>NC_087122.1:0-10000000 GCF_030705265.1 Helicoverpa armigera | reverse complement strand
AGTACTTTTAGACTGATTCATCATGTAGACCTGACCTATATGGCTAGTCTGCTTGGCAAAATTAAACGATATAATAGGAAACCCGATATCTAACAGTAAACGCGATGATTTTCCGCTAGCTTTATCCTTAATGTAGTAGTTCTATAAAACAGATTTAATATTCCTTTGAAAAGGTCAGGTAATCAATAGAGTACCAACTCTGTTTTCAGAATGGAGATTCATTCAACTCTGGCAGTTCGAGAGAAATATTTTCCGTTCAGAAGTTGACGGAAAAGTTCGCGACTGTATCGTTCAAGCCCGGCAGAGAATGCGTCGAGAACAACGCCTTCGAAGCAATTGGAGACGAAGAACTATAAGGGCTTCTCTTCCCTCGAATTTAACTACAATAATGTTTTCCAAAGAAAAATTATCACTCGGAAACAAAGTTGCCAATAATGTTTATAAACTTGTAAAAATTGTATACATATTTGCATTTTTTCGTATTTGTACAGAATTATTTTTTTATCTAATTGTCTTGATAGGTAGTTTTTACATAATACCTACTAATGTAAGTGCGTGGCTATGAATACTGTTTATATCAAACTGTACGTCATATCATATCGAACACTGTACTTGCCATATTATGTGAGTGTATGTTCTAGTTACTAAGTAACAATAATATGTTTACTTTACGTGAAATTGTTAATGAAATTATTTTGATAAATATTTTAGGTATACATATTTTTTTAATAATTAAGTGGAATTGTATTGATTAGTCATTGTTTATTGAATTGTATGAATAGTATCGGTTTAGGGATTGTGTTACGAATTTTGGGAGTATGTTTGGCTGATAACAAAACTTATGTATAAATTGAAATTGAAACCGACCGAAAAATGGCAGTCCGTCCGGGTGACTCACAGAAAGTATGAAATACAGGAATTAATATGCATTAATTTTATTATGAAATTGTCTTGATTAGTAACTTCGAAATTTTTCCTTGTAGGTAGGTATTGTTTTGTTTTTCCTGTCTTGCCTATGTTCGATCAAGTTTGATTATATTTTTAGTCTTTAATGCATAAAGATTTATACTTCGTTTTTATATACCTACTCGCGCATTTATGCTCGTTGATCAAAAGAAGAAAAAGAGAGCTTCATCTCCCTCTGGCTCTGTTATTTGGAGCTCGTTGTGTTTATACGTTTGTTAACTAAACGATTTAAAAAACTTCCTTACGTATTTTTAACATTATTGAACAATAGTTATATACCGTTGTAAAATCGTTAAAGATCTCGCCCGACTAAGAAGAAAAAAAAAACATTTCGTCTAGAATTAATATACAGATCTGAACCAATTTTCCGTAATTATTATGTTAAAGTATAATAGTTCATAAATAGTTGTAGTACGTAAAAATCGTAGCACACATCGACTCTCGGAAACAGATTGAAAACATATATCAAGAGGACCTATTATCCTGAAGCTAGGCGATTACGATTAGTCAGTTTCGTAACGAATTATTCTGAACGTTGATATGATGGCGATTTCCTTCCCGAATTGTTGTGTGCTACGACCCCAAATGAGTGAATATGTGAAAACTGTGTGATAATGCTGTCTATACAATGACAAAATTGTCTTGAAATTAGTGCGATTGAATGCATGAATTAGCCTTAATGGGGTGTTTGACAATAAATTACTATCGATATAAAACTTCGAAGCCAAATTGTAAGATGAAATATTTATGCTTCTATGTCCATCCCTGGCATTGGAATCATCCTGCGTTCGTTCACATCACGCACTCATTCGAACACTGTAAACTATAGATAGCCAACCTCTTTACGTCGTCTATGCCAGTCAAAGGTTTTATTGTCGTCAAACACAATTTTTAGCACTAGTAACACGTTAGCGGGTTATGTATGGTCAACAACAAAAGTTTAAGAAATTATCAATAATTAATAGAATAGAAAATTAATATTTTTCTCAAGCTACAGTAGAAAATATTCTTTGTTATTATTCTTCTATCTAATAAGTGAATGTGCTACTTTTAAGTGTTCATTATCATAAACTTACTACTTTTCTTTATATTTGCTTGTTGACTATACAAACCAAAATCTAACCTGGAATATGCGTATCTGTAATATACCTACCATAAGAATTTTCTTGTTTTTTAAGCTGCCTTAGCTTTGAGGCAAAACTGGCCCTTTTGCATTTTATTCAAAAGACATCTTTCTGATTACGTATTCAGATGTATTTATTTATTATTGTATCTTGCATTGCAAGGCTTTTATTTGTTACTTTTGTTTTAACTAAGTCAATATCTTGAAATGCGCATTGCAAGAGAATGCTATCTCTTTCTAGCCGTCACTTTTTTGCCATATTTTCAACATGCTATATTTTTAGGCGCACATTTTTGTTTCTAATGTTTACTAATATTTACCTTTACGTAAGTTGCTCAAAGAATCAAGAATTAAAAAAGACGTAGAATAATCAATTACTTAAATCAAACTAATTTTAACATATCTGAAATTATTTATACCATACTAATTGCCAATTGTTGACTTGAAAAGGTGAATTTTAATTATTGTTATAAAAATCGTGTTATTTTTAAAGGGACCACATATTTATGTCGTATATTGTATTAAAATATCAATCTTTCTTAGTGGCCATAATATATTTTGTTGCCATACTTGTTTTTGTGATTCTCCACTTGTATTAAATTCTTTGAATTCTGTATTTTACCAGGTTTTTATTTTGTACTTTGTAAATTTAATAAAATCGTTTCTATTAATGTAGGTGTTTCATTATATACTGTATGTAATTCTTATACTATTTACATTATTTTACATAATACAAGTTATTATCACCACTACTACTGATGTAGACTGTATCAAGTTCATACAAAAGAAATTGATAGCTTGATCAAGACCCAAGTAAAAAAGAATAATAAATAAAAAACAGAATATAAAGGGAAAGAATATTTACAATTTGAACATTGCTAAATTTATTTAAATAATAATACACCATACATTACACAACAATATGCTATTTAATAGTTCTTCTCCCAGTTCTCACGCTCTGCTCTCTCCTTCTTCACTTGGTCTACGATGGGGCTGAGGTAGAGCTGGTCTTCCTCCCACTTGGTCCACTCTTCCTTGGGAAGGATGGTCTTGGTCATGGAGAGCTGCATCGCCCGCACGATACGGAAGTTGCGCTCATCAACAACGTTCTGGGGGAGACGACGGAGAGCCTCAGTGACATCATCGTTCTCATAGAGGCAGTCATCACGAAGGAGACCTGGAAACATATTTCAATATGTTATTTTGATACAGTTCTAATGCATTTTTGTACAAGAGAAACTTATAGTGCATATTGTGCAAAACGTAGAAAAATATAGGCATGTGAAAGTTGTAATACACTAAATATAGTAGACAAATAAGTTGCACATGGCCTAATTGTTATCGTAGCAATAGATCCATCCATAAAATTGGAGCAATACTTTATTTTAGTATTGGTTAATCTTGGTTTTAAAGTAAATTTAATGTAATTGATCTAATTTAACTTTCAAACTTTGTCATCATTTTGGGAGTGGCTAACCTTCTGGTTGGTGGTTCAAGCATGTGCTAGCTGGTTTGATTACATGCTACAGGTTTTACACTTTACTATGCTGTAGGTTTGGTCAGGATAGTGCATTTACAAAATACTGATGGTGTTGTTGTGTTTGTTTTATTTACTTCAAAATGACGACATGATTTCAGTGTATCTTGTTGTATACAAGTGTTTGGATGACTACTACATCTAGTTTGATTCTTATAAGCATAAATACGCTAGACTAAAGTGTTTCTTAGAATAAGAAATAACAGGTCCAGTACTCCAGTTCCTAATGTATTGTAGGCTTGTCAAACACCATTTTTAACCTATACAAAAATATTGTTTTGTCAATCTATGAGTTCAGCCTGTACTAATGTAAATAGAAATATGAGGTGTATACTAACCGTATTTGTTGAATCCAGCCATGTTGTAGGCCCATTTCTTCATGCTGTCTGAAAATAATTATGTTACATAACAAAATTGTAACTATTGAAACATTTTAATGGACAAGCATCATATACAGAACTAAGTATATATTATACTCACTGAGGGCGACAGCAGTAGTTCTGAAAGCCATTTTATTGCAGCACTGAATTCCAAGGTACAGTGGTAGAATTTATCACAATACGATCGAAGAACGACCGTCTTTTTGCGTGCAAGGTTCGTAAATCAAATGTCAATTGTCAATCAATTTGACAAGCACAGATAAAAAAATTTAATGATGTCGTTCTGAAATCATGGAATTCAAAAGCCAAAATTAAGAAGTACTTGTTACAAAAAAATAGCGATAATCTGTTTTATATGCTACTGTGACACATGCACATAATCCTTTTCATCAAATGTGCTATAATAACATCTGATGAATGTTTATAAACCCACTGATTTATCAAGAAACTGGACTGGAAAGCAACGGTGGCCGCAAGATCTGGGAACTTCAAGAATACTATCGTATTGATCCACACAAGAACATCATAGTATTCTTGAAAATGCCTAGGTCTTATTCTTTCAATTCTCCAGTAAAAACTATATTTCCTGGTTTCGTCCAAACCGTCAAAAAAGTTATTGTCAAATGTCATCATGCGCTTTTGTCATTGTCACTGTCATTCACCTGATATCATGTGATTATGTCAAAAACGCAATTTTTCTCTTATTTTTACGTGAAAACTAATTTTTATCGAAAAAATGATTTTTATTGTTTCGAATAATATTTCTGGGTATAAGCATCATCGATAACATAATTGAGATCCAATGATGACAACATAGAAACGACTGTAATCCGAATTTATTTCAGCATAATTTTCCGAGTTTTTAATCATTATGAAATGGTACGTATCTTTTGAAAACATTAAAGCTGCGTGTGGTTAGAAGTTACACACTACTTATCTATTTCAATATGAAATGTCCAAGACAAGTTAGATAAGGTTGCGTGCGCGTGGCTACTTCGTGCTTCTTATCAAGCTGTTTGTTTTCTTGTCTTGGAGTGAACTTCGAATGACCTCGCTCGACCTCCTAGTTCCCCAGTCCGCTTATCATTATCAGCACAAATAAAATGAGACGGCGGAAGGTATTTTATTTAATTCATCAGATATCGTGGCGCGAACACATACTGTTCTCGGTTCTCACTCGATAATTGTTATTGTAATATTTTGTGTCGTTGTACGCGTACAACTGTTATAATATTTGATCCCTTCGGATTTCAACTTCGTGTGTTAATTGTGTAGTGATTTTTTTGTTCATCCTGCATTCAAGAAGAGGAATGCCAAGTGACTGTCGAGACTGTTTGGGAATTCGTTATCGAATTAATACCCTGCACCAAACGTGGAAGTGGCTGCATCAGACAATCGCCCTTCACGAATATCTGATCTCCCTCTCGTCGGCTGATACTGACGCTGGTTGCTCTATGCACTAGGTTATAATATTACATAGACTATTTGAACTGTTATTAGTCAATTTAATTAGGTTACTTAAAAAATAGATAATTAACGTTTAATAAACTGTGGTTATAAAGTTCATACAGAAAAGTATCCGTTTGACGCTTAATTTTCATATCATAACATTTAAAGATGGCTCAGACAATGATGAAGAAGATAGTTGCAAGCAGTGCCTGCCTGATGGTGGGTATCACAAGAAGAACCAGCTCTCGTAGCCTGGTGACAGCAAGTAACAATGTGACTGCTAAAAAGGAACGCAACTTGCCGGCTGAGGGGGAGATCACCAAGTCTGTCTTCATGTCCCAATCAACTGACATCTACACCAACCTGGCTCTCGAAGACTGGATGTACCGCAACATGGATTTCTCTAACCACCATGTGATGATGGTTTGGCGTAATGAACCATGTGTTGTGATTGGAAGACACCAGAACCCATGGTTGGAAGCCAATGTCCCACTTTTGAACGAGAGGGAAATAGCTCTAGCAAGACGTAACAGTGGTGGTGGTACTGTGTACCATGACCGTGGAAACCTGAACATCACTTTCTTCACTCACCGTGAGAGGTACGACAGGAAATACAACTTGGAGCTGATCAAAAGGGCACTCTTCAGAGGATTTGGAATCAAGTCTATCATCAATGAACGTCAAGACATGGTTGTTCGAGATAAATACAAAGTATCCTTTTTAAATAGAAAATCTACATAATTATGAACATGAATTATTCAATCATATAATTTTAAATGGATTGTTGGATTGCTTTTGAAAGCATATGCAAATCAAGCCAAGCTTGATAAACAGTACTTTTCCAATACATTTTGTTGACCTATTTTCATATTTAGCCATGATGTAAACATACTAGTTTCCTTAGCGATAACTTTCCTAGGTATCTGGAACAGCTGCTAAGCTAGGCCGTCTGACAGCATATCATCACTGCACACTTCTAGTCAATGCCAATAAGGCAGATCTCAGCAGAGCCCTTGCTAAACGCGAGGTGAGTAAACCCTCCTGCTACACTTTATAAGAAAATAGACCTTATTAAAAGGAATAACGTTGCTTTATTATCATAGTTCTTATTTGAATGTCAATAAGGTTCATTTTCTTATACAGTACCTTTTCTTCTTCATTCTTTTATTTCTTTCTTGCTAATAATGAGTAGACCTCTTTTAATTCTTTTCACTATCTTCATAATAACGTTTTTGTTTGTGCTACTAATGCTCTTATTACTCTATTGTTTTTGACCTATTTATGCTATCTGTAGTTTGTGTGTCTGATCAATACAGAGTATTTCATCATTTTATTCCATATAACAAGAAGCGATAACTGTATCTAAGCGAAAATGAACACACACATCACGATTATAAATTGGATATGCAAGCATAGTCAAATTATAACTATTTATTCAGTAAGCCGGTACCAGGCAGAGGCCCACTATGCTTTTATGCATATTCAAGTAATGTCATAGGTCGTACATGTTGCATTTCATTGTTTACGTGTGATTCATCAGTTTGTGTAGAGGGAACAAAAGCGAGGGAACATAAGCTCTTTGCACACACTCAGATATATTCTCGATTGCACAATTTTTACTAAAACAATTGTATTCATAACAATCATTGTTGTTGTAACCTTTTAGTTGTTTTTCTTTTACTAATACTTTGTTTTTCTACTGACCTTGATAGCTCCCCTCCAGTTTTAAGTTAAGGACATTTTTAATTCTATTTAGCATGGCATACAGACTCAGGCGACGGCATCCACGCGCTCTGAAGTGGCCAACCTGTCGGAGATGGACAACCGCGTCACCGTGGAGAGCCTGCAGACTGCCATCGGCTACGAGTACTTGCGCACCGCCGCCCTGAGCCTGCAAGACGGGGGACAAGGCCAGATCTCAAAGCAACGTGGCTTCCAATTCGTTAACCCTACTGACGATTGGTTCCCAGGTATGTTACTGAATCAATCACTTCAAAACATTTTCAGAAATCTGTTGATGAAGTGTTTCGATAGACCCTAATCATGATTTTCTCTCTAGGTCTTGCGGAATTAAGAAACGAACTCCAATCTTGGGACTGGAACTACGGCAGAACACCCGTGTTTACAGTGAGCCGCTCTTTCCCCGTACCGGCGGAGTTGCTCGCTCCGTCCAAGGCGTACTCTGCGACACAGGAGCTAGTCATAAGCATGTCGGTCGACAAAGGTCTGATCGATGACGTCACACTCAACATCCCACCGGGCCTTGTGGAGTCCGGCTTCCACGGCGAAGCATCCGTCATCACCCAGCTTAAAGGAAAGAGGTTCACTTCAGAAGCTCTGACTGCACTCCAAGACGCGATGCTCACGAGACACAGCAGTGACGTCAGAAAGTTGGACGACAAGGAACAGTTCGTCGCCAAGTGCTTCGACCAAGTGGTAAATACAGTGTAAGTCTCGGATTATGTACATTTGACGACGTAGGAGCTATGAGTACTGTATGTTAGCATAAGTATCATTAAACAAAATATTGTGGACATTGAGTAGACATTGTTTAATGATTTCGTGTTGATTATGCTGTATCAATCTATATCTACAATTATCAACATGAAATATATTTAATAATGTAAATAGTCTGTAAATTATAATTATATTTTTTATACAATTGAATGTATTTACGCCTAACTAAGTGTGATATCTTGTTAGATTCCTCTCTTCTGCTTTTTAATATTCTTTTTCGTCTTTATTAACTTCCAAACTGCTTTATTACATTACTTATGTGTTTTTTTTAGTTTAGTGTATATTTGTAAATATCTGGATGGTTGGCGGAATATTGTCGGTACTATTTGAAGGATCTTGAATCTCCTGCGACATTTTTTCCTGCTTATGTGAACCTCGCGTCAATATTGCGCTGTCCGTCCGGAGTTACTCACGCGAGTCGCACCCTAGTGCCGAACGCTACAAGAATGCATCATATCATTTGTTTTAATTAATTAAATTATAATTTTGTTACAGAATTAACGTACCCACGTAATGTTACTTATCAAACATTTTGTGTAGCATGTATTACCTACTGTATTGTAATCATCGTGTAGACTTTATTCGACTAATTTACCCATTTCATAACCCACGCAACCGTGTTTCCTTGACACCACTCCGAAACGGGGACTTTTTTGTATGAAATGGATGTAGAATAATTATATTTAATTTAGTTTTATTTGTATATTTTAAGTTTTGTTTAATTATATCCAAGAGGTTGCTTTGTAATAATAACAACATACGTAGTTTATATACCTATGCCAAGTTGCGAGATCCGTGACTCATCGGATTCTTTTAGAAATAAAGTTAATGGCTTAAGAAATTGGACACAGATTTATGTTATTATTATTATTAAATGGGAGATTGGATTTGAAAGTTACTCATTGAAATAAAAAAAGTATGATAAAAAAAATATGTTTTTCTTTTTAATCTTTTAACAGCAATATTCCTCCTTAGGTTTGTGAACATAAATAGATAGCTAACTGCAGGTCAATAGTTGACCTAACAATCTTTCCTATCAGAGTGTACTGCGTATGTTACTCGTAGGTACTAATTAAACTAGATATTATTAACCAGACACTGATTGCCTCGACTGCAATATTATCTATTCTTGAAATACTAATTATTTTAACCACTGAAAATGAACTAATCGATAGTCGAAAGTAACGTTGAGTGACGTTAACTCTGCCGTCATCGCACCTTATTTCATGCACCTTACATAAAGTGGGGCGAGCGTGAAATACACGTCTATAAGTAGATAGCTACCTAATCAAAGGAAATCGGACTGTTAACGTTATCGAATGTTTAGAGGGTTATCAAAGCGATATATTATTAGCGGAACTTATATAATATGACAGGGTTTAATTTACCTAATTAGCGATTCAGTTTACATTTAATATATCACCGTGATTATTTAAGTTATTCTAATTGGCACGAAAGTAAAGTGCCGCGCTAATAAGTAAAAGATGTACGCCGTAGCCAGAGGCGTCGTAGGAAGGCATGCATACAAATCAATGCTATTACTAATCGAACATGCACTTGTCCTCGCACAACAAAAACTCGCTTGGAGCCTGGGCTCTTCCTCTCGCTTTCTGAAGAACCGCGGTGGTGGTCGCTGGCCGACGCAGGCGCAGCCAGTCTGCGTTCGTTCACAGAGGCGCGCGCGCATTCGTCGCCATATTGTATTTACATGCGTTGTCATGACGACGGCGTAAACACGCGAACATAGGTTTAGATTGAACTTTACCGGTAAAGTTTAGTTATCTGTTACGCTATAAGACTGAAAGTGTTGTGAGTAAATAACTGTATGATTACATGGTTTGCCTGTAGTTTTTTAAAGAATAAAAGTAAGTATGAATATCTATAATATAATCAACATTATATTTAAGGTGATCTAATCCTACCTAATTTTGTGTTGGACTACTGATAACTTTTTAATTTTTATATTTTTTCAACAACTGACATGATTAACTGAAAATAAAATTTGAACATTTGAAACGTTATGAAAACACCGTTAGGCTTCATAAGACAAAAATGGAAGAAGCCTGAACCGGGCATCGGACCTTACCTATACCTACTTACGTTAGAGGTGAAGAATCGCAGAATGCCTATTAGACTAAGCTGATTTAGGTATTGATGGCTAAATATTAAGTTTAAGAAAGTCTTGTAACTGTATTTATAATTTGAGCCAACTGAACTTATTTGGCTAAAAGTTGGTGTTGTGTTGAGGTAGCTTGGAATCGGAGAGATCTTTCGAGTTTGGTAAATCTTGGGATGGAAAAAGCTAGTTAAGAGATGAGGAAGAATTAAATAAATTGACGCCTCGAAAGGTTAAAATGAGGACCACGCGGCCGAAGTTCATGGCAACAGCTTGTCGGTATTGCTTTAAAACTAAAAAATACTTTTAAGTAACAAAAATCTAATGATAATATGACCTTGATGGATGATAAATTAGCACGTTTTCCGCTTAGAAAACCGGCATCCTTTTCATTCCGACCAATCGATATCACGCAGTCTGAAGAAACGATTTCATAGGGATTGCAAAACATCGTTATTAATTTCATATTAGTATCAAAATGTTTAAACAATTGAAGCTTGTTAATTAAATTGCAATTACACAGTTTATTGGCTTCCTGTTCAAAATTCATGAATATTTATTTCTCTAAGTGATATTGATGAGTTTCCGTAGGTACAGATCGACAGACTTTTAAATCAATCCGTCGGCACGTGAGACTTTTTCCGACATTAGGCGAAAAGGAAATTGTCGATTTCTGTTACCTATGTCTAATTCTACATCATCAGTTGAATTTAGATATTTGATTTTTTTGGGTGACAGACCGACAGTGCGTGTACCAGTTTAGTGATTATGGCCAAATGTTTACTGAAAACTTTCAGCCGGCAGCTTTGCCTTAATATTTGGGACTTACTTACTTTGGATTAGGTACCTAATAAGAAATGCTACATGACCACCGATTGTTACGGATTTACGTAACAAATCGCTTCATTAAATTCTTTTACGTGGGTTAATCAATTTCCAAGCAAGTAAGTAAGTATAGCATATTTATATAGGTCAGCAGATTAGCTGACAGTTAGCAACAAACATGGGCACATCGGTATGCATTGCACAATTATTGTCGGTAACATCGCATTACGTAACGCTGGACATAGCGGATTCTTCGCAGATGTACATAAGTATCTAAGTACATCGCCCACCTACCAGGATATTTTGGAAACAATAGCCATTTCATTATTTTGGTTAACGTGACATAAACATTGAACTGACATGTTAGACAAATGCAAACAGCTTGCCCTAAATGCAATTTGGGTTCAAATAATGTGTTAGATATTAAAAGTAAATAAAGATACAATTTTAATTGGTATTTTTGTAGTAATACATAGGTAATTTAAATAATTAGTTTCCAACCAGATAAGTAAATACATTATTAATTAAAGGAGTTAATTAATCAATCATTGAACTTGAGATCCTTATGCATCGAACATTGTTTGAATATTCTTCATTTCTTAGATATTGTACGAAGTGTGTCCAAACGAATCAGAGTTAGGCAAATTGAAGAAGGTAAACTGCCAAAGCTCAAATTGGCAAAGATAATGGCGATCGTATATTTTAGTGGTTGTTGCACGTGATTGCCATATTGTCAGGTTGCCAGCTTGCCTACATACCTGCTGATTGCGCAGTCACTCAATATAACCATGAAGGGACTTTAGAAGACAATACAAGTTATATACGGTACTTAGATAAGTAATAGGCAGAACTTCTGGCACACGCAGGTACCCATCGAATATTCGAATCCATGGAGTTGGGCTGAGATGTTGGCTATTGGGCCATGACGATTAACAGGAAACTTGCAACAGCTTTATGACAAAGTAGTTATTAAAATAGTTCTCATTAATATAAGGGTTGTAAAAATTTTATTTCATTCGCAATCCACAGAGAATTAAGGCGCGATAAAGCTCTTAAGCTTAATAAATAGGTTTCGACACGGAAAAAATGCAGCGTTATTGTCTAGTTTTTCTATTGTACCTTCACATACTGCGATCTTGTAAACAGATACCATCGTACCACAAAAAAATCGTCAAACGTCTGTTGAACACTTGTCTAAAAAAATTACTGATTTAAATGACGTTGTAATAAGGTCCTTTTTGCAGCCACATTTTTTAGACAAGTGTTCAACGCGCGTTTAAAAGTTTTTGTGGTACGACCGATAAAGTTCAACAGACCATTTGGTTTGCACCTAAAGAGGTAAGTGCACTCAATAATTGAAGTCGTTAGAAACTTACAGGAAGAACGTGCAGCGTGCACAATCCACTTTCACCGCAACATCTTCGGAGTGCATTTAAGCGCCTCTCGTTATAGTATCCCATTATTACCTTATCTTACCACGTTATTTTGGAAAAATAAAAATCTCATAGAATACAACACGGGGATTTCGTAGGTCGTAAGTTGTGATCGCGTGTTGGCAAACTTAGTAAATGCTCTGTAACGAGATCCGTGAGGGTTCGAAGGAGATTTGAAGATGGAGCTCAGCGGCTTGTCGTAGGAAAGGCCTAATATACATGAGCTTATGGCTATACTCTATCCACGGAAGCAAGAGCTAAAAGGTAAACAAAGAATGACACTTTTTCAAGATGGCGGTATAACCCGACCGATGCCAAAATCACAGATACTGCGAACATTTTACACAAAAATGTGACGTTTTGTCATCGGTCGGGTTATATCGCCATCTTGAAAAAGTGTCATTCTTTGTTTACCTTTTAGCTCTTGCTTCCGTGGATAGGGTATAGTAAATGTTTAAAACTATAAGTGTAGGTAGGTATACTTCGCCTGAGTGGTAACAAACTCTCGACCTCTACTTATAGCTCTTTGCCTATTAGTTTTACGAAAACTCCAATCTGTTGATCTGTCTAGAGAGAGTTTATTGTTATTCAAAAGCAGTACCTTTGCATCCACTAAGGAACAGTTTTAGAATAAACAGCATAAGTAAACGAAAAGACGAGTTTACATAAAGAAATCTTCTGTAAATTAATGCAAACTGACTTCGAATAATAGATGCTGTTTAACAAGGCAGACAAAAATGATGAAACTAAACAGATACAAATTGATTAGAGCATCAATCTTCTAAGCTCACATCTCGATGACATAACTCAAATTAAGAATAAGATTTATGTTAGAAAAAAAAGTGTGCGGGTATTTTGGTGTAGTCTAGTCACGCGCAATGGCTGTCTGTACGCATTAAACTGCATTTGAGATATTAATTAGTAGTTAAGATGAAGAAATCGCCCCTTAAATATCAGTTGCTTCGTTACCGTTTTATATAAGTAAGTCGAGCTCGTATTAATTACTTTCTATAGCGGCGCGATTCTGCAATGCCGTGGGAATTGATGCTCTGGTCCTAAACCTCTCTAACCTCATTATGTTTATTGAAATTCAATAGCTAAGTAGCTGGTACAATTTCTGGACACTGATTAATGATAATTTTAGTTATTGGTTTGGTTAATAATTACTTACATATAAATATATTGTTGAAATAATGAAGTCCATTGATCAAGATTATAGTATAATCAAGATAATGCTGCGCTAAGTGAAAATGAAATAAATTAAGGTTTTCTACATTTCGTCAGTTCATGTTTTTTATTCGATTAGTTAAAAAGGAAAATGGGGTTCTGGAAATGTTTAGAAATGTGAACTGCCAGACAAATGCAATTTATCATCATCTACATTCTTATTTTCTTAAATCGTAATAGTTATACGATCTGTAATCACTTAATTTTATTTAAACACAACCCAATGGACACAAAATGTTAGATTTTTTAACTCGGCGCCGGTCAAAGTTCAATGTTACTCAGTAACTTGCATTCAAATGAATCTGTATAAGATGCGGTTAAACGAGTCTTGTTAATACCGTCGCGATGTTACCAACATCATCATTCGTAAGTTACTTTAAACGAGCGATCAATCGATCTATTGATAGATAAGTATTTTTAAAGCCCGTGAAAAGTTCGTTATAGAATAGGTTTATGGCGTTTACGTGCTTGATAGAAATGCTTCATGTTTTGAGAAATGGTGATGTAAGATTGAAGTATTTTTGTGTTAATAACTTAAGAGTAAGTCATCATAGAGCTATTATTGTCATTAGTCCCTGCAGTTGTGGACTGACTACCTATCTATTCTTGGGTATCACTATCAATGGAAAAGCAAAATAACACGAAAATCAAACATGGAAAATCAATGAATTTCTGATGTCACGCTACTGAGCAGGGTAGCTGTTTGTGGCTAGAACTGGAAACATAGATATTTAAAGACATTACAGTCACTAGATAATATGGTCCACAGTGTACTCAAATATAGAGAAATGTATGAATTACAAAGTAATATTTTACATGCTTCTATTAGATTGGCAATATTTCATGAAACACGGCAGAGGATGCAATACATAATGTGGCGATGATGACAAACTTTACAAATCTTATTTATGTCCAGTGATCGATATACCTACTAATATTATTATAGTTGAATTATATATATCTAGGTGTATTGAGATATATAGACAGTCAACTGAGTACACACAAAAACTCAATGTAATGTCAAATACTTAAGCTTAGATAATTTGTACTTAATTAATTGGACGATCGATTGGGTTGTTAGCTGCTCAAGATCGATTAAGAAGTTTGAATGCAAAAAACCGAGCCAATCTAATCCAATTAAAGATATACTTGCCGCCAATAATTTGCCTGTTCGTTAAGTATTAATTGATATTATTTTGTTGTGACAAATATTGGCAACTATCATAATTAATGGGTGACATAAAGAGCAAACCATTTTTTGTCACCCGATAATTCAGTTTACACATACATCAATCAAGAATAACGTAACACTAATTTAAATCAATTCAGAATCGATTAAGCTCTTTGAAGTGCTAATCTAAATCGCCAATTACTTTATTAATTTCTATTTTTTTTTATTTGTTACAGAACTGCAGAACCCAGTCTAAGAAAACTCTATGGACATGGAGAAGGACAAAATTGTGTTTAAGGTTAGTTCCATTTTCAATTTTGACATTTTAGAGAATTTGTTACACTTTTTTTATTCTAATTTCTCGTCGCTATTGCATTATATTTTTATTTATTTTGTTATCTTGTGCCATCGTTTTCAAGAAAACGCGCGAAACCGGTAAACATCCGTGTCTTGTTTTTATTCGCTTTTGTCCGAGTCACATTGAACCAGTCGGCTAGTAGCACGGATCACTGGGACGGGCTGACCACACCACTGTTTTTATCTGCGGTTAGATACTAAGATGCTCTTATTTTTTTGTATGAAGGTCTATTTGACTTTGATAATAATTCAGTTCCGCGTGAAATTTCGGTCTTTGATAGTGTTGGCAAAAACATTTCTTATTAATGGAGAGGGATTGGATGATTAATTTGAATAATGGATCATCATCATGCTCCTGCCGTTACCCCAATTTTATTTTTGGGTCGGCGCAGCATATCTTCTTCCACACTCGTTTATGTGCCGTCATCTTACAATAAACATTACTTCTAACCATCTCGACTTACACAAAATCCATTTATCGTTTCTTTGGTCGTCCTCTTCCACTATATCTGTCCCCGTTTATGCCCAAAACCTTCCTCTCAACATTATTTTCATTCCTCCTCATCACATGCTAATACCATGATTCTCTTAACATTCTCATCTCTGCTGCATGCAATTGTCTTTCATTCGTCGCTTTTATGGGTATTAATTTATTAATATAATTAATAATGAATAAATATCGCGAATAAAAACATAATATTCAGGTTAGATACTTTGCTCGAGTGAGCGTGGAGTTTACTGAGAGAATCACAATGTTCTCGACCTCATAAACAAGATCTGATCTAATTGTATTAAAAGCTAAATTAATAGCACTGTCATTTACTGTATCCAAAGCACTTTAAAAGCTTGTATGAACTTCATAAACAATAGAGCAGTTTGTATGCAAATTGATTGCGTAAATTGCTTCTAAGATTATTTTACCGTGTAGAGTCTTTTGTCCTCCGTGCCGTGTAGGCATGCGTTTTCGTGATCGCAATTTTTATCTCGTATCTGCTATGTTTGTTTATGGAAATTGTGCAAATTCACGTACACCTGGCTGTGGTCAGCAATCACGGGTACTTGCATAATGGTGCAATAATACGCCGAGTGTACGATCGGCTTGTGTGTGACTGATGGATTGTGGAGGCCAATTCTATTAGCGTGCCAAATGATGAAAACCTTTTTCGAGAGGTTTTGGAGAAACTTGTACTTTTACCCAATTATAAGTTACGATCTTTTATGTCTTTTATCAAGCCGTTTAACATAAGGAACTATCGATAGAACAGCTTACAGTGTTCCAACGAAGAGCGTGAGAAAAATTGCCAAACTTTCTATTTAGTCTTTTATTCTTATTGAAATATATATGTTTCCCGTTTAAAGAATACATTATTTGTCAGTCCAAGAACAGCTGAGTTCCTCAATCAACCGTGGTGTGTCACAGCAGGGCATGTCGTGCGCCTGTGACATTCCACTCATGGCATACCTACTCATTAGTCGGCCACCAAGGCTTCGCGTTCACTATTGTCCTACCAGGTCCTGTGCTTGCCTTCATGCGTATTTACCCTAATGTTACTAACCTTCGTGAATTAAAACGTAGTTCCGCACAGTTTGAGTAAAGTTGCATTATGTAACCCGTATTGTGTTAGCGGGCAATCATCGTCGGCGTTTAACCTGCAATCAGAATACAAGTGTCGTGCCGTGCAGCCGACGAATTCATTTGTTTCTCACATTTTTGTTTCATAAACCAGATATAGCGAGATGATTGCTGGGAAAGGTATTTGTCCCCATTGGTTTTTGCTCGCGTGGAATCGAACGCGCGTCACGTTAGTGCGGAGTAGCGCAGCCATTAGCTTCGCCTTGATGATCGGCTCGACATGTGGAGAGATCGAAACAGGTTCGATGTCATGGTTGTCGTCGTGGGTCAAGGTGTCCGTAATCAGACGCCGATCCCGAATTCAAGTTTTGAGGAAAGAAGGTCACATGCTCAATGGAAAAATTGCTGTTATAACATAACCTGCACTAGCTTTTTGACGAATCAATTACTAAATCAAATAAATCATTGTATACTGTTTTAATATGTACGAGCTGTACGGTATAATTCATCGCTATTACTGCTGTCGACATTAGGTACCGGTATTATTGCAAGCCTCATTGTCCCACAAGATAATGTAATTTAGCAATGCATCGTGTAAACATAATCATGTAATACAATAAATCAAACTGGGCGCAAAAAGCGAGTGGAATGTTTAAATATACATGAGCGTATGATTAACTGGATCATTTAGTTCCGACATATCGTTTTTGCTCGATATTTGTTTGTAACGTAGTAATATACTTAAGGTGTGGTTGGGCAAGCGGAGCGTGATTGGAGGCAGCCGTCATCCGGCAAGCGAGCGGAGCGATCACGACCGCTCCGTGGCTTCATGATGATTTTGAGCTGCCACTCAAGCAGACACATTGAAGATGACGTGAATATGTGGTAAACGGAGCCAATAGGGCTTGAGAGGTCTTCGAAAGCAACAAGAAACATAGTACGCTAAGCGGGCTTCGTGATGTCCACAGAGTATTCGAAGGGTTACAATAACGGATAGTCAAAATAACAGCGGTACCGTTCGACAGGTTTTGTCATACACTCATATAAGTTCCAATACACTTGCATATTAATTACAAGTAAGGTGTAGATCTATTGTATTCTAATTTATCCAGCCTGTTTGAGATACGAAGGCTGATCTCGTCACGACTGTACCTCGGTGACACAGCAAGATAAACTATAGGATCAGCAATTAATCATACAGCCTGCTATGCATGGGTGTAAGGGGTGTCCGTTTCCACTATATTTGCACCGCATTGGGGCAGAGTCATCGTTCGACACATTCGAATGTATGTAGGTACCTAGAAATACACACTAAAATACTTAGGTAAGAAAAGTTATGTTTTCCTCAGCAAAAATGTTTGATATTTCCCCAATCTTACTGCAATACTTGTTACCAATTGCTTTTAGTACATTTTCAATTTAATATGTATAAATGAGGTTGGGAAACCTCAGATAAATACGTATTTGTGTAAAACGGACGTATTCTACTGCTGACCATTAAAAAACAATTCAATAATTAATGCACTTGATGACTGATGTGTAATGAGCGCGTTTAGCGAAAATGAATTATTCAATCACGTTTGAAGTGTTAATGCATCTCTTAATTACTTCCTCAATAACATTGCCTATCACTTTACTTACCTAATTAGATGAATTACCAAACATCCTTACTTAGGTATATGAAAAATGCGAAAGTAACTTTCTGACTATCTGTTGCGTTGTTACGCCAAAAGTACTGAAACCATTTAGATTTTTGTTACACAGAATGTCTATAGCATGGGAAAGGTCATAAGCTACTTTTTACCCGACTAAAGGAAGTTGTGTTCTCATAACGCGGGAATCAGCCAGTTTTAAATAAGACTAATTCTAGATCATATTTACGTAGGTATGGCTGGGAGAGTTATGCAAATAATTTCAATTTAACGGATGTTTTTCTTCCTGTCGTGATAGTGAATTTTATCTAAACTAGATAATACATGACACTTGCTAATCCTTTCACTTTCAGTGACTTAACGTTCTAACTTAATTCAGTTTAGTTATACAAGTTCTTTAAACTAGAAACGATACTAAATGTCAAATATTTATGTAATAAGTAAGTAACCAGTATCCAAATACCTGTGTGTAATAGCTTCCTCCAGGATGGGAATGAAAACGGGGAATGTACCTTATATACATAAGATTGTTTACGTATTTTTCAGCAAATTATGTCTACGTTTAAAACTTAACGCAACAAGTTCTTATTAAGTACTTCCTAAAATGCTCAACTTTTCGGAAAAACCGAAGTGCTAAACTTTTAGGAAACACTTTTTTAATTAGAATTAGAATTTATTTTTTGCTTGAAATATGGTTACAATTATAGGTCTTAAAATACAATTATGGTTTTTCATTTCTCGCCTCATAAGTATTCAGCATGCAACCCATGTAGTTAAGCTTTGATATTCGTATAGTTTGTCAATTCTGTTTACGAATAGGGACGAGTCACGTTTCTGCTATTATCTAAGTATTTCAATGTCGGAGTGTCTGAACATAACAGATCGGTAAATTCGGTTCATATTTAATAACTGTTTCTTTGCGTCTACACAAAGGAATTTTTGTGTGACCCTGACATTTGTGCCAACTTAAGTAGATGTTTTTCGGTTCATAGTTTACCGAGAATTGAATGCCCTTTTTGTTATGATGCTTAACTTAATGGTTATCATAGGTTAAACCGTCAAAAAAGTTACAGGATCTGAACTTTTGCAGTTACAAAAAATAACCTCAAAATTTCAAAGCAGTTCGACAAAATGTTACGTTATTTAATTTCCTGTGACAATTTCGCAAGAACATTTCCTTTTAGCACAAAGTCCGTAAAATGTGTTGATAGCTTTCATTATTAACATCTTCAGCATTATAACCCAATGATAAGCGTATCTCATGAGAGATCGGTATTTTCCGTTCCTTTGTTGCGAACGCGGGGCATAGACAACTGATAGAGCAGTCACTGATGATTTCCTACTTCTATCACTCCCTGTATATACCTCCGTAGCTATAAAACCTTTATAAATAATGCATAGACAACGCCCATACGTCTTTATTCGATGTTTGAATCAGGAAATCCGATCTTTGTTTATGGCCATAAGTTCATAAATGGTTTGATGTTTGCAAATCATCAATCTTTTTTATATTGTGTTTGTTTTTGTCTTTATTTTTACACGTGAAGCAAAAAGTTGTTATTGTATTTAAATAAAGAATAATTTAATTATATTACATAATAATGATTAGGTATTGTTTGTTTTGGTAGCAAAATATACCGATTCTACATTATTATTGTCTGTTTACCTACCAAATATTCCGGTCTTTAGGAACGGTTTTAGATAGTGGTATTTATCAACAGATAATTACATAATCAGTAGGTACCTGTTCTGTTATGATTAGATATACTTAGAGAAATAAAGGGTCAGAATGCGTAGATTCTTATTCCATGAACGCACAATTTCTTTGAAATAGAGTTGGATTCATTCTTCGTTTTCTAGTAATACATAGTAAGGACATGAACGTACACTTACATTAATTAATTTCAATTGAACAATATTAATGATAGATAAGGGCTGTCATTAGTGTCATACTACATGAAATATTAATGGAAAGTCTTAGGAACTCATTAGGTAGTCTGTAAGGAGTACATTTCGCTCGTCACGTCTGGTCGCTTGGTCACATGTTCGGTATCAATCCGGCCTACTTGAGGCCTCTTATCTGAAACTAAAATGATTTACATTATACTATTCGTAATTTGAACTTTAACAAAATCACGAGGATTAAGTATTATAGATCGATGATAATTATTTTATTGATTTTAGCAGCTTATAAACTATCAGCCTGATACAAATTTTCTGCTCCTAATTTTCCATAGAGTTCACCATTGTTACCTATAATGTTTTCGGTTATAGAGTTACAACTTGACACATTGTTCAAGCTCTCTTGATAAACTGGCTACAAGAAAAGTTTCACAATTTAGTCGGAACCGTGTTAGTTTAATTTACGAGTGCTATAAAATGACGCCTCGTCTTTTACAATACATTTAAAAGTAAAATTTTACGTCCGTTCGTTTTACATGGTTTTCTTTGAAGTTTTTCCGTGTTTTTGAATAGTTTTTGGATCAGTTTCGTCATAAGGTACATGCTGTATATTATTCACGTGTGTGAAGGTGCCACCTGGCCCAATATCTCTAGTATATATTGTGTTACTTTCAGGGACAGCATGATACAATGTACAGATTGTGAAATGTTCCTGTTTGCAAACTGCCCATTAGTACAGTGACATATCACTTATATCACCAGTTGACAACGTATTTAACCTATTAACATTTGATTTAATGACCGTCCTTCGTGTATTGGGAACTTAATTATTTCGCAGTTACATTCGCGAAGGGCGTACTTAGCACTTTCAAATTTAGCATGTGCAGGGGTTAAAGAGAACGTATGGGTGTGGCCATATGGCTGTGTAGGTTTTATTATTCGGTTGTAAATTACCTTATTGCCTTCTGTATAATCGCCTAATATATACTCTGAAAATGATTGCGTGGTGTTATATGTATGTTATATCCATTTTTCACACTTAAGTAAGAAAAACTGCACCCTCTATATAACAGTCACGTGACTCACTTATAGGTATGGGTTACCTAACTTTTTCCAGGCGTCTGACATTTGATACGCGACAGAACTCGTCTGTGATTCTCGTAAAACTTTCTTCAAGATCTTACCACACGCTTGATTGACAAGTCCACTGGCTAGACGGCTGTCGGCCACTTTTCCTGCAACATAACATGTAGGAATTTAATAATGTCTCTATCACATCTGTCGGCGGCTGCCAATAACTATTCATATCTATAACTAATCTAAACTAATCGCCGTGCCTAATATTTATTATGCTAATTGTGTTATTGTATTCATTAATTAAATATTTAAATAAGAATTTGTCATACACGCTTTCTTTTGCTAATGTTGTTGGCATTTTAAAATTATTCATTTAAATGTTTGCGGTAATTGTTATGTAAATATTGCACTAAAAGCATATAATATTTGTCAATCCCTGATTGGCTTTTAAATGTTTTGGAAATTTATATTTCTTTTTAAACATGCGGTTGTGGACCTATAAACTTAATGAAGTAAGTACGCTCGGTAAAGGCATAACGGGCTTTTTATATCTTTTTATTGAACCTTATTATTATTGCTAATTAAAGGGCAAAGTTCTCTGAAAATGATGATTGAATAATGACGAGAGGAATTGTTTTACGAGCTCGGTTATGTGAGTGCTTAATGCCAATTATATCATATGGCTTTGTGAAAAGGTTTTTGATTTATTGGAAATAATATAATGAATCGAATAATTATTCGAATTTATAACCGGGGTCACTTGCTCAAGTTTATAAGTAGTCACGTACATATATTTTTGTGAACTATATATACTTATGTGACTTTTTTCAGTCTGCTTTCTTTGATATAAAAGTCCTATCAATTTCTATGCAGCCAATACGTAGTTGACAAAGCGACCTGAAAAATAAACCGCATGTTTTGACAGTTAACATTTATTTAAAACGAAAAGTAATTAAAAAAATAATAAACAATGATTTCATTTTCTCATGTGTGTATGTGTTATTAGAGCGAGCACCCGTCCATTTTCCGATGTTATCGGCTTGCTTTTGCGCAGTATATTTTTATATAAACGCTTATCAACATTAATTAATGCTAGTAACTGAGTAGTTTGTTGATATTTCATATTATTTGGGATTTATATATCACGTGGATGGGGCGCGTGTCGAAATATTCATCAAGAAATTAGAAGAAGTTTTGTTACTGGTTCTCTCTAATCATTAACTGTAGTGTGTCATTGATAATGTCATCATGAGTGAGCGGAAATGTTTATTTTCAAGAACATAGGTAATATTCTAAAATCCAATAAAAAAATCCAGTTTGGAGGTAAAGTTCCGTTGGTACCTTCTTCTAACATCAATTGAATTCTATGAAACTGAAGGTTTCCATGTAAAAGTGAGACAGTAGCTGTGTGATTACAATAAAAGACTTAATGAATAAAATTGCATAAACTTCGCTATAGAACACTAGGTATAGGTACCTACTTACTTATCATCCTGCAACCGACAAGTACATAAGCAAATTAAATCATCACACCACAAACGGATAAAGCATGTAATACTTTTCTAACAGTAGTATGTATCCGTATCGCATAAACGAGCTATGTCAAGACCCGGCCTCCCGACGGGGGTTATCATTGCGATAAGTGCCCCCGATGCTCTCCAATCAGATGCCCGTCCTACATACGTGTAGGTACCACATAGTGTGATATATTAAGAGATACCTACAGTTATTTTAAGAATAAATCACCGCCTCAATTAAGCTATGGTCAAAAGTTCACGATATTTCTTTTGTGGAAAGTTCGGTGATGTTCCTTGACTATCGTACAAAGGGGATTTGCTAAGCTTTCGTTTAAGCCTCTGGTGTATTGTTTTCCCATGTTGAGTTTGATTAAATCTACTTATATGGGGAAAATTTAATAAATCTATGATTTCATGGTAAGCTTACCATTCCACGACGAACCCGATAGTTTGAAACGCTGTCAACCTTTGTCTGAAAAGTGCGTGACAATCGTCACGTGTGCATTTTGTTCTACCTATATGCCCAGACAAAGGTTTATCAGATAAATCGGATTGCTGTGTTGTAAAACGTTAAAGCAGTAAAATTATAATACACTACTATAACGATAACAAACCATGGGGGACAGTTCATGAATTGTCGTTTAAAAAGATGATAGCCCCCAAAGGAGTCAATTCCATTAGCCCCTTGCAGACTGGCTTACATTTTACAACTGCATGCATGAGTTATTTTAAATCATTTATATCGATAAGATATAGATAATATACTAACAAAGAATTAATATTACAACATTTTATTATTTATTGTAGTTCAGATTAAAGAGTCTTATTTTGGGAAAACCGTGTTTGGAACTAAGCCCCCTTTTAAAGTTTGGTATAAACTTGCAATGTGCTCCTGATAATCTTCTATACACATTAAGAAACACAGCATAGTGTGATAGTGACATGGAGTTGGCATATTGTCACAACCAGTTAAAGAACATCGGTCCAAAAAAAGCCAATCCAAATGTAACGTCCTACTAGGTTTGAAAGTAACATATCGTTCACCGTGGGATGACACACTTTATTGTTTTTTCTCTAGCTTGCATCATTGCTCTTCGTATTATTACATGTAATTGATAATTGGGGCTTATAAATCACCAGTTATACGCACGTCAGGTTGAGACAAAACTAGCTCGGGGCATCGTTGTAAAGCTACAATCTTCATTAGGCAATCAAGAAGGGGCATCACTCATAATATTTAGACGTCAAAAATATTTTGTTGAGGTTGCAAGATGCTGCAAAGCACAATTAAAAAGTCATTTGGTTCTAGAATTATTCAAGATAGGATAAGCACGTTGTCATTGGATATTTTCGTCTGAAGATAAATTATTGTCAGTGATGTCTTTCATTTGTTTTTTTTTTGTTATGCTGAAAGAAAGTTAAAGCAGCAGTGTTTTTTAATAATAATTTTACAAGGCAGTGCAGTAATTTACAGGCCAGCCGTGTAAAAATGGTCTCATTTATTAGTCCGTAACTTATAATCAGATTTCTAATTTACAATGGCGCAAATGATTTCGGAAGCAAAAACTAATTGATGAGTACATGGGCGTACATCACGTAATGCTTGCCAAACGGCTTGCTCAACGATAGTGGTTACCCATAACATGTAACTGGCCAGTAATCGGGGAACCTAGTCGCCAAATGTCATGACTTTTAGTACCGGTAGCTCCTTTTGATCTTGTTCGAGAAAGTTCTTCTGTAATATCTGCTTTTGTGACGATATTCAAAAGCTATGTTTACCAAAAGAAGCTGGATTTGAATGAAGCTGTAATGTTCTTTCCAAAACAATTCTGAGAGGCGTGAACATCTTACCAAAAGGCATATGAAGTTTTACTAGTCAGGGCTTGGTTTCCTATCTGGCTTTTGACGAGATTGAGAAAAAAATGGTAATGATTTCTAGTGTTTATTAAAAGAACTGTTGTCGCACCTATTGTTTTTAAATAAGGTAGGTATTACCTACACTTATTTAGGTCATTGTAATTCCCCGACAATTACAGAACAATGAATTGAAATCCATGAAAAATAAATCAAACAAAATGCTTATTACCTAAACTGGAAGGAACGTTGAAATTATCGATATGTTCCGACTAAATCGCGACTAGATAAGTTTTATCGAGTTACCTCTGTATCTCTCACTATCGCGACGCGTGGACATTTCATTTATTTACAGTGTGAAAACAATAACATGCCTAAATATTAATTTATCTTCAGACGAACTACATTTGGTCGAATATCGGACCAAGATGGCAGATAATAAAGTCGTTAAGCATGCTCCGGATTTAGTTGATTAGTAATTATAAGCCCTTAATTTATAAATATTCAATGATATGATTTTTTTTACTGATATGTACCTATGTGTGCAACATGGCAATTACATGTTTGAGGCCTTTCAAGATGAAACCTTAGGACCATGAATTATAGATAGTTGTAATTTTTCCTTTTTATTTATAAATTAATTAATTAAAATTGATTGAAATGTAATATTACCACAAATATGTAATAAATCAGCATTCAGTAGGTATGAAAAAAATATTGTACAACTGGGCATTGGTTGCCACAGAATCGCACTTTCTTTACCTGCTATATAGAATACAACTATCAAGGTTTTATAAAAGACACATTTGATCAGTTTTATAGAATTTTAAGACGACTTGAACATAGCGCGTGTCTACAAGTTTTGCTAACCATTACAAAACTTTTCAATAATTAACATATAACCTCTACTACCTGTAAACAAGAATGCTAATAGCCATTTCGCACATCGCATTCTTACAAATATTTTAGCTTGCATATTGATATATCGTTTCCTGTCACCCGACCATCTCATGATAGATTAAGTGAAATCACTCTCACAAGGTGTGAATTCCGATAGACCAAATGATTGCAAAGGAAAAGATATGATTAAAAAGTAAGATTTCTATCAAATACTAATAACATACAATGAAGATAGTGTCCGGTATTATCTGGTTAGCATTAACCTTGAAGACGGCTCTGCGATTTCCAAAAGTCCTTTCTTGTTATCACTTATCAGCAGTTACTAGGCGGCAATTAAAATGATTTTTGAACTGTCACGTGTTATAAAATTAAACATCGCTCGCTTTGATAGTAGTTAATAAGGGTCAAAGTTCATCAAAATTAAATACATAATGATGCAGAAAATAGAACGTAGGTACTTTTGATTTATCAATTGTTTATTCAGTTGAATATTCGTTAATTTATTTTGTGTAAAATTTAATTTATCTTCGTCAGTAGAGATGCATTCCAAGGTGGAACGAGCCTATTACGGAATGATAAAAGACTTCGCATGGTCGCCTTCAAATACCTGACATCACATTTGAATAGGATGTAATTGCTTGCATTTGTAAAAAATACTCTAACAATCATGCACTTTAGAGTCTACGTTTGTTTAAATAATTATTAAGTATTTACGACATTCTTGGTGCGTGTTGTAAGATGCAGGAGATCTGTCTGCTGGGCGGGTCTGCGCAGGCGCACTGAACTTTGCCTGACCTCTAGTTACTGGTTTGCTCTTCGGCTAGATCTTTGAAACACTCAATTAGCTTATTTACTGCACGCTATATATAATTATGAGTACGAGTAACTTATAATTAGAGTACAGTCTAACACCATTTGCAATCGTGACAACAGTGATATAACACCATGGTCTACTTTGTTGTTGATTACGTGCTAATTTGGTACACGCCTTACAAATATTTCTTTGTTATAAACCCCTACTAATAACATGACTGTAATTTGAATTAGGTTTGGTTGGAATACTAATATGGTATGTAACATATAGTATGCATGAGAACTTGAAACGTTCGGAAGAAAAAATCCAGTTAATTATTTCTGTTAACTGGATACACATGTTTCCTTAGAATAACTAGTACTCTATAAATGCAGAAAATATTCACATAAATATCTGTTCTGAGGACTGTTCGTGTTAGTGTTGACAAGGTCTCAGGACCTTGACATGTTACGCATCTAGCGGGTCTGAGAGACCTTCATGGAGCTTCTTTCGATACCATTTCTGATTTGCATATACCTACTGAATTTTATCTTACGATGCATAATGGTAAGTTGTTTTTATAGTTATTAATGAGGTCGTGTTGCGTATGCGTGACCGAAGCTCGAAGCACCCTTTGTAATGGCCGCCTGGGTGCCGTGTCGCGATTGGCTACGGGGGATTAAACACCGGTGCCATATGTCACGACGTGCCACCGTTTGCGAAACTCCCAAATGTTGCCTAGCTTTAATTACGGGTTTTAACGTCTGAACAATTATACGTGATTGTCTTTTGTCATTTAAATGTCATACAATAAGTATGAGCATGTACACATCTATTGAGGAATCATGTTATCTTTTGAAATCGTTGCCTTACAACACTTAACGTTCGGTTATGAATGTTGGTGCTCTCTTTTCTAGTTGTATGTAATATTATGTGGAATAACATAACCTGTATAATATCGGTTCCTGTAACTGTGCTATTAGGAAGTAGTTCTAGTGAACATATGAATTATGTTTACATAAATATCGTCTAGTGTTATAATTGCGATTATCCAATGGTCGAAAGCTGTTACGAAGTTAAAGTAAGCCTACATAAATCATCAGCTCATAAACATATGAGTGTAACTTACGATAATCGTATGATACCGATCCTTGGAGATAGCATCTTAAATAAAGCCAGATGATGAATGATAAGTAGTCGGACGTAAACCAGTATTGAAATTGTATACTGCACTGTTTTTTGCGCACTGACATATTGATCCTGATTTATTCATTTACATTGCGTAAACTTTAAACTGATATGATTTGTAAGAACTTAAATGTTTTAAGGATAATACGTAATTTGTTAACTTAAGCTTTTGTGAGATTCTGTAGACCAAAAATCCATCATGTTCCGTTGTTGGCCTTTTTTGTACCAGAGCCGCGGCAACTCCGAACAATCCCGCAGCCCCGGCGGCGGCGGGACCAGATTTTCCTTGTTCAAAATGTAGATAAACAAAAATGCATAATTTTTAAAGCTACATAAGAAAGTCTGTACTCAGTCTACGTGCACTCGAGACAGTTTTCTCGCTTATCATATTCGCGACAATGTATAGACAGTAGCCGCCATGATGAATTCGTGACGTCACCTAATTTAGATAAGGACGTCCGTCATTTGTCTCCATGGTTCATTGTTAGGGCTATCGGGAAACATTTTGACCCATCACCTTTAGAATTTTCCGTGCATTTACTACTGCTAGGAAACGGGTACTGATTTGTTACTACCCTGTATTGCACAAGAACTCACTCTATATTACTTACGTCAACCGAAAGATTATTCTTACTACGTAGTTTTAGTTATCCAATTAAGAGGTTATCACGGTAAGAATTAACGTAAATTAATGTGTGATATACCTACATAGGATATAAACGACCTTTTAAAATGGAAAGGTATTCATTAAACTGCATCAATGGGAAAACTATGGATGGTCTTTTAGGGAGTTTTATATCGCAATTGTCCAACTCCTACACAGAAGTAGTTGCATACACAAATACATAACAAAATTATCTTCTACAATGAACATAGCATGTTGACATTAAAACTACGATAGTGTAACGGGGGCACCTTTATTTGGCTTCTTACATAACTAGATCGATCTTCTGCTTGAGCGTCTACTAAGACTATCCATTACATTTGAAATGTCATTGTTTTAAGTTCCGGGCCACTATGGAGCCTCTATACTCGTACAAAGCTATCTGAATGAATATCTATAACGCGTGAAAGTGTATGAAGAACAATAGAATCATGTACAGGTCGTGAAATTAATCGCTGCCCATCTGTCTAAAACCATGTCGGTCGATATGCATCACTATGATAGATTACCTAGCATCAGTATTGTACGTAATGAATTACGAAACTCTAGAAGTTTTCATTAAATGAATGAAAGTATTTTTATACCCTCGTGTTCTTTGTATTGATCTTATTTTCACAATAAGCGTAAAAATTGTGTAAAAAATCCCAGAGCCCCTAAGTTTATTCAGCATAAAATTGCAGGCTACATTATCTATTAGGACATTTTTCCAGCTACAGATAAGCAATTGGGCCTACTTTCAGCAGGTGCAATAATCAGTCACCAGAACGCATTTACGTTAGAACTGTTACTCAAGTATGCAATTAATCATTTTGTTAGCGGGCGCGTCTCCAATCGATTGTCTATGCCTGGTTCTGTTCAAGGTATTTCGATTGTTAAGCTTCATTATTGAGCCTTGATAAATAGCAATTACTCGGTAATGTCATGCTATGGATACACCATCAATTTTGTTAGGATCTGCGTAAAGAGATCTTTTTAAACAAATAAATTCGTTTCTGGTGTTTTAGTCAAAATAAGAAATTCAATAATAAGAGCATAAATCCATTTAATATCTATGTCGCCAGATCAATAATCATATTTATAGCAGAGATTAAAGAGACAGCAAACAACGCAATACAAGGAATTATAGGTTTTATAGTCAAACCTTTATACAGTCTGTAAAACAAGAAGATTGAAAAAGCGAGCCCTAAGACACTAGTTAACAGGACTATAATTTCATTTACCTCTGCCTTAACATACTTTTCACTTAGGTTTTCTTTCTCCTCTTGGTTTTCCAAAGCTTGCAAAGCAATCAGCATTAGAGGGTGTCGTAATTTTCTTAAAATTTAACGAGTTTTCCGTCAGTTGTTAGGCGCATTCTGTCGTCGCTGTTTATGCAGTTATCCTCTTCTTGACCAATATCTCTTCTCGTCCTGTTTTCTGCCTGACATGGAACGCGTTTCTGTGGGAAAATATGGTTAAGACTGTTTGGACCTTCTTCACTTTAATTTAAATTTTCAGTTCGTCTTGTCTTTTGTTTGCCCAAAGTTTGAATTAAAAAGAGTCTGTTTTATAGGAGATAATCGTCTCTGTTTAGTAACAATTACAAAATGTAAGGATAAATCAAACGGTCCCGCCCTTGTGTCTCGAATGCCATGACATTTGTGTTCATACCAAAACGTGCCCAACCTGCGCTTGCGCGGTATTCCAACCTCCTTTATAGAAGGAAACGTATGAAGTATATTACTTATTATTGCCGTACTGACAAAATAATTTGTGGAATCTTTGTCAGTTTCAATATTGCAGACGTTTAGGCATTCGCTAGGTTACGGATGGGTAACCACTTGTATCAGTGGATTACAACTATAATTACAGCATTATGTGCTATTATATGAAATGCCAGGAATGTACCAGCGATTCGATTACGGATCTCCATTGAATTAGAAGAGGCAATGAATCTTAAAGATAAGGTTTTGTGCATACGTATGTCATCACACCACTACGTAGATATCGAAGCTTATCTACACTTAGCACGTTTGCAAAATGTGTTAGCTGACGTTTGTTTATATTATTAGTCAAAGGGGGTTAAGAATGGAAAGCTACAGAGATATAGATTGTGATAAATAATAATTATAGTCTTATCTGAAATTAAATTAATCATTGGGAGCGCACGCGGTACTTGCGTGTGCGCCGGTTTAGTGCGTTGATAGAATCATATTTGTTTAATATACATACAGACACATACAGAGTTAGTGTGACGATATACTTGACGTAGATAAATCTTCGTACTAACCCTGTTTTTGCTTAAGGGTTAAGCAGAGATAAACCAAATGCATAATGTCGTATGTGTTCAAATGTGACCATATGATTCCTGCACGAAACAAGAACTACCAAGTACTGAACCCAAACCCACCTTCCCACCAGGGTACCACGCCCAACATATCAGCCACTTAATAATAGCTAAAAGTTACACATATTTGCATACCTATAGTCATTGAGACATATTACAGAGACAACTGCGTAATATTAAGTGTCTGGAAAGATATGGTATACTTACTCGTACATTCATAACTTCAATTCGAAGTCAATGGCCATTCTGTCTACGAAAATACAACAATAGTCTATTAATAGTAATATTAGCTGTGTCTGGAACAAACAGCGATAACTATCTAGCTGGGCTACTGACACATTAAGTACTTACAAACTGCTACTTGTGGGGTAGAATTAGTTGCTTTTATCGAATCTACAATTATTTCATTCCATCGGTTTAGACCTGAATTCCCTAAAATGTGAATTATTTATATTTTCTGACAAGACTGACAACATTGACATATATTCTAGCGATAGACAAGAACATCCATACAAATAATTTACCCGCTTATGTCGTCTGTTGACATCTCGTTGACGTATTGTGACATGTAGTCATCCTCATTGATGTTAATTGCTGAAGTGTCGCTCGTATTTTGCCTACATTTTTCATTACTCAAAAAGTTTATATCTAAGTGAATTCAAAATCATGTAATATATCAAAAAGTTTATTTATATCTAATTGAATGCAAAATCATGTAATATATTAAAACCAGGAACTTATTTTTAGAGTTTTTAATATTAATTACGATGTTTTTTTTCTTAAGAGGGCTATCACAAATTTTCGCGAATTTAATTATTTTTCCTTGAAAGTAAGAACATACCATGACAAAGTGAAGTCTGTTTTCATTGATATTTTACCTACTGCCAGTTTTATGGCACATCTGTTTCTGCACGATTTTCTTAATCCATAATTTAAGATGGCGGGCGGGAACAAATTAATGCATATTTGTAAAATTGAATTATAAATGAAAAGTATGATATACAAGCGTTGTAATAGCATGAACAGCGTATGTAATTTTACTAACTTGACTCTCGAATAGTTTATATGTGTAAGTTTATACCTTGACATGTATTTTCTATTTTATAATTGTCGTTTCATAGACATCCATCTGACGCAGGCGTCAAAATCGCTCTGATTTGCCATTTTGGGCACTGCATAGTCTGCACTGCAGTTCAGTGTGGTAAGCTTTTTGTTCGGAACGTTCTATCTAGTACGTAGTACATATATATCGATGACTGACAATATCCAAATATCAATCAATAGCACCACAGATTAACATAAACAGATTAAAATAATAGATAAACATTTTCGCCGCCTCCTTGAGGCTTCCATCTCAGACCATTCTGTTTCCACATTTATTTCGAAAAAAAAAGAAAAAATCAAATACATTTCGGAACGCCTACGCAGTACACAAGACTAATATGCACTCGGCCATGAAAAATAGTCGATACTGCTGTTTTGGGCCAAAATTAACATATTTCCTCCTTGAAATCCTCGGAACTTCACATGTTGTTTTTTGGGACTGAAAAAGTCTGAACACTTCACCGTAAGAAAGCTTCGTACTAATACTTATTCATTGACTCCTCACCCTTTTGTGAGAACTTTGGTTAGCTGAGTGACAACACGTAGGCCATCCATAATGTTGTAAAGTGGCAAATTATGAAATAAAAAATAATAAAATAGTATGACTAAGATTGCGCTTGCGACAGATTCAAGTAAATTAAGTGTAACAATAACTTTTAATCACAGTTAGGAGTAATCTATCAAGATTAATTGAACAAAAAGTCAGTTTAAACATTGAAATAGTTACCTAAATTAAATTCATGAAGGAATTTGATTTCATGAATCTATTGCGTCTCTCAAATTGTAGTTTTATTTGTTTTAAAGATGATTTGTGCAATTCTGGTGACTACGGAATGCACGTACGTGTATTTCCTAATATCTGCCAATCAAAAACCTTACGACCTAAGTCTTGACTGTGCATATGATGCCGCAATTATTTTGCAACGTTCATTCATGACGATTTCAGCTCAAACGGGCTTACCGTGCTTTTTGCTTCATGCAAAAAATGTGACAATGTAAACTGAGCTCTATTCTGTTGGAGTTCACAGTTGTATTTCTGTTGATGCTTTCTTATATTTATTAAACTTGCATATATGCGCGGACATACTCGTAAACGGAGTTATGCATGCCGAGACTTTGTTGCAAGAGATGAAGATGCTATGACATGCATTATGACGATATGGATCATTTGAATTACTATTATGTAAGCTGTTACACCATAACTTTGTATGTGTGTCTGTGTGTCGTTAGCCTGTGCTCCGACCAAAGACAACATAACATTATTCTAATGTTAGTGTTATTGAATTTTATTCGCGGCATACCTTGTTATTATCACAGTTTATGGTTGCCATAAACCTTGTTTACGATGCTAATGGAGTCTACGAGTGATAATTTACGATGATCCGTGATATATGTAATACATGAGCATTATGTAACGTATTTTTGGTTGTTTAATGTATTGTGGCTTTTAAATAATGATAGCGGAAAATGACCAAACTTTGATGATGCAAATAGACTTTAATGGTCGACTTTGCGGGCAATTACGGTATTTGTGTTGCGCTATTGTGACGAAAGTTACCTATTATTAATGATTATTACCACTTTTTACGGAAAATAGTGACTTCCATACAGTCTCATACAAGAGTTGCATATAAACACATTAGTTAAAAAGTCGGTTAATTATGTAGAGAGTAAACGCAACACCTAACGTTCGAAGCGCATTACAGCTGCTTCCATATCTCGTTAGCAAATCCGGTGATTGTTAACGATCATTGCCTTATGGCATGTTACGCCTAAAACATTACCTGCAGCCAGTTGCCCGTGACCGCGACGCTTGCATCACAGTCAGCTACCACCTCGGCCAAAGGTCCTGAAGTTCCCACGGTCCCCCGAATTAGCTTCATAGCTTCATCATTAAGCATTACACTTAGCTCCCCAAACTCGACTATCTATTGTCAATCTTCAACTATTGCTCGTCTTGTACCTACCTAATACTTTCGAAGATGTATATCGGGACCATTTGTTAAGTTTTGTTCCGAAGCTAGTTTGAATGAGTAATGGACTGAACTTTGCAATTTTGATCGTAACCTTGTCATTACGATGTTACATTAGTAACAAGGAAGACGGAACTTTATGATATTAATAAAGATTTCTTTGTTAGTTCAGCCGACACGAGTAAGTATTGTATTGAAAGTTTGATTAATTCCAATGCCAATTTATTTCATTAAATAGCAAAAATACGATTACGTTTCAGAAGGTTGGAAAATCAATTGTTTGTATACAATGCATGACTTTGGATATAAATATTCATGGAATGCTAGGTAGGGAGGTTGACTAATGTTTTCCATTTATAACTCCAATAATTAAGCAGGTAATCAATTAACTTTGTGCACGGAGCATGTAGGTGGTATGTCAAGGTTATTAATTTATTTAATAAACATAATATTATTGGACGAGCCTATGTCGAGGTGCATGTTAAGGTCGCCCGCGTCACCGCGCGGAGATGCGACCCGCTTTACTTCGCACCTGCGCGTACTCTGAGAAACTTCAGTAATTAAGTAGTGTAGTTACGTGTTTAATGATCTTGTCAAGGTGTAATCCATTCCTCGGCTTATACTAAAGCGATTTGGCGCTAAATTCGGTACGTCTTAATTATATTCTTTATAGAGTTGTCATTATTGCTTAGTGCGCTGACCTGTTTCTGAATTGAAGTAGTTAGTGGAGCGCATTCATGAATTTGTATGTGTAGGTCTAAAATTAACATTTGGATGTAAAATATCAGTGTGGCCTGGTTTTTCCTTTCGGTATAAAATCTTATCGATTTTGCGTCGTTGATGTAACAATGCATTTGTGTGGTTATTATCTGTCAATGATCGGCTCACGGACGGCGGCGGCGGTGGCGGCGTGACTTTATCGGAAGACTTGGCGACGGACTGCAAGTCACTGCCCGCACCCGGACCCGGAGACCGTTGAACCGCGCGATCCAGATATAAAGTAGGATGTTACATTTTCGGTTTTATGCGTGATTGTCGCGTTCTACATTAACCCGCTATCGTTATGTTGCTATGGATGTTCTGACCTCCTCAATAACTGAAAGAAAACAGTTTATACAAGTCAGACTTGTCTCAGGGTTACCGTCTATCTACAGCCGTTGCTTGGGATTCCCGCTTGGAAACGGAAAACCGTTTCTTAAAAATGAATCAAAGTTAATAATATTTTATAATTAATCATTTGTAACTGCAATGGATATTGTTCAAGAATAAGCTCTCTTATGTAGAAACTCTATTATTGAAGTTGATAAATTACATCTTTTTGAAGTTTGTTACGGCCTTCGAGGATTTGCATAAGACGGTGGTCATACATTAGAAATTCTCCATATTAGGATATCAAATCAAATAATCCTGTACTTATTAATCTCTGGATTTGTCCAGATTTACTGGCAATTACATTCATATTCATATTATGCCTACTGGATATTGAATCTATTAAAAGTAGATTTGGGGCTAAGCGAGCGTAGTTTGTATGCAGAAATCCGGTCTCAAACGTCATAAATCTACATTCTTTTCCCGATGCTATCTATATGGATCACTATAGACCTACCTTAATCTGATTACTTTGAACAACATTAACATAAAACAAAGCATGACATTTGTATCGCGTTCACATGCAACAGGTATTATGTACAACACTTCATACAATACGTGTTAAAACATTTGCCATTTGAATATCTATTAACCATGATATGTTCTTACATGTCGCTGTCGACCGGCTCGCAGGGTGTTCTTGCGAAATGATCTATTGTGCGCAGGCGCCACTGGCGTACGTCAGCAGTGCCCCGCCCCTCAAACATTAGCCCATTTGAAATACGAACACGGGAGCCTTGATGTGTCCATCACGCCACGATGAATTATGTTATTGTCACTTCCAGTCATCATGACATCACTGTACTACATATTGTCTACATTCTTCACATCTAGTTTGGTAGATCGCATTCGATAAATATGCCAACAGTATGCAACGGTACTAAACCGCAAAATGAAGTTGTTTTAGGTCATTCTTGGTTAAAGCACGTTTAAATGCGTGTGAGATTTGTAAAATATTATTACTGAGTACTTTAGTGTGTGCAATTAAGACCTAAGATTATTCTAGAATAAAATTATCTGTGTACGAAAATAGCAATTATATTAATAGCAGTTTTGATATTGCTGGATTGAGGTAACAAACTTTTGTTAATGTTTGTAGGTGTAGGCGTATTTTACTCAATTAAAGTGTTAAACTCCGAAGTAAATGATGCTTAGAATTTATTTTACCCAACATGGCGGAAGTGGAACCACGACAGTGTGACGAACGAGGATTTTATGGGTAAGATAGTTGAAAAAGCATGCATCAACAATGTTGAGTGTAAAAGCGAAAACACACATGTTACGTAAGTTTAATGTACACAGAATCCATGTTACTGTTCGTTGCGGTATATTAAATTATAGTTAGGCAGATTTGACCGTAAAAGATAACATTTACTTACATATTTGAATTGTCGAGTGTCCCTTCTTGTGTAGTTAGTAACCGCAAGCGGAACTGCGTAGCGTAAGAGTTCGATTTAAGGGCTGAAAAAAGTGAAGTTAACTTTTTTCGAGGGAAATTTTTCAGAAGTTTGGAAGACACTTTTGTACTTGTACTTTGAGACATGAGACTTTCTTTTCGTGTCCGGAATCTGATTTGTCTAAAAAGCTTTGTTTCGGTCTTTGAATTCGTTCTATAATATTCTCGAATATGAGTCATGGAAGAATTTGCAATTACTTAATTAGGTACTACAGGAGATAAGCACGAAAGAAATTGGCCTGACAACGGAAATCAAGAACCAAATTGATAGTCCAGTCAAATATGATACCTAGTGGGTACAATTCTTTAGCGTTGTGCCCGCTGCGTGTGCACGGCCTGTAATCAGTGTGGAATAAAAATAGAAAACACATAACACGAGTTATCAAACTCCGTGGTAGATAAATGCAAATGTACTCGAACAAATATTTACACATTTGAGTGGTTCAATAAATACAGACTCCTGATAGTAAAGGTATCATTGATTGTGTAAAGTACATACTTACAACAGATTTTTATTATTTATTTTATTTTTGAGATAAACTTGTTTACTCCCCGTTCTTGGGGGTCTTTGGATAACAGTGTTTTTGTTAATTGCCAATTAACAGATTGTGTTACATACCTAAAATAGACGTTTAACACACATTTGCTTAAGTGATGCTTTAAATATATTATAGTCGACTTAAAAAAAAAACTATTTTTATTGAAATTAGGTACATAAGCTAACGTTGTAAAATTGCTATGACGATTTTGCTTTATTGCTAGTGTAGGTTACAGAGTGGAAATATGTATGTACATACTTACAGTTTTTGAAGTGTTGAGCATCAATGCATCAGGGAAGAGTATTTAAAATTATAGGTATCTCTAAAATATACTTAGGAACGGGGATTTAAGTGTTTGTTCACCACACAGCAGCATTATCATAAAATTGACCCACCTCTTACTGTTTACTCCATTTCGTATCAACGAGGAATTTTCCAACAATTTCGAAGTTAATTATAATTATTGACAATAATTTCGTTAATTTGGACAAACAATGACAACATGTTCTATTATAGGAATATAAATATTTTTTGATAAATTAAGGCGCAACAGCAAACAAACAACTATATTGCTTCCATGGCAACCGTCTTGTTTGTGCATATGCATGAAGGCGGGAGGGTGGGACCTTTGCTGCATGTCCATATTCATGAGTGTCATCCTGCATTCGATCCTCGATAACCAGGCCCGGAACCTGAAATTTGGTGATTGATTATTATGGGTGTCATCAAATACTTACATCATCCCTCCGGTCCGGACCTAGTAGGCAGATTGTGATCATGAAGACAGCACGTACAATGGATTGCTTCGGCCAATTGCGTCAATATTGCAAACATTTGTTTGTTATACATACACGGTTTAATTCGACTGATCGACTGTGGGATGTATATTTTCGTCCTCATTGGGATAGATTTAAGGTATGTAGTTTTATGTTCAGTGTGTATCTTAAATTGTGAATGCTTACGAAAAAAGCTGGTGAAAAGTGTGATTCTGTAAGGAAAATAATATTTCGAAAATTAATAGCGAGTTTTATAGCGAGTGTACAGCCTATATCTATTTATGTTTTTGATATACTAAAACCTTTTTTAAGTTCTAAAGCTTGAAGCTTGATAACATCAAGAGAAACAAAGTTGTATAACGGTACACGTGAAGAGAATTATTTCCTCGAAATAAAAGAGATAAATGGGAAGGTCAGAGGTTTATTATTTTCGTTGGTTAGTCATTAACAACAGTGTTATTGCTAAGAAACACTATCAGAACCGGAACTACAGTGAGTGATAGAGTGCTAATTTAAACGTTACTTTAGATAATTGATAGCCTCAATTATCTGCGTTGCCATGGTGATTGGAAAGTAAGTATCGTGGTAATCCTTGCGCTAAAACTACAGAACTTGTTTAAATGAGCATACATAGATACAGTAATATAGCCTACTGTAGAGCTTTTTATGGGATATCATCAAATGACCCCTCCGCTCTGAAAGCGTTAAGAAGTATCAGACTCTTACTGACTGAAACCCACCATGTTCCTTGTTAAGCCCTTGGTGTACCAGGGGAGCGGTTACTCTTTCGAATAATCCCGCAGCCCGGGCAGGACTCTAGAGAAGGGAAATATACTTTGCATCTATATACTTTATTACAACAACAAAACATCGATACCTAAGTTAATAAATATAGCCAATTTATTCGATACGTGTAAATGTCATAGGATAGCACGAAGTAATCGTTCATTGATGCGTACGCGCGACTAAATGAATTCCGTGAGATAACGCAACTGTTTGCAACCCATTGCTTTGTTGTAGGCACAAGTTATGTGCAACATGACATGAAACATATTTTTTTATGACATGATATATTTATAAGTTGCATTTTGAGAGCCATTATAGAGACAATTTCATTCTTCTTCTTCCTATATGCAAAAGAAAACTGCTTCTATACTTAGGCATACATAGTAGTGCATTTTGATTATTGGTTACTAACTGTTTCCGCAGTTTCTGAATTACAGCCCGTAACCGGATTAAAGATAGCCTGGTTTACTCGGTGATAATGTAGCTTCCCAGTAGCGAAAGAATCTTTCAAATCAGTTTAGTGGTTTCTGAGCCTTGAGCCAAAAATTTGCAGAGAATAGACAATAACAAAGATGAAGCCGGAAACAGTTTCAATTTACATAAAGAGTATACATATGTATATCTACACACATATATATTTACATTTCTTTTGATTGGTAACTTTATCATTTTGCTGATTATTACAAGTGTAGAATAATTCTTTACTTTGTTATGTCTTGTGCCTGTGTTTCAAGTTTATAGGTATTTTGTAAACCAAACAAAGTTCAACGGCTTTATTTTTAATCCAAATATTAAACAAAACACGGACAATTGCTCTCAGATAATCTTTATCAAAGTAATTTTATTATTAATACCCAATTAGTAGTAACAACACCAACATTAATTTAATGGTAGGTAGACAATACCTATATAACATTTTTAATGTAAGGGCATGTAATTGATAACATGTCATGTACCTACTGTGGCCAGATTTTAGAATAGGGATGACAACAGGGTCAAAAATAGTGATTCTAATTAGTTCACGTTTTAGATTGGATTTTTTCTTAACAAAACATCAAATATTCACTAAGATATGATGCAACAAAGTTTGAGAGTGATACTCGTGACGTCACGTCTATGTAAAATTAGGACAACGCAAAATTCAATCATGTTGTGTCTTCCTTGCTATTTGTTTGTGAGAGAAAAGAAAAAAATACGTGTTCATTATTTTAAGCTTATCTTGAATAAGCGAGAGAATCATCGTTGAAAAAGCGAGTTAAGACTATGAAACCTACTAATATGTATTTCATGGGACTCTGGGTTATTTTTTTTAATAAATCATTTTGTGCAGGAATGTACTATTCCAAATTTTCCACTACTTAAATACGATAGTGTTATCTCAGTGCAATGCACTTTGTGATTTCATTAAACTGCTATCTTCTTTTAAAGGTAGGTGGTATAATGCACGTATTTTACCTACTAATGAAGTTTCTAGATAAATAGTCTTCGATTATTTTACTCTACCTACTATATGGTCGCTGTGTTAATGACTGTCTGAATCGCTACTACCAACTGTAGTAATAAAGATAAGAATGCTTTCTATTTAACATATTAATTAAAGTTGCTGGGGAGTTTGTTGCGCCACTTCTTCTTCCCAGCAAAAACACAATAAGTGGTGAAGGGTGGGCGTTTTGGGGGCTGTCTTTTGTAAATTTCTGACGTTCGAAAAGTGCTGTTTTGCAGCCTAATTTGAATAAATGACTTTTGATTTTGAAAGAGAACATTATATCTTCTATGTGTCGATAATTACGTCTTGGATAGTTTTATAGTTATTTCCTAGCGCGTTGCTTAATAGAACATGAATAGTAAATGTTTACGAGGCACGGTTGGCATTAAACTTCTGGTATTCAACCTCCTGCCCCGATTACACTGCATCGCAGGCCACGTTTTCAATCCCTTATATACTCTTTCTTCTGAAACTACACTTAAGGACTTTTAAAACAAAAGCATGCACATAACGTAAGTATACAGTTACGTTATGGTCCGACCGATTCTTGGTGTAGTTGATAGTTCTATCAGTCAAAACAAAATTGCTATTTTCCTTTGAAAATGCACAAAAAAATAGGCCACTATACTATGAACAATTCCAAATTCAAAATCTTTGAGCATAATTTATACCGTTGGGTTAACAAACAGTGCTCGTATGAATATCTGAACAAAACTATTAATTAGACGCTAAAATATTCATCGACACGTCCGCAAGGGTCTTCGCACATTCGCAACTAATGACTGTTTATTTATTAGTATCGGTAATTAGTTGTCGCGACCAGGGGACTGTGCCAAGGTGAGAGCATTAATCTCGATCGACGACCGCGACGCCACTGCGCTTGACGGCCTGACTCATCCCGCGGCGTGGGCTGCACAATAACACCTATTGTCTGATTATTTTGGCAGGTGTAACTGCATACACCTACGAGATCATATTTAACACGTAATCTGCAGTTACCGCATACGATTTTGGCGATCATAACGTAGGTAATACACAGATGGTTCGTTTCGAAAATGCTGTACCAAAAATGGTTAATATTAAGAACACAAATACAGAAACATTGATGAAATACTGGACAGCAAAGCTATTTAGACAAATGTTGTAAAGATTTTTGTTAAAGGCTTAAACACTAGAAGTATGTTACGAAACTCTGTACGTACGCTATGCATTCAAGTTGGTGTGAATTGTAAGGCTTTAACGACATTTTCGCATTAAAGAAATTACCGATGACATAGTACCTATTCACTTCTTAGTATTTATTTTGTTTATTGAGTAAATGAACAGTAAGTCTTCGTAAACTATCTGTACCTTTGACCCGCATGGCAGTACAAAAATTGAATTGTCTTAGATGACAATAAATTGAAGATAAGTAAGTAGTAATTCTAAAAGGCATTATATGTCTGCAGCCAAACTATCATCCCATAAAAAATTTCTAGTCAATATAAATCAGTCCCTATTTTCCGTGGGATTGGAGGTTGGAGACATCTTGGATTGTGAAGGACTCGCCCATACGGAACTGCTTAACTTAAGTCAAGAGTAAAATGTAGGTGTAGAAATAATGTTGAGTAGAATGAACAGACCGCCTAACTAACAGTACTTATTTCTAAGCCATCTGCGTATCAAGGGTACATTTCAATGTTTATATTTTGTGTGAAGTTATCTGGGGTCGACCTCACACGACACGCGATGATCAAGTACTGATAGATCACACTTTGTTTAAGCATCTAGTGACCTCCAAGCATGCAGTGGGATGCTGCCTAGTATCACACCACACGCCACTAAGAAATTATTGATAAGGATTTTGTGTACGTTACACAACAATGCCGTATAGCAATAGTTATCTTGTAACAGTCATCATTTGCGCTTTAATTAATTAAGAAAATGTAAGTACAATTTTCTAGATAGTTCGTTATTTAATACGCATAACTCTCTGTTCATCCGGTTAAGTCAGTGATAGTACTTATGTAGGAACTCGCTACTAGAAGCCACTTAGAAGTTGTGAAGTGAGATTCAAGATGAGAACAAGTGTAAAATAAATACATTGATTCTTCAATAGACTCTTTAGGGATATAATATTTAAGAGAAAGTTTTATTAAAATAATAAACATATAGAAGTACTTAAGAATCAGAAGAGCTAAAAGGCTGGATTAATAAACTCTAGTCCTAGTAACCTTCAAGTTAACATAATCAGAACTTTTCAATCAACTCCTGATAGCATCAATTATGCCTATACATAATCAGGGGCTATATTTACTTAATTATATACCGCTTCAATTAATTTCTTCTTACCCTGAAGAGCCGGCCGTCAGCTTTGCATAACCGGTACATTTTCAAGAGCAACTAGTTGATTCTATTATCTATGCAAAGGACAATGGGCAGATTGGTATACCCCACCAATAGCAATATCATATATATCATTGGATAGGCCTTTTTATGTAGAACAATATTTACTATGACAGCTTTGCTGAAATGTTTGTCCGTTCTGAGATATAGATCAAAAACTGTGCAAAAGTTAGAACTAAGTAATCTATTGATAACTCAAGTTTTTAAAGGAAAATCTAAGAACTACTAAGTGTAAGTCTTGTATGAAAGAAAATCAGATTACAGTATTGATTAGCATCAGTTTTAAGATTGTTTGTTATCTTTATCTCAGAACGGACAAACAATAGAACAAAGCTGTCAGAGTAAATGTTGTTCCAGTTAAAAAGACCTATCCAATGATATGTATGACTTTCCTATTGGTGCGGTTTCTCACTACGCCCAACATCCAGTTGGTACAATAAAAGGTTGAAATGCTACATAATAGTAACAATTATGGATCCTAACGGGCATAGTAGTACTTACAAGACTTAAAGTTATTAGTACTTAGATTTTCCTTTAAAAACTTGAGGTATCAATAGATTACTTAGTTCTAACTTTTGCACAGTTTTTGATCTATATCTCAGAACGGACAAACATTTCAGCAAAGCTGTCATAGTAAATATTGTTCTACATAAAAAGGCCTATCCAATGATATATATGACATTCCTATTGGTGGGGTATACCAGGTCCCATATATTTGTGCCCATTGTCCTTTCTGATGCATCGGTCTCCATCGATGCTACTTAGATCAAGGCAGAGGTTCTCAAACCTATGTCCTTAAGTGCTCCTTATATCCTTAAGGCAGAGAAGTTCCTGAGCGCTTAGAATTCTGAAAGCAAAAGTATATGAGATTCGAGGATAACCAGGTATTTTATTTAACTTTTGCAGTTTTAGGCCTGTCTATATTATCCAAAACCAATATCTAACAGAGTTTTCAAGTATATAATCCTTAAGGATTGATGTGCATCACTTTGAAAACGCCTGGTTTAAAGCCAAGTCAACTATCTTTAAAACTTCTCAGCAATTAAGAGTTAACTATGAAGCCTGCTTTTATTTTTTCAAGTTGTGCAATAGTGAACTGATCCGAGCGTGGGATTAATTTTCAAATTGACAAGCCGAGCTACTTAAAAGTCCTTCACACATTTATAACAGGCGTTGCAATTACACCTGTCAGTGACCCGTTGATCTCTAAACTCGAGTTAGCGTCGCAAATTGGCAAAAAGTTCATAGCGACACGTTCAGAAACGTGCTTAGTCGAATCATCCACGCATTCGCAATTACACGACAAGTCACACCAGTTAGCCATTAACAATATATCCATTAAGACTATTAAAATAACTACACGGATAACTGCGCAATTATCACGCTAATTCAATATTAATTTTAGCAGTAGGACACGATTATGACATATTCGGTAACCATAACGAATGTCAAAAACAAAGTATGAGGGAAAAAACATTCTTTCACTGTCAGGTCGAACGTAAATGAACCGTGATACACCTTCGTTACTTCTTGTCACAACGATTGAAAGAATATTCAATATAAAATTCTAACAAGAAATAAACAAAAAGATTAAGTACTAGGTACCTACGCCTCACTCAATACACAAAGTGTAAAATAACTAGCAAGCCCTATCAATATCGCAATAACTCATAACCCGAGGGCTCCATTGAACTACAGTTTGGTATATGGTAATTGTACCATAAGCTTTAATACAGCTTATTCGTAAACTGCCGATGGTTTGGCTAAAATTTTAAGCACTGTTTGATTTCATCACGAAAACGGTTTAGATAGACTTTTATTCAAACACGAAACCAGATCAATTGGGTACTTTTGAAAATCCAAATAAGCGTGCAAACAGACCATTTAATATAATTAAATCTAATCAGATAATACAAAACTGTGTCGCAAATTATAATATGCGTGATATTACATACATTTATCATTTGCAGTATAATTTGTTGCACCGTAGTTCTAAACGTTGTGAAGTAGGTCAACATTATTTAACCGGCTTGCCCCTTTTGATCTATTTGTGTCGTATCTGCAGCGAAAGTGACTCGATGAACAAAGATGCGTTGTATAAACTGGGTCGAAGTGTTTGTATTACATTATGTAATGAGCATTCTTATTACTTTTAGTAGTAACTCTCGTTGATAGACTCGTGGCATAGCCTAATTGTACGATTGCATGACTACATGTAATACCACAATTTGGATGCAGTCGTTCCTAAGTAGTCTTGTTAAGCTCACTGATATATTATTCAAAGTACGCACAAAGTAGGCCAAGTGCTTTTACAGTGTTCGTAAAGAGCTATCCAAACATCTAACTGCCAGCAGTACATACAACATCAGACAGAACTTGAAGCTAACATAACAAGCCGGTGATGGAGCTTACCCAAGGATTTCGCCTTGTTTGGATTGTATAATAGCACACAAAAGAATGGACACAAATGAAATTAAACTTTAATATTCATACACTTGAACTCACTATCAATAGGCATTGAATAGGGATTCTAATAAGGTGCACCCTCTGACCTCGGGTCACGTCTCGGCTGGCGTGCTTTGGACGATAATAATTGTTCGTGGAATATTGTGGAGAATATGCACATACGATAAATTAATAACGACGGTATTCATGCCCGGCCACGCGCATGGATTAATGTGATCGTGTATGAGATGTCTATGTCTCATAGTTAGTTATTAATGACGTCTAGTAGGCGAATATCTAGGTTCGTATGTATGTAGGTACGCAAGCATTCTAGAGGTGTCACAGTGCACATAACTCACTACGTTACAGACAATTTGCATGCAAATGCGTATTGTTGCGGTTTCACAATATATGAAGAAACAACAGCTCGATCGATGCGTATAATTTGTTTTTTAAGTGAACACTATTGCGCATAAATATTTGTGGATATGTATTGTTTAATTGAACAACCTCTGTAGCAACGGCGCCATGCGACTGAGAGGTTGTCGAACTACCTTCAGCTGAAATGTAGGAACTTATTTAAATTAAGGTTATTGAAATTCCAATACGGGCGCGGTTGTCAACAATTAAACCCAATGTCATGAATATTAAGTAAAATAAGTTATATCCAGAAGCTGTTAAGTAGTTGTTTATGCGACTTATTAACAGCTGCCGTTGCAGATGTCATGTCGTGTATTCAGGTTTTTCTTCTCGTGACGTCGCGAGGATGTGTCAGAACACCTGTGTCGTGTCAGGGCCTGACGGTTTGCGCAACTTCACAAGACGCCGCAGACAGAGGAACGTAAAAACGTCCACGATGTTATTTTAATTGATTGTGTAACACGATGTAAGGGAATAAAATATAAAGCTTTAACTTAAGTTGTTCGCTTTGATCTTATGTTACAGATAAGGTGCGTATGTTACTACTGTTTACGCTTTACGCGTTTAAGATTTCTTTTTTTTATAGCTTTTTGTGAGTGGGCACACTTTATGACTTGTTAAGCTCTTTTAAGTACTCAAAGACTAAAATTCCTTTTATTTATATTAATAATTTGCACATGAATGGTTATTAAGCAAGAAGGATTGAAAGACTCCATGTAGATTATGGAATTTTCTGGCTTATAAAAATAGATGCCCTTTTGAATTTAATTATATAAATATGTATATTGAGTACATGTTGCCCTGCAACTATGTAATAGCAAGACTACACACAGTAATTACTCATAATTTGCCGATTATTATTTTAGTTGTATTTTGCAATTCTATGTAATTCCCATACAATTAAATATTTAACTTCAGAAGCGAAGACCCTTTAAAACAATCAGTCTTTATATCAATACACGACAAGACGACAACTTGTTATGCGTTTAGGAATTGTTTAGTAATATTTATGTAAGTATTATTTAAATGGCAACAATTGGAGGCGCGTGGCATCACTCGTTTGGCAGTCAGTGCCAGCTATTATGCTGTCGTCTAAGATATTGGCAGTTAGTGTGCAGGTGAAGGTTAATCCCCTGATTGTTGAAGCCTCGGATGCCTGCATGGCACGAACATAAATAAAAAATATTTACAATAATAGAGGAGCTTGGTATCTTGCGATCCGTGTCGCCTCTTTTTGTGCATCCAGTCAATGCACCTTGAAGTAATTGAATACCTATTATATAACTATCAAAGTATTTGCTCACTTGAAGGATAAGTTAAGTAAGGTATTTGTTATAATATTGCATGGTATTACGAATAAGTTATTTAACTTTACGTCCATTGTCAGCAATTAAAGTTTATTGTAAGTGGGCAAAGGATTTCTATGTTGTATGTAAACGATATAGAGTGATCAAGGATTCTTTTTGAGGACAAATCAGCTTATGTTTATTTTTGTAGGATTTCCCATCTATGTTGGGGTCGGCTTCCCGTCTAACCGGATGCAGCTGCGTAGCAGTGTTTTACAAAGAGTTCTATTTTTCTATTAAGTAATAATTTATGTATGGATTTTATATGTAAGTCTGAAAAATAAAATCAAACTTTTTTTTCACATTTACGTGTTATAATTATTGTTAAATTGAAATTAATCAATATCTTTAACTACCTTAAGCGACTTTTAAGAGTTTAAGGTATGCCCATTTCTGTGCCAATACTTCTTTTCCACGGTTCTTTGTAATTATAAGTAGGCAATAAAATATGTAAAATAACACTTTCACGAAATAATACAGCTCAGCCTTCTTGGTAGGTCAAATAATTCTCCTTCGATTTGTTAATTATTTTTTATGACAGTGACGTAACCTTTTTAGTCAGAATTTATTCTGAGTATTAACGTAGGGTTAATAAATGTGGTTATTTATGCATAAAGGCAATAATATTGCCTGTGTCGGTGCTAGCCGGATGTTATAACAGGTTGACCTCCTGTGTCGAGATGCTTTGCTCTCATTTATATTGTAAATCACGACTCTTTGTCCATTCCATTCATGTAAATGCGATTTGTATCGTGACTGATGGTAAAAAATTGTTCACGCGTACAGGTAAGTGGTTGGAGCACCCATTATTTGTTAGTGGTCCATTTGTGTTTATTTGTATTTAAAGAAACTTTTAATATGTTAGAAACTTAACTGGAAATAATAGGGAATTACTTAAATACATGGATATTGTTTTTAAATAAGCTAGTCATAATTTAATGTAATAAATTCAATTAATATAACATATTGACGCACCTCCAACTTATCACTCAATCGTAAAAATATTCCACATCAAATATGAATTAATTGGTAATTATTAAACAGAGGTCACATACCTAACCAGATAAAAAGCCAGTCTAAAAAATACCCCAAGTTAGAGTATTTTGATCGTGACTGTGACGAAACGGAATTAAAGATTTCAGTTCACAAAAAGCAGAATAAAGTTTCCGATGACAATTCAAAGGTGCTTTTTCGAAATTGATTGCACGTCTTCAAGCGTTTCGTATGATCTTTTTGTTCGCGTTTCACATTTGAATTAATGCAATACTTATCTTAATGTCAATGTAGGGTTTTGTAATTGACATTACCGTTGGGATGGTAAAACTGATAGCAATGTGGTATGTGCATAATTATTGCAACAAAGTAGCGTTGCTTAGGAAGATATGATGTTTATTGAACCACAATATAAAGGAACTGTGTGGTGACGTACTTGACTCTGTTTCGTAAAATATGTTTGAATACGTCTCAACTGTATGTATGTATGAGTATGTACCATTTATTTTCCGTTCTTTGTCGTATCTACTCAAAGCACTTTGTAACAGAACTACATAGGTATTATGTTTTAAGTTCGACAAATTTCTACACCTACTGTTTAGTACTTGTTTAAAATTATTTAAACTCAAAGTGGACAAGGTAATCAAAACTCTGATCTTCAACAGAAAAAATGCCCTTTCTTCACCTTTCTTATATAAAATACGTTCCAATAGCCTTGAATTTTATGTGAAAATAAACCAAAAGGAAATTATCATAATGTCACTATTATTCTATACTAGGTATTGTGAATTCCTAAATTAATTTTCGGTATAGAAGTCTAGTCTTTATATTTTGTATCTATTGCTAAACGTAATTTTGCGGTGAGTCGTGGTCGTATCAAATAGTTTCTGCCAATGGGGCATGAACCGACTATAATTTCGATTTCACTTGCAGTTTGTAGGATGTTATTATAGTAAAAGTTTTAATTATGAACATACTTTGTTACATTCTTTATGTTTCTACCTGCTTTAATTTATCCGCTTTACAAAGTTACAACGAGTTACATTACCTACTTAATAATAACTTGGCAGATGAAGATAGCCAATTGGCTGCGCATTAGACAATATTGTTCCTAAAAATTAATCAAATAGCTTACTTCATACTCAAGTTATTTCCGACGCAGTGTAAATGCTCTTGTAGTATAGATCATGGCTAAAGAGGTAATACAAACTCGGTAATAACAGATACTCATCGATTTACTGTGTCAGGAATCGACTCCGCAACAATGCGGACAATGTTCGTATTTTCGCCGAGTAGTCCCAAAGTTCAAGCTTAGCTTAAGAATTCGTGTGTAGCACAAATGCCAGGCAAAGGTCGCAGGAACATCGGGTGCCATTGTCGTAATGTACCATGATACAGGTTATTAGAATAACCTCGTGACTCGTCGCCGAACAATCGAGATTGAGCGATTAGAACTTCATTTATTCAATCGATAATCGTAAATTGATGTCTGATGGGTTCAAATCGAGCTCGGTTCGATGCAAACGGGTGCGGGCGCATTTTTTAAACCTAATTACTTTTTGAAAGTCAATGTTATGATGTAAAAGTTGTATGTCATTTATCAAAATTTTATGGCGTAGTCGTCCTCAGAGCGTTTGACCTTAGGTAATATAATTATTTGTTATTTATTTGCGCACTATGACGTGTACCGACGTGGCGGTGCCTCTGATAACCCAATTGATCAAAGTACAAAATTATTTTGTTTACGCATCGTACAACTGTGGTATGTTTTACCTATTTAGTTAATTTAATGAGTTATAAGTTAATTAGGAAAACAAAACTGCGTACATACTTAATTGTGAATCAATACCTGAAACAAATAAATCGCTTGTATCGTGTATTTTAATTGTAACCCTCCGCGTTAACTCGTCCGATCAATCATTTCCAAACGGTTACACACTCATTGATATAATTAACTGACTTGTATAACAGGTTTCTTCTTTGATCTAGGAAGTTTAAAAAACAATTAATTATATTACATTTATCATCAACGCTATTAATTTATTTTACATGCATATTTCATTTACGGTGACAATTAGCACGTTATATTTTCCGCATCCAAGAATGTCTGAACAGCATTGTTTACCTCGATATTCAAATGTTCAAAGTCAAAGCTCTTTATTCTATGTTCATAGGTTACAAAGGTGTTAGTATGTAAATAATATCAAGACTTCTATGCCTGCTCATAAACAGGAATAATATTTCGCACTTCGTGACGAACGTCTAAAGCATTTAGCTTCGCAATAAGGTAGTCACAGCTCTATAACTACGCCTACGAATAATTCTATAACTAAGTGTAATAAATCCTTGCTTTTCTTTGTTTCATTGGCTGAGGCAAATATTTTGTATGATTTGTGGAAGTACACAGTCGCAATAATTCACGTATTCGCTGGTGTTCATAACAGTTATCTATACTAATATGGTAAAGAGGACACATTTATTTGTGTGTTTGTAAAGGCTCCGAATCTACTAATTTGAAAAATGATTTGATTTGATTCGATGCTAAGCTACACTCTTCCCGAGTAACATAGGCTATTTTATCACGGTATGGGCAGTAGTTTCTACGGGAAGCGGATGAAACCATGGGAAAACAGTTAGTCCTTAATAAAGAAGATGCTATAAGATAATTTTGCCTAATTTAATAAACAAATAATGCATACCAAATAATCACGCGACCTAATACCGCTGACAACCAAAATGACTACACGATTTGCATCACAATTTGACTCGTAGTAATTGAATAATCGCGTGTTTGTAGTGAAAACCTCTACCGAACTCCGGCGCAGCTTCCGATTACATAAATTTCGTAACAATCCAACATTCTAGTTCGGCGCGGTAATGAATATTTGACTTCTGACATTGTCGTCTATTTTATGTCCACTAACTAGATTTTCTATTCTGTGTCATCGCTTGATTGCGATACATTATAAAATGTTGTGACATAATGATATAAAGGAATTTAATCTGCTCATGGTAATTTTGACTTTTATGGCTTTTGTGTGAGAATAAAAGCTTGAATATAAAGCTATCTTGTTTATTAACTTTTAAAACTGTTTTTTATTCACAAATAAATACAACCTTTCCTACAGTATTCAGATTGAAGTGAAGGCATTACAAGTAAAAGTGAAGTAATTAAAAAACAATAAAATTGTAATGCATCTCACGATTTTTCTTTTTAAAATCAAATATCGTGAAATTATACGTGGAAGTGTGAACATAACGCTCACGGTAGCGAGATTGTTTTTAAACGTTTTGCTAAAGATATGATCGCGTGTGATAATATGTAGAAGTTGATTATAATGACCGACTGAAAGTTACCGCCTAAAGGCCGCTTCACACGGCTCAACGCGGGCAAATAAAAATGTTAATGTTCTGTACAAATTTTTTGTCGTCTTTACTTTTGCTTTTACAGATGTATGTTGGTTTTAACGTAGTTTTCAATATTGACATTGATTATTTTTAAATATATGTTTAGAGGCGCAAAAAGTGAACTGAAAAATGTCAATCCCCCATCCATAAGGTTCCTATAATTTGCTAACAACAAAGCTTTTTAAACTTACTTACAAATTCTTATTACATTATAGTGATCAACTAAAACGCATCGTGAGAGGCTACTCTTATCTTAAGCAACTCTACAAACCGGTCGGTTGTCGTACACGAGTGATATATGGCGAAGACGAGATTAATCGCTTCAGAACGCAATACAAAGTTAATTCACGCATTTATACCTCATCATTAGAATAGCAATCAATTATATTAGTTTACGCAACGCCCTGTTCCGCTTGTTATCTGTTTTGGTTATAATTAAGGGAAATTATTTGTTTGTGATGTCATAATATTGTTGTGTGGTTGTTGGTTCACTCTTACTTTTTATGTAGGAGCAAAAAAGTTAGACGTTCTTTATAAAACATAATAAAACATGCACTTGCAAGAATGCAATTAATTTATTGAGAAACGGAAAGGATAGCATTATTATATGACATTAAAAATAACTTGATGAATAAAATACAGATTTTGTTGAAAAACAATAAATCAAAAAGCCGGGATTTTTTAGCAAAGTTCTGTTTTTCCCTTTATATAATTTCATGTTAATTATCAATCTTAGTAAAGCATGAAAAATAAGTGGAAATTCATTTCTGACCCCTCATCTCATATGGTCATAAGTAATGACCATAGCTCAAAAGTGCATCAAGATAGGAAGTCGCGCCTCGCGGACAGCTTCAAAAGCAAATGTCACACAAGCCTGGGAAATTGATGGTGTTCAGCAGTTCCGTATTATACACACTACAACATACTTACATACTGACACTGTGATGTATTGAAGTCTTTTTATGTAGGAAGCGGTAGAAGCACTAAGCTGGAAGTGGTCGACAGTAAATAACGTTTTATGAATAAATTGTATATTTATGAACTTTTGAGAATTGAAACTAGGTTAACCCGGTTACGCTTCATTGGGAGTCAGAATGATATCATTGGGGTAAAAATTGATGTTATTTATTAACTAGCTGTTTCCCGCGGTTTTACCCGCGTGTCGTGGAAACTATGTCCTGTATCTGGATAAAATATAGTTCATGTAACCGGGAGTTAGTAAAGCTTACCAACGGTGAAATATTTTTTCAAATCGGTTCAATAGTTTCGAAGCCTCTACGATAAAACAAACACAAAATACCTCTTTATAATATTATTATAGATTATATTAGTTCCAAATTATTCAATACACTGTAATTTGACGATTCTCGACTAGAGGAAACTCATTTTTATGCATCTAGCTTAGAGCACTTAGCCAACCGGACCCGCTAGTTGCACAAATCTTCATGCGAAAAATACACTTGGCAGACTTTCGCAGGATGAGGCAATGCTACATACCTCTATAATGCTGCATGAACTTTTACGCATTTTCGTTAACATAGTTATACTTTCACATAAAACAATTGACAAACATAAGCATTAAGCAAAAACTACCAGTCGTTGTGTATATGACTGGTGGTCTCGTTTCATAGAATAGAAGAAATCACGACTATGGCGTTACCGGTTGGTTGAATTCTCTAAGCTATGAAAATAAATATGCAGTTTATTATATCATTCCTAAATGTTAATTTTAGAAAAAGATTTTATATTTTTTGCAGTTTATTTGTGTGTTTAGCTCAGATTTTTGTGATAAAAATGAGATTTCTAGGCTAATTTAAAACGACAGATGTATCTATTTAGTATTTCTTATAAAACTACAATCAAACATATCGTTGACTCATCTCGCATTTATTTATTTAAATCATCTTTCGTGGCATTTAATACAGTAAGAAATAATTTGACCGCATTCTTATATTAATTTGAATAAAATAAAAAAGCAAATATTTATCGAGCTGAATTATTTAACATATGTAAGATCTATGCAACATACATTCGGTACGATTGATGTCATAATTAATTTTACCTTAAAAGTAACTTTTGTCTGCCTCACTTTTGTGCTAAATCTACTGAACCGATTTAAATGAAATTATACTGATTTTGTCATTTATGTGTTGGTGCCCACAGTTAGTCTAGAGAAAGAGAAAAAGATATAGACTGCCTTTTATCCGAGTGCGCGAAGTAGATCACCCACCATATAACTTATAAATCAGAATTCAATCCACTAACAACTAAAACACTACTAAGAAAACGCAATAAAATACTTATTTAATTGCTTCAACTATTAACAATTTAGGTTTAGTGAGACATAAACAATAACACGTTAGCTTTCGACCCGATCGCTTGCAGCGTTGTGTAAGGGTCGTGAACTTACGCGTCTTGACCAGCTTGTTCTGAGAAACGAAAGGAAGACAGTATTTAACCTACTAGTTATAGCTTTTTGAGTATTTCTTAATATTAATGTATAGGGTAACTATGTGACCTAATAGTACCTATAATGGTGAAGAGTTTGTTTGTTTGAATGCGCCTTATCTCACGAACTATTATCTACAAATCGGATGATTAGAAAAATCGATAAAATTTTGGTGTTAAATAACCCCCATATCGAGGAAGCCTACGGGCTACTTTTTTGAGTAGCGAAGTAACTAGTTTCCACGGGTCGCAGTATATATTATATTTACTTTAGAAAATAAACATTACCTAACATTAAGTACTACACACTTAAACAAACACCAAAATAGGTTACTAAGGAGAGGACACACTTTACTACAGTAACTTCTGTAACTAAACTGACGTAACGCGTTGATGTCTTTTGTTCGGCACACGTTGAGTGCATTTTACCTTCGAAAGCACACTTACTGTAACTATAGAAATCTTGAATAGTTGTTGAAAATACGCTTTGAATAACATCCCATTGTAATATGTATGATGATTGATGATTTATTATGTATTAAATTATGTACATAATTCTGTATATACAAATTCAGGTAGGTAAGTAATTATGCAAAACTTGTTGTTAACTTTGAAAAGGTTCTAAGTTTAAAATGTTACGCCATTGAGTTATTGTTAGGGTGAAGTGCTTTGTTTGAAGTAATTTATTTAAAGCTATTTCAGCAACCAAGATTGCTTGAATATGGTATGGAACGCTAATGATTAAAATCATCATCAAATAATTGTTGAAAACTATTGTTGATTTATTATCTTTTATTAAAATTTAATTATTATCTTTTATTTAAATAATCTCTTTTATATTAATATCTTCTTCTCAAGCAAAATCTTGAAGTTATTGGTCGCCTCCAAAAGGTATCTCTGGAGATCTAAGGGGGAGGCCTATCTTCAGCAGTGGATGTCCTATGGCTGAGATGATGATGATGATGATGATGATTGTCAAAGACAAGACAAGATTCCCCTTCAAAACACATACCTACGAATTCCTCAAAAAATAGTAAATACTACAAAAATATCTTAGAATATTATGTCTCAAAAAAATTGGCACAAGAATGATGTTCACATTAAAATTCGAATAACAATCATGTTTTTAGTAATCCGTGTGTAAAAACTAGCATCTCAGTGTTACACAAGCGCTGCGCATGCGTCGCGTTTAATTCATCTGTGACAGTGCACGCGTTTCCATTTCACGATGCATGAAGTAAAGACATATTATTAAAAGTATATACTTTGTATGTTATATGGCAAATTAAACGCTATTCGTTAATATTATATAGGCTGCTAGTTCCAATTTATTAGTCATAATTAAACACTACTTTTTTAATAATAAGTGTTTCACTATGAATAGACTTTTTTTAACTTTTTTTTTAGATTTTTCAATATTTGATAACGTTAGAGTACCTAGGTTTACCTGCATCATTGTTGGTAACTAAGGGTGAGATTTCCATTTAACTATAACGATAATCAAACGATAACCAGTGGCGTATTTTCCACCCATCAGTCAAATCTCAAACTGAAAGTGGGTTGGTTATTGGTATAGTTAAATGGTGCAACCCACCGTTAGGGCAAAATTTCAACACCTTTCCACAAACACAAACATATGCTAATAAGAAATGCATGCAAAGCAATTTCGCTATTCTGCACACTTTGCACTGCATACTGCATACTGCATTCCAGCCAATCACCAGCATTTGTTACCAAATGAAATCATAATTCACCAGTACGAATGTGGACAATTTACCATTCACCACTCACGCTGTCATTTGTTTTTGTTAATATTACCCAATTTGAATGTCGGGAAAATTGGTATGAAGGTACTTCGTAAGTAGTCGAGAATTTCAGTACAGATATGTGTAATGTGTTGGGCTCAGAACTTGGTCATGATTTAACCGATTTGTTTGGAACTTATCGGGCATATAACTTTAAACACGATACTTTTTATTTAGATACATATATGAAGGGTCAGTTATCTGGGTACAACTAATCCTTACTTTAAGAAACAAATATATACACATTTTATGTACAAAATTAAACTATTTTAACAAACTAAAATACTGCATACTAAAATGACAATAAAAACGTATACCTATAAGGTCCTTACTAATATGATGAATGTGAAAGTCAGTTTGATTTAATCATTGGAGTATAGTAAGATGTAGGAGGCAGGTATTGGCTAATTTTAATCCGGGAAGTAATTCTTGTAAAAGTCAAATAAAGATAAAGTCTTGTGAATGAACGTCAAGTTTTTGCAAAACGAAATGCTCTTTCGCTTTGAGTCGGAAGCCGGTGTGCAATGAGCACCGACTCACATGGGAACTGGCACATATCTTCTGAGAATCGGCGTCCTTTGAATTGTTTAGAACAGTTTTTGCGTGTAATTCTTGTTGTAACATAATGTTTTATGTGCTGTGCCTCAATATGAAATAGTTTGGTTAATTTGTAGCACAGCTTGTTGTAAATTGGAAAATACTAGTATATTTTATTTGTACCTCCTTTGTAAAATTTAGAGCCACACTTAGTGGCTCTAAATTTTACCTACTTTAGGATATTGTCATATTAAATACCTATCGTAACGTCAGGTTAGATCTAGGATTCGCTCATTAACTGCGAGTTAAATACTGTTACAATTAAGTGTAGGACTGTACCTTATTAAGAAACAGCTGGTTGAACTAATTACTGGTAGCATCTACAATAAATATAGAGTTATAACTCATGCCGCAATAGGATGCAGGCGTCGACTGCTCACCGGTCTCTCGGCCGCTTCCAGTTCCCACCTTATTTTCTTCACTTAACATTCAGCGCACAACTATTGTGTTGTTTCTACTTAATTCGTGCAATAATCGCTCTCAAAATTATCTAGTATCTTCTGTATATAATAGATTGCGTAAAGGTGTGTGGTTTCCACGGTTGTGTTGACAATGGTTGGTGGTGCAACGGTGGTGAGCCTGATCTGGCGTTCAGTCGGTCGCGCCGCTCGCTACTGTCAACCACATCCAGCCGCGAACATATTGTACCTTTGTACGTTTCATAACAAACAAAAAGTGCTGTTTTGTTTTTGTGTTGTGCTGTTATCAAGTGTTGGGTAACCAGATATAGGAGCTGCTTGTTTGTTTGTACATTCTTATGTTGTGTTTGATCCACGAAAACCGCTTGTTTAATTTGATTTACATAAACAATTTTACAGTTACATTTTTATCAAATTTGTTGTACGTGTGACATATAAAATTGTTTGGTTCAGATGTTGAAGGCCGTCTTGCGAGTGCAATGGGCGGGCGCGTGTAGGGCGGGCGTTGAGTGTTGCAACATTTAGAAACATGACATTTGTTGACTTTGTTATTTTGTTGTCCTATTTATAGAATCTCATTTGAATATAACCTCTACCTACAGCGTGGTTATTTTACACAGCTGTCTTATTTATAATTGAAAGTATATTTTTTAAAGTTGTAAATTATATGTCACGAAACATCGGATTTGTTTACAAACAATACCTCTACAACCGCATTGGATTTCCCTACTTACGTTTTACTAGTCATAAATATTTTAGAGTCGTTGACCGAACGCCGATTTCTCCTGAAATGTTACTAGCTACTAGTAGTTACGCGTTGACGTATGATTACCGGTAACGGTCAAGCAGAATGCTAATTGAAACGTGTCACAGTTCAATGCTCTAATAACTCGGTGGATATCAATCAGAGGGTAATGATACGCCAACCCTTTTCTTTGACAAATGTTGGCGCCAACATTGCGTAACGGGTCCCTCAGTTATAGAGGTTTTTGAGTCATATTCCCACGGGGAGGATGATAAATTCGGCCTTTTCAGAAAATGTTGGAAATATTATTTCACTGTCAATGAAACCATTAAACGGATCAATTCAGTCAGAAAATTGTGAAATTCACGACACGAACAGCATACATGCATTTGTTACGTGCCTCTTTTTTGTAATCAATATTATTTCAATGTTTCTTCTGATGCTCCAACTGAAAAAAAAATTCAATGGAGTGCCTGACTAATAGATAATTTAGACATTGGTCATTGGTTTTAACATAAAAAAGAATTATTCATGAAAATTATGCTATTGTTCTGATCGTCCTTGCGCGCAGCAATATGCCGTAACATTCTCATGTTAACTGGGGCGCGGAACATCGATTAAAGGTTTTGTAAACAACATTGCAATTAAATACATTGATATCTTGATATTTTTTTGTCTACATATCTTATCAATACGCATCATTAAAAAACCGCGTTCACGAAATTGGGTGTTAATTTATTAATTAATTCGATTCTGTTAATGTGTCTATTAATGCAATAAAAACTTATGACGTTACTTTAATTTCCAATTAGGCTGTGTTCACAGCGTGCGTCGCACGCACACGAGCGCAGTGCGCGCTCATTCGCGACGACTTTACGGTACGAATACCGCTAGGCATTATGGGCTATTTGACGCCTAGCGTACTCCTCGTATCAGCCCGTTAAAGACAATAAACCTATCATTACTGTCGCTTACTACACAATTTAACATTTGTTTTGCAATCAGTTTTACACGGTGCTCGTGAGTAGCTTGTGATTGGTTATTTATTGCAATGTTTTTGTAATGATTCTCTTCTTCAGTTATGTCTAGACACTTATGTACTCTCGTCAGTTTACTTATAGCCTTAAAAAGTCATATAATTAATTCTGGCCTAAATTCTGTTACACATAATTCGCGATGTATGTAGGTATATTTATAAACTTTTAAAAAAGTCAATAGTTCATTTGATGCGATTATAATCTCGATCTAAAACGGCAACTTACGGTTTTAGTTTTGCAAATTATTAGAAATATTTTACTTTAAAATAAGTAAAATTAAATTAAATTTAAGTGCAAAGGGCATTAAAAAATAAGCCGTTAAGTTTGTCGATTTTACGATACTTAAATTGCTTGACTGTTTGCTACTGTGTAAAACAACAGGTTTCAAAGATTGCGCTACCTACTACTTGAGATAAACAACCTTAAGTTTTTACTACCTAACTTAAACTTTGGTATTTTGTTTTTTTCTTTGGAATTTGCGACCAATTAAAAACTTACTGTTGAATTAAATGCTACTACTACTTATACCTACTTACAATTCATAAAACTTAGTATATTTTTGAAATGACCTGAATGTGAATTAAATTATCATCTCAATAAAATGATAGTTTGAAATTTAAAAAAGCTTGTAAAAATGGGCACGTGCTTAGGTCAGACTAGGTCAGAATGGGGCTAAGCCAATGGGTCTCACATTATACGGACTGCTGTGGTCGACCACTGCAATCACAGTAATGGTGCAATATTTTTGATCGATCGATTGATTTTGATAAACAAAACGTGTTGCACCACATTAAGATGCATGCAATCAAACGCACTTTTTTGTGAGTTACTTATTTTATGGTATTATTTCTATTTTTGCTTTAATTTAATTTAATATTAATCGCCTTCGATCCAAATTACTTAAATACTGTCAAAATTATCTAACGGACATTTTAAATCACCCTATTTTTGAAATATTCAAAAAGGTCGACGATGATGTTCAAAATAACTAATTCAAATATTTACGTTATTAACTCACATTTCAATAGAATTATAGTACGTAAAGAATGTTCGTAGTTCAACGTGTTCACTACTACTCGTATGGAAAGCCAGTGAGTGCGACGTCTCAGTACTCAGTCACCTCTTCAACTCTGAGCCACCGATGAGTTAATCCACAACGGCGTTTAGAAAACAAATGCTCATTGAAACTCGATGGAATTCTATTGTTTTTTATCTCCACATTCAATGGCTTAAAGAATTTATATTATTCTGCTATGATTGTCATTGGAAACAAATCGTACTTGCTCTGTCTATTCTTAGCAGGTCATCAGATAAATGGAATCTTTACCTCGACATTTAGGAAAATTCTAGCTAACTTCCTTTCATTTTTTCCCAAATTGAACGTGTTAACAAATTACAGTTCAAAATAGCATTCGAATGCGAACAAAGGAATGAACTTTATGGTATTGGAATTTCCAATGGTGTAGGGTTAGGTCACAGATACAATGATAAAATATCATGAGGCTCTCCGAACTTCAAGTTGCTTCGAATTATTATAATAATAGGTTACGAAACGCTTGCCTACACATAGATCAAGGACTAGGTTCGTCATTACTGATGTTACAATGCGAACGATTATATCAATTGTAGGGTTTGTCTTTCATAATTGTATAAGTGCTAATGGAATTTACATTTCGGTAAATTATTTGCTTGATTATTGCGCATAGGCTCTTCCGATGATGGGTAAATCAACTGGGGTATAAACCTCTAGATTCATCTTAAATCAATTTCGTTCTAAATGGGTACCTATGTCGAAACTGTGGCGTGGAACGTGAATTACAATTGGCACTTACATTAATAGCTTATTCGAAGGGTCAATTATGTAGTTTAGTAATCTTTTAGTCTCGTTTCCTTTGCAGTAAAAAGCTGCACTAATAGTACACTCGAAGTTAGAAATATTTCGCGACTAATTAATCTTTTTGCGCCATAGCAATTGTAAGTCGAGTGTGGGAGCTGTGTTGGAACTGTTGGTATTTTTTCGTTTGCTTGACTTGCTTTGGAAACGGTACAGTCTACTGATACGTTATTACTTTATTATGTTGTTTCCAAGAATCGGTTTGATTGCTATATTACCGTATACTCTGTTATTGCCGTAAACATGTGAGTATATTTTACTTCAAATCCTTTTCCAGAAGGAATGTCTTCCATCCAACTACTGATACTGGTCGTTGGTCCATCAGTAGTTAGAATATCTTGTTAGGATAGATTACACCATCGAAATTAAAACTATGTTGTACAAGTTCACAAATGCAGTTACCCTCCTTGTAGCTTTACATAACGTTTCTAGAGAAGATTAGAAACGAGGTATTTCGCAGGTATGCACCAGGAAATACTGGTCTTGTAATAGATGAACCGAGTTATCAGTGCATCTGCACCATTAACGGCACATCAGTTGCATAAAGTACTGGGACTCGTTGCACAATCGCAGGCAATTCACTCTCGTTGCGTGTCTCGGGGCCGCCATTGTCGCGCACGCGCTTTACTGAGAACGTTCCCGCGTAAAGGGGGCAAAAAGCGCGGGAACTGCGCCCAAACAATAATGGCCGACATAACGCTACGAATGTTATCTGTCGGTATGAACGTACTTGCAGTTTACAACATAGCAAATGTTCTCATTGCTTGTTTCAATGCACTAGCTCATTATGTACGTAACTCAAATGTCTGCTAAACGAAATAGTTCAGAAGTCACTGTCGAAATTATTTACTTTGAACGTCACACTCACCATTCAGTCGGCATGAACTGATGCAGCAAAGGTGATACCCGAAATATTTGCTACACAAACGATATTGATTCATTTGTTGCAAATTTACAAACAAAAAGTAAGAGAACACTCTTCGTCCGGTCATTATCTGCATATTCTGATTAATCGATACATATTTAACAGTTAAGAATTCCTCTGTTTCGACAAACAACAAACAAACAAACAATCAGCATTACTAAGAAGCACCTTTACTCAGTCGCAGTGACTCGAGTGTCGTCCACTGATTGACATCTTTGTATTGTCGATAGCATGTAGCACCAATGTCACAATTTGTTCAAAAGATTTTTAAGTGAAGTTCAAAGTTGAACAATGATTGTTCGAAGTGAACGCTCAAAATAAGCTCCGTCATCAAGTGATTGAACTATTGTTAAAAATGGTGAACGGAAATTACGTGCTGTACGGTGACAGACCTTCCTCAGAGTCGGAGATAGTAGACGACCATGTTCATTCACGAGCAAACGACCGCAAGAACAAACGCAAAGCGAATAGGACAGCAAATGAACTACAACATTCTTTGAACCTCGCACAATTAGACAATGAGACGGACTCAGTCAAATATGAAAAAAAAATAAAGGAGCCGAGATTGTTGCGGTACGTGCCGACGTCAGAAGTCGAAGAGAACTTTGTTACGGAAAAGTTCGAGACGTACGATTTGAAGCCTACGGAGGAGAGACCGAGACGCTACGCATTCACAAAGAAGGCGAAGAATCCCGCCGACGGGTCTGTCAACTACGCGTACTCGCGGTCGAGCAGTAGCTGTAGCTCGCCGAACGGCAACCTGCCGACCATCTCCGAGCACGGGGAGCAGTACGGCACGTACCGCGTGCGCGCCATGCCCAGCCCCACCGTCAACGACCTCATCGCCGGCTACGACACCAAACTCGACAAATATTTTGCCAAACCCCGGGATGTCAAACCCTTCTCCGCCAAGGTAGGCTACAATGTAAGTCACCCATTTTATTGTATCCTTTTACCCATTTTATGTGTCCGTGAATTTTTAAATTAAATTTTATTTTTATTTTAAAATAAAACTTCACCTCAAATTAATTTTAAAAAAATATTACCCAATATTAAAGTGACCATAAATTAATACTACTTTAAGAAATATTAAATAATAATAATAATTTATCACATGGAAGAAACCCATAAGTATTAATTATGTAAAAGCTAATTTATGTACCGTGAAATTCTTTCGTTCCATTTATATTAATGTAAATAATAAATTTATTTTTTGTCACCGATAAGAATGCGCGGTTATCTAATACAATCATTATGTAAATGTGTTGTGTCTTTGTAGTAACTTTATATTTTCTGTTCGTGTCTGGAACTGATCACGAACTAATAATAAAATATTAGATATTAATCTCTAATGACATTAATATTTATATCCGTGTATTATAAAGTTATAAGTATTCGTGTATTAAACTCCAACCTAATGTGTTTATTACTCCTGCTGATTCGTTAAAAGTATCTATGTAGTTAAAAATAATAAATTAATAACGCACCAATTTAACGCATATTTTTAAACACACAGTTATTGTGCAACTCATTTCCTATTAATTGCAAACCAATTTAAATTACGTTGTTAATTGAATATTACGAGTACGTTGCATTTTATAAAAAAATCTTACTTAATTTTATTTTTATTGGAATAGCTTACATTGATGTAATCTATCACGCTATCCACATAATACATTTTTTTTATAGTTGCTCATAATTTTACTAAAAAAATAACCTGATGATGAAATCTAAAAAAAAATGAAGTGAAGCGAAAACAACAAAAATATAGAACAAATTGGTGATAAAATCTAAAAAAATTTGAAGAGAAGTGAAAACAACAAAAATATAGAACAAATTGGTCAACGTTAATTATTATTTTTGAATGTTTTGAGTTTACTCCTGAATCTACTATATAGACTTATTAACCAAATTATAATTATAATTACAAAATGGCATCAAAAACTCCTCCTCATGCTTAATTTTTGGCCAAAATAAAAACCAGTCTTTGGGTCACTTAAGGTGTCAGTGAGTCGCTTCGCCAGATCTTTATTTACCTTTATAAATCTACTAATTAAAAATTAATAATTAATTTCAAATCTAGCTTTTCATATCCGCGATAATCATACACGCATTAATATGCTTAGTATGTAGTAATAACTAAGCCGGTTAATTTAACTGTCTCATATAGCTGGTTAAATGTTGTTTAAGTATCAAACACTACATTCTAGAGAGGCTTGGCAATAAACTAATTATGATAGTGGTGTCTGGTCTTAAAACTAGAACATGTGTGTACTTGATAAGTGACGGCGTAACTTGAAGAACTTAATGCCTTCCGCGTTGTGGTTCTACTTTAGAGAAATTGCTGCTGTTAAGAGGAATTTTAATTTAAATATAATCATGGGAAAATTAAAAAAAGTCAGAGGTAAAAGTGTTATATGATTCTTGCGATGCCTTCATTATACTTTATAGTGAAGTTAATGATGTTTCAGTTACTAACGAGACTGTTGTATGTTAAAAGTGCACCATGTGGGGGTTCTTAAGTGAACTACACTACTCACAAAGGGATATTTTTCATGCATGATTTTCAAAAAAAATAATCTTTAAAAATATTTAGTCTTTTCCCAACATGTTGGGATCGACTTCCAGTCTAACCGAATCGATCAGTATGTTTTCTTGAAAATTCTGCTAATCCTAGCAAAAGTTTTACAAATGTAAATCTGTCTTGTAAATATTCTAACTCTGTGGTTAGAATATTACTATACTACTATACTAGATAATATTTCCAACGCTAAAAGTACTTACTTAGGTAGGCAGGTAAAAAAACGAGTCATTCCCGTTGAATCCCACTTTTTGATCCCATTTTAATATTTGTGGCGTTCGATCCCACAAATAATTATTTTATATTTCTCATTGGCTCCGACGTTCAAAAAGTCAGGAGAAGTCTCGCTCGATCCCGAAAACTATTCTCGTTGGGACCCAAATGTGTTTAAAAATCTGTCTGTTTTTTTCTTTTATTTTTTTTATTAACATTTAACAAGAATATTGTGGATCCCAAATTACGGGTATATACCTATTTTATTTTACTGTTCCTGTAGTACAAAAAAAAATCATACATATCCTAAAAAATCAATAGTGCAGTGCAAAGTTAGAGCAGAAGATTGAAATTTACTTTTGATCAAAATGGAAATGCAAATTACTTTTGAAAAAAATCCATCGGGAATACTCCAAAAAACGACAGGTTTATTTTTCTAAGTATAACGTCAGCAATTAAGTTGTTGTACGAGTACTTTAACTGGTTCAAGTAATAAGCATGTTTTCAGTCGTATCATCGCACTGTCATGAACCTTACTACAAAAGTATTATTTTAAGGGGAATCACAATAATAACCCCGTTGCTTTTGTTGCGGCTGATTCCCGAGGACCCGGTAAGAGACGTAGCGAGACTCCAACCTGCCATTTTTACATGTATTGCATACATTTGTATGGGCAGGTGCCATAGTCCTCGTAGTTTTCCATATCCTACCCCACTAAAATCTTACCACAATAGCTCAAGGAATTTTATTCCTACTTCCTACTACTTGGCAATAATTAAGCACACCGAGGATTGTCCATGGGTTCATTTCTATAGTATAAACAGGGATAATCGTAGCTATGTGTCACCATTACTTCCATTAAAGTTGTCTCAAAAAAGCTTCAGCGTGTTGACTTCGGCCCCACTTTACCTTTCCAAAAGTCCGGGACTCTGCAGTCCCTTGTACACGAAAAAGGAAAATCTATGCTAAATATGTCTATAAAGGCTCCAAAACTACAGAACGGATTTGAAAAATTCACAGTTGGAAAGCTACACTCTTCATAAGTAACATAGGCTATATTTAATCAACGTACTGGCAATAGTTCCCACGAGATGCGGGCGAAACTGGGTGAAAACGGCTAGTCCCTAGTATAAGTAAAACAAAATCATTTTGTATGAGTCATGCCTAGTATATTAGGTATTTGCGATCTAACTAAGCTTTATGTAACAGGCCAAATAAATCTGAAGCTCAAGTTAAAGTGCTGTTCTCCGATAGTCGTAGACCATCGAACAGCGATCATAATCATTGCAGTGTAACAGATGATTCATAACTGTAATAACATTGTTATTTAACACCTTACGAACTTGCTTATTTGTTGATATAACTTGACCTAATAAAGTTTTACTACAATAGGCTCGCAATCAAACTTTTATGATCTAACGAAAAACACAGGCATGACGTTTATTTAGGTAAACAATCAGATACGAATTTATTGTGAAGTATAATAATGGCTGATGTAATTTATAAAATAAAGGAGTGACGTTAACGAAAATCAATGGAAGCTACGTATGATTTTGGATTGTTCTGGGCATTATTCATTAGTCTAGTGATAGCAAACACGGTGGTACATCACCGACATTAATTTCGCGGTTTTTTTTTGAGTTCGTTTGAAAGTGAATTAGTGTAGTCAATTCGCATTAATTTTAATGATGCGAAAGTTCAAATCGACACTTCCTTTATCTTACTTCGACTTTTTTTTCGATTTGCACTTTCGCACCAGTAAAATTCGTGCGAATTGACTACTGCTTCCTCTTTCTAAAGTTTCTTACGAAATATAGATGGGCGATAAAGCTCCTAGCATACCTCCTACTACGGTAATATTTTTTTATTATCTACCAAGTTATTTAACCGAATTAAATGTTCAATATTCTGCCAAAATATTAAATTAAAACCACCATACACTCCTCGTGTTTTAAATCTTATTAACGTGTCATTCACTACTTATTTCTCTAATTACTTAATATTAATTCCTCAAATGTTTTAATAATCACTTCATTTAATTTAATGTAATCCATCTTTAGTTAAATCCGGTAGCAGTGTTGAATACGTTTTGAATAACCATTACGTTGGATCCATAATGAAACTGTCTATGATTCGGACAGATAAAATATATAATTTGTGAGGTTACCGCACTGCGGGAGATCTAGTATTACGACGATTCTACAAATTATAACGGTTAACAATATTACATTTATTTATAGCTAATTCGATATTATGTAGTTACTGTATTTCATAATATTTAAACTGCGTTTTTATTATCTAAATTAACACTTTGGATGTAACTTTCTTTTGTCAACAAAAAAGTTTATCTTTTAAATTATGTTCTAACTTTACGACCTCGATAAATCAGAATCAAATTACAATCGAGTCGAGAGAATTTGAATATCGCCCACATTCCTACGAGTTCTTTACGATAATAATGTGAGATAAATTAGTTTATAGCCGATAACTTGCCATATTAACCTATCTACGGTAACATTACTGCTGCTTCCGACATTTCTCCATTTTACAACATTATTATGTCTATCAACACGAAATGGGAACTTTCTAGAGGTAAGTAAGTATGTGAAGTACCTAAAATAAGTCTTAAATAATAATAGAGTTAAAATTTTTGAAGTCGTGGTGGCCTAGTGGGCAAAGAACCAACCTCTCGAGTATGAGGGCGCGGGTTCGATTCCAGGTCAGGCAAGTACCAATGCAACTTTTCTAAGTTTGTATGTACTTTCTAAGTATATCTTAGACACCAATGACTGTGTTTCGGATGGCACGTTAAACTGTAGGTCCCGGCTGTCATTGAACATCCTTGGCAGTCGTTACGGGTAGTCAGAAGCCAGTAAGTCTGACACCAGTCTAACCTTATCGGGTTGCCCGGGTAACTGGTTTGAGGAGGTCAGATAGGCAGTCGCTTCTTGTAAAGCACTGGTACTCAGCTGAATCCGGTTAGACTGGAAGCCGACCCCAACATAGTTTGGGAAAAGGCTCGGAGGATGATGAACATTTTTGATGATCATTGTCATTCTTGTGTTGTTGATTTCTCGATATGAGTGAAGTGTGTCCTGAGATAATATATGTCAGAATATACAAGATATAAAATCTTTATGTCGTACTTAACAAAAGTTATTATCCACCGTACTTTGGACGATAACTTTCTTCGATTAAAATGACATAATAAAAATGATATTCGGCCATCACGTAACTTTTTGAAGAGCACTTTTGTTTTGAATAAATATAGTTAATCTGCTCGCTGTGTGGGTGTATAAACTTGTTTACATATACACAAATTGTTAAATTTTATTGTAATCGTCTTGGAATTCGGTACAGCTATTGAGTCAATATCCATTATTAATAGCACCACAAACGCATAACGGAGTATTATTTTCCGTAGTGTGTTTATTTTGATTTTTTTTCCATATAAAGAAGATATAGGACGATAATTAAATATCAACATGATTCTAATTCATTTATACATATATCAACTATCGCCCAATGTTTCAAAACAAGCAATCGAAAGGAAGTGAAGGGTATCTTCGATCTCGTAAAAGCCGATAAACATCAGGTTATCACTGCACTTCTCGTGCACAACACTCTTATCTGCTCATAAAGCATCAGATCCTTTCATTTCAATCAAACGAGTCCAAATTGGAAAGATTTCTTAATTGTAATGTACGAGCCAACGTTTTATGTATGTCCCTTATACTTTTCATACTGGTGGATTTTCCCGCTGTATTTTGGGCTCGACACCGCTCGGTTCATACGAAACATCTGACCGGCAGTAGTACATTGCTTGCTGTTAAGTAGAGTAGTCCAGGCTACTCAGTGATTATAATACAACCTTACAGTAGGTACTTAAATTATATCTCCTTTAGCTCCCCTGTGGCTGTTAAATTTCTCAAAAACATACCCTTACTTCTAGATTTACCGCAGTATCTCCCCATACAAAAATATAAGTATTTCAGGAACACAGGTACTAAAATGTTAATTTTCTTGTCTTCAGGGCTCCCACCCAGATAGCCTGTACCGGGTACCGGCGGAGAGCGGCGCAGGCGCGAACAAGGTGACGCGCGTCCTGCGCATGCTTCGATGGCCGGTCGCGCTGGTAGCTGTGTGCATCGCTCTGGCTGTGTTCGTCTATTTCCTTATGCCAGGTGGGTTTTGAAGATATGATGTGTTTCAGGAAAATCTATACATATAAAAGAAAGTCATTTTATAACTCAGGAATGGCTGAACCCTTTAATCTAAAAATTAGAAGGTAGCTTAGGTTTTTTTCATCCGGAACGCCGGTGAAACCGCAGGCAGAAGCTAGTGTTATATAAAATAGACTAGTTAAATTCATACTGTGTGTGAAAAGGTGTCTGCCCACCCCGAGTTTGAGGCTCAGCTTTCAACTGCCTTTTTGACTGCAAAAGTAATGTTTGATTTTATAGTTTTGATACATTTGCAAAAACGTTCATCTAACTTTCACGTTATAATTTATTTATTTTATTTACACAGATATAATTTTAGGATTAGGTGTTAGTATTACTTGGAAACACAATCTCTACCTGTCATCATATTTTTTAGGCCGCAGGATTACGACAGATCATAATATGCTGGATATTTTTATTATATCAATTTTATTTAAAGAATGTACCTAAATGACATGGTAATTTTTTAAGGGAAAGTGACAAAAGAAAGCTTAATTTGTCATGAACTATATTACTTTTATAGCACTAACATATTTTTACGAAAGCCTCATAAACTGGTAATCAGAACAGTTTTATCTTGTAACAAATACAACGTTTTTGCAAATAGCCGCCTTTCTATACCTTTCACCCGTTAACCTATTAACAATCTCGAGCATTCTCCTTTTACCTGGCTTGTTCGATATTTATCTGTGTTAGTTTATTTTCTTCAATTTCTATTGTTTTTTTGTTTTCTCGGATACGTGCTAAATAAACGGTTATCGAAATTTTCTACATTCATTTACAATATGTTCATGTTATAATGCAGTGTGATGGCCACGATACATAAATGTAGGTCTGCAGTAATTTAACTTAGTGACTGTGTAACCTAAAAATAAAGTAACACATTTTTCGACAAGGCTATGAAACAAATATGAACCCAGTCAACACTCAATGACTCAACCCAAAAGGTTACAATCAATTAAAAGTGCAAATAGCACCACATTTTTTATTCAACAGATTTTAGACAATCATAATACGTTGTTGTCAAAATTGTTGTTGGCTTTATAAGGAACAGAATTCCGATTAGCCGTAGTTACCCATGAGTATGTACATATATGGTTGGCACAAGGCTTTGTCGAATTGGTCACGTCGAAACTTTCAATTTTCCCAAACATAATGCTCCAATATTGTAGCTTTGCATCATACCGGGCATATTTGTGTCGTGGGTATCGCTCGAAAGCTGCTATTGACACCATTCTTGCTTATGGCACTGACAACTGGATGGCCCAAGTTCTCACAACTGAATTAGGATGAGAAACCATTTTGTATTGCCGGAGGAAGCGGTCTAAAAAGATTTCATGTTTTTACGAGTATAATTTCCGCTGAGGGTACAATTTACGTTACCTCTGGAAGTTGTCGGTTTTATGTGAGATCGAAATTTTAAGCAGTTTCGATCATTTTTCAATTCAACAGATGGGCGAAAGAAACATCTTCCTCAAAATCTCTCGCATTCTCTGTGTAGCCTGTCGGCGTTATCAGCTCTTAATTAAACGCTTACGCTTCGGTATTAATTATGTAAATGTTCTCAATCAATTCAAAAACGTGTTGGGTTCGTTCGATAATGAGTCAGTCAAAATTAGTTATGTTTATTTCGTGGATCGGGAGAACATAAAGATACCAACATGACTTTTTGTTAAAGTGACGATTATATACAGATTCTATAAAGAATTCGTGATTGAAAGTCATTATTATAATGTGATAGAGTCAGTTCACGTTTGGGCGGAGACGCGATGGCACGAGCGATGTCATAGGTTAATTCGACACGTAACACACACATTCGATAGAAAAGTTCGTACAACACACCAATCGGTGTAACAAATAGCTCTGTTATACAAACACGTCACTAAGACTCGTTTAACATAAACTATTCGGACACAATATTTTATTCACATTCTTACCCAGATTTACCGGCGGCTAATAGAATTTTACTACATCAACTACATGTGCCATACAATAATTGTTGGATTGGGCTCCAGTTTATTACACATTGTTGATGACAAGTCTATTTATAACTGCTCAGTGATCACTTTGACATCTTTATCGACACGCACAGATCTAAAATAAAAGATAATTTGCATATAGAAAGTCTGTAATGTTAATTTTTGCATTAAAATCAGTAATTGCCCTCGAAGCGGAAGCTGAAATGCATCGTAAAATAACTTTCAAAGCAATTATAGTCCTTTTCATGTGCAAATTGTACTTTGATAAGAGTACGAGGGGCTCTCGAAACTTTTGATCTCTTCATAAATATTCAGCCACTTTCACATCTCACACGCGAAGGGATTTTTTAATAACGGATTTTAAATGGTAAAGTAAAATCTTGGTGAGCAATAATTTGATTGCGTGGGGTGTCCCGCCGCTGCGCCCGCGCCGCCCGACCGGATGCGCTCCAGTCTCCTTTGTTGCTCTCATATTGTGTTTTTATTTGCGAAGGATACGTAAAAACGAAAGTTGACCTCGCGAATACTTTTGTGCATCCATAAACGCTGTGGGCGGGTTTATTTTTATACGTGCTCCGCTTTTTCGCATTTCTTTTCCTTTTTAGATAGATAAGATGAATGCCCAACATTATGTCGCAGCGTTTTTATGTAACGTGCATCATTTTGCAACACAATGAAAGTGTAAGGAGTCATCTCATAAATAAGATCACTTAAACTGATGTGGAACATTAAGCTTGTGCTTCCGGCGTGTTTTGTTTATTAATTGCGATTATATCTATTGTGTTATAGTTGTTGTATGAGCTATTATGTCTAATTGATGACAATAGGTGCTAATAACTTCGTTAAGGAGAAAATATGCCATGACGTCGCTTTCTTTTTATTGTGTGAATACAATTAATAATACTCGATGAAATGTTTATTGTGTCAACATAAACTGGTGGGTACAGACTCATAATTGCAGTATGCAAAACGTGAAGATGTATGGGTATAATCAAATACGAATACACACGAAATCAATTTATGTAATAAATTGAAGGTTGTGGTTGTTATCTGTTGATGCTAATGAATACTTCGCAGTTCGAATTAATAATACATACCTTGTTACAATGTGGTTTATTGAAATACTTGTCTGAAGATATTGGAAAACTTCGTCAAAGACATCAATTAACAAAGCAAAGAAGTTATTATTTAATTATCGTCACCAATCAGCTGTAGGTATATCTAGCACCTTCATACATTCGCTAGTAAACAATGCAACATTCAATTTGCAAAAACATTTATCTAGTAGAATTAATGGTAAATGGATGTAATTACGGAGGTTTATTGCTAATAGGTAGAGGTAACCGCGACAGTTGATATGTTTCAGCGAGGTGTGGCCTGTCCTGTGTCGAAGGCTTATCTCATATACGTACCTAGTACTAGTTATAAAGGTACTAAATTACCTAATGACTCGTCAGTACATAAGTTAATAGACTCCCGTAGTTAAGGCACTAGTTCACAAATTGCTTTTCATTTGGCGCACGCCTTCAGATGTTGTGTAATATGTACCTAATCGTTTTAATTACTTACGAGTATGATACGAGTTGTAAGGAGTCTAGACTACTTACATCCCGAGCATCAGTCTAGACGTTAGACACAGTTCTGTGAAACTATTTAACGTGTGGGGAACCTGGAATGCAATTAAATTCTTATTATGTATTTAGGAAATGTATAATGATGCCCAAAGTGTTACAAACTTTATAATTCTGCATACAATCACAAGTCACGAGGTGACTCGCAGGTTACAACAATTGCAAAATTATTTTTTGGCTGAAATAATTACTTTGACAAGCCATTAGATAGTTTTGCAGTCAAAATAATCAAGGTTATATTCATTAAAAATATATTTAAGATTAGCTTTTACCTGCCTCACATGTGTCTCATAGGTACACTTCAAGCATTCCTAAATACACTAATACTGAAAGAACGTTACGTTAAACTTGGACCAACCAAACAAACTATCGAACTTTTCAACTTTATAATAATATTCTAGATATGGGTCATAAACAAACTTGGGTTTCAAAAATAAAAATAAAATCAAAGTCGTATTTTGTTTGGTTCGAATCAGCATTTATTTTGAGAAACATAAAATAATTATAATAAAAATATTCTCAGAGATCAAAGCTTTGATTTTAATTAGTTTTTCAATATTTTAATTTATAACTGTCCACAGAAAAGACTTCACAATCAACAGAAAAGACAAAAGTTGTAATTTGTCTAAATAATTCTAAACTAAATAAAAGAGTTTTATTAAAATTACAACAATCTGGCTGTATTAATCATCTTCACATAAAAAATGTCATAAAATAAACAATCCTCTCGTTTTGAAAAAATAATGAATTTATGTCCACAGAAGGGATTTATTTTCGGTTGACTTAAATCAAACATAATGTCAACCAAACTGAACGTAAAATAATATAGAAATAAACATAATGAGACATATCATATTGTTTTATTCGTCATCGCCACTATCAGTGTAGGGATCGACAAAAGGTTTTTGAGACTGCTTAGGTCGTACAATGAAGTCGCCTTCGCTGCTGCTGTCTGTGGGCAATGGATGACGATAGCGAGGTGTAAAAATAACATCAGAGTCATCAGAGTCTGAAAGGAACTTGGATCTCTCATCCTGCAGAGGTAAAGACACGTCTGAATCATCAGAGTCTGGCAGGAAACCAAATCTTTTACAGGGACGTGATGGGACATTATGAGAAGTACCTCCATCAGGTGTAATCTGATCTGACCTATAAGTTATTGTAGAAGCATTAGCCGTGTCTTCACTTCTCGGAGAAACGTTCCTTGCGTCAGCCATACTCAAGGGACTATGCGTTTGTGTATTATTGGACGGAACCTTTATCTGGCCAATTTCAAAATGCGGGCAAACAGCATTAGATGCACAAGACAGACAACTAAGCCTTCGGGCATGTAAAATATTTGGATCATTTTGATTCCAAGAAAGTTGATGTATCTTAAATGTCCCTTTATAAGCTTTCATCGCATTTTTATCTACTATTTCTTGAATGTCTTCAATATTTGGATCCCCAATTCCGTAGATCTCAATTCCTTTACAGTTCTCTTTAGACATAACATAAGTGAGTCATAGTCAGACACATCTTTGCCCATCGCAACCGAACTGTCGCACAGCCTTTTATGCAGCCACCTACTCCGTCTGGAGCACCTTTGCCATGCCCTTTTCGCTATAGTGCCAAACAATATCGGTCACGTCATTTAATTCTCGACTAATGAATTTAACAATTAAAAGAAACATAGTTTTGTTTCGGTATTGGGTCGTTGGGCCGTCACTCAAAATATGTAGTTCTGTTAAATTTGGACTGAGTTCTTTAATTCGCTGTAGAATTGGTTTAAGGTGGGCACAGATCATAACAGGATCATGGCGTAAATTTTTTGAAATAGAACACATGGATGTAGTTTGGAAACCATTATTCGGAAATTCTGCCGCGCTATAATAAACGCAAGTATGAAGAGACAATTGAGGCTTCGAGCCACCAAAATGAGCCGACTGAACCTCAGCACTATACTTACAATTATAGTTTTCGGAAAAGTCTACATGCAACAAGCCTTTGGTAGACGTTAATTGTTGTTTAAATGTTTGTATTGATCTCATTTGATGAATCATATTAGCTACATGTTGCATGAATACTGGTAAATTTAAATGTAATAACTTCACTAGCGCACCTATCGTAGTTTTAACAGTTTCTTTAACACATTTCTTGCACTTTTTCTGTACACCTTTGATAACTACATCCACGTCTTTTGTAACCCATCTATCATAAGTTATATAATCGTTTTCGGCAAAGTTATTAAAATCAATTTTCTTATAAAGACAGCTCTGACACTCTCTCTAAACATTTAGGAGTCAGTGTATTATTACAACACAATGCCTTAGCGGCATCGGATGCAGATCCGTAAGAAACAACTTTCGATTTTGAAGTGATCGAATTATGTGATCATTATTTTCGTGTAACGTACAGAGACACGTGTTTCTTGAAGCTGCTTTTGGAAACAGAACCCAAAAAGGTCTATATCTCCTAAAAGTCTGATATGAAATATTAAATCCTGTTTTGAGTTTAAATATTATGTGTAAGTTTAAAAGTGTGTCATTTAGTAAACGAATTTGCCTTTTGCTTTTTTTCCTAGTTATTGTTTCATTTTACCTGCAGTTAATCTACTATATTCGTCATTTATTAAAAAATCATGCACAGCTTTTCTTATATCCGTTTTCAAGACTTTATTTCTAGAACTCGACTTCGATGCTTTCTGTTTTCTTTCTTCTAGTCTTCGTATTCTCATTCTATACTTTTTAATTACCTTCCCCATCTGAAACACCTTTTTCTTTAAAGCCTCATTTTCAGCTTTTCTTGCTCTTTTATTTCGGGCAGCTACTGCACGTCCAGATTCAACTCGCGAGAGTGAGGAAGACGGACTTGCCGGTGGAGTATTTTCTTGTATAAGTGATTCAGTAGCTTTTCGCATCTTTAATAATTGTCGCCGTTTCTTCGATTTTTCGCGCCACATTTTTCTTATTTGCCGCTGTTGCCTCGGTGTAAACTGATCAATTGTTTTAATATCTCCTCTATCCTTTTTCTTATGGTATCTTTCTCTATCTTGTTTGCGTATCTCTTCAACAGCAGCTTCAGTTAACTTAGCCCGAGCTCGACGCATACTTAATTTTTTTTGTTCACGCCGTCTCATCTTTTTTTCTTCATCAGTAAGATTCTTTAGTGTATTTTTTCTAGGCATTTTAATTTACTGAAACAATGACAATGAACCATGTACCCACACCAAGCCAAGCATTAAAAAAGACATAACACGTAAATGCAACACAATATTGGTAAAAAAGTCCCATAATAAACATGACAATAAATATATTATACATGGCATAATATCCTATGCAAAGTAACAAAAACAAATGCTCTAGCTGTTCAACACATAATTTGTTTGCAAAAAGCAAGTTTTAGTCTTAATAGATGTCACTTCTGTGGACACAGTCTTTTCCGTGTCAATGTCCACAGAAAAGTCTACGTCCACAGAAGTGACTGTCTACGGAAAAGTTTGTCCACGGATGAGAAAATCAATCAAATCAAGCGTAAAAACACGTCAAAATTTTAGGTTAGAATTTAAAAAGCAATGCTTGTAAAAATGGCGTCCCATAACAATTGATGTTAATAGATTTCCATAATATTTGATAAAACACTTACCGTGGTATCGAAGTCACAGAAAAGTCGCAATGATCTTTTATATTATACTGAAATAATCTTTGATTTAAGCAATTTTTGTTTTTTAATTGACGGAGCGCATGCAGACCGAAACCAAGGTATCTTAAACTGACAGCGATTGAAATGTTACCAGTTCAAATAAACAATTTAGGCTGCGTTCCAAATATTGAGAATTCAAACATTGTATATATTATGACCACGGAAAGAGTCGCGGACCTAATAACAAATTGTTCATGTATCATAATTTGAAGAAATTTTATTTAAATATTGTATAACAGTGGAAAAATGGATTTTGATTATATTAATAACGGTTAAAAGAGGTGATGTATTAGTATTTGTAAATTATTACATTTTAATTTTGATCATGAAGTTTGAAACCGCGTTTGGAAACGGTCCACGGAGGGGTACAAAAAGGATGTTTATATTTTAATATTTTTAAAACTAATAATTAAAATGTAAAAATTACCTGGTAAATTAATGGTGTACACTCATATTAAATAACTGTAAGTATAAATATGGTTGATTTACATTGTTTTAGTTAAGTTTGAGTCAACGCACACATAATTTTAATGTTCTGTTTATGACCCATATATGTATATACCTGACATTTTTACATCTGACCTGATGAATTAAATTAAAACACAAAACAAGCGCGGTAGCCTAACCTACTGCGGACCATGCAACCGAGTGCATAAGTTACAAAATATATTACCTCTATAACAAGTTATAGGAAACATCTCTCACCTTTGACACTGACACAGAGAAACGGGATCACTATCAAGCTATCAACACATTATGTATGTATGTTTGTGTTATATAATAACGATAAGGATTAATGGCGATTCTAGGCTGAAGGGGAGTGGCGTGACATATTGAACCGAGCTTTCACCGCTCGGTCTTCGCTCTCAGATGATATGTTCAGAAACTGGAATCGGCTGAGGTTAGGTAGTCTGTACTTCCGTACATAGATTAAAGGATGCACGATTTACTCTTTTTTGGGTTGTTTGAAACAGTGTGTCAAACACGCTTGTGCTTTTATTATGAAATTCGAAACTCGTTCTGTTTTCTTTGCATTGTCATGGTTAAAATGCTGAAAGGGGTGTTAAAAATTTGACATAGACTGGCCGTATAATTTGAGAATTTTTGAAACAGTTTCTTAAGAATGTGAAATAAACCCCGAGAAAACTTATTACATTTTTTGCAAGAAATATTTCCTAATTATATAGAGGTATTTCTAGCCAATGTAGACGATTGCAGTTAATTTAAACGTACACTACTCAAGCTTCCTACTATATAGTTACCGGTATGTTAGCCACTACGTAATGTTTCAGTCTAATCTTCTTTAGGTCTAAATACCGGTTATAAAGTCTAGACAGGCGTAATACAGATTACCTTTCCACTAACTGTCGTACTTATTTGAGAGGACACGACTATTGGGCTACATGATTAGTTTATTAGGTAAAATTAAATCCATTAGTGTATTAAAAACTGCGATATAATTAATCCGACTTTGCTGTAATCGTGAGTTTGAATTGTGAGGTAAACCAATACAATTATGAATGAGAAGCACCCATTAAAATCAAAGCAGTTTGGTTAGAGCATGATATAAATTACCAGTATTAATTGCATCTACGTGAATATAACATTTCTAGGTTTGTGGCACGCGTCTAGCATAAATCTACTCATTTAATCAACAGAAGATAAAGTTATTGATTTATGAATATATTTCCTGAATATCGTTCACTAACGATTCAGTGAAGGCAACACGTTCTCGCTAATTGGCCAATTTGTGCAGTAGTTCTATATTCAATTCATAAGTATAATAATTTCAACATCAGAATAAGGTTTGCAATTCGGACCTACTTACTTAATCTTAGATATATTTTACCCTTTTCGAATCAATATTCCGCAGTTCAGACGTTCATTAAGCGGCTCTACTTATACAACAGTGTCTGAGCAATAATTTTTTTACTTAATTTAGTGACTTATTGTTTTTTCATTTATATTTGAGCATCTAATGAAATACTTTTGGTTTGCGCTTAGAATGGAAGCTTAAAAATCATTGCGCCTGTTAGAAGTATCGAGCATCACGCGCGTTCGCTACTCACATACAAGAGCTGGTTGTTGTTAACCAAACTACTAAGAAAATATAACCTGTCAAATATAACTAGAAATAAAAGTTTACTTGACTCTCAATTGAAAAGTTGACATTCTTTACAAGGATTTTTTAATTATTTGCTCAATAAAATTTGTCCTTTTCCTTTATATCTTAAACTAGCTTCTGCCAGCGATTTCACCCGCATCTCGTGGGAACTACTTCCCGTACCGGGATAAAAAGTAGCCTATAGCCTTCCTCGATAAATGGGCTATCTAACACTGAAAGAAATTTTCACATCGGACCAGTAGTTCCTGAGATTAGCGCATTCAAACAAACTCTTCAGCTTTATAATATTAGTATAGATATGAAAACCATCATAACTATACCAAGAAAACTAACGAGATCATTAACCCAACAATTCCAGATAACTTGGAGCCGAGAGTGGGTGAGAACGGGACGTACTGGGAGCCAATTGTGGCCGGCCATCGGCCCCACTTCACGGGCACAAGAGACCAACACAACCGACCGGACAAAAACGAACATGGTACGGTCACTAACATTTTTGTATGGTAACAAATAAGCACTAAGTAGCAAGAGTATTTATAGAGTATACATATTATTTCTAGTATACCTAGTTCTCTATTAAAAGTTCTTAACCCTAAGCTAAAGATTGACCATGTAGTTTATCAAATTCGAATCAAAGTTTAAAATGATATAGGTAATCCACTATAAATACTTAACTTTATTCAGTTCAGGATTTTTTTTAAGTCTCACTATGATAGTAGTGAGACGATTTTCGCCGATTTATTTAATTCTCTCTTACTCACTTATACAGTAGGTACTTACCTCAGAAAGTCAATTACGTATATCGCAGTAGAATGTGTTCTTGATGAATTGTAAGTACCTCCATCTTCAAATGTCTACGGATAGCTTCTTAAATTAAGATGTTGGGACAGTACCTATATTGTCGTACCTATTCGTTCAAAGTGCACCTACGTCAAAGTAACTTGTTTGTGATCGCATCTTAAATTAACACCTTCCAGGTACTGTTGTTGTTATTGTGTAAAAGCTTGTTTGATAATCCAACAAATGGTTTTAAATCATTTTAAAGGTAGTCTGCGGATAGTTCTTAGCTGAAGGTATCCACGAATCACCAAGAACACCTTAGTATTTAAGTATGTATGAGGAGCACAAACTTGGCTGTGTTTGTCATGTCACATTTCAATGTTTTGTGTTACACATGTACACCACACGACATCATTGTGTGTTCAACATCTGGGACCTATTAACCAACTATGCATGTGTATGTACAAGAATTTACTTAACAAATCACCTTTTCCTACGAATATTGTTGCAAACACATAATTGCAGGTACGAAAACATCGGAAATAGATTTCTACGCCGCTGAAAACGATAAAAACTTCGATCGAAGTACTGTTGTTACGTCAACAAGACCAATTCCAAAAAGAACACCGCCCATACCTCCCGTCTTCCCTACCCATCTTACTCCTGAAGTCCAATATGGCAACGAGAAAGCTGACACCGATATCTTAAGGACACCGAAGTTACTGGAGGACGCTGACAACGTTAGCTCCACAGTTAAACCGCATATAACTCAAAAACCTGAGAAACCGTTAGCGATATACTTTAAAGATGGCAGTGGAGCAATCACTACAACTACAGAGGTCATAACGAGAGCGGAAACAGTAAACGATTTTACAAATATTGAGCGTAAACAGAAAACCAAGATAGTGGAAGAAGAACCACTGCAGCTTCATCCCGTGCTGCACAAGGACCATGTGCCGAGGGAATTTAAAAGCCACGTCCAGGAGGAGCATCAAAAGCCCTTAAGGCCCTTAAAGTTCAGAGCTCAGAATGCGCCGCCTGATATGCAAGAGTTTTACGTGCGCCACCCCAGTGCTGACGACATCAACTTCACCTCAGGTCATTCAAAGTTGTTTGGTATTTCTATAGAGGATGCAGAAAAAATGAAGTCCACTACACAAAGCTCTCTCTATAACACTAGAGTGTCCCCCACGCTTCCCACGTGGCGTGACGGAGACGACACAACTACGAAAAAATATCCATCCAATATCTATTCAGAGGGTAAGTCATTAGCTTTAGTTACGTGGGGCATGCGGTTTCATCACTAAGGTTCAAGGCAAATGGTACGTAGTTATTACTCACAATCACTATTCAATTTTCATTGAAATGCATCAAATAAATAACATTTTGTCATTGTGATGTTGGTGTGAATATGATGTGAACTAACTATTTTAATGTTTCATATTTCCAAATTGGATAACTTATCTTGCGAAGTACCAATTTCTTCATTAACATTTTCAGTTCAGTGTCGTTCAACCCGTCTATCTCTGTGCCGCGGTGTGCTACCATACGACCTAGCCGGTACTCCAGCGAAGATTGGACATACAGATATAACATCATTGATGCCTCAGATTGACTATTTAGTGGCAGCTAATTGCAGTGACCGTGTGAGACATTTCGTATGTGCCTTGCTCGAGCCTGAATGCAATCCTCCTCCATACCCTCCGAAGAAGCCTTGCTACAGTTTATGTAAAGGTAAATATTTTTTTATAAAATTATATATTTTCATAAATACATTATTTTCATAAAATTTTTCATAAATACATTCCTACATCCTATATTTTCTTTCATTTCAGCGGTCGTGGACACATGCGAAGGTCAAATTCCCAGCGAACTGATTCCGGCTTTCAACTGCAAGCAGTATGGTCGTACAAACTGCGTGGCTGCCAAGACACCATGCTACCCGCGCGAGTTCGCCTGCAGTGATGGCTCCTGCGTACCCAGAGACTGGATCTGTGATGGCACCAAGGATTGTGCTCTTGGAGAAGATGAGACCACATGCATTCAGTGCGATCAGAATGAGTACAGGTAATATACTCATACATTATTGTTCTCACCATTATTGATTTTCATTCCGAAAGCAATGCTGTCCGTAATTAGCATAGACTGTATATTCACATCTTTTCTGAGTGAATCATCATCTTTAAAATATATAAATATTTTTTAATGTATTTTTATATTGATAAATCAACGTTATGAATTCCACAGGTGTGGTTCTGGAGGGTGTATTCTGAAGCGTTGGCTTTGTGACGGCTACTCGGACTGCCCGGACGGTGAGGACGAGCACGTGGACACGTGCGGCGCTCACAGCCACCACGCTATCGATGGAGCGCATGAGGTCGGCAATGTTCACGGCGTCGATGCCCACGAGCCGGGGGAAGAGTCCGCGGGCTCGGCGCCGGCGCCAGCCATCAGGAGACCCAACAGAGTGCCCGTGGGGAAAAAAAACCCTAGACAGCGTGCTGGTAATGCATTAAAATATTATGACATCAATTTTATTTTTTTGAACATGATTTAACTAGATCTATTCTGAATAATTTTGTTTTAGGAGATGAGAGTAGCAAGGAACTCCTTGTAACGAGTGACAGTAATAATTCTTATAAAAGAAAAAACTTCACGCGTCGTCCTTTACCACCCAGACTATCGCACTACCACCGCGCTCCACACTCTGGTAACGAACAAGATAATACCAAGGATGCCACTACCGAAACCATTATATTGAAAGCTGAAGAGAAAAAACTAGTAGGAGATAAGGCATCTCAGAAAACTGTTTCAGACAATGAGTCAATTGAAGACGTGAATATGGGAGACCTCGGGTTTTTCGATGAGTTTGAAAAGGAGGGAAAAGAACCTTCACAAAATCCTCCCGACCAGAAGTCAGCGCAGCGCATGGTGCCGACACGGTTTGGAGTACCTCCACCCAGCTCAGTAGCTCTGCCGGCAGCTACACAAACTACTCGCTTGGATAAATCTACACACAAGTTAGACAGAGTTATTGATGGCGCGGCCTTGCTAAGGGTAACATTATTTTTTTGTCACAACTTATGTTTTCATTCAATCAAAACCAAGTCGACTTCAATTAAATCTATGTTCAACCTTTCTGTTACTGTAGCAGCTTTAGTAAATGCGTATTGGATGACCAGTTAATTAATATCTTATAAATCATATTATTGCAGAAAGCGGTAGCGGAGCAAGCCGCAGAAGCTGCAGAAGAGCAAGGAAACGAGACGTTCGCGTATGTTGATAAAGATGATGTAGCCGCCGCTCCCCATAAGTCTGACATGGGTGCAGTCGCTATAACTCCTGGAGCTACTACCGACGACGCTGAAAAAGTGGCACTCGCTGACGGACCGGGACCGGGGCCGGGACCAGTGTATGGTAAAGATGCGCAGTGGTCTCGCGCGCACGCGTCCCCCTGCCCGAGCGGGGAGCTGCGCTGCGTGGACGGCCGCTGCATCACGCTGTCGCAGCTCTGCGACGGCACCATCGACTGCAGTGACCATGCCGATGAAGACAACTGCTACACGTGATTCAACACCCGCGCTTTAGGTGTAAGGCAGGCAGTGAGCGTTCCTCACTACAGCGCTGTCGTTATTAGTCCATTGACTGACGAATGCCGATGACTGAAAAATTCTGAAACACAACTTGGCAACAAACGTGTAAAATACTGGTTCTCATGTCAAGAACAATATTACAGCCTACTACCTGTCGAGGTTTGTAGAATTACTGACTCGGCGTAGTCTGATAGTCATCGCTTTTCTGAAAAATACCGTCTAGGCATTGGGAAAATACGATAACACAGGCATGACACGCGTGTAACGTCGTCTTTAAGTTATGTTATACAATAGTATACGCTGTGATAAAGCAATGCATGATTACGGTTGACTAGCCTGAACCCGGCTGGCTAGAATAATTTCGCTCGTATTGCCGTCCATTTAGATCTTATTAAGTACCTGTGGAGAAAATTTCGTAATGTGTTTAGAACTTAGAGTAAGGCATTGTTCTACGTAAAATAATGTAATGATTTACAAATGTCTGTCATTTAAAATAAGAATAAGTTGACCTTGGGATTAAATCTACTACAAAATATTTTGTAATCCATGTAAGTATTCTTTTACTTAGAATTTGGAAAACATTCTGAATTGCTTCGGGTTTTGATAATTGGGTAATTTTGTTGCTTCTTATCCGTTCAATGGGGATCAATATTATTCATTAGGATTTTATTATTTGTATTGTAAATATTTAAATTAGAAACTTACCTAGTTGTTAAAAAACACATTCCATGATATCATTATACTTGCATCATTTCAAACTTTATAATTAAGTTCATCAACACATTTGCTTTTTCATTTAATGAATAGTAGTACGCATTTGTAAATAGGACTCACGGTGAATTATTTATATTGATAAGTATTTATATGAAAGTGAAGCGTAGGTATTGATTAGAGTTTTATAAAAGTTAATGTATTGTTATTTTATGCCGTTCGTTGCGCCAGGGTCACAAATGCATTTGCACCTCAATGCTGCGTGCATCGATCCTCAAATGTTGATAACGGACCTAGAGTTCTTTGCTTTACGGTTCAAGTTGACAAACACAATCTTTGTTTGGCTTTTTTTTAATGCAAAAAGAACTGGATAATAAATTAAATTTGCTATAGTGTAATTTAATATATGGTCGACAATTCTTATAATCTTTAGTTTATAACTCTGTAATTATACGTTAAAAGCCTCAATAACGAATTTAAATGTATTTTACTGTATTATGTTTGATAATTAAATAACGTAAATTAGAAGCTGATCTACCTTTCCGTCCATTTTTGTTAGGCTGGAGCTGAATTTTATAATATTATTAGCAATGGTTTCAAAGGAATTTACAAAAATTTTGTGAAGTTACGTGAATAACTCACAACTTTATGTCGTATCTACTTCAACTTTTCTACAACTAAGCATGTTGTCTTAGTTGAATAATGTTAATTTTACAGTTCAGTACCCATTTGTTCGGACTGAATATGGTGTAAACCTACAGCATAATACAAAATTTTATGAAACCCACGATTAATATTATTGCTAAGTTCTCCGTCCATAAACTAATATGTAGGTAATGTATGTAGGTTAATAATAAGTTAATTGCTTCGTATCGTCCAAAGTAATGTCATAATAAACCTTTACTGCCCAATAACACGAGGGGTTTTTCTATACTTACACTGTATTTAACAATTTTTGTTTATTCTAAGGATTAATTTGTAAATCAGTTACGTATTTATCTATTGTTTTTTACCTTTTAAAAAATATTTCGAATTACGATGTAAGTTATCATTTTTATGATAATAAATACTATGCCATGTTATAATTATTTTGTTTTATTTGCTTCCTTTATTAATAGATATGGTTGTAATTTTACGTGATTCACGCTCAAAGCGACCGGTTTCAAATGTTACTGGGTTGGCTAGTTAAGATAAAAAAGTGTAGCCAGTCGAGGAATATTTTATTCCCAGTTAATAGACAAGCTGTCTGCCTCTAGGAAGACAAGCAGACATTATGGTCTAGTCTGATATTTATAGACAAATGTTTAAAATAAATTCTGCTTACGTTATACTTAAATATCGAAGTGAAAGTTTACTTTATGGGTTTGGGCATTTGTTAACTTGTTCACGGCTTTTTATATTTTTGTTAGGTCTAATAGTGCTTGGCTTTTTAACACTAATGATAACCAGTTAAGCACTATGAAGGAATTTAGTCCACAAACACAGCCTTCACGACACTGATATAGTACGAGTGTAGATTGCACTTCTTCGCGGACTGTTAAACCTTTTCTAAAATATAATATCCTCCTTTATTATCACGAATCAACTTTTTAATTATAATTCCTTTGGCCTTACCTTGACTAGGTATAGGTATATATATATAATAGGTAGTCATTTTCATGAATACCTACGCTTGTGTCTCCTTGAACCTTTGTGTGATTTTGAGGATAGAACGTCAATCAGTTCTCTGAGAGATCGACTGGGTGGATATGTTAGTAACAAATCTAGAACGTTAGCTAATATAGGTACTTATTTTTATCGTTTCTCATTTATGGAGCAGTGATTCATAAATCTTTATCCTTTGGTGCCATTAATCCAAAACAGGTTATCCGGCTCTCTTCACCGAAAGCACTAGTCAGATCCTGAATAGACCGTGCAAATTCTAAATATAGCTTGAAATCTAATACCGAGAACATAAACACAACTTGACTACCTAAAGTTCACGCTCAGTAATCTCCTAGTCACAGATGAGTCATATTCTGTATCTGCTACGTCTATTCAATACCAAGTTCTCAAAATATCCACACGCTAGGTCACAGTCAAAAAGTAATTCTATAGGCGTGGATTTAAGATATATTTTTGGTAGCAGGCTTTTTTCATCGACCTTACAGTTAGCTTATTTTAGATTTTTTATATATTTTTTCATTCATAGTGTGATTACCTCATCGGCGCTACCGTTCAGTTTCGGTCGTCATGTTCGTTTTGCTTTAGTCATTTCACACTTGTTTTTGAGGTCGGCCGGCTTCGTGGCGTTTCCTTGTTATCCACTATAGGGTTGCCGGTAACTGAAGCTTATCGAACAGGAAAACGATCTTATTAATTACTTACCTACTTATTTTATTTTTATTTCAGATCATTTATCACAACGTATTGTTTTATTGACCCGGTTTTGTAGAACTATGAATGAGGTTATTCGTCACGAACTCGTCGATGATTCATATCCTAAATGTTTTTTTTTTTTTAATATAAATTATATTTAAGTGAGTTTATCATGTAAACGATGTGACTCAGTAAGTATAACCACCTTCTAGGTACCTACTAAATCTTGTGGAAGCAAAATCTAATCCGAACTAGAGAAATAGAGAAAGAGAAGAGAAATCCTAGAAAAATCCTGACTATTACATAAAATTCCATATAATAAGACCTTGATACTTTTACATCGAAACTTCCAGAAAGCCTTTTTTCAGAATAGGCTGCAACATAATTCATTTGTAAACCTGTCCCATCTAAACCAACCTACCCGATGCAAAATATTCCTTAGTCATTTGTTTACGAGAGTATTTTAGCACAATAGGTCTAGTACGAATGGGGGATAAACAGGCCCAGTGTCATCGACCGCTACCCACTGGCGACGGTAGAAAGCGGAGTGACTCACCCGTGGCCCGACTCCAGGCTGCCTTGACGAAACGGATTTACTATACCTATGTATAGTATCAAGGACCTTTGTATTATCAGGTGAAATTATTGCAGCGGGATTTTGTCATATCGTTCAGTCAGGTTTACATACATGTTTGAATTGCTGTGTTCTTTAGGGCGACGTTTAATTTTTCACCGTCTGAAAAACATCTGATCCTGATGTCAGTAGAAAATACACAAATAAAATAAAATTACATACCTACCTCTGTGCGGTCCGTAATTTTCAGACCTTTCCTTTGTACGTCTAAAGTTATTCAATGTCATTTTCATGTGTACAAATATGACGTATGATTTGTAGTACATAAGGTTTTTGACTATCAATTAGAATACCTACAACTAAGTCCCTACGTTCTCACATCTCAAGTATAGTTTTCAGGATCGTTGTTTGGTAAGCGCATCTGATTTACAATTAAGAGTACAGCCATAGGCGTATTATTTTCAAGAATCTCAAGCGCTGTTCTTCACTCATTAAAAGGCAAAACTAAACCAACAAAACAATCGACGACATAAAATGTTGCGAGACGAGAATTTCAACCGCGGCCACATTAACACAACTTGAATGGGACAGAATTTTCTTATGGCCCGCCAGGAAACATTGCTACAAAGAAATACATTCTCGAATACAATGGCTGGCCGGGCATTCTATGCAGAATGTAGACAGGTTGCAGGGAGACGAATGAAAGTAAATAAACATTTCATTCGTGAGGTAAACAAACTTTGAGACTGGTTTGTCCACTCGGTGCTCTAGGTACGTATAGCGAATGCTTTCTAAATACTCAGGCTAAACGTTTATCTAATCGCTGGTGTAGTGCACACATAAATTATCATCAAGCTGAATTATGTTCAGCCCTTTTGTTTATCGTGAAATATCGACAACATTATTAATAGCTCTGAAAGACGTGACATCATTTTAACATACTGCATTGTTACCTAATTTCACAATCACGCATTGACTCTTTCTTCATGAGACAAAACGGTCTTTAATAAAAAAAAAATTGCTCACTCGGAAATGTAAAACAATAAATAATGCATCAATGTTTGGCTCAACAAGTTTATTCATAACTTTTCACAGTGATGTAAATATTTCAAAAATAAATGACACAACTGGATTTCACTTCCATTGCGCCGAAGGTTTTATTGACACAAACAAATCGATTTGTTTACGATCTGCAGCAAATAAAAACTTGCAAAACAACCATTGAATTGAGTTAAATAAAGCGTTAAATAAGTGTTATACATAAGTATAGAATTTCTTTCAATGAGACCATTCCAGAGGCCTGAATAATATTGTATTATTTTCCTTTTAGACTTTTTTCCTGCCTTTTCACTGTAAATTAAACAGTAAAATATTGCGAGTTTTTATATAGTATCAGAAATATGAAAATGTGAGTATATCTTTTGCTATCGATCTTTCATGACTATAGTAAACGTTAGTTAGAGTACCCTACTCAACTATAGTTAAGCAAATCCAAGTAGTAGGTACCTAGATTTACAATGCTGGAAGTTGAATTCCAAAATTTTGGACATTGGAAGTAACAGACTCATGTGATATACCTTCTTCATATTAGCGGAGGTTCAAGTGGTAAGATATAAAATAAGCTGAATTATTATGTGTAAGAGGAAAAAACACACGTAAATGACAGATGTTCAACCGAAGACACTCCCATGATTTTCAAAGAACCATTTGCCAATCTCAGGCCGGCTTTAAACTCCATTTAATCGCTTATTCAATACAGAACTACATTTCTTAACATTTTGGGGCATCACAGCGTTAAAGTGGTAAAAGTGTTGCAAGGTATCGGCATGCGAAAGGCTCAGGCACCTAGACAAGTGTTTCTTAATCTAAGATTCGTACTCGTGCCCTGGTACAATCAACCGATTCGAACCAATTGAGCTACGTACCTACGTACAATAGAGTTAATATTGAACAAGGCATAATTAAAAGTTTACATAACATTCCTTTGTTTAGATAGTTAATTACCTCATCTTCGTCTTATTTACTTACTTCAACTGAGACTACCGTTCCGTTAATGTATAATTTTTATATTTTTTTGTTTGATATAATTATGTAATATCAATTCAACTCCTATAGGTATTAATTTTTCTCTTAAATTGATCTCTATAATTTTAAGATTGTTTCGGCGGAGGGTACGCCTGGTGTTCTGCAATACAGGACTAACCTATTTTCAACCAACTAATTCATGTAGGTATTTGATGATGAGAAATAAATAATAATTGATTGATTGATGTCATGTCATGTCCATATCCACATGACTGCACATAGACCAAAAAATAAAAGCAGGATAACTCCCTATAACACTAATATTCAAAAGGCATTATAGTATTTTTACTTGTGCAACAAATTTCTTTCAGTTTAAGATCGATGAAAAGATCACGATTACATAAAATAATAACATGAAACTGATTCAATTGGATAAACGTGGTATAAACCATACAATACGTACGCGCAATTAATTGTAGTCGTTGATTAACTAACAATACACAATCGTGACGAAGAGTCATCAACAAATAAGTAACCGAGTGACTGATTATTTTTATTTCTTTAATAAAACCCTATTTAATGGTTCCGGGTGAAAACATATTAGGTAGATCATCTAATTACTTAGGTACACATTATACATGGGTCCATAAACTTTCAGCTTAATTGGATGCATTTTTTGGAGTATTTAGGTATGTCAAAATTCCAGACTAGAAAAGTCTAAAGGGTTTATTGAGGAAAAAAAATGTACCTACGAGAAGGACCTTTTTTATCCCAAGGCACACGTTGCACACCGTATTTAAGTACCTAATAAGCAGAAGACATATCCCATAATATGTAGCCAAGTGTGCTCAATAACAATGTCGTAATAGATCCTTCTGGACAAATTATATGTTGCTTTGATTCACTTCACAGACACACTTAGGTACCTATCTGACAATATTTGCAGATCTTGTAAGTTCGTGAGTCATCAGCGTCTTATTGCGAAGTTAGAGCGCAGGGTTGTCGCCGCACTTGTGGAAACATACAACACTATGTTTTATCATAATAACGACGTAATTAGTATGTTTTACATAATACAGGTAAGTACTCACGTTATCGGAAAACGTTCAGGAAATGGAAATGAGTGCCTACCTTAACAGTTAGATAAAGCGGCCAAGTGTTCTGCAGAATCTCCTTAATTGATATCAATATCAAGGTGTAAAGAAACTACCTATTTGGATTTCTACCTTCCTAGATAGTTGAACAAAAAATGTGAGTTAACTAAAAACCCAGGCTCTCTATCGGTAGGTACTTAGAACGAGGTAAAACCTGGGTTTTTCAGTAAACCCCTTTTTTAATAAGACGGAGTGAATCCAGCTGTGACAGAGCTATAATACTTAATCCGTCTTGTTTTAGTGGTAGCTTTTGGTAGGCAGTGGGGTCTACTACTTAATATCAAAGAAAATAATTATTAACAACTAGGTAGATACATCAAAAAGAAGACACACGGTAGGTACAAAGTTATTTATTTCTTCTATAGTAGGTACATTTGTAACAGCACTTTTTATGGAACTTTTCTCATTATTTAGGAGAAAACTTATTCAATAGGTATAGGTATTAGACTCTATCACAGATTACTACAGATACTTCACTCAGTAGAAAATTTCCAATACCTATTACGATAATTGCCTACTCCTTCGCGTCAACAACCACTGTATGCTAAAATGCGCCTAAATACTCAAGCGTACAGCAGTGATTGCTTCGCACCGTGCGATTCCACAATTCCACAGTAATCGCAGGGCTGCCTCTTCGGTAAAATTAAATTAACATAAACTTTTTATCTATGTTATTGAAAACTGTGTTTCATCGGGCGTAAGAAATAGAACTACACAGACTTAAAGCGCATTTTGATGCGTTACGAGCGCGTCAAGGACTTGTAGGCACATTTTTTGAAGGTTACGTCCGTGCTTTGCAGTGTTTTATGAACATTATTTCAGTTGTTAGTTTAGCAGTTTATATTCGAATGTTTTCTTTCGAAGAGTGTATCTTCTGTACCTTGTAGGTACTATTAATTAGTCTGTGGTATAACGTTTCTATGTAACAAAATTGTGTAAATCTGTGCCTGAAAGGCAAGCTAACGCTTAGTATATACCTATTAAACTGTCAAATTCTAAGTGGATACCGGTGTCCGCACACCTACTGTCTTTTAATTAGGTCTCTAATGACGGTATGTGAATGGAAAAAAAATTAAACGACATAAACTAGTAATAATTTATCACTTACCTTTCTTCGTTGACAGGTAAATGGAAAAATGTTAGGTGTTTATCCCTTCTTTTGCTCGATTTACACCCATCTACAGCACATAAGGCACCACACGGCATCGTAATACGCGTACGAACGAACAGCACTATTAGAAGTCGGTTAAAAATTGAACGGCGTGCGCGCGCTTCGCTTGCGAAAACCGAACTTAATTTGATCCGCCGGCGGACCGAGCCCGCTCGGCTGGGCGGTAGGCACTTATAGCGCGCAAGTACATGGAGTGACGGAGGCCTGACTCTATGTCTGAGTTGCATTAAAAATTAATCAGATTAAGAATTCAAAATTGATTCTTCTTAGGCACCTAATGAAGCCTTTTTCCAACTAGATACATGTGCCTATTCATAGCTATGTAGGTATATGAACCTAAGTAATTTATGTCTTTATTTACAAATTATAATAATGAAGCAGTGTTGTGGGGGAATGCGTACTACATAAAGCATTGTAGAACTGAGTACGTTGGTGATTCATTTCTCGGAATTGACCTTGCTATGAGTCATTCGATGGAAGGCAGAGTCGGGGATACCGCGCCTGTCTGCCGGCTGCTTGCTAGACGCACTCCGTTCACCGTGTTGCGCTTTTTACGGAATACTTTGTGTTAACATAATAATCAGCAATAATAGTGATAAATATGTGTGTTCACAAAAAACGAAGAAGATTTATTTAAAAATTCTTCTTTCGAATATTTTGTAAATATTTTTGTGTTTCCGAAGTTGGATATCATGATAACAACCATGACGTCATTCATACTTTTGAAGGTAAGTTATATTTACTGACTACTATTATTTATCGAAGATTTAGCTATAAATATTTTAAAATTAATTAAGATATATGATGTGGATGAATCATCCTAAAATTCTTATCAGTTTCTCATTTGACCATTGTAGTTGTTCTGACGTTTGCATTATATTATACGGATTATTGAAAACATGAGAATTGTGTATATAGCGATCTCTTTTTGTCTTATCGAAAACATAATGTTATAGAAAGAGACCGAATATGGCATGTATGGTCATTTTAAAGTATTCGCTTATTCGAATGTAATTTGTTCCGTGCGAGAAAGAAATAGAGAGAAACATCAAACATGGCGAACAGTTTCTAAAACTTTAAATCGAATTCTATCGAAGTCTCGAGTATAAAATTTGAATAATTAGATTAATTATAGCTAGTAATACGTGTAATAAGTTTGATATTTTCTGTGATGTTATTTGAGTAAAAGTGTCGCATGAGCAAAATCCTGTCTTCCATGAGCAATGTACAAGAAAAGTTTTGTGTCGTCTGTGAAAATACTTGTTGAACAAGTTTTAAATTAACTTTTCAGACAAATTCTTTTTTGTTGAGAATGAACAGAGAAGATAATGTCAACTGGTTCCATGGGAAAATATCTCGAGACACAGCTGAGAAGCTGTTGAAGGAAGGTCAGATGTGATTTATTATTGTGTTGTTGTACCAATGTTTTGTGTTATTGAGAAACTAAACTTGTGTTGAAATTTGCAGAAGGAGAGGATGGTGTGTTCTTAGTTCGTGAAAGTAACACTTCCCCTGGAGATTATGTGCTCTCTGTTTTGCATCAGGTTAGTTTAAAAGTTTCAATAACCTCAAAGGTAACTTGTTTTATATACTGTTTTTTGATTACCAGTGTTATCAATCGTGTTTTTGTTTACTGACTAAAAACAAAATAAACTTCTATAAGAATTCTTATGTAACTTTATGTAAAGTATACGGGACAATATTAATCTTATAAATCTATATTCAACCTTACCTTTCACAATCTATTGCTGTTAAATAAGGTAACTATTTTCTAAATAACAATTCATTCACAGGGTGAAGTAGTCCACTACCAAATCCGCAGACATGGGGAGGATGCCTTCTTCTCAATTGAAGAGCACACAACCGTGCATGGCCTGGACACGCTCATTCAGCATTACCGAGGAGACTCCAATGGACTCGTCACCAGATTATCAGTTGTGTGTAAGGGACAACCACCACCACATGAATCTCGGACCCAGGGCACTACAAATTTGCTGCATCGGTGAGTAATCTACACTAGAATACTATAAAGATGAAACAGTTTTTGTGTGTATTCTAAAAGCTCCGAAACTACTGAACCAATATGAAAAATTCTTTCACTGTTGGAAAGCTCCATTTTATCATGTCAGCCCATGTTGGGCTATATTTTATCCCGGGAAGGGCAGTAGTACCCCAGGGGCACGGTGGAAACCGCTGAAAAACTGTTGGTTCTAAATAAATTGTGTAAAATTCAAACTTTACAATACAAAACTGATTTTTATGTTGACTATTGCTGAAATCAACCTGTGTTAAATAATGCAACATTAGCAAGTGTATCCGGTATACATAAGGAAATTGTGAAACTAATTTGTTGCTAGGTCATAATATTATTCGCCACTTGCTTCAATTCTTATAATTTGCAAGTGTTTCACATTACAATATATTATTAACCTATCACCTATTTAAATAGTATCACACCATTCAAAAATAATTACCTAACTAGTGCTTACAATAAGTGCTTTGTATGCCATTTTTACTTCCACTAGTAACATAAGTATCATAATGTTGATAAAGATTTGGCCTGAAGTACAATGCTATATAAATTAATATAATAATATTATCTATATGACTAGCTTGTATTGAATTATGGGTTTACTTCTAAGGCATAATTGGCTAATTGTTTTCAAAATGTGTGCCATCCATTTTGGGCGACCACATTGTATGAATATTTATAATACAAAATTACTTTCCTATTATAATATTAACAGGTGCCTAGGTGCCTATTTTATTGGTCTTTGTTCAATTTTACTGTTTTAATAATTATTTGCAATAAATAAGCTAAAGAATTTCGTAAATAAGCAGTACTATCAAGAAAGAAACTGAAGCTTTCAGTACTGTGTAACTCAGTTCTTCGCTGTACTTAGAGTAAATTGATCATAAACAATATAATTGATAGCAACATGCAATGTCAATTAGAGATAGTATACATCTAGTTGAAGAAGGAAGTTCTATTAAGATGAGAGCTACCTAAATTGCCCTTAATTTATCCCTCTTGTTTTATTACCGACTTGAATGGAGTGTAGTGGCATTCCTTAATCATTTGTTTTTTTTTCGAGTTATTTTCTGTTAACGTACAATGGCGTGAAAAGCCGTTGGAATGAGCTATTTACAAAATACAACTTCAGATTTCCATTAGAAAATTCACTTCATATTCATCGTTATTATTAACAAATCATTATCCATTTTTAAATTGGCTTTACCAGAGCATAAATACAGAAATACAAACCAAAATCGCATTCAGGACCTCACACATTGATTACTCTGTGTTCACCCTATAAATAAACTCCAGCCCATTTAAAGTAACAGTAACCATGAGAATAATTAATTTCTTATCAACTTTTAACAAGAACCTACCTTGTAGTTATTTTTTAAACATAATCGTAAGCCAGATCAGCCATAAAAGGGGTTATTGCACTGATTTTTACTTGTGTTGCACTTTATAGGGCTTGCAATTTAATACAAGTGCTGACAAGCTTATTGACAATTTCCTGTTGAGTGCATTGTTCAATGTTTATCCAATAAATATGAAGAGAAGGCCAGTAGTAGTGGCTATGTACATACTGACAACATTACAATGTATCTACATCATGATGCTATGTGTACAACATCAAAATTCTTTGCATGTTTTATGACAAGATGTGTTTGCAATGTACACTGATTGGAATACCAAATGTGCTCCGAAATAATTGAGTCACATGCCAACACTACTTTTGTAATCACATTCCTGATTCTTGTGTAAATTGTTCTGTTAGGAATATTTTATTGATTTTATGACTGAACTTTGTTTTATATAGGCATTCAACCAATTTAATCATGGTTTAATTACAATGTAACTTCATTGTTGTACATACATTACATTATGTCCCGAATAAATAAAAATAATATTCTTAATTTTTTGTAAATAATCACTTAGCCAAAAATAATTTAATGAGTTTATCTAATTGTTCATTAACAAATTCAAATAAATATTAGCTCAAGTGTGTGTACCATTGAGGCTGCTGTTAGTCATACCTTGAGAATGTTAGATGGTGTCTGACATGATGACAATCTATTCAGCCAGATACATCTGTGTTTGGCAATGGTGAATCATTGTTTATGGTAATGATTCATTGGCATACACATTGTTCCATATTGATATTTAAATATTTCTTGTGAGCTATTATCGATTTCATTGTCTTAATTATGTTGTCATTAGCTATGGTAATGAATTTAAATTGGAATTGTCTCGTCGAGAGCTGCGCTAGACTGCGCTTAATTAACAGCAGATTTATTTTTTATAATGATGGAAGTCGTTTTAAATTCATATTTTAGTAAGATAAAATCATATCAGCATAAAATAAGAACTGTTTTTCCCAGTGGATTAATTATATAATTATTTTAAATGTACTTGTCGTTTCCAGTGCGACAGAAGCTGGTGACTTCAACATAGTGTCCCAGATGTTGGCATGCGGCTACCGCAGTCGCGACGCTAAGAACCAGGATGGTCAGACAGCTGTGCACATCGCAGCCAGAGCCGGGAGGGACAATATACTTGCCAAGCTGATAGAGAGTGGAGCCACCGTCAATGTTCGAGATTCCTTTGGATATACGCCTTTACATGTAAGTGCAGTGTTGTGTTGATAGAAAAAATGTGGCATGAGTAGAACTGTAATAGAAGTAGTGTTTGTGTGTGAATAAATAGCAGAACACACTTATAGAGCTGATCCTAATTGATATACATAGTGCCTAATGATTTGCAAAAGAAATAATTTTGCTAACTTATCCTTTGAAAACTAAATTGAGGATATTATAATATTTCTATATCGACATTCAAGCATGAGTTTGTTTTCATAAGTTACCTCTTTTCAGTATACATGCCAGAACAACTTGCCTAGCACGACGGAACTGTTGATAACGAAAGGGAATGCTAACTATCAGATGAGACACGCGCCCACCGGCAAAGTGCCTCTACACGACGCCGCGCAAAGAGGACATATCGACTGTATTAAGGTAATTAAGTTTTTTAGGCTCAAGTAAACGTTTTCCGTTTTTCTTAACACAACTGATTATTTTGAAAATTGAACGTGGAAATTCATATTTAATTGTTATGAGAAAACTGATGATTCATTCGTCGGTGAATTTGGGCTTAAGTCTGATCTCACAATGTACTGTAGTGTAAGTACGAGTCTGGTATGTCCTTAAGTTGTTGACATTGAAGAAAAAGATTATCAATGTGGCTCACGTGTGTGAAGGCGGAATTTCCTTTAACTGTGGACTTCTATAGAGACTGAAAGCTATTTTCCTTACTCATATTCTTGATGCAAAAGTAATTATTTTTTGTCGGAAAACAGTCAATAGAAGTGTTTCTAACGCCTATATAATGAAATACTCTTTTGAAATAAAATATATCATGGATCTTATTTATTGCAGGTACTTCTAAAACTGAAAGCGCCGGCGCAACCGAGGACACTGGCACATGACACGCCCGCTGACTTGGCTAAACATTATGGACACACAGAATGCTATCAGCTATTAAGTAAGTAACATGCACTAAAATGCAAACACATAATCAGCATGGAGTTAAAAAAATTGCCTAGTTCTTTTGTCATTATTTTTGTCCAAAAAACATTTAAACATAAACCTCATAAGATCAGCAAGTTTGTTTTCTTTCTCTGGTATTTAATCACCACCAACTAACGTTAAAGCAGTGTAACTAAACCTTCATTTGTTTTCTCAAAGAACTCCATATAAAACTTCTACAATTATTGTATGAAACTCCACAGAAAACCACCAGCCAGAGACACCAGCTACATCCAAGAAGTATTGGTACCACGGCACGTTGAACCGCGAGGAAGCTGTGAAGATTTTAGAGGAGTACTGCAAACATCATAAGGTGGAAGGCAAGTCTTCCGATGGTGTGTTCCTGGTGCGGTACAGCGAGAGACATACCGGCGCTTATGTACTGACCATGCTGAGCGAAAATACTCCTTATAACTTTATTATTAGGAAAGAGGTGAGTGTAGTATTTTTACCTAATATTGATGTCAGAATTTTGTTATGGAATGAGAGTCACGTTTTGCAAGAAAGACAACTCTTAGATACTTTGTGGTTTAGATAATTTGAAGCACATCAGAAATGATACCCATTTTATATCATCCATTCTGTAAATGAGAAGGTGAAAGTGGCATTATTGATGTTCTGACGATGTATTGTATTCCAGGCTAACTGGCTGTTCATTGACGATGGGCCTTACTTAGAATCACTAGAGAGGCTTATAGAGCATTATAGCACAGTGCCGGACGGCCTCCCTACTCGGCTCACTACTCCTGTGCCGCCGAAACCTAAGCCACCTCTACCTGAAGTAAGTAACATAACGTCATTCAACCAATGGAGGACGTTGGAGGCAGAGTAGGCAACCTAATCATGATAACATTTTCAAGAAATAGGCCTCAAAGGCAAAAGTTTTTATTTTAAGCTCAAAAGCAAACATTTTGTTTGTATCACTGCTAAGGAAATCTTACCTACATATCTGGAAGTATTCACTTCTAATACACCTTGATAGTGATGATGCGATAACGTAGACAAAAACTCTTTTTCTTCACTATAATCTAAACCTATTGTTTCAGTTCTCCACAATGCCAAGAACAAAGAAGCTAGCTTCAAGCCGGGCAACCGTCAACCAATCCCTCTCTCTAGTAAAACATGACATACTGAGCGACAAGCAAATGTCTGCTCAAACATCACCGCCCACCTCCGTACAATCTAACAATAATATGTTCGAACTACTTACGAGAAACCTCTCCTTCTCATCTGACTTCAACAACGATAGTATTAATAACAACGAAGTTTCTGCCGAAGATAACGACACGTATAAAGTACCGGCCAACAATAGTGCAGTGGTTACGTTACCGGAGAACTATAATGAGATTTCTATTGACTCTGATGGCCAGCTATCCACACTGCAGGGTAAGTTACCAGTCACGTTAAGTTTCCTCAATACAGCTTCTACTGCGCAATAGTCAAAATCTGCGCTGTTTGCGTGAGGTGTCAGATAACTGATTGCAGAGGCAAATTGAAATGAGCTATAAACTCCCTTTTAATTGATTCAAAAAGAATGCAGTATAGTATTTGCTTTATTCTCCTTACATCTTTATACGCGCTATCTTTCCAGGTGTAGTAGTTTCTATTTCGTAAAATTCTGTATATCACGAATCGTAATCCCTGTACCTATCGCCCAAAACATACAAAAAACCAAGTATTAATTTTCGCCTCTACTTGACAGAATTCATCCCAATGAGCGAGCTAACACTAGGCGCGGTACTAGGCGAGGGCGAGTTCGGTTCCGTGCTCCGCGCCACGTACTCCCCGCCCGACGCCGCGCCGCAGCACGTCGCCGTCAAGACGTTACACATGCAACACACCGACACCAACAAGAAGGAGTTCCTGTCCGAAGCTAAGGTCATGATGTCGGTCCGACATCGGTGTATTGTGCGGCTCATTGGCGTGTCTCTGGTGAGTGCCATTTGTTTATGAAACAATGGTAATGGTATCAGATCTCACTGTTCTAAGTGCAAGTAACCTTGCATAAGTACGTTATGCTTTCACGCCAAAACTGCTGGATTGCTTTCTTAGAATTTATATGGAGATCTGTGAGTTCTCAAGATATAGGTGCAACAACTACTCTATTTACATACAAGACGACCATATAACCTAAGCTGAGACATTTTTATCGTTATCCAACTTATCAGTGATTGACCTACACCACTACTATATTTAAATAAACATATCTGATAAAATTGTTTGCTGTTGTCACATTCACCTACATTTTTGTCTACCTAGTTACCTGATAAAATAATTTCTTTATTCAGGGTCCACCATTAGCAATGGTACAAGAGTTAGTGCCTTTGGGTTCATTACTGGAGTTCTTGGTTCGTCACCCAGAGAAAGCGTCTCCCGGGTACGAGCTGAGACTGTGGGCGTGTCAGGTGGCGGCCGGCATGAGATATTTGGAAAGGCGTCGCTTTGTACATCGTGATTTAGCTGCGAGGAATATTCTGCTTGCTAGCAGGTAAATATAATGATGCTACTAAAATACTTGAACCATTTTCTGTACTTACTGTAGTTATTTTAAAGTTGCGTTGTTGCGTGGTGACGTGGCGATGACTTACCCGGGGAATCCCAGCCCGTTACAGGATTGTTAAACAATGTATACTGCAGCAACTATATATAAGCATTGAGTGCAAGTTATTAAGATTTTATATTAAAATCCAAACCTTTATTTCCAGACACCAAGCTAAAATCAGCGACTTTGGTCTGTCACGAGCGTTATCAACGGACAGCTCTTACTATAAGGCAAGTCGCGGCGGCAAGTGGCCTATCAAGTGGTACGCGCCCGAGTCCTACAACTACGGTACATTCAGCCATGCCAGTGACGTGTGGAGTTATGGTATCACGCTGTGGGAAATGTTCTCCTATGGGAAACAGCCGTATGGAGACATGAGGGGCATGGAGGTTGGTAGCTTTAATACTGTGAATAATTCTTATTTCAAAAACTCGTGTGATCAAGGGAAACATTTATCTTATGATTTCTCAGTGTATATTAAATGCAGTACTTAATGATTAAAATAATTACAGGCTATACAAATAGTGGAAAGTGGCAAGCGCTTGGAAAGACCAGAGGATTGTCCGGACGAGATATACCAAGTGATGCTGGACTGCTGGGCTTACAACCCCGACGTGAGACCCACTTTCAGTCAACTGGTCGACGTATTCTCCCAACACCCGGACTACGTGAACATCAGCCAACTAGCGCTAGAGAATGAAGACGCTATCGTGTAAGCAATAAGGATCAAAATGTATTTATATATAGGTAGGTTCAATGTATTCGTAGTTCGAACAATACTTCGTCATATGACTTCAATAGGATTACTGCATTACTGCATTTTGATACATGAAGATATGTATTTGTTTACCTTCATGTTTGATCTAAAAATGTTTTGTGTATGTGGATAAATGCAATCGGATTGTCTTGAAGGCAGTCGACAAACTTCTGACAGTATATCTATACCTCTCTATTAGCATATAACGTGCCTAAACTTCTCATATTCATACATAGGCATCCAAAACATGTTTACAACGAAACAAATTAGTCTCAATTAGTTTGGGTAGTGGAAATTCGCGTGATAATCAGATATGACATGCTATGATGTGCCTGATTATGTATTATTGTGTAACTAGGCGTAAGACGTGTAAATAGGGTAGTTTTGTAGTTTCAGTACGTGTGTATTTCGATTTATTTATAGTTTCATTTTTAATATTAAAATTGCGTCGGTAGTTTATTGGAATAGCATTTGTTATAGGATATTGCGTATTTACTTTTAAGCATTGTTTTGATTTATTTGACTAATCATGCATTTCCAGTTCATGTTCCTTTTATAGCCAAAATGTATATAAATCATTTTATATTGATATTATTTTTACTATCTTTTTAACGCTACTTAAATGAACTGTACATTCCATTTTCTTACAAAATATACCTTTTATTTATAAATCAATAGATTGAATACTAATGTTGACAATGTGATGCTTGCTTATCTGATTCACTTGCTATCTGAATTGTGTTTTAATTAATTTAATGTTCACTAATGACAATTTGGGCGCCTGAAATAGTTCAATATTATAATTTTACCAGTGTTTGGGATCCACATGCCATGGGAATGCCATAGTTTACAAATATGAAATTGCCACAAGGTTGTGTTATGTAATGTACAAAATTCTATAGAGTTACCCAAATTATATCTATTTTAATTTTAGAGAATTTATATTAAATTCTATGAGTCTGACTTAGCATATTATATATTAACTTTTATATTATGACAGATCATATAATTATGTTAATGAATCAAATGTGATAATGGTATTTATAAAATAAATAACGATTTTATAAACTGTCTTATAATTTCTTTATACACTAAACTCAATCGTAACTAATTATAAAAATGTCTTATTATAAATTATGGACGATTTGAACATTCTTCTTTCTTACACTATAAACTTATATCTATGAAAAGCTCGTTATCTTATCCCAACGTCATTTAATTAGGTTGAATCATAAGTATTCGCTTCCGGCGACTTATTCGAAATATCACAAATGAAATATAGAGCATTACCGCTCCCTATTTCACTATATATTAATGCGGCAGTCGTTGTACGGCGGGGGCGGAGTCTCTGCTCTATTAGGCATGCGAATCGCATCTATTTGCAAAGGAGCTTCAGTAAATCCTGGGAGACCATAAGTGGGGAATGGAGCACTTCTATCAGGAAGCGAGAGCTGTCTCCGGAATGTAGGGGGTGTCTCCAAATCAGGGTTCACTATAGTACTCCATAATAAATTGGTCCTCATATCACCGTCCATTCGTTGCATGCGACGCCGCCTTTGTCTCCTTGTCTGTGGTCGACGGCAACTGAGCGCCCCACATGTGCAGAACTTGTTCAACCAAATATACGTCGCTATTATGCCAATTGCCAATCCTATTTCCAGCCCTATAACAAAGGCTTGTACGGATGAAAATTCTTTGTCGAACTTTTGAAATGGTGTGAGTGGCGTAGTGTCCTGTTCGGGGATATCAGGCATGGTGTCATTTTTCTCAGTTATATTCCATACATCATTGACGTCGACTTCCTTTCTCTCCAAAACTGGCACAATGGATATCATTTTCTCAGACATTTGCGGTCCCTTCTTTTTGCATTGTTTCTCATAAGTGATACCTTGGGATGATATCCAAGATTCAACCGCAATGAAGTCTGTATTGCATTGCCAATAATCATTACGTAATTCGATCCTTTCTAATTTTCGCAGTGGCAATAGGACTTCAGTTTTCATGGTTACTACATAGTTTTCACTTAGATCGAGTTTTCGTAAATTTGGGAGTCGATTGAAAAGACGAGGCGGCAACGCTTTAATTCGGCAGTTATTTAGGTTCAATACCTGAAAATTCCAAGAAAAGCTTTTAAATTACTGATTAAATAAATTAAATCATCTACTTAAACGACGAACATCTATTAGCATCATCGATCTATTGAGAAGATTCGAATATCGTTTTATTCAATGGTTCCCAACCTATAATGGGTATCTTGTTGGTAGTGGAAGTGTTGACAAACATACCGAGTATATCTCATTTATGTAAACAAGCTTGCGAGTTGGTAAACAGATGTGTTGTACTTTGTATACAAACAACCCGTACAGATAGAGATAGGCGCATCACACAAATAGTAGGACCCTACAATTCTCATCAAATAGCTTTGCCTGTCGAAGTTGGCTACCAGTGACCTCACGGTGCCTCACGATAGTCAAAATGTATAAAGAAACATTACTGCGCATGGATGAGGTCCCGAATGACCCTTGGCAGAGAAGTAATTTCTTTAGTACCTTTAGCTTTGAATGCATTAAAAACGGTTCATTTTTAAGGCTTTCAAAGACGTTCGAAGACAGGTCCAGCGTGTCAAGCTCCGGCGTGTCCCAGAAGAGATCCGAGGGTATAAATCTAAGCCGATTACTGCTCAAATCCAGATGAACCAGTTTGTCTAATCCCGAGAAAGCATGGAGTCCAATCCAAAATATCAAGTTGTAGGACAGATCCAGCATTTCCAATGATGTGTAACCGGCATCCTGAAATATAACAAAGGCGTCTTAGTTACTAGGTAGTATCAGGTAGATTGTTTGTTGTTAACAACAACATGTTATTTTACTAACAAACAAAAGAAAGGTCAAACAATAACTATTGGTGCTATCAGTCAGACATTGATTTCGCAACAACATAGCAATGATAAAATGGACGTCAGTAAGTACATCTTAGATTGATTTGGTGCATCAGCGTGGTGTAATTATATGGAAGCGTTGATTCACTAAACAATGACTAAGTACTTATACCTTTTATGAATGTTAGACCTTTCGCCTAAGTGGTTCAAAATTTAAACGTTTAGATCTCTTGGTACCCATATTCTTACCCTTTCCAATTTCGCATATTTTGATCCTGCTGGAGTGCAGATTTGGACCAACATATTTTTTTAGTTTGACAACAAATAAGTACATTTGTACTCACCTTAAAACTAAAGTTATCCAATTCGCTAATGACATTATGACTAAGACTATAGACCTGCACTTCTTTGGGCACTCCCACTTCTATACCGATAATGTTCTGATCGACACACACGGCTCTGTTCAGCCCATTGTCCATATCACAGTCACATTGCTTCGGGCACACTTCACCGCCCACGCCCGCACTAAATAGCACTACCATTAAAATAAACTTCAACTCCATCCTTAAATATTTCTTTGACGGCAATGTAAGAAAGTTTTCGCATTATTGTTTGAATATTTTATATCAAATACCACGTTAATCGTTCAAGCTACTCAGTCTGGTTTCACACGAAAAATGGAGCAATGATACATGAATTGATAAAACAATCACTATCACGCAAGATAAGATAACTACGTAGCATATAATCTTTCACTACATAAACACGCCTGTTCTTAAAACTGGACAAACCGGATAAGAATGAATGCACTTAATTCGAGGAAAATAAAAAGACGAAATCACTTTTAGTAATGTCTTATTCCAGTAAAATACAATGCTTATCATTATTATGCATAAAAGGTTATCTTCAACGCGCTATGTACGCACAGGTCAGATTACCTGTTGTAATTCTTTGAATATTAAAATAATACTTAATTGCTTACAACTTAATGTTCATAATGGCATGTGATTTTTTGTAAAATGCACTTGATTTAATACTATCGTCAAATTATATTGTATGAGATCATTATAAATATTTTAGCTGAATATATTGTTTTGTCGCTGCTGCGTCGCAGTTGCGGGGTAGCAACGTTTCATGGTGTAGTCTATTCCTAGGATAGCGTTTCTGACGTCATGGACTGATGCGCTGATGGTCTCGAATGTTCCAGCTAGCCTGTCCACTGCTAATGCCTGTGCATAATGTGTTTTTATAAGTAAGTATGTGAGAGTAAGTATGTATAATGTGTGTGCTGGTGGCACATCAAGTTTTAAATGTATATCAAACTGATGAAAGTAGAGTTATAGAAGAACTAGTCTTATTTTTAAGCATAGTTTTTGTTTAATATTATGTAGACTGTAACTCACTTGTAAATGTGATGCTTCTGCTACTCTTTCCAAGGCTTTTGAATTACTGAGAGATGCCTGTGCCATTTGTGTGAGGGCTGCTGCTTGCTGATCCATTACTTCCACCTAAAAAAAGAAAATATGATTTCTTTTTACATGCAAGGAAATAAGAGAACTATTTTCGCTAAGACAATATTTAGTTGATTGCTTATTTGTTTGTAACCTAAAGTAATTAACCGATTTGTAAGATTCTTTCACTAAAGGGGACAACGCTATTTATAGGGTCACGCCGAGCTTTTTCCCGCGGTTTCAGCCGCGGCACACGGGTTCTGAACCCCAATTAAATATAGTCTTATGCAACCCTGAAAACATGAATAGTCATAAAATTAAAGACAAAAATTGCATTATTCATAAATAATGAATGTTTAATCTTATTTAATTCTCATTATAAATAGGCAGAAGTACGTACCAACTTATCTATCATACTGAACTGTCGCTCTTCAGCCTCAGTAGGGAAAAGTCTGCTGTTGTCTGTAGTGAAATCACCATCTTTTGAGAATGTGTCATCAAAGGAGTCTTCATCATCACCGTTACAAGGTTCTTGTTTTACTGCTTTCTTTTTTCCTGGATAATAAATATAATATTTTTTTATGGGTTCTCATTTAAAATCTATACTAATATTTTAATGCTAATGAGCTAGTTTGTTAGTATAGCTAATAGATTAATAAACGTGACATGGACTTGCATATTATAATTTTCTTCTCAGTGTTAGATAGGCCATATATCAGGAGAGCAACAGCTATAATAAACTACTTTTTATGTGATGCAGGAACTAGTTCTAAGTTTTTATACAAGGTTTACACAAATTTCATTGATTTTCCTAACATAACAAATTATTGAGTGATATGATAAAATTACCAACCCTTAGCAGTTTATTGGTAAGAGATTTTATGCTTTATAGTTCATATTAAGTCAGGTTATACTACTTACTTGGTGAGGAAGTCTTATCATCACAGAGTTCCAATATCTTAAGTTCTAATGGTGTCAATCTTCCTTGCAGTTTTCCTTGGTCAATTTGCTTTTGTTTTATTACTATGCTGCGCCTCTTGTCTGACCAGAACTGTAAAAAAGCATTTATTATAGGTATACCTAGAAAGAAGATCATTGAGAAAGAATGCATAAGAGCCAGTCTGTTTAAGTAACATGAAACTCTAAATTTAAACTGAAATTATGTTACCTTTATCCATCCTTTTGTAGATTTAATAGCACCATCAATGGAGTTAGCAATATTAGACAGTTCCACCCATAATTTCTTAAACTTAGCATGGCCCATACCCACTCGGAGCCTTCTGTGAGCCAGGTCTGGGTGCTTCTCCATGAAGGCTATAACTGCCCTTACTTGGGCCAGTGTTGGTCTAGAAATCTATGTTCAGAAAAAAAATGGTTAGTGGATCATCGGTCGTTTGGGTGTTATACTTTTCAGGACTACACATGGGTACATATTGATATGTTATAAGTACCTAAGCTTATCCTATTTCATTATTTGGCTCCAATGATTGTCATGAAATTTTGGATACACGACTCCTAATCTACATCTACAGATTTAATGTAATAACATACGCAAAAGCTTAGTTTGTTTTCCATCCGACATAGCTTACAAACTATGGATAAACAAATATAACAAGTAGTACTTACCCTAACAGAGTTTTCAGAATGATCTGGGTCATCCAAGATATCGGACATTTTGTGGCAAGCCTGATAGAATTTAGGAAAAACTTTATTCGATTTCAGTCACAATATTAGATTTTCTTTTAGGAAAATAAAAATACATCAACAGCAAACAAACCGAATTGATTTTGACATTGACAGTTTGTTTTGTTTGACATTTTCATATCTCTTCTAGAGAAGTAGAAGTTGGACTCGTGTATTGAGGATCCGTAGGAATTTTATTGAGTTTATAATGTTAATTATTTTTGTGTATATAAAGGGTGGTAAAATACTTTTCAGGACTGCGACAAAATGGCAAAGCTTTATTAAGTTGTTTTCTGACAAGGCTGCGAACGAATTGCCAACGATATATGCACATGCCTTCAGGGTAGGGCTGCCATTTCGAATTTCGCCAAACCCGGACAAACATTTTTAAAAACCCGGACATTTGGCGTAAATCGCATTTTTTCCCCGGACGAGTCCGTTTTTTTTTAACAAAACAAGACCTAATTTTTAACATTACTTAAATTCAATAAGGTGCTTCCTTACATGAAAAGTCAGGGCCGTCTCTAGCTCATGTAGTACCTAGTATTGAAAGATTGTGACTTAATGTATTTTGAAGGTCATAATTAAGAAAGCTCATATGGAAACTAGGAGTTACCTTCTTGATAGGTTAGACAAAAAAAAATGAAAAATACAAATAACTGTGAAGTGAAGTTGCGCAACATTTTTTGAATATTGAGATATTCAAGTAGCTAAACGTAAAAAAAACAGTGTTAAGAAAAGAAGCCGCGAGCGAAGCGAGCGCGAAAATTTTTGAGTTTTGGGACACTTCGACTTCTGCATTATTAGGCGCCCGGGTTATTCGCATACCCAGGCACCATAGGTTAAGATGGCCCTGTGAAAAATGTCCGGGTTTTCCCCGGACACTTCTTGAAACCCCGCCCGGACGGCCTCCAAACGAGGACAAATCCGGGGAAACCCGGACGGATGGCAGCCCTACTTCAGGGACACACGATAAAAGTTTTCGTTTTCTTCAAATAGAACCCTAAATCTGTCATAGATTAAAAATTTAAATATTGTAGAGATACAATGCTTACGGTAGAATTATTAAAGCTTTTAGAAAAATGTTGATATAAATTAATTGCAATAAATATTTGTCATCATCATTTGTTTTAATGCAAAATCTGAAAATAATAAATATTTTATAATCTGTGAAAAATCAGGGATGCCAGTACTTCTTGCGGTTAACCCAAAATACGGGGAAGTATAATTTGTATAAGCAGTTTTCAAAAGAATATATTGCCCTTTATCAAGTGTATTTCCAAGTTATTTCTCGTTTCTTTCGTTGTTTTTACTTTAATCAAATATTTTTTTTTCTAATTACCAAAATTAAAATGCAAATTCTAAAACAAATACTTTCAAATAGGCAAAGGAATGGATGCATTTCATGGCTATTTATTCACTATCGGCTGACAACACTCAAACTGTTTGCTGTCAAAGCTGAAATGATACTCTTTACTCATTGCGTATGAAGAAAACCAATAAAAACTTGTAATTCATCAATTTGGTGTTATTTCATGACGAGCGTATCAAACACATAGAATTCTATTATGACCTTTTTTATTAATGAGATATAAAATACAGCAAGATTATTGAGTTCATACATAAGGTAAGCATGATTCTTAATTTGTTACCAGGAAACGTTCAGCTGATTGTTGTTTACAAAATGTTTTTATATTTGGCTATTAAAGGTGGTGTGTTCTCTTTTAGCTATGTATTCGTTCGAGGGAGACTTCAGGCGCAAGCCCCAGCAGAACTTGGCTGGCGCCAGCGCTCAGCGCAAGACAGACCGAGATACTTTGATACAGCAGTCACAACAACAAAGACAGAAAAGAGAGGTTAACTTATGCTTCAGTACTTGTGACTTTCACTTTAATTGTACTTGAACAATATACTGCAGAATGTGAACAATATAAGAAAACAAACTCAAAATTTAGCTCTGTAACATTTTCTAAACAAGACATCCAAAGTCAGTGACTCCTGAAACATCTATACATACATATATCATTACATACAGTACATTGTATACTGCTTTTGTATATAAAAACTCTCATTTAGTAAACTGCAGACTTCTTTACAAGGAACACTTATAAAATTCATATAAAATTGTACAAATCATTGTAGTATCATAAGCATGACTCTGCAATTTTCATTTTGTTTAGTTTCACCATAAATTGTAATATTTCTAATTCAAAGTATACAACAGTGTTATACTTAAACACAGAAACTTTTCCTCACATTGTTTCTGATTCTTGGAACAAATATAGCAGTAATTTTTATGTTATAATTTATTTTTACAGGAACACAGAAAACGCTTGAACAGTACAGTTAAAATCCAAGCTTATGTAAGGAGTTATTTAACCAGAAAGCATTGTAAACAGACTGAGAGGGACCAGTTTGATAGCATATTCCCGAGAGTCAACCCAGATGACCAGCAGATGCTGTGTGCTCTTGTTGCTAAGATACTGTTCTTTTATGATGATCAACAGGATTATTCTAGACTGGTATGATTATTTTTTAAAATGTTAAAATAAACCAAAAGTATCATAGGTCTTACCATAATAAGGCTGTATAAAAAAAAAGAATCTATAATTGATCAAATATTTTCTTTTAAAATTTTTTTAATGCTTCTATTGGATAAACATATTTCAAGCAAAGATTGCTGTAAGCAAGTGTGTCCATACTGTTTTTAATCATATTATAATCATGATCTAGGCCTTTCTCAGCTAAGCTGAGCAGTTTAAAAATTGTTGAATAATAATTATAAAATCTGTGAATAAGCTGTACTAAAGTTATGTAATAAACCTCCCAACATATACTTTACATGAAGGTACACTATATATAAAAAGTGCCAGCATCTTCCAGTTACATTTGCAAATGTTTGAGTGAGTAAATAATGTTGTAGGCTGTTATCAGTTGAGAGTCAAACAATATTATCATTTGCTTTATCTACCAAAAAATATTATACAACAACAGACAATGACCAGAAGTATTACTTTGTAAAGGCTATAAAAAATTTAAATTATAATACTTGGTTGTTTAATTCACATATTTTCCTGTAATTTTCTGAAGTTGGTATAGAAGAGAATACTTTGTAGCACTTCGGTTCAGCATTCTAAACTTATTAAAAATTTTAATTCCAGGTTGCAATATCACAACTGCTTCTGAAACAATGGAAGAAAGTGTATCAAATATTTGGTGCCTGTGTTCAAATACGAAGAGTGTTAGCCTTACATCTCCGTTTGTTACGAGATAATAGTGAGGTAAGCACATCCAAAATCCCAATTGTTTAGATTTGAATATGACACTTAAATGTATTACTTAAAAGCGCTTTCAAACTAGCGGAACGACTGCTCGGGTTTTCCGAGCGACAAATTCAACAATTGAACACTACCGGTTCGAGTTTTGACGCCGGCATTAGACCATGTACGTGGGACAGGTTTTTACGCCGCGCAGAGGCAATTTTAGCGTAAGCCATCCATACGAACTGAGCATTTCCGTATGGAATATCCGCGGGTGTGAAATTGCTCTATCATAAAAAAACCGGCCAAGTGCGAGTCGGACTCGTGCACGAAGGGTTCCGTAAATTACAGTTAAATCAACCTATCTCAAAAACTATAAGAGATACTTTGATCAAACCAAAAATCGTTGAAAGAGTTAATTAGCATGCATCACCTCTATTTTTTTTAGAATTTTATACCCCGTAGTTATAAAAATAGAGGGGGGGGGACATACTTTTTACGACTTTGAGAGCTGATATCTCAAAAACCGTTCACTTTAAGAAAAATGTTTTTTAGAAAACTTTATATCATTTTAAAAGACCTTTCCATTGATACCCCACACGGGTATGTACATCGAAAAAAAAAATTTCATCCCTCAGTTACATGTATGGGGGGCCCCACCCCCAATTCTTTTTTTTACTATTTAGTGTCATATTTTTGTAGCGGTTCATACAACACATATTCCCATCAAATTTCATCACTGTAGTACTTATAGTTTCCGAGTAAATCGGCTGTGACAGACGGACAGACGGACAGACGGACATGACGAAACTATAAGGGTTCCGTTTTTGCCATTTTGGCTACGGAACCCTAAAAAAAATCAAATCAGATACGAAGCTTTCATTTTATTTACAGGTACCATTGGCAGTACCTCTCCGAATGTTCGAAGTGTTCACGTCTACGAACACTGCTGAGGCTTCCATCAACTGTGACGAAGCCCTCAGTATTGTGGGCAGCACATTCTTATATCTTGTTAAAAGAGGTAAACGTTAAATCAATAATTATACTTATGATCTAAAAGAACAATACTATTCTAACATGTTATTTCTCATTGTGTTCCGGCCTTCTTTCGCCTTTACAAACACTTAGGCCTAAGGCAAATAGATTTTCTAGTGACTTAAAAAAAATGGTGCTTCTCTTTGACTGCTCTGGGCTTTAAGCTATCTAAAATGAGATCCGCAGCTTCTCATATGAATTTGTTATTACGCATTTTTGCCTTGTTTGGGTGATCTTAGCAAACAGAAAATTCCTCACTCACCTAGCTCGGTTACCTTCATCAAGGAAACTTTACTTTTATTCATATTTTGCAGGTTATTTCCAAGATCTGTGTAAACTAATGTGTGACAAGACGCCACCGCTATATGGGCCTTCGCCCAACCCGCCGACACCTCTCAGTGGAGCTCTCTTAGATCTCATACAACGACCACTCACTCTCATATCGCGCATCAATATACCACATTATGAGTAAGTTTCATTATTCTTTTGTAATTTTTTTTTATAGCATTCAGATCAGAGAATATGATTATTTCCTCTAAGAGCATTTTCAGACTGTTATTTGATATGCAGTTGCACGTATAAGCTCGTCCCGTAACTACGGTCGCGTATTGCTTCGAGCAAAGACGGTATAAAACCCGTGTATGGATGTACAAAATATAGCGCTCATATTTATAAGCCTGTATCATGCATCATGACAAAAGGACCGTAGATGCGCGGACTTATACGATAGTCGGTAGTTTGTAATCACCCTCAATCAGTTAGGATGTGAAACCTAAAGAAACAAAAACATTGCTTTTTATACATTTCTAATTACATTAAATACAGCCTTCTTTTTGACGGACTTCCTTAAAAGAGCATCGTATTTTTTTCCAGTGACAGCATAATGACAGCGTTCGCATCAGCCTTCCTCTGCAACCCATACCCGGAGCCGGTAGAGATGTATATAATCCCGGCGCTGGCGCACGATCCCAGCAAGAAGTTCCCCTTCCTCTCGCTAGTGCAGGCGCTGCGGGATGATGCCAAGTTTACCAGTAGAGTGCTTAGTAATGATTCCTGGTTACTGCATTCTGTGCTGGCGTTGGAACCTCCGGATTTCGGTGAGTTTTCTGATTACGTACATTAGAAATAAAACTTTTTTTTATGTTTAAATATCAGCAATATAAGCTCTTTAATAAACTCAAGTAATGCCGCCCAAAATCGAGTTTTGTCTCGCGGAATTTATTAGGTAGGCCAAACCGCGCGGCAAAATCGATTTGTATCAAAATGCTATCAAACGTAATTCTTTTTTTTTGTTACAGTAAACGTTGTACGCAACATGGACAACTCAAGACTGCCGAACAATCCTATTGTTTTAGACTACTTTAAAATTATTGCTAAGTTAACTGTAAATGTTTGTAATAAGCAAATTACCTATGAGTATGAAGACTCCTTGTATAGCCAGGAGACTGTGGCTGATAAAGATGACGATAGTGACAGTGAGAACGAACCCAATCCTACGTCTGTTAGAGAACAAATGTTGCTGACGAGATGTATAGAGCTTCTGAATGAACCGGAACGTTGTGTGATGACCACGTGCTCGCAGATCACGGAGGCTGACTTGAGTGAGGATTTTCTGGATTGTGTGTCGGAAATATGCCATAATTTGTTGCTGAGTCATAGGATGGCGTTGCATAAGTATAGGTTAGTGTAAAATTTTTTAGTTTTTTCTCTAAAATAAACCTTTTTTGAGGATGGGCAGTTATTAAATGACTATTCGAATAGGAGTATCAAAACCCATTTAAATGTTCCTTCCATTCCAAAGCCTTTGTAAAAACATTTTATCATCATTAAACATTTTGTCAGTCTTAGCTATATTTTTAATTTTGACATATTTATTAACTACAGATTTCAATAGTTGTTGTTTTAGTTACTAGATTTTTTCCTTAGCCACATATATTAAGTAAGCAAATCAACATACCTATAGGTTATTGAAAGCCCCCGTATGTGTCCACAGATTACTATACACGTTAGCGTTCAAGCCGATGTTCCTCCGCGGCCTATGGCTGTGGGTGTCCTCAATGTCTCACTTGTCGTCGTTCGGCGGGCCGGCCACGCCGCTGCTGTCGGCTCTGTCGCGCGGGCTGGGCGCCGACGCGCATGCGCTCAACGTGCACCGCCTACTGGCCCCGCTAGCTGTGTTCTGTGCCTTGTTCTCACTGTTGATTGGAACGCTTCACGATACGGAGTTCTGTAGAGACCCTGATGATGAGAAGAAGCTTAGTTGTGAGTATTTTTGTGTTATATTTTTACTATATTGTCAAAATTGAAAACCAAGTATTTTTTGGTATTTTTTATACAGATTTTAAACTCTAGTACCAAAAAGCCAAAAAGTGTAAAGTGTGTGCTTAGTTTAAAAAATAAATTGTCAATTAGGTACCTACAACTATGTTGAAATATGTAGGTTCTTCTTTTGAGGTGAAATTATACGCAGACAGTTTATTTTAGGGTTCCTACATATAACCGGCATCATCTCGCTTTTAATGAAAAACGAACTTGTAAAAGTATTGTTTTCAACCTATTTGCAAAATATTATTTATCGTTTTTTTTTTTTTTAATCAAACCAACTGTTCAAATCTTCACGTTACCATGCACTGACTAACATTGTCTTTCCACAGTAGGCTTGCCACAACCGATAACTCCCGCCGGTCGAGTCCACGCGTTCGAGTTCGGTGAACTAGGCTCACTATGCCGTACTCTGCGTACGGTATGCCTAGGCCTGGTCGAGCTGGCCTACCCGGAGTCCAGGCCGGCGGTCGCGGGCCACTATAGAGACGCGGTACATGCTGATCATATACAGATATCTGGGAATAATCAGACGCCGGCGTGGTCGCATTTGTTTAAGGTAGGTGATGCTTATAGTAAAAGTTGTTTTTAATTGCTCTCATTTGATATTTTTTTGTTTGAGATCATAGCTTGAAAATGAACCTGTCTTATACTATAATTCGTTCCTTTCGTTCATTTACTCTTTATCAATCAAATGATTCAGCATTCATTGTTATCGTTTGTCTAAGATGAAACGACACGTCCTATTACTGCATTTGGTGTTAAGCTTGTACTTATATAATATGTTTATATAAGTGTATATCTATTTTAGATAAATCAAAATTGTGTTTTTTCTCCTGTATCGTCCAACATATTATAAATCGACAATTAAGGTTTTTACATCCAGTATATTAGTAGATCACACTGTATCACTTCAATCTAGACACACGGCAGTGTGTCCGCCAAGTTCGAGCAAAAAAAGCGACACACCGGCCGTGGGTTATATTACACGAACCATTTCGGGCCGAATTCGACCCCCCTATAACTCAAAATCTATTTTATTTACGCATACCAAATTTCTAGTATCTGTTGAGACCCCCTCACTTATCTAAAATACAAAATTTCATTAATATACCTATTGTAGGTCTTGAGATATTGACGTCAGAAAATCGCTATTTTTACTATACACTCACTGACTGACTGACTCACTCATCAAAAACCTAGACCACTTCCAATGGTCGTATTGACTTGAAATTTGGCATGGAGGTAGGTCTTTATGTCAAGGTAAAGGGAAAAATCTGAAAATGGCCAAGTGTGAGTCGGTTTCAAAAAAATGAAGGTGTTTTATACCCGGTGTAAATTTATACCCCTAAGGAACTAAAACGAAATAAATTTATCTATATTTATATAATATATCTTCGAATGGTCGTGCCGATCTGAAATTCGTTACAAAGGTTTGTATTAAGTCAAAGTAAAGTAAAAATCTGATCTGAAAACGACCAAATGTGCGTCAGTTTCGAAAATAACGAATGTGTAACTTTGATCCACGAACATAATATATGATAACATGTCATGTCAGTCAGTTGGTAAATCTAGTCCATTTAGTTAATCTAGTTCATTTCTTTGTAAGAAGCATAAATCAGAAAGATAGTATAAATGAGACATTTCCTTAACTAACTTAATCATAAGAAAAAAATAAAATAATCAACCTTACAAAAATAAATGAAATCCCACCCAAAACAATAATGTGAAAGACTGCCAAGTTCGATAATATGGGAATGCTTCGCCTATAAAAGAAGTGAGATCTGAATAAGTACCAAGTTCCATAGTTACATACCTCAGTTAAAAATAGTTACTTTTTAATGATGTTACTTGGCAAGTTTTAATAGAAAATTAAATACTTGATTCATTGCGTTTAGTAGGTTTATAACAAGGTGTGTGAAAACTTGCCAAGTAGCATCATTAAAAAGTAACTATTTTGAACTGAGGTATGTAACTATGGAACTTGGTACTTATTCAGATCTCACTTCTTTTATAGGCGAAGCATTCCCATATTATCGAACTTGGCAGTCTTTCACATTATTGTTTTGGGTGGGATTAAGTTTACTTCTTCTATTTTCTTTATTATTTACTTTAAATCTAGTCTTTATAAGAATACTATTATATTTGTAATGAGCAGGCTAACAATTCCCTCACAACTTGACGTTTTGTAACCGCCTTCTCTCTCGCTCTCCCTTGAGTGTGCTGTCCTGTTATACGCAGTGTCATACTTTTAGGCGACGTACACATGAATAATAAAGTTAATACTAGGCTGTATACACAACATACAGTAAACAAAGCTTACACTTATATTTTTTAAATATTAAACAATTAATACTGCAGTGGGGGAATCATTTCAGCTTACACAAGCTATAGGTCGGCTTTACACTTGTAAGTTTGGCTTACCTAATTAACTTATTATTTACTCATGTAAACCCCTTCATAAGTCGCTTATAGTAATCTCTTAGAACTTTTTACAACTTTTCAGAGTTACTTACATATTCTTTACAGAAGCAACGTAAATGTTAAGGTTGGGCAACGTAAATGTGTATTCACTGACGTATACCCGGTCAGTGAATATATGATTGACCACCTTGATGGCCACTCAGATCCCAATTTTAGGGTGCGTCTACACGGTGCAAGTAGCTTGCGCCTGTTGAGGCACATGCGCGGGTTACATGCATTTTAAATACGTACGGATCGAGCGACTCGCGCATGAACCAAAACAAGATCCCGCGTGCTCGGTTGCGGGCGCGCGGGTCACTTGCGCATGTTAACTTGCTCCAGCTATATGCACCGAGTAGACGCAACCGTAACCCCTTGAACGGAGAGCGGATCCACGCGAGATACAAAAAAAGAATATTTATGTTCTCTAATTAGCGGCATGCCAGCGGTTAATGTAATAAATTGTTGTCCAGGTATGCACATCGCTCCTCCGCGCGCTATACGCTCGCGACGGGCGGCTGCAGTTCGTGGGCGCGGGCGCGTGGCCGGCGGCGGGCGCCGTGCCCGAGGGCGGCGCCGCCGTGCTGCTGGTGGCGGGCGAGCGGGCCCGCCACAACACGCGACACCTGCGCCGACCGCCCAACCTTACTGCCGCGCTGGCGCTCTCACATGGTGGGTACATGTATGCACATCGCTCCTCCGCGCTGCTGGTGGCGGGCGAGCGGCCCGCCACAACACGCGACACCTGCGCCGACCGCCCAACCTTACTGCCGCGCTGGCGCTCACATGGTGGGTACATGTATGCACATCGCTCCTCCGCGCTGCTGGTGGCGGGCGAGCGGGCCCGCCACAACACGCGACACCTGCGCCGACCGCCCAACCTTACTGCCGCGCTGGCGCTCTCACATGGTGGGTACATGTATGCACATCGCTCCTCCGCGCTGCTGGTGGCGGGCGAGCGGCCCGCCACAACACGCGACACCTGCGCCGACCGCCCAACCTTACTGCCGCGCTGGCGCTCTCACATGGTGGGTACATGTATGCACATCGCTCCTCCGCGCTGCTGGTGGCGGGCGAGCGGGCCCGCCACAACACGCGACACCTGCGCCGACCGCCCAACCTTACTGCCGCGCTGGCGCTCACATGGTGGGTACATGTATGCACATCGCTCCTCCGCGCTGCTGGTGGCGGGCGAGCGGGCCCGCCACAACACGCGACACCTGCGCCGACCGCCCAACCTTACTGCCGCGCTGGCGCTCTCACATGGTGGGTACATGTATGCACATCGCTCCTCCGCGCTGCTGGTGGCGGGCGAGCGGGCCCGCCACAACACGCGACACCTGCGCCGACCGCCCAACCTTACTGCCGCGCTGGCGCTCTCACATGGTGGGTACATGTATGCACATCGCTCCTCCGCGCTGCTGGTGGCGGGCGAGCGGGCCCGCCACAACACGCGACACCTGCGCCGACCGCCCAACCTTACTGCCGCGCTGGCGCTCACATGGTGGGTACATGTATGCACATCGCTCCTCCGCGCTGCTGGTGGCGGGCGAGCGGGCCCGCCACAACACGCGACACCTGCGCCGACCGCCCAACCTTACTGCCGCGCTGGCGCTCTCACATGGTGGGTACATGTATGCACATCGCTCCTCCGCGCTGCTGGTGGCGGGCGAGCGGCCCGCCACAACACGCGACACCTGCGCCGACCGCCCAACCTTACTGCCGCGCTGGCGCTCACATGGTGGGTACATGTATGCACATCGCTCCTCCGCGCTGCTGGTGGCGGGCGAGCGGGCCCGCCACAACACGCGACACCTGCGCCGACCGCCCAACCTACTGCCGCGCTGGCGCTCACATGGTGGGTACATGTATGCACATCGCTCCTCCGCGCTGCTGGTGGCGGGCGAGCGGGCCCGCCACAACACGCGACACCTGCGCCGACCGCCCAACCTTACTGCCGCGCTGGCGCTCTCACATGGTGGGTACATGTATGCACATCGCTCCTCCGCGCTGCTGGTGGCGGGCGAGCGGGCCCGCCACAACACGCGACACCTGCGCCGACCGCCCAACCTTACTGCCGCGCTGGCGCTCTCACATGGTGGGTACATGTATGCACATCGCTCCTCCGCGCTGCTGGTGGCGGGCGAGCGGGCCCGCCACAACACGCGACACCTGCGCCGACCGCCCAACCTTACTGCCGCGCTGGCGCTCTCACATGGTGGGTACATGTATGCACATCGCTCCTCCGCGCTGCTGGTGGCGGGCGAGCGGGCCCGCCACAACACGCGACGGGCGGCTGCAGTTTTAAGTTTTTTTCCGTTTTCCAAAGAACGGGAAAAATCTTGGTTGACCAGGAAATCATGAAAATATAAAAACATGAACATGAAATGAAACAATGAGTACATAAATAATACACAACTAAGTATTAAAGAAAACTTGACTGTCACTTTTATAATATATGTTTTTTTCCTAGATGAGGGACCACCACTAACAATCAAGGAACTTAGAACAGTCACTATACTTAGAGAAATTCCATTCGTCGTGCCTTTTTCAACGCGTGTACTTATATTCCAAGGACTTTTAGCCAGGTATGATTGTATTCAATTTTCGAAAATAACATATTAAAACCCTATCTAGAGGAATACCTTTTTACTTTGTGTTTATTTCAGAGAAAAACATGACCATTGGTACGAAATGTCAAACTTCAACGAGGGGCCTTCAATAAACATTAGTGTTCGACGGACGCATTTATATGAGGATGCATTTGACAAACTTAGTCCAGATAACGGTAAGAAAAATCACATACCACATCTAATTTTATCTAATCAGGATATCTAATGTAAGACTCAGGGTACCCAAACGTCCGGAATTTTTTGGTCGAATTCGTAGCAATATTCCAGTTCATCAAATCCGAGTTTTTGATCCGAGAACCATTATTATTTGAACTGTACTTTCATATGAAAATGTACTTTATCAGGCAATATTTAAAGTATAATTGAAAGTACTTACTTCTTCGTCTTCTGATCTGACAATATGTTTTCCTTACAGAACCTGATTTAAAACTGAAACTTAGAGTACAACTAATAAATCAAGCGGGCGCAGAGGAAGCGGGTGTCGACGGCGGAGGACTATTCAGAGAGTTTCTTTCTGAACTACTTAAGTAAGATATTTGTCTATATAAGACTTATTTCTTTAAATTTATTAGGTTAAAAAAGCTAAATTGCATTTTTCGCTTTCAGATCAGCGTTTGACCCAAACAGAGGCTTATTCCGGCTGACCATAGACAACATGTTGTACCCGAATCCCGCCGTACATTTGTTGTACGACGACTTCCCCATGCATTACTACTTTGTAGGCAGGATGTTGGGCAAGGTAACGTATCTATATTGTCTATCTATTATGTTTTTAGTATAGATAGGGGCGGATTCGCCCTCAAAAAAGGTTGTGGTCACAATCATTCGATGGTTGAAAATTCACATAGGTGAATGCTGCTGCGCTGCATAGGTGTAGTACATAATAGAGTAAAAAAGGAAGTTCATAAGGGCAGTACATAAAGGTACATGAGTACATACGGGCGGATATTAGGATGTACATAATTGAGTACACAGGGGTAGTCCACAAGGATATATGATGGAATACATAGGGGTATTACCTAGGGGAGTACTAAAGAAATACATTAGAGAATAGATATGGATTATTACAAATACACTATTATGTAAGGCTCTAGCAGCTGCATTACGTACTTCAGCTTCTTTAATTAACAAGTTTGTCCCCAGGCGATGTACGAGAACCTGCTAGTAGAGCTTCCCCTAGCAGAGTTCTTCCTGGGCAAGCTGTGCGGCTGCGGCGAGGCGGACGTGCACGCGCTGGCGTCGCTGGACCCCGCGCTGCACCGCGGCTTGCTGCTGCTGCGCGCGCATGCTCGCCGCGACGTGCCCGAGCTGGGGCTGGACTTCACTGTGTTGACGGATGAGCTGGGGGAGCAGAGGGTAGGCTCATGTTCTTATTAATAACTTCTTTCTTTGGCCTATATAGTCCTGGGCAAAGGCTCAGTCTTCCATTTTTCTCTACCTAAAGCATGCTGCGGCCAGTCTGCGAAGAAGGTGTCCCCCCACCACCGTTTCCGTGCTGGTCTCTCTAGTCTAGGCCGTATCTGGAATATGGAATACGTTAAGAATCCTCTCGGTTTTGATTTTGGCTCACTTACATACAACAAAAAATATTTAAACTATGTATATTTAATCCACTTCTTCTTCAATCACTTCACAAAAAAAAGCTATTTTATGCTGAAAAGTCTTAAAAGCTCTATTGAAATGTCAAATATGTAGTACAGTTCTAATGAGTGGGGCTTATGGAGAAGAATGCCTCTTCCGATAAAGAACAGTCTACATTACTTTAAACAAAAATATTTATGTTATACATTACATATTTTCTAGTTGCAAATCATTCCTAAATAAAGTGTATGTTTGGCAAATAAACATACAATTCCATACGATTTTTGTATTGCAGATAGAAGAATTAAAACCTGGTGGTGCAAACATTCCCGTGACAGCTGAAAATAGGATAGAATATATTCATCTAGTCGCCGATTATAAGTTAAATAAGTAAGTTAACTTCCATTCCCTTCAATACAGATTATATTAAGTGTTTCTAATACTGTTTTTCCTCCCTTCATATTTAACCAACTTCCAAACAAGATGAAGTCCTTAATACGAGTGTTTGTATTTTTTTATTACTTTCTTGTCTGCTTTTTTAAATTATTTCTTTCTTTTCTGTAGACAAATAAGATCCCAGTGCAACGCGTTCAAGCGCGGCCTAGTATCCGTGGTATCCGCGGAGTGGCTGCGCATGTTCTCGTGCAGAGAGCTGCAGCTGCTCATCTCTGGCGCCGAAGTGCCCATAGACATCGAGGATCTCAAGAGATATACGCAGTATGCAGGTTAGTATCTACAAATAATATTTCTACTAATATTATAAGGACGAAAACTACGGTCCGTTAAATTTTGGGAACTTACACTATGGCTGGGTGACATAGACTATATTTTTGTTTTGAGGTTGGTGTAGTGTGTAACTTGTTGTCAACCAATTTTTTATTTTCTTTCCTTATATGCTCGGTTAAAAAAGATGTTACAATATTTGGTTCTGAAGCCCTGAAAAGCTGACATGCATGTTACATTTTCTGAGTAGCTTTCGAAATACATATCTGCTCACTATAAGTAGAACTGGAGACCAATTTACCATATTGCAAAACGCCTAGAAACACCTTCAACGTCCTATACATATTTTCTAACATTATTTAACTATTCCACGACACAGGGGGTTTCTCAGCGCAGCATCCAACAGTACAATGCTTCTGGCGCGTGCTGGCGACGTTCACGGACGATCAGCGCCGGCAGCTGCTCAAGTTCGTCACCAGCTGTTCCAGACCACCACTGCTTGGCTTTAAGGTAATTTAGATAGTTAACCGACTTCAGAAAAACAGAGATTCTCAATTATTTTTTTGTATTTTTTCTTTTTTTTATAGCAGGTAAGGCGTAAGGCTTATGTCCTAGCAATGGCCTGTCAAATGTTGTCGTCTTAAATTATCTTGTGTTAAAATTTTGTGAATTGATCTCTATAAATTATGACCCAACACAAGGCTAGTAAAGGTCGAGTAATGGTCTCGAAAAATACCATTTCTGTTCTTTAATAGCCTACTAAAGTAGTCTCCTTTAGTACGCTTAAAAGTTCGCTGACTGTAACAGTCAAACTGTATAAAAGCACTCTTGCTCATACGCACTGAAAAGGCTGTTTGCCGAACGACAAAGTTATTTTACAAAAGTTATCGTATTTTCTTAGTTCATTTTGAACACCATGAAGTTACTAATGGCCATCGGAGCTACATATAAGTGTAACTTGTTTTTTTTTGTACCCCAGGACCTGCAACCTCCCTTCTGCATCCAATCAGCGGGTGCGTCAGACCGTCTTCCATCATCGTCTACCTGCATGAACCTGCTGAAGCTGCCGGAGTTCCACACGGAGGAGCAGCTCACCGAGAAGTTGTTGTACGCCATACAGGCCGGCGCCGGCTTCGAACTTAGCTAGAGTGAGTACCACATATATTTTCATAGTTATAGAGGTATAGTGTGAGACATTGTGTAAAAATCGAAAATAGTAGAATAGATCAAAAATTATATCATGATAGTGAAAAAAGGGATTTGTTGAGAAATTCTACAAATATTGTAAAACTTACTTTATTTATTTGTCAAAAAAGTCGCGTAATCTTCTTAAGCTTGTAACAGCATAATATAAAAATTGAATACAGATTAATTAAAAGGTAGACTGGTAGAGAACGCCTAAGGCGTTAAATCCGCCATTGTACTATCTGTGCAAGAAGTATTTTAAATAAATAAAATAAATAAATAAATTTTATAATGTTTTGTTCTCTCATTCTTCTATTAACGTGAGTCAAGACTGGTGTATTATTTCCCTACGCAATAATCTGTTATGTTCAGTGAGTATCTCCATATCCTTTTTTGTGAGGACTATGACCCACTTAATTCTTTTAAAATTCTAGTAGAATACTGAGCGTGAAACTAATTTCAGTTTTGTTTCCAGGTACAATCACAAATACCACGTATTTAGATAGTTGTCTACTAAATATTTGGAGGTTTATTGTTAGTTTTATTTTCCCACTGTAGTAGTTCACTAACCACTAACAAATCGCATTTCTTGTGATAATAGAATATCCGAATATATTTGAGAACTATTGCGATGTGGTTGTGTTTCTGTAAATAAACGTTACCGTTAGTTATTTTCTCGTGTTCTCTGTTTAAGAAACATATCTTGTGTATTTCTAATGTACTCATCTTTTATTCACATTAAATTAAATTATTTATTTATAACAATTACTCACTTCTTCTAAATTGGTATTATATTTCTAATTTATGGAGCATAGGGTGTGTTGAGGTTCAATAGATAAAAATGTTAGTGCAATGTTGTTACATGTAAATAATAAAAATTGTGTCGAATTTATACACTAGCTGTTCTAGATTAGGTACCTGGGATTGTGTAAAAGAGTAATAATATTTTTATTTTATTGAATTTTGTAAATGTCCAAATACATGCGATGGAGTGTCGTGCTTCCATCGGTCATTGTGATGTGTGCCCGGTCTTGTACAAACTATTCAGTCGTGTCAAATTTGGGACTTTATATTTTAGTACCTATTGAATAAAGTTATCTGAATCTTGTAGTATCGTTTTTTTAATCGCGGACCTTATTGTCATACAACCCGATTCGTATCTACTGTGTAGACAAACGAAAGTGAGAGGCGGATGGTTATCGTACTAGAATAGACGTACGGTACAGATGTGTCAGTGTCATGCCTAGCACTACGCTCAGATAGTAGTTGATAACGTTCGTCACAGCGAGTGCATGACGCGGCGGCGACCACCGGGCGCGAGCACGTCACCGCGCACTCCCGCACCCCTAACATCAGCGCTACAGCAGACACCTATGGCGCACAATGCCTTGATTGACGCACGCCACTTTATTGATCATCGTAATTTATATTACCGGAACATTGAATGCCACCTTTTTAAACCTGCAAGATTGATGCCCGCTGTATACGAAATATTTATTGAAGTTATCCAATTCGTCATGTTGTACCAATGAATGTTTGTGGGACCGGGACTTGATTCTCGGAGATCGAAAACGCGATACGAATTCAATTAAAGATTGATTGCGGCAATCAGTTTTACGTGACTGCCAACGTCGTATCTTCTGCAGTTGTACTGTTGAAATGATGGGCCATTGATCGAAATACTGTATTGTGTTTATAGTACCAGATCCTATTTTATACAGTCTACTGACTGGCAATTTAGATAGCTAATAAAAAGTATTCCAATTAATTCACAAATGCAGTTGTCATCTTTTTATGGAATAGGACGGACCATATTTTATCGACTGCATCCGGAAAGGTTGTTGACTCACGTAGAAACTTAGACATAAATAAATGCAATAGAAAGTAGTCGCTGCAAAAAAGTAAAGCGTGTGACATGTGGGTCTGATTTTCTTGTAAACTGGAAAAAAGCTTGACGCAAACTGCTTTAATGTCCTCAACCAATCAACAACTTTATAAACGGAACCATCTGCTCCATATTGGAGATTTCTGAGAGATTCTCTCAGAAATCTCCAATATGCAAGAACTTCTCTCAGAGAGAAGTTCTTGCACCCGACGAATAGATACCGTTTTCAATTCCCTTTACTAACTGGACCCAAATAGAAATCTGACAGCCTATACCCGATAGTTGAATTGGTTTATTTTCCTCTTTCCAAACACGTATCTACACAATGTTTAATAAATTACACATCTAATAAGTAACCGTGAACTTGGCGGCGGCCCATCAATAACCAGCATTAATATTGGCTTAGGTGCATTCATCGGGACCAATATGGCGGTACTCGCCGCCATTACCGTTTTGACAGTTGCAATCAATCAGTCCTGATGAATGAGGTTCGCGAGCTCAGAGCTGTGTGCGGTAGCCGAGCACACAAAAACTATAAACTACATTAATGTTTTGATTTCGAAACTGTATTTAGACATGCTATTTGGCCGTATAAGTCCGGAGTATCTCAATCAAGGGCTTATAAGGATAAGCGTTAAGAATCTTGATCGAAAGCGTAGGCCGACGAGAGGGATTATAGAATTGCTGTGTGTTTTTAATTTTGCAGTGGGCGCTGCGAATTTACATAATAAAGTTAATGTTGTACATGGTTAGGAATTTCAAACATTTCGTTGATTCGTTATTTAGTTCTAAATACGAATTCTGCTCAAGTCTCAATATTGCTCAAGTCCTTACAGAACCGTGTTCGTTTACAAGAATCTTGGAATCCTATATCTTGTAGCAGCCCTAATATCTCTATGTCTGCATCAGTCTTTGTCGTACAGTTGTTGAAGATGAAGGATTGAGCTGACAGCCGGTGGCGTGAGTCGCCTCGGGCCACCGCGCTCGGTTCATTCTCTGCCAATGAAAAGATTAAACGACTGTCCGTCAGCCGACTCGTACCTAATGTGAATTAAATTACCGCTCCATATATTACTCAATAGTCTGAATACGTGCAACAACTTATGTAATCGCATATATAATGTTCACGATATCTTAATTATCTTTGAGCAGTGTTGTAAATAATTAATTCTAGATACTAGCTGTGCAAAATGCAGCAGGGAACCTTATGCCGTTGCCTTATATGAAAGCCAATTTGTATGGGTTACCTACTACGTCCAAAGCTCTTTAACAATACAATGTGTTCTCAAAAGTGGTGTTGCGGTTATAACACAGCATTACATTGTTAGTGTTCGATGCACTCAGGATTAACCTCAACGACTTTCAAAGATGGATAGCCGTCATAAACGCTGAACAACAGCGGCACTCAGCAGGCAGGTCACGCGTGCGCGTCCGTGCCGATTGTCGCGCGAATTCGACGGCGCCCATTTAATTTGCAACATTGTTCACCAAACTGCAACCATGGAAAGTTACGAAGGCATTTGGGGGCTGAATAAGAAATCAAAACATTTTCGACTTGCAAATTAACACGTTTTAGCGTACCTAAGTAATAGAGCTCGGGCTAAGTTATGTAGCCAATGAGCTGGCACGTTCCAGGTACACTTGCATTCCCAAATAAAATGAAGGAAACCTAATACCTACGTACAAAACGACAAGCAAGCTGATCTCCATTCAGTCCCATTAATAGCAAAAGGAAAAAGAAAATGGTTTTGCGCCTTATCCCATATCTACGCAATTAAGGATCCTTCTAACTAAGCGTATTAAGCGTTTAATACGCTTAGTTAGGTTTTAAACCAGGAACTTACACAATATGCGTCACGAGCAAATCTAACGAATTAGAAGATGATACTGCTTATTGATAGTGAGTCGTTCAGTGAAATAATGGCGTCAAGTGTCTTACAAAAGGTGACAACAGAACAATACGTCGCGGGTGGTCGCTTTGCTAACTGATACACTTCTCGGAAGGTCAGACCTGAGTACCTTAAACCTCCAAGCTACTTGAGCTCGTAAACCTCTAGTCTGAAGCTCTGCAGCCTATAATTACGTATACGGAACTCCTTGGTCAGTATATGAGGAAGGCTTCGAAGGACAACCCTAATGATTGTTTAGAACGTTCCGAGAAATATTTATTGAGTTTGATGAGTTCGGAAATTAGTGATGAAAGTTTGCGTTTAGCTTTGTTTTCGGAAAAGGAATTAAGATATTAGATTATTGGTTATTAATGTTTTTAATGACTTTGAATTGAGATTTAAATTATGTATGATGTATTTTCCTTTTTGTTATGAAATACATACTTACATATTTCATAAGAAGAGACTATAACACAGGGTTGCGCTGGATTTACAGTTTCCTATTCTACTTTTAGTATTTTTTCCACAGATAAAACCTGAAAATGACTGGACTTTAATAATATACCTAGTAAAACAAATGCATCTAATTAAATTGGATATGCGGGTATTTGTATTAAATGAACCCACTGGCTATGTATAACAAGTCGTTAAACAAAATGTAAATTTTATTATCACCTGGGCGTTTCTCTTTATGGAAAATAATTAAAAGCCTGAATAGCGGTGGCGGCGGCGCGTTTGTTTAGTACCAACTAATTTTGGTATAAATAAGCAATTTGTGTGGGAGTTATGACCATAAAATGTAAACGGGTGACGATCGAATCCATATCTTTTCCTTTTGCAATACTGTCTCAAGTAGGTAGGTCTAAATACCGTTTACCTATTTTGAAATTATCCGACGCTTGACAAACATTAAATTTAATTTAATGGCAATTCTGCCAGCAGTAAAGTAGCTGGTAGACATAAAATCAAATCTAAATAGTAATCTTATACGATTTCGTCACGGCTTGTTGGTTGTTCGCGCCGGTCCGTAATGGCGGCGGAGATATGGCCTGGTAAATGTTCCGAGGTGACATATTATCTAGGCGCACCGGTGCACTAGATTTGATGTGACGCGAGATAAATCCCAACTCGCTATCTATTTCAATTTCATTGGAGCGCGCGATATCGTACAAATCTCGGCCTTATTCTGTCCGGCTGGCAGCGCTCGCGGGCCGCCGCGCGCCGACGCGGACCACCCAAGACGATTCACAACCACTCCTAAACATAGCGTCTGTCTATCTATCTGTTTATACTAAACGATACCAACAGATACAAGAATAACGAAATCCGAGATGAATGTCAGCTCATTCGTTTTATTATCGCCCAACGCGTACATTCGTATTTTCAGCTCGTGAAGAGTCCGAAATGAGCCTTTATTATTAGGTATTGCATATTCATTGTGACGTATCAGATGATTATAAAACCTGATAATCACATCATAATATCCACTTCTGAGATCAATAAAAGCAACGTGTCGTCGTAAATAAGACCTGCATAAATCTAAAAACGATTCATTATTATGAGGTCGTAAGAACTTAATTTACCCGAATAATAAAATGAGGTATGTGCCTAAAGCCGTACTTTGGCGGTGGGTAATTTACGTATAGCTTGTATGTAGGTTTATACAGTAACGTTTTGTGAATTTGAATGCGGTTATTGTATTATGTGTTTTATTTTTCGCGAGGTAGTGTGGCGACCGTCATATTTCACGATGTCTGGTCAAAGGGGATCGCGGTCGCGGTCTCGTGTTATACGGTCAAACCGTTGGAATTTTTGATTGAGAGCATAGCCGAATGATACCTCGGCAAAATATTTAACGATAAAATATTTTATTAATTTGTTATTGTCGTTGATAAATTAGAATGGATTTTAAGTTATTGATTGAAAAACCTTTGTTAAGACCTACCTGCTCGACCTCCTTTGGTAGGTGGACCTAATTTATTTATGCTGTTTTTTTATTTGTGTATTGTATAAAGGACAAGATGAAATCTGTAGATGATCAGAGGGGCGTACTTAGGTGCGGTAAGGCGTTGTCAGTGCTACAAGGAGAGAACTCGCTCTTATCGCGGCTGCAAAGTCGTGTGACACATCGTACGGTCGACGAGAAAACTGTTACACTTTCTTCAACGCATATTTTAGTCTTATATTTATAGGAATTTATGGAAAATTTTCATCAATAAGTTAAATTGTTTCCTTATTGTGCAGGTAACATTACCCATTCACCATGATGCAATTGAAAACTAATAATTGATTCGTCTAGGATTAATTGGCCGCAAAAGATTAATAGCTGCCGGTGGAAAATCTTATGTGGTATTTTGAAAATTTCACCTTGAAAGCATCAAAGCTTTTGATGGAAATGAGACTATCTCTGAGAAATGTCTTATACATAGATATCATGCCAAATGCCAAGTTATAGTTTCAACTGCCGTAACTGTCTCAGAACATCAAACATGAGAGCCAAAATTATTAATTTTAAATTAGGCTGAAGTTTTACAGTTCAACTTTCGTACTCATCTGTACTCTGGCTATGAGTTGAGGCAGCTCGTAATATCCGTCTTCCTCAGTGTCGTACAGAAACAACAGTGTGAACGCTAATGCTTTTATTTGACTATATCACTCACATCCATGCGAAGCCTTCGTAAATCGACGTGGGTGGTATCTCGCTCTTGTTTTCTCATAAAAACAAAAGAAAAAACTTAAATCCCCAAAGGAAATTAGTCCCTCTAAAACATGGTTTGGACATGTGTTACTTTTTTCGCTTTAAACACGTCTCTTGGTAAGATTTATGTTTTGGTTCCTCTCCGACATAAACTTGTGGTCAAGTAAACGTAAAACTTTGGAAGGATTAATTTTAAATAGAATGAAACTAAGTCTACCCACTCGTTCTGTGATCTTCAGAGCGTTGTTTTTTATCGCATTCGGTTTGTTTGATTTCGAAATCCTTCTTAGAGTATTTGCTGTTGGATTTTGTTGTATTTTATGGAATGATAAGGATTGTATTCGTTGCGCAGGTAGAGCGTAGCACAGGTAGCACAAACAGCTACTGTTCGGTCCTGAGTACACACTACACACAGCTTAGTACACAATGCATGGGGACGTGGACAACGAGACGAGGGAAAATATACAGGCTTCACTGCACACCTACCCTTAACTTACACCTAATACGAAGTTGCGTGTCGCACTTGTAATTATTATTATGTAAATGTAGGCACATGTTAAGCCTTGTTTAACACGTGTATTTACTTAATGATGTCGGTTGTAATTAAACAGATTGTTTATGAAATTAGCGGTGTTAGTGTCGCAATAACATATTACACGCGATAATGGTGTGCTCATGTCAGCAAGTAAGGTTTTGTAATTAGCATCAAAATTACAAACAAACAAAAATACGCCATTAATAACTTCAGATTAACCATGCATTTATTTCAGTGTAGTAATCTAGAGATTATTGAGGCGGTTATTTTCTCAATAAATGGCTATTCAGTCATAATATGCGATAATCCTTTTCAAGAATTTCAACAATGGCGCTTCCTATAAGGAGATTTTTTCCTACCCTAATACTCCAGAATACTTGAGAGTGCTTCTTATAGTCGATATTTAATACAATGCAAAAGTGTCGGCCAATTGGGCTGACACCGTCGCCGTTATTGTTTGTCTTATCCGGTGGCACTCGAGGTAACAAGCAGTTGCTAACTGTGTCGGTAAACAGCCCCTGACGGCTCCGTGCTAATAGTTCCAGCCAGACTGTTGATACAGGAGCAAGACTTCTCACAACTAACGATCACTGCTCACCGGGCTACGCGACAAAAAATCATGCGAAACTTTTGTGTCGACCCGACTGACGCTAAAAAGGTGTTAGGAAAGAATAAGATGAAGTGTCTGTAATTGAAATGTTTTCTAGTGTTCTTCTTGTCGTCATGTTTTAAATTTTACGTAATAGTAATTGATGACGAACTTGACTTTAATTGATAAATCATCATTCACGTGCACATCTTTGACAGTCGTTGCGGGCTTTCAGAAGCCAAGAAATACCTCTACATATGTAGGTCTCTCTATACTTTTTACAAAACAGAATTATTATGCAGCCTGTTATAAAGCAATAATCTTGTATTAGCTATACATAAGAGTAAAACAATATGCGCAAAAAAGTATTACACAAACCACCACGTCACCATGACTAAAAAGAACAAAATCGAATAGCATCTGGTCTGGAATTACCTCGCAATGCAGACTTATGAAAGCCTGCCACCGCTCTGAGCGATTACTAAAGTACAAAATGCAGATAAATCAATTAAGTTTAATACAAAAAACATTAAAGATAAATTCAGGAGCGAGTCGCGCTCGTCATCGGTCCCACGCGATGACAGCGCGACGGATTAATGTAAATAATCGCGCTGTGATCGCTCGCCGCCGCCACGGTGTGTACCGACTGGACTTACGCAGGATGCACGCCTATCACTGAGCCTTGCTGCCAGAAAATTGAGGGTTTCCATTCAAACACAGTTTTTCCATTATGAATGCGACGACCAACACGAGAATGATCTTCCATAGTTAAACCAAAGTATGGATTCTTAACACGCCGACGAATGATGGAGTTAAGTATAATGTAGAGGTATAATGTTGTGATTCCTCTCAAAAACTGTTCTAGAATCTGATATGACTTGATCTGCTCGAGCTGCAGAATTCTTCGAAAGATTTTCTGCAGTCCTGGCACACAAAGGGGTCCAAAATAATTGAAGGGTTATTTATCTTCAGTATAAGTCTCATACTCCCCATTGTACCGTACCTACTCATAGCGAGAGGAGTCCTTTCAATTTGAAGAGCTAATAAATGAAGTCAGCAAAATAAATATATCTAATCAATACTGCAAGTAAATCACAATTTACCTACTCTAAGAACTGGAAATCAAAGTGAGGACTTTATCCATAGTGCAAAATCTAGAATGAAAACCGTAACCAGTGGCAATGGAAACAGTAGCTTAGATATAGATTGAAGAGTGAATTATCGATGTTGCGCTCCAAGCTAAGTTTGTTCAGCAGCCAAATACCACCATGACTAAAGCAAAGATAAAAAAATATAAAAAATCTGGGAACGGACGACATCCTGCCCTTTCATTAAGTTTCAGTTTTTCTGAGCGCTGACCTGCGCCGCCACAATTATCCGTTAATGATTGATTATGCTGTTTACTTTCCATTTTTGTAATGTCACTGTTTGCTTTATCGTGAGATAGTTTGTACAAAGTTTCAAGTTTTTGTCACTATTTAAACATCTTTTTCCTTTTAGGATCATAATCAAGTCCAGCCGGCTCTACCCACGGCAATTTACAGCCCATTGTGCAGCCGGCCTTATCTCGTGCGTTCTGCTAATTGAGTCATTCTACACTAGGAATGGCATTGTTTGCAAAACTTGACCATAAGTTAGCCGCAAACTATTCCACGTGGGTGGTCTTCTAGTATGATCTACAGACGTTCATCCTACTTAACTATTGTATAATTTTGCATGAATTTAGTCGTGCACATAAACTTTAATTTAAATTACTTCGAAGTTACGGACAGTTTCGTAATGTAGAAGAATGACCAGAACAAATCTAAAATGATGTTTAATAATTATTACCAGCATAAAGTCGCAACAATATCTTTGTTACTGTCGGAATTTGCAGCTAGACTTTAGAGATACATTGTATATAATTATAGCCCAAAAGCTCTTCAGTGTTTATTACGTAAAGACGAGCTGTAGCGGCTTTTAAAGCTTAATTATGTGGCAAGTTTTTGTCCTGCCAGTCTCTCACGGCTCGTCTTAGAAACATATTAATAGACAAATGCGTACAGGATGCGTGACGAAAAGCGCATGTATGGTGCTCGTCGCTAGTGCCGGGGCTCGGGGTGCGCCCGCGCCGAACGCCGAACAAATTGATTATAGCGCGCTGAGTGACAGCCGACCACCCACGACGCTGATGCAACCGCATTGTGAGCTGCGACCAACTACAGCTATTGTGAGCACGCAGCTAGCAGCAATTTGCGACCATTCAAATGTCAGGCATTGAAAGATAATCCTGTTTATAATAATCAGACTTAGCACCAGAACGTAGGTTGGGTAGCCCTTTCAAAGATTCTTCTAAAAGACATATCTTCAACTTCATTTGATTTCGCTAGTCCGATTACAAACATGATTCCTGAAAGCATATCTGACTGGATCTCAGCATCGTAGAGATTGGGAAATGATAAGGAAAAACGGAACTTGTGAATAGCGTTGGAGTTACATCTACATCATATCCAGTGATAATGAAGTGATCCAACATTTTGTTTCTGAGATAAAACCTCATATTCTAATGTTGTCCTTGTTCAGTAATTAATCGGTGTGGTTTCTTGATATTTGAATACATCTAGTCTATCTTGTTCCTATCAAATTGTTTGACCTGTAAACTCTGAGGCTCAAAAGGAAACGTAACAGCTCTATTGCTGCCTATTCAAAAATGGAAAGTTGATGTAAATATTATGATATCTAGGATCGTAGAATAAACATGAAGGTTAAGCAGCGGTGGAGGCGAGCGCTCACGTTCCTTACTATCCTTTCCTGCTATTAGACTCCTTAATTGCTCTCAAATTGGTCATGTTACTCTCTTTTATGGCAATGCGGTCAAACATAATTGTTTTTATGTGTGCCTGTTTTTTAACTCTGTATTATTAGTTTTGTAATCGGACGTTGGTGGTCTGTCATTAGTGCTGCACGGCTCGTCTACGGCATTTTAATAGTGTAATCGCTAATTAATTATTTGGTAACGATTTCAATGTCAATCTTTATGGAAAGTGTTGACACTAGATAATGTAGATATTTTATTAAACTTTTATATTTTACTGTTAATTTATTCAAGCCTCATTTATAATGTTCGCTAGGTCGGTATAATGGTGTATTTCTATCGGAATGTATCCGCTGTATTTATGTGAGTTCCTCGCATAAGCTAGATATGTATCGGGAACATGCCTGCTATATTACGTTGATTATTTATTAGCGAGCAGATAATAAATAATTATAGTTTCGCATAAATATTTTATATTTATGACTACCCATATAAAAACTAGGTTTTTTGTTAGGAATACATATCGTATGAGCGTAAGACGGTGTTTCATATTCAGTGGTATTCTCGTAGAGAGTGAAAGTGCTCTGACAGAATGGGAAGTGAGCAAGTTATTTGAACTTGTCTGTATTAAATGGTGTATAGAGTACCTACAAGCAACAACCCCTATGTACACCGAGCGCCGCTTATTACCTTTAATGAAGCTTGACGAAAGAACCAATATGAGAGCAGGCACGAAACTCAAACACGGCGCGGGCGACATCCAGCGTGCGAATTGGTACGAGTTTAAAACTCACACGTAGCGGTATTTCCTTTGTTCCGCTGTCGTCCTGGGAGGCTACCGGCCAATAAAACAGGCCGTTTCGAACAATGGCCACATAAAAATTGGGAGTACTGAACAAATGACGTACGAGTATGACGAAGTGATTCGTAGGCGACGACTTAACGCGTTGACTGTTCGGCAGTCCCATACTCGTAAAAGTTATGACTGATCTTAGGACTAACATATTAAAATTGATTTCCTCTACCTTAAACAAAATCGAAGGGCTTAATTTATTTAGGTATATTGCAAGCAGCATTTGATTGAAATATTACGGGCTTAAATTAAGTATTCCTAATAGCTGCCAGAAATTACAGGACCTTCTTTCCAGCTACATCGTCTTTCACACAATCCATCCACCGTTTTTTTGGTGGGCCCTTTCCTACTTCGACCCAAGTTCGTAGTACCTAGTATTCTTATTCGTAGCTTGTGAAAAACCTTAGCTCCATTTTGATGCAATTTGTCAAATTGAATTGTTACTTGAATATATTTCAACAAAATTGAAAGGAATTTAAAAAGAAAACCCAACAAAGGTACACAGGTCGCACAGAATGGGAAAAATTGTGCAAAATGTGAGCATGCCCTGTGTGAGATCGGTGATCGATCAACACAGAATTTGACAGGTATTGCCTTTCAATTCGTCTGGACCATTCGAATCTGCCCTCAACATTCTTTTAGCTGTATCAATCATGTTGCATGACAAAAAGTTATCTTACTCATAGCTAGTTTCTGATATATTTCACTGATTGACCGATATAACCGTTTATTTTAAATTGCATCCTTTTACGGGCACCGGTATCATTAGGGCGAACGAGTTCTAGTTACAACTAGGCAATGGTGGTTACAATTTACGCAGTCGCCACTATCGGCTGGTTTTACTGCCTATTCTAGAGCTCCATTACGTTTACGATTGAATATTAAGTTATAAATCAAGGCGGCTGCGCTTGTGCCAACAGGCGTCAAGTTTTTGCGCCAATTAACTTTATATACGGCGAAAGATGAGTACACACTTTACGACACTTTAGTATTTTTCAATGAAAGAGCATACCGCTGTCGCTCGCGCTGCCAGAAACACTTTTAACGTTATTTTTAATGTTTTATTTTCTGCAAGTCTATTTCGAAAACAGAATAAGTCTGTATAAATAGAGCTCTACGAGCAACATTAGTTATCTTATAGATTACGGACATTTTGTTCTGTTTATTTCCATTTATATCGATACTGTTGGTAATCCAGTTGATGTCGGTGGTCTACTGGATTTTATTGTTAGTTTACTCAACAAATAAGACAAATCGTCGATTTGAAATGAGATACGAAACTTGAATGTTTACATTGTGATTTGGAGGAAGTTTATGATCCTTAAACTCGACTTCAGACACTTCAATGAATGAATAGGGAATTTATTCGTAAAATGTAATCGTATTGGGAAATTAGCGTGTTTGGATGGGAGGTCGTAAAGTGGGTAGTTTGTGTGGAGGTCCGCGAGCTCGCGGGCTCGGCGCTGGCGAGGCTCGGGCGGCGCGGGCGCGTGTCACTCGCCGCGATTCCTGCAATAATCTCCCCGAGCGATTGCTCTATCCGGTGACGGAGTAAAGTATCGCTAGTTGATTATTGTGTTTATTTGCGCGTCGGGAGCGTGTGTTGGTGCGGCGCGCGTGTGTGTGATGCGTGCGCGCAGTAGTGGCCCACCCAGCGCGCGGCCACACAGCGCGCCCACCCACGTCGCAGGGGCGCCGCACTCGCGGCCCGCGCCCCGCAGCCTGCATCCACTGGCACTCTCCCCTTACACCACGCAGCTACCGAACAGCGACCATCGATATGGGCTTTGATTGACATGTGACTGTCTCCGATACAACCGTCCTAATTGAAATTTGATTGGTGGGAGCTACTGTTACGCTCCGCATGAGGAAACATGCAACTCTCTGTGTAAATGATTTATTGCCCTCAATTCTTCGAAACATCTATCTTTTATGTTTATCCACTAGTCATTTCAGCTAAGTATATCTTTAATGCATCTGTTAAATAACGTCGGTATATTCAACTTTCAGACATACTTAACAAGAAGTTAAAGGTCAAACATAAGCAACTTACATAAGAAATGAAAATGGTAAGTGGCTTACTTTCACTATCATTATTTATGTCAAATATTAATAAAAACCTTTTAGAACAATACACATGTAAGTAAAAGTTTAAGTGCAATTGAAAGTGCAAGTTGAGCTTTCCTTAACTTTTCCATATTAAGTTTAAAATAGTATCCATCATCAAAAAACCAAATTGCAGAAAAAGCTAATGAAAGCGACCGCGGATGCGTAACACCTGCCTTGCTGGGAGTACGCGCGTGCGCCGGCCGCTGCCGAATTTCGCGACCGGCGTCCGCGCACTCCTAGCTCTCATTCAGTAACCCCTGCCCCGGGCACTCACTCCCCGACCACGGCTATACGCTACGTTACATGAACTCAACAAAACACTAATGTTCATATAATTTACCGAGAAATATTGTTCGCACCTAACGTTTCGGCCAAATTACTGTGAATAATTTGTAATATCGTTATATGAGATTTATTTTTAAATTGATGTGTCTTCCTCCTATCACAATTTATTAGGTGCAAAGATGTAATTTAGTTTTTGCCGGTAAATAACAAAAAGTTACACTCAGATTGGATCGGGTATCTTTACTGAGATAGTAATTATTTGATGTAGATTTATTTATGCAATTTGAATGATAGATAGCTCTAACCGCCTATCTAGTAACTGCTGGCCTAACCAAGCCTCAAAATAATTAAACTCATCTTCTTGGGTTAATTTAGCCTATGTTGGGAAATCGAATTCGAAAACAAAATGATCAATCCAAGAGATATATCTTTTTCAGGAATCATCCAAACAAAAACCAAGGACCGAAATTACAGGCAATAACAAGTTGACAAATAACAGGAACCCTTCCAAACACGCTTCGCTTCGGCGGCGACTGCTCAAACAGCGAATATTTATTGCGATCATTACCTGATCCTCTCCACTTCACACCTTCCTAGAAATTGCTCATTAACTCCTGAAGTCTTAATGTATCGAAATTCTACAGTTAGACCACCATAGCGTCGTGACTCACGCAGACAATATTTATTTCTAACCTTAACCTTTAATTGGTTTGATTGGAGCGTGTAGCCGGTATACTCCGTTAAACAGTTATTGATGTCGGAAAGTAAGCCTTGTAGCTGACATCGTCATATATTACGCTGATAGTAATGATGTTGTAATGTAGCTGTGTAGGTACTTCTATGTATAAAGGCCTTATTTCAAGCGTAGGTAGGTTATCAATCGCTTTTTCTTGCGCCTCTTTAGAAGAGTTGAACTATTGACCTTTATAAAATCTAATGGCTGTCGATGATTTCTGAGTGATCACTTATGGGTTTCAGGAAGTTATTTTGACCGCTCCAAGAATGCTTCGTCTCCGGCGTGGAATTAGCCCTAAAAGCAGTCTGCATTTCACTCAAATTCCCAGAATGGTCCACAGCTCATTAATATCGACCAATCATTGAAAAGACAAACATCCTTAACTGTTCTAGGAAGTGATGATAACTGATGATGATGTCTCCTTAATGACAGGTTGCATATGGCCTGCGATAATAACATTGTTGTTAGGCGATATTTTAGTAAGCTCATCAGTTCAGGTAGATCGGCAGGGCCGGTAATAGGGCGAGCCCATTACTAACCGTATTATAGGGCCTGTCGCCACGTAATCGCCGTGTCCGTAGATAAAGAGTATTTTGTTGTTGCAGACACTGATGTCATAGAATATAATAAAGCTGTAGAGGTGACAATTAGGCATGTTCACATGAAAATGTTAGTTGTTGGATACGGTTGAACAATCGATGGAGATGAGTCTATACTTAAGTGGATCTTGTAATTGAATAATTTTCTACTTATGATGAAACTTTGCAATGTAAAAGAGTAATCAGGAAACTAATTCCTTATCCCCGTTATCATCAAGTACTAATAAATGTTTAGCAAAGATTACGTGAATAAATGTGGGAAAATGCAGGAAATTGTTCGCCAGCAGATGTCTGCAGAAACTGCTATTAAATTAACATATAAGGAAAGTTTATAGCAGGAAACTGGCCCTCACATCTGTTATGAGTTTATGGCTGAATCTATGTAACATATCGGAGGCTGTGTGTCGTTTAATGTAGCCGCCAGCTACTGAGAAGCGATCGGGCGAGCGGCCGGGGCGTGCCCAATCGCTGCGCCATCAATCTGCGCCACCCTATAGAGACATTAGTTCGACAGACATTTTCGTTGTGCGATTAGTCAGGAATCCGTTTCCGCTCGTTTTTTACCTATCTTCCTTTAAATTTTTCACCGCCGCTTTGTTCTTTGTATAATTTTGAACAAATTTTTCAGTCCATAAATATCTGATGGTCGCCAACCTGAAGTGGTCTGCCAATCATTGTAGATTTATCCGATGTCTATACTTCTATACTAATATAATAAAAAGGAAACATTTTTGTTTGTTTGGATGTGGTCTCCAAAAGTACTTTAGGCACGGTTGAAATTGAAACTTTTAACTTTCTTTTATTTCCACCAGTATTATCCGCATTCTACGCTTCAGTCTATGCGCCGTCTTAGGGAAATAACTTTTACTAAATCAAAGATTTATTCGTTTTTGCGATGACAAAATCATAAAGTATAATTTTATTTTATGAATGCAATTCAAGATATAATAAATTCACACTTCAAGGAAAACTTAATTACAGAACGCGCGGCTACAGACCTGTAATTATTGGCAATAGAAACTTTTACTAGTAATAAACTTTTATGCAGTTATGCATTTATGCTCGGAAATACGAAGGTTTGACATACGAGTTAAGTATTTTTATAGCTGTTGTAACAAAATATTGCTTGTAAAGTTAAAAGACGTAATGCTAAAAACGTTAAGAGCGGACACTCGTGCGCATTTAAATTTCCGAGTACAAAGTGAGTTAATAATCTCAGTTGTTGTTCCGTCCAGTTACAAAATTAAGTCATTATACGGAACGACAAGTATTATTTAATTAATGCGTGGTTGGTACAAAACAATGGCTTGATTGTTCCACTGAGCGCTCTGTCAGCGAGACTCGTCGCCGCGCGCCCACTGCGCCCGCCCGAACCGCGTTTGCTCAAAATTTTTCATTAGACACGGATGAACTCATACGATTACATAACCATTACGACTGCGGCTCTAATGTAGCTATATTTTAATTTGTTGACATAGAAATTAAGTAAAAATTTATTATAATTGTTCATACAGATATTCTTTCTTTATTCTTTATTGCACACAAAACAGTAAATACATAAGGAATACAGACAGTTATGTACCTACAACGGCGAGCTTTGGCGAATTGGGTTCTCTTACAGCCAACCTTAAAGCGATAGAGATATTCGATAGAGATAGGGTAAATTGAATTGATATTTCTATTTATTTGTGGCGTGTTTTCTTACGAATGGTATTAATTGAGCTATACCTAATTGTGTACGAAGCTGGCTATCAATGTTTACATTGCTGCAATGAAGTCTTTAATTAAGGAATTGCCTGCAAGCACTAAAGTGCCAGTAAATTCCTTGGGAATATCGTCGCAATTATGTTTTGAAGTTGAAACGTTTATATGTTTTAGATGAGTGGCTGTGTTGGAGCACTGTGTGGCGTTACAGGCGGGGACGCGTCGCGTCTCTATGGCAACGGGTTGTTCCGCCATCTTGCTCGGCTTTTTGTGCCGACGACCACCCAACACGAACTCGCTACATTATTTTATTGTACAATAAACAAATTTATTGCTCCATATGGCTATTTATGTTTTTATTTATAAGGGTTTTTGTTAACAACCGAAAGAGATGTTAGTAATCTTTCGTGGGTAATTGCGTTTTAAAGTCGTTGTAGTTACGGTTGTAACCGTGACCCTTTGCAACCTAAGTCATAAATCTTCAGTCGATACAGTTTATACAACTGTGACGAATAACAAATGATATTTCAATGAAAATCTGGTTAGAGTTATTATTATGTACCATTCATGCTGAATCAGGTACAGGACCACCAGTTTTGGAATTTTCTTTCTAATCCCTTTAGACAAAATAATCGCAAATTACTTATTTAGACAGATATTCTTGAAACGAAATAATTTAGATTCCGTAAATTAAAAATTTACTTATCGTGGGAGAGTTAGAAAGAGTAGACAGTAATTATCGTTTTTTTGTATTGTTTGTTTTATTTTTATTTATTCCTTTATTTCAACTAGGGCCATGTTTTGAAATATAGATATTTTTATGTATAAAGTCTTACTTTCAAGACTTTTGCCAGTAAAAAGTCAAGTCAACCTTAGATTTAAAACTGTGCTCGAGTGTCAGTTGTCCGTCAGAGATGCATGATGGGCGTCTATCTGGAAGGCGTCCAGCATCGGTTAAAGTTGATGCCCTTACGTGTTTGTGAATACTAACTAGCTTCCTGTGTGTTCAGCTATTGTTCTAGTCAATAAATTACTTTACGGCTAAGCTTTGCTAAATCGTAAAGCACTTGAATATGCTATACCTGCATTTGTTTCTGTTTTATAGTGTAGGAAGAAAATCAAGTCTACTAAGGTTATTATTTAATAAAATGCTGGAGTCAGCAGTGACTTGAGTCTTATAAATGAAAAATATCCCCATGTCCTGCCTACTAATTATTGTTAAAGTCTTCATAAAAAATACATTATACCTAAGGGAAATGTATAGCAAACTAAGAGATTTTCCATTTGTAATAAACAACCTCAGTGATATCAATCCTTTCTTGTAGTTTTTAGTAGACAATAGTTTAAATTTTAATCTCATCGGTGAAAAAGCATGTTCCTATTTGCGATCAAGAATTGATCATTCCAATAACACTGGCCATGGTAAGGGAATTGCACCTAAAACACTGAGTAGCTGGGCTACCATTAGATTAACGATGGAAGCAGTCAGTTATAAACTTGTACGTTTCTACCATACCAGTTTATAAACGACTGCAAAAATCAATAAAGACGAGATGTAATGCCGCTCACAGACTCTTAATTGTCATCTTAATTAACCAGTACGTAAACAGTAATAACTAGAAGTGGAATACAAAGTACACATTATTAATATTATACTTTGACTGCGGATAATATCGCCGTGAGCAGTGTGCGGGCATTGATTAAAATAATTAAACTATCAGTAGGTACACGTTAAGGTATTATAAACATGCATTAAGTATTAATTAAGTTGGTAACAAAAAATAGATTCTGTATCATTAATGGAAAATATCAGTCGGGCTTGCATTATGGATGCGTCCTGAGACGGTGACCACACAAAAGCATATATTTTCAGGACTTCTCGATCATGGTATATGTGTTTTTCTAAATAAAATTGTTCTTGATTCACAATAATGTTATTTATAACAACACATTCAATTAAAACAATACAATGTTATCGCTATAATGTAAGTTTATTTACTGTTGAAACACATGATTCACAGTATAAATATTTCTAGCACAACATTTCCATTTGAGAAGCAATTGTGACAGCAATTTACACACTAAAGGCACAATATGTTTACTACAATTGATTAATACGTCCTAGGCCAGACCAAATACAATAAATCGGTCATGAATGAACATACGATAACTCAATTGTATATCGTAGTGTGACAGATGAATAGATAACTACCCCAAATATAGTAAACAATAAAGTAGTATTGTAAGATAATACTCGGCTATAAATTTACAACAAACGCTACAATGAGATCGCAATAAAAGATAAGCATTGAACGGTTGTCCACGAAATGCTCACGGACGCTATAGTAACCCGTTTTGCTTTTACTTACGCTGAATAATAATCGTCTGATTCATTTTACGTTTCAGGGTACAATAGAAATGTTCTGCATGTCCTGAATAAATGTGGAATGATGGTGCGCCTACATTGGAGCAAAGTGGCAGATGTAGTGAATTATAAGGACATTTAGATGCACGTCCATGGCCGGCCAGCATAGAGACGTCAGGGGACCACCCACCGCGCACCTGGCTACCCAGCCTACTCGGAAACAGACTTATCTTACTAAACTGATATTATTAAAATAACACTCAAGACGCGATGTTATGATTTGTTTGAATTGGACAACTGATAGCATATTGTTTGACTTTTATATGTGGTTTTTATGACGTGTATGTGGCGATGCATATTTTTTGTATCTGATGGTTTTAAATTCGTTAGTCAATAGTGATGATATGAGTACATATAATACTTCTTCTTCGAGAGGTCCTTAAAGTAAGGCCGTTGAATTGACGTTACAGAAAGTAAATATGTACAGATATTATTCAAGTCGTTAAATAATTATGTAATATCTAAAATAATTTTTATTTTTCTGTAATAGGCACTTGAATTTACCGATCCTTGCCATAACTTTTTAAAATACTCTTTACAATGTTTCAACATAAACTTAAAGTTTCCCAGTATATCCGTTAAAGTAACAGTAAGCTTGGCTCGAACATTACTTGGATGCGCGCACGCATGGCGTAAATGTTATTCATCGGGAGCTGATAGCATCAGATCACGTTGTGACACTTGACGCACTATCAGTACTTCCCTTTCCTTTTATCCACTTTTACGACTTGTACGGCATTTATGATGAGAACAATGTTGAAATAGGGACTTATTGCTGTTATTTTTAATTTGTTTTGTCAAGTGCTACACTTAAAATGTATACTAAAAATACAGGTGCAATATGAGGTTTCCGATATGTAATTTTGAAGGTTAACTTTAACACCTAATGAGGTTATAATCAGATGCTCAAACTGTTCAGCCTTAAAAAATATCACAGACCACAGATTTACCTTTTGAACAAACCGAGTGATGCGCTGTTAGAAACATGAAAAATACCATCGTATTCAATGTATAAATTTTTGGCATCTTGGCTGTTTCTCAAAGGTTCCTTCAGCTTTTCAAGTGCAATGAAGGTGAAGCAAATTGCACAAAGTAAAGAGCACGCCTGTCTGAGTCTCGTAGTTTTGCGGCTATTCCCCTGAACTGACAAGAGCACGTCGACTATTAAATATATACAGAGGAAATGCGGAAGTAACAACATCGATAAAATCGTTTATAGTACTTTAGATAACTTTAATAGTGGCTGATAAATGCTTCCATATAAGTTCAGTAAATACAAAATGGTAGGCTCACAGCCCACCGCGCTGTCGCCTGTCATCAAGTAAGCTGTCCTATTACCGCACTATTACGATAATAAATTGCACAGTTTTTATAGAACCAGTTGCTCGTAGAAGCGTAGCATTAGAAAAGTACATGTTTGTTTAATTGCAGGCTACGTCGTAGCGTCGTAGCGGTTACGCGATAGTTGCTCAACGGGCAGGTAAAACTACAAATTGTTTAATTCAGTGTATCGTGCGTCTAACTCGGCAATTCATCCAATTAGGCGTCCGCCGGACCACCCACCGCGCTCCACTATTAAACATAAATTATAAATAATTTGGTAAAGTTTATTTTGGCTCTCGGTCCAAACTGATTGCTGCGGTTAGGAAGCTAGTGGATGAAATGTGTTCCAGGATATAACTTTTGTTTGATTTGTTATTGTTAAGTTGTTTTGTGAAAAGAGTATTTTATAAGTAGTAACTTAGATAACTGTCATTTAAATTGTCGTAATTTTACCATCATTGAGCCATTACAACCATTTTAATCGCTTTACTTCATGACCATATTTCAAAGTCAATAAAACCATTGAAATAATGTGTTTATTATAAGGAAACGTGATACGTAAGATCAATTTATTAATTTGTTGCATGGAATCGTATACTTTAATCCATAAACATTAATATTGTTAATGATAGAGAAAATGATACCGTATGGCGCCACATAGCAGTCGCAACTTAGGAGGTTTATAGTAGGCACGTAAATTAACGGACAGTGAGTTCTAAATCAAAGAATTTATGGCTATAACTACTACATTATTTAACGAGGGGCCGGCGTGACATGTTTTTATCAAGATGTCGGTGCAAGGTGCGAAACCGAAGAGCGTGCAATTAAAATACTCCAAGTGGTTGATTTACGTCCGACGCGCACGCGCATACATGAGCCGCCCAACTAATGTATGTATCAACTGCGAACGCACACGTTTTATTGTTCACCCATTCATACATGTAAACACATTTTACGAGTCATCCGGACGTGGGTTTTGTAAACGACGACTATGTATCACAGACTGATTCATTTCCACTCTCACCCGCAGTAAGATGAGTTCAGGATTTAAAGCCCAAGTAAACTATGAGAATGTAATACCATTTCTATCTAGCTACATAGTATAATTATTGTTAATTAAATATCTCAAGAAAAAAATGTTAATATAAGTAATGAGTATTTCAAAAACATTATAAATTCAGCTGAAGCACTATTCATGCATGAATATGTAAAAGTTTTTAAAGACCGACTATTTAAGTGCCCATTCGCTGTCTTATAACTTATTCGAAGTGCCATTCTGTCCTTGATCTGTCTAATAGTGTGTGTGTGAGTGTGCAAAATTACCGTATTTCAGTATCTAAATTCATCTTGTGACACGTTTCTCAGTTTACGAGGACTATAAAATGGTATGGCGACATACGCGTCAGCCGCGCGCACTCACAACATGTCAATGAGCCGACAGACCCTCCACTTAGCGCATTCAAAATCTATCTGGAAGTGTCAGACGCCAGATAACCATCTAACCACAGATTACCTTACGCGATACGATAAATGAATAATGCTAATGCATGTTTAATTGTTCCCAAGGATGTCCGTCGCCTTTTCCAGTCATGTTTAAGTCTGTGTATGCATCGGCTGGCTAAAATTCAGGTCGGCACGGTGCACCACGGCGCCATAAATTTGTCAATGTCACGCCTGTCGACAGCACGACTACTGCTAATTTTTATTAAACATCGTGATCGCTGACCAGAATGACAAAGGGTAATCATGAATGCGAGTTAGATGCATATCGCATACGCTATTTTAAAGGAGTACATCCTTTCTACATCTATCTTCACTATAATTGGTCACTAAACTTTATTTATTCCTTAATAATCTTTTCAATTAAGTGCCACATACCGACTATTATCCATCGTTGCTTATTTCCCAAGCTCTGATCTCATAATTGAAACATTTCACAGGATGGTCTCAATCCCGTACCTCACGCGAGATTCTAAGAAAACGTATAGAGCGACACCCCGCTGCGTCTTCGGCCGAAGTGTCAAAATGTCCAAGTTTAGCCACCCTTAAGAAACCAAACAATGGGGAAACTTTAGAACGAATTGTTGTAGGAATTCGATTCTTATGTTCAGCGAAATACGATGTACCGTATTGTTATAATGGTTTATCTATTGTGGTGTTAGTATATTTGCGGTCCGTAATATCGCGAGATCGATCTATCTGTTGCATTATGGGTGGAATGGATTCAATAGGGACGTTTACACCTCCACGGGTTCTGGGAAGGTTGTGCACCCCGTGAAATCGACTTGTCGTCAGGTGTGGCTTGAGATGTTAATCCGATTCACTTTATATTATCTCCCTAATGTAGTAAAGTTTTATTGTTGTTATTGCTTCTCATCAATCAATACGTAAAGATATCTTTTATGGTTTTTCGATAAAAATGTACATGTAAAATTCAAACCGAGGAAAATAACAATATAATTTTAAGACTTAGGTAATTTAATAAATATTAGGGAAAGTCAAAACTAAAAACACGGATAATGAGCAAAGAGGAGAAACGGGGAGAACAATCCACAATTTCAAAGTAAAGGCATTTTTCATTAATCGTCTATTTAACGATTTAACACTAACGTTTTTTGAGTAAACGACGAAGCATTCTCTCTCGGTTCATTCAAGTTTTAAATTGTTGTCATGCCTTCAACCTCGTATGGGATCGGTTAACTTAAATAAGCTCACTAATGAAATGTTTTAGGCGCGTTTACGTATATCACATGCTTTGGGATTTTAAGCACACGATATCGGCTTCGGCCTTAGAATACTAATATGGCCGCTATATTTGGTAATCCCCTGGTTCTGGATTATATTCCAGTCGCGTTTCGCGAAAACATGGTACGGGTTAAACTTTGCTAGTTGAGGATTCAGCTTATGTCTCCTTCCGCGCCGTCAATCAATTGTCACATTTGTCATATGAATAGGGGCTTCGAGTGGTTATGGATTGTTGTGTCTCACTGTAAGAAAATGCATAAGTATTGTATATCATCGAACGTTATGCAGAATGACGTCACAATTAATTTTAATGTGCCTGTTTTGTGTTAGAACTCAAATTAGAAAAGAAATTGAAATAATTGGGTATTTAATATCTGGAGTCAATCGGGGAGACATGATTGAATGCTGAAGAAACAGGGGTGGGTTGTAACATTAAAGTTCTGTATGTGATCCTAGACTTCTTTACGCAGACTCGTAATATATTGCAACGGAAGAAATATTGAGCAAATACTTAAAGATCCAGCTGTTATTGTGCAATTTCCTGGTAATCAAAGATCAATTACAAGAGTGTCTAGTGTCGAGTGCAGGGGGACAACGCGGCAATCAGTCAGTGCGGCCGCTAAATAAATTCATTAGTTAAATCACCGCCAGCGGCGTTTTGTGTCGGCAACATCAAAGGGCCAGCCCGCCGCCCTGCCGGGGGCGCGCTCGTCCAACTTTTTACTCAGAAAACTCTGTAAACAAAATGATATGGTGCGTCCGAATGTTTGATCCGCCTTTATTATCTGTATACAGAGGAAATGTTTAGCTAGCAAACGTACTCTCTTTGTGGTCATTGTGGGGATGTAATAACTTTTGTGAGTGCGGGTAAACAACGCTTTGAAGTGTCTCTGAGTTTCATGATCTATCCTACACTCGTGGACACCAGTCTGTCAATATAACATTTCCTCATTACATCACTGTTTGCGTTTTGCAAATGCCCGAAGGCGCTTGTTGTTTGTATTTGATTTTCCGTGCCCTCGTTTCCACTACGGCATCAAATTATACCGTCGATATCGGTAATGATAGTGTATTCGTTGTGATCCGGTGGCATTCGTAGCAGCTTCATTCAATGCTTTTATTTTGCCGCTCAGCTTCCCTCTTCCTCTCAATTGTGTGAGCGAGACAGAATCAATATGTGTGTGGTCCTCCGGCGAGGGGGCTCGGCCGTTTCCGCCGCGCTTCGGCCGGCTTCGGTCCCAAGACGGCAACATAATCGCTCGAATCATGATGGCGGCTCAACAAACATTCAGTGTACGCATTCGAAGCTCGAATCAGTATTGCCCGAGCCGTGCCGCTGTCAACACGCGAACGCGACGTCATTTTTGTTATGAAACTCGGTATCGTTCCGTGTTTCGTACGGTAAAGTGATAGATAGAAGTGACGAATTCTGGTGTACAAGTGTGTGGTTATGTGGCGGCGAGTGATATGACAGCGTGCGCCGCCAGACGGACCCCGGCCGTCTTCATGAGGATACTGGTGACAAGCCTGGCCCCGAGATCATGGTGGCTCCCGATTCCGAGGCTCCTGCGAATCCTCGGATAGCGGCCGCCGCGCACGAGAGCCCCTCCGCCGCCGAGGCGCGCCACAGCGCCGACCTGTACATCCGTACCAGCTGGGTGGACGCTGCCTTAGCGCTCTCCGAACTTGAAAAGGTGCAGTGTTCACTACATACACAACAGTTCAGTGTTGAGTTTCAATTGTCATATTGCACGTGTGATTGTTTTTCTGCGAATGCCAATCGCGTTAAGGAACGCGGCAGCGCAAAGCGGTGGCGCCGACTAGCGGTAACTGTGCGTACTATCAAGGCCGCGCGTATTTTGTAATGAAAACATCTAGGCTACCTACTTATTAAGAAGACGACATTATCAAACTTATAGTGTGGCGTGTATCATTAAGTTTAATAACTAATAACTCAAGTGCTGAGCAAAGTAACAACAATAATAACAACAAGTGGCTATCCCAACTTGGTTACTTCTCCTCTCGAGGAATTAGAATAAATAGGCTAAATTATGGTCATTAGACAGTCTTCTGTTCCATAAAAAAATAACATAAGACATAGGTATATTAACGCCTCCTGCGATCCTCTAAGCTCTAAACAAATAGAATTAAAGACTAAAGTTTTTATAGAAATCCTTGCAATTGTGGAGGTGTAGGCACGTCGTGTAACATACCACAGTGGCAGACGGGTTCGGGGAAGGTAGCGCTTTCCTAGAAGGCCGCACGCACGCCCCGCGGTGGTCCGCACCCCTGCCAGCGACATTCGCGAAACTTCCACTCTGAAATGTCTCTAGAGAATATCTACAGAACACAGAACACTACAGTCCCTCTTAGCTCAAGTATCTGCAGATTTTATATATTTTTCCTTCAGTGAAACAATTTTCAAGACGCCTTTTTTTCACAAATACGGTCTAAAATATTAAAAACGTTTCCCAAAATCATTACCAATAGTTAAATTTTCGTAGCTACATCCATAGTAAACATTTAAAGAAAACATAAAAACAGCTGTACACTGTGGTAAGGTTAATGTATCGTACCTTTAGTGGATATGTAGTTACTTATAATGTAGGAACTTGGTCGGTCGTATGCAAGATGAAGCAATTAAGGCGCAGTGGGAGCAAGGCGCGCGGGGGGCTGCGCACGCGCAGAGCATCGGCGCCGATAGAGACATCAACGCGGCCCGCACCCGCGCACACTAACCTAACATATACAGCCTTATTATTTTTCAATACCATGTTTGTTTTGGAATGGATTAATCAAACGTTCGGTCAAACGAATAATCGGAAATTATATGAAGTAATTAATTAGGTTTCCTTTTCATCAATATTGATATGAAGCCTTAATGGACTAAATCAATCGTAACATTTACACAATTGTGATTAGAATATCATCAACCTAATTTAATTTCCAATATTTGAATCTAAATAGATATTAAAACTCCTCTCAAGTTATGAACAAACATTTAAATTACATAACTGCTTCCTCAATATAAAAATAAAAGAATGCTATTCTACGAAGTTTTATGTCTGACAAGACCGCACAGAGCTCGCCTCGTGGAATTGAGACATCTTGTGGTTTCCGATCTTATATCTCTTTCCTTCGTAGCAAAGGGGCAGTTTCTTTCCCTTTCTTTAAGGTTTACATTCCATCTCTTTTCCACTAGTTTTTCCCACATATCGTCTGTCTTCGTCCAAACATTGCGTTCACAGGCGGTCGGCAGCTGCGTTGGAGACCTATAAATGATTGTACATCCACAATTTTTAAAGGTGCGTCTTTCGGGACGACCTGCTCATTATGTATTGGTCCAAACATGGTTTTTAAGGCAGTCTTAAATCTTGCCAATGTAGCTTTTTGTGCAGACGATTTGGTGGAACCTTATAAGGATGTCTAATTTCGAGTGGATGGGAAGAATTGTTTGCTAGACTATGAAATGCATGTGGTGGCAGCAATCTTGATATCAGATTACGGTATGCATTATGCGGGGCGCCACAACACGTGGCTTACACACATCATTGCACTCTGCAATTTTCCCCATCACTGACCGTTGCCTCCGTCTCAGTAGCTTTACAACACCAGGTGTTTTTCCCCTTGTTTTAGCAGCCAGTCAAGTGTAAATGGAACTTTCTGGTTCCGCATCGATGTCAGATGTAGGGAAAGTATTTTATGACCAGATTTGAAAATCAGTACTTATTCCTGAAGATCTCCGCATATGGCTCGCAAAAACTTATATCTTCCATACTATGGAATGCGTTGATTCCCTGTCCCCAAAAGAATTTGGAAGTTCTTCCCAATCGACAAGCGGATCATCAAAAGAATCTTACAAACTTCTTCGATTAACGAATTTGATTAACACCGCATATCTGGAATGGCTCCAGAATTCCGACAGATGCGCCCAGATATTTTCTATCTTCCGATCTTAACTATTAACCTAGTGCTTTACCGATGTTATCGCTATCACATGGCCGCTGGAACCGGTTACGTGGTCCACCTAACTTGGCAACTTTCTCGATGTTATTGAATGCTTTCCGCTCAGGATTGACATTGAACAAATCTCTCCACTATTGATTTGCAAATACTAACTTACATGGTTATAGTAACTTGTCAAGCGATAGTCCATGTTTCTCAATCGAGGGCAACTTATATTGCGATACAACTTTGACTCGATTTCAAAACGTCTTTCTAATATAACTTAAACGTTATGGGAAATTAAAGAATCTAAAATATTATGGATTAGGGACCAGTTATTTGAACAGTTTCGTCGTTGCTATAATATGCAGATGATCATAGTACAGGAAATAAGAGACGTTGTCTCAGAAGGATTGTGTAATTCACAGCTGGTGCTCTGATTTATCATATCAATTGTATGTTAGAGAGAAAATTCTATTAAGTAGGTACAGTAACTTATGTGATTTTAACTAGCAGTTGATTTCATGAGTTTGATTTGACCCTCGAATGTTCTTTGGTCCAGTCACCATTATGTGGGACTATGTAATACAATGCTATCCCAAAAAATCTCAAACATTTCTTGTTTGTTTCGGTCTTTCATAAAATTCTCGCACATTATGAATATTTAGTACTACGTGATATGTGGACGATAACACAAAAGCAGTTTTCCTAGTACTGAAGAATGAGGCTCTTTGATGTCTCCTAGTCTGATATGTGCGTAGAATTACGTAAAGAATTTAAGAATGTCATTGACATTCAGTGGCATTGGCAAGTGCGCGCCGCCGGTGGCCGGCTGGACAATTGGCCAAACGTGATGTCCTTGACGAGGGCCATTCGAATCTTTAATCATACATGCACACTATACAATGTAGCCTGGAAGCGATAAAACATGTCATAAAATTTCTTTTTATCTTATAAATGGCTTTGTTTTTCTCTCGCCTCTTTTATTCACACACACGAATCATATGATTTCCGTGAGTACGAAAGCGCAAAACACATTAATGATAGAAGCAGTCATTATTATGTTAATTAAGGTTTCCTATTATGGGCAATATTTTAGCACGACTTACAGTTAGCTGGATTGCTTAACTCATTAAAGAACTGTTTTAGACAACGTTAAGTAACTTCGAGTCTATCAGAATCTCTTAAAAGGAATGAGCGAACTTTCTAGAGAAAAGTTTAAGTAGGTACTGTTCTTAACCTTTTGTTTTACATCGCCGTAAGTTTATTATTGTGAAATCTAAAAAGGCGTTTATTGTTGATGGAAAGTTTGAAACACAGGCTCGTGTATTGTAATGGGATGATGGGCGACACCCACGGGCCATTATATGCAGATGTAGGGAGCCGCGTGATGGGTGCACGTCGATGCCGCACAGGATGTCGGGATCCCGCCAATCACAGCACTCACTCTGCTCGTGTTCACTCTCAGCTCGCTCGATTGATAACTCCGACATGACAGATTTGAATGATGCATCGCCCGCACTCGCTGGGATATGGCGCACATTCCTCACGTGTTTTTAGATGCAATTTCAACCATAACAATATGAACAATATTCCTCAAGCATCTAAAAGGCAAAGTTGCTCTTCAAGTTTTGTTTGAAAGATTAACTTTGATTTATATTTGGAACTTAAGACCATAGTTTATTGCGTAATTCATTCAAGATTAATATTAATATTTCGTAGCAGTTTGAACATTTAATTACCAAACGAAAACTCACTCGTGTGTGGGCCACCAGATAAATTTGACAATAACTGAATATCACTATTTTGAGACACTTTATGGAGTAATTAAATTGAGACAATTATTACACCGCGTTTGACCTCAGATAAGAAACAAAGTCAGCCGGCGAGTACTTGCATATTATCGTACGGCCTATCGCTCGGTATTCATCACTAAAATTATCTCAGAACAGTTTCCTGTAGTATGATAAAGAGTTGTTTATGTAAGAGTTTATTAATAAATAGCAAATTATACAGAAATCGTATAGCCGTATCAAGTAGTGACAAAGCGTCGGGTAGTGTAGCCTTCACAGCGATCTGATTTGATGCTCGCTGGGAGCCGAGATCGTGAGAACGTGCTACTAGTGGGCCAAACTCTTATCTGCAGGAAGCGCGGTCGCCGGCGCCGGCGCATCGCGGATTACACATTGTAAATAATCCCGTAGTACTTGCGTCAGCAGTTTACGTGTGCGACCATAGCATGGTTTCTCGTTGCTGTTTGAATGAGACAGGTACAATTGCACTCGGAGCTGTTACCTCGGTGCATGTTATGCATATGTGTACCAAATTTGGTGCATGAATGAAGCAGTGTTGGGTGGTGGTGGTGTTGCGGCGTGGTAGCGTGTTGCGTACGCTCCACGTGGGTCGCGGGCGGCGGGGCGCGGGGCGCGGGGCGCGGGCGGCGCGGGCGCATTCCGGCCGTGACGTCACGCCCACCCAGCGCGCCCGACATTCACCTCGCCCGTTCGCCCGCACCGTGCCCGGACCGTTCTACGACTCTCCACTGTATCTGCCATTATTGCTGCTACGATTTATTTATTTACGCTCGGAAGCTAAACAACACGATTCGGTGGGAAATATCGGGCAGTTCAGCGAACTCACCGACTGCAGTAAATCAGGATGATTGAGCATTAAGCGCCTGCAACTTGCTGAAATCACTAATGATGTTTTGATTGCTGCAATATTTAATGATGTTACGGTTCCGGTATCCGGTGCTTATACGATTTGTAGCGTGTTTAGGTAAAATAATGAAGATTTTTTCTTAATCTTATAGGTATAGTCTTTATAAAATATATGGGTTTATGCTGGCCTGTAGGTATGTTAAATGATTGTTTTGGTTAATAACCTTACCCTTTGTCGAGACACAGAGGAAATTAATATCATATTAAGAAAGTAGGTAAATTAAATATGAAACTGCTAATTATTTCTACATTACCGTTCGACGTCTTATCGAAATGGCCATTACTAAAGGGCAAACGTACCCTTGATCGCTTAATCGCTGCGTTCAACACGAGACGTCGATTGAGTTATTATTATGCAATTAGTAAGCGCTTCACGAGATTCGGAGTGTGTCGGACGATGTGGTGCGGGCGAGCGGCGCCACTGCCGCCCGACTGCCGCCCAGCCCACTCTCATTAATCACAATCAACTCAGAAATTATTTCGACGTTTAAAGAGTTCAATGTTATTATATCTACCGCCAAAGCGATCTCATAATCTGTGTGCTTATTGATATAACATCGGAACATTCATAAACCGACATGTTTGGCCGGTGACACAGCATTTATGGCTGCTACTGTTCTGTCGATCCTGACTACTGCCTCTGATTCTTATTTAACAAAAAACACAGATGATTAATATTAGATCAGAATGGTGTATTGACATTTGTTTGTTGTTCTGCAGGGCAACATCGAGGGCGGGCGCACGTCGCTGTGGATCCGCGCGTGGCTGCAGGAACAGTTGTTCATCCTCGGCTGCTTCCTACAAGGCGACGCAGGAAAAGTTCTTTTCGTGGCTATACTCGTGCTGTCTACATTCTGTGTCGGCTTGAAATCCGCGCAGATACACTCAAGGGTCGACCAACTCTGGGTTCAAGGTACGTTAAATTGTACTTTACAGTGTATCTCTGATCTTTATTGGTCGTGTACGTTGTAGGGGTGAGGCACATCACGATAGAGACATTGTGGCACATTGTGCATCTTGTGGAATACCAATGCAGGTGACAGGCGCGTCTGTGTTGCCGCTTCCGTCTGCGCGGACATGCGCGGCATGCTCGCCGCCACTACACAGCGCGCCGCGGTCCGTAAGCGCCCTTATACGCGCTCTAAACTTGAATTTAAATTCGTCAATCAACAATCTGAATGGGCATTTGCGTCCGGTACGCCACTCGATTTAGTCTAATTGTATTTCAATGTCTTCGCATTGTGTTTAGATGTAATGTTATTTACATATATTTTTGAATGGTAAACGTTTCCAATAAACTCATTAGAATGTTGTATTGTTCAATTGGCTTTGCCTCAATAACTCTTATACATATATGCAATAAGTAGCAGTGTGCGGTCAAATATTCATAATTCAATATTACTTTATTGTTTTTATTCGTATTCAGTTGTTTAGTTAACGTTTAACATTCTGCTACGGCGTAGCAAACAGACGATTGTGATTTTGAAATGTAAATATTGCCTTAATGGTTAAATGGTAAGGAGACATGTTCATTTGAAACAGGAAAAGATATAGGAAACCAATAAATAACAATTCGAACTTTTTCGCCTTGATGCCTGATTTAAATAAATAAATAAAAATAAATATCTTCCTAATAATACCATGTCGTAGCTATAAGGTGCAATATGCCGTTCTCTTAGACGAGACTGTATTTGAAGTTTAAATCCTGACAGATACTATCTTTTCATCGATCAACTCTCAAAAAACAATTAAAAAATAACCAAAACCTTTTACGACTACGAAAAATGTGATTGATGTGATTTATTCGTAGCAAAATCTCGTAGCGAACAATTGAAGGGCGACAATGAAAAGTAAATTGCACCAATTTGTGATTTCATATTCTTATCTGCCAGGGATATTGTCCTGTTACCTACTGTCCAAATCCCATTTCTTATTATCTCAAATAATGTTTGTGCAATTGGTAAATATTACCATTATCTTATCTACGTCGTAACGCAGCGTAGCGGCGTAGCCTTTTTTACGAGCTAAAGAACATTAGTTTCTTCAGTTATTTAATCAATCATTTCGACAATAAAATGTCCGAAAAAGAAAGAAATGGATAATAAACATTGTCGGCATCCACCGGTGACATTTCGCACTCCGTCCACGTACGATCGTTGCACGTACTTGCTTGATTTATATTCATTGCCGTGAATTATTAATTTACCTAACAATCTTTTATTGATGTGGGGACAGGCGTGTAGTTTATTCACTTTCCGGGTTGGATAGCTTCTTATTATAATACTAAATATTTCGAAGAAAATCCTAGCCACTTCTTTGAAAAAAATAGCTGCCTTCAACATACGGTTTAATTAAGAAATAAGCTTGTGGCATTCCGAACATTCAGTTCTAAAGTTTCTTCGTGAGAAATATCGTCCCTTATGACTTGTATAAAAGTTTTCAAAAGCGTTCAATTAAATGAAACAATAAACTAAACAGAATTAAGTCATATAGTCGTTCAATAGCAATTAATTGATCGTTTTATGGTTTTATCGCATTGCTGTAAAATATCGCGTCGCACTTCAACTTGTTTTTATTTACTTTTATTTGTCAGTTCTGATGTCTCCATGCTATTAAATTGTTAATCTTTTAGTAATGTTTGTATTTCTGTTTTATTGGAAGCCTTCATACGACTTTCACCGTATAAACTTGAATGAAGGAAATACATTAAGTTTTATTCCAAAGTTCCTTACAAAGTTACTCATCTTAAGCTGTTATTTACCTTCAAAGAATAGAAAGTAAAGAAGAATAGCCAATGTTTTAAACTTCATGTGCAAGATTTTAAATCCTCAAAGGTTTAAAATTTATGTTTTAAGATGCATACGTTTATTATGATCCCGGAACAGCGACAAGACGTGAGCTCCGCGCATGCGCGCCCGAACACCAAGTATCTCTTATGGACACATTCCACCATTAAACTTTACTATTTATTATCTACCAGCGTTTGCTTTCAACTTCTTTGATGTAAAGCTCGTTAATCCATTTAATTGATATGGCACGTACAGCGTCCTGCGCTGTCACCAGGATGTTATTATAAAGTCTCCTTATAATAACCCAGCAATGCGAATTATTTACTCAGCTCAAACAATTAATTCCGATGAAAGAAACGACGGTTCATAAGTGGTACTTCAATCATGATATCTGAAAGTGGTTAAATCAGAGACGATTTTATTGACACGAGGAAAAATGTTATTAATACAACGCGAATAAAATAAGAAATTAAGATAACAGTCGTAAAATGTTCCGTCTTTAGTAAGGAGTATAAACAGCTGACGTTTACGATTGCGAATGGGCGTAACAACCATGTTGATGATACACGAAACTGTAACAGTGATATAACAATACTGCATTGTGAAAACTTTGGAATAAGAGCGCTTTTTAAAACAATTAAAACTCTTGGAAGCGTCTTTCAAAACCAAAAAGGATGCATAGCAGTAAATAACTGAACTTTTTTTCTTCATTTCGACCCTTTACAACGTTGGGTGGTCTCAGGTTTATGAATGTAAGAAATGGTACACATTAATCGACTAGTTTATTTTTCGAAGAGTATTTTTTAATTGGTGTGTGACGTCACGAAATAGGTTGGAAGGAAGAGGCGCGAGTGCAACTTCCGTGATTGCAACATCCCGTGGAAGGTGTACTTGATCACGGAGATAAAGCTGTATCAAGTACTTATATCATATTTAGATAAAGTTCCCAGGCTTTGGCCAGTATTTTAGTGATTACGTACAACTATTGCAGTTAGGTTTAAATATTACCTAGTGATTATTAGTTATACGTAAATAAATCAGTTGTATTATGATGATAATTTTTTATAAATTGTTTATGTACTTTCCACAATTTTTTTCCCGAATGATAAGGCTCTAAAAGCTTTGCGTCCTCGCACAAAAATCAACAGGAAAGGTATTTTAAAAAAAACTCGCAAAAGGGCGGACGTACAAAAAGGAAGCGAACGATTTTATTGAAGCACCTGCTTCGACACCGGCACAACACCACCACACAGATAACGAAACTTTATTCGCGATGTTACCAAAGATTTAAAGCCTTGTACCCACTTCACGATGATTTTTATCAAATTTATAAATCTTAAGCCTTTTCTCTGAATAATGCGATTGAAATGTCAATTTATATTAAATCGTCGGCTACTGTCCAAACAATACAAACACATCGAAAGGTAACTGCCTCCCAGACGTTATCGCGGAACAAAGCCGGCACAGTTAAACAATGCCGAAGGTCCCGAGTCGCCTAACAACTTAATTAGGTGGCCCGCGGCCGCCCGTAAATATCCCTACGTAAAATTACGACCAATAAAACTAAAAAAATGTATAACATTTCTATTGACTCACAAAAAACGAGGGATCTGATTGTCCGGCCGCTTTTGTGTGAAGACGCCTCGCTGCGCGCCACGCTCGCCCATTGTACGCCGGCCCCTTCTAACCTGAGCCTGAACCTCTGTTCTATTGACCATGGGATGTGGTCGAGTTCTATGTAAACTGGTGTTTACTTGTGCAGCGTAGAGAATCATTATACTACCTATTATTTGCGGAACTTGAAAGGACTTACGGTACCTATTCTGCTTGCTAGACAATTGAAAAACAGTTTACCTGCTCCGTAATTAAATTGTGAACTGCAAAAAAGTATTGTCTTAGCTCTCTTTTATGAGAATTAAAATCACTAGAAATTATAATATTCTAAATGATACTACAAAAGCGTCTATTTGGGTATGAAAAGAACAAAAAAAATATTGTTAAGTTACAGTGCCACGTAAAACGTATTGTAACATATGGTAAACCACACTCGACCTACTAAGCTTAAGTAAACACTCAAGTGCATCCCATGCCAATAAACAGAGATAGTGGCATAAGGCTATATTCATGTATAGCCGGCTAAAGTAGGCTGTAAATGTTCGAGGGGCCTCGTAGATGCAGTTACGTAGTTAAGTCAGTGTGGTTCGAATGTCAAATGAGATGTGGCACACGTGTTATTTGTAACTGATACATAATACAGCGTGGTATAATCTGTCGGTTGATAACACGCGCGACCACGCCACCGCACCGCACCGCACTCGCTCGACCCTCGCTCGTACTCGCTATGGAACTTCTAAATACGACTAGTTTTTGTCCAAAAACCGGCCTCAAGCTCGATCGATTTAGCGACCATGACCGAAATGTTACAGATTTCTCTTGTACAAATCTTTCGTTTGATGTAACATAGAAGTCACTAGACATCTACATTCGTACGGGTAGAAAGCTTTGGAACCAGTTCTTCAGTATGGAAATGCTTGTGTGTCGCACTTGATGTGTCAATTAAAGGTTCGGAGAGCGTGCGCTAACAAAGTCGCGTCATGGCTGTGCGACCGCTCACGCCGGCCGCAAAGGACGCGGTTTGTTTATTCCGCCATCCATCTGTTGTCTACGCTCTGGCTAATTTGCATAGAGGGCCAGCGGGGGCGCGCGGGGCGGGGGCCGGACCACACGGGCTCGGCACGGCGGCGCGCGGGTGGCCACAACCACATGCGCGAGCGCACGTACCGCCGCACTCCCCTCGTCCTCGGAGCGTCCGCGACGTCATTCATTGCAATTGTCCGCGGTGCTCGTCCGCTACCACATCGAGTAGAAATGTTGTGATTATCGACGCACACGCATCCAGAATGCAATAAAAGGTTTGAGATTCACATTGATTATTGTCAGCGTACATTGACAGATTTAGTTACCATTCAAGCGGTCATTACGCATTGTGTTGTCAGATGAGCTGATTGTTATGTTATGCAATAAGTATGTACGCTGTGCGATAAGCGCAAGTGTAGCTAAACTGTATAAAGACACCGCCCCCGCTGCTGCTCGGCCGATAACGCGCGATACGCCGCGGTGAGTGTGAAAGCTGTACTCTGGCAGACAGACGCGATAACCCTGCGTGACCTTGCGATGTTTCCGTGCTCACTGCCCGCCCTATGGCGTTATTATATTTGTATCAGAAATCGTCTTTCTTCGAAAGTTTTTTATGATGTCCTGAATGAGGACTGGATTTAAATTCTGAGGAATCAGAAGTCAGGGGTTTGAAGTCTATATTCGACGATAGAAAGAAACAGCGGCTCGGTAGTTTCCACAGTCGTTCGAACTTCGACTTAGTTTTGCTACAATGTGAGCACTTGGCTATGAACATCGATACTGATACTTAATCCAGGCTGACGCGATCCAACATAAGCGTGGCATGCGGAGTCGTAAATCGCGCCCACGGCCCGGTAGGTGTTAAAATAGAGGCGCCCTGTGCGGCCCAGCGGCCCACCGGCCCACCGGCCCACCACGCCATCTCGACACCACGCTCGATTCCATTCCACTTGCTTTATGATAATCCCTAATATCCGGCACGAGTGCTATGTTTAGCCTGAATGATTACGAAACGAACGCCCGCGCCCTTCACTTGGAACGACAGTACGACACTTCCAATGTTGATTTTTCTACGTCGATAGTTTTAACTGACGCTTACATTTTATGTGGGTTTGTTGGCTAAGTTAAACTTACATGAGCTTATGAGCGAGGAAGGCTGGAATATTCCAGATTATTCCTAGCACGAGTAATATAGTTGTTGTTTTTATTTTGAGCCAACTGATTGATTTAGAGCCTGTTTTGCACTGTCCGGAATGCCGGAGAAATTCAGCTACGACGTTGTTTGCATTGAAATAATCTTCATGCTCATGTATACATTCAATGAATACTTTGGTTTAATATAAATAAAAATATAAAACTTTAAGCATCACCAATTGTACACATAAACACGCAACCATTAGCGTTGTGTCACGAACATAAAACATTTTCGAAATTCCTCTACCTGAACTCTGGAGAAGACATCACTTCACGCAGTTTATTTTTGAACAGAAAAAGTTTATTCTTTACTGTCCGTTCCTCTTGAAAGCCCAAAAGGGATCGTATTTATTAGTAGAATTGTAGTTTAAGTTTCTTTGTAACATCAGATTATGGTAAATATCTTCAAAGTCCCTCAAATCTGTATCTTTACGATCGTACATATTAGTGGTTCTTATGTAAAGCATTTCATAAACTTATCATTGGGTAGTACATGTTACCGATATTATAAAATACTTGCAGAATTCTTATTGATCTGAACGTACTTATGCTAACTGGTACAACCTCATAAATACAGGTAACACAGCACGACTTTGTTTTTATAAGATTTTTTGTTCATATTCATTTTGTAATTTTATGCTTATTAAGCTCATTTGCATACAAAGTGTTCTGCGAAATGCTGATGACATTAGCGTTAGTAGAATATCTGTAGCTGTGAACAAATGACTGGCGACTGTCAGGTGGTCGAACATTAACATTACTGCCATTGCGACACTAGCCGCGTAACCACGGCACTATTCCTAGCCTAGCTTAGTGTAGTATACTGATACTAAAGGGCTGTCTACATATTTAAAGCTAAGGCACTTAATGTAAAGTTTTTCAGAAACTTGTTGATTATTAGACCAAAGTAGTATTGTTTAAACTTAATTTACTATTGTTATCCACACTAACTCACAATTATGGCACTTATGAAAGTAGGTGTATAGGTGTTAATAGCTCAGTGCATATTAAAGGTAACAGGCGTGAAATTGTTACACTGACCCTACTATTAGCCGCTAGGAATAAGTCATTACGCTTGAGGAGTTGGGGCTATGCAAATAGCTTCGTTATTCATTTGCGTATTGCTAAGTCATTGTGTTGTGAACGCTTTCTATGCACTACATTCACCGGTCACGCTATAAATTAGCTACAAAAATAAAATAGCATTCCGAGCGAGGAGCGAGGGCGTTAACTGCCACTGTTTCAGTGTTCCACGGAACACATGTGAGAAATAGTTCCCAATGTGGGATCGACGGGATTGTTTCAAGTGCCCCTCGCTTACCAACTACTCTCGAATAGAAGTTGCCGTGGACGTGTTACAACTTTTGAACTTTTTTGTTCGAAGTTATATTGCAACTGAAAGTTGTTTACGATTTTGATCGTTCAAAGACACTGCACCACTTATATTTTTGGCTTTAATAACAATGTTCCGCGCCAAGTTGTGTAATTCCTGAACGCGGACACAAAGTGCGTGCACAAACATTCATTAGTATCCTGCTGTTTTCATTATTATTCTCAGATGAATTCTAAATTTATACTCTGTAGTACATAAATACACTTTTTATACCCAGTACCCACATAATATAGTGTGTCTTCGAAAGATAATTTAAGGTTAAGCGAAGCTGTCAAACCTTTTTTTATTCTAACACGTCGTGCACCTAATTCGGCACAAAAAATGTTACAAACCGGCTTATAAATCAGCGGGACGGGTGTTAATTGGAACGAATTCTCTCGCCGATTCGCTGACAACATGCGAAATGACTCCGGCTTTACATGCGACAATCACGAACCTATTTCAATTTAGAAATTATTGAGTCTTCGCATACAAACTCATCGTGATTAACTTAAACGTGAATTAACTTGGTTTATGTTGCACCCAAAAATAAATAAGATCACATCACGTCAAGAATGTAATAAATAGTCGTCGAAAGATTCAACATCTGTTTTAATTAAAATAAATTTTGACTATTTCTAATTAAGGGGTGTCAGGCGACGATGCTCACTGGTGACAGTTGGAGCACAGTGGCGTCGGGTAGGAGCGCAGTAAATCACTGGTCGTATGTGTTAAGTATCGCGTTGTCGCGCCGCCTGCCTTGACCCTCGGCACTAATGTGGCGTCTCCACAATGCTAACCTGCGTACAAGAGGGGTGCCGGCTATATTTGGATGTTTCACACATTAGCTTTAACTATCTTAGTGAGAAAAACTACCACTATTGTTTATAATAAAAAGTCATCTGATAGTTGCTATTATTCGGTTATTCCTTATGCGTTATCTTGTTTAGTTTTTTACTTTTATTTAGTCTGACACTGGAGTAAGATAAAAAGTTTTATAGCAAATGAACTAAAAATAAATGACAACAATATTTGTTATTCACACCAAAATACTCGGCAGGAATGTATATAAATGACCTTGTAGAAAATTATCGCTACAGGTTACCGACAGGGATATGAATACGTAAATTAAGAGGTCTCCGCTCGTAACGAGTGTCGCATTAAACATAAGATTTATTTTAATGAACATATGAGGCCAGCACGCGATAAAGAAAAATATACTTCAATGCAAGTTAATTGCCTTTCCATCGATACATAATAAGAGTTTTTGCTGGACTCGCAAATTGCGCGCTAATTTGATGTTGATGTTAATACTCTGTCGCTTTCCAGAGCGGATCAAACGATGACATGTTATACTTATAATAAGGTCTCGTTTCTTTACACATTTTGTAACATGCAACTTCTTTGTTGACAGAGGGTGGCAGATTAGAAGCCGAGCTAAAGTACACAGCGAAGGCATTGGGAGAAGCTGACTCCTCGACGCATCAGCTCATCATACAGACTGCGAAGGATCCTGACGTGTCACTGTTACACGCAGGAGCGCTGCTCGAACACCTAAAGGTAATCTTTCACTCCAAAATAAATACATACACTCTATGATCAAGTCCTGAGCAGATCTGTGCTTAGAATTATCGGAAATTTTAAGTTACCCTTAATATATCAGTTCTATAAATATATTTTTTTTCGTAGGTGGTCCACGCAGCAACCCGAGTCACAGTTCATATGTACGACATAGAGTGGAGGCTGAAAGACTTGTGCTACAGCCCCAGCATACCCGACTTCGAAGCTTACCACATCGAGAAGATCATCGACAACATCATTCCATGTGCGATCATTACGCCCCTCGATTGCTTCTGGGAAGGATCCAAGTTATTAGGACCTGATTACCCCATTTACGTCCCGTAAGTACCTCTACTTTTCAAAATAATAACTGTTTACTTATGATGTCTCTGAACATTAAAATGATTGTTAACTGTCTTTCACAGAGGTCTTCAACATAAATTAGTATGGACTCAATTACATCCCCAAGAGGTGTTAGAAGAAGTGCGGAAGCTGAGGTTTCAGTTTCCATTCAGCACGATGGAGGCGTACATGAAGAGAGCCGGCATCACCTCCGCCTACATGAAGAAGCCGTGCCTCGACCCCACCGATGCCCACTGTCCAGACACAGCCCCCAACAAGAAAACAGGCAATGTAAGTTTCGCTAATCCTCATACTTTATAGTTCCCAAAACTTCTGGCAGTTTAATCTCCTTTGTATAGTTGTTGTGTATGCGTCATTTGTTACGGATACGTGAGAGACACATTAGGGACCATTACGACAACTCCCGGTCCTTTTATGAAGACTTCAATTTACGACAGTTTTACTGGCACATAAATAAAGCGTGTAGGATCACGACAAATAAAATATCTTTATCGAGACGAACGCATAAACTTTAAATACTTTCCATAATAATAAAATATTTTTGGAAACGGTAATAAGGCAGGATGAAAGCGGTCGCCGCCGGGCAGATGGTGCGACTACCTGCCGGCGAGCTCCACCCTACGAGAAAGTTATGTTACCAACTACGTGATAACATCATCACCAAATATACGTTTCGCAACCGAACCTTCCCTTGCTGCTCATCAATTATACTGTTTCAATAAAAACGTGAATCAGAAGAAACATATCAATCGGCTCGTCCAATTGTTCTTTAAGTAAACACATTTTCTTTAACAAATAGTGCATTCGTGGTGGTACTCAATTGCATTGGTTTGGTTTTTGTGCGTTCGCTGAGTGTCTGTCGCCACCCACGTTCGGCGAAGGGTCGGGCGCAGATCGGGCGCGCATTGTTCGGTGCGCCCGCGCAGCCGGACCGCCGCATTATACGGGCGCATTGTACACGCTTCAATGGGCTTCGTTTGCCGCAGCTATCGCCCGTCACAATGACACTATTATATCAATAATGCTCATCATCCGATGGAGGCGAGCACTTCCACGGAAAACTCATAAATTTTAAAGTTTACTTTGTTTCTCATTGTCAACGTTAATGACATTCCGGGAATTTGTATAATTTGTTAACTGTACATCATTCTGTAGTATACAATAGATGTTGTTGTTTACAAATATTAGGTCTGAGTAAACATAATTTTACAACGTTGATAGAAAAAACAAATGTCTACAGCAGTGTGTTGTTTTGAAGGTTCCAGACGTAGCTGCGGAGCTGTCACATGGGTGCTACGGTTTCGCGGCAGCATACATGCAGTGGCCCGAACAGCTGATAGTGGGTGGAGCCACGAGGAACTCCACGTCAGCCCTGAGGAGTGCGAAGGCGCTGCAGACGGTGGTGCAGCTGATGGGCGAGCGCGAGATGTACGAGTACTGGGCAGACCACTACAAAGTGCACCATGTTGGATGGACGCAAGAGAAAGCCGCTGCAGTCTTAGATTCATGGCAAAGGAAGTTTGCTTCTGTGAGTATAAAACATGATTAAAATCACCATTTTCTAAATTAATTAATTTATAAATTAAGACATTTCAACCGAAAGTTGGTCTTAATTACTTTTGTGTCTTTTGATGTTACAAATACTGAAGATTATTGATTAATAATAGAGAATTATCCTAAAAATCTTATACTTATTTGGAATTGATTTCCAGGAGGTGCGAAAAATGACAACATCCGAGTCGGTGTCGCCATCATATAGTTTCTACCCATTCTCGACGTCAACACTTAACGACATTCTGGGCAAATTCTCTGAACTGTCGTTAAAGAACATCTTGTTGGGATACATGTTCATGGTAAAAATTTTCATTTTTTTCACTGGCTTGTTTATTTATTTTGTTTTGTTGGCGTTATTTTTATGTTTTTTTATTTGGTTTATTTCAGTTAGTTTATGTAGCCGTGACACTTATTCAGTGGCGCGACCCTGTTCGCTCGCAAACCGGCGTGGGTATAGCAGGAGTTCTGCTACTTTCCATCAGTGTAGCTGCTGGATTAGGCTTCTGTGCTTTGTTAGGTGATTATTTTTATTTTATTTTGGTTTACTTTTTCTTCACGCAAGCTTAGCAACAAACACTTTTTCTATGATTTAATGTCAAAATTTATTCTGGTCCTTTTTAAAAAATGTGGTCTTAACTTACCGTTACATTTCGTTCCCTAGGTATACCATTCAACGCATCAAGCACGCAGATAGTTCCATTCCTAGCTCTCGGATTAGGCGTGCAGGACATGTTCCTTCTCACTCACACGTACGTGGAGCAAGCGGGAGATGTGCCGCGCGAGGAGCGAACTGGCCTGGTGCTGAAGAAGAGCGGCCTCAGCGTACTGCTGGCTTCACTGTGCAACGTCGTCGCTTTCTTAGCAGCGGCTTTACTGCCAATACCTGCTCTGCGCGTATTTTGCCTACAGGTAAGATTCCATTCATATGTATTTTCCGTTTATCAATTTTTATTACAAGCTATCTATATGTCCTTAAAAGTCTTTGCCTTTTTATGTAAATTCCTGCAGATGATATATTTTTTGTCATCCTAGTCGTATATAAGAATGTTATGTTATGTTTATAAATTAAAATGTTTTATCCTTCCCAGGCTGCGATTCTCCTCCTCTTCAACTTGGGTTCAATCTTGCTTGTCTTCCCTGCAATGATCTCTCTGGATCTTCGGCGGAGGTCTGCAGCCAGAGCCGACCTGCTATGTTGCTTGACGCCAGAGAGTCCCATGCCTAAGAGAACTAAGAAGCTTGGGGACCGATCCCGGGGCAGGAGCGGAAAGACTGATAAGGTATGTGTACCTCTATACTCTGATTAATATTGCGAAGTTTTTGGAAACTTCAAAATAATTTCTGGAATTCACAAATGTGTTTTTAATTACAGACTAATTGGAAAGATACGACGCGACAACCATTAGATCCTGAAGATACGGGGGACCAGTCGCAGGTGACGTGCTGCCTAAGTCTGTCGCTCACCAAGTGGGCAAAGAACTATTATGCGCCGTTCATCATGCGACCTTCCGTTAAGGTATATTTGGCATAGTATATAACTTACCCCTTATATCATGAAAATATTGTTTGAAGTACATAATCATTGTATCACAGACCACAGTTCTAATGAAAACGTTATTTCCAGGTTACATCAATGTTAGCGTTGATCGCAGTTATTCTGGCGAGTGTTTGGGGAGCTACGAAAGTCAAAGACGGTCTAGATCTAACAGACATTGTGCCAGAGAACACGGATGAACACGAATTCCTATATCGACAAGAGAAATACTTCGGCTTCTACAGCATGTACGCAGTCACTCAAGGAGACTTCGAATATCCCACCAATCAGAAGTTGCTCTACGAATATCACGACCAGTTTGTTAGGATACCAAACATCATCAAGAACGATAATGGCGGACTTACAAAGTTTTGGTTAAGTTTGTTCCGAGACTGGCTTCTAGACTTGCAGGCAGCTTACGATAAGGATGTGGAGAATGGATGTATAACGCAAGAGTACTGGTTTAAGAACGCAAGCGATGAGGGCATATTGGCTTACAAACTTATGGTGCAGACGGGACACGTGGACAATCCCATTGACAAGTCACTAATTACCACCGACACCAAGAATGGTCACAGATTAGTTGATAAGGAGGGTATTATAAATCCGAAAGCGTTCTATAATTATCTATCAGCATGGGCTACGAACGATGCCCTGGCGTATGGGGCTTCACAAGGAAACTTAAAACCCCAACCAAAGAGATGGACGCATTCCGCAGGAGACGTGGAATTAAAGATCCCAAAATCCTCACCTCTGATCTACACACAACTGCCATTCTACTTATCAGGTTTAAGTGATACAGAAAACATAAAGACCCTAATAATGTCTGTCCGAGATCTTTGTTTGAAATTCGAGGCAAAGGGATTGTCTAATTTCCCATCTGGAATTCCTTTCCTATTTTGGGAGCAGTACTTGTATTTGAGGACATCGCTGCTCCTGGCCCTCGCCTGCGCTCTGGCTGCTGTTTTTGTGGTAAGTTTCCCTAACCAATTATAATTATTATAGACTTTAATTACATACAATATACTGCTTGTCCAAAACCTGAACACAAATAACGTTGGCTAACCGACATCATTTTTGCAGGCTGTAATGGTATTGCTGCTGAACTTCTGGGCAGCCGTGCTGGTAACATTGGCGTTGGCTACATTAGTGCTGCAGTTATTGGGCACCATGGCACTGCTAGGAGTCAAGTTATCAGCCGTGCCAGCTGTTCTACTAGTCCTTGCCATTGGCCGGGGCGTCCACTTTACTGTGCATTTATGTCTGGTGAGTTGACTGATAATACACCTACATATTTTTCAAAACATGATTATCATTGTCTGTCATTTGTTTTCTTCTTGTGAGCTTTTGTACTAATTTGTGTTTTGTTTTATCCAGGCTTTCGTAACATCGATTGGATGTAGGCGTCGGCGAGCGTGCCTGGCCCTGGAGTCGGTGTTGGCTCCGGTGGTACACGGCGCGCTGGCTGCCGCGTTGGCTGCATCAATGCTGGCTACCAGCGAGTTTGGCTTCGTTGCCAGACTGTTCTTGAGGCTACTGCTAGCTCTAGTTCTACTGGGATTAGTGGATGGACTGCTGTTCTTCCCAATTGTACTAGCTATTCTGGGACCGAACGCTGAGGTTGGTTTTTAAAGCAGCCTTAATTATTAATTAAGGCTGCTTTAAAAAAATATTAGAGATTCGTTCGCTCGACTCGTTCGTGTGTGCATTACTACTTACGCTCTCCGTCTTTAAAATTCATAGAAGAAGTCTATAGTGTACTTATATGGACAAAAGTTACATAAGTTTAAAGCTCGATCAAAGTTCTGTGCTCTGTGATATTGTTCAATTAAATCGAAAGCGGATTACGAAGATATCGCTGTTTTTAGTGATACCGAAATCTAATAAACAGTGATCAGCTGCTTGTGACAGGTGAGTCATCGCGCGCGCCGTCCAGTCTACCGGTCACACTATCGCTGTCGCCGCCGCTTCCATACGTACGGCCTATTGCTGCGCTGCTTGCTCATATATCACGCACCGCCACTCACTCGGCGCATGTACTCGCCGTGCCGCTTGCTAGCTGAGTCACTGCCTTTGTTCACGAACGCTAACGTTGTTTTGCGATAATTCAAAATGAATATGATTTGTGATGTTTGTAGTGAAGATATATCTTCGAACAGATCAATTAAATGTAAACGGTGTGAGAAAAACTATCACCCGGTCTGCGTATATGTAACACCAGACTCCGCTAAATCAAATGAAAACTGGGTTTGTCCTTCTTGTTGGGCTAAAACACCACTCCATAACACCAACACACCTGTCTGCCCATCTTTTACACCAGCAGCGATTGACGTTACGCATGTAAATACCCAATCTCGCGCTTACAAACGCATGGCGAGTGATTCACCAGGCCGTGATAACCTGGAAGACTCACTCTCAATTGCCTTAGAGATACGTTGTCTTCGGAACGAAGTTAATGCGTTAAGGACTGAGGTCCGTGAGTTCCGCGAGGAGTTGATGGGCAGAGTCGACGCACTGGAAGTCCGAGTTACTACGGTGGAGGAAAAAATCGAGCAAACGGTCTCTCCTCGTCTTGCAGAGTTAGAAACGACTGTTGGTGAACTTAAGCTGCAGCTCAATGAGCGTGAGCAGGAGTCGCTACTCAATGACGTGCAAGTTTCCGGTGTGCCGGAGACTAAGGGGGAGAACACAACCCAGCTACTGAACGTCCTGGCCATTAAATTAGGCGTGTCGCTTGATGAGCGTGACGTGGTATTTGTAAGGCGCGTGGGTAATGTGCTGCGAGACCGCGTCGAGGGAGAGGATGCTTCTCGCCATCGCATTATTGTTGCCAGGTTGGCAAGGCGCACTACTCGTGACAGTATCCTGAACGCCGCGCGTGTTCGTCGGAATCTATGCACTGCTGACATTGAGTTGCCGGGGCATCACAACGGATCTATGTGAACGAGCGCCTGACAAAATCTAACAGGCAATTGTTCTACATGACACGTCAGGCTGCGACTCGTTGCGGATGGAAATATTCGTGGACAAGAGATGGGCGTATACTTGCTCGCAAGGAAGAGGGCAAATCGGTGGTGCAAGTTAGAATGCAATCCGACATTGAACGTTTTTTCCCCGTCAAATAAGTTGGCTATCATCTTCTAACATAATTACCGGAATTTATAGTTATATGGTACTTCTCGAATATTGTCAGTGTATTAGAATTATAACTTTGTTTAAATGCTTTGCAATATGTTTCGTGAATTTTGCTACTTTTAGGTTTTTAAATGATATTTTTATGATATTGTATGTGCACAAAATAACTTATTTTTGTATTTGCCTAGTGTGTACACGCATATTTGCTTATAGGTACTGTTGCATTGTTATGTTTGCTGTTGCTGTCGGTTCTAACTATTGTGTATTTCCATTACTGTATGTAGCCCACGGTGTTGATCGCTTTCTTTGTTCTGATTTAATTTATAATATATTTATGTTAAGAGTTACACGTCACAAAATCTGTATATATTTATATAACACATTTACAGTCTTAAGGGCAAAAATAAAATGACAATAAAATTACTCAAAGTTGGGCTTTGGAATGCTGGCTCCTTGGGAACTAAACACGATGAGCTTACGGTGGCTGTGCTACAGCGCGATGTAGACATCATGGCCATTAATGAGACCTGGTTGCGGGTCGGTGAAGAGGGGCGTGCACCCGTGATTCCTGGATATAGACTACGCCATATACCACGACCATTGTCGGTAAGGGGGGGCAGGGGTGGAGGCGTTGGTTTCTATATCAAACGCGGTCTCACTGTGCGTAGACATACGCATCCTACTGATCCATTATATGCCTCTGTGGAACAAATGTGGCTCACGCTCAGCGTTTGTGGGGCTAAACTCGCAATAGGCACAGCATACCGCCCGCCTTGGCAGGATGTTGATTTATTTTTGGATGCCATATCTTGCTCATTAAATAGTGTAACTCAGTGTGACTTTATAATATTGATGGGCGATTTTAATATTAACTTGACAAATGACTCTGACCCAAAAACAGGCAAGTTACAGTCCTTTCTAGATTGTATGAACCTAAAACAATTAGTGACTACACCGACACATACCACGGTACATGGAGACACACTGATTGATGTTATTTGCACAAATGTTAAGGCCCGCTCTGTGGCTGTGGAAGCTATACCTGATTTGGGTGCGCACGCACTCGTGACGTGTGAGATGAATTTCAAAAGACCAAAAATACTTCCTAAGACAATCTGTTATAGACCTTTAAATCAAGTTTCAAAGGAAGAAATTGAACAAGACTTGAATCTTTTCAACTGGCAGGCTATAACTGAATTACGTGACGTTAATGAAATGGTTAATACGTTTAATTCATTTCTAGTTGCGTTATTTGATGTTCACGCACCAAAGAAAACATGTACTATAAGAGAGCGTTCTTATCCTTGGATAACTGACACCATTAAATTAATGATTCGCTTGAGGAACGAGGCTAATGACGAATACCGGGAATATAAAACTGAAGGCAAGAAAGCTTGCTACAGTGAGCTTAAGTCTCTGGTTAATGTGTCATTATATCGGGAGAAATCTGCTTATTTCACGCACAATATCAACCATCAGGCACGGGACCCCAAATTGCTATGGAAAAACTTAAAGAATACTTTGCTTCCACCTAAAAATGACATTGAATTACCGTTGCATCTTAATAATCCAGATGCTATATGTGACCACTTTTTAAATGTGCCAGGTAATGATGAAGTCAGTCTTTCTGAACTGACCTATTTCGAATTTTCGCGACACAACTCCTCAAGTTTTACTTTAAAACCTACAACGCAGTCAAATATCGCGAGAATTCTGAATAGTGTTAAGTCTAACGCAGAGGGATGTGATAATATTAATATAAACATGGTAATTTTGACATTGCCTGCAACATTAGAATGTATAACATCTATAATTAATAGATCTATTGAAATAGCAACTTTTCCCGAGGTGTGGAAATTGGCAAAAATTCGTCCACTACCTAAAATACCTAATGCCGCAGATATTAAGGATCTACGACCGATTAGCATTTTGCCTGTGCTCTCCAAGGTTATGGAAAAGTGGTTTCTTCGCAACTGGTTGATTACCTAGAGAAAAATAATATCCTGCCCGATATGCAATCCGGATTTAGGAAAGCCCGTAGCACTACCACTGCGCTTCTGGATGTAACAGATAATATTCTATCAGCACAAGACAACGGGATGTGCACACTGTTGGTTTTGTTGGACTTTTCCCGTGCTTTTGACTGTATTAATATTCCTCTTTACTATCTAAAATGACTTTTATGGCTTTGACGTGGACACAGTAAAATGGTTCGATAGCTACCTTAACAGACGCACTCAGTTCGTAGAAATACGACATACAGACGGTTCCATAGATGTTTCTTCTTATCGTTCGGTTAGTAGAGGCGTGCCGCAAGGTTCCGTACTCGGACCTATATTATTTAATTTGTATTGCGCTGACATAACGACGAATATAAAAAAATGTAGTTACCACATTTACGCGGATGATACTCAAATTTACATCTCCTTTAAACCCCATGAGTACGAAAGAGCACTGAAAGACCTGCATGATGACCTGGAGCGAATTGTAAATTGGTCCAAGCGCAATTCCTTGGTCTTAAACCCACAAAAAACTAAGTACATGCTTTTTGGTACTAATACCCAGCTAAGCGCAATTAACGCCGCCACTTTCTGCATAAGAGTAATGGGAGAACCTATAGATCGTGTTTATGAGGCACGTAATCTGGGTCTGATTATGGACGCGGACCTTCGTTTTGAGAAACATGTCACTGAGGCAATCCAAAATTGTTTCTACAGGCTAAAAGTGATTTACAAAGCGCGTCCCTATCTGTCTGAAGATTTGCGTATTTTACTTGTTGAGTCTTTGATTTTATCTAAGCTCAATTATGTTGATTCTGTGTATGGCCCGCGCTTACTATCCAAAACGGAACGTATGATACAGAGACTTCAAAATGCATGTGCGCGATTTTGTTTCAACATACCATTTAGAAGTCACGTTACTCCATTTTTTAATAAACGCAACTTGTTAAAAATGAATGCACGACGAAAACTGCACTTAGCCAGCTTAATGTTTAGTGTCATACATTCACGCACACCCCTATATCTGTATGATAAGCTTGAATGGACACATGGTTACACTGGCAGAGTACGAAGGAATTGTGTTCCACAACTTTCTATCCCGAGACACAGGACCGCAGCATTCAGGGGGAGTTTTCGCTATGCAGCAACAAAGTGTTGGAATAATATTCCACCCCCCATTAAAAAAGCAAAAAGCAGTGTGACTTTTAAGGTGAAATTAAAAGAATTTCTACTACTGCATCAAAAACGATATGAAAATGTCTGTATAACCTCTTCTCCCATATAACCTTTACAGGCTTCGTATGGCTGCTGTTTGTTGTGGCTTATATTGTCTTATTTTTGTCCTTTCTGCACGTGTAAAACTATAAAACACTAGGTACACTCACACTCACTGACACACACACTAATCATTATATAATAATATCTATGATATGTATTTACTAACTATTATTAATCTTGGAATAAGGAGTGAATTTTAAGACGGTATCGGTAGCAGTAGATTTTAATAATTTCGAGCGTACGACACTCGTGGGTTGCAGCTGAAAACCAGCGTCGGGTGGCCAGTACTGTTGTACAGTGTGGTCACTTGACAATATGCTGAGCTGTGACCTTGTTGGCACAATTTTTATTATTATATTTTTAAATGTTGAGCCTATTTTATTATTATTTTTTATTTATTTTTTATCTGAATTGTTTTCGGTGATACTTTTATTTTACTGTTAATTTATGTTATATACTGTGTATGTATTGTGCCAATAAAAATATTTTTCTTTCTTTCTTTCTTTCTTTTTCTTTCTAATTTGATAACTAATTTCACTCGTTGAACATCTTAGTGTTAAAGAATTAATGACAATTCTGACCAATGATATTTTTGTAACTAGGTTCGTCCACTAGAACATCCTGAAAGACTGTCGACGCCATCACCTAAGAGTTCACCAATACATCCAAGGAAGTCTAGCTCAAGTTCAGGCGGGAGCGACAAGGGTGGACGTGGTGGCAAGTCAGCCCCGCGGCCCTCTGCCCCCTCACTTACGACCATCACGGAGGAGCCCCCCAGCTGGCACTCCTCTGCGCCCTCCGTGCAGTCTTCCATGCAGTCCATTGTTGTACAGCCTGAGGTGGTCGTCGAGACTACTACGTATAACGGCAGCGACTCCGCATCTGGACGATCGACCCCCACTTCGAAGACACCTCATCCAGGCGCTATTACTACTAAGGTTGGTGTTGGTTACTTTAGTGACATTGAAATTAAATATGAATCCAAAATTAGTTTAATATTTTATTATAATGATTATTTGATGTCTAATCGTATAACTTCTTTACAGGTAACGGCCACAGCTAATATAAAAGTTGAAGTAGTGACACCAAGCGACAGGAAATCAAGGCGATCCTACCACTACTATGATCGACGTAGGGATCGCGATGACGATAGGGAGAGAGACCGGGACCGAGACAGAGATCGGGAACGAGACAGAGACCGACATAGGGACCGAGACCGAGATAGAGATAGAGAAAGGGACAGGTCCAGGGAACGGGATCGTAGAGACCGGTTTAGAGATGAAAGGGACCATCACGCCTCACCTAGAGAAAACGGCCGAGACTCCGGCCATGAAAGCGACTCCTCACGACATTGAAGACGCAGAGACTGTTCCAAACTGTGTGTCACTTGATAAACGATCCACACCGTGTCAACACGCTGTGACGACTAGTTATACTTGCATGAATGCAACTAAATATACTGTATGTAATGATCTGATCAATGAATCTGACATCTTTACCTAAAGTTACGGAGTTATGTCTTATAAGCTGAGCAATCGTTCGTTAAACATGTGTTAAGGTTGGCAATGCCGCTTATAATCAGTAATTATGAGAATAGTAATTTTAAGTTTACTCTTCATATGGATGTAGTGGAGGCTATATTGTAATTCGGTGCATGATGGAAGTGCTTGTATCTAACGAGAACATAACTGTTAGTACATACAGGATGGTACTGAAATCATTCCATAGCGGGCACTAGTTGGCACTTCTATCTCGCGGTTCAGTATAGATGTGTTCCAGTGTCAAAGCTAGTGAATTCTTTACTGTATAAACCAAATATCATTTGTAGACGATATCTATACATTTGTTTGTGTGTTCCTATTTTAAAGACATTTCCATTTGTCTCCAAACTCTTTGTTACATTTATACTTCTAAAGACTGTGGTCAAATATTATTAATTTATAATATTATTTATTTGTATGTCTATAATTATTCTGTCACCAGGAAAATCTGTGGAAATCTCAGATTAATTGTACAAATTATTTAGGTAGTTATAACTGTAGGTTAGACGGCTATTTATGAGATTACTTAGTTATGTTTTATACCTAACTGTATTGTTGTGATCTTTAGGTAAACTTAGTAATTGTGAAGACTGCATTTAAAGATCAAAGCACAGTATTGTGTGTATGCGTGGCGATTGTCGCGTCGCCGACAGGAATACTGACCTCACGTTGTTACGTGTTACGTTGTAACGTTTTGTGCAAAGTACTTAGTAGCATATATTAATTTATACGTACCTATATAACTTAATGATATTGTGTAAATATAGCTGTAGTGGTAGCTAACTATGTGCGTAGGCAGCGCCCCCGTGCGGCAGCTGGCTACATTTGTATCATTTATTTTTATACAATTTTAACTGACATATTGTCGAAAAACTGTAGGTGGTAACTAAAAGGGAAGCGTTTATTAACTTTTGTAGGATTTTTTAAAAATTAACAAATGATAAAATATAATTTTTTGACAGTGTTCTTTAATGAGTATCAAGTAGCATTTATATACAACGAGTATTTGAATTTTATATTGATATTTTTGAACAAAAGTCTACATAGATGGGTCTTATGAAAATGAAGACATGTTTGTTACAGAAACAAGTACATTATAACTAAGTTATAAATATTGAAACAAGAAAAAAATTATATGTAATTGAAATCATAGAAAGTTATAATTTGTCAACAAAATTAAATTAATTATGCCGTAATATTTGTGACAAGAAATGTTTTTGTTAACACAAAAGTTAATGTCGACTGTATTGAGAAAATAAAATACTTTTAAACAACATATTATAATCTTTTATTTCACCTTAACCTTTGGAGTACACAGCCGTCAGTTAGATCAGGCAGTTTATAAGTAGATATGGAAATGAATGGCAGTACGCACATAATAACGATCAGGTATTTGGTCGGCATGAGACCGACTAAAAACTTCCATTGATTACATTTTTTTTAAGTTTTTTTTCTTACCTTCGCGCTAACTGTCAGCGGACTGTTAGAATGCTGTGTGAGGGTATTCTTAGATAAATTCTGATTTGAAAACCTACTTCAAAAACGATCTTCAGCATTACATGATTCGTTCGCAATAGCTTTTTCGCTGTAAACAGTAAATTAATCAAAGAAACTATATTGATTTCTAACACTTTACGCAAATAGGTATTAGATATTGAAATAAAACTACTTTTACGGATTTGATCGCCAATAATAGTCAACAAAATGTAGGGTAGCTGTGGGTAACTAAAATATCAAGACGACCAACGCCTTAGTATGCCCGTGACCATGGATGATATAAGGAATCCGAAACGTCGGGATTAAATATAAATTAAATGTAAAACTAGTTTTATTCAAAGAAACTATATCTAGTGATTGTTTGAATTACTTAAGTGACCACTGTTTATTAAGTGCGTATTTTGACGATCCCAATAGCGCAATGGTCACCATGCCGGACTGCCGAACCTGAGGTCCCGAGTTCGATTTAAGAGCGTGTACGTCAACCGCGCGCCATTTGGCCTAAAAAGGTACTTTTCAAACCACTGTTTCTCATTAACTACTTATCCTATAACTATGTTAATTTATAATAACGCAAGTTAATTTCACTGTCTATATAGTTAATTGAACATAAATTTCAATTTGTGTAGTTTAAATACTTAAAACCCCTATAACGTAACAGATGATTTATAAAATTCCCGTTCAGCGTCTATTTCGAAGCTTAAATTCATGTGAAAATAGTGGCATATCTAATCATATTTATTTTTTTACTCATAGACGAAATCCCCATGCCTATAGTTAGTTGAAAACATTTTTTGATTTAGGTCTCTATCTTTCAGAAAAAAATATTTTAACAATGTGAAAAGTTGTGAATTTCAAATGCTTTTTTTACTTACCTATCTTACTTAATTTAATATAACAATTATTTACTATAGTAATATAACTCTTTTTTTTAAACATAGACTTTACATTATAATTTAATCTCTCGTTTTTATTTTTTTATAAATTATTTAAAAACTACTATAAAACGCTGCACGCGAGTCAACTCAAACCAGACCGCCGCAAGGCTTCACAGAGAGAGGACGTGTCGCTCCGTCACATCGCGTAGGGTGAATAACCTCTGCCGTGGATACCGAGAATAGAGTACATTTCAAGCGCGACCAACAAATCTTGATACATTACTATTTTATTTAAAGCTCAATTTTGAAGCATATTTTTTTTTATCGATTGAGTTGAAATTTTGTTTGAAAGTTCAGTTTTAATGACAATGTATAATTCTATATCCAATATGGGGGTATACCCAAGATGGACACAAAAATGTTTTAATGCATTCCTACGATATGGGTATCAAATGAAAGTGCTTGATATGAATAACTCAACAAAAAAATGTGTCGCGAGTCTTAATCCAATATGGCGGACTCCTTAGGCTAGATAGGAGCAGAGCTATTTATATGTTCATTTTGGATGTACCCTTGACTTTTGATCCCGAATAACTTTTGAAGCATATAGGATAGATAACTTAAAACTTTAATTTTATTTATTTGGTAAACCCAATCTCTTCACCAATATTTGGCTTTCCGGCAATTGTTGTTATTTGACCACAATTTTTCGGTCTGGATGGACTGGACCATTCATATAAACAATCAATTTTTCAAATCGGTCCAGGCGTCTTTGAGAAATCGAGAACAATCAAATTGAGAACAATCACAAAACAATCTAATTGAAACCTCCTCCTTTTTTTGAAATCGGTTAAAATACAGAAACTCTTACATTGCCATTAATCATCAGTCGACTATTTCGTACTGTTGAAAATTGTATGTAATATACAGAAAATCCTCAAAACCAAGATTTTCATAGGTGTCCGATTTTTTTGCAAAAGAGTGTAAGTATTAACGACTTATTTTCACGCCTTTATATTTTAGTCATCCATAGACTTACACTATTTTCTCGCTATTAACTATTTACTAAATAATATATTTTTTGTTCTACTAATTTCACTCGAAAGGATCAAAATGGTTTGTGTGACTATACGTGAAGTATGATAGGCACGCACACAGCCGCGACGCTAGTCTGCGCGATTTTTTGCGTTGAATTACCTAAAGTTGACATCGCGCGGCGAGCGTACACGCTCTTAAGGTCGACATTTGTGTGGTGAGCATGCTTGCTGGTTGTGGTCTGGGTGTTATAGTATGTATGTATTTATAAATATGTAGGTCAGTTGTGTTAGCATCCATAACACAAGTTAATTAATAACCCACAATGACATGGGGCTAACCGGCAGTGCGTATATCAAAATTACTTTTTGAAAAAAAATATTTAGGTACATGTTGTGACTATCCTCTGAAATGATGGCTGATGTAACCAAAAAGTAACTTGGGTTTGACTTTTTATCCGGGTTTGGAAAGTAGTTCTCTTTAAACGTAGGTAAAAATGCAAACACACTAGTTTTCGAGATGCCATTGCTTTTTAACATTGGAATATATACAGATTTGCTATGCAAAGTGATACTTTGCCAAAAATAAGATAAATCTAATAATAAAAAATAAAAGGAATAAAATCAATAAACCATAATGTATTACAAGTTCACAAGTACATCGCTACTTAAACGATAACTTCGAAGTTATTTAGTTATCAAAAGTTACAAGTTAGAACCATGCATTGCATGTAGGCAGATAGATACGATTTAAGTGAAAACTCTGAAGTATCCAATTAGATGAAGGAAGCGGGTTTTACCCCTTGCCGTCGGTAACAGGCTAGTGAGCGTTGCGTAAGTAACAACCAGGTGTAATCTAGACTACCTGAGCCTTCAGACGCGCGTAGGGATGTCGTTTGTCCTTAATGGGTTCCTACTCTTAAAGCGTTTCTCATAAGAGTTCCGCAGCTTTCTATGTATGTAAGCTTAAAACAGTAATGTGGTCAATGAGGAAAACAACCGAGTTCCAAAATCATATAACAATTACTTACAACGAAGTCTTAAAATTGAAAAATAAAACTTTTGTCCCTCGTCGTTCGTACAAAATTTAATTCTTTTAATATCTTCTTTAAAGGAAAATCCCTTAAATTCGTTAAATGTAACGAAAACAATCTATGGAGCGTACAGTGATCCGCTTAACTCAAATTATAATAGTGGGAGGGTGAAATTTTGGCGGTAGCAACGCCTGCGACATTCCTTAGAAAGCGGGAGCGCGGGAATCAATAAAGGATTTCCTGGCGCCTTGCCCACGCATGTGCGTGGCGGCCGGTGTCGCGGCCGGCAGCTCCTCGCGCCACCAGCTCCCCTCGCCAGCGAGCTCGGCACCAGCTCGGAGCCAGCTCGCTGCTGCCCCAGCCGCCCTGCTGCGCGCCGCGTGCCACGCGCTGCTGCGAGTACTACGCCGGATGTTGTCGTAGAAGGGCTCGAGACGTTCGCCTCGGTCGCTGACCATCAACCCTATGTATGAGCAAATAAATCTCAGTAATAAGTAGTAGGCCGCTGCGTTATTGGGCGTATGATTCGCGCGCAGCGTCAGTGCGGGCGCGGGGCTGCGGGGCGGGGTGCGCGGGGTGTGCGCGGGGCGGCTTGGCGCGCGACACGCTTGTCCTCGCTCGCGGCCCGCCCGCACGACACCGGTCCCTAACCTGCCTGACACTACCACTCGATGACTCAAGCACAAACGTACGCCCTGTGTGACACTGTCGGGAGAGTTTAGTGCGAACGGTGTGTGCTTCTATGTAGGAACGGTCAGTGCTGTGTCGGTTGTCGTGTGCCCTTGTCATGTGGGGAGTGCGATGGCGCTGATGGCCGGCATGTGTCCGCGGAGGCCGCTGGGCCTGCTGCTCGCGCTGCTCGCCGCCGCCGCGCTCGCCAACCAGCTCGAAGACATCCCGCACAATGAGTAAGTCACCGCTAACCTAGTCTTACATGTCATGTACCCACACTGGATTTGTAGAGCACTGACATTTAATAATATCTCGTAGTAATAAGTTCTAGTAATAAGATAAAATTATTTATCAATTAACAATATTAATAGCATATTGCTAACACTGTGTCATGTTCCTAGAAGATAACAAGCTTATTATTGTAAACTACTTATGTACTTTGATTAATTTATCATCTAAGTTTATTACATTACGGATCCGAGCATTATAATTATTCTTCGCGTAGACCTTTTTCAGTATTGTCCCTTTTATACATGGAATGAATTTCAATACTACCTCTACTTATTTACCGAATTTCTTTCATGGTGAAAAGTTACACAACCAAGACAGATCTTACATGATACCTGAAATCCTACGTAACATTAGAAATTAGTTATTTTCAGTTGCGAATGCGGCTCACAAATACTAGGATTGCTGTCACCAAAAGTAATTATAGATTACTTTTGGTTTAGAGTACATTTGACATTGGATCTTTGAAAAATTTTATCAGTTTGTTAAAGCGTTTTCTTACTATCTACGAATAATGTATCCCGCGTTTTATGGTAGCAAGGATCATCGCCCTATGGAGGTGATATACCAACATTATGAAATGTAGCGTGGGGTCTACTTATGTGTAAAAAACATTGTAGTAATCGGTCGTGTAGCCCACGCTTTACTCCAATGTATCGTAGTACTCTGGTTAATGAGAAGCAATAGGAATTATGCGTAGGTGATATCCTTACAATGTGACAATGATTAAGAAGAAGATTAGATTACGTGGGCGCTGATTTTGAGAATTTACAAATGCCATAATGTCACAAACTCTGTTACCTAAGTACTAACTTATGACTTATTAAATCATTGGCCTGAAATGTTACAGTTCAGTAAACGTGGGATACATGTAAATCGCACTCATAATAAGTCAGTTGTCAAGCATTTAAAGTAAAGAAGAAATATGTAAATTAATTCATAGTGTCCGATTCTGATACAGAACAAGAGTAATTTAGTTCCACTGATGTATCCATATACAGTATAAACCACAGTTATATGGCATATTATATAACTACCATAGGCTATCAGAATTAAGGCAGTATTTCAACCTTGTCTTGTCAGCAAGAACTGAAATCGTTCCAAATAAGTTTCACCTGCTAATACATTCGATTACGTGAATGGCCGACATCTAAGACCTCTTCAAGGACACCTTGAAGAAGGGTCAAAAGTTTATTTCTTAATGTAGAAATATTTTCTTTACATAGATACGATTGATCTCTATTTGATACTTAACTTATATCATCATGATCCTCCTGCCCTTATCCCAATTAGTTTCTTTTCTCCTTTAATACTCTTCTATCTGCTGTCAAACTATTTCCCACAAGTAACATTCTTTCTAGCCATATCGACTTGATACCTAACTTATATGAGTTTATCAAATGAAACGACGAGATTCACTTTGAATTATAATATAAGATATCGATTTCGTTCGGTCTATATGTAACTTAAAGTTATTATAGGATTTGATTAATTCTTAATAAGTTATCGATGAGAACTCTTATGAGAAATTTGATTAACATTTCACCTTAATACATAATTAGAATTCTAATTATAGGGAAACGCCACAACAATATGAGAGTCTCGTTAGATTGCCCATTATTGTAGTACTAATAATAAGTACCCCAATGAAAACCCATAGCAAACATGGAATTCTGAAACAACAAGAGAAGAAACTAAAATTTATATTTATAAAATTAATGAATTTCATTTTTTTTTTTCTAAAAAAGATGCAATTTGTAGTAATTTAAAACGCAGTAGAACCTTTTAGCAGCTGATTCGCTTACGTCCGATATAAAATTTACGAACACACAGCAATGCACACAAGCATGGTTGCCTGCCTTCCCCGTACATAAATCATAGTATTTGTTCACCTGTTGCGAAATTCGCATCACATTTTCCTGTAATTATTCTATTTATGGTCATTATTCTATTTATGGTATAAAGCTTAAATAGACCTGGAATGTTTTGAAAGGTAATTGAGAATTGGTAATTATATAAGAGAAAGAATTGCAAATACTATTCAATTTATTACAATTCTCTAATTAACTCTTGATCAGCTATTTACAAAATTAAATGAGTCTACTTCTACTACTCTTGACATGATATTTTTTTCGGTAGGTTTTTAGTGCAGTCACTTGTTTTGAACGTAGAAAAATAAAAGGAGACATTGCAATTGACCGGCAGAAAAACAAAGATGTTTGCGAAACACGAAGGAAGTCGTCATAGAAACTAACCTAAAAGCTTTTGCTACAAAGTTACATATTGGACATCAAACATATTCAATTCTAAACAGTCCTGTATTAATTGACAATAGGTACCATTAATTCATCACAGTACTTTACTAAAGCACAATGACGATTTAAATTAATCTAAACCATAGAAACTGGTTTAAACAATACAACAAACTAGATCCGATATTGCTTTTAACCAAACAATAATGATGATTGGTCATGTAAAAACCATATGTATTTACATATTATTATAGGTATATAATTTCAGTTTTCAATATAGACTATACAAATATAAATGACACGCTGCCATTAGTTCCTCGGATGTAATACCACACATTACTATAGTCGATACATATAATTATCTGCCTACTTTTTATATTTTTTGTCATTTATTTTCCTTCAGCATCAGGTTAAAAAGTTTCCGAGTCAGATTGTTAACTTTAGAAAGTAGGTATTTTTCCGCTTTCATTCCGTAGTTAGGTACTGTTGCATGCTTTCAAAATGTTATAATTTTAACGTACTGGATCATTGTATTTGAAACCACATTTAATTAACCTATCTGTAGGTACTAGTTCTGTAATGAAATTAATTTAATTTCTGAATAGATTAAGCAATCCAAGCAAAAGTCCAGCGAGCCTGGCTAAAACGAATATCCCTTAATTCAGACTACAATATCTTGTATTAATGTAGGTGGTTAAAAACATCTGGGTAAAAATGGAAATTCATTATAAAGATTATTATTATTAATCGACTTTCAAAGTTTTTTTAATAAAAAAATATCTGTTTAATATCTGTTTCTCCCAAAAATTGTAAGATATTTCGATCGATCGATATTTAATAGTTGCAGGGTGAAGCCGCCCTCCCAATCTAAGTAAAGCGATGCGGTTTCACTTTAACTCTAATGATTCAATAGAAACTATTACAGTTAAATATGACTTTCACCACAAAAGTCAAACAGAACAATGTTTAAAACGAAACAATTGAAGCAAAGTGATTATTTATTACTTTATTGCAATAGATTTGCATTTAGATTACATGAATCATAATAAAATGGCGGAGGTGTGCTTGAAATATGTCATTAAAAAAATATTATGCATTCTTAGAAAGAGTATCAAGGCTGCAATAATAATCGATTGGAAAAGGTTCAATGGTAGATTTAGTTGTTATTTTAGTTGCATTTTTCACCACTCTAATCACAATTTTATCCAACAACTTCAATAATAACTGCCAAATTCAAATCTTTCCCTTGAGGGTTGATCTTTAATAAAACCTTGTAATCGTGGTGGCCAGGGTCCACCCGTTGCAAGGCCTCTTGCAGTGGTATGTAGGGCAGGACGTGCTCCGCATACCCAACCAGTTTATTGACAGCCAATTACAGAACCACATTCAGCCGCGAAAGCTTATGCCCCCGCTACTTCTAACGCCCTACAACTGTAACTTACACACGTAACATTTACGTCAAAAATTAACTCCCAATTAACTTACACAAACAAAATGTAAACACTCTAGTTGTTTACGTAATTCAGTTAATTTGTTAACTGTTGCGTAAGGCGTTGATTTTCCGATCTAGTTTTATTAAGTGATTTAAGTGTAATTTCATTTTTAAGTGTTACCAAAGTATTAAGTTAATTTTACTTTATGTAAAAGCTATGTTAGCAGAATTTAATATTGACGTTTCATAGTCCCAACGCAACGATTTGCTAAACGAAAAAGTTCACAAGTGACAGTCGGAAGTTTGGAGATGGATCAATTCGTGATAAATGGTGGCATAGAGGGTCCCCACGCCACTCATACAGTGGAGCGGTTGTAAAAACTTTGAATTATTAACGAGAATTCCGGTTAAAGTAATTACGTATCCGTGCCACTGATTAAATGTATTGGGCTGGTTCATTAATCTGTATTACGATGTGTATTTGTGGAGGGGTTGCCAGTAAAGATAATTAATTAATTAGAAAGCTTGCATGCATGGTATATGAAGTTTACAGTCTGCCAATTTCGTTCATCTTGCGCTATAAGACTTTGCAACATGTTCAAAGTTTCTTACTTGAGAGTATTTTCTCAACTTCTTAGTGTAATACTCCTTCAATAGTTTCAGTTGCGCTAAAAATGCATGATGGAGTAGTAGATAGTATTACAAAAGGCAAATGGCGCCTTTGGATAAAGAGCTTAAAACATAGTTATCTAATTCTTAAAATATATAATGTATTTTCGTTTCAAATAATGATAGCAATTTGGACCCATCATTATACAAATGGGGTTTCGTCTATAGGTGTGAACGACGTGGGAGTTTCATTCAATTTCCACACATGGGAGGGGAGAAAATCTTTTTTTATATTAAGAATGCAAATGTGAAGATTAAACGAAATCAAAAAAACAGCAAGCTCAGGCCGGAGCCGCGATCACGAGCAAACAAACTCTATTAGCTTCGTACTGTACACGAAGTACCTGCATTCTATTAAATTGTATTAAAACAGTTTTAGTTAAAACAGAAAGTATAAAAGCATAAAGTTTCAAGTAATCATATAGAAAAGAAGTTAAGTAAATGTAGTTTTATAAAACGTGTTTGAAATCTTTACTAAGTTCTTTTCGATTTACTAATAATAGAATAGTAATTACAGCACTATATTTTTTTACGAATACGATATTAATGAAACAAACCATTAAAACCTTTACGTACCAGTACGTCAAGTTTTTTTGTAACAGCCTGTTCATAGAAACAGATAATACTCTGCTAATATGAAAGGAAATTATAGATACTGATAATGGTTTCCGTCTGCTCTGAAACTTATCTAAATTCACCAAGGCCAGCTATTACAGCACTTATTTATGTAAATCTATAAAATACATATTTTAGAACTTTTGACACGTGTTTTGGTTTCATTTGTAATTGTGTGTGCGTATTCATTATTGTTCCACTGTAGCACATCCTTCTTCTCATATAGAGAAGGTACGCTTGGTTAAGGTAGATTAGAGATATCAGATTTTAAAGCCCAAGTGTCCAAAATGCTTTCAATCACCTACTCAGTCTTTGGTCAATATGCACTGACTGCGCCTTTCAATAATCGATCGATGCATTATTTTGCGATTGGCTATTGAATTTTGGTATATGCTTCTCGTCAAACCAGCTCTCATTTATAAACAACGGGTGCATCGGTTATTGTAATCCACAGTTAGTTCACATTAATAGACCTATAGATCAAAATATATATCATTGTTGTTTTAAGCACAGCTAGTCTTGATATCTCTATGTTTAATACGGATCCAATAGTACTTGCTAGATATACGGGCGAAGCTTGATTAGCCTGAATTGTGGACTAAGTAATGGTATTGCGGAATTGTTAGAAATGAATACGGAACTGATAATGAGACTATCGCATATCTGCGGCTATCTTAATTGGTTTACTAAGAAACTGAGCATACAAACCTTAGTTTGACTCCTGACTCACTCAGAAAAACGAGATGGAAATTAGTGTTTTATGTTAACTTTGAATTCAAAGTTTGCTTTACATAAGCATAGCGTTTCACGATACAAAGTTGAATATTAAGCACTTCTATCCTCCATGAGCATAAAATAATCTGTAATAACGAATATAGGACATATGACTAAGGAGAAACGTCTAGTAAATAGTTTGAAAAGCTCGAAGCGAGGCTGCTACAACGTTATTACTATCTTTAAACTGTACACATGCCTCGGGCGATATTAAATTAACTGGTGTCGTTATCTCTTGAGATTTTGCCGAGCTGGGAACATAGGCGTCCTATATTTATTACTACTATATCTACTACATAGGTGGTACATACATGGCTTATGTACTATGATCGTCACTTGTTTTATCTCGCGATTATTTTGTGTTGTTGTTGCCATGTAGGTTTTAATTGGGAGTAATTTTTCAAGGTTGATCCAATATGCATGGTGAATCAGACAATTGATGGTATTTTTAAACGAAACATAAAGTAATACGTGCGTGCATATATTGCGTTTTTAGTAGTAGTGCACAATACAAATGGTCTAGGTTTCGAAATACAGGTGCTTCTTGAAAAACGTGATCTTTCTGTCGAAAATATTCTAACACTGAAGATTCACGTGTCCAAACTATGGCCACCCAACATAAAACAAGTGACATTCATCCATTGTACGTGACAGCACCGTCTTGACCACTAGTGGTCGTTTGTAAGCAACACGTGGGCTGCAGGCGAGTCGCGCCGAGCCGTTGTAAACAATAGCTTATATGAGATACGGTCATAGTTCAGCGAATCGCGATGTAAGCGCATTTGTGCAGCTCTCACCACTCAACTATGAAACGGGTAAAGAGCTGTGGGCGTAAGGTCGAACGGTTAATGTTGGCTCCCACGGAATATGTTATTTATTGGTTAAATTGGGTACTGATATTTTGGTCATTCTATTTTCATCAGCATCGGCCTTTATATTGTTTTACTACTAGACACAAGTCCCGTCAGGCTTTAAATATAAGACTCAAGTCAAAACTATTGGTGGTCCCATGGTTATCCTAACTTAATATCATAAATACGAAAGTAACACTGTCTGCCGTACTTGCAAGTCAAAATTACTAAACTGATTTTGATGATATTTGGTACACAGTTTAAAGCCTGAGAAAGTAGTTCCCTTGGGAAGCAGGTGGAACCGCGGGAAGCAATCAATATAAAATAAATAATTTTATAAGTTGTATTAATCTTTTTATAATTACAAACATACTGCAAAATAAATAAAAGTTGATTCACATAATTCTGTGGTCAGTAGGATCAACCAATTAATGTCCCCATGTTCTACAGCTCACCAATTAAGATTAACCTAATCTTAAACGTCTGAAATCTGTTAAATATACTACATAGATGTGACCTAAGCGAAATTTCAGACTTTGAATGTTTGTCTATTCATCCTCACAATGTTAAAAATATATAAAAGTTGATTCACATCATCCTGTGGTCAGTAGGACCAACCAATTAATGTCTCCATGTTCTACATCTCACCAATTAAGACGGGGCTAATCTTAAACGTCTGAAATCTGTTAAATATATTACATAGATGTGACCTAAGCCCGAGGGTAGGAGCCAAAGGTCACACTCAGATGATTCGCCAATTATAAATAGATCCTTAATTCCCTGTAGCCACAGTTTCCAAAATAACGCGTTTGTCAATTTGCCTTTTCAAACTAAACTTAGCTTCACCAAAATTGTTGCTCAAGTATTTTGACATTTAATATTACAATGAAAATCTGAAAATATTGTAGGATTTCTATTTTCGGATTTAGAAATAAAAGTACGACTTTTCGTCAAATGTTTTTCGATATCTAATATTTCTGAACAAAGTAATAACAATAAAAACCAATTTTTTGACACGCTTTATTTGTTTTAAGCCTATTAGATTAGTCCTAGGTTTGTGCTAATGTAAATATGTGCATATTATAAAATCTAAATTACAACATGTTTTTGAGAATCCCAATAAATAGTTAGCTTTAGAAACGTAAGAACTGTTGCCTGTTATCAAAGAAGCGCATTGCAGTACAGAGTTCAAGGCTATTCAATGCATAAAGACTGTCTGCAGAACTTCACATTCACGATAAGACTGCCCATCATCGCCATATAATACCTACTTTTATCAACCTTTACCAGGTTTTTTAGAATACTCTTTTCAATTTAAAATGAGCACACGTTTTACAAAACCACAGGTGAATGTATGTAGACAGTCTCATCAAATCTATAATATAAAAATGAATCGCAAAATGTGTTGGTAAGCGCATAACTCAACAACGCCTGGACCAATTTGGCTAATTCTTTTTTTGTTGTGTTTATTATTGTCAGGAGAAGGTTCTTATGAAAAAAAAAAATAGGGTAAAGTAGAGAAGTCAGTTGACGGGAGCGAAGCCGCGGGCAAAAACTAGTATTATAATAAAATCAAGCTTGATGAGCCCAGACACTCAGGTTTGACATTATAAAGTAAAGTTACCTCGTGACTTTGTACGACTTTTGATGTTTTAAGCTAATATTTTAACAAATTAATTATTTTATATTTAATTGAGATGAATGCTTTCGTCAACACCCACACATTTGCAAGATGTGTATGTCTTAAAATAATTTGCTTTTAACTTAAATTACGACGTTGCTTGATGCAATATTCGTAATAAGTATTTTGAGAAATATCTTTCTATAGTTAGTGCCTGATACACCAACGCAAAACCTTAATTGCCCTAACGATGAAATCTGCGTTGGCGAATTTTTAAATAAAATCCTTATTTTAGGATACTTTTCACTTACTAATACTACTACGTAATACATAGTTCCCTGATAAAGTGAACCCATCCTTACACAATTTAAAACACATTATATGAAAAAAATTTATTTATTTAATTAAGTAGAATTCTTATTTAAAAAACCTTGTATATACAGTATACCTGATTATGTTTGCGTAGTAAAATGATCATAAAAGCCGCGTCGCTCGCTTAGTTCCCGAGATTGATCACAAAAGTTTCTCTAGACGTAATCATATAGCCCGGTTCAAGCTCTCAAGGATAATATAAATGAAAGTTCCATTAAAACTTGTCCAGTAGTTTTAAACATCGCTAAGGAAAAACGCGCAAATGCAGTTTGAAGTTTATTCGTACTGAGTGCTTTGCTGTTGCAGTTTGTTTCTAAGAATTCATGCAAACTTGCTTGCTGAAGATAATGTTATTTATTTGTACATATCTGGTTGTTCCCAAAGGCATCTTCTTCACGCACATGGATAAAAAGGAGCCTTTCCTAAGCTCTAGAGTAGACTGTATCTGTCCGGACAGACAGACAGAGTAATCTTCGAATTTATGATAGAGTTCCTTAGTATTGGTATTTTAAATTATAGAAATTAATACATTTTGCGTCTACTGCAATCTTAAATGATTTAATTTGTAACTTTATCTAGAACTCTGCAAAAACCTAGGAGCATTTCATAAAGACAGTACATATTATAACTAACCCAAAATCTTAGCTATAGACCCAACCCATAATTGATTTACTATTCATGCATATCATAGAAAACTACTAACTATACACACAGAAAGTGTAATAGCTTTAACATAAAACACAACAGCCTTTAATGGCAGTATTAAAGTCCGCGCTAGTTACAATCGTAACTCAATTAACTGTTTCGTAGAAGCGTAGACAATTTGCACAAGCGGGGTAGGCTCGTAGCTCGTAGCTCGTAGCATCTCCCGTAGCAGTCGATGTACTACGCCGCCGGTGCACTTTGTAGCGAGTGCGACATTCAATGCGGGTAAAGGGTGAATACTTTTTCACTGACAGTTAATTATTTATGAATAGTTGTAGTTATGAACTTTTTATATATAAATTAGCTTCAGTGCTTTTATTCAAATGATGATATTATAGTAAATGAATCTACAAAAATTAACATAAAGTTGTCACAAAAAGAGTTTGCTCCCGACATTTTCCAGTAACTGTAGAGGAAAGATAGTGAACGTTGAAGTTGTTATCTAAAGTATAAACTATTATTATACCAAATAAACGTTTCAATTAAAAATTATGGTGTACCCATATAGTTAATCCTGAATATAAATTAATTTAGAGTGTTTGATTTATCTGTTGGATTGCGGCTTATCAATGATTGGCCGACACCACATGCGGTATCAACGTTTTAGTTAAATTTACTCGCTGATTGAACCAAATAACAGTTAATTTGAATTGAAATGACTGTTATAGGATATAAGTGTTGAGCGAGTGTGCTATTAAAGCGTTAATTAAATCACTCAACGCTAAAAGCAAACAGTTGAAAAAAGCAATCAGGTTAAAGTAATTGAGACATAAATTAGACGTTTTGTCAATTAAATTGGTTTTTATGATTGTTGTCGTGTCGCGGGCGCCGTACAAACAGGCAAATGAAACTAGTTATGATCTGTTTCCACAACGTAAATATTTGCAGAGCGGCACGCGGCGCGGGGCACATGTCAAAGGCGCCGGCTCCGGTATTGATCTAGAGCGGGGCGGCGGGTGTCGCGGCGGGCGCGGGCGGGGGCGAGCCGGGGCGGGGGGGGTGAGGGGCGCGGGCCGGCCGCGTACTACGGAGGCTGCCTTACGTAAGGGCGCAGCGCGTCTGACACCCTGTCTGCCAGCACTCGCCGACGCTGATTAATAAAACAACCGTTATCGACTTGCTGCAACACAGATATCATCGCTTTCTATCTCTAATTAATTTACTTTCACTCTCAAACGCCTGTTCACAATCCCTATCGATCTATTAAATATTCACAGATTAGCCATCCATAACAATAGCTATTCAACACTTTCTGCAAAACAGGGAGGGTGAGAATGTAAGCAGCGCTTCTTTTCACACACTTCATCGCTTCTTGTTTAATCATAATAAATTAAACGGAGCTCGGTGCGATCCACCCTAATTAAACAGCAATCATAAATTAGATAAGTCATTTAAAAGGTCGCTTTGAAGTCACCCATTGCTCCGGTTCAATTTTCCCACGTTCCGACTAAGTCCCAGTATTTTAGACAGAAATTTGTCATACGCAAAGGAATGATATTAAATTCAGGTGAAACGTAAATCGGTTTACCCCCGCCCCGGCCGACGAAACCCTATGCTCAGCGCCACGGTTAAACCGATTACAGTAACAAGATATTTTAAGCGGATCACTGCAGTGTTAAGACCCTTTTCTCCGTTTGGCAACCTAATCGTATAGTTTAAATTTCACGAAAAAACAGCAACATAATTGTTTTATCTCACGTAAGGAGAGTACAACGTAGCACTGATAAATGACATGCCAGTAGAACCATTACTAATTTTGAAATAAAGACCTGGCTCCTAGTCATAACAGCCTTAAAAGTGATTAGTTGAGGATGGCGTGCGCTCCGCCGTGTCCCGGGTAACGGCCGGAGACGCTGCCGGAGCCGCACACCTGCCGGCTACCCAAACGAACGTTTAAAATAATTCTAAATTCCGAACCGGTGCCGGTGACGGCCGAACTTGGGCGAACAATGCCCGCGAAACATTCTCTGATTGCTAATGAGGACATTGTGGAGCAACTTGAATTAAACGAAACGGAATAAGGAAATAAGAACGAAGTTTTGCCCAAAAATTCGCTCAGCCGTTGTCGTCTTTTACATTTCCTTTATTATTACTTATGTTATCAACAAGATCTTTTAAAAATAGATAGGGGAGCGTGATACGGTCAGAAAAGGAATGAATAAAAGAAGGCGAAGGGTGGGGCTGAAAACATTGCAAACGACTTCGAAGACATTTTGATAAAGTATACAAAAAAATCAGTCCATTAGCTATCTACAGGGAAGTCGAAACCCTTATTATTTTCTTCCCTGTTACGTTGTTTATATCGATAGCAAAGAGATCGTATCAATACACTCAAGGTTCAGAAACCTTAAAAAATCGAATACAATCTCGTTTGAAATACACTTTATAAGTTAAGTCATTGCAGATAATAACTTCAAAGCAAAATATGAAACGATTGAAAGTTATTGTAATGTTAAGAAGACGGGTGCGGGTTGACGGCGGCGTCTAGACGTGAACTCGTACTTCATCTCGCTGCAGCGCAGTCTCCATCGATTTCTCATCACAGGACTGCTCAGGACAGGGATAATCCCGCATAGATAGACTGCTTTAAGCTCTACTAAATGCTAAAGGATGGAAAGAGCACTTTTATTATGTATTAAAATTGGAATTTCCTCCACGTAGATTGGAATTTTTAAGCCAGCTCTTATAAATTTTAATCCGAAAATATTTAAGGAGCTTTCACCTTAAAATAGCTATGGGGCGGCTTTCATATTTGGAATTGCTAAATGTTACATACTAGCAAATACCTTTACAATCAAACAGACTTATTTTTCAGTATTAAGCCGGTCTTTTAAATCTCATACCTGCACGCAACATTCAGGACTGAATTTTTAAAGTTATTAATAATAAATTTATGATACCAATTGGTTTCAAAGCACTTTTAACTGCCATTAGTTACTATGTCAACCGAAATATTAAATGTGAAATAAAGTGCTCTAAAGTTAGAGTTCATATTTCAGTAATACAGGTTGGCTCTGAGAGATATGTGCATGTCAGAATAGCAGTGTCGTAATTAAGATGGCACTATAGCTAAACTTATGAATACGAACAGTATCTTACAAACTATGTATTTTAAGATATATAAAGAGACACAGAAATATACCTAGAGAGCAATTTGACAATAGGGTCGACATTGTGTTAATAAAAACTTACATCTGAGTATATTACGTTCGCATATACTACTTACTAGAAATGCTAAACTGGCTTGAATTTATTACATTTAACTAAGTTTCATACTATAAGGTACTTTGAGCTAAGCACCTCCTTCATTTATTTGTACTTCAAGATGAAATACACAAGTGTCTAAGTTATCGCAAGTTATTAAATCGTTTTAAGTAATCCTGTGTGTGTTATAAGTAATCCTATTAATGAAGGCTAATACTTGGGGGGAGAGGGCGCGGCGCAGGTATCGGCCGAGACGTTCGTCAAATTGGTCTCATCCTGCGACAATCGCTATACATTTGTACGCTGCGGCGACAAATATAAATTGTACGAGTAAGCTCCCACCGAGTAAGGGGTGCTTGACGAAGTGGAAAAAAATGCTTAACCTGTTTTCCTGATCACATTTACTTCCCCGTCACAGACTTATGATAAATGTTTAATTTTTTTCCTTCATTTTTACCTTATTTTTTGTTGCAGAGTCAAGAATTGGGCGCTAAAATTCGGTGTCGACTTATGGGAGTTTGGCCGGCATTTCACAAAAATGAATCAAATACAAAACGTAAGTAAACGATTAATATTTATGTCACAAGAAAACAAAAGACACACAAACAGCTTTATATTGGTAGGAAAGTTTGCAGAACATTCTTCGTTAATCTCGACATTTGTAGTAAAAGTTTCACGTGAAAATCGGGATTGAAAAACAAAAAAAAAAGTTTCCATTTCCTGAGAGTCGTGCGTGGAGAGTACGTGTGATGTTTCTCTCTTGAAGGCGGCGAGAGAGCGTGTAGCAAGTAAGCCGGATCGCCGGTCCGACGCGTACGTACAAAAACTACGAGTCCGCTCCCGTGGCGCCCCCTAGCGCCTCCAACACCCCCCGACACCCCCAGACACCCCCACATCCCGCGACCCAGTTACGTGTCCGACCAGAGATAGGGATACAACGACTGTTACTAAAGCATGGTATTAGTCACTTATCGATGCATCTTGATCGCTTAATGGTTTCAATTAGTTGCCATTTGTAATGTTTATTATGTGGGGACTTTTACTAGTTTTTATGTTCTTAGGGCTGTCTCTGGCTGGGGAGTTTTTTTAATTAGAAATTTCCATTATTTACTTCTTCATTGGAATTACTACGTTGAGTACGCTGAGTTGGGTTTATAGTATGATTCAAGAAATATAACTTTATTTTGTAAGATATGTCTAGACTAGAAGTATTAGAACCTCTTTAATTTAATCCTTGGTAACATAAGCTCTCAAACAATAAGGTTCTTCTTGGAGGTGGTTCAAAAAAATTAAATACAATAGCTGTCTTCTTTGTTATATTGTTTATTTAGTCTAGACACCATTTGGCTGATAAAGGCACTCTATATCGATACATATATTGATGTTTATTCAGATAAATATTAGCATTGATATTATTACATCGAAATAAAAGTATCGAGTTTATTTTTCCTTTGGATATGAAATGATAGCAAATATTTGTAATTATTACCCTTGTATATCATATTAATAGGAACTGACTTTTTGTACTTGGAAATCAATTTGCGTATTAAACATAAATTCCCTTTGAAAACCGATAATTTATGTTTGCATTTTAATTTAATGATTTTCAGGAATTTTCGTTACAATTTATACCCTTTATATAATTCCATTTCACATAATAACCAAACGTATATAGAGGTATGCACATAGCATACATAAAATTATAAATCATACACAAGCCAATGCGAACATAAAATGAATATCAAAATGCAATATAACTAAAGTAATCCAATGCCAAAAGCTACAGTTTCCGTGTAAGCTCTTACCGCAACACTGAAAATCTTAACAAAAGTAACAGCGTGTAACGTATTGCCAGTTATAATAGCACAATCTAAATTCAGAGTACATCGCGCCCGTCGCAAGTAATAATATGATGTTTCGCGAGAAACTTAGCCATCGCAACTTATTCAATATTAGAGGGCTGATCGACCCCCGCTGACCCCCTCGGCTATCACTTCAATAAATCATTTATATTATTAACTTTCTTATTTATTTATTAGCTTCTCTATTGTTGTTGTTCAGTCTACGTGCCTATCTATCTAATGTAGTTTCTTTATTAACGTTTGCTTCAACAGATAATAAAACCGTTTGCGGTCGTTACTCTGTTGATTAAATTAATTGTTAGGTTTACAAAGAGATGTTTTTTATAAAAGACTTATCAGTTTCAATTGATTTTCTTAGGTATGTTTTATCATCAATTTTGACAGCTTTATGATTTCGAGTCATACAAGCATTACGCAGGCTCATGACAATTGTGTCACATAATTTCTTCGGTAGTATCTGTTGTTTACCTTGCCCCACATCTGACAAAGGGACGGAGCGACGTAAACCCAGTACTCCGTGAAGGTCCAGGCCTTCACTATTCAGTCTACAATCAAATTAGGTTAAACTCTGAACGTCCGCCAGAGTGCGCTAGTTGTGGCCGCGCGCCGGTTCCGGCCCGGGGAGCGACACTCTCGCTTCAAAAGATTACAAGTGGACAATTGAAATTAGCGGAGTTTGTTAAGCTTCGTCTCTTAATTTTATTAAGGTAATTACTGTAAGGGTTTAATTAGGGGTAATCTTAATTTATTGTAGCGTTATAGAACTTATATCTAGCAATGAGACGTTGATATCGATTCGGAAGTGGGTAATTGTTCAGCATAGTTGATACTAGAGGGGTGATTGATTCATTTTTTGTTATATTTCACGGACCTTGAAACTTGTTGATGATTCATAGTGTTTATTACACAGTGTAGTTTGCCTGTACACAAAATCGCTTTTGCTTCAAATAGTTGCATCGAGGTCGATTAAACATTATTAGGCCAAGGATACACATACTACGTTCGCTTCGAAATCTGATGCAGAAATGACGCTGAAAACATTTAAAAAACGCATTCAACGTTGCAATAATCTGATTCAAAATGAAGTTTCACAGTGAAATGAATCTCCAGCACGCTCAATCTCGACATTCTAACGAGAATATGAAATTCCAAGACGCTCGGTCCTCGGTCTTGCCTTTCGTAAACTTAAATTTCATTAGTAATACATTTTTAATTAATCGCTGCTACGTATTAAAAGTTTGGCATTTTGGCAAGCCATCGCAATTAAAATTTAATTGGCGGGGACGATACTTTGTCCCTGGAGGTGAATTACCTGCGTAATACATTTTATTGACTGATTCATTCAATGACACTGCTATAAAATTCTGAATAACATTAACAGATATATTATAGCTATAGACTAAGTCTTAAAATAAAAAGTATCCTAAACAAAAAATGCATAAAACAGTGAAAGTTCTCAAATTAGATAAAAGCACTTTCCCACAAGCGCTGCAGCAGATATATCTCAAAAAAATCCGAACTCATACAGGTATAAAGTGCGTGCTGGGGAGCGTTTGTTTCCCGCCCATTGTAGTCCACAATAATAGCAACGAACACCTTTCATTCTTTTTAAAACTTCTGCCAAAGAATAAAAGCGCCCATCCTTGCGTTACATATCGGCACTCACCTTTTTGGTCGTATTCTGACTTTAAAATAGAAAAATATGGCTTATATGTCTTTATATTGGCGTCTTTAAGCTTTTGAGACATTTAAGGGTTTAAATATTGTTTGCTTTCAGTAAATCATCATATATTAAATTTAATTAACCTTACTACAGATTCACAGTAGGTACGATAAATATCAGGTAACTACCTAAGTTGACCTTTGCGTAATATTTCTATAAAACATCTGAAAAATTGTGTAGTACCTACATTAAACGTACCATTGTACTCGTATTAATGGCAGTTAACGATACTTACTTTTGTTGATTCTTCGAAGCAAAGAAAGTGTTAATATTATGATAAAAATATTAAACACAAAAATTACGACAACGCTTTATTTTATAATTAATTCCGCTTTCAATCACCTCTTTGCGTACCATCATAATTAAAATTATTTCCTTTTCTAGGAAAATATTCTTTTGCAAAAATAAAACATTTTGAAGTCGAAATTACTTTGTAACAAAATGTTTACAACGTTTTAATTAACATTTCATTTTTTAACAATTTCAACGAATTCTTCACCCTGCTTCTGCTTTGTACGTTGAACATAAAATTTTACAACAGAAATAAACAAGACATACGACGGCAGATACGACTGCTTACAAACTTCAAACACTATCGATTCGCAGTTTCAGTTAGATATGTAACATAGTATGTAGGTACATAATGGAATTTCTCGCCATACAAAGGGTTTCTCTTATCACACAGAAACAAAGGAGCAACCGTCGTCCCATTAGAGAAATATTCTCTGTGATAACTTTAATCAATATTTCCTTTATTTTAAGATGTATGGGTAGATTTATATGTGCGCGGATAGGGTGTGAACGGATTAGATTGCAGCAGGCGACCACTGCCATTACTTATTTCGGATAGAAATAAATAATGGCGGCGGTCGCGGGCCACGTAAGCTCCACATTCGGAACTGTTGAGAGGCGCGCCCACCTAATATATTTCCCATCGGCTCGAGTTTTGGAATTCGCTGAGGATTGTATAGCACGAAAGGCGATCCTGCCCTTTTCACTACATATTTTTTGTTGGTAAATGGAGTTCCCTTGTGCGTAGTACGCACAAATGCGGCCGGGCGGAGTGGAAAATCCTGTCCGGTGCGTGCAAGAAACGCCCGACCGCCGGCCGGCGACCGTGACGCCGCGTTTTTGCAGATATTGTTTAGCATAGCTTGATTATTCAACTGCCCCATAAGGGTCTTTAAAATTTGTACGCCTCAGATAATGCAGAGCTTTTAAAGGTCTACTATTTTTCGTAGACATCATATGAAACATGATCAAGACTACTCAAAATTACGCCAACATCATACCGTACATGGATCACATATTGAGTTACTGATCGAGCTAGTGTCGTACAGTACAGCTCGGAAGCCGTATTCGCAGATGAAGTTAATTTCTAGCTACGCTGATATAGCACTGCTGGCGTTGGACGATGACCCCTCTAAATGTTCCGCGTTCCATTCATTCAGCTATTCGTAAATCGCTGGAGCTTACAGACAAGAGGTTTTCAATTTTATTCTGGAGTTTTAGTTACTAGGTACGAGTATTGATAGGTTAGTATTAATTTCTATCGGTTGATAACTTAAAGTGGTTAAACGACTAAGCTCTATATAAATTGTGTTTTGTTTTTTAATCTGAGTCAAAGTCATCATTTACTGAACCTCAAGGTTTGTTTAAATATCTTTGAAACATAGGTTATAGTGAATAAAAATAAGGTGTTAAAATATAAAATAGTCATCAGGAGGAATACTATTCATGAAAAAGTAACATGTAAATCGATAAATTTGTTGCTCGTACATTGAAATAACCAAACGATAAGGTGATTAGGCCCTAAGAACCCTAAAAGTTTACAAAAGTATTTTAACAAACGATATTATAAACAAATGATATTTACTAATTCGCTCCGTAATTAACCTTCATGAAACACAAGTAATACAAAACTTACAAGTAAGTATTTAGCGGGCTTAGTAGCTTCTTAAAATGTATCAAAATAGTTGAATATATAGGATTAATCATAGGTCCGCGAGGGTGGTGTTGACACACAAAGCGGATTAAATTAACTGCCTTAATTGAATTTAGGTTCCTTGTTAGCCAACGTGTCCGGGGTCCCGGCGGCCGGGGCGCGGGCGTTATGCAACCGCGCCGCAGTGATGCCGACCGAAGCTCCCGACCTACCGCCTGCCGATTAAATTACGAATTAAATACAACACCACCTAATAAATTGTCTATTTCGATGATGTTCCACCAGATTTGATGTTAATTGGAGATTGGGGGTGGGTTATTGGACTTACTGTGTCTAATGCCCGGTTTACACTTTGTTAAATTAACACTGCAGGTGATTAGTGCAGGTGTTTAGTAATCAAGGTGTGAACGGAAGCGTAAAGTGATTAGTGTTAAGTGATACGTGCGATTACTACTTATTGATTAGTGCGAGTGAATAGAATCAAGGTCTATTTTTGTTGTTAAGTGACTACCCCCTCTCAACTATTCTACTACCCTCTCTCGCAATTTGCCTGTACTAATCAGTGTGTAAATACGTGTGTGTTAAGTGCGCAGTGTCAAGTTCAAAGCGAAAATGAAGTGGACGGAACAACATACTTTAAAATTCGTACAAGAATACATAAAGTTTGAATGCCTATAAAATGTAAAGTGCGCAGAATTTAAATACAAACAGTTGAGAGATGCGGCCCTATTGAAACTGAGTGAAGCGATGGGAATTCCCGATTTCAAAATTGAGTTCATTTTCTATATCAGATACCACAACAGATACAATCTCCTTAATTATTTGTCTCAATATTAGGCGCTGTTCATCTTCCATTTCTAGAGACACTATGCACAACGCACAGTACCACTATGAGCTTCTTCCTAAACACTGTGTAAACGGAGATGGAAAAGACTTCTTAACACTTGAGACTTATCGCGTAAAGTTAACGCTTAACACTTATCACTTCACACTTCGCAAAGTGTAAACCGGCCTTATGACTGACTATATCGTAAGGTATCCGAGATTGTGAATGATAATCATCGGAAATGTTTAATAGTAAATCTCAAACAAAAAGTCAAAGATGGGACACAAAATAACTGCAACATTTTAGAAATAAAAAAACGGGATATAAAAACTTTTTACGAAAAAAAAGGTACTGGCCGCCATAACATGTCATGTGAGATGTCATTTGACAACTGGCATCAAATTGGCGGGACAGTGGATTTCTTTCATATTTGGTTTTTCCATTTTCAATTAGTATTGTTTATCATTTTGGATGATAGGTCTGTTATTATTAAAATTACTTCCATTAAAATAATTAACGAGGCACGATTAACAGGCCCCGTCCGTACATAATGCAGGTCTGTGGGCTCGGCCCAAGGGTCAGTAAATTCTCCCTCCCAAGAGACGCCCTAAACTCACGTAAGCACAATTTTTGTTTATTTTTCAACTTATTCAGTATTTTTAACACAAGATTTTTTCAAAATGTTTTATATATTGCTTCTCACAATACATGTAACTGAAATAGCTTTGTGATAATGTTTTAGTTATGCTTCGTGAATGCTAAGTAAAAATGATTTTTCATAGTTAGGTAATATCACGGTTGAATCTGGAATTTTTAAGTTATTGAATTGAATCCTTTTCGTAGTCAGGGGTTAGCAGCCCTAGCGGTCCACAAATAGGCCTCATGTGTAGGGATCAAATCAAATATCCGTCGGCCGCGACCCTTCCTCGGCCATTCGGCTCCAACTAGCCCGCCACTCTATTTGCGCAATTAATATAGCTTTCCTTGATAAACTGGGTACCGAGTTACAGGTATATTTAACTTATATTGAAGGGAGCTCTCTTTTTTATATAAGTCACAAGCTTGTTAATCAAATTGACTTTATTTTATAACTGTCTATAGTGTCCATGCGATTTTGATATTCCACATAATAAATTTTTTTGGCTGACACTCATGAATGTAATGTGCAAAAAGGATTTCACTTAGCCATTTGCCTCATTTTAAAGCTCAAGGAGGCTATCGATTAAATGGGATCTCCGGGTGTCGTTGAAGACAATGTAATATGAAGGGGAGTGTCGTCGTGGCCAGCGGACGGACGTCTCTATGGCGCGCCGCCATTTCCCATCCGCCGCCGATGGTACCCTTAAAACGAACTTTATTGACTGAGCGGCAGCTGGTTTCCCGTAAAATGTATTACCCCCTATCTATAAGCTGTATTCCTTTTTATTTCCTCGCTCATCCTTAATCTAAGAGATGTTCCGAGTTAACTCTGTTATTGCAGGCTCACGTTTCCGCTACAGATAAGCGGCGGTTTTGTTTAAGCGGTGGGCTGAAACGCGAATAAAAAATATTATAAGCACAGTGAGGCATCTCGTTAGATTTGATAGTACAACAAAGGCGACATCGGGCACATCCAAAATTCAATAACAAGGCAGCACGGAGCGGGCGCCTCTGCCGAATAACAATAATTTGGCAGCCAGCATCCGCCAAATTCCGGATGTGTTCGTTCCATTTTTAAATTTGACAGGTCTCGGCCGAGTCGCGCGCTGTTTGCCCCGCGCACCGCCGCGCCGCCATGTTGGGAACCAATAACTCAACGCGTAATGTAGCGCGAATGCGACACGATTGTTGTCATTTTCACAAATTATGCGAACGCTACATGCCTGCCAATGTTTATCTGTGCTCGTGAAAGCATTAAATTACGCGTGCTCTACGCAGATATTACTTGCACTAGTCTATTTGCTGTGAACTATTGTTATGTTATATATGTATTTGCTGATGAGAGATAATCCGGTTGCAGTTCATGATATCTCTACTATACTGAAATATAAAGGCTGACACTTTGTGTTCAGGTTGGCCACCGACACCATTTATGGAATGTTGCCATAACGACCATCGTGGTGCATAAATGACGGCAAGTGGTCGCTACCCTGTACGCTGGTTTTCTCTCGCTGCGTCTATATGAAAATACAAACATACACATGCTCATGTGATACCACAATAAGGCTTTTTGTGACTGTCAATGTATCACTACTATAACAAACGTTTTAAGCACGCTATGATATTGATATGAATTAAGTGTGGCTGTAAATATAATGCTTCAGTTTATTCATAATTTATTTTAAATGTGTTTGTATTAAAAATCCTAAAACTACCTACAAAATTATTCATACATTGTTATTTTTTTCTAAAACAGTCCACATTTCATGAAATATTACAAAGAACCGTAAACCTATCATATATCTGTGATAATAACATAATATTATCTTTACCCAGAAATACCACGAATACAACGTGGATGTGGTGCGCAAGGATGGGCTGCTTCTGGTGCGAGAGCTCGCAGCCGAAGTCAAGAACCACATGGACTTCAAGATCAACGCGGTCATGGTGAGTACTGTAGAGGTTTTACCTCGTAAGTTTTTTCAGTATTCGAAAAGCTAATGGGTAAATTGTTGAAGTAATTATGAAATTATATAGTAAACATGCAGACGCAGAGCTTTTTATTTTATTATATTCTACTAATAAAAACCGATGGTGAGTCATTAGCAATTCAACTTAGCAATATGTAAGTAGGTTCCTACTATGGCCTGAGTCATAACCCTTTACAGAAAGTACGTGTGACTCAGAAAGCTTAGGTGGTTAATGGACGATTCAGTTTTGAACGCTTAAAGAAAATCAATAAAATAAAAATTTTGGAATCGATATTTACTCGTGAAAAGAAACACATGTATATGGATTGTTAAATAAGATTTCATAAATAAGTACCTATTATTTATTTAAATCAGCCTGATGCAGTCGATGTATTCAGATGACTACTATTGGCTGGACTTCTATTCAAACGCTATGAAATTGTAGTCGCCTACAAATGACGGGACTTAGATAAGCTTCTCATTTGTATTTTGTCATGTCCCTTTGTTTACACTCCCTAAAAGCACTTTTTATTTGTCAGAAAAAGCGAAAATCATTTCTCATTGTGACATTTTGGATGAGCAGATCTTAGATTATGTTCAATTAATTTGAACATTCAAAGTTTTGTGGTAGCCAAGCACTGGTAGGTACCAAATTTAAAGAACATTTGTTTAATGAAAGGATATAAATGTATTGAAAGTTGAAAGAAAAAGCTTTTACTTTGTAAAGTAAGGTCGTCTAGAAGACGACTTTAAATATCATAATTAAGAGCTTTTGGCTATAGCTTTCAACTTCAATGTAAATAATTACCATTTAAGTCAGCCTTCGATATAATCTAAGACAACAAAAGATATATTGTTCACTCTAACAGATTGCGTATGCATCAGACATAACAGTCATACACAATATAAGCGCTGATATATCTTAGTAGGTACCTAGCGTAGAAAATGGTTTGTGGTTCTTTTTCTATCAAAAATATAAAGTGAAAGTTGTATATTGTGTTAAATTGTGTATGTTTATAGCAGCTGAACGGATTTTCATAAAACGTTGCAAATAGTTTCAGGAACGAAAGCTTTTAATTAAGTAGGTACATACAAGGATGCAGAACAAATCGTTACATAAATAATAACAAAATATGAAACGTGAACGTGTTCTTCTAACTGTAAATCCTTTATTAGTTTTGGCATTCGACGCTTCACAAAATAATCCTCACTAAAGTAGAAGCCTACCTACGTAAATAAATGTAATTGAAGTTAATTAGTAGCGAGTTAAATTTACTTAAGCCGAGCGTATTGCATAGTGAGAGGACGCGACGTGTAGGCACGGCGCACAGCTAACGTACGGCCGCGCGCCTGTGTTTGTGAATCTAGTGCACAATACAGAAATCCTTTCAAAGTGAATTGTCATGCGAGTCGAGATCGAGCGACGCTTACATTCCCTGTTATGTGTGGACTCTAAACGGATTGTTCCTCTAAGTATATTGGCTTATAACGTAGTATAGCGTCGTATATGAAGCAAAAATGAAAAGATCTAGGTATATTGACTTATCTTAATAATGATAATCAACCACGAACGAGACTTATCATACAATTAAATCTTCTATTCAAAATGTAACTATGGTATTGTCGCGTATTTTAATTATACGTGTCTAAGTCCAAACAGGCAGTTTTCAATTTGCGTAACAAAAGCAATAAAACCGCTGAGCTCCATTTCGGTATAAAACTCAATAGGAATGTGTTAACGATGAGGCAGGCGAGTTGCGAATTGAAAGTAGCGATATTGCGGCGACAGCGAGCGTGGCGTCTCCGACATTAACATATTCAGCAATGGTCGATGTGGAAGTTGTGCGGCGCCTCGCCGCGCCACCGCGCCCGCCACCGCGCCCGCCACCGCGCCCGCCGCAGCCGGCCCGCAGCCGCGGACACGAGTCTTCGCGATTCGCCGCACCCATTGATATTGGAATTCTTTTGAATCTCAACTAGTCCTCTGTCTGCTGTTGCTTGAGCAACTTTCAGTCGAATGCTAAGTTGACAATTTCGAGAGAATAAATCTCCCCAAGAGCTCTTTCTTTCCGCTATACTACCGTATAAGTATAAAAGGCTTCTTTCAGGAAAGTTTTGCATAAAACCACGACGCGTCTTTGCTGTTTGATTGAGTATACACGGAATGACATGCGACAAGTATTTAGGTACCCATGTCATCTTTTCACTTAGACAAAGTTTGTTAAGCACTTACGTTTTGGTAAAACATGTAATAATTCAGGCAGTGAGAAGTTGTACGCAAAGTTTTATGAAGGAGCGACGATGTTTGGAGTGTGAAAGCCAAGTTGAGCATGAGCCGCGGCGACGTAATTATTCGATCCGTGCCACCTCCCGAATGTCATTTGTGGTTTTTGTCGGTACCCCGACGTTCTCCTTTCCGTAAAAGTTCGTTTTTGTCGAACCGTCCCCCGCCATCTCTAATGAAGGCCTACAGGATTCAATTAACCAGAGGGATTGGAATGTTTTGTGATTTTTACCCGGTACGGAATTCTATCAACGCGCTTCAATTCAATGCCTAGCAGCCTTCGTGCAAATTAAATCGATCAAAAACTGAAAGAAATGGCCGTGTACCCTATGATTCACCGTCCTTTATTTAATGTGTATCTATGAAAAGGAGAAAATACAGCAGAATGTACGAAAATATTGCAACTGTATAAGTAGTATAAAATTGTTTGTAGTTACTTATGAACAGGCGACATAAACTTAGTAAATGTGTTGTAGGAAGAGGCGGGTGATACTTGAGCACGATATTCAAAGAGTGAGGCGGGCTTGACGCGGCGCGGTACGGCACCGGCAAATCTCGCTGAATGCACTCGTTCCTCTGTCGCTGTTTGCATTCTGACTATGCACTTCCAATTTGACGCATTGTTGAATGAACTCGAACCTTGTGTTAACATTGGGCTTTCTAAACTGCAATCACTTCTAGTTAATCGAGTTTTAGAAACTGTTCTTCTCCATTTACGTACAAAAATATTCAAACAACATACTGTTTAGGCGGTGTAGCAACAAAGCATATATTTTAGGCTGACAACCTCACATAAATTCCAGTTTATTTTTACATAAACTATTTACGAGTAGCTACCTCCGGCGTATCAAAGCATCTGATTCCTTTAAAGTTGAAGCATACTTGAAATTCCTGCATGTACGTGAAGTTTAGCAACATTTCGGTGAAATTACCCGAGTGTCTGGGGCGGGGTGGCGCATCGATTGAGCAATAAATCATAATAATATAATAGGTATAATGTAAACAGTGGCCGCGGGTGATGCCCACCCTCTAACCTCTGCCGCCCGGCCCCGCCTGCCACCATGCTTTATTTAAACACAAAAATTTACAGTGGAACAGGTTAGATTGAAAATTGGGGCCTTTAACAAATATTGGCACGATATATTATACTTTTTTGAAGTTCATACTCATATATTTTTATGTGTTTCAACAAAATCACCATGTAGGGTTATGTGAAATAGGGCGAACTTCGATGCATTTTTAATAAAGAGTAGATAGAGGAACGGAGTAATGATACTCACACATATTTATTTACTAATAAGAAATTAAGAGGGATATTTATCACAAATAAACTTAATCGATCACTGAAAATAAAGTTTCCACTTAGTACTTACACTTTTCTTATTTAAACAAGATACTGATCTTAATCCGTCATAGCAAACTTAAGTCTACGCGAAATCGTAGCATGCGCTACGAAGTGTGCTACGGATTAAAAAACTAAGAAAAATCTTCTATAAAGTGTAAGGTTTTGTTCTTTATTAAAAGTAAATAAGTGTAATATATTAATGAAACCATTTAAGTGTAGTTCTGCTTGCTTGTCATAATTTAGGCGGCGCAATGAACCGGTTGCAACCCAACTAACGGCCTAGTTTCAAATGCGCTAATTGCCAGCTCTGACCCACCACTATTTCATTACTCTACATACTTATGAATACGTACAAATTTGCTGTTTTTATATCTATTTGATTGATATCATCAGAGTACTTAAAAGCATATTATTCCTTATTGCACACTTAAAAATAACTAAACACAAAAAAAGAGTCAGTTTATGTACAATCCCAGAATTGGGTTCGTTCACAGCATATTTTTTTATTTCTGGATATCATACTTTGTGAGCCATAAATGCATTTTTTATGATAATTATAACCTTTAACTCTCTTGTAACCTATTCCAAAACCTGTAATCGTTACCAATATGTCTCAGTTAATACACTTGCCTCACTAAAAACCAGTCAGTAATTGAAAAAGTGGTGCTAGTTAAATAAAGACATAGTTCATTGGCTGGCTTATTAACAAACGCTGTGCTATTGCAGTCAGTTGAGCACTCGTACAATAAATAAGTTCGACGGAGCTATGGCTGGATTTACACGAGTTCGCTGCCAGCTCGCTATGTGAAATACAATTATTTCGGAACTAGTGCACCTACTGAGCGAATTCGTACATTTGTTTGTGTTTGTTGTTAGATTTTGGTAACACATTTTTTTATTTTTATGTTACTAAACAAGGTTCAAATATATACTTTGAATAAAACGTAAATAATATCTGCTAGTTGGCAGTATTATAGTATCAAGATATAATAATAATTTAAACACGCTATGATCAAATTCCTCAGCAACAGATTCCAGCAACAATGTCTTCATAATGTAACACGATGCACAGCTTCATAGATGCATGCCTTCGCGAACTATGATAAACTCATTAATAATTCGTGTAATGTAACGCTAACAATTCATCAAGTTTGTACACTCGCTCCGCGCTTGTCGCGTGTTTGATGCAAGTTTCTGACGTCGTCACACACAACTATGCTAACCCAGGTGCTGCCTTCGAACACTTGGAATACCTACATCGACTGCACTACCAAATCAATTTTGAATTCACAACAATTTCAAACTACGTCACTCCGCCTTATTTCGTAGCAACTACGAGTATTCGTAGCGAGGGCTTTATTCGTAGCGTAAGCGTAGCAGCTCGTAGCAACTTACTGGCCACTCATAAATCTTTTCGGCAGTGGTTCGTATTAAAAGGAAATGACTAGAGTTGAAAGTTAACACTAAAAGCTTAGGAGTGTAGTGAAGTGAAAGCAATGGAAAAATGGGAAAGTTTTTTATTAGTGCTTGGAATTGATTAACTTTTACAACGAAGTCATGTCTAAACTCGAGTTACACTTTTAACTCTTTGGTCATCAACCGTTAAGCTTGTCACTCTACTATGATATCTTGATCGGGTAGCAGTACTTTTCATTATCATAACATCGCATCTCGTTGGTATTCCCAAAAGGGAATGAGCTCTTCACATAGTTTTAAAATAAACACATATCTATGTGATCTAACCTGGTGGCTGAACCCAGATCAAAACGACTTCCTGGTAGAAGACTTAGCTTCCACACGGGTATTTTATTACTTCAACTTGTAACATACAATTCATATTTTCCGTTCTTTGTGCTCCGTGCACGTAATCTGTTGAAAGTATTTTATTTTTATTAAATCGTTTGAGAGCTAAAGGGATGGAAGCCACACAAGCGAGTACAATATCCGCTTGGCTTGTAAGGTAATACGTTACGCTTCCCACGCTATACGATACAACATGTGTATGCTTAAATTCCGTAGCAAGCCTAAGTGCAAGGCGCACCGCCAAATTCCAGCGGCGTGCCGCAGGGCGTAGCGGGGGACACCCTCCGCCGGGGGGGCGCGGGGAGGAGCACACCAAGTAGACCGCTGCACTTGCCCGACCTTAATGCCGCCATCAGCAAATTGCGAAACACCAGCTGTTTGTGACAAGAAATCTCTGACATAATTCACGCCATTGGACCGCAATCGGTGTCGGAAATTGCTATGACAATCATCTCCGATGCGACATTTATGACGACGTCGCTTATATTGCTTAAAAATGTCCGCCTTTGAACTTAAAAATGCGAACGATAAAAAACGCGTCCTCAGTATTTATCATGTCATAACGATTTGAAAGCGCATTTAAAAATCTTTCCGGCGCTCCATCGCTTACATTTAAACACGTCGCGGGCGGAAGGAGGATCGAGTAATATCTGTCAGAGCGTGTAGAGGGTTATTAAATACCATCTCGGGGGCTGAGTGCACCGTGACCCATATCCAGTCGCTGCACCGCCCGACTTATACGAGTGGACTTTATTGATTCGCAGTCTTGAGACGGTGCCCCGTCCCGCTCGCACGCGCCGCCCCTCGCCAGGATAGAGGGCGGTGATTCCTGTAGGCTACTTACTCAATATTCTAAAGCGCGCACCGACGCCTGCACTACTGCCACCATACACAGATACCACCTTTTATACATACCAAATGACAACACAATTTATAGCGTCCTTGCTATTTAGTGCAATAATAACATCTCCCTATCAGTGAAGTAGCAGCTTTTATATTGCTACATAAGAAAATAAATAAAATCCTTTAAAAGATTAATGGAAGTAGCGCGGCTTTCACGTTTTTCTTCTTTTTCCGTTATGACAAAGCGCACAATGCAGACCGAGTGAAGCTTAAAAGAATTATAAGTCAGTACAACGTAACTACACATTTGATTAAAACTCGTTCTGTAGAGAAATATTATTTTAAAGTGCCGTATATATTTTGCTAGAAACGTAAGTGATAAGGTATATAAGGTACGGCTTGAGCGTGGACGCAGGGCACCGGCGCCACAGGGCAGGGATCAATGACCTGCACCGCTACCTTCGATATAAAACTCAATTTAGCGACCACTGCCTTCTAATAAACGTTACAAAGTAATCATGTTATTGTTAGACGTGCCTCCCGGACTTTTTCTTTGGAACAAAACCGAACCAGTTCATTGAGATCCGACATGCGATCATTTACTTGAATAAATTGGAAAGAAGATTGACATTGTAAAAGGCTATTACAGTAATACGTCATATTATTCAGGGGCTTTATAAAATGTGAGGCCGTAAAATTCATAGCTATTCTCGCGCGAATGTAGCAATTTATAATTACTTATAAAATAACATAAATGTTTTGTGACAAGTATGTCGACGGCTATACGATTACATCTGAATTTACTAAAAAGGGTGACTGAATTTTTATTGCTCACTTTAGGAATAAATTAGTGGGCACGTTTATATTATGCGAGGTTAATAAATTATTACGGAACATGAATAATTTACTTTATTTAGCATTTTACCATACATTGTTGTCATAAAAATTCACCACATATTTTAATCATTCGCTCTTTACTTCATAGAAATATATGATTTATAGTTTTTTATTAGTCGCTAGAAGTACACTTAGCTGCCTATTCACAGTTGGATGCACGATTCCAAATTAAATGTGGTATCAAAAGTTCGCGGCATGTGACACGTAAATAGATTTAGTTTGCTGTAGCGATTCCCTCCGAGTTGAGCTCTGTCGACACTCGGGATTACGTTTGTTCATATTCCGTAGCTAGAACATGTAGTTATACAAGTACATAGGCACTAGTTCATCTCATTTCAGCTTCGTACCTAGTAGATTCCAATGTAATATGAACGGGGAAAAATCGGAAATACTTTTGTGTTATGTCGTTATGGAATATACATGAAAGTGCTACACGAATGGTTGGTTGATTTGTATGACAACGTGTAGGTATGTACACTGAACTTTTACATAGCTTTGAGAAAGATGTGGTGACGAAAAACATGGAGTTGAACAACCTTCACCTGTCAGAAACTGACATGCTGAAAACAAAAATAAAACTTTCTTCCTTTGTTTTTGTTTGTAGTCTTAAACAACATATTAATTGCTTCAAGATTTGACCTCTTGTAAGGTCTTTACTCCCGAGCGATTTCAGTTTTGTACCCTTATTATCATTCCGAACTGCAATCGTGTTTCTGCGGGCTCCGATTGGTCGCCATACACTGTCGATAGTACAGCTCGCGTCTACGTCTCCGGGCTGTCGAGTTCGTAACTTTCAAACCTACCTCTATATCTTGCACGTCGCGGAGTGTTTGCACGTGTGTCGCAATAACTGTTATGTATGTATTACTTATTGCACAACCACTACGTGATGTATTAGCACTACAGTCACTATGTAGATCAGACTTCGCAGAACTGTTATCTCCTTTAATTAAAATATGGCAGTAAAATATCTGTAAAGCACAGTTTCCTTGTTTTATATGGTTTACATAAATATTAAACTCCTTTTAATCTCCACTGAAGTTAAGTAAAACCTAGTAAAAGAACCACTCAAACAAACTAACTTCGGTGTGAAAGCAGTCTACAACTCTGTTGAGTTAAAGATTACTTATCCAATAAAATCAATTAGCTTAGCTCGCTCACGTTAGTTTGTAGTTTTGCTCAGCTACTATTTCAGTGCGCAGTGTGTTTGAAATTCATGGAATGTAGGGGAAAGTGGTATAAGATGGGGCCTTTAAGGAAAAGTGGCTGAAATACAAACAAAAAATTATTATACGAAATAGAAACTTTAATTGAGAAACAATCAGTCTTATTTCTCTTATATTCTAATCAACAATAACTCAAAAATTTAAATCTTCTTATGAAATTTTTTTTTTTCAAAACTGTGCCTTTCTCCATCTTGCCCCCGCCAATGGGGCAAGATGGGGGTATGATTGTGGGGTGCATTAAATCAATCACTGTCGCCACAATCGGGACAAATATGTATCGCCTCATCATCATCGTCTTCAGCTCCTGCACATGGACAATGCGCCCATCTTCCACACAACTGACAAGTGATCTATCCTTCAGTAGATTGAGAATACAAACCCTGACAGTATTTAACATTCAGTATCCTCAGTGTCACTCTAAGATTCATCATTTTTTTTTGGCTGGCTTTCTAGTTTCTTTATTGGTTTTCTTCTGTGTCTTCTTATTTTTCGTTTTCAGTTTGTTACTTCTTTGTCTTTCTTCTAGTTCAGCTTTGTATGGAGATTCCGTAAGTATGGCAGTTTGTACCCCATCATGCCCCAAACGACAATTTAGCAAACTTTATTTTTTTGAGATTAGAAAACCAAAGCTACTCGATTAAAACATTGCTCATAAATTGGCAAAATATGTCAACTTTACGAAAAAAATACTTCGTCTGTCTTATTGTCACATATTTCACACAGTAACGTAGATCACTTAATCGAAATATTAGATAAAAAGTGTCAAAATCAATAAATTACTTACGAAATCTCAATGCACGAACTTTTTGCCATGATATGAATGCCACTGAATAACTTACTCAAAATGCCATTAGATGACGTTAGTAGTAATTTCAAAGCATGTTTGGAACATTCTTTTTTTCGCAATCCCCATCTTACCCCACGACCCCATCTTATACCACTTTCCCCTACTCGTTCAATTTGGCCTTGTTGTTAAATAAAAACTTTGTTAACGTTGGTCTATATAATCTTTGAATGAAACATTTAAAAGAGCATATAACCATGATTGGGCATACATGAGAGGAGTGCAATGCTTAATAGACATAAAATTCAAAACACAGAGAGAGTTCATGCACTGAACCGCGGTACCTCCAAACTCAACACACATAGCATATCTATGCCAAAAAGTTGCCCATGTGTGCGGTATGTACTGTGAAAACGGATTATTCATGTGATGGGGAGGGACGACCGCAGCACCACGCTCATGGCTGCAGACTTATTGCATTATGTCACCGCTCCGGAGCCGTCCTCGGGGCACGTCGACAAACACCGACGCCGCTGCACGACCGCCCAAATTAGATGCTACACTTATGACGTGCCACTATTGAATTATGAATTAAGTTGCGTCATTAACACTGCCGTGTTTTGCTTGCTGCTATTCCGAGTGGAAGGGAACTTGCTCCAGGATTCTGGATTCAGAATAGGGAAGTGTTTTGAGATTATGTTGGGTTTCTACGTTAAATATATGTATTCACTGTCAGTGAATACATATATATATCAGTAACATAAAAGTAGTGTATAGATAACAGTGAATCACTGTTCGTCTAGTTACTCCACATTAGTATAGTTTATAACGTTGCACTAAAGCACCATTCTTGTTTTCATTATACCTCTAATATGTAGTTAGCGATGGCGATAACATAAATATTAATTTTGTATTTTATTTTCATTGTTCTTTTGGAATTAATTATCGCCTACCAAGCCTATGATGCTAATTAAATGTGTTTAGCTTAAACATTTGATTTTCTTTAAAATATATATTCAAACTTTCAAGCACGTGAAAAAGTATAGCGCCCAATTTTCAATATATTTGCACTAACGCTACTTCAGTATTTGAAGAACATACTCGAAGATGTGAGAGAAGTTCACTGAACCCTCGAGATCCACAAAGTGTTGCGCGATATCGTATGAACTTGTAGAAAAATATGTACGTTATATATATATTGAAAATTATTCAACAATTCGCCGACAAGTCTGTATAAGTTGTAAGTGTACATAGTAGCAGTTTGATTTCTCAACAGTATCTTTGCAGAAGGTTTAAGTGTGCTTTAAACAAAAATAGATCTGAACGAAAAGAGACTCTATAGTACGTCCCTAAAATCCTTTCAAGAGAAAAGCGTAATGTCGTGTTAACGTTGTATTCACGCTTCGAACTGACTTTTAAATCACAATATATGTTTTTATTCTACTCGGTTAAGTATTTGCTCAGTGAGGCTCGGCTAATAAGTAGGCTTAAGCGAGTAAAAAATATTCCGTATATTTGTCATGTTGTAGTTATTTAGAAGCGTGGGTGTGTAGCGACACATTGAGCGCCAACGAGACGGAATCATAGTGAATACATTGAGTTTATCTGGAGCGTTTATCTTCGCTTTATTCGTCTCAACCCCTCATCTTTACCGGTTGCTGCAAATGAGAGTGCTGTATCGACACTGCCTTCTTATTTCTTTTTAACACACTTATGAGATACGAAGATTCCATGAAAGTTTTTGCAAACGACGTTTTCAAAGTAACACATCTGTTTAAAACGCGGAGCACTTATTCAAATAGAAGATAAAGTACAATACAAGCTGTGCATTCCTTGAGGGTAATTAATGTCATCGCTACTAAAACAACAAAGTTGAACGAACAATTTGTAAATAACGTTGCAATTATTAAAATATAACAGCAGAACATTTGCAAAGACTCCATTTGTCTGCTCAAGAAGCCCGCCAACAGAATAGTTCGCATAATAAGTTGGGAATAGAACTCAGCAATAGTGGGCCGAAAGCGGCGGAACTTAGCTCAACAATAAAGTTGAAAAATCGAGGGGATTGCTGCGCTGCGGGCGTCGCACGGAGAAAAAACGACGCCAACATTTCGCACTTAATGAAACTGTAGCTGAAACAAAATAAAGGAATGTATTTACGGCCGGCACTAAGCATTGTTCCAAGAATACTCCGCGCTCGGAGCCGTTCCTAATGGCTCAAATAAAATATTTGAGGTGTCTTGTAATTATTTAATTGCTGCTTTTCTCTATTAGCCGTGTAAGCTGAATCACGATAATTCTGAATACTCATTCAAATTGATTGCATGTTAGATACTGGGTATAATAGAAGATATAATTACGGCATCATTATTAAGAGACACAATTTAACTTGTACTACAAAATACATTGTGTCGCACCCAGATTAAAAGATTTTCTCCTTATTATCAAAGGATTAATTTTAATAAAAATCCTTTTGCGTGGAGCGAGGGGTGTCGGACGCTGCAAGTGCGGTGTAGTGGTGTAGGAGGCGAGCTGAGCTCAGTGCAAGTTTTAATTACTTCGCCCCCACTTCGCGAGCTTGTTCCTAGGATGGGGCTATTTCGTCTCACAACTAAAAACTCTCATTTATAAACTGTGTTTTCCGTAGACCTTTTTTTAAGCTTCTGAATACGTAATAAGACCTAGTTAGAATAATGTACAGAAAAACTGATTGAGTACGCTTTTCGAATTCAAGTGTACAAAAGTTTCATCGTATACAAACATTAGCGCATATTTTCAACTAAGTTATTTGTTTGAAACTAAATGCCAGCCGCGGTTTGTTCCTAAAATATTTGAACTACTTAATTGTATGGTATGGGTGTGCCCTAATAGCCTAGATGTTGCAGTAACAAAGTTCATATAATCGACGTGGAGCCAACTAGAAGTATAGACGCAATCAGTTCTGGGTCGTTAAGATCACGCAACTCCTATCATTATTATCAAACACTCACAGGTCACAGGATTGCCAAATGTCTGCAATGTGACCTGACTACGACCTCATTTATCTACGAAATCTTATGTCTAAGATGTTGTCTAAGTACCATATTTTACGTGTAAATCGGCTTAATTAGATATTTTGACCTTAATCTGAACACAAGCTTATCCCGTTTGTACAGATTACGACCGCAAGTCCTATTTAGCGGGCTAATCCTGTTATTCTAATATTCCCCCAAACAAATGAAAAGAAAATATGAATTTAATATTAAATTTTGGCTATTATACCAAAATTAAATAAAGAGGAAGCATTCCCTCAAAGGGTAGATAAAACCTGCGCCACAAACATAATATATCCTATCTTAGGAGGAAGGTGTGGCGCATTGGGGCTGATTATTTTTGATCATTCGCTAATGCTTGGCTGCGGGACAAAGGCAGCTATCGATCAGCCCAATTCCACGGCGGCTAATTGCCGACAATTGTCTACCCCTTTTATCCGGCCACTCTTTGTGATAGCGGCCGCGGCTCGCTCCATGACTTGACTGTTTCAACCCTTGTAAATCATGCGACAGGGGAAATGTTGACACAAATATAAACTTTTATTTTAAACCGAGGTGCTTTTAATACTTTTACTTGTGGGAATACAGCCGTAGTTTTTATTAACGTGAGGCTTAACAATTGTCATCGTTAGGAACTGTTGTCGGCTTGTGTTACACATGTTGCACTGTAATTTTATTTGTTTGTTAGTGTTTTGTTGTTTATATGACAGGATGTATTCATGTCTTTCTATTATCTAGTGTTTTTCAATAAATGATTAAATGAAAAGTAACTTTTTTTCTACAAAGGTGTTTGTTAGATTTGTTCACATTTAAATACATTTGTTCACAATTAAACCCGCCAATTGTTTAACGGCTTGTTTATCTAATACCTACCCCAATTTTTTGTTCAGCGCATCATGGACAGCGCCGAAGCGGCAGCCCTGTCAGCCGGGAACGGCGGCAGCGACGGAGCACCCGGCTCGTACTATGACGCGCGCTGGCTGAACGTGCACGCTGATGACGGGACCCTGGCCGCGAGAGCCCGACGCCTGGCCCTCACGCCGAGCCGACACTTCGACCATATCGCTGTCAACACCAGCTATAGTGCCGTGCTTATGCCACCTTATATTAATACTGATGGTTTGTACTCTCATACATTAACTAGTATTTGTATCTAGTACTTTATAGTAAGCTTCTTTAGAGTCAATTCCAGCCCGTGCAAATTCAATAATTAAACCAATGCTACAATCTGCTGGTATACAATCTAGCTGATCTTCTTCTCACCTCTAACCTTCACCATAACTTAGGTACAAGGCCTTTGCTTAAGAAATGAAAATAATATTTTGATACAGAAAGTAATGAACTTGTAGAAAATTCAAAAGAATATTTTTTTAATTAAAATATTTTAGGTCAAGGTTAGAGGCTAATTAATGAATCTTTACATGAACTTTAATACTGAATCTACTTTTTAATAACTTCGTAACGGTTTCTAGAAGATCTCGTTAGTATATTTATTTAATAAGTTAGTAATGGCAATTAATTGATTTCGTCAGGTAATCATAGTTCATATCAAGCAAAGCATGAAAGTATCTTCAATAGGGTATTTTAGTCTAGATGAGAAAAAAATTAAAAGTGTATTACAATGATTGTTTAGAGGAAAAGCAATCGGGAAATGTTAGTTTCACTTCGTAAGGTACATAAATATATTTTTTATTGCAGTTTAAAGTTTTTAGGGTTTTTTATCTGTCTTTGAACACTACGAAATGTCGCCGCCATGCTAATGACGTCATTACGGTAGTCAACAACTTTTAACCAAGTGTTTCTCATATTTATATCCACTGGTACTTGAATCCATAATTTGTCTGGTGTTTTTACACTAGTGTTCTCACATTCAGAAACAACACACCAACGATACGGAGCATAATTACTCATTATTAAAATTTTCAATACATATCAAAATATGTATTACTGACAGCTGTAGTTTGTTTTCTTACGTAATGACGTCATGACCAAAAAACAATCATGGCGTCCGTTGTGTGCCGCGTTTTCGCGAAATACGCGCGAAATTTGAAATTATGATAAAACAATTAATTTATATTCGTACATAACGTGAGAAAAAAAAATATTTTTAATTTTTTTGAGATATATTAAGACTAAAGAATTTATTTAAGATATATTTCAAAAATGCATGTAATACCCTATTAAATTACATTCGAACATCATGCTTATTTACTTTTTAGAATAATGAAATGTTAGTTAAAAATACAACTAGGCTCTATCCCTAAATAATGGAAGCTAATATATTGTTGACACACGAGCGCGAGGGGGTCGGCCCCGGGGAGGCCGCCGATGATTAATGGACAGATTGACGTATTCCTCACTATTTAGTAGTGCTCACTCCAACAAATGTATTTCAAATCTACGATGAATTATTGTTGACAAATTACACTTGTCCATAGTTTTAAAATAAAGAGAAACTATGCCACGATTCTCTGCGGCCGAGTTCTAGAACGATACTCGAGATATCTTGAATAGAGCATACATTTGAATGCATTTGATTGGTTGAATCGAGGATTCAAGTCGGGATCCATGCTCGAGTATCGCTCTAGAATACCGACCTTAAAGTCGGTCGATTCGCTGCTATTATTTATTGTATAAGCCTAGGGTTTTATCAGTTCTGACTTTGTTTGTGCATTGTATATGGATTTCATTATTGATATAGACGCTATTGTTGTTGTTGTTTTAAATAAAGTTAAATACACACATAAAATAAACTTCCCACAAAATTCTTCACGCTTCCAAAAATCCCCAAATATCGTTTGGCAGGCCGTATTTAATTTAAAGGGCGTAATTACATAGGGCCTGGTGCGTTTATTTAACAAACCCATAGTACACAGGCGAACCATTAATTTTTCCGGCCGGCGGTCCAGGAGAAAGCAATCACGGCTGCCCAATGAACCAAGTTTGCCAATTACACTTCTTTTAATGGGTAGTTAAAGAAAATCTCCCTAATTGGTGGACAGAGTGCCAACAGTGTCGCGATTATCCCCTATTGTATAACGAACTTGCTGCATTTCATACATAATTCATAAGGTTAACAGCACGTGAAATAATTTACATATAATAAACGGAATTTAAACTTGTTCGTGCCTGTGGCCGCTTCATAAACAGTTTTATTGTTGTCTATAAAAATGGCTGCCAACTATTCAGATTAAATTATATTTTTAAATTGCAATAGGTTAAACTGTTTCCGTCTGCCGTAACTTCAACTAGGTTTTATTATATTTTTATTCGGTATATGCTTTTATAAAATGGGAATGTTGATTACTTTATAACTTTTTGGACCATTATTTTACAATGGTTAATTTTAAAAAACGACCTATAGATATAAATATTAGTGTTAAAGTCAGCATGTATTAATTAATCTACTGTATCATTTAAATCCCAGTAAATAACCACGTAATAGTCCAATTAAACATTCCCGCAAGAGTGGTTCGCAATAATAACGTGGGGTTGTAAAATATCGTCCAAGTTGGAGACAAGTTAAACTTGGCTGTTGTCGCAGATGGCGAGGTACAGAACCAGATCGCGTGGTCGGAGCACTTGGACCCCCTGTTCGTGAACAACTATGAGATCGACCCCACGCTGTCGTGGCAGTACTACGCCTCGTCTTCTGGATTCATGAGGCGGTATCCAGGTAAAAGAGCCCACAGAACTAATATACCTATTGCATTTTGCACAATTTATGAATAATAGTAGGGGAGGCCTAGAAGGGATTTCGGGATTTACTCAAGCGCGGCAGATTAGTATATAGGGAGGTACCTATTACCCCATTTAACACCTCCACCAAATATAAGCCCTGTATATGCAGCCGCGCGTCTAGAATAAAGGATCAGATTAGTAAAAAAAAAATTATCATCTGACATTCTCCAGCGCGTCAGATTAAGTTAGGGTAAGTTAGTTATATGCTAAAAAGTGTATATTCCACTAATCTGACAATTTGCGATTGACGATAAGAAGTAGGAAGGTTACAAACTTGTAAAAAAAAAACGTCATCTTGACTTTCTCGAGCGCGGCTATTTTTTTTTTATTTTGAAGGGAGTAATTCAACGTTCACGAAAAATATAAAATCTGACGATTCCCGTAAGCCGAAGTAAGGAAAATTAATCGATAAAGTTTAAAGCGTGCAGCTACGTGATGCCGGTATTCTCCTCCCAAGTTTCTATTCCTCTCTCTCTTTTTTCAATTCAATTCATTTGCAATAAGTGTTAGTACATTTTGGGTCTTAAATAATCTACACTAATATTATAAAGCTGAAGTGTTTTTTGTTTGAACTCGCTAATCTCAGGAAGTTACTGGTCATGGTATGCAGATATATTGTTTTTAACGAAGACGATTCATTTTATTGCATACTTTTGTTAAATACGTGTGCCTTCCAGTTGCATTGTTTGTCTATCGTGATACCGAGAAATGCCGTTTCGTATACTTCGCCTTTTTTATACAGGTCGTGGTGGCCTAGTCATCCGGTTAACATTGGCTCTACTCTGCATAACGTGGTTCACAAATTACGCGCGTAGTGTCGCTTCATCAATGAAAGCAACTGCTATCTCTTTCTATCTGTTCTGCAAGAGTGGCAATGCGCAACTCTACTGGATGGTTTTAATTAAACTAATAAATTAAGTCTTTATACGTATTTTTTTTTTGTACCTATGAAAATAGCTGGGAAAAAGGCTGGGCAGATTATTTAGATTTTAGATTTATCTATGGGTATTAAATTGAATAAAATTAGTTTTTGTAAGATTTACGCGTAGATTATTTCCGTCAAGCCATGTTATTATAGATTCTATTGTATTGTTTATGACACATGTATATTTATCAATGTCATTATAATTAAATGTAATTATTATAGAAATTTATGTAATGTATGAGCAGATTGATACACTCCGCTAATAGCAATCATATATATCATGTATTATGTGCCTTCTTATCGAGAACAACCTTTATTATAACAGCTTTGTTGAAATGTTTGTCCGTTCTGAGATATATCTCAAAAAGTGTCTTTTTGATCCATAGATCAAAAAGTGTGTAAAAGTTGATAGTACTTAGAAGACATACTCGTAGTAGCACTTAGATATTCCTTTAAAAACTTGAGATATCAATGGATTATTTAGTTTTAACTTTTACACACTTTTTGATCTATATCTCAGGACGGGCAAACGTCAACAAAGCTGTCATATTAAAGGTTGTTCTAGATAAAAGGCCTATACAATGATATGTATGACATTGCTATTGGTGGAGTGTACGAGGTTCCGTATATTTGTGTCCATTGTCCTTTATGTTTTTCATACTTATTTGCTTATAAATAAAAGTTTTGTACTTCAAAGAATAGGTACATACTGGTTTATTTACTTGCAATTTTTTCAGTTCTTCAATTTGTTAAAAGGTTTGCAAAAAAACTTTCCATTGTCAGATTAAGCGAATTCCTCCAGATAATCGTCAGATTATAAGATGATTACGTTAAGGGTACATAAATGAACCATATATATCTTAATCTGACGCGCTCGAGTATTTCAAAATGGCGATTTTTTTTTGCAATTTCAAGTAATGGCCACGAGTTTAGGTCACGTCTAAATCGTCAGATTATTGCATAAGAGCCTTCGTTTTGGTTCACTTAACACCCCTTTTGATAATCTGACACGCTCGATAAAATTATTTTTTTTCCCATTTTTAACCCTTACCTACTACCACCCCCACCATGGAAACAGTCAGATTAATATACGTATGTTTTCAAAATGACGTAGGACGTGCATGCTATTAATATCTGACGCGCTCGAGTATGTCCATGCAACTGTTTTTTTTTACATTTTTGAAAGTTTATAGCCGCTCCACCCACCGATGAAAGTGTGTGTATGTCAGGACATTTTTTTCTTCTTATCATCTAAGCTTCGCAATCTAATAGGTCTCATTGACGCTCGAGTCACTCCCGATTTAGCACTCTCGCCTCCCCTACTATAACCAAGTAAGTACATTTTAAAACTTTGCTACGAAAGCGGAGCGCTACGATTTCTACGTGCGCTACGAATGCTATGCGCGCTACATAATGTTTACTTATCCAACTTCGCTTACCTAGATGAAAATCAAACATTTACCTTATTTCGTCTCGTACTAAACAAACAAGATCTTTGATTGATTTTAAAATTTTAGCAAATACTTACCTTTATGTGCTGATATCGTAGCAAGTTTTACCTGTGATTAATGTAAGGGTTTGTGTATCGCAGCTATGTCCTGGCCACCAGAAGACGGTTACTCGCATCACGCGAGAGATTTCTACGACTTCAGGTCTTCAAACTGGTTCGTCGAAGCGGCGACTTCCCCTAAAGATCTAGTGATCCTCCTGGATGACTCCGATGACCTGAGCTCGTCGTACTGGCGACTTGCCAAGTCCACTGTATCAGCTCTCCTGGACACCCTCGGACCCAACGATTTCGTCAACATCTACAGATACAGCGACACAATCTCCGAGCTACACTCCTGCTACACCAAAGTTCTAGCTCAGGTAAGCATAACTTCACGTCATTTTATCTACTTAGCAAAAAAATCTTGCTCCACTGAATAAAGAATTCTAAAAACATTTGCTCTTTACGCTCAGATTGAAAACACATTTATCACTCAGATATTCCTCGAAAATCAAATCTTATTTTAATATTAAAAGTATCCTAGTTTTCGATCTGAGCTGCGATTCATCTTCAAGTTGGCAAGCTTCACTGAGATCGGTTTAAAAGTTCCAACGATTTAAATGATTAAGAAATGTGAGTAAAATAGTTATGAACCATCGTTTACTTGGAAAAAGCAAGTCAATGTTTTTTATTTGGAATGTAAATAATGGATGAAACGTGTAGGGGTATTTATAAGCTGATACAATATTATATTAATGGCGGCCGTGATATAAGTGTCATAAGTTCAACGCGGTCGTGTTGGAAGCCGCGACCTTTCGATCCAACATTTACGCTGGACGATCGACTATTGGCTTTTTATTAACTTTACTTTCGATATTGCGGCTTATAACTTTGTCAAATTGATTTTATTTCGTATTAAATATATAAATAAATGCTATCGAACTTCAAAGTTGTGTGGTCAACTCTTACTTGTTTGGAAAGTTGAAAAAACTAGTAACCTAAGCTGTCCAAACTTATATCTTCATCGATCGATATCAAAAGTTCTTTGACACTGCGATATAAAAGAATATATGTTGTCTATGTGCATAAAACTCAGGCACCGTGGAAATAAAGTAGTACTATATAAACTCGTCACGTGGGTAGTAAACCCAGCTAAACAAAACTAGTGGGTAGGAATATCCGCCGGCGCTGGAATCGCTATCCATCAGTGTTTACACTCTATTAGGATATTCGATTACCTGTGCGCTAATATTACGTGGGAGCTAAGCCCACATAATGCAGAGCCGGAACTCTGGGCTTATGGCGAGCTGACTTTTTGATACTAGTTCGTTTACACAGGGAATTTTAATTCCCAGGAGTTGGTAGATTAGTTTTATTTTGTAACCATATCTACACTATTGTTTTGTACATTGTAGAGCTTGTTTGGTTACTTGAACGCGCTAATTTCAACTACTGGGCTGATTTGAGAAATTCTTTCAGCATTAGATAGTCTCTCAATTGAGCAAGACTATAAACTACTTTTTATCCTGGCACACGGAGTAATTTCCACAGGACGCAGGTCCAACCACTGGCGAAAACTAGTTTATTAAACATGTGTCATTATAACAAGCTATTGCGATAAAGCAGAAGCGTCGCTGTGGGACCAATTTATAAATCATTAAAACGTTGCTAATAGTTTCTAACGTGTTATTAGCTAAGCGAGGCGACAATCAACAGTAAATACGCGACATAAGTTTAATTAAAACGAGGGTTGCAAATACAGGTACGGAACAAATTGTTCAATGTCAGTACTGATTTAACGTGACGTAGATTGTCCTCGAATTACCTACATATAAAGCTTTTAATATCGGTTTATGCGTGTCAATTACTGGCGGGCACATTGTCCACGTTTTTGCATTAACAATGCTGGATTTAGGTCACGCCAAGATAACATCACGTTAAGGATTATACACCAAAAATGTTACCAAAAAAAACTCTGACGAACATGGAAATTTCGAGCAAAATCGGGATGAAATTAAACGGCCGCGGTTGCGGACCGTGACAGAACGGATGCAGAACACAGGACCCGTGTTTTATTAATTATTTCGTATTCCGTAGAAATTCACAATCGGAAAATCATATGCGCTACAATAATCGTACTGAAAATCTGCTTTGGCAGGTTAATGCTACGTGCAGAACTTTGGCGATGAAATTACACTTTTTTGTTTGCATACAAATACATAGTTGATTATAATCTTTTCATGTGCTGTATAAAAGCTGAAAGCGTATAATCTTGATCTTTCTAACAATGAACATACTCGTTAGAATTTATGTATTTAAGATTCAATTAAGGTCTAGTTAATAAGAGGTTAGTCACCCGAAGCCCGTGGTTCCTATAGACGAATACAATAGAATACCACGCTTTGATATAATTTTCATTTAAGGTTCGTAACCACACAATGCCCAAATGGTCAAAAGACAAAGAATACCGCATCGTTTAGGAAATCGATAGGAAACGTGTAGCTGTAGTTACGTATATTCGTAATTATAAAAGTTTATTTCTACATTTGGAGTGCGGTTAACATGGCTGGGGGGAGGTTTGCAATAGTGGGTGAAGGCACTGTTACACTGACCAGCGGCTAGTCGCGGTTGTTATAATTACGACCAAAGGTATTTCATATAGAAATGTCGTGGGCGAGGCTGCGGCCGCGGCACTAGAACAGTTATACGCCTACACGTACGTGTAGTACGTACCTACCTACGCTTATATCCATTATACCTCATCGACAACATATTTGCAGTTTCTGAAGCACGTCCACGAATAAGCAATTTACTTGATGAAACTTCGTAAAAAAGCGACACAATCCGGAATTTCGGGCCAATGGAAAACTTAATAATATTCATATTGCGAAGGAATGCGGCAATATCGGCAACCATTTTCATTAATATCGTCAAATCAGAATACCATTATTTGACCTACTGCAAAAAGACGCATAAATGTTGTTAATCACTGTACGCACAGGTTGTTGAAATTCTCTTACTGTAATATCTTTATGGAACGTTGTATTTTATGTTTTATTAGCGTGCACTTGCTCTTAGATATAGAATAACGATAAAAAGTACCCAATTGTATTATTTATTGTGTAGTAGATCAAGCGGATCTAAATAACTGTGGCTCAATAAACCCGCCTGTATACAAGGATGTAAATGATGGCGACAAATGCAAGTATCGCGTGTCGGAACGCCGCGGTTGGGCTCCGATACTCATCTGTCATCGTGTGTACGCACCTTAATGGATTCAATGGAGCCGGCTTTAATGCGACGCCATTAATATTGGGTATCAAACCATTTTAGTTTCACTGTATACTAACGCAACAATTGAGTAAATAACAAACGCAACGCTGATCACTATCATCACAATTGATGAGATTTTGACTTGTTTTATAAGCCTTTTGCAGGGGAACATTTATTATTAAAAATTTGTTAAGCTTAGCAAAACCTCATAATATTTTCCTAATTCGGGTCCAACCAGAAGATTAAGTCCAGTTTCTACACGACATATATAAATTATGAAAATCAGAGTCAAATAATAAAATAATACAAGGATTTGCTACAGCCTAAACAAAAAAATTATAAAAAGGTGATATTTACACTAAAACCTAAATGGAATACATTAGGGACAAATACAAAAAGCACTTCATTATGACGGCGGTGCCACGCGAGGGCTGTATGCGGGACATTCATCAATCGAGCACTCACGCAGTGCCCACGGGCCTACCTACCCGATGTGGCGTGATGTGCGTTAAGTGACAGATAATATTTAAATATTTATTGTATTCACCACCCCGAACTTTTCACAACTGACTTCGATTAACAGTTAACCTGATTTTATCGACCTAACTCTTTTTGATCAGATAGGATGAATTGGGAAAGATGCGGTTACATACCTAATTGATTTTATATTTCGTATTTTTCTTGACTATTTTCATGCTCAATTAAGAGGCAAGAGTTAATGGAGTGAACATTTTTTAAACGGTTTTATTTAGCTCACCCTGTTTGTTTTATTATTTATTCTTTCTTGGGTCAAATTTAGTAATTCAAATTTAAGTAGCTTCCTGTTGTCAGATTGATCTGAAATTTGGTACACACCTTGAATTCCGATGACAATACAATATAGTAATATCAATAACATTGTAAATCCAAGATGGCCGCCGGTACAAAATGGCGGATTACATATTTTTTCCACAACCCCCTCAATATGGGTATCAAATGAAAGGGCTAGTCAAGTAGAATACTGTCAGCAACCCCAGCGGGGCCCAACAAGGCCAAGGCCTGCCTGGGCTGGGGGATTGTTCGAAAGAGTTACCGTGGTCTTGGTATATAAAAGGCCTACGACGAAACAAAACGGTTTTTAGTCAGTAAGAGTTTGGCACTCCCTCACCGCTGCTGACCCATATACAGAATGAGGAATATTCGGTATTTTCATTAAATACTAAAAACTAGAAAATAAAAAATCGGTAAAAAAACTTTTAAGTTAAACGGTTTTATCTTATGTGTCTACTAGGTCATATTAGACTAAAATAAAAACGTGGGGCCCTCTGAAATCCTACCTATGGCAAAGCATATCTTTATACTTTGGTAGATCGTGAGCTCGGCGTTCGCTGGTGAAGCCGCTACGGCTGATTATTTTTTGTCAAAATCTCCAGTTACGATTATAGTAAGTCGATGCAATCCACACCTATTATACCTCTAGAAGAAAGTATTACAGCAATAGTAAGGTAATAGGCCCCACGTTTTTATTTTAGTCTAATATGACCGGGACCACCTACGTAGGTTTAAGGTAAGTAACAGTTTTTTTTTATTTTCTAGTTTTCAGTGCACATAAGATAAAACCGTTTAACTCAAAAGTTTTTTTACCGATTTTTTATAATTTAAATAACTTGTTCCCATGTTATTACACAATTCATAAAATCAGAAAGAGTTCAACATAAGACATAAGTATGCATGGATTTCAAAAAGTTCAACGACCACGAACACATCGTAAGCCGGTAGCTGTCGGCTCAATCTTTCGCTGTCTAAACTGTTAGTTGATAAGACATCCTCGCATTTCCCGAGGTGTCTGTAAAGAACTATATTTCAACGAGAATATCATCTTGGCGTGCTCACTTTATTCAGTTCATAAGTCTCGGCAAAGTTTAGAGATAAAATCAACGGTACAAAGAAGAGAGCGGCGCGTAGCTCGTGACAGGTGGGAGGGTGGCGCCGCGCCCTTATCGCGCGAGCTTGCAACTTTGTTGCGATACTTGCACACTTTCCCAACAGCGGGTCGAGCCAAGTCACAAGTCCGATCGATGACTAGATAATACTCCAGCTCCATTCGAGCTGCTGCTATGTTTTCTTGAGAACAATAGCGGCGAACAGCAAAGAAGTTTCCCCGAACACTTTATTAATCCATGTAAACTATGAAAAACCGTGCATACTTTATACATACAAATTCGTGAAGGTGTGCTTGAAATCTACCAACTTGGCTAATATACGATCCAACAATTAGCTACATGGCAAACATTCCCAGCTTTATGTCGTCCCCGGGGAAATGAAACTTTGTATATTTAAGAGTTATACGCCCCATGTTTCATTTGTATATTCTGTGTTTGTTAACATTAACGAGTCGGTAAACGGTTTATTTGTTATCTAATGACTTATTTACTGTTCGTTAGTATAGTTACATTGGTTTTATTTGATATGTTAAATGCGCATGGGAATTCTATTTATTATATTATATGCTTTGATTATATAATATGGCTTCTGAGATGGAAAAAAATATATATTCTTGGACCCGTTTTTGGCTGAGTAGGTAACTACATAAAACTTAGTACGATTAATGGAAGCTACAACCTTCCTAGACGTTAGACATTCTAGTCAAAGATATCTAAGCAATAAACGCTAAACATGTTGGTGTTAGGAACTCATAACAATGGGCCTTCGCAGTAAGTTTCAAGGTTGCTCGCCTGCAACCAGGTGCAGCCTTCGTCCGCGGTTAGACACAACTTTAACTCATCGCTAGTTGAACACATAACTTGGCCAGTTTTATTAAACAGTACGAGCCAAGGTAAGGCCTTGTAGATTCTTTTCAAGATAATTCCAATGCTGCATTATGTAGCAGGGTTATTTAGCTTTTGCAAACATCAAAGCCTCTATTCTCTATAAACTACGCCCAGCAACGTAGCTGCGACCTTCTGCAAGGGTACTTTAGCCTAATATCAATTTTAATTATTCTCATAAAACTGATCGCTGCGATAAGGAAAGAAAGGAAAGCAATTAATAAATTAGTCACATTCCTTATCTCAATGGTATCGCGTAATGAAGAGAATGTTATGAATATTCATATTTTCAAACGTGCCTTTACGTTTTAGTACGTTTTGATGTGGGCGGAATATCGAGCAATAAAATTGCAGAATATCTCCACGGCCCTTGAAGGCACTTTGTGCGTAGCTCGTGTGAGCGAGCGCCGGATATCGTAAAGTGAACTTATTGGAGTTATTGAGTTACTATGGAATAAGTGCTATCCTAGATTGAGTTAGTCTTGTGCCGATAAACCAAACGATCTGCTTATTCTGCTTACATTTATAAAAGTAACGTATTACGTTAGAGATGGAAGTTTAGACTGAAAGTTTTTATACAAATTCTGATTTATAGAAAATTCTACTTAGGTAATTGGCATCGAAGCATCTTACATAAGAACATATTTATTTTTATAATTGTTGCAGGCTCTTCCAGAGACGATAAGAGAGTTGAAAACAGCTTTATGGAACGCAGAGCTCTCCGGAGGTGTGGCTAATCTGACGGGCGCTCTCACCACAGGCTTCGAAATCTTACATCGGGTAAACATTTTATTCTTAACATTCCAAAAAGCAGCGTACTATCTACGTAATGACCTGAAGAAGGCGAAAAATTACACTAAAAAAGCTATTATCATCATCATACTCCTGCCCTTATCCCAATTTTTTGGGGTCAGCGCAAAATGTTTTCTTCTTCCATACTCTTCTGTCTGCCGTCAACTCACAAGTAACGTTCTTTCTAGCCATGACAACTTTCACACAATCCATCCATCGTTTCTTTGGTCGTCCCCTATAATATAAAAACAAAAAACCTATAATATTTTCTTTCATGTCCTTACAGTACAACAGAACAGGTCTAGGATGTCAATGCAATCAAGCGATCGCCGTGATAGGCGCCGGCGGGGGTGCGGGCGGGGTGAAGGGGGTGTTCCGCACGTGGAACTGGCCACATATGCCTGTGCGCATCTTTACGTATCGTGTGGGAGGAGACGCTACTGCTGGACATAATATGAAGGATATGGCTTGCACTAATAAAGGTAAAGTTTAGTGGTCGTTGGTGAAAATAAAAGATGAATGAATTTGGGAGAATTATTAAGAACCTTCTACTACTTCTAATTGCTACAAGCTTGTTTCATAAAAAACTCAAAGTTATAATCATTCATACACTTACACATACATATACATTCAATGCTGTACTGGTTTTCCCTACATTATGTAAATATTCCAGGTTTCTACGTGACGATAAACGAGCACTCAGAGATCAAGTCGAAAGTGCTTCACTTTGTGGAGGTGCTGGCGAGACCACTCGTCATGTACCAAACCGTGCATCCTGTGCACTGGAGCCCCGCGTACGTTGGCGGCAGGGTATGTAGTCATTCTTATACTTGGTCACTATGGATTATATTAGGTGAAAGATGCAATACATAAGCAGGCACTTTCAAATACATACTGTTATGAAAATAGTTAACACCGAAAGATTCTGAGAATATTTCTAAATCAATGAATCAACATTGTTGATATTGACGGCATGCCATAATCCATTTTAATTGTGACGTAACATTCACATTTATTTCTTCATTTTATGTACTACCAATATTTAGAGCCATATCGGACAGAACAGATCCCAAAATCTTTTTAAGGGCTGGATCCTGCACTTGCAAACAGGCAGCTTAGGGCAGGCCTACACAGCATACCCTATGTGCCAACTTCAGAAATGAAATGCTCCTTATCTTGCAATTACAGAGCAGTAGCCTCGCTGATGATGGAATGGGTCAGCTGATGTCCTCCGTCACCGTACCCATCTTCGATAGGCGAAACCACACGGTAAGTATCACTATTCCTACATTACTTACTTTTTTCTTTTGTAGTTTTGATATTAAGCCTTCTTTATCTGTAAGAAAATCTTACTTAATAGAATTCCTTTTGTTTCCAGCAAAGAGAAGCCAATTTACTCGGCGTTGTTGGTACCGATGTGCCTATCGATCAAATAAAGAAGCTCGTACCACCATATAAGGTAACCTACCATACCTCATAATATACTTACATAATTTCGTCTGAAGTATACATTACAATCCTAATCAATTTTATATTTTTACAGTTGGGTGTGAACGGTTACTCGTTCATGGTGGATAACAACGGGCATGTATTGTATCATCCAGATTTAAGGCCGTTGGTATGTATTTTTACTATCTTCTTAATTACTGTTATAACTGCCCAGAGAGTCGTATGAAAGCTGTACAATTTGAAGTAGCAATTCACAATGATGTTGATGACGAACCAGATTATAATGTATTTTTAAAACATATTATTTCTATTGTTACAGCACACAAACGAGGAAGTAAGTACAGAATGAAGTTTTCCAAATCGTTTATCAATTTAATTATCAAGAAGGAATGTTAATAAAGTTAGTCATAATTTAGTAATACTAATTATATTATATTTCGTCTTCATAGTACACTGAGACGCTGCGCCCTCTATACTCGAGCGTAGACCTCACTGATGTGGAACTGCTTGTAGACTCGGATGAGAACTCCAGGGTCAATCTAACATCACTTCTACTTGATGTGAGTATTATTGATGAAATCATGATAAGCCTTTTAAAATTAATATTACCTATGTACCACAATAAAGATTATTTGTATTTGTAATGAGTCCGAGGGGTACCCCAAGGTTCAATCTTCGGTCCAACGTATCGAAAATTCATAAGTAGCAATCATCATTTGCTGTAAGTAACCGAAGGTTGTCTAATTTACATTTAAGTAGACGTTAAAATATTATGCCGTAGTTACTTTCCGTCAACACTTCGAACTTATGTGACCAACAAATGCAACAAATTGTAGAAATAAGAAGAACTTCAAAAACATAACCCTTCTTGGCAATTTCATATAAAAAGTATTAAAAAAACATAATTACTGAATTGCGAACTTACAGCTTCGCCACGACATGATAGAACAGCGCGAAGGCGAAACCGAGATCGCAGTCAAAGTGCAATACGACAACATGAGACGCGTCGCCACCAGACGACAGCGGTACTTCTACAGCCCGGTGGACGGTACCCCGTTCTCTTTGGCAGCCGTGCTTCCCGATGGGTATGGCATGTATGAGCTTCAAGCGGAGCAAGAAGTCAAACATAGTCCTGTCAATGGTGAGTGAGATTTTGAAGTAGAAGTCTTCTGTTTTGCTTGAGACCTTGTTGCTCCTTGATTTGAGACCGTTTGTGCAATAGTATCTCTATTGCTCTCAAATAGTGCTTCACTTTGGTGCTTCTATAAGGACTCCTCTATAACATATTCCTATAACCTAATCTTTGGTAAATTCTGTCTGCTTTTCCATTTGTTATTAATTTATGTAATTGCTTTTGTAACTAACCCAAAAAATTTCTAACTGCAGTCACGGAATACTTCAAAGGCGAAAACTGGAAAGTCCATCCCGATTGGTAAGAACTTTATATATACTTTACTAGCGTTTCATATATACTCTTACTACTTTACCCGCTTTGCGGGCTTTGCACGGGATAACAGTATTTCCCCACTATTGAATGGATGTTTTTTGAAGGTTTAAGCGTACAAAGGGACATAGGGATATAGGGACAAAAAAATACTTTGTTTTATACTAAGTATGCAATGAAGATTCAAATCTTCATTACTTCTTAACTGGACAACACTATCACAAAGTGTTGACATCAACATCACAGAAACTACAACACTTTGTTTTTGTGTGTCCAGGGTGTACTGCGAATACGCGTCGACATCCGAGCAGTCGTTCAACTCAGCGGAGGAGCAACTAGTGCACTTCTTGTCTCGCGCGGGGCGGCCGGGCTGGAAGTGGATGTCGCTGCGTCCGCGAGCACTCACGCTGCATAACGCGCACAAGAGGCAGGATAGGGACTCCTATTACTGTACGTATTTAATGAAGTATAACATATTGTTTCGACAGCGAAAGTCTGCTGTTTTTATTTCGAACAGGCCATTTTTTAAACTGTTATTTTGAGGAGCTTTTATATTACATAAAATATTCTAGAAAATGAGCCAAATAGGCCTTTGCAGTCTCTTACATTCCAAAAAAACGCTCGCATGAAGAAGAGCCGGCAAGAAATTTCATGGAAACTTTTTTTAAGAAAAAGTTAGATGTTAAGCTCGTTGCAAAATCTGGCTTTCAGAAAAGAAGGAAGACTTATAGATTGAATCAACCGTCATCGCTTATTCGAAGACTTCTCGTCAATAGTTAAAATCAAGGAACCAAACAACCCTCAACCCTTTATAACTTTTAGAACACTACATTAAAAGTCTGCTTCATTTTCAGGTGACAAAACTTTAGTGCAATCATTAATTAGGGACGCAATGGTAATCAAAGAATTGGACGCTCACACTGGACATGCTAGCCATCACTCACAGTAAGTATTTGTTCTTATATTAAAGCATGATTTGCACCCAACACCTGAATATATTCAATATTTGCAAACACTTATATTTTTGCTTTTGAGAGCAAAATTCTCAGTGGCGATGCTTCCTCTTTCAATATTTCAAAATTAATTGGATATAAGCAAGTTGATTTCGTTTATGGTACTGGGCTACATTGAATAGAGCATAACTATATCATCAAACATTTTCTATCAGGAGTAGTCTCCTAAAGTGAGGGATATAAGTCGATTCGACATCTACAGTACCAATTTCCTTTGCTAAAAAAACTGGCTTCTACTTAATTTCTATGCACCGCCACTAAAAAAGGAAAATAAAAATTAACTATCACAAAACTTAGGGGTCCTATATGCATGACATTTCAGCACTTTATTTTTATTTATGTGGATGACTAATTTGTTTGTGTTTGTCACACAAATAGCCCGATAGCGACTTTAATGGCACTCCTTACAAGGTAACGTAACTCATCAGATTGGTTCACTTCCAGTAGAACTGCTAGACATACCTATGCTAATGTTACTGACTAAGGACAAACGTCTGCACCTACACGGTTTGGCTATTGGAGTGCTGTGAAACTTGGGATAAAAAATTAGTTAAGGGCTGCCGAAATTGCACTTAATTATAGCACCAAAAGGCTGTTCGGACAAATAATGGTTTAGAGTCAATACGGGTTCCTATCTAAGAATTCTGAACATCGTTCTAAGAATCCTGATATACTACTATTATAAAGTTTGCAAGTAACGCCACCTCAATATAAATTATTCACTAATTATCTAGCTAACGAGGATCAGGTAAAGTGATATAATTGTTTTTGTTTTGTGTGATTTTTAGCCAGCACGGATTATTTTTACAAAAAACACAGCAGTTATTATAGACTTTTCTGTAGGCTCTGTTTTACAGTGTACCACGGTTGACATCGCGAGGAAAGCTAGCATATATCATTGATGTGTCTTGTAATAATTTACATAACAAGTAATAAGCCCTCATTGACATGTGACAAGGGTCTTCTAAATATTAAAGATTAAAAATCTTTACAATTGTCTCCAATACCGATCATGTCAGTAACCTTATTTGACTTCGACAAAAATAGCCACCATGGCCATGCATCCAAATAAATTCCCACGAAAGCTAAAATCGGGTTCATGTCCAGATACTTACCTCATCATATCTTTGCAGACAAGGCCGGTTCCACAAGTTCGTGGTGACGCTGTCGTTCATCGCAACCCGGAGCGGTCTACTGCGGTGGACGGAGAACGTTAACACTTCCAGAAGTTCTGATTCATCTGAACCGTAAGTAGAACCAGGACCTAAACAAACCTACGAGAATCTTGTTATTTATCACTGATTTCCAATTAAACCATGATTTCATATTACAGGCACTTCAGCGAGAAATACGCTCGCGCCTACGACTCGGAATGGTACCGTCGCGCAGTGGAGCACCACGCCATCGAGCCCGAGAGCTTCGTATTCTCCGTTCCGTTCCGCGATGGCTCTGAAGCCGAGGAGTTGAGCGGTCGGCCACCGCTAGTACTGGCTACCCACGCGGTCTTCGTGGAGTCCCGCGGTCACCGCGCACCCGCCGCCGTCGTCGGACTACATTTCCAGCTAGACTCGCTAGCAAAACACTTCTTGAATGTTACTTCTGCAGTAAGTCATACTCAAACGGACGACCGTCTCTATGATATCGGTCTCATTTCCCATTTTCCTTGCAGTGTACCGGAGGCACGGCTTGCAAGAAGACCTGCGCAGGCGATGAATTGGACTGCTATATTTTGGACGACAATGGCTTTATTATTCTGTCAGAGGATGTCTCGCAAACAGGACGGTTCTTCGGTCAGGTTGACGGCACTATTATGGATTCTTTAGTCCAAGATCGGATATACAAAAAGGTAGTGGTCCACGATCATCAAGGCCGATGTCCGGATTCCAGAAACTCGTTTAGTGGAGATGGTCACAAAGTTTCGGTAAGTACCTAAACGGAATTAAACATTCCTATTTCACTTAGACGAATTCTCCCTATACTACTTATTTAATACAATTCTAATTTATGCTCATCTTGAAATGACAGCCCCTGAAACCATTGTCTTGGCTTGGCGGATACCTAACCAGCCTAATCGCAATGTGGTTCCCTCTATGGGAACCAGTTCATGCACGAGCTAGACCTTACGCTGAGGAGGAAGTCGGTAAGCACAAACACTTGAAAGTATACATCACAGTCAGTACGAACACAATGCAACAAATTTAACTGATTGTCTTTTATGCCAGATTACGAAGACTACGAAAGCGAAGATGTCGAGAACGAAGACGACTTGGATAGAGACCGTGGGACTTATGAGATCATCATCGACGGCCTTGGAGAGACCTCTCGGGACAGCGGGCGAGCACATCCCCCGCCTCCTTCCCCCGGCGCCGCCCCTCCCCCGCCACCCCGCGAGGCCGCGCGCTCGGCAGCCGTGCGGCCCTGTGACACCAGCGCCGAACTGTTCACCCTGCAGTCTTCGAGACTCAATACTGCACAGCCGCTCAAGGGCAAGCTCACTAACTGTCACAACTCTGGCTGCGAGAGGTACGTACCAGTTAACTAAGCAAACCATCGACTTGTGATCAGTTTTCATGAAACTACATGAATCTGACCATGTGACCTAGTGAAAATACCGATTGGTAGCGTTGGTTATCAGATTTTCTCCTAGATTAACTCCTGACTATTTCAAAAGATACAAAACTTTCCATGTGGGACCCACAATTTAAACATGCCTTCCGAAACACAGACAAACTTATCTACTATGTCATAAATGGTTCAACCATACCATTCATTTGGCTGTTACTCAGGCACGAGTTCCTGGTAAATAGATTCGGGATTGATTGAACGTATTGTTGTTCGTCAGGCCGTTCAGCGTGCAGAAGATCCCGCACAGCAACCTGATCCTGCTGGTGGTGGACACGCTGTGCCCGTGCGGCGCCAAGCGCCTCGACGTGCGCGCGCGCGAGGCCGCCCCGCGCGCCGCCTGCCGCCGCGCGCCCGCGCTGCACCGCCGCCGCCCCGCGCACTGCGGCTCATACCATCCCGAGGTAGCATAACGAAAATTGGAGCAATACAGAAATTGTTTATTTAACTGCGGGGTTAAATTTTAACCATATATTGGCGAATCATGACGAGGCAGTTAGGGCCATATACATATTACCATATATGACCCTAACTGCCTCGTTGGTCTAATTGTCGAAGCGCGGCTGCTGAGCACTATTCGATTCTCGGGTTCGATTTCTCGGGCTGAAATCGCTTTGAGGGTTTTAAAAACTTTCACGAAGCAACCCGGAGCCTGGAAGTTAGTGATACACCCGTGCATCGGAAAGCACGTAAATGTCGGTCCTGCGTCTGATCTCTCTCCGGTCGTGTCGGATTATCGTCGGTATATCGGGCTATGAGAGTGAAGGAATAGTGAGTGCACCTGTGTCTCCGCAAATGCTTGTGCACTATAATATGTCCTGCTCAATTGGCTAATCTCCTTATATGAGAACAGCTGCCATAGCCGATAACTGGCTCGGCGGACATCACTTATTATGTATGACCCCAGTATACTTGTCCATTTTTACAGAAGTGATAACAAGAGATGATGATTTTAGGAAATCGAGATCCAGTCATGTGGTCGCGGAGGACGCTTGCTGCCGGCGCTGGTGGCGGTGGTGACGCCGCTGCTGCTGCGGCTCGTGCTCAGCACGTGACTGCGCCCGCTCATCTAAGCAGTACTCAGCACGGGACGGGAGCTTTCTCTACCCCACTACCACTCAACCGGTCGATTTTTTAACAGTTATCTCGTAGTCTCACGACATCCCCAGGGAAAGCTTCTACTATAAAGGCGTTCGAGTGTTCTTGCGAGTCATGTGTGTGAAGCGGCGTGCGGCTGTATGTGTGCGTGTAGCGGGCGGCGTGTGTGTGTGTGTGCTCGCGCCGCCACTCGCTACAGTTTTGATCAATTTTACCGACTGAAGTTTTGGTCCGACCAAGTGAACTTTTGATCTTGTTTTGAGACAGGATTATAGTCGAGTTAGGGTACGATGATTATTGAAATATTTTCTCCTCTCTGTTAAGTTGTCTGTTAGGGAGAATTCTTGGGCTGTAGAAATGACTGAGGCTGTTTCCGAAATATAGGTACTGGTTTATTCCAACGGATGATTTGTAACAAATTATATAATTAAACGGCGCGCGACGCGTACAATTTCCACAGCTGATCGGTAAGGTGTGTGAGCGGCCCGCGATCCTCGTACGTGGCTGCCCCCCGCGCCGCGCTGTCCCCCCTCCGATGCCATCGCCGGTGGCGCCTCCATCGACGTCGTTCCTATGTTCTAGAGGTTTCCGAACAGTCACTTTCATATTGTAACTGATGCAGACGCATACGGTAAATAGGTAGGTAACTAATATCTTGTTAAATTTAAATCGAAGATTATCACAAACTTGGAGATCTTATAAATTATAGCTAATGTTAATAGGTATTGAAAGATAATTAATGTAAAATATTAATATCGTTTAAACTGTTTTAGAAAAATTTACCTATGTTGAGACCTAATTCGATTTATTTCTCGATATCTGTCATTCAAATTTATCGCAAACTTATTGAATAGTTGCTAGGGGTTGATGTAAATAAGAAGAATATTTGTTTGTAGAGAGGTTTCTTTGCTGAATTTATGTGTGCCTGTGTAATGTAAAAAAGTCGTTGTGTCGTCGAGAAGGCGTCGCAGCGCTAACACGCACTGCCATACAGGGGAACAAACTTAATCATAGCACGTTGTTGTTGAGCTGCGAGTCGGTCGGCGGGCAGGCCGGTCGGTGGGTCGGCCGGCCGGTCGGTCGGTCGGTCGGTCGGTCGGTCGGTCGGTCGGTCGGTCGCTCGCGCAGGCGTGTCCCCGGGCGCGGCGACGCGTCTCTGACGACTTTCCATTCTAGTCGTTAGTGATTTTCTCGCCTAATCTTCGAGTAATGTCGTAAAGAAACTGTAAACAGTTTCGTATTTTTATTGTAAATATTTTACTAACTTAAATGGCCTATTACAATTTTAAGAAAGTGTGTTGCTAATATATAGGTCGTTCAAATTCGACTTCTGCTGTCGTAAAGAATAACTTCATCATATCGATCTGTAACAATAATTGTTTGCATATCATAATGTTCTCTTTCGAACGTTTCAAGTGAAAAGACAAGGCCTCGGGACATTGGATAAGTACTGACAGTCTACTTTCATACGTAAAATTTCAAGTTTCGGAGTATAAGAGAATAAGTGTATTTACCTATTAACTTGTTTGTACCTAACCTAAATGTGAATGTTACATAGAGTAATGATCAAATCCACATACTTACATACATTAAACATTGAATAGAGTTTTATATATCATATTACATATAATATTGAATAGTCGATTAATGTACACGAGTATACGGCTTGCTATTGTCCATTTTATTGCAAACTTTTGAAATAGTACAAAAGCCATACATGCCTATACATATATTCCTAACATAGCTGACAGAGATTTAGTGCCAAACCACTGTATTACAATATGTCATAGTTCACACGGATATTATTGTATGGACCGATAGTGAGTTTATGTGTCTGAGGCGCGTACGTGACGTCGCGTGACCACACGTACGCGGGACAATAGCAAGCTACACATTATATACGTAGATTGATTACAGTAATCTCTTGATGTGTACTTCGTATTATAATATTAAGTGGAAAGCGAACTGAGCGGGCTTAGACATGTTTAGAATAGCCTATTGTCGGCCAGTGTATATGCAGTTTACCAACATTTATATGGTACAGTAGTTAGCATACATTACCCAATAAAGTTTTAGATATAACAATTGTGTTGCGTACAATAGAGAAGTAGCAAACGAAAGCAATAATAAAGTAAACTCGGCATATCCCCAGTGAGTAACAGCGAGATTACTGTAGTCAGTGTGCTCAGGGCTCATGTCACCGGCCGCTACATACTCATATCACGGCATACTCACAATATACTACAGATATCGTTGATTGAAGGCGCTTTTGAGAAATTGTACATTTTGTATAAATAATACAGTAAGGAGTCGATTTAATGGCGTAGAGATTGTTTAAACTGGTGAGTGGCGAACGACTGGTAATGTATTGAAAGTGCTTCTAAGTAAGCGTCGAGTCTTCCATAGCAGTCGAACGCGGGGGCGAGTGTTTACTGTTACGTCTAAGTATTAAACGATAATAATAGCGTATACTTATCATAGCATAGGCGGAGCTCGCGTCTTGTACCATGTGCAGATATTTTTACTTGCACTTCGCGGGATTTAGTTCTATGTAACTATAGACACAAAACAAATACCTCGTTTAGTTACTCAAAATGTAATAGTTAGACAGAGTTAGCGTTTATTTCGCGTTTAGTTCTTGGACATATCAATTCAGGCACCAAATGAGACTATAGCGTAAGCAATTTTTAAATTTTTTCATGTATTACAATATTGATATCGATTATTTTAATAAGGTCTTTATCAATGTTTTGTAGAGTCGCGGGACTGGCGCGCAAGTTAATGATCCCACATTGACAGGGTCCTCGTTAAAATAGTTGTGTAGGCGGACTCTGGTGTACTCACTATGCCACGTTCACTTCATCCCTATATCTTACATTTTTGTAAACATTATGAATTCTTACTTTATGTCAATAGATCTGTCAATTCGGTTCTAATGCTTTTTAGAACTATAACGGTGTGGGTATTTTTTATAACGATTCGGTTTGGTAAGATATGACGTCACTTTGTTTTACGTATCTTAGTTAAAAGTTGTATCATTGGGCACGGCGATCTGTGTGAACATGGTTCTCTAGCGTAATTCTAGTAAAATACTGTTCTTTTTGTTACTTGCCAGTTCATGCTATAGATATACAGTAATTACAACAATAAAGTTCTCTTATAACATTGTGACTATGTGCTTTATTTACCCCTTCCCCACCCCATTAAAATATTCTACTTACATGTTTACTTAGTGTTGCCAACTACATTGCAAAAAATGGCAACCCTAGATGGAAAGCTTATAAGTAGAAGTGGCTAAATAATGTGTTTAACGTTTTGTTACTCATACTTGTAAAATAGGTGAGATAAATAATTTTAAAATAATACTACAAAAACTATAATAGAATACGCTTATATTAAGTCAAGGAATAACATTAACATACAGATTACATGTAGAGACTGGCGGCGAACACAATGTCTCTCTTCAGCAGTTTGATGGCTTCGCTGAACTTGTTCTCCAGATCTGTGTTGCCGATGTTCTTAGCTGCCTGGCAGAGCTGACGTAGTACTTCTTCTAGACGACGCATGCATCTGATTATGGAACCTGGAAAAGACGATAAGCTATTTAGAACTGCAGTTAGAACTCAAGAAAAACTGCCATACCGTATATGTTTAATAACATCATGTCAAACCGGTTAAAGAGCATTTTATTTCATTATATGGCGGACTGGCCACAAACAGCGATGGACAGAGAAAAATGGAAGGCTATGGGGGAGGCCTTTGCCCAGCAATGGGACAGCATAGGCTAATTAAAAAAAAAAAATGGCAGACATAAACCGTCCATCGAAGATCGATCTTTGAATCGATTAATCGACGCTCAAAATGGTAAAAACTAAAAAACAATTAATTAAAGTTAACTGAGCCATTTTATCAATTCATGGCATCGATCAACTGTCGAACTATTCTAATCTCTACTTATCGATTCTAATTATCTCTTAAAGTAAATTATTCGAATGTCTTGCAGGGTTCATTTCAAAACAAGGAAAAGAATTATATCCCTGGAACGGTAATTATTTTCTAAATCAACTGACCTTCAAACACATCAGTCATCTTACAGATCTGCAGGAAAGAGGCGCCCTTTGCCCACGCGAGCACGACGTCCATCAGCGTACACTTGAACTTGCCCACATACTCGTCTTCATCCACGTCCATCTTAGCGTCCTGAGACACCTTCGCTATTCTGCGGGCGTATTCCTGGAATATAATGATAGATGTTACAATACAGGATATTATAGGGATATGTACATTTTTCTTTTGAATTTTGGACGTTTCCTGTGAAATTGAGGACATAGATTGGAATACCTACGCAATGTGAATCGATAAATATTACATCCTCAGATTAGCAACTTCTATGAAAGTTCTCTCTCTCGCAGCGAATTTTTTAGTTAAGAAAGTTAGAAAGTCCAAAATGAATTTGGATATATTTTTTGGGAAAGTCATTATCCGAATACAGCCGTAAAATCAAACATTATTGATGAGACATTTTCAACCTTAAAAGTATATTCAGGACGGTTACTGTACCATCCAAGTAAATTGGCAAACCAGCAACAATGGGTATAGAATCGCAAAAAAAAATGTTTTTGGGATGTCTGTTAAAAACACAAAAGCGCTTTGATACTATTGGCACCAGCATCGTAAATCGTTGCTAATATTTATAATTTGATCTCTTCAATATAATTCCATCTACAAGTTCCAGTCACCTGCAGCTGCCGCAGCACCCCGCGCAGCTCCTCGCCGGAGGCGGAGGCCTGCGAGGAGTTCTCGTCGCACACGAAGCAGCTCACCAGCGCCGCGCTCTGCTCAGACGTCAGGCCGTTAAACACGCCGTTGAATATCAGCTCCGTTAGGAGCAGCTCGTCGGCACTGTTGGCGAAAAATTATATTAGTTATAAGTCCTGAACGAGTATAAAAATAATAATGTTCTTTTGAAGACCATACAATAAGTGTGTTTCAAAATTAATCTCAGTATATTGACTAGAGCTCACAACGTCAACTTTACACTTATCTCAGAAATACAATATGGTGATACAACAATACAATATGGCGTCAATGAGGTCACAAGCAATGGCCAATATACTGAGATGAATTTCGGAACACCGCCAATAAGCCTCAAGATGGAAAAAGCCAGATAGAAAACTTCATGTGGTTTTGGATGAATCCCTCAAAATTAAGTTATGAGATTACACTATTATAATATAAATAATAATAAATAACATTTATTTCAAGTAACTTTGACTCAAACATAATATACAAAAAATACCAGTAAACACAAAAAAAAACAAAAAAATGTTAGTATAACATAAGATATTTAGAATATATGTATAGTTTCTTTCATCCCATATTCATGTAGAGAGCAGATATATATCATCAAAAATTATTTTTCAACCTAACCTTCCTATTCCTCAATTAAAACAAAAGACCAACCTGCTGAGCTCGCAAGCGATGCGTCCTTTAAGTTCGATGACATCAGCGGCGGTACAGTAGCCCATTCTCCTGAGCACTCGTTTCCTCTTCTTCAGTTCGTCCATCTGTAGTATACTCTTGGCTTTCTTCAGCTCAGCTCTGGCCAGGGTCAGTTCCTCGTGAAGTTCCTGTTTCTTCTCGTAAGCCGCGGTTAGGGCGCCGCGGCTCTTGTCATTATGTAGTGGATGGGCGTAAAGTCTGATGGAAAATATGGGAATGGTTTAATCAGTTGGTGAATATGAGTGTGTTCGCTCGGAATTAAAGGTTTCGACGAGAAAATGTAGGTAAGGTATACATAAATATACAGACAATATAAAAAATAAACATGAAGGTAATCTAAAAAATAAATATGAAGGCAATATAAAAAGGCCACGTCGAATCATAAAGATGAATCATTAAGCAATATGTTGGGAATTAATGTAAACTCTCGGTGTTCACTATAGTATACAATGCTTTAATCTGAAGATGACCAAATATATAACTCACCTTTCTTCTAACAGTTTTATTCTCTCAACACATTCTTTAAACACTGATTCATTGATCTTCATGTCTTTTATAGGATTCAACAATGGCGGTCCGTCGGGGAATCGTTTTTTCACTTCGCCAATAGTTTTCAGGACTGATTTCCTGTTATCTGCTGGTCTTAAGTCTTTAGGATAATATACTCTGAGAGAACTTATTTGATAGATGAGTGTGTGGATTACTGGGACCACTTCCACATCTCCTGCCTGAGAAAGAGTAACAACTATGTAATGTGAGTAAAGAAATCCACAGTTTACGAAGTTAAAAAAAAAAAAGTGTAGCGTATTAGATTAGAAGACATTATTTTCCGACTCCACTTGGCATTCTGAGAATAAAACTTTTTTCTCTATTATTGGTCAACTTCTACAACTTCTATGGCAAATATCATAGTGAAGCCAAAGTTAGCGGCTTCCTGGACTCCTATAATTTATGAAAACCTGTGTGTATATATCCTACAATAGTTATGAATTACTCTAATACAGATGAAGCTACACTACTCAAATCTATACATGTAATAAAATGATAGGAAAGTCAAAACTGTACATTGAATATTTAAAAAAAAAGAAAAGTAGTTTTTTTTTAATTTTTGTCTGTATGTCTGTTTATCTGTTTGTCTGTATGTTTGTCCCTGATAAACTCAAAAAGTACTGCATGGATTGAAATCAAATTTTGCATGACTATTACCTGGGGGCCGGTTCAACACATAGGCTATATATTATCACGCTATCACCTACGGGGCAATGAGTGATCAAATGAAAGAAATTGGAAAATTGGAAATTCTATATTGCCCACGCAGACGAAGTCGCGAGCAACAGCTAGTAAAAAATAAACTAACATTTGATTACGGGATCCGCAATATATCGGGTGTGTCGTTCATAATCACATTAAATGAAATGCGTAAATATACTGGTTAATATACGTCGATTAACACAAAGAAAAAAATAAAATACGTAAAAATAAAAAAATGATTTTTTCAAACAAAGTAAATAGAATAAAAATGTGCGAAAATTAGAACACCATATAAAAGTCAGTCATTACAAACAACTGAAATTCTCCCTTGAAAACTGACAGCTGTCAAGTGATCAAAACATTCGATACTCCTAACTTTATCTCTGTTTTACACATGATGTTGTAAATTATAAAAACGAAAAATGACTCCTGTGGTTAAACCACTGAATGGATTAGGTTATTTTTTCTACAATTCGGCATAGAATATCATAAAGTATATGCGATAGGATTTAATGTGATTATGAACGACACACCCTGTATAAACATTTCTTACCTCGCCAGGTGGACACGGCACCTTCTCCGAATCTTCTCCGTCAGCTTTCTTCACATGCAGCAATATATCCACAATGATGACAGACTCGGATGACAGTGGGTTGTCCTCCCCCTTCTTACCCTTGCCTGTCCGGTGTCTGAAGTTCACTATTATACCCCAGTCGAACTCGTGCTTTTCTGTTTTTATCTGTATAATATAAAGAATAGGTCTTAAAATAGTCTGAATTATAATTATAATTGTTGGACTTTATAACTAACTTACAAGTTTTGAAATTCGCAGACAACTTTAACTAAATGCCTACAAGCGCTAATTGTAAGAAACTAGCTTATCGCCGTTCCGAGAGAATCGCTTCCCGTAACCAGGTAAAGTTTCGTTTCTCAAACCTCTAAACACGGCTACACATGTAAAGCAGGGGTTTAGCCAAACTTTTTGTCGTCTGGGAACATGACATGACACAACTAGGTCATTAAAAACCTTTGGCCAATAATCATAGCCTTGTAATAACTAACAACTAACCTTAACAAGACGTCCAGGTTGTAGGAAAGGCTTCAAGTATTCCGGCTTGGTGATGAAGGAGCGGAACTGCGCTCCTAACAGATCGAGCTGCGACCTGATGCTGCAGTACGAAGCTATCGAGTGCTCCTCCGCCACGGTCAAAGCGTTATACTCTTTCTGTTTTGATTTTACCTCTGTTATGGGGGAAAAACCATTAAGTTTCAGATAGTAGGGGAGACTTCTGCAAAGCAGTGGGACAATATAGACTAAAAAAAAGGAAAAAATAATTGCATAAGGTCCAATCTTGCGAACTTATTCGAATTGTTAATTCCATGTCATGACAGTGAAATGGATGCATACCTGATATAACTCATGCATGAATTGCCAAAAAAATGTAGCAAGAAAAGGATAGGCTTATTTTCAACTGTTTTCAGTAAATGTTGACGTTCTGAAGTAAAATAAAACTTACTATCTATTAGATCTGGAATAGTCGCTTGATTTTGGAACTGGAAGAAACTCCTCTCTAACATATACTCTGGATTTATTTCTTCCACTCGCAACAAATTGAGGACCTACAAATAACATTATTCAAATAATCCAAATACCATTAAAACTTTGAATTTATTTTAATTTAAATTTATAAATATATACCATATTATAAGTGAGATGGAAAGCAGAGTTAATAGGGTCAGCTTTACCCTGCACCATGCCCTTGACTACAGCAGGGGTAACCTTCTCGTCAATCATGAGTATAACGATACCCTTGTCGTCTAGACCTCGACGGCCGGCACGACCTGACATCTGGATGTATTCGCCTGAAGTTATCTATAAAATGACGTCACAATTAAAACAGTTTACAAGAATCACTAGCATAATATTATACTAATATAATATAGAGGAATATTTATTTCGTTTGGTTGCGTGTACCTTAGTCAGAACATACTGATCCAATTTGTAATAATCTTTTGCTAGTGGAAATTACACTATTCCCGAGTAACACAGGCTGCATATTTTATGCAGGTCCGAGAGTAAATTCCCCAGAAAAACAGGTAGTAGACATTAAAAAAATATATATATATTTATACGCCTTGTAAAGAAATATGAAGAATACTCACGAATCTAAAATCTTTTCCGTCGAATTTCTGGCAGTTGGTAAATACCACAGTTCTGGCAGGCATGTTGAGACCCATGGCAAATGTTTCCGTCGCGAACAAAGCCTAATATCAAGAAAAAATAATTAATTCTTTTCAAATCACATACTTAGTTATATGTAAATATTGGTTTCTTTTCTCTCACCTTAATAAGTCCCAAGCCGAACAGAATCTCAATGGTTTCCTTGAGAATGGGCAACAGACCTCCGTGATGTATGCCAATACCGCGCCTTAGCAACGGAATCACATTCTCAACCTGAGGCAGCTTTCGATCCTCCTCGGATAATACGTCCATTGCATTGTTGAATACTTCATCTACTAGTTTCTTTTCCTCAACTGCAAATGGTTGAATACAATTTTGTTTGAATAATAATCGGCATTTTTACAGTTATCAAATAGGGCGCGTCTAGACAAGCTACATTTTTGTCCAATTTGTGGCTGCAATTTGGCATTACATAGCCAGCCAGCCATTACAAAAATATTTTACAGACACTGACATCCAAGCAATCTATGGCTCAGTCACACATTGCACAAAAAGTGAAGGCACGGAAATAGCTGGCGGAAGAAATAAGTTCTGAAGGAGCTACATTGAATAATAGGCAGCAAGCTTCAAAAAATATGGATAATCATTTTGGATTATACGAAAAACCATCTCTACTCACTTGTATTAAAGTCCAATTTCGCCATCTGCATAGCGTACGACTCACAGTCCTTTTTACTGAAACTGAATATGATGACAGGAGCGAAGTTTCTTTCCATGATCATCTTGACGATGTTGAATATGTTTGTCTGGTTGCCGCCGCGGGGGCCGCCGCGGCGACCACGCTGGTCCCCTTTCGCTGCGTCACCGGCGTTACTTAGTACTGCCATAGCAGTGTTGAAGTTGTCTTCTTTGAATATACCCTAATTTAGGAATAGGTTATTAAGTTTTTTTTTGTACATATTTCAATTGTATTTACATACTCATGCAAGCTTATATTACAAAAGCTTTATAACTATACAGCTGTATAACGAAATCCGTATGACTGAGAATGAGCTTTCTTTATAAGCAAGCAAATATCAGTTTAGCTAGTTAGTTTAGATATTAATAATAAGCAAATTTTTTTGGGAAAGTCACTAAAATCATCATTGTGATAAAAACATAGTGACAGACCGCATTCATACCAAAAATTACCATATAATTTTATTGGACCATAATAACATCAGCTTACAACATGCAATAGGTACATTGTTTTTTATATTGTCAACTGTACCTTTTCATCAACCACAAGATGTATGCCATCTCCTCCAGCCGGGAATATATAATGCTGCAGTGGAGTAGGTCGGAACTCCGTGTACACCACGTGACAAGGTTGCGAGTGCAGTCGACACACCCACTCCGCAAATTGACGAGCGTTGGGAATGGTGGCCGACAGAAACACGTAGTGGACGTTGTCGGGCAGCAAGATTAAAGTTTCTGATGAAAAAAAATGAGTTACCATTTATTCTTGTAAGGCAATATCTTTGGAGAGACTTGAGTTTATTGTGGAAATTAAATTAAATAATGTTCAAACTGAAAATTGATTTTGTGATATTTAAAATGCTCAATGTGAATTTTATTTAACCTACCTTCCCAGACAACACCTCTCTCTTTATCTCTCATGTAATGAATTTCGTCAAATACAACCCAACCTACTTCCCGCATGATTTCTGATCCTCTATACAACATATTTCTTAAAATCTGAAATAAAAACGATTATTTACAATCTTCATAAAACATTTCATAATAGATAATACATTCATTTATAATTTGATATCATACCTCAGTGGTCATAATAAGACAAGAAGCTGAAGGATTTATGGTCACATCACCAGTAATGAGACCTACGTCATGAAACTCTTCGGAAAACTCTCTGTACTTTTGGTTAGACAGGGCTTTTATAGGAGTTGTGTATATGACCCTCTGCTTGTTTTTCAGAGACAGAGCTATAGCATACCTGAGAAAGAAATATTTCAATATGATTTTATTAAGAAAAATATCTGAGCTGTAAAGGAGTACAAATAGTCTCTCCTCATTAATCCTTTTTGAAATTGTTTTAAGTTGGTTTCTTAATATGTTGCAATCTTTTGACAAGCTGCTTTGATTCAATCTTTACAAAAGTTAGACCAACAAAGTGAATATATTATATACTTACTCAGCCACAACAGTTTTTCCTGCAGAGGTGTGTGCAGAGACCAACACAGACTGCAAGTTGTCTATGCACATTATAGCCTCCTTCTGAAAAGGATCCAGTATGAAGGCGTACTGCTTCGCCGGCTCTGCTGTGTTTGCTACGAGGGGCGCGTATTCATGGTTGGGCGGTATTGCCACCTCGTGTGTACAGCCCTCATGTGTCTCTAGTGTATGTATCACTATTCTAGCATTTAGAAGTTCTAAACTGAAAAAGTCATTATATATTTTTACAATAGGTTAAATAAGGATATGTACATTGAGGTTTTATTTTAAATAGTCTTACTTTATGTCACTAGTCAGCTCAGAGTCATCATCATCTTCTTGTCTTTGTTTTTTTGAAGATTTCTCAATATCTTCCACTTCATCGTGTAACCGCTTCAGGTTGGGAGTTTCAGTAGCAGACGAATTTGCAGCACTATCTTCCCTGTGAAACAAATACGCATATTTAACAAAACGCACATTGGAATGTAACGAGAAAGACAGACATCAACAACAACAAAGGTTAACTTACAAAACATCATCCTCCTTTTTTATGTTTGGAAATTGTACGGAAGCTTCATTTGGAGCCACTTCATCAAAACAATCGAATAAACTATTCACGTCTGCCATTTTAAAGTCCTATTACAATTTAAGTTCGAAATAAACATACTCCAACATAACCTCACGCGGCGCTTCAACAACATGACAGACTTGACATTATTGACATTACCACACCGCCACAGCCATGATGCAGCCATGCCACAGCCACATAGCCACAGATGCAACATAAAACATAGATGCGTTTATGCCTTGTTTACGCTGCAGCTTTTGGTGCTTTTGGGCGACTTGATAGGGGCGCGCTCCCAAGTGACCCAAAAGCTGCCCCAAGCCAATCAAAGAAATTATTGGGACGTACGTACTATATTTGTACGTATAGTACATATTATATTTGGACAGCGTGCGATTGCTTTCACGGTGAAAGAACTTGAATCCAACGCAGGATAGTTCCTTGGAGGTGAAGTTCAATTGAAACCTTGCTTAAATATCCTCTTAAAATTGAACCCCTCCCGGAACACAGTTAGTAATAGATAAAAACAATCTTTTCCTATATCACTTCTCTTCTGGTATTTTTACTTTAGAGTTATTTACTACCACTACATTTTTTCGGATGATGATGGTGCTACAGCGCCATTGGACATTTCTAGAATCTGCACCTGGCAACATTTGTTATGACTCAATGGTCACGTGACTACACAAGCTTGGGTTTATTACGATTTGATTGGTCGGCTGCGTTTAGCGTTTGCTTGCTTTTCGTGAGCTCTACGCTTGGCTGCTGACGGAGTGTACACTCGTGCGGAGTTAATAATTACTTGTGTGGAGTCTTATTTATTTGTGAAAGAAAAAAACATTAAGATGTCGTCCAAAACAAAAAAGACTGTTACGTCGTCCTCTAATATAAGTGTGGTGTCGTCAGTGCAAAGCCCGCAGCAGTCAAGCACTCCTGTGGGAAGCCGCCCTTCTAGTTCAGCCGGCCGGCCAAATAGCCCGCTGAGCCCTACGAGACACACCCGTCTGCAGGAGAAAGATGCGTTACAAAATCTTAATGACCGCTTGGCGGCATATATCGATAAAGTCAGACAATTGGAAACTGAAAATTCTGGCTTGCGTCGCGAGATCACAACCACACAGGAGGTGGTCACACGCGAGGTTTCCAATATCAAGGGAATGTACGAGCATGAATTGCAAGATGCTCGTAGACTCTTGGATGAAACTTCGCGTGAAAAAGCTAAATTGGAAATTGACATGAAGAGGTTATATGAAGAGAATGATGACTTGAAAAAGCGGTAAGTGCATTTCCTTTTGATTAACTTAGTGTTTATAACTTAGCTATAAATAAATGTGCTGCATGTGGTAGCAAGTTCTTCCGGCTAACCTTAGCATAGCAAGTTTACGTCATCGGCGGAGTTTCTTAGCGGGTGCGGTGTGACGAGCGCGGCCGACCTCGCTTTTACGACACTGTGACATCATAGCCCGATTTAACCCAACTAATCACATTCCTAACTATAACGATGCGACTATATTGTCTAAAACTCTGTTGTAATTTTGAATAATTTGTTTATAAACAATATATTTGTTTTCTATGTAAATTGGCCAATTTTCTAATTTATGCAATTAAAATTATTTTAATATTTCCCTTGATATCCAGATGGTATTTACTCGTAAGGTATCATTTGATTTTGCAGAGCATAGTACTACAGATTGGCAAAAGCTACAGCAGTTGATGCCAAAACTCTGTTCATACAAAACAAAACTTGTTTGTAAACAGTCATAACTACAACAAATTATGTAATTGAATATCGTAACACCAGATTAGTATATTACACTGTAGAAACTTTCAAAAATGAAATCATTACAACAACAGAGTAAAAATAGCCTAATAATATCAATTATATCCACTATGCCATCCATTCCTGTTTTATTATTAAAATACGTTTCCAAAACAGCTAACAATTTATAGTTTACCTTGTAACATGTTGTATTTGACACAGAGATTTTATTACAGAAGTAACTCAAAATAATAAATGTTGATTACAAAATGTTTAGTCTTAGGAAGCGGCCTAGATAGCAATAGATTTGTGTCAAGGTGAAATTGTTTACTCTGAAATTTTACTTTATTATATGATTTTGAATGATTTATACAGACGCAAATACTTTCAGTACCCATTTATTCTTAATAGTTCTATCTAATGTTTAGGATTATGATAGCCATGTGCTTGTAAATAAATTGGTTTTTATCACATACATTATCATATTGATATGGCTACACACCTAATAAATGCTTGCCATGATAAATAGATTAATCATTGTACATAAGTAATACCTGGAATTCTTTAAGCAAGTTATTGATGATCCTTCACTAAAGTGCAGTGCTAATTGAACAATGCATTGTGCAATGAGCTTCATCCATATGGTGATAATAATAATGTCTTTTAACTTCACCTTGACTCTGTTTGCCAGTTTCGGCAGACATTGAATGTTTCAGACAGAGGTCACACACATACATTATAGCCTTATTAGAAAAACACAAATAAAGAAGTGAAATATGTTTTTAAACTTCTGATATCATCACGTTATTGGTAGATGCAATTAATTAGCTAAGCATTAGGTAATTTTCAAGCTACTTCGGGCAAAAATAAAGAAGAATGGATAACTGTATACAGTTTTGGTGCATGTGTAGTGTCCACAATAAAAATTCAAAACGCACTATTTTATATAATGCTCTATATTTTCCCATTAATTATTCCTTTTTAAAGAAGCAAAATTATTTTAAAGTTAAGAGAAACCATTATGTACAAAGACAAAAGGTCTAAGCAAAGTCACCTACAGTTGGATATAGATAGGGATCCATGATAAGTTACCAACAATGTACCTGTACACAATCCATATTATTTACCAGAGCATACAATTTTACGATAACAAGGGGGGTTCGGGCTTTCGACCTTGACGCACGCAAATTTTACAACTGGGTCACGGAGCTCTCCTCGTAACGCAAACATTTCTCTAGCTTTCGTTTATTTTGCCATTTTATCTTATCGGTTTTTAAATACATAATTATTTAATCCCGCTTTATAAAGATAAAAATGCTTCATTAAGAAGTTGTTTTAAATTGAAATGTAAAGGATTTTACGATTGTATTAAAATTAAGCTGAAAGAGCAAAATTAAAATGACCAAAAAGGTCCTTTTAAATGTTGATTTAAAATAAACAAAATCATAATTTGAATCATACAAAAATATTTTTCAGTCAACCCACAAGTATCAAACCTACATAACCCAAGCTCGAAATAAAGTTCATGCCACAAATCACAGGCTATATTGAGTTAGATCAAGTTTCCGCCTAGACGTAGATTAACTTTGAAGGCGACGGCTGTTGACCCTGGCAGGTTTACAACGCGCGCGCTTCCGATGCCCGGCCCACACATCGCGAGCTTAGCGCGCTTTTACGAACATAATAACGATCTCATCATAGGTATTACCCAATATTTGACAAAAACAGTAAATACACACCATGTGCTATGTAAATATTACATACCTCACTATGTAGGTACTTATTATTTAAATCATCATCCACGTTTTGTGACTAATAACTTGACCAAAGCTTTGTCAATGACGTAATCGACATATTTACGTAGCTATGACATCAGTTCCACCTTCTTTGAATTCAAACTGGACACAATAATATCGCTGACGACTTCTTGAAAATATGTCTTATTATTGAAACACGCCAAGTTTTACTTGAATCGAATAAAATTGCTCTATTTTCAAGAGCCTCCCGCGTCGCGAATTGTACGTTAGACGCAACCATCTGCGTACTTGTTATCCTTATTCATTGTGTATAATCATAGCTCTAAGGATATTTCATTTAATGTCTCCTTGTCTGCTACTGGAAACTAGGTCACTTAAAAAGTGTAATATTTTGTATAGCTTTAGACATAAACCAAAATAGATCACTATGTTTAGGCGCCGCACGACGACACGCTTACGATTTTTTTTATTGTTATTTGCTGTTTCCGAGGCAACCACTTCCCGCTGAAGAAAAGCTTTGAGCTTAGGCAAATTAACAAAACTTAAGCATGTTACCCTGGATTAGTCTAAACATAAAATTAAATTTAGATCGCGACAGTATTTATTGAACAAACGTACCCATGGCAAAAATGTTTAATAGACAGAATAAGTTCGGTTAGGGCACGGGTGGGCGAGTAAGCAAGCACGCAATCGTTATTTTAGTGATTGACCTCGGTCGTTCGTAAATATCAGCAGTAGATATTATGTACCCCAAACGATAAATGACGTCATGGTTTTGTCATCTCTAAATAAATTCTCTCATAATCTACAAAAATATCAATTTTAAAGTTGCTTTGCAAAATAAAATTTTGGGTACCCTTATTTGTATGGTTATCTGCCATGCATTTCCGTTCCAATTTAACAATTGGTCTGAGACTCAAGCTATCACTCCTTATCGAGTTTATGAGTCATCGTTCAATTAAGTTTTAAATTGGCCAAGGTTTTACATGACGGTCCCGCGTCGTGAAACGAAGTGGTTTCATGAGGAGCGGGAAATACGAGAATCAAGTAACCGACGCATACATATAAAATGTTATTCATGGCAGCACCGAGAACACGCGGGAACTGGATAGTGGCGTGTTTACAAAAACATTCCGTGTGTGGTTGCGCAACAACACGCCGCATGGAAACACAACTTTATTTCTGAGGATTGTCGTTTAGATGTCACGGTTTCGTGTATTCAATAACTTGTCCATCTAATTATGTAAATGGAATGTTTACTCATCCATATTTATTTAAAAATTAAGTACGAAATACTCACAGGTATTATACCAGAAAGACCTTCATCTTTACGATGTACTTCTTACAATGAAGATACCAGAATATTTTACGGATGATATGACGAATTATGTTTATATTCCAGCTTGGAAAAGAAGACTAAAGAATGGCAACAAGCCGACAACATGTCGCGGCACTTCGAGACGCGCTACACTGAAGAATCTAACAAATACAACACAGCTCTCGCTGATAAGAAGAAGGCTCAAGATGAAGCCAGGGTATGTATTATTTTGCCCCAAGGAATGGTTCCAATGATTATCGCACAACGCCTCCATCCTTACTCACTGTACACCCGGAAATCCTAGGCTGCCGGCGCCATCCACACACTCGCGGGTGTGCGAAATATCACTGCTTGACAAATTCATGCTTGTTAACCTTGTTACTATATTTGATTTTAGATATGCACTAGGTCATGTTGCTATTTTCCTTGTAGCTTGGATGACCCCTAACAACTGTTGCCATTTCCTTATTCAGTTGCAACATTCGCAGCAGTATCGCGCAAGTTTTAATCTGTGTCCTGAACGATGCTTCATAAATATAAACTTGCAGGAGCTGGCCAAGGAATTGGAAAAGTTGCGCAAGGTGTACGCGGAGACCCGCAAGACCTTGGAAGAGGAGATGCTGTGCCGTATCGATATGGAGAACACGGTGCAGAGCCTGCGCGAGGAACTGGCCTTCAAGGAACAGGTGTACCAGCAGGAGTTGCAGGAGACGCGTACCAGGCGACAGGTTGAAATCTCTGAAATCGGTGAGCTTTTTATTATTTTTAATGTTGTCGATATACCACATTTAAAACCACACTGCTTAGCAGGTGCTGGATCCTTTCAAAATGTTCTTAGATTTAATTAGGTGGAAATTCTAACGAAATATAATTTTCGCAGATGGTCGCTTGGCCCAGCAGTACGAAGCTAAACTGCAGCAGAGTCTGCAAGAGTTGCGGGAACAACAGGAAGCTAACATCAAGGCCAACCGCGACGAAATTGAAGCTCTCTATGAAAACAAGGTATTTACTCAATTATGTAGCCTTTTCAAAATCCTATTTCGAATTATTACTATAGTAATTAAGTGGTTCTTGAATCCTCCAAGAACCTATTGAGTTAATATAACATTCAAAAACAGTAATCTATGCATTGGTTTTTATTAAACATTTCAAATAACTTGTTCAGATGAAGAATCTGCACAACGCGGCTAACCGCAATAGCACGGCCGCCAGTGTCGCCGTTGAAGAGCTGCGTACCATGCGCACACGCATCGACAGCCTCAACGCCACGCTCAACGATCTGGAGAACAAGAACGCCGCACTCAGCGTAAGTTTGCATTTTTTATACAATTTTATGGGCCATAAACCAAGTTCTTTTGCGGTTATAGTACAGCAAAAAATATGAATTACAACAGCTGGGTCAAAGCAGTTCTATTAGACTTCACACGGTAATGGTAGTTGTAGAGCATAATCAGTTTTTTGTTCATTACTTTTGCCATAAAATTTAATTTGCGACTGCTTTGGTGAGACAGCACAGAAGAGTTTTATGTCTATAAAATCTGAACTCTCGAACTTATTCCTGACGTACTTTACATTTTAATACTTTCTAACTTTAACATTCCTTGTATAGAACCGTTGCCGCGAGTTGGAGCGCCAGTTGGAGACTGAACGTGCCCGCCACGCGGAGGACCTGGCGTCGCTTGAACAGGAGTTGTCCCGCCTGCGCGACGAGATGGCGGCGCAGCTGCGCGAGTACGCCACGCTCATGGACATCAAGATCTCGCTTGATTACGAGATCGCTACATACCGCGCTCTGCTTGAGGGAGAGGAGGACAGGTAAGAGTTGGATAGGGATAGTTTGTACCTAGTATCTGATGATAATTAGGTCACAAAGTAGCTTTCTTTGGTAACGGCAATAATACATGTTAAAAAAAAAACATTTTGCATGTAAACATTTAATAAGTTTCTATTTGAAATATGTAATTTAAAAAATACTGTATTGTAAATATTGGTAAAATAATTCGCACATTGAAGTTTTGCTATGTGATTTTCACTTTCTTAAGGTTCAGTGCTGCATACTTCAAGATTTTTATATTGCACATGATTCAGTCTCTAGATTTCTATCTTTTGCTAGAAGAGATAGTAGTGTGTCTACGATTTAAACGTTAAAGACTTTGTGAACTAAGCAACACCTAACCACCATCTTGATGGTAGGCTGAACCTGACCACTCAGTCCCCTGGTCGCGAGTCCCGCGCGTCCGCCAGCGGCGTATCTATGAGTGCTAGTGGATCCCGCGGCACGCCGTCCCGCCGCGCCACTCCCCTGCGCGCCGCCCGCAAGCGCACCCTGCTCGACGAGTCCGAGGAGCGCAGCCTTAACGACTTCAGCGTCACCTCCAGCGCCAAGGGAGACCTCGAGGTCGCCGAGGCCTGCCCCGACGGCACCTTCGTTAAGATCAGGAACAAGGGCAAGAAGGTGAGTTCCTATTAATTTCTACTAAACTTATTCCCACAAAACAACTGGTTTAGCAATTTGAATGTGGATGGGCGTAATAATCTTTGTTCAATTAGTTACATGGCTACAATATTTAACACAGGAATTGAGCCTGGGCGGCTACCAAATCGTCCGTAAAGCAGGTGACCAGGAGACAGTGTTCAAGTTCCACCGCACCGTGAAGCTGGAGCCGGGCGCGATCGCCACCGTGTGGTCAGCTGACGCCGGCGTCGACCACGACCCGCCGCGTGACATCGTCATGAAGGGACAGAAGTGGTTCGTCGCCGACTCCTTCACTACCGCCTTACTCAACAACGACCAGGAGGTAATTTGTCAATTCCTACTTGTAAATCATATAAATGCGAAATAATACAAGCTGATTATTATCCAGGTAATGTGAGTTCTAATTCAAATGTTTATTTTTGTACCACAGGAAGTAGCGGTGTCGGAGAGACTACGGCGACAAATAAGCACCAGCGCCCAGAGACACCGCGAGTTAACGCACAAGTACCCTCGTCGTGAACAGGTACTTGACAAGAAACAAGCTTTTAAATATAACATCATAAGAGACTAATTACTTAATTGTAATTAAATAATAACTCGTTATTGTAGATTGGAGAGCTTCGTCAGGCTGGCGACGAGAACTGTCGTATTATGTAACAGCGGCGCGGTCCTGAGGCGGCCGGCCGCACTCGCCACACGGTGCCTCTCGCTTCACCCGGAGCTGTGGACTCTGCCCTATGGGCATCCTTCAGATTAACTAACATAGTTCCAGTAGAACAGTCTTTATTTCTACACCGAAACAAACCACATCTAGATTAGATTAAAAAAATATTTTATTATCAAATTAAAGCTAGCAAAGACTACAAATTGTTGTTAAAATATTGCAGTTGTTATAGTATAAATAAGACATTAAATAAATTCGGTGGAGTTGTGAAGAGACAGCAGGTACCATCTAATAGGCATATAGCAACAATACTTGCCTCAAGATATCGATTACAGGAAATGAAATATATCTGTATACCCACAAGTGTCTGTGTCACAAGGAACGAAATGTTCAGTTTAGTATTCTAACATGTACGAAACTAGCTATATGCCTATCAGATATTACTTACTGAAATAAATACATTATGCCTTCTATGTTCGTCTTGTCAGCGACAGTTTGTCCTGTTTTGGTTTATCTCTGGTCATCAAATTATAATATTTCAATTATAATAAGTTTATAAGCACTACCTAATGCGGCTTTTTATGATTATAATATATAGACAGTGAACAAAGTACAAAGAAATCGTTCACTTATTGGTGAGATGATTGCAATCCTTCAAAGATGTTGCGGAACATTTCCTTTCTGGTTCTAGCTTCAGTGGAACTCTGAATATTTTGCTAAAGTATATGAAATCGTTAAAATAATGCTTTGGGGGATTGCAATCCGTAGTGGGTAAGTATAGAAATACCGTTTTTGTTCACCCCACCCTTTCCTAAGTTATCATAAGAAATTTTATATCCATTGAAATACAATAATTTAAAGCATCCGGTTCATCAATACGTAGATTAAATCTACTAATAATATCATTATTCTTAGTTACTTTGAACTAGATAAATTCACTGTATTAGGTTAAGTTTCTGTTGACTATCACAATCGATGGCGATTTAGGTTAAGCGTTAGTACGCATCTGAGTATTTTAGGACTTCAAACATTATGAGCGCTTACAAACGCAAATATCTTGTGTGGTGTCTTTCAATAATAAATTGTTCAAGGTTATTCTTTGGTCTAAGGAGGAAATTAACTTTTGTTTTCAATTTGTGGTAAAGTAATCCAATCATGTAATCGGAAGATATGCAATTGAATAACCATTTCATGACTGATTGTGAAAAAAAATCCTTAAATGAATATGTAGGTGCAAGTCTCAAATGAAAGACTATGTCAGAATAAAAATAAAAATGAGAAAATAATAGCATTTATAGTGGGTTCTGAATAAAGTTTTGACTAAAAAATGATTATTAAAATTCACACTTAGTGGAAATTTATGTTTTTAATCATTGAGGATAGAATCTGATTCATTATCATTCTACTTTGTTTTATGAGTAATCATGAGACCTTTTTAGTTTGGACCCAGTTTATATATCTTCCATGTAATAAACCATATAATATTAAAATAAAGTTATATTTAAGTTTAAAATTGTTTTTATTTCTCCTTTCACCCTCTCTGCTTACAAATTATTTGTATTAGACAGACTGCTTGCAAATGATTCGTTGTGTTAGACCGAAATCTCGGGGCGTGCCACGTACGTGGCTAGAACGTCGATGTAGTTAACCTTGACTGACTGATTTTCCCATGGAAATTGATCGTTAATTTTCTTCTGCCTTTTTATTTAGTAAAGACATTTTTGGTGCCTGCGTAATGAACGATACTGTAATGGTAACGAACGCTGATGCAGCTTGAAATAAAAGAAGAAGAACCATTTATTTACACACAAATGACGCAGAAAACAAATACAAACAAATAAATCTATGGACAAAACAAACAGTGAAACAAAAAAGAAAAACGCTGCAGCTGCGTCACTTACGCGTGAAAAGGGGCAGCGCTCAGCATAATGCTGTGTCTCGCACACGCAGGCACGAGACAACAGCGCTAGTTTTCAGTTCTGACCCACAAATGGTCTCACATGGCTCCAGCGCCATTTATATCAGTTGAAATCTAAACTAATATGATAGAGGAAACTTTTTTGTTTGGTTGTATTGTACCCTAAAGGCTCTGGAACAACTGAAACGAATTGATTTTTTTGGAAAGCTACACTCTTCCCGAGTATCTATTTTTCTATATTTTATCCTGGTACGGGCAGTAGTGTCCATGGGACGCGTGCGGGTGAAACAAGTTGATTGATGTAGATAGAAATGTTTCGAAAGGCGCATGTGGTTCGCGACTTCATTTCTATATTGTGGAAAATCTCTAGACTACAATTTAATTTCGCAATGTTAGGTACCTATTGTGTAAAATTGAACGTACAAAGTTAGAATTGCTTGAAATTATTGTGCACTAATGAGGGTTTTTGAAATTTTTTCTGCCACCGGGTGGCGCCACGTATGCGTCTGGTCCAAACAGCTGTCAAATAGTATGGAATTGTAGGTGCCGAACTTATTGTTTATTGAAATTCTGTTATATTGGAAGTGTTATTGATTTTATTATGGACTACGGTCAGAATAAGGTTTCCGAACTAAAAATTGAGCTAAGAGAGAGGGTGCAAAAGTCACTGGTACTAAGGAAAAGCTTGTTGAAAAATTTTTTAACACAATATGATTTAGTTTTTTTTATTTACTCAACCGCAATAGTAAAACAATAATGCAGTGCTTTAATTATAAAATAAAAAAAAAACACTAAAATCGTTCACTATTCATAGTAAAGATAAGCACTTTGACAGTTATTTGGACCTGACGACTCGGTGCTGCCACCTCGTGGACGCCATTTTACGAAACCCTCATTGACTTCTATTGCACTGTTTTATAATTGTTAGTCTAGGGGTCGCCTTAGCAATCATAACCACAGAACCCGGTGGAAAAAGCTTTTCAAATATAAAATATCCCTTTTCTCATTCAAATCAACAATTCAAATTGAAATTGTTGTACACATAATACAATCAAAGTATACAATATTGACAACACACAGATAATTTTAATATAGAGCAGCGTCCACACTACACGTAAAGTACCTTGACACAACGAGGAAGGAGTAATAGAGAGGCGAAGAAGTAAGCTGAGGTGCGTCTCTACTGTCCTCAAGTCCTCATATTCGTCTAATCTTGGCCAAGTCGGCACTTGTAGTGTAGAAAAGCTGCTTGAAATGGAGGATCCTTGATATAAGGCGCTCCCTAGACGATCCATATTACGATTAAAATATTGATAAAAATATTAAAATATTTCGTTTCAAGCACTAGTCGCCGTCATACGCTCGTACAAGTCAATGTCACTGTCATTAGTACATTAACGTCAGGCCTCGATTATAAAAATAAAAATAACCTCTCTTGTCTTGAAACAATTTTATTTTGAAAATTATTTATATAATAATGTATGCTGTGTGATAGTCAGTTTAAGCCCAAAAATCCAGGAGAAATAAAGTAAGAACTTGTTATTTTGTGACGCTTAACATTAGGTGTTTATAGAGTTATTCAAACACTGGCAAATAGTTTACACATATATCTTTAACATAAATAAAGCAGTTAGTTATAATAATTGTTATCTTTTATGTCTTATGTTCCTAGCTGTGTCATGCCAGTCAATAGAAATACATATGTACTTTATTTTTAAAATTTACTAAGACAACCCACTGACCCAAGTTCCTTAATACCGCAACCAGCAACAACAACTTCTATTCAGTATTATAATATACAATAAATAACAAAATAATTTTCAATATTATAAATGTGAAAGTTTCTAAAGATTTTACTCTTTGCAATGGCAATTTTATAGCATAATAAAAAAATTGGCTTTCCTCAAGACAAGAGTGAAAGCTCAAGTGGAAAATTAAGTAATAATTTTTAAAACTTGGTGCAGCCTCTTTACAATGGCGGCATTATTTATTTACAAGGCTGTAGCTAGCTCTAGCTTTTTTGTAGGCATTCCGTGCTACACAGGTTGTACATTTTATAAAGTACACATAAACCTAAAACCCTGTTAGATTAAAGAAATTGGAGAGCTATGCATACACATAGCACAAAAACTTGAAAGTAATATGTATAAGAGCACATGCAGGCTCCTATAGTACTATAAGAGAGTATTAGAGGCTACTGGATAGTGATTTGTTGTCAAGAAACTCCCCAGCTAACCCAAGAAAAGTTTTGATAATTTTACTAAGGCTTTAGGCAAACAAGTGGTTTAAAAAAACTGCACTTTAGTGAAAGTGCTATCTATGTCTTTCTATCCCAAGTGCCTGATAAAAGTAAATAGTAAAGTAATGGGTATAAACATTTTCAATCTTTTTCCAATATCCTGGGAGCAGTGGTGGATCAACCATAGTGGGCACTGTGGGTAACTACACAACCCTAATTTATTTGTGATTTCACACCTATTCCTTTTTTTAGGGTACTTTTAATCGCCTACTTCCTCACATACAATATAAACTCTATTATTTTCTCTTTTAGTATTCTCCTTATGTACCATTACTATATTTTGGTACAGAAATAAAATATTTTTGTATCGTATTACTATAAGTATGTTTGTTCTTGAAACCCGGTCTGTACTCCCTTATATTCTCCCTTTACGTACCTCTATTTTTTTAAACCTGCTATTAACTCCCTCCATTATGTACTTCCCTGATGTACCTTCTCCCCTAAACACTCTTCCTATATGCTTCCTTATTTACTAGTTTATGTACCTGAATTTAAGCAAGTTATATACGAATTTTTTGGACCCTGGACCCTAGGTGGCCCTGAAAGAATGGATCAAATGATATAGGCCCTCTAGCTTTTTGACCTGATGGGATTTTTACAAGTCCATTATGCTGGAAGAAAAATTAATTAAACAAAGCAACCAGACCTATCAGTTATTTATTTTCGGAATGATGTGGAAGACACGCAGTTTTTTAAATATATCAAGTATGTACTAATACACATTGCTTAGGTATAATATATGAATTTATAAACAGCTTTAGAATGATCGGGTATTTGGACAACAAGGCGTGAATATGCCGTAGAGTGGGTCTCTGTGTTATTTCCTTCTCAGGCTCTAGACTTATCACCATGCGTACCAAACTTCATTTAAATGGGTTCTGTATTTTTTGCGGAAGCGCGACGGATTGATCAACAGAATTATTTTCGCATTTATTAAATTAGTAAGGGTTATTTATTTAATGCCAACTAAATGTTTTCCGCTACTACTTTCTGAAACAAGATAAGTATAATACAATTTAGCCCTTTTAATTTAAAAGCTAAACAGTCCACCTGAAAATATACTTACTTTTGCTTTTAGAAGTTCTAACTTCGAAGTCATCCCCATCGCACCTCTGCGTCTGATGCGACATTTTAACAATTTCTTCAGTACTTGTAGTTCATGATATAGGATGATACATGAATGATTTGCGTACTAACGCGTTATTAATGAATGCGTTAGGTTACATCAATGAATGTTGCTATCCTTTAAACGTGGGCGTCTGTTTGCTTATGAAGAAAAAACGATTGTTAACCTTTATTTAACTACGTAATATAGTGTAACGTCGGCTGAAGGTATTTGAACATCCGGGCGGGTCCAGCGGGCTTCCATACCTTGACCCAGGTGGGCGTAACGGCGCAATAGGTCAGGAGGGAGAGGCGCGCGCGGGGGTATGTTTGGGCGGGCGTAGTAGCGTAGTGACGTCAGTGACGCGCGCTATCGACCCCGGGCCCGCGCCGTCACAACACCCCTCCTCCGCGGCTCCTGCAGCAGCCACCCCGCCACCCCGCGCCATCCGCCTCCTTCTAGCTACCGCGCAACTACGCAGCGCGCCAGCCGGAAGTTTGCCGACGCTAATGGAAAACGCTCATGGCCCGTTTTGATGAGATTCGCGCACCGCAGCCCCATACCCTGATGAATTCAAATAATATTACGCCCCACAAAAGAAATCTCTGGATATCTACTTAATATTGAGGCCCCTACCTCTGGATGTTATTGTTGATCTACTGCAAATTGATAGGTTTTGGCAATAGGTAATATTAAAATTAGACCTACGAACGAATATCTACCTAATCTTGCAAATTATTGATGATCGAGAAAATCACCAATTCCGGGTTAAGGTAAAGTCAAGCTATCATAGCTTGGCTTTCGTCACGTTCATGTTTTCTTTCAGTTTTAATAAAATTAAACGTTTCGGCTGCGGCGTCACCTCTTCTAGCCAGCATCGCCAGCACGCATTATAAAACTTGCGAAACGAACTCAACAGTAAACACGGGTGATGCCTATGAAGGCACAATATCGTGGATATGCCAGCCAAAACGTTCGTAATAAGTGCGCAGTAGCTGTAATAGGCAGGGTGGCCCTACCCTCGAATTTTTCCCTCGTTTGACCTTGACCCAAATTGGAAAAACCCTCGAATAGACTAAATAACTTCGAGAGCGAAAGTCTGTTGTCTCGGCAAGAGAACGCTGGGTTGTTTACATAAGTTATACTGTTCAGTTAATATTACAAACCCTGATTATATTTTTTATTGACCTGCCAAAGGACAGGAATTATTATCAATATAAAAAAGCTATCAACAACCTTCTCTATTAAATATCACGTGAAACTAAGGATAGCGTATGTGGGAGTACTAATATATTTTCTCAAAGGAACTTTCATTTTAACAGCAATGTCAAACAATACATTACTTTAATATTTTAATTCCTTTACAGTTTAAACACAAGATCTCAATATTATAGTCGACATACTTTGCATACGATCCACGAAATTCAATGGCTGAAGTCTGTGATCAAATAACACATCTGAAGCGATTCAAAAAGATTCCTATTTATGTAGTTGAAGAACACAATGATGCTTTACAATTTATATATTCTGCAATTGGAGGCAAAAAGTTACCATTAGAAGGAACAACTCTGCTACACTTGGATGCGCATCCTGATATGCTCATTGATCGTAAATTGAAAGGAGAGGAAGCTCGTTCTGGGAGACATGTTTTGCCATTATTACAAATAGAAAATTGGATTGTACCGGCAGCGGCGGCTGGACACATCAGCCGAATCGTGTGGCTGCGTCCGCCGTGGGCGAGCCAATTCCGAGACGACACGCGATCCATACACGTCGGCGATCATCCGACGTCAGGCGAGCTGCGCGTCGACTGCAAGGAACCGTATTACCTCTCCGATGCACTGTACTGCTCACAACTAGTCAATAAGAGAAAGTTTATTTTTACATCAGCTGAACTCTCTGATTCGTCACTTGCAGAAGATGAAAACAATATTCAAAAGCTTATAACTAACCTCGATATTACACAACCTTATGTACTTGACATTGATCTAGATTTCTTCAGTACAGGTAATCCTTTTCTCGGACTGTACGGAAATATTAATGTCTACGATCGATTGCAACCTATATTTGAATTTAAACTTCCCGACAACAACGACAGTGAAACAATTGATAAAGTTGTTGAACTGCGAGAACGACAACTTGAGGAACTTGAACGCTTGTTTCAGCACTTGGAGCGATGTGATAACTTAGATGAATATCAAGGAGAACGAACTCAACTCTACCACATGGTAAGTGGAGACCGGCGCCGCCCCCATACACAAAGTTAGTATCAAAATTTAACTTTATTTTTATAATAGTTTTCTTTACCAGGTTGCCGAGCTAGCAGCGGCAATTGTAGAAGAAGCTGAACGGTTAAACGAGAAGCCAGACTGGTGGGCAGTGTTCGCAGGAGGGTGCACCCGCGATCAGGGTGGATTACCCTACCACATAAGCACGGAACAAGAAATACAAAACTTGGTCAAGAAAGCTCTAGTTCCGCTTTTAAAAAACATACCTCCACCTGTACTGATCACTATTGCTAGATCCACTGACGATGGATACTGTCCTCCTCATCAGGTTAGTAAAGCCTTGATATGTAAACCATGAATATTGGTTTAAAAACGCAATTATACATTTGATATTTCATTCTATTGCAGGTGGACTATATTCAGAATCTAGTATTGGAAACTTTGAAAGAAATGTATGACACAGATGATCCAGCATTGTATTACCTCAATGTGAATACCACAGCATTATAAGCCGTGTTTAAATAACTTTTAAGTTTTTAATCTGAATAAAAAGGAGTACATTTATTTATATTTGAATTATTTTCTGGTCACCAATCCTATGGGCAATGACGTAGTCTGAAATTAGAAAGGCCCTACTTATGTAATTACTCAGTCTAGATTATTATATAACACCAACAACCAGCACATGGTACATAACATGAAATAGTCATGGGAAACCAGGTTAGCACGTTTATCTGAAATCTATATTTTTGCGGATTTATCCTTAGAACGTGGAATTTACGTTACTCACTACTCACTGCACTACATTCATTGTTTAGTGTAAATGTGTAGCGGTTACGCGTTCCGTTTGTACCGCTTCAACTAGGTAGCTATAGTAGAGTACTCGTTAATCCTATGTCTGCGAGTCGTAAGACGCAGTCTCATTCAACGCGGGTGCCAAATGCATCGTCGTAACTCATTTGTAATGTGTTTTAACAAACAGTGTTCACTACAATTACCAGAGCGAAATATTGCCTTTGAACAGTGTGCGTTCGCGCAGCGGAATGTTGTTGAATTTAAAGATTTTAATTATGCAGATAATTAGTGTAAGACGTCCTATAATTGTGTATGATAAATAAAAATTTGTGTATGCAGCCATTGTGGAGAAATTCACCAAAAACAGATTCCGCTGGGCGAACGTTGGCGAACGTTGTCCTGGCGGAACTTTTTTTAATCCATAGACTTTACAAGAAAAGAGATGTGTCCGAAAATTAGTGCGTATTTGTGTATAATTGATTATGTATGAATGAAATCAGTGCATGCATAAACTTCGGAGAAATTCAAGTTTCCGCTACGCGAACGTTTGGCCATTAGCTAGTTTTCATATATAGCGCTTACATAGAGAGCTGTAGATTTTTACATACGTTGTTTTGAATTTGTTTATATTTGTTTAAAAAACAGATTTAGAAAAAGTCGTAGGGTTTAAAAGATAAAAATATAAACGTAAAATACACTTATTGGGTCTTAGTTCTTAAAGTATGCAGTTTGGGGTCTAGATTTTCACGTTTACACAAACCTTGTAAGTGTCTCCAACATGTTGCCAAGTATCAATGATGTTCCGTTAGTAATTAAAAAGTTATAGGATATTTTACCATGAACAGATCACTGTTTACAAAGCAGTCGAATATCACGACGTTCTAAAGGAATTGCATGGTAAAATGTATGCCAATAATTAGTTTAATCATTCAACTATTCACTTGCAAAATTTCATGTCATTAAATTCAGTAATTAAAGAAAGACAATTATAATAATGACGGAGCATCGAAACCCTACATAATCCGACCAAGTTCGGATAGCTACAAAAAAGCGGCCGTGTCATTGTCTAAGTAACGTTCTTAACTTGGTAGGTTAGTATTTATTAAAATGGAACAGTTGCGTACACAAGCGTTAGGAAAAAATAAAACAATTGTATTTCTTGATTGAATTTTTTTTTTTATAATAATGCCACTATCTACGATAAAAATAAATCTTCAATTAACAAGTACTTCTATTATTTCTGCTATTTAAATATCCGTGTACAAAAATATTTTTATTATTATTACTTACATAAATTACTTGACTACGTGATTAAAAATAACGTTAATAAACGTTACGTATTTTAACTAAAATGTCGTAGATAGTGGCATTATTATTAAAAAAATATTTTTCATTCAAGAAATGCAATTGTTTTATTTTTTCCTAACGCTTGTGTACGCAACTGTACCATATTAATAAATATACTACCCTTCCAAGTTAAGAACGTTGCTTAGACATATGGCACGGCCGCTTTTTTGTAGCTATCCGAACTTGGTCGGATTATGTAGGGTTTCGATGCTTCGTCAGTATTATAATTGTCTTTCTTTAATTACTGAATTTAATGACATGAAATTTTGCAAGTGAATAGTTGAATGATTAAACTAATTATTGGCATACATTTTACCATGCAATTCCTTTAGAACGTCGTGATATTCGACTGCTTTGTAAACAGTGATCTGTTCATGGTAAAATATCCTATAACTTTTTAATTACTAACGGAACATCATTGATACTTGGCAACATGTTGGAGACACTTACAAGGTTTGTGTAAACGTGAAAATCTAGACCCCAAACTGCATACTTTAAGAACTAAGACCTAATAACTGTATTTTACGTTTATATTTTTATCTTTTAAACCCTACGACTTTTTCTAAATCTGTTTTTTTAAACAAATATAAACAAATTCAAAACAACGTATGTAAAAATCTACAGCTCTCTATGTAAGCGCTATATATGAAAACTAGCTAATGGCCAAACGTTCGCGTAGCGGAAACTTGAATTTCTCCGAAGTTTAGGCATGCACTGATTTCATTCATACATAATCAATTATACACAAATACACACTAATTTTCGGACACATCTCTTTTCTTGTAAAGTCTATGGATTAAAAAAAGTTCCGCCAGGACAACGTTCGCCAACGTTCGCCCAGCGGAATTTGTTTTTGGTGAATTTCTCCACAATGGCTGCATACACAAATTTTTATTTACCATACACAATTATAGGACGTCTTACACTAATTATCTGCATAATTAAAATCTTTAAATTCAACAACATTCCGCTGCGCGAACGCACACCTTTGAACAGTATTACGACAACTTGAACAAGTTATTGTAGTTCCGCAGTCTGCGAACATGCAGCTAACTTAAGAATAATAAAAATATATCAACTTTACTATCGAGTGTTATATCGCTGTTTTAGTACGATGCAGGCTTCACTGCGGTGGAAAAACTATTTTTATTTTCTGCGAGACTTTTAGTTAAGTGGCCAAAGTCTTAAAACTGCATTGACTTGGCAAATAAACGAATGAGTGCTTACACTTACTACTACTTACTCGCACACAACTGATTCTGAACATCGCTGTTGTGTATTGTTGGAATGCACAATGCACCAGAAAATGTTCGCTTGCTCTGACTGATGATGAAGAATATCAGCTCAGTTTATACACTAGTTTGATTTCGTGAACTTATGTAGATACATGTACTTGCATCCTGTATGATGTAATATAATCAACTACTGAGTCCAAAATTATATATGATTCTTGGTGAACTCAGTACTTAAATCAGATCAATAAAATTATTACATTGGCATTTGTCGGCGATGAGTGGACCTGCTAATATCTGAGAAGGCCGGTGACACCTCAAGCAGGTCAATTAGTATTAACAAGAGGATCGACGCCCTATAGCTATGTGTGACACCATCCTTACTAATACAGGCCTGCTTATGACACGGCACCCACGTGTGATCATTTTCATAATTAGATGATGATGAAAGATGACAATAGCACCTTGGTACAGTTTGGAAATAACTATCATATGCATGTTTGATCATTGAATATTTGATAGTTGAGTCACTTAACTACCTTCTTCAAAAAGAAATCGCAGAGATTCCTGTGCATCTCCAACGTAATTTTAAATCGAATAGGAAAGATGTGTCGAAGAGAATACCTCTAAGGTTATTATAAAAACACGGGATTTTGATGACAAGCAACAACCCACTATAAAGTAACTCTATTTTACTGTGTACTGTTATGAAGGTGTCTATAGGCTCAATTCAAGGTAGTTGTTGCTATCTGCTGCTGTTGTCTGCTCAAAATATCTTGGCTTAGATAACAACCCTCAATGAAACTTTGCCTAGCAGACTGTCGGGCAGCTTTATCCGTCGATAACTTAACTCATTCTGTTCAGAATTATCTTTTGTTTTTTGCATTATTCGGAAGTTATTAATCACGAACTTTCGATTACTGAATAGCGAAACTGCTCATCCGCCTCTCTGCTGGCATTAAACAGAAAATAATTTGGTCCTGAAAGAATCCCCTTCATACTGAAATATGGAGATAACTTTTAAATGACTATAATAAAACGTAGAATTTTTAAAGATAATATCAGTTGATTGGACAAACAATTTAGTCCTTCGATTGGGGGCGATTGGGGTCAACTGCGCATCGAACACTCTAGTCACATTACATTACTAACAACGCATTACATCATGCGTCGGCCATGCCTGGAAAACTTATGTGCCAATTATGTCCAATAAAAACGCACTACTCAGAAAATATTTTATAGGCCCCACGTGTCATCAACATTATTTTCATCACACCTTGTTATTGCAGAATGAACTGATACGATTGCAATTCTAGCTTTAGATTTTCGAAACAGGCAAGGCACATAGGTAAGCTAAAATATTTGCACGACTATTGAGTTCTAAGATGTATAGATAGAAACCTTGGAAATAATAATTCTCAGTAGGTTACAGGAGCTCAATTAACATAGGCCTTGTTGAAACAAACGCAGGCATATTGTCATTTATTTATGCAAGGAAATTATACATCGAATGGACCAGAGTTGTTTTTTGCACACGTAGGGAATATAATCGTGCGGCACGCTACCTGAATCAACAAACTCTGAATACATTCAGTATTTTTATATCACTTTGTGTTCTCCGCTAGGCGAGTTTACGGCGCGTTATGATTTATGAACATAGAGTAGGTCTCTTTGATTGTAGGACTACTTGAGAACTTCGATGTTTCACTAGTTCCACTTTTATTTTATGACCTAGATCGTGCTTTATTACTCTAGTTACGAAAGTTATCGTGCGCACGAAGATAAATTTTCGATTATAATTTGAGACAGTCATGAATGTATAAAACATGAAAGATAAATTTAAATTCCGTCTGAAAATCTAAAATAGATGTTTTTGCTCATGTCTACCTATAAAACACAATAAAAGACCGTTCCATCCGAACCGATAGGGTAAAAGTCTTCGCTGAGCGAGTGGCAGATCTACTCTTGTTTGAAAACACCATACTAATTTCTTCTTTTTATGTACTCTCCCTGTATGTAGTTCCTTATGTATTTTCTTACGTACTCTCTCTAATTACTCCCCTATGCAGTTTCTAATCTTCCTACATACCCTCTCCCTATATGGACGCTCTTGCACCTGTTGTAAATTCCTGAATTGTATTAATTTGAACGTGTATCAATCTCCAATCATATCGAAAGAATCGGATGTCCCCACAACCTTTTTTGACGGATGGATCTGCCTCTGGCTGTATCTCAAAAACCAGTTAGTAGCCGCTATACTTAACAACAAATAAGTGCTGAAAACTAGAATAATGTAAATTTTTAAGGAGGCTCTTATACATCATTTTTTTAGCCGTGTAGATAGTCTTGAGATAATCTTACGGAACCCTTCGTGGGCGATTCCGAGTTGCACTTGCTTCGTTTCTTTCTTTTATGGTACAGAACCTTAAAAATAAAACTACCTAATCATCACGCTTATAGAACCCATCTTACTGTTTGGTTAAGTACCAAATTATTTTTTATTAGTACTTAGTGTCAATAACATCATATTTAGTGGGTATTTGAAGTCATCGAACCTACCACCACCACTTGATATGTTGTTTATAACACGTACATCGAATCGTAGGGTCTTCAAGTCCTCACCTCGTATAAGTACGGCCGTGGACGATAAGAAAAAACTTGCTTTCATTGATAAATATACTGCTTGCGTAAACGATGTTTTTCAATGGCGGACTTGATAAGCTGTCATCATCGCCGTGCTGTGGCGCCACTAGCAGATAAAATAATGTGTGTCGCTTTTATGAGAAAAAACTAATACTTTGGACACCTAAAACATATTTTGCACGCTATATTCTTACCAATGATGACTAAGCTAAGTGACTAAACTCTCGTGTTTACTTGAAATATACGTAGGTATGCACCTACTATCTACTTTGATTATACATACAATTTGGTATCCGAAGTAAACAAGTATTTCACAGAATTGAGCAATAAAAGAAATCAGAACAACCGTGGCATGTACTCCTACAATAATAAGTACAATTATGAACATGCATACATCTTATTGTTCTGAAGGGACACGAAACGTTTTTTTTTTTCGAATCATACCGCAGGCTAATAAAATCATCCTGCCAAGGCTGTGGGAACAAACGCGGGTTTTCAGTAAAAGTTTGACACATTACCTGATGATTACCAATCTCCATAAAAAAGGCTCATAAAAGCTCACGTAGTAGCACTTATAGATTGTCTGCAAAATATATTTTTCACTGGGAACGTATTTCTTAGATGATGTAGCTCTGTGACCCTGCAGAATAATAGAGAATGAATTTACTTCACGATGAGTTTAGCTGAGGAAAGGTGTAAAGACCATGGGGAGGACAGGTAATTTTTTGATGGAATCTGCAAATGCTAGTTTTACGTCAAGTCAATGCGTCATTTTCAGAATTTTATCCGAGTGGTTCTTCTGCATAATATTTTTGTCCTCTGTGTAAAAAAATACTCGCGCGTTGCTGAAATGCAATTTAGAAATTAAGTTATTATTGTCAGTTTCAAACACGTCGGTGCCGCGATTTTAAGTTTCAGTCTTTGAAAGCCTGCCGCCTGTGAGAATATAACTGGCACCAAGGAGAAAAATGATGTAAGTAATCCATATTTATAATTCAGAAAAGTTAGAAAACCACTTACACACGATCACATCCAGGGAATGTAAAGCTCGTTAGTAAAAAAAATGCACTAGACATTAGCATCCGAAATCCACCTCGATCGTGCCCTTGCTTCTTATCGTTATTTAAATATATATTTATTTATGTACTAATATACCTCAGAACTCGGTTAATGATGGTACGTTGAAACTTCTCAATAAACATAAGTACTTAGTGAATGATGCTGCATGACCATCATGGCCGCCACAAGTGTTAAAAGATAATAAGCCAAACAGATTTCCACTGAACTTTGACCGTTCAGCAATTTGTTGATAATATTTTTTGTCAACAAAAATCTTGATATATAATGTATACCTATTAAACTTTGTGGAATTCATTGACATCTTGTTGTTAAGAAGGCATTAACAGAACGGTACCCTGTATTGTACTTAGGTACCTACTGATATTATTTCTATCATTGTTTTTAGGGTTCCTTACTCAAAGGGTAAAACGGGGACCGATGACGATGAATTAAACCCATAATTATTCGGCCTCGGGAATTGAACCCGAGGCAGCAGTTGCGCTTGGCGACTAAACCAACGAGGCATTCAAGTTAGGTACGAGATGAATACAAGGAACTAAATAACTACAATGTTTAACTCTGCCTATTATTGATACTTAGCTAATAACATTACTAATTAGAACATACTTAAATATTTATCAGAAACAGGAGTGGGTGCTATCTATTGTTGAGAAATTAATTCAATCTATTGACGCCACTACTATTGCTAGTACCCATACTAATGTGTTTACCTACTTACACATGTGATTAACGAAAGCAATGAAGTAGGGACCCAGGTACCTTGGATTTGCTATCGGTAATAGAACATTCAGATTCAGCGTTACTTATGCCTACTAAGTTGCCAGAGAACAATACTAGCTTCTTCTTCAATTGGAATTCGTTAGTTATAGGGCATGCAATTAAACTTCCTAGCCTTCTTTTGCTGTGCCCTAACAAGGTCCATAATATGTGTAGTACCCAGCTTTAAGCCCCTTGTAACATTATGGTATGCAAATAAATATGAATATGGCATCTAACTGCAGATAGTAGATGGAAAAGTATATGGAAGTGTTTTAAAAACTTACTGAACATAATTCATGTTATGCATGAAATTGTTGCTTAATAATGACATATTTTTGGAGTATGCAGAGTGAAGTACGTACCAAATTGATAAGGACAGTTATTTTCGCCAATTACGACAACAATCGATAAAGTTTATGTATGTATAGCAAACAAACATAACATAAGTAACATAACTTACATAAATTCTGTTGTCTTCGCACAATGTATGAATGTTTGTCACCAGCAGTACCTATTAATTAGGATGGTAAACGTCATGCGTCAGTTGCACAAAGCTCCATTAAAGTCAAAGCTTCTTTAAAACTATTGCTGACTCTTTCTTTATCAATACGATAAAAAGTGTCAGCAATAGATTTAATGAAGCTTTAACTTTAATGGAGCTTTGTGCAACTGACGGTAAGTAAGTTATATACACCATGCATGGTCCTTTTCCGAAATATAGGTAAAACCGATGTTGCATTGTTGTGCATGATGATGATCAACAAATTGTCACTGCATGCTTGCGAAATAAGGTTATGAGGAAATAAAAGATACAAAATTCTATAATATCAGATACTTTGCCTATAAGCTTCTGCCCGAGGATTCACCTGCGTCCCGGATTAAAAGTAGACAGTATTCCTCGATATGTTGGACATCTAACACCGAATTCTTTATTTCTTAATTTCGTCTATAGTGCCTAGGTATGCAAAATAAATAAATGCCTGAATTAAAGTAATAACAGAGACTGTAAAAAGCTCTCGTTTAGAAAGGTTAGTAGGTAAGGGGACGCAGGTTAACATAATTTCTGGCGTTCACACGCAGACTAGCACCTACTCTTATACAATACTTAGGTACCAATCAGCATCAGTATCTATTTACATTATAATAACATAGGTATGTTCCTACTTAGTTTCACAGGTAATAAGTCATTCATAGTAGGTAGGGTACGCTTTCATCTGAATGGTCCCTAATGTACTATATACTTATAGGTACCTAAATTGATTGATGTCCGTAGAAAATTTCTACGACGCCTATTATGTATACGAAAGTTTTTATCCTGAATAATGTCTTGCAAAAACTATTTCGAATAAAGCCTAGAGGAAGAGCGCGCTTAAGAGCGCCCCCTGAGCGTCCCATCGGACTGAGCAAAAAAATAAGCACGCGAGAACGGGCGAGCCGAGCCGCATTCCTCGACTGGGTCGACGGCACGGCAGGCCCCGCGCCCTCCGCTTCTTTCCTCCCTCAGTCGTTCGCGCGCGTCGTTTGTGATAACTCGTCCGCACGTTATCCGCTGTTTGCCGCGTATTATGTTTACAATAGTGTTGTTATTGTTTTGGTTATTATAAAAAAATACACAAATTAAGTGTTTTGTGCTGTGTGATAAAGTGAAATATTGTATTGGAGAATCAGTTGCGTATAAATAAACTGTGGATCGCGAGGAGCAGACAAGCACGGCAGGCACCGAGCTCAGGTAGCGTTTCGTATTTGTTTTCGATCTGATTACGGCTAGAACTAGACTTGGTTTATCCAGTTTTGCGAATCAGCGGTTTAGCTTCGGATTACAGGTAAATTGTAATAATAGAACCACGTGACCATATGAATGCTCAGTTCACACCACGTGGTGTGAGCGGTGGTGTAAACAACTCTGTGCCCTTCTCCGCAACGAACGACGCGGCCGGCGCGGCGCGGGGCGGCGCGCGGCGCACAGCCGAGCAAAATGTGCGCGATGGCGGGGAGCGGTGACGGCCTGGCGGCTGCTTCCACTATCGTGCTCGTAGGCGATATAAAGCGAGTTTTTAGTGTTCATTAATAATTACTCGGTAGGCAGGCATGACCATAAATCCTCAATCTTGAAAAGTACTGGCTGACTCCCTATCTTGTCAGTCACAAAATAAATAAGTAGAAAGATAATATAGGTATGCACCTAGCTACTGTTATTTCAAAGGAGATTTTTATGTCTTCTTAAAGAGTTGAATTTTTACTAACTGCAGTAAATTCACTGTTTCGTAAACATTAATAGCTTAGTACATACCTATTACACTTGCGGCCAAAGAAGCTACCGGGTCGATGGTGTCGCTTACGTCAATTGTTTCATGTAGGTAAATAATAAAACAATAATAAATGTAAGTTTACCAACGAATGTTACTCACTCAGGTAGGCCCTGTATGACTACATTGTATTACCTAATAACGTCATACCTAGGTTTATTTATAATTAATAGAATACTTCATTTAGCCACAAATCTTAGTTGTTTTCACACATTAACCATAGTGAAAATAATAAACTACACTAGCCGGCAAAAATAACGGGTCACCTACTTACTTCACTCAAAAACTTTGAACAACATAAACCGTCCTTTTCATCGAAAGTAGGTATCAAAAGGAAAATTTGATTGTTCACGAAGAAACAAACCATGGCATTATTGTAACAAGCATTTGTCAATAAGATAAAGAAAAAAAATCATTCATAAATAGCTGAATTCCGTTCGTATAAAATACTCTATTCCACTTCCTTAAGGGGCTCTTTCCAGTATTTTTAGAAGATCAGGCATAGGTACTAAAATCGAAATTCCTCAAGCAGTAACCGCTCCTCAATAAGACCTGGTTTTAAGATAGTAAGTAGGTATCATGGATTGCGGATTGTGTGTTATGCAATAGTTGTCTCTTAGTTCCTACTCTGTATTACCCATTTCGTCGGAAATTTTATTCCTGTAGCTAATCCTTTCCATCCGCCTCCAGCACCACATACAAAAGCTTCTACTTTGCTTATATATCCTGCTTAGTTAAGTTTCCACATTATTATTTGAAGTAAATTACACATAAACCAAAGCGAAAAGCCGAGAGATACTGCCTATTAGGTAACTTTAATCTAACCGCCAAATAAAACTAGTCAATGAAAAAAATATATTGGGAAAACAGCGTAAACGACTTATGTCTTATACATTGTTAGAACATTTGTCACAAATTAGTTAAAAGATTAAAACATACTGTAATATTGGTAGGTGTTTTCTTAAAATCATTCTCATAGTCAGATAAACTATGAACTCAATATCATAAAAATACCGAAAAACAGTAGATATCTATTACTTAAATAAATACGGGATTTCCAATTTTACTGATTTATGAATGAAGCCGATAAAGTTGATTTTCAATGAAGCCATAAGCACGGTACCTAGTTCAGTTCAGTCGATCCTATTTTTATATTTCAAAAAGAAGCTGAAAATCATAAACAAACAAACACGGTTTTTAAGATGTTTTCAAATCAAAAACTCTGTTTAGCGGTGCTTACATGTGTGTCTTGATACAGTGTTATTGTCTTGCTTATGTACATTTTTATGGTTTCGTAATCGAACCAGAACCCTTATAATTTCGTCATGTCCGTTTGTCTATCCGCCATTTCCCCGTAAAGTCTAAATTAAGTTTTATCAAAGTAACTAGGTAGGTTGATGCGTTTGTCTGAGCCGTTGCCTGATATTTCCGTTGCATCGTTTTAGAGATATTTCTTCCTACAAATCGTTGTGTCCAAGTGTAACACACGATGTAAATATTCTCATCCTAAAAAGTTTAGTGATCTATAGTTTTGAAGACAGTTGGACGAGGCAGACAGTGTAACTTCCATCGTAATCCTGATCTTTCTTTCTATTTCGTGGTAATCCTAATGATAATTCATTTATTAACCTAGCCATTATATTCACATTTATGGGAGACATTGAAATATAAAGAATTTGTTATCGATAAGCGAGTGCGCAAGAAACATACCTTGAAGTCTTATCAAAACAATAATCCGAAAACAACGTTTTTTTTTACAGTGCGCTTGGCCTTGAATTAACTTGTTGATGCGATCTGTTGCATTCTTTGTTTTATGTTGGTTAAAGTGTTTCACTATTACTTTTTGAAATATGGTTGTTTATGAGAAACCCCTTAGGTACATGCAAACATATTGCGCATGTAGACAATCAGCAAGCTAAGTTAGGACTCCTTACCTTAAACTTAAATAAATACATGATTTTGCAGATATACGAGCTAACAATAACAATACAAAGTGAGGAGGTGATCACAACTTTTCATATGAAACTACCGAGAAGTTAATACCTACTTAACGATTTTATTTCGACGATGATTTTCTAGGTACTTGTATTAATTAATTGACATTTTGCATTTGAATCACACTGTGTTTTTATTGATTTAATTTGCTTTCAAGTTGTCTTATGCAGTTTCAAAGTTATTTAGAGGTGACCCTTTATTTTTGCCGCGGAGTGTACTTTTGTAGGAAATCTAAAACATTTTATTTTATTGTACAACTTACTTGATTGTTTATTGAGGCATATTAAAAGGTAAACATTGAAAAAAATCATCCCCTTTCTTACCTAGGCGATTAGTAAACCCATATTTTATGAATAGACAATTTTCATACTTAAGATTTTGAAACTTTCTTAAAAAATGGGTTGGTATTTAATAAGCATTATTGGTCACGTTAAAATAAGAAAAAAACACCCTTAAAAACTCTACTAGAGGCAAGAAAAAAATACGTAATGTACGATGTTTTTTACATTTTATCTATTCATAGAATTGTAATGAGTAATGTGTCAGATAAGTAATATTATCACGTTATGGTGTGTTATCTATCATACTATTTTTATAAAATTCAACAAAACATGTTTGCGTCAAATTAAATTGATATTGCATGAATTGTTGCATTACTCCCGTATAATTTATTACAAATTATAAAAGTTCAACCAGTCGAAAAAGGAGTTCTTCAAACAATAGTGACAACAGTATTTTAACATTACCGTTATAGGTACTATCTTTTAAATAAAGAATGCAATAAAACGGCACGACTTGTACTCGGCATGGATAAGATTTTACGCAGTATGCTTCCTTAGTGCGTCCACGTTCTTCGGAGAGGGTGGGGGTGCAATGTTTTGGGTACGGAGCCAAGCACGCGCCGCCGCACTGGTCGCGGTCTGATCGATCGTGCTGCGCTGCGCTGTTCTATCTATTATTTATTACCAAAAATATGGCGGCGTGGTGCGGCACGAGGTCGTCGACCTCACTGTCCGCCACGACACGCCGCGTAAACAACAAATGCAGCGCGGGAAACTCGTTCCCTCCCTATCTGTTAAGGTTGTACTCGCGTGCCGTCTGTTGGCCCTTGGCGCGATCATTTTTAGGGTTCCGTAGCCAAAATGGCAAAAACGGAACCCTTATAGTTTCGTCATGTCCGTCTGTCCGTCTGTCCGTCTGTCCGTCTGTCACAGCCGATTTACTCGGAAACTATAAGTACTACAGTGATGAAATTTGATGGGAATATGTGTTGTATGAACCGCTACAAAAATATGACACTAAATAGTAAAAAAAAGAATTGGGGGTGGGGCCCCCCATACATGTAACTGAGGGATGAAATTTTTTTTTTCGATGTACATACCCGTGTGGGGTATCAATGGAAAGGTCTTTTAAAATGATATAAAGTTTTCTAAAAAACATTTTTCTTAAAGTGAACGGTTTTTGAGATATCAGCTCTCAAAGTCGTAAAAAGTATGTCCCCCCCCTCTATTTTTATAACTACGGGGTATAAAATTCTAAAAAAAATAGAGGTGATGCATGCTAATTAACTCTTTCAACGATTTTTGGTTTGATCAAAGTATCTCTTATAGTTTTTGAGATAGGTTGATTTAACTGTAATTTACGGAACCCTTCGTGCACGAGTCCGACTCGCACTTGGCCGGTTTTTACATTCAACCTTTTTAACAAGGTGTCGGAAATGTCAATAAAATTGTCTTCTTTGAGCACAGACATTTACCGCGAGTCCAGAACATCCTCCATACTGATTCGTTCATATTAAAATTTTCGTTCAAAAAGGCCGCCTGTTGAAAAACAAATAAAAGAACGTATGTACTACTTACTACTTTTCGATTTCTTTAACTGACTTCTCAGAACGTAGGTCCGCAGTAGTTATTGCAATGCAGAAAAAATACTATAACAGTTGCAGCAGTTTTATTTATTAGCAAACTTCCCGTTGTTATTGCTGCCTGTCAATTTATTTTGAATAAGTATGTGATAATGTCACAAAATAATTTCTAGCTTGTTTATGGTTTAGAAAAATAAAATAAAAAGTCACAATTAGTATTTCTGATATAAAATTCAAGATGCTGACGAAACGCTTTCACGGATACGAATACGCAGGTGCATGCAATGCGAATCGCTTATCCCACGCATTTGAACGATAATTAGTCCACCACATATACTGTGATGGTATTACCAATCACATCAAAATAAATAATCCTAGATGAAACATATTAATTTAGCTCTTAGGAGACCCCTAGACGTACAATAATATTGGGCAATAAAAAGATGTCTCTAAAAATCGTTGCGCAAATTAGGAATAAGTTTAATCAATGATAGATTTTGCACAATACCAATTGCGCAATTTAATTGATCGTCTGTGGAGCGCCCTAAACAAATCTTATTTGTGTTTTTAGCTTGCCTCCTTATAAGTGGATTTACATAAACATAGGCTCATGAACGGCTTTCCGCTTACCTTTTACAGTTCAATCAGTGGGTAAAATTTGAAATTAAAATATCTGTTTAAGCTGCATGCATGTACTGCATGTGATTACGTGTTTGTCAGTTATTTAATACCCATGGTGAAGGTCTTGCGTGGCTCACATTTTGTTTACCCCATAAAACTTCTCATTTAAATGGATATAAGTTAATTAGTGCGCAAATGTAGTTAGTAGCTTAGTAGCTTAGCGTTTTTTTGGTAATGGAATAAAAATTATAAAATGATTAGAAGCTGATAATGAGACACTGTTTTAAGCGGCGCGAAAAATAATAACCAGAATATAAAATAAATAATTAAATACGGAACAGGCATATCATAAAAACAAGGTTTTGTGAATAATGCATTTCGGGTATTACAATTAGGCGTGCGATTTAATTACTAAGGTGCGTTGACGCTTCTTCAGCGGCGCAGGAGTGACTAATTTAAATAAAAATAAGTTAGGAAAATTCTTAAGAGTTCTTTAAATATTGCTTGATAATTTTGATGAGATCACTTGATTTGTACCAAAACCGTTGATGGGATATTATTTTTGGAACTCTAAAAACAAAGGTTTTTTAATTTTATATACAGTATTAGCAGGCCTCTGTCACTCGACGTACTTGCGCGCGATAAATGCCTACCGCTCGCTGGGTTACCGGTAGCCCCACGCGGCACAGGGGTTTCGACAGCCGCTCGCGACGCGCGCGTTTTATGTTTATTATTTTTATTTGTGAACATGACGACCTCTGGCCAGTTTTGTGCTGTGCTTAGTTGCAGATCAAGTAAAAGAAAAAATATAACGCTTTCGTTTTTCCGTTTACCTATACTCCATTCAAATAACATTAGAAATTTAAGTAAACCTTTTTTACTGTTTGTTCAACCGATTTTGACTTCTATTCCGTAGACAAAAGAACGGAATTGAAAGCAAAGTAGTGGTTACAATACCAAGTATTTACTGCAGCCGCCATTAATCATACTACTAACGCAATAGAAGTCAAAATCGGTTGAACAAACAGTAAAAAAGGTTTACTTAAATTTCTAATGTTATTTTGAATGGAGTATAGAGATGTAGACAGATCAGTTATTGTTTATTTTTTATTTGGTTTTTAAAATTATCTAATAAACTGAAGAACTATTTTGATTTGTGTAGGTGTATATGTGACTATTTTAGGAAAATATAAAGGTTTCGGTTTTTTAGAAATATTTATATTTTTTAAGTAAAAATACTTATCTTCTTTGTCATTTTAAAAATAAGCGACTTACTTTAGATGGGTACTTAAATTATAGATACTTATAAATTATAGACTTATACCTTATACTTAGTGCAATGATTACCGAGTTTTGTAGCTAAAAACATTTCGAGTATAAGTAGGTATAGTTTTCGTCCAACTAAATGGTGGCTTGGAACATTGCATATATCGCTGAGCAGAAACCAATTTTGGGTAAGTAGGTATGTATGCAGCGGTCAGCGGTGTAGTGCCAGGGGTAATAGGTAGGTAAATATAGAATACTTGCATGTTCTGTGCTCGAAAAGTAGTTGGGCACCTCCATTGATTCGGGAAGACAGTTACAAATAAGCGTAACTTTGTTCCCTATTTAATTGTAAGAGGCAACCCTACGCTCGCTGTCGGCACGGTCGCGGTCACTGAACTGTGCGCTATCGCATTGAAATAACAATCGAGCGCTGGAGTTTTTAAGGTTTATTTTCTAACGCAGCTATGAATTTGTAGGTAGTTTGGGAACTTGTAGGTGCTTATGACAGTAGGTATGGACTTTTTTGTATGGAGTGATTTATCTGTTACGTAGTAACTATTATATAATCTGTGGTATTAGTAAATAATTTTAATAATTGATAACAATTCTGTTGACCAAACAAAACCGTCAAATCTAAAAGTAACGTCCTTATTCCATTCTGTGTTATCAATATTTATAGCGTGGGCGCTTTGTACTGTGTTAATTGCACTCTATAAATATCTCTTTGCAAATAACATAGCCACCTACCTACCTCTGTCGATACGGCCATGCCACAACATTCATCTACGCATCCAATAAGGTTTTTGCCTGGTCGCGGTAGGCAAAACATAATTTTTCACATGATCGCGGTTATTTTGTTCAATACCTAACGTGTTTCTTAATTAATATTTTCCTGTTACGGGCGTGTCGTGGGAACATCGATGGCTCCCACGCTAATTACCGCGGTCTTTATACACTCATTGGCCTCTGCGAGCCGACACTTTGATCAATGAAATTTATATTCATCAATGAAACCACTATTGTTGTACGTACAGGGTTGGCAATTTGCAGAGACGCACGCTTTGTGTGCTAGTGTGAGATAATGATTTATCATCCGTGTTTGACGTCTCACGAAACTCGATTATTTATCCATCATGGATTGGATATACCTCAATAAATCAATCGCCACGGTGCTAGCGCAATAAGACTTTTCTAAAAAAACTAATACAACAATCAGTTTGTCAAATAAGTTACATACTTATTGTTGAATGCAGCTGAAAAACTTTGCATATTCATTCTGCCTATTTCTTAACACGATCTGATATTGTTTACCAGATGAAAAGACATCGAAACGTAGTGCGTATGTAGTTACGTTTAGTTCATTAACATTATGTTTAGGCAGGACGTTGAGTTAAACAATTAGTTGCGTAACATAGAGGAAGTTGCTATAATAAATATATTGATTGTTTCAGCTCGGGTCATGTGGTCAGCAGGCCAGGGTCGCAGCACGGCGTGATGCGGCGCGCGTGCGACAGGCTTGCTTGGCCGGTGGTGGCGTGCGCGCTGCTCATGGCATGCGCGCGCGCCGATGCTGCCGGCGAATCCAATCATCCGACTGGAAGTAAGTGTCCTATGGGCAATCAATATCTTCATCCTATGGTCACAAATATGGACGATATAAACGCCCAAAACGTTAAAAAAATGATTTTTCAAGAAACTGTTAAAAATTGTGAAGACTGTAAGATATTATTAAGGTTTACGAAATACCTGCATAGGTGATGTTGTGTCCCACAGTAAATTCGACGGTCATATATTGTTGTATGTATTTCATGAACGCGACTCAGTCCAGCAGCATCATAAATATTTACCTAGAATTCAAAAGTATAAATAATTACTGCTTTTATGTAATTTATGAAGTGCAAACGGTTCTCAGGTCATTTTATATCTAATTATCTCTGTCACATCTGTCTCTATTGTTTTAACATCAATTAGATAGGATAGCTGACTTCCTATGCTATTTTACTAAGGTGATCTGAATCATATTTTTCCTGTTTAAGGAAAATTATGATGCAATGCTAACTGGTTATTTAATTTGCCTTGACAATTATTAGGTTACGACTTAAACGTCTTTCAGTATGCATTTATAAATTGGTGTCACACACACAGTGCATGAACAAGTGCAAGTGATATGCACACATTTCTTACTTTAAATCAAACATGATTAAAAACTTGAATATACTGTTCAACGCACGAATGAGTTTGTAAGCTGTTCAAGTTGATAATTAGTTTAAAATAGCGTTAACTTAGTCCCTTATGTTTTTGTTGTTGCGTACTTTTTGCTCCGGTTTGTTATTGCGAAGGAAGTGTAGCGCTACGCACAGCGCGAGCGTGAGTATCGAGTATCGTGTCTGCCGCCGTTTAATCCGCGAGAGATAACGACTCGCCTCGATGTGTTGTTTGTTTGTAATTCTCTGTTCGACGACCGACGAGCTAGTGAGGCCTCGTTTAGGAGGCGCCCCCCGTTATCTTGTGAACCGGACCGAAATTCACTCGCCCGTATAATATGCGCACTGATATTAGAACATTCGGAGCTTGCCAATTTTGAATCTCTAATTAGCATTTTTATTTACTGCTATTGTGGTGCATGAATTTCAAAGTTGCATGCTTGCTTGTCCACTTACTAGCTAGTTATCAAATCTGTTAGTCTCTGGTGTGCAAAATAAACTATTGTTATATATCTACATATATGCAAAGCCGGACCAACCTCAACTTATCAACTAACTGCATTTAGAATATGTCTGACAAATGAAGGATTTTTATATGATGTCATTGCCTTATCACAAGGCATACGTTATTAACCGACTTAATAATTGTCGAGATAATGAATTCGAATATGTATTTTGTTGTGGTATGTTGTACAAAGTTATAGTTGTCAAATCAAATCAAAACTGAACGGGTTTCGACACCTATTTTTTATTTAACCCAACTAGCAACTGAGTTTATCGTATCTGCTTCATTAGCAGATCTAATTTATATTCATAGTTATCAAAATTTTGATGACGACAGATGGCAAAATATTTATAATCACATGGTCACACCTGCAAATCTTTCTAATGCCTCAAGCCAAAGGAAAATCAACACTCCTTGTTTATTGTACTTACTTTATGATTGATCTCTACATGATCATTGCTGCTCTCATGATCATTCTCTGCTGCTTCTGTCTGGTAGCAAAAAACTACTTATTGCAAGAATTGTCACCAATTTAGGTATGTAGATAGTGATTTATGAAGGTTTTTAAATTGATGCGACAACTCATCATTTTGGTTATGTTTAGTAATCATCACCTTTTTCCCAACCATGTTGGGGTCGGCTTCCTGTGTTTAGCAATAGAATGACCAAATACCTATGTATGTAAACAAACACGTAAAATGTATTTTTATATTATCCTCACGTTATAATTAAAGACATCCTGTTTTGATATAAATCTGTTACTGATTATTATCCTTTCAAAAATAGTACTGAATTAAGAAGGTATAATAATAGTACGATAGATCTTTTCGTTCATGTTGTCATAAGTCCGAGTAAACATTAATACGGATTTCCGCGCCACTCCCAGTTCCCAGTTCCCAGAGTAAGCGGATCCCTAAAAGTCGCCCTTCATACACTAATCTTTTGATTGTAGGCCAGATGTTTATGTATCCCTATCCTATCTTTGCTTTCCAGCTGTCGGGGTCATTAACCTCGAAGGGGGACCGAATTCTGCATGACCCTCTTTTTTGGAATTCGAAAATTTTAAATAACTTTATCCTATGAATGTAGGTATGGAATTAAGTACATATAGCATAGGTTTTATTACGACATCAATAGTTTACTTTACCGCAAGTAGGTACATAGTGTATTTGATTAATTCATTCATTATGTGACCAACTACATAATAAGTCGAGTACAAATTACATACGTTACGTTGTAGTGGTAATGAATAACATAACAATGTTGTAAATTTTATTGTAAACGTACTGCTAGTAAGTACGATATAAATTTATTTTTTATAGGCAGGTATGAAGTAACTGCCCCATACCGCAGATTACTATAATAGTTACTTGGTAACCATACTTTCTGTTCAATCAAGCAGGAAAATTAGAATTTACAATTTAAAGCTGTAATACTCAACGCAGATTAAGCTTAAACAAATTTAGCTGTGTGACCTCCTCTATTTTGGGAAGTCTGTTAAAATAGTTTATGTATGTATCAATAATTTCCTAGGTTGACTAAATAGTGAGCAAACTATCGCTCTGTTGTACCAACATAAACTGTATTAATTGAGGTGATTAGCTCATTACTAAAAATTAAAAACCAACCTCTCGACCTTCACTTAATTAAATTAAAACACACACTTATGTACATCATTCCAATGTTGTAGTATCTGTGTTATTAATTAACTAATGACTTTAGAATATCACTGCTTGTATTGAAGTAATCAAGCGTATAATAATAAATTAACATTATTAGATCAATATAATTATTTATTATTTAATACACTGATCAATACATTACGTAACACCTATTTTCATAATTGTGTAGACGTTCTGATTACTGAGGATAAATTAATTAGCATGATGAGTATTCACCTACTATCTCATTTGCATGTGAAATACGCACGTTATCAGTAGTTGGCAGGGATAGCTAGTCAGCTCCACAATGCTTTTATTTTATCTCAACATAACACTAACAAAGTTATTAAATTATACGCTTATCTTTTCTTAGCTATCGTGTATTGGTGACATTGAACGGACGACTGTTGTACCTACTTAATACATGTCTCATTTAAATAAAAAATCAGCTTTATTTGATAATCATCAAACAACGATCACATTTCATTTTCCTTATACCCACATTACTCCTAGGTATTTTTAGGATTTTTCCGGCTGTGGAGTGTAGTAAGGAAAAGCCTGGGAAAAGCTTGCTAATGTTTTAAAACATGCATTGCAATAACAGTAACTAGCAATATATGTCCTAATTGTCCTCCTTTGCTTGACGCAGTCGGTAAAAATAATTGTTTCATACTTTTTATACATATGATTGCTTACAAGTACTCAAACACGTTTTATTTATCAACATGATTGCCTGTGTGTGAATAGTGTAGCGTAGATTCCGAATCCTGAAAGTTGATAAGCAAGGTTCTCACATACAAACATTTATGATAACTTGAAATCTTTGGCGCCTTGATAACTACTTATCAGTGTTTGTTTATTTATGTAATTTAGTTTGTTATTTTCATGCTGGCCGAGTATGGAATAAAAAATAGAGTAAGGCGGTCGCTACACGTGTAATGAAAACATTCAGCTGCGTCCGGTTACAATAAGCTTGATCAGGCTAATAATAAAAAGGCGAATATTTATTAGTTAGCTTAAATGGCTTTAAGTTCCCTCAGGACGCGAGTGAAACCTCTGACGGAACTAATCTTAATTTAAGAGACGAAAATATTTGAAAATTAAAAAAAAAAACAGGTCGGAATTTTACTTTCTCGCTCTCTCTAAATTCTATGCTAGCAGTCCGGTCCACACCTTAAAATAAAATTGTAATTCACAAAACTTCTGTTTTATTGTCATTGTCATGCCAAGTTTGACCTTCGGGGTCCACAGGTTCAACTGTAGCACTCACGCTGATAACCAAAAATAAAGGCCATCATCATTTCAAAGTAAAACAAAAATATATAAAATACGAGTGTACTAAAATATCATCTTTACAGTATCTCGAATCATACTCAGTAAGCAACTGAATTATTATTTTAATACAAACTAGGTACAGATCTTCCAAGATAATATGATTCTTAATTCCATTGAGGTTCAGGAATAGACAGTTCAGTAATAGCATACCCACCTAAATAATACAAGACATCAAGCAAGACATTTTCCAAAAGGAACGTGACCTGCCACACAAGATTATCTCATCAAACTGTACAAAGTATCTCCACATTGTAAATAACAATCTATGAGTGAAGTATTTTTAGAAACAGATCTAATAATACCGTGAGACGAGATTGTATTAGATTCTTAGTAACCAGTAGCTGCCTATTTGTAAACGATAACACGAGTGTGTGTCATGCTCTTCCGAGTCGCGAGACGTTAGTAAATCGCATTAAAGTACAGATAATTACTAACCTGCAGCTAGAATGCTCCCATGATAACAAAGTCAACGACTTTTCATTGATGTTTGCACTCATTACAGGGACATTATCAATCCGCTATAATATGTACTTGAATGTCAATTTAAAATGGTCGTAACAAGTACATATCAAGATAAGTCGGAATGAGTTTTAATAACCGGATGTTATGATAGGACCGAAATATTTGTTAATAGCCAGCTCCATTAACATATTTTCTGCTTGATTATGTGTTTTTTCTGTGAATTATTTTATCAATTAGAGGAAAATAATAATTTGAAGAAATTGTAAACAGCTGTTTGTTGTTTTAAATGTAGAAAGAAATTCATTCTTAATCGTTCAAGTATTAGTGTGTGTAGCAACAGCCACCCTAATAGAAGACAGTCTCGAAGACCACCTGTGTTCTCATTAGACTGTTAATAACATGAGATTAGTGCAGAAAACAGCATCATTAGCACGTGCTAATACTGAGACAGGGTCCATTACTCTTAGACATAGCGCGTCTTGTTTGAAGGTCTGCCTAGCCCTGAACACGTGAGACTCTTCCATAAAGAGTATTTATTATTTGGTCTCTTCTGTGGAGAACCGACATGTCCCCCATGTTTTATGTGATACTTTTAGAATGCTTGTACCACAATATTTTTTGAATTTATTTGATACATGTAAACAAATTTCACTAAGCATGACCTGAGTAAGCAGTTTTTACACGTGTATTCGTCGCTCACTCTGTGATGGCGTAATTAACGAAATACTACGCACTATTTCATCATAGCAGTGGGAATACGAGTCGTACGTCTGGTCGAATCGATACTTTGTGGCAAAGACAATGTTTATTATTGCACAGTATAAAGTTACTTACCTAACATCCGCATTATCTATGCATATATGCAAAATGTGCAATGAAATTCTAGCGCCTGTTTTTATGATGTGCACAAGCAGTTTTTATGCTATTTTTATTATCAGAATGGATGTTAGCAATTTATTATTTTGTTTTTAAGAAGAAAACATGATAGAGTCATGTTTCAGTGGGTCAAAATAATGTAGTACGTGAATTACAAAACAACAGTACTTACTCAAGCTAAGAACCCACTTTTCAATGAAATACTTGTAAAAGTCTTCTAAAATTGTTATTTAGTGAAAGCACAGCAAAGAGGAATAACTATCAGAGCTCAAATTCAGACAGTGCTGCAATTTTTTTCTACATGATTAATACTCAGTCATATCTTATCTTGGGATTATTGTAGGAAGTGTAGTTGAGTGCAATGTATCTGTAAACACATGACCTACCGCACACGGTAGGTCGTGGCGACCGCTTCTCATCTGCCGCGGCCTCGGCTGGCAGGCTCGCCTACTGCGCTCGGTCCAACACTACTCAAATTAATAACCGGCTTCAAAAAAGAAAACGAAGAGATTCCACGAAACGTAGAAAGGAAGGTCGATGGCAACGAGAAAAACAAGATGGTAGACGAAAAAACAGAATTTTACAATACACTTGTCTTAAAAACAGTACAAAATGAAAAACATCTTCAATTTGTAAGAAAACTGTCTTCTGATAGTTTTGGATGTCGGCGAACTTATGCAGATTGCTAACTTTGTTATTGTGTGGAGATTGTAACAGCTGTGATTTAAAACAAAACGTAACATTAGCGTTTGTTGCAAACGTCAAATAAAGCTTTATTTATTTCGAGAAGTTATTAGTTTGTCATGTTATACATATACGAATTTGAGTAGTAACTGACCTATCGGAATAGCACAATAGCGAGGTTATTTTTTTAATACCCTCTGCCTTCATTCGAAGAAATCCTGGCGCAATTTTCATCACCCGAATCATCATTTGATAATGTATAAAATATGTTTTTGTAGAGAGTCGTGAGAGTGAGTTGGTGAAGGAACATGGATAGAGCATTTTATGTTGCATTTACATAAGACAGCTGTAATACCCACCACGTCTAATTGCATAGTAAAATCGCTTAAAGGCGCTTGGTTTTCTCTGCTATTGCGTCGATTGGCATTTGTTCATAGTATCGCTTTACTACGTTGTAAAACAATTTTATTAATAGCAACGTTACGTAAAGCTACATAGTTGCATTATCTGCCGGTCATGGCATGCGGTGATAAAGTCGGTGCGAGTGCGCAAATTGCCGAACGCATTGACAAGCCATCTGACAGCCTAGAGCGTGACCTACCGCATCCAATCTCCGAATACGTCATGTAATACTTACCACGTGGCTTGGAGAGAGTCAACATGTGGACCCCACTTGTACAAAGCGAACATTCGGAAGTTAAACATCGTCGTGACGGTTGAAGGCCGTTGCGTGACAGCTATGATCTATGTCTTCGCATTTAGGCTGTAAAGTGAGCACAATAATACTAATAGGTAAAAAAAGTAAAATAGTAATTGTCTGTATACCCATTTAGATAAATAACCTTCAACTTGTAATAAATTAACTGTTGTTTATACAGAGACACCTTGCTGTGTGGTGTATTGGTGTAGGTATTCTTATTTTACAGGAAAATTATAATATTAATGTTTTTTTTTTTACTTTATTTCGCTGTTTATTGTGATTCTGAGAACAAAGCATTTGACTACGGAGGCCGGTTTTGATTCTCCATGGTTTTACAGTCAGACTGCTGAAGAAGTGATCCTATACGTGTTCTTTATTAAAGGGTAAATCTGTAACGGCCATTTCTTTTTATCAACCAGCAGCCACCCTGCAGGCCAACTGCCTTTGGAAAAGGGTGGCCTGATAAAGCTGTATTTGGGCTGGCTTTTTTCAGGCCATACATCAGTCATAATCGGCAATGGAGTTAACATTTTCTTGTTTAATTCTCAACTTAATAGTAAATACAAGAAACCTTACCATTCTCGGAATTTCGATAATTGATATAATGTTGTGATTTCTGCGAAATCACTGGTTTCCTCAGCATAGCACCTTTCGATAAATACGTTCTCCTTCATGTATCTAGAAAGGCTTTTTCAAGGAATCTGTCGTAAAAATAACTGATTGCTGTGTGAACATATAGAAAACCATTAGGAAAAGAAAATAAATAAATGAGAATTGCTGACACGGCTTGGTGTGTGGTGACAGTAGAAAATAGGTGTGAAAACTGCAGTTTTGTCTTGAAATATCCAGAACTAAGTCTGAATACTGAGGTGACGGCTTTTAAAGATTTATCAAACAAATATGTACGCTGCGCCAAGCTTAAGTGAATTGGAATAAGGTTGAAAATATGAGTTATTCGCGCCGTTCCAGAGTAAGACTTACAGAACTGACTTACAGAGTAAGAGTTCACTTAGTGAAATCGAACAAATATTTTATTACCTGAAGTGTTAGCCGGTTGTGTCAATGCTATTCTGTTCTCCACTCTTCGCTTACGATTTTAGCGTTTTCTTTTGGTCTGCCGATCTGCTCGCTTATTACTTACGTCATTTCTTCCTTCTTTCCACCTACAGCTAACATGCTTTGTTTGGTTTTAGTTAAGTCCTTTTCAATGAGGTCCTGGATCAGATAGTGCACAAGATTTTTTTTATTCCTTAGACTTTATTGTCCCACTGTGGGCAAAGGCCTCCTCATCACGTCTTCACACCTCTCGATCCTTAGAGTTCTCCCACCAGTCAGGGTTGTGGGCGTCCAGTCCAGATCGTCACGCCATCTCTTCCGGGGCCTACCCCGTCTGCACAAGAACTATAAACCTGATAATATTATAAAGCTTTAAATAAAATGACAACATTATTGATTGAAAGATCAATATTATATCCACCAATATCTCTCATGGTCATGGTTCGAAAGAAAATAATATTTTTAGATTTCACGGAGAAGCTTTTGGTATTTTTGTTTGATATGATTCAGATTACGGATACGGTAAGTAGATAGGGTTTATACCTTGTCACTGAAACGGATTATCTTATGTTTATATCGAGCTTATGTTATAATATTATATCATAAAACATTATGTCTCTGACAAAACAACATGTGCAAAATAAAGATAGTCACTGATTCATGCCAAATTCCAAACAAATATCTGAAGAAATCTTGTTTCAGCTTCCATCGACATTTGTGACCGATACATACCGTGGAATCGCGCTAGCGCTATACAAAATGTGAACTCATTATTTATGATTCGCTTAATGTCGTTGTTATTCCAATGGCGCCTTAAATGCAGTTTCAAGGTTTCCCCTGTCCGCTTATATCGGGCGTGAAAGAAGATCATTTTAAAAATAACATTGTTTGTGCTCTGATAACCGATAATGCCGTTGTTGCTGTAGCTCTCGTTGAACGTACGCAACACATCACATATTGTTGCGTCAAATACTTTATAATTATGATGATACCAAGACGTATAAAATTGCTGTAACAAATGATATAATAGGTATTAATGACCAGACATTTTTAAAGATATTTTTTAAGTATACCATGCCAGATATTTTTTAAGTATACCATGTTATGAGGGCGTCCTTTTCAATTACCACTTGGAGCTGTTAGCTGTCATTAAAAATACCCCAAGAATAATATTTAGACCCTCCGGAAAGAAATTAGAGCTTAGGACATCATATTCAACAACAAAACAAGTGACGAAATTCTATAATGTATTCCGAAAGGAATTTACTAGTGAAACAAAGACTATTTTTAATAATATTTTTTTGCTACTCATAGCTATTCTATGTAATATAAGTATCGTCTTCACACGACACCATATTGACGTCATTCATGACGTCTGGGTTCATGCAATGAACCTACCCAGCAACTTCATAAACTTCGTAAGCTACGTAAATACTTGTGCTAGAATAATCCAAACAAAGCAAAAAATAGTTGTTTACGTGGGAAGAACATTTTTGATGAAGGGAATAAAGAGACACTGGATGAAGAGATACATTTAAGGCATTTAAGACCTACAATGTACAGCCTAAAATGATTCAGTAGAATAACTTGATGATGAGAGGCGTTTGTCGTGGCACGGGCACGTGATGACAAGGGACAAGCGAAATGCTACAAAGAGTTTTAGGTATGAAAGTAACGCATGAAAAGGGAGGGTTAGATTTAGGAAAATATACTACAGTTTGTTTGCAAGATGACTTGAATAAAAAGCTAATACTAATACTAAAGAAGGCAACTGACGCAGAAACGGAAGCGGAAAACAAATGCCAACCCATAATAAATTGGAAACATGGCAAGAAGAAGAAGACCATGAGTCAAGAAACGAGAAAACTGGCGATAGCAAATCATCTTGACTTTGCACGAGAATGAACAATGAAGCTTTTATGGACGAGCCTAGGCAATCTTATGCCTTTTGCAAGGTTATTTGTATGCAAAACGCACGCATATAAATGTCTGCTATGCGTTCTATTTCTGTTCGGAGTACTGTTTACTTTCCTAATTACAAGCCGCGAAATAGACGCCCGTGCTGCTCGCAGTTAAATATATCCCGCCCTATTTTCTACTACAATAATGGAAATGGGTCACGGGGTTGCTCATCGCTACAGTAGCCCTCCATGTATGATAGCGCAGGGGTTATAAATCTTATGATCAACTTAAACCATAATATAATAACCTAAATAGATTTTGATTGATGGTTCAATGCCGTTGGATGTACATGATCGTTTACAGTGATACACAATGTCATTGACTCTTGTTTACTTTTGCCAGAGTGCGTAAAAGATGATTTTATGCGTACGTAGCTTCGAGAACGACGTCATTTGGTGAGTATCATAGCAGCAAACGGCATCTCATTTCTATCAAAAAGACGTCTCACACAATGTAGAGATATATTTAGACAATAAATAACATCGAATAAAAACTTACGCAACTGTTAGTATTTGCGTAGGTACATATGTAATTTGGGCTGCTTTGTTTACCACGCAGCGGACTACGTCTGCCAAAAAAGTCACGCATTTTATTCTGTCGTAGGTGTAGCTCTGGTAATTATGTTCAGTTCAGTTCAAACATGGCATCTGATATCGAATTTCCGATGACGGTGCTAGATTCTGTTTGAGAATTTTGGCGCCAGGGTTCCGGGATCACAGAATAATTTCTTTTTACACATTTCGCCTAGTCAAATATACACATTGGCAGTATCATCGGTAACTGTTATTCTTATTTTAAATCTGTCAAGCCCTGGATGTTTCCTTACCATAATAATCGATAGCAAATATTTGCATTTGTCGGCATTATTTATAGTATATCCCACTGAAACTGGCACCCCAAGGAATAGTTGCCGGTTATTTCCAAGGCTTGTTTGTGTCGTTAGCTTCTTGTTAGCCTCTTACTTAATTGCATTGGTGGTACTTAGTATGGAACCTTAGTTTAATACTCGGGACTCAGGTCGAACAAAGTGTTACTCAATTCTTCTATTTTAGCTTTGTGTCTTGTTATATTGATATATAGACCTGTGAAGTCTTCAAAAAGAATATCTTCTGTCTTTCGTGTAAAAATACTAAAACTTGACGCATCGAGATAAAATCCCATGTTCCCTGGGGTTCAAGTTATCGCTTGCCTTGCCAAATTCGATCTCAGTTGGATTTGCAGTTTTACTTTGGAGTTGGAGTCGTAATGGACGTATTGGACATGGTTATTTCCGGATTTTTACTTTAATAGATAAAAGTAACAGTGTGTGTCTCATGGAGAGTTTAGGTGGTAGGCCTCGTCAACAAATTCGCTGTGACTGTGGCAGTGGTCTAAGCGGTCGCTTTCCACTTCAGGTCACCGCATCGTCAGCAGGCTAACAACCTTAAACGATATTCTCCTCTCACGAAGGTAGTGCGGTCGACGACCGATGACGATCGTCATCTTTGCTCATTCCAATTAGTGCGGGTAAGTATTTGAAGCGGGCCCCCGATATGGGCCTCTCTTGCCCCATACAAGCGCGCAGTTATTAGCAATGCGATTGCTAAAATTGCCCCACATCTGATTACCTGAGCGCATGCGCGAGTTCGCTCCACTTTGTTTTTGCGTTCAATGTCAGTGTATCGGCTAATTTTATCGCGCTTCGCACACGCTACGTAACTATCTTGTTTGACGAGGCCAAATGACGATTTGTTTTGATTTCTCTGCCCAAAACATGTGAACATTAAACAAAGCTATTAAATTGATTACAATTTTGAGATGATCTACAAAAGTATAAAAAATCATCAGGAGAGAGAAATTTCACCACCAACAAAACATCTCAAAAACATAATTTGCGAATATTCGCGCTTCCGAAGAAGACTGAAAGAATAGAGACTGGTCACTGCTGTAAAGAGAGCAACACCAAACACAGACCGGTGTTTTTTAAAAATTGAATTGTAATGATGGCATGTGTAGTGGACCAGAGATCAGTGAATCGAGGGTGACATGCGGCTGGGCGAGGTGAACGTGCCGGTATCCACGTCACGACACGAGCAAACGCTTTTCGTCGCTATTTCCGCAACAAGTGTTGTTTTGAAGATAGAGGCCCCAAGCGGGCGAGCGCGAGCGTCATGCCCGCACAGCGCCGCTTCGCCCTGTGATTCCATTTCCATATAATTTATCAGCTGATCTTAATAAATAACATATCCCCACATCAACACATTTGTTTCATGAACTTTGATCACTCTGATCAGTCTACATTAAACCGCATTCAAATCAAAACTTAGGTAGCAAAACAAAATGCGACTATTTTTACATGTTTTGAACAAGATCGAAACTGATTGGGGAAATTCTTTGCAAACCACCTGTGGTTTTCAGGTGCGTCGCTAGTGCCAGTGCCATTGAGCAGAAACCCGCCGTTTTCACTATTTTCCCCGCAAAAGTCTTTCTTCATCCAACCCCTTTCTAACATCTTCATCTTGTAGAGTTGGCGCATGCTATTACTTAACATCAATTAACTACCGCACACTTAAATAGTGATGATAATGCATATTAAACATGCAAATACCAAGTAGTCTCAATAGAAGGTCACCCTTCACCAATAAATTCCTACTGCCCGTTCCATTTCTTAACGCCTTTCATTTGTTTTAATTTATATCTTTGACTTGTTTGGTTCATCTAATAATTACGTCAACGTTTTAAAGATTCTAGTAATTTAGGTATGCACTCTACCGTCGCGCCTACTCGTACCTTTGTGTGTCATAACAGATTTCATCGATAAAATTATATCATGCATATCTTATCAGTCAGTAGCAATATGAGAAAAATATGATCAATGCTTGTCCAAATCTGGTGACAATAATGAAGCGCGTAGGTGTTTACTTTTAGGATATACTGAAAAGTTTACAACTACGAATTAATGGGAACATTGCGTAGACTAGACTAGACGTCATACCGTGCAAATAAACTTCGTCATCGTGGCGTCGCCATCATTGTTGTCTCTCAGTGTTTTCCCTAATCGTGGTATCAAACCTTATCTGTTTGAGTTATATGGAAAAGTGGGCCTGAAACGTCTGTAGTTTTACACAACTTTATGAAATTGTGTCGTCTTTAGGGCGTGTTAGTTTTGAACAGTGATTGAATTCTATTATAATGTTTTCAATTATTCCCTTTATGCCATGTCATCATATAGCAAGCTGAAGGATTTGTTTCTTTGAATTCTTTATGTCAGGATCTACTTGAATGTTTTTTTCGTGATAGACAGCATTTGGGTAATTGGGTGTGCCAAGTAGCTTTCTAGGATGCGTGTTGCAAAATTTCCTAAGGAATTACTGACGAGTTTTTTCTCAGAATTTATGAAATTTTGCCAACTGGAATGAAAAACAAAGAGGTAAGGATTTTCATGAGTGATCGTTATGGGTTATGAGTTTCTTCACTAACTTAGACTTGAATTATAACTTCAATAAATTAGACTTGAATTTTCGAGGGTGCCACCGCGACACATTCACCCACTGTTCGTCTAGGTTGGAATATTTAGGTTCCATGGTATGTTGTCATTTAAATGGTACTAGATATGGTAAAGCCGTAATACTTGTTCAAGAACCGGTTGACGGTTCGCGCAAGTGGCGAGGACAGTGTGCGGGGTAAGAGGCGGCCCGGCTAGCAATCTGCAACGGCGTGCATTCCGAACGCATTTCACGATCCGAGTCGATGGACGACCTAGCTACGGCATTTACCGCCGTTCATTTCAATTCAATTTAGATTATTTAAGAAAGTAGATTCTTCAAAATCGTGAGCATGTCAGTTCTAGTGTTCTCATTGGATCAATCTCAAATGTAGTGTTAGATTGGTAGATTGTTCAAATGTTTTTTGCTTGTCGGTATTTCGGTGAGCGGCTTCTAAATACTTATCTATATCTTTTATAGTAGGTAGGTACATATAAAACAGAACGTAAATAAACAACGCAATAATATGTACTGCACAGTCATTAGGTAGTTATAAAATAACTGGTTGTTCGCCATAAATATTTTTATAGTCGTATTTTACATAGCTATGATTTAATTGCATTTCCTGGCCTAACTGCATACTTATTACAAATACTGGCATGAAATAAATAGTTTTGTTTACAAGCCGATGTGCCCGAAGGTGCGACATATTGCAGCGTTCTCACTAGCGGATTTTCCCCTCGGGTTTTTCGAGCGGACCGTGAGGGCGCAGATTTTTAACGCGGTCTGAATGCATACGCTCAGTTTTACTACGTACGGAAATAATGCGCTTGTGTGAAAGCGCTGTTGAATGTCATCTCAGCCGAACAAATATGTAGATACTATTTAGTAGTATTCCTGGTTTCATAGAGGGCCCGGTATAATAAGTACGTTTGCATCATTATAATCATCGAAAGTAATGCGTAAAATTATTAGTAACTTGAAATGGCATAAAACACATCCGTGTTAGTCATTGAATGGACATCAATGGAACAGGCATCAATGAAACGTGTTCGAAATTCAAGGGCATTTGGAAGAGAAAGTCGGTGTAAAAATTCCTCGTCTCTATTTATCGTTAGTTCTGAACTCTATGCAATGTGAATGTGAATAACCCAGGGCCGTCAGTTTTGTTAACTGCGTCTCAATTTCAAACAACATGACAAACTTTATGTAATTGTGATAACTTTGATGAAAAGTTTATTCATTATTATTTACTAGCGCTCCACTCTTTCCTCGCATTGGTAAAAATTATACTTACCAAGCCCTTCTTATTAAAAGTGTTGGAGGTGGAGGCGCATATTTTGATAGAGAAAAAATATTTGTGGGTGACCGTTCTGAGAAAGAACCTACTAGAAATCACGAAGCTATGATTACTAATATTTGTAAGTACAGTTACTAACTTGAAGTACAAGACTAAAGCGGACAGTTTTGGAAGCAGCTATTTTTATACACGGGTACATTATTAATTTTCCTTTGTAACCCGAGACGTGGAATAACGGAAATTAATTGCAGTCTTCAACGGTATTGTATCTACTTGCATTTCAGCACGTGTAAGGCGCATATACATAGAAATACATACATGTGCAAGCATTGTAATCTTACCGTAAAATATTAAAACCGTTGATTAAAACGTCACGTCACTTATCGCCGTTAGCTGATTTGTCATACTCGTAGGCCGTGACTCTGAATTCGCACTAAGAAAGGATTACAATTCGGATTAGCATTCATAAATGTTAAATTTGTGATATTAATCATTCAATCAATTTTATGTATAAATATCTGCTCATTAAATTGTTAATTGGCAAATAAGATATCCTTGGGCCGAGGTTTGTCCTAGTCAAAGCAACGTTTAAAAAATCACTTGAAATTAGGGATAGACATCTTGATTCAGGGTGTTGTGCCAATGCAAATACTTACCTAACAATCAAATATAATTAATTCAAACCACAATAAAGCCAAGCTAAGCAGATTTTGCTGAGAACTGGTGCAAAAAGCTCAACCCTCACAGATTCAGTAGTGATATTACTGTATGGGTTGTTGTGGTGTAAGAGGGAAGTATGTATGTATGTACCTATTGTTCTTTTTTTAAAGAAGTAAGGGGCATTTAATTGAATTTTCATTAAGACAAATAGGCTCTTGCTGTAAGTGGAAAAAAAATCATTTATGATAGAACCAGAACAATCTAATACTAGTACATGATTGTTTTGCTAGAATTTATTTATGCATTAATGGTCCAGCAGTGTTATAATAAATAACAAATAGTTGATGTGAAAACATTTGAGCACACCCAATGGCAATTTACTATAAGGGAAAACACAAAAGTTTGCAATGTAAAATGTTATCTACTCTAAAAAACATCGTAAATCATCACTTGCGTCATTTCCAGGTTGATGACCGCAACCTTGACGCCCCGGCCCTTTCCACGTTGAATCTTACAGTAATTGTACGATAACACGTAGGTACTTATCATGTTTTGCTAGAATTTGATTGGAACGCACTCGCCATGGTCTTCGATCAAGCGACCGTTAATGAGTCATCACCAACCGACGGCGGCTGCGACGTAAACAACCGGAGCTCCTCCCCGCGAGGCCACTGCGCGCAAATAAACGTGCCTCACATGGGTGTACCGACAACTGTTTTGTTTGACGCACCCGACACATACACAATTTTATTATTTTCGTGGGCATAACAAGGATGGAGGTAATAGCTGCGGGTAAAATATACCTGACCATGGTGACCATGATCTATGTTTTTATAATAACTTGCATGCAACAGGCGCCAGATGACAAATGAGCCAAGTCTACCGACTTTGAATATTACGGATTCAGAATTCTTGATTTTGTTGTGAATAATTCTGACACACAAGGACAATGGACTTGTATATCCAGTATATGTTATAATCTTTTCTATGTCTAATTCTAGATCACAATATGATCATAATTATATTCTATCATCTAAATACCTGATTTGTTTTGCATTAGACCAGTACTTCCGCGATTCATCATTCAAAAACCAGAAAGCAAACGTTGAAATAAAAAATCATCTTTGATGTTGTTTTTTAAAAAATATGCATTTCGAATGAGATCATACCAGTCATGCTTGGAACAAACATGCTCAGAATCCGCCTCCTATCAATGACTTGTATGTGCCGTTCAAAGACCGCCACTTATTAAGGTGCGTCTACACCACGTCCGATGCGGCGACGTACGTACAGTTACCGGCACGGATGTCGGGCTCTCGGCGGAAGAGTGGGGATCGCTTTGCGCACCCGTACGCATAAGGCAATAAGGCAGTAAATCGCTTGTGCGCAGGTGAAGGTCAGGGCCCGACATCCGTGCCGGTAACTGTAGGCAGCACGGTTACCGCTAATGTGCTCTTTATTACAGCATACGCTTCATGCATGTATGTATGTAGTAATGTGTGCCATAAGTATGTTTCGCACGCCATTGCATGAGGTCGTGTGGACGCACCTTCAGGCTGTATACTGCGAAGTGACTGTTATTGCCTTTTCAACCCCCTGCTGTACGTGCTTATCGTATGCAATCACATCGCAAAGCTTATTTTGCGAATTCGTATGGACAGGGGAAAAGGGAATGGTTTGTGCGATATTAATAACAGATAGGCCACGTGCAGCCACTACATTTCCAATTCCTAGAAATAAACCATAGTAAAAAGTTACTGAAATGATGAACTCATAACTTCCGCTTCCGCAGATATTCCTCACCTTACTAGATCAAACAAATTCTGACAAAATACAACGGAGAACTGGATGAAGTTTTATTTCCATTATAGTAGCTATTACAAGTTAAACAAAAATTTATTGCGTGTGGTTGTCGCCGTATTGTCAGAGCGCGGTACAAGATTGGATTAGGCTGCCATTACAGCGGCGCGCGGTATGCGTAAATAAATAGTGTCTATGTGCAAAACATTGGAGAGTTCAAAGGCAGGTCACGTGTGAGGTCGGCCCTGCCGTCGCACCACTTTTATTACATTCCCCGAATAAAATGCTAGCGACCGAAAGCCTACACAACTTTGTACAACGACGAACGTGTACTTATTTATAAAAGTACATTCCGTGTATATGCCATGGCATATTAAAAGTAAGCTTTCCATTTCCGTCGTAGATTCGCTAAATGGATTTATTATTTAGGTTTGAATCCTGGGAAAGAAACTTTTGTCGGTAGACCTTCTTCGTACTCACGTAGACCTATCCTTCAGAATGTATGATAATATGTAACTCGTTACATCTATTTGTTAAGGTTAAATTTTCAAGCTTAAATGTTAGCCGTTTGTTTTCAATGTCTTAAACGATAGACTGTTTAGACAAGAATTTATGATCATGAAAAATCGTCGTCATCATATCTTTCTAGAAGTGCATGCCAAGGGATATGTAATGTATGCTTAAAAATGTAATATAATTCCTAACATAGCTCGGAAATGTGAAAAAATCGATACATATTCCAAATAGCAATAAGAAATGTAATGCATTCAGGGTTCAGCGTGATGTTGTTTTTTTAACTTCTGTAGATTTTCTACATATTCTAGTAATACCTAGTCCCTAGTTCTTAGATTTGACATAAGGTCGTCATACTTTTGGCTGTACAGTCTTTGATAGCGAGTCCTAAAATACATCAGAAGAAAACGGTAACTTTTTATTATCCATTAGAAAACAAGAAAGAGGTTCTTAATTAATTCGACTGTCTGTAACGTTATTAGCTTTAGCCTTAATGGCCTTTCCCAACACCCAAAAAGTAATCCAAACAATATTATTTAATCTAAAAATAAAGCTATTTTTACTAACAGGATTTAAATGATACCCTTTCGTGGAATTCTACGCTGTAGCAGTCGTGGTTCACGATCGTGACCAGAATCCTTCGCAGTATTTGTCCTTTCTTTATTATCAAATTACCATTACGTAGTTACACTACCTATTTCCGTTAGTCGTTACCTTGTTTATTTATTACTTTAAAGTTGTCTTCAGGAAGTCCTCTCCTGTTGTTATTATACCTGTTTCAAACTAGGCAATAAAACCTGAATGAAATAATAACTTATGTATAGTGTACGTGTCTTCTGATCGAGTGTTTTTTTATAAAAAATGATTAAGTAGTAAATTGTTATGAGAATATTGTCAATAGAAAAGTGTTTTACTAGGTAGGTATAAGTAATATAGCAGGAAACTAATAACTGCATCAGATTGCTTCTTGTATATACACACTGTAACTAATAATGTATTCAATATGGAACATTTATGATTGACCATAAAAATAAAGTATTCGTTGTTAAGTTCAATCAATTTATAATAACAAGGCGTAGCTCTCCTACTGGGTAATATAATAAGTATTGATATAGACGGAGCTGGTACACTTGAGACGGCTACTGTTTGCAATATCGGAATATTCCACGTCGCACCGCTAAGACATTCCCTAACGTTTGTGAACATATCGTTAGTCATGGCCCTTGAATGATGTTTTTGCAGGTCCTTGTTTGCATTTATTCATAAGTACGATAAAAACCAATGTCTTCTATTCTTCAAAATCCAAGGTTTTAAAACTTTGCTATGTCAGGTTAGTAAGTTTGACCAGTTTGGCTCTCTGATGCCATGTCATGTTAGGAATATCATAGGGTTACTCAACGTAGTTACTTCGAGGCTGTATGTTGAAATGTTGTTCATGCGGTAAACAAGCGATTGATCTACAGTTAACGAGCGAATGTATCGAGGACATTACTTGATTTCGTTTCGGTTAGGATCTCTGATGTGAACTATGTGAAGGTACTAGAGATAAACTGTTCTGAAATAGGTGCCTTTGCCTATATCTGTACTGATTTCCAGTGGAACGCAGCTGCCTGAACTCAAAATCATGCAATTGGTTTTGGTCTCCAGAAATCATTATTGAATTTTCTGCTCTTAAAGCGTTACTTATTAAATTAAGTGATCTAGATAGGTTAGCTAATAAAATTAAAGTGTTTCCAGTTGTCGATTCTCGACGTAGGTATACATATTGGATATGTTTGTTCTATATCGTATACTTGAGAAAAACTCGCTTGAGATACGAGGCAAGGATCACAGGAATCATGCAAGGAGTTCGTTAGCTTAGCAAATTCCTTTGATCCGGTCTGAATGAACGTCTACTACTATAATAGGCTGTTGCGCCCCACGCGGTCGCGGTCTGCGGATCGAACGTTGATATCTTCATTCAGAGACCGGAAACATAAATCAACGGCCAGAGACGCGTGGCCACGGCTCACGACACCCAAGCGGATATCCATATTTTCTGCTCACAATTACTTACACAGCTAACAAAGCCTTTATAATTAAACTATGTTTATGTTTACGTAGTTTATTTTTCACAAGCATTTTCATTCTTTCTAATAAAGCAATTTCTGAAATTTTCACAAAGATATGTAAGTGGATCGTAAATTACACGCCGTATTAATTAAACGATTCGTGTTCATCAAAGCGCGAAGTGTATGAAAAAATATCTACCTAGACGAACTAGACCGACGACGACTAGACAAACAAGATCAGTTTGTTTTGTTCCTTTTCGTGATATGGAGTGTATTTAGAAAGTATTTCTAAAAATAGATGGAGTCATCTAAATCTAATCATAGGGATTATTAGTAGACGGTACTATTTGCAGTGAAAGTGCAGTGAGTCATGCGCTCAGCACGACGACGCGCGGCGTCGGAAATAGAGCTGCGCCCGCGCCGATGCTGCGTCTACGATTGCGACTGTCCGCCTTTTCGGCGTGGGTCACGTTAGTGCATGCAGCACAGACTAATAAATAACTTGCAGCTGACAGTCGAAAACAATACGCAACTAACAGCCTACATGCCTGAAAAGGAGGCAAAGTAATAGTATTTTAGTTAAATTTTATGTAAATTCTATTTATTGATTGATTCCTTTTAATGGGAAAAATAAAAATACCTCATGCAAGTAACCAAACTATAAAAAGGCGAAAATTTATTTTTTACGCGGTTAACATTATTGAGAGGCGCCCTTTGTAATTTTTTTAGGTTTTTCACCAGATTCTGGATTCTTGTCGGAATATCTCATTTTCAAAATCTACAACAAACTTATGAAAAGTCGAATACGATCATAACCTCCCATATTGAAGTGATGATGATGATGATGATGAATCGAAAAACGCATAACCAAAGATAAAAGTACTAACAGGAAAACTGTTCTCATAATAAAGTACCAATGTCAGTGTTATTTCCTTCTTTGGCTATTAGTTTGACCATCTACTTCGATGAAATCAATTCAATATCCGCTTTCACAGACGGAGAAAGAATCGGCAACCTTTAGTGTAACCGCACAAGGTCATAAACAGGAAATTGGCTGCTGTTAGCAGAAATGTTTTGCAACCACTACTTATAGATTAGTTTCCGATGAGACTGGTTTGAACTGTGTTCAAAATTCCTTTAAAATTAAGAAAAAAATACGTTACTGCTAAACTCGTACATAGTAGATACATACTAGTGCCTATTTAACTACAATGAAATTACCCAATGCGAATTTGTTGACGTGTTTGTAAACTTGTCAGTGTACTATTGTAAAGAATGCACTGACGTGATATGCATTTCATTACACTACGCCTCTTGCTTCCCAGGCCTTGACAATTTATGTACTACGTTGATATTCAACACGTGACTCAACTTGTTTATCCGTAAATCGAAGCTCAGCTCAATGACTGTAATTTTATAAAATTATCGTAAGAGCCCCCGCAGACCACAGACTTTTTATCGGCCGATAGTTTGGTCGGGCTCTTAATCAGTACGCAGATGTAAGCAAGTGCGCACACTATGACGATTTGGTATCGGCCGATAAACAAGTTTGATGGGCTTCCCGATTCAATTCAAACTAAACTGTCGGCAAACTATCGGCCGACCGTATAATCAGTACTGGCTCCCTACGACACGCGCACACATAACGATTTTTTAGTCGGCCGACTAAGCCGATAGTTCAGTTCGCTCCGAGCTTTGACAGCGAATGGTCGGTCGCGCGTGTTTTGTAAATTGGCGTCGCCCAATTCTCAGTCACTTATTTCGGAATCTTCGATCGTAACTTTGATCGAGGAAGTCGAAAAAAGCCCTGCCCTTTAATAATCGAGTAATTTGGAATGCATAATTAGTGCAAAATTTTCCATTTAATAATCTATCACTAAAGATATGATGCACCCAATATTCTCGGGCTTTCTTTTTAATTTTCCTTTTCTGGTGTATGAGAGCAATAATAATTCTATGCAATGTTTTATTAATTTTCATCGTGCGGTGCAACCACTCTTTTCACCAGTTGGTTAGAAACTAGCAAACAGACAAACAGTCGGCCGACTGTTCGGCCGATAGTTGCGCGCTCATCACCGACTAAACTGTTTAGTTGGCTCGGTGTGCGTACTAGCAGGCCAACCCGACTAAACTATCGGCCGATAAAAAGTCTGTGGTCTGCGGGGGCTCTAAAACGTAAAAAGCCACTGGAGTAGGTATGTTGAAGTTCTAAATGGCATTTATCGAACCCGATGCGATGGGTTTGAAGCTTTATTCCTTTGTTTTATGGCTTAATATTCCAGATAGGACAGTTTACATCTGTTAATTTGTTAAAGTACGGCGTCACTGCGAGGGCCGGGGGTTGGGGGGGGGGGCAGCGGAGGCTGTAGTAGAGGCGTAGTAAGCGCGGGGAGTGTGAGGGGAGAGACGAAGTACGCCGCGCTCATTATATTTCCCAGTCAGTACTGCAGTGCATCTTTTGCAATAGTGTTGGCGTGGTTATCGATATCGATGTTTATGATAATATTATAAAGCTACAATTTGGATTAGCGAATTTAAAGTATTTATCGAAGAAAACCTTTGATAAAAGATAAACCATTCATAGAATTGGAAAGGTACTACTTACTGCTTCACTGTTTAATTGCAATCAATGTGTAACTTACTGCGATTGATAAGTAAAAGCTCCGATCCATTTTATTTAATTGTGATCTATATTTATTCAAAGTTTCTCTAGGAATCGGAAAGTAATCAGTACTGAAACTCTCAAATATGGGTATAACCTATTTGAGGCCAAAAATATTACTAGGGTGCATCACTAATCTATGAAGTTTTACAATAACATTCTTGACTCTATAAATACCCTTTGAGCTGGGTGACCGAGGTTTGCGGGACGTGAGACGGTATTATGCGGCGAGTTCATTTGCATTGGGCCGTGTCGACTGACGTGTTTTCAGGCTAGCTATGTGGAGCCACCCGCCCACCATCGGCACCGCCACCCCACTGCATCACGCACACCACGATACCATCGCGTTCTCCGATCTTCAGACCACCTCCCTCCATTAAGCCATTTCAATGCTTTCTAAGCAACTTTATGATTCGTGGTAGCAGAATGAGTTGTAAATATTTATCGATTGTGTTGCCATTGCCAGCCAATCAAATAGCTTGATATTTATAAGTGCCTCAACATTTCCAAATATGCAGATTTTATTAGAATCAGATCAAAAACATAATGAATTCCGTTTCTGTAATTTGACATCAGTAGTGTCTGGGTACGTTGGGAGTTATTCCTTGCAAATAACTTGCTCATACTATTATCATGAACTCATGGCGACTCGACCGCCCAAGCGTATTGTTTACAGTCTGCCATCTTGGCTTCCCTCCCGCGCATTTTGTGCACATGCGCAATCGGCCTCTGACCTTAACTCCGTTGCCCTGGGAAGAGTAGCCCGAAAAAATGCTGCGTAGAACTGGCTAAGCAAAGTATGAGTTCGGATGAAACTACGCAATAGATTTGCCTTGGTGATATTGTTAATGTTTACAATGCCACGTCTCGTTATCCTATTACATTTCTGGTACTGAAATAAGTTGTATTATGGGATGTTAGGTAATCAGGATGCACCTTATCCAGGTGATGTGTTTGCTTGCCAACTAACATTAGAGTGGGCAATAATTAAAATAAGATGGTTTGTAACTAGTGTTTTGAATGAATCAGTTCGTGTTGATTCTTTTAAGGAGCGAAAGATATGGTTGGCTAAGCTGGTTTTGATCAATCTCGTCAATCTTGTCATTTCCTTCTACATGTAACAGATATTGAAACAAGAAAAGTTGGAAATAATTAGGGTTTATCAGACAACTTACATTGACCTAAAAACAAAAGAGCAATAAGAGTAATGTTTTGAAGTCGACTGTTTATAGCTAAACACGCTTGTTTGGCACTATACACTAACTAACCAGTATGTGATCCGTTTAATGATATTGATTAGGTAGTTACCTACTTAATTAGTCATGTTGCACTCAAGTGACACAATTTGTACTCAATATAAACAAATATTTATTAAAATATCTACAATAATTAATATCAATAGTCTAAATATTATGTTGTTATCATCTAATGACGCAAACGTCTAGTCTAGTGCAGTAGTCCTAAACAATAACTTTAGTTAGATGCAAGTATGATGAAACTGTGAACGTCGTCTCTTTAATGAGAGCTTTGACCCTTTTATTTAGTGCAAAAGCACAATAATTGCATGAAAACCCCCCTGAACCAGCGCTGAAAATATTTAGCCTTAATAATTTTACAGCACCGTTAGCTTCCGCACTAGGCACTCAACCATATTTAGCTTTAGCCAAATATACTTTTCGCAGAAAATAACAAAATGGTGAACAAATAGGCTGATGTAAGTGTATAATTCCTCCCTGGTGTTCGTTAATATGAAATAAGCTAGCTCGTGGGAGGTAATTTGCGCCAATAATTGAATTGTTTACGGAAGCAGCCATAACTTATTGTTCGACTTAACTGTCGCAGTATATTAAGTGAGCTGAATACAATTAACTACGAGAACTACTTCATAGAATGAAATCAATAAAAATATGTGGGTTTCGAAATTGAATCCACTTCAAACAGGAGAAAAGTTACAATTTGACCAGCTAGAAGAATGTTAAAAAATGAATTTCTACCACTCAAAAATAGAGTTGAATTTGTCCAAATTACTAAAGAAAGACGTTTTATTGTTTCAGTATGCACATCAATGGACATAAGAAACAACCCGAAGCAACTGAACAACCTGACTGGCTGCCGAGTTATCGAAGGACAGCTCAACATAGTGTTGATGGAGCGCGCCACACCCAAGTTCTTCGCCAACCTGACCTTCCCGGAACTGAGAGAGGTCACCGATTATATTATGATATACAGGTGACACCGATTAACTAATAAAAATAGTGCTAAAATGCCCCAACGCATGTATTTGGCCCACTCTTAGGTGTGGTCGAAAATGGCAAAGTTGTATAAGAGGTTTCACCGCCGAACTACGACTTCGTTTTTTTCTTACCATAGGCAAAATAAAATTGTCTGTAGAATTATGTTAGTGTGTAAATATATGTGCATTAACAGGTTATATTGTTTTGTAGGACGAAGGGCGTGCAGAATCTCGGCGACCTTTTTCCCAACCTCACAGTGATAAGAGGAATGCAGCTCCACAAGGATTATGCACTCGTTATATTCGATAATGAGAATCTGGAAGTAAGTTGATATTATTTCTGGTATATCCCTTAAGTTTCCTTTACGACATAGACGATTGTCAAGAGCCCAAAAAATAAATGCAAAGGGCAAAATTTTTAATAAGACCTTTTGTCAGGATCCTGTCACGGAAGTGAAGCTTTATATATCATAAGCAACTTAGAGAAATATGTTAAAGAATGAGTCTCAATTTTCAAATAGACTCAGATTTAATAGATTTTACTCGATTTCGAAAGCTTAATGTCCCCATAAGTCCTCTAATGACACTACTAAACGTTTGTTACTCAATCCACAGTCCTTGGGTCTTCGTTCTTTAGCGAAGATTGAGAATGGCGGTGTGCGAATACAACAGAACGACAGGCTTTGTTATACAAACACTATTGACTGGTCTCGGATCACTCCGCCTGATGCCGAAAACGTTATTAGGGTAAGTTCAATCATATAAGAATTCAAAAGTCTCACTGCGATGCTTCGCACTTTTGCGGACTGCTGATTGCAAATGATCTAAATGAATCATCTCCTTTGAAAGTTTCTATTTCTTATGCATTCTGCGGGATACCTACTTCTTCTTCTACTTCTTTCTTATCCACTATCAGGAAAATTCAAACTGTTGTTAAGTAGAAAAAAACACATTAAAAAATAACTTAAAGAACCCTATAGATGTATTTCGGCATCTCCGCCTTCCAGACATGTGTCCACTAACTACGGAGTTGGGCCCTCGCATTATTATTGTTCTTCATCAAACTTGTTCTGGTCATGGACCGTGGGACTTACTTGTTATTAGTTCCGCCACGACTCGTGTTTACCCACGGGCCACGATACATATACCTCTACACACAACATTAATTAACGATTTGATTCATTTAAACCCTCCTAACGAATACATCTACGCCATTCTACGCTACATGATACTACTAATTAAGGTGGTGTATCGGTAGACTGGTGAAATCGTGAAATATCAACTTGATAAGTTATGGAAATACTTACTGTTAGCTTTTTCTAACCGTTGTGCCCAAAGTGAAATAGAATATCAAATCCTTTTGGAATGTTCCATAAAGATGATATCATTTCTAGTATTGTGATATTTAATGGATCGTGAGCATAGTGTTGAAACGAGTTACTCTTAAAATAATGTAGGTGACCTCGTCATTCCCAATTAACATTAATATTGATCTAATGTATTGTTGATTTGTAGATGAACTACGACACACGACTGTGTGGGCTGTGCCCGAATGCTCAGAGTCGAGTAGAGGACCATCGCCAGTCGCATTTACAGTGCCCCTCTGACGAAAATGATCGGTTGTTGTGTTGGGATGACAAACACTGCCAGAAGAGTAAGTATTCAAATATTAATTTTATTAGCTGACTTTATGTAAACTGTATTATAATTAAGTAATTGATGGACGTGTCGTAAACAACGGGAGCAACGGACTGAAGACGCGGGGAACATGGGTCATTGAGTATATAGTAATGTGAATGATGCATTGATATGACACACGCTTATTATAGTACGGCTTATTGTACATTCCTTGGCGATGTTTTTGCTTGCATATTCATAGTTGATGGAACTTAGTACTAAGGATGTAGGTACTACATTATCTGTCCGTGAATAAACTGAATAAAGATAACCACATATAACAAATATTTTGACAAACGTTTAACTATGGAGACATGTTTACAATATCACATTATTACAATAGAGTCATAGTTTGAATAGCTGAACGTTGTGTGTACTATTCAGTCACTACATTTTCTGATCTTATTACTAGTTGGTCTAGTAGTTGCAAAGCGCGACTGCTGTGCACGAGGTCTCGATTCGATTCCCAAGTTTTCAAAAAAACTTTAATGCATGAATCTGCAGTCTAGAAGTTATTTTGGACTCATTTTGATTCATGAAAGTTTGTCTTTAGTTCTCTATTAATAATGTTCTCTTCTGTCTAGTTTGTCCACCGGCGTGCGGCGACCGCGGATGCTTAGACGACGCGGCCCGTACTTGCTGCCATAACGCGTGTCTCGGCGGTTGCAGTGGGCCCAGGCCAGAAGACTGCCATGTCTGCCGCAATTTCTCCTTCGGTAATGGCCCGGAACGTAAATGCGTGGATAGCTGCCCTGTTGGGACGTATCAGGTGAGTTCATTAATAACAATTACTACCTATATTCTGAAAAATCCTACTAATATTATAAACGCGAAAGTTTGTATGTATGGATGTTTGTTACTCTTTCACGCAAAAACTACTGAATGGATTTTAATGAAACTTTACAATAATATAGCTTATACATCAGAATAACATATAGGCTACAATTTGTAAACATATTGTTCGAAATACTAAACCTGCGCAGACGAAGTCGCGGGCACCAGCTAGTATAATATAATTATGAAAAAAGACTGGATAAAAAGACCATGCTAATTCTTTTAAGGGCTTTATCTTTTTTCTTTACATTCATTTATTTCATCACGATCTCATGTCCTGTTAAGAAGGGACCAGAGGGGGGAGGGGAAGGGATGTGTGTTCCGGCTTGGACTAGGTGTAATTTTCTAATCCTGAGTGTTTCTCTGCAGTTGTTCTGGCGCTGCGTGACAGAACTTGAGTGTCGCAATGCGCCAGCGCCGCCGATGGACGACGGAGTCCAACGCAGCTCGCCCAAGATAAGGAAATACAAGATCCATGGAAATCGCTGCGTTTTTGTTTGTCCCATTGGGTACAATGAGGAAATGGTGAGTAAAGTTGCAGAAATATAGACGACTACTTGACTTCATTTGCAATTATTTTCTATTAATAACCTCATTTGAATAACGATGAATAACAAAACAAATAAAAGACGATACAAAAGTGTTTGTGTGATTAAAATGTATATATTTACAGGTGGGTGAGAACAACTTGACATGTAGCAAATGCCCCGACGGTGGTTGCATGAAGGAGTGCCAGGGCGGTAAGATCGACTCCATGGCCGCCGCTGAGCAGTTCCGTGGCTGCACGCATATCAAGGGCAAGCTCGAGATAGCCGTCCGCGCCTCTGGTGGTGAGCCTCATGTCTTATGGTCAAGTCCTTACTTCTCCTGATCCTTTTTATTTTCGAAGCTAGCAAATTTTTTGTCTAAGAGCGATTTCAATGAATCGTTTTATAAGCGCTTATATGCTCGGTTCAAACACGCAACTCTATTCTAGATATTTATATAGATAGTGCATAGTCTATTCAGAAATCGCTCTTACGACAATACTTGAATCGCAACCAAACTCCTAAATCTATTATAATATTGTTTGTCGTTTAATTATTGGTTTATCTGAAAACTTTATTTAGTTTGTACAGAAATATGTTTTTTTTTCTCTTAATTAGGAGAACCATCGCCTTAATTTTTTTTCAGACATTTATTATTTACTCAACAATTCATTTATTACAGGCAAGACGTTGTCGGTGTTAGAAGAGTCTTTACGTGAGATACGGGAGATCACCGGTTCGCTGCAAGTCATTCGTGCATACCCTTTAGTCTCACTGATGTTCTTGAAGAATCTTAGGAAAATTACCGGAGCTTTTGAAAAGGGCGCCAAAAATAAGTGAGTTTAATATAGTATTTTTTTTTAGTTGCTATGGCATATTAAGATATTTAGTGATAATTAGATTATTAAGTGAGTGTGAAAAGTAATGGAGGCACATCGTAAGAGCCAAGATGTTACCCACAGACAAGTCTCGACCGTCGGCATAGAGAAAACGACGCAGCGAGCGGCAGGGGGCTGAAGATTCTGTTCAATACTAGTTTATAAAAGCAATAGTTAGTTCAGTAGATTGGTATGTTAGCTTTTATATTTATATATAAATATATATTATAAATAAAAACGTTGAAATAAAATTAAGCTGTCTTTCCCGACTTGTTAACCTCCATGTATAAGATGCAGGTTTTTGAAATATAGGCCCTTATCCCATTGGAGTTACGTGCGTTGACGCTTCTTCTACGCCAAGAGATAGGGGCCATATTATCTCATCGGTATGGTTTCTCTAAAACAGTTTTGTCTATTCTGTGCGTTGCTGTTGATCTAACATTTTTTAATCAAACCAAAATGCATTTCAAAATAGTTTTACGATCGATTTAAAAAGAGAATATAAACGTGCGTTAGTAAGATGTTATAGGTATAACGGTAAACAAATTGGGAGTGGCCGCGATGTGAATGAACGCATACGTATTTGTTACTGTTTTCTTTATAATACATACGTTTGCAAAATCTGAGTCCCGAGTCCAATGCCCAAGCTATGTTAACGTGTCTCTTTTCGGTGGATTCTTTAACTTTTCCGTATAATTAAGTAATGACGTTAATTATATTATGATTTACGTATACCTGGTAACATTTCAGTCAAGTGTTGCATATATTCAACAACCCAAACCTCGAGTTGCTTTGGGACTGGTCTACTCACGGACCCATTGAGATCTCAGGAGGCTCGCTGTTCATACATTTGAACCCTAAGCTGTGCTACGCGAAGATACTGCCGCTTAAAGACATGACTAGAAATCCGAAATCTAACTTCACTGAAATTGAAGTTTCTGAAGATAACAACGGAAATCAGGCCTCCTGTGAGTAGTTTTAATGTAATTGATCTAGTAGTTACTGTGTTGTGTGTACTTCTTGTTTAACTTTTAATCTGATGATGTCTCCGTCGTTCCCTCATTGCTGTGGTCGGAGACTGTTTACGTAGTACATCATTTGACACGTAGGACCGTCTGGTACACGATTATGATCCTTATTCAAAACGTAATAAAGACTTCTTTTGTCCTCGCAGGTTTGCCGGATAACTTACACCTGCGAGTCAGTCAGATCTGTGACAAAGCAGTGGTACTAACGTGGAACATGTATTGCCCTGAAGATATTCGCAAGTTGCTCGGATATTCCGTGTACTATATCGCGGCAGAACATAATGTTACACTCTATGAGCAGAGGGATGTGTGCTCCGATATGTAAGTAGAATCAAAATGCATTTATTCAAAGTAGGCTGAGAAACAGCACTTTTCGAAATTCAAAATTACATGAGATGTCTCCAAAAATCCGTCCCGTTCTTCCAAACCTTGGTTTGTTGTGTTTTTGCTTGGAAGAAGAAATAGTGAAATATACTTCCCATATATAAAATAAACCGGCCAAGTGCGAGTCGGACTCGCGCACGGAGGGTTCCGTACAAATCCTGTATAGATAAAAAGCCTAGTGAGTCTCGCGCCAACCGTTCAATTTAGAACAATCATAGTTATGGTAATTTCGTGAGAGTCAAAATAGCTAATATTTTTTATTTTATAATATAACTAAAATAGTAGGCCAGTACCTTGTAAAAGTTATTATATTAAAGTTATTTATATACAACATTTTATAGTCATCATTCAGAAATCTGATTGAAAATAACTAATTATGTCTTAATTGGGCATATCTGACCCGCTTTGTAAAAAGTGGCGGACATGAATCAAAGTAGTTTTAAATCGTGGAGAATGGTATGACGTTTCTTATAAATATTTTATTAAAATTCCATGGAGACGAATGTCCAGGATCGTTTGAAAAATATAAAAGACAAGCAGTTTCAGAGGATTGTACAGGTTGCAATGCTAGTTTTTATTGTTAAAGACTTTTCATAGAGATAGAAGATGCCAATTCGGATGACCAGGTTCTGATGAGGATCTGCAAACCCTGAGAAATCGAGGGCAACTCTTGAATATTGTAGTCACGCATCGAGTCAAAACCAGACATGTGAGTGTATTTTTGAGGGTACTTGTAAACAATGAAGGTTTGGAGCTGATTTGATTATGGAGACTACAGAGAGTCGAGGGAACTCCTGAACGGTATGTTGCAACTACCACGTGTTTGGGCTTATTTTATTCGTATTGGCGAAGACTTTCCACATAGATAGGTTTGACTGCCATTGTGGGATCGATAGCAAAGATCAGATATAGTTATGGGAACTCCTTTACAATTTATAACGTAACCTTGTGTTGGAGCTTATTTTATTTTAGGTGATGAGAATTCACTACTAATGGGATCTTTTATTTTTTTAAACATACATAGAGTTCTCTCGACTTTCTCACGTCTCCATCATCAGGTAAGCTCTAAACTTTCACTGTTTGATAGTATCACCAGACATACATCTGAGAATCAAGTTTTAATCCTATGCATGCCTACAATTTTTGATAGTTGCCCTCGATTTCTCAGGATTTCCATATTCAGATCCTGACCTGATGACAATGGAAATAAACGGCGAGTATATCTACTCTTTCACTACAAAGAAATGATTTCTCAAATCCGTCAAACTTGGTCGTTTAAATTACCCATTGAAATGAGGAAAATATTTGATGTTTACACCTGATTTTCTCTAGATTCCCATGGTTCACATAGATGCGACTAATGCCATAGTAAATCAGAGCCTTTATCATTATACTGTGCTATATTTCGTTCGTATCCGCCGTAGGTATGGTTTCCATACTAAGGTGCCCAATGACCTTTGAATGATTTAAAATTTTTCACAGTTTAGAGGTAATTATATTTAAGAAGTGTTTGATATGAATTTCAACTTTAATATCTCTACGCGTTCATGTAAAAAAGGGTAGGTAGTAAGATTATAATTATTAAAAAAATATTTTATGTCGTGTAAGCAAAAATAATATTTTAATATTTTATGTAACTTCAAATTTATCATTTTCGCAATTTTTCCTTTATCTGTACTATATAACGCTGCTTCGTGGCGAATTTCAAGATTCTGAGTTCACGGGAAGTACCTTGTAGGTTTTGATTCCCTAGCGTGTGACGGAAATTCGTCTAAGGTGTCGGTATAACTGCTGTATCTTTTGATCGCGTTAACATAGAAGTTTGATTTTTTCACTGCCTAAAGGGACAATAGACCTAGGTATTTGGTATAAATTTCAATTTGATATCTTTATTCGTTCGTGAGAAATAAGGTAGTAAGTTTCATTTTATTAAAATATTTTTTTTATATTATATAACTAAAAAAATGAGATTTTCGCAATTTTTCCTATATTTGCATTATATAACAATGCTTCATGCCAAATTTCAAGACTCTGAGTTTACGGGAAGTATCCTGTAGGTTTTGATTCCTTTGCGAGTGTCCAAAATTTGTTGAAAATATCGACATAATTGGCTGTATCTTTTGATTGCCTTGGCTTAGAAGTTTGATATTTTCACAGCTTAAAGGGACAATAGACCTGAGTATTTCATGTGAATTTCAGCTTGATACGTCCACGCGTTCTTGAGATAAAGGGTCTTGACAGACAGACAGACAGACAGACAGACAGACAGACGGACAACAAAGTGATCCTATAAGGGTTCCGTTTTTTCCTTTCGAGGTACGGAACCCTAACAATTGAAAAAACATCTACATTGTTGTATGTTATTCTAAATTGTTTATTTTACTTTTCTAAAACACAACTAATTTCATATTCTTTTTCAGATGGAATGTGCTCGATATAACCATAGACGAAGCGCGCAATGGCACAAAAGAGGTTACGACCGGAAATGAAAACACTAATATTCTAAACAATCCTTGTTTGAATATGCAGCCGTCCTTCTACCCGCTATCACAATTGACCCCATACACTCGATATGCGGCGTATGTCAAAACTTACACTACATTGCAAGAGAAAAAGGGTGCACAGAGCTCTATCATTTACTTCACTACTTTGCCAGGAAGTAAGTTTAAAAAAAATAAGAATTCAATAAAATAATACCAGTCTTATATTTTAATAAACTATTGTATATTACAATGCATCTTCAATTTATTGGAATCATGTTGAGTATTCTCGTAACTTTATCTATTTATTCTTCGTTTATAGATCCGAGTCCTCCAGTTGGATTGTCAGTGGAGCCCCTAACGCCTCACTCGGTGTTCGTGCGCTGGGGTCCGCCGACGATGGCCAACGGCACCATTATCTTGTACCATGTCGAGATACACGCAAATAGCTACAATGTACCCAAGATTTTGGCGGGGAACACCAACTACTGTGTCAATCGTAAGTTATCCACTACCCATTATATTAGAAAGCTGAAGGGTTTTTTATTCTGTTTGCTTGACTGCCTTACTCTCAGGAACTACTGATTTGATAGCTCGTTTATCAAGTTAGGCTTTATGCATCTGTGCGTAAGAAGTACCTAACTCACAGGAGCTCATCTCCTGGGACTCTTCTGTCTTCTCGAAAGCTAGTTATAAGATAAAACAACCTAAAAAACTCCCATTTCTTGTAGCGGGCGCTCTACCAAACATGATCACAGCAAGAACAGAGGAATCTCCCGAAGCTTCTGCGAAGGAAACGACAGGTGAAGTCACAAACGGCTCGTGTGCTTGCAAGGAGGAGGACAAACCCACATCGCGGTTCAGCACCCGAGCAGAGGAAGAACGGATGGAGACTATCAACTTTGAGAATGAACTGCAGAATAAGGTACCTTGGCATCTTAAATTTAAAGCTCAAAATCGTTTGTAAATAAAGTTATTATTGCGTCTGCGCAAATGCTCGTGCACTATAATATGTCCTGCGCAGCTGGCTGATCTCCTTACATGAAAACAGCCGCCTTGACTGACAAAAGTATTTAACATTTGTCACTTTTTAAAGTACATATGTACTGGAAAAGATTACTCAAAATCGACCTTTATTTTGCAGATTAATTAAACGTCAATTTATTACAGGTGTACAGAAGGAATGACAGGAAGAACCCGAAGAGGGTCAAGCGATCGGTCGACGACAGCCTGAACAGCATGCTTGTCATACTGACTCCGAACTTCGAGCCCAAGGTTGGACTGAACTACACTAACACCACTGATTCTGAAGGTAAGTTTATATTCATCATTATCGCAGTCCACTGCTGGACATAGGCCTCTCCAAGTGTACGCCACTGAGATCGATTTTCGGCTTCTCGTTTATATTCATCCCACTTTAATTTGTTCATTCACTGAATTGTTTGTCCATCATGTGCCTGCTTGTCTGTCGGATAAACAGTCGTGTCTGCCTGTGGACATGACGAAGCCGGAAGACAGAACAAAGATATGAGGATATTTTATAAAACTTAAAAATTACATTATAGTGATGATTATAGCAATTTTTCAACTTGTTTCTGTCTTTTTTATATCGAAACAAGTTCACAGTTTAACGGCATAAACAAACTAGAAATAATCAACCGTACTGCAGTGTCATAATCATGATACGTACATTAATATATCCCAATTCAAAGTTCTCCAATATCAATACCATGTTAAATTATTCCACATTTGTTCGCAGGTTACGTAAAGTCGTTCTACTTCGAACTGGGGGGCAAAGTGAATTCTCTGAAGGTGACAAACATGCGTCACTTCTCTTGGTACACCGTGAACATCTGGGCCTGCCGCGCCAAGCACGAGAATGAGACCGAGCAGGCTTATGTCAAGACCTGGTGCTCTAAGCGCGCTTTCAACACCTTCCGCACTACAGAACGAGGTTAGTAGAATGGAGATAAATGACCTCACTGGACATATTCACTATCGAACTGTAAGTTTGAACGCCAGGTCAACCTGCCTGAATCTATAAAATTTACCAATCGAACCTTCCGCTATTGTGATAAGGTTGAAAATATATTGAAGTAATTTGACATAACAAGTTATCAAGTAAATAGGTAAATCTTAAAGTTAATAACTTTGCGGTCAGTGTTCATTGATGCCACAGTGGCCATAGGCTGCTTTTAACTCAATGAATACCTTCACAAAACATAAATAACGATAGGGGACACTCTACCGATAGTTAACACTAACTGTTAGTGTACAATGCACCAATTTATTAAGCGCGATGATCAAAAGGTTAATAATACACAACTTTATTTATGTTACAGTGAACGCTGACTTGGTGACCAATTTGCAAGCAGAGGTGATCGTGTCGAACAAATCGTTGGCTGAAGTGAACGTCACGTGGAAACCGCCACAGAACCCCAACGGCTTCGTAGTGGCCTACTCCGTGCATTACTCACGCGTCGAGGATAACTTGGCGGTACATACTTATACTATCCACTAAAGCGTTTTTTGCCAAACCAAATTGAAACATATACTGTATGATTACGGCATAAATTCCGATGTTTCTATATTGATATCGGCATCGAGTGTGTTATAAAGCACCTGTCAGTACATGGCTGGTGTACAAATGCTCTTCCGTAGGAGTTAAGATGACTAGAGTAAGTCTTCTGCCTGACTCACATATATCACAGCAAGAAGCCTCATGAAAGGACTTTCTTTATAACAGGCAATTCCACCATTAACCTAAAAACCTTTCTACTAATAAGTAATTATTCCTCAGGGCCAGGATGTGGGTCTTCAAAGCTGCGTAACAGCAGACGACTATGAGAACAACGGTCACAGTTACACGCTACGCAACTTATCGCCCGGCAACTACAGCGTGGAAGTCACGCCCATCACCATGGCCGGCGCCGGCAACGTCTCCGTCGTATTCCCGCCTATTTTTATACCGGTATGTTCTTTGATTTTTGACTTCGAAGATAATTTATGATTTTGATTATATGGTTCTGCTGATGCATATGTAAATCTGCATGTGAAGTGATTTCAAAAGATGTGGTAGCATGGTAATCTTCATCATCAGTCTTTTTAGCGTCTCACTGCAGGGTACAGACCTTGAGCGTCAGTTTCCAGGACTGTAGCCTCGTCTAAGTTATATGACCTGAATAGGACAGTGAATAATGACATGACGTCGTATATGCCATTTAGAGCTATTCACATCCTTACTTTTCTACTCTTACCATTTCGATGTTTGAGCAGATTTTAAACCTTCCTTTGTTTCACAGGAGAGGACGGCCGAAGCCGCGTACGAATGGATCTGGGGCGTAGTGGGTGGCTGTATGATAATGTTCTTAGTCCTGGGCGGAGGCATTTGGTACGCAAGGCGTGGTCTCTTGCCGTCGGCCGAGGCTAACAAGTTGTTTGCCAGCGTGAACCCAGAGTACGTGTCTACAATGTATGTGCCTGATGAATGGGAGGTGCCTAGAGCATCTGTCGAGTGCGTACGCGAACTGGGCCAGGGTTCATTCGGAATGGTAAGCTCATCATTTTTGTCTCTATATTCACCGAGAAATGAATTTATTCAATACATAATATAAAATTACGAATATTATTTTACCTACAGGTTTACGAAGGAATTGTCAAAGGCATTGAAAAAGGAAAGGCGGAGACTAGGTGTGCCGTTAAAACTGTCAACGAGCACGCCACGGATCGGTAAGCAGATCATACTTTTAACAGTTTTAAGACCACCTATTTTTATATAGTTACTTGTATATATATTTTTAATGGTCCAAATGTAGTACATAATCCCCATGTATATAGTCCTAATGTAGTAAGTACGTATATAAATAAATTTCCAAATTTTGTCTGCAGGGAGCGACAAGAGTTCCTGAACGAAGCTTCAGTGATGAAAGCATTCGACACGTTCCACGTGGTGCGGCTCCTAGGCGTGGTGTCGCGCGGACAGCCCACGCTGGTCATCATGGAGCTCATGGAGTTCGGGGACCTCAAGACCTACCTGCGCTCCCATCGCCCCGATGCAGACGCATCGCTGCCTAGAAAGGGGGGGAATGACCCACCCTCACTGCAAAATATATTGCAGGTATGTGTTTACCAAGAGATCCATTTGCCAAAATTTTTTTAATATTTTTTGGTAGATGGATAATGGCCAAATATGAGCTTCTCACTTAGGATTCCAGAAGATGTATATAAATATTTTTAACCCCTACGCTGCCATCCAGATGTGCGTTGTTCATTGAAGCAAGGCAATAACCTATATTACCTTTAAGGACTGGGATTAATAATATTTGCTTCTTTCCAGATGGCTATTGAAATAGCCGACGGTATGGCTTACCTATCGGCCAAAAAATTCGTGCACCGCGACCTCGCGGCGCGCAACTGTATGGTCGCCGGAGACCTGACCGTGAAGGTCGGGGACTTCGGCATGACCAGAGACATATACGAGACTGACTATTATAGGAAAGGCACCAAAGGCTTGTTGCCGGTGCGCTGGATGAGCCCGGAGAGCCTCAAAGATGGGGTAAGTCTTGAATTTACCTGATGTATTTTATTCGAAACAAGCTATAGATCCTGCGGAACATAGTTCCTGTTAACGTGTGTTACTCCTTAGCCACATTTTTTTGTGTCAGTTGAATTTATTATCACACCATTTAATTTCATTTTTTAAATTGCTTTATATTGAAACCTTTTACTCACCGTGCTCTCTCCGCAGGTGTTCTCGAGCAGTAGCGACGTGTGGAGCTACGGCGTAGTGTTATGGGAGATGGCGACGCTCGCCATGCAGCCGTACCAGGGCCTGTCCAACGAGCAGGTGGTGCGCTACGTGGTGGAGGGCGGCGTGATGGAGCGGCCCGAGCACTGCCCCGACCGCCTGTACGAGCTCATGCGCGCCTGCTGGGCCCACCGGGCCCCGCTGCGGCCCAGCTTCCTGCAGCTGGTGGCGGACCTGGTGCCCACCGCCATGCCGCACTTCCGCGGCCGCTCCTTCTTCCACACGCCGCAGGGGCAGGAGATGTACGCCTTGCAGCGCACCGCTATGGGTATGTCCTCTCTCTTACGCTATACATTACTTCTCTGTACCTCTATACTGCTCGTTTACACCAAGATTTATACGCGAATTACCTATCGTAAAACTGTTATTAGAGTAAAATCTAAGGAATATTAAACCTTACTGTGATAAGACCAATGAATTGGTAATTGTTCGCTGTCCTGATCGTTATGACTGAAACACAATAAACGGCGTTCTAACGATTGATCCACAATGATAGTCTGTTTTAACAATTTTCCAAATTTAGTAGTACTGAGTGATGCTAATGTGTAATCAACCATACACGTAAATTTGATTCACCTAGTGTTCTGGTCTTCGTCAGCAAATGATAACATTTGTTGCTAGTACAAATCTATTATAATTTAACTCGAGCCCGCTTTTCTGTTCCCTTCGTTGCGCTCCATAGAGACGTGTGCCGAGTCGGAGGCACGCTAACCAAACGTAAGTAGCGGTCACTGTTTGCATGTTTAACGTTCAGATGCGTGCGGGACACTTGTTATCATTTCCTGAGTGACCATGAATCATTTGTAGTGCCAGTTATTATTCATTTGCAACACCGATTTTATTGGGCTGATCATAATACCCAAATTATTGTTGTTGGCCATTCCCAACGTGTACTGGGACGTACCGTACAAGTTCTAAAAATGTTGGCCTCGTCTTTTTGCTGTCCTACGCTTTAGACTACTTTAGAGTGATCTAGCCTCGAGTAGATTTTTATCAATAGAATTCCACTTTCATCCCATTCGTTGTTATTAATTTTCCCGCACTGCAATAGTTTGCGATACGAATAGGCTTTCAAGAGTTATAGGATGAATTTTATTCTTGAAAAATGACATAGAGCTAAGCAGTAGGTACCTATTGTCTTTTCTCGGGGTCGGTGTATCTGATGTATGCGATGGTTCCGCAGAGGAGGAGCAGGAGCTGGCGGAGGTGAACGTGGGCGCGGTGGCGACGGGCTCGGGCTCCAACCTGTTCGGCGTGTCGGGGCGGCTGGCGTCGTGGGTGCGCGAGCTGTCGTCGGTGCGGTCGCGCGGCTCGGACGACGCGGCCGCCGAGCCGCTGCAGCCGCTGCACGCCGACCTCAAGCCCGCCAACGGCGTGCCGCCCTCCGCCGCCGGCTGCTAGCGTGCCGCCGCCGCCACACACCGCATCTACCTCAGGACTCTTCGAATCCTAGCCTAGTGTAAATACCGTAATATCGTCCGACGAGCGGGGATCGTCTCTCCACCGGAACCCGCCCCGCGTCTGCGACGTGCGGGACGGACTTCCGACTTATCGTACTGAACTCATATTAGGGAGAGGCGCTGCATCTCCACGCATTTATTGATCGCGCCGGGGCCGGTGCGACGCTGGACAGTTTGTGTGAGGAGTGAGCCCTCCGCGGCGATGCATTTTTTTCGTCTGACGATTCGTTTTCATATCAGGAAAGTAATATTTTTGCTGAGACGATATTAAGTGAGTCGATTTGTCTCGACGTGAATCCTATATAGTTTACCTCGACGTTATTATATAGTTATAATCGGTGTCACTTGTGACATAGCCTATTAATGTTAAGTTTACCGTTTAAGATGTAAAAGCGTGTATAGTTTTATGTAGGCGAGATCGTGTACAAATTATTTTTATTGAGTTTTTGACATACGTTTCTATTGTTTCTGAGGTAAAATTCAATTTGTAACGGGTGTCAAATTCGTTGAAGTTGTTATGTTGTTGTGCCGAGTACTTTTGTTACAATTACAACTGTACTTGCGATATGAATTTGCCACTTGTCCTTATCGATGCAAAATGAGCTTGCTTATAATACTCAACTGTTGGATATGCCGCTTTATATATCAACTTATTTTTTTACTTCTCTAATGAATTTCACATGTTCGATTAAAATTTTATTGACCACCAAAGATTTGGAAACTAAATGTCTAAATTTACATTTTTTTTAATGCTGTTACTTATTGCAGCTGTGTTATCAAAGTTTGCAAACATCATTAGACAATCGGATTATATGCATTTGCATATGCAAACATGCGGTATTTTTACATAATTATTTATTTAACTGTGCATATTTCTGGGGTTAAATATATCACGCCTTTTGTACGTTGCGATAATAACGTGATTCTGCCGATAGTTAGATGCTGTGTGTCTTACGAAAATTCGCCTAACGGGATGATTGACTACAAAATAAATTGAGAAATTAAACTAGGTTTTGATAGTGCATTTTTGTACGCATATTTTGTAATTTTGATAGTGCACTATAATCCGATGTCTAATAATTATATTATTGTATTAGAGTAATTATACAGGGTCGTTTCAAATTAGTTGTAACTGGTTTTAGTAGGAACATGAAGCAACACCTATAGTTTAGTCATAATCGTAAGTTTAAACGAGCAGACGAAGAACGTGTTACTTAGTGTTGCGACCTATACGTATCGATAATTTATATTGCACGAACTACTGCCAGAATGGATATATTCTCATGTAGTTTGTACAAACGAGTACTTACTAGTACCAGTTAAGTGACAACAAGGATTTCAAATGACTTCAAACCGCAACAATTATTATCTAACAACATAATATTATTTTGTATGAATGACTTTAATTTTATTGTATGTTAAAATGTTGCAGTTATTCTCAATTAGAATTTACGCTGATAACAATGTGTTCCCCATCGACTAAAATGCAATAGTATACCTGCCACTTATAATTACTATATCGCATACTATCATTCATTACATAAAATATTTACACAAACCAAAGTATATGAAATGAGTTAATCAGTGAAGTGTACATCTAGCCACAACGCATGTTATACTTCAGCATGGAAATAATTCAATAGGTAACTGAAATAGCTTATGTAATGCGAATATATTTGTGTATGTAAAGTAATATTAAAGAGAGGTTAAATGAGAAGATATACATATTATGTAGTCTTAAAGTTCAACTTTAATTGTGTTCATATTTTTCCATTTGAATTTAAATAGTTACAGTTTTTATAAGAATTTAGTTCACTGAATTATATCTGTAGTAAAGCAACGTAATAATTAGGTATAATGTAACTATGTAGTTCCTTTTATTTTTGTTCACATTTATTGTGCAGTGATTTTTGGCAGCAAGTCATCATCCTCCGAGCCTTTTCCCAATCACGTTGGGGTCGGCTTCCAGTCTAACCGGATTCAGCTGAGTACCAGTGCTTTACAAGAAGCGACTGCCTATCTGACCTCCTCAACCCAGTAACCCGGGCAACCCGATACCCCTTGGTTAGACTGGTGTCAGACTTTCTGGCTTCTGACTACCCGTAACGACTGCCAAGGATGTTCACTGACAGCCGGGACCTACAGTTTAACGTGCCATCCGAAACACAGTCAATGGTGTCTAAGATATATTAGAAAGTACATACAAACTTAGAAAAGTTGCATTGGTACTTGCCTGACCTGGGATCGACCCCGCGCCCTCATACTTGAGGTTGGTCCTTTACCCACTAGGCCACCACGACTTTTTTTGGCAGCAAGTATATGTAGATATTATTGACTTTGTTAATTTAATTACTTACATAACGAGAAATAGACATAGTCGTGGGGTGAATTTATGATGGTTTGTATATGAATTTACAATTGTTTTAATGTATCTAAAGAAATACCTAAATTGACAGCAATTACTCTAGTTAAATATAACTATGACAAGCAAGTGTTCGCTTCATAATCGTAATTAACTGTAAAAATATTGTTATAATATACATTCAACCAAAGTTAGACTCCAATTATATAGAACAGTGGTGGACATTAGACCCCAGCGGCGTCTCGCAGCTGGGGTCTGGTGTAGCAGCAGTTACTGTAACGATAATGTGGTATAAGGGTTTAAACGAGTGCCTTCAGACATCCAGCCTTCATGCAGCAGGTTTGTTGATTGTGTGCGCTACCGCCGCGCCTGCATTACTCTCTATTTGTTTTATACATCATTGATTTATAAGTAACGCTAGAATTTCGATACAAATATTTTCGATAGCATTTAAATTGTTATTATTTAAACACAATCAAGAACCTGTGCCACAGGAATCAATTCAGCTCGGTTGGCTATGGATATAGGCGATGTATTACGAATGGCTTACCGATAGTATTTTATTTAAGTCGTTGACCACCTTTTTATTGAGAACTAGTAATAAATCAGGTAAAAAGTAATGTAAGTAATACGTCGGGCGTTAGAGGGAGCGGAGACCTGGTCGGACTGGGACTAGTACATGATCGTACACGTTTGTGTTGTCGGGGGCACAAGGCACGTTGCATCACTGATTCAACCATTTAAGAAGGATATAAAGTATCTTCGTTGAAACCGAAATCAAAATATTGTTTTACTTATGTGTAAATTTTGCATAGTGCCTTTTGCTCAATTATGAGGAATGTCGTAGGTAGGTACGGTAGGTTAAGCGTAACCTAAATATATTAGAACTATAATTTAGTTCGATTTAAGTTATTCGCGAATATTCCAGTAGAGTGAGACGAACATAGCCCCACCAATCTGCAGGTCACTGCACTGGAATGTTGCGCGGCCGACGTGGAGTGTAGTGTCGCGAGCGGAGACCAGCGCACTCGCACAGCGGCACTCGCCTCGCTGCACTGACAGCGCCTAGTCTTCCCGAGTAGCATACTGAGTGGTGCGGGGGTGAGTGCGGCCATGTCTCGCACAACGTTGCCTCACACAGTTCCTGCGAACTGTGCCTACTGTCGACCTTTGTTACTTACGCTCTTGTTTTATCAGTATTCGTTTCATTGTGATTATCACTATACAAGGCAGTTACATTACCTCATTTTTAGTGATTATAATATTATGCATAAATTATTGACTGATAAAATAATTTCCAAATGATTTATTTCCTTGTGTGAATTGTGTATGTTTTGTATAAGTGTCGGGGTAGCGTTGTGCTATATGCTCAATTTAGATACAATTTCACCAAACGATTGAGATAGTGTACAATTTTATATAATTAATTTAATAAAAACCGAGTACCTATTAATAATTTTAATATTTATATTAATAAAAAAGTTATAAAAAATTGTAATAAATAGTTTTGATACCCTGCATCCTTTATCACCTTTCCTTTGTTTAAAATCTCCTGATTTATTAATATATTGAATGAACAAGTTTCTAAAACTGTAATTTCTTTCTCGGAGGTTTTTTCACTGGCACAGGTTTTGGTTGTACTTTCGGAAGCTCCTTTTCCTCTCTGATTCTCTTCAAATCGATCATTAGTGGTTTCCGAAGTATTTTTCCTGGTACCCTACAGCCACAAGGCACATCATTTGCGTAGCGCGTTAATAAGCAAGACGTTCTAAAGCAGCCTTCGTCGCCGTTATCTTTTAACTTTCTCAAGAAACGTATGTAGTGATTAGGTAGTCCATGTTCTCTGGCACCCATTAAAATAACCGTTTTGTATGACCACGACGGCCACCGCTCTACGGGAATAACATCCCGATTGCCTCTAGGCAGAGGATTTACTTTTTGAATATACGTCCGACACCGGAACGTTCCCATATACGGGGTGAGGACTTCAAGATATTTTACATAAAACTTTCTTGTGTCAATATCCTTTTGGCTGAAACAAAAGTAGGTAGGTATGTCTTCAAGGTGCGTAAAGTCGACGTATTTTAAAAAGGATTGGAACTGGAATACTTTCTTCTAATATTGTAGCCTACAACTAACTGAATAACCACTTTTTTTATTATGCTAAATTACAGAACCTGTCTGTCATATGAATAACCCCCTATTGCTGGATGAGCTTCAACTTACTTGTCCAGATTTTCAAGGTCGTCTTTATGTAATCTCCATATGACACCCCAAACATGAGCATTAGCTGTGGGCACTATAGTGCCCACAGGACCTCCCCAAAACTGTGAGTACTTGAGGAAGTCCAATCTATAGTTCTACAAACACAAAAAGACAGTTTTAACTTTCACTTATATATTCACAGTAAATATTTAAGTTTATTTAAGCACATACGTCCAGTCGCGCGATAGACACAAATTCTGCAGATGGGTTGTGCATTCTTATTTGAAACTTTAATAAATTAGCACCATATGCGAAATACAGAAACGTGTCTGGTTTGTGAATCTCCGATTTAATCATTTTTGTAGATAGGATATACTGATATCAAAACTATGTGCTTGAAGTATGACCATATCAAAGAAGATTTTGACAAGAGCAACGATTGAAACATTGACTCATAATGACGCGTGGCTAGACAGCCAGAAACCCAGAAACCTCTTTTTGATAGCTACAATAGTGCCTAAGTATTGGTACCTATATACTTAAGTAAACTTAGCTAGATAAACTGCCTCTTTGGTCTAGCTAGTTAGTTGTACCAAAGCGCGAATGCTGTGCATGAGGTCTCGGTTTCTCTTCCCGCAATCGCTTTGTGGGTTTTAGAAACTTATCATAAAGCAGCCCGGACTCTGGTAGTTGATGACTCGATACGCGCGATCTGAGAGCACGCGTTGTTGGTCCTGCGTCTGATCTCTCTCCGCTCGTGTCGGATTGCCGACCCATCGGGCTATGAGAGTGTAAGAGTGCAATGCTTGTGAATTACGATTGTCGTCAGAACAGCCGCAGTGGCCGACAATCACCTAGCTCGGAGAACTTCATCCATGTAAATAAAAACTACTTGTATTATTGAGATGTTCTTCTTAATAGGGTTCTCGCAACCATGGACGCTACGAAGAAATTCCGAGCACAAGTACGCGCCCTCCATGTGGCCCATACCCCTCCCTCACCTCCGCCACTGGTCGCTACGGCATATGTTACGAGCACAGATATGCGCGAGACGAAATTGATTTTTTGTTTATACTACGGTCTTATAATTAAGCAGTCAAATTGATTTTTGTAAAACGTGACCATAAAGACTACACTATACCTACTATAATCTAAATTTTCTCTCAGGAAATAGAATGATATAAAATAAAAGAAGTGCTAAGTTTAAAATTATTCATTTTGTAATCACAGTGAAATTGATTATTGTATATTATTTAGATATATTTTTTCAATTATAAGTTTAGAAAATTGAAAATAATTTATTAAATTTCTTGATTAATTATAATCAAGAACTTCTATTGAGCTTCTCAATCATTTTGGGGGAGGCTTCTTGTCCATTATTTGGAATTTTCTTGAGTTCATTAATGTAATCTTCTGGCAGGTTGCACTCGATTGCACCGTTTATAATGCAGTCCAAGTATGTTATGCAGGGTCTTCTATCTACTGGCAGTTCTTCACCAGGTTTTCTTTGCGGAGGATTAATTGTCTGTTGGTATGTTCGGCAATCCACAGATGAACCATTAGGTAGAATAACTTTCACAGTTTTGGCAAAATACCAATTGGTATCAACTCCTTCTTGCCTAAAATTAATGGAAAATATAAATATACAGATATTTTGTATGATTATAAAACATTTTGACTTGTTAGCATGCTTACTTGTCCAGAGCTGGCATGTCATCATTGTGCAATCTCCATATAGCTCCCCAAATGTGCGCACCGGGTGTAGGTACTATCGTTGCGGATGTTCCTCTCCAGTGTTCAGAATATTTGATAAAATCAAGCAAGTGATCCTAAAAAATAAAAATAAATTAGATAAATACAATTACAAAAACTAAACATATAATTACATAAACTATTACAAAAGTGGATACCCAGTATCCAGGATATATTACATTATCTACAGTTACAATTGGCTCAAAGAAGATATGTCTTTGGCACCCCAAACTCTTCTATTTCTCTGCCATTAAATAATCTATCTTTTGAATGTAAATAGCGTCTGAACTAAAGTATGTACACTACATTAGGTATAATAGGAAATGTCAATATCACTTGAGTAATACATTGAGCAACTTACATTCAATTGTCCGATTCCTAGGAATTTTGCTGATGGATTGTTAATATGAATCCTTTTTTTCAGTAAATTACTTCCATAAGCAAAGTAAAGAAAAGTATTTTCAATCGGCTGAAACATGGTTACAAGAATAATTTATAAAGTATGTAATTGGGTATGTACGTACAGTATTACGTTGTGTTACTTGGAATACGTAAGTTTACCGAGATAGATCATTTTTTATCTAAATCCAACCAAAACATTATTTTCTTATTTACTGTCACTGTCATTATTGTGTCATGTCATGTGCAGTGTAGCCAGTGAAAAATTACATTTCCCTCAATTTCCCTGCAACTTTTCCGATTCACTGGACCAATATTTTGTTGTCACGTGCAGTGGATGGAGGCTGTCCACCTTTCCTTCCTCCTTGAGGCTGCCCGTGACCGGTATGGTTGGCTCGCACTGGCGTTCACAGGGGGATACTTACGTTCAGCAGAGGTCGGCAATAGCCTGATTTCCCGCTATTTCCCCGTGAACATTTTAATTATGATTTTTGTCATACTTTATTTACCGCAAATAAGGGATTTTCCAAGCGGTTGGCAGTGTTGACTCATGTTAATAGTGTTGTGCAAGTGCAAGGTGAATATTTTTGTATCGATAGAAAATTTGAAATTGCTCTTTAATTTTTTTTGTTTTATGTTGACGCAAAGAAAGCCAGGATTAAAATCTTAAAACCCAGAGATTGACACAAAAGATAGCCTATTGTATGTCGGATCATTTCATTTTCATCTTTTGATATAGGCTATTCGACAAATAAATTACCTAATGCTAATCCTAATGGTGGCTCAGAATATTGCGCGAATTGAACACGGGATCGTAGGATTCCGTAGTAAAACAAAAGCGTGTGGATTACGCGAGACCGGTGTCGCCAGTTGAACATGGAAAGGGAAATACGCTTCAGCGAGTGCGTAAAAATGCTTGGATGGAAGTTATTATAAATATCAGTAAAACAAAATTTTCATATTCCATCTATATTTTTAAAGACTTTGGCACTGCCATGTTTAGCTACGCAATACTTCACAGTAGCGTAAACTTTCAACAGTCTTCGTTCTACAGCTCTGTAGTGATCATCAGTAGTAAGCTTTTCTCCTTGAAACGAAGCTAGCAATTTTATTGTCTCTGTTAAACTCCCGCCAGATACAAGTTCCAAATTTTGCCAGGTTGAGGATGATATCCTGGAACAAAATATTTAATTAGTAAGTACTTACAGTTACTGAGTAAAGCCAATACCATTTTTAAAATGTATTTACTACTCACATGCAACACTGATAGAGAGGAGCTAAAATGTCGATTTCATCTAGCATAGGATTGCCTAGCCCTTTTCCATTATCCAACAAGATAATTTTATTTTTGTACACCTCGTACCGATGTCTATCTCCATTTTGTATGAGAAAATCAATTATAGATATGTCAATTAAATTGAGTATTCGTTTTGTGCTAAGCAACATTGACACTTTTCTGAAAAAAAAAAAAAGATTAGAGGTAAAAACATAGCATTAAATAGGTAAATATATTATCCAGTTTTATATAATAAGTTTTTAAAATCAGTACTCACTTACAAAAGTCAAAATCATTTTCCCATTCCATTTTCATGCTATTATATGATCGCCTCCATGGTGATTTGTTCACTTTAAACTGTTTATCTAAGTACAATATGGCCGCTCCTTGAATTTCTCCCTTATTGTCTGGGCATACAGTCTCATTTACTTTGCAGTAATAACATTTGCCATAAATACACACCAATCCTTTATCTGAAACAGGAAAATGTTGTGAAAATTCTTCTATTGCAAATGTTGTGGCAAATTGATAAAAGCATATTGAAAAAGTTTTGTGTTATTTGAATATGTTGATAACAATTTCTCTAACTCTCATTTAATGATTGGAAAGTACTCACCATTTTTTACCATAGTCCTTTTCAATCCGGCAGTAGCATGAGCTAAAATATCTTGATTGAAATGAATCCTTCTTATGACAGACGGAGCCACCCATTTATAGTTTAAAACCATAGCTAGGTAATATGTGAACACCTCGGAGTTGTGGCGGTCATACCCTGCGTAAATATTGCCTCTTATAACATCACTTATATTATACCTCTTTGGTTTGAAATACAGCTTTTGTTTTCCCTAAAAATGTTATAAAAAGATCATAGATATATAGACAAAATTCATACAGACATTGGGCATTATGTTTTATTCATGCATAACTTTTAAAATGGAGGGAAAAATATAGAAATAAATCCATTTATTAACAAACCTGCAGCAGAAGTAAGAGCTTTAGTTGCGTCCCCTTTGGAGCATTATCTGCGAGTGCTATCTGTGAGGAGCGCATGGCTTGCAGTATCTCACCAGCTGCGCCATCCTTGTATGGGAACAAGGACTCCTCATCTGCCCACTGTAATTGTAATGATGATGTAGTATTAAGATATTTGTGGTAATAGTTTAGGTTCTGGATGGTTAGTTTGTCATGTAAGCTGCTTCATGTGAAGATATTTGAGTATTGTGATTCATATATAATTTTCATGCATATTTTGTATTAGAAGGAGCCTCGGCCCAGCAGTCAGACCGCATAAAAGGCAGATGATGATGAGGTTTAAATAATTTAACTAACAGATTTAGTTAAAAATATAATACATATATCATATGCATAGCAACATTTTCGAACTTTTTAAAAATAAATTAATCTGCTGGAGACAGTTGCCTTGTACTTACATTTTCAACAGTTTGCCAAACACTTTTTGAGTTAGTTCCAGAAGAATTAAATGAACTGATTAAACTTTTTTGTACCGGTAGGAATTTGGAATTTTTGTTATGATATTGACTAGGTAAACGGTTCAGGAAGTCATTTATTTCTCTTATAACTGGTGGAATAGGGTCTGATTTAACTATAGGCAATTTGAAAGTAGCAGGCTTGTGTTCAGTGCTAAGGATGTAGAAAAAATATATGTTGAGAGCCACCAGTAACAGCAGGAATAGGGAAAAACCAAAGATACAGTTCATCGACATACTTCATCTCACTATAATTTTACATTTAGTCAGTATAAACGTAATTGCCATGAACACAAATATTCAGTGACGCAAGCATTAACCTGCACGGTTAATAATTTTTGGCTCGCATTTTAAACTTGCCCTTGTTCCGGGTATAAATAAAATTATTTGTTGGCACTAAAGAATCAATTCTTGTTTTCTAATAATTGATGCATGGAAATTAATAAAATTTACTCAACACGCAATCCTTAATATTGTGATCTTCATTATAAATACCTTCACATTAATTCACATAAATCCAGAGTTTATTTTATTTAAAAATGTAAACAAGATGTGAACAGGATAAGACGCGGGTGGGTGGGGTTCATTCACTCGCCTTATGTCAGTGTCAATGTCAACAACAACATTGTCAACACATGGCAATACTTAATGGTGTCAGTTTCAGTGTTACCAGGGCCAGGGCTCTTGAGAGTGTGGTGTGAATAGCTAAGTTTGAAGATAGGGTTGTTCAGCCGCTATTGAAACACGGAAAAAAGAGCCCAAAGGTTTTTTTTAATTCTCGCAACTGCACTACTGGTTTGAACGTATTTACTTACATCATACGGTTTATGAAGGAAGGTGCAGTCGCTGATATTTGACGTTATCGATGACTCTCGTGGCTAAGTAACAGCTGAATGGATCGCCTGGATCGATCGAGCATAAGGTAAGGTAACGCTTAGCGCGGACGGTACGTGGATGGTTGACCATTTTATTAGATAATGTCAAAATTGAATAAAAATTTAATCAGAATACCATTTTTAACATTAGCGGGCATTCTGCTACTTAATAAGACATTTCATTGGTTTGCTATTGGTCTGTCTGTCATTTGGTCTAGGTATTCGGTAGTTTGCTCTACAATCATATTGCAATCGTAAAACATTTGCAGAAAATATGATTCATTATTGAATCACAGAAAAGGATAAAAACGTTTATTTAAAAGAAAAAATAGCTGAATGCCACATGCGCTTCAATCGTAATTTGAGTCGTGATTGTATAACTTAATTGGCGGAGTGAATAAAACCGTGTTCCATAAAACACCAAATACCTATAGGTACCTAGAACCTTATCCTAAATCTGACAAACGCTACGCTTTAAATCGCATCAAAATCGGTTCAGACAAAAGTTAGATAGTCACGTACAATGATACCTACTTACTGAGAACCTCCTTTTTTGAAGTCGTTGAAGATTCGGTATACTGTTTTATTTTGATTTTGCATTATCTTGGACTTTCAGAGTAACACAAATGCTTTAAAATTACCTAATTATATTATGATCGCGATCACGAGTCACGACGCATAGGTACCTATACATATAAGATTATAGGTAGGTACTCTTGCATAGAGATTACTAATCAGATAGGTACCTGCTTTTACATAGTTACATATATTAGAATAAAATAAAACAATCTTAGAATGAAAAATGATTATTAGGTATATTTAAATAATTTAATTCATATCACAGCATAAACATGTTTATGATAGAGACCGTGTATTGATTAAAAAGGATAACCAAGTTGTTCTCTTCTCTCTTTGGTGGCCATTTTCCCGTTGGTGGGGAATGAGAAAATAAAGCCAATATATTCAGCTGGAAGACGCGATTCAATGGCACCCAGAGCGATAACCTGAAACACAATAGTTGTAGCTATTAGCTCTAGATATACTTAGGTAACTAGCATTGTTCCTAGGTTTTAATGAATGATACCTATACCTACTCAATAAATCATGAATATTGATTTATCGATTCATGAATAAGTACGTAAAAATACAAAGTGCTAGTCTTTACAATATGCACGTGTTCTGAAAATGAAGGTATATATGTATTTGTATGTGAAGGTTTATATGTATTTTTATTATGTAAAATGTATTTAAAAGTTTTTGTTCGTATGTGCCAAGAGTGTTATTCATAATTTTAGCTTGTAAGGTTGACGTATTTCAATATGGAGTAGTACTTACCTCAAGGTACGTGTTAGAAGGTCGTCTTTCTGGGGGTAAATCCCACGGATTTACAGTAATATTAGGGTTATGTACTTCTATGTAGGTGCGGGCAACTAAATACTGGCCATTTCGCGTTGTTACAGTCACGTTCTTTGGAAAGTACAATCCATCAGCCACGCCTTCTTGACTGCGAAATATAAAGATAATTAGCATTATTGATCATTATATCCTCATAATAATATCATAATGAGGAGATAACATCATTGATCTCTTGACCGTGGTATCAAAAGATCGACATTCCTTATCACAAAAGCGCAATATTTTCATATCGAGAAATGGCCTGAGCATTGACCCATAGCCTTTAACTAAATCTTGTGTCAAGGAAAATAGAGCATTTTCATCGCAGTTTCTTCTGTACATTACGCAAGTATACATTATGAGACGGGGAAGTAATCTATAAGTACTAATATTATAAAGCTGAACAGTTTGTTTGTTTGTTTGAACGCGCTAATCTCAGGAACTACTGGTCCGATTTGAAAATCTCTTTCAGTGTTAGATAACCCATTTATCGAGGAAGGCTATAGGTACTTTTTATCCCGGTACGGGAAGTAGTTCCCACGGGATGCGCGTGAAACCGCTGGCAGAAGCTAGTGATAATATATACATATGTATGTTTGTGTATCTAAACAATGTATCTAAAGGTAATTTCGGAAAAGCACTCACTCGTCGAGGTGATGCATCTGGTCGTTACTGATGGTCCACACGGCACCCCACACTTCTTTACCTTCTTCCTCCACTATGGTAGCCACGGCGCCTTGCCATGCCTCCGTTTGCATGTTAAAATCCAGTCTATAATCCTAAATAAATAGCATATTTATTAATCTTTGATGGGGACGGTTTGGGACATATTTCTTATTTGTTTTAAATTTAATAAAATCAAGGTTTGTTAAAGATAACCGACTAACATCCAGTGAAAATCTTCTTACTCTTAGTAGGTCGGTAGGAACGTGTAGCCCTTAGGTACAAAATACCTAATTTATCTTAATCGCGTGAATATTTTTAACGATTCTAGTGACCTAGTAATACATATGTAGTTCCAACGTGCAAGTGCCCCTATAAGCACTTAAATAATCCATCAATAATATGTCGGAGAGCAAATGTTTTGGATTCGGAACATACTCAGGAAAGCCGAATGACTCTAAATCCTAAATCATAACTTGAATATACCTCTCTAAGTACGTTATAGATACCTACCTATACTTAAAGATCGAATAAGATCATAAAAAATAAATCCATGACAAGTGGGAAGTAGTTTCAGTGTTATTTAGTGGAAATGGGATAATTCACAAATTTCATTGCCACACGACGCACACTAAGGCCCACTTGCATTGTTTACAGTAATACTAATAATTTCCCGATATTTATGGGCATCACTAACTGATAGTAAGTTAGTTAGGTAGCACTTACCTTCAGTTTGGCGGCGCTGTAGAAATTCGCAGATGGATTTTGCACATGCAACCTTTTTGTCAATAAATTACTGCCGTAAGCAAAGTAGAAAAACGTTCCTTCAGGACTCGGCACCAAATCAAATTCACTACTACAGACATTGTTAAATAAACAGACGAATATCAAAGTTAAAACTGTTTGAGCCTTCATTGTCGCACGCGAGGACCGATCGAAGACAAGATGTGAATTGAATTGCACTGGCTCTGATTCAAACTTATAACCTTTGCCGTGCTATGTATTTTCAGTAGCAGGTCATGCTATATACTAAGTCTTCAGTGGGTGAATCTACATACTTTATACACGTCATGAAATGTGAAGTGTGACGATCTGCGTTACGAAAACATAATATTGTTAGGCATAATTAGATGACAATGACGTGTCGAATATGTCTAATGGTATATAAGGAAAATTTTGCAACTAGGTAATCGACTAGTGAAATAACGATCGTTTTTTTAAGGCAAACAGCAGTGCATCTGCTATGTTTTATGGTCTGTGGAATCGCTTTAGAAAACAAAGTTGTGAATCAAAATATCCTTCGGTATGCCATAATATTATCGAAGTTTACGGAACACTTACTATTGTTTGATCATGACTTTTCAATTCTATTATGAACCATAGCAATTCATATCTACGCAATTGTATTCTAAACGGTTTTCATTTTTATACAATACATTCGCCTGGGCTTATCTGCAAAAGTATTTTATTGCATAGGTACGTTAAAATTGCCGTAGTTACTGAAGGCAATAAGAAAATGCACATGTTAGATTTCAGACATTATCTAGCAGTAATGATCATGTCATCATCTGCCTAGCCTTTTCCCAACTATGTTGGGGTCGGCTTCCAGTCTAACCGGATGCAGCTGAGTACCAGGGTTTTACAAGGAGCGACTGCCTATCTGACCTCCTCAACCCAGTTACCTGGGCAACCCGATACCCCTTGGTAAGACTGGTTGTCAGACTTTCTGGCTTCTGACTACCCGTGACGACTACCAAAGATGTTCAAATGGCAGCCGGGACCTACAGTTTATCGTGCCATCCGAAACACGGAAGAACTCATTATGACAAGATGGTCACCCATCCACGGACCGACCGCGCCAACGTTGCTTAACCTTATGATCGATAGATCCGCGCGGCTTTGACTTAGCCACGAGCTTTCGCTTTCGAGCTTACGAGCAGTAATGATCATGTATTGGTGTCATTAATGTAAGTAAAAATATCGAGTCTATCAGATTTTCCACCTTGCCTATGATATGGTGACTGCTTCACGCAGTCACCAGTCTACATACTTACCACCCGTAAAATAAGAATAAGAAATTGTATCCATTTTATCAATTTTTTTAAATATTATCCATAGCCCTAAATTAGGCAAGTCTCTATCTTGGGCGCTTTACATAAGATTGATTACTTTTCCGTTTTACGTTTGTTACATCAAATGAAAGGTAATTTTTATCATGTTAAATAATATAGGTAAGTAGATGTTAATACAGACCACTATCCGACTACTCGATGGCAAAAAATACCATGTGTTTATTTGATTCGGCAGTAAATGTTGATATCCACTGTAAGATGAAGGCACATAATATTCTGACTTTATAAAATAATAGGTCCCAATTAAATAAATAATAGGTAGGTACGTTACAAGTAAACATAAACATATAATAAGCTATGTATACCTATGGCTATGTTTCGTCAATATTCATTCAGTAGTTTTTAGTGATAAAGTTAGAAACATAGTACAATAGAAATCTTGATCTGTCAGTTGTACGAGTGAGTAATTTTGAAATAAAGAATTAAATTAGGAACATGCTCAATTACATAATAAATCATGTAAACTGATTCATAAATACTTGCTAATTAATTAATATGCAGACTTTGTTTCTAGACAGTTGACGAAAACACTTAATTTTACATAGGTCAAAAGACTTGTGTTATTCATTGTAAATTATTTTGTGAGGAAGTAGGTAAGTATCTATATACGAGGTACCTATCTATGCACTAGGTATCTATGTACATTAGGTATTTACGGAATAGGAAAATGTTCGCATTTCATATTACGTAAGTACGCGGCAGATAGTAAGTGGCTATGACATATCAAGTAGGTTTTCCCTTCTTGGTATCCTGGTAAATATAAATCCCATAAATGGTCTACATCATTTCTCTATTCATCAATAGAAAGGATATTATTCACAATTGTAACAACCTTTCCTTTCCTTTGGGTAGAAGTCACAACATCCAGTAAATCTATTGGGAAGTAGGAAAATTGTATTTATTAAATCACACATCCGCTACTTCAAGTTCAACCGCAATAAGTCATAAAAGGAAATCTCTTTCCATACCTTAATCGACGTACTTTACCAGCGACGTTATGTCCATCATAAGGGATCTCTTTCCATACGTCAAACGACGTACTTTACGAACGACGTAACAATCATTTGAATGGGGCCTTTAATGACGCAAACTTTAAAACAATCATCGTGTCAGCCTGTATGTGTTGTGGAGACGTTGCAGGGGGTTGTTTGTACCCGATACTAACGCGATTACGCCCAATCACAGCGTCGCCGCCCTAATTGGGCGCCCCCGATGCGAGGGCGGGCTTTTTTAACAGCTAGAGCAAATACGCTCCCCAGTCGTTCACGGCCGGCGAGCTCTCAGCACGGATTCACGAAACCTAGTGCATGTTATTACTTTATCACATTATTCGTATACTAATATTTGCTTTGCATTTTGTTGTTGTTTATTTTTATGTAAATAGTTTTGATTATAAATGTTGGTTTGGATGTTGTGAGTTTTTGTTGCAAAGCCAGATGAATAAAAGGATGATTAATTAGAATGTCTTAATGTAGTTCTATTTTATGAATAATGATCATCAAGCACTAAAATCCGTACACCGGTCATACCTATATTTTCATATTTTGAATTTATTTATTAATTCATTTAATAAGGTGCATCAACAATATACATTTTTTTTTAATTTATGGCCGAGGCAGAGAACTTGTACTGTATAACCTGATAACCTCTAACAGTTATCGTACTCTGCTTTCTTAAAAAGTACTACAGCAATAGAAATTAATAATTTTATCCAATGGATGCACAAGGTCCGACAGCACAGGGCTATGGGCTGTCATCAATCAACCACAAACAAACGTAGAAACAATATCGTTGCGAAGGGGATGCACAACACTGATTTATGAAGGTGTCCAAATCACAGACTCATCTGTATCATTTGTTCAGTTGTGTAGCTTAGCGATATTTTGATTTGAATTGTTTATTTGTAAGTTTATATTTGTTATGTAAGATTATCACGGTTGGAAAAAGTTTATATATTTTTTTAATCTGTTTATCATCCTAGTTTATATTGAATTTTCCTTAGCTTGAGTTAACTTCTATGTATTGACAGAGAAAACCGTTTTTTTGAGATTACAAATATATAGCTTATCCAAGATTTATGATGTGAGAGAAAAAACACTGACTTCTGAAAAAAAAATACAAAGAAGATACAAATAAAACATGTTCTGTTCGTCATCTAATATTTATTTATAAGTACGCTAACTATGAACAGAGCTTTGATAGGTACTTGAGACCGAACACTTAATAATTATCATATTTACATTAATTTGTGATCGGAATTATAATATTAAATATATTATATAGGAATTATACAATTAACTTATCAAGAGTTTATTTATTTTATTACATCTGTGGTTATACATGGTCGTAATATAAAAAGTTATTTCTTTTTAAATCGATTCATTTTCTATACCGTATTACTGTAACGGTGAAAATGTCTGTGAAATGCACAATGAAAATTATGCATAAAATGATTTTTTTAACAAGATAATGGTTCTCATTTTTTTTTTTTCAAATAGGCCTTTGCAGGCTCCCATGAAACATCACATTATTTGCACGGTTCCAAAAAGTTGGTCTCTTGCAGAAGAGCCGGCAATAAGAATCAGGTTTTAGGCGCCTGGTAAAAAACAAACAATGCTCAATCATACAAATGAATGTGTTAATCAAAGTAGAAATCCAATCATTACGAACATTCAGTAGCCACAGATGTAAAACCACTTACTTAAATTTAAATAAAAACAAGCTAAACAGAACTTCGCCTCTCCATTCCGAGTCGTACACTTATCACAGCTTATAAATTTACAAATATTTCACAGTCCAATTTACTCGTTTGGTCATTTATTTCTAACATAGTGCTCTGTACATGCCTGATACAAGCGGACATTTCACAAACTGCACTTACACTACTCTTGAGGTTCCTGAACGCAATACATTTGATTATGGCAAGGAAAAGAACCCATATGTTCAATTGTTTTGAGTTAAGATGAAAATGCATTTTCATCTTAACCGCGCTGTTCTGTTCTGTTACAGCCTTTTTATCGTCCCACTGCTGGGCACAGGCCTCCTCTCACACGGAGAAGGATTGAGCATTAATAACTGCGCTAGTCAAGATAAAAATGCTTATTTATAAATAATAAGAAGTCAAAAGTAATGACGGTTATTAGGTACATAGAGATTTTTATTGTTTCATTGTATCCAGGAACCGTGTCCATTTTAATCTATAACTATAGGTAACACCCACATAACGAAGTTCAACCGTTTATTATGTTTACAAGATTAGGAACCAATAGTCCTCAAAGTAGTACCTAATAAGTATATTTTATTAAAGGTTTTTTTTCTGACTAGATATTACTCGTTGGAAAAGTTAAGTAGAAGTAATTTTTCTAATCCAAATGGACAGATTTCTACCACGTAATTTATTAGTAAGTAAATGATTGTAAACCACACTCCGCTATATGAAACAGTCTATGCCTTTTATAACTATCACTTTAATTGTAAATGTTCTCATTTCAGGTTTGAAGATGAAGCGTACAAGTCCTCGATCAAAATTACTCTTTTAATCGTCGACTATAAAAGAAAAGAGGATATTCAAACTCTGGAAAAGTAGATACGCATCTTATCCTCAACGCAGTCACTTATTTCGAAGAGCATTCGATAGAGAAATTAGATAACATTTCACTTCTGTCTACATTTAAGAATTTTGCCACAGAGGATCAGGCCAATCTTAAACCCGCTTTTCACTTTGCACAAGATCTTGCAAAGTAACCTTTTATCTCCAGAAAGATGGTTGCGCGAAAACGCTGAATGCCTATAGGCTGCTGCCGAAAAGAGGTGTTCTCCCTTGTGGAGCGTTTAGCGTGGCTATGTGTCTGCAGGCGCGGGTGCCGGTGCGGGTGCCACAGGGGGTGCGGGCGGCGGGGAGGCGCGGGCGGCTGCCATGGCTGCCGCGTGCCGCCGCGCCTTCAGCCGCAAGTCAGCTATGGATGATGAGCGACACCGCGCCGCCAGGGCTGCGAGCCCAGCGTACGGCGGACATAGTGCAGCCGCCGCCGCTGCTGCAGCCGCACTCGCGTACTGAACACACGAGGATGATAAAGCTTTCCATTGTTACTGAGTACCAGATATTAGTTCACGCCAAACTTAATGGTGGTTCGTAACTGACTTCCGTGCATAGTAGCTAGGCGCATGTGACCCGTACCATGTTCCGAGCCGCCATAAAGCCTGGCATGGTCCTCCCTGAAAAGTGTTAAGATGCTTACCTGATGAGCAGCAGCGGACAGTAAAGCGGAGTCGAAGGGTGCGAATGCTGTGGAGGGTGGTGGATGTGGCCCGAGAGGGGGGAGCTGCGGCGCGGGCGGGGGCCTCGGCACAGCAGACAGACGAGGCACCGACACGTATGGAGCCACGCGACACGGCTCCAGCGGGGTGCCGCCTCCGCTTACTAATAAACCTTTAACAAATACCAATATTGATCATCATCACGCGTGCTTAACAGGAACTTTGTATTTATCAAGTCCTACAGGGATGTGACGGATGCTTCAGAATATTTGATAGTAGTATAACTCTATTAAAGCATTCAGCACTTGTAGCGAATATAAAACATAAAAGGAAAGGAAGACATTCCATAGTCATTATGGGAAATTGATTTTACATCAAGTTTTTAAGGATTCCATAATGAAACAAGTTAATCTGTCGGCAGGCGTGACGCGGACGGGTCGCATCGATCCCGTCGATTGGCAGAGACAAACGAGCGGCGCGCCGTGCTACACAAATCCACCGAGATCCGTTCCCGAACTCCACTTAATTAAATTGATATTTAAGTAAAGCATAATTTGCTCGTAAATTAAGTGAGATCCGTTGTTTATAGCCCGCCCGTCGGGCGAAGTGGGCAATTAATAAATTAACGCGGATCTACCCGACTTAAGGTGCTCCGCGGGCCTCGTCTCAAAGATTCATTAATTTAATTACTGTTAATAGAATACCTCGCCATTCGATTATATCAGTCGCGATTTTATTTTGTTGAATTTGGATTATCCACAGAACGTTGTCTTTGAAATGAAGATGGCAAAGGATTGTTGCCTTTGAGTCCTCTTTCATTAAATTAATTTAATAAACAACAAACAAACTTAATAGCAGAGTTAATAAAGGGTTCTTTCTCCCAATAAAAAGATTGAATTTAATAATTTTAAGGATGACTTTTATTATTTTCATATAGTAGTCGAAGAACCTGCTTAATTAAACAACTATTAGTTTTAAAACAGTTTTATATAGTTAACTGAAATTATTTACCGTATTTATGATAAATGCATATTGTATTAGAAGTATGAATACGGCATAGGTGTCGGGGGCGGGCGGCGCAGGGCGGGCGCGCGCACTCGCTGTAAATCAGAACCTCTCCGGTCGCCGTCGGCATTATCAAAATGGATGTTCCCCGCGCGTATGAGTTATTTCCATATTTGACACCGAATTACTTTCGAGAAGTGCCGACATAAATACCGGGTCGGCGTGTGCGTCCGGCGCACGACCGGCTCGGCGCGGCGCGGTACGGCACGGCGCGGTCCCTCGCCCGACGACCGCCGTGCATTTATTTGATTAACTCTGAGTTGTTTAATTTAATCGAATTAGAAGGTAAGCCGGGGCGCAGCTCTCTCTCTCGCTTATTTTAAAGCGCTCGGAACATCTTTACAGCGGTTTCTGCGCAATAAAATATCGCCACCCTCGCGACGCGCGAATAACTTTACAATTTTATGAACAGGGGAACAATTAAGCTTCGGTGTATTCTTTTATTCTTGAATTTCACGGCTGCTCTGATTGTTTTTATAGCAGGAGCTGCGAGCGGCGAAGATTCATGTCTTCGTTAAATATGAATTCTTAATTTTTATGAAGATTCAGCGCCTACTGGTTATGATTTAATGGGAAGCGATGTAGAAAATATAGCTATCTTCGAAAATAATATTAAAAATCTGTTTTTTTTTTACATTACTTTAATTATATTAAGAAAAATATATCGTTAAGCATATATCGTTAAGGATTGCATTTTGATTCAATGAAGCTAGTTAATACCGGGTTTTGGTTACACATTATTTCATATTACAACACTTACGTTATGATACCAAAAAGAAAAAATAAAGAAATGTAATATTTGACCTCAACTACGTCGTAGCCCGTAGCCGTAGCAACTTAGCCGCGTAGTCGTAGAAAGCGTAGCTGCTACGAAAGCTACGAAAGTTTTATAGATAACCAAGTCCGCTATTAAAATCTAAATGAACGTAACCATAACATTCAAACGTAATTGAATTACGTGACAATGCATTTTCAAATCAGCAGTATGAGGCCGCAAACGATTGCGTAAATCAATAACAACATTGGGAATCTCGTCGCTCCGTTAAAGGGGCATAACATAACAAATAACCGTTTCATTTCACTTTACATGATTATTCTCGTGTTGGCCGGGCGGCGGCGGGGGTGGGTGCCCGGCGCGGGGGCGGCACATAAGTTAATAAGACATTTAGCAGGGGACGGCGGGATTGCGTCCGAATGGCTCCCACGGGGAATCATTTTATTCGATTCCGGCGAGCGGCTTTTTTCCGCTTTATGCTCCGTTTAGCGGTTCTTCAATGCTCTCACAATCACGCGATAGTGCGATCTCCTGGAGATTTTCGCGGATAAGTCGCACAGTCACGTCTCATTTGTCCATGTCATGTTATGAGCAGTGACGGCGCTCGCCGCAGAACAATAATATCAGGACAACGTGATATTTTCGCCCGTGAAATGAGTTACTGGGGATGTAGGACAACCGCAATGTCAAGATGTTGTAATTAATTGCTGTGACGATACATTGTTTTGACATACGTGGCGGTAACACTTATTTCTTAGGCTGTCCGGCCTCACACAGAATCAGCATTGAAATGTTTCATGTGATATTTTATCGAATATACGTTCTTAACAGTTATACCGATTTTCTTTAAATATTATTTACAGCATCTATGATGATTTTTTGTATTCTTCTGTGATTATTTAATTTGCGAAAGGAACGTATCGTTATTTATTTATTTCCTCTTTGACCAGCGCGGGGGAGGTCAGTCAGTCGATCGCTAAGTGCGTTGTGCAATTCCCTGAATTTATCGCCTCGCGTGTACCGTTTCCCGGGCTTTTTTTACCGCGTTCGCGCGGATTCCCGCCTCGGCCCGCCATTTTAATTATTCATCCGCGTGAGTTATGGTCGAATTAAAAAACTGTTAGAGTCGGACCGGCGCCGGCGTGAGTTGTAATCGAGTTAGACAGAGTCATGGAGAATACATAATGCGCTAGTTCTGACAGTAAGTCGGTTGTGCATTCCGGTGGCGGCGCTTGCTAACTAGTGATGTAGTGCACGCCACGCACGAGTGAATTCATTGCGATTATACAGCGGTGCCAACTCGCCGGCAACTAGTTTGCCAGAATCATTTGCAATTTGTAGTTTTCGACTACATTAAGCAGGGAAACTGTTTTGAATATAAATTATGACGTTGATACATTTGGTTGGGTTTAAACAGCCATGAAAAATTAACATAGGATGCTGAATAGTCAGAGGACTGCAGTCACTGAAGCGTGAACTAAACTAAACTATAATTAAATTCGGAAGAAGAGTAGATAGATATTTTATGTCTACTGAAAAAACGTGAACGTGTATACTATGTACCTAATATTATAACGTCGTCTTACCTTTGTGCATCTGACTCTCGTGCTTTCGGCACTTTGCTCTTCGATTTTGAAACCACACCTGTACAACAGAGAATGAGAGTTAAAATCTATACATATAATAAATCTGTAGAAAAGTAATTTTTGTACATTGAAGAAATTGGCAAAAAAAATAGCCAGCATGTTAAAGGATAACTAACAGAACCCATTTCCATCATTTTTGTCATTTTTGTCTGTTTGTCTGTTTGTCTGTTTGTCTGTTTATCTGTTTATCTGTTTGTTCGTTCGGGATTCACGTAAAATCTACGAATTCAATGCAGACAATGCATATATACAAAAATTCTACGTAACTTGGGGTATTATTTAGTTTTTGTTTCATCGAAATCGATTCACTCTATCAAAAGATATGATTAATTTTGTGAATTCAAGATGTAAAATATTACGACACGCAATCTGTTTGTCAAAACTGTACATTTGAATGTTGTACTTATATTAGTTGATCGGCCTATTATTAACCTTTACACAGAAAATCACACCTTCATAAGTAACTTCGGAAGAAAAAAAAATGAAAATTGTGTTTAGCCAAGGTTAAAGTAGCTCCATCTGTGGTAATCTGTGTTAAATAAAATACATAAAATTTGTCAAAGGAGCGAGGTGGTAAATGACAATAAATTACCATACATTCTTTATAGAGGATTATTATTTCAACAGATGGAGTTGTGTATTTTCCGTAATTCACCATATTTTAACACGTAGTGTAATTTTTCGATAGACATTTCAATAGTGTTTGTCAGTTTGCCGTGCCACATCAAAATCCAATTATAATTATTACCTTGATGAAAGGAAAATAATAGTTCTCAGCCAAATTTAAAACGGTGCCATCTAAATTATTTTTTGAATATTATGTCAAAAATGATGACTTTAGTATAACAATTAATTATCATTTAAAGTTACAGATGGAGTTTATATCAGGATTTTTTCATAAACATAGTTTAGCTTCTCTTCCACTAATGTGGTGGCCTTAAAACAAATTACTTTGAGTGAATAGTATTAAGTAGACCTTCATTATTTTTTCTGATGCAAAGTATGTAAACTTAATCCGAGAAGAAAGGAGGATCTGTCTCTCGCAAGTGCTGCTAAGCGTGAGGTAGGTAGGTAATGTAGGATTCTGTAGCTTTAAGAACAAGCCCAGATACAAAGTGCAGATAAGAAATGGGAGCTTTCTCGATTTAATACCATACACACGTAAAATGCTTTATGCGTCTGAAAACGTACAAATTGCGCGTCGCATACCAGAGACATGCTTACTTTCAACTTCTGATCGCAAATACACTGGTCACGATTACGAACAGTCTCAGTAAGACCCGAGCCAAGTCTAAAAAAACACCTTTTATATAAAACTACGTTTGATGTCATTCAATCACAAAGACAGAATTGTTTTCTGTTGCAAATCCTATCCACCTGTATCCTATCCTAATCCAGCATGCATTGCAGGTGTGCATTGCACAAAAACCAATGGTATCCTATTCGAGAAGTCAAAAGAGTCGACCTGCCAACGTCAGCTTCTGCGCTAAGCAAGTGTTCTTAATAGTACCATCAGAATTACATTCATCGTTGAATGAGGTGAATAAATTTTCAGAAACCACTATAACAGTAGGAGCCAAAGCATATGATCGCTTCATAGAGCTCTGATTGGCCCCAGTTGACCAAGTCAGGTCTGATTTGTTCGTTCATCAGATCTTTGAAAGTTTTTCGGTGGACTTTTTTTACTTACTGTCGTCCTGTTTACGTGTGACACAAAATATGGTATATAAACGCAAGAGCGAAATTTTCCTGGTGTGCGGAAGTGACGCCCAGTATACAACACTTCTGTTTCTTTTTATTTGCTGGCTCCACCAAGAAATGACAAATTGAGAGAGTACATTTTGAAAATCTTGGCAAAACTGCAGGTTTCAAGTACGAACACATGAAGTGGACTCTCACAGATACGTACATTTTGCCTATTCGTGAACTAATGCAAACATTTCGGTGGAGTCCCGGCTTAGGCCTCCCCCACATTAGGCGTGCGCGATCCTCGGGCGTGTGAGTAGCGCGGGCGTCGCGAGCACGCTGCATGAACGTCGCGTTTTGCTGCCCTGCGGCATTTACCTACAGCGAGGTCGCGGCGCGCACGCGCCGCTCTCCTTAACGTTTAACTGCTAAGGCGTTTAGCGGGCGGCGGGGATAGCAGGCGAAGGGGTAAGAACGCAACTCGAGCGCCGCGTCGCTTGCACTCTTCACACATGCCGCAGGGCAGCAAAACGCGACGTTCATGCAGCGTGCTCGCGACGCCCGCGCTACTCACACGCCCGAGGATCGCGCACGCCTAATGTGGGGTCAGCCTTACCATAGTGAGTAAGTGCACAGAAAATCCCCGTCATACAAGTGTTTCTCCCCAGTAGTGAAACTATCCTACCCTATGCGCCTGCTGATGATGATGACTCATTTTATCATCCATCCGGCTATTCCCCAACTATGTTGGTGTTGGCTTCCAGTCACCGAACCTGTTTGAGTACCAATATTTTGCTTGGAGCGACTACCTATCTACCTATCTTCAATCCAGTCAACTACACAAGCCGATATCCATGGTAAGACTGACAGACTTTCTGGCTTCTGATTAGTCGCAGCAGCTGCAGAAAATGTACAAATGACAGCTTTGTCAGACTCAAAGCACATCATCATCATCAGCCTATCGCAGTCCACTGCTGGACATAGGCCTCTCTAAGTGCACGCCACTGAGATCAAAGCATATAGACATAGATTGTAACTGTTTCCTGTGAAAATTACTTACGCATCATAGGTAATAATTTTCCAAATTGGCTGACTAAATCCAGAGATATTCACAACGTCACAAACTTTACTTCTTTTGTTTAGATAAATGGTCACATCCACAACACAACCTTGATCAATGAATCTATGCGACTGCTAAGTGCTAATCCTAATTATACTGTCACGTGAAAGAATGCACCTACGGGATAAGTAGTATTTTGACTATTCTATATTGCCCACGCAGACGAAGTTGCGGGCAACAGCTAGTGCGATATAAGTTTGATACAATTGCAAGGCGTATCATTTTATGCTCAGTTCAACGAAGATCCCTATTATCAAATTGCGGTCAATAAAAAAAGTACACGAGGTGAGATGACTAACTACACTCACATGAGTTGGAATACATTCAATCAGCTTTGTTAAAGACAGAATATTTTCCCGTAAAAAACTCACCCAACTATAAACACCGTTCAAATGACAGACAAACAACGAAAACATTTGCATTAAATCCTGTTTGTAATAATTGACGACACAAACAAGGGTTGATCTCGCGAGTTGAGAAATCACATTACACGACACTGTAGACTGTAGACTGTAGACGTGGCGTGTATGTGTGCGTGAGTGTAGGTTACATACATGCAAGCAAATACGGGTAACCGCATTAGTGAGAAGCACGAACGTTGCTGATTGCATGTTGCAGACAATCTGTTCACGTGCACCAATTGTCATTTGCATTAACAAAATTTGTTCTAATTGGTTGCGACTATTAATTCGGTTGGATTTAATTGGTTCGGTTTTTTTGGGTAATTTGTGTTATAATTATCAAATATTTTTGTACAGACCCAATGGCAACAGTATACGTACTAGTTTTTTTGTGGTTTGGAATCAAAGACTGATTTTTTTTACTAAATTCAGATCCGAATCAACTCAAAAGATTTTCTGAACATAATTAATAGGTTAAAACCAATTTTAACATAACATGCAAAAGTTGTATTTATAATTTTATTAATTTTAAAAATCTACTACCACATCACCTATATCAGGTACATAAAGGTAAACTTTTGAGCTCCTAACTCGACCGAGCACGTGGTTCGAGAGTTGTTCCCGAGCGGCGACCGATACGCTAACTAGGGGCGAATTCATTAGCTCTGATTACATAAGACAACACCCCTACATAACTAGCACACACCGACACGATCTGAGCTAAACAATTGTTTTACTGACATTCATTTGTTATTAGTCAATTAGTTGTATGGTTGTATCATGTATGAGATTTATATGTGATCATTTTAAGGTTGATAACATAGGTCGTGTATGATGCTTCGCTAGGTCGTACACTACTTTTAGATGATGGTAGAAAGGAATAAAATAATGTGAGAAAAGAATGTGCGGAATGTGAGTTTGCACCGTACAGATTGTAATTCCATAAAAAATAAGTAAAAAAGTTGTCAACTTATTGAGAAGTATTGAGAACCTCCCCTTTCCTTGAAAGTCGGTCATAAAGATCTCTCACTTTTTCTATCTAAATATTGTAATTCGTAATTAAAACACAGATAGGTTCTTGTTGAGTTCTCGTAATGCAAAAAAGAAAACATTACATGTCACGTTATCAATTATGACTACCCATTCAATCGTTTACACAATAAAAGAAAATCACTGCAAATAAATATCAATAAGGTCAACAAAGGCAGGTCGTTTGACACTAGTGAAGACACACGACGTTGTCCGGGGTCAAGGCTTTTATCTATTTATCGGAGCATCCCCTACGAACGCTTAGTGGCAATCGGACGCTAATCGCGATATATCGCCGATAAAGTGGCGCTCGTTGGCCGCTCACAGCTAATTACGTGCATTAGTAATGAGAGGGTCGCATCACTATTAAGGCTACGGTTATATGGGACTAAAGAGCGACATATTTAGCGATAGGTAATGTTTATTGTGGACTATTTTGTTTGGTGAAATAAGGTCCGTCGTAGACTGTAAAAAGGTTGTTTAGGAGGCACCAGCAAAAAAAAAAACAATGGGTTCAGTCATCATAAGGTGCTTTATGAAAAAATAGTTCGAATGGAAAACTTCTTTTTTATCATTTTCCAGCTTGTAGCAAAACACCTCATACGTTCACGTCAACATCATATATGTAAATACAAAAATGGTTACAATGATGATGAGCATAAAACGCCCCGTTTGATGCTCCTCCATGTCCTGAGCCCAACTGAGTCGAATTACAAGGGTTCGAGAATCGAGATATTGCTACGCTCTAATTAATATCACACGTGATAATTTCGTGAGTATTAAGCGTGTTATGCGTATGCGTGTTAATTGATATTTGTGATGACAGGTACATAGGGGAGATGTTCCCAAAACGGGTAAGCTAAGGGAAGATGTTAAATAAAATAACCAAGAACATTACGTGCGACTTGTATTTGTACTCATAGGGTTGTTTATATAATAAACTTTGGAAAACATAAGATAGTCTTAGTAATCTTCATCAAAATTCTGAAAAAAATCAAAAAAAATAAACCCCTTCGAAATACCCGCTTTGCCCTCGGGGGGGTCCTAAAACGGGTAGCGCCTTTGGGCAAAGCAGGTAATGAATGAATATATGTGATAAATGAATTAGAAAACGTATCTTAGCCTCCTGTTATCCAGGAAATCTTTATCGTTAATTAGTCTCCTTAATTATGTTAAACAGTTTTCTTATTTTGATCAGTCTAGATCACTTTTTTACTTTATTAAATGTTACATTTGAAATTATAATCCTACCAGCAGATAATTTTGTTAAAAATCAGAGAAAACATATTTTAATTTCTTTTTCACGCTGTTCCTGTACTTCTTCCGCTCTCTGTGGCTTCCTTTGTCTTCGATTAGCTTTCTGTGGGATCAATTGAGAAAGTGGCCCCTTATTTCAAATCGGTAGTAGTCACCCGTTATGCCCCTACCCGTTTTGCCCAAAAGCACGTTTTAAATTTCAACTACCTTAACCTTAAAATAGTAAACAAGGAGACCACTAAGTATTCACAATTAATAAGCATATAACATGCAAAATGATAATACAAAACTGCGAAAACCGTATCTTGCACCATATTTGAGTAGTCAGCACTAGCATAATCCGATTTTTTTTAATAAACTCTGCAAAAAACTTTTTTTACATCTAATCTCGAAAACGCTCGTTCTAGGCGCGCGAGCCAACTGACCGTGATCGGCGGGGTGGTAGTGCACCGCTCTACACTCACAGGTTCACACTAAGACCTATAATAAACGAATGGCAAAGCCTACCCGTTTTAGGAAGGGTACCCGTTTTAGGAACATCTCCCCTACAATCGTTATAAACGCGTCTAATATTCATGTTAAGTGTGAATTAGTAAATAAATATTTCAGTATAAGTTAATCAATTTGAAGAACAAATAGTAGGTACGTTAATTTTTTGTTACCTCTTACTGCTAAAATTAGTCTTTTTAGAAAAAGTATTATGTTATTGCAATTTTAAATCGCACAGGCAGAAACCCTTGAAAATCACAAAAAGTATCAATATCTGGGAAATTGCAAAGAATTGTGGAACACACATAGGGTATCTTCGTGTGCCCCTGAACAGGGTGAGTCTATATTTTTCGTTTTGGCCTTTTAGACAACGCTATACCACAAATATGGTGTTTTGTTCTCAACCAAGGCGTGTAATTCCTACATTCACTGACCTTACTGTCCTGAAAATGGCCATGTACAACGATCCACTTGTTTTTGACAGTTGCATAGACAAGTTGCAATTTTATTTTCCGCTGGCCCTCTTTGCATACGCTGTTGCATTAGCCATAATTTATAGCATGCAACACTGTAAGAATTGTAACCAATAAATAGTTGCAAAAAAACGAGACCAGACTCATAAATTGGATGTTGTGTTAAGCGAGGTATTACAATATCTACCTGAATCAGGAACAAACAATGCATAATATTGTAGATATTTTGTTTGTTTTTAGGTTTTTGTAGCAACTAGATAAGATCTTGTACTTTTTGAACCTACTAAAGCATATAAACTTCAGTTGCGAGTGCCAAGCACATTTTTCAGGTCTTCAGGAATTGTTTAGATCAAAACAAAGTTGCGTTAATAAAAAACCTACAAAGTGGTACGTCTCGGTAGTCCTTATGGCAGTCAATTAAACCATTAACTGCTACCTACCCAAGGTTAGTAAGCTCAATTAGTGCAGTAAGCTATCGTTTGTAGGTACATAAAATGTACCTGTACCTATCACCACTAAATATAGCATATAGCGGAATATAGACAATAGAAATTCGTTAAACAACCTTGACTTTAATTGAGAACCTAATTCTATTTTAAAATTGAATTGAAAAAAAAAAACGATATCGAGTTACCTACCTGAACCCTAGCCTCGCTGAGTCCAAGCCGCTGGCTGAGTTCCTCCCGCATGAAGGCGTCAGGATAGTGAGTCTCATCGAACAGTCGTTCCAGTTCACCTAACTGTTCTAGTGTGAAGTTCGTGCGGGACCGGCGCTGTTTACCGCCGCCATTGTTGCTGCCGCCCGTCGGGGATTTGTCCGTGGCATCTGTGGAATAGTATCTGTTATGTTGGCAGTACTAGAAATGAAGGCTAGTTCAGGGTGGCCATTGGTGACTGAGTAAGACCTACGAAAGTTTAAGTTTTAAAGGGAATAAGTCTTATTTCTAAAGGTTGGAAAAAGCGGCTATTCGTAGATATGCTGTATAACAATGACTAAAACTTTTGTTATTTCTTCACACTACACAAATAGCGCAAAGACACTTTTTGCATCCAACTTTCTTCAAAAATCCAAATCTGTTATAATCCACCCATTACTTAATTTTTGTTCGGTAATAACGATCTAACCTATTTACACTATACTTAGTTACATATTTATTCTTAGTTATTGTTTACATTATTCATAACATAAGTAACATTTCATAAAAAATAAGAAGTAATAGTGCAAATCAAGTGGAATCAAAATGAAAGTGGTGTTTAAATCAACATTTTATAGGAGTCGGAGGGACTCAACTCAGCATCCTCTTGGGACGATCCGATAGTAGGGCAGCAGACAGCAGAAACGTTAGTGAGATTTTTGGAAATTGAATTTCGAGAAAATCGTGTTTTGTTTTTGTATTAGAAAAAAAAAACATTTTTAACACTTTTTTAGGCACCAACTTGGGTATCTAAACCTCAATATATAATAAATTGGGTACAAACATTAACACTCAATTATTGAATACTGAAATGACTTACTCAGGGTAAACTACACTCAGCGGCACGGAATTTGGCCCAAACAATCCCAAGTAGATATCAGCCCAGATAGCTGTTGTAAATTCTAATTTCATATGGCATATTGTCAGTTCTTTTGTAATTGTTAATTAGAATACAGAAAAATGTGTGTCTGTCTAACTTTTATAACACTAGAAACAGATTCCGTTGTCGGAACACAAAGCAGAAAGTTAAGTTAAAATTCAGATAGAAATTGCCGAAGTACTAAGCACGTTTTAAAAAAAATAATGATTATGATCGTTTTTTGTTTCTCTTTTTTTCACAATTTGATCTGAAAATTACCTTAACTGCAGCTCAAGTTGCTCAAGTAGTGATGCTAAGACGTCTAGGGCGTTCACAGCGGAAGATGGTCGAAACTTTAAGTGCACCTCGTACAAGTTAAAGATATGCATAGAAAATGTATGACCAGACTGGCCTTTACACAAGAAGACCAAAAAGTGGGGGTGTAAGGTGTTCGTCGACGCACGACGACCAATATATCGTACGTGCATAAATGAAAAATCGGTTTCTCACTGCGTTAGAGATACGCCAGCCTTTGCAAACAGCAAGAGAAGTCAACGTCCGTTAGTGCACAATTAAGAAGAAGGATGGAGGAACGGGATCTGCGTGCTCGAAGACCAACTCGAGGCCCGGAACTTCTCCCGCACCATCGCGTAGCCAGACTTAGAGACTTAGGTTTGCAAGGGAACATGCAAATTGGACGCATGACCCATGGAGTAAAATTTTATGAACCGATGAATGCAGAGTCGCCTTAAGAGCCCCAGACGGTCGTGGACGTGAGTGGAGAAAGCGGAAAGAATGGTTTCTTCGCACCACTACCAAGCAAACAGTCAGTTTTCATGGTGGGCCCATCTTGGTTTGGCGAGGCATAAGTTCAGAAGCCCGTACTGAATTATTGGCTGACGAAAGTTGTCTGACAACAATGCGGTACATTGAAGAGATCCTTCAAAATCATGTTTTAACCTGTCAGGGATTCATAGGAAGTGAAGAATTTCGTATACTGTAGGACAATGCTCGACCTCACACAGCTCTTTGCATAACCGATTACTTGTTCGAGGTCGGTATTCAAAAATTGGACTGGCCTGCAAGAAACCCAGCCATGAATCCTGTAGAACATGTCTGGAACATGCTTAAAAGACAGGTCCGATCAAGTCGTAACCCACCACGGACTCTCAGTGAACTGAAAACCGCGCTGGTAGCTGCCTGAGAGGAGATCTCTCAGGTGGAGATAAAACCATCATCCAGAGCATGCCAGATCGTATGCAGGCAGTCATCAGATCAAGAGGACGAAACTCCCATTATTAAAATTGGATAACTTTCAGTTTTGTTCAAAATTTTAAATTTAAAAGTTTATGGTGATTATTGCGGTAAAGGACTCTGTTTTCTAACTCAATTAAACTTAATGAACATCCTCACAATTCTGTTGTTTGTGGTCATGTGCTCTTGGAAAATGAGTAAATTAATCAATTTTAAAATAAAAATTCTTATTTTTCATTTAAATAATGGATATAAGGCCCAAATGTGCTTGGGCCAGATTCCGTGCCGCTGAGTGTATGAGCTGAACGTTAGTTGTTAAGTAATTCACAATTTGCACGGCACTGTAATTAAGTGTAGATTCCTCAAGTATTTAAACTGAAATAAACTTCGGTCAATGTAACAGTATAACTAATTTAAACGTTTGTAAGAAATAAACAAATAATTTATTTATGAGTACAAAATTGAATGTACATACGCCAATGTATAAAATTACATTCCCGCGCTAAATTAAACGTCTGCCAGGCAAAGGCAACGTTCATTTACAACATTCTGCCAACTCTTGATGATTAGTGGACGAAGGAGTTTGTAACACTACGTAATTGAATGCGATGAAAACGCAATTTCAATGTTTTATCCAAACGAAAATGTTAAACTGTAATACTAACTGCAAATCTGACTACAGAATGTTGTCGTAGCATTTCTCGGAGCGTCGTAGCCCGCTCGTAATTGAGTTAAGGAATAACAGTTCGCTCTGAGTACATTGCAGCTCTGCTGAGGATTACAGCTGTTTGAGATGTCCCGTAATACCAATCTCTTTTATTAATATTTGTTTAGTCCACTTTGTTCGCTGATTTTAAAAATAAACTAATTCTGGTGTGAAGTTTGAATTTTTTATTTGAATATAATAATTACTTACAATACTTACTTAATACTTAATATAATCGATAACGAATAACAAACAAATTAAAATCGATCGTTATCGTAAGTTAGTCGTGAGGTTTATTTTAGAGTAATCTTATTAGATTAATAAACCTAATCGAAACAATCGATCCTCTTCCAAACAACTCAGATTGAATTGTAAAGACCAAACAATAGCAGTGAACGATTAAATTAATCAAGAAATAAATCAGTGAAGTGCTAATACATCGCTAATCGCATCCCCGTCGGCACTGGAGCGGCGGCTCGCGCTCGCCTCCCGGGAACAAACGCTCTACGTTTAAGATTGTCGTTTGAAGCAATTTAGCAAATTGGGAAGCTCTCCTTTTTATACGGCAATTATGTAAATGGAGGGATTATCCGGCTGTGGGCGGTGCTGTGAGCCACACCCGCTCTCCCCTTTCGTCTCCGGGGCATCCGAACTCCTCAGACACCTAACGACCAGCGAACAGTGATTAATTGTACAACGCTCCGTAAGTATAACCCCTGTAAAGTCGCCGAGCGTCTCTGATTTATTTGATTGAGAACTCTTTCACGGATCTGTTCGCAGCTTTCTTCTCTCGCTCAGCGATCGGCGCTAATCTTCGCTTTTATATAATTAATGATCGTTTTACTCAATTACATTTAATAGACAATTTTAATACTTATCAAAGTTATTAGTTTATTATTTCAATACCAGTGTGTTACTTACCATCTCTTACATCGTCTACATGCATGTAAAGGGTCATTTACCTCACATACAGAACAACATAAACCAAAGAGTAAATGTATTCCAATAAAAAAACATAACTTTTTGATATCCATAAACATACTATAAATAAAAGAAATATATTATTTTTTATTTTGGGATATTAGATAGCAGACGATAAATAATTGGAGTTCTGAATTCAAATTTATCTTTTTAAAAATAAGCTGAAGAAGAAGCTTCTTGAAGAGGGTCTTTGCCTATCCGTCGCGTCGATAAGTAAAAAAAGCCCGGGATAAAAAAAAAAAAAAACTACCATATTTTACGGTTTAGTTGCCAAAACTGTCTTCAAAATAGTTGTGAAATGGATTTTTTAAATTCGATGCTGGTTGATATATATATTATTTTTGGTAGTAAGTACCCAAGTGTATTGAAAAACGCTTTTTGGCACATGTACGGGGATAGGTATCATTACAGTTCTCGGCTAATTGATTGTCAATCCCGCCTCGACTGTACCTAACGACAAACTAACCGCACTTATTTCAAAATGTAGGTTCTATTTTTTATCCTCGTCTTCAATTACAGAAATAGCATATTTTCTTATAAATTAAAGTAACAGCCAAAGGACATTCACAAGCAAATGATAATCAGTTTTTTCATACACAGATAAAGGTGTAAAAGGAAACATGAAGGAACTCGTTATGAAATAGTTGATGGTAAGTAAACCCAAACGACACAACATAAATAAACGGACCTAACGTTTTAAGCGTTTCTTTAATGATGTATTAATTATGATCGATCGATCTATGTACAATTTTGATTTGATTTGATTTGAACGTATCTAAACTACATAGCTTTTTTTACCATGCGTCGTATTTTTAAGAAAATGTATCAAAATATCTGGTGGCGCCGAAAGCTTTCAGAGAACGGCCTAAGACCATTAAACCGGCTACAGCTGTGACAATATCTGATAAATAAATAAATAAATAAGCTATGAACAAGATAATTCAGTTAATTTGAAAGCATACTATTTTGGATTTTTGTCCATAATATCTCCATATACATTTTGGCAACAACACTGTGCTAATATTTCGGTATTCTTGCGAAGAATTAATTTACAAATATCTTTTAGATTCCATTAAGCTAACCCATGTATTTATACAGCTGTTTGTACAGTTGACCTCCCATAGGCTTACAAGTAGTATTTGATTAAATTAATTCTTGAAACATTGACATTAAAGCAGCTTTCTCAAAATTAGGTGCACTCATAAAATACCACAGCTTTGGAGTTATTACGCCAAAAGAATCTCACGTCCTGAATTGAACTTAAAGTTTTCTAAATGCTCTTTCTTTGGCCAATAAGCTTCATCTTACTATTTATAAATGAATTCTGTTTGAAAAGAGATCAACTCTACTTCTTAGACATATCAAGTCTTTAAAGTGGTACGCAAACAAATAAAAAAAATCTTAGTACCTACATTTAAGGCATTTAACCCAGGAAAATTATAGACAAATTATGGACATTAATGATTTAATGTTCTTTGATCATTAGGCGTGCGGCTATGTCTCTGGCGGTCACCAACCATTTTGGTATTATAGAATGGTGTATTGTTTATGTTGGAGCTATTGCTCTTGTATGATGTATTTATAATCTTGATGGAGTAACACTTGATAAATAAAACTTGATGATTTGCAGAAAATAACGTAATTTAATTAAAAACCAAACTTGATATTAAAATAACTTGTGTGCACACTTGTACGGTCAATTGAGAACTGTCTGCTAAGTAAAATGTAATGTTTTTGCAATATGTATAAAAATGCAATTCAACAAAATTATGTACTTTGTACAGTATAATACCTATTACTGTTACAGGTTCGAATATACCGTGGTTGGTGTTCTGGAAAACCGTATTAAATGCATTTTGTTTCTGAACTTTTTCGATTTTGGCTTCTGACTACCCATAAAGTCAGTCAAAGATGATTTTGACCTTCGACTGATTTTGAACGAAAATTTTGAAGCTATCTTTAAAATGGAGGGATGCCCTAGTACCGAAATTCATCTTTATTTAGATATTATCTAGGTTGAGCTAACACTGAGCTCCTTTTTAACCTTTTTTAAACATGTCACAACAAAACATAAGGTTTTATGCGAGGTGATCAGTTTAGAGAGGACTATATTCAGTAAGGAGTAAGTAAACTAGATTCCAATGAAAAAAGGTCAGGATAAACCAAAATAACAAAAGATTGCGAATAATTGAATGCCTTTGCTTACGTCGATTACCTATGTAAATCATTCTCTTCCTAAATGTTTCATAGGAGAGTAACATCCATTGAAAAGTTATTTCTAATTGCATAATTGGCCGCCGAGCGCCTTCTATGCAGTTTCAGTATTTGTCGGAACCGTAATTTTCGCATCACCAATATTATAGTCGGTAGTAATCATAGTAATTCGTGTTTCCCGTACCTAATTAAAGACGGTAATACCAATAAATAACTATTTTAATAAGTAGGTGCAAGTCTCGGCCTTCGACAGATCCATATCCTGGAAGTAAACGTCACTTCAATGGACGAGACAGTACCTAGATATGCAAGATGAGAAAATAACTGTTAAAATTTATCAAAATTACCTACTTAAATATCAAAAGGCTGCAGGCGTCTTAACGTCGGCAGGTATTTCTTAAAGGTGCAAATCTCTAGCCAACTCTAGGGAGCTCTAGACTCTAGCTAGCTAATGATGGCATAAGTGGCGACATAGAACACCTTATTATAAAACGTGGTTTTAAGAAGTACCCGCTTTAGTAATAGCTTTAGTCCACTAACTTTGTTCGGGACGGTGGTTTAAAGGTGGTACAAAAGCTGGTACTTTCTTTAAACGACGTTTTATGATAAGGTGGAGAGGGTTTGTCACAGTAAACAAAACATTCGGTTTCTATAACGAAACTTTAAGAAATGAGGTTGCTGACGTTTATGTCTGAAAATTCAGCAACCTCATTACACTAAAATTAATGAGTGTCCTGTTTTAGCACAAATGTTAATATGAAGAGTTGGTGAACAACTCACCGTGCCTGTGATCATCATCGTCATCGTGTGCCTGCTCCCGCTTGCAGTGGTGGGGCACGGGCGACAGCAGCCAGTTGCGCGGGCGCTTCGGCGGCGGCGCCTTGTCCTCCAGCTCCGTGATGTCCACCTCCACGTCATCCGCGTCGTCCGCGTCACCGGGCTCGGGCGGCGGCGCCGGCGCCTCGCCACCCTCCAGCGACTTGCTCACGAAGTCCGCGAGCCGCTCCATCACCATTACTGCCGCCAACACGCGGCGCCGCGCGCTCACCTCTCCTGACACGCTCTACGGAATACACACTGCAGCACTCCAGCACCCTACGCCCACACTTTTATTCCAAACACTTATTTACATCAAATAACACTTTATTTTTACGATGTAAAGTCCATTATTGTGTGCGGGGCGAGTAAGGGCGGTGATTGAGACCCCGCCCAACGTTCGCGCAGGCGCCCGCCCAGCGCGCCGCCGCCGCGATGCACTGACGCATCCGACGGCGGGTAATACACGCCTACATTATCGTTACATTGAAAATGAATTTTTAATAGTATTTTCTAGTATTTGTGTGCATTATTAAATTGTGAGGACAGCTTGTGAATGTTATTGTGATTTGAAATTTTGTGAAGCAAATCGTCGCTTAGCCGTCCACTGTAAAGGTATGTATTATTTTAAATTGGAAGGATTAGTTAACAGTTTATGTAGGTAAAATAAGTACCTTACAGGTAATAAAGTAGGATACTAACTTACCTGTTTAATATTAATAAGATAAATTAAAAGGCAGCATTAATAAATAATACCTATTTAATATTAATATCAAAATAACAATATTAAACATCTAGATTCCATTGTTCATGTCGATTAGTTTTCTAAAACGAATTACAAAATACCTATATTTTCTTCATTTCTCTGACTGAATTATGTACCTATATTGGTCGATTTTCATGACACACTTCTTGTACCAGTTTATACCATATGCTGAAATTTGACAACTTCGATTTGCTTACAACCAAATCTTAGTTTGTTTAACCAAGTTTTCATAACCGTTAGATAGAAAAATGCCTGTGAAAAAATTGCGTCACAATAACATTTTAGTAATTTTTGTAAGAATGAAAATCGACCGGTTATAATTCAACGTTTGAAACAAGGACACTTAAAAATGCATCCATAGGCTTACTCACCATAACATTACATACAAAAACATTTAACTATATGTATAATTATCAAATTTCAATTGGGTACAACATCAAAAACTAACACTAACGCTAATTAGACGAGCTCGAACGATCTTTCACCAAACTTACCTACACATCATTTATTTCTGTCAATCAGTAGAAATTGACAAACACCAAATTAAGTAAGTATATAGGTATTATATTTGCATCTACATAATTATGTTTAGCGTGTCGTCGTGCATAGTACCTACAAGATAGTTGTTAAATTAATATTTGAAACTAGCTAGATTTACTGTTGTTTAAACAATGGCAGCCGTAATTCCAAACCCGAGTCTGAACTTATCGTTAGGATGGTTGAGAAGTGCGGAGATGGCGCACGCGAGCTTCGCCTTCCGACCTCCGAGGGACCTCTGGAGTGTGGCACCGACCAGGCCGTCGGAGTCTGCGGACCCTCGTACCGTCCACTCTTCCGTATGCCATTCGTAGGCCAGGGTCGCTACTGCACGACGGACTGCGAATCCCACCTGTGGTTTTATAAAAAAAAAACTTCAATATTTATCATGCAAGTAAGTCTTTAGGCGGAATCCCACCGTGGTATACTAAACTGTACGGCACTGTGACACATAGTGTAGGATGTGTACATTTGTCATGTTTATTCTGGTCGACTCATCTTAGAAAATATTAAAAGTAGTGGTCGACATTCCTAGAAATATCACGATATTATAGATTTTAGATACACGGTTATCGGCTTTTTCAGCCGTTACAGGTAAACAAAAGCCAGAAAATCTGTCGGACTAGTGATTAAGTTTATTTTTTTCCCGGTAACGGGAGGTAACGGGTTCTCACCAGTTAGGAAATCGATTCATTTGAAACGTAGCCGTTAAGCAAACTAGGGAAACACTTAGGAGGATGATTGAAAAAAATTTGGAGCAAACACAAAAAAAAAAACTGTAGGTAAGTCGCGTGATTTCCCACCTCAAGCATAGCAGCAACTGTGAGGAAAGGTCTGATGTCTCTCGCATAGCACAGGTCTAGGCCGCGGTTGCCGAGTGTGGCGCTGACAGAGTGGTCTTCGTACACCCACCGCCCGGCCCCCGACGCAGAGCTCAGCTCAGCCGAGTGACCGCGGGCCACCACCTCTGCCCCCAGTGATAGCTGGTCCGTCACAGCCTTCGAAATAACTTATTCGGTTATCTGATTGTTGGAAAAAGTAGTCATATACAGGTATTTAAATAAATTGGCATGGATTTTTATCTAGATTTTCTCTGTCTTCGCAAAATGTTTCACTATGGCAAGGATAGCAACAAAGATGCGGATCTAACCGCCAACCTTCGCTGGTCGCGGAAGAACTTCAAGAACAAAAAGAAGTTATTCGAACAGAACGATCCTGAGAGCTTCTTGATCTTTAGATTTCCTGCGGATCAATGATCGGATGAAAATATTCCACTATGCCTACCACTATATCTTTTAATTAGTAACAACGAATTGCGTTGTGCTTTCTATTGGACATAATGTGCAGATAAAGATACCTATCCTGCTCGATGTTACTACCTCCTAAGCTAAGCTAAGCTACAAAATGCTGAATTTGGAGATACGTACCTACTAATCACACTTAAAACATAATGTACCTGCAGATAATGAAGTGCAATGAACTCCCGGTTCACAGCAATAATAGAGGCTGTGAACTTATTGAAGTATGCGTCCATAATGCTCTCAAAACTGTAGAACTCAGCCTCAGCTATTTGTGCGACGACTGTTGCCCGGGTGCCCTGAGTCGGTCCCACGCGCATTTCGCAGCTCATCTGCCCACCCGGCGCGGCTTCCATAACGAAGTATGGCAATGATGACGGCTTGTTCTTATCCACGTACGATAACAACAGTTTATAACCGCCAGGTGACACTGAACTAAACGACAGAGAATGACCAAAGATCCAATTGGTACTTGAGCTTTGTTTCACAGAAACACTGCCACCTTCAAAACATTGTGGTAGTCTATATCTTGCTGCATTGTGTATGTGCCGCAGAAGACCCGGGTTGGTAGCACCTGCTGGTAGATCATCGGGATCCTTTTGATCCTTGTCACATCGTACTTTCCGATCGTCCACACGTCCTGCTCGAGAGCCAGTCACCCCAGCTCCAGTTTTTCCTCGGTCACCAGCAGATAACTTGGAGCCATCCGTAGCCACTTTGCACCTGCATATTTTGATTGGTGGCGCATCACCACCAGCAGATCTATCAGCACAGGTAGGTTTATGTGGTGGCGCACATGGATCCCTCGCTGAACTACTGGCTGAATCCGCAGAATCATCAATTTGGTTCTTGTTCACACAGGCCTTTCTTGGGGATCCGGGATGGTGCCACAGATCCTTTCGGGGGGAATTAGTATCAGAGTTTGGACCCTTGGCGTAAATTGTTTCAAAAAGTCCTAATTTAAATAAATTAAACAACGAGAGTGATAGTGAAGTCTTAGGCTCACTTTCCTTTTTATTCATTTTTAGCAAATTATAACTTTTTTCAAAATGCGTAGAAGAAAATTTTGAAATAGAGCTGACATTGAAAACTAATGTCAAATTAAACAAAGCTTCAAAAATAGAACTTACGTTATCTCCTCGTAATTGACCTCCTTTCCTCTGATTAATTAAATAAGATAAATCTCATTGCATGAGAACAGGATCCAATATTATCTAAACAAGATGATTGTAGTCTTATTGGTATGTACATGGAATTAATAAATTGGGGATTTACCAACAACATAGAATCGGGGAAGTACAGTGGCGTTTCAGGTATTTTCGAAAATACAATCTTTTGCATTTATTATTTTTTCTTTCAGCAAACACACTTTGACCGCCCACCCCCAAGAAACTTCTTGCATTATAAATTAATTAAAAAGAGACAGTTGTTACGTAATGCAACACTTGTGCATGTGAATGAATGTTAGATTGGCTCTTTACGGAACATCATTATAACAGGGTTGCTTTTATCGAATGAAAAAGTAGCAATTGTAAGTGGCAACACTAAGTTTAGTAATGTCTTGTTGTTTGTCAATTTGTAATTTGTGTCATTTCGTAAATTAAATCTTCTTCAGAACTTACAAATAAAGTCAATATTATTTTAAGTTACACTTTTTACTTAATATGAATAAAAACTTAGTGGAATAATAGGTGATGTCGCAAATTTTGTGTAATAAAAACATCCAGTGTGGACATAGATAGCCAAGTGAGCATTGATGTTTGTTGATAAGGAAAGTTCTTTGTGATTCTAAAAACTTTTTGCACTTATAAATTTCTCAAAATGACTACCATCAACTCGAAAGTTTCCAAACTATTAGAGATGTTTAAAGGGCTGAAGTCGGACGCAGTTCCAAGAGCCCCTAGGACTAGTGAAGGTCGTACACCAGAAGCTCACAATACGAATGCTCAGCATCCAGAAGAACAAGAAGAAGAAATAGTTATAGAGTCTGTGACTGACGATGACATCAAAAAAGATAAGAAATCAAAAAAAGAAAAGAAAAAGAAAACTAAGAAAACTGTTGATGATGATGATGAAGACTATTCAAAGTCTTCTCAAGAAAAACGCGGCAGTTCAAGCTCCGTAAACGTTCAAGGTAATGAACAAATAATATATTCCAATAAGGTTTTCAGTAATCCCACTCAAAGAGAATTTATTCCAGTACACATTGGTTTTTCAAATGATTCATAGTTTATTCGAAAATATATTAAAAGACAGACTTTTATAACTCCAACACTAACAAGCACAGTGGTACTTTGGTGCCATATAGACCCTGACCACCATATTAACGAATGCTCAAGAGGACGTATTTTATCAGAATACAGTACTTTTTGGCCATCAATTTTAAAACAAAAATGTGTGGAATGTGAATGACGTCCTGTTTAATTTGCATTATCTTAACAAATAATCTTTATAAGTATTTACTTAACTTACATAATATGTAAAGATAAAATTGTTAAACTGTCTCTGATTCATAAGCTATGCCAGTTCACATTCTTATATTAGCTGAGTTTTGTTCAATAAAATGGTCATTTGAATGATTAAAAAATGCTTTATTTGTAATAGTCTGGTCAGGTCAGTTGAATGTGTGCCAAATAGATAAGGAATATTGTTTCAAATATCTTTGTAACCTCCACAAAAAAGAGTAGTGGAAATACCCGTATATAATAACTGTATGAGTCATCTTTCATGTTAAGAGAAGTGCTGAGAATAATAGATTGTTGAACCTCATGCTTCATTAAATAATTATGTAAATATAATTTCAGCAACGGGAAATGTATACAACATAGTAAATGCAAAAGGTGTTAGGCTGGGAAATGATTACTACTTCGGCCCGGTCACTATGTCGGGCAATAAACAATCAGGTAAAGAGAAGAAGTATGAAGAGGAAGAAATTGAGAAGGATAACTTTATCAGGCTGCTTATGGAAGCTGGGATAAAGGTAATTAGACATAGCAACTACAGTACAAAAAAGTCCTTATAGCCCTTATAGGGAGTAAAAACTTCCTTCTATTCTTTAAACCTTATTCCATTGATTTGATGGCATTTATTAAAGCTTGTTCTTATTCTCACTATCTGCTTTACATACATACATACTAGCTGGATCACACGCACGGTTTGCCCCCTTCTGTCGGAACTTCTTCCCGTACCTGAGTGAAATATAGGGTATGTTACTCAGGGATAGTCCAGCTTTCTAATAGTGAAAGCATTCTTCAAATCTGTTCAGTATTTTCGGAGCCCTAAGGGTACAAAAAAACAACAAAAAAATTGTCCTTTTATTATATTAATTTAGATAATGCTTAAACTAAACCACATGTTTTCAGTGTTGTATAAACTTCTATGTATTTTTCCAGCCTGACCATGACTACATGGACTATATATCAAAGAATCTTGGGAAGAACTGGCACACAGTCTACAGAGCCCTCGGCTTCACTCAAGGAAGAATTGAAACTGCTGAAATCAATGCCGCTGGATATGATATATCTGAGGTAAATATAAAATATTGTTACTAAAGTTGTAATGTTAAGTATTTGATAGCAGATTATCACCAGATTTAGATTAGTTTTCACCAGTTTTTTGATGGCTCAAATGACAAGCTTTTGACAGATTTTTATGTGGGAGAATTAAGCAAAAGGAATAGCCACATGTGCATTCTTGTTACTGGAATGAAGTTGCGAACAACCATCGTATTTAGAGAACTATCATGATAAAAACAAAACATAATCATAAACAAATAAATAAGTTATCTTTTAATTGTTATTGTCAATTAAAATACTCTTTTTCCTCAATAGTTTCACAGTGCATTATGATAAGGTCTGCATACGTCGTATTACTTGACTAGATACTTACGTCATGAAAACGACGCAAATACATATTTTTTGAGATAGTAACGTAGTATTTATTGCAGTTTAGTGCTGCTCTATAGAGATATCAGATACTAAAATAAGTGGTAGGCATTGATAACAGCTTAATGTTATAACTATGTGTTCCCGCGGTTTCATCAGATCAAATCGTAAAGGAGGCTCATAACCAAGATAAAAAATATCCAGTGTTAATCTTGACAAACCGCGTTTCTTAATACAGTTCCCGCCATTTATAATCATTTTGCAAATCTAACTAAAGTTAGCCATGTGACGCCTCGCGCATGCGCGGAAGTATTTAGTAGCGAACTTCGGACAAGCTACATCATTGGACAGAAACTGTACATTCTGAGTTACTGTAGCAGAATTTAAACATTCTGGTAGTTTTAGCACAGATTACCATTATGATATACAGTGGGACGATAAAAAAAGGCTGTAACAGTTGCACCGTAAAAATCAGTTTATTAACACTGATTTATTTTCGCAGGCCCGCTACAAACTATTGATAGACTGGGTGAACAATGACGACGATGGAACTCTGGGCCGGCTGGCTAGTCTGCTGTGGGAGGAGGGAGAGAGGAGCCTCGTCAGAGACCTATCCGTTATGTACAAGAAAAGTAAAAAGTAAACATTTTAGTGAAATGTGAAGAAATAGGGGTATGTTAGAATCTATTTTTTTTCTTTCAGATTTTTAAATTCAGAAACTTAATTTTAACTGAACAAAATATCAACTTCATATGCACACGTGCATTACTACGCCGTGAAAAATAGTCACTATCAATTTTGAAATGAGACAGCATATTTTTTTTATACCTGTAATGAGTAGCAACACAAACCAGCCAAATAGTATGAAATAGATAAACTCTTTTGTTTATTTAATAGACAAGTCTGCAAAAACGTATTCTTGGACTGTGTAGCAGAATATGACTCATTATAAGCTCTTAACACTGATACAAAATACCAGTAAATTTTTAAAAAGGTTTAACGGCTTTTTTTAGTTAATTACTCATTCTTACAATGTTTTTTGTTAGGTCTAACTTACTCCTACTTCCCCTTTGTAGGACATTTTTTATTAAAACATGTGCTAAAATCTTTAAAAGCGATAGAAATTGACTTTTTGAAATGAATGTATGTAATTGGTGATTGGTTTGAGATGTAAGTCTATTATATTTGTAATGAGATTTTTGATCATTCCTTGATGATGAGATTTTTTAAAGGGTAAGCAAAAGTGTGACTTTTTGTATGTCTTTGTGGGTTGAAGTGCAATGTTATGACTTAAGAACAAGAGTGAGGAAAACAGATGCTATCTGATGTGGAAAACTAGTACATCACAATGTGTATGAGCCTAATGTAATGTCGGCCTCTGTCAGCATCACGATTGAATTGGTTATTGAAAGTTTATGACCACATAACGTCAATACTTATTGATCAAGATTACTGTTGACGGTAGGAAAAAATGATCGTGTATGGTCGATATAAGGTGACAAGTGCATCTCACTATTCGTAAACTGTATACATTTTTAAAACCATTTAAAATAAAGCTTTACGTATTTGAGTCGATAAATATTTTGTGAGCACTTACCTTACATTAGCTTATTAGGATAGACAAAGAAGGGGTTTTTACATAGTGGCCCAACTGTGTGATATTTATATCTGCTAATTTTGTATCTAATCTAGCTAGATATAATATGCATTTGATGCATTTCAGTGATTCCATGTGAAATGAACAAAATACGCCTAATAAAAGTGCCTACTTTCATAATATTTACAATGTTACAATATTTATCTATAAAAATTGAGAAATTAAAATATGAAATTGTCTTTGATCTAGTCACAGAATTTGTATAATCTGTACATATTTAAGTACCATAAACTTGTGACGTCACTTTACATATCAAAACATATTTGTGTACATTTTGTAATGCAATATACAATATTGAATTATATATTTTTTTATAATCGTTTTTACTATTTGATTTAGTCCTTTCTTTTATAAGCCTCCTGGTTCGCCTTTTTTGGGCACTCATTTATTTGTAAAAACATCAATCTACTATTAGTTAACAATAATAACTATAGTGTGACATTATCAATAACCAGTTAATTGGACAAAACATTTTGGTAGACATTAGATACAACTTTGTTCTGACGTATATTTGAAAATCCTTTCGGAAGATACTGAGAACAAATTATGTATTACATAATTATGACTACTCATGGGCAAGCATTTATGGACCCTATTCCAAATATACATACAGTTTACAATCGTGCAGCATTTTAAATAAATATAGATCATTATTTATCTTAAAGAAAACAACATGAATGCTAGTCAAATGATAACTGTATGGGGGTTATCCGCGCGCAGTCGCCGTTTGTCAGTTGTTCAGTTAGTACAAAATGCGCGTGCCTAATCGCAGCGGCTTGGAAATAGTGGCGATTGATGTCAAAGATGTCAGATTTCCTACATCTCTGGGATCACATGGATCTGATGCGCTGGTAAGTCTTACAAGTATTGTTATGAACACGTTAATTGAACACGATTATTCAAGAAAGCGGAAAATTGAAGCCAAGAAAGTGCGAAAGTGAAATAAGATCTACTGACGTTAGTCAAGGTAGGTATAGAATATTTCGCAAGATAAAGTTGAGATAAAGGTAAGTTCCTCTAAGTTGTTTGCTTAAAATTGCATTAGGTTTAACGTCTACCCGAAAAGCTGCATCACAGATGATATCTGTGATGCAGCTTTTTTATCACGTGGTCTTTATTATAATTATAAATTGACCTACACTGTGGGTACTGTATAGGACCTACAAAACTAGTCAAGCTAGCTGAAACAGTAGGTATCATATAATTTTGACCGTATTGTATAATACCATCGATTATACAGATTGGAGGTAAGTATGTAGATAAATGTTTTATACCCATTGCATAGGTATAGAGGCAGGTTCTATTTTAGTTTTACCCTGTTCTGAATAATGTAAAGACGAATTATTTTTGACTGTAGGTAGATGATAGTAAAAAGTGAGTCAGTCTAAATGGAGCGGAAAAAGAGGAGGAATTGTCATAAGTCCACTCAATTTCATGAGAAAATGCCTCTATGATGATGTTAATTGTTAAGATATCAATGATGAGTGGCCGATAATTTTCTACTAGGAGAACTTTAACCTACATAAGTTTTTTTGTAGACCCTAGATAAGTTTATTGTTTCATGAACCTTAGATATTTTTTTTGTATCATGAACCCTATAGATAGAGAATTTACTGATTAAAGACGCGTGTTATTCTGTTTACGGTCATGGTCAGGTCATGGAATTATAGGTACCTACTACCATTTGTTAGTTTATGGAAAAAAATCTAGAGATAAGCGTAGGCTGTTTTGTCTTGTTGAAGCAAAATAAGTGTAGGTAACTTATAGAAATAACGTAAGGGCCCTTGCTTCTTAGGACTTCTTGCTTTGCTTTACTTCTTTATCAAAAAATGTTTTAACACTTTTAACCGTCTTATGATATGAGAAAGTTGCTCTCAATTGTTTTTCTTTTTTTTTGTGTTTTCTTTTTCTAGCATACTGACCCGAACTACTCATGCGCCTACGTGACCACGACCACCAAGAATGGCAAGCAAGGGTTCGGCCTGACTTTCACATGTGGTCGAGGCACGGAGATCATCGTGCTCACCATCAGGTCTATGAAGAAGTTTATCTTGGGGAAGAATGCGGCCGACATTTTCGCGGACTTCGCTGGCTTCTGGCGGACTATTACAAATGACTCGCAAATGAGATGGGTAAGTAGGTGCCTTTACCTAATATAATTTTGTAAACTGATGAAATATCGAATGCTACTAGTCGTCGTTGCAATTCCATGTCAGCGGCCGTCAAGCGTTAGGCGGATTTGCGAAAGCTCTGGCACTAAGGCTTGTAAGGAGATTGAACCTGCATCTCTCTAAAAAAAAAGTTGAAACAAGAAACCCATGTCGAAAATACCGTAGGTTTACCACAAACTTATCTGGCTAGCCTAGGCCGAGGCTAATCTGATGAGAATCTAATCCTATAGTTTGTTTCTCTATTTTAGATCGGACCTGAGAAAGGTGTGGCACACTTGGCTGCAGCTGCCATTCTGAACTCGCTTTGGGATCTCTGGGCACGTCTCGAAAATAAACCTCTGTGGAGGCTTCTTGTGGACATGGAACCTGAGGTATGTGCATATTATGTTGGATGTAACGGATAAGTATTATGGCCAGTTTCAATGGTCACTGATAAAGTATCTGATACGCTAACAAGAACTTATCTGACTGGTCTGGTCTCGGATAGCAATAGCTTCATCTGACAGAAATTATAAGCAGCCTTTATCTGGCAGATAGCAATAACTATTAGATAATTAACCGACACTTTTTTAGTAACTAGTGAGACGAGATCTTATTTTATTTCTTCTGGCTTAACGTGTAACATTCGCAATTTTTTTCTATATGCAGGACTTGGTTTCTACAATAGACTTCCGCTACATTACTGACGTGATAACGAAGGAAGAGGCGATTCAACTACTGAAAGCCAAGCAAGTCGGCAAAGACGAGAGAGTCAAGTATTTGATGCAGAACGGATACCCTGCGTACACCACACAAGTTGGTAAGAAACTGATTACTTAACTCGTCACCAAAAGCAATGTTAGTTAACATCTTCCTGCGGTCCTTAATCTTACAAATCGAAAGTGGTCCGTTGCTACAGTCTGCCTTGCTCGTTACTGACACTCCCATGGTCTACACGAGGAGAGGGAAGTAGGCAGCAGGGTTGATAACAGATGCGCAGAGCGGAGACAGTTAATTAACAAGACTGTCCTGCGCGCATCAGTGTCACAAACAAGCGGCCCATTCTAAACCACCAATCAGTTCATATTTATCTGCATCATCACCAACTAACCCACCTAAACTAAGTTCTAAAAAGTCCCAAGGTTTGATGAAGCTTATTCTTCTTTCAAGGTTGGCTCGGCTACAGTGACGAACTTGTGCAGTCGCTATGCGACAAATACCTGAAACTGGGCTTCAAATACTTCAAAGTAAAAGTTGGAGTAAACTTCGAAGATGATTACAGAAGATGCAGCGCTGTTCGCAAGTGCATCGGTCCTGATAATGTTTTGGTGAGATTTACTACAGCTAATTATGTATATTTGCAATTTGCAATAAATAAATATAATGTTAGAAGGTATACCTACCCATTTCTGCCGATATAACTTGAGATTATGAGAGTTCGAAATGTGGCCTCAATCAACGCCTTTCGAAGGTTGCATAATTTTTATGTTTCCCCTAGAGTCCTTCATTCATATCTTTGCGCCTTCAGCAAACTTGGCGAAAACCGTTCTGAAATTCTTTAAATGAGGCTGATAAAGACGCCTTTCTGTGCCTATTACGAAAATTGGATAATGAAAAAGCATGTTATCTTTCAAAGATGGTAGATGCCAATCAAGCATGGAGCGTGAACGAGGCTATCGAGTGGATGAAGAAGCTGGCGCCTCTGAAACCGATGTGGATCGAAGAGCCGACCTCCCCGGACGACGTGCTCGGACATGCTGCTATATCGAAGGCTTTAGCGTGAGTACCATTTGAAATAAAACATGCACCTGATCTCTTTAATGATGAAATCCATAGGTGGTCTGAAGAGGCCTCCAAACTAGTGGCGAGTATTTTTAAACAGCGGTACACTTTATCTGTCGAGTTCCTAGCTAATGACGTTATTCTGATCTTATCATGCATGACATGCTCTTATGGGCGCTATAATATTATTTGACCAGGGGATTCCTGTAGCTGTGGTGTTAATAACGACCTATTAGTATCAGACACAGTTCCGTTCGCGGTTACATCTTCGCCAGGGGAACTACCTAAGTTCTTGTAACTAATATAGAATATATTAGTTATTATATAGTTATAATATATTCTATATTAGTTACTAAGTTTTATCCAAAGCTGTTCAACTGTTAATGCTTCATTGAGGAGCAAACCAAACAACAAACTTCACATTATTATAATTTGAGTAGGGTATCTACATATGATGCATGGGATAAAATTGGAAAAACATGGAATGGGAAAAAATAAATCCAGGTCCCCAAAAGGCTCTCTTGAAACTTTACTCCTTACCTTGCCTACTTGAGACCAGGGGCCCGATTCTCCTAAGTTAATAATGTCAAAATCGAATAGAAATCGAATCGTAATATGATCGCAATAGCAGTTTTAACCATATCGGGCATTCTGCTACTAATAAAAGACCAATCGTATTCGATTGACATTTGATTGGCGTGCGATTGGTCTGCTATTTTGGTAATTTTGGTCTATACGGTAGTTGGCTGTACAATCATTTTGCAATCGTAAATCATTTGCAGACAAAATGATTCATTATTGAATGACAGAAAAGGATAAAAACGTTTATTTCAAAGAAAAAATAGCGGAATGCCACATACGCTTGAATCGTAATCGAGTCGGGATCGGATCTCAGTCTAATCGAGTCGAACGTGAATCGAATGTTGTTTAAGTAAAATTAGGAGAATCGGGCCCCTGTGACAAATGTTGTATTGCAGTACTTCTAAGGTGCTAATTCCGCCTTTGTACATAGGAATACATAAATAATATATATTTTTCTATATTTAAAAGGCCATACAACATTGGCGTGGCGACGGGCGAGATGTGCGCCAACCGCGTGATGTTCAAGCAGTTCCTGCAGAGCGGCGGCATGCAGTACTGTCAGATCGACTCCGCCCGCATCGGCGGCGTTAACGAAATACTCTCTGTTTATCTCATGGCTGAGAAACTTAAAGGTAATATCAGTTTTGTACAAAAAATGCTCTGCTTCTCAAAAAGTGCCCTTGGAATCTATGTAAGATTTTTTGATCAAAGTGTACCTGTAATATACTCGTATTTCGTCTGTGATGTTTTATGAGCGAATAAACAGGCCTATTGAAAAATTAAGTAATGAAAGATGAAAACATTCAATTGTAACAGTAACTAGTTTCTTTTTTATATTGAGCGAGGAATTATACTTCTAAATAGTAGTATGCAGTAATATGCAGGCTTTCTACTAAGGTCTTATTTGCCCAATCACTAAGAGTTAATTAGCAAGTATTACTTTGTATATAATAACGAGTAATTTTTAAGATACTGCTATTGCATCCCGGAGTGACAGCATGTAAATAAACAAATAGGTGAAACTCCAAATCTTGATCTCTTTCCGGTCGTGTCGGATTGCCGTCCCATCAGGCTATGCTATGAGAGTGAAGGAATAGGGAGTGCACCTATGTCTGCGTAAATGCTCGTGCACTATAAAATGTCCTGCGCAGCTGGCTGATCTCCTTAAATGAGAACAGCCGCCGTGGCCGAAATCGGCCGTGGACGCCATTAAAAATTAATAAATTATCAATTTACCACTTCCAGTGAAGGTATGTCCCCACGCGGGCGGAGTAGGCCTCTGCGAGATGGTGCAGCACCTGCAGTACTGGGACTTCGCTAGCGTATCCACCACCATGCAGGACCGACTCATCGAGTACGTCGACCAGCAACACGAGCATTTTGTCGACCCTTGCATTGTGGAAAATGCTAGATATATGGCGCCTAAGGTGAGACACGTAGTAACTTTCATCTGCATAGACTTTTCCAACTGTAGGTCCCGGCTGTCATTGAAATCAGCAGTCGTAACGTGTAGTCAGAAGCTAAGTCTGACAACCAGTCCTACCCCTTGTATTGATATCCGGTTAGACTGGAAGCTGATCGCAACATAGTTAGGAAAAGGCTCGAGAAATAACTTACATCATCTACCATTACGTCATTGGAAATTAGATAGCTGGAAAATCTTTGGAACATTTTTTCTTAGTTTTTCTCTTCATACACTTTGTGTACCATACTTTAGGAAATCTTAAATATCTGCTTGTATTAATATGAGTGCAATTTATGATGACAGCAGCTGATATGCGTTGTTATCTTCAATGTTTATACTTACCTTCTCCAAAGTACCTAAGTTGTATGTATCTAAAAGTATATCAGAACATTCCAAACTAGATTAGGTACTTTCTTTTTGTATACAAAGTTGACATAGCAATAAGCCGTCATTCAACATTTAACTATGCTTGCATAACAGTTCTTATCAAGCGACCCCTGAAATATCTCACAAAAACAAGCAAATAATATAACAAACATGATAACATTTCAAAATATTTACATTATATTGAACATTAACAATTAAAGATACCGAACTTACGTACACACTTCTAGATAGGAATCATGAACTCATTTTAGAAGCTACAAACTTTTTAGAAGATACAAATTGCCTTTACTTCTGATAATTTTGAATATTATTATTATACTATTGATGATGCTATTATTAACAAATAAATCAATTGTGTACGACACAATTAACGTGCTACGCTAACATATTTTAATTTTTTTGTTTAATTTAATCAATTTAATATTATATCATTTTAAACAACTACATTTCGGTAACATTAATATTAACTTATTTTAAAAAGCTGAAGTTCGTATAAATCTGTTTCAGTTACCGGGATACAGCACGGAGTTCTTGCCAGGAATTTTGGACAAATTCGCGTATCCGAACGGCAGTGAATGGAAGCAAATGATCAAGGATGGAATCTTCCCGCCCCCTGATGAAGCCGAATTAGTCAATGTTTAACGGATACGATGACAATACAGTTAATGTAAATATGCAATTTATTGAACAAATATTTTTGAAAATCTTTCATCCTTGTTTACTTTCTTATCAATGATTTTAAGTACACTTTTTTTAAATCAATTTTGGCTGTAAAACTTTGTTACTGCAGTCGGCTAGTGTTTAAATTACCGTGGCGTTCAGGGGCCCGGTTCTCGCTAAGTTAATATTGTCAAAATCGAATAGAAATTGAATCGCAATATGATCGCAATAGCAGTTTTAACCTTATCGGGCATTCTGCTACTAATATAAGACCAATCGTATTCCAACGACATTCGATTGGTTTGCGATTGGTCTGCTATTTTGGTGATTTTGGTCTTTACGGTAGTTTGCTGTACAATCATTTTGCAATCGTAAATCATTTGCAGACAAAATGATTCATTATTGAATGACAGAAAAGGATAAAAACGTTTATTTCAAAGAAAAAATTGCGGAATGCCACATACGCTTCAATCGTAATCGAGTCGGGATTGGATGTCAGTCGAACTGATTCGAACGTGAATCGTATGTAAAATTAGGTTAAGTAAAATTAGGAGAATCGGGCCCCTGGTCAACCCACGTTGATGCTGATTCGGACATCCAAACTAATATTATAAATGCGAAAGTAACTCTGCCTGTCTGTCTGTCTGTCTTTTCTTCACGCCTAAACTTGTGAAATTTGGTACAGACATAGTTTGAAACTTGAGAAAGGACATAGGATAGTTTTTATTACAAAAAAAAAAAAAAAAATTCCGGACAAGCGCCATCTATTGATCAAATCAAAAATCTGCTGGTAGTCACTATTCCACGCGAACGAAGTTGCGGGCAAAAGCCATAAGTAATAAAAATGTTTACGATCTATCGAATTATGCGTAATATTATTATATATTATACGTAGTGATGCCCGTAAAAACTATCAGCTTGTGGTTATATAAGTAGGTATCATATTTATTAGGTACCTACATTAACTAAACAAAAAATATGTAAAATATTATTTAAATTGTATATATTTTTAAATGAAACAAATTTTATGCCATTGTGTTGAAAACGGATTTTTTTATTATGTGATTACACTTGTAAGTATGTATGCCAGCGTGTACTTGTTATATCTTAATTTAAATAACGATAAGATGCCTTGTCTAAATCTATGTTTGTTGAGCATTTCTAATAAGTGTGAAGAAAGAATACCTATGTGGTTTTCATGATCTGAAACAGTAAACAGATTTATTATAGGTACTATGAAGGCCTTTAACTCCCAAATGGACGATAAAGGTGAACCTACGAAGGAAAGGTGAAAAGGTAGGTGGGTACGAGAATTTGATATAAAAAGAAATTCTTACTGCAATAAAAGAGACCAGGGACAGGGGAAACATTTTCAAGCCCGTAATTTTAATCGGAGTAGCTGCTCGTTGTCTAAAGAGCATCAAACTTTTCTTAAACGATTCCGATCTTCCTATCCACTCAGTGTTGTATGCCGCTGTTACTAATTCTGCACTCTACAACAGTTATGAAACAATAAATTATGCTTAAGTGGTAGGTACTTAAAGAAAAAAACTATTAATATTGTACGTACTTCATGTGTAAGCAGAGTGCCAAGTAAACTGGGTACCAAAATTTGGCCAGCCATAGACAGTAAATAGATCACCAGGAATACTCTGTACTCCACCGTTGCTGGCTGTAAACAAAGGCATAAAGAATAAGCGTGTTCTTTTGTTCTTTTTAAAATAAGAACTGCATCCAGGCCATTTTCTTTTCTCTGTCCTGCCCTGAAACGCAGCACGGGTGTGGTGCAAACTGCTTACACCAGCCCGCGTTCGATTCAAAGGATGTCACCATAAATGCCAGAAACTTACCTATTCTGGCGATGTAAGGATCTTGTCCGCAATTTGGTACTTACCATCAGCAAACTACACATAATGACACATGTTGTCATCGCCCCAAAACTGAATTGGAAAAAGAATGTTGCTGAAAAAACATTTTGTATGGCGTCGCAGTAGCTAAAACAAACGAATTTTTAAGAACTTCAATTTATCATTAATTTTGATCTTAACATATTTTTATTATATCGTCCTTACTTCAGAATAATTTCATAGTGTCGTAACAATTTATTCATCCTTATTATTTGAATATTGTCTTGAATTTCAAACGGCAGATTGCGCTCTTCGGCTGATAATTTTAAATTTCTGAATTTTTTATTGAGTATCTTCATTTGAACTATTGCTACAGCTAAGAGTCCCGCAGCAAATGAATCGACGTTTAAGTTATAAAACATGTGCCCGTACATTCCAATAGATTGATAAAGAAACAAATACATAAAATGAGAATCTCGGTCTTCATCGCTCAAAAAGTAATATTTGCAGATTGGCAGTTCAGATTTGTCTCCTCTTATAACATCAAACACTATCGGTAGAATTATATCACACGTAAAAGCTACGTGTGACAATACAAAGTAAAGTTTCCAAACCAATCTGTAACGCATGTTGGTTTTGTAAAGCATACCGTCCTTGTTTTCATAATCACCGACAAATTCATCACAATCTATGAAATTAAATATTTCAAGTATTTCATCACGCAAGAGGAGAACTGTTAAAAACTTCGATGTCACAGGCATTTCCGTGAAGTAAAACATTAATTCTCGTAAGAATAACTCCAAACTTCGAGGTGTATAAACCAGATTTAAAGTTAGAAGAAAGTTATAGAAACCCCACGAGAAGAAAAGAAATACAAGCGTATAATATTTGTAGTATTTCGAGGGTGTTCTGCCCTTCCATACTCCGAAAATTTTCAAAGCAGTCAACGTTTGATCAAACATTTTAGATTGATCGGACGGCATGATGCGGTCGCTGCTAGAACGTATTGCAAGGAAATGTGTTTGCAATATTATGCATGTTCTTTTATAATGCTACGAGCCTTAATTTCTGTAAAATATACAGTTATTGACGAAGACGTATTATTATGTAATTTGCCCCTATTACGCATTACCTATAATCCAATTATTTTCTACACCTAATGTATGAAGTAATTACACCTATCGTCACCTGCACATGTATGTAGGAACGTGGCGTAGCATCGCCAATACTTACTTAGGTACCTACTATTTGCGCAGTAGACAAAGGGTTGTGCAATATCTACCTACCTATATTTTGTAACTTTCTTCTTAGCTTTCTTTTTCGTCTTAGCGGGATGATATAGCGTAGGACGTCCACCAACGAGGTGGACAGACGACCTTATAAAGGTCGCCGTCGACGCTGGATGCAGGTCGCTTCCAACAGGTATCTGTGGAGATCAAAGGGGGAGGCCTATGTTCAGCAGTGGACGTTCTATGGCTGAGATGATGATGATGATGATGGGATGATATATAGCCTTCCTCGATAAATGAGCTAGGTATATATATAACACAAAGAATTTTTCAAATCGAACCAGTAGTTCCTGAGACTAGCGCGATCAAACAAACTCTTCAGCTTTATAATATTAGTATATAGATAATATGAACCCTTTTTTATACTTCATTGAAATCCTTCTCTAATATTATGATCATACCTATTGCTTAGGTACACTAGGTACCTATAATGTCTAGGCCCTTGACTTAATAAAACAACTCGATAGTATATAGACACCTCGTGTAACTTCCTATGTAGGTAATAATAACCTATAACAGATAATTAGGTAATAATTAGGTAACGACATACCTAGCCTAATTACTTAATTCAAAAGTGCTTGGATATGTATTGGGTACCTAGCAATACCTAGCTAGCTTTTGCCGACGACTTCGCTTGCGTTGAATGGTAAGGAACTTTGGACAGCATTTGGTAATTAATCTAATAGTAGGTATGTCATCATTTCAAAACCAGTCCTATTAATATAGTTACAGTATGTGTCTAATTTAGCGTAGTCTATCCGATAATTTTTATTGATGATTCCCAACGAAAAAAACTCCATAAAAAAGGCAGTATATGTAGATACGTAGAATATGAAGCGGTCGCTATGGCAACTTGAATACTGACATACCATTGACATACTGACCGACGCTCTATTTGTCAACAACAGTTAAAATGGATAAATAGCCAAGTGTTATATAATCATTGTTAACCGTTTTTAACATGTTATTCTACGCGTTCTGGTTGTTATATCTGGTAGGTTTTATACAGTTTTCTTTATTTATTTTGAGTAAATAACTGGACCATGCGGCTTTAAGGTATACTTTATTTCTGTTTTAATTTCACTATCGGCTTACCCGTTTCTACTAAGCCTTCCTAACATGAAACTATTTTTGAATTGGTTCAGTATTTTTGGATTATATAAAATAAAACATCAGTGTAGCGACTTTAGGGCTCGTCTTTGAAATATTTGACGTGGTAACTGTATGCAGTAAGTAAAGAATCTGTATTTCAGGGTCCATGGAGTGTGTGGAACTAAAATACCTTATATAATACCTATTATTAAAATACCTATGCTGAAAATGATCTACAAAACCCACCCTACAATGTTTTGAGCAATATGCCTTACCACCACGCCACCGTGGACCCAATCGTGGCTGGTCGAGTACTAGTATATGATTTAATTTTATCACTAATGATTTCACGGCAATCATTAACCGATTTAAGGCTGCATGAAACAACATCAAGCAGTGCGAAATGTGTAAGTACTCAAATGTTACCTAACCTATTAAATTATATCACAATTTCATCAATTAACAAAATACTTTGCGAAGAACAAACTGGTTTTCAATAAGAACAAAGCCATTGCTATCAACGAAATGGTCAGTCAGTTACAGATTCTTAGTTATGGTTACCCAACCAACAACGATGTGCGGTGCGCTGCGTAGTTGATGCCAAAAAGATCTGTCTTACAAAGTCGTCTGTACCTATGGGTGTACGTCGAAAAACGAACATATTACGTTAACAATTTGTCCAAATTCAGTCGCAACAAGGACTCCTTGAGTCAGCAGCAAGTGACACAACAACTGCCATGCTCGCTGGTCGAAGCTCGGATAAGTGGGACTGCCTCTCAGTCACGCCTCCAGTCACGATGTCCAGTTCTTTCAAACAACCAGGCCCAGGCCCTAGTGCATCTAAGGTAAGTTATATGTAGATACCTACTACCTAAGTAAGTACCTACTAACAGATTTAAAGTTGACAGACTTATCTTCACTGAAATATGTCTCTATATACGTACTTAGAATTGAACGGTTAAAGGTTTTTCGTGGTAACTACGTATCGTCACGGTACGTAAGTACAGTAATTATTCCTAAAATTTTAATTTTCTGTGACTTGCCATGCCTACCTCCGTTGAATCATGAGAACTTTCAAATTTAAATAGATTTATCTACTATTTTCTAGGCCTGTGTTTATTCAAAAGCAGGAAATCCATCGAGGAATACTTTAGAAGCCTGTTTTGCAGCCTTAGAAGGAGCAAAACATTGCTTTACTTTCGCTTCTGGTATGGGAGCAATCACCACCGCCATCTTACTACTCAAAAAAGGCCAGCATATAGTTGTAATGAACGACGTCGACGGCGCGACACGTAGCCTTTTTAGGTGAGATAAAATGCAACAAAAGCAAACCAATAATGATATTGAAAAATTCTCAGGTAGATGTGCTTAATTACAGTAAAAGCAACAAAATGGACATTGAAGTTACGTTTACGGATTTATCAGTACCTGGAAATTTAGAGAAATCCATCAAATCAAATACTAAGGTACCTATGCATTTATTTTCACGCAATTACTACATGGAAAGGGAATACGTTCCAATTTGATTTCAGATTGTTTTGAACTTATTGGGGTTCTTTCTACCTTGATTTTTTTTTATATCGATTAAAACTTTGTAGTACCCACCCAGTCATGTGCATATATTTTCAGATGGTTTTCTTTGAGACGCCAACAAACCCCGTCCTGAAAGTTATTGATATTGCTGCGGTCGCCAAAGCAGCAAAGAGTCGTGGTGATATAATAGTCGTCGTGGATAACACATTCCTGACACCTTACTTGCAAAAGCCTTTGAAATTCGGCGCCGACATAGTTCTGTACTCTATAACAAAGTATTTAACTGGCCTCACCGATGTTGTGATGGGTGCAATCCTTGTTAACGATGACATAATAGCGGATAAGCTTAAACATTTGCAATGCGGTAAGTGCCTTTAGTAATTACTGCATCTTACAAGCGAATGCCTAACTCAAAGACCTACGTCGCGTCTGCCTGTTGGCTATAAACCCCCAAATAGATAAAGCGAATCATTAGGAAGATACATAATATACATAATACCGGAGCGCAGCTGGATCGTTCTGTTATAATCTAGCTAGATAAATAGTATTTTTTTAAATATTGTGAAATTATATGAAGACGGACGTATAATGATGTCATCCGGAAATGATTGCAGTAGGTAGACGATGACGATGACGTAGAGAAAATTAGCGTTTATAAAATAATAACGAGTTATTGTAACTGGTTGAACTAGTATGACTTGCAAATTGTTTAACGTTATGTAGCATCGCGTTACTAATTCTCAACAATGTACCAAGTAGCTAGGTACTTCATGACGACAAGCATGACGTGATGAGGAGGAAATCGATTGTCATGGCTTAGATATCAACACGTGATACATACGGAAAAGTGAAGTAACGATACGCAAATATTTATGTGTTACGTACATATGTAGGTGGTATTCGATGAAGAAATAAAACGACCGATGCCTTTGTAAAAACACCAAATCATGGCTAAAAAGTTCATACCGGGGGTCGTGAATACCTATGTCTATGAAATATTTTCAGTGGCGGGAATCGTGCCATCTCCATTCGATTGTTATATGGTTAACAGAAGTTTGAAAACATTGCCTTTGCGTATGGAACGGCACAAGGAGTCAGCCTTGCTTGTAGCTGGCTGGTTAGATATGCATCCCAAGATTGTTGAAGTACTGCACCCAGGTAATTTATTATATAAAAAATGTGTTTTATACGAGGACGATAGAATATTTTTTATGCATCGAAAATAATGATATACCCACAAGCCCATATTTAGAAAGTTTATGACTGGAAGAAGTATTTGATAGGACTTGTCATTATTACAGGACTTCCGACGCACCCGAATCATGACCTTGGCAGAAGGCAAATGAGTGGTCATTCGGGAGTCTTTAGTTTTAGGCACTGCGGTGGTCTAAAAGAGTCGAAGAAGTTTTTATACGCTCTCAAAGTTTTTACTTTGTCTGTGAGTTTGGGAGGATATGAGAGCTTGGCGGAAATACCGTGAGTGACTTTTTTCTCAGATATCAGAATTTCGGGGCCTGTCTTACGTAAACTATATAAAATATATGTAGAATTCATTTAAAATAAGCATCTGTTGTTATGTATGACAGACATGATATTAAGAATTAAGTTTAACTTCATGTTTCTAGATGGTTAATGACACATGCCTTCATCCCGGAAAAAGACAGGCTTGCTCTTGGTATTACAAATTCGCTCGTAAGGATTTCAGTTGGGTTGGAAGATGTTTTAGACCTTCTAGAAGACTTGGACAGAGCACTCAGAATAGCATTTGGATAATACCTATTACTAAAATGCGGGTAAATAAGTTTTTACGTTATACTAAAGAAAATCTATTTTACTATTAGGTTTCTACGGTCTATTTTTGCAGAGCATTCTTTATAATAGGTACTAATATTGTTCAACAATATTCAATATTGTATAATGTGTGCATACTTTGCTTTTTGCAACAATTTTATCCTAAGTGTGTTTTTCTTTCAGTCAGTTGAAATGAATACAAAATCATACATCAGCACGGCTTTAAGACAAAGTCTTGTTAGAACGTAAATTGAAACTAACATGACTCATTCAAATGCATTTATTGAGATAAAATCTTTTTTTATTTCTTAAATTAAGTTAATTGTAAAACATGATTAAAACCGCTTATAAACTATGATTATGTTTTCTTTTGGAAGGCAAAGGCACTGAGTTTGGATTGTTTTGGGGCGTTAGTCACTTGGATATCTGTTCCGTTGGTTTCTTCATCTAATTTCCTTTTTGGGCCATTTTCATTGGTAGCGGCCTTGCCTTGAACAGTCTTGAAAAGTTTGATACCGTGTCGCGTAAGTTCTGAGGGACCAAGTTCCGGGTTTTGTTTTTCTAGAACACTTTTCTTTCTTGTAAACCAGTCTACGAATGTTTCACCTTCTAAAGGTGTTAAAGGCTGGAAAAAAGGTGAGTATGTAGTTTTTTGCAAGTCATATATGTATGTATAGCAAGAAAATGAAAATTGCGGTATTATTGCAGAACGTTACGAAACACCATGACATTATCTTAATCTATTTTGCTATTTTTGTTGTACCGTGAATGATGACTTTGCGAAAAATCAACGATTATCGAGTATTTAAGATATGTACGTACTACATTATCAGAAAAGATATTTTTAAAGAATTTTATCATTTAAGGAACTATTATAAAACTACCTCGTTAGGAACTATTATAAAACTGCCTCGTTGGTCTAGCTGTCGCAAGTGCGGCTGCTGAGCACGAGGTCTCGGGTTCGATTCCCGAGTCGGGCCGAAATCGCTTTGTGGGTTTTAGAAGACTTTCACAAAGCAGCCCGGAGCCTGGAAGCTGGTGATTGATACACCCGTGCATCGGAGAGCACGTAAATGTCGGTCCTGCGCCTGATCTCTCTCCGGTCGTGTCGAATTGCCGTCCCATCGGGTTATGAGAGTGAAGGAATAGTGAGTGCACCTGTGTCTGCGCAAATGCTCGTGCACTATAATATGTCCTGCGTGGTTGGCTAATCTCCTTACATGAGAACAGCCGCCGTAGCCGATAATCGGCTAGGAGGACATCATCATCATCATTATAAAAAACTTACGTCATCATTTTCAGAGGTATCGGCGGGTCTGTGTACTTCCACTAGAGTTCTATCAGTCAGACTGAGAGGACTCTGAGCGTCCTTAGAACTAGTTGCTTTCTTTTTGAAAATATTTCGAGCTCTGCCAGGCGAAGATATTATAGGCTGGAAAAATAAATGAGTTAAATATATTATATATACCGTGCTGTTAAATAGCAAAATAGTCGTAAATTAATAAAGCATTCGTCTAACGCTTACTTCGTTACACTAAGAATGTTTTTTTGTTCAAGCACACACAAAACTAGACAGAAATATAGCTTATAAAATATATGCTATTCTTGTCCTATTGCCTAAACTAGTTTCCTCTAGAAGCGGATAATACCGCAAGAAAAGCTAGTTTTAAAACAATATTAAGGCTGGTATAGGTACTTACAACAGGTCTAAGCGCGGTTTCACTCTCAACTTTCTTCTCCTTAACTTTCTGAGGTATTATAAGACTGGCGTTCAAATCCTGCTCCGTGTTCGTGACGTCATAAGTTTCTTGCGTGTCCAATTCTTGGAAATGCGAGTTTTGAGCTACGTTCAGTTTATCAGCCTCCTTGTCCCAGGTTTCGGCCAAGTTCGTCAGTTTATCAGCCAAGTGCACTCGGCCAAGCCTTGACGCGTATTTAGCCGCTAGAGGGAGTAAGCGGTCGTCTTTCAGTAATTCCATTAGTTCTAACGCTCTTTGTTCGATTTCGCTGCGGCATGCGAGCTGTAATGATTTTTTGAGGATTATTTATAAATTATACATTATATTATAAAGAGGAATGATTTGCATTAGTCTATGCTATATTTTCATTTATCCAAGTATGGGAAGAAGTTCCCGCGGGACGCGGGTGAAACCGTGGGAAACAGCTAGTCTTAAATAATATTGTAAAACCGTTAATATTCCAGCTATAAAATAGCGATGAACCGAGTTTTTATTTTGACATACAGTCATACACTCTTCGACAGAACACTACTGCGCGTGCGCGAGACTTATAGTGGCTGACTGCAGAGGGGCAAAGTTATTTGAGGATTATACAGCTTGACTTCAAATTCCAGCTTTATTTTACCTCTGAGTTTGTTGACCGGGATAACAAAGTCACCGTTACTGCATAACAATATACATTATTTATTCAACGTTAAATACGTCATAGTCTAAAGAAATCAACAGTTGTCTTTATGATGTAAACATAGTATGTATCTTGTTGTTCGCATGATATGGCACGTGTATTACGCAAACTCGTGTGATATAATTTATTACATTATTCAATGAATGTTTACAAGCAAAAACACATGAAATGGTGAAAGGTGAATGTTTTATATCTTATTTACTTTAACGTTTTTAGGTACTGTTTCGCTACTATCTAAAGTAGTGTTAGTTACATTACTTCTAACTCAAAAACGACTGAACAGATGTGGTTGAAAATTGGTGTTGAGGTTGCTTATCATCAGTAGTCATAGAATACTTTTTCGATACGAGTAAAGGTGTTGTTTCCTTGGGTCTCGGTAAAACCGTTGGCGGAAATTATTTTTTTAATGTTTTTTGTGTTTGATTATAGGTAAACTTACCGCGAATAGTTTGAGGGCAGTCTCCCGCGCAGTTTTGACGTCGACGTCTGCAGTAGTGTGAGCCCATCGAACTAGCTGTTCTTCGTACTGACTCTTTTCTATGTCCATATCGCAAAGAGGTATCTGAAATACAGAAATTGAATAAATAAGGAGGCATTTACTATTGAAATAATAATAAACAGGTTAAAAATGTGTTTCTAGGGTACCCAAACTGAAAATAGAGATCCCATTTCTAAAATTTCACTGTCCGTCCTTCAGTCACCAGGCTGTACCTCATAAACCGTGATAGTTATGTCGTAATTTTCACAGATGTTCTATTATTGTTAGTTCTATAAAATATTGTGAAAACTAGAAAAAAATACTACTTTAGGGTCTATGACTATACACGTTGATTTATAAAGGAAAACTTACCTGTATTCCAAGTTCAGCAACGATGGGCTTGGGTGCAGTGGCCGGGAACGAAGCGCCTCGGCACAGTATGGCGCGAACTTTTTGAGTTGCTTCACTTACCTGCAAAAATAGAATACTACCATTAGTTATTAAACATTTACTTAAAAAAATATATATTACTAAATACCAAACTACTAAGGGCCGTTCCCAATATTGCATTTATCTGTTGATTTGCTTAGAAGAAATCGAGTTTTATCGTTAGCCCCTTACATTACTGACACTGTACATACTGTCAAATTCCTAGATCTAGAAAGCAAAACAATAGATACAATATTGGAAGAAATCATAAAGAAGTCGATTACTGGAGATTTAAGAAAAGAAACAACCATCTTTTAGGAGAGGAGGACATTCTCTCATTCACGATACCTTTTAAAAAATAATGCCTATTAAATGATCAAAAAATACTCACAGAAACAATAAACCAGGAATCGGAGGCACCCTTAGAATGGCTGGTAGTATCACAGACAGGCATCCACACTCCGCTAGCGACATCATACAGACGCAACATGCCCGAGTTATCGTAAGCACAAGGGGACCCTACATCTGTGGTACCGAGCCAAGCGAGCTTAGAGCTTGGGGTTAGCGGTAGAGGGACTGTTTTACTGCGGACTTGACGACCTGTAATTAGTATTATGTTATTTATATTTATAATCATTGGTATTCTGAAGACTCCGATCGTGTCAGATTGTCGTCCCATCGGGCTACGAGAGTGAAGGAATAGTGAGTGCACTAGTGTCTGCGCAAATGCTAGTGCACTATAATATGTCCTGCGCAGTTGGCTAATCTCGTTATATGAGAACAGCCGCCGTCATTCTGAAGAGTTTGTTTGGATGCACTAATCTTAGGTTGTGGACTGATTTGAAAACTATTTCAGTGTTAGATAGCCCATTTATCAAAGAAAGCTGTAGGTTGGGTTGCATGGAGTAATTCCCACGGTACGCTGGGTGCGGACGAGTGAAAACGCGCAGAAGATAGTTACTACGTATTTCCCGCAATTCCAGCTGATTCCCTAGAGAACTATTACGTGTATCTTATCCATGTTAACGTCTATCTTTACATCAAGATTCATTCTAATTGGTTCAGCTGCGTTACTGAGTAACTGCATGTAAAAACCAAGAGGAAGTACTTATTACATCAATAAAGGAAGTACGTATAGTTTCCAAGTAAGAGAGTATTTGCTGTCAAGTGATTAACTTGATTGATGATGCTTAGGGAAACAACGCATACCTCAAAAAAACCCTAAACAACTATAAAACATTACAACAACATACTAGATTTAAGGAAAACATAAATAAATTATTATTATTAAAACAAAATATTACCATTCATAGCAATGATGTCCATAGCTAGATGTTGGTCTGTGTAGCCTGGGTCCGTGCTGTGGTAGACGGCTAATACTGCTGTGTTGAACGCTCCTAGAGACACTACTGGACCAGCCAGGGATATCACCTGAAAACATGTTTTTTGTTTTAGGTAAAAACTTGAAGACTTTCTATAATTATTGGTATGTTTTTTTGTTAAGTACTCCTTTTTTCCAACTGTAGGTCCTGAGGCATTCAGTGTCATTACAACAAACCCATTTTAATAATATACCTAGAACCTACTCCTAATTACTCATAAGTTTGATAAATGACAAACAGACCTAGCGTGAGATAATCGCGCGCAAACATACATACGGGTCAAATTAAGGACCTCTTTTTAGAAGTTGGTGTGATGAAAATATACGATACACAGGAGTAAAAAGTTGCATCATTTTATTGTTTTTATCCTTTATCATTTTTACTCAGACTCAGTTCTTTACAAAACAACATCATATTTGCACATCTCATTTTCACAACCATCACCACAATATGCTATACATCTATGTTACCTGTCTCTGTGTCCCCATGGGAGTGAACATCCTGAGCAGCCTCGCGTTGGTGGCCACGGCGACCACCCCCGCGCCCGCCGACACACACAGGATCTCCTCCGTGTCCGGCATGCTGGACGTCCACTCCTTACTGCTGCCTACTAGTGATATGCACACTAGCTTACTGGGGAAGAAGTAGGCATCTATTGGGAGACTCTTTCGGTTAAGGTAATAGTAATATCATCTTGAGTAAACCTTGTCTGTAAAGTCTCAAATGGCCAATCATACATATTCATATTTAATAGTACACTACCGCCAATTGCACAAAGCTTCATTAAAATTAAAGCTTCATTAAATCTATTGCTGACATTTTTTATCTCGTTGACAAAAAAACAGTCAGCTATAGATTTAAAGAAGCTTTAACTTTAATGTAGTTTTGTGCAACTGACGGTATGTGGCCAACATTCATGAGGCTAACATTATTGAGAGAGCCGATAAATCAGGCTAATGATGAGGTAATAGCAAGTACTAAGAAGTTTGGTTGTAAAATCTATCCTATATAGTACGTAGTTGGATTTTAATTGCCAAACACCCGTTCTTCAATAAAAACAAACTAAAGATTTCAAGACCTAAAATGGGATCTGGAAAATATTTCAGTTGGTATATTACATAATTACAGCAGAATATAACATCATTCTTTCATTGAATCATTGTTGATATTGATTTACAAAAAGTGGCATTATCCAGTTTAGTCGAGATGCAAAAAAGAATCAAAACAACATTTTGTTTGGGATTGCAGATGGATAAAAAATTATCACAAACAAGTTGAAGGAAAACATCTCAAGGAAACCTGGGACTTACATATCCGAAACCTACCCGCATTGAGTAAGCGAGGTGATTATTATATGATCCTTTTCCGTGTGAAAAGGTCTGTGTCCTGCAGTGGGACTATAATGAGGCTGATGACTAAAAAGCTATAAGTTGACTAGCTTCTGCCAGCACTGCACGAACTCTGATAACAAGGAGCCTTCCTCGATAAATGGGCTATCTAACACTGAAAGATTTTTTTAAATCGGACCAGTATTTTCTGAGATTAGCGCGTTAAAGCACACAAACAACAAACTCTTCAGCTCTATGATATTAAGTATAGATAACGAAAATCTTACCTCGGTGTTTCACATGCCAAAGCCACCACCGTAGAAGACAAGCTCGCCATGGTGTGGTTCAGATAGTTGTTCAGATGAATGCCGTGGTGTAAGTTAGTGTCATGGAATTCCACGTCTATGGTCGACTCGCCGTTTTCAGCGGTGTGGCAGCGAACGATGCCGATGTCGTTCCAACACATGTAGCTAAAAAATAAATGTAAAAGATACCTTAAAACCTGCGTGCCTGTTCTTGAATGGTGAGGCCGTAAACAAAAAGCTGGTGGTCAGAGCCGAACTACCAGTGCTTATCGGAGATGGTCTATTCTGGCAAAAGTTACATAGACCAAGCAGATTTGGAGCAACTTGAAGAAAATGTTACAGTTGCCAGTATGGTCTTAGGTTATGCTAATGAATGGGTTTCTAATATCTTCATTAAATAATGGCACCCCTGTATCTGCCTAGAATTATCCTAACTATGTTGGGGTCTAACCGGATGCATATAGTGACCCGTCGATGAATAGACCGCGCCAAGCGTTGCCGACCTCATGATCGATCGACAAAGACAGCACCATGTAATAATTAGGGTCCCAAGTTATAAGAAAATATGTAAAATTGTTTCTATTGTTATCTGTCAAAGGTTGCACATCAAAAACACATTTTACTTTGCTTTGAGATAGTAACCAGCTTACGCTTTGTATCGTCTATTATGGTAAATAATAATGCATTTAGATAAAGATGTAGGTACCTTGTAAAGGTAAGATATCTAGAATAAATACATTGGAAGGTTCAGGGGCCATAATGTCAGTGACAAACTAAATAGATTTCTGTTTATATCTACTGTAAATGAATAACTTATCTTGTTTACAGTCAAATTGTAAACACAAGGAATTACATCAGACTTGCATATTTTATCTAACTAGCAAAGACCTGCTGAGTAACAGCTATTTTCGGTGCAAAACAAATGACATATGACGAAAGTTATACACGAAGTTCATCATTCACATATTTATGAAAGTTTCAAAAACAATTTCAAGAGTTTCTCATAAAGAAACCACTAATGATCGTCGCCATTCTCCTCGCTAGAAAATAGTTTTTTTTTTTCTTTTATGGTAGTCTTCTTTAATAGAACCCATGCGAATTGATTTCAACCAAAATCGAAGATCACACTTTTCTTCTTTCTCCTGCCCTGTTCCCAAATTTTACTTGGGGTCGACGCAATATGTCATTTTCTTCCATTTTCCCCTGTCACTCGTCATACTGACACTCACTCCCTTCCTATTCATATCATCTTTCAGGCAATCCATCCATCTTTTCTTAGGTCTTCCTCTTCCTCTCCATCCATCTACATTCATACTTAGCACACACTTTGTTGCATGCGTGTCATCGAAGATCACACTATCACACTAATAATATAGTGAAGGCAAACTTCCTCACGCGTAAACGGCTGAACGGATCTTAATAAAAATTCACAGCAATGTAGCTTATACATCAGAATAACGTATATGCCACGTTTTATCCTCATACGAGAAATAGTGTTCCTGAGGAAGCGAGTGAAATCTCTAGCAAGACCTAGTTTAGAAATAAATAATCATATCATCTATATAAAACACGAGCCGTTTTGTCGCGTCCCGTGGGAACTACTGCCTATACCGTGATAAATATAGCCTATGTTACTCGAGAAGAAAGTAGCTTTGCAAGAGTAAAAAACAATCACATCAGTTCAGTAAATTCAGAGCCTTTAATTTTATATAGAATAGTTATTACTTACCGATGCTCCAAATGCGTGGGTGTTGAAGATGGTTGGAAAGGTGCCTGCGCAGGTACAGTGGAAGGTGCAGGAGTCTGATGCCTGGACGCCGGCCTCGAGTCTCCGTGATCCTCAACCACGCCTAACGTCTCATTCTTTATCTTCTGAAGCGATATCGCATTGTCATCGTCACTCTCGTAATTCTCTATCAAGTCATCCACGATGTCGTCATTGTCTGAAGGAAAAAAATAAATCAAATAATATCCTGTTATGACGTAATGTATGTGAAATACTGTGGAGTAGTAAGTGCAGGAAAATTACGGAAAAATAGCTTGAGGAAAGTATTGACCTGACTCAAGAATGTTTGTAACTACTTGAAGTTTGTAAGTTTCTGCATAACTACGTCCAATTGGCAAATGGTAATTACACTTGCAGTAGATAATAAGTTAATTATAGTATAAGTAAACGAAGACTCTGAATTTACTCTAAGGTTTAGTTCTCGCCAAACATTTTGTTGTCACAAAACCATTTTAGGGGTGCTAATTGGACGTACTTATGGACATAATTTAGTTGCGAGAAAATAAATTCTAGGTAATCAATTAAAACTTCAGTTCTCAAATGTCACTTACCGTCTGCCCTCTCCACCATTTCCACATCATCAGCATTATTATCAGCTGCCGTACTATCTTTGCCGTAACAGTTGACCAACATGCCTAGCTGACCAGCCACATCACAGTATGCCAGTACTCCATTACCTGAAATGTAAGTATCATGATGACTTTAAAATATATAAATTATGACAAAATATTTTGTAGTGAGCATTTATTTAAAAATTTTACTGATTACTATAGTTACCGGCACGGATATTGAGCTCTCGGCGGAAGAGTGGGGATCGCTTTGCGCACTGTACACATGGCAATAAACCAATAAATCGCTTCTGCGCGTGAAGGTTCTTCAGGTGAAGGTCAGGGCTCAATATCCGTGCCGATAATACCCATCCACATTTAATTTAAGAATAGAGAGGCCATTCTTTAAATGAGATCCAGAAATAGGCTCTACTTTTTGAGTGAAATTACCTCTTTATTTACAGCAGCTTTGACATCTGCCAATAATGTGATAAAGACGTTTATATGGTGAGCTTATTCGCAGTGAGAGGGAAATGTGATATCCTTGTTTCTATACTGTGTAAGTGAAATGTACAGAAATTATTTCAAAGTTTTGTAGGCAAGGTCAAATGTATAATGTAAATTGGCAGGGCCTATATAAAAAACTATTTTATTCTTTATTTGCATCTCGTTGATTCATTATGTTTATTTGCTAAACAATTGTGGTAGTAGCCGACTGGATATAATGGCAACCTCAACAAGATGTGTAAGTAGTAAGGAAATTGTTATCTTTTGTACCCTTTGGGTTCCAAGCCATGGCGGAAACATTGTGAGACGTGGGGTGATCGACAATGCCAATACATGCTCCGCTGCCAATCTCCCATACTGCAATTTGTCCAGCAACTGTGTTCCCGGCCAAATACTCACCACATGGTGAAAATATGCATTGAGATATCGGGCATTTTATCTGTTAACAGAATTAAAGAACTTCATAAGTGCTTGTAAAGGACTAAATGAAATAAAATTATTTTGACATTGAAGCCCAGAAAAAACCTTTTGGCGGAATCACGTTCAAATTAGAAATTCTATCTCTTATCCATGTACAGTTATCTCTTTTTAACAGACTTCTTAAATTAAAAAAACCTATAGCTAGAGTTGGAATCAAAAGATTAATTATTACAATACATTGGGATCATTAGAAAACAACTTTGTGTAGTAACCTAACTACCTACTTTGTTACAGTAGCAACCAAAATTGGAAAACTCAGCTAAAACCCAGGATGCAAAACAAGTTGAATGTTGGCAACAAATACAGCTATATAATATTACTTTTTGCAGAAGCCAACCAGAGGGATCACAGTATTCAGCAGGCATAAAAGAATCACTGCCAATAGAATAAAAAGACTACATAAGGTAAAGCTAGTATTAACTTAGTAGATACATGTGTCTCTTGTTTTCAGAATTTTATAGTTTCGTGTTATAAAGTATTGTATCATATTTAAATACCTACCGAATTATGTGTAAATGTCATCCTCTGTCCCCAGCTTTCACAGTCTAATAAAATAATTTCTCGGTTGTTGGGGTATGCCAAATACTTTCCTTCAGTAGGCTCAAAATCCATTCGACCTGAAAAACAGACTTTTTTAGTTAAAAAGCAATTAAAAAGCTAATGTGGGTTCACTGTCATAACATATTATTTCCTCCTATTATGAGAAAATACCCAAGAGTTAGTAAGCTAAGATGCATCAGCAAAAATTCATAGATGAATAATTCACATTTCCTTCCAGGATGTTTTTGCAATTTTACTCTTCATGATGACACATGAAAAAGTGTGATACCCTCATAACACAAGGAAATAGAATATTTTTGAAAAATAAGACATACATAAAACTTTTGCAGCATAAAATGTATTAATCTTTGGCACGCAAGAAACTTGTTTCACAATCTTCTGTGTGTCTATGTCCCATATTCTCAGGTTGCCATCCCCGCAGGCAGTGCTCGCATACTTCATGTGTGGACATATAGCTATGCTCAAAACTGGTCCTGTGTGTTCTTTCATGACAAATAATGGTGCTCCCCCTTCCAGGTTGCACAACTTAGCTTCCATATTCTCCGATGAACAGCCCAAAGCCTACAAAGTTATGCAATTTAATAGCTTCATGTTGGAATTACAACTTTTAGTTAAAAACAGAATACTAGGTACCTCAATTTTACTTGATGATTTGATTTGTGTGACTGGAGCTGTAAATCTGGTAACAATACCATCTTTGTCGAATGCAGGGAACGTATAGGCTTGAACAACATGATTGTCAGTTGCCACATACAGTCTTTTATCTTTGTAACACACAGCAAGCGCACTTTCTCCAACACAATGTGAGTTTGGATCGTCGTCTTCTATATCCACCCATATTCTCACATCACCGTCGTTTCCACATGTTACTATGTGCCTGGAAATGTCGTATTTTCATGAAAATAAAAGTTGAACTTACTCCAATTTTGAGCACAATAAATAGTAAACAATCAACTTACTGTCCATTTTCAGTATAACAGACATCGGTATGACCTTCAGCATGGGCATATCTTAATGGTTTGCTATCAATTTTCATAGTAAACTTTTATTACAAAGCACAATATTCAACAAAACAAACTTATTTTTAGAAATCGAACAACAAGCAACCTGCAAATTATTTTATTTGACAGGTTATTTTACAAATTGGCGCGAAAACATTCTGCAACAATTGAAGAAGTAGTTAATTCCGCAAACTTTAACGTTTGAGCTTTTAGTGTGCATGTTGATATGAAAAGCATTTAAGCCTAACAAATATACATAGTAGAATTAATTATACATATTGTCCTAATTGTCATAATTGATATTTAACATATAAAATAGTAGAGATTGTTATTTATTTGAAATTAATTTTCAATAGAACTTGTGTAACGTTATCACAATAACGTTAAGTAACTAGTTATTTTGGCACGAATGCACTATAACGTGACATCGTGAAAAATAGAGTAAAAAGGTTTTTCTATCAATGCGTAAAACATGTCTTTGTAGACTCCACAAGTCGTTTCGACCAATGAATGTGATTCATTCATGATTATGCCGGGCGGTATATAAGTTTAATAAAACGGCATTTTGACATCTGAAACTGTTCATTTGCCATCGTAACTCAATTCCCGGTGGTAGTGTGTTGAATAGGTTAGCTAAGAAACATTTTGGCACTAATTTAAATCGGAATTAAATTAAGGTAAGATTTTTTTATTGAAAAATATTTTAATAAGAACTGATATAATATTAAAATAGTATTGGGTTGCCTTGTGTACAGAATGATGAAACATTGGCACATTTTTACCATTCCCATTAACCTTGAATTTTAGCGTGCAATTTTTAGGAGAATTATATATAGATTTTTATTCTTTCGGTAGTTTGTAACTTCTGACGTTTTAACAAGCTACTAACTAACTGATAAGGTACTTATTTATAATTTACTTAGAGTTGTTAAATATTTGAAATGCAATGGAAGTTTCACATTTTAATTAAATAATGTATGGGATTTTTTACGTCGTTGATATGGGAAAAAAAATTTCTTTATATTTTTTCATGGCTAGTATAGAAGTTCTTATCATGTATGTAATGATTTTTAATTTACCACTTATTAGTTACGGTTTCTAATAACAGATGACGGATCAAGGATTTTTGAAACAACAACCAGGCTTCGCTACCGTTGCCATACATGCTGGTCAGGAACCTGAAAAATGGAATAGTGCTGCGGTAGTGCCACCTATTACTTTGTCTACCACTTTCAAGCAACCGGCTCCAGCTGAGCATACAGTAAGAAATTGTTTTAAACGTTCTAATTTAATTATAGTTTATATTGCATACAATAACACATTGATATCTTAGGGCTTCGAATACGGAAGATCAGGAAACCCAACAAGAAATACCTTGGAAGAATGCCTTGCAGCGTTAGAGGGTGGAAAACATGGTTTCACTTTTGCTTCTGGATTAGGAGCGATCACAACCGTAGCTATGCTTCTTAATCAAGGTGACCACATAATTTCAATTGATGATCTTTATGGCGGCACCAATCGTCTTTTAAGGTAACAAAATTTTAAGAATATTTAATCACTAATTTATATCGAAGTTATGTGAACTCGCTAAAACATTCGATTAATTACGTTTCAGGCAAGTTATAACTAGACTAGGAATAGAAGTAACGTTCACGGACATCACGGTTCCTGGAAATTTAGAAAAAGCTATTCAATCAAACACCAAGGTAAGTGCTTGATTTTTTTGGCAAATTAAATAGAAGCATTCGTATTAAACTCTGTCCTATGTCAAAACCTATGTCAACAAAACAATATTTTTATAGGCTAATTGGGTCAACTTAAAATCGCTAAACTGGGGTATGTTAAAGTCATTAACTCTGGTTACAGACATCTGCTGATTATCATACGCATCTTTATCGTCAATTGCCATAATATGAGGGTTATTTGAATATTAATACTCTTTAATGAATGCCAATAATTATCAAACCATAAAACTATGTTTTGGCCAGGCCATCTTAAGGGTCTTGCAATAATTAACCGTGTTGCAATAATATTATTCTTGTTAATCGTTTATGCTTTATCTTTTTACGAATATAACATTAAAGTGACGAAAATTAATAATATTATTACATTAATAATTTTATAATATTTACGTAACACGATCAATAACAATCTTTATCAGAAGTGGTTTATTTCATAATAAATAAGCATTAACGTTATGCTTACGATAACATTTTATTGCATTGCTGAAATTTTGAGTTGACTTAGGTAGGTATGAGAGACAATGACTTAAAGGAAGTTCTTATAGCAAAATTGTTTGTTTTAGATGCTCTGGTTAGAGACCCCGACAAACCCCAACTTAAAAGTTGTTGATATTGCTGCGGCTTCCAAAGTAGTCAAAGAGCATGGTGATATTATTGTGGTTGTGGATAATACATTCCTCACATGTTACCTACAAAAGCCGTTGGACTTCGGCGCAGACATAGTTTTGTACTCATTAACCAAGTATATGAATGGACACTCAGACGTAGTGATGGGATCAGCAGCAACTAACGACGATGCACTCGCGGAAAAACTTAGATTTTTACAAAATGGTGAGTTGATGTTTGTTTTTTAAATTCCTTTTTACCTTTGACTTTGGTCGTGATGCATTAATTATGACCTTAGTGCAATAGTCTACGCTTCGCTCCTAATTTATTATGCATGTAGGTAGTTCGTTTGTTTTACATGTCTTGTAGGTAGTTAAATATTTAGCATAACCAAATTACCTACAAATTATATGTGTGTATTTTCCACTGTGTGTTTGTATTAAAATTTTGCTCACGAATAATCTGTAATCATGACATGGGAAAATGATATATGACGAAGTATAGAAAATCGCCTTTATCACTATTAATTAGTCTAGTATAGAATGACTTGCGGTTTACACGCCGGTATAGCCTAGTATGACTCATTTTACTAGTGACGAAATAACAGCTGCTTCTATAATTTCTACTAAAACTTATTATATTTCGTCAATAAACAACTTTTTTTATATAATACAGTCCATTCAACATATGATTATTGTATCAGTTAACATAATTATAGCACAATGTGATGTAATGGAGATGAATTAATCCGATGTTTTAAATACGACGAATACTGAATCTGAATGTCGGTCACGGCAGCTGTTCTCTCTAAAAATCGACCATCTGCGCCAAACATAATGTCATGCACAAACATTTGCGCCGATACAGGAGCACTCTCTATTCTCTCTATATTATAGCGATGGCACGGGAATACGACATGACTGGAGAGAGAGTCGCCGCATGACCAATAGGTACTTACGTGCTCTCCGAAGTATGGGTGTTTCAATCGCCAACTTCCAAACAGTTTCTTAAAAATGATATGGGATTACGAGAGCAATCAGGCATATGCCTACCTAGAACTCATGCAAATACCAAAAGATCGTTATATACATTTCAATACTATTTTTTTTATTAATGTAACATTGATTATTTATGAAATAATTAGACATAAAAATATAATAATATATCACGACCTGACAAGTGTCTATTTATCTTTTAAAGAAATGGTTGACTAGCGCTAGGTTTTAAAAGAATGGCTTGGCTACTACAAGTTTCCATTCTGTTTAAAGAAAATATTAGTGACTCGTAGGTATGATTTATTAGAGATAACTATAAGGACCCCATTCTATATGAAATATCGCTGATTACATTAATGAACAATGGTTCAATTCATGCGGTGCAAAGTCCGAAGCAATATTTTTAATGTCTCCAACGTATACTTACATAAATGTGATTTTGTAATTTTATATGACATAATTATCTTATGTTTTCAGCCATGGGTGTGGTGCCGTCGCCATTTGATTGTTACCTAGTAAACAGAAGTCTCAAAACATTGGCTTTGCGTATGGAACGCCATAAAGAATCTGCTCTAATAATTGCTCAGTGGTTAGAAAAGCATCCTAAAGTAACTGAAGTTATGCATCCAGGTATTGTACCTTGCCATTAAGTTTCTCTAATTGCAATTCCATAAATACATAATATACTCATTATAATTTTATTACTTTTAGGACTGCCTTCTCACAAACATTATGAGATTGCCAAAAAACAAATGACTGGGCATTCTGGTGTCTTTAGTTTCAAACACTGCGGTGATCTAAAAGAGTCAAGAAAGTTTTTAAGTTCTTTGAAAATATTCACTTTGGCTGAAAGTTTGGGAGGATACGAAAGTTTGGCGGAATTACCGTAAGGATTATTATCATTTCTATTTGCATTTTTTAAATAATCACGTGTAAGTTAGTAGCTTAATTTATTTATTTTTTATTTTGTAGATCGGTAATGACACATGCATCAGTTCCCGAGAAACAGCGAGAGGAGCTCGGTATCACTCATTCACTAATAAGGCTCTCAGTCGGTTTAGAAGACGTAGAAGATCTCATTCAAGATTTAGAAAGAGCGTTTAGCGAAGCATTTTAATGACATTAGTATTTATCTAAATAATTATCATTAAAATACCTATTTAATTAATTTTTTGGTTAAGCTACTTTCGCAAAAGTTAGTATAATGTTTATGTATTCGTGAATCAGCAAGATGTCAGATCTGTTTTAATTATTTTCAAATTTACTCGAAATAATCCAAACTAATATTATAAATGCGAAAGTAACTCTGTCTGTCTGTCTGTCTGTCTTTCTGTCTGTCTGTCTGTCTGTCTGTCTGTCTGTCTTTTCTTCACGCCTAAACTACTGAACCGATTTGTGTGAAATTTGGTACAGACATAGTTTGAAACTTGAGAAAGGACATAGGATAGTTTTTATTACAAAAAAAATAAAAATAAAATTATTCCGGACATATAGCGCCATCTATTGGTCAAATCAAAAATCTGCTGGTAGTCACTATTCCACGCGAACGAAGTTGCGAGCAAAAGCTAGTATGATAATAATCGTGATAAGTGCAAAATATACAGATTACAATAGTTAGTGAGAAAGATATATCTCTTGCTTTTACTTCTACATCTTCAAGATAAACAAAACATTTATTCTTTACGTTTTGCTCAATATTTAGCACAATTGCACTGGTGATAATGATAACTTTATGTATCTCATAAATCTATGAACATATAAATAGACAAGTATTGTAAAGCTTGTTTTATGTATTACCATAATGTTATTCAATTGATTGAATCTTCATACATAAATCTGTATTTAAAAACACAATAGGGTTTACTTGGTGAACTTAACATATCAATAGAAAGGTTAAGTGTGTGCATTTGTTTAGGCTATTGTGGAAATATTGTCACGACAGTATTCAACTTAATTTTACCTTACCTCATTGTGGTTAGTTATTTTTATTTTATTACGAAGTGCTATTTTTTTATGTTTATCACACATTTTTAGCTCCTTTATTATGGTAATCACGTTCAAAACATATTATATACTTCATATTATTTATCGTTAATTAGGTACCTACAATTTTATTTGTTTATACACATTTCTTGTTTTAATAATTATGTCTATTGTATAATTATAAAATTATCGAAAAGATACATTGTTACAATTTTTTAAGTTATTTGACATATTCATAAATATAAAAAAGATCAACTCTCGAATGCTTTTTCTTTTAATTCAGTGTTCATCACTGCTCCAAAAACATGACAATAATCTAAATTGTTCAATGACAAAGCAAATGCATGTCACAAGCAATATGGGTAACATATTTAATTATATTGTACTTACTTACCTACACATTTTTGAACATAAGTCATACGAACACACTTTTATATTTACAATCATCTAGCTAGAGGGTGTCTTAAAAATAATAAACGTAAAACAATCTTCTTTGCCTACCTTTTAAGGAAGAAATAAGTGCATTATATCTGATATTAGGTAATTACGTTAGATATCCATTCTGTAATGTATTACGATTGCACAGATGCACTCCGGGGTTAACTATTATTTTCTAATAATTTAAACATGAATCTTAATTTAAAAATTTACTACAACAATTACTAAAAAATATTTGAATCCTTAATAAAATTTTAAATTTTGATCGTTTTTTTTTTATATGGCGTTTGTAACGGTTATGATACACTGCCAAATAAAACGTTATGTTAGAAACTGTTAAACAGTTATTTTCAAAACTGAGTAACTAGTTACTTTTTCTCGCTGTAAGTGCTGTAACATGTACCTGATGTAGCGGTAAATTCAAAATATCGCGAAAGTTTATTTTGTACTTGTTAGTTTTTATTTTCTGTCTCGTTTTACGTAATCGCAACACTGCTGAGTGAGTGAATCTGTGCATGGTTAAAAAATTCGCACTTGATTGAAACCAAGTCGAGTTATTGTCATTGTTAGTTATGTAGAGATTGTAATAGAAATAGAAACCAATCCTGTTTGTTTATGTCATCGAGGATCCTGCTAAATGGTCAGTCAGGTTAGTAAGATATACGTATTAATTATTATTACTCCTTTATATTATCATTGTAGTATACAAACGAAGAAATGATGCTGCTGCTATTCATGTCAAAGTTTACAACTGGAAAGAAACTTCATAGACACTTTTTTAAAGAAAATAATGGTCAGTGGGTCATTTTACTTTTTATTCACAAGGATTGTTACATAACTACAGTAGGCTGAGCCATTATTGTGGCCAGGTATGGTATTACGAGTAGGTAAGTTACTGCTGTTAGGCTAGTGCCTAACATTAAACTAGTTGGTATAAATACTTTATTATGTCAGGCAGATTTTGACCTCAAACAACCAGAACGGTTTTCGGATATTGGTCACTGTGTCTACTGCATGGGCCTCACACATATCTAAAGATTCAGAATAATCATATTGTACCTCTTTATTCTACTTCCAGATGAAATGAAAATTTTCAGAATCTTATACCAGTGAATAAAAACTTATAGCAATGTTCTTCTTTGTCGTTATCACTCTTGACAGAGTGGTCGTGGTCATCATTTCAGGTGTTGGTGGCGAGCTTTACAACCCGATAGCAATGTACGGAAACACAATTGTTTGAATGCCTGAAAGTGTGAATCCAAATTCCGGAGTCGTGTCTCGCATCATTTTAAATTAAGATTAAAAACATTAAGTATTAATGCAAATGTAGCTAAGGTAGATGTTAAGTACATAGGTATGTAGTTAATTAATCAGAAAACATAAAAAATTGGAAATCAATCATCATCTCTCTAGCCTTTTTCAAATTTTGGTCTGCTTCTATCTTAACCAGATTCAGTTAAGTGTCTGTTATTGTACAGTGAAAGGTTTTGACCTCAAAATCATAATAGTCTTGTAAACCATAAATGATGAAAAGTCTGGAACAACAGGTTACCATACTTTTCAGGTACTTTTATGCTGAATGTTAACTGAAGTCAAACTTATAATTGTGTCTTCCTTGTGAAATCAACAATTCCCTAAAAGTGGCTAAAAGACCTTTAAGATTTTGCAACGGAGGAGCAAAAAAGACAGAATTGAAAGAATTATTATTAGAGGCTACCTATGGGCAAGGCAACCTTCCCAAAATTCAGTTTTTAAATTAGGATAAGCAAAAATAAAACAGGATCACAAAGAGTTAAATTCATAATGATTGGATTTGGGTTGATCTTAAATTACCTTCTTAGGTATTCACAAATTAATAGGTAAGTAGGTACCTACCTATAAGACCACTTTTAGAAAAAGTTTGTAAACACACAGATGCTGATTACTCACCTATAGGTAGGTAAGTACATCATTCAAGTGTAGGTTCATAATCTGTTGTCATTTGTTTTCAAACTTTTTGCACATATGATTCTGTTTAATAAACAAGGGGACACTCAATTGTAATAGACCAAGCAATGTTGCTCAGCAGTTGTTTGACCTGGCTGTCGTAGGTCGGGTTTCTTTAAACAAAACAGGCGGGAGTTGGCGAGTTCTCGTGATTGCGGGCCACTGACATCGCTTATTAAATCTAAATTTATCTGTGTATCATCGTGGGGCGAATGACCTAACAATAATACCTATTAGACGATGATACAATCCTGGGATTGCTTCGTGTAAAATATTATTTCGTAGGTAGTTATTATTGCATTTTCCTGAAATATAGGTAAATAAATAGCTAGGTACCTACGTATGTATAGGTACCAATTAACTTATCAGTTTAATGCTGATTTTATGTCTATTTTAGGGTTGTTATAATTCATAATGTAGATCCACTTGAGTGTGAATACCACTTGTGATATGGATTGTTATCGGCATTTAAATGCGTAAACACCGTGCAATTTGTACTAAATAAGCTCTAGTAAGAGTGAAGGTACCTACTAAGTACCTACTCAGCAGCAGCTACACAGGTTGGCACAAACCTATATTTTTTGTTACTTAAAAAAAATCCATCATTGTTTGTGTGTTATCGTGGGTGTAGCATGGAAGGGAGCAAACCTAAAATCGTCCTGCCCCAATTGCCAACATCACCTGCCCGTGGCGCACCCTGCCGAAAAATAAATGAAGTTCTGGCGACGGCCTGGTGGTGGTACTCCTACCACGCAGCAGCGAGTGGGGTACTAAATGTGTTCCTCGAAGATGGGCTGCAGCATCTCCGAATCTAAAAATGTTCCACACTGCGCTCAATAACAAGCCTAGTGGTAAGGGTAGGGGAAATCCCAGTGGACGTTTTTAGGCTGTGGCAACCCGTGGGTGCAAAATCTGAATTGATTGAGCTTGTTTATATACCGGTGTGCACTCCAAAGATAAATCGATATCAACACGTTCTAGATAACCCAAAAATCTATACCTAACTTTGATAACATACAATAATATGAATAATCTTATGACCCTCTGTTTTCAGAAGTTTATCAGTCATTCGTGAACGTCTAGCCAGTAAAGGTGAGTTACGCAATATTATTCAATTTATTGTTTTTTATAACGAGTTTCTTGCTTCTGGTGACTTCTGCTAGCATTTCTTTGCATCGCGTTGATTTTTGTTTATTTGGCAACCGAGCAGTTAATTTTAGTGTAAAATAATTGATCGAAATACGTAACTAAAACTTAAGAAAGGTTTTTGAATGGCACAGGTTTTAGAAATCAATATAGTTTTTGATAACTCCGAAGCATTGTACCTACATTTTGGGATGGAACAGCTTTTTTTTTTAAATCTTTTTTTTTGTAATTCCGCATGTTTCATTTAGAAATCTTTTAGTATTTATTTATTTTTTATTGATTTACGCCTAAAAATATTAAACCGAATAAGAATCTTAGTGAAAAACGTTAATATCGATAGGTAACGATAATAGATACGATATCTTCTAGGATTTTCTTGTTTTGTATTTCTCTAACAATACCTTGCCCATTTTTCAGATGACACTGCGTTGGGGAATCGTATCAGCCGGCAAGATTAGCCATGACTTCGTCAACGCATTGAACTCGTTCCCTGACAAAGGAGACCAGGCCGTAGTGTCTGTAGCAGCCAGAGATAAGAGCAGGGCTGCGGAGTTCGCGAAACTTCATAAAATTCCCAAAGTCGCTGATAGTTATCAGGCATTGGCCAAGAGTAGTGATGTCGGTAAGACCATGACATGTGTTTTATCAAAATTATTTTTTAGTTATAGTTATTTTTATGTTCTCTATAAACTAATAAATATGTTTGTGTAAGCTCTGCAAATGGTTTGCTGAAAAAAACATAAGTTTAGCGGAACAAAGTAACTGATACTGGTTCCGCTTTTTGTACCTACCGGTACTGTAATTATAAATCAGTTGGTCAGCATGTTAAAAGAGTACGCTGTTTCACAAAAAAAAAAGTATGAAAACACATCTTCATTATAATATAAACAGTTGTTTTCATCATATTAAGAAATACATTTTGCATTTCAAACTAACAACTAATTTATCTTAACCAAAGTACCTATGTACTCAACATAAGATCTAATCTCGAGCACCTGTATTTAACATTAGTGTAACTACATAATTTCAAGGTCGTCGATATTATTTTATCAGATAAAACGTCTGTTTCCTTGTGCATACTCAGCCGTACCATTTGTAACTGAAGCAAAATTAGCTGGCTTCATACGTTTGAAAGGAACACAAAAAATCAATATGATTTTGGACTAAAATCTATTTGAATTCTATATTATGATTACTATTTCCCATTTCTTTTACAGATGTCGTCTACATCGGTGCTTTGAATCCTGACCACTATGCGCTTACAAAGCTGTTCCTGGAAAATGACAAGCACGTGTTGTGTGAGAAACCGTTCTGTTTGAACCTCAAACAAACGGAGACTTTGATCAACTTGGCCAAGAAGAAGAACTTGTTCTTCATGGAAGCAGTCTGGTCTCGCTTCTGTCCCGCTTACATTTACTTGGAGAATGAAATCGCAGCGGGAAATCTTGGGGATGTTTCATTCTTAGAGGGTAACTTCGGAATTTTCTGCGAGGCTGATAGGATGTTGTAAGTTTTCACAGGACTCCTTATTATATATAGTTCTTTTTCGACCATTTGTAACAGGCCCAGTAAAACATTGAAAAGTTTACGTATTGACATCAAAGTAATATTAAAGAAAATTTCCTTTCAGCAAAAAAGATCAAGGAGGCAGTGCTTTGCTCGACATCGGTATCTACTTGCTCCAATTATCCCAGTACGTGTTCAAAAAATACCCCGAGAGGATCACAGCTGTTGGTGAACTGAACAGCGAAGGTGTGGATGAGACAGAGACAATCATTTTGGAGTATGGAGGTGGCAAGCGAGCAGTTCTCAACACTCAGTCCCGACTGAGGCTCATCAACAGGGCTACGATCTATGGCTCTAAAGGCCGCATTACGGTAAGGATGATGTTAAAGTAATTTGCTGATTTTGTTGCTTGCTTAGTGCTAAGTTAGAAGTAGTTACTTAAGAATAGTAAGTTATATCGATCCCTAAAAGGACAATGCTCATGAAGTATGAGAAAAAAACCCAGGCCCGGCGCAAAAGAATAGTAACTCAAAATATAGCTAAAAATAAGTAATTAAATATTACATAGGGGGCATTATCGAAATCAGTGGCTATATGTGTGATATTGCTATTTGAATTTTAACATCTGCGGTACATTGCTACTCAAGATTTGAGGGGTAACATAATGTATTAGTAAAAGGACCAGCAAACAGATACAGGTGTGGTTTAAGAGTGTTGTAATGACATGTTTATAGCAACTTCTCCACTATTCTACCTACTTTTACAAGATAATAGGATGATAGAACTAAAACAGGATATGAATGTACTTTTCATTTTAATAATAACGCTTAAAAGTCATCGATTCTTTATTTCTAACACGACGAGATCCAAAAATGTTGCGGGATGCGCGAACTGTTCCTCATGTCTAGCCCACCCTAAGTAATGTAAAACGCTCATGACGCGATGACGTGGGCGCTGCAGCCTGTACTTCGGCATTGATGTATCTTTTTGGAGAAGCTTATTACTTGCCATATTACTTGTTTGTTGTTTCAGATAGCACTTTAATTAAACTATAAGCCCCAGCTGCTCATGTTACCCCTTTAAAAATTCAAATAGCAATTTCATACATTTAGCCATTGATTTCGATGATGCCTCCTATGCAGTATTACATTACTTATTATTACCTATAATTTGAGTTACTTTTCGTTTGCGCCGGGCTTGGGTTTTTTTTGAGCATTGTCCTTTGTTAAAGGCATATTGCTTTATAAAAGCTTTCTGAAAACATCCTGGCTATAAGTAAAGTAGTTTTATTTTCTTTTTATTTCTCCTAGCTGGAGGATCCCTTCCACTTCCCTGACAGAGTGACTGCCGTCAATGGAGACGTGAAGAAGTTCCCACTGCACACGTCACCACTTCCGTACAACTTCGAGAACAGCGCGGGTCTCGTTTATCAGACTGTGGAAGTGGCAAAGTGTATTCGTAATGGTATGTATGTTTTCCTTATATTCTTGGTTGAGTCAACGTGCAAAACAACATAAAAAATAATCTTTTAAAAGCACTTTGTCAATTTTGTGGAAGTCTGGGGCATTATTTCAAAGCAATCAAGTTTTCAAAACTGGGTGTTAAATAACTTGTAACTTAATGTTTGTCATAAATTTTTGTGTTATATTATAAGGTCATGCTTCGTATCTCTCAAAAATAATTCATAGAATGGAAGACGGTAACTCACAGCTTATTTCCTGCAGGACAAATCGAGTCACCCCGTATGTCGCACAAGGAAAGTCTGGAGCTGGCCAAACTGAGGGACACCATAAGAAAACAGTTGGGCGTCCACTACGATGTGGACGATCAGGAATTCGCTTGAACAATCACGGAGCTATACAAGTGATGTGCTCATGTAGGGCCTGTATTTATTCGTTATTTTGTATAAGAGTTCAACAAAATGCATTTTGAATGGATTTATGTAAATCATTGTTACTATATATTACAATGTTATTAAATAAATGATTTCGTTCATGAATGTGTTGTTTCAATTTTAGCCAACCAATAGGCTCTATGTAGTGCGCAGCTCTACACCTTTCGGAAAGGAGGAAGATGCTAGAATTGCTAGCCTATAACTTCAAAAAGTATTTTCACTTTCCTATTACGTTACTGATCTCCTACAACGACGAAGCATATTTTTATAGTCTCCTATAGTCATATTTTGATAAACCTAAGAAATAAGATATAGGTTTTACAACAAGCTCTTGGGTTAAATATCGAGTCCGCAAAATTAATTAACCAAGGTGAAGCTAAAGTCAGTTCAAAGGCGTATCCCATACGCCTTTGAACTGACTGAGGCTTTGAAAATGATTCAGCAAGCTACCTATTGGGATTCGTTCTTGAAAACAACTTAGACGATATTTGTCTATGAATTGTCCACAGAAAACTTAGTAAGCCATGGTTAACGTGTTCGGTTTCTAGATGGGTAATAACAGTCAACAATCTATGTCAACAAGTTCCTATCATCATCATCCTCCGAGCCTTTTTCCCAATCACGTTGGGGTCGGCTTCCAGTCTAACCGGATTCAGCTGAGTACCAGTGCTTTACAAGAAGCGACTGCCTATCTGACCTCCTCAACCCAGTAACCCGGGCAACCCGATACCCCTTGGTTAGACTGGTGTCAGACTTTCTGGCTTCTGACTACCCGTAACGACTGCCAAGGATGTTCACTGACAGCCGGGACCTACAGTTTAACGTGCCATCCGAAACACAGTCAATGGTGTCTAAGATATACTTAGAAAGTACATACAAACTTAGAAAAGTTGCATTGGTACTTGCCTGACCTGGGATCGACCCCGCGCCCTCATACTTGAGGTTGGTCCTTTACCCACTAGGCCACCACGACTTTTTTCAACAAGTTCCTATGTGTATTGAAAATAACCAGTCTTCCCAAGGGGAAGATTGACCCGGGATTACCCGGGTAACTGGGTTGAGTAGGTCAGATAGGCAGTAGCTTCATGTAAAGGTAGGTACCTAACAGTATTATTTACTTATTTTTTTCCGGTTAGACTTGAAGCCGACCACGACATGATTATGGATTATGGTGAAGCCTAAAATGGCTTTTAATATTAATTTTCCTCTGGTATTATTATACGGCTAACTACTATTAAAAAATTGTTAACCTCAATAATATCAGCGTACTAACTAAAATTGATAAAACATACTAATTGCCTACGTGAATTTTCAATCTTACGTAAGCAAGCAAAATTGATAACGTTACAGCCTTGGTAATGAACCGAATTATCAATATCAATAGATAATACTTGGCCTTGATCTCGTACGCTTAAAACTGTAGGTAAACGAACCGCTTTTATTACATCAGTTATCAGTAAGACAAGATATCTTCAATACCGGATTGACAGTAGGTATACCATCAATATATCAATTGAATGACTTGCTAAATACAAAGCAAAAACAACTGATGCTGATAATTATGAGTAGGCATGTTAGAGGCCAGCTTTTTTGACATGGCCGATGAAAATTTGAGTATTAATCAATATCGCGAGTTATTTATTGGATAATCGTTCGTGTTGCATTTCCAGGCAAATTTACGTTGCCATCAGCTTTTTAATCACCCCACTGCTAGGCAAAGACCTCTCATATAGAGATGGGTTGAGCACTAATCACCACGCTTGTACAATGCGGGTTGATGATATGTATTGTCTACGTGGGACATAGGTACCTATTTTAATTCAGCTGCTGAAAGTCATGTAGGCAGGTACATAATCTGCTTAGCATGCAAGCGACTATACATTGCATAGTTAGTTGTTGCTGGAGGATTTCTTATTTAAGAGTCAGTAGCTAACAGAAGGGAGTAGGAAATTTATTTGATGGATGAAAAACTTGTACGTATTGTGGCTGCTACAGAACAACTAATTGAATACCTGCTGAAACATAAAAAGTTTGAAATTACTCAAAACAGAAACATCGGAACTTAGGTATATCCAATAAAGATAATTATTTATTGATTAGTAAGTCAAGATAGTGTTTATTTTCATTATCGTGGCCTATCACCTTTCGGAACCACAGCATATTTCACTGTTCAGATATAAGTTAGTTATTGTGAAGTGTTTACGTGTTTCTCATAAGATTGCTAAGGTTAGTTTAATTTTATATTATTGTATGTAATGTACCTACTGTTATGTATTTTGTTTTAGTGTTTTCTCTTTTCTTGGTCAATGCTCCAAAATAGGTAGGTAGGTTATCAAATTGTTGTGTTGTTAGAAATTCGTTTTGGGATAAGAGCCGTCTTTTGTTTAGTTTTATGCAAGTAACCTATCTATTGTTTTGTATCTAAAACGTGTGACTTCTTGTTTTTCGTATACACAGGTACATAATATGTAGAAGATAAGACACATTAATCTGGATGAGTAATCTCAAACAGATGTATTAAGGAGATACGTAGATAGATAGCAGAAACCGGTGATGTGCATAACAATGACATCCCATAGATATAAGATTAAAGAGTTATCAGAGAAGGAATAAGCAGATGTACCGACTTGACTTGCAGTTTTTGAGATTTCGTGGAAACAAGAAGGCTAAACAGATGGAAACAAAAGCTACCTTTGCACATAGGTATATAAAATATTTGTACGTATCATGGACCTACTTTAATTCCAGATGACACTCCGGTGGGGAATTGTGACGGCTGGGAGGATCAGCCATGACTTCGTGAACGCTTTCAACTCGTATCCGAATAAGGAAGACCAGGAGATAGTTGCAGTGGCAGCCAGGAATAAAAGCAGAGCTGCGGATTTCGCTAAAACGCATGGCATACCCAAAGTGTTTGACTCTTATGAGGCAATGGCTAAGAGTAATGATATTGGTGAGTAGAGTGTGAGTATTAGTTGTACCTGGATGCAAATGCAAAAGACTTAGAGTTATACGTAGTCTACGTAGTCCTAGTCTCGGAATAAAGAAGATGCATGGTTCTGCTGAGCTGCTCAAGTCTGTCAAGATTAATTTTCAGACCTTTGTTTTCCAAGTAGGGGTTATGGTGGCATTCCAATGAAATAAACATATGTACCATGAAAGATCGTTCTGTTTTCCAGATGTCGCCTACATCGGTTCATTGAATTCGGAGCACTATGAACTTTCAATACTGTTTCTTGAAAACGGCAAACACGTGTTGTGCGAAAAACCATTTTGTCTAAATGCTAAGCAAACCCGCAGTGTTATTAGCCTAGCCAAGAAGAAGAAACTGTTTGTTATGGAAGCTGTCTGGACTAGGTTCTCTCCAGCATACATTGATTTGGAGAAAGACATACAGAATGGAAAACTTGGTGACATCAAGTTTATTGAGGCTGACTTTGGAATCGTTAGTCCGGATGACAGAAGCACACAGTAAGACTTGATCTTGTAATCTTCTAATTTCTATATTTAGGAGATTCCAGTGACAAATCGATTTATAGCAGGTGTTGGTCACTGTTACGTAAAATGGAAGATTCTCAAAAGATTAGATAGCTGTATAATACTTGTTATTAGATTACCTATACGTTGATGATGTTGTAGTTTTTATACTTTGTCACAAACAGATAAATAATTTCACGGTCACGATGCTTCGAGCGCAGATATGATCAAGTATGACAATAGCTTTCATTTCCCAGCCTTTTATTATTGTGTAATAAGTAGGTAGGTATTTTTCACTAGTTACCGTTATAAAATATGTCCCCCGCCGCGTCCAACCCCCTATTAGCGGTAAACTAATAATGTACGGAGTGGATTTACTTGTTTAGACGATTTTTAAAATTTAAATTAACATTTATTGGATGTAGGTACTATATTTATAATTTAAACCCGTGTGAAGTCAGACAGGAGCTGCTCTATGTGTAAATTGTAAATGAGGCTTTGTTTTATTTCAGTCAACGTAAGATGATTTGTTAGCAGTATGCTAATTTCTATTATTCATTGATTCACACCTAAGTCATCGTAAAAACTGGGTAATAAATATGTACCTATCTACCTTAATATAGCTTATTTAGCAAGCATTTAGCACATTTTGGCAAAAGTCTTTTTAGTTCTGGAAATATAATAATGACAGATGTATTTTATCTCCAGTTACCTATTACCTACAACGAATGTTCAGAATCGCATTTAAGCTATTTTTGTAGTAGTTTGCTCTGGTAGTAGGTACTGATATGCAAACTTTCCTGACCTGCAAAAGGCTTCAAGGATGTTCAAAAGTTCAAATCAAGACACTCTTCAACTACTGCGAGTTCTCTAATGGAAAATCACATTACCCAACATATGTAGATAGTAGCCACTCTCTTAAACAAGTAGGTAGACCACGGGTGCAGTCTAATATCTCATTTCACCTAGTTAATAATATTTTTTCAGTATAAAAGAATTCGGTGGAGGTGCTATACTCGATGTAGGAGTATATGTGTTGCAGCTACCACAATTTGTATGGAAGCAAGATCCTAAGAGGATAACGACAGTCGGCAGTCTGTACGACTCTGGCGTGGACTTGGCGGAAACTATTATCCTGGAATATGAAGGTGGTAAGCGGGCTGTGCTTAACATTCACACGCAGCAAGAGTTCTGGAATAAGGCCACTATTTACGGAACTAAGGGACGGGTTACGGTAAGAATAGACTACGATGACAATTTCCATAGTTGAGTGCTTGAGTTTTTCCACGGAAACTTCAGATACTCTTTCAGTTTGCCTTTTCTTATTATTTTCATCATACATTCCTAAGGGTGTTGGATTTTCCCGGGTAACTGGGTTGAGGAGGTAAGATTGTCACTCGTTCTATGCATTGCACTCAGCTGTATTTATTTGGACTGGAAGCTGATCCCAACATGAATGGGCAATGGCCAGTCAGATCATGATACCTTCCTCACTCTTCTCCACATATCTTTGATACAAAATGCTTTAGGGGTAACCTACACCTCAGGTCACAACTCCTTTGTTTTTCTTTCAGTTGGAGCAGCCGTTCCACTTCCCCCACATAGTGATAGACGTGGATGGCACCACTAAGGAGTATCCACTACATTCGTCGAAGCTCCCATACAACTTCACGAATAGCCCCGGTTTGGTCTACCAGGCATTGGAAGTGGCGAGATGTATTAGAGCAGGTAATTATTCGAACTTATTTTATACTAGTAGTTACTCACGTTCTGAGGGATCTACTTCCCGCACTCGGATAAAAAGCCTATGTAAAAGTAGCCTTGTTCAGGCTTTTGCTAGGCCAGCTGTGTACCAACCCATTTTCATTAAAATCGGTTCAAAAATAATTTATAATTAGCTATCTCCGGGTTACACGAATCCTTGATAAAGTTTTTACATAAGGTTTATCTTTATTGGTCTATAATCGTGTTATCAGGATTTATAACTGATTAGCGTCATTGTAATATAGGTATCTAAGATAATGTTAAGAGATCTGACGTTTTCATGCTCAGGTGTCCGTATTATTCTCGATACCGGAAAATTTACAAGTCATCTTATTAACTAGTTTATGCTTACGTACCAATTTTAATCCAAAATAATCTCATAACATTACCTACCCACTTTTATTTTGTAGTGGTTGGGAATGACAAAACTTCCAACCTAATCGATATAATTTTTCAGGGCTCATTGAATCACCTCGCATGACCCACGATGAGAGTATGGGTTTGGCTTTACTTGAAGATATTATTCGGAGACAACTGGGTGTGCACTTTGACGCTGATGATAAAGAATATCCTTGGTGATTCTACCCTACATATGCAGAAACAGTGGAAGTCTATTAAAAATTAAAATTACTATACTCAAATTGCAACCGCAGTAGTTTTACAATTCGAATGATACGCATTTATAGTAAAATCTATTTACGCACTAAAATAGTAATATTCATGAAGTCATTATGGAGCTCAATAATATATTATTGTACATTTACGTATTCTTTTGTTTCACTGGCTTCACACACATTTGCTTTTAATTTGAATCGTCTAGCGCCATCTATTGAGAATCTGTTACGATTAGCTACTTTATGTTCCAGTTACGGTCAACTCTGAACAGACGCATTTTGATAAACATAAAACAGATGGCGCTAGCGGTTACGTTAAATGATCGCAGTTATTAAAACATCGGAAGTCGAAGGAATAATATATTATCATTATTTTTATTCCCATTGGTTTTTAGCCAACTTCCCTAAAAGGAGGAGGTTCTCAAGTCAATCTTTAAAGGCCAAAGAAGTAAATAAGTAAAAATTTGCAATTATTCCAATGCCTATTTAAATAGGTACGTGCCAATTTCAGATGCTATTTCGTGTGCCGAACACAAAGTTTCCTTATTCCTAAAGAAGCATTTTATTTTCAATCGGCAATTCCTACAGCATATCTTTTTCTATAATCAGTTGCTTCCAGTTAATTCTTAAGTCAACAGTCAAACGACAGTACAAGTTCTCTCGTGCCATCTCTTCCTCAACTATTTAACGTTTCCTTGAAAGCATCTAATCGATCTAATTGCTGTGCGAAACTTTCCCCGTGTTTTGTTTTAAAACAATGGCTGACGTGTTAGATACGAAGGGACTTAACTTGACGGAAGAGAGTTCGCGTGACAAACGGCAGCGCATCGTCGCAGCTCATGTAACCACATCAGTCACCACCACGACTATTTTCATACTTCCCTCTCAGCTGCCTAATAAGGACAAAAATGCTTGTTAGGGAAATTAAATCGATGCGCCCGCTGCTCAGGCATAATGAGGCACCCTGAAGAGATACGTCAATGCAAGTGATGTAGACTAACTGCTGAAACGGCGGCTATAAGAAAAAAAAACTACATTTTAAACTAAATATTTATTTAAAAAAACGCCTAACTGAACTATGGAGACGGACTACTATTTTGCGAACATTGTATAATTACCTTTTGATCTTCTGTAACTATTTCATTAGCAATAGGGTCTGTTTCTATGTATAAGTTAGATGGCTTAAAATTCGGAATTTGATTAGTAAAATTCGAGGAACCTGAGTAAACATAATAATCAGCATTTTGCTGACTGTATTTTATATTTTTGATCAGCGTCATTACTTGGAATCGAAATTCAAAATTTTGAGTCGGATTCATTGATTTCATATCTGGTAAAATACTTAGCAAAAAGTTTGTATCTGGATCGTTGAATTGTAGTTCCGTTGACTCTCGTTTTGCAGGTTGCGTAGTAGCTGCGACTGAAGGTTCAGGGTATTTACGATTCTCATTATTTGAAGAGTAACTGTTCTTTTTTGCTATCTTCGATCGATTGGTTTCTGCCGGTTGGTGATTTGCAGGGACTTTCCCCGGCGTCGACTTGTCATTTAGAAACATGAGCATTTCTAAAAATGGTCTCTTACGTTTACGTTGTCCGCTGTTTATAAGTCTGGACTCTCTAGTAAAATAGTCCCGAAGACCTTTCCATTTCTTTTGCAGATCTCTTACTGAAAAAGGATGGATTTAATTTAGTAGGTACACGAGTAGTTAGAATTTAATGAAAAAATTGTTCAGTGAAAATATAGATAAATAACCATGTAAGCAGGCAAACCTGTAGACACCAAAATAATATTTTTATGTACTTCTCTATCTAATCGTTACTTTTCAGTAAGTATTTCAGTTATAGGTAATTATGTTGATTGGAAGTCACAGTATCAAAAATCTTAGATACTTTTTTTGCATTCATTCATACACCTATTCCATTTCTAGTCGCCCGATCTGTAACGCTTGCTTTGGAGAAAATTCGACAGCATATTTTGCGCAACGCAAATTAGGTTCGTACGTACGTCTCGCGGCGTAAGGCCTGTCTTATGTTAACGTACGTAAGGTCGCTTTGCATGCGTTTTGCGCTGACTCTATTCAATGCAACCTCTCTTTCCCTCACATAGTAAAAGAGTAAGCCGACACGTGATCGATGATTCAGTCTGCGCATTCGACATAGTTCGGGGGAGCCGAAAGAATGCGACTTTTTTGTAACAAAGCAAAAAGTAGGTTTGCCTAAGACGAATCGCGGAGCTGTACAGTAGGTACGTGACGGGAAAAAAACTTTATTCAATAAATAACCCGTCTATTTTCTGAGGACACTAATAGATCAACTAACTATTTGTTTTATGAGTTCAGCTAGGTATCTCATCTTCCTATTGTGTTTACTTACTTTCGGAGGTAGACTCAAGAAAATATAAACAAAAGGACTAATCGACCCTAGTGTAGAAAATCTGTTATACAAAGGAAAGTGCGAATTCTACTAGAAGTAAATGTCATAAAATACCTTTTTCAGCTTTATACACAGGGTCATCATCTGCCCAGTCGTCGTACATAACCTGACCGATTTCAACCCAGGCCATTTCTCTGGTAGCTTTATCACTATATTCAGGCACATTCGCGTTCCATAAACATGGTCTGCATTGCATTTCCTTAATGAACTGTCGTGTGCTATACTTGAATGACATTTTGACAATGAAGTATCAAAACTTGATGCGTTTGGTTAACGTTACGCTATATAATAAATACGCGGACTGACGCTCAGTCGCTCACTGTCGACAGCGAAGCGATACGCGTCGCAGCGGAAAGAGGGGGCGGGGGAGATATGCCAGAGCTGCCACAGTTACGATTGCGAGCTACCCACATTCTTAGATTATTAAAATCAAATGACTATGGAATTTTGCCGTTTTGACATTAGATGATGATTTTTCTGCCTGTTGTGTGAAAATCAGATAAAACACAAATAAACATATCTACTAGATGGAAATGCGACTACGCTAATTTGATTTAAGAGTATCACATTATAACGAAGCATAGGTACTACATGAATATGCAAAAAATATAAATATCCTCACATAGAAATTATTTTTATTTTTTTTATTTGTAACGGAATAATGTATTTTTATTATAAAAAACATTCTCAATTATTTTTACAATAAACATTAAAACTATTGCAAACTTATGTAGTAAGCACAGCATCCATCTGGGAAGAATTTCTTTTTAATTCTCAAAAAGATTTATTTCCATTACCCATCTAAAACGCTTAGGTACCTTATTTATGGTAATTATAATGCAGCGGCAACACCGCTCATAGTTGGCGACTACGTTCCGCCGCTAACTGAACCAATCAGCGCGCGTACTGTCGGTCGATCATAAAGTCTGTCACCTCGGCTATTGGCTACCACAAAATCGCCTGACAGATACTGATTGTCATTTCTTTTAATAAAAAAAGTTATGGGGTCGAGGTTATGGCTATTATGTGGCCACAAATCCTACTGCCTGGTACTGATAATTTTGACATGAAAAAATGCCATAGCTTTTTGCCCGGGTTAGCTGTGAAACTGTAAAAGGGATGCTCAGATTCGGCGTAGCACTGAAACGTAACTTTTTCGATAGATGGCGTTGTGAGTTCACAATATTGAAATGAACAGTAAGTATAATTTCTGCGGAGCTTAGTTTGGTATTCTGTGTGGGTAATAAATAAAGTTAAAAGTTGTGATTGGGTTTTGATTTATTCAGTTCTTGTTGATTGTTTACTTTTAGGCATTAGGTAAAGCATGACGTATCTTTACAGTACGAAAATATTTATTTACATCTAGCCAGAATATACGTTTGAAAAGACACAACTCTGCTTAGCTCCTAGGGAAAACGAGCAATATGTTTTTGTTTACAAGAAGAAAACCTCATTTGATAGATGATCTTCCTTAACTACGCACATGCATCATAATAGGTAGGTAAGGTTTATCTAGCCGCAGCGGCCGCAGCTTTAAATTACAGTTAGGTTAATGTTTGCACAAGCACACGTGTCGACACATTATCTCTGTTCTTGGTAGCTCCTCAGATTACAGCATCGCAGGATACGGGACATGGCTTATCAACGTGACAAAACAACTTTCGTGATAAGCGTAAAGAATGGGTGTCAACGACTTCTTTGTTTCAGGTGAAAACACGTGTTAAGTTTACAGCCTGACTTATCTAAGTTTAAGCTGCAACTATGTAAAGTATGATGTACCTATGTACTTGCTTACGTGCTTTTAAGAAAGAAGTAGATAAAGTAGGAACCTGTTTACTTTATTTGTGGGTAAGTGAAGTAAAATAAAAACTTAGTTGTGCTCTGATGAGAACCCACCCTATGAAATTGCACCCCATTTTAATAAATAATGGGTGCAATTTCAGAAGATTTCAGGGTCGATAAAAAGCCAAACGTTATGTTTACGTAAATGCTACAAAAGCTTATATTTACGTAGAAAATAAATACTACAAAAAAACATGCAACCTTACAAATGTACACATTAATCATCGGCCTCCTCCACTATTTCGGAAAAATGCCATTACCTACAGCTGTGACGTTTCGGCTGTATTTTTTCAAAGAGGTTCGACCACAAACATTTCCTGCAACTTATTGCCCTGTTTCGAGTAAGGGCCCTCGCTATTTAGTTTGTAAGGACACAGGGGACCTATCCCTTTATTAAGATTAGGTACGGGTCGCTGTGCCCCGACTTTTGTGACCGGCCCCACAATTATTCTTGGTTAGGAGATGGTATGTTGTTGAGGATATTGTTGTGTTAAGATTTATAGAGAAACGAAAAATAAGAAGTCAATGATTAAACAAGAAAAGTCGGAAACTTAGATAGACTTCAGCGAGAGCGTCTAGCCTCATTGGTACTAATGTTTTAGTATTGAATATTCTTTTAGAGATTGTCTGGTGGATGGTCTCACATTTGCACGTTTAATTAAAGGTTCAATATTGTTGTGCCAAACGATAAAAAAAAACACATTTTGGTTAAAACCTTATTCATTCCATAACTTGGTCGATTACTCAGAGTTTTTGTAACATAGACACCATGATTGATATCCTGGAGGCACGCAGGACCATCACGGATTGATACGCGTCATTACACTCGTACGGCTAATCGCTGCGTGAGCGCACCACGCTCGGTCAACTTCAGCCGTATTATTGGAGTAACTAGAATCAGGTTTGTTTCACCATTGTTTTGTTATGGCGACATACGTTGTTGATGTACCTACCTAGGTACCTACTTATTATAGACGTTGCGTTTGTGAAAATGGTGACAGAACTACTTATAGAACTAAAGAGGATTTAGGTGGATGTGTTCAGGATTTTGTTTATTGGTTTTTCATGTTATTAGATTGAGGATAATTGAGATTAGGTACATTAGGGTCAATTCCCACTGAAAGAGCAGCGGCCGGCAGCGGCCGTAAGAGCACGGAAAATGTAAGAGCGCGGCGCGGTGCGGCGCCGCGCGGCGCCGCGCGGCCCGCCGCGCTCGCGCTCAATCCCTTGCAATTACGGCCGCTGCCGGCCGCTGCTCTTTCAGTGGGAATTGACCCTGCTTACCTTAAAACTCAACGAAACTTAAAGCTGCTGTTTTAAGCCAAGAGTAATTTAAAAAGTAGTTTATGTAATTATACCTATAACTATACTACTTATTTTTACTTGGTCTGATTTTAAAACTGTATATTTGCCTATTTCTTTTTATTCTGCTTATATCGTGTTTGTCTCTTATATTAGGTAAATTAGGATAAATTACTTAAGTACCTACTAAATAAGTATGTAAAGAAGAAACGCGTTACATAGGAGTACAGCACCATTAATGTCCATTATATTTATAACAAAAGAGATTCCATTACCCTAATAACATTATACGTACTTACACGCGAGGATCCACAAAGCAAAAAAAAATATCTGCTGGAATATTGAATTACCTACTTAATAGAAAAATGCGAATGCGAGGGACCTCTATTGTTATTTTTTCTTAGGCTTTTACTTTGTCTAATAGTATTATTACATTAAATAATAGAATACAATGAGATTTTAAAAAATATTTTCATTCCCCGTGCCTAAGTTGGAACCACGGAAAAACACATAACTTCGTACGGAAAATAGTATGACTTCGAAATATGTATTTACACTTCACTCGTTATTTACATACGTCAAAAGTACCTAGTTCATTGAGCATAAGCCCTGCAATATTGGCCAGGGGAGCACTACTAAAAGGGTTCCCGTGTAATATCTAAAGTAACGGCTTAAACCAGGGGAATAATTTTATCCGGCTCAATATTAAGAGAGAGATGGTAATTTTTGGTACGTCGAAATTGTAAGGTTTATGTTGTGGGTACTTACGTTGCTTCAGCACCTTTACTGGATATTATTGAGTGTTGGATATCTCTTAAAAAAAAAAAAAAATCAGATCATACTTATATTGAAAATGTTCCTGACCTTGTTTTCCATATGAAACCTACGAACTTCTTGGTCAAATCAAGACAGGATACCAACCTCTTTGGTTCCGTTACAGCATGATCAGGAATGGCGTACTGGCTGAATTTCCCGAAAAAAATTGTCGAAAGCCATTTGCCACAGAAGAAAAAAAAAAGGTTTTGCATAGGACCTCTTTACCACTGATCTTTTTACTTTACAGGGATGAAAACCTTTTTCAATTTGAATTTGTTCAGAATTAGTCTAGATTAGTAGGGAACAGGATTTCAATTTAAAACAATTAGTCTACTTTTTAATAAATTGGCTGCACGATTTCCACATTTTTTTTACCATTTCTCTTCACCACAGAGTTTTCACATATTATGAGATGGTAAATGGTTCCGTTCGGATATTATTATGATTTATGGCAAATGGTTCTCGCTTAGTGAATTTTTCACTGCGTTCACTGAAGCTGGAAACATTACGTTAAGATAAGAGTACTTTCTCTTCCAAACTTGAGGCAAACACCGTCGAATTTGCTGCGCATCGTAAATATATCATTTATGACGCCTTAATTTAAAGTTATGGTGATGTAAAACACCTTTCTCTCTTAAGTTTACCTCGTCTGTGCTCTTATAGCCCATCCTATGCAATTCTGTTGGCAGAATGTGCTCTCTTAGGATATTTATTTCTACATCCCTTTCAACCTTTCTGCATGAACATGATTATGTTCTAAATATAAACAAAATAACATCAATAACTTAAAATATTAAAATTAAATTATTGCAAACGAAAAGTAGATAATGGGATCATGATGTTACTGTTAGTTACGTAAACAAGCAACTTATTCGCATCTGGTTAGACCGGAAGCTGACCCCGCGAAGTTGAGTCGAGGTCAAACAGATGACGTATACTTACATAAGTGAGATAAAACTTATTGGCGTTAATCAACGTCTGTTGCAGCGGACGTGGGACAACTTGCGTTCCTTGTCAGTTGACAGGAAACTTGCCAACTATTTGCGGGGCTTTGTTTGACTGTAATTATTAAATGTTTAGGTATGTTTATCAATAAGTACCGTGAAATAGTGATTTTGTCTTTAGTCAAAATTATGTGTAATGTAATCGTATTTTTAAACGGTTTTATTGTAGCTGAACTCTTAAACTGAAGGGCTTAAAACTGGAAAAATGTCCATATGCCAAAGAACTAGGTACCATCTTCACCTTAACACTCCAATGCAATAACATAAGTTACGTCACCAAGACATTATGTAATTTATTGTTAAAATCTTCTGAAGGGCAAAAACACACTTACCGCCAAATTCCATTAAAATTACACACATTACTATTGTTCGGGCGCAAATCACGCGACTGTGGAGAAAATTACGGATAATTCAATGTTGTCTTAACAACGTCACGTCAGCGACATCTTGGCGTGACGTTATCGTAAGGAAGCGTCTGTTTCGTAACACAATGAACTGCAAACAATGAGCGAAAATTGTGAAAGACTTATTCTTGAATCGCTCGAAATTAGTTCAGATGTAGGTATATATGGGGAAATGTTGAGGGTGACTGTAATTGTTTTAAGATATATGAGGCTATATCTTAATTCGTTAAGAAACTTATATCGATATTATATACTACTAGCTCTTGCCCGCAACTTCGTTCGCGTGGAATAGGGACTACCAGCAGATTTTTGATTTGACCAATAGATGGCGCTATATGTCCGGAATAATTTTATTTTTATTTTTTTTTGTAATAAAAACTATCCTATGTCCTTTCTCAAGTTTCAAACTATGTCTGTACCAAATTTCACACAAATCGGTTCAGTAGTTTAGGCGTGAAGAAAAGACAGACAGACAGACAGAAAGACAGACAGACAGACAGACAGACAGACAGAGTTACTTTCGCATTTATAATATTAGTTTGGATTTCTCATATAGTAATGAAGTAAGCTTGCCAAGCACCAACAACTGAAAAAAATTGAATCAATGTTCCCCAAATGCACTAGAAGGAGGGTTATGCTTTTCAGTTGTTGGTCAGTAAGCGTAGCACAGGTACAAACTACATAATAGCCTCATAACTAAGAATCTTACTTAATAAAGCATGCAGTTCAGTCATTCGAACGACAGCATTGTTTATCGACCTACCTTACCACACACTCATGCAACGCGATCATAAAGAGCGACTGAAGAATAGTCGCCGCGTCGTGTCGCAAGTCGACTGACAACAAAGGCTCGATTTGTCGCAGCATTGTCGCAGCCACAATGGCAACCGGGTCGAGTGGCTACGGAACCACGTTAATGTGCCTACGAGACATGCTTCGCTACATCTTGAAGCTTTTATTTTACATTTCGTGACTACTCTGTGTGAAGGTCCCTTAAGTATCTCTTACATACATAGTCGCTAGACCTGCACACAGGAAATTATTGCGTTTGTATTTGTCAAGCAAAGGAAAATAATCTTCTAAAAAAACACTTATCCTATATTCGTACAAAGTTGCAATCTCGTAGCAAAAATAAAATAAACCAGCTACCGCGACTTGCCACCTAAGCTATAAAACAACAAGCTACGGTAAGCAATGACTTGACTTGCCAGAATCCAATAACACTTACGCACGAAATTCAATCAAGCAAGATAAACAAAGTGTTGAAACATCGCAAAACAAATTCCCACGGGAATTAATATTTCATTACATAAAATTAATCTTGATCAATGACAAAGTCTCGCGAACAATGGATTATGAGACAAACACCAGTGGTATAAACTGTGTAATCTTATTTCAATAAATAATCCCGCAAGATAGTATTACCTTCTAGTTTTATTCTAACCATTTAGATTGGTTTTGCGCATAATTTTCTCGGTATCAGTGAGAAGTAGATTCGCAGCAATATTTTTTGCGAACGCTAATGCATCTGATAGCGGAGGAAGTCGTTGGCTGCGGCAGCCGGAAATTGTATAGCATTAGAGGGACATTAGCCGCTATGAAAGGGACACGTCGCCCTTATTGCATCTGAAGGTTAACAGTAATTTAATGGTGTAATATTTATCAAACTACAATCAACCGCGCATAAATAATTACTTCCATGACGCGGCCAGTTACTTGCAGATAAAGCTGGATATATGTGTTAGCCTTGAAGGAAGGAAAATCTAATGAAAATATACGATAAAGGGAGACGTGAAATGGCAAAATTAACTTACGTGGGGACATCTTTCACGCCATTAGGGTCTTCGTGATCCATATCAAAGCATGTAGTCGTTAATGCAGGTTTGTTTGCGAGTCGTGGCCCACAAATTAGAGAGCTGTGTGCCTTTTTGCTCCATCACCGCCCCACTGGCCTTGGCTCCGTGATACCACGGACAGCCAAAAAATTGGTGAAAAACGATAAATGACTCAACGAAGGAGATGACTGTTCGTTTTTGCCAGCTTTTTTCGGTTAAACTTAAGCTTAATGTGAACGTCAATATTACCTATATAAGGTATACTTCCCAATAGTTATCCTAAACAGCCTTGGCAGCCCTTGGCAAGGGAGAAATGAATGTTGTCCACAGATCCCATTCTAGAGGTAATAATATTTTCTCATGAGTTCTCAGGAGTTGTGGCTGCTATGAGAAATTAATTGATATATTTCCATAACAAACCAGTAGCTATTAATATACTAGATAGGTAATTTAGCGACTCAATTACAATTGTTAGGCAATGAGTCCAGAGCCTTGGAGCTGTGTTAGCTTGATTGAACTTTTCTCCGTCTAGTCTAGCAATCATGTCAATCAGTCGCGCCTAAATTGGCCTATTTACTGATAGATTTTCTATTATTGGCTATCAGAACAATAAATTGTTTGCTATCAGTTGGAGAGCCTTGACTCTCCAAGTTGCGAACCAGTTTGTTATCACTTGGCGAAAAGTGGATTGAATTTGGGTCGCTACATTTGCGAATCTCGTATCGAATGGGAACATTAACCTGATTGCCGTGTTTATTTTGAAAATTTCCTTCTTTATATACTTACCTACGCTAGTCGCCGGGGTTACAACGTAAATACAAACCAATGTGTAAGTAAGTATTGGCTTCTCTCAGCGAATTTGTTTACGAATTGTTTGTTGTATCGGATACGCTATACCTACCTATCGTGAAGAGAAGCTTCATTGTAATTTGCATGGTAAGTTATGATAGTTGGCGAAAGAAAATTATTAACCCTCATGAAATTAATGTAGGTCTATATAGTTTGTTTTCTTTATTGATACGTCTTATGCTTTGCCTTCGTAATCAGGTTAAAGTAGGTCAAAATAAGTAAACAGTTTAAACCTCATTCATATGAAAAAGAAAGCTTTTGATAAGAACCCGTATAATTCAAATTCCAAACACTGCGCGACTAATACGAAACGATTTTTGTTGGAACAAAACACCCGCACATCGGCCGCAAAAGCGTAAAAGTCTTCGTTTACATTAAAATCTAGATTAGATAGAGTAATTTGTAAGTATTTAAGCTGACGCTTACCTAACGCGGCAGACACGCAACTGTCGATGTGTCATAACTAGATGATAGGTATTTCAAAGGAACGTACCAATTACACCACGAATACCAATAACGCGTGCGGCAATCAGTCAAGTCATCCGAGACCGTTGATGTTCATAAGTACGTAGCTACGAAGACTATGATACAGCACTTTTGTGAGACAATACATAACGTAGTAAGCTAAGCTAAGCTTCTAGTCCAGAACCCGCAAGCATCCAGAAGCGTTAATAAGGGATGCAGCCTTGGCACAAATCCAGACAGTTACATATAAATTCGGCATCTAAGTTTTACCTACCCAGATTTTCATTTCATTTCGAGGTAAGCTGCCATCAATCTTTAAAATTCTACTAGCTTATGTATCTTCGCTTCTACATGCAGGCGTTTTGTGGATAATAACGACAAAACTTTTAGTAGGTTTAATTAAGTGGTATTATGATGATGACTAATTGTCATTATTTTGAGAATGAATTCAGGTGAATTAATTTCACTCGAACACAGCTGGGACGGCGTTCTTAGAAAAATATGATTGTTTCACAGAGACCGCTCTTTGAATTTATTTTTGTGGTTTTATGGCATTGACACAATAAAACAATGAAGTTAAATAAATGAAACGAATCATGACTAATTAAGTTATTATATTTTACTTGGCAATTAACTTTAAATTAACAAAACGTGATGAAGCAAATTAGGATTAATAACTAGAAAAATTATAAACAAAACAAAATGCTTAGAATTATCATCGCTCTTTTGCTGTTTTTCCTAATATTTGTAAGGTCGTACTTTCCTAATTTATTGCGCAGACTAATCTGAAAGTAACTAATATTTTTCTTCCTCAAAAAAGTTTGTAAAAATGAGAACCGTTTGGCCACCGCACATGTATCACACATGCTTGCACAGTGGTTGTGAAAACAAGCAACCAACACAGTGCGAACATGGAATCGCAGAATTCAGTCCACTTCATAAATTGCCACTCGACATTACCTAATTGATGAATGGACATACGGATTAATTAAACGCTATTAACTTCTTGCTCTATTTTTCTAATTGATAACGCCTGCGGCTGCGTGGTAGCGGCTCATCATTCTTGCTGGTCAATTAATTTAGTATTCATAGACTTATTAATAACGTCCAAAGATACAGTTTCTAGTAAGTTTATAATATCATCAATTGCCTAGCTTTTTCCGAACTATGCTTCCAGTCTAACCGGATGCATGTAGCAGTGTTTTACATTGAGCCAGTGCCTATATGACCTCCTCAATATGACTAAGTATAGACAAACTGAGTTTCCGAAAAAGCTAGCACTGTGTATGGCATAGATAAAGCGTTGCTTAACCTATGATCGATCAATCCGTGTGGCTACTGCTTACCTAGCCATTAGCAGTTTTACTCTATAAATATATTTTAATAAATTATAATTATATTATAATTTTTTTAATACTTAAATTATAAAATTATCATTATATTATAAAATTATCCAATCATTTTGCAAAATGAGATGTCGATGTAATGTTTTGTAACTTACCTCATTGTTTGTGTGTTCTTCTGAATGAACAAACGGAAGCATCTGCTCATAATAGCAAGTCTCTACAACACACCTGAGAAAGACACGGCCTTTTTTTTTATTTTTTTTTTTATCGACGTAAAATCATCAAATGACCCCTCCCGCTGTGGGTTAGCAGCGGTGAGGGAGTGTCAGACTCTTACTGACTAAAATCGTCGTGTTCCGTCATAGGCCTTTTATGTACCAGGGCCGCGGTATCTCTTTCGAACAACCCGCAGCCCCGGCAGGCCTTGCCCTGCTGGCCCCGCTGGGTTGCTGACATCTCTTTGAGGAGCGCGTGGAACAACGCGCGCCGTCGACACGGGTCTGTCATCTAGAAAGACAGAGGGACGATGAGCCACCCGAACTCACCGCCCACAGACCCACGCCTACGGTGGCCGGGAGTCATCTCGCGACACCCGGCGCCCATGGTGTCTACCTGGTCCAGCGCGGCGGCCGGGATGAGAGGTGCGAACTCACTGGCGTTCCGCCTCCTCCTTCTCGAGCATGACCGCTTCTCAGAAGGAGGCGACGGCATCCCATTCCCTCTCGCCCCGGACCATGGCCTGAACCAGGGCCGGACGCGAGAGGTCGCCGCCGCCCAAAGCCTCGACGAGGACCCGGCGGTGCCCTTCCCATGCGGGGCACACCTGGACTGTGTGGTCCACCGTGTCCTCGGGGCTGTCCGCACAATGGTGACACCCGGGCGCCTCCTCACGACCGATGCGGTGCAGGTACCTCCCGAAACAACCGTGTCCGGTGAGGACCTGCGTCATGCGGTACGTGAGGGCGCCGTGACTCCTCCCGAGCCACTCCTCAAAGAGGGGACTTACCGCCACGATGGTGGCGTGCCCTAAGACACGGCCCTTCATCAACGACTGAAATCTGAAAACTAGTTGACACAAAAATCACCTATTATTTACATTTTACACAAGTACATTTTACTAGGGAAGGGGTATCGGGAAAAATAATATTTAAAAAATTCATTAGGTATGATGGTCCTCTCACTGTCGAGGAAGAAAATTACTAAGATTATTAGAGGGAAATCCCATACATTAATTATTAGAAAGAGACATATATGATATAGCTCGTGATAGCCATCGGTTAGCTGGCACTATGAGACTCCTAGGTTATAGTCTTAGTAGGTATATAATGTAGGTACAGTATTATGCTGGTACATAACATTTTATTTATCTTGGCATCTTAATAATATTTTCAACTAACTCCGTGAGAAACAAACGCTTCATTATGTCTCTTTTTTCAAAAGAAAATAATTGTCTCACTATAGAAAAACTGTTCGAGCAAACATGACATACCTACGCGTTCGGTTCTCAGAATCAATAATACTCGATGTGGATCATAATATATAATTGCAATACTGAATGCATAACTAAACATCACAGTTTATGTACTTACCGTGACGTACTCGTAATTTTCCGTCACGCCTGCCTTCTCCACGTGCTAATAGTGGATCCGAATATATTATTATACACCAATCTTGAATAGTTTGAGCGTCACGCTTTTTTCCCTTATGAGGTCACCAGACTACTGCCAGGTATTGACTTAATCGACGTAAAGTATCTTTCTACTTTGTTTACGGCTCTACAAAGTAAAGAAAGTGTAGCATGACCGATAAGCCGCAAAACCAATGGAAATGAATGACTTTGTTGCCCGTGCAGTGTAAAGTTTTCTACATCAGCTACACATATTTATGTGTCATTTAGGTACATGAGAAAATTTCAATGTTAAATACAGATTGCATCTAACCTAATATCGATTTTGAATTCATCAATATGACGTAAGTAAATCCTAATTTTGATAAGACTTAAGTTGACCTGCTTATCCTGAAAGTAAATCCGGTACTAGAAAGATCAAGACTGTCCGGGATTAATGATGCGATCAATACAAATCGTGCTCAAGATGCAACAATGAGAGCATATCAATGACTATTGCGCTCAAATGCAAAGCGATATGTTTTTTAATCCGTATCGGATCTAGATCATAGATCACGACGTCACCTACTTTAAAAGTACAAGTGCAGGATCGATCGATCGCAGAAGGATGATTATACATGCATGTAACTATGGTAATTGGTAAATGGTGTTCCGTGGCTCTTCATTATCAACCGAAATTCTAGAAAAAATGACCTGTTCGTCCCATATTGCATATTAGCATCTGATTTTGTGACACACTATATTGGGCCTACGCCGAAGTTTCATAGAATCAGTAGGTAAACTAAGTATTTCTTATATTTTTTAACTGTGAGTCCCATCGAGTCAGTGATCGTTTATTATTTGTATGCCTCTATAAGGTAGGTGAAGGTAGGTAGCAAGGGCACAGCTCCATAATTAACATATATTCATTAATTACAAGGAAATGGGCGTCAAGTGTTGAATACTTTTATTGTGAAGCATCGGAATGTGATGCGTGTTATTTAATAGCTATCAAGTTTGAATAACAATATGCAATATTGTAAGCCTGTCTTCGGAATTTTATTTCAGGTACAATTGCCTCTCTATATGTATATAGATCTCTCTATATTCATGTACACAAAGGTATGTGACTTGATTTTGATTTGATTACACGATATTATTTTCTATAATAGGTAGATACCTACTTCATGCCTGGGTGTTTAGTAGGGCCATGATGGTATGAAGTCAAGTAAGGCAGCCATAGATAAAGGTACTATATTAAGGCCACAAATCATATTAAACTATGAATTAGTGAGTAGTGGTGGGCTATTCACCACACGCCCACAGCAATAGCTTCCGCCAGCAAGCCTGATGAAATCAAATGCCTCATAATACGCCGCCGGAATGCGACTATCGACAATGCGCATGGGCACTCAATTATTTTACATTACGTGTTGAAATCACCGCATTTCGCGCCATTTGTACGATACGTACCTACGGCTACTTGTGAAACGTTTACAGCTGTATGTAAAAACAAGGATATAAACACTTCAATTGCGAATTATGTTGGTATTGTAAGGGTTCCAAATTAGCAATGGCGGTGTTGAAGTATTTATTTGATTGAAATGCTGATCAAATATTTTACGCTTAAAAGACCTTTTCAATTTATTGGATTACGTATTTGTATAAAGTAAATTCAACTGTACTTAATATATAACTGTATCTAAGAGTTAAGAGTAACTAAGAAGTACACGTTACACACTTCTAACAATTACTTGACTTCGGTTTAAGTCAAAGTTTTGCACAAAGTTGGTTAGAATTACCATGTCGCCATATGCTTTTGAGAGAGTTTGTACAGCAAGATGCGATAAAAAATTATAAAACTTTGTTCGACTAACAATCCAACTTTTGAAAATAGCTCTTAAAGGCGTTTACTATTATTTCAAAACAAATATTGAATTAGTGATTTTATGAAATGTCTCCTTATTTGTTATATCTTACGTCGAAATTTGACTGTCCCATATAATTAACGAAATTGTAATAATGTTACGAGGTAATCTGAATTCATTTACATAAAATTCATTTGAATAGAAACTCGAAGAAATTACTTTAATTGAATTTAAACTTGAGGCGCGTTTCGCATAATATCAAAAGTTCCGCTATTCTAATACCGTCTGAATGTCCGGTTGTTTTAAATTAATTTGTACTTTCATCCTCCCCTTCGTTGTTGCCCTTAATTAACGGTTAACACCCCCACCACGTTTGGAGCCATAATTTACAAACGAAATTATCGCACGCCTGTTGCAAAAACTGAGTGCCTATAATAAATTGAATAAAAATATGCCATACAATTAATGTTACAAAGTATGATCGTGGTCTCCAGTTTTGTGTCTCCAGTTTATTGAACTGATTTTTAACAACATAACTTTACTCCAAATTAATACGGAGACCACCCACATTTTACGATTGCACATCAACTATCGCGCTGATTTTAAAAATGATAACACAAAAACCGGATCAATTAACGCCAATAAAACTAAAAATATGCAAATATACGGACGGTTCATTGACAATGTTGAACTTTATGTTCATAAACCGCAATTTTCTTATAATCCTTATTTATATTGAACCGCGGAATCACACATCATTAATAATGTATGTTAATGTCGTGAAATATGATGCTTGCGAATAAAATAACATAAACAATAGGTAATTACTGATTCCGAGGTCGACTGCTAGACAAAGACCACGCCTTAGAATCCAGTGATATTTTGTTTCAAAATCAAAGTAACCTTCGGAATGAGCGGCCACGGAGGGAAACCTAAAATATCATCGATAACCCGCTTACAGTCGACGACTGAGGTTCCTCTCGTCTGTTTATTTATTTACTTTTACGCTCTTTGCTTAATTAACACATAGCTGCTGCAGTGTCGGCGCCCGGAGCAAAATATTCAGCAGTGTGTCAACAAATTTGAAACTTCCGAGGCAGACAAGCCCCTGGTCAATCCGCGCTCCCCAAAGCAAACACTGCTGTAATTGGCTTTACATGCTGCAACGCTGTTCAAAGCAGCTTTGAAAATAAGCTCAAACAAGATTTATAGACGGTCTACTAAATTACTTTATTTATACTAGAAGATTTATTATTTTGACAGTTTAATGTTTATACGAAGTATTATTTTCTAATTAATATTTTGTCTCGGATGCCGAAACTAATTCAAACTAGTCACACTTTATTAATTTAAGTTTAATTAAAAATTTGTATTTATTTGACAGTTACTTTACTAAGTATTGATTTTATGGTATAAATCAATACTCTAACTGAAAAAGCGTTAAACAAGAAAAGTATTGGATCTGCGTGAAACGTAGGTAAAACGCGACGTACAAATATTACATTCATACAAACATGTGTAGGTAAACAAAGGCTTTATCTGACTTAGCACCTATATGAAACTTTAGCTGAGACTACAGAGGCAAAAGTAATTCATGGTAAGTAACGTAACACCCAGATAACACGCATCTCGCCAGATGGTCTTGCCGCAGTTTGCTTAAAGGCAAATGAAAGTGAAGGTACATAAGCGCTTAAGATATTTTATGGCGGTAATTGTACGGCAATTTGGTTTCGATTGTACATTGCAGCCGCTGCGCCGGTGAATGCATCGGATAGTGCATCGGTCGAAAGGGTCGCGGTTACGGAACGGCCGCCTCTCACTGCTCGCCGACCAAATGTCATCGCCAACTGCACTCGACAATGTAATTATACATAGCTGGCTGTACCCACAGCCTTTGTGGGAATTATACGGAGCATTAGTTGCGTCTCCGCAGAGAGAAATCGAGAGTGCCAGTCTGAATCTTCCTACGTAAAAGTCAATTGAGGTCATTGAGGATAATAGTTGCTATAGAGATAGTAACAATGAGGTAACAACATCCGATGGTTAAGTTTTAGAATTGATAAATTACTTAACGACTATTGTGAAGTACCTACACTTATGTGTGAGTATCTGCTACCGGCGTTAATTTTATCAGTATCGAAAATATTTGAGTCGGTTAAGTGGTTTGTCAACTAGAACATCGAAAGCCGAATGCGGATGAAGAAGCAGTACCTGCATAAGGCCCAAATTTTGAAAGCGATTGTAATTTTAACCGATAACCAAAACCATATATTGCGAGCCAGGAATACAAGTTCAAAGATCATAGAAATTAAAAAAGAAACAGAAATTTTAATATATCATGCAAATGCTTCTACAAAATGGAATGACATCGCTGCAAACTAAATAGTCGTAAAGCTGTTATTTTGTCTGCGTGGTGACAATGAACTAAAAGATTAAATTTAAACGCTGCGAAGTGGAGAACCAATATTATGCAGCAATATTTCAACGTAGTTTATGAGTAAGGGGGTCAAGGGAATAGCGCACAAATCAATGGTGCATGGGTGTACGACACTTCCTCACTTTGTCTTGTGGACAATAAACAAAATGCCTGTCCAGTAGTGAGGCGACAAACAAAGAACACTCACTTTGGGGTCAGCATCGATTGTCAAGTTGCACCGACATTAGGTACGCTATTGTACACCAGAATGTCATTCAAACGAAATTGCGTAATTTGTCATTGTGATTCGTTTTCATTGATTAAGAGTCAGAATAAGCATGTGGAAAGTTGAAAACTTTTGCTATAAGTAACAAATCGATCAAGAGGATCACAATGCTCGTTGACAATTTCATTGCACTGGGGGGAGTGCGTGACGTAGCGGAATGCAACGCGACCACTACGCGCTGTAGAGATGCGGTGATACCATAAACACATGTAGTTTATTTTCGGATGTCCCTACTACCAAAGCATATTTAACGACCACATCCAAGCTCGCAGGAAGATATCATTAATAGAATAACATTAACAGATCGTTTATTATACACATTTTAAGCGGAAACATGAAATTAGAAATAATATTTACTTTCTTGATATGATTTGTAACATATTTTAGAATAAGCTAGCGAGTCTAAACATTTCACAAATGTGTTCTCATTTACTTCCCGTTGCAACATAATAGTCCAAGTTATTTTTAACTTTTATAGTAACCAATACCTACTCCTTGTTCATTAGGTAGAGTACATCTGATTATCTTATACTATACTCATGAAAGCTACACATAGTAGGTACCTATTTTATTTTCGAAATAGGAAATAACTAAAAGAGGAAATTAACATTCTGCATACAGGTGCAGCGCAAGGCTTTGCCAGGCAGTATCAAATTGCGGCCATAACTCTATTCAGCGAGCCAGACGGAAGAAAGTATAATAAAACAAAGCTCAAAATGAAAACAAGAGCACGGAAACTTGCAGTAAACAATGTTATTAATATTGACTCTCATTTCATTCTATCAAAGGAGATGAAAATAAGTGTTCAAAACAAAGCAATTTACATTTCGTTTTCCTTGTTTCCACAGATGAAGTAGGCTTGCTTATGAAGCAAAGATTTAAAAGTGTATAACGGTAAGCTTCGTTCCCTTCAATTGGCCATTCGTTTTGATCTTGTTAACTTCCAAAGCACGTTGGTTCCCTTGCGAATATAAAAATGCAAAGCAGACATGTGGGCAAGTGGTGAATGCAAAGGACGATGGGCGTTTTGGTACCCTGTCCAACAGTGTTGAATCTAGTACCATTGCGTAGGTCTTAGCAAGGCAAAAAATGTTTACTATGACGACTAGTCCCAAATCCTTGTCCATTTCGCGTGACATCGATTAATAGAATGTGTAATGTTCATAAATCATCAACGTAGATGTAGTTCTTAAATCCAACTGGATTTAATAAAAACTGGTAAAGTAACAAAAAAACAGGAATTTGGCCTTCTTAGAATGTTTGCCTACCGATTGCTTTAAAAAAAGACTGTGCAAACCTTTGCAGTTCACGCAGAACTAGGTTATGTATTTGATGAAAGTCTTTCAGTATTTACAATCAATTGAGGTTGAAAAGTCAGGAGACGATGTTTACATAGTACATATTACGACTCAATCTTGCTCCTCAAGGGGTGCTGAGATAATGATGAATTTCTTCTTAAAAAAATATGAATAAAAATGTTTTGAACTTTTGTCAAATCAGATGACGATTTTGTTTCCGTAGTATGACTCCATAGACTATTACAACTTTTAGATTATAATAAAGTGTATCTCAAACAATGTAAAATGTCTGTTAACTGAGTTTAAAATTATTACACTGACGACATATGCCTCTTAATGAATTTGCATATATTGATGACATACTTGTTTCTATGTCGATTCAATTTTCATCGTTACTTGGATCGGACAGCTAATTGAGGCAAGCCCCATAGTTTTTATTATTCTTCACGTAAATACCTTTTTAATGATATATCATACATTACTGTTGGAGCGGGTACCAAATTCCATACAAAGTGCCCATTGTCCTTTTATCTTTCTGCACCCCAAGTTTGGTGTTGGGGTTTTATACGATAACAACATGTTGTTTTTCCTAAGCCATGGCTAAGTATGTGGTGTTCGGATGTACATTCACTTCTGTACGGGTATCAATTTGATCCGACTCTTTGATTGGTCACTTCCTCGGTTGCCTTACATAAGGCACCTAATTATGAATGATTTCAATTACACAATGTATGTTAACAGGAAGTAAACAGACAAGATTCCTTATAAGCAACAGTTTCGCGGAGTCATAGCAACGGATAAGGACATCACTTGTCGATTGTATCTTACGAGCCGTATAATCAATAATCGTTTCGCGTAATTCAATGAGCTTAGAAATGGATCGCAACAAATCAATGATTATATAATTAATAGCTTTTCTTGTGCAAGTGTTTAATTACTTCGATTGTTCTAGAGATAGGCTTGCTTCTCAGGGACCATATTTGTTTTAAACACTAGCAAAGGCGTGGGTCTTACAGATAATTGGGTGTTTGCTTTTTATTGCAGCCCTGGTTCGTGTCCCGTCCATATTGGACGGTTTTCCTAGATCGTGAAATGCCACAAGACAACGGACCGGACCACTTATTTACAACATTGGAATACTTGCAGTTTTTGTTGTAAACAGAACGTTTATTTTATAATTAGCTTTACCATTTAATCGTATTGATGAATGTCGCGTCAATGTTAATTATGCTGTAATAATTGTGCATTTCTGTAATTGATTCTGCTTATCTGTAACTTCTACAGGTAGTGGCAACTTAAGAGAATGATGTTCCATGATTTTCTTTTTTATTGGTATCTACGTGTACCTATATTATTTTTTTATGAAAGTACCTTATCATGCCTGACAACATTTTTAGATTCATCTCTAAAGAATACCTACTTCGCATGAGGTTCCAGTCTAGTAACATTAAGGCACTTAGTCGGCCCCTCTATGACTTTTACTAAGCAGCCACGACGCATTGAGTGGACGATATAACAATTACTTACAGGTCTCCAATGTCAAAACACAGCAAAACATAGCAATAATGTTTCTCATTTAATTTAAAATTATTGCTGCTTACGCTTGCATCCACGCGCGGGGCTAGTTCGTAAACAATGTCCAGGTTTATTATATGTGACTGTATCGGGGGAAATCACTGGAGTTATAATAGTTAACTAGCTATTTGCATAGCAGTGTGTAACTTTATACATTACAGGTTGTATGTGTCGAAGTGACGCGTGCCGCGAGCTCTTCCGCACTGTCGCGTAACTGTTCCCTGACGTCCCGCGCGGGCGCGAGAGCATCGTCATCGCTCACTTTGTTGCATCCAATCTTTTTTATTTGCACGTTAGAATATGTATGCACATTATATGCCCGGTTGCTTACTGCGAGCCTCCCAGTTAGACCAGTAGTGTCAGTCTCAGATTGTTCACGGCATCATAGTGGTTTTTTTGCACGTAATTCTAGACATAACGCGACCGCAATTACTCTTCGAGGCTGTCCAATAAAGCACTCATGTCTCCACGTTCATTGCGTCCGCGAAGGTGTTTCATATGAGGCATATTTGGAATAGCTGGGAGGATGATGAACTTTTGAGCGGCGTTTTGCATTCTGCGTCTATTTCAGTATCGTCGGACGCATGCGCAGTTACGCGTCAAGCTATGTTTATAGCGCACCGGTGTTAAGTCAATTACTCTTACCAGTGTTACAAATTCCTTTAGCAATATAAAGCTGCAGACGTTACGCACTGCGGGCAGGAAATGGATAAAATTAACTCGCTATTATAGACAGCCGAAGTCGGGAAACAATCAATGTATAAACAGTTAGCAGACGTGGTCAGTTGTGGACCAGTGTCTCAGCGAGATTGAAGGAATTGTTTTTTGCCTATTCCAACCAAACACCTCGTTTTGTTTTTTGAGAAGTGGTTTAGGTATGAAGTTATGTTCAAACCAAGTTTTTTGTTGCTTCTGTGTGGACAGAAGCTGACGTACAACGAGTTCTACTTACTTACTGGAACTATGTACAATAACAATTATGTGGGCACACATTACGGCCGTTCCCAGAACAATTACTCTGCGATGTCACAGCAATAAAAGTGTTTCATTAACCTTCACGAATACTCGAGATCCACCTGTCGCAAGTTTATGTTTTGCGCAGGCGCAGTGAATATCCATGAATAAGATACAGCAATAGCTAAGTAATGGGACCGTCGCTAAATAACAACAGTGCGGCACGTTCACTTACGCACTGTTTATTGGAGTAGCTCCTACCTACAACTTATAGTTTCCTACACATATCACAATCCATTATCTAACTTCTACAGAAACACAAATACTTACTTGGGTACGAACAATATATGTCCAGGCTCAGTCCACTAAACTTCCTAAATTGGGACGTAAAAATATTATGACCATTTTTTACGACTGTTACAGTAATTTTATCGCCATTCGGCTCGCCTCCACATTTTCGGCCCATTTGCTGAACAATAGTAGGTATGTTTTAGAGATTTTTGGACATCAAATGTTTTACTATTCGTAGATAGATATTTTATTACCTGGAATAGGTGACTTCCAATAGAATAAAGTTAAGCATAAATCAACTGCGACTGAATGGCGGTAAGTATGCAAAGCGAAAAATAAAACTGGAATAGAAGAAACGTTCGCGAGATACACTCCATATTTGCTTTATAGACTCGGTATTGGCATTATAGTTAATCAGATTAATATTAACGAGACCTGTTAGACGGGATCTGTCCGCGCCAGGCTCCGCGAGAGGGTGTAATTATATCCGCGACCAAACAAATAAATAATCCTCTCGCTAAGTGATGACAGGATTGTGGACTCGGAGGAGACCAACGAGCATCTCTATGCAGCTCCGTGATGATAGACGAGATAACTCCTCACTCGAGTATTAAGCTCCTAATTGCTGCTTAACCGCAACGTTTAATGAAATTACAGTAACTGCGTGCCGCTGCAAAAGCCTTTAAAATGTGTACGCAGTACGGACTCATTTATAATTACTAACGCAAGGAAAATGTCTGTTGCGCAATATTGCGTAGTTAACTGACTACTTAAAGTAACGCTACATAATGCATATTCTACGGTACAGTGGTAGGTATATGCAGAAAAAGTATATTGAACTTTTATTTCATGCACTTTAGTTATTATATATTTCAAGCCCTAGCGTATGAAAATCAATAAAAAAACAAAAAATTCTGCCAGACATTAGACGACCTTTATAAGTTCAGGGTACTAAAAGTTCAGAGCGCAGGTTCTGTGTAATGTTGAATGGAGAGTAAATAATGTAAGGTCGGCGCGGGCGTCGCGTCACGTCGCGTCGTCGGCCCGCGTCGTGCTGCGTCGGACAGCGCCGCGACGGATCGATGCTGCGCGCCAGTCACCGTCCGCTCCGCACAGGGGTGATGCTCGTTTTATTTTACAACCAGCTATTATTTTAAAATTAGGCTCTATTCCCCCGTCTACTAACTTCTCATGCGGTAAGCCAAACCGCAAAACTATGTACTTATCAAAGAAAATTAGCAGAATTACGAATTATAATTACGCGTCGGATGATGTTCGCTGACAAACCCAAGGCGTAGCTATAGGCTCTATATATAAAAAAGAAGTTTACAAAGAACTTACCTACTAGCTTTCTTTTTAAACACATTAGGTACTTTGTTTTAACTTTAATTTTTTTATTTTTTTGTTCCACATGAAATCATAAAAAAATGACTGAACAGAACTCGTAAGGCGCAACCCTACGTATAGAGTATCTGTCTGCTTTGTACCTACTTCATCCCTTGATATGAAATCTCTAACTTATTGGAAGACGCATGGCATTTCAAACAGACTGTATTGGTGAAATATTTCATTTTCTCAGCGCGGTGTGGGGGAATGCTGCAAAATTAAATGTACTTTGATTAGTTCCAAGTTTGTATTAAGTTATGTTTACACGTCAGTCTTAGGTTGAATAATGTTTCTTTTTAAAGTTTTCAATATTGAATTGTTAATTTTTCTTATATTTTTATTCATTAAGTAACCTGATCGTAGCACTTACGTCATCATTGCTGATACTATCATGATGATGCTCAGTTAGGAAATGTAGACAAATAAACAAGTTGAAAATAAGTAACGGAAGCAGATGGCAAACGTTGATAGGAAATACAAAAGCTAAAACAAGAGTAAAAGCAAGAGTTTACAAAAAAACCGGCCAAGTGCGAGTCGGACTCGCGCACCGAGGGTTCCGTACAAATCCTGTATAGATAAAAAGTGAGTCTCGCGCCAACTGTTCAGTTTAGAACAATCATAGTTATGATTATTTTGTGAGACCAAAATAGTTAATATTTTTTATTTTATAATATAACTAAAATAGTAGGCCAGTACCTTGTAAAAGTTATTTTATTAAAGTTATTTATATACAACATTTTCATTTCATTTTCATTCAGAAATCTGATTGAAAATAGCTAATTAAGGTCATTGGGCATATCTGACCCATTTTGTAAAAACTGGCGGACATGAATCAAAGTAGTTTTAAATCGTGGAGAATGGTATGACGTTTCTTTGAATATAGGTAAATATTTTATCAAAATTCCATGGAGACGAATGTCCAGGATCGTTTGAAAAATATAAAGAATTATTATTAAAAAAACAAAATACCCGACTGCACACTAAAAAAAGAGTAAAACAAGCCCCACAATAATATTGATCAATCAAATGCTAAAAACTAATTATGTAATACCGTTTAAACAATACCTATATTAAAATACACTACAATATGTGTTCGTAATCGATAGTTAAATAAACAGAAACTTATTTTGAATACAAATTTACTGAATATAATTTATAAATATTGATGGAAAGCATCGCAGGCGGGGACCAACAGAGGCTTATTTATAGTCATTTCGGTTGTGCACCATTTAGCAGAATTTTCGTTGGTGGCGGTCAAGGTGGTCCCCGCCTGCGATGCTTTCCATCAATATTTATAAATTATATTCAGTAAATTTGTATTCAAAATAAGTTTCTGTTTATTTAACTATCGATTACGAACACATATTGTAGTGTATTTTAATATAGGTATTGTTTAAACGGTATTACATAATTAGTTTTTAGCATTTGATTGATCAATATTATTGTGGGCTTGTTTTACTCTTTTTAGTGTGCAGTCGGTATTTTGTTTTTAATAATAATTCTTTTATTTATAACTTTTAGCTGTTTTATTTAACGAAAATGTTGTAGATGTAGAAGACTATGTACCTTACTTTACCTTACTTTACCTTATGCGTGTGCCCGCATTCGGGCTGTATACTCGAGCATATCCCCCTCCGCACCGCGCCGCGCGCCGCATGCCAGGCCACGCCCTATCTTTTTGCTTGCTAACGCATGAGTTGCTTTGCGTTGACGCAGAATTAACATGTTCCCGTGGGAATTTTGAGAAAAAACGTATCCTATATTAATTACTCCCGTGATTGAAATGAATCTAATGATACCGCATACATATTTTTTTAAAGGGAAATTTAGAAAAAATATCCCGTGGGACTTTTAGGATAAAATGTATCCTATGACACTCCCGTAATCAAGACAAATCTAACGATACCTCATACATCAAAATCCATCAAGCCGTTTAGGCTACAGGAGGTCACAAAGGAACAGACATACATACATACTTACATACACTCGAAAAACATTACCCTCCTTCTTTGGCAGTCGGGTAAAGACAAGCAGTTTCAGAGGATTGTACAGGTTGCAATGCTAGTTCTTATTGTTAAAGACTTTTCATAAAGAAGGAGGATGTCAATTCGGATGACCAGGATCTGATGAGGATCTGGAAACCCTGAGAAATCGAGGACAACTCTTGAATATTGTAGGCACGTGAGTCAAAACCAGACATGTGAGTGTATTTTTGAGGGTACTGGTAAACAGTGAAGGTTTTTAGCTGATTTGATAATGGAGACTACAGAGAGTCGAGGGAACTCCTGAACGGTATGTTGCAACTACCACGTGTTTGGGCTTATTTTATTCGTATTGGCGAAGACTTTCCACATAGATAAGTTTGACTGCCATTGTGGGATCGATAGCAAAGATCAGATATAGTTATGGGAACTCCTTTACAATTTATAACGTAACCTTGTGTTGGAGCTTATTTTATTTTAGGTGATGAGAATTCAGTACTAATGGGATCTTTTATTTTTGAGGGATTAATCACCTAACGAGCCCCAGTTTCAGGTTTTTTTCGAAACTGCCTGACGACTTGTAACTGTCGAATTGTAACAACGACTGCTAGAGTGTAGGATTCGGGGCTGCTGGCTTTATGTTTCTAGAGCCTTGAGTTTGACAAAAGTGTAATTCTGTCCTTTTCTTTGTTTTATAAAGTCGGCTTTATTTTATTTTGTAGCATTTTACAAACAAATCCAACTTCAAACATATAAAAAAGCAACAAGAAAACAAACGCAAGAAAGAAATTAAAAAGATGATAGGTGCATCGGTCTAGAAGTCGGTGTCTAGAGAATGCATCTATATTTATTTAACCACCAAGATCTAGACCGATGCATATAAACAGTTTTCTTGTTGTTTTTAAAAGTTCTTTTTTTTTTGTAAAATGTTTTTATTTTTGACTTTTGTGAAAAGTTCTCGTCAATAAGAATAATATAAGCCCAAACACGACGTTACTAAAACATACCGTTGAGGAGTTCTCTCGACTTTCTCACGTCTCCATCATCAGGTAAGCTCTAAACCTTCACTGTTTGATAGTATCACCAGACATACATCTGAGAATCAAGTTTTAATCCTATGTATGCCTACAATTTCTGATAGTTGCCCTCGATTTCTCAGGATTTCCATCATCAGATCCTGACCTGATGACAATGGAAATAAACGGCGAGTATACTCTTTTACTACAAATAAATGTTTTCTCAAATCCGTCAAACTTGGTCGTTTAAATTCCCCATTGAAATGAGGAAAATATTTGATTTGATTTGATAATATTTTAATATTTTATGCAACTTCAAATTTATCATTTTCGCAATTTTTCCTTTATCTGTACTATATAACGTTGCTTCGTGCCGAATTTCAAGATTCCGAGTTCACGGGAAGTACCTTGTAGGTTTTGATTCCCTAGCGTGTGACGGAAATTCGTCTAAGGTGTCGGTATAACTACTGTATCTTTTGATCGCGTTAACTTAGAAGTTTAACTTAGATTTTTTCACTGCCTAAAGGGACAATAGACCTAGGTATTTGGTATAAATTTCAATTTGATACCTTTATTCGTTTGTGAGAAATAAGGTAGTAATTTTCATTCTATTAAAATATTTTTTTTTACATTATATAACTAAAAAAATTAGATTTTCGTAATTTTTCCTATATTTGCATTATATGACAATGCTTCATGCCAAATTTCAAGACTCTCCCTCTTATTATAAAACGCGGTATCTAATAAGTATCGGCTTTTGTACTACCTTTAATCCAGCTTTAAGTACGACCTTGAAAAAACGTTATTACAAAACGCAGTTTATCGCAAGTCCTATTACTATCTGTAGTACAAAAGATAAACCATCGAGCCCCCTAGTTTAACTGCAGTACTTAGTCGACAAACGTCAAATTCCACATTATTTACTTTTGAGGTTATTTGTTTTGTGATGAAAAAAACGAAAGTGGATATAAATATGTGTGATTTGGAATACTTGGATGTGTTAGAATACTATTGAGAGTGTCCGGGGACCCAACAGAATGCGTCATCGACAAAATCTCTTCAAATTACCTGACGACAATTTTCGATATAAATATCGATTTACGTTTTTCGAAATAATAGTCAATTGAATGCATGATGATAATCCAGGATGATCCTATGATGCTCAACTGGGCTCGCCATAAAGTAAGTAGCCTTTACAGTGCAAGTAGGTTGCCATAACATCCTAATTAATTGTATAAGAGTCAAAGTTTTTATTATGGATGTTTGTTTATGTTCCACTCATAAACTACCACATAGATTTTGATGAAACTCCGAAAATATATCAGATTATCATACAGTCTACTGTTTATTTACAGATTCAAGACTATTTTGGCGTTTTGCACGCCGTATTTCTGCCAGTTATATGCAAATGTTTGTAAAAGACTGGAAGCTTGCTAAAATGTACAAAAATGCCTAGATGAGAAAGGGAACAAGATTTTGTGATGAAGAACAGTGTCCAACATGTATCAGTGCATTGGACTGTATAAATAGACATCGGAATAAAATATAATTTTCTACTTTTATGTTGTTTCAAATGTTTCATTTTCTTTTGGTAATTTAATGCACACGATATTCTGTGTGTAAGTTATTGTGCACTTAATTTTGAAGAGGTTCTAATTAGATGCACAACGTCTTATTAAATCGGGATGAAAACAATCCAAATTATTTCTAACCTAAAAACAAAACATAACTCGGATACGCGCGCTGACGTTCCCTTATACGCGCAAACTCGATAGTATAAGAGAGAGAGAATAATTGGATCATGTATATCGTTAAAAGATACTAGAAATATAAAATTACCTTTAAATAATAAAAAGTAATATTTTCAACTGCAGAGATATTTTTTTATTATCATAGTTATTTATTTTTCATCAAAATAGACTTAACAAAATAATGTAAAAAGGAACGGCGCATAGAATTCGGAACGATTGAACGAATGATTTAAATATTTGTTGCTTATAATCTGTGGATATTATTTGAACCATAGACAAATCGAAGTACTAAACAGTCTTCTCTTAGTCTACGTTTTGTAATAAGGATGTAAAGACTATCGTAAGTACCGTAACAAACCAAGACGTCTTCAGTCGGGTTTAAACCACTACTTGCGGCAGTTTTTATAATAAGAGGGTACGAGTTTACGGGAAGTATCCTGTAGGTTTTGATTCCTTTGCGAGTGTCGAAAATTTGTTGAAAATATCGACATAATCGGCTGTATCTTTTGATTGGCTTGGCTTAGAAGTTTGATATTTTCACAGCTTAAAGGGACAATAGATCTGAGTATTTAATGTGAATTTCAGCTTGATACGTCCACGCGTTCTTGAGATAAAGGGTCTTGACAGACAGACAGACAGACAGACAGACAGACGGACAACAAAGTGATCCTATAAGGGTTCCGTTTTTTCCTTTTGAGGTACGGAACCCTAAAAACAACCAACCAGTGTGTCTTCGGCCTGGGACCTCGACTGGTACTCAATAAGGTTTCAGTTCCTTACTTCCGCATCCAGAAACCAAGCAATCCCGTATTAAAACTATGGACTAATCAGTATTTTCATTTTTATTGAACATTTTTAGGCTTATAAATGATAGGTTTTCAATCTTATTTTTGTAATCATTAGATGAATATGCAATGACATACTTTTTACGTGTACTGTACTTGTAGAACAGTCGTCTCCATTTTTAGTAGCCGTTCTGATTCTGTGATGATTTAAATTTTGTTAACGTCACACAGATTATTATCTAATACTTCCTACTCTCCGCGAAATGTAAATACTACAGATCATTACATTCATGTGTTAGTCTTAAGTCATGATAATATTATTGCGTTAGTTTAATTGGAATTCTATCTATTGACTACATTATCTGTCCTGTGTGAAATTGTCAGACGTATAATGACGTTTTTTTTCAGTTCAGCCGTATAATTTAGCTTTGTTGATAAGATTAAAACTATCATTGATATCATGATGGTAAAAGCAGGTGTGTACCAATATTTATAACAATAATTTCCTTTCTATCGACTGTTCAAATATTTTCATTTATTTTATCAAAACTATTCATGGTTTTCAGAACAAAATTTCAAGATTCAAATATTAATATTCCTTCATGGTTTTGCAATTTCCATGATATTATTAGATTCAGTCACGGTTTATGGAATTTAAAATAAAGTACTAACAAAATTAAATATGGAAGAAACACGTGTACCCACCCAGCTATTAATATTATATGGATTGTATTAAATTTGACTTTCGCTCATAACACAGTTTATCGCAGGAAATGGCAATAATTAATTTAATAATGTCTTGATAACTGTACCTGAGTATAGTATTTAGACAGACAGACTCATCTTAACAGTTTTCCTGTTCCTTAGTTTACTATTAAGAAGGTTAAGATATAGGTAAGTAGATAAATGCAGGAGTTATAATGTTCTGGTCTATTAAAAAAAAAACTTTTGTACTTCCGTAGCTTAGTACTTCTAGTTTGGTTTTGTATTGTGTTCACTTTATGAGAGTAATATTATTTGATTGGCAATAATAATTATTCGATACATTACTTTTAAAGTTTATGCGATGTTAACACGAGACTCCGGAGTAAATATAATATTAATTTATTCAAAATCATGTAACGGTCGGAACTGACTAATCAATTCATTTTATACAGTCATTAAATTATATACTTAATTTAACTCGCAATATTTTATTAAAACGTACCTAAGTACTTAGTATTTTCTCTGACCTTATTTAATAACATCAGCTACAAAATGAAAATCTTTAATTAGAATATTGACCATATGCGGGAGAAATAAAGAAAATTGTTTTAGAACAAATGTCTACTGAAGAAATTCAAAAGAAATTAAAAACTTTTTTAATTAGTCCCCGCTGAGTCGGCGATTAGAAAAGTAATCATGAAAAAGTTACTATGGATTTATTAGGCTTCAATATAACGATATATTTTTCGGCAGATTTAGACCCAACAAATTACAAAAAGAACTAATTACCATCACCTTCAGCTCATTAAGTAACTTCAAATTAGACTTGCCCCTATTGAAACTGTCATAAATTTTTGCTTGTCAATAGAAACTAGTTTTATAGCTTTGTGAAATGTAAGCAGACGACATCGCAGACATAAAAGTGTTTGCTGAACAGTGACTCAGGTGCAGCAGCTGTGTGGGGCTTAAAGCCGGTCGTTGATCTTTATTTGCGTGCCCCAACTGCCGGCTAGACTAACGCCAATACACGTCTTATCCTCCCCCGGGACAACTAACTGCTAATGAAAATGTTTGCACCGAATGTACGTACCTACACAATATATTATATATATATATATATATATTTTATCGCTTCAGCGTGTCGGCATAAAAGGCTGTATAGTTTTAGTAGCAATTGTGGGTTAGGCACAATATAAGATAGAGTGTTTAATTCGTGGAGCTTTTGTGGATTGACGCCCGTTTAACGATCCTACTATCACACTTTGCTGCAAAATCATTTTCGTTATCCTTAAAATATACATTTTGTGCTTTGATGACCTCATTGATGCAGTAGGCGTATGGATCCCGATGCTTGAATTAGTGCCCGATAGCATCATGGCCATAAGCTCAATTCCTATAAAACGAAACCAGCATAAATGTCTAACCACTTCATACCAACTTAATATTTATGTCAAATCATAACTGCCGCCTTCCTTATGCCCACTTACTCTTGCAATAGGACACACGTGGCGAGCGTAAGTATATTTGGCACAGCGAATATCATAAAATGGACGTTATTGGTAGGCAAAAAGCTAAGTCGGTTCAACGGGAAGTAGCACATACGTGACATCCGGACGGGGCCGCGGGGCGCACGAAGCGACCAAATCAATCGGAAGCGGGCTCTTCTTGTGGCTTCTAACGTACTTACGCGACGCGTCAATCATTTGATACGTGCTCAATACTTCGCAGACATTCGCTATTGACAATGCTTACAAAATTATATCTCGCTTTTTTATTTCATTCGTATTTTATGAAAAATATCAAGTCATCCCATCCGTTAAAAGTAGGCTGTATAAACAGCCTTATTGGTTTTATTTCTTGTTCTTTTAAGATAAAGAACAAGCTTTTTTAATTGGCTCGTTATTATAAAATCGTTAATATTGGAAAGTAACATTTCGTAACAGAGAAACTGCTGATTTTGCTTTTATTTTTAGTATCGGTGTCAATATACATTTACTTTGCAATGAGGTGTAATAACATTGGAGTTCCATCATCTTCGCGAGGACTTTCTTGTTCGCTAAGCCTGGGGTTCTCAACCCAAACTTGCGCGTCCACAAGATTTATGTGCACCCAAAAGTTTTTAACAGTGTTTTTATGTCTTTGATGTTGAAATTAGTTTTATGCCTTTCCCTGGCGGGCCTTATAACCTTATTTAATACTCCTAAGTAGATCCAGCGAACGTGAGTTGAAAGTAGAGCCTCTTTTATGGGGACTTTCGTGGATCCAATAAGAAGGAATACTTTAGGTCGTTTGATGCGTTTCGGAGATATTGGTACTGGTACTATGTCAACAACATTTTCTCAAAGTTCTCTAAAGGCACCGCTGTTACTTGAGAAGCTTGTTGCTTTTGTTTGTGAGCTTTAACTTCAATGTGTTTATCGATATTGGAATAATATTTGTCTAACAACAAGGTATTTAGCCTGTGGTGGGTAGAAGCTTCCTACCGCGTAAGGTAACTTGTTAATAACCTTACTAGGAAGATCTAAGTTGTGTACATTTATAATATTTTCTTATGTAAATTCAGAATATTGTTTACAGTATTATTACCTGGTGTTCTCTAACTTAATTCACGTATAATATACCTACAAGCCCACGTTTTCTACCACATTAGCCGATTTTAATCTGAAATTAGAACTATAAACCTAAATAAATAGGTATACGTTGTGAAGTAAAATCGACTGATGAAGGTATTGATGAATAAGATACCTATGTACTAAGGAAGAATTTTGCGTAATACGTTGTGTAGGTTCCTATTTCGCTATATACTGTTTTATGATCTGTAGGTATTAAGTATTGTTGATTATTGGGGATAATAACTCACTAAAAGGTAACATTTGTTCGGCTACAAGTGTAGCCAGTAAACAGTCTACTCTGATCCAAGGCTGACGATCATTCGATTCACCACATTAGTTTTAATGTAGCGAACGAAGATTTAATGAGATCCGAACTCACGATCTCCGATTGAGTATTCTTGACTTCACTTTGACTTGATAATGCTTAATTCAAATGAACTTGACCTTAAAACAGACTACCTATGTTTATTATTTTAATTATGACCGGTTAAAAAATGCTTCGATTCAAAACAATAAGCACTTGGAACTGTATTTGGAATAAGTCCATGACGTTACTTGGTCTGACCTCGCCCTTTCTTGAGCGAAATGCGTTTCAGTTACAATTCTATATCAAAAGTGGGTACGTCTGTTAGACAGCCTGGCGCCGACAGAGGTTCACTCATCCATTTATCAAAAGTATCCATCTGTTATCGGCTGGCAACGATCCACGGTCCACGAGCGTCTCGAGCGAAATCCATTCCATTGTTGACCGACAAACTCGTATCAATTGAGCAGATCCGATCAATTTCATAACTGCTATTCGGTTTCACGGAAAACGAAAACAAACAACAATGATACAGCATTTGAGATGAGCCACTTATTTCTGTTTCCTGTACCAATTACCTACCTCGGTTGTTTACCGCGGTAAAGATTCGAAACGTATCTATTAGCTGTAATCACACTTATTTATTTACAGATGTTGAGTTTTTAGGTTTTGCGGAAAACTAAAACAAAGTATGTACTTATTACATAATTATTACTTACATGTGCCTACCAATGTACGCCATATAGGCAATGCCCAAATTAAAAAATATAAAAATCGTGCAGGTAGGTATCTATTTGATCCGCGGGGCCTAATAGGGCCAAGGCCTGCCGGAGCTGTGGGTTGTTCGAAAGAGATACCGTGGCCCTAGCATATAAAAAGGCCTACGACGGAACACGACGGTTTTTAGTCAGAGAGTCTGACACTCCCTCGCCGCTGCTAACCCACAGCGGGAGGGGTTTTTCATTTTTCATGATTTCTGACGTCGTTTAAAAAAAAAAGGTATCTATTTGATACACATACTTTTATATAAATATACGTATTTATAAATAGAAATTGCTGAAAAGAAGAATTTCTACCTATCCTTTTTCTTTTACTTTGTATTTTTTTATCTTTGTTGTGTATTTTGTTTGTCTTGAATAAACGTTTTATGTACCTATTTTTCTATCTATCTATATACATGTACTGAAGCTGCTATTTCTATATGTTAGTCATAAAGATGTCTGCAGATCGAAGTAGGTTATAAGGGCGATGGTTTCGCTAAATATCGGTTAGCACTTACTCACTTATGAATTTGCAAGCCACTCGGTAATTCGACATGTTAGTTGTTGAGTGTCAATTGATATTAAACACTTCGGAATTCAGGAGTGTATTTATATAGTGTATCTAAATGGATCAACTCTATTTTTAAATAACTTTCATAATACTTTTCGGTTTGGTATTTTGAGATAGAGGTCTCATTGCTCATCCAATATTTTATAATAAATGTTAGTTAAACTCTAGTTTTGAGTTATAATTTCCGATAAGAATATTATTTACAGTTAGTAAACCTACGTAAGTACTTACTTAGTATTCATTTTTATAACATTCATTAATGTGATACATATCGGTATCTCACATACCTATTCCTTATATAAATATGGTACGTAGATATAAACATTTTACCCCCATATCCTTATTTCGTGGTCTATAATAAAAATATTGATGTTCGTTTCGCCAATAAACTTGATAACGTCAATTCGTCGAAGCAATGCGTCGTTACTTTACAAATGCATCGGCTTTATAGTGTCGCACTTAAAGTTCAATATTAGGCAAATCTTGAATAACCAAGAAATTGAAAAGTGGTCTAAAAGTCCTGGCTTTCGCTGAAATCATTGTACACAGAAGAGGAAGACTTATTTTCTACGGGAAAATTGTATTTGAAGATACAATCGGACAATCTGACCTGATAAAATGTAAAGAAAACAGCAATTTTCTTTTAATTTATCTCCTTGTTTTGTTGGATTCCTGGTAAACAATCAATATGACATTATGTTTGACTTTTACGGTAACAAATACAAGTGATATTAACCGACCCATAATCATAACTCAATCATTCCCAACATAAACGTTTCACATTCATTTACTTACGAGTTTTATGAGAACAAACTTGTATTAATAAAATTAATGGCACTTACTACAGAAAAAGAGTTTATTGTTCACCTTCGTACGTAAATGTTAACGACATAGTAACTGTTTGATAACTATAAATTATGGTGTCAATTCAGGTAGGGACTGCAGATACATACAATGAAAGAACCATATCATTATAGTTCAATATTCTGTGTCAGAAAATAAGCTTTCAGTAATCACCTATATTTGGAGAAGTAATTCCAGAGACTACATTTTGTTTTACATATTTGTGGTAGTAAACAGAAAGATACGCATTAATCATGTTTTCTTTGATCTACTGAAAATAAGTAAATGATGGCGATATTTACCCAGTACCTAAAAGTCCGGAACATACGATTGTGACTTTATTAGAGCTCACTTATATCATCGCACAATAAAATAAACGATAGGTGAAGGGAAACGATCCAGAACACACTTCTAAATAGGTAGGTAGGTACTTCAAGTGACTACCGAAGCCCTAGACTATAAATCGATAAAACTGTCAGCACAACAGTTTGCTCTCAATATCGTTCACAGCAAATAACTTTAATTAAATAAACACAAGTAGTTATGTTAATAAACAGACAATTCATTAAAGTGTCGAATCACATCCTGCGGGGGTATGTTATCGAGTGTTTTTGTAATCGACCACGTATCGAGTGGTGCGAGTGCGAGCTCGATGCTCGATGCCCGGGCCGGACAACGCTCTGCCCACATAAGGACATCCCTGGGAAATAAATAGATACGAGGTCCTTTTAGAACACATGCGTACTATTGTCAGTAGTTGGTAACGATGTTTATTATCATTATACTATATCAGTGTGTATTGGCGTAGCGTGGAGAATCAATATGCAAAGGTTGGACCATCATACTATCCTTTACTTCAACAATTTTGCTAAGAAAACAAAATACTTAAGAGAAAAGATGAAGAGAAGTGTCTATAATAAGCTCCTTAATATCTCGGTCCCAGTGTTAAAAAATATTCTGCCCACAATCCATTTAGCATTACATTTATCTATGATGAAGTAAGTCCCAGTTAAGTGGGATCCCAAGGGATGGGACGTTCAATCCTACCTCACTTAAAAGGGACATACCCATCTCACTTTCTCAAAATCATATTTATTTCAATGATAACTCAATTTGTCAAGTGGTGTTAGGTGGCAGCTTTAAGAAAAAATGATTTAAAGTGAATTAATAAGTATTTACTTGTAATAAAGTCAGTTTGAGTCATAATCTTTGCCAATGATTCATTGCAATAACCGGCTGATATTTCTGTGCAATAAAGCTGAGCAGTTCACAGCATAGAGCACGCGATCGCTCGCCACACTCGACATCATAATAAACAAGCCCAAAGTAACACTTTGTATGTCAGCGTTAGTCCGCCGACTGCCAAGTATGGCGAAGGTTCCGGGAACTTTAATGCCTCAACATCTTCTGCGGAATATAAAGTACATAACGTAACTCGTCCTTCCGCCTGCATGCACTCGCGACACACTACAATACATATTTTATCACATCAGCCACACCGCCCACACTAACTTACTATATCAGCTAAATCATTATCTCGTTTACAGAACAATTAATTGTTTTAGAATTCCTAATCGCACGATTAAGACAACATAAATGGTAGCCTTGTATGACGGAGAGGTTTCTTAATCAAATAGACAAGCAGTTTGTTTAGCTAATTATCTATGAACATAAACTTCGTAATAGATATTATATGTAAATTAGTGGCAGCATTCTTTGATAAATTATGAGATGACTATTATAGGCATGATATAGATGTACTAGAATGTACAGACCCGCGTTTCATTTAGTACTTTAGACAAATAAGACCTGTTTCATAAAATTGATGTGTGGATCTACCAAACGTGTTTGTTAACGTCAGAGATTTAGTATTAGCACTGTTAAGTTAAATATTTGTTTGAATCATATTTGCCAATTCAGATAGAGTTTAAACTACGCTATAAGAATACCTTAGAATATTACGAACCGTTTGTGGGTACATTTGTCAAATTAAATTCGTAATGGAGTATTGTTTACTTGAATGCAGAAATGCAGAGGTAACCGCGGTATGTGCAATATCATTCGAAGAATAAATAAGTATGAAGTGTCAAGAAACGAGTACCTGTGCCTGAGGTATGTGTGTAGGGTCCTGCAGTACGTTACCGCGTTAACCATTAAAGTCTATAGTTTTAATAGTGGAGTCACGCTCCCGCGGCGCGGCACACGAGTTTGTTTTACAATGATGTTCACATACAGTTACTGGTTAAATTAAACGTGCACAGTATGGACACTGTATAAGTAATTAGTCAGGCGACTGTAATATTCATCTGTGAAACTTGTACCTACCATCAGGTAATTTATATTAACTACCGTAGCTCGGAACTGTTACAACTTAATAAACCATATCTAAGCCTTTATGAATTCTAATGGATTAATATTAAAAATGCTGTGGAAACGATTAAAAACGGCTTTTACCTTCATGTTTCTTTTTCGTTTTTCCCTCTAATCCTTTCCTGATTTCGTGACTTTTACTTTAAAGCTGAAGCTGACATAAAAATGTTCAATTTAGCGGAAAATCTCTCTGAAAGGCGACGATCATAAAGTCTGACATTTTGACAAAGCAATTTAAAGCTTTATGTTAAAGTACGTAGGCTTTGTTGTCCTCGTCCTTGTCGACTCTATAAAAATATTAATTGTGTGTTAATCGTAGGCGAGAGATGGGAGCGATAAGATTGAATCAATGATAATCTTGATATAAGTTAGTATTGATTGTGCAATGAATAACTCACTTTACATTCGACCATTTGAGTAGGTATGCCACCTAAACAAATGAATCCAATTGCACAGACAGAGAATTGGTGTAATAGTCGCTACGAATAAAAGGATAATAGCGTGTGGAGGTAATTTGGCTCCATAAAAGGCGAATGTATTCATCAAAACCAAAACAATAGAAACAATAATGAAATTCGCAGTTCCCCCGCGTTCCAATTCCGTGACAGCCCTCGCAATCGTTTGGTGAAATAAATGGTGCACGAAAAATTTATGTCGTCTGCGATTCTTTTCGGCCCAGATTTCGTCGGCCCAGCATGTCGATTCTATAAAATATCACAACTCACTTCGACATCACTCTCACTTCGACTTCGATCTAAAGGTAGAATTCCGTGGACGCGACAATAGTCAACCTATGAAAATGTATGGCACCGTTGTCGAGGCCCGTGACAGTCGCGCGCGGCCGACGAATTTCGTAAGCTGCTCGGGGCATTGTCAAAAATTTAATTCTGGTTTTACTAAAATTCTATAGATGTTATTAAGCGCTAGACCATGTTGAGAAGCGTACGGCCGCGAGCGGCTCACGAAATTCGTCGTCCGCGCGCGACTGTCGCAGCCCTCGGCAGCGGTGCCATACATTTTCATAGGTTGATTTTTGTCGCGCGCGGCTGCGACAATCGCGACCCACGGAATTCTACCTTAAAGTTTCGTGATTGACATTGTCAAACTACACTAGCGCTTCACTATCGAGCGTGTTGACAAGTTGAACTAAATCAAAGTCGAGATTTTGACAGATCTGTCAAAATCTGTCTATCTATAGGGAGGTAGGGAGAGATGGGCAGTTGGGAGACATGATCAAATCAGAATAAAAGGGGGTCCTTTTATTCTGATTTCTGATCATAGTTTTGTTTTTTTTTATTGGGTAGTTTACGTTACCGACTGGTAACGGTGTTCATCCATAGACTATCTGTCATTTCTGTGAGTTGTCAAGAACAAACACTCGTAAAAGTACTTAAATATTTTGTTGCGGTTTCGGATCGTTATAAAGAGAAAACTAATGAAAGGTATGTGTATTTTCTATTATTAATTATTGATTGTCAAAATCTCCAGTTACAATTATAGTAAGTCGATGCAATCCACACCTATTATACCTTTAGAAGAGAGTACTACAGCAATAGTTAATGGGCCCCACGTTTTTATTTTAGTCTAATATGACCGGACCACCTACGTAGGTTGACAGGTAAGTAACTATTTTTTATTTTCTAGTTTTCAGTGCACATTAGATAAAACCGTTTAACTTAAAAGTTTTTTTACCGATTTTTTTTTCATAAACTAAGTCAAAAGGGTCCAATGCTCCCTATGGTAGGGAGGCTTGGACATACCATGTAATGTATAATTTGTAAATTTTTGCTCTTCTTCGTCAGTGAAAATTTGTGAGGTTATAAATCTGCGCGAAAAATCCTTTATAGAATCTTGTTTCAGGTACCGTTGCCAACTTGATCTAGAGACTATTATATTTAAAATAGTGTTTAAATAAAGTTCTAAGTGTTTTAAAGTGATTAAGTGCCTACCTTTAACGATGGCTAGAATGTTTTTGCTTAAATCTTTATTAGAAGAAGCTCATGCTTTAGATAATTTAGAAAAGCGTCAACAATCTGCTAGAATTCGTAGTTTATCTTTATTAACTCGCGATGATGACTATGTGAGCATATATAGATTGTCAAAGGAGCTAATTGACCAACTGGAGTCTGATTTACTGCCCCTGATAAAGCCCACAAAACGTCGAGGCAAAGGACTTACAACTCGTGTAAAAGTAAGTATTGACACAGTTTATAGTTGAAAAATTGTAATCAAGCACACAATAATAAGAAAAACACTTAGTTCTTAATAAGGAGTATTCCCTTTATGTGGTTTCCGCCAGCTGATATGTTTTCAAAAGACTCTGTACTTCAGTTATAATATTGGTATTCTCTTAAGCATGAAAATAACCAAATTGGTCTCAATTTTGTTTTCACTAAATCCAGATAAAGTAGGTATTACATTTTTTATTGATTTATTGTTTCACAGATACTATGTACTTTATCATTCTTGGCTAGTGGCGGTTACCAGAAGGTTATTAAAGAGGGCATCAGAACTTATTTATCGCAACCGTCTGCATCTCGTTGCATAAATGAAGTAGTGGAAGCTCTGAACAATCCGGCCGTAGTAAAAAATATATAAGGTTTCCTCAAAATCAGCAACAAAGGCAAATTGGCGCTGTCAGTATTTTTTCGTAGGGTAAGCATAGATTATATTCACAGCACGAATTTAGAGATTTCTGTTTATTTTATACTTAAAAGCTGCCTCAAATTCCTTACAATAACAAATTATAACTAAAACATCATATTTAGCTAAAATTCTGTGTCAAAACTGATAAAATTAAAACTGATTAATCTCGGTTGACATTTTGTCGAGTGGGGAAGTCACTAGCACAGCATTGGTCGATGTCGAGCTCACTTCACTTCGCAAGTGATTAGGTGATGTTTACAGAATGCAAAATCAAGGTCGTTCTGAATCGAATGCGAAGTGAGAGTGAATAGCGAAGTGAAATGCGAGTTGTTGTTCGAATTTTATAGAATCGACGTGCAGGCAGGCCTTGGCCCTGTTTGCCCCGCTGGGGTTGCTGACAGTATTCTACTTGTGTAGCCCTTTCATTTGATACCCATATTGAGGGGCTGTGCCATTTTGTGCCGGCGGCCATATTGGATTTAATTAAAGGTGTATACAAAATTTCAGACCAATCGGTTGACAGGAAGAGGGTGAAATTTGAATTACTAAATTTGATCCAAGAATAAATAATAAAACAAACGGGGTGAGCTAAATAAAACCGTTTAAATATCTCGTAATGTTGAAACTGATTGTAATTTTTAGGAAAGCTCTTTCATTATATCTAGCTGAATATAAGAAATGGCAATAAAAGTTGATAATGATCTGTAAAATCTGATTTTTTATGCAATAAATTGTGAAAAAGTGCCCATCCCTCCCCTACCTCCCCTAAAGTATGAAATGACATTACGAATCGAAGTGAAATGCGAGTTGTTGATCGAGTTTTATAGAATCCCAGTACAGTTCCCAACACCCTTCGCCTTCCCTTTGTCGCTTTTTCCTAACAAGTGCTACCCTTTCATATATCAAGTTTTTGGGTTCATTGCTGGCGACTGGAACTTTGATCATTGAGCTTGGTAGTAGATGGATTCAGAATAAATAGCGAATAGCGAAAAAAGTTCTGTTCTTATATAACATCAAGTTACACCGATTTAACACGCCAGAATAAATAAGTATGTAGGTACGTCAGCGCTTCCCCGTACCGTGTTTTCTTTAGTTTCTTCAATAATATAATAAGACGTTTTGTAATTAAAAACTAGTTCAAATATGGTGTGTGTGCGCTGTCACCGCTGAGTCAATATTATGTGTGGACGTAGCCCGACTGTTGTTCAAACAACTCGTACCCCAACCTAATTTATAACACACGTACACGTGGAGCCCCAAATCAACTTAATTGTGCGTTTCCATTGTCGACTCTTTCCTTGAAGATCGACCAACTTGTGTTCAACCAGTTACTATGGATCTGCGACTGTCATCAAATTCTTATTCATAAGGAATTGGGTCATACGTTAGCTTATATTTCTCATTCTGGTTAATGTTTACTTTCGTAAAAGATACTGGTACCGTGGCAACTATTTTTGATAAATGAATAAATAAATCTAGACACACGGCAGTGTGTCCGCCAAGTTCGAGCTAAAAAAGCGACACACCGGCCGTGGGTTATATTACACGAACCATTTCGGGCCAAATTCGACCCCCCTGTAACTCAAAATCTATTTTATTTACGCATATCAAATTTCTAGTATCTGTTGAGACCCCCTCACTTATCTAAAATACAAAATTTCATTAATATACCTATTGTAGGTCTTGAGATATTGACGTCAGAAAATCGCTATTTTTACTATACACTCACTGACTGATTCACTGATTCACTGACTCACTCATCAAAAACCTAGACCACTTCCAATGGTCGTATTGACTTGAAATTTGGCATGGAGGTAGGTCTTTATGTCAAGGTAAAGGAAAAAATCTGAAAATGGCCAAGTGTGAGTCGGTTTCAAAATAATGAAGGTGTTTTATACCCGGTGTAAATTTATACCCCTAAGGAACTAAAACGAACTAAATTTATCTATATTTATATAATATATCTTCTAATGGTACAAAGGTTTGTATTTAGTTAAAGTAAAGTAAAAATCTGAAAACGGCCAAGTGTGAATCACTTTCAAAAATAACGAATGGATAACTTTGATCCACGAACATAATATATGATAACATGTCATGTCAGTCAGTTGGTAAATCTAGTCCATTTAGTTAATCTAGTTCATTTCTTTGTAAGAAACATAGTGCATATTAAAAAATCTAAAAGATAGTATAAATGAGACATTTCTTTAACTAACTTCATCATAAGAAAAAAAATAAAATAAACAACCTTACAAAAATAAATGAAATCCCACCCAAAACAAAAATGTGAAAGACTGCCAAGTTCGATAATATGGGAATGCTTCGCCTATAAAAGAAGTGAGATCTGAATAAGTACCAAGTTCCATACACATACCTCAGTTAAAAATAGTTACTTTTTAATGATGATTACTTGGCAAGTTTTAATAGAAAATTAAATACTTGATTCATTGCGTTAAGTAGGTTTATAACAAGGTGTATGAAAACTTGCCAAGTAACATCATTAAAAAGTAACTATTTTTAACTGAGGTATGTGTATGGAACTTGGTACTTATTCAGATCTCACTTCTTTTATAGGCGAAGCATTCCCATATTATCGAACTTGGCAGTCTTTCACATTTTTGTTTTGGGTGGGATAAAGGTTAACCGTTTTACGCCGAAGAAAACCACACCGTGACCTAAAAACACAGACCGCGATACAAACTAATACAATAAGCACAAAAAATATCTGACCGTCACTAAGAATAGACGTACCGACGACGCGGTTATAAAAGGAAACCGTTCCCGAATCGTCTGTTGTATGCAGTTGTGTCACACGGCGCGCTCGCTGCGTGCACGCATGTTTACCCGTTGCTTTTAATTATCCACGAGCCGTAAATCTCGACGTGTAGTTCAGCATTACCTTAATGTACAAACTCTTGATAAATATCTAACATGAAGCCGCATGCTAACATTATGTCATACAGAGAATTATGAAACGATGCAGTATCTCTGTTATGGACCAAGTGATAAATTGGGCAGTATACATAATGCCCGGTCATTATGAATAATGCCCAATATGAGAGTGCAATTTGATAATAATTACTCAAACAATCAAATTGACCGGGCACTATACATATTGCCCGTGACCTTTTGGGCAAAGTAATACAAACATATTTAATTTCATTTTTTTACTGTTATTGACATTTAACTTAAAATGAACTAAATATAACACATCCCATATCAATTGACAGAGCATAGAAGTAAGCATGCAACATGCAGCAAGCATGGCTTCTGTCACGGCTCCGGCGCTGCGGGGCTCCGGCGGTCCCATGCGAGCTTATCGTCGCAGATTGTTTTCACGCTCACCACCGCAGCTTCGGCTTGCTGCCTCAGCCGCGGCGGCGAGCGCTTCAACTACCTGCGCCTCAGCTCGCAGGCCGCCTCGCCCCTCCGTGCCTACGCGGTTTTAAATTGGACTCTAGGGGTAGGGCAGACAAGACTACGTGGAGTCGGTTTTGCAGCGATTCGTTTTCGTCACTAAGTTCAGTTTTTAATACCTACAATGTTTTGAATCCAAATTAAATTCTACCAGAAAAAAAAACGAGCCAAGAAAAATACTATAATTTCCCATTAAAATAAAACATATAATTTAAAACAATAATCATAAAATATGTAGCAAGTAACAGGATTTATTTATTAGAACAACTGCCACCCTCGCAACACATAAAATATAGCTCTATTATCAAATTGCCCAACTATCATGTAGCAATATAATAATGCCCGTGCAATGTGATAAATATTGAAGTTAAGATAGTTATTAATCACTTGGCCCGATAAAGCCAGACATTATTCATAATGCTCGGGCATTATAAATAATGCCCGAATTAATCACATGGCCCATAACATCTCTACATAATACACAAGTCGCGCTGTTACACTTTTAACGAACTGGTTATCGGAACACAAGGCAGCTATAAGCGACCTGAGCCAGTGCATTTTTATCTTGTTCACTGATAAACCGAGCGGAGGACATCTGGTGTCGAGCAGGGTTTCGAGTGTCGTAACTTGAATAAAAAACTTCTCATACTGAGACTGTAACATTAAAGACCTTGTGTTCCGATCAATTATCTCATTGGATACATCGATTAGAGTCGTATAAAATTATGAACGGTTACGGCTTAATTCATGATCATGTGAATATACAAATATCGATAGGTGTGTGGGCGGCATCGAGGAGTGAGTCACGCGCGTGGCTGCAGTGGGCCAGTAGGCGCGGTGATGAGACGGCACTCGTACCTGGCTGGAGTAGGCAGCAATTAGGAAGTGCAGCGCTGGTGGCGCGCACGCCAGGCGGCACATCGAGGTCGTCGCTCGGGCGCTGGCAGCGCGCCAACGACACACACTCTTCCATAATTTTAACAATTTGCACTTAAATCCCACCCCGCCGCGGGGACGTGGAATAACTAGGCGTACTACGGTAGCCTTGGTTGCCAACTATTGCAAAATTTCATTATCGGTTATAATTAAACTCGGTGCCAATTAGAGCCAGATGCGATGATATTCTTTTTCCTTGTTAGTACTAATTTGTCGTTTAAGCGTATAGTTTTTATGGGATTGCCGGGTATACCGATCAAGTTATTGCGACTTTTCACGATAAATCCCGGCAGTCATTCTATCTGCATAAATATGAGAGTGGCCACATCATCCATGTTGAACATAATACTTGATCAAAAGCCGATGAAAGCATAATTGAAACCTGAGCTTGTGCTCCGTTCGGTTAGTGCAAATGAGCGCCTCTCCGTGTGTTCTCGCCTTACTGTAATGTTAATCTCGCTAAGTCAGGCCTCGGAATGTATTTTGATTACTTGTGCCAACATAATATTACTATTACACACGTCTTTTATCACTTAGGTATAGATTATCACATAGTTTTTTATGTCGTGACATTGTACGTACTCAATCATAATAAAAACTATCATTTGCAAGTGAATAATTATTTGTAATAGTTATAGTTTGACATATTAGCATGCCATGTTTATACTTGTGGTTATCAATATTATTACCACATGCACAATAGGTTGTGCATGTGCATCGTTGGTAAATAATTCGCCTACGTTTACTAAATACTATTTCTATGGTTTTTATTATCTTTTCCACTGCTTCGTCTATCTACTTAACAAATGGCGTGGGCGTATAAAAGAATGATTCACATCTAACAATACATAAAGAGACTTGTATGTTTTGAGATACAATAACACAATGGTTAAGAAGAAATAATGGACGAATTTATTAAAAAAACTGTATTTATCTTACTTAAATTAGCGCAGATTAAGGTCGTGTTTCGTTTACAGCACATTGGGTCGAGTACAGCGATGTAACAGGAGTCCCGGGCTATTAGCGCACATGACTTGCCGGTTTACTGGCTCCGGAACACCATGGCGTTACGACCGACCCCACCGAAACTGCATCATAATCAACCTTAATGTGGACGGGGGCATCACCAAAATACCTTATCACTCACAGTCATTGTTGCACTCACGATGTAAAAGCACGTGCGAGTACATTCAAATTTTAAAAAGATGTCGTCGCATTTTATTTAAAATGAGGTTCTTTTCAAGAAGAGTGCAAGAGTAATATAAACAAATATATTCAACCTCTATAATGGGCTCGGTAATGACTTGTCATTTAAGGCGAGCTGGCTCTTTAGTTACAGACGAAGAACAAAGACTCGCCACGCTCCTGTTAATTCCTCGACACTTTCCCAGTGCTCTGACGTTAAAAAGGAAGTCACGGCCCAAGGTTCGTTGCTCCGTGACTTAATAACCCCCGTCGTGAACCCTGTCACACATGAAAATGAAAGTCGAGTTCTGCTTAGAAGAAAGTGCACATGATTATCGCGAGACGCGGAAAAAACAAATGATTCGTTAACCGCCTTTTCATGGTTCGTTCGGATAACATTAAAGACAAGTAACTGTAAAGATTTGAAAGGTTTACTCAAAGTGAAAAAGTTGCAATGCTTTAAGAATGATATTTATTTTACGTTTTTATTTTATGTACAAAGTACTTCTGTTTAACATACTTTTATACTCTGCATAGACGGCATACAATATCCATAACAATTTGCATTCGAGAAGAAATAACACTGCAGTTAAAACGAAGAATTAAAATTGAAATAAATGGTGGTAAATTGATTCTAAGTATTCATTAACATTATTTAGTTTATTCAAGAAATAACAGAGTGCCTTGTAAAGTACTCAAGTAATGTACATACGTAGTACGAATACAATCAACGTCAATTGCTATCAATTCTTTAAATTAGTTATTTCAATTACCTTTATCTGTACAGAAGTTATTCACTTAATTATAAACGATATTACGGCGTATTATCCATAAATTATCGGGAGCTACAGTAATCGTCTCATTTGCAGAATCTTACAGTTCAATGTCAGCGGGGAGTCTCGCAGTCGCTCGAGCACGAGATGAATACAAATACACGCCTTGTTTTTGTTGGAAATCCAATGCTTCGATTTAGATGAAGTGTTTTTCTTGAAGGCGTATAATTGATACACAGTTTAAAAAAAAATATGAATTGTGTTTTCACACGTAACAATATGACTTTATACAGCGCAGGTTTTGGTTACACTCACAGACACCGTAGGCGTTGCGTAGGCACCGCGTAAAAGCTTTTTCGAAAATTGTGTTCCCTCGTGCGAATTTTCGAGCATTTCAGTATTTTACCGTAGACTACAACCATTTAAGTTAAAACCTTTTTGTGTCTCACATTGCAGTTTGGTTAGAGGCATTATTGGGCGTTACATAGTTATTTTAATTTATTTAAGTTAGATTTTTTCCTCTTATTAAAGTTATTTATGTAAGTAAGCCATTAATGCAAAATTTAACATGACCGTTTAGTACCAATTTTACATTTGCTCGTATTTTATGTTCAACAGTTTTATATTGCTGAATTTTATATTAATGTCGTATTTTATTAACGTTACAAAATTAATTGCAAATAAATTTTGGAAATGTAGGCCGCGAGCTCAAAATTTTAATGAAATATTTCGACTAAGTATATTGCATATTTGCATTCTGCAAGATCAAATCTCTATTAGCTTACCAAAGATGAGACTGATAGGAAATTGTGACTTTAAATCAGGTTTTCAAGTAACGTAGCTCAGAAAATCTAAAATGAAATAGCTAGGAAAAAATTGTTAACAGTTGACACTTTGTTTTTATTGGCTATAGAAATTCTCTTTTATTTCACTTTACCACAAAGCTTTCACTATTTATTTCGTAATTATGAGCACTTTTCTCGCGTGTCAATATCAGCTATCAATCATATAAAGTGATTGTCATCCCACCTGATCAATATCGACAATAGACGGTAATTTGAAATTCTGAATACTGGCAAGTCTCATGTATTACTTGCAACATTTTCAAGTACTTCAACTTTTTATACACACTAATGTGTTTATTTCATGATAATATTACATATCTATAAGAAGAAGTAAATTGAACTTCATCCTGCAGTTTCTCACAATTCAAATCGTCTCCTGAAGACCTTTGGTTCCAATTTTGTAAAACAAGCTATCACCCGTGTTCTTAGAGACTCCGAAAAAGCCGCTTTGAAATTAACGAACAAATTCTTCAGCTTTATGTTATAACTATATATTCACTCCTAAAGTAGTTCGATAATATTGAGATGATGTTTAGTACGCAACGACCATAATTTAGGTTGTGAGAGAACGTCGCTAGTTTGGCTAATGCGAACAGAGTGCGTCTATATAGCTACAGAAAATGCTCCAACTTCAAACGTTCAGTGCCTTAAATGCCATGGGAATAAGAAGTGTTAGTTAGTGGCCTTGGGACAAACCACAGCACAAACAACTTGGAACTAAATCAACAGTATTTCTCAGGTGTACAAGTAACAAGACCAAAGTGTTTAGCAGCAAACCAACAATTAACCGGTAGCCATAAAGCACTAGTTAGCAGCTGTAGGCGATTTAAATTATCCTTTATAATATCGCCTGTAGATGGCAACTGGTTTTGTATACTCTTGAATTGTTATTTTGAAACAATTTGTTGGGTATAAAATTAGTCATTTATGTCCGCTCTTCGTATTATTTTATTATGAGAAATTGAATAAGACGTACTGAATCCCTATTTATGGCAGCCATAAAGTTATTACGCATGCTCTGTCTTTTTATCCTTTGGGAACCATTTTCATAAAATATTGTGGACATATTGATATCGAATCAGAGTATATGGAGCAAATTCCTTTGTGCCATTTTCTTTTGTTTGTTTACCCAGAAATCTGAGCTATGAATTATTGTGTTATATGGATTGTAGTATAAATAAATATATAAGTAAACATTACGTTTATTATTGATCGTTTCAACGACATTTCTGGAGCGTAATTTAGTCAAATAATGCATACATTTTCGTCCTCTATGAGCAGTGTGAAGAAACTTTGAGCACTGAGCTCGAAACCTCTCTATTTGTGCAACACTAAGATTTATAGACCTCCGGCATTTCCAACATTAGATGATTTATTTATTGCAAAACCATTAAATATTAAGACGATGCTTAGGCTATAACAATCATATGAAGTACCAATGTCATCTCTTGTTTGAAGTTTTTTAATAGATTCCATTCCTATTTCACGCTTTGTTTGTGCATCAAATGCCGAAATTCATTTAATGTGTCCCCATCACGGAACAAAATTGAATGAAAGAAGTAATAGAGCGGGAAACCAAATTAGAGGGAAAGTTCCTATTTATGAACGGAAAGATGGTCGCCTCTCGAGTGTTTTAATCAAAATGATAAAACTTTTGAGATTCACGCAAAGGACTGTTTTCTTTTATATAATGATTGTGTGAAGTTTGTTATTTATAACGATTTCTTTAGATTCAAGATAGGACTTTAATAAAAACAGTGACTTCATACTTCATAGTACGTTTAAGTACTGTTATGAAAATATTTATAGTCCACTTCAATCAAGCTATGTCGTTTTAAACACCATCGTGGAAGGCATCGCCATAGAACGTGAGTGGACAACTCAGGAGGCTCGCTGAGGCTAAACCAGTACCCATTAGTGAGTGCCTAGCCGCAAAAACAACAGGGAACGAATCGGGAATGCGCCCTGGATCAGGCTCCACGCAAGTGTTGCTACATACTAACGATTATCCTTGACTGCTGGAAAATTTCTTGCAAATTATAAATATCAAATTATCTTCCAACTTCAGTTTATGACTTTTTAATTAAGGAACTTGCTGATTAAAATTTCTTCAGAAGAAAGACATCGTCGGAACTTTTCGGGTAGCTAAAAGTTGTGCGTTGAATATCAATTTTCGACAGATCGTGTCAGATATTGTCGAGTCATCTCCCTGATCGGACCCAGGATAATGAAGTTTCCTTGTGTGAGCAACGGAGACCACCGTGCGCTGGTTAAATTTAGGATCTCGATTGAATACAAGTGACCTTTAATATTTTATTACATACGCATTCTTATCCACCAATACTTGAAGGATAAGAATTTAATTCCAGCATCATTTGAGATAACTAATAGAGGCTGTTAATTAAAAACATCGTTTAGTTAATCGAGATAATAAGACGAGTTCGGAACGTAAAAAGACGAGGACGACGCGCAAGAATTGGACGATCGCCCTCAGAATCTATGTTATACAGGACCTGTAGCAGTTATTTAATGGTTATTGCTGAGCTATAAGTAATCTTATCACTTAAGTTTGTAGTACTACTACTAAATATTCCGGCAGGGAGCGTAGATTCCCTCCATATCATAGGAGAAGGGAAGCAAAGTTTAGTGTTTAAATGTTTTTATAGGCTGGCACCCCGATAACGTTTCCATTAGGTAGTGAAATAGCACACGTCTCCGCAAGGACCTCATTTACGATGAATAGCCATCCGATCATGAAGGATCCGGTTCTATGGTTTAATTACGCGTTCTTGAACGTAAGTTACGCATTGTTTCGTATCTAAATGTACTTGCTGTGAATAACATGGATGTCTTTGAGCCTTCACGGAATATAGAGGTATTGCTTTTTACGATGCAGCACTGCGCACAAAACTGCAGCCACTATGCATCCAGTCCCGCATTACTTTTGTAAGCTGCGACTAAATGCAGAAGGGCTTTTTATATTTGCACTCCGGTTTTATCACTAAGTGCTCATTCTTCTTACCTTATTGATAAAGTAGCTATGTAGCTATGTTTTTGTACCGTTTATTTAAATTTTATTTTGCCACCATTCGCAATGATAAACCGGATAGTAGTCCAAAGGTTTCTTTAAGCTTCCTGCACATTTTATAAAAAAAATATAGGTGTCTAATGTATCGGTTACGGTGTTACGCAACGAATCGCGTAGACGAATCGAAAACGTTCGACCGAATCAAGTTGACGTTCCCATACATCGTGAGATCGCACAGAATCCAGCGAAGTGAATGACCAATTACATCTGAGGGCGGATGTGCGTCGGCGATTCCACTCGAAATGTAATCTAAAGGCGCCATTACCTTCACGTGGCTCCGGCTGCCTCATCAGCTACGTAATTCACGTAATAAAAGCAATCTGTTGACACTCGCAACCCTTTACACCGGATAAATTGGTACTGGTCGGTGACCCTGATCGACTTCTAACGATCTGGCTTTATTGATTTCAAACGTAATAATTTCCATTTGATTTGTCATGTAACCGATGTTTAATGTACATGACTGTATCTCCATATATTTAGTTGATAAATACTTCGTTATTAGTGTACCATTTAGAATAATAACAGGACTAATGATTTTGAACTGTGCGTACAGTTGTAAATCGCGGTAGAGGCGCGCGGCTGCCGAGGTAACTAATGTCATCCCGCTCAGAGTTCCCGGTAATACAACCATTAACAATGAATGATTTACTGGCGCCTCTATTCCTTGAAATTTTAATTAGTAATCAATCAATAACAAGTTGCTTGTTGACGGAAATTCTGGTGTTATAAGTATTATGAGTAATTAGAATTTTTTTTAGTTAAGTAGATATGCAAAAATTATGTAATCTTGGCAGAAGCTACATGTGTTAGAATTTAGATGGTAGCGATCAGATAAGAACATGTGTAATTAAGTAATGTGCAATTTCTCTCGCTTGGTTGTTCCCATTACAGAGTGCGAGTGTAGTGCGTGGCGGGTGGAACTAGAACGACCTCGAAGGACGGAGTGCGCGGGGCTGCGCGCGCGCATTGTACTCGCCGCGGTTGCGCTATATCCGCATAACTCGCTTGACCGCCCGCCACAGCTAATTAAAGAGTTGTTACGCAGAATTGCTAACATCTAAATGTTTTTTGCTACATGGGATCATATTTTGTAAATTCTAGGAAATTATGAGCCGGTCGGCCCTAATTGTAGAATTTATTCTCGGTTACCTTCTTCTTACTTACATAGCTTACTTTTGGAATAATGTTTATAAAATATATTTCATTTAACCTTCAAGATTTTAGTGCATAGGTACCTAAACCCTAAAAAGTTTAAGTGTTTAACTGCATAACATTTCAAGTAATGGCTATCTCATGTATTAAAACAAAAAGTAAAAGCGCCTGAAGAACACTATATTTTATATTGAATCGAATCATTGCGTAACTTTTGTTCCATCAATTCTTCTGACAAATATCGCCTACTAAAGGCAATCAATGACCGTTTCAGGAAACTATGGCATTCCAACGTTCGGCTGAGTCACCGGGATGGACGGCAAACACGCGCCGAGCCTTTAAGACCTCAATCAAATGTCTTGCGCAGCTATCTACTATTTGCGGACAAGTAATAATTGCCTTATAATTCTCGGAAGAATTCTAAAGTAAGTTCCATCGCTTTAGACTTTCTTCTATCTAAATTGAAAAGAATTTACCACAAACGAGCGGCGAGCCATTTAAGTCTCAATGAACACGGCTCATAGATCACATTCTTTAGACTTAGATATCTCTTTACTTCCTTGTTAAAAAATGTGCGTGGAAATGTTTGTGAAGATAAACAGATGTACGAAGACATTTTGCCATTCTCAGTATCTTTATGAAAACAAACCAATAGAGGACAAATAAAAATATATTCGGAGACCGTTACTGCGGTACGAGGGACGAATTGGGAAGATTACTCTCAACGTTTGGGTAATGTAATAACTGCATAACATAAAATATGTAGGTCGGACGTTCTGCCAAATAGGCTGGTCTTCAGCACTACCGCTATTTTATTTCCACAAATTGTAGGATTTTATGCCGAATATAAAATGAAGAAGTAGTTTGATCTAATAAGATGAGTCTTGTAAAAGAGCAATTCTTATGATATACGAAAATATGACATGTATGTGCTTACGATCTGTTTCCTGTGGTTTCACCCGCGCCCTTAGAAGCTTTCATATGCATTGTCAACGCAAAATAGACCTACATAGGCACGGCAATAAAGCAATATTTATACCTTTCAGGTTTCCATCAGAGTAATTTTCTCGGGACCTATGTATTTCACTGAGGATATCATAACTACTCCATCTTTTACAAAAGAAGGCTAAGCTGTGTACAAAATAAGTAGAAAAGGGTGATTTGCCTCAGAAGAATTTTCCTTATCATCCACCATCATCATGAAGGTATAGTGGCATATTTTCATGCATATGCCGCGTTTACATACGTGCGGTAATTAAGTATAGGCACATGCACGTATACTTAATCATACATTTGTAGTGAAAGTGCGGCACGTCGATATGACCAAATGCCGCAACAATACGCAACTTGAATACATTTTCTCAAATTATAATGGCAGCTAATAGCTCTGAGCAGTGGCGTAGCGTGGGTATCTGCCGCCCGGGGCAGTTGTCGATTTTGCCGCCCCTTCCTGTGTATTTTTTATAACAAGTGTTACTGGCCGTTTGTCATTTTTAACCGACTTCAAAAAAAGGGTTTTTTTTGTATCGACGTTAAAAATCATCAAATGACTCTTCCCGCTGTGGGTTAGCAGCGGTGAGGGAGTGTCAGACTTCCTCTTACTGACTAAAAACCGTCGTGTTCCGTCGAAGGCCTTTTATGTTCCAGAGCTGCGGTAATTCTTTCGAACAACCCGCAGCCCCGGCAGAGGGGGGAGGTTCTCAAGTAGACCTTTCCTTAGCAACCAAATGCGCGAGCGAAGCGAGCGCGAAATTTTTATCGCACTTAAACCAAATATTTCGTAAAATTTAGCCCAAACGTACCTACTTAACTTTTTGTTTGTTGACAGATGCAAAAATAAGGGCATATCGTTTTTGAATACGCGAGCGAAGCGAGCTCGAAATTTTTATCGGACTTAAAACAAAGAATACGTAAAATTTAGCCCAAACGTACTTAAGTTTTTGTTTGTTGACAGATGCAAAAACAAGGGCGTATCGTTTTTGAATACGCGAGCGAAGCGAGCGCGAAATTTTTACCGGACTTAAACCAAATATTACGTAAAATTTAGCCCAAACGTATTTAACGTTTTGTTTGTTGACAAATGCAAAATTTTGCGCATACAGTCTCTGAATACGCGAGCGAAGCGAGCGCGAAATTTTAATTATTTTTTATTTAAGACTCAAAACCAAAATTACGTAAAATGTAATGTCACGTGTGTTTTACGTACCAATAATTAATTTTAAGTTTAAAAAGTTTAAACTTTCTTGTTTATTGTTTTGTTATTGTTAGACAGTTTTATGTAGCGGCGCAGATACCTACTAGTTGCGAACTATTTTTTTTAATTGGGTAAATTTTGCCGCCCCCTAAAAGCTGCCGCCCGGGGAATTTGCCCCCCCTGCTCCCCCCCACGCTACGCCACTGGCTCTGAGGTGTTACTGTAATTTCTTAAAATACCACCTAAAATTAATTCATTTGATTTGATTACGAGCGAATCTTCACGAGGCAAGAATTAGTTTTGTTTTTTTTTAGTCTTTGAAGCACGATTCACTTGAGATTTAGGTAGTCTGTAGGATGTTGTTCAGCATATCTAAAGGTTCTTGTTAAAGTTTTACACTTTCGTTTCGTAAATATCTAATTCAGTTTTGCTGAAAACTTTTAGAGAAGTTTGCGCTTCCAAACGGAGTAATTGAAAAGGTTTTCTAATTCTAAACCATCTACGTCTCGGTCACAGTAATAATAAAATGGCAATGGGTAGGATATAGCTGACGGCTTGATCATTAGCTTTTACTCAATAGTAGTAAAAGTGGTACACATATTGTTTCCACATATTGGAGAAACCGTCAGTCACCACAACAAGCATATCATCGGAAATGCTAATAGGTACATCATGCAATAAATACCATTATAAAAATTGCATGACTCGTAACAAGAGTAAAGTGTGTCGCGTGCGCAGACAAAGATGCTCTCCGCCCGCCAATCATTCTGTTAATTGGAGAGAATCATTGTAGAAAGTCCGGTGGTGCGCGGGCGCAGCGAGCGTCGCGTCGCCCGCGCCGGTCGCGCGGTCGCCGGGACGCGGCACGTCAACTGGTGACGAGTGCGGCGCAGTGTCAACGCACACGGCCGCGCGAGTGCAACAAACTACGCCGGACGGTCGTTCACGTCACCATTAATTTGTACACTGTAATACCTCGCTACTACGCTTGACACTAACCAAATTACTGAAACACTAACATGCTTGAAATGTGCGACACGTATGTGACACATGGCACACGTGCGCTCAGTAATCTGTTTTGTCCGGTGCCAATATCGCTTGATCACGACCTCGTCAAGTCAGCATGCCGCTGAAAATGAAAATGTACTACCTACCTTATTGCTGGTGCGCATCACAAGTAAATGGCAATTACAAATTCGAGCCAAAATAACTTCAAATTGAGATTACATAAGTGATCTGTTTGAATGACTGCGGTAATGTGGATGACAGGTAGAATCGCATAATACTCCACCTGCCGACACCTGACATGACCGAACAAGGTAGTGTCGATAGATGCAAATCAATAATGATTGCGTCATGTCGTTTGTAAAGGTCTATTGAGTATCGTGAAAGGCGCGTGGGGCGCGCACTGCGCTCATAAGGTCGCTGAGTCAGTGGCCCTTCCTGCGCGCGCGCCTTTTGGGGAAATGTTACGTGAGCGGTGGTACGCGACCAGCACGCCAATGCCACGCAGCATTGTCTGACGAGCCTTGGCTGCTAACGAACCACACAACTGAACTGACAGGATCCGCACTAGGAATCCTTTATTGTTCTAGCCAAACACAGCAACAATATTCATGCATCTAGGATACCTACCTGTATCAGTTTACTGACGATTGTGCATTAAAATTATTCCGTTTATTCCATATAGGTAATGTTCAGTCCAGTAATTAATCAATTATGCGCATTAATCTTGCTCTGGTTGGTAGAAACAAATCGGTTATTGTTTACAGTGCAACACTGCAACATAAACAAAGAATTCCAATCAATGAGTGTGAAGTTTATTTAGAGATACGGTTAACGAAAGTATGCGCAGTGACCGATAGCCGAGTGTCTCGATTTTCGTGGCCTATCATGCGTAGGAACAGGTATTCACATCATAAAGATAACAGGGTAACTCGAAATATCCTTAAACAGTTCTACATAAAAAGCTAGCATAGTTATGCATGCGTATAACCAGTTAAATTAATTAGGGCAAATATCCACAATAATATAGGTAGATACTAGATACCTAATGAAATTCTTTTGTAATGACGATTAAAATTAATTGTGATGGCAACATACATAATTCTCGACACATGTAAAAGAGCCGTATCATCTCAGTAATTGCTATTAGGTATTCAAGTTCTTGTACAGGCATTCATACATATTGTACATGTTGTAGATATTTATCTTTATATAGTAAAGGCACGTAAGGACTGTAATGTCGCGATGTGGTCGTCTCTCGATTTGTCAACGTCGCGGGACATCGGAGCGGCTGTCAACCACAAATAATAAGCAAAGAAAACATCACAAAATGGATGAACTTGACGAGAAAAAGTATTGACACGTGATTTGATTATGTGTTTCGATGTTCGTCGGTAAAGGTAGAATTCCGTGGGTAGCGGCTGACGCAGCCGCGCGCGGCCTACGACAGTCGTCGGCCGCGCGCGACAATAGTCAACATATGAAAATGTATGGCGCCGCTGCCGAGGCCAGCGACAGTCGCGCGCGGCCGACGAATTTCGTAAGCCGCGCGCGGCATTGTCTTGAAATTAGTCGATTTTGTTCGTCCGTTCCCTCTAGTCGAAGTGCTAATTGATATCCTTGAAGAAGAAGAGGATGACGTGTTGCTGTGGCTGTATTATGAAAATAGATTACCAATCTACCCTATCTTTAAAAAGTAGAAATTATGAAGGATACTACCAAATACTGATTCAAAAGCATTTGTATTGTAATGAAAACAAAAGGTAGTTTTGCCGAATAAATAAAAAACAATTCAATTCTGGTTTTACTAAAATTCTATAGATGTTATTAAGCGCTAGACCATGTTGAGATGCATATACCGCGCGCGGCTCACGAAATTCGTCGGCCGCGCGCGACTGTCGCTGGCCTCGGCAGCGGCGCCATACATTTTCATATGTTGACTATTGTCGCGCGCGGCCGACGACTGTCGTAAGCCGCGCGCGGCTGTCGTAGCCGCTGTCCACGGAATTCTGCCTTAATAATGAATAATGAGATGCATCTACGTCTCGACAGTCTACTCGGGAGAAACATTTATATGTTGAATTAAATTGCCTTGTTATAATGTAAGTCATTAATTAGAATACAGGTGACAGTAGAGACGCCCATGAATTAATTAATTGCTGTGAGAAGAGTGACTTATAAAACTAGTTCCCACAGTAATCCAAAAAAATCTGTAACAAGAATGTTTAAATAGTACGTACAAAGCTGAAATACTCGTTATTAGTCGCTTAAGAGCAGGACAGGTGGCCAGATATGTTTTATTTTCTGAGGATGTCGAGTGACATTTTTCAGCCGGTTAATTGTAGAGACTGTCGATCCCGCAAATAAACCCTAGTTTTTTGATGGACCACTGGAGGAATCCTGTTAACATTCGTACACCTGTCGCACCATGCAGCAAACAACCCTCACAGTTGCCTAATTTTATTTCTCAACCAGTCAACCAATACAATGTCTGACATTAACGTCGATCGAAATCAAAAACCTAATCTAGACGTTAATTGTGCGTGCAACAAAAACACTGGCGCAATAAAACGGACGGATAAAAAATATAGGACTGCTATTTGAACATCGTACCTATAAATTATTTGAAACGCATTCCTCGTCGATCAAATAAACATCAATCTTTCGTCATTGATTTTTACGAACGTAGCCTCAATCCGACTGCCATTCGTAGTGCTGGAATATAACCTGACCAGCCGCCATGACGAGTGCTTGCGCATTATTAGAAATATGTACAATCACACGTTGAATCGCGAAACTGAACGCTTTGCGAGGTGTATGCAAACATGTTATGTTACACACAGATGGTTAATTACTGGTCCGACAATCTTAGTAAGCCATCTCATACGCATTGTAATTTGCGCACATGTTGTATTTATTGTTAATGCATTAAATAACGTAACTTGATACTAACGCATACCGATGCATTAAGCAAAACGTGCAACACCTTGAAGACGAAAAAATTCGCAACTATCTCACGTGTACGTTGTTTCCTTATCCTTTGAGCGATAATTGAAATAATAAGAACAGTTAACATGCATATGTTGTGCAACAGTAAATAAATGTTATGGTGCCACTAATAAAAGGAGCGTTATGCAATGCGCAGTGTAACCTTAGGACACTATTGCACCGGTAAGAGGCTTACAAAAGGCTTAGTTCATATTAGTATAATAACGCCTGTCCAAGTAAATTGGATTGTACAGTTGTACACAGTGCGTGCAGAACGGACATAAATCAGGATTTAATGCTTCACTTATCCTATGCAATGATGACCTAAATAGTGCTGCAGTGCGAAGTCGCAGACGTAAACACTTAAATTGAATTGCTCATGTTTGCCAATACTGGTAACTCGGTTCAGCGAATAGGTACGTGTACGTACTTGGGAAATACGCAGGATTTCATAGTGCCTACTTTATGTAGGTTGAGGAGGCGCCCGGACGGTTCCCATGGTGACACGAATAAATATTCAGGTATGCTAATAAAGTAGGAGGCCTCCATTTTTTCTTTACGCTCTATTTTGTTCGCCTCTCAAGGGATTAGGGTTTGTATACAAGATGTTTTATTGTTTATTAGTCTTAACTATTGTCCCTACGAAGCAGTTTATGTTACCTAATGTACCTGCATAATGTTTACGTATTGTCTTTGTAACAACAACAATACAAAGGGTTTAAAGACAAAACAGCACGGTCAAACCGTTACTATATCAGGTTTGTTTCTTGAATTCCTAACTTTTTAAAACATCTGCTGATTCCGATCTTGATTTCGAAATCCTTTAAACATTATAACAAACATGTGGCTTCATTTTATTCACAAAATTTAAATAATACTTAAAATACTTGAACGATGAAGAAAATTAATTACAAAAATAGAAATTAATTTGTTGCAATGTAAAATGTAGAGGATATCAATATATCGCAGGCAAGGTGAGTCCGCGTCCGGAGTTGCAAAACTTTCATAGGAAGCCACCGTTAACATAGATGTGCGTTAAGCAACATTTGTTATTAGTGCTACAGTATGTAATTTATTATACAGATATAACTCTAATTATGCGTTACTGCACTCTGAAGAATTCAGTACGTCCTCGACGCACACGGTTTCCCAAATCGCTCGTATTATTCAGGATATTTACGATTATGTTTGGATGTCTTGCACAAAATTCCAATCGCAATATTGCCAAAATCATTTACACTGAATTATTCTCGACTGCGTGTGCGCAAAATGTTTCATGGTTCATTGCGTAAATTGTGTTTTTTATGTGACAAAGTTCAAGAATTTGTTAACAAACGAAAGCAAATATTAGCTAAAGAAATTGTGGTGTTTTTTGGCCGTCTATGTAGCAACTGTTGGCTCGTACGACGACCCTCGTGGGTGTGCCAACTGGGTAAATACCATCATAAATGTAGCTGCCTAGGATAGCCGAAACATTCCCGTGAAATGTTATTATGAATGCGTGCATCACGGTGCTTTTGTCTTGTTACAGCGCGGTGTGGGATAAATGCCGGCCAAATTGGTAAAGTTCTGCTGTGCTAAGCAATTAGCGGAACATGGTGTTTTTTCTCTGTCGGCCGCGTTCCGTAAACGTGCCTCGTTCAGAAACGTGTCGCGTTTTATTGTACAAATTGAACATACTCACCGGTCACAGTATTTCATTCTTCGTAAAAACATCCAGTATATAGTGCATTTTAATTTTATTTTACGTAAATATCGGGTCCATTACGTTCTCGTGATTTTATTATGCCTGTGCATTAAGATAAAGGTTTTATAAAAAGTTTCAAGGTAAGGTAATCGCGTAATTGATATAAACGTAATAAATAACTTATGTACTTCGAAAATATCAAGTTTATTCGTAGCATTCACATCAGCTTTTAGACGTGCGGGCAAGAAATGCTTTACAATAGTTAGAACTGCTGGGCAACAATATGTTTTCATGTAAGTGCGTAACTGCGCACATTATTGTAGGTATAGGTACTTTCAGGTCCAGGTTTCCTGACTATGGATTTCATGGTATCAAATATGGCCGAGTACCTACTATTTTAAAATAATTTTAGAAAGAGCATTTGTCAAATATTCAAATGTTTCCCTAAAGGCCTTGATCATCATCATCTTAATGCAACTGGGTCACACTAGCACACTGTTGAGAAAGTAACGAATAAAATTATGACGTGCTTACAGCATCAACAACGTAGTAAGTAAATAATAGATCAAGGGTATGTAGTAAATCGTGTTAATGTATTAGCTTGATATTAACCATATCCGTGTCAAGCTCAAGCCGGGTGAGGGCCAAACAAATCTAATTACTTGAGGTAAACGCAGCTTTGATCCACTGCCTGTCACATAATATCATGTAGAGTATTTAATTAATAGCTTGCATAAAACTATGGTGTTTAATAATGTAAAACTACACGTGCATGGTTATTATCATTATGTATAAGGTCATATTGTACACAATTGCTGTACATATAGGTAACTGTGACTAAAAATATAGCTTTACCTCTGCTTCATTTAAAGTTAGGTGAGAGAGAGACAAGCACCATAGCAACAAAATTTACATTAGAATACAAAGCGTATAATTTTATGTCCTCTGGAAAAAAATATTTCATTCAAATCCACTTAAATGGCTTAATATGAATAGAACGGGTTCAGTTGCGTTCAGAATCACAATACTTTGGCTATTTCCCAACATCAATCACTGGAAACTTGATAGAACTCCTATCCGGAGGAAATGGCATCAGAAAATATAATATGTCCGAGCTCCTGAAATATTGAAAGTAGTATTTTTGGGTATTAAGTTTTTTTTTATATCAGTTTGTATTTCGGTGGATGAACCAGAGCTTAAAACTTCCACAGTAGGTGACCCATTTATGCACAAATATACTTATGCATATTATTATGAATATGGAAGCATTAATTAACCGACCAGTTTACACTCTACGATAATATTGTTTTGTTTATTCGTAGTTTGTAACTGACTATAGCTGTATACTGTTCCAGTTTACTTACGAATACATAAAACGCAAGACAGAATAAAAACTCCAGTCATGTTGGTTTTTCAAAATGTTCCAAAGCCGCCAGTTAGTTAATTCGCGAACTTACAGTTATCATCACCGTACGAGGTAGGAATTGTGAATTATATAAAAAATAATTATTCATCTTACACTTATTCGTACATGAGTGTGAGTAATTAAAGAATAACGGTTACAAAACGCTCTGGACCATGTAGTTTGTGAGATATGTATGAAACAGAATAAAATTATAGCATTCTAAGACATATTCATTTATTTCGAACACTATTATTTATTTCATTGTAAGTAGGTCCACCTACATAAGAAATAATAATGAATGCATATGGCTATATCATTTTGTGATTGTTAATTACAAATAGCATTATTTCCCTATGCTCTGCAAGAACTTGTGGTTGTTATATAGTTCTGATAAAAAGTGCAGAGGACCGGAAAAGCTGACAATAGGGCCGGGCTTTCGACGAAAACATAATATATGTATATGCATTAATATGAATTATCTACTAACATGTGATTTTCACACTAGGTAATTAAATGACACTGGTTCCACTTTAATTTGAATATTTTAATTAGAAAATTGTGAAAATCTTGCGAAAAAGGAAACTGTAAACATAATCATCACTTCGAGCAGTTAACAAAGATAATAAAAGGTACTATTAAAGTATCATTAAATGGATGCTTAAGTTTAACGATCGTTATCGTAAAGATTGGCTGCTGTATTAACTGCGGAAACTTTCTACATGTTGATTTTAGACGAGATATTAAAGCCTTATATAATACTTTGGGAGAAGGTATCTAGGACAATAGTACTTAAATATTTATTTATGATGTCAAAAAGAAGCCGTTTTATTTTCAAAGTTAAAATAATAAAATATACTTTTTCATAAATTAAGGACTACGCCGATTTTACTACGGCGTAGCAAACGTAGAAAATTTAGAAAAATGTACACATGTACATTAAATTAAATCTATGTCATCTTTTTGCGTAAATTATAAAGGTAAGTAATGGGTATGTAAGTGAGTCTGCGTCAAATTATACGTGCGTATTGATTTATGAGATGAGAAGAATAGGTACCTATTATATTAGAAAGCTTTTTAAAAAGTTTTGCCTTTGTAAATGCTGGCCGTTACGGGGGTAACTTGCCTTTCCTGGATAAAATGTATGTGTTGTGTTTTCGTACCAGTCTAACCTCGATATTTCTATACTTATCAAATATATTACGGGATCCATCAATTTTAGTCGTACATGGCACATCACCTCACACTTAATTGCCATTAATAATGAAGATATTTTTTAAAACATAAAAAACTATTTTAGCTTATTAAGCAGTTTTAGTTATCAATATGCATACGTAAGCTTTAGTCGAATACGTGATCGTATGTACGTATTGTGTTATCATTTGTGGGAGAGGAAATATGTAGAATATAAACAACCTCGAAATGATTCATTATTCATATTTTATTCAGTTCTACAATACCAATATGAGTAATTAATAAATAAGCTGTCATTCATTCTTAAATGAATGTTGCGGTTGGCGTGAGGCTTGTTTACGAAAACACAACGCGCACCGAAAACAATAGGCCTAGGTCGTTATCATTGGCTTTATTCATAAAGCTATTGTTTGAATCGTTAAATCGGGGGAGTGTAACCGCGTGGAATGAATGGATGCACTTGTCGCATGGAGCCGGGCCGGCTTATCACGAGCTGGTGCGGCGGGCGCTGCGGCGCGCGGCGGCAGTCCGTCGCGCCGCGCGCACCGAGCCCCACGCTCCGCAGCGCCCGCCGCGCCCGCTTATCAAAACATTCCCGCATTGGGATCGATCCGCATGTCTTTACGCGCCGACCACTGATAACGACTCTCCGTGACTCTGTGCCCCGAGTGCTGCTGGATACACTCCCTAAATACTGACGTGTTTGTGTTTGCCATGTGATTTGCCTTCTGATTTTTTAATTAGACAGTTCAGGATAATTACTGAGTTTCAAGTTTTATAATCAAGGATCAATGTAAGTACTTACTTCAATTAATTTGTTTTTAAGTTTCGTAATTGCAAATAATTTCTAAAGTAATCAGGTTATAGCAAGGTATGCCAAGTTAACTAAAACATAGAAAAAAAAAATATAAGTATGTATTGTTATTTTTTGCTTTAGTAACGTGAACAAAAGTAAAAAAAAACAATAGTTGAATTTATAGGCACTGAAACGCAAAGCAAAAAATGTTACCGAGTTTTATTGAAAGCGTTTAAAAAAGCACTTTCAACTTAAAACTATAGTTGAAGTTAATGTAGAACAATAAATAAAGTAAAAAATATTTCACTGCTCAGTAAGTAACGAGGTCAAAAGATACGCTTTGGTAAAAATTTAAATTCAATGTCTCAAATTAAGTATAATGCATTTATTGCAAATTAGACTGTTAATGAATCTTTCTGAATTTCCTAATTGTTTGTGGAACACTTTTTAACAGTTTTTTTTTTTACACAAAAACGGATTTTTTTTGCCACTGAAAAGTCAGTACTGACAATTAATTCTACAAAAATATATCAGCGTTCGAAAGCTTTCAAAAGTAAAAAATACAAGTTCGTTTTGTATCCCGTAGCACTCAATAAGCATATCTTAGAAGGGAGGATGTTTCAGTAACATCACACGCGGATATTTTTACCCGTAGAGACATTAAAGAGTTACTGAAAGGAACGGACCGAACAGCTGCTCCCAATGTTTGTTAAATACTGTAAAAGTGTGCCTCTTTCATATTTCATAACACTCGACAGAAAGTAGTTTTAATTGAAACATTCAAGGCTGGAATTTTAAGTAAATAGCTGCTCGATTTAAGCAGTTTTTATTATGATTTTGGTAATTTGAGTCTAATTGTGAATAAGTATGAAACTCGCGATTTGATTAAAGAGTGCATAAAATAAAGTCACATTAATTAAGATAGTCATTATTTTAAATAAGAATTTAAGTCATTATTGCAGATAAAAAGAACAATTGGTAATTAATAAATTGATTCTAAACATTTAATGTGATTTAATCTCATCCATTTTTACTTTTCCTTCATTAGTCTGAAATAAATTGTTGGCTGCAAATACTCTTAACATTTTTAACCAAATGAAATAAACACATGCCGAAACAATTACATTAAGTAAATCAAATTAATTGATAGCAAATAATCATCTCAGTTTATAAAAAAAAGATCAATAATAACGTGCGAGTAGTTAATAAAACGAATGAATGGACACGTGTTCGGAGATAAAGTATGAGTGAGGATCAAGGATCAAGATTAAAGCAGCAATGCTGCGGTCATCGAGACTCACATTTGATACCTCACGGATCCATTACTACACTTTGTAATAAACACTGCTATGGCCGTGATTATTTTTCGACCAGACCTGAGACTGAGAGAATGCTCGGCCGAGGGTGATTGTGCTCGACTAAATGAACAAGTTTGTAAAATGTCATCGCGATCACACCCGCCGTGAGCTAGCGTACTACAATTAGGTGACAATCACCTTGGCGAATAATAGAACGTTCGTTTATCACACAAACAAGGTAAAAACAATGAAACTAATGTTTGATACAAATTCTGAACTCGTTTGTCTGATGTCACTTAAACGATTCTCTTTAATTGTTCCACTATTTTGCAAGAGGTCTAACTAGAAACGTTTACTTTAACTTGCCTTTCTTTTTAACAAGCATTAAATTAATATCGAGCGACAGATGTCCAAATTATTTCGTATCGATATTTCTCTACATTGTTTTCTATAGATGCATAGAGCCCGGTTTCGCTTGTAGTTTTATATTATTTATGTGTAAAATTTCAAGTTATAGTGGCATCGCAAGATCTTTTGAATTATTGAATACTAATAATGTTGCATCTGGTATCGAATATCTGTGACTCAATTACGTCACTTTGGTGAGTCCGAAGCTACTTTCATAAATTAAAATAATTTAAATGGTGTCATAATAATAAAAAAGCTTGTCTTATTAATTATAGCTGTTAATCGATGCATGAAATGCTGCGACATTTACGTGTTCAAGGTTACAGTTGTGGCAAAACAGCCTTTAAAACTATACTTTATGACCTATACTTAAATATGTTGTAAAGTACTTAGTTATATCCGTTGTGGGCCATCAAAATTTGTGCAATAACATAAATAACTTGAAATCATCCTGTGTGCTTAATTACATACCTTGATTTAAAATAATAATACTTTAAATCGGTACTTAAAATCTTATACAATTGCACATGATTAAGCTTTTGAGGCCATTTACAAAATCTCAACATCTTTATTAGAAAGAACAAACATTTAAGATTTCAAAAAGCAAATGAATTTACATAAACTGAATAAATAAAACATAAATGTAGCCGCCGGTGCATTGACACTGGACACGGGCTAGGTATTTACCTACTGCTCACACTTGCCAGCTATGTACACACTTTTAGTGCTTACTACAGCTGAGTGTCATGGTGACCGTGCTGTCCACGATATCATCAGCATGCTACACTCTATCAAGGTTAGAAAATCAAGCAAAATAACGCTCATAATCATGAATCCGTGATTAAACACACCGCTTGCTAGAACCATGGCTTTGCGTAAATGTAAAACGTACACTTTAATCATCTGCGGTTTCCAGTTGTTAATGTTCAGAACATGCGCTATGTACAGCGTGTTACACTTACGTACAGTATGAGCACACGGCCGAGCTAATCTGCAAACATTAAAGTTTTTACTTGAGATAAAACAGAGCTCATTGAGTTCGGCCGCAATGGGCCGTGGTGCGCACACGCATATGCGCCCTGGATGCCACCAGACCGTCTCGCGCATTAATATCTGGACAATTCATCAACATCGCCCTCGGTAATTAAACATACATATTGCGTCGGAGCATATTTTAGCAGAATTTATTGCCACTACGTTTGAAGTCACGGTCTCGAGTATCACTTCGGTTGCAGAATGCGGATGTTTTGTGCGTGTCAAGTATGACAGCTTCAGGAATATTAAGATTAAATTAATGTTTTTATTTTGTAAGTCAGTGAATAAGTATCATAATAACAGATCAGTTTGCATGATAAGTTATATTGAATAATAATAACCTGCTAATGCAAGTAACAATCCTCTCAATAGAAGAGAAGAGCTAAGTCTCAATTCCAACTATCATTTAAGGAAATGGTTTTCTGAATCCGGTTACACTGGAAGCCGACCCCAACATAGTTGGGAGAAAAGGTCGGGAGATGATTTAAGAAAATGGTTTTAACTTAAAAAATATTCTCTTGTTTATATCCGAAGTCGGAGTTGCTCACAAATTACTTGAAAGATATCTATGCTACTACATATTTTGCATTTTAAAATACTTTATAATGAAATCTGAAATATTCAAAGTTTGATTACCATTATCGCGATGAAACATTTATTAACATGCAAAATTGGATTCGGTAGCCGTTTCGCCTTCACGAATCGTAAACATGTTGGCTGTTGGCATGCGCTCTGCGAAAATATGCAAGGCTATATTGGAAATGTCACCGACTCTTTAATACATCCTTGCTAATTAAGTTACTTCCAAAATAATTCGCCCAACTCTTCGTTAACCAAAAAAAAATCAAAATAATTATTCTGAAAAACAAAACTTTCCGAACGTCAAATATTACATGAGACTCTCAAATCACCCGCTACTTTACTACACAATTTCTTATGTTTTTGCTATGAAATAGTGGCGCAGCAAATACCCCGGGAACTTTTGAAATTCTGGCCGAAATCCATGAAACTATTGTACTTCGATCTTGACAACTCAGCAGGGCAATCCATTGCATTGGAGTGCGAGAAGTACATAAAGCTCCCAAGATGAGAGCCAAAAGGCGCAGCAGCTAGATATCTCGCTCAAAAATATTATATACTTAGAGCATATGTAAAATAGTGCTATGTAGATGTATACTTACATATAGGTATTATACAGATGTTTAATGGAAGACAAATCTAATTTATTTAACATTGAGGAAATAGGTAAGTAGGTAGGTATGTTATAATTATAATATTACACCTGCATATATTCTTAGCACGAAAAATTTTAATGTGAGAACGGTGCTACTTGTAAACACAATGGACATACTTCAGACAGATTGGGCAAGTTTATAATTGTTATGTAATTATTGTCATCCAAATATAGAACATTTTATTGTATGTTCCTATCAAATTACAAGTTCAATAGCGTCAATGTTTGCAAATAATTTCCACTTTGAATCGATACATTATCGGGTGATCATTTATAGTATTGGAGAAACACTTTCATGTATCTACACAAGTTATTGGCAATATAGTTTTTACCGAGATTAGAGCACGACCATCAGGAAATTGGTTTTATTGGTTCACTTAGCGAATACTTTGTTGCTAAATGCAACATGCATTGCGTATGTAAACAGTTAAACATGTTACGTATCGGGGTACTTTCGACCGATCTCGCCAGGCAAGGATTACTGCAATTGTAAAAATGAAAAATATAGGCGCCTAGTTAAAAAATATGTTTTAACACCTACTCAATTACCTAATCGAGTAGTTACTTAATAAGAGAGCAGACGAGCCATTCAGACATTTTAAAAGGTGATTTTATTAAGAACAAATTGGGCAGCGAACTGGTTTGGCGTAACTCCGGAAGCGAACAGGTTCCTCGAAGCCGAGATAAGTATTAATTGGAATTTTAATTTTTACTAATCAAAGATGCTTGTGAATGGTTCGCTGCCGGGAATCGGTTTTTCTGTACCTATTACGTATATTAAGTAACACGGCTTTCACTGGATCAAGTTATTCGTTACAATCGAAGCATCACGCAATCGTTTTTAGGTAACTAAATGGTTCGTCATACATTTGAACACGTTACCGTAGGTTAACCATGGAGGAGACTCTACACTTATTGGTTGTTATGAATGATATATTAATATTATAAATATTAGCTTTCATATCGGAATAACGTTTAGAGAGAATCACATAGGTAGAGGTGAAACCGCGGACGGATGCAGGCTATATTATATAGCTACTAATTAATCTGCTTCCTATCCTAGTCTTAGAGTTAAAGTGATGGCTGGTTCATTGCATTGGAGACTATAATTTCATTAGTTGAAGACACACTAAATTACTGTCTCGTTATTCAATTCAAATTAATATTTTTATAGCTATACCTAGTTTCTAATTGCTCGTTAATTCTTTTTTAATAGTGGCTTCGTAATTATGCTAATAAGCCTCGGGTTAAGGAACCAGGATGAATCATGTTTTTAATTCTTCTGTTTTGTATGAATTCACATTAAAGAATTCATTTCATGACCGTGAAGCATAACCAACAACTACGGATAATTGGTGAATTCTGCTGATCACACGTGGAACTAATCGAAGCCGCGAGTTCCGGATAATAAAGTAAGATACGGCGATATTCTACATACCTGATGTGCTTAGGAAGTTTTAAAAATAGTCATCAATGAATAAGAATCATATAATTCATTAAAACAGAAAATAATGAGTGACGTCGACACATTCATTTAGACAAGGTACTGGCTTTTTTCCTGTTAATTATTTTAAAGTAACATTATCCTTGGTATTGTTAGGTTTCAGTCTTTATATTTAATTCAAATATGTTTTTATAAATGTTTAATTTTATTTGACTTGGATATTAAAAATCCTTTTTTAGTAAATATTAGGTCCAATATGGTAATATGTAATCGTAAATATGTTAAATGTAAAGTGGCTGGGTTCCAATTCAGTGACAGGAAACAGTCGAGTTTGTTTTATTGCTAGCTATTAATGTCTCATAGCTGGACGTGCTTGATTTACCTCCGCTTGGTTTACGCAAGGTGGAGCCACTTAACTTCCGATATCGTTGTACGGTACATCACTATTTAAATTATCAAATAAGAAGGTACTTAGAAACATCAACCTAATATCATCTGTTGAACATATTGTTTTACTTAAGTAAACCCCTAGCAATTAAACAAAGGTCCCTATTTGCCGAAAAGCTGTAAAATAAACAAGGCTATTAAAGGTATTAGTAAAACAAAAGTAATTGCTTTCCCAAGCCAGACGGCATGTTTACCAGCCGTCTACATTCCTGTTATTGTTTGTTTTACACAAAGCTTTAAGGTGTTAGAGTTTTATAAAGCCGTGTTTTGTTGTAGATCGTAAAAGTGTATTCGGTTGTAGGAGGATAGATAGTTTCGAAGAGCATTTCTCTTGAATGGTAGGGTCCGCCCACGCGGCGCGTGCGCAGGCCCGCCCGCCCACGCGCTTGTAAATTGTTCCCTAACTGTACCAGCGACAAATTGCCCGTGCGCCAGACATAATAGCGGTCCTTTAATCTTAATATGATGAGAATCATATTTAAACGTAGGCATGATTGTGCGATGTAAATCAGAATCACGAGTTAATATCTCTAAAGCGACAAGAGAAATAGCGGAGCGTACGATAATGATAAATGGTTAGTTCATAAGCATTATAAACGCAGTTAAATTATGGATAATTCTAAAAAAAATATACGGATTACGTCATCCTTCCTTAGAGATTTTTTGATGATTTTCGCACCAACCGAAAAAAGGATTGCCACTGCATAATTACATATGTATGTGAACAAAGTCAATCTAGTTGGTAATAGAATGCTTCCTCAACTAATTGGTACCTTCGGCTGTGGAGCACCTGCGCATGTCGGAGATGTCGGCTTCTTCAGATTAACGGCACCGCACTAATGATGAGCAAATAACAAATGCCGCACTCACACAACCCACTAATGCAATAGTAGAGTTTACTCAGATAAGTATTTTACACATTAACTTATATGAATGATGTTTTGGGCATTAAAATACAATGCCTTGAATCACAAAAATGAATGAAAGATGCATTTATTTATTTAAATCACACTGGAGGTAGGTAACTTGACTTCATATATTTTAGAACATATATCTAAAGTAAAGTTAAAAAATCTACAGTGCATCTTATCTACATTCATTAAGTAGGCAAGCATATTATCTCTTACATACATTTCCGATATTATATACATAGATAAAAACAGTTACCGCTAGAAACTTACTTATTACAAAGTAAGAAACTTACATTACGATTTGCGGAATTACAATCTGCTGTGAACATTATAAACGTTACTTTTAAGTGAGTGAAACTTTATACTGACGATCTTGGCCCGGATAAAACAACACGTTACGACATTTATTTGTTTTCAGAAATAATACTTATCAATCCTTATGCCTTGTTAATGCGTCTCTTGTTCTTGGTAGTACCTAGCAGTAATTTTGAAACCAATAGTAAGGCTGACTACTTAGCTTACGTTCCCTTGGGTGGACTACTATGATAATTTTTAACATGAAATAGATAATCTTAAGCGCTTTGCATGCAAGTGCTCGAAGCTTACAATAAATAGGTTCACTATCGAGTAATTTTTTTTATGTAATACTTATTTGGTTACAAAGTAGTCCTTGAGTTGATGCCAAAACACGTTAATATAATCATAAGATTATCTGTGAACAATAACTCTTTCCAGGTTTCAGTAACACCGAGAAAACAGCTAGGTGACATGTTTAGTTAGGTGTTCCTTTGTGTTGTGCAGGTATCCGGAGAAATGTATGCTTCTTAAACATACATACGAAACAGCATCTTTTGAGCCCATGACCATCTGCCTGTACATAATTAAAGTCACGTATCGGTATCTTATGTTCTAAAACGAGTTTAATTAACATCTGAGATTTTTTCTTTGTGCATTACTTAGTTCCATGGTATGACTGGCATATTATGTTATCCATAAAAGAGATAAAATGGTCTGCATACACCAACTGTGATACCGTATTCGTACCGTGTGTTTAATCACGTCTCATTGCGAGCATATTTGTCATACGCAGCCGAGCGACGGCCCTTGCTGAAGATTAGCTACGTGCTGTACTCTGCTCTGAGCGGCTTATTATACTCATACAAGTAGGCCGCTTCAATGAAAACCAGCACTCTCATTAAAACCTAGAACTACACGTCTGTTTAAAATAGGTAGTTCTACATATTTTGTAAATTTAACGTCAACAATCGCACACATTGTTGCATTGTAAAAGTGTTCACAAAGAAATTATGTAAGTTTCAAAACAATAGAACCTCGTCTCACCCATTTTAATGTCGGACGTTTCTAATTTTACAGGTTGCGCCAAAGTATTTAGTGTCAAAGCTTCCATATTTATTAAGATAATGAATTTGAAAGTCGCTACAATATCTTAAATGTTGTATGGAATAAAATCATTTTACGTCTTTTTGACTTAAAATACCTAGGAAAAAGGTGCCTGTCTTTACCATTATTCTTGAGTTTGTACTCGGGTAGGTACCATATTCCTCCAACATATTTGCGTGTCACCTGTCACGGGCGTGACTCAATCCAGCATTGCTTTTTAAACACTTACAACGCCGCCCTATTGTCCTTCAATAGATGGCGATAAAAGTCTCTACGTGACGGAATTTTTATGTTTCCGATCCCTAGCCGTAGAATAGAAATGATATAATATTGTAGTTAAATCAACAAACTGACTGATATTTAATCATGCACAATCTGCAAGATCTTATTATTGAAAGCAGTCGTTTGTTTTTAATCTAGATTTGATATGGCACGCTAGCATGCGGCACGTGATTTGTGATATGTATTTTAGATAGTAATGTGAAAGTAATATTAATTAGTAGTGTAAGTAATTGAAGTTCCTAGGTGAAGAGAGTATAATGTTTCAGTGGAGCGTCGCGTTGCCTGCGCCCGCGCCGCCTGCATCGCTGTCTCCCCCATGTGCACTGGTATGAGGTGAGTCACCGCACTCGATTTAACTTCCGTCGCTAAGTTTGCACATCTGAGAAATCTTTATGGGAATGTAGAGCTAATGGGTAGTTATATTTGAAAAAACAGTCATTGCTCAGAGTTTAAAAGGTCAAGTTTTTGCTTAAGAAAACAATAGGGAGGTGGCAGTATCATAAAGCAAAATGCAGCATGGTGCGCACATATAAGTATCGTGCGCTCGCTATTAGTTAGCGCTGCGCACCTGCCTCGCGACTCGATGTCAATGTCCGTCAAACGCGAGCCGGGAGCCTCTACTTACTTTACTAGGTACTTTATTATAATAACGCATACAGTAACCATACTCAACGTCATACACTTTTAACCAAGAATATGATTTGAGTAGCTACAATGCTTCGATTTGTGCGAAATACATACGACCTCATCCCGTGGTTCTTGAATCTTTTTATCAATCTACTTTGATGATATTTTGGTAGGTACTAGGAACTATGACACGCCTTTTTAAATAATGGACCACCTAACTTTATCTGCCTTTGTAAATATGACCACAATCGTCAGGGGAGAACCCCAGGATCCCCACAGGTGCAGACCTCATCCTTACTAAAGCCTCCACCTTTTGACATGAATTACATTTTTCGCCATATTTTTCAAAATACATAATTTTAATATTTAAATAAGTTCATATATACCTATTAAATATTTGTGTATTCTAGTAAGTATCCGCGTAATACTCTTGAGTACCTACCTATGTATTTTTTACAATTTATATTGAAACTTACTCTTTTTATTGCCATAATGTTTCCCGCCGCGGAAAAACTAATACAAAAATAATTGCTTGGTAGATAAGGTATGCGTATGTTCATATCCGCGTTGGCGCCTGCGATGAAAAACATAATTGCTAAGAACGTATACAAATCAGGTCCAGGAATAGTGAGTCTGTCTGAAGCTTCGTACCCGCTAGGAATCTTAAGAGGAGAGTAATCTAGTGATATTTAAACTATTAAGTTTCTAGGTTAGATTTGTCGCTGTCATCAGCGGACTGCAACTACTGCAAGCTTGCGACAACACTCGCATTATGTAATTACCGCGTGGCTATTTATGTAGGACATAAATAATAACAGTACTACAGCAGCACAATTTTATGCATTGACATGCGCAATTTCTAGAGACATGACCTCATGCCATTAGATTAAGCAGATTGAATAAGGTCTTAATGTTTTTTTTCTACATTTAAGTGCGCTCTACGTTTGTGCGCTTAGCGTGAGATTGATAAAAAACTGGAAAAATCGTAAAAAAAGAAATGAGTTTATCTATGTTCTGGTAGGACACATTAACGTGAAGAAGTAGCTGTGTATCTTGACGCTGCTACTGACCGATAACCGCGGCGACTCGCTCCGGCTCGCTTCCGGCAGCAACGTTTCCTTTGCCATCAAGCTCTACATCATTAGCGTAGCTTTCCCAGATTATTTTATTTTTGGAAGACTCTACATAAGTTTTGTCTGTCCATTTAAAAAATAAATTTTGTCGAATACACAGATTATGTACTCTTAGCGAGATTTAATCACACTATCATGATATCAAAGCAATGTATAGGTTATGATAGTTGTTAAATAAACATTTTATTTCTGTTACAAGAAAGCAAGTACCTGATTTCTACGGTTCCTCTATTAGTATTGCTAATTTTAATTAAACACGTAACGAGCTGTTTAGATTGAAATTTAAATATGTACTGATTTGTATCTGGCGGGTCAGTACACTACCACAGGGACTAGGGACCACTTCCAACCAGCTACGTTCAGCATAATCTATTAACATTTCCTGTTAACGGACTGACTACTGCTTTGATATTAATTATAATTAAAACGACCGTTTCTTGGGATTACCGCAAATACAACTATCGGAGAGAAGTTCTTGCGATTGAAAAATAACGTGGACTAGATTGGATCGGGATGACAGTCATTAGATAAGTCTAACGTCTCGAAGCCTGGGTTTCCGGCCATCCTGTAAAACCAGCTATGAGTCACTTGTGCACGCAATATAAACGTTCCTACTCTTTATTATGTTATTAGTTACCATGCTAGTATAATTACGTTGAGTGCGTCAATCACGTTCATCTAATGACAGTCAAGAACGGTTCACATCCTGAAAGCTCCTGTTTTTTAGCAGGCCTTAGATAATTATTTCTCAAGAACTGATATTTAACATATGTATAAACAACTGATATTAAACTGTTACAAAATTAAGTTCCACTACCAGAAATGAGAATCGGATAATTCTGTTACTTTACATACGAATGGACACTAATAATTGCTTTGGAGCAAACTTAATTTACGTTATTAATTTAGTTATTTTTGTCACCTTATACCTATCTCACAAGTTGTTTTTTGTAATTTCAGAGCAGAGGGCGCGTGCGGAGTGGCGCGATGGTTGCGTGATCGGTCATCATGCGCCTCTTCCGCGGGCCGAAGCGCAGGGAAGTGACCGGGCCGCGAGCCGTCGCGACGCCGTCTCCGCGCAGAGACGCCGCCGCCGCAGACATTGCCGACACCGCGCCGCACGTCGCACACGACTTTACGCTTGTAACCGCACTGCCAGCCATGGTTATGGAAGATGATGTCAAGGAGATGAAGAAAGGTAATTTTTATGTCAAGTGTAATGTAATACATAAGACGTCAACTGCTTACTTAATTTGAAATAGAAATTCTTGTGGATAAGGGAAATGAATGATTTATATATAGCATAACGTATCACTTCTGTCTTTTCAGTGTTTGCTACGTGGGGTCGCCGTATGGGGAAGAAACTTGAAATGTTGAAGAAAACAGATACTAAAGAAATTTTACAAGAAGACCAACCTAATGAGGAGTTAAAGGAAGAACCCACTGTTCCTACTGGACAGTATAAGAAAAAACAGCACTGGAAAATGGGTCGTAGCAGTTCAGACTCTACTTCATTAAAAAGAGATACTGATACTGATTCTATCCGGAGCGGATCCAGAGACAGATCACCGAGCCCTTTTAAATCATTTTTTCATAGAATGGGTTCCACGGGAATGTTGAATTCTGCCAAATCGCAATCACTTAACATGCACAAAACACCTGAAAACTTTCCAGTTGCAAATGGTCCTTCTTTGTATCGCAGTTGTTCAACTTCACATCTTTCTACATACGTAAAAGCTGATGATCCATCAGACGATATTGACTTACAAAATGCGGACAATGAGAGCAAAACTTCTCCTAAAAAACACAACACGCTGACGGAAGACACTTTGGTAACATCTTCAGCGAAAGCGGTTAGTTGTGATAATATTAACAATTTAAATGATGGCCAAACAAGCAATGGAGCTTCTAAGAAACCAAATTTTCCTTACGCATTCTTACGATCTAAGTTATCAGTTTTGCCTGAAGAAAACAGCATAGCTTCACAGCAAAGAACTAGCTCAATCAGACAAAGTTTGTCTGAAAGAATTGATAGAAAATCTCCGAAATTCCGAAAAGACAGAATTTGTCTTACGAACTCACGATCAGAAGAACGATATCAGAGCAGTGATAGCATATCTATTCATGACGAAAACTTATTATTTAATAGTGCATTAAGAAAAGATTACGATTTTTCCCGAAGTTCTATGAGAAGTATCAATGAAATAGATGGCCGTATGTATCCGATTGGACGTAATGACGATGTGCCACGTAGATCCTCAATGGTTTCCCATAGAGCACCTTTAGATTATGATCCAATGCTTATCCCACGTAATAGGAATAGTTTACCCGTATATGAATATGGTTCAGTGCTAGGTTCTATGCGAGACATAAAAACCGAAATTACTTCATCTACTCAAAGCATTCACCATGGACCGGAAAATGTTGAAGTGCAAACCCATCGCCTTAGTAATTATGTAAGTTCCAACGAGTCTGGATATGATAGTGATGGTCGGCCCACCGATGACCATAGCAACCATTCTCCGCCAGGATATTCTTCTCATTTTAATCATGCATCGATTCGAAAGGAATCAATGGACCTGACTTGTGATGGGAATCCTGGAAATTTCTCAAGACAATATAGTTTAAACCAAAAAATTAACTTTGGCCGTGTACAAGTTCCGGTTCGACGAAGTTCCACCCCCTGTGCATTATTTCCCGTAGAGAAAAGTAATTCTTATGAATATGAAAATGATAACAACCATAAATTTCCAAGTGATAGTATAAAAAATACAAATTTTGATCACATAGACTCAAAACCACCACCGCTTCCAAAGAAAACTCTCAGTAAAAAGCAACCTTATGTCTACAAAACGATAACACTAGATGAAAGAGTTCAAACAAGAAAAATAAAATTTCTACACTCACAATTACTTCCTGTTGAACATGCATCAAATCAAGATATTACTGCTGATAGTCCGTCGCAAATGCCACAAGTTGCTGAAACTGATATTTTCGGTAGAGGACCTTGTACAAAACGATTTAGAAAAATAAGATTACTAAAATCAAGGCTAGATGAGAGTCTTGGTGTTTACTTGGCACAGCACAGAGTGGATTTTGATAGCAGTGGTTCAAATTATGAAATACGATACATTGTTGTGAAATTAGATTTTGATGGAATAGCCCATAGAGATGGAAGATTGCGAATTGGCGATGAAATCGTTAATGTTAATGGTAGAGTATTGCGAGGACTGTCATCACTAAAAGAAGTTCAACACATAGTCAATTCTTGTTCGACCGAAGCAACGATAGAAGATGGTGCATTATTTCAAAGATACCAAGTCGACCTAGTGATGGCTCACGACGAAATTACACCCATAACATTAAGTAGAATAATCAACAACCAGCCTTTAGAACAGAATACTGTCACTATCCCAGCATCCAACGTTCCTCCTGATATAATATCACAAACTGTGCATAAGCCGTTGCCTTCCAATCAAATAACAATCGAGACACATTTTCCTGCTGAAAAACAATTTTATAACCGCGATGCTTCGAATAGAACCAAAGAACATTCAAGTGAACAGAAAAGATATGAGTCAGAACATCATAAAAAATGCGAAGTTGGTATTCAAGTAAACAACGCTCCGATGCTGTCTAACCAGAAGAGTGACGACGAGAAGTTGTTAGAGAGGCATTGTTATTCACAATCTGCGTCTTTGCAAAACATCACCAACATTGAAATCTCTCTTAGATCATCGCCAACACCGCGGTCAAACCAGGGAAATAACTATAGGCCAATATCATTTCATACCACTAGACCACCATCAACTACTGCGCCTTATTCTATCTATAATGACAACGCAACTAACGAAATCAAAGAGAACTTCTCACACTACATTAAACACGTGCCAAGGCTCTACCAGAATAGATCATTCGAAAGTATTCCAGAACAATTGAGAAATAGTAGTCGCAGTAGATTTTTCAGCAGAGTTGGATCTCAACGATGCTCTCCGAGCCCGGGTCCCCATATATCAAGGCTCCAAGAACACTCTGCAGCTTCACATCAAGATAACCAGCATGGCGGGCATTATGCGCACAGTTCTTTACACAGAGTTGAATTTTGGAAAGGCCAAGGACATAAAAGTCTTGGTTTTAGTATCGTTGGAGGAACTGACTCACCCAAGGGACAAATGGGTATTTTTGTCAAAACGGTGTTTCCAAATGGCCAGGCTGCTGACAAGGGCACTATTTTTGAAGGTGATTATTGCTTTTATCTTGAAGGTCTTATTTGAAAAGACTGAAAAAAAAATAGCCAAGGTAAATAATAAATATTATATCAATTACGTTTCTGTTTCAGGTGATGAGATTCTGTCAGTAAATAGTGTACCGACACGCGGACTGAGTCATGCTGGTGCTATTTCTCTTTTCAAGCAAGTAAAGGAAGGAAAAATAGAACTGACGCTTTCAAGACGAAGGTAAATAAATACGAATATTTATGTATATTCTTGATTCATAAACATAATAATTGCTATTATCGCATACGCTATCTGATTTTACTAAATTATTTGGATGTCTACGAACTTATACTCTGCTGCAATAATAGCTTTATTCCTGTTAGTTCCTGCAGCCAGCATTATATTGTTACGTTTCCAGACACTACATACGCATCCCTATATCCCGAACATAAACATAAAATAGTACCTACATTATTTCTTGACTGTTTTTATTTTGACACGATGTATAAGGACAATAATTTAAAATGGGAATTTGTTTTTTTTCAGAGCACCTAGGTCGAGATCTGTGGAACCTCTCGGCAATTTTCGCGGTGACGTGAAACGGGAATAATATTATTTATTTATATCCCAAAGAGACAATGGTGTTTTCGAGTGCAATAATACACTTTATTAATTATAGCCAAAGGCAAATCTAAGATGCTTGTTTCACTGTCACTTAACAACATTGTGAATATTGGTATTAAAATAATGGATATATTGTTTAGGGTGACATTGTATCGTAATAATGTTTATCATCCGTCACAGTAAATGTACATCGCCTTACAAATAAAATATTCTTATGGCAAATAAAATAAATATTGGTTAAATGGGCTACTTCACTTGTGGTTATTAATTTTAAACTGTTATTGAGTATATGAATGGTAATAAGAAATGAATGCACGCCAACATATCTATTGTATCTACTTAATAACCACGTGGTATCGGAAATGAAAATATGTAGTCTCATTTAACGCCATTTAATGTATATCATGTTTACTTAATGTTTACGCTAAATTTTATTAGCTCTGTAAAATAAGACTGTATGTATAGCTATAGCTAATTTAATATTTTCGTTGTAGTCTGTTATAATATGATAGCTATTGTTAAAGTATGTTAGGAATGCTAGATCTCGTTATTTACTGTAACTTGTATATACTAGTAGTCGTAGAACATTTTGTTACAATGTTATCATTTAATGAAGACTAGACTTCCTTAACAATAACCACATGACAATTAGAAAGGCAATCAGACTGATATAATTAAATAATGATTGAGTACCTATATTACTGCCAAAGCTTTAGACTTAGCGAGAAATATTTCGAACACATTTCTCTCATAAAACAAATATCTATGGAGGCAAAGCCGTCACCGTTGGACGATTACATCTACTTTGAGAATAGAATCAACATTTACTTCATTCTGTTACAGGCTTGTAGTGTATTGTACACATATAAATTTCCGAATATGTTATTATGTACTTGTGATGCAATATGTGAAGCGAATCAGCGAATTTACTCCGTCCATTAAGATTGTTGATACGGCCTATTGTTTTGGAATAACTTTCAGCAAGCATAGTTTCAGCAAACAACCAGTTGTTTCCTAGCGGGAACTAAATTTATGACATGATAGCATAGAGATCGTGAAACATTCGTAAGTTAATCCATCCATCCACAGTATTGTTCGTTACATCTACCTATTGTAAATAAATTGCAATACCTCAATGCTTTTAAAAATATACACGAATATAACTATGAACTTTTTTATTTATTTAATGAAAGATAGAATAAAAACAAAAAATAAAAGAATTGACATACACAATGAGTTGACTAAAAGCTCTATGTGAATGCCTTTCTGCTTCTTTAACCCTACCTACTTCAACATGGTTCTGAACAAGTTCCTACATTGTACGCCGCATTCACCTTGTGTCGATTATAACGAGCACCTAATGTACTTAGTACTGGTACACAAGAAGAGTGAATTTGTTCCTTTTATTGAGACTACGTAAATTAAACACTGAAATCGAATTATTCAATTTATTTACTTGCTAGTCTTTATAAGACTCATGAGCTACCAATGTGCTCATAGACAATCTGCTCCTCCTCTGAATACCCGCGATACGAGAACTGACACCAAGTATGGCTTCGAGTGCTGTCTTATCCACTTCCACACGTTCTCCATCGGTAAGCGACATTTTACGAATCGATGACATTTTCTTGGCTAATGTTTTGGATTTGGGAGGGACTGTAGCTGAATTCCTATTTACATGGTCGACAGACTTTCCCAGCTTCTTAGTAACTTCGGTGTCAGTTGAAGTCGGACCTTCTGGGGGCCTTACCTCACCACCTCCGTCTCCTTCCATTTTTGTACAGTATATATTATAACCAAATATAATATTAACTATTTATAATCACTTTTCTCTACTATAAAACCAATATTCAAATGTCAACTTCAAAGTAGGTAATTGTCATTTCTAATTTTCAATTTGAAAACGAAACATATTGTACTGCCAGTGGTATGGCTAAACAGTATTTCCGTATTTCCACTACACATTCAAAGAGTAAGAATCGAAAGAATGTGCTTATCACATGTACTATTTACTTCGATTAAAAACAATTAAAAACGTAAAGTCGGTAATATAAGAATTTATTGAAAAAACACATTAAAATGCAATACAATTACTTAATGTCGCATAGAATAGCAACACCTCTTAGAATCCAATGGTCGGGGTTCTTGATAGTGGGCAGCCAAAGCGGCGTGATGAACGTCAGGCCAGTGCGGACTGGTTTCTTATAAACCGGGCACTGGTGAACGACAACGGCTTTGTATAAAATGTACCTACCTAGATACTGACTAACACACGTCACGTCTATGGCTATGTACATAATATTTTATAGTTTCTCAGTAGTAACTGAACTATACTAAACTAAACTCTAAAATATAATAGTTTAGAAGTAACTGCATAACACTCCATTACCTTTAAACTGTCCCCTACCGGGTCCATAATTGTTTCCATCTTATACAATGTAACCACTTGTACCTACAACATATAGAATGCTTATACAGAATTGAGTATTGGCTTACCTGGTACAGCTTCGGGTCCTTGGGTGCAGTAGAATTGATAGCGTACACATGAACCACTGGTAATACAGTATATACCATTTTAAGAGCACATTCACATAGCCGCAGATTGCGCCGATCCCAGCCAGCACCGTCGATATATAAGCCATGGATATACACACCTTCCTAAAATTTAATCAAAACTAATACATATTTTTAACTGTTGACGAATTAACTAATCTAAGCAAGTCAAATCTATCCATGAGTATCTTACCGGTGGTGGAACTTTGATTTCCTCATAAGATAGTTTCGTAACTTCATTATGTAACGTAACCATGTCAAGAGCCCATCCTTTATGTGCACGAGTCACTTCCTGGCGCATGGCCGTCAGGAAACCTTTAACAAGCCAAGGAAATCAATGCTTTTGAAATATTTTTAAGTCTCTAAAACTCAATACTTCTGTCCGAACATCAACAGATATTTGTACCTTGAGGATTAAAAAATCCAGTCATCCAAAAAGAGTTTGGTCTGGCTTGGAAACACCACGTAGAGAACTGAATAGTTCGCTCCAAAAACTCCGTAAACCAAAAGCCTAGTGTTGACGATGACCATGAACTTCTCAACCAGATACATGGCACTTTCGCATCATAGATGTTGTCTAATGAGTCTCGGAGTGCCTAGAAAATTCACATATTCATTGATATCATTGATAAAAATACACCTAATATTCGTTTTAGTAATTGGTAGAATTACCTCATTCATTATGATAGTGCCATCAATAGCGAGTAATAAATCCTTTAAAGTTGTTCTTACTAACACAATAACTTTCTGCATTCGATCGATTTCTTGTCTTAAGAAAATTACCATTGAATTGAGTACACCATAAAATTTTAATCTGAAAAAGATTTAACTTAAATCTTATGCTTTCACATAATTTTGTATCACAGACTATAAAAAAACCTTTTAAACTCAATTTTAACATAAGTGTTATGAGGTGATTTTATTTGAAAGAAAAAAAAATATTTCGTTTTTACATTTTCTGGCAATATTTGCAATGAAATCAGAAAGAATTACCTATCTAGCACCTCATGAGGATCAAAGTTAGGTGGCACTTTATCAAGCATTTCTTTAGCAAGCCTGTAGACCGATGCCTCTCGTGTCTCCCCACCTCCTCCACTGGACTCTTTCGGTTGAATGGACAGTATCGTATCTAAAAGCTCCTGGGTGGTGTTCCGCTGGTAACTAAAGAATACAATTCACCAATGAAATCAAAAGAATAGAATTTATCTTCTTAGTCAGAGTCAGCATCCACTAACGTTATATCCGCATTCGTGTGTAAGCCGTATGCTTGAGGTGGATCTACAGTTTTCATCTTTTCGATTTCATCGAGGTACTCCGGTATATTCTTGAACTTGAAAATACCATATCCTTTGTAGAACTGGTAGTCATCAGAAAAGATTTGGTCTGAGAACCAGACTCTGCAGAAGGTGGTTAGAAGCCTCGTGTCATAGTCGTCAGTCACTCTTCCTCCGTACTGCACAGCTGACACCATGTATCTACAACACCGGTGTGTGATAAAATAATTTCTTTTCAGACTTGGTAACAACTCGATCGGAAAAACATTGGATAGACTCACCGCACGGTTGTCCAGCTAACTGGCTGTCCTGGCTCCAAAGCATCTAAATGGTTTTGTACAAACATGCAAGAAGACAGCCAATCAGCTGAATTAAATTCATAGGGAATATTCCAACCAAGAGGACCGAACTTCCTTCTCTCTTGCACTACGGTGTGCAGAAATGAGATCGTGTAAATTAACGGCAAATAGAAAGGACTGTCGCTGTAATCGAGAAAGTCCTGATTCATCGAGTCATATGTTCTAAGGAGACCTGCTTTGATACCTAGAAAAACATATTTTGCCATTATGATATTTATGTTTAAAGACAAGCGATTCAATTGCATACCGTAGATAGTCCACTTACCGAAAGGTGGCTCACAAGTGTATTTTATAGACATTTGCAGAAGTGTAATAGGGAATTTTTCATGAACCTCAGTTGTAATCCACAACCTGGAAATTAAATGTGTCTTAATTGTAAGATTAGTGCTACCTAACCAATAGTGAGCGGTATATTTTACTATTACCTAAAACATTCGTGTATCTGCTCTGGGTTCTTTTCGAGTTCAGCAAACTGTTCCATAACTTCAACCATGTACTCCAATCCTAAGTGACAGTTTTGGAGTAGCACCCACAGACCCTAAACATGGGAAATTGGTAAATTTAATTTAATAAAATGTAAAATGTTTCATTCTCTTGTGTCTAAACATTTATGATACCTCTTTTAGACCACGATCAATAAGTTTTCTTGCATGGATCTCTTGACCTTGACCCATAGATATGGATGAGCAAAGATTCTCCATTCGCTTAGCTGTCACCTCGATAGAAGGCGTCGGATCGGAACCCATAGCCAAGAAACCAATCAACGGTACTAATGGACGCGATTCTAATACCATTTGCTAAAACAAAAAAATATTGCGTTAAAATTCTCAGCAGTGGGAAACTTTAGAGTAGTACTTTAGCTGAGTAAGTCACCTCGTAGTTGACTATGACGGCCTCCGAGTACCGCGTGCCCATGGAGTTGACGACGTACTTCCTGTAAGACAGACACACACAATATCAACATTTGCGCACAGGAGGCACATAAGGGTCTTTACACAAGCAGACGGTTTTCACACGGTCACGGCACGACTGCCGTGGAATTGTATGAAATTCTTCTCCACGGCGGCCGTGACGAAGGTGTCACGCGAGTAAATGAGCGGGGGACTCACAAGCTCTGCGCAAGAGTCCGGTCGGGGCACCAGGCTCGTACCACCAGCAGCTTTCGGAACACGTCCAGACTCTGATAGCCATCAGGCAATGGCTCATCCTCAGGAGCTTCCTTATCAAACCTGCAAAATTATACACTTGACATATTAACTGAAACTTTAGAAAAGTACCTACGTATTCTGTCTCATAATGAATTTTAAAATTCACCAAGATTTCCAACCCTTCTCGTTGTTAGACACTTGATTGAGTATGTTTGTGAATTGACGCAAACTGGACAATTGCACTAAGTTCAGCCATGACATATCAGTTATCCATTTGTAAGGTTTAGACGGACAAGTGTTGAGATCCAACGCTGCACCACCTATACACAAATTATTGAAGTAGAATAGTTAAGTTTTGATATCTAAAAGATTTTAAATATTTTAATGAACTATAAGCAATTAAAGTTTACCTTTAATAAATGTCTGGAATTCTTCAAATGTTATATATTCTTTCTGTAAGTCTATCTTCAAAGTCAGCAAAACCGTAAACAAGTATTTGTGCTTCTCGTAGAAACCGCGACTAATGTACTTGAAGACATCAAAAGTCTAAGGCAGATAAAAGTATCATTACTGCGACGCCACTGGCAATTTTTTTCTCATGCCATGCTTAGAACGTTAATCATATTTACAACAATTAAGCAAAATCGTATTTTTTTTTTGGAAAGCTTTTGGCTACATACATGATAAATGCTGAACCAATGGGAATGCCTTTCGTCGAGGTCGGGAGTGTCGTTCACAAAATCTTACACAGACATGGGTGCACATGCAATCACGGCAACTTCAAATAAAAAAATAAACTGCAAACCAAATACATAACTTCATAGCTCTCCTAATATGAAGTCTAACCAAGAAATCAATTATGAAACCAATCCTCCTCAATGTGATGGGGCTCTGCGGTGAACGTTCCATAGAAATGTCGAAACGTTCGAGGAACTGCGCCAACGAGGTCTGGTACATATTGCAGACGAGCGACATGTTCGTCACGAGAAAGTAAAGCACGGAGCCGCGAGTCGCCACCGGCCGGTACTCCTCACGAGCCGCGTTGATCTTCATTTCTGTCTCCTTTGCCACGTCCAATTTCTCTTTCACCTAGTTCAAAAGTAATTTAGTATTCTTGAACTTATTTTAAGGCAGGGAGTTCAAACTTTGTAAACCTCAGAATGGAATTAACCTCGGTGGCTGTAGCTTTAGTGGTGTTTAACACTTGAATGAGTGACACATCTTCGACAAGAGAGCCCTGTATAGTGGTAAGTTTTTGCAAAAGATTAGTCTCTAACTCCTGAATCTTGCGTCTGTTAGCGGTCACGTCCATTATAAGTTGCGTTCTTTCTGCTTCCATTTCTGCCTTTTCTGTAAGAATCACGCGTCCCAGGAGCTGATCTTCTAAACCTAAAATATGTGTAACCATTGCATATTACTCCAAAACATTAATATTGTTAGTGAATATCAGGACAAGATATATAAAAAAGGTTTCAATATATTATAAACAATTTGGAATTAATATTTAATCAGTAATTTACAAAATAGTTTTTTAAGTTAAGATACGATATGTAGAAAAGGTTAAGTTGATGCCAACATTTTACCTTGCATGGTTACAGTAAAATCTATAATAGAAGTCCGAGCAGAAACCTCAGGCGTGTAGGCAGGATTAGGTAGTTTTGTGGTAATGTAGATCTTATGGCTTTTCATCACATCTATTTCTTTGTCTCCTAGTTTAACCTATAGAAAAAAAAACAATTTGGTTATTTGAACCATACATAAAAATATATATATTGGCAAGTAGGTTTTAGTATACCAGCTTATTATTTGCCGGATAATGAAACAAACCTTAAACGTGGTACCAATCTTTATATAATTCTTTTCAAGAATGTGATCAAGAGCTGGGTCTAACTCCTCAGCAACATCTTCTATCAGCATAGGCCTACCCAGGGAAACACAGTCTTCTACATGATTCCTGTGTCATAAAGAAATGTTTTAAGTGGTCACATTTAACTTTCGTGGATGAGGAATACTATTTAATGTATAGTAGGTAAGCACCTGAAGTATTTGTGATTAAGAGTAGTGACAATTAAGTCATTGAATTTCTCCATATTCTTGATCCAGATTTTTCCTTGGGTCTGTGGATCGATTAGTAATGGAAAACGAGCAGCTTTTGTCACAATAATGCCGTTTTGTATCGACAAATCATCTGTTGGCAATCCGTATAAGTTCCACTCGCCGATCTGGGCAAAAATACTCACTATGAAAATAGCTATATACTACATAGTGAGGTAAGATATTTTTAAATGTATCTTAACGACATTTTTTTTTCTTATTCTTTATTGCACACTAAACAGTAAATACATAAGGGATACAGACAGTTATGTACAACGGCATTATTTATTTTACAGTAACAAATGTGAAGTGTTAAGCAAAACGTGAATAAGAATTTATGAATCATACTCACCGTAGCAGTATCGGTAAGCTCATTTATAATATTTAAATTCATAGAAACAGGTATTTTCCTGCGCAGAAGTTCACTCTGCCAGTTGCCAATGAGCAGTCCACGGAACTCTTGGTTAAATGGCCCGGAATAGGACAGGAATCTGGAATAGTTGGCTCAAGTTGCTAAAGTATCTAAACATAAAAAAGTCGGATCGGCTTAGCTGGTGGCAGACACTCACCCGGTGAGCAGCAGGATATCGCCAACCAGGCGCTCGATTTCTGACTTGAAGAGTGCAGATTGCTCGGTCCAGCGCACTCGCTCTCCGCTGAGCCCGTTAATGAGCGCCGTGGCGGCGTCCATTTTCTGCTGGCACTTGGCTGCGTCGTCCAGCACTGTCTGCTTGAGTGACATTGCCTCGTCAAACTGCCGCTGCACTTCTGCTAACTCTTGCTGTCAACAAAGGTCGGGTTACGTGTCTGCTCGCTTCTGCCAAGGAACTACAGAGCGTCGGTACCTCTTTTGCCTCCAGCTGAGCTTCAGCCGTCTCGAGCTCGCGCTTGGCGGCTTGGTACTTGCCCTGCATCACCGCCAAGTTCGCCTTTAGTGGCAGCACGTCCTTGTTGACCTCGTAGAACTGCGCCATTGCTATGGTCCACGATATCAGACCTGCCACGTTACCGCACGCTAGTTTCGCGGCGTTGAAATTGTAGAGACTGAAGATTGCAAAAACTGATCTTGAAACTCTGTCAACTCAATGAAGTTTTGATCAAAGCAAGTAAGCATCTTACCTATATCTAAAGTATGGTATCAATAAATCAACCATCTCAGCGTTGATTTCATCTTTTGGATAATTCTTTAAGTTACTGAGAAGCCTCACATCCGCCATCACCTGTTGTGAATAAGTAATGTATATGTCACCGTAAGATTACAAACATCGTTAGATTACAATCTATCTCGAGAGATTGTAAACTGTCGAATTATTGTGAACCGTAACATCTGATTGCAATTTAACGCATTATTTTTCGCTATATTATAATCTATCGATGAGAAATTGTCAAATTGTCAACTGTCCGAAAGCTCTCCCTGATTGGTCAGTCTTTTTGTAAGATCGACCAATAATCCGTTCTGTTCCCATGGAGTTCCCGTAGAGTTAGGAATGAAATAGAGGTGTCAGTTAAATAAAATAAATGCTCTTCAAAAATTCTTCAAGTATTTGTTATTTAGTACGAGTATGTAATTAATATTCCTGACATATGGAGAGAACAAATTGTAACGAAATATTTATTCTTCAAACACAAATTGAAATTGGAAACATATTGATTTCTGACACTTACGCGAATATTAGACATTTAAATAAAACTACTTTTACGGATTTTATCGCGGTTATATTATATTATTTAATCCCGACGTTTAAAACCGACCGCGATAAAATCCGTAAAAGTAGTTTTATTTAAATGAAATTGGAAAATTATAAGACACTTTTATAAAAAAAAAAAAAAACAATTAGGTAGTTTGTCTTCAAACACAAATTCATTCCTAACTCTACGGGAACTCCATGGCAACAGAACGGCTGGTCGTGATTGGTCGATCTTACAAAAAGACTGACCAATCAGGGAGAGCTTTCGGACAGTTGACAATTTGACAATTTCTCATCGATAGATTATAATATAGCGAAAAATAATGCGTTAAATTGCAATCAGATGTTACGGTTCACAATAATTCGACAGTTTACAATCTCTCGAGATAGATTGTAATCTAACGATGTTTGTAATCTTACGGTGACATATATATGAAACAAATCGTCAATTAGTGAAGGTACATAGTTTCAAGAGATTTTGACAATGTACTACCGTTTACATAGGTTTTATGAGTACCTAGTGTATGGCCATTATTTTTGTCATAAAAAAGGTCACAAATAAGTAAATTGCATTTTAATTTAAGAATTTAGCTATGAACATAATGAATGGTTTCAAGTTGTCTAGTGAACATTAAAAACTAACCTTTAAGGACTCTGACCACGAAGGAGTTAAAAATTGTTTTTCCGGATCTGGTCTGATGGGATCGATACGCTTTCTAAACAGTAATATGACAGCGTCCATAATGAGAGTAATAAGATGAGGTGGCTTGCCAAGTTTCCTGACAGTGGCGATATCTGCAGCGTTAATAGTCTGCAACAAATGCCAATATCAGATAACTGCGGTCTTCATCCGAGTAACTGGGCATTCTGGTAGATTTATCATACCAGCAAGGCAGCTTCGGCAGCGTCGAGCGCCGGCTTCGCGTCGGCGAGCTTTTCCTCGGCGACGGCGGTCTCCGCCGCGATCACCTCGACGAGCTTCACAGCGCGGTCCTTAACTTCCATCACTTCTGCCTTCACTATCTCGGCGGCCGCCTGCGATTCTGCCACCACCCCTAGCACCTACAATGTCATACAATTTTCGTATCGAAACAGTCTAAACACCCACTCACCTTGCACAAGCTCAATATCCGAAAAATACCTCTTCCGCTTTTGTTGTTGCTTCCTTAATTTCCAGTTCCATTACTTCCAATTCTTTTTTCAGTTCGTCAACACTTGCAGCAGCTTCACCTAATTTCTCGAGCCCCGTTGTCATCCTAAATATATCATAAGTGTAGTTTCTTTCATATCAGCACTAAAGCTGGCCCACGTCCGATATGATAGGTGACCGATGTTTTGTAAGAGCAAAAATATAAAATTGTTAGCAATAGTGCAACGCACACGTCTTTCAAAAATTCAATCGGAAAATCTTAGTTAGATAGTCCTCCAAAAAATCGGCCCGATCATCTGTCCTACAAACAGTTATGGGCAGCCTTATATTTATAATGCCTACGTTTGAGTCGAAAATGGTTCCTACAATATTATTTTTCGTAACGTTATCCTTGCCACGATAGGTACATAACATATAGACCCAAGGTATAAGTTTACGTAAGAGATTTATCTGGATGGAAAATGCATTTCTTTATTATTGATTTAACTGTGATGATACCTTTTTGACATCTCGGCGATATAACTATGCTTCGTTTTGTATAATGTTTTATAGCCCTCCAGAAATGATAAGTATGACTTTGGAGTGACATGCGTCTGTCTTCTAAAGCGATCGTAATAAGTAACGCAAGTTTCTGCTACATCGTCCTGTACGATGCCCATCATGTCGATCAACTGTTGCTTTGTTCCAATGGAACAAATCACCTGAAAACCAATGGCACATCTATATTCTACATGAATTAACTTAAATATACTCTTAATAACTAAGTTCAAGATCAGTTGTATTATGTTCTAGGATTGTCTTATTTGATCATAAATTGTATGTTGCAAACCTCAAACTCCCACAAAAAGTGATGCGCTACTTCTACAAGAGCTTCCTTGGGCCATTTTTGAAACCAATCTATCGTAGATCCCGATATAAGGCCCGGGAAATTCAACGCCCTGCTTCTGAATTTTTCACCCACCTAGAACAAAATTGCTATATGTAGATTACTGTATGATTCACAAAAAAATCAGCGATTATATTTTTTCATAAGACCCGTGGGACAGAAAGCAGTAAGTAGGTGATGGCTTACCGGTGAAAAACACAGGACGACGTGTAAATTAGCTCTGGCACGTATAATAAAGTATTCATACAATATATCGGGAACAGGAATCCTTTTAGGTGCGTTCTTTTTCATTATGGGAATCAATTGATTCAGGATGTCATCTGGAGGCAATTCTATAGTAAGTATCTAATGACGTTATATCGAATTATGTACAGTGTACGTGACTTACCCAATTCATCCTTAGGGAAAAGATTAGCAATTTCTCCGGAGCTCATGATATTATTGAGGTATTCTAAGAAGTGTTCATCTTTGATGTCGTTGTCTGTGAATATGAAGGAGATGCCACGGCCCTGTAGCCCGGCTACGCGGTATAACACTTTTATGTCGTCCATGAAGTTGTTTACGTTGTAGGATCTGAAATAATTTTTGAAAAATTGTAAATAAGAGAATACCAACCTGCTTACTTCTTGCAAATCTGTTACCTTGATAGAGTTATTTGATAGAACGAAAAGTTAGCTATAAATGATGCTAATTTTGTTAAGCTTTGCTTTCCAGATCCGCCGACACCCACGAGCAACGCATTGCCGCTAAAAGAATAAAAATCAATTTTAAGTTTCTACGCAAATTAATTTAATTGACGAGTATTATTTAGCTATTATATTACCATGGTGTGTTAATGATTCGAGATATTATGAACAGATGGACCATCGCATCGTGGAAGAACACCAAGTCCAGGTGAGCTCCTCTAATCTGTTCATTGAAGAGTGATTCAAATCCAGCAAGTTTTGACAGAACGAAGTCCCAACTGTAAACATGACATATTTTTAGTACCTACCTATCTTTAGACAAAAATATGTTTGTTCCCATTATATATTTTATTCAGTTTCTACTCACGAGGGTAGTTCCTCGTATATTTTTGGAGCTTCAAGACTGAAGTCTTCGTCTTCTTCGCCAGTTGGTTCTATCGGCTCTCGTAGAAAGTTAACAAAGAACGTTTCTTCGTCAGGGAATTCGTTAACTAGATCCGGTAATTCTTGACTGGCAGTTGCCCAGAAATTTGCTTCAAACCAATCTTTATCAGCGAAGGTAGTGAACCTGAAAGAAATTAACTTTGAAATTGTCGTGTCTGCTTTATTTTCTATTTCATAAAATACAAGAAAAATCCTACCTATCAGAAATAACTCGCAAGCACTCATGGAACCAAAGCTTTAAAGCCATGTTAATGGACTTAAGTTCCTCTCTCTTGATGAACAGAATACCTTCCCATATGCGAGATAGATCTCTTAAGTTAAAAACGTAATGGAACTTCGCCGGCGTCGGTAACATTTTAACCTGTTAAACAAAGACGACTTTTCTTAAGAAAAACCCAATTTCCAAATCCAGGTTTTTTTTTAATATGATCTTATACATACTTTGGTTTGCTGCCAAATGACTCGCGTTATTGGCACTAATCGGGGCATAAACTGCACTATCACTTTATCAAAGCGGGATTTACAGAAATATCCAGCACTTATTGTCTCTGAAATAAAAATGTATTAGGGTTAATTCAGAACATCATCGCTTGCATTTTATGATAGATAATCGGGGTAGTGAATAGTTTTATCCATTTTTCAAGTATATCACAGATATGAAACAGGGATAGAGAATGCAGTTGCTTTGAGGTTTTTACCAAAAATCTTGTCCATGGAAATGTTACTGGGTAGCGTGCAATTAAAAATATTAAACTGTCTCTTCAGGCGCGGAGGGATATCATTTCGCCCACCACCTGTAAGTACAAGAACAGATATTAAGTAGAATTACCTAAACGAATGTTAAGCAATTTACAACTGTCACAAACAAATATTCAAAACAATTTTCATGACTGACGCATTTTCCTCCTAGTAAAACTGAATACATAGAAGTTTACCAGGATGTATCATAGCGCCAAACATCTGAACATCAGCAACGATTGTGAAATCACCGGGCTTGTCTAACGAATAGAAGCCACCAGTTTCCATCAGTTGTCGCACTATTTCGTTAGTAACCTTTAATATATGAAACAAAACCAATATAAGTCCCTCAAATCCTCAGATTTTATTATTGTGTTTTGATAGTATATTTTTTTGAACTGTACCTGATCACCCCACTCGTTGACTACGGGCATGTTTATATCATCCACGAACACGGTCATTGCTCGCCCGCCCGGAGGCCCGTACGTCATACCTACTCGCTTCTCCATATAAGACTCGATTATCCTCTGAGGTAAATATAATCAACGTTACATAGATATCTTAGGTTTGATTGAACCAATATGTTTCAATAAATAAGCTAACACTTAAATATGGAGGAAAATTCACCTGGAACATATTCGGCGTAGTAGCGAAAGAGAAGTTGACAATTTTAAACAGTTTGACCTCGTTATCGTACTTAGACATGTAACTCTTCATCATGACAGTCTTGGCGGTACCCTGTTCTCCGATCAGTAATACTGCCTTATCCTGCTTTGCGATGGTATGGATCAAAAACGTTATGCACACGTTGTCTATATTCGGCACCAATATGGAAGCATACTCTGGTATGCTGTCGGGAGGGTAAATGTAGTCCTCCACACTCTCAGACCTATTGAAATCAAAATTATTATTGGTTGTTCTGTCACATAACTAGGTCTAGAAAAAAATCTTGTAGGGAACTTACCAATGCTCCCACGCGCCACTGGCATTAACCGTATATTCGTAAGGCATTATAAATTCCTTGGATTTTGAACCAGGCCAGTCCATTTTAACGGGCAGCTGCGTCATGAACTCAGCCATGCGCCGTCGCATGTCTAACTCCAAAACAGCACCCAGTGACCACATCATCGCAAAGATAAATAAACGCTCGAGATGACGTTCCGAGTGAGTCTCTGTAACAGTTTTTTGCGAATTGATCCTTCACTTATTCAACTCATGAAAATGTACATTTATTGGTATACTAGACTACTTTCATTACAAAATGCAATTCTATGATTAAACTTTGTACTTACTGCCACCTGGAACTTCAATCTGCAGTAACCCAGAAAGAACGTCTACACACTGCCTAAAAAGGAAAAAGTATTAAGTATACTACTTGTGTACGTATCAAGAAACTAGCAAATACCTACTAACAAATAAAACTTACCTGATATAGATAGCTTCAAGAAGCTTCATTTTAGCTGTTAGTTTCGTCTGCACGAAGTTATGAACGTCACCATAAACTTTGTAGAAAGTTTTACGTAGAACATCACACTGTTTCGGTTCCAAAGTTGCTAACCAACGCTATTATTGGAAAGGACGAAAAAACATGTTCTTTGAAGATTCAAATTCAAGATCCATATTAAAGTTATACATATATAGAACAATATTTCAGATACTTATTCATTTATCTCTCTATAAAATTCCATTATGTACTTATATTTCCTTAGATTACCTCTAGTATAGGTTGCCATTTGAGCACTGATGAAGATAGGAACACCATGCCCATGCGACTGACGGTGGCTGGAGACGCGTTGTCCACGTTATCCGGCTCGAACACCAGCTTACTGTTCTGTGCCATAGTAATACGGTCACCGTTGGCAAGCGTCAACGTCTTATTATCGTCCAGCACCGAGTTTAAGTTCTCAATCCATACGGCATCTACCGGACCATCTAGAAAACAAACGCGCTCGCAGTTTATTCAGAATTTCATCCGCTTCATCCATCAAATCAACTACGAACCCAAGACGATCCAAGTCGTGTCAGACTTCTTCACCTTCAATGCTCTACGCCACAGAGTAGAGAATATACCATCAGTCCAGTCATTGGTTGCAACATCCAAACGACCGAACATTTGTGGTGCCGTAATTGCCTAAAAAGTTTGACATTCAAAATTAAGTATAGCTTCCACTACTTGAATGTTCTCTTAATTATATTACCGATTAATGATTATGCCCCTGTGAACAATTTAAAGTTAAGAATATATGAAAACTATCCGCTAAATGTTCTTGAAACCTTAGGATTCATTCTCATTTCCCTATGTGGTTTGCCAATTTCAGTGAGCGCTGCCATCAGCGTGTGTATGCAGGTGGTCTTGCCCGCGCCGGTCGGGCCCATCGTCATGAGGCCATGCCGCACCAGCGACGTCTCATATAATTGGATGATCTTCAAGTTCCATTCTGGATGATTAACCAGCCCAGTACGTGATGTCACCGTTTTTATTGCAGTTTGCATTACTCTGAAAATAATCATCTTTGAAACTCATAGAGACGGGAAGCATTACTGAACACATAGTTTAAGTTCATACTTTTGGACCGTCTGAGTTATTTTAATTCCAGGGAACAAATCTTCAATCAGTGATATAAATAGAGGCTCGTCTTCGTCTACTAACTTAGAAACATTCATCTCTCTGTAAAGATATACATTTTGCATTTATAAAGCGTTTCAGGAAAATACTCTTTGGCAGTTTAATTTTCAAGTTTTGAAGTGCACTAACTTCATCACTCGCATCATTATGTTTTCTTCAGTACTGTCCGGGTTTGCACGTTTTTGTGCACCCATAGTTCGTAAAACGGATAAAATATTCCGCAGTCCAAAGTCGTAGTGAACTTGCTTAGATAGCTGCTCCTCGCACAGTTTGTACAACGTAAAGAACTTACGAGCTGTAACATGTAACATACCGAGTTTTCAAACTATTCTAAAATTATTCAAACAGTATCGTAAACCCCTAAGCAGTTATAAAGTCTGAATATACAATAAAATATATTACCCAGAACAATGTTCTCTTTAAAACCACAACTGGCCAATTTGACTCTGATAATAATTTGTCTATCGGGGACCATCATCGCAACAGAGCGAAACTGGATCTTCAAATTTTCTGGCAATTCCTGACGACCAGCATAGCCAGGGTTCATAGTGATGATGAAAGCAAACTCCGGATTCAAACTGACTGTGTCACCATCGCTAGCAAACCAAAGGAAATTTCGATGAAATATTTACGTTTATTGTTGTGTTATAATTTAATTACAGTGTCGGGTAAATCATAAACCTGAATATAAAGAAGTCATTTTTCTCTCTCCTGGCATTAAGGCAGATGTAGATCTGTTGCGCCGCAACAGATAGCACGGGCAGCTCTATGCGGTTAAACTCGTCAAAGCAGCCCCACGTGCCTGACTGGGCCAAGCCCTTATAGATACGGCCCAGACCTGAGCAAGAATTAAGTAGTTAGTGAAGTATGCTACGTCGCTGAAAAAGTCGTGGAGGGCGTGTATTAGATCCCGGCTGTCATTGAACATCCATGACAGTCGTTACGGGTAGTCAGAAGCCAGTAAGTCTGCCACCAGTCTAACCAAGGGGTATGGGGTTGCCCGGGTAACTGGAAATTAGATAGGGTACAACATAGTTGGCGAAAAAAGTCTCGGAAACACGTCTGGATACTAATGCAGTGAATCCACCTCGGAAGTCCATCTGGTCGGAGCAGTTGAAGACGATAACGAGCTTGCCGAGGGTGCGGCCCATGTCCTTAGTGGTCTCGGTCTTGCCGGTGCCGGCGGGGCCCGCGGGTGCACCGCCCATGCTCATGCCGATAGCCTGCGACAGCGTGATGTAACACCGATCCGTCAGCGGTGTTATCACCAGCCGCTCTGTTATCCCAAGGTATTCATTCTGTATCAGAATTGACACTCTTATACTATGTTAACTTATCTATTAATTAATGTTTATTGCGATAATTATTCATAATTCCCCATTTACATACCTACATTTACATATTAAGTTCAGGATTTCATTACATAAACATCAAAGCTTACCTGATATAAAAAGTCCACATCGGTTATAGAAACTAAACAATCGTCGCTATCCTCAAAATAATAGAAACGAGCTTGCTTCTGCCATTCGAAATCGATTGGTGATTTTACTCTCATTCTCACTAAATCATCAAAAATATCTCTGTAAACGACAAAAGTCAATCAAGTATATTATTTTAACACAAAGGTATAATTTAAGTATTTTATCTCTTGCCTTTGGTGAACATGCACGGTGATCATTGTTTCAACTTGCGTTCTGTCCAAAGGAGTTAGTTCTTTAACTGTCTGATCAATAAGACCATTCAATAAGTCTAGTAATTTCTGATTGGTGAACCGCATTATAAAACGGTCCACTCTCGATTTTTTCAGAGCATACTCAGAATCACTTGTCCAAAGTATTTGCATTCCCAGCAAAGCAGCCTAAAACAATACTACCTATTTATTAATTCTACAGGGCTAAAAAAATTTAGAAGCAGAACGTATTTTGAAAAAAGAATACACATTGTCATACATTTTGTGTAATATAAGTGCTTCATTATTGTTTACGAATGTTTCTAAATATACATCGTTCGTTACCTGACCAGGGAAGTTCCAAAATCCAACCAAAAATTCAAATTCTGGATCGCTAGTCATTGTTTGTGCTATATTAGCAATAACATTTTTGACTGTATCTTTCATGGTATCAAGAAGAGTATTTAACCATATCTATAAATAACAAGGCTTATTTATTAATTCAATTCAATAGAGCACTATAGTTATATTTCGTTAACGACATTATCGTTTATATTTTATACTTTCATTGACTAATTTACCTCTACACCTCCCAAACACGGTACAGGCCTGTCGAGAGGAATGGACTCGCCGTTTTCCGAATTCATTTTCACAATATTTTCTTTATCATCAAAATCAACTGTGTATATGGCATCAAATATACTCGGTAAATGTGGCTAAAACAATTGCATTTCATTAAAATTGTTTCACCTTAAACGTGGAACTCATGGTTGCAGAATTAAACTGTGATCTTGCAAATAGAATAATAGACACTTACTTGTATAGAGTGAGGATCTGAGGCCTGCCCAAGTATCTCTAGTAACACAGGATCGGACACAAAAAAGAACCTGGGAAAGATAAGACGCTTGGTCTCTAGGTATCCAGTGAGAGATTTCTGGCAAGCCTCGAGCTGCTCAATCAAGTACGGCAAGACGTGCTTCAACGTATCATCCGAAGTACATGTTTCTACACAATTAACAATATCCCGCGCTCGGTACATTATTTTCACGTAAGCTTTATCGATACTCTGCAAATAGGACGATGCTTTTTATACAGTTTCCAACATTCAAAAGAACTCTTATGGAAAGACAGATGCCTGATCACAGAAGGTGATTGGTTCTATGATATTCTTAAATGTAAATTGTGGTAGAAAATTAGAAGTATCTTTCGTACCGCAAACCGCTTTGCCTCCGCAGGCAGCTGCTTTGCAATGTCACCGCCGACAAACACGGCCTCCAGGTACATCCACACATTCTGAACTTGAAGCCACTTTTCTAAGATCTCGCTTGTGGTCACCAATTTGTATATCCAGTGTAAGATATCTTTCTTAAATGGCGGGTTATACCTTTTATATCAAAAAATGGTTTTGTTATCCTTCCGTGGAAGAATTTAAAGAATGTATGAGTTTTGTAAATCGCTCACCTATTGGAAGCTAAAGAGTTGAGGATCATCAATGAGTCTTCGAGCAAAGTGATGATGTCGAGCGTTTCCTGTGGCTTTATCAAGAGTTCACCTCTGTTCTTGAAATTAGCAAACGTTAGGTCGATAACTGCCCAATCCGCACTTACATTCTTCAATTTCGCTTCAATATCTTTTTCTTTTACCGCACTTATGCAAATGTCCTACAAAACAAGAAAAATGTAAAGTCTTCCTTTACATCCTATGTCATCACAGCCCAAGATATTAGATAATACAAGGGTATTAGATGCCCAGCAAATATTTAGGTACTAACTTCAACGTCGTCTTTGTTTTGCAACAACGGTGCCTCCATGACCTTTGCCAATGTGAATGATTCAGATTCGACATCCAATACACAATCTGGATTAATGGAATTAATTAAAACATCATTCATAAATTGTACGTTACACAACAAAATAAACGGAGATAAAGGGATATTTTACTCAGCAGGTTTTCTAGTCTCTTCCAATGTCTTTCCTTCATAGATTTATCTGCCATCATCTCTAATAGTGGACACGTTTGGTTAAAGTCATCAATTTTACTCTTTAAAACAAGGAAAGCTGGCCAATCTTTCATGCCTTTTGGCAATCTTCGACATCTAAGAAGAAAATGGTGTCAAGAAATGTATAACTTCTTCTAATTACTCCAAAAATATTTTTATACGTGCTCTGCTAAGTTTTTCTATAGATTTAGGCTCAAGCCTTACCTGACATCAAACTCCGCCAACTGTGCAACGATTTGTTCAATATCAATATCCACCCAGGGCGTTTCAAAATAGCCATCGATGGTGTTCACTACGGATAGGTATAAACTGTAACTGAAAAATAGTAACAACCTTCATGTATTACAAAATAAATTCGTTTTCGTACTTATTGTGTATGACAAACGTATAATCCTTTTACAATCCAAACACTTGCAAATACTAACAGTTTATTTAAAAGGTTAAATTCCTTTTTCTTCTGATGCAATATAGGATAATCTTGTACTTCCATTCCAAATAATTTTTCACCATTAGAATACATTTCGAATCTTCTCCACAAGTCATCAAATCTTGATTGGAACAGTATGACCCTAGCAATGGCAAAGATTGACAAATATTATTATTAAAGAACCAGACTCCTTCCGAAACCGGAGATTGACGGGATTTTAAGATGCGTGTACAAAAAATCTTCTCAATATTACCTGTCACTAGCTTCCCTCGCAGATAGACCAGGAGTCATTGGTCCAGTTGCATCATAGTCAGCATCAAACTTGAGCACGTCAGCTAAGAACGTCGCCACTCCCTCTGTGAGCTCTGTTTGAAGTGGCCCTTGCATATCCACTATCTTTTGCTGTACTTGTTGAGACTACGATTACAAAATGAAGATGCAGATAACTATTTATGTAATGGTTGACTACTTCTATAACTCTGAGAGTCAGTGATTTAGGTCTAAGGGCCACTACCTCCACCTCACGTACATTTGTACTAACTAACTACTATAAAGACTGCGTGGAAGTATTTTATACTATTAACAAATAATACATAACACAAAATCTCTTACTGCTAATAACATATTCTGAAATGAATGCCGTAAACTGAACACCAAAGCAGTATCCTCTTTGGGTATATCGATATTGAATTGGTTAAATGTAGCGTAACTTTCTTGTAAGGTATCTAATTCCATATCCATGCTGAAATTAAAAGAACAATATTTATATAAAATCTCGAAATCTCTGTCGATAAATAAGAGTAACGAATTATTAACCCAATGAACTTTTCTCTTATAAGTTCGAGGCACATCATAGCAACTCTAACGTCATCCAAATCCTTGATTTTCTTGTTCATCGTCTTCATACGGTCACGAATGAACTGCATCAACTTCTCCGCTCTCTCCTTGTAAGCGTGACATAGCAATTTACCCAAGATTCTCTTCCATTCAATGGATTCCACATGCAGTGCCAATTTGAGGTGTTCTAAAAATGCCAGTTACAACAGAAAATTGTTTCCTACAAAAGCTTAGTGATTGATGAAATTTCATCTAAATATATTACCCAGGTTTATTTGAATGGAACCAATAATGTGGCGTTCAGGCAAATTTAAAACTTCCTCAGTTTGTGCCTCATATTTGTAAAACATGTCCTTGATTTGAACATTCAGAGGATTCAAATCAACAAATTCTTTCACTTGATGCACTCTATCTTCAGCCCACAGATACGAAAATCTTTTATACCCCTAAAAATTAAAGTAGGTAATTGCCGTTGCTAATCTGTATTAATAACTGTCTTAAATCAAATTACAAGTATACAGATATCCTTTTGTCTATACCGTTAGAATTTTTTCTATGTCGGGTTTGTACATGTACATCATTCCTTGCAACGCCATCACCGACCTTACGATATCTTTGTGTTCGGACACCATTCGGAAGTAGCTTCTCACTCCTCCCATGTTACTACTGGATTTCGATCCTATGAAATCAATTTATTTGATAAGTTGTAAGTATGAATGTAGATGGATGGAGAGAGGGAGAGGAAGACCTAGGAAAAGATGGACGGATTGCCTGAAAGATGACATGAATAGGATGGGAATGAGTGTTAGTATGACGAGTGACAGGGGCAAATGGAAGAAGACGACATATTGCGCCGACCCCAAATAAAATTGGGAACGGGGCAGGAGGAAGAAGAAGAAATATATTTATTTGATGTTCTTAAAACCCGAGCATTAAATTAGATACTTTTATTAACATTTGGCATACTGACCTGTCATACTGCGTTTGGTTGTTAGTAAAGTACCGGCTAATTGTTCTTTCTTTATTTGTTCTTGTTGTCCCCACATAAATACATTGCGATGAATATCCATGATACAGTTTAACACCACCTAAAGACCCTTCATGGTTCAGATAGAACAACATATAACATGGCTACCACGGCTATGATTTCTCTAAATTACATTTTTACCTGAGAAAATGATGCCTGTATATCTTCTAAAGCAGGTTTTATTAATATTCTTGGTATTTGTAAGTGCATTTTTGTAAGCATAAGAGGATGTAGTTTATTTTGTTCTTCAGGATCAGTCGTCATGGTTAGAAAACTGGAAGCAAGTACAAATCAAACCGTTTTTACAGCAGCAGTTACGTAAAGGGCCTCGTGTAATCTGCTGTTAAAAATTAAGTTACCTTGAAACAGAAGCCCGTCGTCTAAGTTTATCGAGGCTTTGTCTGGTACATTTGATTAGTGCTTCCAAACATTTGGTAGCAAAATATGCAAATATTTCATTACATTCATTTATAGTGGGTATAACATCATATCTGTCCGTATTCTCTATCTCCATAAATGCTGTAAATTCACAAGAACTTGTAAGATAAGCCAAAGTAATAAACATTGAAAAAATATTGGTGTAGAAGATATTTGTGCAAGAAGATTGGTCACAATAACTTTACCTGCATCTTCGGGAAAAACCCGAGTGGCTGATGTAACTTGCTTCAATCCTTTCTCTATATCCAACCTAAAAATTAAAATCGAAATATAAGCTTTGCTGCCTTTACATACAAAACACACAAAAAAAATAGGTACATGTAAAATATCCATCACTTACCAGTGATTTTTTAAATTTCGTATTTCTTCACAAGGCACACTGTCCAAAAACTTATGTATGAGTTCCACGACAGCAATTTCAACATTCCACGATTTAAGTTGAATTTCGGATGCTAGGGAATAACACATTATCAGTTTACTTACATTACGACAGTTTCAATGCTACTCGTGGGTCGATACATACCGATATCATCGCGCCTCAAAAGATTCTCCTCATACAGGGTCCAGGGATCTACTGCATGATGGGGCAAATACACTAGCATTGTTTCAGTAATAGATTGCAGCATGGCATCAATACGAGCTTCCTTCATATCTATCACCTGCAACAATTCATCTGTTAACCATTCTGTTTTCACACGTCAACTACAGAGACAGTCCAGCGTTGTTTAATACCTCCTTAACAAATAAATCCACTTCATCGAGGGTTTTTTCAATGCTCTCACAATACGACGGTATCTCTAGAGAAGTCCATGTGATTGTTGACAAACCAGACTGAAACGCTTTCTCCAACTTTATTAATTGCGCCCGAAGTAGCGGTAGGTAGAGTTTTGGCATGCTCCTATACCAACACATAGATTACTTTTAAAATAGAAGTAAAGAAAGTCAAATGAAGACAAAGGAAAGACGCATACCTTCTTATTTGATTGTTTCTCTCAACCAAGGATGTAATTTTCTCAAAATATCCAAATATTTTGGTTTTGCAGAAAGCAACTAACTGTGCGCTAGTCGGCACACCTTTAAAATTAAATAAAGCATTTACTTTTGTGAAAAAATGATCAGTAAAATATAACAGACACACAAAACTTACGTAGTCCTAACTGCCACATATACTCTGCCTCTCTTATGCACTCTGGGATATACGGGCTGAAGTTAACTATGTACATGTTTGTCGTGGGGTGTCGCATAAGAAGGGGTGCAATCAAACCCATTCGTACCTACAAGTGGAAATAAAAGAACAGTACTATCTTTTACAATTATCTTGAATCTGCTACTTTTTATTTTTGTGGATAAATTACCTGTCCCACATTTTCCGCCCAAGCATAATGATAAATCAATTCGTACTCAGTGAACACGATTGTCATCACATTGTGTAACTTTACGCATCGCTGGCTTTTCTGTAAATATGTGTTAATTTTGTATTTTTAAATTCATTTGTTTTAAGTTCACATCTATGTCATGATAACATGGTTTCATAAGGTCTGATCAAGCTGTCATCATCATCCTCCGAGCCTTTTTCCCAACTATGCTGGGGTCGGCTTCCAGCTGATCAAGCTGTCAATAGTCATATTAATGGATTAAAAATGAAAGAAAATGTATGAAAGTGTGCTATACCGGGTGCATAATAACGTCTTGATGTTGTTTAAATATTTGCATTGGTACTTTAATCTTTTGATCATATAATCTTATCCAAACGAGTCGGCCTGCTACTGGTGGCATATTCCTGGGTAATTGAGGGTTGTCCCTTTCTTCGTTATATCTGAATATGAAATATATAATTATTTATTTACATACATCTACAACTAAATTATGTCTATCTAGATTTTTAGCTTTATTTTAACTGATAGCAATACTAGATATTTCAATACTAGAGGATTACCTGTCTCGTATTGATTCTATTTCAGACGTATAAAGATTAACTAGATCAAAATATCGATCTTCTATGTACAGACAGTCCAGTTCCAGTTTCTCAAATCTCGCAAGGAGATGCAACGCTATTTCCGTGGTCGGACACTTCCCGAGCGTCTGTTAATAAATATTTATATTTAGACGTCAAAAATACCCACATGACAAAGGTCCAAATTCTTTAGAAGACACGTTACTTTTCCAATAGAATTTCGCAAGTTAATTGGACAATGTTACACTAATAATGAATATCATTACACTTATTATAAAGTTTTCCAGTAACAACTCCTGGTTAGCCACTGCTTCTTTGTATATTTTGTAATCGTTATCGAAGTCAGGCCGCCTGAAAGGATTTTTCATTTTAATAACCAAATATTTTATCCACGATTTAGATATTAATTGGTATCGTTATTCAACCTGTGATCCAACGCATCATACGGTTTCGTTGATATAGTTTTGAACAACTTATTGAAAGTGTCGGCGTATTCCTTAATACCCCCCAAAGTGGTCTTATTCAGAACATAGTATGTGATGTAAGTCTCAAATAGATCTATTATCTGTAACAATCAAGAAGCTAATAAAACTTTTCTAAAAAAATTATTAAGTACTTATTCCAATTGCAAATTTTACGCTTTTGATATTACCTAAGTACCTTGATTGCCATAATAAGAAATGACTGAATTACCTTTAAAAGCCTTTTTTTGAAAGTTTCGAATTTGCCGAATATGAACATTTCTGAGCAATCAAATGGCTTTTCAGCGGCTGCCTCTTTCATTTGGTTTTGGGTTTCAGTGTAACAGTCACGATAGAATTTATACAGACCTAGACAGAACTGCGCAAAAAAGTTAATAGTTAACTGTTAAGTCAATCAAACTTTGAAGAGTCGACTTTAAGATAATTAAATAAACTTTGCAGATAAATCTGGGGCCTACTGCAGTTAAATGCATGGATAATTGTATGTTAATAGAAATATTAATTACACTTTTGGCTGGCTGGTTCTGGCTTTTCTAATACACTATTATGAAACTTACTTCGGCTTTGTCTATAAAATTCAGCTTATCCTGATTCCAAATGTTCTTCTTTCCGTTTTGCGTGAGGAAATCCATGCACATGTTAAGAATTTGATTGGTCACTTTGACTAACAACGTAGATATCTGTTTAGTGGTGTTATAGTAACGCGACGTGGCGAATATCATGCGAATACTGTACAGTAACCCAGGAATGTAATGTTGCATTGTATAAGGATCACATCTGTAAGTGTAAGAAGTTATGCTGCTAGACTCCTTTTTTATACTTTATCTTTTTATTAACGACGTCAAAAATCCCGCTGTGGGTTAGCAGTGGTGAGGGAGAGTCAGACTCTTACTGACTAAAAACCGTCGTGTTTCGTTCGGCCTTTTATGTGCCACGGTAACTCTTTCGATCAATCCCACAGCCCCGGCAGACCTTGGCTCTGTTGGGCCCCGCTGGGGTTTCTGACATCGCTTTGAGGAGCGCGTGGAACAACTTTATCTTCAGTTGGCCTAAATAGTATATTGGCTTTTCTGTTAAGTTGTTACCTAAAGCAATTTCCGAATCCTTGACTAGGACATCATTATAATGATACCTACCAAAATTAGTGCTACGATTCATACCTGTACAAAGGCTCGCAATATTTCTCCAGAGCGTACAAATACCTCACGTTGTCAAAAGCTTCATTGTAAAAATCTGTAACGTTATTGTCTAGCTGTTTCCATTTCTGTAAGAATATATTATACCCCTGCAATGCCCTGCATATAGACATCTGAAGTATCATAGCTCTTAAGGGATGGGTGAACGGTTTGGATCCAGTTTTTTTTATTCAAATGCAAGACTCTTATAAAGTTATAAAGTGAACTCCTAATTTGATTCATTAGTGCTAGGCTTACCTTCAAAAGCTTAGATTTCGCTGTGATTAGCGTATGTATGTACATAATAGTAGGTTCGCTCTTGATATGCTCAATGATGGACGTGAAAGTGGTGAGCTGTCGGCGCCAATGGTCTAGCTCGGCTAACGGGCCGATGTTAGCAGGTTCGCGACGTAGCTGTTGACTCTGTACTAGAACCTATAATAACGTTTATTTGACTACTTTATTCCTTCTGTCTATTTAAACGAACCCTTCCTTGCTTTACCTACCTAGACCGTCTAGATTTCACAGAAATATCAATAAAATGGTACGACAGCAATAATATTCACACCGACTCAACCCAGGTATATCCGTAAAGCGCAGCAAAAACTATAGGTACATTTCATATAAAAATAATACGCGTTGTTACACTGATGCTCGCTACGGGGCTACGCGTCAGCCCTACGCGAGCGTAGTCGTCTACCTACATACAGACAGACTAGTACAAGAAGTTTCTAATGTACAATAAAGTAGGGCGACAACCTTAGCTTAGACAATTATACTTGCGCCATCACCATTACCTACCATGGTTATCTGCCGAATCCATTGTCTTACGTAAGTGCAAATTTCTTCCAGCACATGAGTCTTGGTAACGGCCAGTTTCATTTTTTCCTGATCACACAACTCTTCTTCATATAATGACAAATTGATCTTAAATCTTGTACAACAATCCAAATCTATTTTGGTCTCTAAATATAAAACATATAAAGATATTACTTATAAATTGGAATAGTCACAGGATGTTGAATTTAAATGTAACCACGTCGGTATAGGATGTTCTATTCCTAATAAGAACGGTACCTACCACATAATTTATTTCTTCTCTTGACTAAATAGAGCTTACAGAATTATACAATAAACTTACTTGCAAGATAATCAACAAAGAGCATTATCTTTGAAATGTAGAACTTTACGATGTCATTGCTTTTAGGATTGGGAGGGTTAAGGTGACCCCAACCCTTGCAAACCTGTAACGCCGGTAGATACACTCGATGCAAAGTCTTGTAGATACCTGACACTACATTTTCAGTCTCTTGATTAATATCAAATTGAGCCAAATAGTACTCCTGAAAAGTATGGTACTTAAATATTTCAGATTGCTACGATAAAACCAACACCTTTTTTTCAATGGAGAACCATATTATTTTAACTATTTTGTTCTACCAAACGTTACTTACATTTGCAACATTTAAAATGTCAATGGCCACGCTTTTCAATCTGTATAAGGCAACGCACTTGCCTGTAACTCCGATAGAAGAACAATCAGATATGTAAGTCCTTTCCATTTTGCCTTTCTGATTAGGAACATAGCGACCAGATTCTGCAATCAATTTGAATACGGGTGTATTAACACGAATGGATTATTGATGGATGTGCCCTCAATCACTTTTGTAGGCTGGATTCACCCCTCATCATCAACTAAAACTACGACTGATCCAATATCAGATCAGAGAGAATCAGTCGGGAAAGGTAACTTAAGAATCTCAAAACAAAGCCGAAAATTCTTACAGTATAAATGTAATCCGATAATAGGAATACATCCCATTAACCTTAATAAATGTACCCACCCATCTCGACATGAGGTAGCATCGCATCGCAGACGACAATACAATTTCTACCACCCGCAGCCATTGCGCTTTCTAACAACTGAGTATGGATATCGGCGTCACAAACACCTTCCTACAATGGGTACAGGTAGTTATTACGATTTAAATCCCATAGATATGTATCTAACAAACTATGAACTAGGTACTCGAGTGTAGTAACGTGTGACCATGTTTTTATTTTTCCACCACTAAGCTGACCATTCGGGTGCCATAACGTTTTGATTATACTATGAGCTTACCGGTAATAATTATCTTATTAGACTATTTAGTAATTAATGAAATTGGATCGATGTTTCTTACCAATACATATTCACTTGTCCGATTTAGTACAGTAGCTACATTATCGAGCAGAAATAAGTGATGCTGCCTTATGCAGCCGATGCGAAAGTTGCGTAATTCTTTCGCTCTAGCCTAAAAACAAAAAAAGTAAATATAGTTAGGTACATATAACAAATAATAAAACAATAGAATCTAATCATTCAGTTTATTTACTTGCTTGTCTTTATAAGACTCGTGCACCAAAGCCAATAGGCTCATAGAAACTCTGCTTTTCTTGCGAGAACCCCGTAGACGATGTCCGACATCCAATATTGCTTCAAGAGCAGCTCTATCTACCTCCACGCGTTCTTCCTGGTCGGATGGAATAGATTGATCTGAACTGTTCTCGGAATAATTTCCCGTAGACTCATCTAAGTTTGTTGGTCTCTGAAGCTTAGAACTTTTGTCGGCTTCATTGTCACTGGGCTGAGAAGCACCCGATCCTGCGGAGTCTTCGTCCTCCATATTGGTAATTGATTAATAAGAAAAATAACTTTATTTTATAATTATTATGCGTACTTCAGTAACTCAATGTTTTAAAGAAGTAAAAACAATTGTTTCAAATACTTAAGCCCTAAGGATTTCTCATTCGAATTTTGAAACATTTTAATTACACACCTCCCTCAATCCTTGTGGGACTATAAATAATAAAAAAACACGACGAAGTACTTACATAGTAAAATAGTGCAACTCATTTCATCAAACTTTATAAAGAATAAAAAATGGCGGGATATTTAACTATCGTTATGAGTTATTTGAGTTGGACTCAAATAACTCATAACGATAGTTAAATATCCCGCCATTTTTTATTCTTTACACAATTTTTTAAATTTCTTCTGTCCTTTTCGTGCAATCATAGACGATAGACGATGGTAACTTAGCGTTGGTGTTAAGCGCTCCCCAGACGAGCAATCATACATCACACGATCACACAGGAATCAAAACATATTTTTATGACATTGATGGCGTTGACATAACGAACTTGACAGTGACACTAAAAGATAAATAAAAATATTCAAGCGGGAAAGGAAAACAAACTTCGAAGTTGTGCAAAACTTAGGATAAGCTGTTCTAGAAGTTATTTAAGTATTTAATTCTAATCGCTAAATAATGCGACGTAATTGGAGGGGTCGCTATCGTAACAATTGGTATCGTCCACGAAATAACAACAGTTCAGCTTCAGACAGCCAAAGTTTCCAAAATGTATCTTCTCACAGAACATCATCAAGCACAGCAGGGTCTTCAAGAGCACCAGCTAATCAGCTACCTACTGTTTTGCCCATCAATGATAATAAAAATATATGGAAGCTTTACTTTCCCACTGAAGGTTTGAACATGTTTTTCTTAATATCTGAATAACAAGAAATGTTTTACATTATTACTAAGCGATACATGAATCTGTTTTCAGATCAACATGCTGATCCTGAATTAACAAACCATGTCAAATGTTTCAAGCAATTTATAGAGAAAAATAAAAATCTATTTGATTTGGAGAAAATAGATCAAACTCGCAGTGTACCCTTAGATGTAACCAATTTAACAAATGACACAGATTTCATTGGTGCCTGGCCAAGTTTCAGTACAGAATTATTTGAGTACCCAGACAAAACGTTAAGGCTCCTGGAATATTCTTTACATGAAGTATGTACTTATATCTTATTTTCCATATATCCATTGTATGTTTGTACATGAACAAAGCCTTTTATTTTGCAGACTTTCAAGTTTGAATCTAAAATTAAAGTAAGAATACTAAATCATCAACCAGTTATCCCACTGGCTAATTTAAAAGTTAACTACTTTGGTGAGTAGAAAAAAGCTTTATAGCCAAACTATTCTACAGCAATTCAAAATTAAAAAGTCGAAACAAGATTTACATCTCTTACATACCTATTATTTATATAATGTGAATATAAACTATGATTGTTCTAAGCTAATGATGTAATATTCTTTGTCTTGTAATAAAGATTTATTTTTTATAATTTTCAGGTAAACTAGTAACAATAAAAGGCACAGTTATACGAGTAGGAAGTGTTGGACTCATTTGCACATCTATGGCATTTGAATGTTCTAGCTGCCACAATCTTCAAGCTGTTATACAACCTCAGGGTGTATTTACTGGTACATAGCCATTACTTACTTTCACAAAAAATAATATATTCCCATCTAAAACTTGTTTTAATGGATGGATTTGGAGGTATATAGCCAGTAGCCATGAATTTCATGAATAATCTATCCTGGTTACAGCACCTACTACCTGTCAGAGTTGCCATGGTGGGTCCAAGTTTGAACCTTTGCAGTCATCTCCTTTCACAAACACAACAGACTGGCAAGTTGCTAAAATACAGGAAATTCAATCACAAGTGAGATTTATTCAACTTTCTTGCAGTTGTGTGTAGCTACCTACAACTCTGCTGCATGATGAAGACTAGTTTAAAGGATGACACCAAGGCTTTAATAAGTTTAGTAAATTGAGAACCAAACTTGATTGTTGTTTATGTTTCAGAGCCTGTCCGGAACTATACCTAGAAGTGTTGAAATAGAATTGCAAGGTGATTTAGTTGGCACAGCTTGTCCTGGAGATGTATTGTCTGTCACTGGTATAGTACAGGTAATTACAAAACAATATTACTAATACAAATATTTCTATTATGTATTTGTTAATGATTTCTTCTTTATAGGTTCGCGGTGAAAGCAAAGGCGGCGAAGACGGCAAACGAGCAGCAAGGCTTCTCCAACTGTACATTGAAGCTGTTTCTATCCACAGCCATAGGAATCTGAGTAATCCAACATTATCATTTACACTGAAAGATTATTACGCCATTCAGGTACCAACATGATATTGATTATTTAAAAAGCTCATTAAGCAATTGAAAAGTACCTTCATTTCTGTCGCTCCTATTTCAGGAAATACATGGATCTGAAGATGTGTTCAGACTGCTCGTCCACTCATTGTGTCCTACAATATTTGGTCACGAGGCAGTGAAAGCAGGGCTCATACTTGGTCTTATAGGTGGCACTGAACATGACAATGGACCTAGGTCTAACCCTCATGTGTTGGTTGTGGGTGACCCCGGGCTCGGGAAGTCACAACTGCTTCAAGCTGCTGCTCATGCTGCACCAAGAGGTGACTAGACCTTTAAAAACATTAAATAGATGGTAGTATCAGGGTACGTTGTAGTACTAATTTCAAACCTACAATTTCAGGTGTTTATGTGTGTGGTGCCTCTGCATCTGCGGGTGGCCTCACGGTAGCGTTGGGGCGGGAAGCGGGCGGAGACTTCGCGCTCGAGGCGGGCGCGTTGGTTTTAGCAGATAAGGGCGTATGCTGTATAGATGAGCTTGACAAGGTAATACTGATGTGATTGTGGGACTTCTAGGATAGGGTCATTTACAAAAGTATACCTGAATAAAAAATTACAAAGGGCACGCTCTCGGTTAACAGCGAAGGGGACGAATTTTTTGACACGTTTTAGTTATTAATTTTAGCCTTTTTTGGATAGTTTTTATTTCTTTTGGTAATATTTTAAGTTGGTACGTACTTAAAAAATGAAATAAATATTGGGGCATTACTAAATCTGGAGTGATATGTTCCAGATGACAGCCCACCACAGCAGCCTGCTGGAGGCAATGGAGCAGCGGCGCGTGAGCGTGGCGAAGGGCGGCGTGGTGTGCAGCCTGGCCGCCCGCGCCACAGTGCTGGCCGCCGCCAACCCCGCCGCTGGCAGCTACAACAGGTACCATGTAACCTACGCCCTTTCTTATATGGTAATCGGCATGCCATAGGACTTTACCACTGGTCCGCTTGGCTACTGTAGCATTCTGCCTACTAACAGGTCTAATAGTCATCCCATGCCACGCTCTACATTGCTGTACAAAGTACAGTTTTATTGATGTCAATCGCGCGCGCAATCAGCAGTTCCACACTGATCCGAATATTTAGTTTTAATATTAAGTTAACCATCGGTCACCAACCAAGCCGTGTTTGCTCATACCATTAACCATTACCATTTTACCCAATATACAATATTTTTACCATACCAGTTTTTACCATTTATTTGTTGGAGTTACGCCCAACAAATGCCATATATATGATGTAGGTTTGAAAGTCTCTTGACAAAAGTTCAATACTGTGCCATATAGTCCCAATGCACATAGCCTTATAAATGCTTCTAGACAGTCTACTGGCCCAATATCATTTAGATCGGGGCTATTTTTCCATCGATCTCGAAAATAATCGAAATAGCAAGATCAAGCTACACAAAGAAACAAAATATAAATTTGTGGTGGTAGGTATATATTTTTTATGAAAAAGTATTTCTTTCTTTTTAGATCCAAGACTGTTGCGGAAAACCTGAAATTGAATTCGGCGCTCCTTTCCAGATTTGATTTGGTTTTTATTCTTTTGGACCAACCTGACGAGGTAATTCAATATTCTTTCTTAAAACTAAGTAAGTAACTTAATTACATCCTTAGTTTATTTTCAGGAACCAGTACCAAAGACTTATCGTCAAGTCTGTTAAGTATCCTATTCTAATGCATTTTTATTATGTATTCCAGAAAATGGACGCCATGTTATCAGAGCATGTATTAGCGCTCCATACTGGCCAGAAAGGAAAACAATCAACAAAAACTAGTAATTTGAATGCTAGTATAAGTACAAGCCAAGCCGCAAATGAAATTTCGCTCAGGTAATTTGTTGCACTAAATTACTTTTGTCAATCTACCTGCCGCATAACATTGATTTATGTTCCTAAATCAATTTTATGGGCATGAAACTAGATTTAACGCCAACGCCAAAATTCAATCTAAATGCAAATCAATTCAACGTAAAGATTATCAGCGTGTAATATCAAAGCACTATTATTGCATGTCTCATCCATATATGAGATCTATGATTCTACCAATCCTGTATATTATCTCTTTCAGTCAACGATTACGCCTGAAGCCCGGAGAAGTCATCGACCATTTACCTTTAGTTCTGCTAAGAAAATATATAGCTTACGCTAGAAGATATGTTCACCCAAAAATAAGCACGGAAGCAGCAAATGCATTACAAAACTTTTATTTAGAACTGAGACATAACCATCAGGGTGGATCTCACGACGGCACACCAATCACGACTCGACAACTTGAAGCTTGCATACGACTGACCCAAGTAACATTATACTACTAATATCAATACCTACTATCTTTTATATTGTTTGAACAATTATTATAAGTAACTACTGTTTTGTATTCAAGGCGAGAGCTCGCGTGGACTTGAGAGAAGAAGCTACGGTAAACGACGCAAACGACGTAATAAGTTTATTAAAACACAGCCTAATAGACACATTTAGTGATGAATTTGGGAACATACAGCTTTCTAGATCAATAAATGGCTCAGGTGTTAGTTCTAGAAATAAGGTAAATGTTTGGTGTCTGTTTGAGATGATCGTTAATTTTTAATGAAACTGCAATGATGTGTAATGCTTTTTCAGCTAAAGAAGTTCCTAGATGCGTTGACGAGGCGATCGCATCAACTAGGAAAAGATATATTTACAAGGCAGGAGATGGTACAAATACATAAAGCTGCTGGTGTTGCCGGTGACCCCCATGATTTAATTGAAGCAATGCACATACATTCTTACTTATTGTTAAAAGGATCAAATACATATCAATTGATAGCATTATAAATAAATTGTTAGATTTTTGTTTCATCTTTATTTTTTACTTCCATATCAAAAATATAAGTCATAAACAGGGGCATTTCAGACTGAACAACTATCTGTATAATAAGTTTGTATATATTAAATAAATAACATAAATAAATGTGATGTTTTTCGAGACAATAGTCTATTTATAGCTATGCTATAGCAGATAAGCAGAATTGAAGTAGTCCTTGACTGTTCACAAATTAAGATTGCCTATTAATATTTTTGTACTTCAGTTATTATGTAAGAGTATTATTTATTGTGATTATATAAAGATAATTAAAAATATTGGCCCTAATTGATAATACTGATTTCAGTCAAATTATAGTATGTATAAATATTATTAGAATACAGTCTTACTTTCTTTCTTTTTTACATCAGTTCTTGAAGGAACATCATGCAAAGCAATAGCAACATGACAGCAACAATACAAAGAAATGTAAACTATGAAACAATTGTAAAATGATGGCCACTTAAGCAGCTCAAAATATAGATTACCAACTTCACTACCCGCAAATAAATAGAAATTTGATATAGCTGATAAACCTAATAGCGGTGCACATAAAAATGCAGTGAATCTGACTTCCATTGCATTTGTATGTAGTACATTAGCTTTGAATAGTTTGTATCTTTCACTCTGTGCCACGGCTTTACCAACATACTCAATTACAATGCCTACATAATTTAAAACTGACCATACAAATATATTCCACATAGTCCCATGCCACATAAATATAAACATAAATGTAATAAGAGATGAAATCAATTTGTAAGTAATCTTAGCAATTTTAAAACTATTAGACAATGTGATGAAAACTGGTCTGTAGATGTACCTGGAAACAAAGTTAAAAAAAAATAAGAGAAAATCATTTGTGTTAAAAAGAATGCAAAAGACATTCAAGAGGTTAAATATAACTTCTTTGAATGTAAACTTACTTCAACAAAAACCTGTACAGGCCCACATCAAAGTATCTCCACATTTGTGAGTAAACATGGATTCTGAATATACACCTGGGTGTTGGTGGAGGGTCAATATTGTCTAGTCTTGAATATGCAGCAGTCGTTCCATAAGATATGACATATTTCATGTGAAACTCTAATCCCATCCACAACCCTCCCCCACAAAGTGCAAGCGATGGCAACTTATGTATAGCCTGAAATAAAATATGAACTTAGTAAAATTAAAGAAATAAGTAAATTATCTTATTAACAATAAAAAAAAATCATACCTCAATCTGACTCTGCATCGCAAAAAAGTAAACATAGTGGAATGCAACTTCCAGTAAAATTGAATAAATTTGAAATCGAATCATATCCAAAATAAAACTTTTTAGCCTCATCTGCAAGCTTTTATTGCTGACATGAAAACTTCTTTCAAATTCTTCATAAAGTATTATTGGCCCAACAAATAATAAAGGCAGGTACAATACATAACTGAACATATCTATAAGATCTTTATATCTCGTGGTTTCTATTTCTTTTGATTCATTTTCAGCTTGCAAACACTTCTCTCTTTTGTCTACGTAATCAAGACAGAAACTAATGCATCTTAATTCAACCCATGCTATTGCATATAGCATCACGAAAACTTCTTCGTCTTCCAAATTTTCAGTGTCCAGAAAGTGCCAAAAGAAATACTTATACTTTAATGAATTGTACCCAGCCAACAGAAAAATGCTTGTCAACCATATGCTGATCTTTTTCCCTCCAGAAAAAATAATAGCCAAAAATATTACAGGTTGGGCAAGAATTATTGCCAACTGCCTAACACCCATGTAATTTATTATGAAAATTATACTGGATAAAATGTACCAATATTTTATTAAGGCGGCATTGGTTCTTCGAATGATTTCCGATACAAAAAATTGTATTAATAAATAGAACCATGAAGTCTGTATGAGGTACTTCCATGTACTCCACTCAACATCAGACTCATCTTTCTGCCTCGATATCAATCGCCAGCCTGGATTTAAGTCCCTTATTTCATACCTGAGTTCCGGATTACTGTCTATAATTTCTAAAATGAAACATCAAGACACAAATTAATGAAATGAATTATTATAATTATAAAAACGGTTTCGTTTCATCTTTTGGCCTTACCTGTCTGCGCGTGAAATAATTTAAACAAGGAATAGAAACATGCTAATATCCATAAACTGAAGTGGATACAATTTTCGATACTATTCACTTCGTTTTTCATTGTCCTTTAATGTCCAACCAGGCAACCAACTCAGCCTCAAGTAAATAAAAAAATCAAAACATGATTCAGAAACAAGCACCAACAATTTTACACCTTTCAAATTTGACGGCAAATAAGTTGAGTGAATGAATGAAAGGAATGAAATGAGGAGTAGAACTAGTGCTGGGAGTGCTGCTCAGACATAGACGTAATACGTCTATGAGCTCAGAAGACCATAAAAAATATGAACATGCACAGCCACAGATAAAAGATAATAATTTCCGTCTGATCGTCTAGATGACACCTAAGAAGTTTGCGTTTAAGATTGAGTTTGAAGCTCCCGGAAGAACACTCGTCAAGACTAGATGAAATCCGCGGATCGACCGCGCTAAGCGTTGCTTAACATGATGATCGATCGATCCGCCTGGCTTTGCTTTAGCCATTTGCTCTTTATGTATAAAGAATATTTCAACGTAATTAATATAAAAAAATACAACATGGTAGGTAACTGACTGAAGTTTGGTCGATGCTTAGCAATTAAGGTAGGTATAGTGGAATGCACTCTGGCTGCCTCTGTACCTTGTTGTAATTTTCAATTATTTTACAATCTCTTCAATCATGAAAGTATGCATTGTTGGTTGAGTGTTTTTATAAGTCAACCATTACATGTGTTTCCCACGAACCAGTGCCTATTTTGATATAATACCTAAATAAATAACATCCCTACCTATTACCCATATTAAAATAAAAATTAAGTAAACATCTCAAACGTGAAAGCATGAATGACATCAGCTGTTATGAATAACGAATAAAAGTAATAAAAAATAAACTTTGTAATTGCAGCAGTAAGGTCGAAATTCGCGATAGATTGAATACTAGAAATCTGTGGTCCCACTCCAACCAGGCTTCTCGAGTGATATTGAGGCAGAATTAAACTGAATAATCTCAGCTCGGTAGTACGGTCAAGGCGTTCAGTGTACCCGTACCTACTGTGCTGTAACAGTATCAAAATAATATTAAAGTAGCTTATTGGTACAAACACGGATGTTGTTTTGAAAACGTGTTTCTTTATATAAACAAAGAAAATATGGAAGAGTGTGTAACTAAAACTTTGTGTGCAATATTATTCGTCTTGCAAATTAGTTCAGGTGAGATATTTTTTTACCTTAATCGCTTAGCATTAATTTATTTTAGCAATTCGATGAAACTATGTCAAGTTAAGGAAAAAATAAGTACCTATGCATTCATATGCATGCAACATGCCTTCGAGCTAGCATACGTAGGTATATATTACCTATATCAATAATTTATATTGAGAACTACTTTTTTATAGTAATTAAACCCTGATTCTTTTATAAAATATAGAAGCCTTAACTAAAACCATAATGGGTAATTATGATTTTTGCGAAAAGTGACCAAAAATAATTCAGGTAATAGTCATACCAACCTGTGTACTTTCTACTCGATTTTTCCCGCGAAATCCAAACCAAAAGCACAGAAACTTTTATCGACTGATTTAATGTAATAAATAGGTACGCATATTATAGGAAGATATAGTAAGTTCAACTCAGTCGTGCGCGCGGCCTATTGTGTGGGTAACCCTTGTACATATACAGTGACTTTGTGTGCGTGACAAGAGGTACAGTCGGGTACAATACAGTTATTTAGGGGTTATATGGGAGTGTGTGGTGTTTAAAGAAAAACAGTTATTACGTAATTTAATGTTTATTTATTTATAATGATTATGAATCGCTACTTGAAAAATCAAATGATGAATTTTCGGATTCGCTACTCTCCAAGATGAATTATAAATTCTGACTCCATGTCAAAATGTCTATAGTATTCTTTTTTTTTCTTTTGTACATGTCGACAAGTATTACCCCACATTCCTTCATCAATTTGACTTAGACGTTCATTTATGAGTTTCATTATTTCCGTCTTATTTTGGTCGACATTATGCGAAGCAATTTAATTTATTTTAATTCCCCACACATTTTGTTTACATTATTATACTAGATTATACCTCTTTTTACATTCTTAGTCCACACTTTTATTTATTGTCCGCATACCCCCAGCCTGAAAATATGTAAGGAGTATTTAATTCATCTTAGATATTTCACCTTATTTATTTCTTAGATACTGTCAATGTCAATTTGAAAAGACGTATGAGAAAATAATGAAAAACCATATTTAATAATAAAAAGCTGTGAGTCGTGAATAACTAGTATTTTCGTAAACGACTGTACCCATAACAAAAAGCGATAAGAACACGTCATGCTCGGACGACGTCACTGTCACACAAATGAAAGTAGTATATTTACAAGCCGACGCACACATAGGGCCGCGCGCAAATCTGAGTTGAACTATCTATAACTATTGTCACTTGAGGTCAAATCCGCAAATGTTTAAGCTTAGAGCTACAGATAAGTGTAAGATGATTCGCATTGCCTTCAATATAAGTACATCACTGTATTGTTATTTGTAACGATCAATAGTAGGCGATTGTTGGAATGGTAAACATAATTTCAATCTAAAAACACTCGTTATTTTCCCCCATTTACAACAGTGAGTAATCTTAGGTAGTAACTATTAAGTAATCTGTGTCCAAGTGTTCATAATTATGTTATCGTTATTCGCATTAGGTACGGCGAATGTTTGGCTATGTTTTTTTGCTAATTTCAACCTTTGTTTACACCTTATTTCTTTCAGGTTTAGAATATAATAAACAGCAAAGACCTAATGCGAATATTGACTTTTTACTGCACGAAGGAGGTGTTCAAACGAATGGAAATAAACGTGATTATGTAGGAACGCAGTCATATGGTAGTCAGTCGCAAACATCCGGTAGCCAAAATGGAGGCAGTCCTAATTACGCATCGCAATTTCCAGCGCTGGGCCCTCCACCGTCACAATCACAGGGAACTGGGGTGACAAACGTACATACTGGGCGAGAAGGCAATAGCCAATCATCTAACGGAAAAAGGGACTATGTTGCACCTAGTTTCCCAACAGTTAAGCCCACGCAGCAAAATAACCAAAACACAGGTGGAAATAGACACATGCAAATGTCTTCAAATAGTCAAAATGGTGGTGGATCTAATTTTGCCTCACAGTTCCCTTCACTCCGTCCTCCGTCTTCGCCACAATCGCCTTCAACACAAACGCAATCATCTTCTGGTAAAAGGGACTATGTGGCACCTCAATTTCCAACTCTGAAGCCCACGCAACCAAATAACCAGCCCACTGGGGGAAAAGTCAAAGATCTAATAAATTTCTATGATAATAAAAATCCAAATCAAGGAACATTTAGTTACAGTTCAGCCGTACAAGGTAATAAAAATGGACCAACGTCTACTGCGACCTTGCCACCAACAAGATTCACACAGCCTGTGACTCAGTCGACGATGTCAACAGGTTCGGTTTACACACCAAAGCCAATGAGCTTCAGCTCAGTTGTGGCAGGCAACAAACCTAATTCTCCCACATTTACGACATCTAAACCGCCAACGAGAATGCCTAGTTCTCCTACAACTCGTCCAGGGACCCCCGTTTTGCCGAGTTCTATAGTAAATAATAATAATAGAGGATCAGGAACAAACACTAACACTGTAACCGATGCTGAATTAGAAGCGCTAAGTGAAGAGTTGTTAAGAAAAGACACTAACAATGCCGCTAAATATATAACCGTTAACTATCAAGCAAAAACTACTTCGCATACCACAGAAGACAAGGCACCTTTACCGTAAGTATTCTCCAAGTCAATATACATACTTAATGCATTTATATTTTTGAGCTCAAACATTTTCAATGTAATGACTCAGACTTAAGTCCATACTTCGTCATACGAGCTAAAAATAAAGCCTTGGAAATATTTTGGAAATTTTAGTAGAGTAATTATTTATTACGTTGTTAAATTTATGTCACAGATTAATCACCATATCTCCTGAAGTGTGGGACCTTCCGACAATTCAGAAATTTGTTCCATTGTTGGACAATTACGAAAGGGACACATTGGTCAATGAATATGTAACACCTCAGGTAACACTTTTTGATAATAATTAAAAATAAATAGTTACCGTCCCATTTTTCCGATTCCTGCCATTGAATCATTGATTGTTCTTTTTCATGATGGAATTATTTTACAAACTGCTCATAATTAATTTTGTAGCATTTGAAAGGGCTTATAAAGCTTACCTACCAATATGCACAGTACAGGACGAGTTAAATAGCGGCGTAAAGGTCTTTGCGCCAGATTAGAATTCTCCTTTGACCTAAATAAATACAATAACACGGTCATAAACACTGACAATTATTGAACTGTTGAACTCGACAAAGATAAATCACTTTATTTACTTAAGGGTATTCTCTTCAGGAACAAACTTCATAAAGTTGCACAAAAGGATAAAAGTCGGTAGTAAAATCTTATAATAACCCTACAAAATAAACGAACGGATGATCAATGATGAGATGATAATGATGACAAATATGTTTATTTTAGTGAAGCCACTTTATGAGCAGTTTCAATATTTACCTATAATAAATGTTTTTAGAGGATTAATTTCTTAATTGTGTTTATATTTTTTGAACCTAGCGTAGTTAAGAAAACTGGACATACGGGCTTGAGTTCGATAAAGTAGGAGGGTTTCCTAATATCTCGAAAACTAAACTTGTGCTTTGACGCTTCAGTTGAAATTTGTATAATTTTTTATAACAGGAAAGAAACGAAGAAAACGCTTTTATGGATGCTGTGATGTCTACAACTGTTATGCGACATTTAATGACGTTCCTCAAAAATAAAGGTAAGGAATAAAACTTCAGTGGTGGATCTGTCGTAATTCTTTCATATTTTTATGTAATTCCATTATATTTCCCTATGTTCTAACCCACATGTAGGTACTCCCTTATGTACTCCACTATAAACTTACTTATACACTACCTCTATGTACTCTCACTGTATACTCTCGTATGTACTTAATTGATGTGATTGTATCTAAGTATGTGAAATTTTCAACCATATTGGATGTGCCTCAGGGGCGTAGCTACCGCCGTATCTGCCGTATCAATTATACGGGGCCCCCGGGCCACGGGGGCCCCAAAAGTGTGTAAGGATAAAAACTTCCTAATTTATTTTATTTTACAAATGTCAAAATTCTGAAAAGCAATTCTTTTTTTTCCCGCCTTAAGCGTGCGTTCAAAAGTTAACAACACTCTACATCGTTATGGCGGGCTGCGGGACTTCCCCGTTTTACTTACTTCATCTTCAACTCAGCGGGGAATCCTTCATCGATATCGCGATTTACGTGTACGTTGTTGTACTTTACATTGGGTATTAAACCACGGAGTTAGTAGCAGCATAAGGGGGCGGTCCACCACTGGTACCACGTCTCGGGGGGTGCCATCTCGGTACACATATCTGCACGACCAGGATGGCACGGGCAGAAGGGACAAGTCACTGAGGGTGCCATTCTAATCTGCAAAGCCTAGGTTCACTACCAGTCACTGCATGCTATTCAAATTTTAAACAAAACTACAACAGTGCATGTGCAAGACGTCGAGGTGGCACTGAGAGGGATGCCAGTCCGGCTGTCACACCTCTCAATTGACAGTGACTTTTTTGTAATTTCTTTATGTATCATTGCGTCCTGAAAATCAAAAATTTCGCGCTCGCTACGCTCGCGGCTTCTTCTCTTTGCAGTGGTTTTTTTCACACCTGTTTATCTCAAAACTTAAAAATTTCACACTGATTTTTAGGGTATAGTTAGAGAGCTGATATTTTCACAGATGATGTATTTCTGCTGCCGCTATAACAACAAATACTAAAAACTAGAATTAAATGAATATTTTGGGGGGCTCCCATAAAACAAGCATGATTTTTTTGTCCGTTTTATAAATAATGGTACCTACGGAACCCTTCGTGCGCGAGTCCGACTCGCACTTGGCCGGTTTTTATAAAACATGTTTGGGTTTTTTATATCCCAAATTTCAAAAATAGCGCTTTATAAGTTTGGAATGAGCCGTCTCCGGTTTCTTTACGTTAAACCTAGCAAAAACCACCACGAATGATTTCTACACGATTTTTAAGTAGGTACTTTTATTAACAATTTTAATCCCTGATTATTGGGTGCTCAATAGTTAGTCCGCCACGGGTGCCACCCGATGCGACGCCGCCACCGCACGGAGTGCAGTGCACTGTTTATTTACGCGCTTTATATAAATGTGCATAAAATGAGTGAAAGGAAAATAGATTATCCCAGCGGCGCTGAGAAAAGAAAAAGTTAACAGAAAAGGGAAGAGGTTATAAAAAAAGTGCCATATAAGGGCCTCCAAACAATTTTTTATACGGGGCCCCGACAAGGCAAGCTACGCCACTGATGTGCCTACAACGTGTTGTGAGAGAATCCGCCCTTGTAAAACGAACCAATTATTTCACCAACATTTATAAGGACCGTTCGCATCAACACGAGTTCATATTTTTAACATGTACCCGACAATATGGTTACAGGTTACGTGACTCCAGACCCGAGGCAACAAAGAGACTTCCTAAAGCAGTTGTGGTTTAGTTTATATTCAAGAGGTAAAGGAAAAATTAGCAGCTCGGGCTTCGAACATATCTTTGTATCTGAACTCAAAAATGGAGATGTTTTAGGTAAAAAGAATATTAAAACAATAAAAACATACATTTAGGTACCTAATAATTTCAAGAGTATGAACATAAATATGTTTTCTACATGTTACAGGTTTACATAATTGGATTTATTTTGCAAAAGAAGAAGCAGCCAATAGAGCTAATTACCTGGGTTATTTGAAATACTCAGAACTAAATGATGTAAGTCTAATTTCAATTTCAAACTATAGCATTACCACATAAGTATGTATTTATGTACCTCTGCGTGCAAGCATTCTTTAATACACAAAAATCATATGTATTTTCTCGAACATTCCATGATTTTTTTACCAATAATTCATTACGATATACTAAGGTACATTCTAATTTAGTAAGTTACTCAAAACAATAATATTTAATTCTATTTCCAGAAAGGGACCGTCATGAAGTTCCATTTTAACCAACAAGGTGTCGACAAGCCTGTAAGCACTATCTTCATTGGTACTTCGCCAGAGCTGGAGATGGCACTTTACACCCTCTGCTTTGTAACACGCGCTGACAACGACTGTAAACTTAAGTTGGGAACCAAAGACGTTAACATTATCACACATACTTTCCGTTACCGCAGTAAAAATTTAATAGGAAGCGCTTTCCCGCAAATATAAAGATGTCCATCTTTAACAATTATGATGTTCTAGTTTAAAAATGTTGCATTTTGTTGTAACTCCTCGCAAGATTTTTGTGTAAACTTTTGACTTTTCAGGAAGGCTTGCAAAATACTCTTTATTACCTCAAAATTTGTTTTCTTTAGACTTTACTTATACATATTTTTTTATTAGATTAATAAAATAAGTTTATTTAAATTGTCTTTCAATTCACCAAAAAAAGAGCTCGTGTCTAAGTAACAGCCGCAAAAATCGACCGATCATAAGGTCAATGCCTGGCATGGTCGGTCCGTGGATGAAAGACCAGTTTGTCACGAGGTTCAAAAAACCGGCCAAGTGCGAATCGAAATCGCGCACGAAGGGTTCCGTACCATTATTGAGAAAATGAGCAAAAAATCACGTTTGTTGTATGGGAGCCCCCCAAAATATTTATTTTATTCTAGTTTTTAGTATTTGTTGTTATAGCGGCAACATAAATCCATCATCTGTGAAAATTTCAACTCTCTAACTAACTATCACGGTTCATGAGATCCAGCCTGGTGACAGACGGACGAACGGACAGAGGAGCGAAAACAATAGGGTCCCGTTTACCCTTTGGGTACGGAACCCTAAAAAGCCAGAAGTAACAACTAGTTATACGAAAGGGCCAGGGCCCCGATTCTCCTAAGTTAATAACGTCAAAATCGAATAGAAATCGAATCGCAATATGATCGTAATAGCAGTTTTAACCATATCGGGCATTCTGCTACTAATAAAAGACCAATCGTATTCGATTGCCATTTGATTGGTGTGCGATTGGTCTGCTATTTTGATGATTTTGGTCTAAACGGTAGTTTGCTGTAGGGTAGGGTGGTAGCCATTGAACCACCAAAAGTTTGGAGATCTCTAGCGCGCTCGTTTTTACAGTCTAAGAAAATATTTTTGTCTCAAATGATAGGTTATTTAATAAGCTGCCAAATTGTGTTGAAATAAGTGGAAAACATTTGCTGTTGCCTAATTTATACATGTTTTTTTAAAACATGAGAAATGGTTCATAGCGTACTCCTAGGGGTACACAAAGAACCGGGGGGGTGGTACTAAATGAACCATGTGGTACACAATGAATCACGGTAATATAAAAAAAAACATTATTATTTGTTTTAAAGAAAAATAAATACACTATTTATAACTTTTTATAATTATTAAGTTTCGGGTTATACATACGTACCAACAAATCAGCCTTAAAACTTAATTTTTAACAATAATTATGAACATCTTAAAAGTTACGCACAAACTCTTTCCGGGAAAAAAGAAAAAACATTTTGTACTTGTATATTTATATTAATTAAAATGCTCTTAGCATTATAAAGTCGACGTGTTTTTATCACATTCAGACTTATGTTTTTTTATTGTCCAAATCACAAATTGTAACAATCAACATTTCTTTATGCTGTCTTCATGTTGGGCAGTAAGAAATTTACTTGCATCATAATGGGGCTCTAGTCTACAAGACGGATTGTTCCTGTACTTTGTATGTATCATACCTTCGCACAAACACTTCGTCTGTCGCAATACTGGATAGAGCAGGTTGCGGTTTTTGCTGCTATTCGAATGCTTAATCCCGACAAGTGTTTTTTCTATACCTCTTTGTGTAGCTTCCGCGGTGTGATACCCTTTTTTACGTGCTTTCCTCCCTACCGTGTTTCGCCCCATGCTGAAATAAACGAATAATGGTAATTAATTATAGGTATTCACAGAAGTAGTAAGTGTTAACACTTAGAGGTCAACTGTCTAATAATACTTCCCACCTCATCATATATCATACAAAGCACTAAGATGTGGTACACAATACACAATGAACCGTGGTTCATTGCTTACCCAGGATAAATGGCTTACAGCGTACCCACCCCCTCTTAGGAAATGTTAGGTCATGTTTTATACAAAAACAGTTGAGAATTAATTCCAAAAAATAGTCTCAGATAAGCCTAATGATCTACATTACACATACAATTCACACATAGTTAAGTAAGAGTTAGATTATTAAAGTAACAACAAAAAGAAACTCACCTTTTTTTGTCGTTTTTGCTTGAGTAGAAGACTAAGACGCGGCTCACGGGTGAGTATATCGCGACAGACCCACGGCGAATAGACCAAACTTCTTGACGTGGCAAGGGAGTCTCGACATAATTTTTGCGCCAGCTAGCAACGTTAGGTATGGCCGGTAGGTACTATGGTTCATAGTGTACACGCGGTTCATTGGCTACCACCCTACCCTACAATCATTTTGCAATCGTAAATCATTTGCAGACAAAATGATTCATTATTGAATGACAGAAAAGGGTAAAAACGTTTATTTCAAAGAAAAAATAGCGGAATGCCACATACGCTTCAATCGTAATCGAGTCGGGATTGGGTCTCAGTCGAATCGAGTCGAACGTCAATCTAAGGTCACTTAAGTAAAATTAGGAGAATCGGGCCCCAGGAGGTATGGGTATCAGTTGCCCGGTCTCACCAGTCTGGAGAGTGCCTTACAGGCCTCTCCAGATCTTAATAGGTGGATCCGGAAAAGAGCGGCAATTTAAAAATGAAACTCTCGCATACTTATAGAAAAAATCAACTATACATTGATGAATTTCGATCGATGGCACTGATAAAGAGTAAACTCTGTATTTCGTCTGTAAAATGTTCAGACGGTGTTATAATTATATTCCTTGGATGGAAGACTGTTTTTCTATGGTCTGGAATAAAAAAAAAAATAATAGGTGTCACGGATTATATTGTAAAACTGGATTGATAAGTCAAAGTCAAAGTCAAATCATTTATTTCATTCATTGACATATATTCTAGCGATAGACAAGAACATCCATACAAATAATTTACCCGCTTATGTCGTCTGTTGACATCTCGTTGACGTATTGTGACATGTAGTCATCCTCATTGATGTTAATTGCTGAAGTGTCGCTCGTATTTTGCCTACATTTTTCATTACTCAAAAAGTTTATATCTAAGTGAATTCAAAATCATGTAATATATCAAAAAGTTTATTTATATCTAATTGAATGCAAAATCATGTAATATATTAAAACCAGGAACTTATTTTTAGAGTTTTTAATATTAATTTCGATGTTTTTTTTCTTAAGAGGGCTATCACAAATTTTCGCGAATTTAATTATTTTTTCTTGAAAGTGAGAACATACCATGACAAAGTGAAGTCTGTTTTCATTGATATTTTACCTACTGCCAGTTTAATGGCACATCTGTTTCTGCACGATTTTCTTAATCCATAATTTAAGATGGCGGGCGGGAACAAATTAATGCATATTTGTAAAATTGAATTATAAATGAAAAGTATGATATACAAGCGTTGTAATAGCATGAACAGCGTTTAATTTTACTTACTTGACTCTCGAATAGTTTATATGTGTAAGTTTATACCTTGATATGTATTTTCTATTTTATAATTGTCGTTTCATAGACATCCATCTGACGCAGGCGTCAAAATCGCTCTGATTTGCCATTTTGGGCACTGCATAGTCTGCACTGCAGTTCAGTGTGGTAAGCTTTTTGTTCGGAACGTTCTATCTAGTACGTAGTACATATATATCGATGATTTCATTTAGGCCTTTACAAGCACTTATGAACGTCAAAATTATAACTAAGTTTGATTCTAGTTGCCCATTCCAAAAGTAGCTTCCTATGGAGAAGAACGGGCAAGAAACTCCATGGTTACTCTTTTTAAAAATAATATAGTATTACAATTTGTATGTATTGATACATACAGTAAAAGCATGCGAAGATCATGTAGAATCGCAAAGACAAATGAGGATAAAGTGACAATTAAAATGCTACATGGTGTTCACATTTACAAATTGGTTTATATTTTGGTACAAAATTAAAAACAAATAATCAAAAGATGAATACAATTTTATTTGCTGGTGTAATTTTAATTTGTTAATTAATTAGATATTGTCAGTATGTCCTATGGAGCAGGACCAGCATGTTTCCAAGCATTTTTATCTTGAATGTAATCTTCTAATTTATAATATGCTTGCTTACAAAGTGTGGCTTTTACATGAGTTTTAAACCGCATGTCATTTAGTTCCAGAATGTTGTCTGGTATTTTATTATAACATTTGACACAATATCCCATGAAAGATGTATGTACTTTAGATAATCTAAACTGCGGGATAGCTATCTTATTTTTATTTCTAGTGTTATAATTATGTCTATCACATATTTTTTCAAACAAATGTAAGTTTTTCCTAACATACATGATATTTTCATAAATAAATTGGCAAGATAAATATGCATTCAATGTCAGCAGCTCGTCCCCACAGCAGAATGCCGTACGACATGATGCTGTGGAAGTAACTAAAATATACCAGTCTAGCTGTTTCTACGTCCGCTAGCTGCCTCATCTTTCTAATAGCATAGGCGGCCGAGCTAAGACAACCCGCAAGAGATGTAATGTGGGGTCCCCACTGTAGTTTTTTGTCAATAGTGATTCCCAGGAAAACTGTTTGATTTATAAATTCTAGTTTTTCACTATTAAGTATAATGTCACATTCACTACTTTTTACATTTGGCAATGAAAATCGAATGCATTTTGTTTTTTTTTCATTAAGAGCCAAGTTATTTGCGTTGAACCAATTTTGAACCTGGTGAATGGCATTGTTTACGTCGTCTAAGGTACGTCTACGTCGATCAATATTAAAAATAAGAGAAGTGTCATCGGCAAACAACACCATTTTAGGTTGATACCTTTGTAACAATAATTTCAAAAGAGTGGGTCTTTTTACAGTTACTTCTGACATGATTTTTAAATAGATATAGGTTTCATTATTTTATTTATTAATCATATTTAAAATTAGAAACTATACTAGTAAAAAATCTAAAATTAAAAGGCGTCTATTCTATTCTATTTTTGTATGTGGCAATCCGTGTCGATGTCAACTTCGACGATTCTGCCAATGACAAGTGGGATGAGAAGCAAGAAGTGCTTACAATTAAAAAATATATATATATATTATATATATATGTATTGATTTAAGATGGTGCTGTGGCCGATCTTGTGTAACTTAATGTGTTAGTAGGACGACACTGAAACAAACAGAAATACATTTACATATATAAAAACAACAACAAAATGTTAGTAACACATAACATAAAATATATACCACAACCATACAAACTGTGGCCTAAATATAGGCCACAGTTTATAATTTAATATTATTTTGATTAATAAACATCAACAGCATCTGGAGCAGTTCTGGACAGGAGTGGGATAGGAGGGAACGGAAATTAGTCGGGAGAGGGATTTTAAGTTTTTGGAGACGACCATATAAATCAAAGGATGAGTTGATAGGACAGTCAAAAAATATATGGTCCAGGGTACCTTCATCCAGTCCACACTCGCAGAGGGATGAATCCTGCACCCGAATTTTGCGCAGAAAGACCGGTGTACAGCAGTGACCTAACCGTATTCTGCACATGACTGAAATTACCCGTTTAGGGTATCTTTTGAAATTTGAAAACCACGGTTTTGGTTTTACAACCGGTTGAATGGCGAAATAAGAGCTACCCTTCTTTTTGCCTGTGATGTTCCACCATTCCTGCCACGAGGTCTCAAGACTCAATTTGGGGAGGTTTAGCAGGTCATGCCCTTGAAGGGAGAAGTGTGCAAGGTCAGCGGACTCAGATGAACACGCATCTTTGGCCAATGCATCGGCACATTCATTGCCCGCTATACCGCAGTGGCTAGGGATCCAGACTAAGTGTACTTCTTTCTCTTGCCTAGTGCAGGAGAAAAGGGACTTTTTAATATCCAGGACAATAGGACAGTGGAGTTTAGTTCTAAAGGGATTCTGGGATAGGGCTTGGAGACAGCTAAGGGAGTCAGTAAAGATCTCATGGGACTCTATAAAACGACAAGCTTCCAATAGTGCCACACACTCGCCTGTAAATACTGAAGACTCCTTCGGACATCTGAATTTCAAAATTATTTTAGAGTTCTGATAGTAAACCGCGGCTCCAGTACAGCCACCATTTGATTTGGAAGCATCCGTGAAGAACTTTTGAAACCCAATCCATCGTTCACCTAAAACCGCATTAAAGGCCGAATTTGCAGACGGGGAGTTTTTGGATATGCCAATGTTATAAAATATTTTAGGGGTGAAGCAAAGTACTTCATAAGGGTAATTAAATAGAGGAAGTCTGGGATGTGGAGCAATGGGGGATTCTAAATTTTGAAAAAACCGATATGCTTTTAGGAATAGGGGAATCTCTTTGTGTTCCCAATATTTGGAGCTGTGACAAAGAGTGTCAAGCTCTCTGAGTTTTGGGATGAGGGGGTGAGATGACTTGGGTATAACCCTGGATAGGAAACGGGAAGCGAGGTACTGACGTCTTAGGGCTAGGGGGGGTTCAGCGCATTCGACCTGCAAGGCGTTAATAGGCGACGACTTCATGCAACCTGAGATGATTCGAAGGCATTGAGACTGAATCCTATCTAAACCGGCCAAGGCACCCTTGTTGCTTGGAATCACCAGGTGTGACCCATAGTCCAGGATACTACGGACTAAGGCGTTGTAGACCAGTTTCATAGTGAAGGGTGGGCCCCCACCAGACACCAGCGAGAGCTTTCAAGATGGAGATTGCTCTTTCGCATCTTTTGATCAAGTAATTAAAGTGGTGAATCCCGGATAATTTTGGGTCTAAGAAAACGCCTAAAAATTTTGTTTTGTTGCCTATGGGGATATCTTGTCCTTGAGTGTTAACTGAGACCTGAGGGATCAGTAGTTTTCGGGAAAAAATCACTACCGAGCTTTTGGGGCGGATAACGAGAGACCATGGTCCAAAAGCCATGTGTGCAGAGAGTCCAGGAGAGAGAGAGAGATGAGGCAGCGTCCGTAATAGATGGATTTACTACATACAACACTAGATCGTCAGCGTATTGTAAAGGTGGCAGTCAGAATTAAGGCAGGAGCCAATGTCTGCTGTATACAGGTTGTATAGTAGAGGGCTTAGAACTGAGCCTTGGGAAGGCCCTTCCACGTCTGTCTCACCTCAAATACCTCCCCTGCACTCTGAGCATCAAAGAGCGAGACATGAGGAGTGCGCATATACATTGTACCATCTTACCCGGAATCCTCAGCTGTTGCAATTTTGCCTGAGAACAGGAAGAAGGACGCTGTCGTATGCGGAAGAGATGTCAAGGAAAGTGGCTACAGCGGATTCATTTTGGAAAAGGCTGTACGGATATCAGTAACCAAAATTGCCACACTGTCCATGGTGCTAAGCCCCTTTCTAAAGCCAAACTGACTACTCGGCAGTAGATCCCTAGACTCCACCAACCACTCAAGTCTATTTTTAATTAAATGTTCCAATATCTTGGCCAACACTGAGGACAAAGCAATTGGTCTAAGGCCATTCGGATCATCAGCAGTCTTGCCGGGCTTCAAAGGGAATTACTATCTGAGCTTTCCACTGTTCAGGAACCCAACCAAATTGATAGCAATAATTTATTATTCCTAAAAATATTTTTGCTTCAAAACCAAAATGAACTGCAAATGAGTACGGTATGCCGTCTATGCCTGGGGCGGAATCCCTAACATGACGTAATACCGCATCAAGTTCCTCCAACGAAAATGGTTCATTCATAGGATCATCCACAATATTTACAGACGGGAGCAGAAGTTCTGAGGAAGAAGGAACATAGGCTGGAGCAATTTTGTCGAAAAAGGATTCAGCAGTTTCTCTCGAGATAGGGAAGAGATAGATGGGGAGCAGCCTCGCCTGAAACGATTAATGCTCTTCCAAACTGCTGAAATGGGAGTGGAAGGGGATAGAGAAGTGCAAAACTTAACCCAACCGCGACGTTTCTTCTTGCGAAGAAGCCGCCGAGATTGAGCTAACACTCGTCTGTACCGTATAAGATTGTCGCTATTCATCGCATCATTGTACTGTTTTCGGTCTCTTTTCTTTCTTTAATAACCGATGTGCATTCTTGATCCCACCACGGGGGTGACGGGATTTTATTTCTGGCACAGTTACGCAACGGAAATGTAGAGTCTGCGCTTGAGGTAATGGCCGAGATAAAGCCATCGTAACAGCTCTTAGCATGGCAGTGACCAGAAGAATCTTGGAAACTTGAAGTTAAATTTGGAAGCACACAAATTTTCTCCTCCAGTAAAGATGCAAACCTCGACCAATCAGGTTTGGACAAGTTGTACTTCAATAGTGGAGGAGACGTTTTCTCTAAATAAGTTTTATTAATTAAAGTTACAACAATGGGGTAATGGTCGCTACCATGCGTCAGAGTAGTACATTCCCAATGAATTGATGCCGCCAACTCTACTGAACAGAATGTGAGGTCTACACAACTCTTTTGCTGTCCTGGAAGGGATCTACGAGTAGGGCTACCATCATTTAAGATGCAAAGGTCTAAATCATCCAAGATTTCTACTAAACCTTCCCCAAACGAATCACAACGATTGGAGCCCCATCTAAAGTGGTGACAGTTGAAATCACCCATGACGAGCACAGGTCCCACTATGTTATTCAAAATGTCCCTAATGGTGGTTAAAAACCTACGCTGAGGATGGGAAATATACACTGATAAAACAGTGATACCCTCAATTTTACACGCAACTATATTCATATCACCATCCAGAACCGGAAGAGTCAAGGTGGAAAGGGGAACACGATTATTAACAAGGAGAGCCGACCCTCCATAGCCATCAGATCTGTCACATCTGAGAATATTAAATAGTGGCATATTAAAACTGAGACTCGGGGTGAGCCAAGTCTCAGCTACAGAGCAAGCCAGAGGCTTGAATTTGTTGAGGAGGAATATGAGGTCGTGCTTTTTATGCCACACGCTCCTCACATTCCATTGAAGGAATACTTGGCGAGGCGCCATTTCTAATATTTAATAAAAGGTTAGTTAGTTGGTAGGCAACGTTGGACGGTAATGGGTATTATTGGTGGATAGAATTGTAGATAGAAGTTTAATAAGAATATCTATTATTGAGGAAACATTATTATCAATGAATGGGTTATTCAGAGCGCAGCCATCAGGCTGTGAAGGTGCAGGGAGTTAATAATCTGCTGATGGGCAGCCTTATCATAAGAGGGAGATAGAGGGGCATGGGTCTTTGGCTTAAGGAAAACAGTTTTGCGGTATGACTGAGTGGGGGCGGGAATAGCTTTTGCAGCATTAGCATAATTGCGAGAAGGAAGTGGGACAGATTTGCTAGCTTCAGCATATGAAAGGGACTTCTCAGCCATATCCGTCTTAATGGCCTTCTGTCTACCCAACTCCGGGCATGATTTGCTATTTGCAAAATGATTCCCTGAGCAGAGCACACAGAATGCCTCCGCCTCAGAAGTGCTGCAACCATCACCAGGGTGATCATGGCCGCACTTACTGCAGCGAGGCTTGGACCGACACACTAGTTCCACATGACCAAACCTGCAGCACTTACGGCACTGGATGGTGGGATAAACATATTGCTGAACTGGAAGGGAGGTGTAACAGCAAAATACTCTTTGAGGTAATACTTGGCCATCAAATGTAAGTACACATGTCTCTGTTGCCTTGAATTCAGTCACTCCATCTATAACTACCTTCCTGCTTATGCGACGAACTTTCAGGATTTCACCACAACCTGAAGGGACCTGTAAGTACTTTTGGGCTTCCTCTTCATTTAAATCAGTGGGAACACCAGTCACAACTCCCATCCGAGTTATATTAAAAGTGGGGATAGAGGCAACATAGCGGTTCTTGTGTAAAATGCTGTTGATAATGAATGAGTTTGCATCCTGAGGGGATTTGAACTCTACAGACACACGGTTCCTACCAACTTTTTTAACACCATCTCGGACAACGTTAGTAATGCTATGTTTTTGTAGGAATATTCCGAATGTAACAGGGTGTAGAGAGGTACCGGCGTTAGGCTGGGGCTCCAATCGAGAGACATGAACGATAAAAGGTGCCTTATCAGTAGCAGAGTACCTGCTGCGGCCAACTAGGTTTCTTTGTTGTTTGGATGGCGGGGTTGACACGCCAATGTTGGCATCATCTCCGGATCGTTTTCTGGTATTCGAGGTTGATGGGGTCTGGGAGTCCGCGATGCTGCAAGCAACATCAGCGAGTTGGGATAGCGGATAGTTCGGGGAAAGTGGAGCATATGCAGAGATGTCGGGAGGATCGGGATCGGGGGGTTTATTTTGATCCATTATGCTTGTAAAAAAGTTGTTAGTTACCGAAATAACAGTACACCACTGGAGACAAACACAAGGACAACACACAAACACAAAACTAAGTCACAAAAGTTCACCAAAACACTTAAAACAGCTGAAAATTCTAGGCACACGTGCTAACCAAAGACACTCTGTGGCGAGAATTTAAAAGGCGTCAAAAAGTAGTTCCAGATAGTTTACAATTCCGAGCTTGAAATGGTTTGTGTCAGTATTGTCATTTGTCAGTTGCTTGTCACTGTCAGTATAAAAATCAGGCACTGAAGGGTAGTGTGTGCGTGATGTTTATTCGAATAATTATGCAACGATTTTAAATTAATAATAATAAAACCTGAGAATCAACTAATCTATTTTTGTAATATTAATGCGTAAAACACTAGATCCATGTGTATTGGCTTTGTTTTAAGTGATACGTTAAACGTTGTATTTTATAAAAATGACATCGTTGATGAGTTTACGTAGTAATTTAACACTTGGAATACGAAAATGGAAAAGCAGTATAACACAACTACCGAAAAAAAGTCCAGAAAATGGGTTATGCAGGAGTTTTTCAACACGCGAGTTATTAAAAGAGGCATATTGTCGTACGAAGCTAAAATTTAAATGTAAGTATAAAAATATATTATGACTCGCGAATTTCGTGTAACTGTACGGTTTAGGCGCTAATAAAATATTATTTTTCAGCTAAAAAATTACCTCAAGATGTAAATCCAAGAGGCGTATTTGCCTGCAATGAGCTGGATCTTTCTGAAGTCAAAGTGTATGGTTTTGACTATGATTATACTTTGGCACATTATAAACCGAGTCTGGAGCATCTGCTCTATAATCTCGGCAGAGAAATACTATTAGAAAAGTATAAGGTTGGTGTTTGTATATTTAAACATGTGTTGTTAATTCCCAGCCCAAAATGTTCAATACATTTGCTTTGAACAATACTGCAAACTCAAAGATTATATTGTGAAGTCTTATTATTATTAATTAATCTATTCTTTGTTAAATATCATAAATTATAACTTAAAAAGTTTTAATGATAAAATTTCGTTTACAGTATCCTCCAGAAATATTACAGTTGGAGTACAAACCTAATTTCGCTGTAAGAGGTTTACATTATGATATAGAGAAAGGCCTCCTTTTGAAACTGGACTCCTTTTTACAAATACAATTTGGGGCTGTGTACCGAGGTCTCTCGCAGGTGTCTTCTGAGGAAGTGCTCAAGTTATACAGGAACAGAATCATACCCATCGCATATGTTGAGGGAGATACTAGAGCTCATAAAGTATGTACTATTTTAATTATATTCCATCTATATCTATAGTAATATTATAAAGAGGTAAAATTTGTATTTTTGTTTGTTTGTTTGTAGACCAATTTAAAAAAAAAATCACCATTAGAAAGCTACATTAATTATCTGCTATTTGGCTATTTGTTATCCCAGTATAGGTGGTAGTTCCCTCAGGACAAGGGTGAAACTATGGAAAAAGGCTAGTGTTTCAATATGCCTGGTTCACTTTGAGAAACAGCCAGTAATATTTTCTATATCAAAATTAGCAGACTTATTTAACCCTTGTGTCCTTAGCGCTAAGGTTGAAACTACTGTTATCAATAGAACACAGATTTGTAGAGTAGATAGCAGTCAGTAATCACTGGCACTTGTAAGCAATCATTCATTTGTTCTCCCCTTTGCAATGTTGACACAAGGACCATGTATGTAAAGATACTCATGTATTTACATACCAATGTATGTATTTACACACAGTTGTTTGAATTCCAAGCTATAAACACCCTTTCTATGACTATTTATAATATGAAGACGATGAAGTAAGAAGTTTTATTGATATAATTTCAATAAAAGTTATTGCATCTTATATAAAACATTTGATAACTTGAATTGAATTCTTTGAAATAATTTTTCACTTGTTATGAGAATCTTTAGGTTTACACATCCTCGTGTTACAAAGCCTTTTACAGTTACCTGTAAAATATAACATTTGAATAGTTTACAATAACATAATATTCGTTATTTCCAGCCGAATAGAGCTAAGATGGTGCATTTAGCAGATTTATTTTCAGTTCCTGAAATGGGTTTACTGTGTAACGTAGCTGAGTATTTTATCAAAAATCACATTGACTATCATCCTGAAATTTTGTTCTTAGATGTCAAGGTAAATTATCTACATAAATACTGCAAAATATATATTTGAGCAATTTTTTAAATAAAGAAATTAAGGGGTTAATATTGAACCTATTTATTCTAGAACTCAGTGCAAAGCTGCCATCCTATAATGCACAAGATAGTTGCTCAAAATGTGAAGGAGTACATAAGGCCCAATGCAGACCTGAGGAAATACTTTCAAATGCTGCAGGATAATGATAAGAAGCTCTTCCTCGTGACAAACAGTCCATATCATTTTGTGTGAGTAACATACACCTTATGTTTCAGTTTACTACTGTGACATTTTATAGACATAACAGATTAATCTTATGATAGTTAACACAAAGCAAATGATAGTTATATGTACGTAGGATATATGATTACATCTATCTTCTAAGTCATATGACCTAGTAAACTACAATGTAGAACGTAAGACACATGTTGTCCTATTAATTTGCACAACAGGAGACTGTGTGTATGTAATATGCGTGTGTAGCTGTATACTTCGTCCGTAAATAAATCGTCATTGATTTGTTTATGTGCAAAAAAAATATTATTCTCAATATTCATTTATGTGGGGAAAACTGTTTGCAATGATTTTTTTTGATTTTTTTTATTCAGTAATGCAGGCATGGAGATGTTGGTAGGCCATGACTGGCGAGACTATTTCGACGTAGTGATCGTGAACGCGAATAAACCCAAGTTCTTCACGGAGGTGTCGCGGCCCATCCGAGTGTTCGACAAAAACGCCAATACACACATTTGGGAAAAAGTCACGTCGTTAGAAAAGGGAATCATTTATTACGAGGTCAGTTCGCAACATGGTTTATAGCGCTTTAAAGCTAGGGGACTTGGCCTCTCGTAAACAGAGCGGATTTTTCGCTCGGGTTTTTGATTGCACGGGGGCTGAAAATCCGCTTAGGTATATGAAACGCTCTAATATAAATAAGCGACGTTTCATACAGAAATGATATTGATTGATAAAGCTTATTAAAAAAATCGTACCTACGTCATTTATCAGCCTAATTATGAAGGCTACTAATGAAAATCTTACTCAACGACGCGAAAGCACTCATTCAAGGCCAAGTAATAACATTACAGGGTACGGTGAAGCAGCTACAAGACCTGACGGGCTGGTACGGGCACCAGGTGCTGTACTTCGGCGACCACCCGTACAGCGACCTCGCTGATGTCACGCTCGAGCACGGCTGGCGTACTGGCGCTATCATTAATGAGTTGACGGTAAGACCAAGCATACTGCCTACTTGTTTTTTGGTGGGAAATCTTCAGATGACCTCCCGCTTCGGGAGCAGCAGTGTCAGACTCCTACTGAGCAAAACCCACCATGTTCCTTCTTAAGCCTTTTATGTACCAAAGCCGCGGTTACTCTTTCGAACAATCCTATAGAATAGACAAGGTCTTTAAAAACGTAACCCTTTTTGGCAAAGGCTTTTCTCATAATCTCTCATCGTTTTCTAAGCAAAGATTGATATGATACAAACATTTGTTTACTCCATGATTCTATCGTTTAAACATGATTGGCATTTGACGTTAAAGCTTTGCAATGTCCTCTGTATGTCGCAGTATTATTAGTCTAAGATTATAGTTAGTGCCAGAAAACTGAAAATGCTTACCTATTTCGGTTTCATACTTGGCAACTATTCAGCAAAGTTTTAAAAGAATTTCTACTAGCCAGCGAGCACGAGTATGTTTTGTGTTTCAAACGATTTGGTACTTCGATTTTCATTACTACAGATTTCTGATAACTTATCGGTTGGCGCACTATTCGACTTTAAAAAATCGACTTTGGAGTCATTGTAATAGAATCTAAAATCACTTAATAAATTTTTCCATTGACAGCATGAAATCAACACCTTGAACACACAGTCGTTCAAGGAGAACGCGAACTGGCTGCAGATGCTGACGCAGCTCATTGAGGATCACCAGGACTACAAGGACCCTGAAGCTTTGGAGGTCGTCACCGAGTGGATGGCCGAAAGGGACTACCTCAGGTTGGTTAACATTTATGTAACTTGACAAGGTTCTAGCTTTCAGGGACTTGGGTAAGTAATAAATGTTGCTGAGGTGATAAATGCTTTTGCCATTTGCAATACAGAAAAATGCCGATTTCAAATATTTGTTTATATAACAGATATATTTGGAAAAAGGATTCGTGCATATTTACTTTTTATTAAATTTAACTATTTTTTTCAGAGGATAAATAATGTTTACTAGGACTAATTATAAGCTAATCTAAATTACTGTGTTTGTAAGTGCTGATTGGCTGTAAATAACGCTGTGTTGTGTTTTGTTTTCATGCTTCCATTGTAGGAGTTGTTGTGTCAATTGCAGGAATGAAATAAAGGCAGTGTTTAACCCACAATTCGGTAGCGTGTTCCGTACATACCACAACCCGACTTACTTCTCGCGGCGTCTGTTCCGCTTCGCCGACATCTACACCTCGAACATCTCCAACCTGATGAACTACTCGCTCACGCACACCTTCTACCCGCGCCGCGGCGTCATGCCGCACGAGTATGGCTCTTATTTCGTCTGAACTAAGTGTCATTGTTATCTAGCTAATGTAATCACTTCGAATAAGATTAATTTTATTTATGAATTAGTTTCGTAGCAATGTCACCTGTCACGCTTGCTGCGAAACATCTAGGAATCTGTAAGAATAAGATACCTGAATAGTTAAGCAAGAATACTTTGAAATATGAACCGATTGTCATACGGTATGAATTATTATAAATGTATTATCAGTGGTTTTAGATATTTTCATGATGTTTGTAAATATTTTTAGTTTATTGTTTTAGCAATTTAGTATAAATATACAATGTAAGACTAATATATCTACACTGTGGATATACTGCAAATCATCCAACGGTATTCTAGTCAGAAGTATTTAATATAAGTCTTACAATAAGTTCCTTTTATTTATTTTCTTACTATATACATATCTTTACTGTCAATTGGTCAGCTAAAACATAGGAAAATGTAGTGGGTGAATTTCAATTAAATATAAGTGAAGTGCAGAGTAAGGCCTCGTCGTCTCAGCTAACAGATGTATGTCGAGTGACGACGCGGCTTTAGTCTGCAAACAATTGCATACAACATTGAAGTATTTAAAGCTAACTTTTAGTATTCTTTAAAGAGGTATTACGGGTTCATTTTTATTTTATCGTGGTTTATTTAAAACTTTTGCTATTAATTTGTAAATTTTCGGTACATCTTCTATCATTATATACCTATATTCTATATTCAACCAGACTGTATAATGCTGGTAAACTGTAATCGCAATAGGTCAAAGTTATACATTATTATCTCTACCAAGAATCTTATTTTTATTAAGCATTTTGAAAGGTGTTTTAACGAGTGATTGAAATGATTGCATAAAAAATCGGCGACTTAGCTTGTACCGCGATTTTAATATTTTATGTATATAAGATCGGTTTTTGTTAATATTGTTTGCAGTGATTTATAAGACATATTTTACAAAAATATTTTTGTTGCTGTTTTTATATAGGACTTTATTGTTGCTCCTATTGGTTGAGTAAGTGTAATATAACTATGCAGGTCTTGCTATAACTCATATTGTAAACGTAATTATACATACTATCCTTAGAATGTTTAATGCTCGAGTATTACGACTTACCAATATAACCGAAGACTAGTGGCTAGTGTGTATCACCTGTGCCATGTTGAGACAATAACATAACTGGATGCACGTCTTGTCGTCTTTCATAGTTATGATCTGTAGTAAACCGTGTTTAGATAAAATTAATTACGTATCAACTATGAATATTTTGTCTAATCGTCAGTGTTTTAGAGAAATGTTGCAATAAAAAAATATTTACACTGAATTGGTTTTATTATTTTATCATACATTATCTCGTCTTAAAATGGGATGTTGCGAGATTTCACATTTAACAACATGTTTATCAAGGGGCAAGACCCGCGGATCGGGGCCTGATAACTCGCTTGTTCTAGCGTTATCTCTGTTCTAAAGTTTATAAATACATAACTCGTGTAATTATCGTTATCAAGACTATTGAGAGAGCTTAAATTGGCCTAGAGAAGCAGTGTGAGTGTCTTAAAATATTGTTCATAAATAATAATAATTACAAAGAAGCTTAGTATCTTAGTAGAAGGGGTATGCAGTGTCGATGAGGAGTACATTTTCTGACTTCAAGGTTTTGGTTTGTATGGAGAAGTTGATGTTGTTGTATCGCAGCCGGCAGGGTCTGTCAGGCCGTGCCATGAAGCACATGGTGTACAGAGCTACCTCCAGCTCGGGAGACGTGCCCACGAACATGGTCACCTCGGGCGCGTCCTTAGTCTCGCTCAGGACTGAGTGCTGCTTCAAGATCATTCCTTTCTGTAAAACATAAGCATTTGGGTTTAATTAGCTGACCTATGTTTATCCGATTGGTGATCTTATGCCAACATTTACGTAGGTATTTATTATCGACTGTTGTGCACTCAAAACTTAATATGACCCTTAGATAACTCTAGGCGATTGGGTTTGTATACCTACAATCGGCAACTGGCGAGAAATTACTCTCTCGTAAGCCCACATTGACCGGTTTCAATTCTGAAGTAAATATTATTTTACCGAATTTTGCATTTCATTTAAGTACGTGCTACGAAACTTTCCTTCTTTTGTAGTAAATCATTTTTAATTCTTGTCGATGTCTCCTTAACAAGATTTAATTTGAACGAGCTTAGTTGCACCTGATCCCATTTAAGGCCAAGATAAGTATTTAAATAAGAATATATTTTACATAATTATCACAGAACGCTAACTTACCCCGGACAGATCTAGTTTATCCAAGTAGCCCAAGTAATTGGCTTTGCGATCTTGTTCGCGCTTAGCGAAGAACAACCAGCTGTGGAGCCCTGTAAGTAAATATAGTCAATTAGCTATGGTTAGCAATTCATGTTCAACAGTGTACATTAGGAGTCAATATAGTTGGCACAGTTAAGCTAATTTTAATAACAAATCCAACACACCTCTGTCGTCATGAGTAGGTAGGTACTCTTTCGAGGAAAACGAAAAGATTTTCGCCAAAAATCGAAAATGTGAATTATAAGATTTTCGAAAAAGTTTTAAAGATATTGACTGGTGCTTGAATTGCATCAAAGACCATACCTAATTTTGATCCACCAAAAAGTTCACTCCTGAACAAAGTTGCCTCAGCTAGGGGCTGCATACTCACCGCATTGGACATGCGTGTTAGTTAGCAACAAAGTTCTCATTCCTAAGTTATAAGATACTGACCGAGCACGTCGTTGGACTTGAGCTCAGCCATGAAGATGTTCTCGAAGGCGCAGCTGCACTTGCACAGTCCTGTCCAGTGGCGCGCGTACTTCGTGAACCAGATCTTCTTCAGCAGCTCTACTTGCTCGTTGTACTCGTTCATTTGGGTAAGTCCTGGTAGAAAATATAGGTAAGCTAGACGACCTCACAATTTTTAAGAAAGAGAAAACCTTGAAAACCTTTATTCGCAGAGACATGTAACAGAGAAACAAGTGTGTTCATGGTGGGTGCCTTACAATTTTTAAGGGTGCATCACACGGTGCATGTAGTTGACAAGTGACAAGAGCACCCGGGTGGGTATTTTGACTTGGTACAACATGCGCGAGTCGCTGGACCCGCACGTTTGTAAAATGCATGTAACCTGCGCACGGGCCTCATGCGCAAGCTACTTGCACGGTGTAGACGCACCCTAACAATCTTGTTAATCTGTTGAGAGTTATTAAGGTAAATGCCTATGGTAATATGTACGTACCTATCTATGGTATGTTATTCAGCTATAATCATGGCTGCTACGTCATGTTAATAATCGAGATGCTGAACCGATTAAATACAAGTTGATTTTAAACAAACTCCTTGTGAGTTATAACATAGAACTTAAGTACTTAAGCAATTATTGTGTTATTGAATAAGTACCAAAGCTCTTTAACCTGCGTTCCAAGTAGCTATTAAATATCGCTTAGAGAACAAAACGTAAGAAATATGGTATATTTTTTTTAGAAACAATCATAAGAACTTTAGGAACCTATAGTCATATGTCATGTTGCTAAATATATGTATATAGAATGTGTTGTTCAAAATTCATATCTAATTGCGTTAATACAAAATTGAATCTTGCTCATATAGGCGATCAGGATCAATAATATCTATCATTCGATCGAGTTATAGTCGGATAGGTACCTATTCCAAGAGTGAATGACTTCTACAAAATAGAACAAAACAGGTTTCCTTACCTTTGCTAACCAAAAAGTTCATCAGACTCCTAATTGGCCCGGTCGCAAGGATCGTGTTGATAAAAGTGACTTGTTCCGTTTCCTCCTGCAACATGACATCATCTACATTAGTTTACCTTGTCTGATGCAGGTGTGTAGCTGTTTATGTACGTCGGAATTATTCAATTGAGACCTACTTACTTAGTTATAAAAGTATACTCACATTGGGCGTGACGAACTCTGGTCTTATCACGTTTTTGTGGTAATTGTCGAAGAGTGCAACAAAAGGCCTGATTGTTGGACCACTCCACACGTTCTCAGGCACGCTCAGGAGGCTACAATGTTATCAATACTTTAGTGCATGTTTAATTTAATCTTTGTTATGTACCTACTTAGGTGGTACCTTTTTCAAAATATACCTAACGATTTCAATATTTAAATAGCTTGGATCTCAGATTTTTACTGTTCGGTCAAACACTTCGATCAAATGAAAATAACTCACCTTTGTGGCGCTTGGTCATCCTTCGATAGAGGGCTGGTCTTGCCTTGCAGATTAACTTGGATGTACGGCAAAGCATTGTTGATATCCGCGTTAAACATTTCCTCACTCACACGCAGAATGTCTTCATCTGTAGTGGAGTCCTGCACCTGACGCAGCAGGTCCTCGTAGCTCTTCTTCTTAGCATAGTCCACGACGCCACCCACCACTGTGCCTATTTGCTGAAGGGTGTTGGTCGCTGTGTTTCCTTGCTGGCCGGTCACAGAGTTGCTGATCAAGTTGGGCAAAATATTGTTGAAGATTTGGCCTGCAGCATGTGCCAAGTCGTCGGCGCGACATACCGCCACACAAACCAATAATACTAGTGCAATTTTCATTTTGGATAGGATATAATACGTTGTTCGTAGCGCGATCACGACGCACTAGTGATCTCCGAGCCCGCGCGAGCAGGCGATACTGCGCGACCTTTGGGTGATGTCATGCTCACTTACTGTAGATACAGATATGTTGTTGTGATTCTAAGTGCGGACAAGAAGTTTTTGCGACGTCGACAACGGTGATTGCCCTGAATGTGTAATATGAGATGCAGACTAATTCTTGCTTGGTAAACAGAATTGACCTCCACGGGTTTCCGTCATTGACACCTCAGATCACGCAACCTGTATATACGCAACCTGTGTACGCTGCTCGCGTTGTCTTTATGTATGGATTTCCTAGACGCGCTTTGCTATTATGAATATTTGTGCTAGGATACATTTTAAACTGTTGCAGTTGAAATTAGCCCTCTCAGCAGTTTAAATCTGCCATATGATGAATGTATTTTTCTTTATTACGCCCATTATGATAAATGAGCACAATGATTTCATCCTAGGTACCGACCTATTCACCAAGGTGACCAACAATAACAAATGAGTAGCACTACCTAAACGTGGATATGATTGATGTGATGCAGTCACTACTTACCTCCTCAAACTACACCACATGGATGAATCTAGATTACTTACCTACATTCGAAACCTATTTAACTGTCCATGTTACTTTTTTCCACTATTAATGAGTATATTAATAGCATTCATCATTTTAAAGCCCATACTTAATTTATATTATCTAAGAACCCGGTGTAGCATAGCTTTGTGCCTAAATATTTTATTTGGTGCAAGCGCCTACTTTGTGTCTTGTTACTATAACGCTTAAAGCGTTCTTTGTCAAAGAAAAACCATGGATATGGAAATAGGATGTTACAGTTACAGTAGTATTTATATCCTAAGAATAAAAGAAAGTCATCAGAAAAGAGACATTATCAGAAGCGCATCGTTGCGGGCGAGCGCGCGTGCGCAATGCAAGAGTAGCGTGCTGCGCCCGCGCACTGCGGGAAAATCGTTTCTTACTCTATGTTTAATGCATTAGGCTCTCGTCCGAGCTACGTTTCGATACTTGTACGGTGCTGTTAAACAACTGTACATACTACATAGCAACCGTTTAGAATGCTTCCAGTTCTGAGGATATGCGTTGATGATGCTCTAATGAACTTCTGTAAGACAAAAGGCCGAATTTAGAATTTTTAATACTTTGATACCCAGTGACACTTCTTGTATTTTGGAACATTATAGGTAGGTAATGGATAAGTAGCTAAACTTATGATAGTCATTGATAATTTCCACTTTGAAATGTCACACAAAAGTTGAGGTTGTAATGCGTAACCGCATGTTTATATTAATAGAGTCTATATCAACTTTTGTGACAATTGTTTGCCATTGTTTCTGGCCAATTTGCTAGAAAGTGTGTAAAATTAAAGTTACTGCATAACATAACTCCTTAATATAATATAATAAGTTGCGGTTTTACTTCATACAAAATGTATGTAACGTTTCACGTCCGTGCCCCGTTCGAGCCACGTACACGGCACGCCCCGGACACGGCCCGGCCTAATATAAATCAACCCTAACTATCCGATTTTTTACATGACAAAAGGTAACATAGTATATCTAGTTTTGTAGATCATCCCAAATGGAAGTTTCTATTTCATTGCACAGAAGTACAGAAGTGGTAGTTAGTTAATAGAAACAATAACACAACTGCTCACCATGTTTGCATGTCCGGCTGTTGCGGTTTTTCTTATCGCCCCCGCAGTTCCAACAATAATATTTACTGAAATATTTTGCTCCTGGAATAGATTAACAATCGCATGGGTTTCCTCATTAATTTGTTTTGCAATGCTTCAAGTTAGATTACGTGGAAAAAATCTTAATGTGTTGGTATAATTATTTACTTTTAAACAGGCAATTATAGCATAAAGGGTAGGCAAGGGTAGGCATCACGAAAATCTGACACGTTCCCTTACTATGTTTTTGGTGGCAGGTAGTTATTTTATTGATTTTACAAACTGATTGTAATCAACAGTTTAACACAATAGGTAAGTACCTTAATTAAATTATTGGACGAAGAGATGTTTCTGTACTTACCTGAAAGCTTTAAGAGAGTTTACCTAAAAAGATACTGGTCATACCCAGTCATTTTCTAACGCACAATCATCTCGTCGTCTGCACCAGGAAGCAGCGAACATGCATACTGATGAATTTTTTTTTGACTTGTGAGGTTACTATACGCCAAGGTTGATCTGAATATACCTTTGATAGCGAATAATATAATATAACATAGGTATGTTCTTATATGGATTACCTAAAATCCTAATTGATGGCCACTACAGCATTTACTTGAAATCATTTCAACATGAAAGAAAGTAAGTATAAAAAATACATAATTAACTAGAAATATTACAGATTCGTAGTACCTAATCTTTCCAAAATGATTGTTTATGAAAACATAAACATTCGTATACCGAGAACATGTTATCGATGAGGTCACGGTACACAGAGGTCGCTGACGTAGTGACGTGACCAGTTCGCTTGAAGTATAACAAGTTGGCCGTCTCGATCCTGCCATTGCCAATTGTCGATATCGACCAATCCGCAGAGCTGTTTAGCATCACTATTCACACTTCAGTGTTCATCAGTCCCGAAGCGGTTAGTACGCGAAGGCAACGAGTTTTGAACGCTAGTCAAATTGTGAGCAATATGAAGGCTGCCGCGCTGATTTTGCTGTCCGTCTTCTGTACGATTGAATGTAAGTAAACCAATATTATATCAAATAAGTGAGTAAACCAATTAATGTAAAAGAAAGTCATGATTAAAGATATGTGTTCTACAATTGTTTTTAAAGCAAATACTTTATACACTATTATTTTAATAAACGTTGTTGCGGCGATCAGTTCAACTTATCGTTGTTTACCTACTAGTCTGACATTCCATTCAACGATTAGAATAAAGAGATTTCAAAGTAGGTATCTGCACCAACGTTACCTGGCTAATACTCTTTCCTTTGTCTTCGCATTCTTGGCAATATTTAAAATAGGTAATTCTAAATTTCAGGTCGGAAGATCGTGCCGATAAACAAACATGCGAACATTGACTTTATCAACATGGAGAGTGGGGGGATGAGGCCGGCGGCGCCCGCTGTGCAGCCTCCCAAGCAACCGGTGCCTCAAGCTGTGCCCAGCCAGCCAGCCCCGGCGCCCGTCGCACCCGCCCCTGCAAAGCCCCAGACACCTGTGCCTGCCGCCAAGCCTGTCCCCGTACCCGTGCCTACGCCGCCGAAGCCTGCTCAACCCACTCCCGCTCAAATCAAGCCAGTTCCAGTCAACCCCCCACCTGCATCTAACCCGATAACGACCCCTGGACCCGGTAGCGTTAAATCACTCATCAACTTCTACGACAGCAGAGGCAATGCCAGTCCCATCCGGCCTTACAGCTACAGCCAAGCCGTCAAGCAAGGTTAAAACAATATTTTTAAGTAATATTTTGTGCCATTCAGATGAATTTCATGCTTATTGTTTTTAGAATTAAGAATTGTTCTGTATGAATCATCTCTTACAATTCAGATGGAATTGATTAAAAGTAATGTGAACCTTTTTGTATTAATTGATCTACACCATTTCTTTACCTGTTTGTCCAGACTTATGACACTTATACCTGCTGAGGGTATTGTTAAGGAAAGGGCTACTAATATCTAAACAACGAAAAGATTCCGAGCTTCATAAAAAGTGTTTTTCTGCAAAGCAGATTGGCAAGTCCCCTTATATTAAGAGTTTTTGCATTTTCATTTACAATTGCTCACACATATATAAGTTTACAATTGTTAGTCCTGTGTAAATAAGTCACAGGCGTGCACAACATTCACAGAGAATAGTGTGGTCGGCTATAAAAAACTTAAATACTTTTAAAATTAATAACATTAAATTAAAAAATAACTCAAATCAAAAAGAAAAATGTTTAGGGATAAATTCAATGTAAATAAATAGAATGATAAAAAGGTACCTACATCCTTAACGGCTGAAAAAAGTGATATTGTGAAATGAACATCATGTCTGACTGAACAACAATGACATTTGTGGTAAATTATATAACAGGTCGTGATTCACTTTCCTAGTTCACCGCATGACGAGGAAGTCAACGAGAAGTACTATATTTATAGGTGATTCTTATTAAAAAAGAATATTTAATTGTAAATATATTTACTCATTATTTATTAAGTTCCGCGCAAGACACACATAAAACGACAATTGCAGACAGCAAAGAGATATCGGCTTAAACCCCACCTGCTGAATAAAAAGTGGAAAGAGAATATGTAATCTTGTAGTTAACCACAATTAGAAACGGAGTCAACGGCCGTCACATCAGCCGGATACATCTAGATGCGACATAAAAGGCGCATTAACAAGATATAAACAATCGCAGCAAAGCCTATGCCCGCCAGTGAAAGTGTTCGGCGGCGCGCGCGCAGAGCGGGGCCTGGGCGCCTGCGAGCATTGTCGCTCATTCATCGCCGCCGCAGCTCTCGTAATCTCACGGTTTTCAAACACAAAACACTATTTTATAATAGCTTGGCACAGCTTCATTAAAAATACTTCATATCAATTAGCAATATGCCTTGTCAATTGATCACATATTGCGACCTATTAGGACCAGACGTAATCCTGATCCTTACAGTAGATATATAAAACGTAAAAAACTGCAGCAAATTGTTATGAATGTACCAGTTGCCGTAGAATGTAAATAAGAATGTGCTAAGTGGCCTACTTTATAACTTTTACATTATCTACGACGACGGTAACCGCAGCGGCATTTACATAAAAGAAAAACAAGTGTAAATATTTTTTCAATTATTCCGGCTCTGCTTTGAATCAATATTTTCTATGCCAATATATTTTGTGGATAGTAACCTCAGCGCAACGTGAGCAGAGCTTTCACAGAATAATATTTGCAATGTACGTCATACATAGTGCGAATAATTATGATAAGAAAATTTTGAAGTTATATAAAGTCAACTTGTTTGGGTTGAGGCAAACAAAAATATTCCGATACACTTGGATAGGTTTTCTCCAGAAAAGTAACTTACACTTATTTTCTGGTTTGTTTTTTTTTGTGTCTCAAAAATTAGAGGTACATGTCTTTTAACAATACAACACATAAAAGGCTCGTCAATCAGCATTGATACTATTTGATAGCAACATCCCGGACCTAGCTGCGGATACGGCAAGCTGCACGAGCGCACAGATAGGGCTGCGGGCTGGTCACGAAATATGTGCCACTTTCACTGGCGCGTGAATCAGCGGTTACGTCGACAGGATGCCTTATAGCTCTTACACGAGCGTTCGCGACATATTGTGCAACCGCGTCCGCATTTTGAGCTTATAATAACAACAATGAGTCAACGCCCTTGCCAAAATTTTCGTATAAGGACATATCCCAATTTTGGAATGCTAAAATGACGGTTTAGATGTTTATTCTAACTTTCTTATTTCGTAATACATATTTTTAAATTTGCTTTTCATATATTTCTAAATCTATTGGCGTTACACTAGTTATGCTTTTCGATTCGATAAAGAAATATGGATAAACTGTAAGCTTGCCTATTTGATGTTGCTATCAAATTTAATTTAATTTCAACTAATTATGATAGAAGAAGTTCTTGTAATATCCTAATTCCTCTATGGCTAAGATCTGGTAACTTGCCAAACGTACAATAATTATCGTGAAAGCGTTAAAGATAGACAGACGGATGAGATGACAGCAAGAAAGAGTTACTATAGAACTTATAGTATAAATAAAGTACCAAGATTTGAATTAATTTAATTACCGTAGGACGTCTTAGAACCTAACTCATTAGTGCAGCCTATAACTAACCTAGAAAATAATTCACTTAGCGACGTATGTAGGATAGTGGCCGGCAGTTATTTTCTATCAAATAAAATTATTAACTTTGATCTGTTTATTACATTAGCCAGCTTTCTACGGATAAGAGTTATTTTATGTGTATCAACTTTCTTATATTGTTGGGGGCAGGTGTAGCACACAATAAGCGGCGTTTGTACGCAGCTACTTACTTATAAATTAGGCATATTAGTAGTAACACAATGGGGTACTTACTCGGCTCCAAGTTCCCATCGTGTTGCTATGAACGTATTCACAGTCACAATAGTTAGGCGAGCCCAGGGCTGTCTCCTTCTTCACGTCTTCGCTCTAATCAAGAAAATGTTCAAACCTACACCTACTGTATTTTATTTAGTTTTTTTTAATATTCTTCTTGCTAACAACATACACGTTCATGACGCTGTAACACAGAATAAACTTGTTTTACAGCTGCATTTTCCAGCGAACTTTTTTTCACGATTATACTCGTGCAGTGCGTGTATTCTTCAGAGAGCTTCCGTTTGCAGGACGAACAAGAACTTACGTATATTCTCAAGTACCGGCGTAAAAGAATTATTGGAGTTTAGGATATTTCAAGAACATAAAGGGACTAACACGTTTTTAGGTATTTTTTTTTAATGTAGAGTGACATTTTCATTAATCAACCCTAGACGAAGCCGCGCCTCACAATTTACTTTGTCAAGTAATCTGCACACAATGACAAGAGAACATTTTGTGGTTCCATAACTTTACACAATCAGACAGCCGGGCGAAAGTGCCATTACATTTTGTTTGTGAAATTGCAATATCACTGTATTCAATAAATCCGATTATTAAAGATACAATAGCTAAATATAATAGATATCTATATATATATTGATATTACGGTATTTTAATATTTGGGTTTGCATTTGATAGTGTAGAGAAAATCGCTTTCATTTAATAATACAATTCCCAGTCTGAGAAGAAAAACCAAATCATCCTCTAGATTGAGAAACCTCTGTAAGCAAGTCTGTTAGTATCAATGAAGATCACTAATACTCTCCTTTATTTGTGAATCAAAACTTTACTGAAATTAGCAGGTAAGGGTCACTGTTTTGGTGCTGAACTTAGGCCCCTACGCACAATCACGTTTTGCAACAAAATATCTGCGCAACAGACGAAGCTGCACTAGTCATGTTTTGTCCGGTTGTGGCAATAATTTAGGAATTTCCCGCATCCGCGAGACTCACTTTCGTCGAAGTCCTACGGCCGCGTTATGTTATGAAATGGTGGCCGCCCCCATTCTGCGCGCGTCCGTATTACCGGCCATTGAACAACCTGCGCCTGCGTCTGCCCCATTCTAATGACCACATGACGTACGAGTTACACAACTCCATATTTTTTCAAACAAAGGTCAATGGCGTATAATGTTACGTTACATCGCTAAGTAATAATCCGTCTGCAATCAATGATTTATAGCGTTTTGTATGTAATGCAAATGGTATTCTAACTATTTCTGTCAACTTTCCTTTTCTGAATGATTCTAGGTTTGTCGATAATAACACAATAATTATGTCTAATTTATTGTATGACATAGTTGTTTGGACTGGATTAGAAAATCTGTTTATCTCTGATTTGAGTCCTGTGAAGGTTTGCGCGTAGTTAAAATTGACACTACTATTTTAACTATGAAGATTATTTTGACAAGAGAATTGCAGTTTAACATAGTTTCCCATAATTGCTGCTACTACCGCTATCTGTTCTTAGAACGCATGTTATAATTACATGCTCAATATCTTCTTGTTGTTAATATAAGACTATAGTACTTATATTTTCCAAGCCAAGTTTCCGTTGCATTATGCATTTTCGTGAGTATTAATTAGAAACTAAACCAACCATTAAAATAAGAAAAAATCTTACATAACTTTCTAAAATTCTTGCTCGTTCGGACATTAGTTGGTATGACGGAGCATTTCAATTTTCGTGAATGCTAGCAAATACTACGACATCTTTTTGAAAGCACAACGTATGACGTTAAAAACATTTCCAGCTCATTTCTACATAATCTGAAATTATGTTTACAAAATTAAAGCAAACTTTCACTTTTCGATCGATACATAACGACGACGTATTAAAACATTGCAATAATATTGATAATGTTTTGTAGGTAAGCCTCTTATGTAAATCGGAACATCGGAACACTTGGCAGCTTAGAAGTGACTAATCCAACCCGAATTCAGATCGTGTTCCGTTTACAAGAAAGTTGTGACACGGCATTGTTATGCAAAGCGGATCTGTAGGCAGCGACGTGCAGACATTGTCTCATGTATGGACATCAGATCTGCCAGCTGCAGGAACAGTCTGAGCAATGCACTCGTTGCGAAACTTGGCAACTCACTGCTGATCCCAGTGGCGTAGCGTGGGGGGGGCAGGGGGGGCACATTCCCCGGGCGGCAGCTTTCAGGGGGCGGCAAAATTTACTCAATAAAAAAAAATTGTTTGCAACTAGTATCTGCGCCGCTACATAAAACTGTCTAACAATAACAAAACATTAAACAAGAAAGTTGAAACTTTTTAATCTTAAAATTAATTATTGTTAAAATTTGGTACTTAAAACACACGTGACACTACATTTTACGTAATTTTGGTTTTGAGTCTTAAATAAAAAATAATTAAAATTTCGCGCTCAAGCGAGCGCGAAATTTAAATCGCTCGCGTATTCAGAAACTGTATGCGCTTGATTTTGCATTTGTCAACAAACAAAAAGTTAAGTACGTTTGGGCTAAATTTTACGTAATATTTGGTTTACGTCAAAAAAAAATTTCGCGCTCGCTTCGCTCGCGTATTCAGAAACTACATTATGTCCCTCATTTTTGCATTTGTCAACAAACAAAACGTTAAGTATGTTTGGGGCTAAATTTTACGTAATTATTGTTTTAAGTCCCATACAAATTTCGCGCTCGCTTCGCTCGCGTATTCAAAAACGATGTGCCCTTGTTTTTGCATCTGTCAACAAACAAAAAGTTAAGTACGTTTGGGCTAAATTTTACGTAATATTTGGTTTACGTCAAAAAAAAATTTCGCGCTCGCTTCGCTCGCGTATTCAGAAACTACATTATGTCCCTCATTTTTGCATTTGTCAACAAACAAAACGTTAAGTATGTTTGGGGCTAAATTCTACGTAATTATTGTTTTAAGTCCCATACAAATATCGCGCTCGCTTCGTTCGCGTATTCAAAAACGATGTGCCCTTGTTTTTGCATCTGTCAACAAACAAAAAGTTAAGTACGTTTGGGCTAAATTTTACGTAATATTTGGTTTAAGTCCCATAAAAATTTCGCGCTCGCTTCGCTCGCGTATTCAGAAACTATATTATGGCCCTTATTTTTGCTTTTGTCAACAAACAAAACGTTAAATATGTTTGGGGCTAAATTTTACGTAATTATTATTTTAAGTCCCATAAAAATTTCGCGCTCGCTTCGCTCGCGTATTCAAAAACGATATGCCCTTATTTTTGCATCTGTCAACAAGCAAAAAGTTAAGTACGTTTGGGCTAAATTTTACGTAATTTTTGGTCTAAGTCCGTTAAAAATTTCCCGCTCGCTTCGCTCGCGTTTTGGAATTTTGAAACCTTCCAGAAATCAAGTAACAAGGATATAAAAGAAAAGTCTACTTGAGAACCTCCCCCTTCTGCCGGGGCTGCGTAAAATGCATAAAACATAAAAGGCCTTCGACAGAACACGACGGTTTTTAATCAGTAAGAGTCTGACTCACCGCTGCTAACCCACAGAGCGGGAAGGGTCATTTGATGATTTTTAACGTCGATACAAAAAAAAACCTTTTTTTGAAGTCGGTTAAAAATGACAAACGGCCAGTAACACTTGTTAAAAAAAATACACGGGAAGGGGCGGCAAAATCGACAACTGCCCCGGGCGGCAGATACCCACGCTACGCCACTGGCTGATCCTCCTATCTCATGTATTTTTATAAGCATGATCAGTAATGCTTTGGAGGTGCATCCGCATATAAAATCCTTCTATATTTCTTGACATTTAACGTCAGTCTTTTATAACTACTACAATGAGCGCGCAAGATGACACTTATGCAGTTAACAGAGTTTCAAATCCGCAACTTTCTTCGCTCATCAATTGTATAAGTTAAGAGAATTTCCAATCATTGTTATGCTGGTTACGTATCCATTAAATCTTTCTAATTAGCGGAGTAAAAAAAAACAATTATCACGTGGCTAAGAGTGGAATAGCAAATACGTGTAATAAGACAGTCACCGCGGTAATGGCAGGGCGGGAGCTAACAATTAGCCGAGATCATTCACCTGCGGCGCACATGTCGAGATGAAAACAGAAAGTAATACGAGCCGAATTCGTGCACCATACTAAGACAATGGGCAATTTATTCGATTTCACTCTTTCCGTAAATTTCATATTTGTGCGGGCGCAGCCGCCGCGGTGAGAGAGCGTGCTTAAATTATGACGGTTGACTCTGAATGGGCATTGCTTGTAGTCATACGCTCTAAAGATACCGACAATATAAACATTTAATCACTAATCAATCAATAATAATAATTGCGATAATCGATTTTACTATTGATTGATTTTCTCTGCCAGCCAGCCAAGATTACAAGAATATAATTCTTGCAGTCCATGCAGAATACTACGAGTATTACACGACCCAACGAGGTGCTTTGAAAGTAACAAATGCATGAGAAAACTCACAATAAAATTACTAGCTGTAACATCAATCTTCAACATGAAATATATTTAAAACCAAATTTTCATTTGAATTAAAATACATAAAAGAGAAGAATCTAATGAAATGAAAATTACATAAAAGACATTAATGTTGTAATAATCATTAGTGCGTGTAATTTCCACAAAAAATGTTGTTATGATGTATTACGTAGGTAGGTAAATAGGAAGTAGTCAAGTTGCGGAAAGTTTCTTAATTATTTCTTAATTGGTTGCTCTATAAAGTTACAATATGTTGCATGGGATGAAAGATAGTATAATCTGATTATTATTAAACAAAATATTTTATTCAGTGTTTTTAGTCCTGTACCAAGTAATTCTTAAAGCGTCTAAAACATAAATTATATTATAAAAATGTTGAAATTTATATACACGAGCAATGCAAAACATTGATCAAAACAATCAACTTTAGTTCTAAAACAAAACTTAAAATTGGTGCATAAAGTCAAATCGTTGAACTCTTTTGTTCGGCGTTTTTGTTTCCAATTTATTTTCAGTTATCCGCTTTCTGTCGGACTTTAAATTAATATTTTATTTCAGATAATCGTTTTTATTTACTCAGTATCGTATCGTATCATATCGTGGTGGAATTTTCATGTTGGGAAGTCGAGATTGCTACTGCTTAACCGCACGGGTTCGGCTACTAGGTTCGATCTATCAGAGGGAAGAAGCTGCGGTTTTCGCATGATATTCTGATGTGCTGCCGTTCTTACAATAAGCTGAGTAGCTACGAATACTTTATTAGTTGGGCTTCTGTTTGAAATTCTCCTAGATTTATGCTATCAACCAGTGTGTTTTGTGAGGTTTCACTGGCATAGGCACTTCTATTTGCATTCTACTGAACGTGAATCCAGATTACAGCTTATCACCGCATTTTGTCATCTCAATTTCTTCAGGCGGCAAATTTAACCTAGTATGCAGCCAGTCTTCTGGGCACGTTTCCGGAGGACAGTGATGCGGAGGAATACTTCGAAGCCTAATCGATGTTCTTTAATACATATATGTTTTTAATTTTTGTATACATAGAAAGTTTGTAGTAAAGAAGTTTACGTTTGTAAACCTGGTATTTAATGGATAAGATAAGTAAAAGGAAAACATTATTCTGCTATTAATATGATTGAAAACTAATCTGATTGAACTGTTCACTGTCAAAGCAATTTCACAGCGCAGTTATCTACAGTGGCTGTTACGAGTCGAGTTGCGGTTTTAACCTCTGACATTGACATTGTATAATCGTCCGTAACTGAAGACAAAAGTACCTAAATATTGAGTAGACTTGGTACATATATATCCTCCGAGCCTTTTTCTCAACTATGTTGAACTCGGCTTCCAGTCTAACCGGATGTAGCTGAGTATCAGTGCTTTACAAGGAGCGACTGCCCTATCTGACCCCCTCAACCCAGTTACCCGGGCAACCCAATACCCCTTGGTTAGACTGGTGTCAGAATTGGTACATGATTTTGTAAATAATAAGTCAAAGAAATCCCTGAGGAAATGAAATATAAGAGCTGATTACTTCTGTTCTATGGCTTGTAGACCAATCTTAACTATATTTCTAAACTCCTAGTTATAAAATCATAACGTCTTTGAAAGTTCTATTAATTTTTCATGAGCAATATATCACTGTATCAGTGAAAGATTTAATTTAATTTCTCGACGGAGTGATGTCTCACCGAGCTGTGATTACAGAGCGAGCACTCAATGAAAATTACCTTAGTTGATCTTTCCAGTGAGATGTAATTTCAAAGCGTTTTACGCAATGTCATAAGTGATTCTGGGTTTTTTATTTTTAGAAATTAATTCAATTATGTATTTGGAAATTATTCGTGTTTTAAAATGTGTAATAGTATCTCCGGGTATTGATATTAAAATTGACAAACCAACATCCAAATACCAAACAGCTGACTCAAAAATAAACAAACTGCCCACACCGCCAACAGACCCCAACAAGAAAGGAGCCATTTCGTAACATCAACACAGTCATAAGCCATTAAGGCATCAGCAGCCCCAACAATGACATCAATGGCGTCATCAAAGGATTTCAAAATTCGAACAGACGTCAGCTCCGGGATAGGTCGTTCTGCGCAGGCGCGGAACTTTCTCGCGTATAAAAGGGGCGGTTGTACCGGCGCCGCGACCAGTGCGAGCCTTAGCACGCGCGCGCGCACATCGCGTCGCGAACGAAAGTGAACAGACTGTGACAGTGATTGTGAACTCTGGAACAGTGATCGGTAGCTGCCTGTGTTATCCTGAAACTGTTTCTTCTATCCCGATCTACTTTTTGCGCTCACCTGAAAAGGTACAGGATACGTGTTTGTTGTGGGAAAGGATTTTGTGTTTGGAAATTGTGAGCAAGTGTGCAATGCAGTAACGTATATAATTCAAATTTTTACAGTCGTGTGGATTCCCATTCTGGATTTTTTAATTAAGTGATTCGAAGAAATTATTTTTGATTGATGGCAGATACGTGATGATGTCTATCAGAACCTATACGATACAATTGTACGACGATAAAATCTGCTGTAATATATATAAACAAAAGTTTTCATCATCATAGTTTTCAAATGCATTCAATCTTCTTTCTCATAATTTTTATAACAAGAAAAACAATATTATTAATTTTATATTTTCATAATAATTCAACATTTTCATAATATAATTTAATTTAAATAAAAATGTAACTGATTTAGTCAAATAACTGAAACAATTCAGCAGTTTTACACGCAAGGATTATAGAGCTTTAGTGAGCGCACGCGCTTGCTACGCCGTAACGCTCGCTGCTACGCCGTAACCGCGGGCCTACACTAACCAAATAATGCGTATTTTTTCTTATCTCTAACAACATTCAGTAGTAGAAAGTTGCATAATTTTCACTTTCACTTGTACTCGATGAAATTATCTCTTCGCATATCGCGAATATTTGAACATACTCAATTTGCATGTTTTGTGTTCAACGATTTTTCTGTACGCAGCTGGTGTTTTTTAAACTGACATTTAGTCAAGGCAATTTAGTCTTTATTTTCGTGGTAGTAAAAGCTAGGTGGTGGCGCGACATGTGGTGAAGCCGGCGGTGGAAAGTAGGCCACGCGTCACAGAGCTCGCATTTTATACTTCTCATGCCGGCAGGGGTTCCTCATTTACGTTTATACTAATATCTAAGTTAACCAACAACTATACGTCTCTATTGGTCGTTAATTGCTATGTGGAATTTAATGAGTACCTCACCTAAATGCAATTTACACGAGGCACGTTTTTATGGCCTGTTACAGGCGTAGTTACTTAATGGAAACCTTTAAAGTATGGAAACGACTGTTCCGGTCCAAGTTTTCATCCCATGAGATTCCCTAAGCGTAAAAAACTTAGAAACTTTTTAGAGACTAATTTTATATGCATTATTTGGACCCAATAAAAATGACAAACGATACTATTTTAAGGTGTAGAGGGAAACATCAATTAGACCACAAAATGCAGGAGGAACTAGTATGAGAAAGATAGTATCAGTCGGAAAACATTTTAATGTCGGTTACATTAGACACGGTCACACGGATATGACTATATGATACATGTTAATGCTTTCGTTCTCTAGATTTCTTTTCGACGTTACAATAGTTAACGTTATCTATGCTATGTTTATAGTTGCTTCGTCTGTAGTCATTAAGCCATAGGCGCTTATCTGTAGACGAACTACTATTATTAGTAATGAGTTTGTTGCAATACGAGCAATTGTCCTTACAGTCGAATTTTTTTAGCGATTATAGGAGCAATTTGTTGCATAAAAGCAAATGTCTTGCTTCTTTACAGTGAATCAGCCATATAATATGCCTTTACATGTCTTATCGAATTAAAGGAGATTAGCTTATTAAATACAAAGCCTCACACCTTATCATATCTCAATGCTCAAAATGATCATGCTCAAATGCAGTCTTATTAAGCACGGGCTTCGTATAGCCTTCATAAAACATATTTTTTTGACTTTAATGACTTTCATAAAACAAAATTTTGCTACTTGGGTACGTTCGTCCGTAGTCATTAAGTCTGAAATGGCGCATTGCTTATCTGTAGACAAACGGATGCGACTATGAGTGTTCACGGTTATTACTGCAGTTGTAATGTGTTGTTCAGAACATTGCGAAATTCGTCCACACACAGTAGGACTTCCCATTCCATTGTTTGAATGCATCAAGATTTTGTAAGTGAGTGGTTTGCGTCACGGTGCCTGCCATCTCCTGGGATTGTTGAGTGCGGGATTGTGAAACATGTGTCGCAAATATAGCCATTAGTCGGTAGCGCCTAAATGTTCGCAGATTACTGTTTTGATATTGTTTGTCTTACTTATTTGAGCTAGAAACGAATTTCATAAAAACACTGAAAAAAAAAACAATTTCATCATCTTTCAAACCTTTTTTACTTTTACACAGTTACGTGATCTTAATGATTCTCTAGAATTTCATAACATTTACCACATTAAGAGTCACTAAATGGAAACTCTTTATGTGTTGTCCGCGTGAATGAATGGAGCTTTCTTTGACGTGAGCTAAAAATAGCTATTTCGTGCAACTCGCGTCACGTTGCGTAACTACCATAACTTAAACTATCCACTTTAATTAATTCGTCACGTCATTTTATTTTCACATTAGAAATTGTCGACCGGGGAAATGATGTGATGTTACAATTTAATTATGTATTTCATATTTATTTATCAGATACTTTCACTTTCATATAGGATTCACGTTAAAGAGATAATGTCCGAATGTAACGGAAACATCGGAGTGAAAGCGTTAATGAGCATGTCCAGTTTTAATTTCCGTCAAGACGACTTAAATCTCAAAAAATATAAACGAAATGAGATGCTCTGATGCGGAATGCTCTTATAAACATAAATATTAAAAACAATTTGCACGTTTGCACTTAAAAAGTTTTCATTCAATTTTAGTCGTATTTACCTTAACTTTCCATAAGAAGAGGCGTTAATTTTAATGGCAATATCATACAAAATTTTAAGTATTTATCTGATGGACATCATAAGATAACAGTTGCATTAAAATTTAAATATTTGCGGAATATTGGACGACAGAATTAAGGATAAGAGAACATTAAACTAATTTTTACCCTATGAGGTGGACATCATTAATTAAATGAAATCCACAATAGTAAGATGCGTGTGTAATTTACGCGAGCATAGATACGGCATGCATCTCGCTCGGCGCAGGCGCAGGCACTCGGGGCGAAAGCGAGTCAGTGTGTCAGCACCAAGGGGCACTCCTCGTCCGCCACCTGATCAATGTTTCAATAATACCCTTATTAATAACTGCCGCGTAATGCTGACCGACTTCTGATTCTATTGTTGATCTCGTGTTGAAAGTCGACGAGCGAACATGTTTTGGAACACGACTTAATCGACATTCTTTATGTCTATCAGTAAATTGTTTCCCAGTAGATCGAAACTAAATAAATCCCGCGATACGGTGGAAATGAAATCTTAAATGTATTAATATTGTTTATCAGTAAATTGCTGACAATTTTAGGTCAAAAAACTAGAGCGGCGAGGAAGAGTAGAAGGGTGGGTTTGTATCTGAGTGGCATAGGAAGCAGGTTAGTTAGCGCAAGGCCGGTTCTGCACTGTCACCCATAAACTGCTTGTAATTGCGCTTACGCACGGATTGGGAACGGTGAAAATATTGCACTTAGGGCCTTTTAACCACCACTGAAGCGTTTACGAACTTTATGGACACTTATGAAAATTACATTGTTTTAGTTTCGAACATTCTTATGAATTGTTTGTAAAAATAATCCAAAAATATTCACGTATTCCCACAGTTTTCTCCTCTATTTATTGCATAGATTGCAAGTACATTTTCTTGTATGAAAACATTAGTCCTAATTCTCAAGTGATTGCCAATAAACACGGCCGTTGGTCGTGTACGTAATTAATGTTGTTCCGTTTTATGGTCGTGGCCCATGCTTAAGTAAACACGTCTTCAATAACATGTCAAATGAAATTAACTCTTGGTGTGTGAATGTGTTTATAGTTATAAATAACTTTCAACTAATAAAAGCTATATGTTCCCAAACAGGCTTTTTTCGGTCATGTAAAATATTTTCATTTTAGAAAAAAAACCCGTCCTGCAGGAAAATCTATATTAAAGAACTGAAAGTAGTTGGAGTTTAGAAGGTCCCCAATTGCGATTACATACATGCATACAAGATATGTGCAAAAACTTGTTGCTACATGTTTATAACTTTATAAGTAGGAATCACTCGTATACCTACATATCTATAGACATCAGGTTCTCAATTTATCCAATCTCTAACTTATCTCAATGAAAATGGGTTGTCATAGCATGTCAGTCGATCACGAACAGATATATTACTGAAAAAAAGTCTAGTGTTTGTAGTTTTGTGTGTTACGTAGGTCCGTCGTCTGCGCGGGAGCACGGTATTGTTCCACGAGGCACACATACAAGTGGAGCCGTTTTCTTTTGCCTGGGAAATGAGTCAACCCGCCTTGTTCTCGCTAACAGGGTCAAATTATTTACACGCCAACCATTTATTTGTTATACTACTACTTTTATTTCGATAGCTATTTAGGTTAGCTAGATTCGTTAATGAGAAATATTTTAATGATTGACGTCCAAAGTGAGAATGTGTCTGTAAAAACATCAGAAATTTACAAATTGAGCTAGATTAACGCGAAATGGCCTATAACATTTTATTTTATAGTTATGGATAGACATTGAAAGAAATTAATCGCACTATTTGTTAGAAGTTGCAATATTTTAACTGTCTTGGTTCTTGGAATGCTACAATAAAAAAGTGGCGAGTGGCAAAAATTCCAATAGCGACTTTAATTTGTCTAAATTAAAGCATCACATAGGGAAAACAGTTATTAAAACTACTGTAACATCAAGAGCTATTTTATACTATAATTGAATAAAAATGAATGTTAATAGAAAGAAAGGGGAATATTACCTTTAAGCACCTAACATCCGCGATAAAGCGAGTTGACGTAATTTTTTTCTTTTTGTCGTATGATGAGACTCTCGAGGAATGCGGTTATGCGAACAGTGGTCAGCCACCAGCCGCTTTCCACTGATTGTTTTGATCGATCCGAGTGTCGCCCCGAGGCGCCGATTAAACGCTCGTTATACTACAGATACACCAACAGATATTCGCATTTAAAAAGCTATCCATTTTAAATTCGCAAGTGTAATTTGATGTGTAACATGAAACCATATAATTATGTTGCTACGCTTCTGTCTCAGATTCGATGCGAATAATTTAATTATCGATATTTAGATGTTTCGTAATGACAGCTTTAAATCATTAGAAAGCGCCAGCATGGCTTATTTGTGGGCTAACAATGTAATGTATGTAATAATCAAGCAATGTGACAAAGTGGCCCGTATGCGAGGAGTAACGAGAGTGGCGATAGTGCCCCTATCGCTCCCAATCCACGTGGCGGGCAGCGTGCGCCCGCGCCGCCGCGGGGAAATTCAACAGATTTCACTTTTGTTATGCACTTGTTTCAGTGATTAGGCGGGACACTTGAAAGTTTCCCCTTCACGTCTACTGTGACAGCTCCACTTACTAGTTGATAGGAAAATACCTGTTTGATGTATTTATATTTGATTTAAGGGATAGTCATTGCTTGATTTTTTGTGTCGAATAAGTGCCAAGTTTGAAGATACAAACTACCATTCTTGACATAGGCCTTGCATATACCTATGGTCTTGGATGAGTTTTGATTTCACTAAGTTCGATCCATCAAAGTTATCATCTGTTAATTATTTTTAGTTAAGGTAAACGCGGGTGAAGTCGTCATGCCCCAATAGTCGTCAATTAATCTTAAAACTTTTATTATTATTTTCTACTGAACTTAAGATGGGCCGGTTTATATATCAACATATTCTTGATAATATATTGCACAATTGAAATAACAATACGGGGTTTTAACAGTCACGGCTTCTATGATATGTTATTTGAAACGTGTGTGCCCTAACAAAATCGTTTTTTCGTGAAGTTCAGCTGTCAAAAGTGAAACTCACCACGTGGTTTTGTGTTTTAATTTACATAACTCCAGTGGGGTCTGTGGTATGTTTCTTTGTTTAATTAGATAGTTAAGTTTATTTGCTAGCGATGTAATATTCAATTTGGAATACTTTTAACATAGAAGATATATTTTTTTAATGTGACATCTATTGGTACTTCAAAACTCCCATTTGACCCAAAACCCGTCAATTTTACAATTATTATGACGACTACTGGGACATACTCAAAAGTTGCACCTAAATTCGTCATGATGAGGATATTTTGTGTTTTACAGTACAAAATGCAAATAAATAGCTAGTATCGGGACTTTTACTAAATTGATAACTGTCTAGAATAAACATATTTAAGGTTTAGACTACATTTGTTCATAAAACTGCGTTTCTTTTAAGCTTTTTCTTAGGGGTAAATTTTACTCTACTGGTTCTAGATGCACGTAAATAGTCATGTTATTCGATTCAATTCATATGTTTCTTAATGGTTAAATCCCCATTTTTCTATAAGTATGCACTTTCTACGAGTATTTTTTCAAGTATATGCTGGCCGCTGTAGGCCTCCGCCATTCGATTAAGATCTACCGCTTTGGGTACAAGTAGGTCTAGCACTAGCCTTTGTTTCTACTACGCTTGGATTACAATTTGTGGCAAACAAAAATTGACTGTTTTTACACTACGCTTTTTATTCGAAATAACTGCATTTCGTCACGCGTATTGTACCGCGTCTTCCTAACGTGCCTTAATAGCCCCTGTATACAAATTATGTCATTCAACTAGTTTTGACGCAAAAAATATTAAAATCAGTTTTAAAACTAAGATGACATAGCTTCCATCGCTGTCACTTGTTTGCTTGTTGTATTCGATATTGATGGGTAAAGAGTAAATATCTTAAGTAAGATTTTTTTATTTCAAATTGTCTGTATTTAGTGATTGCATGATCGTAATTTTAATAGCAGATCATGACTGAAAGAAACTACAAGCAAGAGGCAAGTCATAAAGGCTGTAAATCAAGGGGCCACAAACACCCTCAGATGCAGCAAGAAAATTTAAAACGCCCTTTTGAGACAACTTTAATGAAATGGTGACACAAAACCGCCGATTATCCCTGTATATATATACTATAGAAATGAACCCAAGGACAATCTCCGGTTCTGTGCTAAACTATTGCTAACTATGGAGGAAAACTACTTGGGCTATTGCGTTGGGATGTTAGTGAATTAGGATATAGGAAACTATAGGAACTATGGCACCTGGAAAAAAAGTCGTGGTGCCCTGGTGGGCCAAGAATCAACCTCTCAAGTATGAGGGCGCGGGTTCGATTCCAGGTCAGGCAAGTACCAATGCAACTTTTCTAAGTTTGTATGTAGGTCCCGGCTGTCATTGAACATCCTTGGCAGTCGTTACGGGTAGTCAAAAGCCAGTAAGTCTCACACCAGTCTAACAACCCAATACCCCTTGTATTGGGTTGCCTGGGTAACTGGGTTGAGGAGGTCAGATAGGCAGTCGCTTCTTGTAAAGTACTGGTACTTAGCTGAATCCGGTTAGACTGGAAGCCGACCCCAACATAGTTGGGAAAAAAGGCTTGGAGGATGATGATGAGGAACTACTGCCGATGACAATGTATAAAATACATGTTAAAATGGCAGGTTGAGACTCGCCACCTCACTTACTGGGCCCCCGGGAATCAGTCGCTAAATTCGCAACAAGAGGGCAACAGGTACATGAGCGGCTGAAGGGTGAAGATACCTCGGCGGACTTTAAACGCAGATCACGCGCTCCCTGTGGGTCCAGCATCACCGGCCCACCCACCACTTACCACGAGGCATCTACCCTCCGAGCAGGGCTGCTAACCCTGCTCTAGCGACTCCACTCTGGTCGAACAATGAAGGCAAGCCAAGAGGCGGGAGACCTTCACTCCGGCAGGCTGTAGATGGGGGACAGTATACTCTCCCCGGAGCACTCGGAGATATAGCCCCGCGTGGTCGCTACTCCCCGTCATCCGCCTCAGATGCCCTGTGGGGCTTATTAGATATTATAAACGTATGTCTCTTCCAGACCTCGGGACTATAGAGTCCCGGATTTTTGGGAGGCGAACGTGGGGCCGAAGCCAACACGCTGAAGCCCTTTTGAGACAACTTTAATGAAATGGTGACACAAAACCGACGATTATCCCTGTATACACTATAGAAATGTACCCAAGGACAATCCCCGGTTCTGCGCTAAACTATTGCTAACTATGGATGAAAACTACTGGGGCTATTGTGATGGGATGCTAATGGACTAGGAATGGGGAATCTACGGGAACTATGGCACCTGCCGATGACAATGTATTAAATACATGTTAAAATGGCAGGTGGAGACTCGCCAACATACTTACTGGGCCCCCGGGAATCAGTCACTGAAAAGCAACAAGAGGGCAACAGGGACATGAGCGGCATTAATGTTTCAAAAGCACAAGTATGCTTAACAAATTCAAGCACAAAAAAAATGTACATAACTTGAACCTTATGTTCAAGAGCAGAGAGTTTACATTAGCATTAAAAGTTGACGAGTACTGGGAATATTTGACGAGTATCCGTACAAATCAGACGACTATTGGTACAAATCGCCCTTTTTTTACTTTTGCCTTAATAAGTATATGAACCCATCAAAATGATTAAAAAAGCATTAGTTATTTAGAATAATGAATAAATACTCTATCATGTCATGCAAAAATTTTCATTTTCTATTAAATATTTAACACACAGTAGCGCTTCAAAGTCAGTGATTTCCGAAATCCGACGACTATTGGTACGTTTACCTTATATTTTTTTCAGATTAAATAACGTTTAGTTTATATAGGAAGTTTGCAATACCTAAATCTTGTTACAAATTATCTTGTAATATTTAATTGGTAGACGTTCGTTACAAGATTCCTTACTATCCAAACAATCTTCACTACCTTTCCATTGTTTCAGTTTTAACGAGTATCAAACTTATTAAATAGAAACTGACAAACTAGTTCCGCTTTGTTCTTTTAACTATTTTAATTTTCGAGTAGAAACTGAAAGTATTAATTAAACACATGCATGAATATGCGCGAGTAGAATGTTTGAAATTTATGAATTATTTAAACGTTAGATCGGAGAAAGTATATCAAATTATTGTGCTCCAATTATGACGTGAGATTTTGTGTCACGCCAAATGAGTTTGTTGGCGCGACGGCGGATGTGGTGGAGAGGTGACGGCTGCGCGGGCGCCACCCAAGCTCCCAAGCAACACACTCTTATTTTGAACACGATAAAAACCATTTCGAAACCAAAACAAGTCATTCCAATTGAATAACTCCGTCCATTAAGGACCGTGGACAGCGACACTATAGATGTCAGACAGTAGTCAGATGCCACCACAATAACTCATTTCACATGTCCATAATTAAATTGGACATTAATAAAGAGATTACAATCGGATTTAAACTAACATGACAGCTTTAAATCGGAATAGAAACAAGTTTATACACAGATATATTGGTTTAAAGTTATTTTAAGAAGCATGTTAGTGTCGCAAGATTAAGATGTTTTTGAGAGAGCTAGTGCGGATAAGTTCTAGTCTATATGGATTATATTATTGCTCTTTAAAAATAAACGATTTCTTTAGTTATAGCATCTCAACCTCCACTTATGCAAATGACGAAATTGTTAACGAGTGTAAGTATCTAAGTAGGTTCTTCGTTGTTTTCTCTTAGGCACAAGATTGCATCAGCCCGCTTATCGAAAACAACATTAACATTTCCCGCCAACAACTACTCTGTTTTCTCAATTTAAAAAGTGAAATTTTGTATAATAGTAATTGCTACGTTGAGTCATGATTAATTTTCTTAATCTTACGTATCATAGTTAGCAAAGCTTATCGAATCTATTAATCTAATACCTCAATCTTCCGGTAATTATCTAAATAGAAAGGTACTTAACTATATTCGGCTGCACCTAAACGGGTACTGTCAATATTTCTTGTCGAATTACGAGTGTGGAACCAGTTGGTCGGTGTAAGGGCTTGCGGGACTGAACTAGTGCATTATTTATTACGCGGCGATTTCTCGCAGCCCGTCTAAAGATTTCACCACTTTCATCTTGTATTTACGAGTAGTTGCAGACCGCATCCATCCCACGATCGCTCCACATGGGATTAGCCTAACGCTCGGTAATATCTGTAACATACGTGCGGCTGTATAAATATAGTAATGCTAGTGTATCAATTACACAGGCATCTAAAAGGCTTCTCTTTAACATAAATCTTGGAAAGCGTGTTTCTCATCAGTTCTAAAGAAGTTTTTCCTTATTTTTTGTGAGTTAAAGTGATCGTGAATGATCTGGTTGAGTCTGATTTTTATCTGATTGTTAATTATTGTATTTAATAATTATTCTTCAGCATTCCGACTTTTTTAAGTCTTACAAATATTTATTAGGTTTTCAGATGAAAAGCTTATTGAATATATCGTCATCGTAAAAACAGTGATATATCTAAAGGATAGTAAGAAATTGACACATTTACTGACTTTACTGACATAAACAACAACACTAAAAATAAGAAAACCAGCAACCAATTAAAACCATCCATTGTTTAATTAGTTGCGACAAGTTACGATCCCTTTCAGCAAAGCGTTCGTGTGCCTTAGCTACATGCTTTCACTTTCGCGAAGTTCCGCCGGCGTCCCGGCAGGAAGCTAGACTATCTTATTGTCTACCTAACTACCCACATTGAACAAGGACGATTTCACTGCGATACAATGCACGACACAGATAGCTCACTTGAGTAATAGAATTATTATTGTCTGTTATGACATCGTAAAAGAACAATGGACGAGCGGAGTTAGAATGTAACCTATTACGTTGATTGGTCAAATATAGCTACCTACTGGTTTCCAAAATATATTTCTAAGTAGGTATATAATGTAATATGTATTACAACAATGGATTTGTGATCGTTAAAGTTAGGTAAGATGTCACAGTGGACTGATTCACCACCTTCTTGAAAACGAAAATTATTTAATTCAGCAGCAATGAGACACAAAAGAACTTACAAATGAAACATAGGTACCATTTCTGGTAAGAGTAACGAATTTAATCAAGCTTTTAGACCAGTTGCCATTTTTAACCGACTTCAAAGAGGAGGAGGTTCACGACTCATCGGAATGTTTTAATCTTTGTAAAGTTTTTCATACTTTCCTAACGAGGAAAGTGTAGACGGTAGACAAAACCGTGACCAAAGGCAATGAATGTTGGCAATGACAGAGTATTGTTTTCAAGTTGAAGGAATGGGGTCACAATCAATATGGCTGGGTGATTAACCGATTAACAACCAATACTTCTTATTGTTTATGTAATATTAATACCCTGATTAGAATTCAAGAACCATTCTTAACTCTTTGTATATAAGTGTAAAGCATTATTAAATGTACGTGTAGGTAAGTATAATTTATAAATTAACCGTGTTGTTTTCTTTTGTTTTAGGCTTTCCTGACTTGAGTCACACTTGAATTTATGTCACCAAGATATTTCGGTAAGCATACTCTTCAATTCAGTTTCTAATCTTCCAACTTTTTATTAGAAATTCCGCAATGCTAGAAACTTAACAAAAAAGAGGATTAAATTAGAAAGAGGAAAATATTTAAATAACTTTTTCGAATTTCATCAATTTACGTAACAGTATTTTCAAATGTGATTTCATCTCGGTGTTACGCAAAGCTAATAATGAAGAGCAGAAAGTGATCCATAGTTTATGTTCACTCGATCATTTCACGCCGAAATATATCGACTTTCTCCATAAGTAATTACCTATGCAAGCATGAGGTACTCGAGAGCGGTTACATAACAACTGTAAGCATTTTGTGTACAACCGAAACGAGAGTGAAAGTGCATAAAGGACATGTTGCCATTTTATTGCTCTCAATTTATTTAATTTTGACATGTGTTTAAATTGTTTGATAAAATTATGTGTGTGATTAAATGAGTGTAGTAAAATACGGTTTTTAGGGGATTGTTACCAAAAGAAAAAAAACAGAAACTATCATGATGTCTCTCAGTCACTCGTGAGAATTTAATTATGCTCCATATATGTAGCTTAGCCAGCACTCTCACCACCATCTAAGTTATAATTGTAGTATCCACACCCACACATCAAAATTGTACCCTAATTATTGTCATTAAAAATAATTTTAGGTTTCAACTTCTAAGAATTTTATAACAATTTAAAAACTGAAATAGATGCACTTACGCCGGCTATTTCACAGTCGAATTTCTCACGGCGGAGAAAGCAATTGCCTTGGGCATTTTGATGATGGCTTACAAAGTAAATTGGAGTCATTGTCCTTGGTCAGTGGTCATGCGCACGACTGTTTCGTCATGAGTTCGGGGTTGCGCGGGCGCCGGCCGGTGCGTAATAACGATCTCACGGACGGACATTGCGCAATGTTCGGGAGCGACGCCCTCGTCCTTGGCCTGTAAATGTGCTCAACTTTCTCTCGTCGCGCACCACATAAATCATTCCTTCCCACTGTTTGTTCCGGCTCCAGCGGAGATCACTCACACCGATAAGTCTTTGTGTTTCCACTGCGTTCATTATGATTACTTTAGTAATTGTTTGAGTTTCTTTTGTGCTGCAGTGTATGGTCTAGTAAAATCTAACATCGGTACGATATTTGTAGCGTTTACTCGCCGTTCCGCCAGCTTCAAAGGCACCTATGTTTCATTCAGCAACCATCCTACCATAAGAATTTTCACCTAAAAATAGGAACATAAGTATCAAAATAGAATCCAGTTATTAAAATAGTATCATAATTACCGATCCAATGTGATCAATCAGGTTTATCTCGGCCGACACCTAAATATAGCCCAACTTGTTAACCAAAGAGGCTACGTTTTAAAAACCAGCATTTAATTGGCGAGATTTCCATAATGCAGTAGAGTGGGCACGGGTTAACGCGCGCTGCATGTATTAGCATAGATAAAGTTAGTCGGCGATAGCTACCGGCTCGCAGTCACTGGGTCACGCATCACTATGAGATTGACATTAACACTCAACATTGTACAACATACATTTGATTGCCATAAATACTTTTACAGGCTTAACTACCGTAGACACACTTCTAATTCCATAGACAAGTGCTTGAAACTCTTTAATGCTGATGTTGCGGAATTTGTCTGCTTTTATACATTTGTTTAAATGTCCGAATAATGAAAGTTTATTAACCTCAGAAGGAAAGTGCAGCATAATTTATTCAATTACATTATACTGTGAAACTTTTGACTGCAATTCGATTGAGCAACATTAAAATGCACCGTGATTCATCACCATTATATAACTTTGTTTTTTTCAAGTTATGAAAGGTATTGTACAACTTTTCCTTTACACTAAAGTTTGATATTTCCCCAACTATTCATTTGTGGAACAAATTAATGAAAGAATTTTTTTAAATATTTTGTATGACCTAATTGAGACTAAAGCCACATGAAAATTACTATAAAAATAAAAGAAACTTCACTAAAAACAAGTGATACATAAAGAGAATCAATGAAACAAAAAATGCTAAGAGATTTCACTGAGCATACAAGTGCAACCGCCATACGATAGCAGGTATCAGTTGTCGAGAAAAGTCTAGGAGCGAGTCCGACACGTTTCTCTCCGGTTCCGGCTTACAACCAAAATATTACGAGGAAATCCCTCACTGAACTCAAATAACTCAAATAAATCAACACAACTTGTTTTGGATAACTCACTTTCCTTTTTAAAGTAATTTAACTTGTTCGGTGTAATTTATTATGTTCTTGTTTTGAGCGTGTAGTAAGTACTTAGTTGTGTTATTTGTTATTGGTACTTACTGAGGCTGGAGGCGTCAATCTTTATTATGGTACCAACGAAAAGCTGCGTAGGTAGATAGATAATGATTATGTTTAACAATAGTCATAAATAAGAGTATAGTTTTAATTGGCGCCCATAAAATGTCATTAATCAGCTCGGTTGTACGGATCATTTACATTGTGTGACTACAACCGCGACTGGCGGTCGCCGATATACTTTTTTAACCACCACCTTCAAGTTCATGCAAATAAGGCAATTTTCTCAGAAATCCGGGTCAATTTCTTCGAGATACGGAAGCTGAACTACCGGCTTTGCATAGAATAACATCGACACTTGATTGCGCTTATAAATGCATCTTAGCGCGGATACGTTTAGTCTATTCTTGATATTTTATATCCAATTATGTGGTTTATAACAACTTAATATATTTAATTATTTTTTTTATGATCATGCTTACGCAGTTGATGGATGGTTTTATGAGGCGATAATGAAGTAAGTTCATATTCTGTGTGAGAGAAAATGTTTGCTCTCTAGTGAAAATCTGTTTTAGAAAAGATTAACTTCATCGCAATTTAATTAAAATGTCATCATTAAAACCAGTTGAACGCGTAATTAAGATAAATAGATTTTTTCATATATAAAATAAACTAACTGTGCATAACCTTTCAAAATGCTCTACATTTACTAAAATTAAAAAGAAATACCAGACGTCGAAATCAATGCTAATTAGATTCCCTACCGCATTCTTTAGGCAGGTTAAACCAGCTAAATCTATATCTTCGAGATGAGTATCAGTTGTACGCATGTAAGTCTCGATAAAGATCTTCAGGAGTTATTAGAAACGTGTCATGTAGTTATCTGCCAGAGGCCCGGAGCCGTGCGCCGGCGCAGTGACATATCTAGCACAGATAAATCGCTACATGCTTGCATTACAAGTACTACTAATAAGTATTTAGTACTTAATGCTTATGTTGGAACTTCGAGACTGCATGTTTATTTAAGTTAGTTGAATCTTAATAAAAAAAATCTATAAAAATAACTTCCATATTTCTAAATTTTAAGACGGACCGGAGAGATAGCTCATATAGATAGAAATTAACTTAAAATTTTCTCCGGGTCGTGCGTACCAAATCGCATCAACACCGGCTCAGCGGTTGAGGCGTGAAAACGTTACAAATAGACAGACACTTTGACAGACGGATCCGAGAAATGTCAATTAACTTTCAGGTGAAGAATTTTGTGACAGCTTACAGTTGTGTAACTTTGATTCGGGTCGCGCGTAATTTTGACAACTGCGAATGTAACCTAATGTGAAAATAATAGTGTCATTTTACGCTAGTAGGTATAGTTTGAGGCTTGCATTACTCATGTGCCGAAGTAGTTAAGTGGTGCCAGTAGGTAAACATGTTAATTTCGTTTCGTCTTAAATATTAAATCCAAAATATGTAGGGTATTTTCGATGTTTCTTTAATTTTTATTTACTTAAAGAATGATTACGCAAAACTCAAAATGAGCTGCAACTTCAAAAATAAAAAAGAAGGCAAAATAGGCTGAAAGCTGAAAGCACCTTTGAAGGTCAATTTTACAATTTAATTTGCTAGTTGCAAATTAAATCCTAAAGCTTTCAACAAAAAAATATTTGCGTATGGTCTCAATCGTAGGCCAACAACTACTTTCTGTTACCGCACTGATAAAATAATCGTTACGTAACCATGAAAGACCGGCTAATTGTAACGTAGCCGCGGCCCGACCGGCGATAATGCGGCCCGCACACTCACACGCCGCCAACGAAAGTTACCGGATTTTGAACACCTCCAATGCCAAGTGCGCCGAAGAAAGCGAGCTCAGCTTCCCCGACGAAACATCTTTAAATACCGCCATCTCGCTCGCTGGACACCACAATACCAAATCAAGAAAGAGACAACGTGTGCTTAAAAGAGAAAGTGGGCCACGTTACGTTTCTCGGTACCATTAACACGGGCATTGAACGTAAACGTCAACGGATAGCATCTTAGAGGCGCACCGCCCCATTCGGAAGTGACTGCTATTGCCATGGGGTTTGGGTGTAGTTTCGTGTGCGTTGTTTGGGTGTGTTCCAAGGTACAAGGTTCGAGCGGATGGCCATTGATACTGAGTGGAGCTGAGAGTACGGAGACGCTGAATTCGGAGAGCAACGAACTGCAGGCGCTGGTGAAAGTGTTGCGTGGCGTAACCTTGAGCCCACGCCGCTCTTTAGCGAATCACCTAATCAATACGTCACCGCGATATGTTCGATACGCAAGTGTTCAGTTACGCTTGTTATCAATCATTTGGACAGATTACACTTGAGAAGCTTTTCTTTTTATTGCACATTTGTCATACACATCTAACACATCCATGTCATCCATCGATGATGATCGAACGATTCTGACACAAGGATTTATTGCTAATGCAAAGCTTATAATACAGTCTTACGTAATATAAAATTTAGTTCGTTCTTCAAATTCGTATTTTCCATCATCAGCACTAAATAGTTTTTACGTAGAAACAGTGCAAAAACAATGAAAGGTGTAAGTACTGGAAATAATGATAGAAAAGTTATACTTTCAAATCAAATACTTGTGGTTTATCGACGTCAATGTGTAACAACCATGAATTACTACGTGGTGTGGAAACTTAAGTGAGAAATTTAACACGATTGAGGTATTGGGGCAAGAATTTTAGAGACAACAGATAATCCGGTCACACGCCGTGTGATTAACGATTAAGAGAAGACGTGAATCTGATTTTGGGTAAAGGTTTGAAGTTTTGTCGTTTCACAGCTGACATATTTTTTTAAAAGAAAACTTTCCTCAGCTAATGAAATGAAAACTAATAACCTCAGAACAATTATGGTAAATTATTATGAAAGCACTCTTTATTGAGCCCATCTTCACCGTGCCTTTTTCAGTCTCTGCCAACCTGCCGCCCTAAGAATATCATAATGACTCAATCTCTATCAAATTCAAATAAAGGCTCTAAATACATCAATTGACATGCAATTGTCAGCAATTAAATGACAAAATTAGAAATAGATAAATGTAGCCACTTATGTAATGTGAATTGGAAACAATCGACGATCAGTTTCATTGTATTCCCATGCGTCTGATCGTTGACCCCGCAAGTGAAAATCAATCATCGTAAAAATATAACAATAAAAATTACTCGCTAAGTTTTTCATTAGAAATGAAAGCTACTAAAACAATTCAATAGCTTGTTTTACGTACGTTCACAGATTAATTCAAGTCTCGTATGATTGGAGCCGCGCACGCGCATGTTAACAAATCATGCCTTTTCTTGGAAACGCTTCAATAGAGATAGATTATTTCTCGTTTTTACGAGTTGTGGGAGAGATCCGTTTTAGTGAATGTTACGAATGCAGCGTTTAATTTAGTCGGTAATTCTTGAATAATAAGCCGAGTAAGTGCTAACAATAGCAAACAAATCTCAATATAAATACACGCTCGCTTTCTAACCGCAATGTATGCTAATATAATAATGGAGAAGAAAAGTTAATCTTCTAAGCAATTCCCATTCATTAGTTTTAAAAAAACTTTCAGCTCGTTACCAGCCAATTAAAAGTCACGTCAGTCGCGCCCACGTGACGTTTATCAGACCCGAAAGTGACTCGCGACCATCAACATGGTAATTGTACTTCTAACGAGATTAACATTTACAAAGCACCTACATGATAAGACGATACTTAATAATAAATCATACTATGATTTCTCGCAATTAATTTGTCATTCGCGGAAAAAGAAAACAAAACTACGTTATCTACGTTAGAACGTTTTAACTCGTAATATAAATTCGATAGTTAAAAATGAATAACAACTTCAAAATAGTATCAATAATTTGCAAGCTAATGGATAAAATAAAACTAAAATTTATATCAAATGGGTATACAGTCGTTAGATGTAAATTATAGTCAGTTAACCGAGTTTCATTTTTCAGCTGCGATTGTTCCACCCCAATTAAACCAAACTTTTATATTAAACTACGAATTATTATGCATCTCGTGCAGATGAAAGTATCACAGCATAATTTATATGAAACTGTAGTTTATGAGGCACTATGTCATCCTAACGACAGTAACAACAAACTGGCAAACTAGAATTTGGCCGGGTTTTTTGTGAGGATTCAAAACTTGAAGGAATTTTCCTTAATTGTGTGTGTATGACGTGCTACTGCAGTACTTAATGCATTATAAAAATATATGATACTTTATTCCCATGTTACTAAAGTTACACCTATGAAGAAAAACTTCATGGACGTTAATATTCAAATTGCACAATTTTCTTTACATTTTCCTGTAACAATTTTGGAACAAATCATTCATTTATGATGTAAATCATAATTCAATGTGCAAATAATATAAGTACCTACTAATATATTGTGACCACAGCATGTGACGACCGCGAGCCGAACTTTAAGGGAAATCCCTTTTGGTTCACTAGTTTATCAATTCACTTTCACTTTTCCCACAGACCGGTTGTGTATACGACTGCGTCTCCCGGTGTATCATTTACACAAACGTGAACATTGCTTCTATTTCCGTTATTTTTTCACTTTCTACTCATTTGTCTTGTAAAGTAACTAAATCAAAGCTTCAAACTTGACGTTTGTGTTTCATAATAGAAAAGAACAGGAGCAATCATTATTATAGGAGATATCAGCACTGATTTGATCACGGTGCGGTGGTGAAGACAATAGAAAGATGAGGTGTTAAGATGATGATAAGGATAAGACGAGCGTGCGCCCCCCGCTCCGTGTAATTGCTTTACGTGACTTGGCAGCTTTCTCGAGCAGCGAGCACATCTAGACCTCGCCGGCAGCGACACACGTGCTCGTCGGATACCCGGAAATATTTTAAAATAACATAAGTACGACCCACGGAACTTGTTATACGCGTCATTTCCAAGTGGTAAAATTCTAAGAAAAGTGCTGTATGTTCACATTTTTTAGATCCCAAACACGAATTTTCCTTCGTACATACACATTAGCTACAAATGAACGCATAGTTAACCACACCAGTAGGTAAGTTTATTATAGTTAGTTATTTCCAACAAAAAAGTAATCGTTGCGAAAATAATAAATCTTCACAATATTGATTGCATTGACTTGCAGATCAGTTCTAGGCAGAAAAGGAAAGTTCCACATAAAGTTGCGACTCACGATACTTTTTGTCGATCATCTCGTGTGAAATCTTTTCAATAGTTTTTATGTATTTTTAATATGGGATGCCAACAGAATCAATCCCACGAAAGATGGCAAAGCTGTGCACAGCAGGCGACAAACGCGCGCAGACGCACCTCAGCCAACGTCACGCTTCATCACGGATGTTTTCTCGTCAATCAATTTATTCGTAAAATTTTTATTGGCATTTAATTCTTAATTGTCACCTAAGAGTACAGGGAACATTACGGAATTTTAATGATCTTTGCATACCTCCATCATTTTGTGCATAACCCGTAATGAAGGTCCGTACCGGCCATAGCAAAAATTGCCTATAATGAATTACACACATCGGCCATTTGTGGAACGTAAAGAAAATTAGAACCACTTTCTCAGAACGCAAGACATATATTAATGAGTGTAAAATTGGATAACAGTCTAAAGTCGCTTGATTAATATTTTGACAGAGCAATTAAGGTATTCTAAGACATGCGTGCAAATAAATGATGATGCCCTCAGGTACACGGTCTTCATTATAAGTAATGTTAAAAATAATGTAGTTACTTTGTTCGAGTGGAATTTAAATTAGATTTCAGTTTGTAAAGTAGCAGGGCGGATCAAGTGTTTGCGGTAGACAAACGATGCGGCGTTATCAAATTGATTGTGTAGGTAAAATGTAATGGTCTGTGTACACCGGCGGAGGTGGCGGCTTTGCTCCGATGTACTTAATTGAACAAACCACCTGCTATACAGCTATTATTATAGTTTAACCACAGATTACAGAAAATAGAAAATGCTCGAGGGCCCGCTTTCTTACGAGTGACTAGCCTAGTTATAGGTGGGCGCAGCCGCAACTAATGTGTATCAGTCGTCTTCTTTATCTACTGATATTTATAGCGTCGTTACTGCCAGTAAGGGACTTATTGTCACCAAGTATTCTCTTAACTTTCTAGCAGGTCAGTTTTGTTACGAGTACAATTGAGTTCTCTTTTAACATAGAATGTCCAGTCATTCGAAAATTTTACTTTTGCATTAATTGTCTAGGATAAGAAAAGGTTGTAATCAGATTTTACATGAAATTATACAGATTTCACGTATAATGTGTCTGAAACGCCCTCATGCAGATATAGTATATTCTGAGATCGACAGATGAGACTTTCTGTGCTTTCTAACCGGCGAGCGATCGAGTGTCTGGGGTGAAATCGCTAGCGCAGCTGCCGGACAGACCGACTCAGCTGCACGTGAGATATTCAGCGAATTAGCTGCATGACGTGCCATGTAATAATATTTTATAGTCCCAAACTGAAAAGATAGAATAACGAAAACCTTCAATTTATAAAATTTCCTGAAAATTGGAAAGTTTCTGATAAATTCATAAATTTTTACTTCAGTAGTTACGTCAATTTCAATAAACAAACAAACCTATAGAGATTGCTACTATATACAAACATACACGACCTTGTGCCGTAATAAGGTGAAGGCCGTGCGTGGTTTCCTCTCGAGGCAGCGGGAGCGGCGCACGCGCAGTGAAAGATGCAGCCGGTGCAGTTCCGGTGCGGCGCTGCACTCGGTCACTGGGTCAGCCCCACTCGCGCGGAGGGGTGCGTGGGGGCGGAGTGGGGGGTGGTGGGGCTGGTGGGTGCAGCGCGCGGGCTGCAGTGCTCGCGCACACAGTGTCGCCATGGCCGGTGTGGCTGCTCGGTAGCCCCATGTCTGTCGCCGCCCGCGCCTCGCCGCGCTTCGGCTAGTGCTCGTCTGATCGTGTTCGTTGGTTGCAGGCCGCTGACTGACCGCACTGTGACCATGAAGAGGACCAGGCTGCTGCTGGTGGCCGCTGTGCTCTTGCTACGGGTGAGTTCATTTATTTCATTACTGCGCTAATTAATGGAAGTGAAATTGAGACAATTTTATATCTTTGATATTTTTTGGGATAGAGTTTTGAATTTTCTTGTTTCGTAATGTTAGCCTCTACCTCAAAAATATTAACTAGGTAACTATCATTTGTTTATATATTAATTAACTTAGTTTATCTCAGCTCGATTAGAAAGTTATATAAAATTGTCTCAATGCACATTTCCCAATATTGTTTAATAAATCGTGGTTTGATGTTAATAAGATTGAAATGCATGGCATTTATATTAATTTAATGCAAAGATGCAGAAATAATTTGAAATATCGATAAATTATTCCTAATGCAGAACTAAGATCGATAATGGGTGTTATGACATGGTAACACAGAATTCCTAATTTAAATAATAACAGTAAGCTACATGATGCCACCAATCATCCGCTGCGTAGTGGCTCCGCTAGTCCCGTTGGCTGCGACCATCTTACGCTATATATCAGAGCGGATAACAGTCCGAGTCCAGTAACCAAGTTATAGACCAATCCCGACCAGAGTAAAAATTTATTGAAAAATTGAAAAGAGGAAAATAAACCTCAAAAAAATTAGGATATGTTAGCCCTCTCCCCCGTTGATTAGGTTGAAGTAAGAGACACAAAACAACCTTCTGAAACGTGTAGGTAACGCAAATGAACATCAGCGGTGCAGACAAATTGTCTCTCATAAGTAGGTCTAACGATTCATAAAAGTAACGTTGCCGAGCATTATTTTAAGAATAACGTAAATAAGTGATGTTACATGAAGCGTGGCTAAAGTAGTGGGTAGTGTAAGCACGTAAGTGTGGAAGGCACGCGGTGCTCTGTCGAACACTTCTACATTATTCAGCTTTTTCCGCTCGCGTTCTCGCCAACTAGGCTAATGATTCCGTTAGCACATCCACAAAACAGTGGACCATTTGAAACTAACTGCGTAATGTATGCTGCTGCGTATGTGCAGATGCGTGCACGAGAAATTAATTTAAAGTTATGTTAATTGCAATCTGTCACTACCACAGACTGTTAATGATCAAGTTCTACCTTGGCCGCTTTTAATCTTGAAGTTCTTAGTACAAAAGTCATTTGAAAGAAGAAGAGTGACGTAACAACAGCCTTTTGTTACACATAATAAGTCTTAAAAGCCTACCGCAATTGAACAGTCGTTGACCGTCAAAACGTCTTTTTCTACGAGCACTTTCACTGATATTTCGCATCTTTGTAAGGAAATGACGCAACTAGGTTGTGCAAGTGATTTCGTTTTTGACCACAATAGAGTCATCTTTGTATCTGAAAATAATTGAATGTTATGTAGCTCAAATGTTGAAATATTAACTATTACATAGTAGTTATTTGTCAAAACACAAAAAAGTGGTATTTTACCTAATGATTTTTTGTCGATTGTTCACCATTATATCTTCTGACTTCATCAAAGTAAAATAAGTCTATTTACTCAATGAACAAAGTGTTAAACATGGGTACTGAACTAAAAGGCATTCCTGAAATAGGAAGACAAGAATTAGGTATTATAATAATGATCTAAGTATAGACTACAGCTTTTCTATCAGCAATGGACACTTAATATTGTATTATCCAAGATAAAAATATATCGTATCCAGAAGAAGCCGATAGAAATTGTCCGTCGCAAAACATTGTCAAGCAAGTCTTGCTAATTCATGTTAGAAAGCAATTGTAAAGAATGTGTAAACTGACGATCGGCTTTCGATTGTCGGTTGGATTTATACACGCCGTTGTCTATTCAAATCGGCTTAGCTTAAAGTTAGCGTTTAAATACATTGTCTAATAATCTGCACAATACTAACTTGTATTTATTTACTAAAGCACCTGCCGATCTTATTGTTTTTTGAAATGATACATCATGTATTTTTTATTCGCATAGTTTAATCACCCACGAATGATATATGTATGTTAACAATTTATTTATGATTAACAACACTAGGTACATAATTGGAACGTAGTTGATAGTAAATCTTTATTTTACTTTGGATTTGAACTTAAACCTTTTTTTTGTCTAGATCTTCACTCAGTATTGAACAAATAATCCTGGTAGGTAAATAACATTAACTAATAGTTACGGTCTCTCGCGATATTTTATGAAGGTACTTGTTTAAATATTCTTTATGTTATCAGCGTTATTACTTTCTCGATGTAAGGGAAAGTGCTCACGAGATTTGTGACTCCACGTTCGAAGTTCAAGCGCATGACATTTACTAAAGCTTGTTAACAACGCCTGCGTTAACCATATGCCTTTCATATTTATACTCAGAGATTTCGTGAGAGAGATGGATTGGAGAAAAATCTGATTATACTCGTAGCTTGGGAAGATTTTGTAGACGAACTTTCGTCTTAGAAATAATGTTAAACAAAGAAGCTCTTTGTTAGATTAGATGTATCTAATACGCAGCTCACAATTCGTCACTCGTTATTAATCTGTTGTAATTAAATGGTATTGTTGTAATAATTCCTGTAGCACGACAGGCGACAGACTTTAACAATTGCCTTTCTGGAGGATGGTGGGATAGTTAAGTTAATATTACTTTTTTGTACAATTAATGAGTAGGTTATTCATATTTTCTATTTTTTTAAGAGTATTCCTATAACCGAAATTTCAAGAGTATAACGTAGTATTTGAGTTATTAATACTTTGTATATAGAGCGAGCATCATCATATTTATAGTTAAGGTGCAGGGCTTGGGAGCTACCACAACAAGCATTGAACACAGCGGATGCAAGACTTCATATAGAAATAAGTTAATAAAAAACAAACGCCAAAAAAATATGGCAGTAAGCAAATAACTCAAGACACGAAACATTGGAGTACCGGTAACCTTAAGATGAGCTTAACACAATTCACCAACGCAAACGGTACAATGTGGGTAATGTTATATATGAGAGTGACTTGACCATTGCGACAATATCACCCAAATTCCTTGTTCTGTTATTTTTAGTGACGCTTCATAACATTGACACCGTAGATACCTACTTGTGACACAGTGACAGTCACAAATAACTTGAAACATTATTATCACACCAAGTTAAATAAAGTGGGACTTTTATTACTGCAATCTCAGATCAAAGATTTCCAAAATTTCGCTATAACCATTAACTGCAACTTCCAACGAGCATAGCAATGCTTCATTAGCTTCGCAATCTTCAATAGATATATGAATTGGGTACCATTCGTACAACAATCATGACACTTAACAAAATTAAAACTTCACCACCTAAATTAATTTGAAGATAACCAAAATTCAACTGGCAGAACAAATAATTACGATGTCTACGTCAATGGTAGACAGAGCATGCTGACACAGACTCGAGCCTCAGCCTCAGGTGATGTCTCGTATCTCAGCGATCTGATAGCACACGCACCGGGCACACTTCCCACGAACTGGCACGATACAAATTGTACCACAGACAATACGAATCGCGATGCAGGGAGAGCTGTGGGAGACAACTTGTACAATTTACTCCGCTGACATATTCGTTGCCTAGGTTTTAACATCCGTGACGGTAATCTGGTTTTGAATCTGATGAGTTATTGTTGATGTTGTTTTTCATCCGAGAGAAGCTGTTCTTCTATTAGCTTAACTAAGTAGATAACTCATAAATAGGTTTGATTGCATGCCTTTGAGAGATAAGAGTCTTTGAGAATGATAACGTTTAAAGAATGTTTCTTGCGAGATGAAGGAAGATAGCAAAGTATAGAAGAAGAAAACTATCTGTGACAGCCCCAGATGTTATTGGGACATGAGCAGAAGGATTTACAAGTCAAAGGTCTGTCGATATTCGGCAGCTAATGAGCAACCGTCACCTGTGAGTTATCTGCAAACACGAATCGCGTAGAAACATAAATACATAACCCTATTAGGTCCCGCTTAGTCAAACAGAAACACAAACAAAAATCCGGTTCCACTCAATTCTTGTTCATTTAAACAACTTTCATCTGCCTCGTACTAATTTTTGTACTAAGGTATGTAGGCACGAGTATACAAGCTTTACTTATTTAACTTATGTAAGATGAAGCACGCTGTCGCATTCAAGTTCAACATTTTTATTGCGATGTTTTTCAAGTTTCATCTTGATAAAAGCTTCGCTTAATTTTATGTCAATAACGTTTTAATGAGGTTTATTTTGCTTTCTTTATCTTTAATAGGCTCGGCCTTAATACTGAAGAGAAACATAAACATAAATAAGTTAATGGATTGGAAAGAATTCACGCAAATTGTGTCGTTTTAAATTTTCACCATTTCAATAATTTTATTGATATTTTGGCAAAGTACTTACTCCGTTCTGCTACTTCGGCAAAGTCGTATATAGGAACATGACGAGTAGGGGTATTCCTAATTTGCTGTGACTGAAAGACTTATACTTAATTAGTAAGACAAGTAAGCCATGAAGCCCAAGTAGTGGTGATAAATTAGATTTACCACCGCTCCACCATTTTATTCATAAAAAAGAATAATTTAGAAAATAAAGAGATCGTACCTATCGGTCTGTTGGGAAATAAAACTTTAATGATTCTTTTGAGTACAGCATTCATAGGTTCCATTACATAAATTGTATTTGTGAGGCCATTACTACTTTATTAAATTGAATAAAATTTATCAAAGGGGGATCGTCAAAAATTTTGGCTGGAAACGGATGTACCAGCGGCGTATACTTTCACCTGCGCCCGCGCACTGCACCTGTCGTCTCTCGCTCTGTTGACGCCGAGTATGCACAAGTCACCGCCTTTATCTGATTCTAACAGAGGCATACTAGTCGTATAGATATTTACGATAGAAATTATTCCTCATTATTTATCTTGCTTAATTTCTGCAATAACTTTATGGCCTCAAGTTTAACACAAAATATTCTGAGACATCCTCTATAAAAGTCCCTTTAGTTTCCTATTTTCCATTCAAATGCTATCAGGGATGAAAAATCTGCCAATAACTTCAACGCATCAATGTACCTATTTAGATAAGGCACCCAACGTGGAAACTACCAAAGAAAGCTCTAGTTGTCAAAGTTGCGCATGTTTATAGGTCCGGTGTTTTCTTCCGCAACTCACAATCTCGATCAGTGGGTAATTTCTAACCGGTTTAGAAAACGCGAGCGTCGCCGGTACGCACCGAGCGGCGCTCCCGCGGCAACCTGCCACTTGCTGCTATTCTTACATACCTACTAGCCCGTTGCCGGGTGCCCACCGCTCGATCAGCTCTCACGCCATATTTTTCTAATCTAACATCCAAATAAAGCATTAACAACCTTGGAACATATCAATGCTGATAGTAAGTTTTTGTTAAACATCGGCCACATATCACACATGGTCATTAATGACTGTTAGCCTGTTGAACGGCTAAGCTGCGAGCTATATAGAGACTTTTAAAATTGCTAGTTGGTATCAAGACCTCTATATATTTTTGCTAAAACGCTAAAAGTTAAGTAGATACTATAAATAAATATACCTAAGCATCGTGAAAGCATTCGTGTAACTCATCTCGGCAATATGATCGTACTGATTAATATTATAATTGCTCGTGCGAGCTATCCATCAGTGTAGAAAGTCGGAAAGAACGTTGCGCGCGCGCCGTCGCTAGATGAGGCGGAGGGTGCTCCGCGCACGCGCTCTCGTGGCGCGGAGTATGTAGAGTGAGACGCCTCTCAGGAATGTTCCAACACTGTTATTATATTATGTATCGTCGCAAACACTGTTACATTACTTGTCCACTATACAGAGTCCAGTTAAAGTGATAGCCATGGCTACTTTTGGTCTTGTAAAATAACTGTATTACCTATGTTCATGACATTTTTATCTGCTGCAAATTATGCAAAATGATGCAGAAAGTAATGTATGGCTTTCTATTTCCAGGAAGCAACATGCGAACCTCCGGTTGACTCGGCTTCGTTACCGTTGGAACATCGAACAGGGGCCGGCTACGGGCCGCCCCTGCCACCCTCGCACACGGACGACCCGTGGCCGTTAGCGACACCGGATAGCCCCAAAATAAAACACCTACAAGTTCAGTGTGAGAAAACACGCATGCGAGTCAATATAGAATTTGACCGCCCATTCTATGGCATGATATTTTCCAAAGGATTCTACAGCGACTCTCACTGTATGCATTTAAAACCGGGAACCGGTCATCTTAGCGCAACGTTTGAAATCTTCCTCAATAGCTGCGGTATGAGCAGTTCTGCTAACCACAATGTTGCTGCTTATGGAAGTCCTACACCTAGCGGCTCCTATGTAGAGAACACTATCATTGTCCAGTACGACCCATATGTTCAAGAGGTATGGGATCAAGCAAGAAAATTACGATGCACGTGGTACGACTTTTACGAAAAGGCTGTGACATTCAGACCATTCCAAGTGGACATGTTGCACGCTGTTACTGCGAACTTTCTCGGGGACAACCTGCAATGCTGGATGCAGATACAGGTTGGAAAAGGACCATGGGCTTCAGAAGTGTCAGGAATTGTGAAAATAGGTCAGACTATGACAATGGTACTTGCAATCAAAGATGACGAGAATAAATTCGACATGTTAGTACGAAACTGTGTTGCACATGACGGCAAGCGAGCACCGATCCAGCTTGTTGATCAATACGGCTGTGTAGTCAGACCCAAGATTATGAGCAAATTCCAGAAGATTAAGAACTTCGGACCGTCAGCTTCTGTAGTCTCCTTCGCATATTTCCAAGCATTTAAATTCCCTGATTCAATGAATGTACACTTCCAATGTGTAATTCAAGTGTGCAGATATAACTGTCCAGAGCCAAAGTGTGGTCTTGGAGCTGATTATGGAGTACCATTGCTAGGTGGAAATACTCTGGGTTCAGAAGAATATGGTGTACCAAACTCGCTACACGCTGAATATGGTCCCCCGCCGCCAGCACCTCATGGAGAATATGGCGTTCCACCTGCATTCCCAGATCCCCGACATCCCGCGGATGCAACTGGATCATTCTCAGAAAAACGTGATGACGCAGTACCACCTCCACAAGCGCAAGTCTCATCGACCCCGAACGCACCCAGCCCATCATCCCCCGCTCCGGCGCGAGATGAAGATGAAGTGAACCTACCACCCCCGCCACCACCAGGTCGCCGCGGCGTCTACAATACTGTGAAGAGGAAAGATGACGCTCACGTCAACTTAGCTACACTAGGAGGAAGACCACGCTCCGTGGAAGACCTGCCCGAGAGGCTGGTCGGAGTGAGACGGAGGCGTGAGACGTCTACGCCCACAAGAATTTACAAGCGCGACGCTCAAGAAATGACTGACGTCAATACTAGTCGAACGATCCAGGTGGTAGCGCCTGGAGACGTGAACTTCGCACTTAACAATGCCGCGGCCAACGAGACCGTCGTCATACAGTCTCCGGCGAGCGATCCGGAGACAATATGCATGTCGGTGCCGTCGTTCGTGGCGGGGCTGGTGATGCTGCTGCTGGTGCTGGTGGTGGCGTCGCTGGTGGCCGCCTTCCTCTTCGTGCGCGTGCGCGCGCTCGACAGGAAGGGCGCGCACGCCGCCGCCTACTACGAGACGGATTACGTGAAGCACACTAACTAGTGAGCGCGTCGGTGATGTGACGCGAGGACGTTTCACAAACTTTACTCGGATCCAAAGAGCGTGCGCGCTTCGGCCCCGGCCGGACGGCGCGCGGCGCTGTCGCGGTCGCGATCGAAGCACGGTGACTGTGTCAGATATTTATTTAGTTTGTAATGAGCGTGATGTATATGTACGACTGTTTTTGTAAATTATTTTATTCGTGTGAAAAGCACCCTGTATCAGCCTTGTAGTCGATACGTCTGTTGTAATTTTGTAAAGAGTCGTAAGTAAGGTTTAATGTAAGTTAAATATTAATTAAACATACCAATCAAACGTGTCGTGTGAGATATATTTTTATTATTTAATATCCCTAAATTGAATTGAAAAGTTTCAAAAATTGAAATCGTTGCATAAAGGACTGTCATGTGTGCATCGATGATGTGATGATGATCGAAAATCCATATAACAATATCAATATTGAATTTCTCGATATTGTATCCTAGTTTTTTACGCAAAAATAAAGAAATTCTATCAATTTGGATGTTCAGAAAGGTATTTAATTATTGCTTCCCCTAACACTTACCCACACCCACTGAGCACTGACTCACTGACTGATGTGCGCATTGAGCCAAAAGCTTACCTTAATGTAAAGGTAGGGGGTATTACATAAAATTATAAGATGCTGTTTAAATACATTATTTTTATTAATATTACGCAATAACCAACAGCTTAAATGACGTAATACATAAAATATCAATAACAACAAACGTTCGCTTCTATGAAATTAAGTTACAGGTATATAAAGGAATACAGTTAAAGAATGTTTAAATATAATATTATATAATCAGCGAGCTTGGCCACTATTAGTTGCTAACTTAATTTATGTAGTCTTATCTCCAAGGAATCTTCTTCGGACCACCGGGCTTCACTTGTCGGTCGGCGTGAAGTGGGAACAGGTTCATATACGAAGGATAATCATCATCATCCTTCTCAGGACTGCTGTACAACAATCTTAGCCTTTTATCATTTGTTTCTCCTATAATATCTATTAACTCCTGTCGAGAAAAAAAACAGAATCAAGATATACAAAAAATAAATAAATAGCTAATTATTAAATGGATTAAAGTGAATTCGACTTGCTAAAATGTCGTAATGATCTACCTACACATACATATATTTCATATATGAACATAATTGATGACATAAATGCAAATTAGACCTGATAGTGAGCAGGTTGTTGAAATATAGCGGGGCTTCTTACATCTTGGAATAAGCCACGTGTGTCATAGGCAGTGGGTTCTGGTCGCTTGAGGCGATAGGTGTTGTTTCGCGGCAGAGACAACGGTGGGGACGTCTCGGCAGGACGAGGGACTGGCTCAGGCGAAGCGGGGCTCCGGTTGTGGAAGCTTCGCACACGCGGGCTACACGACATACTGCGGGAGCCAGGGCTGCGCGAAGAACGGCCGTAATAATCGGGGCTTCTTCTACGCCAACGCATCCACGATTGTTCACTCTGGCAGCCCTTATCTACACACCACATGGCCTTGTTCGTTTGAGTTGTCTTATTCTTCATCACCGATTCTCGGCGTGGTTTAATGAATTGGAACTAAAATTTCAGAAAAAAATATTTAAGTAACTGGTTGCCAACTCAGAGTCCTAAAATACTCCAAACGGGTCAACACTTGCTTTTCGCCAATCGTTACTGTTACCTATGTATTAATTTAGAGGTAAAAAGTCGTAGCCCGACCAATATGACCAAGTATGGTCAATCAGTATCTGAAGCTTTATAGCTACGAAAACTATAATTAAGATTTCAATCAGAACTCAAAAAACTGTGAACTGCTAAAACTGCAACGCAAAGAAAAAACTACAGCACTTACATAGTGGTCACTATGGTGCTGCGGCGGTTGCGATGCGATCCTCCTCATGCGACTCCCGGTGGCGGCCGGAGACGGGACGCTGTAGGTCCGGCACAGGCGTGGCACTCGCCAGCTCAACTGGGGCTGTGGTTGTTGTCTGCGTTTTTTCCTACGGGTGCGTGGCCGCTCCACTTGCTCCTCTTCACAATTGGGTGGTTGAGGCTGCGAATTAACATGAGGTGTCTTTTAGGATACGTATAGGTATTGAAACGACATATTACTTACCTAATAGTAACTACGTCATCATGTAATTGTAAATATATACATATCGCTGCATAGGGACTAAATCGACAGTATGTCAGGGATAACATAACACACTGGTTGCTAAGATCAGATACTGTAGCATGGCATTCCAGCCACTTCCTAACAGGCTACACACACCGCGACGGGATCCTTAAACCGGCTCACCAATGCCGTGTCAGGGAATCATCCTTTTTAGTTTTCGCACGGCGTCAATATTTGATTTTGTATTTATGGTATTCGTACGAGATGAGTTTAAATGTCTTTGCAAAAAAAGGCTTTCTTTTACACGCAGATGCGTAGGCCATAAGAAATTGAAGGTAAACAGACTTAGGGGAAATACCTGTGTGCAATCGCGAGGAGTCTGCGGCACTGACAGCAGCGGCGAGAGGGGGCGACGGCTGCGCGTGGGCAGCCTGGTGGACCGCGCTCTCGATGCAGTTCGCGGCGTTGAACAGCAGCCGGCACAGCTCGCAGCCGCCGGCTGAGGAGGCTGCCCCCAGTACGCAAATACATTCATTTGTAATTAAACTTTCAAACACTTTTAAGAAATACTCAAGCACGAAACGGCGTTTATTATTCAGTTAGATATAAGTAATCGAGCAATATAAATTTTGCATCCATATTTTTATTTCGTTTAATATATTCATGTCATTCCGAACGGCTTGTATTTGTATTGTCATTGAGCAGGTCAAATAAAATGAGCGGTATCGTAGGATGTTGGAGCTGGAGCGAGGCTCGTACATCGGGGGCAGCACCTGGGTCGAGGTGGAGGCAGCCGGGCGCGGGGAGCGCGGGGGTTGCGGGCGCGGCGGGGGCGGCGGGGGGCGGTGGTCGCTCGTGGTCGCCGCCCGCGCTGCTGCCGTGGACGTGAAGCTTTATGTTGTTGCGCACCAGGTGCGGCTTGATCTCCTCGAACCACACGTCGCACAGCTGGAACATCATGCTAATCCATTAATAACTGACCAAGGGGTATTGGGTTGCCCTGGTAACTGGGTTGAGAAGGTCAGATAGGCAGTTGCTCCTTGTAAAACACTGGCACTCAGCTACATCCGGTTAGACTGGAAGCCGACCCTAACATAGTTGGGAAAAGGCTCGGGAGACGATGATGATGATAGTAGCTGACCAAAATGTACCTTAAAACATTGTTCCATTCATTGCGCAGAGATGAGGGGCAAAATTAGTAAATAGGTAGATAAGTAGTAGTAGAAAATGACAAACATAACATCCTTTGCAGTCGTACAACAGTGCTATGCGACAGCCCATAACTTTTCAGATATTGATAAAACGACATTTTCATAATAATGGGGGGGCCAATATGTAATTAATTATTCAATTATTTTGAATAAATAAAGCCCAATGCAACTGCCTGAAAAAGAACCTGCTGACGCTACCCATGTTAGTTGCTATTTGTTTTTAAGCAGGCACTTACACTGACTAATGCGTTCTCCAAATCGTAGCGCACGCTTTTGGGTATTTTATTTTTGCTCCTACTTCGCAGATGCTCTGGGTGGGGGCGGGCTGCGCAGGCGACCGAGTCTCCCGAGGCCTTGGTGACGGAGGCGCGGGCGCGCGGCGCTGCGTCTCCGCTGGCCACCACTTTGCGCATTCGCGGCTGCGACATTTTTACGCTCGCAGCAGTGTCCACACCATCGAAATAATAAAACGAAGGGATAACACACGGAAAATCTACACTAATAGAGTACTTTCCTTAAAAAACATTAAAAATATTAGTGTAAAAAGTAAACGTCAAAACCTGCACTTTCAACTGTTCTGTCAAATAGTTTTATTTTTCTAAACGTCGTAGATTATTATTCAACATTAATCAACAAACAGGTTTAATATCATTTTTTATGTGGGTAGGATACAAACTTATTCTCTATGGACCTGCCTACCCACCCTTTCTTTTGAGTAAGTAATCAATTGCCAATGTTATAAAGGTCGCGCGTACAAATATATTTAAAAAAATGAATTTATCAGCCTGGAAGTCAGCTTTGAGCAATGGTGGATCGCTAATTTATGAACTTGGTCTAAAAATGTTAAGAATAAGGAGAAACAATCAATGTGATAGCGCTATCAACGAAATATTGCTGTACGGAGCAGAGAACGAAGAGCATCAGAAACAAATAGGCTTGAACAACTTGCTTTGTATTTACTACGTCATACTTCACGCGAGCAGCAGTGTCGACGTGTGCGTGCCCAGCCTCACCAGCGATACCTTGACCAAATGTCTGATCAGTGTCCGTCAAAAGAATAAAGTGAGCGTGAGGATTGTCATACATAGCAGCGAGGACTTCCATAACCTGCAGTTGTTTGCTCAGAACGGGATAGAGGTGAAGGTGATGAAGCCGGCGGTGCGGCTGGCGCACGAGTTCGTGTTGGTGGACGGGTGCGCGGGCGACGCGGTGGCGGCGCTGGGCGCGCTCGACTACGACACGGCGCGGCTCAACTGCAACCGCGACGCCACGCTGCTCTCCTCCGACCCAGCTCTCATCACTGCTCTGAACAGGGAATTCGAAAGAGTCTGGAATTCCATCCCTGAACTGACTCCCACCAAAACTGACCAAGTGTAATTAATTTTATTGGTATCTATCTAATATTTCTTGTTGATTATTATATTTTAATTAATTTAATTTAACTTTATGATTGTAGCTTTGGGTATGTAAATAAAAGTCTAAAGGTAACAAAAAATACTTTTAATTTCATCGCTTGCTGACGAGACGATAATAATTGCTTTATTATATTATTCGACATTAACGTTACAGTAAGACCTATAAAACTTTTGTACTCCAGTGCCGTTATTAATCTAAGCATGATTTTATATAATTATCAAAGTTCTATGCGGAACAAATTGTGACATTTCAAACGAAAGGTGACAGCAATATCACAGTTTACTTTGTAGTCATTCATATAATATTATATTGTGGATAACTAATGGAAACAATTCAGAATAATCATTTTGTTCTTAATTTAATAGTTACTTCATGTCTTTTTATTATAAGTATTATATTAAATAATAAAATCATATGTAAATCATAAAAAATATCTTGATTGCTAGTTATATTGAAACGATTTTAAAACGACGCGACATCAACATTATAGAGGAATGAATTACGCAAATTGATTTAATGCAAAATTATTAATGGTAAAACAGCTTTACGTTCAAGTCTAAGAAATAATTATATACAACAGTATCAAGTAAAGGTAATAAATAATATTTTCGAAAGTCGAGAATTAAAAGAAATCTTTGGAATGACAATTCATTCATTTTGATATTAACCTAGATACCTATGTGATGTGACACATACTTATTACTTACGCAGTTAATTATGCATTTAACGTAATTTTAGGGTTTGGGTAATAACGTGATTCTATTGAATCTTTTATGAGATAGTTCACTAAAACAATACAACATTTTAAGACCATTTCAATATTTTAAAATCATATATCTTATATCTTAAAATATAAATCTAGTAAAATATATGATACAGAATTAAAAAAGTAAAATACTATCAAGCTAATATTGTAAAAGCTAGTCACACTAAGTATTCTTATTACGATCATACGTCCATAATAATAATTTAACCGAAATTAGGAATACTAACATTAACTATATTCTCTATGTTAATGAGTGAATATATCTTTCTCATTGTTCACATGAGACATTATACTTTGGATAGTTAAGTACTCAGTTAAGTATCTGCTAAACCTAAACACACAATGTCTATTATGTTAAATTCGATGGACCCAACAAATAATTCCAATCACTCGAGATATAGAATTGTTCCAGCTATCAATCCAGCAGCAATACAATAATTTATACTGTAGCATACAACAGAAACTGTCCTACGGTACAAACGTAAACTTACAGCTAATACCAGTGAGACACGCATATGACTAGCAGTACCACTGTCGGTGACTATCAGGAGGCAGAGAAGCACTGCAGGGTTATTCTGAGCACTAGTGTCAGTATGCAAGTTGGTAGGCAGTTCTAGTCACTCGCGAGGGAGAGTTGGTGTCATACATCCACCTCGATGTCACTGTTGACATCATGCGAGGAAGGCGACAGCGGCGACTGGTCGCGGTCGTCCAAGTCATGCATGTCATGCATGTCATGCATGTCATCCATGTCATGCATATCGTGCATGTCATGCATGTCGTGCGGCGACGCGAGCGCGTACTCGTGAGGCGAGCTCATCTCCTCCTCTCCGGAGCCAGCAAACTCTTCGTCCATCATAATGGTGGCAGGTAAGGACGGAGACACCTCTTGTAGCTGACTTGTGTATACTGTAACAGTAGTAAATTGATGGTTTAAAATTGTATTATATTTTAGAATCTGAACTGCTACAAATTGTTGCTAAGTTTTTTGCATACCTTTAATATTGGAAGACTTGAGATCGGCAGTGTAATTGAGAGATTCTTCCATGGCCTCCATGGTAAGGGTATCAGTATCTAGGCTGTCCAAAGACCCTGAGCATGATGGTGACGTGTCAGGGTTAGTGTTTAGTGTCAGCTGAATGCTGTCTAGTTGAGGTATATGCGGCCGAACCTGGAACATTTAGTACACAATATTGTTAGTTATACAAATATATGCACTGTTTTGTTTAAACTGCTCTAATGTAAAAATAAATACACTTGATTTTTCTAATGAATGGGATGTACATTTATACAGTAGTGGGTGTGCTCATAATGTAGTAGAATTTTATTTCTGAATATTAAATTCATTTATAAAAAATTATAAAACGTTACCTTCATCCCATCAGGTCTGTGTGGGTTTCTACAGCCTTTACATTTGCACTCAGTGCATGGTTTGCTCTCCACATAACAGGGACACCGTTGGCCACAGCATGTCAACTTGCCTGGAGTAGCCGTGGCATTGCCACATCTACAACCTTTTCTTTTACTACTGGCAGAATTGCGAGACCTATTTGATGGCTTCTTAAAACCTAATTGATTTGACTGAAATTTAAAAAAGTTGAATCATTATTTTTCTTACCCCATACAATTGTTCATATTCAATACAGCAACTAATGCATGCTTGTAAGCCATCAATGTCAAGTTTATAAATATGTTACTTACTTTACTCTCCCGGCTTGATCCTGATTCATGAGAATCTGTGTCATCAATATTTTTTCTCTTAATAGTAATTTTATTTCCAGAGCCTGCATACATAACAGAGTACAGTGGCGATCCATTAGAGGTTGACCTAGAGTTTGGTGAGCCTTTGGAGGATCTAGTTTCAGAGTTACTGGATGTAGACGCAGCGTGGGTCTGTGTGCCGGCCGAGTTAGTATATACACAAGGTAAAATACTGTACGCCGACTTAGAGAGCCCCGCTGTGCTCTTATAGTCGTCAGAAAAGCCAGCCCCTTCTTGTATTAAGTCTATTAAACCTGAACTGGCTACAGTGCCCCCATTAACTCCTGCCGCAATTTCGTCCTCGTCCAATAATGTTTTGTACACGTCTGTACCCATAAAATACTCGCACAATTTCTTATAACACTGCAGAAGTATACGTAGTTGTAAGTTCTCACCATAACTTTCATAATCTTTGCACCAACTACAAGAAGGCTTTAGTTTTTTTCTTCCACCTTTACACTTTTTACAAACATGATGTTGGCAGCTGGCGCTCGTTGGTGTATAGGGCTCCTTCAATAAGTTACCACACACTGTACAAGATAAAGATTGTCGTAAATAAGGAACTAAACGAAACAAATCTGTCCATGAAGACTTGTCTGCCGCGTCAGCCAATATTATTAAGCGACAAGTAGAAACATATAAACTCGTGGCATTCATTGTTATTACAGAAAACGTAACAAGGAGAACATTTACTGATTTATAAATTAATTTGTTTACACCAAGGTGCTACACAACCAAAAAGCCGCAAACGTCTCGTCAAACTCAAAACTGTCATTGTCAAATGTCAAAATTATTAGTAATAAAATAGGGATGTTAGATGTATTAGTTTAGTCGAGTTATTTTTCAAAAATCAATAATTAATTATATTGTTTTCAACCTTAAAAAAAATATTGTATCCATTTGAAATTATGTTAAATTATAATAATAATTATCTATAACACAAGCAGTGTTACGGATTTTTTAGCTTCACTTAATTTGACTGCTGGCAACATTACTAAAATCGAGCGCTCACGCGCCATAATTTAAAAAATGCAGAAACTGAAGACTAGACTAGACTTTCGTTATAAGTTTTACAACCAAATCAAATCTTAGATACCTACCTCAGATTTCAGATCAATATGATAAAACATTTTCGCAACACATCTATGATAACGATACGTTTTAAACGTTTTTCTCTCACAATTACATTAAGGGTGGGTTGAACCGCTTAACTAGGTAAGTATGATACGATAATGATAACTGAACCGTTATAGTTCGTAATAGCTTAATGTTTTAGCTTCAGAAACTAAAATTAATAGGTACCCTTGTACGACATATATACCCACTAATATTGTCTTTGTCTCAACATTCACATCACGTGGGAACGCCTACGTAGACATATTATTCCTGCTGTTTTGGCCAGCATAAAGTTTAAATAACTACTGACCTACCTACACATTCCTTGTCTAATTAACAGTTGTGTTTCCCAGCATGCGAATATGACAAGACGACGAAATCATCCGTTCTTGCGCTATAAAGCTATTATTCAATTGGAAGCACTTAAAGACTTCGTTTCAATACAAGTAGCTATGAAACTAAGTAAATAGAAAATGTAGAAATGAGAAGGAAGAATAAGTTAGGCAGCCTGGCCTAAATAGATTTATCTAACTGGTAACTTTTATTAGTCGTCACTGTGCAATTAAGAAGCTTATTAATTATCATTTTTTTGTCAATCCGCGTAAATACCCGAGTAGGTACTTATCTAATGAGCTCGTTATAAATTCATTACTGGACTCCTTATCGGTGTTCAATATATACATCATATCAAAACAAAGACGTCCATTTACTTGACAAACAGAGAAACTATTACAGAATAAACATAATCGACGAACCAATCGGAGCATTCAGATATGAGCGGTATCGCATTGTGGTAGCTACCTATCTGGCCCGAACGATCGGCCGCGGCCGCGCCGTCATTGTCTCACACTAGTGGTGGTACTAGACACAGGGTGCTTGGGCGCAGAAGGACGTTCTGATAAAAGATTACAGCGTCACTATCAGTTGATCCACCGCCGCGGCAGGAGCATCTCTCGGCTGTGGGCGACATCTGAGCCGCTGCTCTGTGGCTCTAATTGAATCAATTCAACGAATGTCTTCCGTCGCTGATTGCAGCTCCCTAGTGGCGAGTCCGTGTCCCGACTGTAGTGCATCGCGATATTCAACTCTATCTGTCGTGCTTGTGTTGTGAACATGTGCTGGTGAACTGACACCCACCAAGTGCTTTATTGAATCAAGAGTTTTTAGTGAAGTTAATAAATTAAGGAAACGACAAGATGTTCAGGTACTTCTTTTTCATGTTTTTGTTATTCCTATAAATCTAAGAGAAGAGCATAAGGAAAATCACTATAATTTTTGAGGTCCACAATGGATAGGATAAGGATCCTTCATCCAAATAAATCTGTCACATTCTCCTCACAGCCTCCGTTCCGGAATATTCTACAACTCACCAAATCAGTCCACGAAATTATTTAATTTAGTGAAATGAGCAAAATTTGAAGACTCCTTTTTAAATTAGGCCTTTGAATTCGATTACAAAAGTTTCTAAATGGTTATCACTTTTCGAGCGTTCGATAATTCACTATCGTTAGTATAGGTACCTAATTACCCCATCCAACTAACAAATGTTCCTAAGATTGTGCAATCAAAGAATACAGTATTTAGGTACCTCTTAAATTGATACAGGCACCTACGTTGGCGTGTAAACTCGATATCATTGGCCACAGAATATCTTGGATAGATGATTGTGACAGTGCCACCAGCAATTCTTTTTGTGACTGGATAGAATTGGATATGAATTATAATCACTGTTCCTATCATCATCGTCATTATATTATCATAAGCCCACGAAGCCCATTATTAAGGCTTGATCCTTCTCCGTGTGAGAGGAGGCCTCTGTGCCCAGCAGTGGGACGATAAAAAGGCTGTAACAGGAAGCCCACGAATAACAGTCCAGTAGGCTGCTGGTTACCCTCAGCCTTTATCTTTGCTGACGCTGCTTTACGGTTGCTTCTTAGCTGTTGGCAAGCAAACACCTTACCTACTTACTTGCTTTTGTCCAGAAAGGCTTGAGGAATCAGATTTTTGTTGCCATCTTAAAATAATCAAGTACACAACAGTTAGGTACGAATCTCATTCATGCTTAGGTGCTCTTAATTAGGTAATGGTCATTTCAAAACATTCACCCAATGTCGCCCTAAAATAACGTCATTAGCATAGGTCATATCCAGAAACACATTACGTACCTATAAGTTCAGGTTACCTTAATATAGTTACTTCGGTATTTACGGGCGGGCGGTATTAACCTCCACTGTAGCACTATTTTCTTAGAGCAAATAAGCCAAAGTATTTTTAGCGTTGTTTCTTCACGAAGAGTTAGCTATTCTTTTACTTACTAGGTAATATTATTTTATGTCTCATTATGAAACTGTTTATTGAAATGGGTACCAAAATAGGAAAAACCTGCAAGTTTATTACAACTTTCATGTAGGTACCTAAGCTGGGTTCATAGTTGAATTATCCTCACTAAAGATTAAGTTATGTTTGTTTACTGTATGTCAAAGGAGGAAGGTATTCATAAAATTCCTGAAAAATACTTTTGTCACGCATTACACCACGTTCCGGTTGAGTCATCATACGAAATACGCATTGATCTTATCTACATACACAGCAACATTTATTTCGTAAAGAAGTCACATCGATACCGAGATATGGTTCTACTCACTCACTGTTTATATGCTGAATTACCTGAAAATGTTTTGTTAGTAAAAATGAGGCCAGTGTGCGTCAGATCTAGCAACCTAGGATAGGTACCTATCTATTGCCATAATTAAAGAATCCTGCAGGAAAAATTCTTAGGGCCTTTTCATATATCTATATTTAGAGGAAATTATATAATGTACACTACACAGGACATCTCGATCTCAAGGTAAATCAATTTATTGGCGTGTTCATTCTGTGGCCGTCTTGTCATGAACATTTTGTCAGTGTTTGAAATAACATTTACCCCTAACAGAATCCAGAAACTCTAACAACAAACTGGGTTGCGGAGACTTCAGTTTGGGACCTGCTTCATGGAGTACTCTGGTACCTAGTTGCTTTCGGTTAGTTAGACTGGAAACAGTAGACCCCAATTTAGTTGGGAAAAGGTTAGGCAGATATTATGATTAACTTTCTGTCCAAAGTCCATTATCAAAACCAGCGAAGTGGTTGGCAATTTTCTAATTTAACCGATATACCTCTACCTACTTACTTATTTCAATCTGCGAAGGTAGTCAATCAAAATTTAAAAATAGTGCACTTGAATCAATCCTTTCTGGAACAGTGGCAGGGGCGTGGAGCGTGGACGCATCATAAAGATCAATCAGACAATTGGGGCCGCCACGCTCGTTGCGCAGGAGTGTCTCTCAATAGCTTCCGTTGAATGAACCTATCGGCTCACGCTTAGCACAATAACTTGAAATGTCACTGGATCATTTTGGATAAGGATATAAGTAGTAATTAAATCGAAGAAACTCAAATAACAATAAGAGTACCCACATAATACAGACTAAACAGTAGATGGACAGTAGACCCAATGGTTGACAATTTTATTTAAGAAAATATAAGTATATTTAAATCGAAGTTTTCAGCCAGTCTAATACCGGCTAGATACCTCGTCTTTGTAATGTGCGTACTCCCATTCATCTTTATACTTTTTTACGAGCTCAAACTCACGTTATGATTGTAGAGTCATTTCAGCCGCGGTCTGAAAGTTGAAATAGATAACAAGAAATTAGCTGACATCGAACTTCTTGGAATGTATTATTGTTCCAATAACTGCAGTGAATCATTTGCTTTTGTATTTTCCCGTCTTATCTCAGAGGCCTGGAGAGCCCGAGTAGACAATTAAACGGAATTAATTTGACCTCTGCACAATTAAGACGGTTGACAGAGACCCTTGCATATTGCGAGACAGTTCGCCAAACTTGGTGTTTACGACTTCATCTACTTCCAACTGTTGGTGTGATATAAATAACAATTTGCCTTTAGCGTTGTCTGTATATCTGTGAAATCCGTGGAAATTCAGTATAGATCACCAGTTTAATACAGTAAAATTAAAGGAAGTAAGAATCTAGAAGCAATCATTTGTAGATGTGTGACCTATATGAACCGTTCAATTGGGGTAATTTATTTTACCTACATTTTTAAGAGTCATAACATATTCAGAAGCCAGAAAGAAAACGTACATAAGTATATTTCTTGCAGCACTCTGCTGCATGAGAAGATATTGGAAGCCTACCCCAACATATACCTATAACCTACTTACTTGAGAAAAAGGCCAGGCAGATGAAGCTTACATACCAACTCGTTATCAATTTGATAGGAAACTATTAAGCAATTTATGAATCTGTTAGGCTTAGCTATGATATAAACAAGCATTAGAAATAAAGAGCCCTTATCAACTGACGACAGTTCACGTTCATGTACCCACCTGCCTATCTTTCCATTTTCTTCACCTTGGTCTTTATCTTGAACGTCGCCAAATTATTAGTAACACATTTTATCTGTCTATCTCTATAGACAAAGTACCTACTATCAAGAATTACACCTGCCATAGAGTTTTGACGAAAATCTTCGTCGTATTTAGGACATGGTCAATTACATGTTCGATTAAAAATAAGGTCATGGGTAAACTTGCAGTCTTCTTCTCTGTTGTTGCAACGGTGTTTGTTTTTAAAGTGATTAACGAGTTGATAAAGTTATCTATACTGTTATAAGTTGAGACAACGATGAGTAAACATAACAGACATACATTTTAAATGAAACCAGACTTGGTTTAATTTCCGATAACGTGCGCGTATGCGGCAATGATGCCTGTGATTTCTGTGGGTAGATATACCTGCCGGATGTCAGTGGTGTGTGAGATATTTTCATGTATCACAGCACGTAGGAAGCAAGTAGCAATTTGCCTAACAACATCAACAAAAGCGGCTGTGAGCGAAGTGACAAGAGCGCGACTCCCGCGCTCGCCCCGCTTGACACATCACGAGGATTCCATTCATTACCCGGTGCACCACGTTTATTATTGCATTACTTTAACCCATCTAATTTCATATTATTTAGCCCCCATTATTTTCATTATCTCCGCTAACATAAAGTAAGAATCACCAAGTAATTTTACAATGTCACCATATGACGTCAACAAATTACAGGTGTGTGGGACAGAGCACGGTAAAAACGATATTTGTTTCAGGAAACTGTTTCCGTGTTTATTCACATACCGCCATCGTAATGTGTGTAATCAAATGAGTAATTTTAAGGTACCTACTTATTTACTTTGTAGCAGATAGACTCATCACTTAATCAGACTCAACCCACTTTCTGGAATTAAGTAGGCAAAAAACATTTAGGCATTAGGCAGAAACATAATTATTTACTAACCTAATATAATTATGATAGTCTAAGACAACGAAACCACACAGTGGCTGCGTGCTTTATGACTAGACCTGAAAAAGAAATTTCAGAAACACAGATGCCTACCTCTATACCTAATCCCAGTTGACAAACTTTGAATAAATTTGCAAACGCTGATATACCTCTAGTTAGTAGGTATAGTTAGATTAGAACAGAACAAGACGTGTCTGAAGAATTCCCAGCCGGTAATTCCCGCTAAACAACACGACATCTACAAGGTAGTGTTCTATGAGGCTCATGTTACCAGGGCAAAGACCCAGAAACTTGAATCTTGGCCGTGACATGAGACACTAATTGCTAGTACTATTTGCGCCCATGATAATCGTATCCATGTTGATAATTGTGTGGAGTGCAATAAGTGTCATGTTTATAAACCAAGTTTAGATTTCGTTGGAAGGCTCAGGAGTCATTGGTAGCGCATAAGCTCAACAGCTGAGCAGTCACTGAGAAGCCTGTTTCACTATTTAGGTACCATTAATTGCATGCAGTCAGCATCTCAATATTTAAAAGGTTTAGACAATTTACTAATTAATTAAGTAGGTAAGTAAAATCTATGTTACATGCAGATCATATGCAGATATAAGAAATCTGCATATATCATTTGCATAATATATCATTATCATTTAGGGGTCTGTCAAAAATGACAATTTCATTTCCTGAAATTTCTAAACAATTCTTAATTTTAACTTTATTGTGCTATTTAAGATAACATTTTCCGCTTTACATGCATAAAGCACTTATAATTAATGATGATAACGTAGCGCTATCAGTGATGATATCTATGCTGTTTTTTATCGCAATGTGTTTAAGATATAAGTAGGTTTATGTACAGTTTTCGTAACAAATGTGGAAATTGAAACACGGTCACATCACTCACAGCACTGGCATCATGTAGAAAAGTTGTTTGTTTTCTACATTATAGAACCGTGTTTTCAGACAGAAGAATACCTATGACACTAAATAATGGTCCCCATTTACTGATCGCCGCAGCGTCCCTAACTACAACTTATCCACAGATTAGAGAATTCCACGTAGCTTAACCTTTTGGACTCCCCTCTATTTAAACGATCGGGTCCGCTTTCTGTGGATGTTTAACTACTCAGACATCGAAGTTCCTCTATTAGGTACCAGCCATTTACATTATGAAACAATTTATCTCATGGATATACCAAAACTTTCGGGTGTAACAAGATAATTATATTAAAAGAAATAGGAAAGAAACTACCTACACGTAGGTAGCAGCAACATAGCAATCTAAGGTCAGGAAAGCTGATAACCCATACGGAGAAAAATGTTAATATCCTTCATTTGACCCGGCGACCCCGAGATGCGCTCGCACCGATATGCAGAACTCATAATAGCTATTAATATAAATGATCTAAAAGAACGTCCTGTAGACATTATTTATAACTCAGCTGAGTAGGAGAACGTAAAGAATAATCTAAGTAGAAAATATTTTCATACATACATAGGTGTACCTAATGGACATGTAACTTATTTATTAATCCAGCCCGTCGCTGTAAGCTCTAGTAGGTATTTGTAAATACACGATCAGCAGAACCAGAGAAGACAGACTAGCTCGATTAGACTAGGAAAATGTTTTCAATTCAAAGAGGAACGCCATTTCAAGAAGTAATTTGTAAAGTTGGTAGCTTTAATAAAACAATTGGCACTTACGAGTAATATAAAATTGATTGAAAGATTTATCGATGACTCACTGGTTAATAACAGTAAATAACCTAAAACAGAGTCAATAACCTAAAAGCCTTTCCTTTGTTTCAGTGGAAACTATTATGTTCACTGGATAAAAAGTAGAATAAACATGAAAACTCTTCAGCTTTACAATATTACCTACTTATATTATTTTCTTATTACTTGATACAAAAATTGTTAAATCTACCTATACCACGGGGAAAGTATAAGATAAACTTCAGATAACTTGTCCAATGAATGGAGTAGGTACCTAGGGAAATAGATCAGCCTACTGCTTCCCGTCCTTACACAACTCATCTTTATATCTCTATACCATGCCTATTGCCTACACACACATTTATTTACTCCTGTTCATGTAAATGAGGTAACTAGGGCCCATAAAAATACTAAACCTACATAAATAATTAACATTACAATACCTACTTATAATCTACTAATACATATCAAAATAACAATAATCTATTAAAAATCTACGTTTTGACACGTGAAGACGGTCTCGTGTTGCACTGTTTGGTGGCTCCTAACCTCTCGCAATAATGAATACCTCAATGCAGTTTTTACATTGGTTTCGGGTAGATGGCTTCTTCTTTTTTCCTCTCTACCTTGACGAAACCATCTGCATCAGCCGTCCCTTTGTTCAGTTCCCGGGTTTAAGATGAACCGTTCTTTGGGTTACGTCAGGGTGATTCTGGATTCCCACAATAGCCTTGGGTTGCTGTTGAACGGGGTCTTTCTTTACGACAGGCGAGTAAACATGTCTAGGCTTCAACGTGCTTGCATATATCGGCGTCCCCACGACAGGAGACGCGGGGCACAGTTAAGCATCGCTAGCAGGAGCGCGACCGGCGACCAATGCAATTTTGCTGACGCGGTGCTCAGCAGCGATACGTTGACCTGTCCGTGGCGTGTGTTGTCGCTGCTGGCAGGCACGTGTGACCTACATTCAGTTTTGGAATTCTGCTACATCACTACATAGATCACTGATGGTAGATTGCGATGCTTAGTAAGTTAGCACGTCGTCTGGGTCGGTCTCCATCACTTTAATCGTATCTTGGACTCTTCTCTCCCTTTTCACGGGACGCCTGCGGGACGGCATGCGGTCTGCCATAAGCAGAGTCGTACAGCAGCGTCTTGGAGCTGCGTATTTTCAGTGCGCCTCGGTGTTTGAGGTGCAGATTTGGGTCACACTGACCTCATCCTTGACGTTCAGCTGGTAATAACGAAAGGACCTCGTTCGTCACGAGTTCTTCGGAACGCAAGGTGTGAAAAAATATGCGCTGTCGGCTAACGCCGAACTCGGCCGAAATTTTAAACATGCACATGTACATATAGGGCTACATAAACATTTTTATGCAGTCATACATCTGATCAAATACTAGCTATTGATTTTACAAGTTACGGCTGCGAGGGCCAGTTTTTATATTAATTCAGCTGTGGCCTTTGTGTTAATTACGATGTGTTACTTTTTCAGAATATACGAAATATTCTTCGTGATGGCGCTGTCATGCGTGTGCGCACGAAGCAAGGAGATGACAGAGATCGAAGCACTGGGAGCGCAGCCGCGCCACTGCACCTACGAGTACGCGTACGAAATGTACGGGGCCCACTGCGCGGGGCGGGGGCTCAATAAGATACCTAACTTAAAAAGCGGTATTGAGGTAAATTCATTGTATCTACTAACCTATTTTACTGTCATTTTTATATGACCTAAATTCATCCGATAATAATTTAACTGTTTGTATTTTCCAGATCCTGGACTTCAGTGATAACAAGCTCCAGGAATTGACCGAAGAAATGATGTCTAGTTACACGAGCATCAAGTTCCTGTACCTCGCAGATAACCACATCTACAACATTGAGGAAACCGCACTCTCACGCTTCACCAACTTGCAGACTCTAGACTTATCTAACAACGTCATACTAGAGCTGCCCAACTCGATATTTCAGCTGCCGTCATTGAGGAAGTTGTATTTTAGAAGTAATCCGATATTTCACAAGGCTATAGAGCCACTGGTTATAGAGAGACCAATCAAAGCGCCGCTGGAGCTCTTGGATGTGTCAGACTGTAAAATAAAGAACCTGCCGGACTGGGGCTACCTGCCGCAGTTGCGGTTCTACAACATCTCGCACAACCCCCTCGCCGCTCTCAGTGTCGACCACTTCGCAAGGATGTGCAACCTGGTCAACGTGGACTTGACGGACTCTATAGAAAACATCAAACTCTGCAACATGAGGCCTGCTGTTTTGTGGCTGAAGGAGAAGCGAGTTTCCTTCTTACTAGCAGATTACTCAAGACTCAATACAAGAGGTTGGTATGATATAAAGTAATGCCCCATGAAACCTACATGTACTTACATGAGAATGTAATAATTAGGAATGATAACAAAATATCAATCTAACCGCTCTTGTTCATGTTGCAGAGTTCGAGAATTGTCCAGTTCCAGACGACATGGTGAATTATAACTCCACGTACCACCGGTGTAAAGCAGATTACTTACAGGTAAAATATATTTCGGTGATTTTCAAGAAAGGCAAACATTTTATGGTTCTGGCCGCTTTTATATAAATTAAGTAGATATAATAATATACTTACTTTAATTAAATATTGAAATGTTTCAGGTACAAAGTTCGAAGGCGTCGCGGCGCACATGGCTGACGATAGGCGGCGGGCTGGCGGGCTTCCTCGTCGGCTTCATACTGCTGCTGTACGTGATGCACCGACACAACGTGGCGCAGACCAAGACCAAGGCCGAGAAGATCAAGCAGGCCACACCCCCTGACTCTGACAAGAACGCCACCGCCGTCCTCCTCAGAGACATCTCATAGTTACCATATCTTCCCCATATCTTCACATCTACATTCTTGCCACACGCGCCAGATAGCGTGCCACTCACTCCTTAGCTAGTGCTGCGCAATAAGGATGATACGCGAACAGAAGTTGAAACAGATAACAAATGAGAAATGTCGAGATACGCTCGCCATGATTGTGATTCATGATTAGGTAAAATGCGTCCAATTTATTAAGAGATGGTGAATATTCAGGGTATTGATTTTGAATAAACCAAAGATATATTTTGGCACTTTTTAAATTAACACTTACGATAAGGATATTTAAATTAATAACTAGTGTAAGGCAAGTGCAAATGAAACGACAACACAGACAAGAATTAAATTCATTTTAGAGGTGCTGTGTTGTATTTGGTGCTAGACTAACGAATATTTCAATACACTCATTGTCTTAAAATATACCAACGCACCAGCTTATCTTAGCACAGATATGTAGGTATGTATAATATGAACTTCCTGAAATGACAGATTTCTGCTATGAAATTGTTCTTTTGAAAGATCTATTAAGTACAGTAAAATAATTATAATAAGTAGATAGGTAAGAGGATTACCTAAATTCACGTAATATTGTCTTCATTTTAGTAAGTAGATATGGTCAGCTTCAAAAGTACAAGTCAACGTTAATTTCTTAACATCACAAGTGCCATAAACTAAAAACAAAGTATGTATGTGAATATTTTAGTAAGTTATTGACAACACAGTGTTTAGAAGTTTTGAAAATTTAAATTTTCTCAGCTACCTACTTTTGAAGCTGACTGTACCTCCAAACCTATGATTTGTGGATATAGTTTACTGATGTAAAGTGTAATAATAAGAATATTATTTCAAAGCTTTGAAGGCTGACTAGATTTAACATTGTGCCGTTTACTCAATAGGTATGTATGTTTATTCAGTTGTGAAGAATTCCAGCGCTTTCACACTGACGAACTTTCCGATCGGAACAATCGATTTTTTGCCGCTTAGAATGAGTTGTGCGGAAAATCCGCCAGTCTAAAAACGCTGTGTATGCCCATGTTACTGCATGATAAAGTCGCAAATAAATGTTTTGTATAAGTTGACAAAATTAATTTAATTTTGTATCAATATAATGGGGCGTAAGGTATTTATAGGTGAGTATGAGCTAATGTATATTTCTGAGTGGTTTTGATAATTTGAATTTGAGATATTTTTATAAGTACCTAGTTTCCCGATTAAGATGTCTGTATTGCCTAGGTAATTAAGATTACTGGACTTATGACTTGTGAACATTTCAATGAATTCCAAAACCCATTTTGAGTGTCCTAAAAATTGGGTTCTTATATCATTAATGGCAAAATTAAAAAACATCTTGAAAATATATAGAAAACATACATGTTACTGCATATTATTAGATGTTCGGTGAATTGGCACAATTCATTGTGAAATGTAATTGCACTTCGGATGACTAATAGATAAATATGAGGGCTAATAAACATAATTTGCATTTAGTACAAAAACAATGCAAATATGTCATTTCCTACTAGTTATTGTGCTTGTTTGCTATTTTGCCAAAGATTTGATGAATTGTTTATTCATAATAACACGTTATAATAAAAACTGCTATTTTTGTAAACAAATCGTATTTTATGTAACTGTAAGGTGTTTCCACGTATATATATTTTTAAAATAATCATTAATTGTTGTTTGTGGAGACACCTTTAGGTAAAATTCACTGTGATAAGTAATAAAAAATTGTTACTAATAGCACTTTGTTTACTTTAACACATGAATAGTAAATAAAATCCAGGTGCCCCATTTCAAAAATTAATTATATTTAAATGAAATTAACAAACTGAATTAAATCGTCACAAGCTAAAAATATGTTGCATTAAATGCTATGTTGATTTTTTTGTGTTAAAACATCTCCAACTCAATCGAAATGTATGTAAACTAAACAAATCAATAAAAACAACAGCTGAGTAAACACGAGCAGTGGTTCCTTCAGTTGGCACATTCAAATGTCCTCATCTACTGAGTCTGCCAGGACACGTGTTGGATGCCAGCTTCAGGGTAATTCCGTTGAATGTTGTCCAAGTTTAGGGTAATTTGACATTAATTTCAGGTGTCTTTCTTTTCACTATCGTTAACAGATTTGGTTGGCGGCTGTGTGTCTTTCTCCTTCGCGAGACGCTGTTTACTAAACTTGCCCATGCCTGGCTGGTAGATTACGAGGCTCGGACGATCCTAGTAAAAATAGCAGAATTCATTAGTATTTTAAAAAATATACAAAAGTACACGTTTTAGAAAAAAAAAACAACTATGTTACTTACCTTATTCCTAATTCTCCTTTCAGTACGTCGATCTCCACTTTCACTCTTCTCTTTTTCCTCTGAACCCTCTCTGTCTGTTGATTTACTTCTGTCATCAAGAGAGTTCTGCCTCTTCAACACCATGTCATCCTTGACCGGCAGCTCTCCTGACTCCAAACTGTTTCTCCTCATCTTTGACACACCAACAGATGAGTTCTTAGTGATTGCTTCGTCATTAGAATCTTTACTACTATCATTTAGCTTAACTTTCTTATCCATACCCTCAATGATTTTAGTCAAGTCATCAGTCTTTACGTGCGGCAGTTGAGTAAATGGTTTGATATCGTCGTGGTTTATCGACTTCACTTTGCTGTCAGATGACATGATTTTATTGATAGCTGATTGTTTGTCTGATTTCCCAAATTCATTTTTGATTCTCTCTTTTCTAGTGTCACTGTACTTTTTACTCTTTTGCTCACGAAGCGGGTCTTTATACTTCTCCCGTTTATCCTTTTTGTACCCCTTGTCAGAATCGTCACCCTGATCATCGTCTCTGATAGGCCCGTCCTTTTTATCAGTCTCAAGTTTCTTCTTCTTGTCACTTAAAACATTAACCCCAGTTTTCCTCTGGTCTCTAAATGATTTAGATTCAAAAACAGATCCATCTTTGCTATCAGACTTCACCTGGTCATCTCGTGCGTCACTTGCCTTCTCCTTTTCCCATTCCCTGGATTTAATTTTTTTAACCTCACCCTCTCCGATTTCTTCTTCCTGAAATGACAAAATATTAAAATAAGAATAAATCAATATGTTCTCTTTACAACGAATGGTGAAAGTTTTATAAATGAACTGATCCGAGTATACTGTAGTATTGAGTTTTAAATAAAACTCTCTAATAGGCTATAACTCGTATAAGTAATGACCTGACTAAAACTATGGCTACAAGTATACTTACAGTGAGACTTACATTTAAGGTACTTTAATGGAGTTTAAATTTTATGAAACCAAACGCACGACAAATTACAATCAATCACAAGTACCATCTACAATCGACCGGGCTACAGCAACAATATCAGAATTTCAAACAACATTAACAATTATAGATTTCAATAGAATACTGGGAACCTTAAAACAAGTGTCACCACCACTTTTCTGGCTACCCTCTTGTGATTCTTTTTTATCACAGAATTTACCCGATGTTAACGTAAACGTGTTGTGGGTTTTTGTAGACAGAGCGGGGAAGTGACTGTCCCAATCAGAGTCTGTACTGATAAACTCGTCAGAACCATGACTACTTTTCAATTCTGATTTAGTAACACCACATTTCACTTTGCTTTTATGATATATTCTTTGTTCTCCATACCAAAAGCTGTGATTGTTGTACTTATTATCATAGTAATCTGTGTTGTCATTAAAGTTCTCATCTTCAGATATATCACCAGGTCTCTAAAGAAATAATAAAATAAAGTATTCAGAAATTAACCAATATCTAAAAGAAATCAAGGGACCTAATGTTGGTAATATTCACATCATGTAGGATTTTCATCTCTACACAATTAAGCTCTGAAGTATCCTGTCCATTCAATTTGTAGTTCCGTGACTGACTTCTAAAATTATACATATTTTGCTTTATACAGTGTACAATATGTTAATTTACCTTAATGGGGTTTTCTTTGGTTTTCCTTTCAATTCTCATTTTCCTCTTGTCATTCTCCCTCCTGCGGCGCTCGTCTCGCCCCCTCTTATCTTGTTTGCGAGCGGCCAGGTATTCAAGCAAAGGAGTGGATTGTACCTTCTTGTCATTTGCTGAAATTAATATGTAAAATCATCATTAATCAACATTACGTGTACCCAAGCTTCATTGAGAACGAAAAGAATATGTATTGTATAGAAAAGTTACAGCCGAAGTTAAGAATTAAGCTTCTACTGGCTGATCTATCATTATAATACTTGGGAAACATTATTTTATAATTTTTGTTGTTCTGTGAGAATACTTTGCAAAGCTTACTAGATATATAATTTGCCTTTCATTTTTATTCTTTGAAATATAATTAATAGAACAACATTCAAATAGTTACCATCATTAACTGGATAAGAATACTCAAGCTTAGGTTGATTTTCAGTGTCCGGGTCCTTTTTGAGACCTTCAACAAAGTCTTGATAGATTGGGTCGGACTCTATGGTGGCACACTTTGGATCTTTCTTCTTTTTCTTCTTAGGTATTCTCTGGAACGGTGCATATTCCACTATTCCCACATATTCCACACCTGTAACATCAAATTTGGCCAATTTTAATTTCTCTGCAGTTTAATAAAAAATATGTTGATTAACATCAGTAATATAATGGAGGTAAGCAGTTTTGTACAAAAATATTGGACTTGTAATCAAAATAGTAAGTAGTAGCAAATGTTTGTGTAATCAACAGGATAGAAACTTGTTTGTAATGTAAGCAAACTTTCTCTTTTTATTACTTTTCAACTTAAGTGTAAATAATGAGATAAAAATGATCTACAATTACTTAATTATTTAGAAACTCACTTGGCCAACATTTGCAATGTAAAGGGGAAACCAATAAATACCTCAACAACTGAGTCAATAACATGCAAACTTGTTTATAATAACAATTCACATTTACAATCAATGTGAATATCCTTACCTTTTTCATCAAGAAACACATATCCATCAAATTTATCTCTAAACAAGTAAATATCGTCAACGTTAACAAAGTTTATGTAAGCTCTGGAATATAGGTTATTGCCAAGCGAAGGATCTGGCTTGGCAAAATAGAAATGGTCATGTTCAGGTATTGGTGAAACCTGCTCCAAGAATGCTTCCTCAGTCATAGTAGGCGGCAGACGCCGAAGAATTATCTGAAACAAAGATACACTACATCAAATTCCTTTGTAATAAACGATTGTATTTACAGACAACAATTTCCAATGTAAGCAAATAGTCACTTTGGTCAGCGGCCGTTGGGTTTTTGTTTTCTTGTCCTTGTTCTTATTAATAAATGTTTTACTGCCCGAATCTGACTGTGACTCTTTAGCATCTTGATCTTCAGTCATTATACAATTTAATTGATTAAATCCCTCAACTTTTTAGGCAATCGCTCAACATTATCAAAAAACCGTGTGTCGTGTGTAATTTTTTTGACATTTACTTGGTAGTGGGTAGTTTCGATGTTTTTAATTGCTGTCAAATTTGAAGCACAGGTATTTCTTCATTCAGTCTATACATAGTTTAGTCGATTAATTGATAATGCATAAAGAACCAAGAATAATAGCACTTTCACATTAGCGCATTTTCAGCTAGGTTTTTACGAGCGACAACGTTTAGTAAACAACCAAATCATCGACAGTTACAAGGCGCCCCGGCTGGAACCGTGCAACAGACTTTTTCCGCTCGGAACATGTTGCGCACGACAAATGCTTCGTATTTGAGCGTATGTATTGTTTTAATGTTGATCAGAACTTACTGGACATTTTGAGCATGTGATTTTGGATAACCACATTCATGGACATTCACATTCACACTGAAAAGCAAGGAATAAAAATCCATTAGATTTTTTTTTATGTACATACAGGTGTATTTGAGGAATAATAATTAAGAAAACAAAATGTGATCATCAGGATGGTGTTAAGGAGAGTGTCCCTGCTGATGGCCCCTTAATTTAATATTCTATCCACAGTAATATAAGGCACGATTTTATTAATTTTTATTAGGCACTAAAGAGTACATAGGTACCATGTCAAAGAGTAAGAGGACAAAATAAATAGAGATACCACCCCCGGCTGATGTGACTATTGTTGATAAGGATTTTCTACATACTCGTCTTGAGCTAACAGTCAAACAATACCAAGATTACCATGAATTTTTACTCTGGGGAGGGAGGACAACACTATATAATATATATGTCAAAATAAGAAATTTGACTCGTTGAGGTTATGTTTGTGCTGTGCGATCCGCAAATTTAGATTACTTGAAATAAATAGGCTGAATATAAATTATTTACTAAAGTAATCATGCTACCCACAACCAGACTATCGAGACAATTATGGAGAGCAAATTTTGCTATAAGTTCACGAACATTTTGCGTCCCCCCTGAAAATAAAGGCGAAAAAGACATTTCGGGTACTGACCCCGCTGCTATTAAAGTTAGCGGTTTTGCTAAAGCCTTTGAAAAACAATCACAGATACTAGACACTGAGGACAAGGAGCAAAATTTTACATTTGCTTCACTACTCCGAAATTCAAAATTAATGGACGTAAGTTAGCCTTCTCTTAAACTATAACTATTAAATTGTAGTACTTTATCTAATAGTAGCTTCCGCCAGTGTTTTCATATACTTCCTGCGGGAACTACTTCCCAGTGACGGATTAAGTAGTCATGTGTAACCAAAATACTGTGAAGTTCATCAGTTTGATGTTTACCATCAACCCGGAGTCTTCCTCTAGGTAAGACTGGTGTCAAACTTTATGGCTTCTGACTACCTGTAGCAACTGCGACGATTAAATGTTAAATGAAATCCGGGACCCACAGTTTAACATGTCTGAAACTCAGTCTCCAAGATATACTTAGAAATGACATAAGTTGTTGTAATAATCTAAAGAAGGACATGTGCTGCGAGCAAGTTTGTTACCCTACTTTTGCCACCCAATAAAAACACATAAGAAGTGGTGAAGGGTCGTGATGCGGTGGTGGCCTAGTGGGTAAAGGACCAACCTCTCAAGTATGAGGGCGCGGGTTCGATCCCAGGTCAGGCAAGTACCAATGCAACTTTTCTATGTTTGTATGTACTTTCTAGGTATATCTTAGACACGTTAAACTGTAGGTCCCGGCTGTCACTGAACATCCTTGGCAGTCGTTACGGGTAGTAAGTAAGTCTGACACCAGTCTTACCAAGTGGTATTGGGTTGCCCAGGTAACTGGGTTGAGGAGGTCAGATAGGCAGTCGCTTCTTGTAAAGCACTGGTACTCAGCTGAATCCGGTTAGACTGGAAGCCGACCCCAACATAGTTGGGAAAAAGGCTCGGAGGATGATGATGATGAAGTGGTGAATGGTTGTCATTTTGGGGGTTGGCTTTTGTAAATATTGATGTTCAAAATTTTATTTTTTTGCACTTTTGGCTTGCAAGTTTAAACAAATAATCTGAATTTTTATTTTCAGCTTGGCGATCCCACCAACAAAGTGGTAATAGGTAAAATATTCCATGTGGTAGAAGATGACTTGTACATTGACTTTGGTTGGAAGTTCCACTGCGTGTGCACTCGGCCAACACTCAGGGGTGATGAATATGTACGAGGAGCCAGAGTAAGAATACAGATCAAGGACTTGGAACTATCTTCACGGTTCCTCGGCTCGTCCACAGATCTAACTCTATTAGAAGCAGATTGCAGGCTTCTAGGAGTAATATCAACTCCGGTGAGAGCTTCTGCTATTAGTGAAAAGTAATGTTATTTAGTATGTAGTTTGTAGTGTTAAAATCAATACATTTTGTTGTGTAAATATGGTTGTTTTATCAGTTTATGTGCACCTATGTTTTCCTATTATCGTATTACGATGGTAAATTTTTAACAAGCTTTTCTTAGCATGTTGGTCATTAATCATAATAAATACATGATGTGTTGTACCTAATCACATTAAATTATGTTGATTAACACAAAGAAAAAAATAAAATATGTAAAAATTAAAAAAAATCAAAGTAAATAGAATAAAAATGTGCATGTAATTTGTTGAGTGATGAGTTGACAGTCAAATGTTATGTGAATGTTGTTGAAGACATACTAGTACAGAGGAAACAATTTTTGTTTGTTTGTACCCTATAGGGCCCGAAACTACTGAACCGATTTGAAAAATCCTTTCATTGTTGGGACACTTCATTATCTCTGAGTAGCATAGGTTATATTTGATTTGGGTACAGGCAGTAGTTCCCACGGGACGCGAGTGAAACCGCGGGAAAACAGCTTGTTTGTAGAAAGTACATGTGTAGGTGTACTAGCTTTGTAGTTTTGTCTCTGAAATAGAAATAAAAACTCTTCGGATATCACTTGACTTACCCGAAAATTGCTAACTGTGTTAGGATGTTCGTCGGTAGGTTATTGTGAACCTAAAGGTGAACGGTTACTATAGGCGCAGTTAACGTTGCATTTATACTCATTAACAGCCAGTTTCTTCATCAAAAGTAAAAGCTAAAGTAAGGACTTTTTGCCCACGATGCGCTCACAGAATCTGTTCTTGGGCGACAAATCGCGTTCATTTTTTGTATGCCGGTTGAGTGACAAAAAGTCACCAGTGAGCGGACTCCCATTGTAATGTACAGGACGAGTGACAGTCACGTCACTCCGGCATTGCCTGCTGCTGCAACTATATTTTGTCACCGTATTGTCACGTCACCATAATAAGCGCACTCAGTATAGTTTTCATTGCACTTGACTAAGTGACAAAAGGTCACGGTGACGAAAAGTTGCAATCAGCGGCTAGCCTAATGTCAAAAAGTAAAAGTAACGGTCAATTTAGTTTTTCACTATTTTATCTATTAGTTTTGCTGTCACTTTAGCCTTGAAAAAACGAATTCGACCGTTAGTTTTACTTTTGACATTACTTTTGACTTTTGAAGAAGAAAGTGGCTGTAAATCCATCCTGATAACTATCGCCTCTGTTATCTTCCTATTCTCGAACAAATGTTTACAGCGTTCATATTCTAAACTAGTCGATCAACAAAAGGTCGGTAAATATGAGTACTTAGTAGGTAAATAATAAAATTCACGGTGGCCATTCATTACTTCCAGCTTTCTTCTCTCAATTCTTTACGACGATAACGGAACAACAGAAAAGCGAATCAGTTATTTAACGTCAAATTCTACCTACTGTATTTTAAGATTATATGACTTTATCCAACAAAACAAGGCATAAGTCAACAATATATTTATTTGACAAACATTCGGAAAACAATATATACTTACAGCATTTATCATAATTTATTAGTATCAAAAATGGAATGTTAATAAAAATAGTTATAATCTCCAAGAATCAGATTAACCTTGAATAGAGATTTTGTAAACAGATGGATTAGTTACCTACCTTATGATATTATGCTATTAAACAAAGTTTCTGAAACTTACTACTGAGTAAGTACACACTGTATATTTTACCAATAATATTCATTTTGCATTGTGCAATGTTCTATCTATACTATATACTTAAAATATCCGCTACTTATCCGCGGTTTCACCTTCGTCCCGTGAGTTCCACGTTCTTCCCATACCGGAATAAAATATAGCCTTAGTTACTCGTGGATTGACTCGTAACTTCCCAAAAGTGTTTGATATTTTTTCCAAGTTTCCATATCGGATTAGTAGTTTTCGAGCCTTAAGGGTAAAAACAAACGAAAGAAAATCCATTTTATTATATTAAAGTAGGTACAGATGTAGGTAACTTTCCCAGTCTTCTCAGTAAACCGACTTTATTTTTCTATGAATCTCTTCCTCATACTGATTCTTTCTCAAGATATTGCGTTTCACATCATCAAACTTTGAGCTCAGTGCTGAATCAACTTGGTCAAGCTTAATCTCTACCTACACTATACACATATATAACAAAGCTCCATTTCATATATGAATTTCTTATGTTGATATGGACGTAAGATACTATTTTAGTTTTATATATAAAAAAATATATGATTCTTCACAAGAAAAGCTGTCCAAACGTGAATTTCTATTTTTCTACTTAATTTAGATATAGGGATCAACATATACGGGTAAATTTTGTTTTCTACCAAAGTCAACTCGAGAGAGTATCGAATGCCGCAAAATATACGGTAGGTACCTAATATTTTCGTATTCATATACTTAGTTGAATCATTTTCATATAGGTACTTAAAACGATACTGTATCGCCTCTCAAAAGTAATTAAAAGTGACAACATAGTCACGCCAACATCTCATTACATCCTAGTCGATTACCTTTTCTTTGTCTTCTTCAAACTTGGAGACGATTGCTATGATGCTCGGGTCCTTTGTCGCGTCATTGGCGTCTGGGTGAGCTATTAAAATGTCATCAACGGTGGGTGGTCTCGTGTTTTCATGATCTGACTTGTCAGAAGAGTGCGTGGCCCCCCACTCCTTCAGATACTTGACTACTTCGGGGTGCCTGAATGTTTCGGCCTCATCCAGTGGGCGCTTGCCCCAGCGGTCGCGAGGGTCGTGCGGGACTCCACACTGAACAAGGAGAAAGACTACGCAGGAGAGGTGGCCCTCCGCTGCAGCCAGATGTAGCGCGGTACGACCTTCGTAATCCGCCAGAGTCATGTCCATGCCTGAGAGGTGGTGCCTGAAACGCGATAAGATTTTACATATTTATGGACAGTCCTGGTGCTGGAAAAAGTTAAGTCGTGAAAAGCAACTTTTGCGATATATTCTAGCGAAATGATTTATCAATTTATGTATATATAAAACTACCTAATACTACTACTTTTCTTTAATACTGGTGGTTTGATGTTGAATACCTCCTCAGTGCGCTGAGATCCCCACTCGCAGCAGAGAACAAGAGATTGACGATGTTGAGGCCAATAGACTCGAACTTGTACCGACGAGGATCTTTCTTGTGGCTCGCGTAACGAATGTTGTCGTACTTGTGGAAATTGAACCTCTTGATCAAGTCCTGAAGAAAAGTGTGCGTTTTTATCAGAATTATGCCGAGAGTTTAAGCGTGAGAATTACCTAACTAAATTGAACTAAATAGAATTACATCACAGAATTGCAAGCCTCGGCAGCTGTTTCCTATAGAATCCAGCGGTGGGGACCATGTGCAGATGCCCATAACATTAGGAACAACTATGAGCATAGCTCCAGACACTCCAGACTTCGCTGGAAGTCCTACTTTGAACGCGAATTCTCCTGAATAGTCGTACATGCCACAGCTATGCATTAGAGATAGCACGTTGCGTACGGTGCTGTTCCGAAGAACTTTTTCATCAGTGATAGGGCAGATACCTCCATTTGCAAAGGTGGAAGACACAATTGCCATAATGTCGCAGTTGGCTTCCAACGCGCAACACTGTAATTAGGAAAATACACATTAATTAAATTCTTTGGTAGAAGGCACATGCATTTATTTTGAAAGAATTGCAAATGGTACACACTTGGAAATAGAAGTCCATACATTCTCGGAAATTAGCTTTTTCTGGGAAACATTTATGTTCTCTCATGTAGAAGCCAAGCGCATAGTTTCTGTCAGCACCTTCGCGTTCAGACAAAAATACTGCATTGTTAAAGCCCAGGGGTTCGTTGCCAGCCAGTCGGCTAAAGAATGATATGACATGATCAAACTTTTCAGCGGAGGACATGTCGGGCCTGTCCAAGGTCTTCAGTAATGAGCACACTAGAATTGCTCCTGCATTGATCATTGGGTTGTGCGGCTTCACTGTAATTTTTTTATATACTAGTTTATACGTATTGTTATGATATAAACGCTTTTGCAAATAACAAACTTTTTCACATACAAATAGTTGTGACTATCCGCATAACTGGGGCCCGATTCTAATAATAATTTCAAAATTGAATAGAAATTGAATCGCAATAGCAGTTTTAACCATATCGGGCATTCTGATACTAATAAAAGACCAATCGTATTCCAATGACATTCGATTGGTCTGCTATTTTGGTGATTTTGGTCTATACGGTAGTTTGCTCTACAATCATATTGCAATCGTAAAAAAACATTTTGTAGACAAAATGATTCATTATAAAATGACAGAAAAGGATAAAAACTTTTATTTCAAACAAAAAATAGCTAAATTGAATAGATTGGATCTCAGTCGGATGTGAATCGTATGTCGCTTAAGTAAAATAGCATATTTTATATATACAATGTGTCCCGGGGATAAGTGACCGCCCGAAATTTTTTGAATATTTGTACAAAATTAAGGATAATTTCCTTTATATTTTTGACTTACCGCCTTTGGTTTTTTTTAATGATTTTTAGTAAATACTGTGACGTGCTGCAGTTTTTTTAAGATATTTCCTAAGTTTTTACATCTTTTTAAATTCTTTTTTCTTTATTGACTAGCCGACATCATAGTTTATCAATTAAAATTATCAAACATAACAAAAATGTAATAAAACATTTATTAGAAAAAAAAGAAAATAAAAATTCAAAGAAAATAACGCCTTTTTTTCAGTTTTTTCAAAATAAGTCCAATAAATGCCCCCTTAATATCACTTTCTTTTAATTTATTAATAAACTACATGATATTTCCTACAATAGTTCACAGCAATGTTTGCTGCTATTTCAAACAAATGCAAAAATACAGTCAGTTGAAATTTGAAAAAAAAGAGCAAAGCCTGTTATTAACAGGCCTGACAATAAAATTTTTTTAATGATTTTTTTCAAAAATATAAATGAAATTATCCTTAATTTTGTACAAATATTCAAAAAATTTCGGGCGGTCACTTATCCCCGGGACACATTGTATATTCAGTTGTCGAGTTCCCTCGACCTTCTCTGGTCTCCATCATCAGGTCTGCTCCAAATTAAACTGTTGAATAGGTAGTGATATCAGGCATACACCTGAGTGTCAAGGTTTTACCCTATTACATCTTTCGAAGGTTGCCTTCGATTTCTCAGGGTTTCCATCATCAGATCCTGATCTAATGATGGAAGGAAGTATACCCTATCTAACAAAATTGATTAATAAATGGCGGAGTAATCGCGTAACAAACATACAAAAAAATATGGTCGTATTGAGAACCTCCGCTTTTTGGGAACTTCGGTTTTAAGGTCTTTATGTTTCAGAATGTCTTAATAACTGGAGTATGTCACTGAAGCATCAAAAGGGTTAGCCAAGCATGTAAGAGTGTGTTCTAAAATTGAATTTTGGAGAATTGCTAAATTTTGTCTAATCACCCGGTTTCCCGGGAAACTTCCTCCCGTACCCGGAGACATGTTAGTGAATGTTCAGCGCAGAGAGTGTAGCTATGTATGGCAGTTGTTGGTACGTACTGTTATAGTCTAGAACGAGTTCATTGAAGTTGCGGCCACTGGGCTCTGTGCCAACATATTTGTGTACCAGTTCGGCTCCCAGAGTCTCGAGAGCCATAGCGTATGTGAGCGGTTTGCTGCACGATTGTATAGTGAACGGAACGTTCACGTCACCTAAATGGTAAGGGGCATTAAAAATGTTTTTTTTTTTAACACGAGGAATAAATATAAAATTTTTGAAATTTATCGAGATCTCACCGATGGAAAATCGTTGTCCATCGATAGTGCAAACGCTCACTCCCCAGCTCTCTACGCTGGCCCTAGCCAGCTGCGGTATGTAACTAGCTATTTTTCCTTTGTAGTTACTTTTAGCAGCCCAATACATTTCTTCTATGTCTTTTATAAAGTCTTGGAAGTCTGGAATTACAAAGTGACTGCGGAAAGCCTTCGTTATCAGAACGATGTTAGGCTTAATTACTCCATTAAAAGTTTCCCTGTCTAGTTTTAGTGTTTCCGGGGTACCTTCGAAATTGGAATCTCTGTGCACTATGTATAAATTTTGCATAATATCTTTGACACGAGCGTCATTTTTTCTAATGCCGGTTGTCCTCAGAGCCTGTAGACGGGTAAATCGTTTTGATAATGTTTTTAATTTCATGTGGAAAAGAGAACGTAGCTTGTAGGTACTTACGGCCAAAAATTTTCCGATTGGCACAAGTCCTGTTACTTCATTTTTGAACATGTCAAATAGGACATCGCCGGCGTTTTTGTGAGAACCTTGCTGAAGTCTGTCGGTTTACAGAAAGCTGATTAGTTATCAATGTTATCATACATATTTTATTGTTTAATTTAAACTCAGCGCCATGAAATATGGTTTAAAAATAAGTAAGTAGATATCAGCCCAGATTTTTATTGATAGTCATTTATCCTCTGTGCCCGATAGAGTTAGATATTATTTATAATGCCTGGGCATTACTCTCTCGGTCCATAACATAAATAAATTAATGTGAGCAATTGACACCGTGTCTGCATTGACCCAGAGACATTACTTTTACTTACAGCAGGTCCATAGACTGTACTGCATAGAAGTTGGATGCAGAATTGCGCCATTTCTGAAAGGAAAGTATGCTGAATTTATTTAGAGTTATTTTATTACTACATAAGTAGTTGCTGAATAAAACACGTGATGATTTGATGGTTGATGAGGAGAACTACACTGCTGGACAACAAAAACCTCCTCCAAGATTCGCCACTTTGCTTGATTTTCAGCAACCAGCATTCACTATTTTCAGATTGTCCGTCTATCAAGTCAGGGGTCTGCCCAAACTGCGACTTACTTTATTTAAAGTATTTTTTATATTTTTACAAAACGTGAGCAGACAAAGAAAAATACAAAAATATTTACTTACAGTTATGAGCAGTAAATAGAAAGAAAATTAAAAACTGGCTCTCTTAAATTAATAAGGATAACCCCTACGTAGTATTGGTTTAAGCAAAATCTTATCACCAAGTCTCGCATGTGATTTTATTACGAATATCGCTTGCTACTCATATCAGACGTAGATAGATATCTTTTAAAACTGTACCTACGAACAAATACAATTAATTGCAACCAAGGTGGACTTTGATAGTAGCACAGATAGTACCTACTAACTGATACTACTACAGTATAACTGGATACTGGATAACAGGTTTAATTCATATTTAAGATTGGTACTTTGCTTCAAGTTTTATCATTTTACGCGTAGCAACATCTCTACCAAAAGGTCCTGAACACAAACCACAAGGCACTCAGGGAGATTCCTAAAAAAAGCATTTTATTCATTCTAAAAATATGTTTATTGTCTTTTAACGAAAGTGACTTCGACAGGTCCCTGGTTCCTGAAGACGGCATCGGCGATCATGCGTATATCTGAGGGTCGCGTGACCGGCTGCAGCTCGAACTCTCTCAATACCTCCGCTACGGCTATTTTCATCTCCATCATGGCGAACTTTTGACCTGAAATATTACGTTTTAGTTTGTATTAGCTGTTTCCCACGGTTATGGGCGCGCCCCGTAGAGCTTATGTCACCGGGTATAGTGTAGCTTTAGGATAGTTCATTAATTTTGAAGAATTAAGGGTACAAACAAACGAACAAAGAAATATCATCTCATCATTTGCCTATCCTTCTCCTAACTTTGTTGGGGTCGGCTTTCAGTCTTACCGGATAGGTACAACCGAATACCAATAAGTATTTATTTTAAAAAGTAGGTGCCTACATACAGATATAGATAATTGTCCTTTGTTGTAGGTAGTAACCTACCAATAGTGCAGACTGATAATTATTGGAACGGTATTTGGATTAATCAGGTGTTAAACACCCGATAAATGCATAAAAAAGAACATCTCGATATGAAATCTGATAACCCGTCGTAACCCGATTTGTCGTGTGCGTAACAGTTGTAGATTACGATTTATCATATGAAATGTTCCAATTGCTTTACTTAGAATATTCGTGTCATACCTACTTGTACATAGAACATTGATTCTCTTCCTTTTACTTTTCCATCAACTCATAAATTAAGGGTGAAAGTGTGGGCACTTCTAGAGAAGAGTGCTGTATCCCGACCAATCTACTACCACCAGGTGAGCTCAAGAGCATGTTAAAAAGGCCTTTACCTATACAATTTCTAGGTCCAGCACTGAAAGGTATGTAGGCATAAGGGTGTCTCCCCACGCTGTTTTCTGGCAGGAACCTATCAGGGTCGAAGGCTGTTGGGTTCTTGAACAGATCTGCGCGACGATGAAGGTCGTAAATCTGGATGTGGCAGAATGTTCCCGCCGGAATTTTATAATTACCTAAAATATTAGTAAAATGTTATAGGTACTAACCTAAAATAGGACTCACAGGTGTTCATTTTAAATTACAGTAGTAAGTAGCCCACTAATTTGTTTAATCACGTATTAACGCGTTTTGTTCATTAATGGGCCGATTAGATAATACATATTGATTTATCAACAAAACTTTGCGCAAGCAAATTATCTATTAATTTCATCGTAAGTATGTACTTTGTTACAATGAACTCTGATTTTAGCATGGAACAGTGGTTGTACTATGATACTGAAATAAAACTGGCCAAACGCGAGTCAGACTTGCGCAACGCGTATGAAGGGTTCCATTATATAATATAATATACAAACAGGAAACAATAAGTAAATAATTATTATTGGCCCTGACGACTGAAAAAATAGATGATAAAAAAAATACAAATCCTACTTACTTAGTGTGACAGTTTCATTTAAACTTCTGCTGATGAAATGTACAGGAGGGAAGAGCCTTAACGATTCTTTAATGCATCGCTCTAAGTATTTCATCTTAGGCAAGTCTTCCATCGTAATAGGACGTTTATCATCTCCCAAAATTTCCTTCAATTCTTCAAGAATTTTATCCTGTAACAAATATTTAATAATTTCCCATCATGAAATGAGCAGTAATATTTTATTTATTTATTTAGAATCCAGTCCAAACCCGATTAGATTTTGGTTCTCTCTATGAACGTTTTAAGAGTTCGTAACCTATAAAGCAACCAACCTGAGCCTCCTTGTGGTTTGCTAACAGCATAAAACAATACGTCAGTCCACCCGCTGTAGTATCATGACCCTGCAGACAAAATATAACTAGTTACTACTCGTATTTGTTTACCTATCTTAAAAGATTGCTTAACAATGAATGAACGAATTTTAAATATTCGTTTATCGGCCATCGACACTATCTACTACTACTACAAACCTCAAACATGAATGTGTCTACTTCTTCTTGGACGCCACTATCACTGATGTGACCTTCTTTTCTAGCAGACAATAGCACGTCCAACATGGCCGTCTTCTTCTTACTCTTGTACACGTAAGTGTCATCATCGTCATTTTCATCAGGTACTTTGATTCCGTGTTTTTCAATGTACGCGCTCCTTTCGTCAATCACTTTCTTTGTAAAACTATGTACTGTTTTGAGATACCCGTCCTGTTTTTTGCTCAACGGCGATAGATTGAATATGAAGTCAAAAAAGTAATATACTTTAATGAATCTTTGGTAAAATATGTATCCTAAGTTGTGTATAGCTTCTTTGTAAGCACTTGCAGCAGTTTTGTCGTAGTCGGTTAAGTTTGTGCCCATGGCGGTCTCTGAAATCACAAAAAAATAAGAAACAAACAAAGAAAATTATAGATACCATATAATGACACTGACTATCAGTGCTCAAGTAACAGGAACCATCTATTTTTGAGTGAATGAATGCCAAGTATCATAGCTCTTTGATCATTTTTACTATGCCTCTATTTCTACGAACAATACAAAGTATTAATAGAAAGATGTCGATATTTTTATCTATTTCAGATTTCATCAGGACCTTAATATTAGGATTACCTTTTATATAATTAAGAACTTAATACATATTGTTGCATAGGCACCAGTATCCAGTAGCATACACAGGTGTTATCCATGTTGTCAATTGTCATATCATATTAAATAGCAACAATGATAACTGTATCAAGAGCGATCGATCTACACGTCTGAGGGTGAGGCATAACTTTTCAGAGTGTATGTATGACAACGCAAAACTTCATCATCTACAAAGAAAGCTTATGTTTCTTGCTACCTACCTCAAGGATTTTAAAAAATGTATGCAGTTAGGTACTTACCGCAAATAGAGTTGAGAGTGAATTCTGATATAACTGGTACTACGTCTATCGGTCGACCTGAAACCTCTTTAAGGTTTTCCACAAATCGTTGAGTATTTTCACTGATTACTTCACAAAACTGTTTCAGAATATTGAAGTGAAATGTGGGCGTAAGAATCTTCCTTCTTTGCTGCCATTTTTGACCTTAATATACAAAATTAAATATAAATGTATTGAACACGAAACCAATTACGTGAATGTACCCATTTCGAAATGTATGTGCAAGAAATGTTGACAGCAAAAAATCGTAGGATTTTCCAAATGCCAAATGTAAGAAACCTCAAGTTAATTATTTTGGCTGGTGTTAATTTCTATCCAAGTTGATACAAAATGAAAATGCTATAACTCTCTGTTCTCTGTACCTTTACTAAGAAGAAGCCCATCCCCAAGCCAGGGTTTCAGAAGCCGGTAGACTTGACTTTTTTCATTATACTTCATACTTGACACGATAGTCTGCAAATATAAAGTAGTTTGTAAGTTATTTCGACAATTTAATATCATTTTGTAATACCCATATTTAATTGTACTTACCTCAATATCTTCAGGATTATAAATAGATACAGCGGCCATAGGGTACATCCAAAGTCTATATATTCCTGAATTCTCTTGAGCCAATTTTCTCGCCAGTTTCATAACTTCCACTAAAAGCAATATAAGTAACGACATGACAACAGGACACCCCACAATTATTGTTTTAACTCATCAAAGCAGGTTTTAATTGTACAAACAAGTATCTACCCGATACTATTTAATACTTAGTCTGTTCGTAATCATGAATGAACAGTGAAATTAGTAATATCAAAAAAATCATAACTGGCGATCTTAGGCAACTCTCTAAAGACGGTAGATTACACCGTTGTCTTAAAGTGGAAATAGTTTTCCGACTTCAATTTCACTCTTTCAAAAGGTGCAAAGTTATTGTAAAGAAAGAAAAATAGTATTGTACCTGACGACAACATAACAGCGGGACCATTTCCTAAAATAAAAGAATCTTCTGGTCCGGGCAGTTTTCTAATTAACCGCGCTCTTTCATTGTAGTTCAACAAGAGGTGTAACAAACACAGGAATCCCACGAAAAATAATAAAAACCAGAACATTTTTACAAACGTCTACGCCCTTCGCCGCTATAGTGAAAACTGAAGATTAATAATTATCTTTTATTTATATAAATACCTATATTGTTTCAGTAATCACTTGATAAGTTATATTTTTTTTACGTTTCATAATGCTGGTTTATCACGGATTTCAGTACTTATACCGGTACCACTTCATAAAGGTAAGAACAACGTTCCTGATTTCTTGACTGAATAAATTAAGTAAGAATGTAGGTAGTCTCACTCCTCTAGACCAAAAGCTTATTTTTGGTTTTTCTGTGACTAGCAATAGCTGTCACTACCCATTCAAGTGGACATTTTCATCAATACGAATAACTATAATAAGCTCAAACACGAGGCAGCTGCCATACACCGTTAAGGAGTTCCCTGAACTGTACTCCCAACAAACAAGCTACTCTTATAAAATTAAATGTTTAAGGTCTAATTTCTTATAGTTGCTTTAAAATCGCTTTCATAATGTCAATGTTCCTTATTATGGCACAATATAAGAAGATTTGGCTAATATTACCTTTACTCTTATAATTTGGTTGGGTTAACCATAACAAGTCCAAATTACATGATTATAATAAGGATTGAAAATGTGTTATTCTCATAAGCGCATTTACAATGCTTTTAAGCCTTATAATATTCAAAACCCTATAAAAGCTTTTCATTTGGCTAACTGTTCTTATAATAGTAATGCATAAGCTAACTATGATGCTTTTAAACTCGTAGGAGCATTTCATAAGATGTCTACCCAACAAACAATATTCTGCATTTTATATGGTCTTTACAAGAATGAACGCAATCCATAATCTCTTACATAGTCATTAAATACTTATACTTATAGTCATAAACCCGATACCAACAAATCACTTGAGGGTTCCGTCAATGATTTTATGGAAGATGACAATGAAGTACAGGAAATCAGTCAAGAAGAATATAACGGTGGTGGTAGTGAAGAAGACATAAATTTTCAACTGAGTTGAATAAGATGGATATCGGTGGTGATGTCAAAAACTGGGCAGTAAAAAATAATATTTCACAATGGCTTTGAGTGATCTTTTAAAAATATTACAATCTATTTATTAAAATATCTATTTATTTACACTTTTTTTTTAATTAGCCTATATGCTGTCCCACTGCATACACTGACCTAGTAATAATTATTTTTCATTGCCTAGGTATTGAATTTTTTTATTACTATTGAGAAATGTGTAATAAAATTATGGATTACAATATTCACATTCATCTTCAATAAAGATCATAAATCAAATACTCTTTACAATTTTGACAAAACAAGAGAGTGAATAGTAGCAAAACTTCTATTTTTTACTTTTATTTTTTCACAAAGTGTTAAGGTATGTTTGACAAAGTCTGATATTTGCAATGAAAACATTTTCTTCGTACGATAAAATGTGTCAAATTCCATGGCCAACTCTTGTTTTGGACAGTGAGATCTTCTCCGTAAATACGACCATTGTGATAATACCTAAAATGTAATATAGCTAATATTAATACAGCTACGGAATTATGAAAGGAACCCTAACGGTAGATAAAATGGCGATAGCAGATGGAATAAATGTTGCCATTACAGAGCTTATAATCTTATAGATTTCTAATAGACGTTGTGAGAATGATATTACCCTTGTAAAAGCGTTATAAAAAACATGCCTTAATAATTATTCACATTTTTACGTGAAAACTACCCAAATTCAAGGGCGCGTTGATATAATTACACTTTTTGTACCACATTTTATCATACGTTTGAATTCCCACACAGTTTTCTCAATAAACAAACACAATATACTCTCGGATTCAGGTACACTAAAAAAATAAATGCAATTAATCATGGTTCTTGTTTTCTTTAAAATACTCGTTGACGCTGCCAAACTGTGAAAAATTACTCAACAAAACACTTCTTGCAGAATCTCAAACACTGATTTTAAGGCGAATAGCTTTAAAATAGAATTTGTCTTGCCGCTATAAGTTTTACTCCCTTGTTACTCGTCATTATAAAACATGTATAAGGTTGGTTGGCTTTTTAAGAGCAAATCCTTTTGCTTTTATTAGTTTGACTCCCTTATCGCTTGCTATAATAAAGTACATATAAGAAAAAGAAGCTGACAATAAAGCAAATATAAGGGGGGTTTGAGGTTATTGTTCTTGTAATTTGTGCCCAAACGCACCCTTATTAGCGTTAAGACGGCTCTTATAAGAAAATTATTTTTGGCATTTTTAGCCACTATGAGAGGATTTTTTGTTTGTTGGGCTTCGTCTCCATCGTAGAAACCGTAATTGTAGTCAAAATCTATCTCGATTTCAACACCAGGGGAGTCAAAGGTTGCCAGATTCAACCTTTTTTTATGTAGAATCTAAGATGACAAAAATATTACGACAAGAACAAATCGCAGGTGTAACCTCAGCTTATTTCTAAACTACTTAAAACTAGAAAGTAAATTAATTCGCAATCTTATCTTGGCTGCCAGACGTTACTGCGGTATGCCTACTGTTATCATTAACACTAGGTCCTTAATCATTCAATCACCAATACCTAGTAATAAGATTTGATATAGTAATAATATTTGCGGACACACGGACTTTGGCCACCTACTGAGTAGGCACCTATTTACTACTTTTCCTCCTATTTATCTCGGTTAGTAGTTTGGGTAACGAATTTTACAGACATGAAAAGTGCCAGGTATATTTTTTTCTATAGACAATCTGCACGAATGTCGTTGATTGGTGGGCGAACCTGCCACATACTAAGGGTAACAGAAGGTCTGCCAGCCCATATCCAACGAGTTAGTGCGCTATTTAGAAAACACTAAATCGTTCTTAATTTACGTGGAGATGAAGGCGAGATCCAGAAGTCCATTTTGGTAAGTAGGCTGACATCGATCGCGGCGATTGAATCGGTAAAAAGTAACGTAAATGAGAAATATAGCTAATTAATAAAAAAAAAACAAGAACTTAGATGCTAAAATCAAAAATTAAATAATAACAAATTATTGTTAAAAGGATATTTCAATAAACTTCTTGTGTCTCAAAAAATATAATATTACAAACGAGTATTGTGTATTAATAAATTAGGAATAAGTACAACGTAAAAAACTTGTCGCGTAACAGGCTGAGAAGTGTGTTCCAAAGTTTTATAAAAGGCACTTAACAGTAGACTGCGAAACCTTAATATCAATTACATCCACCCTATTAATTAAACTAACGATGTGAAAAAAAAAATGGCACTGTGCTTCACAAACCACTAACCTCTCCAGTATGAATGAGTTTGATTCCAGGTCAGGCAAGTACCAATACAACTTTTAAATTTTTTATATAGTGTCTATGTATATCTTGGACTCCAATGGCTGATTAAAACGTGAAGGAAAACAAGTCGAGGAAACCTAGCTAAGAAGTCACTAAGTACTTAGTGAGCAAGCGTTGTGATTAACAATCCTTCTCCATGTGAAAGGAGGCCTGTGCCCAGCAGTGAGACGATAATAAGGCTGATGATGATGATGCTTTACAAAATTGTAAGTCTGGTGTAGTTCCTTCAGACTTCAAATTAATACTAAGTACATTTTCAAAAAATGTTACGACCCTATTCGAAATGTTTGGCTTGGAGCATTAAACTTAATGTAGATATGTACATACCTGTTTGTTCTGAACGTCTATTCGGTTAGTCCGGGTGCTGGTAGAAGGTTCATTCACCTCCAGAACTTCCTGAAAACTTGTCTTAGTCGTTAACTAGAACCAGTTAGATACAAGAATACATTTTTAAACCACTGTGTATTCAACGTAACTCAGACATATACCTTTTTGTTCTGATTTTCCATTTCTTTTAACATTTTATTTTTATAGCACTTTTTCGCTGAATAATTTAAGAGAGTAAAAGAAAAGGGGAGTATAAAATATATATTATTCTTTTCTTTTGTTTTATAAAGTGACACATATAAAACCAAGAATTTTGGATGTGAGACTCACCGCGTTGGATTCCAATGTGCAGTTGACTGCTGCCAATTTTTAACCGATGATACCATTTTATAAAATTTACCAAGAAAGTTGACAGTTTCTTCTCTAGGGTCAGTCCTTCAAATATACATGGCTATCTGTTTCTCCGCGGTTTCACCTACGTACCAGGGAAACTTCTCCGCGTACCCGGACAAAACATACTTAGTCACTCAAAAGATAGTAACTCAGCTTTCCCAAAATAACAGAAAATTTCTAATCGGATTAGCAGTTTTTGTAAAAAAAAATCCTGTTTATCAGTTCAACTATCTAAGTATGTATAAGAACCTAAGTACCTATTTAGATTACCTATGCAATAAATTATAACGATATAATAAAATTGTATATTTATCTTCCTTTTATTCAATAGTTTTACAAATGATCTTATGATAGGGAAATATTAAAACTAAATATTTATCTGTATTTCCGACATCATTCATTCTTTTTCATTCTCATAAAAATAAAGGGAAGTAATGGATATAGATATGCATTCCAGTCATAATATTCAGTAGATTTAGGGGATTTTGAATAAAACCTCTTTCTATTAATTATGGGTGATTTAATTTCCACGTCTGATAATACTGATTGACAGCAACTGTCAACTGCATCAAAGAAGATTAGACCACAGAGGACAAAATAACTAGAATCAGACGGTACCAGAACTACCAGACGTGGAAATCCTATCAGCCCTTAAGAGGTTTTATGCAAAATTAACTGTGTTAATACATAAACCTATTACTTATTTCTCCTTTATCAAGTTGTTTGTACCTACATATAAAATACGAATGCTTTTTTGAGAAATTAAAATATCCTAGATTACTTCATGAAAGGGTAGTAAAAATTACAAGTACAAAACCTCTGAATTAACCAGGAAGGAAGAAATAATGAAACCACTTGACCCCCAGTAAGGCTAGCCCGCAGGTTTCCCAGCGGGGCCCAATAGGGCCAAGACCTGCCTGGGCTGCGGGTTGTTCGAAAGAGCTACAGCGGCCCTGGTACATAAAAGGCATACGACGGAACACGACGGTTTTTAGTCAATAAGAGTCTGACACTCCCTCACAGCTGCTAACCCACAGCGGGACGGGTCATTTGATGATTTTTGACGTCGTTAAAAAAAAATAAAAGCCCGCAGGTTCCACCAACATACCAAAAGGCTCACCTGCAGACCAGATTTAACGTGGGTGAGATTTTGCCTTATGATATTAGTAATAGCATTATTTTATAAACGTAGGTACGTACATAGAATCAACTTATTTTAGGTAGGCACTAGCTCATGCGTGTAATAATATTAGCGTGATAAAGTGATAATTGTTAATATTATATCTCTTAATTAGCCTAAAAGTTAGAAAGTAATAGGTACTACTTACTTATCAGGATCCGAGTTATGTTTTTGCTATACCAATTGATACTGCATTATCAAACTTGAAGGTTATAATCTAAGCCTATCTTTCTGTAATCTAAATTAATGTAAGAAAGTGGAAATACTTTCTTGTTTCTACCCGTATTTAAGGGAAACAACTCACCCGATTTGAAAAATAAATTTACTGTTGGGAAGCTATGTTATCACAGCACTGCTAATAGGATTTCCTAATATAGGTCATGTAATTCACTGAAAAGAGCTTTAATTTCTGTAGAAGTAAACAAAGTAACCTTATTTTGTTAAACGTATATTATATTCATCTTACATATTTATTACATTTGTGATAAAATTTTATAAACCTACTTAACTCTTCTACCCATCCATAAACTATTCCATAGCTATTTATTTGGTGATATCGGCAATTCTACTTAGAAGGATTTGTCAACAAAATGAAGTATTACAATACTAAAATTATATTTATGAAATATCTAAGGACTTCCGACCTGCTTAAAACCAACTTTCAAATAGAAAAAATGTATCCAAATCGGTTTATCCGTTTAAGATCTACGGTCCACAGACATCACTCTCATAGCACTCGAGCTTTTAACACCCCTTTTTTGTATCCTTACATAACAGTACTCTTATAAAATATTTGTTATATACTTATAGAATATATTTTATCTATGGGCTTATAGAAGGATGTATAATGATATGTTTCAAATCAGGAACTGAACTACAGGATTCTTGAGCCTGCTCAACTTCTGCCTCCATAATTAATTTGGCTATTTCGAATTTCAGTGTAGCTTGTCGCTGCAATTTCATCTTTTTTATCGTCCTTGCGTAGCCTAAGAAAATTAAGTCTGTTTCGTCCAAGTCGGCGATGTCTGCTCGGCTATTATTTTGGTCTCTTTTAGCGAAGTAACTGATAACCCTGTCTGCGTCTGATTCATGGCTCTGTGTGACGTAAGTATCATCGATCAATGGGTCAGGACTGGCGTGCATTCTTCGTGATTTGTTTATCGATCTGGAATTCTTTGAATGGGAGTTGGATCCCGCAAATTCTAGGTAGGGTTGTAAGAACTCCATCTGTGTACCCCATGGCCAGGTTTTATATCGTTCAACATGTCTATTGTTGGCTGAAATTGTCTCGTTTTGGGCTCTTAGGTACTTCCCGTAGGAGTCTCTTAAATTCTTCCATTTAGATTTAAGTGCATCACCTGTAAACAATAAGAGAGTTGTTCGGTAAAGTTAGCAAACAGCACAGAACAAGGTACCTACGGTCGTGAACAGTACACAACATCGATAAAGTACCTATACAATCGGTATCCGCGTTGCCAGACGGGACTCCCGCCAAAATCGGGAACAAGAGCACTTACACCTTTACCTAATATTAAATTATATTCAAAATCTCGAAACATCTGGTCTTATTATATTTGCCTCTAGGCCTCTATGTATTAAAAATGAAAGAGAGAATTTGTTTGTTTCGCTTTCAACCTAAAATGGCTGAACCGATTAAGGTGAAATTGATATGCGGCATGCGCAAACTGAGATCCTTGAGACTAAGATACGATTTGTATAGGTGTGGGACGTAGATCCCTCGAAATGCAGACGAGATTACGAGCGAAATCTACTAAGTCCTAACAAATATTAAAATTCTCGAAAAATTGCGAAAAGCATAAGTTGTATCAAAACATAATGCGTAGGTCGGTATTATCTGTTTACGTTTCTAGTAAAATAAAGTGAAATCTCACCGCCTCCAACATCTCGCAGTGCTTCTGCAATTTTGTCCCATATTTTGTCTTTGAGATGTTTATTTTTGTAATCATCGTGTGTTGTGTCATACAGGACAGGATAGCTTCGAATAGTTTCGATTAACCTCTCAGTTTTTTCCGCCATTTTGTGTCTCCGTTCGCGCGGTCTGGCGCGAGGCCGCGAGCAACTGGCCGCCACCGCCACCGTGACGCGCGTGCGCGAGGGGCGCGCGGTGGCGGGCAGAGGCAGAGATAACTGCAGCGGGCGCGGGGCACTCGCCTGACGCATACCTACTAATAGGTATGTAGATATGTCTCTTCGTTGTAATAGCTTCACAAGGTCCTTCGCACTTTTCTGAAATATTTAACTACAAAAAAATGCTAGTCCGACTCGGACACCCAGGGGTCCGTGCGTAGGATTATTATAAATAGTTCACTGAATAGACCCACTGACCATATTTTTTTTATGAAAACTTCATATTTCTTAACTCTTAACTTTATATGTCAATTTTGAAGTATTCAATACTTCAAAATTGACACACCCATCCTTCAAGTATTCTAAGAAGACCGCGTCCTCAATAAAAATAATGTGCTATAGACAGGTTTCCGTTAAAGGAACCTCGGGTTGATACATATTTCCATCCTTCGTGGATTTACAACACCGTTTTATGGTTTACATACTTCGAAGACAAAGACCTGATTGGTATTTTTTTTATATTTTACTTAACGACTTAATTACATCCAATAGTTATGAGATTATTTAATGTAAATGTGGTCTATAAAGATACAACTGTCCAAATATAATATGTATGTTTGCCCAGTTAGGTATATCAAAATTCATGACCTACGACCATATCACAAGTAGGTATGTACCTACCATATTATAAGTAGTCGTAGGTCACGAATTTTGATTCTGTTGAGTGCGTCAATATGTGCGCCTTTTTGTGTTGAATAAGCAGATTTATCTTTTTATTTCACGTGAATTTAGAGACCTAAGAATACTGTTTAAATTCCAAAATGATATATCTACGAATCCAGAGTGTGACATAGTGATCTCATAAGTATTCTGTTTCTTTGCACTTAATACTCATTTGGGTCACCTTTTTTTGATGGTGTTAGTACTGATCACACATTAGGTATGTAAGTGTCTACTGATTAGGTCAATGAAATCCAGGCTACTAGCTTAAAAAAACAATCTGAAAAGAACCGACGAGGATTTTACTTACCTACATAGAATTCTTTAGAAAATAAATGGCAAATAAATGGCAAAAAAAGGAGAAAGAGAAGGAAACTTTTGTTCAATATCTATAAATAAATCATTTAATTAATTAACAAACAGTTTTACTGCTAAAAGTTTAACATAGCGACTACGGTAACAAATCACTCAATCCAAAAGATACTCCATCCCTATGGCCGATCGTTAACTTTCGAAGTAACACGCCCCGTTTTGATGAACAATATTATTATTACTTTGATTTACTATGATGCATAATGCCCGGTAAAATTCAGATGAGTACCTAAATGTAATTTTCTTCAAATGTTACTACACATAAACGGAAGCCTCTGCGGGGCTCTTATGAGCCGAAGCCTGCCAGGGCTGCAGGATTGTTTAAAAATGTTACCACGTCATAGTACACAAAGCTTTACATCATAAAAGTTTTAAGATACTCCTTTTCACTGAAATCCGTCGAGTCGATAGATGCAGGGGTTACATGATAATTTTCCATGTCGAAAGAAAACAAAAGTTATCATATAGGTAGCTTATGTACAGATATTACATTACATCATTTGTATTCCTCTTTTGGAGGCTTCTTTGTACCTTAATATTAAGCACCTCTAGGTACTGAAACTTACAAAATACTAACGTTTTTGGTACCTAATTACTTTCGTTTTACAAAATTTACTTTGACTGGCCCATTGTTTCTCAGCACAAGATCGGCTATGAATTCAATTTCTGATGGTTTCGTCACTGGCTTCAATTCAAACTTGCGCAGCACTTCCGCGACGGCGAGTTTCATTTCCAACATGGCGAACTTTTGACCTGGAACAAAAAAAAAACAACTTAACATTTCTCCCAAAACATGGAGGAACTCGTCATGACAAGATGGTCACCATTCCAAGGACCAACCGCGAACCTTATGACTGATCGAACCGTGCCCTATCTCTTAGCAACGAGTTCCTTATGCATTGTAAGTCAATATCATTTATAATAATTATATAATTAAGTGATAAAAAAGTGCGTCTTTGTCACTTACATTTTTCAAAATATTAATCATACTTATAAGTATTTTTCAAGGTTCCTAAGATAGGTAGGTACATCTGATATTACTGATTAATTTAGTACTCACGTACCTACTTTTAATTTATAAACACGCCGTAATCATTCCGAAATTGATATACCAGATTAAGATAGGCGTCCATAATCAGGAAGAAAAAATGGGACAAGGGTATGATGCAGAAAGTCTCCTTGGAATGGCACGAGTAGCATTTAACTTGTCTCTGGAACCTCCATTGTATTATTTCTACTACAAACACTTCCACTAAAGAGTAATTTGACTACGGTTTTTTTACAACTAATAGTTTACCATCTAAGGACCTACCTATACAATTTCTAGGACCAGCGCTGAACGGTATGTAGGCATAAGGGTGTCTCCCCACGCTGTTCTCAGGCAGGAACCTGTCTGGGTCGAAACGCTCCGGGTCTTCGAACAAATCTTCACGGTGATGCATGTCATAAATGGGTATGTGGCACAGAGTATCAGCTGGTACTTGGTAGCCACCTAGAAAGGAAAAACAAATAAAGTAAGTTTGAGTCAATTTTAAATCATTAAAGTAAAATATTTTTTATTATTTTTCACATATTATATTTTCAATTTATTCAACTATGTATTTGACTATTGTAAAAGTTTGGGAGTGAGTAAAATTTTTAAGTAAAATAATAGGCTTACTTAGTATTGTGGTTTCATTCAATTTTCGGCTGATGAAGTGCACTGGCGGGTAGATTCGCAGCGACTCCTTGATGCAACGCTCCATGTACTTCATCTTGGCTAAGTCGTCCATGGTGAGCCATCGCTCCGAGTCGCCTAATATTTCATTCAGCTCTTCTATAATTTTATCCTAGAATATCAAATAAATACTTATCTACTATTACGCCCAAGTTAATCAATATCATCGTCTCAACTGGCCATTTGATATTTTACTGTTGTCTTTTTAAATAAAAAAATTTAAATATACATCTAAAGCAGTGCATTAAATACTTTCGTTTTATAGGGCACGTTCTTTCTAAACTTCTAAATGACCACTTACTTGGACGTCTTTGTGATGAGCGAGCAACATGAACATGAAGGTCAGTCCAGATGCAGTTGTGTCATGTCCCTGTAAGGAATAGTCAGTTTTGAAACAATTTCTTAACACTACCTTTGTAAATTTTATTCTTCATAGAAGTCAAATAGGAGAACAGTAAAATGGGAATAACAATAAATAAAAAGTGCCTTAAAAGCCACGTGTAGCCACTGTCCAAAATAACTCCCACTCTTAGGTGACTGGCTACATACATTTAATATGCCATGAACTTGTTCTTAGCAGTTGTTGGTTTTGCACTTACTTCAAACATAAATGTATCGACCTCCTCTTGGATGCCAGTTTTGTCAATCAGTCCTTCCTTCTCAGCAGACAAGAGCAGATCTAACATAGCTGTCTTCTTCTTTTTCTTGTAAACAAAAACTTCTTCACTGTCGTTATTATCTCCTATTGTATGGAAACCATATTGTTCCACGTAATCTCTCCTTTGTTTTATCACATCTTCAGTAAAGTTTTTTACTGTTTTTACGCTTCGTTTTTGCATACGTCCTAATGAAGTCAAATTGAATACTGTTTCAGGATAAAGGTAGATCCTGATGAACCTTTGACAAAATACGTATCCGAGATCATAGATAGCTTGCTTGTATGACTGGACTGTGCCTGTCAGATCTTCAGATAGCTGCGTACCCATTGCAGTTTCTGAAAAAAATTTAGACACAATTATTTTTATTAAAACAATATTATTGAAAAATATTAAAATACCTTTAAACTGTACAATCTACTTTCGAGTTGGAGTTGGAGTTCCAAATAGAAGCTACCCACCACATATGGAGTTAAGTGTATATTCAGACAGTAAAGGTACAACATCCACATCTTGTCCAGCGGTTTGTTCCAATTTTTCCAGAAAACGTTGCGTGTTCTCTTGTATGATGTCACAGAACTGACGCAGGATGTTGAAGTGGAAAGCAGGAGTCAGGATCTTCCTTCGTTCCTGCCATTTTGCACCTGAAAATGCGACAATGCGAGACATGAGGAAATATTGACCATAAATAAATATTCGTTGAGAAGTTGTTTCTGTAATGTACATATGATTTTCTTTATGGCATGAAATATTAGAAGCATTTAGCATAAATGAAGCATTATTTGTATTCTAAAATTCTTACATTTTTTGTGTAAAAGCAATGAGCATATTTAAAAATTACGTGTCCTTCGCGAGTCTGGCTGGTGGTCGCTGTCTAAGTTTTGTTTTTACTTCCTCATTTGTTTTGGTTTATCAATACGAACTATTTAAACCTTCAACTACAAATCGCGTGTAGGTACGTGAATAATTGTGCGCTAATGAGACCTACTGTTTTGATAATTCTCTTTCAGACTTGGGTATAGATGATTCAGGTATTATAACTGTCTTCTACGATCTGACTGGATATCGACGATGACACTTTTACCGATTGATATGACACAAACTTTTAGTATGATGTTTACCTACTACAGATAGCTATGCTGTAATCTGCAACCACGTGCCTCGTAGGTGATATCTATGAACTTCTTGGAAAAAAATCACGAAAATGTGTTTCAGAAAAACAATTATGAATATAAAAGCCACGAAAATGAGTTTAATAATCTTATGTTCGGGAAATGTTCCTAATTTCTGGGAATGAAAGCATTCATACTGTCATGTTACAGTCTTTTTATCGCACAGTCTGTATGGATGCAGGCCTGTGCCTCCTCGCACACGGAGAAGGATTGAGTATTAATACCCATTCATACTCTAATGTAAAAATGGCAACATAACTTTATAGTAATAGAAATAAGTACGTACCATTATAATAGAAATAAGTACGCACCATTACTGAGCAGTAATCCGTCTTGGAGCCAGGGCTTTAAAATTGTGTAGATGATACTCTTTTCGCCATACTTCATGCTGGACATAATCAACTAAAAAGAATACAACAAATCTCTATATCTAGAGTAGGTATATGGATATGAAATGTTTGTGTTTAGACACGATACATACAGACTTTAATCTCTTCATAGTATGTACACATTGTCTACTGTCAAAATACCAAAATTCTGCCCATTATTGAAATTTATTTTATATTGTACAAAATATAGGCATTTGATTACACATAAGTAGTATCTACATTTTTCTCTTTAAAAATGATCTTATAAAATACTCGGGAAATGTTAAGTAGGATACGAACCTCGACATCTTCAGGATTGAATACCAGCACTGCACCAAACGGGTACGCCCAAATACGATAGATTCCATTCCATTTTTTGGCGTATTCTCTTCTCACTTTCATCACATCCACTGCGTAAATGGAAATTATAAGACGTTAGTTTATAAATTTTGAAAAAAATAACTAAAAATAATTGACATAATTTCTGTCTATTGCCGTAAGCTTTATAATCTAAAGGTCCTAAAACATTAAATAGCTCCTACGTATTAACGTAACTAAATAAGTTTAAGAATTCAAAGAAAATGATCAGAGAAAAGTAAAAGTAAACGACCAAACCACACCTGAAGATTTGATAATCCTGAGTCCATTTCCCACGATGAAATCATCAGGAGGACCTGGTAACTTCTTGATCATCCGAGCTCGTTCATTATAGTTTAGACACAGGTCCAGAACACATAAAAATATTATTAAAGCGCAAAGGTACAGCCACATATCTGATAGCGACCTAGCGAACCAGTGAATATCAACAAACTGGCAAAACACACGATAACTTTCGAAGATACTTATGCATAATAAAGGCACGTGTATAATATTAATCATATCAACATAATGAAAAAAATATGAAACTTAGTCACAATAAAGTTATCTTGTGGAAATTATTCCAAATAGTTTTTATATGACTAATTTTACTTACCGTAAATATGTTATGAATTATGAAAGACAGGACGACACACATCATGGCTGACCATATCATGGGTCATCCTGCCAGCCACAATCAGAAAAAAAAGTGTCATATTATTTCCTGTTTTTTTTTTTTTGGTTAAGGGCGAGTACCTACTTGCACAGACACATAACTAAGTGCAGACACATAATTCTGCCGGTTTAACGAATTTTTACCACAATTACTTGGTAATTATTAAGATTAAAAAAAAAAGTTATGTCACAATGTGTCCAGCGCATTGATCGTTTTTGTGTATTTTTTCTACCTACAAGGTATTTCAGATATTTTTTATGATCACTAATTCCTACTTAGAGATTCCTAGTTCTCGAAAATGGTCTTCGTCTACTTAATAAATAAATACTTTATAAGACTAAATAATGTTTAATTGCATTATCAAACATAGTGTCTGTACGGACTAGTAAAAAAAGTATTGTACATAACTTCATGTTAGACGTTTTATCAAATATCTGTTTTTTCTGTTCTTAGGTACTCCTAACTTGACTTATTGACCTGTGACGATTGTGTAACCGAGACAATTTCATATCTTAATTTTTTTTATGTATTTAGGCACATACGTCTTAGGTCTCGCCAATTAAATTATCTACCTACTCATTCTCTTCCTTTACTAACGATTTTTCTTACAACAAACTGAAAGAAATATTTATTTGGTATGCAAATAAATTATACGAATATTAGTAAGTCACTGCACCACGTTAAGCCGGGAGGCTTAATGTTGATGGAGGTGCAAATTACCAATGAGTTTCATCTGTTTGAAGTTATGTCTATGGTTAATATAAAACTATCGTAGTTTCTCCTATAAAATATTACTAATTGAATTCCAGCCAGTGTGAACTTTTGTCGTCCATTTATCGCCAAGGGTTGTGATTGATATGGTTGAACACTTGCGTATTGACTCATTGCATATCAATCAACAATATTTGCAGTGTAACAATGATAATAAAAAACGAATTACAAAATAAAATTTATTGAATAACTTGATAATGCTTGACTATGCATACTTACAATGTAAATTAATACAGTGTTCATAAAATAGGTTTCTTATGTAAGATTAGTTTTGGCAGGTTACGATATAAATGGCAGGAAAAATAGAACTCTGCGTCTTCATTACAAAGGCACTAAGGTGCAGCCGTCTTTTGTCTCTCTTTGAAATTGACGATCACCGGACCATCATTTCGTAGAATCAAATCGGCAACAAATCGAATATCCGCTGGACGAGTGACAGGTTCCAATACGAAGTTCCGCAATACATTTGCGACGGCTATCTTCATTTCTATCATTGCGAATTTCTGGCCTGAAATTGATAAGGCAAAAATTAGACCCATCCATATCATGAATGTTTTTCTTGAAGGTAAAATTGGTGGGTCTTTATTGGCAGACTTCAAGAACGAGTGTTAGAAAATAACAATAACGCAACGTCATTGTATTTCGATTAGTGGGCCCAAAGGTCGGTTGGCAGTGTTTATTTCTCAGTTTATCGTGAATCCAATCAGACTTTTTATTATAGTAGGTCTGATACTGGCCAAATTCCTGATCGTTGTAATCTCCATACTGATTCATGAATTCAATCAAATTATCGAAGATATATGTATAGACTACAGATCACGCTGTAAATGTTCTCTGGGGCACGATTCTGCTAATTTTACTTCAGCGACACTCCATTCTCATTCGACTGAGATCCAATCACGACTCAATTACGATTGAAGTGTACCTATGTGGCATTCCGATATTTTTTCTTTGAAATAAACGTTTTTAAGTATCCTTTTCTGTCATTAAATAATGAATCATTTTGTCTGCAAATTATTTACGATTTGATTGTAGAGCAAACTACCGTATAGATAGACCAAATGGGAGACCAATCGCAAACCAATCGAATGTCGTTGGAATACGATTGGTTTTGTATTAGTAGCAGAATGCCCGCTAAGCTTAAAACTGCGATTCAATTTCTATTCAATTTTGACATTATTAACTTAGCAGAATCGGGCCCCTGGTATTATTATCAAGTGTTATAGTAACCTATTGTCACATCTTATATTGTTTTATTATTATAATGAGAAAATTAGGTATTCAGTGCAGCCATAGACCATGAGGGCTTTTGTCCTGGGCAGAGCAAAGTCCTTTGTTTTTTTCCTTTAAAATGATACTAGGCATGCGAGTAATTATCAAAATAATTGGAGATTAGCACAGCGATTTTGATAACATCTGCATAATTTGAAGTAAGTAGTTAACCCAGTAATATCGAGTTGATATTTCGGATTAAGATATTGGCGATGTTATTATAGATTGCGTGTTATGTCCCGCCATTCAGATCCAGTGGAGATTATTTAACTTTTCTAATCAGTGAACCGATAAAGTACTTTTAATTAAGATCACTTATGTACCTAAGTACTGAGGTCAACTTCTTGAATACCCAATCACATTTCGTGTTTCCGTAGGTAATGTTCCAAGTGAGTGAATACCTACATCCTGCTTGAAAGATTAGGTAACAGTTCTCGTATTGAGATATAATTATACAATTGAGTTAAGACCTAATCTTAAGTATTTTTTTTATCATCGAGATTTTTTTATTATTTTCCTCATTTTTTTTCGTTCAGTTTTGAAGAAAGTAGGTACCTACTTCTATTGTTTATAAATTATTAAGACATCATTGGCTTCCAAAATACAAAAGAAAAACTACCAGACAATGCATTCACATAGTAGACACAAATATAGACTTCTCTACCTTTTGAAAAAATCAACTGTATTTTTGAAAAAATCAAACAAAACGTATGTAACGTTACCTATGCAATTCCTTGGTCCAGCACTGAACGGTATGTACGCATAAGGATGGCGCCCCACGCTGTTCTCCGGCAGGAACCGATCCGGATCAAACTGGTGCGGGTTCTTGAACAAGTCGGGTCGGTAGTGCAGATCTAATATCAGAATGTGACAGAAAGTGCCGGCTGGAACCGTGTATTTACCTGAAATACAAGAGGTACTTGGTTACGGTGCGTCCTATGAGAACGATGGATGCGAACGCAAAGCGGCGTGGTGCGATACGAAAACAACAAACAGCCGATTTCTTTTTATGTGGCTTATAAAATGACTGCGCATCGCACCGTACCGACTTGCATTCTCTTCGGATCGCTTAGCGTCGTTCCGCCTATACAGGAGTTAGGACATACCCTGACAAAACGTATATCTATTTCAAGCCATACATACTCAGTACTGTATCTTCGTTCAAATTGCGGCTGATGAAGTGCACTGGTGGATACATCCGCAAGGACTCCTTGATACAACATTCTAAATATTTCATCTTTGATAAATCTTCCATTTTGATTGGCCTGTCCGAATCTCCGAATATATCGTCTAACTCCTGTACTATTTTGTCCTAAAAATAATAATTACATTGCAAAATTAAAGTTACCATGCTGGGCACTTTCAACTTCAAGCAAAATATTTCAAGGGTTATTCGCTTTCAGAACCTTTTTATTTGTTCATATCTTCAATCGACGGGCAAACAAATGAGAACACGTAGGTTTAACTTAAAAACAGATTACGTACCTGAATATCCTTATGGTTTGCGATCAACATAAAGCAAAATGTCAGACCAGCGGCTGTTGTGTCATGTCCCTGGAATTTAATTGTAAAAGTGAATTAAGTGCTTTCATCTATTTTACACATTACTGTTGTAACATAGTCTAGGCTAACATTTTTACCGACCTCAAACATGAACGTGTCGACTTCTTCTTGAACGCCCAACTTATCTATAAGGCCTTCTTTCTCAGCGGACAGGAGTAAGTCTAACATAGCAGTTTTCTTCTTTTTCTTATACACATAGGAGTCATCTTGATCAACTTCTAGTTCTTCATTTAAATATGGTCCATACTTGTCTATGTACTCCCGCCTTTGTTGAATTACTTTTTCAGTGAAATTATGAACGATTTTCAAATATTTCGTTTGCAATCTTCCCAACGAGGTTAGGTTATGTATAAAATCGACATACAAATATATTCTGACGAATCGTTCGAAGAATACCTGTCCGATATCATAGATAGCTTTTTTGTAGGATTTGGCAGCACCTGAATTATCGTCCCCTAGTTGGGTGCCCATTGCCGTTTCTGAAAATATTTACACACACATGCGTACAAAAAAGTTGGTATGTATTTAGAACACAATTGTTTTCAAAGTATTTATAAATAGGTATTTTAGCACGTATTTATAAAAATAACATAAAACTTTAAAAAAATTATATAACTCGATGATACATTTATATCATTAGCTTTTTTTCATTCGTTACTTTTCCACTGATACAAGGTCGTTAGTACTTAAATAAAAAAAATAGGTATTTTAATACCTGATAAAATGAACATGTAAAAACAACAAAAGAGTTCATTAAAAGTTGATTGTATTTTAAAACTTAGATAAAATGTATATGTACCACAAATCGAGTTCAGGGTGAATTCTGAAAGTACAGGAATAATATCTATTGGTTTTCCAGCAGTTTCTTTTAGGCTATCAAGGAATCTGTGACTGTTTTCTTCAATAATTTCGCAGAACTGCTTTAATATATTGAAGTGAAAAGCAGGCGTGAGAATCTTCCTTCTTTCTTGCCATTTGGAGCCTGAAAACCAACATGAGTTATACATCAAAGTACAGTAATCAAGTTGCTAAAAATAAATAATATTTGTATTAGATAAAAAGGAAAAAATAAAATATTCGTCTGCTACTAGACAAAATACTTTTTTTTTTCAAAAACTTAAGCTTAACGTTTTTAACAAAAACTTAGTAAAAAGGCTTAGATATTACTTTTTCCATTTCAATTAAATGCACAATATACGTTACCGTTGCTGACCAGTAATCCATCTCTTAACCAAGGCTTCAGAAACTTGTAGACAAAACTTTTTTCCCCATATTTCATACCCGACATAATAATCTGAAAATATCGTTTATATCAAAGAAATAATCATATTATATTCATAACCATCAATCATAATATTGCTTAATACAATAAAGAACAATTGTAGCGGCACAATTTTTTTTATCAAAATTTTGTCCAAGAGACAAGGCTTAGGAGGTCAGAATGGCCGTAGGTCAATGTTATACACTAAGTACCTACTCGGCTGCATTCGGCCTGGCTTCCGGCCTATGGACGACCTCAACATAGTTGGGACAAGATTAGCCAGATAAGTAAATAGCTTCATTTTATTAGAGTATTGTAATTTTAGATACCTAAATGTGCATAAATGAGATCAATTATATTTTTTGTATCTTCAAATATGAAGTACATACCTCTATATCTTCCGGATTGTAAATAAAAACAGCTCCCATCGGATATACCCACACTCTGAAGATTCCTTTAAATGCGTTGCTCAATGTTCTCCCCATTTTCATGATCTCAACTGTGGATTAATTAAATTGTTTCTAATTCTAATAAAACAGCATGAAGCATGCATTTTTGTGATACATTTTACAAACAGTATCCTGAGAGCAACTAGTCCCTTTCGCTTTGATAATATTAAGTGAGGGTTTCCTCTGTTACTATTGAGAGATTAATATAAAAAAAGGTTCTCCAAAATAGCGAATGAAATGAGCGGTTTACCTGGGGAGCGAATGACAGTCAATCCATTTCCAAAAATAAAGTCATCTTTAGGACCTGGTATCTTCCTGACCAATCGAGCCCTTTTATTGTAGTTAAACAATATGTGAACAATACAAAGAAAAACTATTATTCCAATTAAGTAAACGAACATTTTGATTGACGTGCAAGTACAGCATACACAAAAGCACTACTGATAGCAACTGAAATGTACCTAGTATCTCAACAAGACTTTGCTCAATGTTATTTTAGGTATACTATATATGTATATAAGAGTAAGCCCGTCTGCCTGTTGCATTATAATGATGTAGTTTATCGAGTGCAGCAATCGCAAATATTACTATACAATATTAGGCGCTAAAAACTTTACCGCAACCTTTATCAATTTGATTGCGATAATATTTAGGGCCTATAGAATATAAAGACACTATGTGTCTGTCCCCAGAATCTAGAGATACGTCTACTTTGTGTACCCTGCAGCCCTGCTAAAATGTTTGGACTATATTTAAAGGCGCAAACGCATTTCTTAATTCTTAAGCTCTGAAGTTTATATGTTATTTTTTCACCTTTCGAGAAAACAATATATAGTATAGTATAGAGTAAACAGTATATAGGAGATAGTACAATGTAGTGGATAAAATTGAATGATAAAGTTAGTATTGGACACGTATAGATCAAAGTTAATTATCCGATTACGTTCGCATTTCGGTCTCTGAGCGAACTCTAACACGGCATTTACAAGCAAGCAGCTTATCGCGGTTGCACCGGAAACCTGAGATAGTGTAAATTAAGAACTGTGCTCTATGGCTAAACATACTTAATAGATACCTTACACTCGCTACACTGATTAGAATTTGAAATATAAAGAACCATACGTGGTCCAGAGCTGTGATTACTGTAGTATAAGTAGGTACGTCGAACAATCCTGCAGTGTTAAAATTTGAACTTAAAAATAAAATGAAATTGCAAGCTGAGACTAGTAAATAGTAAATAATGTCCACAATATTTAAGTACTTCACCACAAATAAAAAAGAATGTATAACAAATGTATCTATTAGCTGGTATCTGACATTAAAAATATCTATTGCAATAAGATGCAATTGATATTTTCTGATGATCTCTAGAGACTAGGTACGTAGCGTACTGTCACAGAGACAGGACAGTTAGCTAATAAATATAATGACTATTTCCTCACAACTTATTAAAAGGGTTTTTGAAAATAAGTGAATATGTAAATGTTTACAATAATATTTCATAGTCCAAGCTTTCACACTATAGGTAGGTACTGGATCTTGAAGTATCCTATCAAGAGTCGGTCAATGACCTTATCTAGTCTAGCCTTTGTTATTGCATTTTCTGATAATACTAGGTGCAATTAATTGGTTAGTTATTATTTCGAGAACGTGAATGGAATGCTATCAAAATTGAGTAATGAGTATTGTTGAAGTTTTAGTTTGCTAAGACAATTCCGAAATTCTAGCTGTCATCAGCCTAACTTTATCCCAATTGTGTAGACTTCTAGTTCAACCTGATAGCTTATCTTAATATATAAGCAATAAATTGAATTTTTCTTCTATATTATTTAGCTTAGTGCATGACTCACAAAACTTTACGAGTATGTGACCTAAAACTCCTGAAAACTAAACTGAAAAGAAAAAAAATCGTAATAATAGAAGAGAAAAACTCTGTAGTACCTAACAATCTTTTTAATTTTTGTAAAGTTTTTGATCGTTACAGCATATTCACAGTAAATTCTGAATTTGAGAAGCATATCCAGGTGCTGGCTAGTTGGTAATGAAAGGTCAAGCTTCGGCCGTTGACGTGGAGCCCAGACTGACATTATCATTGCATACACAAATACGATATGCAGTTGCATGTCCTTGTCTTTTGTTTATATACTTATGTAAACAAAGTTTATATGTTGTTTCTTAGTTATCAGAATGTTGTTAAAAATAAAAGACGGTAGAAATCAGCATTTCAAAAAAGTTCTTTAGTAGGTAGTTTTCGACGATATTTTATACTTGAACCCTTGGTTTGCTCTACCTGAGTCTTGGCTCAAATGATTAGAATCACGGTTTAGCTACGTTTGATGAAGTCCTAATTGGACACAAAAATAGAGCTCTGTATTTTTTTTACTTTCGTTCATAAAGTATATTAATATACAAACTTAAATCGAATAACCTATTCTTAAATCAATAAGTAATTCCAGGTAATTCCCATAATTCCATTTAGGCATCTTTCATTAACATTATCAGCGCGAAGATATGACACTTGTCACTGTTATGTTATTTTGGTAAATACACATTACTATTAAGATTAAAGTACTAAAGCAGGTGGTCAGAGTAAGCCAGATAGTGATCTAGACTTCCATTTAATAACGCTAATTATTTATGATATAGCACGATATCGGTGAATCACTTAATTTCTAGTTAAGTTAGTGTATCAGTCAGGTTTATTCGATAGGGCAATACGTATGATACTATAAGTATTCCTAAAGATATGTTTATACCTAAAATATTTTTTTGCTTCCCCAATGTAAGTGTTACTAGGAAAAACAGAAGGTACCTATGTTTTAGGTGATCGTAATTAAAATATTGACCCTAAAGTAGCAAGTTTACCTACTGCACAAAATTAACTTATTTTGTGTTCTCTGGTTGCTCTGGGACGGGATGGAATCGCTTTGTGAGTTAACTTTCATAAAGCAGCCCGGTGTCTGGTAATTGGCGGTGTCACACCCCCGTGCCCGGGAGGCAGCCCCGGATCTTCAATTTTTATTAGGCGGGGCAAAATCTGAAAAATGCCGCCCCGCCTACCTACTTATGTTTATTTTCACCTTTATCATCTATATAATATTAGCTATCAATATGTAGGCAGGCAGGGCCGTCTCTAGCTCATGTAGCGCCTGGGTGCAATCATCACACAAGCGCCAACTATGTATTGAAGTACTTACAGTAGTTACAAGGAATATAAATAAGAACGTTCGAATGAAGTGCACTTTTTTTGGTAGGTAAAGGACTTAAAAAATGTTTCCAATTCATTGTAGGCTCAAATTGTTGGCCAGGTTTAAGTTATGAAAGTCGAGACAGAGCAATGTAATTGTGAAAAGTAGCGCGAGCGAAGCGAGCGCGCAAATTTTTCAATTTTGGGACACAAAAAGTTAATAAGTTTTAAAAAGCGCTGTAAAGTAACAAGCAGTCGAAAGCGCAAACTTTTTGTGGTTTTGGGGACTCCATAAACATTTTTTTCTACATTTGACTTATAAAAGGTGAGACAGCGTGGACTTGACTTACGAAGCTATCAAGGCTATGCATATATAATATTTCGAAGCGAGCGCGAAAATTTTGAGCCTACGACTCAAAATGATCTGGGGTGCGATTCACTAACGCAAAACATCTTTACAACCAAGAAATCATCGTTGTAACATCAGATGAAAACTCGGCGGTATTCATTAGTTAAAATTGCGCGATCGTAGCGCCTCAACGATGTTGACGGCGTGACATAGAACTAACATTTGGTGCCAAATGTATGAAAATCGGTATTCAGCAACACGAAACATCCTCGCCTGCAACGACAACCTCGCCTTCGTCCTCGATTTTATCTGTCAAACCGAAAAGCTTGTAAATTGTGGATGTTTTCTTGGATGAAGGCGATTAAAATGTAAGTAAAACAAGTTATTTAATAAATTGCAATGTGAAAATATGTTTTTATGATGATTTGTTTATCGTACTTTAATCCCTGAAACATTTGCGCCTATTTTAATGTTTTAGATGGCAGTTCGTCTTTCCTGTATGATTTTTCGTTGGAAGAAACTAAACATCATGATAATTAAATAAATAAGAAGTCAGGCCTCCGTTATACGTATTATGGATTTACTAACACTAACTGCTGATAGAAACTATAATAAGATTGACTGAAGAACAGATTCGACAGTTGAAAGATTTCCCCTTTCCTAACAAAGGCGAATCGTCGAGGAGGACTTAGCAACCGCACCAATATATTACACTTAATCAATATATCATACAGTACAGTGGATAGGTGCCTAAAACTTACCGTCCATCAACCTTTTGCAGGTACTGTCAAATTTTTTGTTAGTGGGATTTAAGTACCAAATAATGCTATGTGACATTGCAAGAACAATGTCTCACAAGCATCTGCCTCAAGGACTCAACAATATACAGTAGATGCCATCAACCATCCAGATATTATTGATAAGTACGAGGTAGGTAAGAAGCAACTGTGACCCAGTTGATAAGCAAGCCGGACTCTAGCAATGACTTGGACAGTGGATGTTATGCTAGAAGTTATTTAATGAACAATACTATGTAGACACCTTCTAACAATACATATGTATTTTACCTGTGTATGTTAAATAGTAATATAAACATTTTTAACATTACACAATAGTGTGCAGGTATCAAAGTAATTTTTATAAAAATACTTAACTTTTCTGTAATCATGAATTAATAAAACAATATTTTAATTCAACATGTCTTTTTATTATTTTGTATTTTATAATGAACATGGATTTATTTATCTAAATTCAGATTCCAAAACATTCTCCTCACATAATGAAATGTATTTTTAACTCAATTACACCGAGTTCTGGCAAACTCTTCACTTCATGTTGCCTCGCAGCTGCAATTGAACTGGACTTCCTCTGCACTGCTCCTTTTTGTCCTTCCAGTACTGCAACACAAGCAAAAATTATATGGTGTAATATATAAAATAAATAAAACAACTATTTGCTTGGTGTGGTTTAACTTTCAGTTGCAATTTCAAATGCCTTTATGATTGAATTTGAAGGATAGAGTAAAATCATTGTATGTATATGCCTGCTGTCAACACTAATTTAGTACCTAATACATACAAAACACAATGTAAAAGAGTACCTACTATACTTACCATGATTCAATGCAACAGTAAACACACACAGGTTCATAAATGATTATTGATTACTAACCTTACACCACAGCTCCAATATTTTCATACACCCACTACGTCACTGTTTGGGGCTGTTGTTTTCGGATCGTGCCTGATGACTGCTCGCATTTGCAGTACGATCATGGGCCCATCATAATCAAACATGGTTTGTTTTCCAAAAAGCTTACTAGCTCTTCCAGCTGACTCAACGACGGCAGTGCGTTGCGAGACACTAAAAGATAAATATTTTAGTTAATAGACGTAGTTCACAAAGACTGTATTGTATATTAAAATGTAAATGTTACGTACTGTGTACTTACTTTCGATAGTTTTGGAACCAAACTAAAACAGGACAAGTAGAATGCCGTTGGTTAGGGGTACAACTTTTTTTAAAGTCCACTTGACCGCTTAAAGCCATTTGGAGCTTTGAAATCTCGTATTTAGATAAATAAAGATATAATCAAGTTATGAGCAAAATGTTTGTTTTGGTTTTGAAAAGTTTTGAAATCACACAGACTATATATTATACTACATAACCTAGATTATAACAAATGTCAAAGATTTGAGTCATTATTTTCTATGTCGAAAATGATATGATTAATTAAATATTCGTTGCTTATCGAATAGAATGTGTTTTATACATACATGTTATGCATTTACATTGATTAAAAATGTCGAAATAATGCCAAAAAACGTTAGTCGAGATTTTCTCGATTATACTTTAAATTGCTTTAGAAGAAATTTGGCAACACTGTAAACATCCTACCCGTCATCGTTGTTCGGCAGATCGTCGACGAACTTTTGAGCTAAGCGAATACGGTTTTCAGCAACGTTGTTTTTAAAAGCGATGTCTACTATGCGACATCTGTGAACTCGTCGTTGTTAGCATCGATGATGTGTTTGTTACAGAATCGCATGGCTGATCAAGTACACTGACACTGACAAGACTCACAAATTAAACTGGGAATTACGTACAAATAAAAAGAAAACGTGATTAGAGATCGAATCAATAAAAATAATAAACAATCAATAAAACTGGACATACATTGCCGCGAGCGTAGCGAGCTAGAATTTTTTTTACTTAGTTGGAGGATGTTAAAAGTAAAAAATAAAAGTTAAAAGCAAAATGATCAATCAAACAAAACGAAGGCGACTTTTTTAGGAACTTTGCTTGTCAGTATCGTGATACAATGTGGGACTTCCTTATCAAACAGGTGTAATTTCATCCAAAATTCCTGGTAGTGGGGTGTCCCGCGGCGCCCCTGAGACCGAGGCGAGGCGCCCGGGCTATTCGCACACCTTGCACCATAGGTTAATATGGCGCTGTAGGTAACTATTACAGTAATCTGTAATGTAGGATTTAACATAAAAATAAATATGCGATATTCCTGGCTCATAGATGATCGCAAATAATTTTAATCAATTTTAGTTTGCTAAAACTTCGCCTCGTGAATAATAAATGTTCATGCAGTCATGCAGCATGTCTCACTCCGCGCTCAGGGTATCGGTCAAGTTGATATGGCCATGAAATTGCTGTAGGTACTTGTGCTATTTTTATTTAACCGTTAATTTTTCCGTGGTCAAAATTAGTTATCCATTGGTCTGTGAAATGTGAGTTTTGCCGCCCCCTGAATTTGCCGCCCGGGGCACAGGCCCCGGCTTGCCCCCCCCTAGATCCGGGGCTGCCGGGAGGGTACGTAAAGCCGGCGTCGCCGAATGCTATTCAGCAGCAGACGTTACAATTTCACTTCTTTTTATTTTTACATAATTATTTAATTTTTTTCTTTGTGCTAATCGACAAATTAAAAAGTACAAAGTAAAAAGAACTCAACAGTTAACGACGTCAAAAATCATCAAATTACCTCCCGCTGTGGGTTAGTGGTGGTGACCGAGTGTCAGACTGACTAAAAGCCGTCGTGTTCCGTCGTAGGCCTTTTATGTACCAGGGCCGTGGTAACTTTCGAACAATCCCGCAGCCCAACAATCCTGCAGCCCTTATGAGAAGCCTCAAAAGAAAATAGCGCCTAACATTATTCATCAGAGCAATCGCCCAATCCACTTCAATTGTTTACAATGTAGGCTCAAAGTGTGTTCAGCATTCGCGCACAAGCGGACAAAAACCATGCTATTTACAAGTCACAATTACGTGCTCCAATGCTATTGTATTGTTGCTTTTTAATATTCAATATCTCTTGTAATAGAAGTCAATATTAAACAAGGTCTCTTAATTGGGTACATAGGTAGTGTCTATTGATTGATGCATCCATCCATCCTCCGAACCTTTTCCCAACTATGTTGAGGTCGGCTTCCAGTCTAACCGGATTCAGCTGAGTACCAGTGCTTTTTGATTTTTGCATAAGGTGAGTGATTGATGCATATGGAACAACAAAAGGGGCAGTATGAATAGTCATTCAAAGTACAGTTGTGGTAACTGTTTACTCAAAATATGTTATCGAGGAAATAGAAAACATGTAGGTGCCTACAATAAAGCCGGAATCCAAAGTAAACACCAAATAACTGAGTAATAACTGTACCTATCAATCTTAACTATCTATAACTATCAAAAATGTATCATCTATAGGTAAATTGATATCACGGTTATAGTGTTATCTTTTGTTTTGCAGCTCAAGTTTATTTATTAGGTATCTTTAATGAATTTCACGAGATGATGACTAATTCCAAAGAGTACTTGATTATATGAGATCATGACATTTCAATTCGCAATGTGATATTTCATTCAGAATTCCGAAAGAATTTGACTAAGGTTGGAAATGGTTGGAAGGATTAAAGCTTGGAGCTCTGGAAGTATACACAATATACGTACTAGCATAAAACCTAGACTTATTCAGGAACGCTGTCATGACATATGTAAATTATTGCTTTAGAAATTGACGCAAACATCAGTGTGACATGTAACCTACAAAATTACAAGCCTTTAATGAAAAGTTAAACCTTTAAAAAACATGGAAAGAGCTAAGTCAACTAAGGAACATAAAATTTGCGCAAAAATGCTGCTTGCACACATAACTAATTGTGAAGAAAATTAGCATGAAACCATATCGCAGATCAAATAAAGTGTTCATGGTTGAAGTATGATCAACATCAGTCTTGTAGATAGATTTATAGATAGACAACTAGAACTTTGTACGAAAGAAAAATGTTCAGACGGAGACCAAGCCGTTTTGGAGAGGGTTTTTACACTCCATTTCGTGAAAGGCTGGCGTTGAGTGGCCATTGCGTCCGGTGGAATGAGTCCCGTGGAAGAGGTTGCGCTTCTGCTATCCGAGAGGTGGATATTTGACCTCGACTTTAAACTGACATAAACACTTACCGTCTTGGAACGTTTCACTCAAATAGGAGGCTCAATAGTGTTGGCATTATGATATTGAACTCTCGCCTTGCATTAAGCTCTCTACATCTATTTTGCTGCTTGCTCATCGTATTTTTTTTTACCACAGTCTAACAATCATGAGAGTTACTCTCTCATGATTGTTAGACTAACAATCATGGACCATGGACTCAGAAGACACAAGAGCCAGTGTACCTAGACTTTCAATATCATCAGCTGAGATTAAGAGAGTAACGGCAACACAGCTTATTTTGTTTCCAGCAGCTACGGTCGGCGACGAGGCTGGGACGCATGCGCGTGCTGGCTCGGGAGTTCGCGGGCGACGTACGCTCCCTCTGGCGGTACGGCGCGCCCTTCCCGACCTTCCTCAAACTCATCGGCACGCTCATACTCTGCCTCCTCGTCGTGCTGCCTCTCGTATACCCCGTGTTCGTCGTCGCAATCACTTACTTCACTTACGAAAGTCTTTTCTTGAGGTGAGATTTACTTCTCTTTAAAATGAATTAAAAAATTAAATTAAAAAATTAAATTCTCTTTAAAATTATAGTATTCGTATCATACAAAGTGTGTACTATTATAACCGACTACAAATACCTGCTCATCAAGAGCTGATTACCCGCAACATTAGTCATCAGTTCCGATATCGTTCTAACACCATGCTCTCCATGCACGTCAATCAGTAGTGATATATTGATAAGAGTAATGTCCACAGCTGGTGGCTGGACGAGCCAGGGCGGTTCATGCCGACCGCGATAGCTCGCAGGGCGATCTCCGCCGCATTCCGTCCTGCCAGCACTCCTGACGTGTGGAAGGTCCGAGAGGTGCTCACTCGCGGCATCCTCCTCACGCACTCGCTGGCCACCTCCGTCGATTACCTCTGCGTCATGCAAGGACTCCTCGATGAAGCCTAGAAATGCCAACAACTACCTATCAAACATTATAACCAAATAGGTAGATAAATTAACAAGGTTCATTGACTTTTCCTTTCAATTGAATAAGTAACTGATATCATTATTTAGTATTAAACTACATTCACGCCTAATGTTTTTTTTTTTGCTATTTTTCCAATTAGGTTTTACTATCAACTTAGTTCAAGTATAAAAACATTATTCTTCTTTTCATGAAACCATTGTAACTATTGTCTATTCACGTGGAAAATCGAACTTCACTGGTAAATAGGCATGCATAAAACAATTAATTAGGAACATAATACGACTTTTCGTTACATGTAAGCCTATTAGTTCCAATGTTTTAAACATTATGGGTCATGAAAAGAAACCATAAAAAATTTACTAACTCATTTACATTAGCAATTTTGAGGTGAATAGGAAGCGATAAGAATTTAAATTGATTCCGCGTCGCAACATTGAAGAAGAATAAACTATTTTGTTAACTATCATCAATAGAAAAGTATGTTCAAAGAAAATGGCCGCGTGCATACTGAACAATCCCCGACTTGCAGAAGTGCATTACGTAAATATTTTCCTTTGCAGGTGTAATGCCACAGTCTCGGTTGTTCCGAAGAAACAATTAAGTAGGTAGTATCGTTTGTAAATTCTTAAGAATAAGACGTTTAATTAGCATTCTTGATTTTATGATTATATATTTTCAATGCAAATTAAGTAAATCAAACAATAAGTTATGTGATTTCACAAAAAGCTAGTGACACCAACTACTACATAATTAAACTCATTGTTTTCCAGTGATAAGTGCTAAATATAATTGTTAACAAATATATCAGATCAAGTGAATAAGGCACTATTTGCTTTGCTTATTTATGTCTTACTAAATTTGTAGCTGAACTCATATTCTGATATCAGTTCAGTCAAATAATCTTCCCTCCTAACAATAGATGGAGGCAGTTCTTTTTTATTTGATAACACTGATATCGTATTTCCGATATCGACAAAGTTTCTTAACTTTGTACCTGTTGTGTAACTAAGCTGCGTTAGCATGACAAAACACGATAATCCCCTGTCAGCGAATACCCCACTCAATGGTTTATCTTCAAACTATCGGCTTCAGAATACTTGATTTATCTCACCGGCAAAAATTCTGGGGCACTTGACGAGCTAACCTGTGTCGCTGGGTGTCGGGCACACAACAGTTCGCCGGAGGAGGTCGACGGCGCAACACGGAACCATGGCGATGTCGAGCTGGACCATACTCACGCTGCTGGCGCTCTGTCACTCGTAAGTTTGTTTTTATACCGCTAAATAACTGCACTCGATTTAAAAGTCAAATGCACAAGCTTCATTTCAATTATTTACTTGCGTATTTGAGGTCAATAACATTTGTAAGAAGGCCAAGATAAAGATCGTTAGAAAATCGCGATACACTTTTAATATTTTTATCGTTTGGTCACCAGATGGTTGCACTCCATAACACGCATGAATACGTTATCAAGTTAAAAAGAAGTCGTCGATGAAATGTCTTTAGAATCTGAGGCTCTCAGACAAACAGAAAGGCGCCAAGTTTAAAATCAATTCTGAAGTTATTCAAATAGATCTTTGAAGCAGAGCAGAGCAAAAAAAATTATCAAATCAAAGCGAAACTTTGTCAATAGCCTTAACTGTTAACTATGTATCAAACGGTTAACAAATAAGTTAGATATTATGTACCGACATCGGGGAACAGATTTCAATCAAGTTCACTCATGGATCGATTTTTACTGTCCATTGTTATACAGAGTGCAAGGGCAAGTTTGTTTGGGTATCCAAACATAGTTAAGCTAAGTTACTTTAGAATATTTCTAATTCAACAACTCAGTAATTGTGTCAAATCCCATATCAAAGCTTACTATTTTGTTGCATGCTTACTATGATGTTAACTATCTATCTAGCAGCTGGTTAATGGACCGGTTAGCTAGCTGACGATTCTATATTTATTTACCGACTGAAACTTACGTTTTTGAGAATGCGAATTTCTTCTTACTTTGGCACAAATAATTAGAAAAGGAGAAAATAAGTGGCTTTACTAATTTCTTAGCGTGTTCCCACGGGCATAAAATGAACCAAATTAAATTTAAATAATGTATGTAATACGTTTCAAATAATCAAAACAAGTTGATAATTTCACGAGTTTTGTTCCATGGGACCGATATTTTTGATGACACAATCTTATCTAGTCATCTTAATTCTATCTCATATTTAGAAGTCCTGAAGTACCGATTCGAATAGCGATAAAAAGCTATCGATTCCAATATCCATATAAATAAAGTCAAATAAAGTCGATTGGAAGACAAAGTATAGCTAATGGAAGTCAAAGAATTTTAAAAAGTCAAAAGTAAAGTCAGGTACCAGATTTTCGTTAAAGGAAAATTCGGAAAATATTTTCACGCTTATTTCTTGTCGTCTTTATAGTTTGGAGCTAGGTGAAAATGATCATCCTATCCGTAAATTTTATACTGTAATGTAATACGAAAATTATACAATACGAGGTCAATGAACCTTCTCAATAGTTGCAGAAAACTATTGGGTCAATTAGATAACTATAGGTCTCATCATCATTCATTAGCTCAACCATTAATAAAGTACAATGTAATTTATTTAATTGTCTAGAGGAAGGTTAATTATTTTCCCCGTGAAAGAAAGACCTTGAGAATGATAACCTTTAAGGCACAAACCATTTTATTTTATGCGAACAATTGTGTGATGCATACTAACAATACATTAAATGGCGCACATGATATGCATTTAAAAATAGCTTTTGAATTTCAAGTTATTTTTATGTCGTACTTAAATATCTTAAAGTACCTACCTACATAAACAAACAAGTGTTCGATATTGAGTATTTTTGGATTGTTTGTTTGGTGTGAATAATTTGCTCACTAGACGAAGACCTAATAGCAGCATTCACTTTATAAGCTCTTCATAGGCTCCCGATTTGGTCTCTATTGTCTTTTCTTCGTTCTGTCTTTTACCTCCATTAGCATGATTTCTGCACAAAATTACATATTAAATGTCTACTTGTTTTATTAAATGCGTTGTATTTCATGACATTTCAGGAGCATAGCATTTAGGAAGTTCCCTGAAGGGTTCACGTTTGGTGTGGCAACTGCTGCCCATCAGATCGAGGGGGCCTGGAACGTCAGTGGTAAGTTTACCAACACTTTTTTACGACGTACATTCTTTTGGAAATTGTTCACCTGGGGTTGATAGGCGTGTTGGTTCTTAAAAACCACAGCGAGGGCATTTCCATTAGATGAACAAGGGACCGCAGGAATCCATCATCTGCAGCTGACTTAAATAAAATCTTTCTATATGAGAGCTTATATTTGAAAATATCGTATTATCGTTCACACATCGTCTTCGGCCATGACCTATCCTAAGTACCTTCCTCTTGCTACTTACCAAATAATTTATAGTTAAGCCACACCCACACGTGATATGAAATCTGCTTGAGTCATTGCAATATGTTTAATCGTTATTTAGCAGCAATATTGGGCACTTTTTGTGTTGACTAGATGATCAAACTTGTATCTTTATTGTTCAGTCAAAAGGAGTTCAGTCAATAGGCATGCAAAATTTTGTTGGTTATATATTTTTTTGCATTGTCATTTAAGAGCGTGTACGTCAACCGCGCGCCATTTGGCCTAAAATAGTACTTTTCAAACCACTGTTTCTCAGTAACTACTTATCCTATAACTATGTTATTTTTTAATAACGCAAGGTAATTTCACTGTCTATATAGTTAATTGAACATAAATTTCAATTTGTGTAGTTTAAATACTTAAAACCCCTATAACGTAACAGATGTTTTATAAAATTCCCGTTCAGCGTCTATTTCGAAGCTTAAATTCATGTGAAAACAGTGGCAAATCTAATCATATTTATTTTTTTACTCATAGACGAAATCCCCATGCCTATAGTTAATTGAAAACATTTTTTGATTTAGGTCTCTATCTTTCAGAAAAAAATATTTTAACAATGTGAAAAATTGTGAATTTCAAATGCTTTTTTTACCTATCTATCTTACTTAATTTAATATAACAATTATTTACTATAGTAATATAACTCTTTCTTTAAAACATAAACTTTATATTATAATTTAATCTCTCGTTTTTATTTTTTATAAATTATTTAAAACTACTATAAAACGCTGCACGCGAGTCAACTCAAACCAGACCGCCGCAAGGCTTCACAGAGAGGACGTGTCGCTCCGTCACATCGCGTAGGGTGAATAACCTCTGCCGTGGATACCGAGAATAGAGTACATTTCAAGCGCGACCAACAAATCTTGATACATTACTATTTTATTTAAAGCTCAATTTTGAAGCATATTTTTTTTATCGATTGAGTTGAAATTTTGTTTGAATGTTCAGTTTTAATGACAATGTATGATTCTATATCCAATATGGCGGTATACCCAAGATGGAGAAAAAAATGTTTTTAATGCATTCCTACGATATGGGTATCAAATGAAAGGGCTTGCTATGAATAACTCGAAAAAAAATGTGTCGCGAGTCTAAATCCAATATGGCGGACTCCTTAGGCTAGAAATCACTTATTGCAGATGTCTGTTACCAATCGAGCTATATTTTTTTTTTCATTTTGGATGTACCCAAATTTTGAACTCGAATAACTTTTGAAGCATATAGGATAGATAACTTAAAACTTTATTTGCAATGGTAAACCCAAGCTCTTCACCAATATTTGGCTTTCCGGCAATTGTTGTTATTTGACCACAATTTTTCGGTCTGGATGGACTGGACCATTCATATAAACAATCAATTTTTCAAATCGGTCCAGGCGTCTTTGAGAAATCGAGAACAATCAAATTGAGAACAATCACAAAACAATCTAATTGAAACCTCCTCCTTTCTTTTTTTGAAATCGGTTAAAATACAGAAACTCTTAACATTGTCATTAATCATCAGTCGACTATTTAGTACTGTTGAAAATTGTATGTAATATACAGAAAGTCCTCAAAACCAAGGTTTTCATAGGTGCCCGATTTTTTTGCAAAAGAGTGTAAGTATTAACGACTTATTTTCATGCTTTTATATTTTAGACATCCATAGACTTACACTATTTTCCCGCTATTAACTATTTACTAAATAATATATTTTTTGTTCTACCAATTTCACTCGAAAGGATCAAAATGGTTTGTGTGACTATACGTGAAGTATGATAGGCACGCACACAGCCGCGACGCTAGTCTGCGCGGTTTTTTGCGTTGAATTACCTAAAGTTGACATCGCGCGGCGAGCGTACACGCTCTTAAGGAGATGCTTATAATAGGTATGTAACAAACAGTCACAAATCTTATCTTGATCAGGTATTATGGTGTCTGTCTTGACAGATATTCGATCAACATTTATCAGTTAAAGTATGTGTTTAGGATAATCAGAAAAAACAAGATGTTTGTTTCACGAAATAGTATGTAGATAACATCATCATCTAAAATCATTATCGCACCATGTATTTATTTGACTACACTACTGATATAAAATAATCTATTCAAAATACCTACCTATAGTATTGTGATGATTTACTTACGTTACTGAAAGGGCCACGGCCTGTCTGTCTATCTTAAAATTTTTCATGAATAGGATTACAATATTCCTCACGGTCCTCACCTACTCCGCTGACTCTTTATATCGTCGGGTACCACTAGAATACTGAAAAGGAAAAATTTTTACATCCTTTTTCAGGCAAAAGTGAAAATGTCTGGGACCGTTTGTCTCACTCGCGCCCCGAGATGATCGCCGATGGCACCAATGGTGACATCGCTTGCGACTCCTACAACCGCTACATGGAGGATGTTGAGGAGCTGACGTACCTCGGCGTGGACTTCTACCGGTTCTCGCTGTCATGGGCTCGCATCCTGCCCACCGGCCGCCTTGACGTCGTTAACCCCGACGGCATACGCTACTACAACGACCTCCTTGATGCTCTTGCTGAGAATAATATCGAACCCCTCGTAAGTTCACAAAATTTTTTTCTATTAATTTTGAAATCAGACTATGAAGCAATCACTTAGTCTTTACGGACTTAAAATTAAAATCAATATTTGTGGTTAAAATAAACTTCATGTTTATGAATAAAATTATATTTCAGGTCACCTTATTCCACTGGGACTTACCCCAAGCACTGCAAGATCTTGGAGGTTGGGCAAACCCTAAGATGATCCATTACTTCCGTGACTACGCCGACTTGTGCTTCAAAGAGTTCGGAACCAAAATCAAGTCTTGGATTACTTTCAACGAACCTTATGAGATCTGCGAAGATGCTTATGGTGACGAGAAGAAAGCCCCAGCAGTTGACAGCCACGGTGTTGGCTGCTACTTGTGCAGTGACACTCTGCTGAAGGCTCACGCAGAAGCTTACCACTTGTACAACGAAACCTACCGCCCTGTTCAAAACGGAAGGATCATGATCTCCATCAACTCCATCTGGTATGAACCTAGCGACCCTGAAAGTGCTGAGCAAGTAGCGCTTGCTGAAGTGGCTAACCAATTCAAGGTAAAGTGACTATTACAATTAAAAACTATATATTTGTTTTCTTTTCAAATACAATTTTAACCAAAAACTTATTGTCTAGTTCGGTTGGTTCGCCCACCCAATTTTCACCTCTGACGGAGGATACCCATCGGTCATGGTTGACAATGTAGCCCGCCAGAGTGCTGCTGAGGGACTTTTGAAATCCCGCCTGGAGCAGTTCGATGCATACTGGATCCAGAGGATTAAGGGCACGTCAGACTTCCTGGGTATCAACCACTACACCACGCACTTGATCACCGGCGCTGGTGTCGACCCTATCGCTAAGTCACCCTCGTGGTTGAAGGATATTGGCGCAGTTACTACTATGGAAGTCGGTGGTGATTCAGCTTCAGAATGGCTTCGAGTAAGTTTACTTTTAGTGAAAACATTTGTATAAAATGCTGGGAAACATAGATTCAGGATTTAAGTACCTTGAGTTTCTATACTGATTGAATTTAATAATTTCCTACAAAAATTGAGAAAACTAGTTTTAATCTGTTGACAGAAGATTGCAATGTTATAACATTAATGTACATTAACATAGGTATCATATTTGATATTATTTCAGTAAATCATGCATCCAGTCTGGCAAAGAGAGTTTAAGGATTTGAAAATCAATTTCAGGTAGTGCCAACTGGTTTTGCTAACCTGCTGCGTTGGTGCAAGAGCTCGTACAACGACCCACCGATTTACATCACGGAGAACGGATTCTCTGACTACGGTACCTTGCTGGACTACGGCCGCATCAAGTACTTCAACGTAAGTGACGTGACAATTTATGTCTATAGTAATATTATAAAACTAAAGAGAGTCTTTGTTTTTTTACTTGAACACGGTAGTCTCAGGAAGTACTGGACCAATTTGAAAAAAAAATGTTATCTAGCCCATTTATCGAGGTAGGCGGTTACTTTTTATTAGGTGCGCAAAATCGTGCAATGTATAATGTAGTGTAGTCTGTTATATATATTGTTCGTATTGGCTCTTCATTTTCAGTAATATAAGGTTACATTAATGTATGTACGTACTTACAATTGATATGTTCACAGGACTACCTGAATGAGATCCTGAACGTGATCTACGATGACGGCGTCAAAGTCCTCGGCTACACCGCGTGGACGCTCATGGACAACTTCGAATGGAGGGCTGGATTCTCGTAAGTAATGTACTGCTGGCACAGTTGGCACATGCCTATAATTTGTTTGAAGCAGGACAGAATCAAAGTATAATAAATAGGGCCCCTCTTTACACTATGGCAGAATTCTACAAAACTTAAATCTTTAACGGACCGTAACGAACTGTTCAAATGTTCAAATATCACCCGTTACTAACTTTAACGTGCTCTCTGAATCACCGAGAAGCTTGTCATGAGGAGCATCGGGACCCATCGAACGAGGAGCTCATCATAACAAGATGGGATCCCATCCAAGGACCGACCTAAAGAACGTTCTGTTTTATTTTTTTCATGTATTAACATGCATCTGTCTCCTCAGTGAACGATTCGGTTTATACTACGTAAACATCACGGACCCAGCGCGGCCCCGCAAGCCCAAGCTATCAGCCGAATACTTCAAGGAGCTGTGCGCAACGCGCGAGCTGCCGAAAGACCCACGCTTTTTCGAACCCAGTGTAAGAACTAAATGCTCACTTGAAACTACTGCTAAAGGGGCTCTGTAGAAGTAGCTGGCTATGGAACTTTTCTGCAACTTTTGACTTTCTTTCTTTTATGTTCTCGTGCTAGTTTGTTGCATATGTCTTTAGTTCTAGAGGCTTGTTTTAATTTAATGCATCCGGTGTTATACAAGTTGATTGCGTTCCGATTTTTGTTCTTAACACACGCTGTAGATGAGGTGTTAATGACTTATCTAGTTACACATTTTTTATGGTTGCAGCATTTTTTACATCTGAAGGCTGAAAACTTGTAAGTTTTTCTCACGTAAGTAGCTTGCGACTAATTTACGAATGTGAAACCCCTTCAATTTTCTAGAACTTTTTACAAGCTACTGAAGTTATTTTCGTAGTTTTTACGGAAGCACCTTCAAAGTGTTTAGTGTAGTCAGGGTAATATTTTGGCGTAATCAACTATATTTTGTGAAAACTTTGGCCTTTTGATTGGCTTGCTTAAGATAGAAAAATAATGATAAATATTATTTTATCGAACCGCAAAACGATATCGAATTCAAGAAAATTTACCTAAGTAGATCTTCTGTATATTCAGTCATATAATGTATATGCCTTGTACCATGTTTAGATAATATTGTCTGCTTGCAGATTACGCTTGTCACAAATGGTATATGTAGTTTGGTTCTTCCCTTGCCGTGTAAGATAGAAATGTATGAATAACAAAAAAAATCTCACAATGCACGGCGACTGTGCCATATACTTTCACATACTTACATTTCTACGTTACACGACTCGGCGGGCGTACCGTTTACGTGCATGTGAATACGGCCTTATTGTACAAAAGTTATCTATTCTAACTTCTACCTTATTAACTCTGTATTTAATATAAAACCTGTATATGTTTGTTCACACTTACAGTTCCTTAGAACAGAATGCCGCTGCTTCTTCTTAATTTTAATAGTCTGATACGTAAGTAAATAGCAACCCGATTGTTTCCTATTTGCTTGAACTATCACTTTCTAATTTTCCCAGTTCTTTTCAAAGTTTTTAGAAAGCCTACCTCCTAATTAATTTTGTAAATAGCATTACGAATTTAACATTGTTTTGACAGATTGCATACAACTGAAGCGGAGGTGTTGGGTCGAGCATGGTAACAACTAGCATTGTATTATATTTGTATTAAAAGGAAGCACGTGTGCACTGCTTGTTATCGTTAACAAATAAATAATTTAAGAGTTACTAAGACTATTCTTTCTTTTTCAACAGATAACAACACCCAGATCTGAATTGTAATATTTCATCGTGTAATTTTCATATAAATTGTGGGAAGTGAAATATATAATAGGTATTAAAACAAATATTTATTTAATTCATATAAGAATATCGAATTATTTACAATGAAATTATAGTAAATTAATAAGTTTGACACGTAATTTCATTGTTATAACATTGATACACGTAGTTACATACACTACATAGAAAACTTGCATCTGTTATCAGACTGAAAAGATATGTTTTTCATAAAGGCTATACTTAAGAAATAACTGATATTAGTGTGGGACGGCGATATTGCTCGGCATGAGTGTGTAGCGAGAGGCAGGACTGGAGTCGTGCGAGGCTCACACAACTGGAATGTTTGTGCACCGCGCCGCACAATATCGCCGCGCCTCCGACTTACTCACTCTTACAATTAATACACGACAAATACAAATATAAAGTATACAACAAATGGATCTACAGAATACAAAATTAAATGTATCATCAACCCAGCACCGTTACGTCTAATTACAATAGTTACACAGAGATGCTATTTATTGCTATGCGTCGCAACTGAAGATTACATTCAAGTCTTATAAGAATAATAGTACTTTTACTAATATGGCAAAGTTTTCAATGTAGCATTTGATATTAAAGGCCTAATTCCATTATCATATTAATCAATCAAGCTAGCTGAATTCAATACACTCATACAAACAATCTAAAGACTAGGTGGGCTTACAAAATTTTGAAATATTTAGAATTTTATATAATATGAACGATGATTTGATGATTGATAACTAACATTAATGAAGTAATACTAATATCATAACAGTAGTTATCGAAAATAGATTTTATAGTTTGTTGGCACCGATGCAGTCTGCGTATAGGGCAGACAATAACAATGTTTGTAAGGCACTTAGAGGCAAAATTTAGAGCTCCAATTACTCCCTAAAATTAGCTAGCTAGCTGCACCCATACACTTGAATATTGCTTAGGTAGTCACATTGTTCACTTACAACCCAACTATAATAAGTAAACATAATAGTTGCCAACATTATTACCTACTTCATGATTAACTATTAAAACTTAACGTCTATTCATAATCTCGAAAATTCACAAGGACGGTGTAAGTTGACAAACAACGTTCTACAAGTACATAAGTAGTTTATTTTCCGTCAAATCACTATTACATCAATAATTCGACAATAGAAAATTGTAAAAATATCTCAACATTATCTAAATTATTACAACAATAAATAATTTTTATCAAGGCACAATAAGGCACTGTTACATCAAGATGTTATCACAATCTTAATTTTAAAATATATCATAAAATATTGTTTGTTTGTCGATTTATAGAATACGATTTCCGATAGTCTCTGTGCAAAGAATATGGAAACTAAGTTCACGAATGATTGCGTTGCAACGCAACTACTTTCTGCTACGAAAGCAGGCTTGCAGCCACTCGCACCGCTAGCGACCTGACTAGCCATTCGTGATATCTTGCTACTGATTCGCGATACTTGGCTCCGGTCTCGTAGCTCATCTCTTACTTGAACTGCTTGAAACATAGAAACGATTCTACTGCTCACGTTGAAGATAAAGAGAGTTACTGTTTGCTTACATTACTTAGCATTATGTGCTAACCGCGGATGAAAGGCACTAATTTACAATACTTTATTACCAAGTCAAGAATTGCGATGAGTATGTGTTGTAAAGTCAGACATACAATTCCACACATGTACCACCACAACGAAGTAGAAACACTTATGATACTCACACGATTTTGTATTCCTATCTCATTCGAATAAATGCAGAGACAGAGATAAAACCAATTCTGCATAAAAGCGAGCAGATATAGTAGGGAACCGTGAGACCGATGCGGAGAAATCTTTCCAACTTACATTTGAACTGAAATATAACGTTACTGGCTAAAAATAACACGTGCTACACCCAAATGCATTAGTCCGCATCGGTCTAACTGTTCTGTTGGAAGCCATCGAACTGGTACTGAAAGTATCTACCTATCCTAAATCATAAGCACACAAAATCCCACATCAGTCATTACACATGTTATGCTATAATTGTCATTTTCAAGTGAAATGTACACCATGGTCGTTACCGTTGTCACCGACACTGTATAGCGGTCGACGTCATGCAAGCGGTAAGTACGCTACGTTACATATAATACCTAATTTGAAAGTTTGTAAGCATGGAGCGCCTACAGCCACGTCAGCACGTTGTCGGGCTTGCTCGGCGTCGAGTTTATCAGCGATTGCACGTCGTCCAGGAGTATGTCGTTTGTGAACTCGTTCAACTGAAACGAAAATATTTAACAAATTATAACAAACATAAATTCAGCATTATCGTTTCGTAGACTCCCCTACACTGATCTTTGTGAGGATAATATCACTTAACGATGTTGTTTTTGTTTTCAACATTTAATGACACGACAATGACTCACGCAAGTCACCGATTTTATTTTTTAATCAATTAGTGGAATAAAGACGAAAACATTGTTGCTAAGAATAAATCTCATTTCGTTATAATAAACTCTTTATAAACTGATGTAGTACTTGCTGTATGTAGGTACATATTTGTTTTAAAAAGTAAAGACAGACGGTGAACAAAGAATAACTTCTCCATTAACACGCGTAGCAGTGCATTACGTTGACTACGCCGACTACGCCTACTACGCTGACTACGCCTACTACGCTCACTACAGTACTACGCTGACTACGCCTACTACGCTGACTACGCTAACTACGCCGACTACGCCGTAGACAAGACTACGATTTATTGAAAGTCTACGAAAATAAAACTTGAATTACTTGTAAAGAAGGTACCAGGTCGTCAGTAGAGTCGAGGTTATCGGCTAGCGTGATGTCGGTGGAGTCGATGTTGGCGCCGGCCTCGCTGGTGCAGTCCATGCGGTCGTCCATGCCTGCTAAGAAGCCCTCGGGCGTGTGCGGCATGGAGTAGGAGTGCGGGACGGCCATGCCCAGCCCGCTGTCGGCGGACTCCTGTCGCTGGTGGTCAGACAGCCCCGACAGGAACGGGTCCAGGGGCAGGTCTGTGCTGGCCACGCCCGTGCTGTTCGCCAGTGACGAAACAATCGATGATGACTGCCGCGCCATTATTAGCTCTTGCTGTAATACAAAACATTATCATTATAATTTTAGCTTGAGACGATGTTTGTTGGTGAAAATAACCTATAAATCTATTAACCAAATAGGATTATAGCTACAAAAGCTATGCGACCTATGTTACTTTTCAGATACTGTTGAATTGAACCCATATTGAAATCGAGGTAAATTGTATTTACTATACAAACACAAAAATCTATTTCTAGATATAAGTAGTATTCCTATACATGTATTCAATCATATCTATACCTAGATAATATAATTAGACAACAAATGAAATGAATACCGTCATCCAATCAATCAGTATTTTTGACGAGCAAGGTTATGTGTAATCTAACACTAACGAAAAGGCATATCGTTTATTACAAGTTTTGCAGAAGATAGTAAACAAAGATACAACGTTTTGATAAGAACTCTTTATCGGAGACTCAGCGTGGTTCTCACCTTGGTCAGGGGCCGTACCATGACGTGTTCTGCTAACACTCAGTGTACGAGTGAGATAGAATTATAAACGATACATGCAATCACTTCGTTTTCTTTAACTACACATGTCTCCGGATATTTTTTTTTATATCTCCTTAGAATTGGAACCCTCCTCTCGTTGTTATCTCTTACTTACAAGACATGATAACAGCCAATTATCAAGATCATTGAATATGAAGTTATTAAAATCTTGCAAATTACTCGGACTTTGTATTGAGAAAACAAGATTTTTTGAAACGTGGTAAAGGTCAGACATATCTAGCAGTTCCGCATAAACCCGGAAGTCTAGTATTCAGGAAATGAAATCAGCTGTCGTATGCTAATGAACTCATTACAATATGCCGCACAAAAAAGACAAACAAGTTGTCTCCTTCCACACATATATTACTTACATCTATGGATGTCATCAGGGTAAATGCCAGAGAGACGTTTTTGCGGGATACTTGTCCCGATTTTGAATAGACTTATATTGGGGAAGATGGAGGGGTTAGTAGTAATTGTTTGTAGTATTACCTGGAGTCTGATCTCCTGCTGGCGCTGCTTGAGGCGCTCTCTCTCGAGCTGCAGCGACTGCAGCCGCAGCTTCTGCTGGCACGCCTGCAGCGACGCGTTGGCCCAGCCGCCATCCGGCACCGCGCCGCCCGCCGCCGGCGTGCGCTGCAAGTGTTGTGCTGGAAACAGACACGAACCCATCAGCACCCGCAAGCGCAAGCTTCAACACATCCGAGTCAAGCATGTTTAATTGATCTTACAAGGTACTTATGCGTTGCTGACATTCACTGTACATGTTGTATACTTACGTATCCTTGGATCGAACCAGGATGTGGTGCGAGCTGCATGATTTATAAAGTAGATTTCTCCTTCCGCCGTCGCGGCCTGCTCCCAACCCTCCGGCAGGGGCCCTAGTGGATCCGTCGTTGTGTTACTACTTGTACTCTTCGCTGCTGAAATCAATCAAACGTACGTAATCAGTACCTTTGAAACGTTACACTTGTCATTTGTAGGAAAACAACTAATGATTCTCTCAACAGCGACTAGTTGCAAGCCAGCACATTACGAACTAAGACGTACGCACACGTGATTGAGAATCAGGTGGGCAACGGGAAGGTCGGCGTGAGCTCGTTCCAAGAAACGACGGCGCCAGACGAGTGCGACCTGCCCAGCGCTTGGCACTCGTTTCCAAAAATGAATCACTGCGCACGCGCGCTGCCGCGGTGCCGCGGACGCGCTCACATCTCGCACTCACGCTTTGTGTACGCGCAGCGCAACAAACAAGCGATCATTCATAAACAATTCACAGATACTCGCTGGCTAATTGAACGCCAATATCATCGCTATTAATGTTGCTCAATTCCTTGTATGATATTACATCTGCCTATAATTATCATCACTTTTCCTACAAGATTTAGAAAAAAATAATAATAAGTGAGTGGTGAATAGATCCTATCTATATAGAACGTGGTTTTAGAAATAAGTAGTTATCCATCGCCAGGTTAAATGACACAATGGATTTAACGTTAATTAGGTATTAGTTCTAGGATTTAATTTGTATTAGGTACTCATTAGTCTTATTTTATAATTAAACCATTTACTTAGGTATTCTGTGTAGGTAGGTGTATGCAAGCCCGGACTATTTCTTTTGACTGCCCAGAAAAAGAATGCACAGTAGGTATCTCAGTTGCAATCTAGATAGATAATTTCTTTATTAAGTATGTTGCCTTTGTGCGGTCCGTGTAATTACACATTATTTACAATGATCATTACTCAACAGTCGACACAGCACAGCGCGGCTCGGCGACTAACCGCGATATTACGTTAGCATTACGTTATGACCGCCTCCACCGCTTGTACTTTTACCCGCCGCTAGATTAAACTACGAAACAGGGTGAATAATTATTACTGCTCGAACACTTTATTGTTTATACACAGACCAGAATAAATGCGGTCAACAATGTTAGATTACTGTTGACAAAGCTAATAAATACTATCAAGACTTTGATAGATGATTCCTAAATAACTTCTCGTGACAAGAGATGCGTTATACGAAAGATATTCAGTGGTGCGAGTTGTGGTATGTTATCGCGACGTAAGATTAAGCAGGAACGCACTGTGGAAACACTATTATTTGTATTGTCACCTGATCTACATAGGTGTTTGTAGTGGTGATGATAAAGCTAGGTGTAATAGTGACAGTTGCCGCGACGTGCGGCGCTCATCCCACCGGGGCGGCGCTCACAGACCTCTGGACGTGATCGCATGAAGTGAATAGATCACGTACTTATTCAACTATCATAACTTCAAAAACTAACTCATTGAGGTAAGCACGTGCATCCAAAGATACACGACAATCGGCGACTTTATTTTGATGACACAAAGAAGAAGTTATATTAATTAAATCATGCATGTACGAAAACAATTTTACATCTCGTGTCTTTTTGTTGATTTCACCTATAGTTCAAATCATATGGCAATCAATTGTCGTGGGTACATATGATGATACAAAGAAGCACGTAGTTTAGTTAATTGTGGTGTAGTAGTTCGCGTGTAGTAAGGCGGATGTGTCGCAAGGCGCTGAAAGGCGCGGGCGCCATGGCCGCGGCTGTGCGCGGGCGCCGGGACACCGATGTATTTTCCGAACACCTTTCAACGCTCGTCTCGCATCGACCGACGGAAACAACGCGTTAATTCCCGTCATAAAATCAGTTTTAGAATTCGGGTTATTTACTTGTTTTTATTTTAGTTCCATGATAATTTTAAACATGGCCACTGTGGCCAATTAGATCACGTGAAAACTGAGGCCAGAGAATAAAACAATGAACTATCGTTAAACTGTTGATATTGATGATTATAATTTGCGATAAAACAATCATACGATAAAACACTTTATTAGAAAGGAGTACCTCTTATCGTTTTGTTTGTTACTCATTTCTAAGAATATTATTTCAGCATGAATATGTAAGGATTGTCAAATTCTAGACCTATGTTTTACTATTTACTTATTAATAAAAATGCTGCATTGTACAGCAGCAGGATTTAACACAGCGATAAGGAAGGTACGCCTTACTGATTTACTTTCACCGCCCTTTTCCTCAAATGTATCATAATAAAGGGTCAAATAAGACAAAAGATTATTAAATCCACACCAGTCTCAGATTTACGCCACTACGCTTCAACCACTATTATTATCCTTAAACATATCAGTATTTTGTTAAAATGTTTTATATTATGGAAATACCATGGACGTCACTGAGAGCCATGGCGTTGATATGGGTACGAACGTGAGTTTAATTGCATTGAGGCAATTCAAGTACGTACCTATAATTCATGAGATAAAGTATTATTTATTAATTAAACAGTTGGTTTGAGTTTATATATTATTTACAGGAAATTTAGCTGAAACAATCGTTGTTTTCCTCATGAATGGATTTTTTCTGGTCTCACAATTCCAGGTAGGACATGGTTATTTACCGTCCGTAAATAACAAAGGGGTCATTAGAAATTATCAATGCATATGGTGATTTAGTTATTATTATTGAGTGAACTTTGTGTTAGTTTAACTACGTAATTACTTCGTATATTTATAATCTATACTTTTATGTAAACTCATGGTAAATCTCTGTAAACAAAGAGACTTCTATTCTATGGTGGTGGCTTTTTCTTATAATTTATTATGAGACGGTACTTATTTTTTATAAAAAATATTCCACAATCACTATACAGTATTGTGATGTTTACCTACATAAAGTGCGTTTTATTTTCATTCATGCATTGTCTGTGTATACCTATGGTACGTGCGTTATTGTACATAATTAATCGTAATTTTCCAGATTTATTTTTCTACAGCTGATTACTTACGTGCACTGTTTTAATATGGGTGTAGTTAGTTTAGGAATGAATAGATATGAACCTGGTGCGGGTGTGCTAGGTATGTTCTGCGGCGAGGCGGCCTGCGTAAGCAGCGCGTCTGTGCTCTGATGCTGCACGCTGCCGGCCACCGACTGCGCCGCCAACGTCTTGCGCGGGTCGTCCCATGTCGTCGTCTTCGTTATGTGACTGAAAACAAACACCAACCCAGTTAGCTTCTCACACCCAAACAACCAATACAAAATTATCTGAGAACTTCAAAATTGAATTAAAAGAGACAATAAATGTAATAGAAACGTATTTTCCGAACAAAGACATTACTTGTGAATAGTAAAGCATTCATTATAAACCCGTTAGCAACATCGGCATCGTGTGAGCCAAATCTTCCCACTTAGCGGTCGATGTGACCAATTTGTAGACAAAACCGGACACGGAGTGTGCGAGTGCGACCCAGTGAATAGCCACCGCCATGATGAATGACTCTTTTACTTTCTTTACACTGAAAGTAGGCACTATCACATTCGTGGTTGCGTCGACGATTATATTTTGGCGGTTACATTTCGGCGAGTGCCTCCATACAATGATTTTCTATTTATTTTGCTATCACTGGGCAGCTGTGCAGTATTTTAGTGTTTAAAATCTTATTTTGCCATTACATAAAGTTAGTGCATTGGAAAGCGGATGGGGGCATTACCTCGGCAAATCGATTTGCACGGAACGGTAATGAACTTGGGCGCGCTATCAGCTGTTAGCGATGTCACGCCAAGCAATGTTCGCACCTGTACGTGGCACGGCGCAGGCGCACCTGCACTGCTACTTATCAACTGCGTTTAATTCCTCATTAGGTACTTCCAAACTATGTGTAACCTTTAGGGCGTCAGCTGGACACCGGACTGGGACCAATCGTTCTCTCATGAATAAAGTACATTCAATACAATGTAATTATTTTTGTAGAAGTAGAATTAAGGAAGAAATACAACGCAAATGTAACACCACGTTACGCGAAAGAATGTTCAGTGATGTTTTGTCCTCTTTTGAATCCCATAGAAAAGGCGATAACACAGTTCCTTCCTGTTACGCCGATAGCAGGAAGGAACTGGAATGAGTAAATATAGAAAAACATCGATTGATAGTAAATGGGTAGGTATGTGTCTCTATAGGATATGCCATATACATACTATAGTGCGTGGTATATGGTGTGTATGGTGGTTCTATAGGTCCATGTGATAGTCCTTGTGTTATTGAAAGGCTGCAATAATTATTGTCACAGTTTACCAGTCAAGCGATTACGTAAGTCATGGTTTATTTTACTTCAATGGGTAATACTTCATTATACGAGTTCCTATGCCTAGTTAATTGCATATAGTCGAAGCCATTGTTTTCGTTCGCCTCGTGTAAGAGTATTTTGTTTTAGATATAAATACTAACATTTTATAGGTATATTTTAAGAGAAAGTAATAAAGATCTTTACTTGTAGTTTTTTTACATTGATCTCAAGAACCTGATGAACAAGTAAATTTTGGAAATCTATATATATAACCATCTAAACAGGTGGACCACGTGGTCGTGATGCAGTTATGTTTTAGGTAGGTAGGTATCTTGTTTAAACGTTGGACTTTCCAAAAGTTAGTCCGTAGAAGGAAAACTTGACACAGTACTTAAAGATACCAATCTTATGAAGGCTCAAGTTCTAGACTATACTTATCTACTACCTATGAATGTATTTTAACAATTACTCTTGAGACTGGATATAGGTAGTATGATGAATTACCTACTAATTTCTGTACATGCCTATACTTTACTACTTAAATATAACTTCATCACTTATGTTTCATCACGAGGTAGGCTGGAAGGAAAGTCAAAATATCATAGTAGAAGATTGACTCAGGCATTTCATAAATGGGCACTGAAAATCGAAAACCGCAAATCTGAAACCAATTGTAAGGCAAGTAAATATACCTAAGGTAAGTACCTACCTATTTATTTTGTTTCAGACAACAATAACTTTAATGAATAATATGTATGTGGTTAGCAATATGAGCGAAATGTGTGATGTAGGCATATCACGCCACTCCAAGTGAAGAGCGGCGCGGGCGACGGGGTGCGGGCAAGTGTGTAATTACAGTGGAGCCTGCGCCCGCGGGGAGGGGTGCCTCGAGTTGCATAACACCGACCAAACTGTTGTATCTAACATACGACTCGCCACCCGCACTCATCATGTTGTTTGTACACATTCACATTATTTTGCACACAATCCGCAAAGGCAAACACGTAATCGATCGTTCTCAGAACGCAGATGACTGGATTTGGCAACGCGGATGGATACCAGGTTAGCTTTAGTCATCATTACGGTACAGTATTCCTATTGAAAACATCTATAATACAATACTGCTACAATTCGCAATAGTCTTGGCCAACTTTTCATATTTAGCCATATTTGAAACACGTTACACATGCAGTCATAAAAAACGAAAAAAGCAAAACTGAAATGAGAAAGTGTTTTACGTTACGACTGTATCCTCTGCGCAGATAAAATTATGAATCAGAAAAGAGAAAGTATAACCTGTGCTGAACCGTTATGTCACCGTTATAATGTTATCATGAACATCATCCCTGTTTATGTACTGCCAGTTTTTTCTGGTTAAACAGGTGACAGCAATAGGTACTCTCCGACAAATAGGTACCATAACGTCAGCATGAACTTTGATCATTGAATTTCTGATAAGTATCGTACCTAATGAAAAACAATTACCCAACATACCTAACTAAAATATATAAATAGATGATATGAATTAACGTGACCTCCTATAAGCAAATGCGAGCACCCAATTTGCTTTCATAACGCAATAACGAATCAGTAAGTCATACGCACAAAGCCTCGCAATATCAGAATTTAGATAGATACATAATAGTCGCTAGTGAACAATCGCCATATGACAAGGAGCGTTAAGAAACAGCCCGCCATTTCTCTCGTGCGAAGGCCTTCCAGTGTTGCACAATCACACCGGGTGTTGGTGTCTGCGCTGTTGATGCCTGTCGGCCTACTGTCCAAACCGAATGCTATCGAGATGGCAATACCAAGCTAAACCGAGCAGCTGTAACCAATCCTTAACTAGGTACGTAAGTAGGTACACCACTTGCAATGACAACAAGTTTTCACCGTTACTGATTGCAATCAAAACAAGGGTTAAGACCACATATCTTGAACATTATTTTAACCAGTCTTGTAGCTTTATTTAGGACGCTCCACTTTGACAGCGTAACAAATTAGGAGCGCCGACGGGACAAATGAGGAACTTATTATAAAGAAATGAAAAACTGTTTTGCCCGCTCAAAACTAAATGAACTTCTCATCGCAAACAAAGTATGTATCGTAAACAGATTCGCGAGCACAATATGACGAATTCGGAGAAATGCCTCGTGTTTCAATTAAACGGAAAATAAAGTTGGCATCGCGTCCGTCGACGTAACATAAACATTAAAATAACTATGATGGTTGAGTAGCAGCTCGCAAAATCTCATTCAGATGCCAATACATTATAGTGAGCGCGTATACATGGTGATATGTAACGGGGGCTGCACTGTGATAATGCACAAAATGTTTTCACTCTTTGTCATCAACTGCGTGATGATCACTTCCTATTCAAATTAACGCAGCCATAATATTATGGTTATTATTGTTACCAACACTATGCAGGAACTCTTTCCTAATGTAGCATGCTTGTTTAGTAACATAATAAAATTTTATACTTGGACCTCCTTTATTGTCACTGAGGTTTTCATAAGATCCATTGAATTTAATTAGTTAACCGAACAAAGGCTTTAAGACCTTATAAATCTAACTTCCCTAGATGGCTGGTTGGCTTTTTCATTTGCCCTATCACTAAAAACCTAGGTACCTTAAAGTAGGGTCTTCAAAGTTTATGAACAGTAGATTGTAGTTACACTATCTACTTACTTATTAATAGGTAGCTAGGTACAATATGTAATTCAAATTATTTCCATTATTCCGTACAAAACATCAATATATTAGAATTGAATCGCGAGGTGACGTCATAAACGTAATTATAGCCCGCATCAGTTACAATTGAAACCACTTAAATCTAGACGGTGTTACGATCGAAACAGTGAATCTCCACAAGTAGCATCTGTGCGTGTCTTGCGGGGCAGGCGTGCGAGTGTAAGACGCTCTGGTTGCACCGGATGCGCGTCACATCGGACGTACATCCTCGTCTGGTGCGCAATTTTCCCACTTCTCCACTTGCACACAACACTACACAATAGACGCCGCGGTATACAACAACACGAGCCACAAGCCGACTAACCTCGAAACGAATCAGCTTTATTTATTCCTGGATTGATTACATAATCAAGTTCATGTGCGGTTACAATATGTAATGTAGCGACGTTCTACACTACATATCACTTCACTGGATTTTTCTTTAACCTGAAGTGAGGTTTATCGCCAGCCGATTATACAATAAATTGGGAATACCTACTTAAATATATAAAGCGAAGGTCACATAATAAGCTAATTAACAATTTAAATAAATCCAGTGTATGACGCTCGAAGAATGGTCTTCTAAATTGATTTTCATTTTCGAGACAGACTTTTTTGCTTTTTTGTTTGAAATAAAATTATGGTGTTGTTTTGGATAAGCAAAGTAAATAATAGTTACATCTATTTTCTATTTAAGAAGGTATTGCAAAAAAAGAACAAGGAAGCAGGGAAATTAGGACTACTTATGAGTTCAATCCCAGGTTCCAACCGCAAGAGAGAACAGTTTCAAAACTACATTTTTGTATAAATTTTTGCTTCTGTTTACGAAACCTGCTACACTAATTTTAACGGGTTTTTCACTGTTATCTATTGATGTTAAGGTCAAAAAACAAATATAGTCTCCTCATATTTAAGTCACCTAATAGGTAAGAGGGGTATAGACCTTTATATTATGTCCAACCCGGAAACAACATAAATACTTAGGCAGCCATATAGCCTGGTGTAAAATGTTAAAGTTACGTGATTTTAAAGTTTTAAATGCCCCTTGGCAAGACAGGTCACATTCTCTTCTGACTGCCAAAATTTTGCAAATATCCGGCACCCAAAAGTTTTACGTGCCTTCCGAAACACGGTCTGCCTATGTCTTAGCACACCAAATTATAAGTTGACGATATATAGAGTGTATGAATGGAAAACCTACCAACTCCGCCGTCATCACAAGAGAGGTGACTATGATTTGAATAAATATAAATGAGAGCTATCCTTCTCTTACAAATTGAGAAAACGGTCGAAGTGTAACAATTGGGCCCCTCATGTGGAAATCGTGGAATATCGACACAATATTGACATGCAAATGGTTTCTTTGTAGTGGTAATGTAATAGATGGTAGCATAAACAGTATGTACGTATGTGTACCGTTAACCGAAGTGTGTCGTTTCGTCAACAAAGCGTCTGTTGGCAAACATTGTTCTAGTGTCAGTGATCAGTATCTGTGTAAATAAAACTGCGCCATTAATGTGAATATTGTTGTTGTCACCAGACACGTGCGTTATGCAATAAACACGAAAGTAGTTGCTACAACTAATAATTGTTTGCTTGACACTGCTACTAAGTGCACAAAATAAGAACTAGGTATTTACCTACACACATAAAATATAATGCCTAGGTACGCTTAATAAACTAAGCACTCGAGCGATTTGGATTAATTTGCTAATTTACCAACCTATGTGCGTTGGATGGATCATTTATAATGAATGAGCTCCGTAGATTTCCTATTAATTGATATTTAAAAACACTCTAGCATTTCTGTGAACAATCATGTGTTCTGCAAGACAACAGTGAAACTTCTTTTTGCAGGATTATTAACAGTGGCGTCAGGACAAAGCAGGACAAAGGGACATAACGTATGTTTCAACAGATCTAGGCGGTTACTTCGCAATTTGCCACAATCTGGCGGATAACTGAACTGAACCAATTCTGAGCGTGACTCATTCATTCACATGAATACACTTACGTTTTAGTTACCAACAACATTTATTTACGTTAACTGAATTTTCAGACGGCCTCAAAATAACAAAGCTGTAAACTTGATCTGTACTCTACATCCAAACAAATTACTATCTACTTTGTCTCCATCGAAAGAGTTCGAGCTATTTTACTTATAAGTAAAAACAAAGTATGTATTATCAAATGAGAGATTACTTTGGAAATGGTGCTTATTTAATAGGGGAACACTTTTATAAGGATTTGCCACGTTCTCTTGCGACAGATCCACAGCTTCCTAACGATGGATCGTAGGTTTTTCACTGAGAACAACATGGCGGAGACGGCATTCTAAATTTGAATCTCGGACGAGTCGGCGCTCGCGTACGTAAATAAACGCACACACGAATAATCAGTAACACTATACAAGCGTTAGAGCAACATGTAACCACTACATCATACAAATGAACAGGACTACATAATAGTTAATTTAGATTTACTGTGTTTTAAATCGAATTAAGAACGTTTGTTTTATATTGGTGCTGAGTCGGCTGTCTTCGCATAGGTACGCTTGATAATCAGCAGCGATAATATCATAGTGTCTGCGGCGAGCCACCTACACTGTAGCGCACATGATACTCACACTAACAGAAGTGGACGAAAACGCACTAGTGACGCATCGACTTCCGGCCGATGATTTTATTATGGGATCTACTGTTCCAGCCAAAACGTATATAACGTATTTTCCTTAGGCGATCTAATGAATTATCACAAACTCGTTACAACTTTCTTTGAACTTTTATTTTTGATGACACCGATCTCATTTCTGCGAAGGTCTGTTTCGAGAATTTGTTACTCAAATATGCTGATTGGCAAGGTTTAGAACATTCAAAGAAAACGTCAATACGACTGTACCTTGTGGTCATAGCTAAGATAGTTTCAGGCAAAATAGTTTAGTACCTTCTATAGCCAACAAGGAAAAAGACTTTATTTCATCTAAAGAAATGAAATAAAGGCTCTAATTTATATATTTCGCTGTTGGATTTTCCTTTTATGCAATTAAAATAAGGTGAATAATCTGTTCCTTAAAAAACTGATTATTCGTACCAAATTTTTACTTTATACATTGATAATTATTTAAGAGAGCAATCTATTGAGCGTTTTTGTTAATTTTATCAATACAAAAACCAACAGTACTTAATCAGAAACATCCACATTGTTGCAGAAGCTAAATTTATTATGTTAATCGCATAATAAATGTGCTTAGTCGTTTATGTAGTATAGACGTGTGTCGGTGCGTACGCACTCACGCACGGCGCGCGGTGGCGCGGTGGCGGCGCGGGCGCAGGCTGGGCGCGGCGCAACCGGACCAGTCGGCCTTGCCGTGCGGTGGCCTGCCTCTCGCTGCCAGAGGTTAACAACGTGTTTTTTCATCTAGCTTTAGAAAGTAAAGAGATAATACAACGTTCGCCTTATCTCAGAATATTGTGAACACAAAAATGATTTGTCATTCCTTCAAGCGCACCCACGCATTTTAAATTATTAAGATATGTTTTCGCCAAAATCTTGTGCCTCTCAACTCAATGTTATCACAGTCAGCGGGTCAATAATAAAATTACTTGAAGTTGGTCACTAATGAATTGGGCTTTTGTTTTTTTACGTCGATATTAATTAAGACATTCAAATAAGAGGAAATGCGTTATATTCTTGCGTGCAACAAGGATAGCAGCGTCGTGACCTGGCTTCGAGTCGAGTTGAGTCAGTTAGGTAGGGGCCGCTATTGAGGCAGTATCCGGGTCGACGGCACAACACTTTATCACAGACTCCTCTTTTCCAAACGATTCCCAGAAATTGTGAGTAAGGTACACAGAGCTATAAATGGTAAAAGAATAGATAATGAGATATTAAATAAACATCTTCCTAAACTGCGGTAGGTACTAGCTGTCTTCGTAGTTTCAGAATAACAATTTAATTAAACAATTAACTCTTCGAGGTAATAACGAACAGAGACCCTCTATACACTTCGGACCGCTTAACTGGTGAAAGGAGTATCAGACAACATTTAAGCGTTATCAAACTACGAAGAGAAAATAAATTTAGAAGCCATAATGAAGTTATTTCTAAAAGTCATAAAATATTTCGCAAAATTGCTCATAAAAGTCACTTTTAGAAACGTGTAAAGGGAATCTGTGTAGCAAACTACGTCAATCACGTCTTGTGCCGGTCCAGAATAGCTCAAAAAGAAGGATCATTATCTGTTCAACTCTCTGGGTGGGTTTTAAGATTGCAAATAAAATATGAGTGGACTCATGCATTATTTCCAGCATACAGAAAGGTAAGGACATAGGACCAGTCCATTAATACTGTCGCTGATTAAATTAATTAATTCTATTTTCCTTGTGGTTAAGTAAGTCTAATGTTCATTATGGATTCTCTGTAAAAACTGTCATCGAACATTTTAGCAGTTCTTAGATTTATAGACACTTGCCAAAAGAAAGTGACATCATCCAGCCCAGCTCTAGTGAGAACTACTATTTGTAACACAGTTTTAATTCATCAAGAGTTAGGTAAGTCGTCATCGAAAGTGAAACATAAACATAATGTTCAGTAATCAACATGACACAATCAGTGACAGTACTCCCACACTCGCATATCAGTCATTTACAGTATGATACGTATAATCCACGATGCATGCACGAACTTACACCCACTGAGCTAAATTCACAACGCTCCTAAACTCAGCACAGCTACTAATAAGTCCCGAACGGCATTGTGCAGTTATTAAGTCGGACTGAGTCACTAGGAGTCATGTGGTGGAGAGCTGTACCCTATAATTAGACGTTAATCAGCGAAAAAGGCAGAACACGGAGCATGTGTCCGGCGCCAACGGAAGCCAGTCTGGCACGAATAATTCATTGTGCAGTACGCACAACCCATTCATATGGCGAACGCTAGCCAGGTCGCGGATAGTGCGCCCATTCACTGGTGGACGCACAGGAAGCTCTAATGGTCGCGATCGACATTCGCTCGCTGCTGCTGCACCGGAACTGGATGTAGGCAGGAACTAAACTGTTAACACGGTGGACAGGACACCCTGTTTACATTAGCTCATGTTTATGCTAACGCAGAATACGAGACAACTAATGTTGGGAGATGTTATTTTGGTACAGCTTTAAGGAGATATCCGCCATTATGGTTGTATTACCGTAACCGTGATATCTTATCTACCAAGTACTTTTCTTAATGTATTTCTTTTGTTTGATCTCGTGACACATATGCAGCTAGATGTTTTCAAGATAACTATAATTGTAAAGGCAAGGCCCAGTCTAGAGTGCGTCGTTGCAGCTCCGAGGCTACTGTCCTGCAGCGTTCGGCGGTCGCCGGTCGCGGACTTTAGACCCGACCGTGTTTGTATCTGCATCCCGTTCACTCCCTCTAACCGGTGCAACGTCTCACTCTCGGCTCATCATTCCCGTCCATCATACCATCGTCGTATTACCTCATCAATCGGCCTGAGATGTGATTCGTATTACTGCATTTTTTGCTGTCGATAGCACATCGCCATGCCTTACCATAAAGTTATTATCATTATCGATGACCAACATTCCAAACGATGTTGAACGAGTAGCTCTTTTGATGAGTTAAGATTCATGCCATTTTAATAACAAGCCCTCAAATGATGCATACTAGAATCTCTACACGGGACGGAAATAAGCAATTCGAGTTTTTCAGTATTCTCAAAAGCAATTCCGAGACAAGAAACTAAATATAACAATCAACCAATTATAGCTAATAATTTGCAAATATCATCCCGGTCACACTATGCCGCTTTCGAGCGATGGCGACAGGACGAAAGACCATTTCCCACACGCAACCAGAGTTGAGCAAGTATATGGCGGCCGCCCGCCTCGAGGCAAGTAGCTTGTACCTGGCTACTAAATGACTTAGCGGTCCTTGAACCCTCCTGCGCCATAGCTACGTCATTGATGCCACAGGATAAAGCCAGCCAGCAGGTAGATGATTTCCATCCGCTGAGATTGTTCTACAATAATATTGTATCCATGATCACTATATTTTATTCAAACAAAATTTTGTACATGTCTCGCTAATGATTGCGGTATAACGACTAGCGGTCAAGAGATGATAATTTCCGTAAAGCTGTCCGATTAGATTTACATGACCAGTTTTAATAAAGCTTTACAAGTTTTAAAACATTTGGGCAGGTACATTGAATATCATTTGGAGAAGGATTATCATTTATTGGTATAACACAAAGCAGTTTTTAATTCAGTTTTTATAGGTAGGTAAGGTCTATTTACCTATCTAGTTTTTGAAATGTTAAATGGAGGACAGCCGAACATTCGCAACAAAGCGCATACTTAAGTTGCGAAATGCCAAAGGAGAGAAGGGAACGCAGACACCTCGCCCCCGAGATGTAAAATGTCATACTAAGTCTTGTACTGATTTACATAACACTCGTCCCAGATTCGATTGTTTGACAAATCAAGGTCGTTATATGAAATTGCATTATTAGTGTGAATGAATGAACCTTGCCATAAACTAAGAACAGACATGTTGCTTTCGACTCGTGTTCCGTTTAGAACAAGTTTTATTTGTTAAATAATCATCTAATCTAACCCCTAGATTGATGGCATGGTAATACAACAATTAGAAGTTCCATATTTATGCACCTGTCATATTTCAAGAAATCACACCGACAAAATATTCCTTCACCTGTCGAGCCCCGATAATAAGGTTTTATTATGGTCTGAACTTCTTTATTGTGGTCAATGACAATCTTTGTGACATCCAGTAGAAAATTGGTTATTCTTACTCATTAAAGCAATCAAAATCGAGTCTTCTTTAAGAGCGAACGAGCTAGTAACAGAGTTCTACCTACTTTAAAACCTGATATACGAAATTCTATTGAACGGTAATACTTCGGGTATGCGGTCTGTTTAAATGTAGAACAACATGGTCTACCGCAGAGAGCACTATCGATAGGCTATCGAAGATTACTGAATGATCGGCGCCGGTACCAAGAAACGCGGCGAGGCACTCAAAGGCCAGGGCGGAGCCGACAGAAAAAATCAATGCCTTTGTTACTAACAACTCAGGTGTACATAAAGAAAATAAAAAGAGCTCAAGTTGAACTGACAGTGGCTAGTGACGATGCAAATAATATCGATAACATTTTTTGAAAATATAATTATAATATATTTTTTAATTTTATCTGTAATTTTGTGTATCAAATGTAAAAACTTTTCCTAAAGCAAATGGTTTTTAGTTGTTGTTTATTAGAAAAACGTTGCTTAACTTAGAATTTAAAGACCCACAGAAGATTTCTGATAGTATTTTTTTTACTTAGAAGTGACTAAAAATCCATTACCGAATACAATAATTCAATAAAAAAGATTTAGTTTTTGAATTTCTTGTAAATTCTTGAAGTTTTGTAAAACACAAAATTATGTTAAGTAGCTGAAGCTTAAGCAGTGTCTAGACACTGTATTCCTCCAAATATTAAAAATGAATTGTATTACCAAAACAGATAGAGTTAAAGATGAGAAATGATAAATTATAAAATACACCTTTCAACAGGTACCTATCGATATTGTGACGGGCTGCACTCTCAGGTACCATAAACAACTAAGCGTGTCCTGACAGGAAAGGCGATTACGAGGGGCGAAGGGGTGTCGGGGAGGGCTCGGAGCGATTCCGAGAAGTCGGATCGTACCGCAGCCTCCAAGGCTAGCTGCGGTAACATCACAGGACATGGGCTCGTTAACTCTCCGAGGTGAAAAACGGCGATCCACTCACTTTAAACAGATTAAATTAAATTTGAAATAAGATTTTCGAAGCTCGCGTTTCTTTGTACGCATTTGGTGTTTATATAATGTTTATTCATTTGCTTTCTTTATTTACTTTTAGATTATTCTCTTTTGGTCATCTTTTCTGTCCGAAATAAAACATTATAGAAATTACTTACTAATTCAGTGCCCCATTATGTCAGGATTGACCAGAAAATGAAAACTCCTATGGTAGTATACGTTAGATGACTATTTTATAAAGATCTTCATTTGTCACTCAGTGAATGAATCCAAAAATCACTAGTATTTATTGTTAGTTCTACTAAACGTTACCAGTCCAGCCTTATTCATCACCAGTCGTGCACCTCGTGCACTCGTGCCAGATGACTTTACCTGTAACTGTTTTTAGGACATTACCAACAACACGTTTCTCAGTTTGTTATGAGTGTGTGGGTTTCCCCGCTACGTATTCCTTCGCAAACAAGTATTTTTTTATAAATAATAATATTTTTTCACAATTTCTCCAAATGTAAAGAAGAAAACTGAAGATGCATCCATCAATCATCTTTACTTTGTCCAATGAATTGTCATTGTGATTTCTTTAATTTTGGGATTTTAGGTACTTAAACGGCACTAGTGTCTCCATGGGGCAAGAGCATAATACCTTCGATTGCATATAAATCAATACAATTCCGTAACCTACATCGACACCACAAGAAAGTAGCAGTGTGAGGATATTCCGTGGCGTCGCAGTGCCGCGTTCGGCATGCCGAAATAACCGCGCGCGTACCGTGTTCAATGGACAGAGCGCGGGAGGCGCGGGGGCGACGTCGCGGCGCTCGCGCCTAAATTAGACGTAAACACGACGGTACGAGGCGCCGCCGCCGCGCCGCCGGCGTCGACGCTACTTAGCTCTGCGCAACACGCACCCATAATACCATCCAAGCACTGAAATTTCAACATACAATTTGGCATACGTCTGTTTTTATCCGTATTGGGACCAGTGCATAAAAATTGGATTAGCAAATTGATTTGGTCTAACATAACCACAGATTCAGCTCTTCCTATTAGACTTCAGCTTCAGAATGATTTCGCATAAAGCTAGTCGGTTTGAATCCTAGGTTTAATGCATAAGCCTCTACTCTACACAACATCCACATAAAACATTGTGAGGAGCTAGGACTGGATGGAATTACCTTACTTTAAAAAAGCCTCCATATTTTAAAATTCTGGTGACTAGGGGAGTTTCAAAATACTACCTATATCTTAGGTAATGTGGAAAGTAGAAACACGGACTAAGATAACGATCACTATCCGGTAGACCAGTTTTGCGAGAGAGGAGACACAAAGAACCCAAACATAAAAGATGTTAACAATCGATGGATAAACTGTAAACTGACGTAAATATTTATAAAAAATATCTATAGAGGTGGTGGTATGGCAAGTGTGCCTTAGGTTACAATAAGATCTTTTAACCTGATACGTCATACAACACCTGACATGCGAAAAATGAATTTTAACTAAGACGATTACATAATACAGTACCTATATAATATAAGGGTAGTGCCGATATACCAAGGGGGTAATAACATCACAATCATAAATGTAATCTACATAACCCACCTCATAAACATTGCTATCGCCGGGGAAACGTTACGCGCATAACCAAATCTGTCCGATACACACGTATAACGAACTCGGCCTTGGCTAAAGTATTGCCATATGAAAACAATAACTCACGGTGCGGTATGAGTAAACTTATCAGTATTCAATAAAGGCGCATACAGTAGCAACGGCCAGTAACTGAGTCGTACCGCGCTGCGACATCGTATGAGTAATAGGAGGAGCACTACAGACCTGCTACAATGGGGATTGAAGACATTGACTCCTGCCATTAACTACTGAATCATCTCAAGCCCTCACACCCGAACGTGCTGCCGACCAACCACCGAATGTGTTGTGACTTGCGACACGTAGAAGCCATTGCATTGCATATAAACAACAACTAAATTGCTCCCATATTTGTCTAAGAATTTTCTGAGAAAAGGGAAATATAGAAGTGTTTATTTTTCTTCTACTTTCAGTTATCACACCGAGATTGATGTAAAACAAAAATATCAAAATCAGAAAGATGTCAATCGCAATGTCAATTGGGAACATCTTTGGAAGGATCAGCAATATGATTGCCGAAAACCGCTAGTTTGTTTATAACACTGCGTTATGACTTATTATCAATGGCTATTAATCATCAATTTACTTGAAACCCTTCCACCTTTACTTCCATGTTTTCCATGACATAATACCTAGGTACTTGGAAATCGAACAGTTAGGACTCCATAAGGAAATATCGCACTATGTGTACTTACGCGTGTTAAATGATTCAATACGCAGTAGGACATAAAAGCTGTCCAAGTGTCTACAGATAAGTTACCTACGTTAATAATAATAATTGTGCATATAACGTATGTATAGGTAAAATTATGTTTAATGTAACCTTTAATAACCTGTTCAATCAAATACCTGCTATTTTCCTATTATGGTCACTGATCACATCATAGATATATAAAACATTGTGATAAAAAATGTGCTTCTAGTGCAGTTTCATCAAATGGAAGAACTCATCTGTTGTACTATTAACACTATCATTTAACATTGTATTAATATAGGTCCTGAACTAAAGTATATACCCAGCAAACAATTTTTTCAACGTCTTTTTCATCTATCATATTACAGCTTTAGGTACTGTAGGTCCTGTTAGAGGAGTTGAACAGCCATGTTTGGTTTTTATCTACAGTAGTATGACTGTATTCACATTTTGTGAACACTACAATAATATACAAATGTACATTAATTAAATCGCCATTAGCGAATTCTTTATAATGAAACGCTGACGTGACGGGTCGGGCCTTCTTGGGCATGACGTTGGCCCTAAGGCGCTTGTCAATATACACACTTGACCCCTTTTGATCCTACAATTAAGCATGGCGATACTCTCCGCTCTCTCACAATATAACAGAACAGAAGATACGATGAGCTAATGTTTGTTTAAAGCATCATTGTTACATTTACAACATCATGTAGGTAGTTTAATATTTAAGAATTTCAATCTTGTCTAAAACGTTGAGATATGTGCAAAATATGCAGATAGGTACATATTTATCTTATGACAATCATTAGGTACGTGGTACCTTACCTACCTGTCTTATATAATAGTTAGTGTTTAAATTATTATAATTAATAGGAATCTATCTACAAAAACCAATAAGTTACCTACAGTTGCATTTTTTGTAGTTTGTATCTAGACGCAGATAAAAATTCTTAATTGGAGACGTCAGTTTAAAGTAAGGTAGGTAAATATAACAGCAGCTCATATACAATACTGACATAACGACCTCTTTAGTATTAGGCCCGGTTGTTCGTACGTTACGGTAAGGTTAAAGTTAAAATTTGACCGATGTAAATTTTGACTACAGTTAATTTGACGTTTTTATTATGTTTTAACGTTGAACAACGCTTTTTGAATTTAAACCCTGTTAATTTTACTATAACTAGAATTTAACCCTAACCTTGACGTAACCGAGCTTCGAACAACCGGGCCTTAGTCGGTTAGGTTAACCAGGATCTATACCGTTGGTAGTAAAAAAATATATCTTTGGGTTCGTTTAAAAAATACCTATTGTCAAAAAATGTATATAAGCACCTATTTACAATATAAATGCAGCCATGATAAGCGCTGCCTGGTTACTTGTGCATCTGCGCAAATCCATTATATATATATTATCACTTTAATGTTTGTACCTGCATTATCAGCATCGGAAACAAAAATGCTTTGATAGGTCAAGACAGAACTTTCCATACAGCCCGGTGGCCCGCCCGGTGTGGTCTCATGAATACTCTGTCTCATTAATCGTAACAAGCACCTTTGTTGACCATGGCAAGTATTATTGGAAGCACATTAATACCGATGACACAAGACGATGAGAGCCAACTGTGTCCACAAGGCTTGATAATGCAGCGCAACACGAACAAAGATCTGCCCTTGAGGGAATTACGGCGGTCGACAGCTAACCCACCGTATTACATTTGTTGCTATTTTAATAGGATGCACTTAAGTAGAAAAACACTTAAGAATTTAAAACTTAAGGATAAAGTGAAAAAAATCGTCACAATGACGTCATTCTGAGAACCAACTATTAATTTCGAGAATGCAACGGCGCTGGTTAATATTATTAGCAATGGAAAAAGGTACGTCATTTAACATTAGCAAATTCATAAGGTTTGCTTTATCTGTCTATTATCTTCACGTGGTCTTTAAACTAGAAAGTGAAATAAGTTTATACAGCGCATAATAACTTTAATTAGCTGTCGTGTTACCAGAATTTAGCACCAACACTGGATCGATTTCTCAAAACACTCCCGTTGAGCTCAGTTTCTGATCGGTGCCGATAAAGACGCTGTCTAGAGCCAACATCCAGTAATCAGAGCGTGGAAACTGAGTGAGTACCTTGTTGCTATTATGCTACAAGGAATAACCAGCTCTGTGATGCAATCTTAGGGTCGATATTGCTAAATAAACCTTTGCAAGCACGATAGTTAACGCTACCGACGTACACACATGTTAGTAACATTGTCACATAGTCATAGGTAAATATAACATGACTTGTAATACATAAGATCACTAGTTTGATGAAGTCGTTAATTTTGATTTCGAAGAAATTGCCAATTTACACAAAATCCAACTTCTTCCTCATCCAAATGATGCTGATGTTTAACTAACTAGATATTCTTAGCTTGCGCGATAGTATAAATATGATACCTCTAAATCCCTACCAGTCCTAGGTTGGCAAGTTTAATAAAATAGTATTAGCTTTAGTAGGTATCTGGGCATTTATGAATCATGTTAAAGCTAATTATTTGGAATAATGTGTTCGGAAATTAATTACCGTGAGTTCGCAAATAATAGCAATTTGTTAAACTAAGTTTTGTAATCCATCTATAAGAATAGATTTTACTATGTTAATCAATGCTAGTTTTAATGACAAGAGAAAGTATATTAACGGCAAATTATACTTTGTTCTAAAACGAAAATTGTATTCTCAAGCGAATGCCGTTACAGCTACCTGTCGCGTCGGTGGATCGGTGCGCGGGCGCAGCTCCGCCGGCGACCGCGACGCGGCGACGCAAGCGACGGCCGACTTCTTAGAAGGCGATAGTGAGCTGTATTTTAATGTTATCGCTGTGAATACACCAGTGCGATAAGTCCACTTGTTGCGCATGTGACTACTCCACCATACCACAAAATACATAGGTACAGAAGTCAATCTCATGTATGTACTTCACTTTTCATGCCTAAACTCGGCGGTCGCGCTAGGGTCGTCAACTTTTTTATGCGCATAAAACTAACGTGGTAGTGGTACTCGTAATTATTTGATTTATTGTTGAGAATAAAACAGGAAAAATGAAATATAAACCAATAGTAATAAAATATTTAATGTGGCATACATGAGGTTAATAAACACTTTCAACGGAAATTCGTTTGAACGAGATACCGAACTTTTTCAGAAACCGCAATTTATAATTTTGTTATACATATTTTCATACATATATTTTATATATTATATATTATTATATATTTTTCATACATATATAGGTGCTTACTTATTACTCTTTACTTGCGAAAAAAATATTTTTCTATGTAATGGGTTGGTACAGTCCCTGATCTAAGCTTGCTTCTACCTACAGAAACCTTGATGTGCGAGTTTTATTTCGTCTACCTTACAACATACTCTCGCCATGATCACAAAAATTATCAACTCCTACTAGTAATAATCTTTGAGGGTAGGTTGGGCGGTTCGCCTGGGTCGACACTAGCAAAACTTATTACGGCATTGGGCCAGAGGCCGCCGGGGCGCTTACCTACCCACCTAACTGTACCTACCTACTGCGTTTATTAAAAGAACCATCGAAATATGAGAAAATAAGTAGGTCCATACTATATGTAATACGGCAGGCTAAAAAACGACAGTTCACTGTTTATTGTTGTATTAAAACAACCATCCACTGAACAATTATAATACGACTTTTTTTGTTGCTCCATTATTACTTTTTCTTTTGTTATTAAAATTAAAAATATTACAGTCAAATTACAGTTAGGTAGGTATCAAAACGCGTGCACATTTATCTACCTTGTGTGTGACGCGCGTATCTCAAGAAAACGGCAGCCCCGCTCGCACTGTTTTGAGTTGTTTTGAGACAGCGCGTCTGTGAACACGCACACATAGACACCTATGTCTGCGTGACTCGAACGCGCTTTATATTTAGATTGACTTCTGTACCTATGTATTTTGTGACCATACTCTTCTCGGAAACGATCGTGAAGCTTTATCTAATTACCTAGTTAGTTAATTTTACTGCACTGAACGTCAGGTAAACATTTAGAATATTATCTATTGCGCGACACATAATAGATGATATTAATTAATGACTATGTAGACGTTCCGTTCAGTAATAAACAGAATTAGATGATTTGTACAGCAGATAACGTTGCACGAAGAACTTTGAACATTAATTGCAATTAACAGATTTGAGGAAAACATATTGAAAACCCCTGAGTAGACTCATATTCAACGAAAACCTATTTTTATACAAACACGTCTCAATTAATTTAATTACCGAACGCCGAACCCGCTAGGCTTGTTTACGCGGACAACAACGGCCTTGCGAAAGACGTCTAAAAGGTTATTCCTTTCGCCATACCTACCTATACGTATACTTATGTATAATAAATACCTACATCGTAGGACTATTTATCTTTTATGTGGATATGATTTATTTAGCGTGGGTAAATACCGATTAGTTTGCACTGTTTTAAGAGGTGTGTTACGATTGGGTAAATGGTAACGGGATAAAAAGCTTGTTAGCTGATAAGATACATATATAGGGTGTCCCAAAATTAACGCAAGATTTGAATTTGCCGCCATTTATGCAGTACAGTGTTGCCAACCCTAAAAACAAAATAAATCGACAGTTGACAGTTTAGGGTTAGTAAAAATGAAACGTTACGCAATAGAACAATGTGTCTTCATTGTTGAGCAATATTTCAAAAATAATGAATGCTTGGCGGCCGCAGTTCGAAAATTTAATTGAAAAACTCCGAGAGACAGGATCCGTGGGAAACGCCAAACACACTGGTCATCCAAAAACAAGCCGTTCAAATGTCAATATAGAGGCACTGCGTGCGAGTGTCGGTGACAATCCAGGAACCTCAATTCGGCGTCGTGGACAAGAATTGCAAATTTCAAGAAGCTCTCTACAGCGTATACTCACTAAAGATCTGTGTCTCCATGCTTACAAAATTCAATTAACACAACTACTGAAGCCCAATGACCATGCACAGCGAAGAGAGTTTGTTGAATTTTGCCCGATGTGTTATTCCATAAATAACCCTATCCTATGTACTTCATGAATCAATAAAAAAATTACAATCAATAGACTAAAAACTGTGTTTTCTATTTAATTCAAATCTTGCGTTAATTTTGGGACACCCTATATAACAGTTTCTTTATGATATTTATTAATGAGAATCATTTTAAAACAGTTCATAGTTATTAAGTAATACTTTTATTTAAGCAAAAACTCTTATTGCCGTATTAATAATTAGCTGCTCCCGCGTTTCATTCGCATGGAAAATACTTTCTGTAACCTGGTAAAATGTAATCTAGGCATGGTCACAGGGGCAAATGTAGCTTCCCGACGGTGAAACCATTTTTAATTATTTCGGTAATTTCAAATCAAAGCATTGTTTCCCCTATATAATATCTCTTTACATTAGATTATAATAATTGGGTTTCGATTACAATCGGATTATTTATCTAATTCTTAGTCATTTTTATACAGCTATTAGTGTGATGTTATTATATTAGTCCAAGCGCCCTAATATAAACTAACACTTCTTAAGTTATATGGGACCTAATGAAATCAGTTGAATGAACTTTGAATGTATTTTTTCGTTACTACGATTTCGTTCTTTGTATTCAGTGCAAGGAGTTTCTCTTATTAAGCATTCAAAGGACGACATTTAAAAGGAAATATTGGTCGAAGACTTCAATTTGCCTGTTGGGTACCTGTGTACCTGTACTTGAGTGCCTGCGTCACGTAATGACGACTTCTTATTACAGTAAAGATTAAAATTCGAATACTTCTACAAAGGATCGGAATAATAGGGGGTATGGTTTGAGGCACAGTGTGAAATATTAATCATTCTTTTTCTTCAAAATTAATATCATCATGACACAACAAACGTGATAGGCATCATAGAAAGGAGTAGAAATAATCGTTGTGACCCTAACAGGTAAGACGTTCAGGTCAAAAGTCATGAGGAAGGTGTGACGCGGTGAAGCTACTGGGCCTGATAGCGCCGCGTTGGGCGTTAGCCAAGGCAATTTGCATCGCTACCCGTTTCGGAACATCGCCAAGTCTAGCCGAACAAAACCACAGAGAATTACCCTCCATTCCAATAATAATTAAAGCAAACATTTCGCAGTCGAGACGCACGTCGACGGACGTTATGGAGCTTATAAAGCATCGGCCCCAGCTCGCAATTAAGAAACGACGCGCACGTCTATTTACCGACACGGAAGAGACGCACCGCTTGCAATGGTCCATCGCGGTATGCTCCTGCAGCGACGGCGAGAGCAGAGCCAAGCGCCCGCCCGTCTAAATTAATACCTTTGATATTCGAAATATCAATATTTTAAGGGAGCTTATGAAGTGCGTCGTTGAACATGTAACATGCAGGCCTTCCGCGTTGGCAGTCCTAACGCGCTCTAACGAACCGAGTTAAACGGAATACATATAAATCTTCTGAAGCATTTATTTCCTTAGCAACAGTGTAAGAAAATATCTATATTTCGACAAAATATCATGGAAAATCAATTTAACTGTTATGTTTAGTGAATATGAACAGAATCACAAAATTATAAAATAACCGACTATTTTTTTGCATGTTTACCTAGCTTTTTTATCCTAACTGCAGATATTTTAACGCGTTATTTTGACAAAATGGAACATTAAATTATATTTACTTAGTTCAGAGCGTGTAGTACAACAGGTAGTGTTTATTTATGAGGTGGCAAAAGCTTTGATGTCGTGTTGGCTAACTTCCACACACCGCGAAGTGACTAACGCCGAGTAGCGTCGTAGAAACCTGGGAGTAACTGCCTAAATAGTGACATCGCGCGAAGATATATTGAACCCTAGATCTAAATAGCAATTTAGCTATATTAGCTATTAATAACGCAGCTATGCTGTCGGTATCAACTGAATATAAGTACTAAAGGCTTTACTCAAAATGACCCTTATCGTAGCATTCAGTCAAAGAAGTGATAGCGATTCATTAATAACGAGGGTGTAATATTCAGGTTGTTGTATTAACATGTACCTACCTAGGTAAAATTAAAAGCCAGACAAGGAAAATTTTGATAAAAAATACCTTATGATGGTAACAAGGCACCTATGCTATTTGGCAATAAAAATAATACCTACACGTTTATTATGAGGATAAATTAAGCAGAAATATAATAATTATCACAGTTATCACAAAAAGATGAAAAGGTTAACTTTTTGAAATTAAATTTTTTTAATCGACGACGGTCAGGTTTTAAAGACAATAATCAAATAATGTAGTTTACAAGATTAGAAAGATTCAGTTATTATTGGGGTGTGAAAACAAAAAAGAGTATCGGGAAATAACAGGTATAAAATGAAAAAAAAATTGGCACTGATAACGTGTTAAATGACCAATAGATTTTAGAATATGAATGATCTAAGTATACCTACCCACCCGTACGCCGTTTGTGCAATTGAAAATGTAACTTGACAAATAATGGCACTGGCGCCAGACTACCGATAGCCATTATAGATTATCGATATACAATTATTTTGAATCACTCAAACAACTTCAAACGTAAGCTTGGCTCCATATTACTGGCGCACGGAGCGTGTGCGATAGCAAATTATGAGTTTACGTCGAATCCTTCTTGAAACCCGTGCGAAAACATAACTTCAATATATTGTTGCAAATGCTACATCAACGTTCCCGATTTTTTAATACAACATTACTCTATGATTCCTACTTTATTATTGATTTATAAATCAGTAGAGGTAGGTACAATTATAAATTGTTATTTTGAGGCACGACAATTGTACGAACATGTACTCGATTTTTTCTGCGAACATATTTTAGATGTTTTTTCAAAAATTTCTTAATCATTGTCTTGTATCTTGTATCACATGTTACAACTACTTAAAATGCAAATACTAAAAAACTTTTATCCGTTTATTAACAGTCATGGAAAGTACAGATAAGAGAAACAGAAATTGTATCAAATTAACAAAATAAGGTAAGTGTTCTGTGGTATTAATGACCGCCTGAAAAACGTATTATTTAGAGGTACCTAACTACTTTGATGCTTACTACAGGGATCCCAATCGCAACCAGAGATCTAATTTTTGAACAGCTTCTTGAAACAATTTAAACTTTCTTCTAGTGCTTAACTCATTTGGCAGTCAAGAAGTAGGCTGTCTAGCCCTGTTCAGATGCTGTTTTGTGATCTTTTACAAATGTTATATGGGATAGCTTCTCATGGACCCAAGATGGTCAAGTATCTGTTTAATAAACCAACAAATCAAGTGTAAGGTATGAGAACCTTCACTCCAATATTATTAACTGCTGTTAGTGGATTGAGTAGGTAAGTACAGGGGTAAGTACAGTGTAGGGTTGCTTCCAAACATTTAATTCTGTCTGATTATTATCCATTTTTACACGCTTTTTTTATGTAGGTAATTTTTTTTACCGTGCTTGTTAGTGATCCTAAGTTGTCTGTTACTTTTTCAGTTTCTACCCGTGAGAATCTATAATTGGCTTACTATATCATATAGAATTGTTATCCCTTTGTTACAGCTGTTGATTCTCCTTCTAGTAAATAAATAAATAAATAAATAGAGAACTACCAAAGTCGTAATAACGCATGGCAACATGCATTATTATAAGCAATCACGAATTACATAGGTACTTATAGGTGAGACACTATGCTCTTCATGTATCTAACCTATTACCTGTATTGTTAACTAATATAAACTTCTTAAATAGTTTTTTTTTTTTTTTATAGGGATATAAAGAGGGATATGTAGAGAAGAATAGTTAGACATAGGCTTTGCCTGCATCTATCTCTTCTTCATTAACATATGCCTAGCCTTTCGCCAAAGTATGTTGAGATCGGCTTTGTCTTGAGTGGCTCCAGATTAGTACCAGTGTATTACATGGAGCGACCGCCATCTTCCTATATCAGGGCCGCGGTAACTATTTCGAACCATCCCGCAGCCCCGACAGGCTTTAGTCCTGGGCGACAACGTATCTGACCTCCACATCCCAGTTCCCAGGCAACCCTTAGCAAAACTGTTTAACAGACTTTCTGGCTGACCCGTAATGACTGCCAAAGAAGTTCAAGTGACAGTCGGAACTCATCAATTTTACATGCTTTCCATAGTATGGAATCCATACGGAGGAACTCACCATATCAAGATAGTGACCCATCCATAGACCGACCGAGCAAAGCGTTGCTTAACCTTATCATCGATCGACTATATTCAACTCCATGCCTTATAAATGAAAGAGTTGAACATAAACAGGGGATGTCCGTAACTGGATTTAGTCAGTCTTGAAATCTTACAGTAAATGAAACTTAAGGCGAGGAAGTGGTCAACAATAATTCCATAACCGGCACGCGCATCTAAGGCGCCAAAAGGGGTCGGAGCGTCTGAGCGGGGCGAGGATAACAATACGCGCGCTAGCTTATAACTAAAAGTCGTAAGCGACAAAATGGTTTTGTAATTTTAATATTTAGAAATGATAATTTAATAAAAATTCCTACTACAATTTTAAAGAGTATGTATATACTCAACTACTAAAAAAGTTAAGAGGCTTAAATCGGTCCCGTTTGCCCATAATATGTGAATCTCTTTTTAAAAAGAGGTATGTTTGATATATTTTTCTCTGTTATAAAAGTTACCTAATCATGTTTCTACAACTAACAAAATAAGGTTTATATCATGAACTTTCAGGTAACCAAGTTGTATTTTGATCCGTTTTGTATTTACTGAGAAAAATTGACATCCTTGGCGCCAAAAATTCCAATTCGTCCTCTTAAGTAGTTTCATTTGGATGGTTGATAATAATGATTCACGGGATTTATAATACGAAGGTGTACATTATAATCATTAAATTGGTCTTATCATACTTTATCACATCGGTACTGACGGCAGGTATATCGCGATAAGATAGCAAATGACGACAATGTGTTGTCAGTAAGAGTTCACGCTTTGAACTACTTCACTTTCTTAGTTTTATCTAGCGTTGGGAGGATTTACGTACTCTAACAAAATAAAAGTAGTATGTATGTATGTTTTAACATTTATCATAATTTAGGTGCCCTGAAAAAAAATTAGTGATTTCGTTTAGATTATCGGCGACTCGGCGTCTGACATGACACAAACTTTTTAAGTTCCGTTTCCTTAGATATCGATTGATCGACAAATGATATTGTTACGAACAATGCTTCCCCATTTTGACCTAACGCTTGTAAGAACTGAAACCATACAAGTTCCAATACAAAGCTTTGTCCTATAAGCAAGTCATGGGTTACAGTAAACACCTCTAGTGCATCAAGTTAACTATTGTCCGCTTTTTTGTATCTATTTTTGTAAATACTTGAATATTTATGATGACGTAAGTACATTATATTCATGTTATAACTATCAATAATTACCCAAACTATTGAATTACCTAGTGATACGGTTCTGGACTCATTACCACTGCCTAGTGAATTAATATTTACAAAGATTGACCAGCATTCATAAACAGGTCAATATTGAGTAGTTGATAGATACCTACTGTAGATTAATTAAACGTTTATAAATTAAAACTAAAACTTACGGCTAAGGTTAAGTATTTAGATGGAACTTACTTTAAATAATATATTTGTCCTTCTGGCGTACGAGCTTGTTCCCAACCAGGCGGGAGAGGACCAAGATCGTCAGGGATATGTGTTCCGACGTCATAGGATCTCTGTTTTGTGTGCTGATGGTGTAGCGGTGGTTGTTGATTTTGTTGTCCAGCGGCGTAAGTTTGTTGCAAGCTTGCGGGTGACGAATGTGCTCGAGAGTGCGACACCGGTGAGGCGCCAGTCGCGGACGACGATCCGAACGCCGAGTCAGCCGAGTTTTCTCGCGAGTGAGACACAGATGGCGACTTGGAACCGGTTGACGGCGGGTTAAAGAACGACTTTGGAAGCTGTCGCATTCGGAGAGGCACCTGTAGCGGTCGTTTCGAGTCCGGCTTAAGCACTGTGTCGAACAATGACTGTAGAACCGAGTCAGAATCCTGGTCCACGCGGAGGACCAGGTTCGATTTCTGTTCAGCGTCCGAGTTGAGAGCCATGGTTTACGTCGGAACGAAGAAATCTCGAAACCGACCTGGCCCACCGCTGTGACACAACACTAGCACGCGACGGGCTGGCGCGACGCCACCCGACGTTCTTGCAATATAGCGTTCGCTACGCGACTGACGCGCGCCCCGCCCGCACCGCCAAGTCTCCCTGCCCACGCGCACCCGCCGCACCACCCGCGCTGCGCATAGTATGTATGGTGCACGGACCGGTCTTCGCTTCGAGAATGATGCCCCTCACCCCGCTCACCCACTATCTCCTTGGTTAACCATAAAATAATATATTAGACACCTATAACTATTGTGGCGGAAGCTCGCAAATAGGCCTAATCATTACTTATAAACAGTAGAAATCAAATTTTATGTTAATCAACAAGATTGTCTGAATGTTGATCATGGAAAACTTACTACGATAACACCTATCCGATCTAAGTTGATGCTTATGCCAGGTATAATATTTATTTCCCTTTATATATTTATTTCAGTACCTGTTGGATAAAACCGAAATATTATACCTAGATCTGTATGTACTTCGCAATTACTAAATTTTTAATCATGTAAAAATGTAAGCTAATGTAGGTAACGTAGAAAAAAAGTAATAATATGTAGATACCTGCCATCTATGACCAAAACAATATTTATCTTAGAAAACTATATAGGGTGTGAACTTCTACAGGGCATTAACTCGGAAGATATGCATGTGTAACGTACCTGCATGCAAAGTTTACTCAGCTCAGTCTAACCAGGTCAATTAAATTTAAAAATCTAGACCACCTAGATAATTGCCTGAATATTAAAATTTCCTCGTGAAAATGGAAAACTTAGAAATCATAATAAAACATGTTTGTAATGTTACCTAAAATGTTTGGTGCGTAGACTATCTTTATCAAAAACTACACAAATATTGTTTCATGACCAGAACACATGTAAACATTTTTTGTGTAGGTGAATCTTGAACAATTGAGTAGAGGTTAAGTTTTAAATTATTGTAATTTAGTTGCGCTTGCATTGCATTATTTAACAGATTATTCATTCAATACTACATTAACACCATCTACATCTACTCATAGACCTCAGAAACAGGATTAGGCTTTCTGAAGGCAATGCACCTTCTTAGTTTGACTGCAACGGCTTAGATGGCGCCACAAACACCAGCCGGTTGATCGGTAAGTAGAGGTACAATTTCGCACTCAAGTTAAGTCAATCTAAAAAGTCGAAGAACCTATCGGAAGTCCTATTAAGTAATATCACAGTAGGTATTAGTTTGAACTGATACATCATCAAGTAATTGGACTCTGGATAGGAAGCTCCCTATGTAGAAATAATTGGGTAGGTAAAGTACCTAGGTACAGTTAACCGTGATTAACTTCTATAAGAAGTACCTACGTAAATTATATGAATACCCACACACACAGTCTTCAACTGACTGATAGGTATTTTACAAAGAAAATTGCTATATCTACAGCAAATTTAACTGGACAGAGGTTCAATCTCTGACGATATTATTAAGTAAGTATATCGTTTAGATAAATGATAAAAACGAAAACCTTAATGTTACCTACTTACATTTTGAAATCATAGAACATCCATCTCTCAACCGCATTACAACAGGCTCGACTCGATGCGAGTTTGCGCATTAGGTACCTACTCGCACTGCACTAAGTAAGTATACCTTTTTGGAAAAATATCAATAGCGATGAAGTATACAAAGCTCAACAGTATCGCTATCTTCGAACGCGCATGCGTGGTTGTAGGATGGATGGTGAAACGTCTAGCAAAATCATTACGGTGCATAACATTCAGAATAGAAACAGTGCCATAATAATAATTATGCTCTTAAAAATTAAAACATGACGCAAACAATTGACGACAACTTTGAACGTTGCTGCCGGCTCTGTGCCGAAGAACAAGATGTTACTATAATGATATTCAGTAAAGAAGCCGAAGCAATGCTTCTACAAAACAAGCTCAACAAATATTTATTAATTGAGGTAATGTAAATATTTATTTACTATACATAATTGCTTATGTGCCCGCCTGCCTATGTGGAACTTAGTCATGCGTAGGCATATACATAGATAAATGATTGTTTACAACAACAAATCCGTTTTACAGGTGGATGAAGACGACAAGTTGCCCAAAAACATTTGTATTAAGTGCTGCACAAAATTACAATCAGTTTGTGATTTTATTGATACAGCGCGGAAGGCTCAGGAAGTGCTCCTACAACGTAGTTTTGTGATAGATCGGATCATAACAGAAAAATGCATGATATCTTTAGCAACAGATGAAAAGTTTGAATCGGAAGAAAGTGTCGATAATGATAAATTTACTGAAATGGAAGTGAGTGTTGATCCAATGATGGTTCTGCAAAATTCTGCATCAACTTTCTCACCCAATTATGAGCAAAGCCCCTCAGTGGAAGACGTAACCTATCTACATGGATTGGATACAGAAAATGTCACTATAAAATTAATCAAAAAGGGAGGTTCGCATTCTGATTCAGAAGATGAAAAGGAAAAGGACAGCAATCAACCAACTTCTAATGAGAGTGGTGATGATGATGAAAAATTTGTAAAGCCCTTCCAATGCACATCATGTGACCGTAGCTTCTGCACAGACTTGGCTTTAAAAAATCATGTCTGGATTCACATTCCTGAAAACAAAGATGAGAGACACTACAATTGCCACACATGTTCAGAGGGCTTTTTTTATAAGTATGATTTAATCTCACATTTGAAGAAGCATCGAACAAATGGTGTATGTCAGCTCTGTGGAAGAATGTAAGAATTTCTTATATCAATTAGATATGAAGACTACTAAGACAAGTAAATTTAATAGCTAATTTTAAATATTTACAGGTTCCGATCAGAAAGGACTTATGTTGCTCACATGTCAGTACATTTACCATCAAGCAAGTCATATACTTGCAAGGTATGTGGGCGCTCATACAACACATGGGGAGGCCTAAAAACGCATAGTGTCACTCATAGTAGCGACAGACCTTACTCATGTGAAATTTGTATGAAGACTTTCAAAAGAAACCAGGATTTAAAAGTAAGTTAAAGACTTCAAACTTAAATATATTACTTTTAAAAGTGGTCTCTCTCTTCAAGATGCTATTTGCCTTCATGTAATAGGTTACTTAGTCTATAGTTCAACTATATTCACTGTTGGGAATCTACACTTTCCCCAAGTAGCATAAGCTATATTTTATTTCGGCTCAAATAGAAGTTGTCCCGGGAACTCTTGTGAAACTGCTAAACAGCTGTGTTTTCTTGGTAAGGAAGTGGTTGCCTATGGCAACAGGTGGAACATTGTGACAATGTACTAGTGTACAGACACAATATACATTTTAGTGACTGTCTATAACAAATTAAGTTGTTGTTGTTTCAGTTCCATGTAAACCAGCACACGGGAGCAAAACCATACAAATGTCCATTCTGTGACAAATGCTTTGCAAGTTCAGGGAATTGTTACTCTCACAGAAATAGGATGCATCCTGGGGAGAAACATGAAGGGAGCACTAAGAGAATAGTGCCTGCAGCTGCTGGAATGCCTGCACTTCGCCCGATTGCTCCAAAACCTGACCCCCCTGAGGAACCTACGGATAGCAATCTCACTATTGTAAATGGTGTTAAAAAATATAAATGCCACTTATGTGATCATAGTTTTGTGAAGAAAGAAAATTTCAATGTAAGTTTTTGGAACTGACATTAGATATTAAATTCAATTAAATAAACAGAGCTTATTAAGCAAGCAATGAGAGTAACTAAAAAATTAATTATGATTTAATATTTTTCTTTCTAGTACCACATGTACCAACACACGGGAGAAAAACCTTTCAAATGTACGTTTTGTTCGGAAAAATTCGTGACCAGAAGAGGATTACTCATCCATCATGATAATAAACATCACGGCAAGAATCGTCCACTGGGTGTCAATATAAAAACTGTATTTATCGACGTTCACGAATAATATTGACTTAAAGATTTTGAGCGTTTTTATTTATTTTTTCCTTTTGATATAGTCAGGTAGTATTGTACTTACTTAATTATATACTTAACTAAAACACGGTAAAAAAATGTTTAAAATAATGTGATATGATACGGATAGGTGTTTTATTAAAAACAAAAACAAAACTTCACTTTACAAATCTGAATTTAAATTCAACAATCAAAATTATTGACACTTGATGTTAGTTTTTTTTCTCTTTCTCTGTCTATCTGTCATCTGACATTTTTCAGGCAAAGACATCATGCTGCTGACAGCCAGCCGACTACTTGACCTAACTACGCAGCGCAGTTAAATATGTCTAGGCAAAACTAAGAACAGTGATCTTACAATGATTTAAATAATCATACATAAAACTGGTTAAAACTGAAGGGCATGCAATGTCATCCTTTTTCCGGTCAGTTTTCTTTACCTTCTTTATTGACATCATCGGTTTCATTCAGTTCGCGTTCTTCGGTGTCAAATAAACTACCAGTCAACCAGTCATCGTAGTTTTTGTAAGTAAATAGGACTTCGTACACTTCAGTTGTTCTTGTTCAATACAATTAGCATTAAACTTTACCATAATGCCTAAATGAATTTACCAGGAACATATATAAACTTAGAGCATACATATAGAATGAAATGATACATTAAACCAAACCATTAAAATCTATCGTCAAGGCAGCACCTGGCGCTCCCTAGCCTAGGCGTTCATTTTATTGCGCAATATTACGATATTGTACAACTTATTGACGTTTATGATCACTATTGAAGCTTGCGCAAAGATTTTCGTGACCAAAATTGTAATTTCATTAATTACTGAAAAACACTGTGTTTTCTTCGATGTTAACCTTGCACAGTCAATTTTGCAGTATTCGTAATATTGCGTAATTTGAATAATTTGTATTGTATCGTCTAGTTGGAGCCTAAGGCAGGGGCGCATCTCATAACCCAGTGATTTAAATAGATTAAAAATACGTAAAAGGAGTAAAGCTAAATGTTATTTTAATTTCTTAAAAACTCACTCACAAAAGAAATGTTTATTAAATGAGGGTTTTCTAAAATGGCAATCCACGAGGTGGCAGCACCGAGTCGTCAGGTCTAATAACTGTCAAAGTGCTTATCTTTACTATGAATAGTGAACGATTTTAGTGTTTTTTTTATTTTATAATTAAAGCACTGCATTATTGTTTTACTATTGCGGTTGAGTAAATAAAAAAACCTAAATCATATTGTGTTAACAAATTTTTCAACAAGCTTTTCCTTAGTACCAGTGACTTTTGCACCCTCTCTCTTAGCTCAATTTTTAGTTCGGAAACCTTATTCTGACCGTAGTCCATAATAAAATCAATAACACTTCCAATATAACAGAATTTCAATAAACAATAAGTTCGGCACCTACAATTCCATACTATTTGACAGCTGTTTGGACCAGACGCATACGTGGCGCCACCCGGTGGCAGAAAAAATTTCAAAAACCCTCATTGCTTTGAAGAACTTTATATTAACGCCAAAAGCCAAGAGTTCGAAATAATGCGAAATTGCCAATAATCACTGTAGGTATTTAAAAAGTCGATTGTCGATCGTATTTATGTGTGTGAGTGAATTATTATTATTTTTATTTTTTGTCGCATAATTCACAAGTTCCTTATAGATTAGTGTTCAATAATAACATAAATATTCTATTTCTTCATGTTATGTCGACCTTCAGAAATGACCTTTAAACTTTATAGTCAATAGGATCCAAATGCGCATGCGTAGATTTATCCGTCAAATTTTGTTTGGCGCGCTGATAACTAAGACCACTTGATCACGATGAAATTACTTATTTTAGTCGTACGGCAGATACCATATATAGCTCACGTTTCTAATAATCTCTGCACTAGCGTAATCACTTACAACGAAAATGTCTAGTCAAGAATTAAATATCAAGAGAAAGATGGCACGACAGAATAGTATTGTGCAACCTTTGTTGACTGGTAAGTAAATTATAAATTATTTTGGAGCGAATTTTAATTGTCAAATGTACTTTAAAACTAATAAAGTAATCTTAGTGTTGTGTAGATAATAATGAAGGTTTTGACTTCCTTGTGTCTATTTAATTCCGTGATACTTTTACCTTCTTGACACTGGTTTCATATAAACTTTTAATTATTAAAAAAATCCAAGTTAGTTTTTCTAATGCAGTTTTTTATTATTTTGGGTTCAGTATTATACTCAATTAGCCTATAGTTATACTGTTGCTAATAAAATCCAATAAAAATCATTTATTTATTTTGTTTCCAATAATTTTAATAAGCTAGAACTTGTATACCTAGTTGTGTGATCAGACTTCAGAAGGTTTCTGGGTAGGTGCTTAAAATTATCTTTATTGTACTTCATATTTATTTAAACATTTGGTACTGTAATCTTTAATACTTATTATCATTAAAATCTTAAAAAAACAATGTTCTCTTCAGATCTGTATCAAATAACCATGGCTTATGCCTACTGGAAATCTGGAAAAGTCAATGATGTGGCTGTATTTGATTTATTTTTCCGCACAAATCCTTTCCAAGGAGAATTTACTATTTTTGCCGGTCTAGAGGAGTGCTTGAAGTTTTTGGAAAACTTTCACTATTCTGATAGTGGTATGTACTTTTTTAAAATATACTCTTTTCTAATATATCTTTTAAGTATTTGGAGATATATATTTTTATATTTTTCAGATATTGAATATTTGAAGCGAACTTTACCGGAAAATATAGAACCAGAATTTTTTGCTTACTTGAAAGATTTAACTTGCAAGGACATAAGAGTGAGTGCTATTGAGGAAGGTTCAGTCGTATTTCCAAGGTTTGCAATAATTTTTCATTATTATTATGTTTTTAAACTGAATTATCACACTGTAAAACCAATTTATAAATCTATGCAATACCCGAATAAGCTTTAAGTGTTGACAAAGTTAATTAATTTATAACAACTTGTATTTAAATAAGAAGTTAACATTGGAAACCCAACATACTGTTACAATTTCTCTGTCAGTATCATTACTATTTTGATGCTATACAATGAACTTACCTATCATTTAAGAGCTTAATGCAATAAGGTCTCGCATAAAAAAAAATGGGCAAATAGAAGGTGAAGGACTAGTCATTCTTTTTGAAATACTAAAACAGTAATCAGGTTTTAATACTTGTTTCATAAATCAGTACAAAAGCTCCCCAATAGCACCGTCATTATGAGGAGGATATAATTTTAGCACTGTTTATAATATTTGTTACCAGCTGTTTCCCATGTTTTGAGAGAAGTACTGTCACAAAAACAAATTAATAAAATTACTGTCCTTGTGCCAAAAATAAATTAAAAAGAAAATTGTAATCACACAAAGTCTGCTAATTTGCCTTTATATTGTTAGATAGTGATTGTTAGAACTACTCCATGTACCCAGATAAAATATAGCCTATGTAACTTGAGGAAATTGTAGCTACCCAATTGTTAAATTGTTGTTAAATGTTTTGGAGCTTTTATAGTAGAAACAAAAATATGTTTCCTTTTTGTTATATTAGTACAGTTAAGATTAAATTATCTGTTTATATTTTGTTGTTGTTTTATGACGCTGTATCTTGCAGGGTGCCCTTATTGAGAGTTGAAGGACCTTTAATTGTAGCACAGCTGTTGGAAACGACTTTGTTAACTCTTGTCAACTTTGCAAGGTAAGTTACTTGCTATCACATATTCGCATATTGCAATATTGACGCATTTATAGCGGGTTACGAAAACTGTCGCGTTAATACCTACTTCGCCTTGTGTAAATTTTATATATACTTACATAAAGTTTTGTTCTCGATAACCATTTCAACAGTAAAGTTTTTTTCCTCTCAGCAATTTTATCGTTATCGATTTAGTCGGTTTGAGATTTTTTAGTCCGTAGAGAAAAAAGTCGCTATCGGTACTTTATTATGATGTTTATCAGTTATTTTTATCTTATTTTTTTATTTAAGAGCAATCGAAATATCAACCATATGGATACCCACATAAAGAAAGAAGTATTTAGTCGTTTTCCACTTTTTCAATTACCAGGAAACAACTACACACACTCAGATAAAAAGTATCCCACGGCTAGCTAAGCTCCGTAGATATTTCTTTAATTTGGGCCCATAGTTCCTTCCTGAGATTAGAGCAAAACGCCCTCAGTTCAGAAAATTTAACTTGAAAAAGCATGTTGACACCTTTTTGGGAGCCCAAAATCTGCTATGAGCTTTTAGAGCTCTCGTATAAGCTGAAATGACAATCATTATGAACAATACATTAAATAGAAATGACCTTGTTATTGGTAATTCAGTTGTTTGTTTGACTGACTAAAATGTAGCTGAATTCTTCTTCATAAAACGTCCACATCATCAAACCACCTGCTCACTCTCTCACAAAGCATCATACTTAGGTACTTTCCAAGGCTTTTATTTTCGCGCCCTCTATCATTAAGTATGTATCCAACGGCGGATCCAGGGGGTAGGTCACAAGGTCATGACCTCCCCCTGGGCCAGGTTCAGGACCTAAGAGGACCAATAATTGAAATGGTTAAACACGATGTTTTATGTTTTTGTTATAAGTATAAGATAATTTTTATTCCGAGTGAATAGGTATACCTACATAGTTACAGGTAGAGTAGTTTTGCTGAAGAATTCGTGCTCGCAACGCTCGCTCTCTATTCTTTATTTACTCTTTATCCGTACTCAAAAGGAGGAAACGAGACCCTGTTACTAAGAATCCGCTGTCCGGGTTGTCTACATTACATGCTGTATCTCATGCAGGGCCGTCTTAACCTATGCAGCAGGGTGTGCGAATAACCCGGGCGCCTCGATATCAGGGGCGCCGCGGGACGCCCCACCACCAGGAAATATCGAAGAAATTACACCCGTTCGATAAGGAAGTTCCACATTGTATCATGATACTGACAAAAAAGTCGCCTTCGCTTTGTTGGATTGATCATTTTGATTATTTTTAACTTTTAACATCCTCCAACTAAGTGAAAAAATTCTAGCTCGCTACGCTCGCGAGTAAATGATTATATAATGTCTGTACTGTATTTCTGATTGTTTATTATTTTTATTGACGCACCGAATCAACGAACACAAATGGCACTCGCTCTAATCACGGTTCCTTTTTATTTGTACGTAATTTCCAGTCTGATTTGTGAGTCTTCAAACAAATAATTTTAAAAAGTTCGCGCTCGCTGCGCTCGCGGCTACTTGTTGCTTTACAATGTACTTCATCAGGTGCTTTTGTGTCGTAGGCTCAAAAAATTTCGCGCTCGCTTCGCTCGCGCTGTACTATATGTCCCTTGCCTTGATAACTTCATAAGTCAAATATAGCGCTTTCGACTGCTTGTTACTTTACAGCGCTTTTTAAAACTTAAGAACTTTTTGTGTCCCATTATTAAAAAATTTGCGCGCTCGCTTCGCTCGCGCTAATTTTTACAGTTGCGTTGTCCGGTCTCGACATTCATAACTTCAATCTGGCTAACAGTTTGAGCCTACAATGATTTGGAAACATTTTTTTAACTCCTTTTCCTACCAAAAAGTGACTTTCGTTCGAACTTTCTTATTTATATTCCTTGTAAAGTACTTCGATCAATCTGTACTACTCAAAATCTTTCAATAGATACATAGGTGGCGCTTGGGTGATGATTGCACCCAGGCGCTACATGAGCTAGAGACGGCCCTGATCTCATGAACACTTACCAATAGTAAAACAATTGAAGTTTTCACAGAAAATGTTTTACTGTTGCTGCAATAAAAAACGTACGCGCCCTTTTCTGCGTACACAATACTTTTCAAACGTTTAGTCTTCAACTTGAAAAAATTCTCACGCTTGCTATGATCGCGCTTTCTTGTATTTGTGCTGTATATTTGTTACACAGCAAGAAAGCGTTTTCATCTACTTTTAGTCCTCGAACTGAAAAAAAATTTTCGCGCTCGCTTAGCTCGCGTTTTTTTCAATTTCATATCTGTGATTATGTCCAAGAAATCGCGTTCGCTCAGCTCGGACCATTTTCTACATAAAAACACTTTTTTTAACCTTAGTCCTCGACCTGAACAAAAATGTTCGCGCACCTTCTCATTATACATCAATGGTAAATCATACTTGTCAAGGCTTATAATATGTTTCCTTACTCTCTCATTATGCATAAACAGCTAAATCATACTTGTCAAGGCTTATATGTTCAGATATGAATATTTGCTCTTCGATAGTCGGTATACTATCTCACTTATCAGATAGTATGCAAGCATGGATGCCTCGGATAATTACTAGCTATCTTTCATTAGTTTGACTATAGGTACCTACCTACCTGTCTTGTAATTGGGTCGTTAAGCACTAGCATAGCTTACTATGTCACAGTAGTGCTAATATGCTTTATCTACTCAAGTGCCAGTTACATCAGACAAATGTATTAATTAAAAGATATCAGTGCCCACGTACTCTACCCTAAACAATCGAGCTGAACCTACCTACGCTCCAAGGACGTATTCATTGTTCAATCGACAAAAACGCCTTGTGACAAAACTAATTAACCTCAAAGCCAAGTAGGACTCGTACCCACATTACACAAACAACTACCAGTTTATATGCACACAATTTCATTTTAAGTACCTATATGTTGAAATTGGATACCCTTATCGTTGAAAAAAATGCAATGTTGTTTTCTAAAGTAATTTGTTTGTAGGCACGACTAATTAATGATATGCAATGATTATGCGTACCTATGTACATTAAGTCTAAGCAGCCATTTCGTGGTGACGCGGCTATTTTATATTGTTAGGTATATAATATACTTTCTTCTTGGTCTTCATAAAAATACCTTCTCCTTAACAATACTCACTTCATGTAAATCATGTTTTTAAGTTCTTGCTTTTCTTTCAGTTTGATGGCAACAAACGCTGCACGATATAGAATGGTCGCTGGAAAGAATGTTTCTTTACTTGAATTTGGTTTACGAAGAGCCCAAGGCCCAGACGGTGGATTGTCAGCCTCGAAATATGCTTATATTGGTAAAATCCTACTTTTTTATTATCAGCTTAATTATTCTGCAGACAAAGTTGCTTTGTTCATATATTTTGGAGCTAAATGATATGTTGGGTATATTGTATAGGGGCGCAAATGAACTGGTCTGTTATTGATTGTATTAGCGTGTTTTTGCGCAGCTCAGGCGGCTAGCGAACCCGGTACCTGGTACGAGGCTCGCGGACGCCATTCAAACTTGTGCAATATAAAACACCCTGCCGCGCCATTGACTCATAAAAATCCCCAATAGCGAATATACTTTTCGTTAATAGGTTTAATCAGGCAAGTTTCGCGAACCTTGCCCTTGAATGTCTCACCTGCTCGGTACTCTTGTACTGCCTGCTACCAAACTTTTAAATTACTTTTTGCTAACCTGCTCGAATGAGGGATGATACCTTTATCCAAACTGCTTAGTCATTGTATACATATAGGTACTACTTACGTAAACACTTCGGTCAACTATGGTACTACTTCCAATTTGTAGAGCTGCTAGATTGCTAATGCTATACCAATTTGTTTCAGGTGGATTTGATGGCACAAGCAACGTACTGGCGGGTAAAATGTTCAATATCCCGGTGCGAGGGACGCACGCGCACTCGTTTGTGACGTCGTTCAGCACCCTGCAGGACTTGCACTCGGTGACCATCCGACACGCACAGACGCAGGAGCCGAGCAACCTGCTCGAGCTGTCGCTAGAGTGGCGCAAGCGAGTGTCGGCCGTCATAGATATCTCTCCGGAGGAAGCGAGCGACGGTGAACTAGCTGCCCTCATATCCTATGCCCTAGCATTCCCGTCGGGTTTCTTGGCTCTAGTGGATACGTACGATGTCAAGAGGTATAATTTTCAAGGCTTACCGTCACGACACAGGCAGCATAATATGAATGGGCATTCTGGCTACAATAGCAACTGTGGAACCAATGGTACTAGAGTACTCAAATCACCGACTATACATAGTACATATGGATATAGCACGGTCGAACGCACACTGAGGTAAAGATGCAAATAGACAACTCATTGACATTTGGTGTCTGATAAACTTATATTATTGTTTTGCATTTTCATTTATATTTTAAGTTTTGTGAAGTTTTCATTGTTACTTAGAATTGTTCTGTGTACTGGCAAGCCCAGTTGTTGCAATATCATTTGACATCTCCATCGTTAGGGGGGCATGAGACCATAACACTGGGAGGAATGACATATGCAAGCACACATTCTAACTAACACATGCGCCGGGATTATCTGGGAATACCTAACAATCATGGCCGTAGTAAACAATTTTATGTTTTATTTCGCTTTTTCAGTGAAGCGTATATGGACGGCGCTTCATGTACAACCGAATGTAAATAAATGAGAACACGTCCTACGAGAATTTTATATTTGCTTCAGTGTGACGTATTGTCGTGCCCTATATGCAAGATTAGGGGCAATGTTAGTCATTGGGCACAGTTGCATTGTATAGGGATATGCACACATTCACTGTACTCAAGCCGGTATTGCATGTATAGCTACCATCATGCACCTTATATAAACATAGTAAGAAACTGGATATTTTATTTATATTTTTATGTGACTTTATTTTCAACGAATGTAGTGAACAAACTGTAGTAAACACATTGTATGGCTACGTATTCGCAAATGAACTCATACATACCTTTAACACAACCACGACACGTTGCATAGGTACGGTATAAGTAGGAACTGTATGTATGTAGTTGCAGAGGTACCCCAAACAGCACACCCTGTAACGGATAGCGTAATTGATACCAGTACTTTGAATTATCACTCTTACCTATACCTATATTGAACTAATGTTTCTTAACAGGAGTGGTCTGCTAAACTTCTGTGCTGTGGCCCTAGCTCTAAACGACTGTGGCTACAGAGCCGTGGGTATCCGTATCGACAGCGGTGATCTGGCTTATTTGTCTGTACTAGCACGGGACACCTTCGAGAGCATCGCCGAAGCTTTCAAACTGCCCTGGTTCTCTAAACTAACCATTGTAGCTTCGAACGACATTAACGAGGAAACTATACTGAGCTTGAACGAACAAGGACACAAAATCGACTGCTTCGGAATTGGAACACATCTAGGTAATGTGATCCTTACCTACATAATAAAAAAAATCTACACTTTGTGTCATTTTATGTACTTACAAACCTATTCATACAATACTAACAATCACAGTAATGCATAGTTTCCGGAAAGGAACAATTCACTCATTATGAGACATTGTGCTGAACTGGTACTTTTTGCTGATAACATAACTACTATGACTCAAGAGTAATATGGTACAAGGAAACATCCATTTAATAAAATTGTTTAGATGTCGTGCCACAGTGAACTCAACGTTGTTTGTTATTTGTTTTACAGTAACGTGTCAACGCCAGCCCGCCTTAGGCTGCGTTTACAAATTAACAGAAATTAACGGACAGCCGCGCATCAAACTGAGTCAAGATGTTGGGAAAGTCACTATACCCGGCCACAAAGAGGTACGGCGACACTACTTAAGTACAATTATAATTATTAATGGAACGTTTTCAGTTGATGAGGTCATACCGTTATCAGAGCAAATAGATTGATACTCCCGCTTGTTTATGAGTACGATAATGACAACAGGCTTGTTTGTCATTAAGTTGGTGTGCAAATACAAATGAAAACGAACGTTATCTTGATTAAAATAGTGTTTAATGAAGTTAGGAGACTAATGCTGCTTTGATTGAACTTTAACTCTAATCGGTTACAAGTTATCTCAGTAATCGTTTCGTTCGACTGACATTATCGTGGCCCGTCGCCCAATATTACGTTCGCGACTATGCAGATATCGATAAAACTATGATTTGATGAGATTACGTTGGTAGGAACGGAATATCGAATAACGTACGGCCCTGAACCGATGCGTGTTATCAAAGAGAAAAATATACGATTGTCATGAATACCAATACATAGATATAGCTGGTTAAAGTATCATTGCACGACACAAGGTCTTGTGAATTACTAATACTTTGTCAGCTTTATTGATTGTTCAAAGACTAGTATTTACCATCGATTTACTAGACTGCTATGGATGTTTGAAAGGCAATATAGATACCCATTGTTTCATAATCCTCTGCGACAAAATAAATATTGTGCCTCTGCCAAGCAAATTGTCTATCAAAGTTAATTTACAGAATCTATTTAATTATACCGGATTGTTATACGCCTTAAACAGATGCTGAAGGTTGAACAGAATATAATTATCAATCACATAAGAATTCGTATATAAAAAACTTAATGTACTGACCTGCACAATAATATCAAATTCTTTTGAATATAGGTACTTAATCATAACTAATGTTCGTTTTCCTTGAGTAGGTATTTTATTTTACCTGCATACCAAATGAGATCATATTCTATGGTATTATTCAGTTTCCTTATTTGGCGTCAAAAATATATTTAACTGATGCCTATTTTTCCAAATACTTTTTTACTCATTAAACTGTCATTCTCTTTTGTAAGTCTTTATTTTTATAATAAATATATATATATATCGATAAGTTAACCTTTTCTGTACTAATCAGTCGTAAATCTTATTTCAGGCTTACAGACTATTCGGTGCGGATGGTCACGCTCTGATCGACTTGCTACAGCGTTCATCGGAGCCCGCCCCCGAGGTCGGACAAAAGGTGCTCTGTAGGCATCCCTTCCAAGAGTCTAAACGCGCTTACGTCATCCCCAGCAAAGTTGAACATCTATACAAGGTTAGTTCATTATCTCTTCTCAGAATTATTAAGGAAAGAATAAATCTTATTATTGATGCGTCAACTAAATGTTATGTATGGGTTTTAGTGATTACCTACCTTGTAATATAGCATGGTTATTTTAACTTAAATGAGTCATTTTTTTCCAGTAACTTGTGTAGATTAAAAATAAATTGAATATGAAGTAGATTCTTAAATTCGATGCATTATTTGCTTAATTTTTCACCTACAAAAATGCATCCGTTCAATTTTTACTTGCATTTGTCTTATAGGTACGAAAAAAACATTTTATTACAATCACTATTTGGTTCACTTAATCCAAAGCAATATAATTTTACAGGTGTATTGGAAGGATGGCCTCATTTACTCGATGCCGAAACCATTACACGAGGTGCGAGAGCGGGTACAATCGTCACTAAGAACTCTGCGACAGGACATCAAGAGGAATTTGAACCCCACCCCTTACAAGGTCTGTAAATATCAATATAAATCATCCATTAACTTCGAGAAACAATGAACATTATTCAGCATGAAACAGTGCCACTGTGTGCTAGATACTTATCTTAAATTCTAAGTTAATAGTCTGACCATTTTGAACCTTACATATCTAGTCATAAGTACTATTGCAAAGAAAATATTTATTCTGTCTGTACCATAAATTTTCAAGCAAATTGGCAAGAATTTGCATATGACGATTTGGTAATGTGCAACTAAAGTATGTTTTCTCCCATGTTCCATTGTCTAGAGTCTAGACTCTAGTAAATAATGTTTTGCTTAGTATAATTTTGCGGTGATAACAGAGAATGTATTATAGAAAAGATCTTATTAAACAAAAAATACTTTATAGAACCAATTAAGGCTTCCGTTTCTATTAAATATTCTACATATTTTATATCATGAAAAACTAAAACAACAAAAAAAAAATATTATAAAAAGTAATAACAATTTTACAGGTGGCAGTCAGTGATGATTTGTACAATTTCATCCATGATTTGTGGCTCCAGAATGCACCTATTGGAGAGTTATCATGAAAGGAACGTTAATATCCACCTTCTACTAAAAGAAGAAAATCTTAAGAGCTTGGTAAACCTTCTCTAAGGAACACAACGATAATGTCACAAGTCTATAAACTTATTTATGAAAATTTGACAAAATATATATTGTATTTTAAATACTGTCGTATATGTAGCATATGCATGAATACCTACTGTTAATAAGGAAAACTTAATTCATCCTTATTTAAGTACACAATATTTTTATTGGATTGTCTTCACAAAAGAAGTTTAAACTTAAATTAGGATTAAAATAGTTATCTTATATATTGGCTATTTTAAACTTGATAACTTCATTGAGGGAGACTTAAAATATTTGTTATATTAAAAAATATCTAAGATAGAAAGACATTTTAGTCCGGGAACAATCAATAGTATAATTTTATATTTACCTATTCAAACTTGGTATTTTTTAACAATATACAATGGATTCTTACACATATTTTGATAAATAGGCTTTGAATAATAAATATAGGCTTTCGCCTGAATGAAATAAAAAGCTTGAAGCTGAAACAACATTGCGTCAGCTTGCGCAATTCTTGCAATGTTGATGTGAATTATGGCCTAATATAATATTACTGGTATCGTACTGTAATCTGCCACGTTATAATTTATCTAGATAGTATGTGGCAGCCAGTTCGTTATAAATTATAACGTTGTACTTATCATTGCAACCGTTTCAAATTCCAAGTTTATTCCTGTACTAGTCAAATAGAACAATGTGTTTTTCACTAATTTTAAAGTAACAAAAAATAGTTTAGTTTTATATAATTATCAAAATTATTTAAATGAATGTTGCATTCCTTCACTTTGAATATTGAAGCTTAAACCAAAGGATTTATGGCAATTTCTTATGTGTAGTACACTCGTGTCTTGTAATCCCTTGCCATTTGTATATGAAGTGTTCCATTGAACTTATGCAGTTATAGTATACCTAGTAATCTTCATTACATTCGCAGAGTAAATATTATTTAGATATAATATTGAAGTTGTATGAAGTAGCTTTTAACCTTTTGAACGCCAATGTCGGCTATAGCCGACATGAGCAAGCGTGCCCTGTGCGCCAACGACGGCTACACTCGACAAAAAACAGGTCGCAGAAAAATACAAAATAAACCTATTAAATCATTACTTTTATGTATTTTTTAGTAGATATTTAATTAAGATTTTCGGTCTTGGCGTACAGGGCATAGGAATACCGATATGGCGTGGCGGTGAAAAGGTTAAAGGTTTAGTTAAGTTTCGAAGAGAGATACAGTAACATTTTGTACAAATTATGTATTTATTACAAAACATAGTGCATTTAGTTCACCTTTAGGTAGAGAGTAGATGAAGGGAAGTGATATTAGGTTATTGATTTGGTTGTTATTGGTGGAGGAAATTTGTTGTTGTGATAATATATAAATTTTATGAAATATGTTTAATCTTATAAAAGTGTTATCAACACATATAAATATCATGGACCTTTCAGAACTGGTTTCTGGTTTTTAGTTAATATGTTTAGAAAACCCTGAAATAGCTGTATAGTTTTTGTATACCTACTTAAAACATGTGAATATTGACAATTTAAAATTGTCAGTTGAAGCTGGATAATGATGTGTTCTAGGTTTTAGCTAGCATTTGCAAAGGCATGATAGAAATAGTAACAGAAAATATGTATATCTTATGGCTTTGTCACGTGCAAATGAGTTTTATATTTAGGTATACCTTCTGAAAATATATGCAATATTATATAATAACTTTTAAGAGTACCCCTAAAATTGGTAATGAACGTACAGCGTCGATCGTCACCACACCCACGTTGAAACATGCGCATTCAGTAAGAATGCACTCTGATATTATAAGAATGGTATTTAGTCTGGCACTAATGCTGTTGAGTTTGCACAGATTTCAGACCAATCTATGTATGGACATTTATGAATAGCACTGTGCATTTTGTCCAAACAGTTTACTCCAATTTCATTTGAATGTGTGTCCAAACTTCAATTATTCTGTTGTATATTTACCCAGTATGCAAACTTTACCTTTTAAATATGGGTAAAAGTAACAGTCGTGCAAGTTTTAAACTATGCCTATTCTTGAAATGTACACATGACTTTTTATCGATTTTTAAGAATTTTTAAGAAATAAATGATACCACAGTAATTGTGAACATATAAAGAAGATACTTTATTAAGCAATGTAATTAAACTCGGTTTGAGAATTAATGCTCTGTAAATAGTTCCGTAAAGTTTCTTGGCACTCCGTCCGTTTAATAGAGGACATTGGCTTACGAAGAAAAAATAATAGCGTCGCATAATCCAACTAATTTATTAAGTGTAGGGTGTTTTTGTGTACGGAAATCCTTTAAGAAAACTTTTGTGAATTTAATGTAAGTAATATAAATATCCTTTTAAAAATTTCGAGTAGTAAAAAAGAAAGTACATTATTTTATGGGAATGATGTATAGAATAGTCAAGACACTGCATGAACTTTAAAATATATGTTCTGTGTAGGTTAGCACAAGCACTGGCCTGTTCACGGTGTTTTCTGTGCCTTTGAAATTTGAATATAGCTATTAAGATAAACACAGTTTTTTATTATTTTGAATGTATTTTAGAAGGTTGCTTATCTACATAGTAAAACTTGGGTGAAATTGAATGTTAATAAATAACATACTTTTGTAATGAAGTCTTTTATTATTACTGATACTAACGAAAACAGAATGAAATACCATGTGTGAATTGCTATCCCTTTGGGCACTTTACTAATCCTCTGCTGTGCATTGAGATGGAGCGTCGAAATGCCCATAGGTGAAATTTTTAGGAATTTGAGAATTTCCATCAGCCCTGTTAGTACGTTTCCTAAACAGTGCAAATTTATTTATTCACCGTGTAGGGTTAATATTGTAGGTTGCGCAATGCTTTATTCTTACCCGACTTAAAAAAAGTTTTTTTTTTTTAATTGGACAATACGTTAAATTGCGTAATTTAATTGATCGTCTAGGAAGCACCTAAGAATCGTACAGAATATCAAAATACGTTACCTAGTTTATCTTTTTGGCACATGCGTTTGGTGACGCTTGTGTATAGTTTTAATAATCTGTAGCACTGATTTTACTGTTGTAGCCCACAGATTATAAATAGTTGTATGTAGCCATTTATCTGACAAATAACCTAAAAAGACTGAATTTTATATTATTGTATACGTAAATAGTAAGTGAATAAATATTCAGACAATCATATCAGCAGTGAGTCGGTGGAACAAGATAACGATAGTAAGTAAATAAATATTCTTATCTTTATTTTACATTGTTCCGGCGTTCTGCAGAAGATGTAGCTTCGCCAAGTCACTAAAATAATTAATTTATAGTTACGCGAAATTAACTATTATATCAAGCTATTTATATTATGAAACGAAAAGAATGTTTGTGAATGCAAATCCTGTTATTTTATTACATTGATTGCCGGCGAAAATTTACTGTTAATGTGGATGCTACCTCGATTAATATGTCTCCTTTGGCACAGTTATGCTGTGTTGTATTAATTTTACATTAAAAGCAGTATAACGCCTCTCTATTTGGCAAATTTACTTTGTAATGTATTGAACATGTAATGAAAAGTACTTAATACATACATAATAATCCGCCTTTTGTCCATTTTCATTGCCATTTTCGATTGCACTGGATATTTTGATGGACACAGACACCTCAGCATAAATGCTAATAGTATGCCGTTTTTACAAAAGTGAAAAAAAATTCGTTCTTTCATTTATGACTGTATGATACCACAAACAAACATGCAGCCAAGCAAACTCAACACCAATCTTTTTTGTTTAAATTAAAAAAGGACAGGGATCTTACATTTTATGGCCAGAAAGTCCATAATTAGTTTATCAAGAAAAGTCTCATAAAAAAAGTGGATGTAATATGAACTTTTTGGATTGGCTTTACATCTGTTTGAATTTTTAGTAATTTAAGTATGTATGTTCAGAGATGCTGGACACTTATTCACAGTTGATTGTTTTTTTAATGACTTTGGAAACCACTGTTTCATGACTGTGAAGACTGTGACTAGAAGCAGAATGCCTTTGCCATTAATTCTTTTAAAATGCTTTACTATTTGGTCTGATTTTTTAAATTTTATAGTAGTAGTAGTAAATTTCGTGGTTCTATTATACATTTGTATCTTGATACAAAGCACGTGGCTAATAGCCACCTGAGTCAACCAGCAATGCTTGGCACGGGTTGTCCATGGACAACTGCCTGTATAGAATACTCACACATTAAAGTGAGTTTGTCTATTTTTCAGATGGCACATAAAATTGTGAGGCCTAACTTTTGTTTAAACTTAATAAATAGAAATAATTTATTTAAAAAAGGGTTAGCAAAGTTTACATAAGTGGGATTTAGGTTTATAAAGTTCAACTACCTACACAATTAAGACGGGTGGACTACTGTTCTCCTAGATAGGCTAAAAATTAGCCTGTATTCGGAAAAGTTCAGAGACCACTTTGGCAATAGTTACTAATAGTCTCAACCCTGAAAGACTGGCAACCAATATTTCCCAGGGGGTATTGGATCACCCAATCCACTAGTTAACTGGGTAAGAAGTCTATATGTAAAACATTGATATGCATCGCTTTAGTCTTGACTAGCCGTTTTCCCGCGGTTTCACCCGCGTCCTGTGGTAACTACTGCCCGTACCGAGATAAAATATAGCCCATGTTACTCGTGGATAATGTAGCTTTCGAATGGTGAAAGACTTTTTAAAAACTGTCGAGTAGTTTTTGAGCCTATTCATTACAACCAAACAAACAAACAAAGTTTTCCTCTTTATAATATTAGTATAGATGAAGACACAAACTCAGTTGGGAAAGAAAAAAAAATACCAAAAGGCTTTGCATATAATTTTCCAATGCAAATGTATAAAAGAACCACGAATTTCCTTACAAATTGCTTCATTTCTCCTCTTAGCTTTAAATTAGTTCAAATGTATTCACATAATATGTAAGCCCTGCACCGTTTAATGTGAGCTTTTACTCTCCCAAAGAGTGTTACAATCTCACACTATTTAAATAATATCAAAGAAATATTAATCAATGTTATACTGCTAATTAGTTAGACAAAAAACGTAAAGCTCTAGCTAGTTGTGTTTCAGTCTTGTCGAGCTAGAAATAGCTAATAAGCACTGAGTGTTATGTCTCTAATTTATTCCGTATTTGTTCCTCTACAATAAATAGATGTTTAACATCGAGTGGGTAATGAATATCAGAACACTCGCCAACCCTTCAGGGAATATAGACATATGTTGTACCTACATCACAATAGTCTCGCTAACTATAAAATAATTAACAGCAAAGTTTCAGGAACATCCAATTATAGAGCTTCAGAGCCGTAAACAAAGTTCGGAAGTAATTGCCATTGTATTTTGTATTGTGTAATGTTTGAATTGGAAGCTCCACGGCGCGCGATATTTCTGAACGCAAGGTTATTTCAAATGTAGTTAACAACTCAAAACATAATTTGGTTTGCTGTTGCTAATTTTGTGTGTAGCAATGAATGAATAATCAACCACAGAGAGAGAGAAATCCTCTCAAAAGCTAGACTAGAAATTGTCATGTCTATTTACCAGAACACACTGAAAGCTTGTTTATTGATTAAAAAGAAATATAAAGTGACAAATCTGTAAAAAACTAATGCTGAAATATCCTCAAGACTGATTCAGATATTACTTTTGTAAGTTTTACAATACATCCGAAATGTTCAAATACTTGATAAGAAAGTTGATTGTTGTGATCGTAACTTGGGGAATCTTAGTTTAGCATGGAACTCAACCAATTTAGAAAGCGGTAACCATAAACTGATAAGCCAGTTAGCATAAGTTACTGTAACTTCCGAGAAGACGAGCCTGCTTTAAATCAGATTTCAATACCTGCTCTTGTCTACAGATTCGAACCAAAGTAATTAAGTTGGTAGAGCCCCAAAGAGTTCTGTAGTTCAACCATACAGATACGTTCAAAATTATAATTTTACTGGTCTTCATTTCGTGCCGTCTGTATCCCACGAGCCAGAAAAGTTTGTGGTCAGTTAGGTTTATGATGAATAAATCTTGGGGTACCCATCTCTTTCAGTGAATTGCATTACGGTAAATCCGAAGCTAGAATATATTATTTTGATAGTATCCATTTACCGGTTTTGTAGTAATTTGTTCGTCGTACAGTACACAACTGTAGGTGTTTAGTGCCGTGTGACGCAGGCGCGGGTCTGGTAAGCGAGAGTCGTTAACTACAGTCGGGAGACGGAATTGTCAGTTAAAATGTAGTGGGCCCAGGCCCAAGGCTATTACTGCTACATCTGTATAACTGGTTCTGTGATCCCTCCCTTAACACTCTGACAAATACGTCTCTATTTATGGCGTAGCTAGGGATGTTCCATGTTCAACTCATCATGATAAGAGTTAAACATCCGTCTTTGAAATTGGTAAAATATTTAAGGCCCAAGTTTATTGGAAACATAAATGTCAGTTTTCTTAAAACAACGGTCTACTATAACTTAATTTTCAAAGTAAACAGTTAGTAAAAAATAAAAAAAACCGTTTATACGTAACGCCTAACAATATGCCTATTTTCACCGACAAACAAAATTGGCCATAACAAAATTAACCGTTTATATTAAACATGTTTATCATCATTCGAAATAAAAACACTGTAATCACCGAAAACTTTCATCGTCTTGCAATGAGCAGATATTGTTTCAGAGAACTCCCGCCCTGATTAGTTTTATCCATAAATTACTTTTGAACTTTATGCTTGTAATAATATGTAAAATTCCTAGATAATAGAATGGTTTAGGGCTCCCGAATCCCAAAGCTGCGTAGCGAACGGGCGCGGGTGGCAGGATGCGCCGGGCGGGCGGCGCATCCGCCCTGCGTCAGTGCCGTCATCAGTCGCCCGCCGCCGCGCGCTCGGCCGGCCGCCGACCCTACGTACACACCCTTGCGATAACAATAGAATGGCCTGCGATTTCTTTGAACTACAATTCATGACATAATAATATTACTACGAGTTGTGGGATTGCATTGTTTATCTATAAAATGCTAATATAAAGAGATATTTAAAGAAATTGTTACACTGTCTGCATAGTTTATCGTTTTATGTTTGCAAATGAGATATTTATACTTTAAAACTCTTTATTATAAGTATGTTCAAAAGTTGTTGTGCGCGACCGAGCAAAAAAATAAGTAAAAGCAAATCCAAATCAGAAAAAATGGATTCAAACTCAGAATCAGATACCGAAAATAAAAAAGAAAAGTTACCGGCTTCCGAGGACGATAATACGCATGAAAAGGAGTTGAAACAAACTATCGAAGAATCGGTAAAACCAGAAGTTGCAATAGAGGAAGATGAACTTAAAATATCTATTGAAACCACCGCTGATGAACCTACTAAAATGGAGAATACTGAAGAGGCACGTCACGATTCTATCAGTGAGGCTGGAGAGGTAGACACCTTAGATCTCGTGCTTCCTAAAAAAGACTTGACAAGGAAACGATATTCAGTAGATTATAACAGGACCCGTCTAAATTTTAAACGGTTTTCTGTAGACTGTCGCCGCGACTCTGCCACTCTTGAAGAGTTGTCGCGTCTAGAGCAAGAGCTAGCAAGGACTAATGTAGATGTTCGCCCCGGAGGCCGTCGCAAATCTTCAGGGATATTAAAATCTACAACGAACAGTAGCAATGGCATTTCAGAGCACAGGCCCAGTAGTAAACAAGAGTCGGATACCGAGGATGATGAAGTGTTTGAGGAGAATGCTGCCAAACCCAGTGAAAATGACGGGCCTCGAGAACCACCAGCTACACCCGTTGGTAGAGACGAGCTAGCGTTAAGGAGGCACAGATTTTTTTCGGATCTTGTTTGTGCTGCACGCGCTGCTGTGGAGCATCGTGTTCGCTTTGATCCACTTGGCCCTGTAGTGGCCGACCCAGGTAGGCATATTGAGCGCGTACATAAAAACTATTTATTAGCATAACAGAGACACCCGTCACAGACCTGGTTTTTTGAAGTAACATAAGTATGGAAACAATTCTAAATATTTTTATTGCTTTAAGTCAAATTACATTTACTTACTTAAAATTTCATCATCGCTTAATAAAAACGTGTGTATAGACCTGTATGTAGTACCTGCATTTCGACATACCGTAGGAAGGTGTTTGGATATTTGGACCAAATGATGAGCGAAAATCGATTGATTCGTTTGGCCTCTGCCCAAGTATCTGGATCTGATTCACCAACTTCAGATATTTCCTTCCTCTGAAGATGTAAATTTAAGATTGTTGCAGCTATTTTCAAATTTTAATAGGTTTATGTTAAGGAAATATCTTGGCATTTGGATCTTATTGTCTTGAAATTGGTTGAATAAGCTGCTCCCCTTATAATTTTTCCAGTGTTTTCCAAGCTCCTCTTATGTTTGAAAACCAATACGTTCTCGACATTTTCTTATTTGACGAAACCTGTCACAAACAGATGATTTGTAAAGTTATTATTTCTTTTGCAATACCATACAAAATGAAATGTTCTCGATTTCTTTGTAGTGCAAACATTTCAGTGAGCGGATGTGGGTGGGTGTGAAAAGTCATTCAATTAGGGTATAAAGGGTGTAAACCAATTTATTGGCGATAGCCATGGATGAGTTAACTCTTTTATGATATCAATACGACGGCATGGCGGGTGAATGCTATCAATTGATACTTCACCTTCATTTGTTACACATTGACGAAGGCAGTTCAACAGTACAAAATATTAATGCTGTGATAAAAAGCAGAAAAGGCAAGGATAGTTGTTACAATTTTTAAATAAAAACGGGATATCGTTTTTGTTGTATTGCAAATATCCATTTCACAAAATGCAAAAAAAATAAATTCTTTTGTTAATCAGTTAACAGACAAGTTGAAGATAACAAATGAATGTAGATTTGACTGAGATTCTGATGTCCGTCCCTTCCCTTGAGAATGAGATGTTACGTAACAATGGCAAATTACAATTGATTTTCCCTATCCGTTAACACTTGAAAAAGCGAGGAACTAGAGCCACATAATGTATGTGATTGTTTATTCTTTTTCTTTCTTAGTATTTTTTATTAATTGGTACATTTACTCGTAGTATCATTCAAATAGTAAACAATATTTTATAGTCTCAATTCCGATGTAAACGAGTTTATCCGATAACTCTGAACGTAATGAATTCAACTAAAAGTATAATTAGTAAACTTTATAGGTAAGCCGTTCCGTACGCAATAAGTGGAAACTTTAAAAAGCCATAAATGCTTATGAAATTCTATTCGATTTTCGGATTGTAACTTTAGAACCGATCGACGGAAAACTGCTTGATTAAATTTTGTTTTGGTTACCAACTCCATTTAACTCTGGTTAACCTTTCAGTAGCTACTAACAGGGAAACTAACTGATAAATACGTCTAATCTGAAACACTGCTGGGGATTAAAACAATATCGTTTGCATAAAGCTCCAAACTTCGATCACCTAATTGATACTTTAAGTAACTTGAAAGTACCCATATTTTGATCTTCTCGAGATTTATTTACCAAAAGTTTTCTCGTTGACCTTAGCAAGACACAGTTTATTAAATATTTCCTAACTGGCCTTTCAACCTTTACGGAAAACCGTACATATAATGCCTACACGCCATGGCCTATTTTGTCATGTCTGGTATTATTCCCCTAGGGAGCATACTTGTAAAGATCACATAAAATAATATTATGATCGATGGACGGAGTAGATTCTGACATGCCATTATTGTTGACTCTATTATAAGATCTCTTGATATGATAACATCTAATTTAACTTTATTCTGTGAAATGGATTCTTAACTTTTTGGTTATTCCAGTATAAAAAAATAAGTGATTTTGTCAACGTTATAAATAGACATGAAAATAATTTATATGATGTTTCATTCAATTATTAGTAAGGTGTCAATTATCTTGACGGTATGATTTACATAAAGAAGTAGAGCCGATTTTAATTACTGAAGTTTATTTATTTTTCGAAGGTCTCGCAATGTTATATGATCCTCAATATTGAATTTCAGATTCTATTGGTTGTTAAACAGAAATTATAAGCAAATATGAAATAACAGCTAAAAGTGCTGCATGTTCTGTTGTTTGTTGTGAGTCTCACACGGATCAATACTACTGTTTCACTTGTTAGCAAATTACCTTGATTGTGTGTCGCATTTACTCTACATGCATTTTATAAATAAATTCAAAGAATTCGTTTGCTCCAACCTTTACCACACATTGAATTAAATATGTATAAGATGTTCGAATATCGAGCGCGGTGTCTGTATGACGGGTGATTGGCTGCTGTTAATGTCATGTTCCAATACACGTACCGTATGCTGTCATCATTAATGAACAGGACGTCATCGTGTAATGAGTCACACCGATACAACGTCGCTCGCAGCGCTCGTAAGAGCATGTAGTTCGGCAATCGTAAAGTTTCTAGAGAACGGTTGGCGGACACCCGCTTAGTCTCTGAATCATCGTCACACATCCGTCCGCGTTGATCCCAGCTCCCGTCAGTATACGACGACGCACGCGCATGTTTACACGCATTGTGCCTTTACTAACAGTGCATGAAAAACAACAGTTAAGTGCTCTGAAAGTGATCATTTCTGTGCTTAATATTGGGTGTTATTCGGATCGTTTTTCATAGAAATTGGTAAGCTGCTTGATGTTTTACTCGTAAACCTTAAAATAAAGCGGTGACTAATATAGTAACTAGATAAGGCAGGTCTGTAAACATACAGAAAAAAAACTGGAGTTATAAAAACAAAACGTTTGAATTAACGATCCAGCATAAACGATTTCCTACAATTCGCGTGAGGTTATCAATGTTATTAATGTATGGGCTGTCACCGGACGTCAGGCAACACTAGTTATGTCAATGAACTTGATGATTTTGGTGTGTTAATGTAATATGCAATGTATTCTTTTAGTGCCATCATATTGATAACGCGAGCGGGTGCATAAAGAATGTGCAAATATTTGTGTTATAGAGCAGATCTTTTTACGGAATGAACAGTTTTGTACTTATGCTAAACAACTGTAGAGTTACGAGAGCTTCTTTAATGAAAATAATTGCATAAAAATGATGACTTATATGATGTTCCAATAACGATCTATAACTATGAGGTGGGCAATTTATCCTACCTTCAATAAAAGATATCATATCACACTTGTATCTTTATCGATGAATATGCATAAACTCACCCAAAATATGCAATCTTTTGCAAAATGATCTGGCAAAGAAGGCTATCAACAATTCAGTATTCAGATATTGTCCAGGAAGTTTCTCCATGCTCTGGCAATCGATTCCAGTCGCCATTGTTAGCGATATAACGCTCTGCTCATGTGGAAAATTCAAAGTGGGTTAGGTATCTGCTATTCAATCCCATAATGCGGTCGCCAAAGCCGTGGCAAACACAGGATAAAGTGCTGCAATATACAAATTGTTTATGTCAAAATTCATTAAAATATAATAACATCTGTTGCTATGGAAATATACTCTACCAGTTATAAACTGTTGGTGGGTGAGCTCATTTAGATAAGACAAAAATAACAGATGTAGCTAAATCCTCACGTTATAACCTTTATTTCCACCATTTGGAACCAATACTTACATACTCTATTTACTATTTTACTTCCAAAGGTTAACTATGGTTAACTAAAGGTACACTATGGTAATTTATTATTGAAAATGGTTGCGAATACCTTTTGAAGTGCCTAATGATACTAACACCTCTTTCTATTCCATACCTTGTCCAAGTTAGAAAGATGAAAAGGCCGCAATGGAATGCCTATTTCACTTGAAAGAGGTGGAATTACGGCTTGGAATACCGTTTGTGGTCAAGCTTTTGTTTTTTTAATAAGAGCCCGCTGATAACGGACGTTTTGTAGAAAGCCATTTCATTTCTGTTTTGCAAATTGTGCGACGTTGCAGAAACTTCTGAAAGATAATTTAATTAACATTGTCCGTGCAAAATAACTGAAATTCAGCGGCATGTGGCATCTGGTCGGATCGGAAACTGCAAGAAAGTATCCGATTTGAATATAAATGAAGTCAATGAATTATAGCTGCTATTAGTTGATTAAATATTCATATCTTTCTTTTAAATATGTTGATATTTGGAGAAATTGATTGTGACTCGCATTATTGATAATGTAAATACCTACCCTGTGTTGCTGATCCGAATCAAACGTTCGAATTTGACCAGCTGGCACCTATCCCAAGCGTAATGTAAATATAGAACAGTGTATATTGCTGGAAAGCAATATGACATCAGTGTTCGTAACATCTCGCGACAGCGTTTCACACAAAGTTGCCCTTGAAAATTTCCCTATTAAAAAGACCTCAAAACCTTGCAAGAAATAGGTTGGGTATTGTGAAGTGTGTGGTAGGGCCATGTAGGTTCTAAAACTTGCTCATTAAAAATGTATATGAGTATGTCATTTAGTTATAGTGGTTAGGAATGTAGAGCAAGTTAAGAGGTCCCCACTTACCTTTCTGCCTCCACCTAGACGCTGCAGGAGTGAGGCTCTAGTAGTTCTTAGCACTCTTTGAAGTAGTAGTCGTTTTATTTTTTTCACATTTTAAATGAAAAGTCATTTGATAAATGCAACTGACGCCATTGCTTTCATTTCTAGGGTTTTACATAATTACTTCGTTTCAGTTGTTTCTGTTTAAAATTGATATTAAATAATGTCTTCGTAGGGTGTGAAATTATGATATACCTGGGCTTGATTCAGGCTATCCTCTAATTTGGAGTCAACACCAATTGATTTATTGTCAAGAATTTAATATTTGTTAAGTCATACTCACACACGGACATATCCCGTTGCCAAGCCAGTGGGCGCGTCAGCTAGGTGCCAGTAATGTTTGAAACATCAGTCATGTACAAATCCAGCCCTATAATACTAAACGATGCGTGCTTTAACTTTTAAGTGGCTAGGTTACCGAGCCTTATTGTCCTTGCGTATGTAGCGTGATAACTTGTTTTACACTAAAGGTTTTACAATATAAGAATATGTATTACATCTTTGCTAGTCAGACATAAATCAGAATTCTAAATCATCTATTCACATCGACATAATTTGCTAGGCGCTCTCTAAAGAATATTTTATCCCCTCATTCATTTAAAATTCACTTAATCAAAAGAGAAATTTCCATATTGTAAAACATTTCACTGCGGTACGTAAGACAGTCTGAGTTTAACATTGGGCATTACCTTGATTAATATCTGCCGTTATATGTTTAAAGCTAAGAAGTGAAGTAGGTCAAGCGAGGTCTGATTGGTCATACGATAGGTGTCCTACACTCACTAAGGATTGTGGTGTCACACGATTGACACATGGCTGACCGAACGTGTATGTTGCTCGCCAGATGGTTTTTAAATGCCCTCTAATGAGGTTCTCCCTCGATGTCTTGATTTGTTTTGTACCTTCTTGAAGCAAAATGCATGTTTGTAGTGCAAATATTGATTGATCCTATTTAGTGTTGCAAAAAAACCGTTTTTTTTTTCTAATGTGAAAAAAACCTTGAAAAAAAACCTGATAAAAAACTGTTTTTTTTCTGGGCCTGGTTATTTTCAAGAGCATAATAACCCTAAAATTATAAGGGCATTTACCGTTAAAGATTAATACTTAAGATTACAAGATAGAGTCTTAGGTTTATTCTTGAATCTACGGTACTTTTCTGATAAAACAGTACCAAAATATCATAAAAATATTGGCAACATTCATTGATATTAACTCAACGAAAGGGAAATTTTGAAAATTGAACTAAAACTTACGCTAGAAAAAAAATCAAATTTAGAAAAAAAACAACGATGCAAAGTTTTTTTTCATGTTTTTTTTCAATGAAGTGAAAAAAAACAAATCGTTTTTTTCTCATTTTACATCACTAATCCTATTGATATTAATGAACGTCCAACACACTAATCCTTGTAATTGCCAAATATACATAGATATGCTTGTGTATTAATTAGAATACTTAGTACTTATTACGCTAATTGCTATACAGCAAATCATCCTATTAGGGTCGCCCATAACAGTTATTAGGTTTCAGTACATAATTAGTTGTATAAAATCTATTAGGTATTAGATTTATAATGGCCGCCATTAAAGCTTATGCTCATAAAATATTTCGGGCCTAATTGTTTGTAATGAAACATAATTCATTTGTGTTTTTTACTGCTTTGGTGATATTTAGGTAAACCTTTTTTGAGAAAGTAGCGCTATACCAAAAATATGCGGATTGGGCTAATTACGACCGTAACCAAAAAATATTTAGTATGCGGTAGTTTTATATTAAACCAGCACACTCTATATTGGTTAAATAACTAAAAACCAGGAACGTAGTGTTTCCTTCAGTAAAATATAGGTATATGTAGGTAATAACAACCGATATAATCGCTTCGATATTTTCCTGGTCCAATATTACCCACCACGTTACACGCTATTTCTATATTAGTGGTCGATCTGTACCTTGTTGTCGATTTTCCTTTAAAATGATTTTTTGTTCATTTACGGGTTCCTGCCAGTTCGATTGATTAATTTTATTTCATTGATTTTAATTTGTGTTCAGTCGTTACGTGCCGCTTGAAATAATAGAAGTGCCTTTATGTTGTGTTGTATTTATCTAGAGTTTTTTTCTAAGTGTGTGATGTATGCCTGAAACAGTGAACATTTTCTATTATTTACTGTGATTCCTCTTGTTAAGGCTCAAAATGAGTCAAAAAACTGTTATAAGGAGTCATGATTTGCAATAAGTGCAACAGAATTTTACCCTTGCTGCGGTTTCTGGTCTCGCTCTGTGGCTTCTGATAGTTCGTTACACGGGTTACGTCATAAATAATACCAGTCTGCAATGTAATTATTGTTGTCTCGGTTTCATCTCGTTATACGCGTGCATTCGTGCGTGTCTGCCTATAAATAACTCGGAATATAATGAACAATATGTATATCCTTATTTACAAGCAAATAAACGTTTCAACATCTTTGTTTCGAGTTACTATAAACTGTGCTAATGAGTTTCTTAATTAACGAAGAACTGTATTTTGAAAGTTTATTGAGATGTTTTCCAGAGCTTAAAATAGCAGAACTTTTAATGACACCTTGAAAAATAAAGAACCCTCTCTTACTAGCTCGCTGCCGGTGACAGCTAAACTTTTAAACTCATTAAATATTTTGTGACTAAGTCGTCGATAAAGTTAGTCATTCTGTTTTGATTAAAGGAGCATTGATGGCTCACAAAGAACATGAAATCGAAACAAAAATGTATAAATATGTCACGTATGTAGGTATTCTACTTACTTGCGTTTCTTAATCAGTACGTACTTACCTACTCAGTACGTTGAAGCAGTTTTAATACTGTATACCGAATTACGACCGCGACATTCGAACAGTAACCTGATTGCACTTTATGAGACTGAAAGATTTTCATGACCTTTAAAGATAAGTCTATCACGGCAATGATTTCAGCTCCATAAAATTTCATCGGAGAACAAAAATAAATAATGCGGAGGCATACATCATGTGGAATAATGTGGAAAGTGTCTGTTCCCAGTTTCGCAAAAATACGTAAAGCGATTGTATTACTCATTATGTGAATAACGCTTACGTAAGGATACAGTTTATATTTGGAATTTGGTGTGACCTTGGCCAAGAACTACTTTATTTTAAAGTAGTTTGCTTTTTGTGTATATTGAGAACGCCTTTTTTAAATAGGATTACAGCATAATTGTCTTTAACTGGACAGAAATTGACTGTCTCTTGGATCTCCTTTATTTCTTGGTGAATGAAAAGGACACAAAGCAGGTAGACAATTAATATGAAAAGGTTTAAGTAGCTGTTATATTATTTCATTCTGTTTCTACAAGTTAAGGCCTATTCAGGGAAAACATAATTGGCTTTCATAATTAGATATAATTAAATTAATTCATAATTAGAGTCGTGGTGGCCTAGTGGGCAAAGAACCAACCTCTCGAGTTTGAGGGCGCGGGTTCGATTCCAAGTCAGGCAAGTACCAATGCAACTTTTCTAAGTTTGTATGTACTTTCTAAGTATATCTTAGACACCAATGACTGTGTTTCGGATGGCACGTTAAACTGTAGGTCCCGGCTGTCATTGAACATCCTTGGCAGTCGTTACGGGTAGTCAGAAGCCAGTAAGTCTGACACCAGTCTAACCAAGGGGTATCGGGTTGCCCGGGTAACTGGGTTGAGGAGGTCAGATAGGCAGTCGCTTCTTGTAAAGCACTGGTACTCAGCTGAATCCGGTTAGACTGGAAGCCGACCCCAACATAGTTTGGGAAAAAGGCTCGGAGGATGAATTAGATATAATTAAGGAGGTTAATTATTCATGGGTTCATGGGGTCTACGTAACTGTGGCTTTATTTATCTTTCTGAACATAATATAATAGTAAAAGCTAGGTTTTAACGGTCTGAAAATAGTGTTGTTTTATTTACCTAGCCGGCTGAGTCCACAGTCGCGGAACTGTGAACTGTGTTCTTTGTGTTACCTATGCTATGTAGGTACACCTATGTATTACATTTGCAGGAATATCAAGTTTCAGTTAACATGGCGATTTCAACGTTGCTTGTTTTCAAACATTGATGCGACCTAATAAATATAAGAGGTCTAATTGTCCATACAATACGTGCCAAAGTCGGGCTTTTGAAAAATATAAATGTAATAATTTATGTTTTATCTTATATCTCTTGGAAGACGCCCACCATAAAATGCCCATGTTGCCATTTCTTCCACTAACCAACATTCTTAGGGGAAGGAATTTTAACTTCATAGAACATTTCAGTTTTACAGACACAAAATTACGAAGACAAAAGACACTCTACACTGTTGCTGTTTCACATAAAGCCTTCTATCTTGGCATTTCCTATTTGACAAGTTTTGCAAAACTGGATACTCTTTTAAATAAATACCTCGATGAAATGCTTTCAATACCTGTCGAAGATTTTTTTGTAGATAATGATATTTTTAATAGACGGTTTCATGATGGATTTAAAGAAAAAATCAAATGCCACATCTAAACCATCTTAAAAAGTGTCGGATTAAGGGTATTATGCATTATTGAACCATACCGTTTTGCTTAACGATGCAAATTATAATTCATCCAGCTTAGCCATTTCTTTTTAATTTAACGCTAATGAGCTTTTGCTGCGGACGACAAGTTATTTGTGAAGAAAAATGGGAATACTGTGACGTAGACGGTAATAACTATGCAGACATTTCTTCACGTTTTGTGTTGTGCTCATCAGAGCAAAAGTAATTTGGCCGTTTTACAAGTAGTACACCAACGCATAATAATTTGTTCATATCGCATATTTCATCTTATCTATCATATTCTAAAGTCTCATGATACCAAAGTAAAAAATAACGTGACACCTTCGGTAAGTGGACCCAACGTTTACGATGTAGATATATCGTAAGGAACTTTTCAAAGCGTGTACCTTCCTACACAAAGTGAATCATGATAAAATTGGCATACGGTGCTCAAATAGGTCCTCACCTCACCGAAGGTCTAAATATTGATTTTGTCAGCCTTTGCATACCTATGTAATCGCGTAAGTCCCTAAGTATATGTATTGTGTTTTAAACTTGAATATGTAATGTCTCTTACCCTTCATATTTATGCTTGAAGAGAATAAGTAGACATTTTATGTAACATTTTTACATACGAATGTGTCCTAGGCATAGACTTAACATAAACATGAGTATCCAGTTTTATCTTCCAAGCTACGTTCAACGTTTTTAATGTTTCATTAATGTTGTTGTCTTATTATGTAAATAACATTTGTTAATTATACGCAAACACATATTTCCTGATGCGGGTTCGTTACTTCAAAGAAAGTTTCGGGACATAAACTAAGTCCCCTTAACCTGTTACACAAAGCCTTATTAAATAGCTACCTATAAACCCGTGCGATAAAATGCTTTTTACTGCTATGTAGGGTGAATAAAAGCCGTCTCACAATAGGTATTTAATCTGAATCTACATGCAACCATGATTTTCTTTAAAAACACATTTTTATTAAACAAAGTATTCGTGGCATATTATAAACAACAGAATGCAAACAAGTCTGTTACACTATTATAGGTATAAGTATTATAATATTAGACAGCTCAAAGTTAGGCACTCGACCCAATTCCACTATGAAAACTGTTTACCCATTTACATTCAACGCTAGCTTTCATTCAACCTCCCGGCAGTATATTAAAATAGGTTATGAAATATTTAATTTCGTTTAATTAATATTTCATGCAGAGTTTCAAATTAAATTTTAACCGATGTTCTTAATTTTGCTATTGTATAACAATATTCATATTTTGTATACCAAAAGTGAAGCTATTAAAACCCTGTCACAGTACACAGATGTACAAATGTTCCTAGTTCCTTAACCTCCTGCCATGTTCAACTCAACTACTACACAATTTGATAAGAATATTATGTATTGGATTACGTAGGTCTGGGAACATATGTATTTGTAAAAGCAGCAGCAATTAGGACTAAATATTTTGAATGAAAGGGTTATTTATTCTATGAATATAACGTCACATGAAAGAAACAGCATGGTTTCAGCCGAAATGTATATTTATTGCTCGGCTCTGTCTCGAGAGCTTTTTACTTTTGGGGCAGTTAACATTATCTAGTCAGACCACAATATACACTCTTTTGCAAAAAAAGCGGGCACCTAAGCGAAATCTTAGTTTTAAGGACTTGACGTGTATTTCAAAGGGTTTTTATGATTGTAGTATGTTTCTAGCATCAAAAGGGTTAGCCAAGCATGCGTAAGAGTGTATTCTAAATTTGAATTTTGTACAATTGCTAAGAAATTAGTTAAACCTTGTTTTGGACTAATTGCTGGCAGAAAGTTCGTCGGTGTTTTGAGAAGTTTTTGAAGTGATTTTCAGAAAAATGATTAAAACTAAGATTTCGCTTAGGTGCCCGCTTTTTTTGCAAAAGAGTTTATATTAAATCTCATCATCAATCAATAATTAGGTCTTCAAATCAAGTATTTTTAATTATTTACTTTCCGTGACTGATTTTATACGGTGTTCTCTATTAATGTTTAAGTCTTGAGCATTTTTCATCACGAGGAAATAAATGATTTTCCTTAATTGTGACGATTAATTATAAACCTTTCAAGATGATAGCTAATTTAAATTAAATTCATTTGTGAGTTTTTTTTTAAATCTTGTTTATGAGCAGATACGCTAGATCATATATTCCTTTAAATATAAGTGGGATATACTCATTGAACCGTAAAAACGTTGTTATAGATACGTACATTTCTTATTCCTGTATGAACATAAGCTTTCTGGATTCGGTTGGGTGTAATATTATGTAAAAGGATGTCCAATTTTATTTGAACGTACAAATATTTTGTGAAATTATTTTATATGCGGTGTCTGTATTCGTCGTCATGATAAACGGTGTGAGATCGGTTTCTTGGGAAATGCTAATTTTGGGAAAACGATCTATATGCTGATTGAGCCTATCGGTATTTAAATTTTCTGATTTTCTTTGAATTATTTAAGTAAAGCTTCTCTTGAATACAGACTGCGTAATACTATGTTAGATTTCGGAATATGTTTCGGTCGCATAACTTATTTTAGGAGCAGAATTAAGTCAGCATTTATTTATGAGGGCTTAAAAATAGCTACTTCCACGATTTTGTTTGAGCCAAACACAGCTGATAAGCCTGTCAGCCGGAGTTGGCTATGTAATATGTCAAGTTTTGATAGCAACATGAAAAAAAGAACTGATCGGATGGATACAAATGTACACAAAGTTTTAGCTCTTTTAGTTTGTATTTAGTTTCAAAAACATATGTAACGCTTACTCTTGTCAAAAGTAAAAGTTGTTTGCAAGACCTCCATGTTATGTTATCAGACAAGCGCATTATCAAGGTATTATTTGCTCGATTACGGTTCTCTAAAGACGCGTTATCATATTTATCATATCTTGGTGAGTCAGTCGATAGTGAGCGTTCGACCAGAACCTAAGTCAGTGAGTCGTTTGGGTTATTAGAAATTCGATTATTTAGTGATTAACTGCAGTGAAAGTGTAGCACTATTCTCTATAATGGATGAGAATACTAAGAGAAATATGAAACATCTCATCAAGATGTTTGAAAAGCGCGGAATCTCCGAGGAAGATGCGGCGGATATTACCGAGGTTGCAAGAGTGACTCAAGAGGCCTTCAATACTATGATGGGTATTATTCAGTCTTTTGTTTTACATTTGTTGTCTTGAATGATTGATTTGCTAGAGATGTGGAATATTTAAATGAACTAGTGAATTTCACAGCGGGCACCTGTTACCTCAGCATTTTGCATTACCCTTTTAAGTGAAATTTCTTCGTACATGTTTAATGCCGCTCCATTTTGGTGCTGCCTTATTTTATTTAGTTTATTCTAATTTCACTAACAGGAGAATTTGACAGCGTTATCTATTATTCTGGGCGTAATCATGAATCAGTAATTTACGCTAATGTGTAATGTATATTTTCCACTTAGCCGCACTTGAAACTTCTCGAAACTCAATAAAGGATTACTTTTATATTGTTACGTGTGTAACGTTATAATTATTAAAAAGCAAAATGTTAACCATGCATTTACTGAAATAAACGCGATAATTTAGAATACGAAATTTTAAAAAGTCATAAATTAGGAAAAGAGCTTTTGAATGGTTAAATGGTCAGGTCATGGGCGGTGTAAATTTCCCATTACGCAGGCCCATTTCTTAAGGTTTATGATGTGCTTGTTATTCGTCGAGGTCGATCGAGCGCTTTGTATTCAAAGGGGCTTGGTTCAAAAACAAAATAACAACAACAAATAGCCATAAAACTTAGGAAAGAAAAGAAATAGCTGAATATAGGGCACACAGATTTGTCTCCGCATAATAAAGGATCGTCATCCCAGCCACGGCTGCGGTGTCTGTGGTGTAGACTTGTATATCTGAGCCATTGTTTCGCGCAATTTATTTTACTCCAGCGTTTCTGCATTTTATGAAATGCTAGACGTGATGTATATGCGTTTTCATCCATGTGGATATTATAAATGTTTCATTTTTTACATAGCAGTGAGATAAAACAATGATTTGGTAATGTAACATTACCTATTAATAGCTAAGACAACCGGACGAAGATCTTATAAATGCTTGTTTGTTATTTCACACGAGAGATAAAGTATTTATTTTAAAACCACAGATGATCTGTTGCTATTTATACTGAAGTTATTTTCCCTAGCCAGTACCTATGCCACAGTTTCTTTCTGAAATGTGTTAAAAAATACCGAGCATCAGCTATGAAGTTTTATTAGACTATGAGGAAAAACCTTTCTAGCAATGCTGTTTTTATTAGAGTGAAATCGTTAATTAATGGGTCCCAGAAATATTTAACTTGTTGTTTCACAATCATGAGTTTTGCAACTACTTGTCATTTAAACACCGCAAGCCTAAGCTTTTATTGTATTTTTTTATTTTATTTTAAATATATATTTTTTGTTCACCAGGTAGCGAAGCCGACGCTGCAGCAGCGATCCAGAGCCCAGCATCTGAGCTCGAGACCCTGATCGAGCGCTTAGAGCGCGTCACTTCGCGCCTAGAGCGCCTACCGCTGCTGCGCGCGCGCACGCCCACTCCGCCGGGCTCCCCAGCGCCCTCGCCCGTCTCCGAGCCCTCGCTGCCACCTCAACCCTTGAGTTTCGAACCAACCGACAACATGAGCGTTAACGGTTACCAGGATATAGTGCAGGTATTTCATTATTGTCATTTATATATGTACTTGTGTCATTGAACATCCTTGGCAGTGGTTACGGGTAGTCAGAGGCCAGTAGGTCTGATAGCAGTCTAACCAATGGGTAGTGGGTTGCCCGGGTAACTGGGTTGAGGAGATCAGATAGAGCAGTCGCTCCTTGTAACACTGGTACTCAGCTGCATCTGGTAAAACTGGAAACCGACCCCAACATAGTTGGTCGGAAAATGATGAATGACTTGTGTTTAATTGCTCATTGTAACAGTACACGATATGCAGAAGTATTTTGAAAAAACAAATGTTGAAACGAAATCCTTACTGCGTGCCAAAGGATTGCTCGAGGAATAAAAACTTTTAACCTCACTGACGGTTGGAATTGTGGAATCTTGCGTTCAGCCATTCCTAGTTTATTATAGCGAAGAAAACAGAACTTTCAAATATATTTTTTCGAATACGAAAAGATTTCAGTCGTAAGTTTTAAGACTGTTAAGAATTTCAGATAAGTTTGTTGAACTTGTTTTTTTAGAAGCCTTTTATCCACATCATTAAGTCACTAATAGGAGCACCTATAGAAAAACTACGTATAATGAATTCATCGTAGCGTTGTATCTCGTCATGTGCACCGACCGTGCATTTAAATTCCTTATCCAGACTTAATGGTTTCGTTCGTGTTAGGTTCACCGAGCAAAAAAACCATATTGCAATAGACTCATTACGGAGAAAACAGTAAATACGGTATAAGCACGGTATAAAGAGAGGACTGTAATAAGTTAATCCATACATGGCTACCTAAGTACATTGAACTATGCGATAACCTGTTTCTAGCTCGCTGTTTGTTTTTTGCAAAACCAATAGGAAGGACATTATAAAGTGGAAAGGAAAGTTCGATAATAATAAATCATTTATTAAACTTGGAAACAGGCTTTATCGAAATACATGTTGATAAATGGTATTATGGATCGTATAAAACGTGTAAATGCTTTTAAACTCTGATCTTTCAGTGAAAAAGGTGGCGTTTATCTTGTAAGATTTCGTTGACTCATTCTACGGAGAGTGCTACTTTTCCTGGCACAAGGATTACCGTCATAAATGGGATTAAATGGAAAAAGCTTAAGATATTTTTCTTAGAAAGTATCCAGAAAAATATTTTCTTGTTAAATGTGGCGATAGGTCTTAGTTGTATGCCAGTAGGTATCAATTAATTAACTACGGTCGGGTGACACCGCGTCGCGCTCAAAGGCTGGGTCCCGACAAATAAAAATGTAACCGCTCAATTTCCCCCAGTTCCGTCAACTAGCCGCCCTTGTGCAAATACCCTTTTTATTTACTTTGGCTGCTAACTGTTACATCAAGTCGTTGGAGTATTTGCCAACGCCGATTGTTTTACCAAACGACGCGACGATTGAATTAAAACCGACGCGACTATTTTTATGTTTTTTGTCTAAAACCTTTCCAAGTGGTGCCGACTAGTGTCAGGTTTGTTAGAATATTCATTCAGTACATGAAAAATAATAAAGTCGGAATCCGTAAACACTACGCAGCAAAAAAAGAAAGTCGGATTAACGTTATTACTTAAAATTGCTTGTTTTTCTCGGCACAAAAGGCACTGGACGTAAACACATGGGCATAATGTTAAGTAGTTGAGTACTTATCCAGTATAAAAGAGTTTATGATTATCTCTTTGAACACAAGGCTGAAAAAGTGCTAGACATAATGAAATTATTATTAGAACGTTTGCCTTTGAGTTAGCAATGAACAATTCCTTTGTATGGAAATATGAAATGTGCGTTGCGTGAATAAGTATAAATGGATATTTGATGTTATATTAACAAAACAAGATATATTATGTTGTTTGTATGTAGAGAAAGCTAAATCCATTTTCGTGACCAGTCTGTTGCCATATTAGTTACGTGATAGCGACGAAATGTTTCAAAGAAGGTTGATATCTTAATTTATTTGATACAAGAGTAACGTATTTCGAACACAGACTCGTAATAGTATTTTGTTTGTTTTATTTTTGCTTTTTATTTCACGCTCCGTTGAATTTTAAATTATTCCTCTGTTGCTGGTACTTCGTCGAGAAAATAACGAGTTTAATCTTAATTTACTCGTTCTATTGTACAAGTTAGGTTATCAAAATAAATTGAGTTAATTGAAGGTGCGCTGGTTACCCGGCTCGGAGTAGTTTGGCCCTAGGGATAGAAGTTATAACGTTACTGAGTACTGAGAACTTCTGCTGTATTTCATTTATGACGAGAATGGTCCAGACTGGATGTTTACTCACACGTTGCTATCTATAGACTAAACAAAGAGATTTTTTGCATCTACCTATAAGTACATAGTTGGAAATCTATGCGGAGTTTTTGAATGCAAGCGTGGATTCCATGCTTGTGACCTTCCCTGTCTAAAAGCCTTTGTTCAGTAGTTGAACAACAAAAGTATTGTTGTGGTTTATTTACGTCTTTAACGCTATGTTTTGTTGACAGGGGCCGCTGCAGGCTTACTTGCAACTGTCGCAGCAAATCGGTGGCGATGTGGCTGCACACGCCAACCTCGTCAACGCCGCCTTCCAGTAAGACACCAATATCATACGTTTAAAGTTCTAGCAGATGAATAAAACCTATAGTTAATGTAGCTGGTTGGCTAATCTTGTAGCTGCAGAGATGCACGATGAATAACAGTAGTGCAAAACTAGAACGCATGCATACTTACCTAAATGCATTTCTATACTTTGTAATGCTTATCTTGAAACAGAGCATCTATTTGGACTTTAGTCCGTGACAACTGCTAATATTTATAGGTATTAATTTTTTCTTGTTTGTTGAATATTCTAAAATAACGCCCTTTTTATCATTGTTTTTTGAATGTGATGGAATAAATTGGCATCATAGTCCTGTTACGTAATAAGGGTGGATCTTTCTCAATGGTTTTTCTGGCTCGGAGCCATGAAAAGCATGTAAAGTCTCACTGCAAGGACTCTAGTATAATCATGAATTTCTCCATCAAAACTTGTTTGTGTTATCGAATAATTTGACTCGTGCCTAACGAGTCAAATTAACATTATTAAATTAATAAAGTTCGCTGAACCAGTGACATCGCTATTAACATAACACGATAGTTGAAAGTTAAATCAATTTCAAATGTCACGTGAGTGATGTTTCACATTTCTACTTGTTAAAGCAATATTGAAACTCTACTGATATTACAGAAAATATAATGTGCTGTTAACGTTATCTGAATAGGTGCTCGCCGTTATTATGTTTGAGGAACTTCAGTCAAGTAGTTAATCATGTCCATTACTTGTTTAAAACGTTGTTCACGTGAGTAATTTTACACACTAGGGCGCAACTCCGCTACATCCAACTGGCTACAACGAGGAGCAAGCCTGCCCAGGCTGAGGAGATGCAGCTTCTCGCGCCGACTAGCGAGCAGATCTCTGCCATCCAGCAGTTCCGTGAGAAGAACCGTGCTTCCACGTACTTCAACCACTTGTCCGCGATATCTGAGAGCATCCCGGCTCTAGGATGGGTGGCCGTGGCTCCCACTCCAGCTCCCTACGTCAAGGAGATGAATGACGCTGGCCAGTTCTACACGAACCGAGTCCTGAAGGAGTGGAAGGAGAAAAACAAGACGCACGTGGAGTGGTGCCGCGCCTGGGTGCAGCTGCTCTCTGACCTGCAGGCGTACGTCAAGCAGTACCACACCACGGGACTCGTCTGGTCTGGTAAGTCTATTTCACGATTATATCTACGTAGGTAGACAAAGCCGATCAGACAAATAGATGCAAGCATGTTTGAATAATAGGGATAAGTCGAGAATAGCGAGCAGGCCGGTAAGTAGGTCTTTGAATAGATAAATCTGCCAACCAACCTAGATTTATTGAATAAGTTCTCAATAACACGTAAATGTATCGACACAGTCGTTGCTTTTCCGTCTTTTCTTACCTTTTCCCTTGCGGAATGAACAACCTTCAAGCAGTTCTACCAAGATTTATTTGGTTTCAAAATAAAAACTAATAATAACATTGTTGTTCCTGGTTGTTCATTCTAAAGGGTCTGTTGATTACCCCAGAGGCATCAGTTTCTTCAGTAAAGGTCAACATTATGACTTGTCCTTGGGGCTATTTTGATCAGAAACTATTTTAGTATTAGGAACTTTACAAGAATTGTTCCTAAAACAATTACAACGAAATAATTTTATAAGCCAACACATTACCATAATCGCTACCCTAAACTTGTTGTATAAACTGTTTTCGTAAGTTGTCAAGCTCCATGACAGGACTTTACATTATTAAAGTTTTTGTTCAGAAAGTGGTACATAAATGAAAGCCGCTTGAAGCCCAATGTTCTCCCCGGTTGAACTTGACACGAGTGTGGCTCTACTCGTGAATTATTTAATACGCGCCTCAGCGTCCCAATGTCACCGCACCTTTTAAATTGACGTTATGAAACACACCTGTTTTATCGTACCCTGCATATCGGTGGGATCATCACGGATTTATGAATTACAAAAATTTCGTGAACTGTGGATTAAGGTTTTTTGCCTCAAATTTGTTTACGTAACTCAAGTTTGGATATCCACAGAAATCTCTCTAATTAACATTAATGTCGCGCTTTAACTTTCTGATTTATTTCTGTTTATGATGATGAGATGCTAGCTATAATTATATTTATAATACTTAATATTTTTATGGTGTGTTAAGGTTAGTCTGTTGTCTCTTAACACGTGTGTGCTATGTAAGAAAATGATAAAGTGATATAAACTACTTCACTGCACTGGGAAATATAACTCGTTAAGTGCATCTGGTCCCAAGAAGTTTTCGTGCTATAACTTTAAGATACAGTCTTGAACTCTGAGTACCTATATTATGTAGGTACGAAGGCAAGATTTCGTAGTTACGCCACTTCCAATTATATTCATGCTTCGCTTTTAGGTTTCATCCGTTCAACTAATTTCAATAATTAGGAAAGTTTGAGAAGCTATTAATGTGGTTTTTAAATCGATTTGTCGAGTCGACATAATTTATCAACAAATTATATTTGTGTTTTCCCTAATTCCTTCATTATTACGTTCCAATAAATTGTAAAAACCTTTAATTCTGCGGATTGTTTGATGACAAATGTATCAAAATGTTGTCTCTTTTGGCACAGTCCTTATTTATTTGAATAGGACTAGGATCCTGTTTGTGTTTTGTTTTGTGTCAGTTTACGGCTTAACACGTACGCGCACTTTTCAAATATTTGACAAAGGGTTGTGTATTTTCTCTTAAAACCTTTTGTAAAGAGATTAAATGTTTTGGTTTCAATTCTTCCTGTATACATAGGATAAAATATACTCCCTAAGACACACAAAAATGATTGTAAATAAATAATTATTTACGTTATTTTTTATTAATTTCTGCTTGACGAAAAGCTTTCTCGAAAAAAAGTTTTATTTTTTTACAAAATGTGGGATATATCGTTAGGTGCACAAAAAATCTGCCGAAAAAAGTCTGCTGATCCTGTAAAAGACAATGGGTATCATAAAGGAAGATTGTCAACTGCTTGAGATTCCAGATAAGTGCTCTAGAACTTATCTCAAAGGGCTTTTGGTGCGTTCGCACAATTTGATGAGACATTTTAATCCAACCTTTCATCTCGCCTGAACACCACAACTTGGCAGGAATTTCTCAAACGTCAGATTAAATTAAATTCAGCTAACCTTGACAGAATACTCCGTGATTTGTAGTTAATATTAACGTTACTAGGGCTTTGTAACTAATGAATGAGGCAAAATATTCGTCTGATTTCTGGAACGCGTGGGTGAAATATGTACGTCTTTATCTACAGTACTATCATTCAAGCGTAGCTAAAACATATAAACTGTATTTACGGTTTTACATTTAAATCCCGAAAGCTTGTAACTAGAATATATTCCTGTAACACATTGTGTAAATTCTTAGAAAACGTAGCTCACTCACATTTAATTTAGTACCTAATATTTGGGATACTTTTTCTAAGCTTCGTTTAAATATGACGTATTTGTACAGGTAAAGGCGCGGGTGCTCCGCCCCCGCCACCCCCCGGCGGTATGCCCCCACCGCCCCCGATGATGGAGGCTGACTTCTCCAACCTGTCCGTCGACGACAGAAGCGCTCTCTTCGCCGAAATCAACCAGGGCGAGAACATTACTAGCAGTACGTATTGTTTAGATTCTAATGTATTACGTGGATGTGTGAGGTAAAAGATGAGAGGTGGTTGATCGAGTTTTAGTTACTGATATGCATTAAGCGTGATTATGAAGTATGTAGGTTATTCCCAATCATGAGGAACTTGGTACCTACGCCATGTTCAGAATTAACTGTTTTGATAAGACTTCTTACTATCACTCATAAACCTCGATTAACACTGAAAACTTGAGTACAATTTTAACATCTTCGTCAGTTGGGAATATGACCGTCTGACGTCTTCAATCATGCTTGTGACCCACTAGTCCAACCGTGTTATTCTGATATCTCTATCTAGCTGATAGAGATAAATCTTACTGCATTCTTCTTCATATATAATTCCTAACAACCAAACACTTTTATCCTAGGTCTGCGCAAGGTGACACCCGACATGCAGACTCACAAGAACCCTCAACTGCGACAGGGGCCCGCTCCGTTCAAGGCGGCCCCGGCGGCCAAAGCGCCCGTCAAGTCGCTCCCCACGCCCGGAGCTGGGGCGCTTGACAAGCCGCCTGTGTTCGCGCGCGATGGCAAGAAGTGGCTCATTGTACGTATCACCTTAGAAATATAATTTAAAAAAAAACCAGTATTCAGTTCGTTACAGTTCAGTAATTAGTAGACTTAACGTAAAATACAGTACTTTTTGTAGAATACAGTATTCAGAATTAAACAGAAGTAGCTGATCCATTCCCGTCTCAGTGGAAGAAAAGTGTATAACTCTTGCAGAGTATGAGGTACCTATTTGATCGTCCATCTTATGTGGCGTCAAAATATGTAGTTAGAATCAATCTTTGTTATTCATGTATGTATTTATAATGTAAGGATTTGGCAAAAACTAAGCTCAAAGAGGCATAAAGAGCTGACAACATTATTATGTCTAGTTAAGTAGGTATAACTTTGTCTTTTTATTACTAAACTTATTTATTGTTTATCATTGATGAGTAATCCTGTATTTAATATTGTTGATATGAGAGCAAAAGTTAGTCACTTGTATTGTTTTATGTTATCAGTCGTTGGCAATGACTCTCTGGTTAATGTTAATAACCACAGAGTCGTTACCATTAAGCTATATTCACACTATTATAAAATACTATATTTTCCAAATCATTATTAAATGTACATATACCTACCTATTTACAAAAACATCACATTAATGTTGTTGGGACACCTAATAACATTCTATACACATTAACAAAACCGTCAGCGATAACTTAATGATTCATACAGTGTAAATGATGACCTAATAAAATTTCAACATACCTTCTCAATATGTATTAAAGACACCAATATATTTTTTTATTAAATATTAAAAAAATTGCAAAATCACATGGAAAGTGCTGAATGGTGGGCTTTTCGGGGGCTATCCTTTGTAAATGTTGACGTTCAAAAAGTGCTGTTAGCAGCCTAGTTTGAATAAATAATTTTGAATTGGAATACAAAAAAATCCAAATGAACCTCTTCCTCAGTTCACAATCGGTTATAAAGATTAAACACGAAAAGTAACAAAAACCTTCTTTGTCACCCAGGAATACCAAAAAGGCAACCAGAACCTGGTTGTCGAGAACGCTGACATGAACAACGTTGTGTACATGTTCCGTTGCCGCGACTCGGCGCTGACGGTGCGCGGCAAAGTTAATGGCGTCGTGCTGGACTCCTGCACCAAGTGTGCCGTGGTCTTCGACAACCTCGTGTCCAGTATCGAGTTTGTTAACTGCCAGTCGGTGCAGATGCAGGTGAGTTGTAGTTGAAGAAATATTTATTTTTCAGATTACAAAGACTTTCTTTAAACTTGTAAATCTTAGTAGCTTCTACCTGTGGTTTCACCCACGACAAATACGATCTAATTCGTGTACCAGGATAAAAGGTATTACCTATAGCCTTCCACGGCAAATGGGCTATCTAACACAAAAATAATTGTTCAGATAGGTCAGTGGTCCCTAAGGGTGCGTCCACATCTGGCGAATGTGCCGCGAATGTGCAGCTCGCGAGCCGTTTGCGACCTGCCCGCGAGCTGCGCGCGTGCAGTCACTGCAATAGTATGGTGCGCCTCTTTAGCGCAACTCATGCAAGGCTCGTATAGAGCGCGCGAGCGGCGCGCGATCTGCGCGCACTCAGTTCTCGCCCTTACGGTTCCGTTTACTGGCTCAGTACTATCGAAGATGTCAGAGGTCGCGCGCCGCCCGCGCGCTGCTCGCGTGCGGCGCATAGGTCGCGCGCGAGCTGCGCGCGGGCGGCGTAGAAGCGGCGCACGAACAAAAATGCACGCGCGCAGCTCGCGGACAGCCGCTCGCGCGCTCTATACGAGCCTTGCGTGAGTTGCGCTAAAGAGGCGCACCGAACTATTGCAGTGACTGCACGCGCGCAGCTCGCGGGCAGCTCGCGATCGGCTCGCGTGCTGCGCATTCGCGGCGCATTCGCCAGATGTGGACGCACCCTAAGATTAGCAATCAAATCAAGTATAAAAGCTGTTCAGCTTTACAATATTTTATGTGTTTGACTCAAGTGTAGTTCAAGTAGCACTTCAGAAGTTAAATAGCCTTGTAAAGTTAACATGGTAAACACGATAACTGGAACTTTAATATCCGGATACATAGAAGTTACGTGAGATTGCGTCGTATAACGTTTCAGTAGAAGTTCCTACAGATTTTTCATTTAACACATTGTTTCATAAATCCTATATAGCCTATAACATAGTCTCTTAAAGATTGCTTCAAAGTGCTCACTATCGCGGAGAAGGATCACGATGATGGCACGTAATTAAATTCTTATTGAGAGGCGAACAATGTCACTTTATATCGGCTTTGAGCTTAATAGAAAAGGGTATCAGTTCCGTTCAAGCAAGCGAAGATGATATTTTTACATGCCTCGCGTGTTTACGTGATACTGAATTTAATCTAAAAGTAACAAGTTTCCGAATCACGTAGCCTCAAAAATTAATATCGTACAATAATCTCTCATATTTTGAACCCCAAGCACGAACCTAGACTGAGATTAATAATGTATTGCGCAATTAGCCGTGTAAGTGTAACAATATTCGGGAGCGCCTTCATTATCGGGGCTCGACCTCGAGGGATATACGTGTAACCAAAGTCATTATTAATGTAAAAACGAAACCTTGATTTAATTTAGGTCAGAATAATGAAACAACGATTTCGCTGAGACAATGTATGCAATAAATATAGATATAAAATGTTAAATTATAGTACGATGAGGTCGCGGCAGTCGTACTCGTCGCCGCTCTCACTCTTGACCTCCTCTATGGCTATCTGACTGTTGGTCTCCTCGATGATGGACATCATGTTCGAACCTTTCCCTCGTTCGCTCGGTAACATCGGTTGAGTAGGATATTTCACATCGCCGAAGTCCTGAGTATCGTAGTACTCTCTATTTACTTCAGCAACATCCTGTCAAACAAAAATATCTTATGAGCAACATGTTATCTGTACCTATCTTATATATAAAAATGAATTGCTGTTCGTTAGTCTCACTAAAACTCGAGAATGGCTGGACCGATTTGGTTAATTTTGGTTTTAAAATGTTTGTAGAGGTCCGGGGAAGGTTTAAACGATACGAAGTTTGTTGGGTCAACTAGTTAAATATAAATATCTCTGGGACTGTCGAAATGTCACGTGCTGCCTAATACAGAACAAAAAGCGTGCTGATTACAAAACAATTGGGCACAGACTGGATTAATCTAAAACTCCTCCTTTTTGTATTTGTATTAATTTGATATAAACGAAATAGAAAAGCGGTTACCTCGTAGTTATATGCATATGGCTTGTATGGATTCTGGGCCCAGCTTAAACTGTATTCGTCATAACGCATGTCTGTACAACTGTTTCTGAAATCACTGTCGGAGTCGGAAGACTCGCGGGGCTTGGAGTAATCTCCCATCGCCTCTTGCGATGCCACATCCATCGGGTGAGCGTCAATGTTCAGAATTGTCAGCTTACTGTTTACTACCATATTCAATGTCTTTTGCCAATCTTCTAACAGCTTTTTTATACTTTCCATCTGAAACAATATCATAATTTAAATATTTTGTTTATTCGAATTTGAATAAGGTCTACTTCATTTAGGACTGAATGATACCTTTTTCTTCAACAATGCTTGTTTAGTTGCTCGTCGTAGTCTCTTTTGCTTGATGTAATGCTTAAGATAAGCGACTTTATAGACGTTGGTAACTTTAACGATCTTCACCCGACAGTCTTGTCTGACATCGATGTCGCTGAGAGAGGAGTAGACGCTGTTTTCCGGAGAGTTGGGCTCTGTCTGCACGTGCTCTCCGCAACTCATCTTCTCTGACTGCCTCTCGGGGATCGCCATATGGTCGTACTTCAACTCCTTTAATAATTCCACTATGAATTCGCGGTCTGAAATAAAAAATTATCTACAAGCTAAACAATCCAACACTATTCTATGCTTCAAGCAAAGGGACGATTGCAGATAGGTGAAAGAATGTACAAGTGTAAAAGAGGAGAAAACAAAATGTTTGCTACATCGTAGGGATCGTAAATGCATGAGGAGTGAGTGACCTTCTTCCTGCGGCGAGGAGTTCATGTGCAGGTCGTGTTCGCCGTCCCACGTGGCGGCGCTGTCGAGCGCGCGGCGCAGCGCGTCGTCGGCCGCGATGACGTCACGTACACGCGCGCGGACCCGTCGCAGCCGCTCCGCCCCGCGCCGCAGCTGCTCCGCTCGCTCCGTAAACTCCGCGTCCCGCACACACAACTTCGTATTCACTATCTGAATCTTTTCATAACAAAACGTTTAAGAACCACAACTACCTATTATAGAATAACGACGGATCCTGAATGAATATCAACGCGTCTAACCTGGAGCTGAATGTCTTCCATTTCGTTTTGTTTCTGTTTTATTCTTTCCCGAGAAGTCACGTACATGTCTTTTATGAATTTGTACATATAAAATCCCGTCGGCACATATTTTAGAACGAATATCGTCTGGAGAAAATAAAAGTAACCATGAGACGAGTAGGGTTTGGCGGGTTATCTTTATAAGTGAATAAGTGTAAGGGTAAACATACCACATTAATGAGTGTTATTCGCAAATAGAGAGAGTATACGACGCTAACACAGTAGTGCGCGATGGGCATGCCGTACTGTTCCATTATGGAGTTCCATATCTTGCTGATACCCCATGTGGCTCCGTTCATCTCGTGCTTGTTCAGGAGATGCGATCGGTCTTCCGTACTCATGATCAGGGTCCGCAAATGAAGGGCTGAGATAACCGCTGCTAGTACTATAATTAAAGTCAACATCTAAAAGTATATTTCATACAAAAGCCTATTTATTACACACGGAAGCATTAAATATGCGAAAAACGAAAAACTAATTTTGAAAATATTTTAAAATCTTGACATTGACATTTCTGTCGTGCCTGGACATACTGATTGTTATAAATAAATTCTTCTTTCAAAAACTTGAAACCTCTTTGTGAATTAAAAGTATTTTACGGTTACTGACAAGTTCTATGTTGAACTTCTTTCAGTATTTCAGTTTTGATGGGTGTTTTTTTACATAGATTTGATAGATGTGCTGTATTTTGAAATTGTGTTTGGTCAGGTGCTGGGCAAGGTGCCGACGGTGTCGATTGACAAAACGGACGGGTGCCAAATCTACCTGTCGCCGGAGTCTCTGGATGTCGAGATCGTCAGCTCTAAGTCTTCAGAAATGAATGTGCTCGTGCCAAAGGGCAACGGCGACTATGTGAGTATAGTACGCTTGCTGAGCGCTCTTTCAAAGTGTTTTCAACTTTCTCCTAAAGTTGTAAGTAAACGATTGCATTTTTCTAATACAGATCTCTGTAAAATTCGAGATTTCATTTCAAATTCTAATCTTACTTACCTGTATATTTTTGTTATTGTTTAGTCTGAGCACCCAGTCCCGGAGCAGTTCAAGACAGTGCTGAACAAGGCTAAGAGCGGCATCACCACCACCCCCGTGGAGAGCACGGGCTAAGCGTCCCGCGCGCTCGAGAACCACGCCTCGTCCACACAGCTTTCATTACTACTCGAGGCGAGGCGACTCCTTATTTAAATTAACATACTTTGCACGGTCTAGTTCAATATTAGTTCACGTACAACGACTCGCCTCGAAACATCCACTGAGAAGCACAAACTAGCCAAATACCTTCAGACGTGCGACGAGTTCTCGAGCAATATGTGTATCTATTTAGTCTTGTATCGATCATCTTATTTAAGACCTGTCTTCGTTTCTTGCTCATTGCGCTCGATTGTAGTATTTAAATATTATAAATCTAATACGACGTAGAAATAACTATAACTCAAGTATTTACTGGCCTTTGTGTGTAATGTAAAGATGTTCCTTACACTAACGTTTGAGATTTTGACATTGTGAAGAAGGTAACATGCTTGGAGTACCGCTCGGTACGGGAGTTAGTTAAGTTAGCTGTAAGGTGTGTGACTGTCTCGAGTATCAGCAGTGAGAAAGGTTTGCATTCTCGACTTTCGCTATCTGTGTTAATAATAAATTGTGCGATCATTAAACCCCGATGCTTGACACACTTGAGGTCTAATTTTCTTACTTGTATTACTTCCTTGTGATCAATCATTACATTATTTTATATCGATGTCTATCTTATGGGTAAACTCGCCCAGATTATATTTTAACTTAGGACATGCTATTTTTATTTTGTGATTGTACCTAATTATTATTTTTTAAATATTTCTTAATTAAAAATATGAAGATCAGTGTAATTTGTATTAAAATAATTTGATAATTTGTCGACATCGTTAATATGTAAGAATTGCTATTATTTATTACATCATCCTTATTTTGAAAATATAATTCTGTATTGAAAGTTTGCATTTTGTTAATTTATTTGTCGAGAGATTAAAATTATTTTTAAGATCATTGATATTTTATTTTACTGTTGATTAAGTTCCTATAAGGTTCACAAGTTTAAAGGGATTGAAAAGAAAACAAATTGATATTATTACATTTTTATTTTGTTTGTTCCATGGCTCACATCGTCCATTTAAAAAAATACATTAAAATTCAAACGGAAAAGGTGTTCCATGGGTTTCAATAAATAAATTCAATTTAGCAATAATCGTGCAGTGGTAAACAACAATTTGGGCACAAGCGTTACACCTATATTTACAAGCCAACCCAAATAACATTACACAATAATTATGGCGTAGCAATCGTTTAGCGTTACGTGAAATTAATGGAATGTAGTATTATTGTAATTGAAATATTTTATCTCGCTTTTACAGAGATTTCATAACTTACAGATATCTTATAAAATATCAGTCGAATTTCGAAATTTTACCCTACTTTCTAAGTACTGGCTTATAAGTAATTAAACCTGTTTAAATGCTGTTAATCGGGGTCTATGCTGGAGTTATTTGGTGAGACTCTACTGCACTGCCACTCGTCGCTGCCGTCGGAACACTCGAGAAATCCGTTGCAGACGCTGGTGGGTAGCAAGCATTCTCCTAGCGGACATCGGAAGCCTTTGCAGGTGTCTACCCTGCCAGGTCTTCTGTTCTCGGCTGTCTCGAGGTCTGCGTAGAAGTCTTCATTAGCCTCCTGCTCGCTGGAGGTGAAGTTGCTGCTATCGTTGGTCGGCACAGTGTTCGCCGCCAGCACTGCGTCGATCCAGTCTATGTAGTGTGAAACTTTGGTGTACACGCCGGGACGGTTTGCTCGTGCGCAGCCGTAGCCGTTGCTGGTTACACCGTAAACGTACCATTTATCTGATTCCTGAAAATTATGGGTAAAAATTAAGTTTTCTTTTAAAGAATCTTTTAAATATAGACCAAATAGATAAAAGGTAGGTACATTACCTGGCACATGAGCGGTCCTCCAGAATCTCCGAGACAAGCGTCTCGGCCTCCGCGCTCGTAGCCCGCACAGAACATGTCGTCAGTGACGCGATACAGGGGCAGCAGCCGCGTGCGTCGCCGACACTCCGATGTCGATATCACTGGCAGCTCAACCTCTTGCAGTGTATCCGCTGGAAATTATAACCGGTTTGTTAATACCAACCCGGAAAAAGTTTAGTGCTTGTTCCATTGAAATAAATACAGCAACTGTCACTTACGGAAGACGCGTTCATGTTCGTACAGCTGTCCCCAGCCGACCACAGTGCAGTGATGTCCGGCCGGTGGTTGCGCCCGCGGCGGCGGCAGGCACGCAGGCCGCAGCCGCGCGTGCAGCGGCACGGGATCCACGCGCAACAACGCGATGTCGTTGCGGAACCCGCGAGGCGCGTACTTCGGGTGCAACACCACTTGTCGCACCCGGGACACGCGCTCCCACGGGCCTCGAGGCCAAGCGCCGCGTCGTAGTGCGCCCAAGCGAGCCACCCAATGAGCTTCTGTTGCTCTGTCGAAACAAAAACGTTGTCTATGTGATGACCATTTTGTTTTGGAGTGTCAATAACTCTGGATTGATTTGTGAGCTTTTCGTCGAATGACGATGATTGATTTAAGATTTTTAAATAGCCAAGTTTATACTTACTGATAGAAACAATGGCTGGCGGAGAGCAGCCACTGCGCGTGCACCAAGGTCCCGCCACACTGGAAGTCTCCGTCGCGGTAAAGCGCGGCCTGCCATGGCCAGGCGCCTGCCGCCGCTCCGTCGCCGCCCACCACCCTGCCGCGGCGCACGTGCGCGTCAGTATCATCCCTAGCCACACACATCCCCGCTACTACCACCGTACGATATCAACTACTGCTTATGGCTAGTAGGTTTTCATTTATGTGGGTAGAAGAGACAGGCTTTTTTGATTTTTCAATCACAGTGTTGGACACTGATTTAAAGATCAATAAGCCAGTTTTTTTTCTGGGTATTTACATAGTTACAAAACAGTGTTCAAGTTTTGACAGGAATTTCGCTAGAATAGGTGCTCTGTTTATCACGGAATCGATGGGAGAATAATGAACTGCATTAGGATTTAACTTTTCTCGAGCGAAACGCAGTTACTGGGGACTATACTCGAAAAAAGCATGTGCATTTTTGTTACATGTAGCGAATAACTAGGTCTCTACATACCTGGGCTGCTGAGCGTCAGCGTGTGGTCGTATGCCGCAGTCGAGGCCGGTGCACCTCACTCGAAGTGCGCGCTTCTTGGCGCAGGAGGCGCGTCGGAAGGAGAGCTGCGTGTCATGCGCCCGCGCCGCCGCGTTGTGCCACACCTCCCAGTAGCCTGCTGCGCTTGACTTGCGGCCTTCACGAGCTTCTCGAGCCCAGCCTGCATCACTGAATAACACATGACAAGTAATTAAATAAATAGGTCATCTTCAGATTAAGAATGAATTTCAATCAAATGAAGAATCATTTGATATGTTGAAAAAGGTGTATTACTGGAAGGTCATCGCTCTGCATACAGCTCTGCCTAGGTCAGGCAGCTTCAGAGAGCTTTGAGCCTGTTTTACCACGTCATTAAAACTTTCCACGCAGAGTCGGCCCCAAACACCACGCTTGCGTACCATCACGAAACCTGAAAGAAACAAGTACTTGAAATTGGGTGTAGACAAAGATATAGGTACATCTTAGGGTCATTTACATAAGGGGTAAGAGTGAGCTCTTTCTACTTCCATGAAAGAGCATTCAATGAGCTTACCTTCTTCATTGTATGGAATAACTTCATTGTCCTCTAGTTGATCTGCAAGTGCTACGCAACTCTTCTCGTCATCTCCGAGTGGACAGTCAGGCGTACCGTCGCACACTTTGACCATATCCAGGCACTGACGGGCATTAGCGCACACATATTGACCTTCCTTACACCATTCTGAAAATATGGAAACAAAATTAAGATGTAGAAGAAAGTTGTCAGGTCTTCATTTACTAATATATCATTCAACCATAAATTACTTACCACATTTATTTTCGTCAGAATAGTCCCAACAATCGACAACGCCATCACAGATCTTGGCTTGCGAAAAATCTGCGCGCAGATAGTCTGCGCAGGAGCAGGATTTTTCATCCTCGCCATCCGGGCAGTCGAGCAAGCGGTTGCAGCGAGACGTTAGCGGTAGGCACAGCCCGCCAGGGCATCGAAACGATGTCGCGTTATTACATTCATCTAAAATAGTGATAAAAAAATAAAAAATGTTAAACTGTCCATAAGAATAATTAGTACCTATGTTATACATGGTAGTTTTGGGTAAGTGGAACTTACTTTCTTCGGTTAATTCCTTGATGAAGTTGCTGACACTTTCCTTTTCCTTATTTGTTTTCGAAGGCTTATTGTAAGTCTTTTCTGGTACATCAAAAGTATTTCCTTCTTGCTTTATTGACGGGTTCTTATTATAGGTTTTAGTAAGAATTTTAAAACCTGCTTGGTTCAACGTGTAGCTGGATGGTATGGCTTTTGTCGAAATTACACTTCCTGGTGCTCGAAACAACGTGTTGTTATTAGAATCCGAAATTGTAGCAAGACTAGCAAGCTGCTTCAGTTTGTCGATAGTCAGAGTATTTGTTTGATTTATAGGTATTTCTAAAACAACATCTGGTTCTAAGGTCAATTCGTAGGCAGGAAGTGACTGGGTTTTATTAGCACGCTTACTACTTACACTTCCAGTTACATGATAGGATACTCTGTAAGTCCCTTCAGGTACGGACGTAGTGTTTGAAATATCCATGTTTTTAAATGGTTCGTTATTTTCGCTTGAAAAACTCAAATCATCACTTGATTTCGGAAATCTACTGCTAGTTGGCGGGTTTGATGATATGACTTCAGGCGCTGGCGTTAATCTCCAATGCTCTGAATTGGGAGCAGTATCTGAACTCTGATTATCACTATGATTGACGTCATAATTATGATAATAATTTTCGGTGCTTAATTCGTCAATTATTTTCATTGTTTCGGGATCATCACGAAAAAAACTGCGTAAGTTTTCTTTCATTGGTTGAGATTCGACTTTAATTTTAGGCCGAGGACGCAGTGGGCGGTTCATACCCAGATTGGATTTTGCAGGAAGCAGTGTGATAACTCCAGCCGTCGTTATCTCCAACTCGTCGTCTGGTACTACTTCAACTGACCCAGTCATTTTGTTATGATTATGTCGCTCTTCAACTTCCATATCGTTTAGAGTCTCTTCAGATTTGACTGGCGTATTTTGGGTATATTTCTTTATAATATCGGTTAAATTCCGAAATATTGAAACCTTCCCGGGAAACTTTGGTGTTGTGTTAGGAAAAACATCATCGTTTTTTGTTATTATTGCTTGTAGAGTGTCATTGTAATATTTTTCTGGTGAATTTTTGTTAAATGTTTCGTTATCGTTCGTTGAAGTGTTGACTAATTCCCAAGTAAGGTGGGGTGCTCCTGTGCTAGGTATGATAGAAACTTTATTGTTAGGTCTTCTCGTTGAGTTTTCCTTAGAAGTTTCATTTTGTGGTTGTTCTGTAGTTTTGTATGTGGTATTTACTACTTTCAGTTCTGGAGTCGTGGAAACGGTGCTGCTAACTGGCTTTTTGGTGGGAGATGTCGTTGGGGCACTGGTGCTGGTTGTGGTGCTAGTTGTACTTGTAGGGGTAGTTGTGGTGGTGGTGGTGGTGGTAGTGGTACTAGTAGTAGTGCTCGTACTTGTCGTAGTGTTATGCTTCTTCAATATGGACGCACCATCAATAGACAGTTGTTCAGTATCAGTGTCGCTACTATCGGCTTGTAGCACATTTATAGAAACACTTGTTTGTTTATCCTTGGGTGGACGTTCGACTGGTTTTCCGTCGTCTTCAGTATCCAAGTCCAAGTCTTCCACTACTTCAACAACTCCACTTATCTTATCTACAGGTATGGGATGCGGTTTTGGGTAATTCGATCCTAGAGTTTCCATATTCTTTAAAGGTGGTGCGTAAGTTGGTAATGTAAAGCTTGTGTATACAGGACTTGGTACATAGACTTCAGCTGCTAAGTTTGGGTCAATATTGTGAATGCCTATTGGCCTGTGAGTCGTTTTATCTCTGTGTTTCACGGGTGGTATAGGTGTCATTATGCTTTCTAATATTGAGACATCGTCTACCACTTCTGCTACTCCCATTCTATCTTCAGCATTTAGATCACTGGTCATTTCAACAGAGGGCGTTGGTTTACTCGTTCGTTCATAGTACGGCTGCGTTATAGGTCTCCACGGTTCATTATCAATAACATGTGGGACAGTAAATAACGAATCGATTTTAGGTAAATCTTTGTAATGATTTTCGTTTGTAAGCAGATCGAGTAGAATTTGAGAAACATTACTGGTGGTGGTAGCTTGAGCTGTAGTTGTCGGCATCATCGTCGTGGTCGAGGTGGTTGTAGATGACGTAGAAGTTACAGGGGCTCGTGTACTTTTCTCGATTCCTTTTTTTGGTGTTGGTTCCGTTCTTGTCTTAACATTGAGAGTAGACATTATGGTAAATGGTCGCGTCTTTGGTGTGCTTGTAGGAACTCTCTTCGTTGTTGTAGGCTTTGTAGTTGTTCTAGTCGGAGGCGTTTTAGTTGATGTTGTCGTTTTAGCCGGAGTTTTGTGACTTGTCCTGTCGTCGTGACGTATTGGACTAGAACTTAATTTCTTATTTTCCGTTATGTCTGCCTCAGTCTTAGTTATTTGGAAAGATCCTTGCACTACTGGAATATTTTCTGTGTCTATATCAGGTTCATCTGGATCTTTCTTTTGATTCGGTTTTACTGTAGTTTTACGCACGACCCCTACTCTAGATTGAAGAGTTTTATCAATTCCAGTTGGTGGTGGTGAGGCCTTTGGGTTGGTCATTGCCATACTCTCGTTCATAGCTTCTTTTACATAAGATTCTGAATGATATGTGTGTTCTAGATCTCGCTTTATGACTATGCTAGATGTATCTACTTTTATACTCTGTCCAATTGCTGGGTGCTTTGAATTTAAATCTTGAATTAAAATATTCTTAAGAGTTTCTTCGATGTTCGATACAGAACTGAAAGAAAAAAAAGTATTATGTAGGTTAATTAGGCCAGCAGTTCCTGAAAAAGTGAAGTTAATAATGGTTGAAAATTACCTTGGTATTTTTCTTCTATCGAGATATAATCTAAAGTGTACGTCTAGTCTTCGGTCTCCGAAACCCGTGACGATAGCTCCTGTGAAAGCCTGTCGTAGCGTCGAGGGAGCTGCGTACACTTGCCGCAGGGCCACGCTATAGCGTCTAGCACGCTCTCTATACGAGGGACTGCCTGGCACTCCGCCGTACACGTCCCCTCGAGTCACTCTGAACGTGCCCTCGAACGATATTATTGCTGCAAATAAGTAAAAGCTGTCAGTAATGTTCGAGAATAATATAATTTCCTTCCTTAAGATTCCTCATGCTTCGAGCTAATGTAATTAACTACAATAATATAATTAACATGATAAAAGATAATGACGAATTATTATCCATAAGAAAAAATATTATTGACATAGAATTATATATCCCACGCATTTTTCCCTAAAGGTCAAATTGAGCCCCGAGCATAAGTACCCCATTACACAATAATAACGTAAGAACATAGTAACCCACTTCCCTCGACCGTCTCCCACAATTTACATGGAAGTTTTTCTATTTTTCATTTCCAGTTGAGTCGGCTTGTTGTTATACACCACTAGATTATGTGCTTACATTACTCAAAGAAGGCAAATGTTCTTGGCTCGTAAATAACCACGCATAATTTTGTGTTTAGTGTCAATAATTGTAAATGTGCTTGACTTACGAGTGTATTCGATTCAAAGCTGTCTGTAATAACGGTATAAAACCATTATCTATGCTTAAAACGAATAAATCTTACAAATGGACACTCGATTGATGGATGTGAAGCCCGAATCAACATATTGTATTGAGCAGGAATCAATACTGGGTAGATAATGAAATTATGCGCAACGTGCAGTGGCGTAGCGTGGGGGGGGCAAGGGGGGCAAATTCCCCGGGCGGCAGCTTTTAGGGGGCGGCAAAATTTACCCAATAAAAAATAAAATTGTTCGCAACTAGTATTTGCGCCGCTACATAAAACTATCTAACAATAACAAAACATTAAACAAGAAAGTTGAAACTTATTAAACTTAAAAATAATTATTGTTAAAATTTAGTACTTAAAACACACGTGACACTACATTTTACGTAATTTTGATTTTGAGTCTTTAATAAAAAATAATTAAAATTTCGCGCTCGCTTCGCTCGCGTATTCAGAAACTGTATGCGCTTAATTTTGCATTTGTCAACAAACAAAAAGTTAAGTACGTTTGGGCTAAATTTTACGTAATTTTTGTTTTAAGGGCGATAAAAATTTCGCGCTCGCTTCGCTCGCGTTTTCAGAAACTATATTATGGCCCTTATTTTTGCATCTGTCAACAAACAAAAAGTTAAGTACGTTGGGCTAAATTTTACGTAATTTTTGTTTTAAGTCCGATAAAAATTTTGCGCTCGCTTCGCTCGCGTACTCAAAAACGATATGCCCTTATTTTTGCATCTGTCAACAAACAAAAAGTTAAGTACGTTTGGGCTAAATTTTACGTAATATTTGGTTTAAGTCCGATACAAATTTCCCGCTCGCTTCGCTCGCGCATTTGGAATTTTAAACCCTTTCAGAAATCAAGTAACAAAGATATAAAAGAAAAGTCTACTTGAGAACCTCATCCTTCTGCCGGGGCTGCGCGTTGTTCGAAAGAATTACCGCGGCTCTGGAACATAAAAGGCCTTCGACGGAACACGACGGTTTTTAGTCAGTAAGAGTCTGACACTCCCTCACCTCTGCTAACCCACAGCGGGAAGGGTCATTTGATGATTTTTAACGTATATACAAAAAAAACCTTTTTTTGAAGTCGGTTAAAAATGACAAACGGCCAATAACACTTGTTAAAAAAAATACACGGGAAGGGGCGGCAAAATTGACAACTGCCCCGGGCGGCAGATACCCACGCTACGCCACTGGCAACGTGGAAAAAGGTTTGTGTTTTGACGAGCTTTTTTAATCAATCATATCAACTCGTTGACTGTCTACGTGATTTTACTGTAACATTTATTGCCAACGGTGACTTAATTTTAGACATGTAGGCTTAATAAATGGTTGCAAAATAACACACATATATACCTAAGGCTGTCATTTACCTACATGCAAAATGTTCGAAATTAATAAGTAGTTTAGAACCACGATCATAGTAAATCAGTTGCAGAGTGCTTACAATAATTGAAATTACTTCCTAATTAACGTTGAACAACTTACGTTCCCCATTATCAGGCCTTAGCGCTCCCATATAGAAGGCGAGCGCGGCCACTGCCAGCACGGCTACGGCAGCCAGCAAGGCGCCACCCACCAGCGCTGCTGAGCAGAGCCCGCCGCTGCGGCTGCTGCTGCTGGCCACACCGGCGCGGGGATACCCTCCGCCAGCGAAGCGGTACTCGCTCTGTGGACAGACGAAAATAATGAAAATAAAGTTTATGATAATAGAAATAAACGCAGAAAATATATTGTATAGGTATTTATCGTAGCTATTCCTACTAAAAGGAATTATGGGGTATTTGGTTGTTTCCAGTTCTTCAATCACACTAGGACGGTGGAACTATATAAGCAGAAGTTTGGCACACATATAGTAGGTACCTATATACTATTGGGGCCTAACTTAAAATATAAGATTTTTTTCCGGGTGCGGTGAAACCGCGAAAACATTTTTGCAAGGTACATAAAATATTATAATATTGAAACATTGTATTATCAAATACCGAGGCAAAAAGATTAGTTGCAAGTTAATGTTCAAGAGCACTTAGATAGTAGATACCAAGAGTTAGTATGACAAAAGTTGCCCACTTGTAGAGTCGACTGAAAGCTTCGTTATTTTGCAACTAACTTCCGCCAGCGGTTTTACCCGCGTCTCTTAGAAACTAATTGTCACACCCGGATTTTTACTTTTCTTAGCTTTTCGTTGATACACGGGATACATATGACGAGTCTTTCAAGCATACTCAGTGGTTAGTAAGATTAGCGCGTTCAAGCAAACAGACAAACCAACACTTCAGCTTTAGCATATAAAATGTGGAAGATGAGATCTCTCGTTTGGTACTTATTTAAGAAGCCTTTCCAATTAAAAGTTTCTTAGAGCTCGAGCACAGGAAACAGAATATTTTAAGGTAATATGGCTGCTAAGTAATTATTTTGTTTTAGACAATGGCCCTGTGTTTTTGTACTTACTTAAGTCTGCATATAGACCACTTCTCTTGAAATTTATCTAGAGCTTTTGTAGGTCTATTTAAGTAAAAATAACATACTTTAGTAAAAGCTTTTGGTATTATATGAAAACAACTAGTTTTGTCACTCTTAATAACATTTAAGTGGTATCATAAAAGGAATATAATGTTATATTCAGCGGCTTTTCGATCCCTGCATGGCAATTTGTTTCCTCCGTAACGCCCAGTTTGTACGATAACAAGCAAGTATGAAGAAAACGTTGCTAATTCTTTTTATTTTTCTCGGAATAATTTACATAATATGATCACACCGACCATAGTTATCACTTATGGTAATCATTCCACTAAGTATAGGCGGAGGCCACCCGACCTCCCGAACAGTTTTTGTCTCAACCAAGGCGTGATACAGTTTTTTTTACTGTTGACAGCTCATTTCTTGTCAAGTCCCTCAAGGTTTGTCCATTACGCTAGTTGATTAAAAAAACTGATATCATCAATTATTGTATGCTGTGTCTTTGTTTAGATGTAAAAACAAAGGTAATTTTATATAGCTGAGGAATATCATAAAGACGAATAAATTAACATTTTATTTATTTATACTTCTTCATTAAAGATTATAATATAATTACAAATTAACACAACGTACCTACTGCATAATTAACTACGACTTATACGCACTTGATACGCACCGAGCTACATCAAAGTGAGTATGAACAAAGTCCGGTAAAATTCAGAGGAAAGTCATTTTTGATGTTGCGAATTCGCGATCATTACCGTGCTGATGAACGATGGGAACGTGGCCAGTGCATGGGAACCGCCTGCGGTGGGCCATCCATCCACCCCGCCTCTTGCTTCACCTGTCACTTCGCGCCGTTAATCATCCTCATACAAAACCACGTCCAAACGCTTGGGAATGCTGTTTTGGGGACACGAAACTAATTTTGAGGCTGAGACACCCGAATGAGTTTTAATTTCTGGCTGTATGAACTCCGTTATTTTATCCATTTAAAAAAGTAGCTGTTCTGCTAAAAAGCACCATTACAAAGGTCCCACCGAGATTTGAACTCGGATCGTTGGATTCAAAGTCCAAAGTGCTAACCATTACACCATGGGACCGCGCATCGTTGTCTCCAATTTTCTAAACAATTCACTTGAATTAAGTTAGCGAACAATATGTTAAAAATGTTTTCTCAGATCCTTAATTTTCTGACTATGTACCTCATAATTTTCGAAGCGAGCCAAGAATTACAATGAACCAAAAATGTTAACCGACCGTTTTTGAACCGGATAATTATACCGTGGAAGCGACTGCGATTATAAAACGTTTGACATATTTAAAACCCAGGAGTAATGATTCTTCTCTGGAAAGGGTTTTGAAGGTGTAGGATAGATAGAGATATATTTTATTTATAACATACAGTGGACAGGAGATAAATTATTTTTTAAACTACGAATAGAGCTGTGGGATGTCTACCCAACTCCAAGTACTCACTGCAATATAAAATACCTTAAAACAAAATGGGTCCTTCAGATTGTAATAATCCCTTCGAAAACTAGAAAGCGTACCTACCTAAAATTTTAGGTAGTAATATTATGTGGTTCCGGCCTATGTATATGGTTTTGAGTTCAGGAACATATAAGATCCCAGTACTTTCATACCTGAAGTTATTTAATTTGCGAAGACATCCGCCATATTGTAAATTGAAGTTCGTCTTAAACGAAGGTAATGAGAGCTTTGAACCTCACCAAACAGCATTATTACGTCCCTCAGTAAACTACCCGCCAGTAATTAAATATATACTTTTGGTACATTGATTCATTTACAGTTAGTTATTTTAAGTGGACAGTAATTTAGTTTGAAGTTTTTTGTCGTATGGAGCGCTCGATAAAATGATCCTTAGGTATTTGCTATTGTTTTTCTTAATTATTTCTTTTAACATTCGTACTCGTTCCTCCAATTAAATGGGTATTGAGATACCTTCGAAAATGTACTCTTTTGTTTCCTATTTAATCAGTAATCCTGAGTTAATATGCTAATTAGTCGAATGAATTAATTAAAAATTCCAGGAAAGATGCAAAAACTTTAGGTCCCACCGAGATTTGAACTCGGATCGCTGGATTCAGAGTCCAGAGTGCTAACCATTACACCATGGGACCTCTGATATCTAGTCACCAAATAGCAGATTTGAATCGAAAGTGCCACGACGCACTATCGAAATTCTGTACTTTCACTTTTGATTAATGAAGATTGAAGATACGATAGCGTTTTAAAATTGTGTACCTATTAATATCTCATAACTAAATGCACTTTAATCTGCTTATAACTCCTTTTCTGTACACTTAATAAAATATACATAAAAAGGTTTGGCTTATCCAGACTTTTCTAATATTTAATGAACTCCAACATTATTACATTACCATGTTAATTGATTAGTAAAATATGGCGGTCTTTACCTCCAACATACGTTAGTAGCAAACAAATGCAAATAAGTGCAAACAATTGTGTATTGAATGCACGCTACGATGACACGCTGACCGTGGTCTCAATCTCCTAATGCACTACTAATGACTGTGATGCACCGACCATTCATATAGAACATGCCGTCTAGCACTGGATTCAGTTCACAACGGTGTTTATCGAACATATTACAGATTAGGTACTACTATTTATACGGTCAATTTTGCATTATTTGTAGGTGCTCTAAATTATCTCTAATTCATCGTATTTCATTTGGAAGCAAAACTAGACTTAGCTCTTGGGTTTTCACAATTTAGGTTTTGTTTTTCAATTATTTCTAAGTGTTTTTATGTCGTGCCATAAGTACAGATTGTTCTGTACACTCCATTTTGGTAAGAGCTTTTCTTTTTGTTGCTGTCTACCGCATTCACGAGTGACTATCGATCGGTTTGAATTCCGAATGCAGTTGTGTCCTGTTTGGCAATGTTAAGATGAAACGGAACATATTACCACAGTTTAAATTTATTATTACTTATAGCGTAGTACTTATTTATACCTATTTATTTAAAGACATAGACACATTTTAAAATAAATAATCTACCTAGACCTACGTCAGAGATACCGGACTGTAATTTAATGTAAGCTTGGTGGAAAGAAAAATAAACCATAATGTTATGACCATAGAATAAGTAATATCTTACTTTTACAAAAGAACACCTGGGGCGGGCTATCCAAGAGTCAGTATTAACTATAATATTTGTAATTGCTATTGATATAAAATATCTAGTAAAAAATCTGTTTTAAATTGATCAATTTTGTTGTGGTACTGCTGGCTGGCATGATTAATGAACAACATCAATTAAAATAGTCGGTAATTAATGAATCTCCATTGATCCGTGATTCTGAGTGTTATGGGGATATACTCAACATCATGCGTGAGCTTACGTTACTGGAGGAAAATAAGGTTTTATATCTAATGCTATAAAAGTTTATAGCTTCTCAAACAAAAAACTTCGAGTAAGTAGCACGTTTAGAACCAATATCTGTACCTACGTCTACATACATACACATGAAACTATATTATGTAAGTATACATATAAAACTTCTTTGTTTAAAATTTATAAACAATATAAATTTATAAACATGTAAGTATTGTGTTATCCTTTTGTAAGAAAATATTATTATTTCAATTCTTCTTAACATACGCTCAGTTTTCTTTCAGAAATTATTTTATTTGTCCTATTTACTTAAATAAATAAATAAATACAACAACTTTACATATTAATAGATGTATCTACACATAAATCCATAATCAAATATTCTTTCCAAACTGATCCATCTCCAGATTGTCCAATAATTACCGGATTCATCAATCGGCGTTACTGAACTCATCAGTCACTTGGGTTTAGTATACCAACGTCACTGACCGCTACACCAAACCGATGCTTGGATTAATTGCTCGCTCTCAAAGGCTTCATTTACATCTACATCTGCTGGTTATCACACTCACCACATAGACGTGCACTGCATCTCAAGATGATGAAGAAGCTAGTAATTAAAGTGCACTACAGTTTAACCAGCTTATGAATATAGGTTGAGGTAAAGGAGTACTGAAAGCTCCATAGAAGGCTGCGCTCTGTAATTTTATCAATTCCATGGAATAAAGATGGGATTGTTTTGCGTAGTTATTGTATGAGTGCACTGTGTTTATGTCAATGGCTTATGAAGTTACGATATTTTTTATTGAAAATAACTCCAATGCTGTTTTAATAGTTAAAAAGTAATAGACTAAAGAATGTTGTTTTAGCAGATGTACAATTTATTACTGGACGTGATCTTTCTGAATTGCTCAAGCACATCGGTATGTTGTAGCAGGGCGTAGTTAAACAAATCTGAGAGGATGCTATCCAAACTTTTGCTGAACTAGCTAGCCTAGCTCAGAACATATCGCAATATTGATGAAACCGTAATCACCTACCTTAAAATTAGGATAAAGTATTCTTTGTTACTTTTTGCTTACCAATAAATGAACATAACAACGAATACAATGAATATTACATGAAGCATCCGCATTATGGATCCTCCGTGTCTAGTAACATGAGATCGGATAATAATTAACGTTTGCGAAGATGCGCATTACACTATAACCAGTACCCTTGTACCAACAGGTCTCATAGTAGTCGGCCTTGTCGCTCGGCCTCATCCCAGATCTACATAGTCGCTCCTGCACTTGCTAATTGACCTGTATTTGTTCATTGACCACCGATCCCTTGGCCACGCAACTCAAATAAACCTCGAAGGGCCCTTAAATAAACTTTATTCCAATTTCCGAGCCTCATTAGGCTCCATTGTTGAATGTAGTACAGGCTGGTTTGGTTTCGCCAGATAATTTTTTTTTGGATTTGGGGTTAGTGCCACTGAATAATGTACACAAAGAGTTGCTTCACTGAATTTGTATGAGACACTGTAAATTAATAATGGTATCGTTAGTACCTCATATACATGAAGCACATCATTACCTTGTTATGATATTCTATTTAACCATGGCAGCCGTTTCAATGGCATTACACACCTACCACTTAGATAAGCTTTGCTTGCGTACATCGGAAAAGCGTGACCGACGAACGTACGCTTAGGATTTTTCGTAAATTAATATGTTTGTTATGTTTGCGTGTAATAATTGGTGTGCAAGGCTCCCCTGTACGTGCTGTAGGTCATGGGTGAGCAATAATAGCATAAACGCGGGAACAAATTGTCCGTCACGGTTACCTCCAACCGTTTTCGTGTTCAGTTCAAGAGATACGATACTATGACATAATCATCGAATAATTAACAATTGCAGCTCATTATTACTAGATACCAGTTATGGTGTTCAGTAGTATTATGAATGGCTTACTTAACGAGTTATTTGATGATTATTGTCAAGGAACGAGGAAATAAGTCTTTGTATGAAAACGCAGAACCGCGAGATATTTTACATGAATACGCTATATATTTCTATACCTTGATGCAAATTGAGAATATGTGAATGAAAAAAATATGCTACAGCGAAGCAAGACGTCGGAAGAATCTCAGCGCTGATGCAGAAGTCACGACACAAGTCAGTCGCCATAATAACTTTAATCGCTGACACGACTAGTCACGTTAGATTGTCCTAGTTGATGTTTTTAATTTATCTAATTTTCCTTATTTTAACGTCCTCAAGCTTGAAGCGTCCTGACACGAAGGCATTGTCAACCTTCCTCAGCAGATTAGGTACACGTAATAACCCTTATTATTTATAACTGCTTATTGTATCTGATTCAGGAAGATTTTTTGTTTAAAAACCTTCGCGTTGCCAACTTGTAGCGTCATAATAAGCTTAATAAGTATTAGAATTAATTTTTTCGTAAATTTTGATAAATATAAACGAAAATCTTCAAAATTACTCGTGGATCCAAGGTTCTGCATAAATAGACAAAGACCCTTGTCTGTCTGTCTATCAGGATTGACATAAATATTTATTATAATAAACGCGAAGATTCAATAACGTTTTCTCAGTAAAAAGGACGTGGATGATATGAAAGCTCTATGAATAAAATATTTGCAGTAGTTGCGCGAAAATAATACAACCGCCAACAAGTCTGTGTGATGAAAATGACTCATTAGCCTGTTTATCTTAACCGACTCGTGGCTACAAAGCAATTAGCACGGCTCTCATAGAAGCCCGTTGTACACTGATAGACGTAAAAAACCTTGACATGCGAACACATAAACGCTACTAATAACTTACGAAAAAATTCATGAACATAACTGACGTAGAGGCTTTGAACTGTATCAAGGTTGAAGCGAAGCTCTGATGTGTAGCGAATACCTGCCACGATATTTCAACGAAATATTCAAAAGATTTAAGTTTACGCCAGCATAGGTAGCTGAGCACAAAGCCTCTTCATTGTTATCGGCGTGTATAATATTTCAAAGAGCTTGGCAGCTTGTAAATATCTGAAAATATAAGATGCAATAAAGCATAGAAATACAGAACCGATCTAGAAGCATTGTTTTTAAAATAATATCCGCAAAGGTAATACTGTAGAGGAAATTGCACACAGCTCACTAGAGCACAGAATTTCACTATCTTGAACAATGTTTGTATCTTTAGCGTTGTGTATTGTATCCTTACTGCGTGTCCATGTCTTTGAAAGCTGTGCTCATTAGGGGACAGCAGTGCGAAATGAGTGGCTTCTGAGAACGTCGGCGCCCGCCGCCCGACTATTGTCCAAATAATGAAAGTGTCATTAGTTTGTCGAGACCAATTTCGCTCCATGCCATCTTGAAAAGCATTCGCTAAAAGTGTATTGAAACCGCTACTTTCTTCATTTCCAATACTGTCTGTCTCGCATTGAAAATTACTGAAGTCTCTTTTACAGCTCATTAAAACTTATTATGTGGATACTAATGGCGTATGCGATTGCAAAAATAATTCTTGTAGATTTAATGGTTCATTCAACTTTTTTCCAAAAAGCGGAGCGAGATAGTTTTTTATTTGTAGTCAATAGATACATGTGGCTTGAAATTTGTTTCCAAAGCCACAGTCTTATTGGCGCTTTATTGCCTTAGCCTACTGTACCTGTAGAGTATTTACCTCAAACTCACCATGTGGCCAAGGAAAGTAGGTAACAATTATGGTAAATAAGTCGAACTATTATTGTACCACAACTGCGGCAGGTATCTACAAATGTTATTCGTTTTTTATCAATATTGATTACAAGTTTGATAAATAGAAATAGTTTGTCCACACTTTCTCGTTATATGGCATGAAATGAGTGTTGCCATGTTGTCAGGTGTTTATTGTGTTCCACGCATTCTTTACGTGTCCAGATGTAATGGTGCAGGAACGTGGCCATAAAGTGAGGAATGCAGCGCGAACGTCGCGAACGTCTGTTTGGCTACGATAGCACCCGATTGGCGTAATGACGAGTTGATTCCAGATCGCTCGCGGCATTCCACCTCCCTCCACATCATATCATTCCACTTTTATGGACATCAAGACGTAACTATATAAATCTCGTGTTTGTCATCACCTTGATCGATTTTGTACCATCCGACTAGTTGCGAGTAATCATGTAAAAGAATGTCGTCTAGCGGTAAGTAGAGCTTTTTTGTATGCGTCACACTTACAAGTGGTTTAGAAGATTAATTGTCATTGCATAATATAAAAGCGTATTTTTGCTACTTTCTGATCATCAATTCCGTGTAAAAGACTTCGATAAGAATAGCCGCTACTATTAAATTCCTCATTCAAGAAAAACTTGAGGAAAGCCGTTTTCTAAGTAAAAATTCCGTGAATTTTCACTGACGTGTATCTTTTACGTGGAGTGCCTACTTAAATATTTTAGACTAGAGCCGATAAATTGGATCCGTGCCAGAAAGTAATTCAATTATTTCGCAGTATTTAATATTCAGGAGTGACCTGTAAATATCGGATAAGTTGTATTGGTTATTTTGTTTGACGTCTGAGCCTGAACAAACGCCACAGTCAATATTGAGAGAACAGATGTTTACAGGCTATTGTTGAACTTGCAAATATTTCATTCAGTTGCTCATTTTATTAAACGCAAGGTTCTGAAACTTTTATATGAAACGTATGAATGTAATCAATGTAATGTATATGTTATGCTTGTAAATAGAGTAGTAGGCGCAAGTTAATTAAATTATTACATTTAATATTTTATTGAAAATTATATTTAATGTAGGTATTTATAACCTGTCAGCAAAGTAATCTTGCTCGACAGAGAAGGTTACTCTTATTTTGAACAAATAATGAGAAATGTTTTTTAATAATAATTATGAATCAAAATGTGCTTGTCTATTGTTAAAATAATTAGAACTGGAAACGAAAGTACGACAGCGCCAATACGTTACCCTAGGGAAATCTGTTCCAATCGTGAATGGATTTGATTTTGTGATAATTTCATGCCTGCATTTCATTCATATTTTCCTATATATAGAGAAAATATAAATTAATACTTTACATCATTACAATTTATAAACACGGATCCCAAGTTCCATTTTCGTATACTTATACAATTTTATCGTACAAATCTTGATGCTCCGACAAGGCATAAACAAATGACGACAAGTTAATCATGGCCGCAAGGATTTAAAATAGAAAGCAGGATAGGAACGCGACGGCCTAGTGTGTCGGGTAACGGGACCGGCTGCGTCACGCTGACGGCGGCGCGGGCGCAGCAACACAACCACTTGTACGAACACGTTATCTCATTCTTTTAGCATTCTTGTTTTCCCGAACTCCGAGTTGTTATTGTGACCTCTGCGGAAGATTTATGCGTGCGCTCAAAAGCTCTGTTATCTTTCACGTCAAAGTTTTGGCCACGAATTTTACAGTTTTTTTTTTGTATTATTTTTTTTTGAGGTTTTTGGGTTCACAGTCACTTTACTACTATATTATTACTACTACTTTACGAATACTATTGGACTTTCATAAATAGAAGCTGGTTGTTTATCAAGGATCTAAACTCTATTATAACACGTAAAATATAAGTAAGCGTAAGCGAGTATCTATCTTATAAATATTGTTAATCATTCTTCATTTGAAGATGGATATTTTGACTATGTTAGATCATTGAGATAATTATTAATTGAATTTTATTAACTGACTTTGAAATAATCATACGATCGTGCTCAATTACACAGGTCAAGATATCCATTATTTGTAAATAACTTGACCGCTTACGTGTTTATTCAAACGGTTTTTTTGTACGATTAATAAGAGTTAAGTACTCCTCTTCGTCAATTCAAATGATGCTCAAGTGTACTCTTCAACGCCTAACTTAACGCTTCTACTGGACTAACATGGTTATGTATGATTGATGTTGAATTGCTGATCTTCATTTGTATGTAATAATGTTCTTTCATTTATTCTCAGTACAATGAACTGCACATCGATATTTGCGAAAGCTTGGCCAAAGAGATTGAAACTGTTCTGTTTGGAAAATGAAAGAAATTAGTGAATGAATGATGAAAAACTCTGAATTCAAAACAAAGTGTTTTTCTATGAACTATGGAGCAATTAAATAATTATGAATTCCAATTTTTATTAAGATTTTTGTGACGTTAAATTTTCTTCTAATATTAAAACATTAACGCCTTAGTAACTTTTTAGAATATCAAATTGTCAATGTATTATTTTATTAGGACCGGACAAAATTCCTGTTAAGGGTCTCGTTTTCCGCAGTATAAATATTTATTTTACCTCTTGAATAATTAAGTTTTAGAGGGACGATTTTTATTTCAACGTAAAAAAAATACAGGTCAATTATTCATTGGCACGGCCCGTTAACACAGATAAGAATTAAATTAATATCGTATGAATAGATCAATCAGTAACCATACAATTATATTGGAGCGCGAACTATTGAAAGAACTTTACCGTTTCGAAGTGATTCAGAATAAGAAGTGCGGAACTAATAGCTAAGAAACAAGTGATCGAGTAATTGGTTATTATGTGTGCAGCGTCAACATAGTATGGAGTCACATGGTCACAAAAACGCATGCACTACATACTACATACGCAATGACGTAATTAACTCATAACTTGACGGAGCTCTACTATGTAAACAACGGTTTGCATATTTGTTGCTTAGTTCCAGAAATCTGTGAGATAATAATGTAAATAAATATTGCAGATTATTTTTTTTATTTTCGCGTACTGATTGCGTTTCTTTGGAGTGTGGATGAAGCGTAGTCGGCTCGTAGTAACTGCGTAGTCGGCGTAGACGTTGCGTAGTTACAGTTACGTGTCTACCTAACTTTTATGTTTTCCGAAAAGGAAAAATACTTGTCCCTGTTTATAAGTTGTACCATTTTTTTTTAATTATTTCCTTTGGTGCTTTTAATTTATCCACCAAAAATTTTGTAGTAGCAGGTTTTATAGAGAAAGCTCTAATCAAGTAACGCTCAATAAGGTATATTGTATTATACATCGTAAATGGTAATTCAATCTTTAATAAAAAAGCATTAACCATTCTTATTGGAGAATATAAAATAAATTGAGTAAAAGCAACGGTATATTTACAACCGAAGATGCGTTGACACTATATTTGTGAGTTATGCATAATTTACGCATAAGTAACATAAAAGTGCTCGTAAAACACAGCTCATATAACTAAGTTAATTACGAAACCTTTATAAACATAACTCGTAAAATTATCCCATATACGGTAATTGCTTTGCGGGTCTAAAAACCCTTTTCTGGTCTGTAAATTGACTTTCTTTAATGAATAGGAGTAGTTAAAGGGCGGAGGGATAGACAGGCGGACGGTGCGTTAGTGTCGGTCAAGGACTGGGTCAGTCACCCGCGAGTCCTCCCACGGACAGCCGGAACACATTTTAAATGACTTAGATACTCTAAGATGTACGAAATAAGTTGATGTGGCTTTCGTAGGAAAAAAAGTTTCAATTAAATGAATGGAATTCGGTATTCGCAATAATTTAATCTGTATGTATAATGAGAATTATGCCGGCTAATGGGTAATTAAGTTATACGTAGTTAATATTATGAGATATCCAATGTATTTCAATATTAATTATCAGATAGAAAACATATATTTATTTGTACGTTCTAGATATCAAATGTTATTTAATGTAACATACTTATTTGTTTATTAATTTGGACGTATCAATATTTGTATTCGATCATAATATTATTATGTATCACCTTAGTCTGTTTGATTTCGATGTATCAATTTGTTTCTCCTTAATAAATTTTCTAGTTACAAGGTTTTCCAGGTTATGACGAGTTTATGAAAAAAAATGCCTATAAAAAGAATATGAGGTTATAGTTTCGTGGCTTTATTTGTATACATTTGGGAATCTAGGTTGTCGTCAGTATGACACACTGACCGCGTCTCGAACGGACGCATATCATTGTTTAAGGAAATTACATATTTGGGCTTATCCGAATACGACTTTAAGCCACTTCCACTTTCCATCTCAGTTATGGCCCAGACAGAATAACTTATTACTAAAAAAGTAATAAGTTTGAGAATCACGATTGTTATAAATAAGTATTTGTTGGCTCATTTTAATCAAATTAACTCACAGTTTTCCGGTATACAAACTATGCAAAGCTTCTGGTGAATTACACTCAACGATGATAAATTATTATGCGAAATAAACTAACATAATTACGAATAAATTCCCAAACTTTTGAAGTAAAATCACGAACATGAATATTTGAATAAATAAATATGCACCGTGATCATTAACACTGCTTCCGTAACCAGAGCCTTGATAATTTACAATTTTGTGGTTATTATGTAAGGACAGAAAAAAAAAACGTAAAAAAGTGAAGAGTAGTCACGAGGGCCATTGACAGATTTTCATTTATTATCAGGAATTTTAACAAATGTTCGGTGGAGATCATAAGAGACGTGATTAGTGTAGCAATCCATCATGTTTAGTGGCTCATTACGGCCTGATAAATGGGTGTATTAAAATTGGCGCGTTCCTGAACGACTTGCTCGTTATGAATGAGCGAAATTGGATCTTTCCATCTTCGGACAAATCTTTATTGACTTTTAAGCCCTTGTACAATTTTATCCCGTCTCGGTATCATGTTCGTAAGGTCGTTTGTAATTAGCTGTCTGAATGATAAGCAATTAGTAGGTAATGTAATTATCGATTGTCCCAATACAAACACAAAACCATCTACTAAGTCTATAAAGATATGTTTATTTGGAAAATATGATCTAAATGACCTATCGATTGGATAGTAAACATAAATAAAAAAATAAATCTTGGAAAAATGAAGAAAAGTTATGTATATACGCTTAAACGGCATGTGTCTTTTGTAGCGCCTCTGAATATCGTTGTTAGAAGTAATTAAAAGTTACATTACAGCTGTTACGCCGAGAACTGTAGACTTATTAGATTTAATTAGTAAGTAATCTTCTGCGTCATTTTAAGAAAAACTTTTAATGAGTTTACTTGCTTTGTTCCCGTGTAAACTTTGAATGTTTGACACGAATAAAATTTGTTTTAATTGCACGTATTTTGATGGAGCAATTCAAGTTTACATTATAAAGTCATAATTACAATATAACATCGGTTACATATTATGAAGTAAGGCGTAACACGCAATGTATTGTATGAAACATAGGCTTACTATACAAAAACCTTAATAAAGCTAAATAAAAATGTCAATTGGTGGAATAAAATAAATACCTACCTTAATACACCTGAGCCCCTTCAGGGTATTAAGCCCAGGCAATTTGAGCCAATCTAAGGCTCCCTATGCCGCCGAGGGGAGGTGCATATTGAGCGACTTGTGGTTCAGGGCAGGGTTGAGGATACCAGGCCACGAGGAAGATCGCCTATGAGGTGGACTGACCAGATAAAAGCGGCAGTAAATGGCTCATCGTCACTCTACGAATGCACGAGGAAGGCGGCCATCAGAGAGGAGAGGAGTGGCGGCGGGTTGTAAAGCTTGCCACCAACACCTGAAGTGATGACCACGACCACTCTGTCAAGAGTGATAACGACAAAGAAGAAGAAGGCTCCCTATTTATCAGGGACATTTATGGCAAGTCGCGATTAAAGTATTAAGTTACAAGTTTCAATAAACCTAGCAAGCAAGCTAGGCTTGGTTTTCAAAGTACCACCAAAAAATATTAACGATGTTCAGACAATTTTTAATGGCCCAAATAACTACATACCTAAATATTTATTAATTTAACAGTTTATGTACACATAAATACAGACAAGAATAAATAATAGAAAAAAAAATGTACAAGGGCACAGCTTATCTGACAAGAAATTTCTTCCAGCAGGCCCGTCGGAAAATTGTTTAGGGAGGTAACAATATAGCAATCAAATGAACTTAAAAGATGCTGCTTCCCTAAATGTCGTTGAGTTTGTGCCAAAAACTGTTATTCTCAGAAAGGTCTGGTAAAGGAATGCCACTAGTACCTACTAATTAAATACTCAAGTAAAATCCATAAACCTACTTTCCGATTAATAAAAAACCGGTAGCTTTAGTCACTTTAGTAACCAATCAATGTACACATTTATGATCATCGCAATTACCCAGGGACATAGAGAGTTTAGCAGTGGCGTGATAACTTGGCATATACCTTGTTCCCATCGGCATACATATAGGTTAATGCGTAAGGATAAATACGGAACCTCCTAGATATTGAACAAGGATTTAGTTCATACAAAAGTAATGACATCACGATCAAGGTCTTATTAAGTTTTTATTTAATTGTTTTTTACATAAGAAAGCTATACATTAATATAATAAAAAAGCTCTTTACGTTCTGATAGGCCAAAATATTCCCATATAAAAGATCGTTTTCGCAATTAAGTGCGTATTTATTTGCTCTATAGCTCTGATGTTCCCTGACTGCAGGAGCAGGATCATCTAAAGCCAGTTTGTAGTTAGCCTATATCGGGTATTTGCGTGTTTGACTTCCGTTTTCTTTCAGTTTATATCCACTAAACATATAATGGTCCCACGAGAACGTTTACGATCCAAGAGAGAACTAATTCACGGTACTGGCGTGACTCCAACATTTTGACACACAAATAGCTCTTCTTAATCCTGGTGGAATCCGAACCATGCTATTATAAAACAAGGATGTAATGTTGTTTTTCTCTAAATAAACCGTATAGAAAACCTAACTGTGAATTAAGAATTTCGGACAGCCACTTACGATCCCACAAATTGATATTACGCCTTGTTATGCAAAATCTATGAGAAGCCTTATAGCCCGCTTGTAGAAAGAATGTCAATTTCTCAGTGCAGGGTGTACCCAATTCAATTCCATTTCATAAATACTCGAAATAAATGGTAATTAGCATTGTCCCAGGCCGGTCTAGCCACGTCGCAGCGATCGTTGAACTCGCTCAGGTCAAAAGCCTTGCATTGCCAACCGCCGCTTATGTATAAGTATATTTATTGCTAATACAATTTTCTGAGCCCCTACGTTACTTGTGAAGATTATCCACCTACCCGGATTTAACTGACAATTATATCCATTGAATATCCCTCGTCTGAAAGCCGTTACGCACACACAAAGGCTTCGTTAACTAAGTTTATGTTCTGTTTGCGTTAAATCAAAGCAGTCGGAATTGAATCAGGACTAAAATATGTGATCCATTTATTCGTTAATGTATCACGTACTTGCAAGTAGATATTTTGAAAACATTGCTAAAGCAGCAATTCCGATTTATCCTTGAAACTTTTAACGATCAACGGAGCTGCTTCATTGATCACCAATTGCACGAGTAATTATACAGAAGCTTTATGTTTCTAAAAGTTTTCTCGAAGCGTGCCAATCTAAAGTAAGTGCCCATTTCATTTGTTGAATAAAAACTTTTTGTGTGCAATACGTGTGGTTCTAGACTAATAAATGCACTTGTTTTTGTTTTATGCGTCGTAAAATTGGATGAACCACAACCGTCTGCAAGACGTATGTCTGTAGACAATGCTTGTTCTGAATTTTATTCTTTGTTATCGTCTCAGGAATGTGGCTTCGGTTATATTCGGAGGTCAGTTACCGCAGAAATCTATCCATCTTATTTATCTGTAGGTATAGGAATCTCTCGATGAATTGCTGTTTTGCTAGAACGTCGCAATTATGTTTTTGAGTCCGTCGATTATTGAGCTATGAACTCGGGTGAAGTCTTCCTTAACCGACGATGCGTCAACATATTCGTGGCTCGGGGTTTATTCCATTGAATTATAATATAGCTTTGGGTAATCTTAAGTATAAATCGTAGCTATTTTCCTCAATTTAGTAGAAAGTAGTTTGTATAAATTATTTATTGTTACAGTTTAGTGTCATGTCGACATAAATCAAAGTTATTTTAGATTTTTATTGTCTTCAAATTAATGACAATATTTTCCAGCATCTGAAATAACTTTTATAACATCATCATCATCAGCCTATCGCAGTCCACTGCTGGACATAGGCCTCTCCAAGTGCACGCCACTGAGATCGATTTTCGGCTACTATAACAGAAATAACTTTTATAACAGACATCAACTTAAAGCTGTGAAAAGTTGAAACTTTATTTCTTTTCAGAGCAGAAATTTTCACATATTTCATGAGTTCCTTTACTAGTTGGATTTTATTTAATCAGTGCAGAAAATAGACTAATACAAAAGTATGTAAGTGTTTATTTTACTTCTTTGTAGAAAAGTCTAGGTTTCCTTTTGGTACAAAACAATGAAGTTGGTATATTTCCAAGTATGCGACACCACGCCACGATTACAATGCAAGACTGCGTAATGCGGGCTCGGCCGAGGATCTGCCTGGCGTTCAATTCGCGACCGACAAGCCTCGATTCGCTCAACTTGATAGACCCGCCCCAATGCTGCATAGTTTCTAAAACCATATTGATAGCTTTGAGCGCTAATTACTCATAAAACTTTATGATCTTGGAGTTTAAGAAAGATCGAGCTTGAACTAAGAGCTTTTAGATTTTTTTTTTTGTTTAGCCTATTCGACGTAAATAACTATCTTTTCTACTTTAAGAATTGGCCATTTGCAAAAGTAATTACCAACCTAGAAACTTCTGCGAACAGTGACTGTAATAGTGCGTGCTATACTTATATCTGTGGCAACCATTATTGCTTCCTTGCTTTTACCGCCATGAAAAAACAAGCAAACAATGTATTTGTGAGTACGACAACAAAACTTTCTTTTAGTGTTTCTGTGATGAATGAATCAGTATCACGAAATCAGCTGGAAAATGTATATACTTTTTGTTCTTACGAAGGAGAAAGGTGGACGCCTGGACCCACTGACCCACTGCTGACGACCACTTTCTGCCTCATTGCGATTTATAATAATCATTGTATTATACCTCACAGCTGACATCGCACGCATTATACCGTGCTAACTCGCGAAGCTCTCCGAGCGTTAAACCAAGTTTCTGCGAAGACATGATTAATGATAGAAGAAAGATAACTACAATGTGCTTCTTTAGCGAGAAAAACAATAGACTGTTGAGGAGTATTAATGGGAATATAATAAGTATTTAGAATCGGCGAAGCAGATACACGCATCATTTGTATAAGCTGTGTGGGAATATGAGCTAATGCACTCTGTCGCCTCATTCATACACTCGAACTATTTATAAATAGATATAAAAATAAAGGATTGTCGCGAATAAGGGGCACATGTGAGTGGTCACCGCGCAGATGCACCTTGCTAGAATCCAGTATGATTTTAATTAAACCTTGGAGTGGAACACGAAGGGGGTTGGTGTAAACAAGTCGGGATGCGGGACTGGTTGGCAGGTAACACTAGCGCTAAATATAACTCTTAACGAGTTTCTACGGGTAAAAAGGCGAGTACCTCCGCATTATCGCACATCAGATTAGTGCCTCTGAGCGCAATGGGCATCCTATTAGGATAGTTTATGGTTTTTCGAGAAGAAAGGAACTCTGCGGCTTAAATGTCTTTTGCACTTCATTAGGACTTAATTTAAAAAAGAAATGCAATATCAAACACAAACAAAGAAGATTCCATGTAAACAGATCGTTAAATCTTATGTCAATAGTGATATAATTAAATTAATTATTCCGATCAGATAACATTAATTCATAGGTATCTTTCATCGAGCACGTCACAGCATCCGGCGAGTTATCGTCTAACAGTGAATTCCATTTAGATACGGTATTTTTTGTCCAATAATGCAGACTTTTAAAATAAATTGTTATGGAATCGGCTGTGAATAGCAACTAGTTATAAAACCGGCCCGCGTCGGCATTTTATCTGGTGACCCGATTCGAGGCAGCGTGAGCGGTCCGCGGCCGCCGGGTGTTGCACTGAAGACGCGGCTGCGCGGGCGCCGCGGCCGCAGCCAAGTGCAAGGCAAACCTCTCCATTACACGTAACACAGCATAACGACAACAAAATGCCAACACGCGCAGCCGACACACTTGTTTTGCTCGCTTTTCTTGTAATGTTTATTACAATAAATTGGATACATTTCTCACTGAAATAGGTACGATTTCACTAAGATAATTTGAAAAGGAAAAAGTTGTAGTCTAGACAAGATTTGAATTCAATGATACGGCAAAGTTTATTTTTATAAAATTGCGTCGTCCGCTTCGATATCTGAAGTATCCATGTTCCATCAATATTTTACGAAGAGGCAGTCCAAACAGGCCAAAAAGTTACATAAAAGTAAGTCACGTCCTCGGATGCAATTACGCGACTAAAGTTTAGTGATCAGGGAAAAAAGACGGAGGCTTTAAGTGCAGGATGCGCTCCGGGTGCACGCTTCTGAGATGGTCTGATAGTGCGCCGGTAAGCACTAGCAAATAGCCACTTTTATATCAACTGTTTTATAGATATTTTTTCTTAACATTCTTTATAGAACTTTACGTATGTCTTAAGGAATTTACCAATATTATGTACACAAACAGGCTGGTTTTCCTCAAACTGATGTACCTAGCTCTGTGCTAGACCGATATCTCGAAAGTTTGATTAAACTACATTTAGTTAATAATGCTAAAATATTTATTTATAAATAGCAAGTAAAATTATCATCTTTATTTATGAGCAACGTTGAATTTATTATTTTCATCTTGTCAGGTCAATGACTTAAAAGCGCGGTGCATTTAAGTATAGTATTTAGGTGAAAATGTTTGTTTGTATCTAATGTTTATGTAATGTATCTGCGTTATAGGTAGATCTCTGTTACTAGACTTGACTAATCTAGACAAAAAAGGACTCACAAGCTAAATTAACTGAGTTCATCGAGATAATCTAAAAATTCATAGAATGTCTGATTAACGACGACTCTTCCATGCATAGGTGGAATTTGCAGACAAATTAATGTTGCTTGCTTAACTTCAAAAAACAAACAACGCTTATAGGTCACCCTAGTTTATTTATAACTAACCAGTTAAGAAACGTAATACATCTAGTTAAACTTATGTATAAATGTATTGAAGTAAATTCAATGTAAGTACAAAAGGACCACTTAAATCAATTACGTACAAGATGAAATGGATTCGAGTATTCGCTTCGATGCGACACGCGGCAATCTGTCTTGTTAATGCACTATCAAGCCTGAACCTAATTTGTAGCGGTGTGCGTGTGGGTACGCGGTGCCATTTCACTCGGTGTTGCATCCGTTGAGGCCTTTCCTTTCCTTTCCGCGGAAAGGTGCCACGCCAGGATCGCGACGCACGTACTTAATGCGCCCATCACGGTAATCGTATCGAAGGGGACCATCAAATAAATTAGAAATGCAATAAGAGCAAGAAACACTTCGAGCTTACTGTCAGGTTATTGGCAGTAATGTATACCTGCCTTATTGGTCTGATTGGTGATGATTTTCCATCTCAATGTTATAAGCCAATCGAGAAAAATGCGAATAGGTATTGGTTCTTGTCATAGATTTTTTGGGACAACCAGAAACTTTTTGTATTGTTTGACTTACTAAATGAAACAATCATACGCAGGTATATCGTTATTTAATTTACGTAAAACATAATAAACATTCCTTTGCTAATAGCAATTCTAAAAAGGAAGTTGAGGAGCTTAAAGATGACTGGAAGTAGTAATAAGGACCACTTCGTGGAAGAAATACAAGCAGCAATTGTTAGTACCAATTATGCTTTGAATATTATTATCTGTTTCATAGAACTGTAATACATTGTTATCAGAAGATCCTCAGTTTTATTAACTGGAAAAGCAATTTCAAGAGCAATACCTGTATAAAAGATAAAACCAGCAATGATTTAATCAATTTAACAGTAAAGCTCCACCATTCAATTATCTTAACACTACTGGACTATTAAATAATTATAAAGATCATATCTTAACATCATGTAACAGAACACATCGCTATTGTGATTCAACTGGATAGCTGTCGATTAACATGCTTAGCGCCATAACGACACGCACGCTCGCCCTTCAATAGATTACATACAATAGTATTTTTTACTAAATTACACGATTTTTTGCCTTTTAAACAAACCAATCTCAATTTGTCTTAATATCTCTAACCGACCGACAAGTTGGGACAGATTTTCCCGTTTTTTCTGATCAGAAATAGATCAATCTAACCTTGTTAAGACTTAGATACATAGACGACGCATTTAATGGATAACGGTATCGGAAACGTATTTCATTACGATCGAGGCAAATAATGCAGAGAACGGCCGCTAATGAAAAATGTATACATTAAGAACAAGTTTGTTCGATATTTACGTCGGGTAGCAGGTTCTGGTTTTTTGGGAGAATTTTTAAGTAGAAAAGTGAGAAGGTTGACACACTAATAAGTAATGTGGTTTTTATAAGTCCCGTTGTTTGATAGCCGTGTTGTCTTGACCTCTGGTTTAACGATCAGCCGACATTCGGACAATGGGCGTTTTCCCAGGCTTGCCCATGACTGATGGTAACCACATATATTTCTCATCAACGGGACAACTTACAACTAACTGCTTTTTAACTGTTAATTTTTGTTACCGTTGTGTATTTATTTTAAATATTTAAAAGAAAAAAAAACAAAGCTAGAGCTTCGCACTGATAAAAATCTAAACATTTCGATATAGCTAAAACTTTATCTGGACACTTAATACAAATAAATTTCTACATTATTACGTGTTGTAATAAGAATAAATTTATAAACTACAAAGAATCGTAAACCGAAAATACATAGATTAAGCTGTTATGGTAAAACAGTTGCTGCACTTTACCGCGCGTGTACGAGCGCGGCGCTGACTGCGCGGCGCGTGGCTACACAATAGTAAATAAAATAGTTATTAGGGTACATATGGGCACCGGGTAAGGCGTTAGAGGCAATTAAGCGAACACACGGAAGTCCACACATCATTATTCATTAGAAACAACTAAAGCTAAAAGCTCCGGGCTCGCTTCCTTGGTTTTTCTGCGCGGGAGCAGCGCAGATGCGCGGTCTCGCGTGCCGGCCCGCCTCGCTCGTGCGCGCACGCATCTTACATCATAATATCCTATGTAAATAATTCATGGAATAGCGTTTGATTCGGTTTGTGAGCTCCATATAGTTCCTAACGGTAAAGAAAAAAATATTAAAAGATGATTGCAATATGTAATTAATGTTATGGTCTTCGCTTATAAGAAAGCACTCTCCAGCTGCCGGTAATGTTTTACTCTGCTTTATTTTATTTGTTAGACTTTTTATTGCATATTACTTATGAAGATAAGTTATGTTTGAAATATAGCTTCATGTACTGATTTAAAAATAATTTTTAATCAAATATTAATCCATGACGTAAGACAGTGATACACCTCACATCTTACAAACACGATACCAACTAATATTAGTTATTATCTAATCATACTTAGGAATTAATAAGGAAATCTTTTTTACTACAAAAAAAGTATTACATCTTACAAAACATTGAATTGCAATTTGTAATTACAAAATCATCCCAACGAGTAAAAAAGTTCAGTATCAGAAGGATATTAGCAAAAAGGTTTATATAAATAGAATTCTATTCATTATGCCTACAAATATTTTGATCTGTGGTCATTAAGAATTTTTGTGTATTTTTTATTTATTCAAAGATCGTATTTTCCCGTTCTTTGACTTACGACTTTAGCGCTAATGAAGGTGTGTTAAGCTCATGTTCGCACAACACAACAATTTACGAAGTTTTGTCTGTTTTATTTCAGCACGTAACGGTACACAATTTGTTTTGGGTGTTGGATATGCCTCGTGTCTAAATTGCCTCGTTGACTTCGCTAAGAGCGCTTAATGTTTGGTACTTCGGTGGCACCGTTAGTGGCAAGTGTTCCCGTGGTCACACCGCCGTGGTACCAACTCACCACACTCACCATGCCATTCGATGTAGCTCACTAGAGCATGAGATGGCTTATGGTTTTTTTCTCACTTTGTCGTAATCGATTTGAATCGACTGCGGTTTTCAACACATTTTTATCGAATTCTCAATAAATAATAAAATATAAATTGTCTCGAATAGAAAGCGCGAATTAAATTAAATCGTAAGTGGATTGTGACTAAATTGTGTTAAGGTGTATCAAGAGTTGAGAAAATTGCCTTCTTGTAAATAAATGATTGATGATCCTGCTATTATTTTTTATCTTTTAATAAAGTGGTGTCTGTAAATCAATTAAGTACTTAATGGATTATATTGTCGTAGTTTTATTTAAATCTCGATCGATCATTGAAGCTTCGTTCTTAGTATTGCAACATGTTTATCAGACTTAGAGTCAACAAACTTGTCTATTCATGGAATATCAGTATTATGCTTGTAGCGGTCAAACAGATGGCAGTCGGCCCTCGTAAAATATTTATATTCAGGCCCGTTCAATTAGACAGGATGGCCATACTAGAGATAGCTAGCAAAAGGATTAATAAAACCGACACGATTTCTGCAAAATATAACAACTCAAGAAATGAATTTTGCTGGACCTTTTTTCGATTTATATTAAATGAATATGGGTCTATTCAAGTGGAAATACAAGCGGCCACCTTATTTCTTCCAATGGAGTCGATCCGAGTCGTAGGTCCGGAAACAATTGCCGTTACAATTGGTTTAGGTGAACGAGGGTCACGATACAAACTAAACCCATTTGAAAGGACCTGGTGGACCGCAACGAAATATTCAAATTCAATTTATGAGAAACGATGTATGCAGTATATTCTTTTCAATAGTTTTCTGAGAAAGGCTTCGATCCCAGAAGTAAGGACATTGAAGACTATGGCATTATTTTCTGCAGATACTATCTATGTGTACTAGAGAAAGATATGACGGTAAAATTGTTTCTACATCAAGTACTTACATCTGGAACTGGCACTATCTACTGATCAGATACTGTAAATGATTCTACAGGCATGCAAAGATAGCACCACAGGCTATGTTTTTATTGCTGATGCCAGCGATACACATAGATTGCAGACTACAGACGAGATAGGCAGTACAGTTACAAAACAAACAAGACGAACTATTTTTCTATTTAAATTCCAAGTCAAAATGAATAAAAAAGACAATATTTTATGAGAATTTTCAAATAAACATTGAGTGATAGATATTTTTTAAGTTTCTCATGTATTAACATAATATAGACTTGTATCATTACTGTATGTGAAATAAATATTTTAAATTCAATTCAATCATATCATTGATGTTAAAAATTGTTTTTGATTGGTTTCGATCGTATAGGTATTAAGTACAATAGACCACATAATATGACAGCTGTCAACGTAACTGATCCATCTACTATTTCCCGTATATCACAGATGTCCCATAGAACATAGAAACACGGAAGTACAAGAAATTTGATGCGTACAAAATCAATAGTATCCAAATGTAACGGTATTTCATCGGCGACGGTGAACGACACCGTGCGATCGACGCGGGCGCAGTCTCCGATATCGCAACAATTATTGGCTCGTTATCGGCTCATCTGACACAGCTCGTGTCAAAACTAGAACCGTTAAGTATTGTGGCTTTTGTGTACAGTATGTGAATGTTACGTGTGCCTCTATGTTAAACTGTATGGTGAAGTGATAGTGAATAGAATGAGATACGTAAGAATTCGCGGTGTTTGTTAGTGGTAATCTTGGTATGAAAGGATGACATAATGGATATGTATGGATAAAATAAGATGGGCAATTAAATAACACACTTAAAATCGTACAGAAATATATTTACTGGTAAAACTACCAATACCTACATATGTATAAAAGTAAGTAAGTACTAATGACCCATATGTTTATAGAGCGGTTTTTGTTTTATGTAACTAACTATCTAAGTACCTAGGTATGTTTAAGCGAAGGACAAGAATAGGACTTCAAAGTTTAATCACACCGATTTAAAATACGGCTAATTATAGCTTCATAAATTGAATTGTTATTAATATACTCTTCAATTTTTTAGAAGTCGTGCACACTTTTTAAATTGATTTGCACATGTAAAACTACCTACCTATATTGTTTCGTGATTTAGGTACTAATTGTACTAATATGTCTTTTGTTTCTCTATAACAACTACGTCGTGATCTTGAATTTATTAGTCCATCAATTTGCCAGGAACAAGCTTCCGTCAATTTTATTTACCTCACACGATTCTCTGGCACTTGTCTTTACGCACAAAGACAGACGCTAATTAATTACGCTATGACAATAAATCATTCATGCCATTATGAACTTTGTAATCGAGGACATAGCGTCGAGATTAGAACATTACATTGTTTATGACAACTTGAGCGAGTACTTGACGAGTAGCTTGTCATTATGGCACCACATTTAAGTACGACTATAATTTAGATAAATTACACGTATTTTGATCTAAGCGACCTTCCACCGTGGAGGAAATCATTTGTTTAATCTGTTTTATATTTACTCAGGTGACTTGAAAAGCCAAATTGAAAAATTTTATCCTTGTGACTTATATTGAAAAGAAAACAAAAATTTTACTACGTAAAATGCAATTGCGTACAGAAATCATCTCTCCAGACACAAAAAGCTATAAAAACAACTCGAAATCGGGCGTTTTTTTGTATATTCTGTAGCCGCACCAAATTCATAGCCGGTCGGCTTTATTCCACCTTAATACCATTGTCGTGTACCGTTGGCCGACCACCACGTAACGGGACATAAGGCCCTAAGCATTGAATAACGCTCCGATTATACCGATCATCTTACTACTATTTTAAGGGGCAACCATGTTCAGCTGACGATGTTAGCAATTTGCTTCCAGAATTTATTGATAATGGAATTACGAGCTTGAATGAACAGATTAATCATAATATCTGTATTATTCAAATGGAAGCTTAATATCTCATGTTTACAATTAGGGTTGTCCGAATATCGATGTCTCATAATTTCGAAGTGTCACGTACCTGGGGGCGAAGTGTCGTGTGTCTTGAGTAATAGTCGTGTTGGTAGAAGCTGGTGGGCGACAGCGGCGGTCGATATTTCTTGTGGCCGTAGCCCATCGTGTCCATGGTGTGCATGTTGCTCCACAACACTAGTTGTCACACCCACTGATTCAGTTCCCGATCGATCGTCCGTTTCTGGATTTATCGGATGTTACGCGTCACATATCGCTTGCTTCGCTCTGTAACAATAAAATAATACATTTAGATATTTTTCTTCTGTACAGCTTTCTTTGTGTAGTGAATGGCGGGATGGGCGTCAAGCGACACAGACGCATGCTCTGCATCAAAAATGTGGGATAACGACGCGGTGTGCATTACTAATTGAATCGAGATTCTGTAACTACTCCTTTATACATAGAGCATTACTGTTTGATCCAATATTTGCTTACAAAACCCTGGTGTAAGCTTAGATCGTTTACCTATCTGTTATGGATACATGAGTAAAGTTCTGTTAGTGTTTCGACTTCTCGTGCTCACGAGTCCCACGATACCAATTTATTTGGGAGTTATTCAAATGCATTAACGGGACTGGCTTCGTAGCCACTTACGTATAAATTACGAGAGCTTCGCTGCAGCGACCACCGGACAATATTTACATAAAGTGTCACAGAACTGTAGAAACTTGCTCCGTCGAAGTTTGTTGTGGAAACGAATTTTAATCGGTCGAATACCTGCCACTGGAACTAGTTGTAGTGACGTGACATAACTGTAAAATTCGTAATGACGAGTTTTATCAATCAAGACGTAACGACCCGACCTCTACAGTCCAACTCGAATAATTAATCGATTTGCATCTGATGGTATTTACATTTTTCTGCTAAGTTGTTTGTCTAGAATCTTCATTGTGTACTATTAACACGTAGTAATAATATTTAGTTATAAATACTACACTATTGACATTTAATTAATTCAGTCATGGCCCCTAACATACAGTCAATAACCCAAACCAAATCCAATAAATAACAAATGAACTGATGTGGCAGAAAAAAATATCTCGATGTTTTATCCTCAAAGAATTCCAGTAACGAATAAATATTGAATAGCTTTTTCTATAAAGCAGGTCCAAACAAATCAATTATTGTTGTCACCAATTGTCGAGTAAATACGAAGTTGTGACAGTTCTCACGCGTCATCAAGCGCTGACTGTTTGTTTTTGTACAAGTTTTTATCTCATTGATTGAGTATTGAGTAGTATTCGGCCTTACCGCCTCACCTCATGGTCAGCCGTTGCACTGATCAATTGTTCCACAATCGGCTGATCAATGGATATTATACAATATTGTTTTTCCCTGAACGTTATATCATAATAGTTCTATTCAATAAGCTTTGAACAAAAAGTGGTTGCGATACGTTGAAATTAATTGTTGATTTATATCAGGAAGCTTTGGTCATCGGCTTCACGTGTTCTTGCTATTTGATTCAAGATTAATGTGAACAAAAAAACGGCTATTAATATATTTATTTTTATAGGACCAACATGGTACATGACATTGTGTGTAATAAAAAAATACGGTTGCATGCTTCGTTCAAAAATCTATATTGTCCAGATTACTCCAGATGTAAAAAATATGTATGTGCAGGTGACCCTAACTTAGTAGGCATCCCAAAAGCTCTTGTCAGTACAATACAAAACAGTACCGTCATGTTGATCCACATGAAATTGCGTTACAATTATCTCACAGAACGTCACACATCTAACCAGAATGCCCTTAAGTTTTCCGCGGCACGTCGCACACACACACTTAAACATCGTTATTAACACGTATACATTGCTCAAGTCAGAACCTTGCGCCGCATGGTCGTGCGATGCTGACTCATAGGACCATGGGCACCGTGGGAACTGCTTATCAGTACCTCTTGTGCGAATCGTAGGCCAGCCAATTATGAACTGGTTTTGTTATCTAGCCTGCAGCTTAATATATTTCAAGTTGGAATATTTCAAGGATGATGTTGTATCCTTGTTCAACTGAATACAGAAAATAATGAAAGATACTTAAGAATCCTGAACTAAACGTCGAGTATAATGAGGATAGGGACCTCAAAAACACTTAAATTCCTAATCGAAGCTTGAATTTTAAAATAAACATAAGCTAACGCCCGCGTGGTGTTGGTAAACAAAATGCAAGTTCAATGTATCCCAGGTGCAGAGCGGCCTCGGCGCGGTCCAATGTCAATGTCACCTTTCCATTGAGTCGACACCGCCAGCGCTGCGCCCGCGCCGCGTCGCGCGTCGCCCCACCAATACTCGCTCACTTGGAACTTGGAGCAGGAAATGCCCGATTCTAATCGTAAACTGGGATTAGAGACGTAAATCCTTTTACTGTTTTCAATTACGAGAAATTGATTTTCTAGTGTCTTATTGAGAAGGTGTTTTTTTTGAATGGTGATTCATTTTCAAAATATTTTCCCTAATCATTATTATCTTTGACACAAGGTACTTGGGATGTACGCAATTTGGAGCCAGTTAACATTCCAAAAGTTTAGATGTTGGTATCTTATACATGTTCTGAGTACTGCATATATTGCAAATTGTACAGCTTTCTTTTGAAAATATGTCACTAAAATTTAAATCATTGCATAAAATGTGGGTGAGGTAACGCGAACTGTGGAATTTGGGCGTCAACGGTACTTGCGCGCGCGCATCCATCGGATTACGAAGCTCGTGCTGATACATTATACAAGGCAGCTTAATCACTTGTTTTAGATTGCATACATTAGGAATACTTGGAACGCATTCACGGTTCAGGGTACACAAAACAATGGAATATGTAATTATTCGTCGCACCACAAGCTCCGGCGTGACAATGCCTTTTTTAATCAGACTTATATGCAGACATCAAACGCAGTTTTATTGTTTTATATACAAAATATAACAAGAACATTAAATTAATCTTGAACGAATTATAATGTGTCTAATGCGAAGTCTGTAAGTAACATAATGATTCTTCAGTGCTACACCATTGAAATCAGCGATCAACGTTTCATATCACTATCAATTCTGCATACATACTGAAGAATCAAAGTTTCACCTCATCAAAATCCCCTTCATACAATTACACCTCGTCTTTATATGACTTGTTAGCACAATTACCAGGTTGGCAGAGATGCGAGGAGATGACAAAGCGCAGACAGGCGCATCCTCTCCGCTGTGTGACAACAAAGAGCGTTGCCATCACAACACCGTGAACAGACAGTTTAATCGTCGTCTAATTGTGCCACTGTTCACGACCTGACCAAGTACTAGGACAGCATATAATGTAGCTAGATTATAGACGATACACCTATTGTAGTTTTATAGCGTTATAATTATGTACTACAAGGTCTCTTGAGAATAAATAAGTGTTTTGCCAGTTTTGTTTTCAAGTCTATTTTAAGGCTTTTAATAAAACACCCAAGTACTTCTTAAGTATCTTCATACTGAAGAGTGTGTAGGGCCTAAGTTTCCACGGGCGTTTGGGTGAATGAAAATTTATGAAATACATAAGAAGGTAAGTACGTGATGGGACTTGCCGAACAATTCGAAGCGAAGTACAAACATAATTTTTCATTTGTACTCACATTATTTTTATTGAGCTGTTGTTCAAAGTTGTAAGTAGTACATTGTTCATTTCATAAAGCATTGTCATCACAAATCTATATTAAAACACATCATTAAGAGCACAATGGAACTTTCTAAAGATGACTGATGAAACGAGTCTTTATTTCGCAGAAACTTTTGAAAATATTTGTTTCTAAAATGACTGCGATTTTTAAAAACCGATTCAAAGAAACCCGAAATATTTGTTAAAAAAACTACCAGCTTTTCTAATGAAAATAATGATGATTGGTATAATTTGCCGAAATTCAAGTCTGGGATTTATTTTCTATCCTCTAATTGCAAAGTAAAAGAAAACATTTTCGGTTCGAACGTGCGCCGTAGTTTGTTCAATCCATAGAAAAACTTCATACGAACATTTACGTGCTTAGAATTTGAATTACTGATTAGATTCGCTAGAAATACTTTTATTTTACATTAGTAATTGATAAACAAAGAAAATTCATTCAGAAGAATCTAAAAAGTACAATGTATTTAAGCTAATAAAATATTACGAAGTCTTAAAAGCCGTCTAAAATTGTCATTACTAAAGCCTTCTAAAGCAGCTTAACTTAGAATCCAATTTTTCTCCCAAAATACTTTTTTTCTAAACAAGAATGCTGAATTTACCTAAACAACGTATCTCATGCATATAATTGTAATCAGAAGCAGGCATTTGTTTCCTGCTGCCGTCGATTACCAGAATCGTGACGAGCCCCAGTCGTCCTCAGGTTAGAGCATCCGTGACTCCATGAACCTCGCTGACGTCACCCCAATTACGTACCATGCAGTTATGTTGTATTATCTAATAGTTCAGCACGATTAATAACAATTAATACTAACTATTCATCAATATTATGTGTAAATATTGTTCGAAAAAATGCTAAAAAAAAACAAAATGTGCCGGAGTTATTTGAACTGTGTAATCGGTGTAAACGTTTCTTGTGCTATTATTAGTAGTATCTATAAATCTGTAATTATTACGTGTAAATAAACTTTGTACCTCTTTCAAATTTTAATCCGTATAGGAAAAAGATTTTTTTTAATGCTAAGAAATTAACTTTTAAGACCGTGACCAAAAATATATCTGACCACTGACCACTGCACCCTAATTTTTGATGCTCAAAAAGCATGACCGTTTCCAATCATTTAAAGGACAAATACCTTTTGGTAAGCCAACTGAACAGGTAAATTAATATCCATGGCGACACTGAGAGACACTGCCGGACCTTTTGACAATCATAGTGCTTAGACTATGTTTGTGAACTAATCCTCCTCGGATTAGGTTCCAAAATATTCGGAACTCTGTAAAAACCTGTTCCTTGTCAAACTTCTCCGGAACAAGTTTACGAAAGCTAAAGACGTTTGGGTAACTGTTCTTAAGTATTTGGGTTATGGTGACTTTATTATCATCAGTTGGGTTTTACCGTGGTTTTTTTAATTTTATATTTATACCTTTTTGTATTATTTTACCGTAGACCACAAGTTCACAGTTTTTAACGTCTTCTTTGTAAATATTTCGTTTTGTTCTTAATTATTGTTTCGTTTATCGTTCTCATCGTTTTATTTGCCCTATATTATTAAATTACTTAATGCTGAAAAAAGTTATTTTTACTTTTCATGGAAGTTCTAATAAGTTAATAACCATTAAATTGTCTATTTTTTTGCTGAAAAAACCTACTTTCAAAAAAGAAGATTTCGTGTTAAAATTACCAAAAGAAACAACGAATTTTACCAATTAACAAGGCATCTAAGTAGGTCTAAGTCTACAAGTAAAGAGCTCAAGACACGGTCAATGGATATCTGAGAGCGATTGATGGTTTAACGGTAACTAGTTGACTGACTAAACATGCATCATTTGAGATTTATACCAGTCTCAAAACTTGTCTATTATTAAAAAAAAAAAACAATTTATTGCTTTTCGTTCATCGTTTCTCGTTTTAGCGTACTTGGTACTCACCATCTTTCTGTTCTATTAATTTAGCACGCAATTATGTTGTTATGGGACTCATAAATCTAACGATCTAAGAATTTGCAACATAGAATTAATGTGAAAGCTAGTCTGTAATACTAGGTTTACATAAAATGATCATCTTGATAGTCAAATCATTATAAAAGTATATTTATTTGGTGCTTGGCCACGAAGGCAATTTTTTAGAAATGGTTCCACATTTCATTAAGTTATTTTGTCGGCCCCTACATTATAAGTAAAATCAGATTTTTGCTGTAGGAAAATAAAGAAAATGAAGCAATTTTCAGAAATTCAAGAATGAATTGTATACATTCATTTAACAAATATTGTACCTATAATAAGTTTTTACCCTTTCATTGGTACCCGTCAAACTCATAGATCAGACGTCATTTAACACAACGTAGCCTACATAGCACGACCTATGCTAAAATCCAACGACCCCTACTACAGTACTACATAGTACAAGCCTACAGAGCTGTTAACACCGGCACGCACTTGTCTCCACAGTCGGACAGTCGCGAGACATGCGTGACGCGTAACCGCTGTAACAGTAACGTGATCTAGAACTGGCCCCCATAGACCCAGGGAGTACGAGTACGGCCCCTGTGACGTCATCGTTTGTATGTATGTTTGTTTACTTTAAAATATTTCAGAAGTGATTAAGTATCGGGACCCGCAGCCATTAATATCAGCTTATTTCAGTTTTCCGGGCTTTTTTCGAGATACATCACTGATTTCTGTCTCTCAATACAATTTAGGAATTGATAAATTGATTATGTCTTTAGATGTATTTAGGTAGGTTTCAAGTTCCGTACGGATTTTCCTTTCATTAGGGATACTTTACGATAGAGGAATGGAATGAAGTGGCTGTAGAAAATATGCTATTTATTTTATAAATTAATATAAGGCAAACTTAAAGTGCAAGACTAAGTAGCCTGCGGCTGACGAAGTTAACCCCTGAATAACTTAGTAACTAATAATAGCGAGATAAAATATACAATGGACTATTTATAGATTGTTGTATATTGTTCTACAGGCAACTGCAGTTAACTTTAACAGAGGAACGATAACAGACAGATAACATAAAGAATATCTTACATAGATCGATAAAACTTGGAAAAGAATTTTGCCTTGGTGTTTTCTTGAGAATGCAACTGAAAACCTTATTAAAAAATACACAATTCGCATGACTTTTACTACGGCTAAGACAAAGAAAATTTCCCTAGCTTCCCATACCTTCAATGTACCAGGATGCCATTATGACTGCTTTGCTTAACTTAGTCATTCGTGAGCTTATTAGCAAGCACACGTGAGTATCCTTAGACCTCGCTGTGCCGACTTCCTTGGAAACTGAACGACTAATTAACAAACATTCCTTGTTGTTTTCGAGAATTCGTTAAGGGATAATTAAATAACTACCTGATATACTCACAATTGTAAGAAAAGTACAAAGATATCATTGAATCTCCCAAAAGCTTACCAAGTAACCATAGATACAGTATTTATATAGAGGAAATTAGTTATTTGTAGTAGGTCAGTATTATAACAAACGTCGTCGAGTCATATTCGTGAGAAAGCCCCATCCTAAACATCACAGAGATATAAAATAAAAACACTGGAAACGCTAAACATTAAGTTGCACTTGTCATGCACATTACACTGTTCACGTAGTTACCATGAGAACTTGCCAGATCCAGTAAAACATCTAGTTAACATGCGGCATGCTAAGTTTTGCATGAACATTCGCTGGTATGCTCACGCGCATAACAGTGACTTACCGCTATGCTGTGAGTGCGCGCATGACACCTACATAACTGGTGTCATCACACCTGGGTATTATACTTTCTTTTTGCTCGTTACCGTGACTGTGGTTGTATGATTTGGTGCAAAAAATGCCACTGCCATAATCTGCATTTGTTTTTTTGTTTGTCATTTGCGTAATGCATTTCGAGCTTTGGCATGCTGAAGTCAGAATGGATTCGGCAAATAGCAGGAGATTTATTTCTGATCTTCATGATCATGATTCCAAAGCTGTACATATTGAACCACCGGTAAGTTGTTTTTCAAAAATAAGGGCCGAATCGAGAAATTGGGAAAAAAGTTTATGGCGTGTTTAAGAAAATTTTGTATTGCTAACAGGTGTTTATGTCGTTGACATAAAAATGCATAGAAATATGATTTACGTATTTTATTGAAAACAGGTTAATAGTTTTAATACAGCAACTATTACAGCGTAATGTAATTTATATTCAATTTGATGTAAATGAGACTTAATAACTCGAGTCATTCTCACACAAATAAATCTAATCAGGTCGGGTTGATGATCATGATCTTTATTTGTAAGTACATAATAATATTTCTTTGTCATGTTGTGTATACATTGTATAAAATAAAGTATTATTTCTTATTTCCATATGATTTCTTACATACCTTGTTGTGTATACCGTGAGTACGTTTACCTAAGACGGTGACTATTATTACAATAATGTTTTTCCTTGTGAGACAAAACAATTAACTTATTGATTGATTTGTTTGCAGGAACATCATGGCTAAGTTGTCATTTATAGATATTGTAAATCTTTATACCTTCGTCAATATTTAGCGGAACATTAAACACAGACTTATCGTGACAGCACATTAATGAGCATCAATAAAATGTACCTAAAAGAACAGTTATAATATTAATTGAACATTAAACTTTCATTCATCTATTACTTGTATATCTTTATTTAAATCTCTCTCAAGGGATTGTTCGCTTTATAAGGTTAATCAAAGTTCAACTTTTTCCGCCGCGAGTTTTTGCATCGATCTTTCACTTTTTTGTCTCTGGGCTCCTGTTACAAAAACGACCATAGACTAGCTATAATCTAGACGTTGATCTAAAAAACATCAGAGTGTCAGTGACGACTATGAGTTTTTATATCAAGCTATGGCCCATAATACGATTTTTTACAACCCACGAATAGATTAATACATTATTGTCACGTGCAAAAAACTGTAACTGCAACTTCGTTTTTTACTTAAGGTTTGGAAAATAAGTAAAAAGTTAATAATTGAGTTTGATGGTCACTGAAATAAAATTGATGTCGTTGTGTTAGCTCGTCACGAGTTTTGTACAAAAATAAGTTAATTCCTAGAACTAAGTGACCGTACGAGAAGGTATTGAACCGAGATATCCGAATGAATGACGTGTTTTGACAGAATAACAAACGAAATTTACCGTTAAGTAACCTAAGAGGTGTGGGGAAGTCTAATTCTCAATTCATTGTACCTAGGTACTCCATTCTTCGTTGGTATAAAAATTAAATTGACTAAAGACTAGCTTAAGTAATGAAATAGCACAGCGATTCCACATCAGAGGCCATCAGACCGATTTGAGAAATCTCTGACACCAGGGCTTGCTAGGCGATTAAACCTGCAGCTCACTTGATAAGAAGAAGAAGCACGCTGAAAATTTTTAGGGTCGGTATTTAGAAATACATCCCTATATTAAAACTTTTTACCGGTTCTATTCGGAGGTATCCTTATAAAACGAAACCATAGATGTATTGACAACAATAAAACGAACTCCGTCCTTTGTTAACACAACAATTAATTTGGCACAAATTGTTCTAAAGTTATTAATATTGTTATAGTTCTAAACTAATTATTATGATCGAAGCGTTACACTCGTAATTAATCAACAATAACCGGTTGGCGGGCGTTTAATTGAATAACTGTAAACACAATTTTGCTAACGATACATTTGCGTCAATTACTGATGTCTGTTGACACTTCTATAACTGTTAATTTACGTCTCAAGATAAATAGAATTCAATATACGAAATGAGGAAAATAATCATAAATCTATAAAGAAGCTACTGCAGTGATTTCAAATTATTGTCTACAAAATCTTTATGATGCAATAAATTATGTTAACAGTAGCCTTTGTTGACTATTTGAAATATTATAATAATTTTCAAAGTGACATAATTTATTATAGCTATGAACTACGCACGTATTTTATAAAAAAAAAATATATAAAATCAATAAAGTGCACACAGCGTGCATCGTTGATGTCTTTTTAAGGAGCAAATCGTACGCTACGAGAGGTGGTACATAATTCATTTATTATGTTTTGCTTTTATCATATGGTAAGTATGGGTAGTTTTATAAATGGTTTGCCTACTTTATATTCAATGTATTTTTTTATTTTATAGCTTTGCAAATAACTACCTGTATATTTACTATGAAAGCACCTCCTAAAAGTTACCTACTTACGGTTAGTTTCGGCATAAAAATGTTTCGTGATCCTTCAATAACTAATACGCTATAACAATGGTATTTGACCTAAATACATCAGTGTATATGTTAAGCAATAAATTATTCAACATAAGGATTCGCATCCTTAACCGATGTCGTAGTTATCTTAACTGTATCGAGAGTAACTGTAAAAAGATATTTACCTTCTTATTCGACCCCAAAAAGAGCACAGCACGTTGTAGATAAACAGTTTTAAAGCAAACGTCTGAACAAACACTTGGAGCACTTGTACAAAGTCAGGAATAATTTTGTAATTTAGAAGAACTGTGTGTTTAATTTGTTTCGTTCGGGAGTGTGAGGCATCTGCGCGCGCGCACGGTACGCTGTGGAGGTGCGGCCGCGCTGCACTTGAACGTTGAACTGGCGTCGCGAGCGCGCATGCGCGGCCGACACTCCGACCGGTTCGCTGGAACACGTAGTGTAATTGTACCAAGCATCGTCGGCAATGGATGCAGACCGCAGCAACATTTGGACAAGTGCTGTGGTCAGCCACAGCTACACTTAATTGATTGCCGAAGATCGCTGTCAGTAACGTTATCTATCGACGTAGATCACGTAGCTGTTTCTAATAGATTTGCACTAATTGTGACGTTCTACATAGATAATGGCCGTAACCGCACGTCGGTGAGTGACGCAGGACGGAGGTACCACTGACCAACATCGCTCGACTGTCCCATTCAAATATAAAATTGATAGTCAGTGTTCGGAATACAAATAAATGTCAAATGCGCAAATTCATTGCGGTTTCCGCCTCCGTAGGTACTGTGGAAATGCCTCCCATAAATATTTCGTGAACAAACAGTAAACAAACCAAAACATATGACAGTAAATGAAGTAACAATCTCAAATATTTAAACAACAAAACAATAACTTTATGATAATCGCTTCCAATGAGGAATAATTAAAATTAATTTAAGTTTGTTGTAACAATAACAATGAGGTATTATCAACAAATCAAAGCGTAGCAATAAACAGATAAGGCCTCGACTTAGTACAAAGTAACTCATAAAAACACATGCATAATCCTATGTTCAATTAGCTCCGTAGACAATAAAGGCATACTTGGACGATGGTGAACTCATAGATAGATATTTAATTATTATTTACGGAGCGCTTAGTCATCTTAACTTCAGGTTGAGTCCAAACGTTAATATCAACAACGCTTGAAGGCAGTACACGCTACATCAAACGAAGAAGCGTGTAAAACACGAGTTTACTGCCATAGAATTACTCTTAAAATAAAAGCTGCAAACGAACAATACTCTGATGTAACGATTGACGCAATAAAACATTATATTTTAAGTAGCAATAAGCGAGGAAAGTCGTGGTAGTAAAGGCAGCATAATAGCGACATCCTGTGCATGTCCTAGCAACGAGTGGTCGCGGCCGGGCATCGAACCCTGGACGCTGGCGAGCCGCGTGCGCACCACGCACACAGACACACCTCACGACTTTAAAAATACCAATAATAAAAATATACCTGTATATTGACAACGATGCTCCTAGTACTTTAACATCTTCCAGCCTTGCACGATAAAGTTACATTGTTAAACGTACTTATAAACTAAAAATAGGTTCCATATTTTTTCCATATAATTGCGTCACTATTTTTAAACACTGATGAGTCACAGATTGCTGCTTTAATGCTTAGTAGGACTGAAAAACTTTCCAGTTTCTTCAATCATGAGCACAATGATAAAACATTGTAGCCTTAATCAACAAAGCATCATAGGATCTTGAGAAAACAATTGTAAAAAGAAAAAAGTACCATTTTATATAATGTACGTAAATATGTATGTCCTACCACCTGCCAGCAATAAGCGATACATGTTTACCGTACATTTATCTAATATATTCCCTGTTATTCCCTGGCGGCCTGTTAGTGGGCAGTGCACGCCGCTCCTTAGTCGTGGAGGTTTGTCGAACGTTTATTCCCGAGGTCCGCGAACGTTACATCACATCACATAAACACGACGCTCTCTGGACCCCCATATAACACAATTTTACGCTTCCTGAGCGAACTTCGCCTATAAAATACCCTTAAACTTATCCCACGCTGTAATAACTTCCAATAAAACTACCTTTCTTATATTGCAAGTTTATTTCTAGGAACTAAATTTGAGCATAAATTAACTTAAATTTTACACAATGTGGAGACCTGATTCAAAGAGAACTTATATTTTAAGTTCTGTCGAATCAGGCCTACCTACTCCTAGGCCGCATTAATTTAGTTTGGTCTTATTGGACCATATTTGAGCATTGTTTCAGTCAAATATTTTGTATTATTTTAATACAGGGTAACAAGGATATTCAATCATAGCTGGTATCCGACCAAAATATATTTTCAAATGAACCCCAGTCATAGCTTTCAGCACTTCAAATTATTTAATAGTCCCATCATAGGAGAATGACAAAATGTAGCTTTATTATAAAAGCATCTCCTGTAAAATTTCTGTTAAATTCCCATTTCATGTCATGGCACTAAACTTTCAAATACCATTTCTTATGTATGTCAAGTCATAAAATCATCGTTACCCCGTATTAACCTACCATTACCTAATCTAACACCCTATTCCTCTTCATAATGTTTGGCTATAGCGTCTAATATAAACTGGAAGGTCCTGGGGTTGATCCAACTGTGTCCTGAGGGTAGCTCACTGGGGTCCAGACTCCTGGCTTGTCTGCCGACTGTGCGCTCCAGGAAGTAGTCGTCATACTCCCTGTCGTAGTCGGGTAAGATCGGATTGAACTTCGCGTAGTAGATAGCTGAGAGGCACGCGTACAGGAGTAGTGCTGCCGTGAACAACTGGAAAGAAATAAGTAACATGTTAGATGGTGGACAGATAGCGTTTAAAGAACTAAGTGGGGACAAAAGCTACAAATTATCAAGAGTAATTTCGGTGGTTATAGTTATCTTCTATGTGTTGTAACTCATGTAGGTAGGTTTATTAAACAGTCTCGATTTGAAACATCTCAAAGTGCAAACGAAAAACTACAATCATTAAAATAACTGGTTTGCTTATTTTCCCACAGTCATTTCCGCGATGCAGAATTTAAATTGTTAATTCTTTTGGTAGCATTTATTTAAATCAAAACCACATCATTCTACTGAATGAAAAGTATTGAAACATCCGTCAGTGACTAAACAATGTATCTGTTTACAGCGATCAGCTTTATGAGGTAAGTTTTGAATCAGTAGAATAATCGGTGGGTCATTACCGCGACCCGCACGCGCCGAGCGCCGGAGCTCCGCCGGAACTACTCACATCCTCCCTCCTTACCCCACCCTCACAGTCGTGACCACCGATTTTAAACCATACATCTTATAAACAAAACACCACTCAAATTGTTACAAGAATTTCTCAGTACATGCACTTTAGTAAGCAAAGAATTCAATTAGACTTGCTTACAAACACTGTATAATTAATAACATTATAAGTATTATTTTACGTTCTTTTGATTTGAATAAGACGTTTAGACATTATTTTTAATTGCTACCTCCGAATTTTAATGGAGGAAGTTTTTAGACATACCTATCTTCCCTTAACTGCTAACATACACATTTGAGTTAGAAAAAATAAGGAAACATTTAAAAGCAGAAGCACTTAAGCTGCGGCCGTGAAAATAATATCACGTTTCGGCAGCCGATGCGTTGTCAATAATTGGGCTTATTTAGTAGATACAGATAATTGTGAGAAATAACTTTAAGTAAGTGAGCCTTATTTTGTGTGTAAATATATCCTCGTATTGTTGTCGAAGCCCCGATCTAGGTAATGTTTGTGTAACGAGGCTCGCAAGGCTGTCGGTGCAGCGCTGTCGCGACGGTCATCGCATGGCGTTTAACTGTGTCAATGTTATGTCGTCTAACTACCGGCTGTTCGTCAAATAACCACGTAATAGCTGTTTTTGTTACTGAATTATAAACAACAATAATTTTCGCGCTACGATGCGCTACGTTGCGCTTGAGGTCAAGTCTATTTTTGTGCATTCGGGAGAAGATGACGTCTGTCAGAAACTAGTAGTCGATTTGTAGTATCGAATGATTTAATTTATCACGATATTGCAGTTATGGTTGATATGGAAATCTCGCTACCATTATTATAAAGGTAAACTGAGTAAAAAGTTGTGTCAACTTTGTCATGGAATAGACTTTACTCTAGTTAATACTCATTAACGGCCAGTTTCTTCATCAAAAGTTAAAGTTATGGCTAAAGTAATGTCTAAAGTTAAAGTAACGGTCAAATTCAATTTTTCTATTAGTTTTGCTGTCACTTTAGCCCTGAAAAAACGAATTTGACCGTTACTTTTACTTTAGACATTACTTTATCTTTAACTTTTGATGAAGAAACTGGCCGTAAAAATCCAAGTTGCTTAACTTGGAGTTTTTTTCGAGCAACGTGAGAATTCTGTGGCTCTATCAAATAAACCAACTAGTTAATAATTCCTATTCAAAAAATCTCTCAAAAATACATTAAGCATTACTTACTTGGAACACACTCCAGAACTTGAAGGACCCCTCGTTGATGATCCAGTCGTAGTACCCCGCCCAGGGGTCGGTGTACCTCGCCTTCTGCTTCATCGGCTTGGCGGTGGTGGTCTCTTCATAGTGGTGGTGGTGATCCTCGTCATAGTAGTCTTCGAAGCCTCTGCCAGTACCCACTGTCCCGTTCCTTGGCTTCGTTCTAGTTCGTTTCGGGTGTTGGACCTGGAATTGATATATTTCAGAAGTTAAGTAAGATTAGAAGTAATAAAAAATTAAATAATGAGTTTTTGAATTCGATTATGAAAAATTCTATATGAATGGCCACAAAATGTAATTATTTGATAATATTTTTTGTGACCATAACAAAATCTAATAGATTTGAATTTGAGATAGAATCTGAATTTGCCCAAAATTTTATTAATGTAAAAATATTCAGATGGCTGCGTAAAGATTTGATTTTCAAATTAGATCAAATATCAAAAAGTTTGATAAATGTGAAAACTTATCTTGTTAAGCCTACGAAATACTATTAATCTTGTACAGATTCAAAATCTAATGCTAATAATAGATTTAGTCAGAAAAGAGGTTCATTATATTTTCAAAGGTCTATTTTAATATTTGATTGGCACGTTATTTGAGATAAGGCTAACAAAGAAACTACGCAATCTTTTGTAAAAACTCATAGCAACCTATGGGTCTGTAGCGTTAAGTTGCTATTAATTTTTAGAAGACGTGCTCTGAATTTACGTTATACGTATTCCGAATTTTCACATAACTCCTAATACAAATGTTTCATACTCCTAATCTCATAAACTCCCAATTATCCACCTTATGTAGTTTCAATTAACCCTGTTGATTTTGATCTTTTTGCCTCAAAAAATCGAATCAACTTGTGCCACTGTGTTAGCCCTACAAACACCTTTCAGTCTTACAAAAGAAAAATTAACACCCAATAACAAAAAAGTGTAAACTAATAGACAAGAATTCATAAACGTCCCCAACAGAGCTAATTACACAAAATGATCTAAGTACGCGTTCTAGTTCGATTTACACGAGCATGTCAACCACGGCGTGGTTGTCTAAATAAGTTGCCCAGCCCATCCAGTTAGCACTAAACAGTCGGTCACCCACTTTACCCAGTTCAGTGGGTACCGTATTCTGACCTTGTTTCATTTGTTTCCACATGCCAATAGAATGTTCAGACGGTTTCAGAGATATGCCGCCTTCATGGTCGATTTGGTTGATTTTATGAACGCCTTAATTGGGATGCACATGTGTTCCTAAATTGCGTGTTATTTTTTGTTTTGGTATCGATTCAATTATATTTAACCATTTCAAATTGTTAACGAAAGTATTTCCCATAAGGACTCAAAATGAGATAGGTTCAGACGTAACTTACAAAAAAGCACATGCAATTACCTAAACTGTAATTACCCAATTGGGCACGTTAGAATTTTCGGTGGTGGCACTTTAGTCTGCATGGTTAGGTACTATGATTTTCGCAAAATCCATGACCTATTCAATCTATGCAACTATACACGAACTATACTTTATTACAGCTACTTGAAAACTCACAATTGTGTTTTCCTACTATCTGAAAACCCCAACACTGAAGGTAGTTTCTTTATCGGATTGGCAAAAATATAAACGAAAAGTTTTGATGAAGAGATATTTGTTCAAAAAACGGTCGAATGATATTTAATGAAACTTGGCCGCAATACAAGCTTATAACGAAACGACATATAGGCCACTTTTCATCCGGGTGTGGGAAGCATTAGCTAATACATAAAAACTAAAATCCACAACAGATACATACCGCAACAGCAGTATTATTACTGACAGTAGACGCGGCAATGGCTCTCTGCTTGTTCACATTCCTGACGACGTCCAGGGCAGTGCGCAGTGCCGTCAGGATGAACTCCGAGATGGGCATCCTGCTCGAAGACTCTTCAGCGGGAGACGAGAGGGAAGCTTCGGGGATCTCGTCGACACTAGAATTTGATGTTTAGGATTATAAATATGATTAACATAGATTATTTATATTTCATAAAAAGTAAAGCTCATAGTGGAAAATTGTGATTTAGTATTTTGTTTGCATATATTTTGATATTTTGTGAAATGTAGGCACTTATATTATTATCAGTCGTCAATCTTGTATAACACTATGTGAATAACAACAAAGGGATTAAAATGACAATTAGTGAAATCGAAAAGCTACCATTTACATTTTCCCATTTTCGGAAGTTGGTATCGATTAAGCTTATCGGACAAATAAATTCATTAATTACATAATGTATTCCGTTTGTAAATTAATGTCTCAAAAGTAATATGAATTCACATGCTATAGCATAAATTAATTCAGCAATTTAAATAGCAACTACGTTATTGTCAGATTGCAAATTTATTACATACTCGTATGAAAAAGATTTTCCACGTGTTTTAAAATCACTACCTATCAGAAGACATCTTATTAGAGATACTTTACAGATTACAAGTAATTGTGATTTAAAATTAAACCAAAAACGATAACATAAATAAAATAAAAAAAGTACTTACTGCAACGGTATATATTTATACTTGCTGTAGGGCGGAGTATGCGGCGTAGCGGTGTCGTAGCGCACAGCTGCGCGCGCGCCGCCCGCCCACAGCGCAAGCGCCACCGCGCCCAACCAAACCACCCCGTGACATGACAACACCACCCCTTTCGACACCATTGTCAAACCCGAAAATAACAAAAAAAAAAAGAAAAAAAATCGGTGGTCTATTTTTTGTTTTCACTTTTCAAAAAATTTTGTTTTTTTTTCTATCGGATGTTCATGGTTCGCCGGTAGGCAGTCTACTGAGAGATTTGTAACGTGCGCCCCAGTTAACAGTGCAAAGGGAGCTACTGAAATATGAATACTGTAAACAAACCGAGCCACCTCTTAAGTGGAGTGTCAATTTAATTTGTACAGTTGACACGCTAGTGAAAGCTTGAAGCTGGATCTGTTTCATATCAACTTTATCTGTTCGTTAACGTGTTTTACAGTTTTCTCTCATTCATCTTTTTTACAACTCTATTTTTCATTAGTTTGATTTAGACGGAGACACTACATTTCATTCTTACAACATGCTATACTTCTGATCCTTAACAATTTTTCTCTTTTTTCCAAAAAGGAAGAGGTTCTCAATTCCTCGAGATCTTTTCTTGCAATTTTCCAAAAATATGACTTTACTTAGTTTATTATTGTTATCGTCCGGAAATCGAACCACAGAACCCTTGTAATGATCCACGGATGTTATCCGCGATATAAGTTATTCACCAAAGGGGCAGACAATGATCAAGGTAATAAAACCCAGACAGCATAGGTATTATAAGAATACGAACGAGGAAAACTTAGTAGTTTTCTCGCACTATACTTAATGGCTAAAAGACTACTCTGCTAAGTGTAGCCATAGTGTTCGAATTATAATATTAATGTTGAATGTGTGTATTATGTTGTAAAAAAAAAAACTAGTATTAAAATAATAGTGCACATGTTATCAAAAACACGTATCGAAGCCCACTTAAGAACCATTTTTAACATTTTCTTCCGTGAATTCTTACTAAGTTTGCTAGTAGCCCATGTGCCATCAATAAACACATAGCAAAAAGTAAAGTACTTGAATACGAGATCATTATCACATTACATACGCAGACATGGTCTCGTCTTCAATTATAGCAATATACGACACATGCAAAGGGTCGTATAGGAAGTGCCCAGTTATCACCGGCCTCCTAACTGTAATAATTTATTGCTGCTTACTCTCTCTCCGTCTGAACAGCGACATACTGGCAGCTTGTGACCATGTAATTATCACGGGTCCACTTCGGCGATCTACTTATCTCTCGTTCTCATAATCTATATTTAAGATAAACTATGTAAAAGAATTCTAGAAGCGAGTAAAATGTTTGTCAGATAAACTTCTGCAGGGAGATAAGATATTGCACTGAGTTTAAACACCATATTTCATCGTGAGACAGCCGAATCCGCAATGCGGGTGCACCTTAGTCTCCCAGCCAAAACTAAGTGCAGTCTGCACTTCGAAATTCATCTGTTACAAAACAGTCACTGTGCAGAAAGTTCCCCAATTTTCTGCTTCTTTAATTTAATTTACTAATTTGACAGATAGCATGCCAACCTCGTTGCTCTAGTTTTCCATGCCGCTATGTAATTTGTTTAGAGGTATTTATCTAATCTGATAATCAGTTTTGGTAGCTGTACAGGTTCACTAAAATCAGAAAAAATGTTACCCGTTTACATGAATTAGAATTATATCTTGTTTTTATATGTATGTCAGTTTATACTTAATATAATAAGTAGGAATTCTTTTTTGTTTGTTTATTTATGGGTACAAAAAGGATCCGAAACTGCTAAAACGATTTGAAAAATTATTTCACTTTTGAACTACAGTCTTCCCGAGTAAGGTATGCTATATTTTATCCCGGCACGGGATAGTAGTTCCCAAAGGACGCGAGTGAAACCGCGAGAAAGCGGCTAGTATGTACATAATGTGTCTTGCATCTGTTGCGTTTCTAACAGCCCTTTCACACTAGGGGGTTTTTCCGTTCAGTTTTTCCTAGTTATAACGCTTATAGTAAGTAATCAATTTACCACTACTCGTACTAAACATGCCCGACAGATTTTTTCTGCTCGATGTTGTTTCGTTTTCGCAATTTCAGTTTCAGTGTTGCACATTTTAGATACTGAATAAACCATTTTTTAACTCAATGCCAAGATTCGCAGTTTCGCAATATTTTATCAAAATTCAACGTAATCTCATCGATGTTGTTGTCAGCAGCAGATATATCTCCATTGCACACTTGACATAAAGACAAGGCCCCTTATCTGTGATCACCTTCAATTGCTAGAAGTGCCAGTGTTACATTACCTCTCGTGAGCTCGCCATGAACATCATGGGGGACAAAATCATATTCGTTTTACCACTAATATTTTGCCTAATCCACAATGGTAGTGGTTTATCGAGGATTGACCCCCTCGTGGATTCGAAAGTAGGCCTAATTCGTGGCTTGAGAGCTACCGACGGTGATTATTCCATGTTTATGGGCATCCCTTACGCAACTGTGAACGAAAGTAATCCTTTTGGGGTAAGTTACTTATAGAAATAATAGTATTTCAGCCTTTTTCCTTGTACGATATAAAGTTAACTTTTATTTTCTAGCCTTCTACCCCACATCCCGGCTTTGACGACGTTTTTGAAGCTTACGATGATTCAGCCATATGTCCTCAAATTGAAGAATTCCACAATACTGTAGTAGGATCGGTGGACTGTCTTCATCTAAACATTTATGCGCCAAACTCAGCTAATTCTAGAAACAGATTACCCGTCTTAGTATGGATCTATGGTGGTGGATTTTCCATTGGATTCTCAGGCAGATTCCTGTACGGGCCACATTTTTTTGTTGAAAAAGAAGTAATTCTAGTAACACTAAATTATCGTTTGGGTCCCTATGGATTCATGTGTCTTGACATTCCTGATGTGCCTGGAAACCAAGGTCTGAAAGATCAACAGCTGGCCCTGAAATGGATAAAAGACAACATAGAAGCGTTTGGTGGTGATTCTAATCAAATAACAATTATGGGTGAGAGCGCCGGAGGAGCATCGGTCGACTTCCATTTATTATACAGTCAGGAAAAATTATTCGATAAAGTAATCTTACAGAGCGGCGCTGCGTTAAGTCCCTGGGCTATTGTAGAACCAGACACATCTGCTCCACTCAAGTTATCAGAACACCTCGGTTTTGCTACAAGGGACATACAAGAAGCTTTAGATTTTCTGGCTACAGTCGACACGAATTTAATAATTGCATCGATTCCGGAACTTGGCTTGGAATTTCGTCCTTGTAAGGAAAACGACTTTGAAAATGTTGAAAAGTTCATCCATGACTATCCGCTTAACATCAAGAAGCCAAGTATTGCAAACGTTCCTATTCTTACAGGATACAACACCTATGAATCTCTCTATATTTATGACAAATTGTCAGAAGAAGAATTTGAAAACCTTAACGTGTTCCATGACTTTTTGGTCAAATACTTTAACCTTGACGATGAAGATCTTATTGAAATGGAACAATATGTGAGAAATTTCTACATTGGAGATGAAAAAATAAGCAAAGCCGAAGAAGATGGAATTATTAAATTTCATTCAGATTTGTTCTTTACTTACCCTGTGGTCAGGACTATTCAGAAATACCTTGACAATGGAGTCAAGAATATATATTTCTACTTGTTCTCTTATGAGGGTGAAAGGAACTTTGTTAAAAACAAACAGAACATTACTACGGCAGGAGCATCACATGCAGATGAACTAGGATATTTGTTTGATATCTCGTACATGGGTGAGCCCAATCCTGAAGATCAACTTATTGTCGACCGCATTACGACGTTGTGGTCCAACTTTGTTAAATACGGGTACGTACATTATTTAATTTACAGTACCTAATTCTTTAGTGCCACTTTTCAATTCTTTAGCCTTAGATAAAGAGCTAAAAATATTGCCAAAAGAATTTTAACCTACTACGCAATAACATATGGTTCACTTTAGAGTATTTTTTTTGTGTTCGTTGTTTCAGAAACCCTACTCCTGAAACCAGTGAACTATTGCCCGTCCAATGGCCGATCGTCACAAAAGACTTATTGAACTATCTGAACATCGACTCAGAACTTCAAGTGGAGAAGAGAAATTTCAATACCAGGATAGTTTTCTGGGAACTATTTTATAAACTCAATGAAAAAGCGCAAATAGGTTATAGTGAAGATTCTGAATAAATTCGATGATAATGACCAAGTTAAGTAATTAGATATCTTTGTAAATTGTGTGCTTACTCGTACTCTTCTTAGGCTGGTGTATATTTTGAATAATGTATTTTAATAATAAAGTGAATTAGATACATTTTATTGTGTTGATTTACATACATTTACGAAAAAAATTATAAATTAAATTGGATTATTTAAGACTAGCTTCCGCCAGCGGCTTCGCCCGCATGGTGTGTTGATAAAAAGTAGCCTATGTGTTAATCCAGGGTATCGCCTATCTACATACCAAGTTTCAATCAAATCGGTCCAGCCGTTTTTGCGTGATTGAATAACAAGCATACATCCATACATTCTCACAAACTTTCACATTTATAATATAAATAGGATATATACGTCAATAAATAAAATTCCATTGTTTCTGTAAAGTCATCTGATTGGAACACACGATATAGATGAGATCATCTGTATTCTGTATCATGACCCTCCATATCTTGAACAAAACTTATCACCTCTCAACAAGCGTTCAAGATAATCTTATTTTGGGCTCAACGTACTTAGAAATATTTTATTTGCACTCATAGTCAAAAAATATACCGCTGAAAAATTCAAAATTTCTGAAAATAATAGCTACTACGTTTTACCAGCCATAGCAGCACAATTAATGCGCATATAAGGCATCACAATGTTGACCTAAGAAGGGGACGTTTATGGACACTTAAGTGGGAATGCGGGTCGTATAGGCGCCCCGGTATTGTATTACATAGTGGAAAATAATTTAGTATCTACGCCTCGCACCAAATAATATGTATAAAGAACTAACTTCGCGTGCCGAGACAACTTTTAAGTAGCCGGATGGTGACATAACTATCCTATGTCCTTTTCCCGGGACTAAGCTACCTCCCCTCTAATTTTCAGTCATTCTTAAGTCATAAATAGTGTAACTAACATGACTTTCTTTTATATAAGTAAATAGATTTGCACGTGGCTGAAAGGCAACCACAACAACATACCAATTTTACGGTTCCTTGACCTACCTTTATGATATGTAATACGTCATTTCCAGACAAGTCACATACAGGTACAAATTAATTTTCCTTTTATTCCAACGCTAAAATCTCTAAAACTATCACTGAAAACCGTTAGATGTACAAGGTACTCGCACCTGGATACAAATTATTAACATTTTTCAGACAGTGCAAAAATTTACAGAGTTAGGTACAATTTCAGCTGAAGAGACAATATTGTACTAGGTTGTGCCTTTCATCAATACTTGTAACTTTCTCCTACATGTAATAATTTCACTGCATCTTGACTTTTTGACCTGTACTTTGCTATAGGCCCAACGTTCATTGCAATACTTTCGTTCAGTGGTCGTCTTCTTTGAAAATATGTCCTTAAAACCTCTTTGATGTCTTTCATTTGTTATGGCAACTAATGGCAAAAGTTATGGGCACTTACGTAGTTTGTAACATTTGTTTACAGTTACGATGTTACTTTTATTACCTGCCTACTTCGCTCATCGATCGATTTTTATCTAGAGCTAAGATCAAAATGTCTCTTGTTGGGAATTACTACTCGTAACTTACATAAGTCTATAATAGGTAAACAACTTAACATATTAACGTCATACATTGATAATGTTAAGTCCATCATGTAGATATGAAATAAATAATAGAAATGAGAGTGTTTTTATTTCACTTTCAAACTTTCTGATCTTATTATCTGAAACAATAAGAGTAAAAATAATTTCTCCAATCTCAAAACTGTTTGTGTCATTTATGGCTCTAATAAAATAATTAATTAAATGCTACAGAAAATTTGGATTCGCTAGTACGATGAACAAAAACAAACAGAAACATATTATTTGAATAATTAAATTTTAAAAATATCGTATACTTAACAAACAGCACCCAAAAATTCAACAAAAATAAACGACCTGCATTGTTTTACAACTAGAGAGCACTCAGCCGGTTGCAATTACTTTATGCTGCAAGAAGAGGGTCTCTCTGGTTAGAATGTTTCATGCAAATCTTGAGAAATAATAGGTATATTAAAGTGACAAAACTACTTTTTCTCACAAACTTCTAAAACTTGCCGATATTTTCCTAAAAAATTGTTTCCTTTAATCACATATGTATTTGGATAAAGTGAAAAGGCGTCATTAACATTTCAAATTGTTTTATTTTCAAGCTTAACATATTTAACTATATTTTTGTTGTAATAATGAACTACGTTCAAACAAGACGACATCGTAACTATTGAACGTGTCCAGTTCACAACAATTCTTATCCTATACTAAATGTAACTTATTATAAGATTTATTTGAACAATTTCTAATTCGATTTGACCTTTTCACTAACATATTTTTCAGCGGCTGTTGCGATAGCTCGCGTAACTCTCCCTGTAATCTCGTGAAGATTTTCATTAGAAAGATGTGATTCGATCGATCTCTTGGAGAAGAACCCTGCCGTGGTTTGGTTTGGTCTCCAACTGTTGGGGTACGTAATCTTATGACGTAACACGGCTTTGATGATGAGAGCTCCTACGTAAACAATAAAGTATACACTAAAGTACAGAGGCAAATAATAAAGCTTCTTCCCTAAGTAATAGTAACTGTATCTGTTGACTCGAGGCATCTCAGTAGTGGTCGTAGTTGTAGGATGGTGGTAGTGGTGATGATCGTGGTCATGCTCGTCAAAGTCATGATGGAACTTGAAATCTCCCGGGAAATCGTGAGGAAAACCATGATCGTCCATTGGAGGTCCGTGGTCAGGCTTGAGATCACCAGGCGGAGGAGGCGGCGCCATCATTCCCATGTCATTTCCTTTCATAGAATCACCACCTTTCGTATCTCCCATGTGTGGTTTATCGAAAATAAGATCAGGATAGTCAGGTTCTGGTTGATATGATGGAGGCGGGGCGTCGTGATGACCGTAGCTGGGTGGTGCTGGAGCGGACGGAGGCGCTGGTTTACTGTAATGGTAGCCTTGGAAGTCGGGCTTACTATCTGTATTCATTGCCGGTGGGCTATCGTCATCATCGTCTTGGGCCATCGGGGGCTTATCATATGAATAGCCCATAAATGGCTTGCTGGGCGGAGCAATCGTAGGCACAAAAACTGGAGCCTGTGGAGAAGGAGCTGTGGGTGGCTTATAGCGGTACCCTATGTCTGATGGGGGCCCGTCGTTATCAGCAGCAGGACCAGAATCTGTAGGCGGCTGGTACGAAGAAACAGGCGCTGGTGCGGGAGCAGGTGCATATGGAGGAAACGACTCATAACTAGTTGGTGCCGGGAAATCATCTGCGGTCACTTTCGGAGCGGGTGGGGGTGGCGGGGGCACCAGGCTTGCGACAGTATTTATAGGACGAGAGGGTGGAGCAGAAGGTGGTGGGGGTCCTGCTGGTTTGCTTGGTTTCTGACCGTAAGTGGGTGGTTGAGGCAAATATGGCTGAGCAGGATTGTAACGATCTATAGGTTGACGTACTGGAACTGCAGGTTCCTGAACTTCTCCCCTAACTGGATTTTTAATGTCAGTAAAACTGTCCAAGTTAAACATATTGTTACCTTTTTTGCCATTAGAAAAGGAATTGAATTGTGATTTCTTCATATTTTTCATTTGGAAAGGCTTTAAGTCAATATAAGGAAAGCGGATATTGGGTTCTGTGCGAATTGCTCGGGATTCGTTTTCCGCTCCATTACCGGGATTAGTGCCAAATCTGCAAACAAAATAAATTCATATTTAACCTTTACACTTAAGTAACTGATAATAAATATTTACATATATAGTATGAGACGCTTACCCTGGTAATGCAAAGTTATCATCGAGGCCTGCATCATTTTCAGTCTTATCTTCGTTGGGCTCAGCATCAGTACTTTCTGTATTTTCTTTGTTATCATTATTAGTGTTTTGTTCTGAACTGATAGGTTCTTCTTCCCATGTGCCGGAATATTGATCATGTTTCTCGTTGTCAATGATGTGCCATATATTTTCTACGTGGTTCATTGGCGCTTGCGATGTCGTGGTTGTAGCTAAAGTAGTCGTTGTTGGAGGTGCTGGTGTACTAGATGTTGGTGCTGGCGGCACATACACTGGCCCAGAGTTGTACAAGTTGTTGTATAGGGCAAAGTAATCAGTCATATCAGTTTTCACTGGCTTCTCTGTTGACGGCACTGGTAAACCATAGTTTGAATCATCATTAGTTTCTTCGTCAGGTACATAAATTGGTCTCGATGTAGTAGTCGTAGTCGTGGTCGTTGTAGTCGTCTTGGGTTTAAATTTCTCCTTTTCTAATAGTTTCCGTATGGATTTCATGTTGTTGTTGTTCGATTCAAACTCAGCAAATATCAGGTCAGGCGTTTTAATCTTCGTTGTAGTGGTCGTGGCCGGCGTCGTGTTCTGTGGCGTGTCCATCCGGTTCATCCACTTGTGGTAATAGAACGGCGCTGATCTTCCCATGTCAATCTGCGGCGGTCGCGGCGATGGAGTTACAACGTACACTAATGGTCCAGGAAGATTCGCGGTATAAACATGATGAACGTGAAAACAATTTAACAAAACAACTAGTATTACTATTTGATTCATTTTAGAATAATACAAGGTACATTTGGTACACTGAGTTACGCGAGTGCTCCACACGACAACTGACTAGAAAATGATGGGTATGGCTAAATATTTTCAAATACACATGCTCGGTACAGATGCGTTGGGTGTAAAACTGCGATAATTTTTAGCGGTACTCCAATATGTAGAACGGTAGAAGCACGATTCAGATGACCCAAACCCGAGTTACAATAATTTACACTATTAGCGCGATAAGCAATGTCGCTCCCGAACAAGCCTAGAAAGTGTCACATATTTGTTCAAAATATTTAGAGCACCTTAAGTGGAAAGTTTTCCACATTCCATTCAATCGTCTAATAAGATAATACTGTCTAGTATCTAGATTTTTCAGGTAATTCCTCTAGTTCTTCATTGAGAGTCCTGAAAACTTGGCATTTATCTGCCTGCATGTTTACATCCAAACAGTAGGTAAAATATTTCTTATGTCATTCCATCAAAGACAACAATTCCTCCTGTTGTGTTACAATTCCTCGACACTTCTTCAGTTACTATCAAAATAGTCACTATCAAAATAGTGAAACAGATTTTAAAGAAATGTCGTCATGTCAGTTGAATTTATTTACATACAGTAGATAGTAATTAATACTTAAATTATCAATTAATATTTTTTGGAATCAATAGCAGACACCTGAGGACTTTAATTACACGGTAGGCTTACCTACATGATAGTAGGTAACCTCATGTAAACTGTGCCTGCTAAAAGCTAATTATTTCTTATACCTACATCTTTTTCAACCTTTGCATTACTTTTCAAAGATCATATTTTTCAAGTCCAGTACAATAATATTTTCATTCGTTTCAAACATCGAATACTTCAGAAAGAATTTTGCTGTCTAGACGCCGCCGGCATGTTTACTCAAAAGATTGTTTTTGGACAGAGAAGCATTTCGCTAGGAAATCATGTCTTATTGACCTGAATCTTAAGGACAGGACTACACCAAAATGGAGACGAACAGATCAAAGTTTTTTTTTTTTAATAACCAATACCTACAATTTTTCCATTTCCATTTAGTAGATATGCTGAGTGGGCAGATACAAGATGTGCTAATAACGATATTCTATTGGTTTGGCCCAACATAACTTCAAGTACTTTTTGAGTAACTCCTCTATAAACGAAAGGGATAATATAGATAAAAAAGTCATAAACTTACCATAACAAACTTTAATTAATAAATATTATTAATCTATCATAGTTTATTCATCGATTTGTATAACTCACTGCTCTGGTACTTAACAATAGGAACACAATAAATTGTGCAAAACTTGACATGGTTACAAATAAAAATGAAGGTAGGTACTGTCATAACTTAAAACTTATTTATTTTAACTTATTTTTAACAATATCCTTGGCTTAGAAATTACAGATTCAGAGATAAAGTCAGTTCAGTCCAGCCATTCCAAAAAAATTGAGGCAGATGATAAAAATACATTGAGAGACCTTTCAAAATACACATTCATTTCTGAAATAATTAAGTCAGTAGGTACACGTTAATGCAGGTGATCGATCACAAGTTGAAGAAAATATTCATTCAGAGTATGTTATGGTCATAAAATCTGTAGGTATCAGCTACTAAATTCGTCTTAAAATTATTATTATATTTATTATTGCTTACATTTGTCGTAACAATATTAAATTATTCTTACATTACGTTTTATATAACTAATTTGTAGATGCATATCACACAGCGGGTGCTTTACTTTCTTCTTTCCTAGCTTCGGGGGCCTCCGTCTCGTTGTACGTGGGGTTATCAACTCCGGAGTCGCTACCGCCATCTGCACTGTCGCTCACTAACTTCGTCCGACTCGAATCAGGTTCCTTAACTTTGTCCACAACAGAGTTCTCTTGTTTGGCTTCTATTTTACTAGCGACATCTATTGACGGTACAGCTTTGTCACTATCCTTATTAGGTTCATTGCCTTCAATGTCGGCAGGCGTTTGTTTCTTCTTACAGAAATCGTCGTCGTAGACCACAGCCCTCTTCCGCAAGTAAAATGTATTGAATAGATAATAAATGCAGCCGGTGATGAACGTAGCACCAGCGAATATCTGGTAAGTTGGTCTTGTACCGAAGAACTTCATGAGGTAACCACCGATAAGACTTCCAGCTCCTTTGCCTATAAAACAAATGATAACAAATTAGACATAGAAACTATTTTTAATGGTAAAACAATTAAAGATAATCAACCTATGATTTCTTTTATTCTTATGAAAGCCAAATGAAGGTCACCCACAGGATACAGGAATGCTATTGTTTGCATTCGTAATTGTACCTACGAGTACATTAGCATACATCCTACTTATTGAATGTGATATGTCCCGGTACTTGATATTTTAGCAGAAGCATTGAAGTAGGCTTCTTGACTTCTACGATATTTTCGACAAGAAATTACATGTTCCTACATAGATTATCAAACTAGGGTTGGTGTAGTGGTACTCGCTCTAAACATGGTGCAACTGAAATGAAGTACCCCATACTGAGAAATGCGGTTTCTTAGAAGTAATCAGCTAATATTTTATATGAAAGAGATAATCCTGAACGTACCAACTCCATAGTAAATGCCTCCTAGTAGTCCTTGCACAGAGGTGTCAGTGGTGGTGGAAGATAGCCGAGCTGCATACGTGACCGCGGCAGTGAATGACAGGGATGACGTCACGGACTCCAGAGCCTCGAACACCAGGCACAGCCAGGGGTTGTAGATCAGGGAGTAACCTGGAAATGAACAGGAGTTAAGAAATAAAGAAAACCTTTGAGAGATTCTTGATTACTGAAGTGTTTTGTTAAACTGTCCTAAGTTATGTCCACTATTTTTAGTAAAAGATAGTAAAGTTTGCTTTTCACTAATTGCATTGTCGAATGGATTATTAGATCAACAAGCTCTTGCCCTACAAGATGTTGATTTAAACGATAAACAGTCTCAGTTTTATTTACCTAACTCTGAGTACATTTAAAGAAAGCCCTTTCGTATAAACAGTATAATTATGCATAAAGATAAGCATCTGAATGACTTGCATTAAGGAAAGTTAGAAACAAAAGGGAAATCAGCGAATGGGAAAGGAATCTAAACGGTGAAAGTGGACTTGCAGCTTACAAAGTCACTGAACGAGTTGCTGATCTAGCTGTTAAGCCTAACGTTCAATCACTTGGGAAATAATTCTAATTATCCATGATATACGACTCAGATCTCCTCCCCTGATAAGAGAATTCACATTTCAAGAAAAAAATTGCAAAAGTCGAAATTGTGAGGTTTAAATCAAATACGTAAATGAATGTGACAGCGTTGAGGTATAATTTGACACAACCCATTAGTTTAATTAACTGCTTAATTAATCAACCAAAATACATAGTACCTAATCAATTAGCCTAATTGTGACATTTTAACGCAACCTGAGCTTAAAATCGGTAATTGGGTTCATTTGATTGCTACATATGAGTGTTGCAGCATTTCTATAATGATCGATGCTTTCCTTTGACATTTCCATTTTTTTTCGCAGTAACTGCATATAATTCGATGCCATTACAAAACTTTGTACCTAAGTGCCCCAAAGCTTTTCTTTCAAATGGACTGTTCCTTACCGAGTAATCTAATCGCGTAGAATATAAACCCGATGAAGAGTACGTTGGCATGTCCCAGTCTTCTGATGATGGGTCCTGACAGCACGAGGAGTGGCAGACCAGCGATACCACCCACTGTTATGGTGATGCCCATGAGGGACCGTGACGCACCCAGGTCTTGGAGGAGCCAGAATAAGAAGCTCTCGATGTAGCCCCATGCGGTACCTGAAATGTTACAATATAGGGTTCTGTTATTATACTTTCATCATCAGAAGAAATGAGCATTATTATAAGTGCCCAATGTCATGCCATGAGGAAGTACGTAAAGAAACCTATAGTTGTTAAAGTTATTCGACATGAGACTATAAGGTTTTTTCTCGATGCCTAGCCGAATTCGAACAGCTAAAATATGCAGAATAAAGTTCAAGGTCTGAATATTAATAGAAACTGTAACTTAGATACGCGCCTAAACCTATAACCTAAAAGGTAATAACTTATCTGTTTCTGCAATAGCTATCATTAAAATAGCTAATAGTCATAAAAGGCTCAGACGACTTTATTTGCAAAATGATAAAGTTATATTTATTTTTATGCAAATTATATAGATACAGAGCCAGCACTGGCATCTCGTAATCTATTAAGAACGTGATCCACTGAAGTTGTAAAGTTTATGTCTGCATGCCAAATAGCGATGTAATCGCTCTGAGCCTCGACAAACACCTTGATGCTTAACATGCTAGGTATTCTAGACGGATACTTAAGCATGGACATCAACTTGATACTGGATAGGTACATCCACTAAATTATATGAGCAGATCGTTCAAATAGTTTCATAATAAAATTCCCCATACTATTTTGTAGTTATCTAATCTTGTTTCTTTCGCAGTGATACAATGCACAATTAATATAATGTACAGTTGTAACAAAAAATCTTACCCATTATGAAGCACGCAATGAAAAGTGCGACAATTTCCACGTTCCTGAACACAGAGATGACATCTTCGAGAAGGTTTTGCGCCGGCTGCTTGAACTCCAAGTCTATGCTCAGCATGAGAGCACCTGAAGCCACTTTCAGGACCGCGTACAGGTAGAACGCTGGCCTGAAATTCAGAATTCGTCATTATAGTAATAGTTTCATAACGTTTTATACGACAACAGAGGAGCATAATGGCTTTAAAATACATATAATTTCGGTGCTAAAATGACATGAACATTTTTTATCACGTTTTTGTAAAAACCCCCGAAAAACATTAAAATGCTGCAATTTTACGTAATGACCATGTTTGCACGTTCGTGAGAATCTGGCATGTAACGTAATAATATCTAATGTATTAAATAACTGATTGATGGCAAAGATTTGACGAACTAGAAACTGCGTAATCCCCGACTTGTTACGTAACATATGTCTGTATGTTTGTCTGTAATTACAATAATAACCGCGACCACGGCGCGCGTATCTATTACCACCGAAGAAATCTGTACGCGTAATCGAATAACATACCTACTCTATACAATGTTGCTGGGATCGATGACTTTTGTCCGTCCAAGAATTATTGTATTTACGAAAATATTGTAGTCTAAATTTACAAATACATGTATATTTTTATGTCATTGCAATATTTCAATGGTTTCCTACAAAAATATAACGTAGAAAGAGGTTATTTACATTAGACAATATATTTACATAACATGTGTAACTTAAAATAAACTAAATTGTAATCTAAATAAGTATTTCTATCAAACAAATAAGCAAAAAAAGCTCTGTATGTGTCTGCAGAATTGTGATCATTCTTAATCATAGGTTAGGTATTACCCTTAGGTTTTTCACAACATTGAATGAAGTTAAAACAGCCAATTTCAAAATATTTTCCATTTTCATTTTCCAACAATTCATTCATAGCTACACAACAGCAGCTGTCTTGGATGATTCAATACCATTATTGAAAACATCCATTATCTCCGTATTCCTTTGTAAAAGCAATGTAAAGGCAAGAAATGGGCAAAGATCTCTTCGCAATTCATTTGGGTAAAACCAAACTTTGAATAAAAATATAACATCAAACGTTCGTCTGCAAAAACCAAGGCTGTACAATTGTGCTTAACTTGCTTTGTACATGTCTGTGTTTATCATGGACATAAAAAACCGTAAGCATAGACAAATATAGATTTTCATATCTCTGCAATATCTGCTAAAACATGACTTTAACTAGACTTTCTCGAAACAACAAAGATTTTGAAACTCCTTTTGCAATCTAAGTTTCTAGAGCCTATTGCTAAAACAAAGGAGCGAGAAATTCTCGTCTGTGCAACACCTATGACGAAGCTTTAAGTGGAAGGTCAAACTTTCTACAACAACTGCAATTGCGCTTGTTGAGCTATGATCTCTTACCCCTACTGATATTGAAATTATATCTAGTCTTGAAATCAAAACTATGGCAACAAAAGTACGTATCGTCATTCTGATTGTGATTCAATCAATGTTATAACAGGCCTACTTCACGTACGGCGGTCATGGTTCGTCAGATCGTCTGCCTACCCGCTGACCCCGTCAACATTTTGCAATCCAACAATACAACATAGATTTTATGCGAAGGCGGAATACGAAGACCTCGTAGAAACCTTAACATTTAAATGTTAGGTAAACAAAGCATGTGACACCAATATTGGATAACGGACAATTAAAATGGCGTCCCCAATGATTCAATGCATACTTATAGCATCAAATTTTGTTTCTTGTTTTAAACGCCACGCTCAAAGCAAATATTATATTTAAATATTATGCTTTCAGTCAAACCATTGCACAGCTTGCGTCTGACTCTTGGCTTATGTTACAACTTTATGATATAACTGCGCTTAATTAAAGTATTAAACTGAAGGTGTTAATTATAAGTGTTATGTTATCTGGCTACACTTTCCACCTTGAACTCAATTACGCAAGCTTTCACGAAACAGAGCAATTAAAGTAATATTCGTAGATTATTACCTGAAGTCGGTGTACCCTTTTCCCCTGCTGGCGTAATCTATGAGCAGGCCAGACAGAGGTGAGGAGATCATTCCTCCAATGCTGCCGTAGACTCGCTGCAGGCCGTAGTCTGCCTTCTGTTCCCTTACGATGGCGATCACGGCACCCTCAAACATGGCGAATGCTGTCCCGCCGATGATACCAATGAACACTCGCACCTTGGAGAAAATATTATGTTTAAATTTTTTGGAATAATTAAACATCCGCTAGACTAAAGTGTTTCAAACAATGTAAGGTTCATTGATCTGATAAGTAACTAAAAACAAAACAAAACAATAGAAAAGCTATTGTTCAGACACTTGGAAAATTACATTTTAGAACAGGATTAAATAAAGTAGCGACTGAAAATAAAATTTTGTATTTATTATAAAACTCTTTTCATGGCGCATAATATCGGTCGCACTTGAAAGCCATTCAAAACAGCAAATGGGTTCTTGCAGGCTTTGTATAGCTGCACGAATTGATATATCGCATTCGATACGCTTTTATGTCTCACAATACCATCAACAAGTTGATCACCTGTAGATCTGACGTCAGTGTTGTCCTTGTAATATCATCAGGATGAAACAATAGAAAAACTCATAAAGGAATAAATTAATTAACATTGTTTATAAAATAACTATATTTTATGCAGAAATTCGCATAGTTGTTTTGTTCTGAAAGAGTGTGTGTGTATGTATATTTCTTGTTCTTTGTTATTATCAAATCAAGTGACAATAACTTTGTTCCATCAATGCATTTCCCCGTATTAGTTCGACTAAGTTCCGCATATGTTTTCTATCTAGTACAAATTGAAGTTCCGTCTTCTCTAGTAGGTATTGGACGAAGTAAAAATATTAATGAACCGGCAAGGTAGTAGAGTTTACTGTCAAGAGCGCGCCGGCCATAATTACCTACTTAAAAGTGGTACTCATGCATTGTTAAGTATCCATTCATGCAGGCTCATTAATTGCACTAATAGATTTGATCGTTTTGTCAGCTTAATCATCTGAAGGTGCACTTAACTCATCTAAGACACTCTGCACTTAACAGGTAAACAAAATTGAAAATTTTGATAGACGAGTGAAAACCAGCTTTTTGCTGAAAAACGTCTTAATAATACCACAAGACCCGGATATTACCAAAAAACAAATATGGTGTTCATAAAAACATTAAAATTTACATATTTATTTAGCTACATTGCGGTCAAAGGCAAAAAAGTATGAACCTTTGACTCTATAGCTGTAGAACAATAACTCTCTACAAGTAGGTACACATATCATTTGCGTGTGTGCTGTACGTGGTGTGGGTAACTAAGCTCTCACACATTGAGGACAAGGCCGCAAGTTGCTGCCATTGCGAAACAGAGATTAAGTGAGGTCGTGTATGTCTAAGCTCGGAAATCTGCGAAGCGCTAATTAATTTCTACCTGCATTTATAGAAAAAGCTATAAACCTTCTATGGATAATCATCACTATTTATGGCCTAAAGATTATCCTTAGAATTACGAACATCCTACGTAATTTTGTAAAATTAATAAATTGCAATATTTGCATACGGATATACTACATGTAATGCATTTTTAAAAGGTTAACTAGCCTGTAAACAAGTTTAGCGAAAATATCAATGTTACAGATCCAGTGGCCTACCTTCTAAATGCATTTATTGCGCAATTGGTATTCGGAAGAAGATTTTAAATGTGTACAAATATAATCAAGGTATTTTTTATTAAACAACGAATTTAATGTGTTAAATAATGAAGCGAGAAATCCAATATCACAGAAATCTAAAGCAAAATGCTAATTAGTTAGGAAATAAACAAAGTTCATTATCCATCCATAAAAACGTCATATCTATTTCACGAAGCTGAAAGTTGTGTCACTATCATACCGAAACACAAGCACTAGATTTCAATCTCGTGCTCTATGCAACATACGCGACCTATTCAAGTCTTACTAGGTAGCTACCTAAACTTACAAGTCAGACTAGATTTCTATACTTAATAAGCGATCATTAATCAGTAAAATCGTCGTAATTGCATTTTTCTTTCGCCTTTTTAGAAATCAGTGATAAAAACTGGGTATATCCAGAGGCAGTGTTTGCTAGGCGCAGCCGGTAGACTGGCAGACGGAATGGGAACGCGAGCAATGGGTCGGGTCGCCACTCACCGTATCAAGTTCGCCATTACCCAGTTAGCGACGATTAGACGGCAATCTTTCCATCAGCGGATCCGCTCAATCTGCATGAGTTTACGTTAGAGGTCCACGTGCTCACTACAAATTTCGTCTGTTACGAAGTACATAAATGAGATAATCATGATCCTTTAACGTCATTTTGCTTCATGACTTCATCCTCGAATTTTGGTAGAACGCCTAAATAATGCAGTCTGATGATCTTGGTAAGTGTAAGGTCACATTACTTACAGCGAGGTAGGCCCAGAAGGTGAATGTTGGGTCCAGTTCTATTTGCTGCTGCGTGTTGTCGCAGAGATTCTTGCGCGGCGTGGACGCGGCGCACGCGGCGCGACATCCGGACAATTTTCGCGACCCTGCCTGCACTCTGACTCCTCCGTCCTGACCCTGGCGAACAATTGACTGCTATATTGTTTTTAAGTAACTAATTCAACATATCAATTCTAATAAATGTTGTAGGAATCAAAATGTTTCAAGCCTAACGTTATGTCGTAGGTACCTAGAAAATAAAATTAACAACATTTCAAGTTGTGTTGTTACTTACAAAGTTGTCGCTACATGTAACACTATCGATGCCATCATAATCTTCATCTTTAGTAAAATTGTACTCTGAAGAAACTGCCTTCACCCAATAGTTCCTAATGTCAAGCGGTGCAGTTTGTACATCGTGAGATATCCTCATACGCAATACTGCTTCATCGAGATGATCTTCAGTTTCATTGAAAATGTCATCTTTCCCGAACAAGCAAGTTTCATTGCTTGCATCTTGACTGCACTCTATTTGATACAACTTTGGTGCTGGGAAAAATATTGTGTGATCGGATACTTTAGATATCGTCGTGTTAAAGAAAGGGTCGTTTGTGAGTATGCGAGATGTGCTCTGATCTTTCTTCGGTATCATTGTTTGCGCTAGCTGTGCCATCACGGTGTGACGATATACGAGCCGCTGCGAGTCAATAGTCGACTGCAAGTGTATGTCGTAGGAATTAGTGTGTATTAGCGCGTTTGTTTCTTCTATTGACAAGTCTTCTGGTAAATCACAAACGAAACCACATGAGAGGACCCTGGAAAAAACATGCTTATGTAATAGTTTCTATTTACAACAATCTATTTTTTATCATATGTGTATGTAGACTCACGTCAAGTTAATGTCGTAAGAGTAAGGATGGAGTGGTAGGCAGGGGTACTCCTTCATAAGTCCGATGCGCATGGCGGAGTCCTCGCAGGTGGCGAGGAGCTCCACAGCGGGAGGGAAGGTGACGGTGATGCGGCCCACGGGGACTGCCAGCAGCAGCAGTGCAGACGCACCTCCTAGTGCCGATGATAGCGCTAGCAGTAGCTACGACAAAAGGAAAATAATTATTCGCATTATTTAACACAAAACGTAGTTTTTAAGTGCATTGCAAATGTAATTTTGTTATTGCTTCTATTTCAAAAGTAGAATGATTCTAATCGTTGTATTTTTACCTAAACAAAATCTTGTCTCTAAAGCTTTGTATATTCCAATTCTACCTGATAAAGTAGAAGGAATTTGAATGACTAATTACGTTATGAACAAGTCGATAGCTACAACAACACTCTTTGTTTTTGTTCAAGTTAATCAAACTGTGGTTCGCTACAAAACAATAATTGCACATATCTGAGAATTATTGTTTTGTTCAATACATGTAATGACGGTGAATTAGCAAGTTGTATAGCGCACATAATATGCACTTATGCAGTACGCCATGCAATGTGTGCCTTCATTATCATAAGCTACATAGACTCCAACATTACGAGAAATACGGTATATTCTCGCTAATTGATGGCTTTACAGTTCTTCCATGTATTATTTACATTTCTGTTTATATACAAAGTAGATAAATAAACAAAACATCTCGAAGAGTTCTTGATTATTGTAATATTTAAACTTTTCTAGCAAGTTCTTTATAAGTATTTATTATTTTTGTGCAGGCATTCGTAGCAATGCTCAAGTATTTTAGTAAGTAATTTAAGTAGAATATTACACGAGTATGAATCAATACAATAATATTATGACAACGCAATGCGACAAATGGTGAATAGCATATGCAAAATCTGTTATGAAAGCAAGAATCTAGTCAAGCCATTGATAGTTGTCGAGTCACTATTTAACGCTATAATTTTGCAACAGTTAACCATTGTTAATAAACGCGGTAATGTAGAAACGCAAATGACAATCAGTGGTTATATTGGTTGATAAACAGGATGTGGTACTTATGAGCCATGATCACTAGAACTACGTCAAATAGTCGATTTTAGATGCAATTGTAGTCCACAATTCAAATGTCATCCAAGAATGGAGACGTTCGAGGGCACGCTCGCAAGCGGAACACTGGGCACGCACCCAGTTATCATTGTATGCACAAGTACATGACGACAATAAGACCTATATAATTAAGTTCCCACGATGAAGAGAAGGTTTAGCAACATAAGACAAAGGTATGCTAGTCGCAGAAGAAATAATGACATGATTAATTATGCATTGATGTCGTCAATAGAACCTGTCGTTTTGGTCAGGAAGCCATTCAGTTGAGACTAACGCGCAGTGTTCCTTTTACGAAGGTACCTAATCTACGTCTATTCATTGATATCTTCGTAAGCACACGGATATTGCATTACGTAGGTATTATGTCTCTGTGAGAATTACATAACCACGAGTGATATTTGCTCAAAAAGTTTCACTGCATAAAATAAATAGAAAAGTCGCTTTGCTTTGTTTAAAAGCTACAACCATTTATCTACTTTAGCTTAGACGAATATAATATTAATCTCAAAGCACGATTTATATTTTTTGTGTATTGCTTTGAGGATGTTTGAGGATGACCCATGAATTTGCTGACCGTGCCTCACTTTAATCATTGAGCACCAGTACTTTACTCAGAAGCCATAATAAAGGGATGTAATCAATTAATGCGGGCGCCGCAAATTCGTCAATATGTAACAAAGCGGGTGTCAGTCGCTTCCGCAGGACGTGGAGACGCTGTACCGGCTACCCTGTGTTATGAGCGAGTATAATACTTCCAGCGACGATTGTCCGCAATGCCTCCACAATGCAAGGTAAAGGTTATTGTTGCCAGAATTGGTTTCATTTGCGTTACGGACGTTGTGGATTAACTTGATTATATAGCAGCGGAACGGTTCACACAACAAAGTCCGACAAATAATGAAACAGATTAGGGCCTCTAAATAGGCACACTTTTAACAAAATTGCCCAAAATTGGTGGCCGGATAAAAGTGACAACTTAATTTAGGAAGTGAGGTGACTAGTTTTTCCATTGCGAACTCTATTTGACTACAACGCTTTCCTGCAATTTAGACCACCATAAATTAAAGTGTTTTTGAGTTTCTGAAAATGAATTGTCACTAAATTATACATAATTCTGGTTGGCACCAAATTTTATAGAGTTTTTGTTGGTTCTATTTTGGTACTTAATTGTATTTCATGAATTACCAAACGAGCTGGTGACAATTGTTAAGCGTGGGAGTATTCGAGACATATTTCATCAAACTCACATTTTGCGCCTTCAGCTGATTTCTGTTCTTTATTGCTTCTTGGGTCTTCCCCTTTCATAGCAGAAATGATAGTCCAACTAAAATGTCTCCTAGGTGACCGTGGCGTTTTGCTTATTTATGAATATTTATGTTAGAATAGTTGACAGATTATGTTTTGGACTACAGGTACGTGGATATATGCATAACATTTTTAAAGCTTTAAAAAGAACGTGACATTGATTTTTATATTCACAGTTGTACGCAAGAAATCAAATAGGCATTAAGCAGTCACCTCATGTATAGGACTTGTAGTGAGCTGCATCCAGTTTGACTGGAAACCTACCGCAACGTACTTACATGTGAAAATATTACGTTTAACTTCATTTAAACTCACGTTAATGAGTTGTAAATATTCGCTCGCGAACTTGGCATATTTTGACGACTTCGATGGCCCAATAGTTACCATGCCGCATGCCAAACCTGAAGTCCCGGGTTCGATTCATGAGACATTTGTGTGATGAGCATGCTTATTGGCCGTGGTCTGGGTGTTATAATACGTACATATAACTATGTAGGTGTATATGTAGTTTATCAGTTGTGTTGGCACCCATAACACAAGCTAATAAATAGATTACCATGGGGCTAACCGACCGTGTGTGTAGACCGTGTTTTATACGTACTCTGAAGTTTCCGATCTTGTCAGCCAGCATGCCGGCTAGTGGAGGCATGACGATGGACACGACGGGCGTGACTGCCGACATGATGGCCGTCTCCTCCACATTGATGCCAAGTTCACGCATGTGGATCGTCAGGTACGGGTACAACACGAACAGAGCTGAAAATATAAACTTATTACATGGAAACACTGGAAAATATAGGTATATACTAAAAACATATGGAATTAAAATGCCCGAGGTCTTCAAGAAAATAATAGGTAATGTCTTCAAGTCAACTAACCAGGTATTTAATTTAGCAAAAAAGAAGTAGAAACTAGTCTGTCTGTATCTATCATGCATGTCTAATGATCATTGATTCGTAACGAGCTGTCGACAATATTCTTACATGTAACGCGGTTTCAAATTTCGTTAATAAAATATCAGTTACCGCCTTAAGGTGTCTACTTCGTCACAATATCGACACAATGCAAATTATGTAATTTTAATCTATTGAACTGATACATGTAGTCAATTGAGCAGTTGCAGAGGATATAATATAGTAATTAATAGGTACTCTAGGGAGTAAAAATTTAATACAAGTTATTCAACACTTACTCGATGCATGTACGAAAAACAATATCTTCAGTGGTATTAATTTCTTCTGTTTGAGATCATCTGTTATCCGCTTGAAAAAGGAACGTATGAACTGCATTTTTGTGGCTTACGACTATTTTGTGAACAACTAATTATTTGGCGTGTGTTTCCACACGAGATCTCAGGTACTAGGTGGGAAACTTCCTCGTCACCCAGCCTCCCTCATGTATGCTTGATTGCCGATGTTCCTGAGGCATGGAAGATGGGTATTCTTATAAGTTCCTGAAACAATACAACACCGATATAAAAAATCACGGATATTGTCCCACTTACACGCTATTATCAAAGGAAACGAGATAGATTTACGATGGTTACATTAAAATTGCTTGGTACTAAATCACTGTGTTATCGGAAAACTAACGTTGGAACTAAAAATGAAAAATCAAGTTTTTATTTTGGTCACAAAATAATTTACTGACGACACTACTAGCAAACTGCTCTGACTAACCCTCAAAAGCACTTTACCTTATAGAAACACAATTTATTGCCTAATGAAGATAATTACTTAATGATAATCGGTAATATACTTACCTAATTTTTTAAATAAATTATGGTAGGCCTATTTATAATCTACAGTATAGCTACAGTATAGCTATTAGTATAGCTACACTACCTACATAGAGGTCTACGGTGCATGACGCATTCTCAGCTTGGGTACAACATTTTCGTCGTATAACAATTTGGGTAGTGAACATATTCGTGGACAATGCTTTCATTACGTTCAACTGGCTGAATACGAATCACAACAAGATTACTAAAGTCAGCACTGTTTGTATAGTCGCACAATACCGACTGTGAGCCACTTTTTTATTCATAGCTGATTATTTGTATCAAGTCTAACTTAGGACACACTTTATTTATTATTAGGTACCTCTTGTAATTCTATAAAGGTCATCTCCGATACTTTGATCAACTGCAATACTAATGTATGTTTTAATTTTACGACATGAATACCTATTTAGATATCAAATTTATCAATGTGCACTCCTGCCACGGAGTAGGTTATAGCACAGTTACTTACAGTTGGCCCGGTTCACAAACAATGGTTGAGTACAATGGCTCATTCGTAACAAAATATAAGCAATGGGCACCCATAAACGCAACAGATGGACGGACCGCGACACAAATGTACCATCGGATGTTCATACACTAATTATTTTATTATATTTCCACATCGGATAATTTTAACTTGTCAAATCGATGGTCAGTCAACTGATGTTCAAATTAGCATTAATTACTAATTGTCTATTAGTTCGAACTCTAATTAGTGTTTCTAAAAAGGTACCTACTTACTCATTAGGAAAGTATAAGTTGATAAGCCTGGGATAATCTGTAGATTAAAAGGCTTGTAAAAAAAAGTATTAAAGTTCATGACCTACGTACTAAGAAATTCATTATTAATGAATGTTTATCGTGTGAAAAAAAGTTAAACTCTTTCAGATGTACTACACACTAAAGAAAATCGCGGGAAATACCTGGCTGACATATGAAGATTAGGTTGGCAATACAATGTCTTAGAACCTCAAACTCCTTGCATTGTTCCAGAAGGATTCTTATGGAGAAGAATCAAAGTGAGGAAACTGAATACATGGAGACCCCTTATTCAGCAATGACCTTTATCTACCTACTTAGTGCCTTTCGCAAACTCTGATATTCTTGCTCTATAATTTTCTCAACATATTTTCTACAGCAACGATTACAAGCATTTTTCGGCTCTGTAAAGAAAATTAAAATTGCTACTGTAATGTTTATATGCCGCTTTTATAACAAGAACAGACAGATACTGAACAAATATTTTAACAAAGATAAAAAGAGTTATGTTTGACAATGTCAACATACGACATGATACGCCTAACTGGTGCAATGAACCACTGACTTATTGGCCGATATTACGTTAACATGGACCAACTTGGTCCTAAATAATAAAATGAACAATTTTGAGCTGTTATTATGATCAGTTGAAAAACATGTTGAGCAGTTATTTAGACATTTCTACCTGTAAATTGTGATGTTTTTTTAGTAAATTTTATTTTATTTAATAGCAGTTGGTTAACTAATGTGACTTAAAACATGGATGGCAATAGATAAATAATTAATCGGTCGGTTATTTAAATATGCAATCAGTTAATCAGTTCTAAATATAACTACTTAAGTACATTTACTTTATTTTAGCTGCTATTAAGCGAATTCTATGTCATTTTAATTATTTTTCTCATTACATTTTAGTCAAGGCAAAAGTAATTTAATTTTTCATAAGTATTTTAGTACTGTTTTCTTATTTTATTTTACCACACCATTGCTTATAGAATTGCTTAGAACGAAATTTCTTATTCGTCAGTCATTTTTAGGTAGGTACCGGTCATTTGGGTATTTATTTATCTGCTCGATTATTTATTCACTGATCCATTCTATATTTTTTAATTACTCATTTTTGTTTACTTCACTGCTTAGTTTTAACTACTTAAGTAGTTATTGAACGTGCCATTCATAATTTATAACTTACCAAAACTACTATCTTAGCTGCCCCTATAAATCAGTGCCAATAATAGATACGCACACAATGAGTTTCTAATTTTATGGCCTTTAATGATGATATCCTTAGGTACAGTTTTTGCATAGGTATTCACAATGTCAGTAAAATAATTAAAATTTATAAAAGGAACTGCAGGTAAGTAAGTACTGAAAAGTGTTTTCTTCTATGTAAGTAAATCCGTTTAAGCGTTTATACAACATGTAACTTAATTAACGCACATCCTGAAATTAGTTTGTTCAGAATCGTTTACTGAATCGATTTATATCATTTTTAATATAGGTAATTTTTTATCCCAAAAATAATTAAAACTACGGAAATTATTGTCATATTAACCCCGTACAGACAAAACAAATTCAAAAAGACCGTAACTCGAAGTAATAAGATTTCGTGTATTGTCGGCTTTTTCCGTAGTTTCGTTATTTGCGTGCGTAGTAGTACGACCAAAAAGTTCTCCGAGAATTGGTATAACTAATTTAGTAAATAACAATGCATATACATGTTAAATAAAAAAATCAGTGTATGTATTGTGATTATAACATAATATTCTAATTGGGGTGTTTGAGGGTGTGCGTTAATTACGTTACATGTTGTATATAATGGTAATGGTGCATACAGTTTTTGCGTGTTCACAATGTCAGTACAATAATTAAATTAAAAATTAAGAAAAACTGCACTAAAGGTATTTTCCCTCATTAAGCGATCATATTCATGTGAAAACAACATTAAGTGACAGAATAAATTGTGAAGCAACAACTGAATCAATATGTTTAACCAACTAAGCCAGGAATTTATAAATTGATGTAGTGTTGGTGTACCTAGTCTATGCCTAATCTATGCTCTTAGAGACTGTCGTCCTTGGATGGGTAAACAATTAGAATGGTGAGCCTTAGAGAAGACACGACGTTTGCTATTCACGACTAGTGTCGTAAGCATTAATCTGCCGCGACACGACGCTAACGAGCAGCGAATAGTTTGATCTTAAGATTAAAATATCTATGTGTAGATATATACAATGTATGTAGACATACCTAAATGCCTACCTACATTCCTACTAGAAAAAATATAAACATACTTTGTATATTAATTTTCCCATAGAAACAATTACAAATAGAGCAACTTGCAGGAGTAGAAAATATAACATAACACGCGTATTATAGTACACGCGCTTACCTACACGCGGTTTTAACTAAAATTTCAGCAGCAGAGCTACCTATTGTTATTATAAATATTGTTTCTTCAAATCGTAAATAAGATGATCTTCCACTATCTAATTCACGATGAACAAAATATCTTCAGGTCATCTAAAATCTTAGACTACAGCAAAGATTGTAAGCATATCATCAGTACATAAGATTTGATGATTCAATGGACTTCCCACTTGCCAAGAGTCCATCACAAATAGCGGAAGAGTTCTATCAAGCAAGTATCATGCTCTCTCCATATGCCTTCATATTATTTTATTGTGCAAATTGATATACAAGTAGGTACCAAGTGGACATTTGTTTAACAAAAATAAAGGAAAATTGTAATTTCAATAGAGCTATGGGCTATAAAACGAGAGGAGACATCATTATTGTAAGTACGTCGAAACCGCACAATCCTCCAAAAGGATTCATGATCACAATATGCGAAATATTATGCATAAGTGCGCTAAATTCTAATAATACACAAAAAAAGCACGAATGAAGATTTAGAAGTTTCCTTGCCTCATAGCAACTATACCTACTTATTTAAAGTCTGTTATTTTTCACCAACCACATACACAGATACCTAGTATATCTTCTAATTAAACTGTATGTCAGTTGTACGTGACATTTAAGTAAATACATATTTTCAAAACTGACTTATCGCGAGCAGCAAGGCCAGATGAGACATTTGGTCAAGGTGCTCATGTCATCTAGTAAAATTACATTGTATTCAAACATCAATATTTAGGTAAAACTAGCAATTTCCTGTGTTTTCATGCACAGCCTGAGAGAGCTATAGCTATAACCGCTACAGGTTAAATAACTCATTATCCTGGGGATAGGTATTTACTAACCCACTAAATCCTGCTGCTAGGCACAGCATACTTCTCTTACAAGGATGTAAATATTAAGATGCCATGCAGTAGATTCGAAAAAGAACCTGTGGTGGTCCGGAACACTCGGACAACCAACCTAAAAACCAACCAAGTCAAATCAAGTGCGAGTGCGTGGGTTCGATTCCAGGTCAGGCAAATGAGACCTTTCTAATTTTTTTAGTACTTTCTAAGTACTTACCTATGTAGGATATCTTGGACACCAATAATGTTTCGGAGGGCACGTTAAACTAGATCATTTAATATCCTATTGGCGGTCGTTACGGTAGTCAGAAGCCATCAAGTCTGGCACCAGTCTAACCAAGGGAGTTGCCCGCGTAACTGGGTTGAGGAGATCAGATAGGCAGTCGCTCCTTGTAAAACACTGGTACTCAGCCGCATCGGATTAGAGTGGAAACGACCCCAACATAAATGGGAAAAGACTCGGGAGACGATGGCCGTAGATTCGAACTCGCACCGTGTCAGATTTTTTGCAATACATTGTTATTATAGCTAGATAGATACCTAAACATGAAGTGATGCATCATTTATTAGGCCTGAAACTGCGCACGGTTTCTTGTTTATTTACGAAATCTCTTATCTTTGTAAATGACTAGGTAGCTCATACACGGAGCTATTTAAGAAACAATGGCATCAGATGCTGTTAATTGTTCTCCAGTTCCCATAATAAAAATCTACTTTTTAATAAGAATGTCTTTTGATTTTGTTTGATCTATTTCTCTATAGCCATTGTAACTACGAATAGGTTAATTCGCATAACATTCTTTTTGTTGGTAATTGTAACCTACGCATAGTATTCTTATATTTATTTGGTTGTTGTAGCTAACCTAGGCTAAACTTCAAATCTAAAATTCATTTTATGGCACATTTTATTTTTCACAGTTAAATGTTGGTTAGGTAGTGGAGCTTAATTTATTTTTAAATTAATTTACATGAAGAACATTGGGCAAGTAAGTAGATACTCTTCATTGCGACCTACACATATATATTTCAATACAAGAAAAAAACTTCAATCAATTTAACAAATAGGCTCTTGTGTTTAATCTTAAGTCTTTATTGTAGTTGAAAACAAATGAATGACTATCAAAGAAGCTTTGTTAAGAACAATGGTATATTCTGCCATGTACACGCATCTAAACATTGCAAAAAAAGTTCAAGTTGTCTGCAAAAAAAAATATGAGAACCTATTTCAAGGATACTTATTCTTTCTTTCTAATTATTATCATCCTGACGCCTAAAATAATATATCTTGCAGAGATAAGAAATGAATGATCTCTGTAAAATTATTAAATTGATATGTTCCTATTAATTAATATTATTGGAAGTAAGTTGTGTCGCATTTTTATTTTTATAATTATTGATTTATAAATACCAATTTCGCTTTAGTTCGGTAATAAAACACTCGCTCACCACAGTTGTATATTACAAAATCTTATCAGGAAACGCTGAAAATCCACAACAGGCAAATCTTGTCGTAAAGTTCCTGAATAAACTGGCACTATTTTTATGCTGTTTATTTATAATTTTCACAATATTTATCGTATATTTTGGAGGATATAAAATAGGTTTAAAAGTGTACAGATGAATAGTCGTTAGCGCGCGCGACTTTGAATCGACGCGCATGTATACGCGGCCGCGAGTCGTAAAGTTTGCACTGCACTGGCACAGCCCTATGCGTGTACGCCATTGGTACGTCATTACGTTCTACAATACCAAGGTATCAACATCTCCTTATTTAACTTACGTGGTGAAAGGCAACAGCAGCTTTAAACTGACATCCAATATTCTATTGCTAAGACCTTATCTTGCGGATGTTTTGTGTAAAAGGTTCGCTGACCTGATGAACAAGTTCGTTTCCTGAAAAAGAAAATACTTACTTTTCCTTCTGCAAATATCGCAGTACGAGTTCGATCATGGTATCAAAATCGTTAGTAAAGACGAATCTAAGAAATAAAGTTATGTAGTGTAGGTAGGGTCATCTAGTGTACCTATGTTTGTCCGCGATTATCTCACGTTTGGGTGAGCCGATTTTAATGCGATTTGCAGCTTATCTGTTATTTTTTCAGAATAAGGAGAAATTATATAGGTACTTATTGGAAAACCCTAAAACGTTAACCCTAATCGATAAAGGAGCCAATGAATATAGAATATTCATTATGATCCATAAACGAGGGACATTGTCCCTCGGAAACCTCTTCGTCCTCGTTTCAGCCGCAAGACGTTTACTGCTGGGCAAAGGCCTTCCAAAGTTTCACCACTTTACTCGATCTTCAGCACCGCGCATCGACAGCTTCACTGTGACCTTGGTCAGATCGTCCGTCCGTCTAGTGGGGGGCAGCCACGGAGGACAGAAGACTAGCGGAGGTGCCCTAACGTAAAATCTTCTAACAAAGCAACGCGCCAAAATTCGGGTGAGCGGGGGACGAGGAACGTTACTGGCTCCACCCGTGCTCCACCCTTATACGCCTTTTATGGGAAGCCACCCATTTTTTGTAAATCTATCTAGCGTGGAATAGGACAATTAAGGTCTAACCCTAAACTAACACCGACCACTAAAAAGTGAAGTAAATACTCAAACTTAATAATTCTTTACAAATAGTAATTGAATTAGAAAGTTTGAAGAAGCATTCATTTGAAATGACCAAAGAAAAAGAGAGAGATAAAAAAAGTTAGAAAAATAATACTTATACAAGTATTATCGGGTGCAGAGAACTTGCCCCACAACAATTCATTTACCCGCTCAGAAATGAAATAGGTATGATTCTACTAGGAACCATTAAACGGAGACTCGATTAAAAATCATTTTTATTCACCACGGGTCTAAAATACCCCCATGGTGTTACTTAAGTATCAACTTATGTCATTGTGTTAGTTCGTCTACTAGCCACTATGGCGTCACAAGCACGAAAATTTGTTCTTTTTGTTCTAGAACCTTACTGATGATGACTGTTGTTCTTTTCGATGTTGCCATATTATGAAATTCACCAAGAACAATGGAAATTTTATTAAACATTTTAGGGACAGCGTTATTCAAATTAGAATTTTCACAACTATATCATATTGACGCATCCACTAGTTGAGGTATTTTATGTGCGTCGAATGTTATCCTGAGTAAAAGTACAGTCAAAAAGTGTGTAAGGGAAGAGAGATATAGGTTAAATATTGCTGAGGATCAAGATAAATAAATGTGTAAAATTTTTCGTAAAAAGTTTTATTTAAAATAACACAGTAGGTATTAACAGAAAAATATTCTATAAAGCTATAGACAGGAACATCCTTGTTCATCCATCATAACAAAGATATTCATATTCACTTATCGAGTAATCTTCAACAAAAACATGTTTTATAGATAAAAAAATAAAAGTTGTGATAATTTTTAAAATAATTGTAGCTTTCAAATAAAACCTCTTTTAAGTATGGGTGATTGAATTTTCTACGACTGGTAACACTTGTAAAGGTAAAAAATAATAGTTTAAAAACTTATTTTTATTTTTCATACCGAATTCATAGGGCTGCATTTCATTAGCCAATCCGCCACTTTGGGACGGCCGCCATATTGGATTTAGGTTACGTGATTATTATTTTTCGTAAAATAATAAGTCTCCACCTGCCATTTTTACGTGTGCAAATATTGTTATCGGCAGGTGCCATAGTACCATAATTATCCCCATTCCCAGTCCATTAGCATCCCATCCCAATAGCCCTAGTAGTTTTATTCCATAATTAGCAATAGTTTAACACAGAACCGGGGATTGTCCTTGGGTACATTTCTATAGTGTATACAGGGATAATGGTCGGTTTTGTGTTGCCATTTCATTAAAGTTGTCTCTAAAGGGCTTCAGCGTGTTGGCTTTAGCCCCACGTTCGCCTTCCAAAAATCAGTTTGTTTCATAGCAATCAGTTTCTTCAAAATGTATGGAACATATTTTGGTATATTTCGTAGGTATCCAGTTTGGTTTATTTATGATGCGTATCCATGTGTTTCTTATATCATGGTTAACGGGAAATCTAAAAAAGGAAATAATAATTAATTTATGAAATAATATTTTCATAAATTAATACTTATTATTATTGCAACGTGGTCTATCTGGCCTGACGAACGCAATTTTACTTCAAATATTAAGTCAACTACTTACCGAAAGATGGCGTATTTTAGAAATTTTTAAATTTCATGCTTTTTTAATTGTTTTGGTTGGTAAATAAGGTATAAAAAAGCTTTTAGCATGCAAGTAAAAATGAAGCTGCTATTTTAGCCAAAATTGGTACTAATAGTATGCATTGATACGAAAATAATACAAATTCACTAAAAACTTCTAAAAATTCAGCTATTCGACGACAGATGTCTCTAGCAAAAAATATGTTTTAGAGTTAAAATATTACTTACACGTGAAATGTTATCCTGTCAGTATGTTTGAGTTTGGATCCTGAGCAATTTCTACAATTTATAACAGCACACTTCATCGTTTTTATCAAATAAAAAATAAAATATATTCAAATTGTGGTAAAATACGACTAGATGACAAGATGTCAATTTGAAGTGAAGGACGGTATGTGGGCGTTGTCCATCCACGCCTGCGGTGACGTAGTCGTGACGTATTTGACCTACCTGAAGGCGCGTGACCTACCTGCTTTAGGGCATCTCCGCTAGTCTTCTGTCCTCCGTGGGGGCAGCCCACGCAGCGTCTCCCGGGTTATGCTCGCCACTGCAAAACTTTTCTACCCCATTGGCTATCAATCAGTGAGAACCTAAAGTTTCGAAAACTATGTCTATAGTGGGGTGAAATAATTAAATAAAAAAACTGAATTTGCTCAAAGTTTTATTAGGATTTCAGTAAGCAATATCATACGGCTTCAAAAACCACTTAATGTTATCAGTCTTATTTGTCGACCTGCTCCAGCGAGTTGAAACCGGGTCATACTCGTCAGAACAGTTCGCATCTAGCCAGAAACTATTGTACATAAGGCAGCAAAACATATAAAAGGTACATATTATAAAATAAAACATTAAACGATACCTTAATAATCTCAAGACAAATATTTCTTATAGCAGTAATGAATGAGTATTGACAATTTTCCAGTTATAAGTTGCGTATGAAACGTAGGTTTGCGCAGTAATATGTGACGCTCTCAATTACAGAAAATGGTATCTACTTGAAGTGCTTGAAGAGAATGATTTTCTATATTATATGCATATACCTGTATATCTAACTAGCTATTTCTCGCTGGTTACTGTAATAACATACAAACTTAAGGTGGCAACATGGTGCAAATCCTTAATAGGCTCAGTTATAAAAAAAAATGCCATGCATCAGACTATTGTGTTGTGAGCGAGTCTTAGATCTATTGAGCAACGGGAGGTTTTTTTCATGTGCAGTCTAAAGGTCTGAGCGCGTATAGTAGCTTGCCAATGCCAATTGCTATGCCAAGAAATATTTTTTGATGCTACAGCGTCAATTTAAAAGAATTCATCTACTTTTAGTTTGAAAGTTCTTTATGAAAATCATAAATCAAACAACTTTAATTCATACACACTCACCGCATTTAAATCTCAATCTGGCAGTATAAAGTTATCATGGATAGATTTATTACACTCTTAATTTTAGAAGCTTATACTCATTTCATATAATTTCAAGTTAATTTCATATTCCGTAGGTCATACCGACTGCAAAAACATATTGTCTAATGAAGTTTCATATCAATTGAAACAACCTTTAAACATTACTTTATCAAGGTGCTAAAGCTACACAATCAGGTGCATAATAACTATTACATATCGTACCACCGTGCTTTTCACACGATCACGCAGTAATTTGACGTTAAGTAACATTAAAAATATCAGTTTGAAATCAGCCTTCATTTATAGATCTAATATCTTGAAGAAATATTCAACTTCCAACAGACCATCTTCAGCCAAATCGCTGCAGTGAATCGCGTTCTGAACTTTCGTGTTACCCAGTTTTGCTCTGATTGTGTATGGGCGCAGCAGTCTGGCAACTTCCTGAAAATAATCAGTTAGTTTTGTAAGGCTACGTCAAAGCTAAAGATCGATAATAACGTTAAGCAACGCTTGACGCAGTCAGTCCGTGGATGCCGTGATCAGCATTTTGTCATGAGGAGTCCTTCTGTGTTTCGGTAGGCACGATAAATTGATCCCAGCTAAACATTTTTGGCAGTCAGAAGCTAGGAAGTCTGACAACCAGTCTTACCAAGGGGTATCGAGTTCCCCCGGTAACTAGGTAGTGGAGGTCAGACAGGCAGTAACTCCATATAAAACACTGGTTTTCACCTGCATCTACTTAAACTAGGAGCTGACTCTAGGTAAACCAGAATATACTTACTGGATCAGCAGGTCCAACAAGTTTTCTGAATTCAACAGCACTGTTTACAGTCTTATCTTTTGCTACTATTTCCATTGCGACACAGGGTCCGCTAGAAAGCTCTTCCACCATACCCTGCAACAATAAACAAGTAATAGAAAGACATCTTCAATAAGCATTCCTTCCTTGTTCCGATCGATGACACGAAACGGTAAGAAAGACTCGTCAATAAAAGTAATAAGAATTCTCAACAAATCACCTTATATTCCGGCACAATCCCTTTATAAACTTCATAAAATTCTGAAGCATTAATGTTCTCCACAATGATCATGTTAAGGGCTGTGACATCGAATCCTCCTTCGTCAATCGCTTCGAGCGCCGCGCCGAGCTTGCCCTCTCGGATAGCGTGCGGCTTGATTATACACAGAGTGCAGTTGGACAGCGTCGCAGTCAGCCTCAGGCGACTCGACCGCATGGGGGGAGGGGGGAAGAAGTAATCTATATCCTGTTGGAATACAAATTAAATAAGTCTTAATTTTTTTTTTAAAGTAAAGAAAGACAAAATTCAAGTCTCACATTATACTTCCCTTAGAAAGCATTATTTATCTCCTACATCGACTGTCATGAACATCGACGCTACTAGCTATACTGATGGGCAAAGGGCTCCCCAAGGTTCGCCACCATGCCATCCACTACTTCCCTTATTTTTTGTAGTACATCATCATCATGCCTCACAGCTTGACTTTACTGGTTTTTCTTTTTTGTCTTTAGACTGGAAGCTGACCCCAACATGATCATGCTTCACAGCATTCAGTTTCCACAGAAATCTTCTTTTGAAATTTTATTGTTGTAATGTTTTCTTTTTTTATATTTTACGAAGTGCACTTTAGAGCATGGAAAATAATTACATCTAAATATGACCTTAGTAAAATACATACAAAAATTGCATCCTGTGCATTTGTTGAGGCATGGACACAGTTCCTCACTGGATCAACACCGTAAAGAGCTCTTATAGTGCCCGGAGCTGCTTTTAGTGGGTCTTTGTCTCCAAGAAGTTCCAAACAAGCAGTAACTGCTTCCCTACCCACAAGCTCCATTCCGTAAACTAATTGATTAGTTAGGTGGTCTAGTATGAACCTGTAATGTATATTAATAGTTAGCTGCTATAATTATGTAAATAATATTACAATTTATTATACCTGTCAAAATCTGAGACACGTCAGTCATGATGGTAGGAGGTTCTATGAGAAATTATTTTATCATAACTAAAGTAAATAGGAACACTTGTATCTGCCTTATGTATATTTAAGTCTCCCTCTTTCTATGGTAGCAATGACATGTATGAACTCACGGAAAAGTTGGATCTGTAACAGTTTGCCGATAAAGAACATCAATATCATCTGCTGTGAGCCTTGCTTTCTTCAGTTTGGAAACACGTAACCCATGCTCCTGGAAGTGAGTTAATATCTTTCCTGCTATCTTTGTAGGAACTGGTTTGATGAGGACAAAAGTGCTGAAAAGATAGAATGCATAATTGAAAATATTATGGGCTTTAGAAAAGCTGAAATTAAACGACTATCCCTTTTTCTGTGGTTTCACCCCTGTCCTGTGGGGAATACTGCCCATGTAGAGATAAAATATAGCCTATGTTACTCATAAAAAGAGTGCAGCTTTTATGTGAGGAAAAAAAATTAAAATTAGTCCAGACTTAGTGTCAGTAGGTAGATACATTTGGGAAAATAGATTCACAGAGTTCAAATTAAATAGTTATTGTTCCCATGAACATACTTACATTTGCATATCTTTATGCAGTTTCTTTCTTGTATCTTCACAAGCGAAATCAACAATTTTTATAAGTCTGCCCAAGATATAAAGAGTGCAGCCAATGTAAAAACTATCCAAAGAAATACCATGTACTTTGACTCTTCTGACAAAAGTCTTACGGTTCCGTTGGTCGAACATTTCCAGCGTATCATCAGTAGGATAGAAGAACACAGTAAACCGGCGAATCAGGCTGGCTTGATTGTCATACCATTCGCCAATAAAAGAGTATTTGTCGCTATATGCCCCTTCCTGTAAATTAAAGGACATTTAAAATATAGATTTGTTCATTTTGCAAGTATGTTACACAATTCTGAAATGAATTCATGAATATACATAAAGTAAAAGTATAGAATACATAAAGTAAATAATATGAACAAGATTTTAATGAATCAAGTGTGGTGGTCGTCTACAGTGGTTTATAAGCAGGAAACAGTAAATTAAAACTTACCATTTTATTTTATATAACTTTAAAACATGAAATAATCCCCTGTAAACAGTTTATAATTAACGACAAAAACATAAATCAATAAATAAACAACCAAACGGCTGTTGTCTTGTCAACTGTAATGTCACTGTCAAGCAAAGTCATCCATCAATGTCAATTTAAATCTTGCGAACAATAGACAAGTTCCAAAAAAAAGGTTTATGAGAGTTTTTATATTTTTCAAAATACATATCAGTGGCTTTGATTATATTTATCATCAATTGCCAAGCCTTTTTCCCAATTTTGTTGGGGTCGTCGCGTGCGTTGGCTTCCTATATGATCATATAAAATTTATTGATTGCTTTGTCGGCTCTAAAAATCTTTTGAATACTCAATGACAAAATCCCAACCATACCTATCCCAACCTACTACGGAAACATTTTTAGTACGACCTTCTTGGAAATACCTATTAACTCAATTGTTTTGTTTGTGACAATCAACAAACATTTCCACAAGTTTTTAAGTTAATAATATTATACATAAGTTTGTTGTCAGCAGTATTTTATAAGAGAGTTGATAGTGTTTCTTCAAAATGGTAGGTACCTGTTCTTTACACAAGCCTTTTCGGTCAATGGGTCGTCTTTTAGGGGCGGAGCGTCTTCTCAAAATGAATACCTAAGACTTCCACTACCATCACTAGATAAACTACCAACAGTACAAAGACTGTACGGAGCAGTCAGCTGCAAGCCCCATTAGCAATTAGCTTAGCTGTTTTCTGACCTATTTTTGTTAAAGTGAACTAAACGCGTCGTCTTATGTTGATGGTGTGGGAATGTCCGTACTGTGCGTCTCTTGTTGAATGGTAGTGGAATGCTAAATATTTGGTGCCACAACAGGGGCCCGATTTTCCTAAGTTAATAATGTCAAAATCGAATAGAAATCGAATCGCAATATGATCGCAATAGGAGTTTTAACCATATCGGGCATTCTGCTACTAATAAAAGACCAATCGTATTCGATTGACATTTGATTGGTGTGCGATTGGTCTGCTATTTTGGTGATTTTGGTCTATACGGTAGTTTGCTGTGTAATCATTTTGTAATCGTAAATCATTTGCAGACAAAATGATTCATTATTGAATAACAGAAAAGGATAAAAACGTTTATTTCAAAGAAAAAATAACTGAATACTGAATACCTAACTGAAATACGCTTCAATCGTAATCGAGTCGGGATTGGATCTCAGTCGAATCGAGTCGAACGTGAATCGAAGGGCGCTTAAGTAAAATTAGGAGAATCGGGCCCCTGTTCAATAAATCAATTTGCTCTCGTGTGTTTCAGGTATATGACTACTTCGATAAATACACCTTTTTGTGTGACATGTACGACGAAGATTCTGACACTATCATAGAATTAGTTCTTAATTATTTCCCGTTTGATGCATCGTGTCAAGTAATAAATACAAAAAAAGGAAAAAACTTGCTTAAACGCGTGCATTTGCCAAGTCTTAAGCCAGAAATGTTACAAATTGGCAATGTGGTCAATATATTTTCTAAATTACTACTTATAACAGATTGTGCACCAGCAACTAGAAGACTTTTGTTTAATAATGTTGAAAGGTAACGTGTGTACGAAAGCTTGGCGTATCATTATGTACCTACTTATAGACTCTATATAAATTATTATTATACCCTAAGGGCCAGGCCACAACAGTGCGTTGCGGCGTCGCATCGCAAAAATCAACGACGCATATCATATTAATCGCATAGCTTTGCAATGTTGTTTTTGCGATGCGACGCCGCAACGCACTGTTGTGGCCTGGCCCTAAGGTTCCTAAAACCTATTCCATATAAGGTACCATTTCCTACATAAGCAAGATCGCATCGTTTGAGTGAATTTCATAGAAGACATAATAAGACCCGCTACACCCTACATACACCACCAACTACGGTGCGAAGGAAGCCGGTGTCATGTCTTGTAAATCACGTAAAGGTTAAAGATTAGAAAACAATATTTTCTTTCTAAATATTTTTCTAATAATAATATCCCAAACGAAAATAGGTCCTTAAATAGGTAGGTAGGTACTTACCGACTTCATCCAATCATCAAGTTTATTATTGAATTTCAGTACTTTTGCGATGATTAAGCCTATACCAGCACACCAACATGGAAAAGTAATAACGTTTATTATGAAGAAGGGTTTCCGCATAGTTCGTATGAAGAATGGCAAAATAAGTAAAGATTTTGCTATGGCACTTTACAAACACTTGTCGGGAAATAGTTTGCTTCCGTAAGTGAAACCCAGTTTTATGACAGTGCCGATCCAATAAAAAAAAAATACATATACAGGTACTTACTTAAGCCCCGGTTTGATATCGAGTGGGGCCGACGGCCGACATTGCATTGTGGGTTAAGTTAGAAATAATCCCAAAAAAAATTTGGACTTTGCGGATGATGCACCCGTATCGAAGTGCAAGTAAGTAAATGCCAATCTTTCTCTGAACTATCTTCGACTCTAAATATGAGTTAGATTGCTGTCCCACCGGACCATCGGGGTGAAGGAAAATAAAGTGCACCTGTGTCCGCCCCCCCAATGCTTGTCCACTATAGGCACTATAATATATCTGGCGCAGTTGGCTCTCCTTATGGTTTTGTATTATTGCTATCTACTATTCTATTTCTATCTACTAATCGCTTCACTACTGCGGCCCGATTCTCCTAATTTTACTTAAGCAACATACGATTCACGTTGAAACGTATTCACGATTGAAACGTATGTGGCATTCCGCTATTTTTTCTTTGAAATAAACGTTTTTATCCTTTTCTGTCATTCAATAATGAATCATTTTGTCTGCAAATGATTAACTATTGCAATATGATTGTAGAGCAAACTACCGTATAGACCAAAATCACCAAAATAGCAGACCAATCGCAAACCAATCGAATGTCGTTGGAATACGATTGGTCTTATATTAGTAGCAGAATGCCCGATATGGTTAAAACTGCTATTGCGATCATATTACGATTCGATTTCTATTCGATTTTGACATTATTAACTTAGGAGAATCGGGCCCCTGGAGGCTAAAATAACTAATGTTCGTTTCTACAGTATCATAATTGACTACGTGACTAGTGGTGAAATTATTGGCCTAGAACTGGTAGCCCCTAATGCAACAGCGGCATGGCGTCGCTGTTTAGGCGCCACTGACCCGGCTGATGCGGAGCCTGGCACCCTCCGACAACTATACGGAGAGGATATCCTCAGAAACATCGCCCATGGGTGCAACTCGTCATCAGAAGCTAAGAATGTTGGTTCTGCCGTACATTGTTAATCATTGTTCTTGGTAGTTGAGGAATTTGACTTTGGCAACGTTAAATTGCTTTGTTGGTAACCGTGGGACAACAGCTGTAAAACAATACCTAAGTTCGATTTCCTTTACAAAAATATACCATTTTTAATTAAAAAGGTAAGTCCCTACTTAGATCTCTCTCACACAAACGTTCCTCTTATCGGAAAGACCACTTTCTTGGCCAACTGTAGGTACCTCAGTATTTACATGGAAAAGATTTAGGTAAAGTGCTGGCCAGGTACACAACTAGTTTTATTAAATTTTACAGATATTGGATTTATTTTTTGGTTGCGATAACGGGGTGCAACGAGTACCATTTAGAGCAACATACAAGGATTGCACTTGTTGCATTATTAAACCGCATGTCATAATAGACGGCAATTTGGGTGCAATTCTGGAACATATTTCTACCTCCGGAACTTTTTATATATCTGCCATGGCTATGTTTTCTGTGAAATTAGCTGATGCCCTAGAATTCTATGAAATATACAAAGGAGTAGTGCCAACATACGAGGTTTGTCCGCAATATATTCAGTTATTATTCTCAGCGATCTTTTGCGATATTTGCGTAGAAATAATAAAGAGGAAACCAGGGGCCCGATTCTCCTAATTTTACTTAAGCGCCATTCGATTGACGTTCGACTCGATTCGACTGAGATCCAATCCCGACTCGATTACGATTGAAGCGTATGTGGCATTCCGCTATTTTTTCTTTGAAATAAACGTTTTTATCCTTTTCTGTCATTCAATAATGAATCATTTTGTCTGCAAATGATTTACGATTGCAAAATTATTGTACAGCAAACTACCGTATAGACCAAAATCATCAAAATAGCAGACCAATCGCACACCAATCAAATGTCAATCGAATACGATTGGTCTTTTATTAGTAGCAGAATGCCCGATATGGTTAAAACTGGTATTATGATCATATTGCGATTCGATTTCTATTCGATTTTGACATTATTAACTTAGGAGAATCGGGGCCCTTTTTTGCCCCGTTTGTGTACCTAGGTACCATATAAAAACTCCGAAATTACGGAACCGATTTGAAAAATTCTTTCACTGTTGGGAAGCTAGACTATCCCCGAGTACCGAGTAACATAGACTATATTATATATTTTGACCGGGTACAGGAACAAGTCACCACGGCTGAAATCGGGGGCCTAAATATTATTAATTATATAGGTGTTGTTTTGAGCCAGTCAACCTAGCGCATTTTTCAGGACCTTCCTGAGGGCAGGCAGATACGCACTTTTACGGAAGTAGGTAGGTACCTACCCTATATAGTCGTTTATACTAATATAATAATCTGTTACCTATTTTCAGGCAATGGCGATACAACTAGCCGAAGGAAAATGTATTGCATTAGAAATTAAGTGTACAGATCCAAGCAAGAACTGTGTTTGTGAATTCAGAAAACTGTGCGGCGCTCGAGATCCGGTAAATTATCTTAACCCTTCGATTTTTACAAGCAACCTCCGCGAATCCAAACTAGGTACTCACGAAGAGGTCGTATCGAACACAAGCAGTGGAGGGCACTTCGGCTTATTTCAGCCAATTGCCCCGTCATAAGGAATGATGAGCTCTAGCTACTCCTTCTCATATACATATACACTCACGACCAAAAAAATGGAATCACCCCCTTGCGATATACAAATACAACGATTGCCGATGAAACAATATTTACAGTTAAATGTTTATGGTCTCGTTTGAAAGCCTATACTTTTAGCTTTAAATTAAGGGTAGAAACAAAAAATCATTTGAGCTGAAAATGGCGCTGGTAGAGGAATGGCAGGGAATACCGCAAGAAACAGTTAAAAACTCATCAGGTCCTTGAGAAACTGTAAAAAGCAGTAATAAGGGCTAGAGGAAATACAAAATACTGAAACAATAACCTATGCTTGATTTTGTTTGAAATGTTCAATTTTTCAGCTAAGCTCAATTTTATTTTTCACCCGATTTTCGTTTCTTTCTTAAATAAAGATGATTAGCTCCTGAAATACGGAAATATTTTTTTACACGCTTTTTATTAGCTTCACCTGTATGTTTGTAACCGACTTCTTTGGGCGCGATTTTGACCCACTTTAAACGGCCAGATTTCGTTCAAACTTTGTAGATTTATTGAGTACCGATGACAATACACTAATTTGATAAAATTATTCCATTTTTAACCGACTTCCCAAAAAGGAGGAGGTTACACATACACATCGATTACTCCGAGGTTTATGGACCGATTTACGTGATTCTTTTTTTGTTCGACTCGGAATAGCTGCCAGTTGGTCCCATATTCATCAGGTCAGGATCTGATGATGGAAACCCTGAGAAATCGAGGGCAACCTTCAAAAGTTGTAGGCATACATAGGGTAAAAACTTGACACTCAGGTGTACGCCTAAAAGCACTATTCAACTGTGAAGATTTGGAGCTGACCTGATGATGGAGACCAGAGAGGGTCGAGGGAACTCGACAACTGAATATGTAAACTACCTCGTGTTTGGGCTTAAATTATTTGTATTAACAAGACCTTTGCAACAGTGAAGGTTTGGAGCTGACCTGATGATGGAGACCAGAGAAAGTCGAGGGAACTCGACAACTGAATATGTAAAATAGGTACCTCGTTTGGACTTATATTCTTTGTCAATTCATCAATATGAGAACTTCCCACTTGTATGGATAGTGACAACTATTCGTATCATTGAAAAGCTTTAAATAAGTAACCTTTTTACAAAAAAATTAAACCGACTTCCCAAATCACTAAAAAGAAAAAAAAAACTAATTTTAGGTGCATCGGCCTAGAAGTCGGTGGCAAAATTAACTTAGTAACATCCATTAGACACCTACTTCTAGGCTTTTCAATTTGCAAAATATGATTTTTTGTTAATTTATATAATTTTCATCTATAGTCGATAAAAGAAAATTAATTAAAATTTTCTAGAATTTTTCTCTACAGTCGATAAGGCAGGACTCGATGTTATTTTTTTTTTCCAATAATTATCTTTAGCCGTTTTCTCTAATATTGACAATTTTTTGTATACTAAAGAGAATTTTAATTCTACAAAACAAATAATAGTTTTAAAACAAACTAAAAAGTAGAAAATAAATAATAGTTTAAAAAAACTAAAAAACACGCTTTTTATAGAAAAACGAACTAAAAAATAGAAAATAAATTTTAATGAATTTAAATTAAGAAAACAGTGTTAAAAATTTCAATGAATATAAATTAATAATAGTGTGAATAAAAAAAGGGGTGCTTTTAAGCTATTATCGAAATGAAAGTCACTGTACTCATATCTGTCAATAAAATATTTATAACTATTGACACCATGCACCCCACGCTTTTTTTAAATATTTTTTTTTTTGTATTCACACTATTATTAATTTATATTCATTGAAATTTTTAACACTGTTTTCTTAATTTAAATTCATTAAAATTTATTTTCTATTTTTTAGTTCGTTTTTCTATAAAAAGCGTGTTTTTTAGTTTTTTTAAACTATTATTTTTCTACCCTTAATTTAAAGCTAAAAGTATAGGCTTCAAACTAGACCATCCATTTAACTGTAAATATTGTATCATTGGCAATCGTTGTAATTGTAGGTATAGCCACAGATTATATTATAGTTACGTACGTGTATAGCGCAAGGGGGCGATTCCATTTTTTTGCTCGGGAGTGTAGTATACTACCTTCCGCCAACGGTTCTCCCGCGTGGTGTGTTGATAAAAAGTAGCCTATGTGTTAATCCAGGGTATCACCTATCTACATTAAAAATTTCAACCAAATCGGTCCAGCCGTTTTTAAAGTAGGATATTAGTAGGAAGTAGGATAATAATAGATATTATATCTACACCAGCTTCCGCCCGCGGCTTCGCCCGCGTAGACTTCGGTTATATCGCGTTTCCAAAAGAATTCTTCAAAAGTCCGGGATAAAAACTATCCTATGTTCTTTCTCAAGGTCAACTCTATCTCTGTACCAAATTTTATTAAAATCAGTTCAGTGGTTTACACGTGAAAGCGTAACAGACAGACAGACAGACAGAGTTACTTTCGCATTTATAATATTAGTAGGGATATATTATAGAAAATCGAGTTAGGTACCTAGGTACACATTTTATGACTCATGAATGGCTGAACGGTTTAATCTGAAAATTAGAGGAGGGAGATAGCTTAGACCCGTGAAAAGGTACGTAGGTACCTATAGCCTTTCGCTTTTCAATTTCTTGTCAGTCTTTAGAAAACTGGGTACCAGTGGTAGGTATCAATCTCAACCCGTGGCACCCCTAGATGAATCCTTCGATGTTTGAGGTATAGAGAGCCCATTTACCGAAGAACACTAGTCCTGTTTTGATCCAGGTCAAACCACGGACCAGCTCAAATTACGAGTAATTCCCAAAAGTCGGTAGCCATACTGCTTATGGAAGCTAGCCTATACATTTTATACTAATCTGAAATGCAAAAAAATGAAATATTCCGTAACGTTCTAATAGTCTGAGTCAAGACTATGGTTGGTTATAAAGTTTTTGATAATTTTGGGATATCTAACATTTCACTTGCAAACACATAATAAACAGAGTGCTTAGTGCGAGTTTTCGTGAATTTTTTTACGGACTCACATGAGAGCGCGTATACTAAGATTTGTATGGAACAAAAACAGCTCCACCTAGTGTCAAAAATTGGAACCTGTTTTTGTTCCATACAAACAGTGTTGCCAACAGTTGTAGAAGCTTACCACCAGAGTCAACTTTTAAAACCACCAGAAAACCACTAACAACAAACAACAATAGAAAATTAAAACAGACAAAGCATTACATCTGTTTAGCAATTCATCCGACCCGATCCGAATCCTTCACAAATTATAATCGGCGTAGTAGTTTCACAAATTGTTTAGTTACGCATTTGACCAATGAATGAGTACTTAATATAATTATATAGTAGTCGTTCACCTTTTTGTTTTGTAGATGCTTTTTTGACATTCCGTGAGACTTCAAATCTCCATAGTAACTCCTTAAAGTTGTACCACAAAACTTACATTTCGCTACTTGACCCGCAGTACTTTCAACATTTCGCCACTAAATAGGGGACTTAAACCACCAGTATTAGTGGAAAATCCACTAAGTTGGCAACACTGCATACAAATCTTAGTATACGCGCTCTCATGCGAGTCCGTAAAAAAATTCACGAAAACTCGCACTAAGCACTCAGTTATAATAATAAAACTCTGATTTGTTTATAAGTAGATAAATTTATTGGATCATGAAGTAATTTTGTTGCCGATTTCAGGATTTGTGTCGTCAATTATATCCAGGGTCAATAAGAGCTCTTTATGGAAAAACAATAGTCGAAAATGCTGTCCATTGCACAGATTTACCAGAGGATGGAGAAAATGAAGTAGAGTACTTCTTTAAACTCTTAGCTATTGAATGAGAGTTTTATTTTTATTGTAGTTACTTAAATACATATTATTTATGCTTGTAGTCATTTTTTATTACAAAATCATTTCCTTCTATTTCAATTTTATCATACATCCATTTTCTATTGACTCTGAAAATATATGAAGATTTTTAAAATGATATAAAATAGACGACTACTATATTTACCTACAACTAAAATCAAGTATTAATATGTTACACCTAAAGTTCCAAGTGCGGTATGTTACCTGGTTACAGCTAGGTGTAACCAGCCATTCGCGGCTTAACACTTTCACTGTCCATGCGTTACATGTAATGCACTGATGACTTAGCTCTGTATGTCCGTGCACAACAGACAATATACTATTAACTACCAAGAATCATGTTGTTTGCAAGAAACTTGAAAATAAAATCTTATAAAATACATAATTATCTCTTTTGTTTTCCTCGTAGAGGTTTATCAATGAAACAGTCCATATGTCCATGCATTATATATAACGCACTTTTGGACTTGCAATAATTGTTTTTATAATTGTCTTAGGACAGTGAAAGTGTCAACTTACGGCCAGTTTCTTCATCAAAAGTTAAAGTTAACGTAATGTCTAAAGTAAAAGTAACAGTCAAATAGGTTTTTTCAAGGCTAAAGTGACAGCAAAACTAATAGAAAAATTGAATTTGACCGTTACTTTTACTTTAGACATTACTTTAACTTTTACTTTGGCTTTAACTTTTGATGAAGAAACTGGCTGTTAGTTGTATTCTTTAAATTACAGTTAGAACTAGGTGAAGCCGCTGCATGCATTGTAAATGCAGTAGGAGAGTGCGGTGTATCATATGAGCTTAGACAAGTTCTACCTGTTTCAATGTACATTTACCTGCATTCATGCCCGCATTTGTTAGAATGACACTTAGCGCAAGGAAAGTGACATCCTGGGCAAGTTTCATCTAAACAATCACACAAATCTTTTCCTGTTGCTGCTATTTGCCCACGTTCATTGTATATATTCTTACTTTTTCGGCTGAAAAAACAAATTGTAATGAGTTGAAAACTAAAATGATATGTGGAAAACCAAATAGCAAGTCATAAATGATTACTTATCAGACATTGGTTGATGGGTTTCCCATGTTTATGACAAAAGCTAACAAATACAAACATAATAATCGGTAAAGTACTTACTTCATAAAATAACTTTTCCGATTCAGCTTACGCCTTTCGCGGGCTGATGTCTCCGGGTCAAAATTATCTAAGAAATTCATTTTATTTATGCGTGTTAGTAAACTAAAGCTTATTAAAAATAGCAATCGTCACCTTGACACTTATTTAAAAACCAATATAGCGAAAAGATAGATTTTCAAATTGTAATACCAGGAACACTTTAATAATTATTAATTTTTTTTTTTTGCCCATAGGGCAGGCTAAAGTCTTTCGACCATACTGCCTAGTCTTTCGTAGGTATTTATTTCTTTCGTAATATTTTTTAAAAATTTTGTCATACGTGTTTAATTCATGTCAAATCAATAATTTTTTGTCAAGTCATTGTCTTCTTTTATTATCCAGGTTTTTTTTTTCCTAATCCAGCCGTTAAAGGCATAATTTCATGTCAAGTCATATCAATTTTTTTTTTTTAAAGACATTGTCAACGTATTTTTTACGTCAAGTTGATGTTATTTAAAGGTTTCACCTTTTTCCCCTATTCATATGCTATTATTTATTTATATACACCATAAATTAGACAAATATAATAGAATATTTTAAAAAACTATATATAAATTATATATACAAAGGTAATGCTAACTTTTATGAACATTTAAATGTCATTAACTGTTTCCAATATGAATCTGTACAAATATATATAAGTTGAAGCATTCATAAGCAACTCCTGTAAGCTAAGCGGGACCATTTCAGGATTTTTGTAAATTTTTAGAAGCTCATCCGACAACACAAGGCGCTGAATGTTGAAAGACGAACACTCAAAAAAGATGTGATGTAGTGTTTGAACCTTTTGCAATTGACAATAATCACAATATGCTGAGCTGACCATTTTGAGACGATGAAGGTGATAATTTAATCTGCAATGACCAAAACGCATACGACAAATAATTGAATAAAATTTCCTATTTAAAAAAATGTTATTTTTACAGAACCAAGGTACAGTATTAACTTGGACATCGAGAGTATTAAACCATGAACCCACATTTTCATTGTGCACACAATTATATGAATGTCTCCCCCACGCTTCACACATGCGTTGCCTTAAGAGACTAACTACATCTGTGTAAGGTATGGAAACACTTTTATTGCTGCTGGGAATTGAATCCTCTAGTTCGACAATTTTTTTGGCAAGATAATCTGCTTTTTCATTTCCTTTAACGCCAATATGAGATGGTACCCATACAAATTGAACTTCAATATTTGACTCAATCAATTGTACCCACATTTCCTTAATCAGATGAATAATGTAGTTAGTGTTAGCATGGAATTTATTATTTGCTATATTTTGTAGGACACTCATGCTATCACTTATTATGACCCATTTACTAGACTCTAAATTGGATTTTTTTATATGTTTCAGTGCACTCAAGATTGCAACAGCTTCAGCTGTAAAAATACTGGCATTTTTGTCAATTTTCATGCCTATACCGATATTTGAAGTAGGCTCATAAATAGCAAAAGAAGCCGCTCTATCATTCTTGGAACCATCAGTATATACAAATTTGTGATCTGACCACTCTGACAACATATTATACACATCCTCTTTAGAAGACAATTCTTTTCTCTTCTTTATAATGACAGTTATAGCTGGAAATTTACTACTAAATGAACCTTCATAACAAGGCAGGATATGTTTTGATTGATGAATGTTAATATTTTCAATAAAAGCTTTAAATTTTTTAAGACTTTGTAATATATAAAAAGGTTTTAAAGTAGTATATGTAGCTAAATGTACAAGATTGTTTAAAAGACTATTACCAGAAACACTATAAAGCTTCAGAAAGAATCTTTCCAATAAGAAATCAAAACGAATAGCTAGAGGTGCAACATTACATTCGATCTGCAAAGCATTCACAGGAGTACTTCTGAATGCCCCAGTAATAACCCGCAAACATTTGTTTTGCAAAATATTTAAACTATTTACATGTTTTGAATCTGCAGCAAAGCAATAAAAACCATATTCAAAGTGACTACGTACTAAAGATTTATATAACAATAATAATATTTTTGGGTCTGCTCCCCAGTAAGTTCCACTCAAGGATTTTAAAACATTAAAACCTCTATTTGCTTTGGCAACAATATTCCTAATGTAATTACTCCAGGACAAATTGTGTGTAAATATAACTCCCAAAAATCTAACTTCAAGAGAGCTGGGTAATGCACAATTATGATACAACACAGCGGGTAAATTATGGTTCCGCTTACCGAAAACAACTACTTTGGACTTTAATGGATTGATAGTGAGATCAAGGTAAGAGAAGTAATTGTGCAAATGTGTTAATGCAACATTGACTGTCTCAACTACTTGTGAAATGTTCTTCCCAGATGAATAAACCACAAGATCATCTGCAAACTGTAGATTTTTAACTTGAGCCCCTAAAATTAAATTTAATCTATGTATATACAATATAAATATTAAAGGTGACAATATTCCACCTTGACAAACTCCCTTAGCCGATAGTCTAGGACCATAAAGGTGCCTATTAAATTTTACGAATACTTCCCTATTATTAAGGAAATTTGATAGCCAATTAATGATTTTTCCCGGAATCCCTAACTGTGATAACTCATCACATAGAATATCTATATTTACACTATTAAATGCACCTGCAACATCAAAGAACACTCCAACCAGATTTTCATTTGCTGTTATGGATTTATAAATATCAAGCTGCAGTTGACAAATACTTTCACGAGCGGAACGATTCCTACGAAAACCAAATTGATTTGATGGTAAGATACTATTTTTTTCTATATAAAATTCTAAGCGTTGTTTTAACAGTTGTTCAAACAATTTACCAACACAAGAAGTAAGGGCTATGGGACGATAAGAATCGGGACACATTTTAGTTTTATCAGGTTTTAGAATAGGTACTAGGCAATCAACCTTCCAATTATGGGGTATAATATCATTTTCCCATAACAAATTCAAAATTTGTAGAAATAATTTTAAACCTGAAATATTAAGTTTTTTGAAAAGTATATACGGCATTCCGTCAAGACCACATGTGGTATCTCTCCTGGAAGTTATAGCCGCCATCAACTCTTGCAATGTAAAGGGATCAAGCATGTAGCAATTACTAGAATTACAACCAGAAGTGAAAATTTTGCACTTGATGGGACAAAATCTGGTGTATATTTTTTAAGAAAATCTAAAATCCATGTATCGTCTTCATGACCACTGACATTGTATGTTTTATTATATTTGCGCATAAATTTCCATATTATTGATATCGGTGTAGATCTATTAAAAGTTTCACAAAGGGAAAACCAACTTTTTTGCCTTTCCGTTTTTAAAACCAGTTTTTAACTGCCCGTAACCTTTAAATTGCAAATAAGTTTCTTCGGATGGATTATTTTAAATTCCACATATGCGTTTCTGAAGTTTATTACAGCTTCCGCGCACTTTTGATTCCACCAAGGAAGCGAAGGTCGCTTATTACTTCTAATGCAACAAGATCTATTGGAAGAATGTGCAGAACTGACTATAGAATTGGCGGCTGCTGTACGCAAAATGCTACAAAATCTAAGATATGTGTCAGAAATACATAAACTGTCGATTTCAAAATCATATAGCAATTCATCAACACTACTGGTATATCTCTTCCAATCTACCAATTTGTAATTTGGATAAACAGGCAAATGCTCAACATTAGAAGAATAATGACTGTTGTTAATGTAACTATTATTGCTAATCACTGCTTTTATGATTACAGGGATGTGATAACTGCTACCAAGAGGACAATCATGTACGTTCCATTCACAATTCAGCGCTAAAGATGATGAAACTAATGTCAAATCCAACGCATTAGGACGCCAAGTCAAGGAGCCAACAGTAGTTGGTTGACCATCATTGAGCAGAACCAAATTATTATCATCAATAACCTGTAGAATACTGCGCCCACGCACAGAGTCCGAGCCACAGCCCCAAGATGTGTGATGAGCATTAAAATCACCAGCCAATATGAAAGGTTCAGGAATAGATTTTATTAACAGATCCAATTTTTCCTTTGAGAATTGCGGATTACAATTCAAAGGACTATAAAGACTGACTATACATAACTCTTTGTTATTTACTTTTATTTTAACACAAATATTTTGTAATGAGTTATCACAGAAGGTTTTAATTTGAGTATAATTAATACTTTTATGAATGATTATTGCAACACCATTATGTTTGTTACCAATATCATTTCTTTCAATATTATAATGTTTAATTTTAAAATCGTGTTGCGGTTTTAACCACGTTTCACTAATGATTGCCAGATGAATATTGTGTCTATAAAGAAAGTCAATAAATATATGTTTGTTACTATTTAAGCTTTGTGCATTCCATTGGACAATATTTAATTCCGAAATATCCATTAACAGGCAGAAGAAAATTTATCACATAAAGTTGATTTGAGAGCTTCTTTAATCGACATTGAATTAATGGGTGTTTGTTTATTACTTAATATTTTCGTAAGTGTTTCCACTAATGTATTTATAAATTTGTCTGATTTCATAAGATTATTTATTTGCGTGTCAATATTGCGTGCCGTTAGAGCTGGGAATGAATTCACATTAAAAAGGTCTGAATAAGTGGCGTTTCGAGATTTTATTTTATTTTCCTCTACCTGCTGTTTTTTAATTGGACAAGCTGAAGATATTGCAATGTGATTGCCCTTGCAATTTGCACATTTGGCATCCTGCGGAGCAACGTTACATTTTTTAAAATTGTGTTGCTCAGAACAGATCGAGCAGACTTCCGAGTTTTTACAAAATTTGGCGATATGCCCATATCGCATGCATTTAAGGCATTGCTTAACAGGAGGGATATATTTATTTACCTCATGCCGCCAAGAATCCAAATATATGTACTGCGGTAAGATGGTTGAGGCAAAAGTAACCGCTACTGCCTGCGTAGGAACGAAAGAGAACTTACCTCCATCACCTCTTACCCTGCGCATGAAACGCCTTACCTGGATGACATTTTTTGAACTACCAATCAACGAAAAAATTTCTTTATTTGCCATATCAACTGGTACTGAAGTGAGTACCCCAGTGACCTCAGTATCACCAGCAGGAATAGACGCTCTGAGCGATAATTGCTCCAGCAGTTTTTTGTTCTTCAGGAACATATTTGCGTTGTTCGGTAAGTCGAAAGTGACGCCAACCTTGTATCTATTAATGCTTCGCAAGTGCATCACCCCAGACACACCATGCTCCCGTATGCCCTTAGATAGAGCCATACGATCTCTGTCAGTAAATGTTCTGCCTTCGTCAATATGGTTTAGGAAGACAACCAACTCCTCCTTCTTACAGTCTTCCGGATACTTCCGTGCGTATCCTTTGACTTTGTAAATGGCATATTTATCTTTAGACTCCTCAACTTTCGAGTTGGAGCACGCCGACACCACCGAAAGTTCAGAGTCCGAATCTGTGGACTGGGACTCAGGCCGATTCACGTCTGGAGGGACATCTATGAGATTATCCTTCCGCCGCCTCTTCTTCCCCATATTTACAACTATTTATTTATTTAAAACTATTTATTTACACTGTATTCACACTATTATTTACAAATATAATCCCGAAAAAACCTAATATTTTAATTTTAATTTGCTTCAAAATCAAAAAGCGCGCCTTTCCACTACAATGGTTTTCCCGCCTTTTCTTAATAATTATTAATATCTTGATGTGATGTGACAGATTTGACAGACATGTGCAATTATGCATCATTCATGCAAGATGGTTTCTCCCTTTTTAGGGTTCCCGTACCCAAATGGTAAAACGGGATCCTATTGTTTTCGCTCCTCTGTCTGTCCGTCCGTCTTACACTAGGCTGTATCTCATGAACCGTGATAGTTAGAGAGTTGAAATTTTCACAGATGATGTGTTTCTGTTGCCGCTATAACAACAAATACTAAAAACTACAATAAAATATTTTTAATTTTTGCTCGATATCGAAACGGCAACAGGCACTTGCGGTACGGAACCCTTCTTGCGCGAGTCCAACTAGCACCTGGCCGGTTTTTCATCTATGGTATAGATGGCACAGTGATCGAAGCATAGACTCGGCATAGCACTATGGTTAAAGAATATGTCAAAATTGTCAAAGTCATTCGTCGAAGTCGAAATATAGAATAAATAAGGTTATGTGTGGTTATGTTTTTATAAAAGTGTACTCATCTGCGCCTCACTCGTACATATTTAAAGGAAAGGCGCTGTATTAAACGTGCTTTGCGAAAACAAATCGCTCAAAAAATTTAATTCGGGATAAATTAGCTTTAAAACAAAAACAACCATGGCTGACGCGGGCAATAAGGAATCTTCAGTTACAAAAGTCCCTATGATTTATGTTTGTGGAGGTAATGTATTCTAATATCTGGATTGTATTGAGAGTACTAATTTGAGATATGTACAAATATTAACAAAAAGCATTACTCATATTTATACATCTATAATGAAATCTAAGATAGGCATTAATCATACCTAAGTATCTTTCTCGAAACAATACGTTTCTCGAAACAATATAGTATTAACCATTAAATTTACGTATTGAGCACTAAGTAACAAATAATAACGTGGCTGTTGCTTTTCAGAATGCCACCGGGAGAACGAAATTAAACCAAGAGATCCTATAAGGTGCCGAGAATGTGGATACAGAATTATGTACAAGAAGCGAACAAAAAGATGTATCCTTTTGCAACATTATTTCTAATCTTTTTATGACTTGTAATCGGTCTTAACATACTTTTTCTGTTTTTTTGGAACTTTTGCATCAGTCTTCCTAATTTTTTGTTGATATTAGCCCTATGTAACTTAAAAAAAGGAATTTGTGAGATTAATAATCAATGAGGTGTTTTGGTTGACTTACCCAGGGGTCTGCTAGTCACTGTGCAATATATTAAATAAACTAGTTATTAAAGAGCTGTTGACACTTGACATGAATCATGAGCATATAGAATATTGTTTTCACAATAAATAGAATGATAAAAATGTCATGAACTTTAAAAATATATACCAAATTAATAAAAATAGAATCAAAAGTATTTAAAAGCATGTCTTATATTTTGTCAATGCAAATGCCAATTGGAGCAATGTTGCATGATGCTTATGCATTGAATTAGGGTAAATACGCCAAATGTCGGCCCCTTTAGCGATTTTCTGACTGCGGTTCGCTATAGCACCGTCAGTTTCCAACGAAAGATAGTTTCTGATGCGGTTTTGGATAGTTTGATTAATCTATTTCATGTTTAAAGGCATAAGATTGATATTTCTACGAAAAGAAAAAAGTAATAAGAAAAACCCTAAAGTCGGCCATTCAGTACCCAGGGTCGGTCGCGTTTTTTCCAAATGTCGGCCGGGTATAGGGTGTTTCAAATTAAGGCAGTGACAAATATTATTAACATGATTTATTTTGGCAGAATTCGAATATAATACTAAGTATACATTTTTAATTGTTTAATAGTAAAATATTTTTTTGTTTCCACTAAACAAAAAAAGTCGTATTCACGACCAACCATTTATATTTTTTAAACTAATTAGATCGGTTTAATAGATAGCAAGTCCCAAACCATAAAGCTACCATAAACATGCCTACAATACATTTAAACTTAACTTGTTTACAATATAATAAATTATAATAAATAAATAATTTTGAGAGAAAAATTTTGAGAAAATGAAAAAAATATAAAAGTATTTTTTCATCAGCCTGTATAGTGGCGCTCGAGTTCGAGGCTGGTCGACATTACGATCTTTAATATTTCTTATGTCGGCCCCTATTTCTTGTTCCTTATTTCTCGAGATTCGACTAATATCACCCCGGCCATTATTAGGCTATTAAACGTAAAATAGATCTATTTGCCTATAAGTTTTGCAAATTCTCTTGTTAAGCCAACGGAATTAGTACAATAGGAATTTATTAAATAGACTGCATTTACTTTAAGTCGGCCACGGCCGAGAATCCGGTTTTAAGTCAAAACTGTTGTCCTAATGGCGGCCTCCTATTTTTCCTTGAAAAAATAAGCAAAACGCTGAAAAAAACTATCTTAAAATATAGTAAAAATAACCCATTCATGATAATCAAGCTTAAAACAAAAATAAATAAATGTTTTATCGTTCTAATATCAATCCCCAAAATGTGAGTTTTCACTTCGAGTAAGCTACTTTACATATGAATTTGATGTTTGAACGGCGCAATCGCTACTGACGCTCAGTGTGAGAAGAGTAAGTGGCAGAATCGGATAGTAACGAATTGTACGTATAGAGTATAAATCTAGGTTGCAATTCGAGGAGCAAAACTGACACTTAATTACCTTTTGAATGAATGCAAGCTGAAAATGTACAGACGGCCGAAGTTTGGGGGGAGGCCGACATTTGGCGTATCTACCCTATGTCACAATATGAGTTGAGCCCACTTATATGTTGTCTAACCTGATGCACCTAAAAGGATAAAAATGGGATGCAGCATTTTGTTTATTTAAAACATTAACATATTCATGTGAAACTTTGCAACTGAACTTTAATATTTATAAAGAATATGTCAAAATTCCTGTTATTATTCTTCATTTACTTTCTTAATAACTTTTCATTTCTAAAACTAATATAAAACATTGATAACAAACTATTTAATTTGCTTTTTAACGCTTGGCATGATGTGTGTATGGTTTGCAGTTTCATGATCATTGGTTTGTTTTTGGTTTGAAGGGGTAAGTACTTTTTTATTTACAACAACATTAAAATTCATTTTTATTTTTTTAAGTAGATAACTGTTTAAGATCATGGCATGAAATGTCCAGCATGCACATTTGGACTCTAAGAGCAATTTCATGCTAGCATGCTTTTTGTGCTTTGCCATCCTGCATGCCTACTCTATCTTATGCACTTGCATAAATAAATGCATACATACCTACAATGCTCAATCTTATCGGTAGTACCATATCAATTTTAATGAAATTCATTTTCAATTCAATTTTTCATTTATTAAAATCCAGTGAGTAAGGGTGCTTACATAAAGAAACAGGTTTTCGGTACAGACAAATCTGTACGGGTAGGTAGGTACCAATCAGCGCAGGTATAATATTTCAGTATAATCCTATTCACTCACTTATAAAGAAACAGGTTGTAACTTGTCAGTGCCGACTACCTGGACCGTGCCATACAGGTTTAATTTTGATTGTCTTTAAGGACAGATTCACCTGTTTCTTTATACGAGTCAACACTGTACTGATAGGTACTGATCTGTACAGACTTGTCTGTACCGAAAACCTGTTTCTTTATGTAAGCGCTCTAAGTAGGTATTTCATTAACATAGATGTAATATTTTTTAATTTATTACCCATTTCATTCCATATTCTGCCAACCATGCTGTTATGTTCATTTTATTTTCAATTCTGATGACTTTTTAAGTCAATCAAATCTATTGTTCATTGATATGGACCATTCATTAAGCTTGTGACCAAACAAAGTTAGTCAGTTTTCAAAGCTAGTTATTTTTTTTATGCATGTTCACGCTTTCTGGTCTTGACTGATTAGTGTTGGGTGCTTGATAGTGGATTTCAGTGTATATTTTTGTTACGTATTTAGATTTTTTCTTTTGTTTAGGCTAGATACGGATGAGATGATCATGAAATAAATTTTGCTATTATCCTTAACTAAAATTTTCAGTGGTTGTCTTCGATGCTCGTTGACGAAGATTGGTGAAATGGACGAGTGTGTATTTTAAGATATTTTTGTAACTACATTTCAACATAAGATAAATAAAAGTCTAAGATAATTAATGATATTTCTATTTATGAATTAATATTAAGTTTCCCTGCCGTTCTCATCGAAATCAAAGCGTTTTAGATTTTAGATCTATCATATACTTAATGCTTACCTACCGAAACAAGCCAGGCAACTGGTGCCCTGATTTAAATAATATTGGTGGAATTCTTATAACTCAAATAATGAATGAGAATAGAATATTAAATAATAAATCGATGCATAATATAAACGAATTCACTTTTAGTTGGAACTTCGCTAATCGGTTTGAAATAATATACCTGCAACTAATGAAGTTTGTGTGGAACGGACTTTATGTTGCTTACGCGGATTCTCCTTCCATACTCTTCTATCTGCCGTCATCTCACAAGTTACATTCGTGCGGTACCTAATCGTCTGTTTTAAAAAAATACTGACTATTATCCTTTATTAAGTTTTGATTCTGATCAGAATCCACCTGTCTTTACCTCCTAATTATTAGGTATAGTGAAAAAGCACTAAAATTCTGAAACTAAAAAAAAACTGGATCTTAAACCTATGAGTGAGTGTTTTACGGTCTCTGTGGATACCTTGCACAAGTAGTTGAAGAGAATAAAACTTTTACACTTTAGTGCATGCAGAAATGCATGCAGATATATCGATGTGTCGAGTTGCTGATCTGATAGTCCTGTACTGCTTTCGCGTTATGATGAGTTCCCTGGGCCCCGATTCTCCTAAGTTAATAATGTCAAAATCGAATAGAAATCGAATCGCAATATGATCGTAATAGCAGTTTTAACCATATCGGGCATTCTGCTACTAATAAAAGACCAATCGTATTCGATTGACATTTGATTGGTGTGCGATTGGTCTGCTATTTTGATGATTTTGGTCTATACGGTAGTTTGCTGTACAATCATTTTGCAATCGTAAATCATTTGCAGACAAAATGATTCATTATTGAATGACAGAAAAGGATAAAAACGTTTATTTCAAAGAAAAAATAGCGGAATGCCACATACTTCAATAGTAATCGAGTCGGGATTGGATCTCAGTCGAATCGAGTCGAACGTCAATCGAAGGTCGCTTAAGTAAAATTAGGAGAATCGGGCCCCTGTACAGTTTCCTATAATCTAACAAAATTGATTGTTTTATCACAGTCGAAGGACCACAGAAATACCGTAAGGTAGGTAGGTCCCGCGCCCTCTTCTAGGTCAAATACGTATGGTGGATTTGACCAAAACGATCCACTACGAGAGAATTAACGAGGTGTTAGAGTTCTTTCACATGTCTGTATGTATTTTTCGATTTTTCCCCCGAATACCCGCATTTATGCGACGCTACTTAGGAGATTTTCCGTTATGCCATCTCCGCTCGTCATGTTGTTCTTCATGGGTACTCCGTTAAATTGGATAAGTAAAAAACGCCGCATACAAGTACATGAATAGATCAAGGGTCGCAATAAAATTTCCATATTAAATAACTCAATGTATTATAATTATGTAACTCCTTTATTACAAATTTCTTGCAACAATTTAGTAAAATTAATCCCCATTCGATATAATATACATCAAAAAAATTATATCTATAATTCTACAATAATCACGAGTACACCATTTCCTTCAAACATACCGACCCAATAATGTAAAATAGCTATATTAGAGTATATTGTGTGGCACAATGCCAGCGAACTCACCAATTAGTTCCTACGTAAATTCTTCGTTTGAATTTTCTTTTTATAAATTAATTATAATTTCTTAAACAACAATTTACAGAAATATACAATTTTTGTACTTACATAGAGTTGTAATGCGTTCCAAACATAATAAGTTTCATACTTAAATAGATATCAGTCATATTCAAACATTATGTACCACAAAACGCAGACCGTATAAAAATAATAATCATAGCTATGTGAGTTGCGGTAGCATTGTGCCAGGCTAGCAACACTTAACTGGGAAAACTACAAAATTCTTAAACGGCCCTTATGTTTTTAAATTGGATAGAATAAACTTGTCGTTCACATACAATAGGCCATTTTATGTTGAATACTACATATTTTATACAATTAAAAGTTGTAGTTATTTTTTTCTATTTAATAGGTACCTAGAATAAGGTTTCATGATATGGTTATCTTTATGGATAGTAATACTTATTATTTACATAAACAAGTCATTTCTTTTTAGAATTCCGCTCTATTCTCAATCATAAATAACCGTAGCACTGTTTCTTCGTTAACTTTGTTTAGTTGCCAATTGAGAGTATAAAGCTGACATAGTTTTAATTATATAATTTTTGTATGCGTACAGCGCATACAAAAAATCAAGATTTTATTTTATAACTATTAAAAAATCACGTTTTAAACACTCGGTGGTGTATAAAACGTGAGTTTTATATTCAGAGTAACTAGTCTCATCTGAATCATTAAAGTTTAAAGAATCTTAACCATATACACTAGGTACAGTAGAACGTGAGTGTTCCAAAAGAACGGTTAAGATTACTATATTGATAGTATAATAACAATGATTTTCATAAAGTGCGTTCAAAATAAGTGCCTTTTTTGTTGGTGACTTGTACATGTCTGGTTGCTTAGAAAACCTCAGCTCGAGCTATTTTGAACGTACTTTACGTGTTTAATCACCAATATGAAGTTAACAAAATCACATCAGCACGGTATACAATAATGCGGATAAGTTGATTTGGAAGTATGTCTGTTGGTAGGTGTATTTCCATTCTGAATGTACGAATGTACAATCAAATATCTAGAACAAGTGCTATTTTTGATATGGAAGACTTTTGTATATTTATTTTTGTATATCTAAATTTAGTATCTGGAATTTGATATGCCAATTTATTTTTAGATAAAAGATTTGGAAGTAGATGTTACACAGTGTAAATACATCGTAAGTATATATTTTATAAAAATACATACAAAAGTAATAATGGTACTTATATCAAGATAAAGTTGCTACATTTAAGAATTTTCAATATGTGTCATTGATATTGAGTCGTAGTTTACCTAAAATATGGACCACCAAAATATTTATGTAAGAATGTTGTGGATACGTTAAAATGGGAAGTTTCGCATTCAGCTCCTAATTTTCAACTGAATTACTATCAAAGTTTTTACTAAACCTATTTAAGAGTTACTTATAACAAATACAATATGTATGTAAGCCCTAATATGGAAGCAAATTTAACAACATTAAAATTATTTGAATTTGAGATATTTACAGGATAGTTTCACAGTTACGTCGAAATAAGATACAGCAATGTATAATAATATAATTAAAGCGCATCGTTTTGTTTTCACACGAGTCTGAGTCATACCCCAGTATGAATAGTTATACCTTAAATTAATAACAAAACAAAATTGCACATTAAAATATTCTACTTAAAATAATTTTGGCACTAAATATCTGTGGCACTATAATTAACTTGCATGTCTTTATCTTGACCTTCAATACTTTCAATAGTCTTTCCGTCAATATCTTTCTCACTTTCACTCATATTTTCGCAAGGTGCGGTATCTTCGTCTTCTGAGGAGTCCCTGCCGATGGTAGGGCCTGTTAAACTCGCACCATTAGGTTCCCGGTACTCGAGCTTTGTTGGATCCTTCTCGTGTAGCTTTCTTGCAAGCGTTTGTAAGCTCGCAAGCGAGCTTGCACAATCTGTGGTATCAATGTCTGTTAGACTAACACCAGCTCTTTCGATTTCTGTAAATGTCCCAAATGGCAATTTGAATAAACATTCAAGCCGCATTACATGCATTTTACTTCTAAGATGTTTGGCTAAGTGTCCATGTATTCTGAACGCAATATTACAATCAGAACACCGGAATGGTCTAGGGTTAAACGATGTTGCTGCCCCAAATGTTGAAGTCATGGACACTTTATTATGATGTGAACCCGAGCGTTCATGTTTTTGAAGATGACCCCTCGTTCTAAAACTTACTGCACATACGCTGCATCTAAAGGGCCTCTCCATATAATGTATATTGAGGTGCAATCTCAACTGAGAAGGTTTCGTGAATGTCTTATTACAAAAATCGCAAACCCTGCGACCGTCTTCCATTAACCTGCCTGGTGAATAAGAACTATTTTCGAAATCCTTTCCTTTTGTAACTTTAAAAGCTACGCCCCCCACTCCTATGACAACTTTTCTTGCAACAGGTTCATGATCCAATGAAGGAAGCTTTACGGATTCAGATTCCGAGAATTGATCTTCTGATTTTGTATTATCTTCTCGTATTACTAAAACATTATCATCGTTGGAATCATCGTTTTGGTTCTGGATACTCTCTTCTTGCGTTTGAATTTGATTTATTCTTGCATGTTTCAAATATTCCGAGACTACATGTTTTGCATTTTCTGCATTGCTTTGAGATTGTATGTGGTTTCCTTTAGTCTCATTGACCAAAGTAGTTGGGACATTTGATTCCCTTATTACTGAAACCTCATCTCTGTTGATAGCTGGAGATTTCGCCACATTCTCTGTTTCAGTTACATCTGATATTTTGGACTCGCTGTAAGAGACTCGAGACGAAGACACCGGTGTCATAAACGAACTTTTAACAGAATTCGTAATTTTACTGTTCGTATCCATTGAACAGTAAGTATCAGTGTAAGTTGACTTTTCAAGATCAATTTTTCTTACTTTAGTCAAATTACTCGTAAGCTGACTTTGCTTAATCTTTGAATCCTGAAGCGCTCGCTCTGTCAAATATGTATGTAACATAGGTTCTCCATTTGTCCACTGACTCTGGTGATTTGGAAGTTTAGCAGTATTTGAAGCTAAGGATGCTAAAACACTACTTTCTCTGGCAGTGGGTATTTCGGCAATATTATGTTGAGATGTTTTTACATCAGTTTTACTGAGGTCCATGGGTTCGTTTTCAGTGCTTTGTCTCGAATCATTTGGTGAACTCCGTCCTGTATTTGACCTTTCTTGATTGTTTTCGGTACTAACATTTTCCAGTCCCGTTGGTGTATACGGATATGTAGACGGTCTAGCACTGGTTATCAAGCCAGGAGTAGCGGATGTGGTTGGCCTAGATCCTCCCAGTGATAATAAACAGTGTGCGGCTTCATGTTCTGGTAGCCGCGACTTATACGCCTCTGTATCTGAGAAAATATAAAGAAATATATGACAATGTGTTCAACACTCACACTCGAGTATTGCAAATACAACTATTTTGTGTAGGTAAGTATGCAATTTATTTGATTGCGATAAAGAACGATCATTATAAAAATATGTTCTTCTTACCACTTGATTCTGTTTCGCCTTCATTTCCTTCATCACCCTCTGATTCAGTATCATCGTCAGTTTCACCGGAGCATTGCGCCAATTCTCCACCCTCGGCATCATTACCTTCATTGGGATTAATGCCTAATTCACAGCATTTCTTATAGTGCGCTTTACTTTTCATATGTTTAGTTAAGTTTCCTTTAGTCTTGAAACTGAAACATAAACAAAATTTATATATTTTAACACCGTGAGAGGTAAAATTATATTAAAGATTTATTTACCAGAGTAAACTAAGATTTAGACGAATAGATATATTATTTACCTAAAAGCGCAATGCACGCATGTATAAGGCCGTACGTCGGTGTGAGTGCGAATATGTTTCTTTAGCATGGAAGGCTTCTTGCAACGAATTCCACATTCTGAACAAACATAACGTCCTCTTCCGCGACCCCGCACGTACGTATATTCTTCATTACTTTCAAAACCACCGGTCACCTCCTTTTTAGGGGTTGTTACATTATCACACACCGAAAATTTATTTTCGTCGGTTTTCTTCAAATCAACCAATTGTATAGCCTGAAAATAAGAACAAAATTATTTAGATTAATAATTATTAAATCACCTGATATTTTTTTAAGTTAATAAAAGTCTTGATGAGACTACGTAATCCCGAAATTTTTTAGGAATATTTACACTCCTAAATCAGATTTATCTTCGAATATTGGTCATTTTAATTTATGTTATACAATTGTTTTCCTTAATGAGACGTTTATCATGTTGGAGAAAATCTGCCAAAAATGCACATTAACTACTAGTACCTACACAAACAACCAGAAATTAAAAATGTCTAATTTTATAGAATTGCATCCTACTATGTAGATTATATTTATATATTGAAGGACATTGTTACCTGTTTGTTGTCTTTTACGATCCTCTTCCACTGCGAGGAATGAGTCAATACAAGATCCTGTTTAATCACAGCTACAGCCATTGCCTGCGGTCGATGACGTGAGTCATAAAGAGACATTGCAGACGATGCTGACAATCCCAGCGGGTCTGGCGTCAGCTCAGATAATAACTGTAAACATATTTATATTTTGAATACAATCATCAACGTAAACTGTAATAGTAATAGTTAGTAAACGTACTCATAAAAATTGAAAATTACCTGCCAGTTACTGTACATTGACAGGAAATGCTGATTCGGAACATATGTAGGTTGTGGTCGATTGATTGTGCAGTAAAAAACTTTTGTTGAGCACTTTAATCCTAAATATGTATAGGCATTCCCATTTAAGTAAAGCTGGCCATAAGCCTTAGCTGGGCGAGGGGTTTCTGGTGATACAAGTGGCATAGTGTTTGCGTTAGGCGTAATACCATGGTGCCGCTTAGGCGTAAATGTCCCAGGTTTTAATGGTAAGGTAGAAGGCCGTAAAAATTTCGGTTTTCGATCTTCTGCAGCAATTTTAGATATGACATTCTTTTGGAAGTATGACGTTTCCGACCTTTCATTGTATACTGAAACGGACGGCGTTTCTTGAGCGTTGGTATTTTTTTGAACTTCTGATGAACTAGGAATTTGATTGTTGTATATTTCAGCCTTCGTTATTAAATTTTCAAAATTGAAATTACGTAGCTCTTTTTCTGATTTGGGTTCAATGTTTTTGAATTGTTGACTGACATTATATTTATCTCTATTCTTTAGTTTGTGTGATGAAAAATTAATATTTTCTTTCAAAACCGGCGTCCTCGGAGTGCCATCAGAACTTCTTTTGACAGGTCCGTCTTGTCTCAGAATTGATTTCACTAGATTTGTTGAAAACGATTTCGCATTTGCCTCATCCACATTCTTTATTTTTATAATAGGAACAGTTGAAAGATACTGCGGCATATCAACGTTAAAATGATCTTGAGTTTGTTCTTCAGCTTCTATGACTGATGGTCGAAGATTTGGACTTTTACTATTACGTAATTGCTGTGTATCGTATTTGATTATGTTTCCTTTTGAAGATTGCGTGTTATTTAACGGAGTTCCATGTTGGTCTTCGTGAGTGGATTGCAAGGATGTTTTGTTATTATCACTAGTCATAACATTCTTCGTATGAGAATTTGGGTTCCCAATGAATACTCCTGGTGTGTTGGGTCCTGGGATTCCTGGCACGTGTGGTATTAGTTTCCCTCCATGGAAAATTGTAGTTGCACCATTTGGAGACGATGGACTGAGTGGAGGCAAAGTCAATGGGTTAAATGCTGTAATTGCACTTAGTGGTGGAAATTGAAAATGTGTTATATCGTGTATATTGGGCAAATTAGAACTCGAAATAGAAGGTGCGCTTGATATTGAAATTCTAGGTGTCTGTGGTTGTGGAGTACCCAAGCCTTCTTTCGGTGTTGGAGGATTGTGCATTATCGTGCCACCGGAATGTAAACCGGATCTCACTACAACACTGCTCGCTTCTACGTCATTAGCAAGTTTTGATGGTGAAAGGTTTTGTTGTATCAATATAGGAGATAGCTGATTTTTACTGGGTTCTATTCGAAGAGTGGTTGTGCTACCTGAATGATCAACAATTTTTACTTCACCTCCAAACATTTGTAAGGAGGTTGAATTATGTCTCATATGTTGCGACATTTCATCCATTGTTCGTAAAGTCGTAGAGTTAGTATCGATACATCTAATCTTGGGTTGTGAATACAGATCATTTGATCTAGGTGAAACATTTTCTAACAACCTTGGACTATATGTGTCAGCTCGGCTATCAATTCTTCTCTTTGGACTTGCTAAAGGTTTCACTTTAAGACTTTCATTTTTTCTAGCATAATCTGCCGGTACTCTAGAATCCACAAGTCTAGTATTTCCAAGTAATGGTCCTGGTGACGGTAAAGGTGCTGCAACATCATTTGATTCTGGTTTCAAGATGACAAGGTTATCAGGCTTATTTCTAGATGGCGAAGCCTTTGTTGAATTAGACGATCTTGAAAAATTTGAAGGTGATTCTGGTAATCTAACATTTATAGAATTACTTCTTACGAATATATTTTCGGGCCTTATAGATTTTATATCTTTTTGAGACATATTACTATTGCTACCTTTGCAGTAATACATTCTATGTGTCTCTAAGTTATCCGCACTTCTATATATTATCTGACACAAAGGACAGATAAATAAAGATCCGTCAATTAATTCAATGCCTGTAACAGAAGCTAGACCATTCATTTTAGTTTTAAGAAGGAGATCCTTTATAATAGAGCCCTCTGGGTTTAAAGGATGTTTTTGATTATCATTCTGTGAAAAGCTTTCAGAGTGAGATCTTTTTCTGTAGGAATTTTCATTTTCATGGTTAGATTTTGTCAAGTTGAGTGGCGATGGTTCTGATTTTATTTCCGTTATGTCATTCATAAATTGTTTGCTTTCAGCTATTTGTTTAATCTTGCCATATTTTTTTTGAAGCGGTGTTTCTATAACGTCAACGATAGCTTCATTATCTGATATAATTTTTGAGATATGTTCCGTAAGGAAATCGGCATTTGGTGAAATAGATTTTTTTACTTTTTCTTTTTCATCAATCTCTTGATATAAAGCTGCTCTAAACTTAGGTTTATATATCGATTTTGATCTGTTGTTATCAACTATAGAAAAATTCATGCTTGTCGAGGGCATGCTTGTATCAATAATTAATTCAGAAGAATCGTTTGATTCTACGTTCTCCGCACGGATTATAGAGGCATCTGATCCTGTTTCAGATAAAGATGTAGGAGGAATAGATGTATCACTCTCAGAATCTCCTGATAAGTCGTCATCATTTATTGTAGCAGATACATCTGATCCTTGCATTCTTAAGGCATGTGTCCTTGATCTTTGATGTTTGTATAAATTGGATTTTGTTTTAAAAGCAAATCCACAAGGTACACATGGGTATGGTCTCTCATTCGTATGAGCTCTGATATGTTTTTGAAGAACTGAAGGCTTGGCACAAGATAATTTACAGTAAGGACATATATAACGTCCGCTCGCTCCACCGTTATAGGCTTCTTTGATTAAATCATTTTCAAGATTCTCAGTCTTATTAGAAAATTCATCAGTAACACTGGTCTGACCAGTTACTTGAACATTATTATTTACATTACTTATTCTACTATTTTCATCATTATAATTAATTTGTACATTGTTGTCCACATCCTGAGCTTGTAAATGCTGTCTGTCGGCTTTTGTTTTTATTTTTTCTATCTCTGGATGGGCTGCTGCGATACTTCCGTTTGATATCGCCAAACTGCAAGAAGTTGGCGATACAATTGTTTCCTTGTGCCGTGTTTCCCCTGTTTTTGGTAGGTTTGTAGGAAACACAGAAATCGTAGATGCCATTTTTTTGAATTTCTTGTGAAGATAGCTGTGATCATTGTTATTGGAGAAGTTACTATCTAAACGTTTTTCTTGTGTAAGCGGCATCGTACCCGCGACTTTTGTACCTGAAAGGAATAAAAAATTGTGTTTAGTGAAAATAATAACTTAATGACCGCTATCACGTTCACCTCCCATCATGAGAACGCTATCTTTAACTATCGATTACTTGCATCTTGCGTTGAATGAATCGAAATGGTGACGAACGATGACATCCTGACATCGTCATTTAACGATAGCGTGCGCATGAAGTTTGATGAAATAAATAAACTTCTACTAAAAAGGAATTATTGTTATATAACATTATTATTCCTACAATTTCAAATATTAAGTGTATGATCAACGAGTTACTCTGAATCCTGGCTTGATTGAGAATATACGATGTAAGTAAAGTAAATACGTCAGTAAATTAAATATAAAAATGAAATTGTATTTAGAAATATAGACGTATGGTACGGTTCCATGCACGTGGTTTTATCGGGGATATTTTAACCGATGAGTTCGGTTCGCGACCTCGCCGCGTGACCATCTCATGATTATGATTCCCGTTTGCGTACGAAACAAGTAAGGCAAGTACAATCAAAGCTTCTGAATAAAAACACATTCTGACAACAGCTTGCTCATTTCATACACTAAACTTACTACAAATTAGGAATACCCTCAATTCCTAATTTGTAGTAAGTTCTTGGTATGTACTTCCGTTAAACGATGCCTAAGGTTCAAACTTATAAATTAAACAAAAACTTAAACGAAGTTCCTACCTGTTGATATGTTTAACCGACCATATGACACATACATATTTGGGTAGTTTTTGTCAACTGTGGATTGAACTTGACTTACTGATGTCATTCACTAACCAATAAAGCGTTATTGTTCATTTTTGTTTTTTGTAGATATTAAGAGAAGACCAATATTTTGCTTTATTCGTAAAGATCCAATCATTTAAACCACGGAAGCATTTGAACTTTAAGCTTTTCTATAATTATTTATACTCCTTGAATCTATTTATAACATTCACAGTTTAATTTGGTATAGGTATGTGATCGATTTTAGGCCATTTTTACGCTATATTTAATTGTTTTCACATATTGCCTTTCCATGTCAACAATTAGCATTTATTGCATTCTTTCGGTTTTAAGTACTGAGCTACATACTTCTGTAAACATTTACGTTTCTGTAATACGGTCTTCCATACTTTTATGGCACTAAAAAACTCTAACTCGCAATGTTCAACTTCAAAAAAGTTAACAATATTTTTAAGCCTAATATTTGTTTATGTTCATTCAGGCTTATTTTTAGTACATCAAATCATTGAAAAGCACTCCACACAAAACAGCGAACAGCGATGCGGTAAACGTGTTGACGCAACGCACCGCGCATGTGCCGAGCTATTTCTATTGGTGTGTAGTGTGACATCACCATGACGTCACGCTAATAGACGAGGATATCCCCAGTCGGCGGTGCTTTCTGTCGTATTTTTTCTTTACAACTCATGAAATTGCGTTCATTATTTGTCAGGTACTTATTTCTATATTTGGGTAAACGGTTACCTAGCTTCTGTTTCATCTAGGTAGGCATAATGGTACTGCATATCCATATGGAAATGTGATATTGATATGAATTTATGCATTTTGCCATACAACCATTTTATTAACTTTAATTGTCAGATTTTTTAAAAGTATTAAGTAATTAGATAGTTATAGGCACACGTTAACAAGAAATTGCTAAAGGCTTAGTCGTATCACAAAACAAGTACCTAGTGAGACATTCAGTTCTGTAAGTGTGAGTGTTATCTATACAATTCGAATACGTGTAGTAGTACGATGGCGGACGACCTCGCTTGCGCTCACTTGAGTCGTTTGTGGACGGCTGCGCCGTTGGTACGTTCCGAGAAGGCGTTACAATTTCTGAGAACTGGAGACAACCAAGCGGCTCCGTTCGTTCGTTTGAGAACAGGCAAGCAAATAAGCTCCAGTACGCACTTGCCGCTTACGCACACAACACAATCGGCCTCGTCTTTATATATCGGCGTTCAGATCATTACATATGTGTGTGATGAACCTATTTAAATAACGACTTGCAAGCGATGTGCGATTGATATAGGTATCTAGATATAGCTAGAGATTAGAAACTTAAAGTCAGCTAAAAATATAGCTAATAGCCAATTTGCTCCAAACAAGTTAACTTTTACCTGGACACTGTTTCTAAATGTATTTTTAACTGGATGATTGTTATTATAGATCATACTAATATGGAGCAGGAAAGTTCGGCCAAAGGCAGGAGGCAGTAACAAGCAGTGTTGTAATGAGACAAAGGAATCCCGGCGGCCGGCCGCCGCCCGCCGGCCTGGCGCCAAGCCAGGCGGCCCTGGCGACGCCTGTGTCGGCCGCCAGCACGCCGCCAGCTTCCATTGCCTCTACCTATCACTTAACACAACTATAATAATATGCCCTAATGTTTATACAGATACACTACGTTTGGGCTTGTCGCAATATTATGCAAAATGTTGTCTTTTCATCTTCATGATTTAAGACTTAGTGGATAAAAACTCATTTTTTTTAAACACTTAATTATCTAAATAAGTATTAATCGAAAGCAGGTGCTTATAAACAAAATGCCCTTCCCGCTTTATAAACATTGAACGAATAGTATGAAATATTGGTTTTTACTTCCTATAAGTCTGGTTTAGGCACTTAAATGAGATATTGGAACAACACCCTATATTCATGAATTAACAAGCTACTTATCTTTTAAATCCGTTATGACTAGAAAGCAAGACTAGGGAAGACCAAACAAATACCCGTTTGTTGAATTGTAAAATGGTTCGTCTTTGTTGATATTGATGTTATTAGGTTTGTTTATTTAGTATTATCTGCAGATTTGATGTTCCCAATATATATTAAATAACTGATCATTGTAAATATTTACGTTCCTAAGGGCTTTGGTAAATATGGTACCTTTACGGTTTTTATTTCATTTTACTACCTATATGCACTTAGGACTTAAAAGTAATCTTAACGCTATCGGTTTCGGTTATACTTTGTTATACCTACGAAATTATTTCATAATATTTAATTGATTAAAGCTATAAGTAGTAAATATACCGAAACAAGACTGACTATTTAGAACCTTACCGCGGCTAAATTGATCAGTCCACCATTATATCATTGCTGTCTTGATATCATTTGTTGACGCCTCCAGAACAAATGTCAACAAGTCCGATAGGCTGCATTTCACCCGCGCACAAGTGAATCATCGTTAATAATTGCGCGACGATCCACGCCACACGGCACACACACACACAGAGCCAACACCTGTATTATCGTCACACAAGTCTCACTTGCACTACAGTATTGCGACGCCACTTTCTTTTCAGCAAACGATAACAATTATTTACATAGAAGTATTTATTTGTTTTGTTTTATGCTGGAAAATATGTCTCGTTTATCGTACGCTCTAAGAAGGAACAGCGAACGTTCCCGCACCGCGGATGAGTGTTCAACTGTTTGTAATGTCGTTGGTTTGTTCGTTTCGTTCCGTTCGCCCCCCGCACCACCCGCGTCCCTACCCGCGCACCGCACTCTGCGCCCGCTGTAAGTAGTGATTCATGTCGCGTTTTATCTATCTCCCTCCTTCACCGCAACCGGATCGGTTGTTCTTCGTAATCTATTTATATGTATCTACATAATATGCACGGACTTTAACCTGCGCTTTAACTACAATCCTAATTGTTAGGTGGGTAATAGGTACCTACCGCTACATTGAACTAGATGATCAGAAAAAGGACCAATTAAGATGTACTACTTACCTAAATATTGGCATTTCGAAAGTTAGGTCCATGTCTCAGAAAATAAACATGAAAAAGTAACTAATTAGTTAATTAAGAATTTTGTCTGCCTTTACTGTGGCAAACCTTACATAAATATAGGTACTAAGTTCTCATTAATAAATTTTCAGCGGTATTTTAAATAACACGTGTCAAATCTTATTTATCAAGCAACGGTGACAAATAAGAAAATTATTGCAGGACAATACAGGATAACCATCAAATATTTGTTATCACTTATAGCGGCATGGCAAGCAATGTAATTTTCATGCAGCGCTGATTTCGTAACGGCTGCGCTCGACTAGAACGGGTATCGGTTTTATTTGCCACCGTCAACCACATTCTCTATTGCAGAAAACGAATTATTAATGATAATAATGTTAACAGAGGTATCGCTTTTTCTACACAGTGACACTTTATGAAGTCTCAAACGATGTGGAATCAGTAGTCATACTACAATTAATAATTTATTGTTGGCATTTTCCTATATTTAACTTATCTCTTGAACTTATTATCGCCAAGCAAGACCTCTTTATCAAAATTCTATACATTCATAGTTTACCTACACAAATAAGCCTGGCATAATACGCGTATTAATCTATATGGTCGCCGAGTTACGTAGTGATGATAATTTATTTTCAGTGAAGAAACTTCATGACACTCGGGCTAGATTCGTATGTAATATAAACACATTATTTGCAATGATAATTGGTAGGCGCTTATCAGTATTGCGGAGGCGATGACGCACGCGTTTCGAGGATAGCACGCAGTCGTTCGATTGTGAACACAAGTTGGTCAGGAAGCGAGCGATACTCCGACGTCGAGCTCTAGGCACAGGCAAACTTGTTTCTTAACGTGTTCTGCTTTACCAGAGCGCGGACTTAAATTGCAACTCGGCTTTAATCAGCATTCCTTCCCTGACTTAAAATTTTGGTAATACAAAATTTTTGCAACTAGTGTTTACACAGGCCATAATGTAGGTACGTTTCACTGGGTAAACGATTTTTTGATTAACATCTTGGTAAATTTTATAAGGCATGTTTCAATGTGGCACATAACCTATTTTGGCTTAAAGCATAGATTCAAAGTTCACTGCGTCTCCTTAGTACGCCATCGCCACAAAAAAATTGCTTGGCGTTACTCTATGACGGCTGCTGTTTCGCGAATGGTATGTGAAGTGCGGGGGCGCGGGGCACTTGTTGCGTTGTTTAGTTGGCGTTGGTACCGCCTGTTGCCGACTGCCGACGTCACGTCACGACCTTGAGCTGCACGCAACGGGGATTGTCTGTTTCTGTGTCTCTTACATTTGACAACATTTATGCCTAATCAAATGAAAAAATACACGTTCCTATACCTATAATAAAAGAATGCGGTAACTCTCTTATTCTTAACCACCACATTTCACTAAAGTTGTCGGTTGATACTCACTGTTTGTTATCTCCTAAGTTTATTCGAATTGCATAACAAGTAGTCGTACCGAGGGAGCTATCAAACTGTAACTTCCCAAGATAAACTCATTACCCTGAACAAAATGAAAAAACCAACTACTTTAGACGTCTTTACAAAATTTGACATTTGAACTGTTGATTTTGATTCTGTCTCGCAGATAAAAAATCTATCTGAGCCTGACAAACAGCCATTTGGCAACGCAGCTGTTAAATAAATTTGTGATTCCACCCGGGCGCCATGAAGTCGCGTGGGCGGGAAACCATGAAACCAGTCTTGGTGGCAACTGTAACAGGCAACTGAGCTCACTGGAATTTACTAATGTGAATAGAAATTGTTAGTGGGTACAGAGTGTGAAAAACAATTCACCATATTTTGCATCTCTACTACCTAGAATTTAATTGGTTAAGTAAGTATTATGTATTATTTACCTTGTTTCTTGCATGTATTACAATTTATTATTAAATGACGTCAGTGTTTGAGCATTCTTCAATACAAACACACAATGTTTTCAGAATAACTACATCTTTATATTTGTTGGTAGGTACCAAAAGAGTGGACGTCTGCCCAAAGTAGGTTTAGTTGCGAGCGTTTATATTAAACAAGTTTGTGGCCAGTGCGAATGCAGAACCGACCGCGTCGTCTCCCCACCTTGCTCGGGCTTCCCTCGCAACCAGGTCATCGTTAACTTGCCCGACCGCTACGCCACCGACTCGTGGGCCAACGCAGACCACACCCCGGCCAATAATAATTTGAAAAAGTAAGTATAGTCTTCTCTTTCAAGCATTGGACACACAATTCATGGTATTGAATAGATAGGTTTCCAGAAACAAGTATTATAATATTTGGACCTCGATTACCATGGATGTTGCCTCCAGTATGTCAAGTTGTGTTTGAATATACCTGGTTATTTCTCCCCAAAATATAGTTACCGCGCTAGTCGCTGTCGGTGTTCGGTGTCATATATTTTTTTTAACTATTCTCATTTATTAACTGACAAATTACCAAAGAACCACGATAAAGTGATAATGAGAACAAAATAAACATAATGTTCATACGTATTCTAGAAACTCGATTGTTGTCTTTAATTTTTATTCACATGATCCTGTTGTTTGCCATTAAGATCGTCAAAACATTAGTAGGAGTAAAACTAAACTGATTAAAGATCGTTAGATAGATTTTGACATAATTCTTATATAATTTATAAAATTTGTTTTGCAGAACAAGTATAATGAATCAAGAAATCTTAAACCCACTACAATGCCTTGCCTAGGTCCTAGATACCATAAGCTACATCACTAACGCAGCATTAATAACATTCACATTGGTACCTATTTATTAATACTGGCATTAAGAGAATGGCGTCATTCTTCGTGAATTCCGGCGTTCACGTATCAACGACCAAAATACGCCGTATGTATGAATGTGACAATAATATTCGTGAGTCACATCGAGTTGGGTAGCACTTGACCAAATAAATAACTATTCACTTTTTGCAAGTCTTTCCTCAATGACGTTCATAAATTTTATTGAAATGTCTATAAGCAAATGGTATTTACCTACAGCTCATTCATTCCTTTGTTACATGCCATTTAATTATTAGATGATAGTCCATGTCCTTAGTAAAATTTTCGACATGCCAGATGATAAACGGTCAATTTAAGTGGACGGACGTTTTTACAGATTCACTTCAGCATTGTTTACGTTTCAAAAAGATTTGCTCTCTCCGCCAAATGTTCTGTTGAGAATACGGAGAGTTGAGTCGGGAACGTCGTTTGGATATTCGCCAGAGGTGTTCCCGCTTCCGAGGTGCATTCTGAACGCCCACACTGATTTTCTTCGTACGAATTGGTAAATAACTATGTAGTTATTAGGTACAGCTCAGACATTATTAGCGTTAGAGTTGATTTAGATAAATTGATAGGGAAGAAAAATAATATTAAGCACCATGCATTTCTCAACGATAAACAAATGTTTCTTTATATAGTAACCAACCATAATCTCACATGCTGACGTAAATATGTTTTGATAAATAATATCTTTTGCTAAAAGTAAGTACCTACCTATTCGTATCAACTTCAAATTCAAATCAGTAACTGATAAGTTATAAAAGATAGTGATAACACTAGTACAATGCTTTGAATCGCGCTTGATCATGATCGTCAGCCTTTTTTATTTCTCTTTCATTATCGCCCTGCATATTGGGGTAATAAAACAAGCCTAAAGGCGAAGAATAAAAAAAAAAGAAATGATGTTAACCACCACGCTTGCTTAAGGCGGATTGGCATAGTCCATGTTTCCTCTTTTCGTCTACCTTTCCTCAGTCATTGGTTTTCAAGATATACTTAGAAGGTACCTTCATATACTAGGTACTTCCTGTATAGGTGGTACATTCTGGAATTAAACCGATTTTAGCTACATAATATATGTATAGCATTAACAAATCTTGTAACAAGATTACATCTTGGATTGACCATACTATCGGTATATACCATATTGTTAGTAAAGACCTAACAACTTTTTCCTGCAGTACATATCACGAAAATATATTATTGCAATACGGATTAAATAATCATGATAAAAAACAGACTAAGACCTAGCAGACCTGGTTACTATGTTAAAAAATACCCGAGGGAAAGCTTTACAAGAACCCAAGGTTCCTCTAACTTTCTCTGTCCCTAAGAGTTTCCAATTCTCAGATATTGCTTACCGCTGGAAACTGACTTAGATGAAGTCAGTCTAAGTATGGAAGAAGAAGACATTTGTCTTATTTTCTTCTTAATGATGATTATGACACGGGTATTGCTTTCCTACAGTCTGCATCCTAGAGCACAGAGGGTATAAGATAAAAAAAATCCTAGATATAGGTATTACCCGAAAGTATACAGAATTGTACAGCAAATAAAAGCATAAATAAAACTTAATGTAGATAATCTTTACCACTGTTGTGTAATTGTGGAACATTTGCGTCGATTACTTCATCAATGACAATAGAATTGTAATTGTAGCCAAACAACACTCGATGGTAGTACGTATTTGATAAACAACAAGAATGAAAAGTCAGCTTACTAAATGTTCTTATTAATTTGGATAGTCTGCAGATCAAAATTGACAATACGTAGTTTATCAGTCTTTCTTCCGTAAAACCATACAAACCTATTCGAATAGGTAGACTATTCAAATAGCGAGATTCACTCTTAGTTCCCTCACTCTCGACAGTCCAATGGTACGGCAATCAGGTATGACCAGAGAGAGATCAGATATCAGGTTAAGTTTTCGCTCCTGCACTCGATCTCATTATAAATATGGCAAAATTAATCAAAAAAATTACTATACGCGGTTCAGTCAGTTTGCAATTCTCAGAATACCCCCGAGCATGCGCGCTCGCCAATCGCGTCGGACCGCTCCGCCGCCGCCGCACAAACGTATGTATAATAAACGCTCATACTACCTCCCTACGTAACCTTTTCACATCCACGATTCCGATAGTTCCAAGAAACTTCTTCGATTCCCTCTATTATAACAAAGTTATTTTTAATAGACAGGGGCCTAGCCGTTTCAATTCGTAGTAACTGAATCAAAAAAGCAAACGATTGTTTTTCAGAAAATAATGACGACTAACAAGTTCTTTACCACCGGCTTATTGCTAGTGATTAAGAATTTCCAGTAAAAATATTGCATTAAATGCATAACTGAAAAGTACGAGCTAGAAAAAAGAGAAAATGTCGGGGTCTTAATTATTATTTCTCCTTATTGTTTGTTAGCACTTTAGTTTGGTATTTAAAAATCTAAAATAAATTCATTCGTTTAAGGATTAATGATTAATGGATGTATTTCTTACTCATTATTAATATTATAAATGCGATAGTGACTCTGTGTATCCGTCTTTCACGCCAAAACATAATTATGGCACATTTATAGATTAAATAAATAAAATTTGCGTAGGTATGTCATATTCCACATTTGGTGATGCCCAACCTAGCCAAATTCAAAAATTATTCGACCTGTTTTAAATTCATGCTAAGTAGGTACTATGTACTTGTGTGTAGGTACTAAGAAAATTAACATCCGGAACCCTAGATATACGGCGCTAGCTAGTAAACTCAACCATAGTTTCACTGTTAGATTAATGTGGATTTTACATTAAATAGATTATTTTTAGAACGATTTAATTATTCAACAACAGCAATCGACCCTCAATTTCCCTGGCTTACGTTAACCGTTCGACAGTAGTAGGAAGTTTTAGCATTTAAATAATATATCCGTCTGAAACTTAATCAATTCAGAATGTCAGCCGTATGTGTTTATTGCTTTCATAGCGAAAAGAGAAGTAAGGCTTCCTTGATTATTGGACCAAGTTAGCATTATTTTTGACGGCTTATTAAAACCATGAATTGCAATATGTCCGCATTGCGTCTCGTGAAATGATATTAATGGACCCATGGAGAAAAGTTCACTACACATCAAATACACTACTTCAAAAATATTTATGTAGAAATTACGAGCTAACCGCGTGACATCGACGTGACTGCTTAAAATTCACTAATCACTACCCCGGCTGTTCGTTGTTCCCGTTGACCTCAACGACACTTACATAGTTAATTTGCTAATGGAAATACATACCTACTCAGTTAACACTTTATTTACATCAATATCAGAAATAAAACAATTATGCATGGCAGAAATTTGAGACACAATAAATACCTACTCGGCAGAATCCTTACTAATATTACAAATCCATAAATAACTCTGTAAGTCAATCTGTCGCGTTAATTTTAGTGATGTGTATTTGACACCTACTATTAAAAATTAAAAGATCCTTAAAAAACAAACATCCGAATTGATAACCTTTTTTAAGCCGGTTAAAAATAGATATTCACCAAAGAATTTCATTTTGAAATTCTTGACAATATAAAATATATTCAAACAAATAATCAAATTAGAAGATACCCCGGCTTTATGGAATATGTATCCTATCCTGTTAAAGTTATCCTATCCTATAAAAATAACTTCGTAGGTAGTAGGTACTTACTTAGGTACCTATTTATTAATAAGAATACAGGGTGTAGTAGGTAAATGGAAATGATTGTGAAAATCACTTAAGTCAACCATTGAAGTTAGATCCAAAGCAGGAGAAAGTATGAACATACGGAATTATACCTGGACATTTGAGCCTCAAGTGAATTTAATTTCCTCGGCGTTCTTAGAACTTTAGACCTATAAATAAAATAATATGTTGGTAGATGTATTGGCCGCTTGCGTGGACTTATGACGACGATGCATTCATGCGACAATGGGCGAGACAGGAACAACAAAAAGTTTACATGGTAAGACCGGTCCCGCAGGTTGCCGCCAATCATGGCAGACTTTCGTTCATATCCACAATAATATTTCATTCATTCTATGTTCATACTTTTTTACAGCCGAGAGTTATTGTTAATATGGAATCATTTTCCTTAAATTTTACCAAGTAGGTACCGACGTAACATTCTGGAAAGGAATCAATGAACAAAATGCAAACAATTTATAACGTTTATATCCTACGAATAAGCAAATTGTTTTCTGTATACACATGTATTTATACGAGCTCTAATTTTATTACCAAAACAAAATTAGGACGTGACGCACCAAATCACCTATTCAAATTGCAGAAACTAATTTGCACAAGGTGGTTTGGTGATTTTGCTGCTATAATATACGGAAACCTATATTTTTTTAACAACTTCTAAAATATTGAATATTATTAGGAATTTATAATCTATATATTCAATATTATTATATTCAGATCCGCGGAAACTATTGCCCGTATCGGGATAAAATCAGCTTATGTTACTCGGGAAGAGTATATCTTTCCTAAGGTGTAAGAAAGTTTGAGTATTTTTTTTTCCTCTTTTTTATATTGGTATAGAAGGAAAGATTATAAAAATATCTTTTTCACCACATTACGCGTGAACAGCGAGACCTATTTCGCTATTTGTTTCTAACTTAGTGTCAAGAGAATTAGCTTATAAAAAAAGAACCGCGACAAATTCGATTGACAGAATGCGCAAGTACCTACTAACTATGCCAGGTCAGCCAGATTTTACCTGTATATATAGGTCATACACATATACAGCCTTACTTATAAAAATCAGCTAATCATCTTTAATCATTGTTTTAACAAATTACTACTTAAAGCTTTAAGTAGTGATTAAATTATTTTGACCTATAAACGTTGCTTAAGCATGTCTTAAGTAATGAACAGATTATGTCCTAAAAACATACTAATTTCTCAACACTACCGGAATGTTGGTAGCTTAAAAAAATATTTGTCGTGAAAACGTTGTGTAATGGCAACAATGGCATCCGTAAAATATAAAATTAAAAAGTTGAGCTGTCAATAAACCGGAAATGAAAAATCAGCTGGTAAGAATCCAGCCATTTTGCTAATTAGTGGGTTAAACAAGGGTGTGAGGCTACTTAATTTGACAGCTAATTTAAGACATTGCTAAGAAAATGATTTAGTTCAGCCACGTTTATAAGTAAGATTTTTTCTTAAACACCCCTTAAGTATATCTTATTAGTTTATAAGTAAGACTGATTGTGCTTTTTCACATTTTTAGGTCCTTCCCACTATTTCATGGATGTTGAACACGTAGGATTTAATTGAAATTTCAATACGTATTCAATAAAATAAATACAAAGATTATAGGAATGTGATCTAATGGTAAGAAGTGCGTTATTAGAGTTTCTTACTATGGGCAATCGTTTAAAGAAGGTAGCAAATTGTTGCTCTTTAATTATAATCAGTATGACAGCATGCAGCATGACCGTAGATTGTAACGTTGATTTTGAGATGGGACGGAGATCGGCATGCGGCGGGGGCGGGCGGACGTGCCAAGGCAGGCAGGCAAGCAACATATTTACTCATACGGCCGAGGCGTAAATCACCGTGCATCTATTTCGAGTTGGCCTGTGCGGGTGTGGGCTCAGGCGGAGGAGGGCGGGGCGCGGGTAGACGCCGATGCCGGTCTGGCGCCAGAAGGATTCCCCAGCGCCCCGCACTCCCCGCGCCTTCGTTCGAGGTCGCCGTGCGCTCGTGTCTTTGCTTTGCTGTCGCATGTAACTATCTACCGCTTATCCACAATATCAAATATTTAAAGAATATTTAATCAGAAGTTACAAATTTTTGATAACTAATAAAGTTTGGCAAATATGTGATGCAATGTCCAAGAATAAGTATTATGTTTATAGGTAGAAACTAGCATCCTTGTAATGAATCATTTGGTTTTGTACATAGTGGACCATTTTGAGGAAAAAATCATTATTCGTCATTTTGCATTTTCATTCGTGCATTTTCATCAATTAGATATCATAGATTCAGCCTCTAAAAATATCTCTTGAAATTAAAGATTTGCAAATTCACTTATTTTTGCCATGATAACAACACCCCATGAGTCAATCTCGTTATCTACATAAGAACATGAATAAGTACTGAAAAAGTTGTGCTTAAAATATGTTAAGTAATTACGTAACTAAAAAGTAGTAAGGTATTGTATTTACTCACTTGTTAAATTCTTTTGATCCTGTCCGAGATGAAGCAAGAACCTACCGAAGTGTAGTGGGCAATCTGGTCTCCCCTTCCCCCCACCCTGTCCTCCCCCTCGCAGGGATGCCCTGCGGTCATTGGTTACTCATACATCTTGCAAAACCTGTATTCGTGCCATTACACCAATTTGAAACGCTTATTTACATAGCTAAGAGCACAACACTATTCTCACTATTTGCACTGGTGATATTGAACGCAAATTACATAAAAATAAAGACTCATCTAACGTATTGGTATGTAGTGTACTTTCGCACATGAATACGCGCGCACCGCGCTGAACTCCGACAGAGAATGAATATTACTACCGAATTGAAAGTAGGTATTACATACAAAATATCAAGCTAGTCGGACAGATGTTTGTATAGATATACAAAGCCCCGTCGGTATGGCTCTGATACATTAACTCTTAGCGCCTTGTGATAAAGGTTATAATATTAAATTTTGGCCGCAGATATAAATTGGTACAACTGTACTACGCTATCCACGTATCTACCCAAACATAGAAGGCACAGAACGACTCTCGCATAATCAGTGACCATTCGTTGAAAATAAAACCAGGGGACTAATTCGATGCGCAGCCTAGCTCTCTAAACAAATTATTATTATTTGTTAAAGCGTGTAAACCCTGTGTTAAACATATAAAACAAAATATTAATATTCTACTTATAGAACTTAATTTGTTTAATTTGGCTCTTCTTTACCAAAAAAAAAATTTCCTAATCTTGTAAAGAGGACGATGATGGCATTTCCATATTAACTTTTTCTGTTCAACTGTTCATAACAAGTGAATGACGTTTGACGCACAGTCATTGATTCACTGACTGGTCTTTTACCTGTTTACTTTTTAACACAAGGAACAGAAGTGCAAACCACGCCATCTAGCTTAACTACAACGAGTTGTAAGTTTTATCTACTGCTACTAGATGGCAGGCTTGTATGTTTACAATGACTTGACAAAGAACAATAATTTGGAATTTTAGATATCACCACCACCTAAAGTCGTGGTGGCTCGGGGCGAGAGGGAATGGGATGCCGTCGCCTCCTTCTGCGAAGCGGTCATGCTCGAGAAGGAGGAGGCGGAACGCCAAAGAGTTCGCACCTCTCATTCCGGCCGCCGCGCTGGACCAGGTAGACACCATGGGCGCCGGGTGTCGCGTAATGACTCCCGGCCACCGTAGGCGTGGGTCTGTGGGCGGTGAGTTCGGGTGGCTCATCGTCCCTCTGTCTACTTAGACGACAGACCCGTGTCGACGGCGCGCGTTGTTCCACGCGCTCCTCAAAGAGATGTCAGCAACCTCAGCGGGGCCCAGCAGGGCCACGGCCTGCCGGGGCTGCGGGTTGTTCGAAAGAGATACCGCGGCCCTGGTACATAAAAGGCCTATGACGGAACACGACGGTTTTTAGTCAGTAAGAGTCAGACACTCCCTCACCGCTGCTAACAAACAGCGGGAGGGGTCATTTGATGATTTTTGACGTCGGAAAAAAAAAAAGTGGTGGCTTAGTGGGCAAAGAACCAACCTCTCGAGTATGAGGGCGCTGGTTCGGTTCCGGGTCAGGCAAGTACCAATGCAACTTTTCTAAGTTTGTGTACTTTCTAAGTATATCTTAGATACCAATGACTGTGTTTCGGATGGCACGTTAAACTGTAGGTCCCGGCTGTCATTGAACATCCTTGGCAGTCGTTACGGGTAGTCAGAAGCCAGTAAGTCTGACACCAGTCCAACCAAGCGGTTTCGGGTAGGCAGTCGCTTCTTGTAAAGCACTGGTACTCAGCTGAATCCGGTTAGACTGGAAGCCGACCCCAACATAATTGGGAAAAGGCTCGGAGGATGAGGATGATGAGATATCACCACCTTCACCTGCTCCTCTCTGAATAAGGACACTAATGACCAGCCCCGTAGATAGGCGAGGCCCGCCTATACCATGGACGGCAAGATCAGAGGACGGCAAATTCATGTCCACCAGGTTTGAGGAGCTACTCTTTGTAGGTTAAAAATATTCTAGGATCAATCCTAGAATTTGTAATACAATAGTTTAATCTTCTATATATGTTACTGTAAAAACCCGAACTATGGTAAATCCTAAGATTTACCGACATGAGGAACATAATTTCCATGTAACTGCACTCCCCATGTAACAAGACAGCATAATTTACCTGTATTATTCGACCTTAGCAGGCGAAAAGTAATCTCATGTTTTTTTTTGTTTATTATTAACCTAAGGGCTCCGACACTACTTAACCGATTTAAAAATTACTTCACTATTGGGATTTTGTTTTATACCTGAGTGACATAGTCTATATTCAAAGCTGGTACAGACAGTAGTTTCTGCTGGACGCAGAGAAATACATAAAAGCATTTCCAATCAGGGGATGGCGGAGTGAAGTCCGGGACGTTTAGAAACTGGATACTGTTTTTTACCGTACCCCCATCATATAAATACTTTAAAATCTCGCGCTTAGCGCTAACCAAATGACAGGCGGCGTTGGTTTAAGAAAGTAAAATCACGTATCACAAAAAGAAAACTATATTTCAATGTTATAAGAAATCGCTAACGAATATAAACAAAATTTTGCATATAGGTACTTAGCTTCGCAGCTTGAAACACAACTAAGTTGCAAAAAAAATTAACATCCCATTAATCAAGTGACATTTCGGCGTCGTCATCTTTTTTATCTCCTTTATCATCTTTCGGTTTTTCTTCCTTTTTCTTGTCATCTTCCTTGGACTTATCGGATGCGTTGGATGTATTCTCAAGAGCCTTAAAGAAGGCTTGCATATCGCCCGTGTTAGCAGCTGAAGTCACTTCGGACGGTAAACCAAACTGCGATATTACTGGACCCATTTGCCCAGAAGTCAATGCAGAAGAAAATTGGTTTGCTGCCTGTAAATAAAAGAATAGTGTCAATAAATTAAAGTATCAACTTTGTTATGGACCAAATAAGCTAAATAAAGTAACATAGAAATCGATCGAATAATAATAACTATTCATCGAGTTTTAATTCAGAAATTTAACTTTTATAAACACAATTAAGTCACTGAAGCTTTTTGATCCACAACAAATCCAGAATCTTTAGATAGCAAGGGACTAATTTCTACAAAATACAGCTAAAAATACAGCCTACATTTCTCATTAGTAGGTATTAATAGTAAATTGCAAGTCGATACTCTATCACTTTAAAAGTGATTGAGATGTTTAATTTATGAAAACCAGTTTAAATTAAAAAAAAAATACACACAAAGCAGGTTAGAATAATAACAAATAGACCCATGCAATTAAACGTAGAAAGCGATGACGTCGTCATTGGCAGAAAATAGAAACACTTCAAGTTATTTCTATTCTAACAACGCATAAAATATCTTTGTGTTGTCGATAACTTACCTGTAGTAATTATTTTGCATTTGGACTGCTCTTGGCACGCTTCCTTGTGTTATCAAATTCAGATCATAAATTATACAGGTACTAATACAGAATTATCTCGATCTATTTCTTTTTTAATAAAAGGTAAAATCTTTGCTTGTTTTTATGAATTTATAATTAGCAAATGAGTTTTTATGCCTTTGATGACGTCATTGGAAATGCAAATTAGGGTATTAATAGTGTTAAATTGTAAACATGTATCTCTAACACCAGATGCTTTACTGCAAATTAGGGTGTCCCTAAAAATCTGCAAAATTTTGAATAGTTATCCATGCAGCGCGCACAAACAGACAAACAAGCATTAGGAAAAGTGTAAAGCGCACTTCGCTCAAAAAGAAAGCCAGACGCGAGAGAGTCCCGGAGGCGTCGTGCCGCTGCCGAGTACCGGAACGCTATACGTGAAGGTTCACCTGAGCGAACTGCGGTGAGAGCAGGGTGGTCCTTACATCGTCCTGGGCGGCGCCGGGCGGAGCGGGCGGCAAGTGCGGCGCCAGGCGGGCCGCGTTGGGAGCCGCGCTGGCCGTGGTCACCACGTCGGGCGACGCCAGCGCCGCCGCCAGGTCCACGCGCGCGCCCGCCGCGCCCGCCGCTCCCGCGTCGCCTTCCGGAGGCGCATGGCCCAGCCCTGAGAAGTAGCGTTGCAAGTCCGACAAGTACACCTGCCCCCCTGCGCCATCTGTTGTTTAACAACAGCCCTTTATAACCTCTTTAGTTCACATTTGGCATTTTCAGTGTCGTTTCATAATGAAAAATAATACATACACATTATTTCCTTAATCTGTATGTATTATTTTAAAATATATAGACAAAATGAGTCATTATTTTTGCTCATAGTAGTTAGTTTCCAAGAACAATCAATTTGGTAGAGAAGTTATCAACTACCTACTATATCCTATCTATTCTCCTGTAGATGGCATTGATGGTCAAGCATCCTCGTATTAAATAGATAGAACTGTGTCAGCTTGACTTACCACGTGGCGCTGCAGCAGTAGCGGTGTTAGGAGGCGTGGCAGTGGGCGCGGGCACGTCGCGGGCGCGAGACGGGGTGCGCGCGGCACTGGCCTCAGTGGTGCGCGGGGCACTGCCGCCGCGGCTGCTGTTGCCACTGCCAGCCGACGGCCGAGCGCTAGTGTTGCCACTGTTACTTCCACTGTTATTACTGTGACAACAAATTACATTAGACTTAAAATAATACTAGCATTTACGTTTGAATTTACCAGTTCACAAGAACTTGCGAAAATAATAAGATATTGAAAGAATGAACTAATCAGGCTTCTGACAAGACTTAAATTCATAAACTTAGAATATGTATGATTTAAATAAAAAACAAAAAGAAAATATTGAATCTTAAATGTATTATGTGCACCCACCCCATTGTGCCAAGAAGGGAAGACAATCCTCCAATTTGGCCGACTCCTCCAAGGAGTTGCATAAGCTGCTGCTGGGACATGTTGTTCAATATGTTCTGCAACTCTCCGTCTTGTCCACCACCACCACCACCTCCACGGCCTCCAGATGTTGGAGGATTGTTTAGAGCTTCATTGATGCGGCGGCAATAATCATCATCCTTATCGGTCTTAGGTTCCTATAAAAAAAGCAATCACTATTATGCATACAATAGTTATAATTACCTTCAATGAATCTTAGGGATCTATCTGTCAGAGAGCGGTTAAGCATTCTGCGTTCGAGCTCTACTATTATTACTTCTACTTGACAGATGCAGTCAGAATGGCTCCTGTGTAATATAATATGACTAGACATCGGATTATATGCACTATCAAAATGCCAAAATATGCATGCAAATATGCACTAAAAAAGAGCGAAATATGCACAAAATATGCACAATTAAAGTTTCTAGTCTCTCAATGGCATCGGGTATATTGCTGAAGTGTGTTGCAATAAGAGTAATATTTTGTTTAATTGAAGAATCCTCAAATGCCTGCTGGCTTGAATTAATTGCAATGGCTTCTGAACTGTCAAATTGTGCAACTACTTCTTTTATGGCTTCTAAATTCTCAGCATAAAATAGTACAGCTTTCAACCAAGTTCCCCAACGTGTTAATATTGGTTCTGGAGGTAGTGGTAGGTTTGGCAGTCGCTCCTTATACGCCTGTACTCGCGATGGTGCTTTTAAAAACACTTTTTTTGTAGAAGAAATCAATTTATTGACAATCCCGAACTCTTTTCCAGTGCGCTTTCGCAGTGCGTGCCAGGCAGATGTGTTGACGTGTGGTGTGGGATGGGGTAGTACAACACATATAAATACTGAAATAGGCACTATCAATGAAAAAGTACCAAAATATGCAATAACGCTAAAATAATAGCATAATATGCATTTGCATATGCAAACATGCAAATGCATATAATCCGATGTCTAAATATGACACATAGACTGCAAAACTGACCGCTTGAACGCTGGACCGCTCCCTGTCTGATAGATCTCTTAGCTTAGGGTCTGTTCAGACAGGCCGGCTCGGAGAGCAGAGCAAATTCTTAACACGTTGAAAATTGAGTACATAGTATTTGAAGTAAGGTTTATTATTTTTGCATGCGCACTGCTTTTGTCATTGAGAATGCTTGAATGCGCTCTGTGTGATATAGTAAGAGGAGCCGACTGGCTCCGATTGTGTATTTATTCTTGATGCTCTTTGATGCTTACGCAGCCGATCGGCTCCAATCTGTGTGAAAAGAAAAATGCGCGCCGGTGCTCTCCGACCCGGTCTATCTAAACGGACCCAAAGTTATTGGAAAATTGAGCATTGCAATGGGACCTCTATACTGCACAAAAGGAAATGAAATGAAAATATTAAAGGTTGAAACTGGAGCAGAAATTAAACTGAAATGAAAATCACAAAATCTGATTTTAAATTGATACATATATGAATTTTCTACTCCAGTCATTGAACACACCTTAATTAATTTTACTTTTCTTTACCTGCATCCAGAAAAAGTATTTCTTTGAAAAAGACTTGAACTTCAAGACATAGACTCGGCCTGTTGTGCATTCATTCACTCGCACAAACTCACAGTCATCAGGAAATATGAGCAAGTCATCCTCGACCTCGCCGGTAGAACGGTCTTTCCAACAAAAATGCATCAACGAGTCTTCTCCTTGATACACATACAATAGCCCCTTCCTCTTATCGGGATGAACCATACGACCCTTTAGAGTCATTCTACCGGCACGAAATTCCACCAAATGCTTATTCCCACCGGAACTTCCTCCTAAGCCAGAAGTATTACCGAATAATGCAGTAGCCGACATGTTTCTGAAATAATTTAAACACAGTTCATAGTTAGTATTTGTCTTCCATTATCCAATTAGTACATGATATGAAAATTGATTGATGAGTGAAAACATTGCTATTCTTTATCGCGCCAGTATTTAATTCAATTACCTGCACAATGAGTCAAATTTTAAACAAAATTAAACCAAACAGTGATTCTAGTAAAATATAAGCTTCACCGAAATGAATGACTATGATTTTTCATTTCATGATTTCATCAAACAAACCCACAGAATATTAATATCTTTACCACAGATCTGACCACCGGCTACAGATTACTAATCAGTTTGAGAGGCTGAGTCGGAGAAATCCAACGACACGATACTTTTTTTCTAGACTGTGCATACAGTGTTTTCGACAAAACTAAATCAAACAGCCAAGCAAACCCTCAGCGTAAATTCATTGTTACCAGGTCCAAACATTTAATTACTACTTGTTCTCAGTATTCAAAATGTTTTTTGGGTGTTTAAATTATAATAAAATAAACTATAACAAGCCAACAAGACGTCAGGCAAGGACCCTCGGGCCCAAGGATAGTTTTTCTTAACTACCATTTAAAAGGAAATGGCAATGCGTATAGAAGGGTATGACGACAGATCTCATTTAAGCGAAACGATGATGCCGCTTGAGGTTTTCGGCACCTGCACCAAGACAGATCTTCGGCAGATGCAAAGCAGGAGCAAAATAAGATGTTTCCAGCCTATGGCTAAGGCGACCCCTAGATCTACAAGAACATCGCACAGTTTTCAATATTCTTATTTATACTATTCTCCATTCGTAAAATATCGCAATTTTATTGATCGTCTAGATTGCCTCTAAGAAAAGTGATACCAGATGTGAGGGATACCCTATAAACCTGTAAAAGAGTATTTTGTAGGTACTTCTATAGAATTTTGCAACTTCTGCAATCTTTATTAAAAAAATATGATATTAGGCGTGTAATCGCTTAAATGGGGACAAGCACTGCAACAATATGAATTTATGGTAGTACCGAATAATATTTAATACGTGATATTATAAAGTGAGGAAACCTCGCACATGAAAAATAATTTTATTTTTATGTATCTCTTCTACAAATTGCGTCTGGTAACACTGTAACATTGTGACGGTCGGGCATCGGATGTCGATGTCGGTCGGCTTCAGGCAGCCTTTATGTGACGTGTTGTGTTTTGTACAGTAAATCGGTTTCAGTGTTTCACTCACTACTCCATATTATTACTCTGAGAATAAAGTGAAGATTTACGAAGTTCAATAATTTAATTAATTCTTGTGCAGACATTCTAAAGGAGTAATTAGGTCTACATATAAGTATACACAGTTGCATCGTATATTTTGTAGATTGCTTCGTGGTTTCTTTCTTCAATCAACATGAGTGGTGTACAAACAGGTATGTTGTAGTTTGTCTGCAATGTTTTTGTTATTATACGCGATATAAGGTTGTTATTACAGCATGTAGCTCCCCTTTCTTATTGGGTTTAGAAAACGGAAATCTTTTACCCACCACAAACGGGATGGTTATCCGAATCATTGTTTTATGGCTTTTAACTAAGACTTAATACCTACAGTCTAGCGATTGTGTTATAAAATGGGTCACACATATTGCATGCATTTACTTTTAATTAAAAAACGTACAATTCTGAGCTATAAAGTTAGTTAGTTATTTTTGCCATTATAAATGAGGTACATTACAGGGACATTGTAAGATAAAATGAATTTCATTAAGAAACAGGTTATATCTATGCTTTTCTACAATGAAGGGTAGTGTTTGTATGTGAATCTATTTTAATATTACTAATTATCTTAATGTACCATTTAAACTCAGTAATAAGTAACTGGCTCTATTCTATACACCATATTTTCCATGTATTCATATGAAACTATGCTCTGGCACTACCTACCCACACAGTCAAATCAATAAAAAATCTTGAGATTTGTGTGCAACTCAGGCACCAAGCCATACTTAAACTAGAACTTTTTTGCTTCCATAAGTACATATTTTGTAAAAAAATATTACTATATTTGGTGACACTTCATTGCATGAGTCACACACAAAAGAAAATCTGATTGACCTATGTGTTGTCATATTATTTCAAGTGCTTTATCTACGCAATTTAATAAATTTATATCTATACCTATAAATCAATACTTGAATCATTCTATAACACAACAGACTTCAGTCCTCTCTTCAGACAGCTATCATTATTACTCACCAACTAAAAATTAATCATGGTTATGTAATAAGTGATTCAGTTTTCAGCTTTGAGTACTTTGTAATTTGTAAAGTATGGAAAAAAACAATGAAAATACTGTTCAGGTCTAAAAACCTGAAATTTTCTAAGGTAAAACCTAGTAAGTTTCTGAAATTATGATTATTGAAAGGGTGATCTACCATCTAGATATTCTGGAAACATAAAACATTTTAAAAGTACAGCAATTATTAAATTGCAACGACAAACCTTTGAGCAAAAATTGTTATTGTTATTCCGTCTTTCCTTGGATTAAAAACAGGAAATGAATAAACCGAACATAGATGAATCAGAGAAAAAAATACTGGAACACTCCATAACTGATAAATTATTACAACATGTTGTGCTTTGCCTCTAACAAGTAGATAAGATATTGGGTGAAGGAAAAATTAGATTATAGGTAGTGTTCATGACATCATGTGAAAATTCTCTACGTTACTTACTATTGGTATTTAACAATTGGCATGTCAACATTCTCTGTAGAAAAGAAATACAGATGGTTGAAATGAAGATTTTGTAAAATATGTACCCATTTATAACCATTTCAAAAGTTTATACTGATTATACCGGCAGTTGCACAAAGCTTTAACTTTAATGGAGCTTTGTGCAACTCATGGATAAAGAGCTATAGGGAGTGGATGTGTGATGGTAGCAACAGCAGCATCTATCAACTATTATTAATTTTTCAAGGCACATTAATACCAAATAAAATCTGTCCAGGTATATTTAAAAATAATGCAACATTATAAATGAATTGCTACAAAGAGTATTAAACATTTTTTTCAACACCCTAAACTGTAGGCAGTAGAAACAACAGTAGAAAGTAGAACAGATTTAGGCCAAAACGGTGGCTATGATGAAGTATAATAATTATATCGAAAAATGCTGGTCCTAAAACAGAACCCTGTGGAACTCCCATTTGGAAATGGTGAAGAACTTATGAAATTTCTTAATTTGTTATAAGTAACTTTTTTATTATTTTAAATGGATCTATCAAGCAATTCGCAGGAAGCTATAAAATAATATACAGCATCTAAGTGATGCCTGAATAAGTAAATTGATAAACCAAATGACAGATCCAAATTTCGTTGCCTCTTGATGGGAAACTATATAAGTACCTAAATAATAAAACATGTAGTCCATTTCCAAACGGTTGTTGAAAGAACCAGGATTTTGCATAAAAACTTTATCCAATTATTTAGGCGGTCGTACCACCCGATGAGTCATTCGTCGTGTAAACTGCAGACTTTTTAGTGTATTTCGTCAAGTAACCAATGACGCAACACTACCGTGGCCCAGAGCTCGCTCGCCGCTCGCTCGCCCGCGGCACTGTCAATAAACTTTAGCGGCACAAGGTGAGCTAAATCTATGGTTTTGTTGTTTTGTTAGCTCTTTGAAACACGTTGCCTGGTCAGAGACCCTGTGTGATTCACTGATACTGGTTTATAAAAATAAGTATTTTACTTTAAAATTGCAAAATTTTACCGATTGCATTTTTAATTTCATAAATTTTGCAAATCTTTTGGAGGTCAAAATTGTAATTTATACACCGCCGAGATCGTAGCTCGCGTTATTGGTGAAAGTGGCGAATACAAGCAATCGGGCAGCGGCGCGAAACGAACACGAGCTGGCTCGGTTGGAGGGGCTCGACGTGGCGGAAGAAACTGACATCATTGCGCGCTGCCGCCGCTGCACGCATTCATGTTTCTCGAGTTGATCGTGATTATTGCAAAAACACGATGTTTGTTAAGTGACAGTAACTATTTAGTTATTCAATAATGTAGAGTTACGAAAACAAATAAAGAGTGATCTCAAAATACCGCCAAGGTGCACGTTTTATCCGCGTATAGTTAAAAACAATTAGCTTGAGTTATATGATTGTGTAGATACAAAATATGCTTAATTGCCGCGGAAGACGAGGTAGATAGAATGGCAAGTGATGGAACTTCGAGCATTGCCATGGAGCCGACGAGCTTGGAGTATATGGAAGATCCTTATTTCGTGCCCCCGGATGATGATTCCACACCGAGTTTTGACGTTGCCGTGGACGAGCTGGATGAATTAGAAGAGTTGCCGAGCTGGCCACAAAATGACCCTGACGCGGACTGGCGCATGCTGCCAGACCTCGCAGACTCCGCTCTATGCATTGAAACTGAATTCTACGTCGACAATCGACGTCGTCGTCTTAGAATATTTAGAAAGAAAATGCGAGAAGTGCGAGTAACATTTCAAGATCTATCAAAGCCGTATCTTGCCAAGATGTCCAGTCATACAAACTACAAGAAATTCTTAGGTATCGCAGTTGGAGGTTAGTTGAAAGGATCTTATCAAACAACATAGTTTAGGACTAGAATATGCATTATGTATTAATAACAATTGATTGCTTTACTTTATACAAATAGATACGCCGAAACTTGCGATGCCATATGCCAAATGATCAAGTTATAAGAGAATCAATTAAGGCGTGTTATTTATCGCGTAGAATAAAGAATGGTACAACTTAAACTGGTTTGGTTATATTTTTTATTATTATCCAGTTACCTTATGCTTGTCTAGCTGGGCGTAGATTATACTATTGTTACTACCCTGAGTGTGTAGAATATAGTTGCCTATACAAAATCGTTTATTTCTGTAACTAAAAATATTTCATTGAAATCATCTTAGGTATTAAATACAAGAACAAAACGTCTTCATTTCCATGCATTCAAAGAGGTTCGGTTCATTTAACCCTGCACTTAAAATTGAACGTAATATTTTGTCGCTTGCGTATTAATCTAGGTAAAGTGCGACTTAAAGAAATGCATTGTCAATACAATCACTCTATTATAGATAACAATGACAATAAATAATAATTGACACTTGTTGCATTAGCGACTATCCTTTGTATCCTCAAGAATCATATATATGTGGAATAAATAACTTAAATAACTAAAAACAAAACAAACTTTTTAACATTCATCATAAGCAAATCAAATACCTATATGAATATTGATTGAAGAAAGTATCTTGACTATAAAGTCAAAGTCAGTCATTTATTTCATGAAGGCCTTTACAAGCCCTTATGGACATAAACAAGTTTGATTCTAGACTAGGTGGTATATTCTTGATGATACCTGAGCCTAAAATCGTCAATCATAGTAGAGCAAGAGTGAAGAGTGATCATATCATCTTCATATCATATGAAAAGAGGCATCAGTCATTAAATATATATGAGATAGTAAATAGGCAAGGCAAGGTTAGGTTACTATTACTATCGACCCATGTCACAACCTTCGGCATGTCTTTACGTCGTTATTAGATTCGATTTGCTAGCTAATAGCTTTTCTACTTGTAGTTACTATACAGTAAATAAACTAACATTACTGCCAAGAATTTAAAATACACACGGAACTCCCTTCGCTTTTAAATTGCACCTAAATCTTCTTGTTCTCCTATTTTATGTGCACCTTTTTTAGAGGTGACGTCTTTTGTCCTTTCATCTCTAGTTCTCTCATAAATAGTATACCTACTTAAATATCAATACTAGTTTTTGTACGTTTTGTTTTGAAGTTGATTAAAAAATCTCCAACTCCATGTCGTATTGGTTGCTTCTTATGTAGGAGTGTTGTACGAGTTCGCAGCCATATTATTTACGTTGTAAAAGTACATAAAAGAAGTAAAGAAAATCTTTTTAAAGAAACCTGGATCTAAATAGTCTGGAATCACTCCCGCGTCTGATCATTTCACGTGGCTGCAGGACCTCCTCCAAAAGCAGCCAGTGCAATGGGAAGTACGAAACAATAAATAGGCCGATGAGAGATACTGATGAATTAAGAGCATACACGCCTTAAATTCTATTACATAATAAATATCAATTTAAATTACTTTTCTTCTCGGCTTTGGGGCCAAACACGTGCTTTTCTTTCACCAAAAGACATGAAAATACAATTATTGAAGTTAGTCTACACAAGCCGCAATCCAAACTAATATTATAAATGCGAAAGTAACTCTGTCTGGCTGTCTGTCTGTCTGTCTTTTCTTCACGCCTAAACTACTGAACCGATTTGTGTGAAATTTGGTACAGACATAGTTTGAAACTTGAGAAAGGACATAGGATAGTTTTTATTACAAAAAATAAAATTATTCCGGACATATAGCGCCATCTATTGGTCAAATCAAAAATCTGCTGGTAGTCACTATTCCACGCGAACGAAGTTGCGGGCAAAAGCTAGTATTTGTATAAAGCTGTCTGAGATAATTTTTAATTTGATATTATCCATAAAATCCGTTATGCTGTGTAGAAACGTTATATCATTACAGGATGTTAGACGGGACGAATATGATAGTTATGCAAATATTATTCAATTACTCATTGAACAGTACACTACCCAAAATTAATATTATATGTAGTAATAAAATATTAAAATTTTTAGATAAAAAAATATAATATACATTCCAAATTGAATTTGATATACGGGAGGTATCGTTAATCGTTGTGATTAAAAATGGTTCTAGGACACACAACAGTTTCGCAAAATAGAATGCAGTAACTATGGTCTGTTGTTAGCAATCGTACATTTTAAAATGTATGTGCTATGAGTTGAATGAAGCAATATATAATTCTTTTTATTGTATTACGCAAGTTGACTTTCCCCCGAGACCGCTGCGCTGATCATTACTCAGACTGTGAGGCAGAGCTCATCATGAATGTTGCTTCGCTGTTTGCACACTATTTACGATTTGATAACAAACGAACAATTGGTGAGATAAAAATAATAATAATAACATGATAATATTTTTAATTTCTTCCCTGTGAATTCGTCAGCATGACCTCTTACGTCCGTCTCCAGAATACCACTTATCTCCATCAACATTTCGAAAGGCCACAAACAAGGATCACGTTCACATTTTTATATTAGACCTTGTAAGGATTCTCGCTTTAATTCTCATATCATTACCTAATTCTTGAAATCCATGCAGAGATGATTATCGTCAATAAAACGACGGTTATCTAGTTTATAATGTTCATGACTTCATAATGGATTGCATAGCACCAGAATTTCAGTTTGGCCTACTGAGCTAAAAAAACCTTTCCTAAGAGTGACTTAGTAGACGTCTAAAGTGGAACGTGTATTTCATGGCCTTGCCTATTTGTCAATATCCGCATTGAACTTGGCCTATGCTGTTGTTATACGAAAGGCCCTTTTTTAGGTGGCCCGGCAAACTTTTCATTTTCTATGATCGGTTATTGGAAAGTGCGACACACCCCACTTTGATTTTTTATTTATCATTGATGGTGTCTGATGATGTAACTCTCCCGTCAGCTGAAGAAGCGATGGCGGGCGCCGGCGCGGCAGGTGATGTGCACACGCCCGACGAGCTGGCGGGGCTTACACCCGAGCAGGCGGAGCAGCTCCGCGCTGAGTGGAGCCGGGAGCTCGCCCGCGTCGAAGACGAGATCGCTACACTGCGCACTGTCTTGCAAAGCAAGGTACTCACCAAATTATTCATAATTATGTAAATGTTCCAGTAAATGGCGACTTGCAGCATAGTGATGTTTGCCTACAAAGTTTTTTTTACCAACATTTGACGTTGCTATCCGTACTCATTGGGCAGACAATTAGACACTGATGTTTATATGCCTAACGGTAAATTATCACATTTTATTTTTTGCATGCTAAAATCATGCAAAAAATAAAGTCATCTTAGTAAAGTCATTCTAAAATCATCTTGAAGCCTGGAAATTAATTATTTATGAATGTTTAAATTGTATTCTTACCCATTCCTGTTTGTTTCAGATCCGTCAGAGCTCCGAATTAAAACGAAAACTTGGCATAACTGTGTGGAAAGAAATTACTGAAGATGTTAATCAGGGTTTAAAAAATGTAAAAGAAAGCCAAGTGTGAGTACCGATTATGTTCATTATTACGTATTTTAATTATAAATGTGTCACTGTTCTTTCAATCAAACTGATGTTTTCTCGAGGGTTAGAACAATAACTTTCAATTAGTAGATCTGTGTGGCTTAGCTTTATGTTTTAATTTTGCTTAAGCTTACGATGGTAATGGTGGCGTTTTATCGGCATTTTCTTATTTCACGTTTGATTTGTTGTACGACAGCTATCAAACTATAGAAACTCGCGTGGCTGCGCTTACACAGGCTGTGACTGAAGCACCAATGTAAGTAAAGTTGTCAATATGAATATCAATAAGACCGAGGCAATTTACACCGCAGAAGTACAAATAACAAAACTAGACTTGAACTAAACTGTAAATAAGACATTGCGAGTACTGCATGGCTGTAGTTTTACAAAATATTTTATTTTATTTTTGCCTTATAGCTTGTGGTATATAGTAGACGCTTTTATACAAATAAATCTTATATATTTTATTTTTCATTCATTTTGCAGTTCTAACCCGAAAGAAAATGTATTAATTTCAGATTTTGTGTGTTGCAACGTAAAAAATAACATCGTGAGAAGTATACTTATCTTCGTTCGCTCATTTTATTAATAACATCTGTATCATAAATATTCTTTAATAGTGCTAACAATAGGTATTTACTTGTAATGTAATTTATAAATCGTATTTATCATTTGTTTACATTTCATTATTTATTCTTTAATCTTATTGTGTTATAAACAAACTACTCATACTTCTTACTGGAACCGAAATAACATAACTACATATTTGGATGGCTTTCCTTCTGGCTATTACTTCCTAATAATATCACGTTATCGGTACAATGTCAAATATGGTCGCTGAAAAGTAGTACCGAAACATTACCCATATTCCGAATACAGCTCACCTTACCGAGCAAGATTGATCTTTCAGAATATTGAACCTATTCTGTTTTTTTTTATTGGTTGAGCACTTCGTGCAAAATATTCAAGACTAGGTACGGTCTGAAATGACGACTAGTCAGTCAATATTTTTTACCTGTCCCAATAACATGTTTTTGCTATCGACTCATCTAATTATAGATCAAAACCAATTTATTGAGAGCGTTTTTTGTAACCGCAACACTTATTCTTATAGATACCAAAAAACTGAATCTGTGATAAAATCGACTGCTGAGAAGACAACCTCGATCCTCGGCGGCATCACTGCAGGAATGACGACTAAGATTGGTCAGATGCGAAACTCCGAGTCGTTCCGCTCGATCGAAGAACGTGTTGGCACGGCATACGAAAATGTTAAGGTAACATAAGATTATTACGTGCAATGACTAGGTATCATTTATCAAACAATAGTAAACACAATAAAAGAGGAAAGCTTTTTGGCATGTTTTCTGGAAGTTGAGATAACTTTTTGTCATCAACTTCAATAAAATTATAATTTAGTTGTTGTGCCGAAATACTCCTGGTTGCAATTTCCTGTTAAAGAGTTTTCCTCTGTACAGTTTGCTAATAATATTTGCAGTCAGAATGAATATCACAATATAAGCTATCGGTATAATCGATATTTGGGAAAATATATTATACTGTGTGGTATAAAACTTTCCAGAACTAATACAAGTATTTAATTAATTTGCAATTGTTAATTGTAGTTTGTGTAAACTTTCCAGGGCAAAGTGACGTCCAGATCGAATTCAACGCAGAGCTTCGACGAAGCCCTGCGCGACGCCAGCCGCGCGGCGAGCGGCGCCACGTCGCCCACCATCCCCGAGAACAAGCCTCTGCCCTAAGCGCCCCGCGCCCACGCCGCCACACGTGCCTGCGACACCTGACGGCCTCTGTCGGCACTAATACCACGAATATTGCATACAATCCCGTAATGCACCCTTATTTAAACTACAAACACCATTTTATACGTGTGCTATTAAATAATTTGAGTACTTACTATAAAATGTTTATTATGTATACCGTGTTCTTACACGGGATACTCTTTTGTTTGTTAATAAGGTTATTGAATCATTATTCACAATATTTAGTTAGTTATTGGTTGGGGATAAAAGCCGTTGGAATTTATGAATGTGTGGAATTTGCAATTTTGATTTCGCAGTAGCAAAATCGAAATAAATGCAATGACGGATATGCGTGGTGTGTCTTTCACTGACAAATATATCGCTGGATTGTTTGTTATCTGAAATATTGTGTTGTGGCGAATACGTTTATATCATGTTCTTCTCTGTATTGACTGCGGCGTGGTGAATCCTTACTCGTTAATTTAAGACACTGCTCGTTATCGCTTAATAATGTATCTCTTGTTCGTTTGTCTGTGTCTTAAGGTTTAGCATTCCAAACATTGATCCCTCATGAAATTGATTATACAAGGTATTAAAGACATTTTAAAATTGTGTATTCAATGCTTAAACTCAGTATTTGTACAATGTAAAGAGGAAACGTTGATATGTTCATGTTATAAATGTTAAAACACAATTTTGTAAATCCTTATTACGTGTATAATGTTTGTAAGACACAATAACTTGCCGATGCCTGTTAGGTCCATTATTACTATAAAAATGATATTTTTATAAGATGCTTAGCTTTCCTTACTTATAAAAAAATCAACTATTTACAATACCTCTAAAGACGGTAAATAAAAATTTATGTATTGATATGTTTAGTTTTACTTAAAAAATATCGTTATTCCCTTTTGAGATTGTCATTCATTATCCAAGTATGTTAGGGTACAAGGTGTCAAAAATGCCAGTAGAGTCGAAAAGGGGTTCATGAATGCCCCTTGTAGAAGTTGTAGAGTCAATTACCAAAAATATAAGCAATTTTCTTTTAAATACCTCGCTATATACTGGAGGCGCAAGGAATAGGGACTTTTGGACGCTTGCAGAGTTTCTTCTAATACCTCTTGAAGCCATTTATCAGCAGCACTTAAATTCAAAACTCAAAGTCATCTTCGATTAGTATTGCCGTATTAATCTCTGCTTGGTTTGGTTCTTTACGATTTTATCGTGGGATTATATTTTTTCATTCGTTTTCTTATAAGATACTTGCTTGGTACTTGAAAAATCCCGTCAAAAACTACTGCCTACTCTCAAACGGGATCTAGTTATAATATGATGCATCGAGATGGATCCCGAAAAATTACCCGAGACCTCGCGAGGTCGGGATCCCGCGGGATCGGGATTGCATTCCTTAGGCAAGGAGCCAGAAGAGGTTTGCAAGATTTGATTGTGGTAAATGAAATACATAGTTAGGGTAGAGAACATTTAATTACACAATTTTAGTAAATATAACGCAGATTGAGCGCTACTTCACAATACTCAAACATCCGATGCTCCATTTATCGAACCCAGAATCGTGGTTACCCTGCACGAAGAAATTTGAATAATCTATGTAAATCGAAAACCCTACTTGAAGGAGTCATAGGATTAAAATATGCTATTGAAATTCAATGCATGGTCCGTTTATAAAATAACTATAGTAACAACTATGTAGATATGTTTCCGAAAAAAAAAAACAATTGGCGTAAACTAGTTAAGCTTAAATTGTAGTACATACCTACAAATGATTATTGATATAAAGGACACAAATATCCTGAATACAATAATGCAGTTTGTTCGTACGTAGGCTACCACTAGATATAAAAACAAACACTGAATTTTAAAATAATATAAATGATCAAACATCTTATAATTAAAGGGCGGGCGACATGGGAGGATTATTCGTCAACTCGCTGCACTAGACTCACCATGAATGTGTTGTCATCATTTCGCCAACTGGACTCATTTTAGCATTTTACCCGAATTCAAGATAAAAGTACAGTCGACACATTCATTAAAAAAGGTACTTTGAATTTAATTCTGCTACTTACAACAAGTAGGGAATCCTAAGTTCATTGAAACCAGATAGATGCATAAGCGACTTACTTACTTTAGCTAAATAATGTACTTTTACCTTGAATTTGGGTAAAATGCTAAACGAGTCCAGTTGGCGAAATGATAAAAGTACAAATTTTGAGTTTCACCAACTGGACACATTCGTGGTGAGTATTGTGTGGCGAGTTGACGAATAAGCCCTGGGAGACAGTATGATAGCTGTTTTTACTCTGAAGTGGAACAAAACTGCTTTATTTTTTGTATTTTTCGGTGTTTTAAATTAATAATTGATAAAATAGAATTGTATAATTGTAAAATAAATTAATAATAATTAAATTGTAATAGACAGCTGTGTTGCTGGGAAGTTTGTTCTTCACCACTTCTTCTTTCCAGCCATAACACTAGGAAGTGGTGAAAGGGGGGCGTTTTGGGGGTGCTGTCCATTGTAAAATTTTGACGTTAAAAAGTGCTAATCGTATTAGCCTATTTTAATAAATGATTTTGACTTTGACTTTGACTTTGACTTTACATTGCATCACGTTCAACTTACCAGCGATTTTTTAAACTAGTTATTCTAAATAATACAACTATTAATATTATTGATAGACATCATGGTGATTTTATTTAGCATTGATAACCAATTATACAAGACCACGAGTAAATCTAAGCCTACGGATAAATAATATTAAGTTCTTACAACATTTTCAGATTCTACAAGGGCTGAAAAGTTAAAACCAAATCTGACACCAGCTTTTGTTTGCAATAAGATAGCCTGTGTCATATGCACGATTTTCGTAGAAGAAGTTCATGATGGTTAAAATTATCGTCAACGTGTAGCTATAAAAAAATATATCAGTCTTAGAACTGATAAATGATTCAAAACCGCTGATAATCTGTATCGGAATTGCGGTCAATAAACTATTTTAACTGATATCGAGAGGAAGCTGTCCAAGTCTTCCCTCCAGCGTTTCCTTGGTCTCCCTCTCGGTCGCCTTCCATCCTCCGGGATCCACTTTGTGGTAATATTGGCCCACTTGTCCGGGTGCATTCGACAGATGTGACCCGCCCAATCCCACTTCAACTTTGCAGACTTATTGCCCACATCGAGTATGCCCGTCTTGGACCGGATAATGGTGTTGCGTATCCGGTCGCTAAGCCGTATGTTGAGCAGGCTACGCTCCATGCTTCTTTGGCATACTTTTAGCCTGGACTTCTGAGATTCGGTCAAAGACCAAGTCTGAGCGCCGTAGGTTAGGATGGGCAGAATACACATGTCGACTAGTTTTCGCTTCAGCGATAAAGGGAGCTCACCCTTCATAAGCGACTTCATGGACCAGTAGCTCTTCCAGGCGTTTTCGATCCGTCGATCGATTTCCTTGTCTTGCCTGTTTTCGAAGGACACTAACTGGCCCAAGTAGATGTATTCGTCGACATGTTGTATTTCTTGCCCATCTACCTCGACCCTACGTTTCGCGCTATTAGTCATTACTTTAGTCTTTGACCGGTTCATCACAAGCCCGACTTTGAGGCTGGCGGAGCTCAGCTCTTGGAGCATCTGTTGCAGCTGTGCTGCCGACGGTGCGAATAGGACAATATCATCTGCAAAGCGAAGGTTAGTGAGTGTTTTACTGCCGACTCGGATACCCTGCGATATCCAGGGGTCGGCCAGTTCCTAAACACCTCTTCAAGCGTGCTGGTGAAAAGTTTTGGAGAGAGCGGATCACCCTGTTTGACTCCTTTGTTTATGTGGAATTTGGTGCCTGATGAATCTAGTTTTATGTTTGCGGTGCTATTGCTGTATATTGTTTTTAAGATGTCTATGTAGGTTTTTTCTATGCCTTGGTCTTGCAATGCTGAGAATATCGCTGGATGTTTAATGCTATCAAATGCTTTTGTGTAGTCTACGAATGCCAAGTACAATGGTTTCTGAAACTCAACGTATTTTTCGATAATTTGATTAAGTGACTGGAGATGGTCTGTTGTGGAGAAATTAGGGCGGAATCCGGCTTGCTCGGGTGGTTGATGGGAGTCTAATTTGACATCGATCCGGTTGTGAAGAATTTTTATAAAAGCTTTGTAAATATGAGAGACTAAGCTAATGGGCCTGTAGTTGTTTATGTCAGATTTGTCTCCTTTTTTGTGAAGTAGTATGATGTTAGAGTGGCACATCGTATCTGGGATCTTGCCTGTTTTCAAGATGTTATTGAAAAGACTAGTAAGGTGTGGAACAAGTGTGGCTGAACCAAGTTTTAAGGCTTCAGTAGTAATACCATCCTCTCCAGGGCTTCTGCCATAATGCATACTCTTGAGGACTCTATGGACTTCGTGGCTAGAGATAGGTGTAATGTCTTCTGGGTAGTGGTATGTAAGGTCATTACTTGTTTGTCCAGTATCGGAATATAGTGAACTATAAAACTTTGTACATATCTCTATAATTTTTGGTCTGCTGTGTTGTTTTGTGCCAGTTTCGTCCCGTAGACTATTGATCCAGGGTTTGCTTTTCGAGATACCTTGTTTGGCAACTCTCAAGGATCGGTGTTTCTCTAGAGCGACCTTGACTAGTTGTGTATTTAGATTTCTAAGGTCTTTTCTAATGGCTCTTTTTACTTGTTTATCTAGAAGTCTATGTTGTTCTGTTCCTATTTCGTAAGCGTTTCTTTGTTCTATCAGTGTATTTGTATGTACACTGAATTTAGTATTCTTCTTTCTATTTATTGTCATGCTGTTGCAAGTTTTATTGATACGTGAAACTATGTTGCGATATTGTTCTTCTACGTCGGCGACATTTAGATCTAGGCTTCGTTCCTCTCGGACTGGCCTCAAGCAGCGATGGATAAAGAAAAGTGGAAGGCTTTGGGGGAGGCCTTTGCCCAGCAGTGGGACAGCATAGGCTAATTAAAAAAAAAAACTGATATCGCTGAAACGTCGAAGTCACCTAGTTTCAACTAAGTAAATAAAAATTTGCCACTTCAGATTTGCTGTGAAATAGAGATAGTAAATAGGTGACTGAAAATTAAGCTTATATTGAAGAAATTTTATAAAATGGACCATTTCTTTCTCTTAACTAATAATTTGACACGGCTCATTTTTTTTTTCATTTTTTATGAGAAAATGTTTAACGTAAAAAAGAGTAGCGCTTTAAAAGCTGGTGCCAGATTTTACAATGGTAGTTACCTAATTCCTCTGCTATTGATTTATGGGGCCCATGACACATGTTTATTATAGTAGTAGAGATGCTCAGTTTATAATCGGTACATACGTACAAACAGGTGCTGCCTTATGTTTGATGTTATTGTGTGTAAATTAAACTAGTAACAACCATGTGTAACAGAGCCTTTTCTCTTTGCTGTTAGTTATTGAGATAATAATTATATTTGTATCACGAGCTAATTATGAAGTTCATGATCACAATTTTTTTTTAATCAATGGAGTATACATAATTATGACAACACATTTTTCTATCAACTATTATCTACGTTAGTCACTAAATTCGTGCTGTTTCTATAAGATTTTATGCAAAATGTTGTATACATGCCCTGAATAAGAATACAATCTGTGTAATTTCACTTCAATATCGTGACAGCTAATGTAAGAAATTATGAACGTACAAAAATAAGTGTATTATCGTGATTACCACTTTCTACTTCTTAGAATATTTTTGATAAACAGACCGAATTTAGTACGGTACAAGTGGATATAGTAAGAGGACATGGAGTTAGGTACGGTTTCTTTCATTAATTACATACTTCTAAATACTCTACATAAGCTTATCCCTTGTTTACGTTTATAATAAGATTAAAATAGCTTATTACAAAATAAATCTTATATTTAATTTTCAAATGTCTGTTTTTATCTTTAATTAATTATGATGTGCATTGTAGACTGACGCATATACCTTATGCATACCTAGGTACAATTCTCGCAAAAAACGATGGTGCTTCGCAACTTAATTCCGACGACAAAACATTTGCCGAGAACTATATCTAAAATAATATTCAGCCATAAGAATCAACAAGAATGAAAAAACAAAACATGCTGCAATATAATCCCTAGGCATAGGAGACTGCGTCAATTTAAATGATGAACTCAAGACTTCCTAATATTAATTGGACATTTGATCACGCACCGCATCTACTAAAAAGCGAAGGCAACATATTGCAAATTCTTATAGACTGCTTAGGGGCATAGAACTAACAAAACACTCGGTTTCTTACACTAAATTACATAGCGAATAGAAAATCCTGCCACCAACAATTTAAGCTCTATCAAAATAGCTTTAATGTAAATATCTGAATTTCAAAAAATGTTTCCAAATAACCTACATACACCACATAAACATGTTTTGTTCTCAAAATATTCGCTGATTAATTTCTCACTCATTTAGGTGGCGAAAAACCAAATTGATATCAGAAAGTTAGTATGGCCATCATTCGTATAGGTAGGATATCAAAAGACCATCAACATTAGCCACATAAAACATCAACAATATAAAAATTAAGAAAATTGATATCACATTTTTGGTATCTGATTATGATTATAATGTATTTTTTGGTAATTTTGGTTTGTGAAAGATACAGGATTTCTCATCTGGTATTAGGATTATTACTAATAAGAGGTGATAAATCCTGAATGAAAAATTATCAGAAGAGCAAATGCCATACCGTATGAATATCAACGCTCCACAACATTTTTGGTCAGTCGCCAGCTTTTACTTAATAATTTATGATTCTATATGGGAAGGGACGATTTCAACTTTGTAAAGTATTCGACAGCATGGCGTTTCTGTGCAGATGTTTGTTTACTTCAATACCAACTAATGTTTAGAGGTTAATTGATGCCGTACTAAAGTCCCATCCCATATAAATTAACTTAAATATGTCTGACTGCTGCTTTACACTACTTGTTACATAACCAAGCAATGCGATCTATGAAACAAGCTATATCAAGTTATTTGAAAAAACTTGTAGAAAAATTAAGAATGCTAGATGATTATGTAAAACTAGCTTTATTTTATACATTACTTGATGTTGATGAATTAAAATTTAGTTGAATGCCCGATCGATCTACGTAAGTATAATCTAAACAACAACCTTACACATACAAACAATCATGGTGGTATGGGGACTCACTATAGGTACAATTGAACATCTTTATATAAGTAAAGCATTATTTACCATTTTGTACAATGGTATTTAGTTAATATTGCTATAGAACCGGAATTTCATTTTATGTATATAAAATAGAAAATAGACGACATAGCATCTTTAGCTTCGACTGGTTAAGCGTAAACGTTACTTGTCTTGTGACATTAAAACAGTAATCTACAACCCGAATAATATAATTCATTTTTATGTACATAAAGTGTATTTGATTGTTCACAATTTTCGCTATAACATAGTATTATAGAATAATATATAGCACAAGTGGCCAGTGAGGCGAATAAGTTGTATGGCAGCATTCTGTAACTAACTCGTCCACGGGTCAATTTTCTACTATTTGAGGCACACAACGTTGAGCGTCACTATAGGCTCGTATTGATAAAACTGCGCCCGTTATGCAGTTTACAGACACTTTGCAAGCTACATACAAAATACATTTTCTTCACTTGCGTCAGCGACGTTGGATCAATACGTTAAGACTAGGAGAGATAAAAGGTGGCTATAAATATTAAGCGTCAACGTTATATGTATCTTTTGTAACCCTGCTTAATGCTCGCACAAAGTTGGCACGCACTATAATATCTATCTTTCTCTAACAGGCAATATAAGAAAGTGAAGGTAGAATTATTAAAGGTTGTACCAAGTACTTGCACCTTATGTTCCCGAATTATTATTTAAATAAAGTGTGGCGACGACTTGAAATAATTGGGAACAGGGTGGAGTAGTACAAAACGTGTGTTATCTCTGAATCTTAGATTTTAAGTTTCCTCCAACGCTTTCTTATCTCAACTGCAATCTTTAACCTAGTTGGTGTCTCTGTTTAGCGGAATAGAGCCATTAATCTTATAAAGTGCCGTCATTCGAGTCAGTAGTGTCGAGTTATGCAAGAAATTAATTTCCCTTATATCCCTAACTTATAATCGGATATTACCTCAATATTATAATTTTAATTTAACAATTTAGTACACAACAAGTTTTTCAATTAAGTCCATTTTGATGCCGTTTAAGATTTAGGATTTTATTTTTATATTGCACTTACACTCTAGCCTGAGAACGAATATCGTTAAATCAAACGAAACAATTTCATTACAACACATTTTTAAACTTTTGAGAAGGGTTCCCCTTTTCACATTGTATACCTACTCTGTTATGGGGAAGTAAGCAAGTCCTGTACAATATGAAATGTTGGTCAACCCGGGCATCAAACACTCATCGTGTTTTTCATTTTTCCTTACACAACGTATTATAGACAATTATGTTTATTCCATGATACATTGTGGAAGAATTAGTTCATAGAAAACGTATAATACGCACTATTATTAAAACTAAGTTCTGACCCTAGCCGAGTAGATTCTGAAGGTCTGTCTTTGGATATAAAAGATGAATGAAACTTTGGAGGTACATAGCGATTAAAATTCACCAACAAAGTCTCAAAAAAGCCTTTGGCATTCCCGTGACTTTTGAGTCCACTTACCTAAATATAAACAGACTAGTTCAGTAATGAGAAAGATCGATAAATAACGAACACAATGATATTTTATTTTACAGTATCGTAGTCCTATGAACCATGAAAGAATAGAAAGTTATATAAATCAATAATTTCTGAAGGATCAATGTCCAGAAACTATTAACAATTACATTTTGATCACTATTTCTATCAAAACTGATCTTTTAAGATTGCGCTAAGAAAATAAAAAGTTATCAAAAAAACTTGCAGAGATTATCCACAGGCAGAGTAACGCGTATAATAATTATTAAAAATTAAATGTACGTTAAAGGTATCTTCACGTTTAGCTTTTTGGACAATATTGCTTACAATTTAGGAAGGGATCTGATCAAATAAGAGTAGAGTTTTATAGATGACTGTCTATTTTCTTAACGCGTACGTCACTAAAGTCTTAGTTATAAATAGGCGGCTCCTGTTACATACATATTGCTAAATTACGCTCAGCACGCGGCCATCAAATAGAGCTTTCTTTTTTTCTATTGACATATTTTATGACGACCTAATTTTTCCCGTGCTGTTTCGCACCAATATTCCACCCGGAACTGGTTATCTATGTCTAATACCCAGTATTTGTGAATTTTAACCCTTATCGAACCATTAGGGACAGTTAATGTGATTACATAAAAATGCTACAAAATGAAGTTCATTAAGATTGACGAATTTACAAGTGAAATGGTAAAGCAGCGACTGTCGCAAAAAGATTGGCCTAAATATCTTTACCCTTTTTACAAAATATTTTTAAACGAAAACCTAGACTATATTATTACCCCTCGTCTACTGTTCAACCAACTAAAAAAGAAAATTCCTAAAAGACAAAGGTCTACTTTGATCAACGAGAGAATTCTATACGAAGGACTGTTATCGGCCGTTTATTTGCCCTATTGGCGAAGTGGTTCAAAATATTTGCCTCGGCTGCCTTTCGAAGCCTATGACTTCAAATCCCTTAGACAGGAAAGCTCAACAACCTATAATCTACGAATTTGCTGCATATCATGAAATAAATTAAATGCAAAGCTACTTGAAAGAGTTGCCGATATTATTAATAGAACTTATTAGTTCTGTAACGTTTGTGCGATTTCACATTTAATACTGTGGCACTGATTACGCATATGACCCTGATATGGCGCCTTTCCCAACTTTAATGGAAAAAAAATGAGTTCATTTTTAATGGAAGATTTTGTAGAAGATTGACATGCTCGTAAAGACAGATAAAGATAAAGGCTTAGACGAGATCTATGAAATGACTTGTGACAAACATATCATCACTGAATAAACAGTAGGTTTTAGCAAGAATAGATGTGGTTAAATTGAAGCCGAAATCGGTCTAGACAACGCGACGTTGTTAATGTAAAATAATCATAATCACTGCAGAAAAGCAAGCACACAAAGCAATCCTATGCATACTATTATAATTAAACATTTTATTATATAAATATGAACTCAAAGGTATATACTTAAATACCATAAATAAGACGCGATTTTTTTATTATTTTTAAGTGTGATTAAATACAGTCGCGTTTGCTCGACAACTAAGCGATCGCAATTACCGCTGAACATATTAGAATCATCATTCTGTATTCATCCTTGGAAAAGAAAGATGTTTGGAATATGTTTTAAGCTCATTTTGTTCACCCAGTTGTCATGCAAGTGGACGGTACTTTAAGATTTTATTACACTGGTATTAAAATGGCATTTCATACATAAGAAAAGTAATTTTGTTAATAATGTTAACGGTTAAACATTTACACGACACAAATATTAGGATATTACTGTGAAAAAGTGTTATGTTATACATATTTACATCAATATAATGTTATATCATGATAAGAAACTAAATTATTTATGTATATATTATGTTTATAGACAATTCTGTCTATGTCTACCGATCGTCTATTGTTGTATCATTTATTGCAAATATCCTATTTAACGGCAGTTACCTCGCGAGTGTTACCTAACTAAAAAATAAAACCGTGCGACCAATTGAAACACCAAATATAGAATTTCTGGTAAAAATTTGTTTATTTGCTTCCACACTACTTAATTACAAAAAAAACATTTGTCACCAACTCCTAAAGTCAGAACGTAGCTTCTTCCCAACTTTTAGTTGAAATAAAACTTAAAGCTAAAAAATACATTATAAAAGAATTCTTATTTTAAAATAAACTTAAAAATATAAAATAAAAATAACATTCTTTACAGTGATAATAATGTTGGCTGTATCTTCATACTGTGTATTTATATACATAATGTATTTGTGGCCGTGTGGAGTACGTGTGGTGTGTGCAATACAAAATATTATAATTAGAATAAGGATAGACGTAGAAATAAGATAGAAATTAAATATTATATTCATAAAAGCTGAACACGTAATAATCACTCACGAGTTATTTCCATGTTATGGTAAATTGTCCGAAGTAATGATTATTTTGACTATTATAGAAACGTGTGCATTGTGCACCTAATGAGGACTATTTGAGCGAGGGCGCTACGTATTAATACAGGGAAAGGCAGTATAAGCAACACAATACATTTTCTCACTAAATTATTAATAGCGGATACCAATGTAAATGATGAGTATATACGACATTTATTTGATTTTATTTATTTCATAATGAATGAAAATATAATGAACTCAACAGGTATCTGCTGTCCCACGTTCGACCAGGATGAGCAGAAATAATCCTCATTCAAGTGTCAGAATATATGAAGGTGATGAATGTAATTATTCTATTTTTTAAACTTTATGTCAATATGCATAAAAAATTAAGATATGATTCATGGCCTGTCCGTTTTAAAGCCTGAAAGTATTTTCAACTAGTTTATGAGCACTTGATTGTTCTTATTTATATATTTAATAAAATATATTTCTTTGCATATCACTGTCACTAACAATTCATTTTTAGTTTCAAATGACGATAAAACATGCACTTATTAAATTAATCGCACTTCTTTATTTTATTTAAAGAGCTAAAGTTGAATCCTACAAAATGCTTCTTAGAAGATAGTCAATATCCATGACACGTAGTCTTCGAGAGAAAGGGATTACTACACTACACAATACATGCATGAGGTAATCAGTATTGCATTTGTCTGAATATTCAAAATAATATCATCAAAGAATTGTCAACGGTATTCGTTTCGATTACCAAAATTTCATAAAAGTGAAACGTCTTTTATATTGGGACAGCTATCTTCGTAAAAGCATAACAACAATTATAAAATTAGACTATATGAAACACGTGGGGCTATACAGAACCTGATAGAAAACGGTCGGCATCGACATCGATTTAAGCAACCAGAAAATAGGCGGAGTTCTATCTCACAGCGAGGAGACCGGACGGCGTCGTGCCCCGCTCTCACAGTCGGGGTGCATCCCATTATTTCTATAGCGGCATAAATCGGTTAGAACACGAAAAAAACGCCTGAAAAATGTCGGCGCTTCGCGGAAAATTACTGTTGAAGTGGAATCATACCAAATATTTGTATATGATTTATGAGACTTACTTGTTCCGGTCTATCTATCAGAATCATTTATAATAATAGAAAACGTGGGATCCACCCGGCGATCGCCTACGGAGCCGACACTGGCACCGAGCTGCCCCCTCGGCTGGCAGGCTGAGTAGCGGCGGTTAGGCGAAGTACATGACCTTCTTGGTGACGGCGTGCACGGTGATGGCGCGCGCCATGGCGATGGGCGTGCGGTCCTCGCTGCAGGCGGACTGGTGGCTGCCCTCGCCCGAGTCGTGCTCCTTCTCCACGAGGTGGTAGCGCGCGCGGAAGGCCACGAGGTGCGCGTAGTAGGCGGGCGCGGGGATCGACACCGAGCGCGTGCAGCGCACGTACGTGTGGCACAGCTGGTACGTCAGGCACTGCAGCTCGTCCGACCCGAAGTGGTTGTCGTCCCACAGCACGTGGTAGTGCGACGGCCGCGACGTGCCCTGCGGGTGCCACGCTCACCGCTCAGTACACGGATACATACATCGCACAGGGCCGGATTTAGGGCGGGATATGCCAGGCCAGAAGGGCCAAAAGAGAGGGACAAAAAAGTAGGTACACATTAATTGAAAATTAATTCGATTTCATTTTGAAAAACAAAAATATTGATTGCTGTATTTTAATCGATAAACTAAACTTTCGAACTATTAAAACCCTTTCATACAGAGCTCCTTTTTGAAGCATAACAAGAGCTTCTCAATCCGGTCCTGACGTAGTGTCAATGCAACCTTTTCACACAACAGCATTAGGTCTTACATAATTTAAAAAAAGTCTCACCTGTATACCCTGATGACTGCAAAGATAGAAGTCGAACTCAGTGGGGTGCGTGATGCCGAGGTCGACGGTAGTGCCGGCGGGGATGTTGCCGGACTTGCCCGACTGCTCCTTCTTGTCGGCGCAGAACAGCCGCGTGTGGTGCCGCTTCTGTACCACGATGAACGTGATACCCGGCTTGTATTCCGCTTCCAACTACAAATTATAACAATTTTGTGTTGGGATATTTCTTCTATGTTGAGAAGTTGGTTCCAGCAGGTCTTTGCAGTAAACAAAATCGTAAAAAAGGGTGGGGCGTTTTTTTTTTTTCAATCACTGTTTATAGTCAATAAGCTGATTTATCAGCCGAGTTTGAAAAATATTATAGTTTTGATCAATTATATTTTTTTACATAAAAGCAAGGTATACAAACAAATAATAAAATATTTTTTAACAGAGATAGTGAGTTTCCCACTTTGATGTATCCAATATTCATAAGCAACCAATTTCGATGTCATTTTCATTTCTTTTGAGTGTTTCATAGGTTAACGGTTAACCTAATATCGCTATTATAACTTTTAATCCAAACACAGATATTTAAATAAATATCTGTAATCGGTGTTTTAAACTTACCTTGATACAAGCTTCTCTGACAGCGGTAAGTTCATGTTGCAACACATGCAGAAACTGTCCTTCTGATATTCCGTCGCGGTACATAATGATGCGATGCGGCTTAAACCCGCCCGTGCTCTTGTAGAACATTATCAACAACTCTTGCACCATGCTGCTCATTTCGTGAACTATCTCTTGCCTGAAAAGCATTATGTCCTTAACATTAGCAACAGAAACCTTGCTAAGAAATACGCTATGTTCAGTTTTCAGGTGACTTATAATGATGGTCCATGAGTTACTTATGCCAGTCTTTCCACGTTGAGAATAGACTGGCGATAAGAATATGATAACATGGAAAATGGAATTGTTATGACTCATTGAAATTAAATGTCTTGTTTCAACAAAAGGTCTGTTTAATTCTTTTCCTGTAAGGTTTATTATAATTTGCTGAAAGATATATTTATTTAAGAAGATACAAAAAATATATTAAAAAGCCATCAAAATAAACGTAAAAGGAAGGATTATCTTTAAACATAACAGCTTTTGGTAAACTAAACTGGGTGATTTCATAGGATGTATGCACCCTTTATCTTCATCCTTTAATGCGTTCTGAGCAGAAATTTTCCAAATATTTGCTTTTGTCAAAATAGATGGAGATTCGCGCAGGGAGTGCGCACTTTGCAGATTTTTATCGACCGATAGTTTATTCGCTATCCGGCTGACAAAGACTTATAAAATATATAATTTAATTAAAAACGAGTGCACACACTGTGTTCGATGGTCGGCCAATTTGTAGTGTTCAATTTTGAATGAATGGCGTATGCATTTGATGGGTACGACTTCGTCCATGCATCGTGTGTTATGAAAGAGCGACAACTAAACCAAAAGGGAATCGGGACGCCTTTCAGATTATTTTATCGACCGATTTTAGATTGGATAATGTGCGCACTCCCATATTACATGGTCAATATTTATAACCGATCCAAAGAAATGATTCATCATCCTAGCTTGTTCCCGTGTTTTGGGTCAGCCTCTGCGTAAGTAGATGCAGTTGACTAGCTAACCAACTAAACTATCGGCCGATAAAAAATCTGCAGTGTGCACACTCCAAAAGACTGCCCCATCTACTTACTTATAGAACCCTAACGGTGAGTCGGTGCAACTCGCACACCTGCCCTCGCTTGTCATTGACGAGAGCAGTGGACGTGTGATGAGCGAAGCGAAAGGGAAAAATAAAAAAACAGCGTAAGTGCGAATGCGCACTGAGACCGATCCCACTCCGAGATAATACGGACCGAACTAACTGAACATAACCCCAGTAAATTTTTAACAACTTCGAAAATTTCTAGCACAATATTTGTCTTATAAAACTGTCGTATAGATAGATTGTATCATCTTGGATCGAAAGCTATAGTGAACATGTAACATAGGTATTTATTTCGGACCGTATTGTCTCGGAATCGGATCAGACGCGGTGCACAAACGCAAAAACTGCAATTTCGCGTAAGAAAAGAAATGCTGGGCGCGAGATACGGGTGCACTGGACGCTCGGAAACATTTCATATAAAATCTGATGATAAAAGATATATATTTCGTGAACTTTATTTATATGATGATCGATTATTATCGATTACTAAAACCTTTCAAACAACGCGCAAAAGTAACATCTACCATTCCAAGTTCCAGCGTCTAACGCACATATAACTCGCACCATCCATTACACAAATGAGTCACAACACAACAGTACACAGACCGTGTACTGAATACACAACAGTACACAGCTGTGTACTGCAGTGGTAAGACGACAGTACCTGTGTTGCTGCACGCGAACAGTGGCCGCGTAACGTGAAGGATGAGCGTCCATTGAACCAACGACGGCGGCTATAGACGGCTTCTTGTTGTCGCCGGCCGGCGGGTGCGTTACGTCCACGCCCAAGAATATTACGGGCTCGTTGAATACCTGGCAAAGGAAAACATTATGTAAAAAAAATCGTACAAGACATCTCGATAAAAAAGGCTTCCCAAACCATAATTATCTTCATTTAATTGGTGGTTATAAGATTGATAATCCTGTGTCTCTGTAAAAGGATAGGAGCGGAAACCGTGATTGGTGCTGGCAAAACCAAACCATATTACACATTTCTTTAACTTTTACCCTCTCTAGTGAACAGGAGTTGTCGAAGAAGCAAAAAAAAAACAACACAAAAATAGCAATTTTTCAATTATAAAATGGATAACGTTTCATATGATATAATCTGTGGTTTCATGTTGAAAAAATACGTAATAAGCTTAGTTACACACCTTAGGACGTAACGACGGCACGAGAATAGAGTTGATACCGCCGAGCTTCACGTTGATTTTTAGACACAAATTGCTTAGCGTCTGCGGAGATGTTTTGTTCACGTTCTTCGCTTGAACACATTGCGTCGCCATGCCGAGTACTGTGTCGCCTACGCGTTTCACTTCAGCTGTGGACAAAGAGTTACCACTTAGTGTTTGGCCATGGTAGTAGGTACTGGTCGACTATGACCTTCTTTTTCGAAAAATCGTTTGAAATTGTCAAAACAAAGACTGCAGTGCATGCTAAATTTCAACCTCAGTGTATTTGAATGTCTCTACTAAAATTTGCCTAAGCTGAGTATTTCAGTACATTATTTTGAATAATACATTTTATTATTTTTCATAATTGAAGAAACTAATTTCGTGGCAGCATGAACTACTTAGCAATGTGTCATGTTGTGGGGCCGTAACCGTGGGTTATACATAGTGTAACCACAAAAAAAAAATATAGACAGGCTCAACGAAAAATAATCTAAAAATATTTTAACCACAAATACATACCATAGACAGGCGTTTTTCCCGGTAGAACAACAACAACAAGCTGCAACTGTACGAAGGTGCTTTTAAGGTATTTGAACATGGGCTCCACTTGGTCCGGCCCTGTCGCGTACTTGCAGAAGCACGGCTGCCCGATGATAGGCATGCCGGCGTCATTCGATATCTTCTGCAGCTGCTGTGTGAAGTTTCTGTAAACAATTCAGAAATATTATACATACACAAACATACTTTAGCTAGTAGACAAGAACAATGCCAGGAGGGCTTTTTTTACTAACCAAACCTGTATTTGAAAAGAATCAAAGATTCTCACATGGATCTTGAACTCTTTACTGGAACCGAAATTCCTTTATTACATTCTATATCCATATCTAGGCAGTTTTACAGATGTTCAACGACTTTGGTAATATCCAAAAATTTACCAGGAGATTAAGTTAGTTATTAATTCTGTAAACTGGAATTTTATATACCCACTCAATTTACAGGTTTTTTAGTTTAGATACAACATTTGTCTTTTTCATACCACATAAGCAGAAATGAACTTACTTCAAGGCATCTTCTCTAACAGTTCTTTGAGGCGCGAAGCAAGCAATGGCCCACACTCTTATCTCAACCCCCATGAAGAACTGCTTGCCTCTCATGTCCCACACACCTTGGTTAGGCAACGCTTGCTATAGGAGAAACAAGAAAAACAATTAAATATGAAGTAACAAAGTTATAGCAATATTTCAAACTTAGTTATAAGTTAGCCCATTTTTTTTAGATACTGTAAGCCCCATTTTCACTGGCAAAGTAATTGACCGTTTTTCGTAGAAGCTACTTACTTTGTTAATTAAAAAAATAAAAATTCATAAACAGATGTTGTCAACTTGGGCCTAAGCCTACTTATGTATTATTTTCGTTGTGAAATACAAAATTACAAGTAATGAAGGTAAATAAAGCAAGGTGAGTAAGGTTATAAACTACCTGTCCTCCAAGTGACGAGACACGGCCTCCATACTGTAGTTTAGGCGGCGGTAACACGCGACCACGGACCTCCATCATGTTGTTTGAGATCGTTAGACCAAACTCCTTCACGTACAGATCTGTGTTGAAGTTCGCACGACGCACCAAGTTGTTGATTTCTCTTTCCCTGTATAATTAAATAGAAAATAGCTTTTTTAGAAACAGTTTCTGAGAAATATTGGTGCAGCCATGGAACTCAAAAGCCCCACAGAGAAAACATAAGTTTTATGTCAAAAAATTTGGAGATACCCATCCATTTCGTATACAATAGGTGGGTAAATTTTATGAATGCCCAAAAACTGTCGGTCATTATAATAACCACAATTTCATAAAGTTTTAAAATAAATACTGCATCAAAGATACAGATAGGAAAAATATTATATGACTATTATCCTGGTATGTATTTAAAATCGTGCATTTACCTATCGGGAGCGGAGCGCGCTGTCGCTTTGATCATGGTAGATGTTTGCATGTCAGTCAGCTTTTTAATACATCTCTGACCCGGCACTATGTTGCATACTTCCAGAGGTAGGTATGTGTGTTTGTGCTCCTGACCTACTTGTAAACATGGCAAATGTGGATACCGTAACTTCATCTTGTACTTATCCAAGAAATATTTGGCTACAGTACATTCCACTGTTTGTCCATTTTCTAGCTGAAGAGGAAACCTGTGGGGAAAAAAGATAGATTGTACACACTCAATAGAGGAAAAAAGAACAGCTAATTTTTTATCAGATGGGACAAAACCGTTTAAACTTATGAATATGCTTTTATAGATTGGTAAAGTTTGTTCTTTAAATAATTACAATAAGGAAACAATGCAATTAGAAAAAAACTTAGTTTTGAATATTTTTTTTATTTTCATCTTGATGCTATTTTTACTTTAAACAGTCATCACAAAAGTTATATTGTTATTGGTTTTCATTACATTACAGTTCCAAAATAATATGTCCCTTGATTTTTTACTTACAACCATATTGCAATAACAAATCCCTTGTCAATATATAATATTTCACTGAGTATTTAAATTATCATGAAGTTTAGTCTAATATCACAATATGCCCAATAAATAACTTACGATTGCATCTGAGAAGGTCTGCGGGTCACATTACACACCCTGTATTTCCTCTTCATTGTACCACAATGAGTGATTTCTATTTTGAGTCCTTTGATTTCTTTTGTAAATTTAACTCTTTGCGAGTCTGTCAATGGCTTTCTCTGATCATTAATATCTCGAATGTCAAGTACTTCACACATAAATTCTATGACTGGCTGTGCTTTGTAAAAGGCGGTTGCAGAAACTGAAAAATTAGGAATAACATAAGAAACATTTCAAGTAATCCATATTCAAGATAAATATTATGTGCTTATAAGAATGTAATCTAAATTAAGAAGGATGGAGAGATGGATTGATTGCCTGAAAGAGGACATGAAGCGGAAGAGAGTGGATGTAAGTGTTACATCTGACAGAGAGGAACGGAACAGGGCAGGAAGATGATGATGAAGAATGTAATCTAAATTAATGTAAACAATATTGTTTAATTGCAATAAAATTTTTAAGCTAAATTTCTATCATACTGTAGTTTGGTCATTAAATATTATATCATAATAATTAAACAAACATACGTACCATCAATGTTAAGCATCATTTTCCATTGGCTAGGCCTCACAGACTGGTGGAAACCAAACCAAACCTCTCTACCTCCACCAAGTGGATGGTAATATCCTTCTGGAGATGAGAAAAATGATCGGCCAACTGGCGTATACATCATAGATGGTAGATGCCGCATGACTACATCCAAAGCTAAGATGGCGTCATAAGGAATCTGCCTTGTTCGACCTTCAAGAGCTTCTTCTAGAGCAAACAGTGACACCTAAAATAAATGTGTTGAAAGAACATTTGACTAAACACTTTCTTTTGTCCCGTAATACTGCAAAAAATTTGATTACTACCACATATTACGAATTTGCTGAATTTCTTAAAAACAGTAATACTAAAACTTAATTACAAACTGACAAGCATAAATAACATTTGTTGATTTAATTTGCATAATTATAAATGACATACTAAAACAAAGCAGAAATGTTATGTAAAATTATAGTAAAATAAGCAAATTTTTGATTGTAAATACACTCAGACACTTTAACGTAGTTACAATGAAACTTATTAATCAAAAATGCCACCACAAAACCTTTATTTCAAAAGCAAATTACAGAATAAGTGGTAATTTCTCAGTAAATCTCATGTTAACACATGAATAACTATTAAATGTTGATTTTATTACATGAAATCCATGTAGAATCCATTAATTATATACCAACCTGTGCAACCCATTTGATGCTGACTCGGAACACTCTGTCTTTTCCCTCACCAGGCAATATAACCTCCAATTCAACCTTGTCATTCCCTATAGGCAGCGGATCTCTTGTGTAAAGATTATTTCTGCCATCAAACACAGGCTTGAGTGCTCCAAATATTTTATTGTAACAATGAACCATAGTTTCAACAATTTCTCTATTGACCTAAAAATAATACAAAATCATGATCACTACATTCAAAGGATTTTAATCTCTTGTTATTAATTCAAATTGACACAATGAAATATTAAAGTAATATGATATTCGTTTTTATAGAGCTGTTATTTAACATAACACTAGAAAAAACAATGTTAGAGGAAACAAAAGGAAACTGTCAACAATATACAAATTACCTTTCTTGGGCATTTATCAGGTTGTATATTAACATCGTAATGATGAACAAATCCTCTGGGCATGGATATTTGAAAATGATTAGCCCGTAGCATAATCGGCCTTCCCTCATGGCCGAGGTTGGGACGTCTCGGGCATGTGAGGGTCGGTAGTTCTGCGAGCGGTGCAGCAGGCGACACGAGGCTCATGGCACCCGCGGCACCAGCTGCCCCAGGTGTGGTCGCTCCGGCCGCGGGGGCAGTGCTGGGGACTCCGGGCGCAGCACCAGTCGTGCTCGCAGCCGCGGTCACTGCCCCCGCAACACTCACCGCACCAGCATTCGTGTCCCCCGCTGGAGCTGATTATTTTACACATGTGAATACATAAATCGGAGTCCAACAAAAAAATTTCAAGTTCTAAGATCCATGGTCAATCACATTGCTTGTAATATTATTTAGAACAATCAAACAAAGTGGTGCTCCCATAGAGCATAACACCTACCTTGACCAACGGGGTACATCCTGATAAAATGTTTATATCAACAAAAGGGTAAAACTTAAGAAACACACAAATATTTAGCTTTAGAAATTGCCACAATGTGATAAATCCAACAATAATTATTATAGAAAGTGTCAAAGTATTTTCTAAGTCGTCGCCCTAATCTAATGCTTTATGACGTAGTGTGATAGTGTCATAGTGTGTAGAGTTATAGAGTAGGGCAAGAGTGTAGGTAGAGTTGAGTACAGTTGAGCAGTCTGAGCAACAGTCTCAATGGTTTCAATGCAAAAATGCAATGACTACGGCGACGCTTGTGACACTATCTATTGAAGGAATTTTAATTTTATTAATCTAAATTCACGTTTAAACTGTCTTCTAAGTGTAATTATAACATTAATTAGTCACTAACATTTTTGCAATGATACAGAATTTAACTTCTTTGACTTACTTTTATTTTAATGCAGTTATGTAAATGTTTTAGTAAAATAGTATTTTAAATCGCTCACAAATGAGTTTGCTCAAAATAAACATTTTAGGAGATCTTTAAGAAAAACCGTGATTTTATGGCCGTTTTATAGGCAGTGGTATGGAACCCTACATGTGGGAGTTCCACTCGCACTTGGCCGGTTTTTTATTGCATATGCATAATCATCAATCAATTTTGATTCTCCAAATGCTGTTATGCGTCATGACAATAGACTGCACTGCTTAAAGGAAAAAAACAGTACTTTTTCTTGTGTTTCATCGCACATGAACAAAAATCACCGACTATCGACAAAATATATCATCTGTGGTATCACATTTTATGTCTGCCGCCCTGCTCTACTTATTGATCAATCCCAGCTGCTACCCATATACATAATTATATTTTGGGAAAACTATGTCTATCCCATACAGTGGAACACTTAGAAGATCTGGAGGCGTAGTATCTGCTATTGGAAAACAGCTAAGACTCGTAAATTTGAAAGCTGCTAAGAGAATTACAGTCAAATTTGACCCATTTGGTGATAATGTAACACATACAAGGTAAGGCCGATTGAAATTTTATTTATATATGCCATGCCATAGTGACATTTGACGGCGTACACCAAAAGAGGTACACCTTTACTTATTTCCAACATTTTAGCAGATTCCTACCCAATTATTCGATTTTTTTCACATAAACACATTCATAACCTTTAAATCGGCTGAGAATAATAAAATAATGTCATAGACTATCTGGCATGTCTACCAGACATTTCGTTAGCCAATATCAGAAATAGTTGAAGAATTTTAAACCTGCTCTTATTAGCTTTAGCTCATACTTAAAAAGCAATCTAATAGGTTGTGTGGTGTATCATAGGTTGTGCTATTAATGGATAAGTTCTTTGTTATATTGGACATAAAATTATACTATCTCAATTCACTAGGTAACTTCCCTTAACATTGTTTTGATACATTTAATCTTGTTACTGCAATGTCTAAAAATAGATAACCAAATATGATTCAGCACCATTTCCAGCAAGACAATTTAATGTTTATTCAATTCTTGAACAACTAGAAAAGATTTGGGAGTCTGATTTGGGCTGAAAACAACAATATTTTGGAATTCATACCTTTGATAGTAGTTATTATAGTAAATAAGTTTTTAGTGATTAAAATATATTTTTTTTAGGAATTTCCTTCATTACATAAGCTCAACAAAAATTAGTCTGACTAATCCCAATTGTGCACTGAAAACAGAAATTGTTTGTGACCGCAGTGAGCCTACTGTTGATATCACATTAACACCTTCAATTGCAGGTAATTATAATCTATTTACCATGAATACTTTTGTCATCTGTACAGTTTATGAAGTTCCTTTATATATGAAATTTGTGTTTTTTTTTCAGAGACAGCCAAAATAAAAAACGTTACATTAAAAAGTGGGAACCTCACCTGTTTAGAAATTTTGCAATTGTTGAACAAACATATCTCATCACTAGCCCCAGTAGAACAGCCAGCAGCTACAATCCAAACCAAAACAGAAAAGAAGACCAAAAGGAAGTAGATAATATCATACAAGATGACGAGGTCAAATAAAGGCAATCTAAATGTAGTGGAAGAGCTCTACAACCAGATTCCAGCATTTACAGATGTATTTTCTGAAGATACATTTTACATATTTGTTGTATTCTTTGTAATGTCAACAATATTGGTTGCTTTTATTCTGTCTAAGTTCATTACTATCAAACCTGTAGAATAGTTGTTAGAATGTATGGATAAATATTTATGTTTAAAATTACAGTAAAGTTTAAAAATGTATCAATTTACATATAAATAAAACAGTACCTTTATTAATTACAAAATTATTGCTTTAATTTTACAGACTCTTTAGTTATCATTCAGGGAAAAACCTGATAGGAATATAGAAAGCAAGTTCAGAGGTTGGTTTTAGGATTCCGAAATAAAATACAAGCTTTATAGTATAAATATGTATATGTAATAAAAATTGCTTCATAGATGTGCCGAAGTACAATAATGTTATTTCTTTGAGACGATTCTTACGCAAGTAATGCTAGTTCGGAATTATTTTATCAAAAGAATGTTAAGCTTAAAATTCTTGAGTTCCCCAACGAATCTGAAACAGAAATTTAAAATTTTTGAGAAATGAAGGATTACATTGATTGTGTTGGGTCATATCCATGTATGTAGCATAGCAATTACACTTACATCTTGGTTACGGGTTTTCTGTTTACGTTCTACTAACGACGTCAGCGCTTCAGATCGGACAGCGAGTGAGTCGATCCTTTCCACAAGTTGTTGGTATGGGGATAAAGGTTGGGCCCCCATCACAACATGACCTAACTTGGAGTCGATCTTGGCGTCCAGACGCGCATTACGAATCAAGTTTACAATCCAGCATTCAGCCTCATCTGGCTGCATGTTCAAATTCTCAGCTAACATTCTGTAATATCACAATTAATTTATAACAAGATATAAAAAAAATACAGAAAATAAACTATCTTTTTTGTCATCTTATACACACCCAATACTGATGACTTGGTGAATACGACAGAAAGTTTCGAAGATCATGAGGCGAGCATTTTCAACAAACTCTTCTAGACACGCAATCAAGAAAAAGTCGGTCAAAAGTACTGCTTGGCACTGGTTCAACTTCCGGCGGGCAGCTTCGAAGTCAAAGTTTACGTAGAGATGCTCTATAAACTCCGTGATGGGGTCTCTGAAAATACGACGTAATTGATAGTATTAATTTTTCAAAAGTATGCCTGTAAGATTGATGTGATGTGTTAATCATAAATATTTACATACCTATAAGTGTAGGCTTCTTGCTGAATTACTTTGACCAAGTCCTTCAAGGCGTTCCTTCGGGAACGGTTAATAATAACAGCAGTCGCCAAATAACGCAGGATATGCGGGCACATCGTTTGGATGGCATTCAAGTACCTGTAAGAAAAATAACATGAATTATGAAACAAGAATAAAGACAGGTAAGTAAACAGATACGGGGTATTAAGTGGTTACTCACAGAGGCTTGTACAAAAACATCTCAATGATGAGGTCTCGCCCTTTGACGTGGTTGAAAAATACGAAAAGTGACCAGTGCACAAGCCAAGTGCGCTGCTGAAGGGCTTGCATGTTGTTGGCAGTTGCTCCTGCTCCACCATTATCAATGAACTCTCGCAACTTCGTCAAGTCGTCTAGGGCACCATCCCAATTTTGTACCAAGATCTCACTAGCGAGTTTGCCCCATAGAACGGACAAGTAGTTCTGAAAACAAAAATATTACTTCAAATAGGTTGGCATTTAAGTAACAAGGCACTTTACTTGGGCACGCTCCCAGTTGACAGCGATGGGGACGAATTTTTTGACGCTTTTTAGTTGTTTGTTTTACTAGGATAGTTTTTGATTTTTATTGTAAATATGTATTGTAAATATTAAAGGCTCACAATAACATTCTCAGTAACAAGTAAGATCGTAAGTAACGTCGTTACAACCTCCCATTTATCTATGAAGAACAATGTGCAATTGAAACCTTTTTTGACATCTATTAGGCACTTATTTTCAGCCATTAATGAACAGTAAAAATAAAAAAAATACTCTGTCTCTGTGGCATGTACAAAAATGTCAGCCTCATCAAAATTAATAATTCATAAATTTGAAGCGGCTGGGGTTAATTTTAAATCGTTACATATATCCATAGAAGATGAAGGGAGTTCTACACCTACTACCAAATACAGTAAATGGTTGGATGGCAAAGTGCAAGAGAAAAAGAAAGAAACTGATAAGTCTTCACGCTTAGTAGTAAAAATCGTTTCGGGAAATGATTTTGATAGATTTAATTTAGATGCAAGTGCAAAAGCAATTGAATCGCCTGAATCTTACATAACGAATGTTTATTCCGAGTCTTCAATGCTACACAAAGATGAACTTACTTATAAATTAGGTGAAAAAGATCAAGACATAAGTTACTATCATGAAGAATCAAGAGATACACTCCTATCAAATCAACAAACATTTGAAACAAATATACGTTACGAGAATGATTTACAGTTTTATTTGAAAAATAAGTGCAAATTAAATAATCCAGGAATTTATTTGAGTCCTTTAGAACACAGCCTTGAAAAAGTCAAAGAGAACAACGCTCGTATTATGGAAAATATACATATGCTCAATAGAACCCTGAATTATACTAAGAAGAAAGAGATACTGGACATTGTTTGTCCCAAAACTATAAGATCATTTCCCTGTAACACATGTGGGAAATGTTTTGTTTACGAGACTGGTTTGAGGAGACATTATTCCATGAGACATGCTATGGCGGAGGCACAACCTCGCTGGCAAGTGGTCTGGACCTGTATTCAGTGTTTCCAGGTGTGGCCTCGCCAAGACCAAGCTTTGAAACATTCCTCTGAGTGTTGTAAATCAAATAATGCCGATTGTGTTAGAGAGATCAAAACTTCTTCGTTGCTGCAATGTGAATTTTGCGAGAAAGTATTTACGAGCATTCCTAGATTATTACGACATTCAAAAAATCATACTACAGCAAATAATTACGAGTGCAATGCATGTGGGATGTCATTTATGTCTTACAAAACAGCTGAACAACATTGGATATTATGCCCATGGTTGAACATGTATTACAGTTTTTCATTACCGAAACTATTGCTTTGTAATGCATGTGATCGTAAATTCAGAAATTATGAACAATTGTATAATCATAGGTGAGTCTAAAGCATAAATTACTCATTTTTTGTGTAGTTTTTTTTTCGACATTTGTTACTCGAGACATTCTTCCATGTAAAGATACATAGATAGAGACCTTTAAAGGCAAGACCATTTTTTTCAAACAATGCTTATAAAAATTTGATTGATTTTCAGATACAAAGTTGGTCACTTCATGACTAAAACACATCAGGACAGCTCAAAATCCCTTGGTATATTGGTCTACCAATGTGAAATATGTGGCCAATGGTATTCTTCAACAGCACCATTGAAGGTTCATAAAAATCAATTCCACCCTAAACATGATATGGGATTGCAGTGCAGAATGGTATGTGTACATATTTATAATTTTATACAAACAAGTTTATATGTATTCAACTTCAAATAAAATTAAGTTATAATTACTAATACAATATTAGCTTACATGTGTAATTGCATCTACATAAGCTAATATTGTATTAGTGATCAAGTAATTAATTCTGCTTACTTATGCTGCAGGATAAAACCTATCAAGATAATCAAAACTACTGTATCTCCAATGAAAATGAAGTTTATGTAAATCAAGGTGAAGAGATTATGAAAGCAGCAGATGAACAATGAAAAATAAATATATAGATAGAAGAATACATGCATTTAGTTATGAAATAAAAACATTTTTTATAAATTAATGGATAGTTTTAATGTATGCTTTTATGAGTCAGATGGCAAAGACAGGCTAATCTAATATTATAAAGAGGAGCTTGTGACCGATAGCCACATGGGTTGATTGATCATATGGTCCAGCTACACTTGGACCACTTTGGCATTTGTTACGGGTAGTTGGAAGCCATAAGGATATGTCTAACCAAGGGAAGTTGGGTAGGCCAGGGAACGGAATTGGGAGTATATCCAGTTTTAGAAAGTAGCGCCCTCTGGAAAATGCTGTCTTGTTAATCATTAGTTTAGTTAATTCTCATCAAATCTTACCTTGTCAGTTGGGCACATCACCAGCTGGCAGAAATAGAGATAGGATGCTGATTCAACGTAGTTACCACACTCGTATCGGTATTTGGCCAACCGATACATGCTGTCAATCATCTCAACTTTGAACTGTAAATACATAAAAAGTTTAAAATAATCTGGATGTTAAAAATAAAATTATGAATAACAAAATAAATCTATACTAATATTATAAAGCTGAAGAGTTTGTTTGTTTGAACGTGCTAATCTCAGAAACTACTGGTCTGATTTGAACAATTCTTTCGGTGTTACTTTTTATCCGGGTTTGTGCAGAGGTTCCCATGGGATGCGGGTGAAACCGCTGGCAGAAGCTAGTTATTTATATAGATTAAACTCGCTCTCCAAGTTAAAAGCATTAATCTAACAGCCTACAATATGGAATCTTGCATTATTGAAACATTTCTTGTGACTTTTTGTTGTTAAAATGTATTCAGTACTTCCATAATATTACTGTGTACAGCACAATTATTATTATTTAACAAGGCTAGTTACCTCAAATTCCTTGTTAGTGGTGAGATGGTTGATGAGAGTCTTGGGGTCTCTCATGGTCTCTACTGTCTTCATGACATCATCTCTTTGCATGAGTCTCAATACTGGCTCCACAGCATCCTGGAGCTCTTGCAGCTGGGAGAGAACTACCCCTCTCCTCGCTTTAATCTCCTGGAAATAATAAATAAATCATTACTGAAATTTATATGATGGTGTGGGGGTTAAGACACAAATTTTTTTGTAAGGAATATCAAACAACTCAATTAATTATCGTAGAAATAACATAAAATATAAGCATTTAGTCATGTGAGGAATGAAAATAAATCACTTATGATACAAAAGCTTAAATATTTCCAAGTATGTATGAAGCAAATTATGGGTGTGAGAGAAAGTACAATATGGTAGCAAAAATTGGAAATTGTTTTGTATCAAGAAGGTGAAACTAAGAACTACCTTACTGGAAGGGATATTTGAATAGTTATAAATATTATTTATGCTGTGTTCCTACATTGTATTCATAATAATTAAACAGACAGTATTTGGTTACATTTTGAATTTATGAATGAAACACAAAGAACTTAGCATTATAAAGGCCAGTCATTCGGTGCATCTTACCTCAGGGGTGTCCTCATCAGGGTAAAGCATTTTCCTGATATCAATAACATAATCAATCATGTTAGTCTTGCTAAGAATCTCTAGTTTGGCTTGCAGGAGCTCCGATTGGTCGTAAGTCTGAAAGTGAAGTTATGTACATGATTAGTATTTAACCAGCTATTTGTACACTACCTCAATTTCTAATATGTCCAATCATACAGGTTAACTTGTGTAACTCACTTCTTTAGCAGCCAGAAACTCAAGTAATGGAAACACTAGATGCCGGTCTAGGTATTGACCTATTTTGAACGTTAAATCAAACTTGGAATAACTCATTTCGGCGGTTTTGCTTCTCTTTATCTCAAGTTGTACAATTATTTACTCGTAAAAGTAAAAATTAAGTCCTATGCATTGAATGCATGGCACTTGGAAAGAAATGCCAAAGTGACAACTCCTCAAGATGTTGCTTTCCGTGCATGAGCTTAAAGTTTATCTTTTTATTACTATTTGTCTCTGTTGCTCTACACTAACTTTACTATTTGATATCTCTTTCTAATGCTCATAAATTGATCATCGTTGGATCGCGGTACGGAAAATTTATAACCTCAAAATGATATTTCTCTTTGTCTATGATTGTGTGTAAATTTTAGGAAACGGAAGTAGTAATGTTGCATCAGTATTCAAAATGTATATTTTTGTTATTTTATTAAACCTAATATCTTACGTAAATAGACGTGACCCAATCCTTATAAAATTTTACGTAATGCAGCATAAACTGGGGATTGTTGTTGCATGTCTAGCAAGTAAGATTCTCTGAGGCCATGAGAGTCCCTGTGCAACCAAAGCTGACTTGCTTTTTTAACCTGACTGCAAAAGTAGAAAATCCAGTGTTACTCACGATATTAGGTTTTTATGAAGATTATTTTGTTACGGGACTAAGGGGCCCACTTATTTTTATCGTCTAAGCTGCCCCTAAGGTCAGGATATCAGTTTTATTTCTTTACCAGTTTATGTTACAGGAGTTATTTATAATGGGGACATGAACTTTAAATGATGTTTTTTTGCATAAAACACTACACCTAATCAACGGTTTATTTATTTTTACAGTTGCAGTTTTAAAGCACACTACCAGAGTAAAATCGACTAGTAATCGACTAGATTTTTTCGTTTTTAGATTAAAAGGCACTTATCTTAACTTATCACAAAAGTCTACAATTGTCTCTGCTCTCAAAAAAATATTGATAATCGTGTGTGTTTCGGAAATTGAATTTCCTTAATAAAAGATGCCTAGCTATTAAAGCTAAATAGTGCCTCTTACCAATTTGTATTAATATCTGCATTGCGTAATTTCGACCAATAGTTTAAATACTATAGTGTTTGCCGCGGTGCGGCCATTCAGCCTAATGGTGGAGTCCAAAATGGCGTCAAGCGCGTTGGATTTGGATGCGTCATAAATAGACGCGGTGCATGTGTCTTGAATGGCTATAAATAGAGGATTTGAATTAGAATGATTGCATGAATTGCAATGAAAAATGTCAAACACAGTAATTACTAACTATACTGACCTCAATGGACCTTCCACAAAAGCTGATAGTTCTGTTGTTGTTATTGTAAACAAGGATGGATCTCTGTCTGTTGATCAAAAATTACTCGGAACGTTGATGGGTAAGAAAACTTATGTATATTTATTGCGAGAGAGTAATGCCCAAACATATACAAAGTCAAATTAACGCCGGTCTATTTGCATGAATAACATAGTGGCTGAAATGGTTTTTTTGGCAAAAAAAATACTAGTAGTATTACGTATCTTATAAAACTCTCATAAAAGACAGCAAAAATGTGTACCTATGTTTCACATTAGAAATATATCTGTTTATCATCAATAAGATTTACCAATAACGCCTGTAATTCCATGTCAAACACTGAAATCCAGTCACAAATCATTTTGGCGCCAAAACCCCTAATCTTGATTATGTCCATTTTCTTGTTGGGAATTTTAAGTTAGTCTTCACAATATTATAAAAACTATTATCCTAGGTACAGATGGATCTCAAAGTACTGGTATAAGTGTTGTTCGTGTTGGGCACGAAGGCAAACCTGATGATGCTACTGATTCTGACACTGATGATGAGAAGGTGCCCCATGTTACACTTTCAGTGGATAGCTATTATGATGAACCAAACAGTATCATAAAATATGGTAAGTTTAATTTTTTTATTTTTTTCTAAAATGAGAAATGTCAAGGAGTGTTTTTAATATTTCTTCATACTTTTCATGACAGATAGTGGTGCTGAAATGCTACAATCGTTAAGAATAGAAACAAGGGAAAACAGTTTGGTAGGATTTCAAAATGACCACTGCTACACACCACTTAAATCTCCAAGTCAGTCCTTACCACAGCAAAGTGACAATTTATCAACTTATGATGAATCGGTTATTGAAATCACACACACACCACCACCAAAGCCTGTTCCTAATTCTAAGAAGATCACTATTTTGGAACAGCAGATCATACCAAAAGGTAAAAAGATAGTTATAAATCCTACTGAAGCTCCCATTATACTGAAAGGCAAAGATGTACTGAATAAACTATTGCCAATAAATAAATCAAAGGAGAGTAAGGACTTAGATAAGCCTTCCGATACAATACAAAAGGGTGATGACAGTACTGAATCCTCTTCCATTAGTTCTTCTGGTGATAGCATCCCTGACAGAGATTCTGATTCTGACTACAAGGACACTAAAGATAGGACAGGTTCTCTCAGATTAAAGAAAACCAAATTGAAACCCCGAATATTAAAGACTGCTGCTGCATCTAAAGCATCAAAACCAGAATCTAAATTGATTAGTAAATTAAAGCCAGCTAGAAATATAATTAGAAAAGAAATTAAAGAAAAGCTACAATATAAGAATGTTTTGGAAAAGAAAGATCCCTCTGAAGTTGATTTGGAAAGCCTCTTGCCATCATCCAAAATATCGACGGTTGTCACACCAGGCACTGAAGTTAGTAAGGTCATTTCTAAACAAACACCAAAACCTATCAAAAAGGAGAAGAAAACACCAGCTCATGTTACAGCTCTGCTGTCAGACATGACTTCATTGTTTTCAACACCAGATGTTATAAGAAGAGTGTCCACAGATGGTAAGGTTCCTCCTAAGACACCAACTAGTGAGAAAGAGTCTCTGTTATCTGTTGCTGACAAGAAGCCAACAACTGTTGGTAAAGCAGCAGAACTAGGGGATGGAAAGATCTCAGATATCAACAAGCTTGATGGTTCAGAAACTCTTAAGCCTATTGTGCACAAAACTTATGTGAAACCTAAAGAGAAGACTAAGCCTTATGATCCAATTCCACAACTGGATGATGCAAGTTTGGCTCAAATACTTCAAGATACCACAGGCATCTCAAACACAGTGAAGAGCCAACCAACAATATCTACTGGTGGTGCCATGAATAGCCCAAGTTTAGCAGGTCCTTTATCACCTACTTTAGACCTACTGGGTGGCCTTCAGCCTGAAGAGGAAGGATTGACTGAAGATTTCCTAATGTCAGTTGCTCAGCTTGTAGCAAGCTCGGAAAACTTACAGGAAGTCATTGATAAGCAAGTACTAGGGAAGGTGGATTCTGGTCCTATTAAGACACCACAGACTACTCAGTCACCACAAACGCCACAACAACCAACACAGGCAACCACTAATTTATACACTCAAACTCTTTCTAAATCAGTGCCTAAAACTATGCCCGTGCGCAAGGATCCTATTGAGATAGTGCGACGAGATGGACGCGTTATAACATTACCGCCTATTGAAGCACCAGCAACACGCTCTTCAAAACGAAAAAGTCAGATGGAGGTGGCAAGTAACCCTGAACCTGCACCTGTCCCAACGCCACCAGCTCCCGTGCACCCTGTGTCAACTACCCCTGAGCCACAAGTGCAGGCAGTCTCCAAACAGTACATTAACAAGAAGCTGTCCACCAAGAAACAGGAACAACCTCTACTTAATCCTGTTCTTGACAAATTATCTGCAGAATCTCAAGAAAGCTGGAACTCGGAAGATGATCCTAATAGGTATGTAAGGGTTGAACACTGAATTAATTATACACACACTGAAATTATGTACAGTCCCCATGTATATAATTAGGAGAGGCAATATGTACATAATTCATAATTTGTTCTTTAGTTTTTTCTGAAGCAAAAGATTTTTCGAATAATAGGCATGCTCAAAGCAATTACGTTATCAACATAATGCACTACTGGCTGTATGTTTAACATTACAGTTACTCACGATAGTATTAATCAATTAAGATAAGAATTGCTTTCAAGAAGATGATAGTAATTTACCTATATGTATTTTTGGGTGGTTTGTCCTAGCTGTTTTCCTGCGGCCTAACGTCCCGTGGGAACTACTGCCCGTACCCGGGTATCGGGATAAAATATAGCCCATGTTACTTGGCAAGAGTGTAGATTTCCAACAGTGAAATAGCAGTGAAATAATTTTTCAAGTCGACTTCGTAGTTTCGGAGCCTTTAGGGTATAAACAAACAAAAAAGAAATTCCCCTTCATTATATTAAAACACACAAGTGTAAAGGCAATAGGTACCAATTAATTTTATTTATAATTTGTTGTAATTTCAGACTATGGTGTATATGTAAGCAGCCACATAACAACCGTTTTATGATTTGCTGTGATGGTTGCGAGGACTGGTTCCATGGGAAATGTGTTAACATCACCAAAGCTATGGGCCAGCAAATGGAGGAACAAGGCATTGAGTGGAGATGCCCAAATTGTATCAAGAAAGCAAAGCCTTCTGCTAAAGGCGCTAAACAGGTATGTAACTAAAAACTAATGCTAGCAAATGTACCATATTAGAATACCATATCTAATTGGATTTATGGCACAAATACAGAGCATAGGTTTTAATTATGCTTTAAAATAATAATTGGAGTACTAAATTAATGAGGGTCTTTATTTCTTACAGCTACAGTTAACAGAAAGTAAAATAGAACCAGGGCTAACACCGGAATTAAAGTCACCAACCCAATCACCGGCTGTCAAGGACTCAAAGACAAGTTGCATTGTTTGCAAGAAGCCCGCTCGTGCTAGTAGCATTTATTGCAGTAACTCGTGTATATGGAAACATGCACAAGACTCACTGGGCAGTCAGGGTCCTTCAGGTAAAGGAGACGGTGAACCTGGCAAAAGTAATGAAAAGCAAAAAGCTGAATCAAGGGTAAGTTTTGCATTTCAATTTCAATCTGAAGCATGATATCACTAATAAGACATTACAGCCGTTCTATGCATGTTTTGAGGTAATTACATAACTTTTAATATTTTTTTCAGGTCATTGTATATGAACGCAAATCTGGAAGGTTACTGGCTGGGGCAAATGCTCCGACTGCAGAAAATTTGAAATCATGGTTGCAGCAACATCCAACATTTGAAGTAGTGCGTCCTGGTACTCTCAGTACAATTAAACCAGGCCTTGGAAAGAAGAAGACTAGTGAACCAAATAAGATTCAGACCACACTCAACTTTGAGAGAATACCGCGCAAACCAGCTGAGCAGGCTACACCACAGAGAACACCTAATGTGGAGCCAAAAGAGAGATCTATTAGACTTATATCAGCTCCTAAAGAAGAACCAAGAGCTTCTCCACAACTCAAGTCTCCCGTTACTCCGAAATCTCAGCCTCCTCTGTCGACTGAGACTCCTAAGGCCAGCACGTCAACTGCCAAGCCTGCAATAACAGCCAGGAAATTGATAAGAACGCCTAGCAGTCATGGACAGTCATCACAGGAAAAGGTATGAAATAATTTGGATACTAATCTCCACTGTTTGATGTAAATATTTAGTTGTATCAAGGACTTTTTATGATAGTGCTCTTTTCGGAAATATTCTAAGGTCATGACTATGGAGAATTCCATATAATAATCCCTCTATGCGCTCAGCAATTATGTCATACGCGTACGCAGTTTTATTACTCATTTTGTTTTCGACGTTAACTATGAAGTCGCTCAGATTTAACTCTAGCCAATTTTACGATCATAGGACGTGTCTCGTATACGAGTGTTACTGGTATGTATTTATATTGTATTACACCTACACCTGCACTGAAGGTAGTTGCGGGAATAATCGCTATCAATCTTTGATAGTATTTTTACCTAATTTTGTAACTAATCAAAGTAAGGTTCCTACTACTAAAGTTAATCTTGAACTATTTAAAATTTTACGTATTAGCATTGTTGTTGTTGTTAAAATTACTTACTATCCTCTTATTTGTAATCAGATAGGTATTGTCTAATATAGTGATTACAACCTTGAACGTGTTTGCATTTTGATTAGGAGGTTGAGATGGCGGGTTAACGATAATTGTTACGTTACAGGCGCCTTCAGTTTCGCCGTCGACATCGCGCCGGAAAGATACTCACAGTAGAATAAGGATGTCAAGTGGTGAACCAATCAGAGATAACGTGCGGAAAGCTTTGCAAGAGCAACTGAGCATCCGCATGTCAGAAAATACGGGCCCGAAGTTTACAGAAGCGGAAATACAACAGTTTGCCAACGATACAGAGTCTGAATTGCATGAACTATTCAGAGATGTGGGGATGAAATACAAAGCCAAATACAGATCACTAATGTTCAACATAAAGGATCGAAAAAATCTGACACTATGGCAAAAAATCTGTGACCGATCTATTACGCCTAAACAACTCGTAAGCATATTTCTTTTTAATAGTGTTAATGTACCGTTACGATTTATTATTTATTAATATTAACAAAACAACTTTTTTAGGTCCGCCTATCTCCAGAAGAATTAGCGAGTCAAGAGCTGGCGCAATGGAGAGACAAAGAGGCTAAGCATCAGTTAGAACTCATTAAGAAGTCAGAATTAGATCTTTTAGCGGCTAGCAAAACATATGTCCTGAAAACGCATAAGGGTGAAGAGGTAAAACAAAGTTAAATTTAATATTTATGTAAATGAATTTCAAAGCCTTGACTTATGTACTGTTTTATGTCCCCAGGTAATGGAAACTAAAGAATCCGTAACAACTGAACTTGATGCAAATGTGCCGGTTGAAGATGTAGTGACTGCACTCAATGACTCAACAGTCGGTCCTGATGTTTTGTCGCAAGAAAAATCACCAGAAAAGTAAGTTTATTTATTAATATGATTTAACTATTTCACAAGTTGCTTTGAAATAATTTCTTATTATAATTTTATTTATTCCGTTTACTAGTAACAGCAAAGGTGGCCATCCAGAAAAGAAAGTCGGTAAAAAACGTAATCGCGAGGATAGCAGTTCGGGCCGATCGAAAAGAAGCAGGCGAGAGTCGAAACGTGATTCTGACAGAAAATCTAGATCTGCAAAGAGAAGATCAGAGTCTACCGAAAAAGAGACAAGAACCGAGCAAAGAAGATCAACGCGCAGATCGGACAAGAAGTCCAGTAGAGCTAGATCGGTGTCCAAAGATAGAAGTAAGGAATCTAAAGAGAAACCAGATTCAGCTGATCGAAAACGGGACAGATCATCTTCCCGGGAGAAAAGTAGAAGACGTTCGAAGTCAACCGCGCGAGATCGGTCACGGTCACCGACACGCTCCCGCCGACGCTCGCCTTCACGCGACAGCCCCAAGCCCAGGGAAGAGTCGCGATCCAAACGTACTAACAGTAGCGATGACAAGCAAAAGCATCATCGGTCCAGATCTCAAGATAATATTTACACTAAGATTAAGAATGAGTAAGTATCTGCTAGAAGTTATTCCGTAAAATTGTAACAAATAGTAGGTAGATCAATATTAATTTATTTATTTTCGTTTCCTCAGTTCCACAGATTCGGATTCAATAGAGCGACCGAAGTCGGCTATGATGAAGGATGCTCATCCCGAATACGATCCTCATGAACCAATGATAACATCGGCATTCTCTGAAGAAGATTTAAGAAAATCTAGAGAAGATGTATTTGAAGAAAACTATCGGAATGATATGATTAGTTATGAAGCCGAGTATGATCCTTCTAAGTCATTAATCGACAACAATATCATATTGCCTGGATCAAGATTTTCAACAAACCAGGATAAAACTTCAGGTGATAAACAACTTGGATTGGTCATAATTTTATAAGTTTTTTTCATTGAATGGTCATATAGTATGTTTTAATTCTTTAGAAGCAGAGAGTGATCAAGAACCAAGTAGCACAGTGGACAATTCTGCTGCAACGGTGTGGAGTGGGTGTATCAACATGGTGGATGTGGCCAGGTTCTATGTAGCAGCACATGAGGTGGGTAACTGGCAAGAAAGGCTCGAGCAAGGGATAACATAAATATGAGAACTTGTGTGATCATCATCTTATCTTACATTTCAGGTGTCAGGCAGTTCTGTGGATTTGGAAGAAGACCTTAGCACAGAGCTGGATATTGTAGGTAGAATAAATCCTGACACAGTATGGGAATATATTGCTAAAATGAAGAAAACAAGTACTAAGGATATTGTTATTCTAAAACTTCAAACGGCTAACGACGAGGAAAAAATGCAGTACATTGCCTTATATAGCTATCTTAGTAGTCGCAATAGGTTCGTATTGTATATTCGAAATATAATAAATGAAATAAAAGAATACATCCCTATCCTTACGATTCTACAGACTTATTTTATTTACCTTGCATTCATGAAATAATTTCTTGGCAGTAAAATTATTTTAATGAAATTTTCACGTTTTAGGTTAGGCGTAGTAAAGTCGTCTAATATGATGACCGTGAAAGACTTTTATATAGTACCGCTACCGGCGAACACAGCGCTGCCGGCAGTTCTCCTGCCTCTTGACGGCCCGGGGATCGGAGACATTAAGACTCATCTTCTCATCGCCATCGTAATTCGCCAACGGAAGAAGCGATTGCATGCAAACATTCCTACCGATGTGGTTCCTGCTAAGGTCAGTTCGCCAACCGAGGGAGATCTATTGTAAATAAATATTAATAAAATATGGCTCCTCTTGTTATTTTATTATTTACCGAAACATTCTGTAATTAACTTTATTTAGGATGCCTATGTTGAACTTAGACTATAACTTGAAAATAATTACGTAGTTCTGGGCAAAACTTAATTGTGGCTCGTAACTTACTTCCGGCCACAGGTACGCACGACTGCTAATGCGCATGTTGCTTGCAATGCTTTCCGTGCAGTGACCGTTCCGAGCCGCCTTTCAGTTTGGCACCACCCCAAATACCTAACCAACTTAACGTATTCTATTTATTACAAAAATACTTACTTTGTTATTATTACGTAACATTAGGTAGCACGAGAGTCCCGAAAGCGGTCGTACACGCCACCAGCATCTCCGCGCAGGCGTCCGCCGCTTCCGCTACCAGCATACCCATCATCAAGTCTCTCTACTACCGTGAAGGATAAAATTGCTGCGTCCTTAGGTAACGTGTCTGCATTATTATACAATAAAATACCTCTATTTACTTCAATGTTATACAGTTTGTTTAAATAAACAAACCAAACATCGTCGGTTAAATAGTTCGTAACTTATATCTTATTCTGCAGTGTCTGCAGATGATGACGAACCATACAGTCCTGGGTCGACGAGCAGCAGTGGCAGCGGCCCGTCGTCTTCCGGACCGAGCTTAGCCTCCAATACTCTCAGAAGTAAGATGGAGGAACTCAACAGGCAAATAGAAGAGCAGAAACAACAAATTCTTAAGATGGCGCAAGCAGACTCTTCTATTGGCGAGGTAATTACGAATGAAAATCTGTATTGCCATTTAACGAAACTTTGAAGAAAATGATAAATGCAGAATATAAGTTTATTTCTTGCTTATACTGAATTCATGAAATATACAATAAATAATTTTTGTCTTGTTCATAACTCCCAAATGGCTTGAACGATTTGGTTGAAATTTTTTACGTATATTTCAATGGATTCCTTTATGGTTTAAAATACAAACGGTGGCGCTATTGTAGTTAGGTGGTACAAAGATCACCGAGATATTTTCTATTTAGATATAGTTATGTATATTCCTAACCTATTCCTAACTTTTTTGACAGGACGAAGAAGCATACTCTCCCTCCCGGCCAATGACACCGCCACCCGTACAAAATGTGCCCTTAGCCGACATTGCGTTGCCTTCCAACTTGCAAGAGATTTTAGCGACAATCAAGCAAAGGTCAGAGACCACTACTGCGGACGTCGACATGCGTACATTGCCTTTACCATAAAGCTTAAAATATAATAAGAATGTACATATAGAGTAATTTGTTTATCTAATTATAAGCACAAGGTTTCTTTGCAGTGCAAACATATCTATTTTTGTGTATATTCTAGCATTTTACCGACTTGGTTACATATTTTACTGAAATCGTATCGTTTGATAATTTAACTTTCTACTTTTGTAGAGTTATGACAATTGAATGCATTATCTTAAAATTTTGTGGTACTTTAGTTAGCGTTAGGAATTGTAGGTTCTAGACTAGACTCCTACTTTTTTATATACTGAATGTGCAAAGCATATTACAATATTTTTGTGCAATAAGTAACAATACATGAATTCCCAGTACATCATGCAATTAGATAAATGTGGGTGTGAATGAAAAATAAAACTTATTGTGGATGGAATTAAATTAGGTTCTCTGTAAAATATTGTAATAGCCCATTGTTTTAACGTAGATTATATTTATATGTTCGAAATAATTAGTGTACAAAATTTAGATTATGATTAGTTGTATCACAATTATTTTACTTTTTTCATGTTTTAAAACTAAAGTATACATTATAGTTGGATAAAATAAAGACATGTTTAAATTGGATTTTATATATTTTCATCATCATACAGTGACCTCTTTGATTTTGACTGATTAAATTTTCTCTTTTCTTTGAAGGCTAATGTGTTGAGTCTAGAAAGCTTGAAGTTTTTCATAACTTCTTCTTTTAGTGAGGGGTTATGACTCAACCTTTTCTGCATAGCCATTATTTTGGTTTCCATTAGTTTCCTCCTGGGAACGTGCCGCAATGAATATTCCCAATCACCAGTTAGTTTCAAATCAAGTAGAATGGGTACCATATGATTTATATTTAGATTCTTTTTAGACCCTGGTGCCCATTCAAGGTATCTGTCAAGTGGCAATTTAGCCATCTTTATTCCGTCTCTTTTAGCTTTCGCAAGAGAAAGTGGTTCATTGTTCACCTGTTATAGAAATAAAAATATTAGTAGGCGAAATAACTGTTACACCAGACTGACAAAATGAAAAAATATACATATTTACACAATATCCACAATTATATCTAGTTCTAAGCCATATTGTAACACCTACTCTATACATTGTGGAATGCAGATAAATAATATGATGCTCAACACTTATTAGAAAAAAAGTTGCTAAAATACAAAGAGATAATTAACAGAACTCAAAATTTAAGAAATGTAAATAATGATAGCTTTTTTATTTGACTGTACCTTGTCAACCATGCATCCAATAATATACACAGCATCATGATCAAACTTTGTCAATTCTTCCCGGCAGTGAGGAGTCAAATAAACCAACTTCTCTTTAGGAAATACATCTAAATAACTTTTTGTGTGGATGTTCAAAGGAAACCATGGTTCATCTAATGAAGGAATATTCTTCATCATTTGTTTCATAAACTTTCCTCCCATGTTTACATTGCAAATGTGCAAATTGAATGGTTCCTTATGAACTCTATTGTCACCAAAAACATATGTCAATTGTTTAGCAGCATTTAATGTTTCTTTATAAACCATGTTATCTTCATATGAGCAGTCTATAACAACTGATTGTCCATGCATCAGAGACTGAAGGGCCCTGCAAAATAGATGAAACATTACATTACTTAAGTTCATCCAGTGACCCTAGGTCATAGGCTCCTTACTAAGAAAATAATATTTATACCTATAATTATCAAACTGGTTTATTGACTGATCTCTGATTCTCAAAAACAGTGATTGGTGTTGTATGCCATAGAGGAGATCATCTTCATTTTCTTTAGATTCTTCAGGCTTTATTACCGGGTTCTCTTTTCGTTTAGCTTCCTTCTTAGCCTGAATAGTAAAAAAAGTCAGATGCTTATTTTAGTGCAGTTGTGAAGCAATATGATCAAATACAAAAATCCTTAAATTTAACACCACCTTGAAGTTTTCCCTTGATTTTTCAGTTTTGAACAAGTATTGAAGGTAACTTGCACGCTGATTTTTTGACGTCAATTCTAATAAATGCTGCCATTGATCCTGTTTTATATTATCTGGAGCATGCCGGCCATCCTGGCGCATTACCTCTACTTCCAACATTAAAATTCTTAGTTTCTTCTCAAGTTCAGCATCACCTTTACATATATTATGTACTATCAAGTCTGAAAAGAGTCATTAAATGTTATAAAGTCCAGTTTAGACTAACCAAGTACATCATATTCATGTAAACAACAAACTCTTGCTAATACCTGAATCATCTATTTGAGATGAAGAGAAATATATCGGTCCTGTGGTGAACTGTTTTATCTTGTAGGTAACTGGAGGAGGTACAATTTTATTTCTATTTTTGCAGACAAGGGATATAGCCGTTCGAATACAATACATGGTTTACTGTAGCCTGAAAACTTGGTGTGATAAACAATGTTAAGCTTAGAGGTAAATAATATTTTTTATAATCCACTTGATAGAAAAGCTTACGACCTCCTTACAATATACAAGTTTAGTAGCTAATACACTTAAACAATTTCGTCAAGTAATTCTTAGAGCTATCTTTGAAAATTCCGCTTTCTGAACCTATGATAAATAAGGTTATGTTATCGGGCGGACTGACGGCGGGCGACGATTTCTCTCAGACAGGCCAGGCTGCGGAATGACAGTGACAGTTGTGATTGTCCATGATGGTCACTACTCACAGAATAAAAAAATATTGTTGTTCCATGTGAGTTCCATGTATCCCATGTGAGTCCCATGTGTTACATGCAGTGGTTTGTTTTCGTTCTAGTCATCTTCTCTACAGTTAGTCTTTATATATATATATATATATATCTCCTACTTCCTCTTTTATTAGATACCATGTTTTTTTACTGGCCTATAGAAAATGGAAAGGAGGTTTATTCTAAAAGTCAACAATAATTTGACAATTTATTGACACATGACAAATGACAGTCAGTTGTGCAGATTGCCGTCAGTCTCGAATCTCGATAAAATCTGTCTGGAACTGCTCTAAATTTTGAAGCGTGCTGGTAGGTAAGGTTATAATGAAATAACAAGTTTCTCAAAACTAAATACATACCACTTAATATTGATAGATTTCATTTGTTTCTTTTTAGATCTTCGTTTTTTGTTAGTCATGGCTATACCGGCTTTACTTCGCCGTATCACCTTGATAAACGGGACCCTGTATTCCGCCGCTGCTCTTCGCTTCGCTTCATGCCAGTCTGAGAAAAAAGTCTTCTTTGATGTAACTGCTGATGGAGAACCTCTCGGTCGCATTGTCATAAAGTTGGAAACTGACATGGTCCCTAAGACATCAGAGAATTTTAGAGCTCTGTGTACTGGCGAGAAAGGTTTTGGATATAAAGGATCGTCATTCCACAGGATCATTCCTAACTTTATGTGTCAAGGCGGCGATTTCACTAACCACAATGGTACTGGAGGAAAGTCCATTTATGGCCGTGTTTTCCAAGATGAGAACTTCAAACTGAAGCACACTGGCCCTGGTATCTTATCAATGGCTAATGCTGGTCCAAACACTAATGGGTCTCAGTTCTTCATCACAACAGTTCCTACACCCTGGCTTGACAAAAAGCATGTTGTATTTGGTGCTGTAGTAGAGGGCATGGATGTTGTAAGTAAAATGGAAGGTCTTGGATCTAAAAGTGGCAAGCCCACTAAGAAAATTGTGATTGCTGAATGTGGTGAGTTGGACTAAACCTTATCACAGTATGTGTATGATTTGGTGTATAGTAAGTAGATACAAAAGTAGAAATAATTAATAATATTAAGTTGTCAATTAGAATCTGTAGATATCATAAAAAGTTGTATTATTTCATCCTGGTGTCCTATCTGCATTTATTTAGTCATAGTTGTTTCAATAGTGTTTAGATAATAATCTAATGGTATGTATTTGTAAAAAAATCTGGTACAATTTCCTTAACACAATACATTTTGATAGGTAGTCTTAATGTATATAATTTAGAGTTGGTCTATATTGCCTGGGATCTATCTAGGACTAATGAATATGTTGTACACAGGTGTTTATAAGGAAGAAATTGCTGTAAAAACTGCAGTTCAGTGAATGAACAACTTTCCAAGACAGTAGGTATTTTTTGTTTTGTTTTCTTCTAATGGGATAAATAAAAGGTTATATAAAATAAGTATGCAATTTTATTAATCACTAAATGCAACAAATTAGTTTAGGAGTTGCTATTATCAAACTTGTCTGGGTGATTGACATAACAACTTATTCAAATACATCTTAGTCAGTATCAATATCAAGTCTTAAGATCTATTGTAGTAATAAGGCATTTTTCGTTAAAACACTCTCTTTCATATCAAACTATTAACCTCTCTTAACAATATGTGACAAAAATTTACACAGACAACATTCCTGTCTTTTAACTCCATCATCTGAGATAAATATATTGCTTTACTTTTTATTTAATACATGTGTATTTATATTTAAATAATATAGTTAATAATTGAGTTCTTAATCCAGCAGCCCAAGAATTGACATTTTTTTACATTTCAAAAATATTATTTTACATAAATAAGTCTTTTAAACATCAAATTCATTTACAAGTTCAGGTAGGAGTATAATAATAACGGTAAACTTTGACTTTAAACCAAATAAGGCAGTTATAACTGTTGCTCATACAAAAACATATGCTATAAATATTAGCTGTCCAAAATATACAATTATAAAAACTCGGAAACATCAGGGTTTGTAAGTTTTGGACCTTGAGTGGCATGCATAGAACTATTAATTGCACTAATAGATGTAATTCCATAAAATAGGATCACAATATAATAAAATAGTAGAAATAAATATTTACAAAAATTAAAGATGCATTAAACATAAAATATTGTTGTCGATAATTCACATTTGGTTGCAAGCAGTCACTTCCTTTGCCCCACTTGAGATCAAAACAGATGTTTTCTTTAGTAAGATTAGTATTTAATTTGCCTGACGAGCTTGGTGATTTGTGCTTGTGTTGTATTCATTTTTAAGTCATAATAATAGTAGGAGGAGGAATGTCAACAGTAACATATTTGCAGACATTTTAAATTAAGTAGGTAAGCAAAAGAGCACCATAAGAGTAGTAATAATTAAAAGCCTTGTGCTGGTAAAGAGGGTGCAATACAATGAGTGCATTTTAAAATAGTGGCAAAATTCCTTTTGCACTCTTGTATTATCTGCTAATATGCTCTCTTTTATCTAAGTGGTGTCTATTTACTAAGGACTAATGTTGGTGAAGTTGAACAGTCTGTAAATTATTAGCACTACTAAGGCCTAGGTTCACCATCAATATAAACTGCAGTTTTTCTTAAAACAACTGTTAATGAAAAATTCATAATAAACAGTTGTTTCAAGAAAACTGAAGTTTATGCTGTCTGTAAACTTGAGCCTAAGAATATACACAAACAACAAATATAATCAGAACGCATTTTTACATAGCAATATTAGAATAATAAGTATACACAGGGTACACAATTGAATTCATAACAATGTTTTTAATTTAAGTACTTACAACAACAAAAAATAAGTTTTCCAGATTTAAAATGGTAATATGCATCTTTATGATAGAAAAAGTTAACATTAAAAATTTAACTAATAACTTTATAATTAAAACTAAAGTTAAAATAGGAGTGATGCGAGTATTTTTAATGTTAAAAACAACAGTTATTATTAATATTTTATCAAACATATTGACTCCTATTTATGTTGTAGATTTTTTTTTTGCTTCAATTAAGTCATTGCTAAAACACTAGTTAGCTGCATAGGCGATAGTTTGTTTTTAATTTTATGTAAGCATCAATACTACAGTTAAGATATGATTCGAAATCACCCATAATTTGTTTTCTATTATCTAAATTTAGAATAAGTGTAGTTCACTTTAAACTTACTCACGCTTTCACTATGTTTATCACTCAGTCGTGCACAGCGGTAAAAAGCAATTGTTTATACTCGTGTTTGTATCACTGAACTGAGATTCAGTCCCGACGTATATTGTACAGATTTGGTCCTATATCTATCTCACACACACGGATCCAACCGAGTCGACGCCAAGTGGTCTACGCTTCGACCCTTCTGCATCTGTAAGCTGAGCTCGTTCGGTTCCATCGTGATGTGATGGGACGACGTCCGCTTGTGTTTGGTCTCGGGCATCTTGGAGTCCTTGGAGCTTGTCCGGCGGTGGCGCAGCACGCCGCCGCCGTCGATGAGGCGTTTGCTCTCCTCGTCCACGCAGCGCGTCAGAGGCAGCACGGTGAGATCGAGGCTCTCCATACTCTTGAGAGCGAGGTGCTTGAGCTGGTCGAGCGAAAGGTCGCGCGAGTCGGAGCGCGAGTGCACCTTGAAGTCGCGCGAGCCGCTGCGCGAGTGCGCGGGCAGGTCGCGCGAGGCGGAGCGCGGGAACTCGCGGCGCGAGTCGCGGGAGTCGCGCGAGTCGCTGCGGGCGGGGCGGCTGCGCTCGGGCTCGTCCTGCGAGTGCTGGCGGGCGCGCGGCTCCAGCTGGATGGTCTTGGAGTCGTTGCGCAGGTGACGCGACGCCACCAGCACGCGCGAGTTCTTGCCGCCGCCCGCGCGCGTCTGCGACTCCTGCGAGTACTGCGACTCCGTGCGCTGCAGCTTGCTGCGGTAGGGCTCGTGCCCCTCGGCGCCCGCGGGCGGCTCCATGGGCGTCGTGGTCGCCGAGCTCACGCCTGACATCACACCCGAACGGAACCCACTTGCGTTATCCGCCGATGGAAGTTCTTCGAAAACTGTAAATAGATTTTTTAATTAACTAACTAACTTTAACATTTAGTAGCAAGTGAATGGAATATTAAAATAAAATTAGTCATACGTTTATCAAGACTGATGATGGAGCCGGCGATGTCCTTGTGTGGGTCGAGCGGCGGCGCGGTCTCGAGGTGTCGGCGACGCCGCACGAGCCACCAGTCCGCCATGAATATACCGAGCGCTACTATCTTGATACCGCCGCAAAGACCCACGTATCTGTACAAAGTCAACATAATTGGTTATGGTTACACACAACTTCAGACAAGTTACAAAAAAGATGTGCACATAATCACTTTTCGCACACAAAGTAAATATTAGAAGTTCTTAATCTATATGCATTTGAATAGTGGGAATATAATAGCAAAGGTTTACCTATATCTGAACTGTTCGATATCGTATAGAAGACACCGGCCGCCTTTCTCTCCGCTGCAGGACTGCTTCCACAGCAGACAGGTGGAGTCGATGAGGTTGCCGAACACGATGGGCGCGGGAATGTACCCGAACAGACGGAATATCACGAACTGCATGCCCAGCGCGAACGAGCGCTCCTCTTCGCTCACTGATCTGTAAGAGAGAAATTGTTGTCAATTTATTTATAGATATATAAAATACCCTGGTCAGGACTAAGTTTTATTCAATATAGTTTGTAGGGGAAAAGGAAAGGACATATACTTATTTCGATTATATTAATATAACCGAACGCAAATTGAAACGTGTACACTAAGACTTATAAACCGTATGCTTTTTTAAGTTGAGGGAAGAAAATCGTAAACACACACCATTAGCTATCGGAGAAACGCGGTGTTTTGCTATTTAAAATCTGAGCTGTCCCGATATCATGTGCCAGAGAGGTTACGAATACTGCTACGCATAACTTTCGCGACTGCCAACCGAACTTACCTCAATACGATCATAAGCAGCGGCATCTGGGTGACGGCGACAACGAACGTCATGAAGAACAGCAGCACGAGGAAGGGGAAGATGGTGGTGCATGGCGGATTGCAGGCGCCGGCCGTAGCTACCGGCACTACCGTCACCTCGGAGTAGTCGGCCGCGCCCCGCAGTGCCGCCGCGCCGGCTGCACCGTTGACCACCACGCCCGGGGCACGGACCGTCTCGTGCACACCTGGGGGTAAAGTCATGTTATAGAAATACCCAAAAATTTAATCAAAGATTTGCAACATAGTACGGAGCAACTTCATTGAGGGGGAAAAAATCATATTCTTGATGGTAAAGTTGCTATGGGTGCGCAATCGCCTTTAACAGTATGAAAAAGATTGTTGCCAGTTGCTGCAATGGTACACTTCAGTTGCGCAATACATCTCTTGAGAACAAAAATCTTTACCACGCAACTAACGTGCTACCTTCAAACTCGATAACTATTGTAGTTACAGTAAAAGATACCTAGTATACTTACAAGCACAGTTAGTGAAGTTGGACCGCGAGGAGAAGGCCTCACAGCCGGCGTGGCACGGCGAGAAGTACGTGAGACCATTGTTGCCACACACCGGCTCCATGTCCGTCTCCGTGCACAAGCAGTTGAAGTTGCAAGCCGCCGTCAAGTTCACTTTGAACGGCTCCAAGTTGCTGGGTAGACAATTAAATCAATGTCATTTCAAATTGGATTAGAAAAGTTTTCATACGCTGAGTAATTGCAATATGACATTTAATAGCAAAGTTAAAGGTAAATGAATAGGATTGTAATATAAATTGCACAAGAGACCTTACAATTTGGCAAAGGGGCTAGCCGGCCGCAGCGAATAAAGGTCAAGGTTGTTTGACAGAGTTAAGGAAATAATAATGTATTAAACACTCGTACATTTATGCCAAGCTGATTAGCCCAAAAATATTTTTTAGACTGACAATGAATGTATAAGAAAATAACTAGGTATGTATGTAGTATGTATTAACATAGAATCGCATACCTATGATTAGTATAAGGTATAGTAGTGCCAGCCATCTTGATGTTGTCACAACCTAAGAAGAACAACAGCGCGTAGCAAGACAGACAGATGGTGTTGGATATGAGCACGAACTGCACGGCGCCTTTCGGCCGCAGTTCCAATCGCTTGAGTAAGCAACCGCCCATGAAGATACCGATGCAAGCGCCCGGGATCGCGATGGAACCTGAAACAAGTTTAATATGAAATACTTGATATTGACAAGACTTTGTATTGGAAAACGTTGGTATCATGATCTTGTCTTGGTTAGATTTTATTGGTTGAACGTTTTGCTTTAGTTTCTAGGAACAAATAAAAATATGTATGTCACAATTATTTTGGCATCTTACTGCGTGCCTATGTGGTGTCTTTTCTTTATTCGTCTTGAAAAGCGACCTCTCAAGAACTTTTAGAACCATAATATTGTCTTCACTATTCACTTGTTTTCCAGGCACAAAAGTGTCAAACCTGATTTTGTGCAAGTTTTGTATAAGATTTGATTGGGTAAAGGACCAACCTCAAGTATGAGGGCGCGGGGTCGATCCCAGGTCAGGCAAGTACCAATGCAACTTTTCTAAGTTTGTATGTACTTTCTAAGTATATCTTAGACACCATTGACTGTGTTTCGGATGGCACGTTAAACTGTAGGTCCCGGCTGTCAGTGAACATCCTTGGCAGTCGTTACGGGTAGTCAGAAGCCAGAAAGTCTGACACCAGTCTAACCAAGGGGTATCGGGTTGCCCGGGTTACTGGGTTGAGGAGGTCAGATAGGCAGTCGCTTCTTGTAAAGCACTGGTACTCAGCTGAATCCGGTTAGACTGGAAGCCGACCCCAACGTGATTGGGAAAAGGCTCGGAGGATGATGAGGATGATTTGTATAAGATTTCCTCAAGGTGATCTGACAATCTTGCATGACAACCATTTTTTGCAGATGGCTTATGTTACAGAGTAAACATTTATATGTTCATGAGTATAGCATAAGTCTCAATACGAGTATAGGTGACGCAAGCGATGTCGGCATCAGATCGTCGGCTAAGATTAAGGCATTGTGTATAAATTGCTGCACGGCATTATTAGTAGCCGTTTTATAGTCTGCCTGTATTCATTATGTTAAGAGAAACAATGGATGGAAACATTTTTGATTTCTTAGTATTTGGATCGTTGTTGGTAGGTCAGTTTTTTGTGCAATAACTTAAAAAAGATTATCCTCATTTTAGAGTAAATTAAAAACAATGTTTGCTGCGTCAGATTTCAAGTTTCTATTACACGAGTATGCAGTTGCGTTTAATATCTATTTCTGTAAAATAAATCGCGAAAATGTCTGACGTACACGGCGATTGTTTACCGGCGAGGCTATACGAAATATTTTATTTATGTTTACTTTCTTTTGATATGGCAGATAGCCAAATATTGATTTTAATAGGTAAACAATCTTTTAGATACTTGAACAATGAGACGATCAAAATCATGCCTAATTAGGTATAGTTTATGAGTTTTATTAAATCGAATCTTATGATGTCACAAATATTTTTATTTCAATGACGTTGTAAATGAACTGAAACCATATCGGATTGCTTTGAAATGACTAGATTTCTTTCGAGAACATTTCTCTTTATGGCTACTAGATAACTTACCAGTAAACACGCTAGCCTGGCTCTTGCCCAGACTAAACTGTGTCTCCAAATACTTGGGCAGGAAGACGACGAAGCCCGATACGATCATGAGCTCCATACACGCTCCCAGGCACGTTACAACGTAGACTGGGTTCTTTAGAAGCCGCCACATCGACACTGGTATATCTGGTGAATACCAAGTAAATAATATAATACGAATTATGTATTGAAACAAGACGTATGAATTAAAAATAATGAAGACAAGACGTCTCCATAAAATACTGTATTTAGGATCTATGAATCAGCTTCATTTCTAGGTAAGTATTTATTGAGATCAATAGACAGCAGGCAGTGATGTTACAGATTATCGATGATACCAACCCATGAAAAATCGCGTTTTCGCAGCTCATAAAAAGTTTGCCAATCGATTTGTGGGGGTCAACTACCCAATTATAGGCAGGAGACTACTTAAAAAACCATTACCCACTTTTGGCAGCCAGGTATACATCATGAATTAATGGCATATTGTTTCAAGTTTCTAGGTCATCTGAGTCAGAAGTAAATTTATCGAGAAGGATATGCGACTGACAAGAAACCTTATTTAAATTGTTTGATGTTACCTTTAATATCCTTCCCGTATCCAGTATCCTTGATGTCTGTCTGCGGTTTGGCCGGTTTAGACGTGGAAGCTCCGCTAGCAGCCGCGGCCTTTTCCACCAGTCTAATCTTCTCCTTCTCTCGGACCAACACTTTTGGAAACGAGAAGAAAGGAATAGCGACCAAGATAAGAAGGAACCCGCAAAGTAGGAAACCGCCCCACCACATGCCGACCCAACGGTGATCACCTGGGTCTGGAATGGAGAAATAAAATTAAAATATGATTCAGGTCTTGAAAAACTATGCGTATTAGATGTCAATGACCAAAGTGACAAAGCCTAAGTAGGTACTTACATCAAAATATACAGAGTAACGATAAGGTTATTATCACACAAGATACAACATTATTGTCCTACGTTATTTGTTCTTCGCCAGTGTGAGTACTCACCTATAGAGATAATAGTGCCGGAGAACGAGTCCATGTGGAATGACAGCAAGTACGCTCCGAGTAGAAATCCCAGGACCGGCCCGAAGGCAGCCATGCTGTACATACATCCTGTAAACAAAATAATAATGTGTTCAGCTCTTTTATAAGATCATTCCCACATGTGATCGTATTGTTATTAAAGGCTTCGGATATGGCTGAGATTCGGTAGATTAAGTTTAAATTGTACCATGTTTTGATTAGAGCATTTCTAGAAAACAGCGGAAAAATTAATTGAATTGAAATGTGCAGAGAAAAATGTGATATTATTTTCATGACACAAACATATTCATGTTTGCAGAACACCGGCAGTTGTTTTGATTAATATTATGAAACCAACAATTAGAAACGTCACTCGAGATAATGATATGTCACAGTATTGTCCTTTTGTGACGTGGGCAATGCGTTGAGCAGTAAGTGCACCCGGCACGCCGATATTATGGAAAGTAGGTCACTCTTGTTTTGTGCGGCTGCAAATGGCGCGGATTTCACAGCTAATATCAATGACTTATGGTCCCCTCAAAATTGGTTTGCGTGAGAAATATTTCCGTACGCTCCATTTACTCTAGTTGCGATTATTTACAACCTCGATATTTCAAAGGTCGAGTACAGCCAAATTACATTACACGATAAAATCGACAAACAAAATTATGCTCATTATAGAAATTAATGGCGGGTTGGAAAACTCATGGTGTGGCATATACCTATGTTGTGACATAAGATTGTGTTATGAAAACATTGCGTGTTGCTCGCTTCCATAACTTTAAAATTCATTCACTTTTACGCGTCAAGCGTTTCTGTGGATTGGCGCAAGAGATAAATGTTCGTGAAAACACAGTCGGCCGTCGATTAACCGATCTGAGCATTGACCTGAACCGCGAAGATATCTTAAGACAATGTGGAAAAAAATAGACCGCTTTTCAGTATAAAAATAAAGCGGATATAAATCGATCGATAAAGTCTCTTTCTAACGATACGAGTGGCTCTTGAATCCAGGTCGCGTCCATAGGAGTCTTAACGCGAAGGGCCTTATTAAAACCCCTCCCCTTGATGACGCTCTCTACAAAGTAGACTGAGAAAATAAATAAAATACGAACAACCATTTTCTTTGACGGATATTAAGACTGGCGAAGAAAAAATGTGTTACATTTCTTTGCGATATAACATGAATAGGTACTTTTGCGAACGGTTGCAGTAACTATAGGTAAGCTCATCGTGTATGAGATAGGAAGTAGGTCAAGGGCGCGGGCTCACGACAACGGTTAATTTTCAAGGCATCGCATTTTGGTCGTGCCAGCCCTAACACAATGTATTCAATATAACGTTCAATGTGCACCCCAAACGAAATTTTCAGAGTTTCATGTCAGGGTAGGACAGGTGTTATTTTTAAGGTCAGAGGGTTAGGGCCTTCTTTTAATGTTCTGAATAAATAATGATGTGCATAATAAATATCAATTAAGGTTTTAATAGCTTAAACGCTGTGCCCATTTGTTTTCTATGGTCAGAACTTAGACAATCACAGCTTGTGTATAGAATCTATTCATGATTATCTAGCTAAACTATAGTATTAACTCATCATGGAGCTATGGTAAACACCACGCTTATTGTCTACTGTTGAGGTCATATACTACAAACCACTACTAACAAAACCGGTCCATACCTTTATCATTCTAGAGCATTCTATTTTGAAATCACAAAGAACATGTGCGGGTTCATCGAACTTTCACGTGAATACGTTTAATAAATGGATCCTGCAGTTTTATAGCGTCCCCGTGTCGATGAATCACGTATAGTAACGAGAAGGTCGTGTACCTAAGTGTCCATGATATTATTCAGTATCTTGGCATTATATTGCTAGGTGAACTATTAAGAATAATCGTGTGATTCATCAGTAGGTGCGCCAGTTCATTATTACAACACTTACCTACAATATCTACAGTTTACCTAAGTCAATATTGATAGTTGCATCTATGTAGTTTCCATGTTCCTACTGCATACTACAAATATTAACGTAAACATCATTATCTCGCACTATGTACACAAAGACGGTCAATATTGTTATTTAGTATTGTTAGAAATGTTAAACAGACTGAAATTAAGGAAAACAGTAGTTAATTGAAATATGCTGCTCTAGTTATATTTCATTTTGTATTTGTTTTCAAAAATGCTTTTACCTTTATTAGAGCTGTGTAAAAAGTGATGAAAGGTGTGTTACATTTTAATGAAGTTCAGTGACTGTACGTAGTTTATGCGAAGGGTGACAACGCATGGCAATAAAGACATGCAACGACGATACCAAGAGGACACGCGGCGCTATAATAAGTGTCACGACACAACACTATTGAAGTCGTTCCAAAGTTAACAAAGGGTGATAATAATAATTGATGAGGTTTGCACCGTGTCTACCTTTGCACTGGTGAATACTGTGAATTCATTACGGCTTATATTTGTGAACGCTTACCGCAGATGGCTGAACTATAATTAGCTTTAGAGAATATGACCCGATGTCGTTAATCGCTGCTATTGATCGGCAATCAAGTAGTCAGTCGCTCGATAACTGTTTACCGCCGTTATTATACATAACTATATTTAGATATTTACGTGGCTTTCATGTCTAAGCAGATTTTTGTCACAAACAAAAGCCCTCTCGCCATCCTAGTTTTCTTTTCTCCCCACGGTAGGACATTTAGGTAGTCCTGATGAACTTTTGCAAGAATATAACAGTGCTCTCTTGCTACAATTCTAGGAGAGAGAGAACACTTCGAAGTTCAGTATGAGACTACATTAGTGAGAAAGTAAGTTTAGACAAAATTCTAGCATCTGATTGATATAGCGTCATCCTCAATTAAAATATTTTATCATCATCCTTAAGCCTTTTAAGACGGACAATGAGGCTTGCTGGAAAAACACAAGTTGAGTCATAGGAAAATATTTTGAATCGCCTCACGAATTCACGACCGCCACACTGCTAATCTACATCGTAATACTGGGAACTATAAAATAGTATTGCTGTGACCAGGGGTTTAATGTTTACATTTCCTCATAGTTCTATAAGCCTTCCGTATAGAAAATGCTATTTGCTATCTCAAACATGTTTTATAAGCGGAACAAACGAACCCTATGCATGGAGTTTCTATCGCATGAGATCCTCGATTTTCGCTAACGTTACCTTCTGCTTTTGACCTTTCTTAAGGCCCTGGCGTGGCCATAAACTTTCGATTTCTAATAAGACACAAAACATAAAACTTTATTAACCTTTATATAGTTATCTACCCAAAATATACCATTTCTAACTTACCGATATACATGCTGGATGACTCCGGACGCACGTGGTCGTCCACATACGTGGTGCCGAGCGTGAGGAGAGGCGAGCCACCACAGCCGAGCAGAAGCTGTGCCACTATGAACACCATCACCGGCATGAATGTGCTCGGAGAACTCTGTTAGAATACATGTATTCATTAGGAAAAGATCTTTCCACAATAGGATATATGTACAAGTACAGAAAAGGTATGAAGTGATTTGTGTTATTAATCATTTATAAAGTTGGGTTGGGTTAATGCTCAATCCTTCTCCGTGTGAGAGGAGGCCTGTGCCCAGCAGTGGGACGATAAATAGGCTGTAACTAAAGTTGGGTTTCATGTGAAGGACTTGAAGTATAAAGGTTGCGAAAATATTTGGTTTTGGTTTTGGCTGACCAGCTGAAGTTACGAAACGCTGTAAATGTAACAAACCTTAATACAATTGTCTGGTCTCAGGTTGCTAGGTGGCAATCCTTGCGAGAGTCTTCCCAAGCCGCCCATATCCTGATCCAACGCACGTGGCAACCGGCAGATGTTATCATCAGATTTATTGTTCATCAGAGTTTCGCTGTTCACTTCCGCTATAAAGTGCGGAACGACGAACACTAACGACCCGATGCCCATAATGACGGCACCTAAAATAATACATCGTATAAATATTTTGTTACTGCTATTGCATATGTAATATTGGCAAATTATTCTACTGCTGCATGTAATGCAGTAAAAGAAGCTATTAAATTGAACCAGTCAAGGCTAGTTGAAAAATCCATAGACCTGTTAGGTCATAAGTTTTGCATACAGCTACAATCAATAAGATTCGATAATGCATAAGTTAGAAAGGAGACTGTATAGAAAGCGGCTCAATTTGTTTATCCTTACCCACTGCGATCCAAACTGGAATGTGTCTCCTGCTGCCGAGATACGATACGAAGATCACGGTAATGACGTTACCGATCTCGTAGCTGCTCGCGATGAGCCCCGACAGACTCGATGGAATTTCAAAACGCTTCTCAATAGTCGTGATCACAGAGTTTATGTACCCAGAGCTCAACGCTTGTTGCAGCGTCACCAGGAACGAAAGGAAAAATACAAACACCTGGAACAAAACATGCCTTAGTTGAGCCAATAGCAGTTTTCTGTGTAAAGCTATAGCAAACATGTTTGGATAAATAAGCGTCAAAGACAAAATGTAAATCACACTTACTTTAATACTAGAAAATCTCTGAATGAAAAGCGGCCTCCACGACAAGATGCCGCAATCTCTTGCGTCATGAGGAATGTCTAATATTTCTGGGTACATTTGCCGAGGCTTTTCTCTTTCCTTGTCCCGCTCGCGATCTCTATAAATAGAAGGGAAACGCTTGTTAGTTCCTGTAATTACATTGTATGTATTTATGCTGTACCTGATTCAATGTTTGAAATTATAGTTGTTGAGAATATTAAACAATCTATTAATGGTGCGTGCGTAGGCCGTTGTACTGACAGGTATTTCTTGATTTTTACTGGGTCATCTAACTCTTGACATTGGCAACAGTGTGGTAGTTGTACGGTCTGCACCAGTATAAACACTATTGTCAGTGTCGGTATGAGATCCGCTTCGAAATGTTATTTTAAGTGATGCTGTGCGCTCGTAAATAAACGAGTTCTTCAGTTCCGGTGTCATATGAGCGCACAAGTGGTCATAACATTACTACAATGCGCAAACGTATCCATCTCTTTGAAAATACTACACAATGGGAGCACGGTTTGGGTTACAGCGAGAACGTAATTCGGAGAAACTTTCCGACTGGTGTGTATTATTACTTTTTTAGCTTCTGCCTCTAACGTCTACCTGGACGTTGTGTTCTGATAACCATTTCCTATGTAGCTCAAGCTGTGAATCGTGCGTGATTGATAAAACCACGACATCTCCAATTTTTTTGTAAGATGGGATTGATAGGCTATTATTAATATAAGATGCTAGTTCACCTGTCGACCACGCCCGCCGAAGGGTTTCGGCTGTGGCACTTGACAGATTCCCGCGGAGGGTGGGACAGGTGCGGCGGAGTGCTTGGCCCGGCTTCGTCGCCAGCGCCATCCGCGCACCCTGACTCCGCGTATAGCCCTGTCATGGCGTACATTGATTCTTGCCTCCTGAAAAGAAGATGTACATTCAATATCTGCAGATTCATTCATACCCTGTTTTAGAAGATGGGTTTTTATCCAGTGCCTGGTATTTAATAATTTGAGAATGTTTAAAAATAATCATGTCATGATTACTTTTTCGCATCCTGTTCAATTAACGTTTTATGATCTAACTGAATCAAATGAATGCTGAGAAGCTATGGCATGTCATCTGATGTTTTAGTCACACACAGGTTAATATTGTAATTTTCCCTCTACAGACAAAATATATCAAAGTAAATTCAATGTTAATTATTATCGACAGGTGGATTGTTTTTCAAAAGAGTTAGTTACGAGGCGAAACTTCAAAAAATCATCTGTAGGAAAGTAATAAGTGTCATAAGTAAACCACGGTTGTGGGCATTCCACATACAATACACCCACAACATGTGTACAAATGATACCTACAATGTGCTACTAAGGCAGATCTGTTACTGTTTTCATTAGGGTAGCTTTTGGCACGCTTCAGACTCAAAAGCGAGTGGGCTATGGAAAATATTTCTGTTCTAAAATATCATTCATCCGTGAGCCATGAGTCACGGACCGTGACATCTCGAGTATCGAATCCTTGAATGAGTTACATCATATTTAAAGGCTAAAATATACATTTCCAGTACAGCATACTTGAGTATCGGTGTACTGTTTCAATGCCAAGTTTTTATAACAACAATATCTACAAGAGACATGCAATGTTCAAGAACGTGAAGCTATAAAACTAGTGTTTGAGATATAGGTTAGGGTTCTCATAAGTTTGCATACAGAAGTTGCGAGGTTCATGATATGGATATCCGTCACAGCAGTCACGCCAGACTTCACGATGATATATGGTTTGTACGTCACCCAGCCTACATACAAATGGTCCTACAAACTATCTTATAATCTAACTTGCTACTTTGTCGGTTTGTTCCATTTCAACTAACCACAGCAGTTCATATTTCTGTAGGTACTACTGTATGTCTATCTATTTGATATATTTTTTACCACGTCCGGTATTTTCAGTCATTAGTTGTCATTATGGATTTTGAATAACAAACACGGATAATATTATTATAATTATTTTACGCGTGTGCAAATTTTACATTAAATATAATACCTGCCTGCAATATGTGTTTACACAATGCACAGTCATTTGTGGCAATTGTCTATAATTTTTTTGTTTGTAACGGAATCTAAGGTTTTCTAAGCAATAGACAGGTATTTTGTTCATGATGGAAAGTGCTAAGAGAACTGTGGGAAACGTTGCACAGCGAGCATTGTTTACAAACAGACAAAGCAATCGCATGATTGAATGGATACTTAGAAACTGATGTGCTAATACAAAAAAATATCATTAAAAAACACAGTTTAATACCTGTCTAATAAATACTTAAGTTGTTCCGGGTTTTCCGACATTATGGCACGAAAGTTACGATCACTTCACTGTCACAGTCATTGAATAAAAGTTTCGGTTTGACGAGACACGAACACTAAATATTTCATACATCAGGTACATAAGGTTTTATTCTAAGAGTTTGAAATTACAGCATAAGACCGAAGACGAGAGCAGCAGATGAACGTGGTGCGTGCTCAAACTTGACATGAGTACTAAGATGACTAAACTTAAAGCTTTGTCTACTTTGGGTGATATCAGAGCAGCACGATTAGGAACGTACGAATATGGGCCAGGTGTTGCAAACCATACGTTATCTATGATATGACGAGTACGACGTTATCTTCTAAGGGAGTAGAGGATTTTGTTTGTTCCACTCGAGCAGGTGGCATGAGGTAATGTTTTGGACAGTTCAACTGATAGCAGGAACCATCAACATTGTGATGCAATTATAGTACTATCAGTTTTTGTGTACCGTCACAATTATTTGGATAACATCTGGTTGTATAAAAACATTGACGACTCTATCATAACAACATAAGACTATTGTAATGAAGTTGAATACTACGTTGCTTCATCATGCAATGCACATGGCCGCAGACACACATTTATGCAGTCAGTCTCGTAGCCCACTAGCCTCAATGCGGAATACACATTTCATTACAACTGGCCTTCAAGACACCTATACATTTAACTATTATCAAATATCTATATTTACTCAGTCACGTGAGATAACGCTTATTGACAGTATCTGTAAAATATAAATATTTTCCTCTTTCGGCTGAATGGCTTTTATTCCAGGTAGATGTATTGATAATAGTGTTTATCTCTATTTTTCATGAGTGTACACAGGTATTAAAATGAGTCACTGCTGAAATGGATATACAACAGATATCAGTGTCGATACTATCTTTGATGATTACCTATATATGATTAAACGATCCTCAATAGACAGTTCTTATCAGGGTAGATAGGAGGTAAACAATGACTAAAAAATGATCATTATCAAAACGTAGGTAATATCAATTAAATAATGTAATTAGGTGCCGATTCATACGTTAAGCATCTTGTGGTACATATTGCAGTTTAAAATACATACTAATTTAAGATTCCAAACTTATTCTTCCTCTGTATGAAAAGATGATGCATAGAGACAGTAAACAGACTGATAGAGAAAGTCCGAAACCAGAACATTTTCTAATAAAATAAAATTACCTTTTGCTCTATCTAATACCTAAATTATATTAATTTATTCTTTACAATGGCACCATAAACATTTGACGAGACATTTTACTTTAGTCGATAACGGGAAATACATTCCTTAACAGGTGAGTCACAGCGTAATATGTAGAAATTCAAGAAGTGTTGTTTTGAGTGGAACTAGGTAAAAATTAACATACCTAAACCATACGACTCCTAAGACCTACTCAGGATTTGCAACGCTCCTTTGGGGAAACAATGCTCATTGGGAAGGTAAATAGTGAATGTGGATGGTCTTAACTTGCACTTTTTCAATTTGCGACTCAATGCATCTGCTTCCTTTTCTAATTAAAACAATAAAGGACTTGTTCGTTTCTATTGCGAGGCTCATTATGAAACAATTGTATAAATTCAAAGGAGTTCAAGCCGGTAGTATAATAGGATCATTGAAATTGAGGACCGGGAAGGAACTTGTCAACCTCATTCATTGCATTATGTAACGAAACGGAAAAAACAACGTAATAAGTATCGAAGATATCACACAAAGATGATTGTTTCCCAAAAGCAGATGTGGATCAGCTAGATAAATCTAGGGAATTTCTTCATAAATCTAAAGATTATGACGACAAAGGCGATAAGAAATTCGTTTCAATTGAAAATAGACTATGATCTAATGTTTCCTTATGCACTTAAACAGCTGTAACTATCAAATTAAATGACCCAAAAGTTCAACGAACAAAGAGTAATAAAGCTAATTCAACAGTGATAAAAGCAACCAAGCAAAGTGCAATCGAAACGAGGAGTAAGTGGGTCATCACAATAATATCGTGAAAGATACTTTAGTAAACCGGAGCGCATAGAAACATCAATATTATTTTATAGAATTGGGTTCTGTGGGATGAATCACAAGTACACACGTAATGGTGAATCCTACACAGTGCATAGATACACATTCCACTCTTAAAGCTTATAAATTACCTATTTATCCTCAGATTTGCGCCGATCACTAGAGTAGATTACAAAGCGCAAAAAATCGCGATTTAACACAGACATATCCGACATGCACGTAATTATGTTTCAGTGAAGTTACGGATAAAAATAGAAAGCTTTTTTGTTTGGTCCAATGTGTTGTTGGCAGCCGGATTCGGGCTCCTGAAACAATACTGGCCAAAATAACTCTATTTATGACGAGCGAAAATTCGGAATACGGCTTGACATTGTGATCGAAAAAATCGTTTGTGTTTAGTTGGACGTTGTATTGTTTTGTTAGGATATTATTCAGAAAGGATGAGTGAAAGTTGTCACACGCCACAGAGTGTCGCTTAGCCAGTTCAGTATTTATAAATGCAGTAAAGAAAGCCATTAGAATGTTGAGATATTTGACCGACCTGTGCCCTTTCCTGTGCTGTGGCGCCGCGTTGGTGCCGCCTGCATTCTGTTGCCGTTCTCCCTCCGTCATCTTGGTTTAGATCTCCGCGTCTCACCGCACGCCCATACCAGTCTTCAGTTCCACACAGCTCCACCTAAAACAAGTCATACACAAAATGTTACGAGGAAATCCCAAAATTTTGTTTTAACTGGAACTGGGTTTGACTGCTAAATGATATTCTTATCTCGCACATTTTTATGATAATAAATATTATTCTTTTAATAATGTTATTAGATTTGGACCAGAAATATCTCTTCAGTTTTTCGTCATGAGCAAACAACGTCAAGCAATATTTAAAGTGTATGGACAGGTGAAGTTGAAACTATAATTACTCTTGTCATAACATCTGCTATTTCATGAATGCACGAAGAATGTAAAATGTGTGTATTGCATAAAGAAAATATATTCAAATGAACATTTTCTGACTGTTTATTATAAAAGTATTGCTGGAAAAGTTCCAACATAATCACAAGAATAAAGAAATCATATAAATAAGTATTAAAACCTTATCTATAGAACAATTAGAACTGAAAACAATGTTACGTTGTGTATTGATCGGAAGATTTCGCAAATAAAATATGTACCATAAATAAATGTTAAATCGCCGTATCAAGCTGACACGACAAGGTCACGTTGACGCCTCAATACCGAAGGTTGACGGTTCCTCCCTAATGGCAATTCGACTAAGAGCCATGCTAGCACGTTAGTTAGTTAGACCACAATATACTCACGTAATATTATACTGCCTTACACTGTTCTAGCAATTATGTTCGTATCAAGTTAAGGAACTTATGAGTCATGCTGAACAAAAACAATGGGTCAGCAGCTTTTTATTAAATGTGCCAAGAACGTAGGAGTGTTCTGCGTAAACGATCTTACCGCAAAGTTGCTGTTAGTGTAACCTATTGGCGAAGTGGGTGAAACATTGCGTAACTCAAGTATGTATATCTGACACTCAGGATTAATCGTAAAGCTACTTTTAAGATAAGTATTGACTAATGGCTAAATATTGCAGACGAAGTTTTAAAACTACTACTTAATTTAATTCGTAGATTTTTCAAGGTGGTGTCCCCATTAAAACTAAGACCAGAATATGACCATAGAAACATCAATTTGTTTATTTCTTTTGTGACAAAAAGGACATTAAATCTTTTATTAGACATTCCAAATACGTATAAAACCGCGGTGGGTTGTCTGGTTATTATTGGTAGGATGATTCTGTACCAATGACCCCCAGCGTTGTGGTTTACACCATCTGTTTCTTTGTGCGACGACTCCCTAGAGTACAAGCGATTTGTTTACTTATTACACAGGTGGCTCGCGTTTGATTCACCATTGAAGAGAAACATAATTGCTCTTCTAAAATCAGCCTTATTGCTTTTACCATTTGTAGATAAACTGGACGGGTTAGTTCACCTTGTGTGTACAGCTTCTAAGTATCCTCAATGCGTACGGTTGATCTTTGATGGATCTGTTTGTTAACCGCAACTGGCACACAGTTCATGGACTCGATATATTTAACCCAAAACAAAAATGTGAAAGGCTGCCAAGTTCGATAATATGGAAATCCTTCGCCTACAAAAGAAGTGAGATCTGAATAAGTACCAAGTTCCATACACATACCTGAGTTAAAAATAGTTACTTTTTAATAATGTTACTTGGCAAGTTTTCACACACCTTGTTATAAACCTACTAAACGCAATGAATCAAGTATTTAATTTTCTATTAAAACTTGCCAAGTAATATTATTAAAAAGTAACTATTTTTAACTCAGGTATGTGTATGGAACTTGGTACTTATTCAGATCTCACTTCTTTTGTAGGCGAAGGATTTCCATATTATCGAACTTGGCAGCCTTTCACATTTTTGTTTTGGGTGGGATTTCATTTATTTTTGTAAGGTTGTTTATTTTATTTTTTTCTTATGATTAAGTTAGTTAAGGAAATGTCTCATTTATACTATCTTTCAGATTTTTGAATATGCACTATGCTGCTTACAAAGAAATGAACTAGATTAACTAAATGGACTAGATTTACCAATTGACTGGCATGACATGTTATCATATATTATGTTCGTGGATCAATGTTACACATTCGTTACTTTCGAAAGTGACTCACACTTGGCCGTTTTCAGATTTTTACTTTGACTAAATACAAACCTTTGTAATGAATTTCAGATCGGTACGACCATTCGAAGATATATTATATAAATATAGATAAATTTAGTTCGTTTTAGTTCCTTAGGGGTATAAATTTACACTGAGTATTTTACACCTTCATTATTTTGAAACCGACTCACACTTGGCCATTTTCAGATTTTTCCCTTTACCTTGACATAAAGACCTACCTCCATGCCAAATTTCAAGTCAATACGACCATTGGAAGTGGTCTAGGTTTTTGATGAGTGAGTCAGTCAGTCAGTCAGTGAGTGTATAGTAAAAACAGCGATTTTCTGACGTCAATATCTCAAGACCTACAATAGGTATATTAATGAAATTTTGTATTTTAGATAAGTGAGGGGGTCTCAACAGATACTAGAAATTTGATATGCGTAAATAAAATAGATTTTGAGTTATAGGGGGGTCGAATTTGGCCCGAAATGGTTCGTGTAATATAACCCACGGCCGGTGTGTCGCTTTTTTTGCTCGAACTTGGCGGACACACTGCCGTGTGCCTAGATCCATCGCAAATAAAAATGTTTCTGCAATGTTGACCTCTTTATGACGACTGAACTACACAAACAGGCAGGGTGTTCAGATGGAGTACCACGTCCAAATCGAGCGGCTAATGTAAGTCGTTCACATTTCTGAGAACATACCCAATTCGGTTGATTGCGGTCAAACTGCCGGCAAACGTAGCCTGGCCTGGGGAGTGTAGTACGGTATCTAACGGGAAATATAGGTATAATGCGGTCATTACTTTCTGCAAAAGCAAAAATGCAGACTTCAAACGACTGCTTATATTAAAAGTACATAAATTATTTAAAACTTAGATTAATTCTTAGTCGGCCGAAACACATTTATTTAAATAACTAGTAGGTGGCGCTAATGATCAGGCGCAGTAGATTTCAGGGAAGGCCTTCAAAGGTGACAATTACAGTCTTACCCGAACATTAGAATGACAGAGTTACCGATTAACAAAATTGATTACAACAAGGAAAATTATTCAATACCATTCCTATTAGCTTTATTGATTCGATACATTGAAAATGTATAGGAAACTTCCAATCACACGGGATTATGATGATACAGTATAGTCCAGTACAAGATCATGATCCTTTGGTCGCTATAATACACTACATGATGTACCGACAAGTGGTTCGCAACTCAGATTTCGTATCATACTCTATATCTACGAATTACGCAAAGGTATATAGCCAGTGTAAATACCGCAATATTGAATTCTATATCTAATGCGGAATACGGCATAGTTACAACTGCCGGGTGATTAAGTGCGTATATAGCGTGCCACTGGAACAGACTCATTAATGCAAAAGGCATTATTTTCATGTCAAATTTCATGTCCATGGCCCCAGGACGGCAAAATTGGCGTTACCGTTTAATATACGAGTATTTTGAAAGAGTTGTCAGACATATGCTATTTATTATGCGATCACAGTTTTATTAAATAATAATTTATAGGTGTAACAAAATTCGCGCGAGTAACGGCAGTGAGAACAGTAAAATGAACACAAAGTGGGCTCTCACGGTTAGTGTTACAGCGTGCATCGTTATAACTGTCCACCTAGCAGCTAGCAGGTACAATAAATGATAGCGAAACTTCACACAGTAAAGCATGGATCTACAATACAATTACATACACACAATTTGCATTTCAGCGCGTAGGTTGTGTAGCGCAAAATCGCCGGATCATTGTGATAATTCAGATCTGTCAATACAGCAGTTGCACAACCGTCATGTTTGTTTGGACGTACGAACAATTAAAATGGTTCATACGGTGACAAATCAGTAAACATGACAAAGAAAATAACACAAACAGCAAACACTATAATTTCGCGAACAGCCTCAAACATTTGTCATAGAAACAGGTAGAGATGAGGCTATAACTGTATATTATGTAGTTTGCAGTTGGAATGAGGGCGCTTGGATGAAGAAACCTTGCAATATAATAGGCACAACAGATGCTTTACGACGCCGCCGTTCACCGTATGGCATAAACTGAATACCGAGAAAGAAGCCACTGTCACTAATACTGCTGACACGATCCCGCAAAGCCTATTTTTAACGGAATCCAGAGACAACCCAACAACACAAGTTTACTTCATGATAGAACGTTTCATTGTCAATATTTAACATGACCCCCTATTTTATTATTCAAGACGATTGCTAAGTTTTGTTTAAACAATATGTTATCATGTACATAACCGATTTTTTATGGCGTCAATGTAGCAAAATACTCAGCTACAATCCAAAGATGGACTTTTATTGACGTGTCAGCTATTGTTCGCGGTAGCTTGCTTCTAAGAATTTGTTTTCATTTTTATGTTACCATGTCGTCAATGAAGGTCATGGTTGTTCACAAAGTTGCAGTGTGCATTGAATAGCTTGGATATATCGATAGAATCGACAAAACATCCTGTCTTGTAGAGTGGGCGCATACCTGCATTGTTATGTAACAATTTTGCAGAGTAGGACGGATGCCAAAATTTCACTCGCGCCAACTGCTGCCGGTCGCCTTCAGGGAGAATTGGAGAACAGTTTCGTTGCGGGACGGAGACCGCAATATAAACGATTTTTTTGGTACTAACATCACACCTAACCACCGCTGCGTGTCCACTTAACATCAGATTTTTTGTTACGTAATTGAAGTAGTTTCCGCTTTCTACGTAACTTAACTAAATTAAAACATATATAAAATAATATGGAGATGTTTCACTATCTAATTCAGCTATAAAAGTTGCTACTTATGTAGGGCTGCCATTTCGAATTTCGCCAAACCCGGACGAATATTAAAAAAACCCGGACATTTGGCATAAATCGCATTTTTACCCCGGACGAGTAAGTTTTTTTTTGGTCACTAAAGCACCTAAACTTGTATAATAAAAAAAAATCCGCAAAGTGAAGAAGCCGCGAGCGAAGCGAGCGCAACATTTTTTGAATATTGGGATCTTAAAGTAGCTAAACGTAAAAAAAGATAGTGTCAAGAAAGGAAGCCGCGAGCGAAGCGAGCGCGAAAATTTTTGAGTTTTGGGACACTTCGACTTCTGCAGTCTGTGTCGATTGTAATTCAACTCGTAAGAAAAATGACCGGGTTTTCCCCGGACACTTCTTGAAACCCCGCCCGGACGTTCCCCGGACGGCCTCCAAACGAGGACAAATCCGGGGAAACCCGGACGGATGGCAGCCCTATACTTATGTTATAAAAAGGTATATGTCGCTAGTTCGTTTTATAACATCTTTATGAACAGTGTCTGCTAGAAACAACCAGAAACCATTACATTTTTAATAAGAAAGAACCAAAAACTAAAACGAATCGATATTCCTGAAGCGAACGAAGTGGCAATACCGCCAGAAATAATTATGAACACGCCTCTCTACAATGAGTCAACGACACTTGACAATACTAGAACAATAAGTACTTATTGCAAATCTGTCCTATCTAGCCAGGAACCGAATCAGTCGATTCCTGCTATCGGGCTTCGCTACCATAAATGTACGGTTGTGCGAAATTTTGTATCCTCTTTGGAGATACAGCTTACTCTTACAACTATATTATTTACTGGTTCGTTGGTCCGGAGATCGAAAGTTCGATTGCTGAGCAAGTGCTCATTCGGTTTTTCCACTTGGAATTTCTTAGTACCTACATAGCAACCCGGAGTTTCAATCTAAGGCATACTGCATAGATATTCAAACATAAGTAGAGGAATTAACGTAGGTACTATCTGCAGGTATGCACCTTCCTAGTTGGAAACTATTACTGCAACTTTAAAAACTACCATTTCAAGGCCATATAATTTAATCAGTACTTGTTTTCAGGAAAATATTGCAGGAACTTATGTTAGAAATATATGTATGTAGTTAATTTGATTAACCTTGACATAGGAGTTATCAGTTAATGAAATAAAATATATTATTAAAATGTTGATTAGGATTTTAATTGTTATTACAAACTACTTGTTACCTAGTTTCTACGATAAGAATTCATTTTGCAAAAATACGCAAATGTGGGTCTAGTCTTGGCAAAAAATATTCGAGTGCTTTCCAGAGACCAGTGACATTTTATTGGGAGATACAAAAAATAAAATGCTGTAGAAAAGTAAATTCTTGAACCAGTTATTTTATTGCTTTACTTTACATGAATAAAGGCAAAAGATACGTTACACGTGGAATCCTTATATTCGCAGTATAAAACAGTCTGGTCGTGTGAGTCGCAGCAAGGTGAAGGCTGATGTTTTCAAAGACTGCGTCTCACTCGTGCAGCCTAACAATGGCTAGCTGAATATGAATAGGCCCCATCTTTATTCTACTACATCTCATATGGTTGATAATGCGCTATAGTGCTAATTGTATACGTTTGAGAATGGTAAACAAACATCATCATCCGCACTAGCTATTTGCCTTGAGGATATTTAACTCTTATATCTTTCATAATCTCAGGTACCATTTTGAGAAATTACATAGTTCGGTTCCTGAACATCAAATGATTTATTTTTAATCATCATCTCGACTTGTCAAGTCATAACATTTTAAATTATATCAAGGCAGTTAATTGAATTAACTAAACATCGGAATCGAATTCACTTTCAATTAAAGTTAAAAATATCTCAGACATAAAATACTAAACATTTATGTTTGAGAAACATTAAATCGACTAATCGAGTAACACATTCAAGAATCAATATTGCATGAGAGGACGTAATATGTATTTTCAACACTATCTTAAAAGCCTTGTAACTGTATCCATTTATCATGAAAAATTCACGAACTTTGTATTCTGAAATTTTCGATGAGTATGCACCACGCAATGACAAGTGTTTTCAATATATTGATGGACACGGGTTGAATGGAATAAATTGATTCGGAGAAACTGTTGGCACTTGTAAACAAACAAATCTACGCCTTAGAAGCCTCGCAAAACACGGGGATGATTCATGTGAAAGCATATTTGCGTTCAAGGTTAATAGGCTCGGCACTATCATGCCTGTACGCTACGGTCGATATTATGACATTCTGGCGAAGCGCCTAGAACGTATTCTTTAACCACTAATTCGAAGGGAGGGTCTCTACGCATCTAAAGACGAGCGCTTTTCTCTTCAGACCTGTGTAAACTTCGAGTCTCAGTCTCGAATGAAAGAACACGATATGCCTTATTAATGATGATGTTACGTTAAACACGCTAAAAGCTATTGGATAACTTTAATAGTTAGTAGGCTTTCATGTATAATTAATTAAAATCCATTAGGGAAAATGGCCGGTGGCTGTTTGATGTAAACCATGTCCGCAAGGCATAATATTTAGAACACATTTTATCATTGCATGTTCACTTTGGGAAAGCCAAAACACACATTGATGTTTCGTTTCGTTGTGATCATCATTTAGATAGCATGCTGTAAAATTTATATGAATAAATAATGGTAATTACACTTCAGCAATTTTATGGGCAAGTGTATTATAATTTAGAGTAGATAATGTCCTATGTATTTCGATCATGCTTGATAATAATTTTGTTGGTTTGTTTACTGTGCAAAAATTTATAAACACATCTACCTTCGCCAGAGAAGTAGGAAATACAACCAGAGTTCAATTACATCTGAGCAATAAATAGGTTAGTGTCCGCTTTCAAAGTTTTAAACTGGACCGGAACTGTTTCTGATCGACCATACAAAATTACTTTCATTATAGATATTATTGTTAGTCACACAGCGTAGTAAATGACGTGTGTCTGTTTATTGTGGGCAGCATACAATGTGTAGACAGAAGACCCACTTTATGGAATGCACAACATACTCGCGCTGCTACTTATAGGAACGACTAATAAATCTCTGGCTAAATAAAACCTGGATTGGACGCGCTAAGCTTATTTTTGTTTCTGAACACTCAGGTATTGTCGGATTTTATAGTGATTTACTATACCTCACTGATATTAAATGCTATGTAGGTGGAGTTAGAGAGCTTTCCCATCCCTGAAACCCTGTCCTGAGGCTTTAGTTTCCGAAATGATTGCGGAAATGTTGAAATTACAGGAAAACGACCTGAGAGTGCAATCAAATCCCTTGCATTATCAGCTATGGGAACGGTCTTTAGTTGTTCCGTGTGTACCTTTTTCCAGTTTTTAGTAGCACGTGTATCGAGGCTCGTGAGGTCCGTGTTAGCGCGTGCCCGGCCTCTGCCGCGTCACCGAGGGAAAGGCTGCGAGGCCGACCAGTCGGCGTGGGCGACACCGCCAGATCAGGATCGATTTAAATGTCAGTCTTTGTTGCTACTTCCAAACTTGATTAGCGATTTACTTTTGTTTTTTTTATCCGAATATGGCTAAGGAAATGAAAGGAATATGAAGCATGACCTAGAGATAGATTATGGTATCTATATTATTTAATTGGATGTTAAGTATTACTGAGACTGTTCTGTAAGACCAACAAAATCTATAAGTTATAAGATCGCAGAATGTTTGAACATCGCTAAGTTCAGACAGAATTCTTGCAATTTCACTTAGAAACAATTCACTTTGGTATTAATTGAAAGAATCGATCGGTTAGGGTCGTTGCATTATCATGACCTAGCAACAAATACAAATAAATGAAGGTTAACAACTGCTAATGTACAGCAGTGTGTAGCAACACTTCCAGAATTACTATTTAAATTAGCATACGGCTTCTGAGACGTACTTAGCGCAACTTAGACGGTAGAATAATCAGGTCAGACAGAAGTCGTAGTCACTAAGAATGTTAACATTTCTGATAGAAGTAGAGTACATAACAGGTGCGTACTTTATTATAAGGAAAATGTCTGAAGTAGGCTAAATAAAATATTTGATTATAACGTCGTGCTATCCGATGTAGTAGTAGCTGCTGCAGTATTCAGCTAACACGCAGCGGAACTCTTTCTGGATGTACATTTGAATCATGCACACTGCCAGTAATTAAATGTTTTTTCATGAAAATACTTGCAAGCATTTGCAGTGCGGGAGCATCAAGTGACGACCATGGTATAACAGAGGGAATCGATAATCAATAAGACGTTAAAGAGAGCGAGAAGGCTCAAATATTCGAAACGTCTAATAAATGTTATTATGAAATTGATTAAACATTCATGCAGTTATAAAGCAGTGGATCATAGAAACTAATACTGATTTCATTAAGAGCCCCAGATTGCAATAGAACATGCAATAAATAGGTGAGACTAATTACTACTGCAATATCTCAAGACTCGTAACTCAAGATTCAAGTATGTAATGGTATTTTGCAATAGATGTTGTAACTAAATAAGGTATGAGAGGTGTGTGAGTTTCTAAGGCTTCACGCGTGCCCTTTGTCGAGGACAGAGATAATGAAACACTGTGTAAACCGCTGTTACTTTTTATCCTTAGAATAATATCAACGAAACCTGAATAGCCCGTAGGTCCCTTGACATAAAGAAGTAACGCTTTGGGAATAAAAGCTGTAATCGACCGTTAAATTGCTTTGTGAACGGGTCAAAAGAACATAAAAATTAAAAAAAGTTGCATGCACGACGGATAAAAAAGAATTAGGAGGCTGCGGCATGCATGAGGCAGAGTGCAGTGGCAATGAACGATCGCCAGTCAACCTGAAGACCGGTTTGGTCTCGGCCAGACAAACATTCATGTTGAATAATGACTCACTTGTTGTCCCAACTTATGCAGACGCCTTTGCAAGCTCTGGATTGACGAGACTTCTTTTTTTATAAAGCGTCATCCGCCAGATGCTATTGTTCAATAAAATCGTTATGCATGCTCATATCATGCAATAAGCGTGCAGTGGCATGAATATTGAAAATCAAAATCAAGAATAGATTGATAAAAAACTATTACAAGAACTGCCATAACCAGTGGCTAATACTGTGAAATAGATTTTTGAAGTCAAAGAATAAGATCTTTAAAAGGCGAAAGAATCACAATGAACACTAAGTAAATGGAAATATAAAGCACTTTCAGGTTTGTTCCGCGTCTGCAATGTAGCAGGTATGAATGGCGAGATTACAAAACATATTCCTGGGTGTATCGTGGAGCCTGTGAGTACCCGTGTTGTTTGCAGAGCTCTCACACGTTAATGCAGACTGGATGGAAGTTGATGGAACAATTTCCCCGATAACGGGGATGAAACACGCTCCGTTTTAAAACTGTATTCGACAGCTAGCTTGTCACTTTATCAAACACTGGTAATTCAGTTTCAGTCATTTCCGAAACAGCATAGCATGGCATCAATATAAACGATAAAAGGATGACAGCACAACCATAAAAATCTGAATACTGATTGTTGATATCGCCAGGTGAAAACTAAATTCATCAAAACAGTTATCATCCTCTTCAATAATTTCACAACTTGGCAGACGATCTTATGAGATGACATCGTAGTCTGTTATCATCGACACATAAGGACTTAAACAGTTTTTAATTGTTCAGAGTGTGTGAGTATGGTAGTGTGATGGATATTTGTAGATCAGTACTGTAATGAATTATCAATGCCAGCTAAATAGCTTCAATTATGGTAATAACATTTAAATGATATTACCTTCACAACTTTTGATGGATGACAGCCGTTGTACGCATTCCAAACCTGAAATAAACGAAAATACTTTTAGAATTGGATCTTGAAAAGATTACCTCTGTGACAATCCTAGATTTGAAAATGAATAACGACTCTTGATATTAGAGCTGGCTGAAGACCGAGAGTATTTGTGAAGATATAAAACTTGATTGACAAGGGTATTATAAGTATGTTAGAAAAAGCTAGAGTATTTCACGACCAACATGTTAAGTGCCAAACAGCATAGGCACTCGTAGATAAGTTAGCAGCCAGCCACTCCATATTGGACGTACAGTCCAACTAGTTCACACAAGTGCCACTTTTACTGATTATTATCAAGAGTTTGAAGTGCAATAAAGTGCTAACACAATTTTAGTTTATTTACCTTATCGTTACGTTATACATAATGTAGTAATGTTATGAATGCAATTGCAAATGCTATTTCTCATACGAAATGATTAATGATCCTGAACAATGAATAACAGAATACAATTTTACAGAACGAAACATTCCTAAGGCCGGCAGCACACATCCGGTTTCCTGATCCGGTTTCCTGATCAGGAATCCTGATCCGGAAACCGGAATGCTCTTTTTTCATACAAAATGTTCACAAGAGCGCACACGTTCTTACTTTTTCCGGACGGAAAAAAACCTGACATTCGGTTTAAAATTTTCTCCGTGCGTTCTGGTACTCAGAACGGAATAAAACCTGATGACGTCATTCCGAACGCAGCGCTCGCGAACAATTTGGTTTGACCGCCGCACACATACGGAAATTTTCATTCTGAATCAAGGTAGCCCTGTTCCGAATGGACGTGTATCAGAGCCCGCTTGTCACTTGCTTTTTTATATTTGTTTTTATTTTTGTATATATATTTTTTTTTGAGAGATGAAATCCAGTTTACTAATATTATAAAGCTGAAGAGTTTGTTTGTTTGTTTGAACGCGCTAATCTCAGGTACTACTGGTACGATTTGAAAATTTCTTTCAGTGTTAGATAGCCCATTTATCGAGGAAGGCTATAGGCTACTTATCGGCTTTTTATCCCAGTACGGGAAGTAGTTCCCACGGGATGCGGGTGAAACCGCTGGCAGAAGCTAGTATATACATATTTGCATACATAAAAGATAAATAGTTTAAAGAAGGCGAATCACAATCCATACAAAATTGCCCCATGTCCTATAACAAAGTGACGTACCTCAAAAAAAAGATAAAAAATTTAAAACAATGTGGTACTTATATGTACTCTCTAACTTAATTTTTTACACCTTTATACGAAAAAGTGCTTTAAAAATTGTTCAGGCGCTGTTATGAAAACATCGCTCATAGGACTATTCATACATTTTATTAAATTATTTTTTTGTTTGCTATGGTATACCTCATAGGTGGTCCCATAATCATCTCATCATCGTCATCGGATCTGATGATGGAAACCCTGAGAAATCATTATTTATCTCGAATGGCTTGATGGAGTTCATCAAATGATTTGATGGACATCCGATAGTATTTAAAAAAATCTTCGGGGTACGCCCGTACATAACATGGCTCTTTTAATGTAGAATTGACTTTCGGCCAATCTCCGGGTATTTAACGGGTGTACCCAGTAACGCCGCTTATTTTTTTTTTCTTTTTTAACGAATGTAAGAGTGCAATCGCAATTAACTCGTCATCCTCCATGATGCGTGTTTTCACTTAAGTGGCTCTATACGTACTGGCCATGTAAATTCAGAATGAAAAAAACCGAATGTGTGCGCTAGTGTCACGGAATCCCGAATCGGAATTCCTGATCAGGAAACCGTATCCGGAAACCGGATGTGTGCTGCCGGCCTTAGTGTTAGTAAAATATTTTTGTACAATACCGAAATTAATGGTCGTTTTTATTCGCATACCTACCTACTTGGAAAAGTAGGTAGTGGATAATGTCATACCTAGTAGTTATAAGATAACAATACAAGGGGTCATAGCACGAGGCTCATAAAAACCCAGACGCTATGTAGGTATGAGATAAGATTATGAGTAGGTACCGTGTAAAAACATTTTTCTAGAAGATTTAATTTCAGTGTACACAAATAATTAAATGTGTAGTAGTAACAGCACCCGTTGCGTGCCTCTATAGTTATCAAAGTGCAAACAAAAACGAATAACTGTAAACAGCAAGCGTGACGCTACATTAGGTTTATCGTTAAACTTTTAAATGTAGCACATCAGTTCTCGATTACAATATCAGACTTCCTCGTTCACGTGCAATGATAAAATATTGCAATAACCACACAACGGGATGTTATCCAGTTGCGACAGCAAATGTTAGAATCTGTACTTAGACCGAGAGACTAGCTCTAAACGAGTGTCGTGATTTCGTGACCCGAATTGACGTTTCGTCCTCTGATTTTTTCGGTTCATTAACTCATTCCGGTGGTCTACGGATGTTTACTTATGTTCTCGTGTCAAATAGTATGTTACTGTTATCTGTTTTAGCATTCAAATCATATATTTCTATGGTCTAAACGCCAAATGTTACTTGATGTGCGAGTATCCACGTTTTTGTTATAAGCAAACAAAGTTTTAATGTATTAGGAAATGCCACGCCAGTACTAATGACGTCAGCTCTTATCACGCCTACCTGTTTTCAAGCGAGAAACATGTTTATGCTAACAAAGATCAAAAGCGAATACTTTACAGGTAAAATCAATATTATGTTCTAATGGAGCATTAATATGTGCAGCACATTAATAAAACCGATACTGGAAAATGTCAAGCATTATGTCATTATTATCATTTATATTTTTAACATAGTTATGAAGTCTTTTTTAAATAAACTTTGTTTATGCAAATAAAGCTTTCTAAAATATTTAATCAGATTAAATATCAGTCCTGAACATAGCTTCATCCTCATTCATATGACACAGAGGACACCGGAGAGCTTATCGTGATCATATTATGAGAAAATAAGCATAGAGCAGATAAAATCATCGCTTTCGCTGCCCCACTTAACTCTGAGATGAGGTCATTTAGGTTAATCTTTTAGCAATAACACCCACTATCATTGTCATCATGTTACTATGAATATTGGTCAAGTTTTTATGACATTGATTTTAGATAGCAAGGTGCACTCCACGTGTAGCTAGACTGAAACGTCAGGAATGTCGGTCTTTACGACCGGTCTGTCAAGCTTAATTATTGACGTCCATATGTACGTTACGATAAAATAATAACGCGGGACCGGTTCCTAATAAGATTCTCTGTGAAGAAAAGATAGACAAAGAAAGATGGCTGAGTCCCAGCAACGTTGAGTTAACAATGAAGAGTTCTATACATTTTGTTCTTCGAGAGTATCTAATAAATTGAGCAGAAATCTCAAACAATTTTTGCAAAGAATAAGTAAGCTTTTGTTTCCGGATGCATAGTCTGACCGTGAACTTTTATAAATAACTGCAAGGTGAGGAAGACGTAAACTAAGCTTACGTCAACAATTTACTAAACAATCTTGTGAAGGCAGGTGGGCTTTAGCTAAACAAAAACATGGGCAAAAAATATTTCCTAAGCATCGATGGGCATTATGAGAAATCAATAATGATGTAGTTTTTTAGGTCACGGAATATGGGTCTTAATAATTCATCAATGAAAACACGTGTACTAGTTAGACACATACACTTTCAACGAAACCCTTAGTAGGAATAGGTGCCATTGGATAATAATTTACCTGAATAATTACAGTTATATAATTATATAATTACAGATTTTATCAGTGGTAGCGTTGAAGTAGAATAAAGGATATTTTTATAAACTAGAGATACGGGAGAATCCTGGAAGTAGTTAGTCAGATCGTGTTGTGACGGAGGTGAGCGACCGGCTGGTGGGTCAACGTCGCGCACGCCTTTGCCTCGGCCGCACTGATTCATCTTCTATTGCGCAATATGTTAAATGCTCTCTTTATTTTTATAGGATCCTAAATATGCTTTTGCCTTTATTAAACTTTGGGAACAAATATAATGACCACCATAAAATGCTTTGATACCCTTAGTTTTGCAACCAGAAAAATCTACTGAACACCAGAAAAATAAAGTCTAAAAATGTAATAGTACCAGCTATTTTAGTCACGACTTCACTTTAAATTGTATTCGACCACCAAATTTAGTAAATGATCACCAACTCTTGACGACCAAATTAATGTATTATTTTTGCCTAAATAAGTCACTGTGATTGCCATAAAATGTAGGCTTATTATCAAATAAAGTATTATGATGCCATATTAAGTTATGTGTCCGGCTTGCAATGCATGCGTGAGTGTCAGTATGACGAGTGACAGGGGAAAATGGAAGAAAATGACATATTGCGCCGACCCCAAGTAAAATTGGGAACAGGGCAGGAGAAAGAAGAAGAAGAATGTGTTTCTCAATACACTCCCTCGAAAACACACTCTTATCGCACTGTTTAGAGGCATGTAATAGACAATTTTCCACGCTAGTGCAGGAAAAGGGTCCCCATAATGTTATTACATTTATTGTATCAGGCCGAACTTATTTTTTTGGAGTCAGTTTACTTAAACAGGATAGCAAGATGTAAAAACTTTGATTATCATTTTATATTAAAACGCTGGTATAATTTTGATGATCATTCACTACTTTTGGTGACCATTTACTACTTTTGGGATAACAATGATTTATTTGGACTCATTTTGCTTAAATAGGATAGCAGAATGTAAAAACTTTGGTTATCATTTTACTTTAAAATGGTGGTTTAATTTTGGTGATCATTTACTATTTTTGGCTTGCGCATGATTTATTTTGGAGTAATTTCACTTAAATAGGATAGCAAAGTGTTAAAACTTTGGTTACCATTTTACATTAAAATGCGAGTTTCATTTTGGTGATCATTTACTATTTTTGTCTGCTATTTGTTACTATTTCTGGTGATCAGTTAAACATAAGCCTTAAACTTTTCACACACTCCTATTATGTGTGTATTACTGTTTCATGTACAATTTTAGACTCGAACTTGAACACTTTCAAGGCATCTTGGCAATTTTATCTCCGTGTACGTACAATCCTTCTATCGGAATCTTGTCTGTAAATGATCTGCTTTGAATTAAGAAAAATTCCCAATGGATGTATGAGTTTCGACAAAGGCGGGCAAGCGGACCTGCCAGACTCTGAAAAGATTTTACGTCTGAAGGAATAGCGCTATTACTAAGCTGGTTCTCAGAATTATTCAGTTGTTCTCAATTCTGCGTCATTTGAGTAGATACATTTTCGTGAATTGTTAATTTGAATTTGGTAGCTATATGTATCTTAGAGATAACAGCCAAGGCTCTTTTTAACAAACAGTATCATTGTTAGTGGCAGAATAAGTTCAATGCTACTTGAAACAAGTTTCTAAATGCAAAACAATAGTATGGGTAGTGTGTAATGTACGTTGCCCACTAAGTACATAACTAACAAACTGACTTTTAGCAGACAATACACTCTATTAGCCGTTTCAATGACTCAATGATGCAACAGCTTACGGAGTACAATCATTATGGCGTAATAAGTTCACATTACTTAGCTGTACTATTTGCTTATTTTTTATCATTAATGATTTTATTCAATAACAATTAATTACAAGATACTTCATTTCTGCTGATTAGAAAATGTGCCTCGTTTTGTAACATGAGCCTTAGTTAATTAATCAACAAGCTAAAAAGCATGAAATCGATTAGAAATCGCAGGGGCTGCTTGTTAACATTCAAAGGAAAGTGAACTTTACGTAACAAATTATTTTTTCTGAGAACGGACAAAATTGCATATAATTTTGTGCCCATTGTTGTTTAACGACGAACCTAATGGGAGTTACTTTCGTGACCGAATGACACGAAGAATCTGAATAAATGATGAATTTGCGATCCGCCAATATCGGTTTCTCGATTTTGGAAAAATGGAATGACACAATTTTCTGTCAGGAGTCCTAGCATATTATATAAAGTTGCCACTGTTCCTAGTTTCGTCCCACGTCCCAGTTACTAAGAGTTAATCGTGCAGAGTGCATTAGTGCGAGCTATAAGGTTATTCTAATTATACATACAACAGAATTTAGTGCAATCTTCTCCATGTCACAGGCTCATGGTAGGTTACCGGTGTTATATCTTAGTACTATAAAACCGGAACACTTACCACAACCTATTAAATAATATCGAAAGCAAAAAACTAACTCAAACTGTTTTCTTGCGATTAAAGGAAAAAAAAAGGTTTATAGGCGCACGAGTTCTCATCCAAAAAATGTTGCCCCGAGTGGTCCTTTCGTGGAATAACCGCAATTAGAATGCTCGTCGTGGTCCCAGTTCGTGGTGCACTTTCTACATCGAACAATGGGAAACGGGACTACTTTCAAAAACAGTTCTTGAATCAGAATAATAAGATTCAATTTTCTCTGTGGTAGCCTTAGAATAAATGGATAGGTCGAGCCAAACAAAGGATGACTCGATTGGTGTAGAGTGTCATAGTAGTATTGCAGCTTGAGAATAGATTTTCTACGTTTCTTTGGGAATTCAATGGCCATTCATGGCAATTCTTATTTGGATTTGGTATTAATTTATAAACGGATAAACCCGTTAAAGATAATAAAGTACGTGCTTTCTTAACAATATTTGAATGTAGTTCAAAGGGCAATTACAATTTAGCAATAACTTGGAGGCCAGTGGAGTCTGAACTCTGAACGTTTATCAGTGCTGTTTATGAGAATGGCCTCGCTATATCGTCGCAATGCGCAGCTGTGCCGTACGTAGGTACTTACTGCTGGGGTTGATTTCAATAGTTTGGAGCTTGTGTTATATTTCTTGGCCAAATACCGAATATAAGACTAACGAAGTTTCTAGACATTATTATTGCGGCTTCTGTTAGCATTTGCACGTGTTATTTTGATAGCTCTGTAATGTAAGTTCATTCTGAAAAAGTTTATATTCCATTTTATAGCCTCGTGTTTTACAGTTTCTATATCTGCAGTGTAGCTATACAGTATGAAGATGTTAAGTTGAAAGCGATCTCCTTGGCTGTTATCCAATTTTTAATCTACCTGCTTTGAGACATTCCAACTAAACCTTATTGAGTGGTTTATGTGTAATGCGGCTGTGCAGGCAGTGTCTATGGCGTGGCTGACGCGTTGGCTTCACCCTCGCTTACAGTATAGCAGCGGTACCGACCTTGCAAGGTCGTCATTTCGCCCACCCCCTACTAATCTATCTGACAGTTTCGTGGTCGTTTCACTTTATTTTATTATGAAGCTCTCGATTTGTATGTTTTTATTTTCTGTATGCAATTTACAAATGGAGCCAGATTGTTATGCTATTATTTACTATGTATTTTAAAGACCAAATGCTTAGGTTATTAAAAATAATGGCTTGGGATTATATTTATTTTTTTTTACAACCAAAATTATTAATTACTTATTGAAGAGTTTCTGCAAAACAAAACTTGTATGGTAATTACTTAATAAGATAAGAGAATTAAGTAATTTTGTTTGCAACCTTTATTAAATCAAATGTGACCTTGTCAGCCTAGTCCTTACTCAGACAGGTTAAAAAATAACATGTGCTGAGGTTTATTAATATTCCTCAAAAACAGGTCTATTCAAGTACATATAAGCATTTTAGGACGAGTTTAATACTTACTAATATTCTTTTAGACTTTGATGTGAATCAAATATTTAATGGTTATTTCAAATCACTTAGATCGTAGGTAGGCAGGAACATGTATTTCTAAGTATAAATACAAGTGAGCGTGAGATACCAGTCTGTCAGCGTTTTGAATGACAGATTCAGATCGGACGTAGCGAAAACTTGTTGCATTCACCTCGAATGTATCCGAAATCCTCAAAGGGGAAATACATTTAACACAAATAAAGGTAGGCAAGTATGACAATTAAAACTAATAAACAATAATTAACAAGGAAATGGTTGTGGTCATTCGTGCGGAAGTATCCCTACCTATCAGAATTTCATTTTTCATTTAAGGTTGTTATACCTAGTTATACCTACTTAATTGTGACTATTTATAAAAAATATTATCCACATTAACAACATGCATCTATGCATCTCCATTCTTTAACGTCGTCCTATTTAGGGAAGCACTAACGATCGCAACAGGATACAGCACTAAATTCATCTTTCTTTATTTAGGCATCTTTATTTTGGGACGAGATTTTTGTTCAGTTCTCCTAAAGTTCGGGTTAAAACTCGAGATTAGTTATTTATTATTTCAGATGAATCTTACATACCTACTTGATTGATATGACGATGACGTCTATATTCTAAGTTACTTCAGTTGTGCTGGATATAATAAAAACAAGATAAGCCATACATATTACGCTAGAGTTTATGTCAATAAACAATATTATACAACAAAATATACGACTAAAATCTAATCTCATGCTAGGAGACGCATGTGCTATAAACTCGTGTAGCGCACAGTCGATCGACCTTCAGAAATTACTAATGCCCCACAAGATTACAGTTTATCGATTTTTATGTTGTTGACGTCTATATAATGGAGTAAAACAATGGTGTGTAAAGGACAATGACGGCAAAACAAACGTTGTCAGATAGCGGCTTATACGTAGCCGTCCCTGTCCTTGTTCAATCTATTGTGTTTGCCAATGAATGAATGGAAACAGCCTAGTTTTCCCGTTTCTATGATAATACGATACCCGCGTTACCTTTAGATAACATGTCAACATGCAGTCAGCCTCCATTCATAGAGGTTAAACATAAAACACTAACAACACGCAATGATGCTACTAAGCTTATGATTCCTGGTGTCTGCCATTTAAAAATGTGAAGAAATATGACGATGAGGATACTGTCATTGAACTAAATCATATATAGAGCATTTTATCTTCGTTAACACTAACTTGCAACGTTTATCTTATTGAAGGTAATTGAGGATACTTTCTGATGTTACACAAAGTTGTCTGAGATTTTATAGCAACTTCAGAAGAATGTGTTGCTTAGATGTAAAGTGAGTCACTTATACATATTATATGATCTAGTTTAATGTAGCAGACGTGTTAACGAGCAAAGCAATTAGCACATGTGTACACAAACTGAACGCAGGGCTGCAATGCACGTGATGGGATGACTGTGCAAATATTTTGCAAGCAATCGCTTGCGGTACCTGCCGGTAATACCTGACAGAGTTTTTGTTACGGTTCTACAGTCTGCGATGAAATGATAAAATGAGAAGTATTAGCATTAAATATCAATCTCATTTGACAAACTTATAATTTAACGAGAGAATGTGAATACATCTCAAATAAGCACTGGGTGATCCCGTTTGTGATCCTTGAAAACAACAGAATGATGCAAGATGGCCAAATTGAAACCATTTTTTTAATGATTATGAAACAATTATATGACCTATTAATTATACAAGACGAAATGCTCTCGTTCAGCGATATTTCACCATCGGATCTAGTCTACAACAAAAGAAGTTCAGTCTTACCATACGTACAGTTACCGGCACGGATGTCGGGCTCTCGGCTGAAGAGTGGGGATCGTTTTGCGCACCCGTACGCATACGGCAATAAGGCAGTAAATCGCTTGTGCGCAGATGAAGGTCAGGGCCCGACATCCGTGCCGGTAACTGTATTTTACAATACAATTCTATCGTGTGATTATGCAGTTCACGACTTGGTCTCAGTACTCTCAGCCGACCTTAGAATAATGTAGTGAGTGTGGGACCTTGTATTTGAAATGTAACTAGATATTGACATATTGTGTACGGGTATCAAAACTTTTATCCTAATAAAACAAGTTTGGATAAGTATTTGCGCCGTGAATTTTATTTCAGGATGCTTCTATTATGTTTTGATCTGTTATTTAACATGGTCATTTTAAAACAGGTACTTAGTGACCAGTGTAAATTAATTAGGTCTCACATAATGACGCTGTAGCATTATAAATTTAGAAAGGACCAAAAAGTACAATCAAATGTATATTACTTTAGCGGCGACGCAGCGGCTGCGCTTGCGCAACCCGGTTGCGTCAGGGCACCGCTCCGGCTGCGGGCCTCGGGGGGGTGCTACCGCGAACTTAGAAACGGTACTCTAGAATTTGTGATTCAGCATAATGTACAGGATTTGATAAGTAATGGGTTAATTGAGTCTTTAAAGAGTAAATAAGTTCTACGCTGTCAAGATTGATTACCATATTGATACTTGTAGATTCTGAAAAATTTCATATTCACTGACCGAATATTCCTACTTACTACCTGAAAACATCTTATTACGCAAACCAGTAGGAATTGGAATCACGCCTAAGTCGTAAACAAGAAGTGTCGTAGGGTCAATGTGTAACAATGTACACCACGCACATCCGACCCTGCTGACAATAACAACGTGATGATGCGCCGCTAACTGAATTAATGAATTAACACGAATTAGCTCCATCATCTGGGTCAAGATTACACGGTGCGTGCTAATATCAGCACGTGCGAGTAAACAAATCATAAACACTTAGTTATAAAAGAATTTAAAACTATCAACCTTGTAATTAAATTTCCAATATTCCATTAACCTCTAGGTTCTGCCCTTTCTATACAGACTTTGACCCTAAATCAAGTGTGTACCTAATCTGTGCTTAAAGCCTTTTTGTCGTTGATCTTTAGAATAAAATTTTTATTTTAGACATGTTGCATAAACAATAGTATTTAAATAGTGATGAGCCGGTTCACCGGTTGGCAAGTGTGTGCATTTCTGCGCCCGCGACGACGACCAACTCGACACGGAAGCACATACTGACCTAGTATACTTATCTGCTTGGTTTGCAATGCTAATGTATCGTTCGTTAATATCCCCCACAATTGAATTGAGGTTTGAGATTATAATTCCAAATGGCCGCTTTGCCTGCGTCACAGATCCACAGGAGTGCACATGTAGTTCAGTCTAAGAATATTATAAAGTTGAATGTTCAGCTAATACATGATAGGTGTGGCAAGTGGCAATGTAGATCGTAAAAAAAGATTGCAATGTCAACGCTTTAAAGCGAACACATAATAATGTAAGTGGCTTGGCACTTATATCAGAAACAAAGAAGCAATGTAATGACGGATATTAGTTTTGCTGAACATAGTGCGATTTGCAGGCGGAAGGGCGCGGATATTGTGCCATTACAGAATGGCTTGTAACTCTTGTAAGAATAATGCCTACAATGGTCTTCTCAATTTGATTTTGGATAGACTAGGTGGTAGGTAGTTTATGGATTTGGTGTGTCTATTTATACGATACATTCTATAAGTAATTTTATAATATCTAATAAATACAATATTATAAAATGGAACATTTTTTTGTTTGTACACTGAAAGGCTCCGAAACTGCTCAACAGTTTCCACAACAGAAACCATGGAACAAGCTGGTACTTACTTTATTTATTTTTCTAAGTAGAGGTTTTAAGTCAAAATATTTGTGTAATTTATCATTACAGCTATACCATCAGCATCCTCCGAAGCATTTTGGAAACATTTACTTCTACAGATAGCATCAGGGTAAGACTTTCCGCAGGATTCCAGTTTGATTGAAAGACAAAGAGAAGGAAGAGGGTAAACCATCTCGACAGTTCGTAACATTCAATTTCAATGTAAAATCTTGGCATGATGAGTGTAACTAAATATTCTAGCTATTTGTTTGTCCACCTATGAGTGTGAAAGCCATACTCATTTCAAAGTAATTTGTCAATGACAAATACATAACAACATTATGGTGGTATGTGCAAAGACCACTGACACATCTTGAAGATCTCTAAAATATTTAAAGATTTTAATATGCAAGGCACTTGATTCTATTTTTTGTGCCACTTTAAAGGGTCTTGAGAAATCAGTAAAGCGTAAAGGAAAAACAACATTTCTCAGGTTTTAAATCTTAAGACTATTTAAGCCATTTTAACAATTTGAACAATCTTGAAAATGTTTTCAACGGTACCACTTGATTAAAATGACTTAAGTTAAGATCAAAACAACAACTCTGTTTTTTCCTGACTATATTCTGATAAAATCTTCAGAATGGTTGTTTGGAGTGTGGTTCACACAACCAAAGAAACATAATTGATCTAACACTTGGCATTAAGCTAAGGTACTGGACAAGCCATGGATTATATTTTTGTCATTATGGCATTTTGATATACTCACAGAGCAGTTTAGAAGAATTTAATTGTGCTTTACTAATTAGGTAGGTACCTAGTTACCCAATTCTAAGATATTAAAAAAATACTGAGGGCACTAATAAATTGTCAGAGGTTGAATGGTTTTTTCTTCTGCAATAGCTCTGTTTGGTTTGCTATAATATTTTTCAGCTATTATTGTTAATTCCAATTTTCAGACAACCTATTGCAAAAACTAAAACATCACAAGCACCTTGTATTGTTGTACAACCCCTGCGCCCCCTACCCCACAGCCGTAGGTAGTCAACTCAGCTGTCTGTGTAGCCATTGAAAAGTAAATAAATCGATACTTTTCATGGCAAACATGGCTATACGTAACATTACGTCGTTTCATAATTCGCAATGTGCATTACAGCATCTAACATAGCTACTGCTCCATAGAACACTAAAAATAGCTGCAAAATATGAAACCAAAAAGCAAATCAATAAGGAAAAAAACTACATACTGCAGGTTGGTTATATTTATCCTATGTGCGCTAGAATAATATTTTTACGCTGCGAATAAAATACCATACGTATTTCTACTTACGTTCCGCAATGTGTAATTGTCGTAAAGGTGAAATGCGCACGGGTAAAACACGAAGTCTCCCGTTTATCCTTTGTGAAAGGAGTCCGTCGTACGCACAATATTTTGATTCGCACTCGTTTTAGATTCGAATGTTTTAGATAATCACACAATATAACTTGATAATAATACCAATACCGGTTGCACTGGTTAATAAAATTTACTAACAAAATAATTGTATTCCAAATAAAATCGAAGTACTGACACAACTCACGAAATCGAACACAAATTCTCACTGGCTGATGTTGGCTTTGGCTGGTTGGCGTGACATGAAGTTGGCAACAATTGAAAAGCAAAACATCATCATAAAAACAGCTGTTTCGCGACGTTGGCGACATCTAGGACATTCATGTTCACTCGTGTTAAAAATGGTTGCCTCATTTTTTCAATAGATGTCGCTTTCAGTACAAGCCGGAGTACACGTGCCAATTAGTTCAACGGGATTTCAAGAGATGTCTATTTTTTTAAACATGGAAAAGGATTTGATTACTCGATTGCGCCAGAGCTAGAGAGTGAGGGTATGTTTTTTTTTTAACAGCAAGTATTTAACATAGACATAATATTAGTAAACAGGACTGCGCATATAAACCCAAAAAACGAGCCGAGTGAAACAGTTAGTACGGAGGCTGTCTGTCCCTTTCTAATAGGGTGACTATGAGATTAAGCTATGTGAGACAAATCCGAATTTGCTAAGATTATTAAACACAGATTAGTATTGAAGTTTTAACTTACGCAGTTTGTGACCTTAAGATACTAATAAAGGCTTTTAATAATTAGCGGAAATTAGCAGTATAAAAGCAGGAAGATTCGAAGTGAAGACTGTTTTTTTTGTATTTCTACTTCATATATAGACTGCTGAGCCATTTATGTCGCCTTTTTTCATTTTTTGGGAAGTTATAACAATAGTACAACAGTTTTAAAATCCATCACCCATATTTTGACTCGTTACAAGAATTCATGGGCACCCTAGTTGTTTGGTTTACGAAAATGTTATTATTAGCTAACCTGTGGAACGATATATTGCAACCACCATAGGATTCACTTTTGCAAGTAGAAACGCAACACTTTTCACCATTTTAATAGTTTAAATTGATTTAATACAAAAAAATATAAACAAAATTTTAAATGCTGATTACGCGCCAAGAATGTTCAGGGTTACCGCTAGAAAATAAAAAAAAGCAAAATAAAAATTTATGTTGTTTATGTTTTAATAATAAATACGAATAAATTAATGCGATTGTTATTAATTTGTTGACTTACAATTGTTAAAATAAGATAAAAATATAAGTGATTCAATTGTTTTTTGGGAAGACAAAACTTTTGATCACAACATTTTTTTATGCTGGCAAGGTGTTAGAAAGAGACAAACAGCCTCCGTTCGAACTATCCCTCTCGGCTCGGATTTGCCTCTGTGTATTATGCAACCAATTTAGTACCTTATTGCGTTAGAATAGAGTTCATTTTCATAAATATATATTTTGAGCGTGCGCAATCTTGTTTAGTAATATTATATCTATGGTATTTAATCCCGAATGATAAATGTGGCCGACTGAACGGTTTTCCAATAGTAGTCGCTATTTTCTGTCGTTCTGTATATTGTGTTGGATATACATTTTAAATTGTTAGATACCACGGGCTATTTTATGTAAATTAATGTAACAAATACTAATTTGGTAAATTAGCAAAATAAAATACATACAACAATCATAAAATGAGCTAAGATAATGCAAAACTACTATGGCAAAACAGGGCCCCTCCGGGATTTGAACCCGGGACCTCCTGCACCCAAAGCAGGAATCATACCCCTAGACCAAGAGGCCGCTTGCTGTGTATTATGAAAATACAATTCACAGTATAGATGGAGTTGGCGTCATTGCTTTAATTCTGATGAAATATTCTTGTGTGAATTACCCTGGAGCAGTTTTTGCTGAAATTACACTCACCATTATTTTTTCGCTGTTACTTTCATCAGCATTGTTGGATGGTTAGGTATTGTATATTGATTACTTTGGATGTGTATCATGTTTGTATTTCGTTCTAAAGGGGTCACTTTTTCTTAGAATATTGTTATGCCGACCGTTAGACTTTGATAATTGATTAATTTGTTTTATATTTATCTCCTCACACCTCTTCCTTTATTCATGAGACAGCTGACAGCCATGAATCAATATGGTAGTCACGTAGCGCCACCCGATGCACGATTCACGAACTTTAACAATTCCTAGCTTTCCCGTAGTACCTAACGAGTTTGTGCCTAGACAAAGACCTAACTGAATAAAACGAAAACGTGGACATACTGATACCTAGTTCACTTTCAGAGGGACAGGTGGCAGTTCAGTGAGATTTTTTTATTACTTCTTGTAATAAAGTTATATGTACCTCACCTCCCTATAAGATCTATGATACTTGGTAAGTATTGAATGCGAGCTTTCAAATTGAGTGATTTTAGAGCATTGCTCTTGTAGCTATTTCCTTAGTGATCTACCTATATTGTTATAAAAAAATAGTAACCTCAATCTTACTTTACATGAACATAACCAACTTCGTCATTAGAATTTTCTTTTTAGCTTTGTATGTATGTATTCTAGTGAGTGAGTATGTATGTAGGTAGTTTACGCAACCTCCCATAAGGTCCTACACAATGGCTTTTGTTGGTATATTTAAGTGAAACAACAGCATGACTAGAGCATACTAATAAGATAAACCTATATTGGGCTACTTGGAACTTTTCTACTTGGAATATCAAATTGTTATCAACAACATAAACTATTGCATTTAATTAAGCAAAATTTATAAGTTTCCTTATTAAAATATACTAAGATATATATATTATATATTTACTAAGATAAGAAGGACAAAAACCAGGCCTGAAAGCCTGCTATATTTTGTTAAGTGTACGTATGTACCTATATTTCATGATATTCCAAATATTTAAAAATACTCTTAACTCTATCTAGTACCTGAGTTATTTTAAGAATATGAAGTCCCAGAAAATGTTCTAAGATATGATTTAGTAAACCTACTTCCTCGTATTATGTATTGAACAGCAGAGTTTCATATGATTAAGACAAATTGCTGTAACGACTATTTTGCCCCTTGTTAAATAGAAATTAGGGATGTGCTAAGTTGAGTTAAATGAAACTCTGCCTTGATTTATTGAGACATAGGCAAGGCGAATTGATCGACCCACTTCTAACGTTAGCTGAACATAAAACCAAAAAACATAATTTACATTTTGCTGTATCGAAAATATACTCCGGTAATTTCCAACCCATTTCCACATAATTGCACAAAGAAAAATCGTGCACCGTATAAAAATACATATACTACACTACGTAAGTACCCATAGAACGTATAGCTTGCACGTTGTTCGCTTGAAAAGATTAATGAGCAAAAATTACGTACTAGCCTTTATTTAGTGTTTAAGCCTGACACACAGTGGTATTTGTAAGGCAAATGTGTTCTTCGGAGCTATTAGCAGTCTGCTCGGGCATCCACGTACTGTATACGTTATACCGCTAAATGTAACAGCCTTATATCATTTTGGCCACGCAATTTGACGTAATTACGAATTACATGAGCAAGCGCACGGCCACGCGAAACTACCGACAAGGAAGCGCCCAACCGTTACTCAAACATGATAATCATCCAGCCGAAACTATTGTGTAATTTTATATTTGTTTTGGTACCTTATTAGGTGTGCTCGTGATATATTACTTGGTTTACTGGAATCTGAAATGACCTGATAATTGTTCAGCGCCTTCACAAGTTATGTTAGCAATCATTTGCTTGACTTTGCTTAGCTTTGCCTACGCAACTTCGCTTTGCAGATGTTATAGTACCTACCTGGCAGAACAAGCTATGATATTACAGGTAGTTCTATAACTGGGAGAACGTTGTTATATTATTACCTAAGTATTAGAAGCGATCATTATCCATAACATAATAAACTTGATCTTACTTATTACATAAACGTTAAGTTTATATTACTTAACTATATATTTCATTTTGAAGATGGGGATACGGTCTATATAAAATGTTAATAATTTAAATTGTTTAATCTACATCGGTATAATTTGTGCAGGAGATAACAAATCCTCTTTACTTTGACTCCTTACTAGAACAAATAAAACAGCCCGTAAGACCTGTAAGACCAATATTCATCAGGTATCCGAATAACGTCAATCAGGTCCCTAATTAATAAAACAAATTAGACTTTCTACCAATTATTCTCATCGTGGAAAATTACCTAAGCTTGAAGCTTTTCTTTAGTAAAGTTTTACGATTTTTCCATTAATTTCAACATCTGTTAACTAGAATATTCATAACTATTAATTATGCGTAACTATATAAATCAACTTGGTAACTTGTTAACTACAGCGATATTATAAGTAATAGGCATATAATTTTTTTTTAACACTTATTTTAATGATTGATTTGAAATGAAGCTGTTAATATTATGTATGATTTATTCACTTTGTATACTTATGTGTAAGCATCCTCAGAAAAATTGAACTGCATATACCTACCTCGTAAAATGAACAATTTATGTTCCTATTTACTCCAAAGAATTTAGAAATTAAATTACAAAATATCAACCTCAAAAAACCTTAATGCTATTTTGTTATATAAGCGAAGAACATTATAGCAAAAAAAAATACCTTCTTCAAAATCAATATCCTATAATCTGACTAAGTATTGCGCAAACCCTTTAAATTCTGCGTAACTGACATAAAACCAAACGTTTGCGGTCCATATGAGTGTATAGGTGCGTTTTCTCATTTAAATTGCGACATCGTGGCTCGTCTTGCGTCCATTGAGCGCTGGACAAACACCAAGAAGGTCGGACTGCGTCTGTGCTAAATAACGATCTTACTAATGAAATATCGCTCTTTTAGATAAAAGCATTTGTGAATAATTTACCTGGATAATTAATTGATTCTCTTTTAGTTGTAATTAGTTTAGTAATTTACTATTTTTGTAGTGTTTATCAAATGGGTAATTCTGTTTTTGCATAAAGCCTATATTCTTATCCTAATAAAATAAACTGCAATAAAGTATCTACCTAAGGCTGCACTTTTTAACGGTGTTTGTCAACTTCTGTGTATTATGTATGTTGAAGAACCGGGTATTTATTTATTGTTTATATGCTATCCTCTATTGGCGGCTGTTTAACGTAAGGAATTCCTCTTGTTCATAAGAACGTGCTAAGTACTCATAAGGTTACTGCACTGTACACTGCTTTAAAGTAAGCACCTTCCTTCTTACATTAGAATAACATCCTATATTTACTTCTACAGTAAACGAATCTGTCTTATATGTAAACTTCACAAGACAGCGACTGAACCAATTAAATACTTTTTCATTTGTTTTTATGGATGTAAATAACAGTATTGAAAATTATATAGGTATTCATCCACACATTAAAATTTATCATATAGGTTTACATCCTTGGCAGTCGTTACGGGCAGTCAGAAGCCAGTCAGTCTGACACCAGTCTAACCAAGGGGTATCGGGTTGCCCGGGTAACTGGGTTGAGGAGGTCATATAGGCAGTCGCTTCTTGTAAAGCACTGGTACTCAGCTGAATCCAGTTAGACTGGAAGCCGACCCCAACATGATTAGAAAAAGGCTCAGAGAATGATGATGATGATAGGGTTTTCAAAAGCTTTCAACCAGATTTTTACGAAGTTATAATCAATGTATCTATTAAATCAACGTGAAACTATCAAAGTCAATGTCATTGCGATTTATGTTTTGGTAGGATTGAATTTTGGACTTTGGTATATTCGATAATTTGCATGGCATATGGCGAAATATGTCCTAGCTCTAAAAAAGTGTTGTGTCATCTTGTATTATTTGAATATAATGTGAATTAATGATGGTTCTTCTTTGAAAGAGTATCAGATAGCTAATGATGCCTAAGGCCCGGTATCCACCAAAGCGGAGAGGAGAGGAGACGAGAGGAGATGTGTTTGAATAAACCAATCCGATTTCGTTATTTCCACATCTCTTCTCCGCTTAGCTTTGGTGGAAATGGGTCAAGCGGAGAGGAGAGGAGATGTCTCAATTTTCTATAGAATTTTGTGCAGCGAGCGAGCAAGCGGCGCGGCAGAGCGGAGAAGTGTCTAGTCGGGCGGCCGGGCCGGGGACTGGTAGAAATTATTCCTTGTTACCCTGTAAGATTTATGAAAACTTTCATCATCAAACTCTAGTGTGGCATATTCGCCATGACTGTGACATTTTATATGGTTATTTATCCAGAATCTATGTTGCCGTCGATAATTTAAATGTTGAAGAATTAATTGTGTTTCTTCGACCTCTAATTCTTCTTCCTCAAGCAAATTCAGATATAACTTTTGTAACGACATGACGTCTTCCTTTCGTAGACAGAACTTGACTGTTTTCGATATCTCACAGCTCACATCTCCCCGCAACGCATCTCTTCTCCGCTTTGGTGGAAATAACCTGCCAGCTTCGCGGCACATCTCCTCTCGTCTCCTCTCCTCTCCGCTTTGGTGGATACCGGGCCTTAGGGTAAGACGCTTCCTGTATTGCAGGAAAAAGCCGTAACGTAGGTTAAAATTGTCTTGCAAACTGCATCTTATTACACATATGGAATTCAATTGTGAATTCAACAAGGCCATTTTTTCCTTTACTGTGACAGCCTTTTTATCGTCCCACTGCTGGGCACAGGCCTCCTCTTACATGGAGAAGGATTTTTCTTTTTGAAAATTTAACTAAACTTTATTTTTAAACTTTACTTCTTTGGAAATATAAAAATGCAGATCTGACTTAGCCTGAATCTCAAAAACCTCATAAATGCATTATCTCGGAATTTGGCAATGAGATTCAAATTCGACAGAGAATATCGATTTTGGTATTGAAGAGACCTGCCTCTCTGATCCATGACCCTTTTGAAATATGTCTTTAAGGTCAAAGTGACAAAATAAATCAATCGGCTTTAAAATATTAGTAGGCAATTATTTGTATGGATTGTGAATCTTATTAATTTCCATTGATACATTACTTAAGCGTAAACAACGGTTTACTATGAATTTTCGGGTTCAAAATATACACTAGTTTTAAGAATAATGAATGTTCATGTTGTCGGTGAAACTTTACTAAAATGTCATTTACTCTCACCTGTAATATCTAACTTGTTTATAAGGAATACAGAATTATAGGGAATAGCATAAAAGTATTAGCAAATAACTATTGTCGCTATTTTCCAACCGGCTCTTGACAAAGAAACGTTTACTCGAAGCATTTTTTGCGTTTCATCAAGCAATCATCCATCTATTTTCGTCTTATTTAACAGTAGGTATTATATAACTGTCACATTATTATGCCGATGGGCCATAGCTCACGACATTCCTACGTCTCTATACCTACCAGGATATCTCACGTGGAAATCCACGAGCTTGAACAGGTTTCAAAGATCTTTGTTCCGAGTGTCAAACAAACTTCTTTGGATGTTAAATAAACGGGTCCCAAGTATTAGAGATGGTTTTATGGACATTTGAACATTTGTTATTGCTAAAATTTCCGTAACATCACCGCTCAATGTAGGTATTGGTCCAGTCTTCTTAGTAAGTTGAGCTCGGAATTTGAGATAGCCAGCTCAATATTTGTAACTTGTATTTTGGCATTCGTAGTACTTAAATATACTACCTAGTGCATAACATACCTATATCGAAAATAATCTTATTTATATTCTTAACAAAAATTGTGGGGAATTTCATTTGGATGAAAACACCATGGGAAATAAGATAGGTATGTATTTGCAAAAAAATCTAGATATTTGTGACCTTTGACCTAAAATTTGAATTGACTAGTAAGTATACCTGTCAATTTCTAAAATAGCATCTTAAGGTACTTATTCGGCGATTCTTACCTAATTTTGACTATGATGACTGCATTATATCTGCAGCACTGAAAGTCTGAAAGTGAATAAAAAGTTCACTGAGACTGATAGTATTTAGATGCTTGAAAAACAAGAGCCATATTTAAAAATTTCATTGTATCAAACGAAGTTATATCTGATTTAGAGAAGATATTGGCTGAATGCGTTTATGTAGGTCAGTTATGCGTAAAAATCATGTAACAATACACGTTTTTAGTAGTTGGTTTAAGATTAATTAGGCACTTGTGAATGTGAGTAGGTATGAGAACTCGCTATAGATATTTAAAGATTCTATATTTTTCCTAAATATTACTGTCCTCATTTGATGTAATAAAGTAAATTATGAGAGGCATCGTGATGATCACTTCAACAAGGTAGTACCTACATGTTGAGAAGTATAAAAAATAAAAAGTTCATAAACAGAATATTTATTTTAATTTGATCACTGTGCCTTAAGGAAATAAATTACTGTTTTTTCTTTTTAAACACCTATCGACGTGATTGCAAAAAAATCACAATTATAAAAGTGTCAAGTGGACTTAAAGTAATCAGTAAAGAATATCGTCCTTGACTTTACCTACTGTTTCGAATGCATTGACTGTGACCTTCATGTAATAGTTATGATATGAGGCGTTCGTTTTCCGAGTGTTAACTTGTAAACAAAACACGGATTTTCACAAATACAGCAATGTAGGGTGTACCTCAGTCATTGACACATAGAGAGCAGCTCGTGAACTTTGAAGAACAAAAGTAAACTATGCCTAACTATACGTCCTACTGTATTTATTTTTATGGTCCGCCAAAATGAGTGCTACTTTCAATTTAAAGTTATTTATAGATAACGAAAGTCAATGTAGAACGTAAGGGACAAACCACAATGTACTCGTATCAGTTTTTATTTTAAAAATAGAAATCAGGTTTACATGTTTTTTTAAGTGCAATAAATATTCCATTGCATTTTTGGTATCTAAATAACACTGATAAACTACATTTCTAACGTTTTTTTTGCATCGAGTTTGTGAAAATATTTTATGAGGCCTCCAGGATTGCGTTTCTTTAAAAATAAACAGGAAGCTTGCACTAAAAGACTTGCATCCAAAATTAGGAATAACTAGTTGTAAAACACACGGATGAAACCTTGCAAATTAACTACTTATCCAGCATGACGAACAAAAGGGACGTCTGTCACGGTGCGTACTTGCGCGTGCGTTTTCCTTGAACCCTACGAAATGCGAGGCTCGAGCGCCCTCCCCCGAAGCATCGTAGTGCAATCTATAAAAGAATTGGACACCAGCTCATTGTCATCGTGTGTCAGTGGCTGCTGCAGTGCTGTGTTGTGTGTACGTTAGCGTATCGACAAGGTACTTGCGTAATACTTTTTTTACGAACCAGTGTTTAGTAGTGGCAGTTGTTTCTTTTCAGTGCGTAGGGTAATCCGAGAAAGTAAAAATAGATTTGATAGTGCACCATTTCTTTTGAAAAAAAAAACTTTTTTTAAATGTTTTTTCTTGAACCTCTAAATTATTTTATGATGTTTTGGAACGTATAAGTATGCTTAAGTAATAAATAACCGTTCTGGGGATAGTTAACATAACTTAACTGATGAGTCATTCCATGTTCGTATATTTTTTGCGACACAGGTGCTATTTAGTACCATTGTGATGGGACAATTAAGCCCAGATATATTGATGGCTAATTTGCATTCGATATTTGACACACCTAAAGCCCACGTGTCAGCCAGTATAATATGATTTCACAAATGAATAATTCATTACACTTATCTATTATTTAATGTCAGTTTTGGGGTAATTATTTCAATAGCTATTTGGGTGTAGCTGAAAATTGATATTATCTTTCGTTTCTAAAATATAATTTTAAATTGCGCTATCATTTACGTTGTAGAAGTACCTACCTATATATATTTGTTGTATTTTGGCGTGCGCCCGTCGATAGGTAGTGAAGCAAATGTTTTCTCGGCAGCCGCAACCGGATCGCCAAGGAGATGGCTAGGAAATGTTGAACGAAAACCAAATAGAAATGTCTCAATTTCCGTTGGAACGCTTCTTAGCGGAATTGCAACATTTCTTTTTCGGAAAATTTTTGGACGGGAATGTGTTTCGTTTATATCAATTTAAAATGAATAACAAAATAATATGAATTTTATTTTCGTTGATTCCGTAAAATTATATGTGACATGATTTCGTTCTTCTTAGCTTTGATTTGAGTTTATTCGGAGGAATATTTACTGCTTTCGATTACCGTAACCTTAGCGGGGATTAAGGAAATTCCTATCGACGCGCCTCAGTAATCCCAATTAGTCCTGATGACTGTCTGTTAATTAACATAGATTAAGAACAGTCGATAAACAAATACGCTTGAGTTCGTTTCAAAGATAATCCGCGATCTGTTACAGGCTTTGGTACGAATAAGCGAATAAAAACATATTTGAATCGGTTCACGAATGACAGAAAAACTTCGCCCTTTTTAGAGTCGGTTGAAGCCAGTAAAAATCTTCTTTAGAGCACCTGCTTAGCTTATTAACATACCTACAATGCTAATATGTGTTAATAGTGGGGACCATGAGTTAGATGTTGGGCAATAAAAACATAACATAGGCTTGTTTTTGAATACCTACTTACTATTTCACGTTAATTTATTTTAAACTTTATTACGATTGATTTAGTGTAAGAGCAAGGGACGATTAACGACAAATACTAAGTTCTTATTCCCTGTCGTAAGTGTAAGTTAAAAACTTCAATATCAATTAAAAGCTTGCTATTAAAATGCATCACCGCAAAATGTTCTTGATAAAAGCTGGCACATAAACATAAAACTATAATTGTTATGTTGTGGGTAATTCGGCAGATGACACAGGCTTCCATAACAGGTAAAAGCATTTAATCGAATCTCCAGGAAGCACTTTCAGCTACGATAAAATTATAATTTACAATGACAATTTATGAAGGAGCTCGTGGCTACTTAGCCATTGTCAACAGCCCCCTGGGTCGATCGATAAGGTTAAGCAACGCTTGGCGCGGTTGATCCTTGGATGGGAGACCATTTTGACATGACGAGGTCCCCTATATTTTGGAGGGCACGACTTTACATACATATGTCGCAATCGTTCTGTGTAAAACACAAAAAATTATAAATCAAAAGGGTAGATTCTGATGTAAAAGTCCTTTTACGGCCTCCTTCTAGCTGATTAAGTAAATATCATAATATGTATATTATGAAGCAAACTTCAAGGTTTTTTACATGAAGTAAATTATCGAATGTACAGATGTTGGTAGGTATGTAGTTCTGATTGCCGTCATCAAAATAGAACGGGTTGTGGGAATAAGAAATAAATAAATAAGTGCAATGTTTGTAGTTCCTGCTTGAAAGTTGTTTCGTGATGTCAATATGCCTCTTTGCCTTTCCTATCTTAATAAAAATAATGTTTAATTTTATTTACCTTTGATACCATTTAATTTTAAGGCACTAGTTGGACTGGACTGTGCAATAATAAAAGGGTAATGTAATTCGCTGTCGTTGCGGGGTGCGGTTGTCTTTTTTTTTTAAAGACACACTCTCTTTCTTTCTTTTATTTCTTTATTAAGAGTATTTATTTCTTCCCCATATTTACATCCAATACTTCTAACATAAAGTTTTTTGACCATTCCCCAGAATCTTCAACCATGCAGACCTCAACCATTGTAGTTCTTGCGTGCCTCATCGCCGTGGTGGTTGCGTACCAAGAACCTCAACCCTTGGACGCGGCACAGGAATCCTACCTCGACACTCCCGAACATGACAGGAGTCCAAGGAATAAGAGAGGTCTGCTGCTCTTGAAGAAGAAGTTGCTTCTTGGTACGTACTTCATTCTGTTCGTCCTGTTCCTGGATAAAAGCCTCCTCCGAGATGGGAGGATTTGCGCAGTGCGGAATATTTTTAACTTAAGAGATGCGTAGGTACTTATAATTTAAGTCGTGTTTTTTTTCAAGATTTCACGAAGAATTAAGTGAAGTATGTATGTGCGATATTTAAACCATTAATGGATAAATATTAAGCAAATTATTAGCAGCGGCAGAAATAAAGTTCCATTTAACTGTGTACTTATAGTTACTATCATGAGCACATTATTCACAGCGGCAGAAATAAAGTTCCACTAACTGTGTACTTATAGTTACTATCATGAAGGCAGAATTCGTTCGGCACAAACTTTTTTCAATCCTAGACAGAAGCAAATCAATACGTTACCGTGTTTCATAGAATTCCGATATAAATAGGGACAGGCCAATTAACTAGTGAGTAGAAAAAAATACTAAGAATTGAATAACAAAACTGATAACTAGCCTTTATTTTTAATGTTTGTCTAAAAATTAAACCTCTTTGAAATGGCAGTAACTGTTGTTGAAAAGGCTCAATAATAAGGTAATATGTGTAGCTGAAAGTTGTTAAACCAAAACATCACAGTTCTCATAATTATTATTGGCACGTGAAAATGTTTCGGGCCTGTATACTAATTCGAGCAAAAATGTCGTCCAACATTTTTTTTTACGGACTTTAATTTACTTAATTATTGTCATCAAACTAAACGCAAATATATTAATTGCCATTTTGCTAATAATCAAATATTTGACCTACAACCACGTCGAGCATGTAAACATTTAATTTTAACATGCCATCAAGGTAGCGAAGACCGTGTTTAGCTAATAGGGCTCATGGCCGCTTGAGCTTTGTCATTCTCTCTCGTGATCATCAAAAGGCTAAAATATTGTTCTAGAAATTTACCGAGGAAGATTTCTTAACTTCAGGCCGCTTTAGTTCGTGGTGTTTGGTAGTTAACAAGTTAACAGTTACTAAAAGTAGCTTTAACTTTAATACATAAATAGGTGTCGGTAAACTGGTCTGAATTTCCACAATTTTAAAAGCAAAGCAAAAGGAATCTTAATGTTTAATTGAAATGATTAACACTATGTGATGTATATTCATTCATTTTAACATAGTAAATTGAATGAAGTGAAAATTACATACATTTGCACGCGTCAAATTACGAGAGTTAGCCGTGAAGTGACATGCCTTGCATGACACAGCAATTTTTATACAAACATGGCATTTCCAAGTGTTTGACCATTGCTATTCATAGCGTTAAAAGTTTAAGAAATAATTCAACATGCATCTTGTGTACATAAGCCTTAGAATACGGAATATTGAGGTAAATTAGTGTGGGAAGTGTGAGAACCATTGTCTCCTATTAGCGCTTATGAATGAAGTTGCATACATTTATTGGGAAAATAATTGATGTTAATAATTGTCTAGATTTTATGATCGTGCATTAAGATAGCAGTTACAAGCCTTTTATAAACGCACGTATTATTATTGAATAAAGCCAGCATTTTTCTGGTGAAGTGTTGGTGTGAACAACCCTGTTAATTTTTTCGGAAAATGCGGTTACAAAAACTCTTCTGAAAATAATTTAATCCTCGAAACTAAAGACAAAAAAAGTATGAATTCAGTCTATTACTTTCATAATGAACGTGTTGGTGCTTCGATTTAATATTCTATTGATTATATAACGTCGACCTCCGTCCGAGCCCTCAGAAAGTATTCCAATTATTCAGTAAAGTAAACTGACGATGTTTGTACACCTAGTGTGTCAATACTAACCTACGTTTATTAACCTATTTCCTTTTATATTGTATACATAGTAAGTGTACACAGAATTACGTAATGTAAATAAATTATACAGAATACAGAACATAAATATTCTTGAATAAAGTTCAGTGAGTTTTCTAAAGAAACTTGTACATGTGGTCTAGGATTTGAAATTGGAAAATATTCTCATAATGCTGTACCTACATATTTGTAAGTAAAGTCCTTTCATGTCGCGTGTTGCGACTTCGATTTTCACAACAGACTAAATATTTGTGCTCAGGCGGACATTGGCCTTCAGATATTTGCCTACCGTCGGGATCGCACGCACGTTAGATTTATTTTCAAGTAATCCTATCTCACACATTACACAAGCCTAAATTGCTGCAGTGAGAGGTAAAGCGTCATTGGACTTAGCTTTGTGTATCGAATCGTTTAATACCATGAAGACTTTCTGGCTAAAAATAAAAAGTTATAATAGATAAGTAATTAGAAAGTTAATGCTAAATTCGTAGCAAGTCAGTGCTACGAAATAGGGAATCGTAGCGCTACGAGAGCAAATTCCAACATTCGTAGCCATACATTAACGAGGGATATTCACAACGTAACGCTAGTTTAGCCAGTAAAAGACGTGCAAAGCTAAAATTTGCATCGTCTGCGTACATGTAAACATGTTTTGGTACGCAAATCATTATCCCGGTCGTTAGGCGGCGCTAATCCACTGATGGATGTAACAGCACTCGAGGCAGGATTCCCGATACGCGTGCTCTGCATCCGATGCTAAAATATTGTTAGAGAAACATCACTACTTGCACGTTCTCCTACTTTCGCTATAGGAATACACGCTTCGGTTTTGGCCTAGAAAGAAAAACATTGTTATGATAGGAAGTTCTACTGATAATTGCTAACAGTGATATTTTCATGACGATTAAAAATAAATCGTCATTTTTTTATTAATAACAGATTAATCAATGAATTTTTGATGTATGCGCAGATATTGCATATAAAATTACGATGACGTAAGACCATCATTGGTTCCTTTAGACATTGTCTACGGAGGAAGGAATTTGTCATATTGTAACTGGCACACATACTGATATATTGGACCCACAAACATTTTTGAATTTCGAATAAAAAAAACGTTCTGTTGTCTCTTGTTTTTATTAACTGTTCTATTTTGTTTTTCTTCAGGTGCTCTGGGCCTAAAAGCAGCGAAGGTCGGTGCTGTGGGAGTCGCTGGAGCTCTCGCGCTCAAAGCTAAGGCAGCTAAGCCGAAAGTAGCAGCGGCCAGCTTTTTCCACCATGGGTAACTTTTTAATTCTATTTTTAATGTAACGGGAAGAATTTTAAAATCACGGTTCTTAAAAAGAACTACGACAGTTCGTAGAAACAGTTAACAATTTTGTTTCAAAATATTTTCATCAGCTCAAACTTCCATAGAAAACCCTTCTCTTTAAAACCTTCAGAAATATTCGTGGAAAATCTTAAAGAAAATTTTTCCTTAGTAGCGACCAAAATGGGCAAAATGTTACTAACTGAATTCATGGAGTTTTCGTGTTATTTGAAAAATATGAATAGTAACACTAAAATATTTTTACACACTTTTGAAAAGGTTTAGGATCCTGTTTGCTGTCAATAACAGCTTATAAGAAGAAGATTTATTTAACTCACACTTATGAATCATAGTTTAATTTTTGCGTAGTCATGATTGTCCTTTATTTTTTTATTATAGCTGTGCCTAAAAATAAACATAACTAAGGCAGATTGGAGCTCCATATAGAACAGAACCAATCAACAAAATTGTTTTTTAGATTTTACACTGAACCATCAAATTATGTCTGAAATCAAAAACTATTTAGCTTGAAAAATACGGCTTCAGAAAATATACCTACCTAAAACATTCTAAGTCTGATAAATGCAATTCTGCAAACCGCATCAAAATCAGTACTGCCCAACGTGAGATTATCGCGCATCAACATACATACAGGTCAAATTGAATTTTCTTATTTTGAAGTTGGTTAATAAACCAGACATCGTGAAACAATGTGTCTAACAATGATACTCGCAGACCATGTATGCTTTATTTAATAAATAGTTGGATTTGTTTATTCTTATCTACACATTTCTGTTACGGTAGCTGATGTTCTACTACATAATAAACATTAATGAATTGATGTATCTAAATAAGTTCTGATGAATAAAGTCAAAAGCCTAAGGTAAAGAGATCAGACTATAGACGATAGGTACGTATCTACATCCTGACAGTATATAAACTAACTAGAAAACCTTTACGTTTTACAATGTTTAATAATCACACCGATCAAAACTCAATTTTCAAATAATTTTCCATATTTAGAAATCATTCACCGAAAGCATGATTCAATAGTTCACTCTAATAAACACGTTCGAATCGAGAGCCAATAATATAGAATCGATTAATTAGTGAATACTTACTGGTTCGGAATTCTGCTATAATTTAATTAATATGAAGTTAAATACATTGGGAGCAAATTACTCTGTGACTCAGCATTTTGGAATAATATTGTTTCTTTAGGAAAGTACGGACTAAGTAGTTCGTGGAAATTCAAAATTAATTAAACTGTAGTGTACTAGAAGCTCGCTAAAAGGTTTATGTATGTATGTATATTCATATCTCTCACTAACATAGTCCCAATTACCATTCCCATTAGTATTAAGTAAGTTTAAGTTTCCAAAACCTATTCGTTTCATTTTCAAATTACATGTTTCTTTCTTTTTATTTATATTTATTGATCTACCAATTATTTGTATTTATTTTTATTATACAGGGATCTACCGCTGGTAATTAGGTACCATTAGTCGCGGCAACTTCCAATAGCTCATAATAAGTCAGAACGTTGAGTAGCAGAGAAGTTTCATGTCAGTATTTTTTTATTATTATTTTGCACGTGCACAACGTTTTTTGCATCCAAGCATGAATAAGTATAGAGGTCTTACGGTTTAAAAACCTAAGCTATCGATCTTTTCTTTCATACTCGACTTATACAAAAAAATGGACTTGAGGAAAATATTTAAAACATTTTTCCCTTTAAGGCAAACGAAATGATGAAATAAATTATAATTTATTGCTATAACTGCCTACCTGACATGTTAAGAGACACATTTATGAATCAATGGTTTAAAATAGATGCCATCGGTATTGCTTAACCGATGATCTTTGAGAAAGAGTGTCGTAACTAACTGAGGTCAAGGTTGGCTCCAAAGGCTGCAAGAATGGAATGAAATTATGAGGATAACGCCATAAAGAGCCTTCTTCTTAGTTTAAGGCCTTATAAACATCTTGTCTATTACCATTAGAAGGAATTTATGCATTCATTTGTATATTTTTTAGCTTATTGAATGAATTGAAATATTCTAACAGCTCAACTTTTGATAATTTTAAACGAAATCGCATACTCAGTTGTCATGTATTTTACAGCACTTTTTTGCACCTTATGCATGTAGCAGATTGCAGTTTGTACTCTTATTGCATTACCAAAACAGCTTACCGTGTTAAAACTTAACCTTTACGAGATCCAAGTAGCCTTCTTCTTAGCAAAATTAAACAAACATCTTAAAACGTACCGTCATGCTCATCGACACATTCCAACTGTTTATGTGACTGTCACATTATGAAATGCCTAAATAAATTGAGCAACTAACCGCAAAGGTAAGGTTTGAATAGTTTTTAATTTACAATGATTATAATGTTAAAAGATTAATGTTAGCTGCTTTTGACGGCCCGACTTGGCACGTAGTGCTTGAACACAATTATGAATTTTGAGAACTCCCTTGCCTACTGTCAAAGACTATAATTGAAACTAAGCTTAAACCTATTATGAGAACGTTGACACTACATAAATTATTTATTAATTAAAATATTTCATATAAAAAATAAATAAGGCTCGTATTTAACATTGAAATAAATATCATTCATTTAACCTTAGTACCTACACTAAATATAAACTGTTTATGTTAGTATATATTTACTGTTCTCTTTTTATGTAATACGTAAAGCAATTGAATGTTACTATTTATTCACGCTTATGAGATGACATCGCAATATTTGCGGTTTTACCCAAATCGAGTCATTGAACAACGCCCAATGAGATACTTTACCTTTGAACCTTGAGTAAGTGCTAATTCGGTATTCTAAATAAGTATGGAATGACAATCACATCCGCTTAAACTTAGCTAATTAGTAAAGTTTTATTAACTAAATAAGTAATATTAAACCGGTATATCATCTCTATTTCACCTTGGTATGTGATCTATGGATAGTGATGGGTATATCCGATGGCCAACGATTGGCCAACATGTTCGGCAAAACCATAGACTTGAATGGAATGCGGATTTGAAGGTGATAAAGAGTAGAAATAAAGAAATCGTTCACCCATATACGTAACATATATTCTTAGCACATTTTGGACACGACACTATTTTTTATTGTTTTGTTTTCCTGCATTCTAATCTTTCTCACGCCAGGCTACTTTAAAATATGGTTTTTAGGAGTAGTTTAGAGGCACTCAGAGATGCTTTTTCACTTCTTGCATTTTAGTAGTCGTTATCCACAAATTATATGTAGTAAATTGCAATCATATGTTTTTTGATGTAATATAAAGGTAACAAGAATAAAATGGATGTGAGCAGTTCAGATGGACGGAATTTACTCCTGAAGTATTGCTGTTAGGGTAATTAATATTTTCTTATTATTTTTCAGTTGGTGATTGCCTGTACTGGGATTTTTCTTACAACGCATCGAGTTCGTCTACGTTCTAAGAGAAATCGGTATGATGTGTTAAGTAGTGTTAACAGCTAGGATTTCGTTTTAATCTATGAGAGGCTTCTGTGTGATGGGTATTTAGATTAAACGGATCATTTTATAGGTTATAATTTAGAGACTTACGTGACGCTTGATGGCAACAAATTGTTTGAATCGCTTCCATTTGAGAATTTTAAAAAGGTCGTGCATATTTTAAACATAATCCATGCCATGTTTTTGTCATATTTTGAATGGTTCACCTGACAAGTTGACCTGAGCTCCATTTTGTTTTTTACTTTGATTAAGCTGTATGACTTGCATCATGTATCAGCATAATCGTTGACATCTCAAGTCAGATCCGTGCCCGGTAGAGGCTTACCTAGAGGCTATTAACAGTCCACTGTAAATTCTGAACTCAAATATTAAATGACCATGTCTATCTGTCAGGTAAAGCATTTGCTGAAGATTTTATCATTATGTGATTCTTTGATGACATTGAAGCTCAAATGCATGCGAATAAAGCGCCAAATGTGACACCATAGTAAAAAGGGTTGTTATATTTGTGACAAAAACTGAATAAAAGTTAATTGAAACAAACCATTTTGAACAATAACATTAATTAAACTTTGCCCATTAAAGATCATATATTTGCTCATGAAATAATTACTGCCATAATTTAATGTATTATTCGAATGGTAATAAAAGCATTATGCAATTGCATTAGTCACAGGCTTCCAGGTTGCTAGCAATGAGGTAGACTGATGTATACCTAATTGGTAAACAGAAGCGCACACGCATAGATTATCAGGTTCAATATTTGTTATGTCATCAACGTCACGTAAACTTACATTATATGTAAATGGCCTGTTACATAAACCTAAGATTTAATATAAGTCAATGTTTGAAGGAATGCCATAGTAGATAGTTTATAAGTTTTACTTTAACACACATTCAAAATTTAAATATCTGGTCAATTTTGCATAAATAATTTTTCTGCAGAAAATATTGAATACGTTTTGAGGCTAAAAAAAAATAATTATATAGTTAACGGGTCTAGTCTATCATGAACTGCAAAAGGCGCTGTTTTAAATATATATTTTTTAACAATGCCCCATTATGTATTTGTACAGGTCTTCAAAAATGCGTCTGAATCTAAAATTGTACACTAGAGCTGTAAATATTATAAAGAAATATGTGAAGTTGCCAATGTGGCGATGTTTGTTATAATATTTATAACATAAAGTGCCGAGGCGATTGTCATTTTTTAAACGTTTTATAACGAATAAATGATATACTGAAGGATATTGGTTTTTATTTCATTTGTGATCCCTGTGTTCTGATTTGGGCTGGTTTTAGGTAGAGCATCAATACTTTTTTATATTGCATTATTTTATCCTTCATTTGAGTAGAAGGGGGTAATACAAAGTAAAATATTTCATATTGCAAGGACTTAAAGAAGTACTTATGAATTTAGATGATAATAATCGTTTTGTGAGCGACGCATTTGAAAGTTTTTAATTTAAACATCAATAAAGTTTAAGATATAAAAGCTATGCACTTGAAACTTTATACTTTCAACAAGTCAACTCTGATATAATCTGGAAAGATCTCAAAAAGGTAGGATCTTATATGCGAGGACACAACTATGCTTCTCTAGTAGATACTCATCTCATTTTACAGATTATTTTATTCTAATGGCTACAACTAAACCAGTTATATAATTTGATAGTTCTTCTCTACCCAAATTCCCAACACATTAATTTGAATCTTAAAGATCCTTAGACGACACTAAAGAACCGTTGCCTACCAATAATTATGTGAATTCCATAAAGATATATTAGTTAAACGGGTAAGTTGTTAACAATGTTAACAAACGGTTTGTACCCACTGATTTATAGAAGTTTATAAATTCATTTGAAAATGAGAGAAAGGCGAATGACCTTATCATTTATTTTTATAGGTACGAACTTTGCGCCGTATTTTCTCGAGGATTCGAGAAATGACAGCATCGTTTATGATAATTAATTAAAACATTCGATGATTTGGCAAGTTTGAATGATGTATCAAGTTTTCAGATGATTCGGCGTCACATTGATTGAAAATTTAAATAAAGTAGGTATCATACTCGTCATGTGAAATGATAAATACATAAATTTTCCAAACACAAGACATGATAATGTATTTTTCCGTTTCCATTAAAAGGAAAAATATTGTCGCTAGTTTTAAAAATATGTCACAGATTAGCATATCTTCCAACGGTCGAAATAATTCTTACTCATATAGTTATTAGGCATGCGGATTCACAACCGCAGTACATTGCTATGACCAGACAGAACGGCGCTATTGCATATTATCGCTTATTCAGAGTATACAGAAATAGTATTAATTGGTACATCTTTGTAGGAATATTAAGTACATATATTGGTCGGAAATTGTCTTGATTTTTTTTTCTTGTTGAAAATAATTTCTCAGTCCTAGCATAGCTACATACTCAGAGCGATAAAAGCCCTCGTTTTACCCCAGGATTTCAAAAACATGTAGGGAAGTGTTTTTTATATTCTTGAAACATACTCGTAGATTATAGATAAAATGGTAGTCGTAAGTAAATTTAGCTAACACTCCTAATAATTTTCATGGCACTAAGCAAGTGCACTTCGTTTTTAAGGCCGGCAAACATACAGTATGTTCAATGGCGTTCATGTGGGACTCAAGGTCTAAAAATAACTCGCTTAGAGTGTTTTACTTAGTGCTTTTCACATTTGAAATATTTTCTCGTTCGCTCCAGTCTAAGCTCCGATTTTAGGAAAAAGTGTAATCCTCTTATATATTTGACAATTGTGAAGATATAATATTAATAGACAGGAAAAGCTCAAGGACGCTTATTTATGAGAGCAGGTTTTCCAATTTTACACTTTTTCATGGAATACTTGTCTAGGAGCTTCAAAGCTGCGATTATTCAACTTGTTATTATCTACACTGTTCATTAGTGGATTTTTTTAAAGGCGCCCATTACGACCTGGACGTTGATCTAGGAAATATTGTAAAATAAACTTTTATATTCGAAAAGTACGCTTAGCATGGGGGTGGACACTGGACAATCGTTTTTTTTACATTTTCTATACAGGTACTCTCGTGGAAACGTATTGAACGTTGGGCACAAAGGGTGCAGAAAACACGTTCCGCACACCCCGTGCTAGCCGTGGGTTCTGTTAAAGCTCAGTGCAAAACTCTAGAAATCAAACGTACCAAACGTTTGATCAAGAAAAACACAACACTTTGTTTTCGAACTTACCAAAATTACAACTAATTAATTTGTAGGAAAAATAGATAAAAAAACCCACAGTTAAAAAGCGGAAAGTTTTAATCGAAAACTGTAAAATCCAGCAATCTAAACAGAGGTCAAAGGTGGTCAAAGGTATCGCTTTCAGTCCATAGACTCCATCACAAGTCGTTGACATCAGAAAAAAGCCTGTTAGGTGACAAAATACAAAACAGGCAGAGACAGTTTCTGTTATGTAGATATTATTTGGCAAAACACATGATTTGATAATGTCATTTAAGAGAAATGGTTTCTTGGAGAAAAATAAACCTGTTACGTATTGAGGTGTGATATTGAGAGTAACCGCACACTGCAAACTTTTAGTCGGCCAATAGTTTTGTTTGGGCTTATAAATCAGTATGAAGATGAATGGCACATTACAAGGATTAGGTATTCCAGGATCAGACCGGCTGAAAACTTTGATGGAAAGGAATCAAGAATTACTATAAAAAATATTTTTTGCCGATCATCGGGTCAAGCGTCGGTCGACTGTTTAGTCTGCAGTATGCTGCTACTGGGTACTCTCAAGGTTTATTAAAAAACTTAAATCTTCCTTTAATACTATTTTAAATATTATCAATTAAAAAAGCTATTCGTTTTACTTAAGGGTGTTTAAGAATTTACCGTTTTATGTGATGATTTATATAGGGTTACGGCGGCGGACGGCGACGGCTTTTAGCAGTACCGCAATAAATTATTATGCTTGACGTCGTGAACTTGAACTTGGTTCAACTTACAGCCAAAACGGATAGGTCAGCAACTCGAATAATGTTTAGAAAGGAAATCGCGTAACACAGGCGAGTTAGGCTTTCGTTTTGTTTATTCAGAATACTATAATGGGTATTTTAAGTGATTTTATTATTGTTTTATTAAATTAGCCCAGGAAAAGGAATACCTAAATACCAAAATTTAATTTACGAAATAATGCCGTGGGTAAAATAATAGAGTTCTTATTTTAAATAAGTAGTCTCCCACGCAAATCGTAATTATCATCGAGATTTTCTTGGTCGAATTTGGAATTTACTTAACATTTTATAAAGTACACAATCTATATTTTTCTTCCATCTTGCTCCTCACCTGGTATTTCCTTATACAAAATATGCTCACGATTGTAAATTTTTCAGTACGTGGAAGTGTTATCGTTGGATTGCGTTCTTTGCAGCAATTTTTATGGGGTCGTATATTTCGAGGGGAAGCTGAGCATTTTTTTTTCTGTCAAAGTAATCTTATGCATGGTTTTATGGAAGCTTTCTTTAGACAAATTGTTAAACATAATTGTTTGCATTAATGGAAGGCGTCAACAAATGCCTTATTTCATTTAAGTTTTTTTATTAGCTTAACTTTATTAAATGTTGTAATTACCTGCCGTTGTTAATACAAATATTTTGCTAAGTCCCTTTCCATCAGTGAATAACTCGATCGAATAATTTTTATAAATTAACAAATTATTTAACGATAACATTTCCAATTGTATTCGTTACTGATTCATTATTGCATATTCCAACGATGCGTAATAATCCTTATTTGATTGGATCACTATCGAGCGCAGGCTTAAAAGTGTATATGATTCAGTGGAGGCAATGGAAAACTGTAATGTATTAAAATATATTTCATTGTGAAGGACTGCGGCGGCTTTCCTCAAAATATTCTGGGTTTATGAGCTAAACACCTGATAAACTGGGTACTATATATGTTCGCAATTTACCGGGGCACCTCCAGATTTGCATACCAGAATTGGATGATTCAATTTGGCATACAAAACTATGTTGCTATTACGTAAAGTGTAAAAAAGTTAAGTGATCCTGATGAGGTCATTCACTTGTAGCGTGAATTGTTTGACATCAAACAACTTTCCGCCGGTATGACGAGAAGTGACAAAAATTCTATTTGTATTGACGTTCATTTACTTAAAGGAATATTGACATTGGCACTTGACGACACTTTACTTTTTTACATAAATGGTATAGTGGGTCATTAGATGTATGGTATGCATAGTTACGCGTCTATGTATTTGATCAAAACTGTTTGATAATTCGCTTCATTTGGTATATCCGTATTTTCTTAACCATTCATAACCAATAGGTATATGAAACGACTTTTTAACTTTGATTTACCTTATGCGAATACCTTGCTACAAGTAGGTACCTTTACCTAAACAGTCCAAAGGCAACATCAACGTTAGCTTACGTATAACATTACGAATTAATTAGCACAATTCCCAATGCTCTCGTCGCAAATATACTCGTACATTTGTAGTGTAAAACTCTCGAATATACTCGACATTATTCTAACGAACTAGTATGATGGCAGGGCACAATATAATTCTCAGGTACGAGTACCTACGAGTAGCTTTTGATTAATACCTGTGGAATTTCTGAAGCCCCTACAAAGTTGAGTTGGCGAACTATGGGCAGCAAATATTTCATGTTTATAATTACGTATAATGAATATTGAATATCTGAAACTGTTGAGCCCGTTGCGTGGTTAGGTGGGGCGACATACCTTAGCTACAGATAATATATGATCTGCTACGCGTGTGTAGCTTCGCCGACCTATAAAAGTCATAGGCAGGACATCATCGCACAGTAGATCAGTGATCAGTGTTAGTGCTGGACGGTGATATTTGAACAGGTATTTTTTTAATATCAATAAAAAATATTTCTTTCTATGTATTTAATTGATTGGTCTTTAGTTACAAATATTTTGTTTTCGTTCTATTTGTTTTGTAACTTTAATTGTTACTGTTAAGACTTAAATTAACTTTGGTTTATGACTTACTACTTAAGTTTTTGACAATTGAGTCATTACAATTTCATTTTAAGAAGTTTAGTATAAGGTCTTACTATTTGGTTTATTACTATTTGGCTTGGTTTTAAACCTATGTATGCAAATGAGTTTAATATTATTGAAAGATTTGAAATAGTACCTACTTTTATTTATTCTTTGAAGCTTCTTTGTGTAGTTAAAACATTTTAATATTTCTTGACTGAATATAATATTATGCCATACATGCATAATGCCGCTACCATACATAACACAGGCTTCAGGGAATGTGTAAAAGTTTTAAAGTTAATTATAAATGTTAATGTAATAAAAGTTTATATTTTCGAGGCAATTCATAAATTAAAATTACCTATGTCGGAACTTAATTACAAAGTTGCCTAAAGGCAGACTTTCAGAGTTTGATATTATATGGTAAATAAGTATTTTACAAAATACAGATAGTACGGAAATTAAGCATTATCTCATTCGCATAACAGTATCTTAAATTATAGACATATCTTGTGTAATATTTACCACATATTGATCAAATGACATTCACATGACATCTCACATTTGAGGAACTCCTGAATTACAGCAATTTCATAGAATGTAATTCTTATAAACTCCTTATATTTTATCTACACAAACCTCTTAATTAAAAATGAATTTCTATTTTCCCAGAACAAAAAAACAAAGATGAAATTGTGCACATTAGTCTTCGGTGTGTTGGTGGCGTGCGTGGCCAGCATGGCTGCGGAGACAGGTCCTCTGCTCGCTGCCCTCCAGCCGGTGGAACAGCCTGAGGTCCGGGAAGTCATGGTGGTGGACGAGCAGGGCAACAGGCAAAAGAGGAGTCTGCTTCTTGGTAAGATTTTTAGTTACCATTGGAGCCTTGGCAATGTCTTATAATTTTTGGCCCATATCATGAGATAAAAAGTACAATTAGGTGTATTTAAAGTAGGTTTGTGTGCGATAAATTACCCAAAGAAAAATTGCGTGAGCAAGGATAAAATGAAATATTTATGTTTACTGCAGGAAATATGTAATTCGAATGATTGATTTTGGCGGGATAAACTAGGCAAATAAAGTAACTTAACATGATTAACTGAAGTTGAATAAAAATTTTATTACATCGTAATACGATATTTTAAATTCCTATAAGTAGGTTATTAAAACTACGGCGTGATTCTTTATTTCTACGAGATGTCCTAAGACCTAAGATTCCTAAGATTCTATAACTTTTTTTTTAATTCTCGCGTTGATATATTATAATAGTTACCGATAAAATAATATTAATCAATTCTTATAACAAATTTTCAATTAAGAAAAGATTTACTCAACCAGAGATAGTCCTTGGTATCATAAAAAAATAATGTTATCCGATCCGTTCGGTTTATTTTACGCTTAATGTATAATTAAAAGGAACTCAAGAAATAAATTCATATTATTTTGGAAGCCGCGGTTTCATAAAATTGCTTTATTTGTGGAACACTGTACATTATTCTTGATCAGTTTTTAACTCAGCCACAAGTAAAATTATTTTAGAACGTTTACTCTGCATCAGCTGTTATTACTATAGCTGCAATTGTGGTGTTATAACATTGTAAAACACTACTATAGCACTATTGTAAAAAAATAAAAAATGATTCTCTAAAATTATTACAACCGTAACTTTATAACACGATCAGATTAAAAATACCTACACTATCGAACAGGCCAGTTTGACCAACGTGATTTCCAAAAGAGTAAAACTGTCGGCAAACGGAAAGTGATTCGAACTTTAAACATTTTATAGGTACGCAGCATACATTTCGATTCACCTTTTCGCATGTAACAAAGTACAAGTTACACAGTATGCATGTTGTAAGGGCTGGCATGCGAATAGCTTAAAAACATTTATCTCCACGCAAGGTCATGTCAGAGTTTAGTTCAAGGGCCCGATTTCTACTTATTTAACCATTATCATATCATCGATTATCTAATTAATCAATTTCGGGTTCGATCTATGATCTATGCCTCATGCATACGCAAGTGCAACTTTCAAGGTTACTCGTTATCACGCAATATTTTTGTTATTGACCCGAAATATCTAATAGTGTTTAATTGTATATACGCGTATAGTTTGATAGGTTGGGCTGTTGGGTGTCAGATCAGTTTGTTGCGAAATATATAATTTGTTCTCATAAACGCAGTCATTTAAGTGTAATAAAACATCTTTAGGGCATTGATGTTGTTTCTTTTTCAATATAAACGTGTGATATTTTAATCTTCAGAGTTTTTTTTTTGTTAAAATGGTCTCAACAAAAATACATTTAAAAGGATCATTGACTTCAATTTATCATTGCATACTTTGTGTCGGAACTTTATTTTGCAGCCTTTATTTATAAATCAGTGTTTGTTAAAATTAAATCGACCATTTTGCTTAAGAAAAACCTGCAGAATAAACGGTTCGCTTATGTAAAAATACTGGATTAACGATGATAAAGTAGGGACCCAACTGTTCGCCTAGTTTGTACATCTCACACTTATCTTACCTGCTGGGCTCTTAAAGTCGCTGGAGATTTGTTACACCCTTACAGTTGCTGTGAAATATTGCAATGATGAGAACAGGGGTGAAATCCCCTCTCTTAGGCGTATTTACACTTAACATACGAGGATAGAATGTTATACCTAATTTTCGAAAAAAAATCTCCTCATTAAAATGTTTGAAATCATTTTGATGACATAAATTCTAATATTTAATATCTTGAAAAAAAACAAGCATTGTGAGTTTCAATCCGTTTATGGATATTTTATTCGCTCTTTATCGTAGTCTGGCTTATTATCTACCTACTACAAAAAGAGTTTTAATGTTGTCGGACTTTTTCAGATATGTGTGTGTATATTCATTTTATATAGTTATATTTATTTTCATGTATATGACAATTAATATGCAGTTGAATTTAATCAAGTAAAAAGGTCCACATTTTTGTAGTAAACCATTCTGGATACTAATTCTTACAGAAAATAATGGTCTAAAAAGCAATTACGTCAAAAAGTTTCTTACGATTGTTTTTCAAACATTTTTCGCGAGTAGTCCATAAATATTTATATCGAATTATAAGTATCAAAGTACTGTTTTTATATGAATAAACAAATCCATGAATAATACATAGTCAATGCGAAATGCATTAGAGATAATATAACTTTGTTATTTTAAAAGATTCTGATGACCGGCCGTTGACCTTCTCAGAACTTCGGTTGAAATGGATTCATATTAATTTGCTAAGTACTTACTTTACTTAGGAACTACCGTGAATAAGCCAAATTATGTGGTCAAAGGAGATGAATACACAATGACTTAGCTAGTTCGGTTTACACTTCAGTCAAAGATGAGTAAGTAGGTACATACTTACGTTTCCTATTAGAATCGATTCCATCGAATCATGCCGCCGAGCGAATTCGTGCGACGTTAATTGATGCGAAAACAATAAATCGACTGATTATGTATACTTGGACATTGTTTGAGCAGTCAATAATCACCCGCGTTATGGAATCCCCCATGGGACAGGGTAACGTGACGCGCATATTTGTAAGGTTGATGAGAAATTGATACTTTCGTAACAAATACGTCATGTCGATCCCTTGAGACCTCACTTTCTAGCCCTAGAGGTAGATTGATGACGTAATATAAGGTAACGGAGACTTTAGACGGATCACCCGATTGGTTATCCTTATCCGTAATTTGTTTATCCATACATCAATAAATAGTAAGTCTTGACAAGGATGATGATATTTTTTTCTCGGTTTTCCTCTTAATTTTCATTTTTGGGTAATACCTATAGCGGAATCATTTGTATGTAAATCACACAAGTAGTTTTCGAGTATCGTGTTGTATGCTTTGCTTTATTGTAATGGCAAAATCGTGGGAGAAACGTATACTTAATGAATTAATAAATGGAGCGGTAAGTAACAACAACCAAGTTTGTTCACATAGTAACCTTGAACTTTTACCGCCACTGTTATAATTTTTATTATAATGCTCAGCAACAGGATATACAAAAACCATAAAAATGTAAATTCCTCAAGCTATAAATATTAAAAGCTGAGTAAGTAAAGGAATTAAAGCGGCTATAAAATGTGTGTGGCGTGGTCCGCGGGGAGGACCGACAGCTGGGTAGCTACCACTCGTAAATGCAAATCTCTATGACGATTTATTTTTATGAACAATTAAGTACCATGTCCGTTTTAATAAGATAATCTCGTTTACTTTTCATCATAATTTAGCTTTATGTGTCACTGTCCATGTTGTCTATATTAAGTCGGATTGTATTCATTCCGAAACAAACCAGAAAGTTCTATTAGTCCAGTAGCAAGAATGAAATGTATTATCAATATTCGAAGATGAAATAAAATATTTATATTTTTTTGAAATACCGGTACGACCAGTAAGGTACTTTTGTCTGATATAAATTAGAATTTTATGTTAAAAAGTTCTGATTATCATCAGATACTTGACAGGTTTATTTAAATTTTAAGTGGACCTCTTTCTCATAGTTCACGATTATGTCACCAAATTATTCAGTATTCATTTTCTATTTTAGCATAATAAAATAATGATTAATTAATATTATATTTTGTATTTGGGTAAATAAAACACTTCATAGTCGCATAATCTCTTTAATTAATCGGATCTTTCGAATTTTAATTAGCATAAATCACTGTTTTCGTCAGTTAAGTTATCGGTAGTAGTGTAGGAAAAGTATATGTATTGTGGCATGTTATGTATATACTATATAATAGGTCAGGTACTTGTTAAACGACATCTGATATTTAATATGGGGTTCAATCAGAAGACGTACTGCGTCGATTCGAAATAAACTGCTCTGAAGGCAGAATAGGACAGAAGGTCAACGACCTCGATATTTCGCGAAGTAATTTTGTCCTCGACTAACTTTATGTTCTCTTTTTCCCAGGTGCCGGTGTCCTTGGCGCAGGTGCTCTCGGTCTCGGAGCTGTTGGTCTGGCCGGCGCTGGTCTGGTCGGCGCTGGTTTGATCGGCGCTAAGGCTGGTTTTATCGGAGGTGCCCTCGCAGGAGGCGCCCTCTCTCACGGCAGGAGCTACGGAGGCGGCTATGGTTACGGTGGTGGCTACGGAGGCGGCTACGGAGGCGGCTACTACAGTGGTGGCTACGGAGGTGGTTACGGAGGCGGCTACGGACACGGTGGTTACAGGTATGTTATGACCCCTTTTGTTTATTTTGTGAATATCTTTTTTAACAATTTGTCTATCCATTATATCATAACGTGTTTCTTTATTTCAGGCGTTATTATCATTAACACAATAATACTTATATATACCAATTTTATTACTTTTAAAATAACATCAACTTGTCCTCTTCCAAATTCCACTACACAATAATATTGTTAGCAATAAACACGAACACCATTCACCGAACAAAAAATATTTACAAGCAATAATTCACTGTTACATAACACTGTTTATTAGAAGCCGTATTTATTTATTACAATTCTGATACAAATCATGGATCAGTAATTTGTGAAGACTAGTCATTCGTGCGTCCTATGCGCGCGAGACTCAGTGAGGACAGGGAGACCAAGGTATTTTCTTTGATTACTGGCAGTGGTAATCGGTCGTAGTAAGGTTATGTACTACACTTTGAATGGCAAGTGTAGCTAAACTCATATAAAATGAGTAAAATAATATAAACAAGCTTGAAGGACGCAGGACTATGACACCTTGCGTCGTTGCACTGTTAAAACAATTCGCAGACAGCATACGGTCGCTCAGACATTGGTTGTTATTTTGCATATATCTGTTTTTATCGCCCTAGAAAACAGGTTGGAAGTTCTACTGATATGTTAATGGATGGTATCGCATGCATAGATTAATATCTGACACATCTAGAATACAGTTATCTCTAGACTCAGATCTCAAAATTTCCCATTACCTTTATTATGAAAAATCATCATACCGCTTGCCTGTTTCAATGCACGAGTTTTTGCACAAAGGGCACTACATTTTCCACTTAAATTATATAGGTACTAATATTTATTTTTTTGTTACAGGAAAGTATACCTTGTAGAAGCCGACCCCTGGTGCTGATCCCAACGACTGACTAGAAGACCAATAATATGGTTATTTAAGTGTATGGTTAATGTGATACTGAATGGTGTGTATGTATTAAACAATAAAAAATACAAAATAATCTCTAAGTCTTTTTAATAATAAGCCAGTGACCCCTTGATATTTGTGATTGAGTTTATTTATAGTAAAAAAAAAACTTGTAAGTCTCTCAATTGAGACACAAATATAATAACAAATCCTTATGGAAGTTTAGGTGTTTACTACGCTACTTTCAGTAAGTATGTGTAAAGTGTAGGTACGTGGTTAGCGAATTCAAATATCAGTAAAAAACCTCCCTTGCCATTTGCCAAATGTCGTTAAAATGTGCATTTACTAAATGGATATTTGAATGTGTCTGGCGCGAGTCTTGCATACGAGTTGCTTTAGAGTAGAATCCTTTCGTGTGCCAGATAATTTCAGAAAGCAGTTCAATCATGCTATGAATTTCGAATAAATTACATCTAAAACGTGACTTCAAAAGAAATACTTTTGAATCACAATCAGGCTAGTTACCTAATGGACTATATAAAACACCCAGACAGGACAAACATTCTGCCTAACAACACAAATAAAATGCGAAACGAACTCCCAACTCACAGCAGAGACATCAGACACTGAGCTACTGCGCAAACTGTACCATCAATACACAAATTAATGGATTGCGAAACACAGTCGTTTATTGAGGGAGGTTTTAGAACATAAAGCATCTATGTAGTACCACAACTCAGGGTATGGGGCCGTGGCCAAAACCTAGGTTCCAATAAATACGAGCGCACTTGATTCGGCCGTGCATCACGCAAGTGCTCCAGCCACGTTGGATGGAGCCGTCGATACAGCATTAACGGAGATGGATGGCAGTGGCCCACGCCATCGCCTCTTTAATCTCACCTACAAAAGAGATATACGAGTGAGCCGTGCTTCCGATAACCCTGCTTTACATTGTTCTCGTCTATTCATTTTACATTACCTATGAGTCTTTGTGGAGGTAATCCGATTTGTAAACGTTCGTTCGTTTGTTTGAATGCAGAAAGATTGTTTGAATATCTGCTTGTTTAAAGTACCATTTAAAGTAAGTACTTACTTAGGTGAAAATTATTTCGCGGAAATCTATATTCTCGTATATTGTATTCTCAGTATACTTTCGTAAGTACCATATAATTGAAACCATTTTCTTTGAATTGATATAAGTAAATCAAATAAAACTAAGACCTTAATAAATATTAGTCGATTTACGTAAACGAAATTAAGCTTGCCTACAGATATTTCCATTACGATCAAAGATACTCAGATTGCTGAATATTCAATGAAGATGTTTCGCATATCACTGCGAACGTCATAAAGCAAAATACGTAATGGAGTGTAACAATGACAAAGGTCTGTATCTGTGAACAGCAGATCTGCCGACGAAGGTAACAATGACTAAGATTAATTACATCCCAATAATGACAGAACAATCTTATCTGACGCCAATGGCGGAATTCATCATGAGCGCCGTTTGCGCCTAAGCGCCTCGTCATCTAAAGCCACTATTGAAATCGAAGCAGTTTTGTTTGCTATTGTGATCAAGAAATATGACAACAATAGTTTCTACATCTTCAGCCAAACGAAGAGTTATTTATTACGTAGTATTATGATTTAGGGTGTTGGCACGCCGCCAATATTCGTGCGCATAAGTTCCGATTCCTAATGAATTATGACAATTGCGAAGTTTGAGAACTGTTTAATGACTCATTTGAATCTTAATGTAATCATAGGTTTCTATATTCTGCAATTTTTGTTCTGAATTTTATAATGTCAGCAGAAGGGAATTCCGTCGTCAAAGATAATGTAAATTTTCTAGGCTGATTTTATCTAATGAAGACGTTGTTCGTGGAAGTGGGACGGTAGTAAACCGCGATCATCGAAACTTTTCGAATAAAACCGATGAGACCCCTTGTTTACGCAGTTTGTTGCTTCATCCGCCCTTTTCTTTGTTCAAATCCAACTTTGTCTTGTTTCCTTACGTAATTTGTGGTTTCAACTATTTTATTGGGATTCAGAAAATGTAGTTAGACTTTATATTTTTTAAGAAAACATTTATCATCTTGGTCGAGTGACTTTCTTTTGTTATAAATATCTTGATAGCACAGCAAAGTTAGCGAAACATTTTAAAATTTTGAAGGACTGTTGAAAGATTTAAAAACTTTTGAAAGTCTGTCAAGATAGTCTCAGCATCTTTTTGAAAAGGCTTTTTATTTATTAGTTTTTTAACTATATTTTTTGCTCTTTCGAGTGGCTTATAAAGTAGACACCTACGCTGGAGAAGTTTGGTGGACAGAATATAATAACTTTGTAGAATATAACGATGCACTGTGGGGCTTGTTAATAACTAAATACCTCAAGGAATCGAAGCATTTATCGCTTAGATAAACCCTTTGAAGCTTCATCTGGCAATACGAGCACCGATGAATATTCATAGTACGGGCAAGTCATTAAGCTACTCCTACCATTTTAATGAAAGCAAATTCACTACACGAACAATTTGTGCGAAGTTTGTGTTTGTAGGAGTTGATTTAAATTAGGCTCGGTAGGCTGAATATATCGTGGGCCGAGTCCTGACAGTTTCATGATTATCATTAAGGTCTTAAACTTATTTTTTGAAGATTGTTAGTGTTTATGCGTGTTTGTTCCATGTTCGGAGCAAATTACAAGTTAATACTGTTCTATGTCTTCAAGCTTAGGTAACTACATCTTCCTTGCTACTTTATTTTATCTTAATTGGTTCAGTAATTTTCATGTGACTACAGGTGATCAGTCAGAGAATTTCAGTATCGATAAAGATTAAAGTGTCAGTAAAATTAAACCGTTTATGTAAGTTAAGTACAGAAGCTAAATAATGTTCGTCGTAAAGTGTAAGGGTGTCATATTATCATGAGATGCGCTTCTGTAGAGGACACACTTTATGACTATTTGATATTACCGCATCACATTACTTGGCGCACTATTCCTGATACTATCCAGCTATAACTTTAAAGCAGATTCGAGTGAAATAGTCTATATATAATCTATAATTTTCAAGGATAATCTGGGTATGATAATGTGCGATATATTTATGGTTACAAAGATCTAATTGAAAATGATAGACATTCTGCTCACGTGTTGGTTTAATTAAACCTTAAATTGGTTCATAGTTTTCATATCAAAACGTAACGTTGAACCTGCAAATACAAGTTCCAAGTATAAATGTAAAGGTTAACTTATTCTATATCGATAGCACAATGTCTACCTAGAACCGAAAACTAAAGTACACTTACAATACGAAAACAATCTTAAACCGTCGATTACATTACACGACCGTTTGTCTGCCCTTTAGTTTAATAGGAATTAAGGGTAGTATTGTATCAGCCGCCTACTCGTAAGTTACTCGTGTAATTTACGCGAAACCGTAAGTTCTAGTCAACTGGGGGACGATCTATGTTAATCGAAAGCAATGGCCCGCACTTCCACAGGCCTATGGAGAAAACTGTGGCTGTTGGGTACAGTACTCTTCGCTTTGTTGCGTTCCTAGATAGTGGTATTTGTCATTCTTATTGTTCTGGATATGATTTAGTGTCGTAAGTCTAAACTGCGGTTTTTAAGAAAACTGGATAGGTTTTTTAGAATTGTAAATATTTTGCCAAGATATAGTGTTTTGGTAAGTGAAGATTAAATGTGTAATGATATGTAATTAGTATTCAGATGAAAGTTACTTAGAGGCAAAGTTAAATTAACCAAATTCCGTAATGATACTCCCAGACTTCCTTCTTAAAACTTCATCCTAAACACTTAAGTATCTTGTCAGCAATTACGTAATTACAAACACGTTGCAAACATTATAGTTATTCACGAAAGTAAGGAGTTTAAGGTTGTAAGAAAAGAGGTTAGGCCTCTGGGGCGTGATAGCGGCGCCCGTAAAACGAGTTGAGCCAGCGAAAGTTTCAGGTTTCCGCTCTTTGGAAGTACCAGGAACGTGGCAAACTTCAGCGCGGTCCAGTGAGCTGCTATAATTTCTAACAAAATTCCTCCTTAACTCCAAGTAGTAAATGCAAATTTATCCGACGCTTATTAGGTTTGAGGCGAATTATTATATTACTTTGTAATGACTTGGATCATTATTAAGTCACTAGGATGCTTTAATGTCTCCCGATGTTCCCGGCTTTAGTACAACGTGTTTCATTAATGTTATCTGTTTAGTTTTATTATTGAGGCGTATAAAGGAATTACTTCTTTTATTGCTGTGGTGTTATGCACCTTATCTTAGATCTCATGTGTATGTCTCATGTGTGTTACAGGAAACCTTTCATCATCTCCCTAGCTTTTTCCCAACCATCCCGCTTTCTGACTAAACGTTACGACTATCAAAATGTTCATTTGACAACCCATTTGACACGTAAGGACCCTATACGACATAAATCGATCGCGCCTCAAATTAATCTTTCATGTTAGTAGAAAATATCTGAAGGTGATTGCAATACTGAAGGCTGACCAAGTAAAAACAATTGGTATGAATAAGAAATTCGCCCACACTAAGAAAATCGATTCTTTTGATATTGTAATTATTGTGAGCAAGCGTCAACGAAGCTGTATTTTTAAACTTGAAACGTTTCTTTGTTCTCTGATATTTCCATCTTTTTGATAAAGAATTCGTGAATTCAATCATTATGATTTCTTTTCAACGTCTTTATTGATCTCTTTAATTTTATAGATTACTTGTTTCGAAAAAAAACCAGTCAATATGAAATTGCTGGTAGTAAAAATGCTGGTAGTACATCAGAGAAAAAAATTACATCGGAAAATGGAATGGCGTTCCTTGAATAGCGGGCTTTAAAAATTTTTAGTTTTGAATATACCTTGATTGGTTTCGAACTCTAGTTTTAAACAAACAGCTCAATACATAAATCAACAAGTGTTTTTAAACAACATTAATTCTAGTCGCGACCCGTTTCGATTCCCCTGGTTCGGCTGGCGAGACTGCGAACGCAAACGCAGCGTCATCCATCAAATCAAAGTTGATCTTTGTTCGATTTATGAAAACCGATAGTTTGCTTTTCGTGCCGCCATAATAATCTCTGTCATATTGGAAAACTTTATGAAGAATCGACGCTTTTTTGCTGTCCCCCGAGAAGGTTGTACTAATAAAGCGATATTGTTGTTGTCTCAATTTAGGTTGTTGAATTAGTAAGGCGTTATTGCTGGATTTATGTCTTATTTTATTTTTATCGTATTAAGTAATTTTATCCCGGAAAAGGAAACATAATCTTTATTTATTAATAAAAGTTACATTATTTCAGAGTGCTATTGAAAGCTTCGTTTATGCTCACACGGCTGCCTATAAGGCAGAAGATTATGTGAAAGAATTTCATGAAGCACTGACAACCATATTTATTCCACGGAAATCAACTTTAACAGAGAGTACAAGGGTGATACATCCACATGAATAATCTTATTTTCCTCCTATCAGAGTTAAATGGGGTAATAATGTTCATAGGGGCGGATTTTATTGCGTGGTTTTATTAACTCCAAAGTTAGAACGTTACAACAAAATGTCTGCCTAGTAGACTGGTTTGATGAGGTAAGGCCAGTGTAGTGTCGATGTTAATCGACAACAAATTAAATGTAGAGGATTTGGATAACGCAATATATTTTTATATTTGATAACGAACTCCATACGGAATGGACAGGAAAATATAAAATGTATTTTAGTTTATCACCTAGGAGCGTTTCCAATTATGCTCCCAAGGCTTCTTCCTGTAACAAAATGGTTTACGAAAAACTCGTTTGAAATAGTGATAAATTTTAACATGGGATGGTTAAAAGCACTTTTGCAGCGTCCCGATATTTCAATATCCGCGGAATTTCTAATAACATGCGCTTCATGGGGAGCGAACCGTCAGCGCGTATCGTAATGGACATTTTGTTAGCCTGAAGCCACGTCATTAAACTCATGCGATCAGCGAGCAGCGCATAGGCTATAGTTTGGCAGGTTGGCGGGTGAAGTTTGCGTCGATGAGCTGAGTCGGCGGTAAAAGTTGGCACATCAATATGCCGGGGCGCCTGGCCACCGGCCAATGTACGATACGCCAATTGAATATTTTGGCCGTCCCAGGTCCCGCTACACATCCGCGATACACAACTTGCGACAAGTTTAATGGCCTGCTCATAATAACGCGTCCACTCGCCGATTACGAGACATTTCTTTTCAGAAATTGTGTATTTCATGGCGCAAATGGGTTCTTATTGCGGAATATCTTATCTTTGTTTCTTTTATACCCGATTAAGGCGAATATTAAGAAAGTATGTTAATTCTAACTAATGTGTTTGTTATTCAGTGTTTGTAAAAACAACATAGTTCTCCTTGTTTAATGATTATTGCTATTCTGTTTGCTTGATATTTCACAGTTCGATTTTATATTGCATACCTGAGCCAACATATTGAATACTCTGTGTTAGCATTTGATTCTGATGGAATTCGGCACGCTATGCGGGAATTAATAGAGATTATAATACCGTGTCGAGTATCGGAGGTGGAATTAATACTGTTGGCGCCTGTACCTACATGTTTGCTCATACATGTTTAGCGTCGGCGTTATGCGTGCGTCTGTACCTGTATGACTGACGGAATTTGGTTAATTAGTGTTTGTTAGTCCGGCGGGTATTCCACGACAATCTTGTTACTCTGTGTCATATGGGATTCAGACCTTTAATTTGTTTATTTGTTAATTTAACGAATGCTATAAATACAAATTGTGTTCAGTGTCATATAAAACTTTAAGTTCCTGTCGTTACTATAAGATTTGATAATTCGTAAATGTCTTGGATATTTATTTTCGACCCGGTTTGCAATTATCCACCATTAGCAAGAACATGATCTCAATTAAGACTAAATCCTGAAGGAGCAAAATGTGTAGAGCATTTCGTCATTAATTTTTAAACGTCTAAGGTTACAAATTGGGGCAAAACATCTGAAGGTATATAGCAAAGCCAAACCGTATCTAAAGTATTTCTGTCGTCGTAATTCAATGCCCAGAAATTTAATTACAAACATTTGTATTGTTCCCCAAAACCTCGAGTAAGTAATTCAGAGCTATACACATACGTACAAGGGTTAAGGGCATTATTTCCTAACCCATTCCAACAAGTTGAAACATCGAGTGACGATAGTGTTGGTCTGAGCTTCACCTGTAGACTAATGACTCGTAAAATTAGTGAAGTGCAGTAAAGCGCTTTGTTTTACATGTAAAGTGTACGATGGCAGATAACTTTGTTCTGATTCAATGCGGGCCGCTGCATGTTTTGCCTGTTTGTGAAGATACGACGTATACTGAAATAGCCGTGGACTGAATACAAATTAAAACACACAGGATGTTTCCGTGAGCACATTTGGTTTGTGTTAAAGTTTTATTTGATGCGGTAACACAGAAGGGGAGGTAATTTACTTTGAAACTGTGTTTAAAAGGCATATGCCTTTAAAAAGGAATAAATTATGTTTGAACAAACAATCGATACCTAAAGTCAGGAAAATTAAGGTCCAACACATTTTATCCATGAAAATGTTCATAGATATTTAATAAACAAAGTTTCAAGGACCACTTAGATTAAAATCCGTAAACTAATAATAGCCCTTCAGCCATAGTTCATAACTTTATTAAACAAACGGACTCTCACAGAGTTTGAACTGTGATGCGACAGGATATAGGCGTAGAAAATAACAACAGCGAGCGTAGCACCGCGTGCCGCCCAGCGCTGCCTGAAACTGCCCGACGCCCGCCGCTCGACGGCCGCTCCACGGCAAATTTCGATTGCAAATTCTAATTGTACCGGCGCGTGTCGAAACCACATCGAAAACCTTACGGTTAAAACGGCCCTTGTTTCAAAACACTCGCAAATGGAACTAGTTTGTATGCAACTGAAGTTTTTCATAAACTTTTGCTGGTTTAAACCGCGCCAGGCGTTACTCTGGAGCAAAAAGTGTAATTAGAGGAAGAATGGAAATGAATTCGTTTCCTCTAATTTCTTTTATTTCATGGTGACTACTTATTTTCATGTTATTAAATTCTTGACACTTCGTTTTGCCTGCTTTACAATTCAGATGGGTTTTCAAATGCATAGCGAGTTATTATAAACGTCTAGACGTCGTTAAGTGTTGATGTAAAACATTCGCAGAACTCATTGCTTACATCGATCCTTTAAAAATAGCCGATGCTCTGTTATGCTGATATTATACTGTTTTTCGTAATGAGATGTCTCTCCGATCACGATATTTAAGTTCTTTTCAGAAATAAGCGAAGTTTTACACCAACAACAAAATTACAATTGTAACTTTACTATTATTTTACACAAGTTGTTTACTTGTTCGGCACAAAGCGAAGGCTGATAGGGGCAGACTCAACGAACGTCAGTCTTGTCAACTACTTTATGTGTGAACACAGTTTCCAAATTGCTGGATGCACTTTCAACTTACACTCGGTATCTTAATGAAAGTTTCAGTATAGATATAACTTTATTATTTTGAACAAGGGTATATAAAATTGTAGTTGGAAAATGGCTTACTTAAATAAGCAATGTAATATAATATAAAAGTGACTTGCACATAAAGCTTCTTGTTGTAATTTCGTAGAGAACATCGCAAGTGGAAGTACAAGTAAAGCTGTTATCGTAATGGATCAAACAAGCATCAGGCACTATTTGGCGCATACCTTGTTGATGGTACGGACAGGAAGCGTCACAGTGCACAGCCGGTAATCGGATTACGGTGCAATGGGCAGCTGTGCGCGAACCTGCGCCACGGTGTTTGCTGCCCCCGCACCCACCGACACCTTGATGTATACCTAATATCCTTTACCTGCACTGAATTTCATCAAAATGTTCCAAAGTTGCACTGGAATAAATTACGTTGGTTCACACGACCGGGTGGCCACGGTAAGTAAACTTGACGAATGCATACAATTCGTCAGCTCCTGTGCACTGTGTTTATTCCTATCGGCTATATTTTCCGAACTAACAGTTTTAGTGCAGTGTTTTAGAGCATGCTAGTGTTTTGGGCTTCACTAGCGATGTAGTTCAGTCGAAAGTAGGTAGTGCGGCGAAAAAGTTTAAAATTATATTGAGATAGGTGCATCTTTTTTACCTATTCTATAATGTTGTTTTTTAAATAACCGTTCAGGGACAAAGGCAAGTATACAATGCTGAAAATCTAAAACATTCTTATTTAATTGCTTCAAAAGAATTCTTGCACAAATCATAAAACAAACCAGAAATACCAAAGGTGAACTAAAAATATTTTTCCCTTGTTCAGAATAAAGAAAATGTACATACAAATGCAAATCTTATGATTACAAAAAAACCGTTGCACGCAAATTCGCATAGTAGGAATATACAGTGTTGGTGAAATATTTCATAGAGCTTCGGGCCCTAGAGGAAATTCAATTAGCCCAGTGCCTGTTTGACCATCAGCGCAGCATGTCGCTATCGCACGCTCTTGCTGCGAATTAATACGAGTTTGTTGCTATGTTATTCCTATATACCTTTAGGCGTATTTTCATATTAATCGTTATGGTTAAAAGGGCACTTATTAAATGTAGAACGACTTTTAGATCAGCAATATGTATTGGAAATTATTATTGGACATCGGTATTTTTTTCTTTTCGCTCGATAATGATATGTACAGTTGTATATTTATAACGTTACTATTTCGGAAAAAAATACACTATAAATTCAGAGCCCATTCTCAAACTTTAACGCTTTATAAATTTTTACAATCGTTTTCAATACGTTCAATACGAGAAAACATTATCAAAATAATGGGAGATAGTCTAGTCTTGAGTTTTTATCTAACTTTTAAATAGTTAAAACTCAAACATCGGCTATTAAGAACAAGTCTGTAATTCATTTAAAAATTAAATACGCTCCTTTGGTTAAGTTTCAATTTCGAATTATTGATGCATGCGAGTATCAAGTTTATAAACAAACACAGACACAGATTTCGTGTGCAGGTAAAGTTAGATTTGTTCCCAAAAATTGCCAAGCGAAAAGCGCTAAAAATGTAACTTTCACACAAAAAATACTTCGCAGTTTCATAACAAGCAGTTATTCATAAGATTTAATCAGGATTTTAGAAAAGTTTGTTCGTGTAACAGGATTTTTAATTAGCACAGTCAGTATCAAAACTCAATTAGCGTTTTAACCCTGGCTCTTCGATGTGTGCCCAAAGTTCGTTATGTAATTTGCGTTAAGCGTATTACATAGGACGGCATCGCGCCATTCGGGAAAGTCATCGGTAAAATTCGCAAGTCCGGTACCGTGAGCTAATCGGTAAATTCGGTTACGCGGATATATCGAATATCGGTTTCAACGTTCATTTCGTTCAAAAGATTTTATGGATATTTTTAAATTTTGTATTTACAGATTATATGGAAATTGACGACGCTTGTTATAAGCCTTTAATTATTATGAACATTTTAATTTTATGCATCCAACTATTTTACCTCTATATGAAGGTTTTTATGATGCTGGATTTTTTCATTTTTTGTGTCTTTTACTGATTATATATTTTAATGCATTAGAATAATGCTATAAGAGAGTCAATAGCAAATCAGCTTATCAAGCCTAACTAATCCATATAATGACAAAGGCAAATCTTCCCTACTTAGATCATAATAAAGTTAAATGAACCTCCAATTAGTTCCAGAATACTAATTAAATATACATTTGGCACAGATACTACGACTTAAAAGTTTTACTATCGCAAAATGAAGTGAGAGTGGTCAGTTTTCCTAAAGTTGAGGATAATTTTCAATTTCAAGTTACATGAATACGTATTTCATTAGTTTTAGCAATGTCAGTCTAAAAAAATGATCACAAATACTTGTGGCTATGGAAGAATTGGAGAAAGGAGAATAACAAATCTGTTATTCATTCTATAGCTTCATATTTCTTTGAAGGAGGTCTGTGTATTGCTATATTAATCAATGCTACCAACAGATTAATGAACGCCTCTCGCCCAAAAACATTCATACATATTCTATTTGCCTTACGGTAGGCAATCGGCAACGTGGGCTGCTCAGTCAATCGGACAGGCTGATCCATTGGAATGTAACAGAAGCCAAAAGCTGAGTCCTGGAACTACGAGTCACCCGGGATTCGTGGCTCAAACGTAGTTATGGGATTTACATGGGAACACGCAGAACAATGTTTTATTGCCCCACTGTATTAGAGTTGGTATTTCCCAAAAGGCCCTCTGAAAATGTATTTGGAATTGCATGCTCTGTCAAATGTACCTGCTTGTGAAGACAATGTTAGGCCCAGATATGCTGACGTAAAGTTAGGCACTTCGTGAGTCGAGAACTAATACCATTGTTGTTTGAAGTTAATTGAAATACGTCTGCATAGTTGTGTTGCTTCGTAAACTTTGAAGTGATCTGACGATTCTTAGTATTATTAGAAAGTTATACTGCTTATTGCTTATTAGAGTGTAATTTACATTGAAAGTTATAATTCCACAAATAGAGTCTACAGTTATAATATAGATTATTTCAATAAGCTTTTAATATGATATATGATTTATATAGTTTTACTTGAAATAAACGGTTTTTCGGAAATAATGAAAACGATAAGCGTGGAAAATGATTTTACGAGCCAGTTACGCAGTGTAATTAATAATGTAATAATAAGAGTTAGGCAGTATTAAATGAATTTGAGTAAAATCTTGACATAAAGTCTGCGAAATATAATTTAATTATTATTTTGACGAATAGGTAAGACAATGATGATAATATTCTTTGTAGTTATGCAATATTACTTTTAGATTTATATTCCATGTTGCCTTCGCTATTGACCTAAAGACCAACAATAAAATTATTGTTCGAATACCTTCTTAAAACAAAAGCTTTGGAGTATAATTGATCAGCGCTGGTCACAATTCTACGGTTCAGCGAGGGGACCGTATAACGGCCTGACCCCAAAACTAAATAAAAAGCCTTAATTGTTTGGTTTCTATTTTAAAATTGGAGCAGATTTTGCCTTTGTTCAGTCTGGTGACCTTTTATAATAATAGGTTTTGGTAATTAAAATTTGGTATGTTTTAAAATAATAATGTAGGCATTCCTTATTTATAGAATTTATGGCTAGAGATGACTCTTGAAAGTGTATTAACGCGCTTTTTGTATTCAGTTGCAACAGAGAACAATTCCCTGTAATAAGGATAACAATCAGGCGGCTCGTAGATATATCTGAGGCATTCGCGTGAGGCTCGCGCCCGTAATGTATTGATTCCGTTTATTTGTGGACTGCTGCATTCCGGCGTGCTTCCCGTCTGTCACCCCACACCATCCAGCCAATTGGCTAAATAAAGATTATGTCTGCCTGCTCTGAAATGCTACTGTATTCCACAAACTTTGCTCAATTATTATTTAACGGTGGAACGAGATATTTCTGGAAATACTTCCTACTTTGTTGTGTTTAAATAATTTCTGAGAGGCAGTTGTTATTTAAGGATAAACATAACAAGGACTTCGCTGTTCGCTGTAGATCTTACATTACTCGGCGCGCCATAAAACTGAATAAATAATAAAGATGAATTCATAAAGTAATTTGGGCATGAGCACATTGTTTTATTAGGCCATAGGCATCTCGAAGTAAGGTACCTAATTTGTCTGCAGCGATGATCCTTTCATCCAAAGAAGAGTGCAAATCATTCTTCGTAATAACACCTTCGCTCGGTTGGTGTTAAGATTTACGATTTTATTCAATCCAACGTCCCGGTAAATTACGGGGAGCCGAGATCCATTAAGTGCTTAAGTGCCTCCCGAGCACGAAATTGGGGATGATAATGGAAATGGGTTCCTTACTATGTTAATATGGGACTTTACACCGAGCGGACCAATTCACGCGTTGTTCCAGCAATATGAAGGCCGGGTATTGCGGTATAACCGTTTATGTTATGAATAGCCCTTGATTATGCTGACTCATTACTTGATGGTTAATGTTACTTAGGACCGTGTAAAAAGATTAGCCGCTCCTTGTGAGTGGATTAACACATGAGAGTACGCCTGGACGCCTATTAATCATGTGCTGCGGTTCTGTTTAGTTTATTTAATATTCATTATAAATGCAAAAGGAGTTGTAATAAAATGATTTGATCAAATAAAACGATAGAAATAAGAAACCAGAGCTCACGATTGTACTAGTTCTGGAATGTCGGATTACAGCGGAGCAACAGAAAGTATAATGAATTAATTTGAATCTACCCGTTCTCTGCTGCATAAGCCGATTCCGCTAAGTGATGAGGTCGGTTTCGCGGTTCGTAATTTATTTAATTTTCGTATGTCCAAGTTAGCGTCAGTTTACGACGCGCCCGAGTTTCGCCAAGAAGGTGGCGCTGCCATTTATCACTCGCAACTTTCATAACCACTCCTTCGATTCCTCTATAGCCGACACGTATCTACATATATGTAATAGTAACGTTATTATAATTTATTAGTTTCAGCCCACTAACTCGATAGAAATGGAAATAGGCGCTCTCATTCGCAACTTTGGCACAATAAAGAAGTTCCAATTCCTTCACACTGGGGCTACAAATGGGATAAGTTTAAGAAAGCAATCGGCCTTATATGGTCGTTATGGACCAGTACGAAGGCGCGGGCGTGAAAACCATTGGAAAGTTTCCCTTATCGCTTCATTTGATATAATTCTTCTACAATAGCTATTTCCGTTTTGGAAACTAGCAGTCGATAAACTTTTAAAATAATTTAGTGCTAAATAAATGTTAAGGGTGAGCTGAGTCAGGGCGAGTCGGGGCCGAGGTCGTAGAAACAAAATTAATTACGAAATAGTCGAGAAAACTTTTGGGTTGGCGTCGCGTCGTCGGAATAATTGTTGCTAATTGAGTTCCATCCACCTGGGAAAAAGGGGACAGGAGGGGATGAATTACATTTGTGAGTATGAATGCGCCCCGGCCTCGCCTGCCGCGGTGACGCTGCACCTAACGAGTCGCTTTTTAATTACACACATATGTTTGCTGTCTCATACACCTAAATAACTTTTACGAGGAAATAAAATTTTGTCGTCGTAAGATATCATACTTGAAATTCCAGTTATCGCTTGGTTGAAAATATTTTTATCCACTGAAATCTTTATTTTTATGAGCAAATCTCCTGTGATGAAAATGTTTTCGATGTCTAATTTAGTAGGTACTTTAGGTATTTGAAAAGGTGTCTAATTTATCGGACCAGCTTTATCTTACTTTTTGTGACCTTTGCTAATATTTCAAAGAATACAGATCTTTTATTACTATGTAATTTTCTTTATAGAAGCTTGAAAAGGTTACTGTGGTACGTAGAGATTTAGGTACTTTTATGACTGGAATATTTTTGTTGTTGGTAATATTAAAATATTAATTTGGCTTTTTGCTCGGTCCCTCGATAATTACCTAATTACAGGATGAACCTTTTACGTCGTAGCTGCTACGAGATTTACTCGTAGTACTTCGTAGCAGCTCGTAGCCATGAATTGTTGGGTAGCATTGTAGGTAGTATCAGTCGCCTTATCTTCGACTGGGGGTATCTCGTTAGAGACCGTCGCTTCAATAGTATTAGGATTACGGTGCTGTTCGTCGCGTGATTGCTAATAAGCCAATCATTCGCCACTGATTGGCTTTGAAGATTATCTGGAGTTACGGCTTTTCATGTTTATGGAAACAGCTGGCTCGTTACAGCCTCGGCTTGTATTTCTACTGTTGCATTGGCAAATAAAAATAAGTACCAACGAACTTTGCCTCCAGAAATAGATTAAAGAACGACTTTTGTTGAGTTTCTTTTGTAAATTGTTTTAATAAAATTAACCATTGTTCGTATTCAGAAAGGGGTTACTTAATTTACAACTTTTGTTAAGACTTTGCGATTGTATTGTGATATGTACCTGCAGGTAGGAATTAGTAGGCCAATTGTGAATTCTTGACGACTTTATCAATAAAAAGGGCACATTTATGAAAAAATACAGCACCTCTGACAAAGGGAAACAACATGTAAATGTGTAATAAAGTTATGAGTTTATATTAATTAAATTGTACCCCATACGGGAAGTGACGTGACCGTACATACATCACAAATATTCTCGCATCATTTTACTTATTTAGCCGGCAACGCTATACAGGGCGAACTTTTAAACGGGAACATATCTCAACATAATGGCCCAGTATTTGCCAAGTTATGACGAAATAAAAATGGTAAAACAATATTTGCATACCACTTAAGAATAAATTGTTTATTCTAAAATTCCGTGTTTTAATGTTGGTTGCAACTTTCTGGTTTAACGGAATGCGTGACTACGCAATATTAACGTTTGCAGTTTTTTGGAGCTTTTTAAGTTAGCTTGCTAGTAACTTCATATGAAACATAAAATATTATGTATCTCATAATAAATGTTTGCTACATTTATATACACACAAAGCCCTTCGCGCACGTCCTTTTTTCCGGATGAAACGTACTTAATCCCTTAAGTCAATATGTCCCTTGATTAAAACATCAGTCTGTATATAGGTAGGTTGGCAGGGACGGTAGCTCGGTGGGCGACGAGACCTAATTAGCATCAACTTAATGAATATGTAATACTTGTTAGGTAATTGAATTATACTCGCCTTGAAAGTAATTTTGAATGCAGCTTCCATTTTCCCTACAAATTATTGTTATCAGCCAGTTTGATAATGTGTCGGAATATATTTAAAAGTTATTTTGTGTTAATTATGGTTGTCTTGTTGGTGACGTGGTGAACAGCCGCAGATTTTAATGACACAGCTTGATTGCTTCGTGAATTTTATATGTTCATTTGAAATATGGTTTTAATATTTTCGTCGGTCACCATAATATTTACCACAATCTCTGAAAGCGGACATGCCATTTATTTATTGATAAAATAATAATGTAAAAAAAGTTTTTACTTTGGACTTGACTTCAATTTTCTTTTCGAAAGATATTTGAGTTGGAGAGTAGGTACAGTAAAACGGATATCGATAATATCAATGTCTCATAGAGCAGTGAGCCCAATATAACCTACTTCAGAATATTGTTATTCAGTGCAGGCTGTTATTAGTTCCTGTCAAAACGCCAGCCATTTGAACTGACTCTCGACTTGCATTTATGAAGGTTTGACTATTACTAAACTTGTACAAGTTTCTCTATCAATCTGGAAATGATGAAATATCGTTTTATGAGAAGCTACTAACCGTAATATTCAAGTCTCAGCATCTGGTATCGATTCCATTCACGGTTTTATTTTTGTAACATTTACTCATACCAATAATTTGCACATGTCACCATTATCAAACGGTACGTGAGACGTGCTCGGGTTGCGTACAAATTATTCAAAATAAATAGAGAAATAATTACAGATTCAGAATAATCTATAATTCTCCTCTATATTCAAAAACAATTGACAATAGCAATATCCATCAGTATAAACAACAGAAAACCGTATCACAAAATGGCGATCGGATTGTGAAATGAACAGTCGGTCAAAGCTGTGCCAATCCCATTTAAAAATAATACAGCTAAAACAAATGTCAGGTGTGATCTGCATTAAAAGCTCTCCAACGGACGGATTAAACTGGGACGCTCAGATTGAGTGCATTTCGGAGTTAAAATTGATATACATTAACTTATATAGTCAGTGGTCCATTAAAATAGTTTTAGGCTATTAAATTTATTTATAATCCGGGACATACAATGAGTACACTCGAAAATAGAATATATTTTTGAGATAGTGTCTTCTAATACATTTTTACCAGTAACCGCATTAGAAAACGTTAGTTCTACCAGATAACAAGTTTTTTCTATTTTTAAATCTACTTGTTACAGTTGTTTTTTTAACGCTTTAAAGATTTCTATTAAAATCGCTGTTCTACAGTGTTCGATAGCGTATGCAAACCTATCTCTTAACATTAACAATACCTTTGCACGATACAGCGAATTAAATTCTGTTTCTCCCGAACCAAATACACGTTCATTAAATCGCTAGATGCGCAGAGCTTCGCATATTCTATTATTGGCGTGTAAATTAGCACCACTACAGTTCATTACATATGAACGAATATTCCGTTATTAGAGAACCGAGACTGCACTAAATTGGTCCAAGCCATATCGACCCGCTCCTACTATTGGTGTTCAATAACATTGTAGGAGGGAAATTTATTTCACTTTACTATGTATAGTACCCATACTTATTTTCATTCATTTATAGTGTGTATGTTTGTTACGTGTAAAATGAAAGGTGTGAAAAAATGTGTTATTTGGCTATGAAAAGTAGTAGTTACATAAATGTGGGTGAAACCTCGGGAAAGCTCGTAGGGTTTATTCATTACTTGCCCCAGTTTCTCTCATCACGACACAGATTTTGTTTAAGTGACAGCAGAATATGAGGCAAATCACAATTATGTCAGTTAGGAACGAAGCTGAGCTCTAAGGCAGAGCATTTCAAATGTATGGAATGTTACATAACGTAATACTGAACTTGATTTCAGTTTTGGATGTTTGACCGCATTCGAGAAACACGTGTTTGTGGAGTAACTGCACTAGGTAAGTTAGGTATGGGAGGTTTAAATACGATAAAAATATTTTCTTATACATATAGGTCGACGTGAGTAGCAAAAGTTACATCCAATGTTGAATCAAAGGATTCATATAAAGTTGTGGTTGAATACAAAGTTATTATAGTCCGTTTTTAACTCCGTAACTAGGCTGTCTTTATATTTATGGTACTTAGCAAGTAACTATTACAAAAGGAGATGACCTGAAAACCTGCAAAAATAAATAAAACGAATTTAAAAAAATATTATAAGTAAATATCTAATCGCCTGTCTACAAGCATTTATCACTTGCAAATCGTTTCGACAAACCTCGAAGCGCATCTTACGAATACTTTTTCGCGGCGACCGTATTGGCAACAATTTTCCCGCCAAAGTTCTGAAAGTCGACGGGAAATGGCCGGATATGGTGGTGGGAGATGGGCTATTGACTTTTCTCGTTATCGCTACACATGGCTTCAAGCCGTTCTAATAAAGTTCGTGAGGGATCTTCTATACTCACTCTATAAATGGTAGTAAGCCGAAGACATAATAGAAGACAAATAGTAACTTGATCATTTAACTTTAACGTTAAATTATCTTCATTTACATAATTCATATGTGTTGTGAAGCATTCTTGCCTATTTGAATATATTTAATAGATAAAAGTTTAGAGTTAGTCCGTGTGGTCGTGTTCGCCGCGAGCATTATTATTTGAACAACTATTTTATTCCGACGAACGGAACGCTACCGACTTTTTCATATAGGTACAAAAATATCAAAATCCAGCTTTTATCTCATCCATATCCTCATACTTTAATATTTAATCGAAAAAATGGAGCAATGCAGTGTGGTTACTTTAGTACAATAATCGTAACTAATCTTACAAATGCAAAAGTAACCAGTCTTTAAAATAAAATTAAAATAGAATGTCTTTCTGTCGCGCTTCCATAACTACATTAGGTACCGATTTAATGAAATTGGTACACCAATACTCTGAAGAATGAAAAACGACACAGGCTACTCATTGCCCGGTTGCGGGCAGTACTTCTCCCGGGACGTGGTCAAGACCGCGGAGACCAGCTAGCCTAATATATAGGACCACTAAAAGGTGTGCTGTTACGTATTATAAAACTACAACATATAAAGAGCTGGCTCATGTGAACTGCTACATAGTGCCTACATTTCGTGTTCGTTCGTGATGCAAACACATAAAAGTTGTGTGTGGCAGCTGTGAGAGGTAATGGCCCCGAAATAATTTTCTTCGCTGAATACTGAATGCTATCGAAGTTTAAGCGGCACGGCGTTAAATGTTCCGTTATCCGTTGAAAACGTCCAAGAACTTATGTAAAACACTACAATTTCGCAGCCTTTTAAATCGTACCATATTTTTACCTCCGCACAAGTAAAAGGAGGAAGTGGCTGAGTGCTTATTAATATTTTCGGCTTTATATGGCATTTAATATAACAGGTGACAGCGTCCAGGCAGGGTAGTTTTCTATTACGAAAATATAAACTCGACGGTCGAGACACATCACATTCATAATTTAGTGGACCAACTGACGTCACGTATTTTTAGCTGGCGCTTTAGTGCAGAATGGAAACCTGTTAAAAACCCAGAGTAGCTAGCGGCTACGAGGGAAATATTTATCAAGAAAGGATGATGGAGTTTTACAAAACGTAGTGCGGCTGTTTAGTTTTCTCCTAACATTTATTTTGTAGGAAACTTGAACGTTCTTAAACTTGGTGTCTAAATAACTTTATATCTCTGAGTCTGACTACATTTCGGAGCTCAAAATTTTTAGCAAAAGCAAATTGTTTCCGCATATTTTATTTCTTACTCAAACAAAAAGGCTTTTAACTCGGTAAATATAGAAACACCAAGAAAACTTTTAATGTTGAAAGATTTTATTTTTACTGGCGTATTCGCGGGTATGGCGGCGCGGGTGCAATTAAAGATTATACCCTAGTATTTGCATAATATTGGGGCGTGTATAAAGTACTGCGAGGAAAAATATGGAATGGCGCAAAACAATAGCCGGCCATTCCCCAGATTACTGAGGCCCTATAATGAATCGCTGAATTACCGAAACAAAGGATCGTGCCAAAAGATGTTTTTTTTTGCCCAAGTTTTTGAATTTTGCACAACAATTATGTTTGTTGTATTCAATTTCAATCATTGAAAATATAATTGAAAAACATTACAAAAGGAATTTTGAAAGTTGTTGCTATTTTTGATCATTCATTTAAATGGATTTATTTCCTAAACGGGACGATTGGCGATAGGAAAAATTTCAGTTACGTTCAAGTGTAAAAAAGAAAAACAATTTTCTCCAATTACATTCAGGCACTTTATATAACACAGGCAGGTAAATTACTATGTAGGTGGGTACATCAAATAACCTCACAGCCACATCGGTCCGCATCAAGCAGTGCCCAAGGGCAAAAAGGTCTTGCCCATAATTTGGCAAAAAAATACTTAGGACTACTTGAAAATGTTGGACGGCTGTCTCAAGCACGCGTACTAAAAGTTTCTAAGAGAAGTCGTCCCGACGAGAAATCTCCTCGGAAGCCCGGGACGTCGGGTAGATTTATAACGCCAGTTACCAAGACGCAGGTATTTTCACTAAGGAAAACTGACCAATACCTTTACACGTATTTTTTTATAAAAGTATTTTTATTTCTTAAGTTAGGTGGTCCGTGGGTGCTCCAATATTGACAGCAGTCGATACGCACTTATGTCGAAACTTGTTTTATGTATTCAGTCACTTTGTTAGGGTAAAGCTTGATAGTTTAGTTTGATTTATTTATGGTAGTAATATTGAAGTTATGGTAAAGTTTGGCGTATGGGTATTATTTATTAGTAGTAAACAGAAAACATTATGATAAATCGATACACAAAATATTAACGATAGCTTAAAATACCTTGATGTTTTGTTTAACTTACACCAGTTACGCATGCGTCTTCTATATTGCAAAAAATAACAATTATAGTAACCATACAACCTGCAATACCTACAGCGGTAGTTCACACAATACGGGTTGTAAACACACTGTTACCGAACAATCCCGCAAGGTACAGATTTCCTTATCTTTTTCATCCACTTTACTCTATCGCTGACATCCGCCACGGAAATGTTACTCTCACCATATTCCCGTGTTCTGTTTCCATTACGGGAAACAATTTTGTTCACTCTAAAACGACGGTTGTTATTCTGTTGACAAATAATAAAACAGACAATATTTAAATTATAATATAAACTTTTATTATCTCAAAAGGTATTTGAATGGGAAACGGTTGAAAGCTCGAGTAACCTACTTATAGAGTAAAAGCCAAGGGCTTAATTACTTACGGAATTTCAGTAAGCCTATTGGGGTCTAATCTATTTTACTCGTAGAGCTAGAACGGAATGCTAGTCTACCCCACCAATTCACGGCTGAATTAGAAACTATAACATCTATATTTATGTAGTTAAGGAATCTTTAAAATTGCTCTCCTTTCTTGCCTTGTTTTTAAAGCAATTTTCTTTTACGGAGTCGGCAAAAGTAATTGAAAAATCTAAATGAAACCGCGTCGTTTCGTTTATACAGCTTTTTAGTGTTATTTTTATTATTTTTTGTGTGTTTTTATTACGATACTGAAAAGCCATTATAAAATAGGTGATGGTTGTTAGTTTGGAAACGATAGTGACTTAAAACTTGTAAGTGAATAAAAAATTGAGGGTATATTTCTAGGTTAAGTACTAGACTGAATACTGAACTAAAAACCAGTATTTAGGAGCTTCACTCACAAAAAAAAACTTATAACAGCAGTTGAGTACGAAGCAAAAAGCTAAAAACTTCTGCTTTATTTAAACTAATTGAAAAACCGTAAACATTTCACAAACAAGCGAAAAGCGAATTGAAATAATCGAAAACACTTTGAAGATTCAAAGCTGCTACAAAATAAAGTGGTGAAACCAATTGATTGTCAAGGAACTCGTTACTTGAAAACTAATTAAGACTTTCACACTTGTTGATCTCATTTTCCTCCTCATTGGGTAGAAGCAATCTATTTTGGCCAGTAACTGGTGCTAAGGGTTGATCCTCGGAGCTTATAATATCAACAATATCTGAGGAAGTTGCGCAAAGATCGCAGAAGAACGGCTTAATTACTGTTCTCAATGAAGTTAAATTAAATGTTGAGACCTGCAGTTATACCTTTAATCAGGCTACTTTCCTCTCGCTTTGTTTTTGTTGGATCCTATTTCCTAGTTATACTTTTAATTCCTATGGAAGCTTGATCGACACTAAAGAGTTAATATAACGGTAAATATTTTTTTTATTTGTGTAGGTGCGATAGTACCTAAATTTTCTCCCTATTTAGGTACACTTTGCTCTATACAAGCATCGTTGTCCTTACAGACTACGCACGTTGTTCCCCGAGAGGTCTTGAGTTAGATCAGTCCGTTGACCTATTGTTGGCCCCTGCACTTTGTACAGGCTTACGTGAAGAGACACGCACGGGATGTCGAGCCGGCTCAGCCATTTATTTTTAAGCCGTCAGATAATAGACACGAAGTAAGACCGAGTGCGGGTGGTTGAAATCCGAAGAGTTCTGGTCACTCCTTTATGAAGTACAATGTGAATTAGTGGGTGTGATTATGAGTAAGCTTTTATGTGTTTGTTTGTGATCCAGAAATGTGTTTTTTTATGTTTTTTACATAATTTTTTAATACACCTACCATTAATATACCATAACTGAAACCAAATGCATTTCTATTTTCTGTTACACCTGGTATCGTGTCACGGCTATGTTCTGGCTATGCAGAGCGAGTGGCGGCTGACCGCTTCTCCAGGGAAATCACGATTTCGTAACATGATGTTATTAGTGCTCAGGTGAATATGATATAAGTCGCTTCTTAACACACCCGCGGGAAAAGATTAGATTGCCAACCTACGAGTATTCAAGAAAACTACATTGCTTATTTCATTTTCACTGGACGAAATCTTTTACAAGTATCCGAATATATTCCAGTCTATTTAACAGTGCTCGGTCCAACTTTAACATGCTACTAGTTTGTAGTAAATACTACATAGATCTTCTGACATAAGCGTTTAAGAACACGTTCTATAGAGGCCCCTAAGCGGATACAAAGACGTAAAATTTGTTATCACGGCCCACGGCTCGGGTCGGACATTTCATTATAAATACTTGTAGGCATAAGAAATAGCCAGCGACCGTTTAGTTGCCATGAATAAAGTTGTAGTTTCAGTTTTCAAATTATATTATGCACGTATTGAACAATAACTATAAGATACGTAAAGCTTGTTTAAATTCGCGTACATTGCCAAGATGATGCTTTATACGTTTGTAAATTAACAATAAATTTGTGTTGGTTGTTAATGGAGGGCAAATATTAGCGGTGCTCGCGAAGCCGATGAGGCTAGTGGGGCGTGCTTGGTGTTGGAGCCCTGCCAGCGAGAGATACACGTCTTGTAGCAAGAATACTGCTGTTTGTCTTCATTATGACTCGCTCTTAGGATTAACTTAAGACGTTTATCTCGGGTTCCAAAGTGCACAACAAAAATTGCACAGCGACGTGCACTAACTAGTTCACTCGTTACACCACTTAAGTGCTTATTAGCTATTTAATTTGTGCAAATTGACTACGTTAAAGTACTAATTACGTAATTGATTGATGTTTACCTGTTCCGCGGCGGTTTATTTTGAGCAATTCAGGAAATTTACTTCGTTACATTGTCAAACATTAATTAATTATTCAGTAACTTGATTAGTATTTAATGTAAAATGTTCCATGAAGGATTATGCTCGCTTACATCATATTGTTTTTCATTAATTCTTTGCCAAGGTTTTGTAACTTTTGTAGCATTTCGCTGAATTTCAATCTTCAACTTGTCGTCGCAGAGATGAAAACTTCGCAGTGTCTCCAAGGGCTCTAAATCGTCGACTATTCGGGAGAAAAATTACCGAGCATCTTGGAGCACAGGGCAAAACGCTTTACGAGTGATACGTAAACATTTTTTATTTCACACGCAAGGCTAACTCCGAAAACAAAGTATGAATTAAATTTATGAGTGAATAAAATTACTGGTGTACCTTTAACGAACATCAAGCCGTATAAACGTGTAAAATCTGCCGGGCTGAGTCGGCCCGCTCATTACGTATTCCGTTTCGGCGAGCGAATATTTCGACAACAAACATTATGGTAATTTGGCCGCATAACGATCTATTTTACACCTGTTTACGTAAACACGCTGCCTAAGCTTCGGAGACGATTTTTCCCTGCTTACACTAGTTCGCTGGTCGCCAAAACGATCGTTTATTTACAAAGGACGCCAAATAAAATGGTACTCGCGCTGTGATGAGGGTCTAATGTTCGTAGTTAGCACACAGCTTTTTTGTTCATGTCAAATGTTTCAGAAACTCATTATTGAGTAATTTCACGATAAGGTCTATTATGAGGTTTCATTGGACATTGAGGTAATTTCTTTACATAAAGATACTAAGACTTAAAATGTCTACATTTTATTCGTAACTTGTTGCTGAGACATTAAAACGTTTTAATCCGGCTTATAAACATTATGCTGGGTTTGGTTGCAGGTCACGTTCAAGAGTTTACAGTCGATTGGCTTAAACTTAAGGCGGAAGGATTCACTAAGCGTTATCTTCAAATCTTATACGTTATTACGATTTATTCGAGCGTTCATGAAAATGTGGGAGTTCTGGACTAAGTTTGTGACCAAACGCGGTTTGGGCCGATAACTCACGTTCCTCTTGGGGCGCATTATAACACGACGCTTCACAACGCGCTGCACACTACAGAGTTATTGTTTTTTACTTCAAAAGCATTGCTAACTGCTTCAGTTCTGCGAACGTTCAAACTATTAATGACAACCAGAGGAGTATCAACATCTAAACTTGTCCGAACAACTGCTCCGAGACTAAAGTTGGTAAATGAATTTAAACTCTAGTGTGTCAGTTTAGGGTTTAGTTTGAGTGCAGCTGGTGAAGTGACCGCGCCAATGCTCATGAATACATCAAGTGCAATCCGGGGTGACGCGAAAGTGCATCACATCACTCGACCTTCGCCAGTGTAAATTGTGGTCTCGAGGGACCTGCATGCAGAAATTGATGTTACCAGTATAGTTGTAAACTTCACTTGAATAGTCATGTGGATAATGTACGTATTGGCTTTCGTTCTGAGTGGTTGCAGATTTAAATGTCTGTATATCCATTTTTTTAATGTACTCAATTTCAGCACACCAACAACCACCGAAGTAAATATTACATTTTTACAAAACTTGAATTGTTCACGTTTTTTAATGTTTGTTAAGTCTGCATGCATGTACTAGACAATACCAGATCTACATACCTGTGTATTGATAAAGTAAGTGTTGAAGGATGAACATTTGTAGTATTCTTAGGAGCGTCCCCTCGAGACGTGGTGAACAGCGCCTGTATGTAAATGTAGTCTCGTGATTTGTGGCAGAGTGACAGGCTCTCATTGCTCGCCCGCGGCTCCGCGCTGACGACACTCCAACACACCCTATTGTTGACTCCCGCCGTGTACAACTTATACCTACACTTGCGTACAAATACCCGCACACAATAAACGTCTGCCCGACCGAATCCCCAACTTTTTCCCTACCTCGAACGAAGATTATTCAGGGAGAGCCCTAACTTTATAGCTTCCGAGCTTTAAGTAATCGGAAATTTATAGTGCTTATCCGGAGCAAATCGCTTACGGGACTAATAAATGGAATAAAATATCTAGTCTTCATTCTGTTGTTATATCTCTTTTCATCCCAATAGCCGTCAAAGTGTTTGTTCATGAAATCCATTCGTGATCTGGAAAGATCAAGAAAAACAATCGTGAATAATACAAAAGCGTAACTAGTAATGTTAGCGCGTATTGAGCCGTCAGATGTGCCGCTGTCTATTGTTAGACGCAAAGCCGAGATTTACATAACACGCCCCGGATCATCGGCTGTGATTGTTTCGATGCCAGTTACAGCCCATGTAATTTGTAGGGATTCCGATGAATAAATGGCTTACATTTATAAAACGTTTCATCTTATTTTGCTTTCAGTAAAAAATCGTGTATCTAGCACAACTTTTCTGTTGAAATTATTTCAATAAACTTAGTTATTGGAAAGCGTTTATAATTTTGCTTCGTAACAGTATTACTTCCGATAAAAAAGGTTTGAATAGCACAAAGTGGAGTGGCTACGCTGGGTCTAATCCTGATAATACATCACCACTTTGTTGGAAAAAAAATGCGTTAATATTTTGCGAGGAATTTCATTACTGCGAGCCTTGTTGGCTTTCAAATAAATAGGCGTTTTATTGCTTTTCTTCGTTCGCCGATGTTCGATATTGTGTATCGGGTTGAGATTAGATAACACGTATTCAACATACTTTCCCAACATTATTACCTTATTAACGTAGCCAAGGAGTTTTGAACTTTCTTTTACTTTATTTGCAACACTTTTAGACAAAGTTTGTTTGATCAAAGTTGGTGTTTTGACGAAAAATTCAAGTGAAATAAAATATTTACTAGCCTTTGGCTATATTATGGCGTGATTATATTAACGTCGTATAAGAAGGTAGGCTTAGATCAAATTTCCAAACAAGTCACTATGAAGACGGTAAGATTAATTTTGCAACAAACTTTAAAGTAGTAAAGATATGATTAAAAAAAAGAAACTTTTGAACTATGACTTTTAAATTTTCGTGTAGGTATTTATAATTACATACTTTTTTATACGAGTATAATAACGTTTTATTTTCTAAATTATATAAAAAAACAACTATACCAAAATGTTCACATAAATAACATATGAAATCCTATCAAGAGTTCCGTCTATAATTTTCTACGAATAGAATACATTTGCTTTAGGAAGCTCAAAAAGCTTTTTAGCGCTTATCCCTTCAAAGTGTAGAGAGACCATTTGTAAATTTTATACATTTGGATAACGGATGGCCGGAGAGGCAACGTTGTATTACTAATAGGGTTTTCGTTTTTCACGGTACCCTAAGACACACTCGTGTGGCATACACTGAAAATTGTACTCGAGGGAGAGTAAGAAGAGGGGGTGAAAATGAGAAATGCAAATAGGTTGTTGAGCTCAGCGCCTCGCCGAATAAGCCTATGAATGCCTGACAAATAGCATTATGTTACGATTGCGCGTCACACCGAATAAATAATAATACATTAATAAACTGCCTATATACATTTTATTGGTCCCAAAAGAATTTTATAAAATGAAATATGCCACGTTCACCGTTTGGACACAATATTTCGTCAACATTCAATTTCCTGTCGTATGAAAAGGTTACGACCCGCTATCGAAAATGTCAAAATAACGAGCGGAAATCGAAATGAACTCAATAGTACTACAGCAATATATATGAAAAAGAGGAAAATGTACAGATTTTGATAAGGATTAGAAATTAGTTATCTAAGGTCCAAAATACAAAAAGCATCCGTGAATACTAAGATCTATTTAAAAATTAATAAAATCTGGACGTGAACGTGGAAGAATTGTTTACAAATTGGAATCTATTTAGGTCCTGAAACATCAAATGTAACTTATATATAATTGTTTAACTAGTCTGCAAAACAATCCTTAGAAATTAGTTTGGTAATTGAATAATTTTGCTTCAGATTCAATTATTCAAAAGGTCATCCAATCCCATAAGTTTGTATAGTCAAATTAGCCTGAAAGCAATTTTTACTCCAGCTTGAGAATTTGCCAGAGAGCTGCCAATTTCCATAAGGAGGATCGATATTTCAATATCTGTGTTACATCAGGCAAGGAACGACAAACCGTCCTTTGGCATTTTTTACCTTCAATATATTCAATAGGATACACGGACGTCACAATTTGGGTGCAAAAATGGCGGCCATACACTACTTTGTAACGTAATGATGCCCATATAATACCCATGTGTAGATACAACGGTACCTATACCGGTTTATGGACAACAATCAAGGAAAAATGGAACGGAAGTCGGTGTCTTTGATTTAGTTTGGGATTGTTGTCATAACATATAGGTAGGGTAGTTGTATTATATTTCTTTTGTATATGTAGTGATGTATCAGGGTTAAGTAGAATAAGATTGTATTAGAATCGATTAAAATGATTTATGAAGACAGACCCGTATACTTATGTACCTACGTACTTAAAATTACTGCAAACAATGAGGATATTTTGTTACTTAAAGAATACTCGGGTAACTTGCTACTTAAAGACAAAACAAATGAAATTCTACAACCGTTACTTACACGATTAAACTTATAACCTTGTCAACAAAATATATTCATTTTGCTATGGAAATATTCAAAGACATTCGAGTAAAGAGAAACGCAGCGTCCTTGTTAGCGATCAGGATGATATTTCAGTACAAAACAAAGAGATCAAACCCTCTCTTGTTCGTTGAGTTAACAAAGCTTCAATGACCCTTTGCTGTCGGCACCTTCTTTGTCATGCCGGAGCCCTCGTCGTTAATGTCGAAAAAGATTAATTACCAAACAAATTAATGGGAAAATGTCTACTGATGACGGAAATGACATATTGCAGTGTAAGCTCTATTGTTTTGGCTATTGTCAGCGGGACGAGCGTATTTTTCGAAATTATGAAGTGTTTTGAATAGAGGCCGGAATCGGAGCTTTGTTTGCTCGATTTATTTAATACGCTAATACGATTTATTGGGTGTGTTTTTGAACATCAATGAGAGGGCTGGAATGCTCACCATTATTTCCATTCGGGGAAAAATTAAAGTGACCTCTTTTAGGATGCATTATGACATCACACACATATATGATCTAGTTAGCCTGTACGAGCTAATTAGGTGAATTAACTGCACATGCACATGCTCGACAAAGCTTTTAACTGAACAGCGTCGCGACCTACTGTACTAAGAGCATCTTCAAGTTTATTACCAGATACTTAATGTTAATTACTATTGAACCAATGCGTGGTTTAGTGGCCATGCTCGTGTCTTCTTAATAAACCCAGAGTTAGAATAATAGTTAACTTAAGCGTGCTTGTATTTATCATACACTATGGGTTATTTGTCAGGCTGGCAAATGGAAAAAGTGGATCCACTGTAGAGAATCATTTTTATAAATAGACACGGTTAGCAAAATATTATCGCCCATATTTTTTATCATTTATAGAATCGTGTTTTGGTATTTTCTGTTTTGTTTCTCTTCGAAGATCTTGTCTACAACGATGTTTGAATGTTCAAGTCAGGACCGTAATAGTTTAGTAAAACAATAATTGGTTGCTTGAGGGAATATCCGCACGAACCGCTAAGCGGTGTAACAGTGCAGTAGTGTTGTGGTCTGTGGCAGTGCTGTGTGTCCAGTCTATCGACGTCAATACTCTATGGCTAGCTATAGAATGGAGCAGTTATACAACATAGGTCGGCCCTGTTCGACCACATGTAGATTGTCTTCTTATGTGTAAGCAAACACTGACTGAACGGCGCTTTATCCTCAAGAAAACAAATATTAAAGGTACGAATCGCCAAATTAATTGCCAGCTCGCAACTAGTTTCAGAGCACAGGTATACGCATGTGGTTCTCGTGCACCTCCGACGCTGATAGAAAATAAAATGTTTTTTTAGGTACTGAACCGCCATTAATTTTGGCACTCAAATCACCCATATTTTATACAATGACAAACTGAGTGTATATAAATAATGCAAAGGTAAAAATGTTGATGTATTGTAAATGCATCGTTTTTTTATTAAAATATTTCAGCGTCATCAAATATTTATTTAGCAAACGGAATGAATTGATAAGGATGTTGTTCGATTTGTACACATGAATGAAATTTTTAATAAAAAACATTGTAATGGATGGTCCATATAAATAAGTGATATTTAGATATGTTGTATATAAAGGCCTAAGCTTGGATCCAGGAGGATGATGAGGTGATTTACTCTCATAACGGCGCAGGACTTAGCGGCCGTTCATTAAAAAGGGATTACATATTGAACAGTGATCCGAAAATGAAGTGATACCCGAGGTTTTTATGGATTTCGTCCGCATGGCTTAGTCACAAACATATACACTTTACTATAATGTTTATTCTCCACGCGGTTTGACAGAACAAAACATCATAATGTATTGATTCGTTTGGCAATGAGTGGCTTAAATATAGAAACTGTGTTAACATAATTTTGCAAGCCTATGGATAATGTTAGCAACCAGGTTGCAGTAAAGAGCTTACATGAGTAAGTTCACGCTATCGCGATTGCGTTGGAGGCATGGTTGGAGGTGATTATGCACTCAGGCGCCGACGCGCCCGCCGCGCAGTCCCGGCTCAATTTAACGCCATTTGCAGAACGACGCGCCGACCTTAACTGCCAATTAATAGCACCTATTTAGCTCCCGGTAATTTAAGGACATTATAAAAACCCCAGTGAAATTATCGCGAATTTGTCTGCCATTTTGATTATTTGTTTAAAAATGGCTTTACAGTGGTCCTATTTTTGTTAGTCCACCTATTCAATAATATTTCCAATGAGAAGACCCCAGAAGGAGGATATCGTGACCTGTTACATAATAAGATTTTGGTCGATTTTACTGAAACGTTCTGAGTGAAAAACAAACATCAGGATAATCACCAAAATGTTTTTCTTGGCTTGGGGTGAGCGATTTCAGCAGTACAAACAAGCATAACAGAGCACATCTTCTTATTAATGCGTTTCTCAAATGATATTTGCCTTCGATAATCAAATAGGGAACAAGTGAAAGGCATACCTTAGCCGGCGTAAACCTAATCATTGAAAACTAACAGTAAGCGAGGGAGCATCGGCCATGCACAGTCGAGATATGTTTGACTTGCTACGTTTGTATTCCTCCACTGTTTGTGATTGAGACTACGGCGAATAATCTGCCTTGATTTTAAAGGAATATATGTTGGCTTTCGTATGCTCCATCCTCTTAGACCGGTTTTCTTTGTTCGTAAATTTAATATTGAACTTTTCAATTGTTTGCCGCTCGGTTCTCCTATCTATTTTATTTGTTTGAGTGTTGTCTGACTGTTATTGCATTTCAATTGACAAATAACTGTTCATTATTTGTTTTGTAATTTGATAGACGTTGGGGCAGAAAGTCTTCCTATCGACAATGAGCATTAAGTTTCATTCGTAAAGTGCTAAATTTTACCTGGTTTAATGGCATATCAAGCGGCTTGAGTGACGTTGAATAGATAGCGAGGCCACAACAATAAGTGAAATGCGCGGTAAAAACCAAGTTTGAAGTGACTCCGCAGAAGCGGGAGTATAGTGACGTCACGGGTCCGGTAAACATTGCATACAAATCAGCGCAGTGGCCGACTTTCCGCGAAACTTTGCGAAATTAACTTTGATCGCGTTTTAATACCAGCGCTTGCGTGGTAAAGTATTAAATCTCAATTTATATCCGAGCCGTCTTTATCCAACTAGTTTATGAATTCGTTTTAAAGTTAACCCATTAAGTTACCGTTGCTCTTACAGAATATTTTTATGAGAAACCCAGGTATTATTATTAAGTGGTAACTTTATTTTTGAATTCAATAAATAGCAGATAAAATTGGATTTATAAATAATTTATAAAATAACCTAAATACGTATAAAATTCATAATTATGTCCCTGTAATTATTAATAGGTTTGACTTTGAATTTTAAGTTCCAGGTCGGCGGGTTTCAAATGTTCTTCTGTTTTGCCTAGGAATGGACTGTGTCGGATGCCGAAACTGGGCGCTGGAGGAGTCGGCTTGTTCACCATGAACTGAAAACATACAAAAATATTACTTGGTCAATTGAAAAACACAATTTTCTTTCCAATAAATAGAGTATTGAAATTGAAAAAAATAAATAAAGTAATTTAAAAATGAACTTGAATAAATCGAATAGATTTTCTCAATAACATTTTATTAATGTCATCAGTTTGTTATTGTGGCTGTCTCTAAATCAAGTATAATAGTTACAAAGTACTGACTATTAGATACGAATAAAATAAATGCGTGATTTATTTGTCTGGCTTCTGACGGGTATTTACAACAGCTATACAAATAAAATGATAAAATAACAACTATTGATTTTGTCTCGCGGCCAGCTTTACATATTGTGCAATTGTGTAAATATTTTTGTTAATTTTGGTTCTCCATTCTCATATTCTCACCTGGAGCTTATTGCCCCAGACTTCTCGTATGAGAATAAAAATTGCCTTAATAAGCTTTTCTTGGTTGTCAAAAATATTTTTCAACTATTTGCTTTGAAGATCAATATATCACAAAACGTCATCGTCAGTCCGTTACGATTAAACACAATTTGAAAATCAATTAGCTACGATTTGTTAAGAGCTATTTCAATCACTACTATACCATTAGGTATTATAACACATGCCAGACTTCTTACCATTTTGTCACAGTAAATATTAGGTGCTGGTGTCTCCTCGACTTCCTTGACAGACCTGAAGGCTGGACCCATGGAGTACGCAGGCTTCCTCCTCAAGACGTAGTTGTGATTAGGGTTGTGCTCCCCTGGGCCAGGGGTAGTGGACTTTGAAATTGGCTCTGGCTTACTGGCGAATGTGTATGCGGGGGCTTTACTGCATTTTTGGAAAAGAAAAATAAAAATCCATCGTTAAATTCTAGGCACGTAGACAAAGATAAAAAACGTTATTAGAAAAGTAATTAAGTAGAATATAATAGCTTTTAGTTTAAAAAATTAAGGCATTTTTAATTTTAATTTAAAACGTCCTAAGGTCATGGATAAAACAATTGCTAGCTTAAGGAAAATTAATAACAGACAGGTGTTTAATATTACTTCTGTAATCCCAATTTTAATTAAAGGGTTTAATCTAAAAATTGCCACTTAGTAGTAGATTAACAGGGCGAGCCTGGTGAATAGCATGTGAATACTGTACTCGTCAATAACTCTTTTTGGAGAACATGATTTTTTAAACTGACTGAGCCTTTGCTTTAGTTAACAATGTCTAGAGATCTATAACTTCTCATATATTTCAACTGTGAAAGAAATAACATTTTTTTAAGGTAAAGGCACGTGATCTAAAACCTAAATTATTAAGCAAAGTTATCAATAAGATTCAGATTCAAGTAACTATTCCATGTTTACGTCACAATATAGTTTGTGTGTCTACAGACTAAGTTGCAGATCAGTTGGGAACACGAACTATCAAGCCGATTTGATCACGGTCGTGTTGTTCCGTATGCTTAGTTGCTTAGTTAACAACAACAGATCTATAATTAAGTCAGCAATAGCCAAGTACTAAGAACATAATACTACCAAGCATACATCGCTTGAGATCCCCAGATTAACCAGTAAATAGAGTTGTATTTTCCAACAAATCCATTAGAAAGTGTAAGCTGCAGTATAATGTGTGAAATCTCTTTATTAGATTGGTTTTCCGTAATTTTGGTGCGATATAACTACAATTTAGGCCAATTGTCGCTGTCTTTGGTGGCTTTCGTATGGTCTACGAGCGACGGCTTTTTCTAGTTCTTTACATAAGGCTCTTTCTTTTTTCTTTACATAAGGTTTCTATAAATAATGGAGTTTCAGCTAGATATTTGTGAAACCATATTTACTGGAGAAAGATTTTTAAATCGCTTAATTTTATCAATCTAGTGCAGAGTGATTCGTACCATGAATCAGATTTTAAACTGAACAATGGTCACAAATCCAGAGTAAAAGAGCATTTTTTATTTGCAAAATATCTCGTGTCTATTTCGGTGAACTTAAATCGAACGTGCGTATGATATTCCCATTCAAATCTAACTAAAATTCGGACACTGCTGTGGGCGAGTAAACCTGCTGTATTTCATTCGCAACGTGAAAAATCATCGGTAGTGCTGGTGTACAAAACTAGTCAAAAATATCACCTTCGACGGTATCCTACTCGTAGCTTTTGCTAGTTCGTCACTTGTGAATAAGTGCTTGATTTAATTCTAATGTCTGCTTACGCTTTCGGTATCGGAGGGCAGTACATATTAGGTGGAGGAGTCCACGTGTCAAAGGGCTGGTATGGCGGCTTCGATGCAGGTCGCATGCTGTATGCTGGCGGACGTTTCACTTGAGCCATCATATTAGGAGTATGCGCACTGGGTCCAGGCACTTTAAATTTTGCCCCGGGAGGTTCGAGTTGAGGAGACATTGTCCCTCCTGGTATACTGTGACCACCTGGAATATTCGAAAATTAAAAATATTTCTGCAAAATTGCTGAAACGAATTTTATGTTATGCGACGCCCCATTTGGTGTGTTTTGGTAATATCACATCAGCGGATCCCCGTGCTATGGACCTAAATTAGGATGTGCACAGCGCGTTGTTTAACATGCCTTCACATACGCTATAAACATTCTGGAAAATATCCGAGCATACGGCCGTAAACACGCTTAAAATTGAACATTGGATTAATGGCCGCTGCAGCACAAACGCTAATAAAGCTAGGGCCGTTAATATTTTAAATGGCTAAATGACATTTGAGAAATAAAGAAGAATTATTACCTTTTTCGCTTATGCCTCTAACGTTGAACATGGGAGCATTCGGCGAGATAGCACTGGTGTGGAGGGGTTTCAAAACTCGTCCGAAGGTGTAAGCTGGTGAGCGTTTTATTTTTGAATACCCTTTCCCACCTGACAATTCAAAAGTTTAACTTACAGAATCAATTCAAGAACATAACAACATAAGACAGAGAAGTGAATAGAATATGTATTATGTGCAATTAATTCCATAGAGCATTATTTCCATTAATGGCTGTGAATTATGACAAAACACTAAACCATCTAATATACCCATATATTTATCGTATATCGATGAGAAGTTCAGTAGCTGATGTTATAAGTATTATTAGGATAAATGTTCATGCTATTAATATATATCTGAACTATTGTAATGTCATTTATTTTTTGTTTCGGTTATAATATGGACTAATGGTCTTTTAAATGAAAGTGTGGTTTGATCAATATAATGACATTATTGTTTTAATATAAGGGAGTTGCACCATTTAACTATAACGATAAGCAAGCCATAGCCAGCCGTGAGATTGCTACCCATTGGTCAAATCGTTGATCTGACAACTAAAAATTGTACGGTTTTGGCATCGATATATATGTACTACGTACTAGATAGAACGTTCCGAACAAAAAGCTTACCACACTGAACTGCACTGCAGACTATGCAGTGCCCAAAATGGCAAATCAGAGCGATTTTGACACCTGCGTCAGATGGATGTCTATGAAACGACAATTATAAAATAGCAGCGTTTTACCTGAAATAAAACGCATATTAAATACTTACCTTATTTGAAGCTTACTAGTTTGAGATAGGCACCTACGTGTTTTCCGCTTTTATCTCCGTCCTTTTCTACCCCATATCTTGCATCTCTCTCGCACATCGACCAGTTTCACTCCCCACCAGGCAGGAGGCGACGAGTGTTCTCGGCGGCCACAGTTCGTCATTGAGTCGAAAACACCAGGCAGAATTAGTGTAAGCTTCAAATAAGGTAAGTATTTAATATGCGTTTTATTTCAGGTAAAACGCTGCTATTAAATTCTTGACCGTTATTTGAAGCTTACTAGTTTGAGACGTGTTTGTTATCGCCTGGTGGAAGTGGACGCCAATGTGAGCAAAAGCACAATGAAATTGTGTATGTAAATAGGTACTTAGGTACACGAGTAATCACATCAGTAAGTATGTGTATTGCGTCCTGGAATACTAATGTAATAAAAGTTAACTGGTACTGGTACTCAGCTACATCCTGTTAGACTGGAAGCCGACCCCAACATAGTTGGGAAAGGCTCGGAGGATGAGTAATAAAAATTAAAAGAGAGATGCAAGAACAAAAGCAAAATTGATTTCATTTTCTAATAGTAATTAACAAAAATATTGCGATACTTCTTAATAACAATAGTAACAAAAATATAGACATTAATCAGCTGGATTAATTAAATAATCGAGATAACTTGCTACTTCTATTTAGTGGGTATCTTTCTCTTCTGTAAAAATGAGCAAATGTATTGCCTGATCGCCAATTACCCTTGGCTAATATATCGTCCAAAGGTATATTGTCAACACAGATTTTGACGCTACCGCCGAGTGGAAGCTTCCTGGGGTTGTAGTTATTCCTGCCTCTTTTAACAATGTCTTAATCCAAATAATATAATCCGCAATCATCGTTCGGGTGCCTGCCTTTGGTTGGCCTCTAACGGATATAAATAAATTTAAGGAATTAGCCGATGTCCGTCTATCTTCTAACAAGGCTTTAGTCTTTCTGACCCAATACACTGGACTTAGATTTATATTTTCCTGATTATCCATCAAACAACAACCCGACTGCCTATGACTATGACTGTCGGTCTTAGAGCCAAAGACTGGCCATAAGATTAAATTATCTTTGTTGTTTTTGAAATGTTCTGGGTCTATTGCAAGCAAGGAAAGATCATGGACTCGCCTTTCCGAAACAAGCTAGCAAAAGAAAGAGCAGCAGTGTGCCTGGAAGTTGCAAAAGGATTATTCTTGTCTACGTTTACTGCACTTAAGTAGGTTACCAATTGGTCAATATTCCAGATGGACGGCTTCCCGGGGAACAGGTTTGCTCAGCGCTATTGATTTTAAAATGTGTCCGACTAGAACGTGTGAACCTAGCTCTCCAGTGGTTTCTGCATTGCATAGTGTAGCTATAACTGACTTGTGTAATAAAATAGTATTGTATGCTAGTTTATTTACTATGTGTAAGTCCGCAAAAAAAATTGGGTAAGTATAGGTCCAAATAGGGATTCAAGGATTCATAGGATCCAATTTCATACTTTTCGCCCCAATTTAACCATCGACTCCAAGCTGATTGATAAGTCTTGCGTGTGGATTGAAGAAGACTTCAGTCGGAGAGACTCCTTGTCCCTTCCCCCCCTCCCCATTTCCTTGACCTTGGCAGGGGGTATCCCCGTTGCTGTGTCTATCGGTTTCTGCTCGAGGTTCATCAGTGTGTGTGGTAATGATCGGGACTTCAAATCTGCTCGCCAAAATACCTGGTGCCACCGAAGGAACTACTATGAGATTAACTCCCGTTCCTGAATTGAGATGACTGAGGACCTACGGTATAAGGTAAGGTGGCGGTAATACCCATGCTAGCGGGTAAGTCCAAACTTGAGAAAAAGGGCATCGTGGAACCCCGCTTTCGGGTCCTTCAGTTCTAGGGGCACGTAGTACACAACTATGTATCCCTGGGCTCGCTTCGAGGCAAATAGGTCCACTGCTGATACAAGATGCCCCTCCGGTGGAGGTTTGTGTCGGGAGAGATGGTCTGCATGACTGTTGAATAGGGCTGGTATATGATTCACGACGTGATAGATTTGATACAGCTCGAGATAACTGAATACTTTGTACGTCAAGTTCGGTAGGCTCCTTGATCGAGTGCCACCTTGATTTCTTAGATATGACACTACAGTCCCATTTTTGCATTGAAAAATGGCTGTTGATCTCCTTAGCAACTCGCCGTGATTATCCAGTTAATACTGCAAGCATCTCTTTCAGATCGCAGTGAAAGCCTTTTTCTCTCTTGTTCCATGAACCCATTACGGGCGTTCCGTTCAGTTGTGCCCCCATCCTACATCGGAGGCGTCCGTGGTTATAAGGTGACAGGGAAGTGGCGTATGAATATCCAAGGTTTGGTGGCAGCTGACCAGCCACCACTTTAGATCTGCTAAGGCATCTGCTGGTAGGTTCAACATTGCTATACTCCATTCACCGAGCCGCGAGCCCACAATGTAACCAAAGAATGACACTTTTCAAAATGGTGGGTATAACCCGACCGATGACAAAAACGTCACATTTTTATGTAAAATGTTCTTAGTATCTGTGGTCTTCAATTAAGTAGGGTTCTATGTATGACAGTCAAGACTTCTAGGTTCCTTTTACATGTAAACGATTTACTACATATTTAATTAAAATTAAGAAAACAATTTACGGCATTTATTATATTTGATTTCAAATAAGTTTGAAAAGATTGCATTGCAAGATTAGACATCGTTCTAAAATATAATTTCTAATGTTGTCAGTATATTACTTTCGTAGTTATTTTTATAAAATATGATCATTACTTCAATCGTGACTTATAAGAACCCTTTTTATGGTTTGTTCACCGTTTGGCTCACGGTTCCATGAATAGGGTAGGTATAGATTGCTGTTCAACACTGCATTGAGGAAAATGAGGAGAGCCCGGTAATGCAGTCTGCCGTATGGGACAACAAAAACTTGCGAAGTTTAAAAGTCCTATCAAGCTATGCAGGTCTTCTAAGTTTGTCGTGCTGTTTGTCACGTAGTGCGTTTTGTCATTATCTTGTTGATAATGCTTGCGATTTATTCACTTGCCATCCAAAACGTGGTGCAAATGATCCCAAAGTAGGCGAATATATCTTGGTGAGCCACCAGAAAATCGAGGTACACAATTATAAGTAACCCTTGAGTTTTCAAAGTTTGAGCCACCCAATTGGTCACTGTGGCGAAGGTCTTGGGTGCCGTGCTTAAGCCAAATGGTAGGCACGTAATCTGAAGCAGTCTTCTTCTGTATACTAGTCGAAGAACATGTCTGTGACCTTCGGCTAACGGAAGGTAGAAGTAAGCCTGGGCGAGATCCACTTGCACAGTCATTCGTCTTTCTGAAGAAACTTTAGCACGCGAAAAACATTTATTAAACTGAAGGGTTCCGTAATTATGAACTTGTTGAGAACCTTGACGTTGAGTATTGGACGGTTCTTTCCGTCGCCTTTCGGGCACAAGAAACATATTGGAAAGAAAGCTGGCAGAATTTGCAGCTATCAATAGAATTTTTTGTTTTATCATTTGGGATATGACGACATCCATCTCTTTGGACTCTCTGGTCAAATCTGGCATTATCTATCAAAGGTGGCTTTTGGCCAATGGTATCCGATACCCAGTTATTATTTTTGACAAGAAAGGCGGAGCTCCCATTTCTTTCCATTGGTCTTGATATAATGTTAGGCAACCCGCCTCGAAAGTCATAACTTACGTGCCTTGTTGGACGCATCAAAGTCCGCCTGCGGTCCTGGACGCTTTGTTTCGTCTGTTGGACATGGTTCTTATTGTAATTTACTCGTGATGTCCCAAGGGAGCCTTTAGAGTTTGCGTCACACGCCATTCAGCGTGAGTGTGATTACCATTTCCCTTCGAGGGAAGGTTATAATGGCGACTCTTCGAAAGTCGATCCAAATAGCCACCCTGCGAGGGTAGATTGCAATGATGGTACGACCCGCAACATGCATGATTGGTACCCTGCGAGGGTCCGTGATAATGAGCCGACCCCTGCGGGGGGTGGCTAGTATACTTACTGGTCCCTGCTTTGTAATGATGCTGCGACTCGCAAAATGCAAGATTGGTACCCTGCGCGGGTCCGTGATAATGAAACGACCCCTGTGGGGGGTGGCTAGTATACTTACTGGTCCCCACTTTGTAATGATGCTGCGTCTCGCAACATGCAAGATTGGTACCCTGCGCGGGTCCGTGAAAATGAGCCAACCCCTGCGGGGGGTGGCTAACATACTTACTGGCAGTCCTAGGCGGAGCGTACCAAGTCTTTCAAGGCCGACAAGCATCACACGCCGAGATAATGAGCCGACCCCTACGGGGTGGCTAACAGACTTACTGGCAGTCCGAGGGAGCGTACCAAGTCTTTCAAGGCCGAAAAGCATCACACGCCGAGATAATGAGCCGACCCCTACGGGGGGTGGCTAACATACTTACTGGCAGTCCTAGGCGGAGCGTACCAAGTCTTTCAAGGCCGAAAAGCATCACACGCCGAGATAATGAGCCGACCCCTACGGGGGGTGGCTAACAGACTTACTGGCAGTCCGAAGGGAGCGTACCAAGTCTTTCAAGGCCGAAAACCATCACGCGCCGTGATAATGAGCCGACCCCCATGGGGGGTGGCTAACATCAGACAGACTTACTGGTAGTCCGAGGGGAGCGTACCAAGTCTTTCAAGGCCGAAAAGCTTTCTTGACACCATCAGCCCTCTTCAAGTGCGGTAGTGATCAGTCCGAACTAAGGAGATGCTGGTTGGACCGCACCTCACACCATTCTTTTTTGTCAAACCGTTGAACGCCTTGCAGGATTGAACTAGGGCCACAGGTGCCTTAGGAACTTCGGGCTTGCTTTCTTTTCCATAGTCACGTGCACGGGCTGTGGTAGCTTTATTATTTACCGCATCTGTATTTGCTTTATAAGTCACTTATTCTGAAAACAAATTACTGAAAAAAAAAAAAAAGTACACGGAAGAAACTCGTGACAAAAAAGGGGTAGATGTACAAAATATTAACACTTGATTTCGCAAAATCGAATATCGAACGGTAAAACCGTTAACAAATTGTATAAAATAATATAAACTCACCTGTGTTCTGCGAGAGCACTGAGTTTATTTTTCAACGAAATACTACAGCGGTTGGTTAGACCAACCTTCTCGGGCGGAAAACAAGACGCCAATGACGAACTGTGGCCGCCGAGAACACTCGTCGCCTCCTGCCTGGTGGGGAGTGAAACTGGTCGATGTGCGAGAGAGATGCAAGATATGGGGTAGAAAAGGACGGAGATAAAAGCGGAAAACACGTAGGTGCCTATCTCAAACTAGTAAGCTTCAAATAACGGTCAAGAATTTAATAGAAAATACATATCAAGATATAAACTTACACATATAAACTATTCGAGAGTCAAGTTAGTAAAATTACACGTTGTTCATGCTATTACAACGCTTGTATATCATACTTTTCATTTATAATTCAATTTTACAAATATGCATTAATTTGTTCCCGCCCGCCATCTTAAATTATGGATTAAGAAAATCGTGCAGAAACAGATGTGCCATAAAACTGGCAGTAGGTAAAATATCAATGAAAACAGACTTCACTTTGTCATGGTATGTTCTTACTTTCAAGAAAAAATAATTAAATTCGCGAAAATTTGTGATAGCCCTCTTAAGAAAAAAAACATCGTAATTAATATTAAAAACTCTAAAAATAAGTTCCTGGTTTTAATATATTACATGATTTTGCAATCAATTAGGTATAAATAAACTTTTTGGTATATTACAAGATTTTGAATTCACTTAGATATAAACTTTTTGAGTAATGAAAAATGTAGGCAAAATACGAGCGACACTTCAGCAATTAACATCAATGAGGATAACTACATGTCACAATACGTCAACGAGATGTCAACAGACGACATAAGCGGTAAATTATTTGTATGGATGTTCTTGTCTATCGCTAGAATATATGTCAATGGGTTTTGGTTATAGTTAAATGGTTTAACTCACCGTGAGCCTTATTCAAGTAAGAGGTCGTAATTGGATGAAAAAAAATTAAGAATGGAGATATCATAGGGTTACTCGGGAGAAATGAGAAAGCAGACAGGAAAATGTTCTACCAGACATTTCTGGAACTTCATAATGATCTGGTCCAGGCGTGCCTTGTTCTTGCGATATGGGACCGTTGCGTATTGTTGGCTTACACGGCACCTGCTTCACAATCCTTGTTCTGCAGTCATACCCAAACGGCATGTTGTATTATCAAAATATAAAACGTGTCCACAAAACGATATCAAATAAACGTAATGAAATAAACTTTTTTGCAACAATAATATTAAGGCCCGTCAATATCGAAAACTGACGTAATTGTGTGTCAAAAACAGTTGTTTCCAGCCAGCTATATAATAATACTAGCTGTTGCCCGCGACTTCGTCTGCGTGGGTAATTTGGGATTGTCAAAATACTACTTATGCCGTAGCGTAGGTGTATTCTTTTACATATCAATATAATTAGGATTACTACTTAGCAGCAGCACGGGTTGATCAATCAAGGTGGTGTCGACGGTGTGTGACTATTTATCTAAACAAAAGAAGTAAAGTTTGTGACGTTGAGGAAATCTCTGGATCTAGTCAACCGATTTGAAATTTTGAAACAAAGGTCTGACAAAGTTGTCATTTGTACATTTTCTGCAGCTGCTGCAACAAATCAGGAGCCAGAAAGTCTGTCAAAAAGTTTTACTTACCATGGATAACGCGGTGTCTAGTTCACTGGGTTGAAGAGATCAGGGCATAGGCACTCCAAGTAAACATTGGTACTCAAAAAGATTCGGTTTGACTGGAAGCCAACACCCACACAATTGAGGAATAGCTGGGTGGATGATGACTGAGTCATCAGGCAAGCGCATAGTTTCACTACTTGTATTTCGGGGATTTTCTGTGCACTCACTCACTATGTTATGTTGGAAATCCACCGAAATGTTTGCATTAGTTCACGATCAGGTAAAGTATACGTCCGAGAGAGTAAGTCCAATTCGTGTGTTGGCACTTCCAAGATTTTCAAAATGTACGCTCGCAATTTGTCATTTCTTGGTGGAGCCAGCAGATCAGAAGAAACATAAGTACTGTGTATACTGTGCGTCACTACTGCACAACGGTAAAATTTCGTCTTTATAAATAGCACAAACGTTCGCTCTCTTGCGGAGGACGTTTAAATACCATATTATGTGTCACACGTAGGTAAACAGGACAACAGTATATTATCATCGAACCGCTTTCAAAGATCTGATGAGCGAACAGACCAGAACTGTCTTGATCGCCTCGAGAAAATCAGAGCTCTATAAAGCGATCATTCGCTTTGGTTCCTACTGTTATTGTGGTTTCTGAAAATGTATTCAATTAACCAACGATGAATATAATTCTTAGCCGGCCAACTCTTTTGACTTCTCGAAAATCATAAAGTTGGTTTTTGTGCAATGCACAAACGAAAATTCGATATATTGCACATTCGATATTCACACTTCTACAGAATTGATATTAAAAGGTTTGACAACGGGCTATAGTAGCGTAGTTAAACTAACTGAAACAATTTTAGTGATCCTTCAATAAAGTTAGAGAAGCGGGTGTGCATGATGAACATTAAGAGTTGGTAAATACGTGATGAAGATGACCTAATTCATTACTATTCTAATTTGTTCATATACCACAAAACTCAAGTTAAGGTGGAGAAAAGGATTACCAAGCTCCCAAAGGCCTGGGCATTTGCAACACGTTGCATGGCATCCTGGAAAGTTACGTAATTCTCAGCCATCAGTTTGAGCAGCGTGAGGGAGTGTCAGGCTTTGGACCTAGTGGGCCTCACAGGGGTTTGCTGAATCTCCTTGAGGGGCGCGTGAAATAACGGGTCTCCCAGAAGCCGGAAGGTCGATTACCCACTCAAAACTAATCGCTCACGCCTACGGTGGCCGGGAGTCGTCTCTCGACATCCGGCTTTCGTGGTGTCTTACCGCAGTGGCTGGGATGAGAGTTGGGAATTTTCAGTCGCTCCGCCGCCTCATTCTTTGTCATCCCATTTCTTCTCGCTCCAGATCATGGTTTAAACCGGGGCCGGGTGCGATAGGTCGCACAGTCCGCACAGTGGTGACACCCGGGCGCCACCTCCATGAGATCAGAGTTGGGAATGTATGTTTGCAAAAACTAATAGAACATTTAGCGAAAACACGTTTGATAGTAATTCTGTCTTTGTAACTGAATAATATAAATGATATAAACGTAGCTATATAAAAGGTGTTTTTTTAGACTCAGTCCGTGGGTCTGACTGTGACTGTTCGTAATTGTGAACGGTGTATTTGTGATATAATTCTTAGCTCGATGATTTGTGATCAGAAGTTGAAAGCAAGTATGTCTCTGGCCTGCGACGCGTAATTTGTACGTTTTCAGAACGAACGAACTCTTGTCTTCTGTTGACATCTTGTTGACGTATTGTGACAGGTAGTTATTCCCATTGATGTTAATTTTAGAAGTGACACAATGTTTTCGGTCGTATTTTGCCTACATTCTTCATTACTCAAAAAGTATATTAATAAGGACCTTCTATTTATATTTATGTAGGTGAATTCAAAATAATGTAATATATTAAAACCAGGAACTTATTTTTAAGGATGTTTGAATATTAATTACAATGTTTTTTTTTTTATAATAATAAAATCTTAGACTCGCAATGCACTTTCAGTGTTATGCATGTTTGTTATTGGATGAAATGAATGGATATTCATGTTTATGAGAGGTATAGCTTATATTATGTCAGAACAACATATGTAGACTTTTTAAGAATGTGGGGAAGTTCATAATTTCTTCGGGACGTGGGTGCCGTTCCCATGGGAACTACTGCCCGCACCGGGATAAAATATACCCTATGTTACTCGCAGATAATGTAGCTTTCTAATGGCGAAAGAGTTATAAAAATGTCCCTGATGATGCGCTGATATTTCTTGTAGTGTTTTTACAGTAGCGAAATACACACGTTGTCATATAATTTTTTCTTGAAAGTAAGAACATACCATGACAAAGTGAAGTCTGTTTTCATTGATATTTTACCTACTACCAGTTTTATGGCACATCTGTTTCTGCATGATTTTCTTCATCTATAATTTTAGGATATCATTTCTTTAAATTCAGTTTTTTGCTCAAGTTACTTATAAAAGCGTTATTTTCTATGTAAAGATTGATAATAGGCCGATAAACTTACAAAGTTCAACATTCAAATATGTGTCATTATTGCACCCGCTGTTGCAGAAACGTTAACAGAAATTATCGTTCATTGCTCATCCCCCGTAGGTGATAGCGTGATAATATATATCCTATATGTTGAACCGGCCCCCAGGTAATATTCATGCAAAAATTGATTTAAATCTATGCAGTACTTTTCGAGTTCAGTGAGACCAAACATACAGACAAACAGACAAACAGACAAAAATTCTAAAAACTATATATTTGGGTTCAGAATCGATAATAGATCACCCCCCAAGTATTCTTTTAAAAAAATATTCAATGTACAGTTTTGACTTTCCTATCATTTTATTATATGTATAGATAAGCGTGAAAAAAAGAGATCCCAAATCACAGCGGCGGATGAACGGAATAAAGCTAGCAATAACATTTGGAGATGAAACGGCACGAACGCAGGAATCAGGAGGGCAAATAAAAACTCAGTGGAATTTCCACGGTCCAGGAAATTGAGCTGCACCGGATATCGTCGCACCGGAGCGACGTGCGACGGAGGAATGGCTTCCGGCCGAGGTGGGCCTCCTTCATTATTCCTCCATTCTCTCACTTTTCAATCCTGCAAATAGATTTTCGGTCTCATATTTTTATAAGCCGTTATTGGAGCTATAATTAACTTTTCCATGAAAATGTATTTGCGCAAAGCAATGTTGATTTTGCAATCTCTTTAAAACTACTTCAGTGTTTCTTGTATAACTTCATATTGGAATATTGCTTCGGCTTCTCGATAACATTTTCATGTTGAAATATTCGAAATTCTCAATCAGTCTGTGATAAGGTTTCAAGTTGTTTAGCTAACCCACGCTTTAATCAAAACCGTTGTTAGAAAAGAGACCACTTCGATTAAAACAGTACCTTCTTATTGCTTGGATAGTCACGTTTTTATAACACGTTTATCAATATTTTTTAAGACTTTTCGTGAAATTCCTTAATGGAATTTCTTCACATTGCTACAGTTTTCTTCAAATTGATTTAAAAACAAAAATGTATTCACCTCACAAAACAACGATTGAACAATAACGCAACATAGGGCTTAACAATAAACGCTCTTTATAATTCAGTGATGAATAAATCAATTTAAAGTAATATACTGGCTGGTGTTCCTTTTGTAATTTATTCATGTAAGTAATGGAAAATTAAAAACGAAAACGGGTCAATATGGCGAGTGGTGTGGCGTTCATTATTCAAGCCATATTGCTGGGACATGCGGATCGCGGGGCTTATAGGTCCCTTATGAAAGCGCCGAGTTCTATAGTCGCAGAGACACTACTAAGGGTTATGGTACCATATGAGTGTGGTACGAAAAAATATGAATGGGGAAAGTATTGTGAAGGTGTCTTATCGGGATTTTTTGTAATGTTGTTGTTGCTAATTTGGTCTTTTACTGTTAAGAGGACTGTTTTACTTCTTATGCTATATAAACATAAAGGCTACTACAGTACGTAAATCCCACGCAACGCGGGAGAACTTATAGGCGTACCCTTGTATATCATATTCTGAAAATCAATCTGCATTTGTAAGTATTAGGAAAACGTGTTCCACCTTTTTAACAGAAACATTAATGAATTAAATAAATGGTATAAATCAAAAGCAATGTTTCTTCAATCTTTGTATTAAAACAATGGTTTCTTTGTTTCAAAAGTATGACAAACAATAAATTGAGCGGAAATTTTACACCAATAACGAACATTCTCCCGTCACAAATGTTTCATTACACCTTAAACATTAAAACATTCATGTTGTCATAAATTGTTTACACGAGCAGTTTCTTGTTGCCAAAATAACATAAAGAGCATCTTTCAATACACAAAAGTATCTAAGGAAAACCCTTAATGTAATACACATGTATGAGCAAGCATCAAATAGATTTTGTAACAAGAAATTGGACTCTTCGCGTTACACAGCCAGCTTGGAAAGTAAAGGTTGTACCACACGAGCTGGGCAATAAAACGCTAGTCTATAAGTAATTGTAATTCATGCATCAAGAAATCTATCCAAAATGTGCAATAAATCTTTGTAACGTCTCGTTTACTTCTGCTGCTGCCATATGACGGCATATTTTAACTTTATAATTATGCGACCACATGTTAATGGTTTTCCTGCAGCGTGTTATAATTACTTGGAAATGTATGTAGGCCTGCAAGAGAAATACTTTCCCGGTGTCACGGAACAAACTTGTGTTCCGAGAGTGTGGCGTCGCTCTTGTTAGGGAATCTCGCGCTTCGTTGCCTTCCGCGCAATTTGCGGTTCACTAAACTTTATTACATCTTTTGTTTTAGGAGGAGCGCCCAACTAGTCAGCGCAAGACATACACAGAATACAAAAAATACCACTCTATACACACAATAGGGAAGTGTGCATTTGAAAATTCTTTGTTTAACGTTTGAAGACAATCACAAGAAAAACAATGAGGTACGGTGGAGCTAAAAATCAATAGAAAAGGTCGAGTCAATGCCGCTCGGCTTAAGCTCTCTGAAAAAAGTTGCCAGTTGGAATTGACTTTCCCTGTTCAGGGCCCGAAGTTACAGTATGCTTCAGTTGCCCGTAATACGGCTGACCCATTTCGCCATCATTGTTGTAAAGGCGTGTAGTTTTAATATTCAACGAAGTAATTTATAATTGCTGAGATCATTTCACGAAAAGTAATATTTAAAACAAAATGATTAATATTTACATGAAAGGAGACTCTCGTAAATATTAATTAAGATGACATATTATTATTTTATTGACTGCTATTTAAATTAATATTTTCTACGTGAATAAATTGAAAATGAAAATCTTTTATAATTTTGTTGTTAATTTATTAAATTAATTTACGTTTATTCATCCATATTCGTGTTTCGTAGACATAGACGTTTAGAACTCAGTACGAGCATGTTACAATATTTATTTTGTCTACAGAATAAGCAAGCGTGGTATCGTCGGTGTATATTTGATTGCGTAGTCGTGTGCGTATCGTCCAAAACGGAGCAATTTTTGGGATCTTCGCCGCAGGAAACAATCCGCTCTGCTGAATAATTAAATATATCCCGAATTACTTTTCTCTTTCTGTTAGTAAATCATATTTCAAAAAAACGAGAACTTGATATTTCTACGAAACGTGTGTCGTGGGGCTCATAACGTTGGATTTTCAGACTGTTACAGATTTATACAATTGTATGAAGACGCAAGATTAGATTTTTTCTTTCAAAGATAACTTGCTTACTTTATTTGGGTCGAACAATATTTTATCACTACAATGCTGTTAAATGATAAATGCAAAAAAGCCTGATTGTAATACCTTATTTTGTGAATATCATTGACATTACAGAATTATTAAAACTCCAATTATACTTTAACCATTTCATAAAGAAATACATTTATGTTGCTCATACTCAACATCCCTTTGAATTTATTAAAAATTTCATAAAGAAATACATTTATGTTGCTCATACTCAACATCCCTTTGAATTTATTAAAAAAGTTGTCACCGCCATAGACTAGGTCACGGTTCACTTTAAAGTGTAAGTACATATGCATTTGCGCAGTTAATTTACCTAATTAGCGTGTATCTAGTCGCAGTAAGTCATAAGCCTTTCGCGTTGACTAACTATTTATACGAAGTATGGTCACCGCGCCTAGTTTGTGATTCAATTAAATTAATGTGGCTTTGTGTGATTTATATGACATCCTTTGAGATTTGTTTTCGGTTTTCTTTGTTTTATGAACGTGAGTTATTAACTTACTAATAAGCTTTTTAGATGTACTGCATTTTTGCTGTTTTCAACGGACTGCGTTCGCATGTTTTGCATCAAAATATCTCGTGAATATAAAGTGATTTTGTTGTGAGGCTGATTGTAGTTGTGTGTGTGACCATTTACAAAGTAGCAAACTAACGCTAATAATGATTCTTACTTTATTGATAAATCGCTCCGCAAAACATAGGCATTTTCGCGCGCTACACAATCCGCACGCCAACTAACAATTACCACTTTTTCAGCTCAACAGATGTTTCCATTGACCCGTATTCTGACGTCATTACAATCTCATGACGTCAGAGACACGCAATAATGAAGTCCGTATGGAAATCAAGGAGGGCAACTGTCAACTATGCCGAGAAACGCATAATTTACTTAGATTAGTGTCAGGTGTCCTGATTGGCTAATAAGACGGCGTGAGGACTACGGGCTGTGACGAAGCCGACGTCGGCAACTAATTTACGCAGCCACGAACATCTAGAATGGACTCGAAGTGAAATAATATTAGCAACATTGTCATCTTGTTTAGTTCAGCATTGTCATAAGCCGCCTTGTTGCTTGTGTAATAACTTCGTTATTATTTGAATATCGTCGCGACTAGTTAAAATTGAATTTTCGTTTTAGAATAGTGTTCCAGTGGAGAGTACCGCCATGTTTTTATTATGCAAACTACCTACCGCGTATTTTTTTTTTTATTCATAAAAATAGCAAGAAGATTGCAACCAAATTCATAGAGTACCTAACCAAAGGGAATGTTTAAATAAAAATCCGTGAAAGTGACGTTCAGTGTCATATTCCGAAACGCAACTGTCATTATTATTAGTGGGATAAAAAATGTTGCAAAAGGATGATTGCTTTTAAATTCCTCAACGGACTAAGAGCAGCGGTGGTCTCCAGAGTTATCACGAGAAACAAAGGCTCAGCTTCTGATCCTGTTCAGCAGCTATTCGTTGACAAGATACGAGAATATAGGCAGAAGAGTGCTGATGGAAAATTCGTGGACCCTAGCCCAGCTATTTTGAAAGAATTGAAGGCAGAACTTGGGAAACTTGAGAAGCACTACGGCGGTGGGCCCGGGGTCGACATGACGGCGTTCCCTGATATCAAGTTTGGGGAGCCCAAGCTTGATCCTATTGATGAAGTGATCCCTGAAAAACCCTCTGCCAGAGGTAAGAAGAAGAAAAAGAAGCCTAAGAAGAAGTGATTGCTTCGACGATATCGGCTTTGTAAACATAGACTTGTTATGTGTAGTTTTATTGTCAACGGATTTGCATGTGAACAATTATAAACATTTTATGTATATTTAAGAATTTGTATTTTTCATTCAAATTACTTATTTACTCTTGCTACACGCCAAATATGAGAGTCAGCTAGATTTTATGATCAAAATGAGTAGCATTAATTTTAACGTAACCCAGTAATGCTTTTAGGTCATTAGCATTGGGATATCCCTAATAATATAAGAGGTCGATACACAAATAACCACTCTCCATTAGCTAAAATCCCAGGCTTTAATGGAAAACAAAATCTTGGTTTTTTGAGATTGTTTCAATATAAGTAGTATTTTATTGTGTTCCTGTTTTTAAAAGTAGTACTAAGTATCAATTCTAACAGGTATTCGTACTTTTCTGTATATTGGAACGGTCAGCCAGTTGAAGTAGGGAGCTGGTTGCTACCTCAGTTTTTAACGACGATGCTTTTAACTATTTAATTAATTAAGTTGCAATTATTATGAATTTATTTGAGTGTTGTGCAATTAAATGGCAAGTACTATTTTCTCACGAGGTTATGTAATGTATAGAAAGTATGTAGTTTCTTGTAAATTTGATTAATTATGACATTATCATCGATACTTGTAGTAGATAAGTACTAGTAGTTCATTGAAGTATCTCTTTGATGGATAAGGATCCTACACACAATTTTTCTTCTGAATTTCGTAGAAAACTTACTGCCAGATATTGCTCATATATTGATGTTATGAACAATAACGTACCCTAATTTAGCTGAGAGCCTCAAACTTCGCAGAGCATTCGAGCGAGGAATTCCTTACAAGAGGTTCCAACACTCCTCTAATATAAGTTTATCCAGTGACACGGAGGTATCTTTATTACCTGCCTACGTACCTGCGTACTTCGAAAGAAGACATAAAAGTTACAGCTTCGCGAAATATTTGGAGTTTTTAATCCAGTGGAGTATCTTGTGGCGGAATTATTGCAATTTCATTTGTGAGGGTACGGGACTTTCGGAGTTGTTGAAAAGTTTTGCGTAGTTTTTATGATACAGTTATTAATAAACTTGATACTGTTGAACAACGAGACACCTATTTAGCTGTGCAGTGAACATTGAACAACTGCAAAATTAGCTACCTACCAATGCCTTATTTATATGAACAAATGTTCCTTTAATCTTTCTAAGCAATTACTATAAGTGAACGGTATAACACTGTTCGGTAATTAGTACCTACAATCTGGCAATATCTTCTACATCGTGTAAATTGAATATCGTTCCGTATCCCGACCTTTGTGCTGTGATCTGAATACACAAGTATCTAGAAGATTGTACTGCTGTAATTGGTGTTTATTTATTGTTATTTATCACGGTAGCTAAGTCCTTTATTTACGTGCTTCGAAGGACTTTCAATGGTTGTTGTGCTTCGCTGTACCAATGACTTCGAATGTAAATTTTTCTTTTGTTTGTTTTAATGTTCTGTCTTCTAGTCCCGTGGAGCAATACACACAGTTGCCGTATTTTTTGTTTATAGCCTGTTTAGTTATGTCTATATCCAAATATTTTTAAGACTTCAAAATATCATCAAGCTTAGAATCAGTGATAGGGTTGAATATTTAATTCAGTGAGCTTCCTTCTAAATCCAACTTTTTCATCCAGTTGAGCGATCTACAATGTTTATTAAGGAACAAGTATGCTGAACCACGTAGCTCCCTCAAGATCGAAGGTATTAACAATAGCTCCCACATCATCTAATTAATTACGTGCCCAGACTCGGAGTTGTTCGCTCACGTAGTTTTACAACTTATTCTTTCTTGTGAATCAAGATAGTTTTGTGGCGAAGATTACAAGTAATCAAGCCGTGAAGACAGCTGGTATAGTTCTGCAAGTGGAGCTGGTGTTAAAGTATTAATCGGAAGAGTGACTCGTAAGTTGTAGTGTTGCGGAGATGATAGGCCAGTTTAAGTAGAAAATAAGATGGTGGAAAACCTACTTATGATCATACGGAGCTAAGTACTAGTAAGCAGTACAAGTGTTGCAATACGATATTTTTATAGCCATCAGAAGATTTTAAATAAGTATTCAAAGTTTTAAATATTTAATTCGGGAGTAATAAAAATAATTCTCATATAATTTTAGATTTGACGAAAACCATTACTCTCAGACAAAATTAATTAGATTACACCTAACTTTAGAAATACGCTAAGTTATTAAGATTATTACACAACTTTTTATGACAGTTTTAACCTACTTTAAAATATTACCTTTCAGAAAACAGCCTTCTATTCAGCCTTCCATGAAAGTTGGCTGAGTGATTTATTTCCTAGAGAAAAGGCCGCAGTCCTACAAACTTCTATTTAAAGAAGTAAGTTCTATAGAAAAACTAGCCAAGACCGTCCACGACATCCAGCCAGGTGAAAAGTTTTCAATTAACTTGTGAACTGAAACACGCAATGACCTATGTTTGATAAAGTTTATAGGGAGTGGCATGATGACGTTTATGTTCGAATGCATCTATTGCATGCTATGTATCTACATATATTTAGTCCATATGTATGTATGTATTTGTCTTTAAACATTCAAGAAATTAATTTCATAACATTCTAGGTACATTTAATGTTTTGTGTTTGACCGAATGGTATACGATACATTTAAGTACACTCGTACAGGTTATTTGATAGTTTCTAGAAGCCTAGAAATAGAGTTGTGATAGGCATGAAATGTAATCAATTGTTATACTGCCTTAATGATAAGCTGATATGTGAAGCTACCATTTAAAGTTGTTTAAACCCTATTCCTAACTTAGTTCAAAATAATAAAGCAATTTAAACTTGCTGCTTGCTGCACCTACACCTGAACACTGAAAAAGACCCAACATAGACATATGCAGCACATGAAACACAAGCTACACTAATCAAGGCGTGTAACCGCGTCTGGCGATCATCAGGCATACAGCTTTGAATATTCAACAGAGCAATTACTAGTTAAATCTCCGGTGTCTTGGTGAATTCCACCACTACCACGGGCTGCGACAGATTTATTACTTTATGACTTTAGCAAATAGTTTTCAATTGTGAAAGGTATGCATAGTTGTACAAGGATAGTCAAAAAAATAAGTTTGAGTACCTATTTTGTTTAAATTGGTATGAATTTCAACTTTGTATCTATATTTGGATGATATTTTGATAGCTATACTTAGGCCTTACAGATGTGTTAGTTCTCATGAAAATTTCTTAAATGTCAGATGACTGAATATTAATTTCGTATTCATTTTGTGCCTATCTAGGTACATATTACGCATTTGGAAACGCCTCTCAACTCAAAATAAGTAGGCCCAGACTATATTTAGGGATACAACACGTGTGAGACAAATTAAGCCGGAGTTATCCTTAGAAATCCATAGCATGTCCGTATTTACATAATTACCCATAACTTTATTAATAAGCGGTGTCGAGGGCTTACCATCGAAGAGGTAGTGAGCTCAGTAATCACCATGGTAACGGATATAATACCGTCTAATTCGCGTATCCCAGTGTAAACACATAGTTGAGATATTAGTGTGAGCGCGCCGAGCCAACTTCCGACGAGATAATCCTTCTGTTAATATTCACTGTCGGTAGCTGTTCTAGGATTCGATGTGTGTTAGAATTCGCGTGAATATTGTACCGAGGTCGTATCACATGGTGTTGTGCTGTAGCTTCAGATTTGGTTGCCTATAGTAACTTGCACCTGCAGTGTGAGGTGAAGGCCACCGTAAGTCATAACGCAAATGAATAGCTATTCACTTTCTAACTAATTTGATAACAATTCTTTTATCGGGAAATAATACAAGATACGTAATGAAGCAGCATAGCTACATAAAAATCACATAGATATGTATAAGAGTTACTAGGCTTGCAAAAATAATGAACCTATTCCATTTTTTAACGTAACAGTTAAAATAATTGCGCGCAATTGAATCGCTCTAACCTGCGTACTCACAATTATACAGGGTGAACAAAAATATAATTAAAAGGAAAAATAAAATACACTCGAGTGAAGTGAGATATTTCAGCTTTACTGAGCTCTCCAATTGCGAGCCAGTTTAATTAATTCATCTGGAGTTAAGACATTTCTTTTATTGTGTTAATACCACTTAGCAAAGCGAACATTGGAAATACATTTATTAATTAAAACTGTGTTTTAGCTTACTGTGTGCTAACCTCCTATCAAATAATATGAACGCTGGTTTGCTTAGATTTTCAATTGTTGAGTTATTTACAGATTTTAATTTGTAAAGCTCATTTTGTAGCTGCTGTATTGAGAGATGTAGTAAAGTAGATAACATCGATAAATGGTATATTGCATATATGGTAAATTTTACTAAATAAAAAAATATCAAATCAGATTGAATTTTTCTATTTCATGGCATTGTCATCAAAAATAAACACGAGAGAGTGTAGTGTACAGAGATGTGTAGGTAGTGTTTTAATCACTTACATAGACTATCCCTAAGCCCTTAATACGCTGACATGACATGATGTACATCCAACTTATCCCGGTAAACTTTTAAAGTCCTATGTTTTAGGGTTTCTCTTGGGAGCAAGCTTAATACACAGCTACAGATTCCTGTCCACTTCTCCGTAATTTAAGACAAAAAAATAAAATTAAAAACTTTCATGTGGTTAATTATATCTGCTCGTAAAACTTTCTTACCAACTAATTATAAATTCAATTTATGACTTATTAACCATTCGCAATAATAAAAATATGTTACAGTGAGTTCCATCCTATCAATTAAAAATTTACTGCAAAGTTCTCTCCCTCCTAATTGGACAACTGAAAAGTCCATTTTTAAAATGTCATTTAAGTATTTTTCTACAATTATTTTCTTTAACTTTCCTTTTTACAGTAGGCCACAAGTTACTTTATAAGACAAAATATGGCGACTTCTGTGGATTAGTAAAGCATATTATAATAAATACTAAGCTTTTCAATTACTAGATTTATATTTTAATTATTAATTGTTATGAGTTTAAAGTTAGTTAAAAAAATTATTTAAATAAAACTCATTCACAGTCAAACCATTACAACGGTTATTAGTGGCTTAGTATAATTTAGACATATTCTCTTTGTAACAAATATTTATAATTTTTTTATTTTATTTTTTATATTTTGCAACCGTTGATCGCTCTTTGTTACCCCGCACACGATTCCTGTTGTGGTATGTGGTGGCTTATCGTATTAATATAAATTAGCATAATGGCTCCGTAATGCAGGATGCGCTAATGTTTTCCATACTAATTAGTTATGTCAATAAATATACGAGCGTAGAATAAAAGGTTTAAATAATTGTTGACGTGCCCCAAAGTCCCAATCCAAAATATAGAAAATATTAACTCAACTCAGTACCAACCTTTAAAAGCCGATTATGCTGTTGAAAAATATTTGTTATTTTTTCATATTTGTGAACAAATCGTTAATCAGTATTATATTTATAATTTTTATCGTAGGTATTTATAGCTGCGGCAATTAAAATTCACGTGTAGTTAACCACAATGGGTGTTCAGCCATTAAGTTCATTTTGGTAATTTATGTTTTCTGTTTTTGGCAAAGAATCCATTTGAATTACTAAACGTGGAACAAAGGCTATGTTGCGGAATTAAAAACATAATTCAATACTTCCAGCCTCGTAGAGAGCAATGACCAGCATCCGAAACGGGGTAATAGAAAACTCTTTAGGACTACTTATATAGGTGTACCGGCTACCATCCAATTTTAGAAGCATTCAAATCTTTTGTCGTCCATCCAGACGCGAATACATTGAACAACATAAAGGATATTGAAGATATATCTGAACAAATATGTCCCAAATCCGGTAAAACGTGTTCCGCTACTTTTGGGATCAATGGGGACTGGTGTTTAGTACATATGGATATGATGAGAGCTGGAGATTTGCTTAAGGAAACATCCCTCGCTGGTGGACGAGTGTGGGTTTTAGTTAGTGTTGATAGATCAATATTTCTAGCACTACAAGATTTCTGTTTTCTTGTTTTCATTTCGGATTGGAAATTACAACAATATCTAACGATCGCTATGTATAACATTGCTTTTAGTTAAAGTACTGTTCCGTTAGATCGTGATAATTGATATAATAGTGTTGTGAACGTGGCGTGACACAGTCAGAGATTAAATTGTCGGAGTTTTCGACCAATGATCTAACTGAAACTGAAATAGTACTACACACACCGCTGTTCTGAGAGCGCTTTTATAATAGCTAATCTTAGGTGACAACGCCTGCTAGAGTGAAATAATCGCTCTAAGAATCAGTAACGAATCTATTGATTAGATAATTAACGGGTGATGAACTGAGATAAGCATTTCTCATCAAATAAAAAAAAACCTCTTAAAAATTTACAACATAATGTTTACTACGGATATTTTGCCCATTTCGAACTTTGATGTCAAAAAGTTAATAGAAGCCAAAAATACTGATAAGTAACGCTAGATTACATTGCGATTCTTAGGGAGAAGTTAATTCAGCTTTTCTGTTGAAATCCAACCCTCATACACACATCACATGACTCATCTATTGTGTATGGTAATATTAATCCATCATTTACCCACGCTTATGAGACAGGGAGTTTTGATTTAAACTTAACTTAGAGCCATGGTATTCAAATCAGATTTCTTTAGTATATAGCAGGAGAAGATACAGCTAGTTGAAGTTCAAAAGTAGCATTGGAGAAATTGTTCCAAACCATCGAATAAGTAAACATTGTTTAATAAACTTCAATAATTTATCATTCCAAGGTCATTATTATCCTAACTATAAATATTTATATCAGTACAATTACGCAGATCTTTGTACGATGGCTATAAAAAGAATCGATGGTGAAGGCAAATAATTGTCAAATGGTCTCACCTAAAGGTTCATACCTAGGTATATTATAAGTGTATGTTTCTCCTTGTCGGTCGTAAATCCGTGGTTCCTCTAGAGTTTATTTGATTATGTGGACAGACCCGGCGCCCGGACGGACATAACAGAGTTTATTGCTTACTTAAATAACTATCGTACTAGTATCCCTTGCTTTTAATGTGGCCTTTTTCCTCTATTTATTAATCTTTATTTTTAGAACGTATTCAAATTTCCAAAAAAATAAAATAAACCTGCCCCCGAATTACTTTGGAAAAGGGTAGGCAGATGATGATTAAAACTGTAATAGTGTACCCATTTTCCATGAATAGCCTAAATAATTTTAAATATAATAATTATAAATTATAAAGTTTGAATCAACTTTGTAGCCCACTTATGTAGTTTTTTGTAAATTTTTAAGTCTATATTCCAACGAAGAAAAATCTTACGCATCGAGTAAATTGAAGAGAACCTCGTCTTTATTTGGGCGAGGTCAACGGCCGGCATCGGCAGGTGACACCCGGGCCGGAACATTATGACATGAATCGTACAATCTCTTTCAAAATTAAATATTTTTCTGATTTTTCTCATTTATTTCCTGGTACTATAGACATTGCCGTCGATGTATTATGACTTGCCTTTTGACGTTGTATGTCAGTATTTTTTTATCAAGTGTCTCCTTATCATGAATAGGGCACTGGACGTGGGCAGTTCACGACGGAAAAAAATGTTACAATTGATATATCTGTTACGCTTTTCTTATAGGTCTGTTTGGTTTCTTTGGCTTATAGGACACATTGGTCAAAATCTCTTGAAATTTCAAATACTAAAACAAAATATTACCTTTTGTATTCTTAACATGTCTATTTAAATATGTGATAACACATAAAATGCCTGTATTATTATTATAAATTGGCTTTTTAACGCTTCGCACGTCTTTGTCTTAAAGGAAGTGAACCAGCCTATAGCAGCTTGTATTTGATTGAAGATGACGCCCGAGACAATGGCGTTAGGTATCATTTTACATCAAAGCCCGGGGGTGACAGTTCGGCCAGGGAGCCAGCGTAGCGGAAAATAGCCTGCGCACTATAGCGGGCAGGCAACGCCGACGGCTACGGCTAGTCTCGATTACGTGTCCTATTTATGATAAGGCCAAGATGGGAATATTTGTTTTATAGTCTTTTTGCACTGTGTAAGAAGCCTCTTAGATAAAAATTAATAGTAATTTTATGTTAGTGTTTTTAACTTGAAAGTATGAACATGTTTTGTTTCCTAAAATTCAGGAAATAGGAAACTAAAGAAGTAAATGACATGATTTTGACTAGAGATTAAAATTATTTACCAGTGTGTTATGAAACTCAATATTAGATCGTAAATGAAGCTTTTTTTTTGTAAAATAAGACATATTTTTCCTATCATTTAATGAAGGTTTTTTTCTGCTATTAGAATCCGATACTAAAATAAATTGAATTCCCTAAACATTGTCACCACATTACAGATAAGTTAATCTTTCCTAACTAATAAAACGGCTATTCTTGATCCGAAGAAAATCTATTTCATTCACTTCCCGCGTCACTAGCGCTTTGAAGGAAATTAGTACAAATGGAGTCAATACGGCGGAACAAATAAATACGTCTTCTGCGTCGTCGGTCATTTGTTCGGAACGTGCGTGCGAGCATATTTGTCTGGACAAATAGAACTGGCAATTTGTATTTTGTCATTTCTAGATAGATTAGTACTTGCTGTTTGAAATATTGTTAATTATTGATGTAATTAAATGGTGTATTATTCTCGTGTGCGTAAATTAAATTAATATATTATCAGTATCAGAATAGGTTGAGGTATCATTTTTAAAGCTAGTTTAGTATCTACACATTATTTGATTAGGATATGTGCGAGAAGCAATATATTTGCAGTTTAAGTAACGAAACATGATAAACCTATACTTCTATCTTATAACTGTATCTACCACATCTTATACTAACATCAAGGCAACATATATTGTGTTTCTACGTGCAGCTCGCGTTTTCGTCAAATTTGTCGACGGGAATAGGTGCGAGGCGTGGTAACGAGCCACCGTCTGCGGTGGCGTTCCGCGACTAACAATAATTCATTCCTACTGCCTGTCAACAATTTCACCCCTGCTGTATGTACCCTGCAAACTAAAAGGGCGTATGTCTGCTACTCGTAATTGGAAGGAAATGGCAGTTTAGTTGCTCAGGCACTTATTTGTAGCCTGTCTGCTGTTTTGCTGTGAACATTTCTCAGACAAAGGTACGCAAGAGTGTATTATAATAAGAAACAATATACAACTCTCGCGCTATCTTGAGTTAAGAATGAGAGTGCAAATGTATGCTTCAAACGAGTTATGGTGAAATGTCTGTAGCGTGATTAGTCTTTTGCTAATGTTTCACATTGAAGCTAACTTCAAGGTACTATTATAACATCTAGGTACGTTTTATACTTAATGAAAGCTGAGTTCTTGACAACGCGGGCACTACAAAACATTTTGATATGAGATTTTTTTATGTACTTAATGGATATTTTCGAACCTATATAGCCAATAGGTTCGGTTGTTGAAAATAAAATCATGTCCCAGCTTTATCGAGCGTTTAGCATAAGATGGGGCATTTATTACAACGCCTCGTTAGAATAAATCTAGCTCAGTTTTAGGCGTTCAAGCATAAACCCTACATCAGACGCAGGCTCTCCTTATAAGCGGAATATACTGGCCTAAAGTTGAAGAAGAAAAAAATTGAGCATGCTATTAAAACAATGTTTCTAAATTTTAATTAATTTATCATTATTAAATAGTGGTAGTAGATACATTATTTAATTCCAAATGACACATTGAGGTACATTTTGCAGCTGATATTTCCGCCAATTCTTCTTCGTTCAAAATCAATTTTGTGAAGTATTTACGAACTAACACTGTGGTTACAAAAGTGCATGTCATATAAGTATAAAATGGTACGACATGTCCTCATATATTTCACGGAAGTTGAACAATGACTTGGAGGTACTCCGCGCGGTGGGGTGTCGGGAAATTCCATCCGAACTTTTCATGTATAGGAAATACTTCAACTTTTACTTGGTTAAAGGCAAGCCGAAATTAAGTTCCATTTAACCAAATTCTCAAATTCTGTCTCGTTTATACTAAGTTTATGTATTGTCAAGCAAGAGAGTTTAACGGAAGGTCGCTCGGTCTGATAAATGAGCGGACGACATATATTTCGTAACTATGCGGATACCTGCGACTATGGAGCCATGAAGATGGCGCTCCGCCAATCCGAAAATTTATATTTTAAAAACTCCAGTACAGGGAAAGAAACCGCTTTCAGTTCGAGATTGCGTATAGAAAGTTTTAAAACAAAAGTGTCTGAGCTTAGATAAAATACACACAGGATTGCTTCGGCGCCACTCGCTAGGATACATAAAGAAGCTGTGCTAGCTAATATCTGAGAGTAGTCTGGGCCAGGTGACAATTGTTCGCTGCCGCCTAGACGCTCGCCACCTAATTGCTTTGCATCGCATGAAACGATCATAAATAAACGAGCCACGGTCTCATTACGTCTTTTGTTACATTATTTTGTTGCAAATTGCAGTAGAAAGGGTGAGTTTATGAGCGAGGATAACTTGGAAGGAGGTTAATTAATGAAGCTTATTATTACACTACACTTTTAATATCTAGATAAATTCTGATTAAGATTATAAGATTCTGAGAGGCGGTTGATGTCACGAGAATCAGGGGAGACCCCGAATCAAAGTTTCGATATATCGAAGTACTTGTACTATTCGGGATCGGATTTCTGACTTGGCCTACTAGTTAATTCACCAAATAAAGTTCCAATCAATTGTCTATTATTATCGATACATGATAATTGTATAATTATGTTATTTATTAGTTATGCACCCAGTATTGTTTTAATTGCTTCACCTGGCCCTTCACTGTGCGTTAATAAAATAATAGGTAGGTCGGTACCTGCTCTCTGGTTTTCGTTCCCTTATTTTAGGTTAGCCACGTTATAAATAATGTTACTATCTGTCCTGTCATTGGTCGGAAAGTAAATGTTTAATTGGTATCATTCGATCATTATTTTTCTAAAGTGTTTATTTTGTGAAATAACTTCGATAAATTAACTAATTAATTCAAATTAATTAAAAACCAAACATTAACTGAATGATAAACTTCGCTGGAGGTAGCTAATGATTTACTCTTTATGTCCTTTCAGTCATATAATAGAAAGCGTTCAACATATCTAAAATTAATAAGACAAGACAAATAGTAGTAAAGCTTAACAAATAATACTCAAAACTATATTTTTCAAAAATGCAATTACATAAATCTCCAACAATATTAGTGCTGTTTCGTGATAGTTTCAGATTTTCTGCAAAATTATGTTTTTGCTATGCAAAATAAAGGATAAAATATATGAATTTTGCTGAGGACAATTTCTCATAGCTTCAGCTGGGTTTAATGCTGAAAAATTAAAGTCCTGGCGGTTGCGATATTAATGCATTCGTCGGAAACTTGCTAGTTGACTAATTATTCTTGTATTTCATAGCATTCCAAACTGTCAAATGTTTTATAATACTTTAGACTTTAATTGGATTTTATGTCTCCTACATTTTAGGTTTGTTTGTAACATACAAATCGTTTAGATAGCAACAATAATTATTGTTACTATTTGAAAAATTTCAAAAACCTATGAGAACCAACTTTCTAGTTTTCCTGTAATGAATTTACATAACCCATTTTCCAGTATTGAATCTCAATTTTCTATCAAACTTGTTCACGGATAATTAGTTCGTAGTTATCATGTACGAGAAAATATACATATTTGCCTTTATGATTCAAATATTTAATGTAAAAAAGATATTTAGGTTTCCTCTTACCTTTTCTAAGGTCTTATTATAAATATGTATAAATAATTATTTCTTTCCACAATGAATGATAAAATATTATCAGAACCTACAATTATATAACGTATTTTACGCCAGACTTTTCATCACAATTTCTAAGAAAATTTTCTGTGTCAAGGAAACGAGAAGCAAGTGTCACAACTTATATATTCACCTCGTGCTACTCAAGTATTGTTGTATTATTTCTAAGGTGGCGTCCAAAAACTCTTCTCCGTCTGATTTGAATTTAAAATACTCTCCGGGAACAATAAGACGCTCATCATTTTTCTCCCGCAGCCTCGGAATTTGCATCTATCCATCATAAAGCCATCGAAGTGTTTCGGTTCCTTTTATTTCTGCTGCGAATAAATATTTATGAATGTGTAAAGTTATATTGTCAAAATGGTTACATCATTAAAATATATCCGGCGCTCATTACCAGAAAATTGGTGAAACAAATATATCCCCAATTTATATTCAACCGTACATTTTAATTATATGAAATATACTTCAATAATAAAAGGATTTTAGTGACTATGACTTCTTATAGCGATAATCTGCGATAAATCTCGCAGGGTTACCGAAAAACTATCTCGCCGTTAATAGTTTTATTTATGTCCTTAGCCTTTAGACTGAGCACACATAATTTTCCCATAACTCCGGAAAAACCATTTCAGTTTTATACTTTAAAAGCATCCGGAGGTCTGTTACGTCGTATAAAAATAAGGTTCATCTGACCCATTTTATGGAAATCAATATTTTACATAGAGGAATAAAACCAAAGAACCGAGAGATCGTATTGCTAAACGACCCCTGTAATATTGAAATGATTATGTCTGAGATTAAAGTATGTGGGTATACTGCACCGCCCTAAAATTGGCGCCCTAAATCACCAATTTCACATCAATTAGCCACGGCAGGGCTACAAAATGATTATGCTAATACACCAGGCAGGCAATTGCTTGCACGTTGGTTCCGCCGCTGTAATTAAAGTTCATCAGGCATTCGCGTCGCGTCTTCAACTCGCTTGTATATTGCTTTGGCTGCAAACCTACTACTTAAAATAGACCCTCATTATTTCCTTTGTGCGACCCCTCGGAGGCCATGTTGGTTGAGCTGCGCGGGGGGAGGGGTGTCCGTCGCTACAATGGCTCCTACCTGTTTGCGGTAACAGAGGCGCTGCGTTGGCCTAACTACCGTCATAAATTGTGCAAGTGGCGAAGCGGTTGGGAGTTTTTCGTAGCAAGTCTTTAGAGAGCACTCAAGGGAACGGTTCGAGCAAAGATTTCTTGCGTGAATTAAGCCAGCGCTACACGTTTGGGAATTGCTTGCTGTACTAACGCTAATGTACGTAGAACTAACAGGAGCTCAATAGCTAAGTCCCGCATTAAATGCTCGCTGCTACGATCTGTATGCACATCGAAGTAATGTTATAAAGGTTGATTGCTTGTGTTCAATAGAATTTAATTGCAAAGGCGGAGCTTTCACAAGATAACGAGAGTGGAACACGTTCGTGTATGTGAATGTATGTACGTTACTAATATAACTAAGTGTGGAATTCTAGTAGAAAGTACGTGAACAATATGAGTAAATTCTTCTCGGCTCATTGGTGCAGTATTATGCATTTGATGTGGCGCCAGGCGTCGGATCCGGGCCGGAACAGTGTCTCAAGACAACGAGCTTCATAATGAGACGGCCCGGCAGATTGCTGGCTCGGTACCCGCCCGGCTCGGGGGAAATTAAGACAGTTTATTCAGACATATCTACATATATCAAGGGACTGAAAATGCGTGTTACGTAAAAATATTGGATTATGCAAAGCGTTTGTTATTCAAATTTTTGGATTACGGGAATAAACGGAAAATGAAGAGCTCAAAGCTTGTCCTACTTTGGAGATTATAAAACCTTCTTTGTTAGAATATTATTTAGGCTGTTAGGAAATAAGTGGACGGTTTAGAATTCTTTGTAAATAAAAGTAATACGGACTCACGTATGAATGGTTCGTGTAAACACTACATTTAATGGGGGAATAGATGGGGTATTTAACCTAGTAAAGGTAGTGTTTTTTTTGTAATCTTTTTATTGAAGTCGATTACAAAAAAATAAACTCTTAAACGTTTACAGAAGCTTATAAAAATGGAGGGGATCTACACATAGAAATAGAGACAGGCGTCCTAGGTATTCACAGGTACGAAAAACGGGTCCAAAGTAAAAAGACAAACTCGGCCCGTGACCCGGTGTTTTCACCGTCGACATAACATCCATCAGGGCTGTTACGTGGCAAATAGTATATATAATAGTATATATAATAATATATATAATATCGATTACAAACGAGAAAAATAATATTTATAGCACTTCCTTAGTCAAGTTTTTGCATTATTCCTTTGTTTGTTTCAGTTTTTCAACTAACAATAAGGAAACACATTTTCTTTGAGAAATACGATGGAAAAGTTACACAAATGGCGACCTTGATCGGCGGAATACGTGGAAAACATCGCTATTTCGATAATAGCTACGACTGTAAATCCTGTTTAAGATATTCTTATAGACAATAGATACTTATATAAATGTTTTTTGTACGATGAAGATAAAAATAATATAATAAAATTACATAATACTGAGAATATTTGTAAGAAGAGAACTGCCATAGATAAAAATAAAACATATTCAATGTTCCCTTAACTTCATACCATATTAAACATACAATACTCAAGTACACTATCTCATTGCTGAAGTATGTACGAAGAGCACACAGTCGTAGTACCAAAGGCGATCATTACGGGACACTAGCAAGTTTGATGGCTAAAGCATAATAAAACACATAGTGGTCTCTCATGGGCTGTAATGCGCCTCACACGAGACATACAGACGAATCGATTGCTCAACTTCGAACTATACTTATGTCACCATTGGCGTCAGAAAGAATAATTTTCCTATCTAAAGAAACCAACAGTTTTTACGACTTGACGAGAAAAAGTCATCTTAGTACACCATAAAAACGAGACTACAGATCTCTCTCTCCCGCATCGCACTAATTGCGAGATTCGCAGAAGAAATTTTTTGCTGAACTGACTTTAAAAAAATACATAAACTATTGGACTGAGAAAAACTAAAGCTGTCTGGCTTGCTTGTGGACCGAGTAAAAACTGCTTAGTGAGCGGCTCCTAAAGAATTGGAATGGCAGTTTTGACGTTTTCATAGTTCTTTAGTACGTTGACTGTTAAAGGTGTTTGTAGCAAGCAAATAAGTAGCTCTATATTGTTATTATATCTACGTGCTTACTTACAGGGCGTGACTTTAACACTAAATTAATATTTTATTTAACAAACATGGTACACAAAAATATATTTTAAAAGCATAAGAATAATACAACTTTGATTCTATGTATACATTAGTGTGTATATTTATTGTTATTTGTTAATAATGACCCACGTGATAACATGCCCAAGATATGAAGGCAGTGACAAATGGAACTCGCACACGAATTTATTTATTGTTTGAATAAACTTCTCTGATATATTACTTACTAGACTGGCTTGAAAGTAATTTATAGCATCATTTGTTTTATAAATATTATAGTTCTTTTTTTTATAAAAAAGTAACACTTTTGGTTTGGACAGCAGAATTCATTTATATAAATGCATTTAAACTTTTACTATATCGTAACTACACAATTATTGTTATTCGTATTTATTGTCGTTCCCATCTATTAGGTACACTTATGCTAGTAACCTCAGAACATGATCCTCATAAGAATATAAAATGTTTATTTCTTATTAAAAAAATAAATACCATCCGTCTTTCTTTACAATCAGTATGGGCAGTTTAAAAGTGCGGTAAGCCGATTGCTGTCAAGTGGCGAGGGAGCAAGCGATCGCCAGCCGGCACAAGATAACTGTATATTGTGAAGCAATAAATTTCACCCCTTCTGAAAATCGGGACGGATAGATACCCTTTTCGAAGGAATTAACGCTTTATTATAAGTACTTCGTATCTCTCCCGAAGATGATTACAGTTTACATGCAGCAGTACGCGAGTTGATGCTGTCCTAATCACACTTTTATAGCTTATTTAAATATGCTTTTAGACCTGACAAAAATATAAAAGTATTTTTATGACTAATTTTTTCCCACCACTATGCACTCCGCCATGACACTACCGACCTGTAACGTCATTACGTGATTTTGTGTTGTCCGAGTCACATCTAAATTCGTTCCTCTTCACAAAAACATTTTACAATGGGAAAAAGGAAGCGATCTGATAAGGATAATAATGATACGGTCGAAAAGTTATACAAAAAAGTGAAAAAACTAGTTAAAAGTCGAAGAAGAATTTCGTCATCAACGTCCGATGATGAACCGCCGTTATCACCTGCGCAGTCTTCACATCTGGATATTGTTAGCGATCTCGAACCTCGAGGTGAGTACTTAAACGTATTTCCCCTGCTATTTAGAACATTGTTTGAAAAAATTGTGAGTTAAGTAAAAAGTTATTTTCATCTACCGCCATTTATAAGATGTGAGAATGTAGAAACTACTGTGTACCTATTAATCACAACTGACTATATGGGCCCTCATGTATATCATGTGTGGGTACCCATTGCTGTTGAGCTATCCCGACGTATATCGTGTGTGGATGCCAGATAACTACATAGTTATCCAGCGCGTTTTACGCTAACATTGCTATCCCGACGTTTATCGTGTGTGGATATGTATTGGGTATGACAAAATCTCATACGTAAAATATAGTTTTGCATAATTGCAGATGAGATCCCAAGTGTTGAGATGCAAACAGAAACCGACGGAGTAGTAGACGAAAGCGAGGACCTGGACCCAGATATTTTGCAACTATTAGGCTCAGATCCTACACAAAATAAATCTTTTGGAGATCATTTACATAAAGATATCGCTACGAGGTGGAAGCACATCTTAACTAATGGACTTTCTAAGGAGGAGAAACTCGATATTCTAAAACAATACCTGCCTGCTGAAAATTGCACCAATATGAAAGCACCTTTATTGAATCCGGAAATAAAATCAGCACTCTCGGATAATAATATCAAAAGAGATTCGTACAGCGAACAAAAACAAAATCAAATGTCTAGCTGTATTTCAGCAATTGGCAAAGCACTTAATTTAGTCTTGTCACAAAAAGACAACGTCCCTCAAGAAATCATAAAAATACTGAGCGATGCTGGGCGCCTGCTATGCGATACACATCATAGGGAATCTCTTTCTAGAAGATTTGCTATCGTGAATTCCTTAAGCAAGCAAAAACGAGAAATAATAAAAAATACAAAAATAGATGATTATTTGTTCGGTGCTAACTTGTCTGAATATCTAAAATCATCCAAGGCCATATCAATGTCTGCCTCAGAGCTTAGATTTAGCTCAAACACAGCCAAGTCTAATCAGCCACAGCGCGGGCAACCCAGCACATCCACATCTCGTTACCCTGGATCTTTAAACGCTTGGGGGGCACTGCGTGCACCAGCCGCCGAACCGCGAGTGTACCACAGCCAAAATCGGCGCCAGCCACCACCGCCGTCGGCGCCACGAGACCAGCGTCGTGTACCGACGACGAGGAAGACACGGCCGCGGCACAATTACCCACAATCTCGACGAAGTTAACAACTCCATCACAGGTAATTAATAATATACCCACAGCCGGTAGACTCCGGTACTTTTATCACGAATGGCTTCGCATCACAAACGACAAAACTATCCTGTCTTGGATTAAGGGGTACAGGATTCCATTCCGTTGTGATCCATATCAGACAAATATTCCAAAACCAAAACCCTACACGCTAATAGAAACGAAGGTTATTGATGAGTGTATTTCTGAAATGTTAGAAGCAGGTTTTATTTCTCGCTGCACCCCATGTGAAAAACAATTTGTTTCACCTATTTTTACCATTCCTAAGGCTAACGGAAAACATCGCTTTATCTTGAATTTAAAGGAACTGAATAAATTCATAATTACCAACCATTTTAAAATGGAAGACTATCGCACAGCCCTTAAATTACTTGACCAAGACTGTTATATGGCAACATTAGACTTAAAAGACGCATACTTTTTAGTGTCCATTGCAAAAAGCGACAGAATCTACCTCCGATTTAGTTGGGATTCAGTCCTATTTCATAATGAGCTATTTGAGTTTAATGTATTACCGTTCGGACTTTGTACTGCACCCTATGTATTCACAAAGTTAATAAAACCTGTATTACACTATTTGCGCTCACTGCGACATCTGTCAGTTAATTATATAGACGATTTTTTGTGTATCGGTAACTCTTATCACAGTTGTCTTAATAATATAGAAACAACAAAAGATCTATTGGCTAAACTCGGTTTCTTAATAAACGATGACAAAAGTCAATTGTATCCAAAACATAAGTGTACATTTTTAGGCTTTATATTTGATACTGTTAATATGTGCTTAACGTTACCTAAACAAAAGAAAGATCGCATAAAATTATTAACTAATAACCTGTTACGATCAAAAAAATGCACAATTAGGGTATTTGCAAAATTTTTAGGATTACTGACGTCAGCGTGTCCGGCTGTTAAATACGATTGGCTGTACACAAAACTATTTGAAAGAGAAAAAATTCTAGCACTTGATTACTCTAATAATTACAATAAATACATGATATTGCCAGATAACATTAAAAATGACTTGATTTGGTGGAGGGATCACATTGACTCCTCGTTCTGTTCCTTTCAAACTAACGATTACATTTTAGAAATATTTAGCGACGCATCAAACACGGGTTGGGGGGTAGCTTGCAATAACAAAACTGCGAATGGCCATTGGAACTACTCCCAGTTATCACAACATATTAACACTCTAGAACTATTAGCAGCATTCTACGGCCTTAAAATCTTTGCGTCACATCTTAAAAATTGTAATATCTTACTCAGAGTAGATAATACAACAGCCATCGCCTATATCAATAAAATGGGCGGAATTCAATTCACTCATTTGAACGGTATTGCACGTGACATATGGCAATGGTGTGAAAAACGCAATATATATATTTTTGCATCATATATCCAGTCTAGTAAGAATATAGTAGCTGATTTCGAATCACGTCAGACATGTAACATGGACACTGAATGGGAGCTAGCCGAATATGCATTTCATCAAATAACTTCTTCGTTAGGTACTCCTGAATTTGACCTATTTGCAAGTATGCAAAACCGTAAATGTTCGAGATACGCCTCATGGAAGCTAGACCCAAATTCCGAGGTCATTGACGCTTTCACATTTAATTGGAGTAATATAAGATTCTATGCCTTTCCACCTTTTAGCCTTATTTCCAAGGTCTTACAGAAAATTAAAACTGATAAAGCTGAGGGGATTGTAGTAGTGCCGTTCTGGCCTACACAGCCGTGGTACCCAGTATGGTCAAACTTGCTAACATCAAAAGTATTATATTTCGAACCTAATAAAATCTATTATTTTCCCCTTTCAGGGAGGAACACCCCCTGAGCAACAGTCTTACCCTGATGGCAGGGAGATTATCAGGCAGTCCATGGTGAGGCGAGGAATTCCAAGTGTCTCTATCGATATAATGATGGCCTCCTTCTCATCAAATACTCTTAATCAATATAATAGTTCACTAAGGTCATGGTGGCTTTATTGCAAAGATAATAAACTAGATTTCTGTGATTCCAATAGTACAATATTACTTCAATATCTGACTGAAAAATTTAATTTAGGTGCTAGCTACAGCACACTGAACAGCCATCGTTCAGCGTTGTCTATACTATTAGGTCAGGACGTGACATGTAATGATAATACTAAAAGGTTTTCAAGGGTGTTTACCGGTTAAAACCACCTCTATCAAAATATAATGCCACTTGGGACCCAAAATTGGTATTAGATTACTTATCAAATTATTTTCCTAACGATTCACTAACATTAAAAAATCTATCACTTAAAACTATAACTCTGCTTGCCTTAGCGTCTGCTCAAAGAATGCAAACACTTAGTTTAATTAAAATTAAAACATTACATTTGACTCAGAGAAAATAATCATAAAAATTGATGATTTGATTAAAACCTCTAGGCCTGGTATCCACCAACCACTGATTGTGTTACCATACATAAAGGAGAATCCTAAAGTTTGTCCAGCTGTAACTCTTAAGCATTATATAGATAAAACTTCATTTCTACGTCTTCAAGAAGAATACATTTTTATTAGTTATCAAAAACCACATAAAAGAGTGTGTTCGCAAACGTTATCGCACTGGGTTGCTTATCTTAGAACAGAGTGGCATAGACACAAAATTGTATGGTGCTCATAGCACGCGACATGCGTCCACGTCCGCTGCTCACCGAAAGGGTGTTAATTTAGAAGTTATCCGTAAAGCCGCAGGCTGGTCTGAATCCTCTCATGTATTTCTAAAATATTATAATAAAGATGTATCAACTTCAACAGAATCTGAATTTGTAAATGCAATTTTTGAATGATTGTAATATAAGAATTTGATTTGTAAACTTTTGAAATATAAGGCTGATTGATCGCTTCAATGTTTAATTTTTTCGATGCTCTAAACATCTGCATGTAAACTGTAATCATCTTCGGGAGAGATACGAAGTATAATTAAGAATCAAACGAACTCACCTTGTGAAGTTTGATGTCTAATTATACGAGTGTCTTGACCGAAGATGATTACACTCCCACCCGCCCTTATATGTTACCCAAGAACTATCGAAAAAATTCTGCTCTAAATAATGACGTTACAGGTCGGTAGTGTCATGGCGGAGTGCATAGTGGTGGGAAAAAATTAGTCATAAAAATACTTTTATATTTTTGTCAGGTCTAAAAGCATATTTAAATAAGCTATAAAAGTGTGATTAGGACAGCATCAACTCGCGTACTGCTGCATGTAAACTGTAATCATCTTCGGTCAAGACACTCGTATAATTAGACATCAAACTTCACAAGGTGAGTTCGTTTGATTCTTAATTATATTGAAGAATTTATTTATGGCAGTATTTTTACGGCGATCTTACGATGGTATTATGAAAGCGTGAGGCAGTCTGTTTGTTATGTCTACTGAAATATAACTGTTGGAACATCAAGTCGTTTGATAGCGTCTTAAAGTTATGTTGGTACTTCAATAAAAGTATGTAGGTATTTGGAAAAGGGTTATTGTAAATACCTAAACATGAAAACAATAAAAACTGTCTTCTAAAAACTAAGAAAATAATCAAAAGCACGAGACAGTTAGTACTTTCACGTGATGATAAGTTATCTGGACTTTTACGTTAATTTTGAGGTGTTATCAACGATGAACACAAATGACAGTCTAAGATCCGTGTCTGGAATTGTTTCCAAGTATATCTATCTCTGTCGTCAGAAGTAAAGTCCTGATAAATAATTAAGGACAATTATGCAAATAGTTTGCAATTGAGGAAAGAATTACAACATACTAAAGAAATTATTATTTTTTAATTAAAAAAAACTGTTTGTTTCTAAAGTCGACAAGAAGTAGCTTCTAACTAAACGACACGATAATGCCACACACATATTCGGCATCATCAAATCGGTCCCATCACCACCAACCTAGGCGCTAAACTCTGCAGCTGTAAAGTGTTATCAACGGCCCAGGATGTAGGTAGTTAGTTTTCAATAAGCGGACCAGAAAAATAAAGCTCACGGTGTCAAGTTTGTGTTCCCCGAAGGCATATGCTGCACAGTTTACTGAACACAATTCCAAACTGTTCGCCGTAATTAAGATTTCGTTCGAATCGAAAAATCCAATTACACTTTGTTCTACCTAGAAATCGAACCTCAACTTCACGTTGAATTGAGTTGTTCATTTTCATTTTGAAACTCAATTTGAAGTAGGTATCAGAACGATTTATATCAAAGTACGAGTGTAATAAAATACTTACTTAAAGCGTTTTATCGGTTTGTTTTTCAGCACTAATATATAAAGCGAGACAAAATAGTCATGACATTGTCGCGCGATTCGCACTCAATACGCCTGCAGACGACGTTGAACGATTTATGGACCCCTGGTGATTAATATGGATCCCATCGATCGGGCGGAATAATGCCTCGCGCACCCCGCGATGAACGCCTATTAACTCTATTATTTACCAATATTTTTCCTTTTAACAACTGGATTTCCGCAGTTTATTTGAATAACAATTGGTATTGTGTGCGAGTTTTTTTTTAGGGATTTTCGTGTGCTGTTTTGGCGCTTGGTGATTCCATGAGTAAAACTAAAAAATAACAACGGATTAATGAATAGAAAACATTTTGATATCCAATAGAATAATTCTTAACAAACAGATCTCATAGGTACCTACTTCCTGTAAAGTTGACACTCATAAACTGCATTCTTATAAAGAAAATGCAAAATACTACGCAAAAACAAATGTTACCAACCTTTGGACTATAATGTGTTGAAAAAGGGTACCAGTGACATTGGTGTATCCCCCAAGAAGACTGATAGTCGTTAGATAGTCGCCACGCGCCCGCGCCCCTGACGACATTTTTCACTCTCGCTTCAAATTGGAAGCTAAGTTCATTTTGAATAATTTATGAACCAAGCTCACCTCCATACATTATGTACCGATAAGTCTCTTTGCATAAGTGTCTTTGTTGTTTTCCATGAAAGAATAAGATATCGCGGATCAACTGATTGATTCAGCTTTTAGCAAATATTTCCAAAAAATTTGAAATGTGAAATCGAAAGATGAAAACGGATAAAAAACGTAAGTATTTGTATATTTACAAGATATAATTGCAGGTCATTCTTTCTTTTGATGTTCTACTGTGGGCAGTCCAACTTCTTTGATTGCTGTAAATAAACAAATTGTCGTTGTTTACTCAGTACTCAATTGAGTCTGTATAATTAATTTCCGCCACTTCATTAGCCGTCTATTTCCTGCTTTCTTTTGTTTGTTTTCTTATTTTTATTGTATGAATTGTTAATTAAAACGCTGGCTAATGAGGTTTCGGGCATACTTGTGTTACAAAGTAATGATTGGTTCTCGATTATTAAAGTAAAAGCTTTCATAAAGCTATCATATTATCAGGCATAAAACGTCATTCTGAAACTACGGCTTTTTCGTGCTAATTGAAAAACTAGAATGACGTCGTAAACAAGGTGAAAAACTTTGTTTACTTACTTTCAACGTTCATTTTCTATTAAATAAAAAATAGCGTTGCTGAAAATCGTTTCACCATTATATTATTATCTAGTTTGTTTATGTAAGTTTTTCCCCACACTGAACTTCATAGGGTGTCGGAATGCAGTAAGTTTGGTGACGTTAGCAATGTCTAAGTTCGCATTGCATAGGCACTACAGAACAGGCCGCTGCAACGCTCACCGTCTGCAAATTGAATTTCTAAGTTATTCCCCAACTTGTGAAGGCACGAATGAAGTGAGCTCGTTCCCAGTTGTTGTTTCCCGACTTGAGACTCGATGATTGGAGCCGAGGGCACGAACGACTTCGGTTTAGACCAACTTCTCGCTTTCTAACACTCCGTTCAGATCGCCGTGGAGCAGCATAGTAAGTAGACATCGATTATTTTGCAACTCTTACCGTCTTACCACAAAAACTTTTAAACGTCAGTTTATGCCTTGTCTAAAAAAATGTCAAATTATGACGTTGACATATGGTTCATTTTGCAGCCAAAATTTTATTAGACAAGTGTAAAACAGGGTTTAAAGTTTTTGTAGTAAGGCCCTTAAGGTCGCGCCATACGTGCCACGTTTGAGACGAGTCTCGCGAGAATATTCATTTAGAGAAATATTCCGTTCTGTATTCGCGGAATGTTCAATCTAATACAGTTATCTTACGAGTTGTCAGTTTCATTTCTCTATTTACTTGGTAATGCATTAACTTGAATAAGTCGTCTAGTAGTTGTGATTATGATGGCTGAGAAGAGGTTAGTTATCGAGATTTATAAAATTTGACACCAAGAAAAATGAAAATCGAATTTGCACTCGAATAACATAGATAAAATCCTTAAGCAAATAAGATGAAATACGGTTGTAGCAGTGGTAAAAAAGTGGAGTTTTTACCAACTGAGACTTTTGATGTTATTTTGATATAACTGCGGACGCTTTGCACTAGGATCAATTATTAGCAGCGCATCTACTCTGGAATTTGCTTTATGAATCCGAAATCACGTTCTATAAGTAAGAGCCATACATTCCACGTATGTACATAATATTAGCGCGTTGTAAAGGGGATCGGGTGTAATGCGATTTCATTAGCATGTAAAGTGTCGCCTTGTGATACTGTTGGCGTATCATTGTTTGACAGGCGCTCCGCGAGACGCTCCACTGCGGTATGAACAAAGCGCTGTAAGTGATTTCGTGTTGGCAGCCTGACGCGATGCCCTTGAGAGATAACTCGTTCATTTCCAGAGCAGATTGAACCGATTCCCCTGTTCAAGACATGAATTTAAAAAGCTCGATTTACAATTCAGTTTCGTTCATGGAGCAACCCCAACTTTTTAAGTCTGTACCCCTGTAGCAAACGTGATTACATTTTTAATTAGATTCCTTTTTTTTTCATCGTTTCGAGCGGCCAAGCACCCGTGGTTTGCGTGTACACAGTACATTAACACGCCACCTCTCATACCGCGTTACTCCACGATAATTGCTATTATTAACAGAAAAAATCTCAGTCAGCTTTAAACCTTATTCTAATGCTTAAAAAGTTGCAAATTGGAAATGCGAGCTTGGGTACTAAATATTTTTACTTATCATTTTGTAGCGTGCTTGTATTACTACTTCATAATGTCACTCGTCTTTAGAGATTTCACATTTCTGCGTTTACTTTAGTTAATTAGAGTAAGTTGTAGGTTTAACTATTAAAGCATTTGATTGCGCATGGGCAGTCCTTATCAGTGCTCCCTATTAACATTATTAACTTATCTGCTAATCATGAATCATGCTAAATGATATAAGTTTGAGAGCACACGCAAATATAATATCATGACTATCTATATTCTTTGATCACATATCGATCTCTCACAATATAACCGAATGCAATTGATTACATCGATTTCATGATTATAGAACTAATTTCAGCAAATAGGTATGACTAACCTTTGATCAGTCGACTCGAAGACCTACCGACCTACCGTAAGCAAAATAAATAAAAATAAATTGAATTTCTTTAAGAAGAGCTCTATGAAAATATAAGCATGTTACACGGCCATATAATACTCGTATTACAGAAAGTTATTGGCCCGTAAGAGATTACATCCAGCGATTACAAACTTTCAGCAACCATCACATTACTCGCGGATAATTTACGTCCTTAATAGTTTTCATATTCGTCGATGCATTAAAAAGAGATCAATGTGAAGAAAAATAGAAAACATGTACTGTGAAGGATATGTTATTTATCATTCTTATATTACCATAAGAAAGAAATTTTGTAGAATGGAGGCTCATTCATCATTATCTTACTGACTTTTTTGAGGTTAAGAAGCGAGTTTTGAGTATATAAAAGGTCTTTCTAACAAAGACTGACTACGCAGTAAGTATAATTCGTTAACAAAAGCCCCAGAAAGTCTTACTTCATAAATTTATTACGTTTACCCCACCTTGATGGGGGTCTCTGAAGTATAACAATATTAACGCTGATTTCAAGGGAGACGGAACATAGTTTTGGTTTTGAATGTTGTGGCGACGACTATTGTGTAAACTTTTACATTGTGAACTCAATATTACTTACTACGAAACAAATATTATATTACTTAGCTTTGTTGTGTAACAAAAGCTTGGCGCTACCCCTGGAGTGAGGTGGTTTGGGATTGAACTGCAAAACTTCATCAATGTTCGTGCATTGCTTGATGAGTGTGGAATACGTACACAATGTAGCGCATTATTTTGAAGAATTTCTTGTAATGAAATCCCACTGTGTAAATAATATGTAGTTAAGGGCATATCAAGTCCTTGAAATATGTATTAGGTATTAGGTAAACGTAATTTGAACACATGAAAGTCTTGTGCATTTTCAACCGACTTCAAAAAAAGGAGGAGGTTCTCAATTCGGCTGTATTTTTTTTTTTTTTTTATGTTTGTTACTCGATTTCTCAAAGACGCCTGGACCGACTTCAAAAATTCTTTTTTTATTTGAAAGGGTATGCTTGTCATTTGGTCCCATCGTCATCAGGTCAGGATCTGATGATGGAAACCCTGAGAAATCGAGGGCAACCTTCGAAAGTTGTAGGCATACTTAGGGTAAAAACTTGACATTCAGGTGCATGCCTGAAAGCACTATTCAACAGTGAAGGTTTGAAGCTGACCTGATGATGGAGACCAGAGAGGGTCGAGGGAACTCGACAACTGAATATGTAAACTACCTCGTGTTTGGGCTTATATTATTTGTATTGACAAGACCTTTGCAACAGTGCAGGTTTGGAGCTGACCTGATGATGGAGACCAGAGAAGGTCGAGGGAATTCGACAACTGAATATGTAAAATACCTCGTTTTTGGGCTTATATTCTTTGTATTGATGAGAACTTTCCACATATATGGATAGTGACAACTATTCGTATCACTGAAAAGTTGTAAATAAAAAACTTTTTTACAAAAAAATTAAACCGACTTCCAAAAACACTAAAAAGTAAAAAAAAAAACGAATTTTAGGTGCATCGGCCTAGAAGTAGGTGGCAAAATTAACTTAGTAACATCCATTAGACACCGGCCGATGCACCTAAAATTCGTTTTTTTTTTACTTTTTAGTGTTTTTGGAAGTCGGTTTAATTTTTTTAAGTATAAAATAGCCACTTTTTCATGTGCCCAATGTGCAAGGAAATGTAGAAGCATAACAGACTATAAACTGTATTTGTAAGCCCGTTTCTCTACAGCTACCTACTAGAACTTTAAAACATAATAATTTTGCTATCCCCCACCCCTCACGTGTACCCGAAGCGAAAAATGCTTTGTACGAGGAATTTGCCGATGAGCAAAGTTTAAAAAATGGAAACTGATCCACGGAACGTTGTTATAGTCGTAGCTTTATTTTAGACTAATTTCAGGAAACAGTAGAGTGCGGTTCCATATAAAAATGTAGTACCTAAATCTTATAGTTTCCACTATGCAGGTCATGTCCGTTACGCATTAAAATAAGAATTATGGAGACAAGAGATTTACGAGGTCCAGCAGTTCGTCATCATTCATAGTGATGTGTTTATCACGGCCTCGGCAGACGTAATGTTTGTAAGTTACGTAATGCACCGTAGGTGTACAGTTATCCTGGCAGGAGGGCATAAATCGAGCGTGTGTCCGCTAAACGTACACTGAGCAACAGTGACAGCACTGTGTGCGCTTATCTTAATTGCCTTCCCAGATACGATCGTGGAATTTATCTGCGGCGTCGCCAGAATAAGTACGGCACTTTTTAGCGGTCTGCGCCGTAAAAAGTTTAATGATAGTGCCGCGGCTATCTGCGACAGTTGCTCTTTATTTTTCACAATTAAAATAAATGCTACTTGCAGTTGTTTTGTATCAAATAAAGCGATGCGCTGAAAATTTTTATTGTTCACGTTTCCAAAGGAAAAGATTTCAAGCTTTTAGAAATAGTTTTCTCTTACCTTAAGGCGGTTGAGGAAAATGAACGCCCTTTTCCCCTTTGTATGGTAAAACAGTCCTCGAACATGATACGTTATTGGTTTTTAAACTATAATGAATCGTAACCCGTTCCCCACACCGTAAAAAGTATATAAACTACACAGGGTGGTATTAGGAAAACACTCTATTTAATGAAAGTTCGGAATTCTAAAGTCGAAAGGTCTGAATACCAAAGATATTTATTAAAATGCTGCTGGCTTGGGAAGTATTTTCAATCACGCCAGTTTATTGTTTCTCTATTGTCTCGCAAGCGGCTGATTTAACGGACTAACTGAATGAATAATGCATAGCACAATGAACTGCCAAAATCCAATCTGAATCCATTTTCGGAATCTTTGGATTCGATAAATATGAATGTTTTGAACTGAGTCACGATTAAAGTGGATTAAACATGCTACTAAATGGATAAGTTATTCTTTAAATTAGTATTATTTCATAGTGTTATCGCAAAAACAGCATATGTAAGCAGTAATTTCTTTACGTAAGTCTAAATTTATAACGAGATATGATTATACGATTTAGCTAAGAAGTACTGAAATCGAGGATTGGTATGCCCTGCGTGCTATGAAAGAGTCCGTCCGAGTGTGCTCTGCACTGGTCTGATACAGGTTGATGCTATTTTTGATATTGTCCAAACACGGTCAAGGTAAGCTAACTCTATGGTTATTTTGAAATAGAATTTTATTAATTTAAAGAGTTGTGAAATCCTGTCCCACAAACAAGCTAAAGGTATAAAATAAATTCGTGTCACAATACTACACTTAAACCCTCCCAAAAATTGGACAAACAACAAAAACGCGGCAATAAGAATAAAGTGACAACGCAAACAAAACAGTGGTTTATTACCATTTAACACTACGGATGAATATATTTAATGGCTGAAAGGCAAATAGTCGTTAACTGGCCAGTTGGCACAGTCCAATGCAGGCTCCGTTAATTCAGGGGGCGGTCAGGGAGCCGGTAAAAGTGTCATGTTAATAGCTCCTCGTTAAAATATCGCACGTTTTCATTTTATGATCTTCCAATTTTATCGCTAGTGCTACTGATGGGAGATGTAAAATTTTGGCGCCGAGCTCCTGGAGTGTGTAGCAAGGCTCATTCGTACGGCCTGTGCTGTTGACCGTAGTACGGGACAGTATGAGATATCGTCACTATATTTAGTACGGGAGTAAGCGGAATATGTTTGGGGTACATGGAGGGTTTATGTACCGTAGGATACGGATAGGATTTATGAATAATTCTATTGCTCGGAAGTTTATTTCGAGCAGTGGTTTAGTTTTAATTGACTTATGAAAATAATGAGTATTTCGATTTTAGGCTAGGTGTACCTAATTATTACATTTCAAGTGTCTCAACTGCATAAAACAGGTGATAGTAAAAAAAATAGACATAAAATTAAAATAACAGTTAGCTAGTAAAATCCTGCCAGTTTTAATAGAGTCGTTAATGCAGTAATCAGGTGCGCTCGATACATTTACTCTAATACTGTCGGACGATAAGATATTTTACGGTCCACTAAATGCAGTGAACACGACCGAATGACCTAAAATAGATATTTAACCATGAATATCGACGTTCAAAATCCGCACCCCAGGCACTGGCGATAATGGTTATGAATAAAAATTTATAGGCTTCGAAATAGCCTTCTATTCTGTAAAGCTTCATCTCAATTAAAATCCTATTATCTACTCAAAATGGAAGCGCCATGTGCCGGAAATTGCCGCTATAAGTATTATTAACAGAAAATTATCAGGCTACTCCGATAAGTTTCTTTGGCCTGAAGTGTAACTATTTAAAACAATTTTGTGAAGTTTTCTTGTGTAAACTTTTCTATGTTCAGGATTGGGAGGAAAACAACGTTGGAAGCTAAGTTTAGAACAAGACGAATGAAAAAGCAAGATTGACGTTGTGGTGGCTTAAAGGTAAAAAGTATAATGATAAGAGTATGGAAGTAGGTACATTTGCTAATGTGACACACTTCTGTAAATTCTGTTATTTCAACATAGATTGGTAAGACATAGGTAATAAAAAAAATTTAAGCTTAGTAAATTTATTTTTTAACCGTTAAAGAATTTGTATAAAACAGCGCTTTTGCTCTTAAAAGCTTGTTTTTAGTATTTTGTTAATTATGCATGCTTGTAAAACAGCGGTAATACAGTATTTAATTTTAAAGTAACAGAGCCATAAACATTCTGTTGGTGCAATAGCAGCAATTGCAATATAATTTATAATTAAACTGCTCAGCTATTTACGTTTGCTACCCATTCTAAACTTTAGTTCATTTATATTATGCTCGTAATTTATGACTAAACTCAAAGAATACTAGATAGGTATATCATTTACTTTGTAAAAAAAATCTTTTTCTTTTTGGGGTTCCGTACGTAAAGGATAAAGTGGTCCGCAACTCCGCATGTCCGTCCGACCACCTGTCAACAGACTGTATCTCATGAACCATGAGATCACTGATAATGTATTTCTGTTGCCGCAATAACAACAAATAAGAGTGTAATAAATAATTTATATTTTGATTGATACTCTACAGATTTCGCTAAGCATTCCAATACTCAATCAAACTTTATTTTGAGTTACAACAAATTATTTTTAACAAACCCGGCCCAGTGCGAGTGGGACTCGCACGCGAGTGGTTCCGTCTTAAATATTTGTTTCTGCTACAGCCTTTATCGTCCCACTGCTGGGCAAAGGCCTCCTCTCACTCGGATATTTCAATCCTTCTCCGTATAAAAAATAATTTGTTATAACTCAAAATAAAGTTGGATTGAGTATTGGAATGCTTAGCGAAATCTGTAGAGGTTTAAATCGTTATTAATGTTCGGGAACTTGGAAAGGACTAGTGCTAAAACAGATTGATCAGCGAGTCTCGATTGTAAAGTTTAGGTAGACGCAGTCAGATAGCAGTCGTTCTAGTTCGAATATTGATATTCACTTGAATTCTGTCTGATTCAACTTCTAGGAAACGGCTTGAACTATATTTTGTTCCAAAGGCAATTCAAAAACAAATAAGATTATTTTTTACCGTATTAGTACCATATACCAAAAATATATTGGGTCCTTAAGTTTTTTATTAATGTTATGAAGTCATTGAAAAGGGTCCCAATATATTATGTTTAAAATTTCATGTTTGGTGCATCGACTAAGGTCGCGATTCACGAAGGCCACCCGCAGTAGCCAAGTACAATTATAAACAGAAGAGCTTTTGCACTTTCAAGGATTTAAGTAAAATAATACGGTATGATACCTAGTACTTTACTTATTAAAAAAATACATAGTTGACTGTTGCTTATTTTATTAGGCTTAAGTTAAAAAAAATATTTAACTGACACTTCTTTTATAAAAGTGATAAACTCCTATTTGTATGCATTCAACTATAATATGACTGATCTGATTTGGATTCTATTTTTTGTGAGAATTGACCAAAAATATGAAACAGAGAGAACTAATATTGCACCCTTTAACTAATAGAGTATAGACTTATGACGCTGACTGTACTTAAAAAGTTGGCAATTGTTCGAAAGATTTCGTTCTAAAATACAGAGCTTTTTGTTTTCAAAATGCGCAGTACCAGACCTCGGTCTTTGGAGGTCAAGGTTGGAATCCAAAACTGGTGGTCTTGCCAAGTAACAAGCGGATTGCTGTGCCAAGTATTTGTAGAATAGATGTGTCATGTTTGAAGGCTTTAGCGAAGCTTTTAACTCTTTCTGTAATGCAGTATTTTGAGATGTTCCAAATTGGTGACTCTTTGTTATTGCCTTTAAAAAATTGCTTAATATGCTACTGCTCGTGTTTTATTGTGAAAGTAGCTTCCACCCGTATCGTCACCCACGTCCCGAGGTCTGACCCTCCGAATATTCTGAAAATCATAATCTTAACTTATCCGTACTTGATGAAACTAGTCACTTCTCAATAAAAAATTTCTCACCTACTAAGCCACGTATATTAACTTCACAAACTGACATATATAACAAAATACCTACTTATGTGTAACATCAAATGACGATATATTATTCAAATGACATGTCGCTTGCTCGCCCTGCTGTCCGTCTGTCATCCTCTTCGCTTCCGTGAAATCTCACATATCACTGAAATATTATAATAAATTATGTCTATGTACGTCTGTTGGGCTACCTATGTGTTTCAATTAACCATACACGTGCCTTCACGTGGTACATTTGTAATTTGTGTAAAAATCATCAATACACATGTGTCCTTGCCGTGTCTCTTGTGATAGTATTTTCTAGGGATTAGACTGACACTACTACAAAAGATGAATACATAAACCTTTTTTATGATTTCATAGAACTACTAATTTATTTATATTTCTTAAGAATCCTATGCTGGAAAGTAGGTTACATCTTTCAAAATAGAAGGTTTTATAAAGATACAGAAACATTATACTCGGCATTTGTAAAGACTCACAAATTAACTGTAGGATAAGTTTTAAAATCGATGATACCGTTAGCTAACGGACACATTCCTGTGGATTAAACGTCGACGGTTTAATTTAACCGTTCACAAGTTTTATTATCAGTTAGCCGGTGTTGCAATGAATAATAAGGAGTTTGCCAGAGGGAAGTTTGTTGGCATCGAGCGCCCTCTATCTGCTGCTAACTTAAACAAGACTTGTCAGCGATTTGCGAATTTAGTTTGTTCAAACATTATGGTTGTGTAATGATAAAATGATTGATAGCTTTTTCTTGACATCTTAACTTGTCACTATATTTAGTCTATTTTTTAACCAAATGCATTTCAGTTGATAACTTATTTTCATATTTCTATAAGTAGTAGTTTTATTGGGAGTAGGTATATTTTTGTCTGAAATGGTACCTCCACTTTTTTTTTAATCAGGCACGCTCAACTTGTCTATTATATCTAAGTAGTAGGCATCCTTGACATGGTTGTAACTTATTGCTCGTGTAAAGAGCCTGAATGAGTTCAGTACTTACGTTTTATTCTGGTATTCATTAATCTAATAACTTTTGTGAATACGGAATATTCTTACTAAGTATTGAACGAAGAACTCACGTCAGTGTCATATTGCTTGTATTTCTCAATACTTTTCAATTCAAATTCATCCAAAACCATGTCAGGTGCAAAATCAAGCGTAGTTATAAGAATCATTATAGCAACTAGGCTTCTATGTGGTTTTTATACAAAAGTTTCTTCAAATAAAATAGTGGATGCGCTAGTTAGGGCTTACTGTGTGATTTTCAGTATGACAGTTTTCTTTATCTTATGTACAGTATTTTCAAGAATCCCACTAATAAAAGTAACCTTTATGTTAACTTTTTCACTGATCTACGCTTGCAATGTTATGTTAGACCATTGTTTTTACGGTGAAAAATTCTTCGAGTTTGTACGGAAAATGAGACATACGAGTATTTCGCAAGATTCACGGTCATGTCACGTTAAATTACCTATTACGATGTTTATAACAATTTTATTATTATGTTCAAGATTATTTTCGCATTTAAAATACTTGCTTGAAAATAAATATGTAATACACATGATTTCGATGCAATCACTAGGCTTTGCGTATGATTTAATACAGCTCGTTTCGGTTTTACCAAGAATCTTGATGTTCGAGTTAATATGGCGCCAGATGATAATACTCCGAAAGCAAGTACAACAGGATTTGTCCAGCATCCGAAGATTGGAAGCCGGAGAAGAACTATTGAAGAATAAATTGAAGGTCTTTTCGAATGCATACAAGAACTTACTGAACTCGACTCGAGCGATAGATTCGGCCTCCAAGCTTCTGGTACGCAAGTACCTAGTTAATTTATTTATATAACGTTTGTTCCACGTGTAATCAGATCGAAATAGAATCTAGTTATCTCTTGTTCAAGTGGTACGTGTTAAAAAGGTTTATTTTGACCTACGAACAAAACGAAATGCATTTTATGAAAAAAAAAACAACGTTTTACGGTTTATTTTTGAGGACCTTCATTATATGCTATTTTATACATTCTTAGAAATCAATAAAGGAAACCGAAAGGAATGCTTAATAAATACGAAGAAGTACCTAGGTACTTGAAAAAGTCGATATCACATTTGTTTTTAAATATGTTTGTTTGTTATTTCAGATATTTATAACTTTAATCTCCTTAAATCTTGAGATGTTAAACCAACTGTACGGAATCATCATAAGCTATTTTCATTTCGTAAGTGGACATGATTATTTTTTTACCGACTTATTAACAAAAAAAATTGAATAAACTGACTTCACAAAACACTGAATGTAAAACTTTTCACTGATGTAAAAAGCAGTAGCTATAGAAGTCGGTATCAGTAGGAAGTTGACTGTTTTTTTTATTATAATAATAATAAAAACCGGCCAAGTGCGAGTCGGACTCGTGCACGAAGGGTTCCGTAAATTACAGTTAAATCAACCTATCTCAAAAACTATAAGAGATACTTTGATCAAACCAAAAATCGTTGAAAAAGTTAATTAGCATGCATCACCTCTATTTTTTTTAGAATTTTATACCCCGTAGTTATAAAAATAGAGGGGGGGGACATACTTTTTACGACTTTGAGAGCTGATATCTCAAAAACCGTTCACTTTAAGAAAAATGTTTTTTAGAAAACTTTATATCATTTTAAAAGACCTTTCCATTGATACCCCACACGGGTATGTACATCGAAAAAAAAAATTTCATCCCTCAGTTACATGTATGGGGGGCCCCACCCCCAATTCTTTTTTTTACTATTTAGTGTCATATTTTTGTAGCGGTTCATACAACACATATTCCCATCAAATTTCATCACTGTAGTACTTATAGTTTCCGAGTAAATCGGCTGTGACAGACGGACAGACGCACTATGGGAAAGCCCCATACAAGGCCGTCTCAAAACCGTTTCACCTGAAAGTCATTGTTATGGAGTAAAACTAATGAATTAATTTAGTCTTATAAATAAGCTTTCTTTTCTATATTTTTTAAATTATTTTTTGCTCATCATAATGTATAAAAAAAGGCATCAAAGCTAACCCATGTTCAATGATGTGATTTTGGCACAATACATTACTACAATTCAACGCCACATTACTCGAAAGTTTTTGATATAAATGTATAAGTATTATACATTTTTGAAATGCTTATAATCTCCTCATAACGTTTCTTAAATAATATTATGTATAATAAATAAATAAATAAAAATTAACTAATGTAGTTTAAGATGGTATAATTTTCGGGTTACTTTTTTTTTTGAAGAGACTTACCCGTTTGCCGCTGTTTGGCGATGTCGAGATATTTGTTGTATTACGATCTTTATACATTAGTTTACACAAGGAGAAAAAAAAAAGTTGCGCATACTTGCGCCTTTTCTGACACGGTGCCAAAACATATCGCGAGAAACTCCTGAAACAACCGTTTTTGTTGTGGCTGATATCAAAAATCAAATTAAAAACCTGTCCCCTTCCATGATAAATAAGAATGGTGAAGTAATTGAAATTACTCATGACCTATTTTTAACCATGATTGATGGTAAAGTAGCACAAGTTTTAACTGAAACTCCTTCGAACGCTTCTTCAGCAAATGAATAACTTAAGAGGCGAGAGAGAGGAGTTAGAACACGAGATGTGAATGAAAGTTCATTTCAATATGGACTGTCAATACTACACGCTTGGATTAGAAGTATGGAGATGATTTTACACATTTCCTATAACTTGTCTTTCCAAAAGTGGTCAGCCACTACACCAGAAAATAAAAAAAAAGACGAAAAGAAAAAACTGTTACAAAAACGGTTTAGGGAGGAAATGGGACTGCATATCGATAAACCTCGACAAGGCACTGGAAATAGTAATGATGGAAACACAGCTCGGAGATTTTTTCAGAATTACTCTTAGTCTGCAGACATTACAGGTGTAGACGTAGAACTTATAAAACGAATGTACATTATACTACAAACTATGTCATCTAGAATGGCTATTGATTCAAAAAAGTTCGGTAAATACGCATATAGTAACGCCCAAGTGTACGTAAATATTTATAATTGGTATTCTATGCCTTCCTCCGTACATTAAATACTTATTCACGGAGAAAAAATCATTGAGTACTATGCTATTTTACCTACCGGACAATTGTCCGAAGACGCTCAAGAATCCCGCAACAAGGATTACAAAAACTTTAGACTTCATCATTCTAGAAAGTGTTCAAGAGCGGCTGCCAATACCTACAGACGTTTTCCATACCTTATTGTACACTACTGATCCATATATATCAAGTTTGAGTAATACCTCAGAAACAATATCGAAAGAACTTTTCGATGAAGCCAAGTCCCTTCTTGCTGTCAACAAAAATCTGTAGGAGCCTGTTGAATTTTGTACATTATTGTTTTCTCGTTAGACACTGTGTATACCATTATATTTAAGTCTATTTTATGCAAGTAAATTACAAAAAAAAATATTTTTTCTTATAAATGCATGTATTTTTTTAAGTTTTTTTTTTAATATAAATTAATAAACATAATTTTTTAAATTATTATTTTTTTTATTAAACCTTGTACTTTCAAGTATATGTGTGCAAAATTACAGATCATTTAGTTTTGAAATAACTGAGATACGGAGTTTTGAGACAAAACATACGCGATTTTCCCATAGTGAGACGGACAGACGGACAGACGGACATGACGAAACTATAAGGGTTCCGTTTTTGCCATTTTGGCTACGGAACCCTAAAAAAAAAAACAGTCAACTTCCATATGAATGAATAAATTCTTTTTGGTTGAACTAACACGTGTATTAATAAATAAAAAGATTACAGGACACTTAAAGATTAATGTTCTCTTATTGCAGAACAACAGTGCTATTTTAATTGAAATCGCAATAAAGTTCGTAGTGATAATATCGCCCGCGCTGCTAGCGGAGATGGTGAACAGTGAAATAGACAAAATGAAACTATGCATCGTAAAGCAGCTGCTTGTGTGCCATGGTACATTTAATTTATGTTATTTAACCAAAAAAATATTTAATAATAATTTAGTCTTAGTTTAGTTTTCACATCCTGGATTTACACCGCTTCCTTATATCATGGTATTTTGGGGAGGTGAACGATTTGGGAAAAAGCGCGGGAGATGATGATGAGTAACTCAAAGCCTTAAATTCACTTTACTGTGTTTGAAGATTATTAAAATTTCATTGATTAGATTTTCATTGCATAAATACATCATCCTTATATTTCCCTTTTTGTATAGTTGTAAATTGTGCATATCATTAGATAAATATTTTGCGAGTGCCTACATTAAAGCAAAATGAAGACCATTATTATGTGTATTCAATTTTTTAAAAGTTTTAAAATGTTTCAGGAGACAGCACTCGTGACGCAATAGAAGACATCATGCTGTATTTAAAACAAAATCCTTTCAAGTACACAATATGGCGACTGTTCACGTTAGACATGACGTTGATAATGAGTTTCATTGGAGTTTTCACCACGTATACGGTAGCTTTGGTGCAGTTCACCCATTTCTTTGTCTAATTGATTACCCTGATACGTGTCGCACGTCGAGAAATATTAATTTCATCTTTTTTATTAGCCATAATTGTTTTGTAAGATAATTTTGAGCTAGAATTCAAAACGTTCCTTTCATGTTACACTTTCTCACACAAATAATGTAATGAAAAGGCAATCACAACTCACGTATTTATTTTTATCACATTCACAGCTGTCACCTGTTAGAATAGGTTATTTCAGAAAAGTGTTTTGCAGTGCCTGTACATAAATAAAAAATAAATAATGATTTTAATGTTATTTTTGTTTTGTTTTCATATAACTTCAAACTAATATTAAGTATTGTTTTCGAATAATCCTATATGTAAGTTACCCATTAGGCTAATGGTTTATACCTCGATATATAACAATGATTTAGTGATATAGGTGCACAGGGAAACTTCATCAGTGTCATTGTTTCTATTGCTCAGTAATATCGTCGAAAAGTACTTCATACAGAACGATGTCTATTATAAATACAGATAAATTTACAAAAATGATAATTGCCATTCGGCTCATCTGTGGCTTTTATTGCAAAATCAGTACAAATAAAGTAGTTGATGCGCTAGTGAGAGCTTACTGTGTATCTATTGCAACTACAGTCATTATTATAATAATATCTGAATTGTCAATCGTCTTACATCTGTCAGAAATAAACAATTTAGTCCTCTTTGTCACTTTATATTCACTAAATATATTTATCGATTTGTGTTCAAATGGTGAAAACTTCATGGAGTTCGTAAAGAATATAAGACAACCTATTTATAACGAAATCTGGTACGCTTTCATTTCTAAGGCGACATTGATGTTTGTACTCGATTTGATCCAGTATGTTTCTTACCTCCAAAGAGTTATGATGTTTGAATTACTCTGGCGTAAGATGGCAGCACTTCGCAATCACCTAGAGCGAGACTTATCCAGCGCACGAAGATATGAAACAAGAGAAGATCTTTTGAAGAATAAATTAAAGGCTTGCGTGAATACATATAACAACATACTGAACTCTACCCGAGAGATCGATGTGCAAACGAAATTTCTGGTAATTTATTGAATAATCTATGAAATAACAATTTTGAAAAATGAATAGGTATAGGTAATATCTAAGCTTAGTTTTTATGTTACAAATCTATGTATTAAGTTACAAATAAAAAAATAATAACATGTTTTCCTCACATGAGAGCTTAATCACGAGTTTGATACGTTTGTGAACTATTTTACACCAGAGGAGTAGATTTAATGTCTATACTCTGAAAGTTAAAAAAATGTGTAAACAAAACATAGTTCAATTCTAAAAACTACGGTTTCGTTATTCCAGATGTTAGCTACAATTATAACAATAATGGTTCAGGCGTTGAATCAAGCGAATATGTTCATCGTTAGGTATCATGAAAATGTAAGTATAACACACAAATTCTAAAAAAAACAAAACATTATTTCGTGGTCAGTTTATTTGTGTGATGATCACCTTGCAATTTAAATCTTCAAATGAACAAGTTACCGTTAATATTCTTACAGTATTATTATGTGCTTATGTTGGAAGTTCCACTGAGGCACATAGTGGCATTATCGCCGGCGCTGCTAGCGGAGATGGTGAACACTGAAATAGACAAAATGAAACTGTGCATCGTAAAGCAGCTTCTCGTGGTTCAAGGTACTTATATTTTAAATTATTTTTATTCAAAAAAGAAATAGTTTTACATGTTTACGTAATGGACGTTTCACCTCGAATTGACCTCACTAACCGGCATACCCAGGGAAGTGAGTTTGGTTCACTCCCGTCAGCTTAGGGGAAGCCTTTGTCCAGCAGTGAGTGTTTATCAGTTGTGATCGACTGACGATCTATAGATGTCATAATTTTCAGGAGAAAACCCTCGTGACGCTATTGAAGACGCCATGATGTACTTCCATCACAACCCTTTCAAGTACACAATATGGCGACTGTTCACGTTAGACATGACGCTGATACTGAGCACCATCGGTCTCCTCACCACCTATACAGTGGCTATAGTGCAGTTCACGCATTTCTTGGATTAGTTTATTATACTGGTTTGTGAGCTGCACGAGACAATTACATTCGCGTTTTTAGTTGCTAGATATTTAATTGCACAATATGTATAAAGACCATGTACTCACTCTTGATGTAAAATTGGTCGAAGACTTAGCTCACTTATAACTAGGTTAATTCCTTAAAAGTGTGGAATTTAAAGTTTACACAATAAACAGTATAATTAGTGTCCCTACTTACGAGTATTAATAACCTAAGGTTTTTTTTCCGTTATTTCAAGTCAAACCGATATTATAGTTCTTTTTTGAATTTCAAATAATCCTAAGTGCCATTAATTCATTGGGGTTATGGTTTATACCTCGATACGATACATTGATATCGTGAACAAGGAAACTTCATCAGTGATATTGTTTCTATTGTTCAGGAATATCGTCTAAAAATATTTTGTTCAGAACGATGTCTATTATACAAGCAGATATATTCACAAAAATTATAATTGTCCTTCAGCTTATTTGTGGCTTTTATTGGAAAATCAGTTCAAATAAAGTAGTTAATGCACTAGTGAGGGCGTACTGTGTGTCTATTACTGCTACAGTTATTGTTATAATAACATATGAATGGTTTGTCACCTTATATCGGTCAGTGGCAAGTATTGTGGTATTCGCTGCCACTTTTTACTTTGTGAATATATTTGTCGATTTGTTTTCAAATGGCGAAAACTTCATGAAGTTCATAAAGAATATAAGACAACCTATTACACAAGATATTCGGTCGAGCGTTAACACACCAATCACAGCGATTTTGTTAATATCTACAATATGTATAAGAGTGTTTTCACATCTTAAATTCCAATACGATAACGGAATGTGGAACCCTTTAATTTCTGAGGCGACATTGATACTTGTAATCGATATAATCTTATATGTTTCTAACTCACAAAGAATTATGATGTTTGAATTACTCTGGCGTAAGATGGCAGCACTTCGCAATCACCTAGAGCGAGACTTATCCAGCGCACGAAGATATGAAACAAGAGAAGATCTTTTGAAGAATAAATTAAAGGCCTGCGTGAAAATATACAACAACATACTTAACTCAACACGGATGATCGATGCGCAGACGAAATTTCTGGTAATTAAATTGAGAAATTAGTTTGTAGAGGTATAACAGCTATTTTGTTGTGCTTTTTTTGGCAGATGGGTAGGTAGGTCTTTAGTATAGGACGCGACCTGTGTCGATACTCTTGAACCTTCTTAGCTCAGCGGAAATATATGTAGTACCTTAGTAGGTAACTCCTTTGAGCCGAATGGGGTTGAATTTCTCAGGCCTTGGGGTCCAAGTGTTCATATGCTTTACAAAGATCTAGCGAAGTGACTGGCTGACACTTCAAGTGACCCAAAGGCTGGCTTTTATTTTGGTCAAAAATGAAGCATTGCCATCCAACGTGGCTATGATGCCAGCCTCTTGGGTACACTCCCAGTGGGCAGCGATGAGGGCAAGATATGATTTGAAAATCATAAATTGTGTAAACTTAGATTAATTCTTAAAACGACGGTTATGCAATTCCAGATGTTAACAACTGTTACAATATTAATGGTTCAGGTGTTGAACCAATTGTATGTATACATCATCGAGTTTAAGGACTATGTAAGTATACACATTGAATTAAAAAATATATATTATTTCGTGGTCTGTTCATGAGGATCACATTTACTATCATATGCTATTTAGATGTTCAAACAAAGTAGTTACAGTTACTGTTCATATTCTTACAGAATAATAGTGTGTTTTTGTTGGAAATTCCACTGAGATACATAACATCGTTATCGCCCGCGCTGCTAGCGGAGATGGTGAACAGTGAAATAGACAAAATGAAACTATGCATCGTAAAACAGCTGCTCGTGTGCCATGGTACATTTAATTTATATATTTTTTACGGCGGATATCGGTTGTGACGATGCTTATGTAAAACCCTGACGATCTAAAACTGTCACAATTTTCAGGAGAGAACACTCGTGATGCTATTGAAGACACCATGATGTACTTCCATCACAATCCTTTCAAGTACACAATATGGCGACTGTTCACGTTAGACATGACGCTGATACTGAGCACCATCGGTCTCCTCACCACCTATACAGTGGCTATAGTGCAGTTCACGCATTTTCTAGATTAATTCACTATTCTGATTTGTGAGCTGCACAAGAGTATTCACGATTTTGGTGGCTAGATATTTAATTGAACACAATATTTATGTGGACGATGTAAATTGCACTATTTAATATATTATGGTCTTAGAGTTTTATGCAACAGTGTTCTCCCACAAAAGTTACACTGCCTAATATAATAGTATATCACGCATTTATATATAGCTCACTTATAAAGAACTATCACCAGCATAGGCTAATTCCTTAAAAGTGTGGAATTTCTAGTGCTTAAATACATAGTTATATACATAGATATTTACAACACAAAAAAAAACTATCCATTAGTGCTTAAATAATATTTATATATGTAATTAAAAGTAATTAATTAGTGTACCTACTGACGTTTGTTTATCACCTGAGGTCATTTGCTCTTATTTTAAGTCAAACCGATATTATATATTGTTTTGTATTTCAAATAATCCTAAGTGCCATTAATTCATTGGAGGTTATACCTCGAGACGACACATTGATATTGTGAACAAGTAAACTTCATCAGTATAATTGTCTATTGCTTAGTAATAGTTTCGAAAAATATTTTGTACAGAACGATGTCTATTATTAAAACAGATATATTTAAAAAGATAATAATTGTCCTTCAGCACATCTCTGGCTTGCATGCAACAGTTTTCTCCCACAATGGTAATTTTGTGTATCGGAAAAGTCAATCACGATAGTAATGGATTACCTTGTTCGATCAGCAAACGGATTGGGCGCCATTCCAATTGGTTATTAGTTAAAAACTAAAACGAGCATGAGAACAGACTATTTAGTGTTTGCTGGCGTAATGTTGCTTATAAATGTGAATGTAACAAATTAATTGAGTCATTTTTAGTCTGTTCGTTTCATGTAGTAACCATGAAGTTTGTCAAACAGCCACAATCATTAAATGTGAATACAGTTTGTATTGAGCCTCGAAATACTGGTTCTCGTCATGGAGACCTACTACCCACCTCTGTACGTTGCATTATTTGCGGGCCTTCCAATTCTGGAAAAACTAATTTGTTAATAGGTCTTCTCATACATGAGAATGGATTAAGATTTCAAAATGTTTATGTTTATTCGAAAACTCTGCATCAACCCAAATACATTTTTTTAGAACAAGTTTTGCAACGAGTTCCTGGTGTATCATTCCAGAAATATCATGGTAATGAGGAAGTACTGAGTGTCCAGGAGGCAAAACCTAATTCTGTGATCATATTTGATGATGTTGCTTGCGAAAACCAAAACAATATGCGTGATTACTTTGCGATGGGAAGACATAAATGTATTGATTGTTTTTATCTTAACCAAACATATACTAAAATTCCTAAACAGTTAGTTCGGGACAATGCTAACTTAATTATACTTTTTAAACAAGATGAAATTAATTTGAAACATATTTATGAAGAACATGTCAACACTGATATGTCATGGAGCGAATTCCGTGAAATGTGTTCAAAAATATGGAGTGAACCTTTCAATTATATAGTCATTAATAAGGATTGTTCCAAAAATAAAGGATGTTCCAAAAAAAAAGAACACAGATTTTGTATATTGGGATGATCCAAATGAACTAGTGGATAGGTTAAAATTACTGATAGCTTCTCGAGATGCTGGTAACACTGGAGTTAACAATGAAATTATATCTATCATTGAAGAATTGCGTGAAAATAAAATAATAAATAAATGATTTTAAAAAATGTATTCATTTTATTGTTAACCTTTCATCAATATACACCTAAATATGAACGTAGACAAATTTGGACATCACGTTCATAAAAGATTACGTTTAACAGAGTTACTTGACTTTAATGAGAACGCCCTGTGCAAGTCAGAAACGGGAGACTATGATTTAAAAACAATTAGATTGAAAGGAATAAGATCTCCTGTAGAAGGAGACGAAGCTGTGAACAAGGGTTATGTAGATCGAATGAATGCTCAGACAGTACAAGAATTCAATAGACTGATTTCTTCATTACGTTCTCAAATTATATTAGATGGGCAAAATGCAGTTAAGTCTTATTTAAAAACAAAGTCATCAGACGTTTTGACTCATTTCGAAGACAAGTTTTATACTAAAGCAGAGATAGATAAGTTAATTAAAAATTTCCCTAATGGCAAAACAGCAAATAGTTAATGAAATACATAAAGCCGCACGAAGAAATTTCCTGAGGCGTTCAGTTATTTTAAAAGGAATCGATGATTTGTGGCAAGCCGATCTGATGGACATGCAAAACTTGAAAAAGTATAATAAAAGTTACAATTATGTGCTAGTGGTTATTGATTGCTTCTCAAAGTATGCTTGGGCGGAACCATTGAAATCAAAAAATAAACAAGATGTTACTCATGCATTTGAAAGGATATTGATTGATAGTAATCGCAGACCTGTTAATTTACAAACGGATATGGGGACCGAGTTTTATAACAATACGTTTCAGAATCTTATGAAGACGAACAATATTAACCATTACTCAACGTTTTCAACCAAAAAAGCTTCGATTGTTGAAAGACTAATAAGAACTATTAAAAATAGTTAGTTACAGCCTATTTATCATCCCACTGCTGGGCACAGGCCTCCTCTCACACGGAGAAGGATTGAGCATTAATCACCACGCTTGCTCAATGCGGGTTGGTGATTTCAGACTATATAGTCCAGGTTTCCTCAAGATGTTTTCCTTCACCTTTTTATCAGCCATTGGTGTCTAAGATATACTTAGAAAGTACATACAAACTTAGAAAAGTTGCATTGGTACTTGCCTTGACCTGGATTCGAACCCGCGCCCTCATACTCGAGAGGTTGGTTCTTTGCCCACTAGGCCACCACGACTATTAAAAATAAGTTATATAAATCTTTTAGCTATAACCGAAACTACAAATGGTTAGGACAACCGTTAGAAGTAATATTGAAGACATATAATAATACAAAGCATCAGACTATTAAATATAAACCAGCTGAAGTAAATAAATATAATGAACACGATATAAAAGAAAATATTAACAGAACATTAAAGAAAATATCTTCTCTCCATACAAAGAAACCTAAGTTTAAAGTAGGCGATTATGTACGCATCAGTAAATACAAACACAATTTCGAGAAAAGTTATACCCCCAATTGGTCAACTGAACTATTTACTATTAAAAAGATTAATAAAACCATACCAGTAACATACCACATAGAAGATCAGCGAAAAAAATAATATTGGGGGCATTTTATGAGCAAGAACTTCAGAAATCTAATTATTCTGATGTTTATTTGATAGAAAAAGTTTTAAAAAGAAGAGGACGTAAACTGTTCGTGAAGTGGTTAGGTCTGAATGATGAAGAAAACAGTTGGATTGATAAAGCTGCAATAATGAGTTAAAATATATAAATAATACAGATGTAATATTTGTATCAGTACACTTAAAGTAATGCAAGGTGGTGGACTAGTAAATAACATAATTAATAATCTACCGTTCGAAGTTCATTTGCCCGGATACAATTATTGCGGACCAGGAACTAAACTTCAAAAACGATTGTTGCGAGGTGATCGAGGCGTGAATAAGCTAGACGAAGCTTGTATGCACCACGACATTGCTTACGCAAATCATACAGATCTATCCCATCGTCACAAAGCTGACTTACAATTACTCAACATGGCTAAACAAAGACTTAAATCAAAAGATGCGGGAAAAGGTGAAAAGTTAAGCTCATGGCTAGTGAGCAAGGTTATGAAAGCAAAACTGAAGTCTGGTTCCGGTGTAAAACATTTAGAAGCTTGGTTTCAAAAATTAGATCAAAAATTAAAAAAATGAAACCCAAGAATAGTAAAACTTTGATTAAAGTTGCTTATTTAGCAGCAAAAAAAATGTTTCCAGGAATTAATCGAATTCGAGTACCGCGAGTAATACCTTTGCCAAAGACTGGAGGGGTTTTGCCTCTAATCCCTATTTTCGCTGGTTTATCAGCTTTAGGAACTTTAGCTGGTGGTGCCGCTGGTATTGCAAAAACTGTGAATGATTACAAAGCAGCTCAGCAAAATTTACGAGAAACAGAACGACACAATAAGGTTATGGAAGGCTTAGTGGTGGGCAAGGGTTTATACATTAAACCGTACAAAAATGGCAAAGGTTTGTTTATAAAACCATCAAAAAACTAAAAAGTATGCTACCCAATCGTCCTCTGACTAATGTAGATATTCAAAAGTATGCAAAAGACATCCCATATGAAGGATCAGTTACCAAGGAAGCCGAAAAAAATTGAATGCGCTATCGTAAACTTAGACGATTCTAAGAACGAAGGAACTCATTGGGTAGCTTATGTTAAATTATACAAGCATTGTGAATATTTTGATAGCTATGGAGATTTAAAACCTCCAACAGAATTAATGCGATATTTTAAGAATTGTAATGTTTATTATAACTACACAAGATATCAAAGATTCAATGCAGTAAATTGTGGTCACTTATGTTTAGAGTATTTGATGACTTTTTGGAATAAAAAAATATAAAATGTATGTTTTTCTTTAATTTTAATCATTTCCACAATGTCACTCACTTTGTCAATAACTGGAAATTCGTCAAATTTATCTACATACTATCCAAATACGTTGCAACTAGATGGAGCTTATGAGTGCGCCTTATTGCATTTTTCAACATTTAATTCTATTCCCAACATTGACAAAACGAATAACAAGTTCTACTACGGTTCCAACGAAGTTATTGAAATACCGGAAGGTACATATGAATTGCAAGATATCAGTGATTATTTAAAATCGGAAATTAAGGATGCAACAATAAAACTACTGTGCAATAATAATACGTTAAAAACTACTATTTTCTGTACAAAAGACATTGATTTTAGCAAAGAAAGCTCTTTCAGAAGACTGTTAGGATTTAATAAGCAGATTTTAAAAGGTAATAAATGGCATGTATCACAGTTTCCAGTCAACATTTTACCTACGACTGTGATCAGGGTTGAATGTGATATTGTAAGCGGCTCGTTTATAAACGGTGAACCAAGTCACATTATTCACGAATTTGCACTCAACGTGCCACCTGGATATAGGATCATAGAAATACCGAAGAACGCAATATACTTTCCGATAAATCAAAATAATATAAGCTGTATTCATATTAGGCTATTAGACATAAGGAATCGCTTAATAAATTTACGTGGTGAAGAAGTGCAGCTGTATTTGCATCTTAGACGAAAAAATGATTGACTACAATAAATATGTACCTCAACAAGTTAAAAATATCAGTTCTACTCGAGCTACTCACCATACAAGACCACGCTCTAAGAAGAAAATAAAATTAACTAAAGATAATAAGGCATTCCTTAAAGCAATCGGATTACTAAAATGAATATATTAGACGTTTTATCCACTCCGACTTACGACACTGCAATAGAAGGAATTGAATTTCATTCTTACAAACCCTACGTAACAAGTTTTAATAGAAATGATGAAATACGCATACCTATCAATCAACAGGACCTGTACATATTACCATCAGCTAGCACTTTATATTTGGAAGGAACCGTTATAGTTAGCAAGAAGGATACGAAAGACAAAGCTACTAGTGTCCATTTCACCAACAATGCTCTACTTTACTTATTTCAAGATATTAGGTATGAGCTAAATGGAGTAGAGATAGATAAAATAAAAAATGCTGGTATAACTACAACCATAAAATCGTTAATATCAATGAATGAGGGCGAATCAAAGATGTCTAACGCCTGGGGTTGGAATATCGATGGAATAAAAATAATCATGGAGGAAGTTTTTCTGCTTCTATCCCACTTCGCAATATCCTCGGTTTCGCTGAAGATTTTAAAAAAGTCATCATAAATAGTAGACACGAACTGGTACTGTTACGAAGTAACACTAATTTGAACGCTGTAAAACTTAGCACCGGCGAAGTAGTGGATGACGTTCACATCAACAAAATCATATGGCGCGTACCACATGTTAAAGTATCAGATAAAGAAAAATTTCTTTGCTAAAACTGTTAGAAAAAGATCGTCCGCTCCAGATGATTTACAGAAATTGGGATCTCTACGAATATCCAGCTTTACCTAAAACTACAAAGCATACGTGGTCTATCAAAACTGCATCTCAAATTGAAAACCAAGATACGTCATTATAGGCTTACAGACAAATAGGAAAAATAGTGCAAGTTCTGACATGTCTCAATTCGATCACTGCAATGTTCGTGACGTAAAAGTGTACCTAAATTCAACTTATTTTCCATATGAAAGTCTTAATGTGAACTTCGCTAATAACAGAATTGCATTATTATATGAGCAATACGTCAGATTTCAACAGTCGTATTACGGACGCCGTCCAGAACCCTTGTTAAGTGAGAAACAGTTTAAAGATTTAGCACCGCTGTTTGTAGTCGATTGCTCTAGACAAGCAGATAATCTAAAGGCGGGTCCTGTCGTAGATGTAAGAGTAGAAATTGAGAGTGATTCGGAACTACCAGATCAAACTGCAGCTTATTGTCTCATTCTGAATGACTGCATTGTTGAATACAAGCCATTAAGTAACATCGTAAAGAAGATATCATGAACGCAGATACCATCATAGTTGACCTCCAAGGATTTAAAGATAATCAAAATAATTTTATCGTGAAGGAAGTGGCCATTGTAAGTCAGGAACTTACCCAAACATTCTTAGTAAAACCACCATATCCGTTTCATTATTTGTCTAAAGAAGAAAAGAAGCGAGTGAGATGGTTAGAAAGAAATCGAGGAATTTACTGGAGTGAGGGCTACATCGATTATAAAGAATTTCAACGCATCGTAGTATTATATCTCGAGAATAAGAAAATAATGACCAAGGGTTTGGAAAAAATACAGTGGATTAAAGAATTATGCACGAACTGTAAAGTGATTGATCTTGGTGAAAAGGGATGTCCTAATCTTTCAACATTAAAAATAATGTTTTTAAAAAATAAAAGAGACTTTAACTGTGTGCATCATAGAATTAACTGTGCATTAAATAACGCTGTGTGTATAAGAAAATGGTATTTTGATAATAACATGTCTGTGTTTAATTTATTCAGCAAAAAGTTTTTTGCATATAAAGTGTTGTTCTAAAAAAACGGGTGAAGACACTGGCTCCTGTAACACAGGTCTCACCTAGCACAGGAGCCAGGGCTTCCTTTGTAATTGTATTTTATTTTTTATGCCAATAAAACATTTATTTATTATTTTATACGTTATTTAGTTTTCTTCTCTATGAAGAGAGTATAAAACCTTACATGCGGGCCGGAGCCAAGCATGTAAGGGGATGATTATATCGAAAATGTAGATGATAGTGTGGATGATGTCAGGAATTTACGTGTAATGCGGCAAGTGTTGAGTATGGTTGCTTTTTGAAGCATGTGTAGTGTGTGGGTAGGCATGCGTAATGTGTTTAGACTTTGTGAGAGAGATTTGGGTATGATACCGGTGGATGACAGTACAATGGGGACTATGTGGACGGTTTGTGCTTTCCACTGGGTTTTTAGTTCTATTGCAAGATCCTGATATTTACTTAGTTTTTCTGATATGGTTGTTTGGATATTGTGCGAGTTTGGTATTGCGATGTCTATTAAGTAAACTGTTTTGGTAGACTTATCGTGTACTGTAATATCAGGTCTATTATAGTGTATAGTTTTATCAGTTATTATTGTACGGTCCCAGTAGATTTTATGATTACGATTCTCTAAAATTGTTTCAGGTTTATGTTTATAATATGGTACTATCTTATCTATGAGTTTGTATCTGTAAGCAAGGTGTTGGTGTATGATTGCTGCAACCTGGTCGTGCCGGTGTTTATAGTCGGTCTGTGCAAGGGATTTACACGCCCCTGTAATATGTTGTATAGTTTCAGACGCAGTGTTGCAGTGTCTACATAGGTCAGTTGGCTGAGTTTGGTCTTTTATAATATACTTTCTATAGTTCCTAGTAGCTATAATCTGGTCTTGTATAGCGAGCATGAACCCTTCGGTCTCCGGAAACAACTCGCCTCTCCTGAGCCATTCGTTCGACTTAAGTTTATCGACGTGTGGCTGGCACAGGAAGGCTCGGTGTCTTCCGTGTAAGGCTTTGGTGGACCATGCTGCTATTTTCTGTTGTGTGTTTGTTATTGTTTCGTTAGTTTGTGTGTTTCGGTCGTGTAGGTTGAGTGGTGTTAGTTGTATGTCGGTGTTCGTAATGTGTCTGTGTAGTGGTGAGTGTTCAGATTTGTTGTGGAAATATGTTCTGAGTGTTGATATCTGTTTATTGTGTAGGTTGTGTATGTCTATCAATCCTCTTCCTCCTTCTTGTCTTGGTAGCGTGAGACGTTGTGTACATGATTTGGGGTGGTGTTTTCTGTGTTTAGTGAATGTAGTGTTAATAGTGCGTTGTAATTTTTGGATGTCAGTATTAGACCACTGTATGATTCCAAAAGAGTATGTGAGGATGGGTATAGCAAATGTGTTAATAGCTTTGATAGTGTTTCTAGAGTTAAGATTGGTTTTTAAGATAAGATTGATGCGGTGTGTGAATTTTTTGTGTAGTTCTTGTTTTGTGGTCTTTTGCTGTATTTGTCTGGATTGCTTAAAACCTAAGTATTTATAAGTGCTGTGCTGATCTACTGGTTGTATTGATTCTCCTGATTCAAGTGTGTATGAGTTATTATGTATTTTACCTTTAACAATTGATAAGATTTTGCACTTGTCTACACCAAATTGCATGCAAATGTCGTTAGAAAATTGTTGGGTGATATCGGCTAATTTGAATAAGTCGTTTGTGTTAGCTGCATATAACTTAATATCATCCATATACATGAGGTGTGACAGGGTGTATGATGTGTTGTTGTCTGTGAGTGTGTATCCTATTTCAGATTTGTCGAGCAGGTGAGAGAGTGGGTTTAGTGCCATACAAAACCACAATGGACTTAGGGCGTCTCCCTGGAAGATTCCACGTTTTATAGAGATTGGCTCAGTAGATACAGATGATGTGCCTTGGTTGATTCTAAGTGTGGTTTGCCAATTTTGCATGGTTGTTTGTAGGAACCGTTTTAGAGTCGGGTGGATTTTATAAATATTTAGGACATGTGACAACCAGCTGTGAGGGACGGAATCAAAGGCCTTCTGATAGTCTATGAACATTGCGTGAATCTCCTTTTTGCCTTTGACTGCGCTATTTGTGGTGATCGCGTCGATTGTAAGTTGCTCTTTGCACCCTTGGCTGTTCTTGCGACAACCCTTCTGTTGTTCAGCTAGTATGTTGTGTTTAACTAAGTGCGTGTATATTACCTCACTTACACAAGCGGTGAGTATTTTGTACAGTGTTTGGAGGCAGGTAATCGGTCTGTATTTAGCTGGATTGACGGTATCGTTCATATCCTTTGGTATCATGTAAGTGACCCCGTGTGTGATGTAGGTAGGAAGTAAATGTGGTGATTTGATGAATGTGTTTATGTGGTTATGTATGAGTGGATGTATTCTAGTGAACTTTTTATACCAATAGTTGTGAATGTTGTCTGTGCCTGGTGCTTTCCAGCTGTGTGTGCGTTTGAGTACATCGATGAATGTGTCTATTGGTATAAATTCAAAGTTCATGTCACTGATTTCAGATGAAACTTGGTTTATCCATTCAGCTTGTTTGTCATGCTCTACTGGGTTTTCCCAAATGTTTGCCCAGAATTCTCTCAGAATTTCCGGGGGAGGTGTTTCCAGATTTTGTTCATTTGTGTTGTTGTTCGATGTAAGATTTCTATAAAAGAGTCTCTCATTATTGTAGAATTTTGCATTCTGTGTTTTACGGTTTGTACATGTGATGTATCTTCTGAGTCTACTGGCAGACGCATTGAGTTTTTGCTTCAGTGTATCTAAAAAGTGTTCAATTTGCGTGTTTGGGTCTTCGTGTTGTGCATGTGAATGATAAGTGGATTTTATTGCTTCTACTGCTGCTAGTATTTTTCGGCTTCTATTGCCTCTAGTAAATTGTGTTAGCCTAGCGATATTTGCCCTTAGGTTATCGATTTTCTTTTCTAATCTAGTTTGCCAGTTTGGCTTTCTTTGTTTATTACGTCGACTTTGGTGCTGTACGTGTTGTGATATTTTAGCTCCGTTGCACTTTGCTGCCGTCCAGGCTGCGCAGTAAATAATGGACTGCAGGGTGTTGAAGTCAGTGTCTGTGTTAACATTATTTGGTAAAATTTTAGTGTCTATGTAATTTACTATGGTTGAAAATTTTTTAGATGTCTTCTGTTTGGGAATGTACGGTCTGCTGGTAGGATTTGTGTTCATAAAGTATTGTTTTGCTTGTGTGAATGTTTCTTCTATTTCGGGATTGGATTCTGAAGAAGAAAGAAGATTATTTTGGGATGGAACTGTTGACTCAACATCTATGTTGTTAATGATATCATCCTGCCCTATATCAAAAGTAATACAGGATTGTCTAGCGGTCGGATGGGTGTCTTCTGGTATGTTAGTGTTCTGTATATTTGTGTGATCAGTGTTATGTGTAAAGGAGCTTTCATTGTGGTTTTCTGTGTTGATTTGTATTTGTGTGTTGAATGTATAATCAATTTGTGTGTTGCTATGTTTCAGTTGTTCAGATACTTGTCTCTTAATTTCTGCTAATCTTTCGTTGTTTATATACTTATTATTGATAATGACTCTTTGCTGATCAGATAATCTTTGTTCTGAAATGTGTGAAAGTTGTGGGTACTGATTTATGAACTCTTCGTGTAAATATTTTCTATACGATGTTTTATTTGTTTCCAATTCTGTAACTGTGTAGTATATTCTAATGATTGACTCGTTTAACTCATTGCTCCATTTCATTCGTTGCCCGGGTTTTGTAGGGAGTAGCGCGTTATTTAAATTATTTTGTGTAGAGTGTTGCTGTGTTTGTGTGGGTGTGATTTGTAGTTGATCTCTGACTTCATTATAGATTTGATTTATTGTGTTTTGAGGTAGTAACTTCTTTAATACTATGGCTCTACGTTGGTCTCCTATTCTTTGCCGGCTTACTTGCATGTGTGGATATTTTGCTAAGAATTGTGTGTGTAACGGTTGAAGGTATGCTTTCGTATCAGCTTCCATATTGGTGAGCTGAAGATAGGTACGTAGGATGAATTCATTCATTTCAATACTCCATTTTCTACGTATTGGCGCAGTGCTGGTGTTGGGTACAGGCTCATTGACAAAGTTTGTCTCCTGTACAACATCCACCGACTGTATACTTGCTGATGATAATGATGGTGATGGTGAGATGCAAAATGATTGTGATGATGATGGGATTGATGAAAAAAGTGAAGAACATGATGACTCATCGTCATGTGGTACTGCAGCAGTCTGAGACTGGGCAGCTGGCTGCGATACGGTGCCCCCCCCAGAATACGAAGGGCAGCCCAGGCTGGAAGCCGTGGGGCGGGATTCTCCATTGCGGTTAGCTCCGGTACCCGCCTGGGGTAGTACTCTATTACGTAGTCGCATTGCATAGGAAGTAATAGGCTTAGAGCCCATAAGAAGATATTCAAGGAGATAGGATATATTATAAGGGAGAAATTATGAGAATAGAATTTTAGGTATCCAAACCATACTGGTACCTGAAGGTTTAAGACTTCAGTTTCTTGGGAGTTAGAGAGTGCAGTTATAGATAAAGGAAGGGATAGGTTAGGAAGTTGGGACCGTTAGTTGGAAAGGGTGTTGTCAAGGTCTTAAGACAATTTAAATTATTATAGTACCTCCTGATTACCTAATGGCACAGGGTAGTCATGATCGTAGTGACAATTTTACTGTTCATGCCTTCCCACAAGCCCCCCCACCACGTCAAGGTGGCCCCTTGGGGGGGAGGTGGCCCCTTGGGGGGGTTATTTATTATTATTATTATTAGTTTGGAAATGATGAAGTGGATTGTTAATAATGTGTCATAAAATACCATTATACATACTTATATTATGAAAAACATTCGTTTCATGTTCATTCCTGTCTATTGCACTTACACGTGTCTGGTGCTAAATATGACACCACACAGGTGCACTAGTATAAAGAATACAGGTTTAAACTTGTTAAAACATGACATTGATTCAAAGCATACGAGTCTTTATTGAGTACTGTTACATTAAACTATTTCACTTCCTTAGTCATTGCGCTGTCCGTTGTCGAAGTGGTAACATCTCATCAAAAAATAAAACATTGTAAGTATTGACCCTATATCTTTCTATCCGTATATCTTTATTACTCATTTTGATTTAAAACTTACTGACCGTCTTACCACAAAAACTTTTTAGCGTCAGTTTAAGACTTATCTAAAAAAATGACAAATTATGACGTTGACATATGGTTCATTTTGGAGCCACATTTTTTTTAGACAAGTGTAAAACAGTGTTTAAAGTTTTTGTAGTAAGGCCCTTATTGTTTTATTTGTTTCAGATCATCAATAATGTGTGATTCTCCTGACATTCGTTTCTCACAATACGCTCAAGGTTTTCCTACTCCAAGTTTGAGCTGGCATACACCAGAGCCACAACCTCGTGCGAGTAAGAAGCCTAGAGTGAGAAGTCAAAAGCAAAAGCAGACTCCAGTGTACCAATCGTTCGTCATCAACAATGAGAAGAAAAAAGGTGTACGGCTCATTCAAGTACAAGTGTTGGACATTAATGAACAACAAAAACCTGCAACCCCTGACGGAGAAGTGCTAGTGATGAGTGCGCAATACGTTGTGACTGAGCCTGTGGACTATATAATGGACGAGACACAGGCATTAATAAATAAAATATCCAAAAAACTTTGTGAAGACTATAGTTATAAGTTATAAGTTAAGTATGATTATTTGTAGATATGTATGTAAATATGTTGCATGTGAATAATATAGGTAGATTTTAGGATATTTCTATTATTTTGTCTACACACATCACATGTTTAATTGTAATCTTTATATAAATGTAAGGAAACTTTGTGAAAACTATAGTTATAATTAAGTATGATTATTTGTATGTATGTAAATATGTTGCATGTGAATAATATAGGTAGATTTTAGTTATTAACTTTAGGATATTTCTATCATTTTGTCTACACATTATCCGTCTTACCACAAAAATTTTTAAACGTCAGTTTATGCCTTGTCTAAAAAAATGTCAAATTATGACGTTGACATATGGTTCATTTTGCAGCCAAAATTTTATTAGACAAGTGTAAAACAGGGTTTAAAGTTTTTGTGGTAAGGCCCCACATGTTTAATTGTAATCATTATATTAAATATATAAGGAAATCACATTTTAATATAAGTTTATAAAAATAATTGTACCTAGCCATAATTAGCTGTGTTAATATTGTAGTGTAAGTAACCAATTATTCTGGTAATATTATATTTGCACAGGAAGAGATATAAAGTTAGTTTATAGTAATATTGTAAATAAAGTAATGTTTAAACTTATTCTAGATTAGTTTGTAGTTTGATAATTTACATACAATAAGTTACTGTTATATAAATAAATAAATAGTGTAAAGTTTAAATTTATATTATGTTTCATTTTCTATTATATTTAATCACTGGCATTTAAATAAGCTACAGTAAAATTGTATTTACCGTTTTTTAATTTATAAATTACCCTAATATGGTTAAAAATGTATTAATTAAAAACTATAATTTGAAACAAAAATATTTTACTGTAGCTAATTTAAAGTTAGTAAGGCAGCATTACATTGCATATTCATAAAAAAAAAATACAATAAAAAAAAAAAAAGTAAAAAAAAAAATATGGAAAAGGATGTAAGAAAGACACAGTATGAAGAATGAAAGGTGTGCGTTCGCGCAGCGGAATGTTGTTGAATTTAAAGATTTTAATTATGCAGATAATTAGTGTAAGACGTCCTATAATTGTGTATGGTAAATAAAAATTTGTGTATGCAGCCATTGTGGAGAAATTCACCAAAAACAGATTCCGCTGGGCGAACGTTGGCGAACGTTGTCCTGGCGGAACTTTTTTTAATCCATAGACTTTCGAAGAAAAGAGATGTGTCCGAAAATTAGTGTGTATTTGTGTATAATTGATTATGTATGAATGAAATCAGTGCATGCATAAACTTCGGAGAAATTCAAGTTTCCGCTACGCGAACGTTTGGCCATTAGCTAGTTTTCATATAAAGCGCTTACGTAGAGAGCTGTAGATTTTTACATACGTTGTTTTGAATTTGTTTATATTTGTTTAAAAAACAGATTTAGAAAAAGTTGTACGGTTTAAAAGATAAAAATATAAACGTAAAATACACTTATTAGGTCTTAGTTCTTAAAGTATGCAGTTTGGGGTCTAGATTTTCACGTTTACACAAACCTTGTAAGTGTCTCCAACATGTTGCCAAGTATCAATGATATTCCGTTAGTAATTAAAAAGTTATAGGATATTTTATCATGAATAGATCACTGTTTACAAAGCAGTCGAATATCACGATGTTCTAAAGGAATTGCATGGTAAAATATATGCCAATAATTAGTTTAATCATTCAACTATTCACTTGCAAAATTTTATGTCATTGAATTCAGTAATTAAAGAAAGACAATTACAATACTGACGGAGCATCGAAAACCTATATAATCCGACCAAGTTCGGATAGGTACAAAAAAGCGGCCGTGCCATATGTCTAAGCAACGTTCTTAACTTGGAAGGTTAGTATTTATTAATATGGTACAGTTGCGTACACAAGCGTTAGGAAAAAATAAAACAATTGTATGTCTTGATTGATAAATATTTTTTAATAATAATGCCACTATCTACGATAAAAATAAATCTTCAATTAACAAGTACTTCTCTATTTAAATATAAGTGTACAAAAATATTTTTATTATTATTACTTACATAAATTACTTAACTACGTGATTAAAAATAACGTTAATAAACGTTACGTATTTTAACTAAAATGTCGTAGCTAGTGGCGTTATTATAAAAAAATATTTTTCATTCAAGAAATGCAATTGTTTTATTTTTTCCTAACGCTTGTGTACGCAACTGTACCATATTAATAAATATACTAACCTTCCAAATTAAGAACGTTGCTTAGACATATGGCACGGCCGCTTTTTTGTACCTATCCGAATTTGGTCGGATTATGTAGGGTTTCGATGCTCCGTCAGTATTATAATTGTCTTTCTTTAATTACTGAATTTAATGACATGAAATTTTGCAAGTGAATAGTTGAATGATTAAACTAATTATTGGCATATATTTTACCATGCAATTACTTTAGAACGTCGTGATATTCGACTGCTTTGTAAACAGTGATCTGTTCATGGTAAAATATCCGTGTGCGTTCGCGCAGCGGAATGTTGTTGAATTTAAAGATTTTAATTATGCAGATAATTAGTGTAAGACGTCCTATAATTGTGTATGGTAAATAAAAATTTGTGTATGCAGCCATTGTGGAGAAATTCACCAAAAACAGATTCCGCTGGGCGAACGTTGGCGAACGTTGTCCTGGCGGAACTTTTTTTAATCCATAGACTTTAGAAGAAAAGAGATGTGTCCGAAAATTAGTGTGTATTTGTGTATAATTAATTATGTATGAATGAAATCAGTGCATGCATAAACTTCGGAGAAATTCAAGTTTCCGCTACGCGAACGTTTGGCCATTAGCTAGTTTTCATATAAAGCGCTTACATAGAGAGCTGTAGATTTTTACATACGTCGTTTTGAATTTGTTTATATTTGTTTAAAAAACAGATTTAGAAAAAGTCGCAGGGTTTAAAAGATAAAAATATAAACGTAAAATACACTTATTAGGTCTTAGTTCTTAAAGTATGCAGTTTGGGGTCTAGATTTTCACGTTTACACAAACCTTGTAAGTGTCTCCAACATGTTGCCAAGTATCAATGATGTTCCGTTAGTAATTAAAAAGTTATAGGATATTTTACCATGAACAGATCACTGTTTACAAAGCAGTCGAATATCACGACGTTCTAAAGGAATTGCATGGTAAAATGTATGCCAATAATTAGTTTAATCATTCAACTATTCACTTGCAAAATTTCATGTCATTAAATTCAGTAGTTAAAGAAAGACAATAAAAATATCGAAACCCTACATAATCCGACCAAGTTCGGATTGCTACAAAAAAGCGGCCGTGCCATATGTCTAAGCAACGTTCTTAACTTGGTAGGTGAGTATTTATTAATATGGTACAGTTGCGTACACAAGCGTTAGAAAAAAATAAAACAATTGTATTTCGTGATTGAAAAATATTTTTTAATAATAATGCCACTATCTACGATAAAAATAAATCTTCAATTAACAAGTACTTTTCTATTTAAATATCCGTGTACAAAAATATTTTTATTATTATTACTTACATAAATTACTTAACTACGTGATTAAAAATAACGTTAATAAACGTTATGTATTTTAACTAAAATGTCGTAGATAGTGGCATTATTATTAAAAAAATATTTTTCATTCAAGAAATGCAATTGTTTTATTTTTTCCTAACGCTTGTTTACGCAACTGTACCATTTTAATAAATATACTAACCTTCCAAGTTAAGAACGTTGCTTAGACATATGGCACGGCCGCTTTTTTGTAGCAATCCGAACTTGGTCGGATTATGTAGGGTTTCGATGCTCCGTCAGTATTATAATTGTCTTTCTTTAATTACTGAATTTAATGACATGAAATTTTGCAAGTGAATAGTTGAACGATTAAACTAATTATTGGCATACATTTTACCATGCAATTCCTTTAGAACGTCGTGATATTCGACTGCTTTGTAAACAGTGATCTGTTCATGGTAAAATATCCTATAGCTTTTTAATTACTAACGGAACATCATTGATACTTGGCAACATGTTGGAGACACTTACAAGGTTTGTGTAAACGTGAAAATCTAGACCCCAAACTGCATACTTTAAGAACTAAGACCTAATAAGTGTATTTTACGTTTATATTTTTATCTTTTAAACCCTACGACTTTTTCTGAATCTGTTTTTTAAACAAATATAAACAAATTAAAAACAACGTATGTAAAAATCTACAGCTCTCTATGTAAGCGCTTTATATGAAAACTAGCTAATGGCTAAACGTTCGCGTAGCGGAAACTTGAATTTCTCCGAAGTTTATGCATGCACTGATTTCATTCATACATAATCAATTATACACAAATACACACTAATTTTCGGACACATCTCTTTTCTTCTAAAGTCTATGGATTAAAAAAAGTTCCGCCAGGACAACGTTCGCCAACGTTCGCCCAGCGGAATCTGTTTTTGGTGAATTTCTCCACAATGGCTGCATACACAAATTTTTATTTACCATACACAATTATAGGACGTCTTACACTAATTATCTGCATAATTAAAATCTTTAAATTCAACAACATTCCGCTGCGCGAACGCACACAAAATATCCTATAACTTTTTAATTACTAACGGAATATCATTGATACTTGGCAACATGTTGGAGACACTTACAAGGTTTGTGTAAACGTGAAAATCTAGACCCCAAACTGCATACTTTAAGAACTAAGACCTAATAAGTGTATTTTACGTTTATATTTTTATCTTTTAAACCCTACGACTTTTTCTAAATCTGTTTTTTAAACAAATATAAACAAATTCAAAACAACGTATGTAAAAATCTACAGCTCTCTATGTAAGCGCTTTATATGAAAACTAGCTAATGGCCAAACGTTCGCGTAGCGGAAACTTGAATTTCTCCGAAGTTTATGCATGCACTGATTTCATTCATACATAATCAATTATACACAAATACACACTAATTTTCGGACACATCTCTTTTCTTCGAAAGTCTATGGATTAAAAAAAGTTCCGCCAGGACAACGTTCGCCAACGTTCGCCCAGCGGAATCTGTTTTTGGTGAATTTCTCCACAATGGCTGCATACACAAATTTTTATTTACCATACACAATTATAGGACGTCTTACACTAATTATCTGCATAATTAAAATCTTTAAATTCAACAACATTCCGCTGCGCGAACGCACACGAATGAAAGTACGAGAGGAATGTATTGCGAGAACTGGTATGGATGAGGAGTTACATTGACGGAACTAATCCGTAAAAAAAACAATGTCATGTTTTAACAAGTTTAAACCTGTATACTTTATACGAGCGCACCTGTGTGGTGTCATATTTAACATCAGATACGTGTAAGCGCAATAGACAGGAATGAACATGAAACTAATGTTTTCACAAGTCTGATCTTGTATGCTTCGAGCACTTGTTTTGAAAATATTTGACATCAGGAATGGAAATAAAATATATTATTGTATGTTTTACATAATATTTTAAAAATATATAATATTAATATTTAGCATCCGTTTATCATCATTACTTGACAGTGCTATTTTATTTATACTTTGTGTAAATATTTCATGTTTTATTGATTTAAACAACACATTTTTTTGCGGATAACATGACAATTATACGTTTTCATAATCAAGACTATTTAATTTTTTTACAATTTTATCTTTATACCTTTGCAACTTGCGAGTGCAATCAGGAATTAAAACACAGATATAATTAACATAATATATTTATTTATAAAAATATTTTGGTTAGTATACATAATTCTTACAAACTAATATTAGTACTTACAATTATGGATTACAAAAAGCTTATGCCTATTTAGGACACCAGTCATGCAAAATTACATATTTTTTTACCATGTACCTAGGTAGGTACTTACATCATAGATAGTAGGTATAGAGTTATACCTAGTCATTGATTAAGTTTAGGTAGCTAATTACATATATTTTGCAACATTAATGAAGTTACAAGGTAAAAATGGATTGAAAAATACCTATTTATTACACATTACATAAAAATGGTTGCATTTCCCCAGGCTAAAGTTGACACTTTATCAAATAATAGCAATCGTTTGTCATCATTGCTTGAAAGTGCCACTTTATTTACATTTTGTGTGAATATTTCATGTTTTATTGACCTAAACAAAATATTTTTTTTGCGAATGACATTGCAGTTGTACAAAACACTTTTATAATCGGTCATTTTAAACTGCTTCGTAATACATTTTTTAGTACCTTTTGCCTTCTTTATAGTTTTATCTAACGTTTTAATACAATAAAGCTTTGAGCGCAGTCCAATGAACTCTTTAATGATTTTACCACCCATTTCGTCCTTAAATAGCCCTGGAATCTTTTTATTAATAATTGGTAACTCAAATTCGTTATTCGAATCATAGTTGCTGGTATCTAAGTATTTTAGGAAATGCATCTTGAAATCTTTATAAATGTCATTCGTTTCAACTTTATAAACCAGACTGTCTGTGTCAGTGTAGCACAATTGAATTCGGTTACCATAAAAAGGCTTTATAGTGGAATAGTGGAAATCGTACATGTGACTCTTAGACAATTCTAATACAGCAAACCCTATATATATTGGTTTGTTTAGAATAACACGCGAAGGCTTCATTTGGATTGCTACTAAATTATCAGAAAAGACAGACGCGCTATGAAAATAAGGGCTGGCTATTAATTTCTCAGCACAAGTTGTCTTTTTTGTTTTATTGTTCGAATCACACCACTTGTTTACTAATTTTACATCTATTCTTTGTTCATTATTTTCCAGCGTCTTCCCAAAAATACTATTGTTTAGTAATTTAAAAAAATCTTGTTCGAAGGTCGACTCTGCTTTCTGACGTAGCTGGGTGTTAAGATCAATATATTGCTTTAAAAAACAACTTTGTTTAAATTCTATAGCTCGATGGATTTTTTTCAACACTAAACCGTGCTGTAGACATTTTTTTAAATGTGCGTAATGAATAACGTACTGGTATTTATCATACAAATTTGGTATTAGTTTTTTATTATTAGCACCAGGTGGTAAGCATTTTTCAGGACAGAATGGGAAGTCATTGTGATCAATGTGCAAATGCCTAGGGTACATTAAATCAACTTCAAGAATATAACCTTTTTCCGCGGTATCACTAATATTTGTTAAATAGGGTTGTTTCCAATTTTCGAAAATCTATTTAAATAACTTCTAAATAATTTAAAGATCACCCCTCCTATAATTTTGCGTCTTAAATCTCTTTACTTTTTATGTATTCGATTTTTTTCTATTTTTCTTAAAACATTGCCCAGAAAACGCTCGATCACGTGACTGTGACGTCAGATTATACTATGTGCTCCTTTACACTTTGCACATCTAAAGAGAATAAACTAATTGAAAGAACTCATTGATTTTTAAATTTTAATAATGTATTCTTATAATATAGATACAAAAACAAATATTTTAAACATTTAAATTATTTTTAAACATTGGGCAGAAAAGAAAATACCTGTAATGTTTTGAGTTGTGTACGCGGTAAAATAAAACTGTGCAAAGGAACGTAAAGTTTGTGTTTGTTATTGAGGTTATATTTTTGTCATCTTGGTTATTAGCAAAGAATTGAGCGACAATAAAACTATCAGCTTTCATAAATCCTTTCTCCATAATTCTTTTCTAACTTTCTTTCGCTCAAATACAAATAAAAACTGAAGAAAACAACACATCAATTTTCAGGTTATACCTGTCATAGACTGTCACTGTCAAATACTTGTCATTGTCAATGTAAAGTGACGACATCGGACTCGATTCGCCGTTTTCAAGGGCGTGACGTAATAGACGATAAATTTAAATTTCATAAATTATTTAAAAATTATGTGGTCAGTTATTATTAATATAATATAGCTTATCGTGTTTCTAGTGTTGTGAACTTTCGGTGGATATACCTATTTTTAATTGACTGAATACTAGGAAACAACCCTATTCAATTGTAAATCATCTATTTCTTTTCTGTTCATAAATCTGAAATCGGAATAGGGTAGTGCCTGACACATGCTATAACCGTATAGATTGTTACAGTCTAAATAAATAATGAATGAATTTGGACTGGACGTATCATAAGAATCCAAATATTTATTATTAGCTTTGGCATGTCTTCTGGAACACATACAAACACCTCCGCGGATACCTTTTTGTATCATTCTAAAAATTTCAACATCACTAATTAATTCTAATTTAACTCCTGTTTTTAAAAAGCATTGCATCAAACGATAGGCTTGGTGCTGTAAGATAAAATGCAGGATCGAGATTATAATATCGTTTACAAGTTTTTCTAAAACTTTCAAATATATCTGTTAGCAATAGAACGTCCGTTTTAAGATATAAATCTGTGTACATACCCATATTTTGAATATTAAATACTGACCAAACAGATTGAGCATGTTCATAGTCTTCGTCGGAAATTAATTCATTAGTCAAAGAGTTATAAAAATGATTTTTAGATGGCAAACATGTATCTTCATAACGTTCCCATTGAGACATATAGTCATATGGATACACTCCTTTTCGGGTTAACAAACTGAATTGTGTTTCAATAGGAAAATGTGATTTTAACTGTTGAAATTCTTGTATTTTCATTGTACTAGTTAACTTTTCTAAGCTAGTTCCCAAAAATTTGAAAGAATCTACAAACCGAACCTGAATGCTTTCCTTAGGGGAAATCGGAATAAATTTTGTAAAAGAAATATCGTTTTCTTTCGTTTTAGGTATCACTTTAAGAGATCCTGGAGCTTCTCCTAATTCTTTTATAAAAAGGTGACAGTCATAACCAGATAAATTATGAAAAAATACTGGTATAAATGATGGTACTTTGTATTGTATGTTACAATAACTATGAGCTGCGCCGCGATATTTACCAGTCAAGTGACAATGATCACGGACTTTGTCACCGAACAAAAAGTGCTCACAAATATGACATGTTGCTGCATTTTCAAAGTCATGAGCATGATCATCAGTAAAAATAATGCATCGTTATAAATAGATTTAACAAATTTAGATACACAATCCAAACCGCGATACGAAACGTAACGATTATGGCTGTCATCTAATGTGCACGTTATATGATATGCGAAGGCTATAGGTACATGTCGCTGACGTGTTACAGTACTCGCAGTTGTTGGATCAGGGTCACAAGATTGGTACCTTTCCAGCATTGTTTCAAAGTCAGCGTATATAACAAATGGAACAGTTTGCTTTCTATTATAATTTTCAAACTGTATGAATGAGCCCTTTGGAGGCAGCACAGTGGCAATTCCTCCACAACTGTGCGAACTAAGATCATCACATGAATCAAAAAACATTAAACATTCCTCACAAAAGTACAATTTACTGTGATGTTTCGTTATTTGATTCTTAACAAGTCGCGGTAAATCTTTAATGAGGCAGTAATGTGACAGATTGTCATCTATACATATAATAAATCTGTAGAAAAGTAATTTTTGTACATTGAAGAAATTGACAAGAAAAATAGCCAGCATGTTAAAGGATAACTAACAGAACCCATTTCCATCATTTTTGTATTTTTTGTCTGTTTGTCTGTTTGTTCGTTCGGGATTCACGTAAAATCTACGAATTCAATGCAGACAATGCTTATACACAAAAAATTCTACGTAACTTGGGGTATTACTTAGTTTTTGTTTCATCGAAATCGATTCATTCTATCAAAAGATATGATTAATTTTGTGAATTCAAGATGTAAAATATTACGACAAGCAATCTGTTTGTCAAAACTGAGCATTTGAATGTTGTACTTATATTAGTTGATCGGCCTATTATTAATCTTTACACAGAAAATCACACCTTTATAAGTAACTTTGGAAGAAAAAAAAAATATGAAAATTTTGTTTAGCCGAGGTTAAAGTAGCTCCATCTGTGGTAATCTGTGTTAAATAAAATACATAAAATTTGTCAAAGGAGCGAGGTGGTAAATGACAATAAATTACCATGCATTCTTTATAGAGGATTATTATTTCAACAGATGGAGTTGTGTATTTTCCGTAATTCACCATATTTTAACACGTAGTGTAATTTTTCGATAGACATTTCAATAGTGTTTGTCAGTTTGCCGTGCCACATCAAAATCCAACTATAATTATTACCTTGATGAAAAGAAAATTAATAGTTCTCAGCCAAATTTAAAACGGTGCCATCTAAATTATTTTTGAACATTATGTCAAAATGATGACTTTAGTGGAACAATTAATTATCATTTAAACTTACAGATGGAGTTCATATCATTTTTTCATAAACATAGTTTAGCTTATCTTCCACTAATGTGGTGGCCTTACTTTGAGTGAGTAGTATTAAGTAGACCTTAATTATTTTTTCTGATGCAAAATATGTAAAATTAATCCTAGAAGAAAGGAGGATCTATCTCTCGCAAGCGCTGCTAAGCGTGAGGTAGGTAGGTAGGTAATGTAGGATTCTGTGGCTTTAAAAACAAGCCCAGATACAAAGTGCAGATAAGAAATGGGAGCTTTCTCTATTTAATACCATACACACGTAAAATGCTTTATGCGTCTGAAAACGTACAAATTACGCGCCGCATACCAGAGACATGCTTACTTTCAACTTCTGATCGCAAATACACTGTTCACGATTACGAACAGTCTCAGTAAGACCCGAGCCAAGTCTAAAAAAACACCTTTTATATAAAACTACGTTTGATGTCATTCAATCACAAAGACAGAATTGTTCTCTGTTGCAAATCCTATCCCCCTATATCCTATCCTAATCCAGAATGCATTGCAGGTGTGCATTGCACAAAAACCAATGGTATCCTATTCGAGAAGTCAAAGAGTTGACCTGCCAACGTCAGCTTCTGCGCTAAGCAAGTGTTCTTAATATCATCCTCCGAGCCTTTTCCCAAACTATGTTGGGGTCGGCTTCCAGTCTAACCGGATTCAGCTGAGTACCAGTGCTTTACAAGAAGCGACTGCCTATCTGACCTCCTCAACCCAGTTACCCGGGCAACCCGATACCCCTTGGTTAGACTGGTGTCAGACTTACTGGCTTCTGACTACCCGTAACGACTGTCAAAGATGTTCAATGACAGCCGGGACCTACAGTTTAACGTGCCATCCGAAACACAGTCATTGGTGTCTAAGATATACTTAGAAAGTACATACAAACTTAGAAAAGTTGCATTGGTACTTGCCTGACCTGGAATCGAACCCGCGCCCTCATATTCGAGAGGTTGGTTCTTTGCCCACTAGGCCACCACGACTTAAGACCTCTTAATAGTACCATCAGAATTACATTCATCGTTGAATGAGAAATGAATGTGAGAAATGAAAAATGAAATGAATAAATTTTCAGAAACCACAATAACAGTAGGAGCCAAAGCGTATTATCGCTTCATAGAGCTCTGATTGGCCCCAGGTGACCAAGTCAGGTCTGATTTGTTCGTTCATCAGATCTTTGAAAGTGTTTCGGTGGATACTTACTGTCGTCCTGTTTACGTGTGACACAAAATATGGTATATAAACGTCCTCCGCAAGAGCGAAATTTTCCCGGTGTGCGGTAGTGACGCACAGTATACAACACTTATGTTTCTTTTGATTTGCTGGCTCCACCAAGAAATGACAAATTGCGAGCATACATTTTGAAAATCTTGGCAAAACTGCAGGTTTCAAGTACGAACACATGAAGTGGACTCTCACAGATACGTACATTTTGAATATTCGTGAACCACATTAGGCGTGCGCGATCCTCGGGCGTGTGAGTAGCGCGGGCGCCGCGCGTGCATCGCGAGCGCGCTGCGTGAGCGTCGCGTTTTGCTGCCCTGCGGCATTTGCACCGCTCTCCTTGACGTTTAACTGTTAAGGTGTTTAGCGGGCGGCGGGGATAGCGGGCGAAGGGGTGAGAACGCAACTCGAGCGCCGCGTGCTCGCCGCGACCGCGTCGCTTGCACTCTTCACACATGCCGCAGGGCAGCAAAACGCGACTACTCACACGCCCGAGGATCGCGCACGCCTAATGTGGGTTCAGCCTTACCATAGTGAGTAAGTGCACAGAAAATCCCCGTCATAACAGGGTTTCTCCCCAGTAGTGAAACTATCCTACCCTATGCGCCTGCTGATGATGATGACTCATTTTATCATCCATCCAGCTATTCCCCAACTATGTTAGTGTTGGCTTCCAGTCACCGAATCTGTTAGCGTACCAATATTTTGCTTGGAGCGACTACCTATCTACCTATCTTCAATCCAGTCAACTACACAAGACGATATCCATGGTAAGACTAACAGACTTTCTGGCTTCTGATTAGTCGCAGCAGCTGCAGAAAATGTACAAATGACAGCTTTGTCAGACTCAAAGCATATAGACATAGATTATAGATGTTTCCTGTGAAAATTACTAACGCACCATACGTAATAATTTTCCAAATTGGCTGACTACCTAGATCCAGAGATATTCACAACGTCACAAACTTGACTTCTTTTGTTTAGATAAATGGTCACATCCACAACACAACCTTGATCAATGAATCTATGCGCCTGCTAAGTGCTAATCCTAATTATACTGTCACGTGAAAGAATGCACCTACGGGATAAGTAGTATTTTGACGATTCTATATTGCCCACGCAGACGAAGTTGCGGGCAACAGCTAGTTGATTAATAAAATTATACCTACGTGGATAACAGATAATCAACGAAGCCAATTAACTAATTACGATTAATACCAGCAGTCCACTGAGCATAGTTATTATAAAGATAAAGTGGGTGAAGTTATGTATGAGTGGGTCGGTAGTACAATTCCAGGAATTTGGATTTCCACTACCAGTGTGGGCTAATTAATAGAGGAATGTTAACCTACTGTCGGAATGTTGTATTGTTTGAGTACCTTCAAAATAGTAATGCGGGACTCGATCAATATGTGTTTGGCTGTGTACATAATAATATCTCAATAGATAATATTTGGAGCGTTGTTGTATTTTCTGATGTATTTCTTAGACACCATTGACTGTGTTTCGGATGGCACGTTAAACTGTAGGTCCCGGCTGTCATTGAACATCCTTGGCAGTCGTTACGGGTAGTCAGAAGCCAGTAAGTCTGACACCAGTCTAACCAAGGGGTATCGGGTTGCCCGGGTAACTGGGTTGAGGAGGTCAGATAGGCAGTCGCTTCTTGTAAAGCACTGGTACTCAGCTGAATCCGGTTAGACTGGAAGCCGACCCCAACATGATTGGGAAAAGGCTCGGAGGATGATGTTGTATTTTCTGATGAGATCTGTATAAAATCTACAGCGGGTTTCACCAAGCCATGTTGGCTCATCGAAAAGTTTTTAAGTCACAGTTTAGAATTAAAAACCTCACTCTAATTCAAGATTAATTACTTTTTCATTTAAATTACGAGTAAAACTTTGTCATTATCATGAATTGAAGACACCTTGTACGAGTATTATCACAGCTGACACCGGCAATAAAGGGTTGAATTTTAATCGCTAACTTCACCTTCATACATTTGATTTTAAATTACTTTAAGTTAATCACTTAGAATTTGAACTCAAAACATTTCTGAAGTTATTTCGACAACAATGTCGGGGTAGAGTGTGAATTGTTTAAGAATTGAGTTTCATGTTTTCCCTGTTCTCTCGTGATTGGATCACGCACGTGCATGTTTTTACAATTTCATGAAAAGTTCAACAATCTTCCCTGCGTATGGAGTTTGCATTTAAAGGGTTCATTCGACGCCTGTTTGCAAATGCCGAAACTTGTTCCTAAGTAAAACAGTGTAGTACAAACATAAATTGTTGATGTTGTTCCTAAAATCTTTGTTCCTGTATAAAAATTATTCAAATCATAGCCATTTTGCATAGGACGCTCGTATAATAAGAACATGTGAGTTTACATGAAAGTTTCACACGGAAAATACCGCAGTTTGTGAACGCTTCAACATGTTAAAAGCCACTAACTTTATATTACCCTTTCTGTACGGATAATTACGTGCGGTTTTGTTCTCTGATATGAACGTTCGTTAAATAATAACTTTTCGTGTGCGAAATGAAATGTTAACTTTAGGCTCTTTGTAGTATAGTAAATGAATACACGTCATTTTCGCTGCTTTGCGTATTTTTTGTTGTTTTTTGACAAACATATTTATGTTTAATCCTTAGCTGGAGTTTTAAGCCGCAGTGTTTTCACGTTAGTGGGGCTGAAAGCTAAATAGTTATACACAAAACAAGAGGCGGTAAGTGAAGCAAAGTATCCTTGTGGATTTTCGGCTGGTTATGCATTAATTTATATTTATGTGACAATATTAATGGACCGTAACAAAACACGTTTGCGCGGCACAATAAAATTAGTCTTTATTAGTCTCTATATCAATAAAACGGCTATAATTTTATAACATTCCGCGACACTCGTAAAATAACGTGAAACAGTGCGAATCAAACCAATCCGTTTCACTACGGTTATAAAGAACACAGTAAAATGTTTCATGTTGATTACTGTTTCAGTAAGACCTACAAGAAAATCATTTTTCTAATAATGTATCTGAGAAAACATTGGCCCGTGTTATGATGGTTTGGTTGTAAAAAAGTAATATTAGAAGCGACTGAGCCCGATCGTAAAAAAATATAGCAGAAGGCAGGTACGTGGACATTGTAGAAGTAGCGATTATGAACTCTGTGGAAATGTTCCTCTTGATATAATATGCTTTGTACCTTTTGCAGCAGGCGGTGTTATTGTTTACAGATTATGTACTGAATAAAATAAACAGCTTTTGGCACGGGTACCAATAAAGACACAAGATAGAATAACTCGAGTTGTTGCTATACAACATGATATACCAAAATAACCTTATTTACTTGAACTACATAATATCAATGAAATTAAATAATAATATTTATTACATGATATTCAACAAGGTACGAGTACCTACCTGAACTAGGTGTACGCCCATGATACAACCTCTCTTTTGAAGTTTAAAATATAATGATAGTTGAAGTATGCACAAGGTTATAGGCATGTACCCAACAAAAACCTCGAAACTCATTGTAAATTTATCACGTTTGGGATTTCCTCGGGCCTTCAGTTTCCCTTTGGCTTACACCGCTACCCTTACTTTTAAAACATGCATTATAAAGTTTTGCTGCTCCGTTAGGTTTCTAACTGAAATTATGCGGAAGTCCGCTGCGTATCAAAGGTCTTACATAATTTAATTTGTCTATCTCTTACATAATTTAATTTGTTTCTCAGGTACAATTTCTACCTTTTTCGAATCTAATTTTTATGGTATTCTCTGAAAAAGAGCATGCAATATGTATGTACGTATGCCAAATACGAAAGTTTGGAAAAATATACTGAAAGTAAGTAGGTATAGTTGCATCGATAGAAATACTTTTAGAACTTGAATTTCTTCGAGTACTCAGTCTGTCATTACTTCGTTAAAAGTAAGTAGTTACAAGAATCAATTACCTAAAAGTAGGTACCTACAAGTTTAGAAATACAGCTTTCGTCTAAATCCTGAAGGTGACTTACATCTAACAATGAAAAGAAATCATTCAATTACTACAAAAACGAGAACAGTTACTCACTTAACCGAATAACGAAACGCGATCCTAATTCAATTCAGTTACTTTTTCATTGAATTTCAAAGGTAGAAATCTACCCTCTAGTTCTAATGGACAATCAACTTAGTTAATTAACTGAATGGGCACTAAACAACAGTAAACACGTATAGTTGATCGAGGAGGCGATCGATAGGAGGCGAGCTGAGGGCAACTTTGATTCATTTGGACCTAATCCGGGTGCCCGCTCCCAAACTATCTCATTAAACGCCCAATTTGTTCTCGGATCATGCGAAGACTTTAATCTTGCGGCTTGGCAACTTGTCGCGCTCCTTGCCATCGTTATAGATAGAGGGCGTCATCGATGATTTTAATAGCACCTATCTGTAAATGTCCCTGGGAAAGTATTAAACCTGAAACATTTCATAAGTTCATAATTTTAAGTTTACGTAAATGCTTGTTTCTGAAAAATTCTAGGAAGAATGTTGAATGAATTTGCCAAGGCCACTTTTTTCATAAAGCATTAATGATTTTTAAAACAACACAATTAAATCTTCCTTAATCCGATCGCAGCAGACACATTAAATTCACAGATAAACTGTATTACCAACAATTATTAATCTCATTTAAAATTTTAATGCTTTCTCATTAAAGTAATCGCTTCATTCTGAAAGTTTACAGACGGCATAGAGACGAAATTGCAAATTAATAATTAACAACAGTTCTCTAGTGCCAAAAATGCTTGAAGATAGATAAGTAGCACTAGCTATCAGAACTATTTAGACAAGTACCTTCTTACAATATCATTGAGTACTACTGTAGTGCTTCAAACGTCTAGTTACAAATGTGGAATGTGTATTGTCGTGAACTTGCGACGGTAACACAAAGTCGAGATTCTTCAAAAGAGGGCGGCATAAAAGCATTGCCACAAAAGACTTTATATTTATACCTGCACGTATTTATAAGTGATATTACCTTTGCTTAATGTACCTTTATTATTTAAAAGCATTTTGTTTGTAAGTGTAGCGAGCAGCCATATGATTTCGAATGCTCATGAAAATTCTATGATGTTAAATATACGAGTAAACAGGAGTCGTTTATAGACTGCGATTTGCTTTGAGCCGGAAAAATATGTATTTGTTTTTATCATGTATTCTCAGAGCAGTATACCTACAAACAACTATTATGGCCAAATATCTTAAGTGCATTAGTAGTTAACGATAACAAAAAAGTAATTATTTCTATTACCCAATTAAGTAACGGTTCTCTCCTATTTTCTTCGTACCTTTTAAACAGAAAACCTTAATGAATCCTACCTCAAGTTTAATGCACAAAGTCTCAACTTAGTTCGCTTAACGTTGGATATTGCGGCCAGAGATCGCCAACCGTTTATGTGTCTTCGACATACTTCCGAAAGTGCTTAAGGCACAGTCGTGGTTAACGTCATTAGGTGGCCATGATCCTTTCGTGACACCGAAACTCGGTAAGCCCCTTAAATACTTTCCGTACATTAGGGGATTTTCACACATCTTTTTTAGACTCTGGGAAAATTTTTGGAACTTTTGTCATTCTTTTTTCGTAGTTTTTCCTTGGTTGTGGTGTTAAATACATTTTGCTAAATGCAAGAAAAGTTCAAGAGTTCTCCTTCAAAAGTAATAATAGGTACATTCTTGCAAAAAATATCTGTAGAAAATAAAAATGGCGTGTGATGAAAATCGCAACCGCACAAACTTTTTCAAGCGAGCAAGCAAACTGCTGGTCTCATTTCCCGATAAGGCCCAGCAAATGTGTCAAGCTTTAATAAGGCGAGAAATTAACCTGTCGGATCAATACAGTGGTGGTGTTAATTTGCATGCAAAAGCTTAGGCTCTGAGAATTTTACCTGCCGCTGGTCAGTGGGCTGGCCGTCACAGGAATTAATTAAAACTGCAATTTATCTCACGTAGCTGGACGATAGAATGTGAAACACTTTAGCGGCATGTCATATGGCGTCAAATACTATTTGCCGGTTTTTATGTGGTTATATTTTTTAAACTTCCATTTCCCGGCCACGCTATAAAAAATAAATCTATTTTATAGTTCGTTTAATAAATCTCCTACGGTTATAGGTCCTCGTTGTGCACCCTTAAGACTAAGTTGAAATGTCTCAAGTAATTACGCCGGCATCCATACCCTTCGCACCGGGACAATGCTTCGCAGTGGCAGAAATAGATACGATGGTAGTGCTTCCTTAGATGAGGTCGTTTACAAAGAGCTGTACTTACGTGCCTATAAGATGCTATAAGTAAAGCGTGGTTGGAAAATGTGTGTCGGAATAATTGAATAATATTTCCTCAATTTTAGAAGTATTTAAATTGTCCTCAAAAAACGAGGTTTTGAAAAGAAGGTGAGATGGAATCGTGAAAAATACATAAAGCTTAAAACAATACTTTTCTGCACAAAGTAATTGAATGTTCTTTGATGTGGCAAAAGAGTATTTTTAGCTCACCCAATATTCAGCCAGCACGTAAAAATCCGAAAGCTCGCAGGTGAAGATCAATATCGGGGTCCGGTTTCTTCTTTGTGAAAAATAAATAGGATCATGGCGAGCACATATAGAAGTTTATTTGTCCACCGCACAAACTGCGTACTAGTGAATAAGTAAAACCTCTGCAAATAAGGGCTCTGTACAAATACAATCTTTATTTAACGCCGCTCCACTAAAGGAATCTTGCCTCCGAATGAGATTAAACATGGTATGTTTCTAAATATTGTGTAGTGTAAAATGATATATTTTAAGTACTTTGCACTATTTACATAGTCATGTATAAAGATAAAAATCTTTTATATTTAGTTCTCATGAGATATTTTTGTATCATTTTTTAGTTGCTATTTACGCAATTTGTTATGAAAATTTGGACTGTAACAATATTTTAATTTGATATAACGGTTATATTTTAGTTTTATAGACGGACGGACCTTCTAGTAATAGGTAACAACACACATTCAGAATTTTTAATATGGATATACTTAAGTTTACCTAATAAGTATTAAGTATGCCATTAAATTTTACTACCAAGTTCCCGCTGTCTGTTATCCCTAATTTAACTTCAGCACTTTTATGTACGACCTTCCACATAAACGAACGTTTCCTAAGACAGCTTACATCAAGCTGAAAATACATTATGTTCCAAGTTCGACGGGGCTATAATTCAGCAAACAAAAACACGTATGTTTTCAAGGAAGACGGCATTATTACTTGTGTTTCTACTCCCAAATGGCAATGCGCCGTTAGAACCACGTTTCTTCTAAATAGAAAAGTTTTAATTCGTTGTGGCGGGGCACGATACGAGAATACCTACACATTTATATCGTATAACAGTGTATACGGCAAACGTAGAATGAGAGTCAGGCGCCTGCTCCAAAGTTCCTCTTGTTTGGCAACTCCACAACTTTGTACTTTGCTAAATAACACTTATATTGATACCTCCTTTGTTGATGATACTAGCATTACCAACGCTTATTTGACTAGTTCATTTGACAGAACGTTGTTAAAAATTAATATATTTGGACTTTAACGAAAAGTCGACGTCAGCATTTAATTAGAGAAGTTAGAGTTTTAGTTCTACCTGAACCCTAGTTACTAACTGTCGACGAACAAATAAAACGAAGGTAAGGTGAAGTTGGCTTGTTTCGAGTTTAGATAATAGATCCGTTTTTCATTTGTTGACGACGAATTTAATTTGTAGTTGTTACATAGTCACAAACTATGTAATTGATTATTATTGAAACTCAATAATATTTTCTTGTGCCTGTAAACGTGATTGCATCATTTTGTATATCAGAGCTGAGCTTGAAAATTAATATTCAAATTGGAAACCTCATCGAAATATAGATGAAATATAGATTTTTAGATTCACATAGGAATGTGAATAAAGCTGTTTAGCAATTGTGAGGAATTAATATGAAATATTTTTTATTTATTTTACCAATTGTTAGGCATTTACTTTGGCGACAAGCGTTTAAGTTAGAAGTCTAATGGATGTAGTCACGGCTACTGGCACCTATTCATTGTGAGCCAGTAAATCGTGTTCAATAAGCCCATTCTGTATGACTGGTTGAGTCCAATTCAATTTCGCATTCAGCCTCTGAACGTGAAATTCAGTTGCCTCAAATAGGCTATAAAGTCACTATGACTAACGGCCTGTAAAAGGGTAATGAATAGGCTACAATTAAATGATACTTTATATTAATGATCAATTGTTATAGTTCTTGTAAATTATGATAGCCGACCTTTTGCTGCAGTACACTTTATAAATTCCAGATCAGCTGGTGCAGTATTACAAGAAACTTCACAAGACTAAAGGCGTTCTGTAGTGGAAGACTCAAGAGTTAGATACTCTAGAAATGTATTAACTTTTAAAAATTGGCTACTATCCAAAACCTATAGTCTTATGTAACGTTTATGTTTTAACTTTCTTACGGGAGCTATTATGCGGCTACCATCGGTAGGTACAGTACGTAGATCGAAGTTGTTTACTTGGGATGTAAAATAAATAGATGACCAAACTTGCGGAGTTCCATAAAGCCGCATGTTTAGTTTAGAAAGGACGGCCCACAGTCCACTTGATAGCGTCTTAATGTTATTAAGAAAACGTTGTAACAAGGACCGCGTTATATGGACACTAGTGTCGTGTCGGCTCGAGAGGAACTCTCATAATTAAGTTTTCAATGGAGCAGAAATGTGGTTTAACGGCAAACACCGGGGGACAAACTAGCCCGCCGCGACTCGCCAACTTGCTGTACCTGCGGCTCGCTTCATTTGATATGCGGAACTTCAAGCGCCCTTCTCAGTGTGCGTCCATTTTAATTGGCCTGGAAACGCCTTTAAAGTCAGCGCTGCAGTGTTTACTAAGTGGTGGAGTCGATGCAATAACTTGTTTCAACCGAGCGCATCGGGCGGGAACTACAATTCTTCATGGACGTTGAAGTGAAATAAAAGTGCGATATATTTCAAAATGGCATTTATCCTCGCTCGCGTATTACAGCGCGTAAAAGGATCGTTGAAGGCACTCGGCTCGTGCGATCAGTGAGTTTACGCCCCATACACTCGGAACTGTCGGGCTAACGGCGTGAGGCGAGGGGGCCACTTAGACATGCCGTCTTGACATGTTGCCAGCCTTTTTGAAATATTTATATTTTTTATCTCTAACCAGACACGTAACGAATCATCGTAAACGTGCAAAGATTTAGTACGCCGCTTATCTCGTTCTACATGTTAAACCGAGTTTCAGTAATCTCTGTTGTTATTTCACCAGCTACATGTTTGAATAACAGTGGAAAATGTTGAGCACGGACATTAATTATTACATATCTATGTTTTAAAATTTGAATAATGTATCATCCTCTCATGCCGCACACCGCAACAGCCGTTCAAGTACCGCTGAAATTAAAATAATAATTTGGAAATAAACAGTATGATATTGCAGCTAATTTAATAATATTGAAACCATATCCAGGCCACAGTGTTTAATAGGGCCTTTGTAACTGAAATAGAACTTATTTAAGGTTTGTATTCTCTTTGTAATTATGCTGTTCATTTCAAGCGCAATAGCTGCACGGAACACTATTAGGAGCATAGTGATGTTGTACAAGACAAGATTAAACTTTGGTGTTGGTCGTATATTTTATTTATAGGTGCAGTTGGTCTCTAAAACCGTCGTATGTCTGTGTGGTAGACTAGTAACGATATCGTGGCTGTGTATTGTAGCTAGTGAGCAACAATTCTAGTGTAATGTCGCGAGACAAGAACTCGGAGCGCACCTGCTAGTGTTGTCCCGTGTATTGTGCTAAGATACGGCTGCACGCTATTCACTACTTTGTTACACAAATGAAATGAGAAGACGTTACTTTGATACCATTTATTGCTAGTGTTGTTCGAAAGAATATAGGAATGTTTGCGCTGCGAATGTGTTGAAAAGTTTTCGATTTGTTTGAACACTTTTTGAGCTTCACGCGATGCATAGTTTAAATATATTGGAGTTTGATATTGATATTATTAGATATTGCTGTTTAATGTTTCCTTAACTTGTATTTGTATTGTGAATAATAGTTTCTAAGTTATGATTGGGGTACTCAGTCATCTTTCCGTATGCCGGACATGGTCAACCGAAAGTAAAATGTATGTGTCACCCCATATCTCGTTTTTTGTATTCCTACGAGTAAATTTAAAACAGCCACTCTTGTATCACAATAAATACGGAAACAGATAAAACAATTTCCCATAAATGAAAAACAATCACGACATTTAACTAATCTTTGCTGCGGAATACATGAAACTCAAGTGAACATTCAGAATCAGTAGAACGCTCGTCTTCACTTAAAACGCAATACCATCAAAATGATAATAAGAAGAACTTCTGTGTTGTTTTAACATCTTATTATCTCGACGATATGTTAATTAGTATTTGAATGTAGATTGCTAAGTTAGCAAAGATATAGATCTACGTAAAATACATGGCTATGAAAGGCACAATGAAGTAGAAATAAATCTATGCGACCGTTCAGAAAGTGGAATAAAAACGCTGTGAAGAAGGCATTAGAACATCAAAGGATGCAAGAAATCCTATTACGAATAAACTCTTTGAAGTACCTATTGAGAGTCTATCACTATGAAAATATGAAGTTGTGTGCTAGATTCTATGGCTGAAAGATATCTGTTTTTAAGTTCTTCATGGAACAACTTGACGAAAAAAGTAATATTAGGCTCTGCGCTCCGCTTTTTTCACGTGCGACATATTCCGCGCCGCAAATGTAACAAACAATTGACAGCTAAAAGTTCAAACGATGGCACGTGACCAGGCGACACGTATTTTGCAGGTCGGAAAAAAACCGCAAAAAAAAAACCGCGCGGAAAATCCGCTGGTATGAATGCCCTGTATCATCTACGAACGTAAGTGGAAACCAACCCTATTGTATGTAAGTATAAAGAAACCAAGCATTAACCAATAGCTGATGAAATAACACTCCTGTAGCTTACTCATCATAAGTTGGTATAACTTTAATTATAGTTACTAAACACGTTAACTAGTTTCGGCAACTCGTTTGTACATTCGAGACTTAATTAAAGTTGTGGCGGCGAAGAATCTATCATGTCTTGACGTGTTATAAAAATGTAATAGTAATATAATAGTTTTATTTTATTCGTACTCAACTATACCTTAGTAATATACAGATAATTCAGTCATTTTTAGGCACATTTTTTAAATTACCTTCTCAAAATATTCATCATCTCATCATCAGCTTAGTCCTTTTAAAATTATGTTGAGATCGGCACCCAGTCGGACCTGACTCTAGTGAGAAAATCTTTTTTACATGCCTATCTGACCTCCTAAACCCTGTAATTACCCCTTTCTAACTGGTTGCTGGAAGCTGGTTATCGGCCTTTCTGTCTTTAAGTACAACCTACTATATAGTGAAAGTCTACTTTCCCTACACCCTAAATAAACACAAATCAAGGGTTATCTGTATGCACTAAGATTTTAATCAATTACAACCTGATTATAGGTGTACGGGAACCACAAAGCTTTCTACTACAATTGCTTTGAGGTGACCGGGTTACAATATGATTAAGAAGGCTCATGTCTCACGATACTCCTACAATCAGTTCAGCAAACAATGGCGTTTTAACTTGATTAGGTAAATAGGTATTAGGTATACTATTATAATTCGACGTGAGAGGTTTAATGAGGCCGTTACTTGCTTGAATGCGAGTCAAATAGTACGAATCGCACAATGGAGTAATTAATTGTTATTTTGTGCCTACAATGAAAACGTACGACATTTCGACGAGGAATCAAGGTCAGGTCATCGTCAATGGAGCAGAGAAAGAAAGATTTTTGTTTGTTAATGAATTGCATTACTAATTTAATTTATTTCACTATGAACTTATCTAAATTACTTTTCTGAAGTCCGCAAATGCAGCTAAGACGCCTTTCTTTTTATGCAGCCAAACCTCAAATTACTTAGAGCAAGATTTTCAACCACTTCCTTAAGTAACTTTTTACGGATAAAAGTGTTATTAAGGTAAATGGATTGACGCTTCATTACTTTAAATCGGTTCATTAGTTTAGAAGCTCCATAATGACGAGACATCTGCATTTATGGGCATACAAAATCCTTTAATCCCACAAAGGGTAGGGAAAAGTTTTTATGTTGAGTATATTTTGTAGTGTAGTAAACTGAGTTAGTTATTTATGCATCAGACAGTGATGGTGAAATGACTTGTGTCCACGGGCTATGATAGAGATACAATCGTAAACCACGATAACGGTTGGGCTGTAAACCTTGTCGTTTGATTGCAGGGTCGTGACAGTGCACAAAGACACAAATTGTTGTCTGTTACTATAGTGCTTCGGTACGACTCAGCTAGCATTACATTTTAGTTGCTTTACGACTTCAAATATTGCGTATGCGGATGGACAGAGGTTAATAGTTTGACGGCGTGTTTGGGCGTAGTAGCTGAGCTACTGATTGCTTTGGTGATGGCCGCAGGGTACCCATATTCTTGTACGACAGCTTTTATTGGGCAAGTGTACTTAAAGTCAGTTCGGTAATGCTCTGGTGTTTTTTTACAACTAGGGAAAGAATACATTTATCATTGCGTCGATCTAGTTAACCAATGAGATGGAACTTTGCCGTTCTTGTTTCTAAGGAGGCTAGAATAACAAACTCCCAATTTAGACCTTTCTGGAATCCTTGAACATTGTCAATATTGATTTGAAATCTTGCGATGAGAACTTTATAAATATTTAATAATCGCAGAAGCCGTTAATGAAATTCAACTGTAATGAAAGTCTTTGCTAGTGAGTTTAAGTGTTATCCAAACGCGGGAGACGACAGAGTAACTTTGTTAATGATCTTGCCAATGTCTAAGTCAATTTTAATCAAATCACAAAATTGCTCTAAATGAGGGAATCCAATTATTTTGTAAATGGGTTGCAAAGGGCCGATGCTTGTGAAGCTTGTCGAAATAAATTACGTAATAATTAATGGGTTTACCAAAAATATTTCTTTTGATGAGTGCTATGGTATTATCTTTTGACCACGGAAAAGTTTGTTTTAACTACTAAACTTCTATCAATCTCTAACTTGCACTTGAATCCTCTAATTAACATATTCTCGTACTCTTCGATGGAACTAAGCATCTCCAAAATAATACGACTGGATCCTCGAGAAACAGCTAGTATATCATACAGATTCAATTCTCGCTTAAAAGCATATATATACGGTTCAATATCGGGGCCCCTTAAATTCCGTTAAGGGGTGTATCAAAATGCGTCGACTCGAGACACCTATGGCTGGGCCCTTTTGATAAAGCCTTATAACATATTAAGCACAGCTTATTGAGTATTTCACTCACAATTTACATAAGTCAACAAATAATGACACGTCTCGTTGCTCTTAATTAGATATCGAGTTAGTCTTTTGTTTGTTAGTCATGTGTGAAGTTATTGATTGTGTTATGAATACATTAATAAGCTAGTTGTGTATATTTATGTATTCATAGTTGTAGTTGTGTGTGTATCTATGTATTTATAGGTTGCAGACCCACTCAATACGTTATATCATGTGTCTCCCTTGTTTAACTGTTTAACATTTTAAAAACATTGGTGAACATTACCGTTAATCATTATGAGTAATCTGATTAAATGAAAACTGTCACTGAAAATAATAATATTTTAAATGCTCAATCTTGTATCAACTGTAAATAAACAAAGTCAACAGACCTGCAGACACCGACTTCTACAGCCCTTATGAAAAGTTTTGTGAAGTCTGTTTATTTTTCTTTTGAAAAACGGGTTTTTCAAGGTACGTAATCAAATGTTCTAATCTAGTATGTTAAGCATGAGGTCAATGACATGTCTTGATTTGGATTTAAAAGTTCGTAGGTATACATACTTCCAAGTTTTTCTTTTTTCGTTGTTATACTTACCTACTTTTTATATTAATTGTGCATTGATTCAAATTGAGAACGTCCTCCTTTTGGGAAGTGAACAAAAATAACTTTAAAATAATTTATATACACGATCCCACTAGCCAGCTCCTATTTGTAAAACCCGCAGCAACCCACACGAACTACCAACAAACCAGCCACTCGAAAGGAATACGGAACACATGTTACACAGCCAACTTACATTTCCACATACAACTCGCCTCAGGAGTATTGCTCACGCGTGTAGGAGCATAGGAGCCTGTTGCTCAACCCAATTACCGGCCAGTCGATGCCCGCCGCGTCCGGTTTAATTAACACTGTTCAGCGCATTACCGACTATGGCAAATACTACTATTATATGTACCTAATTTGTGACGTCCGCGCCGAGTTATACGGCTATAGCTCTCAATTGTTTTTTGTTTTACTCGGATTTGTTTTAGATATGTTTGTTGTTGTATGATTGATTTCCACATACAACTCGCCTCAGGAGTATTGCTCACGCGTGTAGGAGCTCATAGGTGCCTGTTGCTCAACCTAATTACCGGCCAGTCGATGCCCGCCGCGTCCGGTTTAATTAACACTGTTCAGCGCATTACCGACTATGGCAAATATTAGATACAATTATATGTACCTACTTTGTGACGTTCGCGCCGACGATAGCTTTCAATTGTTTTATTTTTTACTCAGTTTTGTTTTAGGCAGTTTTGTTGTTGTATGATTGAGTGTGTTTCTGAATTTTTTGTTGTATTTTTAGGTATAGAAGAATACTAGTTATTATTTTCTGTTTTTTAGGAATTTCGGGAATTAGAATGGTATACTATTCATTTGTTTCTATGCGGACTATACACCGACTTCGTAAATTGAAGTAACTATTAAATAATCTGTGGCATTGGAAATAATAAGGTAGCTACTTTATTCATGAAGGAAATGTTGTGTTTATTTTTATCTTTTTCTTATTTAGCCATAGCAACGGAGATTCGGTAATACAGAGGTATACCGAGATCCAATTAAAAAAAAATAAGATATTACCTACATATGTATGAAGTTTCTCCAATTAATATATTACGTACTAGCTGGTGCCCGCGACTTCGTCTGCGCAGGTTTAGTATTTCGAACAATATATTTACAAATTGTAGCCTATGTGTTATTCTGATGTATAAGCTATACATATACATTCAGTAGTTTCTGCGTGAAAGAGTAACAAACATCCATACATCCATACATCCATACATACAAACTTTCGCATTTATAATATCAGTAGGATGAAGCCTACAAACGTCAACAAACGAAAATCTGTCTCCGTTAATAGACATTTCCAACTTTATTGGAAAGAACAGGCATCTGATGACTATTTTATTTCTCTTTTATTCTGAGGGCAGCCAAAAACTTACTCAATGAGACACTAAACTGACATACGGCCAAGGTATAAAGTACGATGCTAGAAACTTTGACACAATCCGAAATGAAACTGAGATCGGATCTGAAAATTTCACATATCAGATTGGCTCGAGAGATAAACGGATGGGTAACAACGCTGATTGTAGCTAAGTACATAGACCATGGACAAATGTACGATCGACAAAGCAAGAGGCAACTGATTGTAGTACTTGAGTAGCGGACGGTACCGTTCTGTTAATTCATTTTGGGATTCTGTACGGGCAATTTGTAATATAGAGAGACGCAGTTCCAATCTATCGGCAGCGATGCAGATTGCACGAATACCGGATGAACAGTGTGCGATTTATTGCATGCCTACAAATACTCCAACGCATATGTTGTCACGGTACCATAATTTATTGTTTAAGCATGTCATCAAATTCAGCTTGTTACTATACGATTTCGATTGACCATTCTTCCTCTTTTTGTTGGTATGTTTGAGTTTTTATTCACTTTTAAACCAATATATCCATATTCGTGAAGTGAATGGTGTTAAGTTCATGAATTAATTATTTTATTGGTCCGAAACCTGTAGGTAAATAAAATAACGAAAAAAGTATTAAAAAGGCTCAAAAGTTGTTTTAAAAAACCTCCCGAAAATTCAATCCCACCAAAAACATTAAATGTAAAAAAAGCCAATCCTCTACGCAATTCCTCCACCGTAAAAAGTTTTGAGATCGCATAGAAGCCAAGTCCTGTTCAACTTTATTTGTAATAATAAATCAATATTTTGTGACCATTTCAATAGTTTCGTTCACTTAACAATAATATTGACTTGGCCATGAGCACAATAAACTACAAATATAATACAGCATATCTTGGAGAGGTGAAAGTCAATCATGAAGTTTAATATCACAGAATTAAATACTTTTTGTTTTTTCAATTGTTACTAAATGACCGTCAGTCAGTATCATCCAAAATCATGAACTGCACATTTACTATGGCGCATGTTTGGTCCATGGTGATCTCAAATTCCAATCAGTCCAATCGTAAAATCATGTCCATATAGAATGTATCAATTCAATGGTATTTACACATTATTTCAGGGAGCGACTATTAACTTGTGCTCATGGCCAAGACAATATTATTGTAATGTGAACAAAACTATTGATATAGTCACAAAATATTGATTTATTATTACAAATAAAGTTGAACAGGACTTGGCTTCTATGCGATCTCAAAACTTTTACGGTGGAGGAATTGCGTAGAGGATTGGCTTTTTACATTTAATGTTTTGGTGGGATCTAATTTATTTTTTGTAGGTCTCCTTCTACTCTAAGTATATAACAAATTAAATTAACTTACATGCAACTAACTAAATATATAACAAACTAAATATGTAGACCTAAACTAGCACGTAAACAACATTTTTTTTAAAATAAATTAAACAATTTCGAAATTGTCGAATTTTTTAATCGAATATCTTTTAGAATAAAAGAGATTTATTTCAGAGGTAGATGGCGCTATCACATGAAATTGTTTTTTTAACTAAAACCGTAGCGCGATTTAGACCAGGACAACGCCATCTATCGAGCGAGCATGCAGTATTTATCGCACTGCATTAATATGAAAGATTTTATCATTATTCATTTTATTGTAACCTAGCTTTTTTATTCATATGTATGTATATTTAATACATAATAACAATATACCACACTACGTAACAATAAAACAAATAGTAACATTTTGTACATAAATAAATAACAAAGTTATCAATGCAGTCAAAATTCATACACAATGTTCTTGAAAAACCGCAAATATAAATTTGTTTCCTATTTTTTTATTAAGTTTTAAGGTTTTTATAATTTTCCCTTTATATGTAGCTAATAACCTATCTTGGTGCCAAATTTGAAGGTTCTAAGTTTGCTAGAAGTACCTTAGACTTTTGATGATCGGTCAGTGAGTGAGTCAGTGACAAAATGGTGTAACTTTGATCGCTCATAACTCGTAAACTATTTATTCAAATTTCTTGTAATTTTGGGACTGAGCTTGTTCTAATACTTACTCTTGGTCATCGAAAACCTAAACTCCTAGCTTTGTTCACATGGAAGATACAGGGGGCTGAAATAGCCGCGAAACGCTTCGAGAAAAGATGGTACGGCCGTGCCCGCTTTGCTCGAGTCTTGGCTGGGGCACTGCCGTGCCCTCAGATAAAAACTGTGTGAAAAACATTGATGTGTCAGTATATTTCATCTCGCCTCGCATATGTAGGGAGAGCGATCTTTGAAAGCGCCACGGCTAGCGCTCAATTCTGCTTCTCTTGGCGCCTTTGACATTTTCCCCACGTGAACGAATTTAGTTGTCAAGTGAGCACAATCAAGCCTCCATCGAACGCTGCACAAGTTCCTTGGTTCTTTTAAAATAGGTAGAAAGCATATTATTTTATAAAATAAAATATTAACTGGTTATGAAAGATAACATTGCAGGATTGTTAAAAAAAAATATGACCTGGATTCACGAAACATAATTCCTGAGAAACTTGGTCATAGCTTGGATAATTTTACAGAATTTTCAAACATTTAGAACTTAAAAATAAAATACCGCATTAAAATTGCTATTTGTGAATAATAAAACGAATTTCCTCTTCACTGAAAATAAATATTAAATAACCTTTAAAAATATAAGTTGGTAAGCTTGAACGGTAATGTGGTTTCCTTAAAACATGGGTTAAAATTTCTAGAACATTTCTTGGTAAACGTGTGTCGCGTTTGACGCCGTTGGCCGAAGGTGCGCGCTGAATAAAAATGTGATGTTCAATTTACGTCTGTTTCAAATAACAATTTTATTTTACTTGTACACAATTTTTCATCACTTTAGTGAACAATTTCAGGGAATAATGTTTGTTTATTGATTTCTGACACTTAAACGAATATTACACATTTAAATAAAACTACTTTTACGGTTTATCCTGGTAATAGGTTTTAATATTATTTAATCCCGACGTTTCGGGTCCTTTACAGCATCCAAAGTACCGCGATAAAATCCGTAAAAGTAGTTTTATTAAAATAATGTTTGTTGTTGAATTTATGTAGAACCGAACTTTCAAGTAATTTCAGATTACTTAGGTCCAAGCTGTAGGCACAATTCGGTAGCCGGCCCCATGCATAAGAGAGTGATCTAACTAAAATAACCGAGATAGTTAGAAACAGTTTTCTACCTACTAAAGTATTTCGGGACGCTAAGTCTGAAGTGAACCATTTCACCCTACAGAAAAATTCTACTGCGCCGATACAAAATATGTATTTGCCATATTGTTCTAAACCTCTAGTTTGCCGAAAGGATATTTACTACTTTATAACTTGCAGTTTTCTTCATTCATTTGTTGTTTAGGTATCAACTTCCATTTGTTATTGGTTGTCTATTATTTGCAAATGCGGTTTGCTCGTACATTTTAGAATTTTACAATGTTTTGCTAGTATTGTCTGTTTTGATAGTTTTGTTTTTCTAGCCACCTGTTATAAAGCGGGACTTCGGTGGGTTCGACAGTAGTCTGCTTAGGTACTCAGCTTTGTAGTGTCCACTTTAGTCTTGTTGTGAATAATGAATTTCTTAGTTGTATCTGTTTTAATATGTGTGTTGGGTAAGTAGTCCTGTTATATTGTTAAGGTTACTCTTAGGCGTCGTCCTAATTGGCAGCGATCGCACGATGGCGCGATGCGTTTTTCATCTCACGATCTCACTATCTCACTTGCGAGGTTCAAATAGGACACTCTGATGAAATCTGTATGTTTGAACTCATCGAACGACGAGAATGCATCGTGTCATCGTACAATCGCTGTCAATTAGGACGACGTCTTAGATGAAAAACGCATCGCGTCATCGCGCGATCGCTGCCAATTAGGACGACGCCTTATGTTCTTGAAACGATCCCCGGCTTATATTTTTAATGATGAGAAGTATTCTTTCATATTGATAAAAAAAAAACAACCAAATTCACACAAGGCTCTTTGTAACAATCTTATAGCCAAGAAACACGAAGAGTACTTGTGTATTTGTAACACTTTTCTGCAAAGACGACTAAATGGATTTTAATGAAACTTATCAGGTTATACATATAGCTTATATACCTGAATAATATTTTAAAAGCAACTTTTTATCCATGTGCGGGCTATAGGTATTGTTTGTGAATCAAATTGCGGACAATTTTTATTTTTTTAAATTGTTTAGTTTTTCGAAATAATAAAATGATATCGATAGCGTTATTATACTCTCAGTTTTCTGCATTTTTTATTGAATTCGAAACCACTGACAGTTTGTAACAATTGAATCGAAATGTTATATTTTTATTTTCAGTGGAGAAGATTTCCACTTACAAAACCTTCTCAGCCCTCAACAGCATCGTGTTCACCAATATTGCTTCACCTAAACGTATGTTATATTTATAGTAACCCACACACTAACTAAACAGTTTCCAATCAAGGTTTGCAGTCGCTCCAAGGTCTGCCGGGGCTGTGCGAATGTTCGAAAGAGTCACCGCGGCCCTGGTACATAAAAGGCCTACGACGGAACACGACGGTTTTTAGTCAGTAAGAGTCTGACACTCCCTCACCGTTGCTAACCCACAGCGGGAGGGGTCATTTGATGATTTTTGGCGTTGTAAAAAAAAAAAAAGGTTTGCGGTCGGTCTGATACCGGCTCAATACCTGATCTTTCTAATGTGCGAACTCATCTTAATACTGATTTATGAGCCGAAACCTACAATCGGCCGACTAAAATGTTGCAGTATGCTCTTAATTTGAATAAAGCTGATATGGATGAAAATAATAATAATAATGTCTGGACACATTTTCACACACGGTCGGTTATGGGTGTTATGGGTGCTAACACAACTGATAAACTACATATAGCTACATATATACATATTGATAAATACATATTGTAACACCCAGACCACGGCCAACAAACATGCTCATCACACACATGTCGACCGAACCGGGAATCGAACCCGGGACCTCAGGTTCGGCAGTCCGGCATGGTGACCATTGCGCCATCGAGGTCGTCAAAATGAACTGTGGCAGTCATTATGATCCAAAGAAACTTTATGCATCTGCAGTGTCTGTTTTTAAATAACATAAAAATCACTTTTGCAATGTAATTGAAAGTTAATTGAAAATTATATTTTTTTCAGAATATGCTCACAGTGAATATTATTTCGGAAAATGTGCGATCCACAACAAGGAACTCCTCGGACGCGACCTTATAAAATCAGATAATATGATAGGATCAAAGATTGTTCGGGTAATTTGAATTACTATTTTTGACGCTATAAAAACTAAACCCTATATTGAAATATGAATTACACCTTTAAATTTATAGTAATAAAAAAACACAATCAACATTAACTACAAAATATTATTTCTGTAAAATCATCGGCATGAAACTTGAGCGCTGACCTTCACCTGCGCAGAAGTAATTGATTGGGTCCCTTTTGTGGTAGGAAGTGAGGCGCGGGTTCGGGCTAAAGCGGTGATTGGCCCGCAGCGCATCGCGTTATAGCCGTCACTCGGGATTTGTTCTTTTCGTTGGTGAAGGTCAGCGTTCAAGATTCGTGCCGATGATTCTAAATGTGTATTTTGATTGTATTCCTGGGCTTTTTGAGCACATCAAATTACTCTAACTAACATGTTTTATGTAATAATTTCAGGGTCAACTTAATTTAACAGACAACGAACCATATCCTAACTGCGTGTACATAAGAGCGACTTCTGCTTTCGGTGACATGGTTAGGTTCCAAACATATGCATTCAACGTTTGTTTCGTCAAAATACTTCATAACCACCGCGCCCAAATCTTCACATATCACTTCTATGAATGGTTCATACCTGCGGAAATGGCACCCGGAATTACTTGGGAAATATTCTTCTTCCGCGCCTGAATCTTATATTTACAAGGTATTTTTAGATTTAGTCAAATCAAGTCTAACCCAGTCTAACCAAGGGGTATTGGGTTTCCCGGGTAACTGGGTTGAGGGGGTCAGATAGGGCAGTCGCTCCTTGTAAAGCACTGGTACTCAGCTACTGAGTTACAGCTACTGGTTAGACTGGAAGCCGACCCCAACATAGTTGGGAAAAAGGCTCGGAGGATGATGAAGGTATTTTTAGATTCAAGCGAAGAGGAGCAAATTTTTGATGCCATTTATTAGTTTTAAGTTGTATATAAATTTATTTTAAGTGTTCTGTAAATATGTGTAAGTACATTTGTTTATGTTTTTGAAATGCCTATTTACTAAAATTACTATTAATATTACCACTGAAAATATTCAGGTCTTTTAAATAAATACGTCATCTTCATATTGTTAGCGATCTAACCAGCGGAGAAATAAACGTATTTTTAAATAAAACTGTGTTTGAATGCTATGGAACAAACATGATTATAATTTTGTTCACTCTCTAGACTGGCAATGGGTACATTGTCCATTCGTGAGGCGAGCACACTTGCCTAACCACCTAGGTGTATTATTTGGAACCCATTTTGAACCCCTAATATTCCTCATATTTTCTCCAGGATATCCTCTATTCCATTTTTAAATAAGGTTGAGAAGAAAAAAAAAGAGAGCGTACAATATTCATTCTTTATTTGATTTTAATGATTTTCAAAAGAGATGAGGAACTTTTACGGTCATTCGCATTAAAAATAAACCGGCCAAGTGCGAGTCGGACTCGCGCACCGAGGGTTCCGTACAAATCCTGTATAGATAAAAAGTGAGTCTCGGGCCAACCGTTCAGTTAGAACAATCATAGTTATGGTAATTTCGTGAGAGTCAAAGTAGTTAATATTTTTTATTTTATAATTAAAATAGTAGGCCAGTACCTTGTAAAAGTTATTTTATTAAAGTTATTTATATATTATTTATATACAACATTTTATAGACATCTTTCAGAAATTTGATTGAAAATAACTAATTATGTCTTAAAGGTCATTGGGCATATCTGACCCGCTTTGTAAAAAGTGGCGGACATGAATCAAAGTAGTTTTAAATTGTGGAGAATGGTATGACGTTTCTTTGAATATAAATATTTTATTAAAATTCCATGGAGACGAATGTCCAGGATTGTTTGAAAAATATAAAAGACAAGCAGTTTCAGAGGATTGTACAGGTTGCAATGCTAATTTTTATTGTTAAAGACTTTTCATAAAGAAGGAAGATGCCAATTCGGATGACCAGGATCTGATGAGGATCTGGAAACCCTGAGAAATCGAGGGCAACTCTTGAATATTGTAGGCACGCATCGAGTCATAACCAGACATGTGAGTGTATTTTTGAGGGTACTGGTAAACAGTGAAGAAGAAGAAGTGTTTGATATGAATTTCACTTTTTATTCAAAACTTTAATATCTCTACGCGTTCATGTGAAAAAGGGTAGGTAGTAAGTTTATAATAATTAATAAAATATTTTATGTCATGTAAGCAAAAATATTATTATTATTATATCTAGCCTGTAGTGTCCCACTGCTGGGCAAAGGCCTCCCCATCTCGCTTCCACTCTTCCCGATCTTTCGACCGTGTCCACCAATCCGGACGATAGGCGTCTAGTTCGTCACGCCATCTCTTCCGGGGCCTACCCCGCCTGCGGTGTCCATCCTGAGGTGTCCACTGGGTGATAATAGTGGCCCATCTCTCCGGATGCATTCGGCTGACGTGTCCGGCCCAAGCAAAAATAATATTTTTATATTTTATGTAACTTCAAATTTATCATTTTCGCAATTTTTCCTTTATCTGTACTACATAACGTTGCTTCGTGCCGAATTTCAAGATTCTGAGTTCACGGGAAGTACCTTGTAGGTTTTGATTCCCTAGCGTGTGACGGAAATTCGTCTAAGGTTTCGGTAAAACTGCTGTATCTTTTGATCGCTTTAACTTAGAAGTTTGATTTTTTCATTGCTTAAAGGGACAATAGACCTAGGTATTTGGTATAAATTTCAATTTGGTACCTTTATTCGTTCGTGAGAAATAAGGTAGTAAGTTTCATTTTATTAAAATATTTTTATTATATAACTAAAAAAAAATGATTTTCGCAATTTTTCCTATATTTGCATTATATGACAATGCTTCATGCCAAATTTCAAGATTCTGAGTTTACGGGAAGTACCCTGTAGGTTTTGATTCCTTTGCGAGTGTCGAAAATTTGTTGAAAATATCGACATAATCGGTTGTATCTTTTGATTGGCTTGGCTTAGAAGTTTGATATTTTCACAGCTTAAAGGGGCAATAGACTCGAGTATTTCATGTGAATTTCAGCTTGATACATCCACGCGTTCTTAAGATAAAGGGTCTTGACAGACAGACAGACAGACAGACAGACAGACAGACGGACAACAAAGTGATCCTATAAGGGTTCCGTTTTTTCCTTTCGAGGTACGGAACCCTAAAAACAGCAATTTGAAAATGCTTATTATAAATACATAACGGATTGAAAAGACCTGATTGATAGATTTTTTAAACAACTTCTATAATCCGGGTGAACCGTGAGGCTGACTTCTCATTGAATAATTCAATCCCGAAATGAAATTTCTGAACCTCCCGATTTTTACTATTTTTACGTTTGCAATATTCATTTTTAATTTATTGTTACATATTTGTTCGTAGTGGAAAAAATGCCGTTTACTTTTATAGGGTTCCGTCCTCAAAGGGTAAAAGAACGGGACCCTATTCAGTCCGTTTCAGGCCGTTTTTCATAAGGCTATGTCTTATGAACTGTGAAAAATAATTGAAACTGAAATCACAGATGACCTATGTATTTATGTTGCAACTTTAGCAATAAAAATTGAAAACGAGAATAAATTAAATATTTAAGGTTACTGACATACAACAAACCTGATTTTTTGCTCAATGTTGCTCGCTGCAACTGGTAGACGCTTGAAATATACACATAAAATTGAATAAATTAGTTACCTGAAATTAAAAAAAAAATACTCACAAAATAATGTAGTCGTCGAGGGGTTGGAACCATGAACTCATGACCAAAGTGGTTATCTTGTGTTTGCGCTTTGTAGGTTAGGTATTGTAAGGAACAATTTGAGCGTGAGTCAGGCTCGCACTTGGCCGGTTTTTTGCCAACCAACCGGTATGCCGCGTGATCGCGTTAATTACCTCAAGGGAGAATAAGCGAGAGCTTCGTCATTATAGTAATAAAGTTTATTAAAATATGAGGAAAATGAGACGGATATGTCAACCTATTTTTTAAAGGGAAATATATTTAATTGAAAAATACGTATTTCATTATTATGATCTTTTAACTGTGGCTAATGTGTTTATTTGATACAGTTAACAATAATAAATATTTTTGATAAAAGCTCAATTTGAAGACGTTATTTACTTATTTTGTATTTAACCCTTAAATTGGCAGTGTACTCCACAAAAGACATTAACTTTTTTTAAATCGAATGTGGTACCAATCTTTAAAAAAATAAAATTTTTTGTTCTTTTTGGCTTGTCATTATTGTATATTTTGGTAGAAAAAATATTTGAATGTGGTTCCATTGAAAAATAGCTGTCAAATTCAAAATGTCTTCGAAGCGGTCTGGTGTATCCGGGTCACGGGTAAGTTTTTTGTGTTTTCCTACATTTTTTTGGATGGGACTTGTGGTTATTTGGCTTTAAATTGCATAGGAACATTATAAATAATATCAATCATTCATAATTTTGTGTATAAATAATGTAATCGCAATTTTATAAGTTCATAACTGTGTATGTACTCCCTGAATACCGTTGCCAAGTACGTAGTGAAGTCCACAACATAAACTTTGGTATACACGGAGTACATTGCCTATTACTTAGAAATGCAAACTAGCCTTTGTTTGTTGGTTTTTATGTAAAATGACTTCAGTTGTGTTGTGAATTGTATGTCATACAGCATGTTCTTTTTCTTTTTCAGCAGTGCTTGAACCTGAAACGACCTGATTTAGCAGATATGCTTATATTTTGACCCGACCCCTTTCAAGACGTCGGCTCTTGAAAGGGGTCCGGTACATGGTGGAATTTGGGTAGGTGAAGGAGAAAATAATTCAGAAACCTACAGCTGAACGGCCGGTGGACAGTGTCAGAAAATGCTGTCGGACATTTTCCAGAAATAGCAGATAAGCAATCACGCTGTAGGTTTTGCAAAGATAGAAGAACTAAAGTTTTTTGCGTGAAATGCAATGTGCTCTTGTGTTTTATGGTAGGAGAAAGTAACAAAAGAAATTGCTTCCGCTCATCTCACACGCAATAAATGCATATTATGTAGTTTGATAAGAATTATGATTAATAAAGTGAAGATTTTACTAAAATGTGTTTTATTCATATTTTGGCAACGTACTCCACGTAGTACGAACAGAAGAACCACTATAGTTGGCAACGTACTCCCCGGAGTACATAGATTTTCGCGAAAACTGTAATAGGTAGATTTTTTTTTCGATTTTTTTCAGTCATCTGTCATCGTAATAAACCAGGAAATAACAAAAAATAATTAAATTTTTGTAATAAATTGATTTGCCAATTTAAGGGTTAACTAATATTTTTTACTATAGGTAGCTAGTTAGATGTCGTGCTTGTAATTAAAAAAATGTGTTTAAATACGGCTTTATTTGCGGCAAACAAATTAAGCACTAAAATAATTACTACACTTACAAAAGAACGTTTGATCTTTCTTCCAAAATTTAATCTATTGAAAACTCTATTACCTATAGAAATTGATGTCAAATACGAAATAGGTACGTAACGATATTATAAGTAATTAAAAAATAAAAATGATTTGTTCGCAGTAAATGGAGTTCCTTTGTGAGAAGGAGCGGACCCGCGAATGTTTGTTTGAGCCAAACAATGAGTCTGCAATTTGCGGCCGACGACGCTCGCTTTGTTGATGCGAATCAAAACCTTAACAAAATAGAGCTTAGCGGAAACAAATTTAATTATTTCATCCTGAACACACAAAATTGTAAACCACTTTGAAGTTATTCTTTTATGAAACTATATAGTTTTTCCTTCACAATTTCGCTACGAAAACCGCACAATATATAAAACAATATACCCGTTTCTATATAAATAAAAAACATTCCATCATCAAGGCACAAACCGCCATTCTATCCCAAATCTATTTACGAAAGGAAACAAAAATACCACGAACAAACTAAAAGTTTGATTACTTTATCCTTCTATTGATTTATTTAATCTAACATTACACGTGTTTCGCACACACGGGGTTCAGAGTACATACCGGAGCCTTTACAAGAAGATTACAGGAGTTAGAGAACTGTTCCTTAGCACGTGTAATCTTACAGTCAGGATCAGCGGAGGATTGGGAACATTACCTATAATACTTATGTATAGGTATAATCTAAATATAGGCGACCAATATTGCCATCCAACTAGGCACTGCCGCCAGCATGGGTGACAGCGATGAGATCTATTTTTTTTGATGCCCTTCATAAATTTTAAATTTGTTTTTTATGTAGGTATCGGTTTGATTTACTTTAAAATAATGTACAGTAAGTATATTTTAACAGTAAATACAAAGTTTTGTGCTGTAATAACGACAACTTTCAAGCTAAATAAACTCAAAATAACTAAGGTATTTAGGCGAACTTAGATATCTTACTCAATTAAAGAAAAGTCGTCAGCTACCCTCGACGTTATTTTAATCAGGCTAGCCATAGTGCACCTTTTAATATTATACATTTGACTTATTTTTCATAATAGAGAAATATCAATCCAAGGAGCTAAGAAAGTTGTTCTATCAGTTATTCCAAAGGGAATCTCAATACTTAATAAAGAACCATCGAGCCAATGGAGATCATTTGGTCTAAAATATTTGGGATAACCTCTCGCATTCTTAGCGAAGTTATGAAAAAATGCTCTGAAAATATCCCGTCTTTGTGAAGCTGAAAATGGTAGTCGTAAACTTTGTTGATTATTATTCTTTATTCAGAGATACTTCATGATAATATGATTATACTAAAATGAATAATAAAGGAACAAACAGATTAATAAAATATGTAATTGTGTAAACAGCAGCTAAACTTTTTGCTCAACAATTAAAAATGTAACAAAATTACTATTTTCCGTGAATACGTAGCAAGCTAAGATGAACTGTGTTCATACTCGCTCATTTGTATGAATTCATAATAATTTTACCCTTTATTGTGCAAAGTAAATATGTACAAAGACTTTTTCTTCTTTATTTCTCAACAAATTCAATGTCATTGTTTTCAACAAAAATGATTTATTCCTTTTCCGTTTTTTTTAGCTCAGTATTTATTAATACCATTAAGTTAATTAATTGCTTAAATAATCCGTATTTTTATTTAAATTCGACTTGGTAAGATTTTGGGTTAGGCCATTAATTTTATTTATAAAGGTCACTATTAACGAAGTAAAAAATAATATAATGTTCGGAATAATAATTTAGAAATGTAAGGAAGTATTCGGATAACATATCATAATAATACTGAACAAATTCAGAATTAATCAATCAGAACAATACTCTCTTAAACGTAAAACATTTCAATTTCCATTGTTGCTTCAACATTTTTCCAGAAAAACTCATTTTAATTACAATTTATTCACTCGCGCTCGAAAATCGCAGCGAGAATCGATGATAGACTGTCAACAGCGAACGTTACTTTACTTACCGGATATTACATCAAAGATAATAATGGTTTAATAAAAAGCAAACCGAAAATCAGGAACGAAAATGGCTTGAGTCAATACAAAAGCGGAAGACAGAAAATATCGAGTGAAAATACACGTGTGAAATTCAGAATGGTATGTACACCGCATTGGGCACGAAACGCCCTGGCTGAGCAAACGGAGCGACAAGCTTCAATACCATTAGCACCTTGACGAGAACACCAACGTGCCCCGAAAGTAACCAAGTGGAAGCACCACACAACAGCATTCATGATATTTAATTTGTTAGTAACATCCTGGCATCAGCAGCTTGTGTCGTATTAGTGAAACTTTATACGATTTCCGGCAACTAGGAAACCCAATTAGCAATATCATCCGGCCTGAGAGTGTAACGAGAGTGGAGTGGCAATAAGCGCCGACGCTACAGTTAACATACTGCAAATTGCTGTTAAATTTACTTAAACTCCCTTGTTACATCTCGAATAGAAGATAAGCACTGATTCCGCAAATTGCATAAGAGTTTCTGTTTTGCTGAAACGCGTTTGCCTGTTTGGGATGTTTCCGCAGGCTACATGGTGTGTTATTTATAAATATTTAGATTGATAAACCTACGGCTCGATTATTGCTATTCTTATTTATGGAGGGGTCAAGGCCTTAGTCTCTTTGGTATCGTTGAAGGATTTATATGTCTGTAGTTTGAAATATTTAGAGACAACAACCTGTCACAAAAAAATTTAACAAATTTTGATGTATTTTATTTACAAAATTTTTCTACAACTGTTACAACATGAAAGTGACTACGCATCCTTGCTTAAAGTATAACTCAGTGAAAGAGGAACAATTAACAGCAAATGCGTGAAATACTAGAACACAAGTCAGCAGTGTCCAGTCAAGCTGTGTCGCCACTTGCACTAGTTAGGTTATGCCAGTTATGTGCATGACGTAGGTACATAAGTTATTCAGTCTGACTGCTTAACCACTTAGCGGAGCAGATTCAAATGATGCATGGCAATATAAGCCTCGGTCACAGCGGTCGCATTGCTATACAATTTGATTTTGTTGCTGAAATATTGGATTCGGCTTAACGTCCTCTCGTAAACGATTTTGGGTAATTTATCTTGATGAGTTTTTCATGCTTTTTTGTTGCTTTTCGAAAGCATTCGTCGCTAGCTTTGCTGGTAGGTAGGTATATGTGTATGGCAGTAATTTGAGTATGAGCAAAAAAAAATATTTTTTGTGTTTTGAATAGAAGTATGTATTTTTGTACCGGAATATAAAAATGGAATAATATTTCTATTTGAATACACAATATAATATGGTTTGAATAAAAAAGTTTCTCTAATGAGGTTGTCCTTGATAAAACCGAACTACGAGAATGACAATCAAGTTTAAAAGATTTTCCACAAGGTTGCACAGCTTCTGTTTATTTATTCAGTTTCTTCGTCCGTATCGTTACCGTTCAAGGCAATCCCTGACTCCACCACTTTGAGCAATGTTGCTACAGAAAAAAATAGATTTCTTTAAAATGGGAAGCTAGACTGCAGCCTGATCAGATTACATTAGGTCTTTTAAATGTTGATGTTTTTAGTTTGCTATTTGCAGTTGGGAAAGAATGCAGTGCACAGTAAGTGGGCGGAAAATAACGTATTTACAATTTCAATGAAAGAAAAAAGTATTTTTGAAAATAAATTGGAATCAAAAATCGGTGAGCAATGAAATAAAAATATAGTTGAACATGCATTCTTATCTGCGTACTATATTTGAAAATATTATATTGTACGAAGTCTATGTTATAAACAAGATATATTATTTGTACAGAATTATGGTATTTTATTAGTTGATGTTTTTAGTTTGCTATTTGCAGTTGGGAAAGAATGCAGTGCGTAGTAAGTGGGTTGGAAATAACGTCTGATTTACGAAAAAATCAAGAAAAAAAAATTTGTCATTTTGAAAATAAATTGGAAGCAAAAATCTGTGAGCTTCTTATTTGAAAATCTTTTATTGTACGACGTCTATGAAATAAACTAAGATATTTGTACACAATGGGTATATTATTAGAGCTGCATTAAAAGCTGCGCATGGTTTATGAGTTCTGAGAAAATTATAGTGCGATTCCGGCGTATAAGTACAACGTATACACACTACTACAACGGATACTTACAGGATCGGTTATGGGAAATTCCTATTGAGATCTGTTCCTGGAAAATTATAGGGAATTTAAGTCAAAACATGGTTAGGTCACAGAACTTTGGTAGATTATGTCATCTGCCTAGCCTTAGCTGCGTACCAAAGTTTTACACAGAGCTCTACAGCATAGGAACAACTTGATTAGGTACCTGATTATATTTTTACTTGATATTTCCTACCAAGACACAATTAATTATCCTAGAAGAAAACGGAAAAAACTATAGCAAGTATAGTTAAGTATCCACGGTCCCCTCATGTTTTATGAAGTAGGTGCGTAATTAATAATAAATAGTCATAGCAACGACTGGTGTAATCGCTGAAGTTTTGGTCGGTAAGTATATACTTGTTTAATATCTGTATAGTTTATTATTGTTCGTATAATATTTAATATTCTTGGAATATATCAGATTTTATGCACGCAAATGCGCCCGTAACAAGAGGTAGACCCCGGTTTACCACTGACTCAAGATTAAATAACCTTGAAAATCGGTACAGAAATTCAGTAACGATCATTCATAAATGCGTGCTTTAATGAGTTTTATTGGCCAACTTCAAATAAGAAGGCTAAATAATCTATACTATTTTTTCGATACAAAGAATACCGATTCAAAAAAAATATTTGTATACATGATTCTTAAAATCCCAGTTATCAATTGAGTCTTCTTCGTCATTGACACACATCTCAGGCAGAAACTCCCCTCGTCGTTGCCATGGCGACGTCCAATAATAACCTATAAATAACAAATGACAATCAATAGGGTGCCAGTTAAGGTCACACTTAATATATAATTCACCATCAATTTGAGCTGAAGAGGTCATTCGTAATATAATATTCACGCCTTTGTAAATTGTAGGTAGGTACTTGTAAGAGGTATTGAGGGTTTTAGCCACGCTTAAGTTGTTTTGCTTATTTTTTTATTGTTTATAACGAGCTTTTAAAATAAGTGTTACTTTTAAAATAAGCTTTACTTTATGAAAAAATGGGACTTCTACACTCGCGAGAAAAGTAAGGCCTCAACACGAAATAAATGGCCACTTAATTGTTGGTCGACTAACTCCAGCAAGCATAACTTCACCTTGATCGATCTTATTCTGCAGATATGACTTAGATACGAGCCAGACTTTGAAACCATCCTTTAAAATAAAATATGCTCAAATGGCAGAAAAAGCCTGAGAAACGTTTTCGTTAAAATAACTTAGTAAGCAAGTTTCACTACAACAGCATAATAAGTTTACCTTGTCAAATCCCAGTCTTGGAATTGGCCCAATCCGATTGCACTCTCGCAGAATTCTGAAAGCAGAGATAAGACAAAATGTACATTTGGTACCAATTTACGATAGCTTTCTGTCAAAAAAGTTAAATAAATCTAATCGGATGACGATAATTATCGCTCCCGTAAATCAAACGTGAATGGTTCCATTTCGCTTTCGTGTATACCGTAACTGTGAAAGGCCTCGACCAATGCTGCTAAATTAAGATTTGTAGCTGGTAATAAAATACTTGTGTAGCCCGCATCGTTGGTATTGCACTACGAACAATACCAGACAAACTGAAAATCGTACCCAGCGTCCACTCGAACAATGAGCTTTTCGAATAATTCGTATTACATTTCCCGCAAAACGTGTTCGATAGTAAAATTAATGTTAACTTTATAATGATGTTACAAACAATCGCGTGATTTATTGACATTTCTCAATTTGTATGATAATGAATGTAAATAATTTGCAATACATAAACATTTTGTAGTCTGAGAAGTTGGGAAATACAGAAGTCAGGTACAGGCACCCCATTATAACATGGACTCGCTTAGAAGACAAAGTTTGATCCTATGTAGGTACAAGCAAATTAAATTACGATTCCGCCGAAATAATATTTCGCCACAATTTCCAAGAACCAAACCGCTGCGGCTCTTTTAGACACAATGTTTCATTTATAATTACACATGTGATTCTGTGAATGCAACATGTAAATTAATCCGCGGTTTATACATCGCTGTGAGTTCCATCTCACGTGTTGTCAACGGCAATATATTGCGTCGCGAATTGACTTCGGTCGCGCTTTTAGGTCGGAAATGTCGGAATATCCGTGAAACAAACGAGGCATACACAATCAAAAAGCTGATGTCACCCTTTTATTAGTAAGAAGTGAGTGTAGCATAGTGCCTCTCGTGGATTTATCGGAGCAGGTAAGCTGCATTCTGTAGCGTAGGACGCAATCTGCACAGTTGCTGTGTCGATATTGAAACGATGTACTGTTGAGTTTCATTCGCATGAATTGTGCACAGAATATGTGCGAATTTTCTTCGTGTTTTTTGCTGACTCGATGTTGGACCGACGCGTCGCATCGGTTAGGTCTACCGCATAAATGACTGGAACGAATGATGCGTGCATATTTGGTGAAACAATGAAGCTGTATTTTTGTGTGCGACAGAATTTCTTCCAGTTGTTTTACAGTCCCGAAGGAAAACTCCAGCTAAGTTAAAGTTCGCGTTTACCAGCAATAGCATCTAACTTCGTCATCGGTTAGTGTCAATTTGTGTCATAATGGCGACACCGCTGCACCATTTCCCCCTCGCTTCATTCTCCTCTCAACACAATTTCAGAAAAACTAAATTTAAATCGGGGTGTATCACATCACTGTTTTTGCCTTCATAAATATTTTATATATGAACGAGCGCATGTCTAATATAAAGTTTATTCTATACTGAAACTCTCTAATGCATTGAGTGGTATTTTTATTAAGATCGCGATGTACTTCGCAAAACTTTTGACCTTTAATATACTTACACGTGTGCAAAATATTTTTTTTGGAATATTCCCAAAGACACACAGTAGCTATCGACTTTCAGATTTCAGTTGGTACTAGATATCGCCGAGACGCTATTATTCGTCTATCTTTTGTATTTACCTTTATGTATCTTTTGTCTTTGATCGGTCGGGCTTTGAGTTTTTGTTAGCCTTTGAGAAGACTCTAATAAAAATGCTTTGTGCATGTGTTTTTGTGAAATCTGAAAACCGTAATTTGAATTTTTTTTGGTTATTTTAAATTCCATCTAACGTCAGTTCAGTTGAAATCAATTAACGTATTGGTTATTCCGTAATTTCTACGGGTAAAATGAAAATGCACGTATCTATTTTCGGAACTAGTTCAGGCTTTTGTGCATAGATATTTGCGTTTCGCAAACAGCCATCACATTATCTTTTCGCAAAAAATAGTCGGAAGTATGCCGGTGAAAGTTTTAATTGCACTTCACGTGGCCTCTTCAGCTTCTCCCGTGATATATCGTGAATAATGTACCGCCGAGAGAAATGTATTATTCATCAATCTTCCGTACCGCTATTACCTATTATGTGTTCTGCGGGGTATGGGTGACTGCCAATATACTCCGCTCATAAATTATTTAAAGGGATAGCACTGATTATGGTATTTATAACTGTTAATTTAGTAAAGGTACCTATAGTTTGGGTTGTGCTTAATGAAATGATTACGTTACACTCTGATTACGTACAACTTATTTATTTATTGGAATGAAGAATATCTGTTCAAACAATATCATTAACTCTTTAATTATAAAATTACTTCTCTTCTATGTAGTTTTCCATTATTTTATAAGTTGAATATCATAAATAGAATTTAAATCACAATTCTGTGTACCTCATCTGCGTCCTAATATTTGAACTACAAATATTATGTAGGGAAATCGTAGCGAGCAAAAGTTATCAAACAGTGTTCTTTTCACAGGAAAATGGCCCAAGTTGGTTCATACAAGAAAACATGGCGATTCATAAAAATAGTCTCAATTTCTATAAGGTCATCCCATTCGATATTAACTTGAAATTGGCAAAAAGGTACAGGAATTTTTATACATAACAAAAACCTCTGCTATAACCGTATTCACGCGTGAACAGAATTTTAACAGCTGTGATTATGGTAACCATAAAAACGGAATGATGGGGACAACATTTGTTTTAGATGTAAAATAATTTTTATTAAGTATCTAATATTTCAAACGGTATTATTGGCGGGTAGAAATATTTCCATCGATAATTTTCCGTTTGACACTTTTATTTTTATGACCCTGCCTGTCTAGACCTGTGTTAGGCCTTAGATGGCAAATGGAATAGGAGTTAAGGCGTCGTTTGTGAAATAGATTCGCATCTTGCTGTGATTTATTGTGAAATGTGGGTTTGGCAAACTATAAAAAAGGCTAACATTATTTAAGTAACTGAAATTAGTAGGCAGATTTATGCGATGGTTTATTATTTATCTTCTTTGCTTCGTTGGCTATGATTTATGTAATGTCCACTGGCTACTGTATAGTCTTTTCTTTTGCCACTGAAATAAAAAATGTTTTAGAAAATAAAATGGATTGAAATTGGTAGCTTCTCGGCTTAATCGGAATAGGCTATGTCCGAAAGTAGGTAGTCCTACTATAATAAATCTAATTCTAATATTGACATAGTGTGAAAATGTATACCTAAAATATTTTAAATTGAAACTTCAAGTTTTCAGAAGCCATATAGTGTTGTGTGTGCTTACAAAAGTTCAGGCAGACGATTTGGTTGTGTTACAGAGTCAATAAAATTGTCTGGGACAGCTGTTGTCTTGTACAATTTCGTTTTTTGCCTTTGCTCCGGGAACATTCCTTTATTGACTAGATTTTTGTTTCGACTTTTCAGAACTGCAAGTTGAAAATTTGTGTAGGTACAGTATACAGCACATGGGTAAGCTAAATCCATAGAAAGTCCATAAAAAATCCTTGTTTTTTTAGTATCAGATTTCCAGTAAAATATTTTAAATAAATGTAGAAAAGATTTTACTTCTTCGGAAACGGGAGTGCTTTAATATTAAGACACCGTAATCTGATAAATTCCAATGATGACATAAATCCGACGTTTGAATGTTTATCCTACATATAGACGCAGAAGCCATTACCGGGTCGGGTCCCATCAGCAGCTTCATAAAATTAATCCAATTTCTACAATATCAGTAGAATTTAATCGAATTAGGCCCATTAATCTGAATCGGGAAAATAATTATATTACCCGGAGACAATAAACAAGGGTTCGCCTATAAAAACTTGTTGGTCTAATTGAAGTTAGAACGAGAGATAATTGAATCGAAGCCACTCTGGAGCCGCGGTTCTGCTAAGTGAATTATGAACCGCATTCACTGACGCTGTTACATGCTTTGACAGTTCCCTGATGGCAGCCGCTATCTGGCGGGTCGCATGTCGCCTACAAGCACCAACTCGTAGGTAATTCAATTTAGTCAAAGGTACCGCGCAGCTTTGTTCCACTGCTACCTTTTCAATGTAGCTAAGTTAATTTCGGAGAAGGCATACTATGTAAATCGAGCGAATGAGGTCGCCTTTTTATCTTTGGTTTTGTTTTGGAAAGCCTTTTCTCGTTTGATCATTTATTGTGTTACAGCAAACGATGTTATTGGCTACTTCTGGGTATTTTTAGATTAGATACCTTCAGGAATACCTGCGATTGAGTTGTTTTCCGAGAACTTGGTACAGACACTTCAGGACAGATTCGAGACAAAATATACCCAGTTTAGCTTTAGCTATCTACTTCTAAGGAAATGGTTCACGTTGCTAAGCACAACCATTATGCAACATAAAATATACGAGTACAAAATAAACTTTTTGAAAGTCCTTTAAAACTTCGTGCTCGCCAGTCTCAAGTTCTATCTACACAATAAGTACTATCAACAATGTTGAACAACGAATTCGCACGACGAACACCAACTTAGGTATTCAATGGAACAATTCAAGAGGCATAATCGAATAGAATATATTCGTCATAAAGGCTGATAAATTGTAAGCATTCCTCGAGGAGCCGCCATAAAGTTCACTGTTCAACCCTCAGCAGGGGGGTGGCTTGGGAAACTTGCGACTGCGAATTTGTTATCGCTATGAAGATAAGTATAACTACAAACACGTATAATATCCGCCTTCCGTGAAAACCGACCATCTTATACCTAAGTGTTATGTTATTGAATTATACGGTTATGGTCTTTCCAAAACTTGTAAATAAATCTTCTTCTTCTTTTTGTTTTTCCGAAAGGACATTCTGTATACATTGCCCAGGGATGGGCCTCGAATTTTGGTGTTTATTCCTAGGCTCCCCAAGCCTAGAGATAAAAAATATGGTAAGTGAGCTTGACGATTATTTTATTGATAAAATAAATATACAGGCGGCTATAAATATTCAGGACTCCATGATAGTTTAAAAGTACGCTAAAGTTACAGCACTATAAAACATCACCGCAATTGAATTTTCATGTGTGATCCAATTTGTTAAGGCTCCTTTCCGCAGCATAACGCTACAATGTCTGAGAACAACACAAGTAGTGACAAGTTGCAAGTCTGCAAGCTCATTGCTTACGACGACTATGGCGACCTATTTTATTCACGAGCTTTGTACAATTTGCGAGCAACCGCAAGACCTCCGAAGCACAATGTTTCTATTTAAATAATGTTTATGGAACCTTTTAATGCAAGGCGGAATTTTTAATGGAAATTAAATTTTGTTTCGTTTTTCCAACGCTTTGAACTGAGTGCGCAATTATTTTGGAAGATAGATAAAATACCAGCTGTACATTAAAATCTTTTAACCAAGGAGTTGCGTAGGTCAAGTGCAAAAAAAGATTAGGTCTCAAAGTTGAAATGGATGAGGTTCTTAGAGTACTTAAGGTTATCAAAGAAAACTAAATTTCGGGTCTTTAGAAACCCGTATTTTATCTTGACTTTAGAAGAGCTTACAGAATAAATGGCTTCCGAATATCCGAAGGCCTAAAAACGTGCGATAACGATCGGTTTCTGGTCCTCATATACTGGATATTTTAATGCTTCACGTCACCTCAATAAAACGCAATACAGAGCAACGTCTTAATGGTCTTGAAAAAATGTCCATCGGAGATATATTCGTTTTATTGCGTTATCTGTGCGCACAATGCTTATATGGCGACCATAAGTCAAGACGTTCCCTCGAAATGAGCAATAAAGTCAGTATGGCCGTTTGATAGTTATATCTGTTGCGAAAGCCACCTGTTATGTTTGTTCTTATGATTACTTATGGTACGTTATTAGTTTGGAGAGGGTGCAACACTGGTTCACGTGACTTTGGAGTTTTTGTTGCAAGGAAAATGGTATGTGGTTTACAGATAAGGGGGAGCGACTTGAAAGAATTTTGTAGTAATAAGGCCGTAATTTATTGCAAAAGTAATACGTATTATATTGTTAAAACAATATAAATTACTCGGGGAAATGTGTTTACCGAGTATATTCTATGAATAAAATTAAATCTTGAGTTCGTTATGTTAATTTCATTTATTTTACTCGAAGTTTCTATTGCTACGTGATAAGTTTCGAAAATGATTAATTATTATTCTCCCGTAGAGTTCGCTGGATAAGTTTAATTCTGCTCGTTCAATAATATAAATATTATGATGTCAAAGTCCTAGAAATCTTCGTTTCAACTCTCAAAGTTTCCACTTTCTTACTCATTTATACGCCTTTATTAAATAGGATAGAGTAAGAACTTTATCGCTTCATATCTCAGTTATTTGAACTATAAAATGAGTTCGTTAGAATAATACTTAATTGGAAATTATAATAAGAACCCGCGATGAATTTTGTTTTATGTTAACAAGCTGTTATAAGATTTTTTGTTTTTCATACAGAAATTTTCATTTACTTTTTGCAATTGACATTTAAATACGCGTTTAATCGAATAACAAAAAACACACGTTTTAATAGGTTTTCAATTGTTCTAGCCTCCGGTGATAATGAAAATAACTGAAATTTAATAGCAGTGCAGCTATGTAAAGTACACATGAAAACAACACGAATTGTGTGGCTCTTATATGGAAGGTTATTCACGTTCCGATATTAGTTGGTTGCAAGTTTTTCACATTTCATATACTTAGTCTGGACCCAATACTTATGGTGAACACGTTTGGTGAATGTAAAGCAAAAGTACTGCTTCATTTGAGACTTGATTTATTTAGTTCAATAATAACATCCCTTGCTACCAGCTCTCAGCCAGCAATAAATACAACAGACCTCCACTATCCGACAGTGGAGACTCCACGAGAGTTGAAGACAATGTTATTAACGTATATTTTACGAGGTACATTTAGAATTTTATGTCAGCCAGTACGTGGGGGCGAAGAACCGAGGTCATCTAACTTAACTCATAAACAAGTTCGCTATTCGTCGTGATGCACTCCAAATTATTGTTGCAAATGAATTTTGGTACATTGTTTGTTTCTAGCTTTGTACCATTTTGTTCGAAATATTATTGTGCGGATTTTTTTTGTAATGAAACTTTGTTTGGTTGGAAAAAACCTGTGTTCTTTTGTTTTTATTTTTGCAGCAATGTTTTGTACTTGTTTAAATGTTTGCCTCCGTTTTTATTCGTTATGGATCCTATGAGAGCTATTTCACTACTACTTTTAAAGTGGGTAGAGCGCATTCTGTGTCCTATATTGTTAAGTCTATGGAGCAGTTATGAAAATTAATTCAAGCAAGACATTGCACGTATCTTTATCTACCTACTCTGAGATCCAAAGAGACCTTAATACATCATACAGAGATATAAAAAATGTAAGTTTAATTGTTACGGGTGCATACCTTTGCAACTCAGAGTCATCAGTGATCAACACACTGTAACAAATTCTCCTACGATAGCAATGAATGTGTGAACTGGGGTTATTAATGTTCGTGTGCTAAAGCATTAATTGAGTTCTTACGGAGCACTAGACTAGCGGGGTTGGTTGAAAGCTCGAGGTTCGTGTCCGCTTGCCACTTTGTTGCTATGAGTTGCGTGCTCACTTTCAGTAGAACTTTTGTATGAGTATTTTTATTTTGAAAAAAAAAACTGTAAAACATAAAAAAAATATACACTGCTGATTACATGACTTACAAACAAATGATTGAGGTAACTATTGAAGCCACAACAAAGAAAATTGTAACCCTATTCCTTCTCACACTAACTAGAGTATGTCATTGATCTAACCAAGGAAATAACCCGTAATAAGACAACAAAAGCAAAATATGCTAAGCATTAACACTTAAAAAAGTCAACATAATTACAAGTCCAATGAGTTTTCGTTCATTCGGTAACTAGTACAAGTGGTGGGGTTTTATCCGAGTCGTTCGTTAGCTTCCGAGAGCCCTCGTGCACTAGTCGAGAGGTTGCCCTTTGATGTAGGCTGTCGGAGTCAACCGCTCGCCCTTGGCCTCATTACGTGAAGTTGACATGTTAACTCCAATCATTGATGCTAGATGAAGTTACTGTGATAAATATTTTATTGATTGTATGTCGTGATTAAGGATAAATATTGAGACAAAGACTTCTATAGCAGTACAAATATCGTTTGCTTTTCTGTATCTTTTATAATGTGTTCGTCACAATCTCTTCTAGCAAAGGTAGAATTTGTAAAGGCTGTATTTTTTATATATTGACGTTTTTTGCTTCAAATTACAAATAGGTAATGTATTGCAGTAAATAACATAAGATAAATATAACATTAACTTGATAGATGTACAAATTAACTTTGTAACTTGTTTACACCACAAATAACTTCGGTAATCAGACCAAAAGTTAAATTGGACGCGAAGCCGGTTAAGTTTCTTTTTATTGTTGTAAATAAACTGTTGGGAGTGAGAACTGGCTGGTGTTGCTCGATAGTAGAAATTTATCTTAAACAAACAACCATACAAATTATGCCGAAAAGTCGTATTTACTTTCGAGCCTCTTTTAGGCTCTGTTTTCTTTGTGAACAAAAGACGAATACGAAATATTACCTTTTCAAATATACCTACATTCTGTTCCTCCGAAATAGTGTTTAGTGTTGATTCAGATTAATTGCAAATTAATTATTGTTTGCCAAAATTATTTCGGGTATTGACTAAGCTAATAAATCAAGGCTAGGTATTTGATTCATGTCACATGAGCCTAATTAATTTTGATACCATTTGGGTTCTGAATATCTCTACTCTACAGTACTTAATTTGATTAAATTCTGATCTATCGTTAATCTTCTTCAGGTAGATCAAATGTGAATTGGAGATGTTGATACCTTTGTGATACTCGAACTGCAGATTGAAGAAGATACGATAGATATACGTATTCACTACAATACATTTCATAAGATCTATTGCTGGCAAAAGCCGGGAGGCTGTCGTCATGATTGTTTATCATTGACCACATCAGTTCAGGTGGAAGATGTCCAACGCTGGACAGGCCCAAGGTTTACCCCCTTTCCCGGTTTTCAGTAATCTGCATCTACTGCTTTCCCGGCGACCTTGGACTTCACAAAGACACTATGCATGTTCTCATACGTATGATGGGTCACCTGTTTGAAAATCAATATCTACATTTATGCTACTTTCGAGCAGACACTGAACTAAAGGACCAACAATTTGCTAAGTGCCTACTAAAATGGAGTATAACTTCATATTGTTTTCTTAAAAAGATTTATCGATTTATAGAACATTTGCCACAGTTTGGGCACAAGTTTCGTTACACAAACAATATAATTCACTTTCTGTGTAGCTATTGATTGTTTGTCGAAGACGGCAACACTGCTGTGTTTGTGTCAAGTTGCTAACTTGTGAGGTTCTTGTGGTACTTACTTTGATAGCTTAGTTTATGTATGAATAATAGGAGGTATGTTGTATTAGGTTAGTTTACTTGAACACTCTGACAAGAAAATTTTAAGTGAGTTCGATAAAGTTTTACGTCGGCTTTCAACTTGTAATATGTAGGTTATGGTTGGCTAACTTTTACAGAATAATTAAAAATATAATTATGGGTTCTATAATAGCTGAGGATACATAGGATACTTTTTATCTGGGATAGATGTACCTAAGCAGCCCCAGGATGCCGGGATATTGTCAAACTATGGTTGTTTTTTTCCAGCTCTCGTAAATACCTAATCACTCTAGCAAAAGTAATAAACTTGTCAAATATCTATTGCACATTCATTTGTTTAAAAAAATGCAGAATAAATAAGTCAAAAGTTCCACTTGACATACTCGAACCTTGGCCTGAATTTTAACTCGAGCGCGCTGAGTCGACAGCTCTGGGCGGCCGTGCTCCAGACTCGCTGGCTAGATGCAGATGAATGCATATTCATTATTTATTATTGGAGCCGATCTTGGCTACTTTGTAACCGAATCAATAATTTTTATTCACTTCTCCAATCTATATCTATGGGTATTACACAGCTACAGTACAGCTAAAGGGTTTGTAAAAAAAATATTAGATAAAGTTTGTCTAACTTTTTTTCCGGGTGCGCGAATAGATTTTTACGGGATGTCGGGAAAGCGCTGTCAGAAGCTAGTTATTAGATATAGCTGCCTATTCTATCTATAGAAAGAATAATTTAGGTTATATTTTCCAACTTCAGGTCACCCGTATAATGCTGAGTGATGTTAGTACCCACCATAAATGCTGGAAACTTAGTGTTGCAATGTTGCCATCCATAAATAATGAAAGTATGGCCACTAGTATTAAAAATTGACAATGCAGTTTCTACCCATCCTTTTATAAACCCCTTAGTCCATTGAAACGACTCCTTTGGGAGTCATTGAAATGTTATATTCGTACCTGAGACCACTGGGAATATAATAGTAATTTGTATTTCATATTTGATTTATCATATAGTAAATAATGTTGATGAAGTTATTTTATTTTATTGGTAGTTCTATATACAAGCAGTGGTTGTTATTCAGTAGAGAATACTGTATGAAATAATTTTACAGATAACTCGACTTAATGTATTTTTGACATGTTATTTTTTACTTTTCCTTCTCATAATAATTCATCATGCATTTTGTCCAAACCTAAAACGTTTATTTATGTAGCTCCAAAATACTACGTTAGAACTGATATTCAGAAATTCTGATACATGTGAAGTTCGAAGAATCGTGCATCAACTGCTTGCAAAGTGAGCGACAGTTTCAGTAAATAATTTTCGTCGTCAAACAATGTAATTCAGTTACTCAGAATTCAAGTTTTGAATGTTTGTACGTCAAACGTTTTAGTATTTATTTACTGAATTGAGTTAGATACTTACGTTATGGTTTTATACAACTTTAAGCTTAATCCATGAAAATGTATAATAGGTCTGAGTAGGTAGTTTTATTTCACGCGTCTCATTGATCACCGTTTACGCCCTTTGCTCGGTTTTGGTTTACATAATGTAGATAAATGATTACGTACCTAATACTAGGTAACTTCAACAAAAACCCGGCGACTGACAGTCAGTTTCGTTTGAACACAGCCTAATAGGTATCATATTGCTCTGTGACTTTGACAGGATCCGATACGTTCCGATTTTGTTTTGTTTTTACCTTTCACCAAAAGTTTGGTGGACTATGCGAGCAGAAATTGCCATTGAATCACACTGGACATTGCAAATAACAAAGGCGAATTCCAGGATGTACTGCTCATAGACTTTCAGTAGGTAATTCTCAAAGACTGACTAACAAGTTAAAAATGTGTACCTACAGATCTTTCTGCATACTATACAGATCCCATGCTTGATATAGGAATAAAAAAAATTAGAATAATACAGGCAGAGCAATGGGTATGTCGTGCAGGCGAAGCAAGCCAATAAGTAAGAATTTATAAAAATCGACTGATATAATGTACTTTTTATCGTGGTCTTCAAGGAAATGTTTGGCAAATAAATACATAATTAAGTAGTTATGTTTAGATAAATATATTTCCCCCCTTTGATCTCCACAGATACCTGTTGGAAGCGACCTGCATCCAGCGTCTTCGTGGAGATCAAAGGGGGAGGCCTATGTTCAGCAGTGGACGTCCTATGGCTGAGATGATGATGATGATGATGAAATATATTTTTTAAATAACTATAAAATTAAACTAGCAAATTAAACGGCGACGCACATTATACATATACCGTATCCAATAAGTTATGGTATTTGCAAGCGGGCGAAGTTAACAATTTTATTTTTATAGGTGAACAACCCGGGATATTGCAGACTCTTCTAATTTCCGCTGGCCTCGCCTCGCAGAGTTATTACCTGCGTACTCTGCACTGAATATTTTCCTTCAGGCTTACCTTTAAGTCTTGTTATAAAAAGCGGATATCGTTTTACAGCCTTCACTGTAGGGGCAAAGACATCGGGGATAAAATGCTTCTTATTACCAAGAGTATCCTTTTTCGAGCAAAATTTTGAATGGTAATTAGGTGTGTCATCAAAATTGGCAACTCGGTATATTAGGCTTTATATTAATACACGCTTTATGCATGTATTTTTCATTAAAATAGGTTTACATTTTCGTAAATTTTCCTCATATTTTAATAAACGATATTACTTCAATAAAGTGACGAAGTTCCCGCTTATTCTCCGCTGAGGTAATTAAAAACGCAACGAACGCGATCACGCGGCACAACGTCGTTGGGTGTAAAAAAAAAGAGAGAAAATGCATTTTTCCACTACGAGAAAATTAGTAACAATAAATTAAAAACGAATATTGCAAACGTAAAAATAGCAGAAATCGGGAGGTTCAGCAATTTCATTATGGGTCGGAATTATTCAATGGGAGGCACCTCGGTCCTCGTTCACCCGGATTATGGAACTGATTTAAAAAAGAAATCAATCAGGATTTTTTAAACCGTTATGTATTTGCAATTAGCTTTGTTGAATTGCACTGTTTTCCAGTTTTTTCGAATTTTCTCTTTGAGCGTGAAGCAATTTAAATTCCTTGAAAAGTTACAATCGCTTTTATGGACGATGATGTAGTTATCTTCTCTCTTGAAAATCGGGAAAGGCGAATAAGGATGAATATTGAGAAAACATGGTATTTTTATAGTCACTTGATCATAAAACATGCGTTACCCAATACTCTTGTAATATCCTTTCGGCAAATTGTAAGTAACGACATGGTTGATCTCTCCTCATTTATATGCCCAAAAACATATTATGACAACTTGTCTCTCATATTTTCTGTGACTAAGTTACACTGCTTTTAAAGCCCTTTTAACGTTAATTATAATCTATGAAAGAAAAACAAACGTTTAAAAAAATATTTACTTCTCTGCTTAAATACCTACGATTCCATCTTGCTATTGCTATTCATAGGATTGGAATCCATCTAGTAAATCAACATTCAGCAGTGAGATAGGTTATTGAAATACATCGTTAGCTTAAATAATAAATTAAAAATGTTGTTCATATTGTCTAACAAACTTTTCATTGATAGATCCTACTACGTAAACCCAATGAATCATGCAGCTTAATACTGTTAATATTACTTTAGTAATTTATAATAATGAGTATCGCGTAGGAATGTTGATTATATTGAATTAATCAGCGGAGATTAAGTGAAAACTTGATTGCGGCTGAAAATTTAATGAAAACTGAAACAACGCGCGTTTATAACTCGCAATGCTGTGTTTTATGAGCTCGTAGTTTCACTTGCTTACATACGAGGTAGGTACCTATATACGTATATCATACTAGCCGTTTTCCCGCGATTTCACCCGTATCCCGTAGGAGCTACTGTCCGCACCGGGATAAAATATAGTCTACGTTTCTCGCAAATAATGTTGCTTTCTAATGGTGAAAGAATTTTTTAGAGTGGTTCAGTAGTTTTTGAGTTTATCTATTACAAACAAACGAACATTATATAAAGAAAATATTAGTTTTATGTTTGTTAAGAAACGCATGCCCAAAGCCATTTTCATTTCATACGTTTTATTAAATAAATAAAATACGTCATCTAGCAAACGTGAGGTATAAAACATGCAAAATAAAAGAAGAAAAGTAGTTAGAAAGTTCGACATTGATACTGCTATGGAATTCAGTACAAACATACAGTATTTCTTGTTACTTGTTTGTCAAGTATTGATAGTCGAAGAGTTATGCAAACTCTTATTTTGTTTAGTCACTTAGCGAACATTTGTTAGTACGGGCGTTACTGCAAAGCGTTTTTATTTTTATGAAGAACGCGTCTACGCTTGGCCCTATTTCAGACGTGACGTGGGAAAGTTGTAAAAGAATACTGCTTACTTTAGTCCTTAGTTCTGTAAATGTTTTATGTGCAGAGATACAAATCCTGTTAACGTAAACTAGCTCCCTAGTTACGCATGAGGTATAAATAAAGCTTTCAGACAATTGGGAAATAGTTTCTAATGCCACCCTGTCATCAAAATTCCAATTGCATTAATTCAATTGCTTTGTCCAACCTGCAACCAGAATCAGGGCTTTACGTTTGACAGTATCTACTAGCAATTTATGAATTTTAAGTTAACTATACTCATAATACTGAAGCTAATGAAAAACTACCCTTAAGTGGCAAGCCTTCTATTTTCCATAGTCTCCAAATATTAGGAGTCAAAGGCTCACTCGTAACTTTAGTCTTTAGTCGCTGGACGGGCAACGTGACCGGACGGGTTCAGACGACGCGCAGCTCTCGCATCTGTTCGCAATGTCACGTTCCTACTGAAAATACGAATAAGTGTGAACTTACATACGGTCTGCATATTTGAAAGCCAGCGAGCTTGAAAACGGACATCATTTAGACTTTTCAGTTTAAAAGAATTAGTTTAGTTGGTGTTTTTTGAGCAGGAAGAGTGGTTTATGAAGCAAGTCAATTGTATTTGTGAATGGTAATGCAAACTTTAGAGAATAGCCATTTGTCCAAGAAGAAGTACGGAAGAAAGACCTTCTTAGAATAACACCAATACAGTTAATATACCTACCTACGCGTAGGATTATTCGATATTACTCGCATTTTTATTTTTGCTGAAAAGTCAAACATAACTGGCAAAGCAAGGAGTAGGTACTCTCTTTACTTTCTCATTTTAGCAACCTGCCCGTTCCTTATGGTTTCTTCAACAACCCTTCCAAACTCTCATCTCTACACTCCATAAAATCAAAAACAAACAAACCCGGGCACAGCTGCCAGCATCAAAGATTGAATTCTAATCTTCGCCGCGTAACGTAGCACAAATAATTTAATCTGTTTCTATTAACGATCTCAATTATGGAGCCCGGAGTAGCAATTACGAGTTAATGGATTCTCTAGTACTGTAATTTTCACTAACCTATGATTAAGGTGCGGAATTTTCTTTGTGCTCCCATTTTTAATATGATGTTCATGTTTCATAATTTGTAACGTGAGTATCTCGCATTTTCCAGGGTTATTTATTTTTCTACAATATTTTTTCAATATTTAACATTGTGTACTCTTTTCTGTACACTCTATGACAAGCGCAAAAGCTCCATTTTGCAGAAGTTCCAAAGCGAGACATCTCGAACGCTCAGCGGTTACATTTAAATAATATATTCTAAACATGCGTAACTGCACGAGTGGTGTGTCGCCACCTGTCATGTCGAACTAGCGCTGTTGATGGCTCCACTTTCAAACATTCATCACGCTGATTGTAACATGAGCTGCGGTTACATTAGATGGATAGATGCGGTTTAACCCCCAACTTTTGATATTGATATATATGCCATTGGATTATGATAGCTTTGTGACTATTTGGCACGAGTTTTGAATGCTAAACGCTATTGCTCGTTCGAATATGTAATTGTAGGAGGCATATTGAATTTATGTTTTGTACCCAAACACTTTTGCACGTAGGTACTGTAGGTAGATTACAATGAATAAAATGGCTGCTAACATTAGCAACATTGATCCAGGCTATCATGTTCTTACCCTGCAAACCGCAGAGCACAAAAAACAATACGAATCTAATGACACCCCATTTTCTCCTTAATCGGCGTTTAGTCTACACGTACCTACAGAATACGCATTATTACACATTTGTGAAATATATTACCTACTCCACTTTTTAATTCATTGAAGCTGCGCAAAAAAATAGGATCTTGTATGTATTGCTGTAAATTCTAGAAGCTAATAAATAAAACAAAATACACAAGAGTAGTAATTGTTTATTTGAGTAGGTAGTATACGTTATTTCTTGTCCATATACGTGAAAGGCTGTCAAATGAAAGGAGCAAAGCCTAATTTATTTATACAGCTACTCAAACACTGGTCAGCTTCTAAAATTCAATAGAACTTGCGAGTTCTCCAACGATCTAACTTACTTATAAGTTGGCGCGATCGCTGAAACCAACACATTACAGTGGCATGTGGCGACCAGTGGTAACGCCCACAAACTGGGAACTACTAAGCGCGCTCATTAATTGGGTTTCCAAATCCAAATGGAAATCTGGTGCGACTGTGTTTCTAATCTCTTTTCGGACCCTTTTTAAAGCTTTATTCGGTTAGTTTAGATTTTTGTCCGCTTAGTTAATTTAAATTGTATGTGCGTTTGTTTTTCTTTTTTTCTAGCTTTTATTCATTTTGCCTTTGGCAATAGTTTGGTCACAGAGGGAATTGTAGTTTTTATTTCAATAAAATTTTATACAAACAATGCTTTGTGTTTCATATTTGTTTTTGAAACCTACGTATATGACAGAAGTACCTTCAACATTGGTATAAAACGTGTAAAATTTTCTTCAAGGCGATAAAGTTTTCACTGAAACTAAATTTCGTGCCAGAACTTTTCTATAGAACGATAAGGAAGATAAGTTAACCAAAATTTCAGGCAAGTAGTGACGTAGTGTGCACCGTTTTACGTCATTTGCTTCCATTTAACTTTCAGGTTGCGCTGGAAAATAGAAGGGAAGTGTATTTCATGCGAAATTCAACCTTATTTCAACGGAGATTTGAAAACTAGGAAATTACGTAAATGAACATTACGTTATTACGACTTATATGCATTTGAGATGAATATGGTCTGTAAATGGTTATTTCAAACTGAGCTTTAATGTATTAACTGATAGTAATTGAAGATTTAAATGAAAAAGAAATGCCAGAACGAAAAGCTCCGAAAATAATTACCCCATTATTATAAGACTTATTTCTTGTCTATGAATTACGATTTTCACTGAAAGAAAATTAAAACATGTGAACAATCACGTTATATTTTTAAAAGTGTTATGAAATAACTTCCATTCCATTTTAATTTTGAGAAAATACAACGAAAACCAAGAAAGTAAGTATAGTATATGTATAGTAAATAATTGTAATGAATAGCTCTAAATCTCAACATTACATTTCTGCCTAAACAACGAAACGAGTCGATCGAATAGAAGACATACTTAAATAAAAATAAATGTTTTATATCTTGGAACGAATGCAATACTTTCAGAGTTGTATCAAGAAAAGCTTCGTAAAGCTAAGTAATAACTTATCCCCACTATTGACACGGCCGAATTCATACAGCCACCGAGGCTTGAAGGCCAAGTTCGCCAAGATTTGTGGCAGAGCCTTTCTGGTATTTGTTCAGGCAGGTCAACAACAGGCAAAGGTCCATAATTGAATTTACTAGGGTCGCGATAAGCGCCAAGTGGAGACAGTTAACATCGTGAAGAACGCTATGGTATGGACCCTTGGTCCTTAATCCTCAATTAGGATAATTCGATCACGCCCTGATTATATTATGAACGACGTAAATATTTTATCAGATTTGAGTTTTAAGAGTTATGATTTAAATTTTAAATGTAATGTTTTTTTTGGATGGTGTTTTATTAGTCTGTGCACAAAAATATTGTTTAAATATTAATAGCTCTTTGTGCTAGAAAATAGTTATACATACCTACTATGGTTTTGAAGTTTCAAATATTGATTTGTGCATTGGGTGATATAATTAAAGAGAATAAACCATCACCATTAACAGTGCATAAAGTAAGACTGATTTTTCTTCTGCTGTCAACTGATATTTTCTTTACGTTAAGTGAGCTTCTTTTGTGCTTCAAGTCTAGAGATCGTTACAATGAACGTTCTATAGGAATAATACTCTCTAATCCTATGAAAACATGAAGATAATAGTTCATACTAGCTTCAAGAAAATCCTTTTCTTTAATATTTTTCTTTACGTTACAATGTTTTAAGAAAAAAGATAAGTAATTTGATTTTACAGTTTAATTTTAAATGTTGTATTCCGTTCCTTAAATAATTTGATTTAAAAAATAAACGGAAAAAAATTACCAGGTTTATTGATGGAATACTTTTCCAGCGAGATGGTACGCTTTCCAGCATCATGAACAGGAAATATCTTATTAAACTTCGCGTCTGCGCGAGATGAAGCGTATGAATTCGTGGAAATTCCCTCAATAATTAAGTTTACATACAAATGTTAAAAATTGGATCGGGAAACGCGATTTTCTGACGTTGACTGTATCAATTTAGCAATGAAACAGGTATTTTTTATTGCAAAAATGTGAATAGAAATATTAGTGTTCTATTTATTCAATGAAGCAATCTAAAAAGACAAAAAATCGGTAAAAAAACTTTTAAGTTAAACGGTTTTATCTTATGTGCAATGTCGTGGTGGCCTAGTGGGCAAAGAACCAACCTCTCGAGTATGGTTCGATCCAGGTTCAGGCAAGTACCAATGCAACTTTTAAGTTTGTATGTACTTTCTAAGTATATCTTAGACACCAATGACTGTGTTTGGATGGCACGTTAAACTGTAGGTCCCGGCTGTCATTGAACATCCTTGGCAGTCGTTACGGTAAAAGCCAGTAAGTCTGACACCAGTCTAACAAAGGGTATCGCCCGGGTAACTGGGTTGAGGAAGAGGCAGTCTTGTGCACTGGTACTCAGCTGAATCCGGTTAAACTGGAAGCCGACCCAACATAGTTTGGGAAAGGCTCGGAGGATGGTATCTTATGTGCACTGAAAACTAGAAAATAAAACTGTTACTTACTTTAAACCTACGTAGGTGGTCCCGGTCATATTAGACTAAAATAAAAACGTGGGGCCCATTACCTAACTATTGCTGTAATACTTTCATCTAGAGGTATAATAGGTGCGGATTGCATCGACTTACTATAATCGTAACTGGAGATTTTGACAATCAATAATCAGCCGTAGCGGCTTCACCAGCGAACGCCGAGCTCACGATCTACCAAAGTATAAAGATATGCTTTGCCATAGGTAGGATTTCAGAGGGCCCCACGTTTTTATTTTAGTCTAATATGACCGGGACCACCTACGTAGGTTTAAAGTAAGTAACAGTTTTTTTTTTATTTTCTAGTTTTCAGTGCACATAAGATAAAACCATCCTCCGAGCCTTTTTCCCAAACTATGTTGGGGTCGGCTTCCAGTTTAACCGGATTCAGCTGAGTACCAGTGCTTTACAAGAAGCGACTGCCTATCTGACCTCCTCAACCCAGTTACCCGGGCAACCCGATACCCTTTGGTTAGACTGGTGTCAGACTTACTGGCTTCTGACTACCCGTAACGACTGCCAAGGATGTTCAATGACAGCCGGGACCTACAGTTTAACGTGCCATCCGAAACACAGTCATTGGTGTCTAAGATATACTTAGAAAGTACATACAAACTTAGAAAAGTTGCATTGGTACTTGCCTGAACCTGGGATCGAACCCGCGCCCTCATACTCGAGAGGTTGGTTCTTTGCCCACTAGGCCACCACGACATTGCACATAAGATAAAACCGTTTAACTTAAAAGTTTTTTTACCGATTTTTTATTTTCTAGTTTTTAGTATTTAATGAAAATATCGAATATTCCTCATTCTATATATGGGTCAGCAGCGGTGAGGGAGTGCCAAACTCTTACTGACTAAAAAACCGTTGTGTTTCGTCGTAGGCCTTTTCTATACCAAGACCACGGTAACTCTTTCAAACAATCCCCCAGCCCAGACAGGCCTTGGCCTTTTTGGGCCCCGCTGGGGTTGCTGACAGTATTCTACTTGACTAGCCCTTTCATTTGATACCCATATTGAGGGGGTTGTGGAAAAAATATGTAATCCGCCATTTTGTACCGGCGGCCATCTTGGATTTACAATGTTATTGATATTATTATATTGTATTGTCATCGGAATCCAAGGTGTATACCAAATTTCAGATCAATCTGACAACAGGAAGATACTTAAATTTGAATTACTAAATTTGACCCAAGAAAGAATAAATAATAAAACAAACAGGGTGAGCTAAATAAAACCGTTTAAAAAACTGCGTCGAATTGAATGAATTCATTTATAAACTTAACGAAATGATAGACTAATAATACTTAACGAAAAAAAAAACAATTGAATGTGCTACATTATTTTAATGCGAAATAGAAAGTTAGGCAACAAAAGTTTATTATACTTTTAGTAGATTGTTGTTCTTGCCATCGACTTTAGTTTCATCTTGTCTTTCAACAAATCAAAACTTTTCTATTTAAAAGAAGCTAACTTAGACCAAAAGTTAATAAATCATTTGCAATATTGAAAAGTTATAAAACATAATGAATCATTACAAATCCGACTTCTATCTAACTTCAGATCTATTTTAGATTTAATAAAAAAACTATAATTCGCATCTTCATAACAATAAACCTTCTAAACAAGTATAAAACTCTAACTAATCCATACTTACGCAGTCTATAGAATCAGCCGACTCCAAATATGAGATAATTTATTCCAATGTTCGATACCCTTGTCCTATACAAATCTTCTAAAAGTATTTGCTCAGTGATCCTACAAGATTATGCTATGGAAATACTTGCGCTTGCATAAATGTATTTGGAATTATTCATTCGGTCCAATTCGTTCACTTTGTGTGGAGTGCCCGGAGATTTATGTCGTTGGAACTTCAACTTAGTAACGTACGGTCGCCGCGACCGACCGCTCTTTGCTTGAATAAATCAAATTCTACCCTCTATCTACGTGTAGTTTCACGTCTCTATTCACAATGCTTCGAGACGGATCTTGAGAAATTAATGTCTTAAGCAAACAATACCTTCTATCTTGTCAACAATAAAGTAGAAAAAATCTGTTCCCTAAATAAAGTTTAGAATTACAAGCCATTTCCCCAGCCAAAACGTCAATTTACCAGCAATTTTCTAGAAAGGTGACATTTTAATAAAATTAATATTCAAATCCTCCTGTCGGCGGTCTAAAAAAATTACGCCAACCTATATAAGTTTGTATAAAAAGGCACACAGCGTAACGTACAATTTTACACAGAAATAATGAAGCAAATGAAGATTGGTAGCTAGGTAAAGGCCGTACTTCCCTGAGTCGTTATTTCTCGTGGAAATCGTAATTAAAATGAATCTCTTCAGGACAGAGCTTTTGGACACGAAAAGTTAAAAAGGAGAGGAAGCTTTAAGATTTTTTTCGTCTCACGTCTAATCAATTTATTTTGCAATGGAAGCGATTTCCGTCCTCACTAAATGTAGGTTACGTTCCTGTAAATTGTTTGTTTAAATAAAGTCCCATAAGCGAAATCTATTTTAAACAGTTAATGGCTTTGAGAATAAATTGGTAGCATATTACGCTTTTAGACGTAACTTTAGGGATTCGTTACTGAGTTCTATTTCTAGTAAATGACGCTTTATGTGATTTTTAACCCCCGACGCAAAAACGACGGGGTGTTATAAGTTTGACGTGTCTGTGTGTGTGTGTGTGTGTGTGTGTGTGTGTGTATGTGGCATCGTAGCTCCCAAACGGATGATCCGATTGTAATGCGGTTTTTTTTGTTTAAAAGGTATGCCAGTCGGGAGTGTTCTTAGCTATGTTTGGTGGAAATCGGTTCAGGTCTTCAAGGTCATCAGCTCGTTTGCTAGATGTGATAGGAATGTTACACGCACAGTTTACTTGCAAGTATATGTGGGATCTGAAATTTGAAACACTAATGTCTTTTGGAATCACTGAGCTGGTCTGCTGTTAGGGCACGGAGATAGGATACGTAACCCTGAACTGCCGTTTAGTAAACCCATCGAGTTTGGGCTCGTTGAATTTATCTTGACGAGTTCTCTTCATGTTTCTGATTGACGAGAACCTGATGCTGGAAATGGGATGTGGCGGATGAAACCCTGGAATGCCGGAACGAAACGGATAAACCGATTTATATTTTTGCTGAAAATCTAGAATGTCCAAAGGTTAATCTTTATTGTTTCTCAATCTGTGCAATTCTCCCAGAGCCAGTTTGTCATGAGGATTGTTAAACAGCTTCCTTTGGCCGAGATCGCATATAACGACCCCATCTTAAGATAAAATAAATTAAATGAAAGAAGGAAAAATTAAGGAGCTCCTTCAAAAAGCATGAAATAAAATTAAATTATAAATTTTAAAAAACCCCCGACCCAAAAAAAGTACGCAATAATTATGACAAAAGGTTAAAAACGCTAAACCCTATAAAAAGCAAAAAATAACTTTTAATACTAGGTAAACTAAATTTTGACGTGTCGGGGGACCGCTTTCTACCTTCATAAATACTTACATAAATCAAATGATACCTACATAATTACAACTAAAGTAATGAATTAGAGCGGTCCCCCGACACGACAAAATTTAGTTTACCTAGTATTAAAAGTTATTTTTTGCTTTTTATAGGGTTTTGCGTTTTTAACCTTTTGTCATAATTATTGCGTACTTTTTTTGGGTCGGGGGTTTTTTAAAATTTATAATTTAATTTTATAGTCGGTGCTGGTTGGTGCAGACGCCCAAGGAAGCAACTGAATAATAAAACTCCAGTTGTTTCAAAGCGAATTACAATTATGGAGCCATGTATAACAAAACACGCGGTTAACTTCGAATAATATTATGTTAGGATACTTTGTCAAAGGGGTATTACCATTATAAGAGTTAGGGGAATATTGAATTGTTATAAAGACGTGGGAAATTGTATTGAAGTCAACTTATAGCTTTCAGTTGAATGTGATCAATAAAAAGCAGTTTATTGGTCCACTTTTCATGATGTTTTTGATTATTGAAAATTAGTAATAACTTTCTATAAATTTTTTTTCCAGAGATATGGTAGTTAGCTATGAAATAGCTTTCCTAGCTTATGATTGTTAAAGCGAAATTTCCTACATAATACTAAAACCACAGTACAATTACAAATGAATAGCCACTTTGCTACAGCATGATTAATTACTATAATATTTATGTAAATTCCAGCGCTATAATTAGACGGTACGATTATTGTTCGCGCATGAATCTATGGCCTGATTTAATCTCCTTAGAGTAACACACTGCAGACTAAACAGTTGGCCCACAGTTGAACTGATAGTTTTTTAAAGAAAATCTAGCTTGCAATCAAGGTCGGTTCAGTCGGTCTGATACCGGCTACTTAAATACCTGATATTTGTAATGTGCGTATTACCATGTAGCTTCTTGTATAGCACTGGTACTCAGCTGAATCCGGTTAGACTGGAAGCCGACCCCAACATGATTGGGAAAAGGCTCGGAGGATGATGATGATGCGTATTACCATACATCTTCATACTGATTTATGAGTCCCAAACAAACTATCGGCTGACTAAAAGTCTGCAGTGTACCCTTGATGTTATGTTCATATAGTGAGATTGCTTTCATCTTGTAAGGAAACATAATGATTTGTGTTTCGAGAGACAATTTACAATTTGCGCGCTATTCACTCGTGATGACAGCCTGTTAATGTGATCATTAACTTTAACTAGCGGTGTTAGTACCGTGTTTAATTAAAGATGATTAAATAAACAAGGTCACCTAAACAGCTTTGGCAATAGATCTTATAATTATGATATGTTCGTCCACTCATATTTCTTTAAAAATAAATTGATAAAGCACCAAATAGGTATTGTGCTTAAAAGTTGTCAATTAATGATAGGTACGCGATATTTTTGTATCTAATAAACAATGCAAAATATATTACAAACCCTTAATAAAACACGCAACTAATAACGCTAAAACTCCATATATTGCTTGAAATCCACTGTATTACTTTGTAAGACTTGGCTTCACAATCGTAAAAACATTGAACGATGCACTCAAGTGCACGTACGCACACAAACACTATTGTTATGGTGACACTCGCTTGTTTTTCCAACACCTCGCTTTCAGAGGTGCTGGGCTACAACTTTATCTTTAACGTATAAAAAGTTATATTTGTGCAAGGAGAGTCGACAAAATAAAAAAGGCAGAAAGTGAAGATGATATTGATTTCGTTATCACTCACCTTTCACATTTTATGGTGTTATTTTAATTATACAATAGTATACATCTTTATCTTTTTTTCATATTAAAAACGAACTATATTGATATTATGTATCTGAAAACCTTATTACAGAGACATTTATGAAACAATATTGTCTATAATGCAATCAACGGCAATAAAAAGCTAAGTTGTCAAAAATGAAAACGTACTGTAACTGTAATGTACTGTAAAATTTTGTACCTTACTTTAATAATGTTTGGATTTATAACAGCAAAAATTCTGTTTATCATACTATCAATGTGTAACACAATAAAGTTATCCTACAGTAATGACTTTTGTTGACAGTACATAAACCAAGTAGCTCAGACAACTGTAAACTGAACTGAAATGAACCTGAAACCTTTAGTACCACGATATCTCTAGGAACGTACCAACATTTTTATGCCAACAGTGTTGTTGCCAAAACCATGTTCAAGGCGAACTGTATTAAGAAATCGATATGAAAACTATGCAATAACAATTTTTTATACCCACCAGGATTGGGAAGATTTTGTTCACTATATTACCTGCGTTTTGGGATAAGTGTTTTAGTTTGTAAAACGTTGGTGGGATTTTTATAGGATAATAGTTTTTGCAAGTTGGTAATCGGATATTGAGACTTTGTAATCTATACTAATGTAAAAAAGAGGTAACATTGTTTTGTTGGTTTGTTTGTACATTAAAAGCTCGGAAACTACTGACCCGATTCGAAAATGTTTTTCATTATTTTAAAGTTATTTTTATCTCGGTACGTGCAGTAGTTTCCACAAGACTCGGGTGAAATCCCTTGAAAATGGCGAGTAGAATATTCAAGCGTATGACTAGTTTATTTTGTTGATTGATTTTTTATTGGACATAGCAAATAGAGGAGCAAAATCTACAACTATCAGAACTACACATTTTATTACCAAATTGCGGTTGTGAATCGATATCAAAATAACAATTACTTAGGGACAGGCTCATATTATTAATTGGTCGTTTCGGTGTTCCAAACTTTGCTGTAGTTGGCCATGCTCAATAATTGGCTGTCGCCGGGTCAACCGATTCGTTAATCTAAGTTTACAACCTTATAAACTGTGTCCTACATTTTATCGAGAAAGAACAGGTTAATAAAAAGCTTTCTACAAAATCAATACAATAAAACTTACTTAAATGATATATGTACCTAAAACCTTATCCTAAGTCTGACATTAATAATATGCTGGAAACAACACGAAAATTGGTTTGGGAGATAATACAGGTGAAACTGAGAATCCCCTTTTTAAAAGTCACTTAATAATAAGGTAAATTGATCCTTTTCTAACAGACCTAATTTACTCTTACATGGTCTCCCACTGAGATAAAATTGTGCGCAGAGAATAGCTGTTATTAAGTCCATGCGAGTCCACAATCGGCCATCTGCATTTTGTTTCACCCGTGCCTATAGCACCACGTTGGGAAAACAAGTGCACCAAAAAAGAGTAATAAAATAAAGAGGCCTGGACAGCTGCCTAGTAGTTTTACGACTAGCAACGGCATTATTTTTCCAACTCACGCTTTTTGAGGTTACGTAGCTTAAACTCGCCGAAAAACCCCACAAAATGCAGCAGTTTTAATTTTAAAATATCACTTTAACTTAGGGAGTAATCTATTTTAAAAACTGTTGTGCTAAATACTAGAAAATGTAACAGGTATTTTTGGATGAACGTATGAGAAGATTCATGCAAATGTAAAATGTGGTGCAAGCTTATTTTGCATTTATTACTGTGATTTAAAATGATAGTTGTAACGACAATTCGCTACTTAACGTTTTTTTTTTTTTTTTTTAAAAACTCATCATGGGACAATAAACAGCTACAATATAAATGTTACAAAAATAATTACTAATAATTAAACAATATTGCAGCCAACTACATTATCCACATATTAGCAAAGATATGGTAATAATGGGTGCCGCTAGAATGGCAATACAATAAAATTAAAGTAGAATTAAAATTAACAGTACAATAAATATGAGAAAAGAAAAAATAAATATCATGCAAGTAACAATTAATAAATTAATATAGCATGTTGATTAAAACAACAACAACAGCTTAAAGTAACAAAATGAGTGATTAACACAGAGATTAAATTAAATGAGTACGTTAAATTAGATACATTTACCTATTAGTATACATTCCAGTTATTATTTTATTTATTTTTGTTTATAATTTTTAATACATCATACTTAAATTTAGATTTAGAGCATACAAAAATATCTATGGCAACAAAGTTACAGTTGTAAGATTCCACCATACGACGGATAGGACAGCGCAGACCAGCATTAGTTCGGCAAGAATTCACAGCAAATAAAGTACCAGCACGGACACTGCGTTTATTAACCGTGCGTGGGACAACATAACAGAGTTTACTTATGAGATCTATGCTATCAAAGCTACCACGGACGATACCATACAATACAGATGCATCTAGGTATTTCTCATCTAGGTATATCTTAAGCCGAACACGATACAAACCAAACGCTGGATGCATCTAGGTATTTCTCATCTAGGTATATCTTAAGCCGAACACGATACAAACCAAACGCTGGAAAACTAAAACTGATTGGAATGCTGTGGATGCCGAGATCACCCAATCCGACTGGGAACCCATTTACACTTCCTCCTGCGTCAATAACTCGATAAAAATATTTAACAATATTGTCACCGGCGCAATCAACAAGCACACAAAACAAATAAAGATCTCCAGGAAACTTGCTAACATCCAACCATGGGTCACACCCGGCTTAATAAGATGCATGAGACAACGTGACAAACTACATCTAGAATGCAAAGCTAACCCTAGTGATGACATCAAACGCCTAATCTATACACGTTATAGAAACTACCTGCACATGTTGCTACGCAATCTTAAAAACACACACAACAAAAAGGAAATACACGTAAATAAAGACAACCCTAAAAGACTCTGGGCGACTATAAAAAACATCTGCGGAAACAAGAGCACCCAAAACAGCGCTACACAACTAATTACATCTAGCGCCTCCCCCACACAAGCACTTGATATCTGCAATCAGCACTTTGTCAACGTAGGAGAACAGCACGCAGCCAAAATCCTCAACAAACTCGGGATACCACACAACACACTAATAGACTCTTACCGGTCACAACAAAACAACTCACAATCATTCTTTATGAGTCCTACTGACGATGAAGAAATCACCAACATTATACGGAATCTAAAAATAGACAGTGCACCTGGTCCCGATCAACTCACAGTTTACTTACTCTCTAAATGCATCAATAGCTTTATCAAACCCTTAACCCACATATTCAATTTAAGTCTAGAAACCGGTGTCTTTCCAGATTCCTGGAAGACGGCATCCGTGACCCCCATTTATAAAACTGGATCTAAAGACGACCCTAAAAATTACAGGCCCATAGCTCTCCTAAGCATAGTCTCAAAAATATTAGAGAAAATAGTTAACAAAAGACTCACGGAATATCTCGATAAAAATCACATCATCTCAGACCGGCAATTCGGCTTCCGTCAAGGCAGATCCACCGAAGACGCAGTGTCACTTCTGACAGATCGAGTTTCTTTCTATATCGAAAACGGACAATACTGCATTGGTGTATTCCTCGATCTGGCAAAAGCTTTCGACACGGTGTCAACGGGACTGCTACTAAAAAAACTCGAGCTCATTGGCATTAGGGGCAACACACTGGAATGGTTCCGCAGCTACCTCACACACCGTAAGCAATACGTCAAAATAGGTGGACATAAAAGTAAACTCCTTCCAATTAACTATGGAGTACCTCAAGGCAGCACGCTGGGCCCCACCTTGTTCACACTTTACATAAACGACATAGTAAGCCTGCCCCTTAATGGTGCCGAAATTGTCACATACGCCGACGATACAGCCATTGTCTTTCATGGAAGGTCCTGGGACTGTGTACGGGAACTGGCTGAACGCGGACTTTCTGAGATAGCACAATCCCTAGACCATAATCTACTGACACTAAATGTAACCAAAAGCAAGTTCATTACGTTCTGCAAGACAAATTCTACCTGTCCTCCACGCTCATTCACTCTAAAAATACACTCGTGCACACAACCGCAAAATAATGACTCCCAACAACACTGCGCCTGCGAAACAATCGCACGTACTGACACCATTAAGTACCTCGGAGTCATCATAGACCAACACCTAAACTATAAAGCACACATCTACTCACTGTCTGCTAGAGTCCGAAAACTAATTCAGGTCATGAAAAAACTTAGGGACTGCTCACCACTAGACGTACTGAAGACGGTATACTTCGCTCTCTGCCAATCCGTCATTCAGTACTGCATACGCATATGGGGGAGTGCTGGAAAAAGCACCTTCATAACTTTGGAAAGAGCACAAAGAGCTCTAATTAAGGTAGCCTTAAAACTACCGTTTAAATTTCCTACAGACACATTGTATGGCAAGTTCCGTGTACTAAGGGTTCGACAGCTATTTATACTCATGGCAACTCTTGCTACTCACGCCGTCATCAAAAAACGCGCCAACTACCAGGACTTACTTAGAAAAAGGATCTTTAGAATACCTTTACCTAATGCCAACTCTGAATTAGCCAGACGTTGCACCCAATACTCAAATCCTAGCACGTACAACAAGGTCAACAGAATTTGTGACCTTAGAGACTGTACTCACAATATGTGTAAAAAGAAGATAACTGCAGCCCTACTAAAACTGACTTACATCGAAACCGAAGCTCTGCTGTAGTACCTACAAAGCCACCAACACCATCAACATACCTACAAAGTCACCCACACCATCAACACTATCACTCTCACACCGACACTACACACCACACACTCTCTCACCTCACACATACACTCATTCACACATACACACCAAACTAGCATAAAAGCCCGATTAATTCACCTAGTTTTAAGATCATTTTCTCTATATTATGTACCTCAATTTAAGTTCCAACATCCTTAGCTCATAATTTCTTTTACTATTTCATCTGCAAAGATTTGGTACCTATGTAACTTTATGATATAAGCAATATTAAAGCACTCAGAGCCACAAGATACAAGCTGTGCTTAGTTTGTGGCTCAACGGTATCTACCACAATGTAAAGTTGCGTTTTTGATAATAAACATTATTTTTTTTTTTTTTTTATTTACGTCTATCTTCCAGGGTGTTCAGTTTATATTTATCAAGCAGCACTGAATAGGATAAATATACTTTGTGGCACCTGTAATGCATAGCACGTAGAAATTTGCGCTGAACTCTTTCAATTTCATCTTTATATTTTTGGTAAAACGGGTTCCAGACAGGCACGGCGTATTCCAGTTGTGACCGGACTAGCGTCTTATACAAACAAAGATAAGTAGAGGTTCGTTTAAATGCAGTGGACGATCTCATAACAAAGCCATACATTTTAAAGGCATTTTTAACTATTTTCTCAACATGCTGGTTTAGGGATAACTTGTCATCAATCAGCACACCGAGATCTCGCACAGCGGATAATTTCCTGAGTATTGTGTTCTGTAATGTATATTTAAAGTTAACAATCACTTTATTTTTCGTGAAATTAATACAATTACATTTAGGGAGACTTAAGTGCAGTTTATTATTCTGACAATACTCAGAGAGTCTATTGAGATCTTGCTGGAACAGCTGACAATCCTCTAAGGTCTGTATAGATCTATAAATTTTAAGGTCGTCAGCGTATACCAGAAAATTTGTATGTTTAAAACACTTGTCTATGTCATTTATGTAAAGAATGAATAGTAGCGGTCCCAAAATCGAGCCTTGCGGAACACCTGAAGTTATACGTACTACTTCTGACTGATGACCATTTACGACAACCTTTTGTGTTCTATTTTTAATATAAGATGAGAACCAGCGCAGCAAACTACCTCGTATCCCATTAAATGCTATTTTATTTAGTAAAATATCATGATCGACCTTGTCAAAAGCCTTTTTGAAATCTGTATAGACAGCATCAACTTGCAACCTCCTATCCATTTTTTCAAATAGGTAATTGGAAAATATAAGCAAATTTGATACAGTCGAGCGTTGCTTGACAAATCCGTGTTGTTCAGGGATAATGATGCTATGTAATATGGGATAGATTTCATTGTGTACTAGTCTCTCAAAAAGCTTTGACAAGGTCGACAATATCGAGATAGGACGATACTGCTCCACATCATGCCTTGAGCCATTCTTATGCACCGGTGTTATGTTAGCCTGCTTCCATTCATCCGGGAAGACACCCTCTGTTAAACACTTATTAAAAATGATATAAAGTGGCCTACATATACTGCCAGCAACGTTCCTAAAGAAAAGTGCTGGGTACCCATCCGGCCCTGCTCCTTTGGTTGGGTCAAGTAATTTTAATTCTTTAAGTATTTTATCCTCATTAATATGTAAGTTGTCAAGCAGATTAACAGTATCGTTACAGTTTGTAGGCGGGGCCCAGGCTGGTATTGGGGATGTGTTAGATTCAAAAACAGACTGGAAAAATTTGGAAAACATGTCACAAATTTCTTTTGGTTCACTTGATTGAGTATTCTGATAATGCATCGTGGATGGGACACCTGATTTGTTTTTACGAGTTGCTATATATTTCCAAAAGTGCTTAACATTAGATGTGAGACTATCTTCGATTGAATTAATGTAATTTGAATAGCAGGTCTTACACGCGTCTTTGAAAGTTGCTCTGCATTCCGAGAATTCATTGTAGTGTTTAATGTTTTTAAATTGTTTCCATTTAACCCAAAGACGTTGCTTTCTCTTGAATATTTTTATCAGATGCGCTGAGAACCAGATCGGAAAATCAAGCGACCGTGATTTAATCTGTGGAACGTTGAGTTCGGTAATCCCATGGAGAATATCATAGAAGTAGTGAACGGCTTCTTGTGATGGCAGACTGTTTAATAGATTATCCCATGCAACTTCATTAATTTGTTTGTTGATCACGTCATAGTCAGCTTTACGAAAGTCATACTTAGTAAGCGTTTTCCTTTTAAGGACTTGTATGGGCATATTTGTGGCAACTGTTGCAACAAAAGGAGGGTGGTGAGGATCTATGGGCAATAACGGATCAATTGCAGGGTTTACAGAACAGGAGGTGTTAGAAATAAATAAATCTAAGATTTTACCATTTGCGTTAATTATGTTGTTAAGTTGGCTGGCATTAAGTGTCATAATCAGCTGGGACATAGGCAAACAAAGAGGTGATGTTCCAGAGCATATTATATTAGTATTTTGTTGCGCATTTCCCTGCTGAGCAGCCGTCCATGTCATTTCAGGAAGGTTATAATCCCCAACAATAAATACATTTTCGACGTTCGATTCATTTAGTAGGTCCATCACAGCGTCGAAATGAGAGGTATATACGTCTGTAGGCACCCAGGGTGGTATGTAGACGGCGCTAATTAAATGCATTTTAGAATCATTACTCGGAATCCCAACTACGAGATGTTCAATGCTAGCTGAACAACCGGGAGTGTCCAGTAAACATGACTGAAGCCCACGTGACACAGCGATCAAAACCCCTCCCCCATCACGCCTACCAGTGGTATTGCGATCACGATCGCACCGGTACACAACGTATCGAGGGTCAACGAATTCACTGTTAGCAATATCGGGGACGAGCCATGTCTCAGTCAGTATGATTATATCATACGAAAATGAAAGAATACTCATATACAAGGCGTGCAACTTGGTTCTCACCCCCCTACAGTTCTGGTAATATATAGTTAGGTCTTTATCATCCATAGTAAACTGGTCTTTTTAACATAATACGTATTAAACAGCAAGTATTGTGTATACAATTATCCAACCTCAGTACAATACAGCAGTACAAGGGAATGCAACTACATTTACAAAAACACACAAAGTCACAATCACAAGGAATAAACAGTATGACACTATTATAAAGATACTCAAAACAGGAATGTACGGTATAGGAATAGATACAAACAAAGAAAGCCAAAAGAAAATATCCAGGGAATCCAGAAAATAACAAAAATAATTTAACATGCACAACACCACAATAACAATGATCGTTATTAGTTAGCTTACTTAATGAAAAAAGCAACTCACTAACTAGATAACTTAACGAAAATATCAACTTACTAACTAGATAACATTTGATGGTAAAATCACACAGGACTATGAAGAGAAAGCAGTTAATCAGTTGTTTTAATTGTAGTTTTAATCTTGTTAAGGTCAGCATCTCCACGTATTGAAAATGCAGCAGCGCCATCACTTTCACGTACCAGTATGGTTCCATTTCTGATCCATACGTATTTATAATTACACTTATTAGCCAGTTCACGGGCTCTACGAAACAACTGCTTTCTCTTCAGTGTCAAGTGCTCATTTACATAGATAGATGTGGAAGTACCGGACATACCAATTTGGTCTGTTTTCAGCGAGTTAGCTTTACGAAAAGCACTAAGCATATTATCTCTCTGTAGGCGAGTGGAGAACTTAAGAATGATGTTCTTTGGTCTAGTGTTCTGTTGATGCGCATGAGGTACTCGGTGCACGGCGACAATGTCGTTGAGCGAGATAGGACATTTAAGCACATTTCCTATGGTTTCTACGACGGCAGGTAGGTTTTCATTGCGTCTTTCAGGCAAGTTGCATATTTCAACATTACATTGTCGAGACAGTTGCTCAAGATGGTCAATCTTTGCTATCAAAGTGCAAACTGTTGGCTCCACCACTGACGATGATGCAGCGCTGCTCAAGTCATCGACACGCTTTGTGAGAGTTTCATGCTCAGCTGTTTGATACTGAGATGCGGTTTTTAGAACCATAATGTCTTCGCAAAGGGTGGAAACCTGTTGCTTAAGGAGCGTTTGCTCCGAACGAAGCGTCTGCATTTCCTTTCGGATATCAGCCAAGGTACATTTAATGTCATCGCGCATTCTCAGCATATCCTTGTTCATGTCATCACGCCACTGACTTAGAGTTACTTGCAGATTAGAAGTGAATGCAGCAAGGTCAATGGGAAATGTTGATGTCGGTGACTGAGGCTTTTCCGTAATCGGTGTCTTGTAACAGCCAAGAGACATGGACGAACCGAAATGAGTGCGGTCTAAGTTATCGCAGGACATATCCATAGAGAGGTCATCAGGGGGGAGCTCAGTGTAGCTACGTACAGGCGTATTTACATTTGACCTGGCCCGTCTAGTTACGTTACTACACGAAGGACACTTCCAGGTAGCTTTATATTCGTTTTTCAGAGCTACGTATTGAGTCAGAGTTAGATTCAAACACTCATGGTGATATTTACCTCCACAGACAGAACATTGAAGAATATTAATGGCTGAGCCGGAATTATCTTTGCAGCATTCCATCTCGACAAATATAGGAGTAGCGGTTTATTTGATAAAAATGATACAACCAGCGCCCTCTATACCGATCCGCCGAAACGAAGCTCTTTATCGATCGCTAGATCTATCTGTCAGATGACCACAGCGCTGTAGTTAAGGAGTTGATACCGTAGGTCTTGGATATGTTGATAGATGGCGCTGTAGTTAAGGTGCCGATCACGTAGTCCTTAGCGCCGTCGTTGCACTGAATGAGTTTGCAATTTTGAATATATTGTTGGATTTTTAAACACTGATAATCACTTCTCTACACTGGTGTTTTGATCCTGGATGTGCTTGGCAAGGGTGCCCAAGATCCAAAGTTATCTACTTAGCTTTTAAATTGCGCTTGCATCGAAGTAAATAGTAGTAATTGTCAGCAACACAGTTGTTCACTTCACTCACTAAAGTTCACTGTAGGAGTACTCTATTGCATGGATAACTTAATATAGTAACAAGCAATGTCTAAGCTCGGACTTAAAGTTAAAGCAACACAATTATTAAGCACTTTTACTATTTAAAATGAAAATTTAAGCGGAGCGACGTACAAAGTAAACAAGCTGTAGCGCCCTCTAGCGAGCGATGGATGGTTCTGTGATTATTAGATCCAATTTTCCATAAGCCCCTCCTATTACAGAAATCCCTTGATTGCACATAGCAGCCGAATTACTCGTACTATGAGATTTGGCTACATTTGCTACGGCGTAGCAACACTCATGGGATCTGTCACGTTGGCTTATTCACACCGCCTAATAATCTTGGCCATATAATTATTATCTGTGAACGTGTTTTCCCTTGAACCTCGTCTTAACCACGCACTGCTGTAATGACCACCTCCTCCGGATTTATATGGCAGCCCATAAAACCTACATTCTTATTCATGTTCATGTTTATGGTCATTGATATGGGCCCATATAAATGTAGATGGCTTTGAACAGGACATAAAACGTGTATAGGCAACTGGACAGACGTAACTTGCGGTACCTTAAAGTTTTCTCGTAAATTCTAAGTAAATATTTCTCATTAGATAGACAGGTTACAGCCATATTTAAATGGTTAATGATTTATTTTGACACGCTATCTCTGCGTATACAATTTGTTTAACAGACTTACCATTTTCTTGTCTCTATCTTCATTTTATATTCAATGCTGAACTACGTACCTATCCTACATTTATACCTAGTAAAAGTATTCCTTAAAACGCTATTCATTCTATTCAAAACACAAAACTACATTTATCATTTGAATGCATAACACGGAAAATACTTTAAAATTTTACAATACAGTGTACACGGTAGCTAAATGCAAATGTTTGTACGTATTTAATAAAAGATGACTTGTTCGCCGCCCGGCTGGGCTGAGGCGGCTACGCAGGGTAAACTAACAAATTGCTGTCTGTACCTGCGAACCTCCTCACTATTCCCAACTAAACGTCTTCAGAAGGAGCATAAAATTTTTCCCCAACAGTCTTCAAACTTTGTCCAATGTCCACTATACTTATAGACGATATTACTCGGCGGGACCGTCAATTATCGTCGAGAAAATTTTCATCTACTACTTTTGCGAATGAATGCAAAAATATTTTTTGTGCTCTCTTATAGATTTCTGCGTACCTTTTAATAAGTGATTTGAAGTTGGAGCGCTTATTAAAATGTTACGGCTTTAACTGTATACAGCGTCTAATAATAATTGGGTACGGAAAATGGAAAGAATATTTATGAAATATAATTTAATTTGTGTCGTGTCAAGCTTTATGAAATGGTCGTGTCTTTACTGTCGTCGATTTCGTAATAAGTTTATTTACGTCATATGAATGAAATTACTTGGGAGTCCTTCATAACGTTTCTTTGATTATAATCCCGTCGTGATTACTTAATTTAGATGTTTTGTGTAGGAACAGAATTGGAATCTGTAGAGAAATCCGAGCAAATACCTGTAGCCCATTTACTTTTCTGTGGAACGCTTAGGTATGTAACCTGCGTGTCTCGTGTCTTTATTTGCGCACGTGCCTCCCGCTTATTTGATGTGATTTCTTAACGTCTTATTTAATTCGCTTTTGTTTGTCTTGTCTTTTCATACAGATGTCTTAATAATAATTTTAAGAGACGTAATAAAGTTGATGTTATAGCAAATGGTTACCAAAAATTCGCAAAAATTTGTAAGTAAATAAAATGGTTACAAACTATAAATTTCAAGTTCAAATTCAGCTTCTTGAATTTATTTAGACATTTCCAAACAACAATTGAATGTTGAAGGCTTCAATCACCTTGGCTGAAAGACCACTAACGAAGGATAAACTACTAAAATGTTTACCATGTAACAATAATATATTCATACAATATTTTACATTCAACATTAAACAACTTTATTTGAGTCCAGAATCTCCATCTCTTTATGGATTACGTGACAACGCATAATTTGTTATTTTCTTTTTTATACAATATTTTGTGCACGAAATGTGACAATATTTTTTATAAACTCAAAAAACATGGATTTGAGTTAGTGTATTTTGTCTGTTAATGAGGCTGAATTGATTAAACAGGTTGTACAAGAAATCAATCTACTTCCCAAAGACGCAATGAGAAAAGTTTATTTTCTCAGGAATTACGTATTGATGAATAAAATATTGTGCAGGCAACCAATATTCAGGAGGTAAAGATAAGAATAAATTTTGAAAAAATATTCAATCTTTGATTTGCAGGTAGGTTTGATTTCACTCCGTTGTTACCCGTATCTATTGTGCTTAGCAATTCGGTGGGTGTAATTAAATAAACAATCAGAAAGATAACGGACCAGGAAGACAAGTTTAATTATTAAGCGGCCCTGCCAGTTTATTTTGTTGTGGAATTCATTCCATGGTATGGAAATCTCCGTCTTCTATAGCGACCGAAATGGGCCAAATAAAGACGGGCTTTGAAAAAGGAATTCTTGCTTGCAACTTACCTTCGATTTATTAAACTTACAGGAATTTTCCCGATCAGGAAGTCCGTTTCATGATTATTATTGACGTAAAGGCTTTTCTTAACATAAATGAAACCAACTTTTGAACATTTTTATTTCAGGAATTTTGTAATCAGAACATTATTTTAAATTATTACGTTAATCAGACGTAATAATTTAAAATATCTTTATGCGGGACATATTAATAAACGATCAAAATACTGAGGTAAATAAATTATTATTAAGGCTTTTCTTAACATAAATGAAACCAACTTTTGAACATTTTTATTTCAGGAATTTTGTAATCACAACATTATTTTAAATTATTACGTCTGTTTAACGTAATAATTTAAAATATCTTTATGCGGGACATATTAATAAACGATCAAAATACTGAGGTAAATCATTACCTATATAATATCTCACCATGTAAATTATTCATGATTACGTGTATATGCGATGTTTTTCTAATAATGTAAATCTCTTTTTCCATGAGACTAAAATACCTAAGTAACTAGGTATATCTTTGAATAGTAAACTATCCTGTTAGAATACAGAGCTACCGCGCTGTCGAAGAAACCAATATGTGGTAACGTTTAAAGCTTATATAGAAGGAATATGTTGGGATTTAACGATCCTTGCCAGAGTATATTTGCATTTATAGTGACAGGTTCCCGTTTAAGAGGATCCCAGTGTTGTGTTAGCGGCCCAAACCCTTTTGCGCAGTTCGGGTATTTGCAACTAAACCAATTACGATAGTAGGTTCTCAAGGCGTGTTGTAGTTTACATACCAAGATTGTGTGGGAGTTAAATAAATGGAAATAGAATACATATAATCATAATTATATGTACCGATTATGTGTATTTTTCATATTATTACTTGTCAGCTGTAGCTGTAGTGTAAAAGCTGCAATTTGTCCCTTTTCAAGTCTTGTACGAAGCCTTTTCGACCTTCTAATACAGTGAAGGACTGACATTATTATGCCTACTAATTGTAGTTTGCCTTATATTCTTATAATTGTCCAGTACAACTTTATACTTTTCAATAATTCCCCTGTCCGACGCTGCCCAACAAACAACAATACCATTCGATGTCTACATAGACTGTCCAACTGGAGTGTTCTCTGTCAATCGTCACAGTGGCAATAGCTGACAATTGACTTGAACCGACCGACATCAGTCAACGAAGGCTTGTTCACTGCATTTCGACCGTACGGAACTAGGAGCATACTAAACGTAAAAGGCGATGAAATGGCAGACGATATGATAATTGTTGGGTGACAAAAATGCAGTCAAAGGCATGTAGTTACATGGAACAAGATGTTCTTCAGTCAAAATAGTTCAAACTATTTGGACTGAAGTCTTTAATATTATTTTACAGGGTGAGCAAAAAATATTCTTAAGCTAAACTGGAAGTAACGTTGTGTCTTTGTCAATAGAAAATAATGAATAAACCTGTAATTTTCCAAAACAAAAAATCTGAAAAACCGCCACACGGGCCACACATTTGTCATTACATACTTTTCATACTTAACATTACCTTTTAATGCCTCGTAACACCGTACTTGAGGTAGTTGAAACTTATACATATATTGGTAGTACATCGACGTACCCAGCATGCTATATTTATCAGTACCCGTTAGAAACTAGCTGTAGTTTAGTAAGCTAAAATCAGTGGCCTTCCTGCTGCGGCCACGACTAGCCGCAAACTGTTAACTATTCGTAAGCTACCCACGATCGAATCTAAAGCATGGTCTCGGTCCCGGGTCTCGGGAGATTCAAGGGAATTAACTCGATAAAATATGCACGTTGTTTTATTTTAATTTAATTAAGAGGGCAGCTTATTTTTTATCTATATTGACTTTGTTTCCTGTAATGACTAAGTGTTTTTGTTGAGTATGCTAGAAATGGCGAGGAAACTTCATTGCCTATTACCTATACAAAAATTGCCGTTACGTATAAAGGTAGGTTTTACATTTGTTGATAATTATTACAGTATTTTGTAAGTAATAATCTTAATAACGCAATTAACTTCTCATTTTAAAGTCATAGGTATAACAAGATAAGACTAACATTTACGCTGTTAACTTATAACCCAAATAATTGAGCAGCACACAAAATGAAACATGAATAACTAGGTACGTAAAGGTTAACATATTCCGCGAGTTAGTTTATCCCACGTGTATTTATCATGAACAGAATCTCAATGTAATGCTGTAAGGTAAACACGAGATAACAACATATAACAGCGTTTGACGTGAAGTACAAACATCCCCGGTATTTAGTTTGTTTTGTAAGACGAACAGTTTTCATCGGGACCGGGAGAGCTTCCCCGCTAGTTTAAGACCGAGCTTTATGGCCACTAAACCAGCGTTTTTGATGAGGATACATTTTATTTTGATGACGCGAACTTACGGGTAGGTAGTCAGTATATCCTGAGAGCTGATGGGTGGGGTAACATAAAGCTTGGCCACTATTGTGATAATTCTGTCTTATACGGTGGAACGGATTATGGTACTAATTATTATCTTTACTTATATAAAGTAACTAGCTTTTGCCCGCGACTTCGTTCGCGTGGAATAGTGACTTGCGGCAGATTTATGGTTTGACCAATAGATGGCGGTATATGTCCGGAATAAATTTTATTTTTATTTTTGTATTTCTTTGTAATAAAAACTATCCTATGTCCTTTCTCAAGTTCCAGACTATGTCTGTACCAAATTTCACACAAATCAGTCCATTAGTTTAGGCGTGAAGAAAAGACAGACAGACAGACAGACAGAGTTACTTTCACATTTATAATATTAATTAGGATGGCAGGAATAAGCCTCGAAATATTAAGTACTGCCTACATAGTAAAACTAAAACGTACCGATATTATCAGAAAACCACGTTTGATCAGCAATTTACTGATGACTAAAGGCTTATAGTGACAATAACTTTTTTACAATGGCTGAACTGTAAAGCAACATAATTTCATATTAAAGTACCCTTTTCGGTGGTTTCATATTTGGTGACTACTATTTGAAAATAGTATTGCATGCTTTGCGGTTATAGCGTTGTTAGCAAAATTGTGAATTGTCAGTGGTTTACCCTTTTGTCCTGTAATATTGTATTTTATTAAATTGTGGCACTAACTGTACTAACCTCGTTTCGAACAATGCTCACGAAATACTGTACGGAGGCATGAAAGGTTTCCGTGTTGCTTTGCTTCAATACATTCTATTGTTGTTTGAACTCCATACAAACTTTATCGAAATTATGGATATTGCGTATGTCGCCGTGTCTGTAGCGCTTGTTTCTTTATCTCCACTTTTATGGCCTCAAACACACAATAGTTGATTGAATCTATGTTCTTCCTCTTCATTGACTCTTTAAATTAAAACTTGTTCTTTATATAACGTTTGGTAAACGTTTTTGTATAGACGAAGCTCAGTGTTTGATTAAGTTCGGCAGACTCGGCATTTTTGTTCGCTTCCACTGTAAGCGAAACTCATTTTCACCGTGAAACATTTCCATTATCTGAGCTTTTAAACTGACGTAGGTATTCGCTGAAAAGAATATCTATTTTACGGGTAACTGTTACATTTATCTATAGGTTAATAATCTCAACCATGAACGAAAAAATTGACGCGAATATTTCCTTAATAAACTTACATTAATTACTTAATCCTGCTTTCTGAAAAACATTAAATAAAAAGTTTACAAAGCCTGCCTGCAAAACATTTATTACAAAACACATTTTCAATAACGTCTGTTACAATTTATATAAGACAGAGCTGTGGTTTATTCAGTGCAGTAGTTCGTGCTTCATATATTAACAGGCGAGATTAGCGTCGCTATTTATCGAATCAATATCCAATCGAGTTTTGTGTCGGACAGTGAGGCACGGAGGCACGAGGCAGGGAGGCAGAGAGGCAGAGAGGCAGCGAGGTCCGCACGTTGGCGTGAAATCCTTGCGAGCTCTCAAACCGCTCCCTGGGGCCGAGTCGATCTGTAACAACAAATAATACGCCAGACGGCGATCCGTTAAACCACTTTTCAATTTTTCCAATAATTGTTTTAAATCGAGTCTATAAATATTGTTGATATTGCTATAAAAATACTGGGTTAAGATTAACGGTTTCAAAGATAGATATAAATAAAAATGGCTGTGTAATGCTTACAACTACAAATACTGCTTAGGTGAATATACTATATACATAGAAAAAGACATCTGTTTTTAGAACATATTGGGGGAAACTTAGAGTATTGAAAATCCGCCAGAATCTTTAGGGAGAATGAAGTTAGGTAGGCATTGCACACAGAAAAAGAATTTCAGCAAGTTAAACTGATAGCGAACAATTTAAAACGTTTTAAAAATTATGCATGACACATTGGAAGGGATTTAACCTAAATAAAATACTTACTTCATCAAAGTAGTCTCCGCACAAGAGATTAGATGCTTGCGGCAAATAATATACAGAAGAGCATTAATCAAAGGATATTGAAGTCGTTCAATAAGGAGTAGTCGAGTCTGCAATTGGCATTTCATTTGTCAACAAACATCTTTACCCGATATAAAGCAGACCGCATTGAGAGAAGCTTTAGTAATAGAGATTCTTGAAATTGTTCCGCTTATATAAATTCCTTCATGATGTCATTATGGCTATTACCGACTGAGCTCGGTTTAATAAGGCTATGCGGTTGGACTTACGTGTTGTGTAGAAATTGTTGGGGAAACGTGATCTCGTTTTAATATTGTTGGAGTTACGTGTCAAAGTGATAAATAGCAATTCATTAAAGATGTTCGAGCTTTGTCTCTGTTTTGTCAATCTTATGTGTGTGCCTGCTTGTTGTATTCTCGTATTACGCATCTACCCTATAATAAGGAAGGCAATTCATCTATCTCTGTTTATAAAAGTGACGAAACACGAACGCGGTATAAACAATTTGTGTAACTCCTTCCGTGTTCATTTTCTGAAGATTTTCACAACAAACCATAGCTTCCATACCCTTTTCTAAAAGGGTTACATTAAATAAAGATTATTTTGCAAATAACCATCAAACCGATATACCGGTAAACCTTACATTTAATATTATTTGATGCCGGGTCCCAAATCTGTACCGTGTTCAACCTTTCTTGGCGAATACTGCATGTATTTTCTTTAAGCCAAGTTTCCTTATGTTTGGAACACGCATATTGTTAAAATTAATTGGCCAGAACAAGTTAATGTTAGGAACGTTGTGTACAATTGCATTCTGTAAGCTAACACAATATCATTATAGTGATTGCGAGTACGAATGTTCAAATAGGTCACTTTATTATTCATTGTCTATTAGCTATTCAAATGGATTTCTTGTAGTTAGAATCGTGAATGTTGGAAACATAATTTTCGTTGCATTATGTTTTATGCGCGTTGGATGGAATGTCTGTGTGTTTAAAATGTTTATTAGTACATTGCTAGAGCATCTTATTAATCTTAATACTTCCCACAGATCCATCCATAAATATCTACCTCAATTATCAATTTTCGTTAACATCCTTTGCAAAAAGTATTTCAGTACTTGCAAACACAAACACGTGTCAAACTGCAAACAGTTTACAAGGAAATCGACATTCCAATAACACGACAATTCAAAGTGTTTCCAAACAAAAGTATCCGAGGGCACTATTGGCAGACACTGGTACGATTTAGTACGCAACATGTGCCGCCATTTACTAACGCGTTTGTTTAGACCAGCCTGCCCACTATACACACCAGATATGTGAGCTACAAGTAAATGGTGAATCAGAAGTAGATTCTACAGTATTCCCAGCGAAAATTCCCAAACGAGATCGGAATATCAATTGCTTTCCTGCCCAATTTCCCTTCAAATTGCCACGGAATATTGTGCCGCGAAATATCTAATATTTGCATAACGCCACGTGCGTGTAAAAATATAAGTGAAAGTGATCCGGGTAACGTGTATCATTGATTTTGTTTGTTTAGTTTTATTGTGGAGCGTTTTGCTGTTTGCACTGCTCGGTTATTGAGAGCAATGATGGAATATCATTTGAATGTTGTTTGCCCCTAAATATAGAACAAATATCGAAAATAAATCCATGAGACAAACAAGGCATGAACTGTTTCTGTATCTAGTCGTATTTGTTGCTTGTGATTTTGTTCACATATTACACAAGTCCTCTTTACATTGCTCTCGAAAATATTTTATACGGTTATTCTTCAGCTATGTAAACAATTCGGGTTCGATAAAATTTTCATCATCATCCCCGTTATTCATTAGGATGTCGGGCGTCAACCGGTCATGCTGACTTGCCTTTTTCCTGGAATTAAATTGAACCCAAATCCGTCATCGCACCTAAGTGGAAACACGGTATTTGCACCTTTTAAATATGAGAGTAGGTGCTGTATGAGGCCAGCCTTAATGAGCTTATGGGGGGACACGCAATGACCTCTTGAAATTTTTATTTTGTTTTCGCTCTCAAAAAATCGATACAACATCTCATCCTCACTGGACATTGTATTAAGCTTCTTGTTTCATATTTAGAAACATAATACTTTTAGGTAAATTTAGTGCAGACATTTTATTCTATCTGTATTGAAATGCAAGAAAACCGTATAATTAAAAGATGGCGGCATAAAAATTAAGTTCCGTCCATCCTGTTAGGGGTGCCAGTGAAATGAGCTAGAACATTGAGCCATGCAGCCGCGGGCAGAAACCCGTCGCCTGGTAATTGTAGATCGTGGACTACTGACCTACTGCTCGCTCAAATACGCTTTGTTATGTATTTTTATGCTCTCGTGATTTCTCTAAAGGGATCTGTACTAATCAAAATGAAAGCGAGCAAATCCTTTCTTTATTTATTGTGAGTCCTTTGCGGTCAGACCTTGAGATTTGTTATTCGCGTATAAAGTTGTAAGTTACAATAGAGCCAAGGTTATATATATAAGTCTCTCAATTAGTATAAGTTCGTGTATTTTCTCAAGTTAATAGTAATGATTTAGCTAATTTTGTTACGTAAGTAGAATTCGACGGAGCCATACATTACATAAATCATGCCGTTTCAGAACATTAAAGCTCTTGTACCTTCTAATTAAGCCAGTTATACCTATAAATGTTCATTAGCTTTTACATTAGTGCTTTATTAATAGAGTAGGTGAGCTTCTATGTACTTATTTCTGGTGAGTTGAGAGTTATGTAAGCCTTTATGGCCTGATTTAGTCTGTAGGTGTATATAATGTAGATTGATCTTTTGAATATTTAATGATATAATAATTTTTTGAAGATATGTGAAGTCAATAATTGCCTATCCCATCATTTATGAATAAAAAAACAACAAATTTAATGGCCCAGAACTCAGTTACAGAGAATTTTCCACGTAGAAAATAAAATGACCACAATTTCTTCTTCAAATCAATTATAAGTCCTTTGACAATTTGAACTCAACTCTCAACTTTTTGTCTCATTCACTCATTGGTTTGATCTTTATTGAATCAGAAGCACCGGTAATCACTTAACTCATAGAACAGAAAAAAACAGATTTATTGTAACCCATTGATCTGTTCATATGAAAAGGTTGTAATGTTGTTAAAAAAAACTAATCATCTTAAGAAATTCAAGACAAATATATCAATTCCATATTCAAACGTGCCACAGACTAACAATGGGCAGTAAACTGGCGGGCTACTCAACTGGCTGGCACGGGCGCCGGGCGCCGATGACAGCCTGACCAGTCGAGTATTCGAGTGTCCACTCTGTGCACGATACAGTAACGACCACACGAAACTACTGTTTGAAACGACCATCTACTTTTCTAAAAGGTTGTATAGCTTTAAAAAATACCCATGAAATACTGGCCGCTAAACACCGGTAAGGCCGGTATCAATTCCATATTCAAACGTGACATAGACTAACAATAGGCAGTAAACTGGCGGGCTACTCAACTGGCTGGCACGGGCGCCGACAGCCTGACGTGTCAAGAGTATCCGAGTGTCCACTCTGTGCACGATATAGTAACGACCACACGAAACTACTGTTCGAAAGGATATCGGGTTATGAAAACGTATTGTTTCTGTTGGTCAGTTGGTACAGCTTTGAGAAAGACTGTCGGTTCTGTTTGGTTTTTCAGGTATGGTGAAACCGTTAGATATCGTACGTCGCATCCTGGTCGAAAGCAAAGGTAAAAATATGAACCTTGCTAAACTATGCATAGCAGAAAGTAATCATAAAAAATTTGGATTATAATCTTTAAAACAAAAATAATAAGTCCTGTGGAAAAATCAATATATTTTCCATTCACTTTTTCTATGCTTTACCATATTTTCCTAAAGCGAATCACCCTTGGTCTGATCTCTCGGCGCAAAATACCCATCCGTGAAAATATATTGGTATTTTGTTTCACATGTAAAGTTTTATAACTTCGGGCGTACATAAAGTATGATGTCGCCCCGATACTTTGCGTCCAATATCTGTATTATGTGGAGAAATAATGATATTGGCGACGGATATTCAAATAGGTTGTATGATAGACTGTTTTAGTCGCGACTATGTATTTTGATAGCTTTAGAATTGAGTTTAAATTCAATAGATATAGTTATTTCCTCATTACTTTACGTTCTTGAAGCCAGTGTTAATATTTAAATACCTGTAAAATAGGGGCGGTACATTCTGGAGTACATAGGGGCAGTACATAATGGAGTACATAGGGGCAGTACATAATGGAGTACATACATAGTGGAGTAAATGTAGCATAAATTACCCATCTAGTGATCTTCGCTGCATTTTCTGACAAAAAAACGCCAAATAGTGTTATCGCAATCTGCATGGAAAATTAGCTGTCCTAAGTAGCTGTACCTACAAGTTAATATTTTTATTTTGAACTTAGCCAGTCATAAAATCACTATACTTTGATAAATTACCTATATTGAAAGGCAAACTCTTTAACGATATTACTATGAACGCAGACCACAGAATAAGCAAGCTTAATAGAGTGTCAATGCGAGAATATCCGTTTATCTCGGAGGTGACAGATGGCGTTATTTATCTCCCAACGCTCAAGGCAATGCACACGTCTAGAATTTGTTATTGACTACACCGCGATATTCTTTTGCAATTTTCTAACTGGCGATTTTATGTGACAGTTTAATCACATTTATTTATTCTGTGTTCATTTGTGCAATATTGAGTTTTCTTGTGATGTTCGGAATAGTGTTTAGTTTTTTGTGACTGTGTTCCTTTTGCTACTTTTGATAGAGATTAAAAAAGCAGTGATGTATCGATATAGTTAATGAAGAGTCCGTGTAATTACATTACCTCTCTGGTGGTCTCTATTAACTGAAGCAAGATATTTTGTTGAGAAATTTAAATGTCATATGTATGCACAAACATCTCTTCACAAAATAAAGTTCAAAAGTATATTTACATTTTCGTAACAACTGATTTTAGTTCCGCCTTATAAGAATGTGACGTCAAAGCAGATATTTATGAAGGTACACGAGTCGCGAGAATACGATGCCTTGCACTACATACTTTACAGTCGCGGCGTCTCTGTGTATGATTTAATAACATTGTTGAGACAAGGAACTGTCTACCGTATACGAAACTTCGCCATTATTTCATACTTAATGCTCCCACTGAAACAAAAGAACTTCGAGATATTGTACTCCATTTACAACGCGACAATTAGTTGTTCCGCTGATAAAATTTACTTTAAAAAATGATTTACTTGATTTATCTCGACGGAGAGACGTTCTTTTTGAGATAAAGGGTTTTTTTATTCATTGAGGTCTTTGTTACATTTTGGCTAAAGGGTTGGGGTGACATTTTTGATGAGGCTATCGCTCCGCTTACAGAGCAACTAAGAGGAGCTCGAGTATTTATATTTTTATGGATCATTATAAGCGATATAGCGATGGCTATCGTGATTCGACAAGAAAGGCCGATTTTATGAAGGGCTCTTGACGCAGCGTTTTACGTGGCGGGGTGTCCGACCACCGAAAATAGTCATATATCACTTTGGAGCCGCTCCTGACATTTATTAAAAGTCTTTGGCGTTTTGATTACTGTTTTCAAATAATCGAAGCGCCAATAAATTTTCAATAAAGACGGCTACGTAAATATTTTCAGTGAAGGTGTTTTATAATAATGTTTACATTGATGACTTTGTTTGGTTCTTAAGGAAGACGATACAATTTTCTTCAAAATGTTTCTCTTTGTGTATTTATTTAAGGCTCTAAAATTCTGGAAAAAATTGGTGGTAAAAATAAAGCCGTATTATTTTACCAAGTATCGAATGGACAGCCACACGTGTCACAATATAAGTGGCACGATGACACCTAACGCGATGCCGATCTATGCTTTGCACAAAATATAATACTATACTAAAGTTTCAGCACAAATGCCGGGAAAATCGTGTGATGGGATATTTGTCCTATAAACAATACTTCAGCCTATTTCCTTTGTTTTATCTACATTTACCTAGCTGTTGTGGTCAATAACCACTAAAAATAATGCGAAATTTAATTATTTTAAACACTTGCTCGTAATTTGTTTATTTCGAGGTACTTTTAACCGACCCATCTAGTAAACTATGAACACAAAATTATATTCTCTTTTTCCGTTTTTTACCCTAAACTGGTAAATAACCTTTTTCAGGTAACGCGCCATCGTACTCAGTAAAATTCATCATTTATTCTTCACTGTAAGAGGAAAGGACATTGTTCAATTTTGGCCTAAGAACCTTATAAATTATAAATAAATATAAATTATAATATATATAAATTATACTATAATTTTTATTTAATTTTTTATTGTTTGAAACATATTTTAGTTTTCCACGGACACTTCAAATAAATAAATTCCAAATAAAAAGTTGGGTCACATTTATTGATGCCTTATAAAATGTTTCCGTCAGCCAGTGCTGCCAGTTTCGGAAGTTTTCGCGATTTCGGTAAATACGGACCGAATTGAGAACCTCCTTTCCGAAGTCGGTTATTAAAATTAGTTGCTAACACTTTATTCATTTGTATACCTAAATTGACTAGCTAGAAAAAAACTAGTATTCTATATGTTTTTAGCGAAATCGCGAATTTCTAGCTTGGCATTCGAGTAGGATTATAGTTTTCGTAATTGGCAACACTGGTGTACTTCAGTCAGTTTGCTAGAAGTCAGTTTGATTAGAATAAATGTCAACGGTTTGATTGCTTTGCGACTATCGTTTCTTTTGTGATTTTCTATGCGTTTCATGGTTTTATTCTAACAACTTTGGCTTGATTACGGACTCCGATTAGATTGCGTACTTGGTAGACTCGGCTGTGTGTAAAGGACTGGATTTTCCTGGCATTTTCGGATATTGCTCTGTCTGTGATCGAATTTAGTTGTATTATAATTACAACAATGGATGCAGAATATAGTATATTGTATAAATTGTGGATCTGCTGGAGGTTCTTTGGTATTAGAAAACGAAGATATACTTCGTTGCATACAACAATAGACTGTTCCCCGTATGGTAAGTGGTCTACGAAAGTGTTTTTCTAATTTTGATAAGAATGTTACTACCTACTTATGTTTTCATAAGCACACAATTTCTCGGTTTTCAAATTAATTGCCACAATTGCAAGTTACTTGACATTTACTAATGTTTTATTGTATTTATTTATTACAGGTTGAAGCTCATGACCTTATATGTACGACGTGTTGGTCTGAAGCAGTCGAGCATAATAAGATGCAATGCACTGTTGGACGCAATTGTGTACTTTGTAAGAAGCTCCTACCATCAGGCATTAGAGCCGCCGTACACGGACTGCTTCAAGCAGTCGACGCCGACCGCTCGAGCGGTCCGTGTATTTCACTCAGCCGCTAACTGCTCGAGCAGTCCGTGTACGGCGGCCCTTAGAGCCGCCGTACACGGACTGCTTCAAGCAGTTGAGACCGACTGCTTAAAGCCGCGACCGCGCAGTGAACTATAGTCATTCATTCGCTGCCGTACACACGACTGCTCGAGCAGTCGCGACCGCTTCAAGCCGTCAACTGCATGATGAAATTCCATCGTGCCGTCGACCGCTCGCGAGCGGTTGCGAGGCATACACCGACTGCTCGAGCCGTTGACTGCGCTAGAGCAGTCGACAGCTCTCCGACTTCCCTCTCCCCCCCGCCCTTTGCGGCCTCGCGGCGTCTGTTTTCTCATTTGACTGCTCGAGCAGTTGGGTCGTAGCTCGAGCAGTCAACAACCGACAGCTCAAGCAGTCGACGCCGACCGCTCGAGCGGTCCGTGTATTTCACTCAGCCGCTAACTGCTCGAGCAGTCCGTGTACGGCGGCCCTTACTGTTGCAATTGTATCGTTGGGCGTAGAACAGTGGGCTGTTGTGCCCACATAATGACTATAATTTGGTATTTAAGCTGGGCGAGATACCAAAATTCAATTGAACCCCCTGCTCAGTTCTTCGATAATATATTATTGAGAAATATTGATGATTAAAAACCTTTAATTGAATATAAATATTGTTTTTATTGCACATCCTCGAAAACCTCTTTCATTGTTATTGGTAAACCTTACTTTAACTGTTAAATTATTTTGTGTGGTAATAACATTTTTAGTATGGTCTGTGCCTTCTTGGTAATAGACCGCGGGTTCGATTCCCGCCTTATGGCATGTAGATAGCTAGGTAACTGTCTAATATAAAAGTAGTAACAATCATTTAAATAAATAATTCTCCATCGTAATAACATCGATATTTTATGAATTGTGGTGAATGGAACTCTTCCATTTTGGATACTTATGCGTTTTATTACAAATCCAAAGTGGATTCACTATATCCATTGCGTAGTTTTAAAGATCTAAAGCATTCATAGGGACAGACAGAAAATGCAACTTTATAAAATGATCATTGTCAAAGAATTATCTTAAACTTGACTAGGTACTATCTCTTTTTGTATCTAGTAGAGTAGTCTTTCCCTAGATCTAGAAGAGAACATATAGAGCTGTACATAGTGTTGTTGTTATTTTGTATAGTGTAGTTTGATTTTTAATTAATACTACTCTGATATTTCACGCAAGCTTGGTTATTTTTTATTTATAACCTCAAAATATTAACTTTTTTCCTAATTATTTTAGTTTCCTGAAGTGTCCGTTCGTGAAAACTTATTTCATAGGATTCCATATAATTTAAAGAGTTTATAGAAGTCACTTTCTATTCGAACGGTTCTTAGGCAGAACATGTATGGAGCCGGAACAATGTCCTTTAACAAACCAACTTACTTTCCCATTTATAATGCGGCGGTTAAAGTTTAACACAACTTACGTCCCACATAAGTGATTCCCAACTAAGAAACATGTACAACGAGTTTACAATTTACATTCCTCATGTATATTAATTCACACTTCTCATTTGCAAGTACCTACAGCTAGTAAAATAGTATTTAAGGTTTTATACAGGGTTACTGGTAAGTAGACCGCATCCTTTCAGGAGGTGATAGTATAGGTCAATACGGACAAATTTGACCCTGGGATACACAGGGCAAAAGTTAACCCGTTTCAAGATAATCGAATTTTAAGATCTTTTCTTTACAAGTCGTCTAGGTAAACGTATACATTTTTATTACTAGTTAAAAGTCTCGTTTTTGCGGATTTTTGTGTGTTTTGTGGCTTTTTGGATAGCTAGATAAATGTACATGTTTTTTAAGTATTCTGCACAAAAAAATGAAGAGTAATATTTTTGAGAAAATATCTACTAAAGAAGTAATTGCTGTTCGCTATAATTTCCTCTGTGATTTGTACAGATTTATGGTTTGTTATTATGAAATGATTCATCTTCTATCCAAAAACACACAAAAATCCACAAAAACGAGACTTTTGACTAATAATGAAAATTTATACGTGTACCTAGACGACTGATCTTGAAATTCAATTATCTTGAAACGGGTTAACTTTTGCATAGTGTATCCCAGGGTCAAATTTGTCCGTATTGACCTATACTATCACCTCCTGAAAGGATGCGGTCTACTTACCAGTAACCCTGTATATAAATACCGCAAAAATATATCGCGCTTTACTCGTAAAACATGTAATCATGAAAACATTTCCAAAATTAATTTGTCATTAAGCACTTTAGGCTTTGCATGTATGTACTTATATGCAATACAGTGGCTGCACGGACTAAATTAGTTTACAGCAATGGTATTCCTGGTATTAAAGGTGAATGAACCAATGTTTATTATCATTTTTTATTTTTTACGTATTTTTATTTTTACGTCATGAAAATTCCTGCAAATCGGGGGAGAATATCGATAAAAATTGAGCTTGTTATTGAGTATTCCTTTCTCATAAGAAGATTAGAACAGGTTTTTTATTATATTTATAAAATACTACAGGGTTGTTGCCAAGCAAATTATATACGAAACCAGTACTATGCATAAATATTTAACAAGTCATGGAAGGTAATCCCTTGAATTGAATCAGGGAGATTCGCATTCCACGAACATCATTTTCTTATTCCAAATTGCTTTTGAGTGTTCCATTATTGGGATTAAACATATTTAAATAGCTTATAAGATAAACATTTTGTAGCTTTTGTAAGAAATATTATTTTTACAATAAATATGTAAGTTATGAACTTCATGATTATTTGCAACTATCAAGCATTCATTAGTATGCTAAGTCTAGTGAACCTTTCTCTCTATTTATCTGATATACTAATTATAGCACAATACCCAAAATACAAACAAACAAAAATATAAAAAAAAGAAACAACATCGTTAGCCAATTTATTTAAAGTTCTAAATCAGCGCCTTAATTACCAGAAAGGATTACAATATCACCTAACTTAGCACTTAATGGATATATCCCGCGGCCAAAAGCTGGGGAATTTTACGAGTGGCCCATAAAATGTTACCAATAAATTATCTGTTCCAAAGACAATTTATGCCAGTGCAATTAAACGGCGCTAGGTCTTCTTAAATTGCTGGCACTGCGTAATTGTATTCCTTAATAAGGAGTACCGTCTTTTTTTTTGTTGTCGCTGGGTAAAAAATGCTATTACGCATGCCCTTCCCGTCGGGGACGGGAGAGGGTATGGGACTCCCCGGTAACGACGTTCCCGGTATACCCACTAAAAGGCCCAGCGGCACTCCGACCTCGCCTGAGAGGGAGGGTCTGGGAATCTATGGCATCCAGTCCCCCACCGGCGATTGCCCGCCTTACGGCAGGCCCCTCATTTCTCCCCCTAGTGGGGAGGGGTCCCTATGATGGCCGGAGCACAAGGGGCGATCCTTGTAATACAGGCGGTGGCACCCCCGCGCCTGTCGCCCGCTGATCACCCCCCGGGGCGGATGGGGACGGACGTTGTGTTCGCCGTCTTCCACCCCTTCTGCGTCTGCGGAGCGGTGCTGCGAGAGGGTCGTTCTCCCGCAAGCGCTCTGCCGCCTCCTTCTGTGACATGACGTCCTCACAGAAGGAGGCTACCGCGTCCCATGCCTCCTCACTTCCCAGCATGGCACCAATCACACTGGGGGCGAGAGGTCATCCCCGACCACTGCCACCAGGGTGCGGCGGGGTTCAGCCCACGATGGGCACACCTCCAGTGTGTGCTCTGCCGTATCCACCTCGGCTTCACAATGGTGGCACTTTGGGGTCTCCTCCCTCCCAATTCGGTGCAGGTATGCTCCAAAGCAGCCATGCCCGGACAGCACCTGCGCCAGATGCATCGAGAGGCAGCCATGCCGCCGATCGAGCCATCCATCCAGGACAGGCCCGATGGCATCCAGCGTCCGGCGGCCGAACGTTGACGAGGCAAGGTCCTCGGCCCAGTGTCGAGTGATTGCTTCCCTCGCCTCCTCACGCACTTCTTCCCGTTCGATCGGGTCCGGGTGCCGGTCTAGCGCCCTTTGCGCCGCCGTCCAGTCGTACACTCTGGCGAGCACCCAAGCTTCGAGTTCCCAGGAGGGCACCCGCCAGAACGCACGCCGCCGCGAAGCTCACTGTGCGGTATGCCCTCGCCACCCGCTGTGCAATGGCCCTTTGTGGCCTTCGGATGGCAGCGGCGTTCCTCCGACCACACAGTGAGTCTGCCCAGATTGGAGCCCCGTACAGGGCCATACTCTTGAGTATGCCGGCGTAGAGACGCCGGCAATGGTCGCCGGGCCTCCCGATGTTCGGGAGGAGCCATGAGAGGGCGCCCGCGGTCCTCATCAAGCGCGTCGACAAGCCACTGAAGTGTGCGTTGAAACGCCACTTGCTATCGAGGACTATGCCCAGATATTTCATCTGGGGCTGTACCCCAATGCGGACACCCTCCACATGTATATGAGCATCGGGCGGTTGGTGCTGCCGAGGCCCATGGAAGAACACGGCTTCGGTCTTTTGCAGCGCCACCGTCAGCCCTAGGCGGGAGATTCTGTCCACCACTAGTGAACCGCCCGCCGAGGCCAAGCTGGCCGCCTCTCCAAAATTTCTCCCCCGGGCAATCAGAAGGGTGTCGTCTGCATAGCAAATGACAGATGTGCCACGGGGAGGTTGCCCGCAAAGCCAGTCGAATCCAATGTTCCACAGGAGCGGCCCTAGAACAGAACCCTGTGGGACACCGGACTCGACGCCGTAACTTCGGAGCTGGCCCGTCTTGTCCACAAGGAGGACTGTGCGGTCCCTCAGGTAGTCCGTCAAAAGTCCCCGCAAATACGGAGGCACCCCGTGGAAGCGGAGGGCCTCCAATATGGTGGAGTGGGGAATGGAGTTGAAGGCGTTGGCTATGTCGAATGACACAGCCAACAGTCCGTCTCCCGCATCCATCGCCTCCCTCACCTGGTCTTTTAGTCGGGACAGGGCGTCAACTGTCGAACGCTCAGCTCGAAAACCAAACTGAGCGTCCGCTAGATCCGGGCCGATTGTGCTCAGATGTCTGTTGATTCGGGCGGCGAGGATCCTCTCGAACATTTTGCCGACCTCATCCAGTAAAACGATGGGTCGGTATGCCGATGGGGAGTCCACCGGCCGCCCTTCCTTCCGAAGAAGGCACAATTGGCCCTCCTTCCATAGCTTCGGGAACCTCTCGCACGTCAGGCACGCACTGAAGAGGTCCCGAAACCTTTCTCCCATCTGCGATGTGGCGATGGCCACCACCTTTGCGGGGACGCCATCCGGACCTGGGGCCGTCTTTTTCCCCCTGAGGCAGAAAGCTGCCTTCTCCACCTCGTCCTCAGTAACCGGCGGGACTTCCTCGGCTGAAGGAGCTGCACTCCGCGGGGCGCTCATATCTGGTGGAGTGAAGTTGTCCCTGCGTGGAAACAGGGACTGGACCACCCCATCCAGCAACGACGGCTCGAGGGTCTCGGCAACTGGAGGACCGTACGGGCGCAGTTTGTTGCACGCCGCCTTATACGGCCTCCCAAAGGGATCAACGTCCAGACCCTCAAACATTTCCGCCCTCGCGCGATCCTGGGCTGTGCCCATTCGCGCCGTCAGCGTCGACTTGGCCTCTATGTAGACTGCATAGAAGCGGTCCTCGTTGTTGAGGTCGCGAATGCGCCGCCGCCGGCTTCTTGTGTAGGCCCGCCTGGCTGCCACACAAGCGGCCCGTAGATCCCCCAACTCCTCCGACCACCAATAAACGGCACGCCTAGGAGGCGGACGATGAGACCGAGGCATGCTAGAGTTGCACACCTCGGTCAGGGAGACTCTTAACTGGACCGCTGTGGCGTCCACATCCCGGACTACTACAGGAGGCGACAGCCAGTCCTGGACGAACGCCGCCTCCACGGCGGCTTCCCGGTCTAGGCGGGAGAGCGCCCACCGTGGGAAGTGCGACCGACCCTCCTGGGTCCCCTGGGAGCCCGGGGTGGAAATATCGAACCGCACGTATCGGTGGTCGGACAGCGTCTCCACCAGCTCCACCCGCCAGTCCACTACACAGGCCGCCAAAGAAGGGGAGGCAAAAGCGAGGTCCACGATGGAGCCCCCCTGCCGCCGCACGCATGTGTGAACTGTTCCCCTATTCAGGAGGGACAGACCGGACGACATGGACCAGGTTTCCACCTCTCGTCCTCGGGCATTGGTGGCTGGGTTACCCCATAACACAGATTTTGCGTTGAAGTCGCCCATGACCAACACCCGGTGCTGCACCACTCCGCGTGCCACCCTGGCGAGGACCTCGAGAAAGTTCTCGAAGTCCGTGAGAGGGCGGTTTGGAGAGAAATACACACCTATAAGGGCTATATCCCCCCACGAGGCGGCGACGTATCCCGGTCCTCTCTCTAAGAGCGATAGGGGAGGGGAGTCCGTGGAAGATCGCGCCACCAATGCAACCGAGCCGTTGTCGTCTCCCAGCCAGTTGCCAGGGATAGAGTACGGCTCGGCGACAACCGCCACGTCCACCAACCACTCCGCAAAGGTTTGGACCAGTAGGCTCTGGGCTGCTCTGCAGTGGTTGATGTTCGCTTGAAGAACACGTCTACGATGCCCAGCCATTAGTCGGTGTTCATCGCGCTTCCCTCGGTGGCCGGCACTGGAACTGGAGCTTCAGTGGCGGAGGCAGCGGCAGGTCGCACCGGCGCCTGCGGTTTGCCCTTCTTTGGTGGCGGTCGGCATTCCTTGCCCGTCATCACGTGGTTGGCTGGACGACCACTGGCAGCGCATACTGCGCAATGCATGGTGGCAGCCTCGCAGGTGGCTAACCTGTGCCCCCCTTTTCCGCAGCGGAAGCAAAGTTCGCATCGCTCGGCAGTGGACGGGCAGAGAGGCCGGGTGTGCCCGATGCCGAGGCACTTGAAACAGCGCATCGGCGCATCCTCAAGTACCCGGACCCCACCCGAGCTGAGCCCAACCGGGAGGCGACCCTTAGCCAGAACCACCTTCGCAGCTACGACCGGGCACTCTAATCTCACGGTGCCCATTCCCCTGCGGCCAGGTCTAATACCTCGGCTCTTGACAGATGCGACGGCGCAGCCCCCCGCCGCCGCAACCGCTGCCACCACCTCCTCTTGCGTGACCGAGTCGTCAAGGTCGGTCACCTCGAGAGCCACACACTTGACGGCCCTCACGACCTTGGCCGTGTCCGCGACAGCCTCTCGGAGCTTTGTCGCGAAGAGGTCCGCCTTGGTGCCGCGTTGGGCCCCCGAGAACTCGAAGATACGAGCCCCGTTTGGGTCTTCCGGCACGTGACTCGGCCAGCCCCAAGTTCCGCAGGGTCGACGTTTGTACGAGCCCGCCGCAGTACGGACTCGTACGTCTCCCCTCGTTGCGCTGCCTCTGGAGTCAACGTGACTACCACGGCTTCGGTTCTTGGAGGAGGAGCGAGCTTCCTCCTCTTGTCCACTGAGGCTGCAGGCTTGGCCGCAGGGGGCTCAGGAGCCGACTTTTTCCCCTTCCGCTTCCTCGCTACCACCTTAATCCAAGGCTGGTTGGAAGGGGTGGTGGAGGGCAGCAGAGGGTCTTCCCTCACCGGTTCGGGAGGGACCGTCTGGGTAGTCGGGGCTGGTGAGGTCTTCTTGCCCTTACCTTTGCCCTTGGTGGTCTTTAGCACCTGGGGCTCCGACTGGGCTGGAGCCGTTGAGGGCCCCGGTGCAATGGGCATTCGTCCGGGCGCCTTATCCGCCGCGAGTGGAGGGCGTAGCCGCGTCTCCGGCAGGAGCCGGTCTTCTATGCCGGCAAAACAGGCCCTGATGAAGGCCCTCTCCTCCATGATCACCTTGCGGATGATATCCTCAGGGTTAGAGGAGGGGGGCCTCGTTGCTGAACCTTCCGACGTCCCCTCAGGCCGAGTCGTGGGCTCGGCAGCGCGCGCGTGCAGCGCGGTCACCTCTTTCTGCAGGCGATCCACCTTCGCCTGCAGTCGCCGCGTTTCATCGGAGGTGGTGCGCTGCGCCAACTCCTTTATAATGCCGAGCAAGTTCGCTGCCCGGCATTTCAGGGCCTTTTGGAAGGTCCCCTTTAGATTTGAGGACTTGGAGGCCACCTCTAGGATCTCCATCTGATCCTCCAGAGCCATGCGCTCCATTTCCTCCACGGAGTGGTCCGCGTAGAGGACACTGGAGGCGCCGTGGCTGGTGCTGGTTCTGCTTGGCTGGTCGTCGGCTTTTAATACCGCCCGCTTGGCGGGCTTCTCGGCTGCGTCCGAGGAGCCTCCGGAGCCCCGCTTGAGGAAGGCCCTCTTCCTCGACTGGCGGGTTGCGACACCGCTCGTTCGACTCATTTCTGACTCCGTGTCGGACAGGTCGGTCGACACGAGATCATTACCTCTCATGAGACTAGCCGCGGATGGTGCGCGGCTGCTCTCTGACGCCGAAGCATCTCGAGATTGGCCCTGAGAAGGGCCTTTGGGTTGGCCCTGAGAAGGGCCTTTGGGGAGACAGCGCCCGGAGGCGGCCCTCGGGAGACGTGGCATTGCCACCCACAATATCGAAACGCAAGACTGTTGAAGATGTTTCGACGCACAGCGTTCGTTAGCCGCCGGCCTGCCACTCCGTTACGGTGGTCAGGCGCGGCGTTGCCCAGGGGTCACTACGTGGAAGTCAACGCTGTGGGGGGTCTTACCTCGTAAATATAAAGAGCCTTAATCCCGCTTAATTTTCTTGTTTACAATGTTGGTACTACTTTTTTTTGTTAACTTTGGTGTCCTGTTCTAGGAGATTGGGTATTGATTATGCTTTGTAATAGGTGTTAAAAGCCTATGTATTTTTTTTTAGATTTTGAGGAAAATTACATAACTTTGTCTTTGTGGCGTATGGTTTTTACTTAATTTGAAAGAAAGTAAAAACAATATTAAAAGCTAATAAAGTCATGAAGTATATTAATTAAATAAAATTGTGCTACAGTTATTAATGTCCAGGTTAAAACCATCAACCATCGGACTGAGGCAAATTATTAAAATATTAAATTAAAGACCGCAATAATTAATCGTTCTCGGGTGAGAGGACTTTCAGTTTATTACAATATTTAAACCCAAACATTGTTATTGTTTAAGATCTTAGCATAACTTTGACAATTCATTAGCACGGCTTAAACCTTAAACAATGATTGTTGTTATAAATTGTTCGAGGGAAATATTAACTTCATTTTATTTGACAGGTATAAGAAAGGAATAAAAATGCCTGATAAAACCGTGACATCAATTAAGATCTTCCAAAAGCCGGTTATTTAGTAGCGCAATATCGTTGTGGAACATTCCATATGATGGGTGTGCGGAACCAACAATATAAGTTGAACAATCTGTCTGTGGCTGTAGCGTCTTGCGACAATTGGTACGACGCTAACGGAGCGCGAAGGACTCATAATATATCAAGGGACAGGGTTGCTAGGGAATACTTTCATCGTAAAATAATATTTTTCCTTATTTGTAACCGAGGAAATAAAATCTTGGAGATAGGTATTTCATGTTATACTTCGGCAATCATTGTAAACAAAATGTAGTACATTTTTAACAAAGGACAATGGGCACTTTGTATGGGATTTGGTACCCGCTTCAACAGTAACGTATGATATATCATTAGAAAGGTATTTACGTGAAGAATAAGAAAAACTATGGGGCTTGCCTCAATTAGCTGTCCGATCCGAGTAACATTAAAAATTGAATCGACCTAGAAACAAGTATGTCATCCATATATGCAAATTCATTAAGAGGCATATGTCGTCAGTGTAATAATTTTAAACTCAGTTAATAGACATCTTACATTGTTTGAGATACACTCTATTATAATCTAAAAGTTGTAATAGTCTATGGAGTCATACTACGGAAACACAATCGTCATCTTATTTGACAAAAGTTTAAAACATTTCTATTCATCTTTTTTTAAGAAGAAATTCATCATTATCTCAGCACCTCTTGAGGAGCAAGATTAAGTCGTAATATGTACTATGTAATCATCGTCTCCTTACTTTTCAACCTTAATTGATTGTAAATGCTGAAAGACTTTCATCAAATACATAAGCTAGTTCTGCGTGAACTGCAAAGGATTGCTCAGTCTTTTTTTAAAGCAGTGGGCAGGCAAACATTTTAAGAAGGCCCAATTCCTGTTTTTTTGTTACTTTATCAGTTTTTATTCAATACAGTTGGATTTAAGAACTACATCTACGTTGACGATTTATGAACATTACACATTCTATTAGTCGATGTCACGCGAAATGGACAAGGATTTGGGACTAGTCGTCATAGTATTTTTTTTTGCCTTGCCAAGACCTACGCAATGGTACTAGAATCAACACTGTTGGACAGGGTACCAAAACGCCCATCGTCCTTTAGACAGTGTAGTAACTTTCTGATTTGATCATTTGCATTTGGATTTAAATTCTAATATTCTAGCTAAATGGACGCAGTACCTAAACCTTTATCCCACGAATTGAAAACGTAATGGAATCGCTTTTAGCTTGTCGAAAACTAAATCTAATTCAACAAAATGCGGTTCTAATAAAGATCGAATTGAATTAGAAGCTTCACGAGAAACCAGTTTACTCAGGTATCTATAAAATAAACTCTAATTTTGTGCTAACTTTTAAGTTTGAGCTTCGTTACAATCGAATATTAAATCAAGATCGATGCTTTAATCTATAGATTAACAATCGTTTTTGAAAATACAAAAGCTGATACATCTTGGGTTCCGAACAGGATATTCACTATGAAATTATCTTATTGTAAAACAAGATGAATGTAGCGAAGATCGAGAACTCTGTGGCATATGGTTTGACAAAAACGTTGCGCCCTGTGTCCATAAGTCATGGTAAATGGCGAGATGTCGCCCGACCACTTTAGCCAGAGCTGCTAAGGCCGTTAGATTTATCGACGCTACGTGGAGACATATTTAATAAATTCCTCGCCTACTCCACTCCTGATAAAGTCCTAAACTCTCAAGTATAAACATTAGGTATATGCTAAATACCGCCCTCGAAGCCAAATTGTTAATTAATCTAATTGTATGGGGCCGCGGCTATCGAGGACGGAATTTGCTACCCTCGCACGCCCAAAACCGAATGGGTATATTACATAGGGCCGAACTTTGTCACCTTTCTGGGATACGAGTTTACGGGTCAAGGGATAATGTATGATGGATTTGATCGGCAATCAACCGTTAAGGAACAGGATGAAGCTACATTGATCCGTACAACTATCTCAAAGCCACTGTAAATAAACACAATGAAACGTTTCCCGAGTTGCAGTTTCTAATCATCTCTATCATTCTATCTTTTATTTTCATGCAGCTAGTTTATCAAATAAAGAATTTGTTCCTCCGTGGATTAAACGTGAATACGTGTGTACATTGTAGAAACCAGATAAAATCAGAATGTTCGTAATTGCCCGTATTCTCTAGAGATTTAAAGCTTCGTTCCATATCCCGTCACAGTAATACGGGAGGAAACTGAGTGAACAATTTTTTGCTCATTCTGGGTGTCAGACAAAAGGGAAGAAGGATCAGAGTCCTTTGTCGTTTAGCGAGCTGATGAGACTGGCTCGACCCCAACTATGTTCTTATCTCATTCTGATCTGCGACGTCTGGAATCGTTGTTGTTGATACATTCACTGAGCTTTTACTATCCAGTTAATTGTAGTAGCAATAACTCCGCAAAGTATTTCAAAAAGCTTTTAAAAAATCACGACTGTGAAAGCTGTGTAGAGGGTAGAGAATAAAATAAAAATTGCTTTATTCTGAGTTTATTTATACGATCAGTTCGCATTTGAACCTTACACTCCCTTGGCGTTTCAACGAACATTTAATTCATGGCGGGGCCCTCGATGCTATCTAAAATGACGCGCGACGTGTGGTAGGGGAATTGAACTGGAGATATTGCCAACTGTCTCGAAGCCCGTTTGTCCTTTACGTATCGATGCAATCATGTGTCTGGTCCTTTGCACTGGTAATTGGATTACATGTACATACTTTAGCATTTCTCTGTATACGACACACATTTTTTGCTTTAACTTGATTAACTGGTTACCAAAACACAAAAAGGTTTACCTGCCAATTTTTTACATTGAACAAAAAGATTTTATTTTGAAAAACAAAAACGTGGAAACTTCCACCTGGTCGTTTTTTAGTGGCCCACAGCTAGGACTGACATTGGAATTGGATTCGATCAGGCGTAATGGGTTCCCATCACATTAAACCCCGTTACCGCCATCGACGCACTATAAGCACCCATTGCAACTAAATAACTACATTATTTTCAGTATGGTGCTATCTATACGTTTAATGTACCATGATGCTTATATTTGGTTGGTGTGGTATGGGTCAACTGGAAAGTTGGTTGTTTTTATAATTTTACCACCTTCAGAAAGTAACAGTTTAAATGCGTTAGCTCTAGTGTTCATAATATTATGAATATTTAAATTTTAAATTGTATTTCAGTTTGTGTATATCAGACAGCAACTTCAATTATTTTTAGATGGACACGTAAAACCCGGAACTGCTGAAAGCTGAAGCCAAAGCTGAATTTAAAATGGAGCGGGCGTCAATCTAATCGGGGTAACCTAACAAAAATGCCATGAAACTTAACCGTTCGGGATTATGGTGGCGGGGTGAAACCGTCGAGGGCCCGCACTACTCTCCCATTAGATGGGCAATTTGTTTGGGTACAGGCGCGTAAGCCTTTAATCTCTCATAGCACTCCGCCCCAAGTGACTGGCCGTCCAGAGTTCGACCATGCGTTACACGATTTCAACTATTATTTTCGAAGTTTTAAATAGAGATTCGATCGGATACCGAGCGACGTACCGTTAAATTGGTTTGGTATTTAGCTGTAAATATTTTATAAATGTATGAAAATTCTACCTACTGTATTACGTTCGCGTAAATGGCAAATTGAGTTGTTTGATTAATTGTTGATTAAATCAGTGGGGATTAAAATATTATTGCAATTCTGTGAATTAAAAAAATACCAATTAAGATAATGCCTACTGTATTATTTATAAATAAAATATCAGTGCTATATTATATGCTTCACAAATAAGTGTTATGATTTTTACATTTTTCAACATGTTTTCATCAAAGTTGTTCTCTTGTAGCAACAAACACATGTGGGTTACACATAGGTCCCTACAGGGATACATAAGTAAGTAGACAGATGTTTGTGTCGGAATTCGATACAAAAACTGTGGATTACTGCGTGTAACTGACTGTGGCATCGACCACTTGTGCCACAAACACGTCGGTTCTAACAAATAGTAAACTATTCTTCTTTCATTGTTGCTCATCAATAACCAGCCTTTTTGCCAACGAGTTGTTTAATACGTTCGCACTTTGTAAAACTTGGGTGCCATACACCTTTCGATCTGTCAGACATGTCGTAAGATGGATCGCCCGAATATTGTTTCAGCGTAAGAATTTCTTCCCATCATGGGTCTGTGAGAAATATAAGGAGGAAAACGTGACGTAGTTTTTTATTAAAAAGGAAATAAATATTTTTGGTTTGTTATGATGTTTTCTAAAATGTATGTTAGAATTTGGTACAGGTAAAATGTTTTAAAGTACATATAATTATTAATTTCAAATGAGTAACTATAATTAAACAGTAATTATGAATCTCGAATGTCGGGGTATTTGTCCCTTCGCAAATTTTCTCTTTCAAATATTTTGTATATTCTATAGCGGAATAATCTAATGTGACATTAATATTACTAAAGTAATTATTCTTGCACTGAAGTGTAAAGCAATTATATGAATTCCAATTTAGATTTGAATTTGTGTAATATAAATTGTATATAAATATTAAATGTAATATAATAATTATGGGGACCATTTCGTGGAAACTTTTGCAATTACACATTATGTTTCATATAAAATCATGTAATTATTACAATTCGGGCGTGACTTCATTTAACGCAATGCGTAAGCTGTAAAATCTTTCTCTAAATTAGGAGGTAAATGTTCGTAATAAATGTGGAGCCAAAAAAATAGACCAAGGTAACAAAAACTAGCGCTAAAAATGGCCAAATATTAAAGATAGAAGTTATCTTTCTTTCAGCTAGAAGTTCACAAACTCTGTACAATAAGGCAGATGATAAATCGGTGTATCTAAGTTGAGAGAATTAATTGTGCTCGTAGGAAAACAAGATTGGAATTGGTCCTGGGTTGGATACAAGTAAATTCTTTATTCCCTAGCGTGCCACCCATCACTTTCGCGAACTTACCTTTATATCTGCGGAATTTTCGAGTTGTTTTTGCTTTGGGAGGCAGAGAATGCTAAGTTTATTTTTTATTTCTTAAGTATGATAGATATAACGTCAATGTGTTAAACTTAGATCTTGTGTTTTCCAGATTACATACTGATGTTTATTGACTATTTTTACTTGACTGTCAATAGATTTGAAATAAGCTAAACTTTGTGTTTGCATGTTCTACATTAATTTCCACAGTGTAGGTATGTAATGTACCGCTATTATAGGTTTTGATAATAAAGAACACGGTTTGTTCTCAAAATCGTCGTACCCACTGGAAACTTTTTTTAAGCAATGCCTATAAAATATAACTGTCAGTACCTTTTTAATTAAAAATTAACATGATTTAACGAACTAAAGCCGACAACGAATTCGATGAAATTATCTGGAGCGGTCATGTTAATCATTTCATGCGGGTTACATTTTGATAACCAATTAATCTACTTTTATTTTATTTTTGTATAAATATATTAACAAACAGTGAGCTAATTATCGGTTAATTGTTATTTATGGAAATGTGGTGGTAGATATTCATGATTTGATATGATCTGTTATCAAAGCGAGTGTAAAATGTAATGTAGGTTGAATATAATTATGTTCGTACATACTTATATCTATATCAGTTCATAGATTGTGGCTAAAAAAACACAAATTCAATATGTATCTAGATAGAATGTATATTCCTACAGGTTTACTTGAATACATTATGCCATTAGGCCATTATGTATTCTACTCCAAAGTTGGCGTTGAAAAGTTTTGACGTGTATTGGAATATTATGAATGCTATAGAAATCTTGAAGTCAGTGAACTTTGCTACCTAGACAGGCAGAGTAGACTACCTAATTATCCATGGAAATTATGTCAAAAATGCCATTCAGATGTTTCTTAAATTTTGTGTAAGAAAGTCAAACGAAAGGTTTATAAAATAAAAATCAATCTATTTGAATACAATGCTATTTTATGCAAACTATGCATAGTTTCATAAAATTACTAAAAATATACTATTTCCATTCTGAACATATAAAATAAAATAAAATAATGTCGGGACACCTTTTCACACACGGTCGGTTAGCCCCATGGTAAGTTATTAATTAACTTGTGTTATGGGTGCTAACACAACTGATAAACTACATATAGCTACATATATATATATTTATAAATCCCAACCCATTATTTATAAACACCCAGACCACGGCCAAGCATGCTCATCACACAAATGTCGACCGAACCGGGAATCGAACGCGGGACCTCAGATTCGGCAGTCCGGCATGGTGACCATTGCGCCATCGAGGTCGTCACACATATGCGCCTCAAAAAGTAAAAAACATCACAATTTTTGTCCCAACAACCTAACTTCCAATAGTAAATATCGTATGAATCGTCCCACTAACAATAAAATTGTTAGAAAAACATTCCAAGCTAGAAAACACTGCATTTCATTTCATGGATTCCGATTTAGTTAGAACCGCCATATTGGATTTCCATAATTAACACTAGCCGGTTACCGTTCCGCATACCTAGTGATTGAATCGCGTCCCATCAAATTGATTTAAGCGGATACCTGCTGTATAATGAGCTTTGTTATATGTATAATCACTGACTTATTCTAGATTTTCTAGAAAGTAAAAACTGTTTAAAAATTGCACTGTAGATAATATCAGGATTTTTTGCACTTACAAAAAAAAAAATCCTACCAAAAAAAAAACCTAAAAATTCTTCACTTGCCTACCTTCTTATTCACTTGATTGATTATCTCATTCAGTATTCATGATTGCTCATGTATCCATGTCTTAACTTCTTAATTATAATATGTGGTGCACAAATTAATAATAAGCTGGAATCTTGATTAAAACTTGGATGTGGGCTCATTGTTATTTAGGGTGTAGTAAACTTCAAAACTTAATCCAAGTATATAATGCCGGTGCTCTTTAAAATTTAATATAAAGAATACAGATGCTTGAGACGTTGTTATAATAATGTTATGATCTCCTCATATCGTCGCTGTCACTGGAATTTCAGTTTTATTCTTGTTTTAAAGCTTTATTTAAAATGAATGCGGTACGTCGCGATTACCAGCAGAACCGTTTCAAAATAATGTCAATTAAATCATTTAATGGGTACGTTTTTATTTAGACTCCTCTATAAATATAAATACCTACCTGCATACAAATTAAGATACCTATAGTCTCTGTAATTATCTCTACGAAGAATCTTTTGAACTATGATAAAAATAATCAATATTGTAGCAAATGTATAATGATTCTAAAAATATTTGAATTGAAACGTAAAATAAAATTTTCATAGCGATAGACGTGTCAACGTTTTGATAAATCTATGACCGCATAATATAAAATATAGCTGTATAATGACCGTGGGCAGGTGCGTGGCCCAAGGGTGGTTTCTCTCGGGCCATTGCACGTTGAAATTGCGTCGACACCAACGCAAACTACCCATGTTTCACCCCGAACCGAAAGCATTTCATTTCAACCTTTTTTCAGAAAACTTTAACGCGACACAAACGATACAGAACACGTACAGTTATTACGTGCTTTAAGAACAAAGCTATGTTATTGTTATGTTTTAGAATTAAGCTTGTGAAACGTTTTAAGGAGTGGAAGAGTCCAAATCGATGTTGTGTCATTAGTAAACGTAATGCTTTTACAGTGCTAAACTTTTTTACCAACTTGGTAATGTATTGCAAACAAACAATTTGATCTAGCATTATTTTATAAAGCTGTTTTCTCAGATCTTAATCTGAGGCTGTTTTGTTATTTTATTCTCGCTTATATTATTATTATAGGTATTTACTCTCTCTCTCTCGGTAAGTAACAAGTTAATGAGACTATCCCTTAAGTATGAAACTCGAAACGCTACAACAGATAAGTATTCCGACCCACAAGCCGTTATTTATTTGTCATTCGACGACAGATGAAAAATGTGTGTCGCGCTTTAAAAAAATATCAATATCCAATGGGATTGACCGACCTCAAAAAAACAAAGGCAAAAGATACACGCATACAATGTTCGAAAATAAACACAGTATGTAACAAAGCACGTACATTTTTGTTTACTCTGTGAAATTGATGTGTGCAGTACGAATGGGTCTATCGGAAATTAACTGTGTGTTTAGGAACGAACAAGACGTGAAGTAAACATGATAACAACTGAGCGAAATTATTAATGCATGTTAACGATATCACCTTTAAACTGTCCGATCATTCACGCTGTTTTAGCTGGTCAAGTGCACTGTGCTTGTTAATTTGTAGATATTGGTGATAATGAAGGTAGGGAATGTAAATGGCAGAATTATGAGTTTCTGATGAGGGACAAGTTTTCATGAATATAGCATATTTGACACGCGTTTTACTATATAGTGCTTCGATATAGTGGATTTAGATATAGTGGGTCGGGCCGAAATCGCTTTGTGGGTTTTAGAAGACTTTCACAAAGCAGCCCGGAGCCTGGAAATTGGTGATTGATACACCCGTGCATCGGAGAGCACGTAAATGTCGGTCCTGCGCCTGATCTCTCTACGGTCGTGTCGGATTGCCGTCCCATCGGGTTATGAGAGTGAAGGAATAGGGAGTGCACCTGTGTCTGCGCAAATGCTTGTGCACTATAATATGTCCTGCGCAATTGGCTGATCTCCTTAAATGAGAACAGCCGCCGTAGCCGATAATCGGCTAGGAGGACATCATCATCAGTGCTTCGAGGCGTAAGGTAAACGCGAGTGAAGTCGTCATGCCCCAATAGTCGTCAATTAATCTTAAAACTTTTATTATTATTTTCTACTGAACTTAAAATGGGCCGGTTTATATATCAACATATTCTTGATAATATATTGCACAATTAAAATAACAATACGGGGTTTTAACAGTCACGGCTTCTAAGATATGTTATTTCAAACGTGTGTGCCCTAACAAAATCGTTTTTTCGTGAAGTTCAGCTGTCAAAAGTGAAACTCAGCACGTGGTTTTGTGTTTTGATTTACATAACTCCAGTGGGGTCTGTGGTATGTTTCTTTGTTCAATGAGATAGTTAAGTTTATTTGCTAGCGATGTAATATGCAATTTGGAATACTTTTAACATAGAAGATATATTTTTTTAATGTGACATCTATTGGTACTTCAAAACTCCCATTTGACCCAAAACCCGTCAATTTTACAATTATTATGACGAGTACTGGGACATGCTCAAAAGTTGCACCTAAATTCGTCATGATGAGGATATTTTGTGTTTTACAGTACAAAATGCGAATAAATAGCTAATATCGGGACTTTTAAAAAATTGATAACTGTCTAGAACAAACATATTTAAGGTTAAGATTACATCCAAACTAATATTATAAATGCGAAAGTAACTCTGTCTGTCTGTCTGTCTGTCTGTCTGTCTTTCTGTCTGTCTGTCTGTCTTTTCTTCACGCCTAAACTACTGAACCGATTTGTGTGAAATTTGGTACAGACATAGTTTGAAACTTGAGAACGGACATAGGATAGTTTTTATTACAAAAAAAAATAAAAATAAAATTATTCCGGACATATAGCGCCATCTATTGGTCAAATCAAAAATCTGCTGGTAGTCACTATTCCACGCGAACGAAGTTGCGGGCAAAAGCTAGTTTGTTCATAAAACTGCGTTTCTTTTAAGCTTTTTCTTAAGGGTAAATTTTACTCTGCTGGTTCTAGATGCACGTACACAGTCATGTTATTCGATTCAATTAATATGTTTCTTAATGGTTAAATCCCCTGTTTTCTATAAGTATGCACTTTCTACGAGTGTTTTTCAGGTATATATTGGCCGCTGTAGACCTCCGCCATTTGATTAAGATCTACCGCTTTGGGTACAAGTAGGTCTAGCACTAGCCTTTGTTTCTACTACGCTAGGATTACAATTTGTGGCAAACAAAAATTGACTGTTCTTACACTATGTTTTTTGTTAGAAATAACTGCATTTCGTTATGCATATTGTACCGCGTCTTCCTAACGTGCCTTAATAGCGCCTGTATAAAAATTATGTCATTCAACTAGTTTTGACGCAAAAATATTAAAATCAGTTTTAAAACTAAGATGACATAGCTTCCATCGCTGTCACTTCTTTGCTTGTCGTATTCGATATTGATGGGTAAAGAAAGAGTAATCTTAAGTAAGATTTTTTATTTAAAATTGTCTGTATTTAGTGATTGCATAATCGTAATTTTAATAGCAGATCATGACTGAAAGCAACTACAAGCAAGAGGGCCTTTTAAAAGTCATAAAAGCTGTAAATCAAGGGCCCACACACAACATCAGATGCAGCAAAAAAATTTGAGCCCTTTTAAGACAACTTTAATGAAATGGTGACACAAAACCGACGATTATCCCTGTATATACTATAGAAATGAACCCAAGGACAATCTCCGGTTCTGTGCTAAAGTATTGCTAACTATGGAGCAAAACTACTTGGGCTATTGCGTTGCGAGGGATGTTGATTGGATATAGGAAACTATAGGAACTATGGCACCTGGAAAAAAGTCGTGGTGGCCTGGTGGGCCAAGAATCAACCTCTCAAGTATGAGGGCGCGGGTTCGATTCCAGGTCAGGCAAGTACCAACGCAACTTTTCTAAGTTTGTATGTACTTTCTAAGTATATCCTGCAATGACACCAATGACTGTGTTTCGGATGGCACGTTAAACTGTAGGTCCCGGCTATCCTTGAACATCCTTGGCAGTCGTTACGGGTAGTCAAAAGTCAGTAAGTCTCACACCAGTCTAACCAAGGGGTATTGGGTTGCCTGGGTAACTGGGTTGAGGAGGTCAGATAGGCAGTCGCTTCTTGTAAAGTACTGGTACTCGGCTGAATCCGGTTAGACTGGAAGCCGACCCCAACATAGTTGGGAAAAAAGGCTCGGAGGAGGATGATGATGATGAGGAACTATGGCACCTGCCGATGACAATGTATAAAATACATGTTAAAATGGCAGGTGGAGACTCGCCACCTCACTTACTGGGCCCCCGGGAATCAGTTGCTAAATCGCAACAAGAGGGCAACAGGTACATGAGCGGCTGAAGGGTGAGGATACCTCGGCGGACTTTAAACGCAGATCACGCGCTCCCTGTGGGTCCAGCATCACCGGCCCACTCGCCACTTACCATGAGGCACCTACCCTCCGAGCAGGGCTGCTAACCCTGCTCTAGCGACTCCACTCTGGTCGGCCAATGAAGGCAAGCCAAGAGGCGGGAGACCTTCACTCCAGCAGGCCGGAGATGGGGGACAGTATACTCTCCCCGGAGCACTCGGATATATAGCCCCGCGGGGTCGCTACTCCCCGTCATCCACCTCAGATGATCTGTGGGGCTTATTAGATATTATAATTATTGAGTTTGAATTGAACGGTTAGTTGTACCTAATTATATTTTATTTTTTGATTGATACCTTTAAGACAGTAGAGAGTTTAAACTGTCTATAGAGATTTTTGCAAATGGTACTTAGCATGCGCTAAGCAGTTCAAAAGTTTTGATGAATGACAACCTTACCTACATATCTCTGAATGTTAGAAATTATTTCGCGATAAGCTATATAAATGAATGTCGCTTTTATTTTTTGTGAATACTAATTATTTTATTTTACAATTTAAATATTTTAAAAGTAATTATTTTACTCGTGCTACATATGCACATGACTGCATCGTTATTATGATTAAAAAATATAACATACTAGCTTCTGCCAGCGGTTTCACCCGCATCCCGTGGGAACTACTTCCCGTACCGGGATAAAAAGTAGCCTATAGCCTTCTTCGATACATGGGCTATCTAACACTGAAAGATATATTCAAATCGGACCAGTAGTTCCTGAGATTAGCGCGTTCAAACAAACAAACTCTTCAGCTTTATAATATTTATATAGATATTTTATACATAGACTGGTTTTGTGATTCCAAGCGTTTGATAGATAGGAATATAAATTAAAATGCAACCATATATCTGTTTTATTGAATACCTGCTCTTCTAACAGATTATTGCCTGCTATTCTAAATAGGAATTTGTTTTTTTATCTATCTACCTACCTGATGTTTCAAAAGCACAAGTATGCTTAACAAATTCAAGCACAAAAAAATGTACATAACTTGAACCTTATGTTCAAGAGCAGAGAGTTTACATTAGCATTAAAAGTTGACGAGTACTGGGATAATTTGACGAGTATCCGTACAAATCAGACGACTATTGGTACAAATCGCCCTTTTTTTATTTTTGCCTTAATAAGTATATAAACCCATCAAAATGATTAAAAAAACATTAGTTAATTAGAATAATGAATAAATACTCTATCACGTCATGCAAAAATTTTCATTTTCTATTGAATATTTAACACACAGTAGCGTTTCAAAGTCAGTGATTTCCGAAATCCGACGACTATTGGTACGTTTACCTTAGTCCGTAAAATATGCAATTATTTTGCTATCGAAATGTTATGTTTACCCACCTTGGGAAAAATTGTTAAATCAAATCATTTAGATAGAAACGTGTGTTCACATTAAATATAACACCCTAATGTGGACTTCACTGTTTGACCGCAACACAAACAATTATGAGGTTGACTGCTAAATTAGTACACATGTGGTTAATTTATATTGTTTAACCCAATCTAGTCAAAATGTCAGTCAGTACAATTCCCACGCTATTTGATGACTTCGGATGACTAAAACACGTTTTGTTATTCCATTTCCTACAACAGTCACCCCAGTTTTAGGGAAAACCTGTTGTGATTTTAGTAAATAGAAAATCGGGAGTGCGCGCGACGTGGTTCGTCGAATCCTATTTTATTTTGACAGTTCTGTGAGCTATGACGCATCTACTCGTACGTTGGAAAGTGGGGAAGAATTGAATTACCCTTTTGTTATAGAATAACAGTTATAAATTTAAAGGACATGCAAAGATATCATTAGTCATTATTTTGTTATGTAATGTCGTAACAGCCGAAGAGACTTAAATGAGATTCAGTAAACTTTATACAGCTCAGCTACCTTAATTCGACTTCCAGTAAAAGTTCATAGAATAATAAACAAGACAGCTCATGAAAGTAATGTGATAGATTATTCCGAGTTCATTTTATTTCCTCAATAGAAACGCGGTTTATGGGCGTCGTAGTGTGAAGTGCTGTTTTAAACTTTTACTGTTTGTCATTATATTTGAAGTCGTGAAAGCTGAATTAATGGAAAAGCCAGGTGCTGTATTATGATGTGTAGTAGTGATTTAGACACCATGCCTAGGGGAATGGAATTCTTGTTTTTCTGTGTTAAAATCCGTTATATATGGTTATTCGTTGGTCTAGAGGTCGCAAGCGCGGCTGCTGTTCTCGAGGTCTCGGGTTCGAATCCCGGGTCGGGCCGAAATCGCTTTTTGGGTTTTCTTAAACTTTCACAAAGCAGCCCGTAGTCTGGAAGTCGGTGATTGATTCACCCGTGCATCGGAGAGCACGTAAATGTCGGTCCTGCGCCTGATATCTTTCCGGTCGTGTCGGATTGCCGTCCCATCGGGCTATGAGAGTGAAGGAATAGGGAGTGCACTTGTCTGCGCAAATGCTCGTGCACTATAATATGTCCTGCGCAGCTGGCTGATCTCCTTACGTGAGAACAGCCGCGGTGGCCGAAATCGGCCGTGGACGTCATTATGGTTCGGTATGACCTCTGTACTGTGTGCAAAAACTTTAAACACATACTGTATATAGTATACAGGGTTATAGGTAAAACACTAACAATCATAAACTAAAACTTTTGTTCTACGACTTTTAATAATTCTCAGATTTTAGTTCATCAAAATTTTCACACAAAAATTAAAATATTTCAAGTGTACGCTCTAAAAGTTAGTAAACAGTAGTACAAAAGACAGCGGACGGGAGCAGGGAGCGCGGCTCGGGCGGGGGGGGGGAGCGTTTGACCTATTTACGAGCGGCCGTCAGTCGTTTTTATGCGCCCGCGTCGCATCATACGTGTCCTTGTAGGGAAATTCGGTGGTGCGAACGTAATTATCTTTACAGTATGGCGTATCGATATTCAAATGTCGAGTACACGGAAATGGTGCGAACGCTGGCTAGATGTGATGACAATGTTTCGGAAGCCTGTCGCCAATACGCCATACGATTCCCAAACATCCCTACACCTAGCTGAGTAACAATGCTAGCCGCCACACAGCGGTTACGAGATTACAGGCAATTCCGGCATGCCATCAGGGATAGTGATCGTCCACAGAGGCACACAGTACGTGAAGAAGACGATATTTTGTTTTTTTTTTTTTTGACCTTTTCGTAAAAAGGCGGTAAATCGTAGCGTAGCGAGTTACCAATTCAAAAGTATGACTAGGTACGAGAATAGTGCGCGGGAGGCGTAGGGTAGACAAAAATCTTGCATTCATTCTAAAAATGCAAACCCTTCACCAAACGAATTTATTGTAATGTGTGATAATCTCGACTCGTCCGCACACTCTAAGGTCGACTAATCGCTCGACTGGTCTCGATCGGGCCTTTTGTTGGTGAAGAAATGGTAGGGGCGTGCTTATCACTATAGCAAAATAGAGTTGAAATGTGTGATAGACCAATGAAATCTTGTAGGTTTGTTTTTGGCAAATGTATTACCTATGTTTTATAAAAAGTCATAGAACAAAAGTTGTAGTTTATGACTTTAGTAATACAGTCCTGCAAGGTTGTTAGTGATTTACCAATAACCCTGTATAACAGGCTGTGTGAAATGCCTTGTGTATATTGAGTAAGTTAAAGTTAATAAATAAAAAAATCATAGTCTCAAGAGAGACTAGCTCTTTTAAGTCTATCATTTTATTGCTACAAAATGATAAACAGTCGCGAAAAAGTTAATCAACTAAGCCATGTTAATACTCTCCTTTGAAATATTAGTCTTTAGACTTTGTGTGTTCACAGAACAGTATTAATAAATAAAAGGATAAAATCCGTACGAAATCCCGTACTTCAGAGACAGATATACTCACAAAGAAATAATTAATCAGTATAATTAACTTACTACTTAGGAACATACTTGGAATTTCTTGGCTTCATTAGTGAGAGTTCATGAAGAAAATGGACTCTAATTCTAACTCCAATTAACAAATGCAACTTCTGCCTCGTCACGGAAGGTCAATTAAGAAATATAAAGCCATGAAAAGTATGGCAATTAGTCTAATTTAACTTTGTCCCTTACATTAAGTTACAGTTAAAGAGGCGTAAATCGAATTAATTGGTGACGTCATTGTAACTTTGTCGTGTAATAAGTCTTTGTAGTAGTTATATTGAGAGTTACTACGTAGAATTTGTAAGGAGTTCCCTCGGTGAATACTTGTATTGTATGTACTGACTACTTAGGTAGGTACACTTACCAATTTCTAGTGTTATTGTATTAAAGTTTGAAAGATCTTAGTGTCCCTAGAAACACATTTAGATAGCTTTTGTTTTTGCGGGTGACAGCCACCATTTATCACTAGGCAAGCAATCAACTAAAATAAAATATTTTTATCAAAATAATAACTAGTCAAAAATACATATTGTATATTTTATTTTGATGAATAATGTATTATTTGAAATCCTCTTGACGAGCTTTGTAATGTAATAGAAAATTAACTTTTTATGTAAAACGAGACTTTTAACTATTAATAAAAATGTATACGTGTACCTAGACGACTTGTTAAGAAAAGATCTTGAAATTCGATTATCTTGAAACGGGTTAACTTTTGCCCAGTGTATCCCATGGTCAAATTTGTCCGTATTGACCTATACTATCACCTCATGAAAGGATACGGTCTACTTACAAGTAACCCTGTATAAAGAATATTATATGCACACTTCTTTACCTTTCAACGGAACCTCACTAAGCAGTCGAGTAAAAAAGAAAAACGTGAAGTACAAAAATAGCATTCCAATCTTCCTTATGAAGAGTGAACGCAGGGCGTTTGAAAGCTTTGAGTCCTCAAAATGAGTATTCGTCGTATGACAGACTAATCTACTGGGACCTTCTATTACTAAGATAAGCCTTTGAAGATCTCCCAACGAGCTTCTTATTATTGCAAACTAAGTATTCAGTGATATCTTTTTATAAACGAACCTCGTAATTTATATTTGAGCCGTTTTTAAAAGGAAAGGGATCTTAAGCAAACTTTTTTTCTAAAATAATTAAGGCGTTACGTTTTTTTATTTATCCAACGCGCAGTAGGGTGAGTGCTATGCAATTTCAACGTGAAATGAAATTATTTGACAAAGTTTTTAGAATGGGGAAAATGGGATTCAATTTCGACAAAAGAGAGAGAAAGAAACTTGTAGATCAATTTTCATAAACTTTTTAATTATAACGACTGAAATCCAATTTTCAAATTAACTCGTGCTACAGAGGTAATATTCTCGGGAATCTTCGTACCAAAACGTATCCCGGTGTTAATTTATCTTTGTTAAAAACTTAATTACGACGGCAATGAACGCCGGTGGACATGGCGAGGCGAAGACAATGGCAGACATTGTTATTGTTTACAAAGACGCCGCCGGCAACTTTTACTGCATACCTAAGTGTTGTTTAGATGACATCGTGTAATTTGATTACCAAAAATAAACTAATTAGCCTAGAGGTTTTCTAGTAACTGAACTCGATTGCTACCTAAGTTTCTTATAACTGATCAATAAAGTTTGTTATTGATTTATTTGGCTTGAATAACTATACTTAGGTAGTCATTGATGATATTTAGGATTTTTTTTTAAGTATAGGTATTACCATTTTAAACAACTGAATGAATAAATACACTATTAAAACATGTTAGATTTGGTAAAAACAAACACACTCAATATTTTGAAACTAGTGAGGTTTTGCACTCGACTCTCGGAGGAAAACCAGTGACGTGGAAAATACAACACCTCTGCTAATCCTTTACACGGCGCGCCATTAGTGCTCCTCGTATTTATGCTCTCCGAGCCCCAATTATATAGTTTTAACGAACTGCACACAGTTCACTGCAACTTCAACTTAATTCCAATTTGTTTAATTGTTGTTGTAGCTAGCTCGTGTAGGGACGACCATGATATCCCGCGCTCCGCGCTTAATACAATCTCAAAGTGAACGCAGAAAGAGTTGTGGTTAGGGCAATGAATATCTGGTGTGCCCGCATGTAGTTTAAATTGCGTTTCCTTTGAGTGAAGCACAAAGACGACTGGATGCGAGGAACTTCATCTAGCGGAAGACTTTGCCAACGGCCTTTTTCAGGGTACACAACTTTACGATTGGCGCAGTGCGAGCGAATCAAAAGCTGCTAAGTTAGCAACCCACTGCGAATCCATCTTTTCTTAAACTTCATAACTCACTTCATATTAAACTTGCTTTAGTTTAAGAACAAATCTTCGGCACTTGAGAATAATCTTCATGCAGCTGATCTTTTATGGCATTTATTATTAAAATAAATTCTGTTTTCTCAACTTTTGGTTGATTGAATGTTTTGATTTTGCCTACAACGCAATATTACCTACTCTTTGTATTATTCTGAGGTAGTCTTGTTTGTATTATTCTGAGTTGATTCAAAGCAAATAATTCTTGCAGTTAGTTCACAGAATCGAATGCCTCCGTTTTACGTTCCAATACATGTTTACTCAATACGATTGAATTAACCGTCACGATAAAATTATATACACAGAAAACCAAATAAAAATTTCCCCTCGCACGTACACTCCAGCACTAAAGTTTTTTTATACATAGAACACTAGCACGGGCTCGTAATGGCGAGTAAAGAGAAAAATAAAAGAACGGGTTCGGGACCTATCTTAAAAAGAAGTTTCCGTCTTAGAAACCTCAAAGGCAAGAGCGGAAGTTTAAAGAAAGGCAGAGGCGAACATTTCAAATGGAAAGTTTAAACTGAGGCACGATCGAACTGATAAAGCCTTCCTTCAATGTTTGCTCCTATAATTTTGTTAACTCTAGTGGCTCGGATCAAACGTAAAAGACGGCGTGTAATCAGCTCCTGGCACAGTACGTCCAGACCTACTCGTACATATATCGTGAACTAAATATAAGGCATTGACTGCTTCGCTACAAATATCAATAGCGTACTTGGAAAATTTTATTAATAACGACTGCGGAAATAGTGGGTTGAACAATGTATTAATTAAGCGTTCTAATTGCTTGACACAGTTTGTGAATTACAGTGGTTTAGTTTATAGGTCAAGTTATACTACAGATTTAATTAAAGGAAGTGTCCTCTTTAGTTACTCTCACCATAAGAGATCTACTTATTAGTCTTCAATGACTAATGATATTATTGATTACGTAACTATTATAAAGCCGAAGAGAGCTCATTTCCTGTTTGTTTTCCTACTAATTTGAAGAACTAGTGAACCAATTTGTAAAAATATTTCTATATTAGGAAGACCATCAATCAAGGAATGCTACTTTTTATTATCCAGGCAGACGAAGAAGTTCCCACGGGACTCAGATGAACCGACTATAGGTATAGCAGAAGCTAGTATTTATAACATAGGTAAGTGTAACTTTTTTGGATATCTAACCTCCGATATAGTTATACTTCTGATAACCTAACAGAGTACCTGACGTACTTACGCTTTAATTGTCAAAAAAGTAAGTAAGAAAACCAAAAGAATCTTGCTGGCAGAACACTGTTATATGTACCTATTGAGGTGAAGTCATCCACCCGTTGATTCCATTTCATTGAATTTTAGCTGATTTGCGTGTAATAACTGATATACTGATAATTTTGTGAGAATTTTAAACCAATAACTAGTAACACCTAGATTACTAACAGGAATCATTTAATTTATTAATTGTTTCTCTTTTCATTAACAGGAACACGAAAATTATTATAAAGGGTTAAGTAAATAATACACAATTTGCTTTCATTTTATCTATTTCAGTGTAACAAACATTATTCATTATTTTATATGTAGAATCATCTACCTACCTATTAAAGTTAGCTTTCCTTAGTTAATCTATATAGGACAAAGATTGGGTTATCGGCAAAGTTTTACAAAGTCAGAGATAATGCCAACTTTGTCCGAACTATGTACATCTAAACTAAATGCTTGTCTAATTACATAATTGATAATTTAAATGTTACACAAACTTGCTATGGATCATCAAATTAAGTATAGAAACTTTTTGGTGAAGCTGTACAATTCGCGATAGTTAACTTTGCATTTTTGTAGATAGCTATTTAAACCCTATTTAAAGCTTTTAACCCATGTCAAATGGCTATCTTCAGAAATGAAAAGTATTTTTTTTTTAATTGTAACGTATTAAGACGGACCTTTCGCAATAAATATAGAACACAAGAGTTTTACTATCGCAATGTATATATGTAATTTATAAAAACTTAATAAAACTTTATTCAGATACACATGGTTCAAAAGCGTAAAATCAGTAGTCAACGCACTGATCCTACGTGTTATATGTGACATTCGTTGCTTTAAAATTTAATGAAATAAAAACAGACTGCGCGACCACCCTTTGTAAGCATTTTAGTACAAAAAAAAGAATCCCAATTGAAACAAAAAACAAAAATGAAATAAAAACGAGATTCGTAAAAACCAATATAAATATTTCATGTGAACGTTGGAACCTATTTCACCCAATATCAGGCAAGTGACAAGTTTTCCGCATTCCATATTTACTGCGTAAAATACTTTCACCATCTCTAGAAAGCGCAACATCTAAAAAAATAACACATCGTGCAAAAACATTTACAGCTTCAAATGTATTATTTTCTATTGCAGCAAACCACTAAAATCCATCCGTGAGATTTGTATGTGTGTACCGATATTTTTTTTCAAATTCAATTCCCGTGAAGTGCTCGAAATCCATGACTGAACGATTAAATTTTATTTTGTTGTGTCTGAATTGAGTGTGATAGAAATTTAAATATTTTTTCGTGCATTTATAATCTCGTACGCATTGATTTCCGTCGATTTAATTGCTTTTCAGAGTTATTTTATTACAAAAGGTGATTTCTATGCTATTGTTCGGCGGAATCCCGTTTGAATACTAAATTGCCGAAAATATTGAATATTTTAGTTTTTTACGTTGTGACTTAAATATGATCATTTAAAAATATATGCATATTATTATATGATTTGCAGACAAGTAGTAAATATCGAATTTCAAGAAAACAATAACAGAGTAGGTAAAATCTATATATTTATAATTGACAGTAAGACAATTACTTAACAAACAGCCATTTATCCACATTAACGCTACACTTACAAAATAAAATAAAATAATATTACAGAACCATTAAAAAATAAATCAGCATGACAATTTATTGAAGCGACATTATTTGTTCTACTTATCCAAAAAGTCTTTGGAGGTGTATTTCTAGACTATTCTAAGGGATTCGTTTAAGCTTGTATATTCAATATTTACATAGTTCATTCGTAGTTCACCGCACATAGTTTACATTCCTTTGTCTAAGAACCAATATTGCGTAGCTAGCGGTACTTTCGACTAACGTTTCCATGTAAAAAAAATATGCCGAATTTTTATTTGTTGTCTCCGTTCTCCTTTTCGGCTTTGCAAATCAATTGAAACATAAGAGGTACAATATATTGACTCTGACATGAAGATTGTGTGACAATAGAACTGAAACCAAGCCACAAATTGACTGTTCTCAATCACGAGTATGGATGATCTTCAAAATAAAAGCACAATATCATATCTTTTCCACTTTTACGTGAATTTTATTTTCACGGATGTAAAAGCAGAAAAACGGAATTCGTTGGCTAAAAGTAGTAAATAATAAACAAGCAGCCAACACTATTGCTAGGTTAGAATATTTTGGACGCAGCGTTTGATTCATGCGCTTGTTTTCATGTAGCCGAGCGCCGCCACGCCGCTCCCTGCAGTTCGATTTATGTCCACAGATAAATCAACGCAAATTGAAAGTACACTCGCTTAGGGACTTTTAATAGAGACTCCAAGGATTTTAATCCATTATATTTATTAATTTAGTCATTACTTTATCGCTTTTTCATTGTAGATAAAACAGCCTTAAACCTGAAAGTATCTGCTTCTGAGTCGTGATCGATGGCAGTTTAAGCGCCTTTGTCTTTGTCTCGCCTTTGGCATTTATATCTAGAGTACCTATTTATATTCGCTTCAAAATATTGACGTACCTTTTAAAGGTCAAACTTTCAATTTCCGTGTTTACATTGTTGATTTAAAGCCAGCACCTAATACATATTAATAAGGACAAAACAATATTTTTCTCACCTGTAGGTACATTAAATATAAGTGATCTAAGCACCTCAATTTTTCACCACATAAATGATAAACATCTATCGTAAATTCTAGTAATCCGTTTACTTCAGTATACGTGTATAACTTGACGGCAATAACTTAATTTGTACCGCAAAGGACCTCCACAAAGTTGGTTATCACACGAACTAAAATCAAACACTCCGTATCTTTTAACTAGATTTCACTAAAGCGTCCATATCGAAGTTACGTGATTTCAGTTCTCAGCAATATTCTCTAACACGAACAGACTCCGTAGAGAATGATATTCACTTTATAAAGCCAAGTCTTTATTCATTTAAGAATACACTTTTAGTCACTATAGAATCATTAGGTATTAGAGTTTTTTCAGTTAGCAGCATTTGATCAGTTTCAAAGTCTAAGCACTGGTAAGCACAGAATGTAGTATAAAAGGTATATGGTGACGGAGATGAAGTTGGCGGCTGCAGAGGCGGCCGGCGCGGGAGTCGGCGGGCCTAGCCGGGTGTTCGCCCGGACCACTTGGGAGCGCCACCGAATCGTGTAAAGCGGCTGCTGCCGAGACAGCGCTACTAACCTAAAGGATAAAATAAACTTGTTAGAATTATATGCGGACCTTATTTCATTGTTGTTTTTGATGTTTTAAATATGTACCCCTTAGTATGTATACCTATAGTGTGTATGCCTTATTTTTGGGGATACATGCATTCAACAGCCACCATTATCAACGCAAGCATCCAACGTATGGCTGTACCAAAATTTCTTGCGTGTAGACTTTTTCTATTGGCCATTATCAAAAGCCCGAAATGCACGCGTTGCACTGCAAAAAGTGTGGTCAATAAAAAACTTTTTTACAAAAAAATTAAACCGACTTCCCAAAACACTAAAAAGCAAAAAAATAAACTATTTTTAGGTGCATCGGCCTAGAATTCGGTGTCTAATGGATGTTACTAAGTTAATTTTGCCACCGACTTCTAGGCCGATGCACCTAAAAATAGTTTATTTTTTTGCTTTTTAGTGTTTTGGGAAGTCGGTTTAATTTTTTTGTAAAAAAGTTTTTTATTTAAAGCTTTTCAGTGATATGTATCCATACAAGTGGGAAGTTCTCATCAATACAAAGAATATAAGTCCAAATACGAGGTATTTTACATATTCAGTTGTCGAGTTCCCTCGACTTTCTCTGGTCTCCATCATCAGGTCAGCTTCAAACCTTCACTGTTGCAAAGGTCTTGTCAATACAAATAATTTAAGCCCAAACACGAGGTAGTTTACATATTCAGTTGTCGAGTTCCCTCGACCCTCTCTAGTTTCCATCATCAGATCAGCTCCAAATCTTCACTGTTGAATAGTGCTTTTAGGCGTACACCTGAGTATCAAGTTTTTACCCTATGTATGCCTACAACTTTCGAAGGTTGCCCTCGATTTCTCAGGGTTTCCATCATCAGATCCTGACTTGATGACTATGGGACCAACTGGCAGCTATTCCGAGTCGAACAAAAAAAGAATCACGTAAATCGGTAAATAAACCTCGGAGTAATCGATGTACATACATAGAAAAAAAAAAACATACCGGCCGAATTGATAACCTCCTCCTTTTTGGGAAGTCGGTTAAAAACCAAACCGTGCAATACAAAATGCTGCAGAGGGCGCTTAAAACTTTATTTACTATCCCACCTGCGTCCAGCAAAAAGAACGTTTTGCGACGACCTCTCGATTCATCGACAAAGGTATAATTTCACACATCGTTATTCAGGATTTACGACAAAAATGTCATTTCGGAGACACACCACGTACCTACCTACGCCTTACTGCTTTCTTTAATATGCACAAAGAAAAAAGATCTTTGTACCTTCCGAAAAAGTAGCTAAATAAAAGCATTCGTTCTTGCGTATTTGGCACGTCGGTTGGTGTATTAAAGCCGAGGGCCATTCATAAATAATTTATCGCAGCGTTTTTCTTCCTTTTGGAAATTGTTTAGATCGCGCTAAAAGCTCAGCGGAAGATTCTTTTGACTTCCGAGCGAACTAGCGACGCGGTTGTATGTACACGCTTTCCGAATATGAATCGAGGATCTTCAGCAATCGTCATCGATTTGTTGGAGCTGTACAAGTGTAGGGTTAGTTACGAAAACACTTGTTTCACACTGTTAGCATGTAATATCATAGAGGTGAATGTGGAATACACAATGGGATTTGGTGTTTTAGTTATCCGGACATTAATTGATCATGTCAACGTTGGGCTGTATGCTAGGTTTGGAATTAATACATACCTAATGACGACGGTATTGAGCCGCCAGGGCAGGGTGTAGGTGTGGTTCTTGTGCCTCGCACAGAATGTGTAGAGCAAGTCCCCGGCGGCTGCCGCCAGGCCCCCGTCCTGCGGGCCCCCGCCGCCCGGCCCTGACCACTCGTGCAGCGTTATGTTCCACGAGCCGCATGACTTGTCCTACCACAACATTTTATGGAATACCACTCCAATGGATGCAATAGTATGTTGGAATACCGGCATCCAAAAGGAAAGTTCTGAACCAATGCAATGTTATAAATCGCAAAAGTTCACAACTATCTACATAAATCTCATATTTTGGTGTTATACGAAGTATTTTAGCGGTTAGTGAAGAATTACAACATTTATTTACCTAAATATTTTAGCTTTAGTGCTCTGCAAATAAAATACCTTGATAAAATGAATGGAATTTCCAGAACCAGAAAATCCACAAGAATAAATTGAAGTCGAGAAGATGACTTAAATAGAAATAAAACTCAATGGCTTTTTATCGTGGCTTACCTGTTCAGACGTGATGTCAATGAACAACTGCCGCTCAACGTTGGAATCTAATACCCAAGTGCATTGTTGATAGAAAAACTCGTTCAGACTACCCGTAACCGACACGTTCCTCGACGATATTTCACCTAAAGGAAAAAAACAAAATGAAGTCCTTGAGAAGAAAATAATAAATTTAAAAGACGACAGCGAAACATCTACCTACGCGGGCAATAATGCGACGTTAAGGCACCACGACGAGCCGCCGCAATAGCGACTTTGTAATTGGAACTTTACGATCTTGTTCAAGGTTTTTTCGATTCAGTGTTACCCTAGGCGGCGTGAAACTGGGTCGTGGCACGTAATTTTCTCGGACGCGCCCCGCCGCGCCACCGAGAACAATATCCGACGCGTTTTTCCAAACGTCTGAGACGCGCTTCGAATGTCAAATAGAACTGTTTGTTTTTCGCTTTATGTGATTGGGGGCCTATGGAGTTCATTGAAGATAAATTGCCGATTATTTGCCCCTTTCCTTGAGATATCTTCATCGAATTATCTCGGGATCGCTTTCGAAAAATGTTCATGATAAGCGTATTGTTTGCAGGTAAACAAGAGTTTGGAGATGATGGTGCGCTTACCGGAGTGAGTGGTGTATGTGCGCTGACCGCACATGGCGTCATCGTTGAAACTGTATGCGGCCGCGTAATCAAAACCGCGGCTCGCATATGTGTAATGCGCCACTGAATACTCCAACCGAACACTCGTCCAACTGCGCACCACGACCGGCAACCACGCCGCCTGTCACAAACAACAATTACGTAAATTAAAATTTACAGTTACCGCTTTAGCTGAAAAGAGGAAAGAAAAAATACAATTTACAACAATAGAAATAAATCTCAACTCAACAATCTTTTATTTGATAAAGTCTACATTGTTTTCCCTGGCAGTCAGTAAAAAGCAAATGTTTCTTTAAGATTCGTGGCAAGAACATAAAAGCTGGGTTCCGCGCGGCTACGCACCGTCATCATAACTGTTAGTGTACGTACGTGCACAGCCTATTGACAAATTCAGCGTGCAGTGGTCGGCGCTAACGGCACGCGGTGGCCATACGTAGGCCGCTACTAAGTAATTGAATTTTGAGGAGCGAGTCTCTGAGCTGTCGCCCCGAGCCGCGTCGTCGGCTGCCCACTAATAACAGGGGCGGACGGATGACATGCCGCCAGTTAGCCCATGTTTTATGAGCACCGGGACATGGTCCGCTACGCCGCCACCCGTTTTAGATACAGTCCAGAATCCATTTTGGAACAATGTGAGGTCGTAACAATTTGGCGCGGATGGCGTCAAACCACGATGGGGGAAAAGCAATGTTAATAATTAAATTACGCGTGCGGCTCACGATGTAAGATAATAATTGGATATTTTTTCTTTGTTTTGTAATACACGCCCGCCAATGTGCACATATTATACATTGAACAGTTCGAGATACAACTGAAAATGTAAATATATTTAATCTATACGAGATTAGCAAGCCACCTAGCAAGTCACCTGTCGCGAGCAAGTATTAAGCATTTCTAATCGCATCTACTTATTTTTCAGGGTAGTACGTTTAATTGTTGCTACATACTTAATAGTAACCCTGTTAGTTAATTATGCGGCAGGCACGGCAGCCGGGCGCGCGGCGTCGCGGCGAAAGGGTTGCTCGTCCTCCCCGTGTTAGCATAAGGCCCCACTAACACGATTAATTTATTTGTTGTAGTATATTCAGAGCTCGCAATAATTAGATCATGCATTTCAGCTCCTGTACACCGAAAACCCCGTGTTTATTCTACTTGAAATTGAAATGTTCAAAGTATAATTCACCACACAGAAATGTTACCATTTGTTCAGATGCTATTACGCTGTATTATGTATCGGTCCCTTGATTTTTACTGTCGATTACCCTCAATGTTTCCCTTAATATTTCAAGCAATTAACGTCAATTTTCTTGTCGATGGTTTCCGAATATTTCATTCGCTCAGATAGCTGTAATGAACGTCAATTCCAATGAATGTCACGTCGAGCACTGTTATTTTTTGAATTGCAAATAAGGGCCCGCTACGTCATAAAGTTATAGGTTCTTGTTTAAAATCACCTCATCTTGTATTCCAAGTGGAACAGGTATTGAGTTGAGTATTTCAGTCATTTTTAGTGTTCTTCACTTGGAAAATTGGAATACTTATGAAAGATCCTGACTGATTATAATCAAGGGCTCTTCCGGAGAGTAGGTACTTAAAAATGATTCGAATTCGGAACGACCTTCGCTGGCAAATCACTTTTTATAATGTCAAATAATGTGTTATGAAGAAACAGAATACGTACTTGAAAATCCCCACAAAGGCAGGACAGGTGAGTTCCATCTCCAGCTACCAGGGCGACATGGTCGTGGTAGTAGAGTGGCGTGTTGGAGCGACACTCGCAGCCCGCGTCACCGCAAGCAGTCCGACACCCGCCCGCGCCCGCAGTGCCTGTGGGCTCGGCGCTCCACATGCGTTCAAGACGCTGGATCTAAAGGAAAATCATAACTTTTTAGTAATTGAGAAAGATCCTAATAAGTAAGTAATCATTTGGAAAATAATAAGCAGGTAAAAATGTTTGTTAAGTAACATGAAGAGGAAGAAATAGTTAATGCGTTGGCTAAGGTGATCTTCACACTGCCCCGCATCACGCTGCATCTTGCGTGTCGACGCACCTACGCGCGTTCCTGCGGGAGTGCAGATCTGCATCATCGTGCGGGTTTTTCACGCACTCACGCGCGTAGGTGCGTTTTGTAAATTCACGCACGGCGGCTTCCATTTTCAAATATACACGTCACGCCCATTCAAAATCACGCGCGTCACTGCGGGATCAGTGTGCCATACCTTGCGTTTCGCCCCGCACCTACGCGCGGGGGTGCGTGTTTCCCCGCATGTATGTGCGTGATCCGCATGAACGCGCGTAGATGCATCTTCAGTGTGTTGGACTATGCGTGTTTTCCATACAAACGGAGATATTTCCATACAACGGAAAAAAACGCATCCACGCACTACGCTGCATCATGCGGGGCAGTGTGATAATCGCCTAAGTCAAACTTATTGTGTTTTACCCATGAAACTATTTTTTTGGATGATCTGTAGTTGTCACAATTACAATGTTCAGTAAATTAGTGTTAAAAATAACCTATTGTACAGCTGAAAAATAATATGAAAAATTTTCTTTTATCTTCTCTTGTAGGTATTATATTTCTATATGTTTTATGAAGATTGACGAAGTCAATGCAACAGAGTTTTTTTGAGAGCGACTAAAAAAAGGTTCACTTCGATAGATACATACGCCGTGGGCCTAAAAAGTTATGCACACAGCAAAAAAAAATGGAATCAAATCCCGCTATAGTAAAATGTACAAGAATAAAAAAACTCGTGTCACTTTTAAATGTTTCGGTATACATTTTTAACAATGTTTTTTATTATTTATTTTTGTTCTCCGTTCCGCCTGACACTCGTGAATTTTTTTCAATGCTAACAGTATTATAAAAGTTCACCGATCTTAATAATTGGGAAAATATTACTGTGTTTATATCACTTGTAACATTTATGTATAAAAGTCAAAGCATTTAAGGTCCCGAAGGTCGATTTGTTAACATAAAATTTTATCTAAAATGAATTAAGTCTTGTCTGAAGCCTTTCAGTACATTTTGGCATATTTAATATTCACAGACGATATTATAATATGCACGGTTGGTAGTGCCTCCATTGTTAGGGTCAGATTATACAAAGTGGTTTCTAACGGCTACCCTAGACTCAAAGCATAGTAGGGTAACAATGTTATCTTTATACCTTTTCATAAATTGTGTCTGTTGAGCTTCTTTTTTTCAACAAAATGTAAAAAGAATTCATATCGCGGATTATGAGAACTCTGGTTTTCCAGGTATGACAAAGTTTTGGAAGCATCCACGGAGTTGGACAGTTTTAAAGATATTTTTAACACTGGGAAAAAACAAAAACCTAGTTTTTCTAAAACTTATTTTAATATACTGTGCTTGCTTCACAAAGAGAATCAGCCAAAATATAATAATAGTATTCAAACATTAGATAAGCTGCACCATACACTTAAAACCTCGTAACTTTTCAGAAAAAAGTCTTTAAGGATGCTGTCCAATATTATGTTTACATAACTTCATAACTTACTTCAATAGTAACGCTCTGATTGGCAGCCGGTATAAACCGGTGCGTGCACAGCAACCGTTCCTCAATGTTCCAGAAGATGTGATGATGTGATGGAGCCGACACGCCCCCATGAGCTGGAGACGAGAGGCCGTAGTGCGTGGCGGCACACGTGGCGTCCGGAGACGCTGTTCCTTCATGTTGTTCTGCATCAAAAGTTCATCGTCATCATCATCTCCCGAGCCTTTTTCTCAACTATATTGGAGTCGGCTTCCAGTCTAACTAAATGTTATGAATTTTTAATCAACTATCATAGAATTTCAGTAAAATGACTGTTACAATGTTTGCTAAGGACCTGGAATTTTCCACATGATAAATCATTTAAGCAAAACTATCTATAATTTCTATCTAACGCGGCTAAGTGATCTTTTTTACAGTTACTAAATAAATATATTTACTTTGTATTACACATTGATCAATCAACTTACCGTTAGGTACCTTTTATAGTTAATTTTATTTCAAGAAAACGAAAATATCCTGGTTCTATATTTTATATACGTCTCGTATTTTTCCCCTGAGCAGTGATTACATACACATCAGATACTTCACACAAACATTCACATTACCCTTAGTAAGCAACGGTTGGATTTAGCTTCTGAATATTATTTCTCGTCCTTTTCTTTTTCACTTTCCATAAGTCATCAAATGTCATTGTTTATGTCCTGTTGTGGAAGCGGAATACATTTTCCTTCATATTTTCCCCACTGATATTTTATTCTTGTCTAGTGATATTGTTTACTCACCATCATGAAAAGCGAAGGCCCCGTCAACAAATTCCTCTTCATCGGAAGTTTGCGAGGTCGCTCTTCGGACTAGGATTGTCAAGTTAGCACCTTTAGACGTCACAGCTTGACGTATTAAGAACCGTCCCGCGGGATCCCTCGCCTCCCGGACGGCTGGTCCACATACCCTGAGAAGAGCTCGGTCCCCTCGTTCGGATCTGTCTCTTTCTCCTCTACCACCAAATTCATGAAGACCTTCTAAGATCTCAATATGAGATCGACAGCTTTGTAACCTGATCATGACAAACAAGAAGATTAAGAAAGCCGAAACTTTTGGATAGTAACATTTTTTATACAATACATAAATTTTGTCAAACAAACAAACAACAAACAAAGAAATGCTAATTGAATACGTTACGTAAGAAACACGGATAAGGAAAATCTACAACAAAACATTTCTTGAACAGGCGAAATTAAATTCCCAAATCATAAATTTATGATTTCTGAGGGCGGGTCTATCAATCAATTGCACCCCGGGGAGAAGCCGGTCATAACAGACAGTTACAACAAAATTGGGACTCCAGATACTGTCACGAAATTCTGTTGTTTTGCTGTACCTACCTACGTTGTATTTGCTATATGAACCAGGGTATATTTTCAATTCTATAAGTCTATGAGAATAGATATTGTTCTGTGCTATTGTCAGTGTATCTCAACGACGAAAAGAAAAGTTTAACCTGTACATGTTTTAAGGTGCTTTAAGGCTACAAATCAAGACTGTGTACCTTCTATCTTGCGCTCTTTTGTAACTCAATAAGACTTTAATTAAAGCTTGTGAGTGCGCTCTCATTATGAGTCTCATTTTACGACTACCGTACTGTCACATGCAGAGAAGGTCGCAATACGTTTACAGAATACATGGATTGTAATCTAAACTCATCCGGATTCCTTCCGCTCTATTAAACTGAAAGAGGGACGGCACCATGAGCGTTAGCACTCGCTCTAACTATCACAGGAAACATAATAGGATGGGTAAATTGTGACTTGATACGTTGTGCACTCACCTTAAATTATAATTAAATAGTGATACTTGGACCACGTCGGTGGGCGCTCCTAGTAGGTGTATGACACACTGGGCCCGCCACGTGCCCGCCCGGGAGTCGAAGTGTCCGGAGCGGGCGCCGCCCGGCCCGTAGCCCCGGACGGTGGCGCCGCAGCCCACCCGCGCCCCGCTTCCCCCGGACACTTCATTTGTCATCCCGCTACTATCTACTGGTATCCTATCCGCTACGAAAAAAGTAATAACATATTTGTAGATGTGTTTCCACTAATATTTCAACGTAAAGAGGCACAATGTCTAGCGTTTTTGCCTTGTTTCGAAAAACAAAGGGTATCTACGTTTTATTCTTCTGTGACAACATAATTTATTATACAAAGCAGTTAATGGAAAAACAGGGGAGGTTTAAAATAAAACATAAAATGATGTAGAGAATTTAACCAGCCAGCACAATTGTTAGGACCGGCGTATGGAAAAGCTTATTGCGGTTTTTATAATAGTCCACAAATGCATTTTTTACGTTCAGCATAACGATGGAGTTTTGTAATAAGAGTATAATAACCTGTCTTTTCGTTTCGTTTTTAAGGATATACGACGAGAATATTATCATAGTATTAGTTGGGATTTCCACGATGCTGGATATAGCTAACTATAATTACATAAAAAATGTTATTTACCATGTTGTATATGATGAGTAAGTGCAGCCAAAGGCGGCGAAGCAGGCACCACGGTGGGAGGAGCCCCGCTGCTGTCGATCCTCTCAATAAACTCGAGCTTGGCTATAAATCCGTTGTAGTCGTACGGCGGCACTAATGGTCCGGAACTGAACACAGGTATCGTCATGTTAGAGAACCGCTTCGTATGTACAAAGAATACATAAGTGGGTACTAGTGATCTGTTCGATAGAAACGACTGTTCGGGCTTAATGGCTGTGTTATGGGATACTCGGCATTAGGAGTGTTTATTTGTTTTGTTGAGAAGAACTGCGAAGAGGTGCTTCATTAAACGTGTATTTTTCATGTATCTTTCACGTTTAATTTAATGTAGTTCAATGCTGATCCTCTACATGACAAAATATAGGTAGTATGGATGACTGTGTTGATCATTTTATTTAAAACCGTCTTTAAATACAATATAGGTAAAAACATCGATTCTAAAGTTATCTTTTAATAAGTCACAGTCGTGTGTGCTAAGACTTATATGAGTTTTAATATAATCTTAGCTGTCGGGATTTGAATATAAAATGTTTGATGAGAAATGAATCAGGACTTATTTTTGGAGCTGAGTTATAAATAAGCGCCTTTTAGTAATCGTAGAGGGATGAAATTTCATATAACCCTAAACTCATATAAAGATATATTTTTAGATATTTTCATCAGTAACATGAAAAGACTACTTAGCAACAGTTTTATTAAAATAGGACACTCACGTATAGAACAGCTTACCTGCTACAAAATATTCATGTTTATCCAAAAGAACAACTTCTCATTTAAGATATCCAGATTTAGGTTTAATATAAAAATGAATATAAAAAGTATCTTACTTGAATTCCAGCAGCAGATTGGGTCCGGGATGTTCGAGCGTGGCCGTGCGCTCGGAGCACAGAGTGGCGAGCAGCGACGCAGAGGGCGAACTACCCGCCCGTAACGTCAGATAATCCGTGGTACAGTGACTGCGGAAACGATATTGTTTTACTGTATAGCTTATGAATGGATTATACTGGCTCCGTTCCCAAGATTCCTACCTATATACGGATTTTCGACTTATTTCTGCGGATCTACGGATTTCCGTAAGGGGAGGTTCTGTTATTCCGGGTTTGTTACACAAATAGGCTTTGAGTAACGCCAATTTTGGTCTATAGCAATTTCTGAGAATGCATTCGTTTAACATCATCAAATATGTATATGTATAGTCGGTCAAAATCTCTATATGGTCCATATTGTTTGTATCTACAAACATTTTACGGATACATACACATGGAGTGCTATTAGCATTCCAGTTACAAGTTACAAGAATCGACTATTTCATCGATAACATTTATTTTAAAGTAAAAAATAGGAACCACGTACTAGGCGCCCATACCTCAGAAGGAGATAGTAACGCGCTTAGGGTAATGACTAATGAGCGTCGCCAGCGGTTTCCTTCATTGGTTAGCATTATGTGCTCTAGCTCTACTCATTTAAGCAACACAGTATTCTCGAAAGCCGCCCGGAAAAATGCTATAAGGAAAACTGCTTTCTATCTGACCTTTGCCCGGAGCAATAATCCTTAGTAAACTACTAACTAGTAGAAGTACTTAGGAACTAAGAATGAGTTTTATAATATAAGAAAATAACAAGCTTATAATACTCTATTCCTTTTATATTTTGTGCAAGAAGTCTTCCAACACTACTACTTAATCTCCGAGCTGCAATTAGAGGGGTTTTACTTAAGTCAACCTAATACTCTTAACAGAAAACCTAGTAACGAGTTAGTATAGTTATACGCTTCTGAAAGTGCGCTGCACATGTATAAATATAAGGTACATAAATAAATACAATGCACTTTGCATTCCCGAGTGTAAGCGAGTGAACAAATTGACATTCGTACGTGTATCATAACAAATTCGCTTGCAAAGAGATCATAAAGCACAGCCTTCCTTGCAAACTTTATAGCGAAGTGTGTTTGCGCTAAATCTGGGAGCTAAAGTGGCTCGGCCGTGTGAACGTACTACCTATTAGTAAGTATGCCGGCAAACGTATTGCACAGAGATAGCACTTTTATTTCGCTCCTGCACTCCAGCGGGATTTATTGTAGATCTAGTGTTAGTGGAACGAAAATGTATCAACGTTTGCCCACGTTATCATTCCAGTGAAATGTTGTTGCGGTTATTTAAATTTTTCAACATTTCGATACAATATGATCATGTTATTGTATTACAAATATGTAGATGAAAACGTATTTGTTGAGTTATAGAACAGACTAGAAATTCAGTTTAATTAGTACTGCCGTTAACAAATTATATAAATTGTTATTACCATCATAAACCACTTCTGTACTGGGCAAGGCCTTTCAAGTAAACGGGGACACAGTGTACACAATTATGTTAATATTATAGCTTTATTTAAGGACGGCTTGTATTAAAACGGCATTAAATTAGGAGTTTCAGACTTAACATAAACTTGATTAGCATGCGTAACGTACTCGGCTTAGTGGTAATTGCTATATCCTGGCTCCTTGTAATGCGATCTCAACCGGCTTTAATCTCACCCACTTGACTCGCACAAACACTTCGTAAACTTACATAATAATATGTTCGTCATTTATTTTCGCACACAATTATTTGTAAAGCCTCCAGCCCTTTATTAAAATACACCCTCCCAGTTATTGAAACGTATTTGCCACTCAAATAAATCGGGACTCCGCTGGGAGTCGGAAATTCTAAATATTTTAACGTTGCCGATATTGCTCGGTGTAGTATAGATATGTTTAGATCTTGATCGAAGTATTTTAAAAATATTTCAATTTGTGAGTTTATATTCTATTGGAATTTTGGGATATAGGGAAGCTTCTATAGCTTCCTTATTTCGGGTTGATATTGAAAAAGTATTTGGGACAAGTCGATGCAGCAAACATTCTTATGTAATTAGCATACGGCTATGAACTTCTGAGTAATGGTGACATTCAACCGAACATTATAAAGTTTGCATGCAATCACGAAATTGCTCGCTGATGGTTTTTGAATAACATGAATATAACATGTTATTTGAATTTAATATCTTCATGTTTTTTGAGATCATATAAACGAAATAACAGAATATAATAAAGCTTTTACTTTGTTACTTGGTTTACTAAAAGCGATGTAAGTGGATAATACACTATTTACTTTCATGTTAGAGTTAAATGAATTTAACTGCGCCTCAGTTTACCAAAGAAAAACGAGTAAACTTAAGTAAGTACATAAAAGGTAAAAGTTTTTCTGTTGGCTATTTAATTGACCTATTTTTTTAAAAATATTTTATGGCGATCAATATAAAGGATGTGTTTATGACAAGGATACTCATTTTATTAAACCCTTTCACGCATCACAATTGAGTAACTTATAAAGGAATTACCGATTCAAATTACCACTCAGTACCAGTCACTCAAACAAACACACACACAAACATTTAGTGAAAACCGTCGCAAGCCCACACGGGTGGAAGGGAGATACGGATGGCTATCCTTTTATTTACTGAAACGATTGTTCCCCGGCTTTCAAAACGAGTGGATTTCATACGGGCTGATAAAAATACTTCCCAAAGAACATTGGGAACGCAGCCGCCTTTGTCGTAACACATAACTGCTTCATCAGTCTTGTGTACAAACGGTAATGGGGAAATGGTAAAAGGAATCAATAAAAACAGAGAATATGGAAAGTAGATCTTGGAATCACGTTCCCTACAAATAGATGTTTCATGTGTAATAATATTAAGTTACGCTGATGTAATACCTCTCGTAAGGTAATACTGGTTTGTATATTTTCGTCTTTTATATTTTAAAAGGTAAGCTGATTTTGAATGTGGTAAAAGACTTTTTTTATTAGCTACGATATTAAATCGGTATTGAAATTGAACGATGCGGAGAGAGATTTAATTTTCATAGAGTGTGTTTGAACTGTATCTGTATCAAACTTAGTTATTGCAAAAAAAGTACCAGTTATGGTACATTTAATCCATACATAAGTTCATCTACTTCCCACATCCAGGCAAGCCTCAGCCATGTCTTCTGTTATGATTTCAACAGCTCTAAATTATATTGATTTCTGACACTAAATTTTCTGAAAGAATACTTTTATTTAAAATCTCTAAACCATGTTAACTTTTTGGTTTTACATTCCCAGGTTGTCACAATTACTAACAATGATAGCAAGACATATTAACCAGCTCCATAATAACAAATTCCACTTTTGATTGCCAAGCAATCTTAGCTAAACGTTGGCCTAATTATGCGAAGCTTCGATATGGACTTCGTTACAATAGCAACTGACTTCAAACAGATCGAACTAGGCCACAGTTGTTAGTTCTGCTTGCTAGGTAAATATACTTTCGTAAACTTATTCTATTATGGATATGTTAAGTGCTTTTGTTCTAGATATTGATGGTAGTAGAATTATGGTTATGTATGTATGTAGATCATGGAAAAACATTACAAAGAAAAAAGAAATATTCTTCTTAGTAATTTTCTTTTCCTGAAAATAGTTGAAGTATTCGTTACAGAAGATAACTTCTATGTTAACAACTACCTTTTTTATTTGTACCTGTATAAATGTTCACTGACAATGATTCTAAAATTATGATAAGAAAACAAATCAACTTTAAATTCCATGAAAAAGAAAACTGAAAATGCTGTAATGAATCGTTAATAATAATTAAAACAAAATGTAAAACGTTGATAGCCATTAACATAATAGGCCTCACCTTTTGTGTTCGTTTGACACTCTGACCCTCATCGGTAAGTGTTTAATTAAAATCCAGTTTTACTAGGTGTCACACTTATGCCTTACAATGTCCACAATTAATGAAAATAATATTAAGAGAAAATCTAATTACCTATGTATTAGTATCTGTAGGTATGTATAGAAGGAATAGCTATCAATTACCATGCACCTAGTGGATACGGGAATGCCAAAACCAAGTAGGTATTTCAACTAAAAGTGAGGTTAGTGTAAAGTCTTAGCAGCTGTATATTTTGAAATTATCTTGATACAATCAGCACCAAAACCAGCACATCTACCTAACATTGTACCTACAGTTGTGAGGATCGCAATCCTGATACGTTTGTTGCCGGGGCTCAGAATCATTTTCATATGAACTGATTATTTATAGAAGTCTCTATTACATATTGTATATCAAATATCCAAGCTTATGTTATTGTGAAGGTCAAGGACGAGTCGATTTCGGGAACGAATGATAATATTATTCCTGCTATCCCAAAATCAAAGTTGTTTTGAAAAATATGTACGAGATACATCTTGCCATCATCATGTGTTTACTGTATAGAATTGCGGATGAAGCCCGAAAAAAAATCCGTTTTGTTTTTGTATCCGATTCAAAATATTATTTACAATGTAAAATAAAAAGATTTTTTTTATCGTGATAAATTCTTTCAAAAAAATCTGTAAAAAAATTTGGAAAAATATTCAAAAAATATCAAAGGAAATATTTTTTCCGGGAATACATTTTTGGATCAAATGTAAGGTTTTGGAAGCCAAAATATCTTCATACAACCCACTAATTATAACAATAACATTGTTCTGAACACCAACATTCAATTATGGAGCTGAAGTTTCTAATGGATGTTTATTGTTTTTAAACAATTCGTGTCAATAATGTTTTGTATCGAGCTTTAAGTTCCGCAACTACGATTTAACCTACTTCAGTATTAGAAAATTAAACTTACAAGGGTCTGTAAATGATGAAGAAACATGAATCAACAAATTAAGATCATCAAAACGGGTCGTTTAGAGAAGTGACACTTATAAAATCTCATCCAAAAATTTCAATGAAATGTTGATTTTTGAGGAAAATATTCTCCAGCACTTAATTCTTCAAATAGCGTGTAAACAAGAGGAAAAACGTCGTTCGCGCTCGTCATTCACTGAACAAGATTACGCAAATGAGACTTCTGACGGACATGCCCATTAAACTTAATGTGCACTTAAAATACATTAATTATAATCATTTCTGTTGTTTCTTATTTAGCAATGTAAATGTTCAAATATTAATTAATGTACTAGAGATAAAACTCCACTACGTTCGAGCGAGTTTCTTCCTAAACAAATACAAACAAACGACTTTGTTTTATAAGAGCTATTTTCGGACGACAAATTGTATAGCAACGAAACGGTTTCTTTTAGTAAAATATCACTAATAAAAGCTCTTAGAAGTCCCAAATATGTTAACATGTGTATCATTATGAATAATAAATATACCTATTTTATATAATTTGATAGAAAACGCGATCCATCTACCCACATGGGTATCCCTGACTTATCAACAGCTCTTTTCAATTTAGGCAAGGCGGTATCCGTCCCAAACCCTTTTCAAGGGAACCTCAATATGGCGCCTTCTTTGTGAACCATCCACATTTGTTATACGTCATAAATTTAAATAAGTACTTCTGGAAAGAGTAACAGGAAATTCGTGCGTGAAACGGAAACGTATGAAGATTAGTATCGCGGTTAAAAGGTAAGGAGTGCTTCGTAAAGTTTCCTGAACTTTAGTGGGTTGACCTCGAGGTATATTTGCGGCGCGGTCACTTACGTAACCTCCACTTAAGCTAAGTATGTTGACCAAGGAGAGACAACGTGATGTCTTTTATTATGCGACGGAATAAACACCATTTCCTCGGTTTAGGTGAACAAGACTCAGTTACATAAAGATTTGCGACGGAGCCAACTTTGTATGGGATTCTGCTGTCGTATTCATTTTCATGTTTACATAGGAATGCAGATATTTTATACGTGCAATGTGGGTTTGTGTTTTAAGGCGACTTTTAGACAGCCAGTCCTTTTGTTTTGCAAACAATTTCAAGTTAGGGTGCGTGTTGAAACAATTACGACAACTCCACTTTTACAATGATAAATCTTTCTTCTAAAAATCTTCATACAACAGGTATTGTGAGATAAAGCTATTATAATGTTTTACGTTTGTCATGAATTTTTTAACCAGTTCGTAAAAAACTTGTTTTCATAATTTTATACAGCATCAAGATTTTTCAGAAATCAAATAAGTAAAGAAATATAAAGCTGTAGTAAAAAAAGTGGTGACTCACTGGTTACGCGGGAAACGCAATAAGGTTCGTAAAGATGCGAAAAATTTGAAAAAACTGGTGATTGCAAATGCGACGGGAAAAATCGGCATACTGCGGGCGACACAAAACAAGAAAGTATGCCTAAAGGAAAGGAGCACAGTACCTGTTGTCTTCTACGGCGATTTCTTGTACGAGGAGCACTGCCACAAATAAAGTTCAACACAAATCACACCAATTTTTCCACTCAATATCGATTTTTGTATCGGAGAGAGACGTGAGCTCTCGCGCGCGTTGTCAGCCATTTTTTTGTTTGTTATGTTGCACACACGACTCAAGGGCGCTAGTGTCGCCTCTCGCTCCAACGAATGCGTTGAGGTATGTGCGGGAAAGGGAAGGGAATAGGATTGCAAACACCAGTGAAATTACCAATATAACAAATTATGAGTATGAAAATTATCGCGCAACCACTCACTTTCTAGGTAGCAAAATAGAAGTGAAAATGATCTTGACTCTGGTGTGAACAGAATTGGTTGCGAAGAGGTATCGACAGCGGCGGTGTGGCGGGTACAATCCCGGGTACCCGGGACTGGCCAGCACGCAGGATCCCGGACCCCGACACGACACGTCTTGGTATAACCAATCGCAATCTGTAGGAGAAAAAAATGAATTAGTAAAACAGCATTTGCAAGTAAATTACGTATTAAGCACATAGAGGTATATAGCATAGATTTTCACATGAATTAAGCTTTTCATCCGTGCTTTACACAGATCAGTTTATTGATCCTTACAAGAGAAAAGACATAACTTTTATAATAAACTATGATACTACTTAAGGCGTGAAAAAGTTTTTCTCGGTGAAAAAAGCAAATAAAATACTTCAGCAATAAAATAATTTCATATGGATATCGTTAGATGGTAAATAAAACTATGTTTTTATTTTTGTATTGTAATAGATCTCACAAATTATTCGGCTAATATGAATTGGAAAATTACAGACATTATTATTATCACGCATCATTCGGCACGTATAATTTGCATGATTGGGTTTCAAAAATAAGTGGGATTCAGCTAGGGCTGCCATCCGTCCGGGTTTCCCCGGATTTGTCCTCGTTTGGAGGCCGTCCGGGGGACGTCCGGGCGGGGTTTCAAGAAGTGTCCGGGGAAAACCCGGACATTTTTCTTACGAGTTGAATTACAATCGACACACAGACTGCAGAAGTCGAAGTCTACCAAAACTCAAAAATTTTCGCGCTCGCTTCGCTCGCGGCTTACTTTCTTGACGCTATCTTTTTTTACGTTTAGCTACTTTAATATCCCAATATTAAAAAAACTAGGTCTTGTTTTGTTAAAAAAAAAAAAAAACGGACTCGTCCGGGGTAAAAATGCGATTTACGCCAAATGTCCGGGTTTTTTAAATATTTGTCCGGGTTTAGCGAAATTCGAAATGGCAGCCCTAGATTCAGCTCAATCACGCCTCCACTACCGTATTGGTATACAATCATCAAATGCAGGTGTTCGCGCAAAAAAGAACCGTATTTTTAACGCCATTACACCTATTATGGCATGTGTCAGTCTTTCGTTGCACTTGAATTTTTGTAGTTCAACGTTTCAAAAATCTATGTTGGAATGTGAAATCTCAGTTTCATTTGATTTGTGTCAGTTTATGGTATTTAGTGAATGTTTGCGCGATATTTTTCGATGTTTCGCGTCATTTGTGAATTACATAAATAAATAATAATAATAGGTAAGTATATGATGTTTTCTTTGACTTAGTCAAATTGCTCTATATTTTCAAATTCCTAAAGTTTACTTTCAATTACTAATTACTGTTAGACACAATTTCCCTGTCACTAACGTCAATACAAAAGAATTTCCCCGGTATATTCTTAACACAGCGTAGGTATATATCCCACTGTATACCAAGCCCATACACAACAAGGTGTGTATCTGACGTATAACAAGTTACTAATACATAAGCACACAACATAATATTATGGTGTACACAGAATATAATTATGAGGCAACTTCTGACGAGGGTACTGCCCGGCACACTTGCCTAGTTCCGAAAATATCTTGACAAGACAGCTATCCTATACTTGAAGCCGTGTTTGTGACACCCGTCCTTTATTTATTACATTTGGCCAGAGAAAATTATAATTGCTGCTATATTAGGTGCTAAGATGTTTATCTAGAGCAGTTCGTTGTTGTTTTGTCTTGTCTAGAAGAATCTATTTCTGAAACAAGCCTCATTAGTATTGTAGACTAGCTTCTGCCTGTGGTTTTGAGAAAACCATTTTGTGCACACATATAAATAATGGTATATATGTGCCTAAATATAATTTATTATTAATAATAGTTATATTACCGCATAATTTCATCAAAACCTGTAGTTATTGTGGAAAATTGCTGCGAATATAGCTTGATAAAAATCTTGGAAACGGCCAATTTTGATCAGTTTTCATTAAGTTCCCCAAGAACACTATTGTTTTAAAAGCTTTTTCTTCTTACGTGTTATCAATACACAGAATAGTTTTACAATAGAATGCAGCTGAATCAGATTTTCCTGTAATTTATCAGAACATTCTCACTGGATAGTAAAAGTAGTTTTACGTGCAACTTCATTATCCAGGCGTACCGTCCATTTTCTGTTTCATTTTACCACTTTAGAAAGTTTTTATTGCATTAAAAACTGTGCTATTTTAATGAGCAATTTTTATTAACATTATAAGCTGTACTTTATTTGCTGTGTAATTTAAGTTTATCGCAGTGTATAAATTACGAAAATAAACCATTAGAAAATACACTATCTACCTAACCTTACTCTTAATGAAATACGAACGTTTTCCAACAATAAGGACTACCTACTTAAAATATTTTACAAATCTTATAAATCAACTTGGGCATTTTTTGGGTTCTGAGAGTTTTTTCTGGCCCGGTTTTGTTTCTCTTTAGTGTACTTGGCAATAGTCTTCCTCCAGTACAATGAAAACGCCATACCTACGTACAGCAAAAACACACAATGGTCCAGGGACGTAGAATCGGAAACCAGTATTATATCCGCACAATATCGACGAAGGAAACGGTCATCTGCTTGTTAGCGAGCTTTCCTTAACCTTGGATAACGATAAGGTTATACAAAGAATAGTCAATTACCCTCGGCCTTTATTGAACCTTTCTAATTAACAATAATTCAAGCAAAAGACAAAGGAGGCGCAAATACTCGAATAATAATCTTCCGATATTTTTTCCACGATAAAATTTCAGCACGTTCGCGTTTTGATTGTAACCTAAATCTCTAAAGACATCTTGAAAAAAATATTCTTTGAAGATTCAAACTTTATCGTAAATTCAATAGGTACAAATCAAACCAAATAACACATGAAAAATCAGAACACTTACTACTGTTAAAAGGAATACAGTAGATCAATGTTTCTATGTAAGATCTTACCTGTGTGGGGTATCCGAGAGCCGCCCCTCGGGTGAAACCCAACGCCTTGGGTATTACTTAGCGATGTAAAACTGAAGAAAGCGAGGAACTGTGACCTCACAGTCTTTTCTGTTATCCTGGTAACAAAGGGCTGTATTAAAGGCGCTATAAATAAAGTGCTGAAAATGTGAGTAGGGTTTACAAATAAGAATAACAAAAGAAGTAAAATAAACATTTTATGTACATTTATTTTGTGTCTGTATTGTTTAGTATAAGCCGATCTTTATGAATAGCACACACCAAACTTCTGCCACGACGTTCAAAACAAAAGGTAATATCTCTTGTTTGTTTTACAACTGAGTGAGTAAGAGTGGGTCTCTACCTACAACGCGCGTCTAAACATTATGTGAACATCCATGGTCCGCCCGACGCAAGTACGCTAGTTCATAAAATCAAGTAATTCACCGTCGTCAGCTGACAAGAGCATTGCAGCACTCCCTGACAACCGGCCACAATTCCGAATCGAGCATTACCGGTTCCGCTGTGACGACCTTTTGTTCCGATTCCGACTGCCGCTCACTACCGGAATTCGCGTTTCCGAACCGAACTGCAAATGGAGATAAATTCTGAAATGCTCCACGCGGCCGCATCGCTTCACTATCCGGAAATAATGCTCATTTGAGTGCCTGCCGCTCCCATTAGCGGATGAAAATGTAATTAATTATTGTTCATTTTGGTTGGATTCATTACCACCACGCGAGTAGACCGGATTGCTTAACGAGTTACGTTTAATGATCGATGAATCTACACGCGTACGTTTTGAATATCCAACTATGTAGATAGCGTCGGGGGATAATGTTGTCCGCTTTCTGATATCCGAACCGCTGAGGTTTGTTGGAAATAATGAGCGGGTATATATTCCGATACCTATCATTATATACGGCGACCCGCAAAAACCACCAGCGCAGCTCAGTTACAAAATTAGATACACTGTCTAATGTAGGTCATGATAATAAGTGCTTTTGCTGCTTTTAAGCTTATCGAGTACCTAAGCACACTCATTAAGAAGAATTGTTCAAAAATAGAATTTTAAGAGCGGCCTGTTCAAACTTAACCCTGCTGAATCAACGAACAAACAGTTTCGGAGCCGTAATGGACCTTTAATTTACTATTTATGGAAGTGGCTAACAATTTCAGAGTAAATCTTACCAAATTGCGAATATGAGAGAGAATTTTGAGTGGAAGATTGCATCCATAGCCAGGAGGATCCAGTTTTTTTTGTAATTGTGTAATATGTGCACACTTTATCGTATGAAAAGATCCTATTGGAGAATATAACTCACCTAAATTCTAAAGTAGAAGCGCCATGATCGGCGAATAGTACTACGGGTGGTGTATACCGCTCGTTGGCGCCGCATAGTCTCGTCTCCGCCGCGCCTCCCGCCGGCACTGCGCTTGCGCTGCCCAGCTGCAACCAGCCTCCCACACAGCTAGGAAGGCAAAAAGAAACAAATTAGTCTAATTGAAACCTAGCACCTTATTAGCATAAAACGTCTTGTCTTGTGCGACAGAAAAGACTGCAAGACTGCACTACTGCAGGCTGAAATGTTTATGGTAAATGTACATGCAAAGCTTAACGACTGCACATCCCATGTTCGTAAATTATAGTTTAATGTTAAAACGAAATGAGCGCAGAGATATGTAGCCGCCGCCAACGGATACATACGAAATACTGTGCAGAACGTAATCCAGACAAATTTGTCTTGGATCCGACAACGACTGCGGCACTCGCGTACTGTGGGCAAGCTGCCCGCTGCCAACAATGTTATAAGTACACGCTTAACTCGCATAAAAATGTACACCACATCACTTTATGTGCTCACAAATACAGATTTAGCAATATTCCAGTCTATGCAGCGAGTGCATTATCGAGATTCAGCAAATACTCTCGTATTCACAGTAAGTAACTAACACATTAATCAAATACCGCATACATTCCTAGAGTTCCGGCTATCGCGACAATACGGATATACTCTGATTATTATGCCTCTGTGTTACGTATGTAGGTGTGAAGCTTTGTTCAGTCTTAGGCCAGTGATTACAATCTTCATTATGTCCTCGTGTTATGATCGACATCCAATCAACTGACAAACAGAGAGACTGGAGAGAGCTACAACTGAGATGGAACATGGCATCACGGTAAACGATGTCGGAGATAGCCTGCCGAATTTGGATCCAGTACAAAGCATTAGGTACCAGTAAGGTACGTGCTAAATGACGATCAATTTGATACATACGTTAAGCATTTTAATAACAAGAGCACCAAAAACATCAAACAAAGTCTAAACAAACATTAGCTAAGTCCCCTCACGTACTTTTTTTATTTTTTATTTTTTTTTTTTATTAGCCTGTGCTGTCCCACTGCTGGGCAAAGGCCTCCCCCAAAGCCTTCCACTTTTCTTTATCCCTCGCTGCTTGAGGCCAGTCCGAGAGGAAGCTGTCCAAGTCTTCCCTCCAGCGTTTCCTTGGTCTCCCTCTCGGTCGCCTTCCATCCTCCGGGATCCACTTTGTGGTTATATTGGCCCACTTGTCCGGGTGCATTCGACAGATGTGACCCGCCCAATCCCACTTCAACTTCGCAGACTTGTTGCCCACATCGAGTATGCCCGTCTTGGACCGGATAATGGTGTTGCGTATCCGGTCGCTTAGCCGTATGTTGAGCAGGCTACGCTCCATGCTTCTTTGGCATACTTTTAGCCTGGACTTCTGAGATTCGGTCAAAGACCAAGTCTGAGCGCCGTAGGTTAGAATGGGCAGAATACACATGTCGACTAGTTTTCGCTTCAGCGATAAAGGGAGCTCACCCTTCATAAGCGATTTCATGGACCAGTAGCTCTTCCAGGCGTTTTCGATCCGTCGGTCGATTTCCTTGTCTTGCCTGTTTTCGAAGGACACTAACTGGCCCAAGTAGATGTATTCGTCGACATGTTGTATCTCTTGCCCATCTACCTCGACCCTACGTTTCGCGCTATTAGTCATTACTTTAGTCTTTGACCGGTTCATCACAAGCCCGACTTTGAGGCTGGCGGAGCTCAGCTCTTGGAGCATCTGTTGCAGCTGTTCTGCCGACGGTGCGAATAGGACAATATCATCTGCGAAGCGAAGGTTAGTGAGTATTTTACTGCCGACTCGGATACCCTGCGATATCCAGGGGTCGGCCAGTTCCTTAAAAACCTCTTCGAGTGTGCTGGTAAAAAGTTTTGGTGAGAGCGGATCACCCTGCTTGACTCCTTTATGTATCTGAAATTTGGTGCCTGATGTGTCTAATTTTATGTTGGCGGTGCTATTGCTGTATATGGCTTTCAGGAGGTCTATGTATGTTTTTTCTATGCCTTGGTCTTCTAAAGCTGAGAATATTGCTGAATGCTTTATACTGTCAAAAGCCTTTGTATAATCTACGAATGCCAAGTACAATGGTTTCTGGAACTCTATGTGTTTTTCTATAATTTGGTTAAGTGACTGGAGGTGGTCTGTTGTGGAAAAATGAGGGCGGAATCCGGCTTGTTCTGCTGGTTGATGGGAGTCTAATTGAATGTCGATGCGGTTGTGAAGGATTTTGATGAAAGCTTTGTAAATGTGCGAGACTAAACTAATGGGCCTGTAGTTGTTTATATCGGCTTTGTCTCCTTTTTTGTGAAGAAGTATGATGTTCGAGTGGCACATCATGTCTGGGATCTTGCCGGTTTTCAATATGTTATTGAATAGACTAGTGAGGTGTGGAATAAGTGTAGCTGAGCCGAGTTTTAAGGTTTCAGTAGTAATGCCATCTTCTCCAGGGCTTCTACCATAATGCATTGTCTTAAGGACTCGATGGACTTCGGACCTTGAGATAGGTGTAATGTCGTCCGAGTAGTGGTATGTAAGGTCTGTGCTTCTGCTGTTGCTGTCTGTGCTGCTGCTGTCTTGCTGCCCCTCACGTACGCAAATTAGATTTTGTTCGGAACCGCAACACGCCTTACCAAGCATATTGACAATCGACACACATGAGCAATATAATATGGCCGGTGTCTATCGCAAGACGATCTTCTGGAAATATTCAATTTGACGGGACATTGATCATAGCAGTGTGCGGCTAGCGCGGACCCGTCGCGACCGATTCCCTTCCACCAATCACGGACCGCTCCATATAACACTCATACATGTTGAACGAAACTATGAATATGGTAGGAGGATCTCATTTTTCTTAGATTGCTTTTTAGGGTTCTGCGTCTGTCATAAAAATTATGTTCGTACTCATAACGCGGACCACAGTCAATGATATCATACTTCATTAAGTATGGTCCTCGTTTAAAATACTTCCAATAACTATTGATTGATGATAACTAATTTAGGTAGATATTATTTGGCACATGTTCTTCTGTATTGGTCAAACATAACTCTGAACAAGTCAACGTTCTTTTAAATACTTGAATAGTTCTTGCAGGGCTTAGTGAAAAATCTAAATGGACGCTTCGGTACATATCAATGAATTGAAATTATAATTTTGTAATTAGTTTGTGGTTATTATCATAATTAGCATCATGATTATTATGTAAATGGATTACACTCAACGGACATTTATGTCTAAAACATATGGCCATATTAATGTAATAGATGAGTAAATCGGAACAGCTAAATGGTGCTTGGTTTCCGATTGCATAGGTAATTTTGGATGGAATTCATTGTGTTTCAATTAAGCTAAATGCGTCAGTCAGCCGCAAGAGGAATTGTTGCTAAAATTTTAAACCGAAACCAAATGGAGTTAGATTATTAATATTGGATATCAGATAATAATGCCATTTGAATTCACGAATGATAATAATGTTTGTTGGGGTCGCAAGTAATGAAATTGACTGGATATTAGAATGTGTTTACTAGGATTCTGGTTTAATGAAAATACAGTCGAGTAGATACGGGACATTGATCATGCGTGTCAGATACGGAAATACTAAATTGTTTCTGTGCAGAGGTTTTGTGAAAATAAACTTTTGAGTACTTTTCTACCTTCATTATGTTCTCAGCTTCGATTTTCGATTCAATTTTATTGGTTAGGGTTGTATTTTAAACGATCCTTAGAAGTTTATATTATTGACTTTCCTTTCAAATAAATGCCTCTGCCAATCATTCAAAATATGCTTTGATTTATGCAAGAAGAATAATATTATATAATACGAGTATATTAAACTGAAGGTTGAAGAAGTTAAACTAAATGTGCTCTTAATTAATCAAACAATTACCTGGTGCCATTAAACTTGCCGACAGAGACAAGCCTATACAGTTGTATCTCAACCCTCTGGCCAGCATCAGGCTGCAAGAAATAGGAACACGCGCCAGGACCCTCGATGGAAGGCGACTTGATCTGACCGAACGTCTTGCCGGACTTGCTCTTGAGGACCCGCGAGTCGATCGTGATGTTGCACACTGAAAGGTGATATGTGATTAGAAGACTGCAAAGTACATTAGACTTTATTACAGGCAAAGTATGGTGCAAAGTTGTTAAATAGTGGCGTTGGGTTATATTATATCCTACATCTATAGTTACAAAATCGATACGGTAAGCTAAGAAGTTGGTTTCATATAGGCAGAGATAAGGAAAAGTGCAAATGAAATCTGTTCTTGTACCCTTGATTAAGACTGTCAGTTCACGCAAAAAGTATTGCCGTATTCAATTTGCCTATTACAAAAAGTCTTACTTCGGATCCGAGATTGGCAGCCCTCTGATAAATGGCGTTCGACCCGCATCCTAATTGCGTAACACATGACAATCCCAACTGAATTCGTTTTGCCCTATTATTATTGAAACATTGCTTAGAGTCCCTTTAGGCCTGCGGTATTTCTTAACTAGTAAACCTTGTAGCTGTCACTTCTCAGATTGCCTAAAGGATTTGTGAATGGATAAATAAATAATTTCATTTTATATTCCATCGCCTTAGTTATGAGACGCCTGGACAAGCTATTTTCATAGCTGGAAACCTCATACTACCCCTAAAGGATTCATAAACCTGATGACATTGTCCTAACTATATTGAAAATGATTGATAAGGGTTTGATTACACTGTTTTACGTCCATTAGAAGCCTGCTGATTTCATCAGTTCCATTACGCCGACCGTTAAAACCTTGTTTATCGACAATATGTTGGAACGAGACCACATATCAGATAAAGGGTATCTAATACTACTATGTAATAACATCTACTGCTATATTGATAGGTTGAACAATGGAGCACTTTGCTAAACAAATGGATATAATTGTGCTCTGATTCGATCTACGGGCTTAAATTGAATGGCCTACTGAAATATACATATTTAGTTGCATAGCAAATAATACTCGTATCTGGTATTGTCTGTTTAGCTGGCATCGTTGTTCATTTACGTTTAATAAATATTTAATACACGCAACTTTGATGTTCTGTATGGGCTAAATTGCTGTCAGGTATTTGTAGCTTACAAAATTATTTTGTGTACATTCAAATAAATATTTTCCTTTCCAAGACACTGTAGTGATCCCTTACATTCACCTTCGGCCTTTTAATGCGAGACCCTTGAAATACTTATTCCGACGCCTGTCATATTACGTCTGTTCAATTTGAAATCTTATTATAATATATTTGAAGTATCCTTTCAAACACATACATTGCCCGAGGACTTCTCAACATTTCGTCTGACCCGAAAACAAGCCTTTTCTTTGGACTAAGAATTATTAGCATTAGGTAGCATTCAAAATGCCAACAGTGTCAGACTCCTTTTCACGTTTCCAGATACATAAATTATATTCGAGAAATATTATTTTGATTTATTTCATGTGCCTACATACGCCGGATTTCAAAAACGGAATTTGAACGGCTTCTTCTATATACATAGTATGGTTATGAGTTTCTTGTTTTAAAGGGGCTTAAGTATATATATCCATACGTTATCATTTTAGGTGAAGACAAAGTGTAGCTCTTCAGATTTATAGAAAGAAATTCTTGAATTGATAGCATCAAATCTGTGTCCATATGGAATCCTTCAAAGTAAGCGTGGGACCATTTGTTATTTTATGTTTTCTTTTTCCTTGAATATAAACGACATACCATTTATTATCGCAATGAAATGCTTGTTCCAGAAGATACAAATCTTTTCATAAATTATAATGCTATCTTTTGACCCAAATCGTCGTTAATCCTATACATTGACCAAAATTTGTTATTCCTTCGTGTGTATCCTACCATAAAATTAAAAATAATAATTTTCTACCGGAAAAGGAAACATATCAATGATATCTTGGAGCAATGCCAACCGCATAGATAATAATTGAATTTCTTGTAACAAAGATACATCTTGTAGAGAAGAGTAATTTTGTTCGGATAAAACTGGATGAAAAATAAAGACTAAGTGTGGTACAGCATGGAATCCATTAAGACCTTCGTATATACCAGCACATTAGCTGGAGTTTAACATCTGGCACGGTTGTGTGCAACTTGAAAGGAAAATGGGAAATTCATTAAAGTAAATAAGTAATGTTAAATAATACACGTCGTGGGATCAAAAATACAGATTTCGGGAACGTAAATAGGGCCTTTGTTCTCGTCATGCGTATTAATTAAAGTTCCAGGATCAGTTCTATTATTTCCAAAGTTTCATTATTTTTTCGATCTACAATTCCACAAACTCACAATTTACTTTATGATGAAAATAAATTAAAATCTTAATAGGATCAACTCAAACTTACTATTAGCACAATACTGCTCCAACCCGCATTGCGCGCACCTCGTCGGCGCGACATCGCCGCAGGGACAGGCTCCGTCGCGTACGCAGCACGCGCACTCATCGCCGTCGCCGCCGGGGCACGCGCAGCCCGTAGATGCTTGCGTCCACAGGTCTACCTGACCTGGTAACGTATGAAAAATATTGGCCTAGCTACAAGATACTTTTAACATTTCATTTTGAAGTAATTACGAAATGTCGTAGGGACTTATCTACGCATATTTGATATGCTTGACAAACAGCGGCTCAAGATGTCATAAGATGTATCCACGGGTCTACCTGACCTGGTAACAGATCAAAGACATTGGATTCCTAGCCTAGGAAGTGTCGTACCTGTCAAGGCATTATTTTAAATGCCTTTTTAAATGCTTAACAACACAGGCTCCGTGATCATAAGTGGTTAGTTAAGATGTCATAAGATGTTTGCAGCGAAATTTCTTCTGTCTATTATTTATGCAAGAGAAAGGACAATTTTGAAACAGAAAGCGGACCCGCCACAAGGCGGGATAAACACTAAAAAGAAGAAGAATAAGACAATTTTGAAAATCAGGTTCTAAAGTCGTAATCAAAAACTTACTGCTACCGTCGAGGAAAATGGGCGTCCACGCAATCTGCGCTGTGCAAGCGGCGCACGCGGCGAGCAGCAGCAGCGGCAGCGGCGGTCGCATGGTGCAGCGGGCAGTCACCGCACACCTCGCCCCGCCCCCCTCCCGCGCCGCCTTCGCATTTGCACCCCCCTCAGGCACCCTCACAAACACACACGAACACGCACACTGTTCACACAACGCACTAATCGCATTTTCGCACTCACTTTTTCCGAGTATTTTTATTTCACAACAGTTTATGGCGTTTTTATTACGAATCCCCACAATCTTCCATTTTCAGTTTGAATCCGCAGAAGTTGTGGCTGTTGTGATTTCTGCAACAAAATATTATCTCTGTTACGCCCTATTACACTCTGATAGGCGAGAATCAAAATAATACCTAACATCAAATTGATCGTTCATCTTTATGTCTGCTACAGATATCCTTGATTTCTTACAGTGAACACACCTAAAAAGTTATTGGAAGTAATACGAGTAAACAATGAGTAAAGTATGTAAATGGATTGTTTTGTCAGTTGGTTGTAGCTCTGAGCTTCCTTTCGCGCAATATATTGTAATTAATTTTGTATTTACTTGAAACTCGCGAGGGAGTTGCGGGCAGGTTACCTGTGTACATTGTTCCAGATAAGTTTGTCCTGACTTTAGTTTTAGTTACCAGTTTATGCACGAGCTCAATAGAAAGAGACGATCATTTAAAAAGGGATGCGTGTCTAAGAGTTGTCAAATGCTATCTATCTTTTGGTTTATAATTCTGTCCATGACGTAGTACGTATGAGCTGTCTATCCATGCTTGAATCTACTTAGAAGGCATATAGCCTTCTTGGACCGATTAGATCAGATTAAAAAGTATCTGTGTATACGGAAAATTATAATTTTAGGAATATTAGAAGATTAGATTTAAAAGAGAGCTCGGTAGATCTTTATTTTCTTTGCTGCTGCGGCGTCGTTATATGAACATACGGACAAAGCCACTCTATGTCCAAACATATGTTTGCCAGGTTGTCCAGGTGTTTACAGCTTACATCACGCTTACATACACGCTTTACCATTAACGACATCGCTTGCTCCTTATCCTTATACCGCACCCAGACATTGACACCAGAATCTAAATGCACAGCAAATGCCTCACAGGGTGTGAGCCTGAATACCTACACAGCACTGGTATATAACAAGCAGGTGGCGAGGATGATGAAGGCTCGAACCCAGTGCTCGAACCGAACATAATAATTAGCTACTTTTAATGTTGGTATATTTTAAACGCACGCCTCAATACATTCGTGGCGCATGCCTCGTAATGTCTGGTTCCAGCCTTGAATTAAACTATTTCACACTCGTCTACTGCTGTCACAGTAAAGTGCTAAACCGATATCGATGAAATCAGTGAGAAGAGAAAAGCACAAATCCCATGACTCCTTAATTTTGTAACTCAATGGGGAAAAATGGTAGGTTACCTTTAAGATTTGATCTCAGTGGTAAGACGACATGACAATAATGAATTTGAATATATGGAACTTCAGCAGCCCATTTTATCCGAAATGTTGTAGTGAGAGCAAAGTGAAGTAGAATGATAAATAAAGATGCCCCCATCGTGGACCCAGGCCATGGTCTAGTAGGAAAAGAAAATATATGGCACTTAAATAATCATAAGGTTGATATAGCCTAGCATTTCGGCTAACGTAGTGTAGGACGTCCTCAGGCACAGTGGAGTGATGACTTGTGCAAGGCGGCTGGCAGGAGCTGGATGCGAGCAGCCGAAAATCGATCTCAGTGGCGTGCACTTGGAGAGGCCTATGTCCAGCAGTGGACTGCTATAGGCTGATGATGATGATGATGATGATGATTTCGGCTAAATTATGCTGATACATCTTTCTACATTTCCAAATGAAACACTTGCTTTATTAGAAAAACTTTATAACAAATATAGCCGCCAAATTGTTTGGGCATAACAATAAAATAAACAAAACGATAATTTACAAGTCACACGAGTGTTTATTATAGAGGTGACGCTTCACTTGCAATAGTAGCAGCAGCTTGGTGTATTGGACGGCTGCGCGTACACACAGTCTACGTACTGGCATTCCGTGCACGACATGCAAGGCTGATACAGAGAAGTACACGGGGGGTTACACTGTGATTTGTTTCTCTCGTAGTGGAAGCAACAGTTTCCCTGTTCGCAAACAAAAACAAAATAAAACGATAAAAAAATAAACGGCACGATAGCACCCAAGACCAAGAATTTATACAGAATCAACAAATAAAAATCTAATTTAATTCAAAAATCTCTACGAGGGACGGCAATTTTCTTATTTGCATAAGCAGATAAGTTTCTGAACTCGAATCCCGTAAATTAATTAACTTTGCAGGTAAAAAAGGCAAGAATCGTAAGTCCAAATTCCTATCCAGAAAGTTTTCCTGTTTCGGATAATAACTACGCTTTCTGTTAATTACTGGGCTTAGGCGAGGAGTGTTAAAGTTTAAATTCAGTTAGAGATCTGTTAACTTTCTTTCGTGTTAAAGGATGCCAAATGGCCCAGGTGATGGTGTGTACAATTCATTGAATATTCAACTGTGACATCCCGCTTGAGTTTGCGGACCGCAGCGGATTAGTGAACCATCACGTTAAGAGATTAAACTTTAATTAAACTGTCAAGTATGTCAACCAATAAAATGTTTAACTAAATAGAAGCAAGTCAACGGGTGTTTCGAGTACAGAGCCGGCCTAATTCTGCGAGCCTTCGGATTACAGGGCCCAATCACGAAGAGTCGTATCTTGAGCCCCAGTCGAAAATAAATCCCCATCCGAACCCATGTCGCGTTCAACGAATAAACATTGTGGTCCACGAGACGGCACGATCGATGTCAAAAACACACCAAACAGGCGTACTCCAAATAACATCTAATCTCACGTAAATTGCTCGTAAATAGTGGAGCAATTTAATTAAAATTCTAATTCTGCGGATAATCCGATTCTTAAACATTCATTCCGAAGTTGACAAATTCTGTAATTTGGTTAGAGACTGAGAACTACGAGGAGGTTGCTTTAACTTTGTTATGTTGCTTTTCATAGATTCAATGTATTTGTTTATGTAGTCTTTGTTTATTGAGTATTATAGCTAAGCGTTTAACGCCTATAACCATGGAATTTTTTAATTATCTTATTGCCTTTAAAAACTTGTTTTAGTTAGCTTTTACGTACTAATGTTCTAATTTCTCCTGCAACAGATTAATATTTTCTAGAGTTTGGAACTTTTTAAAAGAAATCTAATAACATTTTCCGGTTGTGGTCTACGGTCTACGTCGGATTCATTTTTCTAGCACTGACTGGGTATGTAATGAAATTGAATTTCTCCTCGGCGTCACCGACGGCGTTTATTCGGCTTTTTGCTTTGGCTTCGGCTTCTAAAAGGATATTGCGTGGGAATCAATTCAGGTGGCGGTTTTCCATCCTCCTACTGAATATTAATTTTTCATAAAATATCGCCGAGCTCAATTGGAATGAACCGAAAGAAGTTATTTCTTCAAAAAGCATTATTTAAGAACTCAGGTCTAATATTTCAGCTAGAATTTAAAGAAGCCGTGTATTGGCACCATAAAATCATGTGACTTCTGATTCTAGTCTTTTTAGAAATGTTAAGATTGTTAAGGTGCAATTACTTAAATCAGTACCCGTTCATCTTCAGAGTGGTACCGTCGAATTTCGCTGTCAGCGTCCACCGCGTATGAAGAGACAACGAAAGGCTTTCGCCTCGCACGGGTTCCGCACGCCACTTCACAAGCGCGGCGCATCAGTACCGTTGGTTGATTTGTCTGGAACAATACAAAATATCATTTGAACTATTACAGTTATAATTGAAGTTTGTGCACAAATATTGAAAGATTTGCATTAATTGAACCATGAAAAGTAAAACCGTACAACTTGAGCCCCCCGAATAATAAATATTACCAGAAAAGCCGCTTACGTGAGGTCATCTCATTTATTATTGTCATATAACGTTGCATGCAGTTATTAGTCATCTAATATATCTTCAAGGGATACTTCTATCGGCTTCTTCCTAAGGTAATTGCAGCCGAGTGCATGCTTGGTTTCGCAACAAGGCACTTTAGCGGGATCAGCTACTTTGACGGGGTTGACGCGGACTTCACATTCGATGGACACGTCTCGAGGACACCTTACAAGGAAATTCGCAGTGCCGAGTAGCTTCGAGTGCTCCTGGTCTTGCATTCCATTGCGCTTGAATGCAGATACGGGTAGCCTTCTCACCTGCAACGGACCAGACAGACGCAGTTTAGTTGCGCCCTACTCAGGCATTGCGAATTTCCCCGCATTTTCGCGACATTCACAAAAATATGGCGAAAAACATTCAGTTAATATGTTTCTTTATTGAATAAGTTACACTCGCAACAAACATAGGTATGGTTGTAAAAAATTGAACATTCTTTGAAATGTCTGTATAAACTCTATTTATTAATTTACGCACCAGAGAGGTAGGAGGTCAGTACTTCTTTTTAAGTACGGCACATTTCTTCGACGGTTTGACGGGGATGGCGATAGGGTGGTAGCTCCAAATCGCATTGTGCCAACACTTGCGAATGTATGATATGCTGCCGCATTCATTGTATTTGTGATCTTGAATTCCGTTCCGTTTTAGCGCCGATGACGGCAGGGGATTTACCTGCCAGGTGCGTCCTTTTTCTTACTTTTTCTTCAAAAAGTTTTTTTCATACAGATAGTAAACGCTACATATATGTTAATGATGACCGTATGTTAGGAGATAAACGAGGTTTATTTTTTTTCCTTTCGCTTTCTTACAGGAAGCATTTCCATGGTGACTCTCGGGAATATTCTACACATAGGCTCAACGGAAGTATGGACACAATATAAACCGTTATTTTCTCTAGCAGTACATAAGTAGCGGATTGCCCCTCGATACCCATGAATCTGATCCTGCATTCCGTTTCGGCGGTATGCTGACATGGGGAGTCTACCATACCGTGTCGGAACGTACCGTTCCTGAAACTAACAACAAAACAATGGAACCACGAAAATATTCAGAAAGATACGCCCTGTACGATAATGTTGGCAAATCCGCTGAATATTCAAGTAAGTGTACTCAGAATATACTTTGGAGAAATTGTTTTACCTATGGCAGAACATTCAAAGATTCATAAAGTATGGAGTAGTGTTTTAGAGAGAATTTTGCTTCAGGGGTAAGTCGATAAGAAACTTTCGGTCAGTGGGTCGTCTTAGGGGCGGAGTTTCTATTTGTTTAATTTGAAAATTTTATGCAGCAAGGTGTTGGTAAAAAAATTAAATAAATATGATACATTTCACAACATACTTATAAAGCATGCCGTAAAATACATTCTTATTTTACGAAGGAAAATTGCAATTTATGGCACTTACAATTCTCCCATCTTCGTATCTGTAGCAAGGTATAATGTATTTCGTCTTGACTTGTTTAGGTGGGGGACAACAATGTTCGTAACTCGGTTCTGGTGCGGAACTGTGCTCATGCCGCTCATGGCGCTCATGGCGCTCATGTCGTGGCTCGTGTCGCCGCTCGCGTCGCGGGGAACAGCATCTGGCCGGTGGACAACACTCTCGCTGAGGACAACAGTCTCTCTGACACTCCCGCTCATATACTGGACAGCGTGGCGGAGACCGCGGACGCTTTTGCTCGCAGCACACATACTGTACTGGCTTCTGGCACCGTGGCAAGCATGGATAGCAAGTCGGCTCCTCTTCACAATAGTTTGGGACACAGCCTGACGCTATCAGCATTGGAGTCACAGTGCACTCCCCACAAGGCGGATAACAGCATTCCATTTTTTTCCGTTTTTATGTTTCCTTTTCAATATTATGTTTTATCCTTGTTGATTTTAAACTAAATATTTTTACTAGAATTTATAAATTATGCCCAAAACTTTGAAATGTGGTGGTAAATTTTTCGCTGTCAATTTTAAAATGAGATCGTTTTTGTTTTTTTTATTACATGTCAAATGGCTGCTTTTTATTTCAGTGCTTAAAAACCACGGAGGTCGGAGAGATAGCTAAAAACTATGTTTCTATAAATACCTCTTTGGTGTACGCGTTGTGATTTTTGGCGGCGTGGCGCGGCGTTCGCAGTCGCACGTATAAAAACTTTGTTACTAGATGGTTCATAAAGTTTTATTTTCCAGATGGTCGTCGTCTGTCTCGTTGAGATAATTCAGTTTTCAACTTTATTCGGCCATGGAGCATAAATATTGGGAAAAAGTGATTCAATAAAGTAATCAGTACAAACACAATGTGATTTGCCACAAAGTCCGCAAGTGTCCCCGGTTTACGTCATTTGCTGGCACGGCGTCGTATTGCCAGTGGCAACGCTAGGGGCAAAACTCTAAAGCAAAGCTTTTGCAACACATTTGCAAACATTCAGGCGCCGCCTCCTTGTCGCCGACGATTCGAAAATGCAATTTTCCCAATGCAAATCGAACGCTCCAGACAGATTTAATGCCTTTTACTTGCCGATTCCGCACATCATTTCCGAAGAGAATTGGTGATGGCTAAGTCAATATTGAAAAAGCCGAATAAAACCATTATTTGCTATGACAAGGAAATATTTATTAACCACGAATCCATAAAAAGTAATGTGTGATTCAATGGGGTGAAATTGATTTAACGTTTGAGAAGATTACTTTTTAGTTTATTTCTTTCATTTCTCTCCACTTTTACAAATCTATGTTCATCTTTGGTCTCAGCATTGAGCACACAAACGCAGTTTAGAAGATTAACAGCAACGACTTTAATTTTGTTAATGTATTCGGGGACCGTTTTGGGAAGATTGAATAATCCGTAAAAATGTTCACGAACATTGGTTAGGTTTTTAAATTGCTTCAATGTAGAATGTTTACACTTTGTATCTATGAAAATGCACTCTCGATGCGTTTTGTTTGTATTGCTGAAGTCTGGCTGGCAAACATTTTACTCTGCGGTTTACGAAACGTTGGTAAACCCTCGACACATTCAGAATAAAGTTTTCTAACACTCAAAGTATCGAATACTGTGTTTGGTTACTTTTAAAATATTGTTTAATATTTTTGAAGATTGCTCGGAAACCTGAATAGTTTAAGGTGCATAGGTAAAAATCGAATGTATAATTTCTTGCTCATCACTACTACTGGCTAGCATGTAGCATGTAACACTACCAAGGACATATTATTACATGATAGATGAAGTGAAGACTAATTAACAATGTATAAATATCCGGATTTAAGTGTGTATCAAAATTAATGGCGGATCCAAAATAATAAGCTCTTCAACGCTGACTCAATAGATAAGATCATGACACGTCTGCTAGTCACGTTAACTTCCTGAAAATGAAGATTATTTCCAATCGACTTGTTCCTTTCGTTCTGTCCTTTGAAGTGAATTCGATAGCGATCCCCTCGTACGTACCTATTGTATGATATTTCCACTTTATAACCTTCAGATAGCCTATATTTGTAAGCACCATATAGGTAGGTATAGCTTTGAGTCACAGTGAGGCTTTTGTATTGAATCTAAACCAAAGGGAATAGAAATACTTTACTACCGAACTTTATTTTTTCTATTTTCTATTGCATGCATTTATTATTGTTTGCTTGCAAAAAATAATGCTTTCTACAAAACATACAAATTAACATAAAAGGTCACCTTTGACAAATACGCAATATGTTTGTATAAATGCGTATTTACCATTATATACACAAAGGGAACATCACTTGAAGGAGTTCAGTACGAGTGGCGGGAACCGTGTAAGAATGTATTTATTTATTTATGATGGTACTTTTGTCAATGGAGCCTCGGGTTCATTTGGGTGATTTATGATCCTTCCCACAAAGAGGGTTTATACCATACTTATTTACCGAAACGTAATAAATTCTTTCTTCTGTATGGGATATAAAAGTATTGAAATTTGAGGATTTATGTATCGATATAAATTCCATGAATATAATACGTTAGTATTTACGATAGATCCAATATATTTACTGTGACGCAATTTTGTCCTTTGTTCTTGGTTTCGCTGAAATAAAAACAAAATCGTTCCCGAAAGCATTACATTTTTGGTAATTTCTATAAAAAAGCCGGCCACGTTATTATTAAGTTTACTCATACATTTTTTGTGGTCCTTCTATATCTTAAATTAACCTGATGTCTGTTTAAGAGGTTTTGTATAATATAACAGAAAAAATATCTCTTTACTACATTTATTTCAGTTTCAAAGCTTCTTCCTAGGTAAGTAAAGCCGAACTATTTAAGCTTCTATGTAAACAATACCTTCGGACAAAGAAAATATTTGTTCAGTCTTTGTTCAACATTGCTGAAGTGAGGACCAAGACGAATTTGGAGTATTTATTTAGTGATTTGTAGAAACTAAGTAACTATCTTATATTTTTGTAATAACTCCTATACGAAGGAACCTAATTTTTGCCATATTTTATTTGATATTTTATATCTTCCTTTTGATTTTTCTACTCGTTAGTCAAAGTGGGGTTTCATTGAGGTTTTCTTCGAAATTTATTTTAATAGAAATAATTTTACGCTATGCAAACATCACGAATAAATACTCCTTCTGTACCGAAGAAACACAAAAAGCATCAAATAACCGAAACAAAAAGCAAACTAGAAACCGAACGTCGAGGTAACAGCCTTATTCATAGACGCAAATACTATGTACACATCAAAAGGAAATATTTCAATCCTGACGCTCAATAGGAAGGAAGCCATACTAGTCCGGGCATACGACATCAAAAACGGTACGGAAATATAAAAAGTTATGTGTCTGAAAGCGATACAATGAAACGAGCACCATCATTTGTCAATAGAAGCTAGATTTACGTCGTTCCCAGTATTCTATCCATCGCTTGATTGCCTTACTGGAGATAGATTTTAACTGTAGGTCCAGGCTATCATTGAACATCCTTGGCAGTCGTTACGGGTAGTCAGTAGCCAGTACCTAAGTCTGATACCAGTCCAACCAAGGGGTATTGGGTTGCCCGGGTGACTGGGTTGAGAAGGTCAGATAGGCAGTCGCTCCTTGTAAAACACTGGTACTCAGCTGCATCCAGTTAGACTGGTAGCCGTCCCCAACATAGTTGGGAAAAGGCTCGGGAGATTAGATAGAATTTTGACATTAGCCCCATTACAAGTACCTAATGTAAAAATATAAAAAAGATAGGTCTCCGGTGAGCAAAACTAGAGATAGATAAAATATTGGGATGTAAGTGTCCGTAAAATAAATGTTGGCTTGACGAGGAAGGATCGCGGCCGACTCGTAATAACCTGAATAATAACCTGAGACTTTTATACACGACTTCGTTCACCGCGCAGATATAACGAACTATTCAAAAGGAAATGACACCTCGGATTTTATGAAAGCGCTATATTTCTCTTGTGAGTTGATGTTGAGCGGTCTGGACTTACACTTTATGGTACGATCTTAATAAAGAAAAGGGAAATATTTGGACTTTCGTAAGCTTTTGAGTTTTTTTTTACCAACAAATATTGGTATAAGTATTTTGAAAACTTTTCCTGAATTACTTTTGTGGTGTCTTTTACACTTTAAATTAAAAACCTGCACAAAATATGTATGAAATTATAAGACAAACTGTTGTTTCTAAAAAAATCTCAAAAATATGGTACATAAAAATGGTCACGTTTACAAAATAATTGGTTTTACTCAATACACAAGATAGGGTCCAATAAAAATCTAATATAGGTAAATGTAAAGGATATTTTCATTACGATTCCGCAGAGCGAAAAAGCTAAAATGGACCGCATTTAAATTTTGATAGGGTCTCGGTATCTTGGCATCAATAGGATAGGCTGACAGAGAGCGCTCTCGCTTCGGTTATATTAGGGGCCTTTTGTCATTGTTATACGACATTTAATCGAGTGACTTTTATACGGACCCTCTTAATTACATTTTTATTAATTTATATAACGTTTCACTGTTTTAAATTAATATAAATGTCTTGTATTAAAATTCATGGCGTTTAAAGGGTTTCGTAACGAAATACCAATTTTTAAGTAGGTACTAGTGAATTGCCAGTTTATAATGTTGAATAATCATAGTTTATTATTTAAAGAGGGTTTCTACGAAAATTGTGGAAGCCTGAAGTTGGTAGCATGATTGCTAATACTTAACTCTTGGAAATGGAAGCCTAGCAAATTAAATACTTTATATTATGCGTTGGCAGAAGTAGCTTCAAGTGGATTAAAATAAAAGTATGGTCTAATTCTAGAAATGTTATTAATTTTTATTTATGTTTGTTACTTCTAACTTTTATATTTCGCAAAATTTTAAATATAGAGCGAGAAGATTAATTAAAATGTTGTAAAAAAAAACTGATAGGCCGGATGCATTACAGCCTTTTCACACTCGCGTATTTACCACTCGGTTTTCCGCGCGAAATAAATCCGTTTGTACCGGCGCTGGTGTGAAAACGCTATAAAGGGTGGAGATAGTGACAATAGAAAAACGTCGCTAATTAATATAATTGACAAAGCAAAAGCACTAAAATCGCCCAGTATATCCAGCTAGCTAGTTTGTTGTTTGACAAACATCATGTAACAATTAACAACACGATAGCCGAGCGCCAACAAATATTTGTTTGCTATCCCAAACACTGATTGGACAAATAACACCAAATTCTAAATTGCTGTAGGAAATCTAGAATATATGGTTTCAGAGTAAACGTTCTATTAGTTACAAACTGCATTGATGGGCCATAGGTTCACGCCATGTTCCTGGTTGCGGGATTCATTTTGTGGTCAACGTGTACAGGATAAGGTATTTGACTATGAAAAAAATATTGCAAACCTCTTTTCAAATATGTTAATATTGAAATATATACATACAAAGAAGCTCTTTTACCTCTTTCAATGTCCCTGTCGATAAATGGACTGTCTTAAGCTGAAGTATTTTTCCTGAGATTAAAACGTTCAAGCAAAGAAACGGTCTTCAACTTTATAACATTAAAATAGATTCCATCACATGAAAAGCATCTCACCTAATAACCTTATAAAACGTAAAAGGTGCCTCTATATAAATTAATTATAACAGATGACTATAAATGCTACATTAATAGTTTCAAAACTACCGAACTACAAAATCAGTTTGAGCAAATATTCCAAATTGACAGCGCATTGAGTCACGTTGCTCACTTGGCTTACTATGCCTTCGGCTATTGTTCACGCAACATATAACGCCAACGGAGTTGAAAGGCCATCAACCTGCCCATTTATATACAAAGCCTATACATGTTTGAAACGATGTCTTTGACCTGTCTCGTTTTCTAGAATGTTACAATATTAATAATAAATAGATTTTTGAAAATCTTTGAAACATAATCTATGTATATAAAAGAAAGTCGTGTTAGTTACACATTTTATAACTCAGAATGGCTGAACCTTTTAAGTTGAAAATTAGAGGGGAGATAGCTTAGAGCCGGGAAGAGGACATAGGATAGTTTTTGTTCCTATCTGGCTACGGGAAATAGTTATACCGGGACGCGGGTGAAACCGCGGGCGGCAGCTGGTATAGTATACTTTTGGATAATGTTGCTCAAAAATAATATTGTCGGTACTACATATTCCATCGTATCGTTTAAGAAACCAAAATAAAAGCGCAAGATAAAGCAATTACCTAGCAAATGACGAACAATTCAACGATTTTTTCCTGTTTATAGAACGGTAATGAAATTCTCCATAGAAAAAAGTACGTACATAAAATGTCTCCATAGACTTAGCGAAAACAATGTTTTTATTTATGTGCTGGCTAACCCTCGAGTGCCAAGAGTCCAAACAAGGAAGATTTATGCTTTCCACAGAAAAAGGGTTTTTGTTTCATGGCGATTGTTTTTTATTGTTTGCGCTCTCGCTAATTGCAATTTGGTTTTGTTCTAAAAGCTGTTCGTTAGTTGGACGAAAAACTGAAGCACTAGTTCCCACTTGAGCGACGAAACTGTCTTAAAAGTAATTAAGGTCCACTTTTTTTTCTAATTCCGTAAAAATATTTCGTTAAAACAACGATAAATTGTTTTTAGTTTTTCTAAAACAATTTTTGATTCAAATTAAAAATGAGTCACCAAACATTATGGCGACAACAAAATTGCACCACACCATTTTATTACTATACCTAACGCCATCAACAAAATCGAAGCAATCAAGCGTTAACCACTAAAACCGAGTCACAGCGACCTCAATTTCCACATTTCATACAAAAGAGCTACGAAATGAAAAACTAGTTGAGTCGACTAGCTCACAAAACATTTCGTCGAGACATCCAAACGACGTGAGCGAGGCGCCAAACTCTTTGAAACTCGACGAACATAAATCTACTGAAGTTCATGAAGTTTAATGAAAGCACCGCCCTCGTAATTGTTACCGCTGGGACTGCATTGCTGCGTACATAAAATTGTTATATAATTTTATGGTCGTTAGAGCAACGTGTTATGTTTACCCTATTACACTGTAATGGGGTCATGTGTTTGGATTTTAAACAACTGCAGTCTGCCTACATCTCCTAACTGGCTGCTACGTTCACCTGAGATGCCCAAAAACCCGCTTTTTTATTTAAAAAAAGAACGCGTTAAAAGAGCGCGATCATTGTATGTACATAATAGGTACGTCCCGATCACACAGATATACAAAATGTATGACAGCAAAGTGATCGGCTACAAATAGAGCGCTCTATTACTTTGTATGGGTATTGTGAGAGGCGACTATGAGGGATTAATCAATCAAGGGACGGCTGTATCGACCTATGTCCTATATAATTAAACTGTGGTCACTAGGCCGCCTGACAAGCTCGGCGATAATAGCAAAATATACCTGTAGGTAAGTTTTTTCTCTTCTATAAACATAGTTAGGTACCTACTTTATGTGCGTAGTTAAAATATTCCCGATTCGATTTACAATCTTGAAAGTGATGACATTTGTGCAACAAGGAACTATGCTAAAAGGCTTTAAAATGAGAATATAATCAAATATTTTTTAACAAAATTGCTGAAGAATCTTTCAACTGTAAGAATTTAAATGTGAAGTTTATATTACCAATGATAATAATATAAATATACATTTACATACATCTTTGACAAGTCCAAAAATTCAGAAAACTTTAACATAAAGTGTCCTCCTATAAGAAAATCGTATTTCCAAAAAACAAACCTACAATCCGTACTCAGAACTTACTTCATAAGTTCAAATACATGAGTGGACGAACATAATGCAGCAAGTCCGTAATAGTTTGCAAGCCATAAGTGCAAGTTGACCAAGTGTACTAAGTACTTCAGACTTGCTTTTCATTAACTACTGCTTCACCTTACAAAGGAACACAATGTACTCAGAAACCTGTTTAATGGTAACTTCGATAGGTTAAGTTTTCAACCTTACGATTCTGTTGTAGCTAATGAGAAGAAATGCGCTTTAGAATGGATTTAGTTTATTTCTGAATCAAAGTCAAAGCTTTGTGAAGTCATTCGATAATGTTGTGTGTAATGTTTATTTATTTCTCTAAAAATATGTGTTAACGAATGAATGAACATTTAAAAATATAATGTTAAGCTGAGTTAAATTTAACATTAAACTATTTCAAATTAAATAAAATGTTCACTAAAAATGCTTAATTAAAGACTAACTCCATCAATGATGAAAATTAAACAAACTATCCCAATTGTCAAATAATGGTGATTAAAAATAATTGCCCCACTGGTGCATTGTAACGAGTTTCTGTGGCAAAAAAACAAACCAATTCTATTAAATCCGCGAGTGTAACTTCAAATTGGTTGCGTGTTTTTAGTTTCGACGGACGCACAAATATTAGAGAAATTATTTTGTTCGCTATTTCACCTGCTCTGTGTATGTAGTATTTTAACGTTTGTAATTATTTTGAGGAATACACGTATCTGTTTTGTTAAGACAATTAATAAATATTTAGAAGCAAAAAATAATTATAATTGTCGTGAATACGTACTCCAAAAAAAAAATATTTAGGTGTTACATCATAATTTGTTTTTGCGTTGTTCGTTTTTCGCGTGCCAAATTAAGTTTATCTCGACTAGAAGGCTCGATCCCTACACACTATAAGCACACATATTTAGTGTGCTACTCATTTCAACACAACCAATTTCAATGCGATTGGTCCCGGCTTTACTATAAACCATATTAAACGTTTCCTATAAAACAAAATTAAACATACCCGATTTGTGCATACGAATTGTATTAACGACCACACAGGTGCAGCACAACAGTTATTTGGTTCCAATATGATTGGATTTCAAATGAGCCCCACGGACCACTCTGCAAACTGTGCACTCGCTCCCCAAAGTGTACACCTATTTAGATATTAATTAAAATACAATGTATTAACGAGATTGCGAACGCAAATGAAGCAATTACCTTCATTTGCAAATACGAGCCAGTTTGTTGATATAATTTATTTTGTGTTTCACGTTTGATATAAGCTGCGGCGTGGATTTACAATGGCCACGGACTAACGTATTTGCGATTGCTGATTGAAATGTTATACGCAGTTCAATAATATAATTAACTGGTTAATCTTCTAACAGATTTGCACATAAATTATATTATTGATATTGTGTTGGGTCAACGTGTTGAGGTGATGATCTGGCGAAAGTCGATATGAAATCATATTCAATAATTATATTTTATATTTCAAATAGTTTCTACTAATATAAGTTCTGGTTATAAATTGTACGTGGATATGAACTCAGTAAAGCTTTCATTTAGAAATTCTTTGAAACCATCTATTACGCTTTTGACACAGTTTCTATACTACAGGATTAAATTGTACTGAAAGTGTTTTATTTAGGTATCCACCTAGAATGAATGATGAGACCAACTAAATAGATCGAAGCGATAAGGTACATGGAATTTGAGTGTGTCTGACGTTCATTATAGCAATCATATGTGGAAGGTATAAGCATTAGATACCTGCATTACTTTGTTCTATTATAAAATGATTTGCAGTTTTTAAGAAAGGTGATGAATTTGTGTCAGTATTTTAAAATATAAATGATTAATTGCCGAACTGCTTTTTGTGCTGGCTGCGCAGTTGCAGGAGCAGTGACATCAAACGGCGCGAAAATATATTTTTGAGCTGTTCGGGGTTAAAACTTCGGGTCGTGAGGTCTGAGTGCACACCTCCTGTTCAAGGATATTTCAAAGCGAATCGTTGAAACTTCCTGTGACCCAAAGGCTGGGTTTTATTCCTGCCAATAGGTAAGCTTTGCTACACAACGTGGCAATGGTGTCTGGTGGTCGTAGTTTTATTAACCACGAGGAGATTTTTTCGAGTTTAAGTATTTTTTAATCGTCAACAATTTTATATGGTTTGTTAAATTAAATAGTAAATATGTATTATAAATTAAATGATAAATAAGTCAAATTGACATCACATTTTGTTGATACTAAAACCCAAAATTCTGATAACAAATGGGAATTTTATTACTTTTCTAAAATTATTGCTCCCAAGCGTAGGTACTTACAGCTGCAATAAAACACTGTTCTCATCCACATGAAACTACTTACTTTAAAATAGGTCATTATCGATTTTGGTAGCGAAGTAGCCCAGTAAGGTAACTTAGGATATTATAGGTTAGACCCGGATCTAGTGCCCGTAGCTCGGCATACTAATAGCTGCTTAGTTACACGATATAAACTTGGAACTTTTAAAAAGTATTTAGGTCTTAGCAGATTATAAGATAAGTTTTATTTAGTATCTACGTAGTCACTGGCTGATATGGTTGATAAATTATAATGGTGTAATATGTCTGGATGTAATTACAATTTAGTGGTAAGGACTTTCCTTTTTTTTTTCTTTCAACTGATTACATTTCTTTTATATTTACGTATGTAAATCCTTTCATGGTAAATATATTTTCAAGAATATTTTGTAGATTTAAAAAAAATCTAGCACACGTGAAATCGACGGTGACTTAACACAAGTATTGGTGTTCTTTATGAAGCTATTTTCATGTTTCTAAAACTAATATTTTTCATCATTCTAACTTCACTAAGTGAAATGAAACAATTACGGGCGTTGATTGACAGAGCTAAATGATACGACCCGTCACAATGATCTATTCAAAGTCCTTTAAGAGAATAGAAACAGTTTTGCAAATCACACTGGCTGTATAATTTCTAGACCCTTGTCAAAATTAAGCGTGTCAAGGCACAGGGTGTTATGAGTTGAAATGTTACAAATGTACAATATATGTATATCAAGTACAGTCATATTTCAAGTGACTGTATTGTTTATTTCGAGATGAAGCATCTCTTTTTAATATTTCCACAGGACAAGTGCCACAGGACTTCAAGGTGACATAGTGCATAGTGAAGTGTTTCTAACATAGGTTTAAGTTTTTCTATACTAACAATTTTGTATAGTGTAATATGAATGTTAGTCTTTAAGGTACATATCTATGGGCCAATGCAGCCTTGAAAACAATAGTACATATATGATTATATTTGATTAATACCTGGAGAATATTGGAGGAAACTTTAAAAGAAATAGTTTACTTATATTGCAATAATTATTAATCATTAGGTAATTAATTGTAAGTCAAAGTAGCGTACAACTTACGATGTTGTTTCTTAATATTGTAGAAAATAGGTAAGTTATATAGGTGTTTGTTTATATATTGCAGGGTACCGAGATATTTCATAATTACGAACTATTCAGTGTAAGGCTTTGCCATTAACGTGGATATTAGTTTTGGCTGTAACTAAGTAATTTCACGTGATGAAGTGGTAGAAACCTTGTAAGTCAAGGTTAGTAATTATTCAAACTCAGGTACCTCTTATGTTAAGTAAGTAGTTAATTCATCAGAATAATTCATTATTAATAGTCTGACTAGCAGTAATCAGTGTAAAATGATTGTACGAATGTAAAATCATTCGTTACATATACTTAATGTCGTTTCTTTTATTCGAAAACACGAATTACCCATTTTATATATCAAAACATTAGCTCCGTAACAAAACCGAGTCTCAATAAAGTTTACCATTATCATGCTCCGTAAAATTATGATTAACTTAAATATTAAACAATACTAAAATATAGTGGTATTAATAAATATTGTTTCGCGTAAAATCCACGTTAGTATGATCGGCTAACTGTCGGCGTTGACACACAAAAGTGAGGCTCCGAACTCCGACCTAATGTGAACCGGCGCTCAGTCAACTGCTGGAAATGGCCTTTCCGCCAACTATGATCTGTTATGAAAATGTATTATAAAACTTACTACTGAATATTTTACCGAATCTTTCTACTTTTGTCTAGTGTAAACCCTCCTGTAAAGCACATGTTTTTTTTTTTATTTTTTTTTTTTATTTATTTATTTATTTCTCAACCTTACCACTAACATTACAGACAGGTACATCCAATGCGTTAGGGAGGCACTTATTTAAAATACTAACTAGCTAACTACTTACAAAAATAAAAATAAAAAAACAAACAACAAAACACAAGATATTTACACAAAACAAATTTAAAATAAAATAGAATATAACAATAAAACAATAATAACAAAAGTATGTCCTATAATCCTAATCTAGTTTATAACATAATATAAACAAAATCATCCTTGCGAGTTCACTGAACTGACACGAGAAAATGTCTATCTTGTTCTGGATTTCGTTAATAGTACGGATCGCTCGCGTGAGAGGCGTTTTGGCCAGTAGGTTGGTCCTGGCAGTCGGCACTGACAGCAGTGGCGGGCGCCGTCGTCTCTCCACATAGCGGTCCGGCACACAGAGACACAAGCACCGTAGTACGCCGGGATTGTGCTCCTTACCACGGAGTAATTTAATTAAATACAATATAAGGGCAAATTCTCGCCGCACCTGTAACTGGTTGTACCCGACCATACCCAGCACGAACAATGTGGGGTACATAAGTGGGTACAGCGGATACACCCCGTACAGCCTCCAGTACAAGTGGCGCGTGAACTTGTTCTGCACGCGCTCCAGCATGACAGAGTATTTGGCTTCGTGTGGAGCCCATATGACACCACCATACTCCAAGTGACTCCTAACGAGTGCGTCGTATAATACCCTTACTGTTATTCGTAAAGCCCTGCGACTGCCTAAGTACAAAGCCTAGGTTTCTGTACGCCTTCTTACATATCTTAATAATATGCTCGCGAAACGTGAGCTCTGGAGTGAGATGAACCCCCAGATCACGCACCTGTGTCACTCGCGTCATGGGTGTTTCCTCTGCTTTGTACTCATAGCAGACAGGGCTTCGCGAACGCGTAAAGGATATTACCGAGCATTTGGATACATTGAAGTATAGTTTATTGTCATGACTCCACTTCACCACTCTGTCAATGTCATCCTGGAGTCGCGTACAGTCCGACTCGTCCCTTACCTCGAGCAGCAACTTGAGGTCATCCGCGAACAATAAACATGTAGCATGTCTGACGACTTCCGGCAAGCTGTTTATCATGATGATAAATTCAAGAGGCCCCAAGTTGCTGCCTTGGCTTACTCCAGACCTTGTGTAGTATGGATCTGACTCAAACCCATTATAGTCAACATACTGTTGACGGTCTTTCATGTAGCTGACAAAGAACTGCAACAGATGTGGTGTACAGCCAATATCAGCCAGCTTCCTCAATAAAACATCATTGTCCACGGTGTCGAAAGCCTTTTTGAAATCAAAATACGCCGCATCTACCTGGACCCCCGCGTCGACTGCCGGTATAACCTGCGCCATGAAGTTAAGCAGGTTGGTGGCAGTGCTGCGCCCCGGCCGAAAGCCATGCTGAGCGTCCGATAGTTGTGCTCGGACCTGCCCCTGTATAGAACTTTGAATGGCGGACTCAAAAAATGATCTTTTGATATAGTGACTTAAAGATAAAATTAAAGTTATTTAAACTAGAATTCCTATTTGAATTATTATCAAAAGAATTGAATTCTATATTCATGGAAAAGTTCATTAATTACGTAAAGTAGCGATATAAGTTACCCTAGCACTATAAAAAATACGATTTAATAACTTTTCTTTTTATATTCACTACAAAGTAGTTAAATCTCTATAAATAATTAAAAAGTACTCAAGTCATTAAGTCTTTAATTAAAATAACATAACAATGTATAATAAAGTCACAAAACAGTTTAATATTACCTACTTTTACAGTACATTGGTCGTCAACAACGGTGTACTCATTAATATTGTAATACTTTGTGATAAATGTACAATGTTTTCTTCGGCCCACAATAATTTATTTACAAATTAATTACGACTAAGGTTTTCGCGAAAGCTTTAGTTGCGGTCATAATTAAAATATGGAGGCCACGATGCCCTGTTTGGGAAAAAGTCTTTTTAATAGTAGTATAGTCTAGTAGGATGTAGTCCCACTAATGTCATAAATGCGAATCTTTGTAAGGACGTCCTTATAATGTATACGTATGTAGGTATGAGGCTGGGTAATACTGGGTATGTTGGTATGTTTTGTAACACTTGTATTTTAAGCTAAAACAACTACTACCTACTACTAAAACTAAAAAAGTACTGGATAGGTTTTGAGGAAACATTGTAGTAAAAGGCTTAATTTGGCTCTATTAGATATACTGATTACTTAATGCGTAATAAAAATGGTTGGGATTACAAAATTAAAGTAGTAGTACCGCGGTTACCACAATTAATAGTCAGGTGAACCAAAATATTTAATATTGGCTTGCTGTAATTAAAACATGTGGCATATGAATATCATGACACAAAACAGCCGTAACCACTTAACAACATGTTGTATACTTTACAAGTAGATCATCCAAACTAATATTATAAATGCGAAAGTAACTCTGTCTGTCTGTCTGTATGTCTGTCTGTCTGTCTTTTCTTCACGCCTAAACTACTAAACCGATTTGTGTGAAATTTGGTACAGACATAGTTTGAAACTTGAGAAAGGGCATAGGATAGTTTTTATTACAAAAAAATAAATAAAAATAAAATTATTCCGGACATATAGAGCCATCTGGTCAAATCAAAAATCTGCTGGTAGTCACTATTCCACGCGAACGAAGTTGCGGGCAAAAGCTAGTTATTTATAAGTGAAGAGATAATTTGTTTGATATAATGGGTATAACATATGCTAATAGTTACTAAGTATGATAACGAGGTTGATTGAAACCGATTACCTATTGAATTGGTATAGTGGTTTTGGTCAGGTGTTTGATTCCCATCAATATTACAGCTAAATGCTAAAGAAATACTCACAACTTTATAGTTGATATCAAAAATGAGGCTTAAAAGATTTAAAGCAGAACGACCTCTAGATGAATCCGCAGATGCAGTTTATACGAATAAATATTTTATTCGAAACTCAACCAAATTGTTATTCATTCAACAAAATGCCATTTCCAGCATCAAAAACGACGGCCAAACAAAATTTGAAACGCAGATGTTTTAAATAACAAGAGGGGGGGAGGATTATCGCTAAAAATTCCAATAAGAGTGCAATGTGGTGAATAAAGTAACTGAATTTGAATTGGCAAGACTGTCCCATACATATTCAGGGGGAAGGAGAGAGACGCAGTGCGGAAAACTTTTGGCATTCTCACTTGCATACAAAAAATGAAAGTGCTAGGGAACGAGAAATGGTGCATTACCACCCGTGTCGCCTGACCTATTTAATGTCTATCACCTCTCATGTATTGTGGACTAATTTGCCTAATGTGACGTTGCATTGTTGATTTTGCATTTTTATTGGGTCAATGGAGTTTTGTTTGCCCCTATGAATGATGTAATGGGTAAAGTACAAAAGTTACATAAGTATTTCTTCTTGTATGGTGCTATGTTGTTATTTATATATTTTTGTATCCCTTTTTAGTGTAGAGAGTAAATGGTACACGTGTCGCTTGAAGGTGCTGCTAATGAACAATAATACCAGCTTGGCAGGCCTATTTCAAAGAGTTCTTTTTAGGTTTTACATGTCTAAAAATACACTATATATTTGGGCATAGAAACAGACAACATATACAGTTTTCTTGTTCAATTCAATACTAAGTATACGGGGTTAGAGACAAAACAAAATACACAAAACATTCCGTGTGACACACTTGTTAGATAGACCGAGAGTAAACTACAAACAATTAATAGTTGTATGTTTAGGCTGACGAAATAAAAAACAAGGCAATTACCGCCATGTTTGTTTTTGCCTTTCTATCGTAAAACAATTTCCTCAGCAACAACACGATTTATACGTTAATACTTAGTGTTCCTTAGCATTATTGTTCTAGTTTTGTTTCAATCTAGCTGATTTTTCGCTCGGTTCGCACACCAAAAGACCGGATTATTGGCTAGTGTGAAAGCACTCTTGCTTTTGCTTTTTTATTTGAACTTATAAATGCTTCGATTTGGAATATATAAAGCTATATAAATCTACCAATGCTTGATGTTATAAAATAGATTTTCATAGTTTATAAACTTTAATGCTTATAAAATAAACGATTAAAAGTCTTTAATTTCCGCAATAAACCGAAAAGCACTAAAGTATTCCCAGAAATACAAGAAAATGAAGGCGAGACAATTTATCTGGTCTTGGTGGCAAATTCTTATCATTCAAACTATGCTATCAAAAACACTTTCATGTCGCTGTGAACTCTCTTGATTATAGAAATCCAGCTTGTTAGAATAGTTTACCTCAGTAACAATTTTGTTACTTTAATTGGTCTTGAATATTTCTTTATTTGTTTTTTAAGTTGCTAACTAAATTTAAATTTGCAAAGTCTGACGAATTGGGAGCGTGATAGAATTCCCTCAGCACGGTGTTAAAATCGCAGGTACTATCATTGTCCTGTATCTAAATATAACTTTTTTATACTCTTCATATCTTTTCACCCATACCTAGTACAGTAAACATAAAGAACATCATAACAACGCAGAAAAGCTTTGGGCATAACAAAAAATATATTTTAAGACTCTTTTCAACGGCAGTAATTAAAATTTCTTGTTCGTTTTTGCTTGTCGGTACTGTATTCACATGGAACATGGAACCTCTGGGAAGTCTTGCAAGAGCTCCCGTTCTGTAGATAAATGTTCCATAAGTATGTTAGTGTTTTTTACCTTTAAATCAGAAGCAAAAAAGATTATCTTATAAAACTGTCAGAGTATCAGATAAAAAAAAGAACAATTTATCAGTATCTTGTTCATTTATTGCTTGTCATAATAAATTGTAAAAAATCGTTCAAAACATACATTTTATATTTTAATGTCCCACGAAAGTAAATAGAAAAGTCTTCCAAACATGCTTTGCCGTGAACACATTAGGCAAGCTATTAATGTGTTCACGGCTCAACACCATGTAAAAGTTTTCTTAGTGGAGTCTTTATTTATTAAAGTAAAGAATTGATGAAAATAAGATTTTCATGGTATAGAAATTATTCCAAACCATACCATACCTATTAGTAATCAAATCAAAATAATTTGTTTGTATAAAAATATAAACCTTTTTCTATCAGTTTCTCATAAAAACAGTTTCATAATAATAGACGATAAATTGTAATTTCTTGAGTCAAGGGTGGCGTTTCAATAGCATGTATTTGACGGTAATCTAACAAGGGGGTTTTGCGCGATAGATTGAGAACCACTTGACTCGCTTCTTTGGGTGAAGACGCTTAAGCCGCGCTCATAGCCTGCTTATTGTGTATATTGCCTTTTTATTAGACATTTTCATTGAAAGGCCGATCTATTATAACGTGGAACTAATGAAATAAAATTAGGTGTCATTGAAAATTCCTTATCATATTTCAGAAATTAAGTATGAAATGTATTCAATGTCTGTAGCTACCTAGATTGTGGTATAAAATATGTGATACTGATAAAGTATCTTTTTCTACTAATTACTCTAAAAATAACTTCATTAAAAAAGCATAATATAATTGGACTTTAAACTTTTCTATACCAGGCCGGTTGTGATAAGACAACTCAAAATAAAATCAAGGGATTAACTTTTTGAACGTCAAGGATACGTTCAACGTTGGGAGACTGAAGCAACAAAATATTTTCATTTCGTGTTGCTAGGAAGCAAAGCCGGACCATAATTTTACAAAAACATTGCCATTATTGTACCAAATCCAGGCATCAAGGCTACTGTTCCCTTAAATTAATTATGGTTTACTCCTACCAAACAGGAAAAATATTCAGTTAAAATAAGCTAAGAAAGTAATTTGGATTCCCTTCCCTTCTTATTTTAACAGAATAACGTAACATCAAATTATTTACATAACATAGTAAACAATTTTTGATTAAACCTTTAAGGTTATCAAGTTTACCAAATCATGTGCCAATTATTTATTTACAACTTGAACTCCTTTAAAGAAACACTCAGCGCACGTCTCTCGTAGAATAAAATAAGACCCTTTTTAGATCTTCGCTACATAGAAAATTCCTTGAAGCCCACTTGTATACTCACCAAACATCACGTTCTTACATACAAACATGTATACTGTCCGTATTGGCACAGAAAATGTCAAACAAACACAATCATATGTTCACTCACTTTACTCACTTGAACTTGTTATTTTACAAGGAAAAGGGCTTCGGTCTTTATTTATCATCACATGCAAGCTCACGGAGAGTTGTGTATCAAGTTGATATTTTTATTTTGACGTGACTTACGTAAGTAGGGTCGCGGTCGGCGAGGCGGCGGGTCGCGCGCGAGCCGGTCGTCGCGCCGAGTGCCACTGAGCTGGCTTCCCTGCCAGCCGCGCACCGCGCATGCCTCCATCACAATAAGCCCGAGCTCACACGAACATCTAAGAGCTTGCACATCCCGTGAAACTGATTTTTATTTAAACAACAACTCTATCGGCGACTGAATCCGCAATGTTTTATGTAGCAGTTAGCTTTGCTGAATTTGGAATATTGAGTTTTCCGCGAGATTCGTCGTTGCGGTTTGATATTATTCTGGTTTGTGTGGACATTTCCTTAGAGTTTCACATTTTAACTATTCATGAAGGGGTGTATGTTTGCCACACCGATAACCAGCCCAGCGATAGCTTCCTTATCGTATTTTTAGAGCGGTCATCGGTCCTTCAGTCGGACATTAACCAATACCTCTACAGTTTATTAGGTTACTTCCTGATATCTCGGACGGGTGAATCAATTATGAATAACAATCCGAGAGCTGCCTGTTTTTATCGCGACACGTGATAAATTGGTCTGAATACAATTTGTTAGGAATTAGCAAGTGTTGTGTGGGTGTCTGTAATTGTTAAATATTTTTATTGTAAAAACTTGCAGAAGACAGTGTAGTATACATGACTTTTCCTAAATACTTTCGGTGCTAATTTATTACTGCACCAAACGTATAAAGTTTTCGCACTTATTAGGGTTACAGCGGAACCAGTTGAAACGATGAACAAGTGAAAAATATTGTGATCGCGTAGTTGATGCGTACATATGTGTTTACAAGCTCATTGCGAGCGCCACACGTGATCCGAATTAAGTTGGAGCCGACCCGTTTTTATACGGAACCGTGTCGACCCAAATATTCGTGTAAACATCGGATAAATAATTCTTTGCCATTTTGCCCACTAGTGTAGCGTAAAAGTACCTACTGAATTACGATGTATTGATTCTCAGAAGAGGGTAAGTGTTTTTATTCTGGTACGGTAGCGTACGGTAGCGAAAAAATAACGACTGTGATCTTGGATTTTTTCTATAATTCATTTGTTTTGGTGGTATCGCAAAACTGTATATTCAACAAATCATGTTTTCAGATGTAGATAAAGTCAAAAACAATAAACTCTATGTACATGAGCAATATGTTTAATATCTTATGTATTGATATAAAGCAACTAATCATTATTATAAACCTCTAACATTTGTTGCCTTTGCATTATATTTATATACCTATACGAGCATAGGTAATACTTTATTTGAAACTGAGAATCGTAATGAAACTCAATAGACCGTTTTGGTATGAATTATTTAAATCTCATCGTAACGAATCCTATAACTTTGTTAAATAAATAAATTTACACAAATGTATTTACAATCAATTCATATTTTCGCAGCTACCAGTTTACTGTTTTTATTATGATACAATATTTTTAATCATAATCAATCTTTAAGATATGTCATGATTACATTGTTTTCTTTATTTTTTTTAATTAGTCTTACCTGTAGCTTACCCGTAGCTAAGGTAATAGCCGCCCTAAGCTACAAAAATGAAACAGCCATAAAAATTGAGGCCTTATTTTCGTTTTTTAAGGATTTGTTAGAATTGATAATGGTTTTATTGGTAAATCCTAATATTTTATTAAGACTTATTATTCTAAAAAATATTGTAATAGGCAACTAAAGCTTGTGAAAAGTTACAGCCCATTTTAGTTTATTTTTTATAAAGATGCATTTTTATAAAACTGTGCGGTCGTAGCATACTACGCGGACTTTGCTACGCCACGCCGTAGCGCTACAAAACCTCGTAGCTCGTAGCAACAGCGTACACTGTACTTAGAAATAAGAATAAAATATTATTCTAGGTTTGAGGGTATTTATGTATCTAAAAACAAACGCTTTGTCAAAAATATTGAAGCTTCGATATCATGACTGTTCATTACTACATAATTAATTAAATAATTTATTAATTCAATAAGAAAAAGATAATGACTTAACGCTTATTAGAAATATTTCTATTACTTCATTTTACGCAACGCAATAGACAAAGTCTTATACTATAAACTTGTTCCATCAATTCAAATCCGAACATCAAAATCCCAAAATCCCGTTCCATCGTTAACACTGTTAGTAGATATTCAATTTATTAAAATTAAGTGTTAAATGTGGGTGTCCCCGATTCAACAAAGTTGTTGATATAATTTTAGGGCTCGCCAGCGATGCGGCGGCGGCACCGATGCTGAAAATAGCCGCAATCAATAGAAACAGCGCGCATTATTTAGTACCCGACGCCCTGGCCGTATCTAAAGCGAATAATACGGCGAACTTCAGTCCATTATATACAGTCCTGTTTTTATCTTATTTGCTTTTCATTCCACAGAATAATGTTGTATAAATACGTTTTTATTATGAGAGATGTAATCGTTTTTTTACGTTGACGACGACTCCGTGTTTTTTGTCCCAAATCGTTCAGACGCTGATTTAGTTTTTAATTCGGTTGTTAAAGACGTAGCGGAGTAACAAAAAAAATATTTTCTTGAATCTTACGCATAACTTTACTTACCCTTTAATCTTATATTTTCAATTAAAGTATGTGCGTCACTCCTATTTTGAAATTGACAGACAGCCTTACTTATAAAAATCAACAAATCATCTTCTAAGCATTGTTTTAAGTAATTACTACTTAAAGCCTTAAGTAGTGATTAAATTATTTTGACCTATAAACGTTGCTTAAGCATGTCTTAAGTAATGAACAGATAATGACATAAAAACATACTAATTTCTCAACACTACCGGAATGTTGGTAGCTTAAAAAAATATTTGTCATCAAGACGTTGTGTAATGGCAACAATGGCATCCGTAAAATATAAAATTAAAAAGTTGAGCTGTCAATAAACCGGAAATGAAAAATCAGCTGGTAAGAATCCAGCCATTTTGATAATTAGCGGGTTAAACAAGGGTGTGAGGCTACTTAATTTGACAGCTCATTTAAGACATTGCTAAGAAAATGATTTATTTCAGCCACGTTTATAAGTAAGATTTTTTCTTAAACATCTCTTAAGTATAACTTATTATTTTATAAGTAAGGCTGAGAGAGTATATTTTGTATTCCAACATATTCATCTCATCACCCAAGACGTACTGCGTCCCCAACACACAATTCACGAACTCATACAAAATTCTAACATACTTGTGTACACAGAACTTACAGCAAACAACATTTCACTCGATACACAAATTTTAAATTCAGTGTAAAATATTCGGCGCACTCGACGACATTGTTAAAATTTATTGGAGAGCGCGAGGAAGACGCCGGCGCATAGTTATGGACCGCGGGCTTTCCCGCGATCTTACTTTCCGCGGACTCGCTGCATTTCAATGAATCCCGCGTTGTCATGGAAATATAGCGAATATCTCATACAAAAGGCGAAACTTTGATGTCCTACTATATGCAGTGCAATCTTGCTCGTACAAGTTGTTCTCTTCAAAACCTACTAAACAGAGTTCGAGTCGGACGTCGGCGTGAGCTGAAATTAGGTCAAAAGTAAGCTCATATTCTAGAATGAGCCACGTTCTAATTATGAATTCCCGAGTCTGCTGGAAGTGTGTGGTTTTTAGACGACCTCATCATTTTTGCCGATGCTGCAACTTTTAACGTTCTATCGGCTACATTTTTGATTTTATGATTTTATGAGTAATTGAGATTAAGAAGAAATTAGTTTCACTCTCACCATTGCAATGAAGGTTCACCCTTTAAAAAGATACTTAGGTCCCCCTGTCAGGTCGACAAAAAACTATCTAGGTGCAGGACATAATCCGTGACAGCATTGATCCCTTTTTGCGTGAGCTAATGCTTTTACAAGCCGACTTTACGAGCAGCCGCACACCGATAGCTCGATAGCGGATTGTCGCAGGATCCGGATTGCATTTGATTGGCAGCGCCTAACAAGAAAAGGATCGATGGGCTCTCGCGACCGTATGGGCATGGAAAAGGTTTTATGTGCGGCTTAATCTGTCCCAGTGGGCACTCGCCATTAATTAGGTCGGTCAAGCGCTGCCTCGGCGGTTTTTGTGGTGACAATTGACGTATGTCTTTCTGCGATGTCGCGTGGATATTGCTGGTCGGGGTATGGGTACTGCGGTTGTTAGCCGCAAATACTCGCTCTGTTGATGATTTTACCTGTGCCAAATTGCTGATGGTGCAAATCTTCATTATAATAATTTCATTTCATTCATTAATTTCAAGTAAAGTTTGTATGTACTTTCTAAGTATATCATAGACACCAATGACTGTGTTTCGGATGGCACGTTAAACTGTAGGTCCCGGCTGTCATTGAACATCCTTGGCAGTCGTTGCGGGTAGTCAGAAGCCAATAAGTCTGACACCAGTCTTACCAAGGGGTATTGGGTTGCCCGGGTAACTGGGTTGAGGAGGTCAGAGAGGCAGTCGCTTCTTGTAACTAGTACTCAGCTGAATCCGGTTAGACTGGAAGCCGACCCCAACATAGTTGGGAAAAAAGGCTCAGAGGAAGAATAATTTCATTTGTTATGTTATCAGATAGTTTTATCAATATTTATATGAATTAGTATCTAAGATGGAGGTAGTCGTTAGCAACCCGTCGAAGATCTCATGCTTGTAATAGATACGATCGATAGTAAGTGCCTAAAAATACTTTATTTATACGCAAGACCTCTCGTAACGTGTTCGTACTGTATCTACTCTTAGTAGTCAGTGGTTTTTTAGGGCGGAATCGAATAGTAGATAAATGTACCATCATTGCTTATTACCTGATTACTCAGTGATTTAATAAAATAATGAAGGCAGAAGATAAATTAGTGCAACTATCGGAATATTTCCCTACACGGTACAACTGATTCATTATTACAGAAACTCAACTGTGACAGCTAAAATCAAATAAACATTTTTCTCATTTCATACCTAAAAAAGCACTTCTTGACACGAAGGGGTCTACAAATTAGCCTTATGAAATTGAGCTACATTATAATTTAAAATTGTTATGGCGCCAACATTAAATGCATTTATTTACGGCAACCCGGCTAAAGCGATCACGATAATAGCCAGTTAACTACGTAACTTAGCTGGAAAAACTTTATGAATATTCAAATAAGCAAAGTTACCAGATTATTGGGTAGCGAGAATAATGCGGCCTATAAAATATTCGAGTGTTTATGGGTCAAGGAGATCGCCCAAAAATAATAGCATAATATGAATAATATTAAACGCAAGAAGTGTTCAAAAACAAGTCGTAAAAAGTTTGTATTATTTATAGTTTCCACATTCTTACTAATGTTATAAATAATGAGTCTGTGTGTCGCACCTTTAGGCCAATGCTATTGAATCAATTCTAATTTTGGGACACAGATACTTGGAAAAGAAGCTTGTACTGGTCAACTAATTAACAATTTTAAGTTATTCCTAAATATCCAGTAATGTATCTTAACAGTAGAGGTAGAGGAATGAAACAGAGCATAGAGTGTATTTCTCTTTTTTATTGTATATACATTTTCAAAACAGTTCAATTAATTATTCGTGCCATTAATTAAGTAATTGCAACAAACATATGTACCTTCATACGTGCTTCTTATGTCAATCAAAAAACATCCTAGATACTTAGGGTGCATAAAAAGAATTCTGTGTTTCTCACAGCTCTTTCACACAAGCGGACTTATGTCGCTCCTATCATGCCTGTAGCACACCTCCGCTGCGAAACCTAAAGGGCGAAACCGCCATAGTTTCGCTGTGATTTGTGAGTTGTTGGCCGGCAAATTAAAAGCGAAATTCCCTGCTCTAACGTACAAAACTGACTATGACGTTGTCTCTTTCTAACATGATTTCGCTCATTTGCTTAGGCGCCGTCTACATCTCCGCCCTGGCGGACAACGGGCGGACAACGGGCGGAGATGTAGACGGCGCCTAAGCAAATGAGCGAAATCAAGTTAGAAAGAGACAACGTCATAGTCAGTTTTGTACGTTAGAGCAGGGAATTTCGCTATTGTTTCACCGCCCAACAACTCACAACTCACAGCGAAACTAGCGGTTTCTGCATCAAAATTAAACATAAACGCGCCTTCGTTTGAACGGATAGTTGTCAATTGTTTGCTGTTGCGCGCAGTGGCGTAGCGTGGGGGGGGGCAAGGGGGGCAAATTCCCCGGGCGGCAGCTTTTAGGGGGCGGCAAAATTTACCCAATAAAAAAAAAGTGTTCGCAACTAGTATCTGCGCCGCTACATAAAACTGTCTAACAATAACAAAACATTAAACAAGAAAGTTGAAACTTTTTAAACTTAAAATTAATTATTGTTATAATTTGGTACTTAAAACACACATTTTACGTAATTTTGGTTTTGAGTCTTAAATAAAAAATAATTAAAATTTCACGCTCGCTTCGCTCGCGTATTCAGAAACTGTATGCGCTTAGTTTTGCATTTGTCAACAAACAAAAAATTAAGTACGTTTGGGCTAAATTTTACGTAATATTTGGTTTAAGTCCGATAAAAATTTCGCGCTCGCTTATTCAGAAACTATATTGTGGCCCTTATTTTTGCATTGGTCAACAAACAAAACGTTAAGTACGTTTGGGCTAAATTTTACGTAATTTTTGTTTTAAGTCCGATAAAAATTTCGCGCTCGCTTCGCTCGCGTATTCAAATACGATATGCCCTTATTTTTGCATCTGTCAACAAACAAAACGTTAAGTACGTTTGGGCTAAATTTTACGTAATTTTTGTTTTAAGTCCGATCAAAATTTCGCGCTCGCTTCGCTCGCGTATTCAAATACGATATGCCCTTATTTTTGCATCTGTCAACAAACAAAACGTTAAGTACGTTTGGGCTAAATTTTACGTAATTTTTGTTTTAAGTCCGATAAAAATTTCGCGCTCGCTTCGCTCGCGTATTCAAAAACGTTATGCCCTTATTTTTGCATCTGACAACAAACAAAAAGTTAAGTACGTTTGGGCAAAATTTTACGTAATTTTTGTTTTAAGTCCGATAAAATATCGCGCTCGCTTCGCTCGCGTATTCAAAAACTATATGCCCTTATTTTTGCATCTGTCAACAAACAAAAAGTTAAGTGGTTTTGGTACGTCCGATAAAAATTTGTAATTTTAAAACCTTCAAGAAATCAAGTAACAAAGATATAAAAGAAAAGTCTACTTGAGAACCTCCCCCTACTGCCGGGGCTGCGGGTTGTTCGAAAGAGTTAGCGCGGCTCTGGAACATAAAAGGCCTTCGACGGAACGAAAAAGCCTACGACGGTTTTTAGTTAGTAAGAGTCTGACACTCCCTCACCGCTGCTAACCCACAGCGAGAAGAGTCATTTGATGATTTTTAAAGTCCTTTAAAAATGACAAACTGCCAGGAACACTTGTTAAAAAAAAATACACGGGAACAGATACCTACGCTACGCCACTGGTTGCGCGTACACGAACGAGCCCTTACGAACCGCGCAATACGATGACACGCAGAAATACCAAGCCGAAAATCCGCCAGTATGAAAGCGCTCATACATAGATACATAAATGATTACAATGTAATAAAAAAACAATTAATCATAGAAATGCGCAAATTGCGTCATAGCTAACATGTACGTCGTGATGAGGCTTATCATACTGAGTATCAGTTTACAGTCTACGGAGAACAGCCGCAGTATCGTATACTTGAAGGGCTTCAGTCTGAAATACAGCAGCGCGTCTTGTGCTGCATCGCGCGATGCACTTTCTGAAATAATTTAAATGTTTAGCTTGAAAAACGAATTCACTATACGTCATTAAAAATAATAAATGATTATTTGTTTGGTGTATTACGGCTGAATTCACATGACTGTTTTTTAAATTCGTCGAAACTCAAATTACGTATTCTTTTCATTTCTTGTTTCTTGAAGGAAATACTGCTCGGATTTAAAAGTAGCTTGTATTTTTTTAGTGTAGGTAAGATAGGTAAGATATCCTGTCACAGATTACTAAATAGTTATTACTACGTAATTCTACTACCAAGTTTCTTTCAAATACATATGTTCAACCGATTGCGCATAAAAAAGTTACAAACATAGACATATACATACACTAAGTTTCGACTCCATAATATGTGCGCACAAACTTGTATACAGTTTAGAATATACAGTTATATTCAGTTTTATTTAATTGAGTTTATCATAAGTACCTCGACACATCGCGTATTGGCTTATAATGCATTTTTTAATTTTGTTAATTTCACTTTGAATCATTTCAATCAGTATTCCAGGTGATAGCACAATGAATAGTTTCAGCAAACATCCGAATAATAGGAGAGCTTTACTCTGTAAGAACAAAACAACATTAACTGCATAATGTCATGGATTAATGCTATAAGTACGAGATATTAGTTAAAGTGTTAAAAGGTAGAATTTATGCCACCGGCAGTCATTAAATTCCAGTTAGCCATTATGTGTAAGAAAGAAAACAGAACAAGTCAAATTATTAAAGTACAGTATACACTTATACAGTACAGTATGCACTTATATGTACACCACAGTAATTTACTACTATAGAACAAAAAAGGCCAAAATTATGAAAAATATTAGGTAGGTACTACTTACACTATTAAGATTTCTTAAAAAGAAGTAGTACGAGTCACATATCGTTTGAGGAATGAAAATCACTACACGTATGAATGTCTGCAACAGGAATATAATGTTAGTGACTTGTTATATAGATCGTCCGTCAAAAAGTACCTACCTTAAATCGAATAATGATGATTTTTTGCACCATGTTTGTATGTGTGTGTGTGCGCCATAAAATTCTTGTACTTAGAACCTTACCACCGAGCTTAATTTCTAGGAATAGCTGAGTTATACCCCTTTTTGGCAAGTTTACCCATTCCTGGTAAACTTGGGATGTTACTCGGATTGTATAATAATTGATAAGTTAACTGCCACCGAGGACTATAATTAGAAATAACCCGAAATGGAATGACATTTGTCCTGAGGTTCCTGTTAGACAATCTAACCTAATCATCTAGCAGTAATAAAAATGTGTCTACCAGAAGCTTCACTGGTCCATCAGTCACACGAGCCGTCTCCAGTAAATGTTGATACACTCAGCGGCACGGAATTTGGCCCAAGCACATTTTCGCCTTATAACCATTATATAAATGAAAAATCAGAATTTTTATTTTAAAATTGTTTAATTTACTAATTTTCCAATAGAAAATGACTAACAGACAACAGAATTATGAGGATTTTCATTAAGTTTAATTGAGTTAGAAAACAGAGTCCTTTACCGCAATAATCACCATAAACTTTTAAATTCAACATTTTTAACAAAACAAAAAGTTATCAAATTTTAATAATGGATTTTTCTCTTCCTCTTGATCTGATGAATGCTTGCATACGATCTGGCATGCTCTTGATCGTGTTTTTTATCTCCACCTGGGAGATCTCCTCCCAGGCAGCTACCAGCGCGGTTTTCAGTTCACTGAAAGTCCGTGGTGAGTTACGACTTGCTCGGACCTGTCTTTTAATCATGTTCCAGACATGTTCTACAGGATTCATGGCTGGGTTTCTTGCAGGCCAGTCCAATTTTTGAATACCGACCTCGAACAAGTAATCGGTTACTCAAAGAGCTGTGTGAGGTCGAGCATGGTCCTGCATTATACGAAATTCTTCACTTCCTATGAATCCCTGACAGGGTAAAACATGATTTAGAAGGATCTCTTTAATATACCGCACTGTTGTCAGACGACTTTCGACAACCAATAATTCAGTACGGGCTTCTGAACTTCTGCCTCGACAAACCAAGATGGACCCACCATGAAAACCGACTGTTTGCTTGGTAGTGGTGGGAAGAAACCATTGTCCGCGCTTTCCCCATCCACGTTCACGGCCGTCTAGAGCTCTTAGGACGACTCTGCATTCATCGGTCCATAAAATTTTACTCCATTAGTCATGCGTCCAATTTGCATGTTCTCTTGCAAACCTAAGTCTGGCTACGCGATGGTGCGGGAGGAGTTCCGGGCCTCGAGTTGGCCTTTGAGCACGCACATCCCGTTCCTCTATCCTTCTTCTTATTGTGCACTTACGGACGTTGACTTCTCTTGCTGTTTGCAAAGGCTGGCGTATCTCTAACGCAGTGAGAAACCGATTTTTCATTATTGCACGTACGATAAATCAGTCGTCGTGCGCCGACGAACACCTTACACCCCACTTTTTGGTCTTCTTGTGTAAAGGCCAGTCTGGTCATGCATTTTCTATGCATATCTTTCACTTATACGCGGTGCACTTAAAGTTTCAACCATCTTCCACTGCGTACGCCCTTGACGTCTTAGCAACACTACTTGAGCAACTTGAGCTGCAGTAAGGGTAATTTTCAGATCAAATTGTGAAAAAAGAGAAACAAAAAACGATCATAATCATTAATTTTTTTTGGAACATGCTTAGTACTTCGGCAATTTCTATCTGAATTTAAACTTAACTTTCTGCTTTGTGTTCCAACAACGGAATCTGCTTCTAGTGTTATAAAAGTTAAACAGACACACATTTTTCTGTATTTTAATTAACAAATACGAAATTACTGACAATATGTCATATGAAATTAGAATTTACAACAGCTATCTGGGCTGATATCTACTTGTGTTTGTTTGGGCCAAATTCCGTGCCGCTGAGTGTATCTTCTCATGCATGTTCTTATAATTTCTCTAATGCTTTCCTCTCCATCTCGTAATATTCGTGCTGTTGAAATGTCCTGCTCAAGGCGTTTGCGGAGCATTCCCATTCGGTGCCATAGCAATTCAAACATTATATGTATTGAAAATTCTGCCGTATAATTCATCAGGGAAAGTATTAAAATAAACGAAGTATGACTTAGTACTCCACGAAACGGAAGTCCAATGGCATCAAATGTGAATTTCATTTGAAAAAGAAATCTTTGAAGAAATACAAAAACAAAAAATAATGATGAGATCGGAATTTTAATACTCGACAAAAAACGGTGTGTCAGGTTAAAATTTTCCATCTTATTCAAGAATTCTAAGAAGTACTCTCCTTGGAAACAAATATTTGTAACCATACTTGTAATGTATGGAGTTGTAATAAATAAAAAATGTATTTTGCTTGATATACCAATGATCCCATTCCACAAGTAAATGCCAAAAGCCATTACCAACGTGATGATGGCGACACAATAGACTCGCACTAAGGCCCTTACTATTTTGTTCGCACTGATGTCACAGTAAAAACCGCATAGAAGTCGAATTAACATTATAGTTTTAATGGATGCAGGTGTCGCTTGCACATCCATATTTACAAATAATATAACGAAATAAGAAACACAGAAATAGCAGTTGGTTTACGAGAAGACTACAAAACAATGTGACTGAACTGAATTTCTCACACTGTGTATTCTAGAATTGGTATATTTTAACCACTGTCTATGAACAAACTTGTACATAATTGTACATAATCCACGTGTTCCAATACAAAACTAGGACGTTACAATTATAATGATACACAACATCTTTATTGCCTATTGTTATAAATAGACGTTGGATCAATATGTGTATCCATGATTGTAGTGCATAAAATACAATGATCACACATTTTTTTTACTCTGGCAGTAACAAGAAAAAGTTAAAATTACCTAGAATTTAGCCGTATAGTGATTTCACGTCATCGTTCTGAGCGCGTTAAAAGGCACAAAGGAATAGTAATTGTATACAATATTTCACACATAAAACTTCTATTAACGCTAAATGACTTGCTGTGACTAATCAAGGATATGCGTGAACTGCACTAAAGCCACTGTATAGGTGGTGAGGAGACCGATGGTGCTCAGTATCAGCGTCATGTCTAACGTGAACAGTCGCCATATTGTGTACTTGAAAGGGTTTTGTTGAAAATACATCATGGCGTCTTCTATAGCGTCACGACTGATGTCTCCTGAAACATTTCCTTAAGATGCTTAATTTTCATACTTTGCAGAATTAAATAAAAAAACATTATTTGGAAATAGCTATTTAAACAAGTATGAGACGTATTTTTAGAAAAATAAAATACCTTGACATATGAGTAACTGCTTTACGATACATAGTTTCATTTTATCTATTTCACTGTTCACCATCTCAGCTAACAGGGCGGGCGATAGCATCACTACGAAATTCAGTGTAGTTTCAATTAAAATAAGAGTGTCTTTCTGCAAGAATTATATTTAATTTAAAAAAACCGGCCAAATGCGAGTCGGATTCCCACACGAAGGGTTCCATACCGATTTATAAAACGGACAAAAAAATCACGTTTGTTGTATGGAAGCCCTTCAAAATATTTATTTTATTCTAGTTTTCAGACAGCGGCAACAATAATACATCATCTGTGAAAATTTCAGCTCTCTAACTATTACAGTTCATGAGATACAGCCTGGTGACAGACGGACGGACAGAGGAGCGAAAACAATAGGGTCCCGTTTTACCCTTTGGGTACGGAACCCTAAAAACATTACTCTCCAGTTTTAAAGGGATTAGGTATATACTTACAAAAGCAACGTAATGACAGGCATACCCGTGAATTGAAGTCAATGTTTGAGGCAATACTGACGTAATACTTGTAAATATCTGAAACAGTTTATTTTTTTGAGGAAGCAGTTTTTAGTATGAGACAAATGCAACATTATAATAATGTCACCCGATTTGAGGTCATAGGCGATTTTCTCGTAGGAAATCGGCCAGTTGAAACTGGGCGGAGTAATTATAGTACCTAATATCATTTTGATATTATACGGGATTTGAGCCCGAGACTTCACACTCACGTGGCAGTCACGTTTACAAACGTCTATTATACCAACGGATTTTTCTATAATCTATTGGAAGAATTACACTACTTAATTGTAACAAAGGCGACTGCAAAAGTTAAGAGTTACTACTAGTGTTCCCATGGCAAAAAGATTTTTTTTAGTGTTGTTAGTCATACAGTACGTACAACTGTTCTATGTTTGATTAATCTTAGGAATATTTTAAGTAGTAGAAATAAATGATTTTTATTTTTGTTGATTTACCAGTATTTTGGAGGCCGTATCTATCTCTCGGATCGAGGTTAGTATTTTCTTGTATGTATTCAAGGAGGCCCTCAGTTTATCCTTCAAGAGTTCTTCTCTAGCTTCAAACCTTTGTGCGCTGGGTAGATCATGCTGTACGCATTCACGGAGCCTTCTCATCTGGCGCCACAGTAGCTCGAACATCATAATTCTTGGTATGATCGAAACATAATGCAGAAGATCCGATCCCAAAACAAAACTCGACGGAGAAATAAACTCGAATGATACATTATAATTAATCAAGTATCTGATATGGTTACATAATCTTACAAATAAAGTAAACAACAATATAAACATTGTGACTGGTGTGTCAATACTTCCCTCCTTTCCGGATATATCCAGTTTAGTAATTTTTTGTAGAAACGCTGTGAAGTTTTCTCCATAGAAAAAGCAATCGGTTACAATATTAATGATGTTTGCAACATTAAGAATGCTAATCAGGATTGCTTCTAACTGGGATATGTAAACTATCGTACCCAAAACAATTGTTGCGCCAATGAACAGGCAGTAAGCCCTCACTAACAACGTGATAATTTTATTTGTACTAATTTTAAAATATAACCCACACAAAAGCCGAAACACCATTATAGTGTACATTAATACACCTGATTTTATTATTGACATTGTTTTAATAATTTTGCCAAACTTATATTTCAACAGAATTTAGAATAAATACGTCGCCGACTTGGGATCTTGTTCGGAGCTGTGTTCTACAGCTACTGTCCAATGGCGTTATAATATACATCGCTTTATAAAAACAACAATTATTTATAGTACAATAACAATCGGCTTATTATGAAAAAAATAATTACCCATAACCGCCCACAAGTTGGACTAGGTGGCTTGACCTTCGCTGGCTTATATATAGGCTAAATAATCCGTAGATATAGTAAGTAGTAGTTAGAAGTACTAATCTATATGCATAGTACACACCTTCACTATTTCAGTCCAATATAAAAGAGACACCTTTTTCGTTTGTTTATAATTTAAAAGCTCCGAAACTAATGAACCGATTTAAAAAAATCTTTCACTGTTTGAACCCTACGCTATCTCTAGTTACATAGGCTATAACTTATCAGGTTTTAAGCAGAGATATCAATGTATGAGCAATAAAAATACAATTATGTGCAATCTTTATTTAAAACACACCTATTACATTTCGATTAACTTAGAAAATACATATATTGTTTTAAAATTTTACATCTAAAGGAAAATTGAGACTTCCTTGAATTTTCTAAAAGTAATTCTCGCAAGTTGTGAACTTAATGTAATTTACTTAAATGAACATTTCTATATCGTGCAGAAAAACACAAAATATAAACCTACATGAATGATGAAGCTTATATTTAGACTATACCTACCTACTTATTTCGCGATAAGGTCTTTTGTTCAGTTTTGATGCTTAGTGATAATTTTACTGATAATATACATCGTAAATTACCCATTAGGTACGTAAATTACATTTTTGATCTGAACCTTTTATGAACTCAGTAAATACATTCATCGTAAGACGTTAATAAATAAAATAATGAATTCAGATGTATGACACAGAACTCGCGACAATCAAGAGGATACAGTTAACTACAGACTATAACATAATGTGTTTTCTTACCTACAAGACATAATATGCGTTTATAATAATAACCACATTTTTCTTAATAACACGGTGCTCCTCAAAGTTGCTATGAATAATATTTTTAACAAACTTTGATTTGTTTAGGTTTATAATAGAACGTAATGATTAATCCAAGAAATGCGTGAACTGCACTATAGCCACTGTATAGGTGGTGAGGAGACCGATGGTGCTCAGTATCAGCGTCATGTCTAACGTGAACAGTCGCCATATTGTGTACTTGAAAGGATTGTGATGGAAGTACATCATGCTGTCTTCAATAGCGTCACGAGTGTTTTCTCCTGAAAATTGTGACATTTGTAAACTTTAATGTAAAGGTGGTTAAAACCACTGAATGTTCACTGCTGGACAAAGATCTCCCCAAAATGAGTGTGTTTGCCCATACTCACTGCGGTGGGCATGCGTTTCGGTCAGCTTTGAAGATCATTCGTAAATATGTAATACATTTTTTTTATTAAAAATACAAAATATAAGTACCTCGAACCACAAGCAACTGCTTTATTATGCACAGTTTCATTTTGTCTATTTCACTGTTCACCATCTCTGCTAGCAGCGCGGGCGATAACGATATTATGATCTTCAGTGGCACTTCCAATATAATCACACTATGATTCTGTAAGTACATATACGAAGAATATGAACAGTACTTCAAAGATTAAAACTATAAGTACAGTTCAAATGAACAGATCACGAAGTTATTATTTTTTAATGTAATCAATTTTGTATATACTTACAAATTCCGAAAACCTGCTGATGAATACACTTAAATGGTTCAACACCTGAACTATAAATATTATTACAGTTGTTAACATCTGGAATAGCAAAAACGTAGTTTTAAGTATTAAATTATGTTTACACAATTTATTACTTTCGTAGCATTAACTGAATATCTAAATAGAATATCAACTATAAGTAAACTACTTCAGTCTCGTGGTTAAGCCTTTGTGTGACAGTGACGGCAAAGAACTGTTGACGGTCTTTTTGGTTAGTCACTTTATAGGTAGCTAATATTAAAACTAAGCTTTGAATTTATTCAGACGCTAGCTTAAAATTTGATAGATTTACAATTAATTACCAGAAATTTCGTCTGCGCATCGATCTTTCGGGTCGAGTTCAGTATGTTGTTATATATATTCACGCAGGCCTTTAATTTATTCTTCAAAAGATCTTCTCTTGTTTCATATCTTCGTGCGCTAGATAAGGTGATCTTCACACTGCCCCGCATCACGCTGCATCTTGCGTGTCGACGCACCTACGCGCGTTCCTGCGGGAGTGCAGATCTGCAACATCGTGCGGGTTTTTCACGCACTCACGCGCGTAGGTGCGTTTTGTAAATTCACGCACGGCGGCTTCCATTTTCAAATATACACGTCACGCCCATTCAAAATCACGCGCGTCACTGCGGGATCAGTGTGCCATACCTTGCGTTTCGCCCCGCACCAACGCGCGGGGGTGCGTTTTTCTCCGCATGTATGTGCGTGATCCGCATGAACGCGCGTGGATGCATTTTCAGTGTGTTGGACTATGCGTGTTTTCCATACAAACGGAGATATTTCCATACAACGGAAAAAAACGCATCCACGCACTACGCTGCATCATGCGGGGCAGTGTGATAATCGCCTAAGTCTCGCTCTAGGTGATTGCGAAGTGCTGCCATCTTACGCCAGAGTAATTCAAACATCATCATTTTTTGTGAGATTGAAACATATTGGAGAATATCGAGTACTAGCATCAATGTCTCCTCGGAAATGAAAGCGAACCAGATACCATTATCATATTGATATTTTACATGTGAAAACACTCTTAAACATAACGTAGATATTAACAAAATCGCTGTGATTGGTGTGTTAACAACCAACTGCATATCTTGTGAAATAGGTTGTCTTATATACTTTACGAATAGCATGAAGTTTTCGCGATTTGAACAGAAATCTATAAATATATTTAGAGAGTATAAAGTGGAAGATAACACTAAAATCCTTACCGCCGACCGATCTAAGCCGATAAACCATTCATATATTATTATAACAATAACTGAAGTAGCAATAGATACACAGTAAGCCCTCACTAATGCATTAACTACTTTATTTGTACTGATTTTGCAATAAAAGCCACAGATAAGCCGAATGGCGATTATAATTTTTGTAAATATATCTGCTTGTATTATAGACATCGTTCTGTATAAAATACTTTTCGACGATATTACTGAGCAATAGAAACAATAACACTGGTGTAGTTTCCTTGTTCACCGATATCATCATATCATAGCATTATACATAGGTACAAACCATTAGCCTAATCGATAAATTACATTACGATTATATGGAAACTTTTTTAAAGGTAGAACGAAACCAAAACAAAAATAGTTGTTTGTTTTACGAGAGTGCAAAGATGCTTTCTCAATTTTGTTGATCGAGCATGCGAAGGATTCTAAAATCATAAAATAAATAGATATCAATAGCGAGGCAATCCAAAGTGCACAAGGTGAAAAAATCTTTGCACTCGAGCGCAAAACATAACTTTTCATCAAACATAAGCGAAAAAAAAAGAAATATGGCACGCGCTAAGCAAATAAATGAAAAAGTACATAATGCAAGAAGGTTTCGAGCTTGAGTTTTTCTGAATTCAAAAAGGTTGATGACATCGGTGGTGTTCCAAAGCTAGTGCTCGGGACGTCACGTCAACTTGTCTCACGGTGGCACTCCAGTGCAATATGGCGTCGATTTGTGACGTCACGAATACTGCCCAGTATACTGATATAATTTCTGAGTACAGCCATGACATTCGAAATTCAATTTACTTTGTCGCTCTAGATCTAGAGGATACAATCATTTTTTACACTTAGATGTCGAAGAGTAAAATACCCTTTCCGAGATGGGGGTATACCAAAACGTCATTTTTAATTTAAAATTATCAATACACGCAAGTGCATTAATTATACTTTTGATAGTATAAATATCATGGAAACACTTTACATTACCTTCAACTTTTGATATTTATAAGTGAGCTATAAATAAATGCGTGTTAGACTTTTTCGCACAGCAGTATTACTTTTGAGAGAACACTAGGGAAGAACTAGGGAGAACACTATCGCATGTTGCTCTTAGATCTTATTATACATTTGTTAGTGCAAAGTTTATCGTCCATAATTATTTACTAAGAAACATCCACTAAAATTACATGAATGTATTTTTTCTTGTGCAGCTCACAAATCAGTCAAAGAAATGCGTGAACTGCACTAAAGCCACTGTATAGGTGGTGAGGAGACCGATGGTGCTCAGTATCAGCCTCATGTCTAACGTGAACAGTCGCCATATTGTGTACTTGAAAGGGTTTTGTTGAAAATACATCATGGTGTCTTCTATAGCGTCACGGGTATTTTCTCCTGAAAATTGAGATATTGTAGATCATCACGGTTTTACGTTAGCATCGTCTTAACTAAAAACGCCGTAAAAATAATACAAAATTACTAGCCTCTGCCTGCTTTTTTCCCCAAAAAAAGTTATAAGAAGAGAACCCCATGGTTTTTAAGTGGTATATTAAATATTTTCTTTAATCCCCACATTATACCTACTGAATCCAATCATACATATGAAGTTTCTGTCGATCCTGGATGTTTTTTGGCCATCTCCTTTGCTATGATTATCTTTTATAACACTGATGAATTTTTCATGTCGAACCAGTAGTTTCTGACATGAGCGCGTTAAAGCAAAGAAACAAACTCTTCAGTTTTATAATATTAGAATACATAAGTACCTTGAACCACGAGCAGCTGCTTTACGATGCATAGTTTCATTTTGTCTATTTCACTGTTCACCATCTCCGCTAGCAGCGCGGGCAGTAGCGGTACCATATACTTCATTGGAACTTCAAACAAAAGTACACTATTATTCTGTAAAAATATGAAGAATATTTAAAACGGTAACTTTTTTGTTTGAAGATTTAAATTACATAGTAAATGTGATCATCATACGGGTAAACAGACCACGAAATATTTTTTTTTATTAATAGTGTATACTTACAAAAACCGTAAACTTGATTATTAACACATAAAAGTTGTTCAACACTTGACCCATTAATATCTTAACAGTTGTAAACATCTGGAATAGCAAAAGAGTATTTATTCTACATATGTTTTCAAAATTTATAATTTTCCAAGCACTGTGGCGAGACCAAGCTCTAACATTGGTATCGCCCCGCATTCTTTTCTACATATAGTATTGTTAATCTTTGATGTTGATTTTTTAGTTGATTATACGCCTTGTTTACAATCTTAGTTCACATCATCTCTATCATCTCCCGAGCTTTCTTTCTCAACTATGTACGGGTCGGCTTCCATTCTTACCGGATGCAGCTGAGTATCAGGATTTTACAATGAGAGAATGGTCCTTTACCCACTGGGCCACCACGACTTTTAATAAAATGTAAGCTTATTCTAATATTTTCACACGAACGCTATAAAAAAATACTTTTTAAATAAATCAATAAACAATTACCAGTAATTTCATCTGCGCATCGATCTCTCTGGTCGAGTTCAGTATGTTGTTATATATATTCACGCAGGCCTTTAATTTATTCTTCAAAAGATCTTCTCTTGTTTCATATCTTCGTGCGCTGGATAAGTCTCGCTCTAGGTGATTGCGAAGTGCTGCCATCTTACGCCAGAGTAATTCAAACATCATAATTCTTTGTGAGACGGAAACATATTGGATTATATCGAGTATTGGTATCAATGTCGACTCAGAAATAAAAATGTAGTTGATTTCGTTATCATATTGAAATTTTATATGACAGAACAATCTTATACATATTGTCGATATTAATACAATCGCTGTGATTGGTGTGTTAACACTCGACTGAATATCTTGTGAAATAGGTTGTCTTATATTCTTTACAAACTCCATGAAGTTTCCACCATTTGAACACAAATCGATAAATATATTTACAGAGTATAATGAGGCAGCGAATAATACAATGTTGACTGCTGACCGATAAAGGGTGATAAACCATTCATATATTATTGTTACAATAACTGTAGTAGCAATAGATACACAATAAGCCCTCACTAATGCATTAACTACTTTATTTGTACTGATTTTGCAATAAAAGCCACAGAAAAGCCGAATGGCAATTATTACTCTAGTAAATATATCTGTTTTTATAATAGACATCGTTCTGTATAAAATACTTTCGACGATATTACTGAGCAATAGAAACAATAGCATTGATGAAGTTCCCTTATTCACCGATATCACCATATCATTGTTTTATATCGTGGTCTAACTAAACCATTAGCCTAATGAGTAAATTACATTATTTAGATTTAAATTTAGAAAACAAACAAATAAAAATTATAATGTTATAAGTGAGCTTTAAGTACATAAATTCCTGATTGACTTTTCGCGTATTACTTTTGTGGGAGAATACCGTCTCATGTAAGTCTTTGATCTAATAATACCTACATTCATCGTCCATATATATGTACGCTGAAATACCTATCAGAAAAAATGAGCTTTTGTTACTGTGCAGCTCACAAATCAGCTCACAAATCAGAATAATCTAGGAAATGCGTGAACTGCACCATAGCCACTGTATAGGTGGTGAGGAGACCGATGGTGCTCAGTATCAGCGTCATGTCTAACGTGAACAGTCGCCATATTGTGTACTTGAAAGGATTGTGATGGAAGTACATCATGGCGTCTTCAATAGCGTCACGAGTGTTTTCTCCTGAAAATAGTAACATTGGAGATTGTCATTTTTTATGTTAAACTGTAAAACTATATTTTTTTATTTAAAATATAAGTACCTTGACACATGAGCAGCTGCTTTACGACACACACTTTAATTTTGTCTATTTCACTGTTCACCATCTCCGCTAGCAGCGCGGGCGATAACGATATTATGTACCTCAGTGGAACTTCCAACAAAATCACACTATTATTCTGCAAGTATATGAAGAATATAAAGTATACACAGTGAGTAACATCTTTGTTTGAAGATTCCAATACTATAGTAAATGTACTCATCAAGCAATCAAATCAACGACCACGATATAATTATTTCGATCGTAGCGCCATGACTACTGGCGGTTGTATGTAGTTCTGATGACTATACAATTAATATATACGATGATATAACCGATCTTATAATGGAGCCGAAATATATGAAATTGGAACTTTATGATGGAACATCGTATCATAATATTATAGCTGTGCTTGGACTTCTTTGAAAACTCTTGTAATATTCTTTTACCACGATTAGTGTGCATTTATAGGTAATAGCGTGTTCATCTATTGTTGTTAAAAATATAAATTTTATAGAATTCATTGTGTATACTTACAAGTTGCGTGAACTGGATGATGAATACATACAAATGGTTCAACATCTGAGCTATTTGCATTAAAACAGTTGTTAACATCTGGAATTGCATAACCGTAGTTTTTAGAATTAATCAGTGTTTATTTATTAATTAACTACCTCGTTGGTCTACCTGACGAAAGCGCGGCTACTGAGCACGAGGTCTCGGATAAGATTCCCGGGTCGGGCCGAAATCGCTTTGTGGGTTTCAGAAATTTTCACAAAGCAGCCCGGAGCCTGGAAGTTGGTGATTGATACACCCGTGGATCGGAGAGCACGTAAATGTCGGTCCTGTGCCTGATCTCTCTCCGGTCGAATATCGCATTGCCGTTCTCATTCATTCATTATTCATGGTCTATGAGAATGAAGGAATAATGAGTTCACTTGTGTCTGCGCAAACGCTTGTGCACTATAATTATGTCCTGCGTAGTTGGCTAATTTCCTTACATGAGAACAGCTGCCGCAGCCGATAATCGGCTAGGAGGACATCATAATTTTTATAGCACTAACAATAATAATTCTACTACTTATTCCACTATAAACTAGTCGATATTCGTGACAAACGTGTTGACCTCATGTTGAGGCCCTTACGTGAGAGCGATGACGTGGACTGTTTTGTTCCTGACTCTGTTTAAACAGGTATTTAAAAAAAATAACTTTTTCAACACATTGCCACAGAAAAATAAAAAAAGATGATAAATTTATCAATTAATTACCAGAAATTTCATCTGCGCATCGATCTCTCGGGTCGAGTTCAGTATGTTGTTATATATATTCACGCAGGCCTTTAATTTATTCTTCAAAAGATCTTCTCTCGTTTCATATCTTCGTGCGCTGGATAAGTCTCGCTCTAGGTGATTGCGAAGTGCTGCCATCTTACGCCAAAGTAATTCAAACATCATAATTCTTCGTGAGACAGAGACATATAGGATTATATCGAAGATTGGTGCCAATGTCCCCTCAGATATGAGAGGGTACCAGTTTTCGTTATCATATTGAAATTTTGTATGTGTAAACACTCTTATACATATTGTGGATATTAATACAATCGCTGTAATTGGTGTGCTAACATCTGATTGCAAATCTTGTGAAATAGGTTGTCTTATATTATTTACAAACTTCAGGAAGTTTTCACAATTTGAACACAAATCAATAATTAAATGTAGAAAGTATAAAGTGGCAACAAACACTACAATACCTATCCCTGACCGATATATGATGATAAATAATTCACATATAATTAGAACAATGATTGTAGTAGCAATAGACACACAATAAGCCCTCACTAGTGCATTAACTACTTTATTTGTACTGATTTTGCAATAAAAGCCACAGATAAGCTGAAGGCCAATTATCATTTTTGTGAATATATCTGCTCGTATAATAGACATCTTTTAGACGATATTACTGCGCAATAGAAACAATATCACTGATGAAGTTTCCTTGTTCACGATATCAATGTATCGTATCGAGGTATAAACCATAACCCCGATGAATTAATGGCACTTAGGATTATTTGAAATTCAAAAAAGAACTATAATATCGGTTTGACTTGAAATAACGGAAAAAAACCTTAGGTTATTAATACTCGTAAGTAGGTACACTAATTATACTGTTTATTGTTTAAACTTTAAATTCCACACTTTTAAGGAATTAACCTAGTTATAAGTGAGCTAAGTCTTCTACCAATTTTACATCAAGGAGTGAGTACATGGTCTTTATACATATTGTGCAATTAAATATCTAGCAACTAAAGACGCGAATGTAAGTGTCTCGTGCAGCTCACAAACCAGTATAATAAACTAATCCAAGAAATGCGTGAACTGCACTATAGCCACTGTATAGGAGGTGAGGAGACCGATGGTGCTCAGTATCAGCGTCATGTCTAACGTGAACAGTCGCCATATTGTGTACTTGAAAGGATTGTGATGGAAGTACATCATGCTGTCTTCAATAGCATCACGAGTTTTCTCTCCTGAAAATTGTGACATTCCTGGATCGTCAGGGTTTTGCGTAAACATTGGCAAAGCCGATAAACGTTCACTACTGGACAAAGGCATCCCCCAAGCTGAGGAGATTTGCTCACACTCACCACGTTGGGTATGCGGGTTGGTAAAATCAGTGTGTGATATTTTTAGCTTTAGTGATGATACGTACTTTAAAAGTCCTGGTGGCCTTGTGGGTAAAGAACCTGTATTTTGTGACCTACCTCTCAAGTATGAGTGTGCGGGTTCGATTCTAGGTCAGGCAAGTACCAATGCAACTTTACAAAGTTTGTATATACCTACTTTTTTAAATATAAACTCTTTTGCAAACAAAACGGGCACCTATGGGAAATCTTGGTTTTAAGGACTTCACGTGTATTTGAAAGGGTTTTAATGACTGTAGGATATTTCTAGCATCAAAAGGGTTAGCCAAGCATGCGTGAGACTGTATTCTAAACTTGAATTTTGTAGATTTGCTAAGAAACTGGTTAAACCTTGTTTTGGACTAATTCCTGGTAGAAAGTTCGTAGGCGTTTTGAAATGTTTTTGACGTGATTTTCAGAAAACTGATCATGCAGTTTTAATTGGTGATTCATGTACCTTTCTGTTAAATCAAAACATTTTTGAAAAACTGTCCTTATTTGATAAAATTTTCACCTGCTCTAACTGGTCTATGCTGATTATTGATGGCAATGTTAAGAGTTTCGGTATTTTTGTGTAAAACGTTCTATTGTTTAGATATTGTACTCACCCGGTTTAAAATATCCCTTTCTCATAAATAAACACAATTTAGAATGCTTGGCTAACCCTTAGAATACACTCTCACGCATGCTTGGCTAACCCTTTTGATGCTAGTAATATCCTACAGTAATTAAAACCCTTTCAAATACAGGTGAAGTCCATAAAACCAAGATTTCGCTTAGGTGCCCGTTTTTTTGCAAAAGAGTGTATATTATATTAAATAGTATAATGACTGTGTTTCGGATGGCTGTCACTTACTATCCTTGACAGTCTTTACGGGTAGTCAGAAGCCAGTAAATCTGACACCAGTCTAAAAAAGAGGTATTGGGTTGCCCGGGAAACTGGGTTGAGGAGGTCAGATAGGCAGTCGCTCCTTGTGAAACACTGGTATTCCGGCTAGACTGCAATATTGTTGGGAAAAAGGCTCGGAGGATGATGATGACACGTACTCTACCTAAATATGTAAAACTATTTTTTTTACTTAAAAATAATTTCGAGTATAAGTACCTTGAACCACGAGCAGCTGCTTTACGATGCATAGTTTCATTTTGTCTATTTCACTGTTCACCATCTCCGCTAGCAGCGCGGGCGATAATGATATTATGATCCTCAGTGGAACTTCCAATAAAAGCATACTATAATTCTGTAAAATATGAAGAATGTGAACGGCAACTACTTTTTTAAAATATTTAAATTGTATAGTAACTGTGATCATCGTACAAAGAACTAGAACACGATACAACGTAATTTTTAGAAGTCATGTCTAAGTATACTTACATATTGTGTAAACAAGATGATGACCACATTCACTTGGTTCAATACCTGAACCATTAATATTATCACAATTGTTAATATCTGGAATAGCAAGAAAAACATCGTTTTTAGAATTGAACTACAGTTACAAATTATGTAAGCGTAGTTTAATTATATTTTTTTTTACTTTACGACATTACTTTGGCTTTTACTTTTGATGAAGAAACTGGCTGTAAATCTACTCTTCTACTGTAAACTAGTTCACTAAGTTATCAACCTCATGGTTAAGCCCTCACGTGACAGCGAGGAGGAGTTCCTAATCATCGCGATCACGTTATCGCTAGCATGTTGCTATTTTTTTTTTATTTCGAATATTAATAACCAGATGGTTAACATAAAAACTAAGCTTATTCTATTTCTTTCACATGAACGCTAAAAATTGTAATTTCATAGATTATTCAACAAATTACCAGAAATTTCGTCTGCGCATCGATTTCTCGGGTCGAGTTCAGTATGTTGTTATATATATTCACGCAGGCCTTTAATTTATTCTTCAAAAGATCTTCTCTTGCTTCATATCTTCGTGCGCTGGATAAGTCTCGCTCTAGGTGATTGCGAAGTGCTGCCATCTTACGCCAGAGTAATTCAAACATCATAACTCTTTGTGAAATAGAAACATAAAGGATTGTATCAAAAACAACCGTCAATGTCGCCTCAGAAATCAAAGGGTAAGATATTTCGTTATCATACTGAAATTTAATATGTGAAAACACTCTTATGCATATTGTAGATATTAACAAACTCATTGTGATTGGTGTGTTAACATCCAACTGTAAATCTTGTGAAATAGGTTGTCTTATATTCTTCACAAACTCCATGAAGTTTTCGTCATGGAAACACAGATCGATAAACATTTTTAGAGAGTAGAAAGTGCCAGATAGGACTAAAATGTCAACTTGTGACCGATATAGGCAGATAAACCATTCATATATTATTATAACAATAACTGTAACGGCAATAGATACACAGTAAGCCCTCACTAATGCATTAACTACTTTATTTGTACTGATTTTGCAATAAAAGCCACAGATAAGCCGAATGGCGATTATAACTTTTGTAAAAATATCTGTTTTTATAATAGACATCGTTCCGTATTAAATACTTTTCGACGATATTACTGAGCAATAGAAACAATAGCACTGATGAAGTTTCCTTGTTCACCGATATCATCATATCTGTACGAGCAAGCTTGACACTTGTAACTTTTGCTGACATCGCGGGCCGTGCGCGATTACTTTATAACATGTATTTTTAGTTCAATAAACACAGCCAACGGGAACGGTCAGTTTTTTGCTCAACCTTACAACATAACATAACATACAACATAACACAACATAAAAAACAAACAATTTCAAGTGTAGAAGTGATAGTGCTGCTACATTTATTGGTCCTTCGAGCCGGATGTGTGATTTTGCTGCAATAGCGAATCGGTTCAGCCGGTCTCCCACAAGCGGGTCGCCCCGGCTGGATTGAGAAGGCGCACATATTGCAGTGAGATCTACGGTCACACAGAACAAACAGAAAACAAAGAACATTAACATTTTCGGCTGCTGCTCAGAACAGTGTCAACATGGAATCTCTGCTGCAGCGTCAACAAATCATCGCGGAAACAATTCGGAAGATAAATGTCAATTTCAAGAAGGATTCAACGAGCCGTAAAACAGCGGACTACATCAAAAAACGCTAAGAAATCCTCTTGGAATTATGGAGTGAATTCGAAGCGAATCATAATCTTCTGAAATCTCAAGAAATATCAGATAAGTATTTCACTTCCAATACTTACAACATAGTGAAACAAGAGTATGACTCGCTTATGATTGCACTGCGCTCCTTGAACCCATCAACATCTGAGGAGCGGGGTGTGCCATCGAAAACAGATGAACTCATCAGCCAACAGAATACCAATTTTAGAGCGTTCTCTAGATTGGTTGAAAACATGAACATTGAACAAATGACGGAAAAGTGGGAAATCGAAGACAAGTTGAACATGCTACAGAATCGTTGGAAAACTATTGACGAAGTTCATTGGCAAATAGACAATCATCTTGTCGGATCTAATGTGGATTATGAGCTGGAGTATTCGAAACATGAATCTATCTTTGAATGTACTAAACGACAACTCAATACTCAGCTCAACTCTGCCGTTCATCAATATCGATCGGTCCCGAAGATTGAAATTCCTATCTTTTCCGGCAACTACATACAATGGCCTACATTCATGGATTTATACTCAGAAGCAATCCACAAGAACACTCTGCTAACAAAGGGTCAAAAAATGCAACACCTAAAAGGAAAACTTCGGGGTGAAGCAGAACGACTCGTTCAACATCTAACAGTGACGGCGGAAAACTATGATACCTGTTGGGATATACTTACCCACCGCTATAATAACATGCAACAGCTGTTCACTAAACAAATACAGGTATTTATGAATCAACCTGCTATGCATTCGCAAAATGCGTATGAACTCAAGCGACTTCATGACATTAGTTTAGAGGCAATACGCGCGATTCATAACTTAGGCGTGAACACATCAACATGGGATCCTATCCTGGTACATATTTTAACTGGGAAAATGGATACTGAAACATACTCCAACTACATGCAAGTCAGGAAATCTCCAAGGGAATTACCCGACTTCGACGAGCTAATGGAATTCCTGGAAAACAAATTTACTACTCTGGAACCTGTACCTAAATACGAAGAAACAGAACAACAGACCACAGGGCAGCAACATTCCTGCCAAAGATCTATCAACGAAACCGCCACAGCCAAGTGGGAAATCACAGCAATATTTTCATAAAACCTACAATACCAATTTTGTCAGACTTTGTCCTCTCTGTAAAACCAATCATCTGCTTATTTATTGCAAGACATTTGAAAACATGACTCCTGAAACAAAAATCAAGACCTTGGAACAGAAAAATGTGTGCAAGAATTGTCTATTTTCCCACGATGGCAAACAATGTTAATCCCGCAAAACATGCAAGACTTGCAACAAATCGCATCACACCATATTGCAAGACATCATACATGAAACCGGGTGTGCGCAAACAATTGGTCAAATGAAACCGACCGACATGACACCGTCAAATGCAAGCTCATCATATAACCATAAGGCGAATCACGCCGTGGGAAATAACGAAGTTTTACTCGCTACTGTACTTCTGAGAATAAGAGCTTCTGATGGGACTTATGTACTACTAAGATGCCTTCTGGATCAAGGTTCCCAAATCAATCTTATTACGGAATCTGCAGCTCAGCGACTTGGATTGCAGCGGCGTAAACAAAACGCAACGGTATCAGGGGTCGGGGTATCTGTCAATCAGAGCCACGGCACCGTGCATCTTATATGCGAGTCGATTTATGGCGACTACGCATTTTCAACAGAAGCCTTGGTTATGACTAAAATACTGGGCAACCTTCCAAACTACACCTTCGAAAAAGAACACTAGCCACATCTGCAAAACATAAATTTAGCGGACCCCGACTATAACATATCAAGAGAGGTCGATGTCCTCCTAGATGCAGGAACTTATGCCGAAATAGTTTTGGACGGTATTTTACGCGGGCCTAGTGAAGCCCCGATTGCCCAACAAACCAAGCTCGGATGGGTATTGCTAGGCAACTTTAAAACATTTAATTGCTATGCGATACTCAATAACCTGGACGAAATTTCTCAATATTGGGAAATGGAGGAGATAACAAACAACAAACAAGAACTTTTGTCGTCTGAAGAAGAATATTGCGAAAACCTTTACAAAAATACAACAACAAGACGATCTGATGGACGATTTGAAGTCAAAATTCCTATGAAACCGAACTTTGAACAAAACCTGGGTGCATCCAAGCAACAAGCGATCGCCCAGTTCAAACAACTCGAAAAACGTCTCAACAAACAACAAGAACTTTCTGAGAGTTACAAAACATTTATTGACGAGTATTTGAACCTTGGACATATGAAGAGGTGTACCATGCCGCAAGAACCTAGCTGTTTTCTGCCTCACCATGGTGTTTACAAGTCAGAATCAACAACAACAAAACTTAGAGTTGTTTTCAATGCCTCCGCCAAGACAACAACAGGCTATACTTTGAACCAACTCATGGAATCTGGAGCAAATCTGCAACAAGACCTCCAAACACTGCTGCTGGGGTGGAGAACATATCAGTATGTCTACACAGCTGATATCGAAAAATTCTATAGACAGATTAACATCCAGGAAGCTGACCAACACCTGCAAAAAATCGTGTGAAGGCCATCGGACACGGCTCCCATAAGCGAATACCAGCTGTGCACTGTAACATACGGAACAAAGGCCGCTCCCTTCTTGGCCATGCGAACTATAAAACAATTGGTCAAGGACGATGGGCAAAGCTATCCCCTAGCAGCTGACCTTCTAAATCATCGACTATACATGGATGATCTTTTGGGGGGCAGTAACTCCGTAAATGAAGCACAGAAAGCTCAGCAACAGCTGATCGACCTCCTGGCCGGGGGTGGCTTCAAACTTCGCAAGTGGACGAGTAATTCACCTGAAATACTTAAAAACTTAACAGAGGATTTGATAAGTCTAAATATGTTAGACTTCAAACACGCGGAGTCGAACAAAACTCTCGGAATTACTTGGAACCCAAGAACAGATCAATTTACATTTCATCCAACAAAAACAAATGACTCACGAGCAATTATCACTAAGCGCTTACTATTATCGGAGTTATCAAAACAATATGACCCGCTAGGCTGGTTATCTCCGGTAACAACAAAAGGAAAGCTCCTATTTCAACAAGCGTGGATGTCTTGCACGAGCTGGGACGACGGCCTTCCTGAAAATATACAAAAGGATTGGGAACGATTTGAACAAGATAAACAAAACATTCGAAACATAACAATACCTCGCTGGATCGGAGACACAACGCAGTCCGTAGAATTACATGGATTCAGCGACGCATCTGAAAAAGCATATGGTTGCGTTATCTATTGTAGATCATGCGATCAAAATGGTCAACCGACCATACAATTAGTGGCTGGTAAGACAAAACTTGCGCCACTTAAAAAACCTACATCTCTGCCTAGGCTCGAACTTTGCGGTGCCTTGTTGTTATCGCGACTTATGAAAAAGGTCATAGAGTCAACAATGGTACAGACTGTCAAGGTATTTGGATGGACTGACTCAATGGTTGTACTGGGTTGGCTCCGTGGTGATCCAAGTCGATGGAAAACATTTGTGGCTAACAGAATAGCCCAAGTAAAGGAAATCATGGGAACAGCATGTTGGAAATACGTGAAATCGGAAGAAAATCCTGCAGACTGTGCCAGCAGAGGACTATTCGCTTCCCAGTTACTAACTCACACACTTTGGTGGGAGGGCCCGCAATGGCTGAAAAATAACAAGCTACCGGAACAACCAAAAACACCTGAAACAAAGGAAGAATTGAAAACAGAAAAGGTCGTATGTTCCACGCAGAAAACATATGCTCTTGTGGAGGAACTTCTGAACAAACATAGCTCTATGTCACGAGTAACCCGAGTACTGGCTTGGATATTGCGATTTATAAACAATACACGGAATAAAACAGATGTCAAACAACTTTCGCACGGTCGCAGAAACATCCGATAATTCTGTCGAACAAGAACCGACTGTGTGAGCTGTTAATCAAACAAGCACATGAAGCTACACTACATGGTGGCGCTAGATTGACTCTTGCACACCTACAAAATAGATATTGGATCCTTGGCGGTATGAACACAGTCAAAAAGCAGCTCATCAAGTGTGTAAGATGTCACCGCTTTAAAACATCAAGAGACAGTCAGCTGATGGCCGACTTACCGAAACCGCGAGTAACCCCATCACGCCCGTTCACGCACACCGGTGTAGATTTCACTGGCCAAGTAGAAGTGAAAGCTAACAAGGGCCGGGGCATCAAGATAACGAAGGGGTATATCGCCATATTTATATGTTTGGCGACCAAGGCCATACATCTGGAGTTGGTCTCGGATTTAAGAGCGTGTACGCTCGGCGCGCGATGTCAACTTTAGGTAATTCAACGCAAAAAACCGCGCAGACTAGCGTCGCGGCTGTGTGCGTGCCTATCATACTTCACGTATAGTCACACAAACCATTTTGATCCTTTCGAGTGAAATTGGTAGAACAAAAAATATATTATTTAGTAAATAGTTAATAGCGGGAAAATAGTGTAAGTCTATGGATGTCTAAAATATAAAAGCATGAAAATAAGTCGTTAATACTTACACTCTTTTGCAAAAAAATCGGGCACCTATGAAAACCTTGGTTTTGAGGACTTTCTGTATATTACATACAATTTTCAACAGTACTAAATAGTCGACTGATTAATGACAATGTCATTAATTACAATGTTAAGAGTTTCTGTATTTTAACCGATTTCAAAAAAAGAAAGGAGGAGGTTTCAATTAGATTGTTTTGTGATTGTTCTCAATTTGAGTGTTCTCGATTTCTCAAAGACGCCTGGACCGATTTGAAAAATTGATTGTTTATATGAATGGTCCAGTCCATCCAGACCGAAAATTTGTGGTCAAATAACAACAATTGCCGGAAAGCCAAATATTGGTGAAGAGCTTGGGTTTACCATTGCAAATAAAGTTTTAAGTTATCTATCCTATATGCTTCAAAAGTTATTCGAGATCAAAAGTCAAAATTTGGGTACATCCAAAATGAAAAAAAAAAATTATAGCTCGATTGGTAACAGACATCTGCAATAAGTGATTTCTAGCATAAGGAGTCCGCCATATTGGATTTAGACTCGCGACACATTTTTTTTCGAGTTATTCATAGCAAGCCCTTTCATTTGATACCCATATCGTAGGAATGCATTAAAAACATTTTTTTCTCCATCTTGGGTATACCGCCATATTGGATATAGAATCATACATTGTCATTAAAACTGAACATTCAAACAAAATTTCAACTCAATCGATAAAAAAAATATGCTTCAAAATTGAGCTTTAAATAAAATAGTAATGTATCAAGATTTGTTGGTCGCGCTTGAAATGTACTCTATTCTCGGTATCCACGGCAGAGGTTATTCACCCTACGCGATGTGACGGAGCGACACGTCCTCTCTGTGAAGCCTTGCGGCGGTCTGGTTTGAGTTGACTCGCGTGCAGCGTTTTATAGTAGTTTTTAAATAATTTATAAAAAATAAAACGAGAGATTAAATTATAATATAAAGTTTATGTTTTAAAGAAAGAGTTATATTACTATAGTAAATAATTGTTATATTAAATTAAGTAAGATAGATAGGTAAAAAAAGCATTTGAAATTCACAATTTTTCACATTGTTAAAATATTTTTTTCTGAAAGATAGAGACCTAAATCAAAAAATGTTTTCAACTAACTATAGGCATGGGGATTTCGTCTATGAGTAAAAAAATAAATATGATTAGATTTGCCACTGTTTTCACATGAATTTAAGCTTCGAAATAGACGCTGAACGGGAATTTTATAAAACATCTGTTACGTTATAGGGGTTTTAAGTATTTAAACTACACAAATTGAAATTTATGTTCAATTAACTATATAGACAGTGAAATTACCTTGCGTTATTAAAAAATAACATAGTTATAGGATAAGTAGTTACTGAGAAACAGTGGTTTGAAAAGTACCATTTTAGGCCAAATGGCGCGCGGTTGACGTACACGCTCTTAAGTACACCCGCTTTCCTTGCGGCCTTGAAACGATTGTGTGCTCGACGAGGCACGCCCAAACATTTATACAGTGACAATGGCACTAACTTTGTCGGTGCTGCGAAGACATTAACAAAAGAACGCAAAGAAGCTTTACAATACTATGTAAACAAAGAGTTCCTGGACCACCTTGCGGAATCTGGCATCGAGTGGCATTTTAACGCTCCTTGCTGGCCAACAGCGGGCGGGCTGTGGGAAGCCGCCGTTAAAAGTATGAAGCACCATCTGAAACGCGTACTGGGTGAACAAAAGCTAACGTACGAAGAATTTACTAGAGGAACTGCAGCATATTTGGAATACTGCAGGTAACTTGGAATACTTCGATATCTAAATATATATAAACGCCATCTGAGTTTTTATGCCGTAAACATAACGTCAAACGATAAACAAAGCCATACAGCATTAAAAACAGGACGCCATCTTGACATTTCGGCTACCAGCCCCCAGCGAACGAAACGCCTGATTTGAAAACTTTTTCGGTAAGAATGCAATCAGTAGTAATCATTTGCTGTAACACTCTAAATCTTTATTGTAATTATTTCAATTGCGGAGTGACCTTGTTAGTTTAAGATATTACTATGATTTTGTGAATATTTCTAGAATAAAAAATTTGACATTCAATTTTAAGTTAGGTTGGTGTGTTGTTAATTTGGAATACCGTGTTTTTTTTGCTTTTCAGTTTTTTTGGGAGTCGGTTTTATTTATTTGTAAGTTTCTTTTTTTGTAAAGAGCCAATGACTATAAAAATATTAGAATTCTATTAGTTTCTAAGAAAAAGTGTTAGCAATTTTCAAAGAAAAAAAAAATGAATATAATTTGGAATACTATATTCCAAATTATCTGCACCCTAAGTCAAATCACGTTTTTGGAGTATTTTTAGTTTAATAGGCATTTTGATAATATATCTGGTATTTTTTATATTTGACTGTTCTCATTATTAAAGTTTAATATTTTGACAATAATTTAATGTATTTTTTATTGAGCTATCCCGTTTCTCCTTCAATTTATTTTCAAAAAACAAACTGGTATTCCAAATATGCTTCACTTCCTCTACACTCCTCGTACAAATCGAGGCCTGCCTAAATTCAAGGCCGTTAGTAACATTGACAAGTGATATAGAGGATCTCGAATGTCTTACGCCAGGACACTTTTTAGTGGGTGGACCTGTACTGTCACCTCCATTATCCGCTGACCTTGACAACATAAGTGTTACAACAAGATGGAAGTTAACAGAGAAGATGCACCGTGATTTTTGGAAAAAGTGGTCGAGTGATTATTTACAAACAATACAAGGACGCGGAAAGTGGAAGTATCCAACAAAGAATCTTGAAATCGGTGATATTGTACTTGTGAAGGAGGACAACATACCACCTGCAAGGTGGCTTCTTGGGAAGGTCATCGAAACTCATCCAGGCACAGACGGTCGAGTACGAGTAGTCACCCTGAAAACCAAAAATAATAAGAACCTGAAACGGCCAGTGACTAAACTGTCAAGGTTACCTATTGAGTCGGAAACACCAAGGATGGACTCGAATGACGTTAATAAACAACGCACAAATAAATCAGCTAGAAGAAAGGGAAGCTCAAAACGAACATTACAAAGCTATTTATGCATTATGCTGACGTTTCTAGTTATGTGCATATCGCCATCAACACAACAAATACAAAACATAACAAGCCTGGACTCTGCAAAACTGATTTACTTCGACAAAATAGCCGACTTGCAAATAATTCAAGACGAATGGAAAATGGTGGTATATTATAACATGTCCACTTATTGGCAAAGTTTGGCAAACATTGAAAAATATGTCAATTATCTGACAAGCCTCTGCAAAACGGAAGTGTCTCTTTTAACAATTGCTTCTCAATTTCAACACGATCTGAACGAGTTAAACCACTACAATGACGTACTACGGTCAGAACATGGAAGACGCATGAAGAGAGGAATTATAGACGGTGTTGGATACGTGGCAAATTATTTATTTGGTGTCCTTGATGAAAGATACGCTGAACAATACGACAAGGACATCAAAAATATTCAGGAAAATGAGAATCATTTATTAACTTTGTACAAACAACACACGTCAATCATAGAAGGTGAATATAACCTTTTAAAACGGAACGAAGAAGTAATGAACAAGCAGTTTTTACTCATAAACAAACACTTGGAACTTACCGAAGCACGAATGAAACAGAGTCATGATAACATTATGTATATTACTACCACAGCAATAGCGGCAAATATGGTAATCTCCAATTTGCGAAGAGTACAACAATCACTACTGGACGTGGTCACAGACATAAGAAGTGGTCGAGTTGACACTCATTTGTTGAAGCCAGATGAATTTCAGCGTCAACTGAACATCAAATCGTGGCAGATCCCTAAAGGATTATCGTTACCGTGTGTGAACAGTTACGTCTGCATTAGAGAGATGTACAAGTTGTCTCGAGTACATGTTAGATTGACGGAGAGTTTTCTTATTTTCGAAGTGAAGATACCACTGATCAACGATGAACAATACGAATTGTCACGAGTGATCCCTATTCGCAAGATAAGTGGGAATAACATGATAAACATCATACCAACATCCAGTGGCGGCCCTAGGGGTGTGCGAACTGTGCCTTCGCACAGGGCCTCGCGCTTAGGGGGGCCTCGCGCTACAACCCACACTAATATAAAAAAAATATAATTAAAAAATACATATATATCTGGTCCAAGAAAAAAAATATTTATCTTTATTTATTTCTTATTCATTCTGCGTTTACTTTTTGAGTTCTCAATTTAACAAAAAAATTGTAACACCAACGTAACAAAAACAACTGGCTCTCGATCCAGTCACGGATTCTTTTTATTTGTGCTTAATTTGAGAGTCCTTAAACAAACAATTTTAAAAAATTCGCGCTCGCTACGCTCGCGGCTGTTCACTTGTCAGTACAGTTCATTCTAACATGATTAGAGTACTTTTATGTCCCAAAACTCAAAAATTCTCGTGCTCGCTACGCTCGCGGCTGTTCGCTTGTCAGTGCCGTTCATTCTAACATGATTAGAGTACTTTTATATCCCAAAACTCAAAAATTTTCGCGCTCGCTACGCTCGCGGCTGTTCGCTTGTCAGTACCGTTCATTCTAACATGATTAGAGTACTTTTATGTCCCAAAACTCAAAAATTTTCGCGCTCGCTACGCTCGCGGCTGTTCGCTTGTCAGTGCCGTTCATTCTAACATGATTAGAGTACTTTTATGTCCAAAAACTCAAAAATTTTCGCGCTCGCTACGCTCGCGGCTGTTCGCTTGTCAGTACCGTTCATTCTAACATGATTAGAGTACTTTTATGTCCCAAAACTCAAAAATTTTCGCGCTCGCTGCGCTCGCGACTTCACCTTGCACCGTTCTTTAATATACAAGTTTAGGTGCTTTAGAGACCCAAAGCTCAAAATTTTTTGCGCTCGCTACGTTCGCGGGTGCTTTATTTTCCACTTCTTTTCTTTTTTTCATCCTTTTTTAGCCGAACCTAGAAGGTAGCGCCGCTTGTAAGTCCTTTTATTAACAAGAAAATAACTCCTAGCTCACAACAGACTTTTCACGTAGGACAAAGGGCCTCGCATAGACCTGCCGCACGTAGCCTCGCAATGGCTAGGGCCGCCGCTGCCAACATCTGAATACATCGCAACAAATCTGAAAAAGGACACATTAATGTTTCTCCAATCAGAAGATGTGTCATCCTGCATTACTTTGAACGAGCACCAATTACTTTGTGCAATTAACAAACCGATTCATTACATAAAGGCCGCCGCATCAACGTGTGAGGGACAAATTATAAACAATAGAAATATAACAAGCTGCCGAACGGCGAGGTCCCATTGCGCTGAGCAGTGGATCGGGTTACACCGTCGCGGCGCGTGGCTGTACACCTGTTGTGATAAGTGCACCGTGCGCACATTCTGCGCGACAGAGATAACAACTTACTCATTGCATGGCACTGGAATTATTTCACTTTCGGAAGGATGTATGTTGAAAGGCGAACAGCTGACCATTCTGTCACACAACAAGTTACAGAGTGAGTTACTATTAAATGAAGAAGAAACATACATACCAGAGTCTGGTGTAAACAGCATAATAAACAGCAGCGATTTGTTACATTTACAAATAGAAAGCCACGACGAACAATTTAAGATGCTGCACAACAAAATTGAACACGTGAAAGACCAACAAGCTACATTGAGTCTTCAAGCCAGTCACACCGTTGCCCATAATTATGTGATGTATGGATTTATCACTATTTGTGGAGTGGCTGCCTGTACCTGGAGTATCATCAAAATAGCGCGACGCTGTCGACGACAAGAACAAACTATGCAACTGGAACAGCGGGAACCTACTCGTCGCAATGAAGACATATCTAGTGGTTGTAGTGAGATAAGGGCTGAAATTTGTAAGCCCGTACAAGCTGCACGTTATAGTAAAGTTGATAAGGCGACATCGCCTTTTGATCATTGTTTAGATGTAACGGTTTAATTTTTAATAATCTTTTTGTTTTTTTTTATTTTAAATCGGCAGCATGTACGAGCAAGCTTGACACTTGTAACTTTTGCTGACATCGCGGGCCGTGCGCGATTACTTTATAACATGTATTTTTAGTTCAATAAACACAGCCAACGGGAACGGTCAGTTTTTTTGCTCAACCTTACAACATAACATAACATACAGCATAACACAACATAACAAACAAACAATTTCAAGTGTAGAAGTGATAGTGCTGCTACAATATCATTGTTTTATATCGAGGTATTAACCATTAGCCTAATGACTATGAGTAAATTATACGTAGGTAGGATTATTTGAAAACAATAATATTAGTTTGACTTATTTTATGGGTAGAATAGAATGAAACCAAAACCAAATTAAGTACATTTAAATAATTCTTTAATTATTGTTTATGTATTTATGCACTTTCAAATTCAACACTTTACTGAAATTACCTAAGCAGGTGACAGTTGTAAAATGAGATAAAAATAAATGCGGAAAATCGTGAGTAGGATATTATTGGGCATTCTAATCCACCTTCCGTTCCTACGGCTCACTCCGTTCGCCTCCGTCGCTCTCGGTGGATTAGAATGCCCAATAATATAAATGGATTACCTTGTTCGATCAGCAAACGGATTGGGCGCCATTCCACTATTTCAGTTCACACACACTTTACTTACACGTTAACAAACAAGGTATTTCGCTGTATGAACCGCTAGCCTAAAATTCAGGACAGATTGTCTCATGTCTCTCCACAAAGTAAGAGATTGTGCATCGCTACAGGTTACACATACTCCGTTTTCTGTGACCAGATTGGCTCGAGGACATCTGAACTTTAGGATACCGTATATATTAAACTAAAATTTGGGACAGATTGTCTCATGTCTCTCCACAAAAATAAGAAATAGCGTATACTCATAGGCACACACACATTCTATTTTCTGTGACCAGATTGGCTCAAGAACATCCAAATTTTAATTTAATTCATTCATACAGACGACACACACTTTACTTACACGTTAACAAATAAGGTATTTCGCTGTATGAATCGCTAGCCTAAAATTCAGGACAGATTGTCTCATGTCTCTCCACAAAGTTTGAGATTGTGCATCACTACAGGTTACACATACTCCGTTTTCTGTGACCAGATTGGCTCGAGGACATCTGAACTTTAGGATACCGTATATATTAAACTAAAATTTGGGACAGATTGTCTCATGTCTCTCCACAAAAATAAGAAATAGCGTATACTCATAGGCACACACACATTCTATTTTCTGTGACCAGATTGGCTCAAGGACATCCAAATTTTAATTTAATTCATTCATACAGACGACACACACTTTACACTTTAAGAAATAAGACATAATGGCCATCTGAACTCTGAGCGTTGAAATAGATTATGGTGCTTTTACACTTGCCGCCGACAAAACGGTACTGAGCCATTCGACGCGACGGCGTGGCGGGGCGGTCAGCCGGTGCGACGTACTATATCATAAACCGCTTGTCGATGAAGTCGGAAACGATTTTATTATGCAGTCGATGAGTAAGTGTAAATGGGCTCTTAACATCTGCAAAACTGCAGAATTGGATTATGAAATAACTTGCAGTGTAAGAACTTTATAGCATGCGGTGTGAGTGTGGGTAATTTCCATAAATATGTTAAGCAATCATATTACAAGAAAGAGGACCGCTGTGTATGTTGCGGCTATAATTCAAATTAGTATTTTATTAGAATTCCCCATGATCAATTAAAATAAATATTTTTAGCAACCAGAAGTGTTAAATATTAAAAAAAAAGACAAATAACAACGAAATCAGCTAGTTTTTATTCCAAATTAACTTAGTTTAACAATAATTTCACTATAACCGAAAATAATTCAAAAATGTAAACAACGCAAAACAACCGTTAATTTGACCACACAAAATCAACACAATTACACAATAGAAAAAAATAAAAATAAGCAAAAAGAACAGTCTTACAGTATCGATGCCAACCACCTTTCTTCTCAGCGACCAAGCAGCAAGTGAACCCGCACGCAACTGAGCGCTCGCTTTTATAGGAGGTGGTGGGGATCGAAACTGCTCACACAAAGTTTGGCTTATACGGCCTCTCCTGACCGTGCACCGTCCTCGGCTGCACCGGAGACGTCTTCTGGAGGACTGGAGAGTCTTCGTTCCTCGTCCTCGCCCGTAGGATTTACAGAAGCGTTAGCAGGACTCGCAGGAGCTGTACCTGAGGGTCCACTGGCATCGGTAAAGTCGTCATCATCGCAATCTGTGTAAGAAACCGAATATTAGTAAACTTCGACAACATAAAGCGTTGCCTGTTCTGCCATACTTCACGCAAACAAGGCCCTCACACAGAAAGTAAGCATTCACACCAGAGACGAAATCACTTCTCTATCAGAAATAGGCATACGTCATCTTACAAAAGTCTCTTTCGGACTCATACTTTGAACTTGCAAGTTCCCACGTTAACACATTCACTGCGTTACGGCAAGTATTTGGCCGTATTTGACTCTCAGCCAGTGCGGTAGCTCGTTGTCCTTGTTTTGCGTACTGTGCGGGGGCGATTTATCTAAGTTCCCTTGCGCGTAGGAATGAGATAGTGATATTTTCAATATTGTTGCTTTTAATATAATAATATTGTACACTAACAATATACGGCAAAATAGTTGCCGTAACGCACAGTAAAATAATTATTTTCATTCAGTGCGGTACGGCGAATATCTTGCCGTACCCCCCCCAACCCCGCACCACACTGCATGCGTCCGCGCGGCGGTTCAGTGTGCGCTAGTGCTGGCCGTAAGCAAGACGTAACAATATTTTTTGTGAAAAATATTACGCGGTTCTGCTACAATGAGACGTTCACATAAAAAACTGGATTTGAGTAGAGAGAGAGAGGGGAAATCGTCATCTTGATGCCAAAGATGTCAAGTGTGAAAATAATTCAGTGGAATAACTACCTACTTACTAAGTTTCATACACGTCCTTTAATAGTTTTTAGTTTTTTTTTAAATTGGTCTGTTGGCGTAGTGGTTGTGGGTTCGATTCCCACACAAATCAAACATTCTTTGTCTAGTTGTCTTGGTCTGGGTGAATTTTCTAACTATACTATGCATTATATGTATTTGGGACTAGGTGGCGCTATAGTGTGATTGTGGTAGAATATAAATACATATTTATACATATTATATAATTAGGTTACATAATTATGTTGATTTATATAATAATATAACACTGATAAATATGAATATTTTATCTACAATAAAAATAATTTTAAACTATCGACTATCATTCCAGAAGTAAACCCCATCCCTAGCATTTTTTCACTTCTACGCTGTACGGCATATATATTGCCGCGAATGAAAGATTTTGAAAAATCTCTGTATCTTTCAAAGTATAACAGAGAACCCGGGGCGACTGCAGCTAGGTGTATACAAGGATATAGTCTATCGATTTGTTGATAAAAACCATTGATATAGGTGGTTTCCACGTCTGTATAGGCTTTGAAAGTCAGGTTCTGGTACGGCAAAATAGAAGCCGTAACGCATATCAGGAAATATAGATACGGGCAGCATTTGTCTCGTATCGCACTAGTAGAAAGTTTAGATTTAACGCTGCCGCAGTGAATGTGTTAAAAACGTGAACCAGGACTACGCCTGCCAGGACAGCGCCTGAGTTGTACTAGCGCCTATTCCGCCACCGGGATACGCTCCTGCTGCAACCTGACACTCAGAGTGCCCTGCCCTCCATGACCTCTTGAGTTTGCCGACACGTAGGCAGCACGTTCTCACCCTTTAAGGCACACCACCTCACACTCGGTCGAGCACACACTTCAATCATGCCAGAACTGTAATTCAGAAACACTGTTTAGAAAATTCTTATCAAAACTAACCTTCAAAGAAAGCAGCACAGCTCTCAGGACACCACTCGCCTTTCCAGGGTACCATATATTGAGCAGCGGCTTGGGTTGTTTTGCCCCTGGCTCCGCTCAGTAACTTTAGTTCGTACCGGTCACTTGGAAGAACCTTTATAACCCTATACGGGCCTCTCATGCCGGGATCGAGTTTTCCCACAGACTGCGAGTATTTTATGACGAAAACTTGATCGTCAACCTGGAACTTTCTTGGCGGGTGTCTTTGGCGATTTACCCGTGCATCCTGGTTGTTGCGATTTTTATCGAGCGATGCCTTGGCGAGGCTCCTATTGAGTTCCCGCACAGCTTCAAGGTTGGGGCTGGGGTCTTCGACAGCAACATCACGGATCAGTGCACGGATTACAGGAGTGGTCGCATTGGTACCAATTAACAAATATAAAGCCGAGTATTGTGTGGATTTTTGCTTTGTTATATTTAACACTAATTGTATTTTACATAAAGCATCAGACCAAGTAGACTTTTTATTGTTACTTTCTACACGTAATAAATTCAAAACAGTTCTTACATAACGTTCGGCTTGCCCATTCGAATGGTGCATTTCGGGCGTTATATAGTGAATAGCACTACCCATCTCAGATACCCAACTAGTAAAGGCTGACGCTTCAAACATACGACCACGGTCGCAAACTATGAGCTTAGGGGTTCCGAATAAAGATATTGCATTGTGAAAAACACGTTTTAATTCATTGGTGTCCTGCCTATACATTGGGTAGAGTAAGCAATATTTAGTGAAAGAATCTACTAGAATGAGAACAAACTTATACCCGTTGGACTCTGGTAACGGACCCAATACGTCAACATGAATTGTGTTAAACGGGACATCGGACTTTTCCCATGATGTAATGGGCTGATGAGGGGCTCTCGGAACACGTTTCTTAGATATGCAGATTAAGCAGTGGGACGTATACTTCTTAACAAATTGTTTTAGGCCGGGAAACCAAAAATACTTTAGAATAAGGTCATAAGTCTTATCAGCACCGATATGCTCGTGCTCATCGTGAAAGACACGCAACAGGCTTAGTCTATGGCCCTTAGGGATGTAGCATAACAAACGTGACTCTTCTCCCACTGGTGAGTGTCGATAGTAAAGTACATCATTTTGACATACGTAGCGTCGTGAATCTAAACGTCCTTCCCTAAGTTTCTGGATGAGGTCCATTGTCTCAGAATCAGCTGACTGAGCCATATGTGCCCAGTTAAGCGGTCTCTCTATATTATTGACACGTGACGTTGGTGGATTTCTACTTAAGTAGTCTGCGTGACCCATCATGACGCCTTTACGGTATTCGATCTCGAAATTAAAATCTCGTAAGTAAATCCACCAGCGTGCAACCCGTGGGAGGAGGTCCTTTTTGCGCTCGGTGGCCTTCAAGGCGTTGCAATCAGTAATGATCTTAAAATTTACACCGATTAAATAGTGACGAAAATTTTGCAGCGCCTTGACGACCGCCAGCGTTTCTAATTCGTACGAATGGTACCTTGCTTCCGCGCCCTGAGTTACACGGCTAAAATATGAGACTACCCGTTTGCTGCCGTCAGCGTGAACCTGCATTAGTACAGCACCGTACCCCGCACTACTGGCGTCGGTGTGCAGTTCGGTAGGAAGACTCGGGTCGAAGATCGCAAGTATAGGCTCGCTAGTAAGGCACTCAATGATATCTTTGCGGACCTGGTCTTGATCAGGTCCCCATTCAAATTTTACGTCTTTCTTTGTGAGACGCGAGATACATGCGGTCTTCGTCGCGTAGTCTTTGATATATCGTCTAAAATATCCGGCAAGACCTAAAAACTGACGTACTTGCTTCACATTAGAGGGAATAGGTGCTTTGAGTAACGCTTCAACCTTATGGGGGCTCGGCCTAACCTGACCATGACTGATAACGCGGCCTAGATACTCAATTTCAGTGGTCAGAAACGAACACTTCCGTAAATTGATAGAGAAACCAGCCTGAGTCAAAGTCTTTAAAACATCACGTAACAAGGAAATACCTTCATCGATCGACATACTTATAATTAATACGTCATCAATATAAACAAGTACGCTGCCGGATTCTATGAATTTACGTAAAGTGTTATTGATGATCCGCTGATAAACAGTTGGTGAGTTACACAAACCATACGGCATTTTTAAATACTCGTAATGAGCCTCAGGAGTTACAAAACCCGTTTTATGAATGGAGCTTTCCTCAATTGGTATCTGGTGGAACCCTGAGGCCATATCGAGTGATGTGAACAGCTTTGAACCCCCAAGCCGATCAATCTGGTCGTCAATCAAAGGTAGGGGATACCTATCCTTGACGGTGATACGGTTTAGCGCACGGAAATCTACGCACATTCTATCTGAGCCGTCCTTTTTCTTGACCAGAATAATCGGGCTTGCGTATTCGGAGTTCGATTCCCTAATGATCTCTTTGTCTAACAAATCCTGACAAATTTCCCGGACTTTAAGTTTCTCTTGATAGGATAAACGATACGGGTGATACGCTACGGGTACTTCACTTGTCAAGCTGATGTGCATTTTACCAGTATTTACGGTAGTGGTAGCTGTACCGGATATTAAAAATGATGAGAACTCTTCAAGAACGGTCATCAGCTTGGCAAGCTCTGCGCCTTTAAGAGGCGTATTTACTTTGTCAACTTCGCACATCGTCACCGCATTTACTTTAAAAACCTTGTCAGATGTATGTGTCAAAAGCTGTCCATGTTTCGTGCGAATGAACGTAACGCCATCACGATTTAGTACATCAGTCCCGACTATGATCGGAGTATTCATGTACAATGCGGGTACAATAACAAAGTCGACCTCAAGTGCGATCTCACTAAATTCTACCGTAAGAGTAATGCACTCGCGAGCTACAAACCCCCTATCTCCTATTCCTTTGAGAGAGCAGTTAATTGGTTTTCGAGAACCGGAGAAGTAATTCACCACTGCGCATGATATCAATGACACATTGAGCGCACCACTATCTATGAGAACATCAACTGGTATACCTTGGATCACAGCTGTACATATGTCATTGTTATCACTTGCTTTAGAAAGCTCACTACACAGGTTAACCTTACGCTGATTGTTGTTGTTACTGCTATTTTGAGCTTCGGACCGAGCCTTAGTAAAACAATCGCTTTCCTTATGCCCTAACTTCTTGCAAAAAGAACAAACGGGTCTGGAACCGCTATCGTGTTTGTCGCGCCTATCGTGCGTGTCGCGCCCATTGTGTTTATCCGAAAAATTACGTTTGTTGGGACATAAATGTTTAAAATGACCAGTCTGACCGCAAGTAAAACATTTGTTATCAACCCGACCCGATCCATTGGAGTGGCGTTTTTTAGTCATACTAGCGCTAGACGGAACCGATTTATCCTGGTTACGATTATTATCAAATTTGCGAGCGGGCTTAACATAGGTGGACAAGAATGAAACGAGATTTTCAATTGTTAAATCAGCGTTGGTCGCTGCTGCGCGTACCTGCACATCACTGATACCATGTATCACTACTTGAACCATGAGTTCCTCACTCAAACCTTTGATCACACGTAAGCGCAGCAACGAACGACGCGCGTATTCAGCATACGATAGAAATCTTTCGGAAGTGGTGTTTATGACTTCATGAAGAATCTGGGCATAGTTGATCTTTTGAGGACACAGGGATTTAAACTCCTTCACGAAGTTGGACCACGAACGATCATTCGTGCTCCACTCATTTAACCAGACTTTCGCATCGCCCCTCAAGCAATGAGCTACGCGAGAGAAACACTCAAAATCATCCCAATGGTTAGCTAGCTTAGCCCTTTCCACCTCGTTGCACCACACCTCAAAATTATTTATAGCCGGGTCAAAATTTGACACGTAATAACTGTTACTGCGCTTACTATTCACTAGCAAACCGATAGCATCAGTAAGTGTTTGCGTTGCAGAACTATTGTTTTTGTCTAAAGGAGGTGTGCTGCCACGATGGGTAGACGGAATGTGCGAGCCACTGGCAGTATTTTCTTCTATCGCGGTTAGTCGTGACATAATTGCGCTTAAAGTATCTTTCACTGTACACTCCTGAGGGTAGGACCGTGATTTACTTCGACGGCGACGCGAATAAACAGAACGCGACCTAGACCTTTCACGCGAACGGGAAGCACCTCGAGACCGCGAACGGTCACTATGAGTCTCATTATGGCGCGAGCGTGAACGAGAACGCGTTTTATCACGTTGCGCACGCAAGCGGTTTTCACCACCACGAGATCGTGAACGGCTTTTCCTACAGCCCGACCGAACGCGAGATCTATCACCATGTGACCGCGAACGGTGCCTATAGCGTCGCGAAGACTCACTGCGACGACTACGATTCACCTCAGCGCGAGGCGGTGTTTCCACCAAACGTTCACGAGAAGCACGTGGCATAATTATGAAAATTAACGGTTGTTTTTATCTAACAAGGCTATTTGTGAGCGAAATCCTATCCCACTTCTGATTTTAGCAACCAGAAGTGTTAAATATTAAAAAAAAAGACAAATAACAACTAAATCAGCTAGTTTTTATTCCAAATTAACTTAGTTTAACAATAATTTCACTATAACCGAAAATAATTCAAAAATGTAAACAACGCAAAACAACCGTTAATTTTACCACACAAAATCAACACAATTACACAATAGAAAAAAATAAAAATAAGCAAAAAGAACAGTCTTACAGTATCGATGCCAACCACCTTTCTTCTCAGCGACCAAGCAGCAAGTGAACCCGCACGCAACTGAGCGCTCGCTTTTATAGGAGGTGGTGGGGATCGAAACTGCTCACACAAAGTTTGGCTTATAATATTATTTCCATACGATCAATTAAGATAATAGATTCGATAAGCCCAAAGTACTCCTACTTGTGCTGACGTTACTTTGTTTATGGTATGATGTTTTTCATAACTAACATTAATTGTGATCATAAAAAAATGCCTTATAATTAGGTACCTACTAACATAGATTTTAAGAAAATTTTACTGACACTTATATGGATTATGTCTGAAATAAATGGTTAATAATAATAATAACCAGTTGTCAGTTCTAGTTAAGGAATTGTTTATAAGATATTCTTAATCATATCATTACCTATTGAATTGAATAGCGTTTTTTTTTTATTCGAATTCCAATTACATGAATTTAATGTTTTATAAAAAATGTTCTAGTAGTTTGATTTGATTATTTTATTTCAATTTTAAGTTAAGCTGTAGCATTATTGTAATCAAAATTTTTGACGTGAATTTCATTATCTATACATATAATAAATCTGTAGAAAAGTAATTTTTGTACATTGAAGAAATTGACAAGAAAAATAGCCAGCATGTTAAAGGATAACTAACAGAACCCATTTCCATCATTTTTGTATTTTTTGTCTGTTTGTCTGTTTGTTCGTTCGGGATTCACGTAAAATCTACGAATTCAATGCAGACAATGCTTATACACAAAAAATTCTACGTAACTTGGGGTATTACTTAGTTTTTGTTTCATCGAAATCGATTCATTCTATCAAAAGAAATGATTAATTTTGTGAATTCAAGATGTAAAATATTACGACAAGCAATCTGTTTGTCAAAACTGAGCATTTGAATGTTGTACTTATATTAGTTGATCGGCCTATTATTAATCTTTACACAGAAAATCACACCTTTATAAGTAACTTTGGAAGAAAAAAAAAATATGAAAATTTTGTTTAGCCGAGGTTAAAGTAGCTCCATCTGTGGTAATCTGTGTTAAATAAAATACATAAAATTTGTCAAAGGAGCGAGGTGGTAAATGACAATAAATTACCATGCATTCTTTATAGAGGATTATTATTTCAACAGATGGAGTTGTGTATTTTCCGTAATTCACCATATTTTAACACGTAGTGTAATTTTTCGATAGACATTTCAATAGTGTTTGTCAGTTTGCCGTGCCACATCAAAATCCAACTATAATTATTACCTTGATGAAAAGAAAATTAATAGTTCTCAGCCAAATTTAAAACGGTGCCATCTAAATTATTTTTTGAACATTATGTCAAAAATGATGACTTTAGTGGAACAATTAATTATCATTTAAACTTACAGATGGAGTTCATATCATTTTTTCATAAACATAGTTTAGCTTATCTTCCACTAATGTGGTGGCCTTACTTTGAGTGAGTAGTATTAAGTAGACATTAATTATTTTTTCTGATGCAAAATATGTAAAATTAATCCTAGAAGAAAGGAGGATCTATCTCTCGCAAGCGCTGCTAAGCGTGAGGTAGGTAGGTAGGTAATGTAGGATTCTGTGGCTTTAAAAACAAGCCCAGATACAAAGTGCAGATAAGAAATGGGAGCTTTCTCTATTTAATACCATACACACGTAAAATGCTTTATGCGTCTGAAAACGTACAAATTACGCGCCGCATACCAGAGACATGCTTACTTTCAACTTCTGATCGCAAATACACTGTTCACGATTACGAACAGTCTCAGTAAGACCCGAGCCAAGTCTAAAAAAACACCTTTTATATAAAACTACGTTTGATGTCATTCAATCACAAAGACAGAATTGTTCTCTGTTGCAAATCCTATCCCCCTATATCCTATCCTAATCCAGAATGCATTGCAGGTGTGCATTGCACAAAAACCAATGGTATCCTATTCGAGAAGTCAAAAGAGTTGACCTGCCAACGTCAGCTTCTGCGCTAAGCAAGTGTTCTTAATATCATCCTCCGAGCCTTTTTCCCAAACTATGTTGGGGTCGGCTTCCAGTCTAACCGGATTCAGCTGAGTACCAGTGCTTTACAAGAAGCGACTGCCTATCTGACCTCCTCAACCCAGTTACCCGGGCAACCCGATACCCCTTGGTTAGACTGGTGTCAGACTTACTGGCTTCTGACTACCCGTAACGACTGTCAAAGATGTTCAATGACAGCCGGGACCTACAGTTTAACGTGCCATCCGAAACACAGTCATTGGTGTCTAAGATATACTTAGAAAGTACATACAAACTTAGAAAAGTTGCATTGGTACTTGCCTGACCTGGAATCGAACCCGCGCCCTCATATTCGAGAGGTTGGTTCTTTGCCCACTAGGCCACCACGACTTAAGACCTCTTAATAGTACCATCAGAATTACATTCATCGTTGAATGAGAAATGAATGTGAGAAATGAAAAATGAAATGAATAAATTTTCAGAAACCACAATAACAGTAGGAGCCAAAGCGTATTATCGCTTCATAGAGCTCTGATTGGCCCCAGGTGACCAAGTCAGGTCTGATTTGTTCGTTCATCAGATCTTTGAAAGTGTTTCGGTGGATACTTACTGTCGTCCTGTTTACGTGTGACACAAAATATGGTATATAAACGTCCTCCGCAAGAGCGAAATTTTCCCGGTGTGCGGTAGTGACGCACAGTATACAACACTTATGTTTCTTTTGATTTGCTGGCTCCACCAAGAAATGACAAATTGCGAGCATACATTTTGAAAATCTTGGCAAAACTGCAGGTTTCAAGTACGAACACATGAAGTGGACTCTCACAGATACGTACATTTTGAATATTCGTGAACCACATTAGGCGTGCGCGATCCTCGGGCGTGTGAGTAGCGCGGGCGCCGCGCGTGCATCGCGAGCGCGCTGCGTGAGCGTCGCGTTTTGCTGCCCTGCGGCATTTGCACCGCTCTCCTTGACGTTTAACTGTTAAGGTGTTTAGCGGGCGGCGGGGATAGCGGGCGAAGGGGTGAGAACGCAACTCGAGCGCCGCGTGCTCGCCGCGACCGCGTCGCTTGCACTCTTCACACATGCCGCAGGGCAGCAAAACGCGACTACTCACACGCCCGAGGATCGCGCACGCCTAATGTGGGTTCAGCCTTACCATAGTGAGTAAGTGCACAGAAAATCCCCGTCATAACAGGGTTTCTCCCCAGTAGTGAAACTATCCTACCCTATGCGCCTGCTGATGATGATGACTCATTTTATCATCCATCCAGCTATTCCCCAACTATGTTAGTGTTGGCTTCCAGTCACCGAATCTGTTAGCGTACCAATATTTTGCTTGGAGCGACTACCTATCTACCTATCTTCAATCCAGTCAACTACACAAGACGATATCCATGGTAAGACTAACAGACTTTCTGGCTTCTGATTAGTCGCAGCAGCTGCAGAAAATGTACAAATGACAGCTTTGTCAGACTCAAAGCATATAGACATAGATTATAGATGTTTCCTGTGAAAATTACTAACGCACCATACGTAATAATTTTCCAAATTGGCTGACTACCTAGATCCAGAGATATTCACAACGTCACAAACTTGACTTCTTTTGTTTAGATAAATGGTCACATCCACAACACAACCTTGATCAATGAATCTATGCGCCTGCTAAGTGCTAATCCTAATTATACTGTCACGTGAAAGAATGCACCTACGGGATAAGTAGTATTTTGACGATTCTATATTGCCCACGCAGACGAAGTTGCGGGCAACAGCTAGTAATATAATAATTTCATATTATGAAATGTTTAAAAAAAAGTGTTCTAGTATTTTGGTTATTTTATTTTAATTTTGACTTATACTACAACATGATTGTAAACTAAATTTTTAACGCGACTTTCGTTACATGAAATGTTTTATAAAAATTAGTAGTTAGGTTATTTTAATTTTGAGTTAAACTACAAAATTGTTGTAAACTAAATTTTTACCGCGACTTTCGTTACATGAAATGTTTTATTAAAAAGTTCTAGCAGGGGGTTACTTTACACCAATTTTGAGGATAATTGTAATATTTCTTTTTGAAATATTCGTATAATGTCATATGAAGTTTTATATTAGCGTTTATTAAACAAACAAACTTACATAATTTTATTATCATACCTATAATGATTAGCGGCAGCCAGGTAAGTAGCTATCGGTTCCACCTTTGTCGGCGTTGGTGGTTTTATATTTCATTTCTCACGATAAAATTGCAATTTGGCAGTATTGGTATGCAAGCAATACGATTTAATTTGACGTAAGTGACATAAATTGGTAATACAACTGTATAATACATATTATTTAAGGATTAATTTTGTGATTAGGTAAATTTTGCTGAAATTGTATTTTTTTATGAATATAAACCGATGGATTGTATCGAAAATCACATTTGCTCCAGTATTTCCAAGTGCTCATCGCTGTCTACCTTACGTTATAATCACGTGAATTTCTCTTCATAAAATGTAAGTAAGTACTACTCAAAATTAATTTAATTAAGAAGGTTAGATATTTCAGTGCGTTCTTTACATCATAATTGTTTTATAAAAAATAATCTTTGTATTCGATTGCAGGTCTGACTCCGAAGTTGAATACCAGTCGCTGCCGGGGTGCTCAGCAGTAACCGAGGCTTCGAAAAACGTGCAGCCGAAGAAAAAGGCATCGAAGCGCAAAACTTCTGGGAGCGGCACCACGCCTTCGGAATCAACATCGAGGTAATTTTTGACTTTATTACTTACTTGTCGTGTATGTTATGTCCATTAGAGTTTTATTCACAAATCGAAACTAAACTCTAGTTCAGTAACGCAGAGAGCACTATCATAAATGTTAGATACGATATCTTTCATACATCACGTTTAGTTGATCATATTTAGGAATTTCTTCTGTATCGTGGGTGCGTTTACAGACATAAATCTCACATGCACACACACACCTAGACCCCGAACAACTATCTGTAGATTATACAAATATTTGTTCCGTGCGGGAATCGAACCGCGACACGCAATGCAGCAGTCGATCGCTCGACCACTGCGCCAACCGTGCCGTCAACTTTGAAGGTATTATTATCGTAATAATTATAAATAAAATGTTTTATTTTGTTTCAGTAAAAACAAACATCATAGCTCGGACCTCTTCGGTTTAGAGAACGACAAGCTTCTCCCAGCGACATCGTGCGGAGACCTTGGATCGTCCCTCGTGAGCCGCGTCGCCAACGGGAAAGTTCGGCGGACAGCTGACCTAACGGGGGACTTCTACGTAGAGGTGAAGGTTTACCATAAGGCTGAAGCCGCTTCCACTCCTAGACAGGATCGGTGGAAGAAGGCGTCGGTTGCACTGAAAGTGCAACTTAATAGAGGCTCCTCGACGTGGGACGCCTTACAAATATTTATGAGACGGGCTCATGAGTTATTTGATAACTCGGAGCCCATCTTTTATAGTGATAATATTAATATAAAATAATTTTTTATATTAATACTAGCTGTTGCCCGCAACTTCGTCTGCGTGGGCAATATAGAATCGTCAAAATACTACTTATCCCGTAGGTGCATTCTTTCACGTGACAGTATAATTAGGATTAGCACTTAGCAGGCGCATAGATTCATTGATCAAGGTTGTGTTGTGGATGTGACCATTTATCTAAACAAAAGAAGTCAAGTTTGTGACGTTGTGAATATCTCTGGATCTAGGTAGTCAGCCAATTTGGAAAATTATTACGTATGGTGCGTTAGTAATTTTCACAGGAAACATCTATAATCTATGTCTATATGCTTTGAGTCTGACAAAGCTGTCATTTGTACATTTTCTGCAGCTGCTGCGACTAATCAGAAGCCAGAAAGTCTGTTAGTCTTACCATGGATATCGTCTTGTGTAGTTGACTGGATTGAAGATAGGTAGATAGGTAGTCGCTCCAAGCAAAATATTGGTACGCTAACAGATTCGGTGACTGGAAGCCAACACTAACATAGTTGGGGAATAGCTGGATGGATGATAAAATGAGTCATCATCATCAGCAGGCGCATAGGGTAGGATAGTTTCACTACTGGGGAGAAACCCTGTTATGACGGGGATTTTCTGTGCACTTACTCACTATGGTAAGGCTGAACCCACATTAGGCGTGCGCGATCCTCGGGCGTGTGAGTAGTCGCGTTTTGCTGCCCTGCGGCATGTGTGAAGAGTGCAAGCGACGCGGTCGCGGCGAGCACGCGGCGCTCGAGTTGCGTTCTCACCCTTCGCCCGCTATCCCCGCCGCCCGCTAAACACCTTAACAGTTAAACGTCAAGGAGAGCGGTGCAAATGCCGCAGGGCAGCAAAACGCGACGCTCACGCAGCGCGCTCGCGATGCACGCGCGGCGCCCGCGCTACTCACACGCCCGAGGATCGCGCACGCCTAATGTGGTTCACGAATATTCAAAATGTACGTATCTGTGAGAGTCCACTTCATGTGTTCGTACTTGAAACCTGCAGTTTTGCCAAGATTTTCAAAATGTATGCTCGCAATTTGTCATTTCTTGGTGGAGCCAGCAAATCAAAAGAAACATAAGTGTTGTATACTGTGCGTCACTACCGCACACCGGGAAAATTTCGCTCTTGCGGAGGACGTTTATATACCATATTTTGTGTCACACGTAAACAGGACGACAGTAAGTATCCACCGAAACACTTTCAAAGATCTGATGAACGAACAAATCAGACCTGACTTGGTCACCTGGGGCCAATCAGAGCTCTATGAAGCGATAATACGCTTTGGCTCCTACTGTTATTGTGGTTTCTGAAAATTTATTCATTTCATTTTTCATTTCTCACATTCATTTCTCATTCAACGATGAATGTAATTCTGATGGTACTATTAAGAGGTCTTAAGTCGTGGTGGCCTAGTGGGCAAAGAACCAACCTCTCGAATATGAGGGCGCGGGTTCGATTCCAGGTCGGGCAAGTACCAATGCAACTTTTCTAAGTTTGTATGTACTTTCTAAGTATATCTTAGACACCAATGACTGTGTTTCGGATGGCACGTTAAACTGTAGGTCCCGGCTGTCATTGAACATCTTTGACAGTCGTTACGGGTAGTCAGAAGCCAGTAAGTCTGACACCAGTCTAACCAAGGGGTATCGGGTTGCCCGGGTAACTGGGTTGAGGAGGTCAGATAGGCAGTCGCTTCTTGTAAAGCACTGGTACTCAGCTGAATCCGGTTAGACTGGAAGCCGACCCCAACATAGTTTGGGAAAAAGGCTCGGAGGATGATATTAAGAACACTTGCTTAGCGCAGAAGCTGACGTTGGCAGGTCAACTCTTTTGACTTCTCGAATAGGATACCATTGGTTTTTGTGCAATGCACACCTGCAATGCATTCTGGATTAGGATAGGATATAGGGGGATAGGATTTGCAACAGAGAACAATTCTGTCTTTGTGATTGAATGACATCAAACGTAGTTTTATATAAAAGGTGTTTTTTTAGACTTGGCTCGGGTCTTACTGAGACTGTTCGTAATCGTGAACAGTGTATTTGCGATCAGAAGTTGAAAGTAAGCATGTCTCTGGTATGCGGCGCGTAATTTGTACGTTTTCAGACGCATAAAGCATTTTACGTGTGTATGGTATTAAATAGAAAGCTCCCATTTCTTATCTGCACTTTGTATCTGGGCTTGTTTTTAAAGCCACAGAATCCTACATTACCTACCTACCTACCTCACGCTTAGCAGCGCTTGCGAGAGATAGATCCTCCTTTCTTCTAGGATTAATTTTACATATTTTGCATCAGAAAAAATAATTAATGTCTACTTAATACTACTCACTCAAAGTAAGGCCACCACATTAGTGGAAGATAAGCTAAACTATGTTTATGAAAAAATGATATGAACTCCATCTGTAAGTTTAAATGATAATTAATTGTTCCACTAAAGTCATCATTTTTGACATAATGTTCAAAAAATAATTTAGATGGCACCGTTTTAAATTTGGCTGAGAACTATTAATTTTCTTTTCATCAAGGTAATAATTATAGTTGGATTTTGATGTGGCACGGCAAACTGACAAACACTATTGAAATGTCTATCGAAAAATTACACTACGTGTTAAAATATGGTGAATTACGGAAAATACACAACTCCATCTGTTGAAATAATAATCCTCTATAAAGAATGCATGGTAATTTATTGTCATTTACCACCTCGCTCCTTTGACAAATTTTATGTATTTTATTTAACACAGATTACCACAGATGGAGCTACTTTAACCTCGGCTAAACAAAATTTTCATATTTTTTTTTTCTTCCAAAGTTACTTATAAAGGTGTGATTTTCTGTGTAAAGATTAATAATAGGCCGATCAACTAATATAAGTACAACATTCAAATGCTCAGTTTTGACAAACAGATTGCTTGTCGTAATATTTTACATCTTGAATTCACAAAATTAATCATTTCTTTTGATAGAATGAATCGATTTCGATGAAACAAAAACTAAGTAATACCCCAAGTTACGTAGAATTTTTTGTGTATAAGCATTGTCTGCATTGAATTCGTAGATTTTACGTGAATCCCGAACGAACAAACAGACAAACAGACAAAAAATACAAAAATGATGGAAATGGGTTCTGTTAGTTATCCTTTAACATGCTGGCTATTTTTCTTGTCAATTTCTTCAATGTACAAAAATTACTTTTCTACAGATTTATTATATGTATAGATTTCCAGTCAATGGTAAAGTAAATGCAATTTGCAATAGGTTACTATTGAAATGATTGCAGGAAACATACACACAATAGTAGATACAGTTTCTAATGTTTCAATGATAAGACTGACTACGGCACTCAAAATGATTTAATTCTACACCCACATAAAAATTAAATAAATTGGTGATATGTATAGTGTCTATTTATTAAATTATCATATATCCATCGTGTCTATGCGGGCAATTTCAAATTATAATGTATGAGTTATGGCATCTTAGTATCAAAAACCTATGAGAAGCAGGTTAGGTACACCTAAGTTTAGCCACATGTGTGCGGTTGCACCTAGTATTAGCCGACGTTCTAACAGATTACTCTAATCTTCTTACACTTAACTGTAGCCGTTTAAATTACGTAATAAACTGCACTTATATACGTAGACGACTTTCTTCCGTATATCTGAAAAACATGAACGTAAAACACAAGGTCGGAACGCAGGTAGATAACAAAATAATCAGCACGTACAAAAACGAGTGAAACATCAGAATTCCCGTCCACGCTGTAACTTCACGTCTGAGAAAACATCTTGCCATATTATGCTTTTTGTGGGACGCTCTCAAAACGAGAGCAATTTATTTAATGGACTAGATAGTTGTTTCCCGCAATTTTCACGACATGTGAGTGGTTAGCACTGCCCAACACTATTCCTTTAAATATTTTCCACCTCGTATTTAACGCTTTTCAATGGAACTCTATTTCACAACGGTCCACCAGATTTATAGAGGTGCAAATTCCATATAAATGTTAGCGAGGAAATAAAATGTTGTGTTACAGAAATGAAATGAGGGATGGAATATTTTGGACAAAAGAAGATGTAGATCAAAGTGAAGCAAATGTATGGAAAGGTCTGTTATGTTGTTTTGAAGTACCGCACACATGAAAGACATTTTGTGTAGGTAGGTACGAAACTTATGCCTACATTTCTTTACTACACATTTCATGGAATCAAGGTTCTCGGAACTTTGTTTCGAATCTTCTTTGATATGTAACGTTCCAGTTCACATTTAATACGTCTCATTTATCAAGCCTAATCAAAAACATAGTTACATTAACAGAAATTAGACTCGACAATATAGCCGCATCATAGTGACATAATTTCATAATTAAAATTTATTTTATTTCGCGCTCATTCTCAAGCTATTGGGAAACGCATCCGATGTCAGCCAATCACAGATCGATTCCATGAACCCCGTACTTGGAATGCAATGAGGAAGTTCCACAAATTACGGTACCTACTTAAAGTTAGTAGGATTCTAAGAATTCTAAGTGAGCAATCAGGCGCACTACTTAGCAACTTACCGACCTAATTACCACGACATGAACTATATTCTCTCATATCTCGTGAAATAGGAATAGTGACAGGCAAAATTAGAGCGAGAGTGCTTAGTGCTAGCTAACATTTTCTCAAGAAGCTATCAGGCATAATTAATCAAATAGCAGCCATTGTGATAAAGGCTTGGCACTCAACAGCGCTCGAATTCGCGCCAACAGGATTGCGAACCGATGCAATGTGTTCCAGACACTTATAGAGCGAAACATTTGTAGAACACTGAAGGTTCTTACATTTATTACTAAATGGAGGATACATTCAATGGAAATTCTAACCTTTGATTTTCTGCTGAATAACTTTGAAAATCTTAATAATGTAATAATATAGGAAGGACATACATACCTATAATGATCTTTACCTGCAATGAGTGGAATCAGTGTTAATTTATATTATAATGAACACTAAAATAATAATTCATGTAATAATTAATAACTAATTTATGCAGCAGTATAATTGCAATGTTATTCAACAGCGGAATCAATTTAAATATCAGATGAAATAGATCAAAATTCTATTAGGTAAGTATTTATTTATGTTAATGAAATGATTGTCAAAAATAATGTCGAGACACTCTTTGCATTTAGCAACTGAATTTTAAAACTCTCACTAGAAGATGATCTCTAGCAATTTCTATTCATTGACGTTGTGTAGACAGTTTCAAAGAATTGTCTATTCTACAAATATATTTAATTTTCACCTTCTATATTATATCTACCAAACTCATTCACTATAACCACGTAACATTACGTGACTTACAAAATGAAATCTAGTAGCCAATCCGCAGTACAGAGAGCGAAGCACCGCCGGTTCTAGCAATGTGTCTTAGCAGCAATGATTTTAAAATGTAGGTACATTAAACCATGTAGCCCCGGAACAATAATGTAGACTGGGTCTCTAGAGAGTACAATGTAAGAATACTGACGTACGAAACAACCTTTGTTGAACGTTACAATTTAAAACGTACGGATACTTACTTCCTCAGATAGGGGAGCGGCTAATAGATTAAAATACCAAAAAGGAAAACAGACTTTGAGCTCTGATTTTATCCTAAATTCCTGAATAGAATAGTTTTTGCTTTCGATACCAGTGGCTTAAACTTAGAAAAACACACGTGACACGTGATCTACTTACCCGAGCGTCTAGATGGTTTTCTAAACCTTAAAAAACACAGGATTTTATGTGCAAAATATTTTTTAAAGAATCATCTTTAGTTGCAGAAACTGGCCACTAGATCCAAAAATAAAAGTTCACAAAAGTGAAAAAAATCACGTAGCAGGAAGCTTGTTTATACCTAGTAGAAAACTAAAATACATTTTCACTTTGAAGAAAGAAACCAGCTCGTATATCAATCGAGCCAGATATTTTACAACAAGCAACACTAGAACGTGACTTCACCTATCCGTGACTACAACTATCCTCGATTTAAACCAATATTTGTAAACTGTGCTTTTGGCGCCAATGTTGGCCCAAACACATTCTACGCCAGATACTGCAAGTTCTTCCAATTGTACGTATAGGTGGGCAACGGTGGGTGCATAACAACGATGCATGCTTCATGCACGTCCCACTGCGGTGGTTTATGCTACATTATTTCTCGTGCTCTGGTTAATATTCCGACGGTGTCTAGGCAGCCTCACGGTGAATACAAATTCTAGACAACCATTCCTAACTATGAAAAGCTTGGCAAACGTCTCAAATGCCGAATATACGTATATAATTTCGGATCGGGAGGCAGTGATGCTTATTATGGTAATGGGACAATAATGGCCTGAGTTTGGTTGTGTTTCATAAACTAGGTCTTTCTGGTCGTGTTCTCTTTCTGAATGAGTGAACAAGACAAGACTAGAATATTGAAGGTTGTCAAGTTTTCATAAATGATTCACACAATTATTAATCGAACAATATTTATTTTCTGTACTGATTTCTATCTAAAATAAATTATTGTTTAGGAAATAGGTATGTTATATTGTAGGTACACCTACGACCTTCGTCTTACATTTTTGTTGACATAAAACTTCTTGATCAAATAAAAAAATGAAACTTATAAATTAAATGATATGGACTTATATTGTTTATAAAAGATAAAGTCTTAAATTACTACACAATCAAAAATAAAGTCTTATGACACAAAATATACAGAGCATACATTCAATTTTACAGCGCTTTTACACTAGCGGATTATCAGTTCATTAAATACGCTCGCCAACGATTTGTACAAACAATTGACAACAGCTTGGAAGACACCTGAAAATGAGCGACAGCTTTTTTACCGAGCAGAATGTATCGCGCGAATTTAAACCGCATAGGTACGAGCGATAATGTTCACCAGTGTAAAAGCGCTCTAATAGATAAGAAATACTAACAAATAATTTTATATTACAAATGCGTTATTCTCTAGTGTTCTCCGAAGCCGATACACACTCAAAGCAAAATGAAAAATATTTCTAACAACAATACGGAACAAACTTTGTTTCTCTGTCCCTTTTATGATATTACAGGGGAAACACAATTTATCTTGAAGTCAATACTTTTTGGAACTGTTCCCTTGTCGTGGCAGAAATAACAATAATAAATAAAGTATATTATTTAGATCTACGGAAGTAAAGGAATTTATTTCTTACTTACGCAGAATTTCAACGTAGGTATACTTACATAAAACGCTGTTGATCTTTACGACTTTATTCAACGCAAACTTAAAACTTTGTTTTAAAAACGCATTTTATGGCATTTATCAAATAAAAACATTATAATAGGAAACATAAGAGTTTACAACATTATACACAAATATACAACATCATTCAAATGAAGTTATTTTGACCACTGTTCAATAAAATCATCGCTTAATTTTGCAACAAATAAACAATGGCGCCCGAATTAATTTTCATTTTTAAGAACAAATTGTTGTTCCCCAACTTTTGGAGGTTTGCCAACCAAATCAACTTCCCATATAAATTGAAACTCGTTATTTAGAGGCACTCTTGTTTTTTTTTTCATCAACTAAAATTGTGAACTTTTAAAAATGTATTATTCAATTTTAGATTGCGACTAACAATGTATAGCTAAATAGATTGAGTTATTTTTACACATTCATTTATGAAAAAAAAATCTGGTTGTTTAGAATTTTCAGAATAAATCATAAGAATACTTATTCTAATACGCAGCAATGTAACATGAATAAATAAATAATCGACGGATATATTAAATAAATACTTACAGCACTAATCTTAATTATCATGTCTATTAAGTACCTTGAAAGCAGCCTCCGCGGACTATACTTATAAGCTTTGCAAGGTAAAATAAATAATGTAGTCATAACAGGTGATGCTGCAGTAGGTACCAAGCAAGTTTTCACCAACGGAGAGATGTTAATAATTAACGTCCGACCGGACGGCAGTGGCCGCGAATAAAAACGGACCACTCCGTAATAATTTCTTTGAAAATTTAATTTATAGGCGAAGTTGGCAAAGCGGGGTATTAATATTTTATCGTAATTCATGTCGGGTCACCCCAATGCGTAGGGTTTCTGATCGTTTGTCTCAAGGTAGTAAATACCATCCTTCCTGAAACAAAACAATGAACGTTGATCTCTAAGATTTAAGCTAATGTTGTTACTGCTTAACAAACGAGTGTTCTTTGTTTAATTAAACATAGAAACGACGAAAAGTTAACCGTGTTCATGAATACTTAAAATAACCTTTTGTTATTTGAGTCGGAGGGAATGTTATTTGCGGACGAACGAATGCTAGAAGAGCATTATAACTAAGTAATAATTAATTAGTACCTACATAGAAACATAACTTTTTGATACTTCTATCAATATTTTATTATTTGTATACTCACCCGTAATGTATATCAAAACCTCCCATTATGAGAGTTTCTCCAGTTCCTGTACAGTTACCCGTGTAGTACAATTCGTTGAAACTCTGACACCGCACGGCTGTGAATGGGACCGATGATATGATTGACTCCGCTAAGTACATGTGAGCTCGGTTGTGGGCACACAAACCTGAAAACAGTAAGAAAACTAATACAATACAACTGTTTTACTTTATGAATTACCTACTTCAAAGTAACGTAAGGTAGAAAAGTCTGACGTACCAAAAGGTATATTTTATGGATTGCAAAGTGATATTAAAACATTATACTCAGCTAGGCCCTAGCTGCTAGGGTTAGGTTAAGACTACGATAGACATAAAATTGATAGTTATATGCAAAAGATGAAGGAGAATATAAAAGAAATAAAATATTAGAAACAGGAGGAGGAAGAATTTACAACATTATATTTCAAACGTTTGATAAAGCTCAAGAAAATTCTGAAGAGCTGTACTACCGAACTAACCACACGCGTCAAAAAGCCAACTTGATGTAAACGTACAAGTTTAATTAAGTTCTAAAGAGTCGGTCGTTAAAACAGAGTGTATGAGGGGACAGTGTTTACAACTGTTTTAATATTAGCTCCTAATATAAACTCGAAAATATCGCAACTAAGATTAAAGTTTTTAAAAACCCAAAAGCAATCACTTGAAAATACGTATAAAAATAACTACAAAGCGAAAATTAATTCTGTTTATTCCCAAAGAGATTCGTTAAAATCAACTTGCAATTACTAAGGTTCTTTTGTGTTTAAGACACAATTAATTTAGTTTTGATATAAATCTGAAATACAAACGTAAAAAATAGATTTATATTTTATAGCGCTAGGATATCGACCTCTCGTTTAGAAGCAAATTTTATACAAAAAGGTACTTTGAAGCTTATAATTTAAATAAGTAGATTAAACTTAATGAGATTTTATAAATCTTGTCAATTTTTAAAAAGCTTTAAGAAAAGTAACAAAGGCGCTTTGTTATCTACTTTATTAATTAGTTGATGCTCAAATTTGGTAAAGCGTATGTCGGCCATGAAAAGACTGTCAATAATACTCTGGCTTTAGTATTAAGACGCTAATTAATAAAGTTACTTAAATCATCATAGATTTTTGTATTTTCTGATATTCATGTCTATAATTTTATAAGGAGTTTATATAAAATTATAGACATGATTTTTGAAGGTTTCGCAATAAATCTTTTATATTTTCAACTATGAAGTTATAAATAGGTATAAGTATATAAGATATGCTTGAAGAAAGAAGCATGACGCTACCCTAGCCATCTAGAATTCAATAGCACAAAACCACAAACTAAGTAGCGCAACCACTTAATTTCCAATATAGGATATAGCATACCTCTAATATCGTAGCCACAACCAGGCTGACGGGTGCCGCCATTCGGGTAGAAGTCAATGTGGCCCAAGGGAGCCATGAAGCCGAGGTACCCGCCACAAGTGTGTATCACCTCCACATGGCTCGCGTCATGCTTATCCAATCTGGCGTCCTTGTTGCCTACCGTGAACAGCGGCAACGCTGGATCCAACCCTGAAATAAATCCACTTCCATAATAAATAAATATCCTCATTATTACGAAATCCCCGATAAGATTTCTTCAGTCAGCCGTCAATTTCAAGAAATCTGCTTTCAGGGAAATACTAGAACTTTATCGCTATTCTTTCGCTTGTTAACGAAACGAACCTTTAATCTTGTAACCATCAGATGGGACGTACATGGCTATAATTAGGAACTCATTAATTTGTATCACAACAAAAACAACAATTATATGTTATAAGCGAAATTAGCAAACAAAACAATAGGAGTCTTCATAACAAACGCTAGAGTTTAACAAACAATGGAAGCTAATTTGCTGCGGTTTCGTTATAAAAGCTAACAGAATCGGTTGCGTAAACACCTCGACATTCAACGCAGAATGGAGAGTTAAAATTGCCAAATTATTTGCCATAAGCACGTAATTAAGACGCGATTTATTATGTCCTGTTCGCTGCTGGCTCAATTTGATGAGGTTCACGGAATGCCCTGCCGGTCCCACTCTTTCCGTGAGGTAGAACTGAATCAGATACCCACATGATAATATGATGGCTTTAGTACGCGTTATTCAACAACTAAAATATGGGTTTGACATCGCTTACATATTCAACGGAACAGTGACATTAATTTTCTATTTGTGAGACGTAAACTTTATGACGTCTCCAAGAAAAGCCGGCTCACGGGCTTATTATCCTGTATGAAGACTAAAAAACAAGTACTCCGTACAATGAATAAAGGGCTTCATAATATTTGATTCGAAACTGCAGAATATGAAGTAAACGCCCTTTCAACTTGACATTGATTGACGTCACAAACGTTCAGCGCTTTGCTTAACTGACAACCACATTAGTTGTTGTCTTGACTGAAAATTAATTTAACAAGATTCTGTAAATGGATGTTAATCAAAAATCTTTATACCTACACTTACTTTAAAATCTGGACCTTTAAGCTTAAAAATGCTATTTAACGTCATTAGTATTCTATTATGCTTCTGTGCACACTAAGAAGTAATATAATTTTTATTTTATCACCGCACTAAGCAGGAATGATTTTTCACACTTATACATATAGATATATATAGCTTTATATATTGACGATAACAATATTACTGACCTGTTATAGTGTCTATTGCTGTTCTTTTAAGGTTGGCTCCGGCTATGCCAACAACATGAGCACCTAGGCTATGACCAATGAGGTGCACATCACTCATAGATACTCCCTCCCATATAAGGAAGTTGAGGAACTGTGTAAGGAGGCGGCCAACCGAAGCCACATTGTAGCTGGCCATTATATAGTTGACATTAGCGGCTGCACCCCAATCTACTACGACGATGTTCAAATCACTCACGTTTAGATATGCTGAAAAAAAAAACATTAAGTAAAAGATTCTATTCCCAAAGATAGCAACCGTGTTCAAACCCCTTGAATTTGTCCTCTATTGAATATTGGGCGACACTTGACCGAGGGATAAAGGTTAAATTGGAAAGGCTACTTGATAAAGGCAGCCGTTTGATCCAAAGCCTTTCTTAAGACTAACTCATTAATTACCGTTACGGTATCGATGTAAGAGGAAAAAATCTAAACATAAAAGCTTTTCGTTTTATCTTTCCATAGGAAAAGCACATATTTTTCCCTAGCATTGAACGTAGAAATGCTCTAGAATCGAGATACATTGACCTCGCTTGAAATTCAGTCCGGGATCGACGTGATGGATTTCAAGATCTCATTATGCAGATACAGGTGGAGTAATCGCCAACCACCATTGCAGTTTCCCACTCCACATATTGTAGCTGTGGAGCATTATGCATCCATTTCTATTTCACACGAAGAAAATTGTTCTTATGTTTTTTTTACCGTCAGATATTACTTTAAACAATTACCTTCTTTTAGCGACATCGGCATAGGACCGCTACCATTATTGAGCCAGCCATGTGCCAACACTTTTACTTTGTTATTAAAATCGAAGTTTGAGTCATGTAAAGACGCAGAATCGTTTATCCTTAACATTTGAAACTCGAATGGATTCCTCCTGAAATGATAAAGGCCTGTTAATTAATTTTGAATGAGGTTTGTCTAGACTCCAGACCACAAACACTTTATTCGCAGTAATTTGATAACAAATAACAAAGACCGCACATAAACAATGCTCCAATGTTTTTGGTGAAAACGTTTTCAAGTTGCTTTATGATTCAAACGGATAGTAAAAAATTCACAATTAAAATTAGGTCGACATACCTTTTACATAATCTTTAGAAATATTAATTGTTTTATAGAATCTAAATCATTCAATGTATTTAAACGATGATTTATTGATTGAGTGTTAATTGGCCATAAGTCAATCGAACCTTTAGCGCTGAAAATGTATTTGGGGAGCGTCTGAGCACACGACAGTATTATAAAGCTTCTTCATTTTCAACTTTTAAAAAATCAAACAATAAAAATGACAGGTAATGATGACGACGTACAACTAAATATTGTCCAAGTGAACAGAGGTCTTTTAAATGTTGTAAGACAATATTGAGTAGGTACACCTACTTCTGAGAAACACCAAGTAAGTATATGTAATAAGTTTAAAACGGTTCCTTATCGAGTGAGAGGTCTAAATAGCATTAAAACTACATACGGAATTTCCTCCTCTGCATTGTACTGCCCATTTTTAAGAACAAGGGTGATGTGTTGAATTGCAACAACTATAGAGGAATAAAGCTAATGTCACATAGTATGAAAGTGTGGGAGAAAGTTATTGAAAGGAGGCTGAGAGAAGAGAGTGATATCGCACGAAATCAATTCGGTTTTATGCCTGGTCGGAGTACAACGGATGCTATATTCTGTATTCGCCAATTGTGCGAAAAGTACAGGGGTGCACACAAAAACTTGCATATGGTGTTCGTTGACCTCGAGAAGGCATATGACCGGGTGCCTCGTGAGGTTTTGTGGTGGGCCCTTGAGGAGAAAGGTATACCAGGGAAGTATGTGCAGTTGATCCGAGCGATGTACGGCAGATGCCGTACAGAAGTCCGGTCCGCAGCGGGCACTACCACCAGCTTCAGTGTAGGTGTTGGCTTACATCAGGGGTCGGCCCTCAGCCCGTATCTCTTCCTGCTTGTAATGGACGCGCTTACGGCAGATATACGGGAGGAGGCACCCTGGTGTATGCTTTTCGCCGATGACATTGTTCTGGTGGGGGAGAGTGGGCCAGAGGTCCAGAGTAGACTGGAGGCATGGCGGCTGAGACTGGAGACAGTGGGTTTAAAGGTGAGCAGGAGTAAAACCGAATACCTTCATTGTGATTTTGGCGGTATTTCGGGACCCATGACCATAACCCTAGCCGGCATGCCCCTACCAGTTTGCTCCGACTTCCGGTACCTTGGTTCACTCGTCCAAAGTGACGGTGAGGTGAACAGGGACGTTACGCATCGGATCAATACCGGATGGATGAAGTGGCGACAGGTAACTAGCGCTATTTGTGACCCGCGGATGCCCCTCAAACTGAAGGGCAAAATTTACAAATCCGTCATTAGACCTGTCGTCCTGTATGGATCGGAGTGTTGGGCATTGAAAAAGAGGGACGAGAAGAGAGTGCATGTAACAGAAATGAGAATGCTGAGATGGATGTGTGGTGTTACAAGAATGGATAAAGTGAGGAATGATTACATTAGAGGAAGTCTGAAAGTAGCGCCAGTTACAGAAAAGATGAGAAGTAGAAGATTGTCGTGGTATGGACATGTAATGAGGAGGGATGATACGCATGCAACAAAGTGTGTGCTAAGTATGAATGTAGATGGATGGAGAGGAAGAGGAAGACCTAAGAAAAGATGGATGGATTGCCTGAAAGATGATATGAATAGGAAGGGAGTGAGTGTCAGTATGACGAGTGACAGGGGAAAATGGAAGAAAATGACATATTGCGCCGACCCCAAGTAATATTTGGGAACAGGGCAGGAGAAAGAAAAAGAAGCATTGTACTGTAAATGGCAACGTACATAGATACATACACAATACCTTATTATAATATAATTATGGTCATTTAACTCTTACCGCACATTACATATGCCACGCCAAACAATGGCTACCTTTTCTACCAAAAAGGCAGCGTTAAAAATTTTGTCATACACTACGATAGGACAATATGTTAACAGAACGTATTGCGAATTTTAATTATGTTTTACAATTTCCCCTTTCCCGTGATACATTTTTTATGAATACAGAATACAACGCATGTTTTTGAACGTTCAATGTTATTAACAGCGTAAAAAAAGACTGTGAAATATATTTACTATATTTTAGTTCTAAAACCAATGTTCGTAATTAAAGAATTGAAATCTATCTAATAGTCAGTATAGGAAACCCTAAATTCCGACGACACGATTCCTCTTATCTAGATGCAGCAGAATAAGACAGTCATTCTTTCAGCGCAAAATTAGCACTTCATTGTGAAGACAAGACGCTACATAGTCACTTACTCATTCCATTAAAGAAACATATTTTTACTTAACTTGAATAAAATTAAGCAAAAATTTTAACATTCGGGCACTAGGTACCTACCTGTGTCGATTACATTCTCTTTTACTTACTTACACGGAACTTGCGACACGTAAACCGAAAACTCATTATGGCACCATCTTAGAAAAACTTCACAAGGAGAATATCTTTATATTTTTAATGGTTCTTGCGAGCATTATTTAAAGTTCCAACCGAACCTTCACGCTGCCAATATCAGGTCGCTCGATACCGGCCAAAACCACATCCAAGCGTTACGCCCGAGCAGTTGAAACAATCAGTTTTCGTAGAGTTTGCACTTACAACAACTTGAAGAACTTTAAAGTTAAACACTCTGTTCTCTCTATTTCTTTAAACTAATTTTGAGTTCTGGATTCAAGACTTTAGATTTCTATATTTTTGTTGGATTGCACGTTGAGCGTTCGAATTCTCTTCAGAATAAAAATACGGTTAGGTAAGGAACAGAAGAAATGCTGACAGTGGTAGATGCCTGGATAAAAGTTACAACTGCATTACAATCAAAATGTTTATCTTCCCTTACTGACGTATTCTAAATTAAGCAGTTTTGTCCTGATATACTTCCTCCTTACTGACTATTACCTTGTGTAAAGTTTGAATTCGACATCGGTCTCGTACACCCAGCCAAAAAAGAAGCGAGTCTCGTTTGCAGCCGTCACAGGGGGGTACGTCTGCACGCTGGCCAGCCATACCGGGTCATAGGGCGCCGGCGCATCCCACTTCACCGCGGCCGACACTACTGCTTCAAGAAACAAGAAAATGAATTAAGGCACAATCAAATATAGGTCCTATTAATCCCCCGGAGTTTGAGGTTCAAATGCAAAATAAATCTCTTCAAGTGGATGGATAAACTTAGAAAGCTGGGAACAAAGAATCAGGTACAGGTTTATTTATGTTCTCATATAGCTCAATTCTAGCTTTCTCTTCATGGAAAAGAATATTCATAGTCCGCAACAGCGACCTACGATTTCCTAGAATTTGTGGAACCCAGAAATTCTTTCTAGCTATGCCTCACCTCAGAATGTTTTCCACTATAGTTCTAATTGTGTTAGTCTTAATAGGTAATGTGATGACGCATTATTACGTTTAAATTGCTCTATTGTTTTAAGTCACCAACTCCATAACTCCATAACTAACTGAACTGTCTACAGTCCGATTACATTTAAATTATCTGTCTGATATAACTATGCCATTTTTAGCGTAGGTATCTAAGTATTTGTAAATATTATCTTATAGGATATTCCAGTCTCATTTTGATGAGGTTAGAGTTAAGATCTTGAATTGTGTATAACCAGCCAATTTCTAGCAACAAGCAATAAACGTGTCTACAGACAAATAAGCTTTGATTGCTAGAAAGTACAATTTACTAATGGAGGTCAGATAGCTGTCGGAACTTGATTCTCGTATCTGTAATGCCTAGAAAGCACTGAGAAACACTCAAATGTGCTTGCAGTACCTGTTTTGTCATGGTGCCTACTTACTACATCGATAGAAAATAGAAAATCAAAGCTACTTTCATTGCAGGTCAGTGTTAATTTCAGTTTGTTTTTTCAAAATTGTTTATCTTCGGTGTAGCTGAATCAAAATAACGTCAATCGTATGTATCAGAAATGACAAATAGTAGGTAAGACTAAAAAGTAAGTAGATAATTACTAAAAAGTAAGTAGACAATTATATCTACTTTTCTAGTTCTGTACCCAGATAGTCTTTACTAGTGACCTGAGAATTCTTCAAACTGTGACCATAAGCTATTCTTATGTACCTGCCTAGGGTACATTACCCTAAGTCCACGAATGTATTTCCTTAATGTACCTATCTATTGCTGTTTTTATCCACTAATATAATTATAAAACTTAGTAACCTACCTAAGTGCGTATTTTTTCGTAGACATTTACGCCAACCAATATTTAAAAGCGATTACTTTTATCAGAATAGTCGTCTGGAGAATAATAACTCCAAAAACTCAATGATCTGAATCTTAGTCAAAACTTCCATAAGCACTAATCGAAATCGGTTTAATTTTCCTATGGGGAAATAAAATTTTAATAAACACTAAACTTCGTTAAGTTAGGTACCTAACTTATTCCTAGGTGTTCTAACTAATAATAGGATAAAAAATCAAAAATATACAGACTTATGTCAACAGGATGTCTTTTGGGATGGGATCACGTATAAACGTATTAGCTTTTCCATAAGAATGTAAATATTTAATGAACACACCATTGATGATAGATACAGATTTCTTTGGAACACCCTCTTTCCCTGTCAATCTCTCTTCAAAAACATCTACGTGCATACCTAACTTGTATCTACTTAATCAATAATTCAAAAGCTTGTTCAGTTGCTTCGTTAATTTAATAGAAGTCAGTCAGACTTCCATAATGGACTCGAGGATATAGATTGTTATCTTCACTTTAGCATTCAATAAATGCTTGAACATTTACTTCACCTACAAACACTGTGAAAGTTTAATAGCTCCAAACAATTAATATTCATTGTTTGATTTAGAGACGGAACGTTCATGTTGCTTTTACCAATCTACGGAACCCTAGGGACACTTGGGAGAGTTAAAAGAGGTTGTATCTCCAATCTATTCGTAGCTTCATTGCAGGCTTTTATTCTTTACCTACTTACGTACAAAACTTACAGAGCAGAATAACGGACGGATTAGATTGATTTATTTTTGGCCTCGGTTTTTTGTTAATTTAAGGCATGTAGACCTCCTAACTATTCCTACCTAAATTCAGATTTCTATCCACTTGTAATACCTATCCAAATTTTCGTGTTGAAAATACCGGTTAGGTTAGTTCCAAACGAGAATAAAAATGACTTAGTTTTTAGTGGGAATTGCAACGTGGCAAAAATTTTGCAAAAAATTGGGTAATAAAAATAGGAATACAGAAAATACCGAAAAAGCACCCTGGGATCTAGTTAACATACTTCTCACGAACCTGTACACAAAGCAAACAGCAACGGAATCATTCCAACTCCGCTTCCTGGCAACAAACACCAGACTCACTGAGAGCAAAACCAACTTTCCACACATCGAACAAAACTTTGTTGAACTTTAAACTGACTAGAACGCTCATTTTGAAGCTAAATCTAATTGTAGGACCGGCACCGAGGGCTCCCCCATTTTCACTGGCCGCTCGAAACAGAGATTGAATTTAAATTTACGTAGCGGTACCAGCTCCATTACGATTCATAGTACGATTCGCTGGCCAGTCCATCGATCATATTAATCAATCTGGACCTTATTAACATTACATACGGCACCCTGCGGATTCTTCGTAAAATGGTGACGGGAGAAACTTTGAAACTTGAGTCATCTAATAATAATTTCGAAAAGGGAAAATTTTATGCAAATTCGAAATGCTCGGTCTAGTGGCTGATGTTCGGATTTATTTACGCTGTAAATAAAGTTACATAGACCCAGACCTAGAAACACTTAAAAAACTCTAACTATCGCGGTTCATGAGATACAGCCTGGTGACAGACGGACGGACGGACGGACGGACAGAGGCGGACAGAGCGAAAACAATAGGGTCCCATTTTACCCTTTGGGTACGGAACCTTAAAAAGATAGTCACAAGTTGAAGAATATTTTTCTTTAAGCAATTTCAAATATTTTTAGACGCTGTTGAAATTTTTATTGTTTAAAAATATATATTTTATCGAATCTTTAGGTTAACTAAATAATAATTTTATAAAACTAACTGACATTTTGCCATTACCCATACTGCGAAAAATAAAAAGTTATTTTATTTGAATCATTCTTTTCATATGTAGAATAAAGGTGCTTCAGTACTATATCTTATATATTAATAACAAAATAATAAATAAAATACTCGCACTTCCGATCGGAATCGATCTTGGGAATCCCCGTCAGACGCATCGCATAACATCTTATTCCTGACCAAAAAGTAGTCCCTCTACTAGCTAGTAGAGCAATGAGTAGAAATTAAAATGTAAGAATCAAAGCCACTGGTGAATTGTTTTTAGCGCCATCTATTTGCTCAGCACTGTAAGCGAATAGGAGGCGTTAATAACAGTTAAAAGCTCAGGAAGCGGCGCCGCCATCGGCATTGGGGCAGATAACAGCGCGACGCGCCTTTTTCCTTGGTGCCTGTGGGAACCGCACAAAGAAGCGACTCGGCCGGGCGGCCTTGACTTGTTAACCCTGTTACTAGAATTGGACTAATTCTTCAGGAAAAAAAACTCACTGAGATAAGTTTTTTGTATTTTTTTTATGCAACAGACAAGCTGAGTAGATAAAAGAATGCCAAGTTAAAATGAAAAACTCCTAGGAGGATAAAGGCTACGGCTGTTAGGTACCTACATCAGTATCATCTGAGTTAAAATTATAATAAAGTTTCTGAGTATACCTAACTCTGGATCTAATTGAAAGCTTCCCTATTTATTTGTGAGTTTCAAATGCTACAATTTATTCCAGTCCTCAAATCCTCCTCAGTCCTCCTTCGATTCCAGGTCAGGCAAGTACCAATACAACTTTTCTAAGTTTGTATGTACTTTTTAAGTACCTATATCTTATACACCAATGACTGTGTTTCTGTGACTGTGTATACACCGATGGCATGTTAAACTGTAGGTCCCGGCTTTCATTTAACATCCATCGTTACGGGTAGTCAGAAGCCAGTAAGTCTGACACCAGTCTAACCAAGGGGTACTGGGTTGCCCAGGTAACTAGGTTGGAGGTAGGGCGATAGACTGGAAGCCGAATGCTGGGGCATTGTTGGGGAAAAGGCTCGGAGAATGATCGGTATACTATATCTAAAATTTATAATAGGTGGCTGTATACCAACATTGCATCAAGCGATAATAAAAAACTCAATTATATTTGACCTCATAACCACGTTATCGATACACTGCGGATGTTAGATATGACCTTGATCAGAACAGGAAAAAAGTCCTAACTTTTAATCGGCCAATCCGTGGACAGAAAATTGTCTCCGATCCAACCCAACTTCCGCCTTCCTCATTTTGACATTACGGTTGCAGATTTTTTTGCAGTGGTGTCCGATAAGGCCATAGCTTGAACTGGCATCCGATGTGGCGACATTATGAAATTCACCAAAAAATTGGGAGTTAATATTTTAGGATCAGTCTTCCAAATAAACAATTTATAACGATACCTTAACAGTTTATATTTATCAGCAGTCATGATCCACAACAGCGAGTCTGCTTTTTCGTGAAATTTAATAATTTTGTATTAGGCTTACAAACAAATTACCTACATTTTGAGTAATCTTCATGGGTGATTGAATTTCCACGCCTGGTATACGCTGACTGACAAGTGACAGCAGCTGTCAACTTACTGCACAAAAAAAAATCAGTTCTCCTATTTAGGTTGTACTGTGTATCCACGTAAAATCAATTAATATTTGAGCGTTTGTTACGGAGTGTGTGTTACTAAGGAAATCTAATAATCCTGTGTAACTAAGCGCCACAGTTGTAGTCGTAGTAATACTGTTAGGATTAAAGTTTATTGTACAAACAAAAACGCACAATGGCACTGGCCCTTGAAAACACAAAAATCTTAGAATTTTTGGAACTAGTCGGTCGTTTGAAGGTAATGTGCTCTAATAAATAAGAATTCTCGCTAATAATATTCTTAAAAACACTGTACCTATTGATTTTTCTGCATATTTAAACATTGTTTGATCATTATGTTCGGACGCGTTTCCTTGTGACGAAATAAAATTATTTCAACATTTTTTTACTCATACTCTTACATAAAGCAGATACAGTTATAACTGCAACTTCTATAAAGTGGAACGAAACTATATTATTAATATAATTTAAATTAATTTTCAGCATGTGAAGAGGACTGGGTGGGTGATTTGTGACATAAATGAGTGCGAGTCTATTGCTGGCCATATGTACCGCATGGGTCTAATGACCTTCTTGCTCACAGACGAAAACAACCCTACTAATCTTGATAGATTCAGGTGTCTGCAAATAGGTAAATATTCCCAATACATATTCAGCAGGATGATTCTTTTTCGTACCTTTAATTCCATGTTATGTTCATTTTGGTTGACCATTGGTGATGTTGAACATCCTACAACACTTATCATTGTTTGTTATGATGGTTTAAATAACTGTTTAAATCTTTACTTGTAGCCACAGATTATTTATTCTTCACATTCTCATTCAAGGCATTCTAGTTAGACCTATTTTGTGTGTACTTTCAGCTCTTGTCCATGACCTAGCGGAGTGCATTGTAGGAGATCTCACACCGCACTGTGGTGTATCACCAGAGGAGAAGCATCGGCGCGAGGACGAGGCTATGCAGAAGATTGCAGAACTCACTGGCATAGCTGGTGACAGGATGTATGATTTATACAAAGTGAGTAATACTTTATCTAAGTACAGTTTAGTTGGGCCCAAGATCACCAACAACATAAACATGAGTTTTCAAAAAAAAAATGTCTTACTGAAGTTTATAGGGTTGCCCCAAAATAATTGAGGAAATCAGAAGCAATGGCTTCATGTTATATACTAAACAGGTACTCTGTTTTATCCAGTAAGACTTTAAACTAATTCCAATATGTTAAAACAGAATACAATGCAGGCAACTAGGAAGTATGCTTGTCAAGTAGACATTAGAAATTATATAATAATAGTGTGTTCTTTAATTTATTTAAAACATAAATTCTAATTCAAAGTGCATTGAATATATCAGTAATTTCTTTAGACATGGAATTATCATTAGATTATTGATAATATACTACATAGGTTATCTGCCCCTTTCAAAAGTGCAATGACTGTATGTATACTGATAACTGTAATTATGATAGTGTTAGCCTTTCAGTTACATAAACCTTATTATATAAAACCACTGCTCATGCATGCATATGGCATGAGTGAAGTGACACAGTAAAACTGTGATATGTTCATCTCCTAAACAAAAAGCTGTGAGGCTTTGGGACATTATTTTAGGCTATAGGCGAAAGCTTATAGAATATTTCTTATCATCCTTGTGTGGCTAAATATTGTTGTTGTCCATGGGTGACCATATTTACATAACAAAATAAGTAATCACAAACCATATTGAAAGGCTTGTGTTTAAACACCACCCAAAAAAGTACCTATTTTACTACCAAAAAAATTCTAAACGGTTACCAAAATGGATAAATGGTCACCAAATAACGTTTCCAAAAATATTATTAGATAAAACCATTTTTTCGTATTATTGACTACTAAAAAAATATATGGACGCCTTTAAAATACACTTTAGACCAAATATTATATATTGTCACTACTAACGGCCCTTTCACACGGCAGTCCAGTTTTTTACAGGATACCGTTTTTTGCAGGATCCCGTTTGATCGCAAAAGATAATATATGCTAGTGTTCACACGAGCAAACCGCATGCAGGATCCTGCAAAATGCTGTTCCCGTCGATTTGAAACTGGATCGTTCGTTCAGTATAAAGCGGGAATCCTGCAAAAACGGACGCTGTGTTCACACGTAGTACAGTTTTGCAGGATACAGTAAAATGCCGGTCCCGCAAAACTGGACTACCGTGTGAAAGGGCTGTTAGATGTTACCAATTATGTAATACCATGACTCCTAATTTGGTCATTTTTGTTAGACTAAAAAAGCTAACGATCGCTAGAATATTTCCCAAATACCAATTAATATACTGGGGTTCCCAAACATACGTCGCTTATTTATTGATATATGAATTTGTGTGTAACTCAGTAGTAAAATGTAAGCACGCAACATGCAGCAAGCATGGCTTCTGTCACGGCTCCGGCACTGCGGGGCTCCGGCGGTCCCATGCGAGCTTATCGTCGCAGATGGTTTTCACACTCACCACCGCAGCTTAAAAACTACCTGCGCCTCAGCTCGCAGGCCGCCTCGCCCCTCCGCGCCTTCGCGGTTTTGAATTGCACTCTAGGGGTAGGGCAGACAAGACTACGTGGAGTCGGTTTTGCAGCGATTCGTTTTCGTCACTAACTTTGATTTTTGGTAGTAATATTAATATTTTAGTTGGATAGAATTTGGTGACCATTAATCCATTTTGGGAACCAAAAATAATATGTATGCGAGATTTGCGATTTTTCTGATGTTATTTTATTTTTTTTGGATCATAATATTATATACTTTAGTGCCCTTTTAATGAAGTAAATTTATTTTTTTTGGAGTTGTTTATTGTATTTGGTGCCTCAGCTTAGAGTCTTAAAAATATTTTTGGTGATCGCCTAAATTATATCCATATTGAAATTACAGGAATACGAGAACCAAACATCACCAGAGGCTAAATTTGCTAAAGACTTAGACCGCTACGACATGATATTGCAAGCCTTCGAATATGAGAAGCGTGAAAATACGCCGAAGAAACTGGAAGAGTTCTTCACTGCTACTGAAGGGAAGTTTGACCACCCATTCATCAAAGGATTGGTCACGGAACTTTATAGACAAAGAGAGGAGTTTGAAAAGAAATGCCTAACAAATGGCCATGCATAATAACAAACTTCTCTTCCATGCTTATAGATTGTTATTAATTCAACAACGCTAGCATTGTTACCTAGCCAAGCTAGTTAGTATTATATTTAATTGCACAGAGTGAACGGAACATAATTCAATGTGTTAAATAAATATGCACTTCAGCAGACACTGATATTGTAACTGATTTATATGTAACAAATGTACCTAGTAAGTGCTAGTGCCATATACAATACATATATAGTTATCGGCACGGATATTGAGCTCTCGGCGAAAGAGTGGGGATCGCTTTGCGCACTGTACACTCAAGGCAATAAACCAATAAATCACTTCTGCGCGGTGAAGGTGAAGTTCAGGGCTCAATATCCTTGCCGATGATTATACCAGTTTACTTCTACTGTGATAGATAACCCCACCACCCCATTTTGAAGTGCATATTTTTGGGAAAATTATTTACCTAACAAACTGGTATTAAATACTTTTGTTTAGATTTAATTTTTGTATGGGATTTAGTGCAACATGTCTCGAAACATAATAATAAAAATAGAAGTAGGTACTTGTAAAAAGATTACTTTTGGTGATAATTATTTATAATTAAAACTTACAATTTTACAAGTATTCTTTTTGTTAGTGTGTGTAAGGTGTAGCCATTTTTGATTCACTCATGATTCATTTTTATTTACATGCTGTTACCAAATTAAAACTTATTTTTGAATCTTTAAGACGTAATATTATAAGTGATTTATTTTATTCCATTACATAATTCTAAGTACACAACATTTAGTAAGTGTGGCATAACATGATACGAATATGTGTAATCGTTGTATGGCGTAATGATGGCGTAGGTACTATAAGTTTTACGTACCTATAACATACGAAGTTGAATTCCATTTAACCTTTTCACCGCCACGCCATATCGGTATTCCTATGCCCTGTACGCCAAGCCCGAAAATCTTAATTAAATATCTACTAAAAAATACATAAAAGTAATGATTTAATAGGTTTATTTTGTATTTTTCTGCGACCTGTTTTTTGTCGAGTATAGCCGTCGTTGGCGCACAGGGCACGCTTGCTCATGTCGGCTATAGCCGACATTGGCGTTCAAAAGGTTAAAATGACCTACCAGTTGATTAGTTATACGCCAAATATCATTCCGACTAGTCACTACGACAAAACCATTTTATATATTTGTGATTGTTCTGAAACTTTCATATCACCTTGTAATATTTAAATCTTACATTGCAAAAGCCCAGCAAAGTACTGATGTAATTAGTACTTAATATAACTGCTTGCTTACCTCCTTACTATTGAGGCATTAACTTATTACCTTCTTTTGTCAACCAAAGCCCCATCCTTACCTATTTTTTTTTCATATGAAACTAAGTAAGCGGGTTAGTATCCCAAGTCATGTGTATGTGTGTGTGATACCTAGTGATTTTGTTTTCCTAATAATCTCTAAAAATAATTTTTAAAATGTTCCGTAGCCAATCTACAATACACGATTTTTACGATTTGAGTTTTTTATTTCTTTAATATTTATTTACTCCAATGTAATGTATGAAAAGTGGGTACTTCTCAAAAATTTAAGCCAATTTAGAACAAACTTCTCGAAGAAATAAATAGAATTTAATTATTTATAAAATAGCATTATAAAAATCAATGTTTCGGTGCTACGATAAAACAGTAGATTTAATTCTAATCACCTCTTAAGTCTTAAGCCATTAGGGCCCTATCACACAAGCGGATGAGGAGTAGAGCGTGCGCATTGGGACCATATTATCTTCATCCGTACCATATTCGCTACGGGCTCGCTCGCAATCCTGTGACAGGATAGTAGTCATAGGAATAAAAAAATGAATTTTGTTATTTAGATAGTTCACATTTTGAGAAGATGCTACTTTCGAGCGTGTGCGTTCGCGCAGCGGAATGTTGTTGAATTTAAAGATTTTAATTATGCAGATAATTAGTGTAAGACGTCCTATAATTGTGTATGGTAAATAAAAATTTGTGTATGCAGCCATTGTGGAGAAATTCACCAAAAACAGATTCCGCTGGGCGAACGTTGGCGAACGTTGTCCTGGCGGAACTTTTTTTAATCCATAGACTTTAGAAGAAAAGAGATGTGTCCGAAAATTAGTGTGTATTTGTGTATAATTGATTATGTATGAATGAAATCAGTGCATGCATAAACTTCGAAGAAATTCAAGTTTCCGCTACGCGAACGTTTGGCCATTAGCTAGTTTTCATATAAAGCGCTTACATAGAGAGCTGTAGATTTTTACATACGTTGTTTTGAATTTGTTTATATTTGTTTAAAAAACAGATTTAGAAAAAGTCGTAGGGCTTAAAAGATAAAAATATAAACGTAAAATACACTTATTAGGTCTTAGTTCTTAAAGTATGCAGTTTGGGGTCTAGATTTTCACGTTTACACAAACCTTGTAAGTGTCTCCAACATGTTGCCAAGTATCAATGATGTTCCGTTAGTAATTAAAAAGTTATAGGATATTTTACCATTTATTTACCATGAACAGATCACTGTTTACAAAGCAGTCGAATATCACGACGTTCTAAAGGAATTGCATGGTAAAATTGATGCCAATAATTAGTTTAATCATTCAACTATTCACTTGCAAAATTTCATGTCATTAAATTCAGTAATTAAAGAGAGACAATTATAATACTGACGGAGCATCGAAACCCTACATAATCCGACCAAGTTCGGATAGCTACAAAAAAGCGGCCGTGCCATATGTCTAAACAACGTTTTTAACTTGGAAGGTTAGTATATTTATTAATATGGTACAGTTGCGTACACAAGCGTTAGGAAAAAATAAAACAATCGCATTTCTTGAATGAAAAATATTTTTTAAATAATAATGCCACTATCTACGACATTTTAGTTAAAATACGTAACGTTTACTAACGTTATTTTTAATCACGTAGTCAAGTAATTTATGTAAGTAATAATAATAAAAATATTTTTGTACACGGATATTTAAATAGAGAAGTACTTGTTAATTGAAGATTTATTTTTATCGTAGAAGTGGCATTATTATTAAAAAAATATTTTTAAATCAAGAAATACAATTGTTTTATTTTTTCCTAACGCTTGTGTACGCAACTGTAACATATTAATAAATACTAACCTACCAAGTTAAGAACGTTGCTTAGACATATGGCACGCAGCTATCCGAACTTGGTCGGATTATGTAGGGTTTCGATGCTCCGTCAGTATTATAATTGTCTTGCTTTAATTACTGAATTTAATGACATGAAATTTTGCAAGTGAATAGTTGAATGATTAAACTAATTATTGGCATAAATTTTACCATGCAATTCCTTTAGAACGTCGTGATATTCGACTGCTTTGTAAACAGTGATCTGTTCACGGTAAATAAATGGTAAAATATCCTATAACTTTTTAATTACTAACGGAACATCATTGATACTTGGCAACATGTTGGAGACACTTACAAGGTTTGTGTAAACGTGAAAATCTAACGAACTAAGACTAATAAGTGTATTTTACGTTTATATTTTTATCTTTTAAGCCCTACGACTTTTCTAAATCTGTTTTTAAACAAATATAAACAAATTCAAAACAACGTATGTAAAAATCTACAGCTCTCTATGTAAGCGCTTTATATGAAAACTAGCTAATGGCCAAACGTTCGCGTAGCGGAAACTTGAATTTCTTCGAAGTTTATGCATGCACTGATTTCATTCATACATAATCAATTATACACAAATACACACTAATTTTCGGACACATCTCTTTTCTTCTAAAGTCTATGGATTAAAAAAAGTTCCGCCAGGACAACGTTCGCCAACGTTCGCCCAGCGGAATCTGTTTTTGGTGAATTTCTCCACAATGGCTGCATACACAAATTTTTATTTACCATACACAATTATAGGACGTCTTACACTAATTATCTGCATAATTAAAATCTTTAAATTCAACAACATTCCGCTGCGCGAACGCACACCTTTCGAGCAGTTTTCACATAGTTAACATTTTGAGGCAGAATTCTCTGTTAGAACTGTATTCGTGAAAATATTGTTGCAGTAAAGTGGAACAAGGTATTTTTATATTCAAATATATTTATTATACAATAATACCTACTACAAAATCGGCAAGATATTGATGTAATGAACATAAGGCTTCTTCATAACCAACTTCCATTTGCATCCACTTCAGTATAGTTAGCTATACAACAAGAGCGATTGGCACTCCACTTAGTGTGACTGAACAATGTCATGGAATATATTACAACTTAACGCCAGGATGTTATTCTTAATTTGATTTATAACAGGTAAATTTCCAGATAAAACATAACAAAAATTGTACTTTTAAGATTTTATTGTACAAAAGTGGGTAGTTGAGTATACATACAAACCTACTCAGTCAAAATTAACATTAAGATTTGCATAAATGCTAAGACTTATTGTGACAAATCTATTTCCAATTTGCATTGGAGCTGTGATGAATCACAGATCCAACTTCAACCGCTTCAGATCATACTCATTCAAATCCTAGACTCCCAACTTAATTCAACATAAACATCTTTATTTGGGTTTATAATTAAATTAGGCTCTGTTTAACACAAGATTTTAATGTTATTCTAATTTATAGGATTGCTTATCTCACATAAACAATTTCAGCTTTCCACTGACAAGCTCAAAACTTTATGTGATCATACATAATATGGAGCAGTCAAGAAACATTCATATTTAATCATAGTTAATTTGCAGCTTGTTTTTGGTTATTCATTTTTGCTGCTAATTGTTCTTCTTTTTTTCGTTGCTTTTCTCTCATTAGTTCAGCATCCCTAGAACAAAAGAAATAGATATTAAAAAATAATTTACAGCAAATTATTAATCTACTGGCTAATACATAAAGCAATTTGTGTCATCATTTTCAATCCTTTAACCCAGAACAAAGAAAAAATACATTAAAAATGCCTGTATTACAGATTGTTAGCAAGCAAACGGTCAAAGTCAAATCATTTAGTTCAATTAGACCATTTACACGTTCCAACTGGCTGAGTAAAGTTATCAGCACAGATAATGAGCTCTCGGCAGAAGAGTGGGGACAGCTTTGCGCACAGTACACTTTTGGCAATAAACTAATAAATCACTTCTGTGCAGGTGAATGTCAGGGCTCAATATCCTTGCCAATGATTATAGTTAGATAGACATAACTTGAACATGGATTTTCATTTTAAAACATGTATGTTAGTTGCCTCCTTTTATTATTTTTCAGTCAAAATATTTTATTAAAATAAATAACTGTCAGCCCTACCCACCTGGGTCACAATTCAAAGCACCCTCTACTTTTATTTGAAAGATGAACGCCAGACATTAGTGATGGGGTAAATAATGTAAGTCAAATTATTAAGAGGTTATAAAAACAAGTACCTATGTTTCCTTTCTTGTAAAGACATACCAGACTTTTCACTGGCATTCTTTTTCTTTTGCATTTCTTGCTGTTTTTTTTGGTTCTTGGCGCGAGCCAAATCTCTCTGGTTTCCGCCTGGAACAAAGACTTGTTTACATAAAGGTATCTGTGTTCTGACAGCATATTAAAAAAGTGAAAAAATACCATTATTATGTCAATTTATAACAATAGCGTGCTCTTAATCAATCAATAACACGCGATAAGTAATGTAAACATGAGAAAATGATGGTTCACTAGAGCGGATAGAATCAATTTTCTTGATACAAAGCATAGCGTCACCCAAATATGACTCGTGTCATGTCATGGATACAGCGTCTAAACGTGCTGCATTCTAGAACGTTCGATGGAATTTGTCCTTCCAGTATTATTTCAAAATAGTGTTAAGAGCACTTAGTGGTATTTAAATATTGTAAACATGATTATTTACATGTGTGTCACGGTACTTACGGGTCATCTCGTATAATTAATTACTCAACACCAGCAAGGTTGGACTTGTCGACAGTCGCAATTACCTAATTAGTAGTTTTAATAGCGCTATGGAAGACCGGACGATACGCTAGTCCGGCCGAAACCTAGGACAACGCACCGCCCTCTCTTCTTACCAATACGAAAGAAACTTTAAAAACAACTAAAAGATAACGCTGACTTCCAAAAGCTTGAGCCAGCTGGCCACAACCACAAACAAAATGTCAATGACGGGATTTACTTGTTTATTGGTTATTTTTCTCTTTCATGGATACCCAGGCTTTTGAGCAAAATTGTTATCCGAGTAAAGAATCTGAAAACCACGAAAACAAGCCCAAGGAAAAGAACAATCACTTAAACACATATATTACTTCCCTCTATGCTTAAACATAAGCATGTTGCATGTTTGTAACAAGGAAAACTTAACCGAGAAGTGGCGGCCGGAGGCTGGGCGTTTTTCGAGGATTTTCGATTTTCAAGCCCCTTGCTTTTAATGGTTTACTATAAAGTTTATAATATAATAATCAACACTTATATACTACTCCTAACTTTGTCTAAGAAAATTTACTACAAATCAGAAGGGTAATATTAAAAAAAAAGTGTTATCGTTTTTTAAGTGAATTGTTTATAAATAATAAATACTCACAAACATGATAATAATTCAGTAATATTGATCGACATTGGGTCTTTATTTTAGTAGAGCTAGGAGTTTATGTGTTCTTGATGGGACGAACGAGTGGTGCAACTAACTTTACAACAACACATATCTGTCTGTTAGATTTAAATAATCTCAAAACAAAAATATGTCATTCATATTCTTGTTGTACACCAATTAGTTGTGTAAAAGTATTACTAGGTAAAATGCCTTCCACTACATTCCGCCTAGCCCACACCTTACTCCCACATTTATCTATGCAATTAAGCAATGAAGTGCGTAGGCGTGTGTTTATTGTACAGATTTATTTATTTTTAGCGAACAGAGTTTTAATTGCACAATATATTTATCGAACTACTGGGCAACTATATTGATCATCGAGTGACCTCCTAAATAAGTAACATCCGCACATAAACTTGGAACCAAAAATGATATTCATTAAATAAGTTAGTTGGCTGGCAACACTCGTTTTTTCAGGTTCAGTTTCAGCTTGTTGTCTTGTCTTGTTCAACAAAAAATAGTAAACTGTCAAAATGTCGGTCAATGCACAAGTTCATTTGAGTAGCAGCGAAAATACTATAAAGAGTGATAAATCTTTAAAACAGTTGTTTCCTAAACGGGATGAGTGCTCACATGTGTCTTGTTATTGGCAAGTTTCTTTTGCGATCCCACATTTCTGTTAGGCAATAAAAATATTTAATTATAACGTGCCTTTGTTGTGTTCTTTTCTGCAGCGAGGAAAATGTCTGGAAACTGTGTCAAGATGTATCAATAAGAATCCCAGAGGAATTGGATAGATGTTATATAGTTTTTATTTCTAACCCTTGTCGTACGGTGCCTCTGTGGAAACAAAGGGCTGGGCGCGAGGAAGATCGTCTCGTCATATGGGTGTGTACGAAAATTATGTCACGCTATTATGTGCTTTTAGAATGCGAATTCATACACTTTCCGAGTTCCGTATTATTGAAAAATTATTATTGTCTATTCTATAATTTTTTATTTAATTTAACATCTGTAAGTATGTCATTAAATAATTTTCATATTAGAAGCTGTTATTAAACCCTTATTATACACCTAAATTGGTCAGTGGGTCATCTTAAAAATAATACATGCATTTCCTAAATATGCCACCTCTCATGTGTTTCATGATTGTTAACATTTTGTCCACATGAACAGTAATGTCATTTGCTATAATGTGGTAATTTTATTTCAGGATTATCATGTGATATTTCTATACTCCTGGGACAGCAAAACATGTCTTGTATATGATCTGGATTCTGAGTTGCCATTCCCAACATTTTTCCACAAATATGTTACAGAAACATTTCGCACCGATCAAGTTCTCAAGTCAGATTTTCACAGGTAAACAAAAGTTTATTCAATTTAAATATAATTGCTGGCTGTATTTCTTTTACATATTCAGGTAAGTTTTGCTTATTTTATGAGAAACTAAAAATATTCATCTTATTAGTATAATTTTGAACTGTGGTTTGCAGGTTCTTTCGTGTAGTGCCTGCTAAGCAGTTCTTGCAGAACTTTGCGTCTGACCGACGCCACATGAAGAGACCGGATGGGTCATGGATTAAGCCGCCACCACCGTATCCAGCAATATGTACTTCAAGTGAGTATCCAGACATTATTATTTATTTATCCACTGCATTTTATAATTCCAGAATTTAATTTGTAAAAAAAAATACTTATTGGTAATTTTTGGAACATTCTACAAATTCTTTTTGTTATAGAAAGCTATCTATGATAAATTTTAAAATGCTAGAGGATATTTTTATATTCGTAGAAGTAGAGTAAAGCTTTGAGTATAAGCTAGGATAGCATGAATTTGTCTATTAAACAAAATGAGATCTCATTACAATCCAGTATCCACAAATTTCTTTTTGGCTTTATTTTCTTTGACTGGCTTTCTGCCAAAAGCTTAATCCACTCACTTAACTAATGTAAAACATTTATTTACAAATGGAGCATTCATAATCCAATACAACAAATGTACTTTTTGTTATTTTATTTTCTTTGTTCTTGGTGTTTTGTTGAAAGTTAGGAAATAGGTCAATGGGTCACCACCATTATGTTGTCCATAGACCAACTGAATGTTAATGGAACTGAATATTTGAATACTTGAATATTATGCTTGCTCATGTTTATTCTTTCTAGGTTTTATTATGAAATATTTCTAAGGATGAAAATATAATGACATCATTTTATTACTGTTTGTTAAGCAAAGTGCTTTTCATACGCCAAGGTCTTTTTATGGATATGAGTAAATATTAACTGAAAAAATATGTTACAGTATTGATTGAGGGCTATAAGTTTGGTTCTACGATTTTTTTGAAAGGTTCTCATGTGTTTTGAAAATTGTTTTGTATGTTGAGATAGTAGATTCTGTCTGTGTTAATATTATGTTTCTGTGTTTCAGCTTCAACCCACAACTTAGATGAGTACATCAACATGGACTTAGGAGTTGGCCCTGGTCAGGTATTTAACTTGACAGATTTTGTTCAGCGGTTCTACAAAGTAAACAAGTAGTACAAATTATGTGCTGATAGATAGTGAAATATTGTTTTAAAGTTAGTTCCATGACCCAAATGGTTTGTGTTATGTTGATTATGTTTTAATAATCCTTGTTTTGTACCTTAGAAGTTTCTTCCCACCTCACATACCAAGATTCCAGAATGTAACAATTATCATTTATTGCTACCAATAATACAGTTTATTGTATTTGTTAGTTTACCTAATATGTCCTTGTGTCATAATTTAGAGAGGTTTTTGACTTGATTAGTTATTACTGTCCCCAATGTTGTATTAAAAATACCTTAAAATTTTGAAGCACAATAAATTAACGAATTTTTTCCACAAAACACAAAGATAATGCACAAATATTAATAGAATCAAACAGTTAAAAGCTATACCCACAATATTGTTATGTAGGTTTAACTGAATAAATATTGAGATTATACATTATTAGTAGTTATTAAATTTAAATGATATAATTATGCAGTTATGTAATCAGAAACCTACATAAGAATATGTTATAAAATTATATACATTTCTCAGATAATTTTGAATAAAATAATAACTACATAATGGATATGGCAAATTATATAATAATTCAGGGCACTTCTATTCCCCTTAAAAAGATTAGCTGATTTTGATATAATTAGATAGTTAAATATTAAGCGTAGGTAACTTTAATCGAGAGGCTAGTGCTTAAAATTTCAATTTTATATGAGTAACAAGTGAGTAGTGTTTTGGATGTTCTGCATTTTCTTTCTATTTGTCGTTATTGTGAAAGAGTATATAAAATATTATTATTCGAATATATGTGAATCGTATTTATTCTCATTTTGACTGAGGTAATCCTTGTTTATGGATTGTGTGTTACCTTGAGTGATATAAATTAATATTTAAGTAACTTTATAGTAGTGTATATGGTCGCAAGTAGCTTTTGTATGTTGTTAAACTATTTAATAATTTTGTAACAACTTTTATACACTCTTTTTATTCTTCCCTAGCACCCTTAGAAAATTGATAAAAATACCAAAAATATATTTACGAATATTCGCTTACGGTAAGGGTTAATCCAAAGTTTGAATTGTATGATTCATTTCTAAGGAGATAGAGTTGTTTACGTCCTTCCACTTCCACCTATGTATTAATTTAATTATGCAACTTAAGGAAATCTTATCTATTGTTCTAAGTCTTGAAATGTTTATTTTACCTAAAATATTTACACTTAAAATTGTACCTATTAAATATTTTACAATTTCTCTATTATGAGTAACATTAACTATGTACTTCAATACTATATTATACTTATCCAATAAGATTATTGATACTACAATAGTACAGGTTTAAAACATTAGGTTTATAATTTTACTGATAAATAAAACGCATTTATTGACTACCTACCTACTTTCTGCAGGGTTTGTGATCTGTGTTTGTAACTTTTACAGTTTACTAGTCCAATGTTAATTATATTTTAAGATTTTAAGACATTCTTCAAGTCCCTCAAATCTTGTTTAAAAATGCTTGTACCTAGTGTAATGGCAGTTAAAATAATTTAACTATATGAATTTGAGACCTAGTCATTATTGTTAATTCTTCCTCCTAACATATAATCACATGTCACATTAGTACTTAGTCGTCGAGGCGTAGCTGGATATTCTATGGGACCAAACTCTTTCGACTGGATGTGGTGGAACCCGGAGCGTAGAGCGAATATTTAATCCCTGGGAGTGTGTTTACGTCCCATTGGTTACGCCTTTGTCCTATTACATATTATCCACATGTTACCGACTCAATCGATACCTTCCTTCTACGCCTTCAAAGTTTTATCTATTGACTGACATATGAGTGATAATTATTGTGCTTGTGCTTTTAATGTACCAAGTTACATGTTTTTAATTTAAGATTTATCAAGCAAAATAAAAGAAACATTACACGCTATTTGAAATTTTATTTCATTGATACCCATAGTTAAACTCAACAACCAATTGCAACAGAACATGACAACAATGGAATAAATACAAGTAATACAACAGGCCAATACTTTAACTATCACACACACAGTAAATTATTTTTATAATACACAAAGAGAGAATTATCACAGTTATTGTAACTATATATTGATTGGTAAAATTGTCTAATTATTTAGCTATGTATCACATTTCTATTATTATACTAAGGGTATAGGTCAGACTCTGACCTATACCCTTAGTCTGAGTAACTCTCAGAGTAACCAACAGGCCCTTATCCTGTTGGTTACTCTGACCGTCAGAGTAACCAACAGGATAAGGGCCTGTGCACACCACGTTTTTTAAACGCGCGCGCAGATTTTATCCTGCAGCAGTCCTGACTTGCGTGCGTATCGCTACAAACGCGCGTCGACGGCGCCTTTAAAAAACGTGGTATGCATAGGCCCTAATTGTCAGTTGATTTTGGTAACCAGTAAATCTTATCTAATCAAGTTGGCCACCCCTGCTACAGGGGATTTTTATTTGGTCAATATCTCAGCTCCATTTCCAGTAATTAAAACTGTATGTTCTGCTTGAGCACATCGAGATCCATCCTCCGTCAATAACGTCCATCCATCTTCCAGTAATACAGTATGTTCACTACCATGTGATATTGCAGGCTCAATAGTGAACACCATACCTGGTTGCATAAACCCTGGGTACTTGTTAACTATGGAAAAGATAATAGAATTATGTAGGAGATAAAAATATTGGAGGTGAACAAAATGTTATGAATGTAACTCACTTGTGTGGTGGACTTCTGGAGGGCCATGGAAATACTCCCCGATCCCATGTCCCAGTACAGAAGGAATTACAGTTAGGCCATACTTTTTTGCATGTTTGTATATTCTGTGGCCGATTTGAGAAAATGGCACACCTGGACCACACCATTTTATAGCCTGAAACATTAACCAAGATGTTAAAACATAGTGTGTGCATTTATTGTTAAATTTTACTCAATAAAACACCTAATTACTATCTTCAGTATGATAGATGCTTATGCATCTCTAAAACTATTATTAAGGGTGATCACATTTTTCTATCAAAAATAAATAATATCATATGTGGTTTTCTAACCTCCCTTCATCCTGAAATACTCACAAGGTCTAAACAGTCCTCAGTAACTTGTACAAGTTGTAAGCCTCTATCATCCACATCACCAACAAGGAACGTCTTTGAGCAATCTCCATGAAAGCCTTTGTAAAATACCTGTAGACAACCCTCATCAATTTATACCGTAGATGAATTGGACGTAGTTATGCAGAAATGTTCCAACCCACAAGTCACCCAAAAGTCGCGTAAATGCTTATATCTCAAATTCAGTGGGTTGGAACGTTTCTGCATAACTACGTCCAATTATACAAAACAACAGTAAGAATAATTATAAAAATAATACTGACTGTTATATCCACATTAACAATATCTCCGTTCTCTAGTGGCCTCAAATCCGGTATACCATGGACAACAACATTGTTGACAGATGTACACACACTCTTTGGAAAACCATTGTAATGTAATGGTGAAGGATAGGCTCCAGCGTCAATAGACATATTGTGGGCTAATTCATCAATTTCATCCGTTGTCACTCCTGGCTGAGAAAATTATGAAATAGCAAAATTTGAAAAAAATGCTACTGTTAAATTTGTTTGTGTGTGTACAAAATGATTAGCTAGCTTGGCATATATCTTAAGCTATATTTTATTTATATATTTTAACTATATTAATCATGGGCTTCTAAATTCATATGTCTAAATACTTTAATTTTTTCAGGATTACTGTAGCATTCGAAGGATAATGTAAAATAGAAAAATATTTGCAGCAATACCTCTATGAATTGTCCCAGCCTCTGTAATATATTAGCTGCTAGCTTGCAGCTTATTTGCATGCCTCTTATTTGGTCAGCATTTTTTATTTCAGGTACATTAGGCACCTCTAATTTCTCAGCTGTTAATATATATTTTGGTTTTTCAATATGATCAGGTACTATTCTACTTGGGGTTGTAGCCTCTGGTAGTACTTTACTATATACACCAAAGCGTTTCCTAAAACATTATATAATGTTATATAACATTCTTTATACTTTGAAGAATAACCTTTAAATAACTCACTCAAACAGATGTGCATCAAAATAATACCAACACCAACCAGTTCAAATTCCACACAACGACACATAGACAATACACACACAACATAGAAAAGCTAAACAGGCACAGGAAACAATGTAAGGCAATGCATGCATACATGAATAAAACCTACAACATGAACTGTGTTAGTGAACTCACAATATTACTCACAAAATTAATTTTAAATCACTTAATACCAACTTACAGTATCCGTCTTTGGATCCTCGGGTTCAAGGCTTTAGGTACTCTCATTTCTAAGGGTTCTACTTTGATTCTATGCTTGCTGTCTCTATGAGGTTAGGCATTAAACTGAAGTGCAGCTTAAATAAAAAATCATTTCATAATTTAACACAATATTGGTGCAAGGGATCAATGATATAGCATGTTGATGTAGAGATGAATGATTATAGGGAAATTTGGATAAGAAATCAAGCCAAACACTACTTCTTAGAATCACATTCAATCTTACACATTTGCTCTCCAAAACCGGCCTAATGACTGCATTATATCTGGAACAAACTGATATTATTATAGATTTTTAATTAATTCAATATCAAGTTATTTCATAGAATTCAAAATTTATGCTTATTTGTAGTGATAATGCAATATTTATAAAATTACAAATATTTTAAACGACTTTGACTTGCATGTGACTGACAAGTGACACATGATTTTGACAGTACGAGTGCTGACAGAGATGACAGTGATAGTAATGATTATTAAAGGGCTGATTCCATGATGTTATGAATATTCCAAAGAAATACATTTTGAAAACAGGTTTCAAGGACTACCTTGTCCAGACCTTCCATACTCAAACTACAAGCTCCTTATTGATGATGATGATGTCCTCCTAGCCGATTATCGGCTACGGCGGCTGTTCTCATGTAAGGAGATTAGCCAACTACGCAGGACATATTATAGTGCACGAGCATTTGCGCAGACACAAGTGCACTCCCTATTCCTTCACTCTCATAGTCCGATGGGACGGTAATCCGACACGACCGGAGAGAGGTCAGGCGCAGGACCGACATTTACGTGCTCTCCGATGCACGGGTGAATCAATCACCAGCTTCCAGGCTCCGGGCTTCTTTGTGAAAGTCTTCTAAAACCCACAAAGCGATTTCGGCCCGACTCGGGAATCGAACCCGAGACCTCGTGCTCAGCAGCCGCACTTGCGACCACTAGACCAACGAGGCAGTTTAAAAGCTCCTTATATATCCTTATATATAGTTTTTAAGCTCCTTATTATAGATCATATGTAAATATTGAAATTGAAAGCAAGAATTATTTTCAAGCTCCTTGGGTAGAAACCGTAATTAAAGCTCCACTCTACTATTCTTAGTATATTCTGTGGCTTCTTTTCACAGATAAAAAATCTCACTGTTTTTAACCGCTATCGATTGTTTTTATTTTCTTTCAGATCTACGAAAAATACATAAATTATTAACACGAAATAAAGCTGAAGTGTTATAAGCCATGTCTCAGAGTAAGTTAAGAAAGATAAGCTGTTAATGCAATGGACTTTACATTGTCTTTTCGCAAATTTCGAATGGATTTTAAAATGAACCATACGCTTACATTACAGACTCTGAAAAACCTTCAACGCAAGATGTTGTGGACCCGACGGGTCCTGCGGCAAGAAAAGGAGTCCTTATATCATTTAGGACTGGGAAAACAATGGAAATACCCGAGAAAGATATTGTATGTAAACATAACCTTTAAACTACCAGTTTGTTGTGCTTGAATGTTTTGGTTCTAACACAGTAGGTAAATAGATTAACTTGTTTCATTCAGAGAAATATTTAGCGCAAATGACAAAAAATCCGCCCCTAAGGCGACCCACTGACCCAAATGTTTATTAAATAAGAACAAAGAGTATGATGAAGCTAAGTTCCTGGGCTAATTTTGTAAAGATCAGTAGTATAAGTTTTAAAGTGAATGTTGTCCTTCTAGCTCGGCAGATGCAGGTTTGTTGGTGAATTTGAAAAACTGAACAGAATCGGAGAAGGCACATATGGAATAGTGTGTAAGTAGAATGGAACATCTGTGTAGACAAATTATATATAGGGTTCCATAACACATAGTGGTACTAACATTCACAACAATTTTTTTTTTTTACAGACAGAGCCAAAGATAAGTTGAACGGCAGCATAGTGGCCTTAAAGAAGGTGAGGATGGATGTTGAAAAAGACGGCTTGCCTTTGAGTGGTCTCCGTGAAATTCAAGTATTAATGGCATGCAGGCATGAGAACATTGTGCAACTCAAAGAGGTTCTAGTTGGGCGATCTCTTGAGAGGTAAGTTCCACCAAGAAGCAATAGTGGTCCTAAAACTAACCTTGTGGCAGTCCTTACTCATAAGATGATGACATGCAACGATAGTAGAAAATTTCCTTTTTTTGATACGGAAAGTCAGTGAAAATTATTATTTAAGTTCTGGTCAAAAACTAATCCTATGGAATTTATTTCCACCAGCATCTTCCTATCAATGGAATACTGTGAACAAGACTTGGCCTCATTGCTGGACAATATGACATCGCCATTCACAGAGTCTCAAGTAAAGTGCCTGATGCTTCAAGTGCTCAAAGGACTTAAGTACCTGCACTCTAACTTCATAGTGCACAGGGATTTGAAGGTCTCTAATTTACTTCTGACTGATAAAGGATGTGTGAAAATTGGTAAGCATATTATTCACTCTAGTTTGATTGCATTATTATATAATTAAATTTTTAATGGTCACCATCTGCCTTACCTGTATCTAGGTAGGCCCTATACCCACCAAGTTTGTGTGATTTAAATAAACATCTTACATAGAGAACTTCCAACATGACATAATTTTTATAACATTTTTAGCGGATTTTGGCCTCGCACGCTGGCTCGGTGCACCGGCTCGAAGCGCGACTCCTCGCGTCGTCACTCTATGGTATAGAGCACCCGAGCTCCTATTGCAGTCGCCGAGACAAACCCCAGCCCTCGACATGTGGGCCGCAGGCTGTATACTCGGAGAACTGTTGGCTAACAAACCATTGTTGCCTGGAAGAACTGAAATTGAACAGTTAGAGCTGATCGTTGATTTGCTTGGTGAGTATTTATGCCTTTTCTAAAGGTTACCTGCATCACACGAGGAAATACGCATAAACATTGCCTGATTTTTTTTATCGTTATTCTAGGTACACCATCAGATGCGATCTGGCCAGAGTTCAGTGCATTGCCTGCTCTGCAGAACTTTACTCTGAAACAGCAGCCATATAACAATCTCAAGCAACGCTTCCCATGGCTGTCGGCCGCGGGGCTGCGTCTGCTAAACTTCTTGTTCATGTATGACCCCAACAAGCGCGCTACGGCCGAAGAATGTTTGCAGAGCTCGTACTTTAAGGAACAGCCGCTTCGTAAGTATTCAAATACCCTGAGATGAAATTATCTTTTATTAGGTTCAGTAGATATGTACCTATAGCAATCATGTCTTGTTCCAGCTTGCGACCCTAAGCTAATGCCCAGCTTTCCTCAACATAGAAACATGAAAGGACAACAAAAGAGCTCATCAAATCAGTTGAACATCCCTCTGTCCAATTTGAACACGGGGGCCAACGACCAAACCAACAACCTGCCAGCTATTTCTGACCTGCTAGGGTCGCTAGTCAAGAAACGAAGGCTGGATTGACGCCCTGATGATAAATGAGTCAGTTATTATAGATATTTAAGATAACCAATAAACTTCGTCGAAATAAGAAAAAAAACTTTTATTGTAATTAAATTGTAAACACTCATATTTTTTTCAAATATTTAAGTCAAATACTTTACTAGATTACTATTTTTTTAACAAATTTATTTTTAATCTGTCGATGCGTCTTCGTCGCCCGAGAGTCCCATGGCTTGTTTGAATTTCTGCTGATACTTTTGGATCATGACAGTCTCGTTGCTCTTAGCTTTTATTTTTTCTTTCTGGAATAAATGGACGCAAATAAAAATACTCGAGTATTTGCGCATTTTTTTATAACGATATAATTATACACACATTCCACACAACGAATGCAAAATCTTAGTATGGGTAGTAACCACGCTATTAGTTGGGGGTGTTGTACTCACAATTTCTTTTTCTTGCTTTTCGATTGCTTTCAAGGTTCGCATACATTGTGAACAAAGAATAACGTCTTCCATGTGGTTTATGGTCTTTTTACGATGGTGATGTTTTAGTCTGGGGACAAAAATAAATGTCAAGTCTGTAGCTAGTTTATTTAACCCTTCTACGAATTTAATGAATCAAAATAATTAACAGGCCGAAAATTTCTGGATAGCATGCATTATACCGTAGGAAGTGTACTCTAATCTGTGATTAAGTATACTTACTGTTTTCCACAGTAGTCACATTGCAGTTTGTCGGTGCGATGTGTAATTATGTGCCAGCCTAGCTCGTGGTAGGTCGGATAGCGTTCCGAACATCGTGGACACACGATCTTGCCTTCTGATCGACCGCCATTGCTTTGATGTTCGTACAACTCTTGCGAAGTTTGGAAGTTCTGATGGCAACTTGGACACCTGTGGAATAAATTGCATCTTCATTAGTTTGTTCAAAGCAGGTTTCCCCTTAATAAAAGAACTCGTTGTTTTTTTTAGCAACTTCAAGCGGTTTTTTGTAACTGACAAAGTTCACTTACATAAATATGTTGGGTTGAAGGTGAAATGCCATGTGCTCTATAATTTTTTTCGGGTAAAAGTAGTGAAACTTTTTATCACAACACGTTACATAGCCTGGTACGCCGTGCCTTTCTTTGTAATGCTTCATAAGGGATCTGAAGTGAAATCCGTTCTCGTGACAAATGCAGCATTCCATTTTGTAAAAAAGTGTAATTTGGCGATCCAGAGCTGCGCCCTGCTTGGCTGGTCTGCCGTCCAACAACACCACTGGATCTAGACTGTCTGTATTCAAGTCTAGATCCGCTTTGCTAGTCTGATGTGTCTCTTTCTTCTGTGAGCAGCTTAGAAATGACTTAGTGCCTGGGGTACTAAGCAGACTTTTGTCTAGCTTCTCACTGTTTGCGAATTCTTCTAACGTCATCGCTTCCATGTACTTCATGTCTGAAGGTGACTTCTTCTTTGGTATTTTGAACTTCGCTAGTTTCGTGTCACCTTGCTGGAGTTCTGATGGTGGCGATTTAAGATTTTGCGTGATGCTCGCAGGCTTTTTCTGTATATCTGATAAGTTTTGGTTCGACAGTGTTGTTATAATTGGGTGCAATAGCCTGTCGGTAGAAATGTCCCGTTTTTCTTCTTGCATTTTCATTTTATGGAATTCCAAAAACTTTTGTGTTTTCTCCACTTTGACGGCATATAAATGAAGGGCAGACACTTGCTGTAAACAGTCATGGCAAATAGCCTTGGGCAAGGCATCATCTGTGCGAACCTGAGGAATGACAACTATAAAGTAGGCGTGTTTATAACTTGATATATTTATTTATTTATTTAAATCAGGAATCAAGGCCTATAGAAAAACACTATAACTTACAACCTAATATAACTTAATCTATTACGTTATATGCGGTTGTATCAATGCGGTTGGTTAAGACTGTAGGTAATAGGTTTGTATGCTATACATACTACATTGGGGTTGATTAGACGCGCACTTGCTTAGATCTTACTTTAGTTACTGTCCTAACAACCCTTGAAATAATTTAAAACATAAACTGTACCAGTATATCAAAGAGTCTCTTGATCTTCCTCTTAACTTCGGCACTCAGCGGCTTCAGTTTGACCACATCCGTGCACAGACACAAACGACACGACAGTTCACGAACAATAGTTTTTTCTAAATTCGCAAAGTCATTCATATTGTGATTTTCTTACAAAAACGATTGAATACATAATAAAAATGTACAAAATAAATATAATATTGTAAATGATTGTGTAGGCTTATTTGTTCATGACAAAAATACTATTTTAAAATCAATCTGATAAATTTGGACACAGTGACAGATCCATGACTTGGTTGCATATTATTATTTGTCGTTGTACCCAAAGCGGCCAGCGCCAATCAGGATTACTTACTTCTATGTTGACCTTTTTAAATTCATGAACAATTTTTTACTATGTTAAACTATTTCTAACTCGTGAGCTATGTCTTGTCTTTGTTTTAATGATTTCTCTATTTGATCATGCTCTCCAAAAAACTTACCTATCTAGTGTTTTTATCGCTAGTTAGGTCCTCTTATTTTATTTGAAAGGCAGACGTGTGTTGCGTACGCTAATAAAATGGTATTAAGTAAAGAGATTCAGTCAGGTTCAGTTTAAAGTACCTACCCCGTCTAGGCCAGCCTAGACACATTACGTAAAATGTTTGATACAATTTAATTATTTGGGCTTAAAAACGCGACTGTGTCACTTTAGCAGAGGTCGTGTCCACGTCACGTACGACTGTTCATCTGTGTAAATGAAAAAATACACTTCAAAGACGCGATCTACATTTTTTAATTATTGTTTTTTTTGTGCTTTTCAGTTTTATTATCTCGCTCGCATTTGTACGAATGATGGATGAAATTCTGTCGTAGAATAAAATAGTTCCATTAGATCTGTCATTTAGAAAACTTTTTATTAATGACAAAATGTTCAACTCACGATAGAAAAATGGAATTTGCTTAGGTTTATTGAAATGAAAAAAACTGATTCTAGTTTTTAGGGGTGAAATTACCTGCAAACTTCATAGTGATTTTTTTTCGTACGTATTGTTATTATTAGGGCCCCAGGTTATCATCTTTAATTTAGGTACTTTACTTTGAAATGGACTTTAAAATCTGTCGTTCACTGCTTTATGCGCATATTAGGCAATACTTCAGTACACGTATAGGTAAAAAGGGACTAATATCGTAAGCATATGCATGGTAAAGCAAAAATCTCCGTTATAAACTTAGAGAATAAAAGGCAATAGAGTTTTCATGGCTCAATAAGGTCCGTTGTGAGTAAAGGACTCAGTATACACTATAATAACGTTTTAGAATTAATAGAATCCGTGCCGGCCGGACTTTTTGTGTGATCGCGGGAACGGATTATTTACAATATTCCGTCTGGCAATCCTGAACTAACATTCGCTCTGTGAAAATATTTAGCCACTGGAAATGTTTGCGGAAAATCCTTACCTACTAGTGTAACTTTGAAGAATGTACCTACTAGGTAGGTAAATATTTAGTTCTGGTGTAAAAATGATATAACTACCATAGGTAAGTGTACGATGGTCCTTACATAGACAAATGTTTTGGCCAGGTCATGGCTTATTCAGAAACAGTCTTATTACTCCTTCCTATATTCATCATATTGAGTAGATCAGGTGAACTCAGCCGTGAGCATGTTTAATATCCTAATACGTATAGATACCAATTAATATGGCCTTAATATATACCTTGTAGAGTTTTGGTGGGTACAAGGTACGTTATAGGTAGGTATGTCTATGCCTCTGTCCTCGCCATGAATAGCGTGCCAGCTGCTTGTTATTCCGCTAAAGCTGTAACAATCAATTGAACGGAGAATTCACACGAGACGAAGGCTTTCAGCGACGACATTACTTAGTATTATTATAGCTCGTTGAATACAAAATTGATTTTGGTTTGAATTAAGCTCTGTTACCTACAAGGAAACAGTAAATTTTTAACTTTTTTCTTTTTAACACGCTTTTATTAGGTCGACCTGTACGTGTACGTAACTAAGTATGTAATGTAATCTAAGTTAACTAATTTAACCATCTTCCAGGGATCCGTGTCATGAAAATTAGCAGTTGTAGGTACCTACTTATGTACATAGTTCTGATGACAAAACCACCGAGCCAGAAGATATAAACTGAAACTTCATGATGGAACATCGTAGATTTCATAATTGTGTTTGGCCGTGTTAGTAAAGTCTTGTAAAAAATAACGTGCATTTATAAAAGCGTGTTTTTCTACTGTTTTTAAAATTTCCTATTAATTTGTCTTACCTCTATATTGACTGTAAATCAAATTGGATACCCCAACATTTGATACCTCGACAGCAAAAACCATTACCTACGTCTAAAACATTTCAATATCGGGCTACCTGAAAGATGATCCTTGATTAAAGGTAGGAACAGGGTTAGTACTAATAATTTGCTAGGCTAAACCTATCAGCGTTATAGGATGCTAGAGAGTTCAATCCGTGTAATCAGAGATTGATTAAGAGGCAAACTAAGCCCAAGTAGTCGGGCGAAGTTACTGGGCGGGATCAGTCTTGCGCAATGAAAGGGTAGCTACGACATAGGAAGAGAATCTTCAAGTTCAGTAGATAATGTAGATACATAGATAACTAGCCCAACTTCCCACTTCGGTGAAAGTTCAAGGAAATTATCAATAAGTAGCAGTGGCGTAGCGTGGGTATCTGTCGCCCGGGGCAGTTGTCGATTTTGCCGCCCCTTCCCGTGTATTTTTTTTTAACAAGTGTTCCTGGCAGTTTGTCATTTTTAAACGACTTTAAAAATCATCAAATGACCCTTCTCGCTGTGGGTTAGCAGCGGTGAGGGCGTGTCAGACTCTTACTAACTAAAAACCGTCGTGTTCCGTCGAAGGCCTTTTATGTTCCAGAGCCGCGCTAACTCTTTCGAACAACCCGCAGCCCCGTCAGTAGGTTCTCAAGTAGACTTTTCTTTTATATCTTTGTTACTTGATTTCTTGAAGGTTTTAAAATTGCAAATTTTTATCGGACGTACCAAAACCACTTAACTTTTTGTTTGTTGACAGATGCAAAAATAAGGGCATATAGTTTTTGAATACGCGAGCGAAGCGAGCGCGATATTTTATCGGACTTAAAACAAAAATTACGTAAAATTTTGCCCAAACGTACTTAACTTTTTGTTTGTTGACAGATGCAAAAATAAGGGCATAACGTTTTTGAATACGCGAGCGAAGCGAGCGCGAAATTTTTATCGGACTTGAAACAAAAATTACGTAAAATTTAGCCCAAACGTACTTAACGTTTTGTTTGTTGACAGATGCAAAAATAAGGGCATACCGTATTTGAATACGCGAGCGAAGCGAGCGCGAAATTTTTATCGGACTTAAAACAAAAATTACGTAAAATTTAGCCCAAACGTACTTAACGTTTTGTTTGTTGACCAATGCAAAAATAAGGGCCACAATATAGTTTCTGAATAAGCGAGCGCGAAATTTTTATCGGACTTAAACCAAATATTACGTAAAATTTAGCCCAAACGTACTTAATTTTTTGTTTGTTGACAAATGCAAAACTAAGCGCATACAGTTTCTGAATACGCGAGCGAAGCGAGCGTGAAATTTTAATTATTTTTTATTTAAGACTCAAAACCAAAATTACGTAAAATGTGTGTTTTAAGTACCAAATTATAACAATAATTAATTTTAAGTTTAAAAAGTTTCAACTTTCTTGTTTAATGTTTTGTTATTGTTAGACAGTTTTATGTAGCGGCGCAGATACTAGTTGCAAACACTTTTTTTTTATTGGGTAAATTTTGCCGCCCCCCAAAAGCTGCCGCCCGGGGAAATTGCCCCCCTTGCCCCTCCCACGCTACGCCACTGATAAGTAGGTAAGTAGGTACTACCGTTCATAAACGAAGAGTATGTTTGCATTAGAAATGGTTGAGGTGATTTAATATTCGGAAAGGTTAGAAGCCTTTTTGGTTATCCTCAATGTTTTCTTGTAACCACTGTTTGCTTAGACCATATTAATTAACGAGCTTAATTAATTCTCTATACAGGTCACGAGTTATTGAGGTTTTGGTGCGTAACCAGAATAAACATACCTAGATGGAACATTTAGGTACGGACGACGTTTAGCTATTTTGTAAATTAATTTTCAAATTGACTTTTGTTGCATAATAAGAGTTGCTCTAAACAGAAAGTTAAACTTTAGAACGGAGTCGGTTTTAATTAATTTGACTTGATAAAATTATGAAACTTTTTAGTATACACTAACAAGTTTCATAATTAATAATTTAATCAACTTAAGTTTTAAAAGCCACTTAAATCTCTTAATATTTTAAAATAACAGGTAAAAGGTTCCTTCGAGTAATGAGCACTTGGCAACGTTTAAGTGGAATTTGAAATTAAAATAAATATTGTTCCTAAAGTTTTATGTAGCTACGGACTTAAGTAATTGCAAGCTTAATCGCTGAAATTAAAGTTACTAGATCCGCTACTACGGTCCAGTAATTTCTTTTTTTTAATCAAATATAACGACATCTGTAAGAGCTGATAATTGTAGGTAGTATACTTTAAGTATTTGGGTACCTACTTTCCTAAACACCTTTCCAGTACCTCTTCTACCTGTGCTTGATTGGGACCATTGGCGAAGACAACTTGTAAACAAAACTAAAACTATATAAACTTTTAAACCCGACACGCAACCGAAGAGTTAGAAACTTTGAAGAGGCGAACGCCGACGGTAAAACGGTTAATCCTTAACAAAAAACGTGATGTGAATATTTAAGGTAAGACCACTATTCTGCTATTTTGAAAGGTAAATATAGGTTACTAGGTTCCTGTGAAAGCAAACTCCATTTTTATCCATGTTATTAAAAGTATGCCTGCTAAGATATTGAGAGTGATTGATGACAAGAAGCGCTAGTAATTTAATACAGTGCTATCTTCAAAAACTCAGGTATCCCAAGTTACTCGTCCTCCGTACTTACTTCTAACGACTATAGGCCCATGTTTGGTTCCACGCGCTCCTCAAATAGCAGTCAGTCAACTTTGCGAGCTTCGAAAGAGTTACCGCGGCCCAGGCACACAAGTGATTGAAAAAGAAATAAAAGTGGGTCTTACTGAGTAAAAATACCCACAGAGAAAGGGGTCATCATGATTTCGGACATAAAAGTTAAGTAGGTACCTAGTCCATGTTTTTGAGTTCGCCATCTTGGGCAGAGAAGATGGGGTGGTTTAACTCCTTTAGACGCCCGGGGCGACTTGTAATACCGGAATCATTTTACCGACTGAATAAGATAAGAATAAAACACGACCTACTTAATTGAATTTGAATTTTATGAAAATTGTTGGTCTGTTTATTACACGAAACGTGTTTTAGAAGTCCAAAACCACTTAAGGATTAAAATAAAAGTTTGTTTAAGAGTTTAGGATTAAATATTTCCATTTCCTGTTATATGCAAAAGTAGTGCATTTTATTTTCGGATTCAAAATATATCTTGGTACAGTATCTTACAATAGCAGACCGTCTCTTTAGTCCGTGACATGAAATTTTCAGGATTCCTACTTCCTACGTTACGGAAATAAGTTTGAACGAAGTTGTAAAGGAATTCACCTAGAAATCATAGCTTTACATGCATGCGCATGGCATGCGCATCCAAAAAGTAATAAAGCAAACGCTTTAGAAAGGCTCGTTCAAAGAAACGTTAAACTTTTTAGTGAAATTAGTATGACATTGTATTGTTATATTATACCAATAATTGAATTGTAATAGACAGCAGCTGTGTTGCTGGGCAGTGTGTTCTTCATCGCTTCTTCTTCGCAGCCATACGTAACCCTAGGATGTGTTGAAAGGGGGTCGTTTTAGGGTTGTTGTCTTATTCGTAATTTTGACGTGAAAAAGTGCTAATCCATGTAGCCTAGTTAAATAAACGACTAGCTTTAAACCATATTAGCTTAACCTCCTATAGAAAGGCCAAACCTGCCACGACCTTAACCCCAGTGATTCCTAATAGATTTGTCTGGTACGGTCTCACCGCAAAGTTCTCTTTTTAACCCCCGACGCAAAAACGACGGGGTGTTATAAGTTTGACGTGTCTGTGTGTGTGTGTGTGTGTGTATGTGGCATCGTAGCTCCCAAACGGATGATCCGATTGTAATGCGGTTTTTTTTGTTTAAAAGGTATGTCAGTCGGGAGTGTTCTTAGCTATGTTTGGTGGAAATCCGTTCAGGTCTTCAAGGTCATCAGCTCGTTTACTAGATGTGATAGGAATGTTACACGCTCAGTTTACTTGCAAGTATATGTGGGATCTGAAATTTGAAACACTAATGTCTTTTGGAACCACTGAGCTGGTCTGCTGTTAGGGCACGAAGGTAGGAGACGTAACCCTGAACTGCCTTCTAGTAAACCCATCGAGTTTGGGCTCGTTGAATTTGTCTTGACGAGTTCTCTTCATGTTTCTGATTGACGAGAACCTGATGCTGGAAATGGGATGTGGCGGATGAAACCCTGGAATGCCGGAATGAAACGGATAAACCGATTTATATTTTTGCTGAAAATCTAGAATGTCCAAAGGTTAATCTTTATTGTTTCTCAATCTGTGCAATTCTCCCAGAGCCAGTTTGTCATGAGGATTGTTAGGGTGCGTCCACATCTGGCGAATGCGCAGCACGCGAGCCGATCGCGAGCTGTCCGCGAGCTGCGCGCGTGCATTTTTGTTCGTGCGCCGCTTCTGCGCCGCCCGCGCGCAGCTCGCGCGCGACCTAAGCGCCGCACGCGAGCGGCGCGCAGGCGGCGCGCGACGTCTGACATCTTCGATAGTACTGAGCCAGTATACGGAACTGTAAGGGCGAGAACTGATTGCGCGCAGATCGCGCGCCGCTCGCGCGCTCTATACGAGCCTTGCGTGAGTTGCGCTAAAGAGGCGCACCGAACTATTGCAGTGACTGCACGCGCGCAGCTCGCGGACAGCTCGCGATCGGCTCGCGTGCTGCGCATTCGCGGGGCATTCGCCAGATGTGGACGCACCCTAAAACAGCTTCCTTTGGCCGAGATCGCATATAGCGACCCCATCTTAAGATAAAATAAATTAAATGAAAGAAGGAAAAATTAAGGAGCTCCTTTAAAAAGCATGAAATAAAATAAAATTATAAATTTTAAAAAACCCCCGACCCAAAAAAAGTACGCAATAATTATGACAAAAGGTTAAAAACGCTAAACCCTATTAAAAGCAAAAAATAACGTTTAACGCTACGTAAACTAAATTTTGACGTGTCGGGGGACCGCTTTTTACCTTTATAAATACTTACATAAATCAAATGATATCTACCTAATTACAACATTCGTTAAAAAAAAAAAACACGTATCTAAAGTAATGAATTAGAGCGGTCCCCCGACACGACAAAATTTAGTTTACGTAGCGTTAAACGTTATTTTTTGCTTTTAATAGGGTTTAGCGTTTTTAACCTTTTGTCATAATTATTGCGTACTTTTTTTGGGTCGGGGGTTTTTTAAAATTTATAATTTTATTTTCTTTGACTGCGGTCGAGACAAAGCCTTGGCCTCATTTCGCCTTAACACTTTAGTAGCTAAATTCATCTTTATTGAACTTGAACTACCTATAGTGTTACATAAAAAAAAAAAACTCCAAGGTGAATACAGAAAAAAAAGTACCTAATGGAAGGACCAGTGCTGACAAACAAAGGTTTCGTGTTATTTTTATAGGAAAGAGTGAACTTTTTACAGGATTTCAATATTATCATGTGACATACCTACGGGTGAAAATACGGCTTGTCAGTAGCAAAATTATTAAAAAACACTACATCTATGTATGTGTGATTGTACTTAATAACATCTTTGGAGGGCTTTTATCTTCAAATTATAAATATAAAAGAAAATCTTAGCATAATAAATGTACATCAGAACATCATGTAAATGGAATAACAATTTTCATTACTTTGAACAGCTATCTGTATTTTCTTGACTTTCTGAAATGGTAATACAAATCATATCATTTTAGTCGCACAGTCTCTAGGATTTAATATTTCTTCAAAGATTTGATTACGTAATGGTGGCCATTTATCTTATTTAGAAATCCTGCTTGTTTATTTAGACATTCTTAAGATTAAGTTACATTACATTTGAATATTTCTGCCAAGAAGACGAAATTAAATTTATAAATAAGAGTCCAAAACGTTATCGGAAAGAATAGAAATGAAACTTTATCTTTTTCACAATTCGGCTGAAGAAAAACTATAGTTTTAATTGGGTTTTAAATAAATAATTGTAATTCCATAAGTTTGGTCTGTAAAAAAGAACTTAAAAGAATAATAAAACGTCCACTATACACATTTCTAGTAGTATTGTAACAAAATACATTAGTCCAGGCACGGATTCAGCCCTCAAAGAATGTTGAGGGCTAGTCCATCCGATATACCTGGTTCAAAATTCACTTATATATTATACATTAAATTCAGGTACATGTGGAATTAAATTTAGGCAGATTTATTTTATTATTTGTCCTTTATGGGAGTATATAGGATGAATACATAAGAGAGTATATAGGGGGAGTATATAAGGCAATATATACAGACAGTATTTTAAAAGAAAAGCAAGTGAGACGTCACAAGAAACTTCGTGGACCTGCTCACAGTACCCACTACAGTAGATCCGGCTCTGCGTTAGGCCATGATTTCACTAGTTTATAAGATCGTTTATATTGTGCGTAGTGCCAGGTGCCGTTGCTATTATTTACCTTCTAAATACGGCTGTAGAAACTACTAAAGTTGGAGAAAATATTGATAATTTTTTATTCAAGTAGTTCTTTTGTGCAATAGTATTGAGCAACTAAAACAAATTCAAAAATGCCTATCAAGAGTGGAAATTACAAATTATAATTCAGCCATGTTCAGACTGTGTAACCCCTGAGGACATACTAACATACACATTTATATGATTGCCGTTACAGATACAAAAAAATGCCCGGCTGAAAATAGAAGGTCAATCAAATATAATCTGTTTAGGGTTCAAATATATATTATTTGGCCGGGTCGGATTTGTAAAATCCGGATTAATCAAAGTTACTACGACATAATGTTTTTGAAGTTTGGTTTATGCTGAATATCAACGGAGGCTTGTAATGTGTAAAAGGATTTTGTAATAAACCCAAAGAAAAACTTTACATGTTTCGGATTTTACGTGCTTATTGCTTGCGTAGGTATGCAGTACCTACCTAATGCATTTGCGGTGTATCGTAAAACATAAAATATATTTTTGCGTGATAATTTGATAAACCTATTTTTTATATGTATAATTTTGTTAACGCTCCCATTTCAATATTCTAAATATAATATAGGTAATCTTGGTGTTATCATAATGTTTTTTAAATATGTTTAGGTTAAAGAGACTTTAACAGAAACAATGAAATAATCACAGTAGGTCACATTTTAGCTATACATACTTATGTACTAATGTAAAGCCAATATACTAAAAGGTCTGAAAAAATACGACTAGTGGAACAACCTAATAAAACACTTTCACGTCAAAACGAAGACCCCGTTTAATACACTATCTAAGCCGTTTATCTAAGTTCAGAATGGACAATTCTTTTTCAAACTTATATAGAGATAAATGTTCGAATACAAATCCGTGGGTAATCCTTAAGTTAACGTTCGTCTGAAACGAGAGACCGGGCCTAAGTGAATGTATTTTTAATTCACTCAAATCTTGCTTGAGGCCTCGCCACCATTGCTCTAATTGAAGATTACGTTTCGCAGATATTGTTACCGCCATTACTTTATTTAATGGGTTTGACATTACCGGTTTAGGGTATAGCTAAGTATATATAGCAGGCTGTTTACTTTCTAAATATAAATAAGATTTAAGACGTACTTAAATGGGGAGAAATTGAAGGTCAAGGTTATTGCAATATGCCGAACGAACTATGTTTAGGATATCGGCATAAACTCTCATACACTCTTTCACATCAAACTATGTTTGGTGTGAAATAATTTTCAGACTACTGCCCTAGCAACATAGAAATTAATGTGTTAACAATTTGAACCTCAAGCTTAGCTGTAGCTCTGAATTGCGGGCACTCCTCAACGTGTTCATTAGCAGCAATTGTTAACAAACTCCCACCTATTAATCATTCACAAAGTTATTCACCAAATAATAGTCCCGCGCTCCCAAACATTCAGATACGGGAATCAACAATGTATATTAAATAAACTACCCGTCAATTGTTCCTACAAAACACGTTTTCGTTTAAAAGGATTAGTTAAAGTGTTTCCGCCTGATGGAGCAGAAATTGCATTTTCAAAGCGTTCTTATTAATTTATTATAAAGTTTTCATGTAAACAAATTGGTCAAAGAGTGTTGTTAATGTAGAATGTATTCTGGGAATGCTTTGAACTGTGTAATTGTTTATCTTTTATATTAACAGATTTAGATATACTTACATAGTTTTTAAATCGCTTTGTGGTTATGTTTTCAATTCACAGTGGGAGGGTGGACATTTAATAATTTTTGGTTGTAAATGAAATATTTATGTGATCATACAGCCAACAAATATCTATAGAAAAGAAAAAAGAAATAAGTTTATTCACTCGTGTGACACATGGACTTAATAAATAAAATGTAAGTACAAAATATTAGACATATAAAAGACGAATAAGAAATACAATAACGGGAAATATGTGTTTCGTTTCGTGTTCTGGGTCTGCAATTTAAGACAAACTCGTAGCTAAAAACATGCAACCTCCATGGTTCGGCCTGTATTAATTGATCGCATTTCCAGTAGAGTGGCCACTGGCCGGTTCGGTACACGGGACACGGTATCGCCACTCGCTGCATTAGCGGCTGTTTTCATAACAATGCACAAGCGAATAGATTACGTAGATTGTGTTTTTTTATTAGGCTTTAGGTTTCCAAATAGTTCCCAAAAATATTTTTAGATACTTTAAAGAGATAAGTAAGTAGTTAATTCAGAAACGTACATAATCAATAATCAAAATTGCGGAAGGTTACGTGTCAATATTTTTGTCTTTGGGAAATATTGGTGAGGAAACTTGGGGATAACACCAAAAACGTTCTACCAGGATAAAATAAAATCACCTTCATGAAGTTGAGTCGCCTAACACAAGTTTTGCATTTGAGATTTTTGTTGCCGACTATAAACTTGATACTGATGAACACAATAACATTTTCCAAATCTGTAACCTCATATTAAATGCAACACGCTGCCAGCCTCCTCATACTCAGTATAAATCCACTTCACAAACTATGCCAAAGTATTCAATAAATAGTCCAGCAAACTTGCCCGTTATGAGAAATCGCCACCAACTCTAGTACTTGTTGTAATCTAGTTTATTTGTATCGCTCTCTAAGTTGGTAGTCATGTGAGTGTAATTTGTTGGAAGACGGATTTCAGCTCGTTAGCAGTGTCCAGTTTTTGTTCTGATTTACGGTTCTCAGAATCGTAATCTGGTGATAGTTCGCGGAATCTTTGCTAGCCTACAGATTTTCTCGATACGAGTAAATGGGTATTCTGAAACAGAATTTCTTCCAATTAGTCTAGTATTCCAGAGATTAGCTTAAGCTTTATAAATTTAATATAGATAATTGTAACAGTTCTTCAATCTACGTAGAACCTTTTTACCCTGACGATCATCTTCATCAAGAGAAACTATTAATATACTCTCAAATAGTGACTCAGTCACTATGGTTACCCTAAAATTTCAATTTATCAATTTTATTATGTGAATTTTAAAAACAAATTAAACAAACACTATGCCAGCTGTTTTCTTTTTGATATAAACATAGAGCTTTTAACGATGCCCAAGGGACAATATGAGCGAGCTTTTAACGCTAGACTATCTGTCATAACGTTTTTCTGTGGAATTTAAACCATTTATCAAGGCATATTCCTTAGGTATACTTTATTTGATGTGACGTTTAGAAATATTGATCCAGCATCTTACCGTGCCTAAGAGTATTTCACCAGGTATTTTTATAACTAGTATTTACATATTTTGGTACATAACAGGTATCTATATTCTTAGGTTTTTTTACGACTGCCAATCCAGATGTTTGAGTTTTCCAATTTTATTGGATTTTTGCTACACCTACGTGGAGATCGTAAATCCATTATGTTTTAGTACAGGAACGGCTGTTGGGTAAGATTTCCTTTCTTCATCGTGTGAAGGTATATTTAAAGGGCGGATTTATTTTACTTTATTGGTGTTACGCACATATTTATTCGCTGCGTGAATATACTGTGTGTTCGGGGGTTAATATATATAGTAAATCCGGGGATTTTTGTGATGTTGCCTACGAGATACGGAACTAATTTCAAGTTTATGTGACTTATGCTTCCTGAGTCTGTTGATTTGTTAAGAAGAGTAATTTTATTTGTCGAGTAAGGAAGATTATAATCAACTTGCTTCACCAGCGGTTTCACTCGCTTCCTGTGTAACTACTTACAGAATATGGATGTTGGAATGTAGTTGGAATAGATGATATGATGTGTTTTTTAGTGACTGATTATTTCGTTCCAATTATACGAGGGTCAAATTGAAAGTTTTTAGAAAATCAGAAACTGATTACATTAGCCAGTTATTAGTTTTATTATATGTTTTATTGTAGTGTTAGTACGTCGAACACAGCATTTGAGTCACCTCCGTTAAATCTTTCAATCATTTTACGGCACCAATCCACACTATGGAGTTTTTGAGCCTCAGTCAAATTATGAGGTATCCACCGGGCGCAAAGCTTCCTGACCGCTTAATGTTCGCGGAGGATTTTGTGCACTTGACTCATAACGATGCCTAAGCTTGTCCGAATCTGCCGATAGGTCACTCTTTTGTCAGTCTCTATCATACGCCGCACAACACAGATGTTATCTTCAGTCGTCGCCGTAGAAGGCCGTCCCTCACGTAAATCATCAGTGAGATTAGTGCGACCACGTTTAAACTCATTAAACTAGTTGTAAACAGTCGCACGAGATGGGGCTTCAGCGTGAAAGGCCAATCGTAATCTATCATAACTTTCTTGTTGACTTAAATGACATCGAAAGTCATAAAAAATCATTGCACGAAAATTTTCTCGTGTTAAATTCATGTTGACGTGACACAGGCAATTTTCAATTTGCCGCCAAATCGTAAAACAAATGACAAATGCATTAAATATATACTCAGTAATATTGGCAAAGAGTTCTATTTTCATATTTTAGAATTATTTTTTTATTATATTGTTTATAAGTGGCCAGTTCTAAAAACTTTCAGTTTGACCCTCGTAAGCGAGTTATACTTTAAATATTGTCAAAAATCCTACTGAATAAAAGTGACTAAGAAACTATATGTAGAATTGTTCATGAGCAAACAAAAATAGGATCAAATTTCAAGGCAAAATAACCAACATTCACTATCACGTCATGTTAGCTATTCGGCAAATATTGTCACGTGTGTCTAATGGCCGGAGAAAGGCGATATGTGTCATTAATTACCAGGAACCTGAACTCCAAGATAATGTCGAGCGATGTATGGCGTTTACCGAAAACTGACTCCGAAAGTCATGTAGCTAATAAAATATGTATAAAAATTACTTGATATTTGTATCTGACGATTTAATCGATATATTCCGGCTTGAAATTTTCAGATTAATTATGTTCTTCTTAAAATGCATGGTACATGCATTGGTTATGAAATGCAAGTTTTTGGAAAAATGTGTGTTATTTTTTTTTTTGTAAATAAGTGATTGATTGACATGTACAGGATATAAGGTGTATGCAAATACGATCTGTCAGAGGTGTAAAAGTGACATTTTGAACGACTGTTTTCTCAACTAATTGTATAGTAAATTGGGTATTAATGTAATAAGTGTATTACTATTCACATGAAGGCCAGAGTCCCTAAAAAGAAGAACGTTACGAAGGGCCAGAAAGAAACCTTTTGCTTTCTTTTTTTTACAAAGTAAAATAATAGAACGTCTACGTTAAGCATAAAGTAACAAAAGATCAGTGATAAGAGTGCCCAAAAAGGTTTGAAATAAAGTAACGAAATTCAATTTCACATTCAATTTTATATTACTTAACTAAATAAATAGAAAAAGGGTTCAATGTACTGTAAATGGAATTTCTAGGTGGTACTGTATAATAGAACTAAATTATTACTCTTAAAAAGGAAAAGGAAAGGTTCTTTTCTTTTGGATAGTCATTAAATAACTTTTCAGTAGGTACATTGGTACTAAAGAGAACTAAAGAGAAACATAACTGATAAAAAAACATTCTTTGAAAAATATCCTATGAATAGAATTTAGTACTCTTTCTTTTTGAATTAATATTCGGATTTATAGTACTACCTCTCGCAACCGGGTAAAAAGTATTCAATGCCCTTTCTCAGGCTAATTGTGTACCATCAGCCTATATTTTAACATCTAAAAATAATATACTAAGAACATAACCTAACCTAACCTATACCTATTTCCTACGTTACAAGTTTTCCGTCGTTACAAAGGTCAGGCGTTGGACTATTTTAGGTTTTCAATTTCGCTTCTAGAACTATTTTGGTGAACTAACTTGTACTGTACCTATTTATCTAAGATGTAGGGTGTGACAGCTTGCATTAATAATAGGCCAGTGTTATTATGATAATATGTGTAACAATCGTCTTGAGATGTAATGACCTCTTGAATAGGTGTTTATGTAGATTATGTATGTGACGTCAAATTCGAAATAGTAGGTATATGTAGGTATTTTTTGGTACTTAACAATTTACACGTTCAACTTTGTGGTACGAGTACTCATATGTCTGCCTTAACGGTCTTTACAACCTGATTTTTGTTTTAAGTACATTTTTGCTGTTCCTGATTTGTGTAAGAAGAGCCTTTGCCCTGACAATAAAAAGACTGATGATGATTGCTTAACTATTTGCATTAGTATATTTTATACTGACTTAAATTTTACCCTTTGGTAATAAAAGGCACACACCAATAAGTCAGGGACCAATAAATATATTTACAGCAATAGAAGCGTGCCTGCACGAGTTTAATTTACTGTAATATGACCGCTGAGCTCACGTGCCTCACGTTGCATGAAACTAGTTCGAATCTAGATTGTAAATAGTACCTATACCTAACCCCTTTTAATATAAAACTAATGTCTGTATTTCTTGTTTACTGTAATGGCGTTCGCTACAAAATGTTGTTACATAATTACTGTAATTTTTTTAGGTTTTCATACATAAGGGAAAAGGGAAAATTTGTTATACGAACGTTCTTTTATTTGTCCTAATTAACGCTTGCATATTCGCCTCAAAATTGTTCACGAAATGTCCGTGTGTTTTAATGCTCATTCAATTCACGCAACAAAAACCTTTCTCCACGTAGTTTGTTGTCCAATAGCAACCGAACGCTCCGTCCAATGCGAAAGTGCTATAAAACATATTAAAATTTTCTCTATAATCAACATAATTAGCGCAGCTCAAATAAATCCAGTCTAGTTTTAAGTTGTTTAGTCTTTTTTAGTTTGGAACGCGATAATTGGCCGTATCAGGCGAGCGATTAAGGGCCTGTATACAAGTGCGGTAGCCGGCAAATCGGTAAGTGCTCGGGTTTGCCGCTTCGACAACGCCTCGCTCGTTAATTGGTTTCTGCGTTCTAGAGTTCTAGAACACACTATTACACGCTCACTACGTTTAAGTTGAGATGTAGGTTTGGTATCGTAGAAGTAGTTTTAATTTTTTGTTCAGATTTTTTTGGTATTAGTTAAACCTAGGTGCTAGTAGAAACAACCTATAATTTCCTAATTAAAAATTAAAGCACCAAAAATTATTCTGATTTTATAAAACTAAAAGTGAGTTTATAAAACGGTCCCAGTTAGTTTCTTAACTTTTTTGAGAATATATTTTACTATTGATGATAACTTATTGGTCCACCGTTATTTATGTATTGGAGTTTTCAATTATTATTTCCGATTAAGGACTAAAAACACCAGTTGATTAATGCTCACAAGTTGATTATCACACTTTTAACAGAAACCACACTTCAACAATTTCATACTTCATTACTCAAACTCCAAACAAAGTCAGCAACAATTGTCATACCAGCAAACAACGTCATAAAGCAAAACACCAGTTGTTTTTGGAGCAATCACCCAACAACTCGAGGATAACTAACTCAGTACAAAGACCACTGAAAATCGCTGAAACTCGAGATATCTGATCATTAAAAGACTACACAAGTAATCACTACAAAACTCAGATTTATTTCTGCAACCAACTGTAAATTGAAAAACTAAATAACTCAGACCAGAAGAAACCTAAACTTTTCCAATGTTTTCAAAGATTTTAAAGTACTAAGATATTTTAATACGAGTTTGAAAGTTTGAATACTGTTTGCAAGATTGTTTTAATGCTGGTATAAATAACAGAATGAACCTTTTTCTGACACATTTCATATTTCGAAATACAACGATGAAATTGGATGGGTACACCGTGTCTATTCGCACCAACTCAGCAAAGCTGTCATTTTTACCTAACCCTCTTGTCCGGCAAAAAATCTGCACATATTTTTTTTTGGCAATATCCCTTTTATTTTACGTCAGTCTACAACAATTTGTTTACAATATATCTTTCTAATCTAATACGACAACAAATTCTAAACAATGCCGCTTTATTAACCAAAGTCTTTGAAAATTATTTGTTTTACAAAACCGTTTATTTATCGATAAACCACCGTCATCGTAGTATCTCCCCACCGTAGCCGTAGCGTCGTAGCGGCGGCCGCGTAGCTCCGTAGCAAGATTCAGTGCTACGTTCGCCGCGCCCGCTGCCGCCACGCGATGCCGTCGAAACCGCCACACATACGCAACTTTAGCTCGCGCCGTTAATCACAATATTTTTATGAACGTTGTAAATACTTTATTACTTAAATCGAGTTTTTAACATAATAGAAAATAATATGAGACAGTAACTTTTTTATTTTGTAAACATATTAACCGTCATGTTTAACAGGTTTTTCAAGTTATTATTTTACTAAAATAACTTAAAAAAATATGTTAAAATAGTCTAAGTATGAAATAAATTAAAAAAGTGTGTCAAGTTAAGTTTAGTAAGAGTTAAATACTCAGTAAGCTACACGATGCCTCCGTTGTTTGTTCGCTACTTGAAATGCGTTGTTGCAACGTTTTTAATAAAAGGTGAGTGACTACTTATTTTGTACTTTAGTGTATTTATTAAGTGTTAACAGTGAGTAAAGCAAAATTATTCTGAAGTTTAGATATATTTTATTTAGCATTTTTATATTTAATTGTATAACGGATTGTGACGGTGCTATAGCTACCTCCTAGTCGAAAATAATGTTCAAAGGTGGAATTACAAAAATTAATTATTGTGTGATATCTTTTCCTATATTTGCTCCCTTAGCATTAAGGGTTTAAAACCGGATTACGTTTTATTATACATAGAAGTTATTTCGCAGTAAAAAGTTACTAGTTAGGCTTCTTTGAGGATCTCAACAGAAACGAACATTTTAGTTTTTTTTTTACGACAAAGAGGGATTAAGCTGAGACAACTTTGTGTCTTTATTCCTAATTTTCGTCCTGCGTAAAATGTAAATTGGCAGTTCGTTCCATATAAAAGATTTAGTACTTACCTAGCTTAATATTTTTTCTACTGTTTGTCTTCAATATGGGAAAATCTCATTTCTTATGTGGAAAGAACAGGGTGTAGTATTTTTTAGGGAAATTAGAACCTTTGCTTTGGAGGTATCATTGTCACCATGACTTAATTATCTAGTAATAGTTGTTCACAGCGATTCCAGCACTGTCCCGAGGGACTACTTTACACACCCGGATATAAAGTAGCCAATGTCCTTTCTCAGGTTCTTGACCAACTATGCAACTAACATTAAGACATTTGCATATAGATAGATAACCAGACAGATAGCGTGACTTTCATCTTAAATAGCATATGGATACTTTTGATTATTTTATAATGTCTTTCTGAAACAAAAGCTATGCATAGAAAACATAACGTCCAATGCCCATTAGATGTTACGTATTTTTTTTTTCAATCTTTATAAGAGTTAATCAGTAGAGACAGTTATACAATATGAAATTTTTATACCTTTAGACCAGCAACGAACTTAACTCGAAACATGGGATGAAGGCTGGCTTAAATTGTGCGAAGAGGCTCTCTAGATTTAACAAAGTAAAATGCTTTTGAAAGAATATACCTGCTTAAAAAGTAGCAGAAAATCTTCTTATAAAAAAAAAAACTATACACACACAAATGTGTTGATAAAAGATCAGTGATATTTTTTCATGTAATGAGAGAATATATAGTTAGAGCTCCCGTACACTGTCAGCCGATAGTTTGTTTAGGGTCATAAAACATAACAAAGATTATTTTAAAAAAGAGTTACCATGGAGTTTCTTGCCCGTTTTTCTCCATAGGAAGCTACTTTTGGAATGGGCTACTAGAATCAAACTTTGTTATATTTTTGACGTTCATAAAGTGCTTGTAAAGGCCTAAATTAAATAAATGATTTGACTTTGACTTTAATTAGGTATTCAGACCGACTGAAATTTTGCTGGAATCAAGATTTGATTTAAAAAAATAATCGCCAACCATCGGGTTAGCAAACGGCAGACTGTTTAGTTTCCAGGGGTCTCATAAATGAAATTCATAAAAAGCCAGTCATAATTTTTTTAAAGCTAATGAGAGACTAGTTAGCCTTGGCAAAGTGCACATTGACAAAAGGCCAAGAAAGTTCTAGGAAGAATGAAAAGAAAATTAAAATTTTACTAATGACTCATTAAGCACACTCGAAGTTTCCCGAGCCATGAAAACTAGCCGATTTTAACTTTATGCCTTCTATTTCTCACGTTAAATAACTATATATTAACCCTGATAATAAGTACTAATTCCCCTTTTTTATGTAGGCGTGTTAAATAATACATAATCGGTTTTGCAATATTTCAACAAAAGCGAACCAAACCAACAGTTACGAACAAAGACAGACACTCGTATATATGATTAACAAAAGTGAGGATTAAGTTATTACGGGACCAAATGTGGACGTTCCAATTGTGTCAATATAAAGCTTTTGTATTGTGTATCGAATTCTGCAAAATATTATACATACATGTATATATTTGTCCGCCCACGGCCTTACGTCACTGTGGTACGTTTTTGCAAACTCGACATTGGGCCTCTAGCAGGTACGTACTACGTACCTACCTATACAGCTAGCATAGATTGTTGTCGTTTGAAATACTTTTTGATCCCATATATGAAATGAAACTCTTGTGTAGGCTATTTTTTGTGTAGGTTTTTATTTTGACGTTTCCTTTAAAAAATTCCTTTGAAATTATTGTCACACTAAAGCTACAATTATATTAAAATTGTAAGGAAGTGTTTTAAACATTAATGTAACAAGTTTTAAGTTGCCTCTTAATTAATTTTTATTCCCATAATTAAAAGTGGGTAGATAAAATGAAATTTAATTCAACATTCCTTAACAAAATATATATTCAGTCAGCGTTAATTATGGTCAGCCTACACACGTTCTAAATGTCAGCAAAAATTAATGAAGAAAAATTTTCCGCCTGCGGCCGTTCTAACTGATTTGACTATTAAAAAGTTAAAAAGGTTGTGATAAGAAGTTCAACAGTAAGTTTGATGTCGCCTACGTTTCTTCTTCAGCGCTAAATATAGGCGTCTCTAGAGACTGCTGTAACAAATGGACCCAAGGAGGTTTGCCATAATGACTTCGCTTAGTGGCCTAATCAAGAATGGTATAATATTACCACTAGGTACTCGTAATGGTTGGTATAATATCGTTATTATTCAAGCAAATAAAGCCAGTTTTCCTGGTTCACTTTTTTGGAAATCCCCTGTGAATTTACATACGGTGCTCTGAAATATTCAGTACCTGACCACAGTACTGATGTTGTTATGAACTTTGCGTTTGTTTATCAAACCCGTGCGAATGGAAATATTGTCCATTTTATTTTACGTTACATTCATACACCTCTCTCCAACTGCTCTAGCTCTCTGAAATAAGGTTTTATGCACGCAAATGTTCCTCTGAGGATAAATTATGTATTGAAATATTAAGCAAATCTGTTCAGCATTTTCTACCAGCAGATGCACGCAGCTGGCTTGTTTTAAATTAAAGTATGTAGTGGTGATTTAATCATTCATTTGTTTCTTAGTTTTGAATTATATTTTTTTTATAGGTATGCATGGTGATGATAGGCACAATATTGCATAGGTATAATAAATTGTGCTAATATAGTTTTAATATGCTTGATTAACTAATTAACATACAAATACATTTCTAAAATAACACGATAATATCTTATTAGATTGATAAACAAAAGTGCAAAATGCTCATAAATCCAGCCTTGAAAATGTTTTGTTAAATTATAATATTAAAATTATCATACCTCGATTTATTATAAATTCCTTTAAGTAGGTAAATAAATATAATACCTACATATAACTGTGGATGTACTTGTTCAGTATGTAGTAAGTATCTTTAGGAAGCCTACTGGTGGTGTTTAAGCGAAGTTTGGAGCCTCATTTACATGGAATTTGGTCCTATCACGACGTGTAATACTTAACTCCATGCATATTAAAAGAGCTTTAGAAATTGAATTTTCGTATATTAGCACACCCATTCAAAGATTAGGATATTGATTTAGGATGGGCTGTTCAACTAGTGATTTCATAGGTAAAACCTATCTTTTCCCCATAAAAACAAAGCATAAATTACTACCTATCTATTTATTTAAAAAGAAAAATCCATAGCTTATCCAAGTTACTAGAAAACTGGTTAGTTGCAAACCCTGACTATGACACCTCAATTATAGACGATTTGAAGTGAATATACTTTTTGCAGCAAACTGAAGCGTATTTTTCTCGTAACAATTTAGTCTAAAATAAAAAACTGCTCTGTGGTATCATGCAACTGATATTTCGTTCTATTATTTTAATACCTTGCATTATCTTCGTGCGCTCGAATTGTCGAATGCTCGAGGAAAATTATATTTAATATCAATTTCCTGAGTAAACGCTGAGCTCGAAAAAGCTAAATAGGTACTCATAGGTACAGTCAACTTCATGTCAGTGGTAATAGTTTTATAGGAAAATCGTACTTATTACTATTGAGTTAAGATGCATGACAGTTACCACTCATGTGCAGTTTACTGTACCTACTCCCGTACATGTTTTGTTATACATTGAAACATACCTGTAGTTATTTAAATAATGTGTTCACCAAAGCGTGACCCATTTTTTTGGGAAATCTCATTATGCGTGCACACGTATATTGAGTTTGGATTTTCAAATATTTGCTTGTTTCGTGTTTATTAATGGGACTGCATATTAATTATCCTATGAAATTAATGTGTGCGCCAAATAAAGTTGGTGTTTACATTATGTATGGAGCAATAGCTACTGCAGTAGTTCAAAAATCATTTCCATGATACGTATCAATTTACTTTCCTGAGTAACACAAATTTACATAAACTTTTTGCAAAGAAACGATCATAAGGATGTGAGGAAAACCAAAAGAAAACCTACAAAATTCCATTACAATAACGTCTTTATGTCTGTAAAACATTCTTTGTTTCAAAGCGGTTGTATATTTTGTTATAACAAATATATTGTATCGTACCCTCGTCATGTCTTCAAATCCTCACAGAGCTTGTCATAAGCTAACCCATCTTACTGTTCGCAGTCATGTTGCTGTCTTTTTACATACTGCAATATGTTAACTAGTGTATTACTGTTACTTGTCAAGGTTCATCCTTTGTAATATGAATAGGATTGTACCAACATCAATATTTGACGACGCTCCGTGTAAATCTTCGCTTTCTCCTATTTGTATACGGTTTGAATGTGAAGGATATATTTTCTTTAGGATCCTCGAGTTTATCTGTAGGTATAGGTTAGACTTTCCAATGTACCTATATATAGTGGGTTATGCGTCTAAATAAAGGAACGCTAGTCTAGTACATACAATCCGCGTATATGAGCAAGCATGACAGGCCACGTCTCATGGGCCATACAAATCGTGTGTACATTAATTGAACGCTTGTTCTGAACGAAACTTTAAAATAACGAACTGCCACTCTTTTATAGCTTGTATTGAGTATTATATCGAAGTAAGTAGTTTCAAAGCGTGGGAGTGTTATTTCCCGACATAAATCTTTGGCCCAACAAAGACTTCAATTAGAGTGCGCCGTTTGAACTTCCCTTTTGTCAATTAAATCGGTTCTAGACGTTATTATCTGGTTCTACGATTACCAATCAATTTTCTGAGAGTTGTAATTAAATGTGTATTTTCGTCGCAACCATTTGAAATCGTGTTTTTGTTTGGAAGTTTATCTACAGTTAAGTGAAAGACAAAGATGTGTTTCTAAATCATTGCACAGTTTAACTCAAACTCAACATTACTTATAAAAACAAACAATGTGATATCTGGAGTTAAAACGGACCTTGATCTTTAAATTGGTTTCGAATGTCATTTGTTACGAAATATCGATCACGTCTAAATTAAGTTGGCTGTTTGGTTGAGCTTGTAATTCTCAGAATAGGGACTGTTTCAAAGAAAATTACAAAAACACAAAGGAAATTATACTCTGAAAAGCCGGAGGGTCGCTGGTAAAATATGCAATTCATCAGTATTTTCATATTTAGACAAATTGAGAATAAATGCTTCTCATTTTGTAGTCTGTATATCAGAGCTTTACGAACGAGTTAGTTCTTCCACAGCGTGCAGTAATATCAAATTTATTGACAATAAAACCTTATTGGTTCATTATATCGACACGTTAATACCCCAAAGCCTTGCTTCTGTTCATGTGACATCGTAACGTAGGCAACGATAATTGTGATTAACTTGTAATTAAGTTACTTGATTTTAAATAAGAGCCTTCCTTCCTGTTTTTTTAACGTTCTGTTTATTCAAGTTTAATCATATTACGAGGTGGGCCGCGCATGGAAACGCGGACCCGAATCCTGTTAAGTGCTTGCTAATTATTTTTTTCATAATTTTTTGGCTTTCATAGTATCTTATAACGTGAATGTTTGTGTTTAATTATTTTATAAAACGGAATATTATTCATAATAATTATTTTATATTTACTTAATTAAAGTCTAAGATAAAATCTGCCAAATCATTTTGAAACAATGCTTCAAGTTGATCATAAAATTCCGGCATCAATTTTTCGGTTACCGTGAAAACGGAACAACATTAATCAAAAGCGAAAGCATTTTAAAACTTCCCGTTTCGCCCCTCAAGATATTCTGGTTCGCTAATTGAATTGAGAAATAAACTTGCATCTCGCAAAGAGAAACAGTTCTGTTCAAGCATCGTTGTAATACTCCAATGGGTGGCTAATTACCGGTTGCAATAAATGCTCCTTTTCAGCCGTTTCATTTAATGAAATGTTATATTTAATGTTCATTTTGTGTGTTTTCGGATTCCTTTTGAGTTTTTTTTTTGGAATTACACGAAATAACTTTAAGTGAAAGTTTGTAAACCGTAAAATGAAAATCAAAGCTAATAGTAAGAATAGTAATAGGTCTGGTTGTTTTAATAAGAATAAGCCTGTTAACCAGTACTAATTTACCCAGAAGAAAACCTTACACTCACTGGGAAATATACATATTAAAAAAATATTATTATATACTCAGTTTTTGAGATTAATTTGATACCAGTTCAGCTTACAAATTTCGAAGGAGTTTAAAACAGTGCTTTAACTAAGATAATTATTATCCAAGACTTCGAGAGATGGATATACTATCTTCCTTGAAGCTAATAGTTTGTAATAGTATGTAGTTAGTGGATGCGAGCTCCTGCGTGTTTAGATGTGTTGCAGCCCTAATAGAATAGTTGCCTAGTTAGGAACTTCTACCACTTTAGTAGACGGATGTCCGGTAATAGTGGACTTTGTGATCAAAACGTGACAGCAAATAATCTCTACTGCTTACTACCCGTTCAAGTATTTTTTCAAACATTTTTTTAATATTAATGACCAGTTGATTTCCTGCGGTTTCACCCACATCCCGTGGGAACTACTATCCGTACCAGGATAAAATATAACCTATGTTACTCGGAAACAGTGTAGTATTCCAAAAGTGGAAGATTTTTAAAATCGGTTCAGTAGTTTCGAAGCCTTTAGGGAACAAAAGAACAAACAAAAAAGAATATCTTTATCACATTAGTACAGTCACTTGAATGTTTCAAATATTTACCTTTAATGAAGTTCCTTTTGACTTTTTATAGAATAACATTATAAATTATTTCAAAACATTCCTGCTGTTCTCCGTAAGGAGCTCACAGCTGCAAGAAGCCCAAATAGTTGTGTTTTCGGGACATAATTAGTAGAAGCAACGTAAGCTAATTATTTTGCGAGAAAAGGCCTTTCTGTAAGATGCTGCTCTACTTGGGCAACTTAATTGATTGTCCTGTCCTAGCAGCTGGTCTGTAATAGTTTATATTTATACAAAATACATATGAATTATAATTTATTTAAGTACGTTAGTAAATATGAATGATTTTAATTAGTTTACGTATATCAATGATAGGTTCACAAACGACTGATGAATTAATTAATTTATAATAAATATTCCATTCCGTTTATTTATTTATTTGATTAGTTATTCTGTACTAATATTATGGAGGTAGATTTTTTTACTTTGTCACTTTGTAGAAGGGATTTTTTTGGATTTATTGGAACGATAAGGTTTACCAATAGAAAGCCAAGTTGCTCTTATGTCACAGGCTTTATTTTATTCTAGCATGGAAAGTCAATTTTTTAGGAAGCACGCGAGCGACGGTTCGTATACACGTATGAATAGAACTGAAGATCAAGAGAGACAACATTTTTGGGACACACAAAGTAGTAGTAACAAATAGAAAGCTTATACACTGTAGGAATGAATGTAGCGTCTCTGAAACGAGTGGGCCGTATGTGTTCTAAAGCCCACCGCCTGCACACTTTAACACCACAATATATTGTTGTCCAGTTTAGACGCAGCAATGCATCACAGAATAGAAACAAAACGTATGCTTTGCTTCGCGTGCCAGTTTCATATTCTTTTCATAAAGTTATTCTATGTTTGAGAATGTGTGGTTTGGAGACGGAAGTCCAGTTTTGCTAGTAGAACTTACTTCTTATTGTTATTCGTTATACTCTCTAGGTATACATAAAATGATTCACATCTTCTACGATAATAAGTATAATACATTAAAATTCACTCTTCATTCCATATTTTTATTCATTTTGGGGAATTTTTAGTATCAAAACCAAAATACGTTTATTCTACAATCAAATTTGAATAATATTTTTTGTTAATAAAAGAATACGTAAAGAATCTTTTCCTACCTAATCTGAATACCAAGATTGATATTTGCCTTTACATTTGCTATGCCATCTATCACGCACTCACTGAACTATTTGCCGAAAGGGCTTCTCCATAAAAATGTGATTGGTAAACGACAAAAACCAAGGGAATATGAAATGAGCCTCCAATTGGGAATTTTGGTCGAACTCAAAGTTTTATGAGTTCGCCTCTTCCAACTTTTATTACCTCCAAGCTTTTTATTTTAATTTGCTCGTAATATAAAAAAAAAAGTTTTGATGTGTGCTTGTGTTCGAAATTTGAAATTAATCGACAAATATTGCTTGAGTTTCGTCTGTTATTTTCTTTGATCTTAAACATCTGTGTAGCAGTTGATTAAAAATTAATTCAGCGGTTAGGTGTTTAATTTTCGAAGACTATTTGTATTGCCAATGATGTTTTAGACTCTTTGGGGTTCATAAAATGGACATAGTGGATTTCTCAATTTTTCTCCTGTATGAAAATAATATGCTACTATCTATAACTTATCTATAAATAAACATTATTCTTGAGCCCTTCGAGACACATGTCTACATAACCTATTTAGAGTTCCTAAGGGAAAGTTGATACAACAGTAAGAAAAAGATAGTATCTACTTATAGTACCTATGTAATAAAACTTTCATATTACACGTATAGGACGCTGGAAGCTGTAGGCAGCGATTCTTTGTAAGACAATAGCAAATTGTATGAAGCTTATGTTCTCATCTTGCAAACTAATTTACATTGCAGGCTGAGAGAACACAATAGACGCAGTTTTAAGATATTTGTAGGTAAGACTGAAACTTGACTTCAGTTTTTATGGCTCGTTTAAGAAATGTAAGCTGTATTTTTTCTTTTTGTATCCATGTACATTTTCCAACAAGACATATTTGATGTCTCAGCAGAGGTAGGTCTATTCTTAGAATTTCATCAATAAATCGCGCTAACAAAAGTACCCTGAAATCGGCTATTGGTAATAATATACCTAGAACCTTATGAAACCCTTAAATCTATCCGTAATTATTTATTTATTTAGTACACTATGAAGGACTTACAGCTAAACAAAAACTAAACAATAGAAGGAAGTCATAGTCGACAGAGAGCCAACTAGAAGTCCTCGCTTATAATATCAGCTTAGAAATAAAAACTTTACTATGTTATAACGCTGAAGTCTGCTTGTCTGCTTGAACGCGCTAATCACAGTAAATACCGATAAGATTTATCAAGGAAACCTTCTACTTAGACTACTTTTTATCGGGGTGCGCGAGTAGTTCTCACCGGACCTCTTTGAAGGTTTGTAATCATCAACATCACATCAGCAAATTGCCGCCCACTGCTGAACGTAGGCCTCCCCCATCGAACGCCAACCATCACCGCTTGTGATCACAAAACTAAAATAGCAGTCAGTTCTATAAATAAGTTGCGAAATTAAGATATGTAGGTTTGTGTAGGCACTATAAAATTAATTCAAATGTGTTGTGGACAACTTAAATTGTTCGATAAATCACTTAGTGAACACTTTAGTACTACGAAGGGGAGTTTAATAGGCAAAGCGTTAATTCGTCTGTAATATAACCGTAATCAAAACTGAAACTATTCCGAGGGGGTTTGTTATTGTGTGAGATGCTCGTGAAGTGGATGTAAGTAGTAGAAGACGATAGAGGAGATAAATATTTTTGGTAACAACTTGAAATATACCATTGATGAAACGTCATCTTAGCAATGGTGTAGGTATTGAAATAAGGTCCATATTGGTTTGGTGACTGAGAAGGAAATAATTATTAAATATTTTCTTGTCCTTTTATTATTTATTTGCTTTTCTCCTCAGCCATGATATCTGTATCGGATACTTACCTACCTGGCATTCTATCATTCTACATTTCATCCTGGATCCCGAAAATTGAAATCTTCCTGAATTACAATAAAAAATGCTGTAAAATACCCAATTTTATATTCCACCCACTAAACATCAAAGATTGAACCCGAAGAGGGACCTTACTTCCGCAAGAAATAAGATGTTCTCCAGTACCTAATCCCATCTCTTTAAATATTATTTCAGCTGCGCGTTATTATTATACCCCCTATAAATGATCAAATGGGGTATGTTATTCCACGACCCACATTCAGTATTTACCTGTGTAGTGAAATCGTATTACGATCACCATCATTTACTCATTGAGTATGGTATCCTTGTTACAACCTTTTTTGTGGTAAGCGTAAATCTATGGTAGAAACCGGGAGGTTTATCGCCAGCTAATGTTATTTTTACGCTCCTCTCCTTGAAGAAAAAGGTAAGTCCCAATTACCCATAAAACGTATTTACATACCACTGAAATGTGTTCGATAATAACCTATTCGATGCTTTATCATCAATGTCTGCTATCAAACTTGGTCCTTTATTACGTAGAGATTAACTATTAGACAACACACCTATTTTTCTTGTTAACGATACATAAATCAAGAATTATAATGGAGGGAAACTACTTCCTAATAAACAGATGTTACACATTATGACATAACTTTAGCTATGTACATAAATACCTACCCACAAATATGAAGCACATAATAATATTATTGTGCGTCGTGACATATCTCAACGTCACAAATGTGGTTTCCACACATGTGAGCCTTAACAAGTGGGTTTCAAGTCGAACCAAACATCCTCACGGTGGATTAAAATCACTGTAAATATTGTCACCGACATCCGTATTGGCACACGGTCCCACAATAGCGTATCAATTGAACTAGACCCGAGACTAGCGTGCTGAGGGAATTTATAAAATCCACTAGAGATGTCACAGCTCCCGTATAATGTGAAAATATTTGTAAACGAATCATAAAGCGACTGTTTTATTATTTAAATGGAGCGTAAAAGTTAATCCTTTGTCATTTGAGCGCATCACAATCTTCATTTGGTTTAGTAATTCGGGCGGGCCCGAGCGGCGGGACAATTAGCATCTGCGCTTGACGTCACAAGTGAAAATAAAGCGCTGCGTGCGCTTTATTGCCCGGAACCAAATACAGTGTTAGACAGTATACATTTTTATTTCGTTGTAAACACGTGTTATGCAACTTCGCTTCATAAAATGTATACGAAATGTTATATTTTGAAGTTTACTGGTTGTAAAATGAAGTTGATGTTGTTTGACTTTAGTGTCATTTGTATTGATATCTATTATGATGGGGGCGGTCTTGTATATCGTTGTAATCATGCCTCGCTGACTGTGTTACAATATAATGATGTTCTTTATTTAATTATCTATTAAAAAATTCAATAAAATATTACAATGACCTAATTACAGTTTTGATGTTTACTTAAATACCTATAAAAAAATTAAAATTATTTAAACTAAAAACAAAAATCTCGAAGATTCAAATACTATTATTAGAACTGTGCTGTAATCTGATGACGGCTGAAAGGTGAGACACCGTCCATAATTACATAATGTCAAGATCTTGTCTCTTGAAAATGAGTTATCCGGCTTGACGGGGAGGAACGTGGTGGTCAAACATTTACAACTTTGACGTTCTATCAGAGTAGTAGAAACTTTATAATTGAAAACTTAACTAAGAGCTTTATGGAGATTTATCGTGACATGGAATATTGATTTAAATGCTTTGATCGTAACAATTAGAGAGTTATAAGACCGTTATCTAGCTTAGACAGTTGACTGTTGTCTAGTCTAATTGGAGCAATCTGATTAGTTGAATTACTTCGTATTTCAAATTTTATAACAGCCAGCATTACAAAACACTCGGAAACAATGCATACGAGTAATAATGCTGTATCTATTCATAAAGTTTCCTTTAAAGCTTTGCGTTACACTTCGAACTTTTCTTTTATTCTTATGTTTTTCATTACGACATGCAAATGCGTTGTGCCTCGTTAAAATATAATTCTATGCCGCATTTTGTAAATGGATGCGGAAGGAGTACTTTTTGGATCTCTTTGTAAGAATCGTAAATGTAGATATTTAATTCGACACGGTTCTAAACCATGGGTAAGAGAATAAAAGGAATCTCTTCCGTGTATGGGAAAATAGGCAGCTGATACGATACTCATGTATGTTGACTATGTAATACAGAGTGTTTTCCTATGGCATCTGGACTCGTCAACAAAGAGTACATAATAGGTTGCCATGGAAACGGATGGTTAAATAAGGAAAGCGGGTAACAATGGGGTGCGGTAAATATTTTATTGAGAGACACAAATTATGAATATCTAAAAAGAGGTTTTGAAACATTCACATTATCTTATGGTACTGAATCTTCAACTGTTGAATTCTTAAAGTTGACAATTTCAGATTTTATTATTCAATTTTAAAGTAAATAAATAAATGTACAAAGGGTTCATTAAAAAAATAATTATTTTCTATAAATTTAAAATTTTGCTTCGTTGAGCCACAATATGAATATGATTACTACCAAACTCGAGTATTAGCGAAGAATAATATTGGATCACTTATGAGACGAGGCTTTGACCTCGTTTATCTTGTCTGTCTGTCTGACACGTGTTTACCATTGCTTCAGAAAGACGTTATGATTGATTGTATGTTTATGAGCCTATAGATCCATTATTTTTTATATTGCATGCAAATTATGTGGTATTTTTTATTGAGAAAAAATGCAGAAATTAAGTATTAATTCTTAATAAAGATTTTACTTTTCCCTAATGTTTTTAAGTGTTGTGGTAACTGGTATATTATGTAGTTACTTGTTATATTACGAGTATGTAGGTACTGTACTCGGATATAGATCAAAATCTGTGTAATGGTACTGACAAAATGGATGGAATTACGGGATTTAGTCAATATTTTGAAACAAACTTGTTTCTTACTTCCCCTGTTTTTTATTGGTTCTATGCGAAATGGCAGCCATATTTAGGGCAAAATGTGGTTTCGAGTGGTGCTTTGGCACCAGTAGTAAGCTCGCTTTATCCGTTAGGGATTTTAGGAGTGTCATTGAGACTGTGTGAATTTTTAATTCTCTATTTGAAAAGTGTTTTTTTTTCCTTTTTGTGACTCACTTTGTGGCTTTTATTTACAAAGTTAGGTTAGGTTTTGGTCATTGTTTTATCACTACCTTTTACTATTTGTTATTGGTCATACCACGGATGACAGAATTTGTGTGGAGTTTTGTTATTGTAAACGTATGGCAATTTTATTGAACTGTGTACCCATAACTGATTGCGTTCAAATTCAATCATTTCACATGATTGTAGTGACTGTTTACAGAAGCCTTTTTAGGGTTCCGTAGCCAAAATGGCAAAAACGGAACCCTTATAGTTTCGTCATGTCCGTCTGTCCGTCTGTCCGTCTGTCACAGCCGATTTACTCGGAAACTATAAGTACTACAGTGATGAAATTTGATGGGAATATGTGTTGTATGAACCGCTACAAAAATATGACACTAAATAGTAAAAAAAAGAATTGGGGGTGGGGCCCCCCATACATGTAACTGAGGGATGAAATTATTTTTTTCGATGTACATACCCGTGTGGGGTATCAATGGAAAGGTCTTTTAAAATGATATAAAGTTTTCTAAAAAACATTTTTCTTAAAGTGAACGGTTTTTGAGATATCAGCTCTCAAAGTCGTAAAAAGTATGTCCCCCCCCCTCTATTTTTATAACTACGGGGTATAAAATTCTAAAAAAAATAGAGGTGATGCATGCTAATTAACTCTTTCAACGATTTTTGGTTTGATCAAAGTATCTCTTATAGTTTTTGAGATAGGTTGATTTAACTGTAATTTACGGAACCCTTCGTGCACGAGTCCGACTCGCACTTGGCCGGTTTTTCATTTTTATTTCAACGTGTAAACAGTAAAGTAAATGTTTGTCATAGCGCTTTATAACTCGTTAACCGTGCAACAACTCCATATTCAAGCCTGAATGAGATTTGTTTGGGGACGATTGGAAGACGATACCTACTGTCGGTATATCTGGTATGGTACTATGAGATGTGCGTGTGAAAGTTTTTAAAAATTAAATACTAAAACAAATGCTACTGGTAACTGGCTGTTTTTGTTCATTATTTATATTTTTATTCCTTGTTTACAGGTGCTTTGTGCTGCGACGAAGAGTACAGACTGGTGCGACACCTGATGACGCGCTATGACGCCTCTGTGAGGCCCGTGGAGAACTCCTCACAACCTCTCCTCGTCACCTTCGGAGTGTCACTGCATCATATCATCGATGTGGTTCGTATTTCAATATAATATTTATTTAATGTGAAGCTTAAAGTCGTGTTCAGAAAGAAAATTGGTTAGCTACCGCTGATCTACCAACACGTATCGGCGCTGATCCATTTTGTAATAGACATTGCCTCACGTTAATTTAATCTGGTTGCTTCATGTTAACCGAATGAACCATCGGCGCTGGCTACCAGATTTCTTTCTTTCTGTATACGGCGTTATATGTGTAGAAACATCCTCGTATCTTAGTCCTAAGCTACAAAAAAGAATTGTACCCGTATCAGTACTCGTTCAAAGAAAAACGTGTAATTCATATACTTAGAGCTCTTTGCGCAAAAAAACTGAAAGAAATGGAAATCCTTAATACATTGTGATACCTATACAATGTGGGTCCACATGAATTGTTTAAAGTCTGAACACTGCTAAGAGGTTCTAAGTGTAACTGTTATTATCTATGGATGCATCGTGGATATATGTATATTCATAGGTATTAACTCTTCTCTTCTCATTTTTGCTGAAAATATTTTTGAAGCGTTAAAAAAGACTGACAAAGCAAATGTCTCGAGCAAGATTAGAAAACTAAGATGAGAATCTGCCCACAAAATATTCTTGAAAAGTTATCCCGTGTGCTCACATACCGCTGATGTGAAACTCCGCCCGTCGTTTGAGAAAATTAAAACTGTCTTACGAACTTTTCAACTAATTACATCAAGAAAAATATAGGGTACTGAGCTGTGACCGTGACGAAGTTACATAACAGTACTCTGTTAATTGTCTTTGAGTGAATGTTTTTAAAGGTACATTTGTGATGTTATTGGATAAAATTATGTTAGTCGGTGAATAGTATCACAAGTGAGAACTGATAAATAGCAGCTTACATAGCTTTCCTTGAATCATGAGCTATCTAAAACTATTTATTTTTCAAATCAGACTAGTGAGAGAACCCAATTCTGGGTTAAGCTCGCCATTGTACATAAACTGTCTGTATTATTTTTATATATTTGTTGTTAAGTGTGCAATAAATAAAGAATAAATAAGTGGTTCCTGAGATTAAGCGAAATAAACCAACTCTTTTCTTTAAGGCACTCTTTTCACAAGATATTTTTGTTACGGGTTAAGAGAATGGTTTCTTCTGCTATTCTAGTGAGTATACCGAGATACCTAGGAAGTTTCTGGGGCATTCAGTAGTTTCTGTCTAGGGTTTAGTGCTCAGTTTAAGGCAAAAGGTTCGGATCCTACCTGGATCTTTAACATTACTGACAAAATGAGGGTTTATGTACCTTCTAACACCTCTGTCTAACTTTTGGCAGGTCTGTAATGTCGGCTAGGTGCTTCAGAATTTCTGGAATTCTTGTTACTTACTTCACTCGTAACGAAATATTGCGGACGCTCAATATACTCGTAATTTCAATGTAAAATTGTAGGTACTATTTAAGAAGAACTTAAATGTTCATCAATAGTGGTGGTGGCCAGGGGATATCGGATAGCCCGGGTAACTGGGTTGAGAAGGTCAGATAGATAGTCGCCCTAAGTATAACACTGGTACTCGGCTGCTACCGGTTAGACTGGAAGCTACGCCAACATAGTTGGGAAAAGGCTAGACAGAATATAAATGGAGGTGATGTATGGTAGTGATAAAAAAGTACCTAAAGTTTATTCAAGTGATGATTTCTATTTACCTACGTTGTTGTTGTGATAATTATAATTTACGCAAACAGGTTAAACACAATTAACGTTGTAATAAAGATACAGGTAACGTAATAGCCTTGGGACAAGCTTTGTTGTGGCGGGTTATTGTAGAATCCTATTAAATTAATGGTAGGAAAACAAAATAATATTCAATTGTTATTCTATTGCAGATAAAATATTTGTTTGAAATCCTTAAGTGGTATACATATTTCTGTCCAATATACCCATTCTCAACTCCCGTGGTGGAAGCAGTTTTCAGAGACTAATTGTAATAACAAACCAGACCAAAGATCCTAGGATTGTCAAATAGTATTTATAGATTCCTGGTCTAATCATTCAGGCATATCCAATTCAAACTGTAATAAAGGAAGTAATCTGACGATTTCTTCGAAGAAGGATATGTAATATTTATCTAATACACTTTTTGGGGGATAAGATATTGTCTTAAACACGAGTAAAAAAACTGACCAAAATACACGTAATAAATAATCTTCAGTGGACAAAGAAAAGACAATCCATCTTAGCCAAACGTATCTTATGTTAGAAAAGATACACTTTCAAGTAGAAACACTTTTTGTCCGCTCATAGTTTTTCGTCTATCTACTTTATTCTGATTTAAAAGAACTGGTTCCAAAAGAATACGAGGGAAGATATTAATTAAATTTAAGAGTAACAAAAAAATATATTGGAGTTTGTTTAACCTAATTGTTTTAAATTAGCGTAATAAAAAATGAGTTATTACTGTAATTTGTGTTAATTGATTTTATCTGCAAAATGTCGGTGGACATAAAAAATTTGATAACATTACCTACATTTGTCCTGGGTTTAAGTTAGTAGCGTCTGCTTGTGATAGGCAACCATAATGGCGACATTCCACCGTAGTGCGGTGACAAGGCATAACAATGTTTCTTCTGGTCTATTCGCTGTAGTAACAAACATGCAAACATTTCTAAAATGTTCGCGAAACTGCAACCTTTGTCTGCGAACAAATATATACTAGCAGTGGACGACGCCGACGTTATTTTAGAGGAATCTCGCCATAACAATTGTACGTACATATAAAACAATCTAAAGCACTAAGGAATTACATAGCTTTCTAGGATAGATTTAGTAGTTTCTGAGAATCAACGTTTACTGACTTTACCTCTTGATGTAGTTAATGAAGATAAATGAATTGACTTTGATCCTGATCTACTGAAACTAAGTGCATTCATATATTTATTAACTAAACTAGCTTCTGCCAGCGGCTTCACACGCATCCCGAGGAAACTTTTGCACCAGATAAAGAGTGGTTCCTCGATAAATGGGCAAACACCGAAATGATTTTTCAAATTGAACCAGTAGTTCCTGAGGTTAGAGAGCACTCAAGCAAGAAAACTTTTCAGCTTTAGTATAGTTTAGTTCGTTATCAAGATACATTTTTGTTCTATTATGGTTCTTGATATATGAGACAAAAATACGGCCTTAAGCCACAGCTTTATAAATAGCTACACAATGAAATTGTCTCGTGCTTTGATTCTGATGTCAGTGAAGAGCAAAGTTTTTCTTTCATTCGCCATGATGTTTTTAAGCAGTTTTCCTCTTCAAAGTTTCCTTGTCTTGAACCCCTGTCAGTGCGAATACGATTATTCAATAAGATTAATTAAATGGCTATGCTCTTCCTTATTGTTTTGCCATGAATATCATCGTCAGTTGCCTTTTTATTCACTCGTAAGTTACATTGCTAACCCACCCAACACTATGATATCAATAGTTATTTGTTATACAAGAGTGCAAAGTTGCTTTTTAACCGCGGGCTCAATTTTGATGACCGAGCAAGCGAAGGATTCCAAAATTGAAACACGAGCGTAGCGAGTGTTTCAATAATTAGAATCCTGAGCGATAGCGAGGGAATGGCGAAATGAAAAAACAAAATGGCGCGCAAATATGAGTATCAAATTAAAAAGTAGTACCTATTAAAGTTCATTTATTTGAAAACTCAGTTTAAAAATGAAACGAGGATAAAAATCTATGTAAAAACAATAATAAAAATTACTTAATTAATTGAATAATTATTTTAAGCAGTATTTTAGAGGTATTTGTTTAATATGTATTTGTTTGAAAAGTCTTATCAAGATTGTCACAAATCATCGATATATATGTACTACGTACTAGATAGAACGTTCCGAACAAAAAGCTTACCACACTGAACTGCAGTGCAGACTATGCAGTGCCCAAAATGGCAAATCAGAGCGATTTTGACGCCTGCGTCAGATGGATGTCTATGAAACGACAATTATAAAATAGAAAATACATATCAAGGTATAAACTTACACATATAAACTATTCGAGAGTCAAGTTAGTAAAATTACACGCTGTTCATGCTATTACAACGCTTGTATATCATACTTTTCATTTATAATTCAATTTTACAAATATGCATTAATTTGTTCCCGCCCGCCATCTTAAATTATGGATTAAGAAAATCGTGCAGAAACAGATGTGCCATAAAACTGGCAGTAGGTAAAATATCAATGAAAACAGACTTCACTTTGTCATGGTATGTTCTTACTTTCAAGAAAAAATAATTAAATTCGCGAAAATTTGTGATAGCCCTCTTAAGAAAAAAAACATCGTAATTAATATTAAAAACTCTAAAAATAAGTTCCTGGTTTTAATATATTACATGATTTTGCATTCAATTAGATATAAATAAACTTTTTGATATATTACATGATTTTGAATTCACTTAGATATAAACTTTTTGAGTAATGAAAAATGTAGGCAAAATACGAGCGACACTTCAGCAATTAACATCAATGAGGATGACTATATGTCACAATACGTCAACGAGATGTCAACAGACGACATAAGCGGGTAAATTATTTGTATGGATGTTCTTGTCTATCGCTAGAATATATGTCAATGTCACAAATGGAGTATTGCACACGATGTTCCAAATTCAAATCACTTTGCCGCTCTAGAGGATAAAAACGGCTTTTGCGCTCAGATATCAAAGGGTAAAACTACTCTTTCCGAGATGGTGGGATGAAAAATATATATTTTTTTTAAAGAAAGTTTTTTTTACAAAACAGAAATAATTGTGTGCTCTCTTGAATTTGTTTATCGTTAGTTTAAAGGTTTAAACATTCGTTTTACTCTGTGGTGTAGACCAACCCAATAAAACTAGTTTACAAAGTATTGTGGTTACATAAAACATTTCAAACACAGACGTCAAGAAGCTTCATCTCCGTTGTTCGTATGCAAAAACCTCGCAAGGAATTACAAGCAAATAGTCTGAAACATGACGATAGTAACTACATTTTGCGAGTAACTCGTGAATTTCCGAACGTTTTTATTAAATTTCTTAGGCTGGTGTATTCGGGCATAGTCTTTCACCTGCCGTGACTTATACGATACTGTAAATGTTAAACAGCTACATGTATAACGTAGGTAGGTACTATGTTATGTAAAAATTAAAAATGGTAATGTGTCACAAACAAACTTATGAAGTCCTCTTGTACCCGGCTTTAATAAAACTATTTTAAAAGAAAACTTCTTTGAAAGTCCCACGCTACGCTATGTTATTATTCTAGGACATCATGTTATTTATATATTACGTTATTTTTATTTTGTAAATAACTAAAAACAGAATATGATCTGAAGAAAGGTTAGATAGAATGAGTGTGGGCGTCACTACCGTATCAGATTATTTGAGAACATCCCTCACTAATGAGCGAACTAAAAACGAAATCCTATGTGAAACATGAATAAGTTTTATATTGCAATTATTATTAATAGTGTAATCACACGAATAATCACGGTGTCTTGACTAAATTTCTAATTATATTCCCTCATTTTGTGTAACATTCCCTCATTTTGGAAAATGGTGTCGTTTTCATTCGCAATTTATCTGTTACGTAATACGACAATGTTGGAGATTACTGGTGTAACTTGCGACACGTGTAAAAGATATTATATTAAGAGGTAAATATAGAAATACCACGAAAAATAAATATTTAGCAGAATTATTTGTGCCGACAATCCTATTTATTTGAGACATACATTTTGAGTATAATCATGAAATAATGACGGATTTGACGATGGATTCTGAAATGAAGCCTGTATTTAAGTCAGTTTGAGTGGGAATTATCACGATGAGTGTAAGTGCTCAATTCATGCTATATGTATTTGTAGTTCTTTAGCGCGTCCATATGTTTAAATGTTTTGTTTTTGTTCGATATTTATGCCGTGATTTCAAGAAAGTTAAACAAACACACCAATACAGACGCGAATACGGTTTTTATTTATGGGTATGTAAAATATTATCTCTTCAACTTTTTTCTAAGTACTCCGTCAGTGTTTAAATACACAAGTAAACCTCATTGATTAATCTGCAAGAGATCAAAGATCCTAAACCCTAACTTATCTTTAAACTGTACACTGCTACAGGCTGACCCCGATAGGTACATACTACGTATGTAGGACTACACGTGTCCGCTCCATTGATTGTCTCTCCATCTACACTTCTACAGTATGACCACATTGACCACTATCGATGACTTTACTCCTCCGGGAGTATAACTTCATTGCCAATTCTATCCGTCAGAGGTACCGAGCGTAGCTCTTCCCTGCACTAGTGACCTTGAACCTGCTGACCTATGGACAGTATTCGAGATTCAGTTTCATAAGTCATTGCTTTAGGTTTAAAGAGGAACTACAGTACAAGTAGTCTATTCGTCAGTCAGTAGCCGATAGTGATAGTGGAGTATGATAGTGGAGATAAACTAGCAAGAATTATATTATTTCGGCGTTGAAATAGGCAGTTTGAACCTACTATAATTAATGGTCTCCTAATAAAATATGTCACAAATACATACACGTGTTTAACTCATTTAGGTACTCTATTCTAAGAATTGCTACTGAACTATGAAGGAAACTGTTTGTAAGTCAGTTTTTCCCTAATGCGAAGTAAATGCCACTTGTGTTGATGTGGTTGAAGCCCTTTTAAGCCCTCAAGCCACCTTTGGGGTTTGTGTTTCGTATCCGAAGTACACACATTATGATGTGTACTTGTTTAATTTCACTAACCGCTGATTGGAGCTTCGTTAATTTGTGTTTTGTTAACATAACACAAAATAGCTTCCCCGATACTTTATGCTGAAGTTGCCTAAATAAAGAGCGCTCACAAATTGATGTAAAATAATGTTAATGACCTTGAGAGAGAATAGTATCTTGCCATTTTGGCTGAATACGTAGTAATACTTTCAGACGTGCCCTAACCGACTGCCTGTCTCAGATGCGATTACTCTTTTAAGAAGTTTTATCTACATACGGTACATATAGGTACATACGGTACAAAATTTAAATGTTAATATAACATACTTCGTTTTTTACGCTTACATGCTCGACGGTCCCGTACAACATTCCGCAAGTCGAGGGCTAAACAAAAAAGGTTTGTTCCGTTATTTTTAATTTCCACCGCGGAATTTTCTTTCCTCACATTTCAAGCATAACAGTGTTAACATCAGGTTTTTAAAGTAAAGCAAGGAAAAAACTTTATTTTACGGCTTGTAAACAAATTGAAAGTTACCTCGTCGTAAAAGGTTATTCGAATTCATTTTCAATGAAAACTTATGAATACGATATGCAGATTGCGGAGCTATCTAGGTATGAATAGTAATTTGGAACTGAATACCCTGTTTTCCGATTTGCATGGTTTATTACTATATTGAAACTTTTATTTTTCTATATCATTTTAAAGCTTTTGTGCGTAACTAATTTCAAACTGCATTTGGAGTTTTAGAGCTGCTGTGAATAGATCTGTCTGTCTGTACTTTAGTTTTTAGTCCTTACTACCTCGAACCTTTTCGATTTTAAATGTGTTTTTGGCATTCCACTAAACCTTGAAAGGAACGACAGCAAATTATTTTATAATCTACTTGCAAGATTCAATTTACATCCATGTCATTCTCACACAACATACATAATGTTGTTACAAACTCCTATATAATAGAAACTTGGCTATCTACATACCAAACTATAGTTTGCCAACTTAAAGAGTGAATAGTTAACGTCTTATTTTGACGTAATTCCAGTAACTAAACTTTGTAATTTTGACAACAAAGTGAGCCTGAGAGTTACCGTTCGCTTGAAATTTTAATGTCCTCCTAATAGAATTTTGGAGGTGTCATCAAATAGGTCGAATATATCGAAATATGTTTCGATCGAGGGTCTTCTCGGAGCATTCTAGAGTCAAGAAGCGTAAGAATAAACCAGTAAATCTTGGAAATGGTCCGTGAAAGTCGCGATTAACGATCCCAATTGTTTATTTCCTTACGAATAAAATTCATATTACCGTTTTATTAGGTAAGGTATTTTATTATAATGTACCTATTTGGTTTCCAAACATAATGTTTGGAATTACATGGCGAGTTGGCACCGTGGCCAATTCATACATTAGCGGTTTGGTTGGTGGTCGCATTTACTTGAGCGTCGAATATTAGGAGAGCAAATACGATGTCTTGTCGGACTCGAGTCTTACATTAACTTGCTTATAGAATTAGCTCGGATTTTATTTGCTTAGAGCTATATTATTATGCTATATTATTATGTACTTTATTTAAAACCCACTTGAACTAAAAGGTTTCAATAGTTTTTTTTTGTTTCGTGGCTTTAATATATCTTCATACAAAGTAAACCAATAGTTCCAAAAACAACCAAATGTTTTGATTTCAAATACCTAAAGTACCTCAAGGTTTGTGTACAGAAACGACTACTACTGATTTGTAATGTAGTTGTTTGTAATACCTATCTCAAGTTGATAAGTCTGATTCAAGTACTGAAGAGTTGGTATTACTTATTCAGAGCTACACCGTCCTAAGGCAGTCATCATAGTTGTGTAAAACTTCAAGGTGAAACAAAAGGTGTTCGGAAAAGCGTAGCATTCGTGGCACGTAGTACTTACGGAATGTACCTCATTCTTGCCGACAATCGGAAAGGTGTGATGTTACGTCACAGTTTTGATTTAACCTTCACTGGTACCTACTCATCATTTGTACTTATAAAGAGTCTGTTTTCCTTTAGGAAAAAATTGTGTTCAACTTTATGCGTTCAAATAATTCAATTTTGTCAAATATCCGTGATCTTGTTGGTAACTATACAACGTGTTACAAAAGTAAAAAAAAAGTCACAGCCTTAAAAACATTGCCAACCCATGCAAAATGTCATATCATTCAAATGTAGAAAAGATAGATTATTGTAATAGAGAATTGAGAAATAACGATCAACTTTAACTTACAATTAAAATTCATAATTACTACATAAACTTTACTAATAATTTCATGACTGTGTTATTAATTTCAATTAATTGAACAAGTTGCTAATGACGTCTTTATGACTTCTAAAGGTCCCGAACCGTTATATTGTTACAAATAACAAATGACATTTCATTAGTGCAATTATTTCAAATATAACAGTTTTATAATATTAAATTAATAATATAATTTGGATTAATCGATAGTAGTTTGGTCCCCATTATTTTGATAGTAGCTGTTTCACGCGGTATTGTTCACGTCCCGAAGGATCTACTTTCTGTAGGATTAAAGAATCTCATTGTATGTAGGTTTTCAGTTAAATTAGGCATTCAACTAAAGAAACAAAGGAATAAACTTTTCAGTGGTAAGGGTATCATATTATAGTCCGTCATTAAAATGTAGGTATTTAAAGTCCGAAACAAATGACTATTCTATCCTATTCTAAATATAATTTATAATTACAACAACAGAATACCTTAGTTATATACTGTAGTCTACCAGCTTTATATGGCTTTAATTCCGCATATATTCTTTATCCGTGTGTTATTTTCACCAGCTTCAATATAATTTCCATCACGGCCGTATAAAATACGTATTAAAACTTGACGTGCATTCTCGCGGTAGAAACTCCGTGTGTTTTTGTTTTCAAGCCATTGAACCGGTTAATCTTTGCTTCCTAGTGAATTATAAAAGAAGGTACCACTTCAAAGATTCTACTTTAAGGCAAAGGCAAATTAAAGTCGGGTCTAATTTGTTAATATGAAAGTCTAGAACTAATTGCAAATGTAAGGAGCTGTGGAATTATTAACGGTGCTTGCTGAAATGGCTATTTTGATGGACTGAGCAATATGTGTTCATTAAACTTTCGTCATAAATCGTCGGTGCACAAATTACTTTATGAGCAACTAGTAAATTATAATTACTAAGTCGTATATCTACTTACTAAAATATTTGGGCCTAGGTAGAGTATAATGGTAGAATTAAACTTCTTTAACTTCATTATAATTTTTGAACTTAATTACTAAACAAAATAAAACCTACGGTTTCAATAATAAATTAAGTCAGCTGCTCTCAGCTTGCCAAAGAAACTTTACCAGTTTGTCATTGTCAATTCAAACAAATTATGTCAAAAATGAAAATTTATGAAAAAACAATTACAAATACTAAAACTCAACCTGTCATCATCAACTAAAAAAAAAAAAAAAAACAAATTAATAAAATACTTTTTACATTAAAAAAACATAATTTACACGCGGATTGTCAATCGTTAGCGAGTTTCCTAACAAGGATAAAGGACGTTCCACTCATGTTGTTACATAAAGTTAGTTTTAAAATTCGTCGAGTTAGGATCCGCCTTTTTTCAGTCAAAATAATGAATGCTTCGCTCACCTAACTACGCGTTTAGCATTGGAACCAACTTTCTATCGTGGGGGAGAGAACAGTTGAAACCGAGTTTCATGTTCATATGTGGTTGAACAAGAGTTAAATAGGATTTTGTTTCATTAGGAACAAATTTTTTGCGATATGAGTCACTGAAAAACCACTCCATGACATTGTTTTTTAACTTTCATAATGTTAAATTTACAAATCCAGATTTTAGTGTGGAATTGTGACCTCCTCCCCGTAACAAAATATCGTAGAATATTTGAAAATTATAAAAAAAAAGTGTGAGAGACGGAAAAAAATATACCTCGTCTGAAATATACGTTAGATCGTAATGTTATTTACTTGCATCCATATCATTATATATCTATAGCATATTATTGATGTTTCTATACAGATACAAAATGTAATGTGTGTGCAAGGAGGAGATGGTAAATCCCCATCTACGTGAGCCTCGGATTGATAATACGTTAGCTTGATAAAAAATAACATGCGCATGAAACTAGCCAATATTTTATAAACAAGGTTTAGCCGTTCCATGAATATTTTTCAACGCGGAAAAGATTTCTCATATGAATAATGTATTCGTCCCAACCTGAATTTAAGTGCTTATAGAATTGCATTCAGTTATAACTATAAAATATATAATACTAGCTAGTGCCCGCGACTTCGTCTGCGCAGGTTTAGTATTTCGAACAATATGTTTACAAATTGTAGCCTATGTGTTATTATGATGTATAAGCTATATTATTGTAAAGTTTCATTAAAATCCATTCAGTAGTTTTTGCGTGAAAGAGTAACAAACATCCATACATACAAACTTTCGCGTTTATAATATTAGTAGGATATATTATTGCAAAAAATAAATCATTTTTATAAAGTTACCTAAATAATTATAACTGTCATTAAGGTCGATCAATAACTGTAGGTCTCAGTTATTGTTTTATAAATCAACCCGTCGTGTTCAAATCGTCAGTTCGTTTGGTCCATTGTTTATTTTACATTATAAAAACTGGGCTCTAATATCTGTCTACAGAATGGCAGGTAAACAAAAGAAAGTGTCATCATTTTTAAACATTCAATTGTATTGACATTAAAAAAAACTCACTAATCAAAATGGACGCTAAGAATTATTTTTTTGTTGTCAATTACAATTTGTTTTCGAGTTCATTTCCTGTATTTTTTTTTGGAAAGCGAAGTTTCGTGTTCTCTCAGTATTAGCTAAAAGCCTTTGTTTTGTTCAGTCTTTACATCCTTCCTTATCCGATGTTTTGTTCCTATTGTCTGTGTCCGCTTTCTTTCCTAACGTCCCCACTATAAAAAGTAGTTTACATGTAGACATTTTAAAATAATTCTGCACGATAAAAACCACTTCTGAATGGATCTAGATTCATATAAGCATAACAGTGACATAGTTAGGCATATGAACTCATTATGAATTCACAATCCGTGAATACAAAAACAAATACAATAGGTCTGTGGATGCAACAATGCAATGCATTCACCCAACCATACATTTTATTGTTCCCATTTCTTTCGTCACATATTCAGTTCCATTCAATTAATTTATTCATTAAAGCGTTTAGAGCTAAATGCTTTCTCGAGAGCCTGTATAATGTCATTATAAAGCTTTCGCGTCTATAAATAACATTGTATTGATTAAGAAGGAATGTGTTTATTCGGTGTATGAGAACGGAGGGGGAAGTTATTAGGGACATGGAAAATATCTCAAGTTAATTACTTGCGTGACTGACTTTGTGGCGTAACGTTTTGTCTCATAAGTTTCGGGATGCGGCGTTCGATACACCGCAAGCGGTTTAGAAGTCACTTTAATAAATTGCGTCGATTCCAAATTAGTATAATTACGTACTTTCTACCACAATGCAAAAGTAACATCAATGGTATTAAAAATGACTTTTTTTGACTAAACAAATATATTTTTCTCTAAAGCGAGGTTCGAAAATCCATATTTCTTTTCGATTGCTGTTGAAAAAACCCAGGAAAAATATATGAGGTTTCCATTATTCCGTACGTAGAAACATTTTAATATCGTCATGTAACAGGATAGGAACTACAACATGACGAGTCGTCTGTGTGACAGGATTGATTTTATAATAACGTACCCTATTATCTGTAGGAAAGGTATAATTTCCGTCAACCTCGCATAAAATGTCATTTTGCAAATCTTGCGTCTATTTCGGGACAACAAAGTGTCTATAAACAGGATCTTAAGTACGACGTTTGGTTGTAAATTTTATCTAGACGAATCTGTTGCAAGTTACGATGCGATAGATGGTTTTATACAGGTGCTGCTGTTTGGTATAATAACCATATTTTTTTCTACACATATAGGAACACATCAGGAAGTCAAAAGTGCGATAGACATTGGTATACAAGTAGATGATGATAATGATATTATAGTGAATTTTATATACCACTCATTTTAAAGCAAACTCCACACCGGAATGGTTCAATGACAGGTCGATCGTACGTATTGACTTGTGCAAAAATTAAGATAAAAAAGAACATAGCTTTTTTATTCGTGTGTAAGAAATCTGTGGCGATGTGATCACGTATCCTCTAAAGAACGTGCATGGTGATAATGTCAAAAGACAAATAGGGGAAAAAAGAGCATTTAAAAGGGACTCATAAGGAGGATGTCATAAAAGCAATTCATCATCATTATCCTGTTATCCTGACGTCCGAGATGCTCATTGTTGAACAAACTCGTGAGGCTTTTCCTTGAGCATTTTCCGAGATTCCCCTGAGAGATGACTTCGCTACTGCAACCGAACCCCGTGACCCTTTTCAGAATATATAAAGGCTAAAAGGGTTTCTTTAACCATTAATAAAAAATAACTTAGTTTATGAAGGTTACGATGCATGCCCCTATAAAAAACTTTCTTAAATCATATCTGCTAACATGATTCATTGTTTTAATATAAAAAAATGGTTTATTATAATTTTCTATACGGGAAACAGAATGATTGATTTCTCAAATATGTTTCTAATATTCTATTCATTTTTTCGGTATACAGAAGTCGTATATCACGGTACTACATCAACCTTGGGGTCGGTCAGTGCAGAGCTAAGCTACGGACGGCTGCTATGATTTATCTGACATGATGAATTATTATATAAAATATAGCTTCAACCCGTCGATAGCTCTCATTGACTTAGCTTTCTCTTTTAAATATACAACACATTTTGTGAACTGAAAATGCGGAACATAAAAATGTGTGGTGCATTTTCCCCAATTTTTAGGAGTTAACTGAACCGCAAATCCGAGATGTGTTCGACAGAAAACTTTAGTTTGGTATTCTATATTTTATTTTAATGTGCCTTTAAAAAGTATTTCAGAAATAATGCATATAAAACTGACTTTAACGGAACAAATAAATAAAATTTCCTGAACATTTCCAAGCACTCATATTCCATGTTAAAAACGGCCTGCGAAATACATTTCAGTGTTTCAAGTATTTCTGAGGGTTACACTCTCTTGAGGAACATGTTAGTTCGTTTTAAAGTTTAACGTCGCTTGAAGCTGTAAAAGCCGAGAAGTAAACTCTTTTAAAATATATAAAAGACATTTTTTCATATAAAATTGTTATGTTGTACCTAATAGTTTATACCGCGTGGCAGCCGTGGGTGTTCATTTAGGCGTAAATATCAAATTATTATAGTAGTGAATTTGTGATTCATGGAAAGAAATCCAATACGTCCTAGTGTCTGAATTTTATTTTGTTTTGTCAGATGTAAACGTAGTACTATTTTTTTATCTCTTTGTGTATGTAGAAAGATACGGAAAGCTTATACGGATATTCCTTGGCTGGCTAGAGCTTTGCGCATCGATTTTAACTCAGTTCTTTTTTACATTCGCACTATCTCACAAAAGACTTCCTTTCTTATTTTATTTTCAAGGTTTTCTTCTTTAATATGAGCAAATCTAAGTTCGGTTGCCGTAGTTCCATGTTACATATTTTTTGTACTTGTTTTCAATTTTATTCATTTTGTGTTTTGAAATGGTTGAAGTCTGATTTTTTTCTTTATTAGGTCGGTAATTTTTTAGCATAGACACAGACTAAAGGTCTGAACTTCGTGGAAAAAAAGGTTGAAGTAAAAAAGTTTTTCAGCCTCAACTCAGGTAAACGCTTCACGACAGCCTTTTGATTATGCAAATAAATTTTCGCAACTCAATTATGAAAATTCCCGTAATTTCAGTTTATACCTAGCTTTATTTAATTTTTAACAAAGCTTTACATAACTTCGGGAATTCTTTTTGACTGAAGCTTTTGGGCGGACTACTCTCGGAGGTTGTTGATTTTATTTCAGAATATTTCGATATAAATTCAAATTCAATGCTTTATTGGTTAAAACTTTTTGACAAAGGCTTTGCAAGTTGTTTAGTAATTCATAGGTAAATATTATAATAAAATGTATAATTTGGTAAAAGAATTTGAACTAAGAATACTTATTTCTGCGGGTCATATAAACACATTTGATAATAAGTACATATTAAGTAAACAGTTGGAAAGCCTATGAAAAATCTCAGAAAAAATATGAACATTTTTATTTCATGAACTTATAAGCTCCTTCATTACATAAACCATTTTAACATTTAACACATACTTTGCCCTAAAATTGTGTTCTAAAAACAGAGCAAAAGACTCAGTATTCAACACACGTGTAAGTGCAAAAGGTCGTAAGTGAGCACAGTGAAGATATTCGAAGCTTAGGCGTCGAGAGGCAGTTAGAGCGGCTTGTTAGCACTTTAATCTGATAGCATATGGGGTCATGACTGTAACATGATCTGCAAATAGATTAAGGAACGACAACCTTTTTAATGAAGGAAAATAATCATAGATCTATATTCAATAGATCAATACTTTTTTGTACCTCATAATCACAAACCCTTTTCCCAACTATGTTGAGGTCGGCTTTCAATCAAAATTTTTGTACCTAAATTAATAGTACATTCCTAAGCAAATAGCGGTATGTACCTTTATATTTAAATACATAATATCTACGAGGCTACCTTGTACTAAAAAAAACCAGTGTCAGAAAAGGTAATTTATTTAGAACATTACTCATTTACCCCCGAAAACGTTTAAGGAAAATACCTTAATGTTTCACACGATTTACTTTAATCTTTCGCATTTCTGCAACAGTAATTCTGGTTAAACTTGGATTGCTTTTGAAACTTCATGGAAACAAAAGAAGTGATTTTCCAAGTCGCGGCAATTGTTTTTTTTTATTTTGTTATATCGATCGCTTTTCTTTGTACAAGGAGTCGGAATACCAATTTGATGGGTGTATTGAATTACTTAGATTGAAATTACTTACGCATGTAGCTCATTTTCCTCTTTATAAGGCATCTCGAGTTTTGATTGATTTGCTTCTTTATTTAAATCAGTATTTCGAGCGCCAGGTGTCGCTTATACTGATTAGGTACGAAATGTAATTTATACATGTTTTGTATAGGACTTCGAATACACAATAGGATAATTCATATCAGGTTTAGTAAATCGAAGTTACGTTACCTACTAAACATTTTTTTCATAGTCACATTTTGAAATAAGAAATAATCACCTATCTCTTAATGAAGGAACAATTACCTACTTTTCCGCAAAAGTTAAATAAGTGTTGACTTACTTTTTTACTGAACAAACATAACATTAATTTTAATGTATGCCTAAGCAGCACAACTAGGTTTCAAAAATCTTTATATCAATAAGTCTATGTCTTTGTTACAGGAAGAAAAAGACCAGCTCCTAACCACCAACTGCTGGATCACGCAAATTTGGACAGACTACCATCTCAGATGGAACACCAGTGACTTCGACGGCATCGGCGTCATCAGAATACCGTATGAACGGGTCTGGAGACCCGACATCATACTCTATAATAAGTAAGTTTTATCCCACCCAAAACAAAAATGTGAAAAGCTGCCAAGTTCGATAATATGGAAATCCTTCGCCTATAAAAGAAGTGAGATCTGAATAAGTACCAAGTTCCATACACATACCTCAGTTAAAAATAGTTACTTTTTAATGATGTTACTTGGCAAGTTTTTACACACCTTGTTATAAACCTACTAAACGCAATGAATCAAGTATTTAATTTTCCATTAAAACTTGCCAAGTAACATTATTAAAAAGTAACTATTTTTAACTGAGGTATGTGTATGGAACTTGGTACTTATTCAGATCTCACTTCTTTTATAGGCGAAGGATTTCCATATTATCGAACTTGGCAGCCTTTCACATTTTTGTTTTGGGTGGGATTTCATTTATTTTTGTAAGGTTGTTTATTTTATTTTTTTCTTATGATTAAGTTAGTTAAGGAAATGTCTCATTTATACTATCTTTCAGATTTTTGAATATGCACTATGCTTCTTACAAAGAAATAAACTAGATTAACTAAATGGACTAGATTTACCAACTGACTGACATGACATGTTATCATATATTATGTTCGTGGATCAAAGTTATACATCCGTTATTTTCGAAAGTGACACACTTGGCCGTTTTCAGATTTTTACTTTGACTAAATACAAACCTTTGTAACGAATTTCAGATCGGTACGACCATTCGAAGATATATTATATAAATATAGATAAATTTAGTTCGTTTTAGTTCCTCAAATTTCAAGTCAATACGACCATTGGAAGTGGTCTAGGTTTTTGATGAGTGAGTCAGTCAGTCAGTCAGTCAGTGAGTGTATAGTAAAAATAGCGATTTTCTGACGTCAATATCTCAAGACCTACAATAGGTATATTAATGAAATTTTGTATTTTAGATAAGTGAGGTGGTCTCAACAGATACTAGAAATTTGATATGCGTAAATAAAATAGATTTTGAGTTATAGGGGGGTCGAATTTGGCCCGAAATGGTTCGTGTAATATAACCCACGGCTGGTGTGTCGCTTTTTTTGCTCGAACTTGGCGGACACACTGCCGTGTGTCTAGATCCTACTAACCTACTAATATGTATAATAAATTTGTGAGTTTGTATGGATGTATGTTTGTTATTACTTTACATAAAAACGGCTCGACCGATTTGGTTGAAATTTTGTACCTATGTAGGTAGTTGATACCCTGAATTAAAACATGGGCTACTTTTTATCAACACACCATGCGGGCGAAGCTATTTATTAGCTTGTGTTATGGGTGCTAATACAACTGCCAATATACCATTAGTAATATACCAATAGTAATATATACAACATGTAACGTAATTAACGCACACCCTCAAACACCCCAATTAGAATATTTTGTTATAATCATAATACATACACTGAATTTTTAATTTAACATGTACATATATGCATTGTTATTTACTAAATTAGTTATACCAATTCTTGGAGAACTTTTTGGTCATACTACTACGCACGCAAATATCGCGCCGCGCGCCGCTCGACTCGACACAACATAACGAAACTACGGAAAAAGCCGACAATACACGAAATGTTATTACTTTGAGTTACGGTCTATTTGAATTTGTTTTGACTGTACAGGGTTAATATGACAATAATTTCCGCAGTTTTAATTATTTTTGGGATAAAAATTACCTATATTAAAAATGATATAAATCAATTCAGTAAACGATTCTGAACAAACTAATTACAGGATGTGCGTTAATTAAGTTACATGTTGTATATGTACTTAAGGTAGAATTCCGTCCATTGCGACATCGTAGGACGCGCGCGGCTGCGTCAGCCGCGACCCACGGAATTCTACCTTTATGGATACATATTATAACACACAGACAACACACATAACTTACCATACAAATGGTGACCGTATCAGGCATCGAACCCGGGACTACCAGATCGGCAGTCCGGCGTGGTGACCATTAACTTCAACGGAATCGGTCGTCGGTCGTAGTTTTGAAAGTTGAATGTTCTAATATTAACTTTTAATCTACTTTAAATCTGATTTGGGAAGTTTTAATTAGCACATTAATACTGTTTGGAAACTAAGTTTAGATGTTTTAAACATGCTGCTATTATTCATCTAGTGGGTTGAACGGGAGTTCCGGGTTTCTCCACTTCGGTCAATGTATAGGGAGTTCAGAATAATGTGAAACCAACCTTACGATAAAAAAGTTGATACACTTTATTTACGCGATAGTCTGTTTTTTTATAGTTTTAATTCAGCATCTTTGGGATGTGATTAATAGATTTTGTTACACTGCCATGCTTTTATCGGATAACTTACCAAAACACATGTCTATGTGTACTTACATAGACGGTAGTTATGAGTGTCTCAATCGTCAACAGTCAGGCTACTAATTAGGTTCCCTTGTATTTCGATAATAATATGCTTTGTTATTACAGTGTACAGAATCATACAGTATATTAGCATACGTAATGTGTTTGAGATCAATATTTTATCAATCATCTAAATTAACATAATCCTATTTCACTTCACGAGTACCCTCGTTAATGTTTTATTTAATTGCGTTTAAAAACGTTTACTTTTATTTGTTTGATCTTTTTCGAAATTAAATCTCGTATCTTTTGAAAGAAAATTAGAAAGCAATATTAAACTTTTTAGCAGGTAATGTGATTTAAATTATATGACATTAAATTTAAATTAATTTGTTTTAAAATTGCTTTGTTTATACTTCAGTCAAAGTATAAGTTACTAGAGGTGTCTGTGAAATGAATAAAAAAACTGATAAACGGTGTCTGCAATCTGTTGCCATTACCGTTGAAACTCTACATCGCCGTATTAAATTACAAAAGGAAAGAAGAGAAAAATGTCGTCACTAATGACGCGAAAAAAATTAAGTGTTCTTTGTGCGTTCTACGAATTGTGGATCATTACGTATCAGGGCATAGCAGCTCACTGGCTATCCGACAACACGGGGATTAATCGAAGTTATTTATTAAATTAACGACGCCCCACGCCTTTAGCTCAGTATAATATCTTTTTCTTTGTACGTATTTGATTTTATTCGTTTGTAAGAACGGAGATTATGACCTTATTACGAAAGAATGTTATATTAACAAACGGATTACGTATTGGGTATCATAAATAATGCGTTATATCCAAAATGTTGGGATAAGTGGCTCATTAGATCACAGAGCCTTTTGTTTTATGGATGGCACATTATTTTTAGAGTCTTGTCTTGTGTTATTTGTTTTAGATGAGGGCTTATGATATAAATTGTTAATGATTAATCCTCTCTATGTCTGTGATCCTAGTCATTGCAAACAAGCTATAGTCAGTGACAGTATATTCGAACCAGCATAAAAGATGTTTTTTAAAAAGTATTTTTAACTTAAAATCCATGAACAAATCTCAAGCGAACAAATCTGAATAGGTAGATTACAGGTACTGAAAACGTCTGTAAATCTGCACTAAAGTACTCAAACTGAATTCACTGAATGCTACTAAGTCTCGTATATAAATACGTAACTGTGTGAGTAGAGTAACTATCTCTGATGCGGCTTATTATTGTATGAAGAGGGTTTAACAGTTGACAGTCGTTTAGCAACTGATGAATTATGATGATGAGTTTGTATTCAACGCGGGAAGTTAAATGGGGAAATTGACATGTTTTCACGTCGTAAACATCCCAATATTCTCTTTTTAACTTTAACAAAATATTAACTTTGGAAAAGTTGCAATTTAATTTTAGTTTATTCTGTTCATAAATGCCGAAATATTCCATTACTGTTCTTATGCAATAACATCGAACGGCTCAGCAAATGGTGCGTACATATTAGCCTTCGCACTACAAGCTATTAAGTCGGGAGTAAATGCATAATGTAAATGTGCTATTACCAATACAAAGTGCCAAAAACATTTCGCAGTTTCTGTTCTAGCCAAATAAAGCTTTTGACTAACACAGTTTAGTGAAATTGAACTGTCAGTTGGATTTATTTGCCGTCAAGTGGTTTACCTGAGCGTTTCTTGCGGCGTGGACCGATACTTGCCATATTGAGATTGATTTCAGCCTGTTTCAAACTGTAGTAGTAGATACGGAATTACGTGTGTTTGGATTTGTTTTATTTGCAGGTTGATTAAGGTGTGTAGTTATAGTGCTGGTGCTAGTATTTTATTGGAGGCTAACTATACATTTAAAGTAAATATAAACAGTTTGACGAAGGAGCGGCAGAATTTTTAAGTTAGCATTATAATAAAATAGCATTATTTTTTTTTTCAAAGTCAATAGATCTTTATACACATTTAATGTTCCATTTCGTGTGAAATGTTAATTTAAATTCTTTTCTATTAAAATAAACCTTATTTCAGTACAAGAATAGATTTCGTCGGTTTCGAACGATTTATTAGCTAAACCAACAAAAGTGAATGTTATCTGACTAAAGTTTGTAGCAATGAGACATCGAGATTTGAGAGCGCCTCGCCGAAGGGTGTATCAGATACCCTTTTCAGCACCGCTTCATGTAATGTATTACATTTAAAAACCACTTCCTTCGTACCTGAAACACAATGGAATAATAATAATCTTGTTTTGTTAAAATTAACATTCGTTTAGTAATGTAAATATGAGGGTAAAATATTTTTCCTGCTAGGACTGCGGATTTTTTTAAAGGGTTGCCGGCTTGCCGCTGCTGTTTTACACAAAAGAACTCGGTTTTTTTGATGATTTTACGGCTATCAAGTAGAATAGTTGAAACATTTTGTATAAGTTGGCAGCTGCGCTTATGAAATTTTACTTTTATTTAGAAATACATAAATCAGTTTTTCATTTGATTTAACGTATACAAATGAACGAATATTTAATTAAAATTTCAGCAATAGAATTCGGATTGTAATTTATAATTAATATAAAATATAAGAGTCATCAGTCTTGTCTATCGGGCAATCTTGGCAGGTCCTGCAATTATTCTCAGTTTTGTTAAAATGATTAATTGAGGAAATGGTTCAGTATTATTTATTAGTTATTAATTACAATAGATTTAGTAGAATTTAGCTAAATCCATTTCAATTAGAAGCTAGTACCCATTTGGTTCTGTAATGTAGAATTTTCGCGAGAAAATTACCTAAACGGACTTCTAAAGTCACTGGAAATCTTTAAGTTTTTGGGATGTTAGTTAAAAAATATTATATTGAAAGTGCTTAAATATTTTATATTTATTTTGTCATAACTCAAAATATCTAAAACATAATATGCTACATCACGTGCCCATGTATATTTTTACCAAGTTTGCCTAAGTATTGCCGCCTAATAGTTTGGAAACTTATAAGTATAAGGATTTCGGTCGGTTTACGGTTCGTTTGGTTAAGACCCTTCCGACCTTATCCTGACATCCCGTATGGTAGGCCTGACCTAATTGTGAAGATTGTATGCCCCGAGGCAAACTTGTTTTAATAATAGCGACTCTTTTACCGAGAGTTCGTTTAGCATATTTGTATAGATTTTTTTTGGTCCTGTTTTAATAATTTTTACCTCGTTTTATCTCTATGGACTTTATTTTATTTTTATTTTATTTTATTTTATTCAAAAGGAACTCCAACAAAGGATACACCTTACATGCGTAATTATAAAACAGTTTTCTTGTAGATTTGTGCTCCTTCAATTACAGGAGAACACATCATGCATATATCATCTTTAGTAAAATTAAAGAAACTTAAACAATATTAAATTAAAAAAAACACATGAACATACAAATTAAATTAGACATTTGAAATTAAAAATTAAATTAAATAGTAAATTAGACATTAAAAATAATTAAACATTAAAATAATAAAATATTCTGAAACACAAATAATACAATGGAAAAGGTAACAAATAATAGGATAACTATAGAGATCAATAAAATTAAAATTATTAACAATATTTGGTGAATATGTGTGACCTGTCGATACGTCAACATAAAACAGGGTCTGAAAATCGTGCCCGAATTAAACGTTTGAATTTAGTAAGATTGTTAGAAAAGATGTCTATGTCTCCCGAAGAACTCGAAACAGTATTGTATTCATAGGTCATCCTTGCAATGGGTGCATGTTTTGCTAAATTGGTGCGACAGCGGGGAACCCTCAATAACGGACGAGGGTAACGTGGAATTCTACCAGGAACATTGATGTCGATTTTACTTAGGAGATCTGGACAGTCAGTGTCATTATTAAACAACTTGAATAGAAAAACTAGGTCAGAGATAGTACGACGAGTCTTAAGGGATGTAAGTTTAAAGTAAGTTAGTCTACTCTGATAAGTTCTTGCATTTTGACCCTAAACCGGAAACCTAGATGTCTAACCAACCTTTTTTGGATATTTTCTATCCTGTTTATATGAACTTGGTACGTTGGGTTCCACACTGTGCTACAATATTCCAAGTGACTTCTTACGTAGCTGTTATATAAGAGGAGCGTGGTAGAGGGTTTTTTGAAGTCTTTAGAGGACCGCAGCACAAAACCTAAAGCTCGATATGCTGAGTTAGTTATAGCATCATAGTGTTGTATAAAGTTTAATTGGCTATCCAAACGTATACCTAAGTCTCTAATCGTGTTGACTTCAGTTAATTTATTTCCTTGAATATTGTACTCTGATAAGATTTTGTTATTTCGCTTTCTGGTAAATTTGATATGGTAGCATTTGGCGCAGTTAAGATTCATTTTGTTAGTTAGACACCACTGATTTAATCTATCTATGTCTAATTGCAGTAGGTTGACGTCTGATTCATCAAAAATTACACGAGTTAACTTTAAATCATCTGCAAATAGATACGGTGTTGAATAAATAAATACTTGCGATATATCATTAAGAAATATATTAAAAAATAACGGTCCTAGATTTGATCCCTGAGGTACACCGGATGTGGCAAAATAAGGGTTTGATTCACTGCCGTTTACGGCCACTGAAGATGGTCTGTTATACAGATAGGATCTACACCAGTCTAGCATAGAATCTGTAATACCAAATGACTGAAGTTTAAGTAGCAATAGGTTGTGATTCACTTTATCAAAGGCTTTGGAAAAGTCGGTATATATAGCGTCTATTTGAAAACCTTTATCGACTGCACACATTAATTCAGTGACATAAGTTACAAGGTTTGTATTTGTTGACTTTTTTGCCATGAAACCGTGCTGATTATGGCATAGATATTTTTTTACGTGATCATACAATATGGGGTATATAAGCGATTCCAAGACTTTGGACACGGTGCACAGAATAGAAATAGGCCGATAGTTAGATACAATCTCCCGTTTGCCATTTTTGTGAATAGGTATTATCCTTGCCTGTTTCCATGCGTCTGGAAAAATACCTGTTTTAAGCGAGGTGTTGAAAATATTAGCTAGTGGAGAAGATATTGCATGAGCACATCGTGACCAAAACACTGGAGGTATGTTATCCGGTCCCGCACTTTTAGAAGAGTCAAGTTTAGATAGTTTCTGTCGTATTGCATCTGGGGTAATAGAAAAATCGCTCAGTACTGGGACTGAAACTAAAGGGGGTTGTGTGTAATTTGTATAATCGTGATCAGCACTTGGAGGATCAAAAACTGACAGAAATTGCTCAGCAAATAGATTTGAAATAGAGACACTATCACATGCTGTTATGTTGCCTAGTTTCATTTTGGAGGGTAAGAGTTATTATTTTTCGGAGATTTTTATATGGGTCCAGAAAAATTTTGGGTTACCTTTTATTTTACTTTCTATAAAGTCTATATAAGTATTGCAGCATTTTGAGTCAGCTTCTGACTGTCTTTTCTTAAATAGTTGAATTCTAATACATCTAATGGATTATTAAACTTTTTATTTTAAAACGTAATTTAAGTTTCTGGTTGAGCAATTTTTCAGTTGAGGTGAGTACCAGGGCGGATATTTTCCGCGAGAATAGACTGATTCAGGTACATGTCTTTTATAATATCTCTGACTATCATGTAAAAGTTTTCCAACATAGCATTAACATCCTGACATGATGCAAACTCATCGGACCAATTAATGCTGTCGAGTTCGGAATTTATTGCCTCATAGTCAGCCTTATAATAGTTTGGTTTAATGATTATTTTTGTTTCACTTTTAACACAAATAGGAATTAAGGGTAAAACACCAATGCTGGATGATATTTATCTATATTACGTATAGGGTCAATACACTCCGTTACTTCTATTTGGTCTATGTCTGAAAGTATTAAGTCGAGTATTTTACTCTGGGAATTTATAATACAGTTAAACTGCTTTAAATTATTCAAGGAAATGAAATCTAGTAAAAGATTTTTTAGGTTATTGGTACCTCCATCTGCTTTGCACGATCCACAATCATTGTCATATACCCAGTTAATACAACTTAAGTTAAAATCGCCAATTATCAGTGAGTAACTATCGTGATTGCCTTCTATAACCGTATTACAGTTTTCTATGAAATGGTCCAAGATCTCTGTATGTACAGGTGGTGGTAAGTAAACGGCGCAAATCTTTAATGATTTGAACGTTGAGTTCGGTGGAGTTTCAACTGTAACCCACAAGTCTTCACAATCGCTTTCCCATTCAGTTCTACGGCATGAACATAGTTTATTAGACACTGCAATAAGTACGCCACCGCCGGTTTTTTTGTTGTTACTAAAAGTAGCAGTTTCGCGGTCCCTTCTGTATACAATAAAATCATCGCTAAACAATTCGGAATCAAATATACCACTGCAGAGCCAAGTCTCTGTGAAGACATAGACATTGTAATCATTATTATGTATGTGTTGACGTACCTCAGACAGGGAGCTGCGCAGTCCTCGTGTGTTCTGGTAATAACATTTTAAGAAATCGAATTTGGGTACAAACGCATTATAACGTGCAGGAACGAAAAGACCTAAGTTAGTTTCTTTAGTTTATCAATACTACTGATAAATATAGTATCCGATGTCTCATCTTTCTTGATGAAGACTCTTCCGTGACGAACCCATGTAAATCTATATCCTAATTCCTTTGCGCGAAAGCGCGCTGCAGCATGGATGGCTTTATTCTCAGGTGACAGATGCTCGACCACGTAAATAGGGGTTGGCTTATCCTTAGCTATGCCCAGATGACTCGTACACAGTTTATCCTTTTTATTGTTTTTGTTGTAGTTGATTGCTGCAGCAAGGAAAGTGTCACGCAGCCGGGGGGTATTGAATTTAACCAATATCGATCTAGGTCGATTGCTTTGCTTGTCAAGTTTCGCAATTCGCGTGCAATGTTGAATGTCGTTGTCCTTTAATTCACATTTTATTACTTGGCCAAGATGGGTTACGGTGGAAAGTAAATTTTCAGACTTATGCTCAGGCACGCATTGTAATTCAATGTTGCTGGAGCGTGCTTGCTGTTCTAATTTGTTCATTCGGTCTGTAATATTTTTAAGGGAAGTTTGAAGATTTAAATTCTCGTGTTCTAAGTGTTGTATCCGAATAGCCTTCTCTTCAAGTGTCGATTTCATTTCCTCAAACTTGTCGTTAAAAAAGGATAAGGATTCTTGAAAACTAGTTACCAGGTTATTTATCTTGCTCAGTTGGTCCGTTACCATACTATTTATGGAGCTTGAAATGACGTGTTCCATTTCTTCTCGAATCAACTGGCGTAGAGACTCACTTGTAATGTTGGTCATTGTTGTATCACAATGTTTCTCTGGGTAGTGTGGACTTGGATGTTGACTTTGCGATTGTTGTTGTCTGTTGTTACGAAGGGTCACGTTGTTATTGCTAGGTGATGGTGATTTCCGCGTTAAGGATCTTGTAGGGCTTTCTAGTGGAGATGGGCGGACTGGGGTATTTGTGTTGCCCAATTTGGGAGTATTGCTCACGCATTCAGGACACTTCCACGAACGTTTATTATCGGCGCTCATCAAACATATTCGTCTCTTGGTAATATTGGAGCAGAGGTGGTCGTACCATGCTTTGCACTTAGAGCATTGCAAACATTCTTTACTGTCGCATTCATTTTTGCAGCCACCACAGAGTTTGGTTTCAATAGGCATTATGTAGATATTTAGTGAAGTACAGCTGTTCGTTTTTTTGTTATATAATCTCCAAATACTTGCAGTACCTCGGTATTTTATTTTAATGTGAGCATGTAAGTCTTATTTAAATGTTGTCGTGGTAGAAAAAAAATACCAAATTCTACCAGATTTTTTAATTGGTATTATTATGCGCCCTCTGGTGCCGAGAGGTGAAGGTATTTTAGTTCGGCTATTCGACGCTTCTATGACCCGCGTGGCGCTGTAGGCGGGGTTTGATGTATTTAAATTCAAAACTTTTTTCCTAACGTAATTTCTAATTTCACTTTCGGACAAAATAGTTAGAATTTCTTGTTGTTTGGCACAGATTGTTCACAGCACTGACGTATTATGTAGGTATGAGTATTTTTATTTGTTTATTAAAAACACTTGGAGTTATTGCACTTGTTTTTAACCCCCGACGCAAAAACGACGGGGTGTTATAAGTTTGACGTGTCTGTGTGTGTGTGTGTGTGTGTATGTGGCATCGTAGCTCCCAAACGGATGATCCGATTGTAATGCGGTTTTTTTTGTTTAAAAGGTATGTCAGTCGGGAGTGTTCTTAGCTATGTTTGGTGGAAATCGGTTCAGGTCTTCAAGGTCATCAGCTCGTTTGCTAGATGTGATAGGAATGTTACACGCTCAGTTTACTTGCAAGTATATGTGGGATCTGAAATTTGAAACACTAATGTCTTTTGGAACCACTGAGCTGGTCTGCTGTTAGGGCACGAAGGTAGGAGACGTAACCCTGAACTGCCTTTTAGTAAACCCATCGAGTTTGGGCTCGTTGAATTTGTGTTGACGAGTTCTCTTCATGTTTCTGATTGACGAGAACCTGATGCTGGTAATGGGATGTGGCGGATGAAACCCTGGAATGCCGGAATGAAACGGATAAACCGATTTATATTTTTGCTGAAAATCTAGAATGTCCAAAGGTTAATCTTTATTGTTTCTCAATCTGTGCAATTCTCCCAGAGCCAATTTGTCATGAGGATTGTTAAACAGCTTCCTTTGGCCGAGATCGCATATAGCGACCCCATCGTAAGATTAAATAAATTAAATGAAAGAAGGAAAAATTAAGGAGCTCCTTTAAAAAGCATGAAATAAAATTAAATTATAAATTTTACGCAATAATTATGACAAAGGTTAAAACGCTAAACCCTATAAAAGCAAAAAATAACTTTTAACACTACGTAAACTAAATTTTGACGTGTCGGGGGACCGCTTTTGACCTTCATAAATACTTACATAAATCAAATGATACCTACCTAATTACAACATTCGTTTAAAAAAAAACACGTATCTAAAGTAATGAATTAGAGCGGTCCCCCGACACGACAAAATTTTGTTTACGTAGTGTTAAAAGTTATTTTTTGCTTTTTATAGGGTTTAGCGTTTTTAACCTTTTGTCATAATTATTGCGTACTTTTTTGGGTCGGGGGTTTTTTTAAATTTATAATTTATTACCACTATGAAAGTACTGTTTGTTAAACTTTACATAATTTGAGGTTCACATAAAGTTCTGGATTCCAAAAACAGTAACACACCACAATAACATTTAACGTGATAGTTTTATGCACTTATTATGTAGTTTAGGTGATAATTGTGAATAATTACGAATTTAAAATACTAAGATGACTTTACTAGGTAAAAGAAAGATTTTGGTTTAATCTTTTGGTGTATTTTCAAAGTACACCACAGACATTCAGGGTTGTTTAAAGAAAATCTAATTGCTGTGATGTAATAAGTAGTTTGGAGTATTTTTTATAAATAATAAGCTTCGTGGTTAAGAACAATAAAGTATTTTTACCAGGAAACTGAAAACGTAACTTCTTTGACGAGTTTGAATTTCAAGGTCAAAATCATCAATACGCAAATAACAGAATTACAAATTCTATGTGAGATGGTAATCTGCCTTCTGTAACAAATTCACGTACTTCAGAAACGTATCGAAAAGCGGTTCATTTGTTCAAATCGATTTATTCGCTTACAGTTTAAATTACATTTACATAATGGTGGAACTATTTTACGTTTGGTGTTTACCGCATCATTTATTTTATGCCTTAATTTACATATTTCATGTTGCTTCGGAAGTTGAAAGGGAACATACATAATTTAACGCTTATGAGGCTAAATGGCGTGGGCAGAGCTGTTAGTACTGCCAATATTACTTGAAGTCACGTTTGGTAGACAGGAATGTACAATTGTTCATTTCCATGTGTGTGCTTTGGCACGCAGCGTCTGATTAACTCGACTTCAGTAAGAGCGTTTCAAATGGCTCTGCTTCCCTGGTAGTTTATGACACGGTATAAAACAGGATATTAGTTCTTCAGAAAAAAACATTGAACTTTATTTTCATGGCATGAAATTTGCACTTAATTATTATTGGAACTAGTATAGGACATAGGTATTAGGTACAAAGTTTTGTCTAAAATATTATACCCAAGAATAGACTCTTAGAAAGCGCAAAAATATACATGTCAATAAACCTACAAATTCAGTAGGTAGCAACACCTTTATCAAAACGTGAATCTGGATGGTAATATATTATTTAATTCAACTTTAACCTCTGTCAAAGCGAATAATATAAAATGCCATTAATCACTTATCCCCGATAGCTAAAGGGTTGAGCCATCCCTGTTAGAGTTACATCAACTTGATGGCGTATAGATTGCCAAAATCTTTTGTTTAACCTTCAGAAAGCAGGTAATGCGCCGGGGATTTGTAAAGGGTTAGACGAAATGCTGGTCCTTGAGACTTTGGTCCTTTCGACCCCATTTGTATTTAAAGTCAGCCGTGTTCTGTATATTCCATTGGCGGTCAACTGTTTGTTTTGAATTAGGTTCCGATTGTCATGCTAAATATAGGCGACAGGAATACTCCATTAGTAAACCATCTGACTGCTGACTACTTGAAATGCGCATAATTAATGTTTTCATGTTATGTAATTAATTGGCTGAAATAGTTCCTAAAAGTGGATTCATTTAATTAAAAGAGACACGCAATGTTAAGGTATACAAATGTGTAGATATTTATTTTTTTCATTTTTGGGTTGTCGTGGAAAAAGTTCCAAATACCCTAATTTCTACTTTAAATAGAGGAACCCACTAAGAATTAACTTTAATCTAGGTACTAGATTTTAATCTAAGCCGCTTTGACTGTGGCCAGACTAGATAAAGTAGAAGCTACTAGGTACACTATAAGAAACCAAATGTGTCTAGATACTTACAACACAAGTTAAATTATGTAAGGGAATTCCGTGAAAAGGTCCGTCTTGATGAAATTATCCTAAGACCACTAATCCGACAAGATTTGACCTTCATTACTTGGTTTGTCCTTTGTAGGGATTGACGTGTATTCTTCTTGATTGTTACGAAACAAATCCAAATAAAAGCCTTTTGTTCCTATGTATAGAAACAATCACCACCCACGGACATTAAAACGTGGGCGACTATATTTGTCCACTGAAAGTTCATAATGTCAGTTGACTTTTCCACTCTTGTGTGAAATGTAATTTTCATAATAAAACTTTTGTTTAATATACAGTGAAAGGCATAATGTATTAATACTACGTGTACCAACAATATTCTTAATCTTCATCTTAGATTTCACTGGATAACTACTGCTGTACAAAGGATTTCCGAAAGGACCAGTTGGTCGTTTTGGGAATCGCTACCGGTCCTTTTGGAAACGCAGTTCATTTCCTAAATGAAAGACGTATACTGTTGGACAAAGTCCTCCCCCAAGATTCGCCACTTTGTCTGTCATTAGCAACCCGCATCCACTGCTTCATGGTGACCTTGGTAAGATCCTCCGTCCATCTAGTAGGGGGCCACCATCACGAATATTAGCAGACCTTTTGGTATTTTTTTTCTTGTATGTGGCTTGAATGCTGTTGCGTTATGTCTAGCAGACCTTTTAACTAAAGTATATTTTTCAGTGCGGATCCAAACTACCGGTCAGCAGTCATCAACACCAACGTGATAGTGAAGCACACAGGAGAGGTGACGTGGCTCAGTCACGGGATCTACGTGTCGGTATGCGACATCAATGTGGAGCAGTTCCCGTTTGATGTCCAGCTGTGCACCATGAAGTGGGCTTCTTGGACTTATGATGGGTTTCAGGTGAGTTCTGTGGTTTCTTTGTTTTTTAACTACTTACAGTGGGTTGCACCATTTAAATATAAAGATGAATGAACCATTTTCAGTTGCCCAATGTGACCCTAATGTGATCAATAGGTGGCAGGTTCACGACTGGTTGTTGTTTGGTTATTTTTATAGTTAAATGGTGCAACTCTCACTTAAAGAAACTGACCCTGTAACCATTTTTTTGACAAACGTCTTAGAAGTCAGTGATATGCTATAAGTATCGCTTGTGTATACATATACAACATGTAACTTAATTAACGCACATCCTGAAAGTAGTTTGTTCAGAATCGTTTACTGAATCGAATTATATCATTTTTAATATAGGTAATTTTTTATCCCAAAAATAATGAAAACTACGGAAATTATTGTCATATTAACGCTGTACAGTCAAAACAAATTCAAATAGACCGTAACTCAAAGTAATAAGACTTCGTGTATTGTCGGCTTTTTCCGTATTTTTGTTATGTTGTGTCGAGTCGAGCGGCGCGCGGCGTGATATTTGCGTGCGTAGTAGTATGACCAAAAAGTTCTCCAAGAATTGGTATAACTAATTTAGTAAATAACAATGCATATACATGTTAAATTAAAAATTCAGTGTATGTATTATCATTATAACATAATATTCTAATTAGGGTGTTTGAGGGTGTGCGTTAATTACGTTACATGTTGTATATACTTTGTATTCTCCAAAAATAGACTATGAACGTAGATTGTGTAAATCAGGAAAACCTTCCGTAATTACTACTGATAGAGATCTATGGGAGAAACAAGACATGGTGCGCCGACCCCTTATAAATAGTGATAAGGGTACGAAAATGTTGATGATGATGAATGTTCGTATAAATTCTATTATTATGCAAGTGATTGATTATGTATCTATCACAATATTGCTATCTTTGAATTCTAATTCTTCGGAGCTATTGTAATAGAAGTCTGGAGTTAATAGCATAATGTATTAAAGTACCTGCGGCTGGTTCTTAACTTTTTTCTGACATTAAAAAAAAGTACTTAAATAAATTTCGCTTAGCATTGAAAGCAAATTAATATATGTAAATAATACTTAGGTAACCTGAAATTATAAGCAAGTATAAATAGACGTTAATACTGACGAAAGTATGTATAATAGAAGAAGATCTATTTGTGTAAAATAGCATGGCCTTTATGCGTAGGTCCCTTATTTAAACCTAGAACCTAGACGAGAAACAATAGCCCAATGGCTATTGTTGAGTGTAAATACTCTTATGGGTAACAACAGCTCTATAAATATCACAGCGGAAAGGTAGATGACATGTCTGAAAATGATACAATTAGTCTGTGACACGTGAGGCGCGAAGAGGCTGGCAAAACGGTACTAACCCAATAAGCTGTTACCGACAGAATCGCTGTCACTCCTCACCGATCCCCTCGAAATACCTACACATAAAGAGTTGCTACATAATTGCTACCAATTAACAATAGTTGCTACCATTTACTACCCTCGAGGTTCTGAAGATATTCACCATCTAAAGGTTTTTAAGAAAACCATTCTGTTATCAGGGTGGTTTGCGAAAATTAATTAGTTGCCAGTTAAATACATCTTATTATATCAGAACTGAAGTCACCCTTAAATGCTGAATATCTTCAAAACCACGAGGGAAGCAATTGGGAGCAACTAATGGTAGCTGGTAGCAATTAGGTAGCAACTCTCTATATGTATTTCACGGGGATCGGTGATCAGTGACAGCAATTCTGAAGTTTAAAATTAACTTGCCGGCACCGAGCAATCCGCATTTAGATTATAAACTCCACCTTTATTGACCAAGCTGTTAGTCGAGTTAACTAGACGACAGTTTAATTTCACTTCAGTACAAATATTTATAGCTGCATAATCCTGGAATAACTCATTTGAAGATTCTGTGAGAGCTTAACGAGTTTCATAGTTAGTAACTTGTTTTCTTAGGACTTGATCCATTTTGGTTTGATATTTATATCTTAAAAAAAATAATGTAATGTTAAGTTTTTCTAATATTTTTATGTTGGTTTATTATTCAATTTCATTTTCATAATAGCATCTAATAAAATCTTGTACAATACTTGTTCTGGCGCGGAAATTAAGAGATTTTAACTTGGCAAAAAATCAAGATTTATAGAGGCAAATGTTTTAATAGTGAAATTTTCCTTTTTCTACCCCGGAAACATGTTTCGCATAAACAATGAGGTACAAAAACAAAAGATGTAATGAGCCTTTTCAATGCTGAAAACACAACGTTTTGCTCAACAATAAATAATGTTTTTTTGTTATTGAACAAAAGAAAATTCCCTCATTACTTGAGATGGGGTTATATACTATTTTTGTAGAAATAAAATCACTAGCCGCGGTTCTGTAAATGCAAACAACGGGTTGGGTTTCTACGAGTCTTGCATTAAAACAAATAAAGCGCTATTCGGCTGTTACGGATTTCTCAGTTTCGAAATTTACTAAAAGCTTTTTTATAAAGTTCTGTTGCTACGAGCATCAGTCAAGAAATGAAATGGAAACGTGCTGTTGAAATATTATACCCATATTTTAAGAGTTGATATAAAAAGTTTTACTGTTGTGATTCAGGTGCTTTTATAACTTAAATTATACAGTTTTTGTTTTCAAAATAAAGTGCTAATTCTTGTATTATGATTACTGAGATTCTTCATCACATTAAACTACATAAAGTTATAATAACAAAAGAAAGTCGACTCGCGAACGTCTAACAAAATATAATAAAAAAGCTAATTTACGTAAACAAAACAAATTAATTTCCGTAAGAAACGAGAGAAGTTAATTTACGTTATCCAGCGGTGAGGACGACATAGTAAAGTAAAAATTGACATTATTTTGTATTTTACCTCACAAAATTCTTCGTACGATTTTAGCTGTGGGATATAAAATCGGCTCATTACTTCTGAGCTGTGTGGGGACATAATTCACTGGGAAAATTGCACATAAGCTGCACGTAAACTGGATCTGGTCTTTCGGAAGTCCATTCTGCATAGTAAATAATCGGTGCTATTTATTTGAAATATTTTGGTGAGGTCTAAGTCACGTCCGTATTCTCATCTACACAGGCGAAGCGTCAGTGAAAATGCTTAGGATTTATCTCGTATAAGTCGAAGCCAAGTAGGTTTTAGAATATCCATAGGCTCTGAATTGCCACACGTAATGCGAAAACTGATTTTCCATGGCGTTATTTACCAAGAATTTAAAACCCCGTGCTTACTAATCAAGAGACACTTTTTTAATAAGTTAGTTTTATAGCGATCATTAGGCCTGTGATCAAGGACTTCAAGCCCATTTTAACGGAATTTTCCATCTTCAATTTGTTATTTGTGCCCCGTCTAATTTCATTTATGAATTTGAATCTGTGATTTTGTCTGACGTTTTAGGAACATCAGCGTGATATACATAATATTGTTTGCTACAACGAACAAGATTAAGAGTAATCCCTGTTTAGTACCTCCTCCGTGTAAAGAGGTCCTAAAGTCTCAAGACATTTGGCCGAGACAAGAATGATGATGATTACAATCATCCATTCAAGTGCCTTTTCATTGTGGCGGTACACAGGTACCCTCGATGAGCCTAAATGGCCGCCTAACAGCTATTAAATACAACATTACATTTTCTTTACAGATATTTATTTAGCGAATAAATAACACCACAATCTTTGTATTTAAGAGGGAGTTCAGGCGTTGGGAGGCCACGGGACGACCATGAGGGATCGATTTTTGACCGAACAATACCTTAACCGTTTAATAAAAGCTAGGGTTTTTTACGAGTTTGCACACGATCAAAAATTCCATTGTGTGTACAAAATGAATATGATGTTGTTTTGATATTTTACGCTTTATCAGAAAGTTAAAAGAGAGAGATCAAATCGAATCTAGGAAGGTTTTCATTACCACAATAATAGTTGATGTAGTGTTCTTCATATTTTGTGCACGGTGCCAGCTATTTTCATCTGTAGAAAGATAACTTCATCGCAATATTTCCGACTAAACATTTTGAGTAAGAAGATTTTTAGAAAACCAAACCGAAGTACGAGAAAAGTATACATTTTAATTTGCAACCCCGAAGGAAGCGGCACAGTTCGAAACGAGAAAACAGATTGGAAATCAAGATAGCAATCCAGTAATCCAGTTACGCTGACGTTACCGAATTCTCGATTCTTTTGTACGAATAAATAAAAAGTCCTATGTGTAGGGTGTTTATTGTGAAAAAATGGGGAAGAATGTCATTGTGCGTAATTTTAAAGCGTCGACGAGGCACACAGTTCTTGGTATACAATGGCCGGGTCCCGTATATTACTACATTTTTCATTAGGTATTCGCTGTAGTGAAAGTACAAGTATTGTACATACAGACTGCAAAATAATGAAGCTCTGTTATTAGTTGTATGCTAGCAGAATAATTACAAGAATAACTGTAAATAAGGATTGTACAGTTTGTAGGTATGTGGCGTTATTTTGTTCGTGTAGCATTTTAGTAATTTATTGTAAACTGACGTACCGCCCTGTCTTCACTCGAGTAACGTTTTAATTATTTTCGATGATAAAAACAACTTTGGTGACTACATATTTTTATTCAAAAAATAATTGCAATACAGGTGGAATTGCAATTTTTTTTATGGAATTGATGTAGATATTTTCAATTTGAAAAACTTACCACATTTGCTTCGAAATACACGTTGCAAAAACTAGCCTATAAAAAGATATATCGGATTGATATTTTTTATTCATGAAACATGTATTTCAACAAGCGTATCCGGGTACTTAATAAACTCAGTTGGTACTCAGAAGCACGTTCCATAAAGGTTTTAATGGTACCAAACCACTGAGTCGGCATTTCAGCGAATACACTTCGTGACGTACATATGTGGGCCGGCTCGCATATTTCAATTCAATTCAAAGCTACGATCGCTACGAATTTTATTTTGACATACCGGCCTTTTATGAAAATACAAATAAATTTACTCAACACTTGGGGATTCGTGATAGGCCTTAATGTTATTGGATTTGACGTATTTAGGTCTTAGCTTTTAGATTTTAAGCTAATCTCATCCTTTGTAAGTAGGAGTGACAAAACAAAGATGAATTTTGTTTCAAGAACTGTAAATTGAGCTAATTCGTTAGTTATGACGTTTACTTTGTTAAAGTAATAAAAACAAGATACATTTTTGTATCTTGTATCTATGTATATTCTAGGAGTAAATCTATTTTCAAATGAATACCATTAATTTTCAGCTGAGCTATGCCTGTATAATCAACTGTGTAAAATTGGCATGAATGAAAAGGTCCATTTTATCTATCAAACCAAAAATACCCAAAGGATTGATTGCCTCCCTTAAAAAACCTTTCACTAATTTAATGCTCTCTTTCGTACCTTATTTCAAAAAATATTTGCGAACCAGACCTCTAAGAATTTAAATGACTGATTTCAGATATAAACTGAGCGGTCAAATTCGAGACGTAATATTTTTGCTTCTAAAAAAACTTTTCAGGCTTTCTTGTTTAAAATCTATCTCCTTAAAATTTGATGTCTCTCGGGCCGGTGTTATTTGACTTTTAAATTGGGATGCTATCTCTTTTCGAAATAGATTTTCGTCTTTTATCCACGGTCTGACATTCTGGAAGACTGGATTGGTACATATTTAAGGTTTCGCCAATTTCAAAGTTGTGAAGTTTACGCCTTTAAATAATGCCGCCTCAATTGTCTTACTTAAACATTCTTACTTAAGAGGGCTGTAAGAGTTCTCCACTTGATTGTGGAGGAATTAAAGTTCATCATTCCTTACCGCTGTAGCAGAATAATTACCTACGTTGAGTTTAAATGTTACCTTGCTACTAATCTACCACACATGTTTCTCGTTTGTTTCACTTTTGTCAATAAAAACAGTTTTATCGAAAGCCTTTCTTGTCGCACCTCAGTACGACTTTAATAAATTCATGTGGCAATTCTAATTTGTTCATATGGTATATAATTATATATGTATGGTATATAGTATATACCTAATTTAGTAGATAAATTGACCTCCTTCATAATTTCACCTGTCTAACCATTTCATTTTTCTTTATCCATAGTTGGACCTAAAAAAACAATTCGACGAAGGTGACACAACGAATTACCAGACGAACGGCGAGTTTGACCTGGTGAGCTTCGAAGCTATTCGTCACGACCAGTACTACTCGTGCTGTGTGGAGCCCTATCCTGACATCACGTACATCATCAAGCTACGGAGAAGACCTATGTTTTATGTCTTCAACCTTATTCTTCCTTGTCTACTTATTAATGGGATTGGTAAGTTGGATAGTGATCTTTAGATATACCTAGCAGTTATTAAATAATTTTATGAGCTGACAGTTTGCAAACTACTAACCATACTAACGATATTCCTCATTGATTTTTCTCAGCTATGTGAGTTATGCCAATTGTGGTTTCTGAACAACGAAAATAATATTGTTCGTAACTTTTTATAAATTTACTTTGGTTTTGATGGTTGAATTTTGACGATGAATAATCATAAATATCATGAAAAAAACAATCAAGTTTAACGACCTCTTGTTTTCTTCGTATCGTAGGCATCAAGGTTTCTCAACAATATAGAATTTCAGAAATTGTAGAAGGCGGATTATTCTACTGGTTAAACTAGAAATTGTATCGTGAATAATAAACATAATATGGCTTAGATAAACAATTAGGCGCTGTCGGATCTAATGAGAAAACATTATCAAATGGTAATTACGTTAGAAACTAAATACATAGGAGCTAAATATTTCTTGTTGTTTATTGTTATTCCCGGGATATCTTTACAGTCATTATGTTATCTACTCTTAAATAATAGGTATGTTTTAGTATTTCCTAGGCGTTACAACCTACATCTTTTGAATTGCTTTCTTAAAGCGGATTTTATGTAGTGATCCATACATTTGCAATATTTATTTAGCTTAGCCGTATTGGCCAGTGAACAAATTGTTTTCAATAACCAGTTTTTTGCATGATTTCAATTAAGTAGAAGCCTAATAAAACTTATTGCTTTTCCATTTTTAACTATCGACATTTAAGTAATAAAATATTCACTTTATAATAGAATGGAGTATATTCAAATGAGCCTTTTCAATTCGAAATCAATCACATTGAAGTTGCATTTACATACGTACATAGTAAGTTCACTCGGCTCTACAGAATATGTATTTATTGCTTCTAATTATGTACTCAATTGCATTTATTGCTGATTGTAAAAAAAACTTAATATTTTTCTCACAAAGTAATACAAATTCGAACATTCTTGTAAAACAGAAACTAAATTCAGTCTTAAACCCTAAAACGAAGCATCACTTCAGTACGTAACATCTCGTTTAAAAGGAGAGCAAAATCTTTCCTTTACACGGATTTGTAACAAACTTATTTTGTTCCTACCAACCGCTGATTGCCGCAAAGCTCATAGAAGTTTCGCCTTTATACGAAGGAGCTCTTATTGTAATAACATAAATATTATTATGATGATGGAACAAAACAAGAATATATTTGAGATAATCAGACAGATGTTCAAGTATAATAATAACACAATAAACGCACACAAAGCCTTACTCATTGCGAGGATAATTAGATTTTACTGAGGAAATATTTCATGCCTTTGTTAATCGTAATTGTATGAATTAGTACGCAACACTTTCATGACTAATTAAAGGTTATATGTGGTCGACATGATGGAGAGGAACCAAATGTCAATTAAAAGTGGCTGTGATTTTTCGAATAAGTAATTAAAGTATAGTTGGTAGGTAAATTATTCCGATCATTTTTATGCAAATGGGAAATAGAAAAACCTAATGACTTTTTTTGCAGTTAACAAGGGAATTCAGAACTGTTTTAATACGTGCTTGTATGTAGTTATTTCTAAACGTATCTAAATAAAACCTTTTATATTTTTCCACTAGCTCTGCTCGTGTTCTACGTGCCGTCGGAATCAGGTGAAAAGGTGACCCTGGGCATAAGTGCACTTCTGTCTATGACCGTCTTCTTGATGACTATAAGAGACACATTGCCGCCGACGGAGAAAACGCCTCTTATTAGTAAGTTATTTTTAATACCCATATATGTACAGGTACAATATGAACTGTTTCAGAGGCTTATTTGTTCTAGACTAACATTTATAAATAACATTAAAAGAGAGATTGCAGGTAAACAAAGAAACGTAGCAATAATCTAATTTAAAACTCAATTTACGTGCTCGAAAATTTTAATCATGATTGACTTTTGATTACAATACTGAACTGTATAAAAATATACCTTCTGTACCTTATTTGAACATTCGTTTTTCTCATACATAGGTACGATGTTTTCCCAGTTGGCCAGTATGGATTTTGTCGGTATATTGTGTGTTGACTATTATTCTTTTTGACAAGGAGGAAATGTCTATCGGCAGCGATAAAGTACTCGAAACGTTTTATTTCATATCGAGAAACTCTAGCAAAGGCTCTTCAAATACGAGTGAAGTCGATGCTTCGATGTACTCAAGATAAATCACATCTTAGTCATAATTCGAGGTGAATAAAGGTTAATCGCAGTTCCTATCTTGTTAGACTGAATGATATTACTCGCGGCATCTTTTATGTACTTAATCTTACAAAGGTATTAAAAATCCGGGATGTTTACATTATATTAAATTGTAAGTGGAGTGCGTTTTATAGTTTTATGTAAAGACTAAGATGACAGTACTTTGTGTTATTACAGGCTGTTATTTATTATATGTACTTGAATAATAACTTTTTAATTTCCATTTGTTGTGCTCTGCAATATTCATGCTACTCTTGAACTATATAGAATTTGGATCGTTTTATTGTATCGTAACCAAATACTAACATTTGATTTCTTTTACAGGTTTATATTATGGAGTAAGCACATGCCTGGTATCGTTCTCAGCGTCACTCTCAGTCGTCACGCTCAACATATCTTACAGGCGAGTATCATAACCACAATTTCCCCTTTACTAATTAATCTAATTAAATCTATACGTATTTTATTGACTTATTCGATCAAACAAAACGGCCACGCAAATTGATGAACAATGTTAAACAAAGCAAATTGCTCAATTTAAGCACGCAATATGAATTTTATGCTGAAAAATATTCGCATTTTGTGTAGGAGATTGAATTAATTAAGCTCGTTTTTTAACCACAAAATTAGATATGTAAATAATAACGCTGTTGAAACCTGGAATATTTTTGGTATTGGATGAGAATAGATTTTCTTTGATAAAAGCGTTTTATAGTCTTCAAAACAGCGCTAAGCGTGTACGCTTAAAATATAAAATCTTAATTATTTACGGTTACACGTGTATCCTATTTTTTCCAATACAGAACAACTTTCTATTTACAGCAAATCTGTACTTTATAAGTAAAAATAATAAAGATATAGCATAAGGCTCATGGCACACATGAACGGCGCGGCAAGGCACGGCACGGCGCAGCTGTAAGCTCGCTGTCACCCTACTGTTGGCTTTTTACATATATTGACACGTTGTAAAATTATTTATATAACTATTTAAGGGTCAAATTCAAATGACAAGTTAATCGCTGAGTTGAAGCCATGCCCTGCCGTGCCTCAAGTGTGTGTGTGTGTGTTGTGTGAACGTGTGGTGTTGCTCATAGAGGAGTGAGAGGGCAGCCGGTGCCGGCGGTGCTGCGCGAGCTGGTGCTGCAGCGGCTCGCGCGCCTGCTCTTCATCAACCTTGACACTGACGCACCCAAGGTAAGGGCTCGTCAAATAAGCACCCTTTTGCAGTTAGCCAATTGAAGTCTCGCGCATGTGTAGTAGGTATATTTCGAATCTCGTGAATTCACTTGTAGCTAAATTCGGAGCGGATATGTTAATTGAAAATGTACTTACTTTTTAATTTCGCTTCAAACTCCAAGAAACTGTCAGTGGTTTTCAAATATACAACTTCGTGTCCTAGTTCTAAGTCCATAGAAATTATTGTCGACGGCAACCTGAAACAATATAACCTAGATATAAAAGGTCCAAATTACTATACAATTTACCTTTTCAATTCGGCCTTCCCTTTGATATGTAGAACTAGGTATAGATATTACTAGGGAAGATGAATCGAGCACTAAACTGCCAACCGTCACGATGTCGTATCTTAATCCGTGTTAGTTCTGCGATACATTTCATTTAGCAAACAGTTCCATAGAGCTGTCAAACTCAAAGGTAATGAATAACAGTGAGGATATACACTGCTACCATTAATTACAGGTGCCGCAGCTATCACGCAGTGATTGCTAACTAATTTGATGGACGAGTGTTGTTTACCTACTGAACAAACGTTTAGTGTGGTAATGTAAGCTTTTAGCGGTTGTTCAAAAAGGGCGTATGTCCCACTAATTGAGGTTGAATTGTAGATCTTAGTTGATTAATTATAGAGTCTGTTTTGTCGTATAGTAAAATCAAATCGATATTTACTTCCTACAAAATCTCAGCCACATTAATTTGTTTAAGTCTATTCGTGCGTAAGTCAGTTTCATGCTTTATTAGTCGATATTTGCTAATTTCTAAGTGTGGGTACAGCGATGTATTTACCTACACATCTCCTTTGGATTTAATTTACCTAGTTTGCATTGGCTAGGTAAGAACACTATTATGTGGAAGAAAGAAGTATGCTGTAAGCTGTAAGTAATTCGATAGTAAGGACTTAGTTCACGTTTTTCCTTCGAAATATAATGTCTCTACACGTGGTTTACAAAAAATGATTTCTATTTCGCATATCTATTTTGAGAAGGTCGACGCTTTCAGCAAGTTTAATATTTACGTTTCTGATATTTTCCACTCATTTTAATTTAGTGCCATCCTAACTTTGTTGTTATTTTAACCTCAATACGAAAGTGGTATTCGTTGGATATCTAAAGCCGAAGTTCATTGAATATATTATGATGAATTAATTAACAATATCATGGAGTGACTGTGCCAGGATTATGCAAAATACTGAACCAATATTTGTTCATATAATTTATCATGAATTTTTAATTAATCGTTTGATGTGGTGTCATTAATACCAAGTTCTAAATAGAAGAACATTTTGCAGCTGTAGATTTTAAAAGGGAACAAATTTAATTCATGAACATTATCCATTTTGGCTTCCTCCTGAGAAACCCTTCTTAATTAAATAGAATGTGGTTCCATAATTTTAATAATGTTTTATCTTTACAAAAAATGAAATATTCTAGGGAAATAAAAGGATATACCACAAAATACCAACTTGAACGTCAAATCTAAGGTTTCATAAAAGTATTGTCCTTGAATATAAACTATTGTCACTTGAAGATATTGGGTAAAAATGTCCCCACATAGATTTAGTCTATTTTTCCCTAGTGGCGGCCTAAGGCGTTGATTTTCCTGGAAGCTACCTATGCACACTTACTAAGCTATGTATCACCATTGAAAATACTACCAAGGGACCGCAGTGCCGAGTACAAATAATATTTTTGTTCCCACAATAAAATTGTCCTTTGAGAAATAGTTTCGCTTTGCGTGAAATCGGCCTCTTTTGGTTTTGTTATCTTTCTTTAGGTAGGTACAATTTATAGCTGCTTGTTTATGTAAAGACCAGGAAATATTAAAAATCCTTTTGTGTCTATAAAGCATGATTTTTTACGCTAAGTGGAGATTAAACAAAACAATTCTTATGACCTTTTCAGCTACGTTTGAAGATGAGAGTTGACCTTTATCGATATAACTAGCTGTTGCCAGCGACTTCGTCTGCGTGGGCAATTTGGAATTTTCAAAATACTACTTATGCCGTAGCGTAGGTGTATTCTTTTACATAACAATATAATTAGGATTACCACTTAGCAGCAGCACGGGTTGCTCAATCAAGGTGGTGTCGACGATGTGTGACTATTTATCTAAACAAAAGAAGTAAAGTTTGTGACGTTGAGGAAATCTCTGGATCTAGTCAACCGATTTGGAAAATTATTACGTAATTCTCACATAAAACAAAGGTCTGACAAAGTTGTCATTTGTACATTTTCTGCTGCAGCTGCGACAAATCAGGAGCCAGAAAGTCTGTCAAACAGTTTTACTTACCATGGATAACGCGGTGTCTAGTTCACTGGGTTGAAGAGATCAGATAGGCACTCCAAGTAAACATTGGTACTCAAAAAGATTCGGTTTGACTGGAAGCCAACACCCACACAATTGAGGAATAGCTGGGTGGATGATGACTGAGTCATCAGGCAAGCGCATAGGTTCACTACTTGTATTTCGGGGATTTTCTGTGCACTCACTCACTATGTTATGTTGGAATTCCACCGAAATGTTTGCATTAGTTCACGATCAGGTAAAGTATACGTCCGAGAGAGTAAGTCCAATTCGTGTGTTAGCACTTGATGCCTCCAGTTCTTCCAAGATTTTCAAAATGTACGCTCGCAATTTGTCATTTCTTGGTGGAGCCAGCAGATCAGAAGAAACATAAGTGCTGTGTATACTGTGCGTCACTACTGCATAACGGTAAAATTTCGTCTTTATAAATAGCACAAACGTTCGCTCTCTTGCGGAGGACGTTTAAATACCATATTATGTGTCACACGTAGGTAAACAGGACAACAGTACATTATCATCGAACCGCTTTCAAAGATCTGATGAGCGAACAGACCAGAACTGACTTGATCGCCTCGAGAAAATCAGAGCTCTATGAAGCGATCATTCGCTTTGGTTCTTACTGTTATTGTGGTTTCTGAAAATGTATTCAATTAACCAACGATGAATATAATTCTTAGCCGGCCGACTCTTTTGACTTCTCGAAAATCATAACGTTGGTTTTTGTGCAGTGCACAAACGGAAATTCGATATATTACACATTCGATATTCACACTTCTACAGAATTGATATTAAAAGGTTTGATAACGGGCTATAGTAGCGTAGTTAAACTAACTGAAACAATTTTAGTGATCCTTTAATAAAGTTAGAGAAGCGGGTGTGCATGATGAACATTAAGAGTTGGTAAATACGTGATGAAGATGACCTAATTCATTACTATTCTAATTTGTTCATGTACCACAAAACTCAAGTTAAGGTGGAGACAAGGATTACCAAGCTCCCAAAGGCCTGGGCATTTGCAACACGTTGCATGGCATCCTGGAAAGTTACGTAATTCTCAGCCATCAGTTTGAGCAGCGTGAGGGAGTGTCAGGCTTTGGCCCTAGTGGGCCTCACAGGGGTTTGCTGAATCTCCTTGAGGGGCGCGTGAAATAACGGGTCTCCCAGAAGCCGGAAAGTCGATGACCCACTCAAAACTAATCGCTCACGCCTACGGTGGCCGGGAGTCGTCTCTCGACATCCGGCTTTCGTGGTGTCTTACCGCAGTGGCTGGGATGAGAGTTGGGAATTTTCAGTCGCTCCGCCGCCTCATTCTTTGTCATCCCATTTCTTCTTGCTCCAGATCATGGTTTAAACCGGGGCCGGGTGCGATAGGTCGCACAGTCCGCACAGTGGTGACACCCGGACGCCACCTCCATGAGATCAGAGTTGGGAATGTATGTTTGCAAAAACTAATAGAACATTTAGCGAAAACACGTTTGATAGTAATTCTGTCTTTGTAACTGAATAATATAAATGATATACACGTAGCTTTATAAAAGGTGTTTTTTTAGACTCAGTCCGTGGGTCTGACTGTGACTGTTCGTAATTGTAAACGGTGTATTTGTGATATAATTCTTAGCTCGATGATTTGTGATCAGAAGTTGAAAGCAAGTATGTCTCTGGCCTGCGACGCGTAATTTGTACGTTTTCAGAACGAACGAACTCTTGTCTTCTGTTGACATCTTGTTGACGTATTGTGACAGGTAGTTATTCCCATTGATGTTAATTTTAGAAGTGACACAATGTTTTCGGTTGTATTTTGCCTACATTCTTCATTACTCAAAAAATATATTAATAAGGACCTTCTATTTATATGTAAGTGAATTCAAAATAATGTAATATATTAAAACCAGGAACTTATTTTTAAGGATGTTTGAATACTAATTACAATGTTTTTTTTTTATAATAATAAAATCTTAGACTCGCAATGCACTTTCAGTGTGATGCATGTTTGTTATTGGATGAAATGAATGGATATTCATGTTTATGAGAGGTATAGCTTATATTATGTCAGAACAACATATGTAGACTTTTTAAGAATATGGGGAAGTTCATAATTTCTTCGGGACGTGGGTGCCGCTTCCCATGGGAACTACTGCCCGCACCGGGATAAAATATACCCTATGTTACTCGCAGATAATGTAGCTTTCTAATGGTGAAAGAATTATAAAAATGTCCCTGATGATGCGCTGATATTTCTTGTAGTGTTTTTATAGTAGCGAAATACACACGTTGTCATATAATTTTTTCTTGAAAGTAAGAATACATACCATGACAAAGTGAAGTCTGTTTTCATTGATATTTTACCTACTACCAGTTTTATGGCACATCTGTTTCTGCATGATTTTCTTCATCTATAATTTTAGGATATCATTTCTTTAAATTCAGTTTTTTGCTCAAGTTACTTATAAAAGCGTTATTTTCTATGTAGAGATTGATAAAAAGCCGATAAACTTACAAAGTTCAACATTAAAATATGTGTCATTATTGCACCCGCTGTTGCAGAAACGTTAACAGAAATTATCGTTCATTGCTCATCCCCCGTAGGTGATAGCGTGATAATATATATCCTATATGTTGAACCGGCCCCCGGGTAATATTCATGTAAAATTTGATTTAAATCTATGCAGTACTTTTCGAGTTCAGTGAGACCAAACATACAGACAAACAGACATACAGACAAAAATTCTAAAAACTATATATTTGGGTTCAGAATCGATAATAGATCACCCCCCAAGTATTCTTTTAAAAAAATATTCAATGTACAGTTTTGACTTTCCTATCATTTTATTATATGTATAGATAAAGCGTCATGTCCCATCCCAAACGGATTGTCTTACGGCATTTCAAATCGGAACCAGGAAAAAAAACAGGGTTGTCGTCAGCAATGTTTTAACAACCATCAATTGCTTCCATGTCGACATATTTTTGTAAAATCCAATTCTTCTTATTAAGGTTTCTGAGAAATCGTAACCGCTTCCTCTGAGGGGAAAGTTAGGTAGGTAAAATATTTTTTTCCGGTAATGTGCAATTATTGCTATATTTTACTTTTAATGACCTTCAAGCTTCGGGTAAGAATTATGTTTCAGATCGGTTTGTTCTATGCATAATGCCTAGGCAATATTAAAATGCAATAATCTCATATTTCAAGACAGAGTTCTGTTATAAAGTTTTGGTTCTTACAGTGGAATAAGAACCCTTAAAAAATATTGCCTGGCTGTGCAGTCACGCGATTTAAAATAGGCGGCGAGGGTTAGTTACGCCGAATAAAAAGGGTAAGCCAATCTGCATTCTGTAAATTTTTACTTAACCCAATAGCAAAGGCATTATATTATCACAATTTTCTCTACCATTGGCCAAAAATCCAATAATAAATCAGCCGCAACTTCAATCTAGGTAACTGATAAATAAAAATATCTCTGCAATACTCATATAATTCGATATTTTGAATATGTAAATAAGATTCGAACTTCGGATTTATAAAAACATCTGATATCGTTGGGGACTTTGATTTTGTAATTTGAAGTCGCGAAACTCGTGACCATTAAAAGTTTTTCATAAGCTCAGTGTCAAAGCTGATTTTCTTGTTAAAATTGTATTTCGCTAAGTAAAAGTATACACCACGATATTTGGAATAACTGATAGCTGTCGCGATTTTTCCAATAAAGCTGTAATGTTCAGTGGCAGTATTTTAGATTTCAATAAGTTATTTCGCAGCAATTTGTTTCTTGAATTTGAAACATAACGGATATTAAACAATGCTATGCCAATTTTTTTGCATTCCGGTATGACATTTGGCAACTTCGTAGCTTTGGGCAAAAGCCGGTCAAATTCGAATACAGTACAAATCGAACACTTTGAAAAGGCAGATTGCTTTATTGCGTATGGACATAAATCTTTGTTTTGTTTTTTTCAAAGAACTTGAGTGCAATTTTGGAAGTGGTTCAGTTCAGTTTTATTGATATTTGACCAGCAATAGCCATTTTCAGTTTATCGTTTAGAAATTATTTCACATTTCTACTTCAAAAGGTTAAGTAGGTAATTGAATAAAGTTTATCAGCACTTTGACAATATCTTCTCAATTTCGTTTTGTCACGCACGCCTGAACATGCTACTGAAATATGTACTGTTATAATTTAAAATAAGTTTCTTGATCACCATTCCTTTTCCCAGGGTGACAGCGGCACGGTGACATCGGGTGGGGTGCAAGTAAACCCCCGAACGGGGTCCCGGCTCAAGGCGGAGGTGCGTTGCGACGGGGTCCCTCTAGCCCCCGCTTCACCGCGCTTCGCAAGGCACAATCACAACCATCTAGGTAAGAAAAAGTTAAAAAAAATATATTACATTTGCAAAAGGCTGTGTAGTCAATGTCATTAATATAGATTTTTTGAAGTCTTAGAATTCAGATATAAGTTTGATTGCCCGACTCCTTGATCAAAACAAATTCTGGGATCAAAATTCTGGTTTTCTACCTTCATTAAAATTCAGCGCCTTAAGTCATTTATTCGGTCGTTCAACATTGAAATTTTTGTACGCACAAATTATTTAGTACCTTCAGTTTACTTCTTAAATAACAATGTTGCTAAAATATTCTCAGAAAAAGTATTGTAGGTTCTTTTCAGCAAGAGTACACAGAAATGCGCAAGAAGTCGGTTTCAAATAGGTACTTCGCATATCAAAACAGCACTGCCTGAAAGATTGTCCTAGGCTACCTTCAACCTTTCATTAAAATTTATTCTGTGAAAACACTTTTGTGAAAATATGTGTTCCGATTTTTTCCCTGTAGATATGGGATATTCCGTGTCTACTTCGTGTGGTTTATTGGAATAATAAATTAAATATAATATAATTTTTTTTTTTTGGTCTGTGGCAACCCTGTTGACAAGACGTCAACAAAACTTCTCCCAATTAATTAATTTAATTTAAATATAATTTAAGTGTTATTTTTATAAGTTATAACATTAATTCGCAATAATAATAAACACTTATTGCTGGGACGGTAAATTTTGTGATATACTTTGTGTTTTACTGTGTAAATATAACCAAGTCTCGGCCTGTCAAAGTTCGAAACTTGGTATAACGATCTTTGAAAGTTTTGAATTAAAGTGCATTGTCATCGTGAAATCCTGTAAGTACTATCTTTTTTCAACTTAATTTATTACTGAGAATTCTTATTCTTCATTAGTGATTACCGGAGAGAATAATTAACATCATAATAGTGCCTAGAAAATAGTTTCTCACACAAACTAAAACACTTTCATAAACACCTACCTGAGTTATTGTTTTTTCTGTGCAAAATGGAAAGAATAATGACCAGGAAAGCCACTGCACGTTTGGAGGAAGCTAAACTCCAACAAACACTAGTGGAACTTAAGAAATATAAGGATTTGTGTGGGGATCTACAGAGGGAACAGGATGACAATGAGAAGGAAGTACTAAATATTTTAAACAATAATAGTAAATTAAAGAGTGAGATGGCAGAACTGCACTGTCAATTATTAAACATCACAGAAGAACGGGATAAGCTCCAACACATTGTTGACCAGTTTGACCGGTGTAGCGATGAGTTTGACACAACTCTCAAACACAACGCTGAACTGAAGTGTAGGTTGAGTGAGGCCCAGGACACTATTATTAGGATGGAGAGTACCAGCCAGAGACTTCAAACAGAGCAAACCAATGCACTGTTTGAGGAACTGGTTGGTACCACTCAGTGCAGTCTACTGACTCACTCTTGAAAAATAGTTCTCAAATAGTGACTATTGACCTGACTACTGACAACAGCTTTGCATCAATATCCCAGGTCAAGCAAATTATTGGCAGCAAAAACAAAGTAAAGAAATATGCCAAAATAAATAAATTTATTAAAAGGACTCAAAAGTTAATAAAAAATAACAAAAATAATTACACCAAAACCTACAAATCATTAAACAGTTGTAAAAAACTGCAATTAAATTTCAATAATAGTAAAAAAGAATATGAGGTTGATATGCAGCGTCTGCAGTCAAGGATTCTCCATTTACAAGAGTCATTGATGGCAGTTACATGCAAATATCAAACCTCACAAAGAGAAATGGGTGAGTACATACTGGCAATGAACAGCTTGGTCGATCTGTGTAGTGAGAATGAGAAAATGTTTAATTCATTAACAAACAATCGAACACCAGGTTGTGAACAAGAACTGCCAGGCTGTTCAGGGTTAGATGGTTCTCATCAATCTTCTCATTGTATTAAATTAAATAGTTGTAAAAAAAGTACTTCCTTCGACACACAAAAACCAATAGAATTAATACAAAAGGAAAAAAATAATTGCAAAAAAATAGTAATATATAGCGATGAAATTGGACAAAACATGTGTCACAGATTACATCAACATTTAGGTGAGCAGGTAATAAACTATTGTATGCCTGGGGCTACTTATGAACAAATATTAGATAAAATACTAAGCAGTAGTTACTGTCCAACTACTACTCTGGTTGTACTAATTGGGAGAAGAGGAAATGCCACTATTAAATCAGTTATTAAATACTTTGAGTGTTTATCTCAATTAAACGTAGAGAAAATAGTTTTGTATGCTTTTCCCTATGGCAAGGGCTTGTCACAGACAGAAAACAAATATAGACATAAATGCAATCTCAAAATACAAACTATGACATTGTATAATGAAAAATTCAATTTTATTGACTCTAATGTACTCATTAGTAATAATTATTTTATGACAAAAGATAATTATTATCTTTGTAATTTTTATAAAGAACAAATAGCAAAATCGCTATTTTATTGTATTTATAACAAAGCCAAATGCTTGGCTAACGATACTGCTCCTTTTCAGCAGTCTAGTTTTATTTTTCACAGAACTTGGAATTAGTTCCAAGTGATTTAAATTCCACCACCAGACAATAGAGCCAATCTCTAGCAATAGTCAATCGATTATTTTGGATTGTGACATAAATACAATTATATCTTCAAATGTACAATTAAATACCGCAAAAAATGTTGTCACTTCTGATCCATCAAACCCTTTGAGTATAAATACTAGAAACAAACAGAATTTGAATATATTCCATCAAAATATTCAAGGTTTGATTGGTAAAGAATTGGAATTGGAGTTGTTCATGAACTGTAATAATATAGATATTTTATGTTTAACTGAGCATTGGCTTAAAGAGCATCAGTTCATGTTTAGCTTCAAGAACCATTGTGTAGGCAGCTCGTACAGCAGAGTAAATATAATACGTGGTGGTTCTCTAATAATTCTTCGCAATACCATTAAATTCAAAGAACGGAAGGATATTGTGAACCTTTCTGTTGAGCGAGTAATTGAGATATCATGCGTTGAGCTTGAGCAGTTCATTGTAATGAGTGTATACAGGCCCCATGTGCAACATATACAATTTTTGAAAAGCATCTGGAAGATGTATTATTCAAAATTTCTAATAATAATAAAACAGTTGTCGTCTGTGGAGACTTTAATATTAATATACTGGAAAATACTGCTATTGTTAATAATTTTATAACTCTATTTAAATCATACAACTTGTACAGTACATTTCTCGAGCCAACTAGAATAACTAGCACTAGTGCTACATGTATAGACAACATTTTCACAAACTTAAAACCTTTAAATAAACAAATTTTAAATGTGTTGGATTCTGATCACTCTGGTCAATTAGTTATTTTTCCTATGAAAACTAACAGAGGTCTGAGAAAAAATGTAAGTTTTATTCCTGTAAACAAACATCGCTTGGAACAATTTAAAAATAACTTGTTTGAAACACTGCCTGAATTGCCCTATCATGATAATCCTGATCAAGCTTACAGCCTTTTATTCAACTTAATTAATTGTGAATTTAAAAAGTTTTACTACTAAGTCCATATCTGTTTGTGATCAGGCAACATTTAGTGATTGGGCAACGCGGGTATTTACAAAAGTAGACAGAAGTTGTTTGAATTATACTATGAAAGATCATTCAATCAAGATGAAACATTTAAACAGTACGTTAAAAACTATTCAAAAATATTTAAACGAGCCTGTACCTCCGCAAAATCAGTACACATAAAACAGAAAATAAAAGCTTCTGGAAATAAAATAAAAACCACCTGGAATATAATTAATTCAGAAATAGGCCGATCCACTGTACGGAATCGAGACTTTCACTTAAAAATAAACAATGTAGACATTAAGTCAGACTCGGAGGTAGCATCTGAGTTTGAAAATTTTTTCACCAATATCCCTATTTTAACAACCAGAACTCTGATGGCATCTTCCAGTTCGGCTCTTACAATATTAAAAAATTGTGTTGCGGAATGTGACAAAGGTTTTGAATTCACGGTTGTCAGCTCTAAGGACATTATTCAAGCGTATAAAGATCTCGATGTAAAAAAGACTGCTGACCTTTGGGGATTGTCAGTTCAGATAATCTCATCGATAATTGAAATAATTTCACCTTATTTAGCAACTGTGTTCAACTCTTGTGTTGCATCAGGTGTTTTTCCTGACTTGATGAAACTTAGTAAAGTAATTCCATTGTTTAAATCTGGTAGTACAACCGATCCATCAAATTTTCGGCCAATTTCAATTTTACCCACTTTGAGTAAAATTTTTGAGAAGTTAATATTACGTCAATTGTTGAGCCATTTTAATAGAAACAACTTGTTGCACACTAAAAAATTCGGATTTACCAAGGGTCGTTCTACTACGGATGCGGGCGTGGAATTGCTTAAAAATATATTCGAGGCCTGGGATTGCTTAAAAATAGATTCGCAGGATGCGCTCGGTATTTTCTGCGACTTGTCCAAGGCTTTTGATTGCGTGCACCATGATATACTCATCAGGAAACTTCACCACTATGGTATCAAAAACAAGGCTCTTGACCTTCTGACTTCTTATTTGCATAATAGAATTCAGAGGGTGGATGTCAATGGTAAGAGGTCTTCTGGATCTACGGTCACCATGGGGGTTCCACAGGGTTCAATTCTAGGCCCTTTTTTGTTTCTTATTTATATTAATGACCTCCCTTATCACGTAAGGGATAATCACAAGATTGTGTTGTTTGCCGATGATACTTCACTCGTTTTTAAAATCAAGCGCCAACTCGACAATTTTGACGAAGTTAACAATGCACTCTCAAAGGTTGTTCATTGGTTTAATGTCAATAATCTTCTTTTAAATGAATCTAAAACGAAGTTAATTAAATTCTCAACGCCTAACGTAAGGCAGTTACACACCAATGTACAACTAAATGGAGTAGAGTTGAAGCCTGTTGAGTCAACGGTATTTCTTGGTTTGACCGTTGATTCCAAACTCCAATGGGGCCCACATATAGTTAAATTGTCAGGAAGGCTTAGTTCAGCCGCCTATGCTATTAAAAGATCCGACTTATCACCGATGTGGACACAGCCAGAATAGTTTATTTTAGTTACTTTCATAGTTCAATGACGTATGGGATTCTCCTTTGGGGAAACTGTGCGGATGTTGAAACTATATTTATTCTACAGAAAAGAGCTGTTCGAGCCATTTATAATCTGGGCCCAAAAGTTTCTCTCAGAGAGAAATTCAAAGAAATAAACATTCTGACTGTTGCCTCTCAATATATTTTTGAAAATTTAATGTACGTTCGTAAAAACATTTCTAACTTTGTTCAAATGTCTGATGTTCATAGCATAAATACTAGGAATAAACATAATCTCGCTGTACATGCTACTCGCCTCCACAGAGTAAGCAACTCGTTCATGGGTCAATGTATACGCTTTTACAATAAACTTCCCAAAGCGGTTCGTGACTTACCTATCAGGAAATTTAAAAATCATATAAAATCCAAACTCTTGAAAAAAGGATATTACAAAATATCTGATTATTTAAATGATAAAGAAGCTTGGGAATGAGCTGCTCGCTTAGTGAGTGATATCTTTTTAAATGCCTGTGTATTGTTACTTTTGACATTTAAATATTATTATCATCAGATAACTTTTATTAATGACATTCTTTTATTGACATTTATATGTTATAATTGTATTTTTTTAAATTTATTATTATTATTGTGAATGTGAGTATCGTGTATGCGAGCAACATTATATATTCTTATAACATAAATACTGTCTGGCGGGTTTGAGTATTTTTAAATGGCCTACGCAAATGTTCTGCAGATCTGGTATCGTCGTGTGACAGGTCGTTGAGCTCCCTAAGATATGGTTGAGCTACACGACGACTGATGCATGCGTGCCGTCTGTTGGGACTGGTCAGCTCCAGCCTGATGTGGCTCTTTCCTCAAAAGGCCATTCCAGACCGCGTACATGGTGACACTCACACATAATTATTTCATTTATAACATGTTTGGACTTTAAAAGAGACTATGACCCTTGAGTTTGTTTCGGCGTTTCTTCTCAGGGATCAGTCAGTTAGGAAATGCCGGCCTCAGCGTTCTTAAAATGACGTGTAAAAGTGATGTAATGTCCAACTTGCAAAATAAACAATTTCATTTCATTTCATTTCATTTCATTTCATTTCATTTCATTTAATATGATAAAGAATTCTGTAGAACGCCACAGTCGTACCCACTATTCACATCTTCAGGAGATTAATGTGGGTTGTCCAAACGCCTACTTGATATTATTGTGGATCATTTCACAATAGGTAGAATATTTTTTTTCTAAAAACCTTTGAAAATATATTCATTATACTAGCTTAAGCTCAACGCCGCCTACTGAAAAAAAAAATGCTTTAGGTAATAGTATTAGGTCCAACAACGCCAGGTACAGCTCTTGAAAACACTTGAATAGTTATAATAATTCTTACATATAAATGAAGTTAAGCTAACACGAGCAAAGTTGTAAGTAATAATTTTCTTCTAAACATCTGTTTCCTCCAACTTTAGTTCTCTAAGTAGCAAAGGAATATTCATTTCCTAAGGCAAAGAGCACACGTGTGGCTCCTATCTACCTGTTGATATTGCTTCCTCGCTACAAATTTAATATTTGCACGTGGTGACGTATTTTCTTTCTATCTTGCTCGGAATAAATAGCTAAACAGTTTAGAATGGTTTTAAAGTTGCACTTTTTGAATTTGTTTAAAAGAATTATTCTGTAGATTTTCTTGTGTAACATCACATCATCATCACGTTTTATATTTTTATGTGAACATATTTTGTGAACCCGGATTATTTTATAGACCCCATTAGCTTCATTATACGGTTCCCTTTCTGTACAAAATAATAATCCACCGATTCCATTACAATTGTGAGCGTCGACGGATTCTCGCTGTTATGAATACGTATCTACAATTCTACATGGACCAATTAAGATTTTTCCCGTATCCCGTATTTCCGTCCCAGCTGGATACAATTTCAATACTTCTCGAATATCGACACGCGTCCTACCAAATAATATTTCATCATTCTTGAGGGCATTATGAATCCTTGTTTCTTTTCCATTTCATCCGCGGTTCTTATATGGATAAAATGTCTTTTTTAGAACTTACGTTTATTATATATACGTATTATGTGTACGTATATTTATATTTTTCTAACTTTTTGGGTGAATTAAAAATGAAGTTATAATTTGCAATAACCGTATTTTTTCGTATTTGTTTTTCTAGCTGACAAACATAAAACAAAACTGCTGGCAGGTCAAACAAATGTTTGTTGTCGTGATTTTGAATTTATAGCTCAAAAACACAGGTTTAGGCTGGGCACTATAAAACGACTGGATTGTGATGCAAAACAAAATGTTATCGTTGTTGTTTCAATAATTCGTTACCTAAGAAACTGTATTTGTATGTGAATTAGTTTCTAACAAATTTACGAATTAGACCTATTCTCATCGATACACATAGAAAAAAAAAACATTTTTCTTCAAACAACTTTGATTTTACGTGAAAAGTCATAGTACTTAAACAGTAGTTCTAAGAAAACTGACGTTTATATTGTCAGTGAACTTTTGGCTTAATCTTATAAGACGATACAACTCACACCATGTAGTAGGTGCATCAACAACAAACATGGCGGTACCAGGGACGGGTGGCACTACGACGACGCCCGACACTTGCGCGAACATGTGCCCGCGATGCTCGTGCTGTGGCTGATTTCCTTCTAAATGAGACATTTCATGCCTTGTTATGTTATATGATATCAATCCGTAGAACTTTCGCTAAAGAAATATTTTTGTAGTAGGTGCACCAACAACAAACATGGCGGTACCAGGGACGGGTGGCACTACGACGACGCCCGACACTTGCGCGAACACGTGCCAGCGGTGCTCATGCTACATCTGATGTTCCTCTCGAGATAACTCTTACCTTATAATGTTTTAGGATCTATTCAAAGGATTTTATCCGTACAAAAAAAAAAACCTTCACATATAGGAACTAATGCTCGTACCCCAAATTACCTATATCTTTTTGTAGTAGGTGCACCAACAACAAACATGGCGGTACCAGGGACGGGTGGCACTACGACAACGCCAGACGCTTGCGCAAACACGTGCCCGCGATGCTCGTGCTGTGGCTGCACGCTGCGCGAAGCCGCGGCGCGTCACGAGCAGCGAGTGGCTGCTAATGAGAGATTGGAGCGAGCTAATTTGGAGTGGAAACAGGTAAAGGAAAATTACTCTATAATTTTTTTAATTAGCATTCATCCGTGATTTGTATGCCAAATATAAAAAATATACCTGCTACTTACTCGTTCGAACCTTCCACATTAGAAATTGCTTGACCGTATCAGGGTGTCCACTTGGAACGTAAGTTACTTGGTGCCTAACTGAAAATAAAAAACCTCTTTATAATGCCTTGCAGGTAACCTAAATTTTTAGCCTTAAATATTAAAGTAGACTAGTACTTAAAGTTCAGTCAGCTTTATTCACCTCTAAACTTATTTTTAGATCGCAGATTTGTAATTTTTAATAACCTGCATATACTTACATAAAAACCTGCATAATATACCTTTGTACAGCCATGTTGATGATAATAGTCCCGTCCCATGCGTTCATGTTTCAAGATAAATAATAGCTTGATCGCACCCGATGACGAGCAACTTAATTTATTTATCGGAAATTTAATAACAGAGTCGTAATGACTGCACGTCAACATTATCGATAAATAAATTATCTTTTTAATTATTATTTCCAGTAACCATTTTAATGAAAAACGTTTAACAATAAATATGAATTGTTTCATCTTCATAATTGCATTGCTTACTTGTTTCACTTCCCCTTTGACATCCTATTAGTTGAAATGTACGAAAAAGAAATTGAATTAATGAAAAATGAAGATTTTTTTTCTGAATTGGGTAGGCCTCTAGTAATAAATCGTAACTTTTTGCCCACTCTGTATCCAATCAACCATTTGCTATTGAAAAAAAAAGATTAATGATTCTTGATAATTACTTTGAGAAGGGAAAAAATCTGCGGTAATTTGGAAATGTTGGGGACGAACTTGTCCGACAAAAGTATTCGCCGATATAACTATAAACCCGCGGTAGGTTGTGTGCCATTGTGACGAAAGGGTTACGTGAAAGCTCTCAGAAACAATGAAAAATGAAGGGTTTTGTGTTAAATTAAAAACGAGTGAATCGTTTAAAAACTGGAAGGCTTTTCGTTTTCTAGACTTTTAAAAAGTCGCAATACGTGTACTATATGTACATACGTAGTACATAATTGAATTAGTAATATATAAGAATAAACTGATTTAAAAGAGAATACTATTTGTATGTAAGTATAATGGTTGTATAATTCAGTGTAACTTTACTCAGAAAAATGTTCAAAACAAATTAAAAATTATCCCTGGATTATCAATGGAGATTTACGCCGGTATTTTCATACGATTTGAAGACATGTAGACGAAATCCCGAGTAAAAGCCAGTATACGAGTTTAAGGGATTAATACTGAAAGACTGGCTTACAAAAGATCCAGCCCATTACAATGTTTTATTTATGAAAAATCCCTTGATTTTGAATTCGATACGATATTTTATCATAAATTTTTCAATTACCATAAATATAAATTATACTTGCAAAACACTTTTTCCATCAATTTAGCGCTGAAAATGTCACGATCAGGCGTAGGTGCTGTTAAAAAGTTTTAAATTGACTTCACTTACGATTTTGTGATTGAACAAGCAATTAAGTGTCTGATAGTGTTAATCATTTTAAATTATTTCACAATATACTTTGATCATTTTTAATTATTTCACAATAAGCTATATTTTTGACATGAAACCTAATAAAAAATTAAACATAATTACGTAACACAGCATCAACAAAGGAGTCAGTTTTATGATATTAGAATAGCTCCTAAAAACTAATCTCTGTCTTATTTCAATTAAAATATATTATGACCTAAAACCTCAAATATTGTTCTTCTCGAAAATAATCTGAGTATGTAAACATTCTAATAGAGCATATTTCAATTAAGCATGTAGACTAAACAAAGCAGCTCCAAGTGAACATCTATAAATATCAGCATGAAAATCTGTGTAAATACGTACGCTTTATTACTCTAGGATATTCAGCTTTTTATTGGAATAACATGAATAGTTTTTCTCATATTTCAATAATAGTCGACACCCCTCCGTTCCACGCATTCTCATACGGGATAACTCCGAGTTATTTGTAGCGTTTTAATATATGTGATAGCAAATATGAGGAAGAACGTAGATACATTGTTGTTCACTTTTAATAGTGGAGGGAAATAAATCGTGAAAAAGTAACAGTTGGTAGGAAAAAAATATAAGGCATTGGATTGTTTTTCTTTATTAGTGATTTTCAATTCCTTCCTAAACAAAGGTTCAAAAACTATGATTTTAATAAAAGTTATACCTAAGTAGATAAATACATAAGAGTTTTAAAAATAAAAACTCTTATCGATATCTCAGTCATTAGCTGTCTGACAAAGTAAAGTAAGGAAAGTGAGTAACAGAAGGTGAATTAAAAAGCACAGAAAGTTAGTCGAACGCTTTATTAATAACTTAATTCTGTTTGAGTAACAGGCAGGCAAAACTAGAGCTAAATTCACACCGTCACACAGATTTTCACTCCGAGTATTCTTAATTGATCAATTTATTACGTGCAAACTCGATGCAGTTATATCGAGTGGAATATAACAAAATGTATCGATGTTCATGCTCGAGCCATCGCCGTCCAACCATAAATAAAATGTGATGCAAATCGTTTTCGGATGTTCAAATAATCCGTAGCATTTGTTTTTGAAGCGCGACTCAAAAGGATTATTAGAAGGCTTGTCGGCTTATGGTGTTAAAGTCTTCAACAAATTAGCATTTCGAAGTACGACTCGAAAATACACCTAGATAAACGATACTCAATTAAACTTTTAATTGTATGCAAAAACTTTGCGAGTGCAGATCTTTTTGCAGGGTGAACTTTGTGCAATGTAGTTAACTGTTTTGTGATTCGCAGGTGGCTGTAGTCGCTGACCGAGCACTCTTGGCTGTGTTCGTGCTTGTCACCGCTATTTCCACAGCGGCCATCTTGTTGCCTCAACTAAACAACCTTCACGTCGGCAACACGCCTCTCAAACCCCCCATTTAGAGGCACAGCAACAAAGTAGGGTTACTAAAAAAAAAATCTTCCGCCAACGAATGTGTTAAATGAAAATACGTGCCAAACTCAAACAGTGCCGCACTTTTTAGATGATACTCATAAAATAAATAAATTATTTCTGTAAAAAAATATTCATAATAAATAAGTTTTTATCACACCTGCAAAGATACTCAAGATATTGATAAAATAGTATAAGTAGATGTTTAATTTGTATTCATATACTTGTGTGATACTTGTTGGAAATGTGTAGTGAATTCTAAAATAAATAATTAATACATTAAGACAGAGTTTGGGATGTAAAAGTTTGAAGAACGGCGAGGTAGACGGATGAGCTGTAAGTTACTACTGCGAAGTTTGAACTTTAAATGAGCCGAGTTTTTTTGCAACGACGGACTTCAGATACAGAGCTATTTTCGCCCGGATTTTATGTTCTTTAGATACCGATATTAACTAGCAGTTGCATGGATTACCGTTCTAAAGAAAAAAAAAGTTCAAACTTCGAGTAGTCGTGAAAGAATTTACTCGTGTCAATAAAATAGTTCATAAAGTATTAGAAGTTACTTAGGTTTAAGGACATTTTATAATGGAGTAGGACAGGCATTTGATTGTGTCGATTGCGTGTTCAGTTATGGAATTTAAATGTACCTTTTCTCATAGTTTTGGTATAACATTGATACGCAATTTATTTTTGTTTTTCATAGCTAGCATAGTGTGTAAATAGTGTGTGTTTCAGGCATTATTTGACTCAGCGATATTTAAACATGGTACAAACAAAAACTAGACGCTACCATTCATTTTTTCTTCCAAGGATTTCATAGAGAAAATGATGGGAATATGTGTGCCAAATGTTTGTTATGTAATGTCAATTATGATGTTAAAATGCAGCGTCGTATCATAATTATATTTAAGGTATAATGAAATAAAATGTTCGTTAAAATAAGATGATCTCATGTGAAACATGTAGGCAGATTTTGTATAAATTGATTGTTAAATGTATGAATGTATACATAATATATGTACTTAGGATTCTATTCATACATCATCAGGCGCTGTTGAATGTCTTTAGCTGAGGATTCATTTATTGCTAATACCATATCAGCTTCTGAATCAATTTGAGATCTTTATCCTAAAGACGTGTATTCAGCTAACCTAACCATGTATATGTTAACGAAAAAATATATATATTCTATCACTCTATTGCAAAAATGTAACGTAAAAATAACTTTAACATAAATAACATTTTCTCACCTACGCATCACTGGTCGTAGATTGATAGATCTGGAAAACTCATAACAAATTCAGACATTTCTTTCTTTCTACAAAGTAAGTAATAAAACTACATTTCTTAATATCTTCTTTAATACTTTTAGCCTACGTATGAATAAAGTGTATGTTATAAATAAAATAAAATAAGCTCAAGGTTGTTGGAAATGAGTTAAACGTTGTAAATATTATAGCGAAGGCAAGTTGTTAATTATTAAGCATATTGATATATTGTACAAAAATTAAGAATAAAGTTTGCCAAAGTGATTGTTGTTTTGTCTTTTTCGCTTTCATACATTTCTCCTTTACTGTTCTCATTTCGGTGATATACAGTAAACTTATGCCGAACACTTTTGACTTATATCCAATTTACACACCTGCGATTATTATCTAAGTGGATAAAAATTGCCTTTACCGTGGTCCAATCCACCAATCAAACGCCAATGTCATGATTTGGTGTTTAAATTTCAGAGAGTGCCCACTAAACTGATATACCGAATATTATATTCTTTTTGTACTTATTTTTACTACAAAGCAAATAAAAAGATTAAATTCATACAAAGTCACAATTCCCAAACGCGTTCACAGAAACTTGACTTTAATCTATTTATGAATATTTAATGGAGCGGCCTGAAAAAATATGATTTCCGCGAATAAAGTAAGTATCTAATAAAAAAATCAGTAGGGCAGGAATTTTTATAAAGGTCAAAAGAACGTCATGTATTTTGTAAGTTAATACGATAAGTCTATTTTGATTATCCTTAAGGATATTTTTAATTCTATACAAACTTGAGTCGAGACGAGCGGTTGGAGCACTTAATTGTCATTGTTATCACACCGTTCGGGTAATAATAATTTTAGTTTTCTTTTCACTGTAACTATTTGACTCAGGTGACAACTCATCCGGAAAAAATCTCATCCGCGGATGAATCGCCACCCTTTTAAAATTGAAGGTGGTCCATTCATCCGCAAGTTCGGATGAGTCGACACTTAGTTAATATTAATGTGGTCATTTCGTCCAAATAGTTTTTCTTTGCACGAGTGTCATGTATTAGTGAATCTTCCAAACAGTATTAACAGGTTAACAGAAAGTCCACGAGCCAGTCTACTATTAATGAAGAAACTGATCTGAATCACCAGGTCACGGACAGTATTCGATAAAAATTATAAAGCATAATTAGGAAGCTATTGTTTCTAAAACTTCACTACACAAATATAATGTAAAATGTATGCGAAGCAGATAATAAGATTATACACATATCTTGCTTACTGAAGACAGCCAGTGGACCGTCTCATGGTTCCAAAGTTCATGACCAATTTATTCGCATGGAAAATATTCAGCGCCATTTGTGTGGATTACTTGATTTACTCTGAATGGTAATAAGAGGTCCCTACCAAGAGTTGAAAATCATCGACTCTTGCACAACTTGGTTCATAAGTATAGTTAATCTGTAATTGGCACGTCATTAGAGGAGGTTATTTATTAAATCTTTTTTTTCTTTTTTACATCCCTCATGAATAAACACAGTGCAGTTCTTAAAAATCTTGCCACGCATAAGTCAACATAAGTCATCAGTGAGCATTTTACAAACCGCACTAGAATGTCATGCCAAACAATGTAAGTTGACTATGCACCCCGCCCTTAACTTCGGTCTTCAGGAAAGCAATATTCCAACTAGCCTGTTGACAGAACAGTAAGTGTAAACAAAGCCTTACCGACGTATACCACCGCGTTTACATTCGTGGATCAACCATTGTCTCGTGGCTAAGGCCAAGGTTGTACACCAGGGGCCCGATTCTCCTAATATTGATTAAGCGACGTACGATTCACATTCGACTGAGATCCAATCCTGACTCAATTACGATTGAAGCGTATGTGGAATTCTGTTATTTTTTCTTTGAAATAAACGTTTTTATCCTTTTCTGTCATTCAATAATGAATCATTTTGTCTGCAAATGATTTACCATTCCAATATGATTGTAGAGCAAACTCCCGTATAGACTCAGATCACCAAAATAGCAGACCAATCACAAACCCATCGAATGTCGTTGGTATACGATTGGTCTTATATTAGTAGCAGAATGCCTGATATGGTTAAAACTGCTATTGCGATTCAATTTCTATTCGATTTTGACATTATTAACTTAGGAGAATCGGGCCCCAGTTATCGACCCAATTTGGGTCCTCGAAACTAACAAGAGTCTTGCTTGAGCCCGCATTCAATTCGTGCGAAGGAAACGGTCGCAAATCTGGATATTATTGTTCTTAATGACTATAATTAGTGAGTGGTAATCACTAAGATTCTAATTGCAGGAAACTTGTGATTACAATGGGTTTATTGAAATTTTGATCGTAGTTGAGAATTGATTGGGATTCTTGGAAAAGTCAATCTGTGGAAATACTTAGGTAGGGCAATTTAAATATTTATGTAGCCACGTACCTTGTACAAATCTTGCATTAACTTATTTGTAATGTCACGTTTTGCAATTTTGTAACATGACAACAATAAGAATTGTGATTAAATGATTAAGTACATAAAATTAACTCGCTTGACGAAAATTAATCTAAGTATCTGCACAAAATACTGAAAATCTCAAAGTGAAATAACACCGAGTAAACTGCAGCTAATGTTGCACATTGCTTTCAGGGGTTCTTTTTAAGGTAGGTACTACTACATTGTTTCGTTCCATTTAGTAAGGTCCAGTAGTTGCGTCCTCCTAGGTGCATCGTAACTTCTTAATTATTCCTAGCACGTGGTAAAAAATATTCTCACATAGTACCTAATTTAATTGCTCATCACTCAATACCCAAAAGCAGATTGATTGTTACCCTTATTCTTTGAGATTCAGTCAGAGGTATGCGACTTTATGAACCTTATGATTTGTTTTTGCATAAGGGTACTTTAGAAGATTCGTGCACTATGATATACCAACACAATAGTGTGTCACGTCCCTAAATCTAAAACCTCGGTCTGAGCTTTAAGGTACATTGTATAAAATGTCCAGTCCGTCTTAAATTACATGTCCGAACATCGACCTGAGAATTATGCAAGATTTGTTCGGTAAGTCTGGTCCGTTTATTCCTAGGAGCTGTTTTTTAGTCTTTAACATACAGTTCCAAAGAAATCAAGGAAAACAAAATATTATAGGTACCAGGTGTACTTATTGAGTACAGAAATTATAAATATTTAGTTTTAATTACGAATTAAAATAATAAAAATTCGATGATTACTTACTTATACACATGTTACACTTCCAGTTTACTAGTTTTTCAGTCTATTTGCTTATTATTATAAATCAATAAATTATTTAGGAAAATACCTCATTCGCAACGACAAAATAGCTTTCATTCTAAGATTTCAATTCAATTCGAAAAATAGTTACTAGAACAAACCCTTAATGTTCCGTCTGACCTATTTCATTGTTATTCGTAAAATATCACAGTTTTAACGAAGTAGTTGTCATTCATCCGTACACAAAGGACAATTGGATACTTTTCTAGCAAATCATTTAGTTGGGTTAAAGAACTCTTTTTAGTAAAGTATATTTCGAACAACACGAATGAATTAAGAACTATTTAAGACAATAAGGTGCACTCGGTTAGTGTTCTAATTTGGAGTAAATATTTACATTTATAACCATTTTCAAAACATTAAAATTACTCGTATTTAATACAAGTCATACTAATACAAGACTTATAGGACTTTACGCATTTACTTTAAAAAGTGATATCGACAAAAAACAATTACTTATGCATAGATAGACAGATCCTTTGACCTGATTGATTTAACCAATTTATATAAAAAAGAAAAACAATATTAAAACACTCCCTAATTTATTAATAGGAAATGCCGAGTCTTTACCGGCCCAAGAAATATGAGTGTCAATCAATAAACTGTTGCATAGCTCCAAGGGTCCGACAAACGCATTTATTGTAAAATTTGATTAAAATCAGTGATAGATACTGATAGATGGAATATACCGGTCTGTCATCTCCAGACAAGCTTGATGAATTGTGGGGACATAGCAGATGCAGGCCTGTATTGTGTGTGGTAAGGCACTGGGTATATTAACTACATACCAAACATGTTAGTATGTAAGTGGACTTCTTGTCTATCGTATACGTACTCCTAGGCAATTGTCATTTTTCCAATACTGTATTCAAAAACTGCCTATTTGTAGTTAAGTAAAATACAATAGTACAGACTGGAAAGTTATATTTTGAGGTAGTTATAAATATAGATGAACATTGTTGATGAAAATGCAAAGTGATCTGGTACAACAAAGTACAGAAATAAAAAGTTTGAAAGAAGATATATCAAAACCAATAATCGAGAATATGAACATAAGATTTTCCGAAATTATGTCTAAAAACGAAGAACTAGAAGAAATTATAAATAATCAACAAATTACGATAGAGAAGTTGGAAAGACAAGTACGAATAAAGAATATTATATTATTTGGATTAGAAGAAAACGAAAAAAGCTACAAAGAATTGGAAACACGCATTATCTTGATTTTTAAAGAGCATCTCGCCACTGAATGTACTACATACGATATAGAATCTGCCATAAGGTTGGGAAAAAAAGGAGAAAACGCAAGACCTATCAAAATAACATTTACTAAATTGAACACGAAAGTAACAATATTAAAACGGAAAAAACTGCTACAACAAACCAACTACTACATTAAAGAAGATTTCTCGCCTCAAATTATTGAGAAACGTAAAGAACTACAAAAAGAAGTGGATATAGCTAGAAGCCAAGGCTCAAACGCTGTACTGAGATATGATAAAATAGTTTACTTAGAGCAAAAAAAGAGTCACCAAAATAAACAACACAACGCAAAAAGAAAACCATCGAAATCACCAGAAAATCAAATACTTACCACAACACGTTTAGAAAATGGAGAATCATTTCCTCAACGTACAGTTAAAAAAACTAAAGTGGATATGAGGAAATATTTTTCATCAAAAGAAACAGACTTAAGTTCTTTTCCTACACTTACTTCCACCCAAACACTGAGTGATACAGAAACTGAACAATAGCAATCAGCAGGCGCTCCTCCCAAGTACTATAATAATTGCAATATTAACATTACTACCCTTCACACTCCCAAAGCCAAACTAACTAACCTAACTCATCTTCCAACCCGGTTGGTCACCGTGGAAGATTACGACCAAAACCCTCCAAGGACAAAAACAGCGGAACAAATACCAAATTCAGCAATCAAAACAACAAACAAACTCTACGTTCTAACATATAATGTAAGAACCTTATCTTCTTACGGACGTCTGCTAGAATTGACAGAGGCACTGAAAAATATAAAGTATGATATAATCGGACTATCAGAAACACGTCGCATGGGCACAAAAATAGAAGAATACGATAATTATATACTTTGTTACTCAGGTCTTAAGCAAGGTCATTACGGAGTCGGCTTTTTAATAAATTTATATCAAAGAAAAAACATTGAAAGCTTCCTCGGAATTTCAGACAGAGTTGCGCTACTGAACTTAAATATGCACGACAATAAAATCTCATTGATACAAGTGTATGCACCGACTGAAGCAGCAAACGAAGATGAAATCGAAACATTTTACGCAGATGTATATAAAGCCATGGATCTTGCAAACGATTTATATATATTAATGGGCGACCTAAATGCAAAGATAGGTCATCCTAGAAAGGAAGAGTACTTAATAATGAAACCAAATGGGTATGGCACAAGGAATACAAGAGGACAAAGACTAGTTGACTTCGCACTTGAAAATAAAGTCTCAATTCTAAATACATACTTCAAGAAGAAACCAAACTGTAGATGGACATGGCGCGCTCCCTCCGGAATGTATAAAAACGAAATCGACTATATTATGTCTAATAGACCTAACTTAGTACAGAACATCGAAGTGTTAAACCTCAATTTTTCATCAGACCACCGACCCGTCAGAGCAACACTATCTTTCGCTAAAATAAAAAAGAACCGAACAAGTTTTAACTTCTCCCAAAATTCCACACTGAGGAACGAGGAAGAAATACAGAGATACAGGGAGAGCATTGCGGCCCATCTACCTAACTACTAGAACCTCAAGAAAATACTTCAGTCCAAACTTATCACGACAATATAGTAAATGCTATAACTCAAAGCTTAAAAGACGCTCGAGTACCTAATAAAAATAAAAGTCATAAAATTCTATCAGACCACACTCTAGCACTGCTGAAAAGGAGACAAATTCTCCAGAACAGCAAGAACAAAACCAGGTCAATGAAAAATGAACTCTCAGCATTATACAAGCTAGTGAATAAACTTATTAAAAGCGACTACACAAGATACAGAGTAGAAGTTCTCGAGAAACATCTAACACAGTCAGGAAGCTCAAAAAAAGCTTATAAAGAATTGAAAACAAACAAGACATGGATAGACGGACTGAAAAACAAAGGAATGACCCTAAACGATCGCAAAGATGTTATAGGAATTGCAACAGACTTCTACAAAGAGCTTTACAAAGCTCAAGAAAACGAAAATATTGACGACAACTACCAGTCAGATGAAAGCGCAACGAATACATCACCATTTACCGAATTCGAAGTTACTCAAGCAATAAACAGACTAAAAACAAATAAAAGTCCTGGTTCAGACAATATCACCAACGAATCAATAAAAGCAGCTCACTCACTACTAGCTTTACCACTTACTCAATTGTTTAATCGCATTCTCGAAAACTCAAATACTCCGACACAATGGTCAGAATCCAACATAATTCTCATATATAAGAAAGGTGACCCTGACGATGTTGCAAATTACAGGCCAATAAGTTTACTACCATGCCTTTACAAATTGTTCTCCTCGCTGATAAACCAAAGAATAAGTATCACATTGGAATTAGAACAACCCATGGAACAAGCAGGGTTTAGGAAAAGTTTCTCAACTATAGACCACATCCACACCTTGGAACTAATAATAGAGAAATATCAAGAAAGGCAAAGGGCTCTTTACATCTGCTTCATAGACTACAAAAAAGCCTTCGACACCGTCTCACATTCAAGCATATGGAGAGCCTTGCTAGAGCAAGGAGTAGAAAAGGTATACACTCAAGTGTTAAAAAGCATCTATAGCAACAGTTCAGGAAGAGTTAAATTAGAGAGAATCGGCCCAAGTTTTCCTATTGAAAGAGGAGTAAGACAGGGCGACCCAACCTCCCTAAAACTGTTCATTGCCATCCTGGAACATATAATAAGAGGGCTAGATTGGGAGTCGAAAGGCTTGCATATAGACGGCAAATACCTCAGCCACCTCAGATTTGCTGACGACTTGGTGCTTTTTTCAGAATCAAGCTCGCAACTGCAAGATATGATCCAATCATTAAACATAGCTAGTCAAAAGGTAGGGCTTCAGATGAACCTTACAAAAACAATGTTGATGACAAACAGCACGGAAGAGCCAATATCAGTGGAAAACGAAAAACTGAAATACACGAACAAATATGTGTACCTCGGAAAGCAAATAAGTTTCGAACATGATAGTAACTACTTAGAAATCGAGAGGAGAACTCAGCTTACTTGGATTAAATATTGGAGCTTAAAAGAAATTTTTAAAAGTAATATGCCGATCAATGTTAAAAATAAAACCTTGTCAAGCTGTCTTCTACCATGTCTAACGTATGCCTGCCAAACGTGGAAATACACAGAAAAAATAAAAAGAAAAATTACAACTTGCCAACGGGGCCTAGAAAGGAGCATGCTCAAAATCAAAAAAAGAGATAAAATAAGACATTCACATATAAGAAGCGTAACGAAAGCTACTGATGCGCTCACCTACGCAAAGAAGCTTAAATGGAAATGGGCGGGTCATGTAGCAAGGCTCACGGATGAACGATGGACGCTAAGAGTAACTAAATGGAGTGGCCCAAGTGGGAAACGCAAAAGAGGAAGACCGCTTACAAGATGGGCGGACGATATAGTAAAGCTAGCTGGTGCTAAATGGATGCAAGCAGCTCAATATAGAAACAACTGGGATTCCTTGGAGGAGGCCTTCACCTGCGGAGGGGTTCTTGCAAACTGATTAATTAATAACCATAATTTTTTTGTATTTTTTTTTTTGCAAGAAATTAATAAAGGCTTTTTTATTTTATTTTATTATAAATATAGAAATAAATACCAGATTTTTTATCAATAACTAAGTATCAAGGTAATATAGTACGACATGCTGTAGTAGAATTGTGTCTTTTTAATTATGATAAAATACTTTTATATAATATTGAATAGGTAAATATTATTGTGCTATATTGTAGTTATGTATTATTGAATTCTCGGCGTTTTCTTTGAAGAACTTGAATAATTACTTAGGTAAAAGAAAAATATAAAGCATCTGCAATCTGCATGTTTTCTCCGTAACCTTCACCGTATTCGTGACGTCACTACGTTGTGTTGACGCAACGGTTTCATTACCCAGTAGCCGCTAATGCGTAGGCACTATATAGAGGTGCTGCTAGCTTCAAGCCTGCACCAGACGCCTATAGAACCCACTGGAACAAACGGAGCCCACGGCCGCCTACACTACACACTACATCTGTCTAGACAAGTGTGTTAGAATCAGTGATGGGGTCAAACTATCGATAGATTTTGTTAAGTGTTCTAGTTTTACGTGGACAAGTCCATCGTGAAGAAATAAGACGTTTTAGTGTTTCATTTATGTCAAAAGTCAACAAGGAAAAGAAACATGATTATCTACCAGAATTGATGGAAAATATAAAGGCTAAGGTTAATTTTAGCTACAGCTACGGCAAACCTAAAGCTAAAAATAATATGGGAATACTCAACGATTACAGACGTTGCCCTAACCACAGACAGGTGTTACAAATGAGAAACCACTTTCTTAATTAAAGCAGTTTGTCGTTCTAAAATCGAGTACAGGTACCTACATCGTAAGTTGAAATAAAATGTTCAAATTAATAAATATCAGAATACCTGACTTCATTCTTATTTTAATTTCATTTTGTTTTTGATTTGTAATTTAGAAAAGAGCCAAGGCAATACTCTATTTAAACAGGAAAAAGTAAATTTGATTTCTGTTTAATTGATGAGTCGATTTTAATTCTATCGATATATCGATATATGGGCGCATCACTAAACCATAGTACAATTGCAAGGCCACATGCTTTGTGCTAGCGACGATGCTCGTAAGTACATTTCGCTGACATTCCTTTGGACAGTTCATAATTCATGGGGACACGAATTTTGAACCCCACACTGAACAACTGAACACATAATTATTATTCCCGTTGAATTTCTTCAATTCAGAAGATTAATATTAGTTCAGGAGATTTTGTTTTTGTTTGTTCCTCATCTACTGGATTAGCAATATTTTTTCCCGAAATATATGTTTGGGTAGCGTTAACTATTGCTCAAAAATGTAACTATCCAAAACTTAAGCTTAGTCGGACTCGTGGTCTGACTCAACTTCACAAAAGTTATCAGAACCTACCCTCCCAACATACCCAACCAATAATACTTTAATAATGCCTTATATGCATAACTGACTCATAATTGAAATCTTACATGAAAAATTACAATATGAGGCCGTAAAACACATATGATTTTACGATGACACGATGTCGTTACTTTTTGTTGTGAGAGGTACGAAACCTCTGAATAATAAACTTTTTTTCTCAAGGGAAGGACTTTCATATTATACCGAAAAGCATGGAATACAATGCCTTTCGATACTAAAAAGGCTTTTTAGTAGATGATATAAAATATTAATTTGCATTTCTTACCCGCCTTTACTCGTATTGTTGCTTATTTTAGACGCTTTTATTTTAAGTACAAAATAACGAGTTATTTAGGTGTATTCTACGAAATTAGATGTCTAGACTTGATGTTTCGTGAAACTTGATGATCTTTGTCACAATTGACACTTAGATTAATTTTCTATAGGTATAGATTTTCAAAACAAATTGAAGTAGTCCCCAAAACCGCAGGTGCTAGTATCTGTCAACTTTAGTCTGTTAATATTTCAACATGATTGATTGGTCGGTTCGCGACGCGATGTAAATAATAACCTAGAACTTAAGTGCCTGTCTAGCTAAAATCGATTCTAAAAAGTAATTTTGTTTGTTTCTGCGAAACTGCCAAAATTCAGTTTAATAAGCTAATATGATCAGATTACCAACGCTATTGTATAGTGTCAAAAATGATGACTTTGACTTTGATTTTGGCTTCATCGGAAAACAGTGGTAAGTGGCACCGAAGGATATCGATAGCTTTGGATCTAACCTTTAATAACGACTCTCCAAACAAATGATAAAATTGTATGCATGAAAATGCTTTGAATAATTCAATAGAGATCGCGCGTTAAGACTTGTCAAGATCACGCGGTGAACTTGAATGGGTAGATATTCAATACGGACTCATTTTTATAATGATTTTGTACTAATTTCATGTTATCTTATATGGCACATGCCAATCAGGTAAAAATACTCGATTATAAATACTTTCTTTGAAGTTTACTTATAAGGCAAAGGAAAAGGAAAGATTTGAGTTGTCGCAGATATGACTATTTATGGATGGAGGCTACTTTTACAGTTCCAGGAATATGTCTTAGTGGTGGTATCTATTTTTGGCCGATATAAAAAAACCGGTGTAAGGAAATGAAAGTTTACAAAGGCACTACAAGCTGACAGAAATGCGGAGGAAGTGAGAAATTCTGCCTTTTAACATTATTTTGCGGCCGGGGACTTGACTCGAGTACTGTACAATTTAATTTTCAGCTTTGTTGGTGGATTACTCAATTCCCAAATGACGATAATTGATTAATACATTACCATAGACACAAACATTTATAACAAAAGTTGCATTAAGTTTTTTATGTTGTTACAAAAAAATATATGAGTATGCAAGCTTTTTGTAATGATATCGGTTGTGTACCGAAAGGTGTCTAGTCTACCTAGACAGATTTCCATAAGTAATGATATTCACTCTTCTTATGACGATATTTTATTGATATTGTTCGGGCAGAGTACATTGAATCTTTCTTTTAATATCACCTTATTATAAAGAACAGCAAAGTCATCGATCTTGTTTGAAATTTTTTAACATTAAGTTCGAAATGATACTAGTTTCTGATCATCTAAAAATAACTTTAAATTGTATCTTTAAAAGAATTGATTGATTAAAATGTTATTTTAAAACTTATAAAAATGGTATAAAATCGCAATATACTCTGTTGCTTTTGTCTTAGCATCGTGTCTTAAAGAAAGCTCACATGAATAAATTTTAATATCAAAGCATATAAAGTCTGTGACTTTTTAATCTCAACATGGTTTTGTTTGTTTTATTTACGACTTGTCTGTGACATTATACTTTCTTTAGATTCATAATTGGTTCGCTGCGACGGAGCTGAGCATAATATTTTTATAGTATCTATCTACATATTTTATCATTGCAATTTATCATTCTTAAGAAATGATTCATTTTAAGAACTACGTTTTTTTCTGAAAAGTACTTTCAAATACAGTTAATCAATAATCCATTTAGTAATAAGAATTTACAGTTTTTTTCGCAATAAGTTATCAGGCTACAGTTATTCTGCGGGTTTATGCAAATTCTTTGAGGCATGTATTTAACGCGGCGACTAAGTAAAACGAATGTAGGTTTTAAAAAATAATAGAGTGGGTACCATTTATAATGGGTTGGCAGCTAAAAAGGAGTATCATAATAAGTCAAAGGTAGCATATTAATATATCAGTTATGAGGTCCGTTTTAATTTAAACTGGCATCAAGTTTTTCTTTTGGCAACTGAATTAATATCTAAGCGAAAACTTAATGATGACAATAAAATAGAAAATGGGCATTCATAAATAATACAAATCAGGTTCTATTTAAAATTGTTTGGATGAAGAATAAATATAAACTAGCTCATATTATAAATATATTGTGCGACTTTTTAATAGCTTTAAATAAAGTCTAAAATGGCATGAAGAAAAAATATTTTGCGGCTGTTATTTTCAAAATTTAGGTGAATAGCATGGAAGTAAGCATGCAACATGCAGCAAGCATGACTTCTGTCACGGCTCCGGCGCTGCGGGGCTCCGGCGGTCCCATGCGAGCTTATAGTCGCAGATGGTTTTCACGCTCACCACCGCAGCTTCGGCTTGCTGGCCGGCACAGCCGGCCAGCCTCAGCCGCGGCGGCGAGCGTTAAAACTACCTGCGCCTCAGCTCGCAGGCCGCCTCGCCCCTCCGCGCCTACGCGGTTTTGAATTGCACTCTAGGGGTAGGGCAGACAAGACTACGTGGAGTCGGTTTTGCAGCGATTCGTTTTCGTCACTAACTTCAATTTTTAATACAATGTTTTTTTAATGGAAGGTTATAAATGGCAATATGCTAAATAAAATGAATCTAAATTAAATTCTACCATCTTCATAGTGCGCCAAGTGAGATAATACCACCGCACCTTCCGCCGTTTTCATGAAATTATGATACACAATATTAATAATTAACTCTTATTCCTTTTTATTGTACTCCTTTTAATATTTAGAGCTATCCACAAAGCGAAGCCTGAAACTGGGTTTTTAGTCAGCACGAAATAGTTGGTAACATTATTATCTTTGCCACCCAACTAACATTATTAGTCGCCAAGTCATTATAAATAGCTCCTCACCTAATATTTCAATTGACTGGTATAGTTTATTTGCTACCCAAACGCAGCTGCTAGTTTTTAGTTTTTATAACACCCTTAATTTTGAACCTTACATATTATAATAGTCGCGAAAATATTTAATCGCTGGCAAGTTATTTTATTTGTTGCCAACATTTGTCGACTTTTAAGTTATTAGTCACCAGGAATATAATAAGCCATTCTTTGATATCTTATATTTACTTTAGGTACCTACTAAATCTGAATGTGCATAAGAAAACAAAACCCTTTTAGGGCCTTTGGTATTTTCAGATAAAAATGGGATAAACCTTAATGTCTCGACCTAAGCCACACTTAGTAATTAAATAACATCACGCCTATTAATCTTGCATAATTACTATTTATGTACTTAATCGAAAATATTGGATTGAGCAAAGAAATTAATTAACCCCTGGGAGTGATTGCTAACTTTCTAGCCTTCTGGCCATCCAATTTATTTGAGCTTATTGGATTTTACGGCTAATTTGTTTTTTAAAACAGTTAAAATTACATTTTGTGACTTCAAACCAAGCTCTACCAATAACACTAATAAGTCATAAGTAGTTTGCATGAGTGCTTGAAATAGTATCTTCAAAAGCGAATATTACTTTTATTAAGAAAATTGCTACGACAAAAAATATGGCCAATTACAGTGGGCTGTATAGTAACATATTATGATTAAAAAAAAAAACTATTTATATAATGCACAGCATGAAAATTTAAAGCCTCTATCGACAGTCTCTATGCAGTCTCTATCGACAAAGTTATCACCAAAAAACTTATGGTGTATTATTACATTAGTTAAGTGTATTGTTACAGTAAGGAATAAAACAAACTGCGTCGTTTTATTCCTTTCGCTCCAAAAATAAATATCCCAAACCATGAAGTAACTTCAAGAAGCTACACTCACATAACATTCAATACCATATCCATAATATCGTAAAAATGGACGTAAAAGAATGCCTTTTAGTTCCCTTTCAAATAAAATACCGGTGAAAACGAAACGAAAAGCCTCAAGCCGGAAATAACAGTGTCCCCCACTCTTCCTCGATTGGTTTTTTCCCGTCACACACAATATTTGTAACGCGCCAAAAAATAAGAAAAAAAGAAATATAAACACCATAGCTCTTTCTCGTCTTATCGTAATTCTGTCAATCACAAATCAGCGTATTGTGGTTCTCCCTCTTTTAGGGGTTGAAATATTTATAGGCATTATTTTGTAACTGAATAACAGCTTTTATGGTTTTATCAAGAAACCCACATATTCTTGTGCAAGATTTCCATCTCAATTAATTGATGTATGCAGCCATTTCACCATAATATCTAAACAAAGAAATAACACTTTCACATGTGTAATGCTAAGGATGGAAGCGTTTAGATAGCTAAAAGGTTAAAATCAATCGACATTGAATAGATCCCACATTATTACACCTGTACGCAAATCACAGTCACCACGCAATTATAAAGTTTTTGAGGTCTAAAGTTGTTCACCAATCATTAATTATATTGCTCGCCAAAATTAATAGGTGCTCGCTGAAGATTGATTCCAATGGTTTCAGTGAAATATTTATTCAATTAAAATACCTGTGTTTTTGAAAATACAGTTCGAAATCGATCGGAAAATAAGTAGGCTTAGTATTTTTCATAGACTTAAAAGAAGGATTGTGCTACGACTCGATATCAAAAGTTTTATTTAGTAGTGGGGCCTGCCCATTCGCATTACGTGGGAACTAATAACTTCTAAAATAAGTGACTTTAATCAAATATATTAACAAACTATTCAGCTTTATAAGGCATTAGTTAGTTTCAAATTCATCACTTGGAAGCTATTAGTAGTCAATACAGTTGTCCAAACGATTGATTTAACTGTCCCACATTTGGCTGTGACAGCTTGCAGAACCAACGATCTGACAACAAAACAGTTTAATCACTGTCGGTGGACCCATTACGCACTGTTTCCTCTTTTCCGAGACCCTTGTTAAGCACGATATGCACAACTGACTTGTATAAACTGGAAATTAATGTACCAATAAATCAAAATCTATATTTAGGAACATTAGGTCTAATCATCAGTCTGGAAAATACTGGAAATATTACGAAAATTCCAGAAACAGTTTGATAAAAATGTTCAGGTTTCAATTCTTTAGGCAATTTTCGTTTACTGTTAGTCACTGCTGTACGAACTATTTTACTTTTTGAAGTCACATTGAGACTTGCTATCTTTCAGCTAGCTTAAGATGCGGGTTTCTATGTATACCTTAAGGTCAATACGGCGTTTTTATTAGAAAAAGTAACATCTGTTGTGTAGTCGAAACCCAAAGCTGTCAGCTATTTAGTTCCTCACGACTGTCCATCATTTATTACTGTCATTATTATCGAGTAGAAAGTTTATATCTGAATTGAAGATAAGTTCGCTGTCAACAACGATATAATTCAAAGGTTCATGTTTGAAAGGACGCTGTATTAATTTCACACCTATTACACAAGCACTAAATTGTTGGCGTGTTAGAAGATTCACAGATAATAAATTATACTGGGATGAATGGACATAGGCCTGAAACTTGTACTCCGGGAAGAGAGGAGATTATGTACCATGTATTATACGGGATAAGTAATTTTACCAATTACCAATTGACGTTTACCAATGGATTTAAGCTATGATTACTATCACATGTCAGTCAACGTGCTCAATTCATTTTGATGTTGTTTTAGTATAATTTAGTATAGTTGTGCATAGCAGTCGTCATGCAAAATATAGGTAACAATTGTTTGAGTAGTAAGTGTTTGAGTGGTATAAGTCAGTATTTTTTTATCAAGATGCCTTTGCAAATAAGACAACTAGACCATTTTCATACATACTTACCTAGTATCTAAGTTCTACTGTGTACTACGAACTGTGGACAGATGAAGTCAGATTAAAACTAAGTCATGTGCACACTGTTAGTACTCTTCCAGACGTATTAAATAACAAGAGTCAGCGGAACTTATTCTTAAACCACTACATAATTATTATACCTAGCTAGTTTTTTTGAATTCCAGCTTTAGATTTAGAAAGCAAAGAATGAAAAGTGTGAAAAGTTGTAAGCAGAACTTTTGGCACTGTTATTAGATCTTTATATTATACCTCCAGTTTCCTATTTTACTGTACTGACAAAACCTTTAAATAATTGAGATAGTTCACAAGATCCCCAAAGACAATTGACATTTTTAGACTTGAAAAACCACTCGTGCGTCAATAAAATAACATAGTTGCGTTACTTTAAGTACTTCAGGGATATCCCTTCACGACTTGTAACTTATGTTCGAAAACGTTTCTACCACTGAATTCAATAACTATGTAGCAATAAGTTTTACTTTAAGTATTCTCTTAAGTCCAATATATCGAAGTTACACAATATATTTGCCGAATTTATCTCCGGGTCTCTTGTATGGAAATATTTATTGCAGAAATTCGTCAGGATTCTTGACCGAGGTACGTACTTGAATGTTTTATTGCGTAATACAGGTAGGTCAGCAGTAGGTAAGTGAAGTATAAAAAATAAAACCTAAAAGAATATTGCTTTGTCCAAGAAGTGCGACCGAAAAGAACTTTTTTTTAGTTTATTTTACTTAAACTTTTTTTTAGAAACACTACGTTAGCTAAACAAAAATATTTAATATCTAGTCTTCACAGATAAATTAAATCTGCTAAAAGTAAACAGTCCTAATAAAGATTGGTTTTCTGTGTAGTACCTACACTTAACTAATTTGATCTATCGGTCAGATGGTTGCAATCACGGCCGGATAAGATTCGATTAGAGCTATTGTTAAGATATTATTGTTTGAAATAAGAAATATAAGAGAAGGCTCAACATCTTTTGTATTTATATGCCTACTATCTACTGTATTTATGTTAACCAGTTGAGTGAGGTTAATGAAAAGTAAAGTTATTTTAGTATCATCATTAAAAAGTTGCTCCAGAAAAACTATCCCAATTACAATAAATAGAAAACAAGTTCTTAAAGGTCAGTGCATCACGTGCTTCTGTAAATATTATTTTCTTTTCAATATATAATTCTTGTGATAATATGCTAGGAATTATTACTCAAGTACCGAACTTGTTAAATAGTTTAGATGCAATTTTGAAAAAAGACTAGGTAAGTGAAATTAAATCATTAAAATGTATTTATTGGTTTGCAATGCTTTCAAGCCAGAAATCTCACACGAGTATCAGTCTTCGGATGTTACAGTCGCCGGTCGCTTACTTTCAGGACCGCGGTACAAACAATATCAGAACAACAATAGGCTTCAGAAATGAAACTACAGCAGCATCGACCACAATCTTTAACCTGACGCAAAGTACCAGGTATTGCGTTACTCTCGGGATTGAAAATACAATACTGAGTTCTGGAATTTTCTATGCTCGCCTTATCTTAATGTTCTTGGTTTAAAGATAAAGGAATAATATAGACCTTGTTGAGTCAGTTTATTTAAACAGTGAAAGCGGTTGAAAGTATACTAGGTACTGTACTCCAATTGAGCTTTAGAAATATGTATCTGAAACGGGCTTATATCAAAAGTGCAATACAACTTACGATCTCTCGATCTAGGATTTCAGGCTAATGATATGATACCTATTAACTAGTTATATGTAATTATTAATGCATTCGTATCACTCTAATGCAATCGTGTCAAGTTCGATTCATTTCAGCGATTTTTCTTAGAAATTGGACAAATTACACCCGAGTGAAAAGAACAAAAAATCCATTAGTGCAAAGGTACCTATTGTAGAAAATTCCGAAACATTTCTATGGAGACTAATTTCTACTTCTTTAGTTTTATTTCTTTTAAGTTATCTATCACGCAGTACAAAGGGCGATTTGTCCTGTGTAGGTACTTACTAAGGTGAAACCTTGTCTACTATATCACCTTAGATGACAAAGTACACCGAAGTTCTTCAGAAGGAATAATAGCTGGCTGGGTTTCTTGTGATATATGGCCGTTGGCCGCACAGCTAGTGGCCGTAATCTATACAATACATTAAATTATACTGTGTTGCCATGGTAACGTAATATTCAATACACGTGAAGGAGATAATAACAGGTTTGCATTTTATTTCCACAATAGTTTCCATCGGCGGTGTCGCTCGAGTCCTGTGCAGGTCAAATATAGGCCCGATATAGTACTGATAAAAAGTATTCCACAAATAAACTGGTCTATAATTAAATTGTATTTTTATACGAGGACTTACTGGAATCTTGATATCTAATAAAAGTAATTTATTTTATAATTCTGATCAAAACATTTCAGCCGAAAAATATTTAGCATATTTCTCTTATATATTCAAATTGTTGACACGGAAACGATTTTGTTACACAAGTTTGGAAGTCAATATAAAGTTATAATAAGTTTGATTTGCAATTACGAACAGTCTTCTTGAGCATGTCTTGTTGCCAGGTACAACAATATTTTTGAATATTTTGTATTTGAAATAATCTTTCACAGCTTCATCAAACGTATTTTTTCTCAAGAGTCAAGTTTATTGGTACTTAAAAATGACTGTTAATTACTCTAGTGGGTCAGAAAATACATTTTGTAAATGAGAAAAACTCATAGGTTTAACATTCTTAATTGGGACGAAAAGTTTCTTCTTCTTCAATCTTGTACATCTTTGTGAATATTTTGTGGCATGTTTCTCATAATCAGCAAGATGTTTTGAATTACTTTCAAGAGTTGGAACCGCCCCTACAAGTTTAAACAACTCTTGACAGACAATCTAAAAATACGTGAACCTTAATAGGCCTAAAAGCCATTTTTGACGAAGTTTTCAAAGTTATGCCGAGACTCGGATTTTTGGCTTTACACTTTAAGCCAAAGTTCAACTGTGGAGATCACGAGTTTCATTGTTTTTTCTGAACAGAGGTTAGATATTTTTATTTTGAGAGTGTTTCTTTTCAAGACAGTGATTGTGGGTACTTACCTGACTTTGATGAAGCTAATCACAATTTTGGCGTAAAACTTACTACAAGTAGTGTTATTTATAGGCTTTCTTGGAAATCAACGTCCTTATAACATTAATTTCTCAGAATTACAACCTGTTTACATTTACAAAATAAGCATTTGAGTTGATCATGTTCATGAAAACCTCTTGTTTAATGTTGTCGTATGTAATTGATCTTTAAGTTATTTGTAAATATTTGTAAACAGGGAGTTTCGTCGGTGACTGTATCGAATAGGTCGTATTTAAATCGCAAACGCTCAGGTGTAGCTCGTTGTTTTAGTCAGTATTAACATCTGTAAGATGCACTTTTCGGAGCGAGTCCTAATAAAATTTTATGTAGTGCTTGTAACAGGTGAGTCATCATGAACTATTATTTTATTCGTAAACAATTGAACGCTCGAATAAAACACTTTTGGTCTTAAGACGTTCGTCACGTGTTTAATAAAATTTTGTATGGGGTATTTTCTTAAATAGGTACGTGCTAAACGTCTGTTAAACTTTTTTGAAGGAAGACCATTTAAATTCACGTTTATTGTATACTCAATTTAAGTCTACAAATTGATGTTCTTAAATTAATTGCGAGTTCCTAACACGCGTGCCTTGAGATCGCGATATACCCACACCGTGTACTAGATACTCCGTACGTAGCGACAAGCAATCAATTAGTTTAACTTTCCGTGAGCCAAAGTCTGGCTTTTATTCGCTTGGCTGTCGAATAAGGTTCACCGACACCATAGATGTACATTTTTATTAAAACAAATGTGAAAAAGTCATAGAAACCAGTTGCTTAAGAAAAACTGAAGTTTATATTATCGGTGAACTTAAGAATTTTCTCTTTTGAAAATTCTTCTTCAAATTAATGGACGATAAGTACCTAAATAATTATGTGTTATAAAAATGATAGGATTTGGATAATTATTCTCCGATTTACAATCATTTTTCTTTGTTGCAGCAACTTCGGCATCATGTTGGCAGTTTTTTACATCAGTTCTAGACTACACTCTAAGTAACTCCAAATTTGATCCTGGTACGATTTAATGTTATTTTAACAATGTCCGTTTTCCCACGGTTTTACCCGCGTCTTGGGGGAACTACTTACCGAATAAAAAAATGCCATTTATTGACTGAGAGATGGTGTAGCTTCCCAACCGTGAAATATTTTTTCAAATCGGTTCAATAGTTTCAGAGCTTAAAGGGTACAAAAAATACCTCATATTTAATGTCCAAGTATAAGATCAAGCTCTAGATCTTAGAACACAATAAGTGTATTAAAGTTATAAAATCAGCTCAAATAATTTTTCAATACCATCTGGAACGATACTATAAGACATTGCTTTAGTCTGCCATGAAGAATGAAAACTATGGAACAGACATCTTTGCACTTGGATAATGTATAGTGAAGAAATTGTGATAACCGTTATGTCTTTTCAGAACATATTCACAGTGAATATTATTTTGGTGATTGCAAAAGGGAGAGTCATATATTTTATACACACACCCACCTGGATCACCTTCAAATTTTGGGAAAAGTTATTGTACGAGTAAGTGCCATTTCATTGTAATTAACTAAACGGTCTTTTCATACTGGCGGATTTTCCGCGCGGATTATCCTGTCGGTTTTTCCGTGGGACACCGTAGCACCACACTTTTCTTCATAAAATCCGCCAATGTGAAAAGGCTGTTATAGAGAACTTGTTTTTGTTTCTATATATATAGTTATGATGAGCTTACAATACCGATTATTGTAGGTAACTTAATTACCTTTCTTTATAGCGATAGGTATTAAGCCCTTTTTCTTTATGGGAAATCATCAAGTGACTCTTCCCGCTGTGGGTTAGCAGTGTGAGGGAGTGTCAGATTCTTACTGACTAAAACCCTTCATGTACCTTCGTAGGTCTTTTATGTACCGGGGCTGCGGTAACTCTTTCGAACAATCCCGCAGTGGTATATTGCGCTTAACGCTTAACTTAACTGCCTCGTTGGTCTAGCTGTCGCAAGTGCGGCTGCTGAGCACGAGGTCTCGGGTTCGATTCCCGAGTCGGGCCGAAATCGCTTTGTGGGTTTTAGAAGACTTTCACAAAGCAGCCCGGAGCCTGGAAGCTGGTGCTTGATACACCCGTGCATCGGAGAGCACGTAAATGTCAGTCCTGCGCCTGATCTCTTACCGGTCGTGTCGGATTGCCGTCCCATCGGGTTATGAGAGTGAAGGAATAGCGAGTGCACCTGTGTCTGCGCAAATGCTCGTGCACTATAATATGTCCTGCGTAGTTGGCTAATCTCCTTACATGAGAACAGCCGCCCTAGCCGATTATCGGCTAGGAGGACATCATATTGCGCTTATAAAGTAACTACTAACTTACTGGAGTATTCTATGAAAATATCAAATGGGAATATTTACTTTCCAGGGTTGGATAGATGTTCCGAGAATTCCAACGTGCATACTGCTGAGAGGTACGGGTTTCGAAGACGACATGTTTCGGAGCACAACCTACAACTTTCAAATGTGCGTGCCTCGCATCACTTACTGCCATACTCATCATCGGTTCAAGTACCACTATTACGAATGGTACCTGCCTCCCGATGTGTTCGGTGGTATGAACTGGGACATATACTTTTTTGGACCACCGACGTTGGACTGGGGGTGAGAACTTTCGACAAATTTTAATAAGCTGTAGAAAATCAATCTAACAAAATAGCCGGCTCAAAGTGATGGCTATTTTCAGTTATCTACTTATGTTATTGACATTACGATTAAAGATACCATTTTAACCTCCTTTAGCTCAAGACACTTAGCTTAATGAAGAAATAAATTTAACAAACTTTTTAATGTTCTTATCCTTGTCAAATAAAACCAATGAATAAAACAGTTCCCATATTTTATGCATTTTATTACATACATAGGTCCATAAACGTACTTGTCTCATCAAACATTTGGTCTCACCTTTGTCGCAATTAATTCATATTAGTCACCATAAGTCCAGCCATATTTAATCAAATCAACAAGCAAGGGATAATTGCGACTCAAGACCTATTCAGAGGTTAATATCTTCAGCAGTCTCTACGCTCAACAATAGTTCTAAGTATCAATAGCTTTATATAAGTGCGATATTAAAGCCTAGCAGAAATCAATTTCTATTCAGAAAATCCGATACCTAAGCGTAAAGTTGATTGTTACACTCGCGCAATCAGAGACGATTAAATCTCTAGAGCATAGAATTGCTCGCCCGGAACATTGCGCGCAAGACCGAGTAGGCGCAGCTGGCTCATTCCACATAACCTAAAATACGATGAATTATTCATAATTTACCGACGTATAACGGACTTATTGTTATGTGACAAACGTATATAAATAGACGATTTATTGTGAGTTATCCAAAAATGTAGAGGGGTAAATCGGTATTTAACGTATCACAATATGGGTGACAATACGTTGTTCTAATGGATAAACACTTTCCTTTTGATTTGAGCTGTATTTGATCATGCATCTATTGTAACTTCTTCACTAAGATATTCTACGCCATTGCATATTCGAAATGGAGAAAAAATGGAGTGAACCTGAGCATCGGCTTGATATTTGAATAATTCCATATTGATGTACATAGGTAAATGTATTGTACCAAAATCTCGCTAGTAACGTGGATATTTTGGATAAGCTCCACTTCATATTATCGTGTTCGAAGTTAAGAGCTGCGTGGCACAGAATTTTTAATAACACGTTGGTACATTGCGCAGAGCCAGACGAAATTTTTTGTGAATACTTTTCGTATTACATGTAGGTAACTAGGTATACAAAGTAGGTACGTCCGTAAGTATAGGTGTCTTGTTGAACTAAACACGATGGAATGGAATTATGGATTTAAAGTCATGTATGGGGTAAACCTCTGTTCCTTTAGTTGGAACTTATCTACCTAGTTTTCCCACGACTTGAAATTTTTGCCAAATAGATACCTTCAAAGAAAAGAGAATTCTGTGGTTGCCACTGGTACATATCGTTGTCATACTAATAAAAGAATGTAGTGGAAAGGTGCCAACAGCTGCAGTGCTAGGCTCAATATGCTTATGTTATCCTCAAGATCAACTTACTGAAGTACTGATCAAATATGCAGTAGCAGATTCCTTTACAGCAAGCAGGATATGCCAATTTTGAAATGATTGGAAAGCTGTGAGAAAGTCGCTGACAACACAAATAATAAGGCACCTCCACCTTTGGCAATGCTGTAGACAAACAAAACACTACACACCCATTCATTGAAGACAAAAAAATAACATTAGCTACATAGGTATCGTTGATCCAAGCTACGCCTATTACGAGTGCCCAAGCCAGGTCAATCGCACCACATTAGTGCCAATCTCGGCCGCCACAAAGGAACACTTGATGTCTCTTCGATGCCCGATAACCACTTTTTCAATCGATTTTCTAATATGACAATAGCCACTTTGATGGCGAAATACCTACTGCAAAGTTGTTGTTTTATTTCTTCGTTTAGACAGAATTTGGGTGATTGGAAATGCATGAAATGTTAGCCATTTCCATCCTTCAAATTACAATACTCTATTGAGAAAAGTGTAACATGTTTTGCGGTCAGAAGAAACAGGATTAAGTGGTATATTTAAGCACAAACAATTACATTGTGGAGGTAAAAATTACGGCCAATTGGATACGACATTTTTTTACATATTAATTTTAAAAAATGAATATCAAGAATCTAGGCGAATACCTACTCATTAAGTTTTGTCACACAAAGATGATGCAATACTTCAATACATTGTTTATTCTAAAGATTATTCTAGTTGACCTTTATTTCTCCTCATATACGTAAGGTAAGGCCAATAAAATCACGCTAATTCTACGTACCTATGTATGTTCTGATAAAACCAATCACATCGTAACAGCCACGCAAATTAAACATAGGTATTATTATGTACATAGATCGCTTTTGTAAACAGCTCTGGATCACTACCTATGTTAATAACTCAGATTAATATATCAGACGTTGTACACGGCGATAGTAAGTACAATGAATCATTAAACTCAAGTTAACGGTAACATCTGTGGAAATGTTATATTAAGATAATTCTTGTGTATAAATCAAGAAAACGAGAAAATAATAAACACCCTTAGGTGTTTAGGCCAAACAGATTGACGCACACTGGTAAATTGCTGTTGGATGCTCAATTTTCGTCTATGTTTTCAAAACAAGAGAGACTAATTAAGGAATAATTATAGTTGAACATCTTTCATCTGTCATTGAACATGTTTGGCAGTCGCTTCAGAAGAAGAGAAGAAGTTTGAAACCAGCCTGACTACCAGACTTACCTAGGGGTACTGGGGTACCTGGGTAATTAGTTTGTTGTGAGGAGGTCAGATAAGCAGTCGTTCCTTGTTAAACACGTGACTCAGCTGCAGCCGGTTAGACTGGAACTCGACCCCAACATAGTTGGGAAAAGGCTATAAATTTTTAGCTGGTATGTTCGGTTAGGTCATATAGCTAAGACATATGCTCTTTTGTGAATGTAATGGATAAAGTTATATTCTTAATTAACATTTTATATTATGCCTAAAATATCCCCACTTAATACCACACAAACAGATGCAGATAACGTTAAACAATACTAAAGGTTATCAATGTAATTCTCCTACATTCGGCTGTTATTCTTTAAAATAATTATTTGTCGACGACGTGAAAACTTCTTGGGAATATTTTGTTATTTTCGGACAGTTTGTAAATATTATGTTCCGTGAAACTCAGGCGCTGTCAATGATTCACATAATAATTAAGAGAACGTACGTTCCGTTCTTAGAATAATATCTATCACTGAAAATAAGAGATTTAGAATAAACAAAATGTTTTTGGATTTACCAAACATATCAACAATGTGTGTTGAGAAACTTGTTAACAAATTAGCATGGTCTACAACAATATAAACTTTTCTAGGACAATTGCTGATTAAAATTAATTGCTCTTTTTAGGCCAAGGAATTTTAAGTTTCAGCTAATATGGCCATTATTGCTATCGTACTGCGTATAAAACTGATATATAGTGCTTCTACTGGTAATTTCGTTACACTTAACTATTATTCAACAATGGCTGCTTGAAACAATTTATATTTTAAGTACCTGTTACAAAAGTCTTATCACTCAGTTATAGGCAAAGGAGTATTTTAACAATGTAAATAGAATTCATATATATATAATATTCATGAGAAATATTTACACTTACTTTTGAGACATAAACCCATTTTACCTTGATTCTAAATGGGACCCAATATACTTAGTACTCAAATAGAATCATTCGCGTAAACACTTATGCGTGTAGGCTATTGGAAAAGCTAGGAGTCGTTTAATATCGTCCTTTAATGCCTAGGTACGTCTCACAACAAAAAGGTGAAGATCAAAGTTGAGGACAAAAATACCAAGAAATTACAATTACAACATAATTAACTCTATTCCATTACCTAGGCTATGAGGAAAGCAAATGATGATTAAGGCAACTATTACCGGTACCCAACAAGGTAATAACCGTGAAGAAACACGCCAGTTAGGCAAACACGTAATTTCGTTCAATTTTTTGTGACAAATATTTTTCTTGTTTCGTAAAATCCCGCCACGGCCTGATGAACTTCGTGTCAGACAATAGGCCGCTCCACAGAGTAAAAAGGCTTGAAAGCACTGATTGGCCTCACGTGTATTCTCCCTTGGCACGAGGAATGTTTTTTCTAACTTGCAACACTGTAACCTGCATGCACGTTGCGTTTTTTCGGAATTTTGTTTTACGGGCCACGGTCTGGTTTATTGAAGTTATTTATTCATCGAGTTGTAAAATAGAGATGAGCAATAGATAAATAACTGAATTGAAGAGAAGAGTGATGCTCATTTGTATCTACTAAGGCGGTGTACCTGTATTCGCAAGGGGATTTCATACTTAAATACATATTACATTGATAAGTGTGCAATGCTTATTATTATTTAACAAATTAAAGACTAGCTTGGTAAGTAAGTATGTGTATTTTTTTATTGCAAACAAAACGGAATTACTGTGAAAAAAAATAACAGTCAACACAAAAGACAAACAGAAACTTAACAAGTAATCTGTTAATGCTACTGTACTATCTATATTACATTAGGTACTTTACATGAATAATTAGGTATGACCATAAAATACAACAGAAGTCAATCTCATGCATGTACTTCACTTTTCATGCCTAAACTCGGCGGTCGCGCTAGGGCTGTCAACTTTTTTATAAAACTAACGTGGTAGTGGTAAACCAATACCTAATAATAAAATATTTAATGTGGCTTACAAGAGGTTAATAAACATTTTCAAAGGAAATTCGTTTGAACGAGATACCGAACTTTTTTAGAAACCGCAATTTATAATTTTGTTATTCATAAATATATACTTATCCTACTCTTTACTTGCGAAAAAAATATTTTTGTATGTAATGAAATCAAAAATCAAAATCACCACCATCACCTTGATGTGCGAGTTTTATTTCGTCTACCTTACAACATACTCATGCCATGATCACAAAAATTATCAACTCCTACTAGTAATAATCTTTGAGGGTAGGTTGGGAGGTTCGCCTGGGTCGACACTAGCAAAACTTATTACGGCATTGGGCCAGAGGCCGCCGGGCCGCTTACCTACCCACCTAACTGTACCTACCAACTGCGTTTATTAAACGAACCATCGAAATATGAGAAAATAAGCAGGTACATACTATAGGTAATACGGCAGGCTAAAAAAACGACTGTTCACTGTTTTAGTTGTATTAAAACAACCGTCCACTGAACAATTTAATACGACTTTTTTTGTTTCTCCATTATTACTTTTTCTTTTGTTATTAAAATTAAAAATATTACAGTCAAATTACAGTTAGTATCACAACGCGTGCACACAGTGGCGGCCCTAGGGGTGTGCGAACTGTGCCATCGCACAGGGCCTCGCGCTTGGGTGGCCTCGCGCTTCAACTCACAATAATATAAAAAAAATATAATTAAAAATATATATCTGGTCCAAGAAAAAAATATACATATTTCTAATTCATTCTGCGTTTATTTTTTGAGTCCTCAATTTGACAAAAAGTTGGAACACCAAAGTAACAAAAACAACTTGCTCTCGATCCAGTCACGGATTCTTTTTATTTGTGCTTAATTCCGAGTTTAATTTGAGAGTCCTTAAACAAACAATTAAAAAAAATTCGCGCTCGCTACGATCGCGTATGTTCACTTGACAGTACCTTTCCTTCTAACTTGATTAAAGTACTTTTATATCCCAAAACTTAAAAAATTTCGCGCTCGCTACGCTCGCGACTTCACCTTGCACTGATGTTTATTATACAAGTTTAAGTACTTTAGTAACCCAATGCTCAAAAATTTTTGCGCTCGCTACGCTCGCGGGTGCTTTACTTTCCACTTGTTTTATTTTTTTCATCCTTTTCCGCCGAAATAACTCCTAGTTTCCGTATGAACTTTCTTATTCAAGATCTTCGAACTACTCATCACACAATCTTTAAATACATAGGGGGTGCTTGGGTCATGATTCCACCCGGACGATACTACTAAATGAGCTAGAGACGGCCCTAAATCAGTTATACGAAGAGCTGAATATTTTCTCGGTGCTGAAATATATCGGGTGTGTCGTTCATAATCACATTAAATGAAATGCGTTAATATACTGGTTGATATATGTCGATTAACACAAAGAAAAAAGTAAAATACGTAAAAATAAAAAAATGCATTTTTCAAACAAAGTAAATGGAATAAAAATGTGCGAAAATTAGAACACCATATAGAAGTCAGTCATTACAAACAGCTGAAATTCTCCCTTGAAAACTGACAGCTGTCAACTGATCAAAACATTCGATACTCCTAACTTTATCTCTGCTTTACACATGATGTTGTGAATTGTGAAAACGAAAAATGAGTCCTGTGGCTAAACCACTGAATGGATTATGTTATTTTTTTTACAATTCGCTATAGAATATCATGAAGTACATGTGATAGAATTTAATGTGATTATGAACGACACACCCGATATATTAGAAAACAATTTAACTGAAATTTATCCCACTACCGAAATAGTCTTGAGAATTCGAATAATAAAATAATAATATCGAAAAAGCAGTTTTTCGAGGCTTAAAACATGTTTAGGGAATTCGATGACACAAGATCGACTTTCAGCCCTTGCTATTCTTTCGATCGATAATGACGTTGCTCATTCATTCAATTACTCTGCTTTAATTAAAGATTTTAGTCTTAAGAAAAGTCGCAGCAAGCATGAGATCATTTTAATATTTGTTAATTTTGTGATTGTTTAAATATAAGCTGTAGTAATAATAAAATTTTATTAATTTGTTAAATTGAGCATTTTTCCTCAAACATGACGTTTAGCTAAATCGAAAGACCAGCTTACTCTCGCAACACATACTTTTCACGTAAGACAAAGGGCCTCGCATAGACCTGCCGCACGTAGCCTCGCAATGGCTAGGGCCGCCGCTGCGTGCACATTTATTTACCTTGTGTGTGGCGCGCGTATCTCAAGAAAACGACAGCCGCGCTCGCACTGTTTTGAGTTGTTTTGAGACAGCGCGTCTGTGAACACGCACACATAGACACCTATGTCTGCGTGACTCGAACGCGCTTTGTATGTAGATTGACTTCTGTACCTATGTATTTTGTGGTATGACGAATATAAAAGTTTATCAAATATTTGATAAAGAGGCCGGACTTCAGTTCAAACAAGGTCAAACAGGGTCAAGTTCTCATTAAAGTAATTACAGATAATTTAAAAAATAATAACTTAAAATGTAAATTATTCGAATTATGATAGATGTGTTCTGTGAGCATCTACATAATAACTATGTTTGCTTTTAAAACAACTCAGAATGAATGAGCACCATTTTTTAATGAATTAACCAAAGCAATTTTAATAATGCAAACCAAAAAATGATTAATTACAGCAGCAAACATCTTGATAAAAACACTATTACAGCACATCATTAAATGAATGCACCAGAAAGATTGTATAACCAGCTCTTCTAAAAGAAAACGAGTAAAAAAATATCAAAAAGGAACTACTACAGAATGTACAGAATAATACTACAATCGCATAATCACGTCTAATGCTTCAAGAATAAAAAGAAAAATAAAACTGTACAATGTAAAAAATACAAATAAAATAAAAACTACTTTTATAATACTTTTTAAGTGACTTGCATACGTCGTCCATATAAATCTAAACTTCGGGCACTCTCGAAGGATATCTCCCGGGAATATAATCGGGATTGTTCGGATTGTACTCCCAAATGAGATACTCAGGCTCGTTGAGGTAAAGTGGTGGAATGTCATCACTTGGCTCTATATCTTGGCCTACCAAGTTCTTGTTGCGATGAAGCAGTTCTTCAATCTTAGCTTGAGACGCTTCTGAGATTTCTAAACAAATAAAAGAAGGAAACCTTTAAACATCTATAAAATTCATTAATGGCCCTCCAATTTTATTATTAACCTTCAGGGAAATAAATGACCATACGTATAAAAAGTCTAAAATCACCACCTCAGCCACTAGCCTATAACTCTATAAAATATCGTCATAACTAGCCAAGCCCTTTTATCCTGAATTCTTAAAAAAAAAACACCTTTATAATATTACTTATGAAATGTGTCTAAATCATGGTTAAAACGCTTACTAGTTCTCCGCAGATCTATTCTGAGAATTTTCCTGTTTCGTTCAACAGCACGGACAAGTGTCGCCTCGGCATCGCCAGACAAATCGTTTGCAGCCATATCCAACCTCGTAAGGCCACGGTTTAAGCTGAGAAGGCCCGCCATCTAAACAAGCAGTAAAAACGCAGGTGTCAAACCAGAAAGCCATTATATGAAGAATCCAATCAATAATGTACGATGAAGACATTTTATGAAGTTACTTTATCACCTAATAAAAAGGGGAATTTTTTCACATGGTCCTAAAATGTACAAAAACAAGTAGTACAGTAGCAGGTAATACTCGTTAGTCAAATAATTCAGGGAACAAAAAAGTGCACCTTCTCAGCCGAAGCTCCGCTGAAACCGCAAGAATTAACGATTAAAGTTTGTGGTTTTTCCTTGCATCTGACAAAGGCTGCCGCGAACATGGTCGCACATTCTAGAGACATGGGGTTCAAGCTGAAATCTGCAAGGAGAAACTTTGATAAAACTTTTCTTTGTGGAAATACGTCATAAAATATTTATACAGAAGTCACAAGTCTTTACCTAGAAGCTCGATAGGTGCAGCTGGCTTCATCTGCAAGGCATAAGCGATACCTTGAATGCCTTCTTCCTTGAATCTGTTGTTAGCAATCCTCACTACTTTCACGTTTTTATGAATGAATATAAAACCACCGAGTGCCTTCATTCCGTAATCACCAATCTTACAATGATTAAAATCCAGTTCTTCAATGCTTTCCTTCTTGACAAGATTTTGAAGGATCAATTTTACTTTGGAACAGTCTAAATTGCTGCGATTGATACGGAATATTCGAAGGTGTCTCAAATCTTGTAGTCCACGGCAGAGGGATTCGCAATCAGCTAGCGAAAATTCAAAGTACCTTGTCAGATAATTATCTTGTAAGTCGTTTATCCCGAATACTAAGGATATTTCTCGTAAGTTATATAATTTGACCAGCACCGGCTCCATCGGGATATGGTCGTACACTTTGGGAACGCTGTAAGGACACGTATCTTCCACCGCGTCAGAAGGTAAGGGCGGCTTTGGTTGACGCACCATTTGTAGTTGATTAAGTCCCAAGAAGTAAATGTATGGACTAACCTACCAACAAGAAACCAAAAATTATGACTATAATCTATAATTACTTTCATGTGTGATTTTCACTGAATAGTAAAAATGGTTTATTACCAGTGTAGCAAGTTCGACAGCATCATCTTCTCTAAAGACGTCAGGATTAACAGACTCTAAATAGTCTTGCAAACAAGCTGACAGGAATTTGCCTTTCCAAAATATTGTCCCCATCTCTTTTCTCGATGGAAATTTTGAATAGAATGATCTCTTCCAATATTGCTCATCCTAAAATAAAATTATTGAATAAATCTTTTAACTAAATACATTATTCGATACAAAAGACACACTGTTTTCGAATCGTCACGTAAAGCCACTTCAAATGTTGGGTTCCAAATAGTATTAGTGGTTAATGGATCGTCACCTTTATGTAAGGTACGCTGAACTTCAATGGAATGTCCGCCGGGTACAGATCCATCAATATATCGATGTCCTTTTGAAGGATTTTCTCTAGAGGGTTGACTTTATCGAACATTTTGGATAAAACAATAGCTGCGTAGTAGGTTAGTGGTGCAGGAGTGATACCGGTATCCCACTCGAAGTCTTCAGCTACGATTTTGCGGGACGCCTCCGCGATGGAGTTTTTCATAGTCTTGGGTGTGGAGTACGCCACGTACGTATTCATATTCACAAGGTAAGGAATCTTCATGTTGAGGGCTTTTAACTCTCTTCAAGTAAAAGAAACGTTGTTATTTACGAAGGATATCTTCAATACTGGAAAGTGTCACTTTGGATTTATAATTTGACATATTTGTTTTATTTTTAATTTGGTTTTAGTTTTTAGTCAGAAAATAAAACCTCTTCGATTTTTGCTATTTAGGCAAAGTTATAATAATAATAACATTATAATTCAATGCTTTTGTTGAAATTGAGTTTTTGTAATTAAAAAGAGATACATACAAAAATATATTGGTATCTCTACAATACATATCTCAATAATGGCAAAATAAACTAACCCAATACATACATAGATAGATGTTTACAATGACGCACAATTTAACTACGCTATAGAACCTAATTAACTTACTGTACTACTTCATTTATTAATAGTACAAAGTTCACAAAACATAAATAAGAAGTCGGGTGTTTCCGTGTATCTTCGTGCAAGCTCGGACCAAAACAAAGTTGAGCGGAGCGCCCGCGCCGCATTCACTACTTAGTTCGTTACCGTGTCATATCATATTGTATTATCGACCGGCGTGCGCGACTCTATCATTGACAACACTATTTAAAATTAAATTATTAAAAACAAGTTTAAAATATCTCTCGATTAAAATTAAAATTGAAATATAAACATGGATTCTGACAGCAAAAATGCGTCCAAAACACGAAATTCAACACAAGTTATGAGCTACAACCCATGGAATTTGTTATTTAGCCCCAGAAATCGTACTAACAGTGAAACCAGTGTCGGTTCTAATATTTCTCAAAGTAGTCAACAAGGTAAGCAAGACTTTTGTTATTATGAATAGCATAAATGACCGTATATTTTGTGTCTTATTGATAACACGTGTAAAGTTTACCGCTACAATAACAGTAATTGAGACACAGAAGCCAAGTTATTGAAGTTTCTAAATTTAATGTTGATTTTTGTATCTTTTCGATACTAAAATCCATCACCAGAAAGCCACATGGGGACAAAAAAAGCTGTGTGGGATGGGCTTGACGTCGGAGGCACGTCAGGTACTACATTATGCATATAAAAGTAAGGTTAACAAGCGGAGAATGGAAACCGGTTGCCTTGTTTGTCAACTGTACCCAGATCAAAATGTACAGGACAATCTAAACAGCACACATATAATAATTCAAGGATTGATACTGGAAAAATAAGCGACATTTAATTTATGTAATACGTGTAACATTGCGAAGTTTGTTTTGGTTTTGGACTACTTTCTAATCTGGTCTATGAAGTTCAACAAGGTGATTATTTCAATGATAATGAGTTCTAGTTTCGATTGATAGTAATAGACACTCCATACGATGTTCAATTTTATATTTTTTGACAATGTTTAGATTTCTTTGTTGTCGTTAGGTTCATTTTGAAATTACAAAATGCATTATTCAAAACCTAACTAACATACCTACCTAGGTAACATTAAATGTTAATGGAGACATAAAATATCAATATGGAGATTAGCTTTCAAATGATCAATTTAAATATTGCGACATTTCATAGTTTTAACTTGCTCGTTGTGTTTTTGAAGATTCTTCAATTTTTTTATATCAATGAACACAAAGACTGTTTTCAACTTTTGTATACGCAGTTGTTTTTGTCCGAATGTTTGCTGCATATGGTAATGTCATGTGCTTCGTGACGTCATGATGGTATCCATTGGCACGTCGTTGTGCCAAGGTTCATGTAATTATATGATTATAATCCCCTCCTCCGTAGAATTTGCTATGCTACGTACTAAAGCTATTATTCCACGCACGAATTTACAATACTGTGCCAGCGAACTAATAATGACTTGAGATTATTTTTATCAATTAAGAATAATTTAAATGTTGTGAAACATGATTAAGATGTTTTTGTCATGCTATCACAGTTTGCCTTCCGCGTACGAAACCGTTCCAATGTATTTTGCATTTTTTGTTCAAACGATTCTGTTCTTTATGTTGCTAACTCAGAATCATTAAGTGCGTATTATATCTACATTTGTTCATTATTAATTATAATAATTGCCAGAAACTGGTTTCCAATAACAAAGATGATAATTGTATACATAGATGACAAAGTTACAGGAACTATTAAAAGGTCAACGGTCAAAATTCAAATTCTAAGAATAACTACAAAAGAAATTTAAAAAAATGGTGGCTGCAAAAAGCAATTAACACGTGCTTTGTTGAGACTTAAATTATTGTTTATAATTAATATTTCCTATTTATTATAAGTAGATATTCACAATCAGACAAGCTCTAGACGAAATACAGTGTTATTGCGTACAAAACTGTGATAAAACAAACGATAAACACTTATCTGTAACTGGCAGCTAGAGTAACATAAAATTCAATGTCACTCACGAAAATATCTAAACCCATAGGTAATAAAAGTTACAAGAGACCAAAGCGCATTTGCTTTGGTCTTCAAGATGTAATCAATGAACCACGAATTTCTTGGGACTCATTTGAATTGTAATACGCCACTGGTAATGTAAATATAGCTAGTGGCTAAGGACCGCATAATGAAGTTCAGCTATTTATAACGTTTTCACTTTTAAGTCAACCATCTGGACTTTGTAGTAGCTATTTTTCTCTTAAGCTAGAGCTAGCAAGATTTTTGTTAACCATTATAACTTTGAAAATAGTTTAAGAATCAAAGATCTACAGTTTTACAACAGCGGAAAATTGCGGAAAAAGAGATGTTGTTGATTATAAAGTTTAAAGATATACTGTTTTTTTCCTTGAAAACATTAACAAAGCTTCTATACGATATAAACACTGGCGCACATGAGATAAAAATGAAGAGAATAAACACGATCATTGACTGAACAAATTCTAAATATAAAGTAATACTCAGAGATGATGCGTCTGGAAGTCTAGAAATCATTGTCATAAATCAGTTCATTGTAATACTAGACATATTCAAAACAATAGTTTAGCAATTGGCGTTTACTGCATTCACAATGATAACACAAAAAACAGACGCTATGACATCATTTGATGATTACATTACTTTTTTAGATGATAATACTTTTGACCATGATGTAGCAAAACACGATTACAACGTTGGAACAAAATTTCATAAAGTAGATACCTTAGAGACCTTATAAGGCGGAACTTACGATTCTGTTCATTTAGTATAGGAAATGAGTAAGACGCATTTGCATAAACATTCGAGGCAAGAGCCAAGTGCAACGAAGCGAGAGTTTAGACAAGTGACTACGTGGCCGTTGTCAGGTAGGAAGTCGCAAGAATGGACATTTTGGATTAAAGTCTCGCTATCCTGCTTACACAGCAAGATTTTTAGAGTAGGGTTGGTTCCATGCAGTGGGAATGCATTGAGGTCTTTTATTATTTGTTCCGTGCTATGTGAATTGTGTCATTCGAGCATACAATGCTTAAGGATAGGTGTCTAGATTTGATTTTGGTTTGATTTGGTTGTACAGTGTCATCGATCGCTTTCACATGCAACGTGCAAAAACACATTTTTTTGATTACTTTGTGCTGTTTTGTGTCGCGTATTGCAGCTATGTGCGTCAATGCAATAAAGCATCAGATATAGAATCAGTTTATTTGCATTGAAATTTGAAATATGGACGGAATTTGTTTGACAAGGAATGGATGGATAATGCTTTTTTGACTTTTCTCAAAACCATTTTTTGGGTGTCTCGTATATATGACAAATGACAATTCTCGAAAAAGTAGGTCACAGGTAAAAATTCAGATATCCCTTTAAATGGAGTGAGTCGCTATGAAGTGACAATTGTTAACATACTAAGTGTTTCTGTATTGTAAACATAGTTCTAGAAGCTAGACATCCTCAGCCACAATGTATCTTCAACAACTCTTCTGATATCAATACTTACATTTTATTTACTTTCCATGCAGCACACATGACACAATATTTGCGTATTATATCAAAGAGATAAGTGTTGCTAATGAAACTGTTATTACAGGAGAGATTGCTACCTAAATCATGTTGAAATGATTATTTTTTCTGCGTATGATAATAACTGTGGTTTACCATTGCAGGTACTCAATTCGGGACACTACAGAGGCAAACGAGCAAAAACGAAGAATATCTGTGGATGATGTAAGCACATTTATATTTTTTTGTCTTTATTTTGATACGCAAGCAATGAGCATAGAGACTAGAATCGCTTAACCTTACTTTTGAGCATTTTGTTTTAACCCATGAACGATAAACAGAAGATGACGAACGTGCATCATGCGATTTTTTGCTTTAAAGTCCACCGTTTAAAACATCGTTACAACAGATCGTAGTTTCCTTACATCATTTATTTCACAGTGGGCCGGATTACGTAGGTCACAAATCAGCCGGAGCGCGATATTTTTGTTTCAATCTAAGATTAGATCAAAATATTTAGACGAGAGATAGGTGGAAAACTCCGGAATTGGAATGTCGCCAACCACCGAAACCGCTGACCAAATATGAAATGCATTCGTTATTAATAGATCATTTGCAGATACCATTCAGCATGAATGAAATGGATTGACCGGGCTATCAATCACTAGACATTATTTTTTAAATTATTTTTGGCCACGAAAATATTTAAGCGCATATTTGGATTGAAATACCAATCAAGGCTCTCTATGATTGCCTAACAAATGTATTAATTTAAAGATATCGAATGGAACACGCAAGATCTATGCAACTGTAACCTCCAAGGTGAAGAAATGGCTAACGATTTTTGTCGGTAGCCGAGCGTTTCAAATTAAATGATATCTTTTTAAAAAGATTGGTGGCGTCTTAGCGGATGACGAAGATAGATGCTCCTGTGTCCGCGGCTCGTTTGCTATCATTATCCTCAAGAGACTGCACTACTGCAGGATAAAGTTCTCAGTATCAGGTTTATCTGGTCTTTGCGACATAATCTTCATAAAGAGTCGGTAATATTAATTCAAACATGCTATCTTGCAATATTACTATTGTAAAAAACGATCACTATCAGATCATTTTTGAATCTGATCCTAAAACCGGCTCAAATATCTTGTGAAATGACAGAACAGATTTCTAGATATCGTGTATTAATATTTCTAAAATATGTGTTCACCGCGATCATCCGAGTAGAATTAATATTAAACAATATGGTAGATGAAAACGCGGCATCATGCGAGCCTATGTTCATACAGGCGGGTGCAGCGATGCGTATCGATAAAGTAATTATAACAAGAACACATAGCCTCTTTTACAAGCCGGTTAGCGTATTATGTAAACTACAACGAACAAGTTGACAACATTTTTGAGGTGCATTTAAGTTTACAAATATTTTTGGTGAGTTTTTTGTGTTGAATATAAACGTATTCGCGGATAATAACATTATGGCGAGAGAAACGTGGGATTGATGTTTCTGATATAAGTAGTCCACCTTTTTACTGGTGTATTATTTTAAATTGTTTATCCAATAAAAAAGTAAATAAATGCACTGTAATAGTGAATTTGTACATTCTAATTCATGCCTACTATTGTACCTGTACTTGAATAGTTTATTGAGGACACAGTATGAGTCAGCATTAAACGCATTTTGTTTCAGTTCAGACGTTTTGTTTCTCTTTTGTAATTATCATTATTTCTTTATTTAGTATCTCCACCTGTTAATGCTTTAGTTAATACAAATAGACCTTGTCTACATAAATCATTAACTGCCGTTAGTTAGTGTCCCATCCATTGTGTCTCGGAAATGGGCTGGGGATTAAATTAATATTAGCGTTGGCGATAATCCGTACCCAAACGACCGGAACGAAGGACTTCCTGACCTAAATATCAGTCACCTGCGTACCTCATAAATATTCCGTCTCAAAGTAAACCGTAAAGAAAAATCACAGATTGCAAAAGACGAGCTTATTAGCAATAATGGTAGGTCTCGAAGGTCGTCCAGTTACGGCGGAGGCATTTCTGCAGCTGATGTAGCTGTTTCATTTTACTATGGAGGTCTTGATATGTGTAAAGGAGACGCGGTTAGTCGTCGGTCCGCTTCCCCTCTCGCTGATGTCGAAACCTTCGGTTGCATGCGCCCGCGCTGGGCGCTGCGCCGTAGCATTGCCGACGGTGCGCAAACGCCGAACGAACAGTTGGACCACAACACACAAGGAATAGTGCTCTTGTTAAAAAGTGACAGTGAAATGCGACAAGCACGTGTCGTGAGGTAGCCGGTGACACAACCTGCGCTGACTCCTGACTTCGGTTAGTTCTCGTGTTATTAATAATTCTGTTTTTAAAACTTTTTTTCATGAATGCGCAGGATTGTATTTGAAAACAAAGAAACATGAGGTAATTACTGCTCGTGAGGATACATTATAACCGGTTTGGTGACGTTGGTTTAAGTAGACTGCGCCGGCTTGAAAATATATTCTCTTTGTTTGGTCATTTATAAAAGTTATCTCAAAATAGCAGCACGTGTGTGTTTGAATAACATGTTCATTTTCCTTCCTCAAAGTGTAGTGTAAAAATCTCCGATAATTAGGTATGTATTTGTGCTAAGTAGCTGTGACATTTTGTAGCATACCGGTTGTTGTAAATTGTTTTGTTTTAAACTGAAGCTGTGGCAATATTACACCGGTTCGTTACCACATATTCCACGGTACGGGTGTGTTGTGTATATCTCAAGGTAAAGTTGATTCAATTATGTACTTTATATACTTACTCGTACCTAGGTATTACGTTTGTCGTTCTTGGCACCATATCTTTATTACCTAGGCTATTAACTTTATGCCTGTAATATTAATTTCTAGATAAATAAATGAGCCAACTTTATAATTAGTTTCCTAATTTCCTCGAAGTCTAATAAAAATACCTAATATAACGAAAGTCAATAAATCTCGACTAGGGATATATTTGAGGCAGGACTGTGTACTCAATTATAAGTTTGAAAATCCCATTTACAAAACACTGAATAAAATATTTAATTGAACGTCAAACTGAAATGCTCGCAATCGAGTGGGAGATTATTAAGATATCTAAAGTTTGAATAAATGTGCTTTTGATATTAAATTATAAAATTCAAAGGCCGTGAATGATCAATCAATCAATAATCTTCATTTGTGAATACAGATAAAAATACCTACTCAGTACTCAGTACGAATCTCAGGCTAAACTTGCTTCATAAAGTTTTTCCTTTAGAAGTAATTTTTACCTCAAGTCAATTAGTTGAAAACTTAGTAATTCCCTTAAAATAAACAGCCGTAGAATGTGTGTGCACAAGTCGTTGACCTATATGCCTCAAATTGAACTGACTACATTGCTATTTCAAGTTACCAAAACCAGACAGGACCTAAAAAGTTAGCACATTTATTTTTAGTTGATTCTAACTTATGTCTATAATCAGACTGTGCAGTGGATTCTAAATAAACAGCTTGTTTAAAATAGCCAAACCGAATTGTACAATGATCACTGAAATCACTAATGCAAGGTATTCTCTTAAAGATTTACTAAGTCGCATTAAAAACCTAGGTAGGTCTTAAAAATACTTCATAAATCTGGCTTTATTAGGTACACCTAGTGAATTCTAGTAAGCGTACCTACCATCAAAAATTCGATCACTGCAATATATTGATCAATCAATCATTTCGATCTATCTATCGAGTCTTCTTTGAAATGCATCTTAATTGATACCTACTTGCTCAATCCAGTACGCAATTTTTAATCTAATGCGTTCCTTTCATGAAATAGCTGGAAAAAATCTAGTGATTCTATCACTAGCAAAAATAAGGAGTGCATTCACCTGATGTTAATGTTCCTGTCATTCAAAAATCAATTTAAGCAACTCATTGATGCTCTTGCTTATCTTTTATCGCAAACGATTTCATCTTCAGCTATCACTACAGTATAATAAAATGAATTGCTTTTTTCACCAGCTCTAAAATAAAGCGAAACAAAAGAATTTAAACAAAAAGAAGACATATTAATTGCATAACTATGACCTTAAACTCACAACCTCTATGCTCAATGGCCTCAACGCACTCAAGCAAATGGACCTGTCACATAGTGAAGAGACATCATACGTCATACCTTAATAGTATCCGCACATTGCAGACTAAACAGTCATTAAACATCCTTGGCAGTCGTTACGGGTAGTCAGAAGCCAGTAAGTCGGACACCAGTCTAACCAAGGGTATTGGGTTGCGCGGGGAACTGGGTTAACGGAGCTGACCGATCTGACCGATAGGGCAGTCGCTCCCTTAACACTAAAGCACCGGTGGTAGGTTAAAGCGCTGGTACTTTTTGAGCCCAAACAAACTATCGGCAGACTAAAAGTTTGCAGTGTACGGGTATCTAAATGTTTGAGTACCTATTTGAGTAGGTAGGTACGTAGGTTCTCAGCAGTTGAACCTTCACAGGTAAATAAAATACGACATCGAAGGTCATATCGAATGAAATAGAAATGTAAAGTATGTTGTAACTTGGCAATGGATCATGTGTGAGATTTATTGGTAAGAACAAGGTTGTTTTAAAGCCAAGGTTTGTTATGGAAATATGTCGTTTGATATTTGAATTTAATCGATTTCATAGCGTAACCGACTTCTGTGTGACTGTTGAAAGTTCTTTTTAGTTCCAAGTTTCCCAACTTTGTGGGTGAAGGAAACTGATATGTGTGAGTTCGTCTTTACATCAGTTCCAACAAGTAAATAGAAATGAAAGATATTTTTAATGAAATGAATCTTTGCTACTCTAAAATATTGCATACATAGAAAATTTTCAGTTAATTGAATGATTGTTTTTCTTTAAAAACGTGTTGTATTAAGTCAAAAGTATGTATAAAGAAATGTATGTGCCGTTATGGAGATTTTTTTGTAAAATGTGGGCAATTCTTATGAGTATTTCGTTACACATGTAACAATGCGCGATAATAATGTGTACGCAATTTAGTACAGTGACCGAGTTTAAACAATTGCAGTGCAAACATCATGATTGTAACTAATATGTTATCTTAATAATAATAGCAACAATCCTTCAAAGTATTTAATGTTTGTGCAATTATAGAAATTACGTAAATATGCAAACATTGTTTTTTCTTTTGCTGAAAAATAACTCAAGAATGAAGGCCACTAACTTTATATGCATGAGTATACTCGTTCTTACCTGTTAGGTATGTACTTGTATGATTTTAATCACGACAGCAAGTCTCGACTAGCTCGATTTCAATAGATATTTTTTTTCTTCTCATACACTTTTGCAATTTTTATCAATAACATTGATATTGAAATGACGTATAATTTGCGGTAGATTAAGGACAAGTTAAAGAGATAACAATTCAAAGTTATCTCACGTAAAATACTAGACGGTTGATAACACTTACAAACATTACAAAATCCGGCATGAAAAAAAAATTTGGTACTTTTTTGAGACCAAAAGACTGCTCAATATTATTTTTTCTTTAGATGCCTTAAGTATTGTTCAGTCAGTTGTTCCAAGTTTTTTATATTTACCTTGTAGATAAAAGACAATTGTTGTTTAAACAATTCCTTTTTACACCGCAGTAAATGCGATACCACAGGCTTTTGACCGCTGATAACAGTACAAATAACACGTAATCAACTTAAACAATACTTAAGTGATCAACTTTTATTGATAAGTTTCTGTTACACTTTGTAACATAATGAAAAATAACTAATTTCATAAGCACCCATAAAAAATATTAGTCAGACCTCAAGACGAATCTAAGTAAACATATGGTAAGATCCCACAATATAAAAAATATTTTGTTACAGAAAAGCTCTCAGACTCAATTTGCACGTAAGAAATTTTAACAAAGAGGCAATGAACCTACTCAACTTTTAACGAGAATAATCCAATTGCAGTTCAGTTCAATTACATACCTATATCGTTAATCTAAACTTAATGACAAACAATCGTTAATCTGTAAACGAATATGAACTTTCAAATAGACAATTGTGTCTATTTGAAAGTTTTTATGCACACTACTTACTTACATGCAATTACTCGATAGCGAATTAAAGTATCAAGAACATTCTTTCGATTTTATTGCTTGCTGTAATATCGAAAAAAATATTAAATTAATTAAAGTTAATAATAAACAGATTTGTTGTAAGCTCTTTATAAGACAAAACAACAAACGACAAAAAAATACGATTCGTAAAGTCTCTAACAAATGATATTTACAGCGACCTTTCAAGTTTTGCTACGGATCGCAAACTGGGTGAACCACCGAGCTAAAGGTTAAGACACTTTTCTACGAACAAAAAGTTTAACTAATAATAATACCGAAGTGTTACTTAACAACGTCTATTCTCTGTTCAATGAACTTGTTCAATTGGAGGACAATTTATTACTTAATAGAATTGGCTCCAGTCCACTCCTCAAGCCTCTGACCTGAGCCTGTGATCGATGACCGGTACAGAAATATAATATTCTTTGGCAAATATTCTATCGTATCTGATTGACTGTTTCGAGAATAATAATAATAGGTAGGTATGGTTTATTTGGTATTTTCTTTTCTTTGTTCGTCATTGAATCGACATTCGTAAGGATGAATTTGTTATGCTTATTGGTAATGCATACTTTATCTTTTCCGCCTCATTAACGTTGTAATAAAATTATTGTTCACTCTATTTTCGATAAGATGTTATAAAAAATGAGTAGCATATTAAATAAAGGTTTAGTTGTATAAACGTCAATATATTGCAACAAAGATCGGATCCTTTCTAAAATTGCCACATGTTCGTTCATGTGACGCGTGACTTTGTTGAAGACAACATCTATGTTCGTAGATCGCTCTAGTATCGTTATATTAGTTGTACAAATTTAGAGGTACCTAAATATTATAGGAGATTCTTTGGCACTAGAAGCTGTCTCATCGGAACGCCATTTTACTTTCAATAAATGTATCACGACGACAGTCATTGCCTTATGATGTCTTAAAATTTTGATTCAAATAGCTACATATAAATAATTTTAAAGCATTTGTTGGTTTCCCGGTCTCGAAATTCCTTGTTCCTTAAATAGATTTTCCCAAAAATCTACTGCAGCAAATTCGGGGTACTTAAATTGTTATTTTATGCACGTTCCGCCTCGTCACTGCCTATATTTTCCGGGATTGGCAGGGTCCACCTGCTTACTGAACTATAATATTAACATCGATGATGGTGCTACTTTCCTAGCATTATTCTTTACGAAAATATTGAATTTTGCCTACCATGATAAAAAAATATGTTTCTGCAAGTAGTCCTTAAATTGAGAACAACAAGGTTCCAGTATTGGTTTATCATTATCGGGGTCTTGAAAAAGAAATGGGTTTCCACAAAGCTTATATTTAACTATCGAATATTGGTCCCTAAGAGCCGATTTACTCGCTTAATTAACCATTTCGCCGAAATTAAGCTATTCTCGCAACCGCCTGTTTACCTTTCATGTCGATAGCGATAAAACGATCGCAGTAATTCAATGATCTGAAATACAAAATTAACAAACTTTGTTTAGGATTATCAGATATGTACGTATATTTAGAATTGCAATAGGCGTTTAAAAAGGTTTAAAAATCTAGGTTGTTAAAAAGAACAATCCAAAAATATGTACAACTTTTTTCAGAAACATATTGTGAAAACACCAACTATCAAAAGACCTTTGAATTGATCCGTGTAGGTTCATATTCCAGTCCTGAAAATATCAGTTAAGGATATCCTTTTCAGATATTTACAGCTATCTGAATTGAGATAAGTAAACCGTTTTTGATAAAATAATCTCTTAATGAATTTTGATCGATAGACGAGTATACTTTATCGGCATAGCAATAAAAATCTTATCAATGCACGTTTCAATGTTTCAGTAATGCAGGATATGGTAGAAATTTCTCGTGTAATATATGACACGGCTTAAAATGACGTAGCCATTAATCTCGTTTTTAATCTTCGATTGGAAAATCCAAAAACAAGATAAAAATAAGTTGTCAGGAACGGCTAATTTTTCTTTCAGACTTTTCAATAAAATATAATTCTGAGATTCTAAATTATCATATCAATGGTAAGTACACTTCATTCAGATGCTAAACTGGTTTTGCCCTCCGACTTGGCACGTCGAGTTTTTACAAGTCATACTGAGAAAGTAAATCATCTCATCATTCATTGAGATTTGTCTGAATCATCTGTTTTTGTACATTTTCAAGTTCAACCAATGTATTTATCTTCTTACAAATATTTTCGATAATTTTCGTCAGTTTCATATTTGGGTCTACTTTAACGAATTTTTATTTCTCAAATAGTTAAAAAACTGTAATTTCATTGTTTTGAAACTACTAAGCATACGTTTCTTAAACGCAGTGAAGATCACAAAGAGATCCATTTTGATTCCAATGACATCTTACTATGGAATATTGTAGAAAAACTTGAAGCCTAAATTGGAACATTTGTACTGAAGATAATTTGGTAGGTAGGTATGTAACATCTATAAATAATGCCTACTCAATTGGCCCGGGTTATCAGCAAATAGATAACCTGTATCTTCGTATATTTATACTTATGATTATATAGCAAAGAGTTTTGTAAATACTAAAACGTGCCCAGAGATAAGTTGGATATCAGTGTTGTGAAGTACGAATATTCACACGAGATAGGCTTTGTGGGAGAAATATAAAATATCCAGACGTATTTCACATTATAATTTCTGATTATTCGCTTATAAATTAACCTGGTAATTGAGGTCAGATAGGAAATCACTCCTTGTAAAACACTGGTACCACGCTGCATCTGTTTAGACTGGTAGCCAAACCTAACATGGTTGGGAAAAGCCTAGGTAAATGATGATGTTAGCTCATGAAGGGGCATCCATCCTTAAAGAAATTTCGTGTTATTACAGTGTCTATCAAAATCAACTGTAAGCTGATCTAAATGGCGACAAAATTCGTAGTATTCTAAAATGTAAAAGGCAGTTATTTGGCTCTTTGTAATACGAAATCACTTAAGTCCTAACTCGTAATCCAGTAAAGGGTCTGGACGCTGAACTTTTTAGTTTAAATCGCATCAACATCTTTCAGCTAGTTGATCCTAAAACATTTTAGGCATCCCTGGAATTGGGACACTAGAACAATTCGAGTTAATAAAACCTGAAATAACTGTTCAGTAATTTAAACTTGAAATTGACAGAATTTTACCTATATCAATTTTAATTCGACGCAGGAATGACACCAGGTGTTTAAAACCTGAAATTCGGAGCCATATATTCTAGCCGCGGTCACGTCGTTTAAGGGTGACCATCCTGCGTAAATCAGTTCATACTCTTCTATCTATTACAAATAATAACAAAATGAATCGTCTATTTTTGCCTTCATCGTATTAGGTAGACTTTATCCTGAGGATTATACTGTAATTCATGGAGATAATAACTATTTCTGTGCTAAATAACGCGTATCGGATTATTGTTAAGCCGGTATTCAAATGTAATACAAATTCGGTGTTATCTAGATAGAACAGATGTATAAACAAAAGTTGTCGAATGGAGTCTCGTTATTTGGATTAGCGGCTTTAGATATATTTTTGGTAGACTAGACTGTATCTGTATCAATAGACCTAATATTATATTTCTATCACGCTCTCAATCTGATAAAACCGTAGTTTTCTATTATCACATTTTTATCAGTTAATCTTTTATAGATTAATTTTGAAATGTAAACAGTACATAATCATAGTTCCATCTATGATAACTTAAATTTGATCAAAGTACAACGATTTGCGGCTCGTATTTTACGGACTTATGTACCTATTGACATGAAAAATATAGATGAATAAATGGTTTTAGGAAAATTATCACCGATCCTAAGCCAAGCCCGCAGGCACCTTCAATTACGGAGTGTGAATTTTTATATTCCGTTGTTTTATTTAATTAGTTACTGCCTCCTATGTTTATCATGAAGAATACGTAATAATCATTTTTTTTTAATCCATCATAAGGTTACTTCCACCGTGTAATGAAAATGCTATTTATGTTTACTGTGATTGGTCATACTCATTCTGCGGAAACAACAACTGCAGTAATGCATTAAAATTATTTGTTTAACCAATATCAAATAAAATAATTTAGGTACAAACGAAATATGCGGTTTTTTGCTATTAAAACGGACTTTACCTCTATTAACAAAAACCTTTTTCTTGTTACAGGTGGCGTTCTTAAGTGCACGCAATCCGAGAGCGGAGTCTTCGTCCGGGGAACTTGAAACTTTAGCTGTTACGTTTACTTGATATTGCATTATAATTATGTGTTGGCAAACGCCTAGGCCGTACGTCTTAGCGTAGATAATGTTGGAACACGTAGCACTCCTCCCGGCCTGGTTTCTCATGGCGTGGCTGGGAGCCTGCCTTCTCTTCAGCCCTTTCGCAATATTCTTCGTAATGTGCTTACCGCAATTACCACTTTTAGTCGTAAGAAGGGCATGCCATATACCATTCGAGTATATTTGAACACTGAATGGGAGAAATGTGTGTGATAGTCATGTATTTTAGGGTATGAATATTCATAAGTTTGTATAAAGTGTAAATATTTTATAATGAATACATTTTTATTTTATGAAGCATCTTTATTTGTAGTTTGTTTTATTTTTGACTACTCCTATGTTAGCACAATTGGTAAGTTTTACTTAGTTTGAGTAAAACGACCAGACTAGCAAGACCAAGACATATTTCTATGACACAACAACCATTTAAATTGGCAACACACTTATTCCGTGCTTATTCCTGAACTTACCTCACTAATGAACTTCAATTGGAGTTATAATAGTAACATTGATGGCTGTCTGTGCAATAGCGTGTCATGGAGTTAATAATAAAGAGCTTTATTGAAATGACCGGCCATGACTCAATACTGTTCCAGATGCTTGCTGTATTACATCGTAAAACAGCTTTATTGGCACTAGCCTTGTAACCTGACTTCGGTCTGATATATTTGAAATACAATACAATACATCGTATAATATCAAATCATCTCCCACATAGGAAGTGATTTATTTTGAAATTGAAACAGCTCCTAAGTATGTTGTACGTTTTCATATTACATGCTTTAAATCCTCAGATACACAAACAAAATAATTCCCAATCAAATGCTATAAGCAGTGCTGGGTAATGCAAATATTATTTATGGCAAATGCATTCTCAAGAAACTCACAGCTGCAATGCAAAATTAATTCAATGACTAACAATGCAGCTTGTCTGACCTTGTCATAACCACTGAAGTAAGTACAAAAGACAGCCTAAGATACACGTGTTACCAGTTACAAGAAACTCATTTCTAGAAGTTTACATAACACAAATAATAACAAACACAGCGATTTCCAATCGGTCTCAGCAAATAGGTTACTAGGCCTACATAAATACATTGTTATAGTTTTTTTGTCATAGCAGTTTTTGCGCTCGGGCCCTTTAAGTTGGCCTAAGCTAATAGAAATGTTTGGTTTCGGAATTCCCGAGACTTGACGAGCGATGCAAATAAGATTATGGTAACCCTTGATGGTTTCACACTTATAAGGTTTAAAAGTATTAAGGACTCATTATCTATACTAATATTATAAAGAGCAAAACTTTGTTTGTTTGTTGTAATGGATAAACTCAAAAACTACTGAACCGATTTTAAATATTCTTTCACCATTAGAAAGCTATATTATCTGCGAGTAACATAGGCTATATTTTATCCCGGTGCGGGCAGTAGCTCCCACGGGATGCGGGTGAAACCGCGGGAAAACGGTTAGTTACGGTAATAAATAAATTAAGTACTTTATACAATTTTGCTGACAGGTTGAGAAGTCTCTCATCTTCTTCTTCCGTCCCTGTTCCCGTTATCTGGGATCGGGTCTCCTCACTCTACGGCGCTTGGTCTATCCTGGGTTGTCAGTTTTGGCAATTGAGACAGGTTGAGACGTTCGGGTCAATTTTAGGGCAAGATCACAAAGGTAATTATGGTGTTCTAAAATTGAAACAATGATGTTCAAATACCATGTTTCACAGGCTTACATCATAAGTGTAAGAATGATGATGATACCTACGTTTAGTAGATCAGAACACAACACACAAATCTTGGTTACAGATAGTTACAACAGCTTTGAGAAAACCAAACAAAGTGTTCGCTGGTGCGAGCCCTAACAAAATAAGATCTTTTCTGTCGAAACCTTTGAATTTGATTAAGTAAATGTCGTAGAAAATAAAAACATCTGAACACGAACTCATACGATTAGAAAACTTACTTTTTTAAGTTTGAGTTAGGTACCTAGGTACCTACTCTATATTTGTTCATCTTATTCTACGTTTTGTTAGCACTGCAAAGTCAAAGTTAAACTAAGATACTTACCTACCTATTTTATACACTATTGGAAAACATTTCAATGTTTTTAATAAAAGTTTTTGGCAGCTCTGAGATTGCTTTGGAAAATTGATAGAAAATAAATCATACGATTTTGAAAATCATTTCAATACTTACTTACTTACATCTACTTATTTATTCTTGACAGTGTGTACCCACTCGACAGCCTATCAGTCAATCTTAATATGAATGAGAAAATAAGTTGGTTTGTTTGTTACGCCTTCACGAACCCCAGGAATTGGGCATTTTATTCAGGAGCTTTTGTGCAAGGCGAAGTTTCATCGGGACGCGGCTGAAGTTGCAAGAAGTAGGTCTGGTATCTACAATGATATTCATTGTACCTACGTTTTTGCGATGATTAGCACAATTATTGAATACTTACCCATTTGATTCAAATTAATTAATCATAGCATCACGTCACCTTAAATTCATTTTGACTAACAGGGTAAGTAGATAATACTTATATGCCAACCTGTAATATTAAACGACCAAGTCTAGGAAAATTGGTTCCTCAGTATGCAAGTTTTTTTGAACTTATTTTATTTCGGTTGTTTTTCATTAATAAGTTCTATAATAAGCGCCATCTATGCAGCTTTTCTTGTACTACGTAGCAACACAATGTAACCTCTACGGTGTTGGAATGGTAGAAACAGTCATTTGTACCAAACCAGACAAGATACCTAGTTCATGAACAAAAATAAAGAGAGCGCCTATTCAACTAGTTTTCTAGTACCTAATATTTTGATCTAGAAAATTATATGCACCTACCTAAATAATAGTGCGATGGCAGATCCTGAATCGGACCGTTATTATACTAAGTAACTATAGAACTATAAAATCTCATACCATCCAAATTTTCTTTTTAATATCTACAAATAAAGCTGAAGGGTTGGTTTGCTTTACCAGACTAAACCTAAGAATATCACTTTCAAATCACCCTTATTAGGTACTGAGGGACGCTATGGACCACCCTGTAAAATAAAGCTAGTGGTACTGAGTACTGACAAAACCTTCTGTAGTAAAATAGCTTTCGTAGAATTAATAAACAGCACCAAACAAAAATTTTTGCGAACATAGCCAGGACAACCTGGGCTAGGTAGGTAAGTACATTAAAAAAACATAAGAGTCAATGAGCTGATTTAACGACTTAAACCTTTTCTTTATTATCTCATTCAACACGAACAATGCTGAGATAACAGTTAGTTACTGCTTTTGTAACCATTCGTAAGACCTTGATCTAAACTTTAGACTCCTTACGAACGTTTCTAAGTTGTTACTGCAAAGATATGAAGAAAACAAGGCTTATCCTTGCACATATCTTTGAGATTGTGATCAACCAAAAACTGGATGGCTATATAAGGGTGTCTTAATGAAATATGAAATGGCTGCCAACTGTTTAAGTTTGTACTGACAATTTAGGACTTGGTGCCCAAAATAAGCGAACTATATAAAACTGTATCAAAGTACCAAAAACAGCATGAGTGGTGCTTTTACGTCTTAAGCCTCAAGTATTCAAAAATAAGGCTTCAGGTCTTAAACAGGTAAACAATAGACTGATAGTAACGCTAATACCGCGAGGTTAACAGAAACCAACCATCTCGTTAAAGAAGGTGCATTGAAAGAAAGGACTGGACATGGAATGCCACAAACAAATAATATAGTCAATCGAAAGTTCAGAAAACTTAAACATACTAATGAGGTACCGAGAAAAATTAAAACAACCTACAAGGCGTTCCTTAAGTAAACAATTGACGTCTTACTGTGAACTTCAAGGAACTGGTAAGACCCAAGCATATCCTCAGAGGATTATAAAATTTGCACACATAATGCGTACTTACACACCGAATTGCCTAAATGGGGCTAATTGTAAGTATATCGAAGCTTATCAGTCCACGCTGTGGGACAAAGCACAGCCGTTGCATTCGCTGGCAAGGACACGCACAAAGATACAATGCTACTAGAAATGACACTACCTTGTCCAAAAGTACACTTGAATGGTTTATATTCTGGCGGTGAAAAACATAATTAGTATGAAGAAATAGAATAGAAGTGATTTAATCTACATTAATAAAGTCATTAGAAGCCTGAGAAAACATCTGTTTTGCCTTTATTTTTGCTGGATTACAAAGAAGATTGAAACTGTCCAAAAGAAAGCAAGTGTCACTCAAAATATTGCACAATTAACCTGCCAATCTTGACGCAAACTAATCTTAAACCACAGAAGCGGTAATATATTCTGCAAATATAATAATACATTTGACGACACTGTATCATCGCAAGTATAGGTATTTTATAAAATCGGTCACGGTCAACCTGTTAGATGTCTGCAACCAATGGAACGTGGAGAATTTCTGATTTTAATATGCATAATTATTTAGCTAGAACATGTCGAATTTGACTTGTTCATTCATGAAAACCTGTTGGTCTTTTCTTATCTATTCATATAAGTATATCTTAATCAGTATAGGAGGCACGCTTGCTGTAGAAATATGGTGAGGTTAAGCAAGCAAGTATCTCGTGATATCCTATGGATGACCGGTAGCACCGTAGATTCATACTTATTCATATGCTTTACTGATGTATGCTTTATGTACATTCCATAGTTTTACCATTATTAAAACTTTAAAACAAAACCTGACACATTTCACAGAACAAACCGATTCAACCTATTAAAAGCGTGTACCTACCTTCAACTTTACTTACACACTTCTCACCATAAGACGATTGTGCCGAGGTAATTAGCTCGTCAACGTAAACAATCAAAGCACGCAATGTCACTTCCATACACTATGTAGTTCGTTGTCCGCAAGCAAGGCGCGCGAGCGCACCACTGCGCCGACACTCGAACACCATTCGCCGAAGCGCGCACAACATGCCGACCCAGCTTCTCTCACTGCTCGTGAGTACTCCTTATTCATTAGCATTTTATTACTTAAATATTTATCAGTTACCTAATATTTATGTTTTGTGGTTTGAACTTTTATTGCGGCGGTTAAGTAACCGATCATGCGTACTAACAGCTGAGCTCTGTTTGTTGAGGGTTCGATTCCGTGACGTGAATGTCATTGAATGGGATTGCCGGTCTAATAGCATTTTTGGTACCATTGATTGAGGTCTTTAAGTAATGATACGACTTATCAAGTTGCTTGAGTGTATGGAGCCACAGACAATTGTTATGATCGATAATGACAATAGATTAATTAATTAGACCGGTATAAAGAAAGCTTAAGTACTTGTGGAATTCATTAATAATACAAGATTCTCGTTGTTGTTTTCTTCCAAGATTCATTATCATTTAGAAACTATCCATTTGTTTTAAACGTGTTTTCTTAGTCATGATCTTCTAAAATATTTCTCGAATTCAACCTGGTGACTAATAATAGTTTAACAGCTGAATGTCATTACTCATTTGTAACGATAAGTTTCCAATAAGTTGAGCCGGCTAAACCGAAAGGCGGCGTGGTCTAGATAGCCAATTACGAAGCAATCATGTGTCGCCCTTAACATGCACGCACAGGCCGTTCCCACTAAACTAACATACATGTAATAGGGCTAAACTTAAGCAATGTACCTTCACCTTTGTATAGTGAAGCCAGTTTTTAATATAAGTACGAAGCATAATGCTTCCATACATAGTTACAGAGTTAGTGGTGGTTGCATTTCCTGTAACTTAAAGGGTCACCCGTGAAAGAGTAGATGTTTTCTCGCTAATTTGAATATTTTATCGGCATTGATGTTTTTTTAATATTCAAATGGCAATCTAGTCATATATATTCATCACAAGTCTGATGCATTTGTATAATTTGCTTAACAAATTAGTTGCCACCTAGTGCATCATTATCACAAATCATTAGTAAAAGTAGTTTAACTCTGCTGATGCAACTCGAGTCTAAAAAGCTGCACTTAAGTGATGCAAATTTAATGTTCTACTTAATTCCTAATAAGGCAAAAAAGCTTTTCTAAATAATTTGGCTTTTAAGCAACATACTTCTCTATTAATTGTGTAGTTATACCAAGGAGTTCAATTACCTATCTATTGAGACCTTACTTTGGCACCTACTTTCCTAATTGGTGCATTTCCTTCTGAAGTTATGCAAAAGTTTTAGAATACTCTATGATTTATATTTAAGAACAATCTCCACTCCGCCTACACTTACCTATAGAGGCAATGTCCTCAGGTCAACAAAGTTTAATTGGTTACATAAATCGTCATTACTTCCCTATGAAACGTAAAAGTTTCTGGGCATCTTCCCAACTGGCAGCGAGAGGGCCATACTTCTGTATAGGCTGTGTATCAGATCGCTCATGTATTGTGAATGACGTTGCATAAGAAGCCTGACTTGAATCGTAAACTATAGAGCAAGGGAATATATGGCAAAAAGCTTCTAAGGGTCTAGACATACGCGTTCCAATTTTTATTTTTATTGTTGAAGGTGGACTCATTTCATGATTTATCTAGTAATTTATAGATTTATAGATGAAGGTACCTTACAATTTTCGTTACAAAAATCTTTAGCGGTCATAAGCTTCTTCGTTAAATATGTTTTCAGAACTTACTTGTTGCAATTTTTTAATGATAGTGATGCTTGTTTGAATTCTAGTGCACAATAAGTGAGGTTGTTGTCCTATTTACATGGTCGCCTTACATTGTCAAATGTCCTGTATTTCTCGGTCCTTCTATCTAGACATAAATCTAGCATGAATTTTCATTACAAATTTTTCTTCTTCTGAGACAACTTCTCTCATTCGAGGCCAGCATCCTATCGTTGTAGATTCATTTAGATACGGTGATCACTTACTTTTTCCTCATCTATTGATTGATATCAATGGGAGAAGCCTAATGTTTGTGTTAGATGATGATGATGTAAAAACTATGAAAGTGTATCAACTGCACCTTCATGCATCTATAACCCAATTTTAATTCACATGACCTTCCTCAACCAACCAAAACAATGCTTTTAAAACTATAAACTAGAACTGTCTATATAGCATAGTTTTTGATGTGATTTCAACAGATTCAGGTCAGGCCGGAATGCACAAAGCGCCATTAGGGTAATGGTCACACTTGACAACTTGATTGCAAAAGCATGCATGCCATGATGAATCAAATTGAATAGCACACATTCTTTTATCATATTATTTCACATGCATCACATATTTTCAATTTGATGTGAATGTGATTGGAATTTAAATTATAATCAGAGGCTTTATTTCATCAAAATATGTAAAAATAGCTTTATTAATAAACACCAGTTTACTTCGGCAATAGATTATTCGTTCCCTATTCAAAAAACCTAGATAAGGATCTACTCTGCCAAAAATCCTAAGACAGAAAAATACATTTTCAAATATACCTATGTACATACCTACTTCTTGAAGCCTAAGCCGTTGTATCCATGAAAAACTCCCTCAATTTCTGAAAAGCAATTTTAATGTGTAAAAAAGCTATTGTTGTAAGAAAAATAAAAACCAAAAGCAAAAATACAAAAATAAAAGAAAAGAAATATTTGTATCGTGGATTCCAACTAATAAATATTCTAAGCATAGCACTCCCATTCTCGATGCATACGATAAGTTATTTCAAGCCCTACTTTAGACTTTTGAACCTAGAAGAAACTGTAGGCTTTTAGTCTCAGCCCTGCGCGCATCGGCGCCGGCGCAGGGTCGTTGACCCCGAGCTGCATGAGAATGCATAATGGTGAACAAACCTCGTTGCAAATGTCACGCTGTTGATCTTTCTCCTACTTTAAAGGCTGCTTTTTCCTTATTTCTGTTTTAATTAATTTATGTGACATTGCCCTACGTCAGATTATTGTAAAAGCCTTCCGTGAATTCGTTTATGCTTTCTTGGCATGTTCGGTTGATAACCTATTAAAGTGGCCTCAAACTCATCATTTCTTTACCACCTAGACATCTTTTGTATTGTGTTATCGAGTATTCCTAAGACATACAAAATTAGATATGTTTCATTACTAAATGCCCACTCACAGAACAGTAAAGGTTAGTGAAAGCTTATAATAAAAACAAGGTTGATAAAAACATCACATTAATCAGTTTATTGAATAAATAAAACAACTTTTATGACTATAATTATACTTAGATCAATGAGCCGATTAATATATCATTTTAGATCAAATTGATTAACTAAAAATTAAAACCTAATTTTAATTGTGTCTTAAAACAAGCACGGAAACTTATTGTGTCTGGCGGCCTAATAAGAATAATCAGTGGGCTAATTCGACCGCTTTAGTGGGCGCCTGTTTTTTCATGTTTAATTTCTTAGACCTTGGTATACGGGCGTGGTCAAGGCGCTGGCATTGTGTCTCGCCTCGGTTTCCGGATCGCAAGCGGACACGACCGGCCATTCTTCTATCGTATATTGTAATGACGGCCGTGACATGTTCAATGTATGTATTTGTGATTTTATCAGTTCTGTTATTGATACAGTCAATTTTGGCAACTGTTATCAGATTTTGATGTTTTGATGGAAATACACTCAATTCTAGGAGAGTACGCGTGGGCCTTAGTACATACATATGTATATTCGTCTTTGATACCCTATGATCCATCGAGTCAGTGGTGATGGAAAATCTTATAATTTTCCAATGCGTGCTCTAGGACAGAGCCCAAAATATAAGTCATTTAACATTAGCCAGCGTACTTTATTCAATTAACACTATTAACAAGCCAGATAAAAAAGATAGTCTGCGTTTATACCGCGAATGACACAATCCAACAGTACCGGTTATGGAAAGTACACATTGTATTTCTTAGAATTATGAATAACAGACATTCACAATGAAACGACAAAGAACGTGGTGTGTGCTAAAAATAATTAAGCACAATACAAATAATTAAGATCGGTCTGATTATAGGTTCATTTAAATATGCCCTTGACTTTATTTGATACAGTAAGTTACAAAGACACCAACGCTTCAGATCTTACTACTGATAAATGATCTATATCACAGGTACAGTCACAAAGTTGTGTTGCTAGGGCTGCCAAAAATGTCTCGTGGAAAAAACTGGAGAATAACATTAGTCTTTGAAGTGAAGTCCTATACTTAAGTTTTGTTTCTATAAAAACAACATTCATTTTCTGCCTGGCCTTTTTTATCAAAATAACTTCCACAAGAGGTGCAGTGCTATACACATGTGGAAGTGTAATGTTAGAAAACCTCCTGCGGTGTTTTTACCCTTTGCGTTATTCCTACATGTTTTACTTATTAAAAAAAATTATCTTCACAATTAATCAAGTGTGACTATTCAAATAACCTGTAGAATTTTAGACGTTGAACAAGACCAGGAAAAAACATTAAATATTTATTGGTGATTGGTACTTACTTACATTACAGACTGATGCTGGTAGCCCTGCTTGTACCAGTCTTTTATAATGTCTCTTGCACAAGACTCGTGCACTTTATATGTGTTTCAAACAGTATGGGTGTGTTGTGGGCAGTAGGGCGCCATAGAGATCAATGTAGTAGAAACACTGCAATATTTATAAAAAAAAACATACAAAACTGTTTTAATTGCTACTTAATTATGTGCAAGTAGCATATTTAAACAGAGCCTGTCATTATTGCAATGATCGTCTTAATTCCAAGGGTGTTCTTAATATCAATAACACGAATTTTGACATGGCAAAATTAACCAGATAGTTACCACAAAATAAACAATTACTTAGGAGAGATTGTCAAGAAAAGATTGTGGATGAAACCAAATTATTATTACACCCACCACATTATTATTACCCGATTAGAACAATTTTTTTAGACCAATAGTAATACCTGATAGTGATACCTAGATAAAGAACTGTTGTCTACTTCAACAAAGTAGTTACGTGATACTTCTTCATCGACGTAACGTATTGGGTAGGTATAGCTACTGTAGGTACATCTATTCTTGTTTTCATGTCTCTGAATGATTATATTCATCAAACTGAAGGAAATCTTTCCATATCTTCTATCTTCTCATATACCATTAACTAATTACATTAAAATTTAATTACTTTTTGAGGCTTTAGGTACAAGAATGTTGACTGAGATTTAAAAGACTTAACTAATCAAAACAAAAATGAAATGAAATGCAAAGAAGACACGCGATTAACTTTATTTGTTATTCGTTCATTCAGAACACGTAGGCAAACAGATTTAAATTCAAGCGTTTATACTCTATTGGACTTAATATAAAGTCATAAAGCATAATAGCAATTAATTTATTTATCAAATGCATACCGATCAATTAGCTATGAATATGGCGATATAAGTAATAATACTTGTAACAAAATGTATACAATTATGTTATTATAATAGTTGTCTATGACCGGTTATCCTCATTTGACTATATTTTATTTATGGTTTTATGAATACTTACTGATAACGCAAATGTTCATGAATTAATATAGGATATCGGTGGCAAATTCCTTTTGTTGAATATTTGTGATTTGCCTTGAATAATTTTATTTATCTTTAGAGAACCCAAAATATAGGTTTATTATTCCATTTAATTAATCGGTGTTGGACAGACAAACGCAATTGAGCGCAAATTGCATAGCGTAAAATAAGTCTAGAATATCCGTCGACGCATTCACGTATGAAACCGACTGCCACTCAAAATCTTAACTGACAATTGATATAATTGAATTTCAGACTTAGTGCACATATCGAGGTCTTATACCTTAATCTAGAACACTAAGATCAATAAAACATTTCCTTTTTGTTGATCGGTATGTAGCCTGGTAATACACCTCGTTGTCCTTAGCTAAAAAATTAGAACGGCAACACAATTATAATTTTATTACATATCAGACCTTAAATTAATGTAATTGAAAATATAATAGGTTAAATTACTTTTTTGTTTCAGCGTCGAGCAACTTCTGTGTAAGTGATTTTGAAGCTTACATACATACATAGATATCTACTGTTAACATACTGTTACTTACTCAGTTACTTGACGTACGAAAAATGTTGTGGGCATGTGAAATAAAGTCCTTCTCTCATTTGTTACTTTGCGTCATGGGTTTTATATAAAAAAAGCTGAGTTTATCAGAGAAAGAGAAACATATTAATCTCTGATTAGCGCAATTCATTGAACATTTTATCATGTTCAATTCATTGAAGATTGATTTAACACAGTATATTTGGCATGTCCACTTTAGGCTCAGTGTTCAACTATGTAGCCCTGCAATTATAGATTTAGGTTCACAAAAACTAGTACCCAGTGGGTGAACGTAGGAACCAAACATGTAAGCCTACATGAGAGTTATTACGAACTTACATGAATCATTAATATAGCGTTCAAGGTAATACCTAATTGCTCTCTTTGCAGTCGGCACTTAATGCAGTTCATAAACTGGTTTCCGATACTTATTATAATATAGGGAAAATTATAGGTTTAAGAAGTAAGTTACTGCGGAAAAATATCGGAATGGGATCTAATATTGTTATTTTAATAATTATAGCTTTTTTATGATTAAGATGGCTACAATTTGTTTTGTGTTGAACGCAAAGCTCTGTTAGATTTCATGAATTTTGAAGTATGATTTAGAATGGAAGGATATTTTATCCTAATTACTTTTAGTTTACCAAGGTTTTTAATTTAAGCAATTATCCTTATAAAATCGTGACTGCTTCAGGAAATTTCAGCCGCGTTAAGGTCAGTGATTTCGGAAATGACGAAACAACAAATTAAATCTAGATTCTAGACTTTTATACGTTCCTAGAGTAACATATTAATTAAATTATTGTCTAACAGACCTGATACATAGGCGTGGAATGTGATTCATGATTGAAATGATTTATAGGAATGCGATTGTAGTATTTTTTGCAAAACTATAATTGATTTATTTATATTCAATTAAACACACATATTAATTAAGTAATCACAATCAGAGTAAATAAAAGGTTACTTTTGAAACAATGTTTAGGTTCAACGAGTTCGCATTTTTGACCGTTAAACTTGAAGCAATGGAATCGGGATTCACCTAGAGTTTTCAGATTTGTGGAGAAATGATTGAAAGCTAATTATTATTTGGTTAAATTGACATAATAATTTGTTGCCAAAAAAATATCGCAGCAGCCGTCTTTCTACTCTCGACGACCTCAAATGGTTCCCATTTCAAATGTTTCCCATGTTTTAAGCATTCTATCAACTGTTATACTGAAACTGACTCCCTTCTATTCATTTCACCTTTTAGAGAAATAAAATATTAATAAAAATATCTCACTCACCATTATTTTAATTTAATTTCAGTTGCTGAGCGTGCTCTGGCTAGGAACAGGGGCTGAGCCCGCCCCGGCTCCGGAGCCCGGCCGCGTCCCAAAGGTGTATAATGCCCTCATCACGTCTAACCAGAATCTGGAGCCAAGTAAGGCATTCCCAGTGTACCAGCCTGTGTTGCACGATGCCTTCGCCTTTTCCTACCAGCCTGCTGTATTCTACGGAGGAGATTTGCTTGGAAATGTGAGTAGAGAATAGTACCTACATTCTAAAATATATTTTTTATATTTTGATTTATGTATCAACATGAATAGTTAACCATATAACAATGTTACAGGCGAGTTTCTAGCGTAAGACTGAAAATTAATGCCTAATAGATTGTCAATAGCAAGCATTTGCAACATTAAAATACGACACTCATAAAACTTGCAGGCATTTTTGTCTGAAGATTGAAATTGCCGTAAATGCAATAGCTGCAATGACTCTAATTGATAAATCTTCTATATGATTTCAGGGATTGCTGCCGGCACCAGGTTTGCTGCCTAAACCGCCTCAACCGCCTCAAGTGCCTCAATCTCCTCAACCTTCCGAATCGACACCCGTTTCGACGCCCGAAGCTCCTGCGGAACCATCGGCTGCTCCTACGGAATCTCCGACTACCACTCCAGAACCAGCGAAACCAGAATCAGATAGCAAAGGATCTACCCCAGCTCCACCACCCCCCAACACACAATCTCCGATACCCCTCAACGAATTCGGTCTCCCTCCACAAGTACTTCCACTAGGACACATAGATCCCTTATACAATGCTCTGCCACAATTCAGCCCCTTCGCCTACAGATATCCAGGCGTGAGATTCTATGATCCTTACGATCCTTTTGGTTTCAGTCCTTATTCAAGCCTCCCAATATACCGCCCTTTAACAAATGTGCTAGGACATAGTCTGCCTGTGATTGCTGAAAAACCTGAACCTAGTAATGCCGCACCGTTGGCAAGTAATGGTGTTTCTGAACAATCTGCTCAAACCCCACCTCCTGAACCCAGTGATCTCAATATTCTGAACTACTCCTCTAAAGACCCTGCCATTCCTAACGTCCCTCCCCCTCCTCTCCCCCAAGGCGGTCTCAAGACAGATAAATCTGAATAGCTGTAAATTAAATTAAATACTAAGCTTCTTTTATATATTGATTTGTTGACTGTATATCATTACGTCATACCACTTCCATCAAGGCGAAAAAGTCAAAGTTCCTGGTAATTTATTTATTGATTTATGTTTCGTGAAAATTGCTGAGAATAAACATCCCAATGCTGAAAATATTTAAATTCTTACAAAGTAAACGTTTAATTTTTAGAAACTCTCGTGTATGGCTCACGATGTTTGTAATTATGGTTGTGTTGAGGTGATCTTGAAACAAGTAAATGATATATTTTTATACATACTGAATATTCATTTCTTTGACCATTCCATACTAAATATAAAAATGCTGCTACCAAATATAAAAGCTACTGCTTGGGCGTCATTGCATTTTTTTATGGGAGCTTTTTCCCATCTGGACGACGTGAACATTAAAAAAAAATATATTGGCTAACAAAATTGTTTATATAAGCTTCAACAAGATTATATGGTATACATTTTTTGTCACGCGTTTTATACATGTCAACTATGTTTATAACTCAAGTCTATCTATCACGATAGTATCAGAAATTTTAGTAATAACTGTCCTTTCTGCTATGATAGATCGATCACAATAATATGGTATTACATTATGTGGTCGTTTACAAGAACTGCGTCCGGTATACAAATGAGGGTTTGTGGCTGTAGATCTGTATTCTCGTATATTATCTGATACGAGAACTCAACTTTTTCAAAAACCTAAGACTGCTTGATTAAAAGCTGACTCACAACCAAAACAATGCTGTATAAAGCTTCAACAATATGATGTGCCTACGAAGTTATCTGGCAAAAATTAATAACCAAAACCGTACCAACATAAACCTTGATAACAGAATTGGTGAGTGCATAGATAAAATAGTAGTTACATTTTATTATCAAGATAAAAATCACTATAGAAATCCTGTTTATGGAAACTACTTAATATTAGGCGTAGTACAGTCTACAAGAGATAAGGACGAAGTTTATATTGTATTGACATAGCTAAAAGCCGCGCTCAATGGTTCTTCAAGCCGATAAGGGAATTCACCCGCTGTTACTCAATGCAATCCACGTAAATAAAGCCAAGTGCTCATCACAACGTGGCGTAAAATCAATGAATACATAAAGATATCATATCGTGTACATGTGAGCAGTAATGACACTGACGTTAATATATCCCGATACAGGATGATACAGCGTGTGTCAAAACAGAAAGTTAGTAATGAATTGTTCTTTGGATACAAAATTGCCCTTTTAGTGAAAAAAATAATTACAAAGACGTTTTAAAATATTAGGTAGGTTTGCTTTGCAAAAGGAAAGTTTCATCAATCAAATAACAGTATCACACTTCTTCTTTTGTTCTAACTATTAACTTTAAACTAAACACATAATAAAAGAAATACGCGATAAAAAACAAAAAGATAGAAAATGTGACATCTGAGTAGATTAAATAAGTTGCTTGTAAGCACATTGCTACGTACGTAATCAAAGGCATTGAAAGAAGTAGTACCTATTTGAAAAATAAGAGCTCTTTCGAAAGCTTTTTGTTACTAGTTCGATGGAACTTTAATCGGTAGCAACAAATAGCATCAGTTGTAATAAACGTAGAATTTTCCCACTATAAGAGACAGTAAAATTCTTGCTATAAAGACAAAAAAAGTTCCTAAGGTGTTTGTAGTGCCACTTCTTCCTACTAATAACACATAAGAAGTAGTGAACGATATGTGTTTTTGGGGATTTTCTCATGTTTCAGCCTACATTGAAAAAACGCGTTTTTGTTTTTGATGATTGCGAAATATTTTGTAAAGGTCGCGTATTTTTGTTATAGATATTTTTGAAAACACCATGTATAAGTAAGTAAATATAACGTAATCTGCACAATGCCACTAACGCAAAAATATTTCAATCGTGGTTGGATCACGGGAAAAGTGGCCGAGCTTAAGCTACCTGAAAAGTAATGAATATAATATCATAGTGAACTTCGTTGACATCATGATCGAATTTGTGCATCGAACAATACTCGTACTCTTTTCCATTTTTCATTATACAATTCAGGTGAGATAAGTATTTTATATTTTCAATATTTATAAAGTAGAGCAAAATGTGTACTTTAGGAATTACATTCTTATTATAACGCAGATGACATACTAAGTGACAGTGGAGATGATTATGTTTCTAACTAGATTTTTCGTCGAATTCTAGATCTGTCCAGAAGAAATTTCACATTCTGGAATCAGTGTGACTTGGCATCAAACACCAACAGCAAACAACATAGAATCGGATCCGCTTTGTTACCGCAATGAGACCTTAGTGAAGAGGAACTGTTCCAATTCTGGATGGACACCAAGTCTGGACGACGTCGGACCATGTTTGAAAGTGGTTAAGTATTTCGACATTAATTCGTGCCCACCAGGATATCACAAAATCTCGGAAAATAACAATGCGTACTGTTACCAAATTGGTGAACCCTCCGCTTGGAACTCACCCTGTTTTGCGAGCGGTGGAGCCTCAGTTATAACGGATTTATCTGCTGCAGAAATTGAATATCTATTAAATTCCCTTAAAGCAACAAACACATCTAGATATTTTTGGCTCCCCGCAATGAGACAAAAACTATTTCATCCCGTAGTGTGGACCATTCCAGGGCCGAACTGGGGTCAACGTGTTGAAGGAAGTGACTTCTTGAGCGTAATCGCATCATTCTCAAAAAACTGTTTGGTACTGGACATAGAACTAGGATTGCTGCTAACTGAGGCATGTGCTAAAATATATCCTAGCTTATGTTTTTACATAAATGACCTTTACTATCCAACTCAATGTCCCGATGGATATCACTCATTTAGATTCAAACTTGATAACGGAACCTGTTATGGCATTGAAAAATCGGAACAAGCAATGTCCTATAATGATTTTATTCGAGAAAAGTGCCCAAAACCCATGTATCATAGTGAATATGAACTAACAAGATTCATATTTAAGAAAATTTCTGAAATATCTCGGTTGCCGGATGACGTTTGGTGCTGGTTCAAAGCATTTGACGACACCCATTTCCTCAATAAACCAGGCAAGGAATATGAACGAGGTGGTGGTCCTTTAAGCATTGAAGAATCTCTTTTCGGGGGTATTATAAACAACGCTGGTGTATTGGGTTTGATCAATTCTAGCTCGGTACTGCCTTGTATGCTCTGTGAAATGGAAGTCATTTATGGGAAAACAGAATTAATGTTTGAATACAACGAAGTACAAAAACGAATATTTCTAACAGTTTATTACCCTTCCGGATTATGGAAATATGACAGTAATGACAAAGGAATCCAATGCTTCTCTGACGCAAAGGGCTTTGTAAAAGTGGTCGATGTGAATGATATTCCATTTATCGAGATAAAATCTGTTTTAAAAGAAGAAATCGACTTGGGCCAAATTGAAAAAATTGTATATATTATTGATCTAGTTACCGACAGCTCTGCTCAGTACTGGTGTGAGGGGCATACTATAAACTTTTCGTTTATAGCAACAGAAAAAATTGTAGCCAATCCCAAAGGCAACAAGGTTCATGTGTTTGCTCTGGTTATCAAACATTATGTATTACCTGACGATATTGAAGACTTAGATAATCTAACTGATTTGATAACTAACGTTACAAATATATTTTCAGCTAATAAAGTTCTTCTGATGGATATTTTCGATTATTCATTAGATCATATGATGATTCTATTGCATTTACATGTGGATATTGAAGATGTACATAAAGATGAAAGCCTTAACATCCAGGACACATTTTCTTCATTACAACATAAAGCAATAGTGGAATTACCTAAGTACAACTATACTTTTGTAAATTTATCGAGTTCAATTTACTGTTTGCCAACAACGTCAGGTGATGCTATTGAGCTAGACTGGGAGATGACTCCTATTGGTCACATTTCAGCACCAAAACAATTTTGCCTTCAAGCTAATGGATTACCAGTGAAGAGACGTTGCATGGGATCTTATGTGTTGGGCGGACTGTGGGGAGCTGTAGAGGGTTCTTGTGATAGCACTTATGAACCATCAAATACTACGGCTTTCCTCTACTTATTTGTAAAGAGGCAGATGCCTGATTACACCTCGAATTTTCTAACTGATGGTCTTAATTTTGTACTGGGTGATACAGATATAATAATTCCTGCTGATATTTATTATTTGTCGATGTCTTTACAAAGTGTTTTAGATCTTGCTGAGGAAAATGCAACATCTGTAGATACCGGGGATATTGATAATATTGCTTGGGTCATGGATAGGATGATGATTCTTGATTATAATTATTTACGTTTAGCACAAACTCTTAATTCAACCAATGTCATATTAGATTCGGTAAGCGATATTATAGAACTGATAGCACAAAGAAGTTTAAATAATTCTAGTGAATTAACAGATTTCTCATACCAGATTGCATCAAAGCCTCAATTTGCTGTTCAAATAACGTACCCAGAATATAATAACATAACTGGCATAGCGGTAATCAGAAATTCAATCACCGATACTTTTTCTGACATGCTCATTAAGCCATTATACAAAAACACTAGCTTGGAAGAAATCCTTTCTCTGGAAAACTTAGAAATAGCAACTTGGTTACCTGAAAACGTTTTAGAAACTCTCCAACTGATCAGTAATGACAGTGATAACAATTCTTTTAAAAAAGAGTTTTTGCATGTAATAATCACGGTATTTTATAATGACGCTATTTTTCAAGAACTAGCTACTAACAAGCATGTCATAAACAGCCGTATTGTTGGAATCTCAATCCCCGACTATATGTCAAACTTAGAATATCCTGTTCCGCTTGTCTTTAAACAAATAAATCAGACAGGAAAGACTGATTGTGGCTACTGGGACTTCCAACCACACTTTTTAAATCATCTTTTAGGCTCTTGGAAAAAACAAGGATGTTTTGTAGTTAAAGTAATTAATGATACCACTGTATGTGAATGTTACCATCTCACTCATTTTGGTCAATTGCTGCTCATACCAAATAGTGACAATGAAGATGACATTTTCCATCAAAGAAAACATCACACTGCTTTGAACATAATAACTTTAGTTGGTAGTTTTATGTCACTGATAGGCATTATTGGTATATGGATAACAGCATTAGTTTTTAGCAACTGGAGAAAAAAAGCTGGAACAAAAGTTCTATTACAGTTGTCAACTGCTATAGCTCTACCTTTAGTATTTATTTTAGTGTTTAACTTAGATTCTTCTATGTTTACTCAAATAGATGGTATGTATGTAGTAGCTAAAAATAAAAGACCTGTTTGTATTGCTTTAGGGGCATTGTTGCACTTTTCGATATTGTCTAGTTTCATGTGGATGCTAATCACGGCCATTTTACAATTCATTAGATACGTCAGGGTTTTAGGTGTCAGTAGGCCGTCGAGATTTATGTGTAAGTTCACTTTGATTGGTTGGGGTATACCTTTATTACCCGTTATTGTTACTTTAGCACTTGATGCGGAAAACTATGTTCCTGAATCATCAGCGTTAAGAAGTATTTGTTACCCAAATGGCTACTATTTAATTGCAGGTGTTGTACTGCCAATATGTATAATATTGGGCATTAATGTTACCTTATTCATTTTAGTTCTTCATGCAATTTCTCGCGGATCCGATCAAAAAATGAAAACTACGGATATGGATCTAGTCGGTGCACAGTTGAGGGTGTCAACATTTTTATTTTTCTTATTGGGTCTAACATGGATTTTTGGCATATTTTCGTTTACAAACCATTTGCTTTGGTCATATCTTTTTTGTCTGACATCAACACTACAAGGTTTTGTATTGTTCATATACTTCATAATATGTGATCCAAATACACGTAACCTTTGGATAACGTTGATGAAACCACAATTTATATCTAGCTCTTCTAGGAATAGTATTACAAGTATAAGTAATGGATAAACTGAAAGGGGATGAATTAACACGCTTATTTGAATTAGTTTGTATTTTAGTTTTAGGCACTTATCCTAACTTTAAATGTAAATTATTTTAAAATAAAATATGAGTTAATTTTCTGTATTTGTCTTTTATTTCCTAAAGCAATAAGACACATTTTGCTTTGAGTATTTCATGATACATTCAAATCGTAGGAATGAGAAACTAACAAACAAACCTAAAAGGAATTTAATGTTTTTTCCAAATAGTAAGCAATGTATGGAGGTAGCTTAGGACTGATCACAATCGTAGACAAGTCACAGATAGGTTAGTTGTGGTTTCGGCTGCTTAGAGAAATTGATATTCTTAAAAATAAAATCATGCGTAACTGTGCGACTTACATAACATTATTGTTACTATTTTTCGGTAAGTCATTAATTAACTTATATCTTAAGAGTTCGAATAATGGTTCAAACATAATCTGTGTAAACGTAAAAAAAATAGTTTTTGTTCTACATACACATTACTATTTTTAACCCGATATTCAGAAATTCAAGATTATGACTTTTTTTTACGAATGGGTAGGTAATCTTAAAGAAGTAATGTTTTATGTCAAGTTTATCATTTGAGACTGTTAAATTTTATGTAGTGATCGCCGTATCTGGGTGGAAGGCCGTTCCTGCGAGCCAAGCGATGTACGCGCTGCGAACAGCGCATTATGGCCCAACCGAGGGCCTGGTTGATGACGACGCGCTACCCAGAAGTAAGTACATAGGTACATTACTTACTAAATAATTGAACCGACTTCCCAAAAAGGAGGAGGTTCTCAAATCGGCCGGCAAAATTAACTTAGGAACATCCATTAGACACCGACTTCTAGGCCGCTGCACCTAAATTTTTCTTTTGGCTTTTTAGTGTTTTGAGAAGTCGGTTTAATTTTTAGTAAAAAAAGTCTACTTTACGTTTAACTTAAGACTACTTTTCGAAATTAATAGTAATACCTAACATATTATACGCCTATAGCTCACAAAACATAAAGATTGACGATTTTTGTGATAATCAATAATTTAAATATTCTCAATCGTTACAATAACATTATAAAATTTTATAGAAAATCTCAGACTACTTTTTCGGATTTTAATGAAAAGAATAGGGCAGCAAGCCTCATAAAATATCGAAGTTTCGTATTTTAGAATACTTCCTTATAATCCAAATCTTTCAGATACCTTACACAGTGTCTACAAGTTTGGCTGGTGTACACCTGATGTCATTCAAAAAGTATTTTTGCGCAAAAGAGCCAACATCACATTGTCAGACTTTCAGTCAACACAGGCTACTTACATTTATGTAAGTTCAACACTTTTATAAACTCTGACAAGGCAAATAACTATTTATAAAGTTCTAGAAGTAGCATCATTATCTCCCGAGCCTTTTCCCAATTATGTTGGGGTCGGCTTCCAGTCTAACCGGATGTAGCCGATTACCAGTGTTTTACAAGGAGTGACTGCCCTATCTGACCTCCTCAACCCAGTTACTCAGGCAACCCAATACCCCTTGGTAAGACTGGTGTTATATTTACTGGCTTCCGACTACCCGTAACGACTTCCAAGGATGTTCAATGACATCCGGACCTACAGTTTTATGCGCCCTCCGAAACACAGTCATCGGTGTCCAAGATATGCTTAGGAAGTGCATACAAACTTAGAAAAGTTGCATTGGTACTTGCCTGACCTGGAATCAACCCCACGCAGTCGTACTTGAGAGGTTGGTTTTTTACCCACTAGGCCACCACGACGTTTTGTACAAGAAGTATATGAATAAGAAAAACTCGGGTGAGAGATTTTTGGCAGGAAAAACTGCCCAAGTATTTAGATAGTAGCTATATGCAAATGAAAAAGTGATTATTGTCCCTTTCAGTTATTAGAAGATGGAGAGACAATAAGATACTGGCTTGCATGCATCGTGATGAAGATCTACGTGCCTCGCAAGTACATGTTCCGAAAAAGTCGTTTGCCACTGTACTACTGTCAAGGAGACCTGCATTTCGTATGGAAGCTGACGTTCCAAAAAATCGACCTACACGAATTCTATCTTCACTACCTCCTTAACATACCAGCGAACTTCTTCTTTGAATTCTATCATGCTACTCCTTTATAAAGTTACTAGTGGTTGCCCGCGACTTCGTAGGCGTATATTTTTTTTTCGTGAACGGGATAACTACCAATTTTAAATCCCTCCCTCAACAAACAAATTCTTCAGCTTTATTAGTATAGATAGAAGATAGAATATAGAAGAGATATTGCTAAGATTAAATTGTTCATAAACCTCCATATAATATTTCTCATTAAATAAAGTTTAGATGCCGCACATTTTTTTAAATTATGTTATCCCTTTCAATTGAGCCACTTACTCTAATTTTGTGGGCCTGGGTAGGATACTTTATTTAATTACTCTAGTTTTGTTATATACCTAGTAATTCAGTCAAAAAGTCGCTGAAATTATTTCCAGATATTTGGAAGATTCTCGATGTACCAATGTGATTTCCTCTCATTATGAAAATAATGTCTTCAATTTCCATTCCTTCCTCATGTTACAATATACAATTTAACAAAACAAACAACTGAATACAGCGCGGTTGGAATAAAATTAACAGTTTGACTTCATACGGGGAGCATGTACGATTCGAAGCTTAAAGCTCTTTGCATTATATGTTTGTATCTTTTTTTTGTATTTATTAATTTTATATTTACGTTACCGTAACTCAATTAAAAGAAAAAAAAACTCTAAATATGATTTTTATACCTTCACTTTTTTGACAACTACAATTAAAATAATTAAAAAAACTAGTATATTATATGAAATTATGACGTCTGTGTTACCGATACAGTATGTGTGCCTGCAACTTTGTGTCTCATCCGAGACTTCTCGATGTGCCATGATGACTTCGACTCGGAGCCGGCAGATGGCGTGCTCAAAGAACATACATTCAAGTGGGTTGGCTTTATGCAGTACATACATGGTAAGTTGTTAAATACGTCTTACAATAAAAAATATAAAAAAAAAACTTTCAAAAAAGTGATACTGATAGTTTTTATATCCAAATAAAATGGATTGCAAGAGACAAAGATTTTCGGTCACTTTTTCGAGCCGAAACAATTTTTTTTTGGTTACAGTGACGACGGGCTTCAATCATCACAGCAAGGCTCCGCGCGTGGTCCTCGTTCACAAGCAGTTTGCGCTCGGCACAGCTGCAAGCTTGGCGACCCTTCCCAAGAACTATAAACCGTATGACATTTTTATTTAATACTAACCAACTTAAATAATGCTCAATCCTTCTCCGTGTGAGAGGAGGCCTGTGCCCAGCAGTGGGACGATAAAAAGGCTTTCACTGTAACTAACCAACTTAATACTGACGCGTTAAAATTACTTCTAAGGGCCTCCTGTCCTCGTAAACCAATTCGATCCACCAATTCAGCATTCGAACTAGGAACTAGGAAACTAGGAAGCCTTATAGTTTCGCCATGTCCGTCTGTCCGGCCGTCCGTCCGTCCGTCTCAGTTAGCGTCGTCACTACAGAGCTGAAATTTGGTATCAATATGATCTTTAATCACGCCAATAAAGTGCTACACGTGAAGAGGTGAGCGTTTTCTTTTTCATTCCAACTCTAACGTGTTATATATCGTTGAATAGGTATTTAAAAATGAATAGGAGTTCACTCAAATATTTTTCAAAGTAATCGCCCCGAAAGTTTAAAAAAAGAGGGTCAGGAGGGAGAGGACAAGTCACCTACGTTCAACTTTTATACATAAAAAATAGAAATAATAGTGAAAACTAGTTGAACTGTTCAATTCGTGGAGTCAGGTGCCTGGTGCCTAACGTCATCATGTCAGCACCGGCTTTCTTTAAAAATCAGCGCTGAGGCTCTGTACTGTACAGGGTCTCATGTGTTCTCTTTTTCTAGTTTTGTGTTATTCTTGTGGTTTAATTTACAGTTTGTACTATTTTTGTGTTGTTTTTGTGTCACATCGGCGTAGAGATGCGGCTGTACTTTGAGCACATACATTTTTTCTGAGTTGATGGGATAGTATGGGCCATACTCGGGAAACTACGGAACCCCACAATTAGCGTGACCCGGCACGATCTTGGCCGGTTTTTTTTCTTTTGTATTTATTTCAGGGGTAATGTCATATTTGGTGATTATGAAAGAGACGAAGCAGATTGTGGGATATCTCGAGAGCAACTTAAGATGGGTTTGCGCTGTGCACGCGCCTATATAGAAATACCAGCCCATGATGTAACACCTCACCCGGAATATACCAGGTATTTATGTGAAAGGTTAATAAAATCCGTCTACATTTTTAAAAACGAGTCTTTGGGTCCAAAATCTGATAAGTGAGCTAGTCAAAATCATGTACACTTTCTTAAAAGTGTTGAATACATATCTGTAACGTGCAAGTTCCAATGTAATGAACCTACTAATCCATAATAATATTTGTGTCGCCATTTCATTAAAGTTGTCTCAAAAGGGCTTCAGCGTGTTGGCTTCGGCCCCACGTTCGCCTCCCAAAAATCCGGGACTCTGTAGTCCCGAGGTCAGAAAGAGACTTGCAAATAATAATCTGTTTTAGTAAGAGCTCCCAAATGATTGCTCTTCTTTATAAGGATTAAGGCGCAAGGTACACAATACATATACTATAAAAGTAAAATACAATTCACAAAAAGCATCATTTAATATACTTTCATTTTAGATTCGGAATCAGCAACAGCCTGGCTCTCGTTAGATTTATTCGGCCACTGAGGTCACGTAAGTATGTTCTTTGAGTCGTGTTGGTGATTATTATCTATTGCTGAAAATCATCTTGAATTTTGGCCTTTCAGACTATATGTCCCCAGTATGTTTACCATCCCTAACTGAACGGGCGAGAAAGAAAAATAATAGAAACGTGTTTTTAGTGGACTACATCAGCAGTAAGTTTAGTTTCAAACGAAGTTTTGAGCAATAGACGAAGCCGTGCTTAAAAATATACAGGAATTAATTTTATTCAGTGCGCAAACTTTGTCAATTTGTAGTTAAATAAGTTTTATAGATACGTATATTTTTATTATGTTGTGTTTTAGTACAAAAAATAAAAGTTATTGATAGCGAAAGATGTTTATTTTGCAACCGATTGAACGGTGACAGTCGTCATATGTAGTATTCATATTCATTCCTGTATTATGTCTGAAATAATAATTTCGCCAGAAGTAACGTTGTTTAAAAATATTTCAGCTGTACCAAGAGATTTCGAATTCGAAAGATTAGCTAAGAAAACCCTGAAATTATATACACATAGACAATGTAAACGGCATCGAGCGAAAGCGGTACAGTATTAGTTCTTTATTTTTCAAAATCACTTGACTAATCAGAAGCCAGAAAGTCTGACAACCCATCATGCGGTTACGTGTTGCTCGGAAATGGGGATGATGACATCGTATAGGCCATAGGCAGACACCGTGTTGAGGATGATATAACTATAACCAGTAGCATACGAAGTATCAGTAAGATTAAATTCATGGTTTCAGAAACTGGGAAGTGAAGGTGTGTCCAATGCATTATGCACCTCAGGGTGCGGGGTTCGACCGGGGGCACCCATCATCAGCCACGCCGTAGATGGGGCCTATGAGCTGATTGGAATAGCCGTCGGAGGGTCGCCCTGCACTCGGCGCTCCATGCGTAGGCGCCTCAATGTTGAACCACCTATCTATATAGATGTGTACCCCTACGTCGCTTGGATTATGAACGTTATTATGGCTTTTCAAGTTCCCAATCCATACCCACTAAATGTTATGCAACTTGATTCTGGGCCGAGTAAGTGTGCATTCGTAATTTAGTCATAGTTATAGTAAAAAATATTTTTTTTGAACTAATTAAACCCACAATTTGTTTAAGGTGTGGCCATTAACAGATCCTTTTTGAGAAAAAGGAAAAGGGAGAAGTCTGGTTGGCGTTCTCGTACATTTATGAGCGGTAATTTATGCTTTAAGAGTTTAAGAAAACAGAAAAAAGCTGCATTTTTTTACTCCGAAAGGTTTGAAGTTAATGCCGAAAAAGGAGCTAAACTAAACGTTATAATGAAGGTACGATATTTTCAAACACCAAATATTTTTATTGCCAATCATAAAATCAACCAATGAAACGAATTATATTTTAGCTTTCTGCGGGTATTGAATGTACAATAGTCTGTGCTCGACTGCTGTTGCCCAGCCGTCTTACTGAGCCTACGATAACTGGAGTTGGTACCTACAACATTACAATAAGGTTCGACACAGAGTGGTTTCCATACTCGTTCTATTTTGCCTTGGCACTTGATGGTCAAAACACTACGACAGAAAACTTCCATAATTGGTTACCTGATCGCAAACATGGTTTCTGGTAATGTAAATCAGTATATAATAAATCAGTTAAGTTCTGTTGATTGGTTTTATTTCAGTTTGTGAAGTATGTAAGATAAGGACATCAAAAACATCTCTACTACTACAGAATTTTTCGAGTTAGGCAATAGTGTTTAACAGTACTATCTGAATTTTGATACCTAAATAGCAACCAGGCACAAGAGGTTATTCAACAAAACAGTAATTTAGCGTTGGGTCTGAATACACAAAAGGTAGTCTGAAATAATAGGGTGACTTATGACTTTAGGCGGATTCCACAGCTACTGTATCTTGGTCATTCAGACCCTTGTCTTCATTTGTGGCGGCGGGAAAACTTGATGGTGGAGTGGAAGGTCCTTGGGGCTCTTGGGGTCCCTGGGGTGCCTGATGAAAGGGATTTTTTGGGAATTGAGAAAAACCTGGGATTTGAGGGAATTGCGGGAATGAGTCAGCATCGCCGGTCTGCTGAGAAGGGGGAGAACTCTGTGGGCCTTCAGGATATGATGGGGTGGATTGGCTTGGAAAAGCAGGATTAGCTGGCAATCTGGAGCCAATGCCTGGAGCAAAAGCTAGTCTTAAGGGTAGAATATGTTGGCGGCTGCTGGTATGTAGGAGTGACTGGCTAACCTAATGTTTATATTTTTTCTTCTTACCACCAAAGGTGAATGAAAATACCTTTATAAAGTTATTATTGCTAAGATTAAAAAAGGGCCTCCATATATTTCTCAATAATAAAGTTTAGTTCTGCACACTTTTTTAAATTATGTTAACCCTTTCCCTTGATTTTCTTTTCTTAAACGCGGCTGAGACAATTTCCAGATATTTAGAAGATTCGCGATGTACCTATGTAATTTCCTCTCATTATGAAAACAATGTCGCCAATTTCCATTCCTCACTCATGTTACCACACACAATTTGCTAATCAACAAACAACTGAACACAACACGTTTGGAAGAAAATGATCAGTTTCACTTCGTACGGGAGTATGTTCGATTGGAAGCCTGAAGTTCTTTGTATTATATGTTTGTGTCGTAATTTTTATTTTTTTAGATTTATTATTACAGTAACATATATATATATATATAGTTACAGTTTTTTTTATAGACAAATCTAAGTTATTAACAAAAACAGTGTAAAGGAGCATCTACACGGTGCAAGTAGCTTGCACATTTTGAGGCACATACGCAGGTTACATGCATTTTAAAGACGTGCAGATCTTGCGACTCGAATATGTACCAAAGCAAAATACTCACCCGGTAGCTCTTGTCATTTTCGCATGTTAACTTGCTCCAGCTACATGCACCGTGTAGACGCACCCTAAATGAAATTGTGACGTCTGTGTTACCAGTATGTGTGCCTACAACTCTGTGTCTTATCCGTGACTTCTCAATCTGCCATGATGACTTCGACTCGGAGCCGGCAGATGGCGTGCTCAAAGAACATACATTCAAGTGGGTTGGCTTTGTGCAGTACATACACGGTATGGTTGTTTAAATTAAAAATTCAATTGATATTTATGTTTTTTTAAGTCGTGGTGGCTTAGTGTGCATTTGATTCCAAGTCAATTCCAATGCGACTTTTCTAAGTTTGTAGGTATGTACTTTCTAAGAATATCTTGGACATAAACGACTGTATTTTGGAGGGCATACTGTAGGTACCGGCTGTCTTTCAACATCCTTGGCAGTCGTTACGGGTAGTCAGAAGCCTGTAAGTCTGACACAGCTAAGCAGCTTTTGTTTTTGGCCACAGTGACGACAGGCTTGCCTCATCACCTCAAGGCTCCGCGTGTGGTCCTCGTTCACCAGCAGTTCGCCGTCGCCACCGCTACAGACCTGCTGCACCTTCCCAAAAACTATAAACTGTATGACATTTTTCTTTAATAATAACAAACTTAATACTGACACGTGGAAATAATTTGACTTCTAAAGACTTCTCTTCCTATTGACCTCATCGGCTTCGTCGTTTCGATAAATGGTCGGTTTTTTCTGCCTTTATTTCAGAGGTAATGTCGTATTTGGTGATTATGAGAGAGATGAAGAGGACTGTGGGATATCGCGAGAGCAAATTAAGATTGGTTTGCGATGTGCACGCGCCTACATAGAAATACCACCTCATGATATTACACCTCACCCGGAATATACCAGGTATTTACGTGAGATGATTAAATAAAAACAGGGCCCTACATCTTAAACACGAGTCTTTGGATTCAAAATTTGATAAGTTAGTTTGTCAAAATAAAACACGTTCACAAAACGCAAATAAAGCACGTTCATAAAAGTGTTGAATATCTGTAACGTGCAAGTTTCAGTGTGATGAAACTTAAGATATAATAATATTGCAATTACTAATCTTTTTTAGTAAGAGCTCCCAAATGATTGTTCTTCTCGAGAAAGATAAAGGTACAAGGTACACAATACCTATGCTATAATATAAGTATTAATACAATTCACAATCAGCATCATTTAATAAACTTTCATTTTAGATTCGGAGTCGGCAACAGCCTGGCTCTCGTTAAATTTATTCGGCCACTAAAGTCGCGTAAGTATTTTCTTTGAGTCGTATTTGTGATTATCTACTGATGAAGATTATCTTGAATTTTGACCTTTCAGACTATATGGTCCCGATATGTTTACCATCACTAAGTGAACGAACGAGAAAGAAAAAAAATAAAGCCGTGTTTTTAGTGGACTATATCAGCAGTAAGTTTTGTTTTACTCGAATTTTGAGCAATAGACGAAAATGAGCTTATGCCTAAAATTGATGCCTAAAATAATTTTATTCGTTGTCATTGGTCTTAGGTAATGTTGTTCAAAATATTTTCAGCTGTACCAAGAGATTTTGATGCAGAAAGATTGGCTAAGAAAACCCTCAAATTATATACACATAGAGAATGTAAACGGCATCGAATGAAAGGGGTACAGTATTAGTTTTTTTTTTCAATATCACTTGACTAGTGAGAAGATGATAGAAAGTCTCACCAGACGGTGACGTGTTCCTCGGAAAAGGGGTGGAGACATTGTATAGACAGGCGCTATATGCACAATACTTAGCTGTTCCAATACCTACGGTTTGGAAAAAGACATGTAGAGGACGAAATGACTAGAACAAGTTGCATAAGGAGTGTCAATAAGATTAAATTGATGATTTCAGAAACTGGGAAGTGAAGGCGTGACCCACGTATTATGCACCTCAGGGTGCGGGGTTCGACCGGGGGCACCCATCGTCAGCCACTCCATAGACGGGCCCTATGAGCTTATTGGAATAGCCGCTGGGGGAGCTCCCTGCAGTCGGCGGGCCATGCGTAGGCGCCTCAATAATGAACCACCTCTGTATATAGATGTGTACCCCTACACCACGTGGATTATGAATCTCATCACAGCTTATCACTTACCGAAACCATACCCACAAAATGTGATGCTACTTGAGGCAGGCCCGAGTAAGTGTGCATTCGTAATTTAGTCATAGTTGTAAAAAATATTACTTTTAAGTAATTAATCCACTACTGGTTTCAGGTGTGGGCATTAACAAATCCTTTTTGAGGAAAAGGAAAAAACAGAAGTCTGGTTGGCGTGCTCGTACGTTCATGAGTGGAAATCACTGCTATAAAAGTATGAGAAAACAGAGACGCGCTGCATTTTTTTACTCCGAAAGGTTTGAAGTTAACACCGATCCTCCTGCTAAACTAAACGTTATTATGAAGGTACGATATTTTCGTAAAATGTTCTAATTAATCACCAGTTCTTCATTTTTACTCCGAACGGAGGTTTGTTAAGTGAAATACACGGACCGATCGGCGTCGACTGCTTGAAAGCTACGAAACGCTCGAGCAGTCAAATTACAGAAGGTACGATATTGCTCTAGCGCAGTCAAAGCAGTGTTCTCGCAATTAGCGGTCACCGATGGAATTTCATCATGCTTTAGCGGTACTGCTCGAACACGAAATGAATGACTATAGTTCACTGCGCGGTCGCGGCTTTAAGCAGTCGGTCTCAACTGCTTGAAGCACTAGCTAACACGGTGCCCGCGACTTCGTCTGCGCAGGTTTAGTATTTCGAACAATATGTTTACAAATTGTAGCCTATGTGTTATTCTGATGTATAAGCTATATTATTGTAAAGTTTCATTAAAATCCATTCAGTAGTTTTTGCGTGAAAGAGTAACAAACATCCATACATCCATACATACAAACTTTCGCGTTTATAATATTAGTAGGATTAGCGACCCTCCCTCGCCCTCTTCAATCACTCTGTCTATTAAAAAACCGCTTACAATAATCCATTGCGTACTTTTAAAAGTTAAAAGTTTAAACACACATAGGGATATAGGGGCCGAGAAAGCGACTTTGTTTTATACTATGTAGCTATGTAGTGATGACACTAATAATATTTTAGATTTCTGCGGGTATTGAATGTACAATAGTCTGTGCTCGACTGATGATGCCCAACCGTTTGTCGGTGCCTACGGTAACAGGAGTTGGCGGCTACAACATAACAATAATGTTCGACACAGATTGGTTTCCATACACATTCTACTTTGCCTTGGCACTTGACGGTAAAAACACAACGGCAGAAGACTTCCAGACTTGGTTACCTGAACGCAAAGCTGGTTTCTGGTAATGTGAATCAATATGAAATAAATCAGTTTATGTTCTGTTTATTGGTTTTATTTAATTTTGTAAAGTAAGTAAGATAAGGACATAAAAAGAAAATACTAGACTACCAATTGCATAATCAGCTACTACTACAGAACGTATCGAGTTTGGTAAATATTATTATTAGTATTTTAATTTATTGTATTTTGATAAATACTAAAGGGCAACCAGGCATAAGAAAGAGGTAATTCAACAAAACATTAACTTATCATAATGGTTTTAATACAACATTGGGATGGATACACAAAAGGTAGTCTGAAATAGTAGGATGACTTTTGAATGACTTTAGGCGGATTCCACAGCTACTGTATCTTCGTCATTCAGACCTTTGTCTTCATTTATAGCGGCAGGAAAACTTGATGGTGGAGTGGAAGGCCCTTGAGGCCCTTGGGGTCCCTGGGGTGCCTGGGGGAAGGGATTTTGTGGGAATTGAGGAAAACCTGGGATTTGAGGGAGCTGAGGGAATTGTGGGAATGAGGGACCCTGTCCAGATTCCTGTGGGTTTTGAGGGAAATTGGGGAAGTGAGGAAATGTATTTGAAGGTGGAAACTGAGGAGTAGGTTGAGATGGTTCTGGTGCTGGGGGCTGAGAAGGCATAGGAGATTCCGATTCTTGTTTCCTTTGCTGCTCACCACTGTACTCTGCTGACTCTATTACAGCTGAGTCAGCATCGCCGGTCTGCTGAGAAGGGGGGGAACTCTGTGGGCCTTCAGGATATGATGGGGCGGGTTGGCTTGGAAAAGCAGGACTAGCTGGGAATCCAGAGCCTATGACTGGAGCAAAAGCTGGTGCTGAAGGGTAGAATATGTTGGCGGCTGCTGGTATGTAGGAGTGACTGGCTATGGGGTAATACGCAGACTGCACCGCTGGGAAGCTGTTGATTTGGGGCACTTGGTAAGCAAATTGAGGCTGCGGAGCGAATGCGTACGACGCCGGGACCTGCCAAAAAACATTTATGTTATTTTAAATATACCTACATGTTTATCAATACTAGCTGCGATACCTATAAATGGTATAAGTTAAGGTTTCTCTTACTTTTTACAAATTAGGTATCAGAAAGGCTCATGCACTCGCTATCTTTTTAATAGATCTTTTATAATTCAGAATTTGTTGCTTTCATGTCGGCTTACCGCATTTATGTATTGTGTGGTGGAATAGGCAGTGGTCTTAGTCTGCCCTGGTACAACGGTTCTCAGCAGCGGTGAGGACACAGCGATGGCACCAGGCCACGCTATCGCTCCTCCCGCTGCGCAGCTTGCGAACGCGCATAAAATCGTGATTACTAGTACCTTAAAAAATAATAGAATGTTGAATATATGATATGGCTGGCTTATATTAGGTAAGTTAAGTAAGTCGCTTATGCATCTATATGGTTTAAGTCGCTCTGGTTTTAGTAAGAAACAGAATTAAATTCAAAATACCTTTTTTACGGTAATACATATATCTTCTATATAAATAAAAATGAATTGTTGTTCGTTAGTCTGATTAAAACTCGAGAACGGCTGCTGGGCCGATTGAGCTGATTTTGGTTTTAAAATGTTTGTAGAGGTCCAGGGAAGGTTTGAACGATACGAAGTTCGCGGGATCGGCTAGTTTTAAATAAAAATGCCGTTCAGGAGTTTAGGAATCAATGTTGTTCTTTACTTAAATTGAATTCGGGTAAAATGTTTAGGTCGCCGAAAACATAAAAATTACATAATTTAAGTTTCACTAACTGGACACGAGTGAAAAGGAGATGGCCAAATTTTCATAGAAAAAAAACCCAGATTCGACAGCAATGAAATGGTTACCAATAGGTTCCTTATGATAGACCTTTGATGGTGCCAAAAAATCCAGCCTGAAATCCATGGGGTATAGGAGCTATTTCATAATATAGTTAAAATAGGTTATGTTGAATTAATTTTTATTTTAAAGATTATTAACATCAAGGAACATAAAAAAGCAAAGTAAACTAATATTTTACAAGCCAATAGTAATAACCCCATGGTTTCCGAGTTGGCCTAGTGATTAAAAGGTCTTGTATGTAACCACTCCAGATACGATTAAGCACCGACCTTACCTACTTGGAGAGGTTTCGCAGTTATATGCAACCTTCACAACTGGCTATGAAACGTTTTTTTCAGAAATTGTCTTTGAAAATCGCGCCATGTGACATTGTCAAATATAACAAATGACTTAGCAATGCAAAACGGTCCAATCACGAGCCTGCATTCAACTTCTAATGAACATCAAACAGTAAAAGTAAACTTTTTTGAACTAAAATCTTGATCGAAAAAACGTTGTAAAAAGAGAACCCCATGGTTTTTAGATGATTTGAAATACTTTTTAAAATCCACAAATTATACTGAATCCAATCATACATATGAAGTTCCTGTCGACTCTGGGTGTTTTTTTGGCCATCTCCTTTGGACTGTCCAGTTGTCGAAATGATTAATGTAAAAATTTTGATTTGGCAAAACTACAACTGGACACACGTGTGTCCAGTTTCATGTGTCCAGTTCATGTGGCAACCATAGTAGGTCAATATTTTCAATACGTTTTCATTGTGCGATTTCAGAAATTATATCGATAGTAACGATAACTTGCGCGAAAGAAATGCTTACTGTTCTAGGGTGTTTATTCCAGTTTATGGATATTTTTACGTGTTTTGGATATTTTTTTGACAATTTCACTTACAAACTTTTATCACCGAAAGCACTTCTCTAGGTAATAATTGAATCATATACTTATAGTTTCGATTGTTTGTAAGTTCAAAGTCGTACATACACTGAACATAAAATTCTGATAGTATAATTTACATATTGTTGTTTTATGTAAACAAGACAGTTATTGAAAGCATTCGCTACTTTGTATGCAGACATGTGATTACATTTGCTGCACTACATCAACCAATATACGTTTTAAAACTATTTTTGTACATATAACTTACCTTTGTCTTTTTTTTAGGCCTTTGTTTTCACCAGTGCAAGAACTGAACTCCCTCACCATATAAAATAAAACTAACAATTTACTAAAAAAGTGCTGTGCCGATTTTGATGAAACATACTGTCTGAAACCACCGCCAGAATATCAGCTTTCATTTTAAAATCGAATCCAAATAGATTAATATGTTTAAGAGCTACGGTGCCACAGACTGTCAAATATAGCTAGATAGGTTGGCAGACAGTCAACGACAAAATCCTACTTCCTACTTATATCCTACTTATATTATAAATGTCAAAGTTTGTGAGAATGTATGGATGTATGTTTGTTATTCAATCACGCAAAAACGGCTGGACCGATTTGATTGAAACTTGGTATGTAGATAGGTGATACCTTGGATTAACACATAGGCGACTTTTTATCAACACACCACGCGGGCGAAGCCGCTGGCGGAAGCTAGTAACACATAAATTATTTTCTGTTTAATTTTTTCATTTTCATTTCACATGAAAACATTATCATTCAAAATATAATTTCACAAAAATTATATCATCCTTATCCTTTTTTCACATAAAACATAAAAGTCATTAAAAATACTTGGGAAACAGAAAATTCCGCGTTGTCCTGGCATAATAAAAAAGAACGACATCCCAGTGCGCAGCGCAAGAGTTGACCATAAAAAAATTAAAACAGAACACTGAATAATTCACAACAAATTCACAAGTCGAATGATCACAAATTCACTGGTTGTCACTTGATATATATTTATAGTAAGTATAATCCAAGGTTATCCACGTACCTTCATATTGGAGGCACAAAAGTCTTCTCTGTAATACGCGTCTTAATCTCCTGACGAGCCTTTTATATACTTAGTAGGACCCCGCCCACCAAAGAAAGTCACATACTAGATACGCCTTGCAATTTTGGAGCACTTGAAATTCATGTGAAGTGTCTCGTTGAGCTATTTACAATTTTAATTATCAGTGTTTGTAGTGCAATATTGTAGTGCATTTAATGTTAATTCTATTTAAACATTTAAATATAAAAATATATTATTTTATTTTTTATGTCAAAATGAATATAATAACGGGTAGGTATTTGACTAGCATTAACCGATGTATTAAGTACACGTTAGTGAAAATAGTAAATGAATAAAATTCAAAGAAACTTTTGCATACAAAGTATTCCTTTTATTGCATTCATTGTTTTAATCTAATCGAACAACCACGTTGATTTTAAAAATAAAAACTCTCTAAGCTATAAAATAACTCTTCCAGATGTATGTATTTACAATATCTCGGTAAAAAAAAACGCAAAAAGGCTGAGTTCAATAAAATTATATAAATACTAGCACTTTACAATAAGGATTCCATTTTCTGAAAACGCATCGTAAACACTGCTTGGTACATCTACTCCTGAACAAAGACACAATTCCGCAGGAGAAAACACATTTCCCAAAAAGAAAAACGTCATTATCAATATCAACTTAATACTTAGTGAATGATAATAATATTACAAAACGGCATAGTTTTTTAACTGGCCTGAATTGTTAGTAAAAAAATATAAAGTAATCAATTATAATAAAAATAGTAAATGCATTAATTTTGCGCCTTCCCAGGTTTGGGAAAAAGGAATCCTATAATTTTTTCCTTGAAGAGCTTGACCACTGGTCTTGCATTCTGTGGTGACATTGGATGTACCCCACCGACGGGGTCTGTGGTGAACATATTGCTGATCATCGATAACATAAGCATCAATATTTTTGAACCAGGCATCTTGGCTGAGTCCTGTAATTTGCCTAGAAAACAACACAGTGATTAATTTCTGCAAGATTGGTCGATTGTTCTAGTATATATTTTTTTTTGTTGGGAAATCATCACTTCTAATCGGCGGATCGGCCCGTAGTTTGTGTCAGCTCATAAATCAGTAAGAAGATGAATGGAATCTGGATTTAATTAAAATCATTACCTACTTATCGGGCCAACAATCGGCCGACTGTTTAATTTAGTTCTTGATTTGCGTAAATTGTGTAAAAACCAAATCATTATGCTGACGATTTGTCCTTTGCTTCCGGTATTATAGTTTTATGTTTGTACCTACTGCTACTAGCTGTCATACTGGGACAATAAATGTTTATTCTATTCCATAATTAATTATTTAAGATCTGACATCACTTATTGTTGAAAATTATACTGATGATGATGAACTAGCAGCACAATATACCTACTTGCACTAGACTGCCTCTTAACTCTGCCATTATTATTTCTTCCTTCAATCTTATTTAGGTCAACACGTTCGAGAAAAGCTTGCATTAGGTAGTGAAAAAAACCTCTTTGCTGAAACAAACAAATTAGTTTGTATTTCATTTTTAGTTTATCTGGTTTATGTTAGACTTATGCCCGTTTTCACCAACGAATACCTAAATTTAGGGAGCATTTACGGAACACTTAATAAGAATTTCATTTTCACCAAAGCCTAGGTGTCAATTTTAACCTAAAAATTTCACTTAAACTTGGGAGCCCGATTGATGCCTGCTTAAACAACCCCTATCATTATCATTACAGAATACAAACATATTTTGAACCGTTTCTGGCGATGGATAGTGAAATGTACCTTTATATGTTATGTAACACCAAAAATACCATGTTTAAAAAGCAAAAAAAAAAAATGAAACGTAAACTTTTAGAAAGTTTAGAAGCTGTGGAGGTTGTGGATATGTAAAATAATAATCATTAGAAGACCACGTACCTACGTTCTTACGTGAAAGAGCAGATGTCTGAGAAAAAAGTACGATGATCATGACTTTTTTATAAGATTATAGGTTATCACTTGCTATGAATGCACTTGCTAGGTCGTGATGTCACTGAATTATTCAAATATAGGAAGTCCTGCATGTCCATAAATATACAGACCATAACAGATGCAAATCTGGTAATCACTGATGTAGTTTCGCGGTGGCCGGGACAGCTATAGGCCTATTCAGACCTAAGCGGTATTCGCTACCGTCTACGGCAGAGAAAACCCTGTGGGTATGCGGTAATATGACTGTTCAGACCTAAGCGGTATTCGCTACCACCTGCGACAGAGAAAACCCAGTGGGTAGGTATGCGTTAATATTACTGTTGGTGTTCGGGATGCATGCCGCTGCTGCCGCGCGGTATGTACTTCTACCCACAGCGGCAGTGGATATCGCTCAGGTCGCTCTAGCCGCGGTATAGTTATCGGCACGGATATTGAGCCCTGACCTTCACCTGCGCAGAAGCCATTTATTGGTTTATTGCCTTGTGTACAGTGCGCAAAGCGATCCCCACTCTTCCGCCGAGAGCGCAATATCCGTGCCGGTAACTATACTTGATACTAAATACCTGAGCGAAACCGGCGCGGTATCTACCTCTACCCACAGCGGCAGCGAATATCGCTCAGGTTTGAATAGGCCTTAAATACCAAAACTGCAGTAGATACCAATGATTCGAAAATGGTGAATATGGAGGAGCCTATCTCCTAGGTGATAGGGGATACCCTCTGGAGGTAAGAAGTAGGCTAACATTGAACATAATAAATTATGTAAATTAAAACAAAGATAGTAAACAAATATTTTAATATTAGTCCTCATGTGATGTACCATACATTATCATCATCCTCCTGCACCAATTCAATTTGAGGTGGGCTGGGCGCAGCATGTTTTTACACGTCTTTCCAATTTCTCGCACCACCTGAAACTAAATAAATATATAATTTTAACCCCATACTTAAATCCATCAACTCATGGAGAACAAAAATACAATGAAGCCGACAGTAAAACAAGGAACACAGTTGTACGGCAATATCTTAATACACTATACTATTATACACAGATATTATTCACATTTACCTGTAAAGGGTTCCTGTCGCATTAAAACTATTTGTGACTGGATCCAAGCTTTGTTTTTGGCTTCGTTCGTGGTCCCATCCGTTTTTTGTGTAATATTGTGTCTCTATGAGACGTCAGCAATTTCACTAGCTTGTCTTTTTCTTCTGCAAGAAAGGTTTATCCTCGTTTTCTCTTCTCTGCCAAAATAAACTTATCTATTCAACAATAATAAACCCAAAATTAACCTCACTCTATGTACACATACACATCAGTCAATTTGACAAACGCGCGAATGACATAGGTAAAAATTCACCTATAGAAAACCTCTTTACTGTTTTATTGCATAAAACATAGCGTAATGTAGTTTAAGTTAAATTAAAATAACATCACAAGAAAAAAAACTCACAGGCTTTAGTAATATATACTCGATAGACGTTTATTTCTTAAGAAGTACAGAAAAATCATTTTATCGATAAAATATCGACTTTGCATTATCGTTTGTAGAACTAGTAATCTGTCACTTACTTAAGGGATCCATGTACAAGTGTGGTGAAAATGAATTTAGGTAGGTGTCAAATTGGGAGGGATCCTTACTAAAAGTAGCATTTAGATAGGGAAACGGTAAGAGGTTGTTGGTGAAAACGGGCATTAGCGTTTAAGTATGTTTAATTCACCTAACTGCCCTTGACAAAGAGTTGTAACAGCAAGTGTTTTCAAGAACACAGCTGAAAACCAGCCATCATACAACCACGGCCCTCACAGACTATAAGAAACTGCTGAACTTAAACCTACTTTGTGTCTATTATAACACTAGCCTAGATTTTAAGACCGAAAAGATAAAAATAAAATAAGCAAACCTTTGGAGCTTCTGTCACATCAGTGCCTTCTGGAGGTAAAGCGTATGTCAAATAACTCAAACTGATAACAAATAAAATCACATAAAGTAAATCAGGTATACTTTGTATTAACGACATCTCGACAAGTGTGCGATTGACTGAACTTAGGACACCACTAGCTATCGCTTTCTCTAAACGTCTAACCAGATGAAAAACTAAAATTAACTAACTATACCGCTTAGCATAAATATTTTTACAATTGACACACAATATTGAAAATGATTAATCGAAACAAAAGAATAGGAAAACAATTGATTCTACTATAGTCGCAATAAGATGAGTTACTGTATTGTACGGCCGTTCTACAATAGCGTAGGCAAGTATACTGCGTACACTGTATGAGATACATTATATTATTATTATATCTTTTCCTATTATAATTACATGCAATATTTTTGTAGGGAGTGAAGAGTAATGCGTATGCCAATATATAAGATAATTTCCTCGCTCAATAGGTAGGTACCCAATGGTCTCAAACACATGGCTACATGCACAAATGTATGTAATATTTTACTGTTGCCCTAGTTTCAGATAACTGAACCCTTAAATAAAATGTTTCCGTAAGCCTCTAATAGCCCGAACGCCAATATCATTGACATAGAATTCTTAAATTCTTACACATACGACATAGAATTCTTCTCATATCGATAACAATAGATTAGGCACACCTTCCATGGATGTTTTATACCGTAACTAATTTAGCTTAGAGACAGAAGAAAAATACGTAAGATATTCATGAAAATATTGCAAAATGAACACGGTCATACATACTTCAAGTGCACCCTGTATTACGGTAATGTGGCAAAGTGGCTCACAGTACCTGAAAAGGAGTGATTGAATCCAGTTTATGAAACTTTACGTTTATTTTGAGGACAGACAAACAAAAATATCAAAGCTACCAAAAACAAATAAGATAATAGTAGGTGTGGTGTACAATTATAAATAACTTTGCCCCTCTAAAATCAGCCATTTGACAGTTAGGCTGTCATTCGAAGCCAACTTTTGGCATTCGCTGCGGGATTGTTCGAAAGAGTTACCGCGGCCCTGGTACATAAAAGACCTATGAAGGAACACGATGGGTTTTACTCAGTAATAGGCTGACGCCCCCTCATCGCTGCTAATCCACCGGGAGAAGTAATTTTATGATATCCATACGATGTGCTATGGAAGCTTGCAATCCGTCCTCGGTTGAGGCTACTTGCTCCAGATTTTAATCAAACCTGACATTTACATGGCCTCCACATACTAACCTAATCTCTCTCTGACATTTCTAATTTACCAAACTTGTAGGTACATACTATAGTGTGAAAGTGTTATTTATTTTGGTATCAAATAAATTAGTACCTAAGTAATAAAATATAATAACCTTGTTTACATTTTATGTCTGTGACATTAACTAAATGAAAATATTTCATCATGGTTCTTATTTTATTTGAATATCTAGATATTTAACGTTAGGTAAAAACATAACCCTGCTTTGGGCAGAATGTCATTTTTCAATCAAAGGACTAGCTGTTTGTTTGAATAACCATTTATTCTGCTTAGCTGCGGCATTAATATAGGAACAATTTATTTTTATTGAATTGAAAATCCATGCTTGCAATAAACATTTGTACAAAGATTTATTACGAAGTTTCCAATATGTATTGGATCTACACGGTGAAAAATAATAAAACCTATTTTGTTAAATCACTGGCTGGTAATCTAACATGAAAGTCAATTATAAGCAACAACGCTCCCACATTTTACAGGTTATAAACTGACAAAAATTTCCAATCTGCTTCAAAAACTTTAAAGATAATTTAAATCAGAAATTAAATGCAATGTTGTTACAAAAAACATAAACCTGATAATCCACACCAAAGTTTTCTGTAATGAATGAGAAATGTCAGGTGAGAATAAAAATATATCGCGTAATGTCATTTAATGAGTTGTAGTAGCATGGCTTGAAGTTTTTATCCCTTTTATTTTTATTAAATAAATATATTTTTTGTATTTTTTACATCCAGCAACTGATTCTTCTGCACAAACTCAAGATATTACCAAACCCAAAAGAAAATGTAAGTAACCTTCAACATTTTGACTTGTCAACATTGCATTGTGGTAGCCTAAAGTCTATAATATACGGATTCAAGACGAAGTGTTCATAAGATAATATTTGGATCATCAAATATATTTCTAAATCTTACTCGGCATGTATTTTACACAACTATCCTGCCAAAGTATGTTCTAATTAGCGAAATTACTATTGCCACTTAGAGGTATAAATTGCTTACTTAATAAATTACTCGAGGTACCCCCTAGGTGTTATCACTTTATTCTTACTAATAAACAAGTGACGAAGATATTGAAAAATAAATTAACCGATCAAATTGGTCCAATCAATACATCTAAACAACTATAAATTGTCGCCAAGTATCCGATTGAAAGAATGCTAATTTGTTGTTGCGGTAGAGAATTAAGTATGTCATTAATCTATCAACAAACAAATTAATAATGGCTGCCTAACATCGATATCAAAAAGGGGTATTATTAATGAGTGCGTAGAGGAAAAATATTTCCCTGTGAGAAACGCGGGGGCCCCGCGCGTCTCCGCGCTTTTCCTACCCGCCGCGCTCTGGCCGTCAGTCGGCCGGCGCCCGCCGCGGAGCGTACAGCTCAGCACCTGACGCTCGCACACCACACACTGTTTATTTACAAATAGACCGTCACATTTGACAACAGCAGGGACAACACGCATTCACGTATGTTCCTAGTAGTTAACTTTCATTGTTTTTAATCACCTGTCAACATAAAGTTTGGTAAATTCACACGAGTCTAAACGATGTCAACACAAACACATTGTTACGTTCAGCTATGTTCATGATAGTTTCCAATTTCTGTTTTCTCTTAACTTCTTCCACTTTTGTAGGCACATTTTAAATAGACTACACTAATAGAGTAGGTGGCAATTAGTTTATATGACTTTGATAAATATAACCTTAGTAATTGCAGAGTGTATTCAGTCCACTGTTCGCGTCTAACACATTGGGAGATTAAGTAACTGCGTTCACACGTTACCAACAGCGATAAATCGTTGAAACAAAAGCAAGTGATTAACAACAGTGTTCATGCAAAAACATGCTGATGCAAACATGTGCCAAACATTTGTTACGAGCTTTTGATCATGCCTAAAAGAATAAAGAAAGAAATTTTTAATGCAGATGCGTAATTTGTGGAATAAAAATCCCTCCGCCGTCAAATGGATACTAAAAGTCTTAAAGTCTTCAAGAGAGTCCAATTATATATTTAGTTTTATAAATTCACACGTAACAAGCTTTTTTCAACAACAACTGTCATTTTTTTTTTTTAACACACTTCTATCAATTTTTCGGCTATGTACATACCTAACCAAAGAGGTTGTACATACAATAATACTTTCCCTAATTGATGAGAAGTATTCAGATGCCTAACGCATCCCAATCCTTTCTCGCAAATCCACGAGCCGAGGTCTGGGAACTGCCTTGGTAAACACATCAGCCAGTTGATCCGTTGAGGTTGTCTTTACAACAGTTAGAGTTCCTTCTTGCACCATTTCTCTCACAAAGAAGTGTCTAGTACGGATGTGTTTTGTCCTCTTATGGAATTCTGGGTTGTGAGCTAATCTTATAGCGGCCTCATTATCCACTTTAAGGACAGGTATCTCTTCTAGATCTGTCATATCTGCAAAAATTCTTTGCAGCCATACTAGTTCTCTAGCAGCTTCACTAGCAGCCACTATCTCCGCTTCTGTTGTGGATATAGCAACTGTGGCTTGTCGTTGACTATATTATTGTATGTACAACCTCTTTGGTTAGGTATGTACATAGCCGAAAAATTGATAGAAGTGTGTTAAAAAAAAAGACAATAAGGTGTAATGACAGTTGTTGTTGTAAAAAGCTTGTTACGTGTGAATTTATAAAACTAAATATATAATTGGACTCTCTTGAAGACTTTAAGACTTTTAGTATCCATTTGACGTCGGAGGATTTCTATTCCACAAATTACGCATCTGCATTAGGTTACGGGCCAGCGGAAAATCTTTCCCGTCAATATGGAAAATTTTACTACTAAAATTCAAATTGGTCAGCTCAAAGGCAGTGAAAATTGGGCTACATGGAAGTATAAAGTTTCCATTATGTTGCGTGGCACAGAAGGCGCCATGGAGGCAGCAGAAGGAAAGCTTCGGAAGCCGATTTTAGGAACAGGCGATGGTGCAGTGATGGCCTATAACTCAGAGTTATTGAAGTATAGGAAGGCAGACAGCAACGCCCTGCTCATAATGACGAGTAACATGACCGAAGAGACGCTGATGAAAGTCATGAGGTTCGAGACAGCACGTGAAGTCTGGGAGGAACTTCATAGATTATTTGATGGACAGTCTGAAGATCGAGCATACACGTTATGCATGCAGTTTTTTAGCTACAAAAATAGTTCAGAGGATGTGTCGACAATGATGTCTAAACTGAAAAACATCTGGAACAATTTGAATGCCGAAATTTTGAAGACTGATCCTAATATGAAGTTACCAGATATGTTTTTGATTTGTAAAATTTTGGATTCCCTCGATGAAAAATTTTTCAACTTCAAATCCAGCTGGATGCTGTTGAACAAACAGGAGAGGACCATAGACACACTAACAGCACAACTCTGTGGGTACGAGAGGGCACTAGGTGGTCACAAAGAAGAGACTGAAGAAGTGCTCGCCTCTACCTCTAAGCCGCAGCTAAAAGTAAAATCCAGAGACGAGAATTTGAGGTGTAGGTACTGTTCACAAAAGGGACACCGCATCAAGAACTGCAAGGAGTGGATCCAAGATGGCAGACCGAAGAAACCACCTTCACAGTCTACGTCGACGAAGCAGCAAGTGCAGAATATTACGCTAATGATATATACTTGCTCAGAGGATAAAGATGCAGAACATTGGTATGTGGACAATGGTGCCACAACTCACGTAACCAATAGGGAAGATATATTCATAAATTATGAGGACTTTGGATCGAACCACACCGTAACGACGGCAGACGGCACCGTAGTTCCTGCGAAAGGGAAAGGGTCTGTGGTGGTTGAAACAAATGTTAACGGCAAAATTATGAAGCTTACCCTAAGTGATGTCTGGTACGTGCCAAAACTAACGAAAAATCTGCTATCTATGCTAGCTGCACAGGACAAACTGCGAAACAGTACATTTATTTCCACAACTAAAGAGTGCAGATTGGAACTAAATGGTCAGGTTATTGCAGTAGGTAACAGGGAACATAATGGTGGACTGTATAAGTTACAGATGAAGACAGTTCTACCGAGTAAACCTGTACAAATTAATGCTGTTGATCCATCATGCTTACTCCAGCTATATCATGAGAGGTTTGGTCACCAGAACAAGAAGTACATTAAAGATCTTGTTAAGAGGGAACTGGGGATTAATCTAAATCTAGAGAGTGATATACAGTGCGAAGGATGCATCTATGGTAAAGCACAGCGACTGAAGTTTGGCAAGAGAGAACGAGCTAATATGCCTGGAGAGCTGGTACACGCTGATGTATGCGGACCATTCCCGGAAAGCTATGGCAAACATCTCTATTTTGTTCTTTTTAAGGATGATTACTCCGCGTTTCGTCACGTTTTCTTCATTCGCAACAAAAGTGAAGTAAAGGACAAGCTTAGTCAATTTTTAAAAGAAGCTAAAAACGCTGGACATACAGTTAGAACATTATTGAGCGATAATGGTGGAGAGTTCGACAATAAAGCTGTTCGAGATATTCTTCACAAGCAGGGAATAATCCAGCGACTCACGATGCCATACACCCCTGAGCAGAATGGGTGCGCAGAACGAGAAAACAGGACTTTAGTAGAAACCGCTCGATCATACATGCACTCGGGACAGGAGTTTCCACAAGCCTTGTGGGCAGAGCTTATTAATACAGCTGCTTATGTTCTCAATCGCACTGGACCCACTAGAGAAGCAGGGAAAGTACCGTACGAGCTTTGGTATAAGAAGAAGCCTAAGATCTCTCACTTGCGTGTAATTGGTAGTGAATGTTACTTCCACATTCCTAAGCAGAAAAGGAAGAAGCTACAGAAGAAAGCTATTAAGGGCAGACTTATCGGATACGATAACGACGATGGGTATCGCATCTGGAATGGAAAAAAGACCGAAAGATCTAGAGATGTCATATTTAGTCCAAGCATCGAATTGAGAATCCCAACTGCATTGCCAAGTCTTCAAGAAGAAATGAATTTACCACAAATTAATGAACCAAGTAGCAGTGAGACAGAGGGAGATTTCGATCTGATAGACACAGAGGGAGTGATCTTATCGGAAGATGTTCCAATGCAGATAAGTTCACCAATAAGAGAGCCACAAACTCGTGATAATGAGACTAATGAACGTGCTCTAGAGGGAGAGTATGATACAGCTACCAATGACGAGGCTGTATCAGGAGATCACGTTCATGATGCTTCAGAAGCAGATCAAGCAGATGAGTTCATTGACGCTCAAGAGGAGATAAGGGAACCTGAAGTTCACAGGTATAATTTGAGAGACAGATCAACCCTGAGACCTCCACAGCGAATGAACGATTATATCGGCCTGATTGAATCTGATTACTTTGGGAAGGACGCCTTGGGAAGAGAAGACAGAGATGAGTGGCTGAAAGGCAGTTTCCAGACCTCGGCTCGTGGATTTTCAAGAAAAGATTGGGATGCGTTAGGCATCTGAATACTTCTCATCAATTAGGGAAAGTATTATTGTATGTACAACCTCTTTGGTTAGGTATGTACATAGCCGAAAAATTGATAGAAGTGTGTTAAAAAAAAAGACAATAAGGTGTAATGACAGTTGTTGTTGTAAAAAGCTTGTTACGTGTGAATTTATAAAACTAAATATATAATTGGACTCTCTTGAAGACTTTAAGACTTTTAGTATCCATTTGACGTCGGAGGATTTCTATTCCACAAATTACGCATCTGCATTAGACTAAGCCAGGACACAGCAGCACCAGCGTACAAACATACTACGCCAGTAGTTGATCTTCCAGTTGTAGAGTCTCCTCCGTGATCAGCATCACTGTAGCCTATTAGCTGTTTAGGCTCACTTCCATATGTCAATCCGAGAGAGATCGTCCCCTTCAGGTACCGGAATATTCTTTTAACTGTGTTCCAGTCTTCCTTTGTAGGATTCTCAAGCTTACGAGAGGCTACTCCCACCGCATAAGCGATATCGGGACGAGTGCCTACCATCAAATAAGCGAGGGCGCCGACTGCTTCTCTATAGGGAAACTTCTTTTGTTCTTCTGCAGGAACCACTTTCCCTGACTGAATACCTTCTTTCTCTATAGGAGTAGAGACTGGATTGCAGTCAAACATCCCAAAACGCTCTAATATCTTCTTTAAATAAGCTTCTTGATTGATGGTTATAGAACCGTCACTTGCGGTCTTAATTTGAAGGCCTAAATAATATGAAGCTGGTTTGACTGTGATCTTTAATTTCCTTTTCAGATCTTCTAGAAAGCCATTCGCCAACTCTGCGTCTGTAGCAGCGACTAAACCGTCATCAACATACAGAGTGATCAGAATTTTCTTCTGTCCAATTTTCTTAGTGAATAGACAACAATCACCATCACTCTGTTTGAAGCCCATTTCTAGTACTATGTCCTCAAAACAGCTGTTCCAACACCTTGGTGCTTGTTTTAAGCCATACAGACTGCGATTTAGACGACACACTTTCTTGGAACCATCACCATAACCATCTGGTTGCTTCATAAAATGTCCTCCGTCAATTGTCCATTAAGGAATGCAGTGGCTACATCAAATTGTACAACATGTAGTTTTTCTTGAGCACTAACACTCAAAAGTGCTCGAATTGTAGCATGTCTAGCTACGGGGCTAAAAGTTTGGTCATAGTCCAAACCTTTCTTCTGTTTAAAGCCTTTTACAACTAACCGCGCCTTATATTTTCAATAGAACCATCTGGATTTCTTTTTATTCTGAATATCCATTTACATGGTAATGCTTTTCTGTTGGGCGGTAGTTCACATAGACTCCATACATTGTTTTCCAATAGCGATTTCATTTCGGCGTTTAATGCCTTCAGCCACTCATTTCTGTCTTCTCTTCCCAAGGCTTCTTCGTAAGACTCAGGAAACTGATCAGAATCAATGAGGCAGATATAATCCTTCATCCGCTTAGGAGGTCTAAGGGTTGACCTGTCTCTCAAATTATACCTGTGAACTTCAGGTTCCCTTATCTCCTCTTGAGCGTCAATGAACTCATCTGCTTGATCTGCTTCTGAAGCATCATGAACGTGATCTCCTGATACAGCCTCGTCATTGGTAGCTGTATCATACTCTCCCTCTAGAGTACGTTCATTAGTCTCATTATCACGAGTTTCTGGCTCTCTTATTGGTGAACTTATCTGCATTGGAACATCTTCCGATAAGATCACTCCCTCTGTGTCTATCAGATCGAAATCTCCCTCTGTCTCACTGCTACTTGGTTCATTAATTTGTGGTAAATTCATTTCTTCTTGAAGACTTGGCAATGCAGTTGGGATTCTCAATTCGATGCTTGGACTAAATATGACATCTCTAGATCTTTCGGTCTTTTTTCCATTCCAGATGCGATACCCATCGTCGTTATCGTATCCGATAAGTCTGCCCTTAATAGCTTTCTTCTGTAGCTTCTTCCTTTTCTGCTTAGGAATGTGGAAGTAACATTCACTACCAATTACACGCAAGTGAGAGATCTTAGGCTTCTTCTTATACCAAAGCTCGTACGGTACTTTCCCTGCTTCTCTAGTGGGTCCAGTGCGATTGAGAACATAAGCAGCTGTATTAATAAGCTCTGCCCACAAGGCTTGTGGAAACTCCTGTCCCGAGTGCATGTATGATCGAGCGGTTTCTACTAAAGTCCTGTTTTCTCGTTCTGCGCACCCATTTTGCTCAGGGTGTATGGCATCGTGAGTCGCTGGATTATTCCCTGCTTGTGAAGAATATCTCGAACAGCTTTATTGTCGAACTCGCCACCATTATCGCTCAATAATGTTCTAACTGTATGTCCAGCGTTTTTAGCTTCTTTTAAGAATTGACTAAGCTTGTCCTTTACTTCACTTTTGTTGCGAATAAAGAAAACGTGACGAAACGCGGAGTAATCATCTTTAAAAAGAACAAAATAGAGATGTTTGCCATAGCTCTCCGGGAATGGTCCGCATACATCAGCGTGTACCAGCTCTCCAGGCATATTAGCTCGTTCTCTCTTGCCAAACTTCAGTCGCTGTGCTTTACCATAGATGCATCCTTCGCACTGTATATCACTCTCTAGATTTAGATTAATCCCCAGTTCCCTCTTAACAAGATCCTTAATGTACTTCTTGTTCTGGTGACCAAACCTCTCATGATATAGCTGGAGTAAGCATGATGGATCAACAGCATTAATTTGTACAGGTTTACTCGGTAGAACTGTCTTCATCTGTAACTTATACAGTCCACCATTATGTTCCCTGTTACCTACTGCAATAACCTGACCATTTAGTTCCAATCTGCACTCTTTAGTTGTGGAAATAAATGTACTGTTTCGCAGTTTGTCCTGTGCAGCTAGCATAGATAGCAGATTTTTCGTTAGTTTTGGCACGTACCAGACATCACTTAGGGTAAGCTTCATAATTTTGCCGTTAACATTTGTTTCAACCACCACAGACCCTTTCCTTTGCAGGAACTACGGTGCCGTCTGCCGTCGTTACGGTGTGGTTCGATCCAAAGTCCTCATAATTTATGAATATATCTTCCCTATTGGTTACGTGAGTTGTGGCACCATTGTCCACATACCAATGTTCTGCATCTTTATCCTCTGAGCAAGTATATATCATTAGCGTAATATTCTGCACTTGCTGCTTCGTCGACGTAGACTGTGAAGGTGGTTTCTTCGGTCTGCCATCTTGGATCCACTCCTTGCAGTTCTTGATGCGGTGTCCCTTTTGTGAACAGTACCTACACCTCAAATTCTCGTCTCTGGATTTTACTTTTAGCTGCGGCTTAGAGGTAGAGGCGAGCACTTCTTCAGTCTCTTCTTTGTGACCACCTAGTGCCCTCTCGTACCCACAGAGTTGTGCTGTTAGTGTGTCTATGGTCCTCTCCTGTTTGTTCAACAGCATCCAGCTGGATTTGAAGTTGAAAAATTTTTCATCGAGGGAATCCAAAATTTTACAAATCAAAAACATATCTGGTAACTTCATATTCGGATCAGTCTTCAAAATTTCGGCATTCAAATTGTTCCAGATGTTTTTCAGTTTAGACATCATTGTCGACACATCCTCTGAACTATTTTTGTAGCTAAAAAACTGCATGCATAACGTGTATGCTCGATCTTCGGACTGTCCATCAAATAATCTATGAAGTTCCTCCCAGACTTCACGTGCTGTCTCGAACCTCATGACTTTCATCAGCGTCTCTTCGGTCATGTTACTCGTCATTATGAGCAGGGCGTTGCTGTCTGCCTTCCTATACTTCAATAACTCTGAGTTATAGGCCATCACTGCACCATCGCCTGTTCCTAAAATCGGCTTCCGAAGCTTTCCTTCTGCTGCCTCCATGGCGCCTTCTGTGCCACGCAACATAATGGAAACTTTATACTTCCATGTAGCCCAATTTTCACTGCCTTTGAGCTGACCAATTTGAATTTTAGTAGTAAAATTTTCCATATTGACGGGAAAGATTTTCCGCTGGCCCGTAACCTAATGCAGATGCGTAATTTGTGGAATAAAAATCCCTCCGCCGTCAAATGGATACTAAAAGTCTTAAAGTCTTCAAGAGAGTCCAATTATATATTTAGTTTTATAAATTCACACGTAACAAGCTTTTTTCAACAACAACTGTCATTTTTTTTTTTTTAACACACTTCTATCAATTTTTCGGCTATGTACATACCTAACCAAAGAGGTTGTACATACAATAATAATTTTAAAAGCATTTTACACGCGGAGAGGATAATATTTTCAGTTATATGGGTATTAACTACAATTCTGAATTAAAATCACCATTCAATCACTTCAAAACTGTAAATGAAATATTTGTTTAATCGCTTTCACACATTTTCATGTTAATTTTGAGTAAAATATTCGTGTTGAGCTGCCAAATGTATGCAATTTGTTTGTATGCTCTTTCGTTTTGTCCCCAATTTGTTTGTTTACGCTTTATGCAACGCGCCCGTGCATCCGATCGCAGTTACGCATTTGAATTGTGAATTCCTCTTACCACATTATATTGCTATTGAGAATTTTATTGCAGGTACAAATAGCTTTTCCTCTATGTTTTACTTATATTTCTCTATAAAGCTCTCTTATAGCGTAGATGTTTATTTTGATACATATCAGGATAGTCATACTCAATTAAAAATATGCATTTAAGTCTAAAATATCAATCTTAAACAAATACGCTTTTTCGCCAAACCTTATAAGCGTTCTCTATATCCAAACAAACTTTAGCAAGATTAGTTCGAAACAAGATGTATTTCACAGAGCTGCATAATCGTTATTCCCGAATGATCTATTTGCCCTCTCATTACTAATTTACGAGCTATTCATATACGCGTTTTCCTCCATTATGTTTTCTCCTCGCATCTAAAACTGTCTTTAGAACATTTTAATACTGCTGCGAACATCTGGCTTTGGGAGATAATGACCTTGAGCTACTTGCATTGTATGCTCAAGTAGACTGCTGTAAAGCCTTGTCTACAACACATCAATGTTTTGAGGTCATTTGCATTATTTAAAAACAGTTAATAAGCCTAGTACTGAAACGTACCACTTTCACCTTCCATAGCATATTTTTTAAAAACTCTCCCAAACAATTCAGGTTAAATACAACATACTCCATTATCCGAAATCCTAATAAAGTCCGTTCATTATTTTCCACCCAAAGCCAATACATGTGGATCAATAACATTCTGAAACTGGCCCGTTACCCTGACTAAGGAGTTCAAAGTTGCCGTTAGCAGATCATTATCTTGCCACCGCGGAAGCCATCGCCTTTTCTACGGCAATATTTTGAAGCCATGCAAAAATAGCGCTGTAACCATTAAAATGCATATCCGCCAGACTGTTTAGACTGCTACTCTCTCAACAACTTTTATTATCCGTGAATATTTAGTCAAACGTAGTCTTAAGGTAGAATTCCGTGGATAGCGGCTACGACAGCCGCGCGCGGCTTACGACAGTCGTCGGCCGCGCGCGACAATAGTCAACCTATGAAAATGTATGGCACCGTTGCCGAGGTCCGCGACAGTCGCGCGCGGCCGACGAATTTCGTAAGCCGCGCGCGGCCGTATGCATCTCAACATGGTCTAGCGCTTAGTAACATCTATATAATTTTAGTAAAACCAGAATTGAATTGTTTTTTATTTAGTCGGCAAAACTTCCTTTTGTTTTCATTACAATACAAATGCTTTTGAATCAGTATTGGGTAGTATCCTTCATCATTTCTACTTTTTAAAAATAGGGTCGATTGGTAATCTATTTTCATAATACAGCCACAGCAATACGTCATCGTCTTCTTCTTCAAGGATATCAATTAGCACTTCGACTAGAGGGAACGGACGAACAAAATCTACTAATTTCAACACAATGCCGCGCGCGGCTTACGAAATTCGTCGGCCGCGCGCGACTGTCGCGAGCCTCGGCAGCGGCGCCATACATTTTCATAGGTTGACTATTGTCGCGCGCGGCCGACGACTGTCGTAAGCCGCGCGCGGCTGCGTAAGCCGCGACCCACGGAATTCTAGCTTTAGGGTTTTTAAGCTTACTAACACCTCTGATTTTTTCCTACATCTTAGTAGTCCGATTATGCTTCATTATTTTCTACTCGTCTGAAACTACGTTATCACTTTCTGCATCAAAATAAGTACATTAATTAATACATCATCAGTCACCAAGTCTGACTGTTGACCATAAAGTAAAAAATACTGATAAGTTTTTCCATTGGGTTTTCACCAATAATTGTCTAAAGTTATGAGGAAAAGTTTAGGTAATGTCATGTACTAGCTATTTCCCATGGTTTCGGCGGTGTTCCGGGGGAATTTATTTTCGTACCCGGACAAAATATGGCTTATGTTACTCGGGGATAGTAGATACGAAGTAAACAAAAATGTTTCCTCTTTTAGATACCGCGCTAATCCGGATCGCTAAACCTTTATAAAAAAACTTGTTTAACTTATATTTATATGTTGTCCAGCGTTTCGCATGGCGGACGAGGCAGCGGCTGACTGCCTCTTCGAGCGCCTCCGGCTGCATCAGCAGCGAGCGCCTGACTCCACCGAGGTGGCGCGAGCCATCACCGCGAGGATCAACTCGCGACTCACATCACATGGTAAGTTTTTGACCTTCAAAAAAATTTTTAAGTAGGTACTGTTTTGACCAAAAGGGGTTTGTTTTCCTGGACTGACTTCATCAACCATGTTATCAACCTTCAAAAGTTGTGAAGGGCTTCTGACCCAGAGTGTTTATTTTTCCGGGTAGCTCGAGCGGGAATGTGTCGAGGAAGCCAGATAGGCAGTCACTCAATACAATATAAACGACTTCAGGATTGTCGAGAAAGTGTTGGACAGGTAATAAGTGGTTGTATTGCCCACCAAACTGAATGTAGGACTGCATTAAGAAAAGTCTTTTGATAAGGATGATCGATTTATTTAGTTTGACATTCTGAAAACTCACATAGTAAATCGAAGGAAATCATTATTATTTTATTCCAAGTCTAACAAGAGTGCAATAGCATACTTGCGTTATGGCGAAGTATTATTTCTGCAACTCCTTAATATTTCCACTTTAACTGTCCGAGAATTTCACCAAGTTCCTGAAAATAACGTTTCATGTAAAGCTGTAGGGCTGCAATCAATACCAAGTGTCTGGAAAACAGCGATAGCGTTACAAACGTAATTTAGGTGCGCCTTAATGGCCGCAACTCTGTTATACATACTGTTAAGACTGGACTGTTTTGAGTGCCCATAAAGGGAATTTAGTACTGCACGTTTTACGTACAATTTTTATTTTGTTTGTGGCATACCCAGTGAGTAAACAAAGAATAAAATAAAAAGTGTAGCGCTTCCTTAACAAAAGTAAACTGACAGCGTTTTCACACTAGTAACTTATCCGCGCGGTATCGAGTGTTGTCGCACTTATGCGCGCGCATACAAACAATGAAAGCGACTGATTCAAACAATGCCATCTGGAACCACCGACGTGACAGCCAGTTTTGGGAAGATTACCTAGCGTATACGCTCAACAAAATCCGCTGGTGTATAAGCGTGTGTTGTGTTGATAGTGATATTTGCATCCGAGTTCATTCCCATTGGGAGAACATCAAGCAATTATCCATAAACGAAAGGTTGAAGCTGTACTGTTATTTAAAAACCGGCTAAACTAGGTTCTTCATTACTTGGATTCGCTTAAAAATACCTTTCATCTCATTCAATACAAATAAAGTTTATGTTAACGTTTTATTGCAAATAAAAACTGCATTATACGAGCGTCGATATCGTCAATAAAAATGAATCAGTTGATTTTAAAAACTGAGACTATTTTTAACTTGAACTTTATGGACATCAGAAGATTAAATAAATTGTCTTTAACATCTGGTATCGTTCACGTTAATAAAACCTTTGATATTGCCCTATTTTCTCAAGAAACGAATCACATAAAAATATTGGAATGTAGGGTTTTTGTATATCAATGTATGTTGGTATCATACCTATAAAAACTTGTGTCCTCTCCGATTACTAGAAAACTTCTGATAGTGTTGGCACAATGGTGATTTAGTGTATAACAATCTAAAGACATTCGATCTATATCATGAAGGTGACGGTCATGCAAATAGTAAGAAACTCAAAACTTAATGACACTGCGCGGTCCAGCGACTTGTTACGACCTTGCCAACTATTATTAACATAATAAACTTCTGGAATTATTGCGGCTGCTAACTATTTGTCACTTCACAGTACAAAGGAACTATAACGTATGAAAGGGCAAACTTCTACAAGAAAATCCAAAAAAAATTGGCGTATTAAATAATAATTTTATCCCACAAAAGCGTGACCCGTATGACTATGTATGGTAGGTAATATTACATTGATGTGGATCTGTTAAATATACTGGGCACACTGCCAATTTCTGGCCGCCTTTAATACTTTTTTGAAGTCCACTCAGCCTTTTATAATCTATTCCTTTATATAGACTCCTTTTTAAAATGATATTGCCAAGTCACATGCTGCATAATTTGGATTTTACCTAGGCACATGAAAGTTCAGTCTATTGGGAGCCATGAAGTCTTGATAACAGCTATCATTACCTCCCAACTCATCAATAAAATCCCATAGACATTCAATAAATTCGATAGGAGTCACATTGTACCATAATAACAAGAATTGCCAATTTCGAAATTCAATTTCGGGAATAACATAAATTCGTGTGAAACGATTCAATGACACGATACCCATTTAACATGATGACAACTTATGAGACAAGCAAAATATCGAAGTCTATTTAAGCAAGTAACCCCAAAGTTGATCAGTATGTAAAGTGGATCACCTGGCATAAATTGTTACTTTATTGGCTTCCCGTCCACTATTTTCAAGGTTTCCCTTACGTAAATGAATATTGTACTTAAATATTCAACGGCGTCTGAATAAATTCCATATTTCTTATTTAAAGTTCCTGAGGGTAAGTTAAAGTCACGCTTGAGGTGATATAAGGGTGCCTTGATGATTGGTTTTGCCCGTTATAGGCATGGGGTGGACTCATATTTATCGAAAAACGGAAAGATACCTAGCAATGACAGAGAACATTCGAATTTCATGCACACTTATTATCTCGTTTACAATATGAATGTTAATAAATTGGATCCACAGTTTCCAAAAATAATGTATCCCTTTACAGTATTAATTAATTAGTTAATACCTTTGGAACTAGAGAGCTATTCAATTTGTTATCATCATTTTCGATATCGTGCACTTGATTAAAGTGCTCATGGAAACTTCCGTATGCATACTGCATGTCCTTTAGATAGAAGCAATGCATATCATTTGAATAACTGTGTAGCTTTCCAAAGCTCATTCGTTCTTATACTTAATGCTGAGACTGCATCTAAATTGAAAATATGCTCGAAACCGTTGCACCGTCTTCATTTATAAGACAGTTCAACTCTGCTCTGCTCTGCTTATTTCTTTTAAGTTTCTGATCTTATCCTATTGTGTTTAAAAGAACACAAAACTAACTTCTGATTCAGTAGATCTCTCTTGTGTATCGTAGACCGGAGTGTCGAGTCGTTCATTGAATTGTAAAGGTCAAAGCAGTAGCTTCGTGCGAACTGATCTTACTACATCTGGTATACAGTTGAGCAATACTTATATTGTCACTGGTGAAATGATACAGATACCACTGAGAAAGTAGAACACTGCCGTCTAACCTGTACGATCTGCTTAAACAAAATGTTATTTGGTCTATTCTTCAATAAGAAAAGAGTCCTTAAGACCGTTTAGGTCTAAAGAACAATCACCTTTCCTATTTTCCATGTTGTCTTCCTATCCTATAATAAACTTCAAATATAGAGCGATCTTCGCTTTCTCCTTTCGTTGAATGAAATTGTTTATTTAGTCTGCACCGAACGTGGGAGATCTCGTAAATTATACTTTGGAGGAACAAATCTAGTGGATTTTATTCATCTGTCTAGACAAGCTACGATGCCTATCCGTATGAAGTACAATGGTATCTTGATTAATTGAATATTCATGGTTTGAATGTAGCAGTGTTGCGTCCGCAAATCAAAGGTAATATCAAACAAGCATATCAAGATATTGTGAAGCTCAGTTTTATCTTCATACTCTTTACCGTTAGTAATATCCCTGATAAAGTTTAAAAATAACTTAAATATTATTCAAAACAAGCCCAGCCTGTAAATAAAAGTAAAAGACTGCATGAGCCTGTGATGACAAAGATAACATGCCACATGCATAATTCTGTGAAACATTGTCCATACTCGCAAGCTCGCTTATTTCTTTTGCTAACGGTACACAAACCCACGTGTATTGCATCTTGGCAAACTGCCCAGCAATGGATTTTGACGGCATCTCTCGCTAATACCTACGAATAGAAAAGAATACAAAAGTGTTAATTGAGGCACACTCGGTAATGGACGAACAAAAAAGTTAAAAGATTCACTCATTTGAATGTCAGGGAGACGTCTCGAGTGAGATAATACATATTTCATGAAAGAATAATGTGAGTAAATGATGAAGGGAAATAGGGTAGTGTCCAGGGTCGAAATAATGAAATAATATTTAGTCCGCTTTTTAGATAATCAAAAAATATTGGATACGTATTTTTTCTTTTTTTAATTAAACATAAAATGACAAAGATAATACACTTCAAAAATTAGGAGTGGGGGCCTTTTACGTCACAGTGTCCTGAAAATTGTAGCAACTTGTGACGTCACACTCATCTTTAACACGCTATATCTTAACAAGTTCTGATCCAATTTAAAAAAGAAAAAATACGTATCGCTTAATTTTGGACAATCTACAAGACGGACTAATTATTATTTTTTAGGAAACTACCCTATTGTCTATTTATTCGCATTTCCTCGTAATCATAACAATTTGAATAACTGAAGTAAACTTACCATTTCATTCTCGGAATCTCTCTTCAGTTGTTTTTGTTTAGGCGTAACTGGAAATGATATCCACTTTTATCAAAAATACTAGCTAGCTAGCTAGCTTCTAGCTTATATATCTAGCTTTTGTAGAGCGCCTGAAACACAATTTAAATAAAATATAGGACTCTAAGCCAGGCTGTGAAAAGCTGTAGAAACCTGAAGTTCAGTGAAAGGTCACTAAGTACAGGCGGCCATTTTCACAGACGTCTCTATCGATCCCGAAAAGTATAGTGTGATCTTCAGACCACAGGTCACATGGAATTACAAGACAGACCAGTGCATTGAAACCATTACTATTTCAGTGCTGGACGAAAGTACGACTCCCCAATGTGTATTTTCAAATTATAACAATCTTTTTTCTGTCATTAGTTCGTCTTTATCAAACAGTTCAGAAACAGCGCTTTTCCGATTTCTTGCAGGCGTGTTAACACTAATGGTTTACTGGCTGAAAGTTTTGACAGAAACTCATAACGAAATTAAAGTTAAACACTTTGAACCATTGGCGTGACTGCCAGGAGTTAATAGCTTTTACTTTAACGAAAATACTTTAAGTTTGTTGGCGTTCCAATGTAACTAGTCAATAGCCTCATCCAAAGTTCCCTAATGTGTTAAAAGATTATGTTCCGACCTTATTCCCCGCTAATGTTGCTTGATAGACACACAAAAACTTGTAACTGGTACGGGTATACTACTCGGTTGAGCTATTACTTACGAAATGAGTCTCTAAGCCCTCATTTTTGAAATTATCGCTGTAAAAATATTTGACAAAGAAACCAAGGCACTGAAAACAATAATGGTAAAAGAATAAACATAATTACTGAAGAAACATTCTGTCGTCGTGATCGATAAGATAAATTTTTGGGCCCAAGTTTTTATGATTTGGGGACAATTAATATTAAGATTTTTTGAACTTACAAAATATTGACGTCGCTAGGCCCCTCCCTACTATACGTATCCTTCTAGCATCTTATCCTCAGTTGAATTTAAAAAATTCTAACAATATACATCTGAATCAAATAATAAAAGCTGCCATCCTCTGTTTTAACTGCTCCTACAATACTCACTTCAGAATACTGCAGAGTCACAGGGCGTTTGAGGTCACGACTCCCAGTAGCAAGGTCAAGGAAGAATAATCGTTTTTTCGAACAAAATATACATTTTATCCACACTTTATACAATCCAATTCGATGTGAGAACAAGTATGACATAATAACACAAACAACTTGTTACTTCTTTAATCGTGTGTGTACTTAAAAAAGTTTTTATGTAAACCTATAGATATTCATAGTTAAACACATTTTCGTGGCCTTGAAATAACGTCGTACGAAATCCGATATAAAATAAATGAATTTCTAGACATGAGCTTGTAGACGTCAAAGTGATCTGAATTACATGCAAACGGTTGATGACTTTAATAAAAACATACTTGTTTTCATAATAAACTCGTCTTCATCATAAATAACATTCAAAGCCGCTGGAAATTGAAAGTTGACATCAATCCAAATATTATATTTTCGAACATTAAGAAGATTTTCTATGAGAGTTATACTGTGGACAGATGTGAAAACTGCTATACGGATAATTCTAAAACCTCGTATTATTAGCGTCACACTTTATATTACAGTAGTTAGTATGTATTACTCATAATAGAAATATTTCATTGAGATAAACAACGACGCATTCAGTTTGTATACAATCTCAGTTGTGTGCAATCTATTCATAAAAAAGTCACGACCTATCTTTCTAAAACACCTTTCAGTCAGTGAACCCCACGACCTACTACACTTCACCGGCAAAATAAAAGAAAAATAAAACCTGAAGTACTATAGAAACATCACTTAACTTTATTACGATAAGGGATCTTTCGATTTTTACGGCTTCAAGGCGAATGAAGTTCATTGCGTGAGAATCAAAGCTTACATGACTTATTTAGAGAGCTCGCGGATCCGGCGTAGCTGGGTAACAATAGTATGTACTTACGATCCGTAGCGTGCTACGCAAACTTACGGTAATGACTCCGATGGTTCTTCAATGTACTTCCATTGTACTTGGTGTATTTTTACGGCATTAATTATAAAAGGGATTGCTCGTAATAAAACTTTACCAGCGGTTACTATTTTTGACATAAGTATACTATCGGGCAAACGAAAATAGAAAGTGATATCCACGTGTGTAATTTCAAGCTCTACACTCCCCTTACACATGTCGTATTAACATGACTTGAACACAGTTATAAAATCACAATACCTAATTGGTGTGACACGGAACATCTTTACGTGTATTTAAGCCTATAAAACTGAAACCTTGAGTGTAAACTCAAAAGGTGTCATCACTGCAGTAACATCGCGTGACCTATCTGTGTAAAATAAGGGTATGGTGCATTGGGCCCTCGGCCAGCGCCGCCCGTGCCCCTACACCAATTGTTACCGTTAATTTATACGACGATATCCAAAACTTATCAGCTTTTGTTCAATTACAAACAACTGGCGCAAGCAGTACCAAGCGGTTCCCACACTTCTATTTCCCGACGGCTTTGTAAAGAATATTAAGTGTTGCTACCAAAGCAATATATTTCTTCTATATGTTTTGTGATACATTTCGCTTTTCCACTGCCGTAAATCAAAATGATGCTTTTACAACGGAACTACTTTGCAAGTATTTGCATTACCGATGTTCTTAGTCTTTGTGTTTTATTATCTCTTATATTTACTGACTAGACAAAAGGCAGTAGCATTTTTGGACTAGTTTTGTGACGCAAGTGGTTGTTATTATTTAAATCTTTAGTAACCTATTCGAATGTTAATACGAGTCTTAGATGTAGACGTATAATTACAAATTACAACCTTATCAATTATAAAATATTTTTACAGCAGCAATAAAGCAAAGTCTAACAGATCTATTTCTGTGGTATCGTTAATCAAGTTTCGCCTTGACATTGGGCAGACTGGCACTCCTCGACGGGGTATATCACGATACACGAGAGCTCGTTGGTATAGCTGGACGGCTGATAAGAAGAATTTTCAAGTATTCTTTTAGCGTTTTTAGTTAGTAACTATGGACTTTTCACAGCTGCACTTCTTGAATTTTAGTTCATCGTTTTATTTTGTTAGCAAAATTAACACACAAAAAAAAAAAACAAAAAAACACAATAATCCATATTGTCCAAAGTTTTGGTATCAATAATGTTTTGGGAGTCTTTGGAAGTTTTTCTCAGCTATGATTTATTGTTCATCTGTCCCGAATGCATGTTTGGTACATGAGGAAGTAAACACAGCTCCGGAATAGAGTAGCTAATGTGCCCACTAATGGACCATAAATCTTATTCAATTCCAAATAATTAAGACAATTGTTATCACAACCTATGTAACTACACGAGTTGAATGAAAGCCAAATTTTCGACAAATGTGACCAATTATCGGCGTCCAGTATTTGGACTACGCTGAAAATTTATATCGTGTCAGTAATAAATAATTGCTATCCATCAAAATATAATTGCCATTTTAATAATTCTGGCAATGATCAAGAAGCTATTAATGTTATAGGATAAACGGAAGATTTTGGAATATGTCAGATTGGTTTATGTTATGTATTACGAACGTCATAAGTATGTGCGATCGAATGACTTCTTACACGTGTACTTTAATGAATTCTGCCTACTAGTGTTGCCATACTAATTTAAATCGAATAGATCTTAATGTGCTGATGAGCATTCAATTTCTGGCTTTCTTCTTACTGGCACTTTGTCATCTTAGTTCTGTTTGATGCAAAACAAAAGTTACACTTTGTCATCTTAGTTCTGTTTGATGCAAAACAAGTTACACTTTGTCATATTAGTTCTGTTTGATGCAAAACAAGTTACACTTCGTCATCTTAGTTCTGTTTGATGCAAAACAAGTTACACTTTGGGAAAAAATTTTAACGCAATAGAAGTTTCTAGCATCAACAAGTTTACACAGATTTGCGAAAATCAAAAATAAATAGAAATGCGACGACATCTTCTGTTTGAACATAATTAATTAGAGCGAGTGAATTAATGTCGTCTGTCACCTAAATGAAACAGTAAAATATATATTTTTTCGATGAAATAGATAAATTGCTTTAGAGAGGAATAAGTTCATCTTATTATTCTCATCTTACAAAACATACGAGTACCTACCATCCCAAATAATTTAATGAGCTACACAAAATTTTTAATCATTAGTCTACATTGTAATTATTTCTTTGTTTATCAGTAAGCACCTAAGTTCTTCCGTTTGGACACATCTATTTTTACATTGTGTATAGCCTTCTACTAGACATCCAGCCCCACCTTCATGCATCCCTTTGACATTGGGATCTCGAACCAAGTATTTCTATAAGTAACCAAGTATAAGTATCAGAAATTCTCAAACGTAATTGATGCCAATCTAGATATTTGAGATTATTAAATATCTGCCAGCTGTAGACAGGGACGTGTTTACAATTTTGCTATTGGCACGCACAGGCGTTAGTAGTGTTGCCGTCGTAATTGAGCGCACTGCAACATGCATCAAGTTCATCATATCGTATCGTATACAATTATAAGGCCGTTCATTATTCCGCTGATAACCCTTTAATGAAGAAGCCATGTTCGTGTCAGGAAGGCCATACATTCTGAAGCGATCACTCGCGATGCCAATCGCCAATAGCTGTCAGTGCGCTTAATGAAGTGTGCTGGTATTAATTGGCGTTTAGATGCATTCAATTTCAAAATGATAATCACCATATGCAGAAAATTAATCACTAGAGAAAATGTTTAACGTCAGGATCGTTTTATCAAATAATTAATCTGAGATATTTTACTTCCTGCTGACTTCCTGATTCGCTACGAGTGCCAGATTGTACACACAAATAGGAGTGCTACGCAATTTTCCTGAAGCGTAATCAAATTATATTTTGCCGGTTCGTCCGGTGCGTTCGAGTTCTGTTGCCACGGCGTCAGTACATTCTAGAAATGACGGCGTCCGCGTATTTAGAGTCGTGCCGGCTGGACTGGATGCGTCCGAGCGCTCAGCCGCCGGCGTGACGTCGCCGCCACGCGCGTGCCCCGCTGGCGAGCCGCCAGCCGCGCCAATGAGACGGCATGTCATTGTCACTACTGCCCCACTAGGCCATCAATGCACATTTTAATACAATATAAACAACGATGTACTTGAAATGAAGTATGCGCTTCCGTAGTCGTCGGTCAAGATCTTTACATGGGAATAAATTGTACAAATCAACGTTTATAGAGTGGAAAAATATTATCCAATATTTTTGTTGATCTAACTTTGTTTTCATTTTCTGAAAATGTCGATATTTCAAAATAGTAGTTTAGTATTGAGCTTTATGTAAGGTCTCTTGACAAAGCTACATTTCAGGGCCTGTTAAACCAAAGACTAATCACCCCTGTTTACACTTGAATTTACATCTCTTGCTCCAATTTACTGCGGTACAACTGCTTAATTATGAATACTAACCGAGTTGTGATTAAGAGGAAAAAAAGTTTATTTCTTTGTTTGTAATTTTTATGTTGGACTTAGGTACCATATTATTAATTACAACTGTTAATTTTACCCACCAATCACAAACTAGTTCTGCCGTAGCTCATAAACATTGTTATTTAATTAAAAATAAGAATGTCACATGCCTGATATAAATATCATTTTTTCAATATGAAACGTGCAATAACATTTACATAACAGCCAAAAAAATACACTGGAGTGATTGCGAGTGATTGCTTTAAAATAGCAGTTCAATTTAACCAGTTGACGATTCGACAAACAAATTGATTTAGTATGCATATGTAAAGCTTGTAGCGGTGTAATTATACCGGAATGGCGATATTTACTGGCCATAATAATACTTGGAAAGACCACTAGTCGGCCTCGGGTACCGATGATCTGCTCCAGTTGTAATATGAGAACAAAAAGACTCGCGGAAGCAGTACGGCGCGGTGGCAGGCATTCGGCGCGGGCGCACGGTCACCGCGCCTGCGCCGACGCACGAGGACGCCCTCTCTACGCACTGGCGACGACCCTACATTCTGTCTTTCGCACGAATATAATGTCACGCCTATAAACACTATCGAATATATTATTTGTTGTGACACCTTGATTTATTCCAAACTACTTTTATTTTCAGACAAACATGTTCGCCAGAGCACACTCGATAAACTATGGAACAAACAGTCGGGAGCCATACAGATGCTGCTCGCTATATTGGAAGTGAGTATTTTGCTCAATAAATTATACAAACTTGTTGTTTTCTAAAGTAATTTTGTTCCATTCATACTGATGATGTACTGTTGCGTTACAGAGCTCCAGGGATACAGCGACAGCCACATACATTACATCCATACTGAGGGAAGTTTTGTGTTTGAAACAAGGGAAAGGAAAAAAATGTTCAGGTAAATATTGATATCGGTGCTAAATCTACACGATAGGATATGAGTACATAAAATTGATAAACGCGCGGTAGCAAATGATCCCAGACAACAATCTTACGTCTGCCTTTATGTCATCCAGATTATATCGCCGTTACGACATAAATCCGTACGAAAGGCCATAAATGTTTAAGATCGAATCAGTCGTTCTTTACTAGCAGATACCACGTATAAAATGTAAACTTTCATGGTTATTTTTAATAAATTAGTTCCCATTGAGCCATCGGGAAACAAGAAGAAAGATACCAAAAAATCTGGCAAAGAGAATAAAGTGCCCGCAGTTAAGAAGGGTATGTCCGTGTGTGCCGCTTATAATGTAAATACGTTGGGATTTATTACAATTTATACAAATAAACAACAAACTAATCAAAAATGCGAAAATATTGTACAGCACTGCATGCATTAACTTTAACAAATGGCAACAAAAAATAAATGCGAGATTAACCGATAACGATTATAACACGTTTTATTTTAATTGCACATTTGCTTTCGCATTTAAAAAGTATATCGATGACCGCACGTAAAGTATTAAGCAACACTGACATTTCAATGATTGCTTTACTAGTACCCTTTCTACTTGGTACCTCCTTTCTGGCCTATCTAGTGACATTTAAGAAGAGCTCACTTAGATGAGATGACATTGGACCAGTTGACAACACGGCCTTGTAACGTGTAATATTGGAGCTATTGTCGATTCAATTGTCATTTCACCTCACTGCTGTGTTCGATCAAATTAACATAATATTTCATCATTGATTTTCATGAATAAAAATTACATAAACAACAGGCACATTGTAAACCAAAATTGCTTTTCCTTTAACGAATCTATCGATAAAACACTATGTCCAAACGAACTGCTTTAACCATGTAAACCCCCTGTACAAAATTGTATGACAAAACTTGTCGAAATCGACAATTTCAGCGAACAACCTCGCGAGGCAGCAGTGCTCACAGCACTTCATATCGATAAACGGCACGCAGGTGGTGATCCGCACGATGATAACAACGCACGGCAAACGGGACGGCAACGTCGGTAACGAGCTGATGCTGCAGGACCTCGTGTGGATAATCGCCTCGCTAGCGCCGAGAGGTAGGGACCCTAACTGCCGCGCTTGATTCCAGCTAACAACTTGGCCCGCCATCAGTGCGCTCAGGACTTCATTCAGATAAAAGGCACACAAGTAATCATACGCAGGGTACTGGGCACCATGCACGACAAGAGGGACCGGCACGCTGGCACCGAGTTGGTGATCCAAGATTTACTATGGATCCTTGCACCTCTTAGCTCACGAGGTTACCAATATTGATTTTAAATGAGTACTATTTTTTTTCTTCAGTACATTGATTTTGATTTGTTCCAAAAACTTACATAAAAATATGATTTTATAATTGCTTTCAGATCCAAAGTTTGCGATGAAAGTGAGGATGCTTGGTTGCGTAAGAACTATGCATCTTATACTGAAGGGACATTTTACGGATAATAAACTTATATTCCCTTTACTCGTAATTATGAAACAATTGGCCAAAAATGGTAAGGATCAATCATATTTCAAGTTTTACATTAAAATGATAATGTTTACTCTTAATTATCGCTTGAATAACGAATTACTGCTTGGTAAACAAATTAATGATAAATTCAATATCTAACGAAAACTTTGAAACTAAACTATGTTAACATACGTACTTATATTTAATCACAAGATCTCCAATACTATAAGAGTTTTAGAGGAATAGTGATAGGTATTCCAACATGTTCCCAAATCTGATATGGTAATTTTTGCGATTTCAGCCGTTACTACCTCAATTTTGATCCGTGATGGTGTAATAGCAACATACGAGCGTGTGTTGGTCAGCCTCGGCTTCATCCCGACGGCAAGACTGCGGCTTTGTCTCGACGCTATTGATTATTTCAGTAAAAATAGTTAAGTGACCAAGTCATTTGTTCTCCAAACGATGATCATGTTTATCTTTGTGATACATGTGATTAATTGTTTCGGTATTTTGTGTTCAAAGACAATAAATAGATTGCACACAATCTCTCAACTAGCATACAACAATTTGTCACAGTCGAATGACACCACAGAAACAATTCTGATACTGTGACACCTACACGCCACGCAGCCTTTACCTTCACCCACAACCTTGGAATATGTTTTGTCGCTAATATATCTGTTATTTTCTTTTGAAAATGTATGTTTGCATGTCCAATGCGCCATGTGTTTGTCACTTGATCACACGTGCGTACTCACACAGAGGTGTGCTGCATGCAGATCGTGAAGACAGGCCTCTGTAGCGTGCTCCTCAGGGTGTTCGACCGGTGGGACCGCTACGAGGGACGCATGAGGCTCAAGATATGTGCGCACATACTCCAGACCCTGCAGCACCTTTGCAATATCAGTACGTATCAAATGTTTCTAAACTAATGCAATACATTTACTACTCCTGCTTAAAAGCAGACCAATCTTCATTTGTAGTACAATGTCTAATAATCTGTTTTTTTTTTATCATTTTAAATTACGAAAACGTCTTAGGAACAAAATAAATCATAAACAACATTTATGTTTCAGAAGCTGGGCGGCGAGCGTTATGCACAAAGAAACATGTCCAGACCTTGCATAGGTTCTGCTCACAGTGTCCTGATGAACCTGAGTTTGATGGACTGCTAGCAAGAGTGTGTTCAGTTATTACATTATGTTTAAAGCACCAAGCTTTGCCTGTACCTGTCTCCAGTCCTGCATCATTCAATCTCAACCCTATATTAAAAGGTAAAATGATTACAATAACAAGTTATATAGATAAATAATGGAAGCTCTCTTAAGCTTTCTATATTTAGACTTTTATTTTATAGGCACCAATGCTTCCTGGCCATGTCATGAAGACGAAGAAGATGCAGCCAATTCGGATTCCAAAACTGTTAATTCAGATTTAGAAGATGATGGTCCCGATACGGATTTAGAAGGCATTGATGAGTTCCCGGATATGGAGTTTGACGAAAGCGAATTGAAAACTGAAAGTACCGAAGATACAGATAAGACGCATAATGTTTTACAAGGTGTTACAAAGAGTGGAGATAGTTTGCAGAGTGCACTTTGGATTAATCCCAATGAGAGAGACTTAGAAGACTTAAAAAAGTAAAGCAATTTAAGTATTACCGTTATATAATTATAAAATAATATTATAGATAGCTAACATTCAGTTTGATTTCTTCCAGATATTTTATTTATTTCAAAGAGTTTGGTTCTTATAATAAGCAAATAAGACTTGTCAAAAGTCGGTCTAACTCTCGAGGATCGATATTAGAAGACTTCCTGTTCTCGCAAAATAGTGGTAACAGGAGCGTTCCTTCCAACCTGTCACTAACTGCCGTCATAGGCCCTTCTGACTATGAGAACGTTTTGGGACCATCGCAATCACCCTCGTTTTTACAGTATCATAAAATCCACGAGAGTGCTTGTAAGTATCCCGACGTACACAAACCAATCCATCCTTCTTGAGAAAATGCTAATTCTATTTAATATTTCTGTAACAGCTACAACTTCGTGCTCGTCATTGAAAATTCATAAAGACATTTCCAAATATAGTACGTTTGCTAATGTGTACTGTACGATATCGACAAGGGTGAAAAGTGTGATACCATTCGTAAAAGTTGCGTATCCTGACATGATGGGTGGCCAAGGAACCAATCAGCCTGAGCCTTTAAACAAGATGGAGAGAAGTGCATGCAGGCGAGTATTGAAAAAATATTTATTTTAAAGGAACTAGCGGTTTACGTCATAAATGCCGTGACGAATGTTAGTAATACTAAAAGTTCAGTTGAAATAATTCGCGGAGCACCAGTGCCAATAAAAATGCTATAAAACTAAGTCTTGTACCATATTGACGTCATTTCAGATTGAGCTAAATATTTAGCAAAAACTAAAATAACTCTTAATCCTTTTGAATTGTTTTCTTTTAGGATGAAGCTGCTATCTTGTGTAGACAGGGCGATAAACCCTGAAGCGTATATGAATGATACAGTATATGACTTAGACCAGCTATGTAGTTCAACGACTACTCCTGACGCTGGGGCACAAAAAAGGTAACTACATATTAATCTACATAAATTGGTTCAGGATGATTTTATTTCCTCTGTATAGCAAGCACTCATATTAATCCTTACCGTCGTACCACAAAAACTTTTAAACGTCAGTTTAACAATTGTCTAAAAAAAAAAACGGATGTTGAAATAAGGTCCATTTTGCGGCCACACTCTTTTTAGACAAGTGTTCGACACATGTTTATGTTTTTGTAGTAAGACCACTTATGTTTATGATATAGTTTTAGTTCGGAAAACATATGCCTCACCAACACCGATGAACAGGAGATCACGAAGGTCAACAGTTTCTCATCCCGGCTCGCCTTTGAGTCAAGATTTGAATCTGGAAATTTGAGGAAAGCTATTCAGGTAACAATTGTATTAAAGACGACAGCTTAAAATAATTTATATACGTATGAAAAGCGGTGACTCACCTATAAAATGCGTACAATTTTATCATTAAAGACTAATGAAAACCCATAGATAGTTTTTCTTGAAATTGTAACTTTCGATGTGTGGCTAGAAAATTGGATACATTAAGCTTTTCACCAGGCCAAATTACTACAAGTTCACATAGAGGACTTCTATGTCCACCTGTGTATAATTTCAAATTTTTCAATCGGTAACCGATAGTGCCGAGAAGCCGAAAATCGATCTCGTGGCGTGCACTTGGAGAGGCCTATGTCAGTGGACTGCGATAGGCTGATGATGATGATGATGATGATGAACCGATAGTGAAATATATAGACGCACATAGACTGTCAATATCATTATTCGTATCTACAAGATAAGTAACTTCAGGTAGGTCCGAGAGAGTACGAGTTGATCCTCATGCCTGACGTGAACTCGACGAAGCGTCACCAATGGTTCTACTTCGAGGTTCGCAACATGCAGCAGGGACGACCTTACATCTTCAACATTGTCAACTGTGAGAAGTCTGACAGCCAGTTCAACTTCGGCATGAAGCCAGTCATGTATTCAGTAAAGGAGGCTGTTATGGGAAGACCAGGTATAATTGAATTTCATTATCATCTTTACTTTCCTCATATATAGTATGGAAATGCTTGACTTCGCTGTAGTATTTATTTTTTCCAGTAATATTTGCTACTTCATGTTTCCTATTTGTATAAACTACATAAGGGTGATTATTCCGTCAAAGATATGTGAGTGATGCCTTATCTACATTCTATTTTAACAGATCCTACAATAACTTACAGTTTAAATTGCAAATACATGCTGATCTTCATAAGCGTTTGAGTTTTAACTTAGTTTTATATCACGCAGTATCTGTCCGTAGGTTGGGTGCGCGCTGGCTCCGACATCTGCTACTACCGCAACAGCTACCACTACGCAAACCAGAAGAATCACAACAAGTGCTACTTGACTGTCACCTTCAACATCGAGTTCCCGCACACCAACGATGTCGTCTACATCGCTTACCACTTCCCTTTTACGTATTCTATGATGATGGTGAGATACTTTGTATCCTACATTAAAATATTCTTCTTTCTTTTTACAGTATTACAATATTATTGTTCATATAAGTCGAAACACATTAACATCACAAATCATGGGTATAACCAACGAAGCAAGCTTAGACGAAATGCTTTAAAAATATCCTTATACAGACCTCTCTTTGCAGCAATGTCCTTACCAGATAGCAGAATTTCCTTCACATTTTTCCACATACGCACATTTTTCAAACTAACTCAGCTTGTTGAAATAATTGGCATTGTTTACCAGACGCGGATATGGCAGTGGAGCCTGCAGATGCCGTCAGGATCGTACCTGCGCGCGGAGCCTCTCTGCTATTCCCTCAACAACAACGAAGTCCCGTTGCTTACGGTCTCGGCTGAAGACACGCCTTCCAATCCTATCGTGGTATGTTGTTTTTCTCCATAAAAATACTTTACAAACAACATTCTTTAAATTCTTGCACTTAGTACGGAACATAGATGCTGGTTATACAACTTGCGATGTACATTTTAATGCGAAGTTCTTGCTAATTTTTATCGATCAATTAACTCTGCCTTACGTAGATACTGGACGTAGTTTATGACATCAGATAGGCTTCGAAAGCGACCACGTTCAGGTAAATTGAGTTTTTAAACTTGTTGACGACAAGATTTGCTCAATCTTGTCATACCCTGATTTTCATGTGTCTACCTCCTATGCATCCTTAAAGCTCTGCATTCTTAACGGGCTCCAGATAATTGCTTATTTGTATGTATATTTTATACAAATAGTATTATTTATACCTATTTTATTTTGTTTATGCATTTAGTTCGATCTTTTATTTTGATAAGATATAGATCTATGTTTAATAAATTGTCCAGATATGTTCTGTTTTTCTATCAAGTTTAGTATTACTCGGTAGTCGCAAATTGAGTAAACAATAAAATATTTCAAGGATAAGATAAAATTCTGCAGTTTCTGTTTTGAATTCCTAAATCTTTAGCCTCAGTAATATTCTTTAATCTAAAATAATCTTATCTTTATTGTGTAGCGTCGTAAAGGCTGACAAATGTACATAGGAGTATCAATGAGTGGGTAGTAAACTAGACAACGAATCCCATCATTAATCATGGAAGATAATCAACTTTGAAATCGCAATACCTCTTACCAATATGTATTTCCATTGAAAAAGGCCTAAATTCAAGTGACATTCATCTGTTTCTCTGATTAGAGACAGGTAATTTAAGGGCCAAGTCACAGTCTAGTGAGACTTTTTATGAAATACTGCTAACACTGGCCGGTATACTAACAGGATCGTGAGATAGTGTTCCTGACTGCTCGCGTGCACCCTGGCGAGAGCAACGCGTCATGGGTCATGGATGGAACTCTCGGCTGCTTGTTCGGCTGTTCCATCGCTGCCGCTGCTCTTAGAGCCAAGTACGTCTTCAAGATCGTGCCTATGCTCAACGTCGAGGGAGTCATCAATGGCTGGTGAGTTATGTTTGTGTGTTTTAAAGTTATGAGTGGCTAAGAGTGATTATTTTGTGATCGAAATATAAGTCTCCACATAGCACAATTAAGGATTGTGTAAAATGAAACATCTGTGTCTTATAAGTATAAACTTTATTAACTTCGCTACATCACTATTCTTTAAATTCTTGAGTTTCAACTTAATATACTTAACTAGGTACGTCACGTATATAAACACTATCTTAAACCACTATGTATTTCAAATGATATGTCCAGACAATCAATATTCACTTAATTTTCTTACATTAAATTAATACATTTTACGGTTTATCATCAAAAATACCGGAGATCTGATGCTTCTACGTTATTTACCTTAGCGAAGTTTAGGTACCTATACGTGGAATACTCATTTTGTGATATTCGACATTACGAAGACGGAGGCAAGTCGCACGCAAGCGAGTCGCCAGCACCTTCAACCTAGTTTAATAAATCATATTGCCCCATAATATACCTTCGAAATCCCCATAATCATTCATGTATAAGCTGGAAAATATTACGATACTAGAAATCTCATTTACATTACGTGATATCAATACAACAAGGCGTACAGTGCACCCTCAACACGCAAGCTTCTAAAGTAAAACACCTTAAAATTACGTATAAATGCCTCAAATTATTGAAATAATACTTTTGGTAGACTCAATACCTAATTGTCACGAAAAGATACAAACGAACCGCTCGGCCGGACACTAGTAGGCGGGGGGTGCCAGCATGCCGCTAGCGTGGACGGAGTGCTCGGTGGCGTCCGGCTCGGCGGTGGAAGGCGCCTCATCGGGCGCGGCCGCCTCGTGGCTGAGGTACGCGGCCGGGTCGTCACCCGCCATGCCCTCGTCGTCGTCGTACGGGCCCTGCGTCGCCTCCTCCTTCTGCTCCGGCTCGGGCTCGTGCGCGTGAGCGTCCGACGCCCGCGAGTAGTGCGAGTCGATCTGTGGTGACGACGGCAGGATGCCGAGTTTCTTGATGTGGGGCGACTGCAGGCCATCCAGGGAGGTGGGGCGCAGTTTGCCGATGAGGTCGTTGAGGGTGAAGTGCGTCGGCAGGTGTTCGGAGCGCGGCGGTGGCGGCGACGACGACGTCAGAGGGTGGGCGGTCGTCGTCGTCGTCATCGACAGCGGTTTCCTACCGGCAGAACATACCGACCCTCGTGTTAGAGAGCCGCTTGTAAAATGCACCCATGCTATAATGAATGCTAGATATCAAATGTATCGAGCGATATCAGAGTTATGATAAAATTAATAACAAAATTATTTTAAATGGCCAATTATGTTAATGGGATTAGTATTTTTTTCACAAATTGCAATGTTAAATACAACATATGAAAGATAAAGTATCACTTTAACAAGAGATACCAAGCAAAGCCCCCTTCACCCACCCACCAAAAGATTTTGTCAATTTTGAAATTGTTTATGTAACCATAAATTCATAAATGATATTGAAACAGAATAAGACAATAACGTCATAGATGCCAAATGTTGTCTGCTGGGTGTAGGGCTCTTGTTTGGTGGTTGGGTTGGCGCAGAGGCCTGATCCCGCGGGCCCGCGCGCTACGAACATACATCGAGATAGAACCAAGGATTAAACTTGGTCTTAATTGTTAGCACACTGACTACATCGTAAACTAGTGTCCCAGATGTTATTACAGTTAAACATGTCGTCCTTTAGACACGTTAGATACCGGTTGATGAAATTGGTATAATCGAAACTCGGAACCTGTCGAAGCCGCTAAATGTGAGAGAGGTGAGCGCGCGGCTAGTCGGGGAGCGGGCCTCCGGAGACGGCTGGCATCTCACCTGGCATTACCCCTGCGCGGAGGACACGGGGATGGAGCCGTAGTTGTAGTAGTAGCAGCGCGTCTGCTCGCAGATGAAGTCCTTAATCTCGCCGCAGTGTTGGGGCTCCCAGTGGAAGGTCGGCGCCTTCAGAGATACGCAGCCGTTCGTCATCACGTGCTCCGTTCTGGAATACCGACTAGTTTTTATGCAATATTGTATTGTACAACCGGTACAGGGAATTTAGAAGCATTGCCCTTTAATGCCACGCTATTTATAAACAAGTTAGCGCAGCCAGCAGAGCGCATCGTGGGAAAAACGCGTAACCGACAATTTTCAAGAAAACTGTATTACACTCTTTCCTTCCCAACATGGGAACCTATTGCTTCCTTGGAAATAGATCGATAGATAGTAATGTGAAAAACGAGAATGTCTTTATACACCATAGCGTGATTGTTGTGAGCCTGTTAAGGAATGAATGAAATGGGTGATCATTTTGTTCTCTCTAGGAAGTTTGTGGGTAGTTCTCTACAATAGTAACAACGTACCCGTGTCTGGCAGTGCGCTGTGGCGCGGTGCTGCCCTGAGGCACGTCGAGAGGGTCGATGCTGTCGTCTGCGTGCTGGCTGGGCGCGTCCATCGGTAACCGCCGCATGTAGTTGAATGTCGCGTTGAACGGCAAACCGGTGCTCATCCAAAGATACATGTCAGTGCCTAAATTGTTGCCTGATGTCCAGAAGTCATACTTATTGTAACCTGAAAATATATAAGGTACCCTTTGTATAATGTGAAACGCGAAGCTAATACGACTGACTGAAAAAAGTTGACATTCATCTTACCGGCATTAGTAAGGTATGTAGTTATGGAGTCAGCCTTTTCCTTTGTTTCGAAAGACGCGAGCTGCAATCCTAATGATCTGCCGAAAAGAAATGCCACAATTAAATCAGCACGTAAAAACTTATGTGTCTGGTAGAAAACAAAGAGTACGAGAAAACATGATATAATATTATGTGCTTTATGATGAAGAAGACAAGAAATATCGAATGGAGTAACAATTACGTTGTTCAGGCAACAAATAGCCGAGATTGAGCAATTAATTTTGCGATTTACTGTTACCGCTTGCGGTTTACGAGCACAGTGTGGGAACCGATCGATTTCCTTTGGGATCTCAATTAACAATAAATACTTAACACAATATATTCGCTTCAAAGGCAGGCATCAAATATATCTGAGGTTTACGATATTGTTCCGCGTAACACAACACTTTACGGCATCACAATTAACATGCGCTTACCATATATGCGTTGCTACTAAATAACTATCCTAGAGTGTACTATCGTTGCTGCTAATCGTATTCAGCTATTAGCCTGAACAGAGTACAAGTTGCACCAAAGCCTGTTTATCGAGATGCAATTTATTCGCTAAAGACAGGCCGTTCAGGCCACGGCCTTGCCACGATGGGACCACATTCCGAGCCCAAGTTCAGAAAACTCTGAGAGATTAAAAACCTCTACGACATCATGCAACTGCGAGGTAAATGCTCTATACTTTTAGTTCTTATGTATATCGAGGATTATATCCACATATTAATTGCGACAAACGTTTGTCATCGTATTTCTTCACAATTCTTGAAAGTCTAAAAGAAACATGCGTCTGATAAGTACCATTGTACGAAAGGTAATCATTAACGTCTTCATGAACATGAATGCAATGAACACTCGAAAGTTTTTATCCGTTAATCTTTCGTCGGAAATTATCGTCGTTGAAATGATTTACGGTGGGCAATGAAATTGGCGGTTTAAAATTCAATAAAAGTATATCATCCGTGATATATTACACGTAAAAGCTCTCCAAAAACAATTCGGTCCCAATTGAAAGCCGAAACACGTTTCAATTGAAGACTTTTTATTATGAATTAAAACGTCGTAAATTATACTGCACTTGAATTTATCACGAAGTTACTGCTAAATATTTGCCCGAGTCCATTAAGGCACCTTCAGCATACTTTAGTGCCATATTTCTTTTTGCCCCATCTCGTTTTGGATCTTGATGGATCCAGTTTTGAAATCGGTCATACATAAATAAATTTATTTTTAATTCTATACGTCGTCAAGCTTCATTACCAATACTTAAGCAGCTTAAAATATCTCTGAAATTTCATGTTTTTCCATTAGCGTTTTTTACTCAAATTGCGTCTTTAGACTAATAATTTAAATTTTATTATTCCCGGTATATCCATTTAGATGGTGCAACAAAAAATCGGCGACAATCACGCGTCCTCGTCACATCGGTACCGTTAGTTTCTTTTTGTCATCGCGATCAAAGCGAACCGTAACACGACTCGGAGCAGTTTGTAAATTATCCACGGGTCCGGTGTTATTGCGACCGAGACGCATCACCATAAAACTTGTCGTCACGCAGCACCTGCTCCTGAACTGCATCCCGTCATGCTTGTCATGACGCGAATTCGAGTCATATTTTACAACGAGTTTGTCGCGACCTTAATCGATTTTTCAGTTCCATTATTTTCCATATAAATCCGTTTATTTAGCGATACGGATATTACGGGTCGAACTTTACCATCATTAACAATTGGAACCGTAAATAGGTCGTGACTGCGACGCGTTGGAAGGACATCGTGACCGAGCTACGGGGCTACTGACCTTTCTGAGCAATTTGAACGTGCACGTGGTCGGATCTAGATCGCGGTATATGGCACCTCTCTAGTGGCGCTTGCGGCACAATACCATTTTCAAACAAATGGAATCATTTTCTCATATAGGAAATCATTACTTCGCAGAAACGAACCAACGGGACTAGTAAACTTATAATTTATCAAACTTCAGAGGAAATAGCTTGGAAAGACGGGCACGTTTACGAAATGTATTGATGGAGTCAGTGGCAGTGTATTGCAAGATTATAAACAAGAGTGTTTTTTTTTGTTTCATTTATATTACCTGTATACATTTTGATAATATTTCTATTTGTTTACTGTGATACAAGAGTAAGACAAGTGTAGTCATGTTCTCTTTTTCATAATTTTTGTTCTGAGTATTTAACACGGTGAAGGGCTCATCAAAGTAGATTTTAATGGTACAGGTATTGTTCTCGACTTTTGCCTCAACCTCGTAACGGTAATGTAAATGACCCTGCACTTCCTGGTGGCTGAAGCGTTGGAGCACACCTAAGCCTGGTTAACGTTAACCTAACTACCTATGTTATTATTCGAACTAAAGGAACACGACACACCAGATAAGAACATACGAAGTCACGATTAAGGAATATTTATCTCACGAGAAACGCCTCGGGAGATGCAAATCTTGCACTGAACTCTGAATACAGTATAATATGAAAGATTGTAAAATACCTGCAGTACTGATAAGCGAGGAAATAGTTGAGTTCCGGGCTGTACGGGTTCATCCTTGAGATGAAGTATTGCACGCCATCTAGCTGTATAGTTGTTATCCTTTGAGCTGAAACAATAAGAAAATTGACTTCATTATAAAGTTTAAAGCAACAAAGATAAACTGGTATAAACTGAACTGATGTAAGAACAAAAAGTTAGAAACAAGACCATTTGTGTTAGCTAGAAATAGACACGCCTTCACAGCTTTAAGAACACTCAAAGACAACGAAAACACATCTCCGCGTCGAAACCATTTCTCAGTTCAACCCGTTGACACTTAGTATCCAGTTCTCATGGAGATAAGTGACAATGGATCTGACACAAAATGAATATGGCCGGAATAATGGGGCGCCCCTCATTCAGTTCATTCATTGCTTTAATGCGACGGTTATGAGACGCCCGCGCAGCGCGCCTGCATTACCTCGTGATTTACATCGCACGTCATGTGCTCTGACATTGACACTCTACTCAGCCAGATTATCATAAGAGTAATTCAAAGAATACCTTCGTAATAGCGATGCTGATATTTTATCTCTTTCTGAGTGAACAATAACTTCTCTCTTCGCGTGGTCATGTCTGGACTTTTTTTGTTCAGTAATGTATTCCCACACCTCTTTTCACCTCTACTTAATATGTTCGCCACGATGTCTGAACTTCATTGTCATAAAGTTCGCAGTTTTGCACGTCATTTTCGTACTACGATTGCAGTATAATGCAGGTACGTGCATCACATACAAGACAAAGTGTTTCGCGGTCGGACCCCCGCTGCGCTGTAACGCCATAATTAATTCAGTGTCCACTTCTTGCGGTTGACCGCAAAATTTTATTACTTCCTAATTTGGTTCGGTATTGAAAGACTTTCTGTTATGTCTTAATTAGTTCTTCTACTGTATAAATGTTTGTCTATTTATATTCAAAGTCTACACTATAAATAAACCAGACATCTTGATATTCCGCTGGGAATGTAAATGCCGGGAATAATGTAATTATTTCCAATGATTTGCATTACTACGTTTGCATGTACAAGACATCTCACTATAAGGAATCAAGCGGCATCAAATGAAACTGAATATTAACTCGGATTTATCTAGCTTAGTGACTCGCAAGCGGAGATACCGGTCAATACTCCATGAAAATAGATTAGAACTGCAGTGTCATCCACTTTAAGAAGCATCGACGCGAATCTCACGCTCGGCCGAGCACGAAATACTCCGAACTGCATCTTTACAACCACGACCATATTAAACAAGACCACGACTCCTTGCCTACAAACAAAAACAAGATTTTGTTTTCTTAAGAAAGTAACGACATAGCATTCAATGGTCCTATATATAGCTCATCGTGCCGTACCGCGAAATGCAATTGTGAGCCCATCCCAGACAATCCACGAAGAAAACGAAGATTAACATGCAGTCGTGGACCGCGCACGCCTTTATTCAAGCATCAACGAGGTGATTAATAATACGTAATTAAATGCATCCTGCTTCGCGTCAGACGGTAGGGGAACAGACTAGACTAAGTAGCTTCACGTCGCTGATCTGCTTTACATACTAGTTAGCAATGGTAGCCCATTAATTGGTCTTAGGTTGATAGACGCCTTGTCACTCGAGCCTCACGGAGATACGAGCGAATTTATTCCCGAGTACTCAAACTACATTATGAGACACATCTTGATTTTAATGGTTGCATTATTTAACATGACAAATTATAAGATCTTCATTCGACTAATAATTTTAATAAATAAGCAGTTATAAATGACAACTGTGCCATAAAAGACTGTTGGCAAATATTACAATAATCCTACACTTAATCTGAAAATACACGGAAACGTATGCGGACACATGACCGTAAATATCCTTATTGCTTTCCAACAGTTTATTGAGAAACTCAATGGTATATTGTGTACGTTGTTAAGAAACCTGAGTTCTACAACTCAGCTTTACTCGGTTATTAGAGGTCCTGAGTCTACTATTGGAATCCATGCATAATGTAACCTCATGCATAAACGATGTCGCGCATTACTTGCTTACTTCGCTTTTACTTCTTGTTCGAGCTTTTCCTTGATGAATGCCGCATTCTGCAGTCACTGTAATAGCTGCAGCAATTTATCTTTGTTCACTACTTTGTTGCTATTCTTTTCACGGTGTGTTCTATCGAACAATTTATGCGGTAGAAGTAATCTCTGTGGTAAGTCTATCTTCCTACGACAAATATATTTATTTGTTACATTGTTTCTTGACATTTGTAGCGTTTTTGAAGTGGTTTGCGTTATTCCGTTTCATGCAAAACGTTGTTTAAACATTCTAGATAAGAATACTTGGACATCAGGATAAAGTCAGACCCTGGAATCCTGATATTTCCTGGTAGCATTAATGAACCTATTCAATCCTTATAATCGTAGACGTATGCGATTACAAAGCGATATATGGACATAAAAGGCGATAGTTAGGGACGTTTAGAAAGTGCTGGCTGACAGCGAGACGAGTGTACACGAGCAACAATGAGCGTCGGGGAGGCGGGTCACGTCGCGTGACTCATGCGCGCGCGCCGCATACTGATGAAGAGCATCGGCACTCCCGTCCCGTCCACATAGCGTCGGAACCTCCAAGACGAGGATGCCACTGTTCCATATAGTACTAGTTTTGTAGGCGCGACAATACGACCTGACCAGGGCTGTCAATTGGCCACTTCCTTCACAAATCATAAAGCGAGTACGCATTCTACATTTAAACTAAGTGTAAATTGCAAACCAATTAATAATTTTCATTGATACCTACATATGGCTAAGCCTTTACCCTTAGTCATACAGGTAGATGTGTGGCACCCCTATTGTATAGGGGTGAGTGTACTGTGCGTCGCCGTGGATATCCGGCAAGCTCATCCACCGGACGCTAACGGGCCGGTGTCCAAAACTGCGTCGCAAATGTCACGCCCGCGATGCGGTGCGCAATCGCAAACTAACATCGCGATTTGTACTTGCCGACTCTTTATGATCGCGAATCACGATAGCGCGTTTTGGAGAAAGAATTTAAACATGCACTCTCTGAAGATACCGTACTAACTCTTAAAGTCACACAAAGACTGCAGCAGCAAAAAAATGTCCCGAAATGAAAGGTTATCAGAGTGATCTATATGCTTTTGAGTTCTCTGAAAAATAAAAATGAGTACCTGAGATTGGATGGGTGATAAAGATAAAAAAATAAAATGAAATGAAATAGCGTCTTGAAAAGTTAAGGCCAGACTATTTTTCGGCGTAACTGCAATGGAGTTGAAGAACTAACAACATTGTGCATGCAGGTTGACTTGAAGCCGAAGATAATAATTAATAAGATAAGGTACTTTCAATGTGTACCTAATTCTCTAATATATCGATTACGTAGTTTTCCTAATCAATTCAACGTACGTCCCGAGAATATCGCGGATATCGTTACTCAATCACCTATCAACGGTCGGAAGCTAGCAGATGTAACCGTCGCGTGCGCAATCGCATACAAAACGATCCACACCACATTATTAGTATCTCTCCACGATCCTTATGCCATTGTCTCATTAAAATTCGTTTACGGGCTATCTTGTGGAGGAATCTCACGTCTTATATAAAAATAACAACTTCCTCCTATTCATTGGTACTGATGTTACATGGATATAAAAAGTAAGAATCAATGGTCATTTGTATTGATTCAGTTATTGACGAGTCAGTTGGTGTCTCAATAAATTAAATGGAAAAGTTTGAAACAATATTGTCGGTCTCATTTGTATGGTCCTTACAAGCCTTTCGCAGCTTTGAGAAAATATTCATTAATAAAGCAATTGATACAAAAGAAAGCTCGTGTATTCCATATAGTACTTTTGCAGAAATAGTTAATAGCTCTGGCAACAAATATGAATTTGCAATTCATTAATAAAAAGCTTTATACGCCTGAGCAATTCACAGCGGGGGAATGTTCTTTATGGCGAGTTGATCATTTTTGCGCCCTCCACTGACACTGTAATTACTATTACTTATGCATTCATGGAATTCTGCAAAAGGTCGTATAATTATCATTAGAATACTACTTATTACAGCTTATTTCTTGTAAAGAGCTCTGCACATTCCCTGCCGGAAGACTAATATGTATAATTAGTATTATCATAAGGTGAATGCAAATTGCGCAACAATTACTCGTAAAACTAGGATTTAGATATGCAGTAACGTCGTCATTTAAAAAGCAAAATTACAATGCTAATAAATTCTTCTACATCTTACATAGGAACCTCCAGTAAATTATAGAAGAAAATTTTTCTCTAAAGCACAGTTTTCATGCCACATCTAATATCACCCGAGACTGCACTTAAACCAGTTAAGACCGGTTAAAAGTCGTTGCAAATTATGCATTATCAGCTTCTAAAAATAACGCCAAGTTCCTCCACATAGGACGTTGGCTCTTTAAGGCAGAAAAGTTCATCATTATTCTAACGGACGCGTCCCCACGGGATATGAGCACCTCTTAGTTTTTATGGCAAACATTACTTATTGACTTAATGAATTAATTGGATAAAAACATGTTAGATAAATGCTAACATTAATAGTCCTATTGCATACTGCCTGAGAACCCGACCCGCAAGAAATTGCGGAAAAAAGTAAATCAACTTTACTGACAAAAAACGACGTGTCGTGTGAGAGGAGGCCTGTGCCCAGCAGTGGGACGATAAATAGGCTGTAACTAACTGACAAAAAAAGATGAAACAATACTAGAAGCGGATGTTAATATTAAAAAAGAAATAGAATTGGCATATTTCTAGTAGTTGCAGTGTCTTTAAAACTTCTATAAAGCTCTCTTTGTTTACTACCTCTATGATTAAGTTTGACTCGCTCGGCAAGAATTTAAAAACAGGGCCATAAAATATCACATTTCATAAAAGTGAATTTGGGGAGAATTATAAAGACATTTGAATAGTTTAATAGCCTTCATCCCCCAAAAGAATCAGGTATACGGTTCTACATTCCAAGTAACGTAAAATATCATGTTACTACTTTTTACGACCTCGTAAAGTTCCTTATTAACGTAAACATGCAAAGGGACATCAAATCTTTTACGCGCCTTAGTGCTGAATGTAGGTAGAAAAACTAATTTTTCGACGGCAGATCTTCTATCACTTAAACGTTGATTAAAAGCTGTGTAATCGTGTAACCGCAAACCGTTGGCGCCGGCGGCGGCAGTGCAGCGGCGAGCGGCGCAATGCGTGCGTGTGCGCAATGCAATGCATTACATAACGCGAACCAGTTGGCGGATCGAGCGCAACCACCCGGCCCTCGCGGCGCACGCTCCATCTACTCCATGCATTACACGACGTGTATTTCACGGCCGTGCCAAGTTCAATGTTAAATATTATACCTTTATCGGATATTGTAAAGTCTCCGTCTCCGATTAGATAAACTCTGTGGGAACATTTACATCGTGATAAAGTACAACTCCTCATAGATCAGCCAACACTTATCGTGTCTTTGAACTCGACACGGAAAATTGGTTTACGTCTATTCTTATTATGGATTTGTAAGAAATGATTAATGATTCGAACACCTGAAGCCACAAAATAGTTATCAAATTACCGATTCTAAATTAATGTTTAGTAAAAAGTGCAATTTTGGCGTCTATCAAAATTTTTGATTGGTCTTATGCGTGGGAACATCGATCGGATTGTTCGTGGTCGGATAACGATCGGAAGGCAAAAAAGGGATCGAGATAATGGCGAACGAACGATGCGCAAGAGACGAGCCCAAGGACGGCGCGCGCGACTCCTCTCTCGCGTCCGCTACGGAATGCACCTACCAGACTATTTTTAGTAATCAAACCCGATGCCGACCCGGTCCTGGTCCCGGCGGCCAGCCAACGAGACAAACAAATGTCCGCGAACACTAGTGATTCCACTGAAATTATATTGCTAACGAGCCCTCCACTGCCGCGCAATTACAAAAACATAGAGCTAAACAAAAACCATCACTGTAGCAAGAAATTGTATCAGCCATCAGTTTTTTACTGCAGCATTTGGTGACTAAACCTCTAAATTACTTTTTCTTTGAGTAAGCAAAGCTCACGTCCGATAAGTAATTTGATACAATCGTACCACCTGGTGCTGCGGCCACATTACTTTTGAATTATAGTGACAAAAAAAATTAAGGCAGAGGACCACAATAAAGTTCACTTAAAGGGCTTTCGGAACCCGACTTTTGGAGATTATCCATATTTAATGTTCCAAAATATTGGTCGCATATCAGCCCCGGACGGGATGGAATTTACTTTAAATCTTAGTTTATGATATGAATAAAAAGTTAATGATGTAAATGATGTGACAATATTATAAGGCAGGTATCTTTTCTCAAACATGTTGTTATGATGTATTCGCATTCTCAAAATCATTGTCCAAATTCCAGGAAAGCCATATTATAATAATACAGCACCTATGTTTATTATACAGAGGCGTTGGCTAACTTAAACATAAAATTTGAAATGAGCTATTATGCATGAGGTAAATGATGGGTACTTGAATTATTGAAACATTACATCTGAAATTACTTATGGTAAAAGCGCTGGTGGTTGAAGTCATGGAACAATAAAATTGACTCTAGTTCAAATGTTATCTTTAAAAGATATAAATTCAAGCTCACCGCTGGTATTAAGCAAGGTAACTTAAAAATATTGAACTAGTTTTTGTAGCCGTAAAACGCAGGTATCTGGTAACAATGATTGAATTGGATACGGGCAATAACTCGAGTCATCGATACAGATTAAGAAAATGCATGAGTCGGCCGGGGCGACTATCTGTGTATAATCTGGAGTCATTTACGGTACCGGTGCGGGCGCTACAAGTATAGGGAGGCGGGCTCGCGGCGCACCATAATATTATTCCATGGAACTGCAGCGCTAGATGTCCTGGCCACGCGGCGGCTAGGCGAGGGCCGATGAACCCCGCACCTGTCGCCGCTCCCTCCGCATCCCCGCACTATTTTTTCCCAACACCGACTTCCGTCGAAGAGTTTTTGCCGACCTGTCGATAACCTGTCCGATAGCTGCGGACACGCCTCATTAGCGGAATCACTCCCTACTATGTTGATTGGTTTAAATCGTCAACTTTTCTCACAGACTCCGTCGTCGCACAGCCATCCTTGATGCAGTAATTCGCTGCATTCCTATAAACGCTTATACCTACGTTGTGAGGTGTCATTGACTCAACATCATTATGTGACAGTTGTTGATGCTGTTTATTTTGGCACTTTTATGCGACATTTCCTATCGTGCGTTATTTTGTAAAGTTGCCAGATGTTGTCCGGAAATGGTATTTTATGATACCTGCTTCTAATAAAGTATAGCTAATAAGCAATTATAATGCTGTTTATGTAGTGTATCTTTGTTGCTTTCATATTACAGCATACAATTAAATCTGGTTCCCATAGCGTGCCCTTTCTAATGCATTGGGTCCGTACACTTGTGACAGGAGCATGGTACCCGCGAGTGCAGTGTCGCATTGTTCAGCCGGTGTGCGTGTGTGCGTGAAGGCGCGGGCGCACTTGAGTCAACACGCGAAACGCGCCGATCTGCCCCCGGCTTTACGGCTCACCTCGGGTACTAAGACTCGTAAGGTTTGTTGATATTAGCCACCGGTTACGATGGATTATACGAATTTTATTGCGTGTAACAAGCTGTAGAACACGAACAATTTGTTTTTAGCATTTTTAGTTCTCATGAGCTGTGATTTCCTTGATCAATGGTCATTGCACTATTGCTCTCTCTTTCCCCAGTTTTCTTTCTGAGTTCTTTTTCTCGACTTTTCCTTTATCTTCGCGAAACTTCAAAGCTGTAGTCGCTAGAGCTTTGATGTTACCTACGGATGATTGGATGTCTATGTTAAAATAATATAATCTTAGTTATTTAGAAGGGTAATGGTGAGACTAGCTATTGTACTCTAATGAAACTCGAACAATGAAGGTCGAAGACCCGTAGGTCACAGCAACCACCTTGCTGCCACCACGCCGTGCCATTGTAGCTCTTACATAAGTTATTACTAGTTCCAATTCTTACAACTACGACTTTACATTTCCGCTAGAAAACTGCAAGAATTTAATTTAATTAGTTTTAAGTTCTAGTAGCAATGTACAAGTTTGTATTTGTTGATGAGATTGTAATTGCAGGAGCTTTTAAGCATTAGGCACAATAGGTAGTAGAAAAATAAACAAGTCCAATGTAAATATAGGATTAAAATGAACCACAATCCCATTACTAATAAAATTATTATTTAGAACGAGCTAAGTTTAGAATAGATATAAGCAGAACTTCAGTCAGTGTCGCAGCGCTGAAGCGCGCCACACCGCGCGTTTACAAATAACAACACAATTGACACTTATTACATACAATTTTTGAGAAGATTACTCGTGACGTAATGATGTCCTATAAACTGGTTCGCATACATTTTAAATATCTGCATTATTCAATTTGAACATTAATCATTTTCAATCACCATGTAATAATGAAGATTCAAGATTTTTCAAAACTTTCAGCTAAGCTTCAGTTTTTCACATGATATTATAATGAAGTTTTATCGTGCACAATCGTACTTCTTTAAAGTTTTATTATCTATCTTGTTAGCAATAATAGAAACACCATATTTGAATGCAACCATGACATACCTGCCGCGGGACCGAGGGTGGCTGCGAACAGCAAGAAGCAGGTGGCCAAAACGAGCTGCATGTTGATAGAGTCGAGCGATATCAGCGGGGAAGCGATCTGAGCACACGCAGGAGTGCGCACGCGCTACACGGGACACTCGGGGCACACTGATCGCGCGCTGCCCGGGACCCCCCCTTATAACACAGACGCGTCCCGCGCGCACCATCGCATGGGACCGCTATTGCGACCGCAGCCTCTAGCCCCGCGTACACTACCTCATCGCCTACAAAACTCTCCAACAGGGACATAGTAATCCAGCAATGGAGCAGCTCCATCTAGATCGGGGCCACCCGAGCGTAGTGCGGTGTCGTCAGCCGCGGACGTCCGGCGGCGAGCGGACGCTCGGCTCGGCGGCGCCCGCGCGCCTCGACACGGGAGTTATCTCGGCAAATCGTACCGCACAATAGTTCGCGCTCAATTTGTTCTTGTTGCGGTCGACGCGAATTCTTCGCTTGTCCAAAGGGTTGTCGACGTTGTCGTAGTTTTTTCTCCGCTCACGATCCGATGCGGCGCGCTTCAAGTGTGTCCTTTGTTATATCTCCCATTCAGGATCACACACAACCCACCTGCAACTATTAAGAGCATTTCAATCAGCAACTAATTTATTCTAAAAAATCTAAAGCGAGAGCAGTAACATAAACCCTCACCACTAGTCTGTGACTGATGTTGGGGAGGCTACGGTCTACTACAGTTTCTCAATAAATAAGCCTTTTACATTTACCTTTTAATGCCTGATATCAGTGAATATCTCGGTGAGATTTGATTTTACATCAACTATTATCTCTTATTGATTTTATCATCTTAAAAATCATGGAATACTTTTTCACTTTAATAATAATACATAGAATGTCCTACTTCAAAGCGAAGGCATTTCCATTAAAGCTGAGCCGTCGGCGGCTAATAGTTATTAATTAAGTGTATATTTGACCTTGCGGTGGACACAAACAAACGCGAGCTGAGTTCAATATTAGATCTTTGCTGAAATAAAAGCAAATGAGGGAGACGCGGGGCACTTGAAAGCCGCCGCCGCAGCTTCACCACTTTAAACATGTTGCTTTGAAAGCCACGTTAATTGGTGGGACGCTATTTGCTTTGCACGCCATGCGGCCTTCCAGCTTTGACATTGCCATACCATACAGATGCTATTCCTACGTGTGCCTATTACAGTGCGCCTTAAGCATTCCCTTCGTTTACCTGCATAATAAAAAATCTAGGCCAGAAAATAAACGTGGATATTTAAATGTTCATTTCAATACAAGACACTGCACTTAAATGATCCTGCAAAAGTTGAATTGCCCTAGAGCCTGCAGAAACACTTTTGAAATTTCTTTTTTATCGCATTCGAGCGATACCTATCAGTATTGTTTTACATCCGATGAATTACATTCGAGGGCGATACCGGTCGATAAAATAAAATTCACGGTATTATTTTATAAAAAAATATCTGAAGGTATTACTTTAATAGCTGCAAAATGAAAAAAAAGCTTAAAGATTCGAACGATACAATGTTTTTTGATCCGAAGATGTTTCTCCGCTTCGGGGAGTATTTAATTGAACGGGAGCATGACTCCGATGTTTTGAATAATGGTAGTAATAGACCGCACATGCCGCTCAAACAAAACTATTTATGCGCCATTCACAATGCGCGATCGCCGTGCGCCCGCGCAAGCCCGCGACACGACATTAATTGATATCATTACCATCTTTTGTGGACAACATTATTTGGGAACTATCTCCGACGTAGACATGGTAAAATATTCAGTTTAGTATAATTGGTTATATAATATGCCATAATATTGAAAATATGAAGGAAACAGTAAAAGGAATTGTTTATTGCGTGCTTAGAAATGATGATCAATGTTAGCTGATGTGTCGCCGGCCTTCAATCATAGCGTCCGTGAACGTTGTGATTATTCTAATGTTTTCGAGTTGCGTGCGATGGCTGCGCCTGCGGTGGTCACCGCGACTACTCTGATTACCGCGATTACGATAAAAATGCACCCGCTATCGTTTAAATGCCGTTTTAAAAATAACCGCGTAATAGTCCACCGCAATAGCAATGAACACTAAAAATAAAATATTACGTGGACGGTCCCCTTAGCTTGACGTCCCTGAATAACATTGGGAATATTGCCCGATCATTATGCTGGGTGGACGTCGCTAGTGGTCCGCCATTTACATAGAGCCTACTATTAAATTATCCATTACGATCTGAATCTTCACATATAAAGTTTAGTGTTGTTGATGACTCATGCACGAATGTACCGCACTACATACCAGAAACGACTAAACTTGTATTTTATTTGGAGTAGTGCAACTCACCTTTGCCTGGCTCCTATATCTAACGCTGTACGTAGGGATGCAGACATCGCATCCAGCCCACGTCGTGCAGTTTTATATGTAGCTATAAACTTTGTCGTGTTCGGTAAGAACATAAGGGTGCGTCCACATCTGGCGAATGCGCCGCGAATGCGCAGCACGCGAGCCGATCGCGAGCTGTCCGCGAGCTGCGCGCGTGCATTTTTGTTCGTGCGCCGCTTCTGCGCCGCCCGCGCGCAGCTCGCGCGCGACCTAAGCGCCGCACGCGAGCGGCGCGCAGGCGGCGCGCGACGTCTGCCATCTTCGATAGTACTGAGCCAATATACGGAACTGTAAGGGCGAGAACTGATTGCGCGCAGATCGCGCGCCGCTCACGCGCTCTATACGAGCCTTGCGTGAGTTGCGCTAAAGAGGCGCACCGAACTATTGCAGTGACTGCACGCGCGCAGCTCGCGGACAGCTCGCGATCGGCTCGCGTGCTGCGCATTCGCGGCGCATTCGCCAGATGTGGACGCACCCTAACGTATGATATTATTTGAAAATGTTTAACGGCACGTGTAAATGCCCTTATGTGGCCCGCGACTAGGCTGAGCTTAAGTACCTGATCGGTAGCTAAACTAAATTCATTTCATGACGTTTACGAGCTCTGCAACTTAATAACATTACAAAGGGTATTATTCTACTATACAGGGTTACTGGTAAGTAGACCGCATCCTTTCAGGAGGTGATAGTATAGGTCAATACGGATAAATTTGACCATGGCATACACTGGGCAAAAGTTAACCCGTTTCGAGATAATCGATTTTCAAGATCAGTCGTCATCATTAGTCAAAAGTCTCGCTTTTGTGGATTTTTGTGTGTTTTTGGATAGAAGATGAATCACTTCATAATAACAAACCATAAAACTGTACAAATCACAGAGGAAATTATAGCGAACAGCAATTACTTTTTTAGTAGCTATTTTCTCAAAAATATTACTCTTCATTTTTTTGTGCAGAATACTTAAAAAACATCTACATTTATCTAGCTATCCAAAAAGGCACAAAACACACAAAAATCCGCAAAAACGAGACTTTTAGCTAATAATAAAAATTTATACGTGTACCTAGACGACTTGTAAAGAAAAGATCTTGAAATTCGATTATCTTCAAACGGGTTAACTTTTGCCCAGTGTATCCCATGATCAAATTTGTCCGTATTGACCTATACTATCACCTCATGAAAGGATGCGGTCTACTTACCAGTAACCCTGTATACTTTCAATTTGTATGACAGAGTAATAAATAGTGATCTCTGAATGAGTTACTGCAGAAATCTGGTTTAAACAACCTACATACTCACAAAATCTCGTAAAGCAATGGTTTGAAAACTAAGAAAATCAAATACATCATTCATAAATTTAATAATTCGGGATGTCACAAACTTTGCGTTTGATACACATTTACCGTCTTACCACAAAAACTTTTAAACGTCAGTTTATGCCTTGTCTAAAAAAATGTCAAATTATGACGTTGACATATGGTTCATTTTGCAGCCAAAATTTTATTAGACAAGTGTAAAACAGGGTTTAAAGTTTTTGTAGTAAGGCCCCTTATGTCTTATTTGGTCAGTTACTCTTCCACAAATGGTATTCCCCAAGTTGAGTTTCAAGCTCAATCAAAACGATCTATGGCTTGAAACCATTAGATATGTTTGAATAGTTTTGTGGTAGCCGCACTGTAATTGTATTGAACAAATCATGATAAAGTTGTGGTTACAATTTTCGAATCATCATCAAGGATACCGAACCAATGCAGAAAATAGCTTTATAGAATACTTAATCCTGCTCTATATGGAGGAACCACAACCTTAGTATAAAAATAATAAAAAATGAAGTTACCATCCCATCCTTATAAAAATATATTCTCAAAGACTCTTCTTTTTAACTGGTACAATTAAGCCTTTATTCTCGGTGACTGCAGACCGTACCTATTATGTATTTTAATCCATACGCAAGTATTTTTTCTGACCCCTTAGGGGATCTAAAAATAAATGCATCGCGTGGCTAGCTCGGAACAAAAGACCAAAAAGAGCATCGCAGGAGATCGCACCTATGGAGCTGGAGTGAATCCGTAACTAAATTGCATGATTGGCGCGGTTCGCTACTTATTTGCACAATTTCCATTACTTAATCAAATTATTACCTGCTCGCCGATCGTTCCGCGAGCTGCCCGCGGTTTTTCTTATTTCCCGTGGGATTCTCGGGTTTTCTAACGATTTAGATCGTACTTATCCATAGGAAATGAGCTTTTGAATGGTGTGATCCTATTTTTTTTAATTCTATACCTTGTTGTGGCTATAAACACCACAGAAATTGTTAAAGCATTTTGTTAGCACGTTTTTCTATGTGTAATAAATAAGACTAAAATTGCAGCAACTTTTTTTGTAATTTTTGCTACAGGTACAAAATATTTCGCATTACTAAACAGGAGTTACGGCTTAGCTCGAACATAACTGACATTTTAGTCATTATAAAATCATTACAAAAGTATAAAAACATAATGTATAAAAATGGTACCATACTCGCCATCGGGCACACAGTTTCTTTTACACCAAGTTCAATGCATTACTGCTTAAACGATAAGCATACGCGTTAACTTACTACTCCTCATCATTACAGATCCACTATTTGACACTTGCCTTTCTTTTTTAAAAGTTTTTTTCTATTTACGATGTCCCCAATTACTTTGGGTCGGCACAATATGATTTACGCTTCCAGTTCTCCCTCATACAGAATTCGCTCCCTTCTTATACCTACTGAAACAGTCCTCCCTAAACTACAGGTACTATTGTCGCCCGTTCTTCAGCAATGCACGTACAATTTCTTCCGACATTTTTTCGTAGATCGTCACTCAGCCTAACCCAAGCGGTCATCTGATTTTAGATAAAAATCGCTTGGCAAGCCTACTCCTACTATTCGCACTGTTCCATCCCCCGTCTCGGCAATCCATAAATAAAAACCACGCTACGATAAATCGCAAATTTATTTCTGAACGTAATCAATATTTTATTAGAACACTTAATTAAATAAACACTTGCCCACGCACACTCACATAACTCAAGAATTGCCTGCTTCTTAATCAGTATTACAAGAAGAAGAAACCATGTGAAAAATCACTTAATTCCCACCTAAAACAGCTTTACGATCAGTATAAATATAGATCATGGCAATAGATCTTACTTATGCAGCGCATGTCTGCAACGCTTAGCTTTATATCACACAATACAAGTTTTTTTTTTACCGAGGTAAGCAGCGCTGTTGATTATAATAAAATGGCCTATTATACGCCCGTCTACGGATATCCTTTGCACAATAATGTATTTATTCTATAAGTCATTATCGGCCCTCGATGTAACACTAGATCAATCTTGAGAAAAGTTGAACGAACTAAATCTCATTTACGCTTTTTTGTTTCCAGCAGATGTTTATTGCTCCCCCTCTAGTTTGGAATAGCGTAAAATTGACAGAACGAATTGCTATGAAGTTGTAGTACATTTTGAAGCCAGTTTTTATTATTGCAATTTTTGATTTGGTTATTCCATAAACATGCTTAATAGTACTGAAATGGTGTGATCGCGTAAATATTTATCGACCGCGCACAAATTTTACAACGAATCATCGTTTTCTTAAAAACCTTTGGCAATTTTTCCTGGTCCTCGTCGTCACGGGGAGCAAAAATTGAGTACCTGCACTTAATTTGAAGTGCAGAGCTTCAGATAAAATCGAAGCTCGGTCGTCTTTGATATTGAAATTAATGCACCTATCAGTGGAATTTGATTGATTTCGCTTGTTAGTAGTCTGAATGTTAATAACTCATGACATCGCGGCAATGCATACCGGTCCGAGACGCAATTACAGTTTTTTGGCCCCAGTGTGCGTCGCTATTAAGTTGCCGTAGCATTTGCATGGCTCGCTTAGCTCGGCGCCAGCGCACCGTGCATTGTCCGGCGTGCCTTATGATGACACTGTCTATTAAGCATAACTGTGGTGGATGCATCGTGCTCTCGAAGATATAGATTTAATTATAAAGTTAGTACATTTAATTACAATTTTACAATTAATTGTCGATTTTTTTCAATTTACTTAATCTTATTTACATCTACTTCAATGATACCAACCTTAATAATAATATGTATAGGTACCTACTGTATCTGCTATGTCGCTCTAGCTCTGCATTCTAGCTGCAATATTTCATTTTGTTCTTAGTTGCAGAAACAGATAAAAAGTCACCATAACTCCTCTTTATGTGACTTATGTTATTATTAACTTAGGATCTCCGTGTATTTGAATTCAGTTTATGCAGGCGAGGTCTCGTTAGAATCTGTCGTTAGACTATAAAGTCAGAATCATAAATTATTAAGTAACAACGCACTCGCTGTTTTATCCATACGCGTTTTATGTTAATATAAGCACCTTTATTTCTCGCGTGGGATAAAGTAACTATACAATTTAGTAAAATACTAATACAGTTATAAAATATAATGTACACCGTGTATTTTCTATTATGAAGCCACCACGTGTAGCCGGTACAGCTAATAGATTTGATAGCCTGCGATAGGCGTAATGCTACATTGATTCGCGTCGCGCCGTCGCGCGTCGCCCTCACGTCAGTGGTTATGTGTTTAAGCAATTACTCCCTAGAGATTGAAGGTACAACATCAGTCTTGGCTGTAAGATCGCTTCCCGTTATAATTGACGTACACACGAGGGCCTGCCGAGGTGTCAGAAGACTGGAGGGACCGCGAAGGCACGCCTCACACCTCCACTATAATTTACCCGGACCGTCTACGCGGAAACCCCTAATCATGAGTGTTTAGTAAAATCATCATTTTCAACACATTCGGAGTTTGCAACGATAAACATTACGATACTCACTACAACATTAATTAAAGCTATTTAATTAATTACAACTTGTATTTAAATTATAACTGTTTACGTTACATTACCTATGTCACTTTCACGATTATTGTTGGTTATGTCAGAGATAAAGGTTTCTTATTAATATTACGTTGTGCCTTGTTGCAATTAATTAAGGTTGTTGGCTCTGGCACTGCCTGCAGCGAAGGACAGCTTAGTCGTTTGTGAAAAAATATGAGAAGAGGTTTATTGCACCCAGCTAAATGTTTTTATTGCATGAAAGTCGTTGCCGCGACTTCTACGTATACACAAAGACCTTAGTTTAAGTATTCTTAAAATATTCTCAAATAATTTTCATGTCGTTACAAAAGACCAGAAATTCATTTGGGTCCCTAAACATAACTTAGTTTTTAATTTTGCCTAGTTCGGCAAACCCCTTCGCCTTCCTCTACTTCTTCTCTACCTAGGAAAAAGTAATATTCAATATGCGGCAGAAACTAGAAAATTGCGGGTGTTATCATAATCTTGTAGTGTTGACGTGTGATTTCCTCCCCAAAGGTTCAAGGTTATGAACGTGATTTTGAAATATCGTAAAACCAATCTCAATGGCTCATCTGTGGCGCCGATCACTGCTTTCTCACGACCAAATAGCAATGCTTGCTCCTTTATTTTAATCCTTATTATGAATATCATAAGAACCTTAATGGGTTGTTGATTGAAACTGTAGATTTTTTTCTGTTTTCTGTCCTAAGTGTTTTATTTGAAGGTCGTGTTTAACAGCCTGTTGTGCCGTTCTTTGTTATCTGAGTTGACTGTAAAAATATTGACACTAGATCAACAGTATAGACGGGACATGCTCGCTGGATCATAAACGGACAATGGCAACTGCTTCAAATCATAAGAACACACAGTAATAACCCTTCTTGGCAGTCGGGTAAAAAGTTAAGTAGGTACCTACCACTCGTGACCAATTTAAACCTGTATTTTAATTGAAATTATCTACATTCTAATTTATCGTGGTAGAGTAATGCCCTGTAATCAAACTAATTTCTGTGGTAGGTCTTGGTATAAGCCTAAATCACAATGTTTTATGTGTTGTTGCAAATTCTCTTCATTCAGCCGAAGCATAATTTATCAATGAACCAAGATTTATTAATGAATGGCTGCTTACAAAGCGTCGCTCAGAAGATCGCATGATCTCCTTATCCACATTCCTGCCTCATTCTATCTAGAAAACATTCTCAGATTACTGCTAATGCAGACTATATTATTTCCGTTACAAAGTCTTTCACAAATACTCAAAGTGGAAATTCATGGCGTATCATGGTGTTCACATCGGTGCACCGTGCGCCGACGCAGCAGCGCGCGGCGTATCTAAAGCTCAATTGCACAATTAGTGTTGCCTCCATTGTGCTTCCGGATTCCCTCGGGATTGCGCTCAGCTCTCAGGCTCTCAACATAGATTTTCTTGGTCGACACTACGCTTATTATATTCTATGAGCGTCGCCGTCATAGCTGTCCGTGTTCATACACGATGACGATAAATTCCTGTCGTAAAATTTTGCACAACGTGATTAATAATAGTTGCGAATTAATAGCGGTCAAGTATAAAACGGACGTTTCCGCAAGTAATGCGCAAACACGTCCGTATCGCGATTTATATTATGTACTATGATGGTGGCTTCACCTTGAATTATTAACCAAGGATATGAGCATCAACACCCGGCAATTAAAATATAATCCAGAACCTTCCGGGAAACCGAGCGCGGGATCCGCAGACACCTCCCGCTGCTCGTCAATCCTGCCCAAGATTCCTGTCCCGGCCGTCAAGAAATAACCACTTTTAATTATCATATACCATCTTCCTGTCTAATTTGCAATGTTTCTAATAGGTGCAACTTACAATCAAAACTTTCGAACGTAACGTATAAATGTTAAGTGTATTCTAACTTATTAGAAACAATCCTCATCAAACCGTGACATTTCACACTATTCTAACAACTCTTTGGAATGGCTATGTTAACCCATAATAATCCCGTGACTAAGTTGACAGTAGTGCCCACAGGTATTATTCATACTTGCGTTAAAAGTAATGTCTTGCGTCTCTCCGTGAGAAAGCAGAAAAATGGTGGCTTTGAATGTATCTGGTAAATTGGTACTGGGGACTATTTTATGTACTCCAACAAGCGCACAAACACTTGACGTGTAATAAATCACGAGCATTGAGCAGTAAACTATGAAAAAGAGCCGTGAAAAGAACATTGTATGATGCAAATCCTTGACCTCGGATATTCTATTCAGATGTCATTATTATTCCTGACTCGTATCGCCATTAAGAGACTACAACTTTGAAAGTGCCTACAAGGAAAGTATTCGCGTACAAAACCTAAGCGGTCATAAATAATACGAGGCGAGCGGAGTCAGCTAATGAATTACGAGTGCGAGGCTCATAATAGCGGGTCGCGCGCGGCGCTAAATGCTGCGCACGCGGTTGCCGCCGCCCGCCGCCGCCGCGGGCAATGTACGCACCGCGCCACGCAACCAACCCCCAGCTTACAGAACGCCGACCGCCGCGCAGCTAACAAAGAACGCCGATCTCGTGCGAATAGTTCACGCTCTGCCTCTTGCATCATTGTAATAGACGGATGGACCGAGTCAACGACACCCGTCGACGAGTCATCGCCATCATCATTCAACTCGAACTGTCTTCCCAAACCAGTGCACAGTCGTAATGAATCATTACGAGTATTACGATGCACGTTCCGAGATGATACTGATATAATGCGATAAGCTGAACAACGCGAACTGGAAGAGCAGAATTTATAGGAGGCTGCGATGCGCCAAGGCCGCCCAGTCGTTGCTATTATGTAAATAATGCACTCCTATGTCGTGCCCTCTGTGGCACTCGCTTACCGACTACGGCTGCTCATCATAGCGACCCCTTCACATACCTTAGCTCTCATTATTTTCGTTGCTTGCATGTGTTTGAGAAAACGTGTAATCTTCTCCAGAAGGACTTTGTAATGTGCTAGTTAAGTCTACATTTTGTACCATTAAAAAGACAAGTAATCACCTCGGAAATAGAGACCTTAATTACAGCACTGCTAATGTATGCAGTCAGTGCTACATCTGAATTGATAGAACACGTATTAATTGCATACTGGTCTAGTACTTTAGATAAAACGGGCGTGAAGGTAAAGGCAGTCCTGAGCAAATTGTAACACTTAACTGTTGGAAATAATGAGTCACCGTGCAGTAATCACAACTTGTCACGGTTGTAACGGTATTGCAATTTTAATAATACAAAAGCTTTGGTACAAAATCCAAACTGCTGCGTAGACATTAATAGGAAGATCAGTGAATTTGAATTGTTTAGTAAACGGTTTTAAGAACCTACATATGTACCTTATGTATTTATTTAAATTCCGTCTCTAACCCGATAGGCACTATTCTTGGTCGTTACTTCCTACCTAGAAATAACTAGCTTGATTCACGAGTTGTTTGTTTTATTTACGAATATCAGCAGCAGTCGTGAGGCACGTCAAACTGATCACACCCGCGACTCCTAAATCAATAGGAGCGGATCGGCGCGGAAGCGTTCACCGCTGCCCTGCAGAGGTGCTGCCCATGTGCGCTTATCAAGTTCATCACTGTCGCCGCGACACGATCCACACGTGGAGGCCATTATACCATCCCAATATTGCAAGAATATAATCAAATAGCGCACAACTTCGTTTGCTAAAAACCTTAGCAATTTGAAATTCTCATAAAAACGCAACCAGCGCCCATGGTGGGCACTTAAAACATTTTTGGCCTTAATCAGAGCTGTGAAAATAATAAATACCCTCGCTGGAGTGCTCCCTGGCTAATGGTGACTGCATTCCGACAGTGAGGATTGTCGCCGGAGAAAAGTGGCGTGTCATTGAACCGCCCTGTGGTGAATTGCTCCGCTTCCGCCAACACCCGGCAAATAAAATCAATTATTGTGACGCCGTTACTCCTCTCGTCTAATTTACGACCTGTACACTAACAATAAAGAACCCTTTACCATTGGAACGTCATCCTCATGAAGATATAATAACAAAGGTAACACCATAAATATACCTATCCACATTCTCTTGCATCTAACTAATGGATGTACCTGTCATTCCTGGTAACTGATTCAGCAAGGCTATAAATACAAGCTAGGCACGTGTGTTAATTCTATAGAACGCTATTTAATAAAGATAACCACGTCATGTTATTGTCGCGGAGGCACCGGATAAGCGCTGCGACCGGCCGATTGTCTCGCGACTATCGTAAATAACTCGCGCTGTGTCCGGTGTCGACCACGAATACAGAGTTGCCGACGACGGCTGGCGAATCCTGGCGTCGCCACCGAGCCCTCCGCGTCCCCTAACGCGGACCGCTCCACCTCGCCTTCCGTCGAACGCGCAACCTAGCAGGCGAACAAACGTCGCGTCCTTCGCTCGACACGCGCTCGCCGAGGACCCGTGGTTGCGCGTGCTCTCGGACCGCTCACAGGAAACAGCCTCCGCGCTAGGAATACGGATGAGCGTGACGTGTGCCATGGGCCCGCCGACTTATCTAAACTGAACCCTAGTCTCCGCCGGTATCTACCGACGTTAAATTATTACTGTCTCTAGGTGTCCATTTACAAAGCGTAAAGTATCCCTATTTATCGACGACGAGCAATTTGAGCAATATAACGACGATCTCGGGCCAAGGACTGCAATTGGCCGTCGGCTATGAATTCCAGCTGAGGTAGAAACAATGGACATATGATATAAATAGGTGGAATAAATATAAAATGCTAGTGTTTATTTGGTCTATTTACTGGCTGAACGATATGCGAAGGGTGCATAGAGGGCGGGCAGGGATCGAGCGAGCCCGAAGTATTGCCGAGGTCCGATAGCATCGGTGCGCAGCGCGCTATAAATAGATGAGCAGGCAGACCCTTGAACCAGCCGCGGTCGTCACTATGCGCCTCGAAGGGTTACTGCTTAATAAAGTTGATAATACACCCAAGTATTGTAGCGGCACTAGTGGATAGCAGACATCAGTTAATTAAATACAAGTCTCTTCACATTTCATAGAACTACATTTTTTTTTCTTGTGTGATCAAGGCAGGATATAAGGTTTTTTGATACTAAATGGTAAAGGAACTGACATTGATTTAGTAAAATTGGCAGAGCTCTTTCTTTACTCTCTCTGCAGAATACAGCCTTTTAAATAGGCAAGGCAGCAAAATAACTTAGTTAGAGGTAATTAAGTGCTGGCATGCGACATCCCTGTTCGTTGCTCCGGTACCGCAACAATCCACCATAAAACACGGCAGACGGGGTGCAGCTTCTCGCTTGTTCGCTTTCATTCGCGCATGCGGACGACGCTTATTTTTTTCCCTGATTAGAGTAAAAGATGCGCAACCGGTCGCGGAGCGAAGGCCGCAGCCAGGGACGGGCGTGAGTCGCGCTGCGCCCGCGCCGCGCCTCGCGCCGCCTCCGCGCCCGCTAATGATGCGACTCCACTGAACCACTCCTAATTGGACGAACGCCCGACCGCTCCAGGAAAAAATATCCACCAACCATGCGCACTACACAGAATAATCAGAATTGCAAAACTCCACTTTGAATCATACAAATTATTAAATTCCAGCTAAATCAACTAACATGCAACATACGCTGCTAATTATAAAATTGTGCCCTTACCTGGAACTGCTTTGTAGACACCTTTCGCACATTCGCTTATTATCACTTATCAAGATATGTGAGGTGTGAATATAAAATGTTTCAGTTCTGGGAACTATAAAGTTTCCGAGTTACATCACAGGGTCACTTTAATGACATAATAATGTTTTATAAACACCATTACAGTTACTTGTATTCTTTTCCTGAGGTACCTTGGCGAATGCGATTATGTCAGAGGCACGTACTCTATAAGAATTGCCCTTTAATAACGGTAGAAATATAGTGAACAGTCGTAGATTGCAGACGAACTAAGTCTACCTAGCTGTAAGTAATGATACAATTGACGTTTGTTATTTTTCATTTAGCGGCACCTGGGGGTCTCGTGATTCTGTGACGAGGAAGTTTAGATATATTGCCGACTAAATATAAGAATCCAATTTCTACACGACAGTAGTATTAATTACAAACTGGTTTAGCCATCGATTGATTTATCTAGACGATATCCAAGATATGCCCAAGCACAAAAATTTGCAAGGGTAAAATAATGACCCCTCTCAATATTGGTATTAAAAGTAATTCTACTTGCCTTTAATTAAAACTGATATGTAGGTACAACAAAAAGAAAACAAACCCGTATGGACATCTGAATCCAATGCGAGATGTAAATTTTTAACCCCTAGCGCAAAACGAAAAGGTTGATAACTTGGTCGGTTGTTTGTAGCATTCAGTATTGCGACGAGTATATCTGTTAATCTGTGGCTCCGGACCTCTGCTTGCATACCGCACTGTGTGAACATTTCATGATGCTGTTCTTTGATATAGCCACCTTTAAAATGTATTACCTCGGCTTTTGTGCCCTACAAACTATCAATAAAAAACAAATACCATGTTGAATGATAAGAGTGCTAAACATAATATTAAATCTTTGGCAGAGAGGGGAGCTCGTGTCTAAGTAATAGGCGTGTTCGGTCCGTGGATAGAATACCGTCAGTCGAGTTCCTCCATCACAAGGCTCTTTAAATTGCTCCATGGCTGTCATTTTAACAGTTTTTCAGGCATTACGGGTAGTCAGAAGACAGAAAGTCTTAGAACCAGTTTTAAATAAGGGTAACTGAGTTTAGGAGGCTAGATAGGCCAGTTGCTTCGTGTATACCACTAGTACTCAGCTGTATCCGTTTCATTTAGACTGGAAGCCGACCTCAATATAGTTGGAAAAACGCAACTAAGCAGATGATGATCTTTGGCAAAATGACATCACACATATTCAGGAATGTTTCTATAAAATCCATTTCTACATCCAATTCCTCGTCACTGACCGTCAGCCCGGTTTGTAGTATTGGACATTTTATTATTTTTTCGCAGTTAATAAAAAGAATGATAAGAAATAATTTCTTATGTTTTATAGTACCTAGGTAGTACTAGGAGGTATATTTGAAGACAAAGGTTTTAACGCATTTTGTGTTTTTGATCTTCCAACTATTATTTTATAATGGATTTTCCTAGGCATTCCCATCAGTACCAAGTCTTGTGTGGCCTACTCATTGAACCATTCAGGCGGGGACACAAAAGGCTATAAATTTAATGACTAAAATCCTCATACAGGAAGTTTTAATGTTTATTACATGTGTTTTAAGATGTCTTTGGAATAGCATACAATTCGCAATTGTCTGTCAATAACCAATTCACTGGAGACGTCGCCGCTGCACAGCACTTCGTCATAGAGAAATGTTTTTTGACAGCATTGCATGTGCGTGCTCTCAGCTGCGCCGGCGCACCTGACAATATGTCACTAGGAATTCCTACGTGGTCACCCATTTCATTTCAGTTAATAGCTTGTCATTTTAAACTAACTCCGTAAAGTTTTCTTTGTGCTATGGGAGAGCCTTATATGAGCTTGAATCAATTATAAATTTTATATACCCGCCCGTGTATTAGTTTTCCTTGCGTTCGTGTCCCGCATCTAATGAGATATAACCGCTACAATCGAGGTGCTTTATGAAGTTGTAAAATAAACGGATTCAACGCGGCATTATGTCTGATGTTTAACTGACAACGCTTGACTCTCGACCCACGGTCGTGTCATTTTAATTCAATGGACGTGTCTTGGCGCACTATCGGCACTAACTTGTCGTTCATAAGATTTCCTGGTTATCTCGTCCTGTAAATTGTCTTTTCCTATTGCAGCCATCGATGCGGCTTGACTAATGAAGATTTAAATCGACGGTGGTGTAAACCGAGTCCCGTTTTGCATCCTTCTATTTATCATACTAAGGTGAGATAACTTTACAGCCAACCAGATATATAATTTCCTGAATGAAATACATATCAAATATACTGCCTCGTCGAAAGCTTGCATCAAAATGCAACAGCGAAAATATATGGAACAACCGATTTCATGTTAGTTCAGATCGAACAGTTTTAATTAAAAACTAGTTTCTAAATTATGGACTTCAGTCAGAAGAATCTGCTCATGCTGCTCAACCTAAAGATTAATGTGACGGTAGACTTTAAAGCTGAAAGAGTTAATGGTTAATGTATACTAATATTGCAGGGACTAATAGAATATCTTGTCCGCGTGTGGAAGAAGCCACCGCTGGTGTACTGTGACTACCACGGTCACTCGCGGAAGAAGAATGTGTTCTTCTACGGCTGCGCGGGCGCTGAGAGCTGGTGTAGCAACGACCGGATAGTGCCAGACGAACCAGTCAAATATTTAGTAAGCTAACATGATGAGAACTAGATAAAAAGTCACTTATTCAAGTTTACAAAAGACTACCCCAAAAATGCCCGCGCTTCACCATTTCCTATGTGTTTTTGCTGGGTAGAAGAAATGGTGGAACAAACTCCCCAGCAACAGAATTATGTCTGTAAGGTTTATAAAACCTGTCATTGAAGCGTAGACGTTGGTGAGAACGTCACTTTTAATTCAACTCACTTTTACGTTATATTTCTAATTTATAAAAATAAGTACTTCCTTGTTCTAAAAACACCAGCATTTAAACTTCCTTTATGGCAAGCTAAGCATCTCACGTTTTACGACATCCGTTTACTTTATCATTACTTTTTAATGGACCAAATGACGTAACCTCGTGATTCCTTATGGCAGATGCTGCCAGCCTTGATGCATCGGATATCCCCAGCATTCGCTCTGGGTTCCTGCTCCTTCAGAGTGGAACGGGAACGAGAGAGCACAGCTAGGGTCACCGTGTGGAGACACCTTGGCGTTACTAGGTCCTACACAATGGAAGCTTCCTTCTGTGGATTTGATAGAGGGCCCTTCAAGGTAAGTAGACTGACGATTTAATATTCCCAGTATCATCTTTTGATAAGTACTATATTTACAAGCTACTATATTTAAAAGCTCAAGATTACTAATACTGTAGTAGTGTGACCACTCTATAGTGGATAGTCATACTCCCCACAAATTGTGAATAACGAGAGGCATGAATTTTATTTTTTGCTCTACCGATGTAAAAACGAGGATTATTCCGAAGTAATTATATAATGATACGCGTTCTATCACACTTATACTCCAATTAGAAATGACAGATCTTCAGATTGATGATAACGATAGTTAGTTACCCGCCATGTGGGCTAATACATCTAGCGGTGTCCATCCCATACTGGATACCAGATCCGCCTGATAAGGCCGACGGTCGCTACAAATCTTCCATCTTCTTTATGTGGGAAGACAGCTATTCGTACGTTGTTTTATTAATGAATCATCCCTGCGAGGGCCTGGTGTGATTGCGAATGTTTCCATACGATGCGCTATTGTAGGCAAATTGTTTTAATTATAAGTAGCAATATTTATTGTAAAGCTGTCGAATTACCACCATATTATTGGTAATATAGAAACAATTTGCTCGCCTATGGCATAACTTTAAATAAGAGAATATTGTTTCAACAAGAAATTTAATGTAAACTGCTTCCTAATCATAAAGAAACCTTTGGACTCCTTCAGGGCTATGGCCGGCAATTAGTCCAAGAACAAGTTTTAATTGGCATACCCAGCGGTCTATGTGCATACTTATAATAAAAACTATAATTAATTATCCTGTCAAGTGCCTTGTAAAACTGCAGGATGCCATCATGATAATCCTATCAATAAATACCTAATCAGTGATGCAGCGTACGTGAATGACTCAACAATAATGTCATATTCCATACGCGAATTCATGACACGAAGCTGCAATACGACATGACGTATGCTCATATGAATAATACTGGTAGAAATACATTTAGCCTCCTCACTCGTCGTGATCGAAGGACAGGAATTAAGCAATGGATTAAATATGGAATGCTATATTATTTAACGGAGGCAATATTTAAAAGTCATGACATTATTCCTAGCTGAGTATGTTAGCACCTACGACATTAGAGACTCGTGTTGAGAATAGCATGGTTCATAAATATATAATCTCCCCCTACAGTTCTTGAACAAGTCAATTCGCAGAAATGTGAAATAAAATAATATTTTAACCACTTCCCAGGGCTTCCACTTAAACACTCATCACCTTCAGAGCGTGGGCAGCGACTTCTGCGAGGCTCTCAACGGCCTCAACGACACCGCTACCAATGTAGACATACAACTCACCAAGGACCTGAACGGGTAAGTGACTTGACGCCATCCGTCATTCACTTTATGTACCAGACGTAATATATCCAGCCCTATAAGTAAACTGATGTTGACAAGCGGTTTCCAATAATTTAACACCAGCGCGTAAGGGCCACGCCACACTGGCGCTTACTTTATTTATCCAGACCACTTTGTTAACCGCAAGAGATTCTCTACGAAGTTTATGGGCATAAATTTTGCTCAACTTGAAAATATTGTTTCTAAAGTTGTAAAAGTTATTTTTAGATAGGATTTTAATCTTTTAATTATAAGACAAAGTATTCTATCTCATAAGCTATATTTTCAAAAATTAACAGCCATATTTATGAATCGTTATTTATTTGACAGAAATATCATAGAGATCAATTTAATTGGTGCAGAAAAAGACAGGCAAGTTACAATACGAACAAATGAAACAAAAACTAACCAAGTCACTTTTTACCCGACTGTCAAGAAGGGTTATGTTTTCAAATCATTCATTCTGCCATTGAGAAACTTTTTAAACCTCCATTTACCTAACACGAAATAATCGGATTTTATCTATAACTAGGGCTGCCATCTCGAATTTCGCCAAACCCGGACAAACATTAAAAATACCCGGACATTTGGGGTAAATCGCATTTTTTCCGGAACGAGTACGATATTTTTAAACAAAATAATACCTAATTTGTAATCCATTTAATATTAACATTTACTTAAATTCAATGAGGTGCTTCCTTACATGAAAAGTGTCCGGGTTTTCCCCGGACACTTCTTGAAACCCCGCCCGGACGGCCCCCGGACGGCCTCCAGACGAGGACAAATCCGGGGAAACCCGGACGGAAGGCAGCCCTATCTATAACGACCACAAAATTGAGCGTCACATTATTTACTTACATATGGGCATGAAAATTGCTTATCCATTTACTATATTGCAGTTTACATGATACGAACTGACATTTCGCAAATAACCGAAAAATTAAACGGGACTAAATTCTTGCTATTTTGTAAAAATTATCTTGTAGGAGGTTTTACAACATGGAATAATGATGTTCAGAATGCGATCGATAGTTTATTACCTATCTAGAATATCCCTCCATATTGCATGAACGCATTATTTAAGCTTGTTTACACAAGCTCAAGGTACGAGAACAAGATACACAAACTCGTATACGCGAACAGATAATAATCACATACAAGTTTCGCAACTATCTACCTGCCTTATGTTGGTCATAAGTATCCCTTACCAACTTAAGAATGTACGAAATTATGGTCCGTGTGTTAAAAAGGGCTAGGGTTAACTATCGCTAATGCCCGTAATCACGCGCAGGTTTAACACACTAATTTAGCATTGATCGATTCATCTTGTGAGGATTTTGTTTTGAATTTTTTGGACAACAGGAAATTCTGACGGAATTATTTCTTCGAAATTTCTTTTGAAGCGTGCGCGCATTTCGAACTAATATTTATCATGATGGATGCTTTTGCCAAACATTTCTAACAGTTGTCTAATATGTTTTGCTGTATAATTAATGTTGTTTTTCTATTGTTTAGTGAGATTGCGGTGGACAGCGAGCCCGGCTCCGGTTCTGACAGTGTTTTGAAGACAGACTCTGATGAGGACTTCGACTAATTCGACTTTATATTGTAACCTTAGGCTAAGCGCTTGCTACGGAAATAATAAAGCCAGGTGCGGTCTGTGTCACGAGCTAGTGTAAACGAAACGTTGTGTAGTCGGGGGCTGTGTTCGTGATGAGCCAGATCTACTTGCGTGTCTAAAAAGAGTAATAGATACAAAATTATTACAAGTTCAGAAACAAACCTATCACCAAACAATTGTTTTGCTCTTATAAGTCCTGGTAACTTAGGCGGTAGCTACTTAGAAATTTAGATACTTTATTTTTTATTATTTTAGAAATTGACTGCCTTTTTTGCTAAGAATTTTTTGACACGATATTTTTGGTTTAGTGATTTTAGTGTTGCCCTAAGTTATCATGTTGTGTACTAAATTTGACCGTGTATCGTAAGGCCGTGACCACATAGATTGTTTAGTTTGGTTTGATGTGATATAAGTTAAATTTTAAGTGGCTTGTGATCTCAATTACAAATAAATTATGAAATCACGTTATGGATTTTGTTTTTCTATGAGAACTTCTTCCTTTTCTACACACTTTTATATAATAAGTAAAACATCAGATCAAAAATTTCAAAACTATATTGTCATCATTAACAATAAATTACATTTTATACTAATATTAAATAAATAATTTGCACTGCTTCGCATCAATACAATAACTTCCATTACTGAACTGGTAGGAATACCAATATAATTAATGAAAAAGACAAATTGAAAAGTCGATGCGGATAAAATAAATTGACGTCTGATTGCTAATGTGATAATATAAGTTTTCTAAAAATTAACAAATAATAAATTCTGGTTAGACAAGACTCCGGTTACAACATTTATAAATATTAACAAAATACTGATATAAAACGATGTTATAAAAATTATTATAATTATCATCTTAAAAATAAATTGTAATAGTGCACAAAGTTTTGTTCTAGGATCACACTTTATTAACCTAACCTAGGATTTTAAACAAAAAAATAATATTGTCATTGTTCAAAAAAAGTATTGTAATATTAGAGAACGATGATTATAAATCAGCGAGTTAATAGTTTATTGACACAACGTCCGCTTGGCGGCGTTGTATTTCGAAGGGACGGGAGGAAATGGGCTCAGGGATTTAACCATTACTTTAAATCCCATAAAATATAGCATTCTGCTCCGCGGCTGCACGTTAAACCCTTAATACGTTTAATAGAAGAAAAAAATGCAAATATCCTGCTCTTTTACGTTTATAGGATTTATAGTTTATGGTAAACCCTGAGAGCTTAAGCGAGTAAAGCAGATACAAAATATCTCCATAAAATCGGAGTCATTTTTGGCTATATTCCAAAATATTTCTTCCATAATTTCTATTGAGAAGCACCGCGAGACAGAAATGTTTCTGTATCGAAAGGCAACTTTTTCCGTCCCATTTGCGAATAAGTTTAGAAAAGAGAAAAATATTAAGTTTAAATAATGAGAGTAAATAGATATTGAACGTTATAAGGGTTTGGGTTGGCTTACATTAGCGATAATTTTATAATATGATTTGGTTTTTGTGCATCTCAAATGAATACCAAAACGATGGATTGTGGTCAAGTACGAAAATTATTTGTGCTTTTTATGATCGCTTTTCAGTTACATTCATTATTATTTGCAACAGCTTATCAAGTTTGAATTCTACTTACTATCCCATTGCGAGCGACCTTTCCTACGTGATTTATTATATAAAATTCCGACGAAGTAGTGCACCAATCGCTGTCTTATCGCAAATGTTAGCCATCTCAGAAAATCACAAATGCATCAATTTATATCTACTAAGGGTTTATAGAATTAACTAATCCTTATACACACAATGAATTATTAACATAACGGCTAAGTGAACCAGGTGGTTACATTTTATGTGTTCAAACTTAATCTAAATTAACAAACATATGAGCAAATTAGTACTCAAAAAATGTCTTTTTAATACAAAGAGACATTATTGATTATAAAATAATTGTAAGAAAGTTTCTACTTAGGTCACAGTTATTATATTACATAATGGTCTTTATATATTTAAAAACTAACAGCCAATAACTTCAGGCTCCCACAGTTAACGGTTACGGATTCACACTCATACATAATTATACAAAAATCATATGTTATTCCAATTGACGTAGAATTAAATGAAGATGGAAGGGACGACCAGCGACCAGCAACAATGGCGTAATCGCACACTCAAATATTATTTACAAAAGATACACTCGCCAATCGTAATTAACATATTGTTCACACGAACCGATGGGAAATGGAACACTTGTGGATTCTTTATATCTACGTTTGATTCCGTCCTGAACACTCAAGGCTTCGTCCTCTGACCCTTGTTATCAATACAGTATACACGATTATATACAATACAGTATGTAAATATATATCTACTATGTATAATCTGTCCAGAAGCGCACTCAAGTCTATACTCAGGTATTACGTTAGCCACGTAAGGTGGTTAGTAAAGAGGGCACTGCGGCACAGTTGTATGTGATGCACAAAAGTCTTTGAATCAAGAATACGTTTGACGTACACCGAGGAATGGTTTTAGAAGTACTCTTTTACACGAATGAATCACTGAAAAGGTTTATCGGACACACTGCAATAAGGCAGTTTCACACTAACGTATTTGTAAGCGCGGTTACGCACGCGCTTAAGAATTGAGAACTATTGTCGAGCGATGGCACCCGAATACGCGCATGTAGGGCAAACCGAGCGACAAACAAAATACGTCAGTCTGAAACTGCTTTAAGACAACGTGCTTACTTATGTATAGTTCCACCCAAACTTAATGACAGCTCATAACCTCATAACCTCCAAGTCAAACAGGCACTTGAAGTGGTCAAGCACCTCAGCCATTTAACCTACCAATAGTTTCTGCCGCCACTAAGTTTGGCAGGAACTACAACCAAAGTTCCGTATCCTTAGAAGACTACACAGGACAGAGCATAGAAGAGGTCTTACTCAATCACCAGCATTGGCTGCAACATCAGGTGACGTCATTGCGCGGGCGCGGGCGACGCGTGCGGGGCGGGGGAGGCGCGGGCGCGGGGCGGCTGGCGGGGCGGCTGCCGGCGCTGGCGGGCCAGGAACGAGTGGCCGGCCGACAGCAGCGTGAACCGCGTGTCTACGGCGTCGCGGTGACAGCGAGCTCCGAGAGTGTACCACGCTGTGCTTAGTAAGCGTTGTTCGGTTGCTCCGGCGCGGCCTGGCTCTGAGGTTGAGCCGCTCCATCTAGAAGAAATGCGTGGGTTATTTTATATCTTCATAGTTTGAATGTCCTTGGCAGTCGATACAGGTTGTCAGAAACCAGAAAGTGTTAGACTAGATAATTTTAACATAGTCTGGGAATAGGCTAGGCAGATAATGGTTTAGTTAAGTCAAATGCAAAGCTGAATTTACACAAGTCTTGAGAATATAATGCGTGTAATAATAATACGGTAAAATTGAATAATAATAAAACTCACTCTGTCCTATTACTGGGCGCAGGCGCGATCTCGGGTCGCGATGGTCCAGCCACGGTTCCCGCGGGACGCGAATATCCCAGCGTTATATCTGACAGCGATTGTTGAGCTGCAATCAAAAGGATCATAATATAACATTAATTTTAAAGCGTCCTCCACACACAGCTCACGAGATTTCTAGGTGAAATACTCCGGAAAGTTAATCGGAGCTATTGAGAAAGGAATATAGCGAGATAAAGTTCTACGAAGTAGGGCGAAGTGCCCCTCGACACTCCTCGTATTCACCTATCCTCGGCCAATTTCTGTCTAGAGAACGTTGTAATGGTATCCATAGAGAATCCATACATATAATAAATTACACATTGAATAACTAAACTCGGTTCGACAAAACTATTTCTGTTTTAGGCAGGACAAAACGACTTATTCTGTACTTATTTTGAAACTTACTAAACGTACCAGAAGCTCTAGGGTCCAGCGACTTGATGACATCTTTAGCCTTTTCAAGGCACTTCTTGTATTTGTCCTCAGTAGCGAGTAGTTCCGCGTCTTTGGCCGCTATAGCTTCTTGCAGCTTCGTGGCACGCCGCCGTTCCTCTGCTAAGGCCGCTTGTAATTCTTCCACTTGTAATGCTGCACAGGTCAAAATAATTTATGTAATAGTAGTAAAATAAGGTCAAGAAGAAATGCTGTCAAAATAATTGTTCGGAGTAACCGAACACCTTTACGCAAACACGTGAGCCTCGGCCCACAATTTTTAGCTTTTAGTGCATTTTCGGTCGTCATCGTACACGGGCGTGCATTCAACTAACATTTTTGTAACGATTTTCGTAAATAAACAAAGTTAACGATAATCGCGAGTTTCTCATCTCATTCAACATCAACAAACAACGCACATCCCCGAACATTGGTCCTTCGAGCGTTGCTGTGTTTTGGTGTCTACCAGTGTTTTGTGCTATCAAATCGACTGGCCTCCCAGAAGCGGGTCTCACCAGTCGGTTTGAGAGGTGCTTGTATCACAACAGCGAGTACCAGGGCACAGAGGGAATCAGCAATAACAGTATAGGGTGTGTGCGCTAACATTTTAACATTAACAACAACTTAATAACAAACAATAACAATGGAAGATCTTCTAACAAGACAAGCTGAGCTTACAACATTAATCGAGAGGATTTTCACTAACTTCAAGAAGGAGAACATGGAACGCAGGAAGCTAGTGGCTAAGAAGAAAGCAACAGAATTAAAACTTATGTTTCAAGAGTATAAGGAGAATGATGATGTTTTGAAGGAGTGTAAAGATCGTTCTAGTGACTACTTCACAGGAGGTTACTTTATCGAAACAAGAAACTACTATCTGGAAGCATTAAACTTCATAGAACAGTACATAAAACAGGATGCTGGAGAAAACGTAACAACATCTAACAAAACTATAGAGAGTGTTGATCTAACAAAATTATAAAGCAACAGGAAGAACATGCGGAGACTGTAACCAAGAGTACAGAAGAGAAGTCCGAAACCAACAACACTAACAATAAGCTAACCGAAAACTGCGAAAACAAACAGCTAATTACAGAGCCTTCCAGCGTACCATATCGAACATCGACGTAGGTATTTTATTAGAACATTGGGAACTTGAAGATGCGATCAAAACATTGGAATCACGCTGGAAAATCATAGACTGTCTTCACTGGGAGATTGAAAGTGAATTGGAAGCCGAAGGTAAAGAAGAGTTGGAACTACTGTACGATAAATACGAAAAGCAATACCTCCGTTTGAAGAAGTCTATTAACTCTAAAATGTGGTCGGAAAAACATAGAGACAAAACAACACCTAACTTAGAAGTACCAACATTCAACGGCAGTTACAACCAATGGGTGTCCTTTAAGGATTTATTTTCGGAAGCTATCCACAACAATCCTTCACTATCTAAGGCGCAAAAAATGCAGTTTCTGAAGAGTAAGATTCGAGGAGAAGCTGAGCGTCTCATCCAACACTTGCCGATTAGTTCGGACAACTACACAGTTTGCTGGGATATCCTTAACCGCCGTTACAACAACAAAAAGCTTATATTTACATCTCACATCAACATGTTACTAGATTTACCAGTTTTAAAACATCAAGCATTAGCGCCAATCAAGAAGATGCATGACGTCACTCAAGAGTGCCTTAATGCAATAACAAACCTGGGTGTGGACATATCCACCTGGGACCCTTTACTTGTACATCTTTTGGATCAAAGTTAGATGTTGACTCCCATTCCGAGTACATAGACTCGTTGAAAGATCGCCGTGAGTTACCGGTTCTCAAAGATTTTTTAGACTTTTTGGAAAAAAAGTTTACTGCACTAGAGTCATCTCGTCGCAAGAGCGAAACCTTGCCACAGAAATTTGGCAATCAATATTCTCAACAAAATCCATCAACATCATATGGAAAATTACCTTACCATCGAGCAAACAATTATTTTAATTACAACAAGGGAAGCGCAGACAAACAAGTTATTACGAAATCAACATGCAACATAACTACAATAAAATGCCCATTATGCAACAACGGCCACGGACTTTATAACTGCAAAAGATTCTTGGAAATGTCCAGTGAACAGAAATTAAAAACAGTGAAGGAATTAAAAGTCTGCATGAATTGTTTATTTAGTCATAATGGCAATCCATGTAAATCACCTCAAACATGTAGAAAATGCTCGAAGAAACATAATACCATTATTCACGATGCCTGCAATATTGGGTACAACACATCGACTACAAATGTAGCAAAACAAAATGAAATTCAAAACCCTCACGTGCGTCAAAGTAATGAAAATGACTTATCAGCCGAGGTTTTGTTGTCAACCGCTATGCTGAAGGTTAAGGGTACTGATGGAACTTATCATGATATGAGAGCGTTAATAGACCAAGGATCGCAAGTTTCCTTAATAACAGAAAGGGCGGCGCAACAGTTAAATCTGAAAAGACAACATTGCAAAGGAACGGTTATTGGCGTTGGAGAAAAGGAAAATAGTGGAAAAGGGTTACTAAACATTCATTGCCGCTCGATCTACAGTGACTACGAGTTTCGAACTGACGTCATTATTATGAACAGCTTGATTGGAAACTTACCCAACAAAACATTCAAAAGCCAAACTGGAACATTATTGAAAACATATCCCTTGCGGATCCCGATTTCTACATTAGTCGACCCATTGACATTTTGCTTGGAGCAGATGTTTATTCTTTAATTCTTTTAAGTGGCATGATAAAGGGGACGAATCAACTCAGCCCGTCGTACAACAAACAAAACTTGGTTGGTTGCTATGTGGAACCGCCAAAACATACCAGTGCAACATAGTGCATAACATTGAACAGATACAAAAATTTTGGGAAATAGAAGAGATCAGTGAGCAGTCTCCTTTATCAGTACAAGATCAACAATGCATAACATTTTACAACGAAACTACAACACGAAAAGAAGATGGACGCTATGTCGTCAGGTTACCGTTAAAGGAAGACATAACAAGTAAACTTGGGTCTTCTAAACAAACTGCACTGGCACAATTTCGAACCTTGGAAAACAAATTTAAAAGGCAACCAAAATTGGCTCAGGACTATAAGAACTTCATGAATGAATATAAAACAATGGAACATATGATACCGACAACAATTAGTAACCAGACACCTGAGTATTATTTGCCGCATCATGGAGTTGAGCGTGTCGATTCTTTAACAACACAATACAGGGTGGTATTTAATGGTTCTCATAAAACAAATACAGGGTACAGTTTGAATGATCTCATGCATACCGGCCCTAATTTACAAATTGATCTACAAACACTTCTTTTAAAATGGAGACAGTATAAATATGCTTTTACGAGTGATATTGAGAAGATGTTTCGTTTTATAGCAGTAGATGAAAGAGATCAAAAGTATCAGAAAATATTTTGGAGAGAGTCTCTAGAACATCCTATTCAAACATTTTGCTTAACAACTGTCACATATGGAACCCGCGCCGCTCCATTTCTGGCAATAATGACTTTAAGAAAACTAGCAGCCGATGAACGTGAAACATACCCAGAAGCCTCAAAAGTTGTCGAATCAGCATTTTATATGGATGACCTTGTACATGGGACAAACACAATTGAAGATGGCAAACAGTTAATCTCGGATTTGAACGCACTAATGAAACTAGGTGGTTTTAACTTAAGGAAGTGGTCGTCGAATGAGAAAAAGCTACTGGATAACATTAAGAAGGACGGAAACAAATCAAACAATGAAGTATTTACATTTAAAACAGAAAACATTTCGAAAACATTGGGCTTATGTTGGAACTCAACAGAAGATAAATTAACATTTCAGTACAACACAAACAAACCTAAAGACAACACCAGAATAACAAAACGAACACTGTTATCGGAGATCTCAAAGGTCTTCGATCCGCTAGGTTGGATGGCACCTTTATCAACCAAACTTAAACTGTTGTTTCAAAGGGTTTGGAAGAAAAACATGAAATGGGACGATGAAGTGCCAATTGAAATTCAGAAGGAGTGGATCAAGATTAAAAGCGAGCTCGGCGCAATTAATCAATATGAGGTACCAAGATGGATACGCAGTCGCAAGGAAGATATCATAGAACTACATGGCTTCTGCGATGCGTCTCTTGTAGCCTTTGCTTGTGTCTTATACGCACGAGTCAACGACGAAACAGAGCCAGTGCTATTGGCCGCAAAACAAAACTGGTACCTCACAAAAAAGCAGTAACATTACCCAGATTAGAGTTGAGTGGAGCACATTTATTAGCAAAACTTATGAAGAAAACACAGGATGCACTTTCGGAACATAAAACACAAATATATGGTTGGACGGACTCAATGGTCGTGCTTGGATGGATACAGGGCGAACCAACTCGATGGAAAACATTCGTCGCCAACCGAGTGCAACAAATAGTTGAAACAATACCGAGCACATGCTGGCGTTATGTAAAGTCGGGCGAAAACCCAGCCGATGTAGCGAGTCGGGGTTTATACGCACAACAATTAAGAGACAACATTTTATGGTGGCACGGGCCCTCATGGCTCACAACATTCGAAAATCAAGAACAAGAGACCCCAACCTACACAACAGAAGAAGAAGTAAGGTTAAATAAATCATGTACTGTTAAAGAACAAGAAGAAAACATTATTGAAACATTATTGCATAAACACAGCTCATTCAATAAAGTAAACAGAATAATTGCATGGTTGTTACGTGCATTTGCACCTAAGCGAACAGACATGCCATCATATCTCACATTACATGAACTTACTGCAGCAAAATTACTTATAATTAAAACGTGCAACAAATGGAATTTAGATCGGAAATTGAATGTTTACGCAATAAGCAAAGACTAAGTACAAAAGTAAAATATTAAATTTAAATCCATTCATTGACTCATCTGGTGTCTTACGCATTGGAGGCAGACTTGAAAACTCAACATTGAACATGGAGATGAAGCATCCAAAGATCATACCACGTGATAGTCGTCTGGCTGAGCTTTTAGTGGACGAAGCTCACAAACTTACCTTTCATGGAGGTCCTCGCCTTACTCTGGCCAATCTGAGGCAGCAGTATTGGATACCTGGAGGGAACAACGCTGTGAAAAAACGTCTGAGAAACTGCGTGATTTGTCGCAAAAACAACCCACAGCAACATCAACAGATAATGGGTGATTTACCCACTGCACGTACGGAGCCAGCCCGCCCTTTTACCACACCGGAGTGGACTACACCGGTTTCGTTGAAATCAAGAGCAACAAAACAAGGAACGCAAGGTCGATGAAAGGTTACATTGCACTTTTTATTTGTATGGTCACAAAGGCCATACACCTGGAACTTGTAACAGATCTAACAAGTACAGCTTTTTTGGCGGCCCTAAGAAGAATGACGGCCCGACGCGGAGCCCCACGCTATATGTATAGCGACTGTGGAACCAACTTTGTGGGCGCTGATCGTATTTTACAACAAGAACACGAACAAGTGCAACAAACATTTGATAACAACTTCATGGGTATACTTGCTGATATGAACATTGAATGGCATTTTAATGCCCCGTCGTGGCCCAGTGCCGGAGGTTTATGGGAACGCGCGGTTCGCAGCTTAAAACACCACCTGAGAAGAGTGATTGGGTCACAAAAATTAACATTTGAAGAATACTACACAATACTAACACAAATTGAAGCCTGTTTAAATTCAAGACCCTTGTGCGCCCTAACAGAAAACATTGATGATCTTGATTACCTGTCACCAGCCCACTTTCTCACAGGCAGGGCAGGAGTAACAATCATAGAAACACCTGAAGATGGAAGAACAAGATGGTATTTGACTAATCAACTATTTCAACAAATATGGAAGAGGTGGAAGTCGGAATATTTGTCACAACTTAACGCACGAAACAAATGGTTAAAACCTCAGGATAACATTCAAGTAGGAATTTGGTCATTATTCAAGATGAAAACTTACCAGCCGGGAAGTGGGCGATGGCTCGAGTAGTCGAACTGCACCCTGGGCGCGACGGATATGTACGTGTTGTTTCACTGAAAACTCAACATGGGATCATCAAGCGGCCAATAGTCAAATTGTGTTTATTACCTATTCGACCCGCGCAAGATGAACCTGAAACGAAAACTGATAACAAACAAACTAAACAAACAGGAAAGAAAGGAAACAAGAGGCACTGCATTTCCGCTACATTGTACTCCGTTGTGATGGCACTAACATTCTTTATGACTCTTATTTCAAATGCCTACGGAACAAGTAACATCACCCAACTGAACGAAAATCAAGCAATCTACTTTGATCCCATTGCCAAAATGCAACTCATACGACACCAGTGGACGTTGGTAGCCTACTACGATATGTCACCGTACTGGGAAGGAATAACTGCCTTCAAAAAATATTCAAGCTATCTGGAACAATCCTGCAATCGCATGAACAATACCAACAAATGTAACATGATTGTACCACAACAAAGTCACGAGTACACGGAGTTGCAGTATTATAACCAGCTGTTGCTGACACAACATTTCATAGAGCACTCCAGACGGCGTCGCGGGCTTATCAACGGCATTGGATATCTCGCCAATGGACTGTTCGGCGTATTAGATGAACGCTTCGCAGAACAGTACGCCCAAGACATTGAACTTATAAAACGAAACGAAGCACATTTGAAGAATTTGTGGAGTAATCAAACATCGGTAGTAGAATCTGAATACAACTTAATTAAAAGGATGGAGAAAATGGTTGCCATGCAACATAAAGTCATAAACAAACACCTGAACAGCCTTGATAAAGCTTTGAACACTATCAAGCGGAAGTAAACGAAATAACAAAACAGCAAGAGTTTATGCTAACAGCAATTGCAGCGAACAGTATGCTTCAAAATCTGAAAAACATTCAAAACATGATGTTGGACACTATTTCTGATGTTTACCAGGGAAGAGTAAATCTGCATTTATTAACACCAAAACAACTACAACATCAATTGAATGTTATTTCTGGCTTATTAACAGGCGACGTTACTCTACCGATTGAAAACATTCACACAGATTTGAAACAAATATACGAACTTATGAAGATAAGAGCCAGAGTTACAGACAAGTATTTTATATTCGAGATAAAAATACCATTAATCAACAGAGAAACTTATGATCTCTATCACCTCATTGCAGTACCGAAGTTGTACAGAAAAAACATGACTCTCGCAATCACTCCAGTTTCAGATTACGTTGCCATTAACTTACAGAAAGACAATTATTCACCTATAACTACAGAAATATTACAGAAATGTATAACCAGAGGAAGCTCAACATACATGTGTGACTCAAACACACCGATATACAAGATGAAGTCAGATGAAGATCTTTGCATACTGGAGAGAAATAATGTATGCAAAACAAGCAGTGACGCGTGCAAAAGCCAGTTCATTTCATTAACAAAAATAAACACATATTTATATGTATGTTGCGAGCAGTGTCAAGTGCGAATCATATGCGGAGATCGGATTACGCCGCACATACTTATGCGCGCTAATGTCATTACTCTTGATAGCGATTGCGTAATGACAACAAACTCTTTTACAATACATGGACACAAACACTATGAGAGTCAATTTAAGGTCAAATATGATACTCAAACAGCAGTCCTGGCACCGATTAACCACATAATCAATCTGACTATTGATCAAGGATACGAGGACAATTTGGACAACCAATCAAATGAAACAGAAACAGTGCACAACAACTTGCTTAGAGATAGACTTGAAGTTAAAACAGTTGAAAGAAGAACAGAAATATGAAAGTATCACTTCAATGTCTAACCACGACATACATCACTATGCGGTTATCTACATCGTATTGGGGATAGTGGTTATCTTATGCGCTGTTTTCCTATATCGAAAATTATGTAGAAGCTGGAATACAACCCCGGAAGAGACGATCAACGAAGCTCAACCAATGCCCAGGACTTCTAGGATCAACAAACACCAATCGCAAGCTCAAGAAGAACACGAGATGAAAGAGTTTAGCAAACCCAGACCCGTGTTCCGTAAATTAGTTTTTAATAACGATTCGGAATAATATTTTTCTATTTTTGTTTAACATTGTATAATAATATTTTTTGTATTTTTGTTTATACTTTATACTTTTTTTGTAATGGATGCACACCCCAGCCTCCCTCATCTTTGCTGGTCGGGAATATGTTCGGAGTAACCGAACACCTTTACGCAAACACGTGAGCCTCGGCCCACAATTTTTAGCTTTTAGTGCATTTTCGGTCGTCATCGTACACGGGCGTGCATTCAACTAACATTTTTGTAACGATTTTCGTAAATAAACAAAGTTAACGATAATCGCGAGTTTCTCATCTCATTCAACATCAACAAACAACGCACATCCCCGAACAATAATAAAATTATTATGAATATGAGTTTGTTTTAATATACACTTAATCAACCAGTAGGTACGTCATTTGGTACATCAGTTGGCACGTTAGTAGGTTTATAGGTACGTCGGTTGGCGTGTCATTTTATCAAGTGTGTCAGCAATTTAAGCATTCGAAATGAAGTCGATAATATTGTACAGGCTAGTATTCATCGGCCCGCGTACAGAAGTACCCTTAAACGCGAGTAAAACTGCAGGTTGCAACGAGTATATACTAAAGTAACTTACACTTTCTCTGGCTATCCTCAATGGCGGATGCCAGCCTAGGATGCGGCGCTTCTAGCGTGGCTTCCAACTGCATGATGCGCTGGTTCGCCTCGCGGTTGATCGCTCGCTGTTTCTCTAGCCTCGCCACGTAGTCTTCTAACATAGCCTAGAAATATTACAATGATGTAAACAAACGAAAAATATAAAATGGCGCTAAGAATTTTTGACTTTGTTTTTTTTTTGTCGTGAAACAACAACATGTTTGTGTGAATTGATATTACTCGTTATAGAAAACCTTAAGCCGGGTATCCACTTAGGTTCGCCGTGGTTCGCGAACGCGCCCACTCCACAAACCAAACATAATGGATACGTCGTGATCGCGGAGCGCGACTGGAGCACGATCGAAGCACGGCGGAGCGCCCTGGAAGCGGTTTTTTGCGCGAACTCAAAGGGGAACGCAGTTTGTTCACTAATGTTGCAGCCTAAGTGTGTACACTGTACACGTTCGCGTTCGCGGAGCACACAGTGTTCGCAAACCACGGCGAACCCAAGGGTGCTTACATAAAGAAACAGGTTACCGGTGCAGACAAACCTTTACGGGTAGGTACCGATCAGTGCAGGTATAATATTTCAATACAATCCTATTCACTCACTTATAAAGAAACAGGTACCTGTTTCTGTTTCAATTGGATTATATTGAAATATTATACCTGCACTGATCGGTACCTACCCGGACAGGTTTGTCTGTACCGGTAACCTGTTTCTTTATGTAAGCACCCTAAGTGGATACCCGGCTTTAGATAAAAAATATATCAATGGGGAGCTTGAGAGATTTATTTCATACCCCGCCCCGGCTTCGCCACACGGGATATCAGTATTTCCCCACTATTTAATGGATGTTATAATACATATGTAAACCTTCTTCTTCAATCACTCTATTTTATTTAAAAAAACCGCATGAAAATCCGCCTTCGCTTCGCTTCGGTATTGTGAGATATCCCTAAGAGACAGACATACCATCGCGCAATTCCTTTTTAACCTTTTTAAGGTGTGCAATACTGTAGGTAGTACATTATTTTGATATGTAGTGACGATAACTCACCTGTACAGAAGCCGTGTCCGCCTGAGCGCCTTGGTTCTGTCGTAATAATTTGTTCTCGTGCTCTAGCCGAATCAACTGCTCCTTTATGTCATTGGGGATCAGCTCCCGGGACACGTTGTCTTCATTTGCACCTAGAATTTGTAAATATGGCGGTTATAAGATTTATCTCGAAAAAAGGGGAAGATGAGTTATATGATTTATCCACATAAGAATTGAAGTCACTGGCCACACACTATAAAAAATAGTCTTGGAAGGCAAACATATATTAGGGGCACGAATTGAGGGGTCAGTAAATCTCTCATCCGTTAAAGTGCGATGGGAATCAGATTTACTGAGCCATGGTTTGAAATCTTTAAAAATACTGTGGCAAAACTCAAATCAATAAGATAGTTGTCTCCTAAAGAAAAATTACCACAATCGTCAGTAGACATTTTCGTGATAAACCTGATCCGTTAAACACGACCGGCCGGCCATACACGGGTCGCTTGAAGCACTCAGGGGTGAAAGCTTCAAGCTGCGACTACACAGTGAACCGCCCGAGCAGTTGCAACTGATTCGGGGGGTCGACAACTTAAAGCTGTCGCCCTGACTACTTCAAGCGCTCCTTGTATTGCCGGCTTAACTTCTTCTTCTTCCTCTTGCCCTATTCCCAATTTAATTTGACGCCGCGCGGCTGCTCAGCTTCTTGTTCTCTATCTGCAGCTTGTGTTATATAGTTACCGGCAGTAATAGTAGAGCAGCGCAGCTCGTCGACGGTGTCCCGCAGCGTGTCGCGCTCGTGCAGCAGCGCGTCGCGCTCGCGCTGCACCGACGCCGCGCGGCTGCTCAGCTTCTTGTTCTCTATCTGCAGCTTGTGTTATATAGTTACCGGCAGTAATAGTAGAGCAGCGCAGCTCGTCGACGGTGTCCCGCAGCGTGTCGCGCTCGTGCAGCAGCGCGTCGCGCTCGCGCTGCACCGACGCCGCGCGGCTGCTCAGCTTCTTGTTCTCTATCTGCAGCTTGTGTTATATAGTTACCGGCAGTAATAGTAGAGCAGCGCAGCTCGTCGACGGTGTCCCGCAGCGTGTCGCGCTCGTGCAGCAGCGCGTCGCGCTCGCGCTGCACCGACGCCGCGCGGCTGCTCAGCTTCTTGTTCTCTATCTGCAGCTTGTGTTATATAGTTACCGGCAGTAATAGTAGAGCAGCGCAGCTCGTCGACGGTGTCCCGCAGCGTGTCGCGCTCGTGCAGCAGCGCGTCGCGCTCGCGCTGCACCGACGCCGCGCGGCTGCTCAGCTTCTTGTTCTCTATCTGCAGCTTGTGTTATATAGTTACCGGCAGTAATAGTAGAGCAGCGCAGCTCGTCGACGGTGTCCCGCAGCGTGTCGCGCTCGTGCAGCAGCGCGTCGCGCTCGCGCTGCACCGACGCCGCGCGGCTGCTCAGCTTCTTGTTCTCTATCTGCAGCTTGTGTTATATAGTTACCGGCAGTAATAGTAGAGCAGCGCAGCTCGTCGACGGTGTCCCGCAGCGTGTCGCGCTCGTGCAGCAGCGCGTCGCGCTCGCGCTGCACCGACGCCGCGCGGCTGCTCAGCTTCTTGTTCTCTATCTCCAGCTTATCCGCCTTCGTTATCTCGCCGTCTAGCTTCTCGTTTAGGTCCATTACCTGAAGAAAATATTTTAAAATGAGAATACAAGTTTATAAGAAAAAGATGCGCAAAGTTATGTTGACTTTAGCGCAGATTGCGCAACACACATAATTTGCGCAAAATATATTTTTTTCCTGTTATCTAATCCTTGCACATTCTACAAATAAATATATACTCTTTAAGAAATTACTGTGTGTTTTGTTCTTTATTTTTATTTTTAGTGAGTTATAATAGATATATATCAACTCATACAGTTACGAAGACTGCTTACCTGTTTCTTGTAAATGTCAAGCTGAGCCCGTGTCGCGTTAGCTTTCGCGGCGGCTTGCTCATGTTCTATAGCACGCTGTACGTGTTCCGTATTAGCACGTTCTAGAAGTTTCACCTGTCTTCTCAAGTCTACATGTTCTTCCATCCTCTTTTTATACGAAGCTACCGTAGCTTCTAAAGCAGCTGCCTTAGCAGCCGTTTCTCTTAACGCATCTAACTCATCTTTTAACGCCACATTCTCGGAAGCTGCCATCTGCAACGAAATAATTGAATTTTAATTGAATTAGATAACAACTGCATATAGTTGTAGACGTTTATGCAATAGTTATGTAACGGAACGGTGCAAGTGTATTAGCATAAATATAATTAATTGTGTCACTAATTACAGGCGTATTATCCGGTTAGCATTCTCTAACAAAAACATGGGTGCTAATTGAGCTAACTGCAATTAGTTAGTTGAAAAGTACCTACACGAAACATTTTTGTAGTATATACCATAGGTAGAAAGGTAGTTTTCAAATATTTTGAAACCAACCCTACACTTTCTTACCAAATCGAACCCCATAATAGCCAATATAATGTTTTATCGGCAATATTTCTTGACTATGTATTGGAGTTCATGATTTCCTTTACGTAAGTCATAAATAATACAGTTAACACGTGTAATTAACACGCACTATTACCCAAAGCCCAAGGCCTTGAGCATCGCAAATATTCTGCACATTTCAAATATTTAGCTAATTATCAGGCTCGTATAATAATACTGGATTAAGTGGTTGACCGACAAAAAATATCGCAGAGAGTCGAAAATAAAGCCTTTATTTTCGAAACATTTGCGCAGAGAGATGATTTGAGATATTCGAGAAGTTTCAATTTAAGATCTATCTGTCACTATACTAGATATTTTATACACTAGCTATTTCCCACCACGTGACAGCACCTTCATCCCCTTTTCGGGCATCCGGAAAATAAATGCCCTTTTCGGTGAGAAATTGGTCCACTTTTTTAGCTTAGAATATAATATACAGACTCACTTCACCATTTATAAAACAAGGTATTATTCTACACAAACTGACCTGCAGCTCCTCATTCCTTAACTTCATCAACGCCAACTCCCGTTCCAAAGCATCAGCTCTCGCATGCTGATCATCCCGTTGTAGCTCAACTTTGTCCAATTCATCCTTTAGCGCGTCAAGTTGCGCTCGCATCGTCGTGTAGCGCAACGTTCCCGCGTGCGCAGGGCCTAGGGATGCGCCCGCGTCATCCAATTCCGCGTCTCCGGGCTCCACAGCCGATTCCCGTGCCGCAGTTAATCGAGCCACCTCACTAAGCAACGTCATCTTCTCTTCTTGTAGTATTTTCACCTGGAATTTTAATGATTGCAGTCTATACTGAAGCGTATCAGAAGGAACATGGAGTTTAAACATTATTCGATTTTCAAATTACGATTGCAAATTCAATTTGGGAATACAGTTCGTGTCAACGTTCGCTTCGATCTAAACGGTTGCACTCCATACATTGGTTCCTCGTCGTCATAAAAGTTAAACAATCAGAAAAAGTGATAAACAATACGTGACTATATTATTAAATATTGTGATTAATTCGTTGTTGAATTTTTTGGAAGTGTGATTTGGTTACGAAGTGTGTTAATTAAATATCGGCATGTTATCAATGCAGAAAGGTTATCATAACATTGAATGAGGCATCTCGTTTGTAAAGATATTAGGTACTGTCTAAGTCCTGAAGTATTAGAACGCGTTTTAGATAAGGTACATGAATAAGAAGGGAGTGAGTGTCAGTATGACGAATGACAGGGAGAAATGGAAGTGGAAAAGATATTGAGCTAACCCCCCAAATAAAATTGGGAACAGAGCAGGAAGAAGAAATTCTGTATCTTCATCGTTTGATAGACATCTGGAAATGTAATTCAGTAAACTATATAGGATGGCCATAATTAAACTCCAATAGTGACAACATCAGAGGCTTATTTGAGCGTTTTATACTCAGATCAAGATTAACTACACGCAAAATCAGAATCTCACAAAAACATACTGCTTATATTAATAAACAAGTAGAAAGCTAAAAATCACGAAGATACTATAAACTACACAAAAACAATATTTACAAAGTTATGATACCTATACATGTACAATTGTACATTAATCTAACCAAAATGATGAATTATGTTATTTGGTACAAATAAACAACACAGTATAACGTAAATTACCGTTTCGCAACACTTTAGCACTGTAAATCACATCGTTAATCCAGATTACGGTTCTTAAAAACAATAATAATATAGAGGAAGGTAAACAAACCTGCGTGTCGAGTTCATGGCACCTCTGCGCGAGGACCTCTCTCATCTCCGCATCGGACTGCTCGACCGCCGGCGACTCCAAGTGCACACTGCCACGATTCACGCCCAGCGTTAACGTCTGTAGTTCCTAACACAAAATAATAACATTCTAAACAAACCACTCAGATCGTTTCACTGTAACTTTTACTTTTAAGTAAACACGTGCCAGCGGCGCCACATTCTACCACTGACAGACACATAACGTATTGTCGTATCCACCACCCACTGTATCGTGATCCAAGGACATTAAAAATGAGCGTAACTAAAATTGAATTTCTTTGCCGCTCAGTGTCGAGCATGCAACTTTGGACGTGAAGCAAGAAAGTACGCTTACTAAACTCTTGCGACGATGAACATTACAGCGAAGTACGCTAATATATAATGTAATACTATTATAGTTCAATGCATGTGAAGGCGGTCGACTGAACTAAATTATACATTGCATAAGAAGAAGTCAGTCTAATTGGTTACGGATGGATAAGATGATAAAGTGTTTGAGATTTATTTTATTACTTATAATGAGGGGAATCCGCGCTGTCCCACTTTTTTGCAAATAAATATAGCAGTAAAGTTATTTATTTGACTTTCTAATGGATTTGTTGCTTTTTATTTAGACTGTAATGGAAAATATAGATCATATCCTTTCCCATTTCATTAATTGTAAGCTGTCCTTGTTTACGATAAATATTTTATCCTTTTAATACTTGCTTTGTGTAATGTATGAATGTTTGCAAATGCTAAATGTGGCATTCAGCAAAAACCACTCACGCCGGTGTAATAACTGTATTCATACTGTAATTTGTGAATGTATAATTAGATTGCAAATGTGAACACAAGGTCAACAGTAATGTTCTACTTTTTTATAACAATACAGTGCATTAACATTTTGTATGCCATTTAATAAACATTTTAAGAAATAGCAATACTATCAGTGGTTTACTTACATATAGGTGTGTTGCCAGACATACAAGGAAAAGAAAATAAAATAAGTGAAAATAAAATGAAAATAAAAATTCTACATGTATTGTTTCAATTCTAAGCACCATTAAGGGTATTGATTGTAATTTTTATAACTCTTTTTAATTGATTTATTAGATATTTACTCCTATACATGCTATGCCAAATGAATTCCAAATTATGTGTCCATCAAATCTCTCTTAGGGGAAAAGTAGAGTAGTCAAATTGTCTAATACAAAGCACCCAATAAATATCTAAATCTAATAAACCTAAAATATGTGCTCAGTGCCAACAATATATTACCACAAACCGTGCCCTACAAGTTATTCTAATACATAGAAATTGCAACTTTCTCAGTTTCTAGTGTCCTTAAAAGACAAACAATAGAACCGTTTTCTGATTGCAAATGAATGGTTTGCATATATCATACCTGTATAGCTTGCATTATCGATCTCTGGCATGATAGCTCCATTTCCATAATTCTTGTGATGTATTCCTCTTTTTTTACACAATTGACTGCACAACCTGAATACAGAAGGATTTGTTTACAATTTTGTTTGTGACGTATAAATATACATTTATTGTTCATAAAATTTTCCCTTTTTAGAGTGGAAGCATTGAGCAGCGATTGAGTCTTCAAAGATCAAGAAAATATTTAGTTTACAAGATCGTTATTATCTAAAAGTATAAAATAGTGTGTTTAGAAAAAAAAGTATGTTATCTTCATCCTCTTCACAAGTATTATGTGCAAACAGTTCCATGATACCAAAATAAACTTACTTAATACAAGTTGTAGCAGTCTCCCCAAGTCGGCTGCATCTGCAGTCTCCGCTATATTTACTACATCTGGCCTTGAAAACTCTTGTAAACTTAAATTTAGAATATCCTGATGATAATCTGCAACAAACATTTATTTTTGTCTATGGCAATTCTGACTTCAAAAAGGTTTGCATTGGAATTATATCTATAGAACTAGCTTTATTGTAATACATAGATTGTTTAAATTGCCATTTCATTATCAAATTAAACAAAGGAAAAGATAAAAAAAATATGTGATAAAAATGCCTAGCAACTATGAATTAAAATAGTTTTCAGTTTCAAGGAAATGTGTTGTCTTTTAGTATCCTGCCCAAAATAATTCGTGTCTTATGCTAATATATAATATGGCATTGACTGAGACACTAAATAGTGCAAGATAAAACATTGTTCTTGAAAGAATAAACAATTAATGAAAACATTAGCAATTAAATTACTCATCTACTGTTTTACTGAATAGTACTTCAGTACATTTTTGATAGAAGTTTTTAAAGTTATTTTACCAACATGCCTGCCCAATTTAAGATGTGAATTGGTGGCATTGAAGACATGCTTGTAGTTTTCAATGACTAATCTAAGATGTTACAAGAAGTTATGACTTGACACAAGAAACTTAGAAAATCAACATTAATTTGTCAAGTTGTTTTGGTTGTTATAATGAAATAAAACGGAAACAGATTATTTCATTTACAACATACCTACAACACCCTCCAATATTTTCTTCAGATTGCTAACTTTTAACCTCCAGTTGTGTCCAACATCTGTTTTGATTTTCAAATTCCAGGCAGGTGAAAAGTATTCCGGTGCTATTTGTGTGAGAGCCTCTGCTATCGCCACCCCATCAGACAGTTCTGAAAACATAAACAAACAATTAAGAAAACAATTGAGTAGTTTTACAAACATTCAGCTAAACAGATTTTCGTGTAGGAATTGTGTAAAATATTGATTATTTATTTATATAATTGTAGTATACAAGTTGAAAAGATTAAGCTATAATTGAATTTATCTTCATTTCCAATGTCACACTCTATACTATGTCACTTGACTAATAAAATGTATTTCAAAAAGTTCAAGGTAATTATAGTCACAATCACAATCATTAGAATAATTCTTGTGCTTAAAACTGATTAATAAAGCCAATATGCTTAACATTCACTTCATTAACAATTATTTCTCACTTCCAGTTTCAGTCTAGATGTCACTGTATGTGGGCAGATTACAATAGCACTATAGATTGTCACTATACCTTGAGTGTCTTCTGATTTCCCAGAAATATACACTAGATTACTTGACTATTGTTTCAAATTAACATTTGAGAGTACAATGGCAGAAATGACTACAAATTAAGCAATACCGCAAACGAGAGAAAGATTTCTCAATGAAATAAAAACAAGAACTAAGTGACGAAATTATCCACTTAGTGGTCGACGCCTAATAGGGATGTGGGCCGGGATTCACCGGACTCACGGCCTGAATTCTAATCCCAACGTAACAAATGTTAGTGTAGGATGCTAAAACAACAATTACCTGATGGATTTCCATGTTTTGCTTTAAGATCCAGAGTCTGCAACCACTTAATCAAATTGTCACACAAAACCGCACCATTTGCCTCCATTCTGGACATAATTATAATGACGCTCTATGAACTGGTATTACTTATTTTGTTTCTTGGTAGTAAACATTATATTTCTAGCAAAATAAGGACTATTTAAGCCAAAATTGATTAGAAATAATAAATGTTTTTCGTAATCCGCAACGCGTGACGTCTGCTTGTGCGTTTACGAAGTAAGTCAAACAAAATACACCACAGAAAAAAATAACACCAGTCAGACTGATCTGTCAAAGTAAATATTTTCGAAAAAAAAAACGTAATAAATAGCTTTACCACTAACGATGTTGTACGATAAATTCTTATTATTTTAATCTGCAAAAGTTATTCACAAATAATTTCATAAAAATAAATATAGTTGTGACTCCCTTTACAAAGAATGTTTTTAGCAAAAAGTCCACATAGTCGCGGTTTCACCCGCATCCCTTATGAACCACGACACGAACCCGGATAAAAAGTCTATAGCCTTCCTCGATAAATGGGCTATCTAACACTGAAAGAATTTTTCAAATCGGTCCAGTAGTTCTTGAGATTAGCGCGTTCAAACAAACAAACAAACAAACTCTTCAGCTTTATAATATTAGTACTAGCTGTTGCCCGCAACTTCGTCTGCGTGGGCAAGTTTCATACAAACTTTCATCCCCTATTTTATCCCCTTGGGGGTAGAATTGATCAAAATCCTTTCTTAGCGGATGCCTACGTCATAACATCTACCTGCATGCCAAATTTCAGCCCGATCCGTCCAGTGGTTTCAGCTGTGCGTTGATAGATCACTATGTCAGTCAGTCAGTCACCTTTGAGTTTTATATATTTAGATAGATAGAGGAGCCCTGTGTGTGAAGTGTGCGCGGCGCATACAGGCGCTAAGGGTGAAGGTGGAAGCGACAGCGATACCTACATATATTTACTTTATTTCGCTTTGTATGACATGTACTACCCCTATGTAAGTAATCTCTATCTCTATAGGTACACATTCCCTACGCATGAGTTAATGTAGCTGTATGTATGGTAGTATATCCACTAAAATATAGGTACAGTCAACTTCAGGTCCTCAGGCACGGTGAAGTGATGACTTGCGCAAGACGGCTGGCAGGAGCTGGATGCGAGTAGCCGAAAATCGATCTCAGTGGCGTGCACTTGGAGAGGCCTATGTCCAGCAGTGGACTGCGATAGGCTGATGATGAACTTCAGGTCAGTGGTAACAGTTTTATAGGAAAATCATAAAATCAAAATCAAAAGTCATTTATTCAAAGTAGGCTGAAAATCAGCACTTTTTGAACGTCAAATCTACAAAAGACAGCCCCCAAAACGCCCGCCCTTCACCACTTCCTATGTGTTTTTGCTGGGAAGAAGAAGTGGTGGAACAAACTCCCCAGCAACACAATTCTGTCTGTATGGTTTGAACCGTATACAAAAAAATAAATAAAAATATCACTCAAAATTATACACATAAATTTGTATAAAAAAAAGCAAGTAAACATGTAATCATGTTAGCTAGTACACACCATACCTATTGCTCAAGCAGCTACAAAAAAAATATATATATATAATGTGTAAAAAACAAAAAAGAGAGAACATAAGGCCTCCATTCAGTGAAAATAGGTATAGTTTTGGGCGTACCTACCGACATGTGAAACACGATGTGTTTTATATATTATATAAAAAAACAAATTTACAACATAAACAATGAAAACGGTGAACTAGGACTACTGTTCAAATCAAAAGTCATACACATTATATTACGGGTCAAGAAATATGTAGTCAGCAAGACGACCTGGTACCACAAGCAGCACCCGTTCACGAGCATAACGCGAGGATCAGCCATCGCCCCCCTCGCACATTTTTGAGGGAGGGAGGCAACCCGACCACCGACGCTACCGCAAGCAATACCGTCTAAGGGAGCATGACGACTTGCAACCACATAACAAGAAAACAGTTAATACTAATAGATTCACAGTCGCTAGTAAACCATTTACAAAATTGCGAAACAACCCATCGTGAAAACAGTACGATGGTGGTAATCTGTCAGAATACATACAAAAATGGAAAATGTCACGTATAAAATTAAAATAAATCACATCAACTATCAATGATAACTCTTGAAGCTGTCCGGTGTTTAACATGAGGACCAACTACTCTTATCGCAGTATAGTAGGCTTTCTTCGACAGAATAGATTTGACTTGGACTTTAAATTTATCAAATGGCAATTCTAATAACGACTGAGGAAGTTTATTATAAAATCGTATACCTAGCCCCTTAAATGTTCCATGCACCTTGTGAAGCCTGTGAATGGGTACGCACAGTTTATGCTTGTTCCTAGTGTTGATACTGTGGACATCACTTTTCTTAGTGTACAGATGAATATTCTGTCTAATATATAGTATGTTGGCAAGGATGAATTGAGATGCCACAGTAAGGATACCTATTTCTTTGAAAAGCTCCCTTAAGGAATGCTTGCTACCTAGCTGATATATTGCACGAACGGCTCGTTTCTGTAGTACGAAAATGTTTTCGATATCTGCAGCTTTGCCCCACAGTAGAATACCATAGGACATAACGCAATGAAAGTAACTAAAATAGACTAGTCGAGCTGTGTCTACGTCAGTGAATTGTCTTACTTTTCTGACGGCGTAGGCAGCAGAACTAAGCCTTCCCGCGAGGCTGGATATATGCGAGCCCCACTGTAGCTTTGCATCAACTGTTATTCCCAGAAACACTGTTGACTTCACAGTTTCAAGAACTTCATTATTTAGGATAATATTAGGTCCTAAGTGTTTCACATTAGGCAAAGTGAACTTAACACATTTAGTTTTTTTAGCATTAAGAACTAAATTATTTGTTGTAAACCAGTGCGTAACTAAGGAGAGTGCACTATTCACGTCATCAAATTGCTCTCTATTCCTATCAACTTTGAAAATGAGAGATGTATCGTCTGCAAATAATACTATATCACATATATTTTTCAAATGGAACGGTAAATCATTTATATATACTAAGAATAAGAAAGGACCTAAAATAGAACCCTGCGGCACGCCTAATTGAACTGATAGGCCTGAAGATTTGACACCGTTGATGTCTACGCATTGCAATCTATTATTTAAATATGATTCTATGACGTTTAAAGCTCCATTTTGAACGCCGTAATAACGTAACTTGCGTAAAAGTGTGTCATGTTGAACGCAATCAAAAGCTTTGGAGAGGTCGCAAAAGACCCCTATTGCGTTTTGAGAGTTTTCCCATGCATTAAAAATATGTTTTAAAAGAGCAACACCAGCATCAGTGGTCGAACGACCCCGAGTAAAGCCATATTGTTCGCTATGGAGGAGGCAATTTACATTAAAATAACTGAGCAACTGCTTGAGTATTAACTTTTCAAATATTTTACTAAACGCAGGTAGAATTGAAATTGGTCTAAAATTACCAATATCCGACTTGGTTCCTGATTTAAACAAGGGAACGACTTTACTTTGTTTCATGAGGTCGGGAAATACACCAGCATCAACGCATTTATTGAATGTGACAGCTAGATAGGGGGCAACAATGTCAATTATATGACTTAAAAGTTTAATGGAAATACCCCAGTAATCACCGGTGTTTTTTGCCTTGAGAGTTTTGAAGGCATTGATGACGTCTTGCGGCGTTACATGCTCAAACTTGAATAAGAAGTCACACTTGGGTACAGAACTACGTAAAAGCTTCTCAGCATCAGTCGAAGAAGAATTTAAGGAGCGAGTTGTAGCTATACTTATTACTATTGAGTTAAGGTGCATGACAGTTACCACTGATGTGCAGTCTACCGTACGTACTAACATCTGGGCAAGTGGGTCTATTACTATACTCTATGGGCGGAGCGCCCCAGGACAGGTCTCCGCGCTTTAGTGTTACCTCTTAAGGTGTACTCCAGAAATTTGGGAGTGGGGGTGTTTCAATTTTTTTAAATGCCTTTGATGTTCCTAACTGCTGTCTCCATACTTCACTGTATATAATCATTTAGTTTATTTTACTTCTCTGTGAGGGGTGCGGCGCGGCGCGGGTGGTGATCACATTCAGGGACATCAAATGAATGGAATGCGAATTTTCAACCATATTGGATGGATGGAGTAGGTGTTCCCGGGAAACTTCTTTTCGCACCCGGATAAAACAGCCCATATTCAGCGCAGCTAGTGTAGCTTTCTAAATGTGAAATCATTACTCAAATCACTTCATCATTATCATACATAACACATAGGTAATAGGTATATTAATATTTCAAATCAATTAAAAAGCAAAACTACAAAATCAGACAAAGGTCAATTTTTTATTTAAAAATATGCTTAACAATATCTTAAACCAAAGTAAACAATTAAAATTAGGTCTTTGAATAAAAATGACTTTTGGAATAAGTAATCTATTTATCAATCCATGGACAACCAATTTGTGTAAAAGCACAAATTAAGATACATAGCCATGTAGATGCTTCTAAAATTACAAGTAAACGTTATGACAGCGGCCTTAAAGTAGCATAAAGTTTCTTTCGGAAGTTTCAATATTACAAGTAAGTAAAAAATGCGCATCAAGTTAAAGAAATTCAAAATACATTATTAACATTTAATGGAATTCTTGTGTGTGGTTTCGAAATAAAAATACACTATATTTGTACATATGGATCTCAATCATAAGGGCAAAAATTACTGAACAAAATTTTGATGATACTGTACAGTTATTTCAGCAATGACTGTGTTTCGGATAACACTTTGAACTGTACGTCCCGGCTGTCAGTGAACATCGTATCATTCGGCAGTCGTTATGGGTAGTCAGAGCCAGTATATATTATGAATAGAAAAGTATGGATGGAGAAAACATGCTGAGCCGACCCCAAATAAAATTGGGATAAGGGCAAGAGGATGATATTAGCTTCACCAATCCTTATTCTGAGTCATCAATATTTTGCTCATTGTTCCCATTACAGGCAGGCAAAAATTGACATCCCATATATTTGTTTTCTTTTACTGCGTGATTTATGACTTTATTCCATAAGGGGTCAGTGCTTAATAAATGTGGATCACAAAATAATATCACAGCCACTTGAGCTCGAGTAATCGCGACATTTAACCTCTTTGAACTTCTAACAAAACCTAATGAGTGTTTCTGATCTTCAGCTATGAGAGACTCAGTGGACCGCACGGTGGAAATGATAATAAGAGGCCTCTCTTGTCCTTGAAACTCTTCGACTGTGGCGATTTTCGGACGTCGCAATTTCATATGATCGAATAAGCGACGTAGATGTTTTATCTGCAAAATTAGCATTAGTTAGATATAGGCTTTTATTTTTATTGGTTCGAATTTAGGATAAGTAATCACCTGTGCTACATAAGGTGTTATAATGCCAAGTTCGTCAGGTTGTATATTATTCTTGTATAGCTTACAGACAGTCAATGCAACCATGGAAGCTTCTTCGGGATTATACCAAGAAGGGCTGTCCACAGCTTTAGCATTATTGCCTTTGACGCCATGCACAAAAATACCACCGGTTTTAGTGTTGTCAGCTATTTCATATATTTCCGAAACGACATCAAGTATCTTCGGTACAAATGGTGTACTTCGATCAAACTTAGCAACCAAAGTTGAATCATAAAACATTTCACTGGGCAAAGTAAGAACTTCTTGCAAAGACCTGTAGTTGTCAGTCAACTGTGTCACCAGCTTGCTATTAAACCCATTTTCGAAAGCCGCAAAGTCTTTTTGATATGGGAATGTTTCTAGTATTCTGGATAGGAAAGATATGTCCATTCCAAAGTCAAGGCAATATTTAGACACTACGACAGGCCCAAGCTGCATAGGGTCACCAGCTAATATTATCTGACCAGTTTCTTTGTTGACAAAACTCATGGGAATCATTATTTCCGGTTCTATTGCTTGTCCTGCCTCATCGACAATTATGTGGGTGAAGTGTCCTTTAGGTAGATCCATTTGGAGGAGTGACCCGAGACAGTTACAAGTTCCAATGGTAACTCGATATCTCGCTACGTAAGAAGCAGGCACATTCATATTAATACCATCATGAACCGTGTGAGTTGGTCTATGGGTATTTTCCTTTGCGATATTTAGAGTGGCGCAAAAAGGTTTTATTACTTCTGGAATGTTTTCTGAGTCAACCATATAGTTTGCAATAAGTCTGATTATGGAGCTAGAAAATTTGTTCCTGTATTGTAAAAGTCTTTCTGTAATTAGATTAGCTGCACTGTTTGATGGTGTTGCTACTAAAATTCTGCTATCTGGTATGAGGGTAAGTATTTGCAACAATGTCTCCACAACAGTGATGGTTTTACCGGTGCCTGGTGGTCCATATATGCAATAAGGCATTGGACGACATTCTCCGATTAAAATATTTTTTATAGCTACCATTTGACAATGGTTCAGTTTTTCATTGAACCATTTCATCGTGGCTAATTTCTCCAATGGGACTTGTGGGGGCCGTGTTACTAAGCGAGATGGGAACAAGACATTTGGTCCCAGATTAGTTATTGCCAAATTAATTGCATGGTGTGCTTTTCTTAGCGTATTCCTATTAAAATGGAATTCTACAGAGACATCACCACCCTGATAACTTTCATGGAATCGCGGATGAAACTTCATTAGTAACAAGTCTCCTCTGATAACGTGGACGTAGCCTTCATACGATGAAGCCTTATCGTCCCATATGTCTTTTACAATAACTTTATCTCCAATAATTATAGAGGGCCTCCTTTCAGACAGCTTTTTGATTTCAACACCCAGATACTCATGATGTCTCACTAAAAATGCGGATGGCATGTTGAAATTTTTCATATTTATTGTTGCTTGAATCTCTTCCAAGTACAAAAGAATGTGCCATCTGTCCATATAATTGCTGATGTTTAAATCATTTAATAGGCAAGGTAAACGCGTCTCAATCCTCTCTAAAATTGCATTGTGGTCTGAAAGCTGTTCATATTCATTGCCTATGACTGCCGACCACACTTTTTCGGGTATATTAAACTGTCCCAATCTGACAGAAATAAAGTTTGGGGTTTTTTTTAAGGGAACACCGGGTACATAAGATTTATTATATCCATTTCTCATTTCCTTCATAATCTGATTTACTTCAGATATATTTCGGTAAGGACTGCCATTCACTGATGAATCATCCCTTGCATCAATATTGTCACTTGAGATGTTAATTTCAATTAATCTCTCAACTTTAAAACCTCTGAATGTTATTATCATGTGTTCTTTAAACTTTCCATAAAACTTGGGATGGCAAGTCATGGTAAAGTTAAATGTTTTATTAGGCATCAATCTAACCGAGTTGGGTAAAGGCGGATAGATACTGATTTGCGAATCTCTTTTTTTGCATAGCAGCATCCATCTATACATTACTATTTGTTGATTACTTTTATTTGTTATAGCAAGAGTTAGTTGCGGCTTCTCATGAAAGTTTACATTATCGAACTTTAGAGGGTATGTAACCTCTATGTTATTCTGTGCTTCAGTTGCTAAACTTCTTTCCTCTATATCGTCTATGATGGGAGCGCTTTCAGTAATTGTTTTTGCATTCTCTGTTATGTCCATTTTGATGACTCTCCATGAGAATGAACCTTGATTACTTTCAACAGCTTCTACAAAAGCCTGGAATAGATGATATTAAGATCAAATAAGTGTTCCATAAAATACCATGATATCTCTTATAACAAAATCAGCTTAATATTGGGCTCTGGATCAAGCGTTTATGGAAGTATTGATAATAATGTTGAATTAATGATACTTTAAAAGTTAACAGAATTAAGACTGATGTTCCACATTATGCAATTTTGTTTTGTCTTACCCTCGCTCCAACATGAGGTTCACCGCCAGTGACCACACAGTGTTTGTTAAAAAATATTTGTTTATCACAACTCCCCTGTTCTCCATTCCATGAAGTTATTACTGTAGATATCACTTTACTCCTTAGTGGTCGGAATGAGAGTACCTCTACTACCTGTTGAAAATGTTTATGAGTTATAACTATCATGAAAATATATGAGTTAGATATACTAGTCCAGATGTTAATTTTGTTTTCTTCAAAGGCTATTTTAGAATAATTGAGTATTGTAAAATATTTTTGGTTTTGGGGAACTTTAGGGATGACAGCAATATGGTTTTCGTACACAATCAAGCACTAAAACAGCCGCTATTGATCTTATCACAAAAATCAAAACCAACATAGATCAAGGAAACCTAGTGTTAGGGATTTTTATTGACTTAAAAAAAGCTTTTGACACAGTGAGTCACAAAAAGCTACTACAGAAATTATCCAATATAGGTGTCACTGGAGAGGCCCTTAACATTTTTAAATCCTACTTACAAGACAGAAAACAGGTAGTTAAAATAAAGAATACTACAAGCGCAATCAAAACCATGCCACCATACGGCTGTCCACAGGGCTCAATAATCAGTCCACTATTATTCTTAATCTACATAAATAACCTTAATAAAATTGGCTTAACAGGAAAGCTAACATTATATGCAGACGACACATGTCTTTTTTACTATGGAAAATCAATCCACAACATTATAGCCGACGCACAAAAAGACCTTGACCTCATTAACGAGTGGTTAAAATACAATCTCTTGACAATTAACACCTCAAAGACATCTTTCATGATATTTGCGGCAAAAAATAAAAACATACCAGACTTTACACAACTCAGAATAAATAATGAAACAATAAATCAATCAAATCATGAAAAATATCTCGGACTGTGGCTGGATGACAAATTAACATGGAAAATGCACATTGATCATACTAGAACCAAACTAACGTCAACACTAGGAGCATTACGTAAGGTCGCAAAGTGTATTCCACAAAAAGTACGTACAGTCATATACAACTCCCTCATCAAATCACACCTAGAATACCTAATTGAGGTATGGGGATCAGCTGCTGTAACCAATATAAGCCCACTTCAGAGGATACAGAATAAATTAATTAAAATATTGTTCCGATACCACTACCTCACCCCAACAAAATTATTATACAAAAAAAGTAAATTACTAAATCTTAAGCAATTATACATCTATAACACTTGCATTCTTATCAAAAAAATTATATCTAATCAAGTTTTAACTGACTTGCAACTACCTACAAAAACAAGTACACATAATTTAAGAAAGAAAAATAAACTACAACTCATTAAAGTTCGAACAAATTATGGGAAGAAAACGATATTATTTGAAGGAGCACAGCTATACAATAATTTACCTAATGAGATGAGAGATTGTAACAACCTAAACGTATTTAAAAATAAACTTAGGAATTATGTATGCACACTATAATGTAAACCTAGATACTATACCTGGAGGTGTAAATAATTAATTTAATAGGAAGTACTTTGTATCTCATTATAAGTGAACTGTATGTAAGTTCTTATGAGAAATAAATATCTTTAAACCGAGCTAATGAAAGGATAGACTCACCATATTAGATGATATATCCATAGGATTATCCTCATCATACTGAACCTTACACATCAGTTCCAACATATCTCCTTGTATAGGTACAAAAGTGGCAACAACGTCATCCAGGCTGAATTTTAGGTCACTCTCCTTTATAACGACGTAGCGGTCTTGTCGAATTTGTACTTCACCAATGATTACATGTTCGATGACTTTGTAGCCATTCTCATGAACTTCTAAGTCAAAATCACCCCAGTGTTCACCTTGGTTCTCAAGGATTCTCACTACAACTAGCGAGTCTTTGGATTTTTTGTAGCATAAATAAAGAACCTTGTCATTTAAGTTAAGGTTTACGGAACAAGCGGTAATGTCAAAATAAAGCATTCCATCGATAAGAACATAATTGCCTTCGTCACTTATGTATGTTATTAGACCTGAAATTAATATTTATTTTAATGTTTTATTCGTACAATTACAAATACTGAAAACAACTGCTTCTGGGGTTTTCAAAGTTCCTGTTTAGAGTGACACTACTTACTACACTTATTCTATAAAAATCCCCAGGAATTCATGGAAAATAAAGTTTTAAATTGAATGCAGATGGCATTGAATCTCATAATCTTTAAAAGTTCAGACACTAGAGGCCAGCCAGATGAATTGTGGAAGAGAACACATATTAAATAATTTATATGATAAAAAGAGTTACTAAGAATGCACAGGCCATAGTACACTATGTACCCCTGTATGAAAGACCTAGAACTATATAAATAAATGAAAGATCTCACCCGTCCGTTCAAAACAGTCATTTCTAGGTATATCCTGTACGTCTGCAACCTCTGAGCTTTCCTCTTGTTCCAAATCAAGTTTAACAAGTTCATCAGCCAAATAGTTTTCCATTTCCTTATCATATTCTTCAAATGCATTGTTAGAAAAGAAATAGTTAAAAAATGACTTTATATACGAAAACATTGTGTTTGGTTTTTATTTTAACAACTAGGTAAATAAAAGAAAAATTAAAATAGATTTTTTGTTATTGGACAAATCCTTTGTCATATTCAAACTCCCATTCTGTAGATTTGAGATAGTCAAGCTCCTTCCTTAATGCTTGAATTCGTTTTTGGTGCATCTCTTTTTGAGCATTCTTCATTGACTGTTCGATGCTCAGCCCAAGATCCGCATGGTTAAGAGACTGGTCAAAATTCTGAATTCTACTTTGTGCCGTGTTCTGAAATCAGTAAAAAATTACACAGTTAATATTCTATAAAATAGCAATATAATATTAATAGCTAAACCAGAATTTTAAAAATGAATTACTTGAGGAGTTTCTGGTTCGGAAGGAGAATAAGTAGACTGCGAAATGTTACTTGAAGTAGACATCATCAGAATTAAAGCAGATATTGTACTGTCCACATACTCCTTTGGTTTTATGTCCAAATGAAAATACTTGGCGTTATTTAGTTACAAAACACATGAAATTCTCATGAACAAAGGCAGAGAATCCAATCCGCTTCAGCGAAATCAAAACCATCAAACAAAACGAGCTAAAGTCGACATTGACACTTTTCAACTTTTGTCAGACAGAAACACATAGACGTAATATAGTAAACAGGACTGCGCACTAATACCCAAAAAACGAGCCGAGTGAAGCAGATAGCACGAAGGCCTACTGTCCTTTTCTAACAGGGTGACTATAAGATTAAGCTATGTGAGACCAATCCGAGTTTGCTAAGATTATTAAACACAGATTGGTATTGAAGTTTTAACTTACGCAGTTTGTGACCTTAAAATACTGACATAAGCTTTTAATAATTAGCGGGAATTAGCAGTAATAAAAACAGGAAGATTCGACAGACGGCCTCCGTACTAACTGTTTCACTCGGCTCGTTTTTTGGTTAAAAGTGCGCAGTCCTGTTAACTATATTATGTCTATGCGCACGACTGACAGGCCGACAGCAAGCAAATTGACATTGACACTGACGTGTAGTAAAGGAAACTAAATTCATTAAAATAATAATATTATTTTCAATTCTTTTACTTGTTAAAATTTACAATATTTTTACCATCATAAGACTATATTTTAGTAAATCAATGAGCCGGTGACATACGTATAGACTAGACTATTAAGACACCATGACTGACAAAAAGTTCGTATTTAAGCATCAGCAAAAGGATAATGACGATGATCATGAGTATTTAGGGACACAATGTTTCCAAATCAGTCCTAATGTCGAAGAAAAGGAAATCCCAACTAATGGCGAAGAGTACTTACTAAAAGTTATAAAGGAGCGCGCCAAATGTGCAACAGTTACCAAGTGTAATTTAGATGCATCACAAACTCGCAAGAAGCTTTGTAACACTGTAAAAGAGGTAATCATTATTTGTCTATAATCACTACAAACTACTTATGAAACATTAAATCGTTCATCGGTTAAAATTATTTTATTTATTCCCAGCATAAAGTACCCGAAAAACCTGAAAAGCTTAAACCCACAATAGAATGGCAGAATATTCAGATAGCTGATTTCTCAGACCTTCATATGTACGTCGTACGTATGGCGGCTCGTAAGAAAGCGGAACTACCAACAATATTCCAAGACACATATAGAGACTTCATGCAGGACGGTGAGATACAGTGGATGCAGGTGTTTGATAGCACAGAACCAACACTGTCACATGTGGTTGGGTTGTCTCATGGTGTGGTAGAAACAGGCTTGGATACTATACTATCAATTTTACAACGGATAAAACCGGGAGAGTCTATTGACCGTAGAACAGGTATGTAGATGGTCAATACTTTTTGCTTATTTAACTAAAAAAATGTGTCAGTAACCAAAACAAAGTATCTACATCTTTGAATGTAGTTGTTTTCCTTAATTCAATTTATGGTTTCATATGAATTTTATAAATTTCAGGATTATGGCTCCATGCGCTACTAACTGTTGCAAGACATCCACCACAGTCCGATGATAGTTTTCTATTAAGAAATCTCTGTAGAAGGTGTGCAGAAATTAGGTAAATGTGTACTGAATTGTTCTTTACTCTAACTTGGTCTCAAGTAGAAAATGGCCTACTTTAATTTCCTCTAGTATCATTCTGCTCAATCATTCTAGAAAAAATTATGGTGTATCTAAGAAGTATCATGCTTTTTTGTTTTTTTTTTCCTGACATCTACTCATTAAGCATCTGATAACTGATAACCTCTGTTTCTTCTGTTTTCAGGGCCGGTCTAAATCTAGATGATGAGAATGCAAGAGAACTAGCAACACCTTTAAATATTTTTATATGTATAATAGCAAAGTATTTTGGACAGCATGACTTGGGTGACTATGAACTTCATGATTCTATAGTAGGTCAGATTTATTATGACTCAAAAGTAGCACAGATATTTTATTGACACTAGGTTAAGTTAATTTTATAATTAGGTTAATTGAAGACAGCTGTGCGGTCGCAAATATTCGAATACTCTGGCTCACTCTGAGGTGCAAATCTAAATATGCACATATGTTACAAATACAAAAGCTATTTTCTTTAATGGCAACTGAAAACTACAACAGGGAGGAAGAATTATTTAATTTGTGCAGATATCCATAACTTAAAAAAAAAATATCACGAATTGATACTGAAATTCTTAGAAGGATGAATGTACTTTCTAATCAGTTAACTGAGCTTAATTATACACCTGCTAATGTTTGTAAATGCGAAATATAAGGTGTCTTGTAATATAAGCAGTTTCTCTACTTGGAGCTGTCAGAGTGATATAACTAGCAATAGTGTATTTTCAACTATTCTTAAATAATTCGTATTATTTTAAATGACTGCCATGAAATAAATATTTTTATGAACAAAGTTTTATTTATTATAATTTATTTTCCACCAGTTTGCAAAGGGAACAAATATAATGACCACCATAAAATGCTTTTATACCCTAAGTTTTGTATCCAGAAATATCTACTGAACACCAGAAAAATAAAGTCTAAAAATGTAATAGTACCAGCTATTTTAGTCACAACTTCACTTTAAATTGTATTCGACCACCAAATTTAGTAAATGATCACCAACTCTTGACGACCAAATTAATGTATTATTTTTGCCTAAATAAGTCACTGTGATTGCCATAAAATGTAGGCTTATTACCAAATAAAGTATTATGATGCCATATAAAGTTATGTGTCCGGCTTGCAATGCATGCGTGAGTGTCAGTATGACGAGTGACAGGGGAAAATGGAAGAAAATGACATATTGCGCCGACTCCAAGTAAAATTGGGAACAGGGCAGGAGAAAGAAGAAGAAGAATGTGTTTCTCAATACACTCCCTCGAAAACACACTCTTATCGCACTGTTTAGAGGCATGCAATAGACAATTTTCCACACTAGTGCAGGAAAAGGGTCCCCATAATGTTATTACATCTATTGTATCAGGCCGAACTTATTTTTTTGGAGTCAGTTTACTTAAACAGGATAGCAAGATGTAAAAACTTTGATTATCATTTTATATTAAAACACTGGTATAATTTTAATGATCATTTACTACTTTTGGTGATCATTTACTACTTTTGGGATAACAATGATTAATTTGGACTCATTTTGCTTAAATAGGATTGCAGAATTTAAAAACTTTGGTTATAATCTTACTTTAAATGGTGGTTTGATTTTGGTGATCATTTACTATTTTTGGCTTGCGCATGATTTATTTTGGAGTAATTTCACTTAAATAGGATAGCAAAGTGTTAAAACTTTGGTGATAGTTTTACATTAAAATGCGAGTTTCATTTTGGTGATCATTTACTATTTTTGTCTGCTATTTGTTACTATATCTGGTGATCAGTTAAACATAAGCCGTTTGCAAATATTTGGTGTACAGTACAGCAGATATGGGCTAGAAATATAATACAGAGGAGGACACAGAAATAAAAGAACAACAAATATATTTATGATTATTATATTTAAACGATCAATCATTACAATTATAAATTGATGATATGTACCTATCTATAATAAAATAATAAGCCTTTTCGAACGATTAGAAAATGACACCTACTTGATAACAATAATAATTGCGATAGCTAAGAAACAGTTTATCACTCGTTAAAACGCGAGCGAACTTCGAAAATACAATAATTTTAATTTAAGCATTCTGTTGTAAGACAAATTTGAAAAATAACGTGAAGATTCATTTGAAACAATTTAAAGATTTTTGTCGTATCGGTCTGAATGGTAGGTTCTACCATGGCTTGTCAAAAGCGATATACGTACGTAGTCAGAAACATATGGTGCTTTACGACGCTCAAAACTTTATCTGTCTTTCACTCCTCATCATTTCATGATGACATGAGACACGGATGGCCCTACCATCAGTGTCTCGATTAAAATTTTAACTTTCCACGTTATTTTTCAATGTTTGCCTTACACTTTTCTACCACAGATAAATTCTAAATAACAATAATAATCAAAATTACAATTCACCATCTATCTACGAGTGATTAACCCAACGATTAAATATTTAGAAATAGAATCACTGGAAAACTTATGTCACTGTAAAGTTCAGTGTACTAAATTTAATTCATTCCAAAATATTTCATAAAAATGTATAGAAAAAATACCAGTCAACTGCTCAAGTTTAAGTCCTGCTCAGCCCCCACAGTCAATGAAAACTTAATTCCATGCAAAATCATACTATTTTCGGTTCCATTGTGAAAGCATTAAAGATCAATTTCGTTCTGGCATATTTTGAAAGCTGAGGCCTGAGCGAAGTCTTGTTAAACTGAGCATGAATAATATAAAATGTTTACAGATCAGTGCTTAGGTAAATATAATTTCATTGAACGGTTTCATGAAACATTAGTCTACTCTTATTACAAGATGGGGTTTAATTAGTTGGAGTAAGTTTGTTATGTAAAACTTCAAAAAGAGTGCTTTTGCAATAGGAGGGCTAATGTCTCAAGTGGCAGATCTCTTTTTCAACCGTACCTAAAAAGTGTTTCAAAATAAGTCAATAAAAAAAAAAAACTATCACAGTAGACAGATCATTACATCAAATGTGCACATTTCTACTTTCAATAATTTCGATATAATTTATTGCACGTAAATACATTCATTGCTAATTTCAAGAGAATTTTAAGTCTAACACTATGTATTGACTAACGCTAAGTCACTAGATTTTTCAAAACTAATGAATATCTGTCGCAAAAGTTTATATCTAGGCTTCTGGAGCTCTATGTCTAGTGTATCTACATGTTTATACATAATTCTGTAATTATCTAATACATTTTAAAAGTAGGTAGGAAAATCTATTGATTCAGAAATACCTAATTATCTTTGGATTTCTCAGTTTAGGTATCCACTAGGTTTGAGCGTTGTTAAATTAAAGAAAAACAAAAGAGAAATTAAGTCAGGTACAGAATTCATTTAAAACAGATTTAGCAAGTTTTTGTTAACCTAAGTGAAAGCGTTTAATGTGCAACTACTATTAAAATGGCACATTCAAAGATACTTTTACGATTCATCAAGTAATATAAGAAACGGATCGACGACACCCATGACATATCGATTTCATGACAGAGCTGTTTGATCACAAAAGATTCCGACTCGATTAGATACGCGGTTTTAACATAAAAATGGTTTATAAACCCCTTTTAAAATATGATAGATTTAAAGCTATTTGATAGCGTGATAACAGTCTATTTGTAAGGTGAGATTATTTTTGGAAGGTATATAAACCAAATTATAGAAGTACCTACGGCATGCAAAAGTAATAATGCGTAAGAGCTATGTACACAAAAGTCTTCAGCAGAAGCAGCGCCTTCTAGCTTCACTCGTCATCATTGAGAAGATCTGTGCAAGATTTAGCTTTGGTTGATCTGAAAACAAGTTAAATGTTGAATTAATATACGACAACTTTTTTATGCCGACTTTAACATACTTGGGAAAGACTAGGCAGATGGCTGTGTTAATCGAAATAAAATTCATGTTACTTTACTTTCTTATGGCAAAGGAAAGAAAGTCCTATTCGAACTGGTGTTTTAGCTAGTTTTATTAAGTAGCAGTTATTCTGTTACCTATAGGGACGAAATATAATGAATGTCGCGTTATAAGTTCCGTTGCACATGAAAGTTAAACGTACAGAGCTAAAACTACTTACTGTGGGTTTTTGACTCGTCTGCAAACCCTGAGTTCTATGGGTCCACTGCGCACTGACTTGAATAGCGCCAGTGCTTCTACATGCGCGAGTTCATGGCATGCGTGTCCGTTCACTGCTAACACCTCATCTCCTGAAAACAATCACATGGGCATTTTAGAAGGGACTAATTTACCTTCAATCTTTTGCAAAACCATTTAAAATTAGATTTCGCACGACACATTGTCCGCGTATCCTTCACCTATACATTTTTTTTGTAAGAAATTTCTTCTCGAAGCAGGAAAATACGCTTCAAAGTCTTAAACATTCTTCCCAGTAAGTACATCCAGGTTTTTCCAAATGAACTGGAATGATTTAATTAATTCAACCACAATTGGTTGGGTGATATTCAACGTTTCAAACATTTTTCCTTAGTTCAAGAGGATGCATAATATGAAATGGGACACAACTTATTTGTTAACAGTGCCATTTAAAACCATGTTAAGCATAGGTACTAAAATTGTATTTATGTTGAAACTTAATCTTCATCATAAAGAATTATGAATAATGTTATTTATTACTGTGTACATACATATAGACGAAAAAACCAATTACTGTAATACCTACATAATATTTTATTTCATACTTTACAACTTTTGTTGTCATATAATGCTTTATTTAGAGCATTGCATTTATTGACGTTAATGTTCTATTGAAATTAATATGACATTGAAACAAATTAGTTGCTTTTTCCGAGTGGACGTGTAACTAGGGTTTAATTTAAATATAGGTACGACATTTATTACCTAATTGTTGCCGGTTTAAAGGTCAAAGTTTGAAACATTATTCCACAGAGTCCTTTGATAACACTTGAACTGAGAGCCGAGACGTGACAATATTGTAGGAATATGATAAATCATTATGCACATATAAACATTGGTATCATGTACTCACTGCTGTTCGGGTTACAATAGCCTAGCTAGTTGATACTAAACGCTTTGTTATTATGCCGTTTCGACGAACTACCACAACACGGCTTCCTATTCTTATCACATTGCATTCCTCGATGCTATTAAATTATCGCAGTTCGTTATTATTTATCAATTACATTTACGCGAAAACTGAAAAATAAACACTGTAGGTAATCAATTAAATGCACGAAACTTACCTGCTTTCAGTCTTCCATCATCAATAGCCTGTCCTTGTGGTAGGATGCTTTTGATGAATATGCCCAGTGGACCCCGTGGTGAGTCACGACCTCCCACGATGGTGAAGCCGAGCGGTTTCTTCCCATGGCCTTTCTCGAATGTTATAGTGTGGTAAGTATGCGTTGGCGCCCTTGGTCTCCGGGGTAAGGTACAGAAGTTTGCCGCGTTCGGCGTTTGTGGTTCACGTTCACTATCGTCTTTACATTTTGTCCGTTCAACACCGTCGGGCGTGTCGACGTTAACAACGTCCGCGGCACAACTGAGCGCTAGGGTGTCCTTGTTGGCGCCACCATAGCTTACGACTTGCCGGCGCAGCAGCTTGTTGTTCATGCTGCTGTAGCTCGCGTTCTGACCCTTGAGGAAGTGCGAGTGCGCCGCTGCCGCGCTGTCGGCTGACTCGTCCGCCGCTGATAGCGTTGTGTGATTACACGCCGACTCATCCTGCGACCGACGTCGGTCTATTTTGACGTCACATTTGTCTGCACGTTTTTCCTTCCCCAAAATAATTGCATTTTCGTAATCCACAGAACTTTCTCTCATTAATATTATATTCCTTTGGGATAGTTCTCTTTGCCTGGCGTCTGCTGGCTTATCTCGCTGCCTACAAATTACTATGTCAATTTCGGCGGCTCCAGATTTAAGAGCTTCTTTAGCTTCAGCCATGGTTAAATCGCGAAGTCTTCGACCATTTACATTGAGCAGTTCGTCTCCAATACGTAGGGTGCCTTCTCTGCAAAAAAAATAATAAAATGTTAAATACAATACAAATAAGGAACTTTAAGTGGTATCTAAAAAGTGCTACGTACTTCTCCGCTAATCCACCGGGTACTACATGTGCGACGAGATATCCCACATGACCTTCATCCGTTAGTTTGGTTTTGGCAATGAATATTCCGAGTTCATCTGAAGGATTGTTCCTAATAATCCTTACAACTTTAAACTCGTTTTGTGATTTCTCTTGCCTGCTACCTCTTGTAGGTCTCCTACATGGAGGAATAGGTGGAATGCCGCAATCCTGACTTGCGTCCCTTTGCCGCATTTTCTGTTTTTCGGTAAGCTGTAGAAATTGAGGTTCCTCGTAATCATTTTCTTTTTTTGGCATACGCCTAAGAATTTCCTTACGATCGAGTGATAAAGCTCTTTGGGTTTGTCTAGGCCTTGGTCTGGGACAATCTTTCCTCTCCCTGCTCATTCTACCCGATGTTCTCGCTTTCATGTAGCTTTGATCACCGGATACACTCCTACCATGACTAGGAAGAAGAGTGTTTGCCTGAGAAGCAGAACTTTCACAGCGAGATGATATCCTGTCACTGTCGAAAATAGAAGAGGCTGCCGATTCGTTAACAAGAATTCCTGAGTCTGCATCTTCGCAATCTTGAATTAAAACGTTTTCATCATCGCACGATATTTGATATACATCATCATGAAACACTGAATGACCTTTTTGGAACTCTTCTAAGCCAGGCAAAGCGCCATACGAAAAACTGCGTAGCTTAGCTTTTACTCCACCTCTTTTCTTTCGGCTTTTCACGGCACTGGTTGTTTTCAAAATATTATCATTACTAGCATTTACTTCCTCGTCGTGTTCACCCGCTTGCTTATAAAGCTTTGATAGAAATCTGTTAGTAGATGACTTCAGATATCTATCAGACATGGCTCTTAGTTTTGCCGATAGACAGGAACTAGGCCCCACCGAATCTTTTCCATCCTTAGTCTTAAGTTTATCAGTCTTTTTTTGAGTGTTGAGCGCGATTGGTGCATCATCGTATGCTTCATAGTCATCGTTAAAGATTTGATCACTAGATTTAGAAAGCTTAGCGCCAGCTTTGGGTATTGCATGATATCTATCACACTCTGAGCCGGAGCTGTAACATCGAGTGCCTCTGTTCGTAAAAGATTTGCCTTCTCTCCATTGACACTCAACAGGACTAGTCATACTTTTGACGAAAAAGACATCGTCATCATAGTTGGGCATTTTGACCCAGGGGTTATGATTTTCGAATTCAATATGAGTGTCAGCGTAATTGTGCGTATACCGACAATTAGTGACATCTTCTACGTGTCCGAAGCCACTGCAGTCACTTCCAGACGTTGATGCAGCGTCGTCTCCATGCCGCAGTGGACCGTTCGATTTGAAGCAAGATAGTTTAGTGTTCTTTACTTTGTCGAGCAACGGGTTTCGCTTTTCTCTACATACCATGTATTCTTTCTCCAGTGAACCTCCGCGGTTTTTGCGCGATGTATTATAACTTTCCTGCGGTGAAGCGGGGCCGTTTTGTAGAGATATGCGCCGACTAACTGGAGTCTCGGCAGCCCGGTGGCATCGATGTGGAGATTTTTCAACGATTATAATCTGATCGCTAAGATTGTAGAAGTTGGTTTCAACCGAGCTGCTGCTGCTTTTGCGATTGGGGTAGCGTACTGGAGATAAATCTGAAAAGATAAAATGTGTTGAATTAACATTTTAGAAAGTCAGTCACGAAGTTTCAGAATCTTGGATTGTAAATTGTATATCAATACGATTCTCACGGACGAATCTGATCTGAAGTTCGAACTTTCAAGTAAACAGCTACGGTAATACATATTCATGTTATCGAGGAGACTCTAGGGAAAGTTCCCTTTCCCTTAGACTCGGCAACTGGCTTTCCAGTGTTAAGTTAAAGTATCAAGTGACAGGAGACAACTAGACGTGTCAATTACGTACTGATTGCGTCAGTAATATGGCCCGTAAATACCGTCGGGCGTCCTAATGACGTCATTATCCAGGTATATTTTCCTTAAGGTAAAGCCAACATTCCTATTGAGATGAAATTCTAGCATTTCTCGCATCTATTCAAGTGTCAAGTAGTCACTTCCTATTTTCTCCTTTTCTTTGGTATCTATTGCATACTCATGAGGCATTTGCGTGATTACGTAAGGCATAGGCTGTTGCCTATTAATTAACAATGACAAATCGTGCTATTCGTAAATAGTGGGTGCATGCGCTCACAGTTAGTCCGAATTTGAATACAAATGAATTGAACAAATTACCTTATAAGCTAATTAGTATATCATTCACAGACACATTAATGACGTTTTATTAGAGGATAGAGCGAATTGAAATTAATTTAGATAATCATGATTACGTATTTGAAACTTTATCCTTCGTGTTATAATGTATGCGTAAGTACATAGAAACATACTATTGGAAATGTATTTATTTTCTGATTAATTATTATAAATGGTATTGAAATAATAGGTATGTACCTACACGATGAAGTGTGCATTTTGTAGCATTGTATTAAATTCAAGATTATCTCAGAACATAATAAATACAGAACTGTTAAAGTGTATATTGAGAAGTCGCTGCATGTTGATGAAGAGGAAAATTTCTGTACCGGCACGATTCTTATGAGTTGGAAATATGTACCATATTGTTTAGGCTATGCACCGACTTCTGTAGACACAAATATAGCATCATCAATCTATTTTAACGCGTAACTTTGGCGTACACCACCAACTTGCTATACCTATGTATAATTTCCTTATATTAAATAATTTGTTATTATGATGCACGAGTAATTTGCAAATAACTTAATAAGTCTGAAATATATTTATTGTTTACTGACTCAGCGACCTCTTCGACTGGCGCAGATAATGGAGGAAAAGCAGACATTGGATGACTAAACGGTACTTTAAATAGTTCCCTAAGATAATATCATTAAGCTACATTTACTCGGTCAGGAGGAAATAAGACAATTTGTAGGACAAAGATTTTAGATATCGTGGGTGGAAACAATGACAACTATAAAATTAGCCCACACAATGCAAGATGCAACTCTCACAGCGTGGGTGCGTTTTATGCACTTTTAAACACCCTTTATGCAGTTTAATGTGTTTTGTATAGGCTTTCGTGGGCAACGATGTTAAGTCGAATGATTTTATTAAATTGATTCGTACTGATAGGTAGGTAATGAATGTCACAGAATTTCATTGGATGATTCAACGATCCTTTTAGATTTTAAAATACTGCAGAGTTAATATTAATTGTTTACCAAAAATTTATCGCCCTTGTATCGTAGTAACTATTTAGTAATCTTTGCTATTCTGTTCTTAGATGGGTATAGTAGAAGAAGCAAATACATAATTGCTAATTACATAATAAGTAATTGTGTAGGCACTATAGGTAAGTACCTATACGAAATGGGAAAGTTAAAACCACAATTGTCGAAGTCCATACTGTCTCTGTTAAAACCATAGATTTCGATATCTTTGCTATTGAAAGTGATGTAACAGTAGAACATAATCGAAACCGCGGAAATTACAAATGTCACTGACCTTGGCTACATTTCCTTGCGTTTCCGATCATAAATGTCTAGCCATTTCGTAATATTTATTTTAAAGAGAAAACGTGGGTAGGACGCAAATTGTCATTTGCTTTTTCAACTATTGGCCGTTTCAACATTCAGTTTTATAATGTTTTAGCGCATTTAGTGTTAACGTGTGAATTTAACTTGGCAGTATGATAATATCGTACTGTGATTATGTGCCTTTCTTATGTGTGTAAATATCGATTGTGAAGCTAAGCTATAATGAGTTTGTGATGAATGTGTTTTGTGATGAGTTTCAGACATACATATTTTATAGCAAAGACATTGAGAATTGTATCGCGCCGAATTATACCTATCTTTACTTGTTACGGTTTTCCTTTGTTTTTGAAGAGATCGACACTTTATCCCCTTTATAGGCTACTGCTTGACCTCGTTTATCCTTATTATCATAGGTACTTGATCGAGGAGAGGCTACAGATTTTTAATACTTACGCTTCAAAATTGCGATAATTAATGGATTTTATAGCGATAACATAAATTGGTTTAAGGAATCGATTAGAACTTAAATGTTAAAAATGTTACAAATTCCGCGAATTGATATTTTGCGACTTCCTCTATTGAAACAGGTATCCTGCTCGGTCCTCCTTTGCCGATTAAAAAAAAATCCAAAATGGTTATATGTAATTGAATATCTTTTTAACTCTAAGTAATAAGATTTTCCTATAAGTATCGAAGCGTATCATTTGAACAAATTGGTCGTCTTACCGATCCTCGAGCGGCGTGTTGGCCGAGGTTCGTCGGACGTGACGGCTAGTAGCCGCGGCGGCTCGCCCTTCTTGAACCACCGCATTTTCAACTGTCACTCCATTATAGTGGCACTGCAACAAGGAATATTAGATTATGTAACCTGGATATTGTGGCCAAGTCGAAAGTGCTCCAATAAAAGTTGCTTGGAGCTATAACTTTGCGATAAAAGCTGAGCTTCTAGCTAGGGTAGGAGGCGCTTTTAAGACTTATGTCGGTCACACGCAGCCGTAAGAGTGTGTATCGTAAAGATAGTATCCAATTACTGTAATGTAAAGTGGTAATTATACCAATCAGCTAATGACACCCCTCTTGCGTCGGTTTAAAGATATCAATCGATTAGTAATTATAATTATGTAAAGAAATCATTTGAATACAGGCGATAATAACAAGAAAGCCTATAAGTACTTTATATTGAAGTTCCCCAACAAACAGCAAGTATGCAACTATCCTATAGGTGGCCAAAGTTTAGTGAAACTTGAGCCAACGCAAACAGCCTGAAGTTTGTATAGAACTGTTCATTTGTCAACGAGAAGATGTCGCAATTCCAAACTCAAGTATCTACCTACCTGTCTGTATTATAAGTGGTATACCATTGACCACTTCAAAGTTATTAAGTCCAGACAGGTTTCTCAACTTGTCCGTCTCCTTTTACGATGCTATTTGCACATACCTACCTATTTCTGCAAGTACCTACAAGTGAATGCTTGCATAAGTGTAAAAATCTAATGTTAATTAATTTACGAAGGTTACTTCAAGTTGTCATTGATGGACAAAGATATTTAGGACTTAGGTGTTACTATTTTTATGGCATTACGTTGCATTCATAGTAAATTACGTTTGTGCGCCAAATCTGGAAGCTTTTTTTTATTTTTGCGATTATACACATTAAAACGATGTAGTTTGGAGTTTAAAGCCTCCAAAATTCTTTCCTGTCGAGGTCGTACACTCAATTTGAGCAGGTTCATAACCAGTTTCTTAATACTAATTTTGCGAGTTTACGTATCCACAAAACATTGTCCTTTGACCTCTTACATTACAGTCACTACAAAACATCTGCGTGGCGGCATTTAGACATTCGCATACTTACCACCCTCTAATTAAGTTCTATTAATCCTTGTATTTTTGGAGAATAGAGTTTGCACACTATTTTAATAATGAACTTTTCCCTGTGGTCCCACCTGCGCCCAAGAGAACTATTTACCCACTAAAATAATGTTCCTTCTCAGGCTCCTATCTGTGTCTGTGTAGCAAATTTTGGCGTGCAATCCCGACAGACAGACAGTTACTAGCTTAGCATATAATGTTAGTAAGGATAAGATAACGTGTTATTTTTCTTTCCTAGGAGACAAAAACTGCTAACTACTCTAACACGAACAGATCACAGCTCGTCAGCATCACATTACATGTTCCGAGCAACACATAGCATTCACAGATCATTACATTATCTCACACATCCATCAGCGCAGTCATAACATAGTTACCGATTGGTTACGTCGCCGCGACAAGGCATCCATCAACAAATAATATCGTAAGAATCGAAACCAAACTCGATTTAATAATCACGTAACGTCTAACCTTGCTAGTGGCAGCTGCGCCAGAGTTGTGTAACAAATCGTTTTTTTTTTTGCAGCAGCACTCGGTACTTCAACCGGGTGTCATAATTTCTCAATGCCTATCGATTAGTGTAATTGAAAAGGTTAGGGGCAGTTTAATTAGTTAATTTATAATGATACCACTCAATGTTCGATTTATTTCGGGAAAAGTGGCACTGCACGGATAACCTTCTGATCTTGAGCGTAGCGAGATAAATGGGTAATGATTTATTGCGGGTATAATTAGTTGGAAGTAGGTCGAGCCAGTGTCAATTTTGTACGTCGTATAAATGCATAACGATAAATAATAATAAATATGCAAATGAATGAAAATGAAGCATAATACCGTATTTTATTAACATAAAAGTGCATGCAGTTTCTGAGTTGACGGATGATGACATGTACGTGTAACAAGACACAGACACTCATGCTTACCTACATAAAGAGGAAATATCAGTGTTAAACACAAAACCATAAGTTTAAAATTATAGGGAACTTGTTGACTGATAGACAACATTTACGAACACAATACACACATCGATAAACAAAGACTGACAGATATAAACCACAATAATGACCCAACAGAGGAAAATTGCTTAACTAGAAGTCCACAATGCGTCATTTCAGTCCAAAGTACCACATTTTATATTCGATAAGGTACTCTTACTGGTAACGACGTCTTTGCAACGTTTCCGCATACAAATTATGCAGGAAGTAAGCAAAGGAACTGTGGAGAATATCGACTCATTACTAATATAGTCAGAAGAATTATTTGTTTCACATAATGAACAGTAGGTATCGGCAGCTCGAATTTACATAATTGTCACGCCTGAGAACTCTTCAGAGGTGTATTTAATGTGATGATGACTGGTGTTCGATTTCATTTGATATAGGAGCAACCATTTATGGATAAGTGCTTAGTAGGAATGTAATCAATAACATTTGGCGTTTCAAATTTGGTAATGGCATCTATGTAGGTATGTATGCCTCTTCAGTTATTGAATATCATCTGTAGAGATAAACCTTTTATTTTTACGTACTTACGTAGCTATAAATAAGAAGCTATCAAACGAGGATTTATGTTCAAACTGAACTTAGAACAATCCTTACACTGAAGGAGATTTTAAAATAAATCCTGAAGTAAGAGATACTTTATAAAAGTTGGATCCATCGAACTTAGTAAATTCACTTGGAAGAAGTTTCCATTACACAGAACAAATTGATCTTCTAGTTAATCCTTTGGAAACTCTCAGTCTACCAAAACATCTTTAATTGATTAGAAAATTCAATTTTCCTAAACCAACATCTGATATTGAGAGAAAATTGTAGATGGTACTTAGAGCCCGACCTACCTCACTAGGACGCCAATCGCGACGTCGCCGGCTACCTATCCAAACAGTTAGTATTGTAATGTATGGAACCTTAGAGCCCTGCCTCATTAGGACGCCAATGGCGACGTCGCCGGCTACGTATCCAAGCAGTTAGTAATGAAATGTATGGAACCTAAGAGCTCTGCCGCACTAGGACGCCATGGCGACGTCGCCAGCGGCACAGGTCTGGCTACTTATGGCATCCAAATGTCGCCAAGTCGAGTGGCCATGGCGTCTCGACAGTCAATTGTTTACATCGTCGCTGAAGAAATTGCACGCACATTGGCGACTGTGTGAGGGAGGTGCGCTTTACCGTGTACATTATAGTGGCAACTGTGGCCACGTCGCCAAGCTGCTACGGTAGCCATAAGCCACGTAGGGAACTGTAGCTCGTGGCCACGCCACCAATTTGGCAACGTTGCCAGACCGTCGCCAAGTGAGTTAGGTTCCATACATTTCAATACTAACTATTTGGATACGTAGCCGGCGACGTCGCCATTGGCGTCCTAATGAGGCAGAGCTCTTACTCACTTGGCGACGGTTTGGCAACGTCGCCAAATTGGAGGCGTGGCCACGAGCTACAGTTCCCTACGTGGATTCTGGCTACTGTGGCAGCTTAGCGACGTTGCCATGGTTGCCACTATAATGTTCACGGTAAAGCGCACCTCCCCCACTCAGTCGCCAGTGTAGTCGCCAGTCAGCCGTCATTTTGTGTCGCTCACTCGAAATATAGTACTTATTTGATTTAAATAACCGACTGTCGAGACGCCATGGCCACTCGAATTGGCGACCTTTGGCTGCCATAGGTAGCCAGACTTGCGCCGCTGGCGACGTCGCCATGGCGTCCTAGTGAGGCAGGGCTCTTAGACTAAACCATAGTCAAATATATTCTCAACATCTGTGTTTGTAAGTAATCAAGAAGATAGATGAATAAGAGGAATTTCTTATTATTTTATACGCATTATAATGAGATCTAAAATTACAGTTACAAAAGGTAAAAAGAAAAGTGGAGATTCCGGCGTAATCATTACATGAAGAAGAACAATGGAGTCCATACGATACTCGTTATTATCGGTATTACGGAATTGTACGCCGCGGAACTTTCCCATCTAACTTTGTAATAAGGTTATGCAAGCAAGACTAACATTTCATTGCAAGTTCAATCAAACCCATGGTTCTTTGAAGTAAAAATATAGTAGCTATCGGTAGTAATCCACTTAAGTGCAATCATATTTTCTTTGCTCGTGCAGCAAATGCCAATAATTTAAGTCTATCGTTTAAAAAAGTAGTTCAAGTACATAATCTCATAGATAGTTAACGTCACGCAAATGATCCGTAACGGAAAAGTCTCATAGGCAACACAAGTTACCCGTGCCAAAGTCGTTATTGGAAACTAAACTCAGCAGATAAAGTTACGACTTTATTGAATGCAATGATAAGATTTGTAATTTCCTTTACATTTCCGTTTGTATGAATGCCACGTTTGAAACTTACCCACGATACATTTGAGGCACGGAGTCACACGGATAGTTTTGAAAATTTGCGCCTGGTTATAATTACTTCGGTCACACGAAAAACACGTTTTTACATTACCAGTCGTAAAACGTATATGAATCATCAATGGTACACTGTTTACCTGCGCAATGAAGGTGATGTAAGCCAGGATGACATTTTGGTTCGTACCTTACAAGAAATGACGTCACAGTCTACCAACCAAGCGAAAAGTCACGTAATTGCTTATCGACGAATGTTTTCGTAAACTTGATCTTGAATTTGCAAAGAAGTTGCTACAAACATTTATTTGATTACGCTAACTTATGTTGACAGAATTGAAACATCCAATAACGTTCACACGCTTGATTTGTGTTAAAAGGCTTGGAATTTCGCTTCGGCGGTGTTCCTTCAAATATTTGATTCTAGAACACGTCCAGTTTCCACCAGACAGTTTTTTTCAACAGTTTTACACCAGCGAACAGCCGTGGCTAACTAACGTAGAAAAACTAAACTAGATTAACCAGACCATAGGAAGCAAGGACGTTTCCAGTTACAGTCAGCAAATTAAATCGTGTCCAATCGATAGCCATTCGCTTTCTCCCCTATCGCACGGGAACGAATAGCGTCAGTAATTAGCAAACGATGTTTACTGAAGGTCCCATATTTTTATAGCTTCGTGTTTTCCTGTTTTTCTAAAAGAGGGGATGAACATGTCGACTCGAGAAAATGTGTCATTAGCACAGTTTCTACGACACGTCTCAACTCTCCAGGACATCACTCAGGATCCGATCGTGCGTGACAAATGTGTTCGGATATTTCGTTTTTACTAGCAAACGCTGTAAAAACTGTAAACAGTTAAGCATACCATTGTGTTTTTATCTTAGATCTGATCGTAAATTGAATGTTTACCTAGTTTATTTTCTACTGGATTTGTTAGGAAAAGTTGTTTCATTAAGTAGCATCACAGAGAGATTAGTGAGAGTCTATTTACGAATGGTAATACCTGGAACTGTTTTCATCAGATACAATCGCTCTACAGTAGATTGAGCCTGTCAACGATCTTTCATTTTGTTTTTGATCTTTATCTTTTAATTTGTTTCTTTTCATCGTCGGTGGTCTTTACAGTTTATCTTTCACCACTGTTTGTTACGCTGACGTCTATTTTTGGTTGGATTCTGGGTTAGAATGTTTTTTCCTCGTATTAGGATGGTTTTTAGTCCACCTTCTTAAGTAGGTACATACCTTTCTACTAAGCCCGTAGGGTAAACATAATTAGAAGCTTACTATACAGTTCATCAAAAAGATAAGTTCTTTGCTTCAGGATTGTATAATTTCAAGGTATTACTGCGAACTCTTGGTATTATGTTTGCGTGTTTATTATCCTTCATTTGTTAGTGTTTAAGTTTATGAGTATTGACTGTCATCTCGAACGTGGCGTGGGCAGCCCGCAAATACTTGTAACATAATAAACCCGTATGATGTTAACGCGGTTAAAGTGTTGCTACACGGGTAAAAGAATGCGTACATACCTAAGTGTATTATTTTTGAAGCAGTTTGTTGGGAAATAAAGAAAGTGCCCTTCATACCACACCATAATTTTTGGGTTAGGTTTGGCACCATAATTATCGTTTAGCATCGAAATAATTCTACATGGACTTCGTATGTAATACTTTAATTAATATTCCTAAACACGGAATCATGACGAGAAGGTTCGCTATAAAACATAAGGTATTTCAAACTAAGACATTTTATTGCTGTTATATGTCGGTGATCATTTCAGCAGAGCATTTATAATAGCTCCGTGTGAGCCCGAACGTTTTTAAACGGTCGTAAAGGTTAGATAATGTTGGAATATTAAATCCTTGTTCCACGAATTCCTTGGAAATTAACAACTTTAATGGGAGATTAACTATATTAAACAGTGATAAATCTTTTGTCCGGTCTATTAAAGACTTTCCGACGCGTTAGGACACAATAAAAATGTCGATATGTGCAATAAAACTATTCCTAGAAATAAGTATTTATGTTCTTAGGTAACACTGACTTCCTAATCACATTCTTTCTAACACTTGCTGCATATAAACGATAATAGTCTTTATTTTCTTTAGAAGCCTGTTTATGGTGTTATCCTTTTAAGCTGCCTTGGAGATATTTGAATTTAAATGGGGGTACTGAGCGGGCCCACTGTGATATTAAAACGCACCCGTTCTTTATTTCTGTAGGGACCTTTTATATTTAAAAGGAACAAGGAGCAAGAATATCTGGTGTCCTTTTTTAAAGAAAAACTGGTTGTCTTGTACAACTTGTCATAAAAAGCAACTGATTCCTAAGAAACATTTTCAGTAGTAAGTTTTCACGCAATTCACGCTGAACGAATTTCTAAGTTACACAAAAAGCAATCGTCCTGTAAATGGCGTATCAACAACTTTTTTGCTGAAATAAGGGAATACTATTTCCCCGACAATAAGCGAGCACAAGCGAAGAGAATCGAAACAAAAAAGAATTGTGTTTAGTGAATTGTACGATAAAAGACTGAATGCTACTAAGTATTTTCCTTCATTAAACGAACGTTCATATGTACTTACTATGTGCTTGTATCGGCAATTTCAGCGTTAATTTTACGGCCAAAGTTCGTTAATGTGCCAATTCAGGATTCCAGTAATTACTTAGGAAACTTTAAATTTATTACAACAGACTGCAACATACTCAGTAGTTAAGTAGGTAAGTACATAATAATATGTATTTAGAAGACGGTATATTAAACCGATTAGGTAGAGACAAAGCACTTTATTTAGACACAGATTTATTAAGGGCAATGTCACTTATAATCTAGAGTCTCCAATTAATAAGCCTGGTAATAAATAAATCCTAAGTGAATATTTATTTCTTACGGCTTTGTTCAAAATTTCAAATTTTTCTTAAGTCCACATTTACTAAATAAATATGTATACCAGTGGCCTTGTCTAATCAGAGCTGTTGTTCAAACCAAACACCATTAACTATGATTAATTAATAATTAGGAATTCAAACTGAAGCGATTGCAGCTATAAAATAAAATGGTAATTGACATCAAATAATTTAAAGTCTATTCAGCAGTTTTGTTTGTAACATAAATGTGTAACAGATTATCTGAAGGAAGTCACGTAATCAGGTAAAGTTAATTCAAGATCCAAACCGACCTACATCCGAGCTATTCGAAGAAACATACTATAAATGACTGCTAATGGACTTCTTACTTAGAAACAACAAAAACTTTCGTCTACTGTTTTTACGACGAAACTGTTCTTTATGTGGAACAAGAAAATCTTACTTTAATATATTTACTTATTCTTATAACTAATTCCATATTCCTTTATCTGAACAACACAACATGACAATGCGACATTTTGTTCAGAATATTCCGTATCCAGGACAGTGGACTAAAACAAGGAATAATGAACACAACACATTTATCCGAAGCATTATCTTTCCTATCCATTTCGCCCCATCCTTCTCGCGACGAACGAACGTTAGGCTACAGTTTCATCTATATGGAAATAACAATACATTTAATGTGGAAGGATATGAGTCCATTCATATACATATTTGGCATGATATCAAGTGTTTTAGTACGGAACAATACACGCGTTTTGTCCAGACAGTGAGCTTCATGGGTCAATGGATATGTGTCTAAGGTTTTATTGCCGTGTGGGTAGGCAGACAGAAAAGTTTTATTATACGTCTAACATAAAAAAGCTGCCTTTTCGTTTTATGTGTATAGTAAGTTCAACTCAGTCGTGCGCGCGGCCTTATGTGTGGGTAACCCTTGTACATATACAGTGACTTTGTGTGCGTGACAAGAGGTACAGTCGGGTACAAATACAGTTATCTAGGGGTTGCATACGGGTGTTTAAAGAAAAACAGTTATTACGTAATTTAATGTTTATTTATTTATAATGATTCTAAATCGCTACTTAAAAAATCAAATGATGAATTTTCGGATTCGCTACTCTCCAAGGTGAATTATAAATTCTGACTCCATGTCAAAATGTCTATAGCATTCTTCTTTTTTCTTACATGTCGACAAGTATTACCCAACATCCTTTCATCAATTTGACTTATACGTTCATTTACGAGTTTCATTATTTCCGTCTTATTTTGGTCGACATTATGCGAAGCAATATAATTTTTTTTAATTCCCCACACATTTTGTTTACATTATTATATTTATTGTCTGCGTACCTTGAGCTAGAAAATATGTAAGGAGTATTTAAATCATCTTAGATATTTCACCTCATTTATTTCTTAGATACTGTCAATGTAAATTTGAAAAGACGAAAATAATGAAAAACTATATTTAATAATAAAAAGCTTTGAATGTTGTTTCTCCTTAATAACTAGTATTTTCGTAAGCGACTGTACTCATAACAAAAAGCGATAAGAACACGTCATCCTCGGACGACGTCACTGTCACACGAATGAAAGTTGTATATTTACAAGCCGACGCACACATAGGGCCGCGCGCAAATCTGAGTTGAACTATCTATAAAAAGTTAGAATCTTGATGGTCTTTGACAAGGTCCCTTTCACCTTTATCAGCCATATTAAAATTAACAATGTCAATTTCCAACATCATTTTATTATCTCTAAACAAATTCCTATCGCATAGATTGGGATGTAAAGCAATAAACATTCTCCAGTAGGAGGCAAATTAAATCTCGGGGTACACTCGGATTCCTTATCTAAATAGCACTTACGTCATAAAACACTATTGGTATCTATTCAAGCCCCGGCCGATTGTAAGTGAGATCCTAATTAGAGGCGCGTTGGATTCCCGCCATGTTGTTGAGCCAAGATATTGCCGTCTTAATGAAAGGACGTCTTGCCCTCACATAAAATGGAGAACTTCACTTCCAAAGAAATTTTTCGCAACGCGTTTGAAAGGAGAATTAATAAACTTTTAGAAAGAAGACGTGATGATGTTGCATGTGAACTAATTAGTATGTTATTTTTGCGATATTTGTATTAAATCGTGTACAGAAATTACTGTTATTGATTAGTTATTCGTGCAGCTATCCGACAGTGATATAATGAGTATTTTACTAATGGCATTTCTTTTTTTAAACAATTGTAATTTTGAAACGATTACATAAGACTAAGTTTCAAATTAATCTACCGATTTCCCCTAATTTCGTTGGATCTTGCTGCGAACAATTGGCTTATTTTAAAGATATCAATAATGTTTTACTCAAATTTTAGTACGCATAAAAGTAGGCTGAAAGAGCATAACGATCTTACTTTTTCCATAGTGACCTAAGCGAAGGTCGTGTGAAATGTTCAGTAGGTATAATTTTGAACACAAACTTTGACAATTCCGCTGTTAATTTTCTTGGAATTTAGCTCGGTCTAGAATTCTAGATAACTGTGAGTGTTATTCAAACAAAATAAAACTTTGTCTTTAGTCGAGAAAGGTAGGAAAAGTCACTTAGTTCACATAATTATTTCAAGGCATGTGCGAATTGTACTAACTAATGTTAAACTTTCATTGACACGATGCGTTAAAGGTACTTTACATTCAAAGAAAACTATTGATTATTCAGGGTTTGGTACCGATGGCAATCGAAAGGTTTCGAGTGAAAATTTCCTTATGAAGACGTGTATCACGTACCTGATCAATATTGAGGTCGCGATCACAGAGTTAGTATTTGAATACAAACGCTTCTTTACGGATGTGAAGATTCCGGACTGACAGAAACCACAAAGGAACTCACAAAAATTTGATTGAACGTTCATCAAAGTTTGCGATTGCTTGGGAAATTCGATTATTAAACGATTTTTGGCTTTAAGAAAATTGATCAGAAAATATTGGAAATTCTTTCACAGGATGATAAGAAAAAACAAAGTAATATCAGTTGGTTGTTTTACCCGATATTGGTTAGAGATAAGATGAACAAACATTTCTATTATTACAAAGATAATATGGAGATCGAAATAAATTTGTAGTTGAGCCAGCAATATAATCTATGCAAACAGAAAACGAATGTGTTTGCACTGCACTATAGAGGGCGGTGTGTCACATCAATTGTATCGATATCGATAACGACTCGATATCGCATGACCTATTTTTTACAAGGTTACACCATGTTTGTTTTTTGATAAATATTTAAAAGGTTATGTACACATGATTAAATATTTCTATTTATCTGTAAATCTTTCTATGTCGCATGTTGTGTCATGGCAAACACCAACAACGTGACTATTTTTTCTTACGATGCACTTTCAATTAAATAAATTAGGGCGCTGCAACGAAAGCAATGAATATTTACCTCGTAAATATAATAAATATAACCTAGCTTTAAAAACTAAATACAAAGTTACATTGCGCAAAGAAAATGTTGAGAATATGCAGGTCGCATGCCCCTTTAGGTCGAAAACTCCAAGACGCATGGAAATCAATGCTAAATGCGTACTCATACATGTTTACGGTTTTTTGGTGTCACTTACCAGCTTATTCTCGGTACGAACACATTCGTTTACTCGCTTAATGGTGACTTGGCGACACAAACAGGATTATAACAAGAGCTATTATTTTAAAGATAACATTTTTTGTAGTATTGTGTTCCGTATATTTGTGTATTATTAGGAAACAAAACAATAGCCGATGTTGTCGTCTTTTCATTTTCAATAGAAGGAATTACAGCATTCACTTTTAGATAATACGAATAAAACTGGCATAAATAAAACAAGAAACTATCAAAACAATAGTCAAGTTTGTCTTCAATTCCTAATTGAATTAAACCAACAATAGTAGGTAAAAACATGGAATCCAATTAAAACAACGCTCGTAATTCTACTTAATCATCTCATAATTATGGTTGTAATGATTGTCTTACTATGAGTCAGTTGGAGGTCAAGGCGCGTCATTCCGACGTGTTAGAGATCGCTAAGATTAGCTGTGACGCATTCGAGGATAGGCCGGTCACTACCCTCAATGGAAATAGCGTATTCTACCTCTTTACGCATAAAGCTGCTATGCGGTAAACGGACGGCTGTGACAAAAAAGGCGTTTTAAAAGGATAAGGTAAAGTACAAGGGTTTGTTTTTACGTTGAAATCGGTCGCCCTTTTCCCGACGATTGTGAGTTGTTTTTGTTTTTTTCTTGTTGACTGAATATAACACAATGAAAAGCGACGCGTACAATGGATAAATGTTACCAACTTACTTGAAAACAGCTTATATTTTTCGCCAGAACATTGATCTAATAAATCTAATAAGACGTCAATAAAAAATCTGTACCACCCTCATAAAATGCCACCATATGGAATTTCGACAAAGCCGCAATCGTTCCAATCTCTAAGAGGTTCCTTCCCCACTTTATAAACGGCTATTTTACGTCGGCACAGTTGGCTGCACTCTTCAAAGCTGAACCGGCTTAGGCTTTCACGCGGCGGAACATTTCCTTTTCCTTTTCTTACTCCAACATCGCGGGGGCAATTCTATTGAGTGTCGGGACGCACATTGTGGCTTTACTTCAATGAACTGCACTCTACCAGTCAATAAAGTTGGGGCGAGCGCAGAAACACTCGGCCTTCCTATAAATACGACTGTCTCTAACTGTTTTTCAATTTAGTTCAGCGCTGTACAAAAGAACAATCTGCACGCCTGTAGTCAACAATGTTAACCTTTGAGTCCATTTTTGACTGGAATAATGAACAAATAAACAAAATTTCCACGTTTCGCATTTAACTGAAATTGACTCGGCGACGGAAAACCATTTTACGTGTTGTTTCCTCTTTTATGACGTGCGGAAACCCCTTTTTTTGTTCCCAGGTCTTTTTTTGCGTTTTGCACAATTCGTTGTTATATCACGTACACACGGTGGCGCTAAAGCTCCTCGGGTTTACTCGTACGTATACTTAGTAATTTTTATTATTTAATCGTGGTTCAACATTATTCTGTGAAATCTTTTGTCCATGGCATTGTGTAATCGTAATTAGTCGTTGTTGCTGTTGACATCAAAAAGAAAAGTATTACAACTGGGGCAAATTTAATTACAAGTTTGTTTGTGGTGCGGTTTAGGGACATGGCCCGAGAATTTACGGTGTTTAATTTCCCCTCTGCGCCGTTTGTATTGAATGAATACATACTAAAATGAGTGAAGTTGACACAGGTTTGTGGGGTCATTAACGTCAATTTACTTGTTTACTTGAATGCTAACTAGTATCTACTGATGACTCTGGTTGGAGGTAAGTGGCTGTAAAAACTGATGAATATTCATCTCGCGCACACTATGTGAAGTTTTTGTTTAGGAAATATTTCTTTGACTCCCGAGGAATATCATTTGGAACAAAAACATGAAATATTCACAAGGCTCTTTGTCTCAAAATTGTGAAACTTGACGGCAAACTTGGACATTTACAAGATAAAAGAGTAAAGTGTTCATAATGAACAACATTTGTTTGAGGTACGGAGCAGCTTTCAGGTTTGTTGAATAGTTAAATAATACACGCGCTTACCGAGCCTAATGTACGACGAAATTCGTACAACGTAATATTTACATACTCGTTACTAACCGATGTGGGAATGTACATATTTTTACATTAGCTACTCCATCTTCTATCTTATATGAAAAATCTTTTGTTTTATCGCGTAAAATAAATTGTAATTTTTTTTGCGTTCCATTGCTTCAGTTTTCTTTGTAATTCTAATGTTATTATTATGAAAGTTAAGCTTAACATAGCTTTTTTTATCAGGATTGTGTGAGATAAAACTAACACATTGCACTGTTATCAGTATATTTACGTGTTATCTCTCATTATTTTATGTAGGTTAATACAACATGAACTGAACTGTTGGACCAATTTCGGAAATAAGTTTGCTATCGGCGGCCTGTTTAAGCTCAGCTGTGTTTGAGTAGCCAAACCTAGCTTAACCAAGTTGAGGCTGGGGTTCTGAGTCTGGGGTTTATAGGTAAGCTCACTATCTGTGAACAAACAAATTCATGTTATTGAGCGGAATCCTGTTAGACTGGTCACAATTTAAAGCTGTCTAATTTCTTGCTATCGATTTACTTACTTTAGGTAACGTTCATTAATGGTTCTTAGAAAAGTAAGACTTTTTACCTAAATTATTTACTTTGTTGTAAATTACATTATTGTCCATTTACACAAGGGCTTGTAGCTAATGGTTTCTTAATTAAAAATAGATGTTAAGAAAATACTAGATTATGGTATCAAGGTTTTAGAAATCAAGAGACAACCTGTTTTACCAGGTAACTTTTCCGTCACACCTAATGAAGGGTGTGAAACATCGGTTCTAGAAAATCTCACGATTTTTGTAGATACTTAATTAATTTTATTTACCTAGCGCAATAAAGCTATCATCGTGTAAAACTGCAATTAATCACAAGTGCGTTAAAGATAAGTTCAATAAACTGTTTGTAATACTAACTTAAGTAGGTACTAAAGAATAGACATTGAGTATAGAATTTCTGATGTTTAATTGATCGATCAATCAAAAAAATTTTAAGCATTTCGATAGGTACTAATTTTTGAGATACCAGATAAAATAAATCCAAAATTAATTTTGAATAATTCCAATCATCTTACCTATATCTTGTTGTTTTATAGTCTGGCAGTTAATTGCCACATTGCCACCTTGATTATCGCCTCTAATTTTATATCTACAATAAACCAATGCTAACATTTAATATTAATGAATTGATGAATGACTAATTCGCAATATTATTCAGCAAACATTTGCTAATCTGTATGAATTAATAACAGCCATATAATCTCACTATCAACGCGGAACGAATGAAGTATGAATGATCAGAGAACTGAGTTCATTGAACTTTCCGATGCACCCAGTAACAAATAACAATAAACACGGCAGTAACTCGTGTTTATGCAGGAAATTATTTTTAAAACAGTTATATTATTCAAGAGAATCAATCTACACCTAGGTCTTCTTGGGAAATAGGTTTAAAGCCATAGTCAGTTTTAATTGGTGTAATGTATCCCACCCAAAACAAAAATGTGAAAGACTGCCAAGTTCGATAATATGGGAATGCTTCGCCTATAAAAGAAGTGAGATCTGAATAAGTACCAAGTTCCATACACATACCTCAGTTAAAAATAGTTACTTTTTAATGATGTTACTTGGCAAGTTTTCATACACCTTGTTTTAAACCTACTAAACGCAATGAATCAAGTATTTAATTTTCTATTAAAACTTGCCAAGTAATCATCATTAAAAAGTAACTATTTTTAACTGAGGTATGTGCATGGAACTTGGTACTTATTCAGATCTCACTTCTTTTATAGGCGAAGCATTCCCATATTATCGAACTTGGCAGTCTTTCACATTTTGTTTTGGGTGGGATTTCATTTATTTTGTAAGGTTGTTTATTTTATTTTTTCTTATGATGAAGTTAGTTAAAGAAATGTCTCATTTATACTATCTTTTAGATTTTTTAATATGCACTATGTTTCTTACAAAGAAATGAACTAGATTAACTATGACTAGATTTACCAACTGACTGACATGACATGTTATCATATATTATATTATGTTCGTGGATCAAAGTTACACATTCGTTATTTTCGAAAGTGATTCACACTTGGCCGTTTTCAGATTTTTACTTTACTTTGACTAAATACAAACCTTTGTACCATTCGAAGATATATTATATAAATATAGATAAATTTAGTTCGTTTTAGTTCCTTAGGGGTATAAATTTACACCGGGTATAAAACACCTTGATTATTTTGAAACCGACTCACACTTGGCCATTTTCAGATTTTTCCCTTTACCTTGACATAAAGACCTACCTCCATGCCAAATTTCAAGTCAATACGACCATTGGAAGTGGTCTAGGTTTTTGATGAGTGAGTCAGTGAATCAGTGAATAAGTGAATAAGTGAATAAGTGAATCAGTGTATAGTAAAAATAGCGATTTTCTGACGTCAATATCTCAAGACCTACAATAGGTATATTAATGAAATTTTGTATTTTAGATAAGTGAGGGGGTCTCAACAGATACTAGAAATTTGATATGCGTAAATAAAATAGATTTTGAGTTACAGGGGGGTCGAATTTGGCCCGAAATGGTTCGTGTAATATAACCCACGGCCGGTGTGTCGCCTTTTTTGCTCGAACTTGGCGGACACACTGCCGTGTGTCTAGATGAGGAGTTCGTGGCTACCGAAGTAACAGTACGATTGATCCGGTATGGTGTTACTCAGGTGCATCTTGTTCGGTGGGCGCTCTCCCGCCTAGACCGGGAGGCCGCTACAGAGGCGGCTTTCGTCCAGGACTGGCTGTCCCCTCCTGTAGTAGTCCGGGATGTGGACGCCACAGCGGCCCATTTAAGGGTCTCCCTGACCGAGGTGTGCAACTCTAGCATGCCTCTGTCTCATCGTCCGCCTCCTAGGCGCGCCGTCTATTGGTGGTCGGAGGAGTTGGGGGATCTACGGGCCGCCTGTGTGGCAGCCAGGCGGGCCTACACAAGAAGCAGGCGGCGGCGCCTTCGCGACCTCGACAACGAGGACCGCCTCTATGCAGCCTACATAGAGGCCAAGTCAACATTGACGGCTCAAATGGGCACAGCCCAGGATCGCGCGAGGGCGGAGATGCTTGAGGGTCTGGACATGGATCCCTTTGGGAGGCCCTACAAGGCGGCACGCAACAAATTGCGCCCGTACGGTCCCCCAGTTGCCGAGACCCTCGAGCCGTCGTTACTGGATGGGGTTGTTCAGTCCCTGTTTCCGCGCAGGGACAACTTCACTCCACCCGTGATGAGCGCCCCGCAGGGTGCGGCTCCATCGGCCGAGGAGGTCCCGCCGGTTACGGAGGACGAGGTGGAGAAGGCAGTTTTCTGCCTCAGGGGAAAAAAGACGGCCCCAGGTCCAGACGGCGTTCCCGCAAAGGTGGTGGCCATCACCGCCTCCCAGATGGGAGAAAGGTTTCGGGACCTCTTCAGTGCGTGCCTGACGTGTGAGAGGTTCCCAAAGCCATGGAAGGAGGGCCAGTTGTGCCTTCTTCGGAAGGAAGGGCGGCCGGTGGACTCCCCATCGGCATACCGACCCATCGTTTTACTGGATGAGGTCGGTAAAATGTTCGAGAGGATCCTCGCTGCCCGTATCACCAGGCATCTGAGCACAACTGGCCCAGATCTAGCGGACGCTCAGTTTGGTTTTCGAGCTGAACGTTCGACAATTGATGCCCTGTCCCGACTCAAGGGCCAGGTGAGGGAGGCGATGGATGCAGGAGATGGACTGCTGGCTGTGTCATTCGACATAGCCAACGCCTTCAACTCAATTCCTCACTCCACCATACTGGAGGCCCTCCGCTTCCATGGGGTGCCCCGTATCTGCGGGGACTTTGGCTGACTACTTAAGGGACCGTACAGTCATCCTTGTGGACAAGTCGGCCCAGCTCCGACGTTACGTCGTCGAGTCCGGTGTCCCGCAGGGTTCTGTTCTAGGGCCACTCCTTTGGAACATCGGATTCGACTGGCTTTGAGGGCATCCTCCCCGTGGCACTTCTGTCATCTGCTATGCAGACGACACCCTTCTGACTGCCCGAGGGAGAAATTTTGGAGAGGCGGCCAGCTTGGCCTCGGCGGGCGGTTCTCAAGTGGTGGACAGAATCTCCCGCCTAGGGCTGACGGTGGCGCTGCACAAGACCGAGGCCGTGTTCTTCCATGGGTCTCGGCAGCACCAACCGCCCGACGCTCATATCCATGTGGAGGGTGTCCGCATTGAGGTACAGCCCCAGATGAAATATCTGGGCATAGTCCTAGACAGTAGATGGCGCTTCAGAGCACACTTCAGCGGCTTGTCGACGCGCCTGATGAGGACCGCGGGCGCCCTCTCATGGCTCCTCCCAAACATCGGGAGGCCCGGCGACCAATGCCGGCGTCTATACGCCGGCATACTCAAAAGTATGGCACTGTACGGGGCCCCAATCTGGGCAGACTCATTGTCCAGTCGAGTGAACGCCGCTGCCATCCGCAGGCCACAAAGGGCCATTGCACAGCGGGTGGCGAGCGTATCGCACGGTGAGCTTCGCGGCGGCGTGCGTTCTGGCGGGAACCCCTCCCTGGGAGCTCGAGGCATGGGTGCTCGCCAGAGTGTACGACTGGACGGTGGCGCAGAAGGCGCTAAACCGGCGCCCAGACCCGATAGAAAAGGAAGAGGTGCGTGAGGAGGCAAGGGAGGCAATAACTCTGCACTGGGCCGAAGACCTTGCCTCGGCAACGTACGGGCGCTGGACGCTGGATGCCGTTGGGCCTGTCCTGAACGGATGGCTCGATCGGCGGCATGGGTGCCTTTCGATGCGTCTGGTGCAGGTACTGTCCGGGCATGGCTGCTTCGGATCGTACCTGCACCGGATTGGGAGGGAAGAGACTCCACAGTGTCACCACTGCGAAGCCACGGTGGATACAGCAGAGCACACACTTCAGGTGTGCTCATCGTGGGCTGAACCCCGCCGCGCCCTGATGACAGTGGTCGGGAACGACCTCTCGCTTCCCAGCGTGATTGCCGCCATGCTGGGAAGTGAGGAGGCATGGGAAGCGGTAGCCTCCTTCTGTGAGGACATTATGTCACAGAAGGAAGCGGCGGAGCGCATGCGGGAGAACGACCCTCTCGCGGTGCCGCTTCGCAGACGAAGAAGGGGCAGAAGACGACAAACACGATGTCCGTCCCCATCCGCCCCGGGGGGTGATCAGCGGGCGACAGGCACGGGGGCGCCACCGCCTGCATCACAAGGATCAACCCCTGCGCTCCGGCCATTATAAGGACCCTTCCCTACTAGAGGGAGGTATGAGGGGCCTGCCGTAAGGCGGGCAATCGCCGGTGGGGGACTGGACGCCATAGATTCCCAGACCCCCTCCACTCAGGCGAGGTCGGAGTGCCGCTGGGCCTTTTTAGTGGGTATACCGGAAACGATTTAACCGGGGAGTCCCACATACCCCTCTCCCGTCCCCCGACGGGAAGGGGATGCGTAATAGCATTTTTAGCCCAGCGACAACAAAAAAAAAAAAGGTGCATCTTGTTAAACACCCAATATAGGGAAAAGGCTGGGCAGATGATAATGATGAATCAGGATAACGTTATCGTAGGTATTGTAAAAATGTCAAGCTGGGCTGGATTGAAAAAAAAACAAACAAGAATTACTGATATATACTTACCGTTACTGTCAAAAGTTCGTTACTTGCGCAATTTTTCCTAAAAATCTAATTTGCTGAAAATGAAGACAACAGTTACTCGTTTAATTGAATAACTTAGTTTTACGAAGTTAATGAGTCATAGAATTTATCTCTTAATAAACTTGAATAGCGAGGTTAAGGCGGATCTAGACAAATAAATAAGGCTGTAACTGCGGTCTGATCCTTAGTTATGTATTTGTTTACCGTTTCCAGTGGTTTTGTACGACCTTTGTTGGTTTAGCGTAAAACCAAACAGTAAGTGGATTTCTCATAAAAAAATAATTACATTACTACCTATTTCTCATTAAGTTTCCACGGTGGGTAAACATAGGAAAACCCGAAGTATTTTTCTCAGAAAAAAGTATGTGTCACTATTCGAATTACTTTTGCCTAATGTTTTATGAATTTATTTTAATTTTATAACATTCAAGGTACTCATCGTAAAATGAAAAATTTCCCATACGTAAATTAATAAATGTCTACTCATCTGCTCCCAGGTCATAAAAAGCTTATTTTACTGTTTCTCTATACTTTATCAACGCGACATTTAGTACTCGACTCGGTAATTAATCAACTTGTATAAACCAATTAAAATGAGGAAAGCTTATAAACAATTGAACGTCAAGAAAAACATCTACACATTGTATACTCTGCTTTCTTTATCGATAGGAAATGTTGAAGAGGTAATTAATTAGACGTTTTCATTATTTTTATTACGCTATTTGAAGCTTAGAAACAAAATAGGTACACTTCTTCCCACACCAAGCTATCGATCAACTTGACAAGTTTAGATAAAAATGTTCCTCTTTTGTTTTCTATACTAAGTTTTACAAGAAACAAAAGAGTAATCACGATAAAACGTTATAACACAGCAGTTGTATCAATCATGCTGTCTCAAAACAAATGGCGGTAGTTTTCAATTAACTGAATTAAAAACCAGGTGAATGTTATATCGATGTTCACAATGTAAACGTGACGATGTATCGATTACGTCGAACGTATCGTGCAATAATAAATTTCGTAATTCGAGAAGAAGTTTGTATGCAGATAGCAAACTATCTTGAATCGAATGCGATTAGATTATGGTATGCAGCACTCGATGTATGAGTTGTCGTGACAATGTTGTGAAAGTAAGACGCGTAACTATCTCGCATTACCTTTCTTTGACATCTCTATTGATGGGAAGCCAGTTCATACGAGAGTGTTACTCATTACAATAGATAGAGTACGAATGAGAAACTACGCACGAGTATTGTGCGCTACTGTTGTGACTTCTTACTCGAAGAATGCTATTGTTTCATAAGAGTTTCTGATAAAGAGGTAGTCAATATAAAGAAAAATGAGATAATGCAATGATATGCCTTTCACTCACTTCCAAGGATCTCGAGAGAAAGAAAATATTGATAAGTAAAGTTTAATATGGTTTTATCTTCTATGTCTCACTCAGTGCGTTATTGCTATCTTATCAGCGATTGATAACACTAACTATTAGATTTACATACATTAGAATGGTTATTTGACCTATGAGACTTTGAGATCTTTGAAGGTGTATGAGATAATTTTATTTTAATTGAGATAAATTATTATCATAACGTCAAGTGTCACCACATAGGTTAGCTTTTTAGACTTTGACTAGCAACGAAGTAGTTACAACGTAATTATACTTGAGGAAGAATATAAGACCTTACTAAATATTATTCAAGCTATGCTTATAAAATGCATATTGGCTATTCAACGCGGTCTCCTCCGCCTTCTATAGAAATTTAAGGGTAGCCGGATGAAATACTTTTTATGCAAAGGATACTTCCTTTGTCCTTATCCGGCTGCGCCAATTTTATTAAAAACGGTTGAATGGCTATTATTAAATCGCGGAATATAAAGTTATTATCGCGTTCATATTATAAGTTATGATGTTTATTTAGTATGTGCGACGTTCTGTTCCTTTGCGCTCTCATCAAAGGACGGCTTACTGGAATCTATTGACGTTTCTATTCACAGGCACCGGCAATGACTTCTGTTCTCAGAGAGAAAGCATCGTTAATCCGCGCACACTTAATTTTAACGTCCTACAACGTTCCTTTATCATGCCCCGGAATGTTCATTCCCGTACGACGTAAATCATGCATTTCCCGGCGGCAACAACAGAGCGAGGTCGTAAATGTATGTGTGAAGATATTAAAGTTATTTTAATAGCTACAAAGACACAAGGTGACAAAATAATAGTTTGTCCCAGTTCACAACAATAAGCTAATGACGGAAACATAAACGGCAAGTGAAGTGTTAAATCACCTCGACCTCAAACGCGTAGCTTTATAAAAAAGTTTCGATTACTCCTCCAAGGAGTTTACACGAAAGAGATTCAAAAGTAATTTGGAACGAATCATGGAGGTTGAAAAGGTAGACCTTTTATGGTTGCTATATTGGAAAATGATTTAAAATTCTTCGTAGGTCAGTAGTAAAATGTAGTGGAGTAGTTCAGGAAGCTTCGAAGTTAACCCCCGGGCACATATGGGGCTGTGAAAGCTGAAAGGTCTCTAAAGGTGTGAAAAGTTTTTCACAAGGTTGTCATCGCCTCAGTGACGGTCGTAAGGCGTTCCTTCCAAAGTTACTTTTAGATTTTCTAAAGTTATTTTTAAACTTACCTACACGTGATACATTTCAAAATTTATATTCATAAGCTTTCGTTGCAAAAATGTTTTCTTCCCTGCGGGCGCTGTATCTTCCTCAACCAAGAAAAATAGTTTTAAGAAAAATGTTTTTTATAAGCCGGACGACCCTTTCAAGGTGCCCGGCTTCTTTACATAAATCTTTTTTAAAGATACTATTAGATAGGTTGCTATTAAGTTTGACCTAAATTGTCTTGTTAAACTGGGTCCTTCCAACTTTTTTGAGCCTCCTTACAAGATACTTCTTTAAAACAATTTTAGATAAGAAATTCGGCAAGAACATGGGAATATAAACATTTATTTTAAGTGGAAGAGCATCTTACATAATACTAAAATTTCACACCATTAAGATTACGATAAAACGGTACCCACCATTTTGATCCCGTAAACAAAAGTTCCGTTTTGTAATATAATGTCTGTGTATAAGAATGTTACCTAAATCCGTTTATAGAAATTCCAATAACATGAGTATTGATTAAAAATTACCTGATTACTACCGATTTGTCATCGCATACGGACATTCTTATATCTATGTGTCGTAACTTGTAATCTTTTGATAGACAAGTCATCAAACATTTTGATGCAAGATCTTATTTAATTCGATTTTGTATACGGAGATAATAATTCAAAATTTGTTAAGACTTGCGGTTCAGTTTAATATAAAAATAAACCGGTTAAATATTGAGTGGTTATCACGTAATACAAAACTATTTTTATTATACCTATTATATTATATTTTATTGCATTAGTAAAAATCTGTATAAAAAGAGAGGAAGGTATTTTTCTTAAATTAGATTCGATAATAAATATAATAGGTAATATTCTAATAATAGAATTTACCTACTAACTTATTACAAATGTCCACAAAAAATCATCAGCGTTTATTTCTTGCGCAAATCGGTTGCGCTGCATTTTTTGTACTTGACGTCTTGACACGAAGATCAGCTTATCATGCAATAATACATAAACTCATATGTAAAACAGATATACATAATCGATGACTAATTACCACATAATCTCATTAAAATCATTCACGCAATTGAGCGCATAATAACGTAACTTGATTTGCCACAGTTTCGTATAACAGTTTGTTATGATAATCTATGAAAATCGACAAAAACTGTATTGGGAACGAGTTCGTATTTAATATGTTGAGTGAATTAACCTGAAATCATGTAATAAATGTGATTTAATATCTTTAAGATTCAGTTTGATCAGTATCAGGATAAACTAAGTTATTGACAATTAATTCAGATTTTAGTATACATAGGTAATTGCTAAGTTTTTTTTAAGAGTAAAATTATATTTTTTCATCCTGTCAAAGGAAACACGAATTTGTCATTTATAAATGCATTTTAATACCTTGTTGTTAGTCATTATCTTGGTATGTGGTTATGTTAAAGTTGACACAAATAAAAAATAAGAAGTTATACAAGTAATATAACTTGCACACACCTATTTTTATTTGACTAATGATAGAAATATTTAATGTCAGAAGATTATAATAAAAAAAAATAAATAAACTCAAAACAAGTCTGTAACATACCTTAAAGTATCTCAAAGTTGCGAAGAACAGTTCAACACTTAACAAGTTTTGTAACACAAAATATGAAAGCCACGTGGTCACATAAACACTGAACTAATATAAATTCGTCAAAACACTTATTTTTATCAGTTCACTTAACAGAACTATGTAAGCAATGCCGCAGTATCTTCGCGCGACTCGGAACGTTCACTTCGATGGGAACTCTCCACGGAACTAAAGTTATTTTGTCGACACCGCGGTTAGAGCGGCCCGCGCGTATCGCTGATCATCTAGACAATATCGATAAACTAGCCGTACATTGCCGTCTTACTTCCAAAATGCAAGCTAATACCGAAACGAAAGGATGACATGGATCACGCTTGGGCAGGCGCGACGGAGGATATATTCTACATTAGTAAAGTAAACGTCGTCTGAGTCGAGATACGTTGTCAGGCGGGATTTCTCGCACGTGAACAAATTTCATCCAAGAATGAGATTATAATATCCAGGTGATATTGAGGAGCCGTAAATCTCCACGGAAATATCTTGTCGATACATAGAAACGGAATAATATCAACATTTACGTATGTAATAGGATAATGTTACGTGATATGTATCAAAAAGATGAATTTATTTTGGTGTCTGATTGTTTTATATTCTCTGCAATAAGGAGATGAAATTCGAAATATACTATCTATTTTATGTGCCTAACTAATAGTCTTCAATATTCTCTATTTTTAATAACAGCAGTAAAGAAATATTCAGCATAATAATTTCGAAGTAAAAAATTAAATAGCTTATAGACATACTCGTATCATGTTACCTCGCGATCGGCAATCGAAACAGGTTGAGACATAAATACTGGTATCTAATCGAATGTATTGAAGATTCAATCTAGATGAACCTGACATAACCTGAATCCTGGATAAATCAAACTGTCAGAATTCAAAATTAGTTATCAGACTTCAATTAGTTTGGATAGATCTAATTTTGAGTAGCTTGAGCTGGGTTTTCTTATATGGACCGTAGCTAATCTGAACTGTGTCAAGCTAAATATGATCCTGTGGAGCATTACCATAATCTATCGAGACTTAAACCTAGGACGGTGTCAATTACAAAATTAAATAGATCCATACCTGTCGATGACGCATACTGAGCACATTTGCATTCCAAGGTACAACGCTTTGTACACAAAGATTTCCATTAAGGGATCACGAAAACATGAAGACATTGTGACACAATGTTTCGCTAACTCATCAGGCTGTGTAAAGAACCAATATAAATTGGCACCCGGCAGAATGAAGAACTAATTTTAAATGGACTTGATTCGACAAATGTAGACTTATGTCATATGACATCTTGCAGGGTCTGATTATGTTGGCCATTGATCGAATTGTACTACACTTAGCACAGCATTGTCATTTTATTTCAAACGTGTCCAGTTTCGTTTCGTGAGAATATAATACAGTCAGCTTCCAAAACGTGAATTGTTTGAAGCATACCGTAAAAGATTTCGTTATTGTTGTAAACAATTAACACATACCATATTAAGGTCCGGTTCTGTAAAGAACAATGTAGTTTCTCACCGAGTTTTTGTAATTGACATGGTTTAAAAATCTGTAGAAGTTGCAAAAAAACCTGGACTCGTGTTTGTTTTTATGTCCAGTTTAACGAGGGCTGGCCAACACGTGACGGTGATGTCATTCATTGTATTTTGAGATGTACTAAAAATAACTTGACAAAATATTTTGGGATCATTAAAATTAGTGATGGTTCCATTCACGAGCTGTCATCAGGCAAAACAAAACAGCAACGATTTTAACAATGGATCTCACAGAGCTACTGACCCTTCCAATTCGTGACACAGTGCCAACATTCGCAAATTGAAAGGTTATTTAATTACCATAAACAAAAGTGAAACAAAATCAATTTTCACACATGGCCACCACGTTAGGCGACGCGTGCATTTCCTTTCAGAGGAATATGGGACAAATATAAAGGGAAAATAAAGGCTTATTGAGTTCACTCTTCCGTTGAGTGGGGTCACTTCCTGGAGTGTCAGGGGAACGGCCGGCAAATCCGATTACCTGGTATATCGATCGAGCTGATATTCTCCTCTGCACTTTATGTACACAGCTTTATTTTCAGTCAAATTTCATAATCATGATTTAAGTAGTTACGAAATTTCATTTTGTGTGAACATGCGGTATATCAAACATTTCAGTGGGTACTCTAGTTTTCAGCAGGTGCAGATTTTGTAAGCTTATGTTTACGGCAGAGTGGATGGAAGCTTTTGTGAAAATGTAGGACGCTACTTAACGTAGTACTCATGCCTATTAATATGATAGAATACGAAATAAACTGTATGAGGTTTAAGGAAAATTATATTATGGAGATACATATCTTTTGGGGAAGGTCACAGGGTGGTCCGGATGCGAAGGAATTCACAGGAATCACAAAGTGTCATTATAAAGGGACTCATTTATAGCGTAAATATAAATATGTATTTAGGCGTTGTAATCGAAAAAACAAATTGTGGCCGTGGATTTCAGAGACTACTAATTGTATTTTTATGGTAATTTTATTCATTTTAGCTTTTTAAGCAGGTACCCAGGGTTTTTATTATTTTACTGTTGGAAAGCTCCATTGGGCTACCCTTATACCTATTTAATAATGTAAAAATTAGTTTTAGACGTACTTTTGTTCTCTACCTTGACTGAATGAGAGAAGAGATTTAAATCACCTAAAGATACATATTTACCACGTTTCGAATATTCCGAAAAAAACTATAGATACGGTCAATGAGCTGCAAGCCATCTGGCATTGTTTTGACACCTGTTACGCGGTCAAACGCGCTTTGTAACATCAATTTATCTATCCATACATACACCCGTACGCATATAGTCATAGGTAGCCACAGCATAAGCGTGAAATATTATTCTACTTACAACTTTTGGACGTGTCGTAATAACGCTGACATGTTTACGAGGGCAGTCGTTTGTCTATTCCAAAATAGATAGTTTTTACAGCACAGTATTGTTAGTTTTCGTGATCGTAAGCTATAAAAACGTAGCCGTGACTTAATCGTAACCCTGAACTGCTGAGTTGACTTATAAAATGCACGAAATATACTTCTGTACTTATTTAATCTTTATGGAAGATCATCTCTGTTGAATATTTTTAGTTGCATGCATCTTTTTGTGTCTTCCACGATGGGAACTTTACATATTTGCGGTTTAACGACGTCAGAAAACGTCAACGACCGTCCGACTGTTCACTAATTTAATTTACGTTTATTAGTACATTGTATTGGGATCGTTAAACGTTGATATTGATACTGGCAGCAGGATTGCAAAACACTGTTGAATACCAGTTTTATTGCATGACAGATATTTTATCGTCAACATATTGAATTAACATTGGCTATTTAATCATATTTTACGTCGTCGATTTACAAATCAGCTGAAAAAAATGTACAATTTAATAAACTTTATTCAGAGCAAATCACTTTTGTTGATTTATTAGTCCGCATTACATATTTAAATACAAACCACGCGGTCTAATCTGATAAATCTAGAGCAATATTAATAAATTAGTAGCAAAATATTGCGTCCAAACATGAGCAACTTACAACTGGGACTTTAGTTTAATTAGTTTTTGCAATATACCGAGAACATTTCACAGTTAATTATAACTAATGTAGTATGAAGAAACCACAGGCTCAACCGCCGCGTCTAGTTCGGTCCTTGACATATCAAGGCTACCTTTGTTCAGGACACCCGCGACAGCCGCCATATTATATTCAAATGCAACGATTCTATAAGGATCGAAGAATGTTATTGTTTGGTGTTAATCGTATGTTTGTAGACAGCCTTATGAGTAGTAACATAATTGAAAATGAACGAGTACTTCGATTTTGAGTGTCATCATTACTCATGTTTTGTCGGACATTGTTCTCATTAATTAATAATTATGTATAGGTATAATTTTCTTGCAAGACAGTATTTTTTCAACAGACAGTAGAGCAGATTTGAATTGAATATGTATTGTCTTAAATAACTACGACAGAAGACACGTTAATATACATAGAATGTAATTGCAGGTAATATAGAAGAGAAGGTTTAAATTGTGGGATTCGATACGATTATCACATACTCAGATGATTAAAGTGCCAGCTTATTAAGCTGAGGGAAAATACCGGGAAGTTGGCAATTACCCACAAAGCTCGCAAAAAGGCTTGTGCCCGCTACTTACTCATGCATTTTCCCTTCACTGATAAATGGCGCGGGAACGTTTTATAGTCTTTCTTTTATTTCCCAGACTTACACGGAAATATTACTACGCTAGCACATCGCATGTCTACATTGCTTTATTTTTTAAGTCAGCGATAAGTACACCTTTTGTGGAAATAAAAGGTTAAGGGTCACCCAATAAATTTTTATGTTGTTGTACAAAACCTTGATCAAAAGCACCACGAGACCAAGTGACGGCATTGCATCAAAGATGTTAAACCTCATAATAATAAATAACAGAACCTACTTTGCATAAAGCAATAAAACTTATTATTATTCTCATTTCTTCACGACACCTCGCTTGCATTACAAGTCTTCATTTCAGTAATAAACTATGAGTTGCATTATGCTGCACTTTATACCGCTTTCACTGAGTTGTAGTAATATCATCATGAAACACAATGAGGGGTCCATTCCTCTTTTCATGTGTCGGTACGAGCCATGCAAGCATAGTACCACGCCGTTTAGAAAAATATCCAGTCAGCAAGGTGAACGAGGGTCAAAGTATCATAAAGCCACACTTTCATTCACACAGTCAAGCGATGTTGCAATTAATGTAAAGCATTTTATTTAATCGCTGACATTAGCCTTTATGATGACGAAGTGACAGTTACCAAGACGACCCGTTTACCTTCATGATATCGCATTCTCAGAATAAATACGTATTTCTTAACCGAGTATTCCGATTTTAACGAATGCAGTTTTACGTAACAAAACAGTGCATACTACACGATATTTAGAACTGTGAAGAACTGTGAAACACACGTGGAGTAAGGACGAGTAATTAGTGTGAAAAACCTGTAGTTCTGAAAGGTGTAAGTGGTGTTACAAAGGCTCTCGGAGCACTGGCGCGTTAGTCTGGTGGCGGTGACATAATGGCTCTCGCCCGCGGCCCTAATGACTACTATTTATTGTGAGAAGCCCCGCAATTATACTAAACCTGGCCGCAAGCAATCATTTCGGTGAAAAAAAATTGTGCTGAACACTTTTTATGTCAAGTGTTACTGACATTGTTTTGGTCCTTTCGGATTTTGTCATTTTAGAAAACAATGGTCCTTTTATTTCCGTAAATAATGAGCCATTTAACTTTTGTATATTATAAATTTCATTATGCGGTTACCTATTTAGAATGATTGTTTACTACTACAGATCTAATAATGCGCCCTAGAAATAATATTTTGTAAATTGACTGTGTTAATCTACGCATTACGATTAACAATGAATTGTCTATCGTACGACAAGCAATAACACACTCTCATTGCATCACCTGTTTAAACATCATGTAATGTACAAGAACTCAACACTATAATGCGTTCATTTAAAGACGTCTTACACAAAAACCATTTAAGTCTAGTAAGTCATGCAGCACAATAGGCTTTTTCGTCGGAACATTTAGAGGCAAACTTGTACCACCTGCTTGTCCCATTATTACGGGCTGCAAGTCCCCGCGTTGGCCAACAATACCCTAGAATTATTATACCGTTAACAGTGCATAATTGCACTACATTCGGTCCGCTGTTTCTTGTAAGTTATGGAACAACATTGCCATAGCAACACCAAATCACCTTGTAAGTAACTTAGCTTTGATGAAGATATATAGCTATGTTTTTTTGTTGTTTTTGTCTGCTTGTTCGTCATAAAAAAATGAATCCGTGAACCACGATTATTAATGATACGTAGATTAAGGCTTATGTGAGACATCAAAAGTAACTCTGTGGTCAATGACTGCGGAATTAATATCACAGCGAATCATTGGCTTAACATAGATGTTGTGAGTAAATCTCGGTTTAAATTAATTCAACAGAGGAACTAATTTGTTAATTATCAAGCGGCTGAAGTGAAGCGTTGTTTCGTCACGATTCACGACTATGCCGATGCCGAGTGCATGCCGCCTGCCATGACGGGAGCACTTAAAATAGTCACTCACTTCGCCGTAAAAGTCCACTCGGCTACCAGAAATAAATTACTTGAACACGCAAGTGAACGCGTTCACAACATCCATCAAAATTGTTCAGATAACAACGAAAACAAATGAATATCAAATACATTGTGTTTCTTACTCAAAATGATATCACACGTTCGTGTGAGAAAACACGAATTGACTTCGTAATTAATACCATTATTAGGCCGTGGCAATTATTCGTCCCTAATTACAAACTTGAACTCATTATTACGCCAATCAAGCAGTTGAAGCACTCGTACCCTCGTATAATACGTTTTCTCATCGAAAACCAATTACAACGCAATTTTTCAGGCTATTGCTTGGATGACTTGCGGGAAGCTTTTAAAAGATAAGTATGTAAACAATTACATTCTTCATGAAGGTAAGTACATTTTTATTGGATGCGAGTCTCGGAAATGCAGAGATTGCGTCATTAGTTTTTGTCGTAATGGCTTCATTAGAAAGAGTGCCTATTAAGTAAAAGTTAAAGTAGTATAAACGTTCTCATCCTATGTGGAGTTAATAGTGTCGTCATTAAGTTTCCTCGGCCACCAAATGTGTGATAAGCACGTGATATCTATCTTGAAACTTTAAATTGTCGGAACTAATGGCTGTGCGAGTAAACCTCAGGTGTGGAAGAGCCTCGACACTCCGCAAAGTTCACTGCTCCTTCAGTCAACGCGCTCTTGGTAACATTCGTGACAAAGAAAAACGTGCTCTATCATTAAATCCTTTCGATTGAACTTACATTGACAATGAACAGTTTATCCTGGTAAACCATTACATTATTCTTTATTGACGAAAGGAAATGAGACCACCGTCGAAGATTGAAAAGCAATGAAGAGAGGATTATGTCTATTGGACGTGGAAATAATATTAGCGTGAGATCGGATGGTTGTTGAAATGTTGATAGTGAAGTATCATCGCGGGTTGATATTAGAGGAGACAGAGATAAATGAGGTGTTAGAGTAGAGGTGTATTTCGCCATGGTTGCGTACTGCTGCTGCGTCGTGTCGCAAACAGCATAAATTTGACACGACAGAATTCCGGTCTTGCCGAATATCACGCTGGTACAGTATGCTAACGACCAGTATTGCACGTCCCACCTGTTATACTAGTATCGCGATGACTGTGTTTTACGTGATTTCACAGTATCCTTGTGGTAATGGCGTCATTGCTTCGTTCCGAACACTGGTGAGCTCGTTACACTTAGAAATAACTAGCCAATTGTTGACTCCGATAAAAACATTAAAGTTAATATAATTCGGTGTATGGTTTAGGGTTCCCACGGTAAATAAGTACACGCTCGAGTTTTATATAAAACAATGCATCATACTATTTTTTGTTATATTATAAATAATTATGTAAATCAGAATCAAGTCATTATGCCCATATCTTAGCATTGAATCCAACGCTATGCCTTAGATGAAAAAAACCGGCCAAGTGCGAGTCGGACTCGTGCACGAAGGGTTCCGTAAATTACAGTTAAATCAACCTATCTCAAAAACTATAAGAGATACTTTGATCAAACCAAAAATCGTTGAAAGAGTTAATTAGCATGCATCACCTCTATTTTTTTTAGAATTTTATACCCCGTAGTTATAAAAATAGAGGGGGGGGGACATACTTTTTACGACTTTGAGAGCTGATATCTCAAAAACCGTTCACTTTAAGAAAAATGTTTTTTAGAAAACTTTATATCATTTTAAAAGACCTTTCCATTGATACCCCACACGGGTATGTACATCGAAAAAAAAAATTTCATCCCTCAGTTACATGTATGGGGGGCCCCACCCCCAATTCTTTTTTTTACTATTTAGTGTCATATTTTTGTAGCGGTTCATACAACACATATTCCCATCAAATTTCATCACTGTAGTACTTATAGTTTCCGAGTAAATCGGCTGTGACAGACGGACAGACGGACAGACGGACAGACGGACAGACGGACAGACGGACATGACGAAACTATAAGGGTTCCGTTTTTGCCATTTTGGCTACGGAACCCTAAAAATGAATATTAAGGTCATTATTATAATAGGCCTTCCTACACAGATGACCGACGAGAATATGGTAAAAAGTTTATGGTTTTGTCCAAAGTTGTTTTTGTTATTATGCATTTTGGTGTGCGGTTGACACCCCCACAAAAGCGGAATAAAAATGGTCTATGTAATAAAAGGCGTCGAAAGTTATATTGGCTATTGTAAAAAAAGGCTTTTTACTGCGGTAATAACATCAGGACCGTGAAGGAAGTTTCACGTCATTTTATAAACAAACAGACCAGTTACGATGTAGTACATAAATACTACTGCACATACTTCTTGAGGTTTCGTTTCCTGACCATCCAGATGGCCAAAGCTTTTAAGATTTCCGATATCCAACACCACAACTTCCATAATTTGGCTTCCATTCAACGGAGCATTATTTCGAGAACGTTTATTTGAACGTGGCAATGTACTGCAAGTGTGTCGACAAAGCCGGACGGTGGAATTGGCACATTATTTATATCTAACCACCCCCGCGTCAGGTGGGCTAGTTCTGGCTGTTCCCATTGCTTTTAAATAGTATTTCCGTTAGCCAGTGGATGTTACCAGTATCGATTAGCATCTATTTATGTTTGCAAACATCTGGTGGATTTCACTCGTTGATGTAGGGCTTTCGTTTTTATTTTGTCTGCAAATTGTAACTGCTGTCAAAGTGTAATGGTTTTAGCGTCACGCAAAACCAGTGAACCGAGTTTAATGACTCAGATTAGCATCTAAACACTTACAGTTTATTTAAGAGTTCCTAAAATACAAGTAGGGCTAGTAGTGGTGAAATAAAAACTAGATTTATTGTGCAAATGTACGGTAAATGACTGATCAGTAAGCGTTCAACGTTTCCAAATAGATTAAAATATTCTGGGAGCGTTCAGATTGTAAATATGATGTCCCAACCTTCAGGGTACGGCATCCATTACATCATTAGTTATATTAACTGTTATGTAACTGTTACTACGAACATCTATGTTATGCTATGGTTTACTAATTAATGACATAAAAACGTTGCTGCAATCGTATCTTTGATTTGAATATTCAAATGTTTGAATGCAAGGAAATTGATTACCACAAGTGGGCAATAAATATACATTTTTAGTTCTTCCTGGTGAATTAGTCACTTTTGTTAACGGTCGCTTTTTTATCCTCCCCCGTCTAAAGTATGCAGATGTTTCAACGGTCGTCAGCCAAAAATCGCTGAATTTGTCGAGGGGAAGATACACCTTACCGTTCAAACGATGCGGTTCAATAATTTAGGGGAAGTTAATTTTTTATTGAAGACCTAATGTTTCCGTTGGGAAAAGATGTCCGAATTAAGATAGGATAACCACTTTTTGTGGTTTTATGTAGATACGGTTGGTTTCACTGATCTATTAAGCTGATCTAATACATTTTTTTCTTATAGATAGATTATTGGATTACAATTTGTAATCTTTTTAGTGTAACTGCTCTGACGAACTACCTCCCGTCGAGCAGAAACTTTATGTAAGATTTTCGTATCATCAGACATGTAAATATGAAAACAGATAGGTACCCGAATAACAAAACAGACATTACACAAGCTCGCAATTAATTTTGATCTTTAACATAACTGGGTTAAAGTTTATATTCGTGAGTGGTCACTGAGAAACTTTTTTTTATTATCAGGTGAATGTGACTGGGTAGGCTGCCATTGTCTTCGCCGGATGTCTGCAGGACATTTACCCTGCGTTATCAATGACGTTCGAAGATAGGTCAGCGTAGTAACTCATGTTCCTCGATCCTGACTCAGTTGTCAGGATGTGATAACCAGAGCTAACAAGAAATCGATATTATTGATTTACGCCATATTAGGAACTGATGCCTTCCTAAGAATAAATCGTCCTTATCTTTTGTTAGTTGTTTATTTCTGTCGACTCGGAGTTCAAGATATCGTCTATACTTAGTTCTAGTTGATTGAATTAGGATCTCCTTATTTCGGCCTATCTATTTGGAAGAATGAGTTCCAAAAACTTGAGAACTTACGTCGGATGAATTGAGGTGTGTTTATTGAAAACAGAATTAACTAGGTAAGTAGGTATCATGTTTTCAGAACATGTTCATTTAACACAGTTATGTCATTAAAATTCAATGAAATGCTCATAATTATTTTAGTAAATCACAGTTACCTAGATAACGAGAATTTTTAATTTTCAAAAATGTTAATATTTAGTCGACCTGGATTTATTGCTGACATGTTTAGTGCGTCAATGATTTGGCGTAGAAAATATCGGTAACTGACCCTTTGTTTGTTTGCGACTGAATGTAGTGCCAATGATATTTAAATAACAAAGAAGTAGATATATACTTATAGCATCTTATATATTTGGTTTGGGCCAATGTAAAAAAATAAACCGCGTTCAATTACTTAAAGAAAAGAAGGCAGATTCAGACAAGGATATCCAGAAAGCTTTTCCAGAGGTTTATCTCGTAAACAATGTCATCAGTTTAGGGATATATTTCAATCCATTACAGATATCCATTGAGTCTGTCCATTTTCGAGAGTTATCCGTTTTCCTCGTACAATTTGGGATCCTTTAAGACAGTGGTTCCCAAACTTATTTTGTCTACTGCCCACTTTGAGAATAAATATTTTTTTAGCGCCCCCATTTTTTCACCTATTTAAAAACCACTATAACTTCAAATTAAATTAATTAATTATTGTGACCTATATATGTTTATTAACGGGGAATTCTAAACGAAACTTTTACTAATCACGGACTAAAATTGTTAATTAAAGTAGGTACTTAAAAATCGTGTAGAAATCATTCATGGTGCTTTTTGCCTGGTTTAACATAAAGAAACCGGAGACAGATCACTGCAAACTTGTAAAGCGCTAGCGAAGCGAGCCCGTAATTTTTGAGTTTTGGGACATTATAGAACCCAAACATGTTTTATAAAAATCAGTGACGAGTGAAAAAGCCGCGAGCGCAGCGAGCGCGAAATTTTTGAGTTTTGGAACAGTAAAGTACCAAAAAGTGTTATAAAAAACCGCGCAAATTGTTTAGTTTTGGGGCACAACAGTACCTTAACATCTGTGAAAACAAAAACGAAAAGAAGCCGCGAGCGTAGCGAGCGCAAAGTTTTTGATTTTTGGGACGCAATGATACCTAAAGAAATTAGAAAATAGTCACTGTTAAGTGAAAGGCGCGAGTGTAGCGAGTGCAATCTTGTAATTCATATTAGTTGATGTTCAGAAGTCGTTGTTTAAGAGGCCTCCTAGCTAAATAAAATTACAAATCACCCCCCAGGCCTCTACACAACGCCCCCATTTTCTTTCTGGGTCTCTTACCGCCCCCCTTGAGACCTGCAGCGCCCACAAGGGGGCGTTATCGCCCACTTTGGGAAACACTGCTTTAAGACGATACGAGAATATAGGACTGCTGTATTAAACAAAAGGTATTGAACAAATGACGACTATTTATGACCATAACATTTTAAATAGGAACATTACTCGTATAGACAATAATAGATTTCTAGATGAACTAGAATATGTACTTACGTTTCATTTGGTCGACGTTATTAACACAGAAACAGCCATTTAAGTTAATGATCTTAAACTACGCTTAAATGCAGTGCAACAGTTAACGAAAACTGCATTAAATAGATTTTGCCTATTTAAAGTAGGCCAAGCTACAAATTTTCGCAATTTAGTCGAGAAAATAATTGATTTTATGGCAATTAAATTGTGAGTTACTGCATATTCAGTATTTATTGATTTTTAAATTGATATTGAGGTAAATACTGCATTCTGAGCAAAGGACATAAATAAACATGAGATTAAGTGTATGATAATAAACTTATCTCTAGGCAAATAAATGAATGAATAAATAACTGTAGGTGTTGCAACGTAGGTTTTTTTATCAAGAGTTGCAATGTCGTTAACATTGTAAACGTCAGCAGAAGAGTATATAAAACTGTATAAAAACCAGGAAAACCCAGCCACTAAGCAGAACCAGCCACTAACTGCCTTGAAACTCGTGATTAAACAACCTTAAAACAATTCCCAAACGTGTTATGATTGTTGTTTTACCGTAATATAGTCAACAACTGGAAACGTTCCAACGACATAGCTTAACAACTATTGAATTACATAAAACCGTGTTTAGTATTCCATAGTTTTGCCTAAGTAAGGCGGGCCCAGATTTGTTATCTTAAGTTAAACCAATCACTGGGGCGAAGACAGAATTTTAATTAATACGAGAGAACCGATCGTCTTGGCGCTAGATAATTAATTCACGATATCGGATGAGCCCAGGATTCAGTTTGTCTGGAAGATGCATCAATCAGACTTAGCCGGGACTACGTATGAGATGAGCTTCGGGGTTTTAATATTTTATCTCATAAAGTCTCCTGGCTGGATGGAGGAAACTTAATTTAAATGTTATGTAGCATGCACGTTATATCGGTTCGATATCTGTGTATCTCATATCCTGTTGGATTTGATATTACGTTCGAAGGTAAATTGGCGTAAACGACGAATCTGCTCAAGCAGTTCCAAAGCTAGCTTTGAACTGTTATTATAGATATATTTCTTTATCATAACTATTTTAAGTATTAATTGGGTAATTATTAGTAAATCGCCTGCAGATAACAAGGCTAATTGAAAAATATTAAACGACAGAGATGACCATACAGATAGGTTCATAGACAAGAAACGATAGAGGATGTGGTTAAGATTCTTACCTTGTGGCATAAAATATCAATCATTGATTAAAATCATAATGACACAACTAACGAACGGTAAACGGTAATAATCGACTATCATACTTACAAATGTTTACATAATAAACTGATACCTTATAGGTAGCTCTTTATATGTCGCAGTCATACATATCTACCAAGTCATCAGAGAAAATAGCCTCGGAATGATTATGTGACTTAAGTAATGAACCACGAACCCGTTACAAGAACTCAAAGCAAATAAGCTAAAATATTACCCAAGTTTCCTACAAACTTGAATGTCAAAATAATTCCCTCTCAGCTTCTCTGTCAAAGTTAAACATTTCCGTCTCCAGTAAGCCTTTATTCCGAGCGAATATTATCATCAAAATGCCTTTAATTTACCACAGAGCTTCTTCATAACATTTCATGTTCATATATGATAAGTTCCATACATTCCATTTTACATATTTGTTGAGGAGGCTCATTAGCGACATTCCGAATTCATATTCTTATTGTGACGAACGATGCGTGGCGTAAGATGGTAGTTGTTCCCCGATACCGGACCACTGAGATACCCGCTCGGGGCAAAAAATAATAACAAACTATCATCTGGCCGAGAACTGGTTCCAGTCGGCGGATGAGCCGGCTCGATAGATATAAACACGCAAAAGGTAGCTTTTTTATAGCCTCTGGAACATGGCATGAATGATTTGTGACCAAATGAAATAAGTGTGTAATGACTGACTGATTCGAAAGAATACAACTTTAGACGTAGAATAAAAATGAAACAGGATAAAATGCATCAGGTTTTTAATAGCGATAACTATAAAGAAGACGTTGCCATTGGCTGTACATCGAACACGAGTTTATTTGCCATCGTTCCTTATTTTTAACTTATTATTAAACCTGTTCTCGCTCCGAGCAATTATTTCGAAATAATTATATAAAAGCGAACAACAAATGAAACGAAGTCCAGCTATCCATTAACAATTACAACAAAAAATCTTGCTTACCTCCGCAACAGCAATTAGTGCACCGGCTCAAACAGCGCAAACAAAAACAAATTTCGTGGCGCGAACCTCCACCTGTACTATGCCAGAAAAATCCATTGACGAACTCCTCGTGTAAAGTATCACTAAACAGCTATGTTTGATAACAATTTCTTTAGATTTTCATAAGTTTCACTCCACTTACAGTCACAAGTGTGTGACGAAGAGAATAACTTGCGTTCGCGTGCGCGCGGGCGACTGAGACGTACTGATTCCACGATATTTCGCTTCCGACTGGTATTCGTATCGTGGTCGCTTCGTTTGTTCGTGCCGTTGTTCGTCTGGCTTCGGGGCTTCGCTGAGGGCATCGTGGAACTTCGGCTTACAGATTCAAAGCTCGGAAGGGCGGTAGGCCGGAGCTTCTGCTTTTCTACCCAAACATACTTTAAAGTTTGATTGATGGGATTTGATGATGTTCGGTAATGATAATATTGATCGCGTTTGCATTTTTTGATCTGGGACTTTAAAGCAGTTGAGGAAAACACTTTCTTATAAGATTAGATAGCTATGGGCTTTGACCAGTTTTGAAGACGTGTCAGGCTTTACTTTTCATACCTATTAGATAGATTATCAAAGGATAAAGGATCTATGTACTTTAAAAATTTAAGGCTTTCCTACCCATCACCTGGGTGGGTCCCTTTAATGCTTTGTGATAATATAACTTCCTAATATTTTACTCTTTTTTTAAACATCTATAAATTGCATTTTTTTATTGTATAAGGATTGATTTTTTATTCACACCTTAAGTACCTTGTATTTAGATATTTCGGTATTTCTGTTCCATATTAAAAGTTGTTTCTTTTTGTCTGAAGTCTGTACGAAATTAGAAATTCGCGTCAGACGCGCCACCTCGGTGTCACATACTGAGCAGTGGGTTTTTAAAGAACTGAATAAATGTATGGTGTATTTTATTTAAGTGCATGCATACTGCATGCATTGAGGGAGACTAAAATATAATCTAAGTTTATGCAGTGGCAGAAGTCGCGAATTCACCATTCGCCTTTTCTTATTTTTTTACCTTCTGCAGCGTTGGCAAACCCTGGCTGGTTCATCAGAACGGATGAATTTTCGATGTCACCTAGAAGTCTTTAGCTTGTCCCTAAGCTGATGCGTGATTGGGAAAATAATAGGGTTGGCGCATAACTGGCCGGATACCAGAATCTCAGCGTAATCACTGATTATATTATGAATATTTAATTATCCTTGTGGTTAAACAGGCTTGAGTTCGTTGACTCTTAAGGCTAGAAGATTTCGCGTGAGATGATCGCATGCGATCCTCGCATGTGTACCAATGACGCAAATGATCTTATTTCAAAGACTTCTCTGTGCACGTGTTAAGCTGCAATTTTATTTTTCTATTCGTGTTTCAATGATATTTAGAGTCAGAGGATGATTTATGGTATTAAAACGTCCACGATAATTTTGTTACGTATTTAATAGTGCGTTGAAGTTGGTATATTATTTAGTCATTATACCTACTTATAACGCACGTATGGGTAATTATTACGCCATTGATATAAGACTACCTACTTCCAGCCAGTGTAAAATTTTGTTATAAATCATGTTAATACGCACGCAAAACTGGCATGCGACAGTAGGCTTCATCAAGTAAAATCAAATAAAACTTATTATTCAAGAGCTAAAGTGTCGCTGAATTGCATCAATAAATCTCCGCTAAAATGTCAACATATTCAAGTTTCTACGAATACGGTCCGCAAAAATGCCAATATATGGCAGGTATAATAGGCCCAGTCAGTTTTGTTTAAATATTAAAACTCATACAAAATAGAGCGAACATTTTGCATCTCACTACTCCACATTTCTGTTTAATGAAGGCTGAATGAAATATCAAGCGCTTTAAAGCAGCAACAGTGAGCTGCAAGCGAAAAATAATTTAAAAAATCCCGGGAATTTCCTCACTGTGAAATCCAATATGGCTGGAGTTGCGATGCCCACGCCGACGCCGGCTATGAAAGCCATGAAAAGGAAATCTTTAATGGATATTTCGCCATTCATGACACCTAAATGACTGATGGTGGTTTACTGTTAGTAGTCACTTTGTGCTTCAAAATTATACCGTCTATTGTTGTGGTAAGGTCAAAGCAAGTTGCGAACAACAAACAAAAGACAGTCCAACATTCCTTCACAACTTTTATTTTCTTTTTGCTCAAAGATTGATTTCAACAAAACAAACTACAAAAGTTAATCAAACATTAAATAAATCTAACTTCATTACGATTACGAAAGCAACAGATAAATGCGAAAGCCGCAAATTTTAGCCATTGCTTGCCTATTTCATAAAAATAAAGGAAAGTTACTCACGACTTAATTTCGCAAAAACGTTATTGAGTCGAACAAATAGTTTGGGAAACGAGAAGTATTACATAGTTGCTGACTATACATGTACTTTTTATTTGAGTTACGAGGGAACTGGTCGATTCTTTACAAAGGAACTCATCAAAGAGCTCAATAAAGAACGTTTAACCTCTGCCGCGTCTCACCAAGGACAATAGGCAATAGTCTGCTCCATGAATGGCGATGCAACAAAAACGCGGATGCTCCGCGAGCGACTCACCGGGGTTTAATACGCAATTAGTCAACGCATTGATACATATTACGATGTATACTACTAATATAACTGTCAGTACAAACCTTGTCTAACGTCAGCACAGACTTAATTACTTTAGAAGTTGGAAAAGTCATTTTACAGTGTTAATAAGTTCCAACCCTTTTAACTCTAGTACTGACTACAGTTTAGTCCAATTTCCTCTTGACGTAAAAGAGAATTTATTATCTACTTTGCATATTCCATCATGCCTATGTTGCTGAAGTTATTAAACCCCTATTCGTAAATCACCTTTTAAGATAAAACGTTATTGAGTACCAATAATGACTGATAACAGTGGGTACTGTTATATCGAAATAACCCCTATTACCAATATAAAATTAAATTGCTGAGTTTCCAATTGCATTGACGTCAATGCAATAGGAAACCGATGTTATTTTAATTAGCGATAATAATATTTCTTCAGTTTTGGATTGGACTTCCGTCGGGCAACTTTCTTTCTATTTTCTTGTGATTCTAATTATTTTTCAATACATTTTTATTTTAGCCAATTAAATAGTTTTTTTTTAAAAACCATTTTCCGACCCACTCCGTAACAGTGGTGTCAGAAGTGGGATACCAGTGTTGATATCGCCGTAATCGTTCCACTGGTATTCCATAACGGGTCGTGTGTGTCCTGAAAACTGAAAAAGTTATCGTGTGTGAACTTCACGTTGCCGACGAGATAATCCAGCTCCGGGGTGTCTATATTTTCTAAGTGAAATCACACCTCGACAAACTCAGTGTCATCTCCAAAGACGAGTCGCGACAGTAAGCCTTACGAGTGTCCTGCGTAAGCCTGCCGATCGTCCCGAATTTCCAAATTCCATCTCCCAGAGCTCAATATACGCGAGCTCTGTCACCTTGATATCGCCGCAAGGAGCCGGTGATCGCCCTTGCCGCCCTGCCACGCGGAGCTGCCGCGTGGTGCTGCCACGTACGCGTTGTGCACGCGCGTGTGCCGTACACCGCCACCCCGCTGTTCCTGACGTTCCTGCTGCTGCTGGCCGCGAGTTATCGCGCCGCAGTCCTCCTGTTCCAGTAATCGTGCTAATTCAGTGCCAGAAAATGCGTATCGAATTCTTCGTGTTCCTGTGTCTGTGAGTAGAACATATTATTTTGCTGTTATCGCTACAATATTCTTAATTCTTATTAGGTATTTTTATTACCTAGGGTATCACATATCGTAAACCTTATTCTATCATAATTATACGTGCTACTCGTCTACCTTTATAGTTTCCTTTCAAGTTCATAATGTCTACGGAAACAGCCGAAAATTCCTCTTCTAAGAAAATGTCGTTGAGCGAACAGTTTCCCATCAAGGTGCTCTGTGATTTTATTAGCCCTTATAAAGGAGAGCGCGAAACTCTTACCGCCTTTCTCACCAACTGCCAAAATGCCTTAGATTTAGCATCACCAAGTCAAATAGTTTTATTAAATAAATATATTCTATCACGCCTTGAAGGTAAAGCTCAGATTGCGTGCTCTAATAAAATATTTTCGGATTTTAATCAGTTGAAATGTTTTCTTAAGCAAAATTTCGGTGAGAGGAAGCATTATAATCATTTGTTGCTAGACTTACAATCGTGCAGGCAAACAACAAACGAAACTGTTGCGCAATTTGCCCTGCGTGTAGAAAGCTGCCTCACCGATCTTCAATCAGAAATTTATAATTCTGAATCCCTAAAGAAGGACATATCCGGTCGCATCGCTATGACCGAAGATTTGGCATTATTTACTTTTAGTTTAGGATTAAATCCACGACTGAGTAATAATGTCAGATGTAGAAACCCAAAATCACTTAATGATGCTATCAACGTGGCTCTCGAGGAGGAAAAGATACAAAACCTCCTGTATAAAACATCTATTAAACCTAAATGTAGGATCTGTGGTAAACCCGGGCACTCGGATGCTGAATGCCGGGAGAAACAAAAGCGCACAGGTCCACCATTTACTCCTTCGGGGCCTCAACCATCAACATCATTTTATAACTCGGGGTCTCAACTTTTCTGCAAATATTGCAAAAACAGAGGTCACGATATTACTCAATGCCGCAAAGAAAATATAATAGCGAACGGCGTAATACGTTTAATTCCGAGAATCGCGACCGTCCAGCTGCGATGCATCATGTTACATTCGAGCCGCCGATATCATCGGCGCCGTCACCGACACCTTATTATGTTCCTTGTGAGAACGGCGACGACCCTGAAAACTCTTTAAACTAACACCACGGATTACGAAAATGTGCCGTCGTTATCCGGATAATTTAGGCACTCGTACCTTTATAAATAAATCGCATAAAAACGATATCTCATCTCAACACGCTCTCTCGAGAGTCCCTGAATCGTTGAGTCAAAAACATATTTCATCTCAGCATGCTCCAAAGAGAGTCCCTGTTTCGCTGAGTCATTCTACTATTTCATCTCGACATGCTCCTTCGAGAGTCCCTGTTTCGTCGAGTCCAAATTCTATTTCATCTCAGCATGCTCCAAAGAGAGTCCCTGTTTCGCTGAGTCGTTCTGATATTTCATCTCGACATGCTCCTCCGCGAGTCCCTGTTTCGTCGAGTCCAAATCCTATTTCATCTCAGCACGCTCCAAAGAGAGTCCCTGTTTCGCTGAGTCGTTACACTGTTTCATCTCAACACACTCTTCCAAGAGCCTCTGAATCGTTGAGTCTAAAGCCAAATTCATCTCAGCACGCTCCAAAAGGAGTCCCTGTTTCGCTGAGTCAAAACTCTGTCTCATCTCGACACATTCCACAGAGAACCGCTGTTTCGTCGAGTCAAAATACCATTTCATCTCAACAAGCTCCTATTAGAGCCCCTGTATCGTTGAGTCCAAAATTTCCTTCTCATAATGAGTCCGCTATGCCGCATTATCCTAAAGAGGAAATTAAAATCAATCCCGAAATTCCTGTCTACGAGGTATCTTCATACTCTAAAAAGGTGTCATTGCCTCACGTATATGTGAGTACTTCTCTTTCCATTCATCCGTTGCGCCTTCTTATCGACACGGGAGCGAGTATTAGTTTGGTCAAACTGTCAAGTTTAACTAAAGCGCCTGAGCTATCTCGTGAAATAGCTAAGATAAAGGGTTTTAATAATGTTAGCACCTATTCAGAAACTTTAGGCACGTGTCAGATGTATTTTACATTGAATAATAATCGCCACGAGTTTAAGTTCCATGTAGTTGACGATAACATTAACCTAGAGTATGACGGTATCATTGGCAGCGACTTTTTAAATCATTTCAAAGCCAATATTGACTATACCTCACAATCAGTTCATATATGCGGACAGAGCCTGGACATAAACTATATTCAACCGACTTACGTCATTCCCGCACGTTCCGAAGCGGTCATCGAATGCGCAGTATCTAATTACTCACCTGAACATTATAAAAATAATGAGGGCCTATTATTAGATCATTCTATTAGCGAAGGTATTTATATCGCAAATTGTCTTGTTACTATAAAGCCTAATAAAAGGATTAACGTAACCGTTTTAAATACTACTAACTCTGATATCCAAGTTCGAGACTTTAAAGTCCAGTTAACGCCTCTTGAATATGATACTGCCACAGATATAAACGAATCCGTCAATGCTTTATCCTATTCAGAATCTGACAGACCTCAAAAGGTATTGAATCTAATACGTTGTTCTCATCTAAACTCCGAAGAAAAGGAGGCACTGCTAGAATGTTGTTCTGAGTACACAGATATTTTCCATTTAGAGGGCGAACCTCTATCATTTACGAACGCGATCGAGCACTCTATAGATTCGGGTGATTCAGCCCCTATTCACGTAAAGTCGTACCGTTTTCCTGAGTGCCACAAGGAAGAAGTGGACTCACAAATCCGCAAGATGCTCGATCAAAATATTATACGTCCGTCAACGTCACCTTGGAGCGCCCCTGTTTGGGTAGTTCCCAAGAAGATGGACGCTTCAGGTAAAAAGAAATGGCGTATAGTAATAGACTATCGCCGTCTGAATGACGTCACTGTCTCTGAGAGTTACCCTTTGCCGCTTATTACTGATATATTAGATCAGTTAGGCCACTCAAAATATTTCAGTACATTAGATCTCTCCAGTGGCTTTCATCAGATCAGAATGAACTCCCAAGATGCACAAAAAACGGGGTTCTCAATAAACACTAATTCTAGCAGTACAGGGCATTACGAATTCTTGCGGATGCCTTTTGGGCTTAAAAACGCCCCTTCGACCTTCCAGAAATTAATGAACACTGTCCTTTCTGGTCTCCAAGGTCTCCATGCATATGTTTATCTTGATGACGTCATAATCTACAGTAGTAACTTGACATCTCATATGGACAAAATCAGGTTAGTTTTGACCGCATCCGAAAGTTCAATTTAAAACTCCAACCTGACAAGTGTGAGTTTTTGCGACGCGAGGTCGCTTATCTTGGGCACATAATCACCGATAAAGGTGTATGTCCAAATCCCGAAAAGGTCAAGGCCGTTTCTCAATTCCCTACTCCTAAGAATCCAAAGGATATAAAATCGTTTCTAGGGCTAGTCGGCTACTATCGTCGTTTTATTAATAACTTCTCCAAGATCACTAAACCACTGACTGCCCTACTGAAAAAAGATGCCACATTTCAATGGTCGAACAGCCAAGAACAAGCGTTCACCACCCTCAAGGATAAATTAACTTCGGCGCCTCTGCTTCAGTATCCTGATTTTACACAACCCTTTCTTCTAACAACTGATGCATCTAATTATGCGATAGGTGCTGTACTATCTCAGGGCGCAATCGGGTCTGACAAACCCGTCTCGTACGCTTCGCGCACCCTTAATAAAGCCGAGGGCAACTATTCGACTATCGAAAAGGAGCTCCTAGCAATCTTATTTGGCGTGAAAACATTCCGCCCTTATCTGTATGGCCGTAAATTTAAGATAATTACTGACCACAAACCTCTAGTGTGGCTTTTCAATGTCAAAGATCCAGGATCTAGACTCGTCAGATGGCGTCTTAAACTCGAAGAGTACGATTATGAAATCGTTTATAAAAAGGGTAAATTAAATGCAAACGCCGACGCTTTATCGCGTTTCCCCGTAAATGTATTACAGGATAACGAAGGCTCCGATTCAGTTATCTGCAATCCATCGACTTCTAACAACGAAGAAGACGCACGTAATTCACCATCTATATCAGAAACTTACGAGCAGTTTCTTAAAATTATAAAACAGCCTGACGTGTCATTCGACACCGTTATCCAGGAACATAACGAGTCATTGATGAAAGCAAAGTGTAAGCTTATTGCTTATCCGACGTCCATTGACTTAGATGAATCCGTGCCATATTGCAAGGATATCATGGACGCCTCCACTAGTGAACCTAAAATTTGCGACATAGAACGCGAATTAAATACTTACTATTCCACATCTAATGATAATCATTTATTTACACATTTATTTCTAAAACTTAACCACTATGATGAAATGAGTTACAAGGACATATTTAACCTCCTTCGTGATTATAGAGAAATGATAAAGTATTGGTATATGGAAGAAAAAGAATTCGCTATATCAGACTTTACAGATCCTTACACAAGATTATCTTACACAAAACTTTATAATATTTTATCATTTCTATTTCATAACACTAATATAAAAGTAAACATCTATCGTAATTCTATACGTTATCCGACCCCTGACGAGGTCAAAAGCATTCTTAGAGATAATCATGATTCACCTCTAGCTGGCCACCGGGTATATCGCGCATGTTTGATAGAATCAAAACCCAATTCTGGTGGAAAAACATGCGGCAAGACATCGAGGATTATGTGAAAAATTGCCGCTCTTGCCAAATAAATAAACCTCTAAGACAAACGAATAAGGCCCTATGATTATAACATCTACAGCATCTCGGCCTAACGAAAAACTTTATCTCGATTTAGTCGGTCCGCTTCCTGAAACACATGAACACAAATATAAGTTCTTACTTACCTTACAAGATGACTTGACTAAATTTTCTCAGGCCTATCCTATGCAATCTTGTTCCGCTGAAGAAACAGCGAAATCTTTAGTTCTATTCATATCCCATATGGGGATTCCTAAATTAATAATATCCGATCAAGGCACCAATTTCTGCTCTGATGTCTTCAAACAACTTGAGAAGTTGTTCAGCATCAAACATGTGTTCGCATCTCCTTACCACCCTCAGACATGTGGTAACCTTGAACGAAGTCATTCTACTCTAAAGGAATACCTTAGATCATATATCGGTGAGAACCAACATACCTGGGACCTCTATGTTCCTAGTGCTATGATAGCATATAATTCAAATATACATAGTACCACAGGTTACTCACCCCTGGAATTGCTTTTCGGGTTCAAACCCTACTTACCTTCAAGCATCGATACTCTTGATACAAACACCTATACGGATTACATCCGAGCCCTTAATCACCGACTATACTACAGTCGTCAGAAGGCTCTCCAAAATATTCAATCCTCAAAAGAGAAATCAAAAACTTATTATGATTCTCGTACGAAACCATTGTCCTATAAAACAGGAGACATGGTATATGTCCGTTGCCATCACAAGCAAAATAAGGCCTTATCCTGTGTGGAAAGGCCCTTTCAAAATAATAAAACTAAATGGCAACCATTCTGTTACGCTGCTTATTAATCGTAAACACGTACGTCACCACTACGACGAAATCAAGCCGGCCAGTGACGCAACAGTAGTAACGTAATACATGAGCGTTTCATTGTTATTTCAGATCGACGCTGTCATCGCCGATCACATGCGAATACGTTTCTTCTATCGTCAGCAGTCCTGGCGTCTACTTTGATAAGCTTCTAGACATTAAGTTTACTAATAGTGATTGGAATGTTATAGCATATGTTGATATAGGTCATGTACAACCTAATTTAGATAAGGTCGAATTTTTATTTGAAAAGCTCAATGTATTCTGCAACTCGTTAGCTTCTTCTAAGATACAGTCCGACTGTATCAATTCGTTATCCGCTCTAAAAAATCGTCATATTCTTAACGTTAGTAAGTTTTCTTCCGTATCTTATTTATTGGTCGACGAAAAACCTCATATGCGTTTTAAAAGAGGTCTCATGGACTTCGGTGGCTCTCTCCTTAAAACTATTTTTGGCACTTTGGATTCTGAAGACGCGGTGAGATTTTCGAAAGCCATAGACGAAGTACAAACTGATGAGAAACGTCTCGCTCATCTCATGAAAGATAACATTCATGTTATTAAGTCGACCATATCATATTTCAACAACACGATATCTAAGGTCAACGAAAACGAAAACCACATTTTAAGGAACATGGAAACAATCCATAAAATATTAGAAACAGTTGTGAATAGTAACAACAAACTAGAAATCAAATCTGAATTAAGTTCCTTATTAAATTCATTAGAGTCTATTATAATGACTTTGTCTTTTGATATCGAAGATATTAACAACGCTATTCTATTCGCAAAACTCAACGTGTTGCATCCCACTGTACTCAGTCCACACCAACTGTACAGTGAGTTGGATAAGCATAGGAATAATCTTCCTAGCCATTATGAACTTCCCGTTCCTTTAACGCTACAAAATATACATAATCTAATTGACATTTCACAACTTGTGTGCTTTTTCCATTTAAATAAAGTAATTATTGTTGTCAAGATCCCTCTCGTATTACCACAGGTGTATGACCTGTATAGGATCATTCCCCTACCTGTTCCTTACGATATGTTGAAACCAGATACCTACGTTCTTATCGAGCCAACTAGCTCATATGTAGCAATCACAGCTGATCGCATGTTTTATTCACTTATCGCAGACATAGACAAGTGCAAGTTAATAAGTGATAAGTGTTACGTGTGTGTGTTAACTAATGTGTTTTCAGCAATCGCTAACCCTACGTGTGAAACGATTCTCTTAAGTGATGTGATTAGCAAACTTCCTGACATTTGTGTTACAAAACTTATTCACGGTTCAATTGATCTATTTCATAAGTTAACTATAAATCGTTGGATTTTTGTACAATCCGAACCTGGCAAGTGTCATATAACTTGTAATGATAAAGACATAAGTTCTGACGTTATTTTGTTTGGCACTGGTATCTTGACCTTGCCTAGGAACTGTAAGGCTTTTTACAAGACGTTGCAATTCGCCGCTGTTGGCGAAACAGTTATTGGAAATGTAACTAATAAAATATCAAATTTCAACATCTTACAAGATGATTGTTGTGAGCGATCTAAGTTAAATAAAACTCTAGAACGATTACCTTACTCAAAGTTAAATAACTTAGATAATCTTGATTCTCTGCTGCAAGCCAGTATTCACTTGAACTCCTTTGAAGAAGAGATCAATAAGATAGAAAATCCATCTCATTTTCAAATGTATAGCACTCACTATTTGTCTTTTAGTTTATGCATCTCGATGTTAACCTTGTTTTACATTTTATATAAGAGTCGTAAGTTACTTTGTCGTACTAATGCCCCATGTTGCATTCAAATATTTAACCAATGTCATAACACAAAAAATAACTCGGTGCCGACCTCTCAAACTGTATTTCATGGTGATACAATAGCACCCGTCACTAAGGACGAGTCAGAGTCTATAGAAGACTTACGAGTGACGCCAACCCCTATTAAAAGGAATATTCTGTTTGGCAAGACTCATGATAATTAATTTGTAATGAATGCACATGGTTTGTAATTAAGTTATAATTTTCTTTCTTTTCATATTGTCATCTTGATTTATCTAGATTTTAATAATTGCTCTTATTAATCAATAATGTTTAATTGTTTAAATACTTTTATTGTTAACTCTAATCTCGATTTCCTTGCATCCTAAATAATGATAAATGTAGTTAATAATTATTATTTTAGAGTAACTTTTCTATCCTTAACAGTTGTATTCATGTCTTTTGAAATTAGTTGTTATTTTGGTGTTTTAAATATGTTTCTTTTGTTTATTGTAATGTCCGACGTAAATCCACTTAAGCATACGCGATTTAGCATACATGATTTAGCATACATCAATCCTGACATCTCTCATCACTTTGAGATGTGATGATCGATCTTAACGGGGGGGTTGTTATATCGAAATAACCCCTATTACCAATATAAAATTAAATTGCTGAGTTTCCAATTGCATTGACGTCAATGCAATAGGAAACCGATGTTATTTTAATTAGCGATAATAATATTTCTTCAGTTTTGGATTGGACTTCCGTCGGGCAACTTTCTTTCTATTTTCTTGTGATTCTAATTATTTTTCAATACATTTTTATTTTAGCCAATTAAATAGTTTTTTTTTAAAAACCATTTTCCGACCCACTCCGTAACAGTACCTGGTACTTAGGTACAGCAACATAAATTAACGTCTACCGACTTAAATGCAATCTACGATAGAAATTAAAATAAATGTTAAGATCTATTCGTGTCTATCGTATGTTTACAAAATCAATGCTGCACTCGAACGAATCGAAATCGATTTAATTACTCTTCGAAGTATCTCAATCAAGCAATTTGAATAGATGACTCGATGCAAATGGTATCGTATTAACTCGACCAGTGGACCGCGGGAATCGAAATAGCCGTCATTCACTCGCATAGTGCTGCTAGATCAATCACACTTTGCTTTTTCCATTTTCCGTTTTTAATTTAAATCGGCGCTTATGAATATAAATGTTCCCAATATACTTTCGTTTGAACTAAAATACGTTGACTTTCAAAATCTGTTCAGGTAGATGATGTCTGAAATTCTGAAATCGATTATTTTCAAGTATGATACAAGTTCAATGTCAGATAACATAATCTATATCTATACATATAATAAATCTGTAGAAAAGTAATTTTTGTACATTGAAGAAATTGGCAAAAAAAATAGCCAGCATGTTAAAGGATAACTAACAGAACCCATTTCCATCATTTTTGTCATTTTTGTCTGTTTGTCTGTTTGTCTGTTTGTCTGTTTGTCTGTTTATCTGTTTATCTGTTTGTTCGTTCGGGATTCACGTAAAATCTACGAATTCAATGCAGACAATGCTTATATACAAAAATTCTACGTAACTTGGGGTATTACTTAGTTTTTGTTTCATCGAAATCGATTCACTCTATCAAAAGATATGATTAATTTTGTGAATTCAAGATGTAAAATATTACGACACGCAATCTGTTTGTCAAAACTGTACATTTGAATGTTGTACTTATATTAGTTGACCGGCCTATTATTAACCTTTACACAGAAAATCACACCTTCATAAGTAACTTCGGAAGAAAAAAAAATGAAAATTGTGTTTAGCCAAGGTTAAAGTAGCTCCATCTGTGGTAATCTGTGTTAAACAAAATACATAAAATTTGTCAAAGGAGCGAGGTGGTAAATGACAATAAATTACCATACATTCTTTATAGAGGATTATTATTTCAACAGATGGAGTTGTGTATTTTCCGTAATTCACCATATTTTAACACGTAGTGTAATTTTTCGACAGACATTTCAATAGTGTTTGTCAGTTTGCCGTGCCACATCAAAATCCAATTATAATTATTACCTTGATGAAAGGAAAATAACAGTTCTCAGCCAAATTTAAAACGGTGCCATCTAAATTATTTTTTGAATATTATGTCAAAAATGATGACTTTAGTATAACAATTAATTATCATTTAAAGTTACAGATGGAGTTTATATCAGGATTTTTTCATAAACATAGTTTAGCTTCTCTTCCACTAATGTGGTGGCCTTAAAACAAATTACTTTGAGTGAATAGTATTAAGTAGACCTTCATTATTTTTTCTGATGCAAAGTATGTAAACTTAATCCTAGAAGAAAGGAGGATCTGTCTCTCGCAAGTGCTGCTAAGCGTGAGGTAGGTAGGTAATGTAGGATTCTGTAGCTTTAAGAACAAGCCCAGATACAAAGTGCAGATAAGAAATGGGAGCTTTCTCGATTTAATACCATTCACACGTAAAATGCTTTATGCGTCTGAAAACGTACAAATTGCGCGTCGCATACCAGAGACATGCTTACTTTCAACTTCTGATCGCAAATACACTGGTCACGATTACAAACAGTCTCAGTAAGACCCGAGCCAAGTCTAAAAAAACACCTTTTATATAAAACTACGTTTGATGTCATTCAATCAAAAAGACAGAATTGTTTTCTGTTGCAAATCCTATCCACCTGTATCCTATCCTAATCCAGCATGCATTGCAGGTGTGCATTGCACAAAAACCAATGGTATCCTATTCGAGAAGTCAAAAGAGTCGACCTGCCAACGTCAGCTTCTGCGCTAAGCAAGTGTTCTTAATAGTACCATCAGAATTACATTCATCGTTGAATGAGGTGAATAAATTTTCAGAAACCACAATAACAGTAGGAGCCAAAGCATATGATCGCTTCATAGAGCTTTGATTGGCCCCAGTTGACCAAGTCAGGTCTGATTTGTTCGTTCATCAGATCTTTGAAAGTTTTTCGGTGGACTTTTTTTACTTACTGTCGTCCTGTTTACGTGTGACACAAAATATGGTATATAAACGCAAGAGCAAAATTTTCCCGTTGTGCGGTAGTGACGCCCAGTATACAACACTTCTGTTTCTTTTGATTTGCTGGCTCCACCAAGAAATGACAAATTGAGAGCGTACATTTTGAAAATCTTGGCAAAACTGCAGGTTTCAAGTACGAACACATGAAGTGGACTCTCACAGATACGTACATTTTGCCTATTCGTGAACTAATGCAAACATTTCGGTGGAGTCCCGGCTTAGGCCTCCCCCACATTAGGCGTGCGCGATCCTCGGGCGTGTGAGTAGCGCGGGCGTCGCGAGCACGCTGCATGAACGTCGCGTTTTGCTGCCCTGCGGCATTTACCTACAGCGAGGTCGCGGCGCGCACGCGCCGCTCTCCTTGACGTTTAATTGCTAATGCATTTAGCGGGTGGCGGGGATAGCAGGCGAAGGGGTAAGAACGCAACTCGAGCGCCGCGTCGCTTGCACTCTTCACACATGCCGCAGGGCAGCAAAACGCGACATTCATGCAGCGTGCTCGCGACGCCCGCGCTATTCACACGCCCGAGGATCGCGCACGCCTAATGTGGTCAGCCTTACCATAGTGAGTAAGTGCACAGAAAATCCCCGTCATACAAGTGTTTCTCCCCAGTAGTGAAACTATCCTACCCTATGCGCCTGCTGATGATGATGACCCATTTTATCATCCATCCGGCTATTCCCCAACTATGTTGGTGTTGGCTTCCAGTCACCGAATCTGTTTGAGTACCAATATTTTGCTTGGAGCGACAACCTATCTACCTATCTTCAATCCAGTCAACTACACAAGCCGATATCCATGGTAAGACTGACAGACTTTCTGGCTTCTGATTAGCCGCAGCAGCTGCAGAAAATGTACAAATGACAGCTTTGTCAGACTCAAAGCATATCATCATCATCATCATCATCAGCCTATCGCAGTCCATTGCTAGACATAGGCCTCTCTAAGTGCACGCCACTGAGATCAAAGCATATAGACATAGATTATAACTGTTTCCTGTGAAAATTACTTACGCACCATACGTAATAATTTTCCAAATTGGCTGACTAGATCCAGAGATATTCACAACGTCACAAACTTTACTTCTTTTGTTTAGATAAATGGTCACATCCACAACACAACCTTGATCAATGAATCTATGCGACTGCTAAGTGCTAATCCTAATTATACTGTCACGTGAAAGAATGCACCTACGGGATAAGTAGTATTTTGACTATTCTATATTGCCCACGCAGACGAAGTTGCGGGCAACAGCTAGTCAGCAAATAAAACAACACTTCTAATCTGTTAATACTAGAACTCCTAAACCATGAAAAACAATATAATATTTAAATTTTATGATATCAAAGACAAAACCGACAATTCAATTCTTAAGCTTGAGAATTATTTGTTTTCGTAGACAGACCAAATTGATTCGGTCCGGAAATAATCGTGATTGGCTAGTCAATATTAGTCCCACGATTAACACCAAAAGGATGGCTCAATTATCATGTTGATGGTAATTGGTTTAGATATGACAAATACGTGTTTTATTACGCAATAGATCTGTTCTGGCTTCGTTTAATAGCCGTAGTGGTCTAACACTGCCATAACTCAGATTAGATATATGTGCGTTAGTAATAAAGTCCATATGCGTAATAGCCTTAAATGGGCGTAGGTGGCGCCCCTGTCATGTGAGACAAATGTGTCCACGCTGTGATGGTTTCTTGCTACATTTGCCCCTAGTGGTAACATTCCCATGCAGTGATTTTCAATTGAATCAGTTTGTTTGCCGTGCAGATTTGCTATATCCAATCCAGTTCCCTGAGTAGTTTTGTACATAAATAGTTTCTAGCTTCAACCCTTCAATTGTCTAGGAGTAGAAAGTAGGACGCGTCAGTTCGCCAATAAACTTAATTAACTTTTCCACTATTCCTCGTCTATTACATTTCGAGAGAAGATTTACACAGCTGAAACTGTTCTGCTTTATAAGCAGAGTGGGTAGTATTAACAGCAAAATGTAGGAAAGTGTTTTTGCGTAGTAAAAGTTTTTCCTCTTCTCCCTAGCGTTACTTTTTGTTTCGTTGCGAGCGGAATTTTTATTTGAGGGTTCCGTGGTTTACGACGACACGTAAAACAGTCATTAATTTTGTATTGTGTTTTCAGATCGGACGAGAAATAAGATGAGTCCTGTCCGTGTATGCGTTTATGTAACGGATATTTAATATCTTATCACAACGTAAATCATAATCGCCGTGTTTATTATGTCTGAGCTATAAATCTGCCATTGTTTTATAACTTTACGAACTTTGATATAAGATTTATGATTTAAAATGTTACGTAATGTTATGTTCATACAGGTATATCTTTTGCTACGTAGGTATTTTTATTAAATCTTACATCGTTATGCGTAGGTCGAAAGTAATAGGGAAAATTCATAACATAGTTTTGTTTCACGTAAAGAGAAAAATAATAGTTTCTTAGATTCCCATTTGCTTTTCCGATGGAGTACACAAAAGGCAAAATGATAAAGGTCCTTTAAAGCGACACGTGTATCTATCCCACAGCCGTATCTTTTACTGTATGACCTTTTTAAAGTGGATTGCTTAGTCTGCTATCAGAATACATAAGGCGAGTCATGAGTCAAGCCGACCCAAATAAAAGCCTGATATCTACGAGAGAAAGTGATGTATCGTAGCAGAAGCCTTTACGCAATCTCATGCAGCCTCTTAAGGCTAAAGAGCCGATGATGTAAGACAAAGCCTCCCAAACATAATGTAATTAGATCACAGTTTACGCCTCTGTGTGTGAAATTGATGGGTTCCGCTATAGTTATCGTGCTGTTGTACAACGATTTTGTAATGGTTGAAACTTCGTAAATACGGACCTAGAAATAGGCTGTCTAGTTTGCTAAGTGTCTGTAGGTTTGTGATTGATGACTTTGTGCTACTTGTTCGAGATATTACGGGCTTTAGAATCTATTTTGTATAGTGTGTTGTAAATCGAGCTGTTAAGATTCTGCTTTCGTGTTCTTGAATTTTGATGTTTACTTCATACCAAGCTTTATTTAGTTCATCTGTATATTATCCTCACAAGGTATACTCATGATTAAAATTATTATCCCAAACAATACCTTTATCAATTTAACCTGTCAGTCACACGTGATGTTTACCTTAGAATTACCCTTAAACAATTGCCTGTATCTATAGATTTGTTATGGTACACAGGTGGCCTTTAACTCGTGAACTGTTGCCAAGAGAGCAAAAGGTTCGGTCACACCTATGTCAACGTATTAGCTTATAGACAATATAGACATACAAAGCGTCAAAGCTCCGAAGCCGCTACTGGCCACAGAGAGCACACAGAAACCCCACTTGAGTCAACATTGTCCCCACAACACAACCCTGTAAGGTTTCGGGCCAGTAACATAAAACTCTTTGTTAGATTTTCGAAATAAAATACTGAAACAAGGATTATAACTGCTTATGCCCCTCATGTTTCTTTCTATCACTGTTGTGTTGTTAGAACTAATGTGACTCAATTTAGGTGTCGCATTGTTCAAAACAGTTACATAAGCCTATGGAGTGACTGCATATGTACGCAGATTTGCAATACCTACCTAACTTGTTGGTGTTTCAAAATAAGTATGGTAATTTTAGTGGTTGAGTAAGTACTAGCATACTTAAATAATAGTTAATAGTTTAAGAGGAATAGCTTACTCAAGAAATTGGTAGGTTGTATTCGGCCGCAGTAAACTATGCTTTACAATGTAACCCTTGATCATCCTGGATTCGGAACACGAGTTGCAAATTAATCATTGTAAGCAGAAACACATTGTTCCAACTCTTAAGAATTGTTGGCACAAATACCTTAACAATCACTTATTTCGAATGACTGCGCGATTTAATTACTCGAATTTAATTTTGTAATAATCCTTAGCAACGCGAATTTATCGGCCCTTCAGAATTAATCTTGGAACAAAAGCCGACAGTATTTAAAACATTTGAGGTCGTGTCGCGGTTTTGTAGTGTATAATTTTCGGGGGCGTGTCTCTGATTTTTCTCGGGGCAAAATGCAATCTGATCAATTTTCAGAGGTCAAGCCTTATCGTTCCGTATACTTTTATCTGGGGTATCTTAATCGGTTGGCTTGTTGACCCGAGTAACAGGAATTTGGGTGTCCGTTACGATTGGCTACGTTGTAAAATGATGTTGTGTTGGACCGGCGGCGAAGCGTGTTTGCCAGTAACCCGCCACTTACGAGCCATTACGCGCCCGCCTGGTTACGTAATGTACCTTAATGTTATTGGGTTGATAATGTAACCGCACTCTGCATGGAATACATTCACATCGATCACGTAGTTAGCATTAACATCTTCAAATATAGACACGGATTACATTTCAATGTCGAAGGTCGCAAAAGTTTTTGTTCCTGGTTTTCTTTTGACCTTCAGACATTTCTTTACGATCGTTTTTGTTAGTTTGGGCTGTTTTTCTTGTTTCTAGACAGTTCAATGAATATTTATTTTTGCTGACTTTTGTAATGGCGCCGGAGTCCCTGTCTTGTTTATTTTAGTTCAGTTTTTGTCCTGTAATTTTCTTTAGGTACAATTTAGCGTAATTCTTGAATGCCGTCTACTAACTTTTTATGCTAATATTGTAATGGAAACCCTACATAAAATTTATTATCACTCCTAGGTATTTGCTGTCTGGTTTAAGTAAAGTCTGAAGGAAAACGGGTCATTCTATGTTGCTGGCAGACAGGTATTACCTCTTCAGAATACTATTGCAATCTTTAAATCCAATACATTATTGCCGTACGCGGAGCGAGCAATACTGAGGCGAGGGAAGAAATGGTGAGCGATACATAAATTTGTATTACAAGTACCACCAGATATTCAAGTAAAACTTTTAGTAATAGGCATGAGTTGTGGATAAATGTAAATTTTGGAATGGAATTCGATAGGATGGGATGGGTGGAATCGTTGAAATTTTAATAAACAAGCAGAGTCAACAAAATCTCATTAATATGCACATGGCTGGCGTAATTACGCGGCACAGGTTGAAAATGGTGTAATAGCGTGTTATCGCGGGGAGCGGTCCCGGGTGCCGTATCATGGTCGTCACGCATCGCCGAGCACCGCACGTTCGGGAGCCGTTATACGGCAGCTTGCTCGCGTGACATATGCGCCGACCCTTTGGATGCACACACTCCGCGGAACCCCATTCTAATCCATACGGGAATTATCCACATGTGCTCTAATTTTTGTACCGTACGAGACCGTGTTCTACATAATTGGCAGGTGTAACTAATGTTTGGTTACCTGTCGTTCCTTTAATGAATAAGCTATTCGTTTTTACCCTCTGTTTATTTTGAGGATTCAGTCAGTCAGTGTAGGTCAGTATTAAAATATTTCATGCTTTCTTACCCATCTTGACCGGAACTAGATAGGTGGACTGAATTTTATTTCATTACCGATATATGATATCCATCACACATGAATCATAGCGTGAAATTGAATATCGAGCTGGATAACCAAGTGCCATGACCAAGAACGTGTTTACCGGTAAATTATATAGATATAAGAAATAGATGAGAAAGTTAAAGTAAATGCTTTTCTTCCAGTCTCGCCAATATAGGTAGATAACGTTGGAAAAGTGAAACTCGTAAGTGTTTATCATTTGGATGGAAAGTGTGACAGTAATGATTACTTATTATATTTTAATGATAGAAATACTTTTGCTGGTACTGCCTATCTTGAAATAGGCTCAGATGTAATAGATACTCGTAATATCAGTAAGGAATGCACTTAACATTTATCCGACGGCCCCAATAGTGTAGTAGTACTTGCGAAGAAATTAATAAATCTGATAGCTTCCTCAATAGCGGTAAAACTGCATACCGCCACCTAATGAATAGGCATTAAAATGTTATAACGACACTTACAAAACTACAGCCTCCGTAGGTATAAGATGTGGAATTCCTGTCGGAATATTTCTCACAGTGGTGCGCCGGCGACGGTAGAGAGAGACGGCGATAGTGATCTTGATTCGCGGTATGCGGCGCGTGCACAGCCTTGATCAAGGCATCGCCGGTAACATGCAGGCTACGGCTTGCCAACACAGCTGATTGTGGACCATGCAGGTAATTTGAGGAAGTATGGTTTTGGAAGAATTTTTATGGTATTTGACAAAGATTTTCAATGGTCTGCAGCTAGTTCCTTTAAACTACAGGAAGAAACGATCACAGCTCTAGGATTTATCCAAATCAATCTTAGCATACGAAGCTGAGAAGCCTGTTTGGTTCCTGCAGCAGTAGGTACAAGTCGTCTTTGGTCTGCAGCCGAGTGACATAAATTCTGATTTGTTGGAAACTGAGACGTTACTCTTTACTTACCTTATTATTTTACCATCACCAAAGAGATTATTATTATTAGCCAAGGCTGATTTGGTTTTAACTACGTTTGTGAGTTTGTTTTCATTGTTTATGTGACCTGCCTTTGCTTAGTAGTTTTAGAGAAAGTGCCTCCACAGCAATGACTTGACACCATAGGTTCCTATTGTTCTTCATACATGACTCGTAAACCAGAATAAATTTCAAGCATAATTAAGATGTCTATTGCGTTATTGACTAAGGTCAACAAGTTTTGTCACCAATGATTTATTGGTCATATTAATAACATCCTTCGGGGCATGCAAATTTTTATAATAGTCTTCTATGGTATTCGATTACATTAGTCTTTTTTACACTTATATATTTATAGTCTTTGCCATATAAGGGAAACCTGTTAGATTTCAGAGAGAGTCTTCTATCTGGATCGACATTCATTTGATAGTCCCCCGTAGTCGTGGCTTCGTGGCTACTAACATTCTTATCGTACAAATAAACTTTGGAAAGGAGACGGCAATTATTATTTTCTTAGATAAAATGTATTTTATAGTGTGAACCCCTATTTTGGTACTCCATTTTGTACTGTTAGTTGTTTGTGTTTCCTATTTTTATAGTTGTGGATATGGGATCTGCAACCTTGGTCGTTTTTGGAGTCTATTAATTCCATATCACATGGTGCGCTGTATATGGGTTAATAATTCTCTCATTAATTAACAGCTTTGCTTGGAGTAATACTTCTGACTTTATGCTTTCATAAAATATACCGCAGTATCACGGATAATTTCCTGGTATTTATCATTCATGTAACACGACGTACCTAAGATAAATTTATAAAACTTTATCTGAAGTTTTCACACGAAGACTAATTACTTATACAGGATTGCTTGGATAAGTTTATATGGAAATGTTAAATTCAGCTACTCTATGGCTCATCAAAAATAGCATTCGGAAAACCTCTTTCGTTCATACTTTTTTTTCAAAAACTTAAGTGATTAAAAATAATGAAAACTACTCTACAACTATGTAAAATGGATACCCTACGTAAATACCTATCCACATTGATTTACGAGCTCAATAAAAAAGCGCAACTCGATTTATCGTTTCATTTACTACATCGACAAGTGACTGTCGCATTAAAAATGTATGGCAGCACCTCCATGGCACTCACATCTCATTTTTTACTCCGAGCATGCATTATCTGCAAATGTACATGGTGAGCAAACAAATGGAGAAAACAATAATTATGCTTCGCGATTTTATGTGGGTATTTATTTGACTTAGTGATATAGTTCCGTGGGTGAATTTTGGACATTCAAAATTATACAGTACCTGGTACAATTTATAAGAAGGTGGACCACTGAAAATAACTAAGGATGTAAAGATAAATAATACATTCAATCAACTTACTGCCTCTATCTGCTGAGTTAAATTGAATTGATTATTTTTCTTATCACCAAGCGAAATCCAAATGGCATAACATGAGCACTCCATCTACTCTATAATCCTTAGTTCACTGTACGCCTCTCTTGAAATAGATTCCAATTAAAATATCTTTCATTGAGGACAGGAGTTTGATAAATGATAAGGCACGTTAATGCCTGGCGATGCGAACTTTTAGAAGCCACCGATTGCTATCTAGCTGGTCGCTTAACTTTAATAGAAAATACCTGACGTGGGGGTTTTAATTATAACTTTATGACTACGTGCTATGAAACGTTTAGTTGGGTATTTTTCTATGGAGGCTATATTTTCTTTACGAGCTTGTTTTACATACCACGTCGAACTTTCATGTAGTTTAGTTTCTGGAATACGATGGAAGATTGCAATTTTTGTTTGGTTTACTGTTGCAACATTGTGAAAATATATAAAATGCGGTATTAGTTAGTAGCCTCAAGTATGCATCATGAAATTTCGGTATTTCACCAACCAACTTGATCACATCTACCAAAAGTTAAACGTACCTGGTACCTCTAAATAGAACTTACCTGCTACTGTGACCTGAATCTATCTAAACGTTCACAAACTTAACTAAGTCGGAATTGAATTCTACGTGTATTCTGTGAACGTAGCAACAGTTGCTCGTTGCTTTATTCAAGAACTCCTCAATTGCATTGCTCTAGTGACAAATGCCGTTAGGCATTGTACCAGTACACGGATACTAAATAGAACTTGAGATGTCCTAGATGTTTAAGTAATGCTAAACGCTATCCCCACGCGATGTAATACGATAAAGTGGTAAGTTTTAGATCTTCTTTTATGTTTTTTTTTTGATATGTATAAACTTTTATTATAAGTGTTTTAAAGCTGTTATTTGGGACTTATTTATTTATTTAAATGCTTCTTGCACATAAAGTACAATGACTTACCTCAAATTATTGCGGCAGTTATTTGGACCTATAATATAATAACAATGAAGGTGGATTAAGGTGGTGCCATGATCAGAAAATAAGCACTTACGTGATTCATTATGACCTACCAGTGCTGCAGTGTTCGAGAGAGCTATCACGGTCTCTTAATCATAGTTAACCTCTCTGAAAAAGAGTACATCATTAAGCTTCATTGCAGGCTCATCATTCAGTATTCACCTCTCACCTAGGACGTTGCCAAAGGTTAATAGAACAGGTAAACAAGGCTAGACGCAATGTAACCCGATGCATCCGTTAATGGGGACGTGACAGCGAGCTCCCTTTATCTTCAGACAAAAGTGCACGACCACGCGGTATATTGAGGTTGCTAAGATTTATTGAGTGCAGGATACGTAGTGCGATCCTTGTAAGTTAAGGCGCTGAAGATATTGCAAAGGAGAATATTCAGTCATGAATTCATTGGGAACATTGTGAGACAAAGTCCTGTGCTGCGAAAATGTAATCTTTTTTTAACATGACTTGTCCCACAGCTGGGCAAAGGCTTCCCCATTTTGTATCCACAGCTCTCGATCTTTTGAGTGTTTCTTCCAATCGGGGTTGTAGGCATCCAGGTCATCCCGCCATCTCTTTCGGAGCCTACGTCGTCTGCGATGGCCGTCCTGTAGTAACCTCTGTGCGACGATGTTTTCCTATGTGTCTGGATGCATTCGGCTGACATGCCGAGCCCAGTTACATTTTAATTTAGCTGCTTTTTGGATTTTATTTGATCTATCAAGCAAATCCTCACCAACAAGGGGGGCCTTTGTGCAGCAGTGGGCGTTTATCGGGTGTAACGACGAGGCCAGTCACGGTGGTCGTTAGTGATAATATGCTCTTGTATGCTTATTCTATGATGAGATTACCAAAGTTTACATTAATTAACATACTGCATTATTGCTGGCACCTCATATCCTGTGTTTTGCATGTCCATGGGTAGTTGTGCGGTCTCAGATAACTCCGCTTATTATCTAGAGTTTATTGCTGGAACTTTCTATAGTAAATAACTACTGCGTTAGCGGTTTGTAACTCTGTAAGAGAGCTTAGTTTTGTCTGAAATGTTTGCTTAGAAGAATGTGTGGGAAAATCATGCCAGAAAATATTAGATACAGTAAGCCAATGTCAGTTGCATATATTAGAAAAGTTTTTGTTTTATTCCAATAAAAAGATCAATATTTAATTTATAAAAATCAATTTTTTACATATTATTAGTTAGATTATGAATTGCAGCTTTAACTAAGATTTTAGTTTCCAATCATTAATTTTCAAGGTAAACAAAATGCTTCTAGATCAAAATATTATTTCTGTGCCGTCGTAAATAGAGTCAACCTTCGTGTCGTCGTCACAATTTTCTTCATAAATCAGTTCTTTTTATATATTTCGCGTCGTATTCCATTACTTATTTGTTTGTCTCCGGCGGATATCGTCGATCTATTCTTGAACCATTGTTTTGGATCGTTCATCGCTCCATAAGTACATAAGTGTTCCCTTCTGACTCCATTGTTCTTTTATGTCCCGAAGTTCAAGGGCAATCCAATGCCGAAACTGTCATGAAACGATCCCCGAACACGAGATTGTTACCTAATAAAACTTTCAGCGAAATTTTCTTTTAATAGATCATGCGAAGGTCGGCGTTTTTATTTAATTTAGAAAGGTTCGCAACTCATGCGACACGCTTGCCTTGACTACATTCTCTTAATTTTATGCTATTTACATTTTATGCGTACTTGTTAATTGGTGTGGATGACTCGGTATTGGATATGTTATCAAGGTCATTTTCTGCTTAATTCAGTTGACGCATGTTTAAGATATTTTTTTGGACTGAAATCCAGATACTTATGTTCCTTCTGGAGACCTTTGTGTACCAGCGCCGTGGTAACTCTTTCGAAAAACCCCGCTTCATATAATCTACCGGCTGTATTAATACAGCTTTCCACATCACTTAAGCATCATTCCGTCCTTATGATTATACTTAGGTAACTGCATCAATGTTTTCCCTTTACGTGGACAGAATTAATGCACATTATGTATATTCTTGGTTAATCTCGAGTTGTCATTAACCGCCTCTTAATTTCCGACTTCCCGCATTTTGTTCCGCATTCACAAACACGCTTAGTCTTTGTCTTCCGAGTGAATGACTCGTTTGCATACGCGAGGACAAAATTTACAAAAAAATGCGTCGCTCCTATAAAGGGTTGACTAACCATTTTGCATCTGTATGAGTGTCGGGAGGGTGATAAAAGGGGTTAAGTTGTGACATTCTTCTCTTTTTATGTCCGGTAATACATCTACGCATGTTGCATCATATATATTCTCCTATAGTCGGCACTGAGGTAATCTAAACATTATTTCAAAAATTTGTACCTATACCCGATAAAAAAAAAAACGCAAATGTTCCTTCATTCTAGGTGCCCCAAAGTGTAGATAGCGGAAATAAGATACATTGCAAATTCCCCTCATTGCGCCCTCATTAAGGGAAACCATAAAACAGTGACACTGTAGCGGATGCATACTAACTACTGGCTGGTACTAAATACCCTTTAATGTAAGTACATACACATACATAGACTGTAGAGGAAACAGCTGGTTCGAGTAAAAACTGACCGATGATGCGTGCTGTATGGTCGTCTCCCATATAGGGATGCTTGGAATCTGCAACTGACATACTGAGCGTAGGATGTGCTCTTCCCGTCACTTTTTATGGAGAAGTATGAAGCTTTACTTTAACATTAATTGATAGACTTTTTGGATAAAAGAACTAGACTATAGATACAAGGACTAGACAGATGTCTATACGTAAGTGTAGTCAACTTACGTGGCCGTTATGTGAAGTTCTATGTTGCTATTGAGAGTTTTCCATAAGTAATCATTTGAACGCATAAGGCCCAAGTTAAACGACAGCAAAAACGACAGTTTCCTTAAAACAACTGTTTACTTTGCATTTTTACATACAAAGTAAACAGTTGTTTCATAAAATACACGTTGTTGGTGAACTAGGATCTTATTATTTCATGAATTAAACAGGACCTTATGCTCAGCAATGTCGTTGGTAAGTATTAGTCTCAAAATGTTAACTATAACTACAGCTTTCTGCCAAATAACTCAATAATAAGGATCTACTATCTTCCCATTTATCCACGTGTAATATAAGCTTTATTACTTCAGTCCTTTGCACGTAGGTACCTTATTCTCAAGTTGCTAGTGATTCTGAGAATACTTACAACTCATGTTGCTGCTCTGTAGGTAATAAAACCCCGACTTAGAAATTATTTTTAAGAAATTAAGTGTTAAGGATTAAACATCTTTATATTCTTAGTTATGTTTCTCGCTCAGTGAAAAAAAACGAATGTCCTAGTAATATGATATTTGGGATACCTTACCTATGGAAATTCAACTCTTTTCTGTGACTATCTTCCAATTCCTCTGCTCAATAAATGTGCCGCCATCTATAGAGAACGCCAGTATTCATAATATCGAGGTCCGGGGTGAATTTTTCTAGTAGGTACTCTGTCCAGGATTTGAGCATTTGGAACTTGAGAGATGCGCGCCACCTGTCGAACTATTTAATAAACTCGTCAAGTTAGGATGTTCATAAAAACAATCTCTCGTGGTATGAAATTAAATGTTTTTTTTTTATTAATCAAAGCCAACTAAAGTAACATTAATTTAATTTGTTCACTAGATACAGTGTGCTATGTGCATAGACGTCTTGCCATAGCGAAAAGTTAGATTGAATAGCGCCATCTAGCAACTCAATTTGAAACTGCAAGATCAGCTGTCATACTGGTTTCGCATGTACCTTTTTGTAACATCAGTAGATGGCGTTGATCTAAATATATTTTTGAATATTGGTGGGTACTATTTCGCGCTTCAGGATAAATGATTAAAAAATGTTTTTTTTGCAAGGTACTTTATGTGTAAAATAAGTCAAATAAGCGCGTTCAGGCAAACTCTTCAACTTTATAATAGGTAGGTGTTAGTTTATATATTTGATTGAAACATAAATGAATCCATATTAATTTTATTTTATTTAAAAGGGACAAAAAAAGGATAATAATAGATTGAATTTATTAATCTGGATATTAAATTACCCATAACATATGAGTAACCTTATTTTATAAATAAATTAAAAACTTTCCTAACAACTAACAGATAAAATAAAACTTGGAATATAAAGTAAAAAGAAAAAAAAAAAAACATTAATTGTGGAATGTAAATAAATAAATATGAAATATATGTTTAGTTTTGTATAATCTACCGATCTCGTCCTATTCTTTTAACACACGCATAACAACACTTAGATACTTCAGATTAGGTACCTAATTCCCAATTAATCACCAGTGAGACTGAACTAAACATTTCTAAAGAGATGAAAAAAATCAGAGCAATTTTTCGCGTCATTGGCATTCGCTCCGGCCAAGTCTAGGCGGGATCCGAGACTGTGTTCTTGGCCATTTATCACGTCACAAAACACGAAAAAAAAAATCACGGACTTACTGACCCGTTACTTTTCCATTTACAGAGTGTTTTCGCTTATCTCATCCGTGTAATATCCTTTAGTCTCATCCAGTTCGGAAACGGTGACTTAGTGTTCGAGGGTCACATCTAGTCATTAATATTTTTGCACGTAGTGGTCATGTTTTGGTGAGCGATTCAACGGGTTGACTTACTTTTTTAGGGTTTATCTCGGAAAATTTTATGGCACTAGTTTTGTTCTTTGCTCGAATATGATATGAAAGGTAACAGCAGACAGTCAGGTATTTTAATGCGCGTTGACTCCTCTTTGGAAGTGGAGCGACATATCTACCTGGCTACATTGTACTTCCAGTAAATAACTCAAAAGTCAAAAGCAATTTGAGTAAATTGCTATCTAAGTATCTAAGGAGTGTAGATAGAATCAATCTCTTAAACAGTACCTTAATAAGTTGCGACAACTTACAATAAGTCGCTTTAAAATGAAACAGTCATCGAGCTAAGCCTTTTGAGAGCCTTCGTAGACTCGTAATCTCCTATCTGCCACATCATGCGCAGCTGAGACTTGAAGATGACAGTTGGATAAACCCAAAAAAGGTCAGTCAGCGAATTCGGAAACTTCAGTCTCATTAAAGCTTCAAGCCCGTATAAAATTATTGGTTAAGGAAACTTGATAAATTAAACAGGGATCTAAAGACGAAACATTTAGTCTCAAAGTGGAAAATCAAGAGCTTCAGATACTTGTAAAATCCACATCTTTACCTTCCCCATTCATGACATGACGTTCGAAACAAAAGCGAAGCGGAATCTAATAAAGCATCGCAATACCGTTTAGGGTTACACGTTCCTAAATTACATCGATTAACCATTAGAATACAAATTTCATCAAGCCCGCTGATTTATTTCGCGAAATGTCTCCGAATCGAGCGCCGAAGTCAAACGCGGAAATTGAAAAAAGCTTTTCGAGGGATGTTGTGATAATTCAATTCACGGCACAGTTAACAGCTGTTTACGGGGTTTTACATCGCACTGACAGACTCGCTTTTAACTGTGATTAATTTCGGCGACGGCTACCTATTTAGTGGTACTGAGTTTTATATTGAGCGTGAAAATCCGTGCCATTGTGAATATTTTCCACCGAATCACATTATACTTACCGTCCCGAGTTGGCTTTGAGAAGATAAATCAATTGTAAATTTCGGAAAAGTGCGCAATATTTTGCCGAAATAAAGCTGTCAACTTTTATAATTTGTTGTTTTAAGTAAATGAGCTACGTTTCTACAAAATCATTCAATTTTAAAATACAATGTCTCTAATTTGCCCCAAATAACTTAATTTGCTCGATTTATTTCGTCTTTCAAAAAGTCGCCTGAATATTAGATAGAGGCTGAAACGGGTCTAGATTCCTCACCGCATTTTATTTATGAAGAATTATCTATCCCCACAGCCCGCTGAAATGAGATTTGTTGAATTTTAATAAATCCATCTCATTTTAATATTTTTACGAGTCTCCGGTATTTCAGAAATGTATACTAAAAATTCCCTCGTGTTGTCAGGGCACGCTATAAAGCTGTATACCTTAGCCTAGCGTCTTATAAATATACGAAAATCAGAACTCAGAACGCGTAGAAATGAAATCTAATTTATAATCCGCGTGATGCCGTGAACTCTGCCTCTGCGGGTGTGGAAATACCTCACGTATTGGAAGTAATGCTGAATAAATATTTATTAAAAATTACATAGAAAAGGCATACCTTTGTAGGTGGAGCGCTAGTGAAAGTAGAAGCACTTTATAGCAAAATACATTTTTGATAAAGTCTTTATGCTTGCTTCGTATTTTCGCAAATTCTTTTTCTGCTTATAAAATATGTCTAAATATTTGTACGCTTTAGTAATATGATTATATTTACGTGTAGAATACTACGCTTTTCCGCTTTGCATTAGACATATCTTTGCGGGACATTCTTTGAAGCTCCCCTCGGGAGAACATTCGAGCATGAAAGTGTGGTGCATACATATAAACCGCATTTCCGAGAATTTTAAACGAGCGACAAGTCGCACTTACATGGAGACAAGTTTTGACATTCAACGATACGTCGCCTCATGACGTAATATTCCCTCATTTCACGTTTATTCCGTATTCCAGATTATATTTTGGTAATTCTATGCTTGACTGAGAGTTTTGAGATAAAAAGAGATCCTTTGCATAGAGGTACGTAAGAAACAACATTATCTTTATTTCCCTGTGGGGTTAAAGTGAGTGGTTCCTACCTAGCTAAGTATTCGAGTTGTGTGCTAGCATTTTGTAACATACCTAACGTGGTTGCAGGAGATGATCATCACCTTTAAAGTGTCTAAGTGGTGGCAGTGATACGCGGACATTTCTTCCTGCTCACTCCGATATACATACCTTCCGCGCAACCGTGTAGGTCTACCATAAGTACTCGCGCCAGGCGGTAGGTCAGGGCGCCATGACTTCTTTCCGGGCACTCAGTCTTATATTAGGCTGGCTATAGGTATTTTTATGTAGCAACTCAACGCAATCCCATCGTGCGTGCAGTTTCATATAAACTTCCCAGAGATTTTGCGCTTCATGCGAGCGTAAAGGAAATATTTCTTTTTCTCGGCGATCCTGTAAAGCCTCTGATCCTTTTTATGTGCTTCTATGCTGCTTATGAGCAATGAATGTCGTATGGTGACGGGAAATTTGAACCACATTAATGAATAGTCACCGGTTTACATACCTACGTTAGAAATCCCTTCTGAATCGATCTTATTAAATACAGGTTCGATGGGTAAGCACAACCAAAATACAGCATGTATTTAAATATGAATTAGTTTCATTGAGGAATATCAAATATAAGCTTGTGAATCAGAAAAATATAACATGTAGACAAACAACATAAAAATAGTACATGTTCAACTCAATACATGTTCTGTTAATAACAATAACAACAATAACAAATTCAGGTGAAATTCAGATGATTTGTAGAGAAATCAAACTTCAAAAACATTGCTCAAGATTTTGTTTCAATAATAATATCTGAAGTAAAAAGTTTTTAAGTTCTTTATTTTCGAAACAATACGTAAAGGAGAAAGGGCATTTGCGGTCTTAACATAAGAAATCCATTCGTGAGTGTGTTTATCAAGTGTGACGCACAACAAATTGATGAGATTGATTCAGTGCGACTGTGACACAGAAAACCAGAGCAATTCCACTGATGGAATATATCCGGAAAACATAATATAAGGAAGAAAATAAATCTTGAAAAATAGATGAACGAATAAGGATACACATTTCACCAACAATGGATTTGATGACACCCACGCCATGATTTTGATAGCTAGGCCAAAATATAATGCAATTTATATGGTTGAGACTGATGGGGTAACATCCAAAATAATTAATGATATTGGTGCGGTCCCATACAAAAAAGATTGACTAGATTTAAAAGCAAAATCGGATCCTTTACTTTTTTTAAACTTTTAACAAATATATTAGCTACACTAAATGTAGATTTAATGGATCACTACTATTTATTACGCTCTGAGTGTTGAGGTCCGAGAGAAAATGTTTGTATATAACTAAGTTAAAGTATTTTACCCACAGTTGCAATCTGTTTTCTTTTCCATTAACTTTAACTCAATCTTAAATCACAAAACTCAGCCGTTGAAGTTTTCCTAAACTTTTATTAATCTATAAAATAATAGTACTATCTTTTAGCGAGAGGGGATGTAATTTTCCACGCGAAGGGTCTTTGAACCAATAGAGAACAGGATAAACGTACTTACAGTGGATAAAGTTAGTAAACTGATGCTTTAGATCTTCTACTAGCTTTACTTAGGCTTTAGAAAAATCCTCATAATTTCCCCTTAATGCCTCTTTTAAACTATTTTTTACAGAAAAAGAGAGTCATATTTATTACTCAGAATACAAATTCACCGTGAAATTGATTTTAATACTTAAAATGGAAACAATATTTCGAGCCATGACTACTGAATACTTTAAGGTAATTAACAATTAATTTAATAAATGACGTACACTGTAATTTGATTTTGCTCGTGTATTTTGATTATTAATTATTGAAAGAACGTACTTGTAGCAAGGTTTCTTTATAATTGTAATTTAATTGTGGCTTGTTTCCATTTTGATAATAATTATCAACGGTATATATTTTATCGTGTTATTTTGGTATTTAATTTCGAATATTAAATGGTTAATTAATAATATCATAGCAAATTACTCGAGCTCAATTTAAAAGCTCTCAGTTCCGTCGTCCGTCAGTTGGTTATAATAGAGAATTAAGATTTGTTTCACGACCGTCCGGAAGCTTCCATCATCTCTTGAAGCCTTTATTTTATTACAGCCTCTCAATCCCTCTTTATTGCGACGTAATTAATTTCACACGTCTTGCGTGACTCTTGATTTAGTTTCTTAACGATTACGTATAAATTGTCGTGGACAATTTCGTAGCCTTATTGGCACATACGAGCGTTATTATCCTCCTGGGCATCGTGATTGCCTGTCCACCAGATTTAGATTTAATAACGTTTGTTCAACACTGGCTTAAGCGTTAGTGAAGTTAAAGGAGCTTTTACGCTATTATACTCTCATATTCATTTTATTGCTTCGAGTTTACACAAGCTTTATCTTTATTGTTGAATTTGTTAACCAGAATAAAATATCAATGTTACATTTTATTATTCAGTAACGCTTTGGTTCAAAGCTTTAACTTTTTACGAAAACATTTAACAGAGTTCAAGAAACGATAAAAAATGTTGTTCAAAAGTTACGATTCTGAATTTATTATTGTATGTATAATAAAAAGTTGGCGAAATTACCTATCTACGTGATTTTTACGCTACAAATGTTGCAAAAGTTTGTCAAAGTCAATTTTCTCGAAGCGGCTGCCAGTCAAACAGAACAAAAGTTATTTCAATCTTCAAATCGCGTTGCTTTATTAAATGAACATGAAATATAGCATCAATAATCTCAATGGTGCTTTGAATATTTGATCCCGTGTCAGTGTTGATGAGTTCATCCCCGGAGATTGCTTTGTTGTGCAAAAGTGTCGCTATCGAGGGTTTAGCAAACATTGCCGTCATTTTGTCCCCATGCCCTGAACAGGCATGATTTGTTGTCGACCCTCCGCGTTTATCGTTTTTTTCGGAACTGGCAAAAATAGGTTTACCCTATTTGTAATGGATGTTGTGGCATCACACGTAGTAAATTAGATGCATCCTGATATGAGATTATCGTGCCGTGAGTAATACTGCCACATAAAACACTGTCCCTTTTAGAAAACCGTTCAAGAACGTTGGAGTAATCTCTCGTTACTTTGTCGGAGAAAATAAAAAAACTAGAGGATCTTATTAAGAAGCACGTCATGTACCGTAGTAGCAATGTAAATGAATATTTGGCACACGTTCTAAAACTTGATATTTTCGCGACAGTATCACTAGCTGAGTTGACTTGATATGACGAAGATATTTTGCTTTACCTGACATTTTTTGTAAGGAGCTTGTACAGAAACTGCTCATGAATTTGACATAGCCCTGTATAGCCTCGTACGGTGGTGCGAGCTGCGAAGCTTACTTCTAGGTACGCCGCCGGAATACTTATTACTCCTAAGTAAAAATCGAAGTCATGCCGCGTACCCATCAAGGGTTTTTAGTCAAATACGGTGAAATATTGCTTTCGAAGCGGCCATGTTATACGATGTGGGAATAATTTTAACAATATTATGGGCCTTTTGGGTAACTTGACAAGTTATTGGATGTTATATTTTTAGATAATGTTTGCTCCTTTGAATAAAGTAGGTTATATGCTTTAACAATGTTCCATGTTTATGAGCACAATTTATGAATGATAATGCCATGTTATGTGTGTACTTATGTATGAATATGTAAATATGAACCTTATTTCAATTCTTGGTTTCTTAATTTTTAATATTATACTAGTTATGTACATTAGTTACCTATAGGTACATCTAAATTCCTTGAGGTACTGAAATGAAATAACTTTAGAAACTTTATAAACACAATATTGTACGACTTTGCAAGTCTGGCTGAAATTAAATTTCTACTTAGCAAATTTTTCCTAAATGTTTTCCCAAGTATTTTAATAAGCCAATAGAACACAAGTTTGGTTTGTAATTTTAATGGATAAAATAAAATAGTTGCCCATATGAATTATTGCCTACTGTTAAATTATGCAACAGACACAATTCGAACTTCAAATCAATTAAATTCCCATTAGTCAAGGTAACATAATACTGTGGTATTTTTTTAAAAATAGCCTTTTAAACTAATTGAGTTATGCATGTGAGTTTTTCCACTGTCCATATTCACATTTTACAAAAAAGAAATAAAACTCCCTCGTTTGCACCCCCGAAACAATTTGAACAGTTTTCATCTTTGTATCAGGGTATAGACGATATAACAGGGCTTAGCTACTAGCTATGTAAGCACTTTTTCAATACCAGAGCATGCAACGTACACCATCGTACGCTTTGAGTTTGATTGAATCTGTTGATGTGGAAAAAAAATGCGCATCGTAGGCTACATACACTATATGAGTTAGGTATTTGCTATTGCATGTGTACAAAATAGTGCAATATGCGACGTATTGCAAACTATCCGAAGTTTGAACCAGGAGCCATGAAAACAAGTCGTTTTATGCCGACAGGTGACATGACACGATTTCGTCAAGTAAATTGACAAACAAATCACATAAATAAACCTTCGGAAGCCCTTTTTCTTTTTCAAAGAAAACTTCGTGATTTGTTTTCTCGGAAACATCAAGTTTGCTCGGATTATTTAGGCCTTTAAGAGTGCCCACACACTGCAAACCTTTAGTTGACCGATCTGATCGCGCTTATAAATCAGTATAGAGATGTGCCCACATACATAACAATAATCACGTATTCGATTAGTATGAGATAGACTAAAAAGTTTGATTGAATTCAAGAATACTTTTTAATAAAATGCCAGCCAACCATCGGGCCCTCTATAGGCCAACATTTAGTCTAAAGTCGGTTCAGGCAACTTGTTTTCGTCGACTTAGTTATATCTTTGCGCCTAAACGGCTATAAATTAATCATAATTGCTGTTCCTAGAAGCGCCTTGTCTTGAGAACTCTACGTTTTGATATGATAGTAATTGCTATAATGAAATTCCTATCAAATCTTGAAGCTGTCATACACTGGCTTCTACAAATTTGTTCAAAGGGCTCCAAAAATGATACATGAGTAGTGGCAGCGAATTTTCCTGTTATAAATGTCAGCGGAGTGAGATGGGTCACTCACGACACTACTCGTTCATGATCGACGAATGACTTGTCATTATTTACGGATTGTGCCCTGTTTCATCCCTTTTTTTGTAAGTATTTTGTGGACCCTCCGCTTGTGTACCTACGCATGTTCTGAGATTTTGATTGGAAATCTAGTGTAGGTATGTTTTCTAAATTATTATTTTTCTTTGTAAAGAAAGTAGTAAGACTTTCTGTTGTTGTTGTCTAGGTATTTCGTTTACCTGTTAACGTACGAGAAAATCTTTCGTATCTTTTACACGTGTATCTCTACTTATTGTTATCTAATCGAACGCGCAAGTAACTTTGTCTATCGTCTTTGTTCTGCCTACGCTTTCAACAACACTTTATATTAGGTGCAGATTAAAACTCGATACTAATGGGATTTATCAGATGTTATCTTTATATGAATACAAGTTTTTGTGACAAAAGAAAAAAGAAACAATAAGTAATGAATTAAATATTTAATCATTTCTCCATTTTCAGAGATTTTGTACGAATTAATATCTGAATTCTGCTCAAACGTACCTTAATGGCTTATTTACTTATTAACGTGTGCTTACCCTAATTACCCGAATACGGCGCAGTAATGAACGTTAATCTTTAATAAATAATCAAGTGTAATAAATCTCGAAAATGATTACAATATTTGCGATGAAATTGGTATAGTTTGGAAGATTAGAACTAATAACAAAAGTTTAGAAGACTAATGTTAGTATAGGTAAAACTAATTGCGAACTAAAGTTTGCTAACTCTAAGCACAGTGGACCTTACAGTTTGCTTTCTTTTTTTATATAAAAAACTAGTTTTAAACGCACACTTTGCTCGGTAAATTATTCCTGTTAATAATTGTCGTTCTTTTCCTTACTCTAGTCCCAAAGCTGCTTAGTTAAAATACTAAAACTTTTTAGTATGCTCCAAAGAAAATCTCAAGTTGTTAGTTAAATTCAAATTGGAAAACTTTTAAAATTTATGTTCGTAGTTTAAGGCACCTATTATGTCTCCTAGTCTTTACATGTGTAGCTCGTTTTTTTCGTAGATCGTGGAGGTCTTGTTACACTGGTGTTTTTATACTGTCTCAAAGCAGTTTCATTACGTATTTAATACGTTAGAGGGAGCTAGGGGTTTTTTGTCCAGTACATTCGCTTACGTGAGAATTGTGCTTGCACGCTGACGGCGAGGCAATAAAATGTCCTTTAGGACGAATCCTATGGTCCATATAATAAATTATTTCATTATTTTTATCGAGTGTTTACGAGAAGCTGAGGTAGATGTGTGGGTTTTATGGGGCAGGCCAACTACTTGGGCTTATATTTCTATTTTAAGATTGAAAAAACCGGCCAAGTGCGAGTCGGACTCGTGCACGAAGGGTTCCGTAAATTACAGTTAAATCAACCTATCTCAAAAACTATAAGAGATACTTTGATCAAACCAAAAATCGTTGAAAGAGTTAATTAGCATGCATCACCTCTATTTTTTTTAGAATTTTATACCCCGTAGTTATAAAAATAGAGGGGGGGGGACATACTTTTTACGACTTTGAGAGCTGATATCTCAAAAACCGTTCACTTTAAGAAAAATGTTTTTTAGAAAACTTTATATCATTTTAAAAGACCTTTCCATTGATACCCCACACGGGTATGTACATCGAAAAAAAAAATTTCATCCCTCAGTTACATGTATGGGGGGCCCCACCCCCAATTCTTTTTTTTACTATTTAGTGTCATATTTTTGTAGCAGTTCATACAACACATATTCCCATCAAATTTCATCACTGTAGTACTTATAGTTTCCGAGTAAATCGGCTGTGACAGACGGACAGACGGACAGACGGACAGACGGACAGACGGACATGACGAAACTATAAGGGTTCCGTTTTTGCCATTTTGGCTACGGAACCCTAAAAAAGGTTGTGTAGATTTAGTTTTCTTTTATAGCATACCTACCTATGTACCTAATATTTGAAAAGTAATAAAAGGTACAAAAAAAAACTTGAAAAAGGCGCTTGTAGAATTTAATTATGTTTCAACGTTTCCTATGCAAGACGCTATTGCATTTTTAAGCTTTGCTTTGCTAAGCACTGAATAAAGTTAAAGCGTAATTTATTTTTTTAAGCAACGGTACAGTTAGGTGGAATTTATTTCATTATTGAGTACTACGAAGATGTTACATAATAATAGGACAGGCATTTCAATTAGTTTTAACAAAAACATTGAACTAGACCAAAGTGTGTGCCTAATATTATCTATTTCCATGACAACATTTTTGCCGTTAAATAAAAGTCGTTTAGGTAGGTATAAAAGTTACCCTCTTGTCACACTGCCTCATTTCTACTTGCTTTTCCTACTTGCTTCGAATTCCTAAATTCTTTAGGAGACATTACTTTTCAAATTTCACCACAAGCTTTACTCTCAGCACATTAAAAACAATAGCGAAACAAAATGTCCGCGGCGCCGTATCTAAACAACATTATAATCGAGTATAAAGCGTGGTGCGGTAAAAGCTCTAGTATTAGGTATGAGAGATATTTTAAAGTGAGGAGTGCTCGCAACAGAGGGAGATAATGCGTCGGTTAATGGAGTGTCGTTGCAGCCATGCTGGCTAAGCGACTTTCACCATTACTGGATTTGTAAACGCGAAAAATAAACGTGTTTATATCGAACGTGACACTTTTAGCGTTAACGAAAGAGAGATGGTCTAGAACAATTCTAGGAGTGCACCGTGGAAGGAACTTTGAAAGTGCATTTAGAGCTAAGGAATGGCTAGCTAAGAATGTTCAACAGACGCGGGGCTGCAGTTCGCTGTATATTATCCTGACCCATGTGGTTTTTGTTTGATATATTTTGAAGCTTAGCGTATATTAAGTCAGTTTAAACAAAGTAGGAACTTATTTTATTTTTCGGAAACATTTTCATCATCATACTTACAAATTAACAAAATACAAAGAATGTATACCCATCACTCACTTTGTTTAATAAGATCTTCGTTCAACAGAGTGTGAAGAGATTTCCGACTGCATTGTGAACAATAGTTTGTGCAAAGGCTTTCTTACAATTTCCAGCACTACAGAATATGGCGCTATTAATTTGACCTCGCGCTACAGTCGCCAAGCCACTTAGAATTCCTCTTATCGAATTAAATATTCCAATCTTCTTCTTCCTCCAATAAATTTACGCTGTTGCAAGGAAACATTGAAAGTACGCTTATATTGTTTTCGTTTAAATTCCTCCTGGACTTCATTAAGGAACATTAACATAGCTTTGGGGATTTACGCTTATAATTGTTAATGATGGGACTTCTTTATGCTAATCGTATCAAATTGTCTCTGTAACAAGTTTAAGAGAAACCAAAGTTTATTTTCTGTTGTTTGTGAGAGAACCTTAATCTACATATGTGATTATTTAATTACTTAAGTATTTTAAACTAAGGCAATATTCTTACTTGCGAAAAACAACTATAAAGGTACATCTTCTAATAAAGTTGACCCCAGTGTCATCGTGTCACATTTTTCATTAATCCAGCTCAGAAACAGCTGCACCCACTATCTAATCACGCCACGAAATTAAAAACACTTTTTCGTCTGTAACCGATTGCCGAACACTTTCAACATTTTTTTGGTCATAGTTATTAATGCTGCAGGCTTTTGACACGTCCTAACGACCCGTTCAATCAAACGGAGGCTTAAAGTGCTCTTGCAATGCTACAAGAGCTCGCTCATATTGAAACAACCCGCTCAATGTCGAGGCGTTACATTTGCTTAGTAGTCCCATATTGGCCTTTGGAGTCCTTTGTACAACAGTATTATGCTATTCAATAGTTTGTGTCAATGTTCGAATTGGAGTGTAGGATGATCGATTAATATGTTATTAGGCATAAATCAATCGTTTGAATGTGAACATTTGAATAATGATAATCAACTTGTCCAACTAGTGTACACATTTGTTAAACATTTTTTGGAAAGCCTCAGGCTTTGATGCGTAGCTGTGCATTTAATTTTCATATTTTGGCCCCTACTGTGTTATTATGTATCATGCCAGCTCGAAAGTAGCTGAACTGAAAATAAAAAAAATGTTATTAGTATATAATTTACTCTGAATATGATATACATACCAACAATATCACAGTAACAAATTCCAGTTTATTGAACATACATTTCAACGTCAAGTATATTAGAAGCCAATTATTTTTCTATCAATATAAGAGAAAAATGAAACAAACTTTTACGTCAATAGCTTATCTTTGAGAGCCAGGGAAGTTAAGAGTCAGAAAATTTCCAGCAATATATTGTGTCTTTATTTTAGTTCTGTTTTGTTACTTGAGGAGGATTTCGAAAGTCGCCTCGTGTTGCAGTCGAGAAATATCTTAGTAATATCTGGACGTCTCGAGTGCAGGTTTAAGAAATGTTTCCTAACTTTCACGGCTAACAAAATAATTGGGTATATGCTTGAGTTACATTTTATTATTTTATGTATCGATTTTTTATTGTCTAGCTGAATGGATATTATGTACCTATCGATAACTTTATAAACTCCAATGTCGATGCAAGTGTGGCTTGCAGAGATCGAATACAGAATAATTGCTATTACAGTATGATCTTTTCTTGAATTATATGCTTCAATCAACGTCCATGTAAAGTCCCAAAAAGCTGTTGTTTTAAATTTTAATATAACAAGCCAAAACCAACACATAAAGGGTAAAATAACCAATTATATGGTTCAATAAATAACACTATTTCAGGAAATGTATCCGACATTCCGTCTAGTTGGAAGTAGGTTAGATGCTTGCCCACAATCTTAAGTGGACAGTGCAATCTTACGGGTTCGAAACCATTGAAACTTTAAAAGGGGCGTGGAAGGAATCACAGACTGCTCGCCATGGGTCCAATGTGTTTGAAATGGTTCAGTAAATAGAAGGTATTAAGATGTACTGCTTTTACAAGTAGGTAAATTAGAACGTGATAAAGCTTGAATAACAAATATTAACTGGATCTTTTACCTCATTGACGTTACTCTACATAATTGACCTTTTCTTTAGAATAGCCTTTGAAGAATCCCGAAATAGTCAGCTTACCTCATAGAATCAACGTATCTAATCAACTATTAATAGACCTTACTGAATCTGCTTAAAACTACCTCTGAATTTAGTTCATGTAAATTAGACGTCGTTGCTGGTTTTAGAAATACCGAAAATACCCGAAAACATTGAGAGGTATCTTTTCAGGGGCTCTGAACATTTTTTACAGTCACAGTAACAGTTATTATCCAGTAGTTAGCTGTAACGGTACACAAGATGCTCAATGCGTATTTTACGAGCATTTGTAATGTAGCGTGAGCCAAAATTGTCCTTTTTAAGGGCCATAACGAAAGCGGGCGCCTCTAAGGCCCAACATAGGCCACATGAGCCGTTATTTACGATTGGCGAACACACTTTCTTGGTCCTTTTACGCTTTTATCCAGTCCGTTAATAGATTACAGCCAAGTCAAAGGAAACGGTAATGGATATATTTTGGCATGTCTCGATTTTGTTCGTATAGCGTTGATGTTCGTCTGTTATTTGATTCTTGTTTGTCAGCTGATTAACATCTGAAGACGGAAAATTTCGAGCTTTTTTATTTCGGTTGGGGATTAGGAGGTGTACACTTGTACAGTTTATACAGGAATTTAAGATTTCTATCAACAAATTTGTAGTGTAGAAATTTTAACTACAGGCTTATAATTTTTTTAATGAGATTATCTGTAAGTTAGAGCAAAGCCCAATCATAGTTTATACACTTTGTGAGTTGATAGCCATCCGTACCTTATACCCTAAATTCTCGATGATAGCCACTAGCCAATGAGACAATCATTCAATCGTACATTTAAACCAGTAATCTCACGCTTGTTACTCCGGCTAAAGCCTCACCAATCAACATGATTAACACCATTCTAGTAACTGCGTATTAATTAATATCTACATTTACACAATCTCGGATCGACTATTAGCAATATCTGGGCCTCCCCATTTAATCTTATAATCTGATTACGTACCTTGTTAAGGAAAATTTATCCTGTTACTATGATGTTCATACGTATTTTTCGCCTTAGGTGGACTTTCCTCCAATGATTTCTTCCGCTGTGAGTACATCAGAAGTCAGTGTCGGACTTTCGCTGACTAAAACCAACATTTCTGAAAAAAAAACGGTCGCAGCTCCGGGAATTAAACATTAACATTGTGCATATTTGATATTTTGTAATGGTTAGTGAATTATTTTGTACGAATTGATTTAATATATCAGTGTAAAGTGTCAAAAGAAAGAAGTTTTATTATTTCACTTTACCTACGTGTTTTGTGAAGACGGTTTCTATTTTTTTTTTGTAAAAACGTTTTGAAAGAACACGTTTTAATTCTTTTGTGTAATAATTTTGTTTGTCTAGGTGGCCTATCTAGTATTTAAATTACCAACAAAACAAGGATTATTTCGTCACCATATATACGAGAATCACGTATGGTTTTCCCAGATTCAAGGTTTAACTTATCTTTAGTAAGTTATCCATTATAACCCTAACTTCATGCATTGTCCCTAAGAGACTGTAATTGAATATTTTGATGTTAGTTCATAGCTGTGGTTTATAAACCCGGTTTTAGAATTTCAAAGCAATTTTGAGCATGTTCGGAATTTAAATAGGTTTCATTTCTAAAACTCTAGTGCGTTGTGGTATTAGATATTGAATAGAATGGTCAGACACTTTGTAATATGTTTTTGGGTGAAGGCATTGTTGGAAGCAAAGTTTTAAGCCAAGCTAATAATAGGTACATACTTACGGATTAATTTAGAGATAGATTTGTCTACGGATTGACGAGATTCTACCAGTATTGTTAGGCGTGCCTAAGTACACAACGAAATAATGTGTATGTGTTCGCGCACATTTCCTGGACATTTTAGTTTCGCAAAATTAATATTGTAAATGAATAGGTTGAAACAACGTAAAAAATAAATACCAAAGTATTTTTATGTATAACTTTTTGAGTAAAAAAGTTTCAAAAAAGCATTCATATCTATACATTTGCTTTATTATTTTCGAGCATTATTTTACACTATCTCTATTATAACACTCCTGAATTCGCTGAAAATGCGATACGAACATTTCTATTGTTGCAGATATGAAAAACAATAGAATTCTCGCATTTTGCTGTTGGCTGTATGAATGTTTGTTTAAGTTGTGAAATAGTGTGCGAACTCGAGTGCCTATTAAGAGGATAGGTGGGCCAATAGTGTCTACGGAATAAAGATTTTTGGGATATCCGGAATATGAACTTAAAACGACATAACTATAGGTACTACTGCAGTTCTAAAACTACTCTATGGACTAGCTAAAATTCAAGTGTGGGCTGGAGACAATTTATTTCAGAAGTCAGAAGAAAAATGTAAGCATTAAAGGTGCTTTCGACGATGCGTTGTTTTAAAAGTATTTACAATTAAAGTAAGCATAAAATAATTTCATTCCTGATGCAAAAGAGGTAAAGTAAGTGGGCGGTAAGTAGCTGAGTTAATTATCTAATAATTGTGCACATTTCATACATGCACTTTTCCAGCAACATCGCTGATTAAATTAAAATGAGAAACGTTAAACCACCGTGCATACCAAGAACTGATTTCAATGGTAACGCTCAATTACTCTCTCGACACACCATCATAAATAATTATAACTCATTAAACGGAAAACATCACTTTTAATCCAATGAAGTATCGATGAATGCCTTTATTGTATTTACACAACATAATGTAAATAATGAGAAACAGATAATTATGGAAACACAAAAAGTTATTCTATACTTCCATATCACATTTCCTCATATTACAGCGTCAAGTTTGTTATACAAAGTACTTTAAAGGTAACAAAGAGTTTCAACGTACGAGTGAAATAACTTTCAGTACAAAAGAAGACTTGTACAACATTTTATGACGTAGTATGACGTCACAGTGTGAGTGCCGACTTTGCGTACGCTGATCATATTTCGGGAACGCTAGTTTGGAAGCTAGCCGCCTGTCGGGACAGATAACGTTGTAAATGTCAATCTCTGTAGGTCTGCTCCATTTTGAGGGGATCAAAGTTCCGGGTACGGATTATAAGGGTCTAAGATAAGCTTATTTTCTGAAGCCTAATTTTGTACCCACCTACTTCCTTTGTTGAAACGTTGATGAGTCGAGTTTTTGTGAATGTATCTGGGACGGTTCGGCCTCGTTTCTTGAAATAAAATTTTACAAATTAGAAAATTCCTTTGTTTTCATTTATTTCTATTATGGTCTTTATTGGACCGCTAAATGCTTGTGGTAACTAAGCAACGGTAAATAGGTAAGGAATTCATAAGCAAAAATAGGTCCCTGTTCTATGAAAATTACAAAAAACAAAAGAATGATTTTTCTAAATATTTTCAACCAAAGATAATGAACTTTACTGCTAACAACTATTCTAGTCTTTGCACGGACAAATAGATGAGGTAGATTGAAAATTGGATTTAAAATGACCAGTAATCAGTATACCTACACAAACAAAAAAATGTTATTCCAAATAACATGTTTCTTATGCCATGTAATAAAATATTTATTGAAAAAGAGAATAGAATCTTTAGTTTCAATACTTGGCATTGTAAAAGCTTGTTTTAGCATTTTAGGGCATAGTTACCAAGCAGGTAAGTTCTTGTGTATATTTATTTCAAGTAAAATATTTTTTTGGCTCTTCTTTGTGCCCCCGATATGTCGCGATGCATTCATGTGATGGATTCATTTGTTCGTTAACTGTAGCTATCTCTATATTAGGTATATAGTCTTGTATCTTTCGCATCAGTTGTGAACACACTTTTCTGCATTACTTTTTCTTGTAACGCCAGTGAGCACTCGCCCTAAGAAGTAGCTAATCACGACGTGAAGCAAAAAGCGCGCGCCGCATGGTGACAGGCTAGTAAAAATATAAATTAATTAGTTGCTAACAAAATTACCCGTGACAAGGGTCAAAAAAACAATGTCCTCTTACGAAAAACCTTTTAACGAGAGCCTTAATGGTGGTCCTGTGATACAATTTGTGACACAACGTGAAGGGCGACTAATAGCTGTTTTGTAATGTAAAATTGTGACTTTTCCACCTACAGGTAAATTAAACCGTCGAGCTTAACAAGATAATAAGCAGGATTTAAAAATAAATTGTGTCACCTTTCTCTCCAAAAGCCTACTTTTCGTATTTGTTGTGGTTATTTATAGAAGTTGTCCGTCGTCATCAGCTTTTTTATTGTCCCTCTGTAGGGCACGGGCATATGATTGTACACAGAATGATTATTGCGTTAATCACCACGCTTGATTATAGCTGATTGGCGATTTCAGAATTTAAAATCCCAGGTTTCTTCTTGGCTCAGTCCTTGCTCTCCAAGTTGCACTATGAAAGCACCTTCATATTGACATGGAAAAGTTACATTGGTGCTTGCCTGACGTGGAATGGAACCTTGCCCGCAAGAAGCTGCGTGCTTTAACCATTAAACCTAGATGTGCAGCAAAATATACTCTATTAAATTGCAAAATACATCTTCTCCCCAAAATTGTAGCTTGTGTTCATGTTTCGTTGAGTTCGATTCATAATTTTCAAGTTTAATTGTACACTTCAACAACTGTAAATTACCTGGAATATAATGCTTGTAAATAAACTTAATAAGTGGCTACTCGGTATTTCTAGGAAACTATTAGTAGTACAATATTGGCCTTGTCTGTCAAGCAAGTAATAATTTATCAGGTAAGTAACTAATTACCACTTACACATGACCTGTTAATAGTTAGACCTATTTACCTAATATTACGAGGTTACACATGTTTGATTTTCTTACAGCTGTCTAAATATACTAATACAATATGCTTTGCCCTGAAATAGTATTGACTTGTTTATTTTTTAAATACAAAAGGTTTATTTTGCTTCTGATGCTCTAATGACTCCAAAACTACTGAACTGATTTGTAAAATTATTTGCATTACATTTTGGGAATGCTATATTATGCCCGGGTACAATAGCTATATTTTGTACGGCTACGGGCCAGTTTCCCGGGATGCGCGTCAAACCAAGAAATAGCTAGTAAAAAAAGAATTACCCCGAAAAAATATTGATTTACTTATTTTTGTAAATAACTATGTAAATAAAAATAATAGTTTAGATTCTTTTTGTACGTTATTATGTCATGTTAAAAGCCCGGAGTATATTAGCAAAGTAGAATGAGCCAACTTCACGTTAACAGCACTAATAGGTCTTCAGTCGTTTCAGCAGAGTCCGTGGATTCATTACCCAGTTGGCTCAGTTTTAATAAGTTACGCCAACAAAAAACCTGCTAAGTGCGTGTTGTGAAGTGCAAGTTACAACTTTTATGTCTATCGTTCCGCATGTTTTGTTGTGCTCTATTGAAAAATATCTGATGTATTAAATTCCATTTGTTGTTTTCATAACACATATTTTACATTTTTAAATATTAAATAGGACAATTTACAATACATATTTACAATAAAAATCAAAAACTATCCTAATAAAACAAAAAACCGTTCACTTTAAGAAAAATGTTTTTTAGAAAACTTTATATCATTTTAAAAGACCTTTCCATTGATACCCCACACGGGTATGTACATCGAAAAAAAAAATTTCATCCCTCAGTTACATGTATGGGGGGCCCCACCCCCAATTCTTTTTTTTACTATTTAGTGTCATATTTTTGTAGCGGTTCATACAACACATATTCCCATCAAATTTCATCACTGTAGTACTTATAGTTTCCGAGTAAATCGGCTGTGACAGACGGACAGACGGACAGACGGACAGACGGACAGACGGACATGACGAAACTATAAGGGTTCCGTTTTTGCCATTTTGGCTACGGAACCCTAACAACTAAAAAGCGTCAAAAAATTCGTCCCCATCGCTGTCAACTGGGAGCGTGCCCAAGAGGCTGGCAGCATTACCTCGTTGGATCGCCATGCTGATTCTTTGTCCGAGGTAATAGCCAGCCTTCTGGTCACGAGAAGCGTCAACCAGCCGCCTAGAAAGATCTTTAAATAGAATGTGGGCATTCGGACCCCACGACCCGAGGGTTTCAACCCCAATAGGACATAAAATATTTATGTATAAAAAATCGGTGATACCGATATCGGGCACAGGGTCCAAGGTACAGGGCACGCCACCATCGTGGCGGTAAGTCCCCTCTTTGAGGAGTGGCTCGGGAGGAGTCACGGCGCCCTCACGTACCGCATGACGCAGGTCCTCACCGGACACGGTTGTTTCGGGAGGTACCTGCATCGCATCGGTCGTGAGGAGGCGCCCGGGTGTCACCATTGTGCGGACAGCCCCGAGGACACGGTGGACTACACAGTCCAGGTGTGCCCCGCATGGGAAGGGCACCGCCGGGTCCTCGTCGAGGCTTTGGGCGGCGGCGACCTCTTGCGTCCGGCCCTGGTTCAGGCCATGGTCCGGGGCGAGAGGGAATGGGATGCCGTCGCCTCCTTCTGCGAAGCGGTCATGCTCGAGAAGGAGGAGGCGGAACGCCAGAGAGTTCGCACCTCTCATCCCGGCCGCCGCGCTGGACCAGGTAGACACCATGGGCGCCGGGTGTCGCGAGATGACTCCCGGCCACCGTAGGCGCGGGTCTGTGGGCGGTGAGTTCGGGTGGCTCATCGTCCCTCTGTCTACTTAGACGACAGACCCGTGTCGACGGCGCGCGTTGTTCCACGCGCTCCTCAAAGAGATGTCAGCAACCCCAGCGGGGCCCAGCAGGGCCAACGCCTGCCGGGGCTGCGGGTTGTTCGAAAGAGATACCGCGGCCCTGGTACATAAAAGGCCTATGACGGAACACGACGGTTTTTACACGCTTTTTATTAGCTTCACCTGTATGTTTGTAGGTTTGTATGTTTGTTTGTAACCGACTTCTTTGGGCGCGATTTTGACCCACTTTAAACGGCCAGATTTCGTTCAAACTTTGTAGATTTATTGAGGACCGATGACAATACACTAATTTGATAAAATTATTCCATTTTAACCGACTTCCCAAAAAGGAGGAGGTTACACATACACATCGATTACTCCGAGGTTTATAGACCGATTTACGTGATTCTTTTTTTGTTCGACTTGGAATAGCTGCCAGTTGGTCCCATATTCATCAGGTCAGGATTTGATGATGGAAACCCTGAGAAATCGAGGGCAACCTTCAAAACTTGTAGGCATACATAGGGTAAAAACTTGACACTTAGGTGTACGCCTAAAAGCACTATTCAACTGTGAAGATTTGGAGCTGACCTGATGATGGAGACCAGAGAGGGTCGAGGGAACTCGACAACTGAATATGTAAACTACCTCGTGTTTGGGCTTAAATTATTTGTATTGACAAGACCTTTGCAACAGTGAAGGTTTGGAGCTGACCTGATGATGGAGACCAGAGAAAATGGAGGGAACTCGACAACTGAATATGTAAACTACCTCGTGTTTGGGCTTAAATGATTCGTATTGACAAGACCTATGCAACAGTGAAGGTTTGGAGCTGACCTGATGATGGAGACCAGAGAAAGTCAAGGGAACTCGACAACTGAATATGTAAAATACCTCGTTTGGACTTATATTCTTTGTATTGATGAGAACTTCCCACTTGTATGGATAGTGACAACTATTCGTATCACTGAAAAGCTTTAAATAAATAACCTTTTTACAAAAAAATTAAACCGAGTTCCCAAAACACTAAAAAGCAAAAAAAAAAAACTAATTTTAGGTACATCGGCCTAGAAGTCGGTGGCAAAATTAACTTAGTAACATCCATTAGACACCGACTTCTAGGCTTTTCAATTTGCAAAATATGATCTTTGTTAATTTATATAATTTTCATCTATAGTCGATAAGGTTAGAAAATTAATTAAAATTTTCTAGAATTTTTCTCTACAGTCGATAAGGCAGGACTCGATGTTAATTTTTATTTCCAATAATTATCTTTAGCCGTTTTCTCTAATATTGACAAATTTTTGTATACTAAAGAGAATTTTAATTCTACAAAACAAATAATAGTTTGAAAACAAACTAAAAAGTAGAAAATAAATAATAGTTTAAAAAACTAAAAACACGCTTTTATAGAAAAACGAACTAAAAATAGGAAATAAATTTTAATGAATTTAAATTAAGAAAACAGTGTTAAAAATTTCAATGAATATAAATTAATAATAGTGTGAATACAAAAAAAAAATATTTAAAAAAAGCGTGGGGTGCTTTTTAAGATATTATCGAAATGAAAATCACTGTACTCATATCTGTCAATAAAATATTTATAACTATTGACACCATGCACCCCACGCTTTTTTTAAATATTTTTTTTGTATTCACACTATTATTAATTTATATTCATTGAAATTTTTAACACTGTTTTCTTAATTTAAATTTATTAAAATTTATTTCCTATTTTTTAGTTCGTTTTTTTATAAAAAGCGTGTTTTTTAGTTTTTTTTTAAACTATTATTTTTAGTCAGTAAGAGTCTGACACTCCCTCACCGCTGCTAACCCACAGCGGGAGGGGTCATTTGATGATTTTTGACGTCGGAAAAAAAAAAAGGGTCCAAGGTATCGGTGGTTAGGTTTTTAGGTTACATTAAATTTGTTTAGTATTAAAAATATCATTACATACACATACATAAAATAGTATAATTTAAGACAAGTCTCATAAAATAATTGTGGAAAAGCAAAATCATATTAATGTCATGGGTTTTTCTTCCTTTCTCAAGGAATTCTAGAAAGTTCGTGTTGCAGTCTAGCATTAACAGCCTTATTATTTTAAGTAATTTTTAATAGAAAATAAAATATCAACATTTTCTAAATGGCTACATAAAGGAGCCGTTGGAAACTTTTAATGGAAAAGTTTTAGTTCAAAACAACACTGTTGGAGTGCACTGTTAAATGGTTAAAGTATGTTTTGGTGATGGTTAAGTGCTGGTTTTTCTTTAAGAATTGGAATATACAAGACAATGTCTTTTCCGAAGTAATGAGGCCATACTAATTGTTGCTGTGAAATAACAATTTTTTTTTCTTTAATTCCTTAATAATTTACCAAAGGAATGCGTGAAACCGAGGGGTGCGTGCGGTGTGGGTATATTATTTACTCTAGTAATCCAATTTGTTTTTTTTTTCACTCCTATCGGTGATTATTTTTTGTTTCATAAAAAAAAATGAACAAAATCAATGACTAAAATTTAATTTTAAAATAGAATTATTTACTTCGGCGTGAGAGGATCTAAATAATGTTTTACCTAAACAAGCTACAAGCAACATACACTGCTTGGCCAAGGGTCGCAATCCGCAGTTCGGTCCTATTTGTTCCAGCAAATATTCACTTACTTACGTAAATGGACACATGCAAACCTTCCGCAAATAAAATACACGCGCAATAAACTTCCCCCTGACTTCTGACGGACTGGCGTTACATAACGCCTGTACCGTAGTGTGAGCCACCTTTAAATAAATCCCGCCACAAGATAATAAAATGTAAATTACCGCGCCGTAACCTTTTTTACCGAAAAATCCTTGTTACGTCGTGAACTTAACATAGATCGTTAGGAGTTTTCAATCTGCTATTTAAATGCTCTCGCTTCTTTTATTACGAAGAACAAAAATTTACTCTTCGCACCACCCCGACGTCCCTTCGCTTCTTAATTGTCTCATAAAACAAAGGGAATGAACCGTTTTGCGTCCCCAGTACTCCCATTTTGCAAGAGAGTTTCGTAACCAGTTCAGTCTCCGAATAATGTTTCAAGATTTTTTTGTTTGAATAGAGCTCGGAATATCGTAGAGTTTTACTATCGCACTTGCTAAGAAACTACAAGTTGCTACCAATTGTTTGGCGTATTTTTTGCTTTGTGACATTAGAAAGCTAGACTGGAACTACAGTTTTATTTGTATTCTTAATATTATATTCAGCCACTCGTGTGCACTTTGTTATAATCTTAGTAAAGTTCGGTCGTAGTTTTTTATTATTATTGAGAGTGGCGGCAAAACTGGTTGTCGAACCGGGAGTGGATATGGCAGTGTCCATAGAAGAGGTTCTGATGTCGAGGTTCTTTAAGCAGATTCCCTTTCATTCTGTCAGCTTAATCTCGGACATAAATTATTTCACCCTGGATTTGAACAGTTTCCCTTTGAACTCTACAAAATATGGTTTGAAATTCGAGGTTACATGCTACTTAAGAATTCTTTTTAGTGTTTTTATTTAAATCTCCAATATTCCGAGTCGCATTCGCAGTGGCACTAAGCCGTCGTAAACATTTTCCTGGAATAGAATTCGCTTCAAATAAGACTTTTATACCATTTCAACTCAGTTATTCAGTTGACTTTAGCATTCCTTGTGCCTTTTTGCTATGATAAATATATTAAGACGTTTCTTTTCATAAGAATGTTTATAATAAAATATATAAAACATAAATTAGAGTTACATTATAAGTTAACAATTACTGTCTGATAAATCATTAATATTTTTTTCAATATGCATGATACCTAATTGATAAGTTTTCGAACATATAAGTAGACAGATGTCATTACCAGGATAATTTAAGAAAGACATTATATGCCTCAGTCCACACACGTCCAGTAATGATTAGGTACTGTCATAACTAACATCAACATGCTGTGCAAGCTCTTAGCAAGTTAGCTTTGAAGCTCTCTCCACATAAGTAGCATCAAGCCAGTGTTCAAGTGTGTCTGTATATTATAGTAACAGCTAAGTGGTACGCTTTGTCATTACTCGAAGGGAAATTCTCTCTGAATTTCGGTAAATGTATATTCAGGAACAAATATTTTAATTTAAGGTTCATAGCTTTTGTCAGAATCAAAATTTCGGCTACGCGCATAATGCTCCTTATTCAACAATCACATGTTGTTGGTCAGCTAGTCTATTTATGCACGAATTCATCATTGCAGAATCAAATTGCTTTAGTAGCTGAAGGAAAATGAGGTTAGTTTTATCAGTCAGACTCTCAGTTCGTGTAGCTGTCAGCGATGGTGACCTATCATAATTATTCCGAGTTAAACCAGCCTATTTATAGACCAGTGGCGTGTTCTTATTAGACTGTTAAACCAGCTTGAGTCAAACTATGTTTTATGCACAACTACAATATACCGAAATAATTAGGGTATCTGAACGAAATATACTGGTAACTGCGGGGTTTGGTGGCGTGGTGTGGGTGCGTCTAGCCCGTCGGACAGACTGACATTATCCTGGCCCGAGCCGTGGCATTCTGCTCCAAATGTCGCTCTGTAAACATACCAACTAGTATTTAGTGTAGTGTTTGTTATTTTAACGAAACTACATAAGCATTTTGTTTTAGGTTTCAAGTTATGAGGGTGGCTGCAAGTCGATATTTCTTATATTTGTCAGGGTCACCTTAACACCCAGATGATGATGTCACTTTAATGATCTATTTTTAGAAGAAAAAGTAGTTCTTCAGATTTTGAACATTGGCTTTCTTTTTAAAATTAATTCTGAAGACATAAAAAATATAACTAATTCGTGAATGAACCAAGAAAAAGGGGCAATTAGGAAAAGAATGACGCAGTTGAAAATATGATAGATGAGCTAGAATGAATTCTAATTAAGGCAATAAAAGTTGTCTGTCTAGACTTTATCTCCATCTTCGCTAAGGTTAATAAATGTAGAAGACGCGAAACAATCAAGTTCCATTTTTTTTCTAACTTTTATTTAAAAGGGGTCTTAGGAAACTTTTTGATGAATTAAATACTGGTTTTGTTAAGTCATCTTTGAATTAAAAACACCGTTTCTTTTTACTTTATAAGGAAAGGAACAATTTATATGAAATAAATTGCAGCGTTTAGTGTAAATTAAAATATTACACACATTGCCTTTCTATGAAAAAGGCCGCTTGTTTGCTATAACCTGCATGTTTTTCTTTTGAACTTTTCGTTTATCTGATCGCCCTAACTTAGCGACATTATTATATAATATTGTTTAAGGAAACTTTTTCATTTGTAAGACATTTCGGCCTTACTAATAAAGTTTATAAACGCAAACTGGAATATGTAAGGTCTTTAAGAAATCTTTGGCCAAAAAAATAAAAGGTCGTTTTATGTGAATCGAAATCATAAATTCGAATTTGCTATTCCGCAAAAAAAATGTTCTAAAGCTTTTTTAAGGAAGCGCTCATTTGAATATTCTTGATTCAGAAGTTAGGCAGACGTGTTAACGAATCACCGACTCACCGGTTGCGTTTAAAAATGGCGCCGAATATTTTTGTCGCTCGATTGAAAATTCGTTTCAATCTAACGAACGCCACCGCAGTCAACAAGAAATTAAATTTGAGGTGGAAATTTGAACGTTTATTTTTGATTTTACTGGAAGCATTTGGCGTTATTACTTTCTTATTGACTCGTGGCGATTAATCGACGTTCAAATTATTGGAAAATTTTAACCTTTTGGCAAGTGAACAGCACTACCATGTTTGCTTAGTTCAAATCTAGTTTATGGAAACCAAATAGTGCAAAAATGGAATAGAGCTACTTGAAATGAAACACTTCGAAAATTTTGCTTTATATAAACGGTCCTTTAAACGATTTTGTTAAGTAAGAAATGACATAAGTTTTCCCATTGAAGCAGCTGTTACTTATCTTCCAGTGAATTTAAAAAAGTGTCCTGGTTCTAAAATATCCGACTGATAAATAACTGCCCAGAAGTAGTGAATCAAAATCTGCCCAGAATGTTTTAAACGTAGTCAGTATATCCAATTCCATTGCCATTTTGGTGCAAAACTTATTTCGTTATCAGGTAGTTTGCTCATAGCCACTAGAAACACGAGTAGCACTGCTCATACCTGTAAACACACAGAGGCACACAACAGCAGCTTAGTTACACGTGCCGCCATACGTGTGTGGAAAGCGATACACTGGCATTTGACAAGTGTTCATAGGTAAGTACGAAGCATAGGGAGCGGGTCACCAGGCTACCACGATAAACATCATTTACGATGTTGAAATTGCCTCAGATATCTGCTTTCTCGGCGAAATGCTATAAGGTCAATATCGTACCCAAGATATTCGCCTCGAGCGGTTTTATGGCAATGAACCCCGATATTGCATCCAGGGAATATTAGTGCCTACTAGCCTTGATCCGGCAACTGCCATCTTTTACCATCTTTTTCCAATATCCGTTAATATTGGGTGGCTGGTAACAACTTTTAGTTTGTTGGAATCACTTTCCTTGATGTTTTCTCGTGGCGTTGCGAACTCGCCCGAATATTTTGGCCGGGCAATATTTAGAATATTTCGTACATTAGTGTGCGATATCGTTTCATGTAATGGTTGGGACGTTATGTACATTATGTATATTTTGATAATAGTTATTGAATATTTCCACGATTTAGGTATGAGGGAGGAAAATGGCCCTTGGGTATTTTTATTTGAAGTTTCAGTGTGGTAAAGTTTGGAACACTGCGTTATTTTTGTCGCTTTTCTCTTAAGGAGGTGCAATTTGCATAAACAAGATCTTCTTTCTCGTCTGATGATTTGACAACTATAAGGAGACATAAGACATATATCTGTCACTGTTGATTTTGTGCCCATAAAATAATACAAAGATCATTGAAAACACTTAATTTTACTAAAATGTCTTTACTTTTACGAAATAATTTGGGATTAAGAACCGCCCTCTCAAATGTAAGCATTTTCATAATTTTGTTACACACTTACTTAATACAAATGATACACTTATAAATATTTATGAGCTTATATCGATTGGTAAATAATGAATATCTCATCACTTCTTACGTTAAGTTCTCTTTTGAAAAGAATCTGTTCCATTACTTTAAAAAATTTATCATATACCAATATGGAATCTGATGATTAGCCATCTACTTACAGCTCATTAAAAAAAAAACCTTGTAGATTTTTATGGCATTAACAATTTATAGAAAAAAGGTTTACTTTGCATTTATTCAACAGGTAATCTGCAGTAGGAAAGTTTCCACTACGCCGCAGCTCCTGTCTGATCAGCTAGTGGTACATAGAGATACACCGGATAATAATCCGGACATTCCATTTCAATTTACTGAAGCTAATATGAAGGTATTCTTTGTGATTTATATTAGTACTGATGTTACTTATTTGAACATTTCAGCCTTTAGTTTTGACTAGTTTCCGCCAGCTGGTTCACCCGCTTCCCAATTAAAATGCTTCCCGTACTTATCTGGATAAAAATGAGCTATATGTTATTTTGTTTAATAAGCTCTTTTACTGCCAAGTTCCAACAATCCATTCCTTAGGATTAGGTATTAATTTTGAAGAAAAGCTTCTTGAGCTTATTTGGTTACTTTGCAATATGTGTGTTCAACGACATCTCTTTCTGTTATGGTGGATCTAGCAATTATAATGTTTATTTACTAAAGCGAATGAAGATTTTCTGGATAAAAAATTGTTGACCGCTGTTTACATATTCAAACACACATATAACATTTTATTAATCCAACTAATAGTAGCGCAACAATTGTTATTCATTATGCATATTGCTATCGTCAGTGAATAATTTAGTTATTGCCAGCTAAACTCCAGCTAAATCAGAGTGCAGACAGATTTCCAACATATCAACATTATTTTACCGTGTAAAGCTTGTTTACACTGTATGACAAGCTGTCATTATTATGAAAATGTTACATTCAACAATTTGTTGAATTTATTCATTTTATTTGTGGATACGGGGACCAGCTAAATTATTTGGTTAACATCTAGGAGCTATGCATGCAGTTTCGGAACTAATGCTTTGTATGGTTTGGAAGTGTGACATTTGGAACTAGCATTTGCAAGACAATGTTACAAATTCAAAATGCCAGTTGACAATCAGAATTTACTTTTGGAAGAGCTGGTCTTGTCAGTTATTGCTGTACGATATACTCAATAGTTTTATATCATTCAGATTTTGTCACGCAGTAAGTCATATTTAAGGTAGGTAAACGCTGAACAGAATTACTGACTTTCCTCAAAACGGTACTTAAAAATATGATGATTAATTAACCACCGAGATTGAAATGATCAATGCTTAATTAAATTATAATGAGCTGTCGACATGATGGTGTTGCCATTAACATGACGTGTTATTTGACGTTAATGTTGAGTGGCAATTTATAAAATTGAGTCGCCATTTTATGAAGATATGTGAGGGTGACGGATTCTACCGATGATGTTTGTCGTTCCAATTATTTTAATTACGTGTGGTCGGGAGATTCACGATTGCTGATGGTATTGAGATATTACCTGATTATGTTTATTGGGTGTTGTAAACCTGAATTTCAGTTTCAAGTAAACTTTCTTACTATTTGATTTTGATTGCTTGATGAGGGAGCTAATTCAGGTATCTTGAGTTATTATTGTATTCTCCTGGGTATTTTTTGCTGGGTCCATATATTGCTGAAGCTATTCAGATTTTTATCCGTGGAAAAATCCTGATAGTTATTTAATTTCGGAAATGCTTTAAAGCACTGTGTTTAGATTCATTATATAATGTTATATTGTTAAATAACGTACCATATTATTTCCCCCAACTACATCTAACAATTTCATCTTTCATATCTGCTTAACATTAAAGCTCCATTAAAACCACAATGTACTTTTTACTGTCCCCAAATTAAGCGGTGCCCTTAGCGACAGTGGCGCATTCAACTGATGTTGGACGAAACGAGCTAAGTTTCCAGTTTTGATATTCTATTAAATAGTGCCGAGTTCACGGAGTCAGGTCTTAGAAGTTCGAAGAGCGCCAGATGGCATTCGCTGTATTTTCCTGTTCGTTCCATATTATCTTCCGCTCTTTTATCAATTAAAAGTTTGCTGAAGTTTATTTTATGTCGTACAAGTAATAAACAAGTGCCATAAAATGTTCTCAAGCTTTGACTTTCAGTTAGCAATCAAAACTGTGGTGTTAGAATCAGCGGAGTATGACTACTCTACTGTCTGTTTATTTTTAAACCGATTGTATTTTAGGATGAAACTCGTTTTGGGTGAAGGGTACCTATGTTTCTTTCCTTGTTTTCTTGGACGCGGTAATTTCAGGAACTACTGTACGATTTGAAAGATTATTTCTTTGTTAAGTAGCCTTATATCCCGGTGCGCGAAGGAGTTCCTGTGGGGTGCGAATGGAACTGCTCGCGAAGTTGGTACTTATTTCGTATTTACTGAATATATATTGTTTTTCCAGAGACTCACGGCGCTTGTACAAAACTATCCAGAAGGTTCGCAAGTCTCCGCTATTTCTATGGCCATGGATCTCGTGCAGCGTCAGATCGGTTGGATCCCAATATCAGCTCAACACAAGATTGCAGAGCTTCTCAGCATGCCACGCATGAGGGTCTATGAGTGGGCCACATTTTATACCATGTGTAAGAGGCACGTATTCGGAATTTTCGTTCCTAGCAAAAGTTGTTAAAAATAGAGCAAAGTCCTCCGCTGCGACTATTTGTCTTCCTGCGATAAACGCAAAACTACTAAACGCTTGATACGATTTTTATTAATAGGTAGTAATATTACTTTTGCAAAATCGTAGTGAGTCAACCGTCATCATCATCTCCCGAGCCTTTTCCCAACTATTTTGAGTCTAACCGGATGCAGCGGAATACCAGTGCTTCATCAGTAGTGAGTCATCAGTATGAATTATAAAATATATATAAAAAAAAATATTTCAGGACCTACAGAGGCAAATTCAATGTAAAGGTCTGCAAGACTACCCCATGCATGTTGCGTGGGTCTGACATTATTCTTCGAGCCGTTGAAGAAGCTACCTGCTGCTGCGTCGGCAGTGTATCTCCTGACAAAATGTTTGGAGTTGACCTAGTGGAGTGCCAGGGCGCATGCGCTAATGCACCGGTCTTAGTTGTTGACGATGATTATTATGTAAGTGGTTTATGGAATCATTATCATTATATTCTTTATTGTACACAATACATATTTTAATACACACACAATAGAGAAAAGTTTAGAGAATGACTGTTTTTCTGTGCATTGACTGGGATTGATTACGTTGTGTCCTACGTGTGCGATCTGGGCGCGAATGCGAAGAGACGTTGCGTGGTATGACACCGCGCGGCTTACATTTGTTGCGTTCGCGTCCGGACCGCTCAATTAGGACGCACCCTTAGGAATTTTGCACCTTATTTTAAGATCATTTTCTATTGCCTCTGCAATGCACGTGCACTTATGCTGACTCGTAAAATAAAATGTGTCCTGATTATAATTGATTAATTTACTATTCTAGGAGGATGTTACCGTCAGTGATGTTTACAATATCATCCAAACATTGAAATCTGGAGGTATACCACCTTGTGGGCCGCAGTAAGTTATAAATTATTATCAATTTTTTTCCACTCTTTTCTTTTCGATCTTGCGCAGCAAGTTCGATGTCCCTATTTTGATTCATGTTATTATATTGTTAAAGATTATTAGTTTCATGTATAAATTGATTTTCAGGAGTGGAAGGTACGCAGCGGAACCAGCTTGTGGGTTGACAACGTTGCTGACTTGTCCCCCACCTCCCGGGTACTGTGTCCAGCCAGCTTTGTTCAAGGGATAACTTCCTAACATTTGTACAGTTTTCATTTATTTTAGATGTGACTAAACAGACTATTAAACTCTCAACTTTGAGGTTTATGAAATTAAATTTCTCACTATTCCATGGGTTATCATTAAATATGTATGTCCATATATTTTAACAGTTTTAGGTACTAGGTGCCTATATAACATCATTTAATTTACATTCGTCAAACATGTCGAGGTAATAATGGAATTTTACTAACTAGTACAAAATACATAACCAGATATTGTCAAAACTTCCCATGCCTTAATTATTATGAAATTCAGCACATAAATGTTATTAAATTCGAAGTCAAGCCCAGAAATATAATTTATTGTTAAGAATGCAAGTCCCGAAAACAATATCGATAAAACACGGTATGCGCCGTTAAAAATTTCAATTTTAAATGTTTTGTGCACATTTTAATATCCTGTCACAAAAACGACAGTATAAAATTCCAATTTTCCAGCGGAGGCACTCGAGACGTGCGAGACGACGAACGAATGTATAATTAGTTTAGAAAGTCGCCGAAATTACCGAAGAACAAACGCTATGACAAACATTAGGGGTGTATTACTTTCGTGCCCATTAAAACGCGGGACATCAATTGCGAAACTCGTAAAGCGACAAACAGTGCTTTATTAAACTTGGTAATTGTTGCAGTGATTGTAATCGATGTTATAATTACAAGTTGTTAGGCGAGGCTCGGATCAAGTGAGGTCAAGAGCAGTAAATCTTGGAGCCGCTCGTGATCCGATAGCCTCCCCGGGGATTACCCTGTTCCGTAATTAAGTAGTTGCCTGCAATCACAACCAATATAATCCGCGCCGCAAACTTTAATTACAGGTGAAAACTATCTGTTGCGAAGAACAATACCAAGTGTTCCGAGTGTGGCTGCCTTTGTTTTACAATTGCTTAGCTTCAAGTGGTAAATAATTATAAGTTTGTTTTAACAGCTGCCTTGTTCTGTACGTGTGTACCAACTTTGTAACAAGATAGTGCTAATCCGGTTAATTGTTGTCTGCAGTTTGTATAATTGAGAAAATTTCCGCTAGAGTTTTGTAAAAGATTTTTCTCCTTAAAAACAAGGTGGTTAAAAAATAGGTGTACTTCCATATCTGGTTCTATTTTAACTGTAGTACAAACAAAATGGGTCAATACAGTACACAAAATTGCTCGTTTTTAACAAAAAAATGGTTTTTCACACATCATATTTTGTTGTATTGTCTTATTCCGATGTCAACCCTCCTGTGTATAAAATACCCAGTTCCGATTATCCAAAGCTAAATATTTTCATTCAATGTTATTGAATGTATTACTCATCAGTCCCTTTGGCCCAGAGAAAGGTCCCGAAATTCTTAAATTTTAATAGCTCTTGTGTGTGTATGTTTTTTAAACAACGTCATATTTACTCAATTTAAAATCCTACTGGGAAATTCGTGCTACAGACGGGACTCGTTATTCGCCATAATTGGATTCCTTTACATGTTAAATCGTTTTTATAATACCTGCTCCAACCTTTTTGTTATGCGTGTTGTGTTGTGAACTTCATAATTATGCTTATCACTTTCACAACACTCCATCAATTTACGATTATAATTTACGTGCTTATTATTTTGAGGAAAGGCTTAATTTTCTTCCTATTATTACAGAAAGAGCTTGAACGCATAACAAAATAAAATTGCTTTCAGACAACAAATATTTAACTTTGAATGCAACGGATACCTTAATTAGAGTGTATGTAAATATCCAATATGCTTTTTGCTTTTTAATTACAAAATACAAATAATTTTCTGTCAGAGAACGACAAATGATCTAGTATCTAATGACGTGTTTATCAAATTGAATCGAGAGCAAGCGAAGTGACACAAATTTTATCATTTTATCTTTTGCGAAACACGGGCTCTGCGTTTACGGCGGGACCGCAAATAAAATGTCCAAATATTTGAAAAGAGCAGCAACGAGATAATGCTGTAGTTAATGGTTCTACCGGACGCTGTGGCCGACTTGTTATTGCTTTAGGAAACTGTCCCACACACCGCCACGTAATATTGGACAAACTCTTATTTGGATGTCACTTGATGAAAATTAAAAGGGAAACGTCGACACCAGCTTTTGGCTTCGAACTTTCATAAAATTTCCTCCTCTGTCCGTAATAAAATACCAATAGGGAATATCAATTTCAAATAATATTTTGATATAATAGATTTATGCCATAATTATGCTCTATTTATATCACGTAAATATTGTCGATATCCTGTTTATTTGTTTAATACGAAAATACGAATATTTTCATAAGCCAAATATTTACGTAAACCGTTCATAAATATTTTATTAAATGTATGTTATTTTATTGATTTTACAACCACATTTATATATAATTTGGCCAAATTACGATATAAAAAGTGGCTTAAAACTAATTAGCTGTTTGCATTACAAAGTTAATAATATAAAAATGATTACAAGTTTAGAACAAGCTTAATAATGTTTCAAAGATTTTAATATCCCCATAATCTTTACTGCGCTCTTAAAAATATCATAAAAGGCATCCAAACGGACCTTAAGTACCATTTAGAGACAGATCGCATCAAAACATTGCTGAACCATAATCGTTGCTTTCCACAATGTTTTGGAGAAAACAGGACGGCTTGGGAAATATATTTTAACGGAAAAATCTGGGTGTTCATATTTGAGCAAGTGTGAATAGGTAATACGCTTACGGCGTAGGAAGATTTCAACGTGTTGGTAAAAAAGTTCCTATTCCTCCTATTACACCGCGTTGTAACGTAAGCCTATTTCGAACCCCGGGGCAAGCGCCAGAGCAGCCGTAGGTAACCGTAAAACGTACAAAATGGAAAACAAAAACGCAATAATATTTCCGAGTTGTGATCCGCCTGTCCTGATGGAAAACGATTCCAGTTTCATGTTTGATGTTTTTGACATAGTAATCTGATTTATGAAGATATATGAATATTCTGAGGTCTTGACCGCGATGTAACCAATATTTGTGAGCGATTGAGGTCGATTGAGGGCGATCCAAAATTAATATAGTACTGACCCGAGAAAAAAGAAGTTGGAGAGTTTGATTTATATACCTTCTAATATACTAGGAATATTGTGCTCATATCATTTTGAAAGCATATTTCATTTCTCGTACTAAGCTTATAGGTACTAAAACTAAAAAAAAAATGCGTCCCACTCAAATAAGGCTGAGATACAATAGTGCAAAATGACTTCACAACCCGTGTTCACAACTTAAATGGATTTCGCGCAGGAATCTGACAGGATGACGTCATCAACTGAACGCATCGTTGTGTTTGGGATGCGGTTGAGCGCGGCCGCTGGCGCGCGGTGTCACTGGTGGTCGCGTCGAGGTAACAACGTGGTAACAACGTCCACGAGCTCACTTGAACAACAACATAACACAGTATGAATTGTATATGTTTTACAGATAAATTTTTTTCCCATAGGTACAACAGTCGCTGCGGTGTAGTTGCGGCCGATAGCTCCTTAATTGATGCCGTACTATAATTAATTATTTTGTAGCACCATCCCCACTGGTTGCATAAGGGTATTGATTACTAATTAAGATGTTGGCTTCCAGATGTGTATTAAGTATCGCAATTAGTCGAGGAAGCCGCTTTGTTATCATCCCCTAGGTGACGGGTCCTTGTTAGTGCGTCGGGATTTTATTAGGAAAAACAAGAGTGGGGAAAAACCTGTGCTGTTGTGGTTCTATTTACCTGTCTAAGGTAAATTTGGTTTACGAAATGAGTTGAGTATGGAATCGGTAGGCACGGGGTATTATATTGGAAGTAATTTACATTTAATCGGTATTGGAATATATATTTTTAAAACTAGTAGGTACATGAGTATGTCGAGATAACTGTACAGCTCAATAAGCTGGATTTTCAAAAATAAAGTTAAACAAACATGCTATCAAAAAGCAAAACACGACGCGAAAAATAAATAAAATATCTATAAAAACATTCAACGGCAAAAATATATTTCGTACATAAACAAGTCGGAATTCGCGTCAAGGAGTAAACACAATAAAATTATAGCGCTGTTCACGGGATCTCCTCAGTCAGCTTTACTTGTCCGGAAAGATAAGCGACATACACATTTCATATTTTCTTTCATCCGCACGCCGAATAGAAAGAAAACTATGGTAAGGACATGAGCACACGAACGATACATACTTTCAGAATTACAATTTGTTGAGGATTGAGACTGTCTCTTTGTAGATATTACTTGCTCATCGTGAAGGTTTGGATTGGCTTCTAAAATTGGTTGGGTTTAGTTTTTTGTTTTTTTTCGTCCCGACGTGACAGATGGACTCGCCCATCGAGGGTTTCATGCGATGGGTCATTATGAATCATTTATGAATACAGTTCATAAATCGAACTTATTATGTTTTTTTTTAACCCCTCGGCTCGACAAGATTTTGACATATGACTTTACCGTTGATTCGGCGGGATATTTTGAATTGCGACATGGATGTCAAAAATTTGTACTAACTTTCAACACATTAATTCTAAGTCCGTAATGCCTGATCAGAAGTATTTTAACTATAACTTTAGAGCTCACTTATTTGACAACAACGTGCAAAGGTCGAATGGAGTCAGTTAATTCAGAAAAAGATAATAATTACGGTGTTTTTAAGTCTATCGAAAAGTTAGGCATTTCAAATTTGGTGAAAACTTACCAATAAATAATCGCATCACTTTCTCAAACACAACACAAACGTCATATTTATAACATTTTCAATCCGTTGCAATACATTTCGTGCACTTATTTATGTTCAATAACTAAAAAATCAGCACATAAAATACACAATAAAAATGAACAATTTACAAGATCAAAAAGAAGTAGAGTTTGGAATGGAGTATTTTTTTTTTTTTTCAATCAGCGGTGTGCATTCGATACCTAAATCGGATATTTATTATAAATAATCGAATACCAATTTTTTATATACCTACCTATTTTTTAATAGCAACTTATTTCAATTTTATTTATTAATTTTAAATTATAGGTTCAATTTGTTTTTGTTGTTAAGAAAAAAGATATTTCAGTTTTATGAAAGTTTTTAGCATTAAATTTTTATATGTATTATTTATTTTGGTGTTGCGTCATTCGTAATAATTTTTAACTTTAATTGAATTTTTATTACCTATTACGGAATTTTAATTTATTCTTATATTATTTCTCAATAATTCTAAGATTTTTGTTTCGGCGGAGGGTAAGCCTGGTGTTCTGAAATATAATGCAATTTGTAACTACCAAAGTAATGTACTTATTTGATGATGAGAAACAATAATAATAATTGATTGATTTTAAAGTCACCAAATATTTTTTACCGAATCCCAAAAAGGAGGTGGTTCTCAATTTGGATGTTTGTTTTTGATCGAAAGGGTAATATTTGTTATTAGGTCCAGGATCTGATGATGGAAACCTTGAGAAATCGAGGGCAACTCTCGAAAATTGTAAGCATAGCTAAGGTTATAACTTGACACTCAGATGTATGTCTGATACTATGAAACAGTAAAGGTTTGGAGCTGACCTGATGATGGAGACCAGAGAAGATCGAGGGAACTCGACAACCGAACTTCTCTCGTCTCCATCTCCTTCACTGTTGCAGAGGCCTCGTAAATACGAATAATATAAGCACAAACACGAGAAAGTTTAAATATTCAGTTGTCGAGTTCCCTCGACCTTCACTGGTCTCCATCATCAGGTCAGCTCAAAGCCTTCACTGTTAAATAGTGCTACCAGGCAAACACCTGAGTGATAAGATTTCAACCTATGTCTTTCTGCAACTTTCGAAAGTCGCCCTCGATTTCTCAAGGTTCCATCATCAGATCCTGACCTGATGATAATGGGACCACCTCGGAAGTATACGCTATCAAACAAAAAAAGAATCATCAAAATCGATAAATAAATGGCTGAGTAATCGCGTAACAAACATAGAAAAAAAAACGGTCGAATTGAGAACCTCCGCTTGGGAAGTCGGTTAAAAATAAGTCGGCGGCGGCCATCTTTCCATCTTGGACCAGCTTTCGATGAATAGCGAACTATTTGCCCTTTCAAACAATGAAAACGTCATAAAATTTTGCGATAACTACACCTAACTACGGCTCTCGTCAAATAGCTTTGCCGCTCAGTTAAAAAGTTGGAAGTAACGAATCGCCATTAAATTTGGCAGGTCTACAGGAATCCTGCACATAAAACACCCGAAGAAATAAATAAGTCTTAGGGTTTCCGAAGACGGCAAATGATTGCCGTCTTCGGAAACCCTAAAAACCGAAGATTTTTTTTATTCCGGCTACAACGTATTTTCTACGACTGATTTTCTAGCATTTTTTTCAAAATAAATAAAGCCATTTTACTTTTCATAATTTATTTTCAGATTATGGTAAGTATACAAAAGTGCAATTTAGTAATATTATAATATCAAATAATATAAAATTATTAAATCGATTCTTTATTTTAACGAATCGGATCATTCGATGCAAAACTTCTATCACCGTCGCCATCTTGTCTATGCGTCTTCAAATTTAAAAAAACAACTAATGTAAACAAACATGGCGAGTTCGATCAGAATTCCCGGTAATTACGATTGGATTTTAAAAAGGTATATTTCTAACGGGATGCTAAATATGAAAGGTTTGAATGCGTAAAAATAATTTAAATTTATTTAGTTATTTTATTTAGTACTCACAAATGTGGTTTGATTGGAAAGAAAATAAATATGAGCGTAAATAATTAGGAAAGTGTATGACTGATTCGCAGACCCCAATTGGGGTCTAAACCGAGCTTACGGTGACATTGATGTTCAGACCCCGATTGGGGTCCGCTACGGATTTGACGGTTAATTGTATATCTTAACGCATTCAAAATAAACGGTCGCAACAGACATAATCTTATAGGGGTTTGGTTTTTCCTCTCATGCTACCTAAAAACATAATTGGCGGCTATTCCTTTCTATGTAATTAAGGATAACTATGTCGTTAGTATATCCTCTACCAGCTTGCTGATTGTCTCAAAATTAACGGCAGACATTTAACATAACCACATTACCAAAAGCGATTAAGCAATAAGCATGGTTAATAAACCGCAAGAACAGAAATGCGGTCGTTCTGTCCTTCGAATTGTGGCCAGCATGTAGTTAGAGAATTTTGTAAATGGCTCTCTATTATCAATGGCATGTAACAAACAAAAGGCAGAGGGAAAGTATTGGAAGACATTTCATTGGAAAGTAAAAGTGAGGTTATGTCTAGCAGTCGATTGATGGGGGTTTATGATACTAAAGAGAGCAGCACTATAACGGAAACCCGCTCTTTTTGGTCACCTTTCTGATTTTTTGTGTAACATTATCTGTGAACTATTTAATGGTCAACAATGGGAACAGGGCAGAAAGATGATGAGGACCCTGTAACAGCCTTTTTATAGTCCCACTGCTAGGCACAGGCCTCCTCTCACACGGAGAAGTATTGAGCATACCCTAGCGAATTAATAAAAAAATATTAATTTGTGTGTCTAAAGCTTAACAGTGATTATTAAGAATAAGCCGTGATTAGGGTAAGGAAGTATGATTGTGTAACCAGACACAAAGTTTACAGTCCTATGACCTTGCTTGTGGTTTAAAGTTCTTGAAATAATACAGAAACTTTAGCACCCTTTGAAATAGTATGTTAAGCTTTACTCCAGTAACTTGTATTAGGACTAAGTTTCTTGATAACGCCGACCCGAAAATAGCGGGTGTTTATACCAAAGTTCTGAGATATTATAATCTGTTCAATGATTACTATAGATCGATGAACTCAAACGTTTCAAAGTATTTTAATTAAGAAAGATTATTTTGAATAAATAGAAATTGATTCAATCGTTGTCTAACATCCTTTTTATTCGGGCCTTCTTAAATATTAATTTAGTTAATCAAAACATCTGAAGTAAATATTTATATTTTTTTGTTGCAAGCTCTATATTTTTGGCGTATTTTTGAAAATTACATTAGGTACCCTTGGAAGCTAAAATATTTGTTATTATATGAAATATTTTTTTATCCCAAGAATATAATTTACATAATGTTATAAGCGTTGAATTCCATTTTTATGTAGGCATGTGTTAATATAAAAAGTTCCAGTTCCATTATTTTGTTGGTAAACAAATTTTATTAGGTCATAAACTTCCACGTTTTAAGCAAGAAAGGGACTTAAATTGAGCGGAAAGTTGTGCGTAAATATTTTATTTTAATACCACCACTTACTATGGACTTAGGTAGTAAAATTGAGGTCTGGATCTAGAGGTAAAGCTGTCGTCGTAATGTACGCAACACTACTACAGACTTTCACCTAAAGTGCGTATCGTCTCCCCCACCGACCGTTCGCAATTTATACCATCTAACTAAGTTTATCTCAACATTTATAGGCGAGAATGGATAAGGGATTATTGTTTTTCTTCCCAAGCTTGTTCGGATTCCCCTTATATAACTTTTTGTTAGTAAAAGTTGAACGAAACAATTGTTTTGAGTGTATTGGAAAACTACGTTTCCGTCTTGCCCGTCACAGATATTTTATTTGTTCGTAGTTTCAATAGCATCAAATTCAAAGCTCTTCCAAATTATTTATTTTCTGCGGAAAACGGTACCAGATTAAATTCAACCCTTTTTATAACATGCTAATGTAAAGTGCCTTTTTATTACCGCAGTTTCCCATCCCACCTTATTTATAGCAGATTGAACCCACAAGTAGTTAATAAACATCAAGGGAAGAAAACGAAACTCATAAAAGGGCTGTATCATTATTTACATAAACGCTATAAAACCGAACAAAGAAAATTTATGCGGCAAAGTTTTGGGCAATATCCGTTTTCTGTGACACGTTTTTTCGAGGGCCGTTGTTCATCGTTAATCTTGGAAACAAAAACAGCAAGTTTGGTCGCGGCGCGTCTGCGCCACCCATAATTTACGTGAAACAAGTGCGCGCGACATGCGGTGTTGTACCTACCCTACCTTCTATAGCTATACAAAAATTACCTTCCGAATACTTGGCCAGGGTCTCTTTCATGCCAGCTTATTATACGTGGCGACTAACTGCTATTAGTTGGCAAAGTTCCGCACACTTTCAACATGTACGTCGGATTTCAGGGTGCTGAAATTACAAGCAGTTTTGGGTTCTGCTTAGCGTTCGTGTTCCGTTTTATGCACGTATCGCGGCAATATTATAAATATTTTGCGAAAATAGCTCGACAAATTGCTGGAAGAGTTTTTATTCCTTGGACTTTTCGCTACTTTCTAGTTTAAAATTAGAAGTCGTTTTGCTTGTTTATACTTGTTGACTCAGTACACTGCTCTATAACACTGCATTTATGTTTTTTGAACTTTTAGTCAAATGCATTCAGGAATTTGTAGATGTAAGAAAAAAGCTGAGGCTGCTGCCTATTGAAGCAAATAGAAATAAATCAACTGGCGGAAAATTTATTTCTTAAGCTTGAAATACAAACATGTTATACTCGAACTTGACATTTATCGAAAAAAACAACACTATCGACAACGTCATGGCCCATCCCTAGCATCCCTTCACTCAATATTTTGTTTGTCTGTCTACAAATTAAAGAAAAACAGCGACATGCGACAGCTGTCTGTCTTCTAGTACAATTAGTTAAAGTCAACCTGCCACGGCTTACTATTTACTTGCGGTAACTAATGTATAGGAGTAACAATTACAGCCGAATTACTTCGTTTAAGACTATGACGCTAATTGGAATTCGTTAGTCAAGTATGTAATTTATTGTTTGTTCTGTCTCCTTTAAATAGAGCGGCTAAATTAGCTTTCTAGGTCTTTCTACCAAATTCTAGATTATTTTCTAGCTTAATAATTTCGTAAACATGACACCTGTGTGATATACATGTTGACTAGGCGCCTCACCACAATAAACTAACTAATTTAATGAGGGTTTTCTAAAATGGCAATCCACGAGGTGGCAGCACCGAGTCGTCAGGTCCAATAACTGTCAAAGTGCTTATCTTTACTATGAATAGTGAACGATTTTAGTGTTTTTTTTTATTTTATAATTAAAGAACTGCATTATTGTTTTACTATTGCGGTTGAGTAAATAAAAAAAACTAAATCATATTGTGTTAACAAATTTTTCAACAAGCTTTTCCTTAGTACCAGTGACTTTTGCACCTTCTCTCTTAGCTCAATTTTTAGTTCGGAAACCTTATTCTGACCGTAGTCCATAATAAAATCAATAACACTTCCAATATAACAGAATTTCAATAAAAAATAAGTTCGGCACCTACAATTCCATACTATTTGACAGCTGTTTGGACCAGACGCATACGTGGCGCCACCCGGTAGCAGAAAAAATTTCAAAAACCCTCATTGAGTAAAACGATGCAAAAAAGTTTTAAATTAAACTATTTAGAAAATATTGGCAAACATGCTAAAGTAACTACAACTCAAACTCATTGTGAAAATAAACTACTGATAGAAGTTAAAAGTTATAAAAGACTTCGAACTAATTGAATGTAAATACAAACTTTAACAGACAGAAAAACAAATCAATGGACGAAGTTACGATAGATTCCACGCAAATGCAATGTTAACTTCACCGTCGTAACTATCTTGCTGAGTATGTGTGCGTCGGGCTTCATGTATGTGTGATTTTACTTATTCCTCCCACGTTTTAAGATCGCTAGTAATCTGCCAATGTTACTTAGACACCTCCGCATGTAGTTCATATTTAATGAGCGGGAAGGGTTGCCTGTCTCTAGCTATGTGGAACAAACGACGTCAAATGGCATTGTTTAGTCGCCTAGTATTAGCCTACTCAGCGTTACGACAGAATTCCTAATTAACTCTGAATTAACTGAGGCTTTTCTTCGACCTCGTAACTTAGCAGACTGAATAATGAATATTTAAGTTTTATTTTAAATAATATTAATGGCCCACATTAACATGAAAAAACATCTCTCATAAAACGTTTTTATAACTCTATTTATTTTTATACGTAAATGTTTTTATCTCTTAATGATTTCGTGTAAATTGGTCTAGACTGTATTACAGACGAGTGATACAAAGCTTCGGCTTACGTTCAATTTACTGCTTATCTGTAAATTCTCAGCGCACCACATAACATATAATCCATCTTAATTAAGCGGATTAAGTAAATATAACCTAGATAATAAACAATTAATCTTTTGTATCAACGCATGTGCGGTTTGAAAATCCCTAACTCATGACTCTGTATGGCTGATAAAGACTTAAGACCCTACTAAATCAGGTAAAAGCCGACGGTGTAATGATAACGTGAATATTTTAACCTTCGTATTTTCTAAGCTGCCTATTGATTCACAATACAAAGGCTTGTATACACCACTTACCTACTTGTCCCTATTACAGTGCAAATGCGGCTTTCGCCCGAAAATTGATGGGCTCTCGTCCTAGCTATCAATCAAGATTTGCAACCAAAACTCCCTTTAAAGTTGAGTAAGCCCAGTAAATTTAATAAAAACAATCGTTACGGACTTTAGTGCGGAGTTGACAAATGGTAGGTACCTAGCTAAAGAATATTGATGACTGACGTGAGTTTCAATGTATCCACTAATTTTGATCGATATCCGTATCTCGTCGGAGAAATGTAGCTTCGACATATTTGGATCATAATTTCTAATGATGCTTAGCTTGAGCAAAGTTTTCAAATATAATTGTTCCGAGTCAAAAATACGGTCGGATACAACGCTAAACTAACATTGTACTTCAGAGATAATTTTTCTTTTAGACAGATATTAGTGACTTATAGTGCAAGTATTTTTAAAAACTAGACGTTGGTGCCGTTGGTACGTGAAGGCACGTGTATTGTGAAGGAACGTGTGTCTGCAGTTTTATATGCTGCTATTTAAAATTGTATCGTAATTTTGTCTTAAGGTGGCCGCTTTACAGTGTTACGTTTACATAATCCCGCAAATATTTATAGCCATCAATTTGTTTGATACTTACTTTTGAAACTTTGGAACATCTCAAAAGTTTTCTCGAGTACGGGTCTCTTGTGCCAATAATGGTGCTCAGCAAAAATTTCAGTCAATTTCGTAAAGTGATATAGGCGCTGGAGACGTTGCCGGCTCAAGCCGTGATTGATCGTGGTAAATGGTTTGTGATGCTCGGAGGCTCGAGCTCCTCGCCTGACAGCCGGAGGCGGCGTGCCGTGAAACTTTACGAGCTCCACCATTCGTTCGTTTAAATGGAACGAAGGGATGTTGCGACCAAAAAAACCAGCTGTCCGTGTAATAGTCACTCTTCTTTTACGTTATGAGTGCAAATATTGATGTAACGCGCTCGAGCTGAATGTAAACAGGGGCACGCCGATAAACTTTGATGTATTCTCTTCGAGTATGATGGACGGAGTTACAGTGACGTGCACTATTATGTGACGGCTTATAGATAATTTTTATTTCTATTATGGCGCGTGGTGATACATATTTTACTTGTAAATTGGTTTACTCACATTTGACTTGTTCTTCGCTTTAGCTATTTATCAAAGGAAAGTGAATATTAAAGTTTACCTTATATTCAAAGTTAAGCATATATTATACATTTTTTATAATAACACAATATATTATGTTAATGAACACTACGCCTACATTCTGTGATGTTAAAGCAGAGGCGTTTTCTCAGCCTAAATATTTTTAAACGATTGTTCGGCCGTCTTTTCCACATTCGCTTATCTTACTTTATAAACCTGCCCTCATAAATATCGTAGAGCTATATGTTTGTAACAGTAACGTGTACAATAGCTAGTCATAAATATCTCGCAGACCTACTTGTAGATATATTTTTTATAGCTTTATTATTGTCCACATTGTGCTCCGTTTATACACAGATGTATTTAATTCGAACTATCATTTTTATGATGAAAACTTTCGGTTTCACTAGCCCATCGTAAAACACGTACTTATGATCGTTAAAGCCGTAAAAATGGTTTCAGTATAGAATAAGCTCAATATATGAGTCTATAAAACCACGGAAACATAAAAATCGCCAAATATACTATCAATTTCCTATATGGTAGCTTACAGCACTTGGTGTTATGGCGCCGACAATTTTTTCAACAGTTTAATGTAGTTAAAAGTTTATACTCAATAACTGGTAACTATTTTCGATCGAGCTGATAAAAAATTCATTGGCGCCGAGTGCCGTACAGCGACGCGTACAAAAAATTGCAAACATTTACCCTGGTGACCATCTCAATAAGAGTTAAAACAAACGTTGTTTAAATAATTGTATCTATGTTTGAAGTAAAAGCTGTAAAACGCGTCTCCAGTTATGAGGGTATGACGAGTTCGAATGTTACGAGATGCAACCTATCAACATGTTTTCATTTGCAATAAAATTGGGGAATGCCCCCGAGTGTGTCGATGAAATTTCTGAAATATACATTCCAATAAAAAGAAAAGTGTTCTGGGAGACGTCGAAAATGTGTCCGCATTTGGACAAATTTGGGTCGAATGTAACCTCGAATGGAGAGAGTGAACGATCCCTTACAACCGTAATATAAAATCTAGTGGATACCTCTTTTATATTATTGAATGTATACAAAATAAGACAATGCAGTATTTATGTGTTATAAATCTCATTTTCAAAATAATAAGTACATTAGAACAAAATTAGCCTCACTAGAGATCAGAACTGAAATGTTTCAAGTGCGTGTTTAGCCGTCCAGTAAACGGCAAGTGTAACGAAATCTTTGAGAATCGGTTTTACATAAAATTTCATCGCCTTTTCGTTAAAATTTTTGTGTGAACACTAATGATCGCTAACCAAGGATTCTAATGCTTTCAGCGAAATTTTGGTCAAAACAGTGAAACGTGTTCGGTCAATTTAATCCGGTAATTTAAATCTGTCGTCTCACACAGTTACCAGTAACGACTCGGCGAGCATTGGCGACTTTTTGTTCGCAAGATTAACGACAAAGTATGGGTCACAAAAAAAGCGACGCCAAGTACGGAAATTGCCAAAACTTCGTGTCGAAGCCTGAAATTTTCTTGTTCTAAATGTCGTCGTAAATGAAAGATGGCTCTTTTAAAATCGGAAAAGAAATTAGGAACAGACGTTTTTAGGATTACGAGTTTTGTAACAACTCAAAAGTTGCTTATTATTTCTCCGCAAGTATATTAGAATGAGTCCCTTTCGGTGTTCTATAGATAAGTATCGTCGCCAAGCCGCGAGGACTTGTATCCTCTGTAATAAAGATAGCTACCCAAATGAATACTTAAACAAAATAATAGTCGAAAACATTTCGTTTAGATTAACTTCTGCATTTTAACTAGAGCTCTTTGTTTTTAAGTTTTAAATTAGGAAGCTTTTATTAACAACACTACAATAATGAAAATAATAACAGAAAATTACTATAAGCCATCTTATTTTGATATCATCAGAGCACAGGTCTCATCAGACAGACAAATAATGTTAGTTTAGCAATTCAAATAAATTGAAAGGCTCTTTAATTACAATTAATTAGTGCAGTTGGTTTATAATGTTGCGGTCATAAGTGGTAGGCTCCGCATCCCTTTCAATTCATCCGGGCACGCGTCTGTTACGTGCGGGGCCTGACAACCGTACAGACATTACCGCCCCTATAAATATGTATATAACACGTCCTTGCGCATGCCGTAACGACCACATTATAATATGAGCGGAACAGTTACGGCATTCGATGTGATAAACGCTTATGGTTATTCGATGGCAAAATATTTAAAACGACAATCACACAATGAAACTGGCGCTACTCGTTCGCTGTTATTTAAATAGAACGAACAAAGCACAAAAAGATCGAGAAGGATTTAATTGAATTTTCACTGAAGAATGACAAAAGGAACAAAAGTGGGACTGTATTGATTTAAATTTTTCTCTGAAGAGAAATAAAATTGCCCTAGGCCGTGTTAATTAAACGGCGCGCATTTAGCAAAGATCAGAGCGGCTGGCGTCTTTATTTCTATATAAACAAGTGGAAAAAATGCCGTGGGGAGTGATGTCGGAAGTTAAATCAGGCTTACATATGAAAAGTTACGCAGAGGTTATTTGGTGGAATTTCCTCGCTGTGCGGGCAATGCGGCGTTTCGCGGCTAATGACGAGTCCCGGCCCACAATATATCTCTCGTAGTTAGGCGCAGAAATCACGGCGACTCGTGCGCTTGATTGAGTTTTCTTTTCCATTGTACTTCCATTAACAGAATAGCTTTCTCCTATATGCTCCCCAGGGGACGCCATGTGTTCGGGGAAAATTATATCGGCAATTTTTCTTGTGTCTTGAGATAGACAGCTGACAGAGATTTTCGGCTTCTATTTTTTGTTATTGATTACTCGACCTGAGTTAATTGTGTTGAAACAAAAGATAATATTTGAAGCGTTATTAGTACAATATTTAGGGAGATCATTTTCAGATATTCATTATAAAAGAGTTTATAGTAGAATTGGAACAGTCTTTGTCTTGTTATTATATGTATAAGGTTGTAAAGTAGCTGATATCATGGTAGCCCGTAGTATTGTCTGGTTCTCGGGTATCGAAGCTAAAGTGATTTAATTTTAGCCGCTGGCGAAGAAGGGTTCCGTGCCTAGTTCTTGTACGAAAGTAAACGAAAGCGGCCCCTGAGTGCTCTTGTGGAGCTACCGTCTAATTAACGACGTATCTAATTATACCATCGTGGAGCAGGCTCCCAGCGAAGAGAATTTCCCAAATTACGTATTACGAAACGCAATTACACTTAGGGGAAATGCTATGAGACAAATTGAGTTATATTGTAATTGAAATAAAAAACGGGTTAATAGGCATGTACTTAAGTAATTGCCGTTTGCTCGTACTGATTACGTTTTGATTATGAGAAAATACTTTTTGATATATTTGAGTGGTTTTGTTCAGTGTTAAAGCCCATTGTTATCGCTGTTGTAACATTTCATGTTATTGGAAAATTCATAGAAGCACCATATACATGCGTAAATATTTCAAACTAAATTCTCCGTAAAGCCTAAATATGTATTTTTTTAAATCTCTCTGCAGCTTTGTTGCACATACAACAATAGCCATATTACCCACAAAACATAAAACAGAATGGCAAACCTAAGACAGTCTAGAGCAGCATATTTTTAAATAATGTCTAGAATTACACAGTATTGAAGCGGCGCCGGCTGCGAGGCGAGCGAGCGACAATTTGTCTAGCAATTGGTTTCTACACCTCACCTCTATGTAGATATACGGCTGTAAGTTACGGGCTGCACACAATGTACGTCACCCAGCGGGTTTTAACGGGGAAATTTTAATATAAAGACCCTCGTATTATATAGTGTAGTGTTATAGTAATACTAGATTTTCCATTCTTAGGGAGAGATATACCTATTGCACATACGCTTTGTGATATCTGGGGGGACTTATTCTTTCCTATGACCTCTATGTGAAAGTATCCTTCGGGGATAAGAAGCACAATGCTTTAAGGTATAAATGTTACAAAGTATTCTCAAAGGAGCAACTATATTTATAGCAGAAAACTACTCAGAATATTATCATTGTACCAAAAATTCCACACAAACCAAAGATCGAAAATATCGACGAAAACTCGAAACGCTTTGCAAGCAAACAATTTGATTTTGCAATAGGTAATACGTAACCGTAATACTCAGTAGTCCTTAGAGGGTAGAATCAAAATTCACTAGTCGGCAACTGGATGGTTTTAGGTACTTGACTTCAGTGTTTGGGAGAGCGTATTAAGCCGGTCCGTCCCTAGTTTCGGACGTAACTAGAAATGGCCTGGAGTCCGTTAACTTAAACGTTTAGTAGCTGTAATATATTCTTGTCTTTAACCTGCGTTATTAGCGGATCAGTGTGCAGAGTGTGTCTCAGGTACGATTTCACGTTTTAACTTGACACTGATGTGACTTGATTTTGAAGGTGTTTTTCCAACGCGAAAATATGCTCTGCACTGCACTGCTTCTTCCATATTATTACAAGTGACGGTCAAAAGAAAAATTAAAGCGTGTAACCGTTCTAAACATACCAGTACCAACTACCATTTCCTAATTACATAAACAATAGAGTACCTAAATATTACACAATCTAACACTAAAAATACTTCAACAGTACCAGCCCCCAACTTCCCCACTCCGGGTTCTTTAATATAACAAGCATTGAGAGCAACGCACTGTAATCACGGTGAGCTATGATTGTCGTACTCCCCTCACCCATTATTTTCCCCACGTAAGCTTCAGCCTGAAAATTGCACCATCCAATAGAACATGTATTTTTCCATCATCTTAATCTCTTCGTTCGTTTAGTACGATTATTATTTCATTTCAGTTTTCCGCTCGTGTGGCTCCGATATGTCCAAAACATCAAAGCATGTTAAGGAGATATTATCATGTAGTTTATTAAGTGATATAGGTCTTTTTTCCTGGTACTTCATCCTAATTATAGATTTATTATCGTCGTGTTCCCTACATAAATTGAAAAATAGCTGAAATAATCCAGAAAGTTTGGTTGCAGATATTATTATTTTTTCCTCGTGTTAAAACGGCAATAAACTTCGTAAGATAATATTAGCTACAGTCAGATAAGTAATTGTTTTGACTACTTGGAGATGTATTGAACATTTTAAAAATAGTGTGTTTTTAAATGTTTAAAATTAGGAAACCACATTTTTGTTTTTCACTTATAGTGAATACAAGTTTAGGCTACCCCTTCTACGAATATAGATAACACATAAATGTATATTGCCATTTACAGTCTGTTACGTATATTTTAATGTGCTCATAAAATGCTCTCTAACATGCCAACGGGTCTTCAATTTTAAGTAGCTATGACTACGTGTCCTGTGTACCCGATAGTATAATTCCTACCTTCTTGAAAATATTATTTGAGTACATATTCCTCATCTTTATTTATCACGAGTGTCGTTCACATCTGACCATTTCAGATTTCAGCTGTCTCTTACAGGGGAATGGAAAATGTGACTTATATTAAAACGTGGATAGGTACTTCGTATTCTTATGGCGGGATTCCACCAAAAATGTATACGAGTCAACGCCAGTATACTGCTAGCATGTGTTTTGGTACACAGATAGCAATTTCGCGGACGTTTCACACGCAATTTGTGACCGTTTTCTATAGCGAGTAGACAAGAAGAAACATTTGAATGCGTCACATTGCATTGGTGGAATCTCATCTTTAGGTATCAGAAAGGTCAACAGTGAGATAGGCAATTGTTTTTCATTTTTGAAACGATGCTTAATGAAAACTCTAGTGAGTAGTTTATAAAGACTAAAAGGCAAACCTGCAATGTAATATGCTGTGAGTCTAGGAGATCTTAAAATTAAAGTATTATTAATAGGACTTGTCTAGAAGCTTTATTAGTTTGTACATCTTGATCTGTCATTGAGGTAAATTCAAGTTATGTTTACAGTTAGATCTCTGATTGATACTTTAAGCCTCTTGTGGATTGCCAAGTTTGTTAGAGCGCGTTTGTTTGTTAGGGTCGCAATGGTTGTTACCTCCTGATATTAATTATAAGGACTTACCTGTAACTGCCTGTTTTGTGTGGTTCTAGAGTTTCACGCCTTGTTGTGTAGGAAATTTTGCACTTATATAAATCTTGTTAACAATAATGTTTTTGACTTCACACAACCTTCTCTTTCCTTTCCTTCCTAGCAATGTGAGTTGCACAGAACGGGCAGAATTTTTAACCTTTCAAACTAAACTGAAGTGGGTTCATGTCAATAGGGCGATGGGCGTTGACCCAACACTTGTAACCTCTCGATCGCCAAGCCAACACTTTAGCCATTGGGCTGTTGCCATATTTATTTACACTTTTCTCACTTCAAGACTGAAATAACATAAATTTAACCTTTTAGCTGAATATGTTCTACCGTCAAGGAAAAGCAACATATGTAAGTTTACTTGCTGACTGAGTTAGATGATAAATGGATAGTTTAGACAGAATACAGAGCTAGGTCTAAAATGGGTGGGCCTTATTTAGACAGGTTATTAGGGGAGATCCCTTAATATAGGTGCTATATCACTGGAGAAACATATTGTTATGATATGTTTTGTTTTGATTCCGCAAATGAGAAATGTGGAAAGAGTGGCTCTTTTAAACAAAAGTTCTCATTTAGTTTGTAAAAACTCCAAATTATATAAAAATAACTTTGTTCTTTATACCTTTTGAATTATTTAAAATGTCTGAATACATAGGAATTGGAGATTACAAAAATAATCTCCATTTCGTAAAATTGTATTGTTTTGTATAATTTTGCATTTAAAGCTTGATTGCGTTTGCCATTGCAATATTCCTAGAAAATTTAATTTGCATAAATCTATATCGATATTTATTATACGAATATTTTAGCGTTTTAACATTCTGTTTCATTTAACAAACAGCACCCAGTCTGAAACACAATACCTTTTAGAAGTTGTATTTTTATTTTTTGTGATATTTATTTCCAACGTGTTTGTTTTGTATTCGGATGAATGTAAGGGTTAGAAATATTAATTATCACGTATGGATTTATGAAACATTGGAATACGTGGAACGTAACAGTAGAAAATTCTTACTCAAAACATTGCTATATAATGACATTATCTTCTTCTTCTTTCTTATATATAAAAATGAATTGCTGTTCGTTAGTCTCACTAAAACTCGAGAATGGCTGGACCGATTTTGCTTTTTTTGGTTTTAAAATGTTTGTAGAGTTCCAGGGAAGGTTTAAACGATACGAAGTTCGCGGGATCAGCTAGTTTTCAAAATAAAATCACGATCAATCTTAGACAGATGTATCTAGTTGTATGACAAGGATTCCGAACGTCGCGTTAGTAACTGATCACGCCTACCGTAAGTTTCTTAGCCTACAAGAAGGCGCCTGACCTACCTTCCTTATGGTATCTCTGCTATCTTTCCTTCCTCCGTGGCTAATACCACACATGGTCTATTTAAACACATCAATAAATTGTTTATTTGTGAATAATTAACGCTCAGTACATTTACTACGGAAACAGACAACAAAAAAGTAAAAATAAATAATTCATCCAAATAACCGCATTTCAAATGTTTTTTTTAAACACGCATCCAGTGGGTCCATTAGATGATGCCTATATTCGGTCGGGCGGCCGAATAGCTCGTTTTATTTGGTTTATGTAACAATTAGGGAGGCAAATAGCAGGAAGGGTTCCGCATGCTCGGTAATGTTAGCTATTTCGGTGCTGAAATTAAGCTCACTCCGTACGTCGGTCGTCGAACCATTTTTGTTTAATTTGCCGATGTTTGGTTTGTCCGAATCTAGGATAATTAGGTTTTGAATTTGTGTTGCGAATATGAATTGTTAATTGGTTTGTGTTTTTTTAGAAATTAATTAGGGTTAGGTTGAAGCGATTGAAGGGTTTCCCTTTTTTATATTTTACGATTTTGTTTGAGAGAGAGGTTTGTTGGTACCTACGTTGTTTTCGTACGAATGCGTCTTTGAATGAAATAATTCTTGATTAGGTATATAAAGTTAAAATATATTTCATTTTAAATAATTAGAAATATATTCCTAGGGACTTGTATTTAAAAAAAGAAACAGATAATCGCTCTTTATAATTCTTTAGTAGTCCAAGATAATCCTGAAGAAAATAAACTTTCCCAGCTAAACAGAATTTTCCTGTTCTATGAGTATATTAAAAAGCAATTAACAGTTGATTATGGGAATTAGAGGAATACAGAAATTACTCTGTAATGAAACAATACCTCGCAGTTTAACAAAGGACATAGAAATTCAATTAAGATTATGCAAAATTGATCAAAATAATGGTATTAATTTCCATTGCGATGCATTCCGAATGAATTGTTTTGCGTCACGATTTTGTGGTGAAAGCTTACGACTGGTTGCAAATACAAGGAATTTATGAAATTGTAAAGGCACCTTTTAGCCTTTATTGTATTTTAGCATAACCAAGGGATGCTTTTATGATTGTTTATAGAAATCACAACATGTTTTTTGAAGTAGATAGAAACGATAAGTTTTTAACCGACTTCCCAAATAGTGGGACGTTTATTTGGAAGAAAAGAGTGACATTGCTTTTTAATTTCCCCGAATAACACTAATCAAGCTACCAAAGTATTAATATTTTAGTATAAGTAGATATTTATATACGGTATTTTCCTCTCAGTTATTTGTCTTATCATATTCTAAATATAGTTTGATATAACCTAAGCTAGCTGTACGTTATACGTGCTTGGTACGTACTAGCAATTTACGAGCAGCGTGCATTTCCATGCAGTTTTGATAAGTGCACACCCGTATGAAGATTACTTGCACTTTGCAACGTACTGTGGCTTACGTGGTTGTCCGTACAAATGGTCGACAAATTGTTGATAGTCTCAACTTACCGTGAAAGTAGGTATGTGCGAATGAAATGTTAACTAAGAGAGAGGTGAAACTTTAATATTCATTGTATTATACATATACTCTTAGCTGTTTTCCCGCAGCTTCTGCGTCCCGTGAGAACTACCACTCGTAACGGTTTAACTTCCTCTTTATAATAATAGGTGATGATAGGTTAGATGATAACAAATAACATCTAAAACATCTAACAACTATTCCTTATCTTCTATCCACTGGAAGAAAACTGTTATAGCCTTTTTATCATCCCACTGCTGGGCACAGGCCTCCTCTCACACGGAGAAGAATTGAGTTAAGCATTAACTGGAACTGGACTGGAAGGAAAAGTGCACGATAAAACAGCTAAAGTTAAAATAAGAATATTAATTACAGTGTTATATATTAACCATAAATCCTTTTGTAAAACGGGATGAAATTAATTACATTATCATGAAACTTGTGTATACTTACATATTTGTGTTTCCACACAGCAGGCCCATACTGTTGAATTTAGTGATTGATGAGACTTTGTAATGGGATTTGTTCTGATTCCTATTTAATTTCCTGTACGGATATTTAGCTGTCGTTTTATTATAAATTCAACGATCGTTTACTTTCGTGTAAAACCTTCGTTTTGGACTTTGTTGTGGTAAGTAACGTGAAGACTGGTGGGATCAAGCAAAAGGTCGAGAGGGAAACGGGAGTCCTTTGCCCAACTGCGGGAAATGTGTTATCTGACTATGTGATTGATATCTTTAATTTCAGTATCCGATTAATTAATTTATTAAAAGTTTGCATATTTAAATATAAACGAATCTCATTCCGTAACATTAATATCGTAATTTCACGAGTCTGTCATTCTCTATGTATCATTTCATAAAATAATAATTCATATTTACCGTAATCCTGCCTATTTGCACGAATTTGCAATATCTCGTCGATAGCGTTATGTATTGAAAATTATTATTTTGCTTGAAATATAATTTAAGGCTTCATTAAAATATCATTTTAACAACGTACCTGTGATAAGCATCTCTATTTATTCAATTTAATTAAACAGGTATGTACCCACAAAAACGATAACAAAAACCGTGTTTTCATTTTACTGTCATCAAAATTGATTTAAAGAAAGGATTGATTTTAATTAACAGATATCGAAACTCAACCCATTCTGTTATTCGCCAGCTTGATTAGATTTTCGTGAAACAATGTGTAAAGGGACAGATAACAAATTGAATCGCGAGTTTATTAAAATTTGTTCGTGTTTACGGCAACATAATTCTTTTGGTCCCTATTGGAGCACAATGAACAGGAATGTCAACAAAACACCGAGTCATTGTAACAAATGTAATGAAAAACAATAACGATGAAATGGAATCACAACATACCAAACGTGCAGCTCACTCCTGTTATATTGACACAAGTGCTGCCCAAAAGTTTCACGTGCCTCGAGCTGGCCAAATGCCCACCTTTCATTTAACGGTAACAAAGAACTGTTGAAACCTTTGTAGAAAACGTAATAATATTAATAACTCGGATGAATTTCTGTATGAAATAAAAGCATAAATGGACGCATAATTACACAAACTCGTAGCTGTTTAAAGCACACAAAAATTACGAGTACTTTTAAAATTAAAACGCAAAAAATTCGTTTCATGAATTCATGATACGGAACAAAACAGAGGCAGGTATGCAAAAACTCCCACATTCTAAAAAAAAGTTTATAATAAAACAATCTGAAGCTCCGAGTGTAATACGGTGAAAAATGAGACGAAAGAATTTAAAATGGCCAACATTTACGGAATATTTCGTGCAGTAAAAATAGGATAAAAGAGTCAGATATGTTACGAGAGTGTTGTTCATAATTATTCCATTACATAATGTGGGAGATGTAAAAGGAGGAATAAATGCAAACAATGACTTTGTTGTGTGTCTCGCTTTTGAATGGCCGCTGTTCGACGAACATAGTGCAGTTGAATTTTCTTAATATTTACGTGGCACGATCACAGCAACAGGCGAGTTACAGCGAAAACATAGCGTTGCGAGCGCAAGCCGCAAACCCCTGGAGATTCAGACGACTCGCTTGGAATAGCTTTGTGTCGTATTCCTTTGTCTTTAACTGAGCATCCTACTATCTCTCTAGACATGCTTATATATTCACAACTTAGCCCCGAGCCCCTCTGCGCCATCCGCGCATATGTTCTCCCAGTTGATTGTTTCGATGAACACGCTTACGTATATGAAAGAACAAGCAGAAAAAACTTAGATACACATAATATATTGCAAAGTTACTAAGAAGATTCAATTTGTAATATGCCATTTTAATCTTCATAATATGATATACTTTATTACTAAAAATATGAATGCTATTAAATACGGCCATTGAACGTTATCGGTGGATCATAAAGAAGTCTGAGCCACTTTCATGGTAAGTAATATCTTAAAATATTAAATTCTTTTACGAAAAATATTTAAATATGTAACCACCAAAATTGAATAAAGTGTCCCTAAATTGAATACCTATTTTGGAATTGCAAAAGTTTGAAGCAAGCAAACAATTCGTTAGGTAAGATTTGCTTGAATAATTTCACGTAAATACAATCTTTCGCTCGATTTGCAATTCACATAACGACCGCCGCCTAAATTATTCATTTTATTTTTAGCGTTCCGTATTCAGGTAGCGGGTTTAACTCAATTTTCCCACAAACAATGTTTCAATTAAATTGATTGATGTTTGACTGCACTTAATAATGTGTGGGAAAGATAAAATTAATGGGATCGAGGAGCTTTAACAATCCATGTAAGTACATTTTTGTGCTAGTGCTTTATCAATTTAAGCAGGAACTTAAAACTTCTAAAACGATATTCAATTTATTCAGTTTGTGAGATAACTATTCACTTGGATGCAAAAAGATTTTTCTTGTTATTATTATGAATGCAGGTTTCCACATGAGTAGGAATAATTAAGCGGTAGCCAGTTGTATTGTATGAGCTTTTCATCCATTTGTAGCGATCTCGAAAAGAGATTAATGCCGCAATATGATTTGGCGAGCCTTTGCCAACTCTGCAAATGCTATATTGTGGGTACGTATAATACGTTATTAATTTGATGAAGTGAAAGCTATGTTATTGTACCATTTCATATATACTAGATGAGATTTATTGCAGGGAAAAATACAACCACAAAAAAAGTCCCCGATATAGTGCGACAAAAGACCGGGTGAAGTTCATTTTTCTAGTCGCCGTAGAACCGTTCTTTGTCAAAAAACAACCTTGCGTGTAAGCGAGCCCTTTTTTCCTCGTTGTCAAGGAAAATCCGTACAAAACCACGGGCGATTCTGTGGCCGACTATACTCCGTATCGCAACAATTCTACACAATCAACGTTAATTAATTAACGGAGTTGAAAAGAAAATATTATCCAGAAGGAAATCCCTGCGCAAAAAGTCATGCTCGATATTCTTTTTTTTAATTCCGTTCATCCGCCATGAAAACATGTTTATTCAGCAAACATGGCCGTTTTGTTATCGTATGGTCTGTAATTCGTGCATAAGCGGGATTATCTGTGAATTAACCCGTTAATGTGTATTAGCCAGGCGTGGACAATAATTAGGTATTAATAGGTATATACCCATTTGGCAAATTAGGTTGGTGTAATTTCAAAACAGCGAATTGACTTTACCAACATGTGAATGTACATGTGTCGTTGATACGAAATGAATGGAAAATGAATAATTCGGCTGTCATAAGAAGACACCCGATATATTGAGTCTTATAAGGATGATAAATTGGGTTTTGAATATATAAACAAATTACAATGATTCCCGTTTATTTCTCCATTTGTGAGCAAAAGGAATTTTATATTAGCAACTGTCTCAATAGGCATGTCATGCATCTCAACCCTTCGCAATGTCCTAAAATTACTAACATCGGTATCCATAAGTGTGTATGAACTATTTTAAAACCTTATGGAATCCATAATCAAGACTACTTAATCAAATTAAAAAAATCAACCTGTAGAATATTAAATAAAAGTAAATTAAAGCCATCATCCGTGGCCCTGAATATCAGTAATCCTGTTGCCTCCCAGAATTGGACCCTTATAACCCTTCAGTTTCATCCTTGGTTCAACCCTCGTGTGATTGACGTTTCGGTAGCGATTATTACTGGGGTCTCTCAGACCCCTCTTTGCGAAACCCCAGATTATGACCACAGAGTTTTTTGACTGTGTATCTGTGACAGGGCAAAGCGGTCATAAGATTTGTGCAGTATTATTTTAATGCTGTTTCGGACAGCCGGACAGTGGTCGCGGTATCTACTTAATCTCGCTGTGAACCGTTTTAAGGGTATTTTATTTGGAATTTAATGTATAATCTCCGAGTGTGTTTATTTTGTGTAGATGGTACTTGGTTATCTGTTCGGTTAGTTTCTAAGCGTAGGCAAAGTAAATAGCCTTATGTTGAGTTTGGTAAAATAAACAAGAGAATGTATAGGTTTTTGATCCATAATTATATTTTAACACGGAATTTTATAGCTACTGTGGAAGAATTTAGGGTTAGAGAAGAGCGCGTCACTTGCTTTTTTTTAAATAGAATGCTATTATTTAGTTGACAGCAATGGGGATGAATTTTTTGACGCATTTTAGTTATACCTAGTGCTTTTTTACCAGGATTTTTTTTATATGTATTGTAAATATCTGTGTAGATCTAACCTTAATAAAATACATTATTTAGTAGAAAAGCTTTAGAAAATAATCCTATCAATTTATATAACCATCCATCCAGGAACATACTATTTCGGTTAACTGTTAACCCGATTGTTCAGAAGCACTAGAACCCCTGGCACTACAATACAAAATACAATATCAAACATTTGCCTACTTTAAATATCAGTTCGATCTAACACAAGGTACCAGGAGCCCATAATGCTAGCGTATGCTATACAAAGCAGTAGTGTGTACAATATGACCTCTCCGGTCGTTAAAGGAGCGCGGAATAAGCAAACATGCGTAGTCTGCAAACCTACTGAGGATCATGCCACGAACTAAGTTTTGCATTGGAAGTGTTCAAAACGTTGCTATAGGTAAACTAGATACGGCCTCTTTAGTGAGTGTTCTTTATAACCTGTTGCTTGGCAAATAAAAAAATAAGAAATGAAAGGAAGAAAAATAAAACATCTATGAACGATTTATTATAGTTTTTTGCGAGCTAAATTCATTTAAGAATAAAGTGCACGGGCATTTTAAAACAACTGCAGTGGATGATTCCATGTTTGTATATTTTGTGATGTATATCGGTTAATTACAACTAATTAGTTTAATGGAAGCTACACGCTTTTGTACTCAGAAATGACCGTGCGTTGCTTTAAATTTAAATGACGTGGTACGTTTTGCTACTCACATTTATAGCAGAAGTATCTAAATTGACAGCTTGATAAATGAGATTGAGATGAACGTATTTTGCTATGTTTATTTTACTGTAATATGTACTATACGATACGGTGTTCTAAACGTTAAAGCAAAACCACATTGTATAGTGTCCATTGTTTCCTTCACCGACTGTTCAAAGATACCTTACAGTTCATATTACAATACCCATAATATTCAGAACTAAATCTGTGGCGAGGCTGTAATATCAGTTCATGTCGCTTCACGGAAGCCACAAAACAGTAATCTCTAATCGCACATTGTCAAGAAAGAGCAAAATATTCATAAGACTACATATTCTTATTACGTGCGGATGAGGGCGTTAGGTCGGCGGCGCGTCGGCGCATAATGTGTTACAATGTGTTCCGAGGTAACAACCTGGGCTTATGAGGCTCTTGTGGTACCACAGATAAGGCACGCCGGAGGCTTTGTGAAGGTACTTGTACAATGTAATAAGGCGGCCACGGTAATACGGGGACGCCCGTCTATTTCGCACCTTTTATAAACAATGTTTACGTAGCTAGCAAGCTCGTTGTATCAAGGACGCAATTAGTTTTCAGGTTCATTGTTGTTTTTCTAGGAACGTATGAATTCAGCGCGGTAACAAAACGCTCTCGACAGACGCACGCCGCCGCAGCGCTCGTGACGCATCACTCGCGACTATCGCGGTGTTTGCTGTTGAAAATATACATTTTTTACGCTTGGTTTTGCACACGTCTGGGCTACTAAGATAATATGAATAATGCATAAAAACGTTCTACAGAATTTCGTATAGTCTATTTGAAGGTTTGTTCCCTAAGTTCTCTTTTCTGTGCTCCGGTAATGTTGTTTTTATTATGCTTTTTGTCTTCAGTATATAAACTCTAACATTTTAATACCAGGCATACTTAATAAGTTCTGTTAAATGTGCTACTGTATATTTGCACATAATCCTAATGTTGAGACGTGGCTCAACTCGGCAAAGACTCGTGCGTAATGGAACGATGTACACACGTGTGGACTAACGAGGTCGTTTGAGCTCTTCAAATATAATAAAAGTGGCCTAAAAAGTTTCCTAGTCCAAACTAGAAACGGGAAACTAGTGCTCGAGCTGGAAAATTCGTCGGGGAGATAAAATCTCGACGCCTCTCCAATTTTCACTATGTTTTTTTATAAACGAAATTATTTCAAGTCTATTCGAGATGCGCGATTCATTATGCTCGCAGTTGCAAGAGTGGAGCGCGGTGGAGTAAGAGGCAAGTTTTAATAATGTAGGGCGGTTGGCAAGGCTGCTGCCGTTTCCTTCCATTCATCTCTCCCCTTTCCGGTTGGCGCAATTAAAACGGCGGCTTGTTCCGGCACTTAAAAAACTTTTAAAGTATAGGTACAGACAATTTGAACAGTACCCACCGGCACATTGTTGCGAATTACACAATAAATTTAATTTAAGGGATTGTATTAATTTCAGCTTGTTAAGGTGATAATTGCGTTGTTTTGACTTGTTCTTGGTTTAATTTGTGTTTTGGGAAATGTGTACACACCGAAGCGAACGTGCTCGCCATATTGTTGGTTGATAATTTAATTTATCATGATGTCGTTTAACTGAATAGGGGCGTTAAAATGAAACTTGGCTTCATAAGACGTGCCCTGACGAGGCGCCCCTCGCGATGTCTCATGAATGCAATACGTGACGTCATCGTGGTACACAATCAGCGGGTAGGCCGGTGTCGCGAGACGGCGGCGCGCCCGGTGGCGACTCGGCTTTCGATCGGGCCAGTAAAACGTCTGAATCATTCGCGTGTGGTTGAAGCTATTCACCGCTGTGCTGAAGTTCCGCTACGCGTGATTAATGGTCTCGCGTTCCCTCGACATTGTGTTTTTGTGATGCAAATAACTCGAGCCGTCGGAACAAGGAAAATTGAGTGGGAGGACCGAGCACCACCGCAGTTTCAATTGCTTCGCCGCTGAATACTGATGAAACGTTTCGGTTAAAGGCATTATCTCTGTTGCAATGTTTAAGGTGACAAGCGGTTGACATAAGCGATGCGATTTGTAACGAGACTCGTTCACCTTCAATCAATGTAAGCTGGGATTTCAAGGGCAATGTAATGCTGATGCCTTTTTATCCGATTACGATTAATGCGACATGAGGGTCGTCTGCGACTAAAATAATGTCGAGTTCAAACAAAGACAAGCTCAAGGTATATTCGTAGGTAAAAGGTAGATATGTAGGTAAAAGTATTACTACTAAGACTTTGTAAAGATGTCGGTTTTAATCCAAGTGAATATAAAGTTTGTTCATTAATACAGCTAGATACTGGTTAAGTTAATCTAATACTATGTATGTGTAGTGTACTTTGTTATTAAAGTTAAACTTGGTGCGCTACTGAAACCGTATTTAGGAGTCAACGTCCGCTTTAAGTTATGTTCGTTACAGAAGTCAGACGAAACACATTATATTAAGTAACATTTAAGTGCTTCTCATCACAATGGTAGTTGGTATATCATTTTCTGGCGTTCTATTTACAATTTAGCATATAAATCTTTATATGTTTTCGTTTAGATTGGATACACTGTAGTATACTTTTATTAGGTTCTTTGTTGACTAAGTAGATGGGTTATCTCTTACATTATTGGTAACCACACTATATAAGCACATATCATATTCAATCTTTCAATGTAAGAGATAAACTTAAAACAAATGACAGCAGAAAACATTTATATTAATATAAATGTAAACATATTGGTAGTTGAAAAACGGGCCACTGCTCAGCAACCACAGCATACTGAACAAATAGAAGTGCACCTTTTAATACAAACGGAAAAATATAGCTAACATTAGTCACAGATTGTGCAGTCGGTAATGCTTTGGACCAGTTTATTCTGAGTGCACATTCATGAAACAGTATTCAGAGCAGGCATGTGGTTTATTAAACGTATTTACTATTCAGCTATTATAATCTTACAAGCTTTAACGAGACAATGCTGGCGTAGTATGTTCTGTTGTTTGTTATTTTGTTTTTAATTCCCGACGGAAAAAGAGGTGTGTTGTAAGTTTGACGTTTCTGTCAGCGGTAGCGTTAGCGTTCCTTATAAACTTTTGTTATTACTAAAAAATATATTGATATTCTACTGTTTTTGCTTATTTTTGTATTCTTCGTATCAATTTTTATTATATTTTTTATAGTTCTTAGTTTTATCATGATGGAAAATGGAAGTGGTGGTGTTGATTTAGTTTAAACTAATTAGACACCACAAAAATGCATTTCAAGGTTTCCCATTTTTCAACATTTTCTTATCGAAAACGAAATGACTTTTCTCAATAAACCCAACTTCAAAGTCAGTACAACATCAAACGACAAAACTTTTACAATAAGAAATCTCAGAAATTGTGTAAATAGCATCACGTTCGTGAAGATATTACACGCACGCACACGAAGTTACGCGTTACTGTATGAGAGTAGAGTTACACGGCACAACACCTCCACTGATACGAATTAGATAAAACAAGATTAAAGAAGTTTCAACGAGATAATAATATCATTCTCCAGCGAAAACATCTCGACAAACTTTCATGTTAAAGTTTTTGCAGCGAACGTTAACTATGCAAACTTCTCCTGTCGTTCTTCCACTTTGAAATGTGAAAACAATTCGTGTCTACCCCGGCAAGGCGGTCGCAACAAAAAACCCTTCGTAAGTAATTAAGAAGTTTCAGAACACCGGCTCATTGGCATACTTTCGGCTTGTAATACGCAGTTAATCTCGGTGCAAAAACTTGGCGTTCTATGTTATAATTCACAAGGGCCCGCCCGACGCCACCGACAAGGGTGAATTTCTTATGAGCACGTGTATTTGTCACAAAAATCTATACGTATATTAGACGTGAAATTACGTGCTTTGTGATTTCAGCGTGATAACGTGAAACTGACGTAGTTATTCAGACCACATTATCATTCGTTATTCTTTCACCCACACTTTCGGGTGAGTACGGAGTAATTTAGGCTCTCGCAGTTCTTAACTTGTTTTAAAGTTGGTAATATTGTCTGCCACGCTCGTCGCAGCTGGGTCACGAGGAACATTTCATTACGATTATTGTCGAGTTAACGATGTCTTACTAAGTTCACTCGAGGCGGGGTATGCTGCGAATTTGAATAAATTCGTGCTCACACACGGCTCAGTCATTCTCCGCAGCGTCAGACGAAGTCGGCCCGATGTCGCACAAAGAAACGGCGGTAATTCACCAGCTTAGCGCGATCCACTCTTATCTCTTTCAGTTGTGCGAGCGAAGGAGCTCTTAAATCTTACCGAGGCTCGAATACTACTCAAGAATACTTACAAGCCTTTAATTCGAGACAAATTATTGCATAATTAAGGAGTGTCTATTTAAATCCCTAGCTGTGCGCTTCGACGGTGACAGTTGTCGCGGCTTAGCTTTGTGTCGGAGTCAATTACATTTTTAGCAAAAGGATTCTGTCACAAAAGCTAAAGTGCTTAAAAAAGCAAACATCTACTCCTTAATATTCTGAAAGCGAAAGTGAAACAGTTTGCTTGATTTCTCTACAGTTAATCCAATTTGGGGAAAAATACTGCAAAGTTTTTAGCTAGTTTTTTTCTGCATTGTTTTAAATGACAACTGCATAGCGTCTGAATATTTAAACTGAAACTATGTTAAAGTTCATGTAGGTATCTGTGCAAAATTTTTCATTTTATGTTTGCAGATCGCAGCTATTGAAACACCGCTATTATGTTGAAACGAAATACTGGGAATGCCTTCGTTCTAAATCGTGCAGAACATAGCTCCCTAACAATAGATAGATTTATTATTTGTTGTTGCTGGAATCATTTTGTAATGCTTGTTTTCACCTTCCGTTATGATGATTCGAATGTGTGGTTAAAATTGATTTAATATTTGTAAAGTTGATTCCTAGTAAAGGACTATTTTAATTACAATTTTTCAGCATCAGAATTTACTGAAAACTAGAGAACTATCGAAATACTTTATAGCTGAAAGTAGGTGAAGGAAATATACATATATGGTACCTACAGGTTTAAATTAAGTAGTCGTTTATGTAAAATACCAAAAATAGATATCGGTAAGCAGTACCATTGACGTAAGAAAATTGATCAATGAGTTTACGTGTTCGTTGGAAGGAAAAATAAAAATAACTTACATTATAATTGAATTAAGTGTTGACTTAAAATTACTTCTCCAAATATATTGATAAATATTCGATTATATGCTAACTGTTCCCAGCTGTTCCATCTGCGTCCCAAGGGAACTACTTAGGTAGCCTATGGCTTTTCGTAAGGCTTAGAGTCTAGGTTTACCTATCTGTGTTGCTATCAAATTTCATTTAAATCAGTCCAGTAGTTTAGATATGACAACGCGACATACAGACAGTTTAAGATTTGGGTACCCCAGAAGAATACATGCATGGAATCACCTATGTAAATTATAAAACAGAATTCTATATATTGTAGCTCCCCACAACACGTGGTGAGCTTATTCTCACTTATAGCAACGGTAATATCACCAAAAATTAATTACCACCACAATATGAACTTGTACATTGTTTCGGTTTCACATTTAATTCCAGCGACAATTATTCGGGTACGTTACAAAGGCAGGTTTTGCGCTAGTAACCTGAGTTATAAAAAGGGTCTCGACTCGACCCAACTAATACCCTTGTCATGTTGAGATGAAATTAGTTGAACTCGTGCAGCTGCGCTAGGGAAACCCGCTGTTTGTCCGAAATTTATGTAATCTGATAATATAACGTCAATGTAAGGCAGTCAGGCATTGCCTTAAACGCCACAATGTGCGCTTCCGCTGTTGGCTTAATTAATTGATAGCTGTTAGGGGAGGGGTCAAGGAAGTGGGATGTGTCGAAATGTGGTTGCCGCGGTTTTTGGATGGCGTCTTTATTTGGAAGTGCGTTACTTAAGTAGTGTTTTATGTAAGGAGAGATTGTTGTTAGTTTCGTTGCAGATTTTCATAGATGGAAGGATGGAAATGGATTTAAGATGACATAAACAAGTTATTATCGATATACGTATCTATTAGTAATTATGTAAAGTTAACATACATTAATATCCAACAACCAATTTAAATCATGCAAACGAACGTCACTGGAGTCGTATAAAACATAAAAAAAGTATCCAATCCAGCCGGCAATCAGAAAAATATTAATGTCACCGTCCTTGTAAATTATTACCGAAACAGATGTTACAGGCAAACAAGAGGTATTCGTAACAAAGATTAACGAGACAGAGAGAACTTCTATAAAAAACGTACCAAAGCAAAATAAACTTATTTTATGACAAATATACAACCATTTACAATAACTAAGAGTACTTAAATGTACGTAGATTGTGACGTAAACAGGCGTAGTTAAGTGTGTATCGTTAATCACGTGACTATAAAGCGGTCACGTAGAACGTTTGCTTGCGCTGAAAACAGCGGTTCTATTGAACCCTGTTGTATGAACATTTTCGAATAGTTCTTGATTGTTCTAGAACTTCAATTAACGTCAGTGATGTGGGGAATATATTGTTTAAATAAACTTGTAGTGGGCGATCTGATAGGCTCTGCTCCGCCTTTAGAACATCAGACGAAATAATACCGAATGCGAATGTATTGATAGGTACTGTTTTCTGTGTTTAACAATAAATGATAGTAAAATCAAAAAGATGAAACATCATCATCATCATCTCAGGCATACGTCCATTACTGAACATAGGCCCCCCCTTAGATCTCTACAGATACCTTTTGGAGGCGACCTGCATCCAACAAAAGCTGAATACTCAAGCTAATTTATTGTAGGTATGATCGGTTATAATCAGATTTCATGAAATACCGTGAAGACATACTTACTACGTAGAAATTTACATAGAGTATATTCGATATATAGAATATATGTTTTGGCTAACATATAAATTTAGTTCATCGACAATCTGCCTTCACCAATTAGATTCGGTGTTTGATAAATAATATTATTCCTACATAATTTCTCACAAATAATGTATGAAATGGTGATACGACAGAAATATGTTGTGGTACTTCCACCCAATAATTGAACAATAAACAAACCATTATAATGATATTGTCGTTCTATTCGATATCAAAACATTGTTAGTACTGAGAAACAAAAACAACTCGATAAATGTATCACTATTAACTTGATTCGAAATTGTCACCGACCACAAATCGAACGAATTATTGCCAATCAAACAAGTTGCAATAGCTCGTCTGTGTGTATGTACCGCTGTATAATTTTGCATTTAAAATCGTGTTCAGTTGTTGTGACATGAATTTATTATAAAAAAAATGGGTGATTTTAAATAGTATCTAGAGGTATCTCATCAAATAAGGTCATATTTTTTAAACTATAAAAGTACATAGGTTTGTCCATATTTGTGCTTTTCGCTTAATCAACGATATACATATATATGATGTATCACGTAAAATATTCGCATAAGTGTCAGAAATCAACAACAAAAGCCGTCAAAAGTGAGTACAACTAGGTATATTATTTGACACTTCATCTTTCACTGTTAAACCATAACCTCCTGCTATAGGAAAATATATCCAAGTTAAGTACTACATACTATATTATGTACTCCATTATATACTACACCAAGGAAATTTATGTGTTACTTTGAGTAATGAACAACTATTTAGCTTTCTCAATAAATACGCCTGAGAAGCTGGGATGTAAATTGCATCTTCCTTACGACGAGGATATATCGCCTAAGAGACATTTCAACTGAATTATAGATCTGTGGCTTGGCCTGTATGTCTTCCTGTAATTTATTGAGTAACTCTCAAAGATTACGAGGATTATTTGAGAAGATATTTAGTGAGAAAATAAACAGACCTTTGATGTTAACAATTTGTCTGTCATCTGCTCCGAATAGAAGTAGCTGAATGATCATAAACATTTTCTATGTGTACGCTAAAAATAACTTTCTAGCCTCGTTCACGTCAGAAAAACTTGTAAAAGAGAATAATCCCCAGCAGCGGCGCTAAATCCTCTTTCAATTTTATTAGTTTCATTTTAAGAAACTCGAGTGTGAAAAGAAAGTAAGTGTAAAATCGCTTCTTCAAACAAGTTTGACGCAAAACTAAGGAAGGATTACGAACCTTCAGTAAAAATTCTGTAGGGAAATGGCAGCGTTCGCTTCCGTCGTTATTAATATCATCTGAGAAGTATGCCTCCCCCGGGAAACATTACAGTAACGGCCATATAAAAGACAAATGAGCCAAGAATACGATCGTGAAAAGCCTGTAATTTTTAAAATATATTTTCTTAAAGCCGCTTTACTTCCATTTTTTATTCATTATTATACTCTTTAACTGTAATATCTTTTGTTTAAAAACATAATAAAAACGTTTTACTCCATCTTATCTTAATCGCAGTGTCTACAGACGAGTCGCCCTATATCTTTGCTATTCAAAAACGGTTTTATTCAAAAAAGTGTGCTTATCGCCCGCCCCAAATGATTTGAAAGTATGATTGATGATACATAGAAATGAGAAAGCTTCTTATACTTTACTGCTATTTAAAAGTATGATACCCACCATCGGTTTTTTGGGATAATTTAGATTTTAATACAGCTATCAAAATGAACTGCGTTTTATTTTCTGAAAAGTTATTTGATGCTGTTCCAGATAATCTTTATCGCGTCGTTATTGTAGAGACAAGCCAATCTCTGCTAGATTTAAGCCATTAAACTTTAGAGTGTATTAAATCTGATTAATGTTTGCAATTTATCATAATGTAGTGGCTTTTCTCAGTGTTTTTAAGACTTTTATGAAATAAGTACTCCCTTAAGTTTTTTAGGAGCAATTTCTTATAAAAATGTTAAACATTTTAGATAAGTCAACATTTGATAAAACTTTGCTATTTTTTATTATTTTTACTACACAATATAAGTGTATTTATAATAATTCCAAAAATACTCTCACTTACTGAACTACAGAAATATTCTACACGTGCCGTCACTTAATGAAGCCTAAAGCGTATCTATTATTAAAAATAGAGTATATAAGTATTAGGTAATTAGTTGTATTGTACGTACAATTAGTGTAGAAGTACTGATACGTACTTTTAAGAATTTGATTTGTACTTTGTAATTCAGTCTGAATATATTATTGATATTCATACTTCAAGAATAACCTATTTTAGGAAAACCTATTGAAATATTATTTTTGGAAAAATGAAATGAAATTAAGGTACGATCAATTTGAGAAATAGTCAGATCTACCGAATACTACAGATGGATCAGAAAATAATAACATTCTAATAAATGATACCAGTCTCAACTACCAAGAATATCTATGTAAATAGGTAGGTACATATAAAATGAAATTCCAAAGAAGTATGTACGTCATAAATCCATCCAGATTCGCATTTATTTCATATTGTAAAATTATTCGTGGACAACAAAGATCGCGTATAAATAACTAGTGCTGAGATTCAAGATTCTTCATCTCGGTGACCTGAAAAGGGAAAATATATTAGGCACAACATATTCTTGTCTAGATTTTTTTGGGAAAATTTCTAGTTATACGATATTTTTAGGACACTTTGGATAGGTATTATTAGAAGTGTATGAATATTAAAGTAATAGCCTTTTGTTGTAAAATAAAACTTTAAGTAGGTACCTAATTTATTTCGAAGTAGGTATGTAGTTAGCACCACTTAAAACAATCCCAATGTTAATCTATACTAATATTATAAAGCTGAAGAGTTTGTTTGTTTGAACGCCCTAATCTCAGGAACTACTGGTCCGATTTGATTTCTTTCAGTGTTAGATAGCCCATTTATCGAGGAAGGCTATAGAAAACTTTTTATACCGGTACGGGAAGTAGTTCTCACGGGATGCGGGTGAAACCGCTGGCAGAAGCTAGTCATGTAATACTCAGCAAAAAGTACTAGGTTCATGAACTTCAATGTAATGATTTTGGAATAAAAGTGACTGCAACAAATGAAAATCAAACAAAAGGGGCTTGTTTAAAAACTCTTCAGCTGTCCCTACGTTCTAATTGGACGGCTACTTTACAATTGCATGGGTGAGAAAAAGGCAACAAGGCTAGCCATGATAAATGTATACAAAATGTAGGTATCTTTCGCTTACAATATTATATTCAAAAGTATTTAAGAGTTTTTCAAGAATTGCTAAGTACAATATTTTATTTCCTGCGTAAGAGATATATGACTACTTGGGGCTGCGGGATTGTTCGAAAGTGTTACCACGGCCATGGTACATAAAAGGCCTACGACGGAACACGACGGTTTTTAGTCAGTAAGAGTCTGATACACACAGTCAGTCACAGCGAGATCAGCGCGTCATTTGATAACTTTTGAAGTCTTAAAAAAAAAGATATAACTATTTCATGTAGGTATATCGGGTGTGCCGTTCATAATCACATTAAATTCTATCACATGTACTTCATGATATTCTATAGCGAATTGTAAAAAAAATAACATAATCCATCCAGTGGTTTAACCACAGGACTCATTTTTCGTTTTCATAATTTACAACATCATGTGTAAAGCAGAGATAAAGTTAGGAGTATCGAATGTTTTGATCAGTTGACAGCTGTCAGTTTTCAAGGGAGAATTTCAGCTGTTTGTAATGACTGACTTCTATATGGTGTTCTAATTTTCGCACATTTTTATTCTATTTACTTTGTTTGAAAAATGCATTTTTTTATTTTTACGTATTTTCCTTTTTTCTTTGTGTTAATCGACATATATTAACCAGTATATTAACGCATTTCATTTAATGTGATTATGAACGACACACCCGATATAAAAACTATCTGGTTCATTCCCTAGGTTATACATGTATGTCTTTTGCAAGAAGTAATTAGTTATATTCTACATTACGTAAAACTTTCATCCACGATTTTAGTACCAAGTGTATAGCTGTATGCAAGTCCAGGATTGGACGAGTGTCCGTAACTAAATGGTAAATAATCCGTTTCGCTCATTCAACGCTTCGAAGTGGAATTTATACTACCTTTGTACGAAGTAGATTAAAGTTCTATGCGTTTACTGGTACTGGTAGTATAAGTAGTGTTATTTAATTTGAAGTATACACGCGACGAAGCTTGATTATGGAAATGTCAATTTTGGAATCAACATAGGGTAATGTTGTGAAGAAATATGACAGTGTTCAAATTTAAGCATTTCGCAGAATTAAGCTTATCTTAACTTGTAACTGGTAAGTATTTGCAAGATGTACTAGACTAGTTATTTTTGTTATCCTGGGTCACGGCTGTAAGCAAATGTCTCATGACGCTGTTGTACAGAAACCGTCGGGACCAACGTTTTTTAATGGAAACTTTTGGCACAACGAAACCGTCCCAGAGCACTATCTCTTTTAAATTGGAATATATTTTTCTTGGCGAGACTTTACAGTGGCGTGCAAATAGAAAGAACATCCACCGACTTTCTAAGATTTGAGACATTCGCCCCACAGCTATTTGTACAGTGTCACAGAATCAGAAAAATGGTACAACCTTGCATTTTTCATGCACGAAATACACGTTGAACGGCTTTGTGTCATCGAATCCGAACACGCTCATGTGTAAATGCCCATCTCGGCACTTTTATGCACGTGTGGTTATTTATTCTTTACCTTTTGTCACGTCATCAGAATTTTACGTTCGATGAACCGCGACTTTATTTGCAAGCCGTGTAATGTAATTTGGGAATGCCGAAAATAAACAGGCACATTTTTTATACAGTGCTTGTGAATCTTATAAATAGCGAACGACTTTTTTAATTAAAAAGTTTTGAAGGCAAAAATAAATAAAATTGGGCTCGGGAATCAACGGCTTCACCCAATAAAACATTGAGTCTATTTTGCCAATAAAGTTCAAACAAAACACATTTTATTCTGCAGCTTTTGACTTCACACTAATTAGTAAAAATGTTGTACAAAAAATAAATTTTATGGAGATTGATGTTGATTGATTAACGGTTTTTATATTTTTGTGTGGTACATGCGGCTTTTATTAGCCGTCATAAAATATACACAATTTATTTTGCAACATTTGTTTATGCACATTCGTTGTAGTATTTATTTATTTAGCTCATCCAACCATCACAAGTATCATATTTTTAATAGCGCACCAGAAGTTTAAAAATAAAAATCTTTAAACATACTTTGAACCAGTTTCACACTTATTTCATATGAATAGAATAGAATAGAATATTTTTATTTTGCAAATATGAAAGATTGGACTATTCAATATAAGTACTCCAAACGTAGGTACACAATTTTGGGTCTAAAAAACTTTCGAATAAAAAAGGTTATTGTCGTTGTGACCCCAACTGCAAAATCAATTCCAAAGAAATCGCTTTACAACAAATCAAGTGATCTACATGAAAGAATCTCCCAAATCCATTTAAGCACCAAAACAACATTAACTTCTAATTTAGTTCTCATCGTGGGCCAAACAAAAGGTATTACACCTTGTTTTTGTATAAATATCAATTTAGATTACACACAGAACAAGCGAGAATGTTCGCAATGGCCCCTGGCTACCAGAACCGAGTATTAAGAAGAAATATGTAGTACGTGTGTACGTGAACTGAAATACAAATGTAAGTGAAAGTTACTGTAAAGGCTGCCACAATTATACGACTAGTGTTTGGCTCCCACTATAATGTGTTCCGGTATTTTATTCACAGGAAATTGTTGCTGTTTTTCGATTTTGAAGACGAAGAATGAAGTAAATGTTATTACTTCTTAAGGTTGTTTGTGAATGTATACCAGGAAAAGCCAGTTTTCGGAAAGCGTCATGACCTTTTCGTGATTGTCGTCTTTAATTTCCTCGGCCATATCACACTTCCAAACGTAGGTGTTCTATACAAAAGATGCAGTATCTTAAAATAATCAATTCTATTTTCCTAAAGGTATGAGTAAAGTAAACAGATACATAATATTTCATACTAATACTACAGCGGCTAAGTCTAGATTGTATCTATATTTCATGACAATAGAGACGGTTTAACCACAGCCAATGAATCAATCAGTATGAGAGCTATACCCCCTCCCCCCACCTCAGCTTGTTTGATTAGCATACACCAGTGAGGATGGTAATCTTGTGAGCCAGCTTAAACAGCTACTGCGGTTTTAATAGACCATTCGGACTGTTCTGATACTTGGTTTAATCAGGCTTCTTAAATACATGACTTGTAATGCAATTAAACCGAGGCGTCTTTTGTTTTGGCGCAGTTGCGTTTAATTTTTGTTAGGAAATAAGAACTAAAAGATATAGGAAGATGTTTGTTTTTTACAACAAAAAATAATATGTAATTCGTTAATGAAACACATGAGTAATATTTTTTTTGTCGTAAGGCAAAAACAGCAAAAAATTTATTAATTAATACACATTTGAAATTTTATAAAAACTTATTTGAAAGACAGAATTTGAAGACGGGATAATAAATAAGTTGTTGTGCGTAAGTACCTACAGAGTTGAAAAGTTCAGTTACAAATTACTTTTTATTTAATATTGAACTTGCGAAACTTAAAAATTAATATAATTTGACGTAACATTAAAATCCACTTTGTGTTTGAAATTGGCTTGATATTATAAAAATTAAAGCTTTTACTCGCCAGGCATGAAACTGTGCCGATATTTTTGTTTTAAAATGCCACAGAATTTTTGTACCAAGCGTTGACAACCTCTGCTTACAGTATGGCCGACAAAAATGTCCAACACAATTTTTCAATAAATTCGGTTAAAGATTAAAATCATTTTTACCGGGACCACCTTTGTTACAAAGGGATTTTTGTGGAAATATACCAATATTTATTTTATAGAAGGCCGATCACTTTTTAACTTTATAATATAATTGCTATTTTGTATCAAGCAAAGTTCTCACTGATGTTAATATATACTAACTGGCTGTCATTTTTTAAAAAGGGGTTTCTTGCAGCCATTTTTTCTGTTATATTAACTTACATAATAAAATATAAAGTAATGTAGCATAAAAACTTACATTAACTTCTCTTCGCCGAAAAAAAATTGAGTATCTTTTTCATCGACAGCCAATAAGATGTCATTAAATTCAACGTCACCAAATAAAGTAAGTCACTTATTATGATTTAATGTGTTAAAATAGTTTCTAAGCAACTTGATTGATAGTCTTCTATTAAATAAAAAATTGATTTGAAAAACTTACTTGAAATCACAAAAGTACCTAATTGAGTATTTAGCCGAAAATATTCCAATTTAGTTTTTGTAGAAAAAATATTACTATAGTCTCTCTCACAATAGCTAATTAATGTTACGATACCTCTACACAACCGTTTTTAATTTCTCTTTACTAAAAGCTTTACTAACTTTTATAAGTATTATTTCGAGACTGCAGAAAAGGTATATTATGATCAGCTGAAAAAGTACTTAAATACGATTTTCTTTTATTTATTTTTTCTTTGCATTAATCACGAATATGAAATTTTATATACATGATATATAGCAAGGTTAATTTGATTTTTTTAAAATCTGCGAATACAAGGAACTTTTACAGGAAATATATTTTCTTACGGATTCAATTTCAATAACCTTCTAATGAGTGTTAATGAAAGCGACTGGAGCTAATTAACAGGAATCCCTTTTAGGAATATTTGATTATATTTTTATCTTAATATAAGTTAATAACGCGGAAATTTAATAAAAGTAAGTACTAGATTTAATAAAGCCAATCTTTATACGAGTTCTCTTAAATGTTTGGTACAAAAGATTTTTTGGAAACCGACTATGGACACGTGTTATCTTATAAAGATTACTTTTTAAACACTTTCCCTATTAGCCGATTTCAATGGAAATACTAAGAGTAACTTATTGTAGTAGTAACACTTGTATAAAACCAGGCAAGTAAATTTTATTTATTCTAACTTGCGTTTTATACTTTTTTTTGTAAGTATGGCTTAGAAACCGTTGATCGAGGGTGAAGGAATACATTGCGAGGCACCCAACTTTTATGCGAAAATACTCATAGGGCAAGGTCAAAAGGCCAATAAAGACAAAGATGATTTTAATGGGTTGCTATGTCTTAGTACAGTAAATACAAAAGCTAGTAATACTTACACGTATCCATAGAGACAAGAAGCTTATCCGCCTCCTACGCATAAAGTGATAACCCGCTTAACCTAGATCGGTCGTACAAATTGGACGGACTGGATCGGCCGACAAAGCATTTTGTTTGTATGTAGTGCGACTAGTAAACCCTTCATGTGGGTGTCGGAGATCGTTGCTTGGTTACAGTGAAAACCTTTGGTTACTATCGGGTACTATGGGTACTACCCTTGTTTAGTGTAGATTATTTTAATATAGTGCAGGATTAACTGCGTAGGAGTTGCCCTTCGCCTTGCTTTGTTATTTAGTTACTCAATAATGATTTTATTTATTTTCATTTTTATCTTGCTTTTGTTTATAATATGTTCCAATAATCAAGGGGCATGTAAGGTTCAAAATGGCCAACAGTAACATTAACTAATATGTCTAGTACCAACTTTAACAATAGCATGATAAACACTGTCCTCTTTACACTATCTATTCAGTTAATTCTCTCTAGTCTTTCATACCACAACATAAGAGACTCGTATAAAATCCCGCAGCCTAAGCGTTTAAACCTGCAGGTAGTGTCCGGAGCTGCATACCCTAATTAATTAAAGGAAACCCCAGAGGGTACATAGCGTGTCCCGATCACAGGGCGGGCGTTGGCCAAACAATGGTTTAGCTGGCAAAGCTGTTGCGTCAGAAACGCCTCATCAGGTAGACTGCGACGGTGAAAGCCCAGCGCTCTGTCCAATCATTGTGAGGTCTGTGGCAGCCTGTCAAACCGATGCGTAACGGGAATAACAAATGAATACTGAGTTTCCATTTTCGAAATCAGATTATTGTTCTTTGATATTTTTTATTGATAAAATTAATTTAAATACGTAAGATCCGAATGGGTACAATTTACGTAGCTTTGAGAAGTGAGACGCTGATGTTTGCGATTTCCTGTAAATTCATGATTTTTCGAAGATTTAACTGGTAATAACACTGAATAAATCACTCAATTATTTTCGATAAAGCTTCTCCCACAGTTTATTGTTCCAGGAACAAGGCTACTAAAATTGTTTTTTAATCCTGGTTACACAGAAACTAATTTCGTTATTTCTAATGAAATTTCTGTTTTCTCAGGAAAGTATTAATTTTGTAGTTGTTCAAAGACAAACAGTAGTCCCCGATAGACTTTTATTTCCAAACAGAATTAGCCTAAGTTTGTGTTTTAAATATTTATGAAAATTCTAGTCGTCAAGGTTATTTAATACTTGAGGTTAGCCCTTATTTTCAAAAATGAACTTAGATTTATACATTTCAGCTTCTTAGGTAATTCGTTAAATTAAGTTTCAAGATTAATTTAGTAGTACAACATCTTGTACAGAAATTAAATGCTTAGGTACCTATCGTGTAGGCACTACAGTGGCAATAGATAGTTTGTGCCTTCTTATTCTACACCAAAAAGTTTTCTAATATTTGAAATAGTAAGTGGGACATTGTGTTCTCGAATTTATTAATACGAACCTTAATTAATTTTCAAATAGAGTATGTCATGTGGAGAAAACTATTGTTTGACTACGTGGTGGCACGATTACCGAACCTTTTGAACAAAAACCTTTCCCCGACCGATAAAAAGGGTTTCAGAAGGAAAGTTACGAATTCAAATGACGGCTATTATATTGTGTTCACCATATTTGTATAAGAGCTTTAGTTTTAAATAAAAGTTTCGCTTTTACCCTATTAATATATACCTCGATTAAGGCAGTATAATAAATATCAAACCTTAATAAAGAATTATTAATACAAAGTAAAATGATATTGAATAAATAATATCCATGAAATTTTATATCTGCAAAACTCAATACCTATGAAATACTGAAGGGTGATAAATTATTGAAAATTTCACGATACTGGAAGGACAGAATATTTGAGTAAAGTTGATGAGTGCTACATTTCTGCTTATTTATTGCGCAAAACAATATTAATAAAGTTAATGTCATGACGTAAAGTATGAATAAGGGCTTTGGTACCGAAATTATGTATAGGTACTCGACCAATTTTTGTACTTATAGCTTCTCTGATAGCAACTGCCAAAATGTTTTGCCCATAATTACATTATCACATTTAGAAAGATTTTAGAAGCTATAGCCAAAAGTTGATGATATTTTTGCCGTAGGTTCTGCTACTTATGCAAAATGACGACGGTATAGTTCGATATGTAAAGTCGATTACCTAAACCAACCTGTTAACTACATGTATACTATAGGGTATATCAAACGATTACCTTATATTGTTATGTAAGCACCCACAAACAAAACACGACGGTGTAACAAAATCCTGCCGTCAGCAATATGTAGGCTAGTCATCACAGGGTTTGACTCAAGTCATTTGCATCACAACACCACATCAAGGGTGCATTCATTAATCACGTGACGCAGACGTTCGCTTGTTTACACGCGAACACCCTCAACCTGTCGAAAACTAGTCAGTAGGCCGCTATTGTATCGAAATTGTATTATTTTATGACGGCTACTAGAACTGTGGAGTGATTGGTTGAATTTGATCCTTATGCCATTGATGCTGAGTGTGATTTTGTTTGAGATATCTAGCTGGGAAGATTAGAGTATTAAAGGAGAAGAAAAACAGAACCTATTTGGCTTGATAAACAAGTTAAAGTTTTCAGTTTAACGTTTAATTGTTATAAATTTTCAATCTTTGATTCGAACATACGCTTTTGTATATAGATAGACCTATCATATTCAATCAAAGTTTATTGAAACAATAAACCCAAAAGTTTGATATAACATTCATAATGTTTCTCACACGTCCTAAAAATAACTAACACAAAAGGTTAAGATTGGATTCGACCAAAATAGTACATGAAATCAGAGCCACAATGAAAGATACTTTATAGCTTTAAGAGAGATTAAGTAAAATGCGAAGGTCGATCACATAACGGTGTATAACGTATATTTATAAGAGGATCTCACCGACCGTAACCTGTGGACCGGTGTGACTAATTTTGGGTAAGTGCCCACGTAGGCACGACTTACGATGTAGGGGTAAAGCACACGTAAGAGGCTTAAGTGAAAATCATAGTACAATTTTCCCACCGAGGTTTGTATGTAAAATTGTGGCTTTATCTCCCCAAAAATACCTCAGTACGACTTCATAATTTACAAACTTTTCTCGCAAAATAACTCTCTAAAATTTGTGTTGTCGGGCGAAAAGTTGAATGTGTCTATTAGTATATTTTTCTTTTACCATGAGCTCGTTTGCCCTTCGGCAAAATTCTACTAATTAAAGCCTTTGTTTCTTCGGAACTTTTTATTTCCTCTTTTTGATAATTAAGCAACAATGCGCGTCATGACAATTCCCGAGCGGCGGAAAAACAATTTGCTTTTACGTTAATACACCGGACCTTCTAGAGAAAAGAAAATATATCCATGTTGTTATTGCGAGTTACGCAATGCTCGGATGGGCAGGGAGATGATGATTAACATAATTGTTGCGACATTTTGTACACCAGTGAAAGGAAAACCGCCATAATGAAGAATCATAAAAACCATTTCAATACAAACACTAAATCACAGAACTGATTTCGCTTTCAAATGTTCCACTCATTTATTCGCCATATTCAAACGTGCAATCTGTCACGAATGCCTTTGTGGTAATATTTAACATTATTCTCGTGCGGCATATAGATGAATTATTGCTTTTCGCCAAAAAAGTTCGTAAACGTTTTTCAATAAAAAAATATTTTAATAGCCCTTTGAAAATGTCAATAATGGCTTCCGAGTATAACAATAGGGTTCCGTCCACCGACAGACAGCATTGTCATCGGCTCTCAATAGGTGCCCTGCCAGTGGAAAATGGCTCCTCGAATCATTTGCCTTTATGCATTGAAGAGTGACAAGTCTCTTTTTAAATATACGAAGTTATTGAAATCTCATCTGCGGATGTTTGAGCAATTACAATGCTGTTAACTGACTGGGATTAAAATATCCCAACGGTGTGACATCTGTATTATTTTCGATTGATCGTATTGTTTCTTTTTCCTTTGTAGTGCCGTAAAGTGAAATATTATTATCAGCCTTTGGCTGAGTGGCTTCTGTTTATCGGTTTTAATAAAGAACAATGCAATTAATACTAGTAGTTTTGCAATAATCCAATAAAAGAACACAGAACGTGGCAAATCTGTGCATGTGGTAAATGACTCTAATGCCATTGATGTATGTAAAACAAAAAGTTTTAGGTAAGTAAGTGATTTATTGATTGAATTTTCACCAGTACCTAACACTAAGCTAAATAAAATTTAAGCACACTCGAGCATAATTTATGCTTCAGCGCAGGTATATTTTACAGCATTTGGAATGGCAATGGACGACTGCGACTTCCAACCTATTAAAGCTTTTACCTTTAGTTTCTACTTTATCAATACCTAATGTACGTACCAGTAAGGAAATGTCTTGCTATGCAATTATTCCGATAGTTGAACATTATTTTGAATTTTCGAGAAGTCTTTTATTATAGCGGAGGAATTCCTGCGCATTAAAAAAATAAGGCGTCGAACTATTCTCGTAGGATTTGCATGCACTCTGAAGCGTAATTTCAAATGCTTTGCTCAGTGAAAGCATCCCCCGTAGACAACAATAAACTCACACAGCCAGTGCATCTGTGCCAGATAAAAGTTTTAATGACTCAGAGCATTCGAGTATGAAGGATGCGATTTGAACAGTTCTCCTCTCCCTCATCCAGATGACAGTAACGTCGCCGAAGAGCTAATCGATAAAACTTCTCGATTGAAAAAGTTTTATGTACCTCACCTATTAATCGATTTAAAATCTAAATGTGCCGTGAACTCTATCAATTACTAACTTTCAACTGTTTTGATCGTAGATTGTTATAATTAGAGTTGAAATCGTGAATTCGACGTTAAATGGAAAATAACTGTTTTTTCTGTCGGCGGAACATAATGGACCTGCAATTTTCTAGTGGATAATTTTGTATGCAGCGTAGTGAGAGTTTGCTTTACGTAATTAGTGCAAATGTATAATTTAAATGTGGTTGGTATTTATTTACATTCTAGTGTTGTTTGGGCAGTTTGTTTTGTACGTTGTGATGTTCAAACTGCATAGATAAATACAAATTAATGTGTGTAGGGCTAAACAAAAAAAAAGGTTTATAATCACTGAAGTAAATAATGTAGTGAGTTGAAATTCGGCCATTATATCCCAGTTTTGTACTCCGAGTATTTATTGAAATCATTAGTTACTCCCAATTGATTTTCACAACCATCGCGGGACGTTAAGCAAACGATACACTTGACGACACTCTCGACGATTTAAATAAGAAAATGTTAGACTACAAAAATAAAAGTAAAACTTCGTGTAAAGATTTTTGGTTCAGCTTTATTTTTGCAGCATAAAACCTAGCGCACATCCAACTATAAAGAGGCCACCGACGCGCACGAGCCAAATCTTTCCCAGCAAAAGATTTCCCAAAGTTAACAGGAAGCAAACAATATCGGCCTCCACCTTCTAAACTTTTGGGGAGTTTATATCAGTTCTATGTTCAAATAAAAAGAATGAACGATTTATCCTTACCTGTTAAATTGAAAAAGTTGCCGGGACCACTGTAAGGGCAGATTTACGTGCAACGGCTGCTGAGTAATATCAAAAAAGTTTATAGCGAACGGTTAACGTTTCCACCGGGCGACAGCGGCGGGCCCACTGGCAGATTTTAATAATTTGAAACGAATTGAAAAATATTGGGAGCTTAGATATCGGACTACCGGGACCGCTGTGTATATCAAACGTTTCGACTGCCGGGATATGAGCGGCCCGCCTTTGCCGGTGAAGGAATGATGCAACAATTTAAAATGAATCGACTATAAATTGCAGGGAAGTTAAAGTTGCATCGTCACTACTTTAGTTGGTGTATTGATTTCTTTAACTGATTTCTAAGCTTTAAGTAACTGCACCATCATGGCTAGACAATACATAATAAATAATTCATTCTAGTACAGGCAAATACAATAATTACAACAACAACGAGTACAGTAATTATGTCTAACACATATAAAAAATCCCTTGACCATTCAAACAAACAGAAAAAAGCAAACATTAACATTTCTCCATTTAAAAAACCAGCCATCTGTCTACAAACACGGAATCCGTCGCACTGATGGAACTAAGTAATAGAATTCTGGCGAACCTAAGCAAAGAGACTGTATATCGCACACACGCACACAGCCGTACACTTCCGTACACACGTACGCACACATGTGCAGGAATGCCTTACGGGTAAATCTGTGCTGGCTAAGTCAGCAGTGACGTCGGTGGTCGGTCAGCACAACGTACGCTACAGTCCATTAAACCGTAACGTCATAGGCGTTGGTACTGCGTGTTTATCAGTTTAGTATGTTTTTACACATAGCTTTAGAAGAGAGTAATATCTAAGCGTAGGTTAGGAGTTAGGACCCATTATATACTTAATGATATACTAATGACATGTATGACACTATTAATTGTTCATTAGCATGCTGATTTGATTTCTAATATCAGCACATATTTCAATTTCGTAAATCATAAACACAATACGCGTAAAATTATTTCCCCCTATAAATGGTGTAACCAAAGCCTGTTGTCGGGTGTTCAGTTATTTGTTAATCTCGATTTATAGCTACAAAATACCAATTCCGGATAATTTCCATATGGTAACCTTAATCACCTAACGGTGACATTAATTATGGCTTTGTTATTCCTCGTAATTGGTGCGGACTCATTAAAAATATCGACGCGATCAACGATATTATTGCGGTCGACACAATATCGTAAATTGTATTATTTAAAAGGGTGTGAAGTAATCAGAGTTAGGGCTTATCTGCGTATTATTAATCTTGGGATTTGAAATTACTATTAGAAAGTAATACAACCCATAAAATAATACCCAATGCGACTACCAAACTTAGCCGGAGAGCTACGTAAATGTTTGTTCAAGTCTGAACGTAGCGCTACGTCTCCGTAGCGCTACGGCGGCCGAGCTACGGCTCGTAGCAGCTCTACGCGACGTGTCCGAGCCATTGGTTTGGAAACATTTACTCGATTAGACGGAAGGCATACGCTTTAGTGGTGACGGAATTCTCTTGCCCGGCCAGCGTGCGCTTGATTTGTGTACCTACTTCATTTATGGAGGGGATTTTCACACTACTAAACTGTTTTATTGCGAGCTCTTTATCGATGTAGCGTTCCAAAGGGGTAAATTGGTTGAGTAACTTTGGTGAAAGTAGGTTAAACTTTATCTATCCTTGTTTAGTGTTGAATTGTTGGGCGTAGTTTTAGTATGCACCGACATCGTGTGTAGAACGGCGAAGTGAAATAATTACATGCCGCAAATTATTCATTACACTACATCAGATGTGATGAATCTTTAATGTACTAACCTGGTAAAACTTATCATGGCTTAGAAACAATCTCCAAAAGCCACTAGCTTAAAAATTATAACATTTCATATTCTACTCATACGGAGGTCATATTGGGGTTAGTTTGGTGAGTTATTCGAGCTGTTATCTCGCATTGGGTCCAAATAGAGACGTGTCGCATTGAACACTTATCAACGTCGGTTTACGGTCGCCCGGGCTAAAACGAAAAGTAACAGTTAGACCGCCCCTAACATTAGTCACGGGCCCAACTTAAGTAGAAGAATTTGCGGCGCCGCTGGAACAATGGACACATTTAGAGCCCTAATTTTTATTATTGTTGAGCTCGATTTTTTTAATTTCTTGTAACAAATGTGTAATTAAATTTATGTCGAAGAATCCATAATTATTGTTCATGTTAGTTGCTCTTCTGTCTTGTATATTATTTTAGTTCGAAATGCATGTATCTATGTTTTTTTAATTCATATAACAGTTGACGAGTACAGGAAAATATTAATCTCACAAAGCATAATAGTCAAATACATAGTTATTTTGGAAATCACATTATTCCACTTCAGACCAAGAATCAAAAATATATGAGTAAAGAACGAGTACATACGAGATAGACATGAGTACCAATATACAGGTGTTTCTAAAGATCCTGCAAGATCTTTGACAAATTGCATTCAGCTTTAGCTTCTTAGTATCAGATTTCGTATGCGAGGAATACAGGTATTCTTGGAGTCCTTTGTGAGCCAATATTAAACAGTACTTTGTTCTTCTTCTTACACAGAATCGCGATCAAAAGAATATGTCAACTCTACTAGTCGTTGAGTTAGTAAAAACTACTGAGATTTAGTCTACGCGCAAACTTCAAACTAAAAATCGGCCAACTGTTCGCTCGGCGGTTGGAAAAAAAATATTTTCGTAGTTTGTAGTCAGTCTGATATCGGACAACTACCTGATCGTTGTAACGTGTGTACTTACATTTATCTTTATACTGATTTATGAGCCCAACCAACTATCGGCCGACTAAAAGTTTTTAGTGTGCGCGTATTCTTATACATAGTAATACTGGCTACTTCTGTATCGCAAGGAGTTCCCATTAAAAATTGTATACCAAAGGACCTGTTTTGCATTGTAAGGGTTTTGTATCGCAATTTTATAACGATAAGGTAACAACGAGGTATTATTTCCTATTCCTATAAGTTTTTCTATTCCTTTTTTTTATTAGGATATCAATGGAATTTTTGGTTATATGTGTGGGTGCAAATATGAGATTAATTATAGAATTTGAGGAACTGAGCAACGTGCGTCACGAACAAGCTAGTGTAATAATATTATTATGCTTAACATAATATCCAGATTTCATGGAAGTGAGGTTTCCATGGAACACGTGTCTAGTATTTTGCTAGTTATATTTTATTTACATCTAACATGTTAATATGTTGAAAATTAATGTGAATTTTAGATATGTATTGTATATAACTACATTCCATTGTGATTATATTAATTATAGATTGTTGCTAATTAATTTGGTGAATCCAGAAAGTCTTGCAAATGAGCACATTCTATTTAAGTTAGAGTAATATGTTGAAAATTTATGTGAATTATATATTTATTTTGTTTATAATTACAATTAATGATAATTATAGATTGTTACTAATTAATTTGGTGAATCCAGAAAGTCTTGCAAATGAGCACATTATATTTAAATTAGAGTTTGACTTTTGTAGTGTCAGATTAGGCTATAAAAGATAATAATGATTGAAGTTAAATTCACGGAACACTACTGAAAATTATGATCTTCTTTATATGACTGAATGCTTGTAAGCATCGTATTAACCAAATAAGCACTCTCTTCTTGTTACTCTTTTATAGCCGTACTCATGAATGGTTATTCGCACTGTAACAAATACTGGAACATGTAAAACTTACCTGCTCCCAAGCAGGTGTTCTGAAGGTCGACCACAAAGGTACTTCCATGAAAAGGGACTTTGTAATTACCAATCTGTATGTACCATGGAAAACAAAATTACTAGAGGAGATGCCGTAAAGGAAAATCGCCTAAGAAAGTAGCGAGCGCATTATGTTCGCCCTTATAAGCCCTCTTTGGACGCCATAATTTCTTGTAATACCAAAAATCGTTGGCAGATGTCTCAAAGAACCCGAATGACTTGTTAGTTTACTCGTAACTGATAGTTTTGGTATTGCCCATAGTACGAATTCAACCTAGTAGAAGGCTGAAGAAACCTGACCTAGCTGCATTACGGCATCTCCGCTCATCTTTCCTTTCTCCGTGGTATGTACCCACCGATATTATACATGCATGACCAGTCCCTGTGTAAACAAATTCATGTAAACTATCCATCCTGAAATAATATTTAATTATGGGAATTAAATACAGATGGTTGCGGAGAATTGATACTTAACTTGTTATTAAAATAACTGTTTTAATTAAGCCTGCTATATTTATTTATGTTATAAAGTTTCACTGTTAAATATGCATGTTATTTTTGGTAATTGATATATCCATTGATTTTGTTTTCTTTTTCAATGCATTTTCGACTCATTAATCAGTCAATTAATCTGTTTGGTCGTTTAAACAAATGAAGCAAAAGCTACAACTTGTGTACTTAAAGTTACGATAAGTTATGTTCAAGATTCATCTCAAGACTTATTTCTGTGTATTTCCAACAACACAATATAGGTAATAAGCTGATTCCTTTCGAATTCAACAAGCTCTTTGATGTGAAGGTAATGCAAAAATACTGGAATATACATTTCTCGACGTAAAGTATAAAATTGGCTCAGCAAACTATGTAAAAGCCTGAGTCTGGAAAAATCTGTGCGCATCATTCTCTTCTGGTTCATTGAGCATTGTGTTTTAGGCGTGGCGCTTACGACACTGTGGTTTCAAACACGTTTTACATTTAAATCGAGTTTATTCCGTTCCATATTATTCGGGCCTGAGAATGTAATAACTTTGTATAACCTTTTTATATAAGCCCAAAAATTACACGGCGGATTTTCGAAGCGTCTATAATTAGAATATTATTTTGGTACCTGCTGTTGAGGAAAAGGCTGGAATAAATTAAATATGAATTCCCAGAAATATTCTATAATAGTACTTGTATGTATAAAAATTACTCGTGGCTGATAGGAAATGGCCGTCCAAGGTATTTCGAAATATGATACAGGGGACTGAAACGTTTTGTTGCATGAGTGACGTATGAGCATTAGCGCAAACATCAAGCGGTGAGATACGATAAAAAGCTGTTACCGCAATTGAAGCCAGATGCCGAGGCATTTAATCAAAAAATAAACGAGAGCGGCGGGCGGTCGGCAATCTATCACGCTCTCAGTCATAAGCTGACTTTAATGCTGGGTCACTTCAGACCTTTTTGTTGACGTTAATATTACTTAAAAAATTACAAAGTCATCGGGTGGTCTTTAAATGAAACGTCAACGTCGGGATAAACGTCTGAATATTCATAGCGACCCATGAGTTGACGTCACTTCGCTTTTAATCAACGTTAAAATATTACAACACACCTATTTTGTTGCTTTTCATCCACGTTAATTAGTTTTCATTCTAAAAATTGGCGGCTGTAGCCGATCGGGAACAAAGCTATTGTTTTCATATTGGGTTTTACTGTTACCGTTTGCGCTAAAATAAGGCAGTCTGTGAGCTCTGAACTCAGTCAGTCCGTCCATTTATTTTAGTATTTTATGTTTATAAAAGCATAAATGTTGTGTTCGCGACTTTAAAATTACGCGGTGTAGAAACCCTTTTAGCGAAACAGCAAAAAGTTCGTTCAGCGACATATTACGTAACGTGTGGGCCACAGTGCCCTCGACTGCGGTCAACGTACAAGAGAGAACGACTGTAGAATGCATGCTACCCCGGGCAATTTCACCCTTTGTTTTAAATGACGAGGAGTCGTCTTCGCCAGTCGAGAACGCTAAGTGGGGAAGATGTCACTGTTCCGTTGCTCCCCTACATACTCTAAGAGTCGAGCATTCTTCACGACTCGTGATGCAAGCAGAGTGCAGATTTCAACAGCCTTTTGTTGTTACGCAGCTGTGTGTGAAGATGGTTTCAAGAGATAGCACACTGCACGGAAGATGTAATATTTCTACTTTGTTATTTGATGTGTAAGAAGAATGTGAGATTTTTATAAACATGAATTTGTGATGTTATGATAATAACCATTGTATCAATGATGGAATGGCCCAATAGAAATAACGATGTGTTTGCGTTGCCGCTCAATATGTAACAATGTAAGTAACCAGCACGTTCCAGTTCCACTACAAACGCAAATGAGGATCGCACTCCGGAGGCTTCGCGCAAATGAGTTTCTCAAATGAATCGTTACCAAGTGTCGGCAAACGAGAAATCATTCTGCGGAACTCGTTTGAGCGCTTTCCAATTCCGTACATTGGGTTTTTCCAGTAACACCCTTGACCCGAATTTTGACTATGCGTAAATCTAACTAGGCATTACACTAATCGACTATCCACTAAAACTATAATTTCGCTCACACCAAACAGTTTTGTACAACAAAAAGTATCGAATACGGAATGAAACAAATAAAGAAAATATACTGTGAAAGCTCTAAAGATAGTGAAAAATGTATTTTCTTTCACAAAGCGCATAACGTAGAGAACATGAAATATGGTACGGATTCCGTTTGGCTCAGCGTGCGTTGGGGAGTCTACCTATCGGTTTTCGCGACTCGGAAAGCATCGAACTTATTTCGTATTTGTTTCTATTCGTTGGTGGACCGTAATATTTTATTTATATGTCACCATATTCGTATTTAAACGTAGAATCGGTTTGCAGCTTATTTCAATGCTGAAGTGTACCATTTGTAAATAACAGTGTTGCCTAATTAATTTGTCTATATAGAAACATCACACGTTCCACGAGATATCAACACTAAATGAACGTTAGGTGATTACAGTAACGAGATACATGCCTCAGACAGGCGCGCAGTAGAAATTACAACCACCGTTGACAAGCCTCGAATTAATTAAACTCAAACAACGCAAGCATTCTGCAAAATTATCTCCTTCGCAAACGGAATTAATAATTTCATTTAGCGTATGCGCAAGTTTTGAATTAGCATTTTACCATCAATTCTAGTACAAGAATGTTCAATTTTGTTGATGAAAAATGTATTTGCTTTGGAATAGAGAAAATATAACTGGTGCGCGATCACTCATTCGTCTGTCCGTCTGTCACAATCGATTTTCTGTTGAAGTGTAAAGGTATTGAGCTGACGCGACAGAACTGTTATGAGACTGTTAGCTCACGTATCACGATTCGATAAAGAAATGAGGTTTTGCGTTGAAACAAATAGTTTTACTGTCTGTAATGCTGATTCGCATTCTATAATATGACACTCACAAACTTTACCTCATTGTTACATATGCATGTATGATGAAAAAATGTAGGTATTGCTGTAATGACCGATTTCAGAAATTGTTTTACACAGAGTTTTCGTGCCTATGTTGTTAACTTCTGCAAAATGTCCTTACCTACTTGTCAAAGCTTATCTAATATAAATTAATTAATTCATGTGTAATTGTTATTCTTTCTTTTCGTTCCTATACTAAAGTTTATTTGCCTTACAAATAAATATTTAAGCAGTATACTTTAGTATGGGGGCTTGATTTAGAGATCCCAAGAATATATTTATTTATGGGAGTCGTATTTTACTTCGATGTAGTGCACGGCTGCGGTTCGGATATTACGATCATAAGGTCTGACTTATTTATCTGTACGAGTTTATACAACACGAGTACCTATATGTTTGCAATCAATTAATCATACTTCTTACTACTATAGTTTGACTGAAGCAGAAAGTATTTCAAAAGAATTTGATCATTTCAGATGATGAAATAAAATTCAATCTCAAGATTTGTCCTATCAATTTTAGGACCTCAATTTCATATCAGAACACATAAAAATATGACTAGAAAAGATTCAACCATAGCAGGCAATATCACTAAACGAAAATAAATCCTTATGAAATATTTCTACATCACATCGATAGCTTAGGAAATAGAATCACTATCCGTTTTTTAGACACGCCGCTATACTGAGTTCTAAATCCGCTGAAAGCCTTTCAATGTTTGATTGAAACAAACGCTTTTTCTCCTGAAATATGACGCATGTAAATTCAATACGCTTTTTAAAACAAAGTGCATATAGTTTGACATTTTAAACTTAGTGCATATTGTTTGGAGCATGTTACAGTTTTTGGGAGCTGATATTTACGCTTTTAGCTGAGTTAACTTATAACAAAATGATGATGTACTGAGTGAAAACATGAAAAATAGATTACTTGGAAAAGATAATGTTTGTTATTTGGTTCTGTTGGTTTTTTTCTAGATAATGCTGTCTTGCTTCGTTTTACTACTTTAATCGCCTATGTGATTGAATTATTAAAGCAACATGATACGAAATATATGAGTAGGTAAATTGAAATGTAGAAGAACTAGGTAAAAACTCTTCAGTGCTTTTGACAAAATGCACAGCCATTAACAAAGTATATAAAATGAGCTGTCAACAGCAATCATCGAGTCGGCGGCACAACTATCGGGATAAAGCGTATAGTTTTAAAAAAGTTCCCGTTCCTTAGTTGCAGCTTGGTCTGTAGTTCAAATGGCAAAGTTTTGGTTTCAGACAAGCCGACCTAAGTGCACTTTGTCACTTAAATTGGAAAATATTGTTCTCCAAGAAGAAACGGGAAGTAACGGTTTTCAACTAAAAGAATGTCATTGTTATTTTATACAATTTAAAAAGCGCGGAGTAGAGCTACCATAATTTATTGCCACGATCTTTAGGGGAACAATTTTGTATTTGTTTTGTTGAGTTGCGAAAACGGTCAGAGAAATCGGTACGGCGAAAGCACCTGCATTTTATAAATATGTTATAGACAGACATTTAAAGCTTTTAAAACTAGTTGCCGGTAAAAGTTTTAATGGAATTTCTGCGACGAAAATACCGGCTACTGGCCAGTTAGGTGCAGTGTTAATAAATTATGTGCATTGTTTTTTCAGAGATTTACACATAATACTATAGTGTTGATAATTCTATGGTAGCAGGCGAGAATACAGAGCGTCTGAATTTCCATTAAGATATTCTCAGTGTTAGCCCGGAGACTGGATTTGCATAGTACATGTAGCAGGTACTTGCAACACTCATATTTTGGTAGATACGTGTGTAAAATAATATACGAATATACGTAGTCTGTAATCTAGTTCTGGGAATGCTCTTATCTACTGTTTATATTATTATTTTATATTAAACTAGCTTTTGCCCGCGACTTCGTTCGCATGGAATAGTGACTTCCGGCATATTTTTGGTTTGACCAATAGATGGCGATATATGTCCGGAATAAATTTTATTTTTATATATTTTTTTTTAATAAAAACTATCCTATGTCCTTTCTCAAGTTCCAAACTATGTCTGTACCAAATTTCACACAAATCGGTTCAGTAGTTTAGGCGTGAAGAAAAGACAGACAGACAGACAGACAGAGTTACTTTCACATTTATAATATTAGTTAGGATTAGGTATGGTTTTTGCGGCTTTACTTTTGTTTAGCGTGTGTAAAAATTAGGGAATAAAGCTACTATGGCGTAGGTAACCCTTAAGATAATGTTTAGTTCTAAATGTTGAGAAGTTCTGCCTACCGCTATTAGATGGCTAAACTAAACATTATTTTGTTCATTACATTACGTACTGATAGGTTCAAACTAATACATTTTACACCCTTCATCATCCCTTATTTTATCACCCTTGGGGGTTGAATGGGGGTTGAATTAATCAAAATCGTATTTAAGCGAACGTCATCATAAAATTCTGATTCGTCATCAGGACTTCTTCATAAAATCTAAGAAGATGTATACAAACTTTCATCCCCTATTTTATCCCCTTAGGGATGGAATTTATCAAAATCCTTTCTTAGGCATCGTTCACACCAAACGTATTGTCCGCCGCTGACTGTGAGCGCGCGTTACGCAGTTTATTGCTTTTCCATATATATTGAAATTGTCGTTCACACCGAACCGACTATACGCTATTACGTCGTCTGTTGTCGCTGACTCTCAGTAGCCGATTATTTTACTACGCGACTATGCACGGCGGACGCGGATTGGCTACGCGGACGCAGTTGCCGAATAGCGCCGCTCCGCCGCGTACGCACCGCCGCTCCGCCGCAACTTCAAATACTGAGCTCTTTTATGTGTAGAATAGTCGGCCGCTCAGCGTACGCATCTAGTGTGAACCTACACGAGCGTATTCTTTTGTTCACACATGTAGCGCATCGTACGCTATAGCCTATTGTCGGCTTGGTGAGTACGCGTACTGCAGATTGAGTCGACGTTCACACTGAGGCCGACTGTGAGTATACTCACAGTCAGCGGCGGACAATACGTTTGGTGTGAACAATCCCTTAAGGGTTGCCTACGCCATAGTAGCTTTATGCATGCAAAGTCTCAGTCCGATCTGTTTAAAATTGACAAAGTTTCATACAAACTTTCATCCCCTATTTTATCCCCTTGGGGGTAGAATTGATCAAAATCCTTTCTTAGCGGATGCCTACGTCATAACATCTACCTGCATGCCAAATTTCAGCCGGATCCGTCCAGTGGTTTCAGTTGTGCGTTGATAGATCACTATGTCAGTCAGTCAGTCAGTCACCTTTGAGTTTTATATATTTAGATATTTACTTTTCATATTCAATGAAAACATAACTAGTAATAATTATTTGCCATGTTTGTTTATCAACGGGTTTTATGGTTATTTTATGGGAATACTCAATAAATTTTATGTGTGTTCACTTTAAATAGTGGGCTATAAAATTTACATAATTATGTTTAACTTATAACCCTAGCAAATTTGTTGTAATATAAAAATGGAAAAATACATATTCGTAGGTAAAAAGAACGATATTTCTTCTTCAGATTTAATCGGTGATTGGTACGACACTAATGTATTTTCAGTACAAATACCGCAATGAATTTTACCGATACGTCACAGGAGGGACGCCGTTCAAAAAAGGATTTATCTTGACGTAGTGATGGTCCAAACGAAATTTAAGTATATTTTTTCGTACCATTTTTTGCCTTAACATAAAGTATGACAAAAACTTCTATTAAAAATTTGAGTAAGACCGAAAAATGTTCATTTCATGTTTCTTATAGCATCAGACTAGAAAAACTAATAAAATTATCATAGAATAATAGAAAAAAAATGCTAGGCTCCATTTTCATAAATGTGTTTACCAAAGTTATAATATCAACAAAAACTTGATGTCATTTGCATTATATGTAGGCATTACGTTTGCTGTTTTTCCTTCGAAAAAAGAATTACGAAAATATTAATATTAATCGAGAAAACCAAAGCTAAGTAGAGTGAACTATTGGCTAACTTTCTAGTTGCTAAAGCCATACATAACTAGATAAACTTGAAGTAAAACAGAACTGTATTCGAACTAATACCTTTGGGTTAACTTTACAATGAGTAATAGCATGTTAGTTATATTATATCCTAGTACAGTATGCTTGCATCGTTTATGTAACTGAACTTTAATGACGATCGCAATTCAATGTTTTAATATATATGTGCAGTATTTTTATGGGCCTTAGATGCCTATGTCAAATAATTAATAATAATTTCGAATACATTAGGACTCAAGCAGGCCCAACCACGGCCTAAAGCATCTCAACTTTTAAGCTTTTTCACACATGTCAAGATGAAACAGTACGAAAAAAAGTAGTCAGCCTAGTAGCTAGTACGACAAATATGATAGGTATGTATAGCAGACAATTTAAGAGTCAGTCTGTGTACCTTGAACAAAACAACATTCTAACAAATCACAAACTCCGCTAAAAATAGTCATAAAATCGTAATTTTGTTCGTAATTTACAAGACTAACAGCCAGAACTTAATAGACGAGATAAGGGTCAAATTCCAATATTGGATTTAGTTTAGCGATGAGACCGCGACTGCAACAATTTAGTGCCAGCTGAGCGGTGCTCGCGGAGTTAAGCATTATTAAAGTTTTATCAACGTTAGCACTTACATGGCTCTGCATTTTGTACAGGTAATCTGTTTAAATGAGTTGCATCAGTACAAACTACTATTACTAACGTGTTTCCTCAAGAACTTTTTAGTGTCTAATTTTTATGTTTGTTACATAGTTGCAGTGTGTTTATCTTATTTATTTTCTTAATTATCTAATGATTATTTATATTTATAGTATATAATGTTGAAAATATAATTTTTAAGCGAATCTAAACACTTCTACATTATACCTCTTTTCATTCTGTATGATTTAAGTAATAATTACACAAATGACATTAAAATAAAATTTAGGGTTCCACTTGTAATGGGTTAACCCCAGTCACAAAAAGCAAATTGTCTCAATCGACCCCTTGTCCTCTAGAACAAAAGAGACCTTTGCGGCGTAGCCTATCGCTGGTCCTATTTATTTCAAATTTTAATTTGAAAGTTGTCATAGAATATTGTGCTCTTATAAGAGTTCAAATAAAATGAGTATAATCAAAAAAGATAGAACGTCGCTCACAGACAGTATAATCACTCTTTGGTATTAGAAGTAAATATAAGGCCAGTCCCAATTCATCTGTGAGTGTAAACATAAGAAAGAAGCAGCACAAAGTAAAATGTAAACTAAACTAATATAATGCACCTATGTATGTATATAATAAAGTCCCATTTCCCAACGTACGTGTTATAAATCTATCATAAACTTTTGTTCACACATATTGTTTTCACAACACGGACGAGGCATCTCGTGCAAACTTAGGAATTCTTGATAAATAAAACAAAACAAGACGTCAGCGAAACGAATTCATTTTGTCTTTAAAGATTTCTTTAACCGTACGGAACCAATTTGATCAAGTCGAAACCATTCCGTTTCGGGAACTGCTGGCAGCAAGAAATGAGAGAGGCATTTTAAAAAAGGTCCGAGCCATTGTCCCCGCTGCGCCGCGACGCTTAACCCGCCAGTCTGCGAGCACAAAGCCACTACAAAAGGTAAATGGGCTTTCTGCTTCTGAAACTACGTTCACATTATGCTTTACAGCAGACGCTGTAGGTACGCCGGTCGCCGTGAGCATTGTTGCTGCGTCTTATTACAGTATGCATAATAACATAACATTCATAACTGACACCGCTAGCGCTCGGTTTATTAAAACCAAGCCGAGTTTATACTAGGTCTTTTGAATGTGTAATCGAGCCGCTTACTCGTTTGTGGACGTTATTCATTTTGTTGAATTAAATGTAGGTAAGAGTTTTTATTCGCGTTTTGTTGAAACGACAAGTTGGTTTTGTCTTTTGCCTCTCTATAAAGGAAATGTTAACTTTTTTCATCTGTCTCATCATGTAATATTAAAACAATTAGAATTATTTAGGTCTACGGCTTTGTTTTAGTAGGTTCTAAGTACCTACTGAATATAAGAATGAATGCGACGATGTCTTCTATTATTTTATTTCTACGATCCTACAAATCTTCCTCTCATAGCATAACCACGTTAGGTGTCACTACAACAAAATGTTTTATAGCGGTCCAAACCTCGATTGTGAATAACAAAATCCTGGCTTATCCGAAAACTCGATATTCTGACATCACACTATGGAAACGGCTTCACTCGTACGCGTATTTCTATCGATGGATTTATAACATGTATTGTTCATCGGCAATGTATGAATAATGAGGAACGTTTCAAACCATCATTGCACGTCATACAGTTTCAAACAGCACTTTATTTTACTATTAGAACTATCATTTCGGCTCGTATTTTAAGGATATTTTAGCTTTATTTGTGCTATCGGAATTGCAAACGGATAGGAATTACGTTAATGGCGTACTCGCGTTTAGTGGAACAGATTATATCAATCAACCGTTTGTATAAAGCACTCGGCAAATTACTAAATAATGTAGTTGAAACTGCACGGTGGAACTGTTAAAGTCCCATTCATTTGTTTTCAACTATAAAATCAATAGCTGAATTTCAAAACATAAATCCCATCAAAAACTCTGTGCTGTGTGCTTTTCAATTATAATAAATTCTAAATTCAAAATAAGTACTTGACAATTAGGTTCATATAAAAAAGAAAGAATTTGCATAATATGACAAGTCGTTTGTACTTCAAGATCTCATTTTTATTTGGGTAGATCGTAGAATATTTATGGCGTTACAAAATGTTTATTCGCCACTTTGTAAATGGTGGACAGATAAAACAAAACGAGCCGTAGTACCGCAATTAACGCCAGAGTGGTCGGTCACGGTCACCTTTAAAATACACGTAACTTTATTAGTATTCACTTTATGCGAACGAAAAGGCAGAGGTATATACTTACTTTTAATGTTACCTACTCGTAAATTCTCTTATTGCTCTAAGCTATGTTTAAGGCAGCGACTTTGTTTGTCTATATTTCTGGACTAATATATAAAGAGGAAAAATGTGGTTGTTTGTTTTAATCGAAGAGGCTCCGGAACAACGAAACCAATTTGAATAATTATAAATCTTTAATTGTTAGGAAGCTATACATTATCTACGCTGAAAATGGCTGTATTTTATCCTGGTACGTGAATAGTTTTCCCCTGTACGCGGGGCGAAACAACGTAAAACAGCTAGTAGCCACTATTTACGCAGTAATCAGGCATAACACCAGAAACTCTATATACAAGCATTGGGAAACCCTACTAAACTCTTGACTGACTTCAAATCAAACAGCAGACACATTAATCCAAAATCTGTGACCTGTAAAACAACGAAGCCGAAACGCAGCAATGTATAACCTACAATTCACTGCTTACAGAGGTTGGCCATTCTGACGAACACAATTATTACGCTTGGTCTGCTAACTACAAAATGTTTTGCGCACCATGTCCCTCGATCCCTTGGTAGGGGAAGGGATGGTAAATGTTGGTCAACACGGTGTCAGTGAGAGGAATAAGTAACGCGATACGTCTTCGCGCCGCCTGTTTCTGATTCTGATGGATGGCGCGCGCCCAACGAATTCATCAGCGGGAACTAATAGAATTAGTTTATTTAATTGCTTGGATACACTGATAGATAAGTTTGGAAGGCTTTTGTTTGTTTTTATATCGAGTGGTGTTCGATTTGCTTTGATATTTTCCTTTTGATTTTTATTATGATTGCTTACGTACCTAGGTCCTTAGTATGTTTAACAGAAAAAGTATTGAAATAATAATTAATTACGGGTTCGTTTTATAAATGAATAGGTTTCTTTTACAAAACTTTTTTTACACACCTAATAATTATGGAACATTAAAACCGTACCAACGAATATTAATTTCGTAAACTTTACCGAACAGACACGCAACTCCGTATTATAAACGTAGTAGAACGGTGTAAGTTGGTATATTTCCACTAATCCCTAAGTATATGCCTCTCAGGGGCCTTGCTGAAGAGCAGACGAGTTCTAATCGCTAAGTATACGCTCCCCGGGAGAGCGGTGAGAACATCAAAACTTATTTAGTTGTAAGTTTTGCCTAAGTTTAACGCATTTGGAAGCCTTTACAACCGGGAGGCTTTAAACTATGTGTATGAATGACAGTGAACGAGCAAAACGCATGGGAAGCCTTTGTTTTAGGCGACTACCCGTACGCTTGTAATTTAGTATACGGGTTCGTAGGAGTACGGTACGTGATTTGCTACGACCGTAGTGCGCCAGTGGGTGTGGGACTTGCATTAATTGCGATTATGAAATGTTTATATTATTAGAGCTAAAATGGGTTAAGTAGAAACCTTTATTATTTCTGAAATCAAAAACTTTATTAACATTTAGTGGTATTATTTCAACAAATAATACACATATCAATACAAAAAGTAATGCGAAAATACTTTAAGAAGAAATCATAACATTTTCGGGATGAAGAATAATATCTTCTCAAACAAGAACTTAACATACATTTTTGGATATTAAAATCAAAACTATCAGCAACTCTATATCTATTACTTACTTCAGCAAAGTTTTCAACCCTCGACCATCGAGATTTCACTAAAACATTTGAATAACTTACCGAGTTGAGAACTTCACATAATATACTGTTTGATCAGACTGTACACACTTGTCGATCCCGAAGGACCGCGGAAAATTCACGCTTGACGCGAACAGAGCCGGCTGCTAAAATTAGTTGATTATTTAAACAGTGCTTAGAGGTGTCATGAGTTATTTCTCAGCTAAGCTAGTAGCTTGTTCTATTCCGGCTTGAGACAATGGCAAATGAGACATTTTGTATTCATCTCTTGAATTTATAGCACCTGGGAAGCAAATATCTTAGCTAAAACCTTATATGTGGAAGTAAAGAACTCCGTCTGTTTATCGCGCTTTTACTCTCCAGAACTACTGAGCCGATTAAAATGATTTTTTATGAAGGTGCGGAAAGTTGTTTCCATGGCACGCAGGCAACCTCACCTAACCTTTATATAAAATATATTATAGAGTTGCCGATAGCTACTTACAGGTGCTGCTTATCAGAAAATCAAATAAAGTAAAGGTACACTTAATTGAATAACGCGTCTTTTCCTTAAATGTGCTAACATCAATTATATCAATTTATTATCCTGAACATGTTTACACGTCTTTGTGGCTCTGTGAGCTATTTATGGTAACTGTATCTTCAATTTACTGAAGCAATGTGTTATCATTTACTAAACTTTCATGTGAGATACGGAATAATAGCCTTTGGTAGCACATAATAAATCTGCTGCATGTATTCAGATGTTGGTTTTAATTGCACATAAACTACGCAAAACATAAAAATATCTTCCGTTTTCAAGTGAATCCGAATAGTTTTGAGCTTTAATTATTATCTTCTCTTTACCCAGTCGGCGATCCTTCTCGTAAACAAACAAGATAAAACCTCCGATAAAATCGCGTGTTAAACAATGTTTGTAACCAAACTGTATTCCGAAGATATTTTCTTTATTTTCGTAGATCAAACAAATACGTTTGTAATGCGATAGTAATGTATTCAGTATTCAGATCACGTCTATATCAGATGCAAAGTTCTTCGTACATATTTTCATACGTATACTCTTGGATTTTAATAAAACCTATGGGTGCGCTGGGCACACAGTGTGATCTTGCTTTTAGTTTGGTAAATATTCGTGGTTTGTTGTGTAATACTTGCTTTAAGGGCGACGTTTGTGAGGCTACTGGATTTCAGCCACTTTAGCATCGAACCGTCCGTTCTTGTTTCAGATGAACATTATATACAAAGGAATTCCTAGTAGCGTCCGTTTGATGTCAATCAAACCATATTTTCAAACAAACGTTGCACAAATTAATAACACCATCCTACTCCAAAGGCACATAATTTCAGATTGAAAACGCCAGTTCATGGTAGTCCAATATTAACAAATTAAGTGATTTTGTACTGCAGCCCAAATATAAATTAGCATTCAGCGAGCTTAATACGCGAATTCCAAATATCCAGCGTGAACAAAACTGTCACGCGCCAATCTAATATGTTATAAATAGGTCACCCATTAAATCGTTTATTAACTGTAATAATGCTCACTGGCGCAGAGTTAATTTGTTTGGCACGCGGAAAATTACGGCCAACCCTACCTGTGGCTTATTAGTCGTCATTCATTCTATAAAAAAACATCATAATAACATCAGTGCCCCAGGAAATTGAGTTTCGACGAACGGATTTGAATGTGCCCTCACAAATTGCATGTTTATCGCCGTTTTAGTTGACTTCTAACACGGAAGGTTTCTATCTTACTATGTGGTTCACAAAATATTAGAACCACAAAATAAAATTGTATTTCAAGTATGCTTTACACAGAATTGGATTTGCTATCTTATACAATGCGCAGCGGGACGCGAACCAAAGCAAATTAGGTACATTTTAGTATTAGTGCACCGCATATTTCACGTATAAATTATGAACACAGCTCCCGAAGTTTCATGCGGCAAATGACGGCTACTCCATAAGGTATAAAAGTTAGTGCTGCGCTTGCACTTTAACCTTTGCGGAATACGTGTCACCCGGAAAGTGAACCCGAACACCGCCATACATATTACATTATAAATACTTAAGCAGGAAATATTCGGGATCTCAAACGTAATGGAAACCAAATAAAACTTGTCATCCCACCTAAGTTACGTAGTATGCGGGGACGTGTATATTTTTACTGCTTATCGATAAAGTGTCTATAATGGAAACCGGCTGGGATTGTGGGCTGAGCTCTAAACAAATGACAATCGGGCGCGGCGACTCGGCACCGTCATCCAATCCGATCGGAGGCAATTTCCTCAGACAAGGATTTTCTATCCCTTGAGCAAATATGCACTCATGAGTCTGCGAACTACGATGAAAGTCGTACAGAAAATTGAATTGTACCTACGGAAAGGGTCTTGTTTATTTTGATATAGCGTCGAATGGCGTAGGTATGTCTACATTGCCGCTTGCCAGCCACTTTATGTGTTTAAACGTTTCTGTTTATGTTTCCCGATAAAATAGTGAAGTGCCTCCATTACGGAATATGACTCGTGTAACCTGTCAGAATTGTAACATCGCAGATTGTTGGTTCCGATAGGTAATGTACCGATTATTGCTGGACTGATATTTTGTTCCAAACGGTATTCATGCTGGCCGATATGAACAATGCGTTACACTAATTTATTGCAGTTTCTAGTATGTATGTTATCTATTTTGAATATACCTAGTACCTAATCGGCCAAATCATCTTGTCAAGTGAGATTCTAATAATGTAGGTAATAAATACAAGTCTGAAAGCATTAAGTTTAAACCTTATAAAATTCACAAAGGAATACACACTAAAGTCCCAGAGAAGATTTCATACACACTAACTCATGCCTTTTCCCATAGGAGCAAGCTGAAACTGCCACAAGAGCCACCTGCTGTGACCCTTATACTCCATATTTATGGAAATCCCATGGGTTGCTAATATTTTCATTTATGGTGATAATTTAAGTAAATCTAAAAGATTGCTTACATTGCGTTGGTTACAATAAAAGTATTGATTAATAACTTTCCCGCCTCATGATGATGTTATCAATTTAAAAAATGCATTTATAGCAGATTCAAATAATTGGCCGTACCTAACTACCTAACATAATTAACTTAATTTAATAATATCAATATAAATGTTAAATAATGATTTATTAATTTAGTTAAGTTTAACTTGATTAAATGATGTTTTCACATTTTTTATTAATTTAATACACTTTAGCAATCCTTTGTAGGACGTCTAAATGCTTAAAAGTTCAGTGTACTGCAGATTTGAGCGCAATATTTTTTTTGAATTTTTATCAAAAAAAGGATGATCTAATATTTTGCCTTTAGCAAAATTGAGCGGTGCAAAGATAGGGCCAGCTGGATCCCGTGACATAATTCAATAGGGCGCGTTAGTTTTTTTAACGTAAACGCTGACATCGAAACTTCGACTGAAAAAATAAATTTTCTTTATAAGTATATTTTAGAAGGTACCTATTTTGTGAGATTTTGTTGACAAATTCTAATATAAAATCTTAATGTTTTTTTTAAGTCAGTCAGGTAATCATATCTATATCATAAATACATATTAGGATGAATTGGGTTGGAAATGAATCTATTTAACTAAACTAACCAAGAGTCATGATTCAATAATTTAATTTGGTATCAATGTAACTGATTACAGTGTCCTTCTTCACATTTTGAGTTTGGTTTATATTTTCTATCAGTGAATCCCACAAAAGGTCACGAACCTCCTTCCCTTCCTCCATGGACGCTTAATTTTGTCAGGGTGACAGTCCAAAAGGATTGAAGTAGCTATCGCAGCTAAATCATCGACTCCATTTTTCACGTGCAGTATCGTATTTCTAAAAGCTAGATCGATATCGGCACATGTGTTGGTAACATCGTCAGAGTATATTTTGCCACTAAGCCGAGATTCGCTAACGACATGAAAAAGTTTTGATGGATTTTTCATAGCCCTAGTAAAAAATACAACAGTGTGCGGTCAGCCAATAACGAAAGTTTGGACTCTCCTTTTCGCGTTAGATTTAGAAAAAATGCGATAAAATCGAAATGTTATTTTGGAGACAATCAAAAGTACATTAAATTCTAGTTTTAGGCAAAGAAGTTCTGCAAAACAGTAAATTCAAAAGACCTTCCAGGAAAAATTCAATTTATTTTATTTCTGATTAGGTAAAAGGTAATGTGGATCCCAAGAACAACGCCAACTTTGGTCCATATAAACAACTTGGCAGTACAATCGCGAACGTCTCTGCCTCCACATTATAATTTAATTGCTTTACATTAAACATTTGCGCTGTTCAATCTCCCGTGTATTATTATTTTTCATTGTGGTCCGTTATTGCGGACGCGAGTTGGAAACAGAACAAAATAAAAAAAATCAATTTATTTCCCTTGTGAGCGAACATGTCCCGAGCTAATCCAGTTTGTTCGACCGCGCAAGGGTTGAATTGTCAATGAGGAACGCAGTCCAAATGTAAAAGTGTGCCACTCGGGGAAAAAAGTATCGAATATTGGCTCTTCGCAATGAAAACCCGGCCCTGAATGAGATCACTATCTATTTGTAATTCTCCTTACTCGTAGAACGACCCTCTGAGTTAAAGTCTTCGATAGTTGCCTAAGTGAGTTGTAACTGCCAGTGTGTTCGAAAATGTAGCAAAATTTGTTTGTACCTCATGTATATTCAAATGCTTTTATTCTGTTATTACGCCAAAACGGAGATAAGCTCGACTTGTTGGGTTTTCGCAGTAAATTATTGCTGCATTTTTAGTAGGTAAATAAAATATAAAAGGGTAAGTTTTTTTTTAATTTTATACTTTCATGGAAAATGTAAAGCTCTCTTTATTTACTCTGAATGCTCACTTTTCATTTGTGTGTTGACAAAATACTGTGTACATATTATTGAGTTTACTGTAGCCAAAAAGTTGTTACATAGAATTTTTTTAAACTGAAAAGTATGTAGTCAGAAGCGGTTGGTACAATATAAAATGTTCCATTTTTTATATGTCGTTCTCGTGCCCGCAAAGGCATTAACTTTTTACATTCTAGTATATTACATTAATTTGTTTTGCAAACATTCTCAACTAACTCCTCTATTTGTTGCGTTCTTTTAATTTAAACTTCGAAAGCAATTAAAAGAAGTTGGAATAGTTTTCACTTTACTTGCTAATATAAATCCATGTTTATTCATTATAATTTTATACTTATTTATTAAATTCTAGCTAGAGTAGGCACTCTGAGTTACTAAGCTTTTTTATACGCGTGATTAGTCGGAAAAGACGGCTGGATTTGATTAAAATATTTTAAAATAAAGTTATAAAGGTGTTTTATTTAGTTTATTTTATTTAATTGAAGTGGTACTTAATAATTTTATTGCATAGGTAAACGTGTTTAGCATGTTTAGTACTACGTTGTATTTTTGTTGGCAGTGTGGTTGATTTTCAATTATTTTTTTATTGTACATCTACCTCGACTAAGAAAACGTGCGGGTAGCACTATGATGTTTGAAAGATGATGTTTTAATTTTTTAATTATTTTTCAAAAATTGGTAATATCGAAAGTTGGTACCTACTTAACAATAATGGTTATCGCTCAACTTAAGCAGTATAAGACATTATAATCATATATTTTTTATACATTTAGCATCAATCAACATTACAATATGACATGAAGGCATCGTTCAGACCAAACGTATTGTCGGCCGCTGACTGTGAGCGCGCGTTACGCAGTTTATTGCTTTTTCATATATATTGAAATTTTCGTTCACACCGAACCGACTATACGCTGTTACGTCGTCTGTTGTAGCTGACTCTCAGTGGCCGATTATTTTACTACGCGACTATGCACGGCGGACGCGGATTGGCTACGCGGACGCAGTTGCCGAATAGCGCCGCTCCGCCGCGTACGCACCGCCGCGCCTCGGTACAGCACGTCGATAATTAGGGTCCCTTTTATAATTTATATAAGCTTAAACGTATAGTACCTCATCGAATATTTTACTATCATACGAAAATATTTCTTGAACTTATTTGGATAAAGTCTATATTCGAAATATAAAGTATGAAATTGACCAAGAAAACATCTCTTCTTTAAGGGATGTACCCACAATCTCTTCTTTTTATTATTTTCGTCTTCCTCTAGAGCTTCGCAAATGGCAACTATCTGAATGCGCATCATTTAATTGAAATATCAGTAAAACGTTTGATTTGAAAAAAATAAATTACACTAGTTTTATCGTTTATAAAATACTACAAGCAACTTCAAACACCGAGCCCTTTTATGTGTAGAATAGTCAGCCGCTCAGCGTACGCATCTAGTGTGAACCTAAAAGTGCCTATTCTTTTGTTCACACATGTAGCGCATCGTACGCTATAGCCTATTGTCGGCTTGGTGTGAACGCGTTCTGCAGATTGAGTCGACGTTCACACTGGGGCAGACAGTGAGTATACTCACAGTCAGCGGCGGACTATACGTTTGGTGTGAACAATCCCGAAGCTTTTGAAAGTCGTAAAATGTTTATCATTACAAATTACATACGCAGAACAATATTGAATGTGTAAATGGCGCGTCGGCGATGAAAAGCTGACTTATCACAGTATCTGTACAAATTGTTGCCATTTTTCATATTGACTTCTCTACTTACCTCCGATCGAAAAAATATTCGTGCGCTTTATACACATATAAATCTGAAACGTTGACGTTGACGGAGCTCCGTCGCTCAGTATTATAAATACCGGGCGGGCTCATGTTAACCCGCTTTTAAAACAAGCACATCTACAAAGCATTTTATATGAATTTTATTTTTTAACTTCAAAACTCATCACAAACGAGTAGGATGCTCCGACTGCTGGCTTTAGAGCAGAAAAACTTATGAATAAAAAATGAATTCCTTGGTTTTTAAATTAGCATTACAAAGAGAGGGTAATTCTCGTACCTTTGCGCCTGCAAAAGAAATGTATAAACGTGGTCTTTGTCGTTTTATTTTAAGTGAAAAATCAGCGTTTTACGTAAAACAACTTTAAGGCGTTCGAGTTCAGTCAATATAAACAAAATGGCTTATTTTGTTTTCCTTTTTATAAACAAACGTTTTATGTAATGATTCACTTTATGGCTTTGAGATTAGTTACCTCTAAATTGGTTTTAAATAGCCTGATTATGTAGCGTGTAAACGGTTTCTGAGTTAGTCGAATTTGTTATATTTTATTGTTGATTTTATATTGTTGTTTTCTTTAAGATAGAATATTGCTTCTTGCTAAATATTTACCTATATTATTGTTAAGCTGAGTCACAAAAGAAGATAAGTTCAGAGTTCAATAGTCAATGCTACCATCCTATTTTTAAGCTACATGTGCCAGACTCCCACGTATAAGTACATAAACCGACATATAAAAACGTAACACCTACACTACCTCCACTGTATTGGTATATTCAAGTTACGTAGAGAGCTCTCAAAAACTCACAATATAAATCGAATTGTTCCGCACATTTAAGCCACCAGTTTCGTGAGAGTCGCGTGATTGATCCCGCTAAATGCCACGTTCCCGTGTTCCTAAAAAAGGAAAACTTTTTTTGTTGTTGATGTTTTAAAAATCATTCCACGATATTCTTTTGTTCTGGAATTCAAATCTGTTTCTATTGAGCTCAAAAAACGAGATTCGTTTTTGTTTTTCTTAGATTTTTTCTGAACCATTCCAGTATTGCGTGTTTGCTGTCGACAATTAGGTTTTCTAAGTTTTACCCAGTCGTATTATTTTTATGCTTAAATTAACATAGTGGTAATTAAATTCGCTGTGTGTAACCAAACAACCACTCCATCATAATAACACAAAGCCTTGTATTAGAAGTGTTGGAACATCACTGAATAAGTAAAAGATAGAAAATATCAAAAACAGTACAAAAAGAGATTACTTACTATGTTAAGCAACGTTACTGCTTTCAATATTACTTCAGTCTTAAGCTTATATACAGGTGTCTGAAATAAGGACCAAACAAAAATTAGTCCTTTATTTCTAAAATACTGAAAAAAACTACGGATGCCAATTATCCCAAAACGATAGATAAAAGGGGACAAAATATTTTTTTTCTTTTTTATACGTAACAAAGGAAACTGTGTCACCGATTAGCAAATAAATGTAACCATTTCTAAAATTAAAAATTACAAAGTTCCTTGTGATTAGGGTCACGCGACCTCGCGCCGCGTCTTACGCCCCTTTGCGTGCTGCAAAACGGTTAAACTGTATAATTTTTGCGTTCCAGCCACACTGGTTTGTGTTCCAAGCAGTATTGTGTAATAATTACGCCCCACGCATTTGTAATTTTTTTTCGGACATTTTTGTAAATTAATTTCACTTTCGTTTACCACTCTGTTATTTATGACTTTGTTTATCAATTTTTAAACGAAAATTAAATTATGTTAAATTGCCTCAAAATGTGAACTGAATTATTTATGGCATTCTGAAGACCTTCGTTGCTTACTTAAATAATTAAAATGTTTCCGGAAATACACTTCTCTTTATAGTACACCGACACGATATATTCCAAAACCCATTTGCTCACAAATGTTCCATTTACTATTGTGAAGGAATTTCGTCAAAGTGTCACTATATTCCCTGTGGGGAAAGAAAGCTTCTCGCATCGAGTTCTCATTGTAGTGCCCGAGTTATTTCCCGCGAAAGGGCTCAATTTCGTATGAAGCGATAACATTTTCATGGTAATACTTTGAAGATACCTTCTTTCATATTACATCACGGCTATCCACTTTTTACACGCTTTGACGGCATAACAAAATATGAGATTCTATGCATAACTAGTAGACGCGTCAAATATTATGTTGTATATACATTGCGGCTTAATGGTGTGCTTAGCTTCAAATCGTGTAACTTATATTAAATGCATAACTTAAATACGTGCATAAAAGCTTTAAAAAACTTTAATGATATAATGATATATTGACACTACAACTCACTAATGCTTCGAAGTAAGGGGAATGTTCCTTTAAATCGTATGAGCCAATTGACATAAATTAGCACGACAATCTCATTTCAGCTGCCATGACTGTAATTTTGATATAACTGCCCCTAACGCAAGTTTATGTGCAACGTTGCAATGTTCAAGTCCAGCGTATTATTACTGTACGTGTTACACGCAATAGTTCACCTTTACCCGGACGAGGAAAAGCTTTAATATAACGCAATATCAAACCGTCACGTCATTTAAAATAATGCCACGTCACGCTTCTGACCTTACGTCACCACTTGACGAGCTAACAATTCGTATCAAAAGCATACGTTCAAAAATAGCTGCTCCAACAGAAAGCTGTGACATCGGAATTTCTCATTACGGCTACAAGCAAGATTCCCATACATCACGATGGGAAAATATCGCTTTTAACATCCCCCCTCATCCATTAATGGCCGGGAGTACTTATGTTTATACGATGTCCAATAAAAAGCGCACATGCGTCACGGAAGAGTTACGCGTGACGGCAGACAAGTGAAATAACATTCCGTCCCCTATTTATGTAGTACTGAGCGAAGATACCAATGTATCACGGTACCTACACAAGTAAATGGCTCCGTTTCACCACCACTAGCACTTGATTAAAAAATAATAAGAGTTAATGAACTTACAATCGACGTAAGTAATTTCTAGCAAGCGCCCGGAGCATCGCTAAACCTTTGCTTTAATTAAGACGGGAAAACATGACCTTCTTAGGTCGAGCTGTAATAGCACCAGAGATACAGAAATGACGTCTACTTAATGTTGAAATATATTTACTGCTTCACTACCTACCGGCTTTGTTGTGTTATTAAGATAATGGACTTACTGTAACTTAGGGACGAATTAATTTCACTTTTGTCGCTTTTGTTTTCTTATCTACAAATTGCTTTTGTTTACATAGGAGAATAACGATAAGCTAAATTGTTCTAAATGCCGCATTTGTAACTATTTCTTAAATTGTAATCTCAAAATGAGCAAGTTTTAAGACAATACCTTGGTACAATGGCTAGGAAAGCTGTTACTTTTTGCTTGCACTGCCGCAGAAATATCACAATTACGGCTCATTAGGGAACACCTTAATGAGGAAAACAAAGTAAAATATTTTAACTTGTTGGTTAGATAGCAGATTATTTATGTATTTTGTAAGTGTAGCGGGCTTAAATGCAAGCAACCCACAAATAATATACCTAACCAAAAAACCAGAACATTCAGCTGAGGCTGAATAACAAAAAGAAATAATATTTCACTGTGTCTTAGGGGAGCTATTCAGACCTAACCCATCTAGTCGGGATAAAAACTTAGGTCTTTTTGTGACACGAGCTTTTGCTGACTTTCATTTCGTCTTTTGTTTTGTCTAAAACCGATTGGAACACATTCGAAGACATAACAATTTGCCAGAACATTTCGTTTATATTACTTTGAAACCTACGAAAGTAATCCAGAACTGCTACACAAACAAATGAAACGATAGTCGGAATGTTTCAAAAATACTTCATTTCCATAATTAAATAAAAACCGCAAAAGACTATCAAAATTCGATTTCACGAGTAACACGGAAGCTATTCAACTGAAATCTAGTTAAAAGAAAACAAGCAACCGTTACAATACAGGACAATTAAACAACTGAAGCTCAACAACTTTATTTTCTCCGTAATACAGACTTTTCCTTTTAAACCCAACTCGCAACTATCGAACTTTTCACCGCAGCTAATATAAACTGTGTCACCATAATGGAATCCGGAGCGGCTCCAAATTACGTAGTAGCATGTCTCTCCATTAGCTCAGTCTTAATTAGGAGCCATCAGGGAAGATCTCTAAAGCCAAGTTGGTCGCACCGGGACGCCTTAATCCCGCCATCAAAATTCTGATCACGCGTCCCCAGTTTCTATGAGTGTTCCGAATGTCAGCACTGCCCTCAAATTTATAATCGAAAGGGATCGAAAATGCCTCAATAGACGTTTTTGGTTAGGTGTTTTTGTACGATCCAGTTTGTATAAAGAAATGGGAATAGTTTAGTGAATTTTCTTAAGTTATGGCGCGAATAACGTAAAAATTTTGTTTTCAAAGGGCATTCAGTTTTTCTTTTTGTTTTATTTTTTGCTTGAATTCAGGCTTATTGTGTAGAAAGTAGACGACATAATAATTTTTTTTTTCTGTTAAGAATGGCAACGTGCCTTATGTTCTGTTGCTGTTTTTAGAAGTGTAGTGACGAAAAACAAATTGTGTGAATGCCGGGGCTTGAGTCGGAAAAACTACGACGACGCGTAATCCGCTTACCCTGAATCTTCAGGCAAAAAATGTATATTTAATGATTAAAAACATGTAAATGAAATTATCTAAGCTCGGCATATAGCATAGGCTAGGCTGTTATAATTAAATTTAAAGTTACATTGACCAGAATTCAAATTAGTAACGCGGTGGTTTCGTACTTAGGTTATCAAAAGTGGCTCGTGGCCAAATCGTGTTTCAGTTTAACATACCGCTTACCAAAGGTTTAATTATTGTGCATAACTATGGTCAATTTTAACTTGTTAATATGTTCTTTAATAAAAAACATATCTACATTAAATCAATATACGTCCCATTTTATATCTCAATCTATACGAAAGAAAAGACCAAAATGGTTGTTTGAAAATTGTTATACACTTTTTTTTTTTTATTCAAAGTTCAAAGAGAATTCCAAGTAGGTACATACATAATGTAAGTTAAGTGTCGCGCTCAATGTTGTCTAGTCTTATTATTTCCCTAGCTAGGAAACTGAATCCTACGCGCTTAAACCGGATCAAAATGAACCGAGCGCAGCTTTAACCGGATCTCTTCTACAACGAGCCCTGTAATACTCTACAAATTCAACTGACTGCACTAAATCTTTAAAAATAACCTACTTATAGCAAAATATCGCTGTATTTTATTTCGTTTGACTGAGACTTATGATTTACATTACGTATTATGAGTTTTTTTTAGTCCCAAACATTGATAGCCCATTAAATGCAAGATGAAAGTCTCCGCACCAAAAAGATACGATGTTTAATCTACACGTACACACCCATTCGACAAAAAAATACAAAGCCGTACTCCTGAAATCTCGATCAGCATATAACGGTAGTATTTTATTTCAACTTTTTAAATATCGTAGGTAACATCTGCGCCCCATTTTCCTAACTATTGGTCGGGCGAGGCGTTTTGTTCCCAGTTCGGTTTCCAATATTTATCGCTGGTGTGACAATATTGTTTGTTTGCCGTAACTTCTAAGCCAATTAAGGGAATTCGTGAGCGTCTTCAAGTGGCAGTTTCAGTACAAATTAACTGCGAGCCAAGTCCGTCCATTGGGTTTCTAGTCACGAACAAACTGAATTTAGATGAGTGTATCAATGTGTATGGTCAGGCGGAGCTGGGGCGCGGAGGTTTGCGCAAAAACTTTTCTGTTTGATGAAATTGGGTCTATAAATAAAAAGCTGGAGCCGTCATATTGCGTATGTATCAACTTGTGCGTTTCGTCAAAATATTCCTAGGCCTAACGCTCTTTTTCCTCGTCGGGAAAAAGTGTGCATCTCGTGTCCCTTCTGTAACTTTATGGCTGTTCGAGGTTCACTTCTTTTGTACATAACATAGTGGAAAAGTTTTCCTTATTTTTGTGAGAGCAATGCTCAATCTTACTGAGCTTTTTCAATAAATTAGTATTGTAACTATTTCTTTGAACCCATAAAACCGTTACGTTCTTGGATGTCATCGAACTGGAGCATCTACTTCTAAGAAATGCATCGCAGTAGTCACACAACAGAAACAAAATAAGAACTTGATTTCATGGAAACGAAATCCAAATCGAAGTCCGTTATCGCATGTAGCTTTCTATACGCTGAGCTGAAGTAGATAGTGCCTGATAACGGAGCATAGCACGGTGGCGCATAGAAATGGGCTCGCTTCCAACAGACTACACCGGGGCGACTCTATAGAATAATACGTATTTCTACTTAGATGCACTTTAAACGGATTTTGTATTAGGTGTTTATTTTTAAAGACTATCTTGAAATAACGCAAAAATTCTCTGAAGAATTTTCTACATGTTTCGTTTTTTCTTCAATAAGTTTTGCATGAAGTTAATGCACGAATATTAAACGCGTGTGAATAACTTCATTCGCCGGTGGGTGGAGTTTATAACAATAATAAAAGTTACTGAAAATTTGTACAAACATAAAATTCTTTATGTTTAGTTTTGTGTTGCATCTAAAATTTTATAGAGTCGTATATCAGCCATGTTAAACAACAATAACTACCCGGAAAAGTTGCTTTACGCTTGTTAAAACCCACTTGCTTTTTATCTCACATAATCCTATTTACATAACAGGTATTTTAGGACGGTCCGCATTACAGTTGTCCTAGTTTTAAATTTTTACTGAGGTTCTAATCCTATGGTCATAACTAGAAAGTTTCATTATTGCGCAACAGAAACTACGATAAGGGGTAGGCTTGAGCGAAAGGCATATTTTATCAGTTTTGGCGGATAAAGGCTATCAAGCACACCTGAGACTTATTTTACGCCCAACGTGCCAATATCCATATCCGGGACATAGGTAGGTTAGCTAGCGATCGGCGGGTAGATACTCGTGACGTCATCGAGGGATACCGACAAAATTATTAGCTTTTCGCATTTTCGTAAGACGTAAGTCTAGAAAGGGTCGCCTTAGTAAGTTATTCGTCATATTAAAATATTAGACGACCCGCATTACAATATGACAGTTCCGGACACAAAAATTATGCGAGTTGATAGCATAAAAGTCAGATACCTCATGAAAAAGGCAAATTTAAATCATGTTAGGGTCCTAAACATATGAAATAATCAAGAATCGCTTTTCGAAGGACTAGCCTTTTGCACCCTCAAAGTTGTATTTGAAAATAATAGATATTTAACCTAGTGGGTTTCTATATGCGTTCAGTTTCCAGCGCTGACCATTTACGTAGAACGTACGTACGAGCCCACTCGTCCGGTGAATTCAACGGATAAATCATAAAAGTCGCGCGCAGCCCACCGGACGGAATTAGCTTTGTTAATTCTAATTTGTTTTGTTACCTCGCCTGTTTGAATTATGACCGTTTATTGTTTCATGTGTATGTACATAATAAATGTGTAACGTACAACCCAAAAACTGTTTTGCTTTTGTTGTTACGATTCTACTATTCTATTGTTTGTCTAGTTTATACAGCGCACAGTTTTTGTTTAAATTTAGTGGCCAGTAAAAAGGGTCCAATTTTACTTTGCAAACGAAAATGTGTATTGTTTTACTAGAGAAGTTTGTGAACGAGTGAAAATGGCTGACGGTACTGAAATTCAATTTAATTTAAAGTCAAGGCCTAAATCTAATCTAATATCTGAGGCACGTAAATGAGAGGTTTCCTGCATGAGGTGGGATCATTCGATCAGTAAGGTTAAGCTACCTTAGATCCGGGTGCCCGTTGGATTACCTTGCGGATGCGACGTCGGCCGCCGGTTATCATGGCCGGTCGTGTCCAAATCCCTCATATAGAAAGTTAACGTCGGTTTATACGAGATAAAGTTGAAGAACTCTCTCGTCATCCATAAACAATGGTTGAACTTTGTGCGTCTATCGATTTTTAATCAACTATGGTGTTGTTATGGGAGTATTTGATTTTGAGGCTGTGTAAACTACTGCAGTTTATAGTGTGTTGATGATTAAAAATATTTTTGGAGCTTTTATCATATTTATTTAGAAGATAGTTTAGTAGGTACTTACCATTATTTACAATAGAACCTTAATATAACGGACTTCTTGATGTAAAGTTTGACATTTCCTGTGTGTCATATTACGACTTATTTCCTGCTTCTGATATAGAAATTACCTAGAAAGCAATTTTTCTCTCTAAATACCCGGAAAAATCTTTTAAAATACCCATCATCACTAGCTATTATCGGGACCGTTAACATCAGCTTCTTGAACGATACACCTGAACATTGGACGTAACATTTGTATTCCGTCAATTTGCGCATTTCGTATGCGCTGGAGCGGGCCCGATCGTTTGCGTTATATGTGCCCCGCATATCTCATTGGCTCTGCCCAAATGTTACCGTGTACTTGCTTTGTGAGACGTGCGATGTCTATAATCTCATTGTGATGGTAAAGTAAATATACCCCTAGGTAAATAGTACTGATGAAATTCTAACCAAGAAGCTTAGTTAGGACTTTTGTTTTTGGCATATTCCGTCCAAGCGTAGGACCTGTCAAAAAGTGAAACGAAAACGTTGCAAAACCATATAGTTCGTTTGGCAGGTGATGCCGGTCGTGTTTGAGCTAAACCTGCTTCCACACTAGTAGATTTTCGGATCAGTTTTCCCGACAGCATTCTAACTACATACTGATATACAGGAGTAGGTATAAAAAGTCGAAATTCGGGAATGAAGAGGCACTAAAAGGAGAAAACTTATAAGAAGCGGTGCTGCGTGCATCCGCGCGATGACATCGAAATCTAGCGACAGGTTTTTTGTCGTTCAGAAAGTATCGTCCGTGAAAAAACCCTTGCGGAAAATCCGCTGGTGTGAAAGCCCTGTCACGTGGCTCGGAATATGTATGTAAAGCGCACTTACATATTTTCAATATAAACGTCCCACGTCCGTTAAACATTATAACAAGTTCGCTCATGTGTGCAGTCAGTACCGGCTTTAGGGTAGGGCGCGGTTGGGCGACGGCCCAGGGCGCCGGACATAAGGGGCGCCGCAGGCGCCCCCACCAATCCTTGATCAGAATTTTATTCCTATTTTTGTTTTAAATTTCATCAAAGATCGCAGCTTACAAGAACTGTATCCAAATGTATGGATAGCATCAGGGCCGCCTTAACCTATGGTGCATGGTGTGCGAATAACCCGGGCGCCGCGGGCTCAGGGACGCCGCGGTACGCTCCTGGACCGAGAAATTTCAATTCAATTAATGTATTGTCATACAATGCCGGGCGCGTTAGATACACTACTTTTATGTCCCAAAACTCAAAAATTTTCGCGCTCGCTTCGCTCGCGATTTCTTTACTTTTACACTTCCATTTTTTTTCACATATACCTACTTTTAATGTAATGTCCCAATACTCAAAAAAAATCGGGCTCCCTTCGCTCGTGGCTTCTTCACTTCACAGTCGCCTTGTATTATATATGTTAAGGACTTCTAGTGATCCAAATCTCAAAAAAGCTTTTTCGGGCTTGCTTCACTTTATAGTTGTTTTTATTTTTCACGGTTTTTTTTTTGTCTACCCTAGCAAAAAGGTAGCGTCGTTTTTAAGTCCTTTTATTAATAAGAAAGTAACTTCTAGTTTCTATTTATGGTACTACTTTAAGTCCCAAAATTTTAATTCATAGGCGCCAACACCAACAAAGAGTTATCTACGTTTGGGCTACATTTTAAGTCATTTTTGTTTTGAGTTCTAAAATATAACAAAAAATTTCGCGCTCGCTTCGCTCGCGCAATCAGGACCTGTGTTCCCATGTTTTTGCATTCACCAACCAGCAATAACTTATGTACGATTGGGCTACATTTTAGGTAATTTTTGCTTTGACTTGTTAACTATAAAAAAAAAAATTCGCGCTCGCTTCGCTCGCGCAATTGGTAACTACATAATATGTTACCAATTGAAACCAATTAAAAGGAACATATTATGTTTCTGTTTTTCGTATGGGTTTGAATTGCAGTTGGGGGCGCCGTAGAAATCTCGCCCAGGGCGCTAGTAGAGTTAAAGCCGGCACTGTGTGCAGTTGTTGTCAAAGGATCACACGAACAAAATGATGCACTTGATTTATTCATATTTCAAGAATACTTTTCTGCAAAGTTTGTTCAAAAATGAAAGTCTAAAAAAGTATCAACAATATTATAAAAGATCTCGGAATATACGAGTAAGAAAAGAAGTACTGAATTACTATTAAAGTAGTTGTAATATTCTCTTCTGAGCTTTCTTTTGTTGCAAAAGTTATTTTTGACACGAAATTGCTGTTATTGTGAAGTTATTTTTATGAAAAATCTCTTTGCTTCTAGGCTTATCAGACATCATTCAGCGCAGTATAATGGGAAAAAGTACGAATGTATGAAGTAAGTATATAACTCATGCAGTTAAAAGAGCAGCACTGTAGAAAGCTGAAGTTCATTACTGCGTCTTAATACCTCCTTAGTGTTGCACTAAGCAGTCGACATGGAAAAGGCAAGTAAATATATTTTTCCTCTCAATTGCACTCTGAAATCCTATTTGCTTATCTCGCTTCATTTTATTTCCCAATAGTGATTGCAGGCACCTGGATTCTACCATTACTCTTTTAAAATTGCAAACTTTATAGCGTCAATATTTCAGTGAAATTGCAGAGCTGTTCACAGAAATCATTTATTTTAGGAAATACAACGTTGCTTTACTTTGATTTCAGACTAAGATGTCTGCTACTAGTTAAATCTGTTGCAAGTTACTTTTTCTAGAGATTTATATAAATTCAGTTTCTTAGACTTGATTAATGTGGAATGACTTCAGCTGAAATAGTGAAACTAATTTCAACATTGTTGCAATAAATGTACAAGAAAAACTATGTATTACGTGATGTGCGTCGAAAAATACAAAAAGTTGTAAACTTTTTACAGCAAAATAAAAATACTACGTTTTGGGGGCTATCTTTCAAGGGAGCAATATTCGGCTCAGACGAAAAACTGAAGTCACCAATGTACGAACTAATTTTGGCCGTTCAAATGCTAGTAGCACTTTTTGGGAACGGTAAATTAGATCGGCAACACGTGACTGGCTTTATAATACTCTACGTTCTATAAGCGAAGGTATTAGATACAGTATTTACTTTTCAATAGTTTGTCTCGGTCTCTCCTTTAATAGTAAAAAGGGATAGTATGAGGCTGGGAACTATTAGTGGGTAATACGCCGTAGAAAATTCACTGACGCAGCAGCGTTCATTACTAGCCCTCGTAGAGGCAACAAACCAGAGCTTCCCGAACATTATTACCGAATAATCCGAAACACTGAAAGACGTTACAAATTCTGTAAAGGTGAAAAAGTGCTCAATTTACTCGGATGGCCGAGGTTTTATCTACTTTTCCTCGTTTATTAATGCCACAGCCGATGCCTAAAGATATAAATAAAGAGGAAAACACAGTTTTTCTGCTTATCTTTTGTACAGGTTTAAGTGGGAAAAGTTTTAACGAGAAGAAGTTATCTACAAATATTTTATGTAGTTGAAAACAAAGACTTTTTTACTTGCTAGTCTGTTTAGAGCTGGTTTTATGATTAGTATGTTTAATACATCTATGAAATATTAGATTATGGAATGGTCGAGGGGCAAGCCTCAGAAATTATAATTTTAGGATTGTTAATAATCGGTCATGGAAGCCGATATTTCTAACCTATTAAGAATCTTTACTACCTTATTGAGATTGAGATTATACATACATATTGTTTCAAATCGGCGCATTCAAGATTTAACATATATGAAGCTACATTTACATTCTTAAGTTAAGCGCAGTTATTAAAACTAAAAGTGTTTGCTTCAACAAGATTATAAAACTCCGTGTACCCACAATTTTCTAGCGATATTTTTAAATAAAAATAAAAAGCAGATATTTTATCGTAGACCTTAAATTAGATCCACACAGAACGCTACCCGCATCGATAAAAAGGTCGGGCTTAGCTTTTTCTGATTGCAAAAAGAGCGCGCTTCTTCCAATACTGCAATATAAAGAATATAGGGAGTGCTAATATACTGCAGTTGGTCTCAAACTCCTTCGGAATTTCTTTGATATAAAGGAAACTTTAAGAGATTATAGGAAACAGACTATGAAAGCAAAAACTGTTTCGCCTGGATGTAACAATGTTATGCTTTTAAAGTCCATTACCAACTAGATACTGTTCCAAATTGACGTTATTTTCTGCAGGTACGTAGACCTAAATAGTACCTAATGGAACAATGTTTATCTAAATACTGAATTACTTATTTCATTGTTAAGCGCCAGTAGGTACAACTATTGCGGTGTACTTTACAACGTTGTTCTATTTAATATCCAAATTACTCAAAATTAACAAAAGACATTTTAAGAATTCAGGCAATAAACTCAACAATTATTAAGAGCTTAGGTAGAAACTAAGATTGAAAGTACTTCATAAGTCGTTTCAGAAATTTTATAATAAATTTTTCATAACAAGCAATACCGCTGTGTAACGAGAGTAGACGGAGACCCGGCTAGTTGGGCGATTAATTAACAGCACTGGCCTCCAGGGGGCGCTGCTCTCGGAATTATTCACTATCCCGTTCTTACCCTTCTGCAAAATAATTATTAACAGTAAACCTAATTAATTTCCTCCTTCAAGTGTCCTTATTATCCAAACTAAACGCCAATTTTTATATCTTCCTTTGTGGTTGATTACACAAAGATTATGAAAGGCTTTCTTGGAAACAATATAATCCGAAAACACCTTTTCCAATCATTAAAATAAATTCTTAGAACTAAATAACTAATTTCAACTACGGCCTAAATGAAAGTTAGATTCCAAGTGCTCAGTACAAGAGAGAGGCAACCCAAAAATCTTAACAATTCGTTAGTTAACTAAGTCCATTAGTAAATGGTAAGGGTCCATTTCTATCTGATTAGGGACCGTCTCAATCACTGAAGAACGAAATTCGAAAGAATTTCTAAAAATAACGTTGTATAGGCAGCCTGTATGTCATGTATTGTGTCAGTTCCGATAATTTAAGACCAAGTCTGTATAATGTGGGCTGATAAAATATCCCATGGGCTCTCCCTTTCGTTCACACTTCACGTATTTGCAAATGAGCGATAGAGGAAAAAGGCGTGAGTGAGATTACGGCGCATTCCAATGTTACGGGGCCCGAGGAATCTTTACAAAGCAGATAAATACCGCAGATGCCCTCTTTGTTACGAAAAATCCCCTCGATTTCTTTGTACGAACAGATGAATGTGGGAAATCTTACCTCATGTCGTATTAGTTGATGGCATTGCGACGATGTCATATCGTTAAGCATATTAATTCAGCTATCTCAACCTTTTTTTTAGTAACTACGTCTTTTGTTACAAGAAAAGGGTTTTCTTTGTGGAGTTGTCTTGACGCTTTGTTTTAAAAATTACTGTAATTTGCTCAATGACTCCATTTGTATCACATTAATTAAGGGCGGCGGGAAACCAACGAAACAAACCTTACCCTTGGTTGATTCTATTGTTTGTGACACTTAAACAGTAGATTGAGAACAAGAATATCTTTTGTAATAAAAGGTTGGAGGTTAGGCTATTTATAGGCGAGTACTTAAGCTATTTAAATCATCAGGTGATGTAATCTAGCAAAATTCGTAACCCTTTTTGACAGTCGGGTAAAACGAGAATCTTATCAAGAAGAATAATGTACTGTAGAGACTAGTACTTACTTAGTTAGATACTCTTTGGTGTTTTATATTTGATACCTGGCCGGACAATAATGTAAATAAGTAGATTCGATTAGAAATAGAATAGGTTTTGAGATTGGAGTATGTCACTTCACCCCGAGTCAGAAAATAAACCAAAGTTAAAGTTCCTTTCAATGTTTTAATTAAATAACCTGAAGATCCCCGGTTCCTAGCGCGCCACGCGCTACATATGGTGGAGGCGCCGACGCCAAAGCCCCTAGTATTTTTCAGGTCACGCGAAAAAGTCGCTTGGTGACATTTCGAAGACGGGAAGAAGAAAAGCCTGGATGAAGTATTCCTGGGCATTGTAATAAGTTCTGATGAGATATTGGAACACGAGGATAAAAAGAGCTAAGTAGAATTTTAATTATTAATTGAGTGAAAAATGTCTCAAGACATTACATTCTTCTTGGGCGTCAATGACGTTTCTTTTGAAGATTTCCTTTTCCAATTTCGCATCGTTGCTGCGATTAATAAATGGAAAGAGAACGATCTAGCACTGCTACTAGGTGCATATTTACAAGGCCCTGCTCTGACGTTTTTCAAATATATTTACGTAGAGGGCATTGAGTATAAGACGCTATGCGATAAACTTAGGGCAGAGTTCCCAGATAATACGAATTATGTAGAAAAATTCTATAATGCCCGACAGGAGGCAGGAGAAGAATTACTATCATTCTATTATCGTCTGTGTGGTTTACAGACCAAAGCAGACATTGCAGACGACAATATTTTTATAAAAACTTATTTAAAAGGTCTTATTTTTAAGTATAAGACCATGTTAAGCTCACAGATTTATGCAACCAAATCTGAGCTGCGTGAAACGCTGGTGCAAGTGAGATATTTGTTCGGAAAAGAACAAAATCAAATTATCAATTTGCCTGTCATTCCACCGAGGAATGATGACAGGAAATTCTATGACGAGGGAAATAAAAGAAATGCCCCTTGTTCACATGTTAATACACATAATGCTTTTAGTGTGGAGAAAGAAGCACCGCCCAGCAAAGATGTGGAGATGGAGCAGCATGATGAGGAGCAGCATACGGAGCAGCATGCAGAACTACTGGCGATTGGATCGGAAGTAGAATATAAGTTTGGTGAGACCGGTCCATTTATTAATGTTCTGATTGCTCAACAGGAGTTCAGGGCGTTAGTGGACACAGGAGCTTCGATTTCTTGTGTATCTGAGGAGTTTGCAACAAAGCTCAACATTCAATGCATCAAAGAGAGCACGAACCATTCTGCTACTACAGTCTCTGGTGCTGACTTAACGATTTTAGGAGAAGCATCGTTAAATTTATTAATAGATTTTTGTTTCTTCAGCCATAACTTTGTAATTATTAAAAATATTAATCAAAATTTAATTTTAGGTAGAGATTTCCTTTCCAAGAATAATTGTATTATGGATTTTTCCAAAAATAATTTAATTTTAAAAACGAGGTTTATTGCAAAATTTATTAAAACTGACATTGTCGGAAAAGATAGATTAGTGTCAAGTATGTTGACAGATAAGGGTCACCATAGTGACAAAAATAATGACAAAATGACATCTGACATTAATAACAAATTAAATAAAATTAATTATATTTATTTTCAAAATAAACTGAAAGTCAATAATAATCGGAGAAAAGTTTCGCGAAAACGAAACAAACATGTTGTGTCGAAGTTTAGAAAGACTTCCTCGTCATCAAAGGTGATGATAAATAATATGAAGTTAGTAGGTTCTTGTTATCGTTATGTGAAAAATGTTAAGAAAAGTAATGAATACCATTATTTTTGTCATTCAGAGGGGAGGAAAGCAGCGCAGTATAACAAACGTAGTGTACAGCTGCGTAGTATTAACAGCAATTTAGAATTTTTAAATAGGCAAAATGTAGATAAATATAAAGATAGGAAACATTTTCGTTGATTTTATAAGATGTTTTTCTAATACGTGTTTTATAATTACATGTTACCTGGAACGAGTTGTTCGAGCATTGCCAGTGAAGGGATAAGATGGTGAACTACTTCTCACGAAGATGATGTCCACGGCAGAGCTACTTCATCTTCAATACGAAGGAAGATGAAGATAACCAATGTGGTCAAGCTTGTGATATTTTTATAAGTTTTTTTAATATTGCTCTGTAAATCTGATCCCAAAATTATTATCTGATTTGGTTTTGAAAAAAAATATTTGGATGGTGAATTGAGGTTGAGATCAACTTCGCAATAAGGGGCATAGCCTCGCGAAGAGTGTTTGCTTGACACAATGGTTTCTGCCGAAGATTTATGATCCCTATATTTGATTTATTTATTATTTAATATTCCAAAATTGTAAAAAATAATTATTGGGTAAGATGTTTAGTTGTATCACGTTAGGTGAGAAACTTTGATAACGGTGACTTATCCCTTCATCTGACACGTTAGCGTCCGGCGAAGTTGTAAGTTGTCAATACAGAGTTTTTCTTCGCTTGAAAAGTAATCCCTTCAGGACGGGTGTTCACTTTGAATATCCTTTGCTTTTAGCAACACGCCACGCAACTTTTTCGCACGGTTTTTGCTGCGTGCGAGTTAATGCTAACGTGCGTTATTGTGGTGCAACATGGCACAATTTAATCATTGACTACGCATGTTATCGTTAACTATCCCATTGTAAGGGACGTGTTTTTGTTAATTCCGTGCATAGGTCAGTTTTCGGTTAGATGTAGGTAGGTAACATTTATATGATTGTCCGCCTAAAGCTGCGCTTTTGAGATAAAGTTTCAACTTTATCCTAAGGGCGTAGCTGATGTAGAGACTAGTACTTACTTAGTTAGATACTCTTTGGTGTTTTATATTTGATACCTGGCCGGACAATAATGTAAATAAGTAGATTCGATTAGAAATAGAATAGGTTTTGAGATTTAAGTATGTCACTTCACCCCGAGTCAGAAAATAAACCAAAGTTAAAGTTCCTTTCAATGTTTTAATTAAATAGCCTGAAGATCCCCGGTTCCTAGCGCGCCACGCGCTACAGTACTAACGTTCCAAAAATAACCTCCACACACCATGAAATTGTGAAATTTCAGTAATAATACTTGCTAAACTGCGTTCATGAATTTTAATGAGCAATGATTGCATGGTATTATATCTATATACACATGATCGCCGTTCTAAGCTCATCATTGTCTGTTTGTGTGGGTGGATGCAATGGCGACGCTCACCAGCGATCCTTGATTACGTGCCGTGCCGACCTAATCATGGCGTCGATCCTGCGTTCTGCGTAATTATGCAGTGGTTTAGGATAGCTACACTGCTGTCTAGTGTTGCTGCCCTATTATTAGTAATATGTTATGCCAGATTAGTTTTGGTTCTCGTAATTAGTTCATAAAGCTTTGACTGAGCTCTGGGCTCATTTGCCTGCTCTTTTCATTGGGTATATAGTGTTCTGGCTATGACGCTGTGCAATCGGTTTATGGATGGATGTTCATTCAAAATCATAGTCAATCGCCCTATTATTTCGTTTTCCAATATAGCTGGTAATCCAGAAACTATGTACTATAAGATACACCTAAACGTCTCATAACGATTTATCTGAATTACTCCAACTAAAGTACGAAAAAAGTTGAATTAGGTTTGACTAAGACAAAATTAGAAAAGGTAAATAGATAGTACCCGCATAAAGCATCAGTTTAAATTATTTATGAATGCTTCAATTGAAATGCAAACATCATTACGTATTTATATTACAAACTTTCAGCCGTCACATGTTAATTTGTCGAAAAACAATACAGACTCCCAAATAATTGTCTATTCTGGCGTCGAAATAAATTCATGAACTTCGTTATAATTAAATTAGAAACATGAACTCCCATAATTAATTAAAAGTTCTAATTTGTATGCATAAGGTAGGAATAAGTTTGCGCTGAAAGTACTAATATTCGTCGTTCTGTTACATTTGTCGTTTTCTTTGATGCTTCCTTCATTACTGGTAATAAATAAAGACTAAATTATCGAGAAGATGGTCCCCGTAGTTGCTTGTTTGTGGAACAAATTGAATCAGCCCGCTAGATTGTTTAATCTAGACATACATATACCTACCTACATGAAACTTAAGTGTCGTACTGTGTACCAAAACCTATTTCTTTTTATGGGTTATTTTAGTGAAAAGCTTTGAAATAATTTTAAATTGAACGATTATTTTTAAACGTTTTTGTATCAACGTTTTCTTATTATAGGATTATTTTGTTCATTTTCGATAGTAGTACCAACATAAAACACCGAGCGTCACCAAACGCCGCCACCTTACGACATAAAGCTAGCAACTTTAGTTAGAATCTAAGCAATGACCGGCCGGCATCTATTACTCCGCGCGCGGTGAAAAACCTAATGAAAACAGTGAATTACGACGAACAGTGATATGATATGGTGTGGTGGTCCCCTTGTTCCGCTTCCGGTAAGTACCTGGCAAGTAATCCTTTTAATTTCATAGCCTGTATCTAGCAAGCTACCTTATTGACGCATCCTCAGCTGGACGCTAAACTCAATCATTAATATTACCTACCCACTCTAAAAAACTTGAACTTTTCTTTTAATCCGCGCTGTCTTCGTTATTAAAAAGTTTAAATATTCATTATTAACGCGTTGCTTCCGTGCAACCTATTTCAAAAACTAAACCAATGATATCTAATCATAAATTCCTTAACATCTAGACTAAGGACTTGCCAAACTTTTGGGTCAGACTGACGTTTCTAGATCAAATGAGACCATTAATATAAATCAAACAACCATTTACTTTTACAATCACAGCAAAGATAAATTAAAGTCTAGCTATAACAAATTTACAACATCATAATTGTAAAGCCTTGAATGTCGGTTATTATATTTTAGCTTAGAAACACGAATTGGTATAATAAGTCTAGTCACTGGGTAATTTTTCAATAAGCAGAACTGACCTTTGAATGAATACGATTAGAATCCTATTGTGCTATAATTAAGTGTTTACACAGCTATATTTTAGACTGAAGTCGGATAAGAGAAAATCTAAATTATTTTACTAACCTTTAGTAAATGTCAGGTAAGTATTTATTTATAATCAATTTTGAAATACATAAAACTCATCTTCTCAGTCTTTGCGGGGATGTTGCAAAACTTAATTTCGCATTCAAGTATTTGGTGACAAACGTTTTGGCGCATGAAACTAGCAATATGTCTGAACATACTCGTACACGTCGCATACTAACTCGGGGGAGGCCACAAGTTAAATAATAATACGCTGGCTGTTGTTTCAGTTAACTTTGCTCTTGGAACAAAACGACGGTTTGTATTTCATTTGTTAAGGAGCGGGCCAATTTCCAGTACAGCTACTTTAAATAATAACACGTTATATCTCACCTGTTTTGCCACTTAGGTTATGTAAAGTAAGGTAAATAAGGTACTCCCACGTTTCATCTGCTATATTAATGTTATATGTAACAGTATCAAGTGTTGGCATAACGAAACTTAGCTTAATACTCCGCGTCGCGATCACGTTCGTATTCACTAGATCAACGTGGCCTGCAAGAATTTCATTAATTAAATCAGATTTTAAATAAAGGATTACTGAACTTAAGGGTCGCTTGTAATTTTTCCATTTAACAGCTGCGGTGTTTTCCAAAAAAACATGGGGCGATTATTTGTTAGAACATCACCAATCCGGCCCCAAGCCCGAGGGTGTATTTCACGAACGCGGTGCTGCAGATTATTTTCAGCACTTGTATTAATAAAGCAATTTCAATTCATACAAGCTCAAACCATTACAGTTTATGATGCCCGGGTGATGTAGCAAATACATAGGTACGCTCTGTTTGTACATACATTGGTTTTAACTTTAAAACCTTTAAATAAACGCACCTATTTACAAACACTCATTTAATTAATTTAATCATGATTGTGATTTGTGTAAATATTAATGAATTCGAGAAAATGCAATGCAATTAAATCAAAGAAAACTTTATTTTACATTCATTTATTGTGAAATAGTAACAAACAGTAGTAAGTTTTATTTTCAGTACAAAAGGTCGACTATTTTTATCCCTAATTGTTTGTTTAGTAGAGCATGCAAAACAATCGTAAGTCAAATAAGCTCACGTACTTCTGTTTTACTAGCTTGAACAATTTTGTTTTGAAATCACTCACACAAATGTAACAGTTTTAAGTGATTTATTTGTTTTTATGAGTATTGTTACAAAACTCGCGTTAATAAAACACTTAATAAAGCTGACGATTTTATAAGATTTTTTATCTTAAACCACTGCTACATCAAAGTACCACTCCTGAACATTATCTACGTAATGGAGCGGCAATCGGGTCACCATTTTAAAAGTGTATTTGCAATGATCTCGGCGCTCTTCACTCCAAACCCGGATACTTTGAGGCGTTAATTACAACGCCTCACAGAAATGGCCCCGGGCAATTGGCGTGGCCCCACATTTACAGGGATACCGGCGGAACGCCACGAACCAACGTAATGGCCACAACACAGCCCCATTCAACAAAGAAAACAGAAAAATAACTAATTACTTCGCTACTCACTTCGTAAATGCGTGGTACGTTCTCGCGTTTTACAAGCTTTTTATTTAACAAGGTTTAAGACTATTTGTAAGATTTGTTTTTTATTTATTCTACACGATTTTGTTTGTTGGGGCAAAAGTTTATTTGATTATCTTTTGTTTATGGTGAATACAGCTCACGTAAATAATATTATTAATTAAAATACAAAAGCGAAACGAGAATCACAGAATTATATAATTGGACGAAAGATGGCCTACATATTTGGTAATTACCAAATAATAATATGTTTATTAAACAAATCATAATCGACCAAACTAGGGTGAAATAATTTTGCTAGGCCCGGTTTACTAACTTGATTATTTTTGAGTTTTATCCACTCGTTCTTTTGTAAGTAAAAACTGTTATTAGGATAAGTAACTTTTGGAATTATAAAAAAATGGTAGTTAAAAAGTAAAATCATGAAGCAAAAAAATATCCTTTAACAAAACCCGTAGGCAGCTATTTATATTAAAATATGTAGGAATATTTACTTAAACATTAATTTTCTGGAAAATTTGCACTTACCGAAGCCTTGAAAGTACATATTACTCCAGGGAATACATTAGAAAATGTACTCGTAAAAAGTGAAAGGTTAAAAGTTTTCAACAATACTTGGAATTAGCAAACTGGCACTTATCCTGAATTCGGCCACCTTATTGGAGAGGAAAAATCCTTGAGAGCTTCGCGCTTTTCTCAAATCGCTTACGGCAACAGACCTTTTTTGCAAAAACCGCAAGCGAAAACTTGAAAATTCCTACTCCAGTAAAAAGCAACATTTTTCTTGCGTTATAACAACTTTTGTGAATTATATTATTAGAACGAATGAATTATTATGTATTGCTTCGAAGAATTAGGTAGGTAAGGATTTTTGGTGTTTGTATTATGTTTAGCAACGTTACCTACTTCCTGGTTCGTAAAGAAATAATAATAACATATACATTAATCATGACCCTTACCCTTACATGTTATTAGGGAGGCAATTTTGGATATTATAGCAAATGTTTTCCAAAAATTATATGAACATTTAAAAAGAAGTTAAGAAAGGCTTAAAGCATTTCTAGTCAACATTAGGTATATGGTAGCAAATCTTGAAAATTAATGGACTAAAATCTGGATACCCTTTTCCCCTTCTTGTCTACTGACCTAAATACCTAAGTCCAGAGGCAGTTGAAGTGGCAGAGTCATCAGATTATTCAAGTTATCAACCTACTCACCAAAGTAAAAAAAGTTAAATGTTCCCCTGTTTACGACATAGCAACATAAAATGTTTTTATGTACAACATCTGTTTTGTCTATTATTTACCCAGCTTGTGCGAAGTAGGTACATGTTTCACGGGAAAATTAAAAACAACTTTATTTTTTACTCCCGTTTAGTTGAAGGTTTTCTTGAGTGGTAAAATGAAAAACTTGCTTTTTAATAAAGAAATCACTTGTTACTTGCATAAGTACTTCTTGTTATACTGGCGCAACGTCAGATGGTTTACTTTTAAATTCATACCTACAATCACAATCACTAGTACATATGATAATATAGACAACATTTTAATATTCTCGAATACTATACCTTTGTATTCAAGTATTTTCGTATTATATCCTACCTATATATAATTCGTAGCTTGAATATAAATAGTTAAAATACTGATTATAATAAATAAAAGCAATACATTACTTTATACATTATACATGCACATGAATATTCATCGAGCTATGTATGATCCGGACTACATATACCTAGTTGTTAACGAACATGCGTTTCCCGGCTATGTATCCGTTAATACCTTCATAATTAGATCACGGATATCTAAGATGGAAACTGCGGCTTCAGTAAATGGAAAGCTTTTACTCTATGTAGTTTACATCCGCGTCGCGTGGTTAATAGCAATTCATATCAAAATACATTAAGCAAAAGTAATAACAGACAACTCGTGCAAGTGATTTGTCCCCGTCACAAGACAACAGGTCCCCACCGGCTAAACTTTGTGATTTAGTTTACTCATTGCGCCTGTTCGAATGTCGTAAAACACTCGCTTGAAAGTGCTCTCAATCTGGGAACAGTTCGAGCATCACTAAAAACTGTGGCGAGGACACGGCTGCCGGTTTCACTAGTGTTTATACAACATCAATATTCAAAGCCAGTAGAAAAATCCGGCGTTGCGTCGCGGGCGGGCGGCGGGCGGCGAGAAGCTTAGCTGCTCGCTTCTGGGCATGTGTTTATGCAGCGGGTACGCTTCACTGGTTTCTTCGACGACAAAATGCACTCACGTCCCGTCCCGCGTGCACTCAACTACGAATTCAAGATGTACTTATTGATCACGGGATCAATCTGTTTTCGCGTCCTACTTTACATAAAGAATTTGTCACTGAAAGAAAGTTGGCTATTTTTAAGTAACGACATTTAAAAACCAAATTTCAACTTGGTAGAATTTTACTCATTTCACATAAATATAAACACAGTAAGCAAGCAAGAAACATCAAGTTTCCTCTGCCTCATTAGCAAATCCACAGCTGGTACTGTAAATAGACCGAGACTGCCGATAGCCTGAAAAAAACTAACAAAAACGTAGAAGATCACAGACTAGGGATGGTTAGACGAGACCTATTATTTCATTGTAGCCCGCTATCGATGCTAGTCACAGCCCCAGCGAAATGAACTAGATAGTGCGTATTTACCGCGAGCGTAATTTGTCGTGGGGTGCGTTGAAGCTCGGTAGTTCAAAGGTATTTTCTATTCGCAGGCGAATCGTTGAGCCCGGTACGTGAGCACTTATCCTAAATTAGTAGGGGCTCCATTCCGCGCGGATCCTCGGGCGTTACGCGATGGAGCGTGTGATCCGCTTGCGCTAAGTTAAACCGATGCTCCCAAACGAGCCCGCTTAGACATCCGTCGCGGTGCCTACCCAACATTATTTTGGTATCATATGCTTGCAGTAAGTGTTCTATAAATAACTTACTCATATTACTTTCGCCGTTTGGCATTGTTACTGAAGACTTTACTGAAAGGAGGTCTGATGGAAAAGTCCATTATCTACTGCTAACTTTCATGAATAAACTCAGTAGTTATGCTTTTAGGAATCAATTGAACTGTCTTCCTCTGTCTGAAACTCAGGTCTCAAAGCGCTTAATTTAAAGTTTACCTTGGACGGGATTTTCAAATGCTGCTTTGATTCTTTCAATTCATTGAAAATACAACATTAAAAAACTTGGAAAAATTACCTGCAGCAAGAAGAGGAAGTGAAAAGATACTAATTCAAGTTCTTACTCAATGCACGTCCCGTTCCTCAGGTCGTATTGTTACTCTATGTAAGGATAATGCGAGATCGGAAATACTTTTTCATCAATGAAACGTTTGTTGCTCCGAACAATAGTCTTTAACGTTGCAACTCTAAAACCCTGTTGTGAGCTCTCCGAGCGTTAAAAATAAAACAGATCCGACAGACAACGAACTACAATAGCTCATTCTGCCTCTAATGCTGCAATTAGAACGAGCAATACTAGTGAAAGGATTTGTCCCCCGCTAATGAAGGACGAGTAATTGTCCTCCGGCTATTGTTTCTTTTCAAGAAAACATTGGAATACCTAATTGATATTTACGCTCTCCCCAGGAGACCTTTTTACGAAATTAAAACAAATATTGAAACTTTTTATTTTGCTCCTAATGTCTGCTAGACATTTTTTCTCATTGTTATTGTTATTTGAAGTGTTCATATAACGTTGGAGATATAAAAGTGTATTTTTATGTCTTTTGTAGACTAAAATTATCCTTCGAAGGTTTTACACCACTTACATAATGTTTACTCGAGTAATAACAGACGTTTTCCTCTTTTAGTTGTAAAGGTGCCTTAACGAATTTGTTTACATTGGGTGTTCTCTTAAAATCCCCTTTAGTAATTAATGTTTTTTTGTAAGTAAAGGTGGAACTAGGTCAAACGTTTGGTCTTACAGAGAGGCACGAGGGTCGCGCCCGCATGTTGTACGGACACTAGCTAATTCGTGCACAGTGCACACAGGCGCACGGGAGCATAACGTAATTATGATAGGCATAAATACACTTATGTTGTGTTCAGAAGTTACATAACTGTGCATTCCGTTTGTCGCACAATTTCTATTCTGATGACAACTGTGAACTGAATACTTGCAATAAGAATCTCGTGAAAATATTTCATTTTGACAGCCACTAATTCTTTTGTGCCGGACTATGATAAAGTTGTCTAGCATTAAAGATAGCCCAAACAGCTACAGACTAATATTCAAATGTAAATTTCTACGAACGGAGCGCCATACATATTTTCAGTTTCAAAGCTTTTGAAGATAAAAAGAATATACATTACAATGTAGGAAACGCTGGAGGGAAGACTTGGACAGCTTCCTCTCGGACTGGCCTCAAGCAGCGAGGGATAGAGAAAAGTGGAAGGCTTTGGGGGAGGCCTTTGCCCAGCAGTGGGACAGCATAGGCTAAAAAAAAAAAAAACTTTGATCCACGAACATAATATATGATAACATGTCATGTCAGTCAGTTGGTAAATCTAGTCCATTTAGTTAATCTAGTTCATTTCTTTGTAAGAAACATAGTGCATATTAAAAAATCTGAAAGATAGTATAAATGAGATATTTTTTTAACTAACTTCATCATAAGAAAAAAATAAAATAAACAACCTTACAAAAATAAATGAAATCCCACCCAAAACAAAAATGTGAAAGACTGCCAAGTTCGACAATATGGGAATGCTTCGCCTATAAAAGAAGTGAGATCTGAATAAGTACCAAGTTCCATACACATACCTCAGTTAAAAATAGTTACTTTTTAATGATGTTACTTGGCAAGTTTTAATAGAAAATTAAATACTTGATTCATTGCGTTTAGTAGGTTTATAATAAGGTGTATGAAAACTTGCCAAGTAACATCATTAAAAAGTAACTATTTTTAACTGAGGTATGTGTATGGAACTTGGTACTTATTCAGATCTCACTTCTTTTATAGGCGAAGCATTCCCATATTGTCGAACTTGGCAGTCTTTCACATTTTTGATTTGGGTGGGATTTCATTTATTTTTGTAAGGTTGTTTATTTTATTTTTTTCTTATGATGAAGTTAGTTAAAGAAATTTCTCATTTATACTATCTTTTAGATTGTTTAATATGCACTATGTTTCTTACAAAGAAATGAACTAGATTAACTAAATGGACTAGATTTACCAACTGACTGACATGACATGTTATCATATATTATGTTCGTGGATCAAAGTTACATATTCGTTATTTTCGAAAGTGATTCACACTTGGCCGTTTTCAGATTTTTACTTTACTTTGACTAAATACAAACCTTTGTACCATTCGAAGATATATTATATAAATTTAGTTCGTTTTAGTTCCTTAGGGGTATAAATTTACACCGGGTATATTTCCCTTCATTATTTTGAAACCGACTCACACTTCGCCATTTTCAGATTTTTTCCTTTACCTTGACATAAAGACCTACCTCCATGCCAAATTTCAAGTCAATACGACCATTGGAAGTGGTCTAGGTTTTTGATGAGTGAGTCAGTCAGTCAGTCAGTCAGTCAGTCAGTGAGTGTATAGTAAAAATTGCGATTTTGTGAAGTCAATATCTCAAGACCTACAATAGGTATATTAATGAAATTTTGTATTTTAGATAAGTGAGGGGGTCTCAACAGATACTAGAAATTTGATATGCGTAAATAAAATAGATTTTGAGTTACAGGGGGGTCGAATTTGGCCCGAAATGGTTCGTGTAATATAACCCACGGCCGGTGTGTCGCTTTTTTTGCTCGAACTGGGCGGACACACTGCCGTGTGTCTAGATAGGCATAAATACACTTATGTTGTGTTCAGAAGTTACATAACTGTGCATTCCGTTTGTCGCACAATTTCTATTCTGATGACAACTGTGAACTGAATACTTGCAATAAGAATCTCGTGAAAATATTTCATTTTGACAGCCACTAATTCTTTTGACTATGATAAAGTTGTCTAGCATTAAAGATAGCCCAAACAGCTACAGACTAATATTCAAATGTAAATTTCTACGAACGGAGCGCCATACATATTTTCAGTTTCAAAGCTTTTGAAGATAAAAAGAATATACATTACAATGTAGGTTTTACATAATACCGCTTGTCTGCAAACACTTTATGCCTCTCCAACATGTGAGCAAAGTATAAAAAAGTAGTACACTTAATAAATATGTATGTCTGTTTGTACAAACAAATAAATTCCCGCATTAATGTAAATAAGTTTGCTGGGACGACACGGCCACTAGCAAAAACTGAACTTTGCATTTAATTAAAACTCTTAGCAATTTATTTGCTTATTCAATAATGGAAACGGCAGAAAGGATGCGAAAAAGACAACCATTATTAACCTATTTCTGAAAGTGGAGAAAAGCGACGGGTAGGATGATTAATTAACAGAGAGCTGGCCGCAAGCGAAGCTCTACGAAGGAAAACTTAATTACTTTTCTCGGCAGAATCATAAAGCTGAATAATTCATACACTAGCTGCAAGGACAGTCTTGAATGTGTGACGTAGGAGCACTTCCCAGCACTCGGCTAAAATTGAATTGCCTCTTACGACGCGCGACTTACTTTAAAGATTGTAGGTATTTGTGTCTCTGCGACGTAGCTGTTGTTATGTACCGTGCGAGTATCAGAACCCATTCAATTCACCTCCAAATAACTTGGAAGCTATTGCAAAGACTTGGTGAATAGTATTTGGAATTGCATATTCCTAAGCTAAGGATGACTCGTGTGTTGTGCGCACACAGGGTTTTACATAGGATTATATCGCAGCCACTGTGCAACTACTCTGGATTTTCAGATGTATACAGAATATTAAAGTGTAAAGGTATCGGTATGTGTAGACCGTGTTACTATATACCAGTGCCTTATTTTATGTACTGAAGGTACTTTGCATGATGAGGGTGATAATGTTAATAGGAGCTTATAAAAATATTTGTACCTATGCGTAAGCTTTAAGTCTCTACTAACTGGAAAAGCCACACAAACCATGCACTAACATAATTAGTTCATTCTTACACATTACACTTCTAGTACAAATAACGGCGTATGAACTGAAATAGAGCAAGAAAACATAACAGTTCAAGTTGGTGAATATAAGTCAAGACTTGGTCCACTAACTATGCAGCAACTGTTTAAGCTCAACAAATCTAAGTTGCATTTAGTAGGAGTAAGTCGAGGCAGACGCCCCGACGCTATCCATCACCTTGTCCTGTTATTTATACGTGTAACGAAGTTAAACTAATTTGTCATAACGTCCATTTACTCACGTCGAGAAACTTGTACAACAACTCCAAACAAGTCTTTTACTATAAAGTCATTAATTATTATAGTCGACTAGATTAGGGTTGTATTAAAATTGAGTTTATTAGCAATAAAATTGTTTTGTGATTCTGAATTTTGTTATTTTGGTTTGGCTTCAGAGTTAAGGGTCAAAATATTGAATTTATATGATAATACTTTCAATAAAATCAACGATCAGATAGTAGGTTTTATAACAGCAATTTAAAAAAAAAATGTAGCAATTCGTCGTGGTGGCCTAGTGGGCAAAGAACCAACCTCTCGAGTACGAGGGCGCGGGTTCGATTCCAGGTCAGGCAAGTACCAATGCAACTTTTCTAAGTTTGTATGTACTTTCTATCTTAGACACTAATGACTGTGTTTCGGATGGCACGTTAAACTGTAGGTCCCGCCTGTCATTGAACATCCTTGGCAGTCGTTACGGGTAGTCAGAAGCCAGTAAGTCTGACACCAGTCTAACCAAGGGGTATTGGGATGCCCAGGTAACTGGGTTGAGGAGTTCAGATAGGCAGTCGCTTCTTGTAAAGCACTGGTACTCAGCTGAATCCGGTTAGACTGGAAGCCGACCCCAACATAGTTTGGGAAAAGGCTCGGAGGATGATGATGATTGCAGCAATTCATAGCAAAACATAATATAGGATAGATCTCGAAAAATAGTTTCACTATTTCAAATTTACTACAACTACTATTTACTGTAATTAAATAACTCATAATTATATAGCAATAAAATACATTATTCTACATTCCCAAACGTACCTAAATATCCGTGTAAAATTATAAACACAATAAGATATAATTATGAAAAGCCAATAAAACATGATTAGACTTGAAAAAGTGCTGCGTAATTAAATGTCTAAAGTACAAAAGTAAACGCCGTAGGACAAAACTTCATTAATTCAGAATCAAGGACGAACGTTGACTTTCTGAATCGAAGAGAATAAGGTAACAAACTTTTTGGGGAAGTTTTATATTATTATAATTCTTTACGAGACAACGGGATTTATTTTAAATGGTGCAGAATCGGACTGGCGTTTGAAGGTGATTTGTTATTTCTTTTTTGGAATGTCGATTCGGGAGATAAGTGGTTTAGTTCTTAGTTTGAGAAACATGAACATATATTAGTTATATCCAGTTACGGGAAGAGGTTATCATGGAACGCGAGTGAAAACGTAGGAAAACGGCACGTTTAAAAATAAAATAGATACCTACATACTCTTATAACAATTATAATATTACAAAGCATTAAGTTGTGTATTTATAAAGGCCAGCTATAGAAGTAAAGTTAGTTCAAAAACCAATAAAACCTTCTATGAATAGAATGGAAGACTAAGTTATTTCCGAAACAGGTGATTGATTGCTTTCTAGTTTATTAAATAAGTTTTCTTTCTCTCTGTTTCTTTTTAGATACCTATTTGCTAATTTATTGTTACATTTGATTAATATGGTTATCCACATCGAACCCACAATGATTACTTAGTAGGCTGTCTACAAGATTGCTTATAAAAGCGCAGACTGTAATTAATTAAGAGAACATACACGAAATCGTAAAAGTCTACTAATACAAAACGAGGTTTCAGTAATGGATTGCCATCCATCAATGTTTCTTTTCAATCCAAAAGATCAACACTAATGTTTCTTTTTGATTTAACGTGTTTCTGAAATTGAGAAAGTCTTTTATAATCATTTCTATTTCAAAATAAATTATTTCGTGCTAAACTGTATGAGACTTTTATACATGTTCAATACACGTTCCAATAAATCTAAACTTCTGCATTCGAACAACTAAAATCCGAAACAGAACTAAATTGAACTATCCATTGTCTGAATTTCACAGGAAAATCTCCAAACCAGAATTTAGAACTGGAACGAAAACTTCAAACGGAATCTTTTAACACATTTAAATTACAGGAGGAATGTTCGAAAGGGTTATTTAACAGCAATAACATACGTAAGAACGATGCAAGGAAGAATAAATGAAACATGGTGGGTCGTAAAACTGAAGTTGGAGGAATGTAGCCAGTTAACCGGCCCTGGTGGAATCCCAGGGGTCTGGAGACACGTAGCGTACACTCAGCACTTGAGTTTCTACTATCCTCAAAGACAATTTCGCTGTTCGTTTACCCGGCTCAGGAACTCGCGATACTTATAGCGGATATAAAACCTACTTAATTTTGTGCGCATAGTGTTTCGTTATATTAATAGCTCTTTAGGTGAAGAATATATTTAAATTAATGCAGCACTTTTGATATCGGAAGGTTCTGGTTACCTGTAGTTAAAATGCCAATCATTAAAAATAGTTTGATTCGAAAGTACAATCGTTTTTTTAAATTATAATTTGTTTGTTGAGTTTGTATTGTTGTAGGTTGCTAGTGTCGACCGCAAGTTTGTTACGAAAATATTTTCAAAGGATGAGCTTTTTTAATCCTTGCGCATATGAGTAAGTAAGTTTTGTGGTGAGTTGAAACTAAGATAAAGTGTGAACGCAGTGATTTATTTCCTGAAAAATGCATTTATTCTGTAACAAGACCACGTTGCAGAGTTTCCCCAACTCATATATCTCAAACTCTTTCGAGATTACAAAGTTATGCCCTCTCCGCGTTTTTACAGGAAAAGTGGATTAAGATTTTCTATATCTACCTAATATATCAACATTACGGTACGTTCGTATGATTTATAGGCCAAGTTGAGGAACTTCTGCATGTCATCCACTGGCTCTTTGCGAATTTTTCTAAAGAAACTTTAAACTTTTTACATTAGCACCATGATGGTGACTAACCTAGGCATTATATACTTTATTTTATTTAACACTGGACTTTTGAAGTAATTTTCAATAGTCTTATTAAAACACATTTTGTCTGTGTATGTATACGTACTTTTCACAAACATCAAAATTACTCCTGTTAAACATAAATAAATAATAAATAAATAAATAAATGCTTTATTGATGCAAATCCTTACAAAATGTTTACAAAATGCTTAATATCTAGCAGGATTACAATTTAATTGAAGGCATACAAATGTTGAGACCCTGGCCCCTAAACTAGGAATGCCTGTGTCTTAGGAGCCAGTGTTCTACTGTCACTTGGGCACTAATATATCCTTACTATGAAACGAGCTGGTTGGCTGATATTACAAATAGGTGTTCATTGATATGAAATGTTTTAGTAAACAAAGTTTATGTTTGATGGACTAGATTAAATTAAATTAAAGTTGATTTTAGATATATATAAATAATATACATAATAATGTGACTTCATAATAAACAGACATTCTTAGCTTAAATAAAGTGTTTTATCAGTTAAATGTAAAACAAAAGTAATCAATAATGGTTTTAAAAACCGCTCGGTGCTGCATAGCAAGGAGTAGAGAACTAATGATATTTGTCTGGCGGGGTGATTAATGGCAACCGAGTCGCGGATTGTTCGAGCGGGATGAGTTCTGAAGAAGCATTCACAACCCGTGAAATTAACTTTCGTCGCCTTCCGAACACCCGTCAGTTTATTTTCACAGAAGCGTTTCACTTTTTGTGACCAAACGGTTTCGGTATTGGCAATGTTTGATTATTGCTTCCCTACTTGGCACACGGTAATGAGATGCCTTGTCGGTAAGTAACGCGATTTTACCTCTTCTCAGAAATAACTGACAAATTGGGAAAAGGAAAGTGTTAAAATCATATTTTCGTTCCACATTTTATTATGAGATCTCTGTTTTGCTTTTTGGGTCAATACAAATATTTTTTATTTCTTTTTGGATCTAATAACGAATACTCCGTTACACTAGGTACTCAATTTACTTGGTAATAGTAAACACTTAGTCGCAGGATGTGAAACCTAAAGAAACTTGTGTTTCGACGCTATGAAATGACTAAAAGCTGGTTACAATCACAGCAACACACGCGATGAACAACCCAAAATTTCACCAACTCCAGCTGAAATGCGAAAGTAAAATAAACCAGAAGACAATTTCATAATTGCATAACTTTATAATAATCAAAGTTGAAGCAAACACGGTTTCTAGGTAGCGTCACTGCGTTGTGTAATTCAACCGAACATGAAATTTTGCGGTAGCTAACAATAATTACGTTCCACGCATTCGCGCTCTCTATGTAATACTATCTGTAACGTATTGCTAAGCGTTACCATTTTAACGTTACACTCGGTAAACCCTGACAGTTAATGATACACTGCGTTATTTAGCTCACTATTTGAACGAATGAGTTTTGGAATACTCTTTTTTTAGTGCATTGGAGTTTATTTTAACAATACGTTAGTTAAAATATAAAACCTATGTAATAGATTGTGGGAAATAATTACATATATATTTTATCAAAATACAGAGGTAATTAAGAAGGTGGCTACAGTTTATAACAACACGAGTAAAAATCTTGCTAAAATCCAACTTTTAAGCCTCACAATGGTTTTTGGTCCATAGTTTTTATCTCTAAAACTTGAGGAAAAAGTATTTATCCCCGAGAACTTCAAGCCCTATTTGCTGAAATGCTGTGGTATTTAATTGATAAGATAATACGCAAATATTAGTAAAATCACCAATTTGGCATCGCAGATCTCTAGAAGTACGTAGTAGGCACAACACGACGTTATATAATTAAATCAAAATATGTAATGATTTTATAAATGTATTCAATGTCAGCAAAAATCTGCATCAGTTTATAAGCGCAGGGTTCGCACATAGTGTAGGGGATGGGCCTAACCACTAATGGATCGGCGTGTGTCATGCTCTATGTCAATAAATGCTCTGGCTTTTAATACCGCCTTTGTTGAAGTAGGCCAATTACTATCAGTGATGGCAATTACGGTCGTGTTGGTGCAATGCCCCAAGCGGCGTGTTCAGACAACACTGTTGTGATTGATTTTAACAATAGCCAATATAATTACTTTAAATGAACCGAAAACGTTCATTGGAAACTTTACCCCTGTAGTCAAAAGTGGATTAAAAGTTTGTACCAATTCACAATTAATTTGATTTCCTGGAAACGGAAACAATACAGATTTAAATAATGATTTCGAGTCACAGTTGAATAAGACGTCTAAATTATCCAATTGTAAACTTCTAAAGAGTTTGTGAGTTGTTGCAAAACAAGCTGAAGTACGTCGGTCTAAGGTTGTTTTTCAACGTGAGCTAGGAAATGTTCCTGATTGGATTTTAAGGTGCATCTAGGAGACCGTTACGATAGTTAAAACGCGAAGTGGTCATTTTGCTTCACTAGTGATTGAAAAATAAAAGCTCTCGTAAATTACAGCACAGGCCAGAACTGGGGAAGAGAACTTAAGATATGAAAATCAGCGTTCTATTCGTATGCATTTTATTTGAGATTCAGGCGGCTACTGTGATTTGAAGATCAATATGTAAATGCATTCGTGAGTGCACGCGGGCCGGCTGAGGCGTGAGTGCATTTTGTCGTAGAGAAGCCAGCCAGCCGTGACGCCGCGACCTACTGTTTCTGACTTTGTGAGACCAACCTTGCGCTGTACGATTTAAATGTAAAATTCTTTCACATTTTGCAACACTTCGTTTCAGTGTAAGTTTACTTGGGGGTATTTATTATACCTACATGATTATATTATCATGTAAACTTTTTCCAGAAAACATAATATTTAGTTTCTCTCATTCATACATTGTACCACATTTTATATCAATATTTTAAAAGTATAATCTCTTTATTTTATTAGGGTCAAACCAATTTACCAAGAATCGGACTTACTAAATTATTACTCACTTTTAATGCTTTTATCAGGTAAAAAAATATTTCACATCGCAAAAGAGAAATATCGTAAAAATAAGTTCAGACTTTCCAACAAAACCGGTATGAATATTTAATGGCTTAAAATCTTTTGCCTGAAAATTGTTTTACGTCTATCCATTATAAACGTTTTAAGGCTCGAGCAGATGCATGCGTTGCGTAACCATGAGTTAATATGTATGAGACAGGCCACACCGCTTGCGTAACGTAGACACGCGCGTCGTTACGCAAGCGGTGTGGCCTGTCTCATACATTTCCATACATTACAACTCATGGTTACGCCGTAACTACGCGCGTGACTACGCGCGTGGTTACGCATACGCATCCGGTCTGCTCGAGCCTTTATCATCGGTTTTTGACAGTTAATTCCTGTTCCAGACAAATTCCACTACCGTTACTTCATTTAAAAAAGCGAGAACCTACATAAATAATCTACGAAAAACCCGTGAAAATAAGGTGGGTATTTTATATTCGTATCCAATCCACGATTAGAATGAACAAAAACTCTGCTTCAAAACAAAGATTAATGATGGCATTTTGTTAAATAGGCGAGGTATTTACAACAGAAACACGGTTCGCGGTAGTGATTGAATAGTTGCATGTTCAGCGGTATTAAAGCCTCTGTCGTGGTTCAGCGTCGTAAGTTCGACTTAATTTTCGCTCGGTAATGACTTGAGAAAATCACAAGTGATTTGATAGGCGTGTAGTGTTGATCGTTCCGCGTTAACGAGACGTAATTAATATCGACCAATAGATAGTCTAATCTGATTTGACGGAGGCGTTCCGCAGATGTTTTCGTCAGGATAAGAGATCGACAGCTATCTGTAGCTGTTTCATTAGCTGTACACACCTTGCTGCTGGTTGTAGTTTATACGTGACAAGTAGGAAGATGTAGGTATCTGTACAAGTATAGGTGAGTCTTTGTACCTAAGTTTAAAATATTAAACAGTATTTATATTGACAAAAAGACAAAGTTCTATTAAATATGAAATTTTAATCGAACAGAACCTTGGACAGAGCGTAGTGTAGACATGAATATTAATAAATTCGTTCGCCTTATTACAATATTTATGTAAGTAGGTAAAACTATGGATGTTGAATAATTCAAAGTAGTGCTATAAATCTTTTAAATACAAGCCTGTTTAGCTGTCGGTAAAATGTTGTACCGTACAACGTACTACACGTTTTACATCTAGTAAAAGTTTAATTACGAAGCAGATTCTGAAATCGGATAAGCAAACCGTTTGATTCAAAGTACGAGTAGTACAGATAAGTTGAAAGTAAATTAAAGTAACCGCACAGCTTAGTTTGCTGACTGTTCGCGATTATACCTAAGTCTACGGTGTCAAAATTTGTTGGTATGCGGTTGCAACACAAGCTGTTCACTGAAGTTAAATACGACTTAGGCGAACTTCTGCGACATACCGAACTAGACTAAGACGCCAGTTTTGGCTGCGAAACTACTTGACTTTGTTTTAACCGTACTACCTGATATAAGTCCCTATTACTTGGCCAAGTGGGCTGGAACTTAAGATTCTGGTTAAGGGAGTAAGCGCGGATTGATATTCAAGGGCAAACTTTGTTCAAATTGGCCTACAACAACTAAGTTTTCGTTAAGTATTGTATTATGGTTAACTGTATATATAGTAGATGTTTCCTGCGGTTTATTCCGCGTCCCGTTGAACCCTCTTCTCACACCCAAATAAATATAACCATCTCCAGGGTTCCACATATCGCCGATATCAATTTTTTCAGCCGTTCTGCCATGAAAGCGTAACAGACAAACAGACACTTCCTCATTTTATCATTTGGTCGATGGATGGCACTTAGATTTGTAACCTTTGTGTTTGTTTGTTTGAGGCTTTCAAATGGATACTGTGTCCTATAACGCATTTAGTATTTGCTTTATTCAGTTGTCCATGGTTTCAGTTATAATTAATTATTTTTACATGGACACAGATGTGTATATAGGGAAAAATATCCAAGCCCAAAAAGTAGATAATGCATCTGTATAAAAAAACATTTCTTGGAAAAATTTGTGTTTAATAATATTTATAGTATCTAGACACACGGCAGTGTGTCCGCCAAGTTCGAGCAATAAAGGCGACACACCGGCCGTGGGTTATATTACACGAACCATTTCGGGCCAAATTCGACCCCCCTGTAACTCAAAATCTATTTTATTTACGCATATCAAATTTCTAGTATCTGTTGAGACCCCCTCACTTATCTAAAATACAAAATTTCATTAATATACTTATTGTAGGTCTTGAGATATTGACGTCAGAAAATCGCTATTTTTACTATACACTTATTCACTGATTCACTGATTCACTGATTCACTGATTCACTTATTCACTTATTCACTGACTCACTCATCAAAAACCTAGACCACTTCCAATGGTCGTATTGACTTGAAATTTGGCATGGAGGTAGGTCTTTATGTCAAGGTAAAGGGAAAAATCTGAAAATGGCCAAGTGTGAGTCGGTTTCAAAATAATGAAGGTGTTTTATACCCGGTGTAAATTTATACCCCTAAGGAACTAAAACGAACTAAATTTATCTATATTTATATAATATATCTTCGAATGGTACAAAGGTTTGTATTTAGTCAAAGTAAAGTAAAAATCTGAAAACGGCCAAGTGTGAATCACTTTCGAAAATAACGAATGTGTAACTTTGATCCACGAACATAATATATGATAACATGTCATGTCAGTCAGTTGGTAAATCTAGTCATAGTTAATCTAGTTCATTTCTTTGTAAGAAACATAGTGCATATTAAAAAATCTAAAAGATAGTATAAATGAGACATTTCTTTAACTAACTTCATCATAAGAAAAAAATAAAATAAACAACCTTACAAAAATAAATGAAATCCCACCCAAAAAAAATGTGAAAGACTGCCAAGTTCGATAATATGGGAATGCTTCGCCTATAAAGAAGTGAGATCTGAATAAGTACCAAGTTCCATACACATACCTCAGTTAAAAATAGTTACTTTTTAATGATGATTACTTGGCAAGTTTTAATAGAAAATTAAATACTTGATTCATTGCGTTTAGTAGGTTTATAACAAGGTGTATGAAAACTTGCCAAGTAACATCATTAAAAAGTAACTATTTTTAACTGAGGTATGTGTATGGAACTTGGTACTTATTCAGATCTCACTTCTTTTATAGGCGAAGCATTCCCATATTATCGAACTTGGCAGTCTTTCACATTTTTGTTTTGGGTGGGTAACACTTTACATGATGTGACCTTTTAAGAAAAATATACAATGTACTTATACAAAAATATAAGAGAGAGCTCTACGTTTGTACACTACCTCTTGGTATTCAAATTCTTGAGATAGTTCTTTTTATTCCTATCAAAAGATAAGATGAAATGCGTGCCGTATAAAAGAAAAATATTCAAGCGCTTATTTCGTAGAGATTTTTTGTTTCCACGGTAAATGAAATGCCATGTGGTGTATTTCGTTTTCTTTACGTCTAAATGATTCCTTCCATGATACCGTAGTCGCTCTTGTTTCCTTTTTATCGCATTTGAAATCAGGGATTTCTCGCATTTAAGAAGTTTATCGCTTTTAATAATATCATTATTCGGAGGCATAATTTCTTGGAGGAATTTGATTTGACTTTCTAAACCTTTTGACAAATATACAGCTTCACTTTACCTTAACTTTGGTTTGCATTGTCTTCAGAGTATTTTAAATGATATCAGTACGATAAAATGATATCATTTAAATTTAATTCGGCAAAAATACCGTCAAAAATCCTTACTAATATTATAAATCGGAAAGTGAGTTTGTTTGTTTGTTTGTTTGTTCCGCTTTCACGCCGTAACTACTGAACCGATTGCTTTGAAATTTTGCAGACGTAAAGTTAGAAGTCCGGATTAAATAATAGGGTACTTTTTATCCCGAAAAAAATAGATATTCCCGAGGGAAAACAAAAATATTGTTTGCTTGATGGATGGATTGTAGATGGCGCTGTGTGTCGTTTAAAACAAGGTTATATATTGCAAACGAATGTGAACATATTATTACAGCCACTATTTTAACTGGCGCAGCAAAGGGTGAAAGTGTACTCATTCCTCGGATTCCGATTATTCCAACAGACCTCCCATTTCAATTTAAAAGACTACAATTTCCTATAAGGGTTTCATTTGCAATGACCATTAATAAAGCACAAGGCAAAACTCTAAGGGTTGCTGGAGTACACTTAGAAAAACATTGTTTTTCGCATGGTCAGCTCTATGTAGCGTGTTCCCGGGTTTCCAGTGCCCAAAATCTGCATGTTTTTGCTCCACAAGGGAAAACGTATAATATAGTGTACCATTCAGTTTTGGTTTAACAACTAATCGTATCCAGCGTTACATCGCGCTTCTTAGATTTTTCCGTGGGAATGAGAAGTTTTCTTATAGTTGTGATTTATACCGCAATATAACCGAATTCCACGCGGGCGAAGCCGCGGGCGGAAAGCTAGTAAGTTCATAAACAAACAGTATTAAAAGGGTATAACGTGTAATAATTTGTGCAGGATTTTACGAAACTAAATTAAGCTACACATTTAACAACTTTTAACAAAATCAGTTTTATACCTTCACTAATATTTTGTTTGGCAGAGTTTGAAATATTTAAATTAAATTTTGAGGAACAAGTGTAGCTTTTACCCGTATTTCCGTAAAACTCGAGAGGTGATGTTGTTTTACATCCGAATACAGAGTACATAAGTATTATTAGAGTTCATAATTGAGATTAAAATTATGCCCTCAATTAATTAACTTTATCACAAAACGAACTCGCTCTGTTAAAGTGACAACAAAGAACTAACTCATTGAAGTACCGCATGTTTGGAAGAAACACTTTACAAACTATAAATCCGGATTGCAGTTTAAGTACCCTTGTTAAAACTGTTATTTAACTTTTTTATAGAATGAAATGAAAATTCTCTCTCAAACCTCTGACAGTGTTTACCAAACTACTAAACCACTAAGTTAATTGGGTACCATCTACTTTAGGCATAGTTTAAGGTCATCAAGATAAAGAAATGTTACCGTGACTTTGACCGGTACCAATTATTCACCATATTCGAAATATGGCTTCCAAAATTATATGACATCAATAACGTTCATTGTTTGGCAAGAACCTCACTATGACCTCTAAATGTCAAAAGGGAAATAGTAATTATCACGACGCTTGCCTTAGGGATTTGGTTATCCTACTGTGTAGTTATTAACGAATAGATAGACACTGTCACTCACCCTCTCCTCGTTCACTTGTATGAGCGATACTCTGCCTTACCTACCCTGCAACTTCAAAGAGCGGAAAACCTTGATTCTTATTATCAGTTAATAACTGCCACGGGTATAATATTATACGTCATAATCGAAAAATAATATGTAGTCACCACGGGGTAATATAAAACATGTAATATTGTTCACGTTTTCCTCATCTTGGCAAACGTGCCATTTTGCTCCAGCTTTAGGTCATACACTACGATATTAGTGATTACATGTCGTTACCACTGCAGTATATCGTAAATTGACTTTAACCAGGCCCGTGATACATTACGAGTTAATTTAGTCATACTTACAGGCATCCAAAGCACGTCCCCTGCAAATGTAACCTTATATTTCATGATTCCCTTTGCACCTTAATTTCATTAGCCGGTGGTATTCAAGCGTTTGTCCTGGTACAAAGCTTTAAACATTCTTGAAATGCTCGAGTTTTGCTGAGGTTTTGCATATAATAACTCAAGCGTGATAATCTCTGCTCCCGGGCCTCAGGTACGAAATGGAAATTCTATTTATGTTTCCTAACATAGCTATCTCGTAACGTGCGCATTAGCATTTGTTTACATACGTGGTTTGCGAGTATAACGTACCTATATTAATTACCTGTTTATTGATTGATCGAGGGTTCATCAGAGAGCTTTCACAAATGTACCTTCAAATACTGCAAAACGACCGCCGGTGTTCGGGCTGTTTCGAATTGCAATAGAAGTGCCTTAATTCCAAATGGTATCTACTTATACGATCGATTGACTGTAAAGTTCATTCAAATAGTGCACAATTGCTGGCGAAGCAGCAGCTTATTTCTAGCACGTTGGGACAGAATCGCAGTAAATTGTGATGGCGTTTTGGCCTCTCGCAATCGGCCGATTCACCGGGGTGGAATTAAACGATTTATCGTAGTCATGGCGTCCGATTTCCACGGATCCCTGTCGCGGATATCAATATTGTGGATGCTTCAGCCCCTCTGTTGAATGCATACTGCAAGAATGATTACAAACATATGAATTAATTTCATGTTCTTTCTGTAAACATACGATAAGTGGGTTTTCTTAGACAAGGTAATTTCATCGTAATGTTGTGAGATTTTGGCACCAACATTACAACATTAGCGACGTAAATCTTTTGCGAAGAATTTTATAGAAGCCGCTTCCAGATGTCGTTGTCGCCGCCAAAAAAGAATACAAAGCTCCTTAATCTGACGGAGCGTGAAAAGGAAATTCGTTTCCATTAATCTTCAGTGTGTATCTACACATAGCTCCATTTACACAAATTATTATTCTATTGCTTATATCGTAACAACCTTACGGTGGTGATATATCATGAGCTTCATATCACGTGGGCCTACTCCACGGGGACAATATATCAACCCCAATTTATTTTCTCCTGCCTTTCAAGGTTTCCTCCTTTTTTTCTTTATGAAGGTTATGTTTAATTTTGTTTGGGATTCCAAAACAGTTCAATTATTCTTTTTATCAGGTTGTATGTGTTTTTCCAATTGAGCATATTCCTGTATGGATAAGAAGAAGGGGGCGAATAAAGACTAGTGAGAGGAATTGTGTGAACGATATGGCTAGAAAGAGTGTCATCTGTGAGATGATTTCACACAGAAAAGTATGGAAGGGGAGAAGTATGATGAAGATGTATTCGTTATTTTTCTAATTCATCTTCAGTTTGTGTAGTACATATTCGTAAAACACTCAAGCTAGAGTACGGACGATGTCTTACGCGGGTGACGTGGATATAACTACATGATACGAAGTTACGATACAATTCTAGGTTACGAGCCAACACGTTGTGGGCTTGTTTTGCGGAATATTAAAATTTTGGGTATAAGTAGTAATAATAACATTTTTTTAATAAGTAATTCACAAGTAAATAAAGTTTGTGATCTTAATACCTATTACGAAAATCATTTAATACAAGGGAAACAAGAATGGAAGTTCATAATATATTTCCATTCTTCTTCTAAGTAAAACGGTAACGTTCTACGATGTTGGCATCAGTGTGGGTACAATTTAGTAACTAAACTACGATAGGTACAGGGCGTGTATCTATTGGCAGGAAACAAAATCGTAGAGATATGTCCACAGCAACGTTTGGATTTCTTTCAGCAACTTCTCAAACGGCAGGTTTGCCATTGGCGTGTATCACCAAGAATCGTGTACGTATTCAGGACACGTCTCTCGCTGCGGGGAGACGAGATACAAATCCCGGGAGACGGTGGGAATCTGTATACCTTCATGTTCACCTTAGCCTTATTTATACACGATTGAAAGAAAAATACCCGGATGATTGTGAGACATACAAAAGCATTTCATTGCTTCGTCTTATCGCTTTATTAAGAAATATATACATGTACGGTATATACAGGTTGATGAAATTCTGTTGTGACATTGTTTTTAACATCGTATTTACAGTTATTTTGGTAATATTTATGAGTCAAATTCTGTGACCGTGCAAAATTTAATGAACAAAAATATAAATTATAATAACAACTGCAAAATAAATACAGAATTTGCATATTTATCAATTTCCACCATCATCACTAATTAATCTAGTCAGTAATATTTTGATTTATTTATCAATTGCAGCGCAGTTGACAAGGTATTTACCAAACCATGACAACGCCGATAGGGGTGCTACAAATCATGTCGGGTATGAATCACCGGCGTTACGTGCATACATCGAGTGCCAAGCTTTCACTGCGAAAATGTTCAACTGAAAATTCAAAACTGCATGGAACAATCCAGCTGCTATCACTTAATCCTCAGCCATTGTGATGGTCACTGTGTTAAAGGTCTTCCTATTGCTTATTTTAAAAGAGCTCAGAAATTTCCTCTGAAAGAATCATACAAATATTCAACCTGAAAAGTCATAATTAAACTCGGTAGCTTTGCTGCAATCATTATTGTGTATCATAGTTATGTACATATTTTTAAAGAAAAATATCATTTGAGTAATTAATAAATTGCAGTAATCAAACAAACGCTATTTGCTGGGCTTTTAAAACCATTTAGTTAGTTAATTAATAATAATTTATTAACATTAACATTAATAATGCTAAAACAGAGCACGGTAAATTGACTGGTAACTCTAAAAGTGCCTGGAAAGTAGAGTGCGAATAGAATTGTTCATACAATTAACGTGTAGTGTAGATGTTTTAAATTAGTCGATGCAAGTGCAATAAAGTTGCGATTATTACTCCTCATCATGCAATTGTGGGATTGTAACATGCTAGAAAAGAACTTCTTTTACACCTACAAAAGCTTTGTGCCTGCACCAGCGACCCAAACATTTAATAAAGTGATAAAACGCTTGCGCCGAACACGCGATGTTTTTATGATTCCATTTCGTTACCTTTTATTGCTTTTTTCGTATACCCATACTTTTAACCTTAATAAACTTGAAACTTTGGGGAATAAATAAAATGTGTACCCGATTTTCCGATTGTATCGAGGGACAAAAGTTGAAAGAAACTAAATGAAAATGTAATGAGCTGAAATACTTTCGCGTAATATATAGATTGGCTGAATACTCAATTTAGTTTTACTACTTTGGAAATACATCTCTTAGGAATTACATAATTATCAAGATTTCTTTTGTGGAATTTCGCTTTTGTTGAGTAAGAAATCAGTTCTTTTTTGTCGTATTATGCTAAAATCTAATAGCGCATTAGGAACATGAGAATGTTCGCGGCGTTTTCTCAAATTGCCTCTCGGCGAGGTTGTTTTCTTTCTCACATATCTCAGAAATCCACCCTAAGCGGCGTTTCACTTTTTGGTTAATATCTACCTATTGCTTATTTTCCTCGTTCATAATGCCTCCAGGGATTCCGGTGGCTCACGTGATTTATGGCTTATGCAAAGAATGAGAGGATATTTTCTACGCCATAATTCAGGCTAGTTGAGATTAGAGGCGGGTCTGTGTAGAGGATGATATATCAATCTGTACGTTTCGCCTTTTTACGCCGTCGTATATTACGCACTATTGTCAAATAAATAAAGGAATGTTGATACCTCCGGTACTTGCCGAATTTATGTGATACTAAATTTGTTACAGCTCACCTAATAGCAAAAAATACAACAAAATGTTATCATATAAAACTGTTGACATTTTTACTACTCCTTAGCAGGTAAGTGATTTACCTAAATGCCGTAATAACGTATTATTGAATATTCTGCTCAAATAATAAACGTTATCCTAGTCATACAAATAAGCTTTTTCATTAAATATTTCGTAAACAATGCTCGGTCTGTGTAAACAATAAGCTTTGTGTAATAACTTTTACAACAATCGTTAAACAAATACGATTCACAAATAAATATTAATATCCTCTGCCAACGACATATGGCGTGCTGTCAATGAGGAGCAATACCGTTCATACCTTGTTTATCGACATCGACCCAAAATAGCATAGATCTATAGATTTAGGCAGATATTAATGTCAAACAAGTAAACTATACGATGAAAACTGTTTCTCAACTTGGCGTTCAAAATAAGCACCTACTGTATCGAGCCCTAAGGTAATGTAATAAGATGTACTTAATTAAAATGTACTCCTTTACTTTATACTTCCTATCTACCTATAAAAAATCTTATCCTTTCTTCTTAGCAGAAAAATACCGAGAAACATAACAGTGTTTTTTTTACATTCGGGAATCAGATTGGAAATAAAATGTTTCTAAATGATTTCTATCGTAAACTCTTGATAAAAAGAACTTTCCTTGGGATTTATTTACTTTATTTTATTTAAAAGAGGTTCAATGGAAAAGGGTTGGAGTTTGTAATTTGGTAGCAATAGATTGTTTATAAACACTGAGTTTAGCGTTCCCCTTTTTCTACACGGGAGCAACTCTTTGTGACATTATTTTTCTCATTTCACTTATTTTATGCCACGTCTTTTTGCATTTAATTTTAGTATTTTACCTACCTTTCGTCGGTTTTTGCATCAATGCATTACTACTATACGGGACCACATAACCTTACCTGACCTATTAATTACCAGTTATTAGAATAAGTAGGTATTAAAAAAAAAACTTTTCTCATGTCAGGAAAAATTATAGCAATAATGGAATTTCCTTACCTAGCGATTCCCAAGCTTAGTATTACATCATCAACAAGTAAAACAATCGCGAGGCCTGTCCAACATAAGTAAACAAGTTCCGCTCATCAATCCAATCGCCTAATAGCTATCGACGGTTGTCTGTAGGCACATTGTATTAACTCGTGGCCAGTCCCACAATTGTCTATATCATTAAATTAAAAGCTTTCGTGTTTGAAGACCATTAGTAATATTCGCGGCACCTAAAGCCCCATTGGTACAAGGGCACGGTTGGCTAAACAGTTAACTAATTTATTATCCATAAATTCCGATCAAGAATTTGATAAGACACGTCCTCAGGGTTTTACGAGTTCAGCTTGCGCTTAATCGGGTTGTAGATTGAAAATAGTTAAATTTAGGTATTCATGTTGAGTTGAGGTATAAACTGTTACTTCTAGCTGAACAGTTTTCAGCGAGAATCGATTAATGTTGAAGATAGAGTAGAAATTCATCTAAGATTTAACCGTCGATAGTAAGTGCGGTAGCATTTTCTTTTCATTCGATATTATTTGCCCTCATAATGTCAACGATAAAGGATGTTTGCTCATATTTTTCTAGGACTATTACGTTTCGAGGAGGGTTCGAAAATAAACACATTATTACGGATTGCAGTCTCATTTTATTTTATGGTTTTGTATTTATTAAACTAAGATAGTTACATCAAAACACACATTGCGTAACAAACTGGACTGGAAGATATGTAAGAACCAGTGACAATACTGTACCTAAAGGATATTGCTGATAACTCTGACTTCAATCTAGGATATTTATATAATTAAAATATTAATATTTTATTAAGTACGTTGTAGTTGTAAGTACATTTAAGGAACGTACCGTTACTGAGTCTGAATCATCAGCAATAATTTCGTCTTAAATATCATCTAAAAGTGAATTGTGTTTCGTTCGACCACGAAGCATGTCTAACACGAAAAACGTAACTCTAAATGCCATTTTGATATATATTTTAATATTGTCATTGTTTTACTTTAATTAGTATTAAGTAGTATAATACTTTACAAGTAGTTCGCTAGACGAAATGTAGAAAAACGAACTTAGCATTAATTTTAAGAGCGTAGTTTTGCGTTAGCGTAACATCAAAATAATAAACTAAACGTTACCTTAGGTAATTGATTCTAGGCTATTATACCAATTTTCTATACATAACATTACGTATGTAGTTACTTTAAAATGTACAGGCTTAGAAATAAAAGTGAAATTCGTTATTTATTAGTTCGTAACATAACTAGCCTACTGCCGGCCTTATTTAAATAGTTGTTTTTGCAGCAAGAGTAATGAATGATTCTTAAAGTTAGGAAGATCGATTACATATGCCACGTGAAGAGTATTCTAGAACGTTGAACTGAAATACAATGCTGTTGTATGAGGAGATTAAGACGAATCACAATAATAGGTCAAGTGTGGAAAGTTTCTGGGAGCCCTCGTGACGTATCTACAGATGCGAACATTAACCCCGAGGGATTGCTTAGAACTACACTTGGGCTCAACTTGTTCACAGATTACTTGAAATTCATACTCTAGGATAACGGACATTTCGTAACATTCATTAGATACTATTTCGATAAAACAGTAAAGCAGCTTGTAAAAAAAGTCTAGTCTATATGTAGTTATTATTTCATTATGTACATATATTACAAAATGTCAGTACTTAAATTAAATCACTAAAATAATCTCAGGAGAAGTAAAACAGTTACAGCGTTAAATATTTATTTTGAATTACTTAAAAAAGTATGGCACGGAAATTTAAATGTTTTAAACTGATATGAAATGCTTTGTTTTTTTTAACCAAATAAATGATTGTTATAGTTGTTATCGAGCGATAAACGAATTAAATTCTTGCCTTCAAAATAACTAGATACTGATGTTAATTTTGAAAATGAATAATACGCTGAATAATGAAATTAAATTGACGTCTGTATATTAACTGCAATGTTACACAAATAATACTAAAAATAAATACTATTCAAAAGGAAAGAACAAACACAACCTAGTAGTATTATGCTTTAAACACTGAGTATATAAAATTCCTAACACAGCTACTGTACAATTACTATGGCACTGTCATTTATAAATAATTGCTAAATATCGTACTTCACATTATAAAAGGAATGGCAAAAATGGAATCAAAATGATAATTTCATTATCAAAATAAAAAATCAGAAAACGTTAGTCAAAATATTAATTTACGATTGCTTATTTTTGATACATTAATATAATATGTCCTGAAGACACAGTTCGAGAGCTGGAATGTTACCATTGCCCAATCATCATATATTATTATTCTACATCAATAAAGTTTTAGAAACTTTTTTTTATAATTTCTCACACGATATTTTGCTCTCGCTTATAATAAAAACTATTCTTATGTTTTACTGACTAATCTATTAACTAGATTATATATTTCTGCTAATTTTAACAACAAAATATCAAGAGTCTTTTTTATTAATTCAGTACTTTCGCATAATTAATATTTCATTTTTCTTTATACCTCTGATGTGTAATCCGAGCACCGATTTAAAAAAGATAATAATTGATATTGTTCCTACTCAATCTTAAACTACAACGTAACGGTTTATGGCAACGAACTCTTTTGGTTAAATATATATAAATACTTTTCATAGAGGTGATATGAAATCTTCATCTCTTAGAGATATGTTCATGGACTCTTCTAGAAGCTGTAAAGTTGAAATAATACGAACAAAACATCGGAACGGATATGTATCGGTAGGTACATTATTAGACAGGTACATTTAAAACACTATTCAACTCAACAACTACAAAATAATACTTTTTTAAATCTCACAATCCACTTGGCAATCTGCAGTGAGAGTCGTGCGCTGGTGGCACGACCTAGTGGTATCGTCAGTCACAGTGTCGCACCGGAGTCGCGGGTCGGATGGGCGCGCTCAGATCGATATGTCGCCCGTTCGCCTTCACGCTGGCGACACAGCCGCGGAGCCCTGTGTACAGCGCCGCCGGTAGCCCCAGTGGCAATGATGGAGAACCCCCTACAGACACACAATTAAACATTCAAATTTTATTCCACAAAAAAAAGATTATGGGATAAAATACAACAGCACAACTCATTGTTTTGCCTCGTTCCGCACACAAACGTGCAATAATATTTATTTTAACAGTTAACGTATTCGAGATAAATCAAAAATGTTCAAGCTTTTATCGTTAACAGGCAATAGTGTCGTTTTAAATTGTACATAAAATGCAATTAATGTGATAATTTAAAAGAAAAATGTTCTCTGATGCCTGGGAAGATTACAACGCTTCGAACGTACCTATCCATAGCTTGGGGTTTGCCTTCGAGGGCACCAGCAGTGACTGCGAGTACCCTCTAACGGGCGGCGTATCGTCCACTTGCAGCATGGCGAGCCTCTTCCTCCGCCTGACGGTAGCCGTGTGCCACCTTCCATCATCAACCCTGGCTTTGGACTCTACACATTGGAACCAGTCCTCGTGAGTAGCCAAGTTCATTTCCTTTATGTCAGTGTCCGTGTAAATAAGCTGCAGTTTTCCGTCGCTCAACCCTAAGCCGATGAAGTCTCGAGGCCGTATACCAATTTTCCGCCTCCACATGAGGAGGCCAGAGTCGTTGTATGTTCGGAATTTTATTTCATATCTAATACCGCGAGCGCCGCTGTTCCTAAAATTGTTGTTTTAATTGAATATTGTTGTTGTATGGACAACATTTAATCAGGAGTTAGTCATTTACAATTTGGTGTTATATTATATCATTCATATCATTGCATGCGCTAGTCATGTTATTTTCAGTTATGTTAGTCATTTAAAAAATATATTTTTAATTTTAATCAGAAGGGTGTTTTCAACAATCTTTTCATCGATTCTCTCAAAAATGCAATCTTCAACTTCGCACGAATATAAAATCAAGGTACGTATAAATCTACCCTGATAATTCTGTGGCAGGAAAATGTGACTCATAATGAGCTGTCTTTACGTATTCATTATTTTCCTTCTGCTTCACTGCTTTTAATAGCAATCACAAAGATAAGTCCAAACAATATAAGACTACTTGTAAAGGACCCTTTTGTATAGCTGGAATTAAAAATTCCCTTTTGCTTACCTCTCATACAAGTCCAATAGACCTATCAGTTGGAAAATTTGATTACTTTGAAAGGTCCTATGTTACCTTTGGGTAGCCATTCGGGCCTTATTTAGAGTATCAAATTTAGTAGGTAGAAGATAGCTCTTCGGTAACCTTAAATTTATTTATGATCTTTTTTGTAAAAATCGGATTATCAGAATATAATTTACCTAATTTTTGCGATGCCATTTGCTATAAAACTAAGTTCAACATCGAATATTAACTAAAATATTATTAAACTAGATGTTTAGTTTCCCCAGTAATTTTCGAGATTAGCTTTAACTAAGTCAAAAGTTTCCTAAATAGATTTTGGTTTAGTTTTCTCATCCCAACCGTGGGAAGCGGGAAGCTTGGAATGTTAAAACTCCCTAATTACTTATCCTGTCTGTATTTTAGGAGTGGGTTAAATATAAACAGTTTGATGTACCAAATATCCTTTCAAGCACGATCGTATTATTACCGTGAGAGAAAACATGACTATGTTCGTTTAAGGAACCCGCTTACCCATCCACTTACGGCCATACTAGGATTAGAAATTACTAAAAATGTTTTTGTTTTCGAATAAGTATCTACTTTTTAAATATTTTTATCGATCGCTATAAATGTTCAAAGCAAATGTAGATTTTTATCAGCTCTTATAAATATTTGTACTAACGATCTGCTAATAGCTAGCCAAATGTTCCGGTGTATACTGTATAGCTTTTGACTCCCATTAAATAGTACCCTGTAATTTACCTTTTGTTTGGTAAATACCGCAATCAACTACACTACGCCCTAAATATGTAGTAATCACGCGGCGTGATAACAAAAAGCTTTATTTTATTATAGACGTTGGACAAAATAAAGTTCCCGCTTTAATGAACAACTCTATTACAGTCAAAGTTCTGATAATATTAAGATGCAAATACAAGAACAAATAAAATGGCAGACTTTGAGTTTACAAAGACACTATCTGGAAGCAGTATTTACAATCTACGTTGTTACGTTAACGTGTTTATGTAAATACGTAAACTTCGATGTAACTTATTTGACTTTCCGTGAATTTATACATGCGAAGCGGAGGACTAAGGAAGGCGCGTTGATGCGCATTATTACGCTTTTAAAGTACAATAATTGTATCACTAAATATTTGTATTTGGGGGAAAACTTACTCAGAAAATTATTTTCATCATATTAAACATTTTGATATGCTGGTAATCGTACAGGAAGGAGTTTCATAAGCCCTAAATGCCTACATACAGGATAAGTACAAAATAAAATGTAGGAAGTACTAAATACGGAAGTACTTAAAAAAACATCGAAATATTAGGCAGGTACCATCACTAAAATTAAACTATTCAAATTACAATTTAAGTGGAGAAATTTCCACGTCGCCATTAAGTATTCATGTTTCTGAAACCACACGACTACTAAATGTCCCCACTTTCACTACAGCTACGAGGAAATAAATATATAATGTTTTACCTAAACTAACTGCTGTGACGAATTACGACTAATTTATGTAAGTATTTGTTGATTCCTTCAAATGTTATCTTACACCGTAGTGTCCATCACCGACGTCTTTGTTAGTATGTAAGCTAGAAAGAAAATTAGTATCAGTTAATAACATCAATTAGTAAAATATCGTGCTATTCGCTGACAACATTCGATATCGTGACTTTCAAAAATTAAAATAAAACTGAAGACATATTAGTAGATTTAGCATTGAAACCGTTATACAATAACAACTATGAGTAAGTTAGACAAGAAAGTCAAGACAACCATATTCATAAACTGGAGAATTTATAACTGAGTATTATTATGGCTGAGTTAAGTTTTGTAAAGTAACACGAACTTTGTACATTAGGGAATATCATGTATAGACATAATATGTGTAATTAATGTGCATTATATAGTTCCTTACCTGCGACTGCCTCTGCTTCTGTAGGAGAAGTAATTATTTCCATCGAAGTTGACCGGGGTCCGTTCGTTAAGCATTTCGACGTTGATCTGAATCTCACAGTTCCTGCCTTGGTACCCATCGCGACAGGTACACTTATATTCATTCAGTAATGGAATGCAGGAGCCATTGTTTTTGCAGGGAGTCAGACCTAGTGCAAATAATGAATTTGGACAATGGAAATTGATCACACCACGCAAGCTCGGATCTCAATCCTTCAAATGTATCAGTAAACATCCAATGCAATATTTTTTTGCCAAATGGTCTAGGGCAACTATTATCTAGATATAATTAATGTAAAATGAAGAAAAAATTGCAACTGTAATAAAAAACATATGCCTCGCTGACTAAAAAGTTGAAATTAAGTACTGAAACTTACCATCTCCACAGGGTGGGCCAGTATACTTGGTGACGCCAGTGGTGGCGCAAGGGAGCCGTTCTTCGTCTTGCACTATCGCACACTTGGCCGTATCAGCCCCATATAGAGACAAAGGGTTGCCATTCACAAAAACCTGTTGCACCGAGCCTATGAAACTGCTGGTCACGCCTGACATCTTGTGCGGACGAATGTACGAGCTACGAAGGTAAAGATTCCGATTGAAATAATAGTCAGGATGAAACGGCGAAACTTAAATCTATTTCCGACTTTTATGAATGTTTGGCAAGTTGCCGACCCACGTGAAGGAGTTTGATTATGATTGTTTGTTTATGTCTGGAGTAAGAGTTGTTTCTTGTTTATGAGAGTGAATTTGTAAACTACATCCAGTAAAAGTTACAACGTTTATGCTACTGATTGTATTAAAAAAACTGTATTTTTTTATTTACACTTTTTAAGAGCGTTAAAGCTGCTCTGAGAATAATATTAGTTATAACTCACGGCAGAGATCCAATAAAAAGAGGCAACGTTAGTTCGAGATGTGTTAACGGAGGTGACGAGTGTCCCCTTTGCGTGGGATGATGATCCAGTTGTAGACTTCCGTGACGTCCTGACCTCGAGACCCGAGCACGGTGCCAGCGACCCTTAGTTATAGGCACTGGTGACCTACAAAGAAGTAAACCTATAGCCTTTATCTAACCCCTAAACACAAAGACGTTTAGCTTTTCTCGTGAAATAAATTTCTTCTTAAATTAAAACGGGGTACTTACGTTATATTAGCAATACCGCTCCCCAAATTGTACCTAAACTGAAGGTAACCATTAACCAGGTTAATCGCTATAAAATCCCCCTTGGCTTTATTAGACTGGCCAGTGTAAAGGAGCATTCCGGAAAATCGGTTCGTTAAAAACCAAATTTCAATGCGGAACGCTTTTCCCAACCCTTCGAGCGGCGGCAATTCAACGTAGCTCGTCCCATTGAACTGGGGGGACCAGGTTTCCTGAACCACGTTCACATCTGCAAACAAATTGGCCATGTAAATTCCAACATTAATTTATCTTATCAAAATTATAGTTATTGTGAAACGCGGATGTTTGCGTATGATAACACTAACCATTGTTGCAAGTATTTCCGTTGGAGCCAATTTCGCCTCCAAACAAACAGCGACAGACGTGTCCGCCGTCGGGTCCGATGTCACACAATAGCCCCTCATCATATCCGCAGGGATTCGACTCGCACGGATCTAATCTCTCGTCACAATTGGCTCCTTGAAATCCGATAGGGCAGCTACAAGTATATTCGGTCGCCGACCCCTCTATAGATTTACACGTAGCGCCATTCTTGCACGGCATACTCATACACGGGTTGGATTGGCACTCCTGGACGTTTTCAATAGCAACGACTAATGAGTCCGGACGGCCCAATTTCTTTGTCACTTGATGACGTATTACCCTCAAATATTTCACGCAGCCGATAAAACTGTGTCGTGTTCCAATATTATCGAAGACTCTGGATAAAAACATTGATGGTATACTTAATTGTTTACATGAACGAAATAAAAACACATATAATATTTTTTATGTGAAAGGTGTGAATATTTGCTTACCTAGAAAAGTTGGTAGGCACGCTCCCAATATAGGCATCTTCATTCAAATCGAGTGCTTTTAAATGGCCGCTGGATTGGCCAACCACATCTTCCATATCGTCGACTGATAAAATCCCGTCTCGATGGTATCGCTTCGCAGACACCTTGTGATACTCGTTTAACGTTATCTTTTCTAGTGAAGTTAGTATTAACACTCCGTTTCCAAGATTATACCTGTATCGAGTGTAAGATTAAAATGTAAGCGAAATCGGAAAGCAGTTCGTCGTTTTATTGAATCCAATAATCTTTGCATTTTATTACATTTAAACGAATACCGATGCAGGGAAATATTGCTTACCTAAACTCTAAATATCCGTTGACTAAGGCGAGTGAAACAAAATCACCGGTGCCGTCAGGTTTCTGCTGATTGTACAATATGACGCCGTTCTCGGAAAAGGCTTTGAATTCAATATCGATATTCAGCTTGTGGTAAGCTTTCAAGGGTTTTAGTCTTATATATGAAGTGCCGTCGAACGACGGTGTCTCTATGTAGGTTCCCAGAAGTCCGTCCTTTGCAAGGGACTCGCAGTTCAATCCGGTATAAGGACCGGCACATAAGCACGTGTAAGTGGATCCAGGCAAATCAATACATGTTCCGAGGTTATAACAAGGCTCTGACAAACAAGCGCTATATTCTTCTGTCGTCTCTTGTGGCAATTGTTCTGTGAAAACAAAAAGGGTCTATTGTTCTCTTAAAACAAACAAGGCATTAAGGTATTAGGTATTCCACAATAAGAAAATTTGTCTTAAAATACGAAATTGAATAAAATAAATGAAAAACCTAATCCGTCCTAAGCTGTCACGGACTTGTAGGCAGCCGGCGTAGAGGCTATTCATAAAATTTACTGTGGTAAAAAGTTCCTCCAAGCAAGTTACATTTATGAAAAATATGATAACCGTTGCTTGATAAGTTTGTCATATAACCTGAACTTATAAAGTCTAAATAACTTTGTACCAAACAGAGAAAGCACTCAAACGCATTAAATTATCTAATCAGCTTATCTATCAATTAGTAACGATCACGAATTTCATTGACACATCTAGGTATTATTTCAGTGGATTACCGTTCGAGCAAAAGGAGGCCAGTCATGCGGCACTTATCGTCCTAAGAGAGCTAATCAGGCAATGGTCTTAAGTCACCGGGAAGGAGTTTGTATTCCGAGTCACGTGACTTACAGAGATAAGCCTTCATGCAAGTATTTTCTCGGGCATACAGACGTCCCACTCACATCGTGCAAAGTTTATTACTATTTAGTTAAAGAGAGCTTACGGTGCTTTGAAACAAGTACTAGTTGGTTCGTTTCTAACAAACAAAATAATACGCAAAAAATTATCAACTGTTTACTTAATGCTGGTAATATTTTTTGTTAAGTTAAACAAATTATTTTTAGAGAATAATTAAAACACAGTGATTAACTGAGAACGAGTTTAATTTACGCGATCACTGCTGCATAAGTTTTGTCATATATCTCAATTTTTTTTCTCCCTTTCCTGCTTTCTGTCCCACATGGTGGTGGGGTCAGCCTTCCTAATCCTTCTTCTCCTAACCAAGCTTTATTAATTATTGATAAGTCTATGTATAGTTATCGGCACGAATCTTCAGCTCTGACCTTCACCTGTGCAGAAGTAATTTATTGGGTCCCTTTTAAGGCTCGAGCAGACCGGATGCGTATGCGTAACCACGTCGTAGTCACGCGCGTAGTTACGGCGTAACCATGAGTTGTAATGTATGGAAATGTATGAGACAGGCCACACCGCTTGCGTAACGTAGACGTGCGCGTCGTTACGCAAGCGGTGTGGCCTGTCTCATACATTTCCATACATTACAACTCATGGTTACGCCGTAACTACGCGCGTGACTACGCTTACGTCTACGCATACGCATCCGGTCTGCTGGAGCCTTTATGGTATGCATTGCGCGGGGGCGCGGGGGCGGGCTGAAGCGGTGATTGGCCCGCAGTGCATCGCGTCATAGCCGTCACTCGGGATTGGTTTTTTGCTAATAAATCACTTCTGCGCAGATGTATGTCAGAGTTCAAGATTCGTGCCGATAACTATACAACATATTATTAACTTACCAACGCAAGCCTTCCTATGTAGCGTAGGCACGTGTCCCGCGCGACACACGCAGGCGGCGCGCGTGCACTCCGCGCCGGGCAGAGCGGCGCAGTCGCCGTCGTCTGCGCAAAGATCGCCCAACAATGCTCCTACTGCGCCTGATCCGACTGTTGCTGTCGTTGCTAGGAGACAAAGATTATTTGCAAAAGTTGATCGCAGTACTTTTGGCTAAAGCTGGTGAACAGAACACGTCGTAACGTGGTCTGACTAAAGGGTAGGCAAATGATTGCTAATAATGTAAAAGGATAGAAAAAAAATTGGTATGTATAACTTAAAAGGTAATCAACATTTAGTAAAGCGTTGTAATTGGATCGTTACAACGCTCTAATGGAACGTATAATAAAGGTTGGAAATGTGTTAATCTAAAATGTTATGAATAAATTAACTGTAGAATTAAAATAACAAATCTCCAGTGGAAAGAAAGAATATGACTGTATTTTATAAATCGATACTTAAAAGCGTAAATCTAAAATCCACTCTTATGACGGACGCGAGAGTAAAATAAATATTGTCGATTCAATATTGACACAATAACTTCGCAGGATGAAAAAGCGGATACTGTCTGATAAAATTGTTTGTCCACAAACATTTTTAATAAAGCACATTGTTGAAAATTTTATACATCGCGGCAAAAACAATTGAGGTAGAATAACTCACCTTTGAATTTTTGGCCTGATAAGATACTGTCGAAATCACTGGGTGTTTCTTTTCTAGTCCAATCGTACTTGTTGTAGTATTTGTCTGGATTGAGCAGGTGTCTGGTTGATTTGGATGCGGCGCCGTCATCTTGCTGAGTGAACTGTATGGGCGAGGAGGGCCGCGGCGGGCCGGCCGTGCCAGCCACTTCGCCCAACTTGCACGGACCAAACGCTTGCACCACGATATCCTCTTGCGTGCGACACGCTTGCAATTTGAGGTGGCACTCGGATTCGTAAGTTTTGCCATCGCTACCGCATACCTGTTGGTTTTGGTTAAACTTAGATACTCTCAACCGGTAAAGTTACAAGGTCGTGTTCTTCGATGTGAATATTAATTTGATGTAACTTCGTTACACAGATAACTTCAGACTTTTAATAAATTATGGGTTATTAATAATTCTTTAGTGTGTAATGGGGTTGATGTTCGTAATTACGTAATGTAACATTAGGTGTGTGTATTGTGTGCTCACCAGCATGTTGGTATCGCTGTCGGAGCAGGGCGCAGCTGCGCACTCGCAAAGGGCGCCACCAGTGCGTTCCGTGCAGACCGCTCCGAAGTAACAAGATAGTTCTGCACATGATGATACTACTCCACCAGTTTCAGCTATATTAAAATAATGTTTTTTAAGGAACCATGAGAAAAACTTCAAATAATTTACTTAGGTATATAGTGTAAAATTCTCAGTCAGAAAAGCTATAATTCATGTTTTTACAGAAAACATATCTACATTGAAGGGCAACACGGAGAAAATGAAGTTGATGCACACATTCGTGGTTAAATAACCACATACCAACAAAAAAGAAAAACGGTTAATACGAAAACATCTTGACATGGGTCAGGCATGGCATTGTTGTAAGTACCTTTGTAATGAGGACCCTAAATCTCAGTGAAGAGTGGGTTTGTGTTTTTTTAAAGAAAATACGACTTACGGTCGGAACACCCGTTGGGTCCTAATCTGCGTCTGTGGTCGGCGCACACGGTACACTTCTGTCCTTGAACCCCGGTTCGGCAAACACATCGACCAGTCATTTGTTCGCAATCCTCCCTAACTGAACCGAAAGCGGAGCACCCACACGCTAAAATAGAATACATTTATAAGTACCTTCAGGCACCTACACATTCGAATTCTATTTTCAGCATAATAAGTTAAAAGCTGTGGGGAGAAACTTTGTGAAAGTGTAAAGTATTGCTGAATTGCAAAATTATGAATGATCAAGAAGTACATATACGTACGTATACAGCCAGTGTGGCCGGAGCCGATCCTGGGCAGGCCCCAATAGCCGGGCTCGCACCGGTCGCACTTGAGGCCGCCAACACCGGGCCGGCAGACACATTGTCCGTCGTCATCGCATCGATCCGACACCGAGCCGAGCCGGTTACAACCGCAAGTCGAACTCGTGATTGGACACCCCTCCTCATTAGGACCGCTGGCTGCGGTCGAACCGTCAGAACAACACCCATACGAAGTTTCGGAACAGTGAGATGTCTTCTTTTCCTCAAGTTGTCTCGAATCGTCTGCACAATAATGTATTCACGAAATTATTACCGATATTCTGCTTGCATGTGCCTCTAGACACACGAGTGAATAAAATAGTCTATTTTATAAGATGGAGACAAAGGACCCGAAGCGGCAACGGCTAGCGTGATTCTATCCAATTTACGGTTGGTGCCGTGTACCGTTAGTATCATCACTCTGACAAATCACCAGTTAGACATCATATTATATGCATGAAACCAAGGTTTGCTTCGTGGAAATATCCCAGAATAGTAAAATTATAATAGAATATGATTGCTACTACAAATCAGTTTTGCTTTAATTAAAATTGATTAATTGAACCTGTACAAACAGTTGAAATTACTGACTACGGAATATTTGTCTGACGCTGATATAATTATAGGAGCAGAATTATACATTTACAGGGTTCAGTTCTACAAATGGTTATTACACTTGTTGGATGTTAAATGTTAGAAAGTTTAGTCTAAACGGACAGTGTATTCAATTAGCGTAATGGTTAGCTAAGTACGAGCAACGATAGAAAGTAGATAGAAACATTTGATTTTAAAGAAGCACGCTAAAACGTACAATATTATGCTAAATTAATATAAATTGCAATTTATTTAATAGTTTAATAGTAATACTCACTTTTGGGGCAGCAGCGAGCCGCCGTCAGTGTGATATGACAGTAGCTGCCGGCAGGACAATCCTGCCGGTGCGGCCCGTTACCACAGTCTATTTCGAGGCCAGTGGTAGGGTCGATCATAGCTTTATTATTACCGCAGGGTCTTACTTCCATACCTGTGGTTAACAATAAATACATTTCCCAAAATGATAAGATGAAATTTGCTTTGCTTATATATTTATAAACTATAAGAATTCGTTAGTATGTGTTAATAAGCGTGAAAACAAACCTTTGCAAAGATCCAGTGGCCTTAGTCTCAACTCGAGTTGTTTCTGACAGCCCTCTTTACGCATAGCACAGAGACTGGGATAAAGTCTGAAGTCTGAGGCGCAGACAGGGAAGTATTCGGTTTCATGCGGACATTCGAAAAGGCAGGAACAGCGTGGGTAACCGTCGGAGCCGATCTCGCAGCTGGCGCCGAAGTCACATCGGATGTCGCGGCAGGCGGCGGGCCCGGCCGTGCCGTCCAGGTCAGTGGCGCCCCACGCGTCCGTGGACCCGTCCTCCGCCTCGGTTGTAGTCATCGCGGTCGTCGCTACACCCCACCCAGATATTTGCGTGTTAGTCGAGCGATAAAGCGGAAAGTAAGTTAACACGTTCATCGCGGAAGCCCATTTATGCATCTAGTTAATATGACGCAACGAGATCTATAAGTTCTCGTCGTGATCCATCAGGAATAACGCAACGAGATCCAGCAGATCTCGTACGACTCAGTCACTTCAAACCCCAATAGTTTTATGAAATTTGAATAATTTTATATTTTTTTTGTATGTGTAGGTAGGAGATGATAAGACCTTTCAGTAGGTTTTCACCGCCTCAAGTTATGTCGAAAACAATAATGGAAAATTTACAAAATAGAAAAACGAGAACTTTTGGATCTCGTTCAGCACTAGATAGCAAGAAAATGCGAGTACTTTTAGATCTCGTTTTGCAGATATTGCATAGTATCGATAAAAAAATAGTGATGAGAAACAATAAGACCAACAACATTATCGATAAAATTAATCATTTATTATAATACTATAGTGTAAGGCATTAGAAACTTATAAACTATTCAGTGCAAAAAATGTCAATGTTTTTCATTAACATGGAAGACACATAGTTTTTTCACACTTCACACAGAAACCTTTTACCTGTTTTGTCTTTTTATCAGCTTCCTTGCTAGTCATAGTTTTTCGTGCCTTTTCATACCAACTCACACAACGTCTCTTCTTGGTATTCACTATATATTTGTGTTCAGTGGTCACTTCCGGATTATAGCGTAATTGATATGCACACATCGAAAGTTGACACGACACTAATTATTTTCTTGTGAGGATTCGCACGAGATCGCTACGAGATCCTTTAGTTCTCGTTCCGCGCTAGATGCAAAATTTTACTATTTGGTCGCAACGAGACCTATTAGATCTCGTACGTTTTTATTCATAAAAATACTACATCCAATGTACCTAATGTGAACAAAAATATTTGTCTCACTCTATCAGTAAAGAAACATACAGAAATATCATTTGCCGAAATGAGATGGACATAGGATTTCACTTGCGCGATACTAAAACGTCACAAACGAGAACTAAAAGGTCTCGTTCCGCGTTGAACGTGTTAATTGATTGACGGTGGGTCGCTTTATTGAAATTACTGCCAACAACCGGGTTGATGTCGGTCCGATAGTAAATATTTTCAGTTAAACCAATCATTTTTACGAACTTCCCCAGCTATTAAATGTGTTTTTGTTTGCTGGTTAATTTACGTGGCCAGAAAAGAAATTAAGCTAGTTAGATTAGTAGTAGTAAATGTTAATAGTGTTAATAAGGAAGCAGAAAATATGGCGTCTAGATATAGATTACATAAGTGACTCACTCATAGCAATTGGTGGTACTACAGCGAGTCTATCTTTACAGTCTCCATAAAAGATGACGTGCAGTGTGGCTGGCGGAGGGAGTCTGCAAGCTGCTTTCTGTAGTTCGCACTCGTTGGGAAACGTCTGCATGGTACTGCCACAAACTGGTTCACGAGCAGCACCAGTGCAATCCGTGGGACATATGCACTCGCCAGCGGCGCAATGTGCACCAAAGGCACACTGAACTCCTTCACACAGAGCTGTTGGAAATAAACCAAATAAATAAACGGCAACAAGACACTCAATATTATGATTGAAATGTAATTGTACCAAGAAAGTATTACAAGCGAGTCGCGTGAATCATAAATAGCAGTACAAGCCCAAGTTTTATTTCGTCTGTGCTGGCAAGGTTACGACTTTGTAAGCACCCCGGCTGAAGTTTTCCGAGAAACGAATGGCTGCACAGATAATGTCATTACGTTGGACAATTGTGTGCTTCCTGAAATAGTACTCTCTCATTCTGCCGCTAAGGAAAATTAGTCTTCCTCGTTCTCTCATTGAGGGACGAGGGAAGACACCCGTGCAAATTTAATAACGATTGTTTACCACTTCTCCGCAAAATGAAAGTCTTGTGAAAGCGGTCGATTAATGCCGGACGGAAAATGCGAGGAGATGTTTTGTAATAAAATTTTAAAGTAGAAACACTGAGGAGACCACAATATCTAGCGCTAAAATCGGTAAACATTAAAGTTTCGTAATCATATACAAGAACCTGTGAATTAATGGATTGTTTAATAAAAAATCAAGGGGAACCCGAAAAAAACGTATCTTTAAAAAAAATTGAAAATATCAATCGGCAATCTTTATTGTTGAGATTTGAAGCCATTTACAGGACAGAAATTCATATTAAAGTTGTCTCCGGAAATTAAATTTAACAATGGAATCGCAGTCCAATATCTCTCTGATATATCGGTATTTATTTCAGTGTTTCGGTGGATGAAATATTTGGGGCATCATTTCGACAATACTCAGATTTTAGTTAAGTCGAATGTTCAATAGTTACATACATATCGTATTCTCGGTAATCAATTCAATACCTATATAATATTTTTTTCTTTTATAATTGGATGCGATAACAATCTAAAGTTCGAAGTAGACCTCCCGCGATTAATAAAGTAACCGAAGGATGCACATCACAAAGGCGATTTACCTAATCTCTGTTTCGGGTACGCCCGTTATGGGGAGACTTTAATCCGCTATCGATCTTTAATCCCCCTGTGCAATACCTAAGCCTATCACGGGTTTATAAAAATCTCTTTGTTCAATAGAACTCCTACAAGTTGTGAAAAATAGGAGGGGCAGAAAATTAACGCGTATATTTTTACATTGTTAACAAAACACATCTCTTGATAGAAATGCCAGTTCCTGAGTAAACCAAGTTGAAGGATGTTTCCATCAATCTTGTGAACTCACCTTTATATATCTGGAACATTGCAACATATAAGTGAATAATTAAAATTCTGAACTCTAGCGCTCCATATATTATGGACGCTAGGGTGTGTAACATTGTTGCTTTGTCAGTCACTATTTTTGTATAAATATGTACTCTTATATGTTTGTCTTTGGTAAACCGTACCCTCTGCTCTCGTTGGTATTCGGAATACCTATTTTTGCAACAGATAAAGTGTGATGTGTGGAATTTACTAACTTCAATCCATATCAATAATTCACTCTCAAAACATTTAATAGTTATTTTTCCTTGAAATTTCAGATTCATACCCAACTATATCCAGATAAATCTCGTCTATAAATTCTAATAATTTAGCTATCAATATCAATTTACCGGTTTGGGGGCCAAACTTTGGATCTGCGTATAGCGATAAAGTAGGGAGTTGGTTAAGCTTTAATTCCACATGATTTCATGTTAAAAGCTTTTAGGGGTTTCATATTTTAATATACCTAACTAACTGGCCTCGGTCGTTTAGCTGATTTCAAATATTGATTTCTAAATGTGGGTGCACTAAGCTTGAACATATAAAAGTTTGTAACTTATCATCAATCGGAAAAAGAATAAAAATAGATGCAGCTGTTGCCGAAGGTGAGTGAAAAAAACTCTTTTGATGATGAAGGAAAGTTAAGACATGATAAAGAAATGTTATCTTATTATAAGGAAAACATAACTCTTGGAACCGATATAATATTAAAGAAAGACAGGGTAAAGAGCTGCTTCGATTAAATAAATGGACAGATTTTCAAAAGGTCATATTCGTACGCTTACCTATTATTAGGAATGTTTGTTAGGAATATTAGAAATTTACTTTCATGTGCGTAGATAAAGCTAATTATGTTGGTAATCACTGTCGACACTTTCGAATAAATGTACGCATTTTTGCTATTGTTAGGATAAAACACGTATATTTCAAATCCTTATAGTAGTTAACTATGTAAAGGTATAATAAACACAGCTAATTCCAAAAAAGTATCAAAGTAACAATACAACAAAACGAGGGTAGTATTAGACTCACCACAATCGCCTTTGTATGCGAGCCGCAGATCAGTTTGTTCACGACACGCTGTCGAGTCCAGCTCGCATTGCGACGGGTATGTCTGGCCGTCGCTCCCGCATGCCAAGTCCGACTCCTGCACCAACGAACATCGTATGAATTCACGATAAGCTTTGCCAAATACACGTTCAAATTCCCCACATCAAAGCTAACTTAAACCAAATACATGAAAGATTTTACTTCAGCAAATTTTATTCTTTGTAACAAATAGATAATGTCCACAAAAACGACAGAGAAAAACCAGACTGCTATGTTCACTGTGACATTAATTTTCGTAATGTAAGAGGTGCCATCCATAAACCACTAAAGGCACCAAAAACGTAACTTACAAGGCAATTTCGGACAGAAACCAAGAACTTCTGAGGATCTTCACTTAGAAATATAAGAAAGTACGCTAGACTAATCTCACGGCTCACAGATCTATTATTTACCGTGGACAGGTCGGTCGACTTAAATTTATCTTTTTGGGAAGCATTTTCAAATAAATACTGTCGCAGCATAGCATCAATTTGATGATGTAATATATATAATGGCAAATTTAAACCGAAACAAGGTGAACATCGTAATTAACAATTTAATGATGGTAATATCTGAACGATATTATTGTTAAGCTTATTATGATCCGGCTCCCAAACCAAAGCAGTATAATCACAGCTTCTCTTTCACCAATTATGTATTGTTTGGTAGCTTATTTCGGTGTATTGTTTAAAATCGGCTTAACTTGATTGGTTTGAAACTGTAGCTTTAAGAGGTTATTAGATTGAGTGCTTAATAAATTGTTTGAGTGCCTTTGTAGCAAACAGACCGATTTTAATTTGATATTGTCATGACCATTTATGATTTATTTTTAAGCGTAATGTTTTGTTATCAAATTATCATTATCACATTGAATAAGCATGATAATGTACATATGTAATAGTAAGTCGTGATATAGTTAATTATTTTTGGTTCTAAATTGTTTTTTATCACGACTGATTTAGTATGGCCACATTTGATGCAGACCTATAACTTGATAAGATAAATTGGTTGATATATTATTCAGTTCACAAATACTCAAAATATCGTTTGGCTTAGAGATACTGAAGTGGTAGATCTTATATAGACGTTAGTTAACCATGTGTGGCGTCGAATTCCTACACATCGCGGTCACACCACTACCCGCCGAGGCTATCTACGAAGGGGGGAATTTCACCGAAATGCTTTATGCAACCCATCATAACTTTATAGGAATGTTAATCTTGCTACTTACTAGTAGCTATATGTAGCTATCTAGAGTGCAAACAAATGCTGCCGCTCGGAAACTCAGTAGTTGCTAAAACTAATGGTATTTACTTTTGATTATGTCTGTTTTGCAGTTTGTCAATTAGAAAGGAAGACTTGGCTTTGAGTTTTGAGCATACCTGAGCATAAGAATGTTAATGTTCATTTCTTCCTACACGTAAACGTAAACATCAGTTATGGGCAATAAGGTGTGTTTAGTTCGAGTTACGTATGGCACGCTTTCATTGTTTTATGTTGAACCCACATAAAGATATCGAAACGTTCAAGCGGTATGGTTTGCGCTGTAACTCCAACGAAATGTGTGGTGATGGTGTAATACATCGTGTTTAGAAGTGTTTATATGTGTCTTACAAAGTTAGGCAAGCTAGTCGAAGGGGTAATAAATATGTGTGCAGTAAATTCAGTAGTGTACAATACCTGTGCCTCGGTGCAGTTGTGGTTGCAGCGACATATGGGCCGGCCGGTGTCGGCATCCACGGCGCAGTCACCGCCGCCCTTGCATACGATGTCCGAGCAAGTCTCTGAACAATACACGTCTAATAAGAATATTGGACATACGAGAATTGCTATTTATATCGTTTTAGTTTATGGCTCGTATAATTTTAGGTTTATGATTTGAATTTAATTTTATAACGAGTAGAACTTTGGATTTATACGGCCAAACATAAATCTACGTACTACTTACTTCTCAACAGTTGGATTCAATATGTTTATTGTTATTTGACAGTTTTGATTTATAACATAATGCCAATCTCTTCCGTTGCCGTTTTCTATCAAAGTGCCATATTAAGACGCAAGTAAATCGAACAACGTTATTAAAAGTTTAAACTCAGGTAATTTCCTCGCAAAGTGATTGATTAGCTGTAATCTTATATAAAGTGGCCTTTGTGCTTTATCGACAAGTGGTAGCTTGAAACCCTTTGAAAGAAATTCCATTAAACTGTGACTAAGCGCCGGTGAACTGCTCTATCAAATATTGTTTCAATAATTAATAGCCATGCCCGGACGCCTTTATATAATAAAATTAATCCGTATTCTCTGTTCATCAATCCGCGTCGCGTTCAATTTCCATTGAACAATTTTCATTGAGCTATTTTAATCTCTAATTGACATTTCAGTGCGCAATGATAGAGTAACTTACAATTTATTACTGTGTTGAGTCCCGCGAACAAATTGAACTGAATGAGTTTCAGCGGAAATAAATGAGTGTTCATGTAAATATACAGGGGTTTATTAAATGTTGAGCACCTATCTACGCTGCAGCGAGCTCTTGGGCTTTTCTCATTATATTGTGCATTTTTTACAACATCGGCTGTTCTTGTTACGTTACAATTAAATGAACAATGAAAAAAGAGGCTTTCAAATAATTAATACCGATTTTACATCAGTATCAGTTACTCGAACTTTATAAACTGTTTTGTCAGTAAAAAAAGTACCTATATCAGCTTTACTAGTTATGTACAATATAAGACCACATACTTGACGTTGTAAGAGCACATTGACAAATGAAAATCACTCAACTCATTTCCTTGTAACTCAAAATTATGTGATACTTAAAAAAAAAAGAAAAAAACGTAAAATTCTGAGCACCACAAAATATTGCAAAAGAATTTTTGTGCGTCTTTTATTGTCAATTTCACAAAGAATATTTTCATCACGGGAAATTGATAGCGATTTTTCTCCAAGATACTCTGAATAATATTTCATCTCCGGATTCGGCTATGCGGTTAGAAGATTTTAATTTAAATGACCCATGAAAACATTTTATCCTCCTTTTGAAGGTAAATATTAGAGAAATAAATCAACAGCCAACATGTAACTTGTTAAATTGTAAATATTATACTTTGAAAAGATAAGCTTTGTTCTCAACAACACTTACAAAGTTTTATTTAGGTTGTCTATATTTAATTAGTAAAGTTCCTCTAATAAATTAGTTCAGAGAAGTGGTCCGTTCTGCGCCTAGGGAGTTAGGCTGCTACCAGGTATTACTTATACTAACCTGTAGGTACAAGGACGGTTGTTCGAACATGAATAGGTTATTATGGAGTACTTTGGGGGTTAAAGTTCAGATAGCTTTACTTCATTTGATTTCTTGTTACATATACCTATCAGCTTTAGTGTAAGTTTCACTACCTCCTGACTTATCAAAAATAAAGCACATGACATTCAATGAAACAGTCTCAACAACAACTCTTAGCAGCTCATACTTTCTATGACAGATAAGTATAGGTAATACTCACGACAAGTTCCATTATACAGCACTTTGAGCTCTCCATCAGGCAAGCCTTCCTGGCAGGCGTGCATTCGCATCTTGCACTCGGAGCCGTACGTGTTTCTGTCGGAGGCGCAGACGGGCGTGAGCGTGGCATCGCATACTGGGCATGCGCACTGCGCCGCGCCGCCGCGAGCCACGCACGCGCCGCCCCATGGACATGAAGCGCGGGCGCATGGGTTCTCTACACCTGTTGGACAAAACATGATAGTGTTTCTACTGTATGGCTGGTGGGACGAGTATTTTAACTATAAAAGACGAACAAGACTCGTAACTCACCACAAGGTCCTGTGTAAGCTATCCGCACATCTCGATTGTCTAAACATGAGGTCCTATCCAGATGGCAGCGACTGTCGTAGGTGCGTCCGTCCGAGCCACACACAGGCCGCACCACCGGCTCGCACTCCACGCCACAGCCGCACACCGCCACGCCGCGTGCGTCCAGCGAACAGTGCTCCCGAGCTCCACACTTCACCGAGTCACACGGATGTTGTGCTGTTACAAATTGAGCAAAATATTTCCAACAATTAATTTAAACACGCCCGTGACAGCTTTCAAATCTATTAAAATCTCAAAGACCCTGACATAAATTTATTACGAACAATTTAACACAAAAGTTAGTTAACTCTGATGGATAGAAAGCGAGAGAAAGCAGCACTTGTAATATTAAAACTTTAATACTAGGTAACGAAATTATTCCATTCCTGCCACAATTTCTTTCGGGTCAACTTGACGCCTCAAAGCTCGTACTCAATTACTTTTGTAAGGACAAAATGTCTCCTCAACACGGGATACAAATAAGCTGGCGCTTTACATTTCCGAATAAAGATTTAATTTTAGATTAGGGGACTAGGTTTTGGAGTGAATGACTATTTATTATAAAATGAGCTACTGAGAAACATAAGGGGCAAGTTGCAGCTTTCGCTAGAAACAGATAAGAAAAATTACCGGAAGCGCATTCTCCTCTGTAGGCAATAGTAAGTTGTTGTCTCGTCCGACATGACTCTCGGCGCAAGGCGCACTCGCTTGGATAGTCTTTGTAGTCGGAGCCGCACACGGCGGAGCCGGGCCGCACCAACAGATCGCACGGTGGACCACATCTGCAGACTGGCGCCCGCGCTTCATTTAACTGACATACGCCACCGTCCGCGCATTCATGTTCCGAGCAGGGATCTGTGAGAAACACTCATATTTTTAATGTGATAACATGCTAACATTATATCTAGTAATTCAATGAAATAACACAAAAGTAAACGGCAAATGTAAGCTAAGGAAAACGGCAAATGTAAGGTCTGTGAGAGCAGTCTTTTGTCAGACCTTTGTCTGAGAAAACTTCTTATCTTAGGTACAGCAATTCTGTCTTATAAAAGAGTACTGGCTATGTTGAAACAATCTAATAAAAGCTCCGAAGCAAGCTAGAGTAATGTAAATAAAGAATCTTACAAAGGATGTTGGAATGTGCGGGCATTCGGTCTTGTACAAATTTAGTTCAGATCGAATATTCCGGGACAAGTTCAGTGAAAAGGGTTAGCGAAATGTACTTACATTTCATATATAAAGTAAAATAGATTAAATTACTTTTATGAAAAAGAAAACATACGACCCAATTTACGTAGGTATTGTATGATAAATAAAGTTTGTCTCGCCTTTCGGAGGGCAGGCAATTTATTGTACCTATTTTTTACCAAATATTTTGAAATGCTTATGAACACATTGACCTACATTTATTAAGTCACAGTTACATTAAATGTACTGATTGATATCGTACAAGGTGGATCCTTTTCAATATAAGCAGAGTGACAGAAGGCGTGTCACCTTTCTACGCACGTTTCCAAAGAAAGCCCGATTTCATTCCGGGACAGTCACGTCATCTGACACGGGCAAAATGAAATGTTGACCCTTTTGTGCGCTTCGCGTCTATTATTAAGAAAAAATCTCTTAACGAGTTATTTTTATGTTCTCAAAGATCGACACGAACAATACGAAGCCATTATGTTTTAATTAATAATCCCTCATTAAAGTTACTGTGGCTTTTCAGAGTAGGCGTATAAAAATACTTTTAGCGACAAGTGATTAATGGTAACAACAATTAAGATAGTCTAACTTTTTATAAACTAGCTATCAATTAATGTTTTTGTGAGTAATTAACTGGTCATTTTGCAATTACTTAGGATGAGAATAAGTTAACAAAATAATTTGAAAACGAATAATATTTCGCAACAACAAATTTTCACAAGCATAACTTAACATAACGAACCGTTTCAAATAGACAAAACCAGAACAACTATGTATGCTTTGCTGAATCTGACCAAACTACAAGCAGATTGTCAACAACAAACATTATATTATGTTAAAACTTCAGAGAGGGTTCTAGCGAAAGTATAATGATGTATGTGTAACTTGCCGCATTTTCCATGGTATTTGATAGTTATGTTGAGTTGGTTGTCGCATGCGTGTTTGTCGAGGTGGCACACGGATGGGTATTCTCTCCCGTCGGTCCCACACACAGGTTTGCGTCGCTGACAACTTCTGGGACATCTGCACTCTGGTTGGCCGTATGCTGCGACGCATCGAGCTCCGACTGGACATGATACCCCAGTACATGGGTCTCCTGCATCTGTTTGGAAGAACAAAATCATTGCAAACAAAATGTAAGCAGAAATAAAACTCACATGTTTTTTTTTTTGCAATGAATACTACAGTTGGCAAATATCATGATTAAAAATAGTTAGAGTAATTTATTTGCATCATTATAAAGTCGGTCAACGCACCGATCTATAACCATTTTGCAGACCAAACTTCGCAATAAAACAAACCCACTTATATAAAGTACGGTGTACGTATAACCACGGCTTATATTGGCAGCAAATTGTGTGAGGATTGTGAAGTTGTGGGGATCCATTGGAAGTGTGACGAGATTAAGGGCAGAAAGACGCTTTATCTTATCGAGTGTCTGTCCTCATAGTGAACGGTTGACACTGTTAATACTCAATGTGACGGGTGGCACTGCTCATGGCGCCAAGCTCTTCGAGTAAACACTTTATTACTGAACATGTTTGTTTATCGTCAATGTTGAATTTCCTTATTGAACACTTGTTAAGCAAGTCCGCGATTGTATGGTATTTTTAGACCTTACATAAATGTATATTTGGAAGTATTTACCCGATTTTTTGTTACAAGTATGTATTTTTCCCTTTAACAAGTTAATCAACAAGCAGTAGCAAAGCCCTAAATTTAATTATGCATAAAAGAAATATTTATACGTAGACAAATGAAAATCTTGACTAGGTACCTTTTACCCGTGTAATAACAATGTTAGTTTACTGCCTAAAGGTCTTGGAAAGAGCTGGCACTGTCGTCAACTAAAGTTGTCGACCGTTTGAATAGGAAATTAAAATATTACCTATAATTCTGCTTAAATATGCTGGCATAAAATCACGATACAATGTGCAATAAAACCTAGTATTGAAAATGTTTTTTGGTCTATCTACTTCCCGGGTAAGTATTAATCGCTTTACAAATATTTATAATGCACATACCTACAGATAACAATACCTAATTAAACATTCATTCTCACATTGAAGTGTGCACAAATAAGTAAATGGTAAGTCAGCAGAAAACAGTTATCAACTCTGTGAGTTTTTGCCTGAAATGCATTAGTAATATCAATCTGCCACATTCACCTGCTGTTATTATTTCAATGTATTTTTCAATCATGACATACGAGTCAAAAGGTGCGCAACAGTATGCGTAACATAAAATAGCGTGTCTCAAAACATAAACTTGCACACAGATTAATCATATTAACGAACATATTAATAACGTTATCTCAACCTAATTCAGCCAGCAGGGCTTGTAATAGAATTTCACATTTAAACGAGCAACATTTAATCATCATTAAATAAATAAAGTTGGTCGACTCTTACCGCATTCTCCTTCATGTTTGACGCGTAAGTTGAGTCGTCGCTCGCAGGCTTCCTTACGTAAGTAGCAATGGTTGCGATACGTGCGGCCGGCGGTGGAGCACACGGGCGCCGGTGACGTGGGGCATGTCGCGGGACAAGCGCAGTGGGCACGCCCGTCCCCGAGGGAAACACACTCCGCGCCCCAACGACAAAATGTTTTTTCACACGCCTCTGAAAATGAAAAGTTGTTCAGTATTCACGTCCGTGACCACACGCATTTATAAATCGTAAATGCAATGGAACTTTACATGTTTTAACTTCGGGTGTAATTTATTTAAGTTATTCATAGGATTAATTACCTAGCGCTAGGTGACCAGTATACTCTATTTCGCTGAAAAAGGACGGCTTTATAAAGACACCTGTGGTAGTAGAGTTTAAAAGAAGAATAAAAAAGTAAAGTGAACGCATTGATTTACGGTGCTGATTAAGTTTATAATAAAAATATCTGATAAATTCACAGAATTGATTAAGGTACGTCGTCGGGCTGAGACGTGAATAGCGCTAATAAAACTGATATCCCTCGCCGCAAGCCACCGGCGAATTCTTTGAACAAGATATAATTCTTTAGCGAATTCCGCGATGGATGACACAATTTCCAATTTTCTACCTGGGGAGTTAGAGGCGTGACTAAATTATTAAGGACTAAAATAAGATGCGAGCTTCCTTTTCGCCACAGCATTGTAATAGATAGAACAAGCTTAAAGATTGGCGATTTCTATCGTCTTGTTAAAATTCTAAGCAGATATTGTCGGGCGCGAAGTCACACAGCGGCTTAGTAAAAGTTAATTTACCATTTTCTTCCCCGTCATAAAGTTTTAAGTTTTGTCAGTTGTGAGCCAATAATGCCTGAAGTTTATAAGCGTAATAAAGAGATGCTTTACAAAATTTGCTACAATAATTTGTTTGTTTTTCATAAATTATTGTAATATGCATAATGGCAAATTACGGAGCTTTTACTGGATGAAATTTAGTAGGTAAGTAGGTATGTACTTAGTTATTATAAAGAAATGGGTAGATGTACCAGGATATACATACTTAGTTAATTAAACTTTGCATTGGTACGGCTCCAACTAAGTATGTTGGGAACGGTATTTAGTTTTATAGGGTGCATCAGAAATAAAAATCATACTTAGAAAATATAAAATTTTTATCATAAAATATTTCTTTCGACTAACGTTCACAGATTTTTTCAGTTTAACTAGTGTTCTTATATCACAGAAACAAATCTATACGTATGGTTATACTTCAGTACATGTTAAAGCCATAAAAGAACCCAAATCGGAATGGTTTCAATTTCACCATATTCAACAATCTATAATAGGATTGTTGGAAATGGACTGATCTAAATTATTCATCTTAATAACTTATATAATTAAGTTAATAATTTTCCGGCACAATGAAATTCTGTAAATAGATTTTTAATATCAGTAAATTATAAGGTTGACCTTGAGCACCTGTCCGCAGGGGGTAAGTTAATGCTTTTGAATTATCTGCCTAGATCCTAAAATGTCTCTGATTTTAATCGAATCCATTGCTAAAACAAGACTATTTTCAATTGACAAATAGCCAATGATCTTTATCCATAAGCCATTGTGTGAGCTCTATAAATAACCTGCGGCTTTGAAGATGACAAATTGTTTTTATTATTGTATTTGTGTCTTGCAAAGAGGTCAAGAATCAGAATTCAGCGGCGAGCTCATTTCCTTGACTTTCATATAAAATGTTACAGACGAATCCGCTTAAGAAAAGAAAGCAGTCGGAAATAACAATTTTGTAAGAAACAAACAAAATGTTAGAACGCGAATCGCTGTTGGAGAAGCCCGAGATAAATGGAGACAGGGAGGGGAGATAAAAATGATGGCGGATGCTTCGTGAATGGAAGAAAATTAGGAAATTCACCGCGGCGCTTTTTCAGGCGCGAGAGCTGTTTAAATTATCCATATTATCTGTGTATAAATAAAATTCTACTCATGCGGCTTGAATTTATAATAAGATGAGGTGAAATTATTGGGTTCTACTTGTCATCTTTATCTCTTATGACATGTTTTTCACGTACGATATTCAATTTTATGATAAAACCTATAACAGATACACATAATGAATAGATCTCGCCTGGGCTAATCCCGAGAAATTGTACCGATCGTCATCATTATCTGGGTCAGTATGCCTATTCAGGTGCATCCAATTCCAATTATAGATACCTACTGGAATATAATCTCGAAATACCTTTTACCCTTTAAAAGGAGAAGCGGATAAAAAGAAACAAACCACAAAGAGATAAAGATAACTCTTTAGAAACTGGTAACTAGGCAGGGGAATTATTATTTATCAGCGTAGTAATTATGACTACCCAACGACCGAACAGATATTCAAAGGACTACACTTTAAGAGAAATAAACCTTAAATAATAACCCGACATAATATAGACGCTCACTCTCGCCCACATAATTCGGGACGCGCCCTCCTAAAGTCTCGGAGACAAAGCAATTTTGTTGGCTCGAGACACCGACGTAGTTGGCATGTCACTCGCACAGTACCTACACATGTGGATTGTGGACTGAAGATAAGCTTTGAAGACGTACCGACGCATATAATACGTAGTTTACTTACCTAATTAAAAGAGCGGTCCAGTGACTAATAAAGGAATACTGAAACGGATCTATTATCACATATTTTTCAATCAAACGTCCATCTCGTTTTAAATCACGATAAACCGTTCAATTAAGGGGAACTAATTTTAATCTCCGATTAACCTGTTACAGGTTTTAACAACCGATGGAAAGTAATCAAGTACCTGGGACCCACCCACCGAACGCAAAATACACATTGCAGATTATCCGCTACAAGTTACGGGAAGGTAAAACTCATAATATTAATTTTCAAACGTAATCCACGTTTTCAATTCATTAATTTTATTGATGTTGGGCTTTTACGAAGTTATGACCGTGTAAAAACTATAAATTTAATCAATTTCAAAAGCTTTTAAGCGGTCGATTCAGGGAATCGCTTCCTATAACGTAAATTATGTTATGATTTTATAAACAGGGATTACTCAGACATGCATTTCTTTAACAAGTACCATGCCTACACTATTTTATATATGTATTAGTATTCAACAGATATAAATTCAATGCTATTTATATTCTTCCAGCTATTTAGGACCGAAAAGCATTTATGAACACAGCTCACAAAACATGGCTAGTTTAAAGTTTCAAAACAACATAAAACACTGAACACCATAACAAATAATGCAAAACGTAAAATTAATAACAACAGTAACGTAAACACGAATTTATGCTAAAATAATTATATTCGTAATGAGTGCATTCCATTAGGACCAACACAGAAAAAAGAATTCTAAATCCGATAATGATGTTATCAATTTGTTGATGAAAACGAATAAATTATGCACAATGAAGGATTTTATGAAATAGTGGCAAAAATATTTTGTTAAGTACGCAAATAACATTCGAAAAATATCACAATAGGCACTAACATTTTCAATTACAAATCTTTTTAGTCAAAAATATAAGCACGTGTAACCTTTTCACCTGCCAACCTTGACTCAGGAAATACTTAATTTAGTGAGAAACGTGCTTATTCATATTTACTACTGGCATAATAAGTAGTATTGGACAAATGAAAACAACGCAATTAAATTAATTTCTCACCTTCGGGAGCTGGAGGTCTAGGCTGATAGTGTAAATCTGAAACAAATGAATCAATTCGTTAATATTGAAGCTATTATTAATGACATACGTACTATTAACGTTAGTGTCCGTTCTTCATCTTAATATCGATTCGATTAATATTAATTCGATTAAAAATACATAAAGCAAATGTCTGCAAATTAGAGTTACCTAGGTTTAAATAAACAAACGCTGAAATTTTGCAAACGTTCACACAAGTTTATTTTATTCCAAAATAACATCTAAATAACTCAAAATTCATCAGATGATCCATTTGCCAAAAATGTAATCATAGGTAACTCGAGACTAGATGTTATATTGTATTCGTGCATTTAATAAAATGACATTGCAAAATTAACCTTATGCTATTTGAAAAACAGTGGACATTGACGTAGATAAAACACACAAAACGTCACACAATCTCATTGCAACCATCATTAATTACAAACGTGTAATAACTGCACATGACCGCCGAAAACTATGCACCAGTTTTGTTTACAAAACCAAAATGTTATCATCAAACCGAACTATTGCAACACCGCAACGAGGTTTTCTACTGATGAATACTGTTTTTGTTTAATTTTGTTAACGATTAAAACATTTACAAACTCAAAACTTAGGTGTACCTATTGCTTTTTTCAAAGAATTAAAATCAAAGCAAACGAAATGACAACCGCAGAAAAAAATGTTCCCGCCATTTTGTTTCTTTTTTCAAATATCGGCGTTGTCTTCAGCCAGCATCAATGTTTTTTTTTATCTATGGCTTTTATATCGATCGCGATGGTGGTAAATAACTTTTTTGTTTATTATAATTAGGCAATTTCTAAGTTTTGCTCGGAAATACATATTTTATGTCAAAAACGACTTTCGTATTGTTTAATACTTATTTCGCTCTTCATTTTCATAGCAAAAGAAGGTCAAGGAAAATTTGTAACCTAGAATCAAACCATGACCAAGGATTTGCTTTACCATTTTTTTTTTAGCAAAACTTTGTTCAAGACCTCTAATACACGAATCATGTACTTATTAGACAATAATATCAGCCAGGATATCATCAAGTCAAAGGAAACTATTTAAAAAAAGATACATTGGATACTATCACAGAAAATGTCAAGCCCGTCGCTTTTATTTTTATGTTCCTCAGCCGTCACGTTCGCTTTGGTGTCCACAAAAATGTTGGTACTGCTACTTTGAAATCCAATTCAAAACGGAAACTGGCAGTTATACGGGTTTACTTTGCTTTTATTGATTTTACACGGCTTTGTTCCAACACCGTTCAGCAATATGTAGGGGACTTGTTTTAAATCACCTTTAATGCTTTAAACGTGCTCAATTCAGTGCCATTATAATTAAAAATAAAAGGCATCTAATGTATCGAATAGCTGGAAGTACGTTGACAGATCAAACATACCTACTCGGGAAATTGGATTTCTAAAGGATTGTTCGGCAAACATCACGACGTAGCACTCGTGACCGAGTTTTCGGTGTTCAAGTCATACTTAGGTAAGATTTTTCAGCCTATTCTTGAAACTCTAAGTACTTGGATTATGGATTGGATATTTTAGAATATGGATTTATACACAAATTTTGGATCAGTTTCTTATGAGTTGAGGTTGATATCGTATTTTTTCCTTATTGGTTGATTGATTCAGTAAATAATTCAATCATTCAACGCTATTTCCAGCTGCCTCAAAATACTTCTATGTATTTGATAAGTGATATAGACCTAGATGAAAATATACGTACGTATCATAAGTATCAAGATTCAGCTTTTTACGGTACCTATTGAAGATTATATTAAGTTATTTGATTATACAAAAGGCAATGAAGTATTCATTAATACGCTACTGAGAAGTCATTTATTAAGAAGGTACCTACGTTTTCATGAATATTGAAGGATAGAGGTTCATTAAAAGTTATTTTAATCCGATTTCCCTCCGTTGCATGTTAATTAGTTTATCTTGCTTTCTTCCGTTGGACTTGTAACGAGTACGTCGCAAAAAATATCAAAAGAGGACAAAATGGTCATCAAAGAGAAATTACAGTCTCCTCGGATTAATCTTGCTGGAAAATATGCCGTCACACATGTATGTAATGTGACATAAAATGTAGTCGTCTAATGGATCTGTATGATAAATATAAAATCCAACAAGAGGCTGGCAGAACGCTCGGCCGCAAGCCGGTGTGTGCTGGGGCGGCGCGCCATATTGTTTTATTGCAAATTGGTTGGACGTAGACCGCGCCTGTCCTTTACATATACGAGGCTATTAAACTACCGCCGGTGTCCAGTCACGTGTTAAACGAATTCGATCGCTGCATACAATGTTAGGAGCCGGTGCTTGTGACGTGCCACTGAGCCTTAGGAGCTGACGTTAAACAAATCACCGCTTTACTCCCGAACTAAATTAAATTGTTAGAAAACTTTCAGACGCAATTGTTCAAGTCGGTCGGTGCAAGGAGGCGCCTCTTTTACTATCTTGTTCTTCATAGTCATTTAATGATCTCTTGGTAAAACTTTCATCGTAACTTGCGTTTCCACCTAGTTTGTTCCTTGTTCTGCTTACATAAATAATTTTGCCATAAAAGTAAGTCTGTTTTATACTGACATTTTATTCCTGTTGCAATTCTTATTAGGTATTTGTTTATGTTGCAAAAGTTGAAGCAAGTTCAATATAAAATTTTATTTAAGCTATGAAATTATTATTTTGTTAGAATCTTGTAAAAGCTTGAGATTTCAGAGAACAAATCTGTAATAAAATCCGGCTAGGTCGTTTCGAATATCGAGCTATAAGGATTCCGCTCCTAAACCTTTCAACAAGACCCGATATTAGGTATTTCTTCACCGTATCGTTGTCTACGACAGATATTTTCATTCTACTTATATCATGTTCCGTAATGATTCGAAATAGTTTCATTACTTGTAGGGAAATCTCGGTTTTCTTTGAATAAAAGTCTTATTATTCTTATAACTTTTTCGATTAACATTAGGAACTATGTAAGCGGATTTGTTATTGTTAGATAGATAGATTTCTATAGTCGCCTGTTACGTTTTTATAGTTGAATTAAAATATTGTTTCCAAGTGTCTATTGTTTATTTTTTTACTACACCTACTCATTGAAACTCAGTGATTTAACACCAAATATGCTTTGAACATGATGTACTTTTGTTCAGCACCAAGAGCTAAATAGTTTCATGTCAAAACCGCAAAACAACAAAACAGCAGAGTAATTCACTAATTAGATGGCGGTAAAACACGAAATGAGATTCCAAACCTAATTACAAATCACGAAACCTTTCAATCGGAGACGATTCCGTTACCGAAACAGCATTAATCAACAAAATGGAAATTACAAAGATAAAATCAATGCAATATCATTAGGCAGCAGATTGTCAAATGTCACAGACGTTTTACGTTTTATAGATCACGCACAACACCGCCGACGTATCCGGAACTATAGCAATAATTGTGTATGAGGGTATAATTTATACAACGATAATGAATATGACTAACGGTTTGGTATCACGAAGGTTTTTACCGTAATAAGTACCGCGAGTCACAAAAAAAAATATGCACAAAAGGTATTGAATTATGTCTGGAGTGAAGCCTTTCGTGAACTCGCGGCCCGTAATGACTCATTCATGTTATAATACAGGGAGTATAATGTGTATGAAAGCTTATTTTTATACGTTTTATGTTATACAAATGGATCTAATTACAAGCAGAATAATATTTCTCTATTTTATGAGTAGGTACATAGTAATATGGCAGCAAAATAATTTAATGCAAAAATGTTTAAAACCTTTTTGAAGCGCACTCAACATTAAAATAATACCTATTATAAATAAATATAAAGCTAGTAACTGGCCATTGTTGGCGAAAACATTTACGGGATGCCAATAGATTTTATTTTTTATAACATTCATTTTTTTGCTAAAAATAAAGCGTTCGATTTTTATTGACACTAGAAACGGTCAGTATTTTTTTCTATTTAATTATTTATTTGCAACCTCTTTTTAATTTTTTTTTTGTGATAATTTAAAGAGTAATACCATTTTCAAGAGCAGATTTTAGATTTAATGATTTTTACGCATTTGTATTTTCTTTTATACAGATAGTAAACATCAAACTTTTGCTGATGGCATCTTGTATGATGGCCCTTATGACGTTTCTCAATTAGAACCTCAGTACTAAAATATAAATAGGACTCCATTTAGCATCGAATGTTAACGGTCATTCGTCCTTGAAGTTTTACGTCGACCCAATTAAAGTGTCGCCCTATTAGCTGCTTTCGAAAATAGCGTTGGAAATATCCGTCTAAGTGGATTCATGAACACGTATGCCCCACACCATCGGCTGCCAAACCCGAGTGAATGGCGCAATTACGCACGAACAACACGGGAGGCCAGTGCAGATCTAACAAAGTGTTAGATACGGCGTCTACCTCGCCAGTGGCCAGCTCGCAGGCTAGTGCGTGATTGCGCTTGACACCCGTAATATCCGGCCGCTCGCTACTGCCCACCGATGGTATCAATTTCAATTTGTTGCGGCGCCATAACAGCCGCCTCTGCTCGATTCGTTGTATGAATCGATTTCGCTCCAGTTTCCTGTTGCGTTCGCATCGGACTTAATCTCGTATCGGTCGATTGAAATGCTCACCGGGAATCATTGGTGTTTATAGCGCTGATATCTATTTAATTTTATGTTCGTTGAAATTCAATAAAACACAGATTTATGATAGGCTATTTGATGAAATAATCTCTTCTCAAATGGCAATAAACTGTTACGGTTTTATCTTTTATCTGCTGGTACACCCAGTAATAGGCTTTTGGGAATAGTAGTAAAATGAAATACAAAGCTCCACGAAACTATTAAATAGCCGTCGTGGTCCGATTAACCTATAAAACTTGGTGTTATTTAATAAAACGGATACCTGTGTCCCATAACTGTCTGTACAAGAGAGTATATTTCAGGGTATTATAGATTCCAATCCTTGCAGTCTACGAGAAATTCGTGTTCAAACGGTGTGAAAATTAATCGATCGATTAGCCATTCGCGCTCGGCTTCAAAAGCTAAAGTTGAACGTGACTCGTGGACCAGTCCCCTGCCACACCGGCGCCGGTGGAAATTAATTCTGTCGTTAAAAAAGAACGATCCGTTCCGAGTTTTCGACAATCTATTGCATAGAGTTGCAACTAACTGCGCAGCTGTTGCAACACGCAAAACGTTTAGTAACGTTACAGACGTAGGTTTAATGCATAGACGTTATGTCGACACGAGATTATTAATACTTCACTCAGTGAGCATGGTCATACTACCCAGGCACTTTATTAATAAGTGTGTGAAATCAATGGCTCTATGCAAAAACCATACCCATGTTTTAAAATTGGTATTTGTTTACTATTTACAAAAACAAGAAAAATAATATGATGTAAAGTAACCATGCAATTTCAAATTAAACTATTGTTTATCACTTTTACGATTCATTAAAACGGCTCATAATGTCGGACCCAAATAAGCCTACCAAAAGACAAGGTTCCTAAGGAAGGATTTCAAGCCGTGTTGTGGCAGAAACTTACCACATTATGCACATTGCTTAGCAATTAGCAATACAGAATAATCTTACAGGAGCGCTTTAACCCATAAACTTGGCCTTCCCCTATGAATATCTAATAGCAGTTGTGGAACTACTGGAACTACTTAGGTAAGCTGTCGCCAGTTCTATATTCCAACTATAATTTATTTAACGTCGAACATAGTTAATTATTGTTCTACCACAATCTACGTACTGCTAACAATGGACCAACTATGTTATTAAGGTGTGTTCAAGCCCTATATGCCTACGCTCGATTATATGCCAAACAGATTTATTCGAAGATAAATAAAATGTTCTTTAGTTGAACAAGACGATAAATATCGTCTGTATTGTGTACGTTGTTTTATTATATTGACATCGAACGATATTAATAACTACGGAGCTTTTGTTTTATTATGTTGTATTATTTTACTCGAGGACCATATTTGGTTAATTTTGTATTGATATAATATGTATTGTTAAAATAGTCCGACGAAGTAGGTAGGTTATATTCACATAATAACACATGCATTACATTGTAAACTAATTTTGTATTTTTTATTAAATTCAAATTCTTCAATTTATGTAGAAGAGGTTTTATTTAATTCACATAATACAGAATCAAAATCTAAAGTCTAAATAAAATATTTATTTTTCCCAAAATTGCTTACTGATCCGACTATTCGAACTTCATATGCTTATTTGTCAGGGAATATTGAATAGAAAATTACTTACAATATTCTGTGATGCTAATTTTCCTAAATCAAGACCCAAGCAAGAAAGTTTTAATAAGAAATTAGAACGCACGACGACGCCAAATATTTGAATTTAATTACGAGTGGGGCCATCACATTTCTAGGTAAAGTCTCCCAAGTGTTGTAAGAGACACGGTCATGATTTTTCGCTTGTTTTCATCATATATCTACTGAAAAAAAAATCTGTTGCCGAATAATCCCCTTAACTTTTTAGGGTTCCGTAGCCAAAATGGCAAAAACGGAACCCTTATAGTTTCGTCATGTCCGTCTGTCCGTCTGTCCGTCTGTCCGTCTGTCACAGCCGATTTACTCGGAAACTATAAGTACTACAGTGATGAAATTTGATGGGAATATGTGTTGTATGAACCGCTACAAAAATATGACACTAAATAGTAAAAAAAAGAATTGGGGGTGGGGCCCCCCATACATGTAACTGAGGGATGAAATTTTTTTTTTCGATGTACATACCCGTGTGGGGTATCAATGGAAAGGTCTTTTAAAATGATATAAAGTTTTCTAAAAAACATTTTTCTTAAAGTGAACGGTTTTTGAGATATCAGCTCTCAAAGTCGTAAAAAGTATGTCCCCCCCCCTCTATTTTTATAACTACGGGGTATAAAATTCTAAAAAAAATAGAGGTGATGCATGCTAATTAACTCTTTCAACGATTTTTGGTTTGATCAAAGTATCTCTTATAGTTTTTGAGATAGGTTGATTTAACTGTAATTTACGGAACCCTTCGTGCACGAGTCCGACTCGCACTTGGCCGGTTTTTTCTTTTTAATAAAGCTTTGATACTAAAAGCGGATTATAAAGTCCGTTTCTTGTTATAATACCTATGCCTATCAGTTATTTTTAGATAAATCTTGTGTTTAGTATCGGAGAATAAAAAAACTATGTTACAGTGGAAACATAAATTCGATTTTTTATCAATTTTAGTCGTAGTTATTGTATAGGTGCAGTCTATGACATCGCGTTTTTGTTCTATATTTATTCTTTTTATGAATGGTATGATAATGAACACCTCTTGTTGTATACATATCATCCATGAATTGAGCTTGTTAATACAGCCTTAAAAAACTCCTTTCCAAGTAATAAGCCTTAATGATATTCACGTAATCCACTTAATTTGCATGGTGATTTTTAACGAAAGGAAACATAAAGTGTATCGGCTTATCTTTTTGTTCAAGTATCCACTAGGTACCGAGGGGGAGCGTCCGACTTGATACTTATGGGTATCATCGACGATTATTAATTGCGTGTACCTTTTTGCAATTTCCATGTTGTTAAGAAATATATCGAACATAATCATGGTTAAACCAATACCAGTATAATATGAACTCATTTGGAGTACCTGCTCAAAGCCGTATCTACAGTTACTGTTTGCCAATAACCTCACAGTATTAGGTCTCAATTATGTGGTATGGCAACCTATTTCCGTTTATCGGCTACCATTCTACAGCCAATAACTGAGAATTATAAACCAATATCACTACGCAGATATGTGAAACGTTATCTCGGATCTCGTATGATTGTCGTGTATACCTACTTGAAGGTCTAGTGGGTAGGGAATAGTAATAGATTTGTGGTCGCTCTCGGTAAATCAAAAGGCTTTGTCAGTGACCTGGATTTGTTAGGCGATGGCTTGTTAGGTAGGTAGCGAAAATCTGATTTGATGAGACCTACGCCTCCTTTCAGTCTTTCAATGGCAAAATATGTGAAATGTGTAGAAAGCTACTGATAAGTTAATTAGTAAAGATTTAAGACAGTCCACATAGCATTTGATTTCGAATTGCAAATAATATGACTATACTAATGGAGCTTCCACTGGAATCAGCACATACTTCTGCAGACCGTACATTTTGAACTTTTTCCATTTGTCTATCAGACAAAATGGCGCTGTCGATTTTATCAATATCTAGAAAACTGTTCCCGAACGAAGCTCTGCCTTTCATTAATTAAAAGTTAATCGACTACTCTGAAAGTTGGACGGCAACTTTTTGCGCCACACGTCCTACATCCAAGTTTGTACGCGAATAAAATTTTCTTCATGAAAAGCCATGAAAGCAATATGTTACACATAACTGGGCAACTTTGATGCAATAATTAAATTAAAATTATATAATTTTTTTTTAAGTTTCATTAAAGCAATGATTTTTAAAATATTCCCGCTGTTATTGCAATGTTCGCAATTAAAACAGAAACGGCAGGTAACGTGACTGAAGTCGTGACGTCATTCAAACTCCCCATCACAAATTGTGCAAGGGTTTTTAAAGCAACATAAAGGGCTGACGACACCAAACTGCTCTTTGATGTCAAAAAGCTTTTGTAAGAAAATTTTGAAGTGAAATTTAAATAAGGTGTTCAGTTGTATTTTGAAAGTCGTTTGTTGTTCTTATATCTTGGGATAATTTTTTAAATGAAACGTCGGATTTTACTTAAAAATCAAATGACAATACTTGAAAAGGCCTTTTTTAAATATTTCCGTGACTCCATGAATATTTAAGCTACTTCCTTAATTCCAATGGTTTCACCGCAATTTGAAAATCCTACTGTGAGTGTGCGCCCAGAGTGCCACTAAAATTAATGTTCTGCCAGAGAGAAAAACGAGCGGAACGGAATGGAACCCGGTATTCATACACCAGCCAGTATAACTGTGTATATGTCTTTCGATTTACTTAAATCGAGGTTAAAGGGACACAGCCCTTTATTTTCTTTGATAACCACAATCTTTTAGAACATTTAGGTGTATTTTCCTTATAATTAAATGTGTAGGCTGTGCCCGTTTCCATGAAATCATTTAATGTTTTTTTTTTAATTATAAATTATTTGGCAACAGTCAGTTCTATTGAATTGGCATTTTTATTTTAAAAAAATGCTCAGCACACAAGTAGGTTTCCAATATAGGTTACATAAAAATGTATATCGGCAACATTTCATGAAGAAGTAAGCTGAAATATTATTTTTTATACTTTGTAGCAGTTATATTTAAACACCGCGCATTTGTTGACATTTAAGTGGTGTTTGTAACAGCCAGGCGTCGGGAGATTTCGTTGCAGGTGCAACTTCACAACTCTACGTCTCGAAATCATAATTTGTTCAAAATCTGAAAACTGGAATACTTAAAACTTTTTAATACCTTTGGAATTAAAACTGCTTGCTTTATGTTTTCGTTGTTTTAGAACACTTTATTATCTGTGCAGTTGTGACTTCAAAAACTTTATGTGCTATGCAAAACAATGTTTATATTGTACTTATATGTAGGCATATATAAACAATCCGATACGGAATATAAAAGTAAGGAATGCATTGATTTACAGTGGCGATCGTAAACTGTATAGTAGTTGGTCCCAGTAAGCAAAAACAATTGCTTGGCGGATTTGATTGGTAAGCGCTATAGTTCCTGGTTGCGCTGGAATTTTCAGCCGGCCGAGCGTTTGGACTTGTTAGTCCCAATAAAAAAGGAGGAAATAATTTATTTTTATACCGATTGTATTGGTGAAATGGAAATAAATTCTAAATATCGCCGGGCGTGAATCGAGTGACACTACAGACATGTAGTGTCGATGGGCTTTATCTATCTATGGGCGGCAATGATCAAGTTGATCGAATTAATCGGGTTAGCGAGGAGCGAATGCACTTGTCACTCCACCAATCCATGTATTTATTTCTAGAAGCGTCCATTTAAAACATGGAAATGGTTTTACAACATCAAATTGAAGAAAGAGAAAGATTTATTTTAGGGTAGAACTTCGGTCTTTTGGATAAGTAACTTATGAATCTGCATTTGTTTGTTGAAATATTTTAATATACGTTGTGTTTAGTTTGTAGTTATGCTTTTGTCCTTATGATTAAAATATTACACGCAAGTTATGATATACCTGCAGTGTTTTGCTCATCACGATCTATTAAAACAAGGCCGCTGTCTTAAATTAATTAATACTTATAAGATAAATTAATTAAACTATTCGAATACTTACAGTTATTCGTCAGTAAGAAACCAGTAGAAACGCCCAACAAGACTAGAAAAAACAATAGTAGTAAAACTATGAGCGCGGGGCGGCAGTAGTGTATCCAGCAGTAGTCCTCCGAGTTGGCGGCGGGCGCGGCGCTCGACCACGCGCAGCAGCGGCTGCAGCCCGGCTGCGCGGGCGACGGCGCGCGCACCACCGCGCTGTTCCCTTGCTGGTTCACTATCACGCCCTGCACTGGAGCATCGCTCCCTTGTCCGTACACACCACTCTTCTCCGACAGCCGCGCAAATCCTGAACTTTCGTCATCTCTAGGGTTGCCGTACACACCGTACGAGGCCACCATGTCGACCCCCGACAGCGACCTCGTCGTCTCGTTCCCTGTACTATCTTGCACGATATTATTGTCGGTACTAGGCCAGCACTCGCAAGAGCAGCGGTCCTCTTTCCTTCTCTGTCGCGGCTGCCCTGCATCGGACCGTCTGATTGGTACTTCGCTTTTCTTCTCCTCCTCTTTCTTAACTTTGGCATCTTGAGGTATGGCGTCACTGACGTCATAATTCGGCTGTAAATTTTTATGGTTCTCTATGTACCAGTGCCTCTCTTCTGCTCTGAGAGTGGTATCGTTGTTGCCCTCATATACATCTGCGTAATTGGAGAGGGGATGGGAGGAGGGGCTATAGAGAGGACCGGCTGTGAGCTGTCCGTAGCCGCGCTCGTATTGCGGTGGCCGGTTATTACTCGCGTAATAGGTGGTGGATGCAGGCACGGTATAATCGTAGCCCGGCCTGTTCATCTTCAACGCTTAATCGCCTCATTTGAGCTTATGTTTCACTGGAGAAAACATCATTAAAGACGCTGTAAATGAATTACACATCCATTAGGAGATGGCAGATACGCTGATGCTATTCGAGTTAGGGACTGATATAATCTGCAGCAACAGCTAATGATATTATAAAAGGTTAATCAGATTGTGTGCCCAACGATAATGCCCGTTAATCAACGTACAGTCTACTAACTGAATCTACTCAGTTAGGGAAGAAACTTGGTTGATTTTATTATGCGTTACATCGGAAGGCAGAAAGTTATGTAGTAGAATACACGTCTGTTTATCTCAATTACTCGTCTTGTTCGACGGTGGTATTTATCTTTTGTGTTAGGAGAAGCGCCCGCGCGCCGCACCTCCGCCGGGTAAGAGGCGCAGCGCTACACAGGACGCCAGACAAAGAAGTAGCGACGTGAGTAAACAAACACCCCTAACTTAAATTAACCGTATTTATTTCTCTGATTTTGACACGTGTGAGTTATATAACTAGATTACCAAACTACCTATACGAACGTAACAAGCAAGTATCGCAACAGGGATACTGATTTAATTTATCGGCACTCTTTGTAACACTAATACAAAAGTAACAAACATGAGTATGCGTTCGTCGACCTTTCGAGGGAGTCAATATTAAACTTTTCTGTGAATCCCTGCGATAACTAGGATAATCCGTTGGAATTAATTAAATTAAAAACAAACAAAAGTCATTACATAAAAGTTGAGGGACAGCAAGTTACGACTCGTGACTGCCGACCCGGTTCAAATTAGGGAGCTACTAATTTTAAATGCTTGCCGTGCCTACTGTACCCTTATTCATTATTGAGCATCTGCGTTGGTCACAAAAATCCTCAATTATACGAATATATTATTCTAATGCGGTTTTATAGCTAAATGACCCAAAAAGTATCTACATACAGACACTTCGTACTCAAATTGCTGAAGCTGATTAATTATAATATTAGCAATTTTGTTGTGTTGATTATAATGTGAAATTGAGTAGCATTATTTTTGTGCGTTTTCATCCTTATTAGTTGTTTTGCAATTTGAATGACATCGAAACCAACACTTTTGGTATTTTTCCTTATACGTGCTCATACGGAGCTCATGTTTGAAAACTTGCACTTACTAAGAAGAGACACACTTTACGCCGAAAATACGTTACTAGGTGTGACAAATGTTAGTGAAATGAATAATGTTGGTCGTTCCCGGTCGGACATAATTTCTTTAAGCTTTACGAGAGCTGGAACACGATAATGGTGTTAGAATTTAAAGACCACCTTAAATCTTATGGGGTAATCCTAGAACATAAACGTTTTTCTTAATATGGTTTTGAAAATGCGAATTAAGTTTTTATTTTAGGTAAGTATATCTTATTATCCAACCCGCATTGAGCAAGCGTGGTGATTAATGCTCAATCCTTCTCCATGTGAGAGGAGGCCTGTGCCCAGCAGTGGGACGATAAAAAAGGCTGTAACAACATATCTTATTATTCGACTAGTCTTAAAACCATATGCCTCATTAGTCAACTAGGTGTAAACTAGCTGGACATACAGTCTAGGCCATGCCTAGCTTGGCTGGCTTGGCTTAGACAAAATGGATTATTAGGTTTTCATGCCAGGAATTACCCTACTGACCCCAGGCATATACAAACCTAGAGTTTTGAGTTTTTTCGTTCACTGGCATTAGGGTTTACTTTTTGGTCAAAAATGGAAAAAAAAACATTAATTCCATCCCTTGTTTATTCCATTTTTCAATGTCAATCTAGACGAGTATGAATTAAAAATGTTAGCTCCATGTAAACACTGATATAACCCGCGTTGTTTGCAAAAAAAGACAACGTGCAAAAACAAGCACTTCAATCGGAAAAATGCTTGTTCTATTTGTTTGATAGCTAGTGTGTGAAGTTTAGTAAACGTCACAGTGACGTCACCGCCCCGCGGTAGCGTACAGTTTCAGCGACGCTTCGCATAGCCAACAAGAGGGCAGGTACGCTGATGTGTTTGGACGTTCTTGTACGCAAATAGAATCCATTAATATATCTCTTTGATAAAATAATACCCGAATAAATTATTCTTAGTATAACCCAAAAAATCTATTAGAAAGGTTTTTAAACCTCATTTTCAAAACTTTATAAGGCTTGATATGAATAATACATCCACCTATGTTGATAAAAGGAATACGAAAATATGCTTTTCTAATTTCAGCAAAAATACGACCGAAGTTATTTCTCAGGAGGCCATATATTTAAGCCACGAATTTGACAAATATTTCGTACTTGCTCGAGGTAAAACATGGAAAACACGGATCAGCTGTTCCGTCCCTCTTTTGTTTTATATTTTGTTTTATTTACTCTGAAATGCGTAAAGAAGCAGTAAAATTACGGCAGTAGGAAACATGAAGTCCCGGAGAGAGTTTATTACGTAGCTCTTGTTATGTGTTTAAAAAGGTACGGGTTAACATTAATCATGGCGAGGAGAAATCATGTGTAGTGCGGTAAAGGTTCACCCAGCCAAGTAACGAGCGGCCCGACCGATGCTTAACCGACCAATATCGAGCCATCAGCGCGAGTATGGTTTACCTACCACTCCCTAAACTAATTGTTTCTGCGTATTAATTAATAAATGTTAGCTTTGCTAGGCATGTGTTTATTAACAAATCGTGTTAAAACGTTTTGGGCATACGGTTTCGTAGTGACATCATGCTAAACAAGGTGAGCAATAACAATTAGGCTTGACTATCAATACCAGGGCTATAATATGTTGTTCGACGATTTATGGCATTGAAAATTACAAGGGCGATAATAGATCGGGCTTAAGTGCTATAAACCAAGACACATTGATGGTAAGGGTGTAACCGTTTTCGGGTACGTTATGTGTATTTGGAGACAATAACATATGGCGTCTGTTTCAGAAATTGCCGTTACGATATTTTCTGAGTTAGGTATAGGCAGATTAACAACTATGATATGTATGCCAATAAAATAAAGAGAAAAACGGTTGGTCGCTAATAAAAGTTATGCTACATTATGAAATGTTTTTTTTTTATATATATAATTGGGAATTATAATCAAAATCAAAAAAAAAATCAAAAGTCATTTATTCAAACTTGGCTGCAAAACAGCACTTTTCGAACGTCAAAAAATAAATTTACAAAAGACAGCCCCCAAAACGCCCACCCTTCACCACTTCCTATGTGTTTTTGCTGGGAAGAAGAAGTGGCGGAACAAACTCCCCAGCAACACGTCTGTCTGTTAGGTTAGAAGAACCTTAAACATTGTTTGAGATGTACATTTGTATACAATTTAATTTGTATATTACATTAAAGGACAATACAGTAAAATAATTTATACACCACATGCTAGCTAGCACTCACCCTACATACCTTTACTAACTCAAGCATTGAATATGTTTGATGAACAGAAAATTATAGCCTCCAATTATTTACACTTAATAGTATATCAGGGAGTACCCACCTACATGTGCTATTCTTTTGTAAACTAGTAAATTAGACCGCTCAGCCAGAACATATGTAAAATAAAAAGAGTTTACAAATAAAAACAAAAAAAAACTTATATATAGTCAGTAAGACGACCTGGCACCACAAGCAGCACCCGTTCACGAGCATAACGCGAGGATCAGCCATCGCCCCCCTCGCACATTTTTGAGGGAGGAAGGCAACCCGACCGCCGACGCTACCGCAAGCAGTGCCGTCTAAGGGAGCATGACGTACTCACTGCTACACAACTCAATATCAAGATTAAATTATCAGTTCCCGCTAAGTAGTATTTTTTACTAAAATCCAAAACAGAAAATTAATACAAAGAATGTATCTTGTCAATAATGTAAAAACATTAAAAAATAATAATTAAATAATAAATAAAAATAAAATAAATGTCATTGAGTCAAGAAATTGAATGGGAGAAATTTAAATTATCTAAATAATATAGCTAATATAGCTGTCTTGCGTTCATCATGGCGACCAAATATTTTTATCATTCAAATAATCATTGATGGTGTAATATGCTTTTTTTATAAGAACAGCCTTAATTTGTTCTTTGAATTTATTAAACGGCAGTTCTTGTAAGTTCAAAGGAAGCTTATTATAAAAACGAATACCTAAACCCAGGAATGTGTCATGCACTTTATGAAGCCGGTGATAGGGTACACACAGTTTATGCTTATTTCTAGTATTAATGCTATGGACTTCACTTTTTTTGGTATATAAATGTAGGTTCTGTCTAATATACATAATGTTGGCAAAGATGAACTGTGATGCTACAGTGAGAATACCAATTTCTTTAAACAACTCTCTGAGGGAAGTTCTGGTACCTAACTTGTATATTGCACGAATAGCACGTTTTTGTATAATAAATATATTCTCTATATCAGCGGCTTTGCCCCACAACAAAATACCGTAGGACATGACGCAGTGAAAATAGCTGAAATACACTAATCGCGCAGTGTCGACGTCAGTGAACTGTCTAACTTTTCTGACGGCATAGGCAGCAGAACTAAGCCTTCCCGCGAGGCTAGAAATATGTGAACCCCACTGAAGTTTTGTATCAACTGTTATACCCAAAACACGGTAGATGCAACGGTTTGAAGAACCTCGTTGTTTAGGATAACATTAGGACCTAGGTTTTTACATTAGGCAAAGTGAACTTAATGCATTTTGTTTTTAGCATTTAGTACTAAATTGTTTGTTGTAAACCAGTGCGTAACTGTTGAGAGTGCACTGTTTACGTCGTCAAATTGCTCTCTATTTCTGTCAACTTTGAAGATAAGAGATGTGTCATCTGCAAATAATACAACATCGCAGATATTTTTGAGGTGGTAAGGTAAATCATTAATGTACACTAAGAATAAGAATGGACCTAATATTGAGCCTTGTGGCACACCTAGCTGAACTGGAAGGCCCGATGATTTAGCACCATTTACATCTACACATTGCAATCTATGTTGGAGATACGATTCTATTACGTTTAGAGCTCCGTTTTGGACTCCGTAACAGCGTAATTTGCGTAAAAGTGTATCGTGATGGACGCAATCAAAAGCTTTGGAAAGGTCACAGAAGACCCCAATAGCATTTTGAGAATTTTCCCATGCATTATAAATGTGTTTTAAAAGGGCAACACCAGCATCAGTGGTTGAACGACCTTTTGTAAAGCCATATTGTTCTGTATGAAGGAGGCTATTTACATTGAAATATCGTAGCAGCTGCTTGAGTATCAACTTTTCAAAAATTTTACTAAACGCAGGTAAGATGGAAATAGGTCTGAAATTAGTAATGTCCGTCTTATTTCCTGATTTAAATAGAGGTATGACTTTACTGTGTTTCATGAGGTCAGGAAAAACACCAGTGTCAATGCACTTGTTGAATGTAATCGCAAGGTAGGGAGCAATAACGTCAATTATATTAGCTAACAGCTTGATGGAAATATCCCAAAAAATCACCCGTATTTTTTAATTTAAGAGTTTTAAAAACATTTAGTACATCAATTGGAGTAACGTGTTCAAAACTAAACAAAGAATTACATTGAGGCACACTAGCACGCATAAGCTGTTCAGCGTCTGTCGAGGATGAATTTAAGGAGCGAGTCGTGGTTACTGGTATATCCGCAAAGAACTCATTAAAAGCTTTAGCTACATCAGCCGCATTACTAACAAGTTTGTCATCTAATTTAATTTCCAATTTATTTCTATTGTTCACTGACTTGCCAGTTTCATTATTTATGATTCTCCAGGTTGTTTTAATTTTATTTGAGGAGTTTTTAATTGATTCACTTAAAAACTTTGATTTTGCAAAGTTACAGACCTTTTTAAATATTTTTGAATATTGTCTAACATACTCTACAAAATTATCATCAAATCGACAAGTTTTCATACCGTATAACTCATATAGTCTCGCTCTACTTTTATAAATACCTGGAGTGGCCCATTGGTTGAATTTGGCCGAGGTACCTTTAATATTTAAGGTTTTGGTCTTGAACGTAGAATTGAACTCTTTCTGTACAACACCGAATAGAGATCCGTAAATGGCGTTAGGGTCATCGTTATCAAGAACAGAAGGTTCCAGATTTTTTGTTACGTTACTTTTAAATCTAACACAACGACTAGCTGAATAGGGTCTGCATACTATTTTAAGTGGCTCAGTGTGAACTAACATGGGAAAACTAACTTTTTGTCCACAGTGGTCAGACGTGAGATGGTTGATGACTAAGTCATTTGAGGCCTCAGTGTCGCTAAATATGTTATCCAAACAGGTAGAAGAAGTTGCGGTAATGCGAGTTGGTTCAAAAAATAAGTTAACCAGGTTAAACGACTTGAATAAGTTTAAAAGTCTTATAGTTAAAGGAGAATCTTCCAAAATGTTAACATTAAAATCTCCACATATAATTTTACCCTTGGTGCTTGATTTTAATTTATTAAGTAAATCATCAAAAACTGATTCGAATTTATTATAGTCACCTAAGGGGGGCCGGTAAACGCAAACAATAATATAGCGCTCAAGTTCCACGCAAGACAGCTCAATAGTGCGCTCGATAGAAAGATTATCTAAATCAGGGCGTTGTTTACATTTTAACAAGTTTGAAACTAAAACTAAAGAACCGCCTCGAATAGCATTCCTTCTTACAAACGCACTTTGCACAGTGTAATTATTATTATTAATAAATGAAACTTCATGTTCTTTTAGCCAATGTTCAGTTAAGCATAGAACATGAACATTATGGTTCTCCAAAAATAAACTTAACTCTAATTCTTTGCCAGACAAGCCCTGCATATTTTGATGTACAACATTCAATAAATGAGGCCCATCCTTTGTCGCGCCTAATAGTTTAAACTACTGGGCGAATCAATAATTATGTTAGTATTACTACTAACAATATCCTTAGATACATTAGACATACCTGTGTCAGATTGTATAATATATGCTAAAAGATTAGCAATGAGTCTCCTACACCTAGCTGGTAAATACATTGAGTACTCTGTCAATTTAAAATCAGAAATAAACTCATTTATGTCAAAATATAAAATAGCATTAACTAATTGACAAGTCCTATTATAAAGGAACATGTTCAATTCAAATATGTGCCTACTTTGTTCAGCCGATAAGCTATAAGAATATGGTAGTGCACATAATATGAAATTAATTTTATCTAAATTTATTATTAAATTTACATAATCTAATAAATCGTTTTTAGTAACTGCCAAGCTATCCCCATAAATTAATATTACAGTTGAACCTGGGGTAAGCTTAGATGACTTAATATTTTGAATTAAGTGACTAAAACTGGCACCAGGTACACAGTGATTTAAAAAATATTGCTGCGAACACTGATTGAAAATACTTCCAATGCCTTGACCAAACTTATCTGAAAATATATATGTTCTATTGCTATTACTCACACTTGTAACCTTGTCAGAACATTCTTCACATTGAGTGGCCAGGGTTGTGACAGACTGGGGCTCTTGTGAGGGTGACGCACACTGTGACAATTGTGTGGGTGTCACACGGTGTATAACTCATAATGGCTTCTGAAAGTATTCTTTATCTATAGAGGTAATGTAAACTAATTTCAAGACTGACTTGCTTGATAACACGATATCATGCTTGTTGTCTTTCAAAGGGTTACAGCTAAGGTAGATTGCATATCAACATTTTCTGATTATGTAAAAGTTCACTGCAAAACGGGCCAACACAGATTAATTTGGAGTATTAAATGTGTTCAAAATGTTTTGTTTATATAAATTTTTGTATTTACAAATCCAAAAAAACAGAAGTGATGCTATATTTTAACTTTTATTTTTTACATTGGTATGCATAGCAAAATTTTTCGTTCAATATTAATTCTGTTCAATGGTCAATCTATAAAAATAGAGCAATTATTGGAATAACTTGCTGTCCATGTATTGGGTGCGATGCTCAGCACGTAGTATGAACAGACATAAAAAAGTTTCAATAGATCTTCTGAGATTGACAATACCGTCATTTTATAGTAGGTACCTAAATCTATCATTAATCTAAATATTATTACAATTAGGTACTCAACATATACCGTGCTTATGTAGGCTAATGTTTGAAACATTAGAATAATAGTTTAGTGAGCTTACAATATTAATAAAATAATGGGTCATAATACTCATAATATTAAATTACTAAGCTTGCTACGCCGTAGGCAATTGCTACGGCGTAGGCTTACAATTTTTTATTCGTGTAAGTACCTGAGGTCGAATACCGGTGAAAAGAAAACATTGTAGCTTTATTTACATATACCATGTGTTTCAATCATGAAAGGTGGAAGAGGAAAATAAGGAAAATCGTTCTGATACGCGTAGGCTTTAAGCTGACGCTCGAATGCTGCCACATGTTCGACACAGCCCGTTTTATTCATTCGGATTTACCGTTTTATATGAATACACTCATCAATCGAATGAAAAATACTAACTTTATTACTAGAAAGGAACATTATACTGCCAATCAAGAAGCGACGCGAGATATTTTATTACCAGCAGCGATAAAATGCAGTTGAGTGCATTTCGCCGTCCGACTGACGTCTCGCGCGATAATGTCTTAGACTGAACGAACCTCTAGACTAGGATAAACTTAGCGCGTATTATAATATCCCAAAACTCTTTTAGGCGAACATTTTCTTAAATATTTAAAAAGTATTTTTCTACTCAAAAATTTTACCAGCCTTAAACTGGCATTGAACCGGGTCTAAGAAGTAACTAGCTAGCATAAATTAAAGCATCATGTAATTGCACACGCTGTACGCTGGTACGAGTTACGAACACACCGACCATAGTCTGCAAGTTTGTCTATGAGCATGAAGCTAACAGCTGATATAAAAATGTAGCGCTTTCTTTTAGATAATTTTATAATCACATAAATAAAAGCTAGATATTTTTATGTTTATCTTTTTCTGTGTTAGTCAAACTTGCAACTATTTAATTGCTGTAAATGAGCGAGTTTTCCGAAACATTCAGCGTAACATTTTCTTTTCCAAGTAAAAAGAAAGGTAGTGCTTAAACTTTTAAACAAGTTTCAGCCATAAATGCGGGTTAGCAAGATGGAGAAAAATAAAGTTCTTCCCTACATATAGTTTAGTTTAGTGTTCCGCGTGGTGGGCGCGCAACTAATTCTATACATTAGCAAACTTATTTAGATAAACGTTTTTCCGCGTACCTCGTTAACTTAGGGAAATAGAATCGCGTGCAAGACTGTCTGCCACATTTAAATATTTTGAAGTAATTTTTCTACGTACGTATGAACACAAAAATACAAAGCAAAAAGGTCAACGTACGAAACTTGTAATTAAAATAATTAATGGCAAAGTTTCGGAACCACGAATATAATTTTACCGAGACCTCGTAATTTATCTTTGGACTAAAAGAAAATTACTCAATTTCATTTCGGTTTTGTGGGTATTTGTGGGGGTATAATAATGTTTTACAAAGCTACATTAGGTAATTTTAAACTTAATCATAGGTATCTCACATTGATCACTGTCGAACAGGACGGAGGACTCTAATAAGTCGTTCGTTTAACCAAAATAGCATCATAGTACTGCCATCGTGTGTAGTGTGCGTCACAAACTAGTTCATTCTAATCATCAAAAGTGGGTGACAGACCGCGTAGGGCGACGAACCAGTGCACCCATAGAAACGGAACTCGCCTTCAGCACATGTTACTTCAAACGAAAACACATCCAAACGGTACACTGAACACAGTCGTAGGCCTCTTGTCCCGGGAGGGTGGCAGTCCCCATCATTGCACGCGTGTACTTCGCGGCATAAATAGTCTGAAAATATCGGGGTTCGCGATCGCGAGCGTAGTGAGAGCGTCGCGACGACGGCGGCGACGTAAGGTCGGCAGTGCGGCGCGGCGCGGACTGGCACATCCACCCGGCGGACCCCGCCCGCCCTGCGTCTCGCCCGCCTCTGTCACCGCCACTCTTTGCCCAAATCCAGACGAGTTTTCATTAATGTTGTTATCGGTGTAAAAGTTCCAACAAGTCAAACTAAGAACGCACAGCTTTAATTAACTGTCCGTAAAATAACACTAAACAAACGAGGAGATCGGACAGGCTTCAACTGTAGTTATCAATAGTCCAACTTCTTGAATGGAGCGGGATGTTGATTGACTTTGTAATACAAATGACCTGAATACAAAGCCACCTTCAACAAGACAAGTATTTATACAGATATCTATGGGCCGAACCGCTCGCTTAATTCAATACGACTTGTATAAAACTTTATGAAAACTATGTGCCACAATGCCCCAGTTACCCTACTCGGCTATGATGTTCATATTTATTTCCGTGCACTTATGAACATCAAGTTATCACCTATATGCTTTTAGTTAGTTATCTAACAAGCATATAACTCATGATTGACCTTCACTCTAGTAAACTCCACATAAAGGGTACCTACGAGGGTAGGCAAGCCTCATTAATTAGCATGACGCTTTGACATTATTATTATTTTTGAAAGCAATATCGAACTAAAATCACGAATGTCAACGTCAGGGCTCACAATTCACGTCGTGGCTGATTAATAGTGTAGATTACAATTTCATGCAAACGCCAATTCTAAGTAAAGATGTTTATCGCTATGTCGTAGTGAATGAGGTTTGAGTCGGCAGTCGGCTTCCATCGATTGAATACGAGCACAAATTGTAAGAATTATTGATATCGCGCCGGTGGCGGCTCATACAAAAAGTTTATAAAAGGAAGTGGAGCGAACAAACTGGCGGGGAACAAACTTTTATGCGGGGACGCGACGCGAACGTGAACGTTACTTATCTGCCGCCGCCGAGCTGACAGCTGCAGATGAAAAATTGAAATTGTGTGAGATAAAACTACCTAACTGCCGCTGCAATGGCGGCCGAACAATGTGACGACAACAACCACACTTCGTATTTTTAAGCCTCATATTTTTTAAACAATTTGTGTTTACGTACAGGCATTTATAATTTTAATGATATTTAAAATATTTTCTATTAAATAGGTACTGCAATCATTTTTCCTTTATGAAATGTTCATTATCGTGAAGCAGCAAACAACAACACAGAACAATAGTTATTGCGTGATCACTAAATCACAATAAGTGCCCAGCAGTCTGTTCCAGTTACAGGATTTCCCCCAATTTCGTTATAATCTCTAGAGCAGCTTTATTGCTTCGAAGCGCACCCGAACGTATATCATAATCGTTTAAAAGGTGAAATCCGATATGCTAATAAGATCGCTCTCGGTATCAGTGGAGCGCGGGGATGAATGTCGGTTGACAGTGACGCGAGCTGTAACATGCAATAATAACGTGCCTCGCAAACGTCAGCCGGGGACCCTTCTCTATTTATGGACGAAGTACGGCGTCGAGGGCGCCACGTGAAAAGTCTCGCGTAAATCAAAGTCATAAATTCTCCTATCGTGAATGAACATTTCTCTTCGCGGACGTCTACACCGGCTGAATGGATAACGTCGACCCACCCTAGCAGGATCACCTCTACAGTCATTTGCTTTTGTTCGTGGGGCAATTAATAACGACCAGAAGGGCGTTTTCGAACCGCAGGCGCCATTCGCATATCAGTAATGATCTAGCGGTGCGCTACGGCCAACCTCCGGTTCCGCTCAACTATCGATCATATTCACTTAATGAACGGCACATGTGAAATGGTTTGGAGCAAGCCATTGCGGGCTAAGCTTCTAACCTAAACTCGTTTTATTAATTTTGCTACTACGTTTACTATGTTTTATTTATTTCGCGGTGAATATAGTTTCCATTTTTCTTGGTTTAGAAATAAGCAGGGTAGGTTGTACGTGAGCGAGCACTGCTTGAAGCCACATAACTGGGCCATCAACCGTAGCCGGCAGCCAAAGAATGCGACTTTAAGCAGAAGTGTTATGTAACTGAGATATGGCGGAATAGTTTTATACAAACATCACGACTGTTTGCCTTGAAGGCAAATGCTTTATGTATGGAAAACACACATTGCAGCAGTAACGTTTAAGTAGCAAAAAGTGTAATACTATCGCTTTCATACTAACCGACCCCGCGGAAAAACCGAGCAGAAAGTTCGCTAGTGTGTGAGCTCTAAAATATTAATGAGGTGTAACGATACATGACATAATAACGAAACATAAAATAAATGTTAGTCAAATAATGACAGCAATTTAAATTTATCACAGAACTAATAACATGTGTCTAAATACCCTCATAACGACAGTAATAACTTGACACATTATCGCGTGATGTATAACATTAAAAGCTTTCAGATGGCAAGTATTCATAATGGGATTCACCTTTATTAACCCTAGATTACTACTCTACGTCGCAGAGGCGCCCGCGTTTTTGATATATTGCTTTATCTTTTTATCCTTTGCGCGTACGGCATTCACGTTCTAGGACATCTCAGTCCATGCCAGCACGTGTCCCAGGACGGTGGTTGCGTTACAGTAAGTGTAATAGTTTTTTTGATATTACTACCCTTGGCGCTCCAAAGACGTATGAGTAGTTTGTATGTAAGTTTTACGCTATTAATCAAATTATTTTGTTAGTGTTTTTTTGTTAATTATTAGTTACTCTATATATCTTTTGTAAATTTATATGTTATATATTGTCATATAATATCAAAAAAAATATTAAAAACCCTAAGTCGAAGACAATTTATGAAAAAACTTAGCACGCAGTTACTACTGAATGGATGCAAAAAAGCACCTACGTTGAAGCGCAATATCCGGGATATAATTGAAGTCATCCTAAAAAAAACCTTCCGATGACTGTTCTGGAGAAAATGAGGGTCCACCACCGCCAAAAAAAAGAAGATATTGCTCTTATTGTATACATCTAAAAAGAAAAGGGTGTCCAAAATGACGTGTGCCAAGTGCCAAAAATCTATACATCAAGTTCATATATATATAGGATGCATCTAAAATATTTTTTTTGTTACATTGTTAGTTTTTTTTAGTTGATTACTTCATAATTCACTATTTTTCAAGAGAATTGTATACTTTAAGTTTTTATTTTTTTATTTTTAATGAGAACACTGTTAAATTGCCTGAGTTCCTAAAATTTGTTTCTAAGATTTATTTGATTAAAGATTTTATAATAAAAATATATAAATATTAATTAAAAATGTGTTTTTCTTTTTTTAGTAATCTACACAATTACATAAACAGTCAAAACATATCAATCATACTAATAGGTTTTTAATAAAACCATTAGTAAATATGATGCGCCTCGCAAGCGTATGAGTAGTTTCTTTGTGTGTCGCAACAAGAGTAGTAATGTAGGGTTAACATGAAAAGGATACAATTTTTAAACGCTTTTATCAAGTTACATAAAACATTTCTGAACACATAATTTGTTCTCTAAAGTAATGCTTTTAGATTTTCATTACACAAATAAAGTCAGGAGACTTTCTCAGTGACATAAAACTGTAACATTAGCACACAACGAGGCAAGTTGTACAAGTAACTAATAAACTCTCATAACACAGCTTTACACGAATACTTCAGCGAGGATTTCTTTCCATTCCGCACGTCACATTAGGCCGGCGCGGACCAAACATTGGATAAGTTCTGTATTGTTGTTTACGGCAAACTTGGAACATAGCAGGGGCAATTCACCTCATAAATTCTAGTGTAATAACAGCTCACAGTTTCCCTAGACACTTGTAAGAGCACCGCAATAAGGTACCGGCGCTAAGTAACCGGGTCACTTCGCCGCATCGATACCTCACTAATATACGTCATGTTGTGTATGTAGCCTATCCGAAGGCTACGGGCACACCGCAATCGTTACAACACTCGACCTATGCATTGAGACCCATACCTGTAAACTGACGGACTTCTAATAGCCCTGCATGCTAATACTCGGCACGAATGCTACTTAGTATTTGCATACTATTTACACACATAAAGTCTATGTTCCGTACAAATATGCCATGAAAATAACGTCCTTGTTAAAATGTAGTATACCGTTAATCTCCGGAACTATTCAATCGATTTGGTTATTACATTCTCTATTGAAAGGTACGTGTCCCGAGGGCGAAATAAACTATAATATTTCATCCCGGAGAGCGAAGTGGTTCCTAGGGGTAAACCCAAAAAATCTCGAGGGCAATAAGCTATTTATAAATAGTTATCCGAACTGAAAGGAATTTTAGTAATCGTATAACGGCTATCGGTACCATATTCAAATAGTATTAATCCTTTAAATACGACAAGGGGCGTGTTTATCTTGAATCAATTTATTAACTCTGTTTGTAACAAGGGATTCGATCTCGTTTAGGGCCTTCTGTCAATATTTAGATAACAATCTCTTTGCCATCAGACGTGCCCAAGATGTTGCCTGGCATTCAATGGATGGGTTGTTAGATATGTACTTTATTAAAACGAACGACCTTATTTACATTAATTTATATTTGATTGTAATCGGAATATTTGCTAAAAAAACGTAAAAAAATACTTATTCGTCGGATTTCTTTCGCGAGATCCTCGTGAAATGGTTACACATTTCTCGGGCCCACCGCTACAATCTCGTTGTCTCGATAACGACAAATATATGGAAAGCCTCTTCCTTATCTGTTTGAATCGTTTTACTCGCACGTACAGCGGCCGTGGAAAAGCTTAAGAAAAGTAAAGGTGGGAAGCTAATCCCGCATATTATCCCAAGTCGTTATAAATTTGCACGGAACTTTTTGAGCAAACTGCACACCAGAGTATCATAGTTATGTAACTTTGTGCCCCAGAGCATTAACGGCTGCAAAAATTATCGACTAGAGGTCAATTGAGACCTCCTGACTGAAAGGGGGAGCTGTTTACAAATCTAGTGAATATTAAAGTGGTGTTGCTGAAGTTTAATGAAAAGGTAAGAAGTCCAACCGGAAGACTGTTATTTTCCTCCAGTTTATGACATTAAAAGAAAAGATCAGTTGTTTAATTGGTAGGTAGATACTTTTATTGAGTATAAATAATAACTTATTTAATTTAAGCATATTATTACTGAAGTATCAATTTGAAATTCATTTATCACTTTGCTTATTTTCAAAAAGGCATCTAATGCGTATTTATAATAACGAGACATGTATACTTATATAGAATATTATCTCATCTTTATTACTTCACATGAAACGCCTCGTTTCTCACAGCTGCAATATCGACATGCCATTACATAGTGCATACAAATGACTGCTTAAATTCTGCAAAAAATACTCTTCTTTGCTTGACACAGTTTATCAGTGAGCTGATTAGCAAATTATAATCCTCAAGATATGTCTCACGACGGTCTTACATTATCTTTTTTATATGCAGTGCGGCCGTAATATATTCAGATACAGTTTGAGCAGAGTCCTCGGCCACAGTACGCCAAACCGCCATCCGCACGACCGCAGCCGCAGCGTAATTAGCTAAATATGACTTTTAAACTAAGAGCTCCCAGTTAGAAGCCTCTCCATATTCCGCCAACCTTTTTGCTAAACGAACACCATTTCCATGCGAACATCCTATTCCTGGCTTGATATTTAATTTGGGACTGAAGAAATTTACACCGTCCCATTAAAATGTTGTTATATGAGATTAATGTGTTTTGAATTCGCGCCGCACGCGGAGCAAAACGATGCGGCGCCCGTGTGAATATTTCACAAGTACTGTTTTCCTGTACAAATCATTTTGTCGCATTTGAAAGGGCCATTTTACTCTAAGACGTTTTCCCCAAAATGTGTGATTCAAGTAACGTCGATTAAAATAAGTAGGTACATAAAAGGCAAACTCTACGGCGAATAGGGAAGAAATGTTAATTTGTGTTGAATTGTTGAAGTTCTCGTCACGTTCGTGTCGGAAGCTGGTCGTAATACCGGCTCGCGAAGTCTCACTATAAATCATAACGCCGTTTCAATTTACCAAGTGTAACACGGCTGTAATAGGCCAGCCGCTGCCCGCCGTGTGCTGAAAGACCTGAATTTGTATTCAAGAAACGATATGATCATTAGTTAGTGCAATTTTCTTCGCATCCACTACACGAATAGTATCGTCGGGTACGCTATGCTCCGAATGAATAATACTTTGTAATTGCTATCGAGATCTGGCTTTAAAATCAACTTGACTGGACTTTGATAATTTGTAGGATATCTGCAGTAATGTGGTCTCATTATGTGCCCCTACTATGGAACTCGTTAACATTTACCGACTATTTGCATAATATAAGTTGCATTCTATCAAAACCGTAATTGCATTTAGTTTTTTGTAAAACACGCTAGCTTTATCAAGTCGTTTTCATTTAAATGCGATCAAGTAAGTAAGTGCATCGTTTAATGCGAACGTAGGCTGCGAGGATTGTCACTTCATTTACACTTTACAGATAACTGAAGTCAGCCTTTACTCGCACTCGTGTGAGTTGTTCTATGAATAAACAACAACTTTAAGAGGTAATTAGTGAGAGGTTCCACTGCAGTACTATTAATAATATTGTGTTTCATTGCCTTGGGAGTAGAAAGTCTTCCAATAAAAACTTAATTACCTTAATTGATGTTCATTGAGTATAATGTAATAAACTGCTTATCGATATCATATCGATTTGGTTTAGAGACAAATTGTCGGATATCATATTGGTTGAAATCATGCTGTTACTATGGTATTCCCGTGTTCGTGAGGCGGTCTTGAGGCGGCGACTTCAGGAAGCACGTACATGTAATATTATTGATTACAGGGTGCGGCGGTCCAGCTCCATTTGAATTTCCAATGAGCTCGTTAGAAACGGCCGGGACACGGGCTTTGGACAACCGATGGAAAAAAATCCTATCTCCAGACTGATTGTGCACGATTGCCGAATTTGCTGAATTATTGTAAATGTTGCTTGACATGATTTGTTAATCAACAATTTCTTGGTTCATTTCTTATTCCCGCACATAATGGAATTTCATGCGTTAAACGATTTTCATATGTGCCATCTAAGATCTTCTTTACCTATAAGTACACATTGAGATAATACGATAATCTTGGCAAATATTTATGCGTCTATCTTTAGGGTATTAGTATCTAGTTGGTTGAATGCGTTGGACAAGACAGGGGCGCTGCCGATCGGTCGTTTGACGTGACGTGTGGGAGTTGGGAGACGTTTGCCTTCACCTTTCGGAGCACGATACCAAGTAATTGTAAATGACGTCTGCACTATCGAGATATTCATGGCAGGAGCTGACCAATTCTAGATTGGTTCATAGGTAGGTACCTACTATCTATTTGTTAAAGGTAGGTTAAATGATTTCTCAATTCAGTTCAGAGCCACCTCATGCAACGCAATTTATAAGGCCCAAAAAATAATAGTAAATGCATAACGTATTTCAAACTTGCAACTTATTGCAGTAGAGTTTACAATTTTGCATTTATACATAAAATGAAAATATCCGGAATAATATAAGTAAAGGTATAAATTAGTCAGGAGCAATTAAAGTATCAATGAAGTTTGCGTGTAATAGCATAAAGTAACCGACAATTCCTCGGCAGCGCAGCGTAGCTCCGATACGTAGCAATTGGAGTTTGTACCAGCTCTTAATTAAACCCGGCGGCAGGGCCTAGCGGCAAACTTCGATTGCGCTGTCAAAAATCCGAAGAATTATTCCAGCAGTAAAATAACTTCTGCGATTTTAGGCTTTATCGTACGAGTTCAGGCATATTAGCGAATTTATACTGTACGGATGCAATATGGTGCCGGATCGCGTCGCGCCGCCGCGCCACGCGCTAGTTGGACGCAGCACTTTTATTAAAAACTGTTTTTATTTATTGACGGTTCGAGGTGGCCGACGATTTTTCTTGCTATATGTTTCTGAAATTGTTTTACGATATTGTTTCTGTTTTGAATTTATAGCCACAGGCTGTGCTTTGGAAGAATATTTGCAAATAACGAAAGTAAGTAAAGTTTACAGTCCTGATCTCGATTTATTTACGAAGTCTCTTCTCTAAAAAATGTTTACTTCAATAGTGTGCACTTTTCTCTTGTTAAGTTTTATATTAAAGATTATATCTAAGTCATAATGTACTAATGTATTACCAGTTATGTATAGATGCTATATGTGTGATCAAAAATGAGAGAAATGAAGTCGTAACTATACAAAATACTAATAAAAATGTAAGTATTTAAATTGCTGCAATTATAAAATGCATTTATTTCAATCTGTAACCAATTCGTATTAACAACCGTGATACACTAAACATGAATGTTCCTCGTCATTTTGTGATTTAATTACACCGTATTCTCAAAGGTATAAACAGTACGCACTTATTTTACTACAAACCATGACCAAGAACAGTAGACCCCCATATGTACTAAGACCCTGTACAAGACACATACACAATAATTGTAAAGACAAAGCTACAAGGGCTCCTTTTACACTGGATGATACACCAAACACAGCCCTACGGTAATTAGACCAGGATTGAACCGCGACACGCTACGAAATTGCGAAAGGAATTTGTTCAGCACTATTATTGTTGAACGCTCACAAAATGTCCTCTGTTATAAAGTACAATTGGAATTGTTTTTCTCTGATAGCCTATTCAAAATTTATACCTAATGGACAGCGAGTCGTAGTTTGTGCTATCTAACTTGTAGATCCTTGAACTAAATTATCTAGTCGCGTGACGGAACGGCTTCCGAGCGCGATAATACTCCTATACACAAGTAATAATTGTAACAGTGAAGTTCATGATATTTAGAAGCCACTCGAATGATTGTCGTTATTATTGAGATACCATAGCATTCAGAAAGGAGTAATTCGTCGTACCGACATAATACAACCCACGCGCAGTTTTATAGCCGCGGTATTTATATTATTATCATTATTCATTTTAAGTGTAGTATTCGATACCTTTGAAATTGTATACCTTTGAGGCATTAACATCGAAGTTTTTTATTTGTCGAGATACTCGTTCGAATTTATTAAAGGAGGTGCTCCTTTCTGAATGCAAAAGTCGGTATTTATAACAGCTCAATTAGCAACCGGTTCTCAATGGGTACGCTATGATGCTACAAGAAGCTTGTTCATATTGGAAATTTATGAAAATCGTTGACAGCTTATAATGGAGGGACGATCGTTTTATTATTTTGTGAAGTGGTTAGAGGAATTTAGTTTGGTATTACATGTTGGGTCTGACTTCCAATAAGGTCGATGGAATTCCAATGTGGAATTTGGTGAAGGATGTTAGGAGTGGGTTGTGGCGGCCGGGTCGTAAGAACTCGTAACATGTGCACTTTACTGTCTGGGCGGAAAGACTGGCGACACATTAGGTAGAGGTGGCCGGCACCGCGCTTACGATCACAGCACTAGCACCGCCCAAACGAAGCATTCTCTTCGCATTTTATGGCCACAACCACTGCTCCACTTGGCCTAAGCCTTATTGTCAAGTCGGCATTCTATTGAGAGGCGTGCCAGACACACTATTTTGTAGTCGAGTCACTGATATTATAATTGGCTATTGTCGTTTTCAATTAACTTAACATTGAATTTAACTAAATTATTTTATGCAAAATACCTTTTGTTCCTTTCTTATTTTAATCAAGCTTGAAATATAAGTGAAAAAGCATTTCAGTAAGAAGCTCTTAGTTGTATCTTACTTATAAAACATAAGAAATTTTTATCACATTTGAATCTGGTTTGGACATGTGCGAAAAGTAACATATTTTGCGTACAGGCACATGTTACTGGACGCTAAGTCATTACTCCATACGACACACGATAATAAATGCGGTGGTCCAATCTTATCCGCGCTGCAAATTTAATACGACGGCATGATGACCTAAGAAATTTATCACAGTAACTTTCCGCCCTCGTGAGTCCTGGCTGATGCAATTACCCACTTCAACCCTTCACATGCAGGAGGGGAAGTGTCTCATGGCGGCGCATCGTCAGTGTTCATTTAATTGTTAATGCCATAGTGATCTAAGTGGGAGCGGGCTCATGTGGGTTAATGAGGTCGCTACTAATTCATGGAGACACAGAACACCCCCTCTAGTTATGAAAACTTCGGTCCGGTAGATGGGGGAAGTTTTATGGGCGTTTTGTCATTTACCTACCTTTGCTTTTAGGTTTCATGGCTACTTGCCTTCCTAACATTAAGTCCAGGCTTGCCGAAATTAGTACGATAAATTGGGGCAGGTTTATCTTAATACTGTTTGAAGTGGAGTTGTAAAGTTTCCTCTTTTACGACGTGAAAAATGTTTTTCTTATGTTTTTGTATAGGGAGTTATGAATTTCCGGGAAAATGTGAAGTTTACATTGTACCTACTTGTGTGTGTGAGAGAAGTAACATAATCTCCTCAAGTTATTAAGCCTAGTTCGTACAACTATGTTAACTTAGGTCGCCAGTTTGAGTAGACCCAAATGATAGGGTGAAGATAATTGGTAGCTTATGGATAAATATTAAAAGATAGTTTGAAGTTAGCAAATTACTCTTATTAGTCGTAAGGTTATTGTAAAAAAATAACGCTTTAAAAAAATTGAACAGTTTTTGTACTATCTAGTAAAGTAAATTAAAAATTATATCTGTTTGTTACTTAAGTAAATGGAACCAAGAAGCCACAGTTAAATAACCTGAAAGTAATGGAAATAGTACTTAAATGAAAAGTTAGAAGCATTTAAAAAAAGGCTTGTAATTAATGGATGAGACTGGGAGAAGGCGTTGTAATCTATCACTTTGCTCACAAATATTTTGATTAAAAACTACTTTTAGCCGTGGGAAGGAAATGTATTATTAAACTTTGTAGAATGGCACGTGTATCCTTTGCTAGGCTTAATGATATGAAAGTAATTTAATGTAAAGCCGCGTACGCACGTACGAACAAATTTGTTGCGTTACATGATATGCAACAACTTGGTTCGCACGTGCGTACCACTGTCGAACATCGAACACTCTGTTCGTCAAACATGTTCGCGGCGATCCTTATAGTGTGTTCTGTATGGACGGTGTTCGAAGCGCTTTAATAACTTCACAATCGACCACTTCCAACGGCGCCGTCATGGCTACTAAGATAGAGTTCACGACTGTTGTTCGCGAACTCGACTCGAACTATGTTTGCGTTCGTGTTCGAATATGCCGTCCATACGTACGAACCAAATGTTCGGGTCTGGTGTTTGTGTTCGCTATGTTCATGTTCGTACGTGCGTACGCGCCTTAAGGGTAACAAACGCAATCTCTCTGCTTAATAGCATTAAGAATAAGAGCGATGTTCTTAGGCAAGCGGATGGTCAAAAGAGCAAAATCTTATACAGTCTAAATTATCATACCTTTTGTTATTACCTATCAAAACAAATGAATGTTTGCTTAGCATTAACAAAACCGCTTTGAATTTAATATCAAATTCTACGTAGCACTTCCATTACTTCTATCCAGATAACTTGATATTTTCCTAGATATTTCGCCGAATATGTACCTACAACGGCACCGTTGAAATAAGCTAAAGTTTTGAAACGTGCATCCAACCCAAGACAGAACACGCGACCCGGTCTAAGATATCCAATATATTTACCAATATAAGTTCATACGTATGTAACGAGTAGCTGAACTAAAATACAGGGATACGTGATTCGCTAAAGTAACTGTATACGAAACATTTGCTGTCCAAAAAGTATTTTAACCAAAATTACTAATAACTATCCGACATCATGCGGGGGTTTGTCTCCTTCGCAGTAACCAGCCGTCCAATTACAGTGATCACAAACAAAATAATTCCAGACCGTCATTGAAAACTGCATTTCCACATAGAGGGTAAATACGAACGAACGGCGAATACTGAAAGCATTACCAAAGTGGAATCTCTTGTGAACACAAAGCCCGTCCAAATACCAGTACAATCGCAAAGAATTGCAACACAATATGGAGTTGTAAAGCCACATAATCCGATGTGATATAACACTTGTCCACTATTGCGAGAATGGAACAATGTTTTATATCAGCGGAAGAGCTTCGGAAGCACTCCAATAAAACATCATTTCTTCCAGCTGCCGCGCACCGAACACGACATTATCGTAACAGCAATCACCCACTGAGGGATGTGTTTTATATTTTATTATGTGAATTGAAAAATAACAAAGTATATTGAAAGCAGATTTCTTACCCGCATATGCTTAAGAAATGCGGGTAAGAAATCTTTTCACGACGAATATAAGATTATTCAGCTCTTAAACAACGTGGTGCTATAAAAAGTCGTCATTAACGAGGTTCCAGGTTTTATTTAAATAAGTAGACCGACCACGTCGCCTAGATAAGACACGGTCACGGAAAAACATTTCCATGGACTATTAAGCGAGACGTCATCAACTAGAGAGCAATAAGCAAATGAACGCGCTTTATCTGCTATTCAGACATTCTGTTATCGGAGGGCGGACGAGCGGGCGTTGCAGTAGGCAAGATACCATCGCGCACCCGACCTAATTCGATTCGCCAAGCCGCTCAGTCCGCCAGCCCGCCTACCGCACGCCGCTCGCCAGCTCCACGGACTTATTATGTAACCAGCAACCAACACCATGCTGCTCTACGGTTACTAAATTGCTTTGCTAACATGTGAAATCATAGATTACATTGCAACTGTGCGACACTCTGATCAAGTTTAAGAACACAGTGCGACGGTGTCATGTCGTTGCGAGTGACTGACCTGTTATGTAATAGTCGAGTCGCCCTCGGCCCGTGTTCCAACGGGGAATGTTACAACCCTTATCTAGGGTTACATGCAAACTCTACTGTGAATCACGACAATCAATTCGCAATTTCGTTTTCAAGCGTTCTCTGTATTTATGTTCTGTTTTTTTTTTTTTCTGCGCAAACGACGGTGGCTGACTCGCACATTTTATCTGATAAGTAAATCCAGCAGAAATATATGAGCCATACTTGTTTTATTATTTTCAGTCGAAATGCAATAAAAATACCAACCCCCAAGAAATAAGTATTGTAAGTGAGCTGCTCGAATATTTGCACAGCATGGATGCCGTCACCTATTAACAGAATTGCAGCTATATTTTCATAATGCTATGGTATACTTTATAGTCTCAATAGACATTTATGACCACAGTATACAGATGAAATGATAATATATTTTGTAGCAGAAACATTTATATCCATAGTTTGTGACTCATGTAATGACCTATAAAACTTTTATCTATGTTTTTGACAAGACTTGTGGAGAATTTACATAGTTTCCACATAAAAATGTTGGCGCTATAAATTTTTATTTTGGGAAGAATGCACTTGAATATACATAAACAAAAGGTAAAAAGTTAATTCGTGAGTGACTTGGCTGGTGTATTGTGAGGCAAGCGTCGCCACGCGAGGACGGAGCTCCGCACCGCTTCCGCTCTTGTAACATCCGCGTAATTAATTCAATGATCGTCCGCATGACTTGCATGTGGCCACCCTCCTGCGAGTGCGCCACAAACTAACGCTCACTAATTTCCACACTGTTAATGAAGGAGATTCTCCTCAGAGATGTTTTTGTTGGAGCTCACATACGGTGCGACGAGAATTTTTGGCACTGTCACCCTCGACCGTTTAAACGTTCCTACCATTAATCTTTCACTCCCGCAAAGATTGCATTTTAAAGTTTCTGTTTGTGTAACATTTGCCTGTAATGTTTCATTTCGGCGTTCTCACGGGCGCTGTAGAAATAAAATGGGAGAATTCGCATTGATAAATAAACCAAATTGTTTTCGTTTGGTGCGCCACCCCCCGGGTGGGGGGAGAGCTCGAGTGGTCAAGTTTGCGAGCTCAAGGCGTCCATCAAGTAACCCGTTAGTACTCATTATGCAAGAAGGATTTTCATAACAACGTTTGCTAGAGTTGTAGAGGGCCAACACTGCTTTAGGCTACTTAGAGAACCATTTGCAGAGAGATTGGTCCGACCTACGAGGTAGATTGCGGAACTTTAGAGATAACTTGCCCAAACTTAGAACATTTTGACGCTGCAATACTTGGATAAGGTAAACTGACTGTCTTAATTAAGTTAGAGATGTTAAACACAACTTAGATTCATATTAATTGCGAATTTGATAAAGATAATAGTGTTGCAGAAGTCTCGGTCGAGTGGTAAGTTGTTCCGTTTGCTGGTATCTTTTCAATTGTACCTCTTAAATAATTCATGAAGGCCTTAATTTACACAAATGGATACGTATATGATAACATTAGATTACCGCTAGGAATAAAATTAAATAATATGAACATTAGCGTAGACATGTTATATGAGTCTCAGGGGGGCCACGAAACTATGGTTGTATTAAATACGCCTAAATATGTACCTAATTTAATTTTCATCTTCACGTTGACTTACCTTAGACATATGTATATATACTTAGATATATGTATTTTGACATAAAACTGGCAGATGAAAATGGCCAGAGCTGCTGAGCTGTGAGTATCTGGGCCAAATGTTTTAACTTTGTTTTATATGTAAGTATTTTACGACTCACCGCACTTATGGAATTATTTGAGTGCGTATGTGGTGGTTAAGTGCTATTTTTATGACACCCCTCGCTAAATTATACAACATAATATGACAAAATACTCCTAAAATGTGAGAGTATGAAGGAAAACTTCACAGTTCACTTAAAAGTGGTTTTCCAGTTTTTAAACTCCTGTGATGTAAAAGTTATACATTACCCAAGTGTATAAAAAAAAACATTATAAAATATGAATACATTTAATATGTAAATGTTTTCATAAACCATTGCATAAACAAAAGAATATCAATTGTTTCAAAATAAAAGCCGATAACATCACGAACAAGAAACCGCGAGTATTTTTTTACAAAACTTAATAAGCATATCGCAGGGTTGCCAATAATCGATTATGAAAATGTTCAAACAATGTACGAAGTTTTATAGATTAATATTTAAATTGATGACGCCCTAATGACAGGGTTGGTCATGTGGCCACATAATGATGTACAATTTCCGTAAGAGCATTGTATTAAGTCATTATACCGCGGGTCTGCAATCAACTGAGTCGCCATTTAAGATAAGGGCGGCTACATTTCGCTGATAATTAGATGTTGTGGAATTTGACATGATTTTGTTCGATATATTATGGATATATCTGTAAGTACATATACTTTTATTTATCGCTTTTACAAACAAGATTTTTTAGACAAATTAGGTATGATTTGTAAAAAAACGAACTAAAAATAGGAAATAAATTTTAATGAATTTAAATTAAGAAAACAGTGTTAAAAATTTCAATGAATATAAATTAATAATAGTGTGAATACAAAAAAAAATATTAAAAAAAAAGCGTGGGGTGCATGGTGTCAATAGTTATAAATATTTTATTGACAGATATGAGTACCTACAGTGATTTTCATTTCGATAATATCTTAAAAAGCACCCCACGCTTTTTTTAAATATTTTTTTTTGTATTCACACTATTATTAATTTATATTCATTGAAATTTTTAACACTGTTTTCTTAATTTAAATTCATTAAAATTTATTTCCTATTTTTTAGTTCGTTTTTCTATAAAAAGCGTGTTTTTTAGTTTTTTTAAACTATTATTTATTTTCTACTTTTTAGTTTGTTTTCAAACTATTATTTGTTTTGTAGAATTAAAATTCTCTTTAGTATACAAAAATTTGTCAATATTAGAGAAAACGGCTAAAGATAATTATTGGAAATAAAAATTAACATCGAGTCCTGCCTTATCGACTGTAGAGAAAAATTCTAGAAAATTTTAATTAATTTTCTTACCTTATCGACTACAGATGAAAATTATATAAATTAACAAAGATCATATTTTGCAAATTGAAAAGCCTAGAAGTCGGTGTCTAATGGATGTTACTAAGTTAATTTTGCCACCGACTTCTAGGCCGATGCACCTAAAATTAGTTTTTTTTTTGCTTTTTAGTGTTTTGGGAACTCGGTTTAATTTTTTTGTAAAAAGCTTATTTATTTAAAGCTTTTCAGTGATACGAATAGTTGTCACTATCCATACAAGTGGGAAGTTCTCATCAATACAAAGAATATAAGTCCAAACGAGGTATTTTACTTATTCAGTTGTCGAGTTCCCTTGACTTTCTCTGGTCTCCATCATCAGGTCAGCTCCAAACCTTCACTGTTGCATAGGTCTTGTCAATACGAATAATTTAAGGCCAAACACGAGGTAGTTTACATATTCAGTTGTCGAGTTCCCTCCATTATCTCTGGTCTCCATCATCAGGTCAGCTCCAAACCATCACTGTTGCAAAGGTCTTGTCAATACAAATAATTTAAGCCCAAACACGAGGTAGTTTACATATTCAGTTGTCGAGTTCCCTCAACCCTCTCTGGTCTCCATCATCAGGTCAGCTCCAAATCTTCACAGTTGAATAGTGCTTTTAGGCGTACACCTAAGTGTCAAGTTTTTACCCTATGTATGCCTACAAGTTTTGAAGGTTGCCCTCGATTTCTCAGGGTTTCCATCATCAGATCCTGACCTGATGAATATGGGACCAACTGGCAGCTATTCCAAGTCGAACAAAAAAAGAATCACGTAAATCGGTCTATAAACCTCGGAGTAATCGATGTGTATGTGTAACCTCCTCCTTTTTGGGAAGTCGGTTAAAATGGAATAATTTTATCAAATTAGTGTATTGTCATCGGTCCTCAATAAATCTACAAAGTTTGAACGAAATCTGGCCGTTTAAAGTGGGTCAAAATCGCGCCCAAAGAAGTCGGTTACAAACAAACATACAGGTGAAGCTAATAAAAAGCGTGTAATAATAATGATTATACCAGAAAACAATTAACATGAAACAAAGTAAAATTTATTTGGGTATCAAGTATAGACAGATGTATTCAATATTTGGAAATAGAAGTGGCGATGAAAGTTTACCGTCTTCCATTGTCGCTAAACATAGAACATTTAACATACCCTGAACAAACAAAAGAGAAAACCATTGTTTTTGCCCAACTAACACATAACGGTTCAGTTATATCCGCGAAAAGCAAAGGAAAGTTTAAGTGCAATGTAATTAAGCCTATGTTAATTAGTAAGAAGTGGCTATTTCAATATTAATGTAATGGAACACTTTCCAAATTCTTTATGTAACGTAACGCTCCCTAAATCCCTTCAGAATTTTTCCCTCTAACTCCAAAGTCAGTTGGTAACTGAAACAATAAATTGAATTCTCAGAATGTTTAATTTACATATTCCGAGGATTCTTTCCACGCCCACATTAATACTCGACATTACGGTTCGTCAAAGAAAATAATTTTTCAATTTCCATTTACGAGTTCATTTTGGTCCCAAGTTACTGCTCGCAGCGTTTGAAGATACACAACTGTGCTCGGTCGTGTCACTTGTACGTGTTTCCCAACACTTATAAATGTAGGTTATTACAGGGGCTAGTAGGATACAATATATAAATCCTGTGTAAGCGAGGAAACGCCCAGATCTCAACACAATGCTTCGGGAGCGTATTGTATTGTAAAGCATTTCGAGAAATCGCTTTCTCAAAAGCGGGGTTCGCCTTTTTGCAATTTATAACGGCTCTCATCCAGATTGCATGAATACAAACAGTATGTCTTTTGTGTGTACGTTTGTGTCTCCTTTGATTAAGATGTTTGTTTCCAGTACGAAGATTTAATTTCACGTTAGATCAATTTTGTAAAATTTATTTGTAGGATTGCTTCAGTGGCCTTTTTTGTTTTGTTTCTAACTTTTAGGCAGTTCCGTGTAAATGTCAACGGATACTTAAGTGACCATCTATTCAAATCAAATCTCTTCAATCATTAGTCTCAGTAACACATAAAGCAATATTATCAATTAGCCTATAATATTATTCTCGATTATAATTGATTAATATCATCATGTGTGATTTGATATTAGATATTAACTCGAGACTATATTCCTAGCACAAATTCTTGGTAATTCTGCGAGTAATTAATGATACTTATTGCGCTTATGAGTCTGAACGGAAACCGTGCTCGTAAAAACTTACGTAAATTGTGATTACGCAAGACTATTTCCAAAGATAATCAGATATTTATTAGTTCCTTACTGTCATCGCCATTTTGTTCATGTGATATTTTATTTCCATTTTACAGTTTATATTGTTTTATTTAATATTTTATTTTTGTTAGACGACATGATAAGAAGATATTAAATGTGTTCAATTTTCGTATGAGCTTCAGAAAAGCACTTATGTATAACAAAGTTACAGATTTTTTTAGTAAATTGTTACTTTTTCAGGCTATCAGGTCTGTACATAAAATTATGCTATATCATTGATCCTATTTTTCAATTCTAGGTTCCATTTGGTATCAAAATTGAATCATGTATCACGAGCACAAAGTACCGCTGTTAGGACCAAAAACTGTCCGGCTCCCAAACATTAATCTTGTGAGTTTACAATCCATCTATGATACAAATGGGTCAGCAGTTTACCGAAGTACAGAAATCAATAAGTCACAATACTTAGAGCAATTACGATTCGATTGATATCGGGGATCATTAATATAATTTGTTTTGTTATCGTAGCGACGCCGCGGCACATCCAGCTGTGCCCGTATCTCTAATGAAATGTTCTTGCCGATTCCTTTATAGGCTTTGTAAGTAATTACACAGATATACTCGACTACAATATGTTAACGATATCGTGTTAGATATTAGTGTGATTTTAGTCTAGAGGGCATTTGGCTGTGTAATTGTTAATATTGCTCATTTACTCCAAGCAATTAGAGAGCTTTGTTCTCAGATACATAGTTATAGTAGGTACGTTTAACTACAATAATTTAATAAAAATAGTCAATAAAATATTGCGTGCTTTATAATATCTTGTTGATTGCATACCTTTTAAATTCACAATATGAATAAAACGTTAATAACTGGCCGAATGTAAGTGGTGCATTGATGTGGGCCTCCGTCTGGCGGCTGGCGCCACGAGCGAGGCGCGTGGGCGAGCCGGCCGGACTGCGGACGGCCGCTGATTAACTGTGCATTGCAACGACGTGCGACGCCTTAAAACTATAAAATTAATAATTATTTACCATCAAACTGCAACTCTTAACGCGCTCAACTTAAAGCTCTAAGTGAGGCCGTTCCTTGCGAACACCCACGAACAGGTGATATCATTCCTAAGCAATCGTTTGTCGAATGCCATAGGCCAATTAGACATTCTAGAAGTTATAGTCTTCGCTCAATAATATTTTACGCGACTATTTTGAATCGTTATTTTCAATTAATGGTAGTATTAGCTAAATACCAAGCTTAGGATGACTCGAAGACTATATAGTTAGACAATTGACGCATTTACTTCTTGGATTTATGTTTCATAACTTAAGCCTAGACTAAGGGCGATTATGTGCCTTTGGCGAACAAAAAGTCGTTTCCCGTAAGTAATTTTACAATTTTAAACGAATGACAATGATTTCCGAGAGCATAAGGTGTCTCGGGACTGTCCATTTTTCACTTCTTGTGACCGTTTAAACAAGCCAGCGCTCATAAAGTTCCTTAACTTATGATACAATCCAAACAAATAAAATTTAACATACCAATTTATTTGTTTCGTCTTTCTTTCTACTTTACGACTACTATTTATGAGGAATATGATGAGAATAAAATTATAGGCGGAAACAGACCATACATAAAACTGCATCACCAATGTATTAGAACTATGTTTTAAATCCGATAGAGTTGTCCGCAGTACTGCAATTCTCAGTACTTGCCTGAAGATAACGTACTCTGCGGCGCCGGCGCCGGACAGACGACCAATAAACTCCAAGAATCATTTCCTAAGACTGTTACTAATGACAATACTTAATGATAGCTTATACGAAACAATCGTTTAAGAATATCTACTACGACAGAACAAAATGTTTTGTAATTTCGCTGTAGAGAACGTGAACCTGATGAACTTTTGTCGAAGCTTCATGCGCAGTTGATTTTATGATACTGGATGATAGTGTCGATCGATCGGCGAATCGGCAGTTTACTTGAGTTATTAGTCCTGTTTGTAATAAATTACCAAGCCAAATTGGGTTAACTCCAGTTGAATTGCTGACGCTCATGTATGGAGCACCCACCGGCCAACATGGTTGATACATCACTGTTATGGCATCGAAGACCTACCCGTTAATCTTGTACCTTTGTTGATTTTGAAATTATGTAAATCTAGGTACTTGAATATAGCTAGATTTATTAAAACATTTAAGTACTTTATCCAATTTACAGAATAAACTTTTGCAGAAAGTTAAAAACAACACTGATATCATAAAAATAAACTTAAAAAGGCTTCACAATCTACTTAGGTTCAAGTAGAACTTTCAACATTTTTAATCAAACAGAAAAATAACGAGCAATATTGATATCAAGTTAAAGTTTGTTATAAACCCTAAAAGCTAGCGAAGAGCTTAGTTTATTGTTTTAGTGAAAACGTGAAATATGGCGAGTTTGTGGCGCACGTAGTGACGGGCCGAGCTGGTATCTGGTGGCGCGATCTGCGCACGTCCCGGCCTATTGCATGTTCGCAGCGCCCTGAAGGACTTGACAACGCGAACATACTATGGCATTATACACTATAAAATTAATACGTGACACCTATCCTCGCTGCACAAACGTTCTAAACTTTACCCCACATTATAACCGAGCGAGCTATTGAGTACCCACTTGTTTGTTGTTATCTTCTTATAGGACTATGAATTTTGATGATATGGTGTATGCGACCTTCTTTAATGTGTTTAAAACATTTACATAAGCCTCGACGAAACTCGATTGCGTACATTTACTATACGCACATACTCTATCAATCACTTTAATAAGTACTTTGATAGATAAAATTGAAGTTGACGGCTGGTAGCTAAAAGCTTATCTTTTGTATGGCATTTCGTATGCAAGTTGGTAGTCGTGTACACATCGCCTATGTACGGAATGTACTCAGTACATATTAGAAGTTGGTCATGTAGTTAGTAATAATTGAATGTGGAGATATGTTCGCGGATGAGTGGTGACCGTTCACACGTGTTGCGTTAGATTGACAACAAGTCAGGCCTCGCGGTGTTGGCGCCTGAATACATGTAATTATTGAACAACTTTAAGTCAATATGTATTCATCCGCATATTTACATAATGCACTTATAGAGTAGCGTATGACTATTTTGTATTAAACATTCCAACACATTGCGAGGAAACATTGTAGGTACAATTCATATTTATACAAATGTAACCCACAAAAAATTATTCCTGCCAAATGTTCTTGTGAACTATAACTAGGTACCCACATCAAGGTCAAGGCTTATAGATGATTCTACAGGTACTAAAATAAGAGGACCGTAAGACCCACATATCGTAGCCAGAACATAAACTTCCGCAAACATCAGTTCGTGAAGGTTTAGTGCAGAGCATACAAGGCAACACAGCCTTTTAGCGCCTCATTATAATCATATCTTGTTCTGGTGTTGAAAACGCCTTAAGTACCATACACTTAAGTTTCTTTTAAATGAATAATTCCTGCTTAATTTAGCAACCTGTTCGCAAAACATTCGCCAGGCGGCACATCAAAAACAGAAGTAAAATATTTAAAAAATCGTCACCAGACAAATGTGAATTTAATAATATTCCCGTTAATGTATTCTCGTTTTGTCGTACTTGAGTAAAGTATGGCATGTGAGTAATTCAGTTAAAGTGGGCAGCGTAAATACTAGAAGTGAGCGCTAAACAGTATTAAATATGCAAACTAGAGTGAGACTTCTATACGAATTTTGATTGACTTAAACCTGTCGCACAGAAACGCGTTGCTTGACCCTACTGGCGCCAGGGTCCGCCGTGCCTGCGTGTGTAAACACGAGTTGGTGTAAGCCAGCCCCAGGCGACTCTCTAACTTATGTTATTTGCCGACTGAGGACTTGACTGCAGACTAAACCAGCTAACTTCTGGACATGAAGGCTGCGTTTACTTGGCTGCACTCACAGAGCAGTTAAATGCAGTAAATTAATAGCTATGGAAGGATTCATCTGCTTCAAATTATATTTGCAACAATCATATAAACTATTATTTTATTTATTTACAAATTTTTGTACACACACATAATAAAGAAAGATGACAGGAAAGAAAGAATTTACAAAGGTAATGCTTATTTCTAAAGAAATCTCTTCCAGCATACCTGCGAAAGGAAAAGGAATAAAAGAGATGTAGACAGTGTGTAAAAAGCAAGGGAAACAGAAATTAAAATGGAAGAAAACAGCTGTATATTGTATATTATACCTACATAAACAATACGTAAATAATGAATATATACCTACTAAATGTCCGTCTCATAAACCTTTCTATTTAGACTCAAAAAGCACGTTAACTCATTCAAAAGTTTGATTGAAGTTATTAAATAAATGAAGTTAACCAGAATAAGTAATTGCCAAAAGGTTTATTGACAAGAACTGCAAATTAAAATTGTATTTTTCTTGATAAATAAAATAACTCAATGTGGAATGTTTATGAGTTATAAAACGCCACCTTTGTACAATCAAGCAATTTGTAGCACAGCACGGAAATTAAATTCAGAAAGCCTTTGTTCGTAGCTTAAGCACGGTTTTTAAAGCCTAATGAATAACTGCCAGTACTCTAAACAGGCAGAACGCTAATTGACATTCGAGTGGATTAATAATTACTGGAAAAGTGTGAAATCAAAACGTTTGTACTCTAAATTAAAACTTTTTTGCCTTTTACACAGCTCTTTAATACCTACCTAGAGGTAAATCACATTAAGGATAAATATCGCAAGAAACATTTTAATTCCAAAACAAGTTGTATAAGTATCTTATCGGATATGTCGACTCGGCTCCAAAACGTCGCCTTAAGACATTAAATTAAAAATACTTTTATCGACATCAATTAGCGGGTTTCGGGCAGAAAATTAACACATTACCTGGATAGTGGACTGGTTTATTACTATGTAGATATACCCGACCTTGTCTGACGAGACACTACCATACCTGTAACAATAAGGAATAAAAACAATTAGTAAACAGTCGCGTTACCTCATCTCGGAGTATAACAATATATCAGGGCCCCCGCATCATTGTTGTGAGTAAATCAAAGTGGGTGTCTCTCGATGTAAGGGCGAAGAGTCAACAGACCGCAACAATCATTGTGTAACTCTGAACCGCAAGGTATTACACCCACCACCGGAACGGACCCAGCCTTATTTATATTATTATGTCCTTAACGGAAAGTTTACCCATAAAAACAATATTTATTAGAAAAAAAGAGCCTTCAGAAACAGTCAGTCACCAAAATCAAACAATATATTATATGATACAACTTTTTCGGATACGTGTTATGATTTGCTCACGTATTTAATATATTCAAATGAAAGAATAAGGAGGAAAAATACCAATAAACATAAAGTTTCCAATTTTATCTTGAAAACGAGAGTTCGCTTGGTTTCTTTAAGCTCGATCTAAGGAAATTATTACTATCCGTAGTTACGTGTTGAAACATTCCATCGGTTATTGTTATTACACCATCGCGTTACCGCAGAAGTAAACTCAATTTGTGGTAACAAAATGTAATTTGATCTTAATTTCAATTGTTAACATTTGGCACCCACCGCAAATGGTAACTATAAATAAGCGTTGTAGCGATACCGCCAACCATTTGTAACACTTATATTAATCTGTAATGATTTTGATTGGTATTCAATATGAATGACATTTTCCGATAAAAATTGCTTAGAAAAATCTAAGGTATTTTTTGTTTTGTATTACCGCAACGCATTTCTCAGCTTCTGTCCCACGTGCGACGAGATCAACACCTACTATAATTATTTATATCAAGTACCGATAAACAAGGCAATAAAAATCCCATGAAACTTGATAGAAATTATATTAAAACACTGGTGAAATGAAATAGCACGCTCGCTATACATTAAGTGCAAACTCACTTTGCTTTTATAGTCATTACGCGTCATAATTTCACGCTATTTATAATGAAGCTTTAACAAAAAAGCTGATCAGGACTCCCGAGGCGAGGTCGCCTTTTAAAAGTAAAATAAAAACTACTACCGTAAATCATATATCATCGTAGTTGATAAATGGTACACGCCATTACAGTTGTCTCGTGTTGACAGTAAAAAAACATTAATTATCTACCTACGGCGCACGGTAAACATCTCTTAACTAGCTATTAGGTAGACAATGATGCAAGAAACTCGTTAATCGATAACCATTAGCTTTTAATTCTCAAACAGACTACTCATTAAAATTAAACAAATGGAATTGTAAGCGGCGTACACGACATAAAATAACTTACGCTTAGTAAATGAAATATATTTTCGTGGAAATACAAGTTTACAGTTGTTGGTATTAAATTAGCAGAAACTAAAATCTTAGGTACAAAGATATTACATTCATCATTAAATCTTCCTTGTAAGTTTATGATTGCTAAAAATCGCAAAGATTATCCAAAGTAGTTCTATCAAAAGTATCTAGACATCTTTGTTTCTTGACCGTATTATTGCTCATAAACAATCTTGAACCGTTATCTTCAAAGACTATAGAAAGCATTATCTAGATAAAACTATCTCTATATTTGTCACGTTGAGAGAAAATTAACGGCCAATAAGATTTGAGTGTAATATAACTGTGAAGATTTGTACCGCATCCGGAAGTGCGTGGGCGCATCGCCACCCGAACAAAGCTGAGGAATGTCGGTCGGATCCTACCTGAGCACGAGACACTTTTAAAACCCCTACAGTTTTTAAAATCAACAATATACCCTACGCTCTTCAACATAGTTATCAAAATCGAATATCCGTTCTCTCTAAGGCAGTAGTTGTAATGTTGTGGTGATGAATTAATAACGCGAAATAAAAGACTCCTGAATAGCATTATAATAGCTACCTTTATGGGTGTTATAAAGGAATTTAATTGTCAATCAATGAATAAATAAGTCAATTTTATACGTTTACAGTACATTCACGACAATGTATGCTGGAACGTTAAGCCATTATGTATTTATTAGAGGTACATAGAAGTAAGGTAAGAAGGTTTATCCAAAATTAGGTATACCAATTTTTTATGCCTATTACATGACCAAGCTTGGATTATTATTCAATCGTTTAAAAGCTCCTTTTAACAATTAAATGGTAACTTGATGGATCACTGCAATCCTTTACTTTAAATTGAATAATATTATAACGAATTTATCATATCAATCTTGCCCTTCATATTAAACAATGGATTTATGACAGAATTATCAAATTTTAGTCTAGAGTATAAGGGAGCTGGATTAATATTTGGATGATATTTTTAAGGGTTTTTGGGTACCAGTTTTTAATTATCAGCAGTTTAGAACCTACACATTGACCTAAAACAAATGCACTTATTTAAATCATAAAATATAGTTCACCATAAGGTCTAAAAAGATTGCACAGCAGAGCAGATGTTTCCTCAAATCTGCTCTTACTTACTAGGTAGGTAGCTAGAAAGTTTTGAATAAAATTCACTCGACCACTAAAGCATCCGGACCGTTTCAATTCAAATTGAGCTTTCTTAAGCGAGTGCTGGCGGCAAAGTCGGTCTCTTTTATGACGCCAACACCCGCGCCGTAACACCGCTTTATGACATCTACATCCCTGTCTTTCTATCGTTGGAAAACGCTAGGATCCTCCTCATGCCATAATGAGAGCCGTTTAACTTTCAACATCTTGTCAATCAAGTACCAACTTTTACTTCGTAATACTCTGCTCACAAAGCAGGTATTTATCGCTTTTCCACATTCTAATTTATAAGCGTCTTAATTTAAATCTAATAAATAAGTATCTATACCTCATAATTTTCCTTCAGAATTATAAGTACAAAAAGTGAAGAGCCATTGGAAAAAATAAGCGGATTATTTATTTTTCAATGGATACTTATCGTTGTATTTTTTCTTTTCTTTGAAAAGCAATGATGGTAAACAAGTCAAATAACTTCTTAGAAGTGGTATAAAGGTCCCTTTGGCTCAACATGTACTGAAGTTTTAATTTTATCATGAGGCTCGTCGTGTGCTGGTACACTTTTGACACGTGCTCTGCCCGCAATGAAAGTCGTAAAGTACGTTATTGAAGCAATAAACCTTTGTTGAGAATTTCTTCTTATTGCTTTATAACGTCTCATAGAGTAGACAAATAAAGGAATCTCCACGACAGATAAACCGGTACCTCCTTTGAAAGCAAAATATTAGTCCAAGTTAATGACGGCGTATTACCTTAGGACTCCCGACTGTTTCAACAACTGTTTTGATACCAGTTTCAAGCAAACCAACCAGTCGTTTTGTTATTCTTAGTAAATTAATGCTTATTAGCTTTGGAATCTCTCTTCGATAAAATAACAATAACTTTTGTAGGTATAACCATAATCCAGTCATAGGTAGTCGGTTCATTTAAATGGAAGTACATACGGGAACAACAGAGTTAATAACCCTTTCGCCAACGTATAGAAATTAAATTAATATTTGGTATTGTATCCAGCAACTTTCGATACAAAGGGACAATAGACAAAATCACTAGCTATGAAACAGATTACCGAAGTAATTCCAACAGATGCTATCAGATTTTATTCGTGTTACAGCGTTCCCATTACACTAATACACTGGCCTAATGTGAGTTATGTGAGAACTTTCCAAATACACACTTTGTTACCTGAAAGGGGTTTCATAAAACTGAATTATAGCCATAACCTTAACTTGGTCTTGAGAATCGTCGTAAAGTAGCATCTTGGGTACTCACAGGACACGGCAAGTCGGGTGTTGTTAAATTTTATGGAAACTCGAGTGGATACAATGGAGATATGTAAATTAAGGAAACGTCTAAAGTTACCGGTGTGAATCTTTTGAAATTCGCCGGTTAGTGGGCAATCGATACGACGATGGCCGACATCATAGATTTTATTCCCAACTAAGATTGTAACATTTGCAACGGATACCGCTCGGAGACGCTCGGCACGCGGACCATCGTTAAATTGAAATTCATGTCGTGATGTTAACATTCACAATATTCTATTCAGCTAAAAGCAAGCAAATAGCAGACCCCTGAGTATTCTCCCTACATAATGTAAATTTTGCAGCAACGTTGAACTCTTCTACTGGAATAAAAGTAGTTGTTTATTGTGTAATACAATGTAGGTTTCTAACGCCGTTGATTCAACAAGAATAAGACGCTGAGAGGAATAAAAGGTTAAGGGCTTAAATAAAGTGTCGTGTTGTCCTCGGAGGAGCCCGTTGACCCTCGCTGCGCCGGTACATGTCAAGGCTCGCTTCCAGGAACGTCGCGTACTCCTGATGTCATTCGACTCCCAAAACAATGCGTCAGCAAAAAAATATCTCATTCTTGTGTCACGTCCCCAAGGAGATTATCTCCGTCGCCCTGTACTGGGATTCTATAAAACTCGATCAACAACTCGCATTTCACTTCGATTCGTAATGTCATTTCATACTTTAGGGGAGGTAGGGGAGGGATGGGCACTTTTTCACAATTTATTGCATAAAAAATCAGATTTTACAGATCATTATCAACTTTTATTGCCATTTCTTATATTCGGCTAGATATAATGAAAGAGCTTTCCTAAAAATTACAATCAGTTTCAACATTACGAGATATTTAAACGGTTTTATTTAGCTCACCCCGTTTGTTTTATTATTTATTCTTGGATCAAATTTAGTAATTCAAATTTCACCCTCTTCCTGTCAACCGATTGGTCTGAAATTTTGTATACACCTTTAATTAAATCCAATATGGCCGCCGGCACAAAATGGCACAGCCCCTCAATATGGGTATCAAATGAAAGGGCTACACAAGTAGAATACTGTCAGCAACCCAGCGGGCGCAACAGGGCCAAGGCCTGCCTGCACGTCGATTCTATAAAATTCGAACAACAACTCGCATTTCACTTCGCTATTCACTCTCACTTCGCATTCGATTCAGAACGACCTTGATTTTGCATTCTGTAAACATCACCTAATCACTTGCGAAGTGAAGTGAGCTCGACATCGACCAATGCTGTGCTAGTGACTTCCCACTCGACAAAATGTCAACCGAGATTAATCAGTTTTAATTTTATCAGTTTTGACACAGAATTTTAGCTAAATATGATGTTTTAGTTATAATTTGTTATTGTAAGGAATTTGAGGCAGCTTTTAAGTATAAAATAAACAGAAATCTCTAAATTCGTGCTGTGAATATAATCTATGCTTACCCTACGAAAAAATACTGACAGCGCCAATTTGCCTTTCTTGCTGATTTTGAGGAAACCTTATATATTTTTTACTACGGCCGGATTGTTCAGAGCTTCCACTACTTCATTTATGCAACGAGATGCAGACGGTTGCGATAAATAAGTTCTGATGCCCTCTTTAATAACCTTCTGGTAACCGCCACTAGCCAAGAATGATAAAGTACATAGTATCTGTGAAACAATAAATCAATAAAAATGTAATACCTACTTTATCTGATTTAGTGAAAACAAAATTGAGACCAATTTGGTTATTTTCATGCTTAAGAGAATACCAATATTATAACTGAAGTACAGAGTCTTTTGAAAACATATCAGCTGGCGGGGAAACCACATAAAGGGAATACTCCTTATTAAGAACTAAGTGTTTTTCTTATTATTGTGTGCTTGATTACAATTTTTCAACTATAAACTGTGTCAATACTTACTTTTACACGAGTTGTAAGTCCTTTGCCTCGACGTTTTGTGGGCTTTATCAGGGCAGTAAATCAGACTCCAGTTGGTCAATTAGCTCCTTTGACAATCTATATATGCTCACATAGTCATCATCGCGAGTTAATAAAGATAAACTACGAATTCTAGCAGATTGTTGACGCTTTTCTAAATTATCTAAAGCATGAGCTTCTTCTAATAAAGATTTAAGCAAAACATTCTAGCCATCGTTAAAGGTAGGCACTTAATCACTTTAAAACACTTAGAACTTTATTTAAACACTATTTTAAATATAATAGTCTCTAGATCAAGTTGGCAACGGTACCTGAAACAAGATTCTATAAAGGATTTTTCGCGCAGATTTATAACCTCACAAATTTTCACTGACGAAGAAGAGCAAAATTTACAAATTATACATTACATGGTATGTCCAAGCCTCCCTACCATAGGGAGCATTGGACACTTTGACTTAGTTTATGAAAAAAAATCGGTAAAAACTTTTAAGTTAAACGGTTTTATCTTATGTGCACTGAAAACTAGAAAATAAAAATAGTTACTTACCTGTCAACCTACGTAGGTGGTCCCGGTCATATTAGACTAAAATAAAAACGTGGGGCCCATTAACTATTGCTGTAGTACTCTCTTCTAAAGGTATAATAGGTGTGGATTGCATCGACTTACTATAATTGTAACTGGAGATTTTGACAATCAATAATTAATAATAGAAAATACACATACCTTTCATTAGTTTCTCTTTATAACGATCCGAAACCGCAACAAAATATTTAAGTACTTTTACGAGTGTTTGTTCTTGACAACTCACAGAAATGACAGATAGTCTATGGATGAACACCGTTACCAGTCGGTAACGTAAACTACCCAATAAAAATAAAAACTATGATCAGAAATCAGAATAAAAGGACCCCTTTATTCTGATTTGATCATGTCTCCCAACTGCCCATCTCTCCCTACCTCCCTATAGATAGACAGATTTAGACAGATCTGTCAAAATCTCGACTTTGATTTAGTTCAACTTGTCAACACGCTCGATAGTGAAGCGCTAGTGTAGTTTGACAATGTCAATCACGAAACTTTAAGGTAGAATTCCGTGGGTCGCGATTGTCGCAGCCGCGCGCGACAAAAGTCAACCTATGAAAATGTATGGCACCGCTGCCGAGGGCTGCGACAGTCGCGCGCGGACGACGAATTTCGTGAGCCGCTCGCGGCCGTACGCTTCTCAACATGGTCTAGCGCTTAATAACATCTATAGAATTTTAGTAAAACCAGAATTAAATTTTTGACAATGCCGCGAGCAGCTTACGAAATTCGTCGGCCGCGCGCGACTGTCACGGGCCTCGACAACGGTGCCATACATTTTCATAGGTTGACTATTGTCGCGTCCACGGAATTCTACCTTTAGATCGAAGTCGAAGTGAGAGTGATGTCGAAGTGAGTTGTGATATTTTATAGAATCGACATGCTGATCTACCTCAACGCGTACAAAAACAATAACATTTCGAAACGTCTCAAGAAATGATAATACATTTTAACAAAGACGTGTTATTTTATTATGATTCTCTGATTATCTAAGCTTGCATTATAACGACAAGAAGCAACTTTAACTAGTGTGGGTGTACTTTTATAACTCTAATATTGCCTACGTTTATTTCCTATTATGAATTTATTGTTCTGAGAAGAGAACGATCTTACTGCCTCTCAAAAATGTAACGGAAAACGTATAAAATTATCATAATTTATTGTTTATATATATTTAGGGCTCATTAAGATAATGGCAGAGTTCCAAAAAAATTCTATGATTTTTATTGGATAATAATATATAAGTATTTTACCAATAAAGAATAGTCATAAATAATAGTTACATATATATTCACAACGTAATAGTTCTTGACTACCATTATACTCGAGGCAGTGACTATTCTAACAATACAAAGCCAATAAGAACATCACAATGCAACTTAAACATAACCGTTAATCTTAGAGTGATATATGTTCAATAAATTACATGTTTTGACCCTATTAGTACAGTTACATCGATTTACACAAAAATCCGAGTTGAGTTCGCGACGCAGTGTCGCGGTCAGGGCAGGTCGCGGCGCGGTGCATTTTCTGTGCGCCCACGCGCGCCGGCTTATATTGCGTGTTCTCACATTGGAAATTTACACGTGCTTGCGAGTGGCGGCGGTGCAGCGGTGCAGCGGTGGTGCGCGGCAGGTCGTAATAACGCACTCGTCGCATTTTATCTGGCAGCGTGGCAGCTGCGGCCCGTCCCGGCCAGATATGCAGCGCCGCGTATGAACATCCGACAACACCCGAGGGACGTGGGCGAGAGCCGCCGCAACCGTCGCATTTTATAACCTTTTTATTCCATTGTCACTCCGCCGTAGCGGCGTATCCGAGGGAAAAATAAATTTTACTCTTTATCTAAATGTCAAATCGTTCGGTTTCGATCGAATCAGTTTCCAAATAGTTTTAATAAATCTCCTTTTACGGCGGTCGGAACGGGCAGCGGTCGATATGGGAACGCATTACGAATACACGCGGCGAGTTATCGTGTTTTATTCTGTTATGACCGCTGTGTCTGTTCCCGACTACAATAGGTTTAATTGAAAGAGTGTCAATAAATTTGTCGGGAGTTGTCCAGCGGTGGAGCTCATCGCCGGTGGTCCCGATAAACTTGATCGTCCCCGGGCGCGCGACATACCCGGAGGACGATCCGACCCTTGTTCCCGGGGACGAATTTTGTTTTTATCTGCCGACCTTGTCTTCATTATAATATATCTTTCCAAATACTTATCTGTCCCAATTGATTGGTAATCTCGTCTTTATCTTGTCCTGACCTTACTGGAACCTTAATTTAAAGCGCGTTTGTAGTCCCTTACACATAAACAAAACATTGTACAAGCAGTTTAATGGGTTCAACACATTTGAATGAGTTAAGACATTGTTATTGTAGCCTCTTATCGAATCGAAGACGTACAATTTTCTGCTCTGTATGTCAAGTAACAAAGTGGATGGACAGAAAGACCGACACCTACAATTTAAGTAAATGCTGAATGTTAAAATAAAAACAAAGGATCCCACTAATTGTGTTGAATAATACGAGATCCATTTCCTGTCAGTTATAAAGACACAGGCGTACAATTTTGGGATATGTGTTCTCACGGTAGACGTCACCCACGCCCACCATTTCTACGAATACGTTTCGGACCAAGGAGTACACTTTTGTGTTCACAATTTAGCTTTGACACGGATAATCAAATTATCACTATCTCGGACTTGTCATGCCGTTGATTTAGCTCTACGACAAAAAATGTTAACAGAAATAAATTCTATCGAAAACTTGTAATGTAAACAACAAAAATGTATGCATAACCACTAAAATCGTATGAAATATAGACATGAAACTTGGATTTTATTACCACCTCCCACAACATTAGCTCTGCAAACCATTATAAATTAAGAGTTTAATTGCTACAACCGATGCTACCACTATTTTGTAATGACCATTACAAAAACGTAATTACTGAAACAACTTGTTCACACGTAGATATTAATGTTGAACAGAATATATTCTCCAGACTATAAAAACCAATAGGTTTGCTATAGTATAAACAAAACACTGAAATTATAAAAACAAATGTTGCAGTAAGATTAAACAATAACAAAATAGAGCCTTCTTTTTTTAAAATGGCAGCTCCATTCTTTTCTTAGCTCTTAAAGTTCAGTCAGTCCACCTTTGGCCATACAATTCACACCCGATAATCATCTGTGAGATAAAAGGCGGCCGGTACGACACCATCAAATCACCATAAATATTGTAATCGACCACAGCCTCAGATGATAGCTGAGTTGTTTCCCTCACAAATCCTGACACAGTCTTTTTTTTTGTTTTAAATTAAACGCCTTGAGTATTCAAACTAGAAAGGACGAAAGTAGATTTGAATAGTTTGAAAATAACTTTTATGGTAACCAAAACACATAATAATTTTTTAAATAGAATAACTTATTTTGCTCCAATCAATATTCTCTAAATAAAGTAAGTACACATGTCTAATTTTTATAATTCCGAAAAATATGAATGATAATATTTTTTCACAACATAATAAACTCATTTTAGTCAATAGTGTGGGTAGCTCCCTCACTTCTGTCAGGTCTTTAAATAAAATGCCAATAATAATATTCTCATATAACAGCAAAGTAAACATATCTTTTGAAGAATACGTTTATTACAACATAACAGTTTAATTAAAGAGTATAATATACTAAAGAGCAAAAATTTGTTTGTTTGCTTGTAGGTACATACCCTAAAAGCTCCGAAACTACTAAACCAATTTGAACAATTCTTTGTTGGAAAGTGTAGCTTTCATCATTCATCCCCGAGTAACATAGGGTATATATTTTATCCGGGTACGGGAAGAAGTTCCACCGGGATGTGAATGACATCTCATACTTACTAATATTGTATAAACATTACAAAGGATTAAGTACTTGTATTAAAGTATTTTCTATACATTCATTTATTATAATTATATAAGTACGAGTGCATAAGCATACTTAGTTGCTTGTTTGTATGTATACGTATTCCTTCTGAGTGCTATTGTTTACCCGCTCACCGAGTCGGTACTTAAGAGTATTTTGACTTCTTTCTGCGTACGAAGCAATGGAAAATATTTCTTATTCAAAAGAATATGCGGTAAAGCTTCTCAAATATACTATTGGTGAAGAGAGATCTAATCTGAGACATAGATCGTTATTAGAATAGAATCTTTGTACAGAAGCCAGATGAGACCGAAATAAGTTCCTTAATAATTTACAAATAACAGAGACCGAATTCAAGTAATTTAATATTGTTTTATGAGATTAAAAGAAACAGGCATAATATGTAGGTATGTTAAGAGCAGGACATTTAATTACTTTCTTTTTTACCGACAACTACTACTGCTAGGGCGCATTATTTTTATTTTTGTAGCAATAATATCAGAAGACATGTGTATCTTAAGAAGAAAACAGCAATAAAATGCAATACAAAATAATCTACTTTATGGTTACATCTTATGCTGTAGTAGTGTACGGCATGTATTTCATTTACATAAAGGTTCTGTCTCACATGTGATTTCATTTCTTTTGTCTACATAGTTATTCTTGAGCCAGTGGGCATTTCCATTTGTTTCGTAAACAAACTGTATAGTTTACCTAAAACTTGTCGACTTTGAAAGAAACAACAAAAGCTTTCGAGAGAACAAAAATCTTATACACATTAATCTTGCAGCTATATTTGAACGGTCAGTCAGTACATTTGTGTAAATTTTCTTTTAATAGTACATATTAAGAATGCATTACGACGTTTTGTTACATCTAGTGAAAACATTTTCATTTGTAATATTTTAACTTAATTGCCCAAGCGTTTATAGTTAATTTTGTCTGTTCAAACAATAGCATTGAATTTATGAAAATCGTTGGCACATGCATAAATGACTATTTTAAGTTTCTACAATATTTTCCTGGCTACGTTCGGCTTCTCTCAATTTGCCAATAAATGTTACGAGAATAATTTACCTTTTATTAATGCTTTGACTCGTCGCACGGTATCGAGGTTGGATGGCACAGGGTCGACCAGTAGTTTCAGGGGAGAGGCAAAGTGGTCGGCGCTGAAGAGCAGGGCCGGCCAGCCCTGCGCGTGCGCCACGCAGCCCCTCCGCACGGGGCTGCTCTCGGCTAATAAATACGCACGATTGGACGAATTGAACGTCCTAGTTTCAAAATTCAATATCTCACTCAACGCCCCAACGTCACCTTTCAGTATTCGCCTCACAAACACTTTGAATATGCTCCTTTTAAATTTTCCACGCTTCCGTTTTTGCTCACTTGAAATTTTCCCCGTAAAAATATATTTAGACGCGAGTACAATTCGCTTTAAGGTTTCATTGTTTCTAAATACAGAATTGTTACTAAAGCACCTCGGTGGGTTATTGTCATTTATTTTTATTACTGTGTTTCTCTTTTTCACTTGCCCTTTTAAAATAAAGTCCGCATCCGTAAAGAAAATTACCACAAACACTATAATTAAAATTGATTTGAACATTTTGTGTCACAATATTTATTTAGCACTTATGGAAATGAAAACATGCTTTAGCTTTTATCATTGTAGTGTTTACTATAAGAAGAAGTTGAGTGCAAACTCTTAGCGGGAACATCGCGGTAAGAAGATGCGCGGTGCCGCGAGGTGCGCTTCAGTGTGGTGTGGTATGCGCGCGCGCCGCATGCCGTGCCAACCTCGACTGGAGGCTTTATCGGATCCGCTGCAACTTGCAACCTGTTGTATTTTAATCCTTAAGCTAGCTACTACAGCTTTTGTAAACACATTACTACCAATACGTTCGCGATATTTCAAATGATATTTCTCGTTCATTTTTTATTGCCATGAACAGACACCGCAATACAATATCATTTGTAAGATAAAGATGTTAACATACATATTATATTATTTTACAAGGAATTAATGACAACCAATTTAATTGAATCTTGTTTCGATCGACAGGTAGGTACACACTGGCCTTAAACTACTTTTACCTGTAACAATATATAACAATAACCATGAATATAGTATTTTATGCAGATTTGAAAAACAAAAGAAGTTCTTTGGAAATAAGTTGGGTGCACGAACGGATAAAGGAGAATATTGGTCCGCTTGGTGAGATGACGACCGCATACGCAATAGGACGTATATTATGCGTAAGTTACCTACTTATTATACAATTCTATGACCATGTGAGAATGCTGTTCGCTTACGAATAAGTGAAAACATCGAACTATCCATGTAGATTCGGTGGCTGTAGGTAGCAGTACATAGTAAGTAAAATTTATGTAGTAATTGAGTTGAATACCTGTTGCATGTGATCTAAGACCAGATAACAAACATCATGTTTAAGGTGCTAATTGACAGTTGAAAGGTTGTACGAGTACATACATCGTATCTAAAAGTAAATATACCCACGCTGTAATTACCGCATACAGGCAATTAGACTATTATGGAATGTGGAGCTACTAGTTTTCTACAAGTTCTTATATAAAGAAAACTGGAAAAAGAAAAGAAAATTGTTGTTGTGTATGGTGTCCCTTCCTGTCAGGCAATATGACTGGCAGCTGAGCTCGAGCACATGCGTATGCGTAATTTGCGTAACACGCGCGTGTTCTACGTTACGCAAGCGGTGTGGCCTGTCTCATACATTTCCATACATTACAACTCATGGTTACGCCGTAACTACGCGCGTGACTACGCGCGTGGTTACGCATACGCATCGGGTCTGCTCGAGCCTTTAAACAGTTTGAGGCGCCACTCACTTTTTATTTTTAAATGACGAATGGAGACACCGTTCCTTTTTTGAAACGATGAATCAGAATATTTCCATAATGCTTTTGGCCAGTGCCTCGCCATTTCCAAGAAGGTCCATCCTAACCTCGCTTTATCTATAGCAACATTTGAAATGGCCTTGTAGATCAGCAGTAATCAAGTTGCCCTGAGTGCAGGCTGCACGTGGAGTGGCGTGGGCGGACGGGCCCGGCTCAGCTCGCTGGCAACACTGGCCAGCACCTCTCCGTGACGGCTACATGCTCCGGAATTTACGCACTTTGTGTCGTTCGCGTGTCCCTGCCAACTAACACTGAGATACGAGCCGCAAATTGAATATTTAGTTACTTGCTCGTAAATATGTTGGCGTAACAAAGCTTGGCGGAGAAGGCGGACGACGCAGATGTCACGGATCTTCATAGTTATATACTTGAGTTTACTAGCGAAAATTGATATATTTAGATGGTTCATAAATTTCAATCAAAATTCAAGCTACAAAATATACAAACTTATTTATCAGTAACAAACACAGAGTAACGTACATGGCGTACGTGTAAAAAACATATACTGCCAAGTTATTATATAGATGGGGTTAATAACCGTCAATTTTGATTGGCTTCACTTCATAACTTGCTGAAAACATTTTATTCCCACTAAAGGTTGACCTAAAATATTCGGTTTATAGATCATCGTTCAACTAAGCTACGTGCAGACTCGTAGCTGCACCTAATTATCTCTCTCTAGTAACAGGTCGATTGAATTCCACCACAAAAGAGGAAACCAACCCGATCAGCTCCCCAATAGTAATACATAAAACATTATTAGCAATGTATTGGAATTTTATTTCAAAAATAACGTACAAAATATGATATCGTCACGTTATCGCGACAATAGAGGGCGCATTGTATCAGTAAGCGGCTCTTTGTGACAGGTGGAGCTATTGTATCCCCTTTGAGACTTTACCGATCAAGTGAGGAAAACGCCCGTAAAAACGTTAACTAAACCCTCCACTCACACAAACATAAATAAATCTATGAATATATTTGGAACATTTCAGCGTTTGCTTTGAAAATATAATTGCTTTAAATAACGGTTATTAAGCCACAAGTTTGCTGATTAACACGAGGCGAGCACAGTAACGTTCATTACATCCGTATGAAATAGCTGGCACGCGGGAAATTATTAAAACTACTAAAGCACGTATAAAATAAACGCAGGCACTTGCAGTACCACGGTACTCATATACATTCAGAAGAATAATTAAGCAAAAGCTCAGTCATCCTTGTACGAATTACATTATCGATAATCTTCTATAGTTTTCTTTACAAAAAGGCATACCAACTACTTATTTAAAAGTAATATCGATTCTAAAATACACGTACAAGATCCTAATCTAGCAATATAATCGAAGTGCCTTCTACGGATGATATTGCGAAAGTTGCAGGAAAGAGCGTCGCGAGTGCAATAAGCCGAGAATGAGAATAATAACGAGCAGATATGCACGTAAACACAACGGCTTATATGGAAATCAAAGATATGAAATTCAGTTTTTAGTACACGAATAAATCTGTACCTACACACTGTGTTTTGCGAAATGGTTAGTAAGCAATAACTATAGGAAGGTACTGGATTTTGAAACTACAGGCATTCATGTGAAGATCTTAGATTTTATGTGTCATATTTGCTAACACAGATTAGGAATAAATGGAATGCTAAAGATGGGTGGGTATCCTAAAATCAGACCATGGGTAATATTCTGTATCATAGCAGCTAAATCCTGTTGTAAAACCACAAAAGTTTATGTATAAATATCTTATTGAAAGAGTACCAATTACTTGGGCTACGATTTGAACAAGAAAACTGATCCATATTTCCAACGCACAAGCGTCAAACAAAAACAACAGCATCAAGACGATATTCACGTAGGAAAAAACGCTACAATTTCTAGCACTCCATTGTAAAGTTCTCCTTGTGCTCACCTGTCCATCGTTCGGCGGCCGCGGCCTGGGCTCATACTTGGAGCATCGGAATGCAATTCGAGCATAGCTGCGGTAGACAGCGGTTGATAATTGCATTTTGTGGTCGCGCTCCACTTGGTACAGTACACGCGCCATCGAACGGAACGCAAACAAACTTCAGTTTTCTTGAACAAATTTCAGTCGGATAAACAAGAAACAAGCTTGAGCTGCGAAACGGTTTCCCACTAATGTAATCAAACTCCTCTATTAGTTGTATTGAGTTAATGAATGAAAAGTTTTCTTATTTTGTAAAGGTTTCTAGTGTGTTACAATTTTGTTTTGAAAAAGTGTGCTTGTTTAAGTTTGGTATGTTCTATATTCAGTAAATATACGCTCGTAATTTAAGGCTTACCTACGAAACTTAAATAATGATTTTATACCGTCGTTTCTCTGAATTAACAGTTTTCATTTATAGTAGAAAACATGTTCATTGTGTGTGAGAAGATTGTGACAGAATATCTGAATACGTAACAACTTACATTCAAAGACGGTACATAAGTACGACTTTAAAGTAATAACTTTTGCTTCATAGCATTCATTTGTACCTAAACATTGTAATAAATTTCTCCTTTCAGAGAAAACTTAATGAAGTGTCTCGTTTACAGCGGAATAATTGTGACAAACAACTTCTTTACAAATTCATTTCTGTGAAATAAAATGCAACTTTAAATGATAGAAATGCGGTGCAAAGGGTAAACAGTAAAAATAAAAGCTGCGGAGTAAGCCCTGGACAGTGAAGCTAAAGTTCCTGAATGACGTCATTGAGTCGAATCTAACTTGCAGTAAGCATTGTCAATTATTGAGCACTCTTCCATTCCCGAAGTAAACCATTCACAAACTAAATCGATCCCTTTTATCTGCAAATATCTTGTTTCAATTTATTCTGTGTAGTTGGATGTTTGTGTCTGCGGGACTTGCTTACACGGCAGACTTTATTACTGCTATTTGTGTGTGTGTGGTCGCAAAATTGAACAAAAACCGTTCAAATTCATAAATCATACAAAAACGCATAGTTTCGTTTACGAGGCCCGGAAACATCAAACAGTGCACACATGTCGTTTGAGACTATTCACAGAAATTGCATATTGAATGTTAAGATGGAAATGGTGCATAAACAATGCCATACCACCGCGGAGTTCGCAAACGTCACCGCAACCGGTTTTTTGTTTACAATATTACGAGTACAAGCGACTTCTATGTACTTTCAGCGGATTTTGGTGTGAAAACTGACAGGTTTTCAAGCTTTGTTAGTTCATGTAACTTTATGCATAGATATAATGGAGTATTAGTGGAGATATGAGTATGGAAATGAATACTAACATTTACAATTATTTTCATACTCGTACATCATACGAGTTACTTTACACACCTAGAAGGCATCATAACCTTATTTGACGTAAATATTCAAGAAGAATAAAATACGATAAGATTGCAATAGTCCTTGACAAATTAACAGAAGTACATCTTACGGCGTACCACAAATAGAAAACAACATTTGAAAACATAAGACTTAAGTTCCATGAAACACTATTATCTACATTGAATCAGAATATAGTAATACAGTTCAAATCCAGCCAGAGGTACATTTCCAGTAAGTTAGTTGTAAAGTGTCAAGTTTATGGTAACCCCAAGTGTTGGCACGAGGTCGGCGTTCAACTATCGTTTAACAACTCAACTGGTTAGTGAAACTAACTGATTTGCCTACAGTTGTTTCTGGAGGCAAATTATTTCATCATCATGTCATCTGATAGGGCTGTGATCTGCGCTTATAGCTTTGGTAGGCAGGTTAGATATTTGACTTGAAACTAACTTCGAGTTTCGTAAAGCTTAAAGCGTTAAATGCAGTTGAAAACGCATTCGAATGTAATACGGAGCAGTTTCATAGTTCATCTTATTTTAAACTTCGTTGAATGCCGTTTCACCATGTGTTCATGTTATAAAATTATATAAGTACCGGGTCTTATGGCGGAATGAAATTAAATTAAACAAATGAAATCTACGACAGAACAGGTGACCCAGTTGCTGAGATGTTAGCTACTGCGCAACGTGTCGCTAGTTCGATTTCCGGACGGGACAAATATTAGCATGGCCTACAGATACCTGTTCCGATTGAATGTTTGTACATGTGAGATTTGTGTAAGCTAACGCACTCACAATACGAATAAAAAAACCGAGAACATCATACAACTTTAGAAAAATAAATCTCGGTAATAAGTAACGGAAAATGAAAAAAAGAAAAAGCCTCCATTACAGAACGTTACAATATGCTCCGTCACTCTTAAAACATAATAAGTGGTTCTTAAACGATTTCTATTAAAGCATTTGTTTGTTTTAATTTCAAAGGTAATAGTGAAAGCCTCGTTAAAATTCGACCAACAGCTTTTAAAAGAAGCGCCTCTGCTTGTGTGCGTATTACTTAAAAGCTCTTGGTAAAACAAACAGATAAACGGAATAAATAGCAAACAAAAGGAAATTAAAGAAAAGTGTTACGGTCTCTAATACGTTTACTTAGATAATACGTAGCGGCCATTAGTTAAATAATATTGCGGAGCGGCAGCGGCCACTCCACAACTTCATGTTCGCCTATTATCACAATTAGCAGAGACGTAACTTTAATGTCGCGGCCAGACTTTGCGGCAGACCGTAGCATTTGCACATGACTAAGAACATCTAATATTATCATTAAAACGCCGCAAGTGTATGACACTTAGGGCCCACGAAGGCACTTCTATTGCCGCAAAAATGTGATGGCCACGCCCACCAGCGAGATTAAACGCTTCGCCGTCAGCTTGCTACAGCCGTCGGCTAACATATTAGACTACATTGAAACGGCACTAAAATAAAATACCAGCCTTCAAAATGTCGTGAATTATGAAATAAGAAATAGTTCGCTCTCGAATATTTTCTGCAAAAAAACCTGAACCCAATTCTATTGGAGCAGAAGAATTCGAATATTTCAACCGCCCAGCGTTGATCGAGTTAAGCCAACTAGACAATTTTCACGAGTGCGCTAGTTATGGTTATTCTTCAACGGAACGTGTAGCGAAAAAGCTGGCGAGGTAGAAGGACAATAAGAACAAAAGCACTAATTCCGCACAGAGTTATCGATAGTTTCGCGTCAGCTCGATTCGTAGCTTTGTTAGGGCGACACACAAGAGAAACGCCGGACAAATTGCGTCGTGCGAGTGTAGCGCGCCGCCCGACGCCGCCCGCCGCCCCGCACAATGCCTGCTCGCATCAATTGTTATTTTATGCACAACTGGACGCATCGACAATATGCTCATTCCGCGCAGCCAGAAAAATCACAACAATGCCTTACTGTTTTAAGCTAGTAAATAAGTTAAGTGAATTACCATCTAACATTTTTACGTCAGTGTTGCCTCTGTGTGGTCATTGTTTCTTTCAGGTACTTTATTGTTTGCCAGTTACTTAAATAAATGAAGTCTAGTTCCAGGTGTCTAAGCCAATTGCATAATTTTTCATTTCTTTAGTTTAAGATTTATCTTGAATAGAATAATCTCTTTTCCGAAACGCAAAACGTAAGTAGGTACCTAATATTTCATCTTTGATACAAATTAATCATTTTCCGGTAAACAGAGAACATTTTCATAATGCCTGTTAACACATTATATCCACGGTAGCAAAATTAAAGTCTGTTAAACTGATGTGAATATCAAACGAATCTACATGAGTAAATAAAATAATATGAAGCAGCTGTATCTATATTTTCCTTTCGGCCTAATCTGCAGAAGTGTCGCGCGGCATGCAAGAGAAATGGTCTACAAATTGTGTTCGCCTGACTGGGCTCGCCTGCCCCGCGCACCCGCGCCCGATGTATAACAATAACTAAATATAAACTAGGTGCCTGTTCTGAGCGTACTTTAACCCCAATACTCCTCCCAAGGTTGTCTTAAAGCCTTCACATTTGTGTTCGAAGTATAGTACTCACTTTCTGTGGAGGTAGGTTCAGGTAACAAATCAGGCGACGCGTGTCGTTAGGCCTTTAGGTACGGTACTAAGTGAATATACATTATATTTAGATATAGGTATACAAGGGTATTTCTAACGTCCATTACATGCATCGTTCTCACAGAATGTTTTGGCAACATTTATTAACGAAAAGCGTTTCGATTAAATTCTTCACTGAAACAGAATTTAGGTTGCCGCATGCACTAGCTAACTTTGGATGTTGCTGAAGATTATTAAGTTATAACAACCATCAGTTTGATATATAATTAACTAGAAGCCAATGTTGCTTAACAAATTAGGAACTTACTAAATCCTACAGCTTTACATAGCCTGATAATAGTTTCGGAAAGCCGTATTTAGAGTCAATAGAATTTTAAATCAGAAAAATAGTAACATCAAATGCAAAAAAATTTGAAAGATATGCTGAAGGTAAGCAATAAAAATCGCGTCCTATTATCCTCTCTCAGATTTAAAGTAAAATTTTACACCTGCAGTAGAAGTCGGTGTCTAATGGATGTTACTAAGTTAATTTTGCCACCGACTTCTAGGCCGATGCACCTAAAATTCGTTTTTTTTTTTACTTTTTAGTGTTTTTGGAAGTCGGTTTATTTTTTTTGTAAAAAAGTTTTTTATTTACAACTTTTCAGTGATACGAATAGTTGTCACTATCCATATATGTGGAAAGTTCTCATCAATACAAAGAATATAAGCCCAAAAACGAGGTATTTTACATATTCAGTTGTCGAATTCCCTCGACCTTCTCTGGTCTCCATCATCAGGTCAGCTCCAAACCTGCACTGTTGCAAAGGTCTCGTCAATACAAATAATATAAGCCCAAACACGAGGTAGTTTACATATTCAGTTGTCGAGTTCCCTCGACCCTCCCTGGTCTCCATCATCAGGTCAGCTTCAAACCTTCACTGTTGAATAGTGCTTTCAGGCATGCACCTGAATGTCAATTTTTTACCCTAAGTATGCCTACAACTTTCGAAGGTTGCCCTCGATTTCTCAGGGTTTCCATCATCAGATCCTGACCTGATGACGATGGGACCAAATGACAAGCATACCCTTTCAAATAAAAAAAGAATTTTTGAAATCGGTCCAGGCGTCTTTGAGAAATCGAGTAACAAACATAAAAAAAAAAATACAGCCGAATTGAGAACCTCCTCCTTTTTTTGAAGTCGGTTGAAAATAGCTGTTATCGGTCAAAATCACAACCTTTAGGTCCTTATCAAATAGCAAAAGTCGGGACATTTAAAACGAGAGCACTAAACGTTGAAATTGCCAGCGACAATATTACGACGCCATAAAAAGTGAATTTTCTTTTAATTCGCAATTTTGTGTCATGGAATAGCTACTCACAATAAAACATGGATGGCGTGTAGCGAGACGCGATCGAATCGTTCACAGGAGACATTAAACAAAGTTTAATGTGTTCCAAGAGAATTAATGTGACACCTAAGCTAGGTGCCAAACATAAAAAATAATTATTATAGCTCAATAAACCGACTCTTTTACATAAGAAAGCACTCGAATCCTTTTTTATTTACTTTAGTTCTATAAAAGTGTGAGAAACCAATTAATTCACAATGAATTATTAACATTAAATGTTAAACGACTTTTAGATATTATAAGTAGGTATTGTAAGTGTGATGGACATAAAACGATATTAAAAGACATAACAGCCTGTTATATTTTAACGAATTCCTTGCAACCTTCCTAAAAATAGCAGATTCCCAAACTCCACTTCCACTCCATTACGAGTACCTACATCTCTATGATCAATTTGATTTGCTGTCCAACAGAAAAACAAATGTCTATATCATATCAGTTGATCTGTTGTAACAATCATATGCCTCTTACAACAGGCAGTACATTCAAAGCATAATACATTGAGCACTACAGCATTAAAATAGACAGAAAATATTTGCGGAGAGGTAAAAGGGCAAGTGGTACTTATTTGTAAATAAAAGCCGTCTCACTCAATGTTACGAGCGAAATCACGGCCACTTAAAAATATACTTGTTGTTCCGAAGCCAGTACAATTTCCCGAGCACCTATTCAACGTTGGCATTTTCTCCAAATAAATGTTGCGCTGAGTAACGAGTAAGTGTTTGCTATTATTCTTATTATGATCGTTATTTATGTACTGTCTTTGAATTTATTAGTGCAAGTTACACAGACGGCTTTCCCTTTTTCTTTTACGGACCTAACCTTACTTAAGTATAAGTACATGCCTTTTACCTAGTATTATTTTACGACTCATAACATATACCAAGTCTTTATTTGCAATTAACTGTCACCAGTTTCGCATCCTTTCCTTGTCGACCATAGCTTAACAATGTTTATTACTTATATGCATCCGCAAATAAACCCTAATAAGAGGTTGGTAAGGTCTTTTCTGTTAAAGTCTAGATTCAATAATTATAAATGCAGTTGAACGTTTACACGTAGGAATGAATATACCAAGTATTACTATTTAATTCGTTTCCGCAAAACACCTTAGCGAACGCGGCATTGAAAAGGGACTTGTGCGGTGACCGCGTCCGTTTTGTGTAAAATGTCAAAGTGAGGGGAGAAGCAAGAGGCGGCCGCGAAATTGTGTTGACGCAGTGACCGCAGCGGGAGCGACAGGCGACGCGACGCCGACGCGGCGACCTGACCCGACGGCGCCCGCGCGCCTAGCGCGAGTGGCCCGGTGGTCCGCGTGCAGACCCACTCAAGAACAATTCTACTGAAGCCGTCATCCGCCGGGATAAGCGGCTCATTATTCACTAAAAGCCCACGGCGTGCCCGCTCGGGTAATTGGAGGCTTTGTTCCTTTGCGCTCGGCTTTGACGCTCTCGTGAACTATACGAGACTCCGCTCCGTCGGATTATTATTCGCACAATCAACGATGCACGCCAAGCCTTAGATTAATCTGACAGCTGAGGTATGAATTGTTTGTAGAGCGGGATAAACGTCGCATTACTTTTTGCAGTATCATTATTTTTTTTGTGTAATCCTGCGTAAAGTTTTTACAGTCCACAAATAACACAGCGCACCGCGGAATCCCTTTACACATAAACGCGTTTATGTACAAAGGCATTCTGGCGGAGAGACACAATTTAAAAAATATGAAATATTACACCATTGTCGAAACCAGTTTCGAGGTGATCGAGAACGTTATAGATTTGCGTGAGTGTGGGAAAACGAAGAAGAAGCTGTTAGAGTTTATTGCATGAGGAAATCGCTGCCGCGACAAAGCACAACACTCACTCCCGCCCATGAAATATTACTGTCCACTGACATACCGTGGGTGTTACAGTTATTCAAAGGTGACTTAATAAAATTACTACTAACAGATGCATGTTCTGATGTAACCAACATTTCTCATCACATAGCCATGTCTCGTCTCACTTGCATATTTTAATAAATCCAACTGTTATTCTTCGTAGTAAAATAGATCACCCGCATTAAAGTCTGCAGTTTTCATTAATCTGTGTCTAGTAGAACTGTCTCTGTATAAGGCAAGTTACTTTCTAATCTAAGTTGCATGCAGCCTCTTTCATCCTAACCCATCTCTGACTCGTTGCGCGCCGTTATTGCAGTGCTCAGTTATGGTCTAATTAATTGTTACTTGCGAACATATCGTCGGTTTAATTATAACTTGCTATCTGGGCCATATACACGCATATTATAAACTTAACTTCAGATAAGTTAAAGGACTCGACTTCACTAGACACTTGAAACATCATAAATTAGATACTTTGCGCAGAGCGTGTCTAACAACGCAATGAGCGAAGTAAACTAACAAGAACACACATTTCAAACGTAAATTAATTGCCGACTTGTAATTAACCAAGATAATACGAAAGTCGTAAAAAGTATAATCTAGAAGTTATACTGCTGGCACCATTAAATATTGTTGAAGAGCCGTTAAGATGGAAGTATAAATAGCGAGCTAAACTAGTCACAGACCGATAGTAGGAAAGCATACAACTCCCTCTTATTGCAGAAGAATTTTCTCTCTGGTGATATTCTCGTATTTTTATTAACGTTGTTTTGTTAAAAGGTCTTCTAAGGATGCAACTCCATAAAAGATAGCGACCCTTAACGTTAAAATTCAAGAGCTAATTTTTAAAAGAGGTTCACTCGAAGGCGGTTTGTCGCGATCGCCGGCGCCCCGTCATCGCAGGGCGCTCGTTATAGCGAGCCCCGCGGCGCCCGGGCTAAATCGCAAACTTACTTTATACACCTGCACGCAACAATCCACAAACGATTTTGAATCTTATGGGCTTCATGATGATGTCTAAAAAGTGTTTCTGACAGCCTCGGAGAACGTGGTGCGGGTTTACAACCAGGCTTCCTCATTACGTCTGTCGGCGTTATTGCCATCTCGTCGCAACATCAGTAAACGCCGCTCAGAAAAATATTTACATACATCTTTCGCACAAATATTGGAACGAAAGGAAACATGCAGTGAACAAGTAATTATGTTTAACTTTTAAGTATGTGTATTAATGTCGTTGTTACCTCTCCAAGGAGCTTAGAGAAGGCTTTTCGCAGTTTAGTCGTTAGACTGTTTGCATACAAATCGTGTTTGCTCTTCTCCATTATAACACCTATTACTAAGTTAATGGGTATCGCGCCATGGATGAACGCCAGCGATCCCGAGTTTCTAGTGTATTTTAAACGAATGCCACGAATGGCAACTTCATGATTAGTTTTACTCTAAAAGGCAGTGATGTGCCGCTACAAACAATTGATGGAGCTATCCGAAATTGAGAATTTCAATCTTGAAAATAATGATCGTTCACGTTGTGTATTTGCAATAGCTTTTCAACAAAGCAGTGCGTTTATAAAGCTTAGTAAGAACGTCAGAAACAATTTTTAATTTACTCCAGTACTAAGCTAAGCGTTGTATATTTTTTTCACCAAGATAAATGTACCTCGAATGACTTGCATCGTTTATGAGGGCGTGAATAACCATAAATATACCTGCGTTATGTCATAAAAACTAAGATAACTGTGAATCCGTTGAATATGCATAACATCAGGGAATTTTAAGCATTAGTTTGCGAATTAACACTTGTGCATTGTGCGCAGCCTTTGTGTCAAAGCTACATTGAAAATGCCCACCCACAATCACGTTTATGATCTTAGTTACGTAACCCTGAATACGCGAGAAATATTTCGTTTTTTAAATTTACAAACTTTGACCAAATAAACTTTACTGAATCATGTACCTGTTGAATTGTTTAGTCTAGCTAGGTGCATTGAATCTGCACACATAAATAACCACAAGTATTAGAAATAATCATTGCGACAACTCACCCTTACAAGACACATAACAGCCTATAAATCTCTCACGCTTGTACTTACCGATAAGAAAAGTAAGTATCTGTTGTCTTTTAAAGTATAAAACTTGTTAACATTAAGCACCGCGAGTGTACACACGGAACAACGTGAAAGCAGAAGAAGCGTGAGTAAAGCCACACTCACATACATAAAACTACATAATTCCACTACAATACAAAACTTTCTACTTCCTTAATGCTTCATTGCGTCTTTTGATAGTATTTTCAAACTATAAAATCTTTGATTATTGTACCAACTGCCGTGTGAACCAGCGTCCTCCAACGAGCCATAAATCTCGATGATTTAACAACCTCGTCATCCGTTATTGACAATTAAAGCTAAGCGTGAAAGGGACAGCTCATTTCCCTAATTTGTTGCAATATGTTTACATTTATTTTAATTACTTTTAAACGGACACTTTGTGAACACTTTGCTGGGAAAAGCGCTTACAGACTGTAAAATTGGTCGTTAAAACGTTTAGATGTTTTCTGAATGCCCATCGTGACACCGCTAATTAGTTTCCATTTAAAGCTTAAGTACTACGCCAACACAACAAACGAATAAGTCGATGATCGTCGACCCGCGGAAAAGAATACTGAGATTAATTAAAATAGCTGTACTTGTCGGTAATAACTAATAACTGCTCTTACAAGATTCTCTGTCATCTTTTCGAGATAAAGTATAATAGGTATAATGGAAGTTACAGTGAAAGCTTGTGATTTCTTGAAATTAATTGCTAGTAGATTTTACAGTACGATCTTTTGATCGCATTAAGCTCCAACATAATAAATAATTTCGCTGAAAGAATCTTTACTTGACTTTCTAATCAGCTTTTATATTACATTACCAAAGTGTGAAATGTATAAAATTTCCTTACTAAGTTTAAGCTAACTATTATATATTTCCACTACAAAGTCAGGATACACATTGTAAAGTTCTCGTGCAAGAAAATGTATGGAAACTCCACACTTACATACTTTATGCGTCCTTTGAGAACGTCAACCCAGGATAAGGCTGGTAAAAGGCGGGCAAAAACCTCTTTTAGATCTACTTTCATGTTCTATCAGTAAATCAAAAATGTATGCAGGTCACACGTCGGTCACACTTGTACCGTGATATTCTAGACGCGAATATATTTTTTCCAACATGTTGCTCGGATTTCTAGGTAAAATGGAAAGGGCCGTTGGCTCGTGTCTAAATAAATAAACTGTGACGTCACTCTTCGGGTTTTGAGCCGATGCCGGCGAAAATTGGCGTTATCAGGTTAGCTCGTGATCAGGCCGCACTTACTCGTAATGATATTAGCTGGCTAGTCGATGCAGTATGTGGAGGACTTAAACACCAGTTTGAAGTTTTGATGCTCGGGTAGCAAATGATGATAATGAATGTTGCCTTGGTCAGACATAACTGTCAAAGGCATAAAATTAACATAGCAGCGTTGCATATCAAATCGCTTACGCAATGTGACTCGCTTTTATTATTATAAAGTTTCTATCATGGCACCGAAGCGACATACACATATGGTGTTGGAATCCGATGCCGAGATCTAACACGACACGTTTATCGACTCCATCCGTCAAACTAAGAACTGCAAAGTGACACCAGGGATTCTCAAGACACATTGTGCAAGGCGCGGCTCAGATTTGCCAAGTCTCGTAACACCTTTATAAAGGACGTCATCCGTTATGGCAGAATAACAGGGAAGGGTGGAGTGCAGCCACATTTTATGGTATCCGTAAAAGCCATGTTTGATGTTCTAATGTTTTTCGTATTCGAAAATGGAACACGAATAATGCAGTACCTATTGATATTTTTCGTAATAAAACTACAGCGGTGTAATTAGAGAAAAAGTTAAATAGACGTTTGGCATATGTGTAAAAATATCGAATACAACATTTTCTGAAACACGAGAGGCAAACGTCTGTTTAATCATTTTCTGTTAATTACGTAATCATTCGATTAGAAAGTGTTGGTTAAGGAAATACATATGTACATACATTTTAATGACAGATAAACATAAAATCTAATACTTAAAAGGCAAAAATATTCAATATCCGCAATAAACCAGCCAAGCTCCAAGCTAATAACATAATGGAACTTAAAACATTGTTTGTGAAAAGCATTACATGTAAGACTGGAGGTGTATTAGTGCACAAACAAGACGCACGCTTCCTATAAGCCGATATACAATATAATTCCATTACAGTGCTACGCTGCGTTGCCCCACAATGGCTAGCTTAGCCATAAAACAATACACTATCTTATACTGTGATTCCAAACTTGAAAAAGGATTAAGTAAAGATAAAGGTATATAGAACATATTTTTAACCTGTCGACACGGTTTTAACATTTGAACTCTCTCTAGTTTTTGTTGGTTTTGTCAAGATCGGTCAAATTCAATTGAATTATAAAATATCACAATTACTTTTGGTTATGGCTTAATCGTTAAGGTATGATATTTTTTGAACCAAAACGAGAAACGTATGATTGAAATATAAAACATTGATTGTAGGCATGTGAAGAAATATTTTTAAATAGTCCTAGTTAAAAGCACGATAGGTTTATATATGTCGTGTTATACAAGACATATTAAAGCTTTGAAAGTTATTTAGTTAAAGGAACACGTTGGTCCATTAGGAAGTTCCATAGTCATACTGTACTTATCAGAGTCTTATTAAAGTTTCTATTAGTTTCAATAGCCAGCATTCCGAGAATAGAAATTCATTATTGAATAGTAATAATTGATAGAAAATGGCCTCTTAGCTGGAACTGATGTTTCCGGTAACCGCCAATCAAAGATATCGTGCTATTAATCACAGATTTACAATGTTATAATTAATGATTGTTAGCTGAAGTTGATTGGAACATACTTCATCATAGGCGTGACTGTTGTCAATTGTAGCACCAGACATAAAAGGATCCTTTACTAATAAAGTTAATCTTTCGTTCAATAGAAGGATATTGTGCAATAATTGAAAAAGCTAGGCATTCCTTAGGTGATCAAGTTGGATCACTAAAACATAAATATATAAAATATATTTAGGTGGGTTTAGTGATGTTGCTGTTTCAATGTAATTTTATAATTACAAGCTTTCGTTATTGAAAGCTAGTGAATATTATACAATGCCTATTGACGAACACATTTGTGTTATTCACGCTTCAACAATATTGTACAATAAAATAAAATGTTTTCACTAATGTTCTGAATCACACACAGTAATTATTTTCTTTGAAGCTGGTAATCAAAATTCAGATCAAAGTAACTTTTCTACTGACCATTTTGTGTAACGAATATACCTAGTAATTATCTGAGGTTGAATTTGTGGCTCAACAGAAACCATATTTATAAGAGGAGAAAAAGAAAAAAAAACCAAACACGGTCACGAGTTCATGAGATCCAAACAGATAGATCTTACTGTCAGTGTCGCATTGTCCGCGGCCGGGGCGTGTCGTCCTCACTAATGTACCACGGACACACACCACCTCCGACAAGGAATTCTCCAACACGTCACTTTTAACTTAACTAATGATTTTCTTCGTGGGAGTTAATGAATCGCAAGCAAATGTAAGGAATGACTATTTAAATATACGTAGGTGTAATGTTGCTGTAATTGGCCCCTCTACATTTGCTAAGCACACATTTTGATTGAAGTTTCGTTTAAACAGAATATTGGAAACATAATTGACTAGTGTTCTACAAACACTTCAATTTTAGTCAAACATTTCGCCAAAATTTTCCATTTACAAATGGTTTCGCGGAATGTAAACAGGATATTTAATTTAATGTAGACTAATTTAGAAACAATGAATGCACGAATTAGTTCCCAGTGGTGAAACAATTTGAATTCATACCAAATCTAAATATGAAACCAATATAAGTTCAGTAACGCACGTTTTATGGTAAACAGTCTCCGGTTCAGAACAAATCAGTTCTCGAAACAATAAAGACCCTTTTATTTAAAACTATAAAATAAGAACTTTGAAAATAAATCTTCTAAATATTGTTGAAGTTGGAGCGTAAAATAAATATTTTATGTCAATACACTTTAATTGTTCGGGTGAAATGATTGCGGTCGTATTTGAGAAGTTCAATAATTGTTAACACTAAAGCTTTTATTCTTTTATGGGGACTATAAAGCATGTTGACATGACGGTGCAGGTCGGCAGTGGGACGTGTTCGGCGATCTGTGGGTGCCCCCATAAACACGTCCCGTAGGCGGCTGGGTGTGTATTCCTAGATAATACTAACGGTTCATACTATAAGAGCCCCCGCAGACCACAGACTTTTTATCGGCCGATAGTTTGGTCGGGCTCTTAATCAGTACGCAGATGTAAGCAAGTGCGCACACTATGACGATTTGGTATCGGCCGATAATAAAGTTTGATGGGCTTCCCGATTCCATTCAAACTAAACTGTCGGCAAACTATCGGCCGACCGTATAATCAGTATTGGCTCCCTACCACACGCGCACACATGACGATTTTTTAGTCGGCCGACTAAGCCGATAGTTCAGTTCGCTCCGAGCTTTAACAGCGAATGGTCGATCGCGCGTGTTTTGTAGCTAAGCTAGTTATGCTCATTCGATAAAAGGCGAAATTTTTTTTCGGATAATCGAGTAAGTAATTTGGAATGCATAGTGTAAAAATTTCCATTTCATAATTTATCACTAAAGATAGGATGCACCCAATACTCTCGGGCTCTCTTTTTAATTTTCCTTCTCCGGTGTATGAGAGCAATAATAACATTTCTATGCAATGTTTTATTAATTTTCATTGTGCGGTGCGATCACTCTTTCACCAGTTGGTTAGAAAGTAGCAAATAGTCGGCAGACTGTTGCGATAGTTTGCGCGCTCATCACCGACTAAACTGTTTAGTTGGCTCGGTGTGCGTACTAGCAGGCCAACCCGACTAAGCTATCGGCCGATAAAAAGTCTGTGGTCTGCGGGGGCTCTAAAACACTTATGTTTTGCCCTACAACGGGATTCCTTTACATTGTTTTCCATCTTCACATTTCAGATGTGGATAGTAAAGCTCTATGTCAGTGATCATTGCAACAAACTCGGCCAGACAACTACTCCGAGAGACTAGTAAATACTTACAAAATAAAATCTTTCCTTTTGAATGAGGAATTATGTTGGCATTAAGAACCGGAATCTTCAATACAAAGTACGAAGCCTCAAATACTTACACCACGATTTTAATACAAACACCTGCTCACCCAACGTGTTAGCAATAAACAGCTAGAAATACAGTATTTACCGCAAAATAAAAATAGGAAAGGCTGGAAAAATGCGCGTATGGAGCTTTTCAATAAAACCAGTCGCGTGAAACTCGGCTATTGGTTTTCTTTGCGAACGCCGAGTTGTAATTCCAACCGGGAGCCGAGACCAGTCGTGGCCGAACTACAAACCATGCAAATATGAAAAGCTTGTATAATACCAACCCATTATTGGGTAATTGAATAGATAAAGTGCTTGTTTATTTTGTTTATCAGCGTCAGTCCGCCCACTACAGACAATCTATTGGCAGTATAAAAGCTGTTTGATTGTATCTCCTCTCGCATCTTAATCTGTTTAAAGCACTATTTTGTTTTCATCTCTACAATCCATCTTATGAATGTCGTCATTGTCAATAGCCTCCACAAAACCTTTAACTGTTCACCTACAAGTTTAGAATTTTACGTTAAAATAATAATAATCGTTTCGTGTTCAGTGCCACGAATATCAATTCCATTTTATATAAATTGGATGTACAGTAAGTTTAATGATATGAAACACAAACCAATTTACAGTAAGCCTTCGAAGTTATTCGACTAATTAATTCGATTATCTTTCTTGATTCTTATCAAACATTAACCAGTCACTTATTGGAGATGATTTCAATTTAAAGCCAATAAAAGATTGTAATTATAATTTTATAATAATATAAATTGATGCGTAAATGTATGGACAAACAATTCAAATCATCAATTTATTGCGCATTAATTATAGATTTCTATGAGAAGGCGCCATTTAAAGTATGATCGATGAAATTTCTTCACATTATGCATCTAATTATAATAAAAACCGATATGAGGCGTGGAGGTCGGCCTGGCTGTTGGAATTGGGGACAAATTCTTTAGTTCAAGTATGTTGATGTAATACAATTTTCTAGTTTATAATACAAGAAACATTAACGAGTAGTTAGGAGTAATAAAGAGGTATACATAGCTTTATAACACGAACCAAACTTGACGCCCACGACTCGTTGAATTATGACGACAGTTGAAGTTATTGGAAGTAGTATAATGATATAAAGATGCCATAGATATATTAATGCCAAGGCTCATATTGCTTTGCAAATTCTATTATGGTACGTCTTTTGTTTTGGCTACGATGTTTTATTTATGACATTGTATGAGAAAAATATTAAATTAATATTAAACAAAATTGCGTAGGTTTTACCCGATACTTATCCTAAGAACATTTGTATTAGTCGTAGTCACAGAGATATAACGTTGCCTTTAGTTTGCCTATACAAAATTGAAGAGAAAAGTTTAGATAACTCTAGTAAGTAATTAAATGAGCAGCCGTTAATATAGCTAAAGACGCAATCACAACACAACTTTAATGCCTACTTAAATATTTCTTAACATATCTACCTTATTATATTATTTATGACTCTCCGGAATTTCTCTGTATGCACAAACGCGTGACCAGTTCGTAACTAGAGCTTTATTCTAGTTCCAAACTAGACGGAATAATCTCGATAAATGCATCAGAGTTAACTCGTAAATACGCCTAACCTACGCGGCTAAATCACCTGCAAATCAGGAACGTCAGTCAAACGGTAAACTGTTTTTTAAATGTAGCTCGGAAACAGGGCTTATCATTTAAATATAAAAATAGATCTATTCACACCTATTACAAGACTTATAATAGTATAGTATGTTCATACATTCCTATTACAAAACATAGTTTTGTTCATGATTCATATCTGTTTAATAATATCCTTATAAATGGTAGGTATTTGACTCATGCGTTTTCGTGAGTCAAATACCGCGAAAACCTTTAACGTTAATAAACTATGTTGAAGTTGGGTGTGGAGTTTTTCTATGTAAAACGTAAATATGTATTTCAATAACGATATGTCTTCAGCGAATCGTATTAAAAACTCATGGTACGACCTACGATTAAAAAATGCTCAGTTTATCCACAAATAGAAGCAAAAGAAAAGTATGTTGTTGTACTGCACGCACTCTTCAGTGGCCACAGCTTAGGTTTAACCAAAAAGGCTTTATAGGAAAAAGGTAAATATTAGAATAGGCTCATAAATATTGTCGTTATTTGTAGCAGTAGGTATTCGCTGCATCACGGTCTCCGTGCACCGGTTACACGGGTGGCAAGCGAGCACACGGCCGGCCGCACGCGTACCGCTGCGCACATCGCTCCGACGATCACTACCACCATGACTCCACAATTTCTGCTCCATTTATGTTAAATTTTAAATTATCATATTCATTTACATAGCCAGCTTGTGGGATAAACGCTTCGTTCTTATTATCGGACCTAATTATTGGTCTTTGTGTTCAAATTCGAAAAGAACTTTATTCAAATCGAGTCTTGTTGCGTAGGCGTTGTGGCGAAACAATCGAATAGATGATCCTTTCTATTGAATCGTTAAGATTAATAATTATGTTGTACACCTATAAATGCAAACTCATACTAACATATCTCAGAATACAAATGGAAATGATATTTTAGAACACACATATTTTATTTTCACTAACGGAATACATTAGAAAGAACGTTGGGAGTCACATAAATCCTGCTATGGCAGGGGACGTCACATAAACTTGATTTATCTTTTGTGACGTAAGTTAACTCTTATCAAAACCGTAGGTTACAAATTCAACTCAACGAAAATATTTTTATAGGTAAATTGAACGTAAGCAGTTTCAGAATATAATAAAGGTTTTTACCTGACTTTAAGTTATTGGTTTTCGTAATTGCTCTTTGAATTGAATTGAATTATTGAATCTTTTGGAATGGCTGACTGAATATTTAATAAATGGATTGGGTATAAAGCTTAAATTTTGCAGTAAAAGATATATGTAGTTAGGTAATTTTAAACCTTTTGGCTATTTAGATTAACTTCTTTGATTTAAAAGATCAGAAGATCTGACAAATCCAAACATAATACATTTTGCAACATATAAATAGGATTAATTTTAATAATACTAAGCCAGACATTCTCAGTAGTGGCAACAACCTAATGCAAACTTGAAGTTACTTTGAGAAACAAAAGCACTTTCCAGCCCATTGGCGATTGCTTGAACTCAAACAAAATAATAAGTTAAACAATCAACACTGTATTTGCATATAACGTTTGCCATCTCATATTTATTCTGCTAAGTGTTGCGAATAAATATACCGATTGACGATAAAAAGCTGTGCCGTAAGTTAAATGTTATTCAATAAATCCAAGTATCGTACGATATAAAATCGTTTAGTATATTTTTGTAATAAAAACTTTGTTCGAAAGGTTTTCAGTTTAAGAGTTTACTCGTTGACGTAGTCTTGCTGGAAATCTTTGAGAAACTTCAGAATTACTTTCGTTTCATTTTATATTCTGTGGACGGTCGATGTGATTCGTGACCATTTTTAATTTGTACTTTTGGTTTGCGAGTTCTTTTTACTAACACAGACTTATTGGTTTAATTTACAGAGTATGGTTTTTATTCCTTTTCTTGGTCAAATTAAAAAGTCCCTTTTCTGAATGATGTTATACTTTTTTGGTAGGTCAAAACCTTTTTAGGCTATTCTTCATCTACCTGAAATAACTGCAATTATAAAGTCGTTAAGTCCTAGAACTCTAAACATTAATCATTTTAACTTAACTGCTTTATTCTATCTTAATATTTTCAATGTAAGTATACCTACCTATAAAGACGTAAGCAAATAGTTTTGCAGCAAGGGGTAAAATTACGGAAAACGTTCAAAGCCGTGGCTACACACAACAAGAATGCTTTGAGCATGTAATATTCCCGCTCACGGGAAGGGAAAGTGTCAATTAATTGAAATTACATGCAAATTATATCGTGCATTACGCACGTGAGCAATAGTTTCAATTTAATTGCATTAGAAGTTCACGGCGCCGTCGCTGTTCTAATTTGCCTGAGGCCATAAAATTGCAATTAGCTACAAATACGTTTCTTGGTAAAATACCTGATCACCGGTTCTAATTAGCAAGTTAACTTGTAAACAATAATAATTTCAATTTACCGCCACCGCAGCTGAGGGTTATATAAAACATTCATGTTTACTACCACCGATTTACATAAATATTTTAAAAGTGGGTAACTCGATCTAATTACAACGGTTTAATGTGTAGCTACACCACTATTAGACATTATAAATGCAAGCTGTTATTGCAATATAGGTAAATAAACGTTTAAAGTAAAATTTCAAGTATACGGGGTCAACGTTAAAGTAAGAGCAGTTTGCAACAACCTTCGCTGCATTCATGCTTATTCATGCTAAATAAAAAAAAGCAATTTAAAAATAAATAAGTTTTGAATAGAAGCTCAACTTTTACTGTACACTATTACCTACATACTGGCAGTTTATTAATTAAATAAAATATAGATTTCTAACAAAACATTCATATTTGGTCTAGCCCAGAGCTTAGACTTCGTATCCCATATGACCAACAAACCAACGACTCAACTAACAGCAAGTTTACTTCTTTGAACTTTCATATTCCTCGCAAACGCACCATAGAGTTCACCCTCTTTTGTTCTGGAACCACCATCTTGAAAACCTAATGCGCCACCAAAGCCTAATATTGGGCTTCGTTTAGTCTAGTAACATTGTACACGTTAATTGACACTGGTTACTTTATGTGCCTAGTTCACCGTACCCTTGAATATTCATGCGATACTCGCTTGGCTGGCGGCTCCTCTCGCCTCATATTAAGACATTGTTTTCAATTTGTTATAATCCGTATAGAGATGTGAGCTTGATTAATGACATTATTATGTTAATGGAGAAGGATTTGAATATTTTGATGGAATTTGCAAATTGGTTTGATCAATTTTTGAACCAATTTTGTGTTTAATGCAAAATTTAATTTGTTTTGCACATAATTTATAATAATGATGTAACGTAACAGTGTAAATTAGCTGTTATTACCTATATTCATTAAAGCATACTCAGTCTGACAGCGCTTTCATACTAGCGGATTTTCCACATCTTTCCGCGACGCAACGCTCGTTTCTAATGGAAGGTACCTGAAAACGAGCGTATAGGTGAAATAAAATTCGCTAAGTAATGTAAAAAAGAAAAAAAAAACATAAACGAAGAAGTTTCCAAATAAAAACATTTGATGCACTTTTCTAAGTATTTCGAGTTCTCCCAAGTATCTCAAACACATATTAATTTCTAATCGAAATTCAGCAGCCTTACAGTGCGCTTAAGCGGGCTTACTGCGGATTTAATACATCACAACAACTTTAACAAGACTTAAGAAACTTTCCAAGTATTTAGTTTGCAATTCGCTATCAAATGTTTTATTAGATCATCGTGTACTTTGTAATTGAATCGAGAACTTTTCTAATATATTGGGCGAGGGCTCAGCCACATTGAATGCATCGCAAGACTGAACACCGACCTAGGTATTTGTGATTTTATGCCACGTAGTTTCGCGACAAATTCTAAATTATGTGACAGGCTCAGCGAGCATTATCTGTGTAATAGAACTGCGTTTGTACTAACTGACTTTATCAGCTAAGTACGAACGAATTAGGTATTAGGTGCAGCTAAACATGAAATATGCGGCGGTTATCTAAAAGCTACACTGATTATTATAATATTATGAAGTGCAATTCCAATATCCACAATATCAAATTTCTAGACGGGAAATTACTTATCCTGAGAAATGCAACTCTAAAATTTTTAAAATATTTACGTTGCAAAATAGCAGCAGTTGGACATGCGACAGTGTTATTCTGTGAATAACAAATCCTTTTTCTTTTATGCATTATAAATGATCGAGCAAGATCTAAAAATTAAAGAATGAACCTAGGTATATGAACATAAAAGATAAACACTGATTCCCATTATATAATTATCTATAACAAGTAGATATTATTTATAAATCCAAGCAGTTTGTCAAAAACCGAACTCTACCAATGCTCTACTTGTGCTATGACTCTATGAGTCAGATATCATTTGAGAAATATCTTGTGGTAGGTACCTAATTTCACAAGTTTGTATTGCCAAATCAGTACGCATGTTGTGTAGATCAAACAGTCAGCCGCTGACCTCACCCAGTGACCAGCGCATTCGTGTGTACCTAGCCGACCAACCATAAAACAAATGTTTTTCGCAACCTGATCTATGGTATCGATAGGAGTGTGCCATTATCTCTAGCGAATTATGAGTAATCTTTGTAGTCATAACTAGAGTGTGGCTAGAGTAAAAGTTTTTAATTGAAAACATAACATAAGTATTTGACAATGCACTCATTCCATAAAGAGTAATACGTTATTCGCATTTTTGCATTTTTTAATTGAAAACCTACTTTTTGGAAAGACTAGAAGAAATATAACTTTTCAAAAAATTCACTAACAATTTATTTACCTAAAAAACAATACCGACCGATACCTAAGTTTGTAAAATAACAATTTTAGTTTTAGGATGCGCGTATTTTTTCACAAAAAAAAGCATTTTTTCAGTAACCTAAAACAGAACACATCGACGCTTGGATGATCTAAAAAAATATGAATATCAAAAATAATATGTCGGTATTTTTTGGGTACGCGGTAGGAAGTGATGCGCGCTGACACGGGACGGCCGGGATCCGACTTCCGACCGGCATCCGGTTCGGATTGTATGTACGTACTTGCATATTTGTACGGTTCAATGTGTGTTTGACAAATAAAATCAACTCGTATCATTTGAGGGGTACGTCCGTTAGTTTGGTGTTTTAGATTTTGAGGCATTGACATGCTGGTAAATAAATTAACTGATCTGACTGCTTTAAAAAATATAAAATTATGTTTTTAGTTATTAAATGTAAGCAAGGCTTTAAGTGCAAGGTCTTTCTAAATACCTCAATCCTTTATTATATTGTTTTGACGCATTTAAGTTAGATTAACCAATTACTGCATATTGTTCCATTATATCGTATAATCTGCATAAGATTATACGCAATAAGCACTTTAATTATAGACATTATAACGGATACTAACACCTATACACGGCTTAATATATCGCATCAAATCAAAATCAATGTGATTTTCCAGTCACTAACCACAGTAATTACCTAACCAATACTGACGTCATCATTGTGGCGATGTAACACTTATTATTATAACACTAATTTGGGTAAAGAAGTCTTTCAATGAAAATAAATAGAATATTAAAAAAATAAGATATTAAATCAATATATGAAATTCTACTGAAAAAGTTTGATTTATAAATCACCAATTTAAAATGGAATATAGGATGTAGTTTGTAGAACACTTAAAACATAGAACTGTATTTTGAGAAACCTCTAAAATCTAAATGATTACCCTGTTCGTGTAAAATATTTATCAGAATATTTAACTTATTTAGAAGAAACAAACAAATAAATAATCTCAAAAATTATTTACATAATTTAATTCATAAGTACCACCTACAATATTACCTCACAAACTATCTCCAAGGTGCGGCATCACGGCGCAAAACTGCAGTAATTGTTCCATCCGTGACTGAAGTTTCAGCGCTGCAGCCGTTCAAGATGAGTATTTTCACAGCACTGAGAGGAAGCCACGAAAATTAATTTCCATTGTTACTGCAACACGTCTCGGGAATGGATGATTTTGTCAAAATACGTGGCGGAATTTCGAAGTTATTTTACCGTTGCTTTGTTAATTTCTGATAACTCTTTTGTTGGCAGACTCTTGCTTGTCTGAGTAAAATTAAAAAAAAGTGATAAACTGGCAAATATGGAGCAAGTTTGTGTGACAGGCTTCTGAAGAAAATAGATCCATTGCAGATGATTAGCGCAAATAGCAAAAAGCGAAATTCCAAGATGGCCAATGCTGTTAGCGTATCGGCACTATGCCTGGTGCTTTCCCGTCATCAATTATTTAAGAACTTATCTATTCTGGTCTTACGATCTTAAACTGTTTAATGGAGGCTATTCTATACCTAGTTTCAACTAAATAAATACTAAAATTCAGCCTCCATTTCAACTAACTCGCTTTTATTTGTTGAAAACTTTTATAGCCATGCCAACAGCTTTAATAAATCGGACATTTTATTTTAAGACTTAATCCCAGTCATCAAACGTGAAAGAAAAAACAAATTATAGGACAATTTCACGATCGAAGGGGTTTACAAAAGGACTAAAAGATTATGTGAAATAAAGTCCAAGATAAAAGACAACGTTCAAGTAATAGAAGTGAAATGGAATATTTCTTATTCCATAACAGTACGATGGCAACGATTTTATGGCTATTATAGCTGGTTCTCAACTACAAAATGACCCTAGGCTATGCTTTCTATTACAACTGCTTTCTAAATAAAACGTTAGGTTTCTCATAACATATTTTTCTCGTAGTTTTATTAACGCTATATTAACTAGAGCCATCTTTTCCTATTATAACGTTCACTCATCCTTACCAAAAATCCGAAAGTCATAACGCGCCTCTTTCTCAGCAGTACATCTGTCATAATTAATGAGCAAAGTCTCGGCGGCTCCATTAACTTAATGAAAAGACGTCAAATTGTCTGTCAATCATCAGTTTGGTATCCTGACCGGCCGCCATATAGCACGGGACAGCCGAAACGATATTAATTATGAATGTAATCAGTTTCATGGATTACCGCCACATTATAATAATACGTTAGCTCCGATATCCTGACAGACCCATGTCTATTTATATCAGGCCGTAATTATTATTTCAGCTAGAAATGTCGGATATTTTCTTAGATTCGTACTTAATTTGGAATAGAATATTTTCACCGTATCATAATTAGAATTTCTATTCGTGTAGGTTTCACTTATGTAAAGTATTTTATAAATTAATTTTCCTTTTGAATAAAATGCTATTTATAGTACCTAAACAATCGTGGCGTATATTTCCTGAGTAATCTAGCGGTAATATACTCGTTTAAATAAGGCTGTACTCACATGATGTAGGTGCTTAGCAAGTTATTTATCGGCCAACTGGACTCGGCACGAGCTATAAAACAGAGTACACAACCCGCGCAGTCATAACATAATCGAACACTGCACTGATATACAGATGGCGCCATATCGCGAAACTACGAACACGCTCGTAAATATATCATTTCGCGTTTAATCGATCATAAAGTATGGTATAAACACGTCTAAGACCAATAAATAATTAAACACGTCGGACAGACACGCCGCGACGTGTTGAACGAATAATAAAAACCGTACCGGCCCATTAATCTTAAGATTTATAATTTCTACAGCTATAAAACTGATGGTGTAGAAACACATATTAAGCGGATTATTTAAACAAGACGTCGGAAGACATGTCGCATTAATAATTCTGATATATACTACGCTTATACACACCCTGATTAAAGATTACAGACTGAATTACCAAATTCCCTCGGAATCAGTGAAATCACCGAGCTTAATTAACTTGGCGCGGAGTATAATACTACTGCATCTATGTATTATCCTGTTATCAGAGCGGTGTTTAGAATCCACAAAATCTGCCACAAACCGAGAGTGGAGCCCCCTTATATCCGATCATTAGGCTAATGATGTCAGCTTATACAGCGATACGACCTTATTATTGCTTAACTAACTCGATTAATAAAGGACGTGCAATCACTTACAATCGTGTTACTTTACGCTTAGAACTTTGTGTTTTCAATCGCTGATCTAAAGCAAGGCATTCGCGTGCAACGCTACCTTCAAACCAGTTAGTGAATTGAATATTTAAAGGCAACAGAAGTGTATTATGATGAGGTAGTTTGCGTGATATTGAAACGTACACCGTGTTGAGGCATGTTCGCTGAGCATAGCTTGCACTTACCACCACTGAGACTACAGTCTGTGCTGTAGCTAACAAAATATTTATTTCCTCTTATCTTTAACCCTTGACATTAAATATCTGTAATCATTAAAATAAATTTTTTTTCTTCTTGTAAATTGTTTGAGTCAACCCGCCATCACGCTCTCAGGACATAAACGTTATTGACAAGCCACTTTCCCAATAATTTATCGTAGGCAGAAGGAAATAGCATAACGTAATAAAATACTCCGTTCAATATTGTTATAATAATAAGCCTAATTGTGCAAAGAACATAAACTTTATGACTTCATGACCGTTAATATTTGATATTGTATCCGGACGATAATATTATAAAGCCGCACCCACCAACGCTCGGGCATCGTAACAATTTTATATAATTACAGTTTACACACAATACCTGAGAACATCCGTCAAATTATGAAGCAGAAATAGAGTCTCACAGTTTATATTTATTTATTAGAAATCGCCAGAAAGCGAGTTCACGAATAATGGCGTTAACGAACGCGTGGGAAACCGCTATATCATTTTTCCAAGTTACAATACCTATACATACGTACCTACAATTTGTTACACGATGCCTATTATACTACCTACGAATGAGTGTGCGTTAAACCGGTGTTACATCAAAATTGTAGACATACCTATATGAATCGTGTACCTATATACCTAATCTATCACTTTACCGTCTATTTTTAAAGATCAGCATCTATTAATTTACTTTTTTTCTAAAGAAAATTAAGTATTAAATAATTACTTAATGAATTGTAAATATCAACATTTAGTTTTACACATTCACTCTAACTGTCTGGCGTGTCTTGTTAGAAACCGCAGACGGGTCTTGCAGTAACCTTGTTAACAAGTGAAGTTTGTCTGGTTGTCCACTCGATCGACTACGTAATTAATTGTTCATGTAAATAAACCCGCAAATCACCAACATTCTTATCATGTTTTGGCAAACTTGATGATTAGTGAATAGTTTATTTGACATGTCTCAAATAAATTATAACCAAAGTTTGAAACTCGAAATTTTATCGAAAAAAGATGTTACTCCTTTAACTTAGCCAACAACACCGTAGTTTTTCTGCCATAATTCTACTAAGCAAAGAAAGCACAGATAACTAGCTAAGCAATTTAATGAAACTCGAATGTCCTGACAATATTAGACCAAAATTCAACACATTCTTTTTATTGCGATGGCCTCTTTTAAAAAGTTTTTTTTTTAATAAACATTAAGGTTTGTTAAATGCTTAGACAAAACAGTTTTTTTTTTCAGAGACCTTTTTTTAGTTGTGTTAGCGAGGTAAACACTTTGGACTTGATTGACCACGTCAAAGGCATCAGTTTACAGTCACCAAATATTTGATGGAGGAGTATCATATGGGCATCTAAACGGCTATTAATTTCACACCTGCTAGTGTTAATTGTGTCGTCTGTCGAGACATATAACTCAAATCACTTGGACATAATTAGATTAGTTTAACATGACCTTATCGGCATGACTCATCGATAAGCATAACCCATTACTAGAAGATGATATGAACCGCGAAAATTTATAATAAGACATAAAATTGAACCATGTTGAGAGCTAGAGATTAGACCTTTAAAAATATAACCGAGTCTATGTAAATACAAAAACTTAGTTATGTAAAAAAAGAATAAAAGATTGTTATCTGTACCATCAAATAAAATCGATATCTCAAAAAAAGGCCAAAAAAAACAATGTGCTTAATCGCTTCGATAGGGAAGCTGCGGGCACGATATTACTTCCATAGTATGCAAATAGATCATTACAAGAGCATTTACACCATCGACCGTTGGGAACGCAATGCATTTGTACAATATTACCCATGTAGTGTGTGTACTGTGTTTATATCACGGAGGAAGGAAACATGAGCAGAGATGCCTTATGCCTGCCATATGGCAGCTAGGTCAAGCGCCTTCTTCTAGGTCAAATACATACAGTAGCGTAAATACGATCAGCTAATAGTGATCTCACGAGGCAATTGGGTTCCTTGTCAAGTCGGGAATTATCAAATGTTCGTCCTGATCATTGGTGATTTGATTTAGTTAGATAAAAGAGCAGTTGCCAAAGAAGGCTTATGAGGATGTAGCCAGTGACGTTCCTCGCCCCGAACATCCACATATTGGCGACACGTTACTTTTTTAGAAGAGTTTTCATTATGACATCTCCGCTCTTCATGTAGTATATGTAGTTGTGTTCTATGTGTACATATGTAGGTATATGTTCCATGATCGTAGCAAGAGATAAACGAAGCCATGGATGGCAGATGTCTATTCTGGATTATAGGTCGTTGTGAATAATGCTTGTGCGTGGGCCTCGTATACCTAGGTATATTGTTTTGTCTTTTGGTTATAAAACCTGTAATTTGTTATATAATAACAGTATAATTTATTTATCAATTTTGTTTATTTAATTGAACTAAACTCGCAAGATTTTGCCACTAAAAGTGCGCAACATAATGATTGTGCCCTTTTTAAATTAGTACCACGGTGTACCTAAATGTTCAATTTGAAACCCGTTTAAAGAACCGCAGTCTAAAATAAATGTTGTTTGTATCTGTCTGTTCACTTAATAACATTAACCTAATGAGGCTATGTCGTAATATAAATCACTGTGAACGACTGTAGTCATTACACTTTTGCCCTCGATTTCTACAGTTTACTGGCTGAAGTTTTGTTGTACCTACCTAATGCTTTATTTACTTAGCTAACGGGCATATCAAAGGCATTCCCTGAAAAAGCATGTGTATTTAATCAATTAGTTGGAAGCCTATAAAAATTTCAGCAGTCTTGATTTAAAGACTAATATTTTTTATTAAGCTTACTCATACGGTCCTTAAGAATTTCTTTACTAAACTTTGTTATCCAAAACACTTCCAAGAAATTCTTAGCTCTGAAAAACCGATATATAATAATACTTCGCCATCAGACTTAATAATCAGAAATGTAATAATATTTACCGTTTGGTACCGTCGAGCTTATCGTAAGCCCTTACTGAATTAATCGACCTTGGGAGTCGATTAATTTATATAATGCGCTTTAAAGATAGGCCACCATCAACGTCGGCTTCAAGCCGGGCTCATTTACACGGGTGATTTACGAGTTCACACACCGGACCCGATCTCACTTAGCAATGATTTATGCGCAACATCTCCCCCTGCCGAGTTAAGCGCATTATCGGACCACATGCCCTATCAACTTTGTAAACCGTTTAAACATTTAGTCAAATACGCCAGCTGCTACGGTGTGATAGGCGGTCATAACATCAAAATAAAGATAGCTTTGTGTTCGTAGACGTAGTAAAACGATCGTATTTTGCCCCGTAGTTTTTATTCGAATTTTAAATTATTACCTACACCGATGTTGCATAAATGTATGTTTATTTGTAGGAACATGAGAAGGTCTGGCAGGAATTTATTCGTAGTTGGCACGCATTGTACCGCACGTGCAATGCACCCTATTTGGCGCAGTGACGGCTCCCTCGAGACACCCTCGAGACGGTGTGACGACAACCCCCAAAATATGTTTTTCACTCGAGCAAAGTAATTTCTAACACTGATTTTGAAAATGGAAATGTTACAAACTTATACCTGAATAGGTTATCAAAAAGTTCTTAAACTTTGTAAAGCAGCACTTTTTATTAGTGCTATCATTAATCTTTAAAACAAAACATAATTTAAGTATAAGATGAAACAAAACTTAAAAGCAATTATGTTTAAAACTTTGAAAAGGTAATAAATCCCGAAACTGTCTGCAAAACTTCAAGTCTTATACAAACAATAAATACTCTTAAACTTTGTAAGTAGGTACTATTCACAATAAATTCGGGTCGATCGACCCGCAAAGGACATAATAGTCGACAACAATTTGGGTCCGAAATATTGCACTCATTACTTACCCGCGATGGTCACGAAATACAAACGCGAAATCACGGAGCCATTCACTCGCGCCAGTAAATTAAGTCTATCAAGCTCGAACGTAATTCTGAAAGTTCACAGCAATCATATTTAGCGAGCATTGAAGCGTATCGAGACTTGCGCATTGACATCATTGCGCTAAGGAGACATAAACTGTCATGTAAGCGGCTTTCAATTTATAAACAAGCCGGTTGCTTTGACAAAATGCACAAGCCGCATCGCGTAGGTGACAAACGCCTTGACTTCTCCTGCACTAACGAACGTACAACTTTGAGGAATTACTATCACCATTGACGTGTATTAAGACTGCGAGACTTAATTACGAAGTCAGTTAATGTACACACGTTAATTAACATTTTTAATTAGGTTAGGACGTTGGCGTGCAGTAGTCGACTGCTTTTGTTTGTTCGACTAATTCAGTGCATACCCATAAGTTTTACTTTGTGGGGAACGTTGTTCAAACGTACAGTAATTTACATTAAAGTTAGGATGATATTAATTTATTCAGAAACAACCACTTTAACTTGCTAACCTGGTTACGGTAGATTTGATAATTTACCCTTCTGCACCACGCAGCCGCTGCAACCTTTGTGGCACTATTTAGGATTCGTCAATTTGGATAAAAATCATAACTGTCTCCCAACTGCTACGAGTCAACTTACTTAGTTCTATTCTCTTTTGTAATGAACCGGATTTAATGACATTTGATACTTTTTTCTAATTATATTTTCAAGAATGTATTCTAGGACATACAACAAGCAAGTTTTCCTAAAATACACAGAAACAGGTAAAGCATTCAATGCATTTTCAAACGCGTATTCCATAGAATCATGAAACGGCTTCCGACACGATTCGGATAGAAGCCCGTTTTTCATTACAAGTTGAACAGAATCCGATGCGCGAACACATTAACTTTACACTTAATAATGAAACAGTTGTAAAGGCTACGAGCTATCAATTACGAACAATTATGTACGACATCAGAAACAATAATCGGTACAGTCGCTTTAAATTGGATAGCGTAAATCCTCATGGTGTTAATTGCTTTATTTATGTCACTAATAAAACCATGCGGATTTTACTGTGGCTGTAAGTGCACGAAAGCGTAGTTTGTAACTTTTAATATCGTTATAAACTACTGAAAAATTGCAAATGATATATTTAATACTACGTCTATCGTTAAATTGAATACCTACTACGTGTGAAACAGATGAAGTTTTACTGATTAAGTTAGAGTATTTGAACAATCAATTATTTCACTGTTTAACATAAAAACAAATGAAACCAAGCCTTATTGGTATTGTTTGTCTAACAATGGAATTATCGCAGCTTCACAACCGGCAGTCGCAAATATAGTAGCCATTGAATATTTCCTACTAGTAAGTCCTAAGTGCATATATTATCTTTACTGCGACATTCCAGCTCATTTACTATCGAGAAAGATTTGCTACTTGATTTAACTGAAATATGAAAATAACGTGCTAATATGCTTTTGTTCTTCAGAATAATAATCTCGTCATTTATTAGGCCGAGCTTTATAGTTTCTGAGGTAGGTATAAATGTAGGGATAGAACACGCGAGTCATAGAAATGTTATTTAAGCACATAGGTATATATTATGCATTTTCTTATAAACAACTTAACAACCAAAGCAGGAATCTCAGAAAAGATAAAGACTTAAGCTCGAAATTTTCACTAAGATTTTCCATTTCTATTTATAGTCTTAAGATAAAATACGTAAATATTAACGAGGCGTAAGTGGTGGTCGTCGAGAAATACCTAGTGTAGGCACTTGACACATATCGGCATCTCGGCGGGTTAATTTTCCGGGTCAGGCGGGCGCGGCGCGGCGGGCGGCCGGCCTCGGATGAATTCAATCAGAAGCAACAACCTAAGCAATCTCGACGCCGGCGAAAACGATTGCGGACGAGTGTGTATTGAGTTGACCGCCAGACGAGGACCGTCGAGGGCCCTCACCTCGACCGCAAACTTGTGCACTGACAAAACTATTTATTCCTCAGAATATCTACTTCAATAACACACAAATACTCACTTTTGAGTCGACGCTAAGCGGAATCCAAAATTTAATTCTGTACTCACTTAAATGCCATTCAACATAAGTACTTGGCAAACTTCAATATACAAAGAGTCCGTCATAAAGTACAATACGAATCTGTAAAGTCGGCATTTCATTTTTGTTTTGTTTCGGTTTAACCGCGGGTTTGCCGTCATAATAATATAATGTTGTGAATACAAGTGGCCGCCACCGTTTACTTCAGGGCTGCGGGCAACGGTTTAAGTGAAACAGACAGCGAACCACTTAACCTTCGTCTCGTATTTAAAGGAGGACTAGACGTTGAACCTGCCTACTGTGCTCGTGAATATGAGGTAAAACAAAAAGGGACCCAATTGACTACCTTTATTTTTCACGGCGAAGTCTACCTGTGAAGGTAAACATGTGTGTAATACAAAATGTGTTCGAGCAATTTGAGGTTGGCTGCGAGGAATAGGGCTGTACCGTACATACCCCGCGTCTCTAATGGTTCTGGTTTGTGAAGTATGTAGGTTCTTGTGAGTAGTAAAATTCTAATTACTTACCGTATTAATCACCTACCACGAATCTATGCGTTATGGCATCATCAAGTAGGCAGTCCTAGAAAGACTGGTCGGGACACAGTCCGTACATAGCATGCGTAATCGCTCACAACTTAGTGGTAATCAATGGCCGCTAAAGTGTCACCGATCCTTGTAGACGAGGAGACGCTCGATAAATTGACTCAATTATTTTACTTTAGAAAGTGTCTGCCTGTCTGTGACCTTAATATAACTTCCATTCATGTTAGTGGGCGCGTGCGTACAATATTGTGACTGTTACATTTATCTAAATTATTTATTACAGTATGGAGCTCGACTCCAAAGGTTTATAACAAACCAATTGTATGGAACTAAAAACTACTCCCATCATTTTATCCCACACTCCATTTAAATGTAAGCTTCAAAGAAATGGTGCAGAAATCTGACAAGTATACAGTTGATATGTTTGCAGGGCAAGAGAATGGATCATAAAGCAAGTCAGTCTTATGTGAGTTTCTTTATATCTCAGAGAGCTCTAAGACCAAATAGGGCGAGCGCAACGATATAGACGAGACAAAGCTACGAATGTTACCTGCAATTTATTAAAAGGTTATACCTACAACGCTAGAATAAAAAAGTCAATTGAAAAATTAAGGAACAAAAGGTAACAAATCAACAGATGTTTTACGACTGGTATCATATAACAATTGCCACAAAGTAAATCTGAACCGTGTCACTATTGATTGCACAATATTATGCTTTCGAGAAAAGACTTGATGTTTAGCACCATAAAGATTTGTTGGATGGAGCAGTAAAACCTTATACAGTTCAATAAAAATATGTTAGTATATGAGGCACACAATGTGCGACCACCTACGATATGGTTTTATTGTCGTCACGGAGTAGCTCCGGTAATAATATGTGAAACAGAATACCATACAGTTGCAATACCGAAATTATGTAACATCGTAACTTTAGTCACTTTTATGATAAGCGAACTGATTTTGTTTTACTTTATTTCATGGCTTGTAACTACCGAGATCAACTTTTAAACTACAACTTTCCATTGCTATGAATGGAGGTAGAATTTCCAGTTACTGTTAATTTTCTTTGCGGTAGAAGTCGGTGCAAACGCGGCAAATCTCCTTGAATGATTTTACTTTCCCTTTCAGGTTTTGTTTCACCAAAAGGATTCCTCAATTCATATTCTCAAGAATTATTGATGGCTGAATTCAAGCACAGATGTAATTTATTCAATTCGTTGGCATAACGACCGAGATCCGGCTAGTTCACGGGACGGTTTAAAGCTAACTAATTTGGTTAATGTTAGTGATGGAAATTTGTGCCAGGAACGTTTTCGCTGGCGCTAATATATGGAACTGACTAGTCGGATTTCAGTTGGAAATGGGTTTAAACGTTTTGCACGTTACGCTCATTAATCTTGTCCAGTTATCTTGAGGGGGAAAGCAATTTAGTCACGCTAGCTTTATAGATCTTTAATGCACTCCTTCGACTTGTAGATAACAATGTTTTACAACGAATTGAAATTGTTTAGTTTGTGGTGCTGATATTTTTTCCATTGCATGAATATAGTCCTCAAAATGTATACGAGAATTACCATCATTAAACCATTTCAGGTTAAATAAAACTAGTGAGACTCGAGTTCTGGGTACTTCACATGACCAGAGGGCTGGCCTAGTTTTCGGACAAAGATTCAGTATAATTGCCATCCATGACAATGCAGCCGGCATTTTGGGCACGTAACCCGCTGACCGCGATAGACGAACATTTTGATGCCTAGTATTTTTCTTTTTGTAAGAGGCTTTTTGTATGTAGCCTGTCATACACATAGATATAAGTTTAATAATACAATTTTATCATCTTTTTTTCAATCTGTCGACATTCGAATACCTAGTAATTTTCCAATTTCTCAAAATAACCACTATTTTCGTAGAAGTGTGCACAAAGCTCGTCTTAGATCATCACTTCTACGAAATGTGAGTTTAATCGTGTAACAACAGTATATTGACTACAAAACACTGCCCGTAACATATCAAACAAAGCACAACAACTCGACGTAAAGCTTTTAACACCAACTTATGATGAAACATTTAGACATAAACGACGTAGTAAACAATTGTTTCTGCAAAACATAAAGCAATCCTACACATCACATCTGCCCGCGGCTATATCTATCGGAAGTTGGTCAATAGATGACCACATACCATATAAATGTCATGCTGCCTTACCTACCTGCCGCATCTTTACAGTCTTCTGTTTGTTACTCCAACATAACTACGCATACGAATATTTCATAACAATTCACGATAATATTTCAACTGTATCAAGACGTTCTTTTTCAAAAATATGTAACTTTTAACGAGTATTGATGACTGCGAACACCTTTCAGTCGATGTGAAATTTCAATTTCCTACTTTGCGCATTTTTGATTAATGGTCGGCGGTACTAAATTAAGAGTGATAGCGGTACTCAGCGCTGCATTCGTTGCGTAAAATATTGCAAGCGACGCCCTGCGTTTATTGTTAATGGATCATTTTGCTTACATCACATAAAATAGGGAACGGCAAATAGTATAATAAATATTCGGTTTTTATGGACGACGATATCTCGTTTTATATTCGTGATTGTCAATTCTTTCGATACAAAAATCGTTGCAATGATAGTCAATACTGGAACATAAAGTTAATTATTAACATCGGGAAACCAATTTATTTACGGCCTGGCTCGTTCGATAAAAGTATCCTTCCAAGCTGTTCAATATTTCAACGATGAAGTACAGGCGCTGTAAAACTCCATAACGACACGCGACAAGTAATAAATAGTGATTGCCTAAAAGCAATTATAAGAGCAGTGTGGCGGCCATTAGATGGTCCGATTCTTCATGAGGTTGAAGGGGGCCGTGGACGCGACACCAGCTATTTGTTTCTCACGCTCGCACCCGCCCACTGCGCCCGCCGCTGTGCAAACGTGCATCTTGTAAAACTTGTAAACCATAGAGATGCCAGATAACGACACTTGTTATTGATATACTTATCGCTATCTTAACGATATGTTCTGAAATTGATGCAGCCGACTATCTACATAAATATCACGATTAAATTTAAATTCAATGAATATATTCTGTTGTGTTTAAGGTGTTGAAATATTCTGAGTGATAAATCGGTCCCCGAATTAATCTAAACATCTTTTAGCACTAGTATTAAAGGATGTTTTATTAAGGGTCAAAGCGAACCCGCGCCAAATATTTGCCGAACCCTCATTAAGGGACAGGAAAACCTAATAATTGTTTTCATAATTACAGTCTAAGCCGCGAAGGTAAGCGTCGGTAATATATCTTGGGCTGGAATTCTTTCCGATTGTTAGTCAATGATGGAGTGGCTATCGCGTGTTGGTGTGAGCGACGCCCACGAGTTTTCCGATTCTGACGAAGGCACTAATTTCTATTACCATTATTGACACGTAATAACGGCGGTGAGCTTCGTGCTTCGTGCCGGCGAACTGTGAAACAAAGTCGTTACAATGTTTGGGCTTACACTTGTGACTTGTGCGTGGCGTGTGTGACCACCATAAGTGGCGGCCACTTAGATGCACATTAATAAATTATGTCGCATCGGTAGAAGATGTTAATATATTCTTTAAACTCTCTTAAGTGACTCGTAATGTTGCTTTTCTTGTTTCTATATATGGCAGTGACGCGACAGGTAAGGAAGTCTAGCTGTAATTACGGTGAATTTTCAGTGTAAGTAGCTGTAGCTACTGAGTAATTTGCCCACACAATTATCAACTGCATTAATGTTTCATGAAACTCAATCTAATCTTTTCAAAAATACTTGAATCACAATATATTTCTTCGGTGTATTTACAGTTAGGTAAAAATAGATAGGTAGACAAAAAAAAATAATTTCTTGAATACTGCCTACCTATATTCGACTCTGAATGAAAATCATACAAGTCCTATCCCACACGAGAGGTAACGCACAAAACTGTTTTCTGTTAGTTTGCACCACGCATGCCATTGAACCTTGCTTTAAAAATAATATCCTTAGGTACATGCTTCAAGCAGGTATCACTTATTTATTTTTTGATAAGTACCTACGAGACAAGTAGTCGAGTTACTTAAATCATTATTTACTTAAACATTTTAACGATTGCACTAAAATTATTTTGTATAATTTATCAATACATTTTTAGCTCAATTTGGATTGTATAACTTTCTCAGGACTAGATAGAAAACTGTATGTTTGTAATTATGTTTATTTTTCTTTTAAAAAGAGTGTCCATGGAGTTTTTTGCCGGTTCTTCTCCATGAGACCAACTCTTTGGAAGCGTGCACCTAACTTTGACGTTTCGAAAGAGCTTTCATAGGCCTATTTGAAATAAAAAATTTTGAGTTTGAGTTTGAGTTCATTTCAGCGCTCGGCATAATGTTCCTATGGAAGAGCTCGTGATTAAGTCAAAGCCGCGCGGTCCGTGGATGGGCTCATCTTGTTATGACGAATTCTTCCATGTTTCGGCAGGCGCGATAAACTGGCAGGTTCCGCCTGTCACTTGAACATCTTTGGCACTCGTTACGGGTAGTCAGAAGCCAGAAAATCTGACGATTTTAGCAAGGGGTATTGGGTTATACGAGTATCTGGATTGATGAAGTCAGTTAGGAAGTTGTTTCTTGTAAAACTCGGTACTAAGCTACATCCCGTTAGACTGGAAGCCGACCCCACATAGTTGGGAAAAGGGCTTGGCAGCTGATGACATGGCGTATATGGCAACGGAGAATACTTTCTTACTAACTACTTACGAGCAATTTACCATAGACAAGTGAGTGAATGAAGGGCAAAGTTTATAAATAAGAAAGCATCTGCCTGGCTATCTGTCAGTTGCAAATTGGCATAGATTGGTGATGGAGGTGGGCCCAAATCTGAGGAAACAGGACATGCGAATAGTTTTTATCCTCATGTATAAGGAAGTTGATTGTTTTCATTACGGTGGTTCAGTAATTAAAGTCTCTCAAGTAAGACTGTGCGGGTTCGATACTCTTTTTATTTATTCAGCATTGTAGAAGTAAAACTTGGTCATGAATGTGGGTTTTATAAAAACATTAAGTCGCTAATCCACTAGGAACAGACACGGTTATTAACGCCCAGTTTTTTTCTCTATGAACAGAAAACCCTGTGACCCACAATGGGTCTGTAAAAAGGCTGATCATGGTCTTTAAGAAGTTATCTAAAGACATGACCAAATCTGGAAGAAGCATTTACACCTTAATAAATTTTCACTTAAAACTTGTGAGGGAACTGCGTGGTATGCGAACGAGGATGTCATTAGTCATTTCTTAGAACTAGTGAGCAGGTGAGGCGTAAAGTTGGAGGCTTACGTGTCAAGGCTCATCTAGACGCTAATTCTATGCGTGGCGGATCTAGGTGAGGATTAAGAAGGTGTTTTAGAGAACTGATTTTCTGTTTAGAACCTCGAGAAACATTTTTTTAAATTTAATGGCATTTGTGTAGATAAATTATACTGCAAACTTGCAATTTCTAATTTTGGATTGTATTTTTAACAAAAGAATTATCTTTGCGTTGTGAAACAACGTGTGTCAGGCTGGGACCACACAATAGCTTAAAACCCATACTCGAAGCTGCAATCGAAAGTTATGAATATTTAAAATGCAATATAAACTTAACAATATCTTATGTCGTATAAACCTCAGATGAGCAATAATATTAACAGGGACACGTTTACACATGGCGGCATAAACGAGCGCTAACCAGCCGTGTAAGCGATACTTAGTTAAAATCACGATAGGTTAATCTCATTGTTATATTAACGGCGGCAAACAATAGCTTCGATTTGATTTAGACCATCAATACACTCGCAGCCATTATATTGAGGCATTAACTGAACTAATATCTGCCTAATATCTACGGAACGCGGGAGGTAATTATGACTTAATCGACTATCAATGCCATGAACACCCACCAATATATCCTATATTTATCGTGTCAGCGAAACCTTGTTATAATCTCGTTCGATATATTAATAAACTTATATACTGGAATATTAACCCCCGAAATTCGGTTGTACGTACATATTAGTGAGTTATTTTAGTTTACCCTTCTATTTTTATGCTGTAACTTTTTGCCAGTATATCATTTGATTTGATAACTATTTTCATCCCCATATTATCAAATATCATTTGAGGAAGATGTGACCAAAAACTCAATGATTAATATCAAAAAGAAGAAACACTAAAAGCTCTTGCCATATATTTAATTCAGTCAAATGGAAAACCGTCCAAGTAGATATCAATTATATATTTGATGTGCATTGCATCGATGCTCAGTCAGCGTTCAAATAAGGCGGGGTCATTACTTTGAGAGTAGCGACCACCGCAGTGTAATCTTCCGATAGCTTAATGAATCAGGACATTATGTTCGAGGAGTCGACCGGTCTCCGGACATTACCATGAATTGTACCATCACTACAGGGGGTCATTTTATTGAGTAAACGTGGAGCCATCCTAGCGGGACTGACCTCAAATGTAGCCAAGAGATCACTAACTATTAACGGTCGTAAACTACTACTAGTGCCTTATACTGAACATCGCCTGAATATTATGTATCTACATGTAATAAAAATTGTATAAACAAGTAGCTATTTGCTTAGATATTCAGTACAAGTCAAACAATAAAACGAACAAGCTCCTACTCTTTGTAATAAAAAAGACATGTAAAAGATATTTTTCATATCTAAAGTAAGAGAATAAATTATTTCATTTCACATTAATTATATCTGTTTGAAAGTAATGTCGTGGAACAAATAAACTTTGTTTACTGAAAGAGGAGCTAATACCGAGAACTACTTACGACTTAGCTGTCTGTTACAAAAGACATGTTATTTTGATTAAAATGGAATATTAATTTTATATAAAAAGCTAAGCTAGCTCTAGTAAATAAAAACTTTCATTTCAATTCTTGACGTAAGAGCCGAGAATTCTTGAGTTACATAAACAACCGTTGCAGTGCAGTATTGTTTAGCCCTTTTCTCGTAAATGTGATGCATAGTATAAACATCGTTAATACCTCTGCTCTGTAGGGTATATAATATTCTAGGCACCTAAAAAGAAGTAACATTTTGGAAACATAGTACAGCAATTTGAAACATTTTTCTGTTTAAACGAGCGTAACTTGCTTTATAGAAGCGAAGTCACAATCGATATTTATAACGTACAAAATAATCACGGCGTATGAGTCACGGCGTGAGAAGAGTCGTCGCGCACTGCAGCCGCGTGGGCGAGCCGGTCCTGCGCATACGCAGCCGTACTAACAAATTACGCTTACCCACAACAATCCAAGTCCACGAGCAACTTAATGTACCGTGCCTCCACTAGACCCGTGGATACACGTAGAATTATTATATTGTACGGGATAATACGAACATTTGAATGCGTGAGAAATGCTCAAGTAGACATCTGCTGAACGGTAAGAAAGCTCGCTTGAAATGTCCGAGGTTTCATCGCAAGTGGAACAGACCACAGATTATAGAAACGTCATTTGTATACGTGAGTTTGGTACAGATAGCTTGTATCGGCAAATAAATTAATAGATGAGAAACATTATCTCAACTTTTTCCTAAAAACCCTTATCACTAGTTGTTTTATCAACATAGTGCCACATAGTGCTAATATAAATATTATCTCAATATCAAGGTGTTACATAAAAACAAATGAAAATCTAACTCTCAAATCTTGATTACACAATCGCAAACATTTTTTATAACATTATAAACACCGAAACATTGTAATTCAGGTTCCTCTTCATCCCAAAAAGAAAACTAGAATACCTTTTCTTTTTTTGAATAGCACCCAAAACGAGAAGAAGTAAAACTCTTTCTCCTCTGAAAAAGCCTTTACCGAGAACAAATTGGCACTTACCCAGTTCACAGTACAGCAAGAACTCAACTTTACAAAATGCTACTCCGAACTATAATCCAAAAGAGTATTAGACCACTGAATACGGACCGATATCATGCCTAATAAAGTCCCTATAGAATAATCTGAATAAATCGCTATGATACACAAGTTGCACCGTTTGTACTGAATAGCCAATCACACTAATCGCCAGGTTTTTTCCCAGCATACTACGAGTAGCTACATCTACATAGAGCTTAGTGTAGCTTTGTACTATTCACCGGAATCGACTGTTCAAATGTACGGAGCTGTATTTTGTACCAGCTTTGAGCTTTTTCTCTAGGGTAGGGAAAAGCACTTTGAACGTTTTGCTGTAAAGTTTTGTGCTTGCAAAAGTGTGCTCCTCTTTATCTCAGGTAACTTACAAGAGTATAGAACAAGCATAAAGACTATTTTGTGACATGAGAACTGACAAAAATGTACTGAAAAGGGTGGTAAGTTAAGAACATTCTTTAGCTAGGTATTCATTTGATGATGACAATTATTCTTGAACATTATTGAATTCACCCAGCAAACAATGTAGTTACACTTTATCAAACAGTAATATAAAGTCTCTGTAGTCCCGTTCGTAGTATTTAAGCCATAATTAACGTTCGCAAGCGGGCCATAGCTTTAGCACAAGGATTATGATCATACGCACGTGTGCACACTCACAATCTGAGCCCAGATGAATGATTATTACGAGATCTCGTGACAACAAGCATTATGCTGCAAGTTTATTTTATAAATGTAAGCACTAAGCTACCTTTGTGATGACAACAGATAATTTGTTTCGCAAGTTCTTTTTTTTAATAATTCATATTCGTACTCCTGGATACAGCGATAATAACAAAATATAGAGTGACGAATTATTTCATTTTTATCCTAAGGGAATGAACTCGTGTAGACGGATGAAAAAACAATTCTGTCTTCTTTCCATGTTTCTAAATTTTATTTATATTTAACCTGAAGTTATTCAATATAGGTGAGGTATTCTATATGGTTGCTTTTGTGATTATAGTCGGGATGGGATTTGTACTGTTCATAGAAGCGACGTTTACAGCTAAAATTCCAGTGTTCGATAGCAATTTTAGTTTAATTTGCTTCAGCATAGATGGCATACCATCTCATTTAAGTAGTATGAAAGTATAGAATAACCTTATTATTACATAATTATGTTGACTTCTCAGTTTGTGTGTGAAAAATATTACGCGACTGAGATAGTAATATGAAGGTTGCTGATAACGTTTTCTTTCAGCAATTTTTTATCTTGTGATAATTTACGTGTTTTTCGGATAGACAGTGACGGTGTGGGCAATGTAGGATTATGAAGATAGATAAGACCAACTCGATACCTATTCTTCAAACACTTTCGCGGCAGTCTCAAGTTTAACCTAAAAATGTTTTAGCTATTCCCTCTCTAAACCCTAACTTACTGTTTGATTAAACAATTAGTAAATGCTAAATTAGTTATTTACAGAAAGGATAAATAATTAAAATCGGTACAATGATAACATTTAGAAATGGTTCGCAAAATCTAACTGGAATAGAACAAGGTGTATGCATCAAATATGCAAAGATTCCTAGATAATATGACAACTTACGGCTAGTTTACAAGCCGATGTGCCGTTAGACCTCGATAGCAAGCCAGGGATAGGTGCAACCTCACCTTATTCGCCCAACCTGGGCCGGTGCGGACGTAAACAAATATATCTACATTTACGTCATTTGCATCTTCCCGGCCACCACGTGCTATGTATCTTGATATCGCCAAATTGTCCAGCCCTACCGGTTTACACTTACACCTTACCGTCACCAACTATATGTATGTTTACACTATGTCTTATTATCCGCATATCATTAGTAATTTTCATAAACATACAACAGATCTCCATCACTTTTTAAAATAGTGACCAATTAAATTATTCGTACACATATTCTTATATTCTTTTCTAAGTTTGTATGTACTTACTAAGTATATCTTGGACACCAATGGCTGATAAAAAGGTGAAGGAAAACATCTTGAAGAAACCTGGACTATTAAGTCTGAAATCACCAACCCGCATTGAGCAAGCGCGGTGATTAATGCTCAATCCTTCTCCAGTGCCCAGCAGTGGGACGATAAAAAGGCTGTAACAGATAACAGATTCTTATATTCACATATAAATAAGTTATGAAAATATTATATTTTTACATTGTAGCAACAACACTTTATTTATGGAAACGGATGTGACAAAAATATTGAACTGTAAAGCACTGTAGTTCCGTAAATGGCGAGTCTTTAATTACTTGTTGTACTTCCCTACACGGCCGTTCAGTTTACAATATCTTCCTAAATTTTGTTTATTCCGGGCGCTACTTTTTTATCTTTCTATTATCTGTCAAGGTCACGCTCATTGGGGCATAAATACGCTACTTGGGTGCTCGATATCATTATGTTTACGTCTTTCGTATCAAGCACTTGATAATCACAATGAGTCCAACAGAAAGTACACGTGGAGTTCTTTATAAAAATTATACATTTCCGATACCATCACATATGAATTATGGGAAGTTGGCGATAGACAAATTTTTATTAACTAAAGATAAAGTTGCTCTGGTAAGGCGTGTGAGTGTTGATTCGGTTTGCGTTTTGTTGAAATGTGTTGTTTAATTGATGTTGTTTTGAATATCGAAGATCAACGGGATGACGGGGGAGCGAGTAACGTTCGGTGAGATGGTGCAGTTAATAGTGAATGCAGCGTCGTCGCTAATGCGCTTGGGTGTGAAACGTGATGAAGTGGTCGCCGTGTGCAGTGAGAACAGAACGGAATTCTTGATTACTGCAATCGCTGCGTGGTGTAGTGGTGCTACAGTGACTTTTCTTAGCGCCTCCTATGGCAAAGGTAAGTCTTGAGATGCAAATTCTCAAAATCTTCAAGACTTTCCATTAAATCTCTTTGAAAAATACCAAGCTATTTTTCTGCTGATCATAAATAAGTACTTCATAATATTTGCAACTATTTCTCTTCGCAGATGAATTGGTCCACACAATGAGTATCTCAAAGCCAAAGTATGTATTCTTATCTCCCGAGACTTATAAAGCATTTTATGGGACCATGGTTGGTACCAAAATGGTGGACAAATTCTTTATATTCGGAGACTCGGTTACTGATACTAACCTGATAAAGTTCAACGACCTTATTAAGACATATGTTAATGTAAATAGTTTTGAACCAAACTGCGACCCAATTAATGGTAAGAATATTAATTTAATAGTACTAATTGAATTTAAATTGAACTATCTTGTAAGATCTTATGATAAAATTAAATTGAGAAACGCAACAAAATTGTCTATTAACACTGAGCATAAGAAAGCTGTCGTATTTTATAATACGCTAGCTGTATAAATAAATACTCTTAGTGAGAAACTAATACTGAAATATGTTTCACAAAATCCGCTAATTTAATAGGGTTGGCACAAACAGCTTTAATACTGTACTCATCTGGAACCACGGGACTGCCCAAGGGAGCCAAGCTGACACATCTTAATTTAATTACTTCTGGTAATCAACCCAGGTAAGCTAAAAGCTAAAATAGCTAATATGACACAGATTTTTATTTGTAATTATCATGTTGCGTGAAAATCTCTCAATAGTTTATTTGACCTACATCATTTAATCTTACAGTAGTAGCACTTTTATAGACTTCAGGTTAATATTCGATAAAACTGATGTTTTAAAGTTATAAGAGTAGGTACCTAAGGTAATATCTACAGTGAAACACGAGCTAATTACATAATAAAGGTAGTCGAAAGTCCACAGTCAAACGGCTTTTACAGTTTTGTGGTACCTTGTAATTAGTTCATAAGTTTACATTTAAAAAAATACTATATAGGTACCTTTAAGTATTTTTTTGCTACAGGTACGTCAAGAAAGATCTCATTTGTCTGTCGATCGCACCGTGGTCCAACACATTCGGAATCATCTGTACAATGGACGAATTGCTTTATAACCAAACCCTTTTATATTTGGCGAAGTTCAAAGAGGAACAGTACCTTTCTTGCATACAAAAATATAGGGTAAGAAACTCCCAATATTCCCCCAAAACTTCGAGTTTATATAGTATGTTATTAAAAATAATGCGTTGTGCCACAAAAGCTTTTAAACTTCTGTTGAACACTTGTCTAAAAAAATCAGATTATGACGTTGAAGTAAGGTCCGTTTTGCAGCCACACTTTTTTTAGACAAGTGTTCAACAGATGATTAAGTTTTTGTAGTAAGGCTGAATTTGTTTATTGCTCAGGCTGGCTTCTTATTAGTAGTTCCTCCTCTACTAGTAATGTTAACGAAATCAGAATTGGTGAAGAAATATGATGTGAGCTCAGTTGAATTCTTTTACTGCGGTGGAGCGCCATTGGATATTACTATCATGACTGAAGTTAAGAAAAGGTAAGTGATACGTTAATTAAAAAAAAACATATAAGACGTCTGTAAGTTTAGGCTTAATGGATCGGAGGTTTAAAAAGGATAATAGAGCTTAGACATATTATGAGAACTGTTACTGTTTAACGATAGCTTTCACAACGACATTTACAGAGAAGCACTTTAACTCTCTACAACACTGAAATAAATAGCTTTATCTTAAAAGACAGTGCGTGGGAAAGGGCGGGCCAAAGCTTTCAAATCCTATGAACTGAATTCTGTAGTAAATATTTGTTGATCTTTTTCAGATTTAAAAACCTCACCCATATATTACAAGGTTACGGTATGACAGAAACTTCAGGTGGCTTAACCGAGGAGACAGACATTGAGAACAAACTCGGAAGTCTGGGCAAAGTTATTGCCGGCAATATCGTTAAGGTAAAATCATTACATTTTCAATTCAAATGCCTTAAACTCTCAGTACTAATGAAATTGCCTTTCAGATAGCAGACGTTGAGACAGGAAAAACCTTAGGACCTAATCAAGAAGGCGAAGTTTGTGTAAAAGGCCCTACCTTATTTGCTGGTTACATTGGGAAGAATATAAAAGACGAACAAGATGAAGAGGGTTATTTCAAAACTGGTGATATTTGCTATTACGATGAAGATGGCTATTTTTACTTTGTGGATAGAATTAAAGAACTGATTAAGTATAAAGCTGGGCAAGTAAGTGTTGAACAAATATTAATGACAAAAATAAATAAAATGATTGTATTTCGTAATTACCTAATACAATTTATCAGGTAGCCCCGTCGGAGATTGAAGCGATCCTGTTACAGCACCCAGGTGTAAAAGATGTTGGGGTGACTGGCAAACCAGATCAGCTTGCTGGTGAACTTCCAACAGCATTCGTAGTCAAATCTTCAGGGTCCACAGTCACGGATAAAGAACTCATTGATTACGTAGCTGGGAAGGTAAGTTTCTAAGCCTTTTATTGTCCGATATTTACCACACGTGTATATCATATAAAAAATATAATACCTTTTAGTGTGGTAATAAAAACGTATCAGACACGTTAATATCATCGAACGGCTTTCTATCTCCTTTTGGGATGCACGTATGCGATAAGTACAATCAATTTACAAAAACAACACAAAAAAAAATGATGATTTGTTAAACGTACGAAAAAATATATTACAATAGGTAACGAAAACATAGCAATGAATAAAAAAGTTATGAAACTAAACATTGACAATATAATAAATAAATACTTATCTACGGAAAGTACACATCGTTTAGATATGATTATTTCATAGGTATAGATACTAGCTTCTGATAGCTTACCAAGGGGTATTGGGTTGCCCGATTGAATATGAATGGAAGTGAATATGAACACACGTCATAACGATCAGGTATTTGTCCGGAATCAGACCGAATCAAAACTTTGAATGCACGATTAAAAAAAAAATTATACTACCACTGGGCCAACAGTCGGCCAACTGTTTAGTCTGCAATGTACGGGTAGGCTAAGGCCGGCAATACACGGACCGCTTGAAGCAGTCAGGGGCGTCGGCTTCAAGCCGGCGTCAACCGCCCGAATCAATTGCAACTGCTCAAGCGGTTTATGTATGTGCGTCCATAGAACTCTGCAGTTTACTGTGCAGTCGACAGCTTCGATGCCAAAGAGTTCGTAAAGGTAGTTTTTGTAGGTGTATCGTAGCCTACATGTTAACAACGTGCACTAATAAATTAATGAATAAAATAAAAGTATGAATTAGCGTGCGGTTTCATATCTTTGTTTTTGAATTTTTATCAATCATTGGAATCTATATTGTTTTATCAACTTGCACTGTCAAATTCCGATTAAATATTATGTACCTACTTTTACTAGTATTATGCAGTACGCATTTGTGATAAAATTCAGATAGGCTGAAGATTATCTTTGTTATCAGGCTTTAAAACATCTTCTTAATGCTATCGCTATCATTTTCAGTATTACCTCCCAGTTTATCGTTATTGTTCCAATTGATAGAATTTGTATTGTTTTATTGAACATCATAAATAGTTTAATAACTTAGTTTAATCCTTCTTTGAATTGCTTATCACTTTCGTTTTCAAAACAAACCGCGTATTTTGCAAAAAGATCCGTGAAATACTAATTTTTGATATTATTTCACACATGCCATACTTATATAAGTACATAAAATGTCCAACCTTTTACATATCAAACGAGGTTTTAGTCTGATAAGCGAAATCTATAACGTATTTTATACTATATAGATAGGTATATAACTTTTCCACCGTCAGATAGTTCAAGCCATGTTAAAAATATGATTATTCGCGATCCCTTATGAAACGAAAAACTAAAGTAAATATTTTCTTGTTTAGGTATCATCTTGGAAGCAATTGAAAGGGGGCGTTTATTTCGTTGACGAGATCCCGAAAACACCGAGCGGAAAAATATTGAGAAGAGTATTACGTGATTATTTTAAGAAACCTGCTAGCAAACTATAGACTTATTTTAGATTTAAGTAAACCTGCGTCTACACTGGCGCGAAAGGAGAGCTGAGCAATAAAGAAATTTAAAATTCGTACAACTTATGAGGTTCGTGAGTCCTATACGGTATAATTTACCCATGCTGGTTTGAGTTGTGTGAACGTAGCCTTATTCCTTTCATGATTATGAAGAAATAATAGACATCAAGCTACTGTGTACCCTAGTCTCAGGTCAATTGAAAAGGAAAACGACACAAGTTGCCGACAGCCGTAGGCGTAAGTAAATAAAATTAAGTGTATCACAATCCTATAAGTTGCTCCTTATCTCAGATATAAAGTATCGCATGTTATTACTGTATATTATTGGTGTTGTTATATAAACGTTAGTATTGAATTACAATATTATTAAGTATTTCCTTTGTGATAAATTTATTATTCTATGTATGTTCTAAACTTAATAAAATTGTACAGTCAAACTCATAAGTTTAACTTTCTTACCCTAGGAAGAATAAAAAAAACCTACAGTTTAACAAGCGCGATATTTAAGGAAACTGTTAAAAACGACATCCCTTGACAACTTTTATGGCAAACAGCCAAATACTCGAAGTCTTACATAAATAAACGCCTAAATTCTGTTCTGTATGTAGGTACATTAGTACTTGTTTACCGCACCAGTTAAGGAATGGTTCGCGTTTGTCGTAGGTAGACGTGTAATGGTAGGTACCTAATAGACCATAAGACATTATAGCTTCGTCCTCGACTGGGTAAATTGCATGGTGTAGTGCGTTCCGATTCCCGCCCACGGTCCTCATGGGCCCGTAATGACACTGCAAATGTCCTATTTAACATTTTTGCTTTAATGCCGCGTATAAATTGCACTTGTGATTTTATTTCGTAACGACACCGACATTAATTTTATCTTCAAATTAAAAACTTTTTATTTGACGCGTAAAGCTCTAAACTGATTGGACTAGAATAGAATTTAAGTGGAATACTTGAATCTCTAAGTCTTTCTTTGTTGTACTCAAGTCTAACGTGAGTAGGCGTATAATGCCACTGACTTTCGACCTTGCACGCTGACTCAACCACAGAGGTGAAACTACGCTACAAATTCTAATTTATCCAATAGAACGCACCTGGTTTACATTATGACGTAGTAAACCACACAATACTCAAGTAATAAATAAAATATAAAACACGAGATCCGAGTAGTTTATGCGCGCACACGTCAACAAACAAACGTATCGTATTATGCGCCCGATTATAAAAGTCCGATAAAACTGCGCTGTCAAACATTTTCAAAATAAAAGTAGCTGTCAGACTTTTGTATCCTCGTTCGTTAAATACACAATTTTATTTTTGCTATCTACCGTCAGCGTTAATCATGAGCGAGACAGATGCCACGGTGTTATGCATAAATGTAAAAGCTTTTACCAGCTTTTTATAAAAATATATCCTGACTACTCGTTTAATTTTTAGCAAAATGAAACCAATCATTTTTAATATGCCTTTAGATATTCTCAGAACATAGAAGTCTCATAGATATAAACCCAAAGTGAAGAAGTATAAAATGTAAGTGTACACAAGGGAACAATAAAAGCACATTAAAAGTTTATAAGTTGTGTGCATAGGTAGTGGTCACAGAGACCGACACCTTATAATACAGTAAACATTTACCTTTCAAGGCGGCATTCACTCTATCCAAATCATAAAGTGACAGTGGAAGAGGCTCGTTCAACAGCCGCAACCGACGCTTGTTCCCATTGCCTGAGTCTTCGAAAAATCCGTCACTCAAAAATATACCCGAGGAATGTCTATAAAGTTTGTAAGCACACTTGTTCGTCCGTAGCCAGTCGACAAACACTATCGCCCCGTTCAGAGTGCGCTCGTCTCCTGAAACGACGTGACTTCTCAAATCGTCGATGTTCCCCTTTATGACCAGTCGGATGTACAGTTTATAAAACATAAATATCTTAGCATTGGGCTTCGTGCCGCGCTTTATCTTCCTCACGCTGAGGACCCTCGCGGTAAAAATGTATTTAGATTCAGAGACGGCTGACGACAGAATCTCGTAGTCATTAGTTATCGTCTCGTTTAAAACACATTTGGAGCCGTTTATGTCTTTCTTGCGGTAAACTGTATCCCGTTTCCTCACTTCACCCCTTATACGGAAATGGGCATTTATTATCGTGAAGCAGCAAAGCAATAACACTAAAATACTTAGATTCATTTTGATTGTTATATTGTTGTATGGCTTGACGTCATTTGAGCGACATTTCAGCGACTAATACGTTAACACTTTAGAGTGGACCGTAAACTCAGGTGTAAGACAAAGTTGCGCAAGCTGTCGCGTGGCGCCACCGAGACGCGTGCGCTAGCGCAGCCTCGCGCGCGTACTGGGAGACCTCGCAATTCGATACAACCTTCATCAACGTAAACAAACATGGACTTACGTTACGTTAAACTATGACTCAAGATGGAGGGTAATTAGTACAAGTTGTGCTAATTGGTATTATGATTATTTTCCCGTAGTAGGTTCATGTTAGCAAAGCTTTCCCTTTTAGCAGTAGCAGCTGTAAATTGAGCAATCTGACACCAAAAGAATTTGAATATCCATTTGAAAGTGCGCCGTCAGCGATAGAGAGCTCGTGGTTGCAGATAACAGATAGGATAGAGCAATACGTGGCACAAGTTAACAGTTATTGCCGAATACAGCGCGATGCTCCCGCCGCCCGCCTGCGCGTCTGAATATTCATGTACAAATTCGGGGTGAACTACCAGACAAACTTTTCCTGTGTTTCATGCCGCATACTAAAAATTTGAACAACAAATGTGTTCCGAGATATAATTGCGGCAAAAATGTTTCTATTATAAAAATAGCTTTGTTTATTTTTCTTACTTAAATATTTTTTGTTAGTAGATAAGGGTGAAAAGTACTTGGCATAAGTACTTGCCTGGAACGAACAATATTGGCAAATGAATTTCATTTTGCGGACATGTAAAAATGTGGTTCTTTGGGTTAACAATGTCACGTTAAGTAGTAGTGGTTATTCAAATTGTAGGTACCTAGGTATTCAGAATGTATTATAGGAAGGGATTCTATGTGGTCGAACAGTAAACGAGATTTTAAAAATGTTGTTAGTGGTCGTCGCACGTACATAGGTGATTGTATAGGAGGTATGGGATTAAAAGAAATAATATACTAATTTGATATTGAAATATTTATTCTATACTTTAAATGGTACTTGGAAGCAATACGTCCGTCTAACAAGATCCCGTGACGCAGTGTGTGTAGAGTTAAATAAACAGTAGATTGTTCAGATAGAACAAAGAACAATGTTATCGAAAGTTAGGGGTATTAGTTTTTGCTTTATATAATCCAACACGCCCCCTCAAAAATTAATCCCTAACTTTTAGTCATTCGTTAGTTTACTATACAGTATCTAGTCTACAATTCAACATTACAAAGTGAATACCAACTTATAAATACGACGTAACATATTATACTTCCAAGTAAGGTCTGGGACAACTGTACAATAATGGTCCAACATTTGCTGCACAGGATCAGGGAAAACCCAGAAAAACCTGATCAGACCATTTCATAATGAAATTGTACTTAAATTAAAACTTATTCTATACCCAATCCTTTTCTCAGTCTTATAAAAGACACGACTGGTAAAGGTTTTGTCAACAAGTCTGCCAACTGGTTACCTGTGGAAATATAATTTAATTTTATTACATTTTTCTCAACTTGTTCTCTAGAGAAATGATATTTTATATCTATGTGTTTGGACCTTTTATGACTTGTTGGATTATTAGCTATGCTAATACATCCGTTATTATCTTCATATAAAATAATGGGCTTATTAATTTTAAGTTTATGCTTTCTGCCAGAGACTTAAGCCATAATGCTTCTTTAACAGCTTCATATAAAGCCATATATTCGGATTCAGTAGACGAGACCGCTACTGATGTTTGTCTCTTTGTACACCATGTAATTGTATTTTGATCAAATAATTTAAACACATATCCAGTAGTGCTTTTCCTATCATTACAATCGTGGCCACCCCAATCTGAGTCGACATATCCACTTAGGATGTTATTGTAATTATTTCTTGTATATGTTAACTTCAAATCAATTGTGCCTTTGATATATCTTAAAACTCGCTTTAAGCATAACCACAATTCTTTATTGTTCTTATTTGTGTACCGACTTAAAATATTTACGCATGTACTTAAGTCCGGACGCGTACAAAGCATAATGTACATTAAACAACCGATCAGGTGACGGCATGGTGCGTCACACTTCTTATCAGCGTTAAGAGCTTCATAGTTTAATTTAAGCTCCATCGGTGTGTTTATAGGATTGCAATCACTCATATTAAATTTATTCAAAACGGTTTTAATGTAAGCACTTTGGTCTAAAGTAATTTTATCATGGTGTCTCTCTATTTTAATGCCCAAAAATAATTTGATATCGTGTAAGTCGGTCATTTCGAATTTAGTCATTAAATATGCTTTGAAATTATTCATTGTTTGCAAATCTGCACATGCTATAACTAAATCATCGACGTACAAGATTACGTAAATATTTTAGAAATGTCTCCTTTACCTTTCATATATATACACCTATCTACTGGGGAGTTCTGAAAACCTATTTCTTTGAGACATTGTTCAAATGTTTCGTACCAACATCTAGCTGATTGTTTTAAGCCATAAAGAGCTTTGTTTAATTTGCATACGTAATTATCTTTACATTTTACACCTTCAGGAACTTTCATGTAGATTTCTTCCTTTAGTGTACCATTTAGAAATGCTGTTTTACATCCATATGATGAATCAGTAAATTATATTGATTTGCGTAGCTAATTAAGAATCTAAAGCTTGCTATTCTAGCAACTGGTGCAAATGTTTCATTATAATCACTAAGATATTCTTGACTGAAACCTCTAGCGACAAGACGTGCCTTATATCTTGAAGGTTGACCTGAAACGTCATTTTAATAGTGAATATCCATTTACAGTCTACAATATTTTTATTTAATGGTTTTGGTACTAATGTCCATGTATTATTTTTCTTAAGAGAATTGAGTTCTTCTCTGACTGCTTTTCCCACTGATTCCTATCGTTCAGAGATTTAATTTCATTTAATGATTTTGGTATATTACTTGTGATGGATAACGCACTATAGACATCATAGTCATTTTCATTATATGATTTACGCGAACATGTTTTCAGTCTTTCACTTCTTCGTAAATTTAAAAATTCATCAGGTTTATCCTGATTTTTGTGTTTCAAACTACTCTCAGATTCATTTTCAGGTTCATTCGGTATTTCATGACTACCGATTTTTCGAATTTTACTTGTACTGCATTCATCAGATTGAGAGCTATCTGATTTAGGGCCAGAACTATGAGACTTATAAGACACTGATTTTGTTACGGAGTCATTATCAGTTTCGTCTTGGGAATATGTATTATTACTCCGTTCAGGTCGTAATGAAGGCCTAGATTCGATAAAATTAGTCTCATCAATTACAACGTCCCTTACAGTTTCATATTTTTCGAATTCTGTATTCCAAACTTTATAACCATTGGGTTCATAACCTACCAGTATTCCTTTCCACGACCTATTGTCAAATTTGTTTTACTGGTTTTATTATGAACATATACAGTTGAACCGAAAACTCTGAGATTTTTAACGCTTGGTTTCCTATCATGCCACATCTCGTATGGTGTCTTTGATTGACTTAAAGCTTTCGTAGGCGTAATATTTATTAAATAAACTGCAGTTAAAACTGCATTTCCCCAAAACGTTTTGATGCTTTAGTGCCATTTAACATAGCACGAGCTTTTTCTGTTATTGTGCGAACCATACGTTCTGCAACACCATTTAACTGTGGGGTCCTAGGAACTGTTAAATGATAGCTTATGCCTCTTTCTCTACAGTAGTTTTTCATTTCGGTGGATAAGTATTCACCACCGTTATCACTATAAAGATTTACTACTTTGAAATTGAATTTAGCCTCACTTTTAGCGACATAGTCTTTAAAAGCTGTAAACACTTCTGATTTGTAAGTTAACATATACACCACACAATAATGTGTGTATTCATCAACAAATAAAACAAAATAATTTCTGTTATCTATTGTTGGAGGTGTTATAGGACCACAAACATCTGAATGCACAATAAACAGAGGGCGTTTAATGTAACTTTTGTCTTTAACTTTATTAAAAGGCAGGCGAGTCTGCTTCCCATTTATGCATGCTTCACACAACTTATCATTTGGAGTTACGGTATTTATTTCATCTAAGTCATCAATCATATTATGACATTTTAACTGCAGGAATTTAGTTTTACTTATATGTCCTAGGCGTTGATGCCATAATTCATATTTATTTTCATTAACATAACATGCTTGGGAAGCGGATTCCCTTTTATTACTGGTATTTTAAACTCTAGAACTATAAGATTATTCAATGTCTTACCTTTCATGATGATTTTACCTTCCTTTGTAATTTGTGTGCCTTTGTCATCAAATATTATGGTGAATCCTGCTTGCTGCATCTTTGATACCGATATTAAATTATATGGTACTTCGGCACAGAACAATACATTTGTAAGTATTCCTTGCACTCCTGTTTGACTGATAAGATTTATGTTTCCCCTTTTAGTTGCTGAAATAAATGTATTGTTTTAGCTACTGAAATTTTAAAGGAGGATTTAAACATTCAAACGATGTGAAGAGATCATCTCTATTTGTGATGTGATCAGACGCTCCTGAATCTAATAGGAATTTAATTGTCGAGTGGTCTTTTCATAATGGTATGCGCTTGTCATGAACGCAAATCCTGAAAAAGAAGAATTCGAGGTCGTTCCCTCTTGCAGGGCAATAGTTTGGACTTGTCTTGTCCTTTCTGGGGCATTGTTTTGTATATTTGTCTGTCTTTTGAAATAGAAACAATCCTGTTTCTTGTGTCCTTTGCGTCCACAGTAATGACATTTCACAAATTTTTGTTTGTTTGTTTTCTTGAATGTTGTATTCTTCAAATAGTTTTGTTTTGTGCGATTGTATCTGTTTTATTATATTTTTCTTCAACATGGAGTATCTTTAAACTGGTATCACGACTCTCGTTTTTAATTTTACTTCGTGATCTAATAGTCTAGTTTTACAAAACCGAGAGTGATATTTTCTTCAGATAGTGTCTCAATTGCAGTGATAACGCCATCATATGTATTCGGGAGAGTAAGTAATAAATGAGCTACTTTGTCCGTTTCCTCTAATTTAGCTCCAGCAGCTGATAATTCTGTCAGCAGATCGTCAAATGTTGAGAAGTGTTTGATCAAGGGTATATCGGCTTTTAATTTTAATCCCAATAATTGTTTTCTCAGCGCTAATTGAGTTGCTACACTTTTCCTTTCATAGATCGCGTCAAAATGTTTAAAACTGCTTGAGCAGTCCCATTTTCATTAATATAATTAAGATATGAGTCCGCCAAATATTCGACTATAATACTTTTGGCTGCCTTATTATTCTTTTCCCACTCAGCGGATCGCGTTCCAGGAATTTCTTCGTCAATAACACTGAGCAAGTTTAACTCTGAAAGCAGTGTACGAATTCTAAATTTCCATACACTGTACTTTTCTCCATTAAAAGGCTTAATGTTTCTTTTCACTTTTTCCATTGTCACAACTTTATTTTTATTTACAACTATGCACTTTACTGTCACTACGCACTACTGAATGTTCTCACTACTAAATGTCCTTTTTCGCACTGGGCCCATAACCTATAGGAGGTATGGGATTAAAAGAAATAATATACTAATTTGATATTGAAATATTTATTCTATACTTTAAATGGTACTTGGAAGCAATACGTCCGTCTAACAAGATCCCGTGACGCAGTGTGTGTAGAGTTAAATAAACAGTAGATTGTTCAGATAGAACAAAGAACAATGTTATCGAAAGTTAGGGGTATTAGTTTTTGCTTTATATAATCCAACAGATTGCAAGCGCTTACACGAGGAATTTGGAAAGTGGTACGAGCGTGGGCGGGCGAGTCGGCTCGCTCGCTTTCTTGACGAATCTTCAACGTCGCACTTTGTATTTTGTAACATTTTTCACAGACAAGTTTACGTGTTTATTTTATAGATCCACACAAAAACAGTTAAGTAGGTAACTTGTTCACAAATCACGTCATCATCTCTTTCTGATGATTGAAAATGACCGTTTTATTCAAGCAAAGTTGTAGAGCAACATGGTACAACACAAACTTGTTCGAAGGTCGAATCAGTTGCACTTTATTTCGTTAAACACAATTGACGGCGCGTCAGATCAATATCTTATTCTAAACAGAGCATTAAGTAAGTTGCCGTGTCTGCAACCAGATGATAATTGAATACTCCAAACAGATTACGATTTAAGATTGGCGCGCTGTATGCTATCAGATGTTCGCGTCGTGTGTGGCGTACAGCTATCGTGACGAATATACTCAGTCATTACTTTCTCTACAGTCTATAACGCCTCCTGCGATGATAGTTTTAGATATATGAAGCCGCAAGTGAAGCATCAGCGCCGATACGAGATGGCATTCCTTAACACATCGCCTCACTGATCAAAGTACGTTTGAATTCTTTAATACAGCTCTTTGTTGGGGGTTCTGGAGTCACGCGAGCTTCTTCATCATTGGAGGCCTTAAACGCCTAATGAAGGAGATTAAATCGCGTCCGTCTGTGAGTCCCCTAGTTTATCTGCAAGGATTCCCACGGATCGTGCGGCCTCCGTAGTGATACGGATCGAGTGGTCGCAGGCACTAACTAAGGCGGCGCTGAAGTCAGACCTACATAGCAGCAAGGAGTCACGTGTCAGCGCTGTACGATGGAGTGTCAGATAGGGCGTGCGACTCACAGCGTACGCGAGCGCCCCACTGGCGAGTACCAACCCCGCGATACTCATCTCATCGCCGGATTATGCGAGGCTTAAATTGGATCTTCTTGGAATTTTTAGGTTAAAATGGCTTTCGCAATAAAATTTATTGCAGAGTATTTGACTCGGAATAAAGTCTATTCGTGACCCACTGCGAATTCAATTAAAGAGCATCTCAGCGTAATATTATTTACATTCTTTCCTACTGGGCAACCCGCTTTTATAAAAGGTATAAAAGATATTGGAGTAATAAATAAAAGAGGAATTTGTAGCGTTTCATCAACTTTAAGTAATATTGCAGATTTGCAAACGAATCAGTTTCACAACGTTGTATAAATAAGGTAATGATATTGTAGTGTTTGATTGAGGTAGAATTACGTCGTTATTAAACTGATGTTATTTTACAATTAGCATTGGCATTTGGAGTGTTTGCTTAGTTAATTAGAATACGTTTGTGTTAACAATAATCTGCTGCGGTATACATTGATTGATCATCGTCGGTGTGCACGTGTGTTTATGTTGCGCCGGGCGGCCGAGCAAACGTTCCGATCGCATTCACTCCATTAAGTTAACGAACAGTTGTCAAGATGTCGATCAAAATCGACTTTTAATACGTTCCCGATGCTCTGTACTCTATGGATGCAACACCCACACGTTATTGTAATTTGTATCAGGTTAAACCGATTGCATTGCATTACTTTGCTTGGATTTGTTTTATTTATGTTACACAGTGTAGATATGAATTTTTATTGCTTGTATTTGATTCGGATGAATGTTATGTACATATTGTTTAAATTAAGGCGTTTGAATTTTGCTACTAAACAACTTGTATTCTTTAACAATGTTTCTTCAAGTAACACATAACAACAAATAAGTTGTATGTTACGTTAAATAAAGACTAAATAAACAATAATTGCACTTTATGCTTATCCTAGAATTTTAAACATGGTTCCTGAAGAGAAGTTACTGTATATTTATGTATAATTGAATCAATCGCTCTTTGTATAATATGTCAACAAGGTAGCTGCCTACTTAACTGTCAAGCTTACCTTTTACAGCAGCATTGACTCTATCCAAATGATACAAGGTAAGCGGCACAGGATCGGTGAGGATCCGCAGCCGGGGCGAGGGTCCCCTGCCCTTGTCTGCGTACTCGCCATCGCTGAGGAAGATAGCGGAGAGACGCGGCCGCGGCGCCGGCGCACACGACTCCCGCGCACCTTGCCGCTCCACCATCAACGTCGACCCACTCAAAGTCTCCTGCGACCCTTCCAACTTCACGAACGACCTCAACTCACTAATATCCCCCTTTAATAATCTCCGTAAATACACTGTGTACAAATTAGACTTCCTCCTCGAAGACTCATCATCTGATCGAAACTTCTTCACATTCAAAACTTTGCCAGTAAAAATGTACTTAGATTTCCCTATCGCTTCCATCAAGGACCACTCATCACTGATTATAGTCTCATTGAAGCTACAGGGCGGCAGGACGGCCCGGTGCCGGCGGTGCGACGTGTTTCTTTTCCTCACTTTGCCGCGGATCCTGATCTCGCCACCGACGACGATCGCCAGCGCGATAACATAAACAATAACAAGCGAGACCCTCATATTGCAGAATCGTTGGTTAACACTCCTGAATGCGGTCGCAACAAATGTATCTGTCACATTATGCACGTTATTTATGTCCACAGCAGCGTATAAAGTGGCGGCGACGACTTATTAAAGGGTCGAGGCGTTGACATCTCACTAACAGAAAGTCATCAAATTGAATATTTAATTCCTTGATAGGATCAGTTTTTATGCGAATAATAAAAGTCATTTATTCGAGACATAAGCATAATGAGTATAGCCGGTGTTTCTCACGGTCGATCGATCGGCTTGTTGGTAAACAAACAAGAGAGTAGCGTCGATCGGTGCGTGCAAGGAACGCGTGCGCGCGCGCAGCTAGCCGGCGCTGACTGAAGCCTGTCACACGCAGCCTCCCGCCACTAAATAAGGGAAGCCTCTTTACTCACTTACTACGATCGTAAATATTTAATTTGGCTCTTAATTGGCTCCTCGATTTATTGCAATCGTTTAAGTAGATGTTTTAAAGTTATCGCAGCTCTAAAGCTTTCTGTTACAATGTATTGTAATGACTTGCGACAGCTCATTTTGGTGCAAGTGGTATTTTAGTTAATAACATAATATATCTTTGTATGTCAAAACCATAATTATTACGAAACAACAATAATCCTACCGCTAGGAAATAAGCTCACAAACCAGTTGAACCGAAGCGAAGTGAGCTCGGACGCCAGCAGCAACATTTTCGACGTTCCAAATGACTAGCATGCCCTGGAAGGCAGTCGAAGGCAAATAAATCCATCTGGAGTGAGCTAGATAGTGTTGTGCATAACTCCGGGGTCCGGAGTACGCCAGCGAGCTTGTGAAAGCCTGTGATCGCGATGCGTGCGCGTGGGCGGACGGGACCTGGCGCCGCGAACCGCTCGCCTAAGAATGGTGCAAGATATAGGCGATGATGATGCCATTGTCGCCTTTTTTGATATGATTAGGTATTCATATTTTGAATTTGAAATAATATGGTGATATTAAGTAAGTTGTACCTGGATTAACTGGATTCGCGTTAAGACATTTTGCTGCATAGACTGTCAATGTAAAACATTTCAAAGTACATATGTTTATCCCAATGGTATACAATAATCTATCTAATAATAGATATTGCATAGTATAACTCCATAACATGAATTTAATTGTGAATATTCTTGCTAACACGATATAGCCGCAAGAATTTTCCCGTTCATAGCGTGTACCACATCTGTAGTAGATGCTAACAAATCTTTGAGGTGTAATTGCAGTATACCTACGTAGATACAGAAACAGCAAAACGGGAATGTTATCTGCGCCGCAACAAACTACAACACTAATGGTGAAACGCTGTACCCCAGCGAGAACCGATAAGTAATTTATGTTAATATTTTATGCGTATAATTTTTATAACAATGTTATAATCTTTACCTATTTACTACCTATTTTACTAAAATACCGACGATAAAATACAGTATCTTGAGATAACTATCCAATTTTGCGTAGGTACTATCATATTATTGGATTTTCAGAACAAAGCTTTTAACAAGCACATCGACGAAAATACCATGGTAATGTAATCATAACAAACCGAGGCCATTGTCGAAAGAATAAAAAGTGCGCACAATGCACATCTTCCCACACATGCAGCTTTGTTTGTGTTAATAACTGCACGCGGCCCTCGTACGGATCCACGGGACCCGTTCGAGTCGCTGGCATGCTTTTGTTCCGCCGATCTACCACCCGTACACTCGTACTCGTGTAATTGATGTACTTGTGAACCACTTACCGTGTGTGGCTTACCACCTGATGTTTTGTGTTCGACTTCGGTGCTATACAGTAACAACTATGTGCCTTGTCATTTTGTAATCACCCAATTTCTAATCGGAAGATGTAACCGCAAACATAATTACAAATCGGATATCTCAAATTTCACTTAGAAATATCATTACAGAACTTTATTAACAGAAACAAATATCTGTAGGGATATGGTCAACCATTTCAATTGTGTAATTTGCTACAGCAGTACATTCTAAAAGCACTTCTAGCGCTTCCACACAGAGTTTACAGTTGCACTCGCTGGCCAGACGGCAAAAGCTATCGCCGTAGCTGATTGTACACACATGATATTGACGCAGAATATAATTTCGGTACCGACAACGCGGCATATTCCCCGCAATAATTCACGCTTCGGACTCACCCCAAACTAATCCCGATTTACTGAAACGATCACGCCGCGATATTAAATCACTCTGTCAAACTGCAACAAGCCGCTCATTAAGCCCGCCCCGGTTAGTAAACACCGATACACCCCTATTACGGCTGACTAACTCAATTAATATACCGGCGAAAATAAGAAAAACGCCATAACTTAATGAAGAAGCAGCGATCGACTATGCCCCTTCTAACTACCAGGAATAAAACAAAAATTTGATCACACGCAGCAGCGTTAGACGTAGGCATTAAATTGAAAATGCAAATCGATACCAGCACTGAGCTTATTAAGATTACTTTCTCGTTAAAAATATTCTTTATGGAGTAGAGAACATATAGCCGGAGGCGGATACTTACTTAATAGCAATTTTCTAGTAGAATTATCGTAAAATAACATTGTCAATGTTAGTGTCTAACGTAATTATGGATGGGAGGTCTGAGGAAGCTTGAAAATATTAAATTATTTCCTGTCTGTATACATTGAAATCGTACTGATCTAAAACCAATCTTCAATGAATAAATAGTCTACAATGTAGTCATTTCTACAACAGTCACACATTGTACGGATCTACATAGTGTCGTAGCAGTAACAAAAGCCTAACGCACATTTATGTATGTAAATGTGGAGCGCAGTAATTAGGGTCACGACTATCAAAACCAATGTTCCCGCTTAAAATATACGCTGGAAGTCATTTTGGTAGAACAACCATCTTCGCACTTCTCGATCGAATTTATGTTATTATGTTGTTTCCAAAGGCGAATCCTTTTAAAGCTACAAGGATCCCCTTGTTTTTCGAATTTTACTACTAGTTTACTTCTACTCTTCTTCTGTTTCAGTACTCTGTAAATATCTACCTATCTGTCCTGTCTGTATAATATGTATCTGTAAATTAGCAACTGCTTATCATCAAAGATCTATTAATTTCAATTTCTTAGTGCTAATATAATATTCACATTGTAGTAATAACATAATAAAGGTCACTCACAGTCCAGATGCTATTTACTCCGTGGATAATGAAAATGTGATGAATAAATTACAGTGTTTTGTCGCATTGGTCATCTGGGCCATTAATAAATTAACGTCAGTTAAGGCACATTTACACTGAAGTAAAATGTTTTCAAACAAAAACCAAATTCCTTTTTAAGACGTTGCTCTACAAGACAAGCTCTGAATTATTTCCCAGTGCTTTTGATGTCACCTGATACTTTTGTAACAGCTGTCGAAAAATAAGTTCTTAAGATACCCAGAACATAAAAGGAGAATAGTAAAACAGCCCTTATTCTGTGCAAATAGAAAAACACCTGAAAATGGGGCATCATTAGTCTTTTACGAATCACGGTTCAACAGACCAGAAGTTTCTTAGAGCACAAAGGTGTTGAGCGCTGAAGGACGGCTCTCGGGGTTCGTTTGAGCGGGAGCGGCGATGCGGACCAAATGTACTGTTCAGTAATGTCCGATAGACCTCGCCTTTTTGTTATAAAGCTGCGCGACTGTTCGGTTTATTGCCTACACTAAACACTTCAGTTCCGCTCCACTGCGTCGTGCGTTTATGATCTGCTGACACAGTTTGATGACGAGCCGGAATATAGTATGGCGGGACTGCGACGTCGAATGCGGAAACAGGTTACTGCAGTGCTCATTGCCGATGGCCCGCCGGAGATCAGCGACTCACGATTAATACGTCATTTGGATGTTGCCAATTATGCCGGTTTGCTTCACGCTTTCCAAGCTTAGCCACTAACACATTTATGTACTAGAACCTTTCTATACATTTCGTATATGGTAGTGGGTACCTACAGCAATTTCTCATCACGTATCCAAACTCCTTGAAGTAATAATTGAACATAACCCACAATGTCAGCTCGTCTTCGATAGTTAGACAGGCACTCCCAGTTTATCCTGCTTGGAATGTAATTAACGTCAACTGATCAGGGGGGTGGATGGATTAGTTACAAATTTAGACTAAATTGGGCGCGTCAATCTGAAACTTAACCACGGGCGGAACTTACATTGACGGCTGACGGCGGAACTTCCGGTGGGCACGGGGACATCCCATCAATGATTCAATTTATCTGGCCACCACGGCCACTTCCGGAAGAGACGACTACTCGTCGATGTATATTTTATCTGATCGACAATTCCATAAGCCTTTATTGCAAGCGTAGTTTGGCAGCGAGTTGACGTGTCTATATTTTATTTAGTGTGGGCATTTGTATCTGACGCATTTCAGTGGGATCTGAATGTTCAGGAAAAATAAAAGGGCCCTTTTACGTTGCATTTGTAACAAGCGCTACTCGTTTCGTAGGTGCGTGTAAATAGGTCGATCTTTCGTAATTAAACTTATGGGAGAGATTTTTTTTTGTAAAAATTCAGTTTTAAATGCATATAAAAAACGTATGTAATAACATAGGGAAAAAAAGTGATTTTTAAATAAGTAAACAAGAATGTGTAATAAAAGCACTTTCAAAATTGCAGGCTTCTACATACAATGCAAAAGGTCCCTATCTATTGTACTCTTCGAAGCGCTCCTCACAATCATGTAATCGGATGGAGGCGGCAGACGGACACTGTCTGCTACTCAACTCCTCGACAGTTCAGTCAACACGTATTCCGAGACGCTATGGTGCCAACACCATTACCCCGAAATAGGTCTTGAAGTATCTCGAATTCTCCAGACAAGTGTCTATATCTATCTACAATCTAATATCAACTGCGTTTCAATGACCCTATAAATTCTGAGAGTAGTCTCAATTCTTTAGGACTCTTTGGTCGAGCTAAAGATGGATCATCGAAAAATGAGGTGAGTGATTTGAAAGGTATGAAATTGTGCGTAACTTTGAATAAGAATCTGTAGGAAAGTGGTGATGTAGTAGAGATTTACTTGAATATATAGCGGTAGTTTCTTTTGGTATATTAGCATTAAATATTTTGGGACTTAGTATACTTTTAGAAATTATTAGGCCCTTAATCTATAATCTCAAAAACTACTCAACCTAACAATTCTAGAAAAACAACAAAGATCAAAAAATATTTTTTACTCGCGGATTATACTAAAGCCGCTCGCATAATATGCATGAACTGAACGGGTTTAAAATATTTATTCGGATTGGGAACAAAAATTGCATAAAACATCAGTATATGAGAGCGAATAAAGGTATAATGACACGCCAATACACCGCACCGATAGCCTTCTAGATTATGTATGACGACTACATTTAGACCATTTGGCATCGCACTGTGTAAACTGCGATAAATGCATAATTTGTTAACAGCGAATGATATTCAATCTGATAATCCGTTTAGAATAATAATCACTGGCTATTCGGACAAATTGTGAATGAGATTCGTTTGGTTATTGGCATGACAATGCGTTAATGTGTTTAAAGTTAGTAAAATAAATACCAAAGGAGTCTAATAATTTTTACGACACAATCATCGTACTTGGCCGCTTTTTATACTGTAGCGTTATTTGTAACATGCAGAATGCAAGCATTATTATGATAGTACAAAGATAGCTTAGCAATTTGGTCAAAAGCTTTCGAGAGGACCACTTTTCCGTCTAATCATAAACGTTGCACACCATCCCCAATTGGCTCTCGTAGTCTAGAGCTTGTAACAATGAAACTCCCTTTGAACTCGTCCCACTTTCCAAAACACAGGTTTACACTGAAGTGCTTATAAATGGACCCACACACAAAACCTTTTGAATATTCTGTTACTTTATTCTCTTTGAAGAAGAGGTAATGCCTATCTATACAGAGCGTCTAAATTAAACTGACTACTTTATACAAAATTCCATGAACTAGGGTCAAAAGACCACAGAATTTGGTAAGATGTTTTGAACTATTTAAATTATAAAAATACTATCCTGAAGCCCTCACATATATATTTTTTTTCCTCATCCTGGAAGTTTATGTCTTTTGTTGTGTTGTGTTGAAGAATACTGAAGCATGTCAACACTGTATGACGTCACAAGCCATGTCACCTGTATTAAAATGTATGAAGCACAAGCCTCATATGTCACATACTGTTAAACTGGCATGTTGTCATACAGTAAAAGTATGCACGTCGTGGGGTAGAAAAAAAAGGAGTGCAAAGATTATAATAGGAGTAGGTACTCATAGGCGTGTTGAATTATATAGTTAAGTAAATATTGGCAGTGGACTCAAATAAATAAGGGGAGGAAGTTGACGACTGTTGATAGTAAAAAGAACAGTGCATAAAATAAAACTGTTCATGTTTTATCCCTTGCGGTACCGAGGTGAAGCACTATAAAGATAAGCTATAGTAGAAGTCACCAGTGAACGGTTTGCTCGATAGCGGCAGTAATTCATGCTCAACATGACGGCCGCTGTTCCCGAGGCATTAGAAATGTTTAGAACTTACTAATAACATTTAGTTTCACACGACGTTGCTCCGTTTCAGCTGAAGCTGGTTTTAATTAACTTTTGACGTATGAATAATGTTGTCTCGGATACTAATAGGTCACCGCGTCACTTGCCGCGGGTGTTCATTGTTGAGGAAAGGATAATAGTTCAAGAGAAAGTTTACCTTCTTGAAGAATGATTAATGTACATTTATTTTATCTCAGCATATTCAGACAGATTTAGATCTCCGCAAGAATAAAACTGCTTACCGACATAATCATGATCGAACTTTTTTAGTCTTTTCTAACTGAAAATTCTTGTAAAAACATTTTCTCCGCAAACACTGCTTCATTTCAGTCAAAAAGTCTAAAATGCTTCCGCAAAAACATTAGCTATGCGATTGCAACCCTAACGTGAAAAGCGCAAAAACAAACCTGTAAAATGTGATGTTCATAAACATGACACTCGCATGAGAAAACCTAGGACTCGCGCACAGTCAAACACAAAGGTGCACGAATACTTTCATCGTTCCATATTTATTCTAGCAACAAAGGGAATCAAATGTGACGTACATTCCGTCTGACTTACTAATATCATGAATATAAATTGAAACATCATGGATATTTATGCGAGGTTGCCCGCGGATATTGCTCACCGCGGCGATACGCGACCGGCAGGTGTTCAGACAATGTGCCCGCCAGCAATAGATTCCTGATATCAATATTTATGCCTATTACCGACCCGTTCAGAAGAAATACAATACCATAATTTCGACCACTCTTATTCATAGCCGCTTCGGACATTAGGTACGAAAACTTTACCCGGTTTTTGTTTAAAACGGAATTGGGTTGGACTGTTTATGTTTTCATTGAGTATGATTTGTGCTAGAGATATCCAATTTATTCATTGTGTTACATAAATGTTACATCTTTCTGATACAATTGAAATTGAAAATCCAGTACTGATGTAATATGCATGAGGTATATTGTACTTGTGCAATTTACATTTGCTCCTGCGACAAAAAAAAAACAATCCGAAATGAGTTTTAAGTTCAATAAAATCATGACACCAATTAAGGCACGCCAGGAATTGTAATGCATCGCAATCGTAATAATCAAATTAAGGATATGTTTTAATTAAATTAATAAAATCGAATCGTAACATCGCTTGGTGATAACTGCATCGAATGCAATTACAGTAATCCCATAACGCACGTATGTATAAAGCGTATGTGACAACGTAATACGGCTTTTGAGGTTTCCGTATACAGCTTACTGGCACTCATAAATGAATTTAATTTTGCTGTAACGTTCTTGCGCACGCAACACTGCCTGAAACGAACTCGAGTAGCGAAAAGAATGCTGCAAAATTTAATTAGGTATAATGGAGGAAATTGTAGGAAACAAAAAGATAATAAAAAGTATTTATGCTCGTGTACTTTGTATTTGCAATATTAATTTCACGGTATACATCAAAGAGTCTATTTTATTAACAACATTTCAACAAGTACAACAAGAAAGTTTGTCAAGTTGCTGAACCTCAAATCTCCGCCGTGAAGAATTTACTTACATAGATTTATAGACAAGAGCGTAGGAACAAGAGCTGAGCATGCCTACACGGAGAGGCTTCGATGGCAGATATGCGAGCTATCCCCGACGGACGGCACCTACTCCGACGAGATTGCATACCGCACTGAGATATTGACTACCCGACTAATGTGGGCGGTAATGGATGGAAAGTGCCCCAAAACTAGTGTAGGGTTGGCGTCGACTACGCGCCATTTGAATATACACCAAAATGATTTGGTGTTATCATAAATCTGGGCGACTGTTTATACAACGACGCTACCATTGTGCCACGATATACGACTGCATTTCTGATGCAATTGCCTCATCGTGGATCGTGGAGATTGTCTATTACGGTGTTAACTTTCTCATTGTTTGTTTAGAGAGCACGTCGCTCTATTTTAGCTTGTAAATAGCGAACTAACTTATAGCGAAACTGCAAGAACAATTCGCATCAACATAGCGATGACGTCGCCATCAAAATCAAAGGCGTTTGCTACTGGAAAGCGATAGGAGGACATAATAGACCTTCGGGCGTACCGAGGTTCGAACGAAGCCACCCATTGTGAGTGAAGCTTGAAGCGAATCTGCGCGCCTCTGCCGTCTCGGCCCAATATAGATTCCATTAATTAGCAGCCCACTGGGGCCCACTCGACGAACAAACAGACAATGAAGTATCACAGCACACGTATTTGCATAACAATTGCATCTTGATCGAATCATTGCTAATGGAAACATCGCAATATCTTGTTCATTAATTGACGTAGCCCTAGCCAGCTGTCTGCTGCTAAGATGCCTATTACTGGCTTGATTATTTAAAGTACGCTTAAGTATAACTGCTGATAACTGGGAAAGAGTGCAGTCTCCCACGAGTTGTGTTACTTGAATGGTCGTTTGGCGCACCCGAGGCAGTTTGCCGAGTTACAAACCTTTACTTGCGTAACATGGAAAAGTAGGTCTGATCCATTATTCTGGGTTTCATTACCTATGTATGGATTAAGAATCTAAATATAAAATAACTAAAAAGCAACGAAGGACTTATAATCCAAAGGTAAAATAAAACTAACTACACAAGTAAAGGGCACAACCCACGGGTACAGGACAAGGATTAAGCCCTGATTACGGACGCCGCAAAGGGACTGCAATTTTCCGTAAATAAATTTTAATGATAAATACTCAGTAATCCGTAAAAAGGTGTTATTTAATAAGTTAATACTTCTAAAATCACTTCTGGTATCATAATAGATTTAGATAGTTTAAGTAGTTAAATGTAATTTATATTTACCTTTACGGATTTGCCCGGCAACCGCTGCTCTCAGAGACAATGGGACTGGCCGCTCTGTAGCACTATACGGAATAATCTATTAAATACGTGTAATAGTGCTGCTGAGCGTGCCCGTTTGTTGGCTGTGGGAGAGTGGGAGTCGGGCCTCTGGTTACAGGCGATCCCGTCATCTAGCATAGGCACTATGCTGGATGACACAACGTTCCGCATCGCTACATGCTTACGGTTAGGCGCTCCCTGTGTTGCTCCGCATCGCTGTCATTGCGGTGAAGCCGTCGACAGCCTCGGGCACCATGGTCTGTCGTGCTGCAGAAGTGCTGGTCGTATTGCACGGCATGCCAGCATTAACGACATTATCCGTCGTGCTCTTTCCACCGCCGGCGTACCAGCCGTGTTAGAGCCTAATGGACTGGTACGTGACGATGGAAAGAGGCCAGATGGTATGACGTTGTTGCCATGGAAGTTGGGTAGGCCCTTGGTGTGGGATGCAACGTGCGTCGACACCCTGGCGCCATCGCATCTTCCCTGCACGGCAGGTCATGCTGGTGCGGCTGCTGCTTCTGCTGAGACCACCAAGCGGCGCAAGTATAGTAACCTTATTGGGAACTATACTTTTGAGCCGTTTGGGGTCGAAACGCTCGGACCATGGGGCCCGAGTACGCGGTTACTTTATAAGGACATCGCGAAAAGGCTTGTCGACGCTTCGCGTGACCAGAGGGCTGGCTTATTCTTCGGACAAAGAATTAGCATTGCCATTCAACGTGGCAATGCAGCCAGTCTTCTGGGCACGTTTCCGGAGGACAGTGATGCGGAGGAATTCTTCGACGCCTGATCGATGCTCTTTTATATTTTATGTTTTATGTTTTTATATATTTTGTATATAGTATTTTATTTTTAGTTTTGTATAGAGATAAGTAGTTTAAGTTTGTATATATGTATAGTGTGTACATTGTGGAAATAGATTATAAAAATAAATGTCTATAAACCTTTAACTTGATTCTACTTTATTTACATCGTACATCCAAGGCCGAAATCAGTCGTTCTTTAACCCCACTAAAATACTGAAATTACTTCGAGGTTGAGTGAAATCGATAACTGCTGTAATAACCATTCTGATAATTTTCCGAATATATATTTCATAAATGACAATAACTTCCACTTTCATGCACCTTATATATTATAAGATTTTTTTAAAGTAACTAAACTGTAACAAAAATAAAACTACTTAAGTATTTTATATATAAGTAGTTTATAACGTACTCGTTTCGTACAGTTTAATCACACTATCTAAGTATGCACTTTGTACACAATATTTTAGCGGCAAGACGGATACAACTTAGAACAAATGTGCTTCACGCCCGTGTTTAATATTTCCTTGTTTCCAGCATATTTCCCCCCTACTCTAAGAGCAGGTTTCCACTTTCAGACTTCGCTCAATCTCGAGCTTAAGTTTATTTAGCACTTGAGTCGCTTGTCATACCAGCTCATTGTTGTTTCAATTACAAGGCATTAATGTTAACGACACCCATTAATAGTGGAAACGATATTTTATTTTGTTCGCGGTACTTAGCGGACGCGTCAAGTTTTCAATTATGTTAATTGAAGTCGGGCTGGCTGCATTTCTTGTTGACGACGCACGACCATCTTCCAGCTAACTGCAAATAAATTAGGCACCGACTCATTTCGGTGAGCAGTTATGCACTGTGCAACTTCATTAGTTGTTAGTGTAGAATATTTCATAAGTTGTGCTTGTAAGCAAACGATGGAGCTTATTTCCTAATGGCATGTTCTCTACTGTGAAATAGTGAATGCAAGTCTGAAGGATGACAGAAAGAGAATCTACATGGAATGGAAGAGGAAAGCAAAGAAGGCGGTAGCAGTTGCCAGAGCTAAGGCGCAGGAGAGGTTGTACAACTCCCTGGACAGTCCAAGAGGCCAAAAAGAGCTCTACCGTATTACGAAAGAGAGAGAAAGACGATCGAGGGACATAACCCACATAAAATGCATGAAAGATGAATCTGGCAAGGTTTTATGTAAAGATGAGGAAATAAAAGAGAGATGGAAGGTTTATTTTGAAAAGCTTATGAATGAAGAGAATGTTTGGAATGGAATACTCCAAGAGGCACAAGTAAATAAGGGATTGGTAAGAGAAATTAGCATGGATGAGGTTGAAAGAGCGCTTGGAAGTATGAAAAATGGAAAGGCCTTGGGCCCTGATGATATACCAGCTGAAGTATGGAAGGTATTAAAGAGGAACGGATGTATGTGGCTAACTTTATTCTTCAATAAGTTGCTGCATGAAGAAGTCATCCCGCAAGAATGGTGCAGTAGTTCGCTAGTGCCCATCTTCAAGAATAAAAGGGATGTGCAAGATTGCGGCAACTATAGAGGGATAAAGCTCATGTCGTATACTATGAAGGTATGGGAGAAAGTGATAGAGAAAAGAGTGCGAGAAGAGAGTGAAATTACCCAAAACCAATTTGGGTTTATGCCAGGTCGAGGGACAATGGACGCCATCTTCGCACTTCGCCAATTGTGTGAGAAGTACAGACGTGTGCACAGGAATCTGCACATGGTGTTCATTGACCTTGAGAAAGCGTATGATAGGGTGCCTCGGGAAGTGTTGTGGTGGGCCATGAAAGAGAAAGGTGTGCCTGGGAAGTATGTGGAGTTAGTTCGTGCGATGTACAGGCAGTCCTGTACGTATGTCCGATCGTCGGCCGGCAATACTGACCAGTTCAGTGTAGCTGTGGGCCTGCACCAAGGGTCGGCTTTAAGTCCTTACCTTTTCCTGCTTATTGTGGACGCCTTGACGACGGACATACAGGAGGAGGCACCCTGGTGTATGCTGTTTGCCGACGACATCGTCCTGGTTAGTGAAGACGAACCTGAGATCCAGAGCAGATTGGGGAGTTGGCAACAGAGACTGGAGAATGTTGGCTTAAAAATCAGCAGAACCAAGACCGAATACTTGTTCTGCGATTTCGGCGGACTCTCCAGTCCTGAAGCCATAGCGCTTGATAACGCACTTCTTCCGATTTCCGGTACCTCGGTTCGCTTATTCAGGGCGATGGCGAAATAGATCGGACAGTTACGCACAGAATTAACGCAGGATGGATGAAATGGCGGCAGGTAACGGGAACAACTTGTGACCCTCGTATTCCCCTTAAACTTAAGGGGAAAATTTACAAGAGTATGGTCAGACCTGCTGTCTTGTATGGATCAGAGTGCTGGCCCACAAAAGCGACGAATGAAAGACAATTGCATGCGGCAAAGATGAGAATGTTAAGAGGTATGTGTGGGGTTACGCGAATGGATAGAGTGAGGAATGAGTATACAGGGTTATTGGTAAATCACTAACAACCTTGCAGGACTGTATTACTAATGTCATAAACTACAACTTTTGTTCTATGACTTTTTATAAAACATAATACTTTTGCCAAAAACAAACCTACAAGATTTTATTGGTCTATCTAACACATTTCAACTCTATTTTGCTATAGTGATAAAATTTGCATGCCCCTACCATTTCGTCGCCAACAAAAGGCCCGATCGAGACCAGTCGAGCGATTAGTCGACCTTAGAGTGTGCGGACGAGTCGAGATTATCACACATTACAAAAAATTCGTTTGGTGAAGGGTTTGCATTTTTAGAATTAATGCAAGATCTTTACCTACCCTACGCCTCCCGCGCACTATTCTCGTACCTAGTCATACTTTTGAATTGGTAACTCGCTACGCTACGATGTCCCACCTTTTTACGAAAAGGTCAAATAAAAAAAAAAACAAAATATCGTGTTCTTCACGTACTGTGTGCCTCGGTGGACGATCACTAATCCCTGATGGCATGCCAGAATTGCCCGTAAGCTCGTAACCGCTATGTGGCGGCTAGCATTGTTACTCGGCTAGGTGTAGGGATGTTTTGGAATCGTATGGCGTATTGGCGACAGGCTTTCGAAACATTGTCATCACACCGAGCCAGCATTCGCACCATTTCCGTGTACTCGACATTTGAATATCGATACGCCATACTGTAAAGATAATTACGTTCGCACCACCGAATTTCGCTACAAGGACACGTATGATGCGACGCGGGCGCATAAAAACGACTGACGGCCGCTCGTAAATAGGTCAAACGCTCCCCCTGCCCGAGCCCCGCTCCCCTCCTCTGTCTGTTGTACTACTGTTTACTGTGCTTCGCATAGACTTCGTAACTTTTAGAGCGTACACTTGAAATATTTTAATTTTTGTGTGAAAATTTTGATGAACTAAAATCTGAGAATTATTAAAAGTCATAGAACAAAAGTTTTAGTTTATGATATTAGTAATATGGTCCTGAGAGGTCGTTAGTGTTTTACCTATAACCCTGTATAAGAGGAAGTTTGAAAGTGGCGCCGGTATCAGAAAAACTGCGTGGAAACCGGCTGTCGTGGTATGGGCATGTGATGCGGAGGAATGAGAGTCATGTTGTGAGGAAGGTGATGAGTATGAACGTGGACGGATATAGTGGAAGAGGAAGACCAAAAAAACGATGGATGGATTGTGTGAAAGTAGATATGGTAAGAAAGAATGTTACTTGTGAGATGACGGCAGATAGAAGAGTATGGAAGAAGAAAACATGCTGCGCCGACCCCAAATGAAATTGGGATAAGGGCAATAGGATGATGATGTTCTCTACTGTGACTGTGACTTAAGTGTACCTAGTGTTATTAGTCTCAGTGGTAATATAAAAACCTCAAAACTCACAAAATTGTCACCATTATTCAAGTAACACAAGAATATATTTTTTCCATTTTACCAATTCTTAAAGAATAAAATATATTTCTTGCTTTAATTTACTCGTCAAAATATCGTATCAAAATCTAATCAAAAGGCAATCGTTGAAATATACACGTAGGTATAAGTTGATTTTACCAGTTATGCATTTAGCTTTCCTTAGGCTTTCTTAAGAAAAGGATTTACAGGAAAATAAGGTTTTTCCTTTAAAATTAATATACCTATTAAACATAAGCGAAAGTGACAGTATCATTAGCCAGCGATACGATTTACTCAATATTTAACTATCTGTTATGACTTAATAATGTAAACAACTTGAAGATCATTAATTTGTTATTTATCGGCTGGTCTTTTCACATTTTCATACAATATATGCATTTACATAAATCTTATGTTAAAACAACACTTTTATATTTCGAATAGTTGGGGCAAACTATCCAAACTTTTCTATAACCTTTTATTCTAAATACTTTCTTACCAAATGTCATCTTAATTGGTGCTACCTGCTTTTTAGTTTTATAAGAACTGATAAGGTCTATTTAAAAATAAAAAGCTACGACTTTGAACATAACTGGCTTAACTGTAAAACAACCGAGAACGAACAGCGTACGTTACAGATCTATAAAATATGTAAATTAATTCAGGATATTTGAGAAATGTATGTATGTCCCTGCACTATGTGACTTCTACGTGCAACATATTAGTATCTTGTTACAAGCAAAATAAGTATGGTACTCCATAATGTTTCATTTACATGCAAATTATGATGAGATTCTAAAAATAACTAAATATAACGTGGTTAACGGAGTTGATTAAAAATGTCACTGTATGCATTTAGAGGCGATGGAAACTGCCTACATTCGAAGTTGTTACAGCGTTTTATGGTGGCGCAATGTGTTAATCCCTACATAGTAAAAGTCGTATAGCGATTTACACATATAAATTAAAAGAACTTATCTAGTACTTTTACTTTATCTTGCTAGAAAATACAATGATGTAATGTAAAAACTGCAGTTGAAAGCTGCTTTGCAGCACTGTTCATTTACTTGACATAGTGTATTTGCGTTAAGTCGTCCTGCGACGTCGGACGCTGGTCGAGTTGTTTTAATAGCGTTCGACTAAAACAACCGACACTCTACATGCAAACTTCATTTACTTTACGGCACATTACATCAATGTAAGTGAACAAATTCATTAGGGCCCCGTAACTTAGCCGAACGGAGCGATAAAATCCATCACGCTCCTTTGTGAAATTGTTGACGCGAGCGAAAGCATGCGTGCGGTTTTACGTGTAAAATAATAAGGTTTTTGTTTTCACTCGAAAATAGCTTCACACATTTTGCCGTCCTTACTCCAGTGAGTTATTTTGAAATAGGAGACAAGTATACCATCCATAAATCGTTCATTGATACCGAGAAGCTGCGCAAACGCGAAAGGACATCACAATACATGATTGGTTCACGTCCACACAATATTTCTATTCTGAAACAAATGTCACTTGAAATAGATCAGAGGGCCTAACAAAAATGTATAAGTAATTCAGCATAAACGGTCCCACATCCCCTTATTCTGTTGGTATGAAATCCCGTAAATCTATTCGAGGCGGGCCCTGCCGCTGGCGTCGCCGGCGCGCGCATTGACTGAGACGTATGCAAAGGGATCAATGAGATAAATTGCTCGCCGCTGTCACTTATTTCACGGCAAAATGGATGGAGGGGAAAAGGGGGACCTGGGACGGGGAGCAGGGAATCTGCCGAGCTAATGGTGCGCGTGGGCATTACGCTTCGCTCGGTTTAATTACACTTTAGACAAAGGCAAATGACTGCCACCCGCTCTACTATAATTACGTACTACGCAAGTAATCCTTCGATAATAGTGTTATTTCGCCTAATGATTTTGTGTTGTAAATGAGAAAACATCGCAATAAGAAATACGATGACTAAAGCAGCAGCGTGTCAATTAAGTTCGATGATCGACAAGAGTGCCTCAAACTCGTTTGCAACAAAATGTGAACCATTGCGCGCTACTTTGTCGAGGTTTGGACCAATTTATATTCCGAGAAAGAACCTTATTAACGCCGCTACACTTATCAAAAATCGTTTTATAGACTGAGCCATCAACGGTGTTCTCCTTCGTTAAACCCTTGATTATATTGCCGGAATACAACATCTACTGAATGGAAGCACTTGGGACGTTGTTCCCGCAAATTACACCGTTATGAGACTACAAATAACCGCAAATTTATGTAGATAGCTATCGAGTGCTCGACGTTACGTAAAACGTGTTTAAGACGGTGGCGAGGGCGATAACACGACACTAGTGTTAACATCTGGGCCGCGCTCCTGCCGCTCCCGCCTGCCAGCGCCGAGCATAAACATCCCGGTGTCGGCGTCATGTCTTCATTTGCATGTTTCAGACGCGGCAACATCGGCTGCCGTGCCGACAATGTCAATGGGATCGTTACCAGAATTTATTCAAAGTAGGTGCCCTAGATTAGGCAAGGAGAATTTATGTCGCTACAGATTAACAGGCTGTCACCGCGCTTCTACGATGTTAACATGTTACTTACGATAATGTAGGTACTAAAATATGGCGTGAGCTCAAAAGCATAATCAACTTTGGCTGTTTTCGTGTACAATATTGCATTGTTAAATCGATAGCTACCGCACAATGGAAGCTCGTTTGCCAGCTCCATAAAAGTGAAACCTACAACGACCTCGCGCCTTATTCTTCTCTTCTTTTATGTTATACTCGTGCCTACAATTAAGAAGCATTGTGGCGCTTAATCCAATATCTATTACACTCTCAGACTTAAAAGTTATAGTAAATTTGAATCAAATGGACTCCATTCAAAGCTACTAACCATCTGCGCGTTTCTATTGCTAAAGAAAATCTGCTAATTTGGAAGCGAAGTCCGTACTAGTGAACGTGGTGCAGTTTCATGGTTTGTAAGTTGGTACTTTACGCTTAACTCAACCATAATACAACTTTAGTTTCATATACTTTATTAGTTTACTTGCGTTAATAATTTAAAATCTTTAAGACACAAACCTGAACGAGAAAACAAAAGAAGGAAACAAAGTTGCTACCGCTCGACACGACATTACTTATCTGTTTTATAGTAAGCGCAAATTAGTTGCCTAATAAGTCATTTGAAAACAATGACCACAACAAATACAGGAGTTGCTAAGATATTTTTAGTCCAAAAATAAATTGAAAGGAGCTTTGCAAAGCGGTTCGCAATAATCTTGTAGGGTAAGTCCCCACTGTGTAAGGTTCTACAAAATGTATCTTACTCCTATTCATGACACTACAATATTCTTTACTACTTCTACCATTTTCAAGCTCGAAACCTTTTACGGACGTCTTTTATGAGTCCTTCAGAGATTACGCCAAAAAAGCGTGTTAAAAAGGAGCTGACCGAATTTCCTAATCTGATATTCTTGTCTATCATTTAAATAAATTGCAAACGATAGTAGAATTTGTATAAATGTTCTTATTTGTTTTGATTAACTTATAGAAGATAATACAGTTGACTTGATGAAAAAGGCAATATGCGAGGGTAAGTAAGTTAGATGCAACTTTTACATCCATTAGCTTCCAACCTTGCATTTTAGATGTATGATTTAAAATAATTTATGTGTTATCTAAAACATAAAGTACCTAATCATCTACACAGATGTTACAGAAACAAAGCTTTTGGGCTATCGACTGAGGTAAACAGGGAGGTAATAGGTTTAACTTTGACCTGTCTTTTCCCAAGTGTAGGTACCTAAACTTCCACACCAAACATGAAAATCGGTCCCACCAATTTACCGTGACTGCGTTACAAACTAACAGATCTTTTTTTTGCTTTAGAGGCAAGATTTCATTTTGAACTTTCTAGGGACTGAAAAGGTCATTCCAGACAATGTTACACTTTACAAGGGTTGAGCTAGGTCCAGAGAGGAATTTTAACGTGAAGTCATTCCAAGCGATAAATAGAGCTAAACTAAAATTAAACTAAAATCTGTCAAGAATCATTATTTTTGACATCTCTGTTAATAGGCTGAATCATCCAAAAATGTAGCAGACTAGATTTAAAAGAGCTCAAATAAGATTTTACAATTATGTATCACAAAATCGCAGCTGCTATGCGAAACTAGACAATTAAAAAGATAATTAATTTAACAATACTTTTTGTAAATGCAAGAATAACTCAAATGTCGATGGATATGTAAAAAAAATCATATCTAAAAATGCCGTCACAAAATTTCGATAGGTACACATGGTCCATGAACACATTATTTCAAATTATTACTACAAAAAACCCTGTTATAAAATACTATAGAGGACTTTGTCTTCCGTAGAAAATTTTGATATTTGAAAACGCCTTCATATATCTTCGATACCGATGTAGCTGACACATGGTCCATGGACACATAAAACTATTTCAAATTATTCCTACAAGTAAGCAAAATACTGCAGAAGATTTTGTCGTCCTACCCGAGAGACATTCAAGATGGGTCTGGTACGTACGGTACAAGCATTGAGCCACACGCGAACCACTCGTTAGCCGGACAATAAGTAAATAGCTGGATACTCTAAATAATAAATGGTTCCAAATGAAGGCCCTTCTGTCCTTTCATGAAGAGCAAATCGAGAATTCATGACATAGCTTTCAGAATTAAGGATTTTGGGCGTCTGTCGTGTTTTGAGCAGTGGATTAGACTAGATTTTGCTTAGAATGAAGCCCAATGTCCCAAAATGGTTTCACGAATACAAAAAAACTCTAGCCCCTAAATAGAAATTACCTTGCAAACTGTGTAAGCTACGTATATTTTGTTTAATACTGAGATATAAAACACATAAACTGAAAGAAATGAACTCGTCACATTCCTGCGGCTCTAATCCATCGGTATGCAGTTAATTAGTTAAATTACTCAATAACATGCCTTTCACTGGGCATTCAGTGTCGTGATTCATCCTCCGAATGAGACATTATTAGCCGCAGAGCACACACATGTAAATATAAATAAAGCCAATAAAACTGATAGGCTCCACGGTTACTCGCCCTTGCCTTGTAAATGGGCAGCCGGCAGTGACATTACGACCACTTTCGACCGCGTAATCTTAATTGTGCCGTTTAAGATAATTTAACCTCTTAATATTTAGTATAAAGTCATCGGAGCCCATACATTTGGTGCTGCGTCTTTGAAATACCGGAGAGACGAAACTTTCAATGAGAAAGTTTGGAAGCCATATTTTAAAAATGTTGAATGTAAACAAATTCGATGTTATAGTATGATTAAGTCATAATCCTTAATTTATAAAATAAATAATGAGAATAATTCGTTTTCGAAGTATCATCCAAAACATAAAATGGAGCCACATGATGCATTATTCATCATAATAATGAGGTGAGTGCAATTATTCGGACGTTATTTTAAAATGATAAAATAAAAATTCATTCAACTGAAAGTGGCCGGTGAACCCACATACTTTGCATAAATATGAGTACGTAGGTACGTACGTATCATTAAAATTATAATAATTTAACATGCGTGGCTGGAACAGGCGAAATGGGAACTGCTACTGGATCATAAAAGGTTTTAATGAAAGCTATAACTGAGCTGATTTCAATTTATGCGTGCGAGGAACGACGCCCGCGCCCAAACTGACTTATATTAAATTAAGGAGCTAATGAGCTCTTACCCCGTCAGCTTCGGTTACATGCAGAATGTCATTTCGTTTCGAACAAATATTTATTATAATGTTTGTAGGGTTGCCAAGATATTTTTCGGTTTTCCAATATTTGAATGATATTCTTTTGTGGTAACGTAAAAATATTTTTTTAATATGTCCTAGAAAAAATAATTCTTAAGTAACATATTTACATACCAACCAATATTTCAGAGCTAAAGACAATGAATCAGAAAACGGTACTAGGTATAAGCATAAAGGTATAAGTAACATTATATTTTTTTCGTACATTGCCATCAAATTTTATTCGCTGCCTTAAAATTTTCTCAAAATTCGTTAATTAATTTTCTGAGATTTCTGCTCACAGAACCTTTTCAGCATAATGTTTTAAGTAATTTAATCATATTTTACATTAGAAAATATATTAAGTGTATGTAAGCACGTAAGTATTTGCTAACTTTTAGGAAAAATAAAAGTAAATGTGTCAATTTTCATTAAGGGACGACATGCATTGTCTAGTTACCATCCCACCGAGGATATAGTAAACGAACTACAGAAAGAGTAGGGCTGTATCGTAAACAGAATTCATGAAGGAAAAATATACAAGTACCTGAAGAATAGCATCGATCACATTAAGGGAAATTTTCTTAAAATCCATCTTAAACGTACCTACCTATTACTCATTCTATAACTTTTTATCGTCCTGTAGGTACATATTTATCCATCAATAGTCACCGTATCGTAGAATCTCTTATAATCTTTGAACTTGAATAGTTAAGCAGAAGTCAGTTTTCTATGGTTCATACATACTTTACCAACTACACGAAGTGAGCATCGAGTTTATTGCCATTAGCTGGGCCCATCTCCGATTTGGAAATATCTACCCTTCCCTTTAAGTTATCTGACAACAACATTTGATAGTCATTTGCTCAGCTATAGAACTCTGAACTATATAATAATATTTACATGTAACAAAATTATTAACATTTCACCTAATAACATACTAATAACTCGTGAAAGACCGCAACTTAATATTTAACCATCTACTTATCGCATATAAGAGAATGTGCTAAGTCTTTATAGACATCATAACAATTCTACACACGTTTGAACTTCTGCAATCTCTAAAACCAATATTTTATTGCAATACGTGGTTTAAATCGATATCAACACCATCTCAAAATACTCCTCTGTAAGCCACTTTTCCTTCTCTCCATATAAAAATAAATGGTCTTCAGGTGACTTGAACACATAAGTATGTAAACAAGAGTAGGGTAAGGATTTCAAATGTTGTAATATCAGCATATTGACAATTTGCTACCTGCAAATATTCCAAAAACCGATTTCCTTAACCGTTTGTATTCCTAGAAAATTTCAGTGTTATACTAAACAAAGATAGTTGATTAAAGGTATTGGGTGATTCCGTAACAGGGAAGTAAGTACCTTTTACACTGGAGAATTTCCAGTATAAAGTAGAAGCAAAGAGAAAAGGATGATGACATACGATGCGGGTGGGCTCACGCTCATTAGAATATTACTATTACACTCTTTGCACTTGGAAGACGAAGGTTTTGTCCGCGGCAAATACTGCGAATGCCGAACAGTTTGCATAATAAGGTGTTCGAGACCAACAATATCAGTGTTCCCGACTGCACAGACCAAATATTCAAACTGTTGTTTTAGGACAACGTCAACAACAACACTGTACCAAGACAACATATTAATTGCAAATAACCAAACCCTACTTATGCTGTTTGTAAAGGTCAGTTAAAGGACTCCCAGTTCGCAGTGAGAGAGGAAATAACACGGTAAACATCAAACAGAAGCTAATTTCGGAAGAGATGTTGGCAATAAATTACGGAGTGAAACAATTCTGATTCAAGGATACGTTTGTTTAAGGCATTAGGATGTGGGGTCAGGTCAGTTAATGATACTTCCTTTCAGCGTGTGTTTGGAATAGCGATGTTGGCATGGATTTGAAGGACAGGTTGAGGAAAAACCTTACCTTGAAGGTCTCGTACATATGTAACATCATAACGCAAGTATAATTCACAGAGATTTAGCAGGTAGCCGTAGCACATGCGTAGTTGCTCCAAGTTTAATGTAATATGTATTTATGTAGGTAAAAGTCGTGAAAATAAAGCTAGCTATCTCAGATTTTCTTTAGTAAATAAACGATTAAAAGGACTGTCAGATAATTTAGCACAACGAAGTTTATTACAGATATCTACTTAATAAACACAATCCTACAGCAAAATTTACAGCACAACTTGCTGTCATAAATCTAGTACAAGCTACCGACAATAAAATTAATCGATTAAAACTAACCGGGCGCGACACTTGACTAATGAAACCAGCAATAGGTAAAACACGACACAAATAGTTGTGTATAACGTGTGGCAGCTAAACATACAAGTTGCTCAGCTGCCGTAAACACGTTCAGTAAACTCTGTATCGGACTAATCGAATCGACCTATAACTTGGCTACGAGCTTGTAGTAAATACGGTCCACTTTATTATCTGCGCCAGATTTAACAGCGCCCTCTGCCGCCCGGATGAGACGTTAACGTTACACTCGGTAACTTGCTATCGCACGGTTCGACACTTAATTGAAACTCATATTCCTTCATAATCTGGAGTGTTGTGCAGAAAGTTGCCGTTTTATTGTTGATAGGCACTTCATTTAAGTTCTGTTGCCTGGCTACTGCATTATAGAAGCTGCTAGATTGCTAAACTTAGTTATCTCTTAGGTATTCTAGCGCCTTTACGCTTGCAAGTTTTCTCACGTAACGCCTTACGTAATTAAGTTACGATGAAGCTATGTAAACAGTCTTGTAAAAGCTTTTTGCCTTTGTATAATTAAATAGAACTAATGTATTGTTACCTATTTTATTTGGTACATGTTACTTTACATGCCCGCATAGATAAATATCAAAATGGGTCTAGCTCTTAAAATTAAAGATACTTGTAACCACAGCCAAAAACCATACTCCTTATAACCTCTTCCTGGCCCAATAAAGAGGAGTCAGGCATCAGGGCTTACAAATCTTTTAAACAATCCCGTAAAGAATCTGTAACCAAACAGTCAAATAACACTTTTCTTGACACCTAAATAAAACTACCCCAGTTTCATGAAACTTAAACGAAATGGGAACCTATCAACGGTAAAAAGGTTACAACTGCAGTGGGATGTACTTACTTTTTGAGGATCCGTAAGGAACAAATCTATTAAAATACAACAAAATGTAGATCCAATGACTAATTTTACATATCCACTTCCTCTACAATAATTATTCGACTTAGCTTCCAACTGAAGTGGGTATTTTAGAAGTAGATTTATAAGTCCTAAAGGTACGTCTGTGAGTAATGTCAGGCGAATGGTGCTATAACTGCGAAGAGGAAACCTCTCAGGAAGCTGAACAATAAATGGCTCACTACTCACCACCTGCGCAACACAGATCTACGGTTTCCGCTAACTAATTAACAAGAACTTCCAAATACGAGAGTATTGGCGTTTTACTCTGCGTATCTTCAAATAAGTAGGTTCAACTACTTCCTATGTCAATCTTCGTCTAACAAACTTTTGCGCATTTAACGTAAGTATATTGATCTATATTTTTCCATTATACTATATCATGTAGAATGTAGACAGGTATCAATGTAAGTACGTTCAAAATATTTACAAATATATTATCTCCTTTGACGTCTTTTAGTGTTTAATCTGCCCTTTTATGGCAAAAGGAATAAATAACATCGTTCCTTGAACCCTGTTAAACCATCAAAATTAAAACAAGCTCTTAAGGACGATGAGTGACGAGCATGCAAATCGCACGTACGACTATATATATGGAGAAGCAACACAGGGTTTACGTCTTTTATGCATTTGACCAGGCTCTGTCAGTCGGTGGTTTAATTGAATCGCGCGTCAGTTTAGTGATATACGAGAACCGCCCGCCGCCGACGGCGACCGACCCACGCGGAACAATTAATCCCACATAAACAATTATGGAAGACCGATTTATATTCGATAAATTCGTCGAATCGAATACTTCGCCGTCACTCCTTTTTAATGATATCCAGTACGAGTTAATTATGTAAGGAGAATATAGACGATTTCATTTAAAATCGCCTAAAGGTGTTTCGATTAAATCATGGCAGTGATCGTGCCGGCGCACGGACGCTCGCGATTTGCCCTCTCCTGGTTTATAGTTCGCGTTGTTATCCCAAAGGATCCCAAGTTAGTCAGAGTTCAGGCGAACTCGATCATCAACTTTAACGATCTGCAAAGTTCAGACATTAAGCTGCCTACTTTTACGTTGTTACTAATATTTTGATTACCACTTAACTGCTATGAAAAACTTGAGACAAATAAAAATTTTACAGCCTCCCGCCTATTCATTAACAGAGACGTAAAGCTAAAAGTTTTTGCAGCAATGAAGTAAAAAAACATATTATTACCTAGTTTAACTGGTCAGTTATTTCCCAGAATCATAACTTCAATATTTATAATAGCCATAACAACAAAAAATCAATACCTGTCAACGAGGACACTTTGTTTACCGCTAATATGTTTTGCACACAAGTACATTGGTTTCAAATCATTTAGCCAACATAGGAGGAACAACAGGCAAGTAATTATACAGTTCCAGGAAAGTCGTTAGTGTCGTACGAGTGGATAGATTACGAACGACCGAGGGTAGTACCTCTAGCTGGTGCGAGGTAGGTTGGCAACAAAACTGCCTGAATACGGCCAATTCACCTGAACGTTACACCATAGATATATATGAGTTCTAATTACGTAACGCACCATGCAATGGCTTTCATTTTCACTATTCCAATGTATTGCGTAGCGGTGCTGCGTCGAACTATGTAATTGTATTGCAAAGGATTTAGTTTAATTGATTTTTGCTATAAAGCAATAATAGTATGTATGGCAATTGCTTTTGACCGCAAATTTTCTTCAAAATCAAAATTATTAATTTCAGTTAACAAGATGGAAATCTCACCAAAATTAACCTGTTTATAAATTTTAATTTATTTTTTATGTGTATTGTTCATCATCCTTAGAGCCTTTTTTATTATTAAACGGTTTTATTAAACGGTTTTTTAAACGGTTTTTTAAACGGTTTTATTTAGCTCACCCCGTTTGTTTTATTCATTCTTGGGTCAAATTTAGAAATTGAAATTTCAGTGCCTTCCTGTAGTCAGATTGATCTGAAATTTGGTACACACCTTTATTTCCGATGACAATACAATATAGTAATATCAATAACATTGCAAATCCAAGATGGCCGCCGGTACAAAATTGCGGATAACGTAGGTTTTATCAATCCCGTCAATGTGGGTATCAAATGAAAGTGCTCAACCAGTAGAATACAATGTACTATATAAAATTCAAATCCAAGATGGCGGCCTCTACTAAATGGCGGATAACTTAGGTTTTATCAATCCCATCAACATGGGTATCAAATGAAAGGTCTCAACAAGTAGAATACAATTTACTATGCAAAATTGAAATCTAAGATGGCCGCCGCTACCAAATGGCTGATAACAATTTTTAAACGGTTTTATTTAGCTCATCCCGTTTGTTTTATTCTTGGGTCCAATTTAGTAATTCAAACACCCTCTTCCTGTCAAGCGATTAATCTGAAATTTTGTATACACCTTTTATTCCGATGACAATACAATATAGTAATATCAATTACATTGTAAATCTAATATGGCCGCTGGCACAAAATGGCGGATTACATATTTTCCACAACCCCTCAATATGGGTATCAAATGAAAGGGCTACACAAGTAGAATACTGTCAGCAACCCAGCAGGGCCCAACAGGGCGCCAGGCCTGCCTGGGCTGCGGGATTGTTCGAAAGAGTTACCGTGGCCCTGGTACATAAAAGGCCTACGACGAAACATAACTATTTTTAGTCAGTAAGAGTCTGGCACTCCCTTACCGCTGCTGACCCAGGGAGGGGTCACTTGATGATTTTTGGTGTCGTTAAAAAAAATGACTTTTTTTAAAATTAGATTGTAATAAATTATCAGGTAAGAGACCGTGTAATAATGATGCACTAAATGAATTAGATACAATGAGGAATATTCGGTAGGCATTTTCATTAAATACTAAAACTAGAAAATAAAAATCGGTAAAAACTTTTAAGTCAAACGGTTTTATCTTATGTGCACTGAAAACTAGAAAATAAAAATAGTTACTTACCTGTCAACCTACGTAGGTGGTCTTGGTCATATTAGACTAAAATAAAAACGTGGGGCCCCTCTGAAATCCTACCTATGGCAAAGCATATCTTTATACTTTGGTAGATCATGAGCTCGGCGTTCGCTGGTGAAGCCGCTACGGCTGATTATTGATTGTCAAAATCTCCAGTTACGATTATAGTAAGTCGATGCAATCCACACCTATTATACCTCTAGAAGAAAGTACTACAGCAACAGTTAATGGGCCCCACGTTTTTATTTTAGTCTAATATGACCAAGACCACCTACGTAGGTTGACAGGTAAGTAACTATTTTTTTATTTTCTAGTTTTCAGTGCACATAAGATAAAACCGTTTGACTTAAAAGTTTTTTTACCGATTTTTTATTTATGTGTATTGTTGTGGTAGCAAAAATAAAATATAAGTAGTTTCTCGAACTAGTTCTAAATATCATCGCAGGAATACGTCGGCAAGAAGTGTCGGCTCCCAGCCTCGGCTGCAATCAGACAGTCGCCCGCGCCGACATAAAACATAGCCCGTCAAACTTTATGTTTTCTTATAATCTCAACAACGACCATGTGTGAAATATAATACTGAAATGAACATAAAAACCTCACTGTCAAAGTTTTATAACTTGGCGAATAAGTAATTGTCTAGAACACGGCAGAACACCAGTTCCTTCTTGTTTAGGAATATAATAAAGTTAGAGTTCTAGTTATTTCAAAATGAGATTTGACCACGGATTTGCTTCTCAGAGACACAGACCTTCGAAAAGCTCAAATAAATTATAACACAGCTTGCGATAAACCTTTCTCTAGCGAAAAAGTATTAGTGATTGGACGCCGTCCAAGTACTACTACAGAATAAGCTTCAGGAGTTCTTAGCTCTTCGTTCACCACCGAGAGAAAATATTAGCATAAAACACGATGTTTGAAAAATACTGTTGCTTCACTAATATTAGTTCCAAAACCACTAAAATGAAAGACGATGTAGGAATAGCTAAATAAATAAAGTGCATCTCGTATCTCTCTCAAAGTTGACGCAAGGTAGTCAAATTCATCTATTTACTGACAAAAGTTGCTTGCTGTCGAGTTGTGGTTTTCATAATATTAATATCTGGTGCAGCGGGCAGGTAAACGAAACTTCAAAACATGAGGAACTTTGTGGAGACATGCACGTAGAAAATTTAATATTCCCGTAGTTACCTGCATTACACGCTCCGCGGAAATTGATTTTTATTTATTAAAAAATGTGACCGCAGTTTTCGTTTAACGTGAAATACTTTAAAAGTTTACGTGTATTTAAATTAGGTTGTCAATTTTCCGGGACTTTAACTCAGATAGCAATGAAGTGTTGTGTAAGGTAACAAGCGAAATGGTAAGTTCCTTATAGATACAAAAGCTTCTAATGCACATTTGAGATAAACATTATAATCTACGATTTATAGAAACAGGATAGCCACGATTTCAGTGGGCGTCAAGCTAGAAGCCTTTCACTGCCTAACTCCTGTGATATTTAACCTTTAGATGACCACAATTAAATAGACAAAGCATTTCTGCCTACGCCAAAGCTGGAGAACGTCGATTCATCGACTATGTATTACTATAGTTATATCAAAACGTAGGTATCTAAATGGTTTATTGGCTGCTTCTAATAGCTTCAAGACAAATTCAAATCCTTAGACTCTTCAACACAAAATTGATGTCGTGATTGGCTGCTTTAACCCACCATGGAATAATCTAACATTTTTAGTTAAATCTCACAGATACACGAATCATTTTCTTTTACAGTTGAATTAAACATCATCATTGTTTAATTACTTTTGACCGACAAAAGCCTTACTTAACAGTTAATGCAATTAAGAGGAACAAGACAACTTCGTCTCAAGAATTTTTTAACGCGTACACATCACGTAACTTAGACTCAGCAATGAAACCTGATTAAGTCTAATGCTTAAGAATTAATTTACCTGGTGTCACTACATCTTATAGGTACGATGGGGTTGATATAAGAATTCATGTGGATAAAAACTCCGAATTAAATTAAATAAAATAGTGATTAATTTACTTGCAACGGGAAAGCCGAGGAAATGTAGCTTGTGCGTTGATTGAGTGGAGAATTGCCGGTAATATCGATATCTCGGCGGGCTGGCGGCCGGTCCCGGTAGCAATAAGTAGCCGGACCGTCGCGGGCCGCGCTGACACTCGCCCCGCCCCTCCGCTAATTGCCGCCTACTTGTTTATTTACCCACCACTATTAAAAAAACGCGAACCAAACTGGTTGCTGGATGTCCTATGATCGTAGTATGTTTCTATGAAAAACGATGGAAAATAACGTCTTCAGAAATAACCACAACCCACGTTTGTATCATATATCCCATCTAAATGAACTCGCTGTTTAATAACAATGTATAGCCATAACAATCATAAAATAAATCTTACCTTTGACGGCGGCTTCTATTATTCTTATACTTCTTAACGTCAACACCAAAGGTTCTATTACCAAGCTAAGCCACAAAGTGCCTCCTCGTCGCTTTTCTGTTAAAAATATTATGTATGTGCGCAAACGTAGAGGTGGACACGTAATACTGGAACTTTCCACGAAAATCGTTGCGTCGCTGAAGCGTAAACACTTTGCGGTTCCGAACCTCACCAGCACACCTATATCATTTAAATCACCCTTCAATACCCGACGTATGTTCACTTTGTATAATCTGGTTCCATTATAGCCGGATTTAACAGCAAACACTTTGGCCGTGAACACGTAGTTTGACGCGAGCGTGACGTGTTTCAGCAACACTTTGTTGTAAGTGACACTCGTGTTGCAGGCGGAGGTCGCGTGGTGAGGCGCGCGCGGCTCCGCGTCCGCGCCCACCGCGTCCAGCGCAAACATCAACAATATTAACGAACCGAGAGTCATCGCGTTACATAAATAAACAATTACTGGTATAAATGTCCCGATAAGTCAACACGTTTTCCCGAGTCTTCGTTTACATTTATTAGATAAGGACGGCACGTCAGTGGAGGATTTGCGACGTTAGAAGCGGTACCACAAGCGTGCGCACGAGCGCAGGCCGCGCCGGAGGCTGCGAGCGCGCAGGGCGTCTGCCCACTCACTCCAGAACGTTCACCTACCCTACATATTTACATACTGATTGGTCCCGCGTAAATAACACCACGCACCTGGTAATAGGACACCAGGTGATTGGATGCGACGTTTATCGCGACACTATCTTGATTTGTCGAGCTAGGAAACGAACTAATGTTTTCCAATCCACGTCTACATAGAAAGCCCATTTGTTACCCAAACGTCTCTATAACATTTAATGTAGTGCTTCACAAAACGTGCGCCGTGATATACTGTTACCATAACATAAAAGAGGACAAGAGTGTAACTATAGGAAATCTATCCCGACGGTTCGGATCCATGGACGGACCAAGGTGGACTAAGGACATCCACGGACAAAGGTGTTGGTCGTCTTGATATTTTAGTTACACTCACATTTTGTTGATTTTATTGACAATCAAACACTGTATCCTTAGGTCTAGCAGTTTTTGGCTAGGATTTTGATTTAATAGTTTCTATGATGAGTTTCCAAGCAGCTGCCATCTTCTATAACAAAATTTGAATATTTTTTAATTTCTTGAATGTGACGACCAACACCTCAGTCTGCTCTTAGATAAGTGTCAGAAATCAACACTATTCTTTGTAATAATCAAATATTGCTCCAACTGCTGACAGCTTTTTCAAAGTACCCACTTATATTTTTTTTCACTAATTTAAGATCATAAACACTTCAATAAGGTTATTAATTGAACATAAAATAAAATGATGGCCCTCCCGTTTCTATAGACTCGTATCTATTCGTACGGTGTATGACGTGCTCACAGCCAATGATCCAACACCCTCATTAATTTGGACCTCATAATTACACAGGAGCTGTGCGCACGGCAGAGGCGCGATCATAATAAATAATAATTAAACTATCAGCTAACGGGGAACTTAATTCAATCACGAATAACGACTTTTGTTCCGTAAAAGATCCTTTTACAAAGTGCGGGTATTAAAGTTTATCGATAAATAAAGTTTTTGTCAGTCAATCAGGTGGCAATGTAGCACAGAAAATCATTATCACGAGCCGACGACGGCAACATCAAAAATCAATTTGTTTCTTGCGTCTGGCGGAGGGCGGGCTGCTCTTCGTTTTTACTGCAAAACATATCTTTGCCGCAACATAATTTGTAAAAGTCAATTACGGCCAATTTGTTCGACTGTTGTAAGAATGTACGCCAAACTAAATTATAGTATGTACATTGTAAACCTTTTATGTAAGTCAAGTAGCAATAACGAAGTAAATTACATAATTCTGCTTTTGAAGCAAATTGAAATATGGAGAGACGTAGACTTATGTTCAGTAAATTGTATCAACATCGAACTAAGGCTAATATTTTTATAAAGGTCGGTGTAAACAAGAGTTATAAAATTAAAATTCATGCGTGCAGAGGTACTCTAGTGGGGCTGCAATTAATATGAAAATCTCTGGACAATATTTATGACACTGACACAAGCGAAATTATTGCAGAGTTTAATATTTACTGACGCGCCGTATTTTACACGTCGGCCGGATTACGTGCGAAATATAAACGTAAGCTGCGTTATCCAAATTTAATGGTCGCTATTTGACACCTTGATCATTTGCATTTCCTGTAAATACTCATTTAGTACGTAGTTATGGCCACCGTTTATTATTCCTGATACTCCATACTCGTGCCAACCTTATTTATGATTACGACGACAACCTTCGATTTGCTGACGTAGTTTATGTATTTCCGAATAGCTAACATCGATTTCTAATAGCTAACTAGAAATATCGTGTTCAGGATTTAACTTGAATAAAATAGGTTATCATTTCTATTTATCAATATACGCCGTCAATTACAATAGCAAAGCAGTCGGTTAACGAAGTAGCTAACTGGGCTGAAACAAATCCGCATTCCATTATGCATTCTGTCAGTGCATTACAAATGGCGCGCCAACCTCTCATCGGAGCGTGCTGTGGGGATCATTTTCGACATGTTTGTTGTGATTACTTTCACATGTGGTTCCTGACTGCGGCGTGAAATATGGCTACGCCTACGTTTACGTTTTCAAATAATCCTCTAGGCCGGGGAATTATAACCCGTGAATAAACATAAAAGGCCGCGGTGGCGCGGCAGGCTGTAATTCCGCACTGGAAACGTCGTAAATAATTGTCGTGGCTTTCGCGCTAATTCCTCGCCAAGAATGAAATCTATGAGAACGCTCGCGCTGCGCTCTTATGAAAAATTGCCCGCGACTTCATAACCTGTTGCTTTTTGTACGTATTTAGAATTTTATTGCTATACAATCTGTACACGTGAATAAATTATTTTGTAAAGAATGTTAGGGTGGACCTTTATTTGCAGTGGAATAACATTCTAGACTACATATCTAGCAGGCGTAATATTAGTAAATAAATGTAATATCACACAATCATAAGACACACGTTGAAAAGCCTGGAGGGGCACGAGGCGGTATGTTAGCGCCAACTGTCTCCTCGCCTCGCTCGCAGGATGTCACAGCGGTAATTAAACATTCCTCAGCCGCTCTTGATATTAACCCGTTTGAAAATTCTAACAATGTCGTGTACTAGGCGCCTCCTATGAAAACGTTATGTAATACACAACACATTGTATAGCTACAACACGAACTAAATAGGCAGCATGAATACATTTAAGCCTAAACTTACTTACTGTAGCTAATTTCAGTTTTCGTTATTGTCTAAGCTTTTGTAATATGGATTTCTATGGCGAGAGCCCGATATTGTAGTAGACAAGGAGGTAAGGATTAGAGAAGTGAATTAAGAACATGAATACTCACAAAAAATAATATTAACCTGCTAAACTAATACCTATCTTGTTATTCCAGGATATGTGATTTGATTAATCTACAAATCTATCTAATTTAATTAAGGATAATTAGAAACAAACACCTACATATTACTTAAATAAGAGGCAGAGAGACACTTGGAAATTTGCCGATCCTAAATAATTACGAAGAGTGTACTCAGATAAGCCCATAATCACTGGAGGGGGCAGGTTTCCATAACACCACTTATAAACTCCCTTTTGTTACGCGTTTTAACCCGACGACCCTCGACCCCGACCCTTTCTTAAAACCATCGGTACTAAACAGGCATCTTCCTGTTGTCATTCTTTACAAATACTTCATAAGCACTTAGCCGGTAACGACGGTTATCTACAGGCGACCGCGATCCACCGAACCATTTTACATGTCTCGAATGACAGTCACTCATTAATTATTTCAATGTAATGAACGAGAGTGATAATACTCCTCATCATTTTACTCTACTATCAAAAAATATGCCCCACAGCTCCGAAGAGTACACTATCTATTCCTATATGCGTGGCATTACACACAGAAGCTGACAACAAAAGAAAATCTTATTAATATATTCCCAAAGGAATACCTACGTAGCGGATTACATTCCGGCTAGTAACTACGTCGGCTTAACGGGAGATAATATCAAAATCTGTAGCTCAAGGCACCTTAATTTCCATCATCCCATTTCTCGCAGAAAGTCACATCAATACGATAGCGTTTAAGCGGTGGAGGGGGAGCAATAATGAATAGAGGCTTTTAGCCATATTACTGCGGCACAGGCGGTTGGCCAAACGACTGTTATGACGAAATTAATGTCTGCCGCCTAAGTGAGTGCTCATATGGTTCACCTCAATCTTAATGACGAAGCGACACCCGCGAGCTAAAATTTTATTTTTCTCATCATAACTCGCCGAGATGAGTACAAAGACTTTTCTCTCGTAATAAATGTTGGGTTTGCGGTAGTGCTGACATATTTTACGTTATGAACGTATCATTTAACATTACATTCGTTTTAATATTTTTATCCGGGAATTCAGCTTATTATTTATTTTTACTGTTGCCGGCTAGTTGTGGGTATCTCATGTTTTCGCTTGTGAATGATAGTGGTTAGGTTGTCACCGTCGTTATTCGTTGCTCTTACTTAAGTAAAGCCTAATCTCATGCTTACAGAAATAACTCATAATGGCCCAAAATTAAAACATAGCTAATACATTCTGACAACCATATCTCAATCTGCCAATTTGCGCTCGTCAGAACATTGTGTTCACTTCCTTAACGAACAAATTAACATTTGAATTCCTCAATCACGTCTTTATTCACATAATTTACACTTACTCTGAATGGTCGTATCTATCGCAGCTGTACTGATTGATTGGTCACTGAATGTGACCAGCCGTTCGCCTCAACGTCGAATCAATCAGTTATGAACAAGCGATCAATTACTCAATCGCATCAGTATCCTCTTCATGTTCTGACCAAATGGGATCCTCTTTATGAAACCTATTCGCAATTACTAACTACCCTATCAAATGGTGTATCTAATTCTGTGTCCATTTTTATGTTGTTTAAATTATCCTTACTAGTATAATACAAGTACCTAAGTACTTAAACGTGAAAGTAACTTTGTCTATAGCGGTGTTACACCAATAGATACTGCTCAACCTGTATTGTATATACTCTATCTATGTATTATGTACTCTCTTATGGAATTCTCTTATGTTCTCCCCTTATGTACCTACTCTCTCATGTACTCTCGTATGTACTCCTCTTAAATACTCCTCTTGTGTACACCTCTTACAAACCTAATCCTCTTATGTACTCTCTAATGTACTCATGTTATGTATTCCTGCTGTGTACTCCTCGTACACACTTTGTACTCCTTCCTATTGTTACTACCCGTAGTTTCGAAGAGACGTATCTGAAGCACTCCTACATTTACACTGAATAAGCTTCAGTCATACTTACATTTCTTGATGTCTCACGTTGCCAATGTAAGTAAACTAGACCATTGTCTCTATAAACTTCCGTCAAAAGAAGTGTCAGATAAAAATGAAACACCTATTAAAAGCCATCGATATATAATGTACCTACTAATATACAGGGTGGCCCATCCATAGGCGTCCAAAAGAAAAATTTAAAATCTCTATGCTATGGGGTATCCGAATCACCCCCATGTATGTTCAGCGATTTTTTGTACTTTAGGTGCTAGAATTATTTTTATTTTTTTCCGTAATTTTCATTTCAACATTGTTTTTTTCTATTTTATCTTTTTTTTCCTAACGTTTACAGATGTTTTTTTTTGTAATTAATCATCATGATAGTAGCTAACACCTGAAAAAAAAGCAGTTTGGCTAAACATTCTAGAACTTACATAAAATTTTCTCTGAAGTTCAAAATTCCTGTTGGAGTTCAGTAGCCAAAAATGTTAAGGGCTTAAAAAAATTAATAAAGGGTGCCAGACGTTTCTCAGCATTCTTAAAAACTGCTAAGAACCTGTGACAATAAATATCCTTCATAAAAATCAAACCTTAATAGTGGTTTTTCTCCTGTTTAAAAATAATTCTAGCTCCTAAAGTACAAAAAATCGCTGAACATACATGGGGGTGATTCGGATACCCGACAGCATAGGGCTTCAAAATTTTTCTTTTGGACGCCTATGTATGGGCCACCCTCTATGTCAATGTTAAAAACTATGCTGTCGTTAAAAAATCTTATAAAATTAGTTTACGAGTTTCAATTATTCGTACATAATGGTTTTAAATTTGAAAATCTCGACTTTTATGGAGCAGACACCGATAACAGAGATTATGAAAGGCAAGTGGGGGTGAAATGCTGATAAGGAAATAATAGGCAGGCTATAAAACCGAGGGGAAAGTATTATAACTCGAATTATAGTGTGGTTCCGTCCTTTGATTGCCGTGTTATTGACTGAATTAATGGGCATTTTGTTTTATGTACAACGTTTTAGATTCTATCGGCGGTCTTTGACATCAAAGCCGAAAAGGCTTTGATTGTATGAGCGAGTTGACCGATTTGATAATACTACAGATAATCAAGCTCTATTAAAACAAAACTAGTTATGATTCAGAACTGTATCGATACCAAAAACAATGTAAAAAAGCAAGTTCTGTTCTGTACGCAGTCTTGATAGAAGACTGTCCCATCAAGCTACGTAACAGACAGCTGCAGCCCCGGATCTAGGGGGGGGCAAGCCGGGGCCCATGCCCCGGGCGGCAAATTCAGGGGGCGGCAAAATCAGGCGGCTGCCTGATTTTAAATCCTACATCACAGATTACCATAATAGTTACCTACAAGACCGTCTTAACCTATGGTGCAGGGTGTGTGAATAACCCAGGCGCCTCAGTCTCAGGGGCGCCGCGGGACGCCACACCACCAGGAAATTTCGATGAAATTACACCCGTTTGATAAGGAATTTCCACATTGTATCATGATACTGACAATCAAAGTTTCTAAAAAAGTCGCCTTCGCTTTGTTTAATTGATCATTTTGATTATTTTTCACTTTTAACATCCTCCAGTGAAAAAGTTCTTGCTCGCTACGCTCGCGGCTTAATCACAGTTTATGTACTATTTTTCTGATGGTTTATTATTTTTATTGACGCACCGAATCAACGAACACAAATGGCGCTCTAATCACGGTTTCTTTTTTAACCGACTTCCCAAAAAAGGAGGAGGTTCTCAATTCGTCGGGATCTTTTTATTTGTACATAATTCCCAGTTTAATTTGTGAGTCTTCAAACAAATAACTTAAAAAAGTTCGCGCTCGCTACGCTCGCGGCTACTTGTTGCTTGACGATGTACTTCATCAGGTACTTTTGTGTCATAGAGTCAAAAAATTTCGCGCTCGCTTCGCTCGCGCAATATTACACAGCCATTGCCTCGTTGGCTTCATAAGTCAAATCCACGCTGTGTTACCTTTTATAAGTCAAATGTAGCAAAAAATAATTTTTTCGCTTTCGACTGCTTGTTACTTAACAGCGCTTTTTAAAACTTATCAACTTTTTGTGTACAATAATCTGTCTCGACGTTCATAACTTAAACCTGGCCGACAGTTTGAGCCTCCAATGATTTGGATATTTTTAAGTCCTTTACCTACCTACCAAAAAAGTGTTTTTCGTCAGTGAAAATAAACATAAGTAGGTAGGTAGGCAGGGCGGCATATTTCAGTTTTTGCCCCGCCTAAAAAAAATTGAAGATCCGGGGCTGGACAGCTGTTCACTATGTTAGTATCTAAATCAAATACTAAGGTTCAAAACATCCACGTTTTCTTCTCCACATGTGGCATCCTCGATAATCGATATCGAATAAAACGGGAAGTCTTAATGCAAACGAGTTAAGATGTGTCTATCGACTTAGTTCAGTGACTAGGGGTGGTCTACACCGACAGGCAGATGTTTTGTATCGGTAAGCTGATACTCTTCCCGAGCCTTTCGTATGCATAAGCAATGAAAAACATAAATATTTCAAATAACTGTATTATATAAAAGGAGATAATTTATTATAAAATGCATAGAATTAGATATGTTAAAGATAACAATATGTTACAGTATTAGAAACCGTATGAAGTCACAGTTACACGAATATCACATTGCAAGGTATAGCCATAGTATTAGATAGTAGTTTCAGTACAATAGTTCCAAGAATTATAAGTATAATTACTGCAATTTCTACATTAAAATCTGTTAAATTTAACTGTTATCGATTATTTATTTAAACTACTAGTAACAGTGTTCTTGTGATCAAGAACTCAGAGTGAAGAACAATTATATAAATTATTTCAACAAAAACAATATCATCAAGTAGTGACAATGAGCAAAAGTTATAACAACATTTAAAGGCACAAATAATAATGTTAACACAAATCATCATATTAATATGATTAATCGTTAAGGGCACACAAGCCGGGCCAAATTGTGCGGGGTGCAGGATCGCAACCCGGACGATGTGATAGTAAGCCCTCGTGCCGGAGGGATCAAGTCTCGGCCACTCACGCGCAGCCGGTGGATGCAACCCACGAAGCCGGGGATACCTGACGCACCTGACAATCTGCACCAAGTCGTCAAATAAAATCATTTTCTTTCCCTTCAAATAAAATCCTTAAAATACAAAATAAATAAAATGCTAACTTTGTAACGTTGTCCGGAGGATGACCGATGTAGATAAATGGATCGACATCTAAGGAACTCATACGTCCCTGAGACGAACCTCTCGCCACTGACGACCCAAGCTTCAACACTGCGTCCTTTTTATATCTCCTTGCAGACACCTTGGATTTCCCATCTATTTTAACCTTCCCAGTATGCAGTTCATACGGCCCACTACCGGCGTCCCACCGTAATACAGCTCTATCCTCTACAAATCCAAGCCACAAATGGTCCCTCGTACCGGAAGCACTCACTAATGCGCCCTTACCGCAAACAGCAGACACCTCGGCCCATACATCGAAGCGTTTAGCAGGGAACCTCGCGCGAGCCGTCATTCTCGCTAGACCATCGAACAGAGGCACTTCGTACATATCATGGTTATTCTCCTCTATAACCTCTTCGTACATTGAATAATCTTCTACTTCATTAGAATCAAATTCTTCAACATCGTCAATTAAAGTTTGACCTTTCTCTTTATCTTTGCTAGATTTACCACAATTCCCTTCGGCGTTACTCTCTACGACACTACTAGATTGAGTGTAGACTTTTTCTGCGAATTATCAGTTGAAGGATATTAAATCTGAATTAAATGATTAAAATCATATATTCTAAGACGATAATCAACTCTACAATACATCTAGCTTACAACTCTAGCGATATCCAATAGGTGGGAGTATGTCGATACATGTCAACTCGGGTTCGGGACTGTCAGGTTTGCCACTATCACTCGTGTCTACGGAAGCGTCAGTGAACTGCAGTGAGTTGGAGCTTTGTTTGATGTGCTCGAAGTCTTTGAGCGAAGTTCTTTCGGGCGTGTGGCTGTGTGGGTCGGAGTTCTGTCGTGTGAGGGAAGAGCGGTTGGATCTACTGGAGCGACTACCTCGGCGCACGTGTGGTGTTTCCTCGCTGCAGGGTCCAAAGGCCTGTACTACGACGTCGGTCTGTGTCCGGCAGGAGTGTGTGCGCAGATGACAGGCGGACAGGTAGGTTCGGCCGTCGCTGCCACACACGGATGGCCCGTCTGCAGGCGGGCACTCCGATGTTCCGCACTCGCAAGTCGCGAGCCCGCTGCGAACTGTGCAGTGCGCGCCGAAGTAGCAAGTCATGTGGTCGCAATTGGTAGCTGGCAATTGTGTTGATTCCGCTGTCAAAGAATAGTAGATTTAAACATCAAATCTTACAAATGAACCGGAATGTATATCTGGATAGTAAGTACTTACGGTCGAAACATCCATTAGGGCCCAGAGTATGTTCATGATTGGAGCAAACAGTGCACTTTTGCCCTTGTATACCAGGCTTACACACACAGCGGCCAGTCATCTGCTCACAATCCTCCCGCACTGAACCGAATGCCGAACACCCACAAGCTAGAAGCCAAACAAAAGAAATCAATATAACTACACAGAGAAACTTATTGGGGAAAGGGGAACAATTCCTATCAACTTACGTATGCATCCTGTATGCCCAGTGCCGATCCTTGGCAGTCCCCAGTAACCAGGCTCACAGCGGTCGCACTTGAGGCCGCCGACGCCGGGCCTGCACGCACACTGGCCTTCTTCATCGCACTGCTCGTTAACGGAGCCGAGCCGGTGACAGCCGCATACTGCCGGACACCCGGCGCCGCCCGGCCCTCGTGCCGGAGTGACGCCGTCGGCGCAGCAACCGTGCCATGACTCCTGGCAACCTTTCTTCTCGACTACTGCTTTATCTGTATTGTTAGTTTTGTTATTAAGCGTTTAAATAGAAATTAAATTTAAAAGATTAAAACTGAAAAACATGTAATCCAATAAATTTCAATGGAAGTATTTAATTTTTATATCAAGGTTGGATCCAGCCCTAAAAAGGCTCAATAGCATCGGACATGGCTGAGATCGGGTACTACAAAAGGATTTAGACATCGGGTAGTACATAGGAGAGTACATAACGATTTGGCGGATCATTATAACTATATGATTTTAATCTTAATATTTTCTATGGGTCTTAGATGCCTGACTTAAATAAATAAAAATATTAAAAAAATAACCTGTCAGTCCAAAATCTGAATAGACCGTGAAAGAAGGAAATGTGACGCCACAAATAAATTAGGATAGTGGGCATGACCACAGCGCCCACAAATGCAGATCTGCCACCGATTATGATAAAACTTTACAAACACAATATAATGCTTCTATTTTGAGTGACACTCCGACACGATAAGCGTCGGCTGTACTAATGAAATCACAAGCAACTTCATTATAAAAGCAAGTGTGATTTCTAAACATCCGGCTCAGTAATGATCGGTAATGTCTTTCACTTCGCCTACCATAAATAGATCATACAAATATGTAAATAACTAGTATTTGTCTTGTGAGCAATGCAACTTTCGAAATAAATTATGCAAACAAGGTATAGTACGGGCCCGTGTTTACTTTGCGTACTTTCTGATCGGTATGTGAACTCCAATGCATTAGATTTACCGAACCTTTCGAGCTCAAACAAACGGTCTTTGATTTAATTATGATAAATCTGCATTAATTTAATAACGTGTTTCTACTTGAACTCCTTTGTCATGTATATTTGCGTTAACTAAAACCTTCCACGAAATAGGTACCTAACAATAATTGAGTTTGGTCATACAAAACTTATAGATTTACCTATATTTGTGGCTATAATTATATTCCGTTGATGGCAGGTTCTTTTTTTACATACAAATTAAAATACTTGATTTTTTTCTTAATCCCAAAGACCTATTCGTCTACACACGTTTGAAAAATGTATGTGTACAACTTACCCCTACTATTCACATGCTACTAGTTAATAAAGTGAGTTAAAATCAAACCTTTTCTACAGCATCGTGCGGCCTTAGCAGTGTGATGACAGTAGCTCCCAACGGGACAGTCCTTCCTGCGCGGACCACCGCCGCAGTCGATAGGCCTCCCTTCAGCGTCCGTTAGTGGCTCATCGTCACCACATGGACGGAACTGTGATATATAATATAGAGGGTAAAAACAGATGAGGGAAAAGATGGTCTAGTGTCAAAGTGTTTAGTATGATTAGCAGGAAGCAAAATTAAATAATTGAATTTTATCAGTATTTACATTAAAAGATGTATCTATCGTAGAAAACACAGTTTCCGATAAATGTTCCGTGGTAAGATTGCTAATTTATTCGACAGAATTTCAGGCTTTGCATGAGACTGATATACATACTTAGATTTCTTGGAAAGCATTACTTGGCCTAATCCTTGGAAATTTTTGGCCAAGATTCAACTTGAATTCAAAGAAGATAGATCTCATCATTACTGTATAAATCGTGATGGACTAGACATGGGAAAAACGTATCATTGAAAAGAAAAGATTGATATGAATCTTTTGATCACTGGGATATGTATCACTCTTTTGTATCTCTATATCCTTTCGTATCCGCGAGTGACATTGTACTGTTGCTCAGAGTGACTCGCTTCGTTCAATTCAATCCAATGTATCACTAAATCAGTACGAACTAAGAGTGATAGAGTCGTTTAGGATAGATAGATTCGTGTATCAGTTTATAATATTTTTAAGTTTTTTATTTTTAAGTTTAATTTAAATTTACGATTTATGCAATTGGCTGTTAAAGCCGTGTAAATCGTATAAATAAATAAAAATAATGGTCAAACACTTATACTCAGTATCGAGAAAGTGAGACAGAACATTCTAAGTAGGGAAGTGCGAAAGAGATGCCTGGAGAGATTTCCGATGAGAAACCGTGACGCGAGCCGCTCAACGCTGTGTGTGCGAGTGCAACACAGATACAATCGGACGACGATTGAATGAGTTGTTAAAGATACACTGATACATTCGGATTTGAACTGATACAAAGAGTGAGTGATCAGAACGGAAAGATACATATCTTTTTTATCTATCACTCTTGAGTTACCCATCTCTATGATGGACCTAATCGCATGCCTTTTTATTATAGCACTATACCTATTATTACAAAAGGTTCTTAAGAGATACATTATTTGATTTCATCTTTTTAAATATTCTATTTACCTACCTCTAATCCTCGGCAAAGAGCAAGAGGTCTGAGCCGCAAGTCCTCCTGTCTGCGGCACGCCTCGAGCTTCATGTGGCACAACGTGGGATACAGCCTCAAGTCTGACGCGCAAACCGGCGCTGATGATGTGGCAGCCGCAGCCGCCGCCGCGCAATCGAACAGGCAGGCACATCTGGGAACAGCAGCCTTAGCTTTAACCCTTTGTATGACGAAGCGCTGATATACGGGAGACACAATTGATTTTCAATTGTTTTATAATTAGCCGCATACAAGCAGTTAAGACACTAATTTGGGATATCAACTGAAGGTGCTGGATGAAGTAGTCGGCACGATTTGGCCACAGGTGTACAGTTTGACATAACAGCTAAAGGTGAATAACTCACCTAAGGCCTTTTTCTGGATAAAATTCATATTATTTGTATAGTCACTTGCCACAATGAATTTTGAGCACGATTATGACATAGCATTCTAAATAGGTAAATTGTATCTAAAATTCTTTACATTCCATAAAGAAATATATCCTAGTGACCTGGGTTGTCCGTTGGAATCAACAGCGCACGTAGCTTCATACGCGCACTGCACACGAGCACACACGGCCGTGCCTGTGACGGCTTCACTCGAGTTCTCGTTTTCGTCGCCAGCGCGAATCTCATTGCTTATATCTGTGTATTTCGCTGATCTGTTGCCATCTGGAAATATATTTTTATCATTAACACCTTTAAATTAGCTTCACTTGTTACTAAATATGAATCGATCAAATTGAAAATCTCGGATTTTTAATAATAATTTTTAGAATAATAATTCTCATCCGTCTCAGTGCACTCTCCATAGTACGCGACTCTGGGCGGTGGTTCCCCTCATGCCTTAGCTTCACAAGCACTGCGTCGTAGTGCACAATGGTGAGTCCGACATTCCTTCGCACTGTACCCATAGCGGGAGACGACATTTGATGATTTCCCACATAAAAAATTACCATCCTACAAACCTTATATTCTCCTCCCCAGAAATAAAGAAACGAACCTGCAGTATTATTCTCATCCGTTTCAGTACATTCTCCGTAATACGCGACTCTAGGCGGCGGTTCCCCTCGTGCCTTAGCTTCACAAGCACTGCGTCTTAGTACACAATGGTGAGTCCGACATTCCGTCGTACTGCACCCACAGCGGGAGCGGGCATTTGATGATTTGCCACATAAAAAAGCCCTCTTAACAGAGCACCCTACCTTATATCCTCTTCCCCAGAAATTACAACAACGAACCTGCAGTATTATTCTCATCCGTCTCAGTACACTCTCCATAGTACGCGACTCTGGGCGGCGGTTCCCCTCTTGCCTTAGCTTCACAAGCACTGCGTCTCAGTGCACAGTGATGAGGGTATGTGCGTCGGTTGTCAGCGCAGACGGGCTCGCGCGGCGCCTCGGCGCAGGCCGCCTGGCAGCCGCATGCGCCACGAGCGCACCAAGTGCCCGCCGGACACGCGATATCCGCACACGACTCTGTAAGGCGAAAATTGATTATGGTCTATATTTTTCGTTGTTCAATTTAACATATAGGTGTTACAATTAGATGACAACGACAAGGCGGTAGTAAAAACCACCTAATTATTGGATTCGTGACCAGTTGAGTATTATGGACTTTAGAAGTCTGTTGATAGGTACCTATCAAGACTTGAATGGTTATCAATGCTAGGAACCCATGTATTCTGCGGATTTTTAACATTGATGTTTATGTGTGATTGATGACTTCGATGCATGCTTTTCAATTGTGATTCAAAATCATTTCTAGTATAACCTTTTTCTAGTATAACATGTGATTCTGGGGAACACTCACCGCACGACCCCATATGCTTGATATGAAGCCTCCTCTTCTCCTTGCAAGCCGTGTCACGCAGGGCACACACGCTGCTGTACGTTTTATTATCTGTACCACAAACTTCTTCCGTTTCCTGCAACATTGGAATCGGATGATTAGAATTATCATTCAAACAATAATGATTACAGAACAGAAGAACGGGTACTAACAGTTCCCTCTTCACAATGCTTGGGGCAAACGCAGCTGGCTTCAGAGACACCGTCGCTCTCACAAACGGCGTAGAATTCGCACTTCTTGTTCTCACAACCGTCTGTAATACATGATCCTCAATAAATAAATTCACACTTACGAAATAGTACTACCCAAAGCCGAACTGGCTTTAGGCTCAGATATAGAGAGAATTATATGGAGTTAACTAGCAGTCGAAACTCTGTTTACTTGAAATTATAGACCCTCCAAAACGCTTCCTGTTGTAGATAATTTACCTAGTAATTTGCAACACATTTTCTTAAATTTACTTCATTATCTATAAAGAATGTTACTCACTGCAAGGTCCGTCGTACAAGACCTGCACGTCACGTCGATGCCGGCAGGCCTCCAACTGTAGCTTGCACCGATTCCCGTACGAGATGCCGTCCGAGCCGCACACGGGCGCGAACTCGTTGGAGCAGCGAGGACAACGACACACTCCCCGTCCGCCCGTCGCCACGCACTCGCCGCCGTGAGGACACACGCGGTCCGCGCATACGCCGTTGGAACCTGAATTTAGAAATAAAGAGTTTAATAATCGTTTCGCTCATCATCATCATCATCCTCCGAACCTTTTCCCAAACTATGTTGGGGTCGGCTTCCAGTCTAACCGGATTCAGCTGATTACCAGTGCTCTACAAGAAGCGACTGCCTATCTGACCTCCTCAACCCAGTTACCCGGGCAACCCGATACCCCTTGGTTAGACTGGTGTCAGCCTTACTGGCTTCTGACTTTTCTGGTGTCTGGCTTTTCTGGTTTCGTTCGTTATTGTTTAATTAATGGTATCCAGATCGTTCGTCAGCCACAGTGGCTGTTTTCTCTACGGAAATCAGCTAGCAACGCAAGGCATTTCCGCAGATATACAGGTGCCTTCTCTTTCCTTCACTCTCATAGCCCGAATGAGACGCCAATCCAAAAGGACCGGAGAACTGTATGTACCACAACACTATAGGCACACCAAATATTTCAAAGAAAGCTGACAGCCATGTTCAGAAATAGGGGAATATAGATTAATAAGCATACCGCAAGCTCCTGCGTGCAACACCCTCAGCTCTCTCCCTACCAGACAGGCGGCTCGTCTCAATTCGCACTCGCTATCGTGTGTGCGTGAATCTGAGCCGCAGACGGGACGCAGTACCGGCTCGCAGGGGGGAGGACAGGCACACACGGCACCGCCGCCCTCCACTCGACACTCCGCGCCGTGTCGGCACTCCACCTCCGCGCAAGGGTTAACTCCTGATGATGTTAAAGTTACGAAAATATATAAGAAGTAATCTCTAAAGAAATAAGCAGTGTTTCGAACTCATCTAATTGCGCTTGAAAGTTTTCTGCTAAAATTATCATTTAGTGTATTTTTAAGCAATGAATCTGTTACTTATTTACCCGAGAAAACATTTCAAATCATCACAGGACATAATACGCAGATAGTACTCCGAAACTATACTAACCCGAACTACACTGTCCTTTAAAAATAATCTTCAACTGCTTCCGTGCTCTACAGGACTCCCGATGCATCTGACACTCGTTGGAGTAAGTCTTGCCGTCGGAGGCACAGACGGGGGAGAACTCTAGGGGACACGGCTCTGCGCAGCGGCAGGATGGGGAACGACGATCGTCCAACTGACACACTTCGGGGTCTGGGCAGGTTACTCCAGAGCATGGGTCTGGAAAAGATATAATGCTTTGTGATTACCAAGTAGGCCTATCTACGTAATCCACAAATTTTGATATTTCAACGTCGTGACTGTCTGACGCAGGTTTGTAGACCAAAACCAGCCTTTTATTTTCCAAACAGCTTATAGTTATCGGCACGAATCTTGAGCTCTGACCTACATCTGCGCAGAAGTAATTTATTGGGTCCCTTTTGTGGTATGAAGTGAGGCGCGGGGGCGGGCTAAAGCTTTGATTGGCCCGCAGTTTATCGCGTCACAGCCGTCACTCGGGATTGGTTCTTTGCTAATAAATCACTTCTGCGCAGATGTAGGTCAGAGCTCAAGATTCGTGCCGGTAACTATACCTAATATTTACAAAGTACCTAAATACATACTGCTTATCGCCAGAATGTGATACTAACCACATTTACCATAATACTTGAAAGTTATATTCGTATTTGACTCGCAAGCTGCTCTTCGCATCTCACAGTCGCCGGGGTAGTCGCGAGCGTCGCTTGCGCAGAGCGGTCGCGAGCCCTCGTGGTCACCGTAGCTGGGGCAGGACGTGGGACACTCGCAGTTGTGAGCGCGGCCATCGGGCGTGGGCCGGCACAGCGCTCCCGGCCTACAAGTCACTCCACGACACGGGTCTGGTACGTCTGATGGTAGAAACAATCGAAATATAACATACCTACGTTTGACCAAGGTTGTGGGCACATTCATCCGATATGACTGATTGTTGATATTTATTCACATTCATAAAATCAGGTATATAAGGGAGAACAAAAGGGGATATAAGGGATGTATTCTCATAACTAGATCCCTCTTACTTAAGGAATGCACTTTTTTCTAAGAGAGTATAGAGGGAGAGAGATCCTCATGTACTCCACATGAGGATAGTACCTACATAAGGATTTTATGTACTAATATAGGAGAGACCACATAAAAATCTATACATATAATAAAATGATAGGAAAGTCAAAACTGTACATTGAATATTTTTTTAAAAGAACACTTGGGGGGTGATCCATAATCGATTCTGAACCCAAATATGTAGTTTTTAGAATTTTTGTCTGGATGTCTGTTTGTCTGTATGTTTGTCCCGGATAAACTCAAAAAGTACTGCATGGATTTAAATCAAATTTTGGATGACTATTACCTGGAGGTCAGTTCAACATATAGGCTATATATTATCACGCTATCACCTACGGGGGTTGAGCAATGAACGATTAAATAAACGAAATTGGAAATTCTATATTGCCCACGCAGACGAAGTCGCGGGCAACAGCTAGTATTAAAATAAGTGCGACGTCATTAGTAAATTAGGTATAAGGGTTGTGAACATGCCTTCAGTGAAAATGTAGAAAATTAAAATTGAATAAAATTAATACAATTCGAGAAAGGAAGATGCACTTTTTAAACCACTCATATAAGACTTCAAACAATAAAATTGTCAACAAAACCTTAGTGAGCTTACCACTAGGAAACAAATAACAGGCTTCAGCAGCCGCCGCAAGCACCAGGAGCGCCAGCAGCGTCGCGCTCACCATTGTCCGACAGGCTCGCCGCACTTGGCCGCTCTTGCTTCCACCATCACACATCGTATACTCGCATTGCACTTACTTCTACAAATATATTCAACAAAATATACCTCATTTAATATCCTACACGGTTGTCCGTTCTAGGGTGAAAACTACTGTTCAAAATTCAATAACAAAGCGATCAATAAACATTAGGTTTTTGCTTATATTTACAAGTAAACTTAATTAACTGGAGCACAACTTCAAGCGCAAATCGCAGGAGTAGATCTAAATTATAACTTACCAAATGTTCGCTTCTGTTTCGTGATTACAATTGGGGCATGAAATTGAGAGGACACATTTATTTATCGACAAGTTTAAAAATAAAAGCTAGGTATTTTGTTTCTGCGCACAAAGCGTCATGTTTGGCACGATGTTCCCTCAATCGACGGAGGGGTACTGAAGGCACTGAAGCACTTGTCTGAATGAACCCGTTTCGCTCATGCGCACTGCGATATGACCATCGGGAAACAGAGTTATTAAAGTAGACGTGAAAAGTGCCTCGTCAATAACTCGAAGCTCGTTATCACCTACCTACCTACCCACTAAACTACCCTACTCATAAAAGAGCCACAATTTCTTTTGAGATTCTAATACATCACAAAAGGCATTAAGAAACCTAGTCATTCACGATTATTATGAAACCTATCTGCTTTTAAAATCTAATGTACTTGTGGGCACCCAGGTTTTCAAAATAAAATACCTAAGTAAAATGTAGATATGTATGTGGTGACTATGTATGAGATCTTGACGCTTACATCGGATACTTCACTTCTGAAAACGGCTGGAAACCTGCTTGGAAACTCAGTTTGCGTCCTTAACTTTGCCCAATTGAATCAGCTCTTCAAAAACGACATATGAAGGGGCAGTATACAGAGTAGATAGTTTACTATTACCTATAGATTTTTTTTGGCTTCTAATCCAATATAAAACCGCGATCGATATCGCAGATTGTGCGGACACCTCAATACCTATGTGGTGCTGCGATTTTGTAAATCAGGCACATTCCTTATCTATACTAATATTATAAAGCTGAAGTTTGTTTGATTGTTTGAACGCGCTAATCTCAAGAACTACTGGACCGATTTGAAAAATTCTTTCAGTGTTAGATAGCCCATTTTATTATAATATTAGTATAGATTTGCCTTTCATTGTCATATTTGCTTACCTAAATTTTCTTTTCTCAGGCTTTCACACTGGCGGATTTTTAAAAAATCTGTCGCTTTTTAACGTCAGTTTTTAACCGACTTCCCAAAAAGGAAGTTCTTAATTAGACCGTATTTCTTTTGTATTTTCTGATACTAGTTATCAACTGTTCGATATCGCCGAATCGCTCGGAAAATCCGCTGGTATGAAAACTCCTCACATTTCTCACTGGTGGCACCTAAATAAGTAGAATTCACGATCACAATATATTATTTTAATAAGATCGGTTCTTACAAAACATATCCCTTTCTGCACACCCTCGAACATTGACGTGGTGGAACATTAACAAGTACGGAGTTATAAATAAAAAACAACTTTCAACTTTAATATGTTTATTTATTATCATGGTATATACCATTCAAGACGTTTTCACTCTTATTACATTCACAATTGCATGTAACAGAGAATAAGACTTTACATAATGTATAAAAATAGGATTGTACGAGCCATAACGGGACTCGGAAATGCACGCAAAATGAGAAATGAATTTACAAATTAAAACTCCTTCCTGTCCACTGCTAAAATGCAATGACAAAGTTATGTGCCCCTTCTGCTAAGCTATACACAATTTCATGAAATTGCACATGATTTTAAATTACATGCAAACCTACTAACAATAGCTAAATTTTGTACATTTGCTACGACCTATTTATATCACTTGTTTCTGTCAAGTTAAATACATAAATCATGATATGAGGCATCAAATAAATAGAAAATTCGATTAGACATTAAAAAACATTAAGACCGCGACTAAATTGGAACAATATAAAAATTAATTAATTAGGTTTTCTTTCTAAATTCTGTACATTAACAATCAATCGACAGATTCGGCAATAAATAAATTTACTATACAGTCTTACTTATAAAATGTCACTAATAACGTCTCTTCATATCGATGCGCTTTCGCTTATCACATAGATAAAAACCACAGCACTTTTTGTCACTTATGTTTACACTTCACGGTTAAACCAGCGTTCTGAGGAGATCTCTACATGCTATCTATTTACAGAATATAAAATACAATTTTATTTACAAGGCGACGGAAGTGCGTAACTACGGCATTACGTGGGAGGTGCGCGTCGGTCGTAGTCCCTTCGGTACACCTCCCGTTCGTAGTCGCGTTCGTCGTACGCGTACTCGGGCTGCGTGTAGCCGCGCCAGTCGTCGGGGTAGGGCCGCGCGGGCGGGAAGCCCATGCTGCCCGCCATGCTGGCGCTGTCGTAGTACGCGCCGTACGGGCCCGGCATGCCGCCGAAGCCGCTGTACCTGCTGTACATAATAAACACTCGTTTCAATCTTTAGTTAAATCACTAAACATTATAACCTCGCCTTCTCTCAGCTTTTCCTGGCTTCAAATTTCGCAGGAAGCAACAAATCTAACATAAATCTTATGGTTGGTGACCCACAGCTTTCTGTGGGACCCGGTCACCCGGGTTACTTGAACATAAGGTCCTAAAAATAAAGGGAATCGTAATACAATAATAAAATAATAGTACCTCCTCTTGTCGTGTGGGCGCGGCGTGCGGTCGGCGCGGTACTGGCGCGGGCCGGGGTAGGCGGGCGGCGTCCAGGCGGGGTGCGCGGGATGGTCGGGGTGCGGGTGCGGCATGGCGTAGGGAGGGCGCGAGCGCGGCGCGAGGCCGCCGCTGTCGCGGCGCGTGCGGGAGCGCTCGCGGTCGCGGTCGCGGTCCCGCTCGCGGTCGCGCTCCCGGTCGCGGTCCCGCTCGCGGTCTCGGTCCCGCTCCCGCTCCGACCGGCTCCGCTCTCTGTACATCAAATCGTCCCGCTTCAGGCTCCTATCCCTATCCTTGCGATCCTTGTGCTTGTGTTTATGTCTGCAGGGATGGACAAAGCGATAATGGCGGTGAGCGACGAAGGAGAGGTTAGCGATTTCATGAAATGAAAGAAAATATTAATATGGAAATGATAGATGAGGAAGCGGGCGAGCGAATGGAATGACATTCGAAGATTGTTAGTCACCAAATGGATATCAAAACTAAATCTAAATGAAAGTGACGCAATTTACCTTTCATGACGTTTATTTTCACTCGGCTCTGGGTCACATTCGCCTTCTTCTAACTTTCTCTTTATTCCCGATGTCTGTGGATGCTTGTCGTTGGCCTTATCAAATTTATCTCGGTCTGTTTTAGGCCTCTTCTCCTTTTTGTCATTAGCATTATCAGCTTTTCCATCTTTTTTATATGATTTCACATGATTGCTATTGTGATTATTTTTGTTATTCTGAAAAACGAAAACAGGATTAAAGATGCAAAATATTATATACAAAAATTCTCATTTAGAGTATTTTACCTAAGTCCATTTTCTATTGAAAATTAGACACTAACCTTAACATTTTCTTTATGTTTTCCATCTTTCTTACTAGACGATTCATTTTTCTTCAGTCCATATTTGTATAACCTATAAAGCTGCTTTGCATCAAAGTTTGTAAACTTGGAAACAAAGTACCAGAGATTACTTCTCCACTCAACTTTCTTTTCGGGATCAGGATATGCGTCTACACATATGTCTATTTGGTTCCCGATCTGCGTGAGGCAGGCTCGCGTCCTAGCTACTTGATCAGCTTCAGATAATGTTTGGTCAGGATTATCTAGTGCTCTCAATGCTTTCTTCACAGGCCTCATTTTTTCTTTACACTGCAAAAAAAGGTTTATAAACATTTAATACATTTAGCATATCATCAAAGGTTTAATATTAGGCTGTTACTGTATTTTTTTTATGCATACCTCTTCAAAGACTGAAGGGTCGAGGTCGCCGAGTACCTCCAGTGCCCTCGGTTCATTGTTGGCAGTGAAATGCATGGGGCCCGCGGGCTTCTTGTTGCGCGACTTCATTTTGTCAGATTTCCTATTGCCATCTCTCTTTGCGCGCTTTTTATCTCGCTCTTTCCTGTCATTCGATGTCTCATCGTGAGTGGACACATCTTCTAATTTCGACTTATTCTGAAATATAAATAAATACAGTTAGCAATTTACTGTAACCTATCGTCATAATTTTAATCATATTATGTGAAAATTACAAACCTTATCAGATTTATCATTTTTACCAGTCTTATTTGATTTCTTATTCTCATCTCCAGAACTACCGTCATCTTCTACAATATCCTTGGTAACAGGCTCTTTCTGTCCTCTCTTAGTCCGAGGTTTTCTTTGTTTTTGCTTGCCATTCTTTTGATCTTGCAATTTCTTTATGAGTTTCAGTAAATACTCTGCGCGCGATTGCAAATGTTTTGCTTGAGGTTTCTTATCTTCATTGGTGAGTATTTTATCTCCAATTTCAAAGGATGAATCCATTTTAATAGCTTCCCAGGATCCCATACCATATTGATATATTCCTGCTAGTAATTTAGAATCATCTGCTACACCCCACTCAACATCGAAGTTTGCCGGCCTCGTCCTGCAGAAACAAAAAAAAAAAATAAAAAATCGCCCTTTTTACCTGACTAATTATTTTTTTAATTTTGCTGTCCAGGTTAAGGTTACATGCCTGAAATCCAATTGCCACTTAAGTCTCTCTTCTTTCGTGTCGGGCAGGAAAACGTCGAGCGGCGCCAGTTCGTCCTGACACGCCGCCATCGTCTTGGCATTGACTGGTACACCGCCAAGCTTGAAGGTTTTCCTAGCATTCTTGCGGCCTTCAGTTTGTTCATCTGGAAGGAGATCATTTTATTACTAATGATTACATACATCTTTCATGGTTAAGGCAAGGTACATGGTCCATGTACTAAAAGTTATGATCATGATATTAGCTATGCTATGGCAAGACATAGAACAATGTTTCCCTCAAAAACTTGATAGTGTCCACCTTATCAAAAACTCATGATTCCTGCTAATATGTAGTATCAAACGTTGGTATTTTAATTTTAAAAGACTGAAAATACTTACTTGCTACTTCTGATGTATCATTTAGCACAGCTTTACATCTCTCTTGCAAAATTTCCCCCAACTTCTTGAGTTCTGCTAAAGGTTTTTCTTGTAATTCTGCATCGCACGCTATACTATCGAGATGCTTTAGGGGTGCCGAAAACTTTTTGAAACTCTTGACAAATCTTCGAATCTGCAATTATTAAATGTTGCTTAGAAACTCCATGATTGGCTGACATTTTCAGTATCAATTAGCTATTCGACTGTTATTTGAGCTATTTAAACAAAATTGGCTAATTACATACTCGCCAAGTTATACTGTATCTGTAAACATTTTGTAGTTTCATTATTTACCTCTTGATCAGTAAAGCCTTTGATTTTCTCTCTATGCGAGGCAGGTGGTCGGCCTCGCTTCCTTGGCCGGTCGTCGTCGGAGCCTCCATCCGTGCCGTCGCTCTCGGCGTCTCCGTCCAGCTCGGCGCCGTCGCCGCCCTCCGCCGACCCACGACCGCGACGCTTACGACCTTCACCTATTAAATAAGAGTTTTATTAGAGAAAGTATACAGTGTAGTTACTCACCACACCAAACGACATAATATGAACTATAATGTAATTGAAAAATTGGTTGTGTAAAGATCTACTCGATTCCGAAAGCTACAATTTGTCTCTTCTGAACTTTATTAGTAGCAATAACACAAAAGTTTTTTAAGTATTTTGCCAGGTGTAACAATTATACTCACTGCCATCAGCATTATTAGCTTGCAAATTCTTTCTCCTAGGAGGAAGGTATAAATCCTCCATTTCTTTATTTTTCTCCTGTTCAGCTATCGTCTTGCGAACATTTTCAGGAATAATATCATCCTAGAAACAAAAACAAAAATATTACAAAACATCCCTTAATCTGACTAGTCAAAATTACTACATCGAAAATTTACTTTTACGCACCCAATCTTTACTTTCTTCTTCAGCGTTTTCTTTCTTGACTTCCATTACAGCTTTGTCTTCGTCAAATGCGAAACTAGCAACTTTGAAAGCTGACAGCAACTCGTCTCCCGCCATAGAAGGACCTTCGTCGCGGGTCTCAGCTCGTTGCAGGATTTCATCAATATCACACTGTGTAAAAAATAAACATGTGTAAAGAACCATCATGGAACTTTAAGACCTTGATTGTCTATTGTAATATAATAAAAAGGAATCATTTTTTTGTAACATTTAATCAGGGTCAAGGCGGTAGTTCTCATGGAACGCGAGTGGAACTGTGGAACAGCTACATAGTTATATATATTTTTTACTTACGACAGGATCCTCATCATTCTCATCATCATCCTTAAATAACTCTTCAGCACCAAATTTTAATATTGCATTTAAGTCTTCTTTGTTGAATGGGTTATTGGCACTTGTCGCAGACGCATCACGCTTGTTGAGAACAGTTCGGCCAGTCGTGTCCATTCTCTGGATAACGAGATGATCAAGCACCATTTTTCTTTTAGCTCTTTCCACAATATCTTCTTCTACCGACCTAGCAGTAACTAATCTATAAATGTTGACCTGAAAGAATAGATGAGAAAGGGTTTAATCACGCGTTCATATTACACGAGATAAACTTGCTAATAAATAAGTACGTCATTTAAATGAGGCACTTGAAAGAATGATATAATTACCTGGTTCTTTTGTCCAATACGATGCGCTCGTGCTTGAGCTTGCAAATCGTTTTGAGGATTCCAATCTGAATCGAAAATAATGACGGTGTCGGCAGTGGCCAAGTTGATACCAAGACCTCCAGCGCGTGTTGACAATAAGAAACAGAAATCCGTCGAACCCTCAGCATTGAAGTGATCTAAGGCTTGTTTCCTAATTTCACCCTTTATACTGCCATCAAGACGTTGGAAAGGAAAATGCCTTCTTTGTAAATATTCAGCCAAAATGTCCAACATTCTGACCATTTGTGAAAATATTAGCACTCTATGACCTGTTTCTTTTAACCTACATAACAGCTTATCTAATAGGAGTAATTTTCCCGAACCCCTCAATAATTTCTGAAACAATGAACAATATTGTTAGTATACATATTGCTATGCAAATGCTGAATTAATGTGTATATTTGAGAGAAGTGTTACCTCTACAGCATCAGTTGTTGCAAGTGATGCTCTAGATTCAAAATCTTCGGGCTTCGTCAATAAGGCATGATTACAGCATTTCTTTAATTCAATAACTATATTAATGAATGTATTTATAGACCCTTTCACTCCTTTTCTAAGGGCACTATAATTTTTGGTGAGAATCCATTTATAGTATTGCTTTTGAATCGAAGTCATTTCTACTCTTAAGATTTGTTCTACTTTGGCAGGCAATGACTTTTCGACATCCTTCTTCTGCCTTCTTAAAATAAATGGTTCTAATTGCTTGTGTAACTTTTCGTAGCCTTTAGTGGCAGCATCTTCATGGTCTTTCTCAAATTCTTCCCAAGACTCAAACCTGAAATAGATGCACTTGTTAAATAACTCCCACAAAACAAACTTAGTGTTTATTTAATATTTATTATCACAATACTTACTTATAAGGCATTATAAAATGCAATAAGGCCCATAATTCCTTCAAGGAATTCTGTAGTGGAGTACCCGTAACCAGTAACCTATGATTTGTATCAAATTCCTTAAGTGCTTTATACAATAGAGAATCATCGTTTTTTAACCTGTGTGCCTCATCTACTAATAAGCACGCCCAACTAAAGGACCTTAGGAATTGTCTATCTTTGAGTAAAATCTCATATGTAGTTAAGATGGCATTGAACTTCAGTCTTTTTGAGCTAGCGAAACTCCATTCAAATTGTCTGAGCTGTAAGATAGGAAAAAATAGGAATTAAGTACCTATAAAACGAATGGATTGCATAAACAGGTGTTTATATTAATGTTTACTTACGATTTCTCTACTACTGAGATCACCAATATAAGTAACAACATTAATATCAGGCGCCCACTGCTCAAACTCTCGCTGCCACGCCGTCATTGTACTTAAAGGCACAACACATAGGAATGGTCCATAAAGTTGTTGTGATTTGAAGAGGTAGTATAGAAAACAAATGGTCTGAAAAGAGTTGATGAGAGGATAATACAAACATGTAGAATGTTTCTTTCAATGCCTAGATTTCAATTTTATAATCTACTCAACATACCTGTATAGTTTTACCTAAACCCATTTCGTCGGCAAGAATAACAGAGTTGTCTTTACACCAGGAATGTATTAACCAGTTTAATCCATCCATTTGATAGTCTCTCAACACAAAACTCTGTAAAGAAGGAAATATAATTTATTTTATTACCATGGTATCATATAGCCATATTAGTCAAATTCAGATTCAGGGAAGAATGTAATGTAATTTAAACCATCAAGTAGCCAGAGCTCAATTCAATCATAAAACTGAAGTACTATTTGTCTATGTCGACTTTTGAATAATAAATATAATAACATTATACGTATTAACATTCTAAAATCATAAAACGCGCTCATTGATAACGATTGCTGCGTGATTACTCGTTCTAGGTCACAGCTCTTAAGTTTTAAATAAGCGACATCTGACAGAGTTAGTAAAAACTTCGGAGTTTAAGTAATCTCAACGGTATACCGGTAGATGGCGTTGATTTAAACAGAGCAAATAACCTAAACAGTGGAAATTTGACGTATGATATTGAAATTAACCTGAAATCAAAATATGTTATAAAAATAATAATTGCAAATGAAAATAAATATCAGAAGAAATTTTGACTAAAAGAAAATAATTTAAGAAATACGTATTTAATAAAAAATAGCATACCGCATCTTTTCCCATGTATTCAGGCTGTTCCTTGACATGGTGGAACTTAGGCCTTCTCCTCAAAACAGGACAATGCCGAGACGGCGTCGTTTTGGCTGCTTCTCTATATTTGAAATGTTCTACTTCTTGTGGCCATCTCTTTTCTATTAAAATCGCATCTTCCCAAGTGGCATCTGCATATGGAAGTGACTCCCATTTGCAAAAGTACTCGTGTGCTGTACCGCCGCCTTCTAGTTCCCGCGTCTGTTCCGCTGTTAAAGCAAACAGTTTAGTTGACATAAGTATGATTACAAAACATACATAGGTAATATTTACAATCAATGGAACAACAATTATAAAAATTAATAATTACCTATTATCCTCTCTACATTATTGTAAGTCTTCACCAATTCTTGCTGCAACTCATTTTGACATTCAAAATAATCTATATCCTCAGGACCCGCCTGCTGCCTCCACCATGATAATTCAGCTTCTTTCTTTATATAATTTTCTAATTTCTTAAGACCTTTAACCTTTTGTTCATTGAGTGACCTTTCGGACTCCCATGTATTGTGAATGTGTGACCAGCCTTTCCATTTGATCAGGTACTGAGGTTCAGTTGAGTCAGCATCATCAGGGTTACAATCGGCATTAGGATCTCCGTGTTCCTCTATGTAGTAAAGTGTAGTCACATTCCCAGTGACTGCATAATGATAAGAAGACATTAGCTAAAATTTAATAGTGTATTTGCACCAAAATGCAAAAATAACAGAACACTAAATTCAATATTAAAACTTTCTATAAAAAATAAAGTAAAAAACCATAGAATTCAAACTATACCTCCTTTTTTCCCTCGGCGGACGCCTAAGACCCTTTCAATAGTCTCACTATGGTCTTCCGGTTCAGGTTCCGCCTCAGCTTCACCATCCACGCCTTCCACTTCCAAAAGATCAGAGGAGTCGGTTTGTTCATCACTCGCTTCTTTGTAACTAACTGCGGCGCCCGTACGTCGCGTTGCTGTCCTACAAAACAACAAATCACAAATGCATTGCCTATATCAGCGACATCTCTTAGTATTGACGGAAACAAGCGCCCTCTGACGTCACCGACAAACGTAAGCATATCGGTCAAGTACGCGCGGTGATAGTCGCTAAATGCGCCGCCATTTTGTGTTGTTCAAAGTCACGATACATTTGGTGAGCAGAGTAGCAAAAAATTTTAAGGCCGCTTTCAATATTTTTTTGCAAAATACGAATTGCTATATTTTAACCATTTTTCAGAGTTCAAAGAGCGCTGAGCACTTAGCAAAATGCCGTTTTATTTTTATATGCGACAGTTGTATTTAATATGCGTTTCGGCGGAGGTTGACTATATAACACAAATCCAGTGAATTTATTACTTGCTGAAATGATATTTTCATAATGTGATTTATAACAAGATTTTTAAAATGCAAACATAATGAATACCTAATAGTTCAAAAGAATTGCCATCCACTAAACTGATTTTATTTATTATTATTTAACCAGAAATAATATTCCATCGACTAGGAGACTTATTCGACTGAACGAAGAAGTATTCGGTCGAGCGAAGAAGTATTCGGCCGAGCGAAGAAGTATTCGATTGAACGAAGAAGTATTCGGTCGAGCGAAGAAGTATTCGGCCGAGCGAAGTATTCGATTGAACAAAGAAGTATTCGATTGAACGAAGAAGTATTCGATTGAACGAAGAAGTATTCGATTGAACGAAGAAGTATTCCGTCGAGCGAAGAAGTATTCGGTCGAGCGAAGAAGTATTCCGTCGAGCGAAGAAGTATTCGGTCGAGCGAAGAAGTATTCCATTGAGCGAAGAAGTATTCGGTCGAGCGAAGAAGTATTTGGCCGGAAGCAGGAGTTTATAGCCACACAAATATTCGGCTGAGTAAATAAATAACAGATTAAAAGATTTCCCAATTTAATTAAAAAATAATATTCCATTGAAAAGAAGTATTCGGCGGAACTAAGCAATCAACTGAAGGAAGAAGTAATCAGCCGAATGATGAGATATTTGGCGGGAAGCAGGAGTTGTTCGCCACAAATACAAATATGCGACCACCATTATTCGACCTAAAAGACGAATTATTCGGCAGAAAGAAGGAGTATTCGGCCGAACGAAGAAGTATTCGATCGAACGAAGAAGTATTCGATCGAACGAAGAAGTATTCATCCGAATGAAGAAGTATTCAACCGAATGAACGAGTCCAAACAACAACAGCAATAAAGCATATTCTGCTTATGGTTTATTTCGGCCCAAACATTTAGATTCGGAATAAACACTTTTGCTGACAATTTTCGAAAATAGAATGCACAATGAATAAAAAAACAGTAAAATTAAAGGCTAAAATCTATCTTATTTTTTAACCTGAGTTCTTACTCATCTCGTTATCTTTAACTGTGCTTATTTTCATTTACTACAATCATAAAAATGAGTTTCAGAAATAGCATTTAAATTATCTAAAAATACAAGAACTACATATTGTACTTTGACAATTACATTACTATTATGATGCCACTAGTTTTTATCAAAACATAATTAAAAATAAGTAAAACCATTATTATGAGAATAATTAATATCATAAACACAGATTATCAATCTGTATTAATGATCATGTTAATGAAAATATAACATTACTACTGCTAGAGATAGCTATTTTTGAGAATAAATTGTATAAAGATACAAACCTTTTGGTTTCATCATCAGTGCCTTCTGAACTCTCATCCTCATCGCTGGTAAATCTTCTTCGAGTTGGTTTCCTTTTCCTGAGAGGTACACTTCTTTGGCCTGGTCGTTTGGAGGGTGGGGGCGGTGAACCTTTTAAGTCACTATCACTATCAGAAGAGTCTGAATTCCATGAATCACTAAAATATTTCATTTTTGTTAAAAACACAATAACATATTATGACATCGGCATGTATTTGTATTTATTACTACCTTTTTTTTCTACTTTTTCTACTGTGAGTCCTGCCTCTTTCACTTGAATCACTATCTGCTAATTTAAGTCTATCTGGTTCCTTTCTTGATCTGGCTGATCTCCTAATTCCATAAATGTCAGGATTGTCTTCCCATAAGTCTGACTTTAATTTGCTATTTCGTGATCTAGATTTAGTAGGAGAATCATCATCTGAAGAATTCTTGTCTGTATGATGATCAGATTTTGATGAGTTTGCATGACTGTGCTTTGGTGATGATTTTGTGTCATCACTGTGATGAGATCTGTTAAAAGATTTCTCAGATCCAGACCTTTCAGACCCAGACCCTGATGAACTAGATCCACTTTCACTGTTAATACAATAATTATAACATTACATTTACATACATAATAAGAAAGTCACTATTACTACAATATGAGGAAATACCTACCTTTCACTACCTGAACCTGAGCCGCTGGAATCACTCTTCTCACCTTTATCGCTATTCGAATCACTTCCAGATTCGTTCATGAATCCCTTCTGGAACAAATTCGAATCATTAATGATGAAAACAACTGCATAAAATGTTCGTAACCTTATTTGTAACCTATTCTTAAATTGTATGCTGTAAATTTCGATCATTGTTTAAAAAAATATATAAAATGAAAAGTACAATAATATTTTTGTGCATAATTAAGAATTGCATGTCACAATAAGCATCAAATTATCATTTTATAATTTAAAATGACTTCTAGTGGTTTGTTTAGTGCAGTGTAGAATGTAACGCTAGCTTTCAAAAGGTTAACGGCCCTAGAAATTAAGTTTTTTTTATAGAGCCAATATTAATTAAATGTTTTAAATCTTGGCTCTATCTGAAGTAACACTGGTTCTGCTTGATTTGGCACCTATTGGTTAATGAAAACTCCTGAAGAAATAATTACTAACCTCAAAGTATGCGTTCAAAGGCAGAAAACATCAAAAACTCAAAATATTTCATTAAAATTAAATAAATTGAGGATGCTTGAAGAATATTACAATTTACACCAGTTTTACCAGTGGGATCATAGGGAAATTTAATGAAAAAGACCAACATAACCTCAAATGATTGTGTCTTGAGTAGCAAAGCTCAGTAAGACCTATTTTCAAAGCTAAATTGCAAAAATGGGTCCCTTTTGAAAATCATTTTCACTGCGTGGTATCGAAAGATTACGTAACAAAGAATCATCGCAAACACTTTCTTGCGTGGGACAAGAATGTTTTCATACATAAAAACAGCAAAATGTATTGTAAACAATCACAAAAACCCTCAAATCCACAATTACGTCTTAAAATTTCACCCTGTTTCGGGGCCACACCCAAGTCTTCTAGAACGTTCCATGAATATTTTAAGCCTTTAAAATATAACAAAATAAACAAATACACAAAAACAATGAAAGAAAAGGCTTTAAAATCACTTACCAAGTGCATTTTGGAGTTATTTCAAGGAATACACGGTTTCTTATATAATTAACGACTGAAGCAGAGAAAAACTGTATAATTCATTAAGAAAAATGTTAAGAAAACACACGATAATAAATTTTTCAGCATATTTTTATGATAAGCGAATAAAATGCGAAAAAATATTTTGCAGTAAAATCTTGTCAAGCGACGCCATTTTGTCGTCGAATAAATTCTGGTGACGACGGAAATTAAAGAACAGTAATTTTGCCACAAAACTTTAGTTAATTTAAGGTAAACAGAGACAATAACCACTAAAAAAATTAAAAACGAAACTTTAGAGCCGTCAGAAATACTACTTCTGTACTGGAAATGATGCGAGCACCGCGCACTGCCAGCGAAACTCGAAAGCTACAGCCATATTGCCATCTGCCAGCTGCCTGACGAAATAATTACGTAGGGATGTCAAGTGATCACAATGATTAGGTGCTTGGAATTTATAATAGTGGAACATTTCATTACAGCAACTTGCAGGAATTGTGCGTTTTAATTAATTTATTTATGTGATTTTTTATAAAAATATATATCAGCAAAACAAGAGTTTTCTGATTGTACATTATTTAGCTATACAATAAACAAACTGCAATAAAAATTTTCGTCAAAATTTGTGCTAATTAATTGATCGCCTAGGCAGCGCCGTTTAGATTGTTTATTAAGTGATAAACATGTCGGTAATCTATTTTTATATCACTTAAAAAAGCATATACTCGACATATTAGGAAACCACAGGAATTTACAAACTAAATGTGGTCTAGTTATGACAATATAGGTAGATACGTAAAGTATCTATTTAACTACTTGTTATTATCCTTCGCCTCTGCCTTGCCTCTGCCTCGTTGGTCTAACTGTCGCAAGTGCGGCTGCTGAGCACGAGGTCTCGGGTTCGATTCCCGAGTCGGGCCGAAATCGCTTTGTGGGTTTTAGAAGACTTTCACAAAGCAGCCCGGAGCCTGGAAGTTGGTGATTGATACACCCGTGCATCGGAGAGCACGTAAATGTCGGTCCTGCGCCTGATCTCTCTCCGGTCGTGTCGGATTGCCGTCCCATCGGGTTATGAGAGTGAAGGAATAGGGAGTGCACCTGCGTCTGCGCAAATGCTTGTGCACTATAATATGTCCTGCGCAATTGGCTGATCTCCTTAAATGAGAACAGCCGCCGTAGCCGATAATCGGCTAGGAGGACATCATTATCCTTCACAGTTAAATATGATCTAAGAATCTACATATAACGCAACAGCTACTTTAGTCCAGTAAACAGGTAAACATTCATAGCTTTTTTACAAATTAAAAATATCGGGAACCTGTTCCAATTCGGAATAGTTCCAAGGGTATTTCAAATGGCACATCACTATAGTCTTTGCAAGCAATTCTACCAACAAAATCGCGCGTCACATCCGCTTTTGTTAAAAAAATATATTGGTTCGAATGATATTCTCGCCGGACTGACTCATTTTCCTCAGCATGTTCCTTTGGAAAAAGATCCATCCTTTTCAAATGGATTGCTTGCAGGCAATAATGCTGTTGTAATTGCTCGATGACCTCAACAGACTCTCCCAGGGAGTAGGTCTTTAAACATGAGTCGGAGATCATAACTAACCTCCATGTAAAAATGGGAGACTACCATCGAAGTGGTTGACGAGTACAATATACCTAGGGTAAACAGTTCAGCTAAATAAGTCCAACTTCAAGAAGGAAGTCAGTCATCGAATCCAACACGACTGGGCAAAGTTCGGGAAGATACTAACGTGTACTAACGTATTCTCGTCGCCAATACCGCAGATGAAGGTTTATGTGTTGCCAGTGATTTCATACGGCACAAAGACGTGGTCGCTAACTATGGGCCCCATGAATCAAAGTCACTCAGACAGCAATGCTGCAATGGAGAGAAACCCACATGAGTTTTGTTACTGGTGTACCTAATGACCTCACTGAAGCTGGATGTGGACAGAACGCCAAGGTTCGTCGGTTTAGTAGAAAAGATTTTAGAGATAGTATGACTGAATTTAAGCCTACCGAAACTTGTGTCATTACCTTTAATGACCGAATATTACTTAACCTACTAGAATATACTGTATCATCATCCAGTGCCGCTAGTGTTGCAGGTCACATGGAGTCTATGTGTAGATGAAAAACTCCCTACAGTAAATGTGGCCATAATCACCGTGGTAGTTGCAGCATTTCTCAATGCTGCTGCTGCTTTCCATCAATATCCTCTCCCATCACTAGATAAACAGCTCAATCCTTCTTTACTCTAGCCTAAGTGCCTTTGCCCTTGCCTTCAGAATTCGTTCTGTAACTCGCTGTGGATACAGCGTGAGGAAGTTTGCAGAAGAAGAAGATACCCTTCTATCTGCCGCTATTAGTCGATTAAAGTCATGTAGTATGTAGTCATGATGTTGATTAAATAAATATCTACGATGATAATATGTCAATGTTCACTTCGGAAAGACGAATTTACGATATAAGTACCCATTTCACGATTTAAAAAATAATAATTGGCTTTTGCCAATCAGTGGGACAGTTTAAGAATTTTTACCTTTTAGACACCAACAATGTAGGTATGTAGACTTTATTTAAAGGATCAATGGTACCTATGTTTTTTTTTATTTTATTTGTACTTTTCCGAGTAAATAAAATTCCACTATACCCTATCCACGGAAGCAAGAGCTAAAAGGTAAACAAAGAATGACAGTTTTTCAAGATGGCGGTATAACCCGACCGATGACAAAATCACAGATACTGCGAACATTTTACACAAAAATGTGACGTTTTGTCATCGGTCGGGTTATACCGCCATCTTGAAAAACTGTCATTCTTTGTTTACCTTTTAGCTCTTGCTTCCGTGGATAGAGTATAGTCTGATTTTCATATTCAATAGAAGTTTCCTGCTTGGCATCAACTATGGTCACACTACGATTATCCGGGACAGCGATTAACATATGAGTACAAAGTGTCTGCTGAGACGGTCATTATTTTTTTAATACGCTTTGATGTTCTTGACTACTGTCTCCATGTTTCACTAGATACTGCTCTAGGTGTTGTGCATTCTCAAAATATCTATTTAAAAATTAATAACGCGACTTCATTTTTTCCTAGTCCGTCAAGTGGCTTACAACTTATCATAAGTACTAATATTATAAAGCTGAAGAGTTTGTTTGTTTGTTTGAACGCGCTAATCTCAGGAACTACTGGTCCGATTTGAAAATTTATTTCAGTGTTAGATAGCCCATTCATCGAGGAAGGCTATAGGCTACTTTTTATCCCGGTACGGGAAGTAGTTCCCACGGGATGCGGGTGAAACCGCTGCGGCAGAAGCTAGTCAATAATAATACATTGTATTACAAAACATAAATACCTAAGATAAAATGTTGTTTATACAAACAAACCTTCTAATATACTAGAAACTTAAATAAATACATATTAATATAAAAAAAACATCAACGAAGTCATGCCTAGCTTTTATAAATCTGCGGTCACTAGGCGGTATGGTTGAGACTTTAGCTTGCACTATGAGCAAATAAAAAAAATTGTCAATGTCAAATAGACGTCAGGCAGGTGATCAATAAAAGTTGTGCATGATTACCATTGGATTCGAATTTTGAGTTGGTGGTGTTCACATGTGGTTTTCTTCTCAACGCAAATTTTGAGCTATATTTGTGCTTTTTTGGTGTTTTCTGTGGTGCCTGCTTAGTTTTGAGTGTGTTTTATATGTAGATTTGTGTTTCATTATTCATCATTTCATCATTTCATCTGTAAGTAGTCTTGTATTTTAATTAATTTTGTGCGACGTTGGCGTATGCCAATAAATAAACATGGCGGACAAACAGGGGCCGCCGGGACGCCCTCCCGACCCCTCATGTACTTCTGCAATTGAAACAGTAATGACCGTCCCATTGTCTAAATTTGAGGCAATGGAAGCGGAAACTTCAACTCATAAGAGAAAGCATCCTAGTCAGGACGAGGATGTTACTGATGTTAATAATGTTAATGCTACAAAACGCGACCGAGTCACCCCTCCATCATTGGTGTCACGTTCCAAATATACCAACTTAGATAGGGAGCCATATCTGGTATATGTTTCCTTCACGGATTCAGACTCCACTTCTGGATCCACCCTTCACCCCATAAGATTTGGTCAATTAATGCAAAAATTAAACATTAAGAATATTAAATTAGGCGGGATCAAGAGAATTGGCAGAAATAAGATCTCGGTGGAGTTTGAAAGCCATGAGGATGCTAATATCTTTATTGAAAGCCCAGCTATTAAGCTCAAAGGTTTTGTTTCTACTATTCCCACCTTCAACATCACAAGGATGGGGTAGTGAAGGGTGTACCAACTGATTGGTCAGAATTAGAGGTCATCGATAATCTTAAGTCCCCCATGCTAAAATGTTGAAGGTGAGACGCTTAAATAGGAGGGTTGTCAATGAAGGTAAGTCGGTGGGTCCCTACATCAAGCGTGGTCGTCACATTTGATGGTCAGGTCCTCCCGGATCGCGTCTTTTGTTTTTATAATTCGCTCCCTGTGGAGACATATAACTACCCCACTGTTCAATGTTATGCATGTTGCAAATACGGGCACACTAGACCCAATTGCAGGTCTAAGCCACGATGCTTCCGTTGTGGTGGGGATCACCTTGGGGACGGTTGCTCTGTTGAGGATCCCAAATGTTTATATTGCTCTGGCTCTCATCCCGCTAATAGCAGACACTGCCCAGAGTTTATCCGTCAGAAAAATATCAAAGCGTCCATGGCCAAAGACAACATTTCCTACTCTGAAGCTGCCAGAATTCATGCCCCTTCCTTCCGTTCCTTTGCAGATGTTACGGCTTCAACCCCTATCACTCAGACTATTCATCAGATTCTCACACAGGAACCTCGCTCCCCGTCCCTCCCCTAATTACATTTCTCACTCCCAACCCTCCACTTCATCATCCTACAAAAAAACTATTTTGACCCGCCCTAAACCTCACCCCTCGCTGCAGCCTGGCTATGACCGAAGGGCTCACCAGGACATTATTAATAGCTTCTCGTTCTCCCCTTCGCCTAATGGTTGTGCTCTTCTAGATTCTCCTCCTTCTGAAAAAGATCATGTACAGACCATACAATCTATTATCGTTTACTATCCTCCTTACTTGTTAACTTTCCTTTACCTGACCACGTTGCCACAAATTTAATAAGCTCCATTAAATCTCAGCACATTCCATCTTCTACAGTGGAATACCAGAAGTCTGATCCCAAAAAAAAATGAAATTGCTCATTTAATTAATCAGTACAAACCGGCATTGTTTGCAATTTCTGAAACATGGCTAAAGCCACATCTCGTGTTTAATATGGCTGGGTATAGCGTGCTTCGGGATGACCGTCTTGACGGTTATGGAGGAGCGGCTATACTGGTTAATAATGTTCTCCCATTTTCCCCCTTATCCCTTCCCCCTCACGGAGATGAGATTAATGCCGTAGGTGTTAATATTGTCGGTGTTAATGTTATTTCTGTCTATATACCCTCTCCTGATTCCTCTTGTTTCCAGTATATACGTTCTATTTGCTCTTTATTTTATCCTGTAATTTTTCTAGGTGATTTCAACTGCCACCACTCTCTGTGGGGATCTGACCATTGTGATAGTGCGGGTAATGAATTAGTGAATCTGCTGGATGACTTGGGGTTATGTGTTATCAATGATGGATCTTTCACGCGCCTTCCTAGACCTGGACAATCGCTAAGTTGTTTAGATCTAACACTGTGTTCAGCCCGTTTGGCCGCTGATATGGTATGGAAAAGGCTTAACCTAACACATGGTAGTGACCACTATCCTATATGTACTACTCTCACCACTAGGTGCCTTCCGCAAAAGGAAAGCCCCCCTCTTTTAAAGTACAGGCTGTCTGATGCTAGGTGGGACCTGTACTCTCAGATCCTTGAGGACGCAATCCATACCTTGCCCCAGGTGTCTTTTGACAACCTTGACGTCTGTATTTCGCAACTTTCTGATGCCATTTCATCAGCCGCTGATGAGAGCATACCTCTTAAGAATTCGGCTTCTGGAAAAATATCATCCCGCCCTGGTGGGACCGCGAATGCACCAGCATCATCAAACTCCGCAATGAAGCTGAACAGAGCTATGCTCTCAACATGGCTATTGAAAACCTGGTGGAATATAACCGGATTGTTGCGAGATCCAGACGCCTATTTAAGAAAAAGAAATATGAAGGTTGGAAAAAATTCTGTTCTTCGCTTTCCCCCTCCACTCCTTCTTCCATGATTTGGCAAAACTTTAGAAGATTTAAACGTGGTTGTTCTGTTCAAAATTCTTCAACTATCCCCATTGACCTAGCAGATTCTTTTCTTTACAAGTTAGCCCCTTCGTCTGTCCCTTTTGTAACAGAATGCCCTTCTGCTCCCAGTAGTGAGGTCATGTCGGTAGACCCGTTGGAAGCCCCCTTTTCCATTAATGAACTCAATGCCGTGCTCCAGCATGTCAAGGACACTGCACCTGGTATCGACGGCCATCCATATTCTTTTATAAGAAGTTGGGTGCCTGCGGACGCCAATACTTGTTGGACATCATGAATACTTGCTTCACTCTGTCATATATCCCTGATAGCTGGAAAACACAGTTGATCATCCCCATATTGAAACCTGGGAAATCCCCGGATAGTCCAGATCACTTTCGTCCTATTGCCCTTTCTCCAGTCATAGGCAAAATTATGGAGCATCTTATTAAAAACCGATTGGAGTGGTTTGTGGAGAGCCGAGGTGTTTTATCTAAGTCGCAGTTTGGCTTCCGAAAGGGGGCAGGTACCATGGACAGTGTTAGCATCCTGACAACTGATACCCGGATAGCATTCAGTAGAGATGAATCGGTTTTAGCGGTCTTCCTAGACATAACAGCGGCATACGATAATGTCCTTCTTTCGGTTCTCAGGGAAAAACTACGGAAGCTGGGTGTTTCTGAACGGATGCTGCATTGTACATGTAACCTGCTCTCTGGTCGTAGGGTCAAGATTCGTATCCCTGGAGAAGATTCCGATTGTAGAACGGTCTGGCGTGGGCTTCCTCAGGGTCCGTTCTTAGTCCGCTACTTTATAATATTTACACCTCGGATCTTCATGATTCCCTCAACTTGGATTGTCAGATTCTTCAATATGCGGATGATCTGTGTTTGTACATCCCTACTTCATCTATTGAAAGAGCTAGTGAGTCCATGCAAATATCACTCAATTCCTTAAATCAGTGGTTAATTGACCATGGCCTTGTACTGTCTGCTCCAAAAAGCTCTGCGGTTGTTTTTACACGTAAGCGTACTGTTCCTCATGTCAACCTTAAAATTGAAGAATCTCCCATTGAAGTTGTTAATAATGTGAAATTTCTTGGGGTTATATTGGACTCTAAATTGTCAGGGTGTTTCATCTCAACTACATTAGCCTTAAGTGCGAGAAGAAACTTAATATGCTTCGTGCGCTAGCAGGAGTCTGGTGGGGTGCTCACCCCTTCACCCTAAAATTGGTATATAATGCTACAATAAGAAGCTTGCTTGATTACGGCTCCTTCTTATTTGAACCCTGTAATAAAGTTGCTATTGCTAAGCTGGAGGCCATTCAGGCTAAATCTCTTAGAATCGTTTTAGGGTGCATGAGGTCCACCCCTAAAAACACCTTGCAAGTGGAGAGTGGCGACCCCCCTCTTCTCATCCGTAGACAGTATTTAGCCGACAAGTTTCTTTACAAGACTTATTTCCTCAGTGAGCACCTGCTTCTGCCTAGGCTGTCAACTCTTGAAGGCCTATGCAGGCAGAGTGATTACTGGAGACATAAAGCCCCTCCTCTTTTAGTTAATTCCTTTCGAAAAATCCTTGAAATTAAGGATAATTCCTTAATCTCTCAGCAAGATAAACTTCCCTTGTATTCCTGCTCCTTTGACACGTGTAACTTTGTGCCAAATGTCTCCTATATTGACATTAGGAAAGACACTGCAAACGCAAATGCCCATTTTCTTTGCACTATAAATGACAAGTGGCCTGATTATTATAAATTCTATACGGATGCTTCAAAATTAACCACTGATGGAAAGACTGGTGTTGCCGTATACAACTCTAACTCTCAGATATTTCTCCAATTTCAATGTCCTCCTGAGTCATCGGTGTTCACGGGAGAGTGCATTGGGATCCTCGAGGCATGTTTATTTATCTCCTCTCACCCTGCTATTAAAAAAGCAGTGGTTTTCACTGATTCCAAAAGTGCCCTGGATGCGATTGTTAAAAATTCGTTTAAGGACCATCTCCGTAGCCCAATTATCGTTGAAATTAAATCAGTATTGCTTTTGTGCTCTACAAAGGGCGTGGAGATTGTATTGGTATGGATTCCTAGTCATGTTGGTATTAGAGGTAATGAAATTGCGGATGTATCAGCCAAAGGTGCGATTAGTAGCAGCATGGCTGATAAAAAACACTACTCGGTGCAGATCTATGACCTGGCTCACAAAGCTAAATCAGACCTATTCCAGTCCTGGCAAACTGACTGGTCCGAGTCCAGTAAGATGAAAGGTGGTCTGTTTGCCTCTATTCAACCATCCATTCCTGCGAAGCCTTGGTTCTATAAACATAAAAAAGTATCCAAGACCGTTATTTCCGTTATCTGCAGAATACGTATTGGTCACTGTTGCTCCCCAGTTTTCTTAAACAAAATAAGAGTTCGGGACTCCTCACTCTGTGAATGTGGTCTAGATGAAGGCACGCTTGACCATATCTTTCTTAATTGCCCCCTGAATGATGCTTTCTCTTTTGATCGTGTCATTGCTAAACTAAAAATTCAATACCCGGTAAATGTTCGTCATCTTCTTTCATTCTTTCCTAACCCTCTAATGGTAAATGCTTTTGTTAGATTTATTTCTTCTAATAATGTTAAATTGTAACAGTCATCACTCTTTCATAATGGTAATAAGTAATGTGTATATAATTACTTGTGTACTAAGTTAATTTTAGCAAATTCATTAATTATAGTGTATGTATTTTGTTGCAGGCTCGATATCCTCCACCAGAAAAGTTGGAATTATTTTCTTACATTAATTTCTATATATTTTTCTTTTTCTGTTTCATATTTTCCCATGTGTCGTCACTAGCTACGCGAGTCTGGCAGAAATTGCCGTCAAATACGGCAGATTGCCATAAAAAAGTTGTGCATGCGTGCATATTGCATTTAATAACACCGAATACATCTTATTTGATACTGATATTGATGTCGAAAGATAAAGAGAAGTTTTGTATCTCATTCTTCAACAGAAGCCCGAAAATACATATGAAACAAATATTCTGTACAATCCATGATTTGTGATTTTGTAAAAAATTATAGAAGGTAAACAGTGTGTTTGTGTTTGTAGATATATCTGTGAAATCATGTTAAATGAGAAAAAATAGTTTTAGTATGAGACCTTATGCTGTACCTACTAGTATAATTGACTGTTATGTATTGGAGCATCACCATGCATAAAGCATAAAGAAAATTAATAGTATTTTTAGGCACTTTTCTGGTGACAACTACCCTACCCAAAGTAGCTATTGGTGTAACTGTAAAGTAACTAATTAAAGATTAAAGTGGAACAAAAAAAACTATTTGAGCAGTTGTGGTTGCTTCGTTGCTGAAAAAATACTTTAATTTTCCAGATACAATGATACAAATCACGGACCTTCCGGAAGAAATCTTGCTGATCATAGTAAGAAGACTGGATTTCTGGACTTTATCCCAAATGTATAATACCTGTAAGAGTTTCAGAAATCTGCTCTCCTTGCATGGGGTTATTGTTGAATGTAACATGTCTAAGAATTTAATGGCAACAGTGAACACACTGAAGCTTGGACTCTTCAAATCGATTGCAAACCATCTGTTAGAACTCAACATGCAAGGTGTGCCAGATTTAACTAGATCAAAAGTTCTGCCTGCCTTTAAGAAGTTGAAACGTTTAAAGATCCTAGACATTTCCTACACAAACCTGAATATTTCTGATTTAATGGCAATACATAGTGTATGTCCTTCTTTGAAAGATGTTACTGTCAATTTTGTTTCTGGCGAAGGTACTACTGTTTTGCTAGCAGAAGAGTGTATATTACAGCACCAATTACTTTTTGCACATTTTGAAAATATTCATCTGGTGGGTTCCTTGCAAAACTTGTTACATTCTAAATTAGTATTCCGTTTCTTGAAAAAAGCAAAATTAGACACCCTCAAATTTAGTGCAGTACAAGTTGATAATATGCACATAACAGTTTTGAAACCGTATAACGTAGTTTATGAAGTACCTCAATTCAATCACTTTGCAATTTTTTTGATGAATTGGAGGGCAACCAGGACCTATGGATATCTCTCCCAGTTTCCTATCATATCCATGTTAAATCTTGAAAACTATGATATCTTTATGATTAACTGTACAAATGGGCATGCAGTCTCTGTTTATGCTACATCAATATTTACAAAGTTCTTCAGGGAAAAATTTAACATTGATGCAGAAAATCTCTCAGAAGGCAGCCAACCAGTTGGAAATGCTGCTTTATTCATATGGAATAAAAAAACCACAAATTTTGATGACATATTTTTTCAGAAGTTGTATGTTCGCATAAAGCCCTATTTCTGTTTTATTTATGAAGACAAATCAGAAACAAGCTGTCCAGTTCAATATGATTGGATCTATACTGAACCACAACCTGTTGATGGGCTCCTGCCTTTTCTTCGTGGTGATCATTTTGGTGATGATCCAGATGTATTTGAAGCAAAGTTAAGAAAAACTGCAATGCCAAGTGTAAAGCTAAATTATGATTTGGTACTGAAAGATAAAGTTGAAGCACAGTTAAGTATAGTTTTTAAGTCATCAATAGTAGCTTCAGTTTCACTGCAAAGGAATTGTAGTTATTACACAAAACTAACATTTTTAAGTTTAGTAGCAGGTAAGGCTATAAGTTATAGCATGGACTTTTTTGACAGATTGTTTCTCTACTGTCAAAATTTAACTACTCTATCAATGGAATGTCCCAATGTTACACGCGTATACAGTCTACACATATCGCGTGCTGCACAAATTAGTCCCACCTTAAAACATTTACGTATGGTTGATAAGGCTGTTGATTTTAAAAATGTATTTGAAAATTTGAGCAACTGCAAGACATTAGAAAGCATTAATTTAGTTGACTTGAAATCATGGGATCGCCCTAAAATAGCTGACCCTTCTTTATTAATAGAAAAGTGCGACAAGTTATGCAGTGTTATCATAGAAGCACCACTTGCTGAAACTGCTCAAACTCAACTGTTTCAGTGGTGTAATAAAGCCAAAACTAAGTTTAGGAAACCCTATCTTCGGGTTATAATAAATAGGATGTCTAACAACAATAGATTTAAGTACGATTATGATCCATTTATAGATGTGTTCCAATTAAATCCAATAAAACCAGTCTAAAATGCATTTATTGTTTAATTATAAAACCCAGGCTGAGTTAGGTACATATTATCACGGTGTTTGGGGCAATCATTATCACAAGATGACAAGATCTACAATTTGTTACTTTAAAAATTAAGATATAGTTTGGATGGTGCCTACTATTATTTAACTAACTAGTTACCTATTTTATTATTGCTACATTACACTGTATGTAAGGGTGTACAGCGCTTATCGGCGTTGGTCCATTCTGGTAACAAACACACAAATCTAGCAACGTGAAGCAAATGTAACTGTTGACCAGTTGATGCAACCAGAATGGACCAGTGCCGGCTCCTAGCTTGCTTTCTGTATATGACCTTAAAAATAAGTTTTGTATGTACACAATGGAAATCCTAGAAATAAATAGTAAACAAATGCCATTGTAGGAAATTTTATAATTCAGTAGTCGTTTTAAGCTTTGGCAAAAATTTAGCAAAAGACAAAGAGATCATGCCCAGGACTGCGCTCCCTCCACAAGCGTATGTCAGGACTCCTCTGTAGTATTGTGGACATTCTGTTTCATCTTCACATTTGCTGCAACGAACAGTATTGGTTAAAACGGTTTTTTTTTTCGGTTAAATACTTGTATTTAATGTAAGCTAGTTTAGGTAAATAATAGTACGTAGAAAGTAAATCAACAAAAGAGTAAAGATAATTAGATATCTCCGTCTGAAATAATTATAACTACTAATGTGGAACTCCTGTCCGTACCCTGATAAAATAAAAACGTACCTATCCTATGTTACTCGGAAATAGTGTAACAACAGCAAACAACTTTCTTTCTTTCTTTCTTCTTCTTCAACGGCAACAGTTAAAGAATTTCAGCAGTAGGTATCGGACCCTTTATACATAGTACCTCACATAGTACAAACAAACAAGTACCTACTATTCCTAGTTTCTTAAGACTGTGATTTCACTACAACCCAATCGTCAAAACATAAAACCACTTTACTAGGCCTTAGTTTGACATACTTTAGCCGATTACTTGTCTCACGCTCTCACGGAATCTATTTCCCCAATCTATACATACAATAGGACGTCAAACAACAAAGTGGACATACGAACTTATAAAGATCGCCGGAAGACGCTGGATGCAGGTCGCCTCCGACAGGTATCTGTGGAGATCTAAGGGGAGGCCTATGTTCAGCACTCAGCAGTGGACGTCCTATGGCTGAGATGATGATGATGATAACACATATAATATACTTACTAATTTTCAATAGCGACGACAGCGATGCCCGTCACAAGTTTGTCAGCGAACGTGACGATGGAGTAGATTGCAGCACCCTGGTGGGAATGCGGCCCGATCAGGTCTGCAGTCACGCACAGACTGGACACCAGCGTTATTGAACTACCCGCACCTGGAACACACCCAAGAAAACTTAGGTAAGTAATAAGATATCTTTTAATTAGAAGATTACCTAGTATTCTTCAGGTCTTCTGGTTTTGTCTATTTTGAGTTGGCGTCTTCTACAGATTCCTCAGTCTGCTTAAAGTCGATTGTCACCATGCTCATTTGCTTGGCCTTTTCCTAAGTATGTTGTGGAGGGTTCTTGACTAATCGAATGTAGCTCATATCAGTGCTATACACGGAGCGACTGTCTATTTGATCTTAACCCCATACTTTTTTACAAGAAATTAATTATTCGTGCTATTGATGTTTAAATAAATAGTTGTCAAAGTCTTTTTGCTGTTGGCGATAGCGACACAGACTATTTTTACGCTCTTTTTTAAGCTCTCAGATGAGAGACAAACCAAACTTGGTCTTGTGTTTATTTCTGTTATGTAAAGATGTGGTTTAAGACACTTACCAATTAATGTAGCGACCATGTATATTTGTACTATACTAGCATGTGGATCTATAGCTAGTGCTATCCAAAGACAGCTTAACAGACTTAATAAACTTCCTATTAGATACGCCATCTGTGGAGAGTTAAAATTGTTAATCACTGCATCTAAGACTATATAATACTTGCTGTAAAACTATAGCATATAATTGTAATAACTAAACTTCTTAATTTTTGTTGCAATTTAAGTGTAAGATAGGAAGTCATTTGCGAGTCGTTTTAATCACTACCGCCAAACTGAATTGTCAGTATGAGGATAGTTAAGAAAAACTTCAATAATAACCATAACTAAGTTGACATTACCTGGTTCCCAAATCTATTTATTCTACTCTTCAGTAGTAATGAGAAGAAAAATGAAGATATGTATAGGACTAGAGGAACACTGGCCACCAATTCTGACCCAGCACTTGGGTTGAAGACCAGTCGCTCTTCCAGGAACAGTGGTACGTAGACTAGACTCAGAGCCCAGTATAACCGGGAAAATACGTATCTGAAATATGAAAAAAATTAAGTAGTTAGAAGCTAGGAAACCCTGATAGGACGACATTTTAAGAGGTAAAGTTACCAATTAATGTATTTTCAAAGAACAATGTCTGACGTCCATAGTAACTTAGGCTCAATAAAAATATTTCATGTACAGTGAAAATTCTTACAGTTTTTTGTGTAGTTTAATGTCAGAAGCTTTTCTATGTTTTCCACTTTTGCATTGAACTTCTCAAAACCAAATTATTCCAAATTATTAAAACGAAAAACCTGAACTCGATAAACAAAATAATTACTTATTAAAATGATTTTTTTTTTGGAAAAGTTCTAGATAACAATTAAGTATTTTATAAGAAGTTAGTATTTTATATTTAAATTGTTGTAGTAAAGAACTTTTGTGTCCGTGAGAATTTAGTTTTAAGACCGCACCGCGGATTTTTTGATTTTAGATAGCTCCGCCCACTACACTTCCGCGTCTATCGCGTCGCGCAGGCTATACTCTTCACTCAATGTGTAAAATTTGAATTTCGCGCCAATCGCACACGCCGAGGTCAGCGCGGGGTCAGGAGAACCGAACAGGGAAGATAGGGAGCCGCAACTTACCTACATTTTTTATTTTTTGATCGGATTTTTTTTTGTTGTACTTACAAAAATTATTTGTAATGAAAACTTTTTATGAAGAGTAATATGATAATTTGGACGCGTATGGTTGTGTGTATGTATGTGTGGTGTGTCGTTTATGTGTGTTTGTATATCCAGAACGGATGAATCGATATGTATTTAGGATTTTTTGTTTGAAATGAAATTTAATCGGGAGTGTCCCTAGCTTTATTTGTTGAATATCGGCCCAAGATGGCCGCCGCCACAAAATGGCGAATAACATATTTTTTTTACAATTTCTTCAGTATGGGTATCAAATGAAAGGGCTTGATTAGTAGAATCATGTACCTATAATATTACATATTTAAAGTCCAAGATAGCCACCGCCAGAAAATGCTGAATTGCAGTGTTTTTTTATAGCTCTCACAATATGGGTATCAAATAAAAGGGTTTGACCAGTGTTAAATAATTTATACTAGTGTTATAAAGAGGGAAGATTTGATTGTTTGTTTCTGTGGATTTGCTTTCACAATTAGAGATTTACACTATCCCCAGTGAATGTAGGCCATATTTTATCCGGGCACAGGAAGAAATCGCGTTAAACAGCTAGTAAAAATTAAGTGGTTAAGGAATAAAAGCGTCGCAGATCTTGTGTGTTAACCATTTAAAAAATGTATGTAGTGAAGTGTAAGGTATCAAAGAAATAATGAAGCTAAGTAATTCATTTTCAAACATATTTATTAAAACTGAAATGTAAATAATAATATAATGTAAAAAAAAAGAATTTATAGTATAACACGGTCTCCATAGATTTTTTGTTCTCAGAGTGCTTATATTTACGTAGTATAGTAAGTCGAACTGTCTTGCGCGCCGCCTTATGTGTGGGTAACCCTTGTACATATACAGTGACTTTGTGTGCGTGACAAGAGGTACAGTCGGGTACAAATACAGTTATTTAGGGATTACGGCTGTTTAAGGAAAAACAGTTATTACGTAATTTAATGTTTATTTATCTGTGTAAATATCTATTGAAATTATTAAGTTAGTTTTTGATTTGTTTAATACCCAATAAAAATGTTTATTTATTTATAATGATTCTGAATCGCAACTTGAAAAATCAAGTCCACACTTTTATTTATTGTCCTCGTACCCCGAGCTAGAAAATATGTAAGGAGTATTTAATTCATCTTAGATATTTTACCTCATTTATTTCTTAGATACTGTCAATGTCAATTTGAAAAAACTTATGAGAAAATAATGAAAAACTGTAAGATGTAATAATAAAAAGCTTTGAATGTTGTTTCATTTTTTGAAACGCTACCTGACTCCTTAAACATTTTCTCCGTGAAGAACTAGACATTTTTGTAAACGACTGTACCCATAACAAAAAGCGATAAGAACACGTCATGCTCGGACGACGTCACTGTCACACGAACGAAAGTTGTATATTTACAAGCCGACGCACACATAGGGCCGCTCGCAAATCTGAGTTATCGTCACAAATTATTATACCTACGGCCGGAGCGACAACATGCACAGGTCCGACCTCGACGAGGGCTATCGCCGGACTGGCTCGTCTCCGTACACATTGTGTATCAATCGCTAGAGCACGGACATAAGGTTCAGAATAGCGTAGCGTCTACCATGATCGCGGCCGCTCAAAAAATCCAATATTTTAAAACTTTAATTAAACATGTTTGGTAATAGTTATGGAAAAATGACTTTGACAGAACGTTAATATTGATGTTAAGAATATATTAGAGTAATTTTGAAACAAAGATAGTGTAACTTCCTTGTAATTTCAAAACCGGCCAAGTGCGAGTCGGACTCGTGCACGAAGGGTTCCGTAAATTACAGTTAAATCAACCTATCTCAAAAACTATAAGAGATACTTTGATCAAACCAAAAATCGTTGAAAGAGTTAATTAGCATGCATCACCTCTATTTTTTTTAGAATTTTATACCCCGTAGTTATAAAAATAGAGGGGGGGGGACATACTTTTTACGACTTTGAGAGCTGATATCTCAAAAACCGTTCACTTTAAGAAAAATGTTTTTTAGAAAACTTTATATCATTTTAAAAGACCTTTCCATTGATACCCCACACGGGTATGTACATCGAAAAAAAAAATTTCATCCCTCAGTTACATGTATGGGGGGCCCCACCCCCAATTCTTTTTTTTACTATTTAGTGTCATATTTTTGTAGCGGTTCATACAACACATATTCCCATCAAATTTCATCACTGTAGTACTTATAGTTTCCGAGTAAATCGGCTGTGACAGACGGACAGACGGACAGACGGACAGACGGACATGACGAAACTATAAGGGTTCCGTTTTTGCCATTTTGGCTACGGAACCCTAAAAATAGTACTTTTTTAGACGTGTTTTCGGAATTAATTATGATCGAGTAAAATTATCAGTATCGTGTTTTCGTTCTGGCAGAATCTAGATAAAGGTATCAATTTACCTATATCAAAATTTCAAATCTGGTAAGCTGGTAGTCCTATAATTTGGCATGGCAAACGGCTATCAAAATCACGGAGTTGATCGGGTGGGCCGAAACCTGACATTGTTATTTATAAATGTAATTGCACTTCATCTATCAGAACATTTTCATAATTTACTAGCTTTTGTCCGCGGCTTCGCTCCCGTCAACTGACCTTTCTACTTTACCCTATTTTCATAAGAACCTTCTCCTGACAATAACAAACACAACAAAAAAAGAATTAGCCAAATGAGGGTCTTCTCAATTTTTTCTGCCACAGGGTGGCGCCACGTATGCGTCTGGTCCAAACAGCTGTCAAATAGTATGGAATTGTAGGGTCCGAACTTATTGTTTATTGAAATTCTGTTATATTGGAAGTGTTATTGATTTTATTATGGACTACGGTCAGAATAAGGTTTCCGAACTAAAAATTAAGCTAAGAGAGAGGGTGCAAAAGTCACTGGTACTAAGGAAAAGCTTGTTGAAAAATTTGTTAACACAATATGATTTAGTTTTTTTTATTTACTCAACCGCAATAGTAAAACAATAATGCAGTGCTTTAATTATAAAATAAAAAAAACACTAAAATCGTTCACTATTCATAGTAAAGATAAGCACTTTGACAGTTACCTGGACCTGACGACTCGGTGCTGCCACCTCGTGGACGCCATTTTAGAAAACCCTCATTGGTCAAGGCGTTGTTGAGTTATGCGCTTACCAACACATTTTGCGATTCATTTTTATATTATAGATTATCACGTAGGTAAATATAAAATGTCTTACTTACAATAAACTAGTTTGATATAACAGGGGCATGCGTAGAAAATACATAATCTTCGACTTGGCCACTTCGAGGGTTCCATTTTCTTCGTTTGGTAATGTAGCCGTTCCATTATTCACTGCGTGACCGTTCGCTTTAGCTTCTTTTTTCGATTTTAATTTGAAGAATATTTGGAATAGCAGAAATGATAATATACCGATGCTAGAAATTATAAGTGACACATCCTGAAACAATAGTTGATTATTAGGTACCTGCTTCAAGTTTACGAGGTTTAATATATTTTTATTCTGTAAAGGGAGATTTAATTAACTAAATCACATAATTATTCTTTATTACAACTTCTGTCTTGGGTTTTATAATAAATATACAAACGCAACGCTCTACTCGGTACCAAGTCCCAGGTGGCGCCGGATTCACATAACACTGCATGTTAGCATGCTACTAAATGAATAACTGCATGTCATCTTAAAAATTGCTATCAATCTGGAATCAGTAATTATGGCGAAAGCGTCCCGAAAAAATTATATAATTTGCTATTTAGCCGATCTTTATCAACATACTCGATAATGGAACATTCATACAATGTTAACAATGATTGAATATAGTTATTACCCTGAATTTGTAGTCATCCATGGGTCCGATGAAAGTGCTGTAGTTGCTCGCTCTCAGTACAACCCACGTTATAAGGTACACAGCCAAGCTTGACGTCACTGATGCCATATATCTGAAACATAAGCAAACGTTTGCTGTTTCATACCGATCTGTTAGTAGTTTTAGTAGGTATCTCATGTTTATTCCTAAATAATAATAAGCATTTTTAATTTTCAACGTTATATTCAAAGACTATCTCCATTTCTTCTCTGTAATTTTGGTACTAACACTGTTCCATTGTCTTCAGAAAGATACCCAGCTATGACGGGAATGTTATGAATACGGTGGGAACCGAAATGTTTTTCTCACACACGGGGTGAAAGTCCTGCATAGACTATTATATAATAGGAAAAATGCACGCAAGATAGAAAGCGAGAGAATTTACCTGATAGAAGTTAAATCGGCGCGTACTTGAAGGTTGTCTGATATAGCAGGGATCATTGCTAGGTGAGATATCTGTACAACGGCCCAGCCGATCTGGAAGACCACGATGAGGACCCCATAGTAGATCGGCATCCACCACTGCAGATAGTCGGGGTCGTCCGTCACCCAGCAACCCCAACATCTCACGAACAGCAGGGGAAATGTGCACGTCACTAGCACGCAACCTGGAATTACGACCATATTATATTTAAAAAGATATTCTATTATAAAAATTTAAATTACAAGTAGACATTTGACAGCCCATACGTACCCACAGGGAGATAAAAAATTGGCTTATACAGAAAGTCTCTTTCAAGTGTTAGGTTTACATAGCAGAATGAAACACTACGTTCGTGTAATGCTTTCTCAAAACATGAAAATATCCATGGGAATCACCGCTAATGTCCCTTCCCTACTTTGATGACAAACCCAAAATTCTGTGTTTAAGAAACAGTCCTACAGCCCGTAGATCTCGGTCCGCCGTTGACAATGAACACAAAAGATGTTATGAATGGCTATGTCAACTATAAGGAAGATATTACCGCTAAAGTTGCGATGGGAACGAACTATAAATGCTTAGTTTATGTCGCCTGTAGTGAAACATCTATGTAAACATTTCGCACCTACACGTAAGGTGAGGTCAACGATCACGTAACATAAACCTACTATTTTGTTTCCACGAAAATTTCTCACGCCTTTTTTATTCGTAAGAAGTAACTCGTAATCGGAGTAATTAGAACATACCAGTTAAATGCCAAGCCTTCAGGCTCCCGAATCTGTCAGCTAACACGCCCACAACTGGAGTAGCTAACGCGTCGATGACTTGTCCTGGAATTTACAAATAAATAATGCATAAAAGAAAATAAAAACAATATAAAATAGTTAACGAGGTTCTGTCTGCGGTATTTTCATAAAAATTGCAGTATCATTATTACAATAAATATATTGTTATTAAGTCCTATTATATACATACCTTTTGTTATAGGAATGTAAGGTTTATGAAAATTTTGCTACGTTGGTAGGTACTGATTTTACATATAAAGTTATCGCTTAGTATTTTTATAGTTATTGCATTTATTTAACGCACACTTAGGCATACAAAATACACATGTTAGAACAATAAATAGTTTTTCAGTTCATTGAAGTTACTTACTATTTTCTCATCATTGACATTTCAAAACATTGAATGCGCATCTACTTGGAGACCTACGTAATGTTGTTTTGCAGTGAGACATGCATTCATATCATTTATGACAGTAAAAGGATTTACCTAAGAGGAGCATAGCACCAGCTACCACGGCTCTCATATCCAGCACAGCTTGGAAGAACAGCATCATGTAGGAGAACCACATGGCTGCACACAGGTCGTTGTAAACATGGCCTAGGCCAAAAAGTAGGTGCTGACTGACTCGCCACCATTTTCTCTTGAACGACCCACTGAAAAACATTGTCTTATTATGAATCTCCAATAATAAACAGTGACTTAGGAGGTGTTTCTGAGCTAATGTTTATGTAGACCGGCGATCTAGAGAACTCACATCGCTTGTAGGTTTAGGTTCAATAGGACTCCTTGTGATACTTAGTTAACCGATTTAATTAAATAAAATATTTTGGCGAAGCTTTTTGGTTTCAAAAAAATTCTTCTTAAAATTGTGATTCATCAACCTTCTGATTCAACAGACGCATTTTGGAAGTATTCGTTTGATCGTGCGTTTTTAACCACTTTAAAATCGTATGCTACAGTCTTGTTGTACTTGTTTATTTTACCATAGATACCAAGTAAAAGTAGAGCGAGTAAATCATTTCTCATACAAGAACTTTAACTAGAGCACATGTTCGCCTATAGTGCGTCTATAGTGTATCCACCTTATAAGTATCTAATGCCATACAAGTTACCAAAACGTGCTACACATGGATGCGTACTTAGGTTACCTCCTGAGCCGTTCGATTTGCAGTTGACCGGTTACAATATATACTGCTGTTATCCGAATTGATCGAAGCTGACAACATGCTAAATTAGACAAATTGGCTCAGAAAGGATTCTCAAAGGATATTCTCCGTAAAGGGGAAATATGTAGTTAGAGGTATTCTCGCAAATACCGGTGCAGTGGGAAACAGGCGACTTTCGTTAGAGGTCCGCATTGGGCAATTTTCCCAATTTAGGCGCCTTAATTCCTTCCCATGTCGTGTGCCACTAATTGGATAAGTTGCACTAAACTGAATTTGCACGGGATTAGATAAACGCTCCTGATAAGGAATGCTAACAAGTAAATTACCTCAAGTTAATTTCAACTTCAGTAGCTACTTCTTTGTCGGTCTCTTCTGTTTTTCTATCCACATCCGTTGCACCATATTTTACGCTCATTTTTCAAATTTATTGTGTCTAATGTGCAGTTTGCGAATGCGAATCTCAAAGAAAACGTCTATAAATTGTAACATTCGCTTGTCACCCACGGTGAATCACCTCATACACAATGTAAAATAAAACGATACACTTTCACATCTGTTCAAACAAACACTTTTATAATGCTTAGTTAAATAATTATTTATTGTTAAGTATCTGTAACGTGTTGTGCGCTAGGGAGAGCGCGTGTGCTATGAATGGCGCACTCCACTTGTGTGACATCAAATTAGCCCCTGTACCCAAGAGAAGTATAAGACAAACTAGTCTTCTATAGGCAATACTCAATTGTCAAGGGACCATCGAATGACTGACTGCGCACCATTGGTCGTTACTTGTCTGCACATTAGTTAGGGGTATGGTAACAAATAGCAGCTAATTGAACATTTATGTCGCGGTCAATTAAAATTTAATTTATCAATTTACTGTTATTGCATAAAAAAGATAAAATATTAATAAAACAGCAAGTTATTATGATTTTTCGAGAAACCATTGTTTTATTCCATTCTAAATTAAATCAGGTTTTCTCACGCCATTTAGGTAATTGATAACTAAGTCAATATTTACATTAAGGTACGTATGGCTGGTTTCTGAACACTTATCGGAAATTTATATATTAATTTTCGCGTTCCTGTTTCAGGTGAGCTCATGAACTAGTCATTAGGAGGCACATTGGCATTGTGTATCAAAACAGAGGGTGTTTTCTCTCCAGTAGATATCTGACGAAGATAAGAGCTCTTATTATATAATTCTGTCTACTACAAATGTTCAATAAAAAACTATCGACTGGCTTAGAGGTAACAATTGGCATAGTACAGTTTCAACATGTTTGCAAGTAATCATCAATTCTGAAGCTCATGCTCTAGATATTACAAGCAGATGCTAATATCTTCGAGTGTGCAGCTTCCCACATAGGTAATTTGAACAAAGAAAGGATCCATAATATTTAGGAAAAATTAGATTTCCGGCAGAATGATCGTGGGTTGACTGAGACGTTAAATTGGAATTACAGTCTCCACCTACGTGTGCGTGGTAAAATACGTATGTGTGCGTGGTAAGTACTGATGTGTGTTATAATGTAGGCGATTTGACATGGCAGTGGCTTCCGTGGGTATTAAGTTTCCTTTCCATCCGCGGTTTATGCCTCACTACGCATATACTATGCGTAAACTGACCCTAATGTTAACTAAAACAATAAGTAGGCCCCAGTCCCACGTTTGAAACGGATTTTTTTTCCGAATTAGATATAAATTAAAATTAAATTATTTTAAACATAACAACTGATTTACCTAGGTATATGTAGACTTATAGGTAGGTACCTATAGGTAACACGTTTTTATTTCCCAGTTTTTAATAAATAAGCAGTTAAATGGCCCAGTGTGCTAATTTTCGTCACGTTGATACTAATTATAAAATGAACGCAATAATATCATTGATAGCACACGTGGGGTTAAAAATAGCCGAGATGACAATGACCGAGAGAGTTATAGGTATCTGTAGGTTTAGCTCTTTATGTATTAGAGATATTGTTTTTGAGCTTAAAAATTTGGATTGTTTTCGAGAGAGCTTCGGCTGTTTAATTGTCTAGCGTGAATGGAGAAATAATATAAAATCATGAAGTTCTGCTTGTACGGTTGGCTTCATAAACCTGAGTATGACCTCAGTCAGGCTCTCGATTTAGACCTTGAAAAACCTATTTGACTCTGCCAATATGAGTTTTCACATTGCTCGCTACGGAAGATTCGAGAAATTCCTACATGCCACCTATTAGATAGAATAGGTTTTCCCTCAGAGTTGACAATGGTTTCGAAGGCATAAACCTGTAAAAAAATATACAGTGCGGAATTTAGTTCATACTTTCCCATAAGGGGAATGACTATGGCTCTTAAACCACCACTCTCGCTCGGTGGTTTATGGTGTAATGTGCACATAACCGCAGTCGCTGTCAAACCGAGTACCTAGCATGTTAACCCGAGTTCACAATTTTGCAGCATTATTGATGGGAATAAATTAAGTTCGGCCCCCTCCCGACTACGATTCATACGCCAGTCTCCGGACATCCCAGTTAATGTGCCATTGAACTTAAAGTACTTACCTATTAGTGCCTACTTGCATTTGCGTATCCTACTTTGCTAATAATACAGACTACTGAACATTTATCAAAGAAAACATATGCAATCTTCCCAACTATGTTGGCGTCGTTTTCAGGTATAATCCGATGAGTACCAGCGTGTGCATGAAGCGAATGACTATCTGACTTCCTCAACTTAGCTACCTGTGCAACCGGATAGCCGTTGTCAGACTGACTACCCAAAACGACTGCCAAAAACGTTGAAATGACAGCTTAACGCGCCTTTAGAAACTTTAAGGAACTCTTCCTAAAATATGTTATCTATTCAAGTGATTCACAGAGGTCTGTCCTCAAAGATTACTGATTTTCGGGGCAGATTTCAGGCTTTTTAAAGATTAGGTTTAGTCTCGACAAGTAAAAGTAAACACTTTCCAGATTTTGAGTCTGCATATTTACCTACTCCCAATTCGTTCGTTATTTGGAGTTATCTTCTCCACATCCTGCAATTGTTTCTAAGCTATTCGCTGCATCTTATTCTAACTGCAAATGACATCATAAATTACACCGCAGGCAAGTTACAAATTCTGGAAACTACACCATTATCGGAGACATAATACGACCAGCCAACTACATACACTCGCAGCTCGTTTTACTAGTCATATTTTTGATTTGGTAGGTATTTAGTGTCACTGCCAGCCTTAAATAAGTAAATAGCGTGATAGTATCGATCACAGCGCCATCTATAGTTTACAACTGATAGCTGTGAGTTACATTTATTTTTCTCTTGGGCCGTAGAAAAACCGGTTTCATAGTAGCAGTATGGCCAACTCACGGAGCGCCTAGTGAAATAATTCGACAGTTTTCCACCAGAGGGCGTTGCATGTACCATGCGTGATCGGAAAATGAATTGCTATGGCATGCCGTTTGTTATATTTCCTTATGTAGTATGATTGTGGAAAAGATGCATCTTGTTTGTTATAAACATATATTTTAATAAGAAATATTTGAACCCAAAGCGAAAAACGGGACCTTTTTCCTAAGACTTCGATGTCCGTCCCTTTACCGTCACCAGACTCTATCTCAGGAACCGTAAAAGTTATGCAGTTGAATTTTTGGCAGATGATGTATTATTGTTGTCGCTACACCTAAATGAAGGAAACCCTGAAAACTTCATTAAAAGCAGTATTGTATGCTCTCTTTATAACATGTTGATCTCTGATAGGTATCTTTTTTACTTATTTACTTTATTAATACCTAACGGCAAAATTAATTCATCAGCCATATTCTATGAAATTAAATTAATAAATTGGTCGTAATTAAAATATTGTGGGCAGCTCCGATCCCCATGCCAGCCATAAAATATTTCACGTTATATGCTTACATGTTTTCAGCGAGCTCATGTGATAATTGAATTCCGAGGTAACTCCGTACCATGTTTCGAAAAAAATATTATGAACATATAGGTATTACTGAAGCTTAACGGATCAGTATTGTTATAAAATCTATGTATATTCATACCAAACATAATATCTTATATAATGTTATAAAGAGAAAAATGTTTAGGCCTAAAGGCCCGAAATTCTACACAGATTTGAAAAATTCTTTCACTGTTGAGAAGCTACCTCGGTTGTTCTAGTCCTCGGGTGTCTTTTTTTTTTTTAATATTTACATTGGGGAGAAAGGGTAACACTTATGGTATGTCTGCGCCTTTCTCCTGACTGGTTTTGGGTTGGGGAGGTATTGTGGAGGGGTTTTAGATGTTGTGGGTAGTTTGAGGAGGGATACGTTTATCAATTATATAATATATACATACATAATAAATAAAATATAAAACTAAATTTAAGGGATATGGTATAGAAATGATGGGATGATGTAATGAACAGTCCTCGGGTGTCATAGTCTCTATTTAATCCGGTGACCAAGGAGCTTCCACGGGAGACGGGTGGAACAGCTACTATTCGATAAAAAAGAGACATGATAATTCACGATATTAACTTAAGATAACGCTTGTAATTAAATGGACATATCGTTGGATTAACTCAACTATTAATCTAAGTGCTCATCCATGTATTAACTTAATTGAAGTTCAAGTTCATAAAACCAGTATTATTACTTGTAATATGTGTAAACCCGACTCGTTAATACCTACTCTCTGTTTATTAAGTATTTCTGTACTTTTCCTTGAATATTACATAAACCTACCTATGTTCAACAACAACTTAATACCTAATAGAATAGGTATGTACGTGATTATGAAATCTTTACGTACCTACATAAAGAGGAAAATCCCTCAGAATACAACATAGCCTTCAGAGTATTAACAGCCATTTACTTAAGCTGTTTCGAGAATTGACATTTGTTTTTTTCCTTTCCAATGACTAAAATAACTCGACTGTAGATACCTAACCTATATGTATAGTTATTTTACAATTCTCCGAATCCACGGTGCCTACGTTTATTAAACAAAAGCAAGAGATGTACCTATCATTATTTGAAGAACAAACTGTACCTACTACCTACCCAACTTTACATAAGTAATTAGCTTCTCAATCCGAGAACACACAAAGTTAGAAAGCTCAGTAAATACTACAATAATAGCCTAATTAGGTACTGAAATATTGATAAAAAGATGTTCGACTTCGAGGTAATTTGCAAGCTGTGAACTTCTTTCAATGCTCTATGACTCTTCGATCAAGGTACACATAAAATGTTTTATTTTCGTAAATATTCTGCTTCCATTTCCTATACATATGTGTGGAGAGAAAACCAACTATCTAACATAGATTTTTTTAATTGCTTGCATGTTATGAATTCTATTAGGTTACGTCGATAAAAGCTGCAGGAAACCTTTCATGACACAACTTTTAAGTCCTAAATAACATTACCTGCTTAAATCTACTATAAATAACAGAAGTAGCTAGTGAACTAGACTTTTACCAGCTCAGTTACATTACATAGGGCAGTATAATTTTTAGTGCCTTGAACTACGAACCTGATGTTTTTACAGCATTTAAAACTAATGAGTTACATACCGAATACAACTCTACCGAACCGTTTCTGGTAGTCAAAGGTAAAGCGGTAAATTTTGATTTAAGTACCTACCAATAGCGCCCACCACATCATTACTTATCGGAAAAGAAAAACGCTTTTTGAGTGAAGCCTGAAATCACCAATCTGCATAGGATAAGCATAGTGATCTATGATGCTCATGTATAGTCTCTTTCAAAAACCCAGCAGTGCAGGTACGCAACATTAAGGATATACTAAACAATGTATTTGTTTTTGATACCAGCTAAAACATTGTTGTCCAGTGTAGGAAGGAATAATGCAGAAACGTGATCGTAACCCACTATCATGCACCAATAATGGTTGAAATCAAAGTGCAAAGGCATGTTAGTTTGAGCCTTTTGTTCCAGAGCTGAAGTAGATTAAAAACGGTCTGATCACGATTGGTCACAATCGATTGCACAGTCGTATGTCCTAGGTGCACACAGTCACCATGCCGTGATTTATGAGCCAGCGGTGCTATCTACTGACTAGACAGTCTGCAGATAATTAAATCCAACATTAATTGTTATAGCGGCACTAATAGCAATTACGATTTATTATGCCTGCCTCAATTGTCGTGGCGGAGAATCTAGCACGCGTGTGCACTCCAGTGTTATTTCTATACTCAAAAGTCTTTATAGTAGCTATATAAATTGATACCGTGTAATGGAAGCTATTTGAACTATTTCACGGCGATTCAATTGGCATTTGTTAGAGTTAAACTTGAAATAGTGTTTCTATTTTGCGAGGTGTTGTAATAATCGGGCCTGACTGAGCCTATAGTTCATTGTTAACATGATAGGTGGCGTTACATAGGCGTTAGTTATATTGCGTTTGTACAAGCCTCGTGTTTCATGTTACGTTGGTAAACTAGATGCTACCTGAAATTCAGAGCTTTCAGGAGATAATTGTTTTATTGACTCAAACTTTTACTGTCTTAAATAATATTAGGTTAATGGGGTTTTTAATGAATCTTTGACTCTTTTTCCTTCTTCCAAACGACAAAGCTCGCTCATTGGTATTGGTCGTCAACGTAAATAACATTTCCCTTAGTTGTTTGCGAACCCAGTTTAATTTTCTATTGTGATGGTAAAAGTATTTGAATAAGTAAGTACTCACATTTTCGGATAACATTCAGTGTTCTAACAGGAAAATGCATCCAAGGTTATAAAAAGGGGCAGGTAGTGTAGTGGGTGCTTTTTAAAAGGCAGTGACACGCTGTCGTGAGAAGGTCAAATCGAAACTGTCGACAAACTTTAAACTGGTTTCGAAGAAAGCCTTCAAAAGGTGCCCAATAAGATTGTTGTTCCACTGCCGAAACTTATAAACGTATCCATTTATAAGTAAATGTATTTTGTTTCAGATGTTTGTTTTATATATTTGCTTCCTTTTATTATAAAGATTGGGAAAGATATTGGATTTGGAGAGCAGATATTAAAAACTTTTATTGGACCGATGCCGGTTGTTTTCCTTAAATTAATAAGATGTTTAATGAATTATTAAACTTATTATCGAATAACGATTGTTATATTAATCTTTCCGCTTGGCAACGTTTTGTCTTAATTAATTGATATTTACATACTTAAAAAATTTTCGCAACTTTTACAATCACTTTTAGGTCCAGCATGCCTGGAAGCATTTTGATAGTTCGTTTACTCCTATTTTTAAACGTAGATTAAATCGAAAGTGAAAAATCCTTTGCATATTAATCAAGACAGCTTGCATTTTTTAGCTTAGATAACCAAGGCATTTAAAAAACTGATCGATGGTATCACCTTCCTTTATCTTAAAACTGATGACGTTTTTGGGTAATACAATCGCAGGATGTTGCCACACTAAGGACGGTAGACAATGGTTTTTTTCATCTCTCATTGCTAAAATTATTATAATGCCAGTATTTTAGTGTCGTAAGTCAGTTTCAGCGGATACTCGGGCGTGGGAGGACGTGTTAAATTATAGCATTTGACGCTATTATGTATTTAGGTCTATTGTATGAATTATTTATTACATTTTGCAATATAAATCGTAGTTAGAGCAAACAATAGCCATCACACATTAGGTTGAATCCAGCTTGGATCACTTTCTTTTAATTTTTTAATATTGAATAGATATATTAAATTAAAAATACCGGATTAAAAAAAAACAAGCTCCAGGGTTGTATATTAATAAATGATTATACCTAGATGTAATTAATTAATTCATCTAGAACAATAAATATTGATTTTTATGGACTTAATATTAAACAGCTTAATTGCCAAGACATTAATATAAAAACCACAACTCACATCCCTTTTAAAATTAATATCGTGAATGAAATCCGTTCCGTTACAATATAATACTTGCGACATTAGATTGTCGACTTAAGCTGTGTGTAGAGCCTTAATACGATTTATGGTATGTCTGTAGGGGAACTTGTCACCGGCGACAATCCTCGTATGTGCAAAGCTCAACACGGCCCACGCCTACGCCACGCTTTCAATTCAAACAAGCTAAATGAACGCACCCTGTATACTGCCGATATTGCTACCACTGATTTCTGAACTCATTAAGATGTAACACGCGTTTTAGATAATACCAACACTACTGTAATTGCTAAGCAAACACATGTAAGTAACTGAGCTAAATTATGTGTTAAACAAATAACCCGCAGGGGTAGATTGCTACTACAGGTTCGCACTACTCCTTTCAGGTGTTCCACGTTTAACATCAAAGAGAGTGTGTATTTAAATATGTCAGATTTATACACCTTACATAAATATAAGGTGCTCAGTGGCGCGTGTCCCGGCATACAAGCAGGGATATTAGTTCAAACGACTAACGCAAGACGTGGGACTCTCTGATAACAATTTGATTATTCTGCGCCCTCCACTGTTAGGTCGTACAACGTTTTAAGGTAATCTTGGCTAATGATTCTAGCCTCACCCTTCGCTAAAACAACATCGCACCCTAACAATTTACAGGCAAATTAGTTTGTAGATAGGCATATATTATATATACGACGGTTGATCACCGCTAGCGCAGAACATAAACGAAGCTATAACTTTGATGAGTAAGTCGTGTTTTGAAAATGTTATATGCATGAAAACATGATAACATTATGATCGTTAAAGTACATGCTGAAGTATTAAATGTAGGTCATAATCCAAGGGAGGTAATAGTCGACGCGGGTATTGCCAACAGCCGCGCGATCCCGTGCAAAAACGCTATAGACGCTCTGGATTAAAACAATTTTTATGTTTATTTTTAGTAGAAGCGTGACCCGGTTTACACGTGATAGGTCTATAAACTCGTTAAGGATACCTACAGCGTCGTAAGTGCGGGAGATGAACACATGCTCCACTTGATCGAAATACACTCCATTTATGAATCTCTGCATTTTGTTCTTGGTTTATTTTAAGTCCGTTAAGAGGATTATCGTCCATACTTCAGGTGTATTATTATGAATACACAGAAATTCATCAATATTTATTATGTTAATTAACAATATTTTATACACAACATTATGTTAATAAGTGTCACAGTTATTAGCATAAAAATGATCGTTTCGTGAATTAAGTATTGCTTGTATAATTTTCCTGTGTGATAAAGCGGAAATCTTAAATATTATTGTTAAAATTATTGCTATTTCTTATTTATGTAAATTAAATCTTCGTAAAATATCATGTATGTTATAAAGTTATCATACACTGTCGTCAACATAGTAAAGGAACGCCCACGTACCTATAGTTTTTTTCTAAAGGCAGACAAATTAAATTAAGTGGGTTGACAGTTTACAATGTAAAAAACCAATCTGAATAATATACAGAAGCTTGAAAGAGACATGAATGTACATATTATATTGACGATAAATACTGTAATACATGGTCTACTTCGGTTCCAGTGGCAAAAGCTGTATGTTTCAACAAAGTCTACATTGTGCCGTTATCGGTGTACTAATACGGGTGTCCAAAAATACGATAGCTTAGCAACAATGGTTGATGGTGAACGTTCGTATGTGGGTCACGCACTCGCGCGCTATCCGTTCCATTTCGCATAAGGCCAAGAACGCACTATGATAATAATTTGCAACCACGATAACAAAGTGTCTGGATACAATCGTGACACTATTCATAACTTAATGTTGTACTGCGTACCATAGCCAATAATATTTTCAGGCAATAGCAATATATTATTTGGTTTTATGAGAGGCAGAAACATTTAGCAACACTGATGAGCAGAATCTTTTGCATCATCATACTTTGGATTGATGACACAATTTCAGAGTCAGACACTCTGATTTAAGATATGACCACTGACCGTGTTTCTTCATCATTGTCTGTGTCCGTGCGTGATTGGCATAGAACGTAGATCTTTGACGCGAACGCAATTATCTTGAGCTTTAAAAATTGCTAATGCGTGCGTTGTGAATATGGCATGCCAAACTTTGCAAGATTGTAACGTCGTGCTATGGTTTCCAAGTGCGTCTTGCGTGACCTTAAAAGACACGAATAACTCGAAGCAGCCATCTGTTATCATCACCTCACACACGCGCTTGGAATTTGAGTAGTCTCAAATAATATGTTAAATAGACACTTTATTCTAAATGGTCTACACAAGCTGCGTATGACCGTTTACTGATACTCATATTAAAATAGCTATAAGCAATTAAGCCGAATGAGGGCGCGGAATATCTCGTAATATTACACGCTTAATTACTCTGTGTGATTTGAATCCAGTTTCAGATTTAATTTTAAGGTCACGATAAATTACCAAGTACCACTTTACGTACCGCGCAAGTTGAATGCGGTAGTTTCTTAAAAGATTAACGTATAATTATGAAACGGCCTCTTAAGATAATATGAGTGTATTACAACGAACGATGCAATGAGATTACTTGAACCAGAAACGTCATCAAATTAATTCCACTGGAGTTAGTTTTTGCTGTAAGTCACGCTGGATTCGAGGATTTGGAAGTGGTAAAAACTAACTTACCACATATTTCATTGAGCTATAACTTTTGTAATATGAATGTCACGCCTCTCGGGAAACTTGGTTGGGCTTGGCTGTGTTTGCCGAGCGCGGCGGCTGACACGAGACTTACTAAGAGAAATTGGAGACTTTCGTACAAGTTTATTAAGTCCTGTAATCCTTGCTTTGTTCTCATTTATTTAAATTGATTTATATTGTAAGCTGTCATCCGTTGTTAACTGAACAGTTTAACATACAGATAATTCCTTAGGCACAAGTAAAATACAAATAGGTATTGCAAGCGTCGAAATAGATTTGACCCTTACTTTCGATGTCTATCTAACGATACTTCCTCTTAACACATTCTGGTCTCTGTGGGCTTCCGTCCTTGTTTCCTCATCGAGCAGGATGTATCGCAATCACGGTATCGTGTAAGCTGCTGATTCACAAGGGAAAACTTGATATACCTCCTCCACTTTCTGTTAAATTAGCAAATTTCTCGATCCAGGTGCTCAAGTGCAGCGACCGCGACGGAAATGACGCGGTGTTTCTTGGAATACTTTTATAACCGTGAATTTTTAAACGTGCTACCAATAAGCAAAACTTAGGTAGAATAATTTGTGAGGACGGAAGCTAAACCGCATCGTCGCTCCGAAACGATAGTTTAACATATCCTTTTGCTTCTCAAAATCGCGAAAAATCGTGATATTCCGCGATCCTCTTGATTGGACAGTTGGACGAAAATAAATCACGAAATAGTATTAAAAAAAATAAGTCGTTTCAATTCTCCTTGATACGCGTTACATTTATTTTTTCAATGCATAATGAGGCGTAATGGGAAGTTAGGTACTTTGAAATTTCAACTTTAATTAAAACTTCTTCTCGGGAACTTGTTCAGACGACAAAGATTACAATCATTTATTGGCCGAAGTTAAAACAATGGTGTATCCTGTTTACCTTTGCCATTGTGAAGTTTGTCGAATGTTAGTTTGTTTCAAACACCCAAGTTTAGTGTGGGTGAGGACATTAGTATTGTCTTGAAACAGACCTGTGTAGGCTGGTGTTAGTATCCTTTAAACAATACGCCATTTATTCGCTCTGATTCCTTATTTGCATCGCAATTAATTGGCTTAGCTTTTTTACACTGACAAATGTAGATATGTACCAAGTACCAGCACCTTATTAGGGTCCACATGCTGAGATTGTTTACTCATAATATTTTGAATAGACATTATATTTATGACGTTTAAATTAAGCTTTGTACCCTTGTCGTCTTCAGTATGTAAAGATAAAGCTTCACAATTTCGCAGGTAGGCATGGTACCTGTCCCTTGTACAACACATCCAAAGTTATGACATGATTTCATTTGCCTTAGAAGACAGAGACACCTACCTAATGTACTTTTAATTTCTTTGATAGACTGTTTTCCTTATCTGCCCTCTTCCAGTTCGCGTGCTCTTCAAAAGCAGGAACATCAACTGAGTCTTTTGATTACATCTTTGAACGGGGCTTTTTATAGTAGGTAGGTATTAAAATGAAGAATTTGTTTGAACAAAGAGCTTTTCATAGGAAAAATGGTATAAGAACTACTTCTTCTGACAAAGGGTCATATAAATTTGGGTACACGCAACTCGTGAATTGTATGAAAATTTTGTGGACAGAAAAAGCTGTAGGTGTCACGCAACTTATATTCAGGGCGCGTTTAAGCTGGCTCGGTTCAATGGTGTTCAGTGCGCGCCAGTTCACCAACAGTTGTAGATATTTATTACGTATTGATGTCGCACGCGACGCTAATGTTTAACCAATTTACAACTAGTTTAGTTTCGTTCAAGGTTCGCTCATAAAACGCCCGTCGAGTTTTTATTGTTGTAGTTGTTACTTACATTTATTGACTTCCTTAAAAATGAATTATTATAACTTCAGTCATGAAATTCAGCAGTAAACCATAACTTTTTTAAGAATTTATTTTTATTCCTTTTTTTGAAAGTTTTGACATCACAACGTAAACGTGGATATCGGGTCAAGAGACCTACCTATTTGTTTAACTTATCTACACATACATAATTGATTACACCGGGGTAATTCTTCTACTTCAAATATACGGCTATTTATCAGCGTCGGATAGCCATATTAGAAAGCAGTAACATTATTCACCGGAGCTATAAAGCTGCGCTGTTTTGATTAGTAAGCTATCAATTACGATTTATTTTCAAGGTACGAGTAGTTGTACGGCAGGTGCAATGGACTGCATTCCCGAGTGCTAGAAAAACTGGATCCAAACACCGCTCCTGCGCTCGGAGCCGGCAACTGCCGAGATTAGATATTTTGATACAGAATTTATTTTATTATTGACTTTAACGACGTGGGAAACTATTGTAAAAACGATTGCTGCGCATCTGACGTCATCAAATAATCTTTGTATCGTATGATATTATCACATAAATTGAATAACCCTACACACAAAGACGACGATAAGTCAACACTACAAAAGAAATAGGTAGAGGAAGTTCGCCCTTACTTTTACATTTACATATTTCGCCAGAGATATTTCTATTATTTGCAAAGTTTGACAAGTCATGAATAAGTTTTATTTCCTTGAAGCTTAAAGTTCATAATGCGAGCGTTTTATTCGGCTACATAGAGTGCAAAGTTATGGAGCGTTCATATTCCAATTACATAAGTAATTAGGTGGAAATGTACAGTATAAAGTTAGTGCAATTAGGCCTGTACTCTGTCATGAATTGTAATCTCATTATGTAAATGCATGGACGGTGCGCCGGCCGAGCGACGCCGGGAGGCAGGCGAGTGGCGACGTCGCGCGGTGATTAGCACCGCTCATACCTGTCAATTTACCTCGACACACGAGATTTGCTGTCAACCTGCATTACTATTCAGCATTCTGTGATACCACGTCCAATTTATACAATTTATTGTTGCATCAAAGCGAATTGAATATAGAACAAGATCTGACGCGCGACCGTCGATATCTTGATTCTGTACCGATTTTAACGATCTACCGATAGTTCCGTTATTACAATAAAATTATGTTTGCTATCAGTTTCAATCTTAATTCGCTGTAATGTTAGATAATTTCACAATCAATCACTAAAATCGATTGTTTTGCTCTACCACTTTCGAATTTCGCGTCGGATAGTGCCTATAATTATTTAGCTCCGTGTTATTTCATTACGCGCATGTCTAAACAACGTCGCACCTGGTAATAAAATTGTGGGTGAAAGTCGTTGCTTTTTCACATATATCGTGCCAACCATCTATAATTCACACGGCTCGAGGACACTGTCATAGTTACGGCATCGCCTTGCATGCGCCGCGTTGACGTCACAAAGCCCGGTGTTATTGCTCGAATCACTGTATTAGCCTCATAACCAGAGCATTTAACATTTGGTCGCCGTTAGATAGGTACACATAAATTAGTTAGCGCGGCGGGGCCATCGCACTTTCATTAGTGAAATTATTTGCTAATTTGAACTGAACCCGACCGCAGCTACTCAGTAAGGGGTTACGGGGGCTTAATCTACTTCATTACAGGGGCTTAGCGATAATGAATGCAGAATGTGGCACAGCTTCACATTTAAAATACTTATTTCTCGGTATCAAACTAAGTAGTTAGTTGGAAAAGAAGACTAATTAACCTTAGCCACATAATAGAGTACCTAATTTTCCACAATTTTCCAGATCATGTACGTTCATAGAACTCGTAAACAATGGAAAAGCGCGTTCATGAAATTGAAGTTCAATCACTGTTGATATGTCTACGAGTCAGTGACCGCGGCTCACGGCTCTTCACCAAATACTGTGTAAACGTTAATAACCAGTTCATCCACGATTATCACACACATTACTCAAACTATGCGATGAATGCCTATTCTACTATTGATTTTTGTTGTTGTGTATAACTTGGTAATTGTCTAGCCAGCGCGTGTAGATTTCGCATTAATACGCTAAGCGTTGAATAAACGCACGTGTCTCCTTTGTCGGACACCGAGCAGTGCGACCTCTTTGAACTAAACGAAATGCCTCCAGAGACCAATTTCTCTTTAAAAAGGGTGTTATTTGCTCAAGTGTGCAGTGTGCTCGTACGCACAAATGACCGCATTACGTAATGTAATAACACTTGTCTGAAACTAATTTCGTTTCAGTGTTACTGTTGCTTTGTACAGCGCATGCACATTCATTTTTACTGACGTACACACTGTGAGTAATAAGTAGCGAAATACTTCTTTCACTCCAAGGAGACAACCTATAATTTATAATCAATTAAATAGGAATACGAATAACCACTGCAAAGCTTCGATTTTAATAGCCGCGTACAACTTTGCCATGGCTTCTGTAACTGACACTTATTTCAAATTTACAATCCCTTATTATCGTAATACGTAGACCATTTATTTTGTAACGGCTCTATTACCTATAGCTGCAATTTTGAAAGGAAAATTCATAATTACAATAACTAACGATCGTATTGTGCATTGCAGTACAGTTTTATTGCTGTACCGTAGCAAATGTAAAAATAGTTTTGATTATTATAATTGCGCAAGTTTAAAAGTGGTAGAATCGAGGCGACGTGATCAATGGGTGTCTGCGAGCTGACATTTCCGTTGCTTTGCATAACCTGACATTAAAGCTGATTGAAGTGCCGTCTTCGAACCCGCGGAGGACACCAACGACGCGCCTCGCACTTTGTTATTCATTTTATTCTCTTCGACTTTACTCCATATCGGAGACAACCTCGTAAAATATTATTTTCAACAGAAATAAAATCGAAATGTCGTGTTGAACTATATTTTGCCAATAAAAGCAGAAAAAAATAAAACTAAAGAGCCACGTTGAGTCAGTTGCTCGGTTGCGGTATAATAGTGTTATGTTTGAATTTTTCTTGTATTGAAGTGATTGAATCACGGAGGGACAGTTTTTATCAGTTGGAAAGTTTATTAAACCAGTTTGCGCAGTGGATACAGCTTTTTAAAGCTTTAAAAGTGAACAGTTTATGATCAACGTAAAAAGACTTTGGAATACTTACCTACATCGTGTAAGTTACATGTGTAGGTACATCCTCAGATATTATTCTGACGTATATGATATTAGTCAAATGTTATATGTAATGATGGTTTCGAAGAACAGTGATCGATGGCTCCAAATATTGTGATGCCATTGGCTGTCAAAATAATTACCTGCATATTGTTCTATGTTATTAAGTGTTCTGAAGCTCCTGTATCAAACACGAGCCGTTGGTGCCGACTGAACGATTGCACAACAATGCTTTGATGATACAAATGATAGTCTTGGTCTACTCTACACGCACGAGGGACTCTGCTGAAGAATTTCGTAATGCCTTTCTTTGTACTTAATTATATTCAAAAAAACCTTTTGTGTTGGGCCCTAAAATAATAAAACCATAATGAACGGTATAAGAAATACATCATAGTGACAGTTGTAAATAAGAATTTTGATAGTTATTATTGACTGTTGCACTGCACGGATGCAGTAAGATTTATTAGTCTATCATTACCGTTTCTAAGGCAGGAAACTCTAAATAGATTCGAGCTGAGAATATCTAGAAATAAACATGGCTGACGAGGCAGCCGTGACAAAAGTCATTACGGAGTTACAGCGGCTGAGTTTTTATGACAACATCGCTAAGGTTGGAGCCACTGATTTCTATCGTTAACAATATATTGTATAATCTGAGGGCTCGTAACTTGATGCCCGTTAAATAATAATGTATATTGACTATTTATTTTATAGGAAACTGTTACTATGCATCCAAATTATAATGATTGTTCTGCTATAAAGCATTTGTGAAATTAACGACGGAACATTCCAGTTCTGCCGTATACTTAAATGGTAGAGTATGTTTTTTGAAGTTTTGCATGTTTTAGAAATTAGGCCTGTGCTAGTATATTTTTGCAGTTTAGTGAAAAAGCAGGACGTTGAACTCTGGACACATGATCGGTGTATCCGTATTTTCCATCAATTATGTTTTGTGATTTACAAAACAAAAACAATCGGACGATTAAGTTATTAGTTTTGGGTACAATTAACACGATGACCTGGTAGATATAATAACTTCCTCAACTTTCAACTCAGTGATTGCCATTTTAAAATATTTGATTGTTCTTACGATAATTTAACGGTAATTAAGCTTTCTTATAGGCTCTATGTTTTTATTTCCTTTCTTACAGCACGTATAGAAATGTCAGACAGATGTACCCTCATCAAGAACAATCCTTCGTTACGCCGATTAATTTTCATTTACTGATAAATTCCCTTACAAGGAAATGATTTGGGTCAGATTGAAGAATGATCCTGTGATAAACGTGAGTATGTAATGCCATCTACAAACATTAAGTAGTTAAGCCTCTCTCATATAAAGTACACGTCTTTGTCTTTACTATTTTTGCAATAATTCCCAGTAAGTACTTTCCAGGGGCGTGTGAATTTTAACCTTGATGCGTAAAACATAGTAATAAGAAAAATCTTTTTGTTTATTACAATACTCCTGAGAAATGTCTGCCGTTTACGTGTACCTATAACAATCAGCAGACCTACCTATTGTTTTTGAACCCATTGTGTTTTACACAACTTCTCACGATCCCAGCCACTTTCTTCATCAACGGGCTATGTTTAGATGCCATATTGATTGCTACCGGCTGTGATTACAGATAAAATCTCATCTCATAATCAGCATGATAATATGGCCGCTACCGAGGTTGCTGCGCCCGCCTCGCCACGAGGCAACAATCAATTGAAGGCGGAGGCGATAGAAAGTCAAACGGTTGTAAGTACGAGTATAATCAAACGACACAAAGAACTAAGTAGATTGCCTTCGAAAGTAGGACCCGTGTTAGATTAAACGCCAAGAAACTTAACACTAATTGCCTTGAGACATCTTAGAACGAGTATTTGGTATTTATACGTAGGGCAGCTAATTAACTACTAAATCGACACGCAATTGTCATCAGAACAATGTAGTAAATAGTTGTATTGAACGTGATTAGAATACAATGGTGTGTTCAAGTAGTCTGGGGGGAATGGCTAACCGCAACATGAACAAGTCAGTAAACGCGGCGGGTGCGATCAATTACCATTACGACGGCCGTAAAAAATAAATAACCCCGTGCTCATGACAATAAAATTGGCAACTGTACTAAATAAGGGACTTTGCAAACAATTCGAATTGGAGTTTTCCAATTAGGGTCCCATTTATTTTAAAGTACAAATGGGTGTCGAGCGTGTCAACAGTCGGTTAAAACGCAAATCGTTCTCTTATAAAGCGTAGCGCGGCGTTAAGGCGCGGGTTACCAGCGCGTGATGCCGCGAGCAAATACGAACCGACCCTCATCGAAATCGCCCAACTACAAATAATTCCCTTCATTCCCGCTCTATTTAACATTTACCAGTACTTCGCTTTAAACGGTCCTAAGCTAAGTACAGTTTGATGTTATTCCATATAATGTGAGCCTGCAAGCGACATAATCTATGGCGCTATTATTAAAGACAAATACACGGATACTTGTTGCTGTAACCGAGTAATTTAGCACAAGTCACGTCCCACCTAATGTTGGAAAATAATCCCTTATGAATATCACGCGCAGAGATTTGCTTGTTCTGTAATCATATTAGCTGATATACTTACGTAGAGAGGATCGTGCGTGTTATGCGATACATGTAGGCGCAGTGCAGACACAATCGACGACGGAGCGGGGCACTAACTACAGCAGGGGTGTTTGCTTCAATTAATATAGGCGTATCGGGCCAGTGTTGCACGCCTATAACAAAGTGTGCAGTGGAAGTACACGTACATACGTTGGTTGAACCAGCAATTTACTTGCTGCACTAAGTAACTGTAATGACTGTTCAACAAATGCAACAAAGTAGATTAAAGAATAAACCTCCTACCATAAATCGTCTTGTCCGTGACAGGGAAGTTATTCATCCAAGATGCGTCAGGAGCTCGAGCTTAATCATTGATAAAATTGTGCTGTTCACGTATGTGGAGGTGTGTGTATGCAAATGAGGCATTGTGTGCGAGGGTTGATTCAGTCCGCGGTGCAGCTCGCAATCAGTCGCATTGACACGGACCGCCGCCGCGCCGCCGCCGCGCCGCGCCGCATCGCCCGTGCCGCGCCGCCGCCCCTCTATATTTTTCATCTCTTGACATCCGCTCTGTTAACGTGAACGCACTCGGAAATTTATGTTGTTGTACCTGATGCATTGGAAGCCAATGTGTCTATGCATGCTACCAGACAACATGGACTGGACATAAATCTAACTATTTTTCGTAGCGAGCGTAGGCTTACGCTCGTAGCAGAGTTCATAAGATTTATGCTAGTCCTACGAGTATACACTATAAACACTACGAAGTTACACTATTATTTACTTTAATTAACAACCAAACATTATCTATGAAAACAAAAAGAACAAATTAAAAAATTTATAAAGAAGTTAACTTGATAAGGGTATCATCAGTCTGTCATTTACTTTACTATTGAAAATGTCCACTGTTTTCTAGCCACTATCACCTTCCTATGAAATTGCAGGGTGTTAACTTTCTGCGGAGAAGCTCCCTGCGCCTGCTTAACCGGTGAACACCACGGATGTTGTAAATTGCACATCCAATTGCAATAGCTAAGGAAGCCCTGTTTTATAGTCGTGATAGTTTAGCTTGATAATGCGTTCAGAAAGTGGCGTTCAATGAGAGTGTATGAGAGGAAATCGGTTCCCATTGAGCGTAGCCGTAATCACGAGCGCGCACAAATGATCGCGGGTCGCCGCCAGCCGCGCCGCTGCCGCGCCACCGCCACGCCGCCGCCGCGCCGCAGCGCCGGTTGCAGCGCCGATAATGAATTACAGCGCCATTGCTCGCTTGCAAAATCTAGTCGGAGTCGTATCGGTAAGTAACGAGGTTAGCTGCTCTCCCTGGAGCTGAGCGAGATCGCGTCGTGACTCGGGATGCCTTCGGGAGCGTTCATGGGCGAATTATCTTCTAAAATGGGCGATATAAATTATCCCTAATGGGTTTTATTGCTGTAAAATATTGTATTTGATTCAGATAATTTTTCAAGTTATTGAAAGTTGAGTACAATGCCTACCTACCTATGGGAAAGGTTGTTGTTTAGTTTTAGGTAATATTAAGGTAATCATGTTTGAATTACAGAACGAAAAAGGAAGCAATCGCTGAAGTGTGGACGCGATAAAAGCTTTTATCGAGGATTTTACGATTCTTTTCGCACTATCCCAGCTATAAACGGCGAATCAGATGGAGTGAGAGACCGCGGGTGGCATAGCAAAAAATAACTCTATTTACTTTGCCCACATAAAGTTGAAATCTCTGGCATTTCACCCAGCCGAAATGTAATTCGACTATTCCTATATTTCGAGGACGGGCTTCTATTATAATTTTGTTTACAATAATATCATGTACATTTAGGCGAGAATCGAGGCAATTTATTATATTGCCTCAAAAGTTGCATTTTAACAAATAATTCACGTTAGTTTGGTTAGACAAACATTACATAATTGTAGATTCTCAGCACCTATCTACTACTAAGTATTACAATTCTTAATCATATAATTGTATCTCCGTGCTTTAAAGCTCAGAAGCAGAGGTTCTATTTCAGATCGTTTCACACACAAGGTCTGTGAATTAAAATAAAATGTGTGTTGCTTAGAAAAAAACTTGCCTTCCAACCTATATTTAAGGCAGAATATTTGTAGGCAGCAGAGGGCCTTTGCAGCGTGTTCTCATAATGTGAGAAACTTACGCTAAGAAAACTAAACGCGAGGTCAACAGTTCAGGAAAACGTGGACCGACGTAACAAATTATCCATTTTTTGTCGACAAACATTACAGTGTTTGTAACCAATTCGCTTAATAAAATAAAAAGAAAAGAGCAGGCAATAACTAGACCAAAATTATTATCCGATTTGATCTTGCGGTCGAGCAGCTATTCCGAAGCCGTGCATTATTTAAGCACAGCTTTTGTTCTGCAGATAGTAAAAATGATATCGCACCGTCTTGACCGGGTAGGTCGCGTACGCCGTAAACCACGGAATTTACGAAGCATTTCGTAGTTCAAAGAGCATCGAAGCTAGTCAGTAAAACATATGGCCTGCCGCTGAGGGTGACACTGAATTACCAGGACTCTCTGATAGAGATTGTCTGCAGCCGACACTAGACTTTATATTGACTATTTATGTGCGGGAATTTCTCTAAAATAGGTTAGGTACGAACGTTTCTTGTTTAATGCAACGAGTTCAGCATTTTACCTACCTACCCGTTGAAAATCGTTGTTTTAATTTTTAAGGACATCACGTTCTCAAGATAAAGCGATAGCAAAAGGTGCACTTATACTTAAAGAGCACACGGAAATGACTTCACTTATGAATACATAAAACAAACTTCGTTTAATTACTCATGCAGAACTAGTTTTGTAAATGCAGGTCTTTCGTATCTACAGGTTATATTTTCCTGTATCGTTAATTTATGCATTGAATGTGATTATTGTTTTGAATAAATACGTGAAAAAGTAGCGCATCACACACACACTAAGATTCGTTTAAAAATGCCTTGAATACATAAAAAGTAATACATAGTTCCTTAATCAGAAAAGTTATAAAAACTCCATCACCCATTGCTACCTCTATTAATTTCAGTAGCGAGGTAGCGTGCGTATACGCAGGTAACCCAATTTATAAATTGATCTTGTTTGAAAAAATATATTAATACCATTAATAGCTCTGTTATGATGATTATCAACATCAAAATCGAAATAAAATTAAAAAAAAAACATGTTCTTGTAGAAGAACACGGTTATAATTATAACCAGTTCTGACTGTCAAGTTGATCGTTAAAACAAAAATATGTGTGCATGAGGCTTTCTTTTGGTAATGACGAATGCAGATCATTACAAGCACCGACTCACGTTAGTCAACATCTTCCTGGAACATTACCTACACATGTATTTATGCTAACTGCGCAGTATAACAGCACCGCTCAGTTTTTCAGCACTGTAATAAGCTGCTACTTAAAGAGCTCTAACGGTAAGCCATTCTCCGGTAAGCAAACTCAGCTCGCTTTATTAGTCTGGGCAAATTGAAACCTAATTAATGTCGAGTAGAAACTTAGCGGCTCGTGACGGTCGATCGTTGCTCAATAATCGACCCCCACGACTATGGAAATTCAGTTAACTGTTGTATCACGACGCTGACGGTCAAATTTAGTAAACACTCCAATTTTAGACTTAATGGTTATGAATGACAGTGAAATTGTGGGCAAAGGTCAGCGCCCAAGAGATGTCGTCGTGGGAGTTTTGACATTGCACGGATACGGATAGGATAAGCCTTTGTTAAGTACCGATGATTAAATGTAATATTTTATAAGAGTTGTTTGTTTGAAGAAGAAAAAAGGGTGTTGTGGCTTTGTTAGGGCAAAAAGTATAATATAATCAAGTAGGAGACATTATGTAAGCACGGTGGCGGCAACACAATGCCGTTACACTACACTATTTACATTTATACGTGTCGCTGTAACACTTAAGACTTAGGAACGAGTATGCGGAGCGCAGACAGTTACGTGTGATAACAATTATTTGCTCCCGCTGTGATATTGTCTCCGTGAAAATACAATTTTGGATAAAACTTTACAAAAACATGGAGAATTTCACTCCAGTGCTGGGATTTAATAAAAAATAAGTAGCAAATATTATGAATACCAAAGAAAACATTCAAACAGAATATTATAAAATATCAGCAGATGTGCTCAAATATGAAAAAGAAGAAAAAACCGATCATCGTATTGGCAGATGACTTTCATACGTAATAGCCGTTGCTTCTCAGATATAATTCCTGACGTTTGTGGCAACGTGAAGCAATAACGTAATGGGTTTTAAGATTGCAATAACACACCAGTAATGACAGGCTGTTAGCCCATCGACTTACAAACACCATACTCCTTTCCCTTGATTATTTGCACGTGACTTTTAGTTCTTTACTCCATTTCTAATGCCTTGGTAGATTTTATTTTGTAGGAAACTAAATTACCCGAGCATTATCGGAAATGAATTCGAATTGCTGTAACGAGGTGTGACGAAAGGACTTTTTATTGTTACGTTCTCTAATCAAATGTTCATAATAGGTTTGTCAGTTGAGCAAACATACCCTAATAGAATAAGACATGCGTTGGCTTTTTTTTATAATTTAAAGCGGCTTCCAGTTCTGTGCTCATACAATTTAACTGGACTGACACGACAGGTAGACTTTCACTTCCATTCGTATTACTTAGTGTATGAGGCAAGTTAATTATTTTTAATGTATTTATACAAGAGATAAATCGTGGCGAACGCTGTCCGTCACGTAACCGTTACTGTGACATGTAATTTGTTCGGATCTGAAATGTTTCTGTCCACTGAGGTTTTATACGATTATAAAAATCGTATAAAAATCGACTCGAATTACCATTCTGAAGTGATTAGATTACGTGATGACCTACAAATACTAAAAGGTACTTATATTTAAAACCACCCACAGAACCTTCTACAGTTCGTGGCCTTTTCACTGACATTTAGAAATCCTAATGGATAAGATAAGGCCAAATCATCTCCAATCTTAGGTTTTCTTGCCGCCATATTTTCAATCTGTACCCATAACGATGTTATGCTCAAGTAGGAAAGGTACTGGAGTTTTATATTTAAATGAGTCCCTAATAGAAACGGCGCTCAACTCTCGAATTCAACTTATATTACGACGCGGTTGACAAGAGCCTTAACTTTCAGAGATTATGTAGCTGTTAAATGCTATGTGAAAAATATGATAGACATTGATACAAGTGTATCTTACGTAACACTCAGTCAGACATAGCAATGAGAACTACTAGAGTCGACTATCCTTTGTTTATTTGTTACGTCACGACGCTTTTCGATCGCCGGCTTCGTGTTTAATACAAGCAAATAAAACTTACGAGCAAGCACTTAGCGCCTGCAGCAAATGAAAAAAGTTTTGAATTCTACATACACATAAAGTTGTAAGAAAAAGTAATAAACATTAAACCAGAGTTGAGTTTACGTTAAGCTTAGAACAAACGGTCTGGTGTTGGTTAGAAGTAATGTGTTTATTTCTGAAGAAATAGGAGGTATACTGTACAATTTAAGTACATGATTCTTGTGTGTTAGCTGTTATAATGGTAAAAAAAGGACAGTTAGAAGCTTCTGTATAACTTCATTCCTAACTGACCATTGTCTGGTACACACAAAAATGTAATTTCCGCCTCACATTCAGTTAAACATAATTTTTAATAAGACGCTTTCTTTGTGCTCTGAAAGGACCACTAAGCTCCGAATATTTTTTCCTTTTTATTCGGGTGCCGTATTTTTTTACACAAAACAAGGCTTAAGCTCACACATTTGTAAAGCTAATAACAAACCAAAGCCTCTTAAAACGCAGCCAGAACATACCGCCCGCCATACGTACGCGAACATTATCCTATTACATGCTCAAACCATGAAATAATAAAAATACTCTAGGTATTTCTAAAATTCGAAAGCTTTGTTTATTACAGTATAGGACATACGATATGATTTACAGTCCATAAATTGTGTTTACGCAACTAAGTCTCCTAAATCGACTAATCTACATATGAACACAAACGAGCTTATGTTGATTATAACTGGGATGGGTCTCCTATTTCAGAATCACTAATGATATTAATAAAAAATTTCGACGGTGTCGGAGAATACTGATTGGACCGGTTCGCCAAATCAACGCTGAGCGGCTATCGAATGCAAATCCTATTAAAATAGAAAGAGTGACTTGAATAAGTTTACTGTTTAAAAATCAGGTGCACACGGAAACCGGGCTTAACAAGTTTACAAGACTGGTTGCTCTGAGACCGGTCCGCTGGTAAAAAATAGTTACGTATCACTTCACTTCACACTCAAAGTCGCGTTCAAAAAATAATCTATTAAGTTATCAGCTCACTCGAAAGTTTGGAGGTGTAAAGTGTTTACGAGTAGAGATAAGAGTTTCGTAATAAATCTCTGAAATCCTCCGTTAAGCTTGAGATAAACTTTTGATTCATCTCGTTCATTTTTATTGTTTCCACTCACGAAGAATTCTGTGTGTTCTTATTACCAAATTGATAAAAAGAAATTCAATATCTCACACATTTGAAATTGGAAGCTTAAGTACGTTCGCTCTTTGTAGCTCTACGTATCTTGCACTTGTATAATTTATCCACTTACTCGTAAGTTAGTGGGACCTTGGAATTGGAGTGCCAATTACATTCCATGATTTTAAAACAGCTTTATTTTGCACTAGTTTCGTAAGACCAAGCGATTTATGTTCTAGCAAAATGATAAAATCGATCAATGCTTAATGTGTGACATACTTAGTTGAAGCATCACAGTTATTAAACTCCACTTTTTCCATTTGGCACGGCGTCAAGGCAGATGTGAGGCATAGTTTCCAGATAACGGCTAAGTTGGTAACTTTTCACATTTCCTCGGAAGCGTGTCCCCTGGCAATGTCGACAATGTCGCGCGTTGTGAATTTGTTATCCGCGTCGCGCGATTAACGAGATGCATGTACTCTAACTTTGTTAAACAGATGATACAATTTAATCGTACATCCACGGCATAAGTTAAATCGTTAACGCTACACGATGATAGTGGCTTTAAACATTAATTTCCATAGTAACATTATAATTACCCCGGTCATTACTTACGCTAAAAGCTATTTATTTTGCATAATGGTGTTTGGGTGAGCGCAACAATGGTGAGTCGCAATGCGGCGGTGCACGGCGTGGAGATATGGCGGCTGGTTGCCTGTGAATCGCCAAACTTGACCGCGCTCTGCCCTTTGTTTGTTCGCTCTGGACGCGTGCCTGCTATCTGCTCCCGACTAAAATTATCCGCGATATGACTACGGGAACATAACGACCACTTGCAAAAGATTAAACCTTATGATATGTTATGAACAAATATAGTATTCGCTCTAGTGTTATTCCTGGGCTTGTGAATGTTGTCAGGAATATAAAAACCTCAGTAAAAATTTGGAAACGTTTATGACACGCTTTCAATTCTGCTGACAGTCGTTACTTGGGACACGGCTCGTCAGCGGAAAGGTTCGTGCGTCTATGGCTGCGGGCGACCGGAACTTTGTAGGTTCTGTCACGTCATTTGCGCGAGAGAATACGCCATTTTTTCGCCCAGGACGGGACAAGAACGCTTACTCGTCGAGATAAAAATGTCACTTTCTCATCGAGCTTTTTGCTATCTCTGACGTTTTTACCGAAGTTATTTTTAACTGTCACTATTATACGTGGTTTGGGTTAATATGTTTTTTGTAAGACTTGTCGTAAGTCTCCACTAATTGGTTTTCTTATAAGTGTCTGACAAAGACGTAAGTGTCAATAATCTTGAATGTATAATATGTAGTTACCAAAGTAGTTCAATATTTCAGTAGGACACCGCAGTGGGCTTGTTGTATTACATGACTTGACACTATCGTAACCTCTATTAAGTTTTAATGTGAGCTGAGCGTACGAACCGGGTGATTGAGTATAAGATGAATATTGGTTTGCGTGTCGGATTATATTAATAACGGTAACCTTTAGTGACCTGAAACTTTCTCCTGTTTTGTCGACGCCCGCGCCGGTGCAGGTTGTCTTGATCATTAATCACGCTAATGATGTCAAATGAATTAAACATTAGTCCGTGGCCGGCTCCAGAACAAAACCTTCAGTATCCAATTAATGCTAACTGCGAGAGGTATTACGTCGCGGTTCATTTGTAGCATGCAAAGTGATGTAGGAACAAAGAGTCAGAGCCATCGAGTGCGCCATGCTAGGTATCGCTTTTGTTGGCCAAATACGTACAGTGCAGTTGACGCAACGCACAACTTAGTGAAGCTAATTACAAAATGTTCAAACGGAAAAGAATGCGATAAATGTCTACCGTTCTCTCCAGTCATAGAACATAAGGCAAGCAAACCGACCCAGAAAGGATTTGCTACAATTGAAAAAGATAGCACATTCTGATTGTACAGTAAATGCGTCACGTTACAGAAGGACAATATACTCAGCAATAAATGGCCTGAACAAATAGATAGGGACTAAACTGGGGTGCTCCAAGTATCTAATCCTTCTTTATGCGTTTGTCCAGCGCGCGAAAATGAAGCCCACTCGTGGATGACGTCACAACACACGAAGGAACAGAATCATGACACTATTAGGATAAACGAGGACGCGGCCGCTCCTGCGGGTCCACGTTATAATCTAGTCTTGAATAAGTAGGCACTTGGCCCGCACTTACATCGACTTTCATGAATTCTTATATCTCGAATAAAACTTATTTTATGGTCTATTTCGCGACTTTCGGGTAAATTATGTTCCTCAACGATTCCAAATATTATGATCGCTACTAGAGTGTTATGATGTCGAATTTTGATGAGATATTTTTTCTGGGATGGACTCTAATACAGTTTTCTTTATATCTTCCATAAACTGAATTAAGTACTCGTAACTTCAAAAGTCATTATAGTTTTAACTTAGCTGCTGCCGCTGAATACTCAAGAGGTTAAAAATGTAGGATTCACAATTTAGTGCGTGTCACAGAGCTTTGCTAAAACCACAGTAACCCACATTTGTAGCGCCATTAGAATTACGAATTCGCACACTTCCGTCCCCAAAATGGTCATGGCATATAAACAAAGAACCATTGGCTCCACCATTAGGACTTGCCTTCTATCCATAAAATACGCATCTATTAATTAATATTCATGTAACTAACAATCTGTGTTCGGCGAATTGCATATGAATTCTATATGGATTTGTTGTAGCTCATGCATTTTATAGTAGGTGGTGTACGAGGAAAACTGCTCATTGTTAAGTCTAGCAGACTTATGTGCACCTACTTCACAATTCTACCGACATGCCTGTGCTTTAAACACGTACCCTACATACGTACAGCCTTATTAATAGTACTACGCTATTATTTGGTACAAAAGGAAGCGCGCTTGCCTTCTACGTACACTAGGCACATACTACTGACTCGAAAACGAAACAATAATAGCAATCTATGTTCTTGTTCACTGCACATTTAAACATGTGTGGATACTTATTTTGGAAGACTCCTTTCGGAGAGGGTTAATAAAACATTAGGCAAATGGATGTCGTTACAGCCGGGATTAGGACTGAAATAACATGCAGATATTGAGTTCCCTCTCTACAATATACCCACAGACATTACAGAATATAAAATATACAAAAAGAACTCAAATAAAAAGTTCAATCAATTAAGAATATAAACACAAACCATAAAAGTAATCAAACGAAGCACGACTGGAGTTATGCGTCTAACGAACGGGAAGTTAGCCCTGGATTTTATATTGGTTATGAAACAGCAGCTAATGCGTTGACAAGCATTCGACGATTTTAGTAATGTATTAAATATTTTATTGTCATAAGCGATCAAGCGATGCTTTATGTGTAGCCAGTAATGGAAGTTTATAGTCACAAGAGATACATTTAATTCTCGTAGCGGTCCAGATGTACTTGCGTCCTAAAATATTTAAGACCTTTTTGTGTTCAGGCCACTTCAGGTAATAGAGCTTCTAGTTTAACGAGCCCCATGTACAAATTACACATTAAGGTAATGGGCACAGATAGAATAATTTGCTAACGGTCCATGAAATATGATGTTCTAGCCAGTCACATCACTTCGCGGTCGTCGTGTAATAATGTGGCCTAGTTGCGTTGATTTGCTCAAATTGCTCATACTTAACCGTATGTACATTTATGCGACCTAGTAATATGAACTTCAAAATTGTCTTACAGAATTGACCTCTAGACACGTGTTAGGTGTTACTGGAAATGTTGAAATGTTGAATATTTTTGTGACACAATTACTAAATTAGATATAGTAACGTTGACACACCTCTAATAATTATTTCAGTATACGCGTGTGTTTATTATTTTTGACACGCTTGACTCAGCAGTTTAAGTTCGTGGTGGTATCTGTCGCGAATTAATTATGCAGTAGGTAGATAAAACAGTAGCGGTCGCCATGGACTTCCATGTTAATTAACTTTAGTTCTATTTCCTTGTGGATAGTTCTGAGAATGTCTCCATTTCAAGTTGTTCGGCCGCGTTGCTCCGCGGTCCGTAATCATCAGCTGCCGATCGCAAACAAAATAAATCGACCGACCACGCTCCCACTGAAAAATGTAGACTCTTCGAAACTGCAAAATACTTGTTTATAAACTACTACGCTATGCAAAGTGTGAATAAAGATAGTACATATCAAATGAAAAACGACACTGTCAGACCGAAAAAGTGCTTCAGTTCCGTAGTTGAAACTGAAATATATGCGGACCCATCTGTGTTGTTTGCTCTCTGTGTTTTATTTACTGCCTTTGATTTTCCAAATATTTATGAGTTTGTATTTGAAGTTTCATATTTTAGAGAGCATGTAAAATATTGGTGTCGATTGATGAACGATATTTGTATGATATCGGTTTCAAATTCGTTTATCTACCTTGTTTAATGTGTAACTCAGTGTAACTATAGGCGTAAGCCGCTTAATTAAATGCCTCAATGCAATAGAACTCTAGATAATAATGTCTGGAACTTTTAATGACTTTCATTGAATTTCTTTTTCATTGTTACGCTTTTGAGCCCATTGTCAAGCATTTGTATTCAATATTGTCTAACTATCTGTCCAAAATTCCTAACTGGTTCACCTGTTATAATGAGTCATACTTTAAGGTCAAAAAGATGATTCACAATAGATTTTTTGGCTAATACATAGTTAAACAATCATTCTCATATCATTTACTTGTGACTCATATTACTTAAAGTTATGTGTCTTCATCGCAGTTAGGCAGAAAATATCAAAATGTCACGATATTTATTAATAGTGCAAAATTTATAAGAAGCGGTGCCAATTTGCCAAATCAACGGTTCACAAGTTTAGTGTACAAGTTGTTCTAGGTGGCCTAATTTAAACGAGCTCTTAAACATCTGGCGGGGCTGCCAAACGGTGCAGACTAAGTGATAAACACAACTGTACAACAAAACTGTACGTTCCTAGACTTGGTTAACTGTGATTTTATGTTTGTGTCACATACAATTCGGTATTTCAACATCCGTAGCCTCTTTGAAGAGACACAATAGTTTGTAAATTCAGTAATCATTCTTATTTGTTATGAAACGCGTGAAGAGTACCTATTCATATGGATATTTCGTACTATACATGATAATTATTAATGTAACTGTCCAAGTGTAGGTTGGTATATATAGGTCATAGTGTCGGTTATATACCTAAGCTTGTTAAAGCTCCGAACCTACCTTACATACGGAGTTTTTATGGTAAGTAATCAAATAAATTAATTGAATCAAGCAAAATCAGATATTTAAAGAAGACATTAAATCCTTAATATCAACATAACATCAAATTAAGTAATAAAATTATTTTGCATAATCATACTAAGCAGGAAACTTATCGATTAGTGACTTTTATAGCGGAAGGCGATACATATAACATTTTACGAACATTGCCCTTACTCTGATGTCGTAACATCAATGAGATAGGTAACTCATGTATCCAATCGTTGATGATGATTGCTTACTCTACAACTGACATATAATAAATAACCACTAATTTATGGTCTGACGTCTACAGTATCATGTGTACACAATATAGGTGTGTTCTATTTATAAGTGGAAATCATAAGACCATCGAGAGGAGGGTTGACAATTTGACATGTATTCAATTCCATTGTAAGTCCATAATATCTGTCGAACACAATAAGTTTGTCGACATACTAACGTCTAGGGAAACTTTACGTGGCTATTTTAGGAGTTCATTGTCAAGTATTTTCGGTACAAAATGCTCTAAACCCAATAATCACGTTCCCGCCGTAGGCTAGCAATAGTGGTCTGCAAAGGTTAAGTTTAATCTGATTTTGGCTTTAACAATGCACTGGGGAGCAGTAGACCGACAATGGCGGCGATACAAACTTTTAGCCTTCCAGGGGACAATTTATATAGCAAGTGACCATGAACGAGTACGGAATGGTGGGAAATAACTAACAACGAGAAATATGCGCCCATACTTTTCCGGCTTCCAATTTGGGCATTGTGTAAGTACCTAATTATTGTCGATGTTTGTTCTCTTGTTTCATGCCTCTGTGTGCTGGTCGAAATGTTTAATACTATTTATGACTAAATAATCACGTGCATTTCTCTTCGTTACGTAAAGTTAATCAAGTTGATAAATGCTGGTTGTTAAATCTCGCATGTGTCGATCTAGCAACGTCAGTAAAAAACACCGTGGACATGCGATAGTCGCTCCTGTCCCGTTCACGTGTCGTTGCAATGTGAATCGATCGCCTCTGATGGAACCTATGGGCGAAATGAATCACTGACGGCGTTCACCGGTGGCAATGCTATGTCGCGCCACATGTAAAATGTTGCGATGCACCGCCATCAAATAAATTCATTCACACGCACCTTGTTATTATTATTTTTATATCTTTTCGATACTGTCCTTTACTTGATTTATGTTCGCTATATTTCATAGCTACTTTCATGAAGACACTTTATTACGTAACGCAACTTCAGATGCACGCTCATAAAAATAAATAATGCAGAAGACGTTAATACGGCCCATCTGTAATTGATATGCATATCTTGTGACTGTGTGAGATAGAAAAACGAAAGCAAGGGCTAAACAAGCGTGTGCGATGTGTGGGAGCGGGACGATGCGTCGGCGTGGCGGCGTGGGCGTCATGCCGTGTAATATAATGATATTACACTTAATAGAAAAATATAATTGTGTCGTGTTGGGAAGATGCGCCTTAACACGGCTTTATAACATGCAGCTCAATTAATTATGCTTATTTGTTTAAATTTAACACCAAAGATACACAAGGCTTAATGGTGAAATCTATGCAGGCTTTCATCTCCCCACCACCTCATTTCCCGGATACAGCGCAATAATTGTTATTTTGATACGAATGCTATAAATTCACGTCAGTTTGTTTGTCTTGAGTAACGCTTCCATCATCTATTTGAGAAGAAGCCGTTGTTTTAAGTAGCAAACGGTTAAAGTAATTGATTAACACAGATATTTGATAAATGGAAGTGAAATAATTGGTTAATATCAACTTGGAAGTCTTGATCTTTGTATCTAACACTTCCAGCGTTCTGTTTACTAAATCCGTTGTGACTTTTCCCGAACTGTTGACTCAATAGCAACGTGGTTACAGAGTGACTAAGCGCACTTTCACTTCCATAGACTAACAATCCATGTAATTATGATATGTGCGTGTTTGTTTTACTTTCTATATCATTCAATTGTGTTCTTATATTACATCTACCAAATAATACAAAGGCTCACTTACCAATGTATTATGTACCTCAGCAACCGCATGTCATCGGGCAGCTGAGCTTGTTAATTTAAACTGAAATAAAAAAGGCATTAGTAAGTAGGTGACTAGTGATGACTGGATTTGGTAAACGAGGAATAAAACATGACTAACAGACATACAATGAATCACGAAAATGTTACCTATAAGTGGAGTTGTGTTGAACGTGGCGAGTCGGACGGAAGTCGCGTCGCAAACTCAGACAAATCGACTTACATCGCTATTTTATTGTATTTTAGAGTGGTGGCGTTAAATTTCACACACATTCTTAACAGACTTTGTTAAAACAATAATTTCTAAGGTGTTATCTAAGGGAAATTGTCTATCGTCTTTTAAATTGATAAAGAAAGAGGATAACTTAGTGCGACCATAAAGAAACTGCAGTTAGTAGAAAGTAGTTTCTATATCTTATCGCAGTTGCGCCCTGCAATCAAAAGATGGCGATAGTGTGACTAATAAATAAGCCAGTTTCAAGAGATAGCAATAAAAACCAGATTATTTTATTTATATCAACAATCTTCATAATTAAATATGTATCTTTAATTAAATAAATATGTATAAGCAAACACTTCCTATTTATTGGCTTACACAATTTTTATTCCTGCTATTAACTAATTGCAACGAAGATTATGCATAAATATGCATTAAAACATAATTCTTATAAGTTAAAGTTTTGTCCATAATTCAACAAACGAGTTAAATAAGAATATAGGTTTTTTCAGTCTGCATCCCTATTGGTCACGTTATTACCTGTTAGCAGGTGTAAAACAAAGCAAACACAAGTGAACTTATTTATCATCTCATATTCACAAATCTAATTACATTTTCAAAAATAGAACAAAAATGCTGACGTTTAGTTTTTTTTTTTTTCAATTTAAAATGCGCGGGCAAACGCCGCGGTCTGTTGTTCATTTGAGGGATGTTCCATCGCGATAAAATATTCAGGTAGTTTGCGTTAGGTTCTGACCTTTGTTTAAAAGGGCTGACGTGCAGGATCAACCCTGTTGGTATGACAGGTGTAGGTTATACATATGCCGCGTAGGCACTCGTAACTGTTTTTATTTAAAACTTTTTTTATATTGAAACCAGTCGGTCGACCGGGCAAGTAATAAAATTCAAGGCTTTTTGCTCATATTTTTATAGCGTCATTTTTTTTTTGTACCTTTTCAAGATCTTGTGTAACAAACCATTAGCTTTATTATGCTGTTTTTAATGAAGCAATTTAATTTCGTCCAATCTTGAAAATAGTGATACATTATAATTGATCAATGTAGAGTGCTCGTAAGCATAAAAAATAAAAGCACAATAACGTCAACCGTATCCCAGTATTTTTTTACTCTCGGTTACCTCGGTCTCCACGGAGGTGTAACGTAGGGTGGCCACTTGGACATACAACGCCAGTAAGAAACCTAACCCTTTTACTTTTTTTCCCACTGCACCGCCCAGTCCCCGGCCACTGGACCGCGAAGCTTGTTTTTTTTAAACCAAATTCTCATTCTACGGCTCGCTCCCGACTCCCGATTATACTGGCCCTCTTTATGATTCTGGCCCCGAACGCTCTCTTCGAAAACTAATTGAAGATAACAAGCTTGTTTTTTCGCCTCTCCACTTGTTCATTTTGGAATCGCGGCCGATCGAGTACGATATTGTTTTCTTTAGCAGAGTTTTCTTATATAAAAGAAGTAAGAAATTCCCGACCGTAGAACTGGGAGGTGTTTTCGCAATAAATCTATATTGAAGTAGTTTTATAACGCTGATATTGTTGCATTCAACCAACTGGTTAAATATTACTGTATTCGTTACGAAGTTCAGTCAAGTTTTGTATTATTAACAAGGCTTCTTGTGCTCTAGGTGAAAATTCTTTTGGTGCAATTTCAGAATTTCTGCTTGAGTTTATCCTTAATGTCACTGAAGCTGTTGCCTGGCTACATTTCTAGAGAAAAGTTTCGCATGGTGAATGGAGTGGAGAGTGTAGGTACGTAAGGCAAAGATAAAGAACGTTGACTAACCTTGTGTTTTTTATCTGAAACTACAATAATTTAAGATTTGAGCAGTAGTAAAAAAAAAAAATTTACATATTTTATACTTACAAAAAATAAGTAGGCAGTTAATCCGAACTACAATAAACAACAATTAGTTAGGCGCGATACGTGGGTCGAAAACAAATAATTTTCTAAACATAGTTCTCAGAGTGGCTGTAAATTGATTCTGAACCGTACCGGAATCTATAAATCACAATTCTCCAATCAATTCCTAAATCAAACATTGATTTGGTCACAGTTAAGAGGGCGGCTGCCGGCGCGCCGCGGCCCGCTATCGCCGTCGCATCGTGACCGCATCCACCAAACCTTTCATAACAATAAATAAAAAATTTCATGCATAAAATTTCACTTATCATTCAGTAAACGATTCAAGTATTTAGATAAGTATATCGCATTTGCATTCAAAATAGCAACTCTTATTCATTGAAAAATAACTCTTTAAATCTGATGAAGTAAATAAAAGACAATTTTTTCTCAACGGCTAATCAGAGTTTTGCGAGACCATAATAGAATTTGGATTTGTTTTAGATATTAGAGCGCGACTAAGAAAAAAGAAAGATACTTTCCATTCCACTTAATACAATGTCAACTGAAAACGTTGTATTTTATCTTTATCAAAGGCTCTAAAGTAAAGTTTATAGCAAACAATAATCAATAAGTTGGCTCGTGAGCCGGTCGACGACCGAATAATTTTGGCGTGAATTATCGTCACGATAGCGTGTGGATTTTGGAAAACGACCGCAACCTTAGGTCAACCACCCACAAGTTTTGATTTCGTAATAAACTTTAAATAAACTAACTGAAATGTTTCAGGTTGGTTTTATTTTGGCGCAACGAATCTAAAGAACTAAGAATACTACCTAGTTCAATTCATACCTATACGTAACAGCAGAAATTGAATTATTGGCGAAACGATTTTTTAGACACGCTAATATTTCTTCGATAATCTAAAATGGCTTTATCGCTTTCTATTTTCATGGTGAGTCTGAAAAATTAAAACTATTTAAATCTGAATTCTGTGAGTTATTGTGTTTATGTAGTTTACCTATGTACGTACAACATATAAAAGTTAACATAAAATATTTCCCAGTTTCAGTTAAACAACACATTACGGATTTCCAAATGTTGTTGCAAGAGAATTTCATGGGCCATCTAGACCCGTTAACTAAACGCCTAAGCGGCATAGGCCTAGGTACCATCGAGAAGTAAACAAGGCTCACTCCACGCACTGGTCAGACCACTTCTCGGGACTGGGGCACTTAATCGCACCCATTATCTGTCAACTATGATTTCCTGCTTGGAGCACAACCAAAAGTCTACATTTTGTTATTGGGCCATTCACTCAAACCGATACACTTCGGACCGGACAATCGGCTCCACGAACAAGTTTTATGCCTTAATTTGAGTCTATTATTGAGAATAGGCCTCTCTGCGTGTGGTGTGGGTTTTGTTATTGTACAAAAGTAAATACCTGTTCAACTCACTTGGTGTCAATTGTGAACCACACAAACAAAATTACTTTATTTATATTGTATTTTATTCATTGTTGGTGTTTTTTCTGTAAAATAAGTTCACTGATAGGAATTTGAGCGAAGGTCTCTAAGCCCACTAAAATAGATTGTGTGAGACTATAATTCACATCATAATAATATACACATTACATGGCCACTTCACTTAAATAAATATAATTGTCTAAGTAGTTAATTTTAGAACAAAAATTACAACATCAATAGCAAAAATTAGAACGAAATCGACCTTTTAGAGACAATGAACGCTAAAATTAGATACACGTTATTATGAACGTTGTTAAACAAGCACTTGTGGGCTCATTTCGAAGAATGAATGGTACCTGCGGTAAGTACGTATCAATGTTATTCCGCGATAATGATAGAGCACCGAATTATTTGCTTGTCAATGTTATCTAAAGCATCTAGAGTTAATATAAATGTGTAGTACACAATCGAGATTGTAGATTTTATTGTCCGTTTATAAACAGTGAGCAGTAACGCTTTGGACTGATAGCGAGATAAGTAAACGGGGGACAATTCGGCGCTGCAAGCCACAAGAGACCAGCGACTTCTGTTAGTTCATTCTTTGTTGTCTTTAATCCAATATCTATGAATAACTCACTTTAAAATTAACCAGACAACTCAGCTTAATTCAGTCAACTACTAATTAAATTAAGAGTTTACTTTAATTATTCATAAGAGATTGTGATCGGATTATAATTGATCCACTTTTAATGAGTAACACAGGGTTGGTTATTGATAGTCTCTTCAATAATTGAATATTAAATTCAATCGAAAATATAAATTTGCCAGTAGCTTCATTATTTCTGTCGTAACATCGACAATTTTATTTCTTTTGAAAGATAACAAATATTTACTTACCGATTACACAAAGTAAATTAATTGGTGAATCGGCCTTAATTATTCTTCGAAAAAAGGGGTACATATATTTAGCTTATCGTTTACAATCATTTTATCTAGATTAAAGCTATCGCGTACAAATTGCGTCCCACGCATAGCTAGCCCGCTTGCAGTCCAAGGTTAATGCAGAAATCGGCGCGGGCGCAGGCGGTTGCAATACGTCACGAGTTACACAACCCACGCGTCTTGTCAAGACTAACTGACCGCCGGCCAAATTAATTACTTACCAACGTTTTAGACAGATTGAAATTATGAAATGCTGTGTTTAAGCAAAATTTTATATAGCTTTTTGAACTTTAACCGCTAGCCATTATGCAAAGAGATAAGTATTAGAGAGTTATGAATATTCATACTAATATCTTATTATATTTGACACTTCTGTTCGATTTTGTAATAATCATAATAAGCATTAGTTGCATTCTGATTACTAATATTTATGCAATGTTCAGGTGTTAGCTAAATCGGGTTAAGTAATAAATTGTCAGGCTATCATAATTCTTACGTAACATTTATGCAGGAAATGAGCACAGCCCGGTAATTTTCTTTTACTTCAGAAACTGGATCTTAATATTAGATTTTCAGTACGGTAATGGGACGTTTATGCAGATTTAGTCCGTGAACGTTTTGCTCGAGTTATGAATGAACGTCCTAGATTTGCTTGGGCAATCATCTGGTGTGTTGGGGTGCGCACGACGCGGGCGGTGCGCGCGACTTCCCTGCGCGGCGCCACGATCCTCGCCACCCGTCCACGTCGCCTCGGAACCGCCTAACTACCGCTAACGGCGCCTCCATTCCTATGTAAATCCTGATGCCGCATCCGACGCCAGATAATACAGCTACAATTTGCATGTCCCCTTGCCCTTTGTGGTCGCGAAACCGGGACTCGGTCGCCGCCACCCTCCAGAATGGGTATCGATTGTAGAACAGGTCCTGCAGAGCGTCACATGAATAACAAGCATCCAGTATTAGACAGTAGTTTATCGAACAACATGTAGAGATTTGCTATTCATTGGAGCTGTAACAGCGGCCCCGGCGAACTGACGGCTCACTGCTCATAGCACAGGGACCCAGGGTCTGCCGTGACCTGAATAATTGTATCCGGAGCACCTCTGTTTCCTCGGGACACTCTTGTAACATGATATCTTTCATATTAATTAAATTAATTAGTTAAAATTCAATACGTGTATCTAATCCGCAATGTAATTAATTTTGTGTTTGTGAGCCCTTGTTTATTAAGTTAGTAAAACAGCCCCTGTAAGTATGACTACTGAACTAAAATTAACTAATTAGGAGTATGAGACTGAATAATTAATCAGCCTTTGTAAAGGTCAGTTCACACAAACCGAATTAGGCTGTAATTCGAGTACCAATTTATCACGCTAGCATTTAAAAATCCAGTTACATCAGAGAGGTTACTTAATCGCTTTCGGTAGAGCCGATGAATAAATGCACGTACAGTCGCAAAAACTTGACTAATTTCCAATATCCACCGACAGGTCCGGCTGTGCCATTTAAATTGATACGTCAATCAGGATATCATTCGTCCACGACAAGCATATTTTTTTATTTGAAGGCAGTTGCATGCTATTTCTCTAATGGCGTATAGAGGGCGCGAGCGATGCGACCGTGCGTGGAGCCTGGCCAGCGATACGCAGAACCAATTATGAGTTTTTCCCTCCGGCAGATCGGCATCCGGTGCCATCTCTGTGTAGATTGTTGCCGGTTCTTATTACAGGCCTCGCGGATTCCGAGCGTATGCACACAAACACCACACATCCTGCTTTCTATAAACGTCTCTTAATTGCTTATACTTACCCGGTCGGTACTTTTAAAAGCCACATTAAAATATTTCGCAAACGTTCCAATCCCTTTGTCAGTCTCAACAAATTTTTCTTACGTGAATATTCCATATACCTTCTCAAATCTTAATTTCAACAAAAAAAAATGTGTTGCCATGATATTATTCGAAAGCACACAACATAGTAGTAACAAAGATAGGTAGTAACTATTTTACAACAAAAAACATTCCAGTAACAAGGTTACATATCAATGTACCTGAAGAGAAATCTCGCTTGAAAGCCTTTCTCGTTCGGAGGCAGTAACACAATCTTTTATTATTAAAATTCCCAATAGTTTTATTACACACGGCGGGACCAACGTGGCGGGTGTCTACCAACCTTAATGGTCTATATAGAGTAATTTGTTTTCGGCTTCTGATACGGCTCATACAGATTATGGTCACGATAGGAATGTTGTAACGACTTATCAATTCGATACGGACGGTTTTTTCTCATAGTGCATAGTAACAGAACATCATACAATGGGGTCGTAATGAACTGGAATGGGAGTCTCACAACAATTTAGAAGCTATTTATAGAGCGATAGTAGTGCAATGTTTAGTTGTGTTAACTGTTACTAGATCATTAGTCTCGTCTTAATTGAACGGGGGCACGAGCCTGTCAAGGGAGCTTTGCCGACGAAAAGCTTCATGCGTGGAGCGCACGAGCGTGAAATTAGAACTGCCTTTTTTAATGCGGTTACTTACTGAAGCCATCTGTAGAATTATAACAGAGTGGAAGTATTTTCAGTAACAAAACGTTATATAAGTCATTTAATACAGTGTAAGAAATAAAAATAACGGACAGAGAAACGATTGCTTTTTTATCTAACTTGAACTTCTATTAAACTTTAAGTCACCTACCCACCATGAAAACCCATTTGTAGAAGATTTTCAAATTAGATAATTGTGAAACATAGAGTATTTGAGACAGTATCGCAGAGCTGTCGTTACTTTAGCGTCTGAGAAAAGCGTCTGTACGGTTGTAAATCAGAAAGATGTCAACTCGCGGGTTATCTGAAGCAAGATATACGTGGGACCAAACGTGCTGGCTTGTTTCCTCATATCAAATGTCTTCGCTATCGCACACACCTAAGGTTTATGCTCTATTAACTGAAACATCATTTGTTTTCTTTATTTACGTACCTCAGCAAAATGTACACTTGCTACTGTTATTTCTAAACAAGTAGAATTCATAAGTAACGAACAGCCACGTTGCTTCGTACCAGGCACTTTTAAGAATATTATGAAAGAGCAGCGCTTTCTAGAAAGACAGGAGGAATGCAATGCACTTGTGTACCTACCAAACAAACTCCTGTATGTTTGTGTCATATTGTTGGAACCACCGCGAGTCGACCTGCAATATGTCTTTTTATGTTTACTTTATCTATAAGGAATTCTCGTAAACTTTAATATTATTGCCAGAAATCCTTTCCCGCATTCCCATAAAGCTGAAATTGTTAGTACAAATAAACGAAAATAGAAAAGTGTTACGTGAGGATGTTTACAGACGCGCGGTGTGGCCTTGTGGGTTTCTAGTGAATTCAATCTCGGAATTTCACCAATATATATAAAGTTGGAACTGCGTCACAAATGTGCATTACTTCCCTGAATAATATAGGTATATATATGTAATTTAACACTGATAAACTGATGGTCCCAAAGGCGTGATAGTCCTACATTGAAACGTTTATCTATAGGTGCAATATAAAATGACATAAATCAATAGGTATTTCATCAATAATTACTTCATTAACATCTACAAGATGTAATCTCAGCTGATATGCCCTAATTTTCACGTGTGTTTTTACATTGTTTTCTCTTATAAGTATATAAAAATCAGATATTATAGCTTTTCTTTTCATTTAAATTACGTGGTCAGTTTTTAGAAGTACTTCAGGCGTAATTCTCGAAGGCTTACGTCGTGGAATACACGGACTATGTACCCAGAGGCTTGGAATAGTGTCTGTTGGATTAAGCTCTCAGTTTCAGCTCGATCTACATACCGCAGCGGCAGGAGCAAACATTTGTTAAGCACAACAGAATTCCGGCCTAGAACCGTTGTCGTCGATCGCCAAATAACTGAAATATCTTTCTAGGATCTATGCTGCTGACTGCCAGTTTGACTATTAACGTCTAGTTTACTAACCGAAATATAATACAATTTTCGCTTTGTTGTATTTAATGGTGTTAAGCTTTGTTGTATTTAATGGTATTTAATGGTGTTACGCTTGTATCGCTTCCATTTTATGTGCCAAGCTAAATCCGAGATTCGCACATAGATTTTTATGACGTACAGATTATTAAGATATGAGCGTAGTTTATGTTGTCTGCTGAAAGTAAGTATTTTTTTTATCTATAGAGACGTGTCGTGCAGGAAAACATAAGCATATTGCTAAGCCAAACTATAATATAGGTAGGTTCTGTTTTATATTTACAGTGTTTTTTTAAGAGATTTTGTACAAAACACCCAGAAAAATTTTCCCATCAGTTTTCCTTCCAGATGCCTCCACATTTCTTTATTTTGTTTCTAAAGTTAACACAATATTAACTTGGTGACATGTGTATTCTGATTACATATTCTATTTTAAAGAAAGGTATCGAATTGATTCTCTAATACCAATATCGAAATAAAAAAGCATACGCGTTGACCTACAGACGAACGTAGATTTAGAATTCAGTTATCAGTACAAAAGTAATACGAAACCTTTTATCAATCTATTCGGTTTTGGTTAGGTATAATGGAATAAATATTCAGTCTCGGGTTTTTAAAGCCTTCTATCGGTACAAAAGTATAAAATAATTTAAATAGAAACTTAATATACAACGTAGCAACACTAATTTCCCGTTTATTTTACTAGAGAGTTCCAGCTAAAAACTGAGGTAATGTATTCTATTACATCAGTAGTATATTTCTAAAAATAACTCTTGTAAGTTGGAAGGGGTGTAGGAGTACATCCCTGGATTTTCCGTGTTAACTTTAATAAGGGACTAATCACCTATTAGTATCGAGACTGCTAACCCCAGGCTATTTCTGAGAAACTCCTTACTCCAACTCAAAATAATAGTGTGTGGTATTTCTCGGTAAAAGGCTACCTTTCTTGGGTTTTTTTCACGGTGGTTGTGTCGTTATAAAAATGACTAATGCATACTCGAGAGGTGGTTCATCTGTGTCACTTGTATGTGGAAACATATTACACGCTCGGTTGAAAGTTGGCAAACAGTCGCTGTCCTATCATCGTATGGCACCGTGCCGACGACCATAGCCTACCATTTTTCTCGTTCCTATAATCGAGCGGGAGCGTTACCAAAATGTACATTCCTAACGAAAACATTTTAAAGTTTCATGACATGCTCGGCAATAGACACAATATATAAAAGCTTCTGAAGAATGGATTGAAATAACACGGCTTGGTTAGCGTTTTCCACGAACAGCTGAAGTACGCAGACGAGTTCAATAAACTCTCACTGTTTCGTAATAATCTAATTTGTGGTTACACCTTAATAAAGCATTAATAAGTTACGCCTGAGCATTCAGGTCCCTATAGAAATAAAGTAGTATTTATTCGATAAACATTCAACGAGATTGAAATGTAATAATGTCACTAAACAGAAAGAAAGTCACTTTGTTACCGTGAACTTTTCGCAAGGGCGGGCGGGCGGCCACGATCGCTGGCGACCGCCCGCCCAGTGTCGCGCTAGCCGCCCAACGGGACGAACGCGCACATTAACCTCTGATATTGTAGTTATCGTGAATATTGTCGACGATCGTGTACTTTGTGAGTGATGTCAGTGGATGACGCCGCAGCCGGTCGAGCTAGCTCATGTTGATACACTGCTGACACGAGACCCGTGCACTCGCATGCGGCACCTTACATACGAGTTACTTACAGTTAGACAACTTATTGAGTTTTCAGTACTACGAAATTGCATTTACTTTTTCTAAGTAAACAGCAGTGTTGAAAGGTAGTACTACTTAACCAAATTTTGTTGTTCCTCGAAGTTTGCTAAAAGAAAATTTCGCTCAACAAACGGGTTGTTAGTTTAGTTTATTAAATTGAACATTTGAGGAGACGCATTAGAGACATAAGTGAATGAAAAACTCTTGAACAACTTTTCGGATTCGCCGGCAAGTTTGCAACGGACTTTTAAGTGTTACTTACGACTAATTTGGGAATCGCAAGATCTTCTTAAAAGGTAAAGAAGCAGTATACTTTATTACCGTCCTTATTTTATTTTTCTTAACTTTAATGAAATGTCGCAAATAGCTTTCAGGTAACCATGTTCGAATTGTTGAAATACCTCTGTACTAATTTGTTATTTTTTTATTACCTACCCTCTTAAGTATTCATTTAATATAATATCACCATTAAGGAAAATGAGCCACATTTTTACGCAGGGCGTCGCACGAATTTCATTTGATGTTAATAGCGTTATATTAAAAGTGTAATAATGAGTTCAATTATTTATATTGAGAGTACATTGACACGGAGTTAGGTGTATTAGTTCAGTTCGGTTGGTCAAACAATAACGGTTATTACCGTAAACAAATCGTTCATCAGTTGGTGATGGTCGACAATTTGGTCGCGGTTCAGGCTTGTTGTCGACTGTAAGGCGTGGGAAAACAAACAACCGCTGCTCTCGTTAACGGGCTCTTGTCCTACACTGGACCAGAGTACCGCTGCGGATGCTGCCACTGGTCACATTCAAATTTCAACTTTACGTCCGAGTACCACGGAGTAATGACGTCTTTAAATGGAAGAACAGATCTATGTCCGCCCGCGTAATGTTTGTTCAGGACTGTAAAATTTAACGACAATAACGACCCGAGGAAATGCCGGAAATATATTTATTATGCATTTAGAGCATCACTGCTGGCGTCTCTTACCGTTCTGCTAAATATTCTGTAAAGAAGTTTTGTTCTGTAAGCAAACCATATTATCAACGAGCGACCCACTCCGTCCCCGCTCGAGTGCAAATGAATGTATTATGCTTAAAGCTTTCTCAGGGAAAATGTCTTGATGCGTTTCTAAAGTAACTACTTCGGTACTTGCAACATGAAAACACAAAGCTATGACTTAGATTTCTACATAGGTAATTTACATTTGCAAGTACTGTTTATCAGAACCTCAAATTAGCGTTATCCTGTCTCCCACACAATATCAAGAATAAAATTAGATTTATTGCAGTTAAAGAGACCACGGTACAAAACGCAGCTGCACTCCTATAACAAATGTACGTAAACACTAAACACATTCAATTAAGTCTCCGTCGCTGGAACATTCTGGTCCTATGTAAATGGTTCCAGTGCTGGTGTCCATTTCCGTTCGGTAACAGTTTCCTTCCAACGCTATAACACTCAATCCCTTACGTAAAGCTCCCTGCGAGTATTGTACGATTATCTATGCATGACTTTTTATTTGTAAGGACTAAAAAGCTACAATAAAACCGGTTCCCAACGTCGACGCCAACCGGACGAACGACAAAGTTTCTGTTTCTTTTTGGTTCAGTGATCTAATCTAAAGTCTCCCCTGTCGCCCTGAGAGCAACCGAGACAGGAAACTTGTTTTCTTATTTACTCGCACGTGAAGCCGAGGTTTGCCGAGCTTTGTCGAGTGTTGCCGAAGCGCCCGCGCCGCTTGCCTGGTACTACGCCTACACCATGTTTTGTGTGACGTTTCTATTCTATGACGTGAATCCATTGATATTTTTGATACTCTAGTGTAGAATTTGACGTGCTGTCGCGTATGTGTACTATGGTATAAACAGTGTGGACTTATTATGTCATTATGCTAACATAACAAACAAACGAATTAATTAGCGTGCTCAATCAAAAGCTGCTTCATCCAATTTGCTACGAGACTTATCTGTGAAAGGTAAGTAAGTACATATACTGTTTAATTAAACGTGTGTTTTGTTGATTTTGGCTGTGACTGTTAAGAAACTGAAGTCTTTGTTCGAACCGGTTGGTATGATTGAAAGTGGGTGACTGTCAGTATAATTCCGCGGTAAGAATAAGGTTGAGTGCCGCAACCACGGTGAGCGTTGCACGACTCGACTTAACATTGAACGTGAAGGTAAGGCCCAATTAACTCCATATCACAATAGCGTAAGGTTTTATTAAGGACTCCTTGTGTTAATTATACCTTTTACTTATACGCGTCATTAATTATTTATACTAGGTACACTTACATTGCGTTAAATATATAACCTACTTACAGTTCACGTTGATCCTGAAAAGAACAAGTGTTATTATATTACCAAAAGGCCAAAACGCAATTATTTCTTTAAATTTCATAATTACATAAGTTCAACGTTTAATTAAACAGCGAACTGTGTGGTATCTGTTACAGACAGGAAAAAGCTCAGAAAATGAGCATGTTGGCCTCTACATACTTCTGAAGGAATTAAAAGTTTGTTTATAAAATTATACCAGTTGCTACGGTTCATATATAAACTGGTCGTAGCTAATGGTACGAACATTAGCAAAGTTTGTTAAAAGCTCGTCGCAGTTGAAGGTAGTAAAAGTTCTCGTAGCAAATTAAAAGTCTATCTTTACAAAATCAATAAACAAGAGAGAAAAACTGTAACCACATTTCTGCGATCACTGAAAACCACAATGAATAATACATAAAACTTTACTTTTGAAATCATTCTGAATACTTAACTACAGCACCTCTAGGAAGTATCTCGGCCATCTTCATCTAGGAACTAAATGTACGACTGATGGCTCAGATAAGTTGGCAGTAATGTCATTGGATGGGTCGACGTTACCGGGCCGCGCGGTCGTTACCGTAACTCAGTGGAACCCAGGGTTCATCTCGGCTCGCGACTCGCTGCGCGCACTTATCCTGCACCCATCTGACCCCGCGGGAAAGCGATGACGTCACTACCCACCATACTTCTCATATAACATTCACGTTTACTCATACAGTCAGGGGTAAACGATTATTGGGGTCGGAGGTTATGGCCTGGCGAACTACCATTACCTACTTAAGTATTTACACTATTTATTTACTTACCAATATTCAAATTATGGAAACCTACATGGAAACTGCCGTCATATCACTCAAATCTAATTCCACAATATACCTACCTAATTGTTCAAAATTAGGTAACTCAGTTAGGTCCGTGTTATGAATTAAAATATTATAATATTTAAATGAATTAAAACAGTACTGTATTAAAGTTAATTTTTATCATTGTTACCTACTTAATATTAATGTTCTCCAGTTGAATATTAAGTATTCATTCGAAAACTTTAGATGAATACTAAGTACTATGGTTGGAATATTCTTACTACAAATATTTTTGAGTAATACCTACGTCTTGTAAGTTTAGAATAATCACATTATATTATCGTGTAAGATTAACACAATATCTTAAGAAATGGATATTAATCGCAAATGCTAAGTATCGAATTCTATGATAATGAGGTTGAAACGGTAAAAGCGGTTGAACTTGGCCCGTAACCTTTCAATGTAGTAACCACGCTGGCTGCCTACTAAATAACTACATAATGTAATTCGATCAAACCTGGCGACGACGCCGACGAATGTAAAATTTTATTGAAAACCTATTTTAAACCAGCTTAAAGTTTATTCTCAGAACATATTTCAGCTTTCATTCGAAATTGACCTTGCGAAAGTTGATTTAAAAAAACATTGAACCAAAATACAATGCATAAAAGTTCTCGCAGAAAGTTTTGACTTGAATAAATGATTTGGAACGAATTTGGTACCTACGCGTCGAGCTGGTTTTATCTACATCTGAAGGAGGTTTATCACTACATTTTCTATTAGGTTGGCGATTCGAAACTCCGATTTCTTATGAATCGTACGCCTGAAGGAACGAAACTCATATAGGTCAACAAATCATTCAATTTAACGAGAGTCAATGCCATTTCTAATGTTTGTAGGAGGCCGCACAAGTGTCGCTTGCCCAATAACACAATTGGATCCTGAGGTGTCTATACTTACTTATATTTTTCCCTTGACTTGTTTAAAAAACAACAGAACCGGTATTCATTACCGCCATGTGATTGTTAGACTTAATTAAGTCGGCATCGTTAACACATTTTCACTTATAGCGATGTATCTCACCAGCTCCCCATTCCACCAGTTTCGCCGGCTGTACCTTTGTACCGACCACCGCTTAGTTATACATTTATTCATCGTGTTCAATCAGCACTTATTTTAGAGCAGTCGAGTGTAAAACGGAGGCCCAAATCTTCGTGCGTTGAATACAATTTAGCAATCGATTGGCATCCTATAGTCTATTGTAACACTGATGGAGATCAATTCGTGGCAATTGCTATAAATGGGTCACGTTACTGACGTTATTTGACCGACTTTCGATCCACAGAAGACAACGCTGACAATTATACCGATTGTTCAAACACCGCGGTCACTTCCATCCATTCAATACCGTCCGTCCTATTTGTTTTTTTTAACTTTGCACTTTTCAAACTGTGTCAATGGAATTGGTTTAATTTGATTTGGAGATTGTTTTGTTAGGTCGATTTAGCTGAAAAAGCAAAAGTTGACTTTTTACGCGCTGAGATTGGCGTGCAAGAAAGTCTAATCGAAAATCAAAGTGAAATGTCACTCAGTTTGAGGTCATCATTCAATTTACACCAATACTATCTTGCTTACAAACTAGTGACGTCTCATCTAGAGATAGTGTAAACTGCCTATGTCACCGAGTATTATATTTCTAGAATACTTCATCATATCAGTCGAAGTTTAAATGCAATGAAATATAAGTATCCTGACTTTGGTGATAGCTACTACACAAAAATCAGACAACGACCCATAAAAAATATATTAAACGAAGGCATTGTATACACAGTCATAAACTTCCCGACAATATTCTTATCTCATTGTTATGTAAGAGAGGAAAACTCGAAATGTATGCCTTAAACTCCATCATCTGAAGCTTATCATTTTCTTCTTTACTTGTAAAGTAGTCACTTCGATCGAAAGTTGGCCTTTTGTGTTGTAATTGTCACTTCTCAAAGGAAAAGATTGTATTCATTGTTAAGTTCTTTAATTCGACGTGACTTAGACACTAAGTTGCCGTTTAAATAAACTTTTTAAAGAAAACGAACAAAAGAATTGGAGTACCGTCATAGACAAGGCGCGAAACTTTTAATAAAACACTTTAAATTTGTGTTACGTACCGACGCTGACAGTTCCGGCTAATTGAATTAACTGGGCGGTAATGAGTACATTTTGTAGACGTTTTAATTGAAACAGACTGGTGAACAATTGTACGAGTGTACGCTACATGGCTGAGCTCACGCCGTCGATCGTCGCACGTATTTAGCCTTGAAGCCAGATCCCTTGAGAAGCACGACGTATGTCAGAGCCGTACATTATTGTACTCCTGACATACCTAGTTCGATGACGTATAGATTGCAAGTCATACCTTTTAATACGGCACATTCAATTATGTCCTCAGAGTTCTACATGATAATACTTATGTATGAAGAATGCCGAATGCCAGAGCGAGTTTCTGACAGACTTTCTAGACTATTGGTATACCAAAGTCATAAATCTAATCCAAATATTGTTCAGCTAACGCCAACAAAGCTCTGTAACGCAATCGTCTGAAAAGAACTTAACCACTAACATTTTATTGCCACATTGGAATTAGTTGAATACAAAAAGCACTTAGAATAATTAGTTCACAAACGGCCTGAATGACACAGCTATTGTCAACAAAACTCACAGATATACTTTCTCACGATAAAGGAGAGAGCGAGCTATCAAGCAAATTGTCACTCCATTCTTTACTTACGATATTCACCCCGCGTTCAATCGTAGTTATCTTCGTAATGCATCAATGTCCATTTGAGTAATGTTCGTGCAGTATTTAAAACAAAAGAGATTTGTTTTTACTGTTGATTAGTACTTTTTCGCACACAATGGCATCGAGAGCTCGTAAAAGCTAAGCGGGCTCATTGAAAAAGTGCTGGAGACACGCAACAGCAATGTTTTAACTGCGCTGTCTCATTAATTTGCAAACGGCCAGTTGGTCACGGGTGCGCAAAAAGTTAATCTCTCGTGGCCATTATTTTGATGTAGTATCGACTAGAACAATGGACCAGTCGCGTGACGCGATTACGTTATGGAAATACTATTCGGAGATTATATCGGTATTATAGTAATACGTGAACGTTTTACATTATTATATCTGTCTACATGATTAGAAATTCAACTGGCTGTTTAAGTGTCTGATTTTCCACAGCTACTTTATCTACTGATTTATATCTGTATTAATTCAAGAGATTGCTATTAAAGTGAGCATGTAAGCATATTATTATGTAATAACCTCACAATACTAACTTTTATTTGTTAGTATTAGAGTGATGCAACAAGAGTACACAGGCCGCACAAGCCTTGTTAGTAGAACATATGAAAAGCTGTGGAGTTGCAGCGGCAGTGGGCGGCGCGTGGCGCACAGGGCGAGATGTCGTTTAGAGGAAGTGGTCTCATCCAATTAAGAGCATGCCCGCTGGATTGCTTCCAGCGTTTTTGTCGTTTTTGTAATTGTCTTCCCGCACATTCCGTTTTACAAAGCGCCATCGGAAACGCCTACCCTATCTTGTGTTCAATTTGTAAGGTTTAAAGTTACACGCCTTTAACACCAGCTAAAATAAATTCGAATGGCATTGAGGTAAACCATTTATTCAAGTAGTAGGTGTGGCGAACATTTGTGTCTTCGGAGTTACGAATTAATTATCTATCAATTCCCTATTTATTTCAATAATACGGGGTTTTATACTTGAACATACTTTTACGCGAAATACTTAAAAAGCAAATGAAGTATATCCGTAGCGAATAGAGATCTAAAGTGATACTTGCTACCGCAAAGCCCAGGAGACGATAACTCTAAAGTTAGTTTATTATGCTAAATTATTCACAGTATTGCTTGTTCGTATCTAAGCTGTAAAGACACGAATAACTCCCGCTGAACACATATTTGTTATATTTAAACTAGACGTCAGCGCTAAAACACAAGTTCTTTAGTAAGATATTCGAGCTTACAAGTTTTGTGTTTAGCGTTCACGTACCGAGCTGATACCGATACTCGCACCGGCGTACTGCGGCTTAAAGAGACACGGTGCAGCAGAGTAGTCGTGCATCGAAGGGAGGAGTATTCAAATGAGGAATATTGGGAGTAGCGGTGACGGCGGTCGGGGCGCCTTTGTCACCGCGCCCATTGTGTGCCACCAGTGTGCAATGTGCATAGGTACACTGGCACACAGTGTGTGCGGGCTCGGGGCTCGCCAATCTGCCTCGTCCGCTGCATCACAAAACGGTACCGTCTAAGTATTTGTTTCGAGTCGTGATCGACGCTCGCCCGGTTTCTTGCTCCCGATGCTGATGCATTTCACCGCTATCATATGTCCATCTAGCTGATTAACTACTCACGTTAAACTCAAACGAAATGCTTGCCATTCTCAGATTGGAAATGTTTTGGAACAAAAATGTAGAACAGTTGCACCTGCTCGTTTTCGAATACGAATTAGGAGAGTGTATACGTACGTTGACGTTTACACAAAAGCGTGTTTATATCGTGTGCAATAATAAACGCGTTTATCTAGCTGAAGAGACACCGTTAAAGCTCGTGCAGTCGCAGTCGTGCCAAATCTCTTCATTAAACTGGTTGGAGGTGGGCCGATAGCGGTACATCCCGCTGTTTACGTTTTACATGTAGCTGTAGCTATCACAGCGCATATACATACAGCCTGTGTTATCTAACTCTGTGCATTGTATTGTAGCTCTATGTAAGTAGATTGCTATCACATTCTGCTCACAACTATGTATGACCACATTTTGCATGTCTTGTTCGATTAAAGTTATACTAAGGCTATCTTTAAACAGACATTTATTTAAGATTACCTGTACCTTAAACATAGATAGTATTAATCTTTACTAAGTAGGTGCATGTCTTGTATTGTTTCGCAATCTGCCGTAAGTATTAGGAAATTAAAATGACCAACAATTTTGCTCATGAACGTACGTGGGTATACTGGCATTATGTTGTAAGTTGTTATCCCAAATCTCGTATTTAATCAAGCAGTTTCGGAGACCAAAGCAAGTTGTTGAAGCGTGGTGCACTCAACCTCAATATGTTGCCAGTGAGGCTGAACTTCGCCTGTAAGTTCCGCCAGCCGGTAGTTATTCACATAAATGGCATCCTAATAACATATCGGATGGCCCATTATCAACAATCGGTGATCCGAAATAGATCATGAGCAGAGATTAGAGCGCGGTCGCGTTTTAGCTGAGCCCTAATTTATTATTCAACCAGCGTCGCGGTAGGGGAGATGTTCCTAAAACGGGTACCCTTCCTAAAACGGGTAGGCTTTGCCATTCGTATATTATAGGTCTTAGTGTGAACCTGTGAGTGTAGAGCGGTGCACTACTACCCCGCCGATCACGGTCAGTTGGTTCGCGCGCCTAGAACGAGCGTTTTCGAGATTAGATGTAAAAAAAGGTTTTTGCAGAGTTTATTAAAAAAAATCGGATTATGCTAGTGCTGACTACTCAAATATGGTGCAAGATACGGTTTTCGCAGTTTTGTATTATCATTTTGCATGTTATATGCTTATTAATTGTGAATACTTAGTGGTCTCCTTGTTTACTATTTTAAGGTTAAGGTAGATGAAATTTAAAACGTGCTTTTGGGCAAAACGGGTAGGGGCATAACGGGTGACTACCCGATTTGAAATAAGGGGCCACTTTCTCAATTGATCCCACAGAAAGCTAATCGAAGACAAAGGAAGCCACAGAGAGCTGAAGAAGTACAGGAACAGCGTGAAAAAGAAATTAAAATATGTTTTCTCTGATTTTTAACAAAATTATCTGCTGGTAGGATTATAATTTCAAATGTAACATTTAATAAAGTAAAAAAGTGATCTAGGCTGATCAAAATAAGAAAACTGTTTAACATAATTAAGGAGACTAATTAACGATAAAGATTTCCTGGATAACAGGAGGCCAAGATACGTTTTCTAATTCATTTATCACATATATTCATTCATTACCTGCTTTGCCCAAAGGCGCTACCCGTTTTAGGACCCCCCTGAGGGCAAAGAGGGTATTTCGAAGGGGTTTATTTTTTTTTATTTTTTTCAGAATTTTGAAGAAGATTACTAAGACTATCTTATGTTTTCCAAAGTTTATTATATAAACAACCCTATGAGTACAAATACAAGTCGCATGTAATGTTCTTGGTTATTTTATTTAACATCTTCCCTTAGCTTACCCGTTTTGGGAACATCTCCCCTACGTAATTTATATAGGCGTAGTTATCGCAGACGAATGCGGCCGTGGCGCTTTGAAAGCTGATTACAGCTTTAAGCGGCTAGATAACGCTAGAGGTGTTCGGAGTGTCCCGTGTCGCAAGCCGGCCGCCGTGACACAGTTTCGGCTGCTTCGACGTGTGATCATTGCAATACTAGCTAAATATAATTGCGCATTGTGAGTCGGCGCGCACGCCGTCCGCTCTGCCGGCGCGGAGCATCCTCGCGCGCATCCAAATCAGCGGCCGCCACTCCCGCCGCCTACGAATGAGGATTTAATTTAATGTTCTGGATAGTAATTCGTTTCAAAACAATAGCATCAGACGCAGCATTGAATACATATGCAGCGATTTACTTGTTTATACTTAACATATAAAGAATGGACAACTGTTTTGTAGCGCGCTTTATGGAATAAGTATTATAATTATGTAAATATTACGCTACCGTAAAACGGATTGTGACATTAATATAATTACATATGTATCTGATAGAACATGCTGTATATATCTGGCGGTCAAGTTACTGCAATAAAGCCAAATGAAGTTTTTATTGGGAACGAAAAATGCAGTTATTGAGTAACATTAAGAAACGGCTTTACGAGTTCACGAAATGTGAAACAAGTATGATAAAGATAACGCAATGCACTATATGGATTTGCAATATAACATTTGGCATCGAAATATACCAAGCAGTGTTTGTTTTGTGGCTTTGGCAGCCGTCCATCAGTTACTATCGGACGCGAGCATCGAAGAATGGACGCAGCGCGTATGAGCTAGCTACTCCCGAGTTTATCACTTGATCTCACAATTCAGTAAACTAAATCAATTATTAACCACTGAATCCACGGATAAATTCTTCTACCTTAGTTTCATTTCAGACTGCGTACATTTTGTATGAGTAAGATGCTAAAATTGTGCTGAATGAGAACGGCAGGTAGAGCGTTACGAATTTTGAAACTCAGTGTTTTTCTTTTTTGCTGAAATTGGTAGTTGTTCTTTGGGTAAAAAGGCCGCGTCTGACAGTTATTTTTTCGTTTAGATTCGTGTAGTATCTATGTGTTTCAGCAAAACTGATACAGTTTTGAAATTGGGTAATAGACTGGTCATTGCTTAAGTTTATTGGTTTGATGGAAAAAAATAAACAATTTCCATGAGGTGTCTACAGAATAATCTTAATCTATGATTGATAAGATATGAAGTTGTTAATTCTGCTGAAGCAAGTTCATAGACTCGTGGCTGGCTTTGAATAGCACCTCGAGTGTTAATGAAGAGAAAGTTTATTCATAATGAATATATGTATACACTTATTACTTACAATTTACGCGTAGTTGTCTGTGTAACGTTGTCCTTACAAGTGGGTGCGTTGAGCGTGAAAGCCTACCGCGGTGAGAGGGACGCGGGCGGCGCGCGCGCTGCATACTGATGCCGCCACGGAGACGCAAGCCCACACTGCACTCCGGACCACGGCGCTAACCCTACACACAACTATACTGCAAATACTAACAGCTCCAGGGCTCAAGCGGGTTTAACGTTCGTGCGTGGAACACAGCCAAGCAATAAAACTTGATGTTTATACAACGAGTCTGCAACATGCTAGTTTATGTATCGAGCTTAAGCTCCACACACACATACATAAAGTGCACACAGACTTAATAGACCAGTTGTGACAACGCTAAATGTCTGCCGTCGAACAAAATGGCCCACAAATAAACGGTATCGGTTCATAGGCATCTATGCGAAGGCTTTGATTCATTTTTTCATCGATTATAACAGTGAGAGGGGCAGAGCCGGGCGCTGCTGAACTGTTATTGTTGAAGTTAACGAGGCTATTGTTCAAGGGGTGGGTTAGGCGAGGTGTCATCCCAGCCACATTGTCCGTCCAGCAAGTGTTTTAATATCATCACACCATTGTTACTACTCGCCGTGCATTATTTACACTGCTGTTGCTTCCTGTTCGCTAGTTATGAAAACATTCTAATAACCCTCTGTTTAACAACAACTTATGAAGATATCGAGCACACAAGTCTTTCAATATACTAATATTGTTTCCGGGGCACCGAACGTAACTGTTATTAAGCATCTATTTAGAAAACAATATCGGAGCGACACAAACAACAGTAAGAGAACATTTACATACCGCTCGGTGAAAGTAAAATGTACGAACTGTGGACTCGGATTGAACTACTATTGATTCCATAATGGGACGCCGGGGAGAACGCCACAGAGAAGTAAATCCTAATGTACAGTATTAACATAATGGCTTTGATTCTTTAATCTCGAACCGAGAGTACACAGGTATGTCGAGAGATTGAAAATATCGGTAGGTCACGTCACGAAACACGAGACGACTGAACGACGATGCAAGTTTGAACTTTGCCTTTGGATGTTACATCGTCATCATTTAAATTATATTTTTTACTAACATTAATTAAGTTCTTTGTATGATTACTCTGGCAGCGAACATTACAAGGTCCAAATATATTTATTACAGTCGAAGTAATCACGCACATGGCAAGGTTTTATCTATTATTACAAAGCACCCTTGATTATTCATCTCAGTGTTGCGTGTTGCTTTGAGTGAAGTCGGGAGTAAAACCACGATTAATCAACGTTAACCTTGAAACTTCGTGCTCTACATCTTAAGTTCAAAATTAATTTTCATATAGTACACAGATTTAGCAATTAGTTATCTCGGTGCCCGTGAAGCTGTGCCCCATTGTGTGTGTACCGAAATACTGTAAACTGAATTGTAACATTCATTTGATACTTTACTAGCGGAATTATTTAAAGTAAATAGCAGCTTTAAGCGTATATTGTAACATGTCAGTTATTAATAGGGTTTTACATTTTAAGCAGGATTAAGTATCTTTCGGCGTATCGGTTCCTTTAAAGATCAGATAATAGATGTTCTTGTCGTAAATGCGACAATCACAATCATAATGTATATATACTACGAAGCTTTCCTAGTGTGCACATACGACGCACACGTTATGTTTCTGTACAATACAACCTGCATAGCTTACAACAACTAACTCGGAAGTGAGGAGTTCTTTCCACTCAACAAAGTCGAGTAAATAATTCATTTGGACGAGTGGATGGGGCTAAAAGTAACACCTTCTGCTTGGATAGCGACGACTTTGGAGGTGCTAAACTTCTGATAACAAACTACAGCTTTCAGTGCGCTGTTGGGCTAAGCGATTAGTGCGCGCGTAGGTGGTCATTTGCTATAATTTACCTAACACAGCAAACGACCCAAGTAGATACGTATTTGTAAATGCGATTAGATGAAGTAAATGTAATGGCTTTGTTGACATTCATTCAACTTTGTTCCGGTTTACTCTAGTAAACAAACAGCAAATAGAAATTTTATTTTCATAATCAAATACTTTTTTATGTGCGCTCGGATTGGAGTGAAAAAAGGAAATTGCGGTACAGCGCGAAACTTACCGTAAAATATAACGTTTCACAGTGCAACTAACTTATAATTCAATATTGGCAATCGATTGGTGCCGAACCACCAAGCCGAGCCTTAATCGGTGTCAGTTTTCCTTAAGATCGATTCGTTACGTTAGACCGAAAAGTGTCTAGTTTCTCAAACATGGTGAAAAACTTTTAAGGAAAAAACCAGTTCGTTTTGTAACTTATATAAAAAAGTTGATAGTTTTGACATTGAGATAAATACAAATTAATGAAGTCTCTTATTAAAATATACCAAGGTATCTATCAAGTGATTTCGTCAGCGATATAAGCGTCAGTTTTTTTTGTAGTGGCAGGACATCTAAGGTCAACGAGTGGAACATTGAACAGTGATTGTAAAAAACCCATCCCATTGTGAGTAAGCTGCATGTCATATCGTTAAGGCTTGGTACTCGTACCGCACATGGTACAAGTCTAATTTGTGTAGATAACATGCATGTTTATTTTGGGCATATCTACATCGGGACATGTCATCGTCCGGATGGGGCCAGGCAGTCTGTGAACTCAAGGCTATGGCTCTTGACAAAAGCACCAATGTATATTTATGTCGCCTCAGTCATTGTGCAATATGTCCTCAACTGTACGAATTGTGCCATCAGTGAATTGAATGCTAGCCAGCTTGTAGAGAACTACGTATGAATGTACTTCTGCCCACGTTAATAATTGATCAGGTATACGAATGTGTTATTTACAATACATAGGTGTTGTTTCAAAGACAAATCAAAAATGGTTGTCTAGAATCTGACATGAAATAATAATTTTAACAAACAAGCAGCTTGTTAAATACCTCTGATAATACCTAATTAGAGTATTCATTAGGTTAATAAGCATGGTACAGTTATTATTATTTGCTTAACATATACTTACCTAAACAATTAAATAAATCGAAAAAAATATACGATATATTATCCACCGTTTCAAAGAGAGGAGCCTGATTAGATGCTTAATTGCACCTATTGCACTGTACACTGTACAATGACATAGATTTGACAATGGTCAGACAGAACAGTGATTCAGCTTTGACAGTGTTCTTGGCATTACTTAATCCATCTGTATTGTAGCACTACACCTACTAACTACAAGTTTATTTAAATACATGTACATAATTTGTAAAGAAATACAATATGTCTGTTTTTTAGTATTTCATCGTTCTCTGTTTACAGGCAAAATATCAAAATACATAAAAGTTTTAAAATAATGTTTTAAAATCAATATTTTTAAATGCCTGTATTCCGTAGGTGTTTACGGAAAATTGGTAGCTTTTTGAAATATTAGTCTGTGTTGAAATAATTTGACACGTGTAATTCTAGTGTCAGACAGTGTCTTAAGCGGCGTAAGCTAGGAAATCCCAACAAATGGCCACCCTAAGCTGATGGAATGCGCGCGAGTGTTATGCAACGCGACAGCACACCTGCGCATGAGCCGCCAAGCGGTCTTCTGACGGCAATTAATCTCACGTCAAGAATTTTCCTACGATCTAACACGTACCTAGTGACATAATAATAAAATGTTTAGTATATCGTTGCCACATAAACTTGCAAGCAACTATTTACAGCTGCGAGGAGCGGCATCAATTTATTTTTGATGCAAAAAATATTCATTACGTTCTGAGAAAATTACAGATATTCAACATACACACTTCAACACAGATCCATACAAAATGAACTGCGAAGTTTTACAAAAAATGTGTCTCTTTATAATTAACCTCAATCAAATTCTAATTCCATTGTATCATTGACATCCTTTTACAAATAAATATATATTTTTTGTAGTTGAAAACGCTTGTCATTTGAACATTGTTTTTTTTTCTTTTCTGCATATTTCAAAAACTATTAATAACAATTAATGCAAGTTAGCTATTACAGGAAATATGAAGTTAGTACATTACATTACAACCTAATTAGCTATACCATCTTAGCCACTTAACTTAATGAGGAATAAATGTAACATTTATATGTACAGCATTATTTAACAGCAACACTGATTACAGTACAACTAATTAATAAACTGCACAGGCTTTTAAAGTCCTATTAGCATTGTTTCTACAAAACAATTATTTAATACCTTATAGTTAATTAAACATAAATACTCAGCAAATAACATTGAGCATTAGAAGATATTTATCGATGAATAATTATTTATTAAATAGTTTGTCTTATAAATAATGGAACTCTAAGCTCTACAATGCATCATTGAATAAGTACATAAATTGATAACTACATTGTGCACAGAATTTATTCGGAATAAGCTATTAAGAACATTAATTATTGAGACTTCCCAATGAGAAAGAATATTTATCTAAGTGGACAGTAATTAATAAATTAGCAACTTTTGTCCTTCGTGATTAGAAACTATGGCTGAAACAGACGGTTGCTTAGTCCTCATATGATGTTACAAATGGTAACAGTAAACAGTATTATTTTTATAAGATAAACTGAGATTACTGAACTGAACTGTAAACTGAGATTTTTCTCAGTTTAACTTAAATTATATAAAAGTTAGCCCGAGCTTAGTGTGTAGCCCTAGGCACGATTATACGCTCATAATACTTGCCTACTTAATCCTCATAATATAAATCTATACGTACTTTACTTGCACTGCATTATCGTTGACAATCATAAAGTAAATAGCAGATAATGTAAATACGAGCCACAACATTACCGTTGCCGTCATCACACAATATGTGCACAAAACTTTGATCTTTATCTCAGTCACGATAAAGTCAAAAATAGCGTGTGATTATTTTACAGATGGTTATAATTCACCATCTCGACTGTGCAGATACGGCCTATAGCAGGCGCATTAAGCATTATCGAGTATCGATATCGAGTGATTTACTAATGCTTGCCTGTGCGCACGCGGCACGACCACGGCTATTTAACATCGTCAGTGACCGAGCCAGATACAGTTTCAATTCAATTGAGAGCCATCAAAGCAACAATCGAACAGATTGGGGAAGCAACATATTATTACGCTGTGGTGTACACATAGAATGCCCATTGATCTTGAATACCGTTCTGAATAATAATAGACGATTTCATCTCAATTGTGGCAAAACATACCACACATAACTTCGCGCCTCTATTCTACGAAGGGGTACGCAGTGTTGATGTTACACTACGCACCGTATCCCAAGTTATGTTAAATCCTTTGTGATACGAGGTTGACCCAGACCCAACCGGGCATAAATCCAGACGTGGGCCTGCTACAGAGAAATTCCTCATTGAAAACCCAATTTTGAATTATGATGAAAGTAAATATACATTTGTATGTAGAGACGGGGAGTGCGATAGGCTTTATGCAAATATAAGTACACTTACTGCATTTAACACTGAATACAAATACAGTAGCTGTTGCGTTAACAATTTGTGTAATTACCAACACAACACGGCTCGTATCTTTCAAGAGTTCTTCAGTTACAAGAATCCGTTCTATCGTTTGAAGTTTCCTAGAAAATTCCATTTAAACTTTGTTCGCACATTGTATTTGTTATTCCACTTTAAACATAAAGCATTGGTGTAAATAACTAGATACACGAGTACTGTAGGTACCTACGTATATGAGTAAACCTGGCAAGCGCTAAGAACAACACGAGTTCGCAGAAAATACATTAACACGGTTAACACAGTTAAATCACTAATAAATGTTATGATTTAGTGCGTAAATATGACGTGTGTTACAAGTACGTGCTCCCTGAAACATAGTTGTATGTAGGCACTCTAAAATCTAACTACAGTATGGATTTACGCAAAAAGGCAATTCAAGGGAATCGTAATCGTGAAAAACAAACGATCCCGCCTCACAGAGACTGTTCCCAGTGGATGGTCGAGAGTTGAGATCATTAATCAACTTGTTTGTTTCCTATTACGATGCTTCCGTGTTATCATATTATCAAGTAAGGATTTTTTACGGTTTGATAACGTACTAATAATAAATGCTAAATTAATAGTTTTAAAACAAAACAAATAACCGAGACAAAGTAGCCTTGCCAGTTCTGTTTTAATATTACGAGATTAATTAATTCCAAACGTAATATTCGCCAGTTTACTAAATTAGAAATAAGCTATTATGCACATAAAAACAATATAGAATAACTTGTATGAAAAGCTCCGTTCCTTTTTACTGCTGATTGTGCGGCGAAAACACCTGAGCAACAACGTAGGATGAACAATACCGCGATTGCTGCCAGATAGCCGTCTCTTAATACATATAACTACAAGCAGGCCAGATGGGGAGCTCACAAACAGGCCGACGGGACCATTGTTATCTTCTCATACACTCAACGAGTTATTACTCAGTTTTAATAATGACAGGAATGAAGATCATAAGATTGATCTTCTAAGTCATTCGAAAGACCATCTAAAACTCCAGTTGAGATGTAAAACCGGCGTTAAACTTAATTACTCCGAATAAAAGTCGGTGGAACTCTGACCAGACTGAGAAGTAATTACATTTCTACAAGCTTTGAATTTTAATCGTTTGCGAGGCTGCAGGCGCCCCAGCCCCCGGCCGCGCACACATGCCCGGATCGCTTCTTACATTCAATTTATACGTGGCGAGTAAGTAAATTATTAAATTCATTGAAAGGAACTGGAGAACTCCATTAAGAAATACGCTGAATTAGAGCCCTCCTCGTTTAGATTTTGAATTATCACTTATAATACCACAAGAGCTTCAAAATTATCGGGTATTTTCCGATAGGTTCGTTGCAAACAAATGAAGGAGTCAAGTTTTTCAGGTTAAAAAATCACGAGCGCGAAGCGCGAGTGATTTTTCCTGGAAAACTTGACGACTTTATTTGTTTGCAGGGAACCTTGAGGGAAATGCCAGAGAATTTTGAAGCTCGTGTGGTATTCGGGGGATTATTTTTCCGTCCCAAATGTCGGCCACAACCTGTCAGTTTGACGTAGCAACGACCAGAGAAAATATTCAAAAAAAATTATCAGTATAATACCATGTAGGTTGTACCACGTGACGTCGAATGGTGCAATTCTATTGGTCGATATTTGGGTCGGAAAAATAATCCATCATATCGTGACAATATATTTCATTAATAGATTCGAAGATTCAATTACTTTCTCAGAATATGTAGCTTGCTATATTAAAATCCGTAACGCGTCTAAGAATTAAATGGCTTGACTGTCAATTTATAACAAACTGACAAATCTAAGATACTGGTAAAGAATAACGTTAGCTAGTTACAATTATAAAGTGTGTGTCACACTATGAGAGATTCGCGTCGAGATGCACGGGCCTTTATTAGAGCTTCCTCCCGCGGCAGGTGCACTTGACGGCGTGTTAGCGACGCGGCTCACCATTGGCCGATGCGCGGGCGCTGATTTAGGAGAGCCGGCTTCTCGCAGCTGCCTCCATACAGTTGCAACTACACCACAGTTATAGGAAGCCGATGTTTAGATACGATGCACCAAAAAGGAAGTCGCGAAACCAGATCTCCTCAGGCAATATGAAACACCTTGTCATATATGCGCATTTCTTTTATGGGCCGGACGCGTTTTTATGTACCTGCTCGATATCTCTAAGTACACACATGAAATAAATTGTATTTGTATACCTCTTGAATAAAGCAATACATGATCAAACAATGTCCTGAAATTCATGCACATCACAAGCGTAAGCAATGTATTTTATATTCAACCAAAATCTGAGAAGAGCAATGCACAAATTTCCTAATTATCCAATATTTCCCTCATACTTTTTAGCCAGGCAATAATCTGGTACATACCTTCCGCATAGCGGCGCAGTGGTGGAAGTGGGCTGGCGTGACCAGAGACATGACAGCGGCGACGGCGAGCGCGCCGGGACACCGGCAGAGCCAGGCACGGTGCGAGGTTCCGTCACGCGATGTCAGCACAATAAATTGAACTGAAAAAATACGGAAATTATCGTAAAGAAACTACGGAAATATTAGTTACTCTTTACCACAGGCGACGTTAATGTTACTCAAGGATCGGTAATCATGATCAATCAAGATGTCTTATAGCTCGAACAGGCTGGGTAGCCTGGCAGGGTTAATTAGACGTGAAGATAAAAGACTAGCGCAGCAGCCACTCTGTGCTAAACAGTGCGCGACTATTAGTCAGCGTCATCCACAGCGCGTTTCTTTTGTCACAGCCTCATTCATAACCGGCGTTCGTACATCAGTCCACACGGCCGGCCCGCACCGACTGATGCTCACAATTAGTCCTCGGAGCCCACATCTCTATGATTAATGTTAATTACACCTCGATTTTCCCGCGGATAGCGATTAAGACAGCCATTAGACTATATCCCAAGGCGATCATTACTCGTACTTTTCAAAGATTTGAACGTTTCCTCTAATATTCAAAAAATAAGAGCAATTTGCTGGAAAATGTAATATACAATTATTTGCTACAAATAACATTTCATAACCACCGAAGCATTCTAATATTGACCAACAAGGTGTAAATAAGAAAATATTGCGAATGCGTTATTTACCACAAAGATAACTGCATTCTTTGGATCTTTACAAACAGGCGTGATAAGTATTTGTTCAGTAATTGAACCGTGAGCTCTCGATACTGAGCCATCACTTTGTGTAATTGAAGATTTCATGTCATATCATCAGATTATCCATTTATGCTATGTATATTTGACCAGTTAAGGCACTCGCTTGCGCAATCATTGCTTTGTATCCACACCTTCACTTTTAAGTATCTCCCACACATGAAGTATAAAATAGACTTCGCTTTTTATCGCCATATAATGATATCGTGTATCAACAGTTATTTACAAATATTTTATGAGGTGCGATATTTATTGCGACTAGAATATTTCATTTCACAAAGTGTGCTCACCTCAGCTTTGCTTGGGCAAGATTGGTTAAGGCTGAGTTCACACTGACTAATAGAAAACTTATCAATGTAGTCGCTCGTCCACGTCGGACAATTACATAAAGTAAATTATTAGAAAATATAATAATGAGTCCGGTCGTCCTGCCACGGTTCACCAAACCGTCACAATTCGCTGCGAACTTTTTTATCTGCTTCAATAACCGTTAAATTTGATTACGACGTGTATCGAGATGAAAACGACAGTTGCCTAACGAGATATTGCAGTTGTGTTCTGTGTGAGTACCTCCGGGTACAATACCTTTAGCTGATCGTAGTAACAACAACAATAGTTACGCAATTATTTGTCAGTTAGTAATCATTTTCTTTTTATCGGCCATTGTGTCAGCGGTTAGCACGCGCCTCATAGAATAATAAGATAATTAACTGTAGCTAATTACAGCGATGGATAGCTTCATCGGATCATCGCAGTCTTATAAAGTAGGTAATCAGCAACCTGAGACTAATCTATCATAATGGTTATGTTAACCATAATAATCACGCCCGTCCACAAAGAGGTCGTACATTCCATTCATTCGTTCGTTACGAAAAACGTGAAAGAAAATTTGTAGGTAACGGTAAAAACAGGTTTTCAATTTGTAAAAAAATATATTGGTTGGAAGAGACAAAATAAATAAAACAATTAATCACTTTGGCCGACCATCACGATTTCAAGATTTATGCGGTTTAACTAACTTGTAACTGGGATTTTGACCGGGGCCATATGTGTGTATTTATTTACTTCGTAAAGCAATATTATTGAGCAACACCACTTCACAATGAAAATCGTTGATTGACATTATTCTAAAATTTCAAAAGGCATACACACATTCTTGTCATGTAAGTAATATGTTATATTCAATATTTGGTACCGCTACTATTTCAAAATCAATCTCAAATGAAAAGCGCATATGACACGCTCAATACAACTTTCTGACATAGACGTATAGTTGTTTGAGTTGAGGCACAGTTCGTGCTATATGGCGAAGAAGAGGCCCCGCCGGCCAGCGCTGACATTACTTGCGTAATTGATTGCACAATAGCAGGAGTGTGAAGTCATCGCTGACCCCTCGACATATCATCATTAGGGCGCCCACGATTAGCGAATCATTCCTTCTCATAAATATACAACACTAATCTGAAACAACTTACGAAAACTGCGACCTCCATTGATAAATTTAAATATTGTGTAATAACAATTACATAATTTCAATTTTTTCAACAAAGTTCTGAAAAGCGTGCGCGTCAATTTTCAACGGAGTTTCGACATGCTTGTCGCATCAGTTTGTCAATGTCGGTCGACAAGCGGCACAGACGGCCATATTGCGACCAGCACTAACTACAATGCTGGCTTTACGTCATGTGACATCTTGTACAGCAACATATACTTGCAGCTTACTTATTATTTCATACATCATTGCTTACTTATTTCAAAGTCATTTTAACCCGTAGGCAGCACAGATAGAGCGTAATAAATACATTACAGTCATTATAGTAATGCAGTAGTCACGATACCCGATTGTTGAATGGGCCCACGCTAATAGGTTCTTGGTCAAACTAATTAACGTACACGGGCCCACAATAATTTTAGTTTTCTCATTTGTTACAGGACCTAAAAGCAGTGCAATATCGGCCAATAAATGCCACAACACCAATACTCTGTTCACAAGTAATGGGTAAGTTAAGTACTTGAATATCTGGTACACTAATTCTAGTGGCCTCATTTACTTGAATTTCATGTTTTAACTAAGTAATTTAAATGTTAATATTAATGCTACTTAAGTGCGACTAAACCCGCTACAATGATTTGTTTTGTCGGGACAAATAGTGGACTAATTGTGTCCTTCTCAGTGGCTTGACCTCCTTTTCTGTAGGGTTTCAAAGTAAAAGATTGCTTCGTCATGATTGAGCAACAAAGAAAAATAATATTTCTTTTCTCTATGTCAGGGGAATTCCCAAACCTCGTGCTATCGCAAATATGTAGTTTATGTTGTCCTTGTAATGTTATCTTGGATATTCTACACTTCCTGTGATATGGCAAATTAAATATAGGAACTGGTAGCGATTTTTTTTGTATACTTGCATGCACATATTTCCTGAGATATTGAGGATAATAAAAAACAAATATCGAAAATAACATAAATCTAGAAATAGAAATACTTTGTCACACAACTAAAACATCTGTCGCGGTAACAGATTACAACATTAAAATATATACCTATTTTTACAAATGTATTACATAGATATAAATGAGGTAATATCGATAAGAATTGCCGATAAACGAGTAAGTGTTCGTGGGCGTAGTACCTGTTCATTCATGAGTCCGCGGGAGGTAATCCGAGGGTCCGAGGCTCGCCCACGCGCCGCTAATCCATACCGAGCCCAAAAAATAACACCTTCAAGGTCTATCCTATTCCTCCACTTACGCTTGATAACTAAGCAGATTATACGGATCGTCCAATCGTATAGCCCTCTTGCGGGACTTATTTACGTCATCCATCGATAATCACACGAAAATACTTTCAGGCTCGAGATGGTCCAGTTCCTATGAATTAGCGTGATATTCACACTACCTGAAGGTTAAATAAATCTCTATGTAGTGAGTGACTGACATTATTTCTCTTATTCACTTGAGCATTGTTTAAAGTATAAAAGTCGTATGTTATATCTGAGAAACGAGCTCCACTCTACGATATGACGTCACATTAATAAGTTCACCGCCAAGTGACAAGTGTAAACAACACAAAGGAGATAAAACTGTATGCGTTGAAAGGAAAACGGCGTTATCTTAACTCAAGCTTCGCAGAATTTAAATTAATTCTAACTTCTCAGAACTGGTCCTTAACTCTAGTTTAGTATGCCTATTCCACTTACCTAAGAGTGACGTAAACAAATCGATTTTGATTCGATCTTATTTAGAATCCGTACCAGGAAATATAACAATTTTAAATTTAGCAATTTATGCGATGTAGCAACCAAAATTGAATAATGAACCAATGAACATTTTACTACTTTAATAGAGCAAAGCGCAGTCGTGGTTTCGCGCTCACTATTAAAGTTGATTGACGCATACGTTCAATTGCAGCAAATGTATAATTACACAGGTTTCCACGTGCACTGCGGAATGTAGGCTCAAGGCGAACCGCTGACATCATTACCTAAGAAAATACCTAAGTTGAGGAAAATTATTTATTATCACATAAGTACCCATACTGGCAGACAACCCGGCGACACAATTTAAGCATGGTTTACTGCTTATAAATTATTTATCAAAATAATTTAGGATTAACTACAGATTTATGCGTAAAATTATGTCAATCTGAATAATTTAATATTATAGATCAAATTGCGAAATGGTGTCGCGCCACGTAACTTTGATTTCGAACAAGAAATCAAAAATAGAGGTCACGTCAAATGTCGGGATTAGCATACTCATTGTTATACGCACTAGGCACTTCGATATAACTTATTATAGCGAATGGAATACTTAAACTTACCATATGCCTATTACTTTTACATTCGAATGGGTTTAATACTAAGAAATAGTTCCTAATCTAAGTAGGCATCTATTGTACCTAGATTAGACAATATAGGAAGTCGTGCATGGTGCTTTCATGGCTCGAACATTCGCTGAATGAATCTTAAAGACTCGGTATAAGCACGCATAGGTTTAGTAGAATTGGCATCATTATACAGGGTTACTGGTAAGTAGACCGCATCCTTTCAGGAGGTGATAGTATAGGTCAATACGGACAAATTTGACCCTGGGATACACTGGGCAAAAGTTAACCCGTTTCAAGATAATCGAATTTTAAGATCTTTTCTTTACAAGTCGTCTAGGTACATGTATGTATACATTTTTATTACTAGTTAAAAGTCTCGTTTTTGCGGATTTTTGTGTGTTTTGTGGCTTTTTGGATAGCTAGATAAATGTAGATGTTTTTTAAGTATTCTGCACAAAAAAATGAAGAGTAATATTTTTGAGAAAATATCTACTAAAAAAGTAATTGCTGTTCGCTATAATTTCCTCTGTGATTTGTACAGTTTTATGGTTTGTTATTATGAAATGATTCATCATCTATCCAAAATCACACAAAAATCCACAAAAACGAGACTTTTGACTAATAATGAAAAGGAGATTGCCACGGGGCAGGTCCCTTTTGTGGTATCGTGTGCCTGAATGGAATAATAACCTAAAAATATTGTTTATTTTTTTGTTTCCAAATTATTTTTTATACAATTTCTTTCACCCTGGGAATAAAGTTAAAATTAATTAATAGTTAAACATTACGTCGACATCCGTTTGATTGGTAAACAAAAAAAAGTTGCCAGATATCAAATAACTATTGAAAATTACGTATTTTAATCAATAGAGTAATCGATATCAAAACAAAACAGTTATTAAAAATAAAAAAATACAATTATTTTTAATTATTATTCTAACTATATTCATGATAAGTCTATATTGTTGAACAGATAAGATAAGATAGATAAGATAAGAGCGATTTTAAATTAAAATAAAAGCCTTACGTAATTTAAAAACTTAAATCGATTTATTAATGATTAAATATAATTGCTCTGGCAACATTTACTTGCGCATGTCACATCACTTTGACGTTCGTTCGTTGTGTGTTCGTGATTGCTTTGTATAATACGTTGAGTTTTGAATTCCGTATTTACTTAGTTATTATTTACGATACGTGCCTTTCTGCTACCACCGAGTTGAGCTAATAAGTTCCTCGCGTACTTACTTTATGTTTTGTGAGATAATTGACTCCTCTTTGTGAGATATTGACTCTAAGTGCTTGACTCTTGTTTGTGCTGTTCTTTGTGAGATAAAGTGCTATTCTTGGAGAACAATTTGACTCTTAGTGAAATCCTTGTGTGATATTGAACTCCCGAACTGTTTTTGTCAGAACTATGTCTACCCCAGCCAGAAGTCGGGCACACCGCCTGTCTTACCGACGCTGTATTAACTGTTCCCTTTACTAGCGTCTAATTTACGCCGGTATACAGTTGAGGAGTTGAACGAGCAAATGACAGTTCTTCTACGAACTTGGACAACGCCTACACCTGTAAGTTATCGTGTGCATAAACAATAATAATTATTGTGGACAATATAAATATAGTGGTTAAATGCATTATGCAAACTCAAAATAACATTTGATTAGAGTAAACTTAGCACTGTAAACTTAGTTCTTTATGAGAGTTTATGTATTTACAAGTTTAAGCAGTTATAAATATAGAATAGTATAGAATATAATCTTTCCAGGTAACGTCAGATGATATCCTATGTATTGAATGTTATTTGCTGTTGCAAGAAAGGATATTGTCAAATATAACTGGATCCCACGAGGATATATCACCTGCATATGGTCACTTAAATGTTTGTTATGGATGTGGTATCTCTGTTGCAAGTCGGAGAACCCACAGAGTTGAGTTAGACTGTCCACAACGTAGCATGATTTTAAGATGGACTTTAGCACATCTGGTGAGTATTATTTAATAACATTCTGTATCATCACGCCTATAATCCCCAATCACAAGCGTGACGACGATTAGGCAGAGGTGTACCTAACAGTACACAATACATTTTGTCAGTTATGTTCTAAGTAATAACGGTGAGACCATGCAATCAACCAGGCACAAACCCAGTATTCCAGGCTCTTCTGGTTACTACTCATGAAATCTTAATGGAAATACCCAGAAACCCAATCCTGGAACTGAACCTGAGATCTCATACCCTGCAATTGTGTTTAACATTTTCTAAATAATGTTTCAGAAAAATGCTGCATAGTTTATTTCTAATTGATGCTATTTTTATTCATATGCTTGCACAATAACAATATAGGGTTTGGTACCTATTCTGATATTCACTAATACCAACTATTTCATTTTAGGTTCCACATTTACAAAAAGTGTGCATTCCTTGCTGGTTAGCAGCAACTCGAGACGAGACGTTTGGAGGTTCAAGATTCAAACAGACCTGCAAGGGTCATGGATGCAGCTCTATCTTCATTAGAAGACCCGAGATACCTGAACCACCTCCAATGCCAGCTCCAACATCTCAACCACAACAAGCATTACGAGTTCAATCTAAGATTAACTCACAAAAGTATAAACGAGTTGCTGCAGCTTCTCGTCACTGTATGTTTGTAGGCTGTGATAATGATGAACGTCTTTTAGTACCTATGACTATAAAGGAACTGTTGTTATTGCAGTACAATATATATATACCTTTAAATGCTAGAATCTGTCATCACCATTTATATAGCAATCAGTGGGATGAACTGACTACCAACCTAAATGACTTTACTAGCTTTCAAGTTGATGATATATTTTCCATACTGGAAAGAGCTTCTCAAAGAAGTTTAGATTTTAATAATATTGCAGCAATGGATGCACATTTACGCCATTATTGGCTGGGACTTACAGAGATGCAGTTTAATGAAATATTAAATAGCCTTCCTACTTTACATAATAAGGTTAGAAATCCTAGCCTTGCATTAAGCACATTTCTTGTTAAACTTAGGACAGGGGACAGCAACCAAAGACTGGCAACTCTTTTCAATTGCCACGATCTACATTAGAAAAAAATGAACATTGTTAGGGAATGTTTAAAAGAACATTTTGTACCAATGCATTTGGGAGTTAATCACACTAATATACAAAATGTGGCCTCACGTAACAGGACTATTCCTGAAGGTCTATTCGGAGACAGTAGCATGGCTCCAGATTCTAAACCTGCTATTGTCATATGTGATGGTACATATGTTTATGTACAGAGTAGTAGTAACTACAAATATCAGAAACAGACATATAGTCTACACAAATATAATAATTTGGTTAAACCCTTTTAATCACATGTTGTGATGGATATATTTTAGAGTGCATTGGACCATATGAAGCAACAAAAAATGACTCGACAATCATGAGTGATCTATTTCGTAATGAAAGTGGTCCAATGCGCTCATTTTTAGACAGGGGATGTCTTTATATTGGATAGGGATTTAGAGACGTGATCCCTGAACTCCAAAGCTATAATTATAAAACATACATGCCTGAGTCATTATTGGAAGGTGAATTTCAATTGACCACTGACCAAGCAAACAAGTCTAGGTGTGTGACTATGTGTAGATGGGTAGTTGAAATTGTAAATGGTCGCATCAAAAGAGACTACAAACTGTTTCGACAAGAATATTTTAACAGAGCATCAACACACCTTATGGATGATTTTAAAATTGTTTGTGCCCTTTTGAATAAATTCCACCCAACAATTGAAGATAGACCTGACGCTGCAGAGTATGTGCAAATTGCTCAGGCGAGATTAAACAGTAGTAATTATTTGGGGGAATTTATTCGAAGGGATAACATCAATAGGAGACGTACGGTTTTCCAAAACATAGACAGCAATGCTCCCCATTTAGATCATTTTCCAAGATTAACTTTAGATGATTTAAGAAGATTTGCATTGGGATCTTACCAATTAAAACAGGCTAGATCCTATTATGGGGAGCACATAAGAAGTAATGGTACTTATAATGTTGAAGTAAGCAATGATGTCTTGGAAGAGGATTTGCCCTTAATATTGGGTCAAAATAATTATTTAATTAGGACTAGAATTAAGTCCCGCCATGTGAGCCATAAAACATATTACTCTTATTTGTTGATAAGTAGAGATGAAGATCGGGCAAATTCTTTAGAAAGTATCATTGCTTACTATTGTAACTGTCTAGTGGGTAACCGTACGGTAGGGTGTTGTGCTCATACTATGACAGTATTGTGGTATTTAAGCTGGGGCCGCTTCAACAATGTGAGTGCTCCAGCTCAATCTTTGGACGAAATATTTTATGAAGAATAAATAGTTTATTCATGTTTTGTTTTTTTTTTATTTCCCTTGCTATTACTAAAATAATAATAACTATCAATAACGGTAATTATGAGTCTATACTAATATTATAAAGAGGAAAGATTTGATTAGGTAGGCTATAATTTATCCGGGTATGGAAAGGTGTTCCCGGGGACGCGGGTGTAACCGCGGGAAACACATAATAACAATTCCATTACTTTATGCATAAATAGAGACATAATTCCATGGTACTGCTATTTACAGTACATATTTCTATGCTCATAGTGATCTATAGTCCATGTCAATTTCTAATTATAACCTATATTCTTAAAACAGAAAAATAATGATATCTCTTGAACCAGGGTGAATAAATGAAAAAAGGTTTCTGATTATGAAAATGCAATGTTTTTCCTATTAGTTAAAATAAAAATCTTCAGGGCACAAACATTTTTCACTGGGACCCAACTTCCCTTACAAAACGGGCAATCTCCCGTACCTAGACGACTGATCTTGAAATTCGATTATCTTGAAACGGGTTAACTTTTGCCCAGTGTATCCCAGGGTCAAATTTGTCCGTATTGACCTATACTATCACCTCCTGAAAGGATGCGGTCTACTTACCAGTAACCCTGTATATGTTAGGTATATTCTCTTACACTTAGTGTGTACACTATACTTATATAAACTAGTCGTATTCTTGGAACTTATAAAAAGCTATTCTAGTTACATATTTGAATTCTGATACATAAAAGGCAACTAGCGTGTAAGTCAATTTACACAATAGGTCGGTTTTAACCCTACAGCTTGGCATTTTAACGCCCTTTAATTAAAATTGAATTTATGATTACATAGCTGTTATAGATTTTCCGGCTACGCCTTTGTTTGCTACGAAAAGTGCTCTAACTTCGGTAATTGATAAAAAGTATTTAATTTCGAAAGACACTTTTATCAATTCAATTATATGTTTCAGAAATAATATTTCTGTATAACGAGATTAATCTTTCTTTACATATTTCAAATCTTGTTATACTTCTTAGAAATTGTAACGTCTTTTCAATAGGCACACAAAATTCAAATAAAGACGTTGTAAGTAGGGAAGAAACTTTGTCAACAACATTTTATAGCTAAGATAGATTAATGTTGGGGTAAATAACGCGAAGGGCCATAAATCGGGGATTAGCATGTTATGTACCAACGTTATACTTTTCTTAGGATCGCGAGTTTTGTGAAGCACTCGAGCACTCGAGTTGCTCAGATGATTGATGACCTAAGACGAGTGCTGTACCGATGTACCACTACAGATTATTCTGCAAATGACGTTCCGAGTGGAGGAATACGGAGGAAATACAGATGTAAGATTAATAATACAGTCATAAACCGGAAAATTATCATACTTGTGTTTAGTAGACATAACCATACTTACTGCATATCTTGTAAAGGGCACATTACTGAGCTTCGAGTTGCAGTCAAGCATTTAAAAATATTGATAAAGCACGTTTCAAGTATGAATCAAAGTCATTACGATTGTAATGACTGCAATCAACGAATGATACATCTTCATCTCTACAGATACCGCGAACACCCCTCACAAAATCTATTTTGCACACAAAAGCGAGCTAAAATCTGTTTTTAACCGCCGTCTTTTCTTCGCCTTAGGAACAGGTAATTTAATTTGTTTCCCGTAATCCGATTGTTCGTCCTTAATTATACATCGATAATACGCTTACTGTGCGGATTCATAATTTTTCTTTACAGTGTCACTAAGTAATGGCGCTGAAGTGTGACATAAAAGAGCACTTTCATTCAATATTTCTTTTACGGATCTTCTCTGGTCGCAGAATTGAGATATAATCTTATTGAAAGCATCAAATGCAAATGAAATAATCCCTGGCACCATTACTGAATTAAATCCTGATTCTTGATATTTAGGTCAATGTTCGGTTAACAGCTGGTATTACTGAAAATTCAGTTTGCAATACAGTTGTAAATAGACGAAACTGTACAATACATTCAGTTCAAAAGTACAACAAAACAAACTTATCAGGCGAACACATATTTTTATCAGTAACATAATATTTAATATGAATTATTCGTGCATCATGTACAATGGTGTCTAATTATCGCGTTTGCAGCTGGCAGGCACCTGCAAACTTATCGCCGGGACACTGACCCCCACTGACCTTTTATATGGTTCTGTTTTACTCTGCACACACCTGACTTGTTCCATTTAAAATGCGATAAGAAATGGCAGATGCTGGTACAAATAAGCTAAGGTAGCTGCTGACCAGTAAGATAAAGTTGCAGTATGACTCTATTAAATGGAAGGTCTTGTGAATACTCCAGGTACTTCCTCAATTACACATGCAACAGTTTACATATTTGGTTTAAGTATTACCTAGGTATATAGGGACTATGTTAGTTATGATTATTCAATGATCATCTCTATGTAAATATCCAACTTGTTGGTCAAGACAATTAAATTAAAACTGTTTATTCAACTATTTTATACATGACATAACATGCTGTTACTGCAATCAACAGTGAATCATATCCGTCACTAACAGGTATGTGCACAAGGAAATAACAGTGTAAACCTATTATTTGTTGCAAGATGTCAACTGACGTTATGAATACTCGGGTAATGTTAATGGCAGCAGTTGGTGTCCCGTTACACGCCAAGCTTTACGTAATGCAGGATCATTAAGGGGGTTTTTCTAAATGTGCAATTAGTCGGCGCGATTAGGGGGGGCAGGGAACGCCAACGACGGCCCGCTCCGGCATCGTCGCCAGCGCGCCGTCCGAAGGGTGTCGTGACCGTTACAAGGCAGCGGCCCGCCACAACTGTGTCGCCGTAATTAACCGCAACCAGATCTCCTACCTTACTAGTTACTGTGATTTCTAGCTCTAACTTCGACAAAATGAAGGAGCCAAAATGAGCGATTTAGCGGTTTTGTAAATGTACTGTAATGAGGTGAAAACAGACCGCAGACGTTACCAGAACATTGTTGAACGTACCCATAAAGCATGGGTATTCCTTTCTCTTCATGGTAATATGCTTTGGTTCTACGTATATGCGAATTATCCCATGACCATATAGTCTCTCTCTATCGCCTCTTCACGTTGCGCTTAACACGGTTTTTTCCGTGGATGGGTCCCACAACGAATTCTTCCGTGCGAAGCAAGTGAAGGCGACAGATTTTTTCCTGTAGTAGAAAGAAGCTCATCGAAGTAGAGAAGTGAAGTTATTTTTAAGCAGTGAAAGCTAACTACAATTTTCGTTATTAAATATGAACGGACCAAGTATAGAGCAGCTAACACGTTCCAAACATCAGGAGTAAAACATGTAAACATGGCAAAATGTCTAAGAAAACTTACCAATCATTTCCAAAACAATATACGAATACGAAATATATTATTAGAAATTACATTTATAGGTAAATAATGTATATTTAACAATGTAAATAAAGAAAAAATATATGCCGTACAAGTTTGAAATCAACACAATCTAATTTCGTGCCCTGCGTCAGACGTACCTCGGCACGTATACAAAAGCTGTATAAAAGCCATATCGTTTTATGACAGAATCGATTACGTCAAACAAATACATTCTAGATCAGGAATAACTATGCAGTTATAAATTTCAAGGGCATCAGAATTGGTCGCCGTCTGCCGCCCGCCTTCGCCCGCCCGCCTACCGCGCGCCTGATTTAGAACTCGCTAAAACAACGCCAACTATACTATTTAGTATTTAGTCGCCAGTGTATTTTAATGTGAACTTTTACATCGTCTCTTTGGCATTTCACTTTAATACCAGAATACAAAGCTTCTACCCCACTTGCTTAGCTAAATGTGAATACAAATGTTTTAAGCTTATAAGAATTTCGTTTGCTCTTTCTCATCCATTTAATTTAAATTGTTAAAAAGATCCCACTAAGCTAGTTGGTTAGTGTGTTACGACCATAATTTGAAAGGACATTTTACTATAAGTAGATCAAAAGTTCTACTTCACTTATGGAATCCGTTGGGATTATCCTTAGAAGATAAGTGACCCAAAACCTTCAAAAGTGTTTAAGTTGAAAGTCGATATTTTAATGACGTGTATTATGACATAAAGACACTTTTAACTCATATGTTTTGGCTTAAATAAATATCCCAGGCGGCTACTAATCCTCACACTATCGACTTGTCTGTGAGATGTGACTTTTTATGTTTGCTGTAAGAGTAAATATCCATTAGGGGGAGCCAAGTAATGGCCCCAGCTACATTAGGCGGCGGAGGTCGTCTTGCCTTATTAAAGCTATACTTTTCTTGTAGATGATAACGGAACGACAATCGTCCTGCTCGCCTCTTAGCTTGTTGTTATTTAGAAAGTCTGGAATACTTTAATTTTCCGACTCAAGGAACAGCCGAGCCGAGGGCACTAGAGACAAAAGCTTTTCATAAAAAAACAATTAAGCGCCCTCCTTTTTGAAAGTAACAAAAAGGCGTGCGTGAATGTCATTAACCTACCGGTCTTAGAATAATCAATGCATAGGGCCTGAAAGTGTTCTTTTGTTAGGAGCTGTAGGCACTTGGTTAGCTAGTGAAGTACAGGGTTCGTGCGAACACAAGTAGAATGTAAATGGAGCAGCAAGCGCCGAGCGGTGTCACCGCGCCGCGCTGCGTACGTCTCGCACGATAAATCGTCGCGCGCGACAGCGACTCGGGCGCCTGACTGCGCTCTTTATTCCGCCTATATTTAGTGACTAACTATGGGTGCTTTTTACAATGACCATTCATATCATGTAACAGTATCTGTTGAACAAATTTCCATCAATAGCTAAGTTTCAGATAGGCTGTAAGATATGAACACATTAAATAAAAAGCTTCATTAGACACATTGAATTGAAAAAAATTTGTCATACTCATGTCAGTGCTCATAATTAGAAAGCATAAACACAAATCTATGGACTGATTGTTTTAAAAGCTGTGAAACCTGTCAGAAATGTAAATAAGCGTAATACATCAACTGGATCGTTTCGAACTAAAACTACTGCTACGGCTATTTCTCACTGTTAGCTCGGACTGGGTGGCGGGGCATCGAACCGAGTGAAAGCTTCGTGAACGATACAAACGTTGTGCTTGAACAAACACAACTTCGCCATGCGGTCGAAGCCGCCGTCTTGACTTCAAGTTGTAAGCATGTATAGCAAGAGTTTATTGTTTACCCGCTACACACAAGTAGCGCGGACTGCGTCTGATTCGGTTTTATTTGCCGCGCCTCGGCTATAAAAAGCTCCAGCATGCACTGAATATGCGTCTGCCAGACTGTCTCTTAATAGACTCGATCATATTTTACTTAACTACCTAGTAAAATAGTTTGAAGACGTCATCCTACCAAAACAATCTCAGAAAATGGGCCAACACACAAAGAGATTAAAAGTGTAAGGTACCAAAATATTTCATGCTGCAACAATGTACTTCGAAAGTACCATTGATATCTAAAAGTATGTAGTATAAGTAATGGAAAAGTAAGACTTACTCTTAGGAATATCTACCTCTAGTAAGGCAATACAGCAACAATATTTGCAATAACAACTGAGATGTTCCTTAGAGACGTCAGTGTTATCTAGTGCTTGAGACATGGCCGGCTCCCAGTGGCCGCTTCGAGCGAGCAGCGTCAGCCCCGCCGCCGCGCCGGTATGACGGGCTGCGTCTTGCGTCGAGTGCCAAACCACGGGATGGCTGCCGCTGTATCGTGTAACATTATCCCAAAGTGCGGTCACAGCCGACTCTCGGCCCCCGACTGCTGCTTGTTCCAAACTCAAACTGAAATAAAATATTTTAAATCGTAGTTAGTCCGTATGGAAAGCTGCACAAACAATTCAAACTGTCATTATTGGGGTTTGTTCTGCGTCTATTCTAAACGCTGTTTTATGTCGTATTCGTATCCCCATCTCTACATAATAGATATTTGATTGGAAAACAAAGAGTTGTTTGAGTAATATATTCAACATGCAGAGATAGAAACTATTCCCGGTTTAACGAGCCTAATTAAATATTTCACCTCCCGATTTATGAACCCCTTTATATGCTAAATAGACTTCCGCCGGCGAAAATAATAATTCAGCCGAGTTATTGCATCGGTAGTACAATTTTAAAGCGAGGAGGGGGTGGGCAAGACAGTGCGTGGCGGGGCCTGGCGCCGTCTGGTCGCTCGAGCTGACTCACTGGGCTCTCCGTGCTTCGTCCTGCACTCCCCTTTCATTTCGCTCACGTTTTACCCCATAATTGATGTGCACGACCAATGGCAAGGAACGTTTTAAATGGCTATGTTCTATTATCCACATATAAAGTGATAATGAGTCGTTAATACACTTTAATACAAGTTTTACTGTTTTTATAGTCCAAAATAAAATAGCTCTTTACGATGCGCTCTGCAAATCTAAAAAGAGATGGCAGAATTTAATCCTTAATGTTCGCATGAAAACAAAAATTGTAATGGACGGCACGTCTACGCGTATTTTTAACAATTAGCAGAACTGGCCGGTTTCATGATTACTGTAAATGATAAATGATGGTAGGTAATGTAATTCCGAGTATTAATATGCATTGGTTGGGGCTGTCCGTCGCGTGACTTGCACCCCTGCTCGATCCCCGCACGCACCAAATTGGCCTGTCTGAGGCCCGTTTATGGACTCGTCAGAACCCACTCGGGCCCGGACGCTTTTTGATTTAATTATACTTTATATGATATCGCGTCGCCTTAATGTTTTAATTACGAAATTGGGGAGATCCGGAAGAGATAAAGTGCGTAATGAAAAGCCAGATTACAGGATTATCATCTACTGATAATTCTCTATTAATGCACTTTAATGCTAGCTACATTTAGGTATAAATAGGTACTATTTGTATATTTATAATGAAATCACATATTTTTTGCTAAAAGTAATGTGTTTGTAAAAGGATAACAATACATCCATTTGAACAATTCTAAAGTCTTTTTCAGCAGTTTTGGAAGATTTATTTCAAGTGAGTCACAACTAACGGAAGCGTTTTCCTGTCCGTGATATTTCCTTGGAGATGCAAAGCAATTTTCTGCAAGAGATAACCTTTCTAAACGAGTTTCCTCACACACAATATTTGTTTGAAAAAACCTCGTCGTATGTGAAATCTATATTCCGAGTTATGTTCCCTTTCTAAATAAATAAAATTAGAACGATATACATCAGTTGAGATGATGAAAATAAATTCATTTCAGCAATGATTAATGTAAACAGAGTTTCCACTGCTTATAAAACCGAGATCTGGCAGTAACCATCTGGCCCAATAAAAAAGTAATCGATTCATTTAAACTTTTGAGTGGCGGCTTTTACACAAGCCATTTATGCGGCGCGTGGGCTTCTGCAAACATTTCAAATGGTTAAATCAGGCTTTCAGAGAACAACAAATAAAACTGTCCTACTGAAATGGTTATCGTGAGAAATGGACAGACGTTAAATGTGTTAGCACCGCAATAAAGAACAATGCAACCACACTATAGACATTTCGTTTTACTATTCCTAAGAGAAGCGAAAAATCGAAGCACGTACATAGTCAATATGGTAATGATGCAGAACGAACCATCAATAGTTCAATACAGCCACGGCCTTATTTGTACGTCGTATTCCCGCGTAGAGTTACTATTTGATGAAATAGGAAAGACCGCGTTGTTTGCTTTGGTACATAATGAGTGTCATTAAACTATAGCTTGGTCTGTTGTTCTATAGACTTCACTTACCTGTTCCGTATAAGGAGACGCCACTACGGACGGCGCCAGAGAAAGTACGGTGCCGGTCTGCGCTACTCTCAAATGAGTCAATGCTAGTTTATTCACGAAATATAATAATAAAACCTCAGTGAAGCTATTTACAAAGCTTCCTAATTGCTCTTTGTCAGAGTCTCTTTGTATAAAAGATTAGGTCTGGAGATATTCCGCTTTACATTCCAGGCAGAATTCGTGAAAAGCTACTTTTTGAGATAAAAATCTTTAGATACAATTTATTCATTGCACAAGCTAACTAGTTACCTAGTTTTTTGCAGAAACATGGAATATTACCTACACTGCTCACTTTGTAAGTCAGTTTTTCTTGAAACTACTTTTAGAAGTACGGCAGGCGAGTGTCGTGATGGAGATTTGCATGTCGATGTAAACTCGCGATAAAAAAGCTGTCCGCACACAACCGCGATACCTGCTGTGCTTCTGGACATGGTGCACCGGTTCATTTATACTTGTAGGTATACACGTTAACACAATTTATTGTCTACAAAAAATAACAGTAGCCGTTTATTTAGAACTAAGGTGTTTATAAAAGTCTGACTGTAATAGATGTTTTTTGCAGCCACTCTCTGACTTGACTATATAATCTGGATAGTTCCATAGCTCTTGCTACAAATTCCCACTTCAAGACATGTAAGTAAAAGCTTGATTAATAAGGAGGAACTGACAGCGGTGATCTAACAAGACGTTAGTGAATCGCGTTTGAGTGAGGATCAGGCGCGAAGCCGGCCGACCGCAGGGCTCCAGTCGAAAACGAGATTAGTCGAATTAAGGTATTACACCCGCATCGGCAACGACGGCCGCTCCAAGGTATTTCCCAGAAGACGGGTAAATCACACATTTCATGGCTACGCCTCGAACGAACAACTCGCTTGTTGTCCGAATGTTTCGTTGTTATTATACGGCGTACTCGCGGAACCACACGCTCAAAAATGTAATTCACAATTTTGGGTTCATTGGGCTTTTTTTACTTTGACATTTATTGCTCTCCTAATTCATGGCTGGTGCACAAAACCAATTATGAACAACTTTTTACGCGTTAAAACATGTAATTACTGAGTTTATTTGTTTCATATAACCAACCAACAAGTCTTATTATCAATAAGTTATCTAAACGCGACATGTTCTGAAATTATGTTTGTTTTCGTGCATGAACTAAAACGGGGTTCGCTTAACCGTCCTAACGTCTGACATAACAAAATCACACACCTGTGTTCTAGTACAATTTTGACCCCGAGCTATAAAATACCCAGCGTGGGTCTGATGAAGGACGAATCCGAACATTCAAGGGTCATTCCCTAGGGGCTACAGAGCTTCTAAAATCTTGTATTACGTGCCACATCAGCGACTACTAACAGAATTACGAGCGCACTGCTTTCTCTTGAGTTATGAGCTCATTTACGATTATTAGAACCTAAAGAAGGAACAAACTATTTGACAAGGAACTACTATATGATTCCTTGAAGAGCAAAGGAAGAGCAGAAGTAGTTAAAGTATTAAATATTAACTTTCAAATCTGTTCCTCATTTATTTAGTAACTAACTACAGCTATCCAATCTTCTTGCCGGAATAGTTATTTTACATTGCGCAATAACAACAATTTACTAATACATTTTTGATTGCTCGGTATCACAATTAAAATCGTAACAATCCAAATAACAGGTTCCATTCATTAAGGCATGTAAATTAATACCGTAGTATGGCTAAAGCCGTTTATTAAAATTAAACTCGGCCTGGCGTGGAACTAGGAAGATTAATGATCCCTTGAATACTGAGTTATGTAAAGAGCAAATGGAGTGGGGCTCCACGGGCCACGTCCTGGCATCATTCCAAAATCACTTATCTCTATATACACTGTTAACATCATACCTATAGCTAACGTTTTCAATTACATCTATCACTTTGAACTTCATACTTTACACTTTTATTGCATATTGTTTGACCCGACTTTATTACATCTTTGAAGTTTTATTTTCAGCGAGTAATAAAGTTCATTTAATAAATATAGAAACCCTATTTGAACTTGGAGGCAAATGATCAATGATCATGAATATAAAAGTAATTTAATCTCTGGCTGTAAAAAAGGAAAAGATTATGCGAAAGAGTTTAATGTTCCGCGAAGTTGTAAAAGTCATTAAAGGATTACTTTACAGAGCTGAATATTTATGTGAATAGATCCACAAGTAATAAACTCGAATTCTAATAAATATGCGAGTAGTCTCGAGTACAAATACTAAGATACAGAAGGTAAGTTATTGCTCCACATACGTTACGGGTGTATAACGAGTCAGTGCCGCTGGAATTAATAGCATTACATACAAGTATTCCACATGAATAAAGACACCTACAATACGCTGAAACACAATAGGTCTCTATGAACAAAGTGTACAGCAGGTTATACCTCCGTACTACGCGGAATGTTTCTCACGGGGCCCAAACAACAAAGTTAAAGAAAACATATTTAACGTCGTCACGGACGCGTGCAGGAGTCGGCGACGTGCAATTCACAATACACTTGTTCAGAGACAAGTTGGTTAGAGTTCGCGAGCTTCAAGTTATATTGTTCCCGATGGAGTACAGAAAATAGGAAACAAGCAATAAAAATAGTTCCCAGCATCCGTCGGCCGGGGACAAATTCCGACCAAAATTACGTGAGCAAATTAGACATTCCGGGACAATGCTGGCGGAATAATTGAGGGCCCACAGTCGCTCGTTTGTCGAACGAAGAATGTGGCTCGTTGCGCCGCACTCGCTCCTATGCGCATCCCGCCGACATATAATATATTCCGATTATGAATTGAATATGGATTATATTCTGCGCCGAGAATAGTTATTCCGGATTGGGACAGAATAAACGCGGCTCCCTGATTTTCCTCTATTTGCATTATTATCATAGGCTACGGAAAACAGACGCTACTACGAGCGTTGCTACGCCCTTTTCGTAGTCGTAAAATCATAACAATTTATAAAATGAATAGATATATTTTTACAGATAACTTAGTATCGCTCGTTATCACTCGAAATACGTTCATTATATCCTACCATTTAGCAACATAAAACCCAACAATTATTAAACTCATTGAAAAGTCCACAATACATTTACTCAAATAACGTACATTGAGGTCTGAGTTTATGGTTTTATACGGAATACCCAGAAATAATAACAAAAACCGATGATACTGGGTAACCACATTATAACGCATTTCTACCCTTCTTACTTCGTATTAAAATTATTATAATGTAGTTAAATTTTAACGTAAATTGCGTATTCGCTTACAGTAAAACTTCATTATGAAAAATTATTGTTATGTAAATAACTCTGTTTTTTTTTCGTACAATCACAATGTCATGTATAAAACGAATTGTATAACAAAATTAATAAACCTGAACTATGGGCTCATAGGTATATCAACTAAGTACCCAAAGAATAGCTACTTCAAATTCAAAGGGACTTGCCCGAGTTACAAAATGATACATAAAATCACTGGCTAACATAGGCCATAGGCTCGTTCGCGTTACCCAAAGACTATAAAACCACTTGACTGCGCATACAGTGCCCCGACGCTCGCCAAAAGTTAGTGATTTTGCGCGTACTATAAGGCTACGATCAGTACGATCCTTTAGTAGCGACCGTGAACTGACCAATAGTAGCCGCGGATTATGCCGCGTCCCCCCGCCCGCAGTGGTGAGTCGTGTTCTTAGAAGAAATTGGCGAGTGCGCTCTCTAGTGGTTATTTACTTTATGGCGTTACCTAACCAGCAAAGCTAATCAACTGTAAACTAAAACTCAGAGTAACGGTTGTCCCTGACTACACTATTGTTTTTTATTCAAAGCTTCTTCTGCAATTCAATATGGCCGTCAGGTCCAAACAGTGCAACGGTAAACGCATGCGTGTCAAGCCGGTTTACACACATAATGCGTAGACGCACGTGACACTTCACTAACATAAACTTTATTATTAAAGAAAACCGTTCGTTTTACCATTTAAATAAACAAAGTATAGTTATGTCTACTAAATCCAAACACCTCATCATTCGTATATTATGAGCAATTTTTCAAGTGAAGGATAATATTTTAGCTTCTTATTACTATGACGAGCACAAAATATATTAATCATTCAGGCCTGTTAGGCATTCATGCTTCGTATAGACACAATTTATTAGGTACGTACTGAAAAATGTACCAACTGGGATTTGATCGTAACAAATACGCACTACGTAAAAAGGTAATTTATTATACTCGCTGAATACATACAACTTGAAATTTATACGATTTAAGCGAAGATTTTAACTCGGCTGTCGCTCAAAAGATTTTTATAACTAGGCACTATATCAATCTTTGCCAAACATTATTAAAACAGCTGAGACATACATATTGGAAAAAACATATTCATACATTTTCGCAGTAGCAAGTTATTAATATTTGGGTACTCCCAATCCATTTGTTATAATCGCCTTATAACAGGTAGGCGAAGGGTAGTCTGTATAAGCTCCTTGAGCAATACACGCAAGAAGACATAATACCCATAGTGTTGACTGTACATATTTATATACGAATTAATATGATACATACTGATATTATATATTGTTATTTATAGCATTCTATAAGCTTGGTTTGTACGTCAATTACTCAATTCCAATATGTTCGTCCTACTTTTCATATAATAGTCCATGAATTTCTTTAAACTTTATTACCTATACGACGCGTCGTTAGCCACGCAAGAGAGCTCACGATCCACGCAGTTAGCTCTTACACAAATATCGTTAAATAACACCACGACTAAAACGTAGTGCATCAAAACATTCATACTCAACAACTTACATAACAGAACATATCGTACGGGTATTAGCAATTTCTTCTTTATTTTTATAACAATCGTAAACGTAAATTCGGCGAATCCATTCTTAACTTTATCGATTCTCAAAACAACAGGAAATATCTGTGCTTTGATTCACGCTTCGATGCGGTTACGCAGTTAAGGTATTTCGGGATGAAATGTAATAGACGAGGATTTGTGGCAATTCATACGCGTTAAGTGTGACGTCCGCGGCTATATTTCACGATTTTTCCGGTTTTCCGCTGTGTATCCGGCACGCATGATCGCTCGTAATGAAGACTATCAGATAGCGCGGCTCCGGCGACGCTCCTCACATCAATAACAATCCTCACAGATCCTCTGCAGTCCGCAAAAGCCACGGCGACAATTTGTCCGGGACTTTACTCAACTGGATATTCTAGCTGAAATTTTCTTCCCGCGTCGCCGCTTTTGGAACGTTTTTGTTATAAATAGCGGCGCCTCGGTTTTGTACTCCCTTTCTTTGTATGCAAATTACAATCTAGAAACGTTTCGTGTATTAAGTGCTAAAAGTGAAGCAAACCTTTTTCGCTTAGTTAATTGTGGATGAATAATAATAACTCTATTAAAACGGAGCGCAGTGGGTGGGGCAGGAAGTCGACGTTCTTACTACCTCATGCTGGCGTATACTAATTACTAGTTGTTGCACGTGGCTTCATTCACATCCTAAGGGAGCTTCAAGTATCCGGGTTAAAAGCTTCTACATTCCTCTGCAGATAAAAACTGTTTAACTTGTGTACATGAACACTGCCAGGATGGACACATATACCTAATATAACTGTGAAGGAAATTTAAAGTTCACTTATAAAACTTAATCATAATTGATTACCCCATCCACCCACCACCGTGTAGCTACATGCCTATAATTGTCTAAAGAATATCTTTCTACCCATCTCTATTTGAATATATGCTTAACTTTAATCCAATATGTTTACATGTTCACTCGCCTAAGTTTAAGCCTACTTTTTAATATTTAAAACCATGTTCAGTTAACGCCTCCATTGTGTCTAACTGGCGTGGATACGGCGTCACCGTTTGGCCGAACCCTGCGGAAGCCTGTGAGCCTCACGCGCTCAGGTCACGACTACACTCCAAATCTAAAATTGATTACGTACAAAAAAGAACACTCAACGCGACCGGTCTCCGGTAAAAAACAAACCCACTCGCCATTAAACATAATTTATTCAACATTATTATTCCGTTCAGATCTAAAAATGATTTTCCAAGGTTAGACCCTAAAAAATGTTATGGGATTCTGCAAAAAATCCACGAATGTCTAATTGATAATTGGAGAAACACTGCGAATAATAAAACTGAAACTAGTTTGGAATACGAAGACGGATAACTTATCTATTAAAGCGATGTATTAACAACCAAGTTTCCTTAATTAAATATCACATTAATGAAGACATAATAAAAGCGAACGATTATTATCTTTGGAAACACGTAATGTCAGAAAAAAAAACTATTAATTAATTGCGATTATCTGTTACCAGCCTTCAACATTTAAATTGGCATGACTTTTTAGTCGTACCTCGTAATATCCTGATGGCGATGGTACCTTCGATACTTGTTAATGTAGTCAGTCTGATGTATGATCATAAATATTTGCACATAGACACGCACCATTCCATGCACGTTCATAGCTGAACATTGACCTTCTCGGTCCCCATAGACTGCTGCAACGTGCGATCTAGATGCGAGGATAATGCTGCAATAACTACGCTCTGCATGCTCATCAGGGATCGCAATAATATAACTTTAGCTTCCAATGAAATAATAAGAACTTAAACTTTAATACAGTTACAACAACCACCAATGGAAAAGTAATGAAATGTTTCCTTGGTTAATTTTAAAAAGTAACCAAAAGCCGGACTCTAATCCAAAATCCGGGATGCAACAAAAAGTTTCCTAATCGAAAACCTAAAAACATTCCAGCCGAATTGGGATTGATATCATGCTTATCAGCGAACAAAAACTAATACATTTTGTAATTCATATTTGGAAGTTTTTGTCATAACGAGTGTTATGCTTTTTATCTCGATTTAATGTTCTGTAATGCGGTGGGGCGATAGGCGAACATTGCGTTTGAAGACCTTTGACAGGCAGGGTTGCGGGCGTGCGGTCTCACACAGGCTGCAGCCACAAGAACGTCTACTCCTCCACTGAGCCTAACGGAGCCCACACCGACGATGCCTTCCGCGTCTTGCGGTGGAGACAGCGTTCCACACTCAATGAACCGAGACCAACCGACACCAAGCACAAATTCAACATAATTACTGTTAAATTACCGATAGCAATTATACTCCAAAAATCTATCATCATATTTCCATTCTTGTCAATTTTAATTACATAAAAGTGACATCATCTTTAGATACGATGGAAGATAATTCTCAAACCGCAATAGTGTATTTAAATTAATTGGTTCGCGTTAATAACAGAATGACTCAAGACAATTATACAATTTTTACGATTGGTTATAATCGGGGTCAAAAATCACTGAATTGCAACAACGAAACCGTAGGTACACTTTAACATCTTTAGGAACTTATTGGACATAAAGTTTTCCTGTGTATGTATTATCAAAGTGGCTTAACATGCACAAACGCGGAGTAATTATGTCATTAATTTACACCCGTTTGCTGTTCGGAAAATGCAGCCTTTAGTTTTCCTTCATTGAAATTTCAAGTAGAACAAGAAGGACCCAAACCACTTCCATATTGCCTCTACTCAATGTTTAATGCAGTGTTGTTAGTTTTTTGTGTAATTCGAAGTGATTGTTAGAGCGCCATCATCATTATTCTCAGAGCGTCACGCGGCTAATAGTCGGTCGGTTTAGCCATTTCAGGCGCATCTCTTGCGACCATCCCTAGACTAATGTAATTAGTTCATTACTTTGTTCGGAGACGCTCCCCGCTCGCTTTGTATGTCTCTGCAGATTTATGTGAGCCTCTCTGTTTTGCTGCGGTCGTGAATGCGAAATTGCCTTTTTCCCTCTTTGCAAATTGCTAAATGTGTTCCCATTAAAAGTCCCGAAAAAATAAGGATTTGAGACATTTGAAATCGAAAACAAAATCCATTAATTTCCATTGGGCCAAAACATTCACTCTTGTAAATGGTTTAATTGAAATCTGCGGTTTGAATGGGAGCCTTAATAAATACAACCCACCTTGGCAAGTCATGCGAGCAACCGACGAAGAAGCGTTTTTGTCGTTCTATGCGATTCGTTAACTAAACCTTGGCAAATGGACGCAGTGAACCTTGAAGATTGGTATAGTAAACAATTACGAAATTAACAATAAAAAGAACTGTTATATTTTTTGGGTCAAATATTAAACAAACAAACAACATAAAATTTTGAACCTAGGTACTAATAGATTGTCTATTCAAATTATACGGGATTTGGTAACTAGTTACCTACATGCTGTGAGTTCAAGTTTATTGGTCAAATACTGGTTTGGAGCGCGTTTAAGAGCCGGACTGTCCCGTTAATAAGTTTAGAATGCTAATGAAGGTTCCACCTGACCGAGACGAGCGCACGGGGGGCAAGCGGCTCGACAACGTGCATCCGCCGTTCTAAATTCATCTCTAATATTATTTCATTGGACCAACGTATCGTCGTACATCGCCGGTCCAATTAATAATATTTCTCTACTAAATATTTTGACAATAATCGTACCTGAAAATAAACAAGTAAGTACCGCCCACGTTAACCTGAAACTCTCAAGCAACAATATACATAAGAACGCTTGTTTTGTATTCAGCTGATACAGACCTATTCATAATTCTAATTAAAGTTGCTGTAGAAAACAAACCTCTAAAAGAGTTGAGGAAAAAAGTGTTAAGGACAGCGGCTCAGTAAACGTCACCGTGAGCGATGTCTCCATTAACATTTCAGCTCACGTATCCTACGCGTTTTCAAACTTTTTGTTTATGTAGGTACACATATATTTTATGCAGGATCTAACCCCACAATACACACACTTTGCAATTTTAACTCTGTCACAACTGCGTAGTGACAGCTTGTGACACTAAATCACTTGTAACATCCGCCAGTTTTGGCACTTATTGCATTTCAATTAGATTATTATACTAAATACAACTTCGAACACAATTTTATAGCCACCGATCTATTTTTATCCACAGCTGAAAATTATGTAAAAATACAGCAACTAGCGTAATAATAAGCGGGAGCTACCTCCGAGACTGATGAAACAGGTATTTAATAAAATTTACCTCCAGAGCTAATCTAATTACCACGGTGCAAATTCCTGCTAAAGTGTCAGCTCCTGTTTTACCATATAATAAGATAGGATATATAATTGAGCTATATCCTAACCAATCCAATCAGGCATCATTGTTTTGTTTCGGGCGCATGTCACCAGGCCTGGGGCGTCAGCAAACCGTCTGTGCCACTCAGCGCGCAATGAGAGCCGTGTACAACCGGACTCATAGCTGACAGCCAATTAGCCCTATGGCCCCGTGCTCCCGTGCCCCTGCACCCTCATGTTCCCCACACCCTCCTAGCCCGCACTCACAGACCCATTTATCTTTATTCGATGGAATCGAACAACTGACGCATTCGATCCCCGCTAGTAGCGATACGATACCGATCCCGATTGTGACCCGCACTATTCGCTAAATTTTCGTGGTTATATCTGAGATTGGCCGTGACACGTACAATGGACCAGATTTATGTCTTTTGAAATAAGATATCCTATAAGATTTATTAAAGTGGCCAATAATATCAATCTTAGATGTAAGAGATGTTTGTTTACATACCTTATTAGTGTTTAACGTTGTTGTTCAAAGCCACTTGAATGAGTTAATATCTACTTGTGCCAGCAGTACCTATTCACCAGACCCTATAATTAAGGTTAGTATTTTGCATATTAGGCCAGCTCAAACTGGTACTTAACACCTAAACACAACCCAAACAGTGTCTTGGAATTTATTTCCAATTATTCATCGAGTACTGTCAAGTCTAACTTGGCTATGCAAAATTAGAGTATATTCATATGGTGGTCGGTTCAAGCATCGCATTGTGGAGACAGGGGCCGGTGAACAATCTACTTGCGATTGTCAAGGCTATTTGCTATTCCCAGAATATCTGTTAGCGCCGTCCATGAGTCAGTGGCAGACTCGTGAGTCACCGACAGTGGCGGCCCTAGGGGTGTGCGAACTGTGCCTTCGCACAGGGCCTCGCGCTTGGGGGGGCCTCGCGCTACAACCCACACTAATATAAAAAAAATATAATGAAAAAATACATATATATCTGGTCCAAGAAAAAAAATATTTTTCTTTATTTGTTTCTTATTCATTCTGCGTTTACTTTTTGAGTTCTCAATTTAACAAAAAAATTGGAACACCAACGTAACAAAAACAACTGGCTCTCGATCCAGTCACGGATTCTTTTTATTTGTGCTTAATTCCGAGTTTAATTTGAGAGTCCTTAAACAAACAATTTAAAAAAATTCGCGCTCGCTGCGCTCGCGGCTGTTCACTTGTCAGTACCGTTCATTCTAACATGATTAGAGTACTTTTATGTCCCAAAACTCAAAAATTTTCGCGCTCGCTACGCTCGCGGCTGTACGCTTGTCAGTACCGTTCATTCTAACATGATTAGAGTACTTTTATGTCCCAAAATTCAAAAATTTTCGCGCTCGCTACGCTCGCGGCTGTTCGCTTGTCAGTACCGTTCATTCTAACATGATTAGAGTACTTTTATGTCCCAAAACTCAAAAATTTTCGCGCTCGCTACGCTCGCGGCTGTTCGCTTGTCAGGACCGATCATTCTAACAAAACTCAAAAATTTTCGCGCTCGCTGCGCTTGCGACTTCACCTTGCACCGTTCTTTAATATACAAGTTTAGGTGCTTTAGTGACCCAAAGCTCAAAAATTTTGAGCTCGCTACGCTCGCGGGTGCTTTATTTTCCACTTATTTTATTCTTTTCATCCTTTTTTAGCCGAACCTAGAAGGTAGCGTCGCTTGTAACTCCTTTTATTAACAAGAAAATAACTCCTAGCTCACAACAGACTTTTCACGTAGGACAAAGGGCCTCGCATAGACCTGCCGCACGTAGCCTCGCAATGGCTAGGGCCGCCGCTGGTCACCGACACTACATCACTCCACGATTGTTTCCCGATAATTTGCTCTTTTACTGATCCATTTAAATCTATCTCACACAGCAAGACTTCATTGTTTTATCAGGGCCTGCAGTCTCGACAAAGATAGCGATCGCTTAACGACAAAATTCGGTCGATAAGTCCTAACGATCCGATCGTAACGATTTTTGGTAGTCTCTACTGCCAAAACTATCGAGTGTCATCGCAAAGTTACCGAATATTTTCGGTAAGATAACGATTTATCGTTATGTCATAGAATTTCCTTGCGACAGTTTTTGACAGCCCGCTAAGTGATAGCTACTATCGATATCGTTCCTATATTTGTTTATTTTACGTCAGAAAATATTAAATAAATAGTAATTTAATAAATAATGGCTTCTGAATATTTAGCATGGGACTTAGTTGTGCTCGAGCACAGACGCGATGTGCTTATGGGTCGACAAATAGCACGAAACAAGCGAAACGATGAAAATCCCTTGGATTTGGAGGATGGCCAATTTCTTCAAATGTATAGAATTTCAAAGGAAATGTTTCACAGGCTACTAAGTGAACTGCGTCCATCTCTCCAAAGACGACGGCCTTACGGACTTTCTGTGGAGTCCCAAGTAAGTGTCTTTGCGACCTACCGTGCATAAATAATATTTCTATAATATATTTTTCTTATAACTAAGGTTGAACTTTTTTTAAATTTTCTTCTTATTAGATACTGACGGCACTCCGATTTTACGCATGTGGGTGCTACCAACAACCTGTTGGCTTGCAGTGGGGTTGTAGCATGAGCCAAAAATCTGTTAGCCGAGTCATCCGGGCTGTAACTTCGGCAATAAATGAAAACTTTTAAGAAAATATATTAAATTTCCAATGACTCAAGGAGAACGCCATGCGGCAAAACAGAAATTTAGAAATGCCCCACAGCCATTCCCAGGGGTAATTGGAGCCATTGATTGCACCCATATAAAAATTTTAGCTCCTAAGACCAATGAGGAGTCTTATGTGAGTGGTCACCATGAGGGCCATTCATTAAATGTGCAAGCTGTAAGTTGACCTTCAGTTCTATAATATCTAAAAATATTGTTTGAAAAATATGTACTTACATATTTAATATATTACAGGTGTGTGACCCTGATCTTATTATTTTAAATATTAATGCTCGATGGCCAGGAGCGAGACATGATGCTCACATATGGGCAAATTCACCGGTGCGCTCAACAATGAAGCGACATTTTGAAAATGGGGACCGCCGTGCTTGGCTGCTTGGTAAATAAATGAACATTATAAATCTGCCTCGAAGAGGTTGCCCATTCGACTTCTGAAATTACTTTGTATTTTTAATCTTTTAGGTGATGATGGATATCCTCTGGAACCGTGGTTAATGACTCCCATAAAACATCAACAGCCTGGCACACCGGAATATAAATATACCGAAGCACACTGCTCAGCTAGGAACATCATAGAAAGATGCTTCGGTGTGCTAAAATCTGTGTTTAGATGTCTATCACACCAACGCCAGTTAATGTACGAACCCTATATGGCTGGCCTAATAATTAACGCATGTGCAGTGCTCCACAATATGCGGATAACATATAAATTACCGGAACCAGAGTCCACCACATCCATGCAGCTGGTGGATAATAGTAGATTCCATGATGATATGTTAGAAGTTACAGGTAACTTATGAACTGATTTTTTATTTTACTATGTATGTATACCTAACACCAATACATTTTATTTTTGTTATGCAGGTTCTGGGCGAGCTGTTGCAGAGCGCATAAGAAGAAGGCTAATTAACACTAGTTTCACATAATTATTATACTTTTTTCATTTATGTACTGTTTCAAATAAAAACATTTTATATCATTTATTATTTTTATTTATGTAATTATTTATTGCGTCAGCTATTTTGTTTCCGACTTTTACCAATTGCAGCGTCGCCTCGGCTTGTACCTTGGCTGCCTCAGCCTGCATCTTGGCAGCATCTGCTTGCGCTTGAGCAGCAGTTGCCAGCATCTAAAAAACGTTGGATTTACTGAATGTGTCTTAATGTTCTCTAGCATGCTAGTGTGTATAATAATTAAGAGGAAATTTACACTATAACACACCTTCATTGTAGCAGCATTTGCTTCTGCAACTGCTAGAAATTCTCGTCGAGCTGCACTATATTGCTCAGAAACACTTTGGCGAGGATTCAGATCTGAAAATACCCAAAATTATTGGTATTGTAGGAATTATTGGCTGACCCACCTGCAGAACTAATGTTTTATTATAAATAAAATTTAAGCTTACTCCTCTTTCTTCTGGGTCTCTGTCGCAGTGGTGGTGTTGATGATGCAACAGTTTCTGTCCTTCTGCCACGTACTGCTGGAATTATCAATTATAACACATTAAATAAAAATCAATGAAAATAAACATAGGTGAGCAAAATAACTGCAACTTACTCATTTGTAGTACTGGCGACTGAGGGGCATCTTGCACTTGTTCTTGGATGGGTGGTGGTGAAGAACCAGCCGTTGCTCTGCTGTCATTGATTGCTAAAATATTTTGTTAATTAATATTTTGGTAACATTAGTGTACAGATGTATACACATAATAAAATATATTATAGCAGTAACCAACTAGTTACTAAAAACTCCAACTTACTTGTTTCAGTCGGTAACAATTCCACAAAATCTCTAGCTGTAATAAAATAAATAGTAACATTAAAATTAAAATAATTATATTTTGAATTGAGTACCTATTAATTTAAAACTTACCCTGAGAATGAGGTAAGGTGAGAACCTCAGAGATTACCACCCCAGCCTCCATCTCATGTTGTAATAACTGTAAATAACAATAAAAGTATTTTTAGTGTTATCAACATTCAAAGATTGAGAATATTAAATTGTATTGAATACAATAATCACAACTTACATCTTCCTCTGGCATAGCGTCCGGGCAGTCTGTCCCAAAGGAATAATCTGCCCCAACTATTGAAATTATCCGGCTCTCGGCCTCGGTCAGGGAGCAGTGCTGACGCCTCGGTTGCCGGTACGTTTTGTTCTTTTTAATTTTGCCGCCTTACTGCAAGCGCGGCTTTTAAGTCTCTCCAAACCTACAATTAGAATAATTAACTCAAGTAAATAATAAAAAAAAACTGACGTGGCATGTACATGCTTATAATTAAAACCAATTCAATCTTTGAAAAAGACTTACCGTCATCCACTGCTCTGGTGTCTTTCTAGACCCGTTAGGGAGATTATTGAGCTCCTCGGCAACCTCCCTCCAGCCCGTTTCGAAATTTTCCCGGCCCTGCAAGCCGGTAAATTTCCGCGTGTGCAAATATGGACGCGCTTCTAATATTGATAGTAGTGCATCAATTTGAGCGGGTGTAACACGAGGGCTACGCAGACGCTTACGCCTGAAACATTAAAGTAGTCATTATGTAAACACAGAATACTTCGGATGTATACAAAGTATTCAATTTAGTAAGTACCAAGAATAGGAATAAAAAATTCTCGTTGTAGATGTACTTACCTGACGCTCAAGCTGCTGGCACCCGGCAGGCCTGCGCCTGTTTCAATGACTTCACCGTCCATGAATAGTAATCATGGGCGTAGCCACACTGGGGCAAGCTGGGGCACTTGCCCCACCCCGGGCCCTGGCTCTGACCTATAAGGTGTCTGATTAAACAATGTTTTTTTTACTAACTAACAACATCAACAATCATATGTACTAGGTATCCGTAAGTTATTGCACAAAAAAAATTGTCGACTTTGAAAAGAGCGCGATCAAAACAAAATGCATGCTCGAGTTGAGATGTGATCAAAATTTCGGAAATGCAATTTTATCCTAGCGTAAAAACCGCGCTCGCTATTTTGCTTGCCCAGCCATGTACGACTTGTACAATAGTACGATCGTTTAGCACAGTGGTTCTTAACCGGTGGTCCGCGGACCACTGGTGGTCCCTGGAGGCATTCCAAGTGGTCCGCGAAGCTTAGCTGCGCGACGTTGCTATACGTTATCTAACTTTATTTTTATCGACTTATCTATGCGAGCGGGGGTTTTCTTATGGACGTAAATCGGGTGTGTCGTACCTAGTCCCCCCAATCATGAAAATGTATATTTGGGCAATATTTTACGTAGTTTTTGGTTTTGAGTCTTAAAAAATTATTAAAATTTCGCGCTCGCTTCGCTCGCGTACTCAAAAACTATATTATTTTTCTATTTGTCAAGAAACAAAAAGTTAAGTACGTTTGGGCTAAATTTTACGTAATATTTGGTTTAAGTCCGATAAAAATTTCACGCTCGCTTCGCTCGCGTATTCAGAAACTATATGCCCTTATTTTTGCATTTGTCAACAAACAAAAAGATACGTACGTTTGGGCTAAATTTTAAGTAATATTTAGTTTAAGTCCGATAAAAATTTCGAGATTATATGATATTCTGAGATTATATGCCCTTACTTTTGGCTTTTGTCCTGTGTATGATTGTTTATTTTCTGTACCTGAAAATATAAACCTCTCAAATTAAGAGATTGACAAGTTTGAGATTAACGGCTCAAGATACAAAATATCGGAGGGCCCTCGCCTTCCCCCGGGGATAGGTTGACTGCTGCCCCACCCTGAGCCCAAAGCTGGCTACGCCCATGATAGTAATGAATACACCGTTCTCCTTTATTATTATTATAAATCAAACCAATGTTCAAGTGCACAAACAAACTTGACATTGACAGTTTGTTTATGTTCTATGTCTGTATTGCAAGTACGCAAACTATTAAGATCTTTAATATGTGTTTTCTTAAAAAACGGTATGTTTTACTTACACGGTTCGATGCAAAAAGTTTTAATATGATAAGGTTCATCTATTTTCTTTATAATTGTCAAAGGAAACAAAATTGGTTGTGCAAATCTTGTCTACCATTTCTCCCTATAATACAAGGATTTTTTTTACATGCAACATTTTAATACAAATTCACCGCACTATGAATACGGTTTTCGCTATCGTACCGACACGAATATGTCATGATAATTAGCGATGTTGCCCGCTATCTCGGCTGTCGAGACTTGCGTTTATCGTTACTGTCGTTATGGCAAGCGAATATTTTCGTTAATATTTAGCGACTGTCAGTTTGCGATCGAATCGCTATCTTATGTCGAGACTGCAGGCCCAGGCACAATGGTTTTGCAATGACGTTTAAAATGTATGGTGTCTTTTTGACAATTTTGTTTCAATCGGAAATAGACAAAAGGTCAGGAAATGTTTGACTTCATTTCAATTCATGAATGGCAGAATGATATGTTGATTTGTGATAACATCTAGCAAGACTTTATTAATACTGGCTGCTCGGCTTAAAGGTTAGGTGTCAGCTCGCGGCTAACAACTGGCCGGCTGCGTTCCGAGGGACATTATTATTTTAAAATACCATCGAACGCTATATTATTGTGTGTACAATTAACTTGTCGCTAACATCACGTGTCGTTAAAAAATATTAATTATTGAATGTCATACGACGACGTGCAATTCAAAGGTCTAAAACGTCTAGTCATTTCAATACTAAAAAATATAAAAGAACTCTTTCAAACTTCTAGATTGTGATCAAATTATAAATGTCAAAATAAAAAGTGAATGTCAAAATACTGAAGATGATTTAATACAAGGTTGAATAATAAGTGTTGATTCAAGAATACTCTACCATTTACATATCATGCGTAATTAATACAACATTTCGTAATGTGCATAACACACGCTTTAATAGAAAATTAAACAGCTTTGAGCCCAACACGGAGCTATTATTTGTCGTATTTACATCTGGTTTATTTGCGCAGTCCATTGTTTATCTACCCTACCACCCCATACATGTAAACATCAATCTCTAGATACTCGAGCTTGAAGGCCCAAAACTGTGATGTAAGTCACAATATTGACTTAAACATAAGGAAAACACAATGAAACTTGAATAAAGCGTTTATGAGAATTCTCTTGTTTTGTAAGCTATTAGAAATATGCAAATGTGAACCAAATAATCCATGGTCAATTAAAATATTTGCATAAAAACTTTCCGAGTTATATAAATTAATGTCACGTTTTGTTGTAGCTAAATAATTTCCAAGCGAAGGGGACGACATCGATATATTATTAAACCCCGGCTTGTGTAGAGGGCGGCCCCGCTAGCATGCCTAGTGCAAATAAATTTTGTATAAACATATATCAGAGGGATTGGGCGTACCGTTTGACATTCAGCGCAGTTGCAATAAAGCGAGTATTATGCAAAAATGGCAGTGATGCAAGTATGCAAGCGGAATGGATGGGAGCGTCTTCATTCGCGAGTCGCGGCCCGTGGCGCGGCTCCTCACGCCATTCACGTCCGGAACAGAGCCTCGGGCACACGTTCGCTAATACCAGGATAGGGCTGGAGAATTTCTGCAAACATACCTACACTTTGTAATTTAATGCCAGCTTACAAAAAAAAGACTGTCTCCAGTATTTTGCCCTTACCCATTTTGCTTAGATGAATGGTGTACTTAGCCTGCGTTTCTGAAGATTAATTTTTCACGGTCAGTAATAGAGACAATGCTCTTATAACAAGTCCTTTAATTGCCCTTTTTGTTCGCCGCACCATGTCTTTTTCGATGCCATTCTGTCCGACGAGAAAGACTCAATTGTGAGTTTCATCTCAATCAGTCAACAATTGAGTCTCTCTAGCCATCTTTATGGTGGTCTATATTCACTTAAATTATAAATTGAAAACCAAAAACAATTAACCCTTTGTCGACATAATGTTCAGCAATCAGACATAGTCTGTTGATCACGGCTTTCGTAAAATTTCGCAAGAAATTTCTTGGGGAATCTATAGGAGAAACTGAGAGCCAGTGTTTCAATAGATGAACGAAAGTAAGAAGGTAATCATAACTTTTCAAAATATTTATCTGAGCGAATCAATTAGATAAGGCTTTTCAAACAGGTTGAGGTGTAAGAAAGCAATACGATCAGTTGACAACCCTAGAAAGGGTTAAGCCCGCGTACCGGAGATTAGGTAAACGAAAATAGACCGGCTTGTTTACGTTTGATGAACACACTTTGCGCTTCTTTGACTTTCTGAATTTTAGATAAAGTCGCCTTTAGAAATACCTTGAGATCGTATCGATACGACCGTGCAATACGGTCGAATACCTAATTCATATTTATATCTACTAAAATCTACATATTTTTTTGAATGTCACATCTGGGCTAGTCTGCTTCTGATTTACTTACCTATCAATTTTGTTGAAGTTCGTCACCTTTTTTAACCTTCCTCAACATGGGCTATTTAACACTGAAACATTTTTTCAAATCGGACCAGTAGTTCCTGAGAATATCTACCGTGTTCAAGCAAGCAAACAAACAAACTTCAGCTTTATAACATTAAGTATTGTCTATCTAATAATAAATCAATCACGAGATTTCGGACAAGGATAAATCAATGGCATACAGGCATTCTGCGGACGTGGAGTGTGACAGCAGCTCTCGCTGGCACAGCGCGAGCGGGCAGCATGGTGGGGCGGGGAGCGGGGCGTGAGCGGGAGCGGGGTAACAAATGGAGCAAGTCCCGCGGGAGCGACCGATACCCGCGTCACGGCTTCTAGTTTGGCCCATCATTAATTTAATGGATTATTTTCGTCAATTTTTATCTCGAAAGGTGAATGTTATCTTTAGGGCAACGTTGGCGAAAGTTATAAATAATTATTTTATTAGAAACTTTTCCAACATAGCTCGCACACTTTCTGGTTACTGAAGTTATATTGATAAAAATCTGTTGCAAAAATGCTTGTATGTATTCTTTGCTCGGTTAAACCCTGAGGGAAAAGATGTGATAATACTTGCTCGACCGTGGCAGTTCATTTATCCACCACTGTCCGTTAAGGCCACATACCTACCACTTATCTAAATTGCACCGTGTGCCGTTGTGTGTGTCTGTATGTGTGTTATTATTATGTATTCTGATCACATTTCTCACTTGCAATAGCACACAACACAAATGCAGGTCGTGTTGCGAACTATCACGTCGCTCCGACTGCGTGTATGATAAATACGACACTAATACTTCCACGCTCACTGTCAATAATTACATAAGTACATAACCTTCGCCGGTTCTTGTAACACCCGCTAATTACTGAACTTACTTTTAGTACAAATACTTATTTACATGTTGACATAGGAGTATAGGAGTGGCCTTTTTTGCCTTCGATGAGTTTCACAATGTCGTACTCACAGTTATCGAACAGTTGGCATTATACACGTGTTGCGATATGCTTAGTGGTAGGTGAAGCGCTTTGGAATGTTATAGACGAGAATTTTAATAGTGATGACTTGAGAAGTTCAACATAATTAATACCCACTCATGCTTCGTTAATAAACAGTTCACAAGAATTTCATAAGAAATTCATAAGAATATCTAAGCTTTTACGTTTAATAAAGAGCACATAAAAATGGGGATCATAAGCCTGATATTGTCAGATGTAATCTCTCGTTTGATTTCATTTGTCTTCGTAACATCTCAGTCATACTTATTTCAATTGCCCATGTCGACGCCAAAGAAAAAATATTCCATTTTTTATAAAGTTTGCTCGAGATGTTGTCTCCCGATGAGAATTCCTTCTTTTTGTATCGCTTGATTGATGACTTTTCTTAGAACGTGACGCTTCTTTGAAACTTTTTCGACTAAGCTTGTCCTCTTAAATCCATCAAAAAGAGTCAATTACACTTAACAAGGTTTTACTATTGATAGGGACCTAATAAATACAAACAAGATCCCAAGCAGCAAATAGACGTGCTATAATGGTCGAGAGCACGTTCTGTTTTCGCCTTTAAGTTCAATAAAAGTCCCAAAAACAGTCGAGTAAAAGTGCTCGAAACGTTTACTCAACGCGAAAAAGGCGCAAATTATTCAGACTAAAGTCTTATTGAAGTGGAATAAGCGCTGAGTAAGCAACTAAAACATGCTGTAAGATTTGAGTAAAAGTGGTAGAAAACACTAGGAGTGTTTTAAGAGCAACCAAAATGCGTATATAGGATATTTAGTTCAATAAACGCAATCGATTTGCTATTATACAGGTAAATTGTGCTATAATAGCGAAGCTGAATTGCTTTTATTCGCCATTTTAGTTCTATAACAGCAGATAGAATGCTTTTACTCGACTAATAAGTGCTGTAAATGATCTTACGGAGGCTCTTCCTTAACTATATTAAAAATTTCAACTCATTATTTGTAAAGTAAACTACATTTCAAAGGTTAAGAAAAAGGAATAATATATTACATTTATATTAAGTTTTTGCAAGCAATCAATATGTTTATTTTTACTATTCGTGTAGCTACTTCAAAACATCATGCGCAACAAGCTTTATTGTTAAACCCAAAGGCATTTTTACATAAACATTCATGCGCTGTCTATTTTCTTAAATTTGGACGACTAATTTATTAAATTAAATATATTTTAATTAATTATATTAAATACTGTGGCCATATTGGTAATCCAGTTGTAATTACAGCGAACTTATTCGATTAAAAGTCGAGTAAGAGTGCTGGTCACCACATGTATAGCACAAGGAATCGCCATGATAACAGGATTTAGGGTTCGCTTATGAGTACGAGCTTATGAGTATGAGTACGAGACCATAAAAATCATTTTAATTAAGATATTTTTTTTGAAAATTTGGGACGGGCTTGGAAGGAAACTCATTTATCAGATAAATGTAACGGATGTGGCCTTAGCACAAACGATAAGTCAAACTGAAGAAAATCAGTCAATAAGGTTTGTGGATCTTTAGGGAGAACATGTGGCAGGCGTTTATTTAAAACAGTTGCCAGGTGTCTAAATGCAGTATTAAATATATTTAATTGAAGAGCCCATTCTCTTAAATTCATCTGAAAATTATTATCTTCGACACTGTCTTTTTCACTGCTTTCTGAATCAGAACTGATTTCAGTACATTCAATATCTAAACTTATTCCAACATCACTTGTATGACTCGGCCCTAGTTCTTAATGTCGTCCGTCGTCATTTACATTGTAAATTATTGTGTTACTTGAGTCTACGGAACCACTTAAAATACTCGGACTCGCGCTTGGAAATACACAATGGACGGACTTGTGGTGTTACTGTTTCTCAGAACTCTACAATACTACTTTAAGCTGAGTAAATACCGTATAAAAGCTTTTATACGAGTTAATCTATAAGTGTGCAGTAACAGCAGCAATCTTGCCATAAGCATTTTGATTACGTTTATAGAGCTCTTATAGAAACATAAAAGAGAGCTGAGTAGTGGCTGTATAAAAGCACCCAATTCAGCGAATCAGCTATTCTGCAGCTATTATACGACTGTTATAGATCAAACGATCGAGTAACGAGTATTTTAAACACTTTAATTCAGCATCTGCTAAAAGGTGGAGTAAAAGTGCTAAAACATAGTGCTGTAAACGTTTATTCGACGTCCATAAAGCACACATTAGCAAATATTGCCAAATAGTCGAGATTACCGCTCTTATACGATAAATGAGTGTTTTAAGAACGCTTACTCGGCTCTTATACAATTAAAGGCGGAGTAAACAAATTCTTACTCGACTATTTTGCTGCTTGGGATGATTATTTTAAAGCGGTTCTATTGTGAAATATCAGCGCTGTTACTACTCAATCACTGAAAGTTGAGTAGATAATTGGAATAACTAGACTCTACGCCAAACTTCGTCTTTAATTCACAATTTGACTTATCAACAATTCTTTTGGTAGGGACCTATAGAACGGATGCCTAATATTAGGGTAGGCTGCGGGCATAAGGCGTACTATCTGGATGGATGAAATTTTGACATGTCCACGACAATACACTGTGGTCGTGCGCCTCGTGACCTCACGCATCTCACAAAATTCCGACTCCATTTGCTGGCTACGTGCGTGAAAAAGCCGCCATGTCCACATTAATATTATTTCCCCGGGGATTTGGTTGAATAATCGACTTATGTCAGGATTGATCTGTACACTATGGGTAGTTTTCACCCAATGTTTCATTGAACCAGCATGGCCGTTGTTCGTAAGCCCAACGTAACATACAATTATATAGATCCCTGATATATTCTATATACCTATATGTTGGTTACGTTAAATCTAACGAAGTGCATGTAAGTTTAATGCGATTGACCCCACACAAAGTTCAATTCTGTCAGGATACTAAGTCAACGGACGATCCTGCGCACTGATCCGGAGAGGAGGGAAGTGCCACCAGACACGCTCTCTGCTCACTGTCCAGACACTATGTACGTAGCTAGCTTATACAAAAACGTTAGAATATGAACGTTAGAACAGTAAAAACCATAATAACCTTTGATGTCGGACAGCATAGAACGTAAACAGATCCTTGACATTTTAGAATTAGACGTAAACATCAAAGGTGTGAATCATTGAAAGCGCGCTTCTTCAAATGCATTGCACAAACAAAGGTTACAAGTACACAAGTTAATAAGCTTGTGGAACTATTATCGCTTATTCGTTTGCACATACCTAGTACCTATATACACAGGTATGTGTTTTTAAAGCTAATTGGTATGTATGAGTATAGTTTTGGTCATCGCTGATCTAATAATAATTTTCTTTCTTAAACCCAAAGCTAGATCGGGCAAGTGAAGCTAAAAATCTCACAGGATTAACTGTCTCCAATGCATCTTATAATTTGTTTTTAAGGTACCTCTAAAAACTTCCTTAAATCTATTACCTCTAAAAACTTCTACGCAAAGCACTTCCTAAAATCCCCAAAGTCAGTAAATGTGTGCCGAAATCGACAGACAAGGATAATCAATTTATTGCCCCACTAACAGCACAAAATCTGCAAGGGCAGCATTCTTTCACGCACCCACAAACCGTAAGTCATCAATTAACCTTAGAAGGGAGATTATGTTATAGGAATTCTCATAGTGCGGTAGGTAAGTATAGTACCTTTTCAAAGCGCCCCGTTAGAAGAAACCTTTTTAACCAGAACACTTTTTTTACTCCTGGTCACTCTAGTGGACACTTGCAAGTAGATAGATACTTTGATAAAAACCTCATCAACATGAAGAAGAGGAAAAAGCTTATTGAGCTTTTTGCACACCTAATTATGTTTTCCAATCGTTAGCCAAGATTCTATATAGTAATTAGCTTCAGGTCTACAAATCATGTCAGACGTATTTTATTCCCGTAAATAATTTATAAAGAAATTCATTTAAGAAATAAAGCATCTCAAACTGTCTTCGCTGTTTGACGCAGGCACTGCTATATTTTTGTGTTAATGACAAAATGTAAATCAAAGCAAGAAGTGATTGATACACTGCTCGGTTGTGACACAGATTGACTATTAAATATAAAACGTTTTTGAACTTGACTGGGGCTATTAAAGCGTTATTAACTCTGGTTGTATGGTGGTACGAGGCTGTTATGGTGTCGGCGCGGGAGGGAGAGTGTCGGAACGCGTTTGATGCATAAGTGATCAAATGGACTTCAGTCCGGGCGCGGGTCGATGTTCCATTGCGCAACAAACCGTTACCTATCTATTTAAATTAGGTTCGGATATATTTGATGTACTATCACAAGCCTACATCGCGGCGGCGGCGGCCCCTTGGGCTACGACGTGTTGACTCGACTTAAATTCAAGCACAATTACGTACAAATTACACAGCGGTACGTGACTCGGGAACACTTCTTGCAATCATGTCAACCGTTTCGACAACTGCGCGATGCTATCGTTGCCTGCACGTTAGCCTCTCGTACCTGTACTAGTGCAATACTCAGGTAGCTGTGTAGTTATTCCGAGTTCCGAGGATATTTTACTTTGTATCACAGCAATTCCATGTCTGTCACCATTCAACATGACTGCTCTAAAACTCACTATTTACTTTCATGAATAATAAAAAATAATGTGTCATGAACTATTTAAAAATTATGTAATAGGTAAGGTACCTACATAAATAATGATCACAAAAGCATATGTTAAACTTAAGCAGTTATTTTTTATTAACTATGCACGATACTGTCACAGACTCTAACATCATTTAAATAAATTAGTAGTATAATAATAAAAATATGACCTCTATGATCAAATAAGTAGTAAAACATGTTTTGTCTATGATTTTATTGTTATCTGCATAGTTAATAAACAAATCATATAGTTAACATTATTATTCTGTGGCAATATTTTAATTTTGCAGTTCGCTTCCAACAGGTTCTATGAGATTTTTGGAAGAATTATGGTGATACTCGAATGGTGAAAGAATTTTAAAAGTCGGTTGCAAGTCCAGTGGTTCCCACAACAACTTCTCAAACCACACTGTCACAAACTTTGCTTCTTCATATTATTGGTATAAACAAGCATTTATTTAATACGCACTAGTACACTTGTTGCTAACGGTCAGTCCAGGAAACCAATAAACATAGGTTCATATTTTCAGCCAATATTCAAGTACCTACTTACTGTGTACACGGGCCTTTGTAACAGGATCGCTATCACGTTACTCCATCGGTTGTGCCCTATTAGAAGACGAGCTACACGTATAATTATCAACTTTGTGCTACATCGCAGATGATGTGATATTCAATATTAATGTACCGTGAAATAATTTAAAGCGTTTTCCAGGGCTATCAATCTGGCTCGTTAATGAGATTCGTCCGGTCGTTGGCGACTGCGTCGACCAATTTGTGCCACGTTGCACCTCACTAATGAAATACATAGGCACAAACTTGCACATCAAATAATCCCATCTCCAGCAGTCGCATCCGTTCCGTAAATGCATTTCCATAACATGCATTTGCTCGAACAAATATTTAACATTTTGGAGAAGTAACGTTGATAGGAATCAAAACAAAACGTAAACGTCATACCTACCTAACATTCGTGGCCGCTATGAATATTTATGGTAATGCCTACGATATCTTAATTTTGTTTTGTTTGTGTCGAAGAATGGAATCTATTTTTATGTCGTGTTTATGTGAATGATTGTGTTTATTTTGTGAATCTTATGGTATTGGCTTCTAACATTTTATTTTGATAGCTAATGATGACGCAGCGTTCATAATATTGTTAATTTATTTCACAATAAAGTCTCGCGGTATCATCTCGTTGTTTAGCGCGGGTGACAGGGCCCCGCGGCCGCGCCACGACCTCCGACCGCGCTTTCTCTCATCTGCCCACAGCAACTACCACTCGACGCTTTCCAATCTTCTATAAAATAAGTTTCACATTAGATACCCACCCTGTAACTGTTGCACCATAGCTACGGATGATATAACGTCGATTATAAAACATGTCACGTTGTTACAGTGTAATTTGCAATTAAACTGCCACTGCCGCTGGAAATTCAATGTACCGCCACTTAGTTATTGTTAGCTGTTACTTTCTCTAGTTGAGACTATTATTTGGATATCATCGTCAAGAAAATATTCAGTAATAGCGACGTATTATCCGGTGAAATAATGTCTGTAACAACGCTGCATTATTTGTTCTGTAAAGTTATTTATAACGAGCTGGTTCTTAAACAATCTACTTATAAACTAGATGAGTAGTGATTGGCCGAGTTGCAATGCAGACATAAGTTTCAATCTGTTCGCTTCCTGCGTCTCTGACGTCTCAATTGCTGCTCTTTTGTAATCAACAATTTGTGCCGCCAGTCGGCGCGATGCTACCGTCGCTCTCATTCAATAACAACGTGAACGAATTCCAGACAATTTTAGTTCCCTCGTTATGATTATGTCACTTCTATATCTATTGTGACACCGTCTTGTCGCAAGAACAACTAAGTATTCTTACTCTTAAATCTCGCGATCAGACACGCGCATCAAGGCATTACGTATACCTAATACAGTAGGTAGTTATGTGGGAAAAATTTTGAGCATGTCTTAATTATAGCATTCTTAATTTACTATGTCAGTACAATTACGTCATCCTAGTGAGACTCCAGTCTTGATAAAAAAGAACTTGAATATCTAGTTGTGATATAATTGTCAGTAATAACAACTAAACATAACTAATTTAAGGAATGATTGATGTAGGAAAATTGTCTCCATAGACGAGATAATTTCACGAAATAATTGGCTGTGTTTATATTTTCACTAGAATCTCTAAAATATCTCATTTCAAAACCAAGCAGTTATAAGACTGACTATAAACAAAGAGATACTTATTTACAGCCCTCAACTTCACAAAAGTAGATAAGACAGGCTTGCCTAAGATTTAAATATGCTATCAAACTATAATCAGGGTTTAGTAATCTGTTCGTCCTACATAAAAATTGGCTTTAGATTGAAGATCTTTTTGCTTGTTTAATGCCGGGGGCCATTCCATTGTCTCTGCAAACAACAATTTATATATCGCAATGCAAGCATCACGCGACGCTAGTGTGTATGGGTTCAAGCTAATCGGCTTCCCGCTTCACACCAAACATTAAAACTGCATTAAATTCTATTTAACGGTGGATGGAGCATGCCTAGTTAAGTAATTGAAAAATATGTTCGTGCTTCATGCAATGCAAAAAAATCTTCAACTACTAATCAGTAGAAATTGTATGGTCTAGATCAGAGATATGAAAAAACACAAAAGTGGAAGTTGGTAATCAGACATTTTGCTCCGAATAATTATGAATGTCACGGTGAGGAAACAAAGACGGCGGATAGGTCACGCAACAATAAATTGATCACGCGCACACGTGTGCAGTCTCAGCCGACATCAGATATAGATCGAATGGAATCTTACTTCATTGTATTGTGTCTTTTCGTACAGCCACGATCCGCTGTGGCATATCGGAGCTTGATAAATTTATAATTGATTTAATAGTGGTATCCGCATCAAACTACACGGTTCAATAAAAAGGATACGCTCATACTATGCATGAATGAAATTGTAACCGTAACATTAACTGACACACATTTAAGCACGCCATGGCCAGTTGATCTGAAAGACTGTGAGGAATGCCCGCAGCCAGGCGGCACTTCCGATGGCGACGCGCCGCTCCCGCTCGAGATCTCTCCATGCCGCTGTAAATCCCGCGCGTGAACCTTGCCGAGCGGACTCCGACATGCCAAGCGTTCCATTAACTATTTTGCAAATAACTCCTGAATGTTTTGAATAACTTTCGAAGCGAAGTTATTGTTACGTCAAAGACTCAAAGCAATGTTTATAAAAAATGACACCGGCTTTATTATGAATTTTAAACTCACTCGCTTCTGTAAAACATACCTGAAACAAAACATAACGATGTAAAACAGTATGGTATTTTTAAATTGCGGCTCGTTGCTCCGTGCATCGTCATAATAACATGAGGCATGGTAGTCGGCACCAATACTCACCGTTCAATAACGGATGCCGTCGATTGTGAATTATTTTGGTCTCGGGAAGCATAACCTAGCGTACGCAGCACAACAGGCCGCGCCGTTCGCCGCCCACTGGACTTCACGTTCATAAGGAAACGTTAAGGCGCGTACGCACGTACGAACACGAACATAGCGAACACAAACACCAGACCCGAACATTTGGTTCGTACGTATGGACGGCATATTCGAACACGAACGCAAACATAGTTCGAGTCGAGTTCGGGAACAACAGTCGTGAACTCTATCTTAGTAGCCATGACGGCGCCGTTGGAAGTCCTCGATTGTGAAGTTATTAAAGCGCTTCGAACACCGTCCATACAGAACACACTACAAGGATCGCCGCGAACATGTTTGACGAACAGAGTGTTCGATGTTCGATAGTGGTACGCACGTGCGAACCAAGTTGTTGCATATCATGTAACGCAACAAATTTGTTCGTACGTGCGTACGCGGCTTTACGATGCAGCTTCATCGGCCAATTTTAGATATTCCGCGAACAAGTGCAATGCTTGTTTGGTTAGTAGTCCTTCCACAGGCAGATGGAATATATATGATAGCCTACAGGGCGTAATCAAACGAAACGTGTTGAACTGCAAAACATAGGTACCTATGAATTGCGCACAACAATGTGTATGTACCTATGTACAAAACGAGAGCACCGATGCGTGTAGGCATAATTGTGTGTTATTTACGTCGAGTTGTCATGTTAGGAGGACGTCATCAAATAATGACCGGGCGACATCGTTCGCCGAATTTGCTTATGCAAATAACTTCTCCGTTTGAGTGCAGAACTTGACTCGAGGCGAAGGAGACATGTTTTATGTTATTGTTCTCCGAATATTAAACATAAGAACCAATCACGATGCTAATAAATCACGAGATATATGTTTAGTAGGGATAAATGTCATTTTGAAGAATTCCATTGGATTTGCTTGTATTGTATCTAAACCTAACAATAAATTACAACAAGACGCGGGGATTATCAGGATAAATCTGGGAAAGGTCCTTTTTCCTGCTGCTGGTCAGTCAAAGTGATGAAGGTCTTACTTACAATAATATGTTATAAATAAATAAATAAATAATGTCGGGACACCTTTTTACACACGGTTGGTTAGCCCCATGGTAAGTTATTTATTAACTTGTGTTATGGGTGCTAACACAACTGATAAACTACATATAGTTACACATATACATATTTATAAATACATATTGTAACACCCAGACCACGGCCAACAAGCATGCTCATCACACAATTGTCGACCGAACCGGGAATCGAACCCGGGACCTCAGATTCGGCAGTCCGGCTTGGTGACCATTGCGCCACAGAGGTCGTCAAAATTAGAGGTTATTGTGCTTGTTCTTGGATTGCTATTTGGAAATCATCGTAAGTATCTAATTACACTAATTGTAGCGAAATAGGTTTCGCAAGCGCTAATTGTACCGGTCTAATAGGATAGCATTCCTATGTAGAGCAGTATCGAGTATCTACAATAGATAAGGTATGTGCTGGCTACTACGCAATATTTGGCCAAACAGTGACCGAGTACTCAGGCTCAGTAAGGGTCCTGAGTGCTGAGACATCGGCGCAGTTGCCGTGGCCCGCGGGACTCGACTCATAGCCAATCAAACAATTAAGGTTAAACGTGCTCTGCGACTCTGCTCCATCTAGAAGCCACAAGCGGTTTATAGCCAACACCTTGAATAATGTGTGTTACCTCATCGCATGAAGTAGGAGTAACAAACCTTTTACAACCGATCTGAGTGTTGTATTCTCATGAGACCAAAAATGATCCCAAAATATTAAAATAATAATGGCAAAAAAAATTGTAATCGAATCAAGATGAGGCTTAGTTTTTTCCACATCCTTCACGCATTTTGTTATTGGTGTAGGTCCTGATTAAGTAGATAAAACCTACTGTACCACTGTGAAAACATAATTGTTCTCAAGATTCTTAAATGAAGTTATTCTCAGCGATCTTCACAATATTTGGACTAATCGTCGGCATCAGTTGGTGTTATGACATGGAACACCTACATATACATTCCGAGCGCTCGCAAACTTACCGGTCCATTGCGATACACATTTACCTATCAAGATAATTACACGACTCCACCTAATGCTTTAATTACTTCACCACTCGTTTGGTAGCATTGTCAAGCAATTTCACAAGAAAATTAAATCAACACAAAATAAAATGACTTCTTACTAAGACTTTCTACTTTTAATACTTACTTAGAGTTAATAATTTTGACTGTAACTGTAAGGCGAGAAAGCTCTAGTTAAATCTAGAGTAGCGTGATATTGTATTGTTAAATAATAAATGCGAATAATGTAGGTACAACTTAAAGCAGACGAAGCGAACCGAGTGAAAATCACTATTGTAGGCACTTTCTCAGATACTGTTACACAATCCTGTTACTGGAACAACGGATTTAATGGCCCCGTATTTATACTGCTGCATCATTTTGTGGGTTTCTGCAAATCTTATCTTGTTCTCTTTGAAAATAAATATTATCTGCTTATAGGGTGATTGTGAAAATTGTTTTTTATAAATCCTTATCTACATATGTATACATGATATATACAAGGGCAATATTAACAACAGAAAATAAACGCAGAAACTATAAATACTCTTCAGTATGTGCAACCCGCGTGAACAACAATATCTCGAACAAAAGTACATAGGGTCATTGAGTTGTTTACTGCGATGTGACCATGTGAACAAGCTAACTTGTTGATGAATGAAACACAAACACATTGCTAAATTACTGCCTTTTGTTGTTTGGAAAATTTTAAAATAACCGATGGTTACCTACTTGACGTCATGCGTTTATCAACATATTTCCGAATAGTACCAAAAGCATGGAAACCTAGCTGTGAATACTAAACATATAGTGGAAGTTATTGTTTGAGTACAGCATTATAAGTATCTATGTAGATACTGAAATTTAATCTATATTTTTACGCTGACTGCTTTGCTAATACTTACTTAAGTTACGCCTAGGTTAACAGTTTATACGTCTTGTTATTCGATACACCGCTTGTTAAAGGAAATTACAACTTGATACAATTCTTTAGCAGCGTGAGAATATCTCAAACAAAGAGACATGTATATTTGAGTTAATTAATGTGTACGTTTTTATTTGTATAATTAATGTGATATCTGCGTCGCATCTCGCAATGGCTGCGCGGATGTCCGGTGTCCGCCACTCTGTACAAACACAAAACACACGAAACGACACTGACTATGTACGAACACAAAAAGGACAAGAGGACAAGCAGGATGTACAACATTGCACCACTACATGACAAACGGTGTCTATTTTTGTTAAACGACCCAAAGTTTGTAGTGCAGCTCGTAACCACTGGTGAGAGCAAATTGTTTACATAAAAACTGATACATTGTGGAAAATGTATGCGCTTCTATGTTAATATTAACTATCGGAAAACTTTATTATGTAATGAAAATTTCCTAACGCGGAGTTCTCAGAATCTTGCTAACATAGGATAAGACTTTCTGTTTGCGAATCTTCTCATTTTTTTAGATTTTTCTTTGTACTCGAATCAGATCAAATTATACAGTGACTTTCTATATTTTCATATGAAATGGTGAATATTTGTTACAAGAATATTACTAAGCACTTACCTACGTCTCTTTGTGCAGCATGTTATCTTTCAAACCGTGCCTAAAACGAAATGTAAGTATAAACTGTAACTAGCGTAACATAATATTGTAATATTGAACAATGGTACAAATACAATCCCTAACAAAGGGCTAAAATTGAAAACATCAGTCATTACCTACGTACCTACTTTATTTTAAAACCTATAATTAAAAATCATATTTATTTTACTGTAGGAGTTTCTTTAAGGTTTCATATTTTATGGCGATCAGCACGGTAAGTAAACAGATAGCTATTTTTTTCTAATGCAGGCGTTTGCACGAACTCTTGGCATAAGCAACGGCAGCACTGAGACGCTGCTTACCCACCGGTAGTGAGGCTGCGATCCTAATTGTGATTGTGTCCGTTACAATCAAAAATATTAGATGAAATATCTTTAGTCTATCGATTCGTCTATCGTTTTCTAGTAGAGGAAACGATAACATAGGAAAAAATGCCCTATTAAAATACAAACACGACATTTTTCTATACGGGAGTAACAAAATTTCCTCAAGAAAATAGTCAAACAATAGCAAAACAACCCTGGGCGGGCTCCAAGCTCGCGTTGCGCATCGTGTGAAATCAAGTCTGCTTCATATGCACTGTGCTCCATTGTACCCGTTGGGAATACAAGAACAAAATTACCCATTGTCCTTACACCTCATTCTTGTCCTAACTGATTAGTAACTAACACTATGTTTTTATCGTTGACACAAAGCAATTCCCAACAAATATATATTGCCAATTGTGGGAATCGCATTTAGCGCTACCGACGCTCGGAGACTTTTGTTGTTCTGCGATCTCACGAGTGTCGACTCATTTAGCTTTATTTTCTCACACTCAATACTTGAGATTAATTATACGCATTCTGTTCCTGTAGTGTCGGAGCATTACACAAGATACGATTGTGCCGCGGATATACGCGGAAGCGAAGCCGTGCGCGAGCAACACTCTTCCTTGTGTGGGTAATTATGATTTCACCATTAACCGTCCATCCGTAATAATATTATGAGATTGAATATCGTTGACCCGTGTTTAATTAAAACTCGGGAAATTGCTACCAGCCATCACATACGCCTCGTTCTTTTGCACAGCAATTATAATGTCTATTACTTCTAAATGTAGGTTGCGCAGGGAAGCGTGAGTAGGTACCTATTGCAGTTGGGTTACAGTACGATACTCTACTTTTTTAATTGAGAGAGCTCGTTGTGTGATGTCAAGGGTCGGGCAGTGCATGTCAGTGCGATTTAATTGTCGTGATAAGAGGGCGCGTTTCGCGTGGGAGTCGACCGACCGACCATGACGTCACGCCGCGTAATTACGAAGTCTTGCTCACATCCGGACCCTTACCCTAGCTGCACACACCCTTTACTTTAAATCTAGCTAAAAGCGCAATTGGACTTTACAAGCGTTCCTTACGAAAAATATGAAAAATGTTGGAAAAGCGCTCTTTATGAACGCTATAACAAATGTATCGATTGCTGATGATTTTGTGGACCATGAAATAACTATACCCGATCAGTAATAGTAAAATTTATTCAAATCTTTCTGGCAGATAGATATACAAAGCAAGACTAGTTAGCTAATGATTGTTACTGCAGTACTGAATTGATAAATATACAAATAGTTTTTAAATGATGCTAAGACACACGTAGGAAATCATTTCAATATGAAGATTATTCTTGACCCTAATTACATGTATGTATATCTAATGATATTTTCTTATTACTAACATGTATGATGAAACGTGAATAATCTAAGATTTCAAATTACAACCGTCTTACCACAAAAACTTTTAAACGTCAGTTTATGCCTTGTCTAAAAAAATGACAAATTATGACGTTGACATATGGTTCATTTTGCAACCAAAATTTTATTAGACAAGTGTAAAACAGGGTTTAAAGTTTTTGTAGTAAGGCCCCAAGTGTCTAACAACCTATCTAAAACCTATAATAATGTAGGTACATGAATAATATTTCAAGGCATTCCAACATCTGTTAATGTTCAACCTCACTCAAAGTTAAGGAATTCGTTTGTTGTTAAAGTTATTTCAAACGACTATAGTAAAGGCGACTCAAAAAGCATGATAACAGTTTTCACAATATCATTGTGTCTGAGTGTACAATAATTTCACTTCCACTGCACTCACGTATTTTTTGCGAGCACAATACTAATTTGCCGGCTAGTAGTCGGCGGCACTGCAGTGGTAACGTTTTTGCAATGAATCCGTTGTTTCCTAAAAATGCTTTGCTTGTTCCTACGCTGGAATGTCACGTTTTGGAAACGCAGCAGATGACAAAGGAAACTAAACAACCTACTTGATGTATGATACCTGCAATACCTATCTGATGACGAAACAATACTTAATGGCAATAAAGTTGCTGTATCTAGAGTGGTTACGTATTATTTCAAAGGAAATGCGGAATTTAATCTAATATACAACTTGGTTGATATTGTTAATTGAAATTCAATTTAACAATGTGGGTCGTACAGATGTTTGTGTAGGTGTATTATGTACCTAATACTATCATTTGATATGGAGTTAGTGATCAGGCCGGTAGTTGTGTGACGGTGGGCACGAAGCCGGTCCGGGCACGGGTGACGGGTCAGTGCGACACAATGAACCACTTCCTGCGGAGAGCGGACCGAGCCGACCAAACCGACCGAACAAGGACACGCAGCTGACACCAACTTATCCTACGCTCATTATCCAATCCCCACCGCACTCAAATTATCCGACACAATCTTAAACTGGTCTAGCGATCATAGTGATTCCCGGCGACTATTACCAATAACTTACACCAGGGCACGTCAGGGTATAGGTATCGACTAGAACATTGTTCCATAAGAACTGTCTAAGAATTGATGACACACGAGAAGATGACAATCGAAATGTCACGAATTTGTATGTAAATACCAGTGGTCTCGATAGCCACTAACCCCAAATAAAAGAGTACGTTTCAGGTGGAGCGGTCGTGTGGCCGCGATTAACCTCGTGCCAATTACGCGGCCATTAGCGCTCCGAGCACAATACGCCTCCATTCAGCGGATGCCCACTTTACCAGCACCATCAGTAGGCTGCGCCCAATTTGCATTTGTTTGGAATTAGAACGTCAGCGAGCATTCGCGGCCCGCTTTGTGTCACCTGTAACTATACCAAACACCAAGCCTGTCCACGCATAATACCTAGAGCCGTTTTAATTCTCTCGTACGTACTTCCACATAAGCGGTTAACCTAATCGTTTCTATTGTCACGGAGTCTACTATACATAAAGCAGAGTGACCGTTTGCACATACATGTAGTCGTAAATGGGACAGCTCTATCACAAAGGAAGAACGACAATAGCGTGGGAAACGACAAAAAGTTGCGTTATTTCTGATGACTTATGATGTGATGTTCAGTAAATATTACGAGGTGGCTGATACATTTATCACACAGTGAACCTATCTAATTTGATTTCATTTCAGGGCAGGTAAATCAGACAAACAAAATATCTGCAACATATAATGTTTTCCAGATTTTCTGATCAAATCAATATTCTAGAGTCAGGACTGGTACCTACAGACTAATCAATCAATTCTGCCAATACATATCGAATTTAGAATATAATTCAGGCACAGAATTCGAGGAACCATAACGAGATGTAGCGTCCATAGTTCCACAAAGATAATTGAGTCCATTCAAGTACAATGCAACATCCCAACCGTAGCGCCCGTGGAATGCATTACGACGGAATTCGAATGTCTTTGTAACAAATTACACAACTGCCATTACCATACCAGTCTAATTCTTCGGTCACGCAACTTAATACGTTACCAGCGTAACATAAAGAGGAACACACGCGGTCCCAAGCAGTCTAATTTTATCAGTCGACGTGCTCGAGATGAATTTAGAAAACTGAAGTGGATTACTCGCCCAAGCTCCAGATTCACAGCCACATTCAATCACGTATTTTTTTCTTTCCCTCAGTTCATCGTGAGTCATTATTAATAAGAGCGGAGCGAGAAGCGAATAGACAGGATATGGTAATGACAAATGGAGTTCTCTGCTTATCGGAGCGGTCTATGTAGAAAAGATGTGGCGGTTTTCTCCGCGAGTAAGATGTCGGGCGATGTCGTTAGCGAAGCGCCATCTAACAGATATCGCCATGCTACCCTTTTTGGCGCACCGCTTACTGAATGCCGGAGATAACTATTTTCGCCTTATCGAACATATTGCAAACTTCACAACTTTTGAAGTGCTTATTTTCTAGTTAGGCACCGTGCTTACACAAACGCTATCAATTCCGTTTTAACAACATTGGTTTTGAAGATTTGTACGAGTAATATAGTGTAGGTTTGTGTTTGTTTGATGTGCGTTAAATCGGGTGAGATAGTCAAGGCATAGAATCAAAATTTTCAGGTATACTCTTTCAATGTTTTTGTTCGGCTGTGGCATAATGCCAGTACAAGGTACCGTTCTCGGTCTTTTCTACAATAGCAGAGATATCGCGTCGTCTTTAGCTGAAATATATTGTCCCCGGCTTGCAGCGAGTCCGCGCTGTTCACCCACACCACCGTCCCTGATATGCAAATAGGCGCCGCCAAGATCGTAAACCGTTTTGGATCTGATAACGTAATTCGGAGGTAAAATACACCAAGTTAATGTGTCTGCATTTACCTATGCAGAGCCCCTTACTATAAAAGTACCAACAATAAGACAAAACTAAAAAAAGGTATTTCTATGTTTAGGAATTGGTTATTTTTGGCCGTGGAGCATTCTATCATAATGTTGAATAGCTTCGGTTGTGACAAATGTTTGCGATAACCAACCGCGGCGTCCCCGGCGCGCGCCGCTTCCACTACCTGCTCTGCCTATCAACCATCTTGAACCTCTTCTAGCTTATCTTCCGTAATATGTTATTCAGGAGAAAGTCGGACATTACGTAGCCATAGGCCAATATCGATTGCACTCACAGACGTAGCTTTGTTCAAAACTAAGGTAATATACTTCAGGTACCTATGTATGAGGTCTTATAAAGGAAAATCATACCTAATAGCAATAAAATAAAAAGCACAGTAAGTTAGAATATTTACAGAATTATTTCAAGTAATCTTAAAATATATCCTATTCTAATTTCATTTGGCCCATCCTGATTTCTTCTATCATACTCTACTTACTTCAAATTTAACTATCGTCAATATAAAAGTTTTTATACAGAAAAAAGTTACCGAAGGTGCATCAGTTAATGCTTAAACCAAACGGATATAACACTGGCTGTTATTATTACTGCAGTGTCTGTACATTTGGCAGAAGGTTGTGGCTGCATAATAGCATTACCGCAGGTACGGGCCCAGGTAGCACCTGACACGTACAAATATTCCCACAACTAACGTGCGACGTACTGTGGCTATGCTTCAATTGCCCCACAATATCTCATGTTTTATACCAAGATTTTATTTCAATAAATGTTTTTTTTTTCCTTTTGATTTAGCACTGACGTTTAAGAAAATGTTTTGTCTTCATTGTTATCATTGTCTTTCGTGAGTCAACTTATTCACTCTACTATTTGAAGGGTACTTCGGTGATGTCACTTCCTTTCTTCTTCTGTTCTGCATTTCCTTCCTACCCCTCTAATCCTAAACTTCAACATGACTTGATTAGTCTTAGCTGTTACAATACTTAGATATTCTATTTTAGCCAGCAAAATTTCTATAGTTGGGGACCAAGCAGGGGGTAGAGATTAAAAAAACCTTTAAACTTAAGCATCCTTGTTTCGTTTTTAGTTCAGAAGAACTTGGAAGTACATTATGATCATTCTTACGTTAGTTTCTTGGTCAAAACAAATGGTCATAAATATCGGGACAATTGTATAACGTAGCAAACGATGGTGAATTGTAGTCGTGGGTTTTTTCAAGCGCTCGACTGTGGCTCGACGGTCCCTTCTTTCTACCTGGCACACAGCGAGGGGTGAGCCGCGTGAGCGCAGCGTATTATAAACTGGGACTGCCACATGTTTCTGTGCTTTCGTGGGTTTAAATCATGGTATAATAATAATAGCAATAACTAACAGTCTCAGTTAAATACTTTTATTTACACTCATAGTTGCAGTAGTTTGTGTTAATCTTTACGTTTGCTCTCTACCTTTGCTTTCTCTGACGGAAGGTATTCTGTTGAAGACATTTTAGTATTTCAGTATTCTTTTTCGAAGATTCCTTCCTATTTATGCTTATTTAATATGAAATAATACTCTAAACTTAATGTTTACTTTCAACATAGAGCTTTTATTGTTTAGAAGAAGAGGGAGTAACTAACTGATATAACCCTCCTTATTTTTTATTCGACGAACTACGTTTCTATTTTATGGCCCCTCATTTGAAGCGTCAACACAAAACAAAAAAAGTTGTAGAGAACTGGCAACGTATCGGGACGAAACGTGGCATCGGCGCAGCGCACGCGCATGTTCGGGAAATAAGTGGAGAAGCCTGTCGGGCAAGTTCGGGCGGCGAGATAGTGGGGCGCCTCTGTCGCGCCAGTGCCCCTGCCGAGTGCGCCGCGACAGCACGCCGTACTGTACGCGCTGGCTTCGTCTGCGCGCCCATAGTAAACACTTGTGTTACACTCTCTACAAACCGGTTACTACCTTTGTGATCTCGAGTGCTACATCTGTGATTTTTGGTGCGCGTTGTGATTTATCTGACTTCATGTCAGACTGATATTTATGAATGAGTGCAGTGTAATTAAATGCTGTGATTGAATTTTATTACCTTAACAATGCTATGACCCGTGAATTAAAAACGTACCAAAATTGGATTGCAAAGCTGGGAATATACAGAATTGGTGAGTGTCTAGCAATTTCTTAAAACTTTTCACTAAGATATTTAGTAATAGTTTTAAATAACGGGCCTAAGCTCAGCGCGTTGCGGAGGCGGCGCGAACAAAACCCATAGGATAGGGGAGTGAAGGAGAGAGCACGCTTTGTTGACACAGGGCAAGCGACTAGCGGGCGAGCGGGCCCGCTCTACCAGCGACTCGACTAGACACTCAACGCCAACGGTGTAAATTGTACACTCAAACGCGCACTGTTATGTCCTCTTTTGTTACTTTCTGTACTAATTTGGAGAGTCTTGCGAACATACTCGCTAATTTCAAAACTGTACCAATTAGATCTTTCACCGCCCTAGGCAAAATGTGTTTTTCTGAAATATATCTACACAGACTAATTTAATGATAACGTCTTATCTCATTTAGATACATTGTGCTGTATGAGTAATTAGATAAGCAGTATTTTTACTGTTTTAAACTGATATTAAAACAAAGAAGTCGAACAGCGCACCCCAATCATGGTACCTACACTATAATATTGGAAATACAGAAAACAATCCTGCTTAAAACGCATTGTATAACGTAGGTATCTTACTAAAGAAATTATAATCTTCCAAATTAGTAAGGGTGTATGGGTGTACCTGTGATGCTCCTGCTCCACCTGCGTTAGCGTTAACGTTAATGTCAATGGCCAACTACACGTTACTTATTGCAATAAAAATGCGTGTTGGCTACACTTACGCAAAGAGTTAATCCCTCATGAAGTAACGCGTTAACACACATTAAAGAGTTTAAACTCAGATACACAAAATAATTCTAAAAACTAAAGCTTTCTCATTTGACCATTCCATTACCGTGCTCGTAAAATGCAGTTACCGCTTAAACAAAGTCTCTACACTCGTCCTTGCATGCGTGCATTGAGATGGCATTAATGTAGCCAACATCACTTAGCGCTCTAAGCTACGCACTAAAACCCTTTGATGCGTCCAAAAAACCGACACCCGAGTTATCGCTTAACGTTTAATGCTATTTATATTGCCATTAGTATAAATTGACATTAAAACGTTGGCCACATCTGCGTAATGCCAAAATTTAACGCGTTAAGACGCAGGTGGAGCAGTAGCATGAGTTTACAACTTTTCCATGAGAAAATACTACTCTGAAGAAACCCTGGTAAAGTAGTACAAGAATCCTCCTCTTTATCTCGCTATCTGGACTAATTTGGCGGGCCAACCCCAATTAATTATTGGAACACCGAGGAGATTTAATAAGACCAATTGAGCTCTTTTAAACTATCGTTCCTTCAAGTCAAAGTTAGTAAAGTAAGAAGAGGCCCGAAAACGAAATCATCGACATTCAACATACCACCAAGTTTGTGAAAACATAATATTCATCCTCATTTATTTAAAAGTACATTTCCTAACTATTACATTAGCTACATTTACCTTATTTTACATAAGACAAACTGAAGATTGAAGCTAAAAGTATTATTAGTCATAGAAACACAAAACACTGAAAACGTAGGAAAAAATTACTTGAGCGAAAAAAGCAACGTCATTGACCTCTCTAATTATGGATCGCAGATACATTGTAATAATATAAGATTCTTGAACGTCTTATACGCAAATAGAAACAATTACTCCAGTTTGTAATAGTAATGAATGAAGTACATTATCAACATCCTGCGTAATTGCGCGCGCGTCATGTGTCACACTCATGATGTACAGACAGATCTACAATACCAGATGCGCCGGCACAGAATGTTAACTCATTGTAACTGGGGCCAATGGGTCAATGCAAGGCTTGCTCTCATTTCCCCAGAGCTCACTCCCAAAAAGTTACAAACGACTAGTTTGTAACAGAGTTATATTGTAACCATGTATTCGAATTCCCTTCCCGCCTGATACATTTTCATGAAAATTATTAATTAAAATTGTATTTCCCGTGAGTCTTAATTCATAAAATACAATACTTATTTATTTGTTTGTCAGCTGACGTATTTAATATCATAGTAGATCCGTCACTGTTCATTTGTTTTATTTAATTAGTATGTAAATAGTAACGCTATACGTAAATGGAGTGATTGGAAATAAATAACACTATCAAAACTAAATAGGCACTACAAAAAAATTGATTCAACGTACCAAATACCACAAATGCAAAATGTAGAGGGAATCAAAATGTATGCCAGGTAACTTATTTTGAAAAGTTTCTATGAATTATTTTCTACCAAATTAATATGGATATTTCTGAATATAATAAACATGAATGACATGGAGAATATTACGAAATAAAATGGAAAATAAAAAATGTTGTTTACAACTGTATCATCCTATTGCTACTTTATTATTCGATTTTCATAAACTGCAAATTAAAAGGTATTTACTTACCTATGAGCTCAAAGTTTGGAAATTCGATAATTTAATTACCATGATCCTATTTATTGCTCCACCGGATTTGTCAAAATACAATACAAATTATTTGCTGCTATCGAATAGTCGACGGTTTATTAAAAGTCCATGTTCCTATAAATTCATTTACATTACATTGGCATACGGCATACGAATTGGTTTAATTTTCACTGTTATTTGTGGACGATTCGTATAATCCTATATTTATCTAATTTCAAATACTTACATAATTATTATTAACGTAGTTTACCGAAGTAAGGCGAAAACTACTTAATATAATGAGGTTCGTTAACTAGGTTTAAGCCGATTATAGTTTATCAATGTGTGTTTCAAGTAAAGTTTCTAACATAATACTTAGATAATGTGCATTCATTAATAACAGCCGTCATTGATGCTAATGTGGGCAGAAACTCATCGGTGAATCAGTCATGACTAAAATATTTTATACATCCTCGTAATTATACAGTATATTAAATTATCGTTACATTACCGCAGGCTCGCAAACAACATACCTAACCATACACACGTAATAAGCTGTTTCCATCCCGTAGGAATAACCAGTTTACTGAAAAGGGACATTGATTTTGTAATTTTACTGCGGTTTTCCCTTTTTCCTGTAATAATTCCCAAAGTTAAAAATGGAATACCTAAAGGATATGTAACTTACACAGAATGACGTTGGCTGTAGCTGTAGACGTATTCAATTGTTTGCTTTCTACATGATTACAAAGTAATCGTGTATAAATAGGAGCAAGTTGCTAAGCCACCGTCTGCAAGCTCCATTAAGGAAGCCATTTCGATCTCACACCTTACATTACACGCGTCGGGATACCTACCATATCTAAAAATAAGCTGCCGTTAAAGTACCTGCTCTGCCCTATCCCAGACCATACAAAATATAACACAGAACATATGTATATTTTTATATCAACACCTTTTATTAAACTTGCAAAGAAATTATTAAAGAAAATTTGGTTTTCTCATATGAAAATAAGTCGGTTTAGGTAGGTAACGTCCTTTATTTTCCTTCTGAAGGCACTGCTGAAACAGCCATGTTAACAGAAAAACGATGGAAAGACAAAATGGTACTTACAGCCACATAATTGTTTATTGTATCGAACCTATATATAAAATACCGGAAAACCATTATCAACAATGAGTAATTAATATACACGATGTGTCATGTAACATCCTCACGTATTTTCTTGAGTACAATAAGTAGGCACCTACTCATCACTTGTTTACATCAAGAACAACGGATAAAGACCAGGTGTCAGACAATGTATGACCCACACTGGTTTAAAAACATGCGTAGCGTGTGTAAAATCGAAATTTGTAATTAGTAACTATTTTAAGAACGCTTCTTATCGATACGTTATCGCAAGTTGTATGTAGTAAATACCTACATGTAATACCTACATACATTCAATATATGTACAGTTTATCAAAGGAGTCGCAATCAGTAAACACGTGATTATCAAACTTTAATTGGCACAAATAATATTTTTATCACGTTTAACTCAATAGGAAATTCAGTAAATGTTACAGATAAAGTTAGTCAGCAGTAAATATACCGAGGCAATAATGATCCCTACATTTTCAATTTTATTAAACTTTACATCCAATATAAACAATAAATTCATATAAGCTTTGTACCTATATTATAATAGCTTTGTAAATTAATAAAGATATATTGTTGCCTAAACATTCTTTAATTTTGCGGGCTATTATCTAATTAAGAAAAGTCAAACTTAAAAAAATAATATTCTTATCAAAACCAACCTAAATCATATTTAATCAAACACCATAAACAATCATAGAGGTACATTAATACATCCCCTTTGCATAGAAATGAAGCCTCATAATGCAATTAGAATGATTCTGATGTGATTATTAATTCTATTGATGAAAATTTTGCTATGTGACATATATAGCAGCATAATAACGTACTCTAACTCAATTCAATTATTAGTTATGTACTTGTATTACTTTTCAGCAGGCATAAATATCACTACACATTATAGAACAATGCGTCCTAATCCTAATATCTATTCGCGATAAATTCAAAAATTGCTTAAAGGATTTTCATTTTTTCATGCAAGTATCCACAAGGAAACTAACATCACCTATCTTATAACAAATATTACATAAAATATAAAAAATAATGAAGTCTTAATTTTGGCTCAATCTAATTAATTAAGGACCGTTACTAATTTAATCCGAACGGTACATAAATTCTAGATTTCAGAATCGCATACATTTAACATATTATAAACATTCTATTTTATCTAATTGCCTACCTAGTCACTTTATTTGTATGTTATCATCTAAAAAGTCTTAATGATTATGCCGAGAGTCGAGAGACCAATTTATTTTTTTAATTGCTACTCGGATGTGAAGATTTTTTAAAAAAGTTCAGCGGAAAGTCATGCCTATCTATAAACTACAAAAAGTTCACGCACAGCTATCATACGAGTATCATTCTATCACCATGACCACCTTTTCAGCAATTCAATATATTTATATACTTACCTAGGTAGTTTAGAAATAGGTGTATTATATCAGCCTTAAGCTTTCCGTGACAACACCATGGAAAATGGCGGTGGCGTGACTGTATTTTATCGTCCCAACAAGTTGGACGTTAAACCGCCCCCGACTACTTCGATGGTGATTTATTGCAAGTGACATTAAAGAACCGCAACTTCCTGATCTGCGTGGGATCGAGTAAGTCTTCAGTACACAGAGGCTTCGCGGTCGCATCTCGAAGCTCGAGTGTCAACCGGCTCTGCGTAACTGCTGCCTTATCTTGTTTACCACATATTGAACCCCCGTAATCTGCCTAAGGATCTCAAACCTATTACATGAGAAAGTAGTAATATGCACGAGATCAACGTACTTACTTGCATATATGTTATACTATAAATTAATACTGATGAGAAATACACATGATATACCCAGTTGCGAACACCGTCCCTACCTGCACTATGTGGTAACTAGTACTGTTAGCTCCGTCTATAAAATATCGAATAAATCGACTGCCTCGTTTACATTTATATTATCTTCCTTATTTCGTATTCGATGTTAGACGGTGCGACGCATTTTTTTATACTTCTATGTTAACATGGCCCAGATATTCCTTTTTGTTACAAATACGTTTTAAACCAGTTTAATAACCAAACACCTAATGTGTTCAGTAATATATTTTCATGAATGTAACTAGTTCAGCCTACGTACCGGTAATCGCTCATTTGTTTACTTCGGTAATTGTTCCGGTACACTTGGCGCGCATAAATTAAACGTTCGAAGTGCAATATATCGTGTCCTGGGAGCGATATTTCCGCTAAATAGTTAAAATAGGCTACAGTGAACAGTTGCTCCCAAAACAGCACCGCGGTGGCATAACTGACACACGAAATACAAAATGCATATGTCGCCCTCCGTACGTTGCACTCAGAGCCTCTTGCATTGTGTGCTCACATCTGTGCGATTATGTGCGTGCAACATGTTACATCAGCTCCTAACCCTTTTCATTAAATAGTTACACAATGCAGAAAATCTGACATGTGATTACTGCACCTAATCCATTAATCACTATTGTTGTTAGTTTTATATAAATGATGTTGCATTCGCTATATTCGCGGAGCAGGCCATCATATTCACCTTCATCATTATTTATTCTTATTATACCGAACGTTTTAATGAAATTATTTAATAATATATTATAGATCACATTTGATTTGACAAAATAAGTATAGGACAATAATACAAACGTCTCATTGAGTAATATGAAAACATCCATAACCCTGTAAATAGTTCTGAAGGAAATACTAATATTTATGGGAAATAATCTTATGAGGAAGGAAAACAAACACTCACAAAATTGCTTGTCACAAAGTACGTTGAACTCGCGTCACATCTGAAATACTCGAAACCTGTATAGCCAGGTAATAAAACAAATAGAGAATGATGGTCACGTTTGGAACACCATTCTAAAAATAATGTCATGCGAACCAATTAAATATTTATAAGGTAGATCAGAATGATTCTGTTTACGATGGCAATTCACTGTAATATCTGTAGATATAAAAAATGGAACGTCTTCTATAAACTGTATCGAGCGAGGCATAAAAGGTGGATTAAAAATAAGATATCGTAACTAGTGAACACTGGGCGCTGGGATCACGACTGGGACAAGACGATCGAGTTTTGTTTCTCACGATCGGCAAGGATAGTTGAAAAAATGAGAAAAAATAGTATGCGAATCCTGAGCAATGAGTGCGTGTGCGGATGCATGCTGCGTGCGTCAAACGAGCGTCCCGTGTGACCGAGAACCAGACCAGCCACTAGATATGCGTGTTCAGCAACACCACACTTGCTCATTTACATTCATCATTTAATTTTATATCTTTTTTTGTGTCCAATAATAATAGGGTCAGAATGAAATTTATTACACCCGCGCATAAGATTAATTTTGTTTCTTTTACATTCGTTAACTGTTTTAAAAACCGCTGTCGTGTTGAAAGCATAGCGACACTGTTTCTGTTATTGCACACATTGCAAAACTTAAACTTGCATGTACCTATGTTGTTGCACTCCCTCAAGACTGACTGAAGCATTTCTTTTTCTGCACTGTTGCTTTCATTTTGTTAAAAGTATCTCTACATAATTATTATTAGGTAAATACGTTAAATATATCTAGTGAAAAAATAATAAGTATTGTATATTTTTTAAATTAAAATTTATTAAAATTTCAATTTACCTACTCTCAAACCTACACACATGTTTTATTATTGTCATTCATTAATTTTATGATAACCATGATTCAAACCTGTTGCTATGTTAATCACAATCTTTGCAATTTCATGTTGATTTTAAATTCGTCTTTATTTTTTTTAATTGAGAGAACACGTTTTATTCTGGGAATGCATTATAATATTACCGACCAAATGTAATTTAAAAATAACTTAGGTGCGATAGAACTACAGGTGCAGTTAAAAATAATCGAGTTTAATAATGTCTTTGTAAAATGTAAGCAATTTAGACATTTGTTGCCTATTCGTTGGTTATGTAAATAACGTTTAATTAATCTGTTGTTTCAGGGTGCCCGAAGTGCGGAAAGATGGCGCGCATAGAAAGGAGATATTAAGTTAAGATGGCCGTCGCGCGCGCGGTCCTTGTCCTCCTAGCGTCCACGGCTCAAGCCTGGATGCCGGATGCTAACGCACGCATACATATCAAAGGTAACGTTAAACACAAGTTAATATATGTTAATTATTAAAATTAATATATTAAGTAAACAAGTAAAAGTATTCACTTCATAGGCAAACTTTTTGGAAGACTACTTTTCACCACTACGCGTATGAAACTCATAAGAACAAAAACAAAAATTGAACGTAGTCAACCTATAGAGACAGCTATTTTTGTAAGAAACTCGAGCAATTCTTTGAAACGTCCGAGTTGGTACAGAACTTATTGGCTGCAAATGTTATTGCAGAATCCTGAGGACAAAAGTAAATTTTCGATGACTTGAAATAAAATAAAAATAGTCTTACTATGTATTAGAGATAATATTGACTCTTTATTGTGGGAGTGCTGAAATTGTTCATAATAGAGCTATGTATTGCTACTTATTTTTTAATTAACATCCTGTTACATGGCAGGTGCAAGAAACTTCTTGTGATTTCGGCGTATTGTAGCGACATGTGAGAATTTCCCAACCAATTGTTATGAAATCGCAAACGCTCATTGTTGTTTAATCGCTTTACAATGGGAACATTGTTCGTTTGATCTGCACAAAAAAAGATTCAATATGCACATTCATATCCACACAAAAACGTGTAAAGATTTCTATTTCTTAGAGAAATATACATTTTTTATGTCTAGTACAAATAATATGTAATCTGAATAAATTAGATTACCTACTGGAAATAGTTGAATGAAAAATATAATATTCATCAAGGCAATTTGCCTTCACACGTAACAACAGTATTTGGGAGGGAAAACTGAATTGTGCGAGGGATATTTCTGAATAATTCAATAGCTTTAGAAACAACTGCTATCCTACAACGTCGTGTGTTTCTTTCTTATAGATCAGTGTAGCATGTTTTGATTTTAACATACCTTTACTAAAGATGTTTTCTTTTGTTTCAGGCGATGAAACTTCAGAACAATTTTTGGGCAACGCGACGGCGCCTGACCACTTCCGTATTTTAGACAAAGATGACTTCTCTATTATAGTTGGCGGCAGGTAAATTAGCACTATCATTTACATATGTATAGGTATTGAAGCAACTATCATACATATAATTTTACTACTCCATTCACATGGACCTAAATGTTCATATTATGTAAATTAACGGCGATAAGCAATTGCCAAAGAAGGCACATTACGAAATACTAAGTGTCATGGTATTATTTAATCAGGTTCGACCGTTCTCAGTATGAACCTGTTTGGTTGTCATAATTTATTTATAACCTGACATATAATATTTTGTACACCTATTTAAGGCTTGACTATAACAACGCGTTTTTATATTTACAGGAACACGGTGTACAATCTCAGTCTCTACGATCTCTCAGAAAATGTAGAACAGGTAAATACCCATTTTTTTTGACAGTCTTTGATCAAATGATTACTGAAACCTCTGTCGTTAATGAATAGGTATTAGCAAAACTAGTAGCGTCTATAAATCGTTTTACAAAAAGCTTTATCGTGCGCTTAATTCGGTCGCCTTGATAAGGTATATCATCAAAAGTAACCAGATAGTCCAGATTGATATGAACGTTGATTTCGCCAAGTAGAGCTGGCTGCCGCCGACTGAACGAACAACTAACGAAAACCTTAATAGGTATCGCACTCCACTACAGGTTTATGTATCTAATCTTGCGCAAACAACTTCAGTACATTGGTACTGCACTCACTGTTTATTCTTAGTTACGTTACGACCCATTTCGCGCGCCACTGTTTATTTTCTAAATCGTAAGAGATTTTATTTACCGTAATATATGAACCGTCGCCGTTGCTTAGGTACCTTTAACAAAGCAACATTTTTTTAAAGTCAAGCAGTGAATCACAGGATTAAGTATTTTATATCACGCAACTTATTTTGATTATCCTTGTTTGAATAAACTATATCTTATAAAACATTAGTTCCATCCAATATTTCATACAAAAACATCATAGAAAACACCAGGTAAAACGGTAATTTTTATTTATGTCCTATTAAGTCAATACGCTTAGGTCTTCACAATTGTATTCTTATTTTAAAGAAGCGTTCTAAGTATTAAACTAAATATTAATATGATTTACAGTAAAGAATATCAGCTGATATACCCCATGTTTTTAGACCGATTGACGGCACCACACGGTGTGAGAAATAAAAATACGAAACAACATGGACGGACGCAGGGCGAGAGATTGTTTGGCATGGAGCCAGAAATTACTAACGTTTCAGTCATGAAAAACCGTCCTGTGTTTATAGCCATGATTTTATGACGGTACATCAGACAACCGTTCAATGCCCTTTTGGTGATAAATAAAATTAGGAACATAGTAACACAAAGATAGCAAACGATACAAAAACATCGCTTAATTTGTTTGCCTACACATCTGTGTCAGATTTCTACTTCCAATCGTCTGGGTCGGATCACTAAAAGCTTTCCACACGCATACTGTAGCTTTCTGAAGAGTTTTGTATTTCAAATAGTGTCTATCTATCTGCAGAAAATTCAATACATTAATTGGCATTCCGTGACAGCCTATACGCAACATACGTTGAAAATAATAACTTGTACATAAATTACGAAGGCTTGTGGGCTATTTTTAAACAAAAAAACATGCTTGCACCCAGAGGTTCGATGATGGTCGGTGTTTAAATTACTCGTCACATATTAGAGTTGGCCGGTGTGGTGATGCGTTGAATTATTCACGGCCAGCGGCGCAGGGCGGCCACTCCGCCTCGACCGAATACTAATCATATCTACCTATACGATTACTTTCCTTCAACCCGGACAATTTATCTTTTTGTACGCCTCTATATTTTTTCTGCTACCTTAGCATATACACTTACAACCAAAGCAGAAATTTATTTTGGAAAAAATCCTCAGCAATACTGCTATTGCTATAAGAATATGGACTTCAGTGACAGCGCAAATGATATCAGTATTGCTATCTTGCACGAAGATAACTGCATGCTTAAGCGATAACATCATTTCTATGTAGATTGCAGTGCATTTTGTTTATTTATAGTAGTTTATAGTTTTTGATTTATCCAGTCGGTTAGTAAAATAATTTTGTTTTATTAATAAAGAGAATTAAAACGGTCGGTCTCAAAACCCACCAGACGGTCGGTATTGTACATAAATAGAGCAGACACGACGCGTTTGCCCGTCGGCGTCGACATCTTTGAAATGTTAAAACACTACTCCAGCCAAACTGATCCCAATCCAGCGAGGAATAACCGGGAATTTGCTGGTTAGGTCACCCCAATAGATCGAAACATAGCGTCTGTTTAGAAATTAAGCGGATACTTTTTTAAATATTTGCATATGGTTAATCAATAACGTATCTTTCATGAAAGTGCATTTGTCCACAGCGGTTGGAGTGGCAATCAACAGACGCACACAGGGAGCTTTGCCAATTAAAGGGCAAGTCTGCTGACGAATGTCAGAATTACCCAAGAGTAGCGGCGCGGTCGCACGGGCGGCTGCTAGTCTGTGGCACCAATGCATTCAAACCGTTATGTCGGCGGTACGCGAGGCACCCACCTAACCATCACCTAGAAGAAATCGACGGCTCAGGCCGTTGTCCTTATGATCCACAACATAACTCTACTGCCATCTTTGTCGGTAAGCAAATTTTTGCATTTATGTGTGTTACTTAACTCATTTCTGACATTATGCAATACTTAGAAGCAATCGAGATAAATAATAGAAGGTTATTTGCTAATTGTGAAAAATGTTGTCGTTAATTTCAGATGGTCAATTGTATACGGCAACGGCAGCCGACTTTTCGGGAACCGATCCTCTGATTTATCGCGAACCTGTCCGAACTGAACGCTCGGATCTACGATTACTCAATGATCCTTCGTTTGTGGGAGCTGTGGCTTCTACCAGCCATGTTTACTTTTTCTACCGTGAAACTGCTGTTGAATTTATGAACTGCGGAAAGGTCAGTGATATTTTTATAGTCTAGCATTCATGGCATGATAATTTATATTTTTGTTACTACATACTTACGTACAATATTTAGGTATATTATTCATATTTATATTATTCTCCGTCTACAGGCAGTGTACTCGAGAGTAGCAAGGATCTGCTTAAACGATAAAGGAGGTCCCCACACGTTTAGCGACCGATGGACTTCTTTTTTGAAAACCCGTTTGAATTGTTCCATGCCCGGAGAGTACCCGTTTTATTTCGATGAAATCCGTAAGTTTTGGGAGCCATATTTCTCGTATTTGTCTTTTTACCTACTGATCAAAATACGTTTTATTAAAATGTAATTTTTTTTACAGAGGCAACTACTGAGCTAATAAACGGCATGTATGGCAAAAGCAGCAGCAAAAACGATATAATTTATGCAGTATTCACTACGCCACAAAATGCAATTGGAGGATCAGCCGTTTGCGCTTTTGCCATGAGGGATATTATAGACGCTTTTGAAGGATCATTTAAAGGACAAGAAAGTATGAATTCTAACTGGCTTCCACTGGAAAAAGAAAAAATACCGGAGAATAGACCAGGATCCTGTGTAGAAGACAGCAGAACTCTGTCAGATTCGGCGGTCAATTTTATAAAAACTCACCCGCTGATGGACAAAGCTGTTCCATCATTCTTAGCGCGGCCAGTTCTCATTAGAGTTAGTTTACAATATAGATTTTCGTCTATCGCGGTGCATCCCCAAGTGCAAGCGATGAATGGAAACAAGTATGACGTCATGTACATCGGTACGGATGACGGGCGAGTTATTAAAGCTGTAAATGTAGCAGCAAACGAAGGCGACTTCGATGCCAGTGTAGATGAATATAGTAGGAACCCTGTTCGAACAGCTGTGATTTCAGAAGTGCAAGTATTACCTCAAGGAGTGCCTATCAAACAAATGCATGTTGCATTAACTACAGAAAAGTTAATCGTTGCTTCTGGCGACATTATAAAAGCAGTAACTCTGTCTCATTGTGGAAACGTGCTATCGTGCAGGTAAAGACTATAACTATAAGATAAACTTAATAAGATTAGATATTTTAATTTAATTGGAAAACTAATTAATTGTATTTCGCTTTCAGGGATTGTGTAGCACTGCAAGATCCACACTGCGCATGGGATTCCAAGCAGCAAGTATGTTCTTGGGTTGGAAACAGGCAATTTCCTAATCCTGAGAGGTTTCTACAAAATGTAGAACATGGAAAGACTGATATATGTAATAAGTTGCCAGCGCTCTTGCCGGGAGATAGACATAGCAATAGAAATCCAGGCACTAAGAAACCAACGCAATCGGAATCGGAAATGCGTCAAAAAACTGATGACATTCAAAACGAAATATTAATAGAAGTCGTGGAGACTAATGTCTTGTCGGAAGACAAAACTACTCATAACAACAATCACGAGACAGGTGAGCATCAACACAATATATTATGCTTCGAACAATTGAATTATACAATTACTTAAAGCAAACAGTTATATAATTTATTACGCAATTATATATCGTATTTATTTAATGTATCTATTTATTTTCGCAGATTTGCTGACTGTAGAGGCCGCTGACGGCAACATTTACAGTGCACAAGCTTTGCTCACCGCCGTCGTAGCGTCCTGTCTCGTCACGCTAATGGTCGGATTCGTTATTGGGTATCTTTTCTCACGGCGATTTCGACACCCGTTTTTTACCGATACCTCACCCTTCAATGAACAACACAATCATTTGAACAGGTAAATGTTATGCAAATATAAGTTAACTGTTATTAAATAAAACTTCGTGTGAAATGTGAATGATATCGAAGTACGTTAGCGCAATTGACATTCTAGTTTTCCTTTACAGGCGAGTTTTTATGATTTCCAGAAGTGAGTCATAGTTATAATTCGCAAATGGTCGCTGAAAGTTTTTGCCACATCAAAGCCCTCGCACTAGTTATTGTTTTGATTGACCTTGTACAGATACGACATGCTTAGTCACAAATCGTTTTTGCACTACACATGTAACATATCTACATACATATCAAACTTAATGAGAAACATGCTAATGATATAAACACATTAGCAAATCACTGTGCAATAATACATACAAAGATTTTTTACAGTAGGTCTTTAAGAAACGGCTATAACGTTTGTGTTACGTTAACTAAACTATCTGTTTCAGATTAAGCCCGCTGGAAACGCCATTGAATGCTAATACTGCGTACATGCCTCGATCGAAAAATGTAAACATGGTGGCGAATGTGTGTCCGAAACAGGACAACTTGCACATGGAGCTCGGCAAGGAACGCACGCTAGACCTACGAAACTCTACCGAATCCCTAGACAAGGATCTCAAGTGCGGCACTTTACAAAAGGTTAAAAAGACTTACATTTGAAAATTACCTAAACAAACCGTGTATGGATCCATTGAAAAGTGATTGAGACGATAGTATCGCGTCGCGTGTGCCAAGTCTTCCGAAAACGTTCGGTACGACAGAGTGTTAATGTGATCGACTATGATTTGTGTAAAAATGTCTCGTGTCCTGTCTGTGTACAGTTATTTCTTATTGTTAATGTTGTTATTTACTCATGTAAAGAACGGTGAATATTGCATTTAAGAAATGAGATATCAGAATGACTGTAAACATTTAGTGAGTTTGTGTAACTAAATCTATTATCAGAATTATGTAAATGTTGTTTTTAGATGAAATCATAAAATGATATCGATAACTTATAAATGAAAGGATCGTTACGTCTATCATAAATATGAAAGGACAACAACAAATCAGACTGATAGGACTCATTTATTATACACCGATTGTAAATATTCGTAGTTAATGTTTAGTTAGGAACAGTTTTTGTCACATTCCATAATCCTAATTATGTAGGAGATAATATCAAGGTGCAGCTATAATTGTAAATATAATTACGTAAATAATGTATATAGCGTTGTATTGTTACTAGTATCTATCGCCAAACAGGCTCAAGGAGATCGAGCTTGACATGGTCAGCTCATGAGTTAAGAGAAATTACATTGATATTTCAAATGTAATTGATATTATTGAATAGCAGTTGACTTAGTATGTATTTTAATTTCGTTAGGCACATTCATTTGCAGAAATATCGTACACTAGCTTATTTACATTTTTTTCATAAATGCGTCCTTTTGTATGATGAAATACATCCCGAGGGTGTCCATTAGCCAAGTTCGCTGTTTTATATTATTAATGACCCCTTATCGTCGTGTCCGTGGAACCAGTTGCTACCTACCGGACTGACGATGATTACAGCTATATATTACGACCGTATAATAGCTGACTTTATGTTATTTACAAGAGGACATATTCTTTGATATCGATTGACTTCTTTAGATCGATAGTTACTTTAACAACCGCAAAATAGTGTTACGAGTTGTAGTAAAATAATGGAGTTATAAATTTTTGTTACAATATTTAAAGTCATAATATAATTATTATAGCATATATTGCTGTGCTAAGTGCATAGTGCCTTGTAGGTTGCCAATTTAGTGCCTAATGTTATGTAGGATACATCGGGACAGAGAAAATTATTTATTTATTTGTAACTGTAATATATTATAAAACAGGCTTATTTCGGTCTCAATTGTAATGTGTGTACCTACTAATGTCAACCAAATAAGCTTGACTAGCGTAGCCTATGCAGATTTGTGTTTAATATATGACGGACTTACTTTAATAGCACCTTTTATCTATAAATTTGACCTACAGTATTGATGTGGATTAAAATACTTATTAGGCTGAAATAACCACCAGACATCTAAAAATGAGCTAGTATTCCCACCGTGAAACAATCAAAGTCTCTTTATGTTAAGCAAAAATTAAAAACTATCTATTTCTGTACATACAAGTAAATAAGCAGTAGAGGGTATGAATATACTAAGTGATTTATCTATGTATGTATAAAAAAGTGAGTAAGTAACCCAAAATGTTTCCTTTGAAAATGATATTTTAGTGGGTATTATATTAGATTTAATAATGAGGTCATAGATTTTTGGATCATTTATGTTAATAAATGCTCATGTTGAATAATATCAAATACGTATATACCTACTGTAATGTCATCAATATTCATAATTACTCACTCAAAAATATGTTTTATTTATATTTTTTATATCATAATGCTGGCAATTATATAAATTTCAGTACTAGAAGAGAAAATATAAGAATTAAAGCATTTAAAGTGGTTTTATTTCAAATTCATAATAACCTAGTCAGTAATAAGAATAGTACATAATTATAATTATTAATAAATAAAGACTCCTTAGAAATAGGTCTAAACATTCATGGTTTTTTCTCACAAACCATAACAATCTCAAATTTCTTCTTTATCAATATAATTGATGTAGTTACATAAAAACTGTCTCTTCTCTAAAGCAGTTTGAACAATGCTAGTGTTGATAGTGACTCCATCATCACAGGCTACTGCCTCCTCCTTAACTTCCGAGCATCCCTCATGCATCAGTATAAAGTTATGAAGAATACATGCCACAGTTATAAGCAAGTGCACAGACTCAAGCTTCACAATATCAATATGGTTTAATTTCCTGAATCTTTCCTTCATTAATTCAAATGCATGACCAATATAGCTGCGAGTCTTCCAATGAATCTCATTAAACTTCATCTCTTCGCTTGTTAACAACTCTTCACTTGTAAATGGAGTAATTAAGTTTTTCCTTAGTCTATATTCAGAGTCTCCCAAAATATGATTCTCAAATTCAACAAAATTCTTAAGCTCATGTGCCAAAGCACTTTCTTTGAAAACTCTATGCTTTCTTGTTTTTCCTAATTCACCAATATGAATGTCTAGGAATATGAGAGATTCATCACAAACAGCTTGTAGGAGAATGATTTCAGGTTTATCTTTTTTATTTCTCTTAGAGCCAACTTTAAAACGGCATGCATCAATAAATCCCACACAGTTAGGGAACTTGAATCTGCTATTCACCTTTATTCTAGTAATGTGCTGTTCCTCTACTGATGGCCAGCTAATGAATCTATATCTATGTTCAGTAAGGAGGGTAGCTATCTCATGGAATATGTTGCTCACTGAAGATTTATGCATACCAAATAATTTACCTATTTCATTATAAGAACTATCACTCACCATTAACCACAGAAACACATGAACTTTCTTATCCAGGGAGATATTTCCAGGTTTCACATAGTTCTTCAAAAAGTTTATAAGAGTCTGAAAATAAAGTTTTGTGTCAACAAATGTCTTATACAGGGAGAATACTAAGAAGATATTTACTAAAAAAATATTCAACAGGTAGATCAATATAAAAAATAATTTTCAATGTGCATCCAAGTAAGGCACATAACATACGGGTAACAAGAACATTAAAGCTATGTAGATTTAAGTACTCAATTATATAGAAATCTAGTGGTTTATTTCTTTTTAATAACTTAACAATAGTAAATAGGCACCTGAACTGTACTCCTCTTCATTTTAAATCTCACAGCGTAATCGTCATCAGTGAAATTACGTACTGAATCTTCATAAAATCCTTTCATACGCCGAGTAACAGGAACGACTCCGGGATTTTCAACCCTTACAGATGTATAATCAAACTCCTTCTCAAAAGCCGTGCTGAACTTGTTCATGTTTTCGTTGTTTTCGCTAACTATATTAGCTACAGCTACAACCAATCTTTCCATAGTGGAGGCATTGTCATCATCTAAGAACATGCCCATTATGAATTCCTTTTGAAAATTATTCATGTTTAGATTCTTATCGTCAAAATTGTTTTGTTTATTTTTTGCTTGAACTCAAACCGAGAAATGTCAACCAAAGCTCAAACGAGAAAATGTCACAATATTGTCATGCTTCGTTCCTTTACATGCATAAGTAAATACGAAAATCAAAACGAGCAAACTGGGATTCAGTCTTAATTTTAAACTTAGTAACTGAATAATAGTTGAATTTTTATTGAGGCTTCAGACAATATAATTACTTATCATTTTTAGCTAATAAAAACATACAAAACAAAAAATATGTCTTTAACCCCACGGACCACTTCAATAAACTGTAATGTCAAAATGTCAACTATTTGACACAAGAAACTCGTAAAAACAGATGATTTTCCGTCTTCCTCCTTCGCTTCCCTGTCTGGGAATTCGACCGGCTTCGGGCTTAGAAACCGTAGAAATAGCTGAATTAAAAGTCTTTGAAAAATCCTAAATAGAGATCGCATCAATCGCATCGTCACTAATTAAGGCTTTTATTGAAGAGTACTTGTTGGTGAGCGAAAGTTTACTGTAAGGTTCACCTACTAATCAGACAAAATTCATTTCTTAAGATTTCTGCTGTGTAAAAAAGTAAAAAAGCCGGCATCAATGGCTAAAGATGTGGCTTCCTACATTTCCGGAGATAATAGGTATGTATGGTTTCTTATGCTCTACAAAACCGAGAAATATCTTCAAAAAAAAGAAGCATTTTAAGTACTTTTTAAAAATCCAAATAAATAACTAAAAGGCTATACTAATATTTTTTTAAGAGAAAAAAATATTGATTCAATTATAATAATATAATGATGATTTCCATAAGGTTTTGTTATCTCTTTTGTAACTGATTAAATATCTCGAAAATTCAGGAAATTAAACTTTTGTTACATTTCCGTATGTGTTATTGTGATTGCTAATTTTTGAGTTGTAATAGACTGGACTAATAGTTGTGATCAACTGGTTGGCCACTTCTGCTCTATTGGCTTCTTGGCCCTCCTGCTCAATGCAGTGAAAATGATAATCAACAACAGTTACATAAATCATAGGTTTGTCAAAAGACAACTGATATTCAATCAACTGAATATGGAGATGCAAGGTTCAAATGATAACAGATAAGTTGCATCAAATATAAGCAGTAACCTTTCTTTTTCAGTCACCATAATGAGAAATTAATATATCCAGCTGCTACAAGGAACCAAGACCCAATACTACAAGTTTTAAAAAGATTTCTCATCTGTGATGTTGAAAGTATTGAAGATGAAGAGAGCCCATTATTCTTGGAGATAGCAGCAGGCTCCGGACAGCATTTAGCTTATTTTGCACCCCACTTCCCTGGAGTTAGATTTCAGCCAACTGAAGTGGATGATAGCTTGCTTGGCAGTATATCTTATTATGCTGAAAACTGCCCAACCAAAAATATAATGCCTCCAAAACTTATTGACATTTGTCAAAAATTATCATCTTATGGTTTTGAGGAAAACAGTATAGACTACTTGTATAATGCTAACATGATTCACATTAGCCCATATGCATGCACTGTTGGATTATTTGAAAATGCAGGAAATTATTTGAAACCTGATGCCTTGATGATTACTTATGGGCCATACAGCAAAGATGGTGTTATCACACCAGAGAGCAATATTCAATTTGATGCTTCACTCAGGGCACGTAATGCAGATTGGGGCTTAAGAGACATCACAGATCTAATTAAATTAGCTGACAAAAATAATTTGTCTCTGATGGATACTGTAGAAATGCCAGCTAACAACAAAACATTAATATGGAAAAAGAACTAACTGGTGTGTTCATGATACTGCCTGTATGTATTCCGTAAATAAAGTAGACTGTATACAATCCTAGCTATATTTATTTTAAATTTCTTGTTATGATCCTGCTATTCCCAGAGTCAGAACAATGTCTTCTTATCACGTGAGGTGGTGAGGTTACATGCATACACCCGTTACATGTTTGTGTACTACTATTTAATTTTACTCTTATATAAAGTCGCTTTGTACTCCCCTTACGTTAACTTACGTTCATTCTTATATAGTCAATTACCTCCTTATGTATTCTCCCAATAAATAAACTTCCTGTCCTAAGTACCTGAATTTAAGGGATGTGAATATACGTTTGCCGCCCCTGATACGATGGAACTACATCTAACATATAAAGCAATATTCTTGCTTCTCTGAAAAAACTGATCCCCATAGTTCTGTGCAAATATATATTTTTATTAATTTTGCTTTTGGCTCCTAATTAATGCAAATGTTTCCTCTTCCGAATATAATGACCATCCATGCTCGAATAATTTGAAAAATATAACCCGCTCTATGGCGCAGTAGGGTAAAAACTTTGATTATATAAATGTATAGATGGAGCGTCAAGTGCGCGCAAGCGATTTTACGGATAGAAGCTGGTAGCATTATTTACATCGACGCGCAGTTTTTATGCACACGTGTGCGCATAAAATTTTTGCCTCGTTTTCTTTGTTGTGATTGTAGGGCGACGCACAGTGATTCACTCTAAGGCCATAAATCGAAAAATGTCATAGGCTTATCCCCATTAGATCTACTTACTAACTGATTAACAAGTAAAGAAGCTACCAAAAACTCTAAATACCCGTGTCATAAGGTCAACTTATTGACCACTTTTGTGTATCGGAAGTTGGCGCATCTCGAGTCTAATTATCGCAACGTGTGAGACATCAAAACTTAACACTTTGTTTTTGAGTGTCACTATTCCAAATCAAGTGTTTACGTATAGTGATAGTATGGAGGTCCAAGACCAAGGTATGTACTTCTATTATCAACTACTTTTTTATTTTTTTTAATGCGTTTAATATTTTTTTTTATTTTTTTATTGAAGGTAGCGTTTTTGTAGATTTGTTTGGTATACTTTGATTTCATTTGGACCTATAACTTTTTGCTGCTCAGTGCTGCACTTGAGGCAAATGTTTTTCGAATAAAGAGGATGTTCTTATAAAACCATATAAGTTTCATCTGCATCTTTCTGCCCCTTCTTGGGTTAAAGGAGTGTCAAAGTATGCATGTCCACAGTATTGAAAAAACTTTATATTTTAAGTTCAGCTTTCATGTTGTTTTAGGTAAAGCTTTCAAATGTTCTGTTTCGAGGACGACTATTTTTGACATTTGGCACTCTAAAGAGGGTAGTCCAAATGAAAAATGCAACATGTCCTGAATACTTTGACCGAAACATCGTGCCTTTCGGATGACATCGAAAATATCAAACTAGAGACTTTAAGTAATAAAATTATGAATGTATGTAAACGAATTTCTCATTATTGGGCAAAATCAAATCGTATTAGGTCTAAGTTTATAGAGAAATATTCAGATTGGCTGAATGTAGTTGAAAATATTGATGTAGAGCGAATTGAGTTACATGAATCTCAGAAGTCTGACAAAGTTGAACCATCAACTTCTTCATTCAGATCCCTTCCACAGGTTTACGAAAGTTACCTGTCAAAAACAAAAGGTGTGCTATCAAAATATGTTCTAGATTTGTTATCTGTTTGTAGTAAATACTTTTGAGCTTGAATGTATTCTGGTATATTTTGTGTTTTGTGTGTATTTGCAAAAAAGGTTGTTCATGTATTTTTGCTGTTTTATTTTATTCCTTTATGGTTGTTTTTAATATAAATAACCATTATTTATACAGATTTTTCATTAAAAGTCGCAGTATGACATGTTTTAGGTTTGTCGTCTAAAACAAAATTACTGCGAGACATTTTTACACCTAAATAGTATGATATTTTTTTTAAATGAATGTGGTTATGTCATAATTTTAATAATTTATACTTCTCTTAACATATTTCAACGTGTAAAATAAGTTAATTAAAAGTATTTGTGAGTTTCGTATTTATGGCCGCCTTTGTAAGGAACGTGAATCACTGTGCGACGCTCTATCATTCATATAATCAAAGCCCTCAATCATACTTGAGAGGTTGGTACATTATCCACAAGGCCACCACCTGCACCGACTTCTCAATACTCCATCATCCTCCGAGCCTTTTTCCCAAACTATGTTGGGGTCGGCTTCCAGTCTAACCGGATGTAGCTGAGTACTAGTGCTTTACAAGGAGCGACTGCCCTGCCTGACCTCCTCAACCCAGTTACCCGGGCAACCCAATACCCCTTGGTTAGACTGGTGTCAGACTTACTGGCTTCTGACTACCCGTAACGACTGCCAAGGATGTTCAATGACAGCCGGGACCTACAGTTTAACGTGCCATCCGAAACACAGTCATTGGTGTCTAAGATATACTTAGAAAGTACATACAAACTTAGAAAAGTTGCATTGGTACTTGCCTGACCTGGAATCGAACCCGCGCCCTCATACTCGAGAGGTTGGTTCTTTGCCCACTAGGCCACCACGACTTCTCAATACTCCATAGTGGTTGATTTTTCGCATCGGTAACCCTATTTTTGACATAAGTCAGATCCATGTTCTGTCATAATCATTTTGACTTTTGTTTATTACTCGATTTAAAGGCGTCTTTCAGAATAATTACAATAGAAGTATTTTTTTAATTTCTTGGGTGCTTTTTTATTGTGAAATAATGGCTAAACGATCAGCCGATGAAGCTTTTCTTGTGGAAGAAACAATAAAAAAAACAGAAGGTAAAAAGCACTCGCTAGATTCTGATGAAGAGGACAGTGGAGCGGAGGAAGAAAGGAATAATGTTCTCCATGCCGATGATATCGAAGGTGAAGAAGACGGAGTTGGAGGAATGGAAGGTGAAGTGAGTACCTGTCTATAGCTATTTATAAATTCTACATTATAAGACAGTTAATGTTTTCAAAGCTTATCACAAAACCTTTATCTTTTCTATAATACATCTAAGGATTTCGGCAACGATGGCTGTTCTCATATAAGGAGATCAGACGGCTACGCAGGACATATTTAAGTGCAGACACAAGTGCAGTCACTGCCCTACAGCAATAGAAATAAAGTTCTTTACTCTCATAGCCCTATGGGATTAGGCACAGGGCCGACATTAACGTGTTCTTTGATGCACGGGTGAATGAAACAACTTCCAGACAATGGGCTGCATAGTGAAACTTTATAGAAACCCACAAAGAGATTTCTGCCCAATCCAGGAATCAAACCCAAGACCTGAGTCATAGCAGTTGCGTTTGCGACCACTATACCAATGAGGCAGTCATCTTCTATAGTAGCATAATCAATCAGTTACTTGATTTGTTGCTTGATCTAAAGTACTTCCCAAGTTTAATTAATCCTAACTTTTTGTAGATTACCATAACTCCATTCAATATGAAAGAAGAACTGGAAGAGGGCCATTTTGATAATCAGGGTCATTATCATTGGAAGAAAGAGAAAGAAATAAGAGATGGCTGGCTGGACAACATAGATTGGGTCAAAGTGAAGGGCAGGCCAGAAGATAAATACAAGGTTCACAAAGACAATGATACCAAAGGGCTTGGTGATGAATCCAGTAGTGAAGAGGATGAACCGGAAGAAAAATTTGATTTGTTAGAAAATTACAAGGAAATATTCAAGCACATGAAACCCAGGGAAACTATTGCAAAGACCCTTCAGCGCCTTGGTAAGCTACTACAGTTGGTAAACTTTTCACCGCCACGCCATATCGGTATTCCTATGCCCTGTACGCCAAGCCCGAAAAATCTTAATTAAATATCTACTAAAAAATACATAAAAGTAATGATTTAATAGGTTTATTTTGTATTTTTCTGCGACCTGTTTTTTGTCGAGTATAGCCGTCGTTGGCGCACAGGGCACGCTTGCTCATGTCGGCTATAGCCGACATTGGCGTTCAAAAGGTTAAAAGAATCTGTACATCTCAATAATAACATGTTCCATATTAGAGTATTTTAATGTAAATGTAAACATTTGAGCACATGAGTTATTTAATTGAGTATATTTTATTAATCACATCTACGAGTATTTAAAATTAGAATTAAAAACTATTCTACTTATAAACCTTAAATTAAACTAAAAAGCACATAAGTGCTTATGTTATAAGTGATATGCTAATATGGATATTGTAATGTGGACATAAATCTATACCAGAGAAATGTTTTGATATTCTTAAATAGAACAAATACTCCATTTAAAAACCTTATTACACAATAACACTACAGTAAGTACATGTTTATTTTCAGGTGCAAGCTCCAAAATATCCAGTGCAGAGCGCTGGAAGAGGAAAAAAGCAGGTATTGTTGATGAAAATAGTACAATTGTTACTAGAGTAACGGAGCTGGCTAACCAAATCCTGACCAAGCTGGGTAACATGGACATTTACCAAGAAACATATGAAAAAATTGAGGCTATCATAGCTAAGCATGAAAATAAAAAAGAAGACACTGATTTGGATATGTATGCTGATGACTTTGATCAAAAGGAAAAGAGTGTTTTGGACAAAAATAATCCAGCTGGAACTGAAAGTGAGAAGAAGGATGAGGAGGAGGAACAGCAAGAAGTGAAATGGGAATTCAAGTGGAATCAGAATGATGAAGACACGTCAGGACCTCATTCTACTGAACAAATGCACAAATGGTCATCAGAGGGATACTTCAAAACTGGTGTTTGGGTTAGAAAGCAAGGGGAAGACAGTCAGTTCTACACATCCAATAGAATAGACTTTGAACTATACTTGTAAACTTAAAAACTAATATAATGAAATAAACCTAATTATAAGAATAAAACTCAGTTTTTTTACACATATTTTTTTCGACTTTTAAATAACTTATCAGTAAGACTATAGATACTCAAATCAGTTAGCGATGTCGCTATTTGATTTATAATAACAATAAACAATGTGATCACTTGCACAATGACAAACTGAGAAATAGATGTTCCAATCTCAAGCCAGCTTCCAGTATTTTTTACATTATATAACAGCTGTACTCCCATTAAGTTTGAAAATATCAGTACCATGATATTTAAGTAACCAGCAGGTGCCTGAAAAAGGAAGAAAAGAAGTAAGCTTACATTTGTATAAAGGAGATTGGGCAAGAATGTATGAAGTCTGGTCCAAATGTCCACCACAAACGAGACCTATATAATTAAATAGTCCCCTTAATTTAGAGTAACTTTTACTAAGAAAGTAAAAAAAAAAACAATGCCAAAAAAAAGTTATAGCCAAAAATGTATTCTTAATTTTCGGTAGTTTTTGTATGTTATCATTATAATTTTTTATTTTATTCCACTTCCATTTGCACACTTTATCTAAAACTAAGATGAGTAAGACACATTTGCATATAAACAGCCCATATTTTTGCCCGATGGATGTACGAATCACTAACCAATTGAGGCGCCAGAAGTGCTTGAATATACTCAGCGGTTCCTGGTTCCAGCGGTAGGTAACTGGTGGTGTCTTCTCTCTAATAATGATCAATTCTATTTTGTTAGAAGTTACAGAAAGTACGAAAATCGAACATCACGAAAAGTAATTGAAAAAATGAAATTGAAAAATCTGTAAAATGTTGTATTTGATTTTGCTATAACTTTTTTTTGGCATTATATTTTTTTTTACTTTCATAACAAAAAATGTTCTATATTTAACGGGCTATCTAGCCATATAGGTCTCGTTCGTGGTGGACATTTGGACCGGAATCGCCCATTGTCCTTTTTTGTGCAGATTTTTTAAATATACATAATTTTAACATACCTTAGTTAAATGTTGTACAGCTCTAAAACAGCACCCTACACTCAAAATAGGTGCCAAAGTTTTCAATAATATGAGTGTTGTTATTATAAAGGGCTGGAACGATGTGATAAAACAGGTCACCCATCTGACTTCAAATGAGTTCAGTGATGCTATGTTACCTGTACCAAAAAACGCTAAAATAATATACAATACCTGATTTTTTATGTTAAGGAATATCTTTTAAAAATAAATATGATGTCCTCATAGTGGATTAATTAACGACCTCGGCGGCTGTTCCCGTATAAGAAGATTAGCCAGCTGCGCTGGACATATTATAGTGTACAAGCATTTACGCAGATACTCGCACACACTGTTCCATCACTCTCATAGCTCGATGGGACGGCAATCCGACACCACCGGACAGAGATCAAGCGCAGAACCGACATTTACGTGCTCTCCGATGCACGTGTATCAATCACCCAACATTCTGACATCGGGCTGCTTTGTAAGTTTCGAAAACCCACAAAGCGATTTCGGCCCAAGTCGGGAATCGAACCCGAGACGAGAGTAGCTAGTTGAAATATAGGTAGGAGGTTCAAATATGTACAAAATGCTGCTGAGCTTTGTTTCAATAATGGTATTTCAGTTAAGACTTATTGTATGAATCTTACTTATTGTATCAGTCAGTCTGCATGTCTTAAAAGTAGGCGTGTTCAAGAACGGAAATCGAAGGCACTGCATATAGTTGCGAAGCAATATGTACTCTGTTGACTAGACTACATAATTATTTTCATTCAAAAGGATACACAAAAGTATGCTCGTCTAAAGTCTTGGCCACATATTTCTCTCTCGATTATAGGGATTTTCTTTCGTTCACTATTGTCCTTTTCAAAAGTGGTCTCGACTAGCTACAAATTAAAAATTAAATGAATTAGGTTATTAATGATTTTACTATAAGATAAAGATAAACTTTTTTTTGTTTTATACCATTAAGGCTAAACATAGCCCATGTAGCTCCCCAACAGCTACACTATCCTCAAGTAATTTGGGCTATATTCTTTTCGGATAAGGGAAGTAATTCCCCCGGGACGATTAATTGTAAATAAATAACAATTACCTTCATATTGTGTGCATGCTTCAATCTAAACTCAATAAATATCCAACACATCAAATTCATAATTAGAGCAACTATAAAGAGCCCTTCATGCGAGACTGATAAAAGCAGGTAAAAGTTCAAAATTGATGTGTTGATTGCCATCAGGCGACAAATCAGTCTTCTTGTAAACAGGAGTGGTAGCACCAGGCAAAGTACTGAAACATGATAATATGCATAAATTAATATTTTCTTGTGGTGAGTTGCACCATTTAGCAATAATGATAACTGAACCATATGCAGTTGTATTTACCTGCTGTAACCCATGCTAGAGCTTGATAAGAATGTAATACTGGTGTGCCTTGTTCAAATCTTTTAGATTGAACATAAATATTATGAAGGGATGTCATTAATAATACTGCTTGAATCACAGAGAGTACAATTTCGCGGTTATTCTCATCATTATTGGAACAGAGTGGTAATAGTATTTTATAAATATACAGCATAGTAGCGATTAACCAAATAATACCTGCAGTTATGCTGAAAAAAAAATCACTAGTTAGTATGCATGTTTTGTATGTTTCATACTATAGAATAAAATAAAATACTTACACTAGATCAATGTTAACATTCTTGCCCACAACAGGCATGAAAGAAAACACACTAAGTAGTAAACACCCAACAGGCCAAGCAACAAGTACTGGCTTTGTTAATTGATGTCTCGTTGAAGAAAGAAATGGCCACACAGCCATACCTACAAGTGGAATGCTCAACATCCACCTGTATGTAAATGACAAACCCTGAAAATAATTTAATCATACATATTGACATTTTGATTTTACTTAGTAAATTAAGTATTTCCTGGTAATCCAAGGTCATCGACATAGCCCACCGAATCAGCAAGCTGAAGTGGCAGTGGGCTGGCCATATTAGCCGAAGAACCGATAACCGTTGGGGTAAACGAGTTCTAGAGTGGAGACCACGCCTCGGCAAGCGTAGTGTAGGACGTCCTCAGGCACGGTGGAGTGATGACTTGCGCAAGACGGCTGGCAGGAGCTGGATGCGAGTAGCCGAAAATCGATCTCAGTGGCGTGCACTTGGAGAGGCCTATGTCCAGCAGTGGACTGCGATAGGCTGATGATGATGATGATGGTAAATAAAATTAAATAGTTTAATAGTACTGCTTACCAACGCAACAGAACCGAGGGTATAACATACAACTTGAATTAAAAACATTTTAGTATTTCTGTTTTTTCTGAACTGGCTTTTCACCAGCAACCAAAGGGATTGCGAAGATAGGGCATACCACCACAAAAAAATGGGCATCAAGGTATACAAATTGTACTGGAGTGGTAAATGCTGAACTGAAAATAAAAGGCTTTTTTAATCTACACCAACCAAGATAATGAAAATTTCTAAATATTTGGAATGAGAAATCTTACCACAGACTAAATAAACTGATACAAAGCATAGAAATGCAGATATTATATCAAGGATTGTCTGTTTTTTCGGAGATGCAAAACTCTTCAAAATTGAAGTTCCTGTTTGAGTATGAAACCTTTGTTCTGATAACTGTCTTAGTAAACATGCTATCCATCCCAAAAACGATAGAGTAACCAATATGAGTAATGGTTGTTGGTAGTAATTATGGTAATATGTCAGCCCTGAAAGACTCAAGTGTATAATCTCCTCACTTAACATTATCAATTTCTCATAATCTTCATCAGCAACTAGCTTTTCTGTGAATTCAATAAGCTCTTGGTATTTTGCTTTACTAAATGGTTCATAAGGTTGGTATATATAAGCAATAGCGTGTTCCTCCACATCAAGTCTTTTCTTATTATATTGTGATGCTAATTGCCTACTATTACTATATATAGCTTTAGCTTTGTTAGACAGGGTCATATCAAATAGTTCAGTTGTTAGTTTCCCCTGAAATGAAAAATCTATTCTATCAAACAGTGTTAGTTTTCATGCAAGATTTGATATTGTGTGGATACAATATAAAGAACAAAAGAATATTTATGCATAGTGTAGCATATAGTTCTTAGTATACAGACAGAATAAGAAAGTCCTCCTAAGACAGTGTCATGATAATGATAACTATATCTTTTCAGACAGTTTAATACTTACTCTTGAATTGACAGGAACTGGAATAGAAAGAATTGTAGACATAATGGGGGACAAGTCCACTTGATTTATGTCTAGTCTATGATCCAAAGACATTCCAATTGTTTCAGGATCTTCTTGCTGCATATCTGTTTGTTTCACACCTGAGCCCCATATGACATAAGGGGTTTGTGTTTCATGATCATCACCAGCCCCATGTGAACCTAAAACACATTGTTTTATTAATTAACAACTTACTCTTTTCTAAAGCACTTGAGTCAGGTCATTTAGTGCTGAATAAACAATGCTATCTACCCCAATCTGTCATGCCATGGTCTGAGGTCATCAAAAATGTGGTCTTGCCATCATCACCATAATAATCTCTAATAACTTGTTCTATTTCCTTTATTCCTTCGTCAACATATTTCAAGGTTGATAAAAAGTTCCTGTAAATTGAATTTAATCAATTATTCATCTATAATTATTGTTTTATTCCACATAGTACAATAAATAACATAGGAACATACTGTGTTTTTGGCTTATGAGTATGCCCAGCAGTATCTGTTCCCAAAAGATGCAAGAAGAATATGATTTTATTGCTTTGCAATTTTTCTTTAAGAATATCATTACTCTTTGCATCATGAAAAAAGTTTTTCACTTTGTCAAAAACCCATGCGTCCAATAACGTTGTATTTTTATCTGTACTAAAGCTCTGATCATAAGGGTCAAAGTCATGGACAACTATGTGATCATCAATGTTTGCTTTGGTGAATATATTCACTATGTCATAAGTACCCCAACACCAAGTGTAGAATGTTTGATTAAATACTGAATCAAAATCAACAGGGTTTTCTTTCCAGCCTTTTGCTACAGCTGACGGGTCTTCATAAAAGCCTGCAATTACTGCCACATGACCTGGACGTGATTCTGTTGGAACTTGAGTATTAGATATTCCCCATCTGCCATAAGAATTTGCCACAGATCTGTAATTAAAAGAAATTAAAAATACATTTTAAATTATTGTCTATACATACAACACAAAGCATTTAATTAGTAAAATTGATTTATAAGTAGTAAACAAACCTCAGGTAGGGCATTGTAGTATAATTTAGGAATGATTCCGCTCTTAGTCCATCCACTACGAAAAGGACCAGCCTTTCGGCTAAATGTTCATGCCGGGGCTGATAAGGCTCCACATTTTTTACAATAGGTGATTTAAAATATATGTCAAATATAGAAAACAAAAACACAAAATGTACGAATAATCCCACAAAAAACATCTCTTATCCGGTTTGGTTGGACAAAACCTTCAATACATTCTTACAACTTATTTCCTACCGAGTTCAGCCGAGTAAGTTGACGTCTCGACGACATACAAAATTGATTATTGATTTTTTTGATCTGTCAAACCATAGATATAAAATACTAAACAAGATTGCGCACGCTCAAAATATATATTTACGAAAATGAACTCTATTCCAACGCAATAAGGTACTAAATTGGCTGCATAATACACAGAGGCAAATCCGAGCCGAGAGGGATAGTTAGAACGGAGGCCGTTTGTCTCTTTCTAACACCTTGCCAGCATAAAAAAATGTTGTAATCAAAAGTTTTGTCTTCCCAAAAAACAATTGAATCACTTATATTTTTATCTTATTTTAACAATTGTAAGTCAACAAATTAATAACAATCGCATTAATTTATTCGTATTTATTCTTAAAACATAAACAACATAAATTTTTATTTTGCTTTTTTTATTTTCTAGCGGTAACCCTGAACATTCTTGGCGCGTAATCGCATTTAAAATTTTGTTTATATTTTTTTGTATTTAATCAATTTAAACTATTAAAATAGTGAAAAAGTGTTGCGTTTATACTTGTAAAAGTGAATCCTATGGGGATTGCAGTATATCGTTCCACAGGTTAGCTAATATTAACATTTTCGTAAATCAAACAACTAGGGTGCCCATGAATTCTTGTAATGAGTCAAAATATGGGTGATGGATTTTAAAACTGTTGTACTATTGTTATAGTTTCCCAAAAAATGAAGGAAGGCGACATAAATGGCTGTGCAGTCTATATGTGAAGCAAAAATACAAACAAATCAGTCTTCACTTCGAATCTTCCTGCTTTTATACGGCTAATTCCCGCTAATTTTTAAAAGCCTATATAAGTATTTTAAGGTCACAAACTGCGTAAGTTAAAGCTTCAATACCAATCTGTGTTTAATAATCTTAGCAAATTCGGATTTGTCTCACATAGCTTAATCTCATAGTCACCCTATTAGAAAGGGACAAACAGCCTCGGTACTAACTGTTTCACTCGGCTTGTTTTTTGGGTATAGGTGCGCAGTCCTGTTTACTAGTATTATGTCTATGTGTCAAACTGACTGACATTAAAGGAGGGCGAAACCCATGGACGTAATAACCAAACAGGACTGATTTCCTCATCCTTCGACTTGTATAACCGCCTCATTAAATTAAAGATTCCTGTTCCAATTAACTTCCCTTCCCTTTTAACATATTCCTCTCCAGAACTGTTCCACGTCCTATTGATCTTCATCCTTCAAAATAATATTAAATTGTAGACTTTGGCCTAGTTAGACCATTGTCTATGTGGTTGTGGCAATATTTTTTATTTTATTTTATATATATATATATATATATTTTGTGTGTTATATTTCTATGTTCTAACAATTTATCAATTTTTATTTATGTGTTTGTTTCAGTGCCGTCCTACTAACTCAACAAGTCGTACAAGAAGAGAAAGCAATTTCTTTTTTTTTCTTAAGTTTTATTTCTTTCTTACATTTTATAATAATATATACCTACTTGCTTCTCATATCACTTGTCAGTGGCAGAATCGTCGACACCAACATCGACGGCATTGATTGCCAGAAACAAAAAATAGAATAGAATAGAATAGAACTAACAGCCAAAAAGTGAAGGAGGTAGTATGGAGGCCGTCTGTTCCATTTCTAATTGGGTAACTACAAGAAGATTATATAATATGACTACTTTTATGTCCTAAATTGACCGGGCTATAAGACCGCATGAAAAGTGGTGAGTGTGGTTACACGCTATAACGAATTTTATCATAAGCTTTAGATATAATTAATTATTCAAATCAATATGAAATAAAATAACAAAAAATATTTTTATTTATTTATTATTACGCGTATAAGTACAATGTAACTTTAAAACTATAAATAAGAACAATAATAGGCTAAGTAAGAATTGTTTAAAATTAGTAATCTATATAAGTAGTAAATTGTATATACCTACATCTTACAAACCAAATTAGAAATAGACGATTGTTTCGCTAATTCGTCTTGCTATGGAATTCCTGCAACCAGTAAATTGTGTAGCTCTTGCTCCTGCACTGTTTCTAATAGTTTCAAAACTATATCGGTAGGAATCTTTTCGTCTAATTTTAAATCTTCTAGAGTAAGGCCCAGCGTCATAAACGCTCTGCGAACTTGTCCAGCACTAAGCCATCCTCTATCGTTCGGATCAAAACTTTTGATAACAGCCTTTAGATGTCTAAAAAAATAAATGAAAAACTTATAAAAATGTAACGGGAGTTGGAAACCTAGAGCAGAGTCTAGTCGTCACTGAGCATGGCGCGAGTGGCTGAGCAGACATCAATTTTGAGCATTGAAGGAGGTAGGGGTTGAAAATGGTTATTCATGTGCGTGTACTAAACTTTTACTTAGAATTTAAATGCAGGCCGCCATTGAATTTTGCGCGAACTGTAATAGGAATGTATCGTAAATATGAACATTTACCTTTCCTCAAATAATACCGGAGCAGCACCGAGACCGGCCCGAAATAACATACATTCATCCAAAAGTTGCACGATGTAATCTGCTATATTCATGGAGCCTTTACTTTTACTTTGAGTGGCTATTATTTTGGTAAGGATGAATCTGATAAGTTCAGGAATACGATGCTCTCGCAAATAATTTTCTGTACGGGAGACTATTGATAAAACGAATTTCTTGCGCTCTGAAATAACTTCTTCTTCAGACGATTCCGCCGATAAGAGGCATTTACAGACTTCTATGGGTTCTGGAGTTGGAACAGATGATAAACGTTCCAAAGCAAACACAGGTTCCTCCTCTTCCAAGAATTCCATTACGGAGCTTTCCTTATCTTATCTCTGATCAAGAATACTTTAAAAAATAATATTTAATATTAATAAATGATTTTAAAGATTGTTGACAATGCAAATGTAATAAAAGCTTTTGATTGTAATTATCAAAAATCTTATATTATAATTGTATGCCAGTTATATATAAATGATATCTCAATGTCACATAATAGAATAATATTTCAAAATTTTGGTTTGATCTCCTTTCATCAACGACACTGACCTCTATATTTACCACTATAAAATGAAAGTAAAGTGGTAAATATAGAGGTCAGTGATCAACGATCATAAAAACAGAACGACCACATATTATACAGGTAGAAAAAAAGAGACCCCTTTTATGGGAAATCATCAAATGACTCCTCCTGCTGTGGTTTAGCAGCGGTGAGAGACTTTTACTGACTAAAACCCATCATGTTGCTTCATAGGCCTTTTATGTACTAGGGCCGCGCTAATTCTTTCGAACAATCAAGCAGTCCCGGCAGGCTTTAGGCCTTGCTAAGCCCCGCTGGGGTTTTCTGACATCTCTTTGAGGCGCGCGTGGAACAACGCGCGCTGCCTGCTTTTGACTATGGGACGTAATATATTACATCCAGAGATATAATATGAAAAAATATTTATAGTTTGGGATGTAATATCTTACTTATCTTACTTCTTACTTTATTATATTATAAATGTGAAAGTTTGTGAGAATGTATGGATGTATGTTTGTTATTCAATCACGCAAAAACGGCTAGACCGATTTGATTGAAATTTGGTATGTAGATAGGTGATACCCTGGATTAACACATAGGCTACTATTTATCAATACACCACGCGGGCGAAGCCGCTGGCGGAAGCTAGCATATTATATCCCATAGTGAAGAGCCGGCTTAAGTAATTTAGGTATTGACTGTTTATAGTGCTGTTTATGCATTCAACTTTTTTGATTAAAAAAATAAATTTTGAATAAATGAACGAACAAAAAAAATTGACGGCTGACGGCTTGGTCTTAGCCTGTGGTCTTAGCTTTTGAATCTTTTCTGTAAAATTTCTATATTCTGTGATTCTGTAGTGGTGGTTTACGAAGTGGTTTCCTGCCATTGACATAATTTTCTTAGGCTGCCCAATTCAAAGGTTTCCAAAATAGAAATCCTCATTCAATATTAAAGTTCAGCTTATAAATTCTGTGTACAATAGGGACCTACTCGTAAACATGGATGAAGAAGATGTTAACAATTGTTCTCACTTCATTGTATGTGAACCGATAAAAACAATTCCTTCTGAACCCATATCAGTATGTAAATGTCTATTACCTGCTGAAGCGTCCCAAGAAGAAATAATATCGGAACATAAAAAGATGATTTTATCAACAAATGCTCGAGTAAAAGATTATTTGTGTGACCATCGCATTCCTGAGTTTATTAATTATTTAATGACAAAAATAATGGTTGACAGTCCTTCGTGCCCTGCCACGTATACTGCACAGCTTATAGAAAAATGTATGATCTTTCGGGCAGGCCATGGTGTTGCTCCGGTAATATATGAAGACAGGTAATGTTATGAAATGAGGGATATTCTTTTTGATTTTCTCCTATAAATAGTTGATGCCTAAATGGCGCTGATCTAGGTACGTTACTGGAAGGAACGGAGCGTCGCGTCGTATCTTATCAACGTTATACAATTTTATGGTCGTATAACGGAACGTACTTGTCATCAACAATTTAAAAAATAGAAAATAGAGAGTCAAAATGGAATAAAAGGAGAAAATAAGTCAGTCAGATTAGTATCCGAATAATTCTTAGCTCGATGGAATGCCCCGAGAGATGGGCCGATTGGTCCTTGTTCTGTATCTTTTCGTCTAATTTTAAATCTTCTAGAGTAAGGCCCAGCGTCATAAACGCTCTGCGAACTTGTCCAGCACTAAGCCATCCTCTATCGTTCGGATCAAAACTTTTGATAACAGCCTTTAGATGTCTAAAAAAATAAATGAAAAACTTATAAAAATGTAACGGGAGTTGGAAACCTAGAGCAGAGTCTAGTCGTCACTGAGCATGGCGCGAGTGGCTGAGCAGACATCAATTTTGAGCATTGAAGGAGGTAGGGGTTGAAAATGGTTATTCATGTGCGTGTACTAAACTTTTACTTAGAATTTAAATGCAGGCCGCCATTGAATTTTGCGCGAACTGTAATAGGAATGTATCGTAAATATGAACATTTACCTTTCCTCAAATAATACCGGAGCAGCACCGAGACCGGCCCGAAATAACATACATTCATCCAAAAGTTGCACGATGTAATCTGCTATATTCATGGAGCCTTTACTTTTACTTTGAGTGGCTATTATTTTGGTAAGGATGAATCTGATAAGTTCAGGAATACGATGCTCTCGCAAATAATTTTCTGTACGGGAGACTATTGATAAAACGAATTTCTTGCGCTCTGAAATAACTTCTTCTTCAGACGATTCCGCCGATAAGAGACATTTACAGACTTCTATGGGTTCTGGAGTTGGAACAGATGATAAACGTTCCAAAGCAAACACAGGTTCCTCCTCTTCCAAGAATTCCATTACGGAGCTTTCCTTATCTTATCTCTGATCAAGAATACTTTAAAAAATAATATTTAATATTAATAAATGATTTTAAAGATTGTTGACAATGCAAATGTAATAAAAGCTTTTGATTGTAATTATCAAAAATCTTATATTATGACACGTATTATGATTGTATGCCAGTTATATAAATGATATCTCAATGTCACATTATAGAATAATATTTCAAAATTTTGGTTTGATCTCCTTTGATCAACGACACTGACCTCTATATTTACCACTATAAAATGAAAGTAAAGTGGTAAATATAGAGGTCAGTGATCAACGATCATAAAAACAGAACGACCACATATTATACAGGTAGAAAAAAAGAGACCCCTTTTATGGGAAATCATCAAATGACTCCTCCTGCTGTGGTTTAGCAGCGGTGAGAGACTTTTACTGACTAAAACCCGTCATGTTGCTTCGTAGGCCTTTTATGTGCTAGGGCCGCGGTAATTCTTTCGAACAATCAAGCAGTCCCGGCAGGCCTTAGGCCTTGCTAAGCCCCGCTGGGGTTTTCTGACATCTCTTTGAGGCGAGCGTGGAACAACGCGCGCTGCCTGCTTTTGACTATGGGACGTAATATATTACATCCAGAGATATAATATGAAAAAATATTTATAGTTTGGGATGTAATATCTTACTTCTTACTTTATTATATTATAAATGTGAAAGTTTGTGAGAATGTATGGATGTATGTTTGTTATTCAATCACGCAAAAACGGCTAGACCGATTTGATTGAAATTTGGTATGTAGATAGGTGATACCCTGGATTAACACATAGGCTACTATTTATCAATACACCACGCGGGCGAAGCCGCTGGCGGAAGCTAGCATATTATATTCCATAGTGAAGAGCCGGCTTAAGTAATTTAGGTATTGACTGTTTATAGTGCTGTTTATGCATTCAACTTTTTTGATTAAAAAAATAAATTTTGAATAAATGAACGAACAAAAAAAACTGACGGCTGACGGCTTGGTCTTAGCCTTTGAATCTTTTCTGTAAAATTTCTATATTCTGTGATTCTGTAGTGGTGGTTTACGAAGTGGTTTCCTGCCACTGACATAATTTTCTTAGGCTGCCCATTTCAAAGGTTTCCAAAATAGAAATCCTCATTCAATATTAAAGTTCAGCTTATAAATTCTGTGTACAATAGGGACCTACTTGTAAACATGGATGAAGAAGATGTTAACAATTGTTCTCACTTCATTGTATGTGAACCGATAAAAACAATTCCTTCTGAACCCATATCAGTATGTAAATGTCTATTACCTGCTGAAGCGTCCCAAGAAGAAATAATATCGGAACATAAAAAGCTGATTTTATCAACAAATGCTCGAGTAAAAGATTATTTGTGTGACCATCGCATTCCTGAGTTTATTAATTATTTAATGACAAAAATAATGGTTGACAGTCCTTCGTGCCCTGCCACGTATACTGCACAGCTTATAGAAAAATGTATGATCTTTCGGGCAGGCCATGGTGTTGCTCCGGTAATATATGAAGACAGGTAATGTTATGAAATGAGGAATATTCTTTTTGATTTTCTCCTATAAATAGTTGATGCCTAAATGGCGCTGATCTAGGTACGTTACTGGAAGGAACGGAGCGTCGCGTCGTATCTTATCAACGTCATACAATTTTATGGTCGTATAACGGAACGTACTTGTCATCAACAATTTAAAAAATAGAAAATAGAGAATCAAAATAGAATAAAAGGAGAAAATAAGTCAGTCAGATTAGTATCCGAATAATTCTTAGCTCGATGGAATGCCCCGAGAGATGGGCCGATTGATCCTTGTTCGTCAAAAACTTTTTGATGTAATGGCTTATGGGAACTATGTTTGTTTTGATTCTCATAGTCTGAAATGATTATCTTTTATGTTTTTAAGGCATTTGGAAGCAGTTATCAAAAGCTTTGATCCCAATAATCGAGGATGGCTCACCAGTGGACAAATGCGCAGGGCTTTTAGGACACTGGGTCTTCCTCCAATGGAAACTTCAGATGAAAAAATTCCAAGTGATGTAGTTCTGAATAATTTAAGATCTACTCAAGAGCACGAACTCTATCAATTATTGGTCGCAGGAGTAAAGAAGGACGATTTAAGTCCATAAAAACACATACATAATGGTACATAAAAAAACTTTAGTTTACCGTAGATTTAATTGGATTAGTTGATATGTTTATGGAATAATTTAACTTAAGTTTGTTATATTTACTAAGTAATAAACATTAAAATATGTTCTTACATTATTCTTTTCATATTTTTATTAAAGTCTATAAATATAATATTTTTATTTTATTCGTGCGAGCGCATCAACAGCGAAATATCGACTGAATGGGTAATGGATGGCGAACCGTTGGCGGCACCGTGCCGTGGCCCGGCGACGACGTCGTAACGTTGTACGGTGACGGCGCCGCGCCGTGCATGATGGGGACGCAGCCCAATTAAGAAAATAGCTGTTTGACAATTAACTAATGTACACTTACTTTACCAATTGATGATATCTGCGAGCTGTCAGCGGAGTTAGCGAATAAAGCTACAGCACCAGCCACTTAGGCATAAGCTAGAAAAAGAATGAAAAAGAAAATCCCTCATTGAATATTAAAATTGTGTAAGGTATGTGATTTTCTGCGGGTTGTTCGAAAGAGATACCGCGGCCCTGGTACATAAAAGGCCTATGACGGAACACGACGGTTTTTAGTCAGTAAAAGTCTGACACTCCCTCACCGCTGCTAACCCACAGCGGGAGGGGTCATTTGATGATTTTTAACGTCGGAAAAAAAAAAATGTATGTGATTTTGGAAACAGCACGATTCTCCTAATTTCACTAAAACATTCGATTTACGTTCGACTGCGATCCAATCCCGACTCGATTACGATTGAAACGTAAGTGGCATTCCGCTATTTTTTCTTTGAAATAAACGTTTTTATCCTTTTCTGTCATTCAATAATTAATAATTTTGTCTGCAAATGATTAACTATTGCAATATGATTGTAGAGCAAACTACCGAATAAACCAAAATCACCAAAATAGCAGACCAATCGCAAACCAATCAAATGTCAATCGAATACGATTGGTCTTTTATTAGTAGCAGAATGCCCGATATGGTTAAAACTGCTATTACGATCATATTGCGATTCGATTTCTATTAGATTTTGACATTATTAACTTAGGAGAATCGGGCCCCTGTTGAATGTTCCAGACCTTGTATTCCATAACCAACCTACAATCTTCTTGGTGTTTTATACAATAATCTATACAAGGTCTGCAGCCGGTGTTTTTACGTTTTAGCGTGGTAACACTGTCTCTATGTAATCAAAAATCAAATTAAACGAACAGCCGTTTTGTTTTGAAAATGCCAGGGTTATGAAAGAATTTATTGAACTGTGTGCGAATATTTTAGAAACGACGTGAGTTAGTATAATTTTAAATGAGAATATCAATAGTAGTGAAAATTGTGAGGAAACTACCATCATGGGGAAGGATTTGGACGAAGTACGGATTGGAAAAATTGACGATTGTAAGTTCATGTTTTTAAATGTATTATTTATCCCAGATTACTACTTTCTATTAACCCATCATGTATTTTGCGTAAAGGCGACTCTGATATTCGGAAGACAGGACAAGAAATGGACAGTATAAGACAACGAACAATTGCCTATGAATATTTATGTCGATTGGAAGAAGCAAAGACTTGGATGGAAGCATGTCTTAAAGAAAGTTTACCGCCAGCCACTGAATTCGAAGAAAGCTTGCGAAACGGAGTTTATTTGGCGAAATTGGGAAATTTTATATCTCCGGACTTACTGCCTCTAAATAAAATATATGATATTGACCAAAAACGATATAAGGTACGTAGCAGTTAAGCATTTTCTTTGTGAAGGAGTAGATAAATAACACCTACTAAATAACCAGTTAACCACTTGGTCAGTGGGTTGTCTTAGGGGCGGTTGGCTAGCAGGTACTATCAAATGTATTTCATGGGCAAATGTAGCATTGTACTTGTTTACGTCTCTCATATTTATACAATAAGCTTGACAAAAAATACTACATTACTATTAATATTTTGGAAAGCCAATCACCTTGATTCATTGTTGATATTCCAGATAATGGGCCTCCAGTTCAAACACACTGATAATATCAATAAATTCCTGCAAGTGCTGAAGAAAACTGAATTGCCAGTGGTGAGTACTACATATTAATAGGTATATTAAAAAAAAAATACACCAGAAGTCTCATTATATTATATGGTAACGCATAATGCTATATGTTCAGTTATTATGACTTTCTCTTTCTGCTGATTAGAGGTATCGCTGTGTAACTATTGCTACTCATAATTTTATATAAAAATAATATTTTGTTGTAGACTTTTCAGCCCGAAACAACTGATATTTACGATAACAAGAATATGCCCAGAGTGATATATTGTATACATGCTTTAAGTTCACATTTATTTAAGCTTGGAAAAGCTCCACTCATACATGATGTATTTGGCAAAGTTATATTCACAGGTAAAGCAACTAGAATTTACTATAATGATTCTAATTTACTTAGTAATATGTATGTTGTATTTCTACATTCAATAATATCATGTTATTTGTATTTATAGATGAAGAAATTGACTCAGTCTCAAAAGACTTACAAAAATGTGCACACCCACTCCCAATGTTTCAAAAGATAGGGGGCATATTGTCGAAAAATAATAGTAATGGCTCTGATGGTACTGCAATGCATGATGCTGTTGTTGAGCTCAACAATCTTTTAGACTCTGGTAAATCCATAACATCTGCTATTTTGAACCCACATCTCAAATTAAAACATGTACAAAATAGACTCATAGAAGAATATAAGAAAGTATTGAAATCAGCCAAAGATGATAAATCACAGGCTGCTATGAATCGTTCACTAAATGATAGCTATATCCCTGATGAGTATGATGAGTTGCTCAATGTTGTTGAAATCCAAGGTTACATTACTGCCGTTAATTACAAATATTCATGGAACAAGTTATGTTTAGCATCTCAAAATGGTGATGTTAATGCCTTAGATAAAATATTCAATGAGAGTTGGGTAAAGACAAAGAATTATAATCCCAATAATGTGGATTTCTACTGTGATGTTGTGAAAGAAATAAATGAATACAACAAGGATGTTGATGTGGAGAGTGTTACTAATTGGCATAAAGTATTCCAAAACATTATAAATGAAGGGAATCGGAAATCACTTGAACATACAGACCACAAGACTGCCATTAATGATGTCAATAAAGCTTTAGATGAAGGCACACCAGAAGATTTGTATGTTGCATTGAATAACCCACATTTAGAAATAAACTTCAAAGTTAACAAGTATGCCATACCCCTTTTGTATGAAGAAATGAAATTAGAGAAATTCGAATTGGAGAAAAATTTAAATGAAAGTGAAATAGCAGCTTCTGTGTCGTATCTTTTGACCATAGCGTCGATATCGGAGGCTGTTGACCGAGGAGATGACAATGCTGTATGGAACTACCTGAATTCTAATCAGCTACACTTGGAAGGCGTGCGGCCGCATTGTCGCCGCCGGTACCTGTCTGCGTTGGCAACAGCATTGCAAGTGAAGATAAGGGAGCAATGTGCATGCCCATTGTTAACTCTGGATGATATTAGGGACTCCATAGATATGGTCAATATGAGAGATGATGATAATGAGGAATGTAAGTATGAATCATTTTAACACTTTTGAAGTAATTTTAGTAAAATATGCTAATATTATATATTTTGTATTACAGTGGTCTCAGTAATAGAGCATATCAACAAGGCAGTAATTGAAGAAGACTCGGACACATTACTGATCCTACTCAAGCACTCTTGCCTAAAATTGGCCACACCTTTACATAAAGAGGAAAGTCATCTATATTTACGAATGCTGAAAAAATTACTTGTTCAAAAAGAATCCCAAAATCTGTGGCTTGATGATATTGTTGAGATAGTCAATGAAGTTAATTCAGAATCCGAAAATGTAAAGGAGCTAACTGAATCATTAGTTCAGTTAAATTTAGCAGTTATGAAGAATAATGTGGAGGAATTTTGGAATGCTCTTATGCAGCCTGTTTTATCTATCTCTGGAATGATTGAAAGCACTTGCAAAGATGTTTATTTTCAAATGTTTTCTAAGGCCCTAAAAAAGAAGGGTCATCATATTTGTCCTTGGATCGTTTGCCATACTAATGCTGGTAATACAGTATACATTGATGTTGAATCCTACACTTACTGTTGGTCAACCCCCAAGGATTTCGTACCTTATGCCCGTTATTTGACCAGAAGGGATGTCAAAAGCATAATTGACAAAACTAACAAAAATCACGTAAATAAGTACATGCAAATGGTAATAGAGAAAGCTGTTGTAAAACTTCAAGCTTACTGTAGAGGCTACCTCATCAGAAAAGCTATTGCAAACAGACTTCAGTTTTTCAAAGACAATGAAGAATACATAATAAAAATCCAGGCATGGTGGAGGAAGGCCATTATTGAGAAAAAATATGGAACCTTAATAAAAATGAAGGCTATTGAAGCTAAGTTGAAAAGGGAAAGAAAAGAAAACCCATGGGCATGGTATAAAGTTCAGGTATGAATCAATAAATTCATTATATTCAAGATTCCTACTTCTGTTATTGCGTGTTTTTATAGTTTGATTGTGAATTATTTCATAAAAGTTGTAATTTTTATTTCAGGAGCCGAAAATAATCAAAATTCAAGCACTTTGGAGAGGCCGCCGTGCCCGCGAGGCTTTCACGTCTTTGTTTTACTCTGCTAATCCTCCACTAAAAGTTGTTAAGAAATTCATTCCTATGTTAGATTTTTCTACTGAGGATTACGATAGAGAAATCGAGTTACAAACTTTGAAATCTGAAGTGGTTCAATCTATTAGGAAAAATCAAGAACTATCTAAGCAACTTGATGATATGGATCTGAAAATTGGTCTTCTTGTGCAAAACCGCATCGCTTTACAAGAAGTAGCTGCACATGGCTTGAAGTTAAATAATTTAGTCAAACACAATTCTATGACGAAACTTGTGCTAGAGAAACACCCTGATGGCAAAGGTACTTTAATGACAGTTTCGACTGCAGTAAAGGGCCTGAAATCACTCACCAAAGAAAGTAAACGACTGTTAGACGGATACCAACATTTGTTTTATGAACTGCAAACGAATCCAACCTATCTTTCAAAACTTCTTTTCTGTATTCCACAAAACAAAACGAATTTCTTTTTACAAAATGTTGTTTTAAGTTTATACAATTTCGGTGCATATGCCAGGGATGAGTATTTGTTGCTGAAATTATTCAGATTTACTCTAGAAGAAGAAATAAGTTGTAAAGTTGTTAAGCCCTTCGATATAATTGCGTCGACTCCATTGGTGCTTAAAATGGCTGTAAGCCTGTCGAGGCAGCTGTCTGGGCTGAACAGCCTGCAAACCATTATTGGACCCCTCGTTAACAAAATGCTGCAAGATAGAGACCTTAATATAGAAACAGGACCCATTGAAATTTACAAAGCTTGGAGAAATGAGACAGAGATGAAAACCGGTCAAATATCGTGAGTTTGCCGTAAATGCGTTATTTTTCGTCTTGATCTTTAACTCAAATTACTTATCTTATTTTATTTTTATTCTTAGGAAACTGCCATACAGTGTAAGCCAAGAAGAAGCACTAACATTTCCTGAAGTAAAGTCTCGGCTTGAGAAAGCTCTTACTCAGCTCAAATCCATAGTCACCATGTTTCTGGATGAAATCATTAATTCCACCGAATTATTACCATTTTGTATAACGTATATGGCTCGAGTTTTACACAGAGCTCTTACTTCAAAATTTCCTCATACTCCCGAAAAGGATATATTAAAAGTAAGTGAGTCTTATACATAGTCACTGATACAACACTTGATATAGATAAACCACATTTATTTTTGTAATTGTTGTATGTTAAATCTATCTATTTACTTGTTTAGGTGATCGGGAATCTCGTCTACTACCAATTTCTGAATGCAGCGATAGTAGCTCCCGACGCGTTCCACATCATCAATTTACCGAATGGTACCTGCCTAACTACAGATCAACGCAAGAATCTTGCTTCAGTGGCTAAAATCCTGCACTTTTCCGCTGCGAAAAAAGGAGTAAGTCATGTTAACGGTTTTAAAAAGTTTGAACTGAGCAATAAAACTGTATACGTAGTTGAGCTGTTTGTGACATAAACAATTTTTAAAACTATGGATGACCAATTTATCGGTACAGTTCGACGGCACAGTCACAGTTTTATCGACCATATAATATGCATCATAACCCAATGGCATAATGATTTTTTTTTTCAAGTTTGGAGAGGAATCGAGCCATTTACGCTGCCTTAATCCGTTTATTGTGGAGTGTCATGAGAAAATGAAAGAGTTATTCCGTCGCTGCTGTCGTGGACCTACTTTAGAAGAGTATTTTGCTGTTGACGAGTACACAGAAGCCACGATGCTACATCAACCACACATTTATATCACAGTTCAGGTAACTCCAACATTGAGAACGTCCTCCTTTTGGAAAAGTCCGTTAATCATGAATGATCTATCAACATTTTCCTTCCCTGTTCTGTTACATATAAATTTTATATGAAGACTTATAACATTATCATTTAAACTTTTAGGAAATTGTTGACACACACGCACTTCTAATAGAATATCAAGACATAATAGCGTCCGATCCTCGGGATCGGCTTAACGATCTGCTTGACGATTTGGGAGAAGTACCTTCAGTGGCTCAGCTGGCGTCCAGAGATGTTGATACTGTATGTAAGACTTAATAAACTTTTTTACATATTATTCTTAGTTTCTGGTTATTAAGTTTCTATTTTTTCAGCTAATGGGAGACACGACAGAAGAGAACGCGAGGCTCGAGGTATGCTTAGCGCTTACGAATAAATTCCAGGCGCCTGCCGACGACATGACTGACTTAAACAAACTCTTCATTAAAACTAAGGAGTTGTGTGTTTCTATTATTCCATTTTTGAATGGTGAGTGGATCTTGTATTCAATAGTTTGAAGAGAATCTTAATTGAGATTAGAGAATACTAAATCATTTAATCGTTTTTTTAGGTGAACATCTTTTGGAAGCCTTATGTATAGGCACAACAAAAGCCCAGCAAGATCAATATGCTGGTAGGATACAAAAACGTATCTACTCTGGTCAGGCTCGTCAAGACGAAGTTATGACTTTACGGGAGCATATAGCTAAACTACGTAAGAATCTTCAAATGCTTGAAGATGAGGGCTATGTGACTAGAGAAGACGGTTACCAGGCTCTAGTGACTTCTATTGCCCTTGATCTATGCAATAAGGGCAAGTATAGACAGGCACAAAGAAGAGCTTTGGCAACACTGACCCGAACCAAACAAAGTTTACAAGAAAAAACTAAGTATTATGAAGAGAAATGCAAATCTTATGATCAGTACATAAAATCTTGTCTTGCTAATCTACACACCGGCAAAAAGTAAGTATCTTGTTACACATTTATTAAAAAAAACAATGTCCGAACCGAATCGAGGATTAATGACATCGATTTCCAATCACGTGACCAAATAATTACATCTATACTAATATTATAAAGCTGAAGAGTTTGTTTGTTTGAACGCGCTAATCTCAGGAACTACTCCGATTTGAAAATTTCTTTCAGTGTCAGATAGCCCATTTATCGAGGAAGGCTATAGGCTACTTTTTATCCCGGTACGGGAAGTAGTTCCCACGGGATGCGGATGAAACCGCTGGCAGAAGCTAGTATTCTACAAAGTACCTATTTCTAATCAATCAATTATAAATGTGTTAGCTGAATCTTCGTTCGCTTTTGTTGCATGTGACGATGTCGACATTCGTGCTGCTGAATATCGCTAGGCCCTAAAATAGAGATGCACTCGATTCATTATCTCGCCTATCGAGTGGTTTTTATCGTAAATGATTATAATATAATCACAGAAATGACATAATAATAATTTATTTTAAATAAATGGGTATTCCATCACGATTATCGCATACAAAATGTATGCGATATAGTCCGATGGTACGTTTATGTTGATGTTATTTTTTGCAGAAGTGTTCATGCTTGCTTAAGAAGATCAGGCAAAGATATGCAGAAATTGAAATCCAAATTAACTGTGAAGTATTCTGGTGCCAAATTGTTGGAGAGAGGGGTTCTACTAGAAATTGATGGACTATCAACATCCCAATTCAAAAATGTTCAGTTTGACATTACACCAACCGACCACAATGGAGTTTTCACCATTAAAGGAAAGTTTATGGGTGTTGAAATGGAATCTATTGAAGTTGACATACAAGATCTACTTCAAAAACAATATGAAGGTTGTGCTGTTATGGACATGTTTGGAAAAGCTAAAATTAATGTGAATCTTTTGATATTCTTATTGAATAGTAAGTTTTATGGTAAGTTTTAGTTTTTATTGCACTTGATTTCATAGACGCAGTTGTTTCGTAACTAATTGTACGGTTGAACCGACGCGACGGGTGGGCGATCCACTCTTTGACTATCAACTCAATGCTAATGCAGGAGTTCCTTGATTATTTGTTGATTATTACAAAAAAAAAAAAAAAAACTGTTTTTGGTGTTGATTGCCTGGCGAGCCTCCAATTTTTATTATTTATTTTTTGTGTTAGCATGACTGTGAATGTTTGATGATGCATTCAGCAAATTTTGATAAATAATTATTTTGTATTTCCATTGTCTATGAAATCTCATATAGGATATAACTGTCTTATTAAGATTTGATTATTTTTGACCTTAGTTTTAAAATCCTGATGCAGACAAGAGTCTGAGAATGTACTTAACACCAAAAGTTCAAAATTCCCATGAAGTATTAAAATACCAAATATTGTTACTAATATTATTGACTACTTAGTAATAAGTCACATTTGCTTAATTACAAATTAACATTATTGGTCACAAAGTTTTCTGTAATTTTAATAATTTATTAATTATTACTAATATAGTTTTAAAATAATAATATTATTTAAGTATCTCATTTTTGTGAGACATTTTTTTTAATACTCTAAAATCTGTTAATTAATATTTTTCGTTACAATAAGGTTCCTCTAGCTTAGATGAACATCGTTTAATACAATATCATCACCATTTTTAGATGATTAATGTGTTATAGCCATCAAAAAGGATTTTTTGTCTAAAACTGTTAATATAATAATCAGACTTCCATTTTAAAAAATCATTAAAATTGTTAAACGTGTAAGGAAATTCACACGGAGACTTATTTGATTGTGCCTATCCTTATAATGTAGGTACCTATTGTAACCTTTGATATCCTTACTACTATGAAATCACTTTGAGGTTACCCATTAATAAATTAAATTGAAATAAACTGTGATAAAACTCATAATTATGAATTGGAAAGCTAAACACTACTTTTAACATTTGTACCTTCAAAAAACAATGCAATTGTATATAACAATCAATTTAAGTATTCTTATAATTTTTTAATAATAAACGAGGCTGACAAGTAATAATTGTAGTTTTTCTTGTGTTGTATTTTTAACTCTGGCAAACTTTTCATAACTGTCAAAACAACAGTACATTTTCAAACTTATCTGTAGTGTGCTTGTCTGTTGATAAGATAAAATAATAAATAGTTTGACTATTATAATTTAAGATCATGGTTTGGCACCACCATGCGCCGAGCTACACAGAAACTGTTGATATTTATTTTAGGTGTATTATTCACAACCATTTATTGTGAATTTCTTATATACTATGTTGTGGCTATCCAGGTAAATAAAGTTTAAATTTTATTTTTCTTTTATACTATGTAATTTGTCATTAATTTTTATGTCATAATGTCTTGATATTGCTTGCAGTGTTCATGGCCTTCTATACAACAACCGTACAATGATGAACAGTTGCTAAAAGCATTCATTTTAGCTGACACACATCTACTAGGCCCCCGGAAAGGTCACTGGCTTGACAAATGGAGACGAGAGTGGCAAATGCATCAGGCATTTCAAGCGATCATGATGATACATAAGCCAGATGTGGTGTTTGTTTTAGGTATATTTTTATACAAAGTTTGTTGCGTAGTGTAGCTTACTGCATTATGAATTTTAATATATTGGATTTAAGTATTAAATCTTAATAGACTTTCTAGATATCAATAATTTGTCATTGCTGAGGTAACTTGGTTGAGTTCACGTCGGCTTCAAGCATGTTATGTAAAATTATAGCATTCCCTCTTAATGCTTGGAATATTTTTTTTGTGAATGTTGCAAAGTTAAGTTTTGAAAAATAATTAATTTTCAGGAGATCTTTTCGATGAAGGGGAATGGAGTAGTGACGAACAGTTCAAGAATTATGTAGACCGCTTCCACAAATTATTCCCTGTGCCTGATGATAGTTTGATGCATGTTGTTGCTGGAAACCATGACATAGGCTTTCATAACTTGTATGTATCAATGATGAACTAGAATAAGTATTTCATACAATTACATTACATTTTCTTTCTCCTTCCTTCTCCTGGTGAGAGGAGGCCTGTGCCCAGCAGTGGGACGATAAAAAGGCTGTCACACATTACATTTTATTTAAAGTCTTTAAAATGTTTATTTCGTCTATTACATGTCTCTCATAATAATTTTTATTTACCCGTTTTAGCATAAGAAGGGGATCAGCTCGAAGATTTACAAAATTACTCAACTCCTCATCAGTTCAGTTTTTAAGTTTGAAGGAAAATCATTTTGTTCTCATTAACTCTATGGCGATGGAAGGCGATTCCTGCGAACTTTGTACCAAGGCTAGAAACGACATAAATAAAGTGGCAGGTAATATTATATTCATACCATTTTAGAATTGCCGGCACAGAGTTATTCCCGTTCGGTAACACTCTTTCGTGACCACTGCTGACGATCGGGAAAAAAAAGTTTCGATCGTTCACAGTGTTGACGAACGCTACTTAGCACATGATGCGATGCGGCTTCGTCGACTGCCCGTCGCTCGTTTATTGAGACGTGTAAATGAGGATTCACGATTACAAACACAGATGTTACTGCCATAACATCATTCTCTTTGACGATAATTTCTCCGTTCATGACTCATCTGCATAAAACTCTCAGTCTGATATCTATATAATATTTAATTGTTGTAGGAATTCTGAAATGTTCAGAGAATTCAAACTTCTGTTATGATGGCATACGGAAAGTTAACTATAGCAGACCAATCCTCATGCAGGTGCGTACCTACGATTTACTAAGTAAGTTGATAGATCAAAATGAAACATAGTTATAATGTTGGTAATTTGAATTCCAGCATTTTCCCCTGTACAGGGTTTCGGATGCAGTTTGTACTGAGCCAGATGCGCCGCCATTGCCTGAACGAAATAAACCATTTCGGTTAAAAATTGATGCTCTATCTAAAGAAGCATCAACTTTTCTAGCTTCGAAAATTAAGCCTAAAGTAGTGTTCGGCGGTCATACTCATCATGGTTGCCTGCAGCATCATGTCTATAAAAGTCCAGAAACATTGGAATTTTACGAATATTCAGTGCCTTCATTCTCCTGGAGAAATCGGCCTGATCCTAAGTACATGTTGGTGAGTAAAAATTTATGGCTAGTAATAAAAGCTCCGACAAAAAAATAAGAATTGCCCATACTCAAAATACTAAAGCTACTGACTAAAATACTGACTTTCCGACTACATTTCTCCGAATAAAAATTACGAAACGACCGAATGATATTCTAAAGTCTTCGAAAAATAAACATCACTGTTTGTTGCTATAATACTTTTCTACCAGTATAAATTACGTTCTACTGAAAACTATGCTTTGTATTTTTTAATCTTTACTTGCCTACTATTAATTCATAAATTACCTTTCATATTTCATAGACTTGGTGCCATTTTATTGGACTTGGTGCTATAACATTATACTGAAAATATTATTCTCAGCGGTTAAACAATACTTTTAAAAAATATAAAAATGTACTTGTAATAATAACTTTTACTTGCTTCATTTATCATGAATTTTACTTACCATGGGTATGCTTTGATATCGGTACTTATTTCAGGTTCAGGAAAAAGTTAGAATTAAAGTAGTATTTACGCTTTAATCTAAAACCAAGTAGATTTTGGTTTCCTAGAATATTATTAATCGACTTCCCAAAAAGGAGGAGATTCTCAATTCGGTCGGTATTTTTTTTTTAACCGACTTCCCAAAAAGCCGGCCGAATTGAGAACCTCCTCGTTCTCAATTCGGCCGGTATGTTTTTTTCTATGTGTGTACTGTACATCGATTACGCCGAGGTTTATAAACCGATTTACGTGATTCTGTTTTTGTTCGACGCGGAATAGCTGCCAGTTGGTCCCATAGTCATCAGGTCAGGATCTGATGATGGAAACCCTGAGAAATCGAGGGCAACCTTCGAAAGTTGTAGGCATTTGATCAACAACCTACTTTTGTTTCGACGATTCTTCTTTACCGGTCTTGATGAACCAGCTCCCTCCTCTTCCTCCGATCCAGAACGGTACACGGGTACCTCATCCATATTTCATAACAATACTAAATTTCCTTAATAGATAGTAAGTTAGTAGTTTCCTTAGTTAGTACATTTAATAGTTATATTATTGAAAATACGAAAGCAAAAGCAAGAAAAAACTATTTATTTTCTTAACATAAACAGACGTAACATGCAAGCATCGGTCGTTGCAAACGCACTGCGCTCGGATCTTTCGAACTCGCACACGAAAACAGCTGAACGCGACCCGAACCCGATCGCGTGTGCCAAAGTGTTGAGGTATTTTCATTATTATTGAGAATTAAAAAATAAATTTAATAACCAACAAAAGAAATTATAACAGTTCATGCAAGTTGTAAAAATATGATTATTTTGTCAAAACCTCTGTTGTCGGTAACTTAGTAATTTTGTCGGAAGTTCAGTATTTTAGTCGGAACTTTAGTTTTATTACTCGAAGATCGAATTTTCTTTAGGAGAAAAAGTTATTTGAACCTGCTCATATTTGTATTTAAAATTGATATTTTTTGTCGTTTATGTTTTCGATTTTTTGTCGGTAATTCATTATAACGCTGGTAAATTAGAATAATACTCGGCCACAGATCGCTGGAGATTAATTTGTTTTTCGGAACCATTATTATTATCCAAAATTTATATTCACTTTTTTACAGCTTCTTTCAAAAAAATCTTATTTTAATGATAACGTGTATCTTTTAGGTGACACTAACACCAAGTGATTATGCAGTACATAAGTGTGGGTTACCTAAAGAAACCACAATAGCAGTAACTGCTATTATAATGTTGTTTGTGGTCATATGGTTGACCATGCGACGTAGACTTATAGGAAAATAAGGTGCCAAGCAATATAAAAGACATTGTAAATTAATCTCATGATTATATTTGACAATAAATATTTTTGACAAGATACAGCACTTTGTACATCAACAACTGAACTTTAATTTCCAGTTGAAATCATTACATACAATTACTTCTTTTAACAAATTATCACAAAGACCTACCTGCTAACATTAACATAATTCAGCCGTCCACAATAAGTTATAAATACATTATGAAAGCATAATAGAGGTAGATAAAACATAGAGATTCTTTCATTAACTTAAAATAATGAATACTGATATTGGTAATGTAACTGGGAGGGTTCTTTTTACATACAGTGAAACTGAAAACATTTAATCCATGTAAAAGTAAGTAGATGAGCAACCTTAACATAAGTATGTATAATTGTACTTGAAATTTTCATAATAACAATGTTATAAACTATCATCGCTGAAGTACCTAACACTTACAACTAAAATCAGTCTATGAAACTCTAAAATGAGTCTTGTATTATCAAAGGTACATAGTCTACTGAGCATTATCACCTATCAGTGCAAGTATACATCATGAACTCTGCTAGTTAGTCTAAGGTCCAGTTAACACCAAAGTTACCAAGTGAAGGCACTTTTTCAAATTACATATTATCTAAGGCAGCATTTTTATCGAAAACTCTGGACTGAAAATAGGCCATTCGTAAGGTGAGCTTCTTCATTTTTTTTAAGAGCAACCTATGTATATTTTAATAATTAATATCTTAAAAATACGAGAACCTTAAGTACATTTTCTCGTTCGCAGATCTATGCATGGAACCATTTGAGCATGCCAGATGAGCAAACCTTCTACCCAGATTGTGAATACTTAGACATAAATGGGAACATTTTGGAATTCCTCAGAAAAATCTCACCTTATTTATTTTAAAGTGACTTTCAAACAGCGCTTGGTAACTCAATATTAAAATTACAATCCTACCTTAAACACACGCGCAAACACGTGAGCGGGCACAACCGTTACCGGAGATGCCTTTGTCAAATTCTATAAGAATATAATTTGTAATACTCTTGGTTGTTGCGTGGCATGCGCTTGGCCGGGCAGGTCGTGTGATCTGGAGCGGCCGTGGCATGCGTGCGGGGCCCGCGCCGGCCGCGGCACCTGACTCTGCTTCTGATGGTACCCGGTGTTCGCGTGCCGGGCCGACGAACAAATCACCGCATGTAGATAACGGTCGTACCGACATAAATTTGAATCGCCGCCGCTAGCGAGATCTAAGTATCCATTACCAGAGTTATCGGATTTCTTTTTTTGGAATGCATTTATTGGCTTTTCACTGACTGTATACGATCTATTTCGATGCTTCTGATATTTGTTTGTAACTTCTTCATCAATGACAACAGGTTCACACGGCTTTCTGTAAAGAAAATAGAATGGTTATTTACTAAGAAATATTCTTATATTTTGTAATTTTTGGATATAGGTATATCTACATTTGTTATGTCCGATTAAAAACAATTTTCCCTACGTGGTAGATGATGATTAAAATAAATCTCCTAATTTATTCAAGAAACGTACCTTGAGGCTTGAAAGCTCATATGGTTCTTTTCCATGTTGGCTTGAATGATTTCCAATAATTCGCGTCGTTGCAAACTTCCAGAACGTTTTTTAGTGTGTTTTCGTTCCCTGTGTTCCCTGCGAGGTTGGCGGTGGGCTCGGGATTGCGTGTATGTGGTTTGCCTTGGGGAACTGTGGACGGGTCTTCGGTCACCCGAACATGATGATTTGGAGGAGACATCATCGTCGGGTGAGAGTCGCCCTCTGTGCTCATCTTCACTATGATCAATGCAGTCAGGAGGAGATGCGTTAATAGTAGATGAACATTCTCTACGTCGGCGTCTCCGCGCCTCTCGTCTTTCTCGGTGGTTTCTACATTTGCCATCTTCTGGCACAACTGTTAATCGCACTTGTATTGTTTTGGAGCCATAGTGTGGCACAGTCACCGATTTTCCTATAGATTCGTATATTGTTGACACAATGCCAGCTATGTCCTGTAAAGAAAAGTATATATTAGTAATATCGGAATAGCATAAGGCTTGAATACTTTGCCATTTATAATAACATTACGTAAAACGTAATAATGTTACGTATCAGTTCTCCGAAAATTAGATTCGCAAACCGAGGGAATTACTTCCCGAAACAGGATAAATGGTATCTTATATCTTCCTTAGGCTTGAGCCTTTTTCAGCTCCTTTAGTAGCCAATTTTAAGACACCATAGCCTTAGTTACTACAGATGATGGCGCAGATGAAAAAAAAAACAGAAATATAAACAGAATTCGATGGCAATCATAAGCAACACAACAAAATACTTACGTCCTTGGTCATGCGCCCGTGTCCATCGAGGTCATAAAGGGTGAAGGAGAACTGAAGCGGCTGTTGTTTCGAAGGCTCTGGATGTTGCAGTTCTACATCACACGTCAGCTCCTAAAAATAACAAATGATTTCTTATATCAGTGACTTTTTTACATTTTAAAACATGGAAATTGTTACATCATTACAAAACAAACTCGAGAAGTACGTGTGAGTACGCAATACTATGCCAGCAGCATTTTAAATAGTTTTAAGTCATCAATGAGCGCTATAAACGGCGCCGACGCTAGACTTTCATTCAGTAATTTGACGGGAGCGTAATTATCAATATATCGATGCTCTGCTGTAGTTGATGATTATTTAGAGTAATCGATACTCCTGTTAGCATTTCCTTATTGGATTACGGTCGAAAGGTTATGTTGCTAGGCTGGTGGATAGATAACCCAGTGGCGCCGGACATAACGCGCGTGGCGGCCGACTAGGCGGGCGTCCTCCTTATCTATCTCCTCACGCTTTAAAAGGAAACTAGCTGCGCCTTTAGTTTCAATCGTACAACAAGGTAAAGTGGGTAGGTGACCCGCGATTACTGTATTTACTTACTAACTACACGCACCGTCTGGGGCGAATGGCTAACTGAATGAATCAATGCATGTTACGTCATAGGCTTTGTTAGATACGATCGGAATAAGAACCCACTCAGCATCAGAATAGTACCTATTCGTACAAATTTTAAAACTAACGTCAATGTAAGACCCGCGGAGACTACGAATTCTCCAAGAATTCATGATAATATATTATGTAGATCGTAAGACATGAATTTGATTAAATCTTAAGTCACGACTTGCTTGGTTACTAATCGCCACTTTCTAAATCCCATACACGCATGGGTGACTAGCGCTCGACTGCTACATTGTACAATATAGCTATATGTACAGCTTACAATTATTTATCGCCTAGATTATTTTTAATTCAATCAATTCAAAATTTTTTTAGATATTTGATACGACATTGTTTAAATTTTTTACTTGGCACCCACAACGTTAAGAGTAACTTTTTTCAGCCTTGTGGCTTTTCCCTGCTCTCAACCCCAACTTAGCATCGAAATGTTCCTCGTGAATCAGTTTTAGCTCATGGCGAAAACTGCATAGAAACTCCTTCAGCACCAGCTATTATGTTTATCGCCAAAAGGACATACATACAAAGTGGCAGATATCATGGTTATTGTAGTGAGTGTTTACCTCAAATCGCAGCCTATGATGGTGCTTTTCATCATTGTTTTCTGGGGGCGGCGGCGTGGGCGCGGGTGGTGGCTTGTAGACAGGTTCGTGCGAGGCGCGCGGCGGCGGGGCCGGCGGTGTGCTGGGCTGCAGCAGGGCACGGGCCTCGCTCGGCAGCAGGTCAGGGGGTGCTGAGCACTGGGAAGCGGCTCTTCCCACCAGCTCCTCCGTGTCCGTCCGCTCGCTCTCCGTACCAACTGGAAAATAAATAGTAGTCGGTAAGATTCTTGTGTCTGCTATACATGAAATTGTTTGGAATTGAAAACCCTAACGCTTTTTGACCAAAACTTGTAGTAACCTTCCGTCCTACAACAGCTAATTGTTGTATGGCAAACCCACTATTAATACATTTATTAAAAAATGTTTTTGGTTGACACAAATGTGCAACAAGTTCCATTTAGCGGTATGTATCTAGCTCAAACAAAACTGGCACCAAGTCAGTTTAAATAAGATGGTGGTTGGATGCAACAGCCAGAGGTGGTATTGTCCAGGGTCCACTTAATAACAGGTACGAACCCAAATCGTAATTTTGTTTTATCTTCAATTCGTATTTCGTGCTATTTTTAGTCATTGTAATCATTGCCCGAGGAACACAATGCGAGTAACATAATGGCCAAAAAAAGTTGTATACTCAAAAGCGTGTCGGCGAAACTCAAAAGGTTTGTGTGAAGCGGACCGACGCTGAGCGACGGAGAGATGTAAACGACACAAGGTTACGGGGAGCGTTGAGACATTTCCTGGAAGGCCCCGTGAGTGGGTCGGCTTTGGAACGTTTGGGATCCACCGTAGCATCGCACATCTGCCGCTAACGTTATTTCTCTTAAAAGAGGCGGCATTTCTTTTTGCTGTCTTATAACATTTACTTTGAAAGCATTCTTTTCTTTTGCTTTTTTCGGCAGTGGTATTATCATTATTGCTGATCAATGGCAAGTTATGTTACATACAAACAGGCATAAAAATGCAACTTTTGTGGTTCTGTCTAGAACTGCACGTTGACCTTAGAATAATATACGTTAAATACCTGCATATTTAATTTTCGTGAAGCGCACATACGTAAATCACAGTTGAAAAGGTTTTTGATGTTCCGAACGTCTGTCGATACCCTTGCTCGACATCTATCTACTGGATACGTAATACTAATAATGCGGCTAAGCGTTACCACATTCCTGCAGTGATTTACAAAGGGGCACTTTTGTAAGTCGACTCTCAAATTATTTTAGTCAGCGTCTATTTAAAATTATTAAGTATTGAAAGACCTTGTTATGGTGACTTTGATTATTGTTATACCTATTGCACTTAAAGATTCGCAATTATTTTTTTTTTATGTTGAACTTTCAAAGAATGAAAATTTCTTTCGCTTCATTTGACTCAATAATTGCATACCTACTTCTGAATGCATTTCATAAGATAACTATCCCATCTCAAGACATGTGTCCCAAATTGTTTCAGTTCCTTCCTAGGTAAGGTTAACCGTCTATCTAGTAGGTATTTATACTGTGTACCTACCTACAGACTTTTTTGTCTATATGTATCGTAACTTCTTATTTATTTTTCACTTCGTTGACAAAAACAATGTCGCAAACATTGAATTACCATTACCTTTGCAAAAACGAAATGTTCACGAGTAATTATCTAATTATTAAAACGTCCTTTATCCGTATAGTACCTATAAGTTATAAAATAAGTCGAGTTCGACTACGGTTTACCTACATTATTTTGTAGCTAACTGTACAGAATAACATCAAAGCGCTATTCCTGTTTGTTTGCTTTGAAGTAGTAATAGTTAAGTAAGTGGGTGCGAGTCGCGCACATAATTTTGTTAAGCCGAGTCTATTTTTATTTACGAGAGTTTGATGTTTTCATATAACAATTAATCACTAGGAAGTTTTGCAATCAACGTTCGTGTAGTATAGCTATTATAGCTAATAAACATAACATTAATGCAATCCCCACTTCTTTGTAAGTAAACAAATTGATTTGCATTTTGTTTGTGTATACCGCGAAATGTAATTCCGTCGGAGCTACAAGTAACGTGGGCCTGTGTGCGTAGGCCGCGCCGTGTAGCGGAAGACGACTCGTCCTATTATTTGATTTTACTTTTTTCATTCAATTCATGTTGCCGCGAACGAATCACCCGGCGGGTCGACGCCGCCGTGCCAACGTTTGATCTTGCCGACTTTTGATAACACCGTGCGAGATCGTAAAATCTTATAATAAGCATGATAAAAGTATTAAGTAACCTTTACATTAGTAGACATTCACATTATACATCGCGGCCTGACTAAGGTTTGATTTAATTGACTAGATAAATAACTACATTTACATTCAGAAGTGCCGTTAATTGTATCGCTTGGGTATCACGCCTACAATCTTAATAATTTAAAATAGAAATTGTATCGATGCTAGGTGAACTACTCTCCTTTTTTAAAATTAAAACCTTTGGGTGCTTCAATTATTTCAGTTCAATGTCATAAAATTATGTAGGTCCAATGTCTCAATTTACTTTTGTTAGGTACCTACGTGCACAGTACGCGTGTCGGTGTGTGTCAAAAGTGGCTAATTCTTGAGATAAAATCACCCCATAATTTTTTAAATTAATTTATAATTAAAACTCAAAACAAAATCAAAAATCCTAAATAACTAATCAACAGATGGCGTTGTTGTAAACGTAAACAACATGATTTAAAGAACCCTTGTTGCTCTATTTCAACTCGCCCTTGACCGGTTTTTATAATAATATTGTGAAGTTTGCTATTCGTATCACACTTATTTATATAACTAGTGTTGTGTAGTTTGTTTATGACTTTGCCGAGCTATTTTCCGGTTTTAAGTATGTACCTGCAATATCTTCTAGTCTAGGTATTCGTGACACGAGCATTTATTTTGAAAATTTTGGAGTCACGACTCACATTCTCAGAGTAAAGTAGCACCAACAGCGTGCGTTTTAGTTCCTAGTGCAAGTATTATGGGATGACTTACTGCTAAACTTCTTGTATCCATTTGTAAACTTGTTGCGCCACCACTTGACGAAGTGGTGCGCCATGGGGGCGTCCGCGGCGGGTGCCGGAGCTCTCAACGTTTCGTAGCACGTCATGCGCTGCGCTCACGCACGCATCCCGTACACTTCAAAAGAACCGCACGTTTAATTTAATATATCACTAAGTTTGATTGTAATTCACTTGCACTGTATTCGGTCACAACACAGGATGTATAAGGATTCGATGTTAACACGAAGCCTTTGACCCAGTTGTCCGCGTGAATGTTGAGCGACGAGAGAAACCGAGCGACCGTCCCTCGTGCGTGCCGTAGAGTGACTCATAGATAATACACTATATAGAGAGTGACTGACTGATGGATGAAGGGAGCAGGGAGGGGCGGCGAGGGCGCGGGATAGTGCGACGCGGTGTGGCGGCGGCAGCGGCTGCTGTGTCGCGATCGCGAAACAAATGCCGCCTGGTGCCTGATAGCGTACACAATACAATAAACAATACAACCGAATGCGTGACGAACAGGACGATCGCGATCTCCCTGTCTCAGATAGGTACCTACAGCTTGACACAAAAGCCTTTGCAAACTTATCAGTATTATCAACCAAAGCTCTTTTATTTACTTTTGGTATAAATGTAGAGCATACGATTTTTGTTGTAATGTCTATCTACCTTCATAGTAGGAGCTTAGGTATAAATAGTTTATTTACCTAGTTTAGTGTTCGCGATAAACTCAAAAATACCTACGTAGGTTCCGTACGAATTTGATTGATACGAATTTGATGGGTTTCGTGCCCTTTTTGCCAATGGAGATAATGAGGCAAATGACGGCAGACTTGTCTTATCCCATCACATTTATTTAAAAAAACTGAAAATTTAGTAGCTTATTATTGTGGTTGAAAGTGATAAGTAGAGAAAGTGATAGGTACTTAATATCAGAAACTGCCGGCCCATCTGGGATATATAGACTCCAGCCCGCGTAGTAGCTTTTTCTTCCGTAAAAGAACCTTTTCCCCTGAATGGCCCTGATAATATCGGGACATGTTATTTAATCAGCAAGGCTAAACAACGATTTTACTTGACTCCAAAATTCGGATTCTTCTGCAAATTATCAAGAAATTCCAGATTAGCGTAACAAAAGAATGGTTCAAATCTAAGGACCTACTTTACTCTATGCCTTTTGGAGGTTCCTTACAGATATCTACAACTATGTGTATTCCTACTTAGGCATTAGAAGAATAATTTAAAAAAAGGTAAAATTACCAGGTGATTGGGAATTTGTATGTATTTAAGCTCAAAAGAGCTTAGATTTCTTGATCTGATTTTGTATTAGCGCAACTTTTACTTAGTAAAGAAAGTGAGCAGCAGGTAAATACCTATAGGGCAGTAATAGAGAGAAAGGTGAACGCGCATCCGCTACGTTGGCAATGGCAGCCTCCATGCGGTCGATGACCCTGAAGTAAGCGATTACAAAAAAGATTAAGGTAGGTAGATAGTAGGTACTTGGTTAGTGGCAAGCCAAGCCTCACTTCAACCGGCTCCGTGCCCAAAATGAATATAAGCGAAAACGCACCTCTACTCTACTAATCTCCTTTTCTAAACAATAGCTTTCTAATATCTGCTTATCTCTAAATATGCAGATAATCCGCTTTTTGATTTCTGAGCAACAATTAAATGTAAGAAAAGTATTTTTGCTGTGGGTATCCTAACTTAGTCACCCAATCCTTAGTTACTGGTAATTATCTAGTTCCTCATTACTTCAGCTGACTATATGCTGCGAGTTTCCCTGTCCTGTCAGGCTAGTAAACTGATTATTGTTTTACTACCTAAGTATGTCACTGTAATCTTACTCTTGAGGTTAGAAAACTTGAATGTCCACAGTGCTCGCCACAAGGACCCGGGTGACCCGGGTGGAGGGTGCGTCCTAGTGGGGTGCCTGGCCGCTCGTCAGGGATGTAGCACAGCCAGAACGTTTCAAATTAGAATTTTACGACCTCTTCGTGTTAGGTTTATTGTCGAGAAGTTATCGTCGACCAAGATGAGGTCGTATTCCAAAACTGACTTACAACAAACAGTGTTTTATGTAAGTTTTATGTCTGTAATAAAGAAAACTTCACGAGGATGTAAAATTGTAGCTATACTCTCGTTCATTAGAAAGTGTTTGATGAAATTTTTCCCAAATCAAAACTTCCAAATAAACTTTGATAGGCGAGTCCTCATTTAATTGCAGAGCCTTCGTTAGTTGTTCTTACATCAGAAAATTGATTCAAGTAAGATAATGTGGAACGGATCAACTTAAACCTTCCTTCGCGTTTTACCATAACGTAGGCATCTATCGGATGACGTTACAATAAGATGACCATACACAGCGCTCGGGAGGGTCTCGCGCGCAGGTTCTACGTGGGTGGCGTGTTCCACGAAATAGTGTTAATGGCTATGCCGGACGATTTTCAATATCATCGATAAATTCTGGCTTTTATACTGTTACAATCCCATATCGAACCAATTTAATAACACGTAGATAAAACATCATTTTCCAGATTTTTCCACGTGTAGGCAGAAGTTAACACGTTGGTGTTGCAGTTATGTTCCTTGTAATCCCGTCAGCGGTAGGTAAGACGTGGGTAAGACAAATTGTTTGTTTAGTATCTGTACAAAGATCAAATCTTTGTATACGAATATAATAAAAAGATAATCTTACGAAGTGACCTGGAATGTTGATAGTGGCGTTATTTCTGCTATTCAGTCGGCTGGCAAGTCGCCAGATGTGGTCGCCCGACTTCTATCGAGTCGTGTGGCCATTGCCCACTCACGTACTTCACGAATTTTCATCGCATTTCTCTAATCTTTACATTTTCTGCATTTCATTTCCAACCCCACAAATGGAACTTGAAAATAGGTACCTGGCTACATTTATAATTCAAGTTTATTGTTTAACTACTTACATATAAATATCAAGATACTAGACGTGGAAATGATTCTCAGATTCTCAGTTTGAAAGATGAAACCTCCACAAAGGTGGGACTGCCAAGGCAAAAGAAGCAACGACCTATTCGGTACTTACTATAAATATTATGTAAAACAAGCTTGGATGTTATACTATTGGCTATGTGCAAAGCGAGTAGCGGCGGACAATAACGACCGCAGCGCACAACACGGCAGAAATTGGAAACAAATGCGGATGTTTCAAACCCGGTTTTTATCATTATATTCATTTTACAGTAAAACTATTGAATAAATTGCACTTAAATAATGTCAACAACACTATTTTAATCTTTGGTTTTATTTATATTCGCAAAGAAAATTATAACGTTTACATGGTTATTATTTGACAGCTTCCGCAAATGTTGTAAACGCTACGCGTCGCCACCGTCGCGCACATAGTCAATACTAAACATAATGTATCTACCTACCGTTCATTGTTCACATAAGGCAACGGTATGTAATGATGCGCACAAGGGCAGCAAAACGTGCGAGCGCGGGCGCAGCGCAGATGCAATTTGTAGTAGACACGGCATGGTCTGTCGGCTCGCTCGGTACTTCAAAGAAAGAAGTAATAACATACGATTACGTATCTCCTTTTATCCCCTTATACTTTATGGCGTGAACGCTTTTTTTCTTCACTACAATAATACCCGTTTTGTCTTAGTTATGCCAGACGATTAAACAGTGATGGCAAATTAATTGATAGGTAGGTACGATACGATGTTTGCTAAACTTGTTTACGCAGTGTTTTGAAAATTAGGCAGTTTAATTGATATATGTAATATATTTTAAATATTACCCTACTTAAAATATAAAAATACTACTAAAAATATTACTTAAATAAAGACGTTGTCGAATCGGATTGAGATCGGCCTTTACAAAAACTGTACGAAACCATAAAATCGAGATGTTCGAAATGAAAGTTAATATTTTTATTACTGAGGCCGAGGGTAGTAAAAATATGTATTAAGGTAGGTTCGTACCTACTTTTTATATGGGTATTTTAATAGATTTAAAATAAGTTAGTTAGGTACCTCATTTCCTAGGTAAACTTAGGAACGGAATAGGTATAATGCCATAAAGAAGGAGAGTTCCTAGTTTTCTAGATTAAGGCGAGGAAGTGGTCAACAATAATTCCATAACCGGCACGCGCATCTAAGGCGCCAAAAGGGGTCGGAGCGTCTGAGCGGGGCGAGGATAACAATACGCGCGCTAGCTTATAACTAAAAGTCGTAAGCGACAAAATGGTTTTGTAATTTTAATATTTAGAAATGATAATTTAATAAAAATTCCTACTACCATTTTAAAGAGTATGTATATACTCAACTACTAAAAAAGTTAAGAGGCTTAAATCGGTCCCGTTTGCCCATAATATGTGAATCTCTTTTTAAAAAGAGGTATGTTTGATATATTTTTCTCTGTTATAAAAGTTACCTAATCATGTTTCTACAACTAACAAAATAAGGCTTATATCATGAACTTTCAGGTAACCAAGTTGTATTTTGATCCGTTTTGTATTTACTGAGAAAAATTGACATCCTTGGCGCCAAAAATTCCAATTCGTCCTCTTAAAATAACATTCTAGACAAAAAGTCAACGTGAGTCGTATCTATTCGAATCACTCGTATTCTTTTTCTATTGTTACATTTCTAAATGTGCAGACTAATAAGCAGACGACACAATATTGCAGACGGATAGAATTAAAATTTTAAAAGCATGGCTTCATGCACTAAGCTAGTAGGATAGTAACGCTTTGCTCTGTTTCCCAAAGGGATGTAACAGCGTCGGCGATTATCAAAGGGATTTAAATGATATCAATAGCTTTGTGCTACCGCGGAGCCCTTTGTCGGCACGCTCTTTAGCGGTAACATCAAAAGCGACAACTCTGCTTGCTCGCCGATCCATTACTGGATTTACTGGATACAAAGCGGACATCAAAGGTGCCGCCGGTTATTGCGTCACGTGCCATCATCGTTTGGCAACCTCTCATGTTGCAACTGCAAATAGAGAGAAAAAAAATATTGCACCCAACTTCGCAATTTAATTTGAATACTGTTTGCAGGCTGGCTGTTCTGTAGTATTAACTGACTAACAAAACAAGCAATTATTACTTGGAGTCTAGTTAAGTCAGTGGAAATTGAAACGCTTGCTTCCGCGGGGACTACCTAACAAAATTATCTATAGGCACCTGCCTATATGTAGTTAGATATCTTGTTAGGTAAGTACCTACCTGAAATATTTATTTACCTTTATGTAAATGTGAAGATTTTCCTACTCACTTGATACAACACAATCATTAGTAGATAGGTATAACGTTTGAGTTCGTTAGAATAATATAAACGAGTAGTATACATATAATAGATACGCAGATACCTACACAAGTAGGTACCTACTTTATTTACGAAGGTAAGCGCTAAATTGGCGGCAAAGCGGCATCGGCCGACATCAAAAGCGCGCTTCACAATAACGCAACTATGTATAGAAGAGATATGAATGAATTGTGAAACAGGAAACTGACTGTGGTTACAGTTTTTCTCTATCTTTCACGCATTGTCAATACGAAATTCGAAATGTAGTTCAGCTTGCAACAACATGTTATAGGTACCTATATCGTACGATGTGTGTAATAGGGTAAGAAAGGTAAGTATGGATTTATGTATGTTACCAATAAACGGTAGGTATGTTTTCCTGGCATATAGTTAGGCAACTGTTTACATATTGTACCTAAGAAATTAAAACCGTACCTGTGCCATAATCCCATAATATGTACTATGCATTTGACAGAGTTTATAAATAATCATCTAAAAAGACCTTAGTCTTTTTAAATGCTCATATTTGTAATTAGAGAACTGTGAGCTAAGTTGTTAAAAAATATATAAAAAGGGCTCAGTCTGCCGCCCGCGGCCGCCGGCCAGAGATACGATACTCATCTTTGTGACTTTGATCTTTCCGCTGTACGGCGCGCGACCGGGCGAGCGAGGCGGAGCGCGACCCTCCGCCACATTTCCTCATAATTACACTTATGCACCTACACGTTCTACACCTTGAAGTTTATTTTACGTGTTTTACACTTACACCCAGTCTATTGCGTTTACGGGCTAAAATAACATGAGCAAGGTTGCACTTCCCGCCTGTATTTGCGGAAAGGGTAGAAAACATACAACAACCTATAGGTACTGCGTATAAAAGTAGAACCTTCGCTCTCATTTCGACAATTTTTATTTCATGTCAAAGGGGACGAGCGGATTAACATCAAAGAGGTAGCTTATATGGAGAAATGAGTAGGTACCTGTACCTACTACCATACGAATAGAACTCACTTTACAGGTTAGTTAGTTAGGTATATGGTCGCCTCTCATTTGTTTTATACTCCGCTACGTCAAAAATTGTCTTAATACTTGCAAAAAAAGTTAAACAGACGTTAGTGACGTAGGTATTTACAGGAAATAGTTTAAAGAAAAAGCAAATTATTCGGTGTGTTAGCAGTTAGTGCGTCACCATCAGTGAGTAGGTACATATCGATACCACCAATCGACCCCCGATGGCAATAATCGCGCTCCGCGATCAAATTGATTACCAACATATTTTCCATGTCTTTGTCGGCTTTACCTGAAAGAACAACCACTGCCTAAGTCTGTGTCTATTTCTAGAAGATCATCAGAAATTAAAAAATTAAAAAACATACAGAAAGGTGTGTTGTAAAAATAAGTATTTAAAAATATTGAATAGGTAACAAGTGAATAATGCTTACTGCAGATGTCGGCAAACAACAATAAGTAGGCAATACAAATAAGAATTTATCGATCAATAGTTTTGGCTAGATACACGATCGATACTTGATTATGGCGTGTGATAGTAAGGAAGTATTTCTGTGTTATCTAATGAAACCTATCAGAGCATCAAAGTTGTGCCAAAGATTACAGTAGCTGTTTATAAGTGAATCTTATCCAATAATAAACACTCATCAATGGATAGGTAGGGTCAGTAGAACAGGAAATAAATGGGGAGGTGAGATAATATAATATTGTCTGATTTTATATGGTAAATAATAAATATTTTACGACGTTTCCCTGCGTGTAAAAGAACCACTTCGACTCATGAAAAAACCAGCGACAAATTGACTATTTCGAGGCGTGGCCGGCGGAGGCGGCGGCCGTCAAAGGCTCGCCGTGATCAAAGGCGCCGCGATCGAACGGCCTCGTCTTTGATCTCGCCGCACGAAGTGCAAATTATGTTATAAAGACAGTGAGTGGCTCGGCCGCCGAGCACTGCACTACTAATTAATTCAACCCGTTGCGTTACGATGGGCGATGGACACGCCACGCCATGCGCCACGGCGAAACGCACCGTCGACCTTTGATTTTATAACTACTTACGTTTTATTTTTTGTTTTCTACAATTTATGTTTCGAGGGGATTAGGAGGAACTCGCTTTTGACTTAGGGGGAATTAACGGGTTTCACACATGAAAGTAGACTCGATTTATAAAAATAAGGGTACACACTTAAGTACCTATGCAGTTTTGAAAACTTTGTATGACCATGGGACACGTTCTGTTCAAATTTTATTTTATCCTAGAGAACTTACCTGCTTGCAACAATTTGATACTTACAAAATGTTATTTACACGGTAGGTCGCGATGTTAGTTCTTTTTCTAATCAAAATAGGTAAATACCTGAGCACTAACTCTGCAATACCTTCACACAAGCACAATAGTGTTATAATTTAGTCCTGTGAACTTACCGCAGCTTTTTTAATACGGAAGGAACACGCTCACGAAATAACAAGGCCGCTATGCTTTATTTTGTTTAAGCAATTTACGACATTAAACACTGGTCGTTTGTAAACAATAACCGGTTCAAAGACGGTAGGCTTCCTTTGAGTATTATTTTGCGCGCGCCTGCGCCGAGTGCCGATAGGGCGGCATTTCGAAGTCGGCCAAACGGGCAAACGAATTGAGCTGAGGTCGTTGTTGAAGACTCGGCAGGCGAGGCCGGGCGGCGCGCGATGTGCGGCGCGCGGGACGTGACGCGGCCCGATCGAGAGCCGCGTGCGTCGACCCGCGCCGAGCTTTGATCTCGCCGCCCCGAACCGCCCGAGCCGTTCGACCACTGCCGCCGACGACGCCGCAAACCGTGCCGCGCAAACCTCCGACGATCCCGATCTGTTTCCACCTACCTACCATAATATGGTAGGTGTAGTTACAATCGCCCCATACACTTATATTTATGTTGGTAGTACCTACCTTCCAACTTTGCAGACATTAAAATAATGTGTTGTGTTAGGTATCATCATAATTCATGTAGGTGGTTGCGTGGGAAGACATCAGTCAAAATCATATACCTAGTGTAGGTAGGTAACCCTAACTCTTTATTTTATTCATCTTAACACAGAAAACGCGTAATTAACGGCGGCGCTGATTGAACTTTTAAGAATTTTTAGAACGGCTCTCAAAACCAGTAAGTGTGTAGGCAAATGACGTGTAAATTTATTCTAACACATCTTTTAATTTGCCGCAACATAGGTAATCAACTTTACAAAAGAGTGTGACCTTCTTTGATGGTAAGACAGTTATTCTAGTCGTGGAGTGATACGATCGCAGCCGTCGCGTCGCTTGCCATCAGATTACAGAAGTTGTATAAATAAACATGGGACGGGCGACAACAGATCCGATGTAAGAGTTACTCGGAAGTGCTATTTCCGACATTCTACGAATGTGTCCTCTTCAATAACAACTAGCTCGTCCCTAACCGTTAATACACTCATCGCTGACAGACGATAAAACAAAGTCAAATTATTGCTTGGAGCTTTCACTTGCGGTATAACTCGCGTCCCGAGGGAACTCAACAACACGTTATGAACCCATAACTTACGAACTTATACCTTTTATTATAGATGGATCTGAATAAAACTAATCTTTAAATAGGTAAAGTTCAAGTTGACCCAAAAAGTATGGATTTTGTTAGTCACCAAATAGAGCTTAATTAAAAAATTGTACTTATAAGAAGAATGACACAACATTTGGGCAAATGAATAGGTACGTATAAGCAGGAAACCCATAGGTAACTTAGAACATGTTTACTGGCGGACTAGCTGAATGGCGAGCTGGCGAGGCATAGGCTACGGTTCTTCGTATTCTCTCATATACAGATGTTTTTAGATTTTGAGATGTTGTGATAGTTTGGTTTTGTCTTCGTGCATGATAGTTTAGTTTCGAGCCGAAATCTCCTATGTATGGGCTGTAAGAAACTTTCTCAATTAACACTGTAGGTATGTAGTCTGCTTCCAGCCCTCACTGCTTTTTTGTTCTAGAGTGGTGGTCGCATAGCGCGACTGCTGTGCACGGGGTCACGGCCCAGAGTCTGGAAGCTTGTCACCAGTGCATCAAAGAGACCGTAAATGTCTGTTCTGCGCGGTGCTTTTATAATTGCATTTCTGACGATGCCGGTGTGGTTACCTATGTGGCTATACTACTTTAAAGGTACTTGACAGTGTTATGAATCTTACGGTGTATCAACTCGTTGAAATCTTTAGCCTCCACGAAACGCCTAAGTAAAGAGCCTAATCTAATCTCATGACTAATATTATTTTAGCATTTAAACAGAACCTGCTTTCAAGCGCAGCCCGACAAACAGAGCGGTATTTCAATAAAGTTTTCAACATACAAAGTACCTAATTTTAGTATCTCGTTGTTTGCGTTATCAGAGCTACCCCTGGTGTTACACAGCCGACTCGAGACCAGGATCTCTTTATTTGTTTGGTTTTCTTTCTCATGACAAGAGCACCGCGCTTCTATCGCTCTTTATCTATCAACTTGTTTAGATAACTCGGGAATCATTGCCATAGTGTAAATAAAAGAAGAGATATTATCTGGAAGTGTAAACTTTTAAGAAATTATTATACTTAGCTAGGCGGAATGTAAATAAAGAAAAGCGAAAAGTGGCTCTTAAATATTTTTATTAGGAGTGCCTGCTGTAACTAAACTGACCATATTAAGGCAGGCCTGCTTTGAGGTGCCTATTTACGATGTTAGATTGAAGCTAAGTGCAATGGGCTTAAACCAATACATAGTTGAAATCTGTATAGGTTGTTTTGTTTTGGCCAGGTTATATTCCACCTCTAAGATTTTTGAGTGCAAAGATCAATAAATGAAGCACTTATAGGTATCAATCAAGCTCGAGATGATACGGTTCAAAAATTGATTTAGCTTTTGGTTTCAGGGATTGCAGGTAACTGCCATCTTTAAGTTCTCACAGAAATTGTTTTTACAGTCATATTATAAATATATCAGGCTTAACATATAATATAAAAGAGACGAGCTTGCTCTGACAAAAATAAACATAGGATCATGTTCAATAGCTTTGGGATCGGATTGTGTTGCGGAAGTTCGCAATGCCGATTCAATGTGAAATCGCTCGGGGCATAGAAACTGCGCTGACGCTGGGCTCGATATCCGATTCAATTCAATCGAATACGATATAAGTCGACAAAAAATGTTGTGACAAGAGAACGCTGAGAACAGACGAGTTAACATGATTCCGTCGGAAATCGCATCCTGTTCTTTACGTTTTATTAGCGCCGCTGAACGTATTCGCGTCCGGTCGTGTGCGTTATAATCTTTTATGTCCAAATATTGATCTTTTTTCGCTTCCGTTCCATTCGATCGGCAGGAAAGGGGTGGATTTCGACTGACAACCTGGTAATGAACACGCCTTGTACGCGCTACCCTTTAATGTTGAAGTTAGCCCAACACGAACTGTTAACACGCAATGCAAAACCTTGCATGGTGAATTTGACCGAAAACAATGTTGACTTGATCCTGCTTTTAAATCACTGTTCCATGGATGTTCTTCCCAGGTCCAATATAATGATATCTCACATCAAGACTTACTGAGGAAGGTCCTCGTTTAAGGTCTGTTTTAATGTGTCATGAAACATTTCTTTACGACGATTATAAATCATGGATTTCTATTGGGTCCTTTGTTATTTCTTGAAAGACATAAAACCGAAAACATTAAAATAGCGATTAGGGGTCGGATGTCTCATCGATTATAAGAATAAGGTACATACAATGCACATATACGTGGTATATAAAATTAAATTATAAATTTAAAAAAACCCCCGACCCAAAAAAAGTACGCAATAATTATGACAAAAGGTTAAAAACGCTAAACCCTATAAAAAGCCAAAAATAACTTTTAACACTACGTAAACTAAATTTTGTCGTGTCGGGGGACCGCTCTAATTCATTACTTTAGATACGTGTTTTTTTTTTTAAACGAATGTTGTAATTAGGTAGGTATCATTTGATTTATGTAAGTATTTATGAAGGTAAAAAGCGGTCCCCCGACACGACAAAATTTAGTTTACGTAGTGTTAAAAGTTATTTTTGGCTTTTTATAGGGTTTAGCGTTTTTAACCTTTTGTCATAATTATTGCGTACTTTTTTTGGGTCGGGGGTTTTTTTAAATTTATAATTTAATTTTATTTCATGCTTTTTAAAGGAGCTCCTTAATTTTTCCTTCTTTCATTTAATTTATTTTATCTTAAGATGGGGTCGCTATTTGCGATCTCAGCCAAAGGAAGCTGTTTAACAATCCTCATGACAAACTGGCTCTGGGAGAATTGCACAGATTGAGAAACAATAAAGATTCACCTTTGGACATTCTAGATTTTCAGCAAAAATATAAATCGGTTTATCCGTTTAATTCCGGCATTCCAGGGTTTCATCCGCCACATCCCATTTCCAGCATCAGGTTCTCGTCAATCAGAAACATGAAGAGAACTCGTCAAGACAAATTCAACGAGCCCAAACTCGATGGGTTTACTAAAAGGCAGTTCAGGGTGGCAGCTCCTACCTTCGTGCCCTAACAGCAGACCAGCTCAGTGGTTCCAAAAGACATTAGTGTTTCAAATTTCAGATCCCAAGTAAACTGAGCGTGTAACATTCCTATCACATCTAGCAAACGAGCTGATGACCTTGAAGACCTGAACCGATTTCCGCCAAACATAGCTAAGAACACTCCCGACTGACATACCTTTTGAACAAAAAAAACCGCATTACAATCGGATCATCCGTTTGGGAGCTACGATGCCACATACACACACACACACACACACACACACACACACACACACACACACACACACACACACACAGACACGTCAAACTTATAACACCCCGTCGTTTTTGCGTCGGGGGTTAAAAACTATTTATAGGTGGACAGAGATGATCGATCCTTTTGAAACATCTGAATTGAGAATCTTCTGATTTTTATCTGCATCTTTGTCTATTAACTCGTTTGTATTCCAGGTACCTGAAGTACCTACTTTGGTATTATAGTACCTAAGCCAATATTTGGTTGAATGCCAATATAGGACACAGATATCAATAGCACAAATTCCTAAAAAAACATGTTTTATAGGTTCAGGTAATTTAATAAAAAAACATTGATTTCCATTGAACGAGGGTAGCCTAAGTACCTACCTTCTTACTTTATGCATTTTTTGCAGTTTCTAAGTAACTTGACCTACCAAATAGTGGAATTTCAGAAACTTCTGTGTTCAACACAATAAGGCGATTGTAACAGTCGGCGAGTTGTTAATGTTAAATGAAGCGGCCCACGAGGCGAGTCAGATGATAATGGAATTTCTGGGAACAACCCTTGTGTTCGTGGGGTGTGCCGCGGGGTGGGTCGCGGGGTAAGGGCGAGGGGTGGCGGGCAGCTCGGCGCGGACCATCCATCACGCTGCGGGGGTGCAATTAGGCGAAGTAGATGTGCTGACACGAGCGAGCCGCGCCGCCGATACGCATATACCACGCTCATCACTCCACGTTACACCAAATTATCTGTCTTTGAAACGCATGATAAAAAATGTGTTCTCCGCTGTAAAAAATGGTGTAATTTTTAGTTATAAATCTACATTGAAACTCTCGAAAAAGCTTAATTGTTGTCCAGATTTAGTCACTAAGCCTTTTACCCGACTGCCAAGAAGGGCACCTCTAAACGATTACAAAACAAAAAAAAACGAACTCGTTATCTCTCAAAACAAAGCCTTAAACTGACATGTCTAGTCAGCCTTACATTCCACACTATAGGAGTCATAGTTTTCCGTTTATTACTTACCCTTCGTTATCTATTACACTAAAATCCTTTAATAGCTTCCATTTAGCGGAGCCGAATCGGTGGATAGTGGTGGAAGAAGCAATGATTATCGGTTCGTTATGTTTAATTCCCATTAAAATTCGACAAAAAGTTAATGTCCATCCGGGCGATAACATGTTCGTGTGGTGGGGGAGGGGGTGAGCGGCATCGGCAGCGCAGTAGCAGCCGCCGATTATCCGCCGATAAGACACAAAAACAACTTTTTGATTTATGAAGAAAGCTCGAGAGGCGGCTACCGGGCGCCGCGCCCGGCCGCTCGCTTGCACCCTAGTGAAGTCACACATGCATCGTCTGTATCGACTTGTGTTTTCGTTTCTGTACTTTCGATGTTATCGATTTAGATTTGCTGTTAATACAGCAGGTACCCAACCGTCCACTACTTTGAAAAAATATTGAATTGCTTTGATCTGAGTTGAGACGTGGTTATAAGCTTGATACTAAATATTGATATGGTTGGTATTTATTCTAGGAAACAATCTGTTTTGAAGAAAAACATCACAGGAAAACCTGGACTTAAAAAACTTAAATCGCTGATTCTTGAGCAGGCACGGTCATTAATGCGCAAAGAAAGTACTCTAATCTCATTACCTACTTAATCCGATCCGACAAGAACGTTAAAATTGAATAAACTGTCTCCTATTCGAAGTATTTGATCACCATTATCACATTAAGCCTTACCGGTAAGGGTAATTAAGTTTTATAAAAATACGTTATTACGCTTACCAATTTAAAATCGCCGAAGTACCTACATACCCACCAGCATCGTCAGTGTTAATGGAAAAAATAATGAGATTTATTTAAATAGAAATTGTCGACAGGTGTTAAATCGGACAGCACTAGCGGGGAGTCGACAAGTCCGTCCCGCGGCCAGATTTTGAAACATATGTAAATGAGTTGGTCGGCGGCTCACAAAGACGCCGCCGCATCTGCCTCGCGACTTGCGCCCAACCCTTTTTATTAGCTACGCTTTAATTTTATATTATGTAAAACAAAAATTCCATCAATGAGTTATTGCAGATTGAACTGGCCAGGCGTTTGATCTATTCCAGCTTTGTTGGATTTCATTAACGCGGCTTAAATACTTAACACATCTGCCTTTACCACAGCTTCTACCCAAGTTCCGGATAGCATTTCTATTTTGTAGCAACTAAGAATCACGATTTGTGATGATTAATAGTTCCTAGTTCAATGTAACATGACCATTTTCGAACTAGGCCAAGCAGTTTAGGCCCACTGTACCTAACTAGTAGAAAGGCGCTATGGAATCCGTAGATCGTGTTTCAGTGCAATCTAAGACCTTGTACCTTCTCTATCTTATTCTTAATTCCACTTTAAGTAAAGGTTAAGTATTTTTGTGGTAAAATTCTGTTTTGCAATAGATGGGTAGGTAGTCTTGTCTGTAGGGTTGGTACCATGATCAGAAATATCTGCCAAATAGCCTGCAATGTCTAGACAGTCGTTATTTTAATCTTAACTTGGTAGAGCATCAAGGCACACAGAAGTAGAAATCGTAATCAAGGATACTCCAGTTATTTAACCGCTGCAAGATTCGGCAGATTTATCTGCAGACGCCTGACATCTCGTCTTGTGTGTCCTGTACCTTCCTCTCCCGAGTAAAGGTAAGTGCAGCGTTCCCTCGTGGCGCCGCACGGTCGGTCCAATGTTTGCACATCCTATTCTCTCGGCGGTGTTTGCACAACATCTATCAGCTGTCGTAAGTACACACCCTCGTGGTTTAGTTAGAAGGTAAAAGGTGTCATTTCGGACCGTGCTTGAATTGCCCTTCTATCATTGGACCTTGTAATTGACCTATGATATATCAGACATCTGCACAAAGGTTCTACTTTGAGCCTACAGCTTAATTAAAAATTCTAGATCTTAGCTATACATAGGATTACTTTTACGGCTTGATTTTGTTTGACACTCAGATAGCGACGTGTAACATGTCAAACTACAGCTCTTTCCTTGCTAAGTAAGATTTTAGCTCAAGTAATACCTGAGGAAATATACCACCATAGAATTCTAAAGAACAACGCAGAGGACATAGAATAGAGGTGGCAGCAGAAGCACTATAGCAAACATACGCGTTACCCGCCCGCATTTAATAAATAATGAAGCTAAAGTTTTAAAATAAATTTAATCAGAAAAACTAAAAACTATCGTAATAATATATCCCTCATTCATTAGCTAATAGCTTAAAAAAGTATTCAACTTCCGTTTCGCCGTCCTCTGGTAGATCTGTACAATGCACGGCATTATGTACTAGTGTTTTTCCATAAAGGGCTCTAATGGAATCAGGGTACAGCTGACGACATAAGTCCTGTAATGATGATGTCACGTCAAGCCAAAATATCCTAGTCTGTTGTACACTTGGGCTCGTTTGTTAAATGTCAATTCGGTTACCTAATTAGAAAATGATGTCTCCTGCAATAATACTATAAGTTCGAATATTACGGATTTGGAGTCAGTATGGGATACTGGTATCCAGCCGAGCCAGTCCAAGCCCATGCCCCAGGCAGTGAGACTGGTGTGTAACGCACTGTGGACTCTTAGAGAGCGGATAAAGACTACAATGAAGTTAAATCTTACCGGATCTCGTGGTCCACATAGCTTTCTGAATTCAGTAACGCTGTTTAGGCTGGTGTCGGTACACTTAACTTCTAACGCTAAACATTTTCCTTCTGCTAGATGGATACACGAGGCCTGAAATTGAAACTTTACTATATTGAGGGCATATCTACTTAGTTTTGCATTCATATTATTTTATATTATGTTAATCAAGATGATGATTTGCAGAGTGGAGTATTAACCCTCGCCAACATAACAGTGTAAAGTAATTTACCTCATATTCAGGTATGACTCCTTTGTAAACCTCGTAGAATTCTTCAGCATTTGGCAATTTCACGGAAAACATAGCCATGGCGGAGATGTGAAACTTTCCAGCAGTAGAGATTTGTTCTAGGATAGCTCCCACATTGCCATCTAGAACCGCGTGTGGTTTGATGACGCAACAAGTGCAATCCGTGAGAGTTGAGCGGAATGGAACGCGCGGGATTCCTTTGTCGTAGCCAAAAAATAGCTCCAGCATCTACAATCAGGTAAAGTACAAACAGATAAAATATTTCGAAGCTTTGCTTAAGGCACAAATGATTATTACGAAATGGTTCTCAGAAGCTGGAGGAGTAAAAAGCTTAGGTCCATACCATTCGCGCATCTTCACCCGAGTGACAACCATGGGCGATATTTCTAAGTTTATTTTCTCCGTACAATTTACGGAGAGTGCCAGGCTCTGCATCGATCGGGTCCGTTGCTCCTAAGCAGCGGCGCCATTCTACCACTGCGTTGGGCCCCACCAGTTCCAAGCCTACCACTTCGCCACTGGTTATGTAGTCAATTACGATACTGCAAAATATATTTGTATCAGCATAAGAATTCACATGCTTACCTAGGTACGAAATTAATGCTTCAGAAAAAAGGGAACATCGATGGATGGATACTTACGGAAGCATACTACTTCCCGCGATATTACTGTACATTGTCATAGCTAATTCTTTACTTATCTTCCCGTTTTTTAATCTAACAATACGGAATCCTTTCTTGGTTATATAAGTTATTATTTTCCCATGTATATCTGGTGATACGGGTTTAATCATTGCGAAGGTGCTGTAAATAAAAATGTATTTGTCATGCCCAAAGTAGTTATACCTATATTAAAAGTACCGTGCAGTCATATGCTCATGTAGGTATGCTCGATCAGTCGAAAAGTTTTAAGACTGAGGACTTAGCCGTACATAGGTGTATGGGTTCTCATCTCAACAAGGAAGCACGGTAGCTGAGCGTCACATCGTAAAACAGGCCTTTACACCTCTAGCCGTGAATTGTGGTCGGAAGTGATGGTCTGAGCTAATCTTGTCAAGCGACTTAGGATATCTAATTGGTATCTTAAAACTCGTATGTATTTACCTTTCAACTTTGTTAAACAAAGTCTTCCGTGTAGCTGGAGCGCAATCTGTTATGAGCAACAATTTTGAAAATATATTTACAATATTCCCTATTTGAAGCATTTCTAGTTTAAGTGTTGGCAGCTGTACCCGTCGCACAAGATTATGTCCCTTTTTTGCGTTTAATACTTGACATGAATTATCGAATGGAAAATAATTCAACACTAGTTCTATTATGGCGTCAGCGTCTGCATCATACATTTCGCACAAAAAAGTATATTTGTCAAAATAATCGTACACCTGCAATAACACTTTAATTAATGATTTAATCATCAGTCGTTTTCAAGAAACATTTCTGTGGTAAGAAGACATGAAAACTCATGCTTAAGTTGTTTTAACGTAGAATAGGTACTCAACAGTCTCAGCGTTTTCCCAAATTCACCGTTGGGGTCTAACGTGAAATTATAACAAAAGCTTGTAATAGAGACCGGCAACTTTGGAAGCGCACCCCCAGGGCAGGGGTGTAACACTAGCTGAGAACATCAACTTCTTTCCAACCCGGGAATCGAACCCAGGCCCTATACGATACGGCAGTCGCAAGCGCCTAACAAGCGCGACCTTCGCATGGAATTTCCGTACCAGGATTTTCTACCAAACTGGGGGTATTTATATGCATAGTATCTTAACGAATATTTTAAGACAGCAAATAAAATTATGTTTTACCATATTGCTGCAGGAACAGTAATGCTTTATAAAAGTAAACTTATCAGAAAATAGTAATTAATTATAAAACTAGTGTAGATATTTTATTAAAATGAATAAGTTAAAACGGAATACGTTTGCCTTAATGGCTTGCTTGACATATTGTCAAAAAGATAAAACCAAAGAAGTTAAAGACACGAAAAAGTTTGAGTATCATTGTCATGGCCTATTCTTATGCAGAATTACGAGAATTACCGACCAGATAATAATCTATAGGTAGTGGTACTTCTTCTAATCTTTCTTCCTACTTAATATTATAAAAGCGTTTGTACGGATAGATTTTCATGTAACTTGGCTATATAATATAGCTTATTTATTCATCCGAATAACACGAGAATAATAAATTATGTACAGGCTTTTTTTATTCATGTGCGGAAAGCAGTTGCCTCGAGACTGACTGGGTTGACATTGCAGGTTTGTGCTAGTGTATTATAATGCTGCAGATTTTGTTAACCAAAGAAAAAATAACAACTTCTTCGAGCCCCGCGTACACGAGTTCACGACGATCAACGAGCAACCGTACAAGTGCTTATTAGAGAATATAATTTTTGACCGAATTTTGTTATTTGTTCCAATGGCTCGTTTTATTTATACTGTGCTTTGTGGGTTTTTAATCTACACTTGAGCCATTGACAGTGACAGTTTTCAGACAGTGACAATGACATCACAGTCAGTTGTCAGAAGTTACGGCATCGAGCTCGGCGTGTTTTGTGAAAGAAATTGAAGGTTAGAATTATCAAAAATGGGTAAAATTAGGAAACCCAAACCTGCTAGAGCAAGGAGAAGCCAAGCCGCCGAAGAAAGTGATGAGGAAGAACAACTCCCAGTTGATAGCAAAGAAAATGCTATCCAAACAATATTGGATCAATTACAGGTCAGTACTCTTGATTTCTCAAATATCTTTGAAACTGTATTGAAATACAGTAGAATTCATATATAACGACTTCGCTTATAACAACTAATCGGTTTTAGCGACGATAATCTTTACTCAAGTTAGGTTTCGTATACAGGTACTAAGACAATATAACCGTTTAGTGCGACTCCGGTTTAAGCGACCAACTGCTTATAGCGACCAATATTTATTATAATACGTCCGGTTAAAACGACACACGCGCAATGTTTTGTTTACCTACGCACTCGCACCCCCGCCCCGCGTTCGTATCGTTTAAACCTTCCCTGGACCTCTACAAACATTCTAAAACCAAAATAAGCCAAATCGGTCCAGCCATTCCGGAGTTTTAGTCAGACTAACGAACAGCAATTCATTTTTATATATAAGAAGACTAGCTGACCCAACAAACTTCGTATCGTTTAAACCTTCCCTGGACCTCTACGAACATTTTAAAACCAAAATAAGCCAAATCGGTCCAGCCATTCTCGAGTTTTAGTGAGACTAACGAACATCAATTCATTTTTATATATAAGAAAGAAGATATATGTATTCGTAAGTTATGTATGTATGTACAAGTTATGTACTTAAGAAATAATCCGTCCGTTTTGTGCGTCGTCCGGTTAGTACGACATAGTATCGTCGGTCCCTTGAAGGTCGTTATATCCGGATTCTACTGTACTTGATTTTGATAGCTATAATTCATATTGTAGGGTGCTGACGTTGAAGAAAAGTACTGTGGCTTGCAAACTTTTGCCATTATGATAGAAAATCCGGAGAACGTACCACATATTATGAACCGTGGCTTGGTGAAAGTGGCAGCTCCTCTTTTGATTGACCAAGCTAGCTCAGTGAGGAATGCCGCGGCTGGCTCTCTCAGGAACCTGTCTACAGTGACCATGGACACCTGCGATGCTATGATGGAACAGGATATAATGACTCCACTGATCTGCTATTTCCATGAGGTTTGGATTCTTATATTTTTTTATTTATGTTGACAGCAAAAACTTATGTGACAACTTTTGTCTGTCTGTTCTAATAAAATTGTTGGGATATTAAATAATATGTCTGTATTTACATTCTAGCGTGCAGAAACTTGGGTTCCTGATGTTAATTCTAAAACAAAGGATGAAGATATTGACACATTTATTCAGTGTGTCAATTTACTGTTGAATCTATGTGAAAGTTCAGGTATGCAAAAAAAAGTATATAAAATATATGTATATACCTACTTACACCATGTCCTCTTAAATAAACGTAATTCCTTACGTCTTTGTAAATATATTTTTTCTCTTTTCACAGATCTCGCTGTAAAATATTTAGGACAGTCCAGAATATTAGATATACTGCCTCGTTACTTGGATCTTGGCACTTTCAGCAGTGACATTGTAACAGCAGTTTTACAATGCCTGTTTGTTGTTGTAGAAGACAATCCTGCAGCTATGGCTAAAATAAAGTCAAATGCAGAAAAACAGCTAGAAGCTTTATTAGGACTTGAGGGAACTGATCCAACAATACTACTGCTAAAAACACTTTCTGCTGGTGTTATAATAAATACATGTGGTGGTAATATAACCACACTGCCTACTGATGTTATCAATAGAATAATGTCCATATTAGCTAATACTCTGTCAGTGGACCACAGACTCATCTGTAGTCAGTTGTCAAGTAGTGTGCCATTAAAGGATGCTTCAGGCAAAGTTGAAGCACCCAAAGGCAAGGCGGCACAGCAACTAGAGAGCCAGATACAATCTGTATCACAAATGTTGACTGCTCAGCAAAGTTCTATAGAAATTATTGCTAATATTTGTTCATGTGAAGGTAAGAAATTAATCAGATGAGTCAACCTTATTGTTTGTAGTATATAGTATGTATCAAGTTTCAAATTTTCATTTGGTGTTGTAGATGGTGATGAATTACAAGGCAATGACTCATCAGATAGTGATGAGCCAGATGAAGAAATTTTGGAAAATGGTCATGAAACTGTGCTTGCAGAAGACAAGCTGCCTCCAGAAGTGATGGAAGCTTTTATATCTTTGGAAATATTTGAAAAAGTTTGGGCTAGAACCCAGTTACCTGCTCAGAATGTAATGTTAATATTAAAGGAATATGAAGGATCACAACTTGTTCAAAAGAGGTATGCTGGATTAATTGATTTATATTATTAAATAGATCTCATCTCATGAAAAAACATTATAATGTTAATATTATCTAAACCTTTTCAGACTCCTCAGCTTGCAAACTCGGGCACTTTTATGTGTAAACAATTTATTATCTACTCTTCCAATCGAAAATCTTGGTGGAGTCAATGGTGTTTATAAAATCTGGGTAGATACAGGAAAGCTAGTTTTCAAACAAGATGCTGAGAATTTAAATCTTCTGGAATCGGCTACAGCTGTTATGAGAGCGGCTTTGGACAAGATTAAGTTTAGAGAAAATGGCAATACCAATGACTGCAGTTTGTTCAGTGACTTGGCTTTGTCAGATATCGAGGTAAGTACACTGCAACTTTATTTTCATTATTCTCAGTGCTTTTAACTTTTGTTAATATCAAAACATTGCCAAATTATCTTTGGAGTTCCTCAGGGCAGTACACCATGCCCCACTTGTTTTTCTTTCACGTGTTTAATATTGTTGTCTTTTTGATTGGATAAAAACATTATCTGCCTACCCTTTTCCCAACTGACAAATTGAGAGATGTTTTGAAATATGTTTTCTATTTCAGATTATGTTGACTGGAGTTAAAGAATGTTTAGTGCCCGAGATAAGATCAAACCTAATCCGGATGATCGGCATTCTAGCGTTACTGCTAGTTAATAACTTGAATGACGTAACTTCTAATGTAATATGCACAATTACTGAATTTATATTAGAACAAGCACATAAAGAGAACGAAGTCTGGGTACTAGCTGAAGCTATCGACACAATTGTAGATCTATATTCTGAAGATGAAACAGATGTGTTGGCTGCTAAGGTTAAGTTGACAGACAAACTGGCTATACTAGCGCCAATACTGAAAAATAAGGTAAGTTTTGTAAAAACCTTGTACCTACTGTCATAAAGTAATTGGAACCAGTCAAAACTTAGAATGTTGCTCTTCTTATATTTCAGGCGAGACAACAAAAGAAGCTTCCGAAAGAATATAAAGTGCTTGTAAGCACAGCATCGTCCAATTTACCAAGATTTATAAAGTACAAGAGAGATAGAATTAGTAGGTTATAAGTGCGTTCTTTGAAATACTTAGTAAGTATAAAATGTTGATCATTTACATTGACAAAGTTTATATCCATGATATATATTTTTTGTAAACACATTTGATCGTTTAATTTAAAAAAATACTCCTGAATATAATGGTCGGGTAAATTGAGTAACACAAAATCAATAGAATAATAATTTATTAAACAACAATGACTGAACTAACAAATATCTAATCCCAATGTGAACATTTGTATAAATAGTTAGGAATCTTGCACACAAATTCACAGTGCATTATATCACCACTTGCGGATTTTTAATGTCAACGGCAAACCGTTGGCACATCCACCGCATCGTACGTGATTATTTTGTGATACTACAAAAGCAAACATTCAATATATTAAAATATTTTTATCACAAATAAAATTATCCTACGCCGCTAAATATTTAGAATATTTTATGGCAAAACAATGCTCTTATTTACGCTGTTAATTACGTATATGAATTCGTATAGAAGGCACTAGTATTTTAGTTAAGCTTGTGTTACGAAAGTTTCATATTGCAATCCCCTTAATGCATGTTTGAGATCCGATTACATCTAAACCACGTTCGTAATAATCTAAAAATCACATGTTACAACACACTAGATTCCTTATTTGACTAATTACTAGTGTACACAGCTGGATTGTTTCACTTTGCTAGACATGACTTAAAATACTAATTTGTATGATGCTCATTGGATAACTGTTAGGTAAGCAGCTTCCTACAAATTATGAACAGCTAATAAAATAATTATTATTATGTATTTTGATAAGAATAGGTAAAAATACATTTCACGTTCTTCGTTTTGTTCATAAATTATAAAATATGTGGGGTCCACAGTAAACAGCCATAATTAAGTTTCAAAAGTTAAGATTCATGGAGTACTCGAGCCTCCACCATAGTGACTCCTCCTAGGCTTTGGTATGGGGTTTGGTGAGGTTGCACCGTTCTTATCAAACCTCCTTTTGATTTCAGACACAGATAGACGTGCTTCTACAGATGGAATATCGTCTTCGTTTAAGGCAGAGTTTAGTTTATTAATTTCTCTCTCGAGCTCTCTAGTGGCTCTATCAATTTCTTGAAATTCCTTTTCTGTACTTGAAATTGTTTCTATGCTCTTTTTGGTTTGCGAGTCGTCATAAAGTTTACAAACAACCTTCTGTAGCGCGTCGTTTCCATTAGTGTCCATGTGCATTGTGTCCTCGTTTAAGTTTATGTCGTAAGTTGTGTATGTCGTGTCTAGGGCATTAGTAAGGCTCTTGCTTCTCTTATTAGATAATGAGTGGAAATCCTCTAAATTACCGCGTCTTAATCGTATGTCGTCTTCATTAACGCTGGAATTGCGTCTGTAGGTTACAATGTCTATCTTATGGAATGCGGCTGAGCTCAGGATGTCCTCTTCCGAGGAACTATTTCTAAGTGTCACTTCGTTGTCTTTGGATTCAGTTTGGTTTTCAGTTTGTCCGTTTTGCAGTTTACTTTCTACATCAGTACTAACCGTGACGTCAACAACTTCATTATTGTTATCGTTATTAGAAATTGTTTGTTTAGTTTCTACGGTTTCCTGGTTCGTGCTACTAACATCTTCATCTTCAACTATTTTTAGCTCAATATTTAGGTTCATGTCTTCGAGTTCTAAATCACCTTCAGTGTGGTTCAATACTTTGTCTTCGGTTTCAGTTGTATGTACTTCAGAAGTGACGCTGGAAACCTGTAATATAACAATAAGCATGTTAGTTAATATGCCATTACTGAGTTCTACACAATACCCATAAAATATAAAAATGTTATGCCTAAGCTTGTTCGATATTTTATCAGGTATCTGGCAGTTCTTCTTAAATTTTCTGTTCAGTATTCCGAGTTGTTAAGAACCTAGACGGGTTAAGCAGTGTTTACACAGAATACATATAGCATGCAGCGGTGGTAGGTAAATACAGAATTGCTGTCCCTATTAGTTTTTGGCATGTTTCCCTAAGCCTTTTGTTACGCGAGTGCATCTGTGAGTCAATAGCTTTATGTGCGAGTGTTCGGTTTTTGGATTAGAATGTAAAATTTGCTTTAAACGCAAAGGTTCGGCGACCCTTACAAAGTATTCACCAATTTATCTGTTTGTAGTGTCTATAGTTCTTGAAGTGACTGACAGGACTTCTCCTAATTTTGACAAAAAGAAAAAATAAGATAAAGAAAGTATGTAGTTAAATCATTAACAGAGATGGTAAAGAAACAGAAGTTGTGTGTGAAGTGTATTATAAATAATGCATACTCAGTTTTACAGCAGAATATAAAGACGTGTAAGACGTGACCATGAACGTACTAAGTTAATTCAATAGAACCTTTAGACCTGGCACTCGCATGTGAGTATTATAATCACATGCATTTTGTTCGATAGATTCATTTTAATCATTCAAACAAGACGGAAATATTCCACATTTATCGATTTACGTGAAGTAACTTTCATATCGTCTACTTAACAATAGTTTTGTTCTTGTAAGTTCCTTACCGTGGTATCGGCAGACTCAGGCGTGGTGAAGATGGGTCCTGGCGGTAAGGGCGCTCGTTTTTTCTTACGTCTAGAAGCGCGTACGGGGGGCACTGGTCCGTCTTCATCGAAGGGGTTGGTACTTTCCACGCTCAGTCGGGATCCTGACACTTCGCTGCGGGCCAGGCGAGGGGTTGCACTGGAAATATACAACATTTCTTAATGACTGAGCGTTCCTCCTAACTTTTCTTGACTCCTGATGTGATTAATTTTGGTATCTACGTTTGTGTAACGAAAGCCAGACGACTAAAATCACATTCGCTATTGTAATGTTGTTGATTTCACAGCTCGATAATTACTGTCGTTTCATAAATTGTTAAACACAAATGTGGTAATAAAATCCCAGTTCCGTTTTATAGTTCTCAGTATTCAGTCAAGTCTTGCTGTTAGACTTTGCTCAGACTACCTCTGAGCAAGGACAGCGTCGACTTGATATTTATAATGCAATCTTCGTATCTAAGAAGTGGCTTAGATGGTAAAATTACGGCGTATAAAAAGTTTTGACAAATTATCCGTTCCGTAGTTCTCCACTAAATTAATGTTTCTATTTATAAAGTACCTACTTATTTTTTAATTAAGTTTAAGTAACAGGTATTATACCGTAGCCTCACAGATGATAATTATCTTATGTACAGAAAATAATAAATTATGAATCATTAAAGATAAGGAAAAACTCGATAAGATTTTCCTTGACTTCTTTTAACCATATGGTTTTATAAGATAAGCTGAATACACAGACCTTATGTACTCTTACCGTTCTTCTAAGTGGAACAAATTTCATGCATCGGCTTCGCAAGGAAGGATTTGAAGTAAGTACTTAATACGTCTGTGTAAGGAATTACCTTAAGGATTGGACCTCGTGATGGCTGGTGCTGCGCAGTCGTTCTTGAAACCGGGAGCGAGGCAGTGGGGTGATGGAGCCGCCGTACACGTAGCGGTCGCCTCTCTCCGGGGATCCCACCGTGCTGCGCGCGCCTGCCGTTGATGCTGTCGAATCTGACAGGAAGAATAAAAGATAAGATACATTATAAGAAGGATTCTGTGTATTTTATTGACGATCGAACGGGAAACAGCTACCATATTATGTAACTATAGTGTAAACACATAGATTTTGTGTATGTACCTAAGTACGTCACGTTTTTAGTTAGCAATGCTTCAAATAAGCTTATGTTAATTATATGCATAGGAAATGCATTATGCAGCTATGTATGAAATTACGTCAACGATTGTATCTTACATTGCAATGCTCTTCGGTAGATTATAGGTGAGGTCTCTCCATTTAACTGAGTGGTGCTGGATCTCTCTGAAGATGACTGTTGCCCCTTCTTTCCTTTCTTCATAAACGATCTAAAGGCCCTGAAAAAGACGACGTGAGGGTAAGTCCAAATCAACTTAGCTATTATTTATATCTCAGATATAATACTTTTTTAAGAAGAGAGCTTTTGTTCGTTTTAAAAGATCTCCGTTATGAACGTGAGAAGTCGTGGGAACCCGCATCTAGTATATTAGAGCTCAAAGAGATGAATACAGTAGTAGTTAGTAGTTATTATGGCAGGCAGGAGTTCTCACAATGCCGTTAACGGATGTCTGTAGGCGCAATACTGACAAAGGTAATGGAAGTTTAGTGCACTTGATTCCACTTGAACGGTCACAATTGTGCCGTGACGGACGAATGAGTGGCCAACGTACGCCCACCGACTTGGGCTATATTCGTTTCAAAATGTTTGCAAGGAACGAAAATCAATAGAAAGTTCTGGAAACTTTTTCTAACCATTGATGTACCTAAAGAAAAGTTTTGGGCCGTGTCCTGCCGAGTTGTCGATAAGAGCTTAAAACTTCATGAAAATTTTCCATTTTTTTTTTTATAAATTGGTATTTGCTCATTAAACGATTTTCCAATTACAAATATCATTCGACAATTCGTCGTTCTTGTTAAGAGTGTTGATGAAAGAGTTGCTTGTTCAGAAAATCAATTAAGATTTTTATGGCACAATTTTATGGATATTTTGCGACAAATAGCCTCGACCCAGTCAGAGTTTGTTAGTGTTTAACTTCATAAACAGTCATTCGTTTGCTATCTCAGTTACGTCTTGTAAACGGACAGTTGGAGTCTGTATGACATTAAATCTCGTAGGTCACACGATAAACTGTGATTTGCATGACCTGCACTTGAACTGCAGCGAATCCCGGCGACATGATTGCTTCGGTTAGTCAGCTAGTGCATTCATAAGACAAAAATCAAAATCAAAATCAAATCAACCTGGATTTGCACCTGGATTCTTGTATACATATTGAAAATAATATAAATATATTCTAAACCTCTTTTTGTCCGTTTCCGTAGACAGGTACGGAAACATATATTTATTTAATTGGATTAGTAGGTTTTAGCAGAAAATAGGTTAATTATTATCTACCTTGTGTTATAATTACCCACTTATTCGTACTATCTGATAATAATGATAAGCATATAAATATATTACCTATCTAGGTACGTAGAGATCGGCTTAGGCTGCATCGGAATGTCAATGCAAGATTCATACAATAGCCGAAATATGTAAAAAAATTAAGATATTTTTAAGACCCTGACGCGAAAAGCTTGGGAGCCAAGTATAGTAACTAATCAATAGAAAATTAGAAAGATTTTATTCATGTCTGAATAACACATAGGCATTTTATACGTATCAATCTGTGAATTAGAACCTTACGATCATTATGAAAATAAAAACAAGAAATCTTACCGCTCACATGTTTTTTGTTACAAATGGTTTTTTAAGTGCAAATATAAATTCATGAGTATAATTTTTGTGTCGTTGGGATCATTATAAATGAACGTTCCTACCTAAGACGAGTTAAGACTAAGGTTGAATCAAGGTGATAATTCTTCGTAGGTACATAATACAGCAGGTACCTAGGTATATATTGTAAGGTAAGATATACGAAGTGGTAATTGGGTAGGGAGTTGAACAAACATTGGCATGGAAATATCAACAGTAAGAGCATAAACTGCACTTTAACTGTATACCTACTTCTGAATATTACTGTTCTGGATATTATTAGACTGATATTATAATACCTAACTAAGTAGGAATACTTAATCATTCTTTGCACATGCATTGCCTAGCGCCATACCGCAGAAAAATAACTTAGGTAGGTACCTACATACCTATAAGAATTCGAGAACTCGGCATCAACTATCTTTCACATGACTATAATGCACATCGGTATTTCATTTCACTATCGATGCGTTTTTCTAAATTATTATTTTTACGGCGCCTATAGGTGTAATCCATTTTATAGCACAAACAGCAAAACATTCCGCTTTCTACGAAATAATATTCCGGTTATAGTCCATAAAACTGAGTGCAGTAACAAAAGTAAAGATGAGATATCAATTGTCCACCAATTTCATTCCTGTTTATTTGTATTTATTTGTCAGAATAATGTTACAAAAGATCTTAAATTTATTACATGTCCCAATTATTCTACCGTTTTCGGTGTACAAATACTTATAGACTACGGATTATACAAATACAAATAATTCAAAATTACATAATATTTAAAAAAAAAAAACAAATTATATAAACATAAATTTAAATTGAAGGTCAATCTTTATCATGTCAATCTTTATTATTTAGAAAATCATTTACTGAATAAAAACATTTGTCCAAGAGCCATGAAAACATTCGTCTTTTAAATTTATTAAATGTAAGCATTCTCAATTCTGTAGGAAGTTTATTAAAAATTTTAATTGCCATGCAGTATAGGTACATTTCTGCTATATAAATGTAATTTCTGAGAAGGTACCTGCAACTTCCCAGGATTGTTCTTATGTAGCCGTACTGAGTTGTGCTCTTTTAATGGGAACAAGGAAGAGTATTTTTTCACAAATATGCAAATTTCGTAAATATATAAACATGGAAGTGGCAGAATTTTTAATTCTTTGAATAACGGAGTACAAGGGTCTAAATACTCTGCTCCACTTATGGCTCTAATACATTTTTTTTTTGTCCTGTTACCAGAGACCTGAATAGATACCTATACGTAATACGTATAGCTTTACGGTTTCTCTAATCAGACTATCCTATAAGAGTCATAAACGTGAAGAAAGTAAGTTCCAGCATTTTTTCTGCAGAGATTTTGAAACTTTACGACTGAAAAAATGACAGGTTGTTTCGTCGAAAGCGGGGGACATATCTACATTATTCTACAATACGCATTGCATGCACCTGTGCTGCGATAATTGTAGCTAGGGCTGCCATCTCGAATTTCGCCAAACCCGGACAAACATTAAAAAAAACCCGGACATTTGGCGTAAATCGCATTTTTTCCCCGAACGAGTACGATTTTGTTTAAACAAAATAATATCTATTTTGTAATCCATTTACTATTAACATATACTTAAATTCAATGAGGTGCTTTCTTACATGAAAAGTGTCCGGGTTTTCCCTGGACGCTTCTAGAAAACCCGCCCGGACGTCCCCCGGACGGTCAAAACGAGGACAAATCCGGGGAAACCCGGACGGATGGCAGCCCTAATTGTAGCCCACCTTCAACTTTGAGAATGATTGAGAAGGCGCAATATCCGTAGCTGTAATAGTAGTAATAGTTATGTAGGAATTGAATTTTAGGGCGACAGGTATGATCTCATTCTCCATTCATCAGATTTTAACAAGCTATCATGCACTGGTTTGTTATGATAATATTGAATGGAAAAATACTTATAGAATTAGGCTGAGTAAACGTGATTTGTGATTGATTATGTAAGTGATTAATATAATAGGTACAAGTAGATTAGATAGTGTTGTACCCCAATTTTAGCTGCCACTTGGCTGTATTTTAGATGCGCAGTGCCACCACCTCCTCTTATATTCGAGTAACAATTGCAGTACCCAAACTCGCGCGCTCTTTTTTTTTACGGGGGTAAAGCCATGGGTAGAAGAGTTTAGTCGCAAACTGCAGTCACCTGCATCATACAACATAAACACCCAGATGTAAGGGTACCTATAGGTAAGTACGTTCATATCTGCGGTTAGCGGTTACCATTCCACTTGACAAGGAATCACTAAGCCTGGCTTCAGTTGATTGGCATATGTGATAAGTTTAGTTACGTAATAAGATATAACTTCAACATTTATGTACCATGTAGTATTCCTCCTACTTACCAAGGCTGTGACCTTCATAGACATGTAAGTGTAGAGAAAATTAACGGGCCAGTATTGCTCTAACTATCCTAACTGAACTGAACGGGGCATGACCCACTTTTACGCACTTGTTTTATCACACTTCTGCTGGACGAATGATTCACCTCAGACTCTTTATCTTATATGTTAAGGCATTATAGTCCGAACAATACATCTACTATACTTTAATCCAATGTTAATCGCACCTCGCTTACTTATAAGTATTTAAATTAGTAATAATTAAAGCTTACGAAGGTTGTCTGAAGCTGTAAATACACGTTGTTAATGTAATATTTTATGATACTTAAGTTAGTTTTGTATCTATTTACATGAATTGTGAAAAAAGAAAACCTAAAATTTTATATAACTTGGCTGCGGAAACTGTTACTAATTTGAATATTAAAGTGGGTCAATAACAATGAGACGCAATACGAAATATTCATTTTGTATTTTCAGTATTGTTAATTGTGCCTAGCTAAATATTTTTACTAAAAAATGTAAGGACTGAAACCGTCCTAACTATTTCAGTTCTTAACTAAGAGTTCTATTTTTCTTAACTCTATGCAACTTGTATTATTTTCAAAACGTCATCTTTGATTCGCTTGTAGCAGTAGGGTAGGGTCAGCATGTATGTGCCTATCTGCTGCAAAACACGTGTGTCGCGTTTTCTAATCAATATTTATGTGGGATATTGCCATCGTAGATAAAAGGTTAACGATAATCCATTTGACATTCTGATATTGATTCATTTGTCAAAACTTGTTCCAACACTTCACATAGGTACTACTAAGTTTATTTTTACTTAGGACTTAATCACCACATTGTTTTGTCAATAAGCTTATGAGTAATAAGTCTAAGGACCTGATATTCCTTGTATTCAAAACTACAGAGTACTTATAGGTAACCTGATTCATACATATTTATCGCATTATCAAATAAAATATCAGTAGTGTACACTTTCTTTCTGCATGCTTAATTATATTATTTATCAATAAGTGGTAAGTACCTAAATTCCTCAATCCTCGCACGCCAAGTGGTGCTCACGAACAAGGCTTAATTGTTTATTAGAAATCTGCAGATTGTTTCGCAATGCGTTAGTTAACTATCGAGAATTTGTGTCATTACACATATTCGTAGTTAAGAGATCTTGATAAGTATGTATTGTCATCACTAAAGAATTCTCTCAAGTCTCTCGAGTTGAATTTATTTCAAAATGCAAGATATCTTGTTTCTCATTTATGTATTCGTTGTCTTTCAAATGACGCGGCAATTTCGTAGCTCTAATTAAACCGTAGCATGAAATAAAATACCTACCTAACTAGATTGGTAGTGTAAAAAATCCATTAGGTACAGTTTGCAATTCGTAGAATAGAATTTTGCTTTGATGTAGAGTCGATGGTTTCCAATCATTAGACTTTCTTTGCGCATGTGGGTCAATGTATGTAATCAATCACATAGGCTGGGTTTTTCAGGCGTTGCTTTGGTTTCATTCATTCATTTTTACTCGGACAAAAAATATTTTTCAAGTTTGATGCTTTATTCAAGCAAGGAAGAGAAAAATACGGAGTGTGATGTCCTTCAGAATTTTACTAGTAGGTACAGTAGTTTACTAGTAGTTTGTGGGATCCACACCATAACCCTAGTAAGCTCTAAAGTAAACTGGTGAGACGTGGAACAGTATCAGACGATGACAATATCATTAGCTTCCTATCTTCGTAAATCATCGCAGCATTTAACCTGTTTGGGTGTAGGAAGGTAATGCATTGTGGTCGCAGGTTTCTTATTTATTCATCCCGAGCTCTGGCTTCGTGTTAAGCATACATCAGACATTTCCTCCATATTAAATTACTAATAGCGTGTAACTAATAAAAATAAATTGCGAACTATGCTAGTGATTGCGAAGGTTATTGCGTACCTAGGATAGGTTGCGTCTGATCATTAATTGTGAATAATATCTGTGCATTCATTAGGTATATCCTTACACTCGTAAATTGCAACTGATGGGACAACAGATCAACTAAACGTGACAAATCTTAATATTCTGTCTGCTGGGAATTTCATCTGTGCAATTCCACTTATGAAAATTCGGCCCGAAATATTTGAATGTTCCGTCGTCGGGGAAAACCAACATAATGATTGGTTTTATTTTAATGTGCCTAACAATGCAGTACAAGTATGTAAAATAATGTTAAGTAGGTTGTAAAATATTGTTTGCGCAGCTTAGCACTTCTACAACTTCGGCTACATTTCATTGTAAGTAATAACTGTCGTAAGTAGGTATTGTTTCTAGACTTTCTAGTCTATAAGTATTCGCTTTATCAAATATCCTGTCCAAAATAATCACAGCGCAGTTAAATAAACTTAATACTGCGGTGAAGACTTGGATCTGAGCCAATGCACGTATGGAACAACCGGGTTCAACTTGTTTTATGTTCTTTGTTTGTTACGTATTATTTATATGCTGATTTATTTTTAATTTGTTATGTAACTAAAGATAAGGTTACCCGATCTAATCTTTGGTGGATAACGCTGCACGTTCTTGCATAGTAAAGTTCCGTAAGAAAAGTCTACCTACATGAACATTGGTCTTTTCAAAGCATATTATTCATAAGTATCTACATCTACTTATTATTTAACAATACCTAGTTTATAATTTACAACTATATTGGAGATGACCATTTTGACGAAAATACCCGGTAACGAATTAATACAATTGTTGATGGAAAAAACTAAACATGGGTAAAATAATTACAAAACACACCAATATAAAAATCTGTAAAAGGGACCTAGTCTTCTTATTCTATTACCTAAATAACCAGATATACCTACCTAACTACAGACCCGTAACCACGACATACAATAAGAAATAAACGCGCTGAAAACATTCAGAACAATTAATCACGCACGAATGTCCTGAATTTTAAGTGGTTCACTGCTTCAGAAAGTGTTCAGTAACCGTAATGTTTCTGTTTACCTGTTAATCAATAAATTATTGCTGGCTATGAAATGAAACAAGAAATTCGGTGTGTGTTATTTCATCGTTTGTTGACGAGCTTGCGGCTAAGGACTAACAACAGCTATGCGATTCTGTAACAAACACATCATCGATGCTAACAACGACGAGTTCACAGATGTCGCATCGTAGACATCGCTTTTAAAAACAACGTTGCCGAAAACCGTATTCGCTTAGCTCAAAAACTCGTCGACGATCTGCCGAACAACGATGAAGGGTAGGATGTTTACAGTGTTGCCAAATTTCTTCTAAAGCAATTTAAAGTATAATCGAGAAAATCTCGACTAACGTTTTTTGGCGTTATTTCGACATTTTAAATCAATGTAAATGCATAATATGTATGTATAAAACACATTCTATTCGATAGGCAACGAATATTTAATTAATCATATCATTTTCGACATAGAAAATAATGACTCAAATCTTTGACATTTGTTATAATCTAGGTTATGTAGCATAATTATATAGTCTGTGTCATTTCAAAACTTTTCAAAACCAAAACAAACATTTTGCTCATAACTGGATTATATCTTTATTTATCTAAATACGAGATTTCAAAGCTCCAAATGGCTTTCAAGTGGACTTTAAAAAAAGTTGTACCCCTAACCAACGGCATTCTACTTGTCCTGTTTTAGTTTGGTTCCAAAACTATCGAAAGTAAGTACACAGTACGTAACATTTACATTTTAATATACAATACAGTCTTTGTGAACTACGTCTATTAACTAAAATATTTATCTTTTAGTGTCTCGCAACGCACTGCCGTCGTTGAGTCAGCTGGAAGAGCTAGTAAGCTTTTTGGAAAACAAACTATGTTTGATTATGATAGGCCCATGATCGTACTGCAAATGCGAGCAGTCATCAGGCACGATCCGAAAACAACAGCCCCAAACAGTGACGTAGTGGGTGTATGAAAATATTGGAGCAGTGGTGTAAGGTTAGTAATCAATAATCATTTATGAACCTGTGTGTGTTTACTGTTGCCTTGAATCATGGTAAGTATAGTAGGTACTCTTTTACATTGTGTTTTGTTTGTATTAGGTACTAAATTAGTGTTGACAGCAGGCACATACATCCCCCAACCAGCCGACCCCAACATAGTTTGGGAAAAGGCTCGGAGGATGATGATGAGCAGGCACATACATACAATGATTTTACTCTATTCTTCAAATTCAATCATAAAGGAATTGGAAATTGCCACTGAAAGTTAAACCACACCAAGCAAATAGTTGTTTTATTTATTTTATACATTACCATATAATTTTTGCTTGTGTTGCAGTACTGGAAGGACAAAAAGGAGCAGTTCAGAGGAAGTCCAGTTCTATTGCAGCTGCGAGGCAACATGAAGAATTTGCCAGAACTCGGTGTAATTGAGTTAAAAATACATTCCATTATGCGAGGAGAATGTTTTGGAATCTGAATTTAGATAAATAAATCCATATTCATTATAAAATACAAAATAATAAAAAGACATGTTGAATTAAAATATTGTTTTATTAATTAATGATTACAGATAAGTTAAGTATTTTTATAAAAATTACTTTGATACCTGCACAATATTGTGTAATGTTAAAATACTATTTAACATACACAGGTAAAATAATGCAACTTTTCTAAGTTTTTATGAACTTTCTTATACTTAGCATGAAGTCCACTGTCCAAGTCAATGCTAGAGTCCGGCTTGCTTGTTAACCGGGTCACAGTTGCTTCTTACCTTGTACTTATCAATAATATCTGGATGGTTGATGGCATCTACTGTATATTGTTGAGTCCTTGAGGCAGATGCCCGTGAGACATTGTTCTTGCAATTTCACATAGCATTATTTGGTACATAAATCCCACTAACCAAAAAATTGACAGTACATACAAAAGGTTGATGGACAGTAAGTTTTAGGCACCTATCCACTGTACTGTATGATGATTTATATTATATTGTTTAAGTGTAATATATTGGTGTGGTTGCTAATTCCTCCTTAACGATTCGCCTTTGTTAGGAAAGGAGAAATCTTCTTTCAACTGTCTAATCTGTTCTTCAGTCAACCATAATATAGTTTCTATCAGTAGTTAGTAAATCCATATTACGTATCACGGAGACCTGACTTTTTATTTATTTAATTATCTTGATGTTTAGTTTCCTCCAACAAAAAAATCATACAGGAAAGACGAACTGCCATCTAAAACATTAAAAATAGGCTTAAACGTTTCAGGAATTAAAGTACGATAAACAAAAAATCATAAAAACATATTTTCCCATTGCAATTTATTAAATAACTTGCTTTACTTACATTTTAATCGCCTTCATCCAAGAAAACATCCACAATTTACAAGCTTTTCGGTTTGACAGATAAAATCGAGGGCGAAGGCGAGGTTGTCGTTGCAGGCGAGGATGTTTCGTGTTGCTGAATACCGATTTTCATACATTTGGCACCAAATGTTAGTTCTATGTCACGCCGTCAACATCGTTGAGGCGCTACGATCGCTCAATTTTAACTAATGAATACCGCCGACTTTACATCTGATGTTACAACGATGATTTCTTGGTTGTAAAGATGTTTTACCTTAGTGAATCGCACCCCACAGCACGGGTCAATCGATCATAAGGTTAAGCATCGCTTAGAGTGGCCCGTCTCTGTATGGGTTTGTATCTACATCTTTATAAGTCTTTACGTGAAGTTACGAACCAGAAATACTGACAACTAGTCTTACCAAGGGGTATCAGTTTGCCCGGGTAACTAGGATGAGAAGATCAGATAGGCAGTCGCTCCATGTAAATAATCTAAGTATAGTCCAGACTCCAAAATATTCGGGAGATGGTTAGGCAGATGATCTCTTGTTTCATTGTTTGGTTATTCAAAGAACCTTAGCATCAGAATTACATAACTTCGACCTCTATACAGTATTACAAGTCAAAGGAATCACCCACATGATTAATAAATTGTCCCGATTTAAGAGTTCATGTCCTGCGTTTTTGTGTTACAATCTAAAGACTTCACCGAGGCTCGACCTACAGAAATATTTTTACATTTTGTAATGTTCACATAGGTAGGTACTCGTATTTGTTGCTGTAATGTATTAACTTATTGGTTAAGGCCATTTTTGCAAAACATACTATGTTGACACGCTATTTGAGAATCAATAAGCAATTGCAGTTGCAAATATGTAGTTGACTTTTAATATTATATATCTAAGTATGTAGTAGTTAGGTATTTAGGTACATAGCATGATTTCATCAGTAGGTATGCAAATTGATTGATTGTATGTGATAAAATAAATCTTATTCTTATACCCAATGACGATATCTTCCGCATGTTTTAGATTGAATTGAATGAAATAATTCATTCACTATGAAAGAAGCGATATACTGAAACGATAACCTAGGTTAGGTTCTTACATAAAATAGAATAGACATAGAAGAACTACTGATTTTAAACATAATAAACTTGCGTAGAGTTTTTGAATTTACAATGTCCAAAGATGATGATTTAGGTTAAATATATACATAATTATAAACGATCACAGACAAAACGCGATCATAAAGCTACGCCTACACACCCACGTGCATATTTCTTGTGCAGGTACAGTCACTAGCTAATCCTTATAAATCAGCATAAACGTTTGTAAACTGCTAAATTAGATGTCAATCACGTATTACGTAGGTACTCAATATCCAACAGCGAGAAGCAATAGTGACTTCAATCCTATAAATAAACATCTGACGACAATATTGCATTATTCACACACTTGTGATATGGTTAAACAAATATAATGATGCTCCCAAGTTGATATTAGTCTTACGATAAGACTTGCTGTTAGGCTGTTACTGAATTGTACTGTGTTCATATTGTAATATTGTCTCCCTAAGGTGTGACTTGTGAGTGCGCTCGCATAAATGCATAGTAAACATGTATCAGTGTACCTAGTGGATAAAAAGAATTAATTGATTCTTAATCCCTCTTGAGGTTATAAGTTAAGTATCCGGAACTATGTTTACGCTAGAGGCCGAGAGACGCTGTATCTACATGGTAGATAATACTGCATACATACTTACATAGGTAAAGGAAAAAAATATAGAGAATGGTAAGAATAGTGATATAATAATATAATATCCGAAACTGGATCTGTAATACTAAATTCTAAACTTTATTACATTGCAATTGTATATCAATGATTGCAATGCATCCAATTGGGTCTTGTAATCTGTCAGTGATGTAATTCGTCAGGATAATCATTAATTAATTAGTTTCCGCCATTTGGTTGTTTTTCTTTTACACTAGATTCGACATTTTTTAGGCATCGTAACTACCTAATTAAACATAATATACCTATCTAACAGAAGATAGCTAATAAGAGCTAGGGAGGTATCAGTTATCTTAGGGAATTCCTACATAGTGATCGTCTAAAATTCGCGGAGATTTTTTTAGATCATGATTTCAAGTTCAGGATGAGAGTCTCTATACATTTAACCATAATACCTATCCCAAGAGAGCCTTGTAAGTACCTGACTACCTACGTGACGTTAAGATAGTTACAGTTAGGTGTTTACGTAAATCAGTTTGTCCTTGATCTCTTAGACATGTGAGTGACTTAAAGAAAAACATTATACACACAATAATTAGTTTTATGTTTATTTAATCGCTGCTGACGTGAAACTATTGTCAGCAAATTAGGTAAGCCGGTACGTAGATATCCAATTATAATTCGATGATCTAAGCAGTATTTTATGAAATCTAAAAACATTTGAATAGGTACTTGAACATGCATTCAAAGATTCGCAAACTAGCGGTACTTCAGGATTTCATAAATAACTGTTTATACAATGATTCACTGCAAAGTCAACCAATGAAATCTTACAAATTCCAGGCCCCAATGATAATGTGTATAAAAGTGGTTATGTGGTAACTGCATAATCACGCGTTGTGTGTATTACCAACTGTCTAACATTTTTTACTAGCTACATAATCACTGTTAACTTATAATGATTTAATTTGGAAATGGTATTTCCCGTGACTTGACTAAGTTATATGTGGTAGACTTCAGCAAAAACTCAACAAAACAATAGTGCCGTTGAAGGCAACCCTTTGTGAATTGAACAAATTAATAAATACCATTTTTAATTTGTTCAATTCACAATATAACAATATTGTATTCAATAAATATATTAATTAAAATAATAAAAACATGAAAATCACGATATGAAAATAAGGGAGCCCTTTAACCTTGTAGCTGTCATTGGGCACTTCTGATAACCAGAACCAATAACATTTGTTTATTGGATAAAGACCATATCAGGAGAAAATTATCACATTTTCCAGATCCCTGCTATCTATTCATATGAAAGCACTTTCTGTGAACTAGTAAGAAGTCTTGGAAGCTTCAGCATAGCTCACTGACGCTATCATTACCTATTTGTATTCTTCATGAGTCATCATGAGATCTGTTGTGAGTTTATGACCAAAACCTCCACGGGCTATATTTAGTTAGCTGTCACTCATGATTTCAGTGTATGTAACTAGTTACAAACCAAATGTTTATAACATTGATTGGCTGAAAGTTGTACCGGTTCGGTCATTAGGTAGGTGGTATTTGTTACCATTCGCTTGGAATCTAGGTAGACCAACAATGCCAAACATTATTTAGATCACACCGTTAGAAATGTAATTACAATTTCGAAGTAATGAAGTTGAAAATATTTAGGTAAGCTAGAAACTAATTCTCAAGGTGCCAATGTATTCTTAGGACAGAGCAAGTTTATAAAACATCGATATAACATGTTATAAACTTACCATGAATTCTTAAGGTCCTTCAGTCCGGAGAAGCTGATGCTGTTGGATCGATTGAGCCGCCTGCCGAGGGTCCAGAATCGGATCTTGTTGTGATTGTCCTCTTCATGGAAGGGGTTCAAATGTTCCGGGTAGTCGTAGATGGAAACTGTCTTACGAGGAGCAGTTGCCGCAGCCATGATTGCGTTTCCAGGAAATTCACTTTTTTGGGTTTTACATAATACACAGTACGTTAGGCGTCAACCACTTGCTTTATCAGTTATCACACTGGTGAGTTATCAAGAACTGATAGCGCGTTGTATGTTTTATCGCGGCGAGATAATTACGGTGTTTGTTTTCGCGGCGTTCGTGGCGTGAGATCGCCTTGCGTCGCGGCGCTCGGCGTCGCGGGCTGAAGCAGACTAGCTACTCTAGGCAGTGGGCACCGCGCGCCACACAGGGGCGCTGACGCCCGCCGACGCGACGTTATCACAGCGCACCGCCACCGGCCACCGAGCGCGTCGCGCGATGCACCACCACCACTGCTTCACTGCACACCCGTTAACTGAACTGCTGGCGTTAATGAGAAAGTTGCTTCCAATGCAATTGTGTATTATGTAGTCATCAAATTAGAGAACTCGTTCTATAATTCTTTGCGACAATTACAACACTTGACTGTAACTGCACTGCGGGACTGGGAAGGACTGCAATCAATCAGACCATCAAGCCTCGGAAAATTATGTTTCTTCTTTTAAGAAGCGCTACCTGCCTCAGTTTTCCGGGTTTGTTCATGTCGATAGTTTTATGACGACACGTGTCACAGCGGTGGTTACCGTAAACAGTGGAGTATATGTATTTGCCTAAGATGACGCCATCCACGCAGAAGCCGCGTCACCCGCACAATACGAAGGTCGCGTCATCTTCGGAAAATTTAATATATTATTATGAATATTAACCGAAGCTGGGTTTGGTGCAAACACCATTATGAAGAAATTATTGTTTCCTCCAAATATGCGTAGGAAGCTAAACCAGAATTTGGTACTTTGTATCGCTATATTTTTACCTATCTACTGTCATATTCGAGTATGTTAAAAAAGTTTAAGGGTTAAAGGTGACAAACTACTAGGGTCTCCCTATATTTTTGTTAAATCAATAATAAAGTTACTTAACATACGTCGTTGAGCATAAATATTAAACAATAACTCCGAGTATTCTATTGTGTGGTTTCTGCGTCGTTTATAATTAACCATGCAGTGGTTTATTTCAGTGACAGACGTCTGTGATTAAAGCCGCGGCACGCGAGCTTGGGGGCACCACTAAAATACCACCACCAATGGACTGCCTTCGTGGTATCGATCCACTACACCACGACGAAAGCGGAGACACACTATAGCTACATCACTTTATAGATGCTCTTTAACTTTCTTTGGAATAAAGGCGATTTTAGGGCAACCTTTCACGCCTATGAGCTGGATTAATGGCCCGAATGCCCTAAATAACCGTGAGTTTAAGGTGATTCGATTTTTATTTCAGCTGTTTTCATTATCGATTCCTAATCAATTGAGAAAATAATACCCATTGTAGAGACAGGCATTCGGCTTGATACGGGTGAGGTGTGCTACTTAACTGAAAGTTAATGGTTTATTTTTGTATCGATCATTACTCGAGGTGTAAACAATAGCAAGCTAATGACATGGTCGTTTGGTTTTTATTATTAACTAAGTAAAATGTTACAGAATTGGCTTAGTGCCTGCAGTAAACGCAAAAAGACTTAGTCATCGGCTGCTTTTGTTCTTTGTAGAGCTTGCACTTTGAACAAGGGTACAGGAAAACATGATTTCTTTATCCGCAGAAATGAACAATCCAATTTACATTGTAGGTACCTAACTAATTTGAGATGGATTCATTTGACTCACGTTATTGACTTTGAAATGTTTACCAAAATATAACAAAATATTATTACAGTTCCTACAAATTAAGAAGGCAGAACGGAAGCTTTGGCGATTAGAACGGAGGAAAGCAATTGGTGCTGCTGTCGATCTAATGCCTAAATATCCCGTCTTCTATTAGGAATAGGAAATGTCTATTATAATTCTCATCATTGCATCATTGTGTGACCAATATCGCTAACTAATTGATTAGGTCACTCGTTAACAAACTGTTATCTAACTGTCACTTTCTTGGTATTGTAATGTAGGAAACTTATAACTATTAATTTGCGGTTAAAATATAAATGCAATTTGCAAACAAGTTTTTATAAAGTTTATGGTTACTGTCAGGTATACTGTTGTCCACCCGATTGTATGATTTGGCTGTCAAATTACAGTTTCTTTCTTTTATCATGACTGGGCACATTGAGCCGTCTAATTAAAAAGTAACAATTGGAAACGCACAAAAGAAACAAAGAGAAAGCACCAAGGTTATCATGACATGCTAGACTTTGAAAGTTGGCACATAAAGTCGAGTAGTAAAATCGAACCGCGAAATCAGCTGTCGAAGAAGTGTGTCGACTAACATCTTGGAACTTATTGAGCCTATTTACCATTGTATTGATACGTTATTGTATTAATATCTACCTATCTTGGTACTTAATCTAGATCTTATCCACGCCAGGTCTTGATAACTTCAAATTACACTGATTTAATGAAAGTAGGTAGCTAATTATTTTTTGGCTATGGTTGAATGGTAAAAAAATTAGAATTCGGATAATGAGGGTTTTTGAAATTTTTTCTGCCACCGGGTGGCGCCACGTATGCGTCTGGTCCAAACAGCTGTCAAATAGTATGGAATTGTAGGTGCCGAACTTATTGTTTATTGAAATTCTGTTATATTGGAAGTGTTATTGATTTTATTATGGACTACGGTCAGAATAAGGTTTCCGAACTAAAAATTGAGCTAAGAGAGAGGGTGCAAAAGTCACTGGTACTAAGGAAAAGCTTGTTGAAAAATTTGTTAACACAATATGATTTAGTTTTTTTTATTTACTCAACCGCAATAGTAAAACAATAATGCAGTGCTTTAATTATAAAATAAAAAAAACACTAAAATCGTTCACTATTCATAGTAAAGATAAGCACTTTGACAGTTATTAGACCTGACGACTCGGTGCTGCCACCTCGTGGATTGCCATTTTAGAAAACCCTCATTGAATGGAACAGAATTTTGAAATATTACAACACTGTAGAAGATTACGAATGAATTTGTTGGTAGGACAAAGACTTTAAGGTAGAAGATGAAAAACGACTACTCACAATTAATGCCAACAAAAAATGTAATTTACCTTTGCTAGGTACCGTATGTTGGAAATACTGTCACTTTCAGACTCCGAACTTACCTTCTTGCAAGCGTAGAATATCCCCGTGGTATCATGCTCATATGCGTCAAGAGTTGAAAAGGTCAACATTTCCAAGAAAGTGAGATGCATTTAGTTGTGATACTTTGGCTACAGGCCAAAATACTTAGGTATATATATAGGTACCCTGTAGTATTTGGTATATGTATACCACTATTGCAAGCAACCATGTATTTTAGCTCTATAAACTAAAGTTTCTGCTGATTTACAATTTCAGAATGTAAAAACGTCGTAAAAACTTTGAAAATTTTTGCTTCTTCACCACGGTTTTATTTCAAAATCGCTATTACCTATTCTTTGTCTATTTATGAATAGTCTTCTGTGTATTCTTTCTTCGATCAGTCTATCTGTACCACTTCTTAACACTAGGCAGTAAAACTGGAGCTAGTTCATGTTTGTGTCCATTCTCTTTGCATGAAAACGCAAAAAAATGCTTGGGGCGTGATAACTTCCGTGGTTTGGGTTAGCTAAGAAGTTATATGGTATAGAATATGATGGCACGTGCAAATATGATTTGTATTGGCATCGTCAGGCAGAGGAAGCAGCGACTTATCTCGGACATTGCAGAGAGGATGCGCTACTACAGACGACATTGAGGACCAATCAGGCGGACCTCACATAAATGGTGAATGCGCAGTTTCTTTTATACGCAAACCTGCTAATATCTTGATGTAGACGGCTTTGATATCACTGGGTACCTTCTGGAACTTACTATCCAGTTCAGATAGGTAGGTATCTACATGTATCGTAATGTTGGAAGTCATAATAAACAAAGAGGTCTCAGTAAACCAGCCGTATCCATGACAACTGTTGTTGTTTGAATCAAAGATGTTGACTTATTTGATAGCTATCGTTCGATGTAATACGTATTTCTTAATTTTCTAGGATCACTAGTAGTTTTTTATTCATTATACCTCATTAGTTACAGTATCGACCATGACTACTCAGTCGCCGCCTAATATTTCCGCTCGCATTTTCTACGGACTTCGCACAGATATTCAGTGAGTACAAAAGCTCGGTCTGTAGATAATAATTTTATTTTATTACATAATAAATGTTAATATTTCGCAAGCAACATTCATTACCTACAATAAATTGTTAGTAGCTAAGTAGGTGTGTAATGGCAAGCAACACTGGCTAGAGGCTAACTACGCATTGTTTGATATTTATTTTACAAGTAGCTACACGAATTATCTACACTGAAATATTAATACAGGAACCTTGAAAACACGATGAAACATGACACAGGGACTATTGTAATTACAATGTTTGTTGCGTAAGAATTCCAAGTGATATTTGTACTTAGTTCGCATATTAAAATGCAGAATGTATCACACCCAGGTACAATGCCCACTATTTGTCGGAGTCAGAGATTCTGTACCCTGCTGGAGGTGTCATCGTCATCCACAACCACCTCCAGAAGAAACAGAAGTTCATCAGGCTACAAGATAAACACAAACCAATCAAGTCCTTGGTTCTGGCGCCGAACCGGTAATAACTCTGGTTAAATAAGTAATCATTCATTGATTTTTCAAACTCTCCCCCGTTTAGTTGTCCTTTTGGATAACATTGGAGCAACCATAAAAAAAAATTGCTTTTATTATTTTTAGTAACAGAAGTAATTATATAAGTTTAAATAGAATTAAGTTGGAATACCTAGCTGGAAAATGTTTAACGATATTATCTTAACGACGATTAAATCTCGATTATGTAAATCCATTTTGTGAGAAAGGAACTTAAGTGGCGTAACTTTTCAGACGATGGCTTGCATTAAACGAGATTGCAGAAGAGGGTCAAAAACCTATTATAACCATCTATGACCTCACGACGTACAAACGCCGAAAGATTTTGACCGTTCCCTTTGAGCATTCTCAAGCAAGAGAGTTCGCGTGTGTGCAGTTTACCCATGACTCAAAATATCTTGTGGCGATAACTGGCGAGCCGGACTGGTATTTGTACTACTATAATTGGGACAAGGGCAAGGTTGAAAGCCACGCTAAAGCGCAAAACCCGAGCGGTCAAGGCATCGTTCGAAATGTAAGATCTGAAGTATAACATCTTAATGGCTTACTTCCTTCAATACGGTATATCAAAACTTATTCTTATTCTACTTTCATACAATAGGTGTCATGCAATCCCACGGATGCGACTCTAGTGGTTATAACAGGACCGTACACTTTCCGCATTATGAATGTGTCTGAAACTGTTTGGCGTCAGTGGGGCTGGTGTAAAGCTGAAAATGTAAGGAATTTTTATTTCTTAATAATTTGTGGTAAAGCTACGTAAAGTAGGTTATCGTTACCTGCATATAAAAGTACAACATCTAGGTTGTAAAATTATGTATATTAAAGATATTACCCATTCAGTAAATAACATAATTGGTACGTTCAATTTACCGCCAGACAATCATAACTAGCTGCATGTGGCTAACGCCGGACCGCATCATGTTCGGCACGGACAACGGGATGATCATGATGGTGGAGAACGGCGAACTTAGACAGAACTGCATTTTTAAAGCCGCTGAAGTCACGGAAATGTCGCTGAAGAAAGTTGAGGCTGAGTAAGTCTGCCTTTTATTGCATAAATTTCTAAGTGTTGAAACAAAGACTATAAAACCACTTGACTGCGCATACAGTGCCCCGACGCTCGCTAAAAGTTAGTGATTTTGCGCGTACTATAAGGCTACGATCAGTACGATCCTTTAGCAGCGACCGTGAACTGACCAATAGTAGCCGCGGATTATGCCGCGTCCCCCCGCCCGCAGTGGTGAGTCGTGTTCTTAGAAGAAATTGGCGAGTGCGCTCTCTAGTGGTTATTTACTTTATGTGTTGAAATTAGTTTTTCGATACTTTCGTTTAAATGCTGGCAGTACCTATATCACATTATGTAGTTAACATATTAAACAGACAGGAGCAAGACACGACAGATAGAGCCAGCACGTCCAGCAGGCAAGACTCGGCCAGTGAAGACAAGGGAGACGAGGAAAGTTATCCAGTCACCAGCTTTGTCAATTTCGCTAAAGGTAAGAGAATTAATAATGACCATATACAAATGGCCGTTAATGTATTATTAAATTAATGTTATTTTACTATTTCAGGATTTGTATTCGGTTGTGGGCCAGGGTATGTTCACATGTTTGAAAAGGAATCCCTCCATCAATGGAGAAAGAGAAATGTCTTTAGGATTAGTAAAAAATCTTACAAGTAAGTTTTCGTTGAATTGAATGCATGGTAAAGTTATAAATAAACAATTATATAGTTCCTAACTATATAAATGTCTTGCAGGCATACTCGTGAGCATCCACTGTGGTCTACACTTGATGAAATTCAACACATTACAGTTGATCCTAATCAAGAAACCGTGCTTATAACAACTTTGAGGAAGCAATTATACTATGTGAAATTGTTTGGACAGCATATGTTACAGGTAATCTATCATAGGAAGTGCTTAAGTTATAATTTCCCTAACATATGAATTTTTAACTAGCTGCTAGCCCCGGCTGCCTGTGATTTATTTTAGTTTAAATAATTTTCTGTCATAAAAATCTTACCGTGACCAATGATAGCCACCTTAAAATTATTTCCTGATTACAACGACACAAATTCACAAACATTTACCTCTTTCTGTTTGGTATGGCGCATAGCAGACGTAACACGAAAATTTGAAAACATTTCAGAACCCCGAGATAACATTTAGCGAACTGGGTCCAGCGATGCATTATGGTCGTATAAACTCCTTATCGATGTGTGCCTGGAAACCAATATTCATGACAGCGGGAGAACAGGACAAGAGCATAAGGATCTGGAACTACATGACAGATGATGTGGAGATGATTAAATTGTATCAGGAGGAAATCCACTGCGTGTCCTTGCACCCTACCGGTAAGCTATTGAGAAATGTAGATGATATGTGAAGAGAGGACCGGGAGTATTTTGTGCTTATCAAATAATTCTATAATATATAGTTATTGACAATGCATTGTTTTCAGGTCTGTTTGCAATTGTTGGCTTTTCGGATAAACTTCGTTTTATGGTGGTGTTAATAGATGACTTTGAAGTCATGAGAGAGTTTCCTATAAGGAATTGCAAGCAAGCCAAGTTTAGTAGCAATGGACATTTGTTTGCTGCAGTCAACGGTCAAGTCATTCAAGTGTTTTCTTCGGTGTCATTTCAGAATGTTTTTAATTTAAAAGGACATAATGGGAGGGTTAGATTTTTAGACTAACTTGTAGATAGTGTAGCGTGTTTGAGGAATTATAGCAAATTCCTTATCCTGTTATTTAGATTACCAGTCTATCATGGTCGGCAAAAGACTTAACAATGATATCGTGCGGCACTGAAGGCGCTGTCTATGAATGGAGTATGGTGACCGGACAACGAGTTGGAGAAGTTATTTTGAAAACTAACCAGTTTAATGCTTGCGCTGTAAATAGGTAAGAAATCCGACACTTAGAAGTGGTAACTGCCCAGCAATTCAATTCTATGTTGTGTAATTAAACGAAATATTTTTCAGCATTGGGAAAACAGTGTACGGTGTTGGATCCGATGGAGAAATCAAAGAAATTGGTGCTAATACCATTAGAAGAAATTTGAGCTTGATCGGCGCCCCACTGGATACGGTCGTACTTTCTCGATCGGACTTGATGCTATTTATTAGCGGTGGACCAGGGGGAATTACCTCAATACAGCTGCCGTTGTTAGATAAAGCTATATTCAATGAATTCCACATGCACAACAAAAGAGTGACTGGTATTGCGCTATCATACGACGACCAGACACTGGTCTCAGTGGCCGAGGACGCTTCCATTTGTTTGTGGAGGCTGACGAACGCTGACGGAAGAGCTATCGCATTGGATAAAGATTTTGCGTACTCCAAAGAAATTTTGATAAGCAAAAGGGACTTACAGGAGAAAATAAATAACATAAATGTTGGTAAAAATTCGGAAGTTTCTGTTACCTGTTTATAAAAATATGCTATTATTATATGAATAGAATTGGAGATTAATTTGGTAGAACAATTTGAATTGATAAATATGACGCACGTCTTGCATTGCAGTTCATTATTTTGACGATTGCTTATTCATAAGAGCCACAGACAAAGCCTTTGTATGTAAATAGGTCGCAGTAGGTATTGTCGTTAATGAATTAAGCCCACTTATCGCGAATTCATTTCAAGCAAGGAAAATATTTCTTTGTGATCCTTTATTAACTTTCTATGTAGTCTTCTTGGTAGCCACTAATTGAATTAACTTGTTTGTTTAGTTATTGAGTACGCGAATGAGTGAACTTGAAACAGAGCACACATATCAATTACGTCAAGCTGAGGCGACACAAGCAGAAAAATTGAAGGAGGTTCATGAAGGCTATTGCGCTGCCATTGAGGAACTTAAGGAAAAGAACGAGGTAGCTATTAAGTTATGTAAAACTTTTTAGAAAGTTTGCGTATGTTCGTTAATAGTTAACTTTATATTTCACCCTGACAGCAAATGGAAAATGAACACACTCACGAAATAGGCATGATTCAACAAGACATAGCTAAGTTGCGGTCGGGCCATGAGAGAACGTTGCAAGCCTTAGAAGCCGATTTCAATGTTAGACTGATTAGCGAGTACGACAGATACCAGGTAAAATTCCATTCACTTTACGAATTATGTTTATTTGAATATTCAAATATGTTCTTATTTATATGAACCTACTTACCAACAGAGTCTTGAAGACAAGACGGCTAGAATGAGAAAAGATTATGAGCAAAGGCTAGAAGAACTCGCGGAGAGCAAACGACAAGCCCTGAGGGAAATGAATAACATGTTTGAATCGAGGTTGGAAGAAAAAGATCTTATGCTACAGGAGGTATTGCTTTGTCATTGTATTGAAGTGAATATAGAGTTCAAAGGTCAATGGAATATGACAACCACGAGTTACACTTTTCTGTGTCTCAACAGTTCTTGTATTTGGGGAAAACCATTTTTTGTTTTCTAACAATGATGCGATTCTCATGAATATCAAAACTGAAATAGCTGTGTTTTAGTTGAAATGAGTACAAAAGCATGTCCGTCAGAAGTTATTTTTGCCAGGATAGGCACTTACTATGAATCACGATTAGTAGGTAGATGATACAGAGATAATAAATATTTTTATCACTCAGTTACAAGAACAAGCAGATATGGAGAAAAAAGAACACGAAACAATTAAAACATCTATCGAAGAAGATGCTGATCGTGAAATTATTGAAATTCGTACAGCATACGAAGTTCAGTTGAAGGAAGAAAAAGATTCCAATGTGCGTCTCAAGGGAGAAACGGGGCTTATGAAAAAGAAATTGATTAGTGCACATAAAGACATTGACGAATTCAAACATCAAATATCACAATTAAAAGGTATTTAAGCAATAATCCTCAAACAGTGAATGGTCTAAATACAAGGAAAATTAATGATGCATTTTGGTATTTCCAGCCGAACATAAACAGTTCCAAAAAGTAATTTCAACTCTTGAACGTGACGTTGCGGATTTGAAGAAAGAAATTGGCGAACGAGACAGTTCAATACAGGACAAAGAAAAGAGAATATACGAACTAAAACGGAAGAAACAAGAGCTTGAGAAGTATAAGTTTGTATTGAACTTCAAGATCACTGAATTGAAGAATCAGGTGAGAGACAAACTATGCAGGTGCCTTCCTACTACATACTGGGCTAACCGTCTAATGCTTTACCATTTGACATATTGATGTAGATTGAACCTAAAGAACGACAAATCCGAGAGTTAACACATCAAATTGATGATATGGAGAATGAGGAGTTAAAACTATTAAATGTGAAACATGAACTTGGTATGACTTAACCAGAAAATCCAGTTGCCTTCCTACAGTAGGCTTTTGATACTTTCACCCATTTTCAAAATAAGAAAGAAGTTACAGCTGCTTAAAAATCCTTATATTTTTTTATAACAGATAGACCCGTTAGAACGCGAAATTAAAGCGAAAAAAGTTCGCATACTTGAGTTGGAAGTCTCATTGGAAAGTCTTCTAAAGAAAAAAGCTTATCGTGGTAAAATAATATTGCTATCAAATTCAGTTGTAATTTTTTTCGCCTATCATGTAATATATTAGATATTTAGACACCATTATGTAGTCACAGTAATGTAATATTTTTCACACCTATTTGTTTGTTTAACTTTTGTTACGCAATGTGTGCTTTGTGCATAAAGCGGTAGTTACATAAGCACTAGTTTAAATCCTGAAGTAATACAAACTTAGAAAATGTAATTGTTGATTTGCAGTATATTTTGCCTTTCACTTTAATAAACCAATGCTTTATTTTATTCCAGAACTTAAAATACAGCAACTCAACGAGAAATTAAGTTCGGCTAAAAAAGACTTCTTGGCTGAAGCGGATAGGAACTTAACATTGAAAAATACATTAAAGAAAATTAAAATTGATCTGCACAACATGACTGCTGAATTCCAAGATCCTATGAAGTTAAAGTTAGCAGTGAAAGTGAGTATTTATGCCACACAATGCAGACTATTATATCATTCGCAAATACGGATGTCTGATTTATGTCGTAAGTTGTATGTTTACCCAGGAACTGAATAAGTAGGTACTACAATGCAGTTTAAACGAGCTCAGGACTAAGCAAAAAGTCGTAAAGTTTCATTTTACTAGCATCACATGTTCAATTCAAACGATGCACAAGATTCTAGTGCATTGATAAACTAGCAGCGTACTATAAATAATGGCAATTTTTTCACGTAGACTCTATTTCACAAATACGTGGAAGACATCGATTTTGTCCGGAGTCGCATAGCGGACGACGAGGCAGTTCGAGAGTTCAATCGTCAGAGAGATCACTTGGAGAAGCAAGTGGCAGGCCTCAAGTACCAGCTCAACAAAGCCCTCGGCGGCTCCAAGAGCGATATCGGCAAAATTATGGACGTAAATATGTGCTACATACACTATACATTTGTGTGGATTTAACTTATCGACCAAACTGTTTATCAGTTTATGATAACACTGCATTTGCGTTCGATTTTTGAGTCCCCTAAAAAGGTCATGTATGATAGAAAAATATTAATAACTTGGCTGTGGTGTTGTCGATGGGTTCGTCTGCATAACGGAAGGACAGATATGATCTGATCTGACTGAAAGGGATTACAAGATTTGGAGCATTATATTTTCTTCTTGATTAAAATTACCAACAACTTTGAAAACCCCTTCTTATGGTATTTTTTAGGAAAACTGCACACTGCTTACGGAGATCAACAACCTGCGTACCGAGTTGAAATCTACTCGAACTAGATGCTTCCAAATGGAATCTATCCTGGGCCTCTCTGCTCGGTACATTCCGCCGGCCACTGCGCGTGCCAAACTCAAACACGTTACCGAAGACAGGGAGAAACTCGATGAGAAGTTCAAGCAGAAAATCGAGGCAAGATCTTTTAAATACTTTTTAACATCAGCGGTTTAGAGAAGGGCTTAGTATAAGCAGGAAATGTAAAGAGTAGTTCATGTTGTGGTAAAAATATCAGCCAAGCCAACAAGTTTGCCCCGAGCATTTTATTCATTACAAATTAGCCGCTTGTGGTACTAAGTAATAAAGTAAACCTAAGGAACGGAGTGACGGAACATACTTAACGCAAGGTCAGGAGCATGCACATCGTATTGGAACGTGAATGATGATTTTTGATAGCTTGCAATCTCCTTACAACGACGCTTTACAAGGCCCTTGAAAAGTTGTTCTGTTTTATTAATATTTTGATATTTTCTGTTCAGGAAAAGGAGGAAGTTATTACGGCGTTGAAGGAAGAAAACGAACGCTTGCTTGTGAAAGTGAGATGCAAGGGAGATGAACCATCGTGGGCATACGACGCTAATGCTCAATATTAATGTACCTTAGAACATGTTTGAATAGATTATTTACCTACTACTCAATATTAATTTCAATTAATAAAATATCTGGCTATAAATGTTGAGTTTTGTGTATTTTTACTTATCCCACAGTTTTAGGACAGAAGTACATATATAAAAGACAACTTCTTTTCATAGAAATGTTTTTTATTAAACGTAAGTGTCGTCTATCGTTGGGCATTTTAATGTAAAAACAAGTTCTTTAATATAAAACTAAATAAACCCTATGCGATAACGTAAATATATTTGGAAAAATATAAATTAATTTCTTAATGCCAGCGCATTCATACAATACATACAAGCCGTCACCCAAGTTATACCTATCTAATACCCGACCATAGAAGTAAGACGTAGGAGTATATTTGTGACTGATGAGTCCTCGTCTAATAGCATTGCACATACAATAGCTACTACATTAAAATAAATAAATGCTTATAGAATAAATGGCAAGATCGCTTTACGTCCCTTGGGGTAGTCGGCGAATTCCTTCTTGTAGTTGCGGTGTTTGCCGATAGCCCACACGGCCATCTGATAGAAACCAGCCGCAGCAAAAAGTCCAGCTACGAAAACAAAGTTAACATTTACTTAACGAGAAATAACTTGAATAGATTTTGACGTCACAAAAAATATAAGTGCCGACAAATAGTGTTGAAACTGAAGGTTTGTCAATATACATCAAGAATTAACATTTGTAATGGGCAAGTAAATTGTATACGAAAACAAAGTTCATGACGTGTCGCGTATTCATTAGACTTTTAAATTTTTATACAATACTAAATCGTGATATGTGCTGGTGCTTCTTACGATTATTTTAGAAATATGTATGGCCTTCAGTATTTAGTATGTCTTTATTCTAATCTTTGCGCGGTTTCATAAAGCATGTAAAAAAGTCCTGGGAGGTATGTTTACAAATAATATAGAAAAAAAAAATCACCTGGAGCGCATTTCGTCATGATAGTGAAGAAAAGCCACGAGCCGAACTCGTAAGTGTAGTTAGGACAGGATACAAAGTTGAAGAGAAGAGAGAAGGGGTTTCCATCGGGCACAGGGACGCGCCTCACTTTAGTGCCAGGAGGGCGCAAGTTCTTCAGAAGTATATGGATGCTCAGATTGCCCAACTCACACAGCTGTAATCAAAGTTCATATAAATTACACTAACTATCAAACAAGTTCGTAATGGAAGTGTCCCGTCCTAGTCAATAAATTACACAATTATTACTAGTTGATATACTTGTTGCAGCTAATTGCATAAACAAGAATGTTTGCTGCACTTTTAGTACAATAACTGCGTGTTAAATGTTGAATAAATATCTTGTTTTTCTGTTTTATTTCTTATAGTTTTGGATGACCTCATGATGTGATTATTATGTTTGATTAAAAACTTGTTGACAGAGGTCATGTGATTTTTCTAGCTGCATGTTACGAAAACTCTATTTTGTAGTATTTCTCAGCTATTTAATAAACTAGTATTACATTATCTAAATAGAAATGTATTTATTTTGCCTACTTTCCTACAAAAATGCACAAGTTTGTCTTATCATTGGTAAAATGGACTTTGTCACTTATACAAGGTCAGAGGTTGTTGTATTTACAATGAGTAAACGAAATGTATGCTACTAGCTTCTGTTCACCTGTATTAATGCTGATTCTAATATTAAAGAAACATGCTCAATTTTCTTTACTTGTTGCTATGCTTGTTAGGCTTGTATTAAACTTAAACATAGTTTTATTAAATACATTTTTTGATGTTGAAAACTTGTTATTGAATAACATTGAAGTCATTATTTCATTCATCATGAACATATCTCAAGTTGTTTTTAACTATTTTTTTGTGCCTCGAGGACTATTAGCTATGTTGTTCTAGCACTCATCAATTAACAATAAGAAGTCAATAGTTCTGAAGGTTGTTTAACCAATTTGGGCAAATAAGTAAATAACTATTATCAAAAGTTTTAACATGGATTTGTATACTTACAATAAATCCTGTGAGTCCAACATAGAAGCAGGTATTGCAAGGAGCCGTGTAGAGAGGATGGTTGATATGGTAAGCCACATACACAGTGAACAGCCAATAGTAAGCACAGTTCCTAAACAAGTTGCGCAGCGGCATCGTGCCATGGGAGAAACGGTGAACAAACAGGGTCTCCAACAGCCGCTTGCCATAGTGCATGGACCAGCATGCAGTTGCTACACTGTAATAAAATACCATAGTGCATGATGAATTGAACAATAATTATGTATAAACCAATAAGTACAATATTGGATGACTGAACCTGTTATAAGACAAGAACTAGTTCAGATCGAGTCATGTAAATGAGGTAATTAGGTAAAGACAGGCTCAATAGTTTTCATAGAATTGTCTGCTTCAAACTAATTACACAAAATAAGTAAGTTACCTTGCCACTGTCCCAGGGGCAGTTGTAGTGACTCCATACAGAACCCAGGGTCTTTGATAGACCCATAAGAAAATAACTAATGGTCCAGCATATTCAGCCAAAAACACGTTTCTCCAGGATATTTGAGGTCCTAAGTCTTTAACATACAATTTAGATCCATCTTGAATGTTTAATGCGCTTAGATTTTCTTCATCTTTTAAAGTCTTTCCTTTAGCCTCTAACTTAATAGCTTGCCGGTCGGGGTACAATGATCGCTTGACGGTCTGATAGATCTTGTCTTTCACATTCTTTACAGTGGTGCTTTCATTTATTACAATCTTGCCCAAAGGCTTGGATCCAGCGGCGTTCAGGATCTCAATCTAGATAAGTAGAATATTTTTGTTGAATTTAAAAAATAAGTTTATTTCATATTATGAACGAATACTGGTATATAATAGTTTACGGCCAACTTACCTCCATCTCGCTGCTATAGATTGCACGTTAATGCTGAACCAAAATTATATTTAATTACACCAGGGTAAACTACAGCTTATGAGTATCTTATGCTTAATATTGAAATGTGCTCAAATTGGAAGGGAAATTAACATTGATTGACCGAAGAGCAAACCAATATAATACGTCAGAGGCGTCACGCACGAATCGGCTCGGTTGAGGTGACGGGTGACGGCGACTGTCGGCTGTCGGGCACGTCACAATTTAACAAGTTATTACACACAGACAAAAAAACTACTGTAAAATTCTAAAGGTTTTATACAGATTTTTTATTTCAGTTACTTTTTTGATATATCACAGAGTACGCTGTAAAACAATAAGATATACCTGTTGGAAAGGGTTAATAGGGGTTAAAGTATGAAATTGCCGATTTGTACTGAAAACCTAAATTGTATTTTTTTTAAATTTTTAACAAACTTATTTAATCAAAATAGTTGCCATTATTATCTATACATTGCGGTCATCTAATAAGAAGGTCATTTATGCCTTTACGATAGAACTCTGAGGATCTAGACTGCACAAACAGTGTGAAAGAATTTTGTTCTGCCTCCTGGGAAGAAACTTCTTGTGACGTAGATAATTGTCCAAATCACAAAAAAAAATGGTCGTCCGTTAGAGCAAGGTCTGGCGAATATGGAGGAAGACGAATAGTTTCCAACTGCAGTTCCTGAAGAGTTAAAACGGTTTATTTTGCTGTATGAGGCCTCGCGTTGTCATGGAGCAATAGCGGTGAAGGTCGATTCATGAGTCGTGGCTGTTTTACTGCTAATTTTTTCAACATTATTCGGTGTTCGGCTGGGTATCTGGGTAGTTTGACTAGGATCGGCGTTCACCGTCTCTCTTAATTTCTCGTTAATCACCTGTCAGGCGGTCTTTCTCATGGCTCGTTCTTCAAGTCGAAGTTTCCACCACGAAAGCGTTTAATCCAAAATCGCACGGCGCGTTCTTTAGCAGACACCTCTTCAAATGCAGCATTGATATTGCGGGCTGTTTCTGCCGTTCAATCCCGCGTCGGAACTCATATTCAAAAATTACTCAAATTTTCGCAGTATCCATCTTTCTTGTTTAAGTTGAATAACAAAAACAATTGAACATCGATAATCAAATGTTTCACATTTTTTAAAAGAAAAACATCACAGAAACCACGTGAAAAAAGTTCCATTCGAAAACCTCAAACCATGAAGACTCTATGGCAATTCAAAAACCTACTAGAATAAAACGGCAATTTCATACTTTAACCCCTAATATTTCCGTCGGGGTAATTTACTTTATTTCTTAAAACGGAACGCATTTGTTCCTCATGATGTTGGCAAACATCTGTGTTAGTGTGAGTTGACTGCATAGATACAGTGTAGTTATTATTGCAAATTACATCAGTGTGAAAAGAAATTTTGATAGTGTGTGTTAATAATTAAAATGGCGATTTGAGAATCATATTCTTGAGTGTTATTATATTATTTGCGTAAAATATTGATAGAAGACTTCAAATAGTCGTTTTTATACAGCAGTGTTGAATATTTAGTTGAGTTTACCATGCGTTCAGTAGTAGAAATTGGGGCCAGTGTGCCTGCGTTTCTAGGAAAATTATGGAAACTGGTCAACGATACAGAGACCAATCATCTGATTTCCTGGAGCCCTGTGAGTGTTTATAATTTTGTATGAATCTTAAAAATATGTTATTTATGTTTAAGTTAAATCTGCTTTGGCTCTGAGGAGTGATATCGCGAGATTTCCCAATAGAAAGTCATTACGAAAACAACCTAAAAATGTTGCAAGTTGACAGACTGCCTGTGAAACTTGATAAATAAATAAATAGTTTACAGGTCACGTTTTCTACCATGCTCTTGGGCCCTGACGTGAATTGATAGGCGGCACCTACTTAATATTTAAGGCTGAGGAAACATTTCGGGCCTTTCTTGATAGCAATATGTTTCGCATGCACTTGTTATTGATTGTTTATCTATTTATGTATAATAGTAGGTATATACAAAACACTCAAACGACGCATTTGGACCAATTAAATATGTTTTGACCATAATATGGGTGCTTACATTTTTACTAGTATTGACTTAATGTTTTTAAATCTTTTTATTGCTTGTTCTTCAATATGTATTATAAACAATCTTGGCATATGGACAATAACAAAAAAAAACTAATGAATTCTAAAGTTGTGTAACACAATAAGTAAGTTATATCGCTAGTGTTTTTAGGTTTCCTTAATGAAAGTTAGTTAAAAGATTTAGTTTAATTTCACAGTTTTAAGCCAGTTCAAAGTAAATATTTGGCTATAGTAGATTAAGAGACAGTATAGTGCCCTTTACTAAACTTATCACCAGCAATGATCTTGGAAATTGGACTCTAACCATACATTGGTTAGAATTGTGACAGCAAAATGAAAGTTTAGGTAGTGAATGACACTATCAACAATACATGCAGGCTGTGTATGTCTGTTTGGTTTGTAGTGTTTTATAAACTAATAGACCCGTTATTAACCTGTTTTAAGCAGGACATTAAATTGAGTACCTATTTGTAAGTTCTTTCAAAGAATCTTATTATAATGTACCATAAATGTATGTGTTCCTTTTTCAATTACAGGGCGGGAAAACATTTGTCATAAAAAACCAGGCAGACTTTGCAAGAGAACTCTTACCTTTATATTACAAACATAACAATATGGCAAGCTTCATTAGGCAGTTGAATATGTATGGATTTCATAAGATTACTTCTGTGGAAAATGGTGGCTTACGATATGAAAAGGACGAAATAGAATTCTCACACCCTTGCTTCATGAAAGGACATGCATATCTTTTAGAACACATTAAAAGAAAGATTGCCAACCCAAAGTCAATAGTAACTAGCAATGAAAGCGGAGAGAAAGTACTTCTGAAACCAGAGCTGATGAACAAAGTGCTGTCTGATGTGAAACAAATGAAAGGCAAGCAGGAGAGTCTGGATGCCAAGTTCAGTGCCATGAAACAGGAAAATGAAGCTTTGTGGAGAGAAGTTGCTATTCTGAGACAGAAGCACATAAAACAACAGCAAATTGTTAACAATGTCAGTATAATTATGTTATGTAACAATATACAATTACTTGGCCAAACCCAAAAATTATTATGTGTAGATTTTTATAAAAAATGTTTTGCATATTTTTTCAGCTTATTCAATTCCTTATGTCACTGGTTCAACCAACTAGGCCACCCAATGCAACTGGAAACAATGTGGGAGTAAAGAGACCATACCAATTGATGATCAACAGTGCAGCACACAATTCTGGTACAGATGGATCTTACCCCGGTAGATCAAAGAACATGAAATTAGACAGAGATAATTTATTGGATGAGTTAAATGAGGATAATTTGGTTAGTTTTACACTCCATTTATGCATTGTTTACTTTGTAGCTTTAATACCTCATTCATTTCTAATACTTTGATCATATTCACATTCTAGGAGGATGGACCTACCATTCATGAGCTGGCACATGATGATATCATGCACAATGAAAACACTCAGGACTCCATGCCTGGAAACGATTTCATCACAGTGGATATACCTAACATGACAAATGCTACCACCAGCCATAGCCCAAATGACCCCTCTGCCTCCATATACCATGTCACAATGGAAGATGGGGATGATGCTGAAACAGGTAATTACATATATCCAGTTTCCTCCTAATTATTATTAGTTTTTTTTCTCAGTTTTTACTTTATAACTTATTTTAATGTTCCAGGTGCAAACCGATTGGTATATCCAGTAGCACGTAACAATGGTATGAATAGGACACCAGAAAGCATGCCAATCATTACATCAGCATCTCCAACACCACTCGCAACTTCTTCAATGGACCAGAATGGATTAGATCAAGTTGTAAACAATGTGATGGGCTCACCGTCACCAATCGTTGTAAAAGTTGAGGGACACGTGCCAACTAAGACGAAAGGTCGTACCAATCCTGCAAATAAGAGTACTGTTACATCTGCAGGCAAAAGTCTATCATCAGGAAACTACAACACATTAAACCCATCAGCTGACTTGAAACTGCCAGCAGAAATCTTTGCCAGTGATGATTCAGTCAGCGATGCTGGAGTAGCGGCTGCTGATGACCTTAACATGCAAAATGCACTCCAAGATTTAGTTGATGAGTCCCTACTATCCACATCAAAGGATAAAATGCTTGGTGGTATCAATATTAAAGTAGAAAGGCTAGGAGAACCATTAAAAGCTAATAGGAAATCTAAGAAAGGTAACAAAAGTACTGAAAACACCTTGAATTTGGCTGATATTAAAACGGAATTCCAGGATGACTTTGATTGGAACAATATGACTCTAGCAACTGTCAACAATAACACTAATAGGTTCCAGACAAGGTATGTTGATATTACTATTACTTTTTCATGCACTATTTAACTGTAGACCTTCTTATTTTCATATTCCTGAATTATTAGGTCTATCAATGTTTATTCTCAATCATAATGTATTGGCTGTTATGAGTGGAGTTTCCTTCTTATGTGTATAATTTGAATGTGATTTCGATATTCAGGAATAGGAGAGATAACCTCAGCAAAAATCGGGAGGAATATTCTTCCCTCTTTGGAACAAATTCAAACAAGTATGTGAAATATGATAATAATTACCTTGCCTTACCAAGTTTACAGGCGTGGACTTGTACATTTCATCAAAGTACAAAATTCTTAACTATGAGATTATTTGTATTTAATAAGTTGGAAATGTTGATACAATTTGCTTATTTGTAACATAAGGTTAAAAAAAGGAATACTGAAAGGCTTTGCTGGTAAAATTAAATTAATCATTTTGGTTAGTTGTGCATATTCAGCTTTTGTTGTATGGTTTGGTGTAAAAATGTATACTTTTTTAAGGGCTACTTAAATATATGTATATAGAGTATACATTTTTATAGCTATTTGTAATTTTCGATCATCAAGCGCTGTACTAATTCAAGTAGATTAAGACACTATCTAACTATTTAAGCAAATCCACAGTAAAAATATGTATTAAACTTCACTACTAAACTTTAATGTATTATGAATATTTGGTTTAAAATGTTTTTGTTGATTGTTCATCTTAAATGTTTCAGGAATGATATTGATGATCATTTGGATGCTATGCAAACAGACCTTGAATCGCTAAGAGACCTGCTACGAAGTGACAGCTACGCATTTGACACCAATACGTTGTTGGGGGTATGTACATGAGTCCAATTGGGTAAAGTTTGCTTTCATTTAACTAAATCGACAATAGTTTTTGGCTCTAAAAGTGTAGTTTTTGTAGTTAGCACTTTTCTACATCTCAAAGGTAAAGAAATATATATTTTGATTAATAAATACATACTAAATTATCTATTCCAAACACTATCACCAATAAGAAATAAAAATATGTATAATTCACAAAAAATATGAAGCAACTCTTCCAGGTATATTTAACGAGAAACTAAAATCATCTGTTGTTGACCTCTGAGGTATAGAATACACAATATCCCTTTTAAATAATGATGAAAGTCACAAATTATTATGAATGCGCCCTTTGGAATCGAACGCACACACACATAGGTTCAATCTGCAGCACACTGTAAACATTGATATTTTAGATCGTTAGGTTGGTAGCGCTGGCAAAGTCACGTTGCAGCCAACGTGTTGGGACCGCGTGTAGAGCCTTGTGCGGCACTTGCCGCTCTCACGCACACAGACGTACGTAGAGACCGGTTCGAATAGAAACGATATAGTAATAATGTTAAGACTGTTTGATTACACAGTGGGGTCTTGTCTTTATAGGTAGATTATAGGATTTATTAGATATATAACATTTATTTTAAGAAAGCGACTTAAACACGAATAAATAATGGAAAGTGCATAAAATGATTTTTGTATTGTCCATAGACTCCTGATGCAAGAATATTACCTTCGATGTCTCTCGCTATTCCTTCCTGTCAGCCTACATCAAATAATTATGTAATAGTTATATTTAATTGGCAGGACTAATAGATGCTAGATAAATATGATTAATGGATATTTTTTGTTGACTAATATTGACAGTCCCTTTCATTATCGTAGTATGAGTAACATTGATGGTTTTGATCATTGTATGAAGAACTAACGCTTATCACGATAGTTATCTACATACCCTGTGCATGTTGCCAAAAATATCGATGTACTTATTGATATATCCGTCATTTTATCTCGTATTATCATTGTCATACAACATATATTTTTTGTGATCGGGTCCTGGAAGTGGTTACTAAATTTTTTATCATGCTATTTCAGCTATTTGGGTCTGATGACCCCTTCTACGGCCTGCCCTATAACTCGATGGAAGACAGGGCAAAATCTGCTAATAATGGTGAGTTTCGTTCTTTAATTTTTTGACTGATTTTCTCCACAAACATGCCTGCTAATATTCAAACGAAGCAGTTTCCAATGTCTAAATACTTCGTCATTCTAACATTGAGAAGCATTAATTGCATTGGGCAACACCAGGGTTGCTAAATCGCTCATAATAACACATAATATTTGCACCAGCAAATAAAACCAGGTAATTATTTCACTTACTCAAACATACACCACTCATTATACACCAATAGAGCTTGTAGAAGTTGAGTGATTTGGGCACAGTTGCAAATAAGCTTATGTCCAAGGTGTATGCTAGTCTTGTTTGATGATTATGTATGACAGAGTATATACCTTACCTACAACATCACTCCAACCAAAATGCACACGCACGACTTCCATCAACAAATCATTGCGATCTCAAAGGCTAGAACATATCTGCATGTGTTTTCAGAGTTATATTTCACGTTTATGTTAATTGTAGATACAACCAAACAGTATCCGATGATTGATTTTGATTGGCTGATCGGTAACAGCGAGGCCTCCTCTACAAAGTAGCCTGTTGCTACATCAACTTGCAAGTTTTCAACGCTGACCGCGTCTCAGCCACGTGACGTGGTGGATATTTTTGGTAAAGGGTTAATATAGCCGTGGTGTTCTGGTCAGTGCTACGGACGATAGGTAGACTGTCGCGACAAAAGTGACTCGATTAGGGGTTCGCTATCGATTGACTCAATTCGTCTCAAAAACGCAATTTGTGCAGAACAGTGTAAATTTCATATCAATTTATATCAAAAATTTTATATTATATGTATGTAAATATTGTTATCACAACTTTAAGAAGATTATAGTTGGGGAGAATTAAGGCTCTACAGTTTACTGTGAGTTATTGGGAATAGACTAACGCACAATGCCACAAAGTGGTTTAATATTTAAGATTATCATTTTTGCCGCGACATACAGACAATTCCTTCTGTGAGCATTAAGTGTACGCCTAAGTTATCTTGTTAAAATAAGACAGTTTAAATCTATAAATGTTATATTGTTAACCGTAATTATATTTTATTGTTAATTAAAGCAAAGAAGCAGAAAGGTGAGATTTCGAATGTAAGCAGTGACGACACTCGCGTCCAGAACCTGTTTACTGAGGATAATGGTAGTAATTCAGCTCTCGCATTCTTATTGCAAATGTAGAATTATAAAAATATAATTTTGCACGATTTAACTGTAGACATTGATTTACACTCTGAAATTTTAAAACTGGAACCGATGATCCAAACTTTAGTGTCCTGCTGTATGCTTAAGTACATGTTAGTGCTTATTTTTTTTCAGAGGCAATTATGTTTTAAGTTATACTTCATCATCGGTTTCTGAAATTTACGTTAGTATTATATTGTTTATGTTGTCTGAGAAAGCGTACTGCATTATATTTACTTCAATTATTTTTTAATGCTACGCGCTGATAGTACCATTACTCTACAGCTGCATTTCATAGCGTTTAACTTTATGTTCATTTTGTTTATAAACTTTGGGCGTGGGTTGTATGTATATCGTACGTAGTGATCTAGCATAAGTTTGATGTTATGTTATAGGTATGATATTGCTCTCAAACATATACCTATTTAGTATTAAGGATTGACAAATATATTTTTATGTACTATTTAGTTATTGATTGCTTTTAAAGTATTCGCATGGTTGATTATGACATTGTTATACCTATAAAAAGTTTACCATTATTGTTATATGCTATAGATAACGTAGATCCTCTAGTATTTTTAGGAGACCTATCTATAATTCAATGTTAGTATGTAGTTAACTGCAGTCGGTTTATAAGTTCATATTTAAAAAATATTAATAATATTTTTTTGGGCAACTTTCAGTTGAAGGGAATCAGCTAATCTCGTATACAGGGAATATTCCAGACTTTGAGGATATAAACATGCCAGATCTGGAGTGCGATAATTCTCAGGAGCCTTGCGTGTTACCCAGTCCCAGCAGCTCGACGCTAAACACGCCGCAGATGCAGATACGATCGCCCTCCTTTACTCTGAAACCATGAGGAAAGCCTAAAAAACGGCGACACAAGAAGAAACGTTCGTCCAAACAGTGAAATTCTTAATATTTCACTTTAGTTAAACTTGTGTGTGACTGACTTTTATAACTGATTAGTGTAGTCTATACATGTAGCCGAGAAAGAAAAACAAAAATAAGATATACAATTAGATTTAGGGGCCGTCATCACAAGTTTTCATTGGTTTGCTATTTAGACGAACTGATTCAGTGAAAATATTTTACTATGTAAACTTTTCAAGAAAGACCATAAATAAGTTTATAGTTATCTGCTTGGACACTGTTTTCCATAAACAGAGCATGATTTATAATCTTCTGTTTTTCTAAATAGATGAACCTTTGATTTGATCAAGAACTTACAAAATTTAACCAAAAAAAGATAGGTATAAGTTGTTTCAAGGAATATTGTATCGATTTGTAAAATAATGCAGCAAGAAAAGCTTTATCTAACATATATTAATACTTTGACATCAATAATATTGATTCGCACATGCAACCTCAAAATTTACTGTACGAAATCTACACAATAGTCTGATGATGGGTATTTATTAACTTTAAATTATAATATTCTAGTTGCCTGAATATAATCTCGTATATTGAACAAAAACTTGATCCAAATATAGGTTTTTATATAATATGGATTTTGTAAAATATTAGGATAGTAATATGTATTTATATCTCATGACTGAGGTTCATTGCACAGTTCGAATATAAGTGCTTCTAAACATAATAATTACAAGTGTAAATGGAACTTATCCCCACAAAAATTAGTAATAGATGATAGCATGTGATTTTTGCTACAATAGCTTCGGTGCCTTATAAGAGATTAATAGTTACAGTGATGATACAGTATAATGTATCAGCGGCTCTGCATTATTGGTATGTTATATCTGCGAGGTAAAATAACACCAAGCTTTGTCGTGGATCTCCGAGTACCTACGTTATTTGGCTCAAAAATAATTCAAAATATTTGTAACACACAAATCATATAAAAGATTAACAAAAATTGGTGGGGTTTTCCATGCGCAGTAGAAATTACTAAAACTTTATCAGTATGTTAATACAAAAATTTTGTTAACTGATTACCATGTCAGGTGTAGGGCTTTATTTATTTTGGTGCAAATGAACCATGTTTTGTTTATTATGTATTTAAATTGAGCAGTACAACTGCTTTTGTTAAATGATTGCACAGGGATATTTAAAGAAAATATTTACAAAATATAAATTTATGAAAGATTTTTATAATGATTCGCTCATGTCTGTACTATAAAAAATCACCTATGTTGACAGATTATATACTTTGTGTATATAAGATATAAGTATATAATCATTAATAGATATAAATGTTGTGTAAGTCTTAATTTTAGAGTGTAAATTAACCAACCCTCCTATTTTGCGGTACTTTTATTAGTACACATTACGAATTCAGAAAATTAGAAAGTATTATTATACCTTCATGCATTTCCGTCGTGCTCAGAAGTAGGTATATGGAATATTATGTATGTTACATATTTAAATAGTGTTTCTAACATCCCACTATGAAGCAGTGATGTCGTAAAAAATGTAAATTAATATTTTTTTTATAGGAAAGTTAACCAACAGAAAAGTTTAGAATTGTACATCTTGTATAGGTCCTAAATCTTTGTTCCTCCAGTTGGAAAACAGCTTCTTATAGGTCACTGTAACTAAATCTGATAAGTTACGTTATGACTTGTTAATATACTGCAGAACTACATATACTTACAAATTAATTAGTATAACTGGTATACAACCACAATAGCATTAGTAATAATTTTATATACCACAGCCATTGTATTATAACATTAAAATATGTTTATGAACAAAGTTTGGTAAGATTAAGGTTAAATCAAGTATGTAAGAATACATTATCTATGTTTATAATAAGGTTATTTTTAAATTCAATGTAATAAAATATTGAAATTTATTTTCTTGTCTTTTTTTTACTATACTATTCCTTCATCTAAATTTTAAAACGATAATTTAGATAATAAAGTTATTAGGTACCTGCCCAAACACACACCGTCAGTAGCACAAAGCTCCATTAAAGTTAAAGCTTCTTTAAATCTATTGCTGACTCTTTCTTTGTCAACAAGATAAGAAGTGTCAGCAATAGATTTAAAGAAGCTTTAACTTTAATGGAGCTTTGTGCAACTAGCGTTTTTGTACACTCCTTGAAGTTCGGATAATAATGATTAATTGAAACACACAATTAAGGGTTATTTTTTTATTGCAAGGCATTATCCAATTTGTACTTAAATAAAAATATATAGGATGTTATCACAGTATCTATTCATTCCTGTTCCAGGAATTTATTTAATTTAAACAATAGTTACATTTTCATTCTACTCGTTATTATTAGAATATTTAAAATAATTTAACACAACATTACATAACCAATAATTAAGGTAAATATAAATAGTTTACAGGTAAAAGTGAAGAGAATAATTTCAAGGTAGTCTACCTCCAGTTTTCCGCGTTCGTAATTTCATTCATTTTGCCTCTAGTCTCATTTACAGACACCTTGGCCTTGAAAAGTCGACAGTAAAACTGATTCTCTTTAATTACATTTGAACTAGATGATGACGTAGAGTGAGCAGACTATTCTAACACAATCACAATTCTATAACTTTCTATACAACATCAAAAATAATGTCATTAATCTTCGAGGTACTTGTTTGCTCACAAACTTGAAAGGCGATATAGATACATTTATATGTAATTACACAAAACAGCTAGCTCGATTGTCTTGACTCTAAATTACAACAATAAACTATTCTGCAGATTAAGTGTCAGTATTTACTGCTTGGTGCCTTTGACATCAATACCTATAAATGCTGGACTGCAGTCGAATTTGAAGTCTAGTCTAGTGCAAACGTAGTTTCCTCATCAATGCAGGCAGAAAAGCTGGGGCTGGAGCTCTGTTCTTTTTTCCATCTTCTATATATGGGCCTGGCTTAGACATCAGTATAGTATGCAATGACGATGGTAATGACCCAATGGAACACGCAAGATCTGGTGACATGTTGCGGCATCCTTGTACATCCAGGAATTGAAGTTTACAACAATGATTGCTTATTGCTTCCAACGTTTTATCTGACAGCTGATTGCAACCCTGAAAAGTTACAAGTGTTGTTTTTATAACAAGTCGTAAAATGAGATGGCACAACCATGTCTCAACTCACAAAACTATTATGTCACTTACCCTTAGTTCAAGTTGTTTCAGCCTATGCAAACCTTTGACAATTTCATTCACAGCATCATCTTTTAAATTATAGCAATCTGTCAGATTAAAATATTCGATGCTGGGACAATTTTTGACCAAATGTTCAATTCCATCATAAGTGATTTGTTGACATCTACTTAAGTTTAGATTAATAAGTTCCTTGAAATTAAAAGCATATGTCAAGCTTACATCAGTTATTCTATTGCAGCCACTTATATCCAGCTCCCTGAGGCTTTGCATGCGAGCTAAGGAGTAGCCTGTGTAAGAATCCATAGTTAATTTTTCACACATTAGCATGACATCTCTCTTCCTTCTAGCATCTCGAACTATTTCTTCTTCAGCTCTGGATCCCAAATGAATTTTAGGAGACATGTGCGATTCTTCAATGTTAGACATAATTGGACCATCTTCTCCCCCTTCTGTTTCAACTTTTCCCATGCCAGTTAACCCAGCATCGGAAACTTTATCACAGTGACTCATTTTCAATGTATGCAGAAACAATTGATTCTTAAAAATGACTTGTATAGATGTATCAGTTACAGCATTGAAGCAGTAGCTCACATTTAATATTCGCAAATTGGGAAGTCGCTCCGAAATCATTATAACTCCAGTTTGATCTATATTTAGTGAATTGATATCCAGTTCTTCAAGAATGGGATTTTCTCCCACACAAATGCCTTTTTCCAGTCCATCTTTAGATAGCAGCTCACATTGTGATATATTTAAAGACTTGAGTTTCTTTAATTTATGGAGTTCGGCTATTCCCAAATCTGTGACAGCTCGACATCTCTGAATATTGAGGTATTCTAAATTGACTAGATTTTTACATATATGTACAAGAGATTGATCAGTCACACGAGTGCACAAACCTATATCAAGCTCTCTTAGAGAGACCTGATGGTTAGTCAGAGACAAAATGCCAGTATTAGTGAGTTGATCACAGGAATGTACTTGTAAAGATTCAAGCTTCAAATCTTTCACTTCTGACAGAGATTTGAGTGCAGCACCATCAATTAGAGTGCAAGAAAAATGCAAGCGTTTGATATTTTTAGCTCTACTTACAATTATCTGGAGTATGAAATAAAAAGTAAGTACACTTTCAGATGGGTTTTGGAAGATATCAACACTAGGAGGGTAGAATTTTTTAACTAATCCAAGATGAAACTGCAAGGAGCAGGCTGAGAGGTTCAACTCCTCTAGAACTGGAGCAGCTGATACAAATCTATTGAATAAAGCATCCGTCAGGTACTGGTTTCCAGACAAACTCAAGGACTTCAAGTTTTCAAGATTTTCTGTTAAGAATCCTTCACTCTTGCCTTCTAATAGACGTCCTGACATAAAAAGCTCTTTACAGTTTTGTATATTCAACGTTTCTAGATTTGTACACTTTTGTAGAATATGGACAAATACTTTTTCACAAATATCACAGTTCCTGAGAGTCAAGCATTGGATATGTTCCCCCATTTTATTCCAGAATTCATTTTGTTTGCTTGTTATTTCCACTTCATTAAATAAATAGTTGTAATATATAATAGGTGATTCTTCGAATATGGTCAGCGGTGAGGATAATTCATCAGTTAATACAGTTTTATAAAATATGGCAACTTTGTTTTTCAAGAAGCTCTGATCATTTGCAGCCAAGTACCATGACCGGCATGTTTCACTGGCAGCTTTCCTATCAGATTTTGGTAGGTACTTGAATAGATAAACTAAAACCTGAAAGTAGTTTAAGCATTTTAAAAATATACTGCAGGTATCAACATATCTATTTTTAGTAGAAGAATTAAAATATTAACATGATTAGTCTTATCAATTTGTTTACAACGCTTTTAATACATAGATCAAAATTTGGGTGTACTATCGACAAAAGAAATTTTATCTATACGATCGACAATCACGTGAAAAAAATGATCGTATGTACAAACAAAGAAAACCCTATTAAAGCTATGAAAGACGGAAGTATTGCAACAATTACAATGTGAAAAACTACGAACCTCATAAGGCAGCTCCATTTGTTGCGTTTCCATGAATTGTAAGTAAGAATTTAATGTATATTGTAGGATATTTTTTAATTTACCATTTGTTATGAATGTAATGAAATCAAAATTTATTTCCGTGTTTTCGACTCCTTTGACATTGACATTTCAAGGTCGCAAACTGACAACTGACATTGACGTGCGTGTTTTTTTAGTTTGACCTAAAGTCTTTTGCGCATTTTCTAAAAGCAAATTGATTTGAGCGTGCAAAAGCGATATCTTTTTAGAAAATCGTTTTTGTGGTATGTAATGATTGTAGTTCACAACTTATGAGTTTATTAGGTTTTGTAGAGTGACATGAGAGCTTGGGTTTATATAAGAACTGATTATTTTATGGACTTCGCAGTCTTCATAAAAAATATATTTGAATACTAGCCGTTTTCCCACGGTTTCAACCGCGTCCCGCGGGAGCTACTGCCCACACCGGGATAAAATATAGCCTATGTTACTCGCAGATAATATAGCTTTTTAATGGTGAAAGAATATTTAAAATCAGTCCAGTAGTTTTTGAGTTTATCCAATAAAACCAAACAAACAAACATTTTCCACTTTATAATATGAGTATAGATAAACAGTAGCTCCGACATAGAGAGTTAATTTATGTTTTCTCGTTTGGCGTATGATGTGGTTTGGTAAACATTAATAACAATGACGCCAAAAAAGCAATTTTATGCCATTTAGTTGCTCGCCGCCAATTGCCACCACGAGGAAACGGCAGAGCTCTTCGCAGGCAGAAGTAGCCTCTAATGGGCTTTTCCTATTTCCAAAGGTATTCATGCGTATGTTTAATAAAAAAACCCGTGCGTAGCGTTGTGATTGATATGTGAAAAAAATAATTGTTGAGTAAGTATTTCCCATTGTACTTCGTGCTCATGACTTATCAGGAAACTACTGTGTTTACCTCGTACAAGTACTTTATCATTGAAGTACCTACTATTGATTATTTATTGTAATCATCAATATTTGAGAGTTCTTTCATCGGTATCATTAGAAGCCGACCCCAACATAATTGGGAAAAAGGGTCGGAAGATGATGATCAGTATCAATAATACTAATTAGCTTTCACATTTTCTGTTTTTGTATGTGTTTCAAAACTACTTTTTTACCTTACCTTCGTCACGTCACATTGCCAAAAATAATGAATTATAGCGTTTTCACAACAGCCGATTTAGGAAGCGCGCATTTCGGATAGTTCATATATATGTATATGTATATTTATTCTCATTTACGTATGTATTCCACATTATATTTGCTAGCATAAATCGAAGGGTAAAATCAAATAATGTCAAATATCATCCTTTTACAGTACCATTAACTACTTTCTATACATAGGTATACCTATCGCGGATGATACGCTGTGATCTTTTATATTATTATGCCTATCTCCGTCATGTACTTCGCTTGGCTCCGAACATACACAAAAAATAGTTCTTATTATTTTTTACCAGCATGCCGTACGGATTGCTACGAGTACTACGCCGTAGCAGATCCAAATACAAGGGTGCTACGTGCAAAGGATAATAAAGATAAGTTGTGGATTAAAAAATCGTTGAATCAAAACTATAGGTGCCTACAGCTAGTTTCTTCATCAAAAGTTAAAGCCAAAGTAAAAGTCAAAGTAATGTCTGAAGTAAAAGTAACGGTCAAATTCAATTTTTCTATTAGTTTTGCTGTCATTTTAGCCTTGAAAAAACGAATTTGACCGTTACTTTTACTTTAGACATTACTTTAACTTTAACTTTTGATGAAGATACTGGCCGTAGGACTTAATTCTATTTTATTGTCAGTAGTGAGTGTTTTAAAAACGGTAAAATACGCAATATTGATATTGCGATGCGTATAATTATCGTGATGATGTTTCATTAATGCATCTAACACAGTCACTATATGAAATAACATTCGCTTATTCATATTAGTTGTTAAAGTTGTAACAACGAACCAATGGTAGCCATAAAATACTATAAACCTTTCAAATTAACGAAACTATACCTCCTACAAAAATGTTAATATCGCTCAATATTCACTACTGAAACGTAAGGAAGGGCTTCCCTAAAACACAAGCGGGGTGCAACGAAGAAAAGGCAAACATAGTTCGGGAGCACATGTCTTGCGAGTTTGCGCAAGGTTACAATATTGTTATTGCCACTTGTTGGGCGCCAGTAAGCTCAGTTCGCGGGCGACTCGCGTGTCGCACGTTTCCGCGCCCGCTCCCGTCCCACCGCACTTTTACTTTCCCGATAAACTTTACCGCTACTTCATAAAGGACGTATATGACTGTGAAAATTAATTTCTAAGTGTCCACAAGGTGAAATGAAGTGATCGGTGCGTTTTTGCGTTTAGCGCTGAGATCATGTCTCGAAGAAAACAGGCTAAGCCGAGATCTCTTAAACGTAAGTTTATTAAGATAACTATTAGTGCTTAAAAAATTGTGTCAATTTATTGAACATTGATCAAAATACAGTTTTAGTACGTTAGTCCATAAGGTCAGCTCTGTATTCAAAGCTGTCTAAAAGATTGTTTATCTACCCAACATCACGTAAAAATACGCTTTCATTAAGGCACCTCATTCGAAAGTTTTCTGTAGTAATTACAACTGGACTGATTGTCAGATCTTCTAATATTTTTAATGCTAGATGTAAACCTCTTTAGAATTATTATGCCTTACCTTCCGCCGGTAGTTATTCCCGCCCCGTAAGGATACTCGTACATATAGGTGCTTTTTTATTTTCATGATTGCAACAAGAATCGGCAACAATACGGTAATTCCCAAATCACCACCAGTCTCCCCCTTGAAGAATGTCTGTTTGATCAATTGTTTTGAAAATACAATTTTATCCAATTGAACGGAAAGTCTTTTCAGAATGTGAAAACAAAACAATGTTAACATTCAGGATTATGCATTTATTTAATTGATAATCAGTTAGGCACGTGTCTACCTACTACTTATCGAGACCAAATTTTACCATACTAGGTATACAATAATGAAAACAAAAGCCACTTAACATAAACAGCACACACATACATACACATATACTTACCAAGTTTCGTGTTTAAACAAACTTGAGTTCCATCCACAACACGTACTCTAATATAAGTAAACAATTAATGGGTCGGCGTCAATGAGAGGGCGTGGGTCCGAGCTGATGGACGGGCCGCGGCGCGATGCGGTCGCGGCGCCCTAATATGAACGGTTTATCAGTGACGCTCGCGGCCGCTGGCTAACATCGCGCCAATGTATCTTCGGCTGCAGCCAGACTGCAGGCTTAAAGGATGACCTGTCGTCATCGCTGACGCAGTCGTTTCGTGGTGGCGCTTGAATCACTGGATAAAGTTGAATGCTCTTTTACTTATTTTAGGGCTGTCAATTTATAAGAGTAATCAGTTTGATGGTTCAGCTTGGGGCATCGTATCAAATATAGCATCCGTCGTTAATAGATCGCCAGTGTATTTTTGACATCTAGAATAGTTTTTAATGTTACCGTTGTCAAAAGTTACATAGCATCATCCCTGGAGCAATCACAGCACAACATAATATGCTTTCGACTGATTCGACTACTTATTATAGCCATTGACGCCTTCAGACAAATTACCTTGTTACATTAATGGAATGTAGATGTAAAACAACCAAAGCGTCATTATGATATAAAAGTTTTAAGATGTTTTTCTTAAGTTAATTATATTAGAATTTCTTACACAACATTTTTTTTAAAAACAAAGAAAAAACAGAGTTCACACCCCAAATATGACTTCAAACCACCGCAACACCATTTAAATAATACGTAGATCAGTTGTTTCACAGTTGAGTAAGTAGAGAGAACAATGTTATTTGTTGCAGAACTAACAGCTATGTAATGTAGTAACTTTATGTATCGATCTAGTGGCGTCTAGTACTTTCGTAATGCGTCCCGTGGGGACCGCGAGGATGCTGCGACTCTCTGGCTGGCTCTTGGGATACCTAATGCAATACTAGCTCTTCAGTACCAGTGTATACGTATAACGCACTCTCTACTACGGTTTCATTGTACATTTCTACGTTGTCGTTGTTTTGTTGGATTGTAGGTTTAGCGATGTACCAAGCAGTGTGTGACTTGGTTTATCACATTAATTTTGGTCCACCATGCCATCCAGGACAAGGGATACCTAAATAAGTTTACCTAGTCACACAAAAGTTTAATACGTATTTAATTTAAGTAACTACCAATACTCTCCCGATCTATATGCCTCTAGTTATATGTACTTTTAAGGTACGTTTATATAAATGTTATTCAGATAGGTATCTTGTACAATCATTTTTTTTTATATCTGTTTGTCTGTTTGTTGTATTTTTTTTTATTAATATCGAAAAATGGGTATTCCTGAAAGAAAAGTTGCCAATAATATGTCAATTTTTTTTCATTTCATATTGATATTTTTTATTTCTTAAGAATAAGTAAAGAGTTCGGTAGTCTGATAAACTAAAAGCGCTTACCGCGAGTCCTGCACCTTCTCACTCCAGTCTGAAAGAATACTGAATAAATCAGCTACAATAAGGCACGTTGCTTCAAAAGCCATGCTTATTGAAACAAAAGTGGTACACTAGAAACTCTTGAATTCTAAAAGGTAAACAATAACACTTGCGTCTATATAAACACAGTTTTCTTCTGATTATAATTTGATCAGTATATCTGCTAATACTCTGCGTCCGTTGCCAGGTTACCCGTTACCTCGCTGGGGTCCTATAACACGTCAATTTCAACGGCCCGTCCCTCATGCGGAGGAATTAAAATTTTACATCCAGTGAAAATGTTAATCCTTCCCTGTCCCAGGCATACAATAAAAAGGAATGGCCGTATCTTGAATTGTTTACTCAACTTCGTTTTCTACCTGCTGCTTTTAAGGGCTTTAATGTCCAGCTTTGTAGCGAATTATGATGGAAAAATGTAAAAGGATTTAAATACTTGGCGCAAAAACTTGAATGTGCAGAAAAACCTGAATAGCATATATATTTTTTTTATTAAACAACAGTTGCTGAAACGCATAATGTTAAATCTAAAATTGATTTACACATTTTAATCGTGCTTAGAAAACGCTCAGTATTTTATTAAGAGCGCGAGATACGAGTACCTAATGGTCGTAAGTAACGTCACACAAACTCAATAGTCCAGATTGCTGAAATATTCAAACGGGTCCATACTATGCATAATTTGTAATTACATTATGTACGTAACATAACGGATTGATCGGGGGTGGAAGGTGTAAAGATCACAATAAACCGTATGAATGTTTTATTCGAGGTAAAAGCTTCGGATGGACGTATTTGTAAGCCTTTTGAAGAGGGTTAAGTCAATTTGGCTTTGAACGTCAACTTTTTTACTGGGCTTATGTGCTCCGCTGTTTAGACTACACTAATGCAGTTGGGATAACTTAATTTTCAAATTAAGTCCTGTTTTGTATTTTTTCCCGGTTTTGGCATTTATTTATCGTGAACTTGTTGTTGGTACTACATTTCGAATGAAAAGCTGTCTTTTCTTTCCGTATTTACTCTTATCTATTTTTCTATATTCCGTATTTATTAATTAACAATGATTTAGAATAATCTTCGGCAGTGATTAGCTTGAGCACCGTTATGTGTAAACGTAGAGATGTTGATGACTACACTAGGGCTATCACGGGGTGCCCACAGAGCTCGTAGTCAATTTATGAGTTAAGATTAAGGACAAATGTTTATGGTTAGGTGAGCCAATCTATTTGAAAGTCTTTTAGATCCATAATAAGATGGATAATGTTGGTTTAGTAAAGAAATAAAATTATCTGAAAAAAAAAATATGGTCTTATCAGCACTTTTCCTTCAACATTTGTTCTACAACTGAAATATATTGATTATTGTAGACCTCGAAAATCCAGCTACAGTAGCAGCCCTAGGTGTTGCGCGTCCATAAAACTTGTAGAGGCCCCGCAGAGAGTCGCCGGGAAATTTCCCCTGGGTGGCGCGCACCTCCCCAGTGCCTCTGGGAAATACGCTAAAGCCATATCATAACAGTTTTATGTTGATGTTGACCTCTCATCTACTGCTGGCGTCCGTGAGTTGCCTAATCGATGTAATTTGCTTCACTACCCTCTGTAAACTCTGAAGATTACAAAATTGATAAGCCTTACAATGTTTTTTGAAATTGCCAAATGAAAATCTTTACTTAAGAAGTGAAGATGTAGGCAGCTGCTTCTTATTTTCAGCGAGCTTGTTCTTTTGAGACTTACAGAAACAAAATAGCTTCCTGCTACAACTTTGGTTTTCCTGGATAAGGACTTTTTTTGAATGTAAAAATAATAAAGTTTGTAAAACACACATTCATAAGATTTGTTACAACATTGTTGGCGTGTTAAATGTGGTTCACTGTCGCATCCTTATCATAATTAAATTAGACATACCTATGATGTATTATGTAGCCTCGCTACCATTCCACATGGAATTTGTATGAAATGAAATGACACTGTTACATGTTTTATATATTAAAGTTCGCGCATTGGATAAGTAAAACAAAAAAATGAAAAACATTAATGCAATCTGTTAACATGGCGTGGAATTCTCTTCCAAATCCCAGTCGACTGTCATAAATCACTCACGTGCTTCGCGCAAAAAAATCCATAAAAGGTAACAATAATAATGTGGGCTAGGTACATTATGAATCACATTATGATGATTTTTAATATCATTGTGTATATTTCACGCGCTGTGTGAACATATTACTGTTCTCTCATCTTATGAAGGTGTACAGCACCGTGCGTTATGTCGACTAAACAAATCAATGAGAGATATAAGAATTGAGGAAGTATTTTCATTTTTTAAGTTAATTGAACAATTATTTCATGCGATTATTTGATTCGATTTACTTACCTACTTGACAGCTAGGCACCAGGTTCGGTTTGTTGTGTTGGAAAATGTTGTTCCTTTTGAGGAACAGCGTGCTATTAAACGTCTGATTCTGTTTTGACCAATAAAAAGTAGTGTGTCTAACGGTTGGTTACTAAGCACCTTTTTCAGTGGTATTAAATTTTACTGAATAATGAACTGATAAACTACCGATCGCGCCCATAGGACGTTTAGACATGTTAAGCTGATCTATTTATAGCTGAACAGTTTCAGAAGCTTAAAAACTGTAACTTATTGTAAAAACAAACAGTTAATCAACACTGTTCCATAACACAGCTATAATACCAAGATACTGACATCGTAATGCTTTCAGTAAGAGCCAGTCTCTACGTGGCACTCAGATATAATCTGATCTTAGAAGGTTTCAGGAATTATTTACAGTACTCATGTGGTTTAACAATTTTCTGAGAGTCGCGAATAACAGTATCTGTTAAAAATATCACGGTAGCGTCGTTGTGAGCGGGGACTGGGTGGTGGGTAGTGGGGGTTAGTCCCAGCGGATGGCAAGTTCTCGCCCGCCGCCCACGCGGCGTCCCGTGAGGCCTGGCCCAGGCAGCCGCGTGCCGCCTGCTCCCACGGGACTTCGCCCCCGCTACCTCGCCCTGCGCCCCGCCGCACCGCCCCGCGCGCCTCGCTCTCTAAGGAAAACACCAGCTGAGACGTTCGACTTTTAATTGATAGCTAACTCTTAGATACATATCTTGACTTGCGTTTTACAATTCAGTCGGAGTCTACTGGCTTATTTTCAGACTTTTCATTTTAGATTGATCTGAAGAATTAACTTTAATGTACCTATTTGCATAATGTGTTGTTTCTTTATATGCTCCCAGTTTTCCCGGAGTCCAGTTATATTGGTATGGCTATATTGACTGGCTCGGCGTTTGCTAAATAATTTGTAACCGAAAAAGTGCAATTGATCAGAGTCATTGTCAGGGTCTATAGGACAAGTACAGGAGATGCCAATACTCTCTTGAATCTTATCAATGACAGTATCAGCTGATCTGATGAAACAACCCCAATACCCGATTACGGAAACAGACATGCATAATACATAGGCGATGTAGACAATGTACATGTTGAGTGTACATTAGTTAACGATGTACGGGCGCGGGCACGAGCCGGCTGCCCAGGTCCAGCCGGCACCTCGGGGATCCCGGCCACTCAGCTATTCCCCCTCGACATCATACCGACGCCTCCGAACACATTAAAATTACAGTTTCCAAGGATATACAACTGAGCGAAACTACAATGACTTACGTCGAGATGGGATTGTTATTATTCCTTTGTGCTCCCCGAGTACTTAATCAAAATTATTAGGTACGTACCTACAACATTTAGTGCCGCCCGTTGAGTAGGTTAATGCCTCCTGTGCTACGCTTTACCTAGATGGTGGAACATCTCTTCTAAAGCTTTATCTTTAAAATTATTCAGTTACAGTAACTGTTCAGTTTTAAAATCATTCCTGTTTCATTTTATTAGACTGTTTTCCTCATAACTTAGGCGTTAATATCGTACCATGTGATGTTCCTCAAAGTTTCAATAATTGCTAACCCTGAAATTAACGTCTCCCAAAATGGAGCTTTACTTTTTATAACAGTAATCGAGACATTTCAATTTTTTAACTAGAAAATCAGAAACATCGTCCATAGAAGTTCATTTCATATACGCAATAGCAATACGGTTAGTAAGAAAATTGAATTGGCGTCGGTATCGGCGCGGGCGGCTCTTTGGTGTCGAATGGTTCCCGCGCGGCACATTGTGCGCTCGAGTTATGATGGGCTATCGCGATGGTGCTAAGATGACTCCACGGACCATACCTCGTTGTTCTCTATGAAATTGCTGTGTTACGAACTATGCATAACGTTTTTGTGTGGTTTTTGAAGTCTTTGTTGATTTTAATGAGCAGCTTTAGATGAGTGCTTGTTTCAAAAACTTTCTGTAACTACCTACCTCATAGAAACTGCCTATACATATTGGATACGTATGAATCCTTATTAGTGTGCCAACTGATTTTCAGCTAGCTTCCCACATTTCGAATGGGAGATTTTTAATCAATAAGTAGGTATGTTAAAAGATTGTTTTCGATTTTTTCAGTAAGATCCACCATGTCTGTGATCTTTAAATCTCCGTAAAATATAAACGTAAGATTTGCCTCGTGACAAAAAGAAGGTTATATCTGTTAAAATGAATCATTGTTTAAGTTATAATCGCGTAGATTACCTACGCACGAGTACGCTCTGAAGTTCAGTTACAAAATATTAGGTCTGTAACGTCTGCCGTAAGTACTAATATCGCCTCAGGGAGTGTGCGGGTTCCATGGCATTGCTAGGATTTTGCCTCTGGCCTGCTTTTGATGAATCGATGGACATTCCCCCGGGCCACTAGGCCGGGCTGGCTCCCCGGGGACTCCGATACTACGCTTCTCTAGCCTCTGCTCATCTAAATATGAACGTACACCATTGTTTTATTTATGCGATGTTGGAGAAAGGCTTAATCATGGAAACCTCTCCTTAATATAATGTTTCACTACAACAATTACAGTCGGGCTAATAATATTGGTTAATGTCAAATAAATTAGATTTTGGGAATAATTGGTGACTTCCTGTTTCCGTGCTTATCACAGTTTACAGGGACAACAAACCGGGAGTGACGATTTTTCCGTAATGTCCACAGCTTTGTGTTTAATTGTATAATTCGAAGTGTTGTGTGCGGAGCGAGGGCGCGGCCGCCGGGCGCAATCACGCCACCGCCCCGCGCCCTGCCGCTGCCTGCCTGTTAATTATGTCACCAAACTAGTTCCTATTGTGGATTTGTGTAACCTTATTAAAGTGCCATGGAAAAACTCATTTGTATTGCCAGCTTTCGACGTAATGAACAGGTCGTTGACTGTTGTCCTGATTGCGATGGTAATGATTGTAGCAAGCAACGATGAACGATAAAACGCAATCAAATCTATAAGAACAGAAAGCTTGTTGAATCTATGAAATAATGATATAATTCAAAGTCAAAATTCAACAATAATATTTGGGCGGGTCTTGTTTTAACATTATCATTATTACTATCACCCGAGTCGTTTACTGAAATTGGAGATACACTATAAGATTACCATAATTGTAGATAGAGCAACGTGTAAGGGGATTCTCGACCTCCCGGTGTCCGCTCACGACCCGTTCTTATTGTGAACTGTGTGATATCGTCACTTTACAAGAAAATCCTACCAAATTGTCAAAACAACTATTGCGTTTTGAATTGGCCACTTTAACGAAATGTAAGATAAGGCTACAGGTAATACTGTAGAAAGACATTAGATATGATGCAGGTTAGTAAGGCAGTCAGCTATAACAATTACTTAGGTAGGTAACAAAAAGGCTAACTTGGTAAAGTTATTAGTATTTAAAAATTACATTTCACTTTTTTACATAAAAGGTGAAATGTATTTTTATTCTAAGCACAGTTAGATCAACTAGGTATTGAATGCGAAAAAAGCATTTAATATATTTAATTTATTTTCCTAAAAATGTATTATCTTTTTCACAGCTGAAGAAGAAGAATGGAATCACGATGCTACTACAGCCAACGGTGGGAGAAAGAGAACTTACAGTGAACGTCAAGAAGATGACGATGATAATGATTTGGGTGAATCCAATGACTTGCCAGACGAAGGGTGTAATGAAGACAACAAAACTGATGACAATGAAGAATGTAATGCTGATGAAACTTTTGAAGGTAATTTTTCAACAATATATTTTAATCTTACTCACCAAGATATGGAAGGCAATAAGAATATTAGTTTCATCTACATAAAGGTTTGATTCATCCTATGCCTAACTATCTTCCAGTAAGTATATTTATTTTGTTTCATCTAATCATACTCCAGATAGTCGTTAACTCATCAGAAAATAGGTGCGACGATAAATGTGTTGCGCTCAGTCGACTAGTCCTCTATACCCGTGTATGTTCGATGAAGCGGCAGGCTATGGGGGTGCGTGCAGTTTCGGCTGACACTGACGTAGAGGCGCCGATAACGGATGACGTACGGCCGGCGCATTGGGTGCACGACGTCCGTCTGCGAATGACACACGACGCGACACTGCGAACCTAACGCTCTGATTTACGAATTGTTCCCAGATAGAGGTTTTGACTGGGATCGTGGTGTAGGACTGAGATTGAATTGGATTTAATGTTGTAAGATGTATGGGTACGTCTGCAACTTGGTAGATTGATGATGTATAGATGGGCACGTCTACAGCTTGGTAGATTGGATCAACAATTACGAACTATATAAGAATGCTAAAGTTACTTACGTATCTAGTAAAGCTTCTGGGAAGTCAAAATGTACTTAACAGTAATATTTTTATCGATAAGGATATAATTATGTATTTGTTCAATAAATAAACTATTAGTTTATTGTTTACTATAATGCCTCCAGAGAAATAATTTATTATAATGAACACATATTCCCCAGATATAATAATATACTAATGAAATATCTGTACATGGAGTAATGGCTCAGTGAAACGTATTTAATACGGAGTTGGCACACATGCAAATAATTTATAGTTGTGGTAGCGTCCGCACCCAGCACTTAGTCACATGTCAGATGCATTTGATGCGCCGCTCTATTCACTGGTCGCGTTTATCGACTCACATCCATCGTCAGATTAGTCAGCCGCTGGCTATGCCGCGGATCAGTTAAAATTCTAAACACTCATTCTCGAATACATTCTGTTGTGACATTCAAAAGAGCCATTTGTTTGAAGCCTCCTTACGCTTGAAGACATCCGTCCTCGAGTGAATTGTGGGGAACGAAGAAAAACTCTTGAGTTCGATGCATTTACATTATCGTCTTTACTTTTGGCTTGTCATATGCGGCCCCAGGTGACGGATCCGTCGCTCAGCGCTCCACGCGAAGGGTTTTATGATTGTTGAGTACCTACATGTTACATGTATAATGAATGGTTTACTTTAGAATTTAGGAAGATCGATCGTCACCGCGACCTACTAATGTGTATTCACGTTGAGACTTTTTTAAGGATGTGCAAAAATTCATGTTTTTTTCATTAGATAAACTAAGACTTCAAGGTTGTTCTGTAAACTGACCTTCTCAAATATAATCTAAAGGGTTACATAAGTTATTAGTAGTTTTGCGTTTGTTGCCTAGAGTGGATAAACACACGTAGGCCGCCCCCACATCTGATATACATTACATGAGAACAGATATTCTTTCCTAGAACAAATGAGTTAACAACAAGCGACACAGGTGCTTTTTCTTTATCTTCCCTTTTTGACACCGAATAGCATCTTCAAGTGCGTCTTTAACGAAATGTTGTCTTTCTAGGCGGAGATGATGCAGATCCTAATCAGTCGAAAGAGGAACTATTCGAGAGGGAAGATCTGCCAGGTAAGAATCTTATTGTCGCATAAGCAATCATATTGGCAGTGCCATTGAACCTTATTTGTTTACATGGCACAAGATACGTAAGATAAATGTATGTAAACGCTGAATAAATTATCTCAAACTTTCCCGAGTTAAGATTAGAGGCACTATTTAATATCGCGGAGACCTCAGAGGGAGACTCATTATGTCTAAATCTCATTGAAATTCATAAGGAGGCCACTAAAATAACGAGCAGCCTCAGTCACCGGGCAGGCCGCCGATGCGTTTTTACTGCGGTTTAATGCTCTTTTTACAACTTCGGCAAAGGGTGTGCTGTGTTGCGGCGCGGTCGCTCCGAGCCGAGCGCTGTACCGCCGGTGCTTTACGACTCCGTCCTCGCTTATCTCGCGCCATTCGCGATAAATCTCCACCAGGCTCCTTGGACCTCAAATATTTACATGCTAATTCGTAGCCAATTCTGTACCAGAGATTATAAATAAATTGGCCACCGCGCCCCATCATCGACCAACGCTACCTTCTCTTTATCTTTCATGACTTAAGAAGTTTTTAAAACAGCGGCCGTACCGCGACGTTGACGTTTTAATTTTATACCACCCAGATAATTTAGATTTTATGTTACGTAGTCGTAACAAAATCTTTGTAAGAATTACTACAGTTATAAACTTTATATTATCTGCTCTACTTATCATAGAAAAGATATTAAAGAAGTATTTCTTTGTGTTTCTTTTAACAGTGAGTTTTTGGCATTATATTTACCCAATGTCTAGTAAAAGTATGAGACATTTATTCACAGGAGACAAAAGGATGTTTTGGCTGAAAAAATACGGCGTTTCACTAATATTTGGTGTGCATAGTTAGTGTAGGCAAAACAATTGGATAATAAGAAAGTAACAGGTGGCAAACAATGGACCCTTCATCTAAGGCACCCTTACAATCATAAAAATTACTCATTGTTCAGATTGATGGCAAGTACTAAAGCAGTTGTACGCAGTAAACTGTAGTTTGTTACGCGAGTGGACAAATGCGATGCCGCGGGACTACCAGACTGTAGGACGCTTTGTTTTACTGCAGTCTTGAACTATCTGCGGCGGTATTGGAAAATGAGTAATTTTTCCCAGTGAGTGGTTCCCGGTGTCGCAGTCGTTGTTAGGCCAACACTCGTGTTGCGCAAATGTATTCTCTGCGGGGGTGAGTGGTGGTGTGCGGGGCGAGCGCGCGGGGGCCCGCCGCCGCTGAGCCCGAAGTTGGGCGCGCGGGCTTGCTCCCGTGGGACACTGCCGCAGGGACCGCACTCCAAACCAACTTATATTTTTTTAACTTTTCTTTCCTGTAGAAACTGGAATTTGGAAACCATTTACTTACCTATACATAAAAGCCTTGCGCCTCACAAATTAGAAAGGCAGTCATCAGTTACTCGCAAATTAGAAATATCATTAGGCAATTTGATCGTACAACTATGCGAGCCCTTCTACTTTTTAAATAAGTTAATTTATTCGTAAACAATATGTAAGTTATTTTGTGAAGTGAGACGGTCAACAATGCTCGCTATGTCGGTCTGGTGTAGGACTGTGTCTCGGCCGGCATGTGGCTAATTAAATGCCGATGTTCGACATCGGGGGTGCATTCGGAATTCCAGGCGGCGCCGAGGCGCGTGCCGACAACACCGCGCGGCGTGCCTTGCTGCTGTTGTGTCAACAATCCCAAATTGTTCACGAACTTGGACCCAAAATCGAGCCAATAATTGTGATAAACTTGTTAGGTAACCAGTTCCGTTGAAATTGCTTTGATTTATTATACTTAGCCACCTTCGACCTTTATCAGATTTCCTACAATTCATTTTGATATTAGGTTTTATAATTGGAACTAAAACAAATAAACATTATTTTATTTGCATTTGTTTGGAAAAAAATATTGGTGTGATTGGAGTGCGGCTCTGTATGATCCCAGGTGGCGCGGCCGCAGCGTTTGGAATTATCACATAGTGGAGGAGCGGGCGGGTGCGGGGGCCGCGGGGTGGCCCGATACATTCGTCACAGGCCCAGCAGCCATTAGGCATTTAGATATTATCAACAGCCACGAGGGGATGACCCGCGACCTGAGCCCGTTGTTTCAATGCTTAATTACTAAAAGTGTTTGTTGTTTACACAAGGGACAGGATTTTAATCCACATCGTGGATATCGTTTCGTCATCGGCCAAGTTAGCTTCTTTGTTCAGTTTTTGTGTTACAAAGGCGTTCATCGTTTACGTCTGTTACTTGTGTAAGCTCCCCTCAGCCGAGCGCGGGTCCCAGGTGGCGCTCTCCGGCCACACTTCCTTCCGTCTCCTGGGAATACTCCTCGACCCGGCCACGCACACACCGCCGCTCTGTGCTTGTGTGAAATGCTGTATCCGTATAGCGCTGTAAATACTTGTGTATCTTTATTCCCGTTGTCATTGTTTCAACGACTTCGTTGAACTCTTTTCCGATGAAGAAATCTAAATTATTTCTTGAAAACACTAAACCAATATTGTAATGATTTCTACTACAAAAATATTTGATGCATTTTTCTAAAGTTGTGACGAATAAGTCGATCTCTGTTGCATGTTTCTAATTAGCAATTAAACGCAGTTTAGTGTGTGTCGTATTGTGTTCGCGTGGCGCGTAAGTACTCGTGGCGCGATGGCGCGGTGGCGCGGCGGCTCGGCTCGTGATTAATGCAGCCTCCCGGGGCAGACGAACTGATTGCCGTTCTACCTCCCCCGGGCTCCACTACACATACCTATATTTCAGTTTTATTATAAAAATATTTTGGTAATCTTCTCTTTTATGGAACAACCCCCGTTAAAGCTTACACTTGTTAACTATGTTGACTAAAAAATGATACATTGCCGTTGAAATTAATTTAAAAATTATATAAGGTGATGTCCAGAAGATACATAGGAGAGAGTTGATTGGAAAAGTTTTTCAATGTACCTATCCAATGTCCGGAAAACAGAAAAGTTCAAATGTCAATGCATTGTTGCAAACAAATGAAACAATCATGAAATAAAATGTTAGAAAACTTTTAATCATGTACTTACTAACTACAAACAAACTTTTTGCACGTGTGTCATCAATTCGAAAAGTAAACTTTTATAACATCAATAACAGTAGGTTATATTGCCATCAACAAAGATTACAATTTACATTTCCATTATACGTAACAGCAACGTGCCGCTCACCTATTCTGCGTTAACGTGACATTTTCAGGTATTACGTAAAGCTAGGAAAACAGCTTGAGCACTACAACAGTGAGCTTTGTTATTTTTATTCAGTGCTATGTGAAAAAGTTTTCTCTTGAGAGGCATATCGGCATCAGTCCGCGGCGTTAGAGGAATAACACCTTCAGTCTGAATGGCTACGCGAAAGGTAGCGCGCCCCCGGGGGGCACTATGCTCAAGGCGGCAGAAAATTAACGTGCCCCCGCGGGAAATCTACCGGCAGCCTTAGAGCCCGGCCGGGCCGCGCCCACTCCGCCGGGATGTATTTAATATCTTGCGCTCACGGTGACGACTAACGACACCGCCACACAACCGCAGACACCTACTTACTAGCTGTGACTGCTCACGGAAAACAAGTCTGTTCATATATGTAGGTTGCAATGAGCTTGTACGGGCTGTAGATTTATTTTGGAAACGACAGCAAATTAGTTTTATTTTTTTATTTTTGGCAAATCACTTCAAAAGAAACTTAGCCAGTTTCCCACATCTATCACAATGGGCTAGGTATCAAATTCCTACATGGTTAGACCTAAAATATTTTTTAACGATTTTTTTACACCCTGACAGGCATGTAAACATATGACATGCCTGTTTCCATGAAATCGAGAAAAAAAATGTCTACAGTAGATAGAACTTTGACTGCTGTTACCGACTGGACGCAGACCCAGTGCCTAAAACTTTACTCGATTTTTAGGACGTAGGTGCGTTATATACTTGTATTCATAAATAGCTAATTATGTAGGTATTACTGTAAAGAAGACCAGGCAATATTTGTCATCATAATTCAATAAAGTTACATTGAGCATTGCAGCTTACAACTTAAGTATTAAAATATTTATGGCAATCATGGTTCAATCAACCACAAGTCACAATACAAGTAATAAGCTAATCGATCAATTACCAGCAGCGCGGGGACACTTAGCGCGAGTTACACTCTCACGCAGAATTAATTTAGCATTGGCAAGGAGACCGCGTCTCGTACGGCCTTACTAATTCACAAGATCCAATCGCGGCGGTGAGCAGCGCCTCTGCACATTAATGTTGCAAGCACCCCCGTGCTCCTCTATTATCTACTTACTTAGACGACGTATCGAACTAACCATTATAGTTATATTGATTAGAATCGTATTTCGATATGTTTTAATCGTTTACAGTTCCGTAGCAATTTGCTACGAGATAATTTCGTAGTCACAAAAATAGGTTCGTAGCACGTTCGAATTAGGATTTTCGGTTATGCAGCGTAACTTGATGGTCAATGATGAAAAATTTTTTTTTTTTTATAAGGATAAGATATAAAGGATAAGGTAAGGGAAGAATAAGGTTTCGAAATTCTACAGTTTTGAATAAGTAACTTACAATTAATTTACTTGATAACAAGAAGCATTTTTTTTTGCAAACATGGTATATATCTAAAGGCTGTGTGTCAACTGTCAATAAGTATAATACGACTGCATCAGCACAAGTCGAGTCAATATCGTTCATGGGTCCTTGGCCTACCGTCCCGCGAGGGTACCGGTCATCGTGTAAGCGGCTGCATATCTCGGCTGTAACGAAGTCCCGCGAGCCGGGCGGCGTCGGGGGACACACACTGTCTTCCTTCTATGTAACATACATAATTTGTACAGTGCTACTCTCTGGATGTTTGTGTTGTGTGGCTTCTATGGGGAAAGTGGTTACTATGCCAACTTTTACGTGTATTTTGATTAAGTTCTTGTCAGAATAATATTAGGAAGAAGGAAAAACATATCGTAATTTTTTTATTATTGTAAATAAGTATTGAAAAAGTTCAAATGCTGTAACTATTTTTTTTACTCAGTACAAGTAGTTTCTAGACCATATTAAACCCTAGTGTAACAATATTGAGAAACACAATGTAGGTAGCTACCCAAATCTAAAACAGAATATTCAAAAGTGGCCAAACTACAAAATTAGACTGAAAGTTTAAACTGGATCACCTATCCGAATTTAAAACAGAGTAAAAGTGTCTCGGGTAGGGTACCGACTCGATACGGCGCCAAAGTGGATTAGAGCCTTCGACCGCGGCCCGTGGCTCGACCGCGCCTGAGGCACGGACACTCAAACTTCTCTGCGGTTACCGCTCTCACATTGAAACCAAATCTTTTTTAAACTTTCATAACACTTATAGTTTACTTTTGCTGGGGAGTAGGGCTTATGAAATTACGGACATAAGAATCTTCTATCTCTATCACCTGCCACTTCTGCACTGCAGTGAATAAATAATTAATATTTTAATATCGTTTCAGATGTTGCCGATATTAAATCCGAGAGCATGGACAGTTTCGAATCAGGTAAGTTTGAACTTATAATTTTATCTAGACATAATGTAAAAGCACGAGCTCATAATAAACCCGTCGTAAGAATAAAATTAAACTTAAAAGACAACTACGGAATGGCGCTCCCATATTAATATTTGAATAGAGAAGTGTAAAAAAGTGTTGAAGTCGGAGGTGATAGGGCCGGCCGCGGCGTTAACGGAGCCCTGGAGGGCCTTTGCCGAAGTCCCCGTTTCGCAATACAGCCGAAAAGATAAAATGAACATAAAGTTGAGGAGCAGATACTCTCGCTCAGAGGAATCGTAGTTTCCCTCCTGGCGACACTAAACCGGCTACGACTGGCGACGTACTCGCTACACGCAGTTTGCGGAAGCGGCCGGCTTTATGGCGTGCGCTCTATAGAGGTACATCTGCAACGTTGTCTTGTGGCCAGCCGCACTTATATGGCTCGTTAAGTGTTTAAGTCTACGAAAATTCTGTAACTGTTTCATAGTTTCGGATTATAAAACTAACTAAGGTTTTCGATTTACATATTTTTTTAAAATTGATAACTGCTATATAAATAATATACCTAATCGAGTTAACTAATGATGTGCAAGTAAAAAACCACTAGAAAGTATCACCAAACAAAAATGTCCAGTTAAAAATCGCTTCAGTGGCAGGAAACTCAAAACCCACACTTTTATTTTACGTATTCTAAAATAGGTCTAAAAGGGGAGACTTGTACTGACAGCAAATACAGTTCTAACGGAAAATGTGGAAGCTAAAATTGCATTGCGGACGGTGACCGTTCCGAACTTACAATTAAAACGGACGCCCGAAATTGTGTACATCGTTCGTCACTTAGCTCCCGAGGAATGGGGGACCAGGCGAGGCCGCGGGCTCAGACATGTCTTATCATAGATGACCATTTATTATCATAAGCTTGGCGTTATTGGGAAGATTTTTTTAACTTTTTCATTTGCACCTTTATTTTGCATCTTTATTTATTTAGTGTCTTTTTATGAAATGAAATGTATTTATTTGTTATTTATGCAATAAAGACTACAAGCTCTTTTTATGTTTATATAGAGTACGTACCTATAGAGCTCCTGCAGCTCTATACATAAAATCAACTAGATAAGTATATCTTGACAAAAACTCAACACCTTAAAAGAAAAGTACGATCTGTTCAAACATTCAATTATAGTGCTCGAGTTTTCAACCTGAGCTCTAATTGGATGTTGTAAGATCTACATTTTTGGGTTTTCTGCATTTTTATCTGTGTAAAGGTTATTTTATATATTTATAATATTAGCTTAGTTAAATGTAAATTACCTCTACGGTTAGTGTCATCAATAAATCTATAGCCAACCCTCAATTAAGCAATCAACGTCGGTTTGACGTTCCGCAGGCGTTATAACTGGCCACTATAATAAAGCCAATTTTCAGTTTAAATAAAGCGACAGCACGACTTTTAGCCGTGGATAGTAACACGACTCTGCAATCAGGTGCAGTTTAAAATGTGCATTTGCGATGTGGTGCGGTGCAGCGGGCGCAGGGCGCGGACAGAAATGCATTTTCAATAATTGAGGGTCAGACGGGGAGGTGGGGGTGCATTAAAATGCTCACAGCTAAACTTTCCGATCGTCACAGCGCCGCGACATCGAACAGCCGCGCCGGATTTGCCGACTAATGGACCCACGAACAACGATGAAGTGCTAAGCTTGCGCGAACATGATTGTTTCAAGCATGTTTCAAGTGATGTGATTACAAATTGAGGGGCTTCATTGATTTCATACTTAATTATCAGGTGAACTAATTTCAAATAATTAATACTGTAAATTTAAATAGTTAATGGTTACTGGGATGCTACTGAATATAATACCTATACTATACCAAAAACCTTAGAAGCAGTCTACAGTAATTTAATTTTGAGAAGGTTGTATAACTGTTACATTGAGACCTGAAAATAGATAAGTAGTTAATGTAGTTATGCTTTTCCAAGAGTAATCACTTTGATTATAATTTTATAAAGTACCTACTCAAAGTTAAGATTTTCTTAACCGAAGCACCGACTGCTGCATCTGCTACGACTTTTGCAATTTCAGAACGCGTGACGCCAGACGTGACAGACGCGAAACAGAAACAGGAAAATTAGTAATTAAGCGAACTGAGTCGCAATTTGTAGTTACGAGCAGCATCAGCCAGGTTCCCATTGTGAGACATCTAATTAACAACCTCATTATGTTTAGGTGCGAGTGTGTCGGTTAGTGCCAAGCGATTTGAATTTGGATGTGGTGTCATTATGCTGTTCTCATTTTCTATTGAAGAGAATTATAAGCTTTGTACGTAACAACACTACACTTTCACCCCAGATCATCTATTTCACTTTACAAAAAATAAAAGAGACAAACAAAAAGAAGTTTCCCTCGGTTATTTTCTCGGGGAGAGCACGTAGGCGCGCACCTCATCTGCGGAGCTCCCGGTGCGGCGATAAAATTTAAAATTCAAGGCCGCGTTAACGAACCGGCCTCGCGAAGAAATAGATATTCAAATGTGAGAAGATCCCATATTAACATTTATGGCAAGTTTGCGGGGACGAGACAAAGGCGAGGCGAGCGGGTCCCCCGCGGAACTCGCGCGCCGCAGTCCTCACTACTATGCATATCTCTACAATATGCAGTGGCCGTTGTACCAGCCTGCCGGTTTGGGATACCTTTTATCTACAATTTCAGTAACGATACCGTTAATAGTTAGTTGTCTTGTTTAAATAAATGTATGGATTTTTATCAGATTTACAATAAACAAAGTGGAAACTACAGCTACATACCTATATACCTACAAGCTTTTATAAATTATAAGTGTCAGTATCTTTTCAAAAAGCGAAGGTTTAGGTGAGTAGATATGTATTTGTGATGAGCTGTAAACAAGACATATTTGGGTGTCCTATTCAATAACGTCATTGGGTCGAAGGTGATTTACAGTCACCTTCCTGTGAAAGTCGTAAAATTTTCCACTTGGTTAACAACAATACTTCAAAGCTTTAGTTCTAAAGAACCAGTGAAGGTGATCACTAAACCTTTGTGTTTACCATTCGGGCTAAAGACAAATAAAACTTGGGAAGAAAACAAATCAAAATCCCAATTTTGTTGGCTGCATTATTTATGTGATATTGCCTGGCACTGTCAACGCTCCCCTTTCTTTCCTATGAACTTGTGGTCGTTGTAATTCACACTTTCATAACTTTTGCTATCAATACAAAAGCAACGCGAGGTGTTTGTTTATACATTCTTTGGAAAAGAAAATTCCAACTCTTGAAAATATAGAGAAGGTGAAATGTAAAAAAGCATTAAGTCGCAGTATCTACTAACTGTTTCTAAGGAAAATAAAATCGGAGCCGCATTTTCATTCAGCGATGGCTGTTAGTTGGCAGCGGCACACACGTTTCTTATTAATATCAGGCGGTTGGAATGGCCGAAGACGTCCCCAGCGCCCGCTCTCTCCCAAATAAAATTGCCGCTATCTAAACAAAGAGCCCTAATTATTCGGCCGTGGCGGGCGGGGTCGCTCTCTTATGGGTGTTCTGGGGCCCATTTCGCTTCTCGTATAGGGCCCCAGGGAGCAGCGGGCGCCGCCTAGCCAATCGCCGGATGGAGGAGCGAGCGATCCGCAACCTTTTTATATGCGATATCGGCGTTGGCGCCGGACCCCCCGCCACCCGCGCCTCCGATCTCGGGGAATTAAAAGTTGGAAGGCTCACATCTGATTACCCAAACACACACATTACACCGGATCGCCAATCTCGATAAGCCCCCCCACAATTTATTAGCGGCTCTGACGAGTTGTTTTCGACTCTTATCTCATTAACCGTATAAAACAGACTAAAACGGTATTGTGATGTGTCTAATACCCAGAAAACAGATAGTTGCCACGTTCTTGTTTTGCTGGCTTTGTGCTCATGTTTTCCTTTTCTTAGGGCTTCCTATCCCTATCGCATCTGTTATTTCCTATAAGTACTTTCTATTCTCACCCCAAATGCAGCTCATAGCCGTTTATCATGCGAAGGTATGCTTATGCATTATTTATCTATTATTTCTACTAATCATATAAAAGGACGGTTATAAAAACCTTGGCAGTACCGGTCGTATGGCTCAATACATATTTTAATTTGCACCCGATTTTATTTTGAGACAATAAATTGGATATAAAGGGTTTCCGAGCGGTTCCTACCTCCGGGATCATTGTCTTCACCCTACGCCTTTGCAGCGATTCTATTGTGTAGAAATTATGAAATAAAAAGGTGATATCGTATGTCGGCGGAGAGGTGCGGCGCGGCGCGGTGCGGCGCGGTGCGGCGTGGGCGACGCGCGGCCGACATACGACACCTAGCCGCGGCAGCGGGCTGCTCCTCATTGTGCCGACACCATTCACCCGCTACCGGCGGCGAGTATTCAATTGCAATGTTTTAAGCATTCGATTGCCCTCGCCAGTAATAAAGGGTTCCCAAGAAGTACGTACAAAATAATGTTTTTTTTTGCGTTTTGTAGTCTTTCAAGCGGGCGCGGCGAAGGGTACGCTTATTGTTTCTATGGTGAATTGCGCAGATGAATGGGTCCCGGGCATTTATGCGTTGAATGCTTAGAGATCGAGGAAGATAATGCGGAGCAGGCGGGTTCGGGCGGACCAGGGACGTCTGAGGTGGCAACAACAAACCTCCTACTCAACATTCAAACATAATCACTATAATTAAATAAGACGTTCAATTTTATACTTCATTAAGTTTTTCTTGTAACTAATTTGGACTTGCACTAACTATTTGGCAGTGATAAGGAAGTTCCTATGAAGGAGATTGTTCATATATGGCACGAAAGTTGAAGTAAAACCATAAATATGCCTGAAGCTATTATGAAACGTTATCACTTTATCAGCATTTCGCCGAGAACTCATAATTCGTTGATAAGATGAATTCGTAATTTTTTGTTCGATAGTACTATTCTGTTGAAAGGTTTCTGTAAGCGCATTGTATTTTAGGAAAGTGCTTTGTAGTTAGTATTACTAACATTGAAACTTTACGTTTTCAATACAATGGGTTCTCATTGAAACTAAGTCTTCTGTGCAGTAAACCAAAAAAAACGCGATTAGGTTGTATCATTAATTCCATCATATCTCAAGATTTTTTGAAATGTGCAAAAATTGAAAATGGGAAAAACATGTTGGTCGACGATATCTCGAACCAGAAAATATTAATATACATAGATGAGGATCTATAGCATTTTGACCCTCCGTGCTTTTGACTTACGATTTTTTAGCTCCCCAATGAAAGTTCGAAGCGCTATATATGGTTTACAGCTTTTCAGAAGTTTGCACTACAAAAAATTGACATTGTTGCTGAGTAACTTCAAATTCACTTATTTGACATTGGAAAAAACTATGGAAGCGTAAAAAGGGCTTGTTTTGAAGGGCGTCGATAGGTGCTAGCTCTGCTCAGGTGTCACAGATAAGACGGGGGAGTCACGCAGGGCTTCAACTGATACTAAAGCTATAAATACATAGGTTACTTTGATAGTTTCGAAGTTCCTCTTTTTAATGTCTGTTTATAATCTATATCAATCAGTTAAGAAGTATTTGTGGAAACGATGCAGGAATCGCTTGATTGTCATTAAAATACAAAGCTAAAGTTGCTGTAAATAGTAATTGTTATTTATTACAATTGATTGTAGAAAAAGCTTCTAAAACCAATTGAATAAATGCCCTATTATAATTTTTCTGCTAGACTGCGGTGCAATAAAATAAAGAATGGAAAGAGTTGTTCTTATATGTATAGTAACGCTACAGCCATGCGAAGCTTCAATTAGAAGATTAGAATGAACATTTGGTAAATACTAATTCACAATCATAAGTAGTTTAGGTTTTTCGTAACGATGTAATTTTCACCGACTACATAAAACTTCAGTTTTTCCTAAAACAACTGTTGACTCTGTTCATTGAACGTGAAAATTTATAATATAAGTACAGTTGTTTTCAGAAAACCAACAGTTGTCGATAAGTTTGAGCCTAAGTCTAAACTAAACACTATTAGTGTATCAGTTAGGTGATAGAGGTCTGTCTCGTGTGCCAATCGAGATGCGTCTCCCGGACGGGCCAGAAGCGTCTCAGTTCAATTTAACTTCAACATGCTGTTGTTCAGAGCACCACGACGCATCGGCATCGGTTACGAATCAGTCAAGACTGATATCAATGGTGTTGAATAATTATTGCTCTCAAAAATATTGAGTCTAAATTTCAATAATATCTACGTGCTCTAGATCCAACACATCTGTTCGTTTTGCTTCTCTATAAATATAGTTGAAATAGTCTACGATTTAGTAATAGGAAAAAAAGTCGAGAACAATGTGAGCAAAGTTTTTGCTTATAATATTTTATAGATTAAATTTTCATAAATAACAGCACCGCTTCACCTAAAACTTGTCATGGCAGCGAAAGAAGTAATATCTCAAGACACGCGGCGGGCTCTAGGGAGGTGGTCCAGGCGCGACGCAACAGCCTTCTTATCTATGCATGAGCAGGTCTGCAGCGTGTGCACATCACTAGCTCATGATTGTTTGTCCACCGCAGCCGCGCGCCGCCCAGCCAAGAAGTTAAATCGACAGCCTCCGGCCGCCAGGGAATCTCTGATATTGCGTCGACACTTGACACAGATGCACTTAACTATGCATGGACAGAGATACCGGACTCCCGAATACGAAACTTGCCGAAGTTTCACACTCAATTTGAAAGTTAATAAGAATACTTAGTACGTAAATATCGCTGTAGATATGTGTGCTACGGTATTTTCCTATAAACCCGAGAGTTTATAATTTTACCTTATTTGACAAAAAAAAAACAAAAAAATACTGCTATGTAAACAAAAACTGGCAATTCTTATAATGGCTCCGAAGCCATGAAATCGTAGCAGACATCGATTTTCACCTTGACCGATCATTCGATTGCGTGGGCTGTATGGTTTGATCAACAGCGGAACACCACTGGCCGATGATTATGCTATGAAATTTTGCTTGAGTGATCACAGCAGTATGCTAAATACGTAAAGGCAATAACTGTGAGTAGCTAGAGTGAGTGACAATGGCTGCACGACGGGGTCGCCGATCGCCCGGGGACGGCGGTGGCGCGGCGGCGTGGGAATCGCTACATCGCGAGGTCGCGTCCGCATTTGCCACATTACTATTAACTGCCAATTAATTTAAAAGAACTAATCAAAATTGAGTACGTGGATCTGTGCAGATGAAATTAAAGATGTGCGTAGTATTTTATCAGTTATTTGATGCAAGGCGCGTGGCGCGCGGCGGCGGCGACGTGTTGCAAAGCCCCGGCGATGGTATCGGGCGCTCCTTCATCTCGCCGCGGCCTACCGCCGCCGTCGCCGCCGCCTCACAACACTCGTGGATCGCCACTTTGCTAACTGAATTTACTTGATCATAATCGTTTTATTTAAATCGTATTGCTTTATCTTTATTGTTGCTTAAAGCCACGCGGAATTATTAATAGCTATTTGCGTATCTTTCTTTAGTAATGGAAGTTTTAGAAAACCTTCTAAATACCACATTATGGAACGGTAACAACAATAATATATTTAACAATTCGAGAACATGAGTATTTGTAGCGCGATCTGTCGACGAGTTGTGGAAAAGTGAAAATTGAGGGGAGGTTGTGAACTGTAGGGTGAAGCTCTCGGAAACAACATTGAATACTGACATCTAGCGGAAAAGTGTGGAATCAACTTACTAACATGACTTTCCTCGTGTAGAGGAAAACTTTTGGGTATTCGAACTTTTTGCCACGGGTAAGATTCAGTGAATGTTGGCATTTTCAGCTACGTGATAAGTAATTCATTTGAGACAATAATGTATGTAAGTAGGTAAACTGAATCAAGTTAGAACGTTTTCGCAATGCGCAAACTACTCAGTTCAAAGTTGCAGATGAAAATATTTGTCCAAAGTCTATCACATTCAATGGTACTTATTGTCTTTTGTTTTTGTTATTTCCGATTCCAATACAGTGCACGCACCAATGGCCACTACGTTTGGCGTTATTGTAGGTACTTATTTAGTGGTTATGGTTAGGGTAATATAGTTTACTGTACCTTGGGGTCTTACTAACCAAGGGGCGATTTACTCGGTGGTGTCACTTAATAAGACCACTTAGAGGTAATGTAAAAACTGCTTCACAAAGAAAAAGTTGTCGAAGGTTTTGTGGTAGAATTCTTTTATGGCGGCTTATTTAAAGATTTTATTGGACTTGATATTTCATATACCTATATTAACTTATTGAATGAGTGTTCTTGCAAAGTAGAATAGATCCCTTTTCACAAACAAATCTTATATTACTAACATTTCTGATTCTGTTAATCAAGAATCTAATACTTAGGTAACTCTGCTTCTCAAAGTATATGCATATGTTGAGGACTTATTGTTATGTTCGGACTCTAAAGTATTTCCTAGTATCCTGTCTTGAAAAATTTAAACCGCAAATTACTGTAACAGCAACAGAAATCTTACCGATTTCTGTGCACAACCCTGACCAACAAAGACTGAAAAAGATTTGCAGTCTGTACCCTGAACAAAGTTGCACTTATGACCACTTATATCACTTCAGTAGATATGCAAACTAGCTCGCTATTCGTTGGTAAAATGCGAATCATCAACATTTTCTTCCTACAAGATACAAACGAACGCAGCTCTATCTTAGTTACACATAAGTAATACACATAGTAGAATCAAATAGGTGACCCAATCTTGACAGGCTTTCATTAAAATTACTTAGGAAACATATTGATTTAATACTTATTAGACATTTAAATAAAACTAGGTACTTTTATGGATTTTATCGCGGTTATATTAATATTGTTTAATCCGGACGTTTCGGATCCTTTACAGCAGTGGTTCTTAACCGGTGGTCCGCGGACCACTGGTGGTCCCTGGAGGCATTCCAAGTGGTCCGCGAAGCTTAGCTTCGCGACGTTGCTATACGTTATCTTACTTAATTTTTATCGACTTATAATTGCGAGCGGGATTTTTCGCATGGACGTATATCGGGTGTGTCGTACCTAGTCCCCCATTCATGAAAATGTATGTTTGAGCTATATTTTACGTAATATTTGGTTGAAGTCCGATAAAAATTTCGCGCTCGCTTCGCTCGCGTATTCAGAAACTATATGCACTTATTTTGGCATTTGTCAACAAACAAAAAGTTAAGTACGTTTGGGCTAAATTTTACATAATAGGTATTTGGTTTAAGTCCGATAAAATTTCGCGCTCGCTTCGCTCGCGTATTCAGAAACTATATTATGTCCTTCATTTTTGCATTTGTCAACAAACAAAAAGTTAAGTACGTTTGGGCTATATTTTACGTAATATTTGGTTTAAGTCCGATAAAAATTTTGCGCTCGCTTCGCTCGCGCATTTGGAATCTACATGGACAAGTTTTTCTTTATTTGCATTTGCTTACCTACACAACTGCCGATATGCGTTTAGCTTTGAGTAGAACTGACCCAAAAATTCAGATTTTTTTTGATAAAAAATAAAGAAATGAGTGCTAATTAGGTAAACCGATGAGGTGGTCCCCGGCAAGACAAACTTAGTTAAAGTGGTCCCTCACGTCAAAAAGGTTAAGAACCACTGCTTTACAGCATCCACGGTCTCGATATTATCAAGACGACCAATACCTTAGTCTGCCTGCGACCATGGATGCTGTAAAAGATCCGAAACGTCGGGATTAAATAATATTTATGTAGCCGCAATAAAATCCGTGTAAAAGAAGTTTTATATAAATTACTTACGAAACATTGAAGATTAGTAATAGTTGCAGTAGGGCGTGGCGCGATGGGCGTAGCGATGGGCGGTCCTCGCCCCGCCCCGTGCACCCACGCGAGCACCCACCCAGCACCCATGCGCCCGACACTCGTGCATGGTGCATGCATACTGATACTGACGTATATTGATGATGCATTCATATGTTTCTTTCAAGACCTAGCTATAATAACATTCTTAAACGTAGGTACTAGAAAGTTTTTTTTCTGAGAAAAGTAAACGTCTGAAATAATATTTTTCTAATATAGGACCTATGTCAGTTAAATGTTGTTTTCTCACCATTTGAAAAAGTATTCTGAAACACTAGTAGGTTTGACAAAGTTACCAATTGCATTTGATTTTAGGACTATAATTAATTAATTCAAATAAAAATTTTAATATATACTTATTCCAATACAATATCCGAAAATATTAGCTATCATAAGTATTTATTATGAGTGTTTATTCGGTTATGGTGGGAGCTCGGCCGTGATATAATGATGCCTAAAATGCGTGAAATGAACGGATGCTGGGAGACCACCCAAAGGTAGGATGCTCATTTATTAAGATTCAAGCACTTGACTGTCACGACACAGGTCAAAACACTTGTTTTGTATTTTTTTTAATTAACTAAAGAAATTACCAGGCTTATGGTGTACACGCTCTTATGCAGTAAAACACATACTTATGAGTCTTAATTAGATTTTGTTTCAAATGATAGTAGTTCTACTCGTATTTAACCTTGTTGCCAAGTCATCAAAAAATGGACCAGTAAGCACCTCATAACATTGCGGTTTTAACATCGTAAGGTGTTACCACACATGATCATCAACCACGGAGGCATTTTCAAAACATTTTATGGGAACACATAATTACTATTTCGTGGTGCTGTGGCTAGCACCAACAGTCACGATTCCATCGGTCACCACTACACAATCACACTTTTATTACTCATCAACTACCTCATTGTGGTCAAGATTACATTCTCTAATAGAAAACTATCTTACGTTACCAAACACTATTTAAATTGTAGTAAACGTTAATATTTCACGCTCGAAGTTAGAGGCCAAATTCCCAGAATGGGAGACTGGTTTTTTTGAAATGATTATGTCTTTGATTAAATGAGACCGTAATGGGTGTGAGTCAGAGCTTGTGAGAACTTTAGCTGAGACCATATTACGTGCAGTAGTGTACTCTACCGAGACGGCGAGCTTTACAAACAATTTAACTTTATCAAATCGTTTTTGTTGTTAACATCATGAAATTCAAATCTAAATAAAATATATATAATGTATTAAAACGTGCAACGGAAAATTGCTTTATCGAATAATTTCTGGGTAACTATCTCTATTAGGTAGTCGATATCCAAAATAATATGCAATCAAGTTTTATTTTGGCTGTGACCGCAAACTTCTTAGCCAGGTGGATGCGGCGCAACAATCATAAAGCAGGTGATAGACTAAACGGTGCGCAGACGTCTTCATCGACGCGTGCGCAACTAATCTCCTTTCACCCCTAACTCATCGTCACTGAGAAACAATTTAAATGTAATCAGTTATCGGCTAGCTGGCTATTATGTACTCTGTGCGGCAATCAAACCCACTTCCGCACTTTTTTCATGGCTGTACCGCCTCACAGTTAAATGGATGGTGTTAAATTGAGTAGTTTGTGTCGGTGGCTTTTTTACAGCTGTAATTGTTACGATTTTATTGATGAAGGTTCGAGTCATTGAATGATATTAGAGCCGTAATCGATTAATTTATTTAGTTTCGGATAATTAGAAACTCGTCGAAGATAAACAGGTAATTATGGAAGATGTTTACAGAATAGCTGGTACGCATGATGTTCGCGAGTTCTATTGTTTGTGATTGCTATTGTGCGCGCTAGTACCCATAGTGGTTCATCTTCGGCTCTCGGCATTTCCTGCCGTTTTCCAGCGCGGCCCTACGTCTATTGTTGTTATTGTTTAGGCTCGTTCGCTCATTGCTTCTGCCTGTTTTGAGTTAGTTTATAGTTTGACATTCTATACAACGAACACGCATATCCGATTATTTGCAAACAACGGTAGTTACGTAGGTATGTCTTAGTGAGTTTACTTGAGGAAATATCATATTGCTTAGAAAAAGAGTAACGGGTCGTTTCTGTAAATCGGACTTTGTCTACTTTTAAGGTTTATCTTTACGAATACAATGGCACTCGCAAAATAATTGAGAAGGTATTTAGGTACATTGACTGATTTTTAATAATAAATAGCACTCAACTGGATTGGGAATTTTAGCAAACTATTAGTAAGGCAGACCATGTAGGTACTAATTGAACTCATGGCTTAGTAGTGACGGCATTAAAGAAAATTAAAAAAAAATACAAAGTAAAGGTGCATTTTTTATCTTAATGTTCTTTTTGTGTAATTAACTTATTCAAACTAAGTGTAATTTCAGCTTTAACGTCTCACTGTAACAAGCTTTCACCTCATTATTTGTAAAATTAAGCTGTTCAACAATGGTGTACGATCTAATAAATCAGAGGTGATTTACGCTGTTCTTGCACACAGTTAAATAAATGAATGAAATGGCCCACAGACTCGTAAGAACAGTTAAAAGGCGGAAGTCCATCTAGTGGCGATCTCGAGTGGAGCGCGGCTCGGACGGCCGGACGATGCCGGACGCACGGCCCACTGCCGGCAGTTACGAGGGCGAGGCTTCCTGCAAACCTCGCTTAGGGCGTTATTCAAGTCCCTTTTATGCAAATACTTTGCTCTTAGAATTTCTAAGACCAATTTCGACTTCAGTTATTTTCCTTTTGTCAACTTAGCTATGCTTGGCTTTTATGTTGAAGTGTGTGTTAAATAATACGTGCTTTCATAAATTATTTGAACACTTCTTTGTCTTTCAATGAGGACTGTCAACGTCAATTATTTTGGACAACGGTATCAAATCACGCTGATAGGTGTGTTGGAATTGATCGGTGGGCACCGAGCGTGCAGCGCAGGTGTCGACAACCGCAGCATCACCGCCACCTGCGCCCGCGCAGCGCCGGAACTACGTGCCGATTCGCCTGGCGCACGTACCAGCTACCTCTAATACTGATAAATTGATTTTTGTGAATAACTTCAATCTACAACTGGTAGAATGAAAACTACATAAGGATAAAATTCTGGTAGCTGCACCAACTGCTATTCAGGAACCTATAGAACGTGCTGCTAAGTCAATTCTTCAATCAAATATAGCTAACCTGCCAACAAATCCCTAAGTTAAACTTCGGTACTCATAGCTACCCTATTTAAACTTTAGTATATCAGATTAGAATCAAAAAATTATATACCTAATAAAACTGCAGTAATCCAGCCAGAGCGTGGTAATATCGAGGGTCGTGCAGTAACACGGCATAACTCACCAAAGTCGGTAAAAAGTCGCGAGACGCCGCGCGCCGTGACAATTGCAGATCACGAACGCACCACGGCCCAACTCACAACTGTATTTGTCGCAGATTAGATATTGTCACTACTGTGACTAAGCAAACACATTTTTAACAAACAGTCTACTTCCATCACAATAAAGTTGATAAAGAAACCTTTTGTTTGACAGTATAAATGCAACAAGGAAATGTTTACTTAGGCGTTGAATATCGATTTACGATTTAACTTCCATCTTTTTATTGGCATGACCTACGTAGCAGTTTTTCTATAGGTCTCAATGTTCTGCTTTTATGTAACAGTGTTAGGAAATTGTCTTTCAGAGGTGCTTCACCACTTTCTAGTTTTATTTACACAGAATTGATGTTCAATTGAGCAATTGATACTTTTGTAATCGAAGATACGAACGTGATTAATGTAAAATTCCGTTTTTTGTTGCAAATGGATGCTTACGAATTTGGTCTCGATGGCATTGATTGGTGATCCCATTAAAATGCCTTAAGTTGGTCACCATAGCTTCGGGCGTCAAAGTGACCTCGGCGTAGAAGGCGCAGAGGCCGCGCGGAACTGTCACCAAGCTGCGCATGCGTCTCGGTTCGTTCCACCGCGCTCACGCTCATGCCGCCCGGGTCTTGTTGCACTATTGCTGCCGAACTGTTTCCCACGGAACATTACCTTGTTGGAGACCATACAAAAACATTGTGCTCGAAAATATCTCTCCTTAGCAATTCACAAAAAGCGTGTCATTTGGCAATATTCGAGTGTCCAGTTTTTTGAAACTCGAACAACAAAAGTATGATACTTAGCTGTACTGGCAACGTTGCCTGTTGGGTTTCTTTCTTCCCAACAGAACAGTCTCCTCATTATTGCTTTCGGAATTGGAAGTGATTTGGCGTTCACGCCCACACACGGTCACTTGAATTCTATGGCGACTTTAATGGGCATAAGCGATTAAGTGAAACGTTTAATGCCCCCAATAAAATGGTGTAAATATCAGCGGGGCTTACGCGCATGATACTTACGTAGGTATCACGCTTACAACGCACGAGTATCCGATATGAGATCGTGGCAGCAGCAGTTTACGATGGTGAAGGCGTGAAACGTAGCACCGCGCCGTATCTCGTACGGCGATCAGGCGTTACGGTCACGTCAGACTCACTCCCACGTCTTAATTGACCTATTTCGTGTGATATGTAGCGCTCACAGCGAGCCGCGTCAGGGATACCATCGCCGCGGGACGTGACTCCGCCTATCGACAAACACACACTATTCAACTGTCATTTGTAGATACTCTTGCTAAGCATATTTGATGGCAAGCTCCTCTATTATTGTTTGCTCGCTGTAACTTGTCTCGCTGAGACATATCCCAACACAAAATTACTCTTGATCTTTGCGAACATGAGTCACTTTTGTCATGAGCATCGTACGTTATATACAAAATCGAGAAAACATATTTGCAGAGACGTGGGTTATTACAAATATTCTTAATTACTTAATTTAGTGAAACGGTACATCGAGAGAGGCATTTGCGATTGTAGTTATGATTTTATGTAAATTAGTTTTAATTCGGGTTAGTAGTGTCGCAGCCATGGTGAAGGATCAAGAGGGCACGTTGATAATATCAGGGCGGTCACATGTTGTGGCCGACAGTGTTTATTACGCACATTACACGCCCGTGTCGGAATCTTAACACTTTAGTTTTAACTTGTAGATTTCGTCACCCACAGTATACTTAGATGTACAAATAATCCTAGAAGGGACTCAACAGTAGTTTGTACTGGACAACTGTTCTGTAAATTATGTTAAAATAATGTTTTATCGTCAATGTCAGCAGACCTATAAACCAAGAATAGATAGTTAGTTATGAATTCTCAGTAGTAATTCAAATGCAAGAAATTAGAAGGTGTAATTATTATGTTAATTTCAATTAGCAAAGGGTGTGTTGATGCTTGAACCACGTGCAGCATTTATAATGCGTTTGACAATAGATTCGAGTAGGTGTCAGGTTACAATCTTGAGGGTAAGGAAGGTTTATGCATACGGATTATTAATTATAGTTAACATACATTGTTATGTCATTGTTATTAGGTACACATTAGCTAAGTAAAATATACCTTCTCAGGACCACTTGATAGGTAGCCTGTGACTGGAAACAGGAACATGAAAACACCAAAAAGCTCAGTCCTTCTAGATACCATAAAAGCTTAAAAAACAAAGAATAAAATTGTAGCATTTATACCAACTAGCCTATATTATAAAGGATGTTCTAATTTCCTAGCTAAACAAGCATTAAAAAGTCACGTGTCTTGTGAAGTGGCGTATCATGGGCGGACCACCCTGCTGTCGCTATCTCCGCAATCTTTACAAAAACGTCACCCCCATCGATTTGTTTGTGTTGTGTGGCCTTCATTTTACGCTCTTCGATGATTGTGAAGCGTTCCCAATTATCTCTCGAATAAACCGTGAACTACCCTTTGTGTTAACATTAAGGGTTCAAGAACTGGGAAAGAAAACTTTCTAAGATCTTTCTTGTGGCATAGGTAACTACTTACTTTCTTCGCTAGCTCCTTCTGATGTGTCATGTAGGCTGGACTGTTTTAATAATTAATTTAACTTACGTTTTATAAAAAATATTGATCGTCATCTAACTAAGCCACAAGACGTCCACTGCTGAACATCACGTAGGTATTTAATATCTTTATAACAAGTAAGAATATTTTGAAGATAACTTTATAATCCTATAAAAACCCATTTTTCAATCGATTTACTAAACACCACAAAAAGGCAGAATATGTTATACAAGAAAGGAATCATTCCATCATCATTTGTAAAGCATTAACAAAAGCTATTATTGAAATAAGCTCATGATAGAGTTGTACGAAAGGCGTATGACGCAAAAAGTGACGCAAAGGGGAGAATAGGGACGTGCCTAATCCATCGGAATGACGGCTGTCCCGTTGATTTATTAGGACGTGAACAGACGTATGTCCCACTCTGTCGGGCCTCATGGGACGCAGGTACGCACAAAAAATATTTGGGTGTTTTTGGGTGTTTGTTGACAACGCAACGTCATGCTTGAAAATAAGTATTTGAATACAGACGCAAAAAAAAAACGTTTTTGTGGTTATGGTCGAAGTATAAATTAGAGTCACTGGTATTTTAGCTTTAGAAGGGAAGATTTGTACTGACCGCATATGGGCACTCACTAGGTACAGATAACTTCTAAATTGACAATGTTGCAAGTATTCATAAAACTCTGCATTGTAAACAAACGATGAAAGTTTAATGAGACGATCACGGATAGATTTCACGAGTCGTAAAGTCCTAATACAAATCAAGGGTTGAACATTACGGTAAGTTCGGAAGAAGCAGGGGCGCCGTCAGTTGCCATCAAATATTCAAGATGCTCGTGTTGCCCTGTTCACTCCATGGCAGTCCGGAACTCGGGACGTTGGTGAATTATCGCATTATTGTTATTGTGGAAATACATCGTGTATCGCTAAGAAAGGGTTTCGATACCTACACACTGAAACAGACATAAACGTTCAGTGGGATGTGAATGATAAATTATATACCTAAGTGTTTCACGATATTTGCGGTAAATAACTAGGCCAGCGTAATTTAATTTTAGTCTTGGCTGTGGGAATCTGAAACTGAGAAAATATGCTAATTTTATCATCCTAAACTTCCCATCTTATATGAACATCATAATATGAAAAGTAAACATAAAGAATGGGAAATATCTTGTGAAAATATTCAGACCCTCATCAAAGTGGACCGCGTTGCCAACGTCGCAATGTAGATAAGAAGCACTTTTTCATAATACTTTATTCAGGCTCGGAGATTCAGCTCAGTGACAGAGTAATCGGCCGCGTCAGGCGTGAGGTGGGCTCGCTTAAGTATTAATGTTTAACCCTTTTGCAGCGGCGATGGCGTCGGGCACCCGACAACTCGGTGTCAATCCCATTCCGCGAATGCCTCCTACATATTTGATGTTCATTAATTTGTCAAGTTTCTGTAATCCACATGAAATGTGCGACTTTGTTGAACGGTTGTGGAGTCTACATTGTTGTGTCTGATAATGTGGTATTGGTATTCAGGTCTGTATTTTATTTAATTTTACCTAACTATCTATCTTAGTATTATATATGACATAACTAAGGTTGTTATGTATGGGCTACAAATTACAAGGATGTAATGCTTTTATCGCTCCCTTCAAATATGAGCTATGCCATTCGATTTAGGTAAGTTTTCAAACAATATCCCTCAAGTTGCATAAAAAATTATTTTCAAATAATTAGGACTATTTTTTATATTTATTAGGCTAAAGCTTTTTAAGATAAATAACGTAAGGAGGAAGCCATACTTAATACGGATTAAGAATTTAAAATTAGTCAACATAAAATCTTGCTTTTCCTATTCCCTGCAGGTTTCCCACAGACCCAAATGTGACGGTCATTCAGTGCGGATATTTCTCGAGTTTATCCGATAAATTACAACAGCTGCGGCGGAGTCCGCGTAATCCCACTAATATATGCGCAACTAAAAGGCAACACCGCGACCGTCGCCCGCGCTATCGCCCCCAGAGGAGCGATCCGCGGACACCCGGTGACCAACACCGACTCTCGTTTTAAATCATACTTTAATCCACATTACAATACCGTTACAAACCTCATCTCCTTACAAACAATACACGCTCATCCAATATAATATTCTATTGCTACTTACAAAGCTAAAAGGCTTACAAAGCGGCCTCTTCTCGACAAAGACACGTCGCAAAAAAAGGAAAAAAAATACATAAAGTATTTGGCGGAGTGCATTGTGTTTAGCGAAGTTTAGTGGAGCGTGGCGGAGTGGAGGCGCGCGGGGCGCCGGCGCCCATTGGCCGCGCCCACACCGTGGGTGGAACGAGGAAAATCTAAAACCAGTTTTCCTTCGACGCTCTAGATTTGAAAAGCTTTTAGCGTCATCTTTCTGTCATTTGACTCATTACTTTAGCCGCGTGCCGTATTTGCGACTGTCAAACTGATGAACGATACGTCAACGTGCCGTCTGATTTGATACGCAGGGGACTCCTTGAACTTGTACCCGACGATGCCTGTCTGATACTTCAATTAGGTACGTGCTTCTTTATTTTGGAAAGAAAAAGGATGACGTATGTAGGTAGGTACTGTTCCGATTATTAATCAAAAAGTAGTTAAGAAGGTAGGCACCTGAAGAAATAGTACTTAGATAGTTTTTTAAGGGTTAACAATTTTATGAGTATTAGGCAAAACAAAGTGCGCCGAGAATTACTCGTATTATGATATAAGTATTCAGGGCCAAATGGATATCTTGTTTTCTAGTGTAGGTAAGTTTTGTGATATCATGAAATGTAATGTGGATATTCTTCGGAAGTGTTCTTGTGTCGGTTACTGTCAGTATATAATTAGAATTTATCGAGCATAATGTCCATTCTTCGAAGACTAGAAAGAGGGAGTGGGTGCAGTGGGGGGAGGTCGTGTGGGCGGGGCGGGCAGGCGGGGCGCAGGGTGCAGCACCTCGGTGCTGGCCGGGCGCGACTCGCCCACCGGAGCTCGGCTCCTCGCAGTCGCGCACCACACGCCGCTCTCGGCGCGCGTTCCGTTGCATCACTGCACTCCGACACGAGCACGTCCACCACCGGAACACTACTCCCTTATTATATCATTTCACCGATACGGACGACACTGGCCCCGGAGCGTATAACCACCTGTAATCGGGAAATAAAGGTGCGTGCCACAAATGATTGTCGCTAATTAAGCTGATCGGCAGCAGGCACCCAAATAATTGGCGTGGAGGAAGCGCACGAAGCGCAGCCCGCGACGGGCGCCCCTTCAATTAGTGGCACCTGTCGGACACGCGCCGCGCATTCATTCGCACTCGCATAAATGCACCCGCAAAAAATTCCAAAATAAACTGGAACCGATGCACCTGCGGCAATCAGCGGCCGACGCGGACCAGAACAAGTGTGTGAGCTGGGTACACGAGCAACTACAGCCGGGATCGAGAGCCTCCAAGCTTCTGGAGATATGATCATGCTATTCAAAGGCAACAGCAGTCGTCTGGAGCATCTTATTGAGAAGATCCAGGCGAATAAAGAAAATCACGACGTCACATCAGAGGATTTAAAAGGTCAGGATTTAATTTTGCTCGAAACTAATAAGTATGTATAATGAAATGTTTTAGGACATTATAAATAAGCTCATTAGTTTTAAAGTTTTTGTCCGTAGAGTCTATGACTTGAGGACCTTGCGTATGGTACTTCATTTGCCATACAAAGTGTATTAAAGAAGTTTCCTGCATAGCTTCTGCCTGCTGAAAAAGTTGCATTATAAAAACTTCATTATGTATTCAATAAGAGTCGTATTGGTTTCCTGTAAAAATTGAATAGACGATTACTTTTCACAACAAGCCTTCTTATTGGAGGAACAATCAATTGGATTTTACTAAAGAACAAATTGCATTTACGTAAAGTAAATAAAACGCAAATCTTAAAAGCTCGATATCTCAGAAACCTCTTATTTTTGGTTAGAACGGGAATGGAATGATAAATGTTTCTTATTCTTTAAGACAAAACTACTGAACGGATTTTTTTACAGTAACCTTGTCTCTTATTATTTTGCTACTACTTTGCACTTTTCCGCACCCTAGGGAACAGCTGGATAATCGAGGGATTTCCGTATTAAACGTAATTCAACTAAAACAATGAATTTTCCATTACATCTAATTGAACATATCGTGTATTTAATTAACCAGTTACCGTTATCTTTCATTATTTTTCCAAAACTCCATGGTAAAATTATAAAAGGGTTGACTGTAACTCAACACTTATTTAACAACTTTTACTTAACATTTATTGTACATTCATAGTTATTCTAGCTAAACACCAAAATGCTCTTTGATGGATACTACAAATAAGGAACCGATGCGACGTAAGTATTTATCACTAATTCACCATAGCAACAAACATTGAGAAAACTACTTCCAAACCTAATGTTAGCTTGAAATTACATAATTTAAATTTTTCACAAAAAAGTTAGTAAATATTACGAGGCAATATTTGAACTTTTACTTATCCTATTTGAATACTTATTCATCTCTACAATACTAGAATGATTATACTTTTAGCCTTATATAGAGATTAAATATTTAGAAGCACCTCGTCATCAATTTTCAGGTCAGTGTTATATCCTTTCATGTTGCCAAATCCTGTTAAGTACTAACGGTTTCACGTGGTTTCTCCTGGGGTAACTATTTGACACATTTGAATATCTCTCTCTATTTGATACAGCCTTACTCGTTAAATGAAGAATGCTAACACTGAAAGATTTTTGAACCTTACCAGTATTTTCTTTAATGAGCACGTAAATCCCCAGCAAACATACTTAATGTTCAAAATAATTATAAATAGATGTTTAGACAAGAAAATGTAATGTACTTACATTTACATAGATGCCGGGGACACTGCTGCACCCGCACATGGATAAAAAGTAGCCAATAATAAAATTACTTTATTCGGATATTGTGCCCATCCAGTAAGTAGTTTTTGCGGACTTGAAAGAAAAAAATATATGTATCCTTAGAAAATCAGCTTTGAAGAATTTATAATATTAGTAGGAATTCAAGATTGGCACGTGTCTAAGTACAAATCTACAATAGTTACGTGCAGTCCTACATTTTCTATTCAAGTGTTAAAAACCTTTGCAGGGCGGTAAATGCTTTTACAGCCCATAAAGCTGAACAAAGCTTGATAATAGCTTGTTAGAAACCGTTGTTCTACTATAAAATTGGTGATAATCGATAACGGATACATTTAACTAGGTAATAATAAGAATCTAAGATCGATGTAATAATAAAATAATACATAAATATATTCATATACCTATTTAACAAAAAGTAAACCTACTTTTAAATATATTTTTTTCACGTGAAAATTCGTCAAGCCAGTCAACAGAAAATGTTATGTAATATCTAAGTATATATATATGATGTGGAAAACATTAGCAAATTGGATGTGATTGATATGCTTGAATAAATAAATCAATACGTATTTCTTAGTCATTTTAAGCACACTAGGGCATAGAACGTTTTAAGCACACTTCGTAGTCGAACTACGTTAAGTTTCCAAATTACATAGGTACTTAAGCTTTTAGGTATAATTTTTTTTAGTAGACATATTAAAATTAAGACAAGTCACTTGTTGTTGCCATACAAAGCCATTATTTAAGATCTTGGCGGCATTTAACAGGACAACCTTTGTTAGTTTGCAAATAAAGGATATTTTATGATAGGTAGCGACAAGTTGGTTGAGATAAAAAACTGGTCCCTGCACTATATGCATTTGAATAAAATGCCAATCACGTCTAGTTCAAATTTGCTAGAAGAAAAAAATTAAGAGAACACTTCTTTGCAAAGTTTAACTTTTTGAATAATTGCTTTTTATGGCAATATAAACAAAAAGTGACTCTTCTTAATTTAAATAGGTATCTCTGCTAAAAAATATTAAATTAAAGTTCTAAGTTTAAGTAATAAAACCCCGTCGTTCAGTTTCACGTGTCAGTGTTTGAACCTGTAGTTATCAATATTTAGGTGTCGCATGTAGGTATGTATGTAGCATGCACGTAGGTCTTATAAGTACATACACGGCCGACAATCGGCTCGGGAAATCCGCGCGGAAAATCCGTCAGTGTGAAAGCGCTGTTAGTGTACTATAAGAAAGAAAGTTGTTTGTTTAATCATTTTCTCATAAGAGAGAAGAATAAAGGAGTGATTTATTTTCGTAACTTTCACAGGAGCTTTCATATGACCTGTAGTTTGAATACTTACCACCTTTGAAACAAATATTTCATTACTCACATAAAAATAAAAGTAAGTCTATTTCAATACAGAATGTCCAGCACATTCGGTAATTTAAATAAATTGGTAATAAATGCGCATACAAAGATGATAATAAAATACCGAGCCGCAAGGTGGCTTTACAAATTGAGTTATTGATTTAAAATTTAATTTAAAATTCCGACCGATTGTGCGACGTACACGCATCGCCATGGCTCCTTCGTAATTTGTCATTAATACACATAATACCGATGTACCTACATTGGTTTACCTATATAGATGTTTTTGAAACTATCAAAAACTATATTTATTTTATCTAAAAGTGGTAAAATATCTCTAATGAATTGGGACCCAATTATAATTATAAACAAGGGATTTTTTTTGTAAGAATGCTTTTGCAGTACAACTTACTTTTCATGAATACGGACTGGAATAGTTTTTACACTTTAAGAAGTAAAATTTTGCAAAAGTTCATATAAATTACAAGGGTAAACAACTAAAATTTAAAACTGTCCTGAAATGAATGAATGATACTACTTACAGAAGCACTTGGAGGTTTTTATTTAAAAATTTATCAACTTTGCTTGCGCGTTAGTAAAACATTAGGTAGTCATAACATAGCAAAACAGAGTTTTTATTTGATCTAGTTAATAACGTCTTTGCATGATAATCGAATACCTGACTGAAAGATGAGAAAACATACTGAACGACCAAAACAAATAACTAAAGCGATCTAACTTTACTACAATTTAATTTGCATATACGTCTATCAAAATACATACAATCCATCTTATGTAATCCATTTAAACAAGAATTAAAACGTTCTGAGATAATCATTCAATATCTAGTTAGCAGTGGACCGGTTGATCTAGGATGCCGCATGATACAGGATCGTAAAAAAAACATTCGGCTATCTTAATGTAAATGAATGGTCGCCGTTCCTCTCTCCACTTATGTTGCCGCTGCAATTAAACTTTAATCAAGTCGTTAATCTCCTATCCGTGTCGTCGCGAGTAATCAGCCTTAAAATTGCGTGCAAACAAATCTGAATCAATCACGGTGCCAGGTGTTATGGTAGGTTTACATCACCGATAAGAACATGCTTGTGACTTCCTCAGTTTGGTAATTTAGTTCTCACTGCTTGTCGAATTTGTCTGGTCTACATCCTTCAGGCGAAACCTTCGTTGAGCAAGACTTGTTTTCCTGTGTCGAGCTGTCGAGAGACAAGTTTGGCAACATATTTCAGGCAAATCTCTGAATTCGTATATTGTTAAATAGGTGCCTACGTCCTATAGGTGCTCAAATGCATAATTATTTAGTGTTATTGCTTTATTAATGTGACTTTGCATCATACATGATGCAGTTTATTTTGCGCAGGATTTTGTTCTTGACACCTTCCTGGCTTTAAGCTCAATAATTACAAAAATAGGCCGTATCTCATTAGGACTTAATTTTGCATTAGCGAAATCAAGGTCTACGAGCATTATAAAGTGGTTTGTCGGTTTTCCATGTCGGCTAGCGATTGGCGTTGATTACCGAGGCGCCGGTCGAGGTGTCTCGTAGACGGCGCAATTAGGAAGTGAGCTTCCGCCGCCCACCGGTCGCCGGCGGCGGCGCCACCGTCACCCGAGGAATTGCCTGCAATCGCTGCTAATTACGGCTATCCTCAGTGACCGGCCACATCCACCGAGCGCTGCTAAAATTGCACCAGTCCCGTTATGTGTTGCGCCAAGTGTTATTTGTGGCCCAGTCGCCGCCTCGCTGCTTTATTATACTCGTCCTTCCATGTACTGTCATCAGTGTTGTTTCGCTTGTTATTGTTAAGTTCAGGGATACCTACTTAAACGCAAAGTCGACATATCTGAATATCGATGCTTTCAATATTCACAGGAAAGAAAATCCGGATTTTTACAACGATCTATCAAATTATGCAATTAAATTATCCTATATCAAATGTTGTATTCTCAGATATCATTATTTTGACCATTACTGGAAGTCGTTACCGCGTCCGGGGCGTGGAGGGCGACAGATTGATATAAATAGTTCCTCCTATTAACTGCGCTGCTTGGAAGGGAAATAAGTCGTAAAAGAAATGTTATATTGCGAAAAACGTAATGAATAGCTTATTCCCATGATAAATTACAGGTATTATACTAAGCACCTACTCGATGGATTTAAATGTGGATATATGGCAAATTAATGTAGTTAATTATATTTATATTTATCTCATCTAAGAGAAATTAATCTATCTAAGTACATGTTATTGCTTACAGGTTTTAAATGCCTGTGATAAGTGGATGGTCACCTTAGGTTACTTTGATATCAATACTAACATACTTAAATATTTTATGTAGAAGCTAGAATCTAATACTACCGTATATCACTAAGTTCAATCCACCTGTTCACATTTAATACAAAAATAGTGAAGGTAATAAACCAGATAGTGAAATATTTGGCCACTGGATTGTTAGAATCTAGGCAGGTTCGCGACTTGTGCCTCGCGCCTCGCTAGTTTTCGACATTAGTCATCATTTGCGCTGATGCGGCTCATCATCTCGGCCCATTCAATTTGTTTATATTTCACGGCACTCCGAGGTGCCGCAGACATATTGCCACAAGCCCTAACACCGAAATATGGGCCCTTACCGATATTTATGATAGCTTTATCCGAGACGCGACTGTCTCCCCTAATGTGCTTTATTATCCTTGGAAAATCTTCAAATTGTTATTATTATTTTCTAGAATTTGACAGGTAACGACTATCTGTATTTATTGGTGATTTTCTAGTTATAGATTGCAAGTCATTGATGGGATTTTATGATTATTGTTTAAAGACTGAACTAAGAAGTTATTTGCAGGCGATGGTACAGCCATAAGGTCTTCTTGGTCAACTATTATGAGTAGTCATGTGTTATGTGGACCTCCATATCGTAGACAAATCTTTAAAACTTTACCTAAATTTATGAACGGGCTACAAGGACTTGAAAGCGGGTCATTGCTCAAAAAAAGGCTGCAAGAAAAAAAAAGGAAAATTTCAAAACAATCAATACATAAAGGCAATTATTTATAAATACACCTTTTAAATGCATTTTATTTTGTTACATAAAAGTTACTAAAATCTATATAATTTTAATTTACCTTTTTAGTCCCTACTAAATGTATTTATCATCAAATCTCTTCCTTTTTTGTTAACTAACGTTTTTTTAAGCAACGTTCGATTTTTGAACAATTCGATTATTTTTGGCGATAATTGAGAGTTCGAATTGATGACGTTCCAAGTTCAAATGTTTAAGCTGGCTTTTAATGTAAAAATCTCTCGTCTTAATTTTATAGCATTTTTTTTGCTAGATTTGTTATTTAAGTATAAATAAAATAACCAAAATAATTTCATAGTTTTTAAATACCTTTTACCCAAATGCGTGCTGAATTTTGTTTTGATCGTTTGTCAAGTGGTTTTTAGGGAGGTCTTTAAACGTTTGCCGTTTATGTTAAATGTTATGGTTTTCTTTAATTAATCGATGAAAAGAAAATCTTTCATGTTAAATAATGTAAAATATTAAAATATACCTATAAATGTAAAATAATGTAAAAAAATTAATTTATTGTTCACATCATTGATGTGAAAGCTCTGAAAATATAAAATAGAGTTTGAGCGTTGTCTGGATTTGAGTTGTTCCCCTTTCTTTAGAAACACAACTATCGATAGCTAAAGAGCTAAAAAGTTGTTGTTGAGAGCTGAGAAATGGCTGATGATCGTTAATGTTTGATGTTTGTGTGTTGACAGAGGCGCTGGGCAGCGTGGGCAGCACGGCGGGCAGCTCTTGGCCGTCGTCGACGCCGGAGCCCTCGCCCTCGCCCGCCTCCACGCCCACCTCGGCCGACGCCGCCGACGCCGAGGCCGAGCCACCCTTCACGCTCGGCGCCACCGAGCACACCCCCTACCAGTGCCAGTTCTGCGACAAGGCCTTCCCGAGGCTCTCTTATCTTAAAAAACATGAACAGGTGGGTTTATGATCTCAGTTAAGTACTTGAATGACAGTTAACCAACGCACAACCAGCCTACACCCGCAATCTTCATTAAACTCTGTGAGACATATTCACAGGAGATCTAGTCCAGCGAGTAGTATTTGCAGGTAATGTATGTCTGCCTGCCGTCGTCTCATTTCCATAAAGTAACGAAGCTAACAGCTTCGCAGACAATACGACTGCTGAGGCTGCAATCATATCTGTGCATCCACAGGCCAGTTTCGCCATGCATGCCTGTGCTTCATTAGCAAGTAGATACCCAAAACAGCCCATTTACAGAGCCGGTGCGTAGATATGCATCGCTCTCGGCTTGCACCGCTCGCTGGTGAGGGCTGTGACGTGAGCGGCCATTATGCCGGCCGTACATCTCGGCTCCTTTGTGTCGCGCCGATCTCGCCGCGTTACGATTACGACACACGCCGAGACAGATCTAGCAGAGATACGACAAATAGAAACGTCACTTTGCATGCCGCCGCGAGCTGCTCGCCTACATACGGATATGGATCTTCACGTACTCTCAAAGTGGCAAAACCGTCACCTCGTTCAAAATTAAAATTAGGGGAGGTCTCGCTCATATGAATTCGAGATAAGAGAGACGAATATCTAGAAAGGATTTCATTAGATTATCGGTATGCAATTGGCGTGTTGCGCTCGCGTCGATATGGATCAGCGCATCGCGGCGACCGCTGCTGGTGTCGGGTGTGCGCCGACAAATGTATCGCGCGATGATCGCGTCGCGAGCCGCGACAGCAGCCCGGTGACGGCCGGAAATAGGCTCGCGATAACAACTCCCTAGCCTAGCTCGCCACACCTTTATCATCGCGCCGCTGCTTGGGAAAGGCGATCATTATAAGAATAAATCAATTACAGAGTCCGCGCATACTCGCCATTCGTCTTGTTCTCGTTGCGCCTCCGGAGAAATCGTTAAGCAGTAAAACCTCTACTGTAAAATATAACTTTAATGCTGAAACACATTTGATAACTTGAAACTGTTCTTGCCATCCAGCTTAATTAATTCGACCGATACGTATTGTACTCGATAGACGTAATCGAAATCGTAAAACTTTCCAACCAGAGAGATATATGTAAGTACCGCAAAATCTTGTACGGTAGGAATATAAAGAAATTGAACAAAAGCCTGTTAGCTCTAGTGCAACAGAACGGAAGTTTTCTATTTACTTTAGTTGACTTGAGTTGAATTTAGCAAGATCATCAATCTCATAATTTAGGTCTATACCTGAATGGCGAATTGAACTTCGTGCCTTGCAAAGGTACTCAGTTCTCCTTCCTACTGTCAATTCGTTACTGCTCGTAAATGGTCATGACATGATGATGGTCATGATCAATATGACCTACGATATTATTCTACTGTTGTACTTATTAGTAACGATGGTATTACGCTAGGCTACAAAATGCTGATTTCGACATACTAGCAGTTGTTACTTAAATATACAAAGAAAAAAATTAGACCGCGCGGCAAGATTCACATCTTAATAACAGTAGGTACGAGCACCAACGAAGTAGAGCTACTGTTTCGGAGAACTTGTGATTCACGAGAATATTAAGATTTTTTATCATAAAGCCTAACATTTTTCTGCATGCGCACCGCGTAGTGAAGGGGTTACATTAACTTTATTCTATTCGTGTAGTACTTAAGTTTTTTTGTGGTGAGCACCGGTTTTAACACAAACAGAGTTATGTTAATGGCAACATTTAATTCGTATGAACATTACTACAAACAATATCAAAATGGAGCTCGCGTGAGGTCTCGTCAGCTGGTGTTATCGCCACGGCGATGAGGGCCATAGCGCCGTCCCGGTTGACCTCGGGGTCTGCCCGCACCTGACCATGTGAACCGGCGATGTCGCACTGTAATTCATCTGAGAAAGTCGCTCAGTAGTCAACCGCTGGCCATTCCCAAGCTTTTATTGACTATCATGTTCACCTCAAACTAGTTTAAAATGTTCTTGGTGAGCTTTACTCGGAAAACACCACCATTAGGAATATAATGTCGGTCGCTCTCACGGTATTTGTTACCAGTTTAAATAACAAACCTTGATACATGCCATTCGCGTGTCTTTTTACCATAAGCGCCGTGTAGTGTCATGGTGGGAGCAGCACGCGGCGGACAGCAGGGCTCCGCCGTGCACCCAGGGGCCGGGCCCCCGTCGCGTCTCCGGATCGTTTCGCTTATTGAATTCTCGCACGAAGCATCATGATGACAAGGGCCAATATTTTGTAGAAGTAACAAAACATTTTTATGAACTTAACATAAGTGCAGGACAATCAATCGCAGACAGTAATATCGCAAACACAATAAAACAACGTCTTTAAGAAAGCGAGTAAAGATTAATCGATTGTCAATCTCGCGAGCGTCTAATTGGCCTACGCTGAGGGTAGCTTCCTCTTAAGTGAGTGCGTGGGCATGGGCGCTGGCGGAGCGGGGCGCGATTTATCGTGCACGGACGATCAAATTTATTAATTCTGTCAGGGGCCGATTGCTCCAATTAAGTGAGTGGAGTAAACATGCCGCTGCTATGTTTATGTGTTGCCGTACCGGTGCCGATGTGGAGTGCTCCGTGCGCAGGCGCTTCGCGGTAAAATTCGCACGTCACTCACCGCTAATCACAACATGTGATTTAAATATCACTTGCGAGTCGCGTCACTGCTTTATGTGAATGGAATTTAATTAGAATTTAGTTCTTTTTGGTTTTTAATCAGTACGATTAAATGAATACGTAGTTAAGTGCTTGGGCTACTAGGGCTATAAAAGTCCGGAGATAAGTGATCTGCTACTGAGCTGATTGCTACGTTATCTTGAGATTTTTATAAGATCTATCTTCGTTCGTATTGCTCGTGCATGTTTTTCAGGCACGATATATGTTTATGAAGGTGGCATCTGCAAGACACACCCCCGTTTTTGTTTGTTTGGAATGTCCTCCGCCGCCATGATCTTAAGACCTCTCTCAGACAAACGGATGTTGAGGTTTTTATGGGTTTTACTAATACAATAAAGGTCTTGAAAATGTAAAACCAATCTTAGACTGAATATGTACTTGACGATATAAATACGTTAAACTTGACGACGACATAAGAAAGTTAACTTAAAACTTTATAGTTGTCATAAATTAATAGTAAAACAGTAGATCTAAGAAGAAAGCTTTGTGGCGGCGGAAGCGAGCCCACTTAGCCCAATTAGAGCGGACTCTGTGCTCATAATTGCTGCTGACTGCACCAGGATACGCGGCACTTATCAATCTGTGGATTACAACTCTTGATACCTAACCATACCTAAGCCAGGGGCCCGATTCTCCTAATTTTACTTAAGCGACATACGATTCACGTTCGACTGAGATCCAATCCCGACTCAATTACGATTGAAGCGTATGTGGCATTCCGCTATTTTTTCTTTGAAATAAACGTTTTTCTCCTTTTCTGTCATTCAATAACGAATTATTTTGTCTGCAAATGATTTACGATTGCAATATGATTGTCTCAAATCACCTAAAATAGCAGACCAATCGAATGTCGATGGAATACGATTGGTCTTATATTAGTAGCAGAATGCCCGATATGGTTAAAACTGCTATTGCGATCATATTGCTATTCAATTTCTATTCGATTTTGACATTATTAAAACTTAGGGCCCCACGGGCCCGATTCTGCTCTTCGATAGTGCTCTTCTGTCGAGTAATAAAAACATCTTCAACGCAAATGACTGAACATCCTAGATATACAACGCTTAATTAAAAGCCGGAGCACCTATCTTTCCTTCAACTGCTTTATTACTGATGTCTCGTTCGCCTTGTGATTCTAGGCTTAATTTCTTAGTGCATGGGATTTGGGTTCGATTTCCATGTAGACCACAAATATATCGGCCGATATCCTAGGCTAGGTGATGCTACGGACGGTCGCTTATTTATAAATTTTGTAAGTCCATAGAATTATAGTGCATACTTAGTCGAGACTTTATCACTTCAATCAAAACAAACAGTTCTTAGGTCTGCAAGTTATCATGGCATGTATTATGTCGAAGGTTAGCGAGGTAATTATGCGTATAGGTAATTTACAACAATATTTTGCGTCAAACATGCGGGAATTTATCGACACGTTTGCTTACGTAGCAAAAAAATGCTCTAATTTCAGAAAAAATACGGATGTTGTCATAGTGCTAAACATGCATAACGAATATTATACCATGAGGAGGTGTGTCAGTAACAAGGTAACGCTAACAAATTGATATATGGCGCTAAAAGGATCGCTCCCGCAGTAATTGGGATCTCACGACCTTGCTAAACCCTCACCCGAACACATCATCTTTTTTGGAACTCAATTCCATTGTTACGAACCTAATCCAAATTGTAAAAACACGTTATATTTCAAATGCAAAACGCTAAACGTGTTAGCATAAGTTGTCGAGTCAATCATTCGTTTGTTTAGCGTTGTTCTGAATGAATGTCGCGGAGGTGGTCAATTAGTAAAAGCGTGAACTGGCTGTCAGTTTGGGAGTCTATTGTGTCCAGGTCCAGTTCACGGCGGTGCGAAGGCCGGCGACGTGGACGGCTCTCATTATCTCCCTGCCACACGCTATTCATCAGCACCGCATTAGCATCCTCATTATGTCCTAACTCATGAATAATCTTTTCAGTAAGCCCAATAATACTCGCTTTTTACAACCAAACGTATTTCGTCACGTTAGATACAAAATAACTTTGGAGTTCTTATATGACTGCGTACGTTTAATGATTGTGTTCTCATATTAAATCAATAAGCACGGAATTTGCATAATTTTGCACACAGTAAGTACTAAGAGGCCATATTCATGTTTGTTAGCGTTTTCTACAATACCATATATACCATATGCCACATGTACCACATGTACCACATATACCACATACCATATACCATATGGACATGGTCATCATAGAATAATTATGTGTCACCCAGATCACAATGTGACTATGGTGTGCAAATCTACAAACAGCCTACATAGTTAAAAACTTGGCATTGCATAACCTGTCCAGTGTCCAGTCTGGACATTATTTTTATTTCTATCTACCGTTACAAGGAGACGCAACTCAAAACGTGTTGTTCGCAGCAAAGGCGTTCCGGTGAACATTACCGATCAAATCCATCTCATTGTGATAAGCACGCTGCTCCCGCGCAGGAATTTTATCGCTTACACGTATCGATTCGTTATACTGCAGCTTCGGATTCGTTGTGAAACTCTACCATTTCAAGAATAGGACTTGTTAGCACTGCAACGAAACTAATGGTATATATAAACTTGAGTTTTCTTAGGAATTTACCATTTAAGAACGTTAGTAGTGAACATAATTATATGTCATTGCTTGCTGTACTACGTAAATGTATACCAGGAAGATCAAAAGAACCGATATGGAGATAATTAATTGTACAATTATCAGTAGTAATCGATCGACGCGATGAAGCAGCGGTTCCCAAAGGTTGATATCTTATTCGGACGTCACGACCAGCTTACTGGGTCCTTCGTGTTTTTTCTGTCTATTGACACAAAATGCCGGTAGATCGTAAGCTGGCCAGATCACGCAGGCGGATCGGTAGTCAGTCCATTGTTCAGAGATCTTTCTCACGATAGTTTTTATGATCAGCGCACCCGAAGTTATTTCGATTCGATATTGTGTGACGTTAATGTGTACACATTGTAATCTGTACTCATATAATCGATTTAATGTTGTTAGATTCGATGGCATGCATGAGAATACGGAGGAAGCCTAGCCAAAATTAAATGAAATCGCTCATTTAATACAAATATAAATTTGTTTCAGTTATTTGAATAGAAGATACAGCTATCAGACTTTATTTATGACTGAGTCTATTTTAGTCGGGTACAAGACTTACATAATTTTTAATTTTGCCTCAAACTTGAGGATAGCAGATCTCATTTGTGGAATGGAATTGTTTCAGACCCATTCGGATCAGATGCCATTCAGGTGCGAGTTCTGCTCACGACTGTTCAAGCACAAACGTTCTCGAGATCGCCACGTCAAACTGCACACGGGGGACCGCAAGTACCGCTGTGCACACTGCGAGTCTGCTTTCTCCAGAAGGTGAGTCTTGTTGATCGCCAGATATACGATGCGATAAACTTCGTTAAAACCTTGGACATGCCTAGCTAACTGACTATTCAACACGACTATAAATGGTACAAAGATACTGCTAATGCGGTTAATCTAAAGCCATTGAAGATTAATATATTGTTAAAAGAATGCTCAAGAGATGCGTGCATGACAAAAGCCTCCAAGTAAGATTGATTGCCGTAAGTCACGGGCACCGCGCACTCTCGGTCGTAAGGCGACGTGTCACCTTTTTCGTCACCTTACCGCGACCACGTGACTAATTCCATGCAATTTGTCGGCCCAACGAACCGCCGACGACTGAAAAGAGATGATGCGCTGACAAATGACGTCGAGGGTCTCACAAAAATGAAATAATGGCCCGTACCTAAACGGGCACGGCGAGCGTGGCCATTAGCGGAGGTGTTTGGGCGAACGCCTCTATTCTGTAGTTTGCGTGAAAAGCCTCTTTGTAAGTTCTGTTTGGTCCGTGCTTTATGTGGGCTCTTATGTCTCATATGACAAATTGTCGTCGCAGCTTGGCCACACAAAGACGATTTATCTCAATTTTAAATTCCTTATACGGATGTTTTGCTGTTAAAGGCATGATTATACGCATACCAAGCCTACAGTTTTTAAAGGTTTTTTTTAAAGTAAAGTTACTAAGGACGACTTGTTACATTTTATACTTAGTTATGCAGACGACATGGTACTGCTGGGCCCAACAGCTGGATCAGTCAGGGAGCTGTTACGTGTGTGTGAGCGATATGCAAATAGTCTGAGCCTCGTGTACAATGTGGTATTTAACATGCCGGCCGCTTTGGAAGCACCTGGATGTAGTCTTCCAACATGAACTCGCAGTTGTCGCTGAAGCCTCTTGATAATTATTATTGTGGATGTAAATGGCAGATCTTAGCGAACGATCGCCGTATGATGCCGATTATTGCCGATTGCCGTGCGCTGTACGGATTTCAGCTCTATTATTTATGAGAATTATTTTGTATCACTTATCATTCAAACAATGGGAACAGCAAGTTTTTGGGTGGATTGTTAATAAAAATAACTTGATAGTAGATAATATACAATGGGCATGTTGTCAATTAAACTAACATTGAAAAATAAATATTTAAATATCTAACCTTAAAAACCCTTTTTTTGTGACGGCATTTTGCCTACTTTGGCGCCTTTACGAATTCCTTCAGATTATTTATATTCAGTAGCTTTTAGCAGCTGAGTTCAGAGATCTCAGATGAAAGTTATAATTTAAAAAATGTGTTTTTTCCATTTTTTCAGCGACCATTTAAAAATCCACATGAAGACGCATGACAATCAGAAGCCGTTCCAGTGTACGGTTTGCAACCGCGGGTACAACACGGCGGCTGCTCTGACGTCACACATGCAGGGTCATAAACGAGACCGGGAGGGCCGCGAGCCCGACCGACGCAGAGCCCTGCGCTGTCTGCGCTGCGGGGACGCGTTCCGACGACCTGACCTGCTGCAGGTACCTAATATACCTATCAAATTCCATTTGACTAATTTGCATACTCATTAGCATACAGTTTAAATAATAATATGCTTTGTTCTACTAGGCACACATGGTGAGCGCGCACGGTGTTGACACTGCAGCAATGACTCCCCCACGACGCGTTGCTTCACAACCACCACCCACACTTCTCGCCTGCATCTACTGCACTCGCGATACTTTCACCAGTATGGAACAACTACAATTACACGTCCGCGCAGCTCACTCGGCTCTACTGAACGGAGAAGGACCGGTACAAATTGATCAGCCAGCTCCCACGGACCTCAGTCGACGAGCACCCGACGAAGTGCCTCCTGTCAAACGTCCTCGCTCCGGATCTGGCACACCACAAACAACTCTATCGCCTAGTACACTTCTTTGCAATCAATGCGATGCTGCTCTACCAGATTTTGAAGCATTTCGTGCTCATTTGAAAGGTCATCTTGAAGAAGGTGGTGAACTAGGTCGGTCCAGCCCAGCTCCTTGCGTTCACTGTGGAGCTACCTTCGCAGACGCTGCAGCCTCTGAGCGCCACCTCACAGCACATTATCTGGCAGTATCCTGCGAGTACACTTGTCATAGTTGCGCTCGGAGTTTTTCTGCGCCTGATGATCTACAGAAACATCTCCTCGAACTGCACGCGCACCACCTCTACAGATGCGCTCTTTGCAAGGAGATTTTCGATTCGAAAGTTGCGATTCAGGTAAACTACAATTCGTTTAAAGTTTTTGGAATATTCTTGATTTTATTTTCTTATAATCTTTTACTAAGCAATAACCTACTTCCAGGTACACTTTGCCGTGGCACATAGTGGGGAAAACAAAGTTTGGGTTTGCCGGTCTTGCGGCGCGGGCGCAGGTGCACTGCGCTCGGAGGCAGAGGGCGCGGCGCACGTGCGCACTCGCCACGCCGCCGCGGCTCCGCGCTGCGCGTGCGGCGCCTTGCTCGGCAGTGGAGTGGCGTCCAGAACGCCAAGACCGCATCGGGCTTATCGCTGCCCTGTGCCCGCCTGCAATGACGCTTTTGCCGTACAGTATCTGCTTGAAAGACACATGCAGGCACATCATGCAATGCAGCAGCAGGTCAGCTATATTTTTTTCTTTTCATGGTTAGATATTTTTTTAGACTTAAGTAGCTTTCTTATTTAATCTAAAATGTTCTTTTTATCAGGTCCTAAATGGAGAAATGACTAGGACAAAAAGAATGGACAGCAACAACGACGGCGAGGCGGGTGATGACGCCCGATCGCCTTGCACTCCTGGGACGGACAACAGCGGTGTGACTACAGCGGTGGTGGCAGCAAGTGAGGAGCGACGCCGCAAGAACGGTGCCGTGGCGCTGCAGTGCGCCTACTGCGGCGAGCGCACGCGCAGCCGCGCCGAGCTCGAGGCGCACACGCGCGCGCACTCCGGCGCCGCCGCCGCCAGGCACAAGTGTCTCATCTGCGACGAAGTGCTGCCTTCTGCTGCCGTGCTCGCTGAGCACAAACTTACGCATTGCAAGGTAACGAAAAGGCATACTATAATAGGCATTATATTATTGTATAGCATTATATAAATTTTCAAAGTTAAATGCGAAAAACATAGTTTTACCTATATGTTAGTTGATTCAACTTCTTTTTGTGAACCAGTGTGTTTACCAGCAGTGAATTAATTTAAATCCAATAATTTACAGGTGGTATCTGGCGACACATGTTCTCGTTGTCGTGCTCGGCTGCTATCCGAAGAATCGTTCCTGAGTCACATGGCGCGGCACCACCCAGCACTGCCGGCACCCTGTGTGGTTTGCCGACAGACGCTAGCATCAGAAGCCGAGGCACGACTGCATGCGAGGTTCCACCTGAGGCCAGGAGAGGATGAACAGAGGTGTGCGATTTGTCTTCGAGCGCTACCGGAGGGCGAGGCAGGCGAAGGAGCCCGCGCATGCTCGGCTTGCTATGCGCGTCACGCCGCCCCTCGCCCCCCACCACCCGCGGATCATGACTGCCGTCTGTGCCGAAGAGCACTCGGCTCCCCAACACGACTACAAGCGCATCTAATTGAACACACCTTTGCTGGCATCGGCGCGTTCACCTGCTACCTATGTTCGGCCGTGTTTACAAGCGCGGCAGGATTGCAGCGCCATTTACCCGAGCATTCCTCCGCACCGCGACCTTACGATTGTGCTCGCTGTGGACTCAAGTTCTTCTTCCGAGCAGAGCTAGATAATCATGCGTTCGTTCATCTTGAAGAGGCTGAAATAGCTCAGCGAGCATTTTATGAAGCGTACGCCCGAGGCGCTGCTACTGCGTGGGCAGCTTTGGCACCACCGGAGCCTCGAACGACTCCGCCGCAAGCTGAGGTCAAGCGAGAACCGGAGATAAAAGAGGAGCGAGGCACGGACGAGTATATTGAGGTGTCATCACCTCCTCCCGCGCCTCCGCCGCCCGCACCCCCTGCACCGCCGTCGCCCGCACCCGTAGTGAAGCAAGAGAAACCCGACGAGGAGTAACTCGGAGCTGCCTCGATTCGCAGTGAATGTGTCGTCCCTGACGCGGGCATGGATCCCGCTGCAATACTAGATTACGTCCGTACGAGCTATTTTTAAGTGTTTAGTTTCGTTAAATGTTAGTCGTTAAAGTTTTGCGTTCAGAACGCTGTAATTCCTGTAAGTAGTCCGTAGGTACCTATCGTTTATGTTGGCTAGGAGTATGTTTTATAATGTTTACATGGCTATTTGTATAAACTGTTAACTTAATATATTGTGTTAAGCTTCAATACCAGTTAGTTTTTATTGCCCTTCCTTTAGGAACCGAATATTCTACAAAGTATCTACAGAAAGATCTCATTTATTGTACAAAAGAAGTCGATGTCAAATTATAAAATTAACATAATAAAGCTTACAAGAAAATTATTATTTGACATAAATTACTCTAAGCGGTGGCAATTTGCTGCTGTATCCAGGGCAGTAGTCCAGCGATGTTGACGTAGGCAGCCGGCACGTTGGCGTTAGCGCAGCCAAGCCCCCAAGACACCAGCCCTACCACCACCCACTGGCCATTCACCTGGCACACCAGCCCCGAGCCACCATCACCCTGCAAATATCACTATTCTTATCAAGCTATCCTTATCAGACTATCACGACCGTAGACCATGGCTAGATTTTGCAAATACCCGCTTTGCTTTTGTGATGTATAGTTATCGGCACGAATCTTGAGCTCTGACCTACATCTGCGCAGAAGTAATTTATTGGGTCCCTTTTGCTATTTTTTTGGGAACGGGCTAAAGCGGTGATTGGCCCGTAGTGCATCGCGTCATAGCCGTCACTCGGGATTGGTTCTTTGCTAATAAATAACTTCTGCGCAGATGTAGGTCAGAGCTCAAGATTCGTGCCGATAACTATATAAAAGTTTAGGTTTAAAAATAAACGTACTGTACAAGAATCCTTGTTAGCTTCCCCTCCTGCGCAGATGAAGGATGTAGTGTCCAACACGTAGGAGGCACCCAGACGGGCTGTCTGCAACTGACTCTGGCACGTGGCAGGTGCCACTATCGGTACGTCAACCTTTTTCAATATCTGTTGGTACTGGCCTTGTAAACCGAACATGTTTTTACCCCAACCTGACACCCAACACCTGAAAACACAAAAAACCAACGACGTAAAATTGCAAAGTTAGTTTATGGCAAAAGGTAAAAGTTAAAAAGCCAAGTTCTTGGTATTTTAGTCAGTATTTAAACTATACATAAGTATAGAAAATGACAATTGAAAAGAATGCATCATTAGAGGAAAAAAAACAATTCTGCTTCTCAGCATACAAGTAATTACCATATAAGTCAATATGCACACGGGATGCTAAACCAACCTTTGTCCCGTGTAAGTGGTAGTCGAGGAGGGAGGTAGACACGCCCTGTTGATAGTCACAGCGGCACCAGCATTTGGCGTGATTGGCACAGTTGCTGACAGCCTGAGCACCATGATGTCATACTGCAAGGTGTTGGCGTTGTAAGACGGATGGCTGAACACTTTGGTCACTGTGTACTCTTGGAAAGCTACTGGCTCATAGGTACCGGCAGCATCCCACTCGCCGAGACGTACTTTGACGTTTGGCGCCGTTCCTGAAACACTGTCTTCGTATTTTAATTGAAGTGAACTTTTCAAATCAATTTATACTATAGATTTGGTAGACTCAGGAAACTTATAGGTACAACCAAAATATGCTAATATTGGCGTTAAGATAAAATGTCGATGACTATGGATTAAAGGTATAATCTTGATCAGTAGTGGAAATTAGACCTTTATTATCGAGAATATATGCATAAAAACAAATAACACTGATATTTATATTACGTCGTCACTCCTCTTAATATAGCATTTACTTTACAAAGAAATGTATATACGAGTAATGACTACATAACCGTGACAATACTCACACATATGGCAATAATCTATGTGTAACCGTCAGAACATTTAATTGGTCCACCAGAACACCTCCAGCAATGTAATCGTTCTGTTTCGTCAGTATTAATGCCTGTAATAAAAAAATAAGCTTCCTTATTCCCAAACTGACTTAATAGTAGTAAGTAATAAAATAAATCGTTCAAACAAAAAAAAAACTATCGTAAACAACCTTGTGGGTTCGAGATTCGAGTAGTACATACCTGCCAAGGAAATTCTCCAAAGTTAGCTTGTCCGGCCGCTGGAGTGATGGCAGTAGTAGGGACAGTTTGCAGAGTACCACAATTAATCAACGTGCCGCCCGTAGTGCCGCTACAGCAATACTCTTGACCAGATGGACACTGAGTTGCTACCTACACAGTTTCAACCACATATCATCCGATGTCTCAAAAATCAAGTATACGCAAACGTTAATCGTATTTCTCCTTCCACTTACCGGAGTAACAATCCTGATGTCTATCATCCCAGCTCCATTATTGTTAACAACTCGAACGCAGGTTCCAGTAGGCACACATGCACAATTACTTTGTCTTTTCACAATATTGTGCTTTCTACCTGATCCAACACTACATAAAAAATCTTTCAGGTTTACTGCGTGCTCATCGTCCAGGCTTCTGCGCTGCCTTGGAAATTTCACAGCGCTATCATACGTTGGTAATTGTGCACTATACCCGCTTATTGGAGGTACGTTTAGGGCTGCCGAAGGGGCCGAAGTGGTGCCGAGTCGAGGATCAATCGGGAGCGGGCCTGCGATGGTTTCATCAGGATTAAATACACATACTACATCTGGATCGATACAAATTATAAGAGATAAATCCGTTCCACCTAAAGTCGTGGTCGTTGTAGCTGCGGTCGTAGCAGTGGTAGGCGCTGCCGTGGACGCCGTTGTAGGCGCGGCAGTGGGAGTCACGGTGGTAGGAGCTGCAGTAGTGGCTGTCGTAGGTGCCGTGGTAGGAGCCGGCGTGGGGGGCCGAGTCGTAGTCGCCGTGGTGGCCGCCGTTGTTGCTGCTGCTGTGGTCGCTGTAGTTGCGGCTGCCGTGGTCGCTGCTGTAGGAGCCGCCGTAGGAACAATGATTGGTGCAGGCACACCGGGGACTACAACGATGGGTGATGGGTTGGCAGGGAGCAACCCTAAACATGCTGTCAAAATCCACAGACACATTGGAAATGTTATAATAAAACGTGATAATCTGACTAACTGAGCGGCGTCCGCCGCGGACGATCACTGATTGATATGGTTGAAGGTGATGATGAGCTAAACATTAAATACGTCCTTAAAATAATGATTGATGGTATTTCCCTAACAATTGCAGCCTTCATGGTGTAATGCGCTTGATCATATAGCGACAAATTGTTGTAATCAACGAAATGTGGATTACTAATCTTTTGTTGGTGCGCAAATGTCGTAATTTTCGTCATCATTTAAAAGAGTAAATTGTTGTAATCTCATCGCTCTTGAACCGTAATAGCTAGTATAGAACCCTTACAATAGATAATAACAACACGTGAGCGCTGGCTTCACTCGTTATTTTACATTTTATAATGCCTGGTAGGCCGTATAAGATTTATGTTTTGTTATAATTGTTGTGAAACGCAATATAATGCAAAATGTAATTCATTTTGTAATTCATGAATAATGCACATGCATGTCATGTTAAACCTACTATCTTATGTACCGTTCCTTATCATTAATTTACAGAATTACATATTGAATTAAAACATTTTGGACTAAGTACAGACCATTGTGGGTAAATTCCAAGTTATAAAATTTTACTACATTTTTAGGTAGGTATGTTGTTTTAGATTACATGCATTTTATTAAATGCATATTATGTTGTAGCTTGTACAATAAACAAGAACGTCCTTGACAGGTGAACAATGAGGTAACAACAAAGCCATTGAGCATGCAAAGTTATGAGACCGTGGCGTCGCGCCTCAAAATTAATAGAGGGCCGTCAACACGTATCAAAATAATGTCATAATCGATTTAATCAAATCCGAATTTCCTAGTAAAACAAAAAAGGAAAATTATATCAACTATATGAAGAATGTACAAGCGCATTCCTTTAAGATTAACCTTACGTTTCACGGATGTGGTTAAGCTCAGAAAAGAATGACCTAAGATTAAATACAGGGTATTTCCGCATCATCATGATATGATCTGAATGGGGATTAGAAGAGATATTAGAAACAAAAAATATTCTTCTTTCATATTTATTGAGTCAGACTCGCAGTAAGCGGGACTTTTTTAATAACAGAAGTGGGAAATCATTTTGACGTAAACCAACGCGCGTATTTCGGATGTAGCCAAATTATATGGAATTTGGATGGATTTCCCGTACGCACTTTATGCTAAATTATTTCCTTTTGTAGCTTACAGTCCAGTTCTCTTTATAGGAAACTGATGTACACCGACTGTTGAAATTCGAATATGATTCGGTTTACGGAGAACTTTAAAGAGATATGTCATTATACTCATATATTAAGGCGAGGAAGTGGTCAACAATAATTCCATAACCGGCACGCGCATCTAAGGCGCCAAAAGGGGTCGGAGCGTCTGAGCGGGGCGAGGATAACAATACGCGCGCTAGCTTATAACTAAAAGTCGTAAGCGACAAAATGGTTTTGTAATTTTAATATTTAGAAATGATAATTTAATAAAAATTCCTACTACAATTTTAAAGAGTATGTATATACTCAACTACTAAAAAAGTTAAGAGGCTTAAATCGGTCCCGTTTGCCCATAATATGTGAATCACAAACAAACAAATCGTTTCTAGGGAATAGTGTTCGGTTTTACAATAAGCTACCTAAATGTATAACAGACCTTACTGATAAAAAATTCAAGAATGTCGTCAAGTCTACTCTTATTAAGAGAGCATACTATAAAATCAAAGACTATATTGACGACAAGGATGTATGGCGTTAGTCCTACATTGCACAAGTGGCTTCCCTGGCGACTGGCAGGCTGTCTAGGAATATCTCTGTCCTCATTAATGTTCTTGCTCTTATCATGTTGTTATTATTATTATTTCTTTTTTCTTTTGCTTTATATAACTTGGTGTGTTTAATTTATTAACTTCTTAAAATAGTTTGTTTAATTTTCTCTTATAACTTCCTAGTTCAACTTGCATTGTATAACTTTCTCAAAGTCAACCCAAAAAATATTGTAAACATTTCTTTTTCATGTTATTATCGTATGTATCAATACATACAAATTGTAACACTTATTATGTTTTTAAAAAGAGTAACCATGGAGTTTCTTGCCCGTTCTTCTCCATAGGAAGCTACTTTTGGAATGGGCAACTAGAAGCAAACTTATTTATAATTTTGACGTTCATAAGTGCTTGTAAAGGCCTACATGAAATAAATGATTTGATTTGATTTGATTTGATTTGAATCTCTTTTTAAAAAGAGGTATGTTTGATATATTTTTCTCTGTTATAAAAGTTACCTAATCATGTTTCTACAACTAACAAAATAAGGTTTATATCATGAACTTTCAGGTAACCAAGTTGTATTTTGATCCGTTTTGTATTTACTGAGAAAAATTGACAACCTTGGCGCCAAAAATTCCAATTCGTCCTCTTAAACACTAGCTTTTGCCCGCGGCTTCGCTCCCGTCAACTGACTTCTCTACTTTACCCTATTTTTTTTTCATAAGAACCTTCTCCTGACAATAACAAACACAACAAAAAAAGAATTAGCCAAATTGGTCCAGGCGTTGTTGAGTTATGCGCTTACCAACACATTTTGCAATTCATTTTTATATTATAGATAAGTCATTATTTTGTAACAAATTCCTGTCAGACACAGGAGGTTAGGGACAAAGTTAAAGGGAAGAGATGCGGAATAAAGTCGATTTGTTTGTTTTTATTTCCCGTTTTTTTTCAACTGTGTGCGTCATTTCCCTATGTGTCATCTTCATGTGTACCTACCTAATACTTGCATCCTTAATAATTTATTATATTGCCTATATAATACGTATATTATTCACACCATGAAATTATGCAGATGAAGCTCATTGAGTCAGCCATAGAAATACTGAAATGAGGAAAAAATATAAAACATTTAATATTAGGTATTAGATAAGGGTTGCGAATGCCTGATGCATTCGGCCTTGTAGTAGAACTCTTTTGCTGTCGCACGAAGGTATATCTCAGTCGAAACGTAATAGATACCTAATTGCCTGTCTGATAAGATATTAAGCTATAGGTAAGAGAAAAAGGTAAAACCTTATTCTGATGAATATGAAACATTCGTGGTATTTTATTGGGAGAGGCCATCATCGTCATAATCTTACTTAGAATTTAATTAGGAAATTATTAGTTAGGTACCAACTTGTAAAAATCCAGGATCTAAATAAATTATACCTGCCTCCACCTCAGGCCCTAGTCTTTTGTCTTCAATTTACGTTTTCTTCAATTCTGAGTTCAGTTTTACACCTAATGATGAATTCCAATTTACTTTAAACTTTTTATTATATAAGAAAAAAAACCTTGCATAGTGCCTGTTCACAACTTTACTGCAAGCTGAGTTTATGAAACTTCGTGCTGTAAAATAAAACAGCGTAGATTTTCAATGTAAGGTACTCATTAAAATTGCATGTAAAAATATTAGTATATCATATACATCCGAACTAGGTTTTAAGACACTCATTCATCGTTGTTTTGAGTTATACGTATCGTATACTTATATGGTCTTCCGATCCTCATAGTATCTACTTAAGCAAGTACACCAAAAGAAATGTTACTATCAGCAAAATCTTGGTTTTACTTCTTCTTCTTCTTAATCGGACACTCTTGGCAGAGTGATCGTGATCATGGGTTGTTTCTGGTGGCTGGAATTAGGTATTACTATGGAAACATCAGATTCCATGTTCTTTAGGCATAAGTATCCAGTATTCCACTGATTTCGATTGTACTTTTCTGTCAATTGTAAAATAATAGGCCATTTGTATCACTGCCCCCTCTTGAAAATGCTCTGTACCTAGATAGATGCACGTACTCGCAAGTACTAGACGTTGTTTAGTAAGGCAGGGTTCAATGAAACGACGTCGTGTATAGATGGCGCTGCAAAAGTTTGCCGTGACGTCCGCGGCCGCGGCAGCGCCACTCGCCTTGCGCAAGCTACAATACGTCAATATACAAACAAGAGGTGTACTGTCTAGAACGTATATGTATAGCTTAGGATGATAGCGCCAGCCAGTACTGCTCCGCTCAGTTTGCGAACACTGCTTGTGTAATTCGAGGCCGATTGTGAATGCAATCCATACTATAATTTTAATATTGCCGCGAGTTTTAACTATGACAGATTCGAGTGATGTACGTAAAATAAATAAGTTCATGTTTAGTTCAGTGAGTTGACGTTTGAGACGAATCAATTTACCGTGCCTATTAAAATCTGCAGTAAAAAAATTGTGTATCGTTTACATTATTGATAAAAATGTGCGGATTGTTAAATATCATACAATTTAGTTTCCATCAATGCCGGGATCAGAGACGCTTTATTCAGATATTTAGATCGTAAAATAAAATAAAAAACTAATTCAAAATACCCCCATTGCCTTCACGGTATTATAAAACTACAAATGAATTTTATTAACTGCCGATTTTTCAAAATGCCTTCCTACAATCAAGAAATCAACGTGGATCTCAATTCTAATGAAAATGGTGCCTTGAAGACTGATGCCAAAGATGGCAAAATCGATGAGAGTCGGTATATGTCGGGCGAACAAGTCCCGAATAATGCGCCGGTGGGATTGAATGCCGACCAGAGGCTAGCTTTTGCTTTGAGGGACTTTTTGAGTCCATCGAATACAGCCCTTAGTGATGGAGAGCCATCACCGTCTGCCCTTTCGCAGACACTGCCTTTCATAGATGAACAGGTAGATGAGGAGGAGGCCACGCACTCCGAAGAGGAGCAGACACAGTGCCGTGATACTGAGGACGTGTTAAACAACGCCGCTTGCCGCCTCAGGCGGTGGCGTGCAGCGTCAAGGAAGCTGCGCCGGCCGCGGATCATTAATAACTTGAGCTCCAAAGATGATAAGGATGGGAACATAAGCAAAGTATGTAACGGTGGTCACACGGACCTGGCCGACCGGCTGCGCAGCCTGGCAGCGGCCGGCAGCATGTCTGCCTCGGCCGGCGAGCTACTGTCCCTGGCTCCGCCGCCGCCAGCCGCCACCGCTCCACCCTCGCCTGGCTGTCTGCTCTCACCATCCCTAGCAGATCAGAGTTCTGCAGAATATTTCGTGAGTACTCAAAATTCCTTACCTAATAATATCATAAATCATAATTACATTTGCTGGTAGCTGAAAAATAGTAACTTGTATGTTCTTATCAAAAGTCATATACTTACTGCGCGGAGGCTGACTATTTACATAACACCTAAGTACGTACACAAGCAAGTATTTGCGTACCGCAGACGCACGCACCTCATACAAAACAAAGCATTTTCTTCACGTTTATAGTTATAAATTATTCAAAAGGAACCATAATATTAAACTGCTATTAATTATGTCATTGTACATACCTATTTATTATAGAAGTCATCTTGACGTAGGTACGAACCGTAACGAAAATGATCAGTAATTTCAGGACATGTTATACTTTATTTATACAAATAGTCAACTTTCGCGGTTTTCTAAACCACATTACAGAGGCTGGTTGTAACGTAACACAGATATTATTAAACATACAGCATAGGTATGATCATATAGTATTATTTACTGGCACGGTTTCATATTTTGTGGGTTTGTCTGATTACGAAATACGATGTAGGTAATCATAAGAATTAGTAAACATAGAGCATTAATTAAAATTATGTGTATATTTACTTCCGTTTGCAAATATTTACACCTGTTTACGAAAATTTATACTCAGTAGCATCGTGAGCAAAATAATGTTAGTCCCACTTTTTTGTAGCGGTGTTAGATACTTAAGTACATTTTAATTTGGTAAACCACAAAAAGCAGCTAGAAGAAACCGTCAGTCATGAAGTTACGGGATTCCCGATGAGAAAGTTCCTTCCAGATTCTATTCAAAACAATCAAAAAATTTCCCCAACAAGAAAATTTATCTTCTTGTTTTGTTAAATTATTCCGCGAAATCCCATAAACTTCGACTAAGTATTTATGCTAGTCACTGTTTATTATGCCTTAACGATATTGTATTAACTTCAGTTTTTCGTGTAGAAAATAAGTGTTTTGCACAGATGCACCGCGCTCAACAAAACATAAAATAAAAATAACCTTCAGTTGGTCGCGCAGTAAGCAGTAAACTGTTAACAGTATCTTGAGCACATCCTACCGCCTTTCTCTCATAAAAAGTACGTCATTATAAGTAAGAACATTATTGTATAAATCAAGTTGCTGACGTCATCGGCGAGTCGTCGGTTATGGTGTTTATTTACAAATGTATCAACAACACGGGTCGCACAGCTGTTTCGTAATCCCGAACTTACGATATAAGGACCGTGGTTACAGCTTATTTTGGCTGACGAGCAAAGAAAATACAGGATCTGAGATAATGTCGCGTTAGCCAAATAAAAACTGATGATCAATCACGACAGTATTTTTCTATAAACAAACAATTTCCCTCGTGGTAAAGATATACGAAACATTTCTTTCAGTTACAACTAATATGACACAGGTAGCTGTACAATACCTTTATCTAATGTATCTTTGAAAGATAATAATGTAAACGTCAATTGTTTTTATTCAGTCATTCACTAATATGATTTCCTTCTTGGATTCACAGAATTTGTTTGCGTGGATCAATCATTATCTGATAATAACTCATTTGTAAATAAATTCTATGAAGTGATTTATGGGTTTTCTGAGTTTATTTATTTTCACGTACTCGGGCCATAACGACTAAAGGATCAAATATTCATATGTTTAATTTTTGGAACAATTAACATACACCTTCACTTAGATTTTCAATATGACCGATTGAAAGCGACCGTTCAGTACTCAGAATCTTATGTTTTTTTAGAATATTATGAATACCTCTCACTAAAATTAAATAATTATTATTTTCTTAAAAAATAAATAAACCGTGCATAAAACATAAATAAACGGAACATTCCTTCATTATCACCTTCTGCAAACTATTTTTATCAAAAGAGATTACGAGCTTCGGAAATGTTGACATATTCTTCAGATGAATATACATAGTATCTTTGAAAAACTTGTAAAAAAACCTTTTTCCTTATTTTAATCATAGTCTTAACATTAATATTATTTTGTAAAAGAAATGCGCAAAAAGTTTTTAATTCTTAGAAATGCTACGATTACTACGACTTGAAATTACAGCCGCTACGCGCAACAAAAACCTGAAACTACATGTAATAGAACGTGTTCAAGTGAGAGATAACAAGTGTGTATGTAGTGATAGCTGCCTGGCCAACACCTACTATATTACGTACAAAGGCAATTTCAGCCAAGCAATATCGTAAAATGAGGGAAATTTTCCTTAAAAACATATCTCGTAGCGGCTGCGTAGCATTCGCTTGAATCATGTTTTTTTATCCGTGTGAACCGTTTAATTGCAAGACAGTGTACTTCACCCCCGTCTGAGTGGGACGACGGTTGGTCTGTGCATATACGATGTGTATAGTGTGGCTGGAGCACGCGGTCACATCATGACCCTCACGCGGCATCGCCACAACTAGCGTGCTGTATCGATTGGTTCGACCAAACGATTCACTTTAATCTTGACCACTCACTGTACGTCACCAAATCTGTACAACAAAAGACCCAACTCAACTGTTTGGATACAACATTCAATTATTTTTTACTCAAGCCAATGCGGCTATGAGAAAACGTGATCGGGTAGTTATCAAGGCACGAAAAGTTTATATCTTCGGTAAATATAGATTTAGCTTAAATAATACAAGATATTGTGATGAAAACACATTCTAACGTGAAGTTCTTTAAAACTAATAGGTTTTGAAAATCAAACCTCTGACGAACCTACCTCAATTTTGAAAGAATTTTAGTGTATAATACCTAAGGAGCGTAAAATACCCTACAGATTTGATCGTCGTGCTCTGGTAAGCAAGTTGACTGCTTGACTATCGTTACAAATAGGTCAGCAACTCGGGAGATTAACATCCACTGAACAGCTGAGATCATGTATATGTACCTATAGCACCCTCGCTTACTGATTACTTATCTGATGATGGAAACAAAATAATTTCATCATTTAAGTGCTTCGGTGCATAAACCACACTCATCACATAAAGAAGATACTTATTTGTGAAATAATTATAGCCCATTGCGTCCAAGGATACTTATTATAAATAGTAAATAAATATGCCAATATATTTTTATTTTTTAACAATAGCTATGATTTATTTAAAATAAGAATGAAACGGGAAAATAGATGCAGTAACTTTTGCTCCTGGATACAAATACTAATAATTCCTGAACATATTATTATAACAAATAGTTTTATTGCAATGGTATTCCATGTAATCTATACACAAGCCGTGCTTCCTCATCAATTCTATGAACATCATACCATTATATGATGACACGCACGGTAGTTCATTAAAACAGCATTCGGAACAGTCACTGTACGTTATGACTAATTTCATGTACATACATACCCACTGTTTTTCAAATTAAAGACGTCAAGGGGGGCGTGGGATGTGATCAAACTTTAAGTTGTGAATTACCAAGTAACAGTGATGGTATTGGCCAAAAAAAACAGTATACTGACGACGTTCAAATGATGCCGTAGTAAGTTTTACAGTTTTACTGACGTAACTTATTATGACTAAAGGGGCTGCGCAATAACGTATGTCATAACATCAACATGCGATGACAAATCAGCTTCCGATGATGTAGTTAAAGCTAATTGCAGTTTAGAAAGTCCATGTGTCATGTTATTATCCTCAATCTTCGTAGCAGTTTATGGTTGCGGTCATAAAAAAGGATGGAGGCATAAAATATCGCTGAAGTATTGACGGACATGAATATCGGAACCAAAACTGATCCCCTATCAACTACATACCTTTTTATTTACAAGCAAGTTCATGTTCAGTTTGTTTCAGTGTCACTGTCAGAATCTGTTTAAATCAGATTAGTGGCAACCTCGGATTTTATTAACCTCACACTTTACAACCTTCACGGAGAAGGTGACACACTGAATTACATAACTTAAATTCTAAGGACATGTTGGTGCTGTAAACATAAAATTACAATGTTGGTTTCTTTGGTATCTCGAACTTGCATATCTTCAAAAAAAAACATGAGATGGATTAGCACAATCCAACGAATTATGCTTATTTAAACCGTCTTGGTGGGGACGTTCAAACGTACTCATTTGACTACGTTTACAGTATCTATTAGTATTAATCGTGTACATGAGGTACTCCTATGTAATTGACATGAGAGATTCAATACAGTAGCAGAGCGAAGGTTAAATCAGTTTAAACATCATGTTATGATATTCATCTACTTATGGAGCGCGCTACATATGTCAGAAGTCTGGAATAGGTTACATTCACAGGTCCATTAATAGTAATAGGTACTTATGGAAAATGATGGTGTTTGTTAGCATCTGTGAGATGTTCTGTATTAGTATTGACAGCGCAGTGTGATGTACGCGCTCAAACGCTGGTGTTCTCCATTCGGGTCGATCTCCTCAAGCGGAGGAGCGCGGTGCCTCGGTATCCGCGCCCTCATGACCCAAATTTTCGCAATGACGTCACCGAACACCGACCACTATGTGGGTCATGTCATGCGCCAGCACCACCGACCCACTCTGCACTCGGATATTGCACTAGATAAGATAGCAACAATCAAAGATATAATTTTAGGTCACGTTACCTTCTTCGTAGGCTGCGTATACTTAGTATATCAGTTTAAATAATCACACGCGATTTTGCTCAGTATTTGGCCACTGGCATAATAATGTGAGGATTCTTTAAAACAGAAAAATAGGTAAAAATGTAGGTTTCAATTTCGAACCTAGGAAGATTAGCATAGGGAGGTACATTTTAATAAGATGTATTTGGTATAATTGACGTAATTCTTTGATTTCATAATTATTTTCAAATGTCAACTTTTATGGGTGTTTAAAATTTTTCTGAATTTCAGTTAGAAACGTTGAAATTTTACACATGTATAGACGTCTTTTCTTTAGATTTTCTTTGTATGCAGTTTCAAAACATGGGTACATAACGGCCTCTAAAGTCGCAATCCAAGAGTTATATTGTCGTTTACACATTGCCATTAGGACCACCGACATCGTGCTTATTTTGTTCCTAGCTTTTAGCGTAATGTTCTTTATTGGAAATGTTAAAACAAGCTTATTCAATAACTTGGAACTTGGTGGTTTATCGCTTCATGATATTGTTATTCTGTAATATTGACAAAAGTTATTTTTTTATAATTAGAAAAGCGTGTATTGTAAAATTTTAAAACATTTGATTGCACGAACAAAGCTGCTAGTCTACACAAAAACTGTTGTTTTGGGCTACACGCTACGAATTGTAGGCTAAAACTGTAGTGTAAACATCTGCATCAACAGATACAGATTTATGGCAATATAGATTAATGGGTCTGTATGGAATTACGACCGCTGTGGAACTCGCGTGTAAATAGCAACGCGGGTCATTTGATCCTCTCCGAGGTCAGTGTGGGGATGACTGACCACTCCTCTATATAGCTATAATCCAGCTAGATTCTAGGATTGGTTCGTAATCTTGTAAATAGATTATTAATCCTTAAGTCAGTCATTTGTAGTCTTTTTATATTATAATACAGGTACCTACTTATAACGAATTCCCAGCATTTTAATCGTCAAGTATGACTACAGAATATTTATTTCAACCAATTTCAACAATGTTTTAATTAAATTCAATTAATGCCTTCATGAATATAATCGAGCGTAAACCATAAAAATGTTTGGTTATTTTAACATTTATATTAAAGCCGAGTTTGCATGCTTATAACAATCTGTAAAGCATTGTTATAGGTACGTACAGTTACCAAGGTAAATTAATTGCGTCAATGCGTACTTATTAGTTGTTTGTTAGTGGTCACCGGCTCAATATTAGTACGAGTGCCCTGACACGTATATAGGTAACATTATTAAACTAAACTAAGGTAACTGTGGTTTGGGTATATGATACAATAAACCAATAGAAAAATATACCTGTTATTTTTCAGTTTATATAAATTATTTTAGTTTATATAATAACGTGATCACACGTTCTAGGTTAGTTACGAATGACCTAAAGAAATCAAAAGTTACAAGGCGATGCTTGGTTGAAAATATAGAAACAATTATGCGATAAAGTTGGTGTGAAACAAAACAATGTATTTTTAGCCTAGATTGATTCCAACCACACGCCAGCGTTTATGCAGCGTTCAATTTAGTACGTTATCATTTATTAAATTGTCGTTTCAAGCTAAGGCAACAAACTTTGTCATATATTTAGGTTTGTTCCTTCTTTAAGTCTATATATACGATACCAGAACGCTGAAGTCTCTCCTCTAGGGGGTGGGCTAACGGCTGCGACACAGTATTCTTTACTTATGCGGCTGTTAACTAACATTTACCCGTTTATAAATGTGCTTGTTCCAATATATTTGTATTTGTGGAGAAAGTTCAAAGTGCACGATTTCTGAACTAGGTATTTCCATGTCATAATTTCTATAGGACTTTGATATCATTTAAGATATCTGCATTTAAATTAAAGTACAAGGCCGCAACTGACGTCATCGTTGTTATATATAGGATATTATATTAAATAAATATAATTAACTGTATTTATTTGCCGCAATCAGAAACGGTTTAACGTACGGACCAATAAGCAGCGTGTAGCGTGTCTATTAAAATGTCTTCCAAAGCTATTTATAAAGTATGTTATTTTATCTATCATACTAATTGTTTATAAGCTATATTTATTAATTTTCAGATTAGTTTCAGGTTAATTTTCACATTTCATTTTTATTATTTCATGTTACTTATAATGTTATCATAATTTATCGTGATAGATATTTAGACTAATTACATAGTTCATAGCATGCTGGGAAAACTAATATTTTTATTTTTAATTCTTATGGTTTCTACATTTAAATTGGTTGAGCTAGGAAAGGGTTCCAGTACTTAATTTTGTGTGCTAGGTAATTTAATTTAGCATTTATTTTATGTCCTAGAAAATCGTCGGGCTATTGGTAAAATAAAATAAAAACTTACAGTCAAGCTACCTGACTGCGCTTTCACACTGGCTAATTTTTCAGCGCGGGTAGTATTAAATCCATTATTGTGAAAGCTCTCTAACTATAAAAGTTATAGTTACCTACCTGTCAGGAAAAATAGTTTATATAGTTTATTCGCTAACTGAAAATTCTTTTAAAGGAGAAATGAATTTTCCACGCTTGCGGTTACGGCAGTCACATAACATTTTTCAGATTAAAAAATCATCATTCATGTTGATTTATGATTCGAATTGAACGTGACTTGAATGTTTTTTGCGTAACCATTTTGTATTAACTAAATTATAGTCAAATACATACAATTTATAACTGTGAATATAAATAAATTAAATTAAATTGTAGTTAATATGGTAGATAACATAGGATTTTAGCATTAAACTACTATATCTTTTACAGGGTTCGAGTCCTGAATGCTGTGCTGACAATGCAGGCCTGGACTTATCCAACAGCGCCGGCACGCCTGCACCCCCTCCAGGGCCAAGATACAAACTGGCCACGGAAGGCTCCCTCAGGGTCTGCTGCTTCCAGCACACCAGGACTGTAGTAGACAAGATCCTTGCAGCCAAGTTCCTCAGGCGATGGGAAACCCACGTGCTCTGCCTAGACGAGCAACGTATTATTTCTAAAACGGTGAGTTTAACTTGACTGTTTACAAACACTAACGTCCTATTTCTATGAAACGTCCACATGCGCAAGCGGGAAATTTGGGAGCAAATTCCAAATTGTGGTTACGTAACAAACACGTCACCCTGATGTCAAACATTGTCCCTGAAATAATATGTTCAGTGTATGTTTCGATATTTTATTATAATCTATTTTCAACATAACACGTGAGTTGCCAGATTTCCTAGTGATTATTTCATAAACATTATTTTGAGTGCCATTCGCGAAAATGCACCATAAAACTTTGATTGTAAAACTAATTTCAGTCTCAATCATTGTAATAAGTTTCGTCTGCAGCGAGAAGGCGAAGAATAAGTTTGACATGTTTATCTGTGTGTGACTCTACGACAATATCGTAACGAGGTTTAATGACGAAAGAGTGTCTCAAATATTTACCTTCTTGAGTACTATTTTTATGAGCGTTTCGCTAGACCATTACATATAATTGCTTTGACGTAAAGATGTATCTGCTATTTGTACTGTCACACAACCATCATTTTGACACTTCTTAAGCAAAGCTAGGCGATGTTATTTTCGCATACCTAGTAGTATGAAACAATCGAACATAATGTTTAAATAGCTTGTAATCTTCATCCCAACTGTTTAAATACATAAATACGTCAACGATTACTCATCGCACTTATTTGCGTAATAATTAAGAAATTTTATTCACGTAATTTTTATTCAATTTGCATGAAAATCTAAAAGGCAAGAATTTTTCGAAAAAAAATATCGCAAATAAATAAATGCACTTACCTACATTTTGAATTATTTTTGGAGAGCGTAGAAAGTTTACTTATTGGATAATTTAGCACAGTAAAATACAGTTTTATAAAACTACCTAAGTAATTTCTAAGTAAAATTTGATGAGTAAAGCAGGATAGAGGTAAATCACATTCTTCATTCCAGGCTTTACTATGACATCAAAGGAAAGTCCATCATAAGTAAGTCAATATTTGCTTATCAAATACATAGTTATGATAGAATTTCCTATTAGTTAATTATTTATTTATTTAAAGCCAACCAGATAAAGAACAGGAGATCCGGGTCTTCTAAAATTCCATATGCGTCACATGATGCAAACTGTATGTATTGTAAGTACGCCTACATAATACAACTTATGATAACGATTACATATCTATCTGACAGTAACGTTTTACTATACCCACTCAAAATAAAAAACTTTTCCTTTAATATTCGGTAGGTAAGTTGTTTTCATGACAAGAATTCGCCAGTCAAAAAACAAGTGTACACTTTGATACGTTATTCAATTTCTCATGACGTCATTATGTAAGCAATTAACATCAGAACTACTAAGAGTGATTGACAATTTAAATGAACAACTTCGTAGTAAAGCTTTCTATGTAACGACATATGTTTGTTTCTCTGAACAATACGTAAATAGATAAATTAATCATTTTCCGTAATGGCGACTAAAAATGAAACGCCACACCCATCTTTATCTTTGTTTGATAGCCATCAGTGGTATCAGATGGCTATTGAAGTTATTGCGACTCATCCACTTAGGCCTATATCTATGTATAGCACGTATTTACACTAGGTATACAGGTCGTAAGTGTTCATTGTTCTCTATAATAACGTATATACTGCCTCGTCTGATAACATTGTTTGCAATCAATATTAAAGTGCTATTTACAAATACGTTTTGCAAAGCAAACATTTCACTCATCACAATCTTAAACAAAAACAAAGTGATGCTACCAATCATTGAGCCGGTCATTGTTATTTTTCAATGGACGCCCCTTTTCATAAATTATGCAAAACCATGTATAACGCAAGCACTTAAATGGTGTTAAATGCACATAATTAAAGGAAAATAATAAAATAGTGTAAATTGTAGATAAATTAAATTAAAGTCATTATCCAATAAATATTTTTTCCCTTTAAAATTATTTAAGAATGACTCGTTTCTGGATAAAATTATGAAATGTATTCTAATCCAGTACGTCTTTCAAACTATTGTTAAAAATAATCACTATTATGACGTTTAGTGTTTAAATTAGATTGCAGCTTCGGTCCGAACCCTTCAACGAGGTCAATCGAAGATAAGAGAGCGTTCGTGCGTCACCACTTTTATATTAAACGTCCGGCTACCGATATGTGATTGTTCACAGCATTATGTAATGCGCAGCGCTGCATTATAGCCCCAAGGATTATACTCAGCTCTCTCAAATAACTTTATGAAGAAAAAGAATAGTAAAGAGCCAAACTTGCCTGAAAGAAAGAAAACATAAATGTTTACATTTACCTACATAAACGGCTTTCGGTGTTCAAAACAGTTTTCTTTGACGTCATGCATACGCAGAAAACATTTGCATTTGGTATCCAAATTCGATGTTAATCGTTGGCCTTTTGAGTTGTTACTTACTAGTTGTAAGTATGTTCTGTATGAATGTTGTGAAACAGACACGTGTGCTATCTCGTTGTCAAAATGTTAACTCTGGATCGATGATTTAGAATTCAATTGCAAAGAAACCATTATTATTGCCAGTAACTATTGGTACCTAGTAAGGTAATCTGTGGTATTGCCAACATGCACGGTACTGTTACTGCAGTAATTTAAATTATTGACGCTGTATAAATTCTAAATCGATGTATATACGTAAATCAAGCATGCTGTACGATAGTGTACCTCTTATAGAGCGTTGGTAGCACGTGCTGTAATAAGATCAATATCCGAAATAAATTAATTCCTGTGATTTTGTAGGAACCAACAACCAAGTATATTTAAGGATATGAAGAATTAAACCAGGATTATTTTTTTTCTGTAAGTAAGGTAGTAATTTTCACAGCAACTGTTTCAGTTTGAGAGGAATCCTAGTTCTATGGTGATGTTGTTAGTGAAAGACAAACATCTGCATTCGCCATTTGTCTGCAGTGGAGCCGGAACTGTCAGACGCGTGAGTTCTACGCTAATGTCAGGGGTCGGCCGCTGTTAGACTAAACATTTTACTACAAACGTCAGACTTACGGGGCCTTATGCCATTAAGAAAATTTATATTCAATCATTATTATGTTTCAGTTATAAAGTATATCAAATAACTTTAACGTTTCAATACTTACTGCTTATTTTGAAGCAGATTCTATAATAACCGTTGAAGAAACAATAGGCAATAACAGTCACTGACGTACACGGCTAAATCAAAACTATGCTACGTCCTTGTGGCTAGCTAGGCAGGCGTTGTACCGACCATTTTATTGAGTAATGTGCATGTATATGACCTAATTAAAATCTGTGGTTATTTATTACAGCACCTATGTGATGCACCTGTGTGATGCACACTGTAAAATAAGATTTTTTATGTTTGTTTTTCCTTAAAGTTGTTTACATAAAAATAACAAGCTATCAAAAATAGAAGATTATGATTACCAGTGCAATAAAAATAGATGCTCTGATAATAATAATCCTATCCAAAACGTCATACCTATTGTGGAGTTAAATGAGTAAACAATGTTTTACCTCGCATTGTGAAGGACTGAAGTAGGTAATATAGGCATAAGTACTTTGACAATGTCCAGCCCATTAGGGAGTATCGTCAACCGCTTTTTACAATATGGGAATTCCATAATAAAATACTAGGTACAGTATATTGCTACATTTACTGCACATTGCGTTCATACGATTACATTAGTTCAGCATGAGATCAATGATATTTCACTAATTTGTGTGGACACTGGGCAGTCAATTGGAGTGACTGGCATCACGTGACGGCTTCTTATTATCACTAATAACACAAAACACAAGACAGAAAAACGTGGCAGCAGTGTGCGCACGTCAACCAGCTATCATAATGATTTATGTATCAGTGAGACACCCGACAATGCCCGGCGATTATCGTAAATTTCGTATTCATATGACACAAGGCATGCCACGAAATCTGTCTTTAAAAAAATACTCAAAAATTTAAACTAAGTACACGCTTTTAATAATTGAGTCTGTAATTTGATAAAACTTTGAATTTACTACGATGGATTGTATTTGTCCGGATGTTTTTTCTGATCCGCATGCGTATAATCTTCGGTTGTCATAAGATGGGAAAACCCATTTTTATGCGTAAGTAAACACAAATACCGTTTATTTCGTTACGCTAAATATATCTACAATACAATTATTAGCGCTACACATGAAGTTGTTTTATTTAAATACTACACATGATGTTCTGTGTGTAGATTTAAAATTAAGTAAATAAATTAAACGTAGGTATTCTAAAAAGAAAATTACGAGCACTAATATTAAGCATGATGCCAAGATTTATTTAAAATACGCAGGGAGGAAGTATGACATATTTTTCCAAAATCAAATATAACTTATTATTAGTATTTTATTAAACATGCGAAGGGTGCCTAGGTTTAATAGAGCAGGTATGAGTGATTACGTGAGTACGACCACGTACCTATCCCTAACTATTCGGGGATCACACTCGTGCGTGACTGTTATTTTAATAATCATTAGTTCTGCTATTGCTATCGTAAAGTTACTCCACAAATGTCATTAATATGCTCTGACGTCAATCTGTAATACAGAATACCTATTTTTTTGTTGTCCGCTCTGCCTCTATCACAAGAGCTAATTTGTTACATACATACATAGGTACCAGTTTCAATTATTTTTTTTCATAATGCAAAATAAACAATAAGGTCTGACGTCAAACCGTTGTCATTTACATCATTATATTTAATTGTTAATTTTATCCCATTACCTCATTTGATATTATCATCGACAACTCTTTGATTTAATAATGAATTAAAATAGTTAATGTGGTTTTAAACAATGATGGTTTATTTGTAGGTTTCCTTGTCATTCTTAGGTACACATAGCATTACCTTCATTAGATGATAGTAGGGACGCACTTATTGAATGTATTTTTATTCCAATCAGGTGGGCTCACATCGTTTACTGATATTAGATTTGTATGGGATCATTGAATTGGTCTAGGCTTGGTAGGCTGCTCGAAGCGTCGTCACAATGCTACGTGATCAGCTTACACTAGTATAAGCATACATGATGGCAATAGACGCGTTATCGGTACCTTATTGTCTTGATGCAATCACTTGGTGCTTTTGTGCAGAGACGTCGAAAATTTTCAAAAACTTCAAGAGTTCAATAAGAATTAAAATTATGCTTTCATGCGTCTCTTTGTTTCCACGGAATCAATTTACATATCCTTGCTTATCAGGTTGATATCATTGCAGTCTCAATGTTTGAACTTTGCAGCTATAAAAATCATTAGGACGACATTGTGAACTAGCGTAGCAGTAGGAGCCCAATATCGTTGTACGGTGTCAGGGCAAGGATAGCTCGTGAGTGCTGGTGACGTCACATGCCGTGGCTGGCGGCTCGCGCAGGGGCATTGCTCCGCTACGTCATACATCGCCGTACAGTGCCCCGCCTACCAAGCATTCTTCACACAAAGCGATGGCTGCGCGCCCTTCTCCATAGTTGACCTAATTCCTACATCGAATCCAAACGAGACACGAAAATAGGTTGCCAGCTATTTACAACTCAAAAACGTCTATTGAACTATTAATGTTCAATATTTATGGACGTGCAGCAGGTGCATTATATTTGCGCATGTCGTGAAAATGCAATGTTTCAGCGAGCTTTCGTACTATACGTTTTAGTACGCTTGCAATAATTGCTACCCGCTACAGTGCAATTCGTACGTAGCTCTCACCTATCATAGGTTAGATTATCATGGAGACTTCTGAGGAAAAGTAAATGACATTACAAGGAAAACTGTGTTTATTTTCCTAAAGAAATTAATCGTGCTTGATTGGCGTCATTGTATTGAGGAATATTACTTATATTATTATCTTTTATTTTATGTGAATTGATAATATTCTTATCCATATTAATATTGAGGGTAGTTTCAGTATCAGGCTATCTATAAACATTGAAGGCATCGTTATTTTCATGTCAAATCGAGGCAGTTTGCTAGTTAAAATATAAAGCACACAACTTTGAATGACCGAACTAAAATTTACCTTAATGACAATTTGACTACCACTTACGGATTTGATGAATGCATACCAGACATTCATATATGATCAAACAGGTAAATTAGTACCATAAATCTATATTCAAAATTAATTAATTAATAAACACATATTTGGTATAGTGCCATAACTAAATCCAGCATAAATAATAATAAATATACCTATTTAGGAAGGATGTATCGTACGGAGACCAAACCACCTTTGCTATGTTATCAATAACACGAACCTACATTTAGAATTACAATTATGCCCTAAACTACAGGCACCTAACAAGATCTTAAAGTGGATTGCTGTTTATTAGCAGTTTTAGGGATTTGTGGATACGTATCACATGCACATACGTACTTATTAGTTAAGTCCTGGAAACTTTAGTTACCTACCTCAGTCACCTAACACTTTTACTCACACACACTTACCACACACACCTAAAATAATAAGAGTATTATTAAACTATGTATGTTCTGTCATCTGTCTGTTCGAATGTATTGCATACATTCTATATTCACACTGTCATTTTACATGAAGAATAGAAATATTTACTTTTACAGTGATCTCAGTCACTTGCGTAGACTGTAGGGATTTCCCATGCTGACCTTTTCAAGAGCTTTCACGAACTGTCCAGTGACTCTCGCTACGTTTACTTATTTAAATGAATATCAATGGAGTCACGCGTAATGCTATTAGAATTCAGATGAATCAGCCTCGTTCATGTCTTTAAAAAACTAGTTCGAGTGAATGAACTTACTAATGACTTCATTAATGACCACACAGATTCCAATTGTTGATTTTCAGTTGTTTTATTAGAGGTTACAGCTAAATATATCATAATAGGTATAAGGTAATAAAATGAATAAAGTTTATAGTACTATTTTTCGTAATAGACTTTCGATATAATCTCGTTACAAAAGCAACTCGGAAAATTTAGCTTTTGTTTCTATCCCTATAAATAATTCTACATGTTGGGGAATTTGCTATAGTTACCTTCCCTCTATATTTTACACATAGTAATGTCATCAGTATTTTAAGATTTGTTTTTTACCTAACTGTTTATGATTGAATATTATTAATATCTTTAAAATATCTCTACCAACGCGTATACTCTTTTCCTAAATAGGTTTTCCTTTTTTTGATTCTAAAGGAGATAACATTTGATCAGAGGATTTGAAATAACTATTTTCCATAGGACTTTGTTTATTCGGACGAAGTTTTCCGGAAATCGTGATACCGTACAAAGCCGTACTCTTACCTTTTTAATGGGTTTCGCCCACTGGTATACATGTCTAACTTTTTCTTGGGATAAAAGGACTCCCTTAAAATTGCGAGCTTGCCTGCGGTTAAATATGCAACCAGAACATTCTATTTTAAAATGCAATTCATTATTTACTTCATAACACATTATCAATAATAATGTGGAACGGAATTACCTATGTTTATTGATTTTATTAATATTATTTCAGCCTTCCGGGCTGCTGGAGCACCCGCTATCGTATAGCTGTATGCAGGAGGTGTACTGCATCTCGCGTTGGGACCCTGCCAGGAAGTACTGCCTCAGAATAGTCATGCCTCATGGCTCGCTACTTCTACAGGTACCTATGATATTCCAACTCATTATGTATAACTCGAATTATTCCTACTTCATAGGAATAATACATATTGTACCTTGTCTAGTTTCCTCCCTAGATAATACTAGCCAAACAATGTACCTAAGTCACGATGATGCTTGTATTTTCTAGGCAAACGACGCATATACACGGGACCAATGGTTTCATTCCATTATATGGAGGGTGAGTAGACGTTTATTTACGTTTCCTTCCTGTTGTGGTTTGCTTTATTGTTTATTTAGTACATATTCTAATAAGTGCATTTATTTTTCAGAGAAACATGATAAGGTACAGAAATTTCCTAACAAAGACTGTGAGAAAAGAGGTCGTGCTGAAAGAATTGAAGGTAAACACTATTTAATACATTTAAAAGTGTATGTTTAGTTTATAAAGGTCATTACTTTATTAAAATTATTTCTTTAATTCCAGAATATGGTAGACTTCGTCATGACCACTCCTTTACAAGATGAAAGTGTTACTCGGGCGCCTTTGCAGATCCTCACCGATTTACTCTCTGAGGTAAGGATAATAATAAATAATATACTCAATTTTTCATCCTAATATAAACAGTTCAAAGTGCGAAATGAAAATCAAAACACGTGAAAATCCTGCATTTCCACTTAGGAATGTTGTACACGGATACGTTTGCACATACATTATTATATACTTACATATATTGTTTGAATCTACTACATGAAATGTGATTCGTGATCTCCTCATGTAATCGATTGACGTAGGCACGGTATCTAACACCAGATACTTGCACCCACGTTTGCTATTCAATCGTTGCCGCAATAACTGTTCTGTATTTCCACAAATATTTAATAATATAACCTTAGCAAAGTATGAACAATTTCACCATTCATGACGGCAACGGATTGTTTCTTGTTCTTATCAGCAATCATGTACGACACACGTGGCCAAATATTGACGTTCGTGCTTATACATTTGATACGCGTATTAAATGCATTAATAATATTTGCTCAGAACATTCTTAGCAGATTTTTTTAAATCAATTATTTTTAAAGGATTTTGTTGAGTGGTGCTATTAAAGCAAAATTTTAAGAAATGATTAAAAAGTAAAATAAACTTTTATGTAAGTGAACCTGTAGTATTCCACAGGGGCCCGTTTTACATATCCCCGCGACGATACATTCTATCATTATTGTATGTCAGTATAGAATAGACTATTCAATTTGAAGTAAGTCGCTAATCGTCGTCAAGTCGATGTTTGGTATCGACAATGTTTTATTTGGTGAAGGAAGTAATTTTCATAATATCCAGAGTAATGAACTCGAATCAAATGATTCAATTATGATGATGAGATGCAGTATACCTACTTAGATTGAGTATCGGGCACTATTATCTGGGGCATAGAAGAAAATTAGAGCACAATTTATCTGACGAGCTGCAGATCCATAAACCGATTATCCAGAACAAACATTAAAACAGAAAACTATGTCAGCTACAATAAAACGTAATAGTTTCAGATTTTCATTTATTCGTCTATTAAACACGTTGAATGTTGTTTGTACGTTGTAGCTCTCAACGCATTAACATTTCAGCATGTATGAAATAAGTACTTGTAGAGGTTTTGGCAAGGTTATGAGTTAACGTCACTGAGGCGCTTATTTACTGCAGTTCTAAACAATTTATAGCAATAAATCGCTTTAAAAAACTTTTACTCCAGAGTGACTCAGTATTTCAGTAGGTGTCCGTCTGAAAACTATTGAAAGTACCTAGTCTTAGGCATATTCAGACTTTTCCTCGGTTCAGTACGTATGTATTCGTCGTAAATACGTAGATATACAAATAGGGAATCTAAGTAGGTGCACTAGTTTTATGTAAGGTACGCTTGTAAAAGCATGTTTTCGAAACTGAGTAACCGCAGACCCACTTTCTTCATGACGCACGAATTTCGACTGACGTAACGTTTAAGTAGAAAAAAGAAATCTGATTGAGTCATCGGTACTAACCATTAAAAATGTCAATTCTTTTAGAATAAGGAAAGTGACGACTGGGAGGAGTGGGCAGAGAAGGTGACGAGCGTTGCGGCGCCCCTGTTAGCGGAGCGGTGTGCTACGGGCGAGCTGTGTGCCTTGCTGGCGCGGCTGTGTCGGCGGCGGCCGCGGGCTGCCCCGCTGCCGGCGCTGGCGCCGCCCGTACGCCGTGTGCTCACGCGCAATGTCGACTTTGCGAGAGCCCCTAATGCCAGGCGGCTTGTTAGAGATTATATCAGGTAGATTACCATTTACAATTTAAGAGTTTTTAGCTCACTTTACGTTCATCTTCACTAAATATTTGGTTGCTACTACTTTTGATTTATTTAGGTACTGTGAACCCTTATTTTGATAGAAAAATTGTGTACGTATAACCTGGTTGTATATTAAATAGTTTATGCAATACATTATGTTACATTTAATTATGTAAGTGGGTCATGCATGATCCAGAGCTGATGCAGGACGGCAAATAAAACATGACTACCTTGACATAATTGAAACGAAACACTGAAAAAACGTTACATTGTCCTTAATCGCTACAGCTTCAGAGCCTTAATTTTCCTAACAAAAAGTACCTAGATTTTATTTTCCCATCACGTTAGTGACCTGTGCACCATTGAATTAGCCTCGTAACTCATTTGCTCTCAATTCAAAACATTAATTGCTTTTAGCGAAGGCAATCAATTGGAGTACTTAAGTGACGTCAATTGATTTAACGATAATGTTACGTATCTATAAATAGATAGCTTCGGGGCTCAGGATCATAATTATTATGGTTGTGAACTAAACAAACCCAGTGGAATTGGAACTAGGAAGGTACCAGTAGAGAAGATAACTAATAGTAGGTACCTATGAAGTGAGGGTAAATCCGTAAGATGAATGTGCACAGCACATAATGCTTTTGGCTAGCAAAACAATTCGTTATTGATTTAAATATAGAAACAGAGCATAAGTTATTCATAATCTCATCGTATTTATAGCACAACTAGACGTTCAAAGAAGCTATTTTCGTTTCACTTATCTAATCATAGTAGCCTACCTAGTTATTGGAATTAAAACAAACACAATTAGGGTAAAATAAATACCGATTTGTTTTCAAGCAACTGTTACTCAGATTACAACGTCTGGGTTGTCTGGCTTGTTATAAAAAAATATTGGATCATTTATGAATGTTTCCTTTCCCCAGTGCTCTGAGCGCGCACAACTCAGGCAGTTCCCTGGTCCGTCGTTTCGTGGAGGTGACGCACGGGAACCGAGCGGCGTGCCCCTACCCCAGAGCTGCTCCGAACCTGGCGGCCGTGGCCCTCGCCGCTCTAGACGACCACTACCGCGACTCTGCTACACCGCACGTCTGCGATGACACTGAGGAGGAAGTCTTGTGCTTTGCTGACATTTTGGAGCATATGTAAGTCATTATAAGAAATATCTTAAGCAAGAGAATCACATTATTTAGCTGGAAATCTTAAAGGTATTCAAGGGTCCTGTTAAGGTTGACCCACTGGTGTCCAGTTGTGGCGGCAACATTTAAGAAGTCAATTACCTTTTTTTTATCCTCAGGTGCGAGTATGAAGATTGGCTCGTAGTGGTTGGTGCCGTACTGCAACCAGTTCCATTGTGCGCTGGTGCAATGAGTTGCCCACGTGTTGCGAAACGGCTGGGCAAACTGCTGAACGCATTAGCCCATGACCCTCGCTGTGCCGCTCATGCATGCGTAGCTCCCGCCCGAGCCGCTAGGCTCTGCCCACCGTCATGGCTGAGAGCAGCCGCACCATCAGACCCGCAACTGGCACTGCCTAATGAAGACTTGTGTCAGATTTGGGGAGATATGGTAAGTCATAAATCAGTCCAGCCACTAGGCGTGGCTTATGTAGATATTGTTTCTAAAAATAAGAAGTTAACAGTGACCGTTGTTTTTCAGCTTGGAAGTCTATTAAATTGTTGCTGTAAAAGGAAAAGTTTTCTACAGAGTATGAGCAAACAACTGCCCGATTTTGTTCTGGTCGCTCTAACTGCTCACGTAAGTTTCTATTTTCTTTATTTTCCAAAATAGAAAACGTTTATGAGTTCCAGAAGTAACTTGTTTTTATACTTACAGCCAGGTGCTATAGAGGCTCTATGTTTATTTTTGGAGTGGGAAGTGACGACTGGCGAGCAAACTCAGTTAGAAATCATTGCTGCTCTGCAAGGCACCGAGCTTGGCCAGAAGTATTATAAGGATTTGTGTGAAAGACAGCAGAACCTTCAACGACTGGTGAGTTCAAAACACCTCGAGAATAGGTATATAGGTACACCTATCTGACGTCCTTTTGCGGACTTAGCATGGCATCTAGAAAACCTGTCTATGAAAGATTATAATTATGCAAATTATTATAATAGACGTCATTTTATATTTCTTCCAGCAATCCGAAGGTGGTCCTCGGCGTCTAGCGCTGCCGGTCCGCGCGACGGACGCTGACGTCGCCGAGCTGCTGGCCGCCGGTGCCCTCGGCAACCTCGAGTGCCTCTCGCTCGCCTTCACTAGCGTCACCAGTGCCTGTGCTCATCACCTCATTAAGGTAACCTACCTATGTGCAAATTACTGACGCACGACACACTGCGAGGAAAAAAAACATATTTACAAAATACAGTATCTACGTCATTATATCCTTCTTTCATCATTTTATCCTTAAAATTAACATTTCCACGATGATTTTGACGCAATACTTGTCCCACAGTTGCCATCTCTTCGCTACTTGAACCTGTGGGCTACAAAGTTCGGCGATAGTGGTGTGCAGCTAATTGCTGAGCATCTTCCAAAGCTTCAGGTCCTCAACTTGTGCGAAACGCCTGTCTCGGACAAGGGAATAGAGGCATTATCAGGTAATCATCAATTAGATATCTCTAAGAAAAATAAGAATTTAAAGTATGTAAAGTGTAAAAAAACTGATTATTGTGATGAAAAGGCTCGGAGGATGGAACTGAACAAGTGGTTATTTTCACAAGATTCTGTTAAACTGTTCCGACATGATAACAGAGAAAGTGAAGCGTGGTAATAAACATAATTAACTTAATACTTCGCTCTTTTAAGTATTAAGTATTTTGTTTGACTTGTTTGACTACTTGAGGTGACTGAACATCACACAATCATTGCTCATTCATTATTCAAAACTAAACTGTAATCCGTGTAAGCAAAATGAAGATTCAATAAAACTGAATAAAATGTTTCAGGTCTCTCGAACTTACGGCGTCTAAACCTGAACAGCACCAAGTTGTCGGCCGAGGCTTTCGAAGTGCTGCGGCAGCGCCTGCCCCACCTCCAGGAGTACGACATTCGCTACACGGAGGCGTGGTGACAGCGGGCTGCCGCCAGGACACCTTCCACTTCCACCATATAAATTCACATACGATCTCAATACGCTTTATCCCAGTATTAGAATGTTCAATGAATTTTCACGAATACCAAAAATATCCAAACTCCCGAATATTATTAAGTTCACATAATTCTATTACCTAATTCATATCAATACTACCTACTAAATAAATTCACTTTTTTATTATTTTCTACGTTAATCAAATTGTTATTTTTTTTCAATCCTGATGCTGATATTATTACTGTGTGTTATAACTTTTATTATAACATTGCATTTTGAATATTGCCAGGAACATGATGCCATATTAAAGTTAAAATTAGTTTTGTTCGCCGACTACTCCGTTCTTTTATCAGCCTCTATTGGAGAATTTATTCGAATAAAACATTAGGTGAGTTATGTTTTAATTATTTAGGGTTAAGTGTATACCTACTCGTGCAGATTAAGTCGCGGTCCAATTATGTTCTACATTCTCATCTTTGGGCTAAAAGTCAAACGAGCATTTGTGTTAGTTTAAACTTAGTTTTAGAACCTAATGTTACTGAAATATAAACATTTAGGTCTGCCATGTAAACATGTAAACGCTTTAGGGTAACGACAGCCACTATGTGTTATTTATAAGATTATTTATTTATTTTAAACACCAGCATTGTAGATGTAAGTACGTTATAGTTAGAAATAATGCATTAAGTATAGTATCGTGGAATAAATGAAAGGACTTGAGTCATTGGGCTGTGAGAAAGAGAACCAACCGGTAAATCTATAGAAGTAATGTCGAGGAGTGAAATAATTGTTTTTTTTACTTGCATTATCTGTTACTAGCATTATCCCTTTTAACTACATAAATCAATATTTTAAAGAGTAGACGATTTATCCGTAAATTATGTAAGTTAATGTAATTCATTGCACAATTTTTTTGATTAATTTATTACTGCCATTGGTCTATAATTTGTAAGGGTTGATAAACATGTTAATTAGATGGTATGTGTTATAATGATTTCCGGCCTAAGTCAATAATTTTACAACACCTTAATAAAATAACCCTAAACTAATTAATTAACTAATGAGCACATTTTAGTGACAGTGACACATCCATTATACATTTTAATGATTCAGTATTTTGTAAATTCGGTATTTTATTCAATGCTAAAATTTACATCATTAGAAGATAAGTAATAAAAATGATCGATTCTTTATAGTAGATATGTCGTAGCCATCTGGTTAAAATAGACGTGCAATGAAACAGCTACAATTTTGACCGAAAGAAAAAGCAGTCAATTGGCGAATCAATCAGCTATATTGTTGATCAATTTGAGCGCCTTAGTTATTTAATTTTAAAGCTAGACGTGTGATTGAATGTCGTTGTTCATTCAAAGATCCAGCTGTTCTATTAAATAGCTATTTGAACCAGCTAGCTGTGACTGATATATTGGCAGTGTCGTGTCACCGGAATAAGGCCGGAAACTGTTTGTTAGATAACACTAAATGATCCTATATAAATACAATCATATTGACATTAGAATAGCACCCACAATGCTAGATGTGTATTGCGCTATTTCACAATTGTAATTTTGTCTGACAATATCCCTACGAAATCGAAAAATCTTGCACACAAGTAGAATGTCGAGATGTGTACTGAATTACTGTTATTGAAATTATGTCATATAAAGAGATACAAGACTTATCCACCGTGCGAAGGCAGAAGTGTGAGTTTTTAATAAAACATATAAAAATATTATTTATGCATTATTATTTTTTTAACCCCAATTAACGGTTTCACGTTTTGCGAGTACCCACAAATAATATAGGTACCTAACCTAAATAGGCTAAATAAAATACATATCGGATACAAATAGGATTAGATAGATATGGATGCACCATTCACCTCAATACTTATGGTATAGATGCGATGTTTATTTTATAGTATTTATTTGGGGGCGATGGATACGGCGTTATAAAGCAGACATGGTTCGCGTCAGTCAAAGCTCTGCGTGACCATCGTGCGTGACCTACTCTCCAGTGGGTCAATGATATTATATAAAAGGTCAACTTTCGTGTACGACGTACTTCAAGTAAAAAGTGCTTATAATATTTACTAAGGAATATATTTGAGTAATTTTCTAAATACTATAGTATGTGTATGATACATAGTTATTTACCTTAATTTTATACATGTCTCCATCACTTTTGAATTTCTTCTCAACTTTTATAGTTGCGGCTTTATGGTAATATACAAACCAAAATAATACCGTTATTTATATACAAACCCAAATCTAAATAGTAACTTATATACTAAACTTGATTATAAGAATCGCATGTAAACCATACATCGTATCATCAAAAAATGTATATAAACATTGTGTAGTGATCAGTAATTTATTCCTGTCTCAACGTACCTTCGAGTTACCTCACCCTTCATTGATTGGGAACCTCAAAAGTACAAACGCAAACAAGATAGCCAATAAATAAAGGCGCGTCTGTGTCACATTTGTATGATTTTGTTATACTTCCCGCAGGAAATGGTATTCAGTTTAATCAATTGGAACAGGCAAATTTTACATTAGACACTTGTCACAAATGAGCTGTAATTACACTATTGCTTCATTTATGGCAAGCACAATTAAAATGTTTCACACGTTATTAGGTATATTATAATCATGTATAACTAAAGTTTAATTAAAATTATGATAAAACAAAAGAGCTATCGACTTAAAAGTAAACTGGGGAACTAACCTCGCGTGCTAACCTTTCTATGCGCAAATAACTTCATTTCGATCCCAGTGGTAGAATTTTCGTACATTTGACACTAAAATAATCCACATGTTAGTGATTCGTTTAGCACAAACACAATAATTTATTCCACATATAAAATTTATCCCTGAATATTATCATATTTATCATTAATTAAGTGTCCACAAAACATGCACTCTCTTCGTTCATGCTAGAAAGAACTTTGCAGATAGCCCAGTCAAATTAGTGTTATAACGCGAAATGAAAGGTTATAAGCAACAAACTTATAAATATCTTCATCTCTACTTAAACCTTCGATAATGTCTCATAATTTCAAATTTATATGAAGCAGGATTTTATATGAAGCATGGGATATATTAATGTAACTTTCAAACTTATAGCTCACGACGGGTGCATGAGATCTTATGAAACTATGGAGGGAAAGTATAAATTATTGTAAAATGAAGGTGTGTAGAAATGTTCTATTTATTACCTTTCATTCCGAGTTTTAGTTCTAGATCCAAATAATTTTACTGGGCACTTACTATATTTCACACTTCAGACACAATTTGAATAATTATAAAATGTATAACAAAACACTAAAACAAATGTATAACATCAATTATGGACATTTAGTAATAAAGAACATTATATAATTTAAATATACATTTAATAAACTGTTATCCAATTTATTACTGAAAAGCAGATCAACATACATAAATATACAAAAACCTACTAATTAAAAATTTCAACAAACATTTCGTTACACTATATCAATACAAAATAATACGCAAGCTTGTGTAAACTAGTACAGTTGGTGCCAATAACACGTGAATAACATATTCGCCTTATACAGTGTCGCAGGCAATTTATGTACTAATGTGTAAGTTAAAGGCATTTTTAATATAAACAGATAATACACTTTATTGCAGCTGTATATCACAGTGAGTAGGTCTACCCTATTCCCACTCCCTTCAGATCAGTGTCTGAAATCAACCCGCCTACCCTTCCTAGCACCTGTGACGATAGACATTTACATACAAAATGGCAAATTAAATCCTTTAAAGCAATCATTGCAAATCCTGCAATCGTCCAGCTGTACCAGCTTAAACAGAAACTATTTAGACATCAAATAAGTTAAGGCAAACTTTTGTGCTAATATATAAGACAAAATAATTTTAGAAACTACACTTATATGAAAATAAAATCATAATTATATGACAATGTTTTAAATGACTATGAATGTTGTATAGTTTCAATTATAGATATTTCTCAATATACTACCCTCCCATATTTGTGTTCATGATCTGAATGAAATAATTTAATACTGGTAAAGAAATTGAAACAGTTAACAATATTACATACATGTATGATTTATTTGTACAAATTCATTTTATCTGTAACACTCTCAATAACCCTTTAAACCATTATTATAAAAAAAATCTATTGCCATGTTATTATTATTAATTTCTATGCTTGATATTTTAAAGGGAATCATGTTTATTTATATTCGTTTTAGATTTTACAAAATGGGCTAAAAGTATTATTTTAATCCAACACAAATTTACCATTTTCTAGTTGCCAACAGTGATGACGACACACGTTACCGCTATTTAGTGAACGCCGCAAACACCGCCCACATAATTTCGCAGGCATCTGGGCGCATGGCTTCGGCCTCGAAGTCTAGATCTAGCAGCGCGCGTACACGCCGCGTGGCCAGCTCGTAGTCCTCGTCCGACAGCGGCGCGAAGGCGTTCTCCAGCACGTCGGCCGAGTGCGCCAGCATCAGCAGCGCCAGCGACCGCTTGTCCGCGTGCGCCACGTCCGTGATCGAGCGCCGCAGCGCCGCTTCCTGCACCTGCAACCATGCATGTCAACGTTAATACTTATATACCTGTTGTTTGTTTGGAATAACTTTTACTCCAACACTGACTTTGCTTACATATTCATAAAAAAGTTGTTTTGAAAAAATTCACCTGTTTGTGTTTTATGAAACATAATGCAAATAGTATTCAAAACAGCAACAGACACTTTTACAAAGAGGAAATATGTTTATAGCAACATAGTCAACTTATTTTCTAATCAATCATCATATTATCAGTAAAAACTTATTTTAGAAAATGACAACTTTTGGTTACACAATATAATGTGTGATACTAATGTGTTAGAGTACATATAAAATTAATCTTAAATCTACACATAAAATCAATTATTCCAAAAGGAAATTTATTATCAAATCATGTAAACAACTCTATTATAATTGTAGGAAGTAATACTATCAATATATCATATTCAATTGATAACAGTAACTATGAGTAAAATGTGCCTTTTTATTACCTTTTTGACCAAGCGACATTTGACGACATTGTCGGTCAGTGGATGAGTAGTCATATCAAACAGCAAGAAGTTCTGCTTTTCTGTTGTCAAAACTCCTTTTTCAACAAGATTTTTTGCCAGCCTTTCACGGACATTCTTCAGTTGATATTTTAATTTCATGGGATTCCATGTTTCACCTGAAAGTTTGGAATTTATGTTAGTTAATTAATTATTCAAAGTCACAAGACAAGTTCGCACACCACATGTTATGACATTACCGTTTCAATCTAGGGCAAACATTAACAAGACTATAGCATGCAGTCTATATATACCCATTGTTTATATTACACCACTCTCACTCTATGAGTGCCTAGTGCAATAGTTTGTTTTACTTATGAGTTATGAAATACACACTGGTCTAGGTTTTATAGCTTTTTCTACGCCTGATCTTGATTGCAATAAAAAATTATGAAATGATAGCTTGAAATTCATTATATTGTACATCAGATGAGAACTATGTAATGTAATATCTTAAAGTACCTTGCACGCCAGACACATTATATCATCTCTATACAATTTTAAAGGAGGATTTTTTTTTGACATTCACCCTCTGTATATTCTTCCACATCTACATTATAGCCATTAATGCACATAATGATACTGACCGCTTAGGTATTCTATCCAACTTTGCACTGTTTCTGGTGGCTCTGTCTCTTTCATGTGTTTCAAAGCCTCGTCTAGCAAAACATCACCTGTGGGCGTATCTGTAAAGGAATTTGCAAAAGCAGGTTTTGTAAAAAATACTACTATAGATATGTTAATTTCCTCAACATATTCACATATATTAAAGAAAGACAATACATTCTCCTGTATTTACTCGATTGTGCCCAGGAGTGTTATATTTTTTGTAATTAAGTTTTTACTAAACATCATTTGAATTCTAAGCTAAAATAACACAAATCCTAATGTGTTTATGGGAATAGCCCAAACCATGTAATTTGAATTATCACACACAGTTCATGTGCAGTGATGGCAGATTGCATGACTAATTGAGAAAACATTAATGATATAATCAATAATCAGTTATTTTGTGAACAAAATAACTACTTTCCATCCTTACTACTAGCACTGAGTCTAACATACAGCAGTCAATGAACTTTTGAGATATATATTTTTTAAATTCTCATAAAATAATCATAACATGCATAAAATACGAAGAAAAATAATGAGCAATTAAGATTAATTAAACCTTTCTCTTACCTGATTTAACTATTACTTTTCTAGATAACAATCCCTTTCTACGCATACCAGCTCGTTCTAATTCTACGCGGCCTCTCAGGCCAAGTTCGATTAAAATACATCCTCTCAAGCCGCTGGATATGCAATCATTCCAAAATGATGTGTAACCCTGAAATCATCATCATATGAGATTGAATGATCACGACATTCTCATTTCATCACTTCGTTCACATCGGCCGAAGAAAGTCCTTACCTCTTTGTCCTTTAATCCTAAAAGTAATACTTCTTCCATTAGTGTCAATCGTGTTTCCTTTGAATCCCCGTCATCATAACTTTTATCATTTTTCTTATCATCGACGTCGTGGTTTTCCTTTAATTCTGCATTGTCCTTATTTACGTTTACGTTTCTTCGTTGCACCAACCCCTCAGCTCGATTCATTTTGACATTTAATTAAATTGCAAAATAAAAACAAATTGATTTAATAAAAGCTAATATTTGGATATTTTCCGAAATTCGTAAACGAATGGTTGACGTTTACTATGCGACGTGATGTTGTTGTGCAAAACATGGCCGACGAAGAAGACATTCCGTTCGTTCTGAAATCGTTTTAATTTGTTGTAAACGTTTACACAAATTGTTAATGGCAATATCATGATGCAATATATTAGTATTCATTATGATAACAAAAAATAAGAGCCTTTTACAATTTAGCTATTTAACAAAGCTGTCTACCAACACACATCGTGTTTTTGAACGCAGTGTTTTTCTGTGCTTTATAATTTTCTGCTTTGCCTGGAACGTTGCAGCCGTCGCCTGCGCGCCATCATTGAAAATTAAAATTTTTAATATGCATATTTCTTACATAGCTCATATGCAACATTTTTCATTCATAACAAAATAAAATATATTATTGTTGGTGTAAGTTTCACGGCATTCCACGAGGATAAGAAGCGCTACTGGAATCTGAATAAGCTTAACGGTGAAACCAACTATCATAATCTAGGTACCTCCTTTTTTATTATTGGATAGAATTAGCAGGTTGATATTATATAACTATATTCGTGCAGTCTTCATTCACAGTTGTAACTGAAAAGATATTAACTATTGTTTGCAGAAATCAAACAAAACTGTTTAATCGGACAGTTAGCCAATTTTACCTAATCTAATGTTGTCTATCAAATTAAGTCCGATCATTATTTTCATGATCAATTTTCAAGATCATTCAGCGGTCTCAAATTTAGATGGAGAACGCGTTTTTTATAAGGTATTAATTAACTCAAAAACTAATAAAAAGTAGCCTAAATTAGGCTACTTTTTATTACTACTACAGATTATTAATCTGTATAACAAAGTTTCATCCAAATCGAATAAGTCGTTTTTGAGTGAAAGAGTCATACATCCTAACAAGAAGTAGGATTTAAAAAGGCGACAGGATATAAAATATTACCACAGAAACTGTCAACCGGTTGAAGATATCGACCAGAACTGTGTCTTCTAGAGCTTAGCTATCAATACTCAAAGTGCCTTCCAAATTCCTAGACAAATCTGGCTGTTATTGGGGATCGTGACACTTTTCTGTTGGTATGACAACTGATCTAACTATAGAGTAGGTACAAGGGAGAGAGCGAATCCCGCTACAAAATTGCGAGCAAGGCTGGGATGTCCGGTACATAAGTATTACAGGAGGGACTAATGGCTAGGGGTCCTAGCGTGGCAATTCGAACTGTGGGACATGCTGCGGTCACGTTTTAGATCGGACAACTTTTTTCCTTAACATTTTATGGATTTGTATACTCCCCGACTATAAGTGCATTAACTAAATACTTACCTAATTACGATATACAATGATTTTAAACGTTAATTTCTATCATGTCTATTAGTTATGCATATGCGTTATGTAGAGTCAAGTTCCTATTTGTTTATAAGAGCAAATATTACCATTTAATTAAATGTGAAAATATATTACGGCAGTTTTATTCAAAGGCGCCAACATTTTTTTTAAAGTTAAAGGATGTTTATATGAAAATTTACTATTTCTCTTGTATTATTTTTCGTTTTAATAAAAACACTGTAAACAGGTAAAATAATTTTAGTGCTTTATCCACTCTACCTAGTTTATTATTATATAGGTACTCAACTTTTCCGGAACATCTACAATTCTACATACACTCTTTTGCAAAAAAAGCGGGCACCTATGCGAAATCTTAGTTTTAAGGACTTTAGGTGTATTTCAAAGGGTTTTAATGATTGGAGTATGTTTCTAGCATCAAAAGAGTTAACCGAGCATTCGTGAGAATGTATTCTAAATTTGAATTTTGTACAATTGCTAAGAAATTGGTTAAACCTTGTTTTGGACTAATTGCTGGCAGAAAGTTCGTCGGAGTTTTGAAAAGTTTTTGAAGTGATTTTCAGAAAACTGATAATGCAGTTTTAATTAATGATTAATGTACCTTTTTGTTAGATCAAAACATTTCTGAAAAACTATGCGTATTTCATAAAATTTTTACCTGCTCTAAATGGGCTATACTGATGATTGATGGCAATGTTAAGAGTTTCGGTATTTTAGTGTAAAGCGTTCTACTGTTAAGATATTGTACCCACGTGTTTTAAAATATCGCTTTTACATAATGAAACACTATTTAGAGGAGTATCAATACATTGGGCTGCGACAAAACCAATTTAAAGTAAGCAGTGCCGATCACAACTCGTCTCCTTTCGGACTTTGACATTTTTAAAAGTCTTGAAATTCTACTAAATACAGAAAATAGTGCATAGACTATGAGCACGATGTCTTAAGGTCTCGTAATCACTGATTTTCAAACATCCTCGTCTCTTAGGAAACTCCGTAAACCTCCGAAGATCTATGAGTCTGAGCGTTCGAAAGCGTGTTTTCATCCCACTGACATTTTATTAAATAAACTTGCCTGCACCGAGATTTTCTAGCATCTACAGCACTTTCCTGCTTAAATCATAACAATAATTGGCTATCTGCTCATTTCTTAAGAAACATACGTTTGGCCAATAATTTTGAATTCTTGACTCCCTTTCAGCTAAATCATCGCTTAGTACCCGATACCTGTGGAGTTATGGAGAGCTTCAACGCGGCAATAATTTGACTTTTTAGATAGCTTAAACCCTCCTCACCATTTTTCATGTGGTTAATTTTAACATTTATCACTAAATTTGGTATTTTTTTAATGTCAAAGTCCGAAAGGAGACGAGTTGTGATCGGCACTACTTACTTTAAATTGGTTTTGTCGCAGCCCAATGTACTGATACTCCACTAAATAGTGTTTCATTATGTAAAAGCGATATTTTAAAACACGTGGGTACAATATCTTAACAGTAGAACGCTTTACACTAAAATACCGAAACTCTTAACATTGCCATCAATCATCAGTATAGCCCATTTAGAGCAGGTAAAAATTTTATGAAATACGCATAGTTTTTCAAGAATGTTTTGATCTAACAAAAAGGTACATTAATCATTAATTAAAACAGCATTATCAGTTTTCTGAAAATCACTTCAAAAACTTTTCAAAACCCCGACGAACTTTCTGCCAGCAATTAGTCCAAAACAAGGTTTAACCAATTTCTTAGCAATTGTACAAAATTCAAATTTAGAATACACTCTCACGCATGTTTGGCTAACCCTTTTGATGCTAGAAACATACTCCAATCATTAAAACCCTTTGAAATACACGTAAAGTCCTTAAAACTCAGATTTCGCATAGGTGCCCGCTTTTTTTGCAAAAGAGTTTATTTAATAACGCCGAATAACATTAAGTTCTTACTAAAAATCTTATTCAGTCTTCTCTTCTCTATGGCCTGACCAAAATCCATAAGATTTTTTTCTTCCAAGAAATCGTCCATCAATTCTGTCAGTAAATGGGTGTAATCGGGGCTAAAAAAATTGTTTCGATATATATAAATTGATTACTTATAAACGATCTTAGATACTTTGTGCACTTATAAATTTCATATCTCTACCAACGAGGGGGTCTTTTATGATAAAATAATTACCAATTAATCCATGTATTCATTTATCTCAAGATATAGTGCTAATATTGAGACTGGTCGCTTGATGACCTTAATTTGAACTTGGTGAGAATAAAGCTTGGATTATGTTTAAAATATATATTATATGCACGAATATCTTACATATACTTGTTTGTTGTAAGGATATTAGTTTGCTTGAGGTGTCTACTGGACCTACAAAATGGGCTACAAAAGCTTCATCATCTTTCAAGATTTTAAGCCACATTTTAGATGCCTATGTAGATAAATCGGTTAAGCACCTTTCTAATCAATAGGTTCTACCTATTATTTTTTTAATTACATTAACTTTTCACTACATTCTCCCATCGGCTTACACTATGTTCAAGCAAGTAGTAAATAATTGAAATGAGCAATATAAAATATGAAATTTTGTAGAAGTCTTAGAAAGTTTTAGAAGTAGAGTCGCTATTCCGAAAAAAATTGCTAAGCTTGGAATGCAACGGAATTAAAAATTAGATAAGATAGTGTTTTAAACGAAAGAGGAATAGGTACCTATAAAATTACTAATAATGTGGCAATCACCTCTGATTAGCCGAAGCTATAGTGTTGTTTATCAGAGCCGGTTGAGAAATACAACGTCCGCGTGTAAACGACGCGCACTCAGTCATCTGCGCGGTCGCTTCCAAGCACGTGCGCCGTGATACTATAAGTGTGACAGATCACCTCACCATGGACGTGGACCAACAGAACCATGCTGCCGTACGTATTTTTTATTAACATTTTCAGTATATTCTCTCTCTGTCTTTCCTCGATCGAACCGACCAATTATTTAGCATAATCACTTTGATGTTAGATGTTGCAAGCGCGCGAAAAATTGAAGGTGGTTCACCATGTCTTCGCGATCAGTGAAGTGAACTTTATACTCGAACTGTATGTAGTCGCACAGTAGGGCAAGTCGCCAGTTGGCTGCGGCACTCGCGTCACCTCGGTCGCCACAATTCATATATTTTCCGTCTACACGACGACCTACACAGGGTCAGCTGTAGACCGCGGTTATCGCTACTTTATACGGTGTTAGAAATCAAAATTGTCATTAAAAGTTTTTATATCCAGAACGGGTCATGACATTACCCACAGTGCAGTCGGGCTATTTATAAAGTGCAGTGAAGGATTGCTCAAATATTCTCATTTGATTTTATGATTCAGTCTTTGTTTAGGTAAGCTTAAAATACGTTTTAGTAAGATGTCTAAGTAAACAAGTACGCTATTTTTTCAGTATGAAAGAGTATTGCATCTACTAACAGTTAGGATATTTTTCTTAGTTACGAAACTACATAAATTCGAGTATTTTATTTTCTAACGCTGCTTTTTGATAAGCGACTTATGTTCACGGGTCTTTCTCTGACACAAGTTGTCCAAAGTTGACATAGTCAGTACCGCTGCGAACAATAACCCGTTACACCGTTACTCGGTCGACTGCCCAAAATTTACATAGCCATGAGATGTTTTGCATGTCGAACGTCACACTAGTACAACATCTTATGATGCGAAGTGCCATCCACAATAAATATCATATTGATCTTACTGCATTATATTGATACATCTATTCTCCAGTCTAGCAAACTCATGATTCAATGAAGTGAATTGTACACATTTAGTAGCGACGTCTATATAATTATTTAGCTAAACAGTAGTCTATACGTATGTACGTAATATTAAAATCATACGTTATTTTCCTTGTTCGGTCTATAATTGTTATTTTATTTGTACAATATAAAAAACGCGTGACGTAAATAAAATTTGAGCGCCCAAAGGTATTAAAAATACGTAAGAAGTTAAACCGGTATTCTAACATTACTAAAGAACCGGTGTTGCCTCTGTTTATCTCTAAAATACTTCATAACTTACTTAATGAAATCTTTATTACGTCGACCTATACAGAACTAATAAAGGACGAGTGTATTTACGTCTTCATGAAATGCTATAGGTGCACTGAAAACGCTCTATGACGTGAATTTTTGTTTTTGCTGCATTGAGATAACAGTTGGAACTCATTGCTTTAGCTCCGCATCGGTCTACCTTGAGTTTAAATGGAACAGTGTCATTAATTATATCGAAATTTAGTCTATCAGGCATGGCTACTTCTTCTTGTCTCTATGCCTCGGTAAATTCACGCACAACTGACGTAAGCATTAAAACTCTGCATTTCACATGTTCGTACGTAACCAAGCCTATATCACGCCATTTGCTGATAAGTGATAACCGCTCTCATTATCATGTTGTTATCGACTAAACATACACCATGCAAAGGGTTATATTTAAAAACTGGATTAAGTGACATGTCTTTAACCTAGGGCGACTTAAAACTTGTCTTCGAACAGGGCACTTAATTAGTGACCTGATTAAATATCATTTTGATCCTGATTTGATTTTCGCTGTCCCTTAACTGGGTAAGGCCCTCTTCCGCTTATAAAATGCATCAAAATTACCACCAGTCTTGCGTATATCTTCCTATAAATTTATCAATGCTAAAGATTTTAAATAATTCCAAAGAATTTCAATCCTCCTACTGTGATATATATCTTATGTAATTCGTTCAGTATATCTGTGATACCGTACTTACTGATAGCGATAGATAGCGGTGACCCCGCATACGCGTCCGCGTCTAACAACTTTCTTCATGATAAATAACACGCACTTACTTACAGTAGTACAATAATAACATGATATTAATTACCGTACTAACCTTAACTTAACTTCGAGAAGCATATCTAAGTAGACGAGTAGAAAAAAATCGGTAGGGCTGGGTTGGGCAGCATTACGGAAGCTGCGAGAGGTAGTTATGGAACTCTCACGGCCACAATCCTTAGTCAGAGTAGTTTTACGTTTAAAAAAATCAATCTAACAGAAAGGTTACTTAATACTTGTCGAGATACCGATTCATATCATAAATATCGGTGTAAAGATTCAGTTGCCTCATCTTGTTTATAGACACGTAATCTTGAAGCAATTCTTAGTTTCTATAAAACAACCTTTCACTGTTTTTACGATATCATAAAAATATTATGTGCAAGTTATGTCAGAGGCATTCGGTATTGCACGCACCGCGTTGTGTTCTTAAAACCCTGAACACGTGTCTGCTGCTATTATTTGTAAATGTCTGCATCAACGGAAACGAAATGCTGAGCAGAATTATACAGCCACTACTAACTACTACTAATTCATATCCGCTTTCAAATTGTCACTTGGTACATACTTAGGAATGTATATTGCCAATTACATCCATTAATTTTCAATAGCTTCACCCAGATTATGAAATATGATATGTAAATTAAAATATAGATGTACAAATATAATTTGTTAAACATTTATGTATAAGTAACTTAAGAACTAAATATGATTGCATTGCTGAAATAAACCATAATCAGATTACCTTGGAAACCAAATGATGTATGATAATCTAATCTTAAACGAAAATAAATCATATTGTTATCTAGGCCCTGTCTGGTGCCTAGTTCGGTATAGACAGGACTTATCTGAGTTTTTGATAATAAATTAAACGACTAGGTATATTAACTAATGACTTTATTAATTGAACGTTTACAACTACTTTGTCAATTGTTTGTTTAAAATTCGTCTGCGTGTTTACTGAATAAAACAATAGAATGATACTCTATGAAATCATTCTCCGTCTCATTACATTATACTGGGCTTACTTTAAAGTAACAACTTATCAAGGGCAGTGGTCTATTAGGAGTGAATTTGTGTCCAAAGTACAGCGAGAATTATAGGACGTTTACTTTAAACCAACGAGTCTTTGAATTTCGGAATAGTAAAAATGGTACTGTATTTTGAGGAACTGCTAAAGAAAATGGTAAATACATATTATTAGGTACCTAACACCTGTAACCAATACAATAAAGATTAATTATTTTACTTTAATATTAAAGTGTCTAAATTGTCTAACTAAAAAATAATCTATGAAATTAATCATGCAAGCCATGTCTCACCAATTCTGAAAAATAGGAATTTCCTGAACAGTTTTATTTAATGATTCAGATAACAATTTTAAGGGGTTTTTTTTAATGATAGATAAGTTTTGTCAATGAGTAACGTTCTCATAACACCTTGAAGATCTATTCCAAAGTTTGCGATATATTTTCTGTTCCATACGGACTAAATATATTGAGCCATCAGATGTTCTAGTTTCCAGCAATCCAGTCTAATATTACACATGTATACTAACAGTACTCACCCACTATAAGTATTGGAATTCAGCACTTCAGCTTGTAGCAGTTTAAAAATAATTTGCATCAACATATTGAGTACAATGTGACGCACCTGCACATGTCTTAATTTCCATACATTGTAGTAAAATATACGCAAATCATTTATGATAAATAAATATATATCTATCATCGTACACACTCATGCCTATTTATGTCAAAAAAAAACTTAAAATGATATGTAAAGTTAAGTATTTAAAATATGAAAATTCTTTATGATTAATTGCATAGCGGAGATGGTACTATATATAGCTAGATAGCTTTAATTTCGAATGTACCTAAATGATTTATCATCTTATAAATATGTTGCCGGATGTCATAAAGTCGCACAATTTTAAAACGTGCCCTTCGACGTATAATTGTTGTTAGAATTAAACTTCTTCACAACTGGACATTGTAGTCTATGTACTTAATCAGCAAGTTTTCATATCATTGATTGATTCTTGGTGTGTCTTTACCGGTGTCGTCAGACTATGGTTGCAAGGTTCCTGTGACAGGTGAAGTGTAAAATACATGGGTTTTAGATTTTCCTTCACATTGTGCTCATTTACGCATGTAGTCGGCACTATGATTCATTGATCACCCCTGGCAATCTTAATTAATCACGCTGACAGATTCAAACGTAGTGATTTGTAGTAGGCATGTACCTACCTATTAGGTATTGCAAAAATAAACTGAGATAAAATCCGCTCCACGTACATTCAACTTAAATAGTCTTATCAGTTTTACATAATAATTATTTTGGTAGTCACAATATGTCTACTAACTTGAACATTAATAAAAATAGCTATAGGTAGTCTGTTATTCAAACTTAGCCACAGGCAGCACTGTTTTACCACTGGTTATGTAAATAGTTGGTTTAATTACTAATATAACACGAAACACAAAAAAAAAACTCATCCCTACGCGCTACGCGTATTTTTGTCATATTATGCTACGGAAGTCTACGCTTTCGCTACGCAGGCGTTAGAAAAAATAATATAATTAGTAGGTATCTAATAATATTGAAATGACGCATATCAAGTTAGCGCCATAATTTAATCCTTATATGAGTCATATGTCTAATTCAATATGAATCAATACTTAAAATCTTCAAGAATCAAGATAAAACTGTTTCCGCGATTCATAATTATCGCACCAATTTTTTAAACCTACTATCGCAAACCTTCCCCAATCTGATTCATCCTATAGCTATTTTTAGCATTAATTTGTAAATAAAGTGTGAATCATAAGTGATTAACTTTTAAATAAGTTACACTGTAGTTTTTTATTAGTCTCGATAACAAACAAATGCAAGAAAGTATTCCTTCAGTGGCTTCTGAATATATAAAAATAAGAAAATCATCTCCGCTTTTCTGTGGTTTACCATACCATCACATAATATAAAAGCAGTTTTATGCCACTTCGTTAGCGAGTTGATGTACGGTACCTATTCTTATAATTATGGATTTTTTTATTCCATTTAGCTTGTCATAACATTATCGGCGTTACTTCTTATCAAGCGCCAGTACATATAGATCCGTTACCAGTAAAAAGACCCTTATAGATGTACGTAATAAAATATTATCAACCTGCATAATACCTGTTATGTCAAGCCATAAACTTTCTTATCACTTTGCAAGAGATTATATGCGATTAAAGTATTCCGTGAATAAATAGGACTCCAACAAACATCTGGCCGTCTGATTACTAAGTGCGTATGCTTAAAGATATTCGGTTATCAAAATGATTAAGCAAGTAATAAATAAAACCATATAAAATTGAATGACGAAAAAATCCATCAGAGATAAAGTTAATAATAATTCGTCGTATACGAAACCAAGTTTAAATATCTAGAACGTTTCTAATATAAAATTGGTAAACGTAGATAACTTTAATACCTTAAAACTTGATCGGTTTATGTCATGGTCGTGTGGTTTGCAGATTAGGACCAAATTAAAGTGGCACATGAATTCGGTACAATCCGAATCTACAGCACGAGTCAATTACCTTCCAAGATTAATTATTTCAAGTACTAGAGTCGCGTTAACCTAGCCTCTGACTTTAGGCAAACTGGTTCTACCTTCATTTAAATATGAGATTAGAGCAATTAAGCTTAATTAGTGCTTGGTTTTATGCCATATTTATAATGATTTTCTAGAATTATAGCTGCTAAATTAAGGAGGTACCTACGTATTCAAAATTATTACTAGACCGTGAAAAATGTTATCCATTAAATCAATATAATTATGGAAAAGAATTGCAAAAGCAAAAACAAGATAAACATTTTAAAGGTATTCGACAAAATGCCCAGTTGTTGTTTGCCACCAAAATGATGTTTGGGTAGGTCAAACTTTGGTACAAAGTTTCTTTATACACCGAATTCTAAATGAAGTAAGTTGACCGGGTATGAAGAGGAATTAATTTAAGTATTTTGGCCTCGTTTTTCATTCTATTGTTATATAAAGATTATTAAATTAATTGAATGTTTATTCGAATTCAACTGATTTATGAAGTCGGTAAAAAAATTATGAAATATCTGCTTCTTCCTTCCCATTGCGTTTAGTCTGGACTCTAGACTTGCTAACTGTGTAGAATTTTGTTTGCTTACCTTGAATGGTGCATTCCACGTCCCTATAATTACACTCACCTTGTATTCGATAGCTATTACAAGTGCTTCATTATTTGTCTGAAGGTAAATAGTGCACCTAGGTATCTTGACCATACTTACCTACGCAGATTTATTTTCGAGAGCCCAGCACCAGTTTTTACGAAATCAAATAAGCACATTTTTCTACACATCGCTGCTCAAATTTTCATTTAAAGTTTTATTTACAGTTCTCATCGGTACGTGTTGGTAAAAATCGAATCTTATTGTAGGATTGATTTCTATTTTAATAAAGGTTGGGTTAACGCACTTTGCTGAACTTACCCCCATGGTGTAATGAACCCCACATTTACCCACCCCATGTCGTGATTTAGCACTCCATGTCCTTAAATTTACCTCTTGATTTATTAGGGCTATGCTTGTCATGCATGCGGCAGTTCTTTGCCACTAGAATGGCTAGGGCAATGTACGAGTAGGTACTAACATTAATAGTCCTAAGGAATTCAAATATTTGCTACCTCATTTCGTATTTTTAACTCAAACGTGAAGGCATATTAATACACTATTAATTTGAGAATCACATTTGTATGTGAATAAAAAAATAACATTTAAATAAAATATAGCATCTTACTAGGCAAAACTCGTTATCGTAAATTGATGTGCCTTTTTCCTTTACGGTAACCTAAAACAACTTTAAAACTAGATTCGTTTTTATAACCAGTCTCCTTTTAGGAAGTACCCATAAAAACCCCATGTAGGTAGATAGATGACCACTTGCCACCGTGAGGGGGAACGGGAAATACCCGAATACACACTTCGGTGTAAAAACCTCCGTGGCATCAACAAAATATATTTAAATAGGGGCAAAAATAAGAAAATTGCTGTACTTTCATCTCTTTTTAAATAACTGTTAACGAATTGATGATTTACAGAATTAACTTCAATTATATGTACTTTACCTATTAAAGTTATTAATTTCATAATTATATAGACACTTAAATAGTCGTTTATTCCTTGCGTGCATATTATTACGGGTTGTCCTATAATTATTTGCTCGCTTATGCCCGGAAAATAGTGTACTTAGGTATGAAAGACAAACCGCAGAAAATATACGAAATGGCGATATAGTACCTATTGGTATAATGTGCTTCGAACTAAACAAACAATAGACAATGCAATTACCTCTTTACATATTTTGTTCCGCTGATATTTATATTAAGCGTGTTAAAAATAAAGAAGGTTTTCGATACGGGTACCTTAGTAGAATATTGCTAGGTAGAAATTAGGTAACTGCACCTAAGTACAAACCCAAGCCTTATAAACTTTGCTATTTTCAGAGTAACACGACCGTCATCGTGGAAAACGGCGAAGAAATTGTAAAAGTTAATAAAATGCAAGTACCAAATGGAATTAGTCACGGGAAACACTTGAACGGTGAGTCAATGAATCTGTCAACTTCGTCATATTTTTTACTTGAGATTTAGATTAAAGATATCCACATATCAGCTGTAAAGGTAGAACTCAGTGTCATTTTCAGTAAGTCAAACTACATGAACTACATCCTCATCTGCCTTGCCTTTTCCCTACTATATTGGGGTCGGTTTCCAGTGTAAGCAGATCCAACTAAGTACCAGTATTTTTACGTGGAGCGATTGCCTGTCCGTCTGACCTCCTAAAGTTGAAGGACTGGAAACTGGTGCTGGATTGAGGACCTCAACCATTACCGACATTATTTGAGGTAGAGTCTAATATCAACGTACAAATTCCGTTTTGGAGTGGCCGGTAGACAGAACACGGTGACCCCACTTGTTCTGAGTGCTCTATAAATGACTCAGAGCGGGACTGGCCATAGACCCCTCTAATACTACTTACATACCTAGGTACTCTAAAAAAATTTATTCAAAGGTCTGTGCAGAAGGTTAAAAATGTATTAATATAAAGTTTTTCTATAACCTTCGAGAAAAAATATACTTAGTTGAGCTGCGGTTTCTTTATTATCATTAGCTATTAGCATACGAACGTTTCTCCGAATCGTTGTTTTTTTTAATGTTTTCGTAGAGGCTCCATACATTTTAAATTAAGTTAAGTAGGTACAATATCAAAATCTTCTGCTCTATCTCTCCTTCTGGCGAAGTCAGAAAGCAAGGTAGAGATCGATGAGCAATGGTGTAAATATGTACGGAAAATAATAGATCTAATTAACCAAGATCATGTTATAAAAATGGTAATCCGATAACAATGGCGCGAACAACAATTATACCCATACCCTTCATCGAACGGTTTCGTAACAAGTTCAATGTTTGTTTGATAACGTTCGCCATTGTAGAACAAAGTCGAACATAGCTATATTACTATTAACTATAAACAGTACAGGACTAGGTAATAACAAACATCCTGAATTATAGGGCACGCGTTCATCGAACATTCTTGACGTGTTTACATAACATCGTCTTATTTTCTGCAGGGCCGGATCAGGTAGTACCGTCAGACAGTTTCACAAACTCAACGCCCGGCGGCTACGTGAAACTACACTTGCAGGCGCGAGGGGTGTCTGCAGAACCCCCCATCTCAGTGCCCGGCCTTCTCAATAGGACAGTAGCGAGGTATCCCGACGCAACAGCGTTAGCAACAAAAAAAGCAGACGGAAAATGGCACAAAATCACATACAAGTAAGTTTCAACTAGGTCAGTTTTTATATTTTGGAAAATCCCAAGCAGTAATATCGAAATGGTGCCACTTTTGTAAAAGATTAATGAAATTTTAGATTAATTTCTGTGTAAAATCAATTTGCTGCTAAGCTGTTAATCCCAGATAAATGATCTTTTTTTGAAAATGCATTATTATTTTACGTAATTTGATAAGAAGATAGAGAGACTTAGCTTGGTTCCTGCTTACCACTATGATAGCGTTATCTATTATCTTCCTACAGATAAAATGTAGGTATTCTAACATAACACCAATAGGTATAGAAATTGTACTTATTGTGCTTAAGATTTAAATATACCTACAAGAAACTTGAATGCAAATTCTACATTTTCGAGAGAAGGTATATTCTCTTGTTTTTCAATACGATTTAATTAAATACACCTGAATAAAGTGGGAGGTCAACCAATTGATTTTTACTTTTGTATTATTTATACCTGCATACTTAATTTTTTTTCCCAGAGTATACCAGGAACGCGTACGCACAGTAGCCAAAGCTTTCATAAAGCTAGGCTTAGAGAGGCACCACTCTGTCTGCATACTCGGGTTTAACTCAGAACAATGGTTTGTCGCCGACCTAGCAGCCATTCATGCCGGGTAAGTATTTTATAATCTATACTAATATTATAAAGCTGAAGAGTTTGTTTGTTTGTTTGAACGCGCTAATCTCAGGAACTACTGGTCCGATTTGAAAATTTATTTCAGTGTTAGATAGCCCATTTATCGAGGAAGGCTAAAGGCTACTTTTTATCCCGGTACGGGAAGTAGTTCCCACGGGATGCGGGTGAAACCGCTGGCAGAAGCTAGTTATCTACAAAACCTATTTCTTTGATCTGAGTATAAAACTACCTAGGTATAACTTTACTAAAAATAGTTTCCAAGGTCTCAAAGTTTGACGACTAACGTCATTAAAACTCATTTCCTAATTACATAATAAGTGCGACATTCCCACAGCATACGTAATCAGATAACTTTTCAAAACATAAAAATTACTTGATAGTTTTAAACCCAAAACAGTCCGTGAGAAAATATTTATGTCTCATTGAAACGATTGTTTACAAACTGATGCTTAAAATCTTTTTAGACAAGTTATATGCAATTCTAATTCCGCCAGACAAAACTTAGTATACAAACGTATTTGGAACATGAATAATTTTGTAATTGATATTATTTTTCTCTCATAATAAATGTGAAGCAGTAAAATAACACAGTTTTACGGCTATTATATGTATGTAATTTAAACGTGCGAATCCATTGTTTCACACCTGTTTTACATTTTTAAATATACTCCAACAAAGTATGTAGGCACCTCGTATGAAACTATGTACCCACAAGTAAATAAACGTTGTACTCGGTCAATAGATTAAGGGCAATTTTATTTTCATAAAATTTACAACACTTTCAGATAACAAAATACTTGTCCATTTATTTGTTTATTGTTTTATAACATTATATAATCTTTTATGTACATATTTATTGCCAAAGGCCAGGTGCGTCATAGTTTGGGCCGCAGAAAGATATTAAGATACTATTTATCTATTACGTTTTTAGGATTTTTCCGATCATTGTTACCAACCTACTGCCTTACTAGCATAATATCCAAGCCTGCAAGGACTAGACATGTAGTTTGGAAAAAATATTATTTTCAGTCCCCTATTGCAGTAATGATTTCTTCATAGGAGTTTTCACAAACATACATCTTTTGTGTTTTTACAAACACCACATCGTTATGTTGTGTTGTCATATTTCCTACTCAAATCCAACTATCCCGCATTCAAATATCGTTAAAGGTGGCGTCCACCTACAAGAAAAAGACCGAAGTAAGTTATAACTTAATGCCGTTTCCCCAGTGGTTACGCAGCGGGTATCTACACTACGAACTCAGCGGACGCATGCTACCACTGTCTCTTGTCATCCCGTGCCAACATCTGCGCGGTTCAAGACAAGAAGCAGTTGGACAAGATCCTCTCCATCAGAAGTAAGCTGCCGCATTTGAAGGCGCTCATACAATGGGAGGGAACTGTCGACACCTCAGTGCCTGGCGTCTACAGTGTAAGTTGGGTTTAAAGAACACCTACATATATCAACACCTGTCTTCTCGACATGCACAATCAAAAGACGAGAACATTGTTGAACGTCTATTTAAAGTTCCATTGCTCTTTTCTAGTGGGACCAAGTCATGGAGATGGGAGCCAAGGAGTCCAATGCACAACTCGACAGCGTTCTAAAGACCATCGCTGTCAACGAGTGCTGTACCTTAGTTTATACCGTAAGTTTCTTCCATCCAATCCAGTCACCTCTTCCTAAGAGCCTTTTAAGGAGAGCTGGCTGAAACACATCCCCTCACTCCCGCATTCAGAGACATTTAAATGGTTACTTAGGTCATTCCTTAGCGAAGGATTTCTTTGACAATCCGTCACCAAGGAGTGACTTAAGTAAGTTATCATTAAAAGTTTTTGTGGTACGACACCACAAAAACTTTTAAACGTCTGTTGAACACTCGTCTTAAAAAATGACAGATTATGACGCTGAAACAAGGTCCGTTTCGCAACCTTCTTTTTTAGACTAGTGTTCAACAGATGTTTAAGTTTTAGTTGTAAGGCTGTAAATGGCTCGGAGTGCGGGAGTTAGTATATTGAAATATTTGCTAAGAAGGTGACTTTCCTCTGCAGTCCGGCACGGTGGGTCCCCCGAAGGCGGTGATGCTGTCGCACGACAACCTGACGTGGGACGCGCACAGCATCTCGGAGCGCGTGGCCGACCTGCAGCCCACGCACGACCGCATCATCTCCTTTCTGCCGCTCAGCCACGTCGCCGCACAGGTAAACAGGAACACCAGGAATATCATGCAAATTAACTGTCCCAAAATTCTCTAAGACTCTTATGAATGCGCGTTTATCGTCTTTGCAAGACTTGAGTTTAACGGGTGTCCAACTTTCACAAATGCATAAAGTCATCATAGTCTATGTTGTTTCGTAAAGTCATGTAGACACCGCTATGGGAAAAGAACTGAATTCTTACAGGCCCTTTTCATGCTGAGTTTTCGGGCGCTACGCCATGCCTAGGTCACAGTTCTCTATTAGAATATACCAAAGTTTTTTAACGATAGTAGTTTTTAAAGGTACATCTTCTTTGGATTGCATTGATGGCGCCTTAGGATTGCTATATCTATCTATCGTATCTAGTCGAGGGGTAAAAGCAAAACATAAGATAGGTATATCTCGTTTATCAATCAGTCAAGTCATGAGGTCGCCTGAGAAGTTATCTCTTACAAATTAGTTTACATACATCACGTAATTTATTAACTGTTAACCCCCCCACCACACATTTATGAAAAGCATAGTTTTAAAAATGTTGGAAAAATATATAATAGCGTTAGGTAATTCCATGAGACAATAAATCGAAACTTAGATGCAGAGAGTACGTAGTCCAAATCTCATGCATATGCCCTCTCGCCCTCATGCATATGCATAAAAGTGTTGCCATGCAATCGAACCTATACCTACTCCAACTTAGTCACTAAACTTATTGGGGAATTTTTCGTACTGATGATAATAATCTTTGCCGCAGCAAATCGTGACGCAGGTTATGATTTCTTCGTACCTAATGATATAAATCTTTGTGTAAAAGATAATAGCTATCTGATCCAGGCCTATATTTAATTTGAAGTTCATGGAAATCTTTACCTAATTATGAGGAAGGCATGTCTGCTCTCTAACTGCCTACTTTTAAAACACATAGGAAGTGGTGAAGGGCGGGCGTTTTGGGGGCTGCCTTTTGTAGATTTGACGTTCAAAAAGTGCTGATTTTCAGCCTACTTAGAATAAATAAATGACTTATGATTTTGATTTTTTAAATATTGAGATGAATAAAATATCCTTGTTTGGTGTCTTTGTCAGGTCGTAGACATCTACACGACCCTATCAAATGCGATCCCAGTGTTTTTCGCGCAACCTGATGCGCTCAAAGGCAGCTTGGTGGAGACTCTCAAGGAAGTCCGGCCGACGAGGTATGAAACACTTCGTTTTGGTATTTCGGATAAATAACTAAGTATCAATCATTTAAGTATGTTTCGCATTCTCAGTTCGCAAACTTCCGATTAAAATAAAACACCTGTTTCAACGTAAACGGTGTAATAAAGATTTTTGGATATCTTCTGATAGCCGATTGTTGCTAATATCTCTTTGATATGATCAGTAGATAAGTTTAATGGTTGTTTTACGTTTTCTTGGATTGTTTGCTGAATCACCTTTGCTTTTTTACGAGTAAAAACTGTTCTCCCGAGTAGAAGAAAATTGTATGCTATGATATTATCAGGTTCTTGGGAGTACCTCGTGTTTGGGAGAAAATGTACGAGAAGATTATGGCAGTGGGTGCGTCCAGTGGCTACATCAAGAAGCAGATCGCAATGTGCGCTAAGGACAAGGGGCTTAAGTACCATCTTGCCAGGATTAACGGGTAAGACAATACTTTGAACTTCTAATTTATCGCAACCTTTAAAAAAAGCTTTGTCAAAAATTTGCGTATTTCTCAGCCCTCTCTATCAGCGCATATCAATGCCCTGCTGTCTTATTTCGTTCGCTACACAAATGCAGGTCAAAGTGTTATCATCGTTTTGTTGAGGTTTACAAACGCGGTCAAGACCAGCATTGATTGTATTTAAATGAATTTACCTAAGAATTCTTCCCACGTGCCGAACTTCCGCGAATGTCGTGACGGGTGACTCAGCTACTATCAGTTAACTGGGTGTAACTGCCTCGCACTGATAATGATGACAACGATGATTAACAATAAAGCCGTTTTTAATAACTTGAGGAAAATTATGAGGAAAATGGGATTATTGTTACAGTTTTTACGACTTAACTATAAGCGTTAGTTCAGTTCAGGGTGACGCATAGCTAATCCCTTTTGATTGGATGTTTGGCAAATAGCCATATTATAATTAATTGCAATGTTTTTCGATCAGTGCGCTATCGAGTGGCATGTACGGTCTGCCAATAGACCTCACCATTCCTGAAATGATCAAGTATTGGTATGTAAGGTCGATGAACCCCCGTAGCGCTTGCAGCATGACAATTATGTATCACCTGAGAAAGTAGTATTACGAGTTTGAGTATTTTGAAAGCATGTATGCACCATATTCGTTTGTAGTTTGAACTTTAGAAATGTACAGGTAGTTCGAATTAATTTCCCATTTATGGAACTTTGTACCTATCTACTTAAAAAATAATCTGATAACGCAGACATGTAATATTAGTTAAAATATAAGGAAAAACCCATGCACTTTGTAATCCGAGTACTTTTCCCTAACAAATTAACACTCAACGAAAAGACAAAAAACCATTATTAATAATTTTAATTATAAGTGATGCATGTGTTTTGCATATTGATTGAGTGTAATTAATGAACAAATTAAGTAATTGTTTACCAACATACCAGGCCGTGAATAACAGCTTATTATTGAGGTACATGCTTTGGCATTGTTTGTGAACAAAACAAAGTAAATGTTCAATTAGTAGTAAACATGGCTTGAGTTACCCCTCATTATTGACGTAATACACAGTAATAACGCTGAAATTAGTGCGTTGTTAATTCGCTGTTATTATTTCTTTACAATGAAGGTGACTTATAAGTAGTACACCTAAGCATCTATTTGTAAAATCAAATTAAACGCATCATTATCCTCCAGAGTATAAACTGGCTACATACTGTCATTCTCTTACTCCTATCCCAATTTGAATTGGGATCAGTGCTCAAATTTTTTTTGTTCATATTCGTTCTCATGATTTTATTTCGTTTTACCTTTAGATATAGAAATGTAGATGGCGTGTTTAAATGTTTCCTGAACGAGTGATTTTATGTCCTACAAAGGTACCTGTGGGTACCTCAATTTAACGTCCGTCTTTAATCCTGCTTACTTCTTCAGGTTGGAGGGTTCATCATTCGGCTACAAGATGGCGAAATCCCTCGTATTCAGCAAGGTGCACGACTCGCTAGGCTTGGACCAGTGCACGACGTTCGTGACGGCGGCGGCGCCACTGTCGCCCGACATCAAGAAGTTCTTCCTTTCGCTGGATGTGCCTATTGTGGACGCTTTCGGCATGAGCGAGGCTTCGGGTGCTCATACACTCAGCATATACCCCAAGTGAGTGGGAAACTGTCTTACTTAAGTCACTCCTTAGTGACGGATTGCCAAAGAAATCCTTCGCTAAGAAATGGCTTAAGTAACCATTAAATGTCTCTGAGTGCGGGGGTTACTGTGTTAGTGTTTTAATATGTTACTGTTGTAATAATTATTTACTGGGGTATTCTTTATTGAATAGGTAAGTTAACCGCTGGCTAAACTGCTGGTAAGAAAGCAGCTGTAAGCTTACTGAAGAGTTCTATTTAACGTTGTTGTATTTAGCAAAATAACATGAATTGGCAAATCATGCGATGCCAAAACAAATTGACACATTATTTAAGGTGTGATAAATAAACCGATTATTTCACTTTTAGTTAATCGAGTTTGAAGAAAATAAAATGTCAACAGGAAATATAAATGTATACATAAGTAATTGACGTCAATAAAATGATTAATGAGTAGGAATGTAATTGATCACATATTTTTATGCTTATCATGTTAATCATCAGAATGGTGTGATTTAGAGCAACTATTTACCTAAATAAGTGTGCACCTGTTTTTCTTATCTAAACAGATAGGTACTGTTCCGCAGTAAATGAGTCAAAAGTTAATTCGAATACAAATGTGTCAATAGTTAATTTAAATATAGGTAAATATATAGATAGGCATCCTTCTTTCGGGTCGGAATACGGATCCTTTGAGATAGATAATAATTATCACTTCTACATCCAAGCAAAAAATATATAAGGAATAGGGAAGGGTGGGCATTTTAGGAGCTGTCTTTTGTAAATTTTGACGTTCAAAATGTACTTTTTAGCAACCGAGTAGGAAGATCTCTTTTAGTTCAATGTCATTTTCGCATTCAAGAGAATTCGACATGCCATTCTGAATCTTCTAGATTCTCCCTGGACTCGGCGGGTGCTCTCCTGGACGGTACAGAGACCATGTTCGGTGGTTCCGTCAGTCCCAACGGTCCCGGGGAGATCATGATGCGTGGCCGTCACGTCTTCATGGGATATCTCAACGACGAGGCGAAGACTAAAGAGGCCATTGACGATGAAGGCTGGTTGCACTCTGGAGATATCGGCAGAGTTGATAGCAACGGCCTCCTTTATATCACTGGTAGAATAAAGGTATGATTTTTTTTCTTTTAATTTTTGACATCTTTTAAGAGGTTTTGTACGGGACAAGAGGTATAACATCAAAATCAGTGCAAAGGTTACCTCATATCATTTTTCCCCGATTCCCCAAAGAGATTAACGATTGCTATCATATAAAAAGTCCGTACCTATAATCTTTAATATCTGTTAAATCCACACTTCGTAGAAGTAAATCATTGATGTGTAGGATAGATGCACACTCAACCTTTATAAAATATTGGACGTTTGGCAGTCGCTGGCTTATAACTTTAGTATATAAATTATTCAAAATTGATACCTTTTCACGTGGACAACGTCGTTCGTTACAGCCTCTTTTTCGTCCCACTGCTGGGCACATACCTCTCACACTGAGAAGGACAATGGACAATGACATAATTGTTAAAAACTATCTGTTGATGTGGTGATACATGAATGTATTTATAATCCAGGAGTTGCTAATCACGGCGGGCGGCGAGAACGTGGCGCCGGTGCTGATCGAGCAGGCGGTGCAGGCGGAGCTGCTGCACGTGGGCTACGCCGTGCTCATCGGAGACAGGCGCAAGTTCCTCTCCGTACTGCTTACATTGAAGGTATACATACCTACTTATAATCATCTCCAATCATCTGCCGAGCCTTTTTCGAACCTGTTGGGGCAGCTTTAGGGTCCGTTCAGACAGACCGGCTCGGAGAGAAGAGAAAATTCTTAACACGTTGAAAATCAAGTACTTAGTATTCGTAGTAAGGTTTATTTTTGGATGTGAACTGCTTTTGTCATTAAGAATGCTCGAAGGTACTTATAGGGTACGTACTAATACTGTTTGCCGAAGTTTCGTCCACATCCCGGGGAAACTTCCCGTACCGAGATAGCCTTTTTAAGATCGGTTCAGCAATTTCGGAGCCTTCAGGGTACAAACAAAAGAATGTTTTCTTTATTTTATTTGCATCTAGGTAACTATTGAATATCAGTGTCTCAAACTAAAATATCCATCAAATAATGTGCATTGCTTGACTTTAAGAAGAATATTTATTTTTTTATTTAATATTTTTTTACAAAGAAGATAAACGCATTATTGTGTACCACAGTGTGTAACTGTTCACTTTTATCTGCTTTCAGGCTAAAGTGAACTCTGAAACAAGTGAAGCAACTGACGATTTGGACAACGAGACGAGGAAATGGGTTGCCAGCCTCGGCAGTAAAGCTACCAAAATCAGTGAAATTGTGAACACCAAGGATGCTGCAGTAAGTGGCCCCGAAGTATATACCTTTTCTTTATAGAAATTCTAGGAACGAATGATTAAAAATCAATTTATTTTTTCAGGTATACAAAGCCATTGAGGAGGGTATAACTCGGGCCAACAAACACGCGATATCAAACGCACAGAAAATCCAGAAGTTCGCTATCCTTCCTAAAGACTTCTCAGTGCATTCTGGAGAATTAGGTATGTAGCAATGTAATATTATGTACTTATTTATATAAGAAAATTCATTATTATAAGCCTTGAAACTTTCTTTATGGTTCAAAGTCTCAAAAAACGTGTAAACCTAGGATATCCCAGTTAATTACTCATGTTTATAATCTGCGTTATTTGTTCACAGGGCCAACGTTGAAAATCAAGAGAAACGTCGTTTACGAAAAGTACAAAGACATCATAGAAGACTTTTATAAAGAGTAAAATATAAGCTTAGTGTTTAGGGCGAGGGACAACGTAATAATTATTGTTAACTTAATTTGTTATTGCTCAACTAGGGACTAGTGCATCGGAATCAATGTGATTGATAGTACTTTACGCAAAGGTGTAAATAGGTTATATTTTTGTTACAAAAAATATATAAAATTTTATAAAATCTAAAGGTTGTTTTAATAAAACAAAAAACTGTAATATTAAGTTTTATTTATTCCTCAAGTTACATATACCAATAAAATTGGAATGGACGATGATATTTGTAAAGGAATTAACATCAAGATAATGAGAAAAATTTAATCAATTCAGGTAGATATTTTGTAATACTTTTAAATAAACTAACATTAAAATACTATGAATAAATTCAATACATTTAAGTAATGATTACCTATCTAATTAATAAAACAACTTTAAACATTTTATAAATTGACAAAGGCTTGTTCAAATTCTATGATTGGCAGTTAAGTACATAAAGTGTCGGAATGCATCACAGAATGTTAAGATCAATTTATGTAAACTTTTGATATGTCTATAAATAAACGACTTGAATCACATTTTACGAGTATTTCTTATATGGAATACAAAATCACACGAATAATACTATCATATCATTCAATTAAGTACATGAACGAGAAGTCTATTTGCAAGCTGATTTAAGTTTAAGGCGGGTTATCATAGCTACATTAGCTTTGGGATAGAATGGAGGAGGGGAGCAACGAGAAAAGGTAAATAAAACCGTCATCGATATCTATTCGATTATCTGGACATCAAAATCGAATTCCTATCCCAATGATATCATCGGATGAATACAATTTAGAAAGGCCTTCATTTTCCTTACTCGTCTTTTCTCATTACACCGCTCATCCAGTGTATTCCAACGCTTACTATGTCCTCTACTCAAGAAAGGTAGATTAAGTACAACTTCATTATCATACAATATTGTCACAATTACGTTTAAGTCATGATTTTAATTTTAATGGAATGCTGAAGATAAATAAAAATTAACCTTTTGACAATATTTAGCCGATCTTGGTCCTATCGACCAATCGCTAGTTTTCGAATTGTTGCTAGTGTACGCAACTGTAATGACATTTTTAAACAACTATGTATGACAGTTTAAAAATACCTACAATCTGGGCTTTATAGCACAATAAAATGCAGGTTATGACTGTTACAGGTGGTCAAAAGGTTTCAGCACTCAACACGTGCTTACAGAAAGTAATACATTGTTCACATATAGGCTTCAAAGTATTTTATAACCACAATACACACAAGTAATGTTCATAATAAAACACTAGCCACGAAAGAGAATAAAGAGAATAAACATTTAAACTTACAGTAATATATCGCAGTAAATAATAAGACTATTAATATAAATAGCATCGGTAGAGAGAGATGGGTGGTAGTGCAGAATTAATAAAATCTGTCTTTTAATGACAACTCTCTCCGATATCGGAATGTCTAAATGAGCAAATATTTTGAAAACGTAAATATGCAGAAGCCTGACCTAGTACAAATTCGACCTAGTCGATTAGAATATGGTGATGGATTTTTGAACACGTTTATATTAGCTTCGCTTGTAAATATGTATGTAAGAATCTTTATTTGACCCACTTCCCGGTTTTCTATACGGATGAAATTTTGCACACGCTCTGAGTTCTGATGACAATACATGACTAGCGTGTTGTTTTTCAAAACTTTTTTTTTTTTAAACAAACCAGCGACAAGAAAATTATGTTTGAAACGTTTATTGATTATTTTTTACCGTGTTTCAACCCCATAAAATGCTATATTCCTTACCTTTCTCTTTCAAGGTCGGCTTCTGCATTGTCGTGTATCGTCTTCCGTGTGTCTCTAAGGCTGTGTGGGCGGCGCGGTATGCGGCAGCGGCGGCGGCGCGTCGGCGAGCGGCAGCGGCTTGGCCACGCCGATGCGGACCACGCCGCGAGGTGCTCCCTTCAGAGCTGCCACTGCTTGTTCTAAGCTCGCGTCTTCTAGGTTCTGTAGGTGGTGAGATTATAGTTTAGTAATGTTGGGTAGAGTAAGGCGTCTAGTAAAAGCTGGTGTGAAGTCTCAAATGTAAAAGTTATAATAAGATTGTAACTTGCTCGTTTTAGGCAATCTTCAGTCGAAAGATGTCCTGGAGGTACACATAGGGCTGCCATCTCGAATTTCGCCAAACCCGGACAAATATTAAAAAAACCCGGACATTTTACGTAAATCGCATTTTTTCCCGAACGAGTACGATTTTTTTAAAACTAAATAATACCTAATTTGTAATCCATTTACTATTGACATATACTTAAATTCAATGAGGTGCTTCCTTATATGAAAAGTGTCCGGGTTTTCCCCGGACACTTCTTGAAACCCCGCCCGGACGGCCCCCGGAAACGAGGACAAATCCGGGGAAACCCGGACGGATGGCAGCCCTAGGTACACATCATCACTAGGTTTGGTATAATAATTCTTAACTTCTAAAAACTAATATTCGCCATTCTTGCTAAACTTCATAGTGTACATGTCGTTCCCTATAATCCAGAACTGCTGTAACCTTAGTTTGCCTACAAAGTCTCGCTAGCAATACACCTATGTAACGTCTACAAAAGTCATGAACGTTTATTTATATTTTTAAAGTAAACCCCAGTTACCTGATCGTTAACAAAGAGCAGTCTATCCCCGGGTATGAGGCGGCCGTCCTGCTGCGCGACGCCGCCCGGCACCAGCGAGCGGATGACCACCAGCGTGTGTGATGGCCGCAGCGGGTCCTGATAGTCCAGGATCGAGAACCCGAGGCCGCGCTCGCCTTTCACGAGTTCTGTTGGGTGAAAGTTAAATTAGGGTTATGGGACAATACAGTATGAGTACATAATACAATAAAGAGTGCAGAGTAAAATATAAGGTACAATAATGTACATAAGGTACAATAAAATTATCCTGTTCAATTCACAAAACTGTCAAAAAAATATAATTGGCTTTCAGTAGTGATACGACTGGACCGAGCCAGCCGCGATGGACAAGGAATGCACGATTAAACGCAAAAAAAGCCATGACCTGAACCTGACTACAGTTCTGTAGCCGTTCACGCGATAGAATATAAATCAAAATAGTTTCAAAGACAAATTATTATCTAAATTTTTTATACCATAGCAGAATTTAAGCCATCTTTGAAACGGATAAATTGTTAACTACTAAGGACTTACCAATAATTTGTGGTTCCGAGGACCACATAGCAAGTCCAGTGAGCGGCTCGAGGCTGCGCGAGCGCACCTTGCCGCCCGCCGACAGCGACCCGCCCTCCTCCGCGCCCGCGCCCGCTAGACTACCGTCTGACTTCGCCTGAAATATTGTTGTTTTGAAAGGAGGACTTTGGTTAGTTTGAAACTACCGATTATTTATTTAGTAAATAGGGAAGGTACATAAGGGATTATATGGAAGGAGTATATGAGAAAACTTATAGGGATGTACATAAGAGAGTGTATAAGAGGAATATGTAAGAGAGTACACGAGAAGTTTGGTGCCATAAGTAAAATACGATTATCTACAGTGGCATGCTTAGAGTGCCCGCTAGGGTAGATCCGCCAGTAGTACTGTCAGCTTAAGCTCAAGTTTGCGCGCTGCAGTCAAAATGTCCGAACAAAACACTACAACGCCGCATGCGTTAAGAGACATGCAAGACATCGCATGGCTTACTTCAGAGAGGAAAACTTATTTGACAAAAAATTTTATGTCCGCTAGTAGGAATTCCTTTAGAAATAAGCTTTAAGCTACTCAATTGTATGATGCCGTTTCTAATTGTTATTTAAAGTCTGTACATAACTTTAAAAAATAATTTTACCTTGACGAGTGTGGCGGCGGGCGGCGCCAGATCGATAGGCGGCGCGGGACGAGGTCTCGCGCACACCATGCACACTTCGCTCGATAGCTCCTTCAGGATCGACACCACTTCTAGGTGGTTCATGCCCAAGAGCCGGTGCCCGTTCACCTCTGTGAAGAGTATGTTAAGAATTTTGACTTTAGGATGGAGGGAAAGATAATAGCTGACTAAAAAGAGAAAAAGAAAATTAAAAAATTCTTGGTGCGGTCGTGAATGGCTGACTTTCTGTCATAAAGAGTATCTCTACGTTTTGGAAGGCCTCCATATGTTGTTGGAAGTTGGAAGGCAGCTTTCATTTGTATATCTTTAACATTCACCAGTCATCACAGGTAGAAGCCAGAAATCTGGCAACGTAAAAGAGATCAACAACCAATAAACAATAAATGGGCGTCACCATGTAACTTCACCGTTAACAATAGAAACCCAGTGAAAATCTGTTAAAACAGACTCTTTGGTTAAAAATAGACTATAGAAGACCACCAATGGCTGATAAAAAGGTGAAGGAAAACATCACGAAGAAACCTGGACTATAAAGTTTGAAATCACCAACCCGCATTGAGCAAGCGTGGTGATTAACGCTCAATCTTTCTCCGTGTGAAAGCCGTGAAAGGAGGCCTGTGCCCAGCAGTGGGACGTTAAAAAGGCTGTAACAAAGCATAGAAGTATAGATTATAATGTTACCGAGCAGCTCATCCCCGGGTCGATGCACGCCGGCGCGGCCGACGGGTCCCTCGGGCAGCACGGAGCGCACGTAGTGGTGCGGCCGCACCTCGCGCCCGCCCTCCACGTCCACCGTGCCCTCCAGCGAGATGCCCAGCCCGCCGCCGCCGCGGACCACCACGCCCACCACTATCTCCACCTCGTCACCTGAGAAGACAAAATGATGTAAGTATGGTTATTATTGGTTATGCTATCACACTTATAATATGTCACTTCTTCACGCATCAAGATTGAAGGAAGAGTAGGTCTTTTGGAGAAGAACCGGCGAGAAACGACATACCCACTTGTTTGTTTGTTTGTGTTCTTAATTTGAAATAGTTGTGTAGCCAAACCAGGCTTAGCAAGCACAAGCACAAACTAATAATATTGTATTGAATAATTTGAACTGAAACATTATTAAAGAATAAAAAAAAAAATCTAAAAATTTTGGATATTTGGCACGCCTTCCTCCAGATAACACAATCTTATGCCTTGACACCAAATGGCTTGTATCTACAAGGTGCGTATATTATTTACTTTTTACTCTAATGTGCACGGGATGAGCCATTCCGACAAGGCCGACCCAGTGTAGTATTTTTTTTATCACATGGTTCACTCTATATTTCTATATGATAAATGATGAAAAAAACAACTAGTTTCATACCGAGTATAGCTTGCCACTTCCTCCTGATGGCCTCCTTCTGCTCATGAGTGCGCGGCATCTCGAAGGCGGGCTGCGCTCGCGTCACCACAGGCGCAGCCGGCGGAGACGAACTACCCGCCTCTTCTACTGCACTTTCCACTGAAATGCTGAACAAAGAAGCATGGATTTATTTATAACTTACTATTTTAGTTATAGTTAGCTCGACTAAGGGAGGGGGAGGACGGGGGACACATCTTTGAGGCAAGCCTTATTTGAACCACTACCCCTAATTTATGATTCGATCAGAGTTATTCGATTTGTTTGAGGTATCACTTTGAAGTGGAGTGGGACCAGCTCGTGGGTAAAGTCAAAACAGCGCGGATCGATCGATCATTAGGTTAAGCAACACTTGTCGTGGCGTAGTCGGTCCTTGGATGAGTGACCATTTTGTCATGAGGTGTTCTTCTGTGTTTTAAAAGACACAATAAAATGGTTGGTCACGCCTGGCTTTAACACATCTTTGGCAGTCAGAAGTCTGACCAAGATGTATCGCATGGCCCAGAAAACTGGATTATGGAAGTCAGATACGCAGTCGCTCTATGTAAAACACTGGTACTTAACTACATCCGACCAACGAATACATAGTTAATAATGTCGTTTTGCTTACGTGTTATGCAGCTGCGCCATAGGTATATCATGTTCGGGCGACGCCATCGAGTCGGGGCGGTGCATGTGCAGGAAGGGGTTGTGTGGCGGCGCGGCGGTGGCCGCCGACTCGCCCGCCGCTATCGCTTGCTGGAGCTGCTCGAACTTCGGACCGCGGAGATATCTGGGAACAATGTGGATTAAGTTTATATGGGACACTGCTGTTATTAGACACATGGGTTATAATTTGGAACCAATCAAATAAAAAATCTCTCTCTTTTACATAAGGGGCTCTCTCTATTACATTGGTGGTCGTAAGGAAATACATAAGGTGAGTATAGACTTCCCTTATGTAGTTTCCTCTCTTTTTTGTGTCCCTTATGTATGCACCCTTAGGTAATTTTTAATTTACTCTTTCATGTACTCCCCCCACATAATCCCCTTTCTTATGTACTACCCCCATGTACTCCCTTTTAATTTTTCCCTGTGTACACTTTATTATACCTGAATTTTATAAAGTATGTTTTCTAGCTATATCTGGTAAATGTTCCCACAGCTTTTTTTAGGGCTGGATCCGCCCCTTAGTCACGTCTTATTTACTAATCTTAGCACTAAATTGGACAAACCTCTCTAACTCCAACGTAACAATATTCCCACTCTGCTTCAAGGCATCGACGGCTCTCTGATTAGACTTGCCGGCGAGCGACACGCCGTCGACGGCGACGATGCGGTCGTTGACGCGTACCTTGCCGCTCAGCGCCGCAGCACTGCCCGGCGTCACGGACTTCACGAATATACCTGATAGCTCCTCTTTCTCGCATACGTAGCCTGTGGGAGAAAAAAATATTTTATATTGGTTGCTACATATAATTCAGGCACAGACACCAAAAAATCGTGAAAAAATAAACTTTTAAACATCGAATACAATTTCGATGTTCAAAGATCTTGTCTCCGCCCACTCAGTAGTACTCTTGACAAGTAACTGTGTCTGAACCTGGCTAAGAAGTACAGTTCACGAATATAACTTTAGCCTTTCAAAAGAGCAAAGGACCATGAGACAAATTGGGCTCATTGTCCAACAGAGTTATAGCATATGCCGTTGTGAAGGTTTTTGTTTGTACTAAAATTGTTACTATGGGCACTACCTTCAATTCCATGGCAAAAAAAAGATATGTACCTAAATAGGTTTTGTAGAAAAAGACGATTGTTAGGAGTCGTAGTGCGCTTAATTCGCAGGATTTATATTATTAACCGACTTCTTAAAAAGGAGGAGGTTCTCAATTCGTCAAGATCTTTTTTTCTTTTTGTATGTTCACCGATTACTCGGAGACTCCTAGACCGATTTGGCTATTAAGAGGAAGGATATAGTCAAGACATGTTCGTGCACGTTCATATTACGTATACATTCTGGTTAACAGAAACGAAATGTGTCGAGATGCCATCGCTCAGTATTACTGCTCGTGTCTAATAGGTAGACGCACAGTAGGAAGTTGTGCTCATATCATTTCAATAATATGATATCTAGGGTTAGGCAGGCACACACAATTTAATCCACCGGCAGGATATTTAGGTGACATTATTATTGATATTGATTGAAATGTTAACAAAAATATTTTTAACTGATAGCAGCTGTTTTTTTTTTCATGTATACATTAAACCTGGAATTAAAACTAGTTAAAGGCGTTCAATAACAAAACCTACAATGCCATAACAGCACAACTTTTTGCAGAATATTAGTTTATTTATGGTCGGAGAAAAATATTTATAGCAAAATAACCCCATGGATTCTTCTCAAAAATGAGTTTAAATCTTTATATTTAGTGCTTTACAAGTATATTCAAAGTGGTCTCATCTCTGTTGGTGGGTGAGCCCAGGCTTCATACATTTTTGCCCATGGTCCTTTGTTGGAAGTGGTTTGTAAAGATTTAGCTTTACCGCACTTTTTTTTTTTAACACACGCTGAAACGCTCTTAACGTGGCACAGACCGTGAAAAATATTCATAAAAAACTATTTACCTGCTATGGTGATTCCAAGTCCATTTTCATCTTTCTTCAGCTGCACCGTGAATCTATCAACCTCAGGTGATTCGGCGTCTGTGAATAAACTTATATTTCAGTAAAAAATACCACTTTACATTTTTTAATGATTCATTAAGAACTTCTTCGTGTTTTTACCTGCTTCAGGTGGTGGAGTAATGGAGCGGTCGAATACGAATCGCGACGCGTTGGAGTTGTGAGGAACTGGTGTAGGTTGAGTATGGAACACTTGCTCGAAGCCAGCATCCAGTAGGTAGCGGTCCAGAGCCTCGGGGTCTGAGAGCAATCTATAAATTCAAGAACATTATCTTGCAGGTTGTTTTTGATAAAAACTCAATCTCCAGACTTCTTAGCAACAGCAGAGTAAATGCGACATGTATACCATCGGGAAAACTGTTATAGTTCATGAGATAAAGGTGATTGATAAGTGGACACTAAGGTGATGGATAAGTGGTACATGTGTTGTTGGGAAGTTTGTTGCGCCACTTCGTCTTCCCAGCAAAAACACATAGGAAGTGGTGAAAGGGAGGCGTTTTGGGGGAAGTCTGTTGTATTTGTTTCTAACGTTTGAAAAGTGTTGATTTATAAGCCTGCTTTGAATAAACCTTTTGAGTTTGAGTTTGGATAGATGGTTGGATGGATATGGATGTTGGCATTTTTACGATGCCCATTTTCACCAACAAACAAACCTAAATTTAGGGATCCCCTAAGAGCATTTAGGGAACATTTAATACGACTTTCGTTTTCACCAAAGTTTAAGTGTCCCTTATAACCTTTAGCTTTTTTAGTGACACTTAGGGAAACGTTAAAAGATTGTTGGTGAAAAAGGGCAAAAGAAGATGGCATGGGCATGTTCATAGGGCTGGTAACTTTTGGTGTGTTCTGGCTAGCTACCCTACCTTGCAGGCACGAGCGGCGCGGGATGGTGAGCATGCGCAGCGTGGACGGGCGGCGCGGCGGGGTCGGCGGCGCGCGCCACCACGAGGCGGACTCGCGAGCCGGAGGCGCGCAGCACGCCCGCCACCTGCTCCGACCCCATCTCCATCAGGTGCGCCTGATACACCACATCATATGTAGACATATATTACATGTAGTTTTTATTTATTTATTCCTATACTTCCGACAAGTAGGGCTCATAGAAATACAAATAAATAGATAGCATACATAACAACACATAACAACTAATACATCAAATATATTAGAATAAGAATAAGAAATTTATTTCCAAAAAGGTACATTTTCTGTTATGATTAGGCCCAAACTAGGCAAAGCCTGTATCTTGGGCGCTAATTTAGAGAGGGTTTACCAATGAAATTTTTCTAGTAATACAAAGAGTTATAAGGCTTGTAAAGGCAAGTATACTTTCTACTTATTTAATTACATGTTGTACATATATATTTTTTTTTATTACCAACGATAGTATTACGAATAACCACTACTTACATCACCTATCTGCAATATATGATCACCAGATTTCAGACGGCCATCCCTGTCTGCGACGCCTCCCGCTAAAATGGTTTTAACAATAACGCCACTCGTCCTTGCGCCAATTATACCTGAAACATAAAGCTGGTCAATATTTGTCATAAATACTTTTTATTGTGTTACAAACAACCTTGACAGCGCGTGGAAACATTAGCAATACAGAACAATGAAGAATTTATAGGGAAAACTGATACTACAAAGCAGTAGCCTTTAAAAAAACAATACACTGATTTAATATAGTAAAACATTGACATAAATTGAAGGTCATTACCAAATCCCAATCCTGTGCCATCATTAACAAGGTTAATGATTTCAACCTGCGCCCAGTCACTGCCCACAATACTGTGTGACATAGAACCGAGGGATTCATCAGTCCTTGACAGGTCCAGTAAGCCACGAGTCTGAAAAAAAGTATAAACACATTTAATTTTGTTAATTATAAGAGGAACTGGAAAAAGCTGTTGTGTTATTTGTCAAGTTTCTTAACTGAGATGTAAAACCTAAATACCTGTTTAGGAGACATATTGGAGTCGACAGAGCCACTGTCAAGCCCCAGTATGCGCTCATTATCAGAGCTAGAGCCAAACTCCAGGCTGTGAGGTGGTGACACCTGAGGCACACGCTGCTCCTCTTCCCCCTCATGCCCTCCATACAAGTTCCTTGCTTGAAGAGCAAGGTCACCTAAAATCCATAATAAAATGGTCCAAAATACGAACATGCAAGGAAAACATTCAAAGTAGTGTGGGATTTCTTTAGTTAGAAATACAACATCTTGCATCACCTTCATTCCATTAAAAGGAAAAATACAGTTGTACATATAGTTGACACAATTATACAACAAATGCAAACAAGATGGCCACTTTTGTATGTTAGAAATTGAGTTCTTAAATATATTTGATAAAGTGTTACCTGCTGGAGTGATGTCAAAGTCACCAGGAATTATGGAAGGGTGATGAGCAACCTGCGTTGCAAGCATTCCAACAGAGTCATGCAATGTTGCTATGCTTTTCAGTATGGGACTTTCCAACAAATTAATCAGCATATTCAAGTCATCATTGGTTGCAGCCTGTTTTAAGTAACAACAACAAAAAGTGACTTATAATACTTGAAAATATAACACATTATAAATACAATGGAGAATGTACATCTATACCTGTTAAGTGAAAGAATTTAAGGGATTGGACAACCAAGAACTTGAATGTTACATGAATAACTTACAGGCAAGGGTTGCAAATGTTGAAGTGCTCAGGTGCAACTTAACATGAATAATCATTGTGAATTGTGTTGTCTTGTTAACTAAGAGAAAACTTGATTTACCTTTAACTTAGGATCATCACTCTGATCTACAGCTGCTTTTACGCTTTCTAATTGTTGCAGAGCATTCGATATGTTAACTCCGAGATGCATTCTGAAAATTTCATAATACTTTTGTTTAAGATATGTACGCAAAAAGTGTATATAAACAATGAGGATTATTTCAAAGATTATCCTACTTTACGAAATTTTTGTTCTTGGAGCTCTTGCAGTCTGCAGTTAATAGCTTTATGTGTAAAAATAAAGCATATATGTTTTTTCTATATTTATTAACACTTCTAAGGTCTACTTGTAGACACTGTTTTAACAACACCAATAATCGTGCACAACTGCCAGTTTCATAATTCAATATCTAATTATATTCCGCTCTGCAAAGTACCAAAAAACTGAGAATAGCTAATTATTTGAACATTAAATATCAAAATAATATTTATACAATGAATGATGGATGAGTCAAAGAGTACTCAACCAACCCTGATAAAATGAACTGACACTGACAGCTAACTGTCAACACAAAGTAAAAAAATATGAAAGGTGTAAAGTTACGTTTAGCTATAATACGTCTATGGTTTTGGAAGCGAGCTGCTGAGACTGCAACTACCGACTACTGCCTGTGCTGCTGATGTCGCTTTCTAGGTGATATCGATCTTGTTATGTTATATTATGTTACTGCAAGGAACGATATCATATCTAAGCCCCCAGTACACATTGCCCCAGGCGTGGCCACTACACGCCATCAACAAGAAATGGCAAAATGAGTTTACAGCGCGGGGCCTTACTGGAGGAGGGCTGCCAGAGATAGTAGAATACAGGATGCAGGAAAACTTTAGAGGAGGCGTTTGCCAAAAGGCACATTGAACTTAGAGATTTATCTAAAGAAGAAAACAAATACCTCATTTATTTTATTTAGTTAGCTTCTGCCCACGGCTTTGCCCGCGTGGTGTGTTGATAAAAAGTAGCCTGTGTGTTAATCCAGAGTATCAACTATGTACATACATAAATCGGTCCAGCCATTTTTGCGTGAAAGAATAACAAACATACATCTTTTACATTTTTATCATTAGTTTATATATTACTATTTTATTTTCTAATCATCCCAAACCACAGAGTACATTATATGTCCCAAACTAGTACTTTACTCTATGGTCTATTCATACAGTCCAAAAAACGTTAAAATAAAAATTGTTGTAAGAAAGTTTTAGCCGAACCGAATTATTTTGATGTAAACAATGTCTAATTCAGACGATGTTATTGATTTGACGAATTCTTTTGTTTTAGCTGATCATTGTGGTATACCTAACGTTATAATTGACTTGGACTCAGATGATTCGTTCTGTGGTAAGTTTGTTATTTTATTTTTTTCTAAATGTATTAATTAAGTATATACTTAAAAGATAGATAAAAATGATATACTATACAGATATAGATCTGATATAGATCCACAATATATCATACAGCAGGGCAGTCAGGGAACACAATTATTATCATAGTTATGTATTTACCTAATCTATTGAATTCTTGTATTTTTCAGTAGACACTGACCGACGTGACGACAGAGCATCTGTTGGTCAGTGGGTCGTCTTAGGGGCGGTTAATACCCAGTGCTTTGCGAAAGGTGCTAAACCATCATTACGACTAACTGCAATTGAAAACACAAATAAAAAGAAAAAAGCAAAACAGAAATCACCTACCTCCATAAAGGCAAAAGAGGTAAATTTTGAAAATCTACACTAATTCATGGACTACTTTTACTTGTCTGTACACTACTACAATAATGAGGAAACATTATTGGATTGTTTGTTTATTTGTATTATAAAGGCTCAAAACTGTTGAGCCGATTTCACTGTTTCACAGTTGTGAAATCATTGGAACAAGCTACAAGCTTTATTTTAACTGCCTATGGGAAAAAGTTCAGCCGAAATGCGGGTGACACCACAGGAAACAATTAGTACCTAATTTTGGTAATTAAAAAACCTTTAACAATTTTTATGGCCAAGTAATGGAAATGGCCGCTTGTTCATGGTCAAGTACATAAATTTAAAATACCTGGTAAAATATTAATTTTCCACATTCCACCCACAGACTATTTTAATGATTAATCCCTAAATTTGCCAAACTTGCCAACTATATCAAAAGCTGACTATATTATTTATGTTTCAGAGATCTTCATTACCTGGAACAAGCAAAAAGTTTGGAGGCTGTCCCATATGTTGGGACGAATTAGGTAAAAACCCTTTGGCATCTACTAAATGTGGACATGTGTACTGTATGAAATGTATAGAGGGATATCTTAAAATTCAAAAGAAATGTCCCACTTGTCGACAAAGTTTAAAGGGATCTTCTGCATACCATGCTCTTTATCTATAAAAAGTTTTTTATAGAAACTGACCACACACATAGTCAAAATGTACAACCTACCAATGCTATACTTGCAAAAAATATTCTTGCATGTGATGTGTTAACTTCAGTAATATATTTTCATATTCCACGGAACATTTGCCACAAGTTCCATGAAATGCAATCATTAGAATTAGTAAGTTATTTATAATAGTTTTAATAATATTTTTAATTTGTTACAATGTTTTCTTATATTTATTTGCAACAATATACAGTGGTGAACAACCAATTAGATACACTGTGGGCGAACTCTGAACCTCAAAACAAATAAGGGTGTTTCTCATTTCTTGTTCACTACAGCATGCATAGTTAGGAAAAGATTATTATTCATGAATGTATATAGTAAGTTATATTTAAGACTGATTAGTTTTTTTTATTAATTTGTACACTTTTGACTTTATAACAGTACTAGCCTTGGGGTGAGTTGCACCATTTAACTATAACGAAATGACTTTCGGTTGTCAAATCGCCGATTTGAACACACATTTAAGGTCTCTGTACACAGCGGGCGCGGCGCGGCGGGACGGGACGGCGACGTGACACAATGTACTAGATCGTCGCGTCGCGTCGCGCCGAGCGGGACGGCTCTGTGTAATGTCGTCCGTAATATCTAGTACATTACAACTGTTCAGCGTCGCGTCGCCGTCCCGTCCCGTCGCGCCGCGCCCGCTGTGTGCAGAGACCATTAGTAACTGACTAGCCAATTTCATGGCTTATTAATATAATTAAATGCTATACTAGTTACTTTCTGCTAGGACTGTAGCCTTCCCAATTGTGTATCAGTACCATTTAAGAGTTTCCCCTTTCTTTACTTGCCTACAAAATGCACAATTTATTAATGGATCAATGGCATCATTCATTACACAAAATTAATTTTAGATGATTTGTAATATTCTATTGCCACAAGGGCCCGGATAAATATGTATTAGAAAATATAAAATATGGACGAAAAAATCTAAAATATAGTATAAAATAACAACACTTTTCACTCAGATCAAAGATCTGAGACTTCATAATTAAACATGTATAGGTAGGTAGTATTGTGAAAAATTATAACTATGAATAGTTTTATTCAATTACATTAGCCTTATGAAATTGGTTGCAATACACAATGACATACTTCTTTAAATTATCAAAACTAAAACTGACGATTTGGCCTGAATCTTTTCTGAATAGTGTTAAACATATGTTCTAAATGATCTCGGCTGCATTTATAAACATGCATAATTCGGTAATTGAGTAAGTCAGTCTACATTGCCCTAAAAACTTCTGCACAGAATTTAGATATTTTTTAAGGTATCAAAATTAAATTAAAAAATTACGAGAGTAACGAAATACGCACAGCCGTGTGATGGCTGGACCGTAAATCTATATATTTTTGTGAATATATGGATTGTGACGTTTTCTTGCAAAATATGGACTTAACCTTGAAAAATGGGAAATATGGAAAATAAAACTTGGTTTTTCACAGTCTAAATACGATAACATGTAGAAAACACATTCAAGACCGAAAATCGCGTAAATTAAAAATATGTAAGTATTTACATATTGATCCGGGCCCTATATAGTCAAAATCATTGTAAAAAGTACCTATTTTTGTTCATGGAAAATGTTGATTAATGGCCAAACTTAGGTTTTTATGAAATCTAGATGATTGAGGTCCATTTTCCCTACACATCATCACATACAATATACATCTATTTCTCTTAAAAACCTGTTTACCTTTAAAAGCGATTGCGAAAATTCATAGTAGTTTTTTTTTTAAGAAATTTAATGCTGCTAAAATGATGCTGTCTGTGAACCTGGACCTATAACTTAAGCCCTGACTTTCATGTTTATTGTTATACTAGCCGTTTTCCCGCGGTTTCACCCGCGTCCCGTAGCTACTGTCTACACCGGGATAAAATATAGCTTATGTTACTCGCAGATAATATAGCTTTCTAATGGTGAAAGAATATTTAAAATCGGTCCAGTAGTTTTTGAGTTTATCCATTACAACCAAACAAACAAAGTTTTCCTCTTTATAAAATTGTACAAAACTGAGCAGCTTATTTGATTGAATGGGCTACTTTTAAGAATTACTGGTTTTATGTTCTGGCTTGGAATTGGAACAGAATAAAATTCGTCTTTTACTTTCTTGTTTTAAAAGTTTTTAGGGTGTTGAAATAAAGACTGATATCATTAATAGTAATTTTTATTTTTTCAATTACACATTCATTATTAAAATAGACACTTGTTACTACTCAGTCGTAAAGATAATAATTACATACCTAAATATATTTCTGCTTATCGCCTGTCTTTGTTATTATTATTACATTGATATCTTAATATCAACCGAAAGAAAGAAAAAATGCCAACATCTCTGGATTTAAAAGTAAGATCAACCCGGCTTTCTCCATGAAAGATAGCTTTGTGAAAATTTCTTAACTAAATAAGACCTGCCTAGGAGGATCACCGCCTTATCTTCTGTTCAAGCTATGGTTGGAGCGAGAGGGATGCCGACGTCTCAATTGAGAGACCGCACCTCTCAACCCAGCCGCCGCTGTAAACGTGGGAAGCATCATGGGCACCGGGTGTCGCGAGACGAATCCGGGCCATTTTATGCGCGGATCTGCAGGCGGTGGGTTCTGGGTGGCTCACCGTCCTTCCGTGTGATGATGGTTTTAGTAAGCCAGTAAGTCTAACACCAGTGTAAGGCTGCCTGTCCACCGGAGCGGAGCTAGGCTGCGGAGTGGAGAAACTGAGTAATATTAACCAATAGATTGCACAAAATCTACGCTCTTCAATCCTATTGGTTAATATTTCTCAGTTTCTCCACTCCGCAGCCTAGATCCGCTCTGGTGGACACGCAGCCCAACCAAGAGGTATTGGGTTGCCCGGGTAACTGGGTTGGGGAGGTCAGATAGGGCAGTCGCTCCTTGTAAAGCACTGGTACTCAGCTACATCCGGTTAGACTGGAAGCCGACCCCAACATAGTTGGGAAAAAGGCTCGGAGGATGATGATGCTGCATTTCATTCACTCTTATTCGAATTGTTTTTCATTAAGAACGCCATACCGTGAACTCTGAAATGTTTCGCTAATTCTTCTGGACCTTCGAAGTCTTCTCGACAAATTGTGCACTGATTTTCACGAAGTGGCTCATTGGAAATAACTTCGCTGCTTTGGTACTTTATGAGAGCATTGACATTATAACAATTTTTTTCTTTAATATACTTTTCTACATCTGATATATCATGCTCTAACAACATGTGTTTCGAAAAAGTGGGTTTAACAACAAAACTTTGCCCACATTCCATGCACTGATAAGCCATGCATGGATCCCGATGAGATACCATATGTTTTTCTAATAATGGCTTTTGTTTAAAACCGTCTCCGCATATGTTACAAACGTATTGTTTGCCAGAAGCTTGACGCTCACTTGTTTGTGTGTCGAGCGGGACATGATCGGCCACCGAGTTTCTATTATATCGACGCCTCTGGATTCTTCTGGATATTTTCCTATCAGTAGTTTTTATGCTATCATTTTTGGTGCCTAAAATGTTCTGTTGAGATATGTATTTTGAAACATCAAGTCTCTTGAGGACTATTTTAGCATCCAGACACTTATGCGATTTATGAAGAGAAGCGTAATGTTTTTTGATTGCATTCCAGTCTTGAGATACGGTTGCTTTACAAATCCAGCACGTGATGCATGTATTGTTTTTTTCATTCATAACATCAAATTCCCCGGAGCACTCAAATGTGGAAGAACATTTGTATGGACATTCGTTAGGTAGATTGTGTATTTCATCATATTGACAACGGTAGGTGAAACTTCTCCGACACTGGTCACATCTTTTAACAACTCTATATATTCTTTTCAACTTCTTTGAATTCTTTTCAGACAGATCATTTTCATTCAAAATACTGTTTAAAATATTTGCCATGGTTTCATTTTTATTGTGATTTTCCATGAAGTGTTTAAGTAAAATGGATAAATCTTTAAAAACGACGCCGCAAGGCCAACACGGGTAAACGCAAGTGAGCTTGTGACTTTTCAAGTGGCTCTCCATGCGACTTTGCAACACAAATTTTCCTGGACACATTTCGCATTTGTAAAAGACGAGTGCTTTTGTGTCTGTTTGGTGGGTTTTTAAATGGCTTTGCATACTGCCTTCATTGAAACAAGCCACAACGCAGTACGGACATTTGTAAACTTTCTTCATGTGATACTCTTTCACGTGCGATTTGTAATCATTAGGATGGAAAACACGGCATTCACGAATGGAACAAGCTAATCTGGCTGTTGCCCGCATCATCTTAAAACCTTCACAATCATGGTTGTACGGATAATGTATATGTTTGTGAGCCAGCAAATGAGAACCGCACTCTGGACAGTAATATGGAGGACATTTTAAGTGCAAACGCAAATGTGTTCTCACTGCGCATGTAGTTGGCAGTGCGAATAAGCAAATAGGACATGAATAGACTTCGTTTGAATATTGCATGTAATGATCGGCTCGATCTTTATACGCGATTCCTGTGTTATCTAAAACTACTTTGCACTCCAAGCAAACTGTAGCATTTTGTGACGAGTTTCCCTGAGGTGTTGCAACGTCTACAATCTTGGTCGGGGTGGTTCGGGGTGGCGTAGGAAGAATCATGAAATTACTCAATGGTAAGGGTTCTATTTTTAAGTCAGTAACATTGATTGTCGCAGTTTTGAAAACGTGAGATCTTATATGAAACAGTAAATTACATCTATTGAAAAACGTTCTCGTTTGATTACAGTGCCGGCACATGTAAGTAATCTTCATAGATTGGCGATTGACGTGATCATGAAAACTGGATTCAAAGATGAACCTGTAAAAGATAGAAATAAATATGTTAATTGACTTGTCATAGATTTTATAATTGACTCATAAAAAATCACAGATCCTAAGTGAGCGTTCACACAATAATAATAAGTATAAGGAACGCGGTAACATTACATCCATAATGAACCATATAAATATAAACGATCCTGAAATTTTGACTTTTTGTGTGAACGCAGCACGCTTACAGAGAAAAATGTATACCTAAGGTACCTATATTAAAACCAACGACCCGTTCCGGTTTTGCACGGTATAGGTAGGTGTAAGGCATTAAACATAGGTCGGAATAAAGGTACCTACATATATCGGGTGTGTCGTTCCTAATCACATTAAATCCTATCAAATGTACTTTATGATATTCTATGACGAATTGTAAAAAAATACTTTTCGTCATATTTCGTTTTACATAATTTATAACATCATAATGTGTAGGTAAAGCAGAAATAAAGTTAGGAGTATTGGATGTTTTGACCAGTTTACAGCTGTCAGTTTTCAAGGGAGAATTTCAGTTGTTTGTGAATGACTTATAATATGGTGTTCTAATTCTCGTATATTTTTATTCTATTTACTTTGTTTGCAAAATTATTTTTATTTTATTTTTACTTACGTATTTAATTTAATGTGATAAGGTACGACACACCCGATATTTACTTGCATCGATCTTTCCGGGATTTTTAATATTTTGTATGAACGGGTTATGTTAAGAGGGGGATTACAACTACATATTAGGTACGTGCGAACTACTGATGTCCTCCTAGCTGACTATCGGCCTCGTCAGCTGTTCTCGTATAATGAGATCAGCCAGCTGTGCTGGACATATTATTGTGCAGACACAGGTGATCACCATTCCTTCACCCTTATGACCCGGTGGGACGGTAATTCGACACGAACGGAGAGAGAATGAGAGATCAGGTGCAGGTACGTATGCACAGGTGTATTAATTACCAACTTTTAGCCTTTGAGCTGCTTCGTGAATATTTCTAAAACCCGCGATTTTCGCCCAACCCAGAAATCGAACCCGAGACCGCGTGCACAGCAGCCGCGGTTGCGAAAGCTTGACCAACGAGAATTGTATGAAATCAGTGTAAGTACAGCCAGCAGGTCAACGTACCCGAATTTGTAAAATTTTACCAATCGAACTTAAACTTTATGACGACAGTAGACCATTGTGATAAAGTTGAAAGTCTAGTGAAGACAATTTGTCAGATTGAGGTAGGTTGATCTTCTGTTGTTGGTACATAAATAACTCTACATAAAACCGACTTCTGATTTTAAACAAGCTTTTTCCAGCGATTTTACCCCCGTCTCGGGGGTCGTATTCACACACCGAGAAAAAAATGGCGTTATTTTTATACATACTAGCACAATCTTTATTACCTAGGGTAGATACGCCAAATGTCGGCCTCCCCCCAAACTTCGGCCGTCTGTACATTTTCAGCTTGCATTCATTCAAAAGGTAATTAAGTGTCAGTTTTGCTCCTCGAATTGCAACCTTGATTTATACTCTATACGTACAAATCGTTACTATCCGATTCTGCCACTTACTCTTCTCACACTGAGCGTCAGTAGCGATTGCGCCGTTCAAACATCAAAACATGTAAAGTAGCTTACTCGAAGTGAAAACTCACATTTTGGGGATTGATATTAGAACGATAAAACATTTATTTATTTTTGTTTTAAGCTTGATTATCATTAATGGGTTATTTTTACTATATTTTAAGATAGTTTTTTTCAGCGTTTTGCGTATTTTTTCAAGGAAAAATAGGAGGCCGCCATTAGGACAACAGTTTTGACTTGAAACCGGATTCTCGGCCGTGGCCGACTTAAAGTAAATGCAGTCTATTTAATAAATTCCTATTGTACTAATTCCGTTGGCTTAACAAGAGAATTTGCAAAACTTATAGGCAAATAGATCTATTTGACGTTTAATAGCCTAATAACGGCCGGGGTGATATTAGTCGAATCTCGAGAAATAAGGTACAAGAAATAGGGGCCGACATTAGAAATATTAAAGATCGTAATGTCGACCAGCCTCGAACCCGAGCGCCACTATACAGGCTGATGAAAAAATACTTTTATGTTTTTTTCATTTTCTCTAAATTTTTCTCTCGAAATTATTTATTTATTATAATTTATTATATTGTAAAGAAGTTAAGTTTAAATGTATTGTAGGCATGTTTATGGTAGCTTTATGGTTTGGGACTTGCTATCTATTAAACCGATCTTATTAGTTTAAAAAATATAAATGGTTGGTCGTGAATACGACTTTTTTTGTTTAGGGAAAACAAAAAAATATTTTACTATTAAACAATTACAAATGTATACTTAGTATTATATTCGAATTCTGCCAAAATAAATCATGTTAATAATATTTGTCACTGCCTTAATTTGAAACACCCCATACCCGGCCGACATTTGGAAAAAACGCGACCGACCTTGGGCACTGAATGGCCGACTTTAGGGTTTTTCTGTTCTCGACGCATCTAAGCCTTATTACTTTTTTATTTTCGTAGAAATATCAATCTTATGCCTTTAAACATGAAATAGATTAATCAAACTATCCAAAACCGCATCAGAAACTATCTTTCGTTGGAAACTGACGGTGCTATAGCGAACCGCAGTCAGAAAATCGCTAAAGGGGCCCCTACATTTGGCGTATTTACCCTACTTTAAGTTTTGCCTTTAACATTCCCACATGGTTTCACTCGTGTTTCGAGGAAACCCAGATAAAAAGTAGCCAATAATAAAAAATGATATATGATACAGGCATGAGCTATTTTACTGTCAAATTGCATTAAAAAACCAGTCAGCCATTTTCGAGAAATGTAGTAGTAAATACACACACAAAAACTTTAGCTTTTTTACTGTGTATTAACTTTGTTAAGTAAACCTTTCTATGTAGGTATCTTGCATAAAATTACAGTACTTAACGTTAGTTCAAAACTCAAAATATCAGGTGTTCTGTGACTATTAGTTTAATTAAACTACTTAAAAACATGCACATCATCTAGTAGACGTTCTTTAAGCTTTACCTAGGACTATCTGCAAACTACCAGTTTACCATGAGCTTTTCTGATTCTTATCTACATCTATAATTCTATACTAATACAATAAAGAGAAACATTTAGTTTGTTTGTAAAGGCTCTGAAACTAATAAACTGATTTGAAAATTTATTTTACTTTTGAAAAGCTACTCTTCCCAAGTAACATAGGCTATATTTTAACTACAATAGTTCCCGCGGGACGCGGGTGAAACCGAGGGAAAACAGCTAGTCGAGTTTAAAAAAACATCAGGGCTAGCATTTGCGGTTATTACGGCACACAACTACAGCACATATTAATTTTTTCTTTAAGATTATATGACTTGCCAACATTGACTGTTTTATTCCAACCCATACCTGCTGAATCTTATCCTTAATAGACCATCCAACTTACAATTATGGAATTATAGTGTACAAATGTACCTAAATATATTTTTATTGAGAAAAAACTTACTTGTCACCACAGTCCGTACATGAAAATATTTTATGACCATCCACAGGATCTGATATCACATGGTTTGGAATTGCTTTTGTGAACAGGAGATTTTTTATACTCAGCTTGTCATTTGCCACATCCATTTTTATATATTTTTCTGAAAAAATATTTTAATTTTTAATTTAATAATAAACACATATTTTGATGATTTTTCTACGATTTTTACTTGAATTTATTTTATGCAGGTATCATAGTTAATAAATTAGGTATATCATGAGGTACATTAAGTTGGTTCCTATTACTATAATTGCAGTGCGAGTAAAAGTTATTTATTTTCTTACATCTGTCTAAGGAAAATACTTAATTGGACCGGACTTGGCACTCTATATATGTTATGACAATCATCCAAATTAATATACTACCTACTGATGCCTACATGGTATATGTACATAAGTAGACTAAGATATTTCTTAAAAGGAATGCAGAGGTCCTTTCTGTACTATGATTAAAGAACATTAAATTCATTGCTATTAAGGTATCCATCATTATTATCAATATACTTAGAAGATACATAGTAGCTATCTATCGACTACATCGTTTACCATATCCGGACAGGATATACAACATGCGCACAACAACGCAACCATTACGTATGGAACATGGCAATACCTATTGACTATTAGGTTTTTAAGTATACGACATTTGTGCCATAGCTAAAACCAAGTCCAAATCATGAAAATATTCCTTTACCTTGAATCTCGACTTTCAGTTTTTTCTAAATTATTCACAAACGACAGCTTTTATCCATTTTAACATCAATTGACAGAAACACAAAAACGCCCTCTGACGAGCTCAAGACGGGGAAAGTATCGCCAGTACTGAAAAATTTTTGGTGTTGCCAGTCAGTAGAAATTATACTCGAATGGTCTGCCAAATAATGATTCGATGGCATTAAATCGTATAATGATTGAAAGTAATACACATCTTATCATTTTGGGTTTGATAATTGCATAAATCTCAACATTGGAATCACATTTACCTACGCTGCTATCACGCTTTGTAGTTAAAAGTGATGATAAAAGTACTAATTTCAGTCAATAAAATAAAGATTGCTATAATAAACCTATTAACTATTCCTAATTTAGGAACTTTTACAGAAATAATTATTATTTCATAAAATATTATTTTAACAAAAAGAACTGTGTTACCATTTTTTGCACCCGCTGTGGGTTAGCAGCGTTGAGGGAGTGTCAGACTCTTACTGACTAAAAATCGTCGTGTTCCGTCGTAGTCCTTTAATGTATCAGGGCCGCGGTAACTCTTTCGAACAATCCCGCCATCCCGCAGCCCCGGCAGACCTTGGCCCTGTTGGGCCCCTATAAATAATTCCGCAACGTGGTGTTGCTATATGCTTTATAAAAAGTATCAATGATGGGATTGCTTGCTAAAATCATGTTAGTAATTTCCTTAAAAAAATAGGTTGGGAAATGAAATGAAATCGTTTATTTTGCAAGCTGGACATTACATCACTTTTGCACGTCGTTTTCGCTGGGGTCTCGGCATAATAATAGTCGGAATAATAAAATATGTTTTAATAGGTAGGTAGGTACTTGCTATCGGTGACCATGAGATGTAATCCGGTAGGTACTTAATGACCTTAAGATGAAAATTGCTATTCCCTCCTTGCGAAATATGTGGAAGGACAGCGCTGATGATGACATCTGTGTTATGGAATCGGACGCAACTTTGCGGAAATCCATTAAATAAAATGTTAGTAAAAATATGTAGTGTTCTCTCTGCGAGACAATAAATCGAAGGTTCGATGCAGGATGTTGTAATACTCCTATGCATATGCCCATGCAGAATAGGTAATCCATATGCACAATACACAGTTGACATGCAACCGAAGAACCTATGCTCGACACATGTTTCGCCCTTCCACGGGGCAACTTTAGGAGATGTTGAGTTTGTTTGTCGACACTAGCGCCACGTATAAAAGAACTGTGGTTTCACAGACTAGGTACACTTCAAAATCTTGCGCACAACTTTTTAGTACTAGCTTGCTACACATGATAATCTGTGTTTAGTACTGAAGACCTCCCCCAAATTAGGCGCACGCGTTCCTCGAGCGTGTTCGTGCTGCATTTTGGCGCCGTTTGCCCAGCGAGCGAGCGGTGGCGCTCAAGGGATTGCGACGCTCACGCTGCGCGCTCGCGGCGCCCGAAGGACACTTATGCCCAATGTGAGGTCAATTTAACACCTCTTCAGTGTGTGAAAAGAAAGATTTAACACGAACAAAACCAATGGTTTTCGAGATTAATTGATAAATAGCAAATAATATACTGACGTACACAGGTGTTGGTAGAGAAAGAAACCAGATTTTAAAATATGCATAGAAAAATTTAATAATTATTCTTTGGTCTTACAAAGTTATTAATTATGGCACTTTTATTTTATCCTTACTTACTAACAACGCACTTGTTACTTATGTAGACATGTACATAATTTTAAGCTTGTCTAAGCTGAAATGATAGCATTGTGCATTGCTTGTGTGATAAATGGGGTAGTGTGGAGCAGAATTCCACCTTAGATAAGCTGTAACTATAATTTAGTTTATTAATGTTTTTATAAAAATGCAAAAAAGGTAAAAAAATATATCAATATAAAATATGCTACTTCTTACTTGTTATTATTAAGATTAGGAACATCAAATTAGACTGAATACAGACTGTATCAATCAATAGCACCAAATATGGAAGTAGTATGTTTTAGACTACTTCAAAAAATTATAAGAGTTAAGAATGGAGTCAAAATCAATGTCATGCTTATGTCCTTGGTGAAAAAAGATCAGTATATTCTTTTCGTAAGTATCACGTTTCAAGTAATGAACTACTTCAGATCTCTGCACAAAAGCTTTTTTGTCAACTTGTTTACTATAAAATTTAATATTTTCAAGCATATCTTCATCTTCAGGCATCAAGGCCAAATAACTTGCAACAGCCTGAGCAGCATCATTCAGTTTCTCAAGATGATAATAGGCCACTTGCAGATAATTAAGCACATCAGCAATAAACTCCACTCCAGAATTATAATTGAGAGGTCTAAGCTTGTCTTGGCATTGTTGTCGGCAATGTAAGAGAGATGCCATATTATTTGACATGGTAATGACAAATTCTGCAGACCATTCTTGTCCGGGCTGCCTTTCACATTCTGCCCGACAATTGTTTTCTGATGCAAAGTAACCTTTTAAGACTTCTTCCATGTTTGCTGCAGTTTCACCCCAATTTTCTTGTTTGTATGATTTCTTCCCCAAGTTATACATTATAACATAGTCTTCACTCTCCATATCAATTATGTCATTCATGTCTACTTCCGGCTGCTCGATGTAGTATTTTACATTGTTTTTCATTGTTTCATCATTGGGATTGGCAACCAGGTATGTGTATGCAGCTGAGACAGCTTTTTGAAACATGCGTTGTTGGAAATAGCATACATGTAGATACTCATAAGGTTTCTTGGACTGCATATCATGAAGAGTAGACTCATCAAGTGTTTTATTTAGGTTCATATTAGCAAACTCTTTATCTTGACATCTATTTAAACAGTCACGCTTATTGAAATACATTTCGAATATACTTAGATCATCAATATCTTCTTTAACTTGGGATTCATAAACTTGTGAGTTACACTTAATTCTACAGTTTATTACAACAGACTTGTATAGTTTATACAAATGTAAAGCTTCTTCAAATTTTTCAATACACAAGGACCATCTTTCGTCCGAGTAAGCTTTTATACCTTTTTGAAAAGTTTTATCCAGTGAAGTTGGTGTGATACAAACACCAATTTGTATTCCACACATAAAAACTGATATAACCATTAAATAAACCTTCAGCGATGCCATTTTTACTCAAAAACAGGACACAACGAATTAATACGCGTGTGTGCTAAAATACAAACGAAATGATGGCAAACTGCCTCATTGCCAAAAAATAATGTGCCGATGAACTTTGATGAACTTTCAACTTTGACAATTGACGACATATTAAAAAGATTATAAACGTCAACAGTCGTCGCTATCATAAACAAGAAGTCTCCTCAACTTTTTTTTTCATACACATAATTAAAATCTTTAAAATCTTTGATTTCAATTTCAGGATTCCAATCCAAACTCTGAACAGCGAAAGCGCAGTCCATGTTTACCCCGCAAATGAGCGGAATGTTGTCACGTATATAACAATAATAATTAATATATTTTTTTAATGTAACGAAATACAACTGTCAGAAAAATATGTGCTTGCATAAATAACTGTTGTCCTGCGGAAAACTATGACTTGCTTTAAGATCATATAATATTTTGTTAATTTTTATGGTTTCTGCATCTCGTATACAGGGAATTTCCCACTTGCCAGATTACTATTTACCTCTCAATTTTTTTTTGTAAAGCCAATTTTGAATATGTTGAGAAATGTACATTTTTAACTTAAAATGGTTTGAAGGTGTTGTAAGAGCAAGTGGTTTCCCTAGCTGATGCCTAGATGGCGCTGATCTTGGTACGTTACTGGAAGGAACAGGAACGTCATTATCCGAATGTTTTTGAAAACCAAGTTACTTAAAGGGCTAGGCGCAATGTTTTTTTTAACCTTACAAAGGCCCAGTCACGTAGTAGGTACAACGCCATCTATCATTTTCTTGGAAACAATTTTTTTTTTAAGAAAACCTCTCATTGTCTACGTATTTAGTTGGCAAATTAATATCTCTTCTCTTAATTATATAACTCAAGAACGGGTTCACCTATACAACAAAATAATTAGGCCTTTTTTGGACTTTTTAGTACCTAGATGGTTTATGTGAAGTTTGCACAAAATCGTTCGAGCGGTTTTTCATTATTTATCACATTTTACGTAGCGAAGCACGTACTGGGCATAGACGTAGTGCCTGGGTTGCTAGTATATTTTTGGAGTGTAGGTGTAGGTAGTATTGTAAGTGAAGCTTAAAACTTTTTAAAGCAAAATTGTATCGCGGTGTTTAATACAGATTTTGTATTTATTTTCCCTTTTTTGGAATTTGTTGTTGCTTATCCTTGATCATAATGAGAGGCTGAATGGACACCTTTTTTAGAAATCCCAGAATGATACCTACATATTGGTAAAAATCAAAATTAGCCTTTGTAGGAAGAAATGTGTAAGGAGTTATTTGACGAGAGTAATATCCAATAATGAGTTGGCGTAGCAAGCATTTTGCTACGTAAACTCTATGCTATTGCTACGATCGCCTACGTGGCGAAGTACTCGTCAACAAATGCTACGCTTTGAAAAAAGTTTTTAATGTTTCTCACTACCGCGACCGTAGACAAATAAATATGTCATGGTCATGAAGGTCAAATGTTAAAGTATTCTTCACTTTGGGTGATACATTTTACATACATCAGTTTTCATGACAAGTTCATGTTGAAATTTTAAATAATACGCAATTTTACCGTAACTTAGTTTATTATCATGATTAAAATCAGCTACACATAGTTAAATGGTTATATGAAATTTTAATACTTAATTATGAATTACAGTAATTCAGTATTAATTGGAAACTGGAGCGAGGAGAGATTAAAGAACGAGGTAAGCTAAACCTAAAATAATGAATGAGTAACCTGTCGCTAACAATTTGCCGATCGTTTATTGAGTTCGACCCTGTAGCGTAGAAGTAATAGGCGTGTTGATGTCTTGGTCAGTGAGTCGTCTTAGTCGTGCATCTACAACCAAGAGAGCATTAAAAACTACCATTCTGAGACCCATCGTTTTGACACAAAGTGAAGACACCCTGAACGGTTGTTACTGAGATTACGGAGAGCACCTAGGTGCATCTACTATATACCTACTATAGAATTTTCTAGTCTGGTTTGTTAAACAGCATGTTAATGTATTTTTGTTGCAGTATGAATTTAAACTATTTCTCAGAAAACGTGACAGGCGGGAACTATTACTACAAAGGTCTAGAACGTTGTTCAGCAATCTACTGAGAGAAGTATGTATTTTACCTACTAGTTTCCTAATTATTGTAACCTATTATTGGTTGTTTTATAAACGTAAAAGTTTGAAGAAATATGTAGTTAACATCGTAAGAAAATAATTTGCAGTTGTTTGTTGATTTAGCAAATTAGGCCCGAAAGAAAGAGAACCAGATCTCTGGTCAAAACAGAGACAAAATACGGTAAATCTAAAGCCCTTCTTCAAAAATTATAGCGTTTTTGTGGCATTAATAAATAGGTAGGTAATTTTTATGATTTCGCAGAGACCTTTGGCAATAAGTGGTACTTACGTTCAATATGGATTTAATGTACAAGTAGTCGCGTCGGATATGCCAGGTATAATATTACAACCATTACTGCATTACGCTACAATGATTCAGAGTTACTTTGGATTTGAGTTGCCATTCCTTATTTTGTTAGCGAAAGCGAAGATGGCGAACGGCAAGCAGCAATACGGGTTGGCCATGTCGATTCTGGTGCGGGAGCGGCAGGTGGACTATGTGCAGAATATATGCGATGGTTGTCTCATGACCATGTCGCCTATCGTCACGCCGTGCTGTCGGAACACTTTCGTTATCATTAGGTAACAAGAAGTCTTATTGGGGAATCGCCTAATTTTGTCCTATAATGTTCCGATTTTTGTTTCGTTTTCTAGAGCTGCATAAAATTTTCTCACGTTAAAATGTAAATCTTGTTAGAATTTCGTGTCAAGTGAACTTTTGAGCAAGACACGCATGTTTTTGCCTCTGACATGTAGCTAACACATTTCATCGGAGCGCCTATGTTTCATTATGATATGAGCTCTTTACTTTACAAAGAATTCCTTTTACTTCCAGTGCTAAAAATGAACAAGTTCGCGGGAAGGAAATGAAATATGGTGATGAATTTCTGTTGAAGGCTGAGAATTATGGAGAGCCTGAGGTTAATTTATTTGAATAGAGCTATGATTTTGAGAAGGGTTCGCGGCTTAGTAGTAACTGCATCGTGAGCTTTGTGTAGGTACCTTTGTTTGTTTTCACGTAGTAGTAGAACAGTTTTAACGTTTGTTTGACAGGCAGCTCCACTGTACGTGAGGTACTCGCCGTCCAGCTCGCCCGCTCCAGCAGACCGCATGCCGATGCGGCTGAGCACTACAAAAGACAGCAACTGCCGGTTCACTACCATGCCGCTTTTGCCATGCGATCGGCTTGAAGGATTAGGTAGCCCTGTTAAGGTATTTTTTAGCTTTTCTTTACTTAGCTATTTCTATATTCATTAAGGGTGTAAATGGAGTTACCAATGGTTTGTAGAGAAATTTATAACAATATAATTCGTAATATTTTTTAGACTGGTGCCAAGCTTGTCATTAAAAACTGTGTCGCAGACAAGAGTTTATGCGTCATGAATCAGAATTGGATGCAGACATTTTTTGGACCTGTGAGTTAAATCTAACATTGCCAAATATCTACATTAAATGTATCTAGGTACTTTTACCTTGCAACCACGAACCTTATGTGGCTCCACATTTTTTTATCATTCTATGAAGTTTCCCGTTTGACCACTTTCAAACTAGCGGATTTTATCGCGCGGTTTTTCTATCCACGACTCATTTCCCTCGAAAAAAAAAAAGATTTCTATTGTTATCGCATAAACAGGTAGCTACCTACATTAATTGATACATCCGTAAAGCCGAGCGGAAAATCTGCTAGTGTGAAAGCTTTTTTAAGTAATAGCTTTATGTATTTCTACAAAACACCTCTCTCTATGTTAACAGGAGTGTGGAGTGACTTGCCGTAACTACATAGATATTCACGGAAGATATACTGCGGAAAATGTGTTCACTTTGGTCAGTGATGTCGAGACCAAAACCAAAGATTAGTTGAATATTTACTAATTATTGTTAAATGTTATTGTTTTCACGAATGGTTTTTGAACTAATTAGGTACTACTTATGTTTCGTGCTTTTTACCATTTGTAATATTTCATTAGGTTACTTTTGCTTGTTAATTTATTGTATTTGTGTTAGTGGATACGGTTTCGAAATAGAAACTTGGTGTTGACTGTTCTTGGTGTTTTATTATCAGGACGAAGCATCAAAAATTGGACTTAAACACACACACAACATAAACTAAATAGTCTTACTAAAATTTCATTCATTTTTTTGCAGATAAATTACGTTCCTAATTAATGCTGAGACTTCGTTTAGGATATAATTTTGAATGAATTAAATCCATATTGAATCACATTAGTGGATTGCATTACAGACCTATCAGAACTTGATACGTATACCCTGTAATAAATGATTGGGTACTGGTATTAATTAATTTCGCTCATTATTGTGTACATAGCTATTATAGTCTGACTAATTAGATCTGGATATAGTCAATGGTTTGACTAGTACAAATTGGACAACGGATTGGACGGATGGATGCCTGAACCGAAATGTAGGTAATAAAATAAAAATGGGCAAATTCAATTCAAAATCAACAGTACAGAAATATGTATTATAAATGCCTGAAGTATTATAAGAATATGTCTGTACTTCTTATAAAATATAATTTTATTGTAACAACTTATGCTTACTTACTTTCCGTTTCGTTTACTTCATATCGAACGAAGCTTTTCAATTAATGTTTTATAGTAAGATATGATCCCCGTTTAAAAGATATTTTTGCATTTAAAATATGTCAAGGAAGTACCTACCTAAGTATATAATGGATTATAATACATAATTATATTAAATTAACACCGTAACACTTCGGTTAGGTACACGCGTTGTTGACGTTGTTCCCACTACGTCCCAAATTCTTACGGCATCCTTGGCTTTTGGTAAAGGCGGCTATGTGCCTGTTATACTATCTACGCATCGTTGATTCCACCGCCTTCTGATCGTTAGTGGTTACCACCTAACCACAGAATATGAATACATAGGTACAGTAAATGGTAAATCTTATAGGGCCTGTTGCAATTTATATCTTCTTTCGTTTTGTACTAATTTAACCATTTTTTTTACACTACTGCCCTACACACTGATGTAGGGCTTGCCCAGGAGCTTCGATAAATGAGTTCTGGTTGAAAAAAAGTTTATAATAAAATGGACATTAAGTAAGTCCACAGTAAAACCTCTTTTTTTGACAGTTTGCGTCATTTGAAATGTCTTTTTTTTTCAATCTTTGATCTATGCATTGCATTAGTGTTTTGAAAGCGCGACAAACTTTCTTTGTGTTTTTTATTGCATAATTACATATTAATTTACAAAAATGTCTTCGATCGAAGCTGATAAAGGTATTGTTTATTGCAACAGAGTTCGCGTCGGCAACTGGTATGAGGCGGCCACATTGGAAGAGGTGAACTTTATCTACATTTACTACGTTACATAAAGATGAACTCACTTTAAGGGTTTTGTACCTTATAAGCTCGGGTTTTTTATAAGAGCACTTTATTGTCCGTCTGTCACGACCCTTTATTTCAGCAGTAATTGATGGGATGGGAAAAAAAACATAATGTAGCCCCGAAATTCCTGAACTATTTAGAATGATAGAATTCAGAACAGTTTTTTAAATTGCTTCCCCATGATGTAATAAGTTGATTTCTTACAGTACAAGCTCAACATATTCCTTGAGCAAATGAAGAAAGGCGATCTCATGCTGGCGCGGTTCCGAAAGATGTCCGAGAATCTGAATAAGCCTACCATACTGACTCAGTCATCGGGAAGCATCGCCTTTGGATCGAAAATATCATTGCTAGCGCCGCACGTACCTTGTAATTACATTAATTTTTGTACTTGGACTGTTACTTTTGTACCTTGGTTTTAATATAGTGCTATAAAATAACTACCTATAAAAAGAAGAATAAATTATAACTACTATTAAAAAGTTAAAGATATTAACTCCTGTTGCAGCCACGGATCCCCCCGTTGAAGGCAAGACAGGTCTTCTCTTGGGCGGTCGCATTTCTTCAAACGATATAACGTATTCACAAGAACTAGAGGACGGTTGCTCTGTCGTGGGACTACCCTATACTGAACCCGCTGAAAGACACACCTTCGTAATAACCAGCGCCGACTACTGTGACCGTACAGGCGAACCCTTGAAATATAATCAGGAATTCCTTTTAACACTCTCCTCATCTCTCAAGAAAGAGGTATCGATGGGTTTTTTAGTTTTCACTTCGTCTATATTCCCCAGATCTGAGATTAGGACCTCTTCATCAAAATCAGTTTATCCAATAAAACAGAAAACCAAGAATAACAAAACAAGGAAAACAAAATTTGCTAGGATCCGGAAAAATTTAATCTTGAGATGAGAACCATACATTTTGTAAGGGACGAAAATTCCATTCATGTCAATAAGCTCTGTCCCTTCTTATATACCTGATACGCAAGTTTTTGTGAAAGGTGCGTTGTGTTTCAGCCCTTATACATAAGGTATGATCCGGATCCTGTCCCGGGCTTGTGCGGTATGTTTTCACTATACCTGAGCAAGCATTTTGTGTCCAATACGCGATGGAGAGTGTTGCCTATCCAGCAACCCAATATCACTAGGTTTGAACAAGAAGGCACACACATTATGGTAACAACTTCTCATAATATGATTATTCAAATAAGAAATTACGTAGTCCATTATTTTTGTAGGCTATTATGTATTTACCAAGCATCAACGTAAATTACAACTTGTAATATTTCCTTTGATATTAAATACGAGATCCTTAAAAGCCGGAATTCAATTAACGTAACGTCTTTATTTTCAGGTCAACAAAGATATCGTTATAAATCATTGTTCTACAAATCGTAATTTAGGCATTAATGTGGGCCATTGGGCTATGGGATTCTATGGAAAAGTTAGTAATAGACGCCAAATTTGTATTTGACGTGAAAAGATTTATTTTGAAATAATTAAATGGATTTAATTGCAGGTTTGCGCCCCTCTGATAAAAACATGTCTCGACGTTTATGGACGGGAGTTACCAAATAATATTTGGCAAATTCACATACCGATACCCAATCAATAAGATTAGTACCTATATTCACCGTTCAAGTTTTACAAATTGTTGGTTCTATTTCTTTCAAATGACAGATTTTCACTTATAATACCACAAGAGCTTCAAAATTATCGGGTATTTCCCGATAGGTTCGTTGCAAACAAATGAAGGAGTCAAGTTTTTCAGGTTAAAAAATCACGAGCGCGAAGCGCGAGTGATTTTTCCTGAAAAACTTGACGACTTTATTTGTTTGCAGGGAACCTTGAGGGAAATGCCAGATAATTATGAAGCTCGTGTGGTATTCGGGAGATTATTTTTCCGTCCCAAATGTCGGCCACAACCTGTCAGTTTGACGTAGCAACGACCAGAGAAAATATTCAAAAAAAATTATCAGTATAATACCATGTAGGTTGTACCACGTGACGTCGAATGGTGCAAGTCTATTGGTCGATATTTGGGTCGGAAAAATAATCAGGTAAAAAATCGAATTAAAAGTGAATATTTGATACATGAATCGTTTTGTTATTGTTTATCTTGATTACATTAACATAATAATATATCTGAGTGTAGTAAGCGGTGAAGTAGGCCCCTCCTTGCGATGAGTCGCGTGGCGCGTCGTCAGGACACTCAGCGTTCGTTATTGTCTCGTTTATTATACAGCTCGCCATCTGAAGTCTTCGAACTTATTGCGTCTACCTTCCTGAGCATGAATAAGTCATACCCTTCGTTATAAGAATTGCTCTAAAACACCATCGTCATGAATATCGGCCGGAACAGGTTTTTGCGAACCAATTTTTGTTATTAGGTTTAGAGAGAAAAATATTAGGAAAAAATGTTTTAGTAACGCACTTACAAAACTAATTCGAATTAATGTCTATTGCTATTGCTTTTATTTGAACTCATTAACGAAGCTAGTGTAATTAACACATCTTAGTGCGAATTTAAAAAATTCTTAAGAAAAATATGATTAAAACGAGCTTCCACGAGTTCATGCTATCTCTTCTTTCATTATGAAAATTTTCTGGAAAATGTCTTCCAACCGAGATATTTGATATACCTGTAATTATAATTGAAAAAAAGTAGTTTCCTTAAACATCAAAAGTTCAGGTTAACCGAAATATATTTTTAATCACTTACAGGCTACGAATAATAAGTAGCTATATCCTATAGGTTATTTTAAAACTAAAATACAAAGTACAATATTTTCAGAAGGCTCCAATAATGAGCGTTTTTCATTGAATCTCAAGTTCAATTGAACTGAAACATGTCTGTTGGACGAAGTTTTGTTAAAAAGATTCGCCCATTGAGGCTCTCTTATATTTTTTTTCATTATCTAGTCCTCGGTTGTGAGCTTTTCCATTTGTGAATTGAGATTGTTATTGAACCCAAATCCTTACTTTCTTGGAAATCCTTGCTTTTGCAGCAAGTTGTCTCAAACTTTTTTGTGTCATTGTTAATGGTTTTTCATTGGGGGTCTATAGTACACTGTTTTTGTTTACTCTCTTAAAGTTCATTGATCTTATGAAAATAGTTTGGACTTTTTAAGACTTATCTCCATTGAATGTTTTGCTACTTAGGTATAAATTTCTACTTCTTCATATTTTGTTGTACGGGATAAACACGTCTTGGAAACGAATACAAAAATTGGAAGGGTATCTATAAAATAGGCTTATCACGGAACGTCGAGCGATATTTTTGTACATTATCCCATCCACATGTCATTTGAATAAGTTACGAGTAGGTTTAGCCCTTCTTATTTTATTTTGAAGTGGCTTTATATCCTAAACACTTTGGACTAGGATTTATTAAATTGTTCGGGTGCCGCAGTAAGCTTTCAGGGATCCGCCAAGCGTATATTGTAACATGTATTTTGAACGTAACGACCTAAAAATTAAGGTAATATTTATGGACATTTTGTTGTTGTTATTAATTAAATTTCATTACTTCAATAGGGTTCTGTATGTGGTGAAGGTGTCACACGTTCCTTGAGTTCACTGGAGCAGAATGTTTGAGGTATTATGAAAATTTAATTAGTCTGCCTCCTCGTCGCTTCTGTAAGTTTACGCATGTAGAATTCGTAATAAAGAAGATGCAGTTATATTGTTAGCTGTAAACTAAGACAAACACTGCTTCTTAGGAAAGTTTAAAAGGATATTGTGTTTTCACAGCGCATTTACTCTTCAGCTTCAATTTGTAGACTCAATAAAAATTGTATTACAGGGAGGAAATTAATATAATGGTATGTGATCCAAAAAAATTATTATATTTCCATAACTTTGAAATAACAATTAATCACAGATTAAAATTGTCGATAACAAGCACTGAAACATGCGCAATGCGTATTCTTTTGTTAAAATTCAATTCAACGTACTTAAAATCTTGACTAGCCACAAAGTTTCCTCGTCGCAGATACTTATCTAGCGCTGTGAAAAGGCAAAGGGGAAACTAATCTCCTTTAAGAGCGGTGGTGGGTCGTGCGAGGCGGACAGGTCAGTCAGGTAGGATGCGAGGCACGTCCCTCTCGCGACTGTTGCGTCGTTTGCTTGCACACATGCCCTTTGTGACGCCCGAGCCGCGCGCCCGTCTCTCTCGGGACCTGCAATCGAGTCGTTTGAGTGGCCTGTTTCCTATTTCGTATCAGTGATAATGGTATCAGTTCGCCACAGACTGAGAGGTTATTGGAAACCATGTTTTTGTCAACTGGATATGTAGGTTCTCAGATATGTAATACTATTATCGATTTTAGGGGGTTTGTTGAGGTCTGCTTATAGTTGTAATTGAAAGACACAAGCTTTTATGCTAAAAAGGTCTTAAAATAAGTAGTGAAAGATGAGTTATGAAGTATTTTCTTGAAAAACAGTATAAAGGTTAAAGCTATTAGATGAGAGCGAAATACAGCAGAATTTCGTCAAAGATTATTTCATTTGTATCGCAGTAGCGGTATCAGGCCCTCGAGTATATTTACCGCTGGAAGTTATCTACCCTCCAACTGAATTATGGTTCACTACAATAACCAACCCCCAAATGTAGCTGACTTTTCACTTTGTTTAGGTACAGGGCGCTTTGTCTTGTTTTATCGTGCGTAATGTACTTACACAATATTCTGTCCTCTTAAATGGACGATGTTTTATATTTAGGAATTATTTAACCGTATGGAACCATTTTTAAAAGAATATTTTATTCGAAACTATTTGTGTCTATTTGTGCAAGGCATTTAATTAAATATTATTTGGTAACACTGCTCACCGTAAATGGAAGTTTGCATCACGAAACAATGTATTTTCCAAGACTTCAAGGAAACTGCTAATAAAGGCAAAGGGAGTTCACGGAACGCCCGCTGTTAAACACGACTTTGAAACATAATATTAATTTATCAGAATAAACAATAGCTTTCAGTAAAGCTGCAATTACCCAATATTCACCTCGGTTCTCGTCTACTTATCTCTGCTCAGTGTTCGAGCAATTTCTGCGGAACGACATTCATTACCGCCCACAATAGACCCGATAACAATTCTAAAAACTCGTCACAGAGAACAAAGGTTTATCATTGCGACAGAGCACTTCATGCTCGGATCGACAGTCAGCTTCGGGTGGATTACCTACATGTACGTATTCCAAATCCTAAGTACCTCCCCGGCTTTTATTAAATATAGGCACAAGTGAGACACGTGTAGGGGATTTATGACGGGAATACAAAACAATTGTCGATAGTTCTACTATAGTGCAGTCATTGAAGCATTATTGCAACGATTTTTTTTACTGTGAACCGATTTGCATGAAATTTTGGAATTAGGTTCATCTTACCCTTAACTTTAAAAGTGAAAATGATTTGAACTCCGCCACCCCCCCCTGGGGATGGTTGACACCCCTTCTTTGGGGTGAATATTTTTTTGCAAAATAACCTCGGATATCGATAGAAGACCTAATTTTAAGCTAAAGTTGTCTTTAAAGTTTTCAAAAATATCCAATACTTTTCAAGTTATTGGCAATTGAAAATTCGCAATTTTTTCACGTTTTTCATCGGTTTTTTGCAAATATCTGCAAAAATATAGGTTTTATCGAAAATTTATAAAGAACAAAATTGTAGCAGGTAAAACAACGAACAATTTGTTTTTTTATAAAAGGTCCTAAGTGCAATATTAAGCTAGATATTAAAGATCAAAGCCGTTTTTTATTTTGTCTGAAATTTAATCGTTGTGGTCAATGCCATGTAGCGGCGAGTAGATGCATTTTATACATTCTAATACAAATGGGTTTTGTAGTGCTTGAAATAAGCTTTAAGATGAGCACTATTAAAAGTCTTTTGCACGTAAAATAAGTGAGCTGTATTGCAAATAAGGGGAGCATCTTATATTTTTTCTTTTAAATCAATGGGTTTCATAAGTGCCATTTCCACCAAAATTAAAATTAATCGTATTCCGCCTAGGATTAACTTTATTATGAAGAGTTTGATAGATAGTATCAGTTTGGCTGCTTCAGGACAGATATTTTTCAAAAAAGTCACGATTAACGAAAAAAACTAAATTTCAAATTAAAGAAAACCCACTTGTTTTTCATAATATCTCAAAATTACGACAGATACGTATAAAAGTGTACTGATAAAAAAATAGGTATTTTTCTGACAAACAATTTGGTTTATTTGTTTTTTCTGTCGAACAAAAATTGACGGAGATATGATTGTTTAAAGAGCGCGTGGCAGCGCAATCACAACCTCTCTTAAGCCCTTTAACCCTTCACCGTTTTAGAAAAAAGTTCTTTACTATATATTGCAATGATGGATGTTGTAGCTCTCTTAATTACTTTTACAGTGGTTTTTTATAAATTGTGATAGCATGAAAATTGAAGGAGTTACGGTCCAAAAACTTGTCAAATTTTTTCTACTTAGTAACTGAAAACTTCGGAGTGTCAATATTTGGAGCAATGTGAAAGTAGGCAGTATAATAAAGAGTCACAACTATTGTAATGTGTATATATGTCACCGGAAAATAATAAAACTGGTAAATTGATCAACTTACTAAAATAATAGATGGCATAAACTACGTCGATTAAATTTCAGACAAAATAAAAAACGGCTTTGATCTTTAATATCTAGCTTAATATTGCACTTAGGACCTTTTATAAAAAAACAAATTGTTCATTGTTTTACCTGCTACAATTTTGTTCTTTATAAATTTTCGATAAAACCTATATTTTTGCAGATATTTGCAAAAAACCGATGAAAAACGTAAAAAAATTGCGAATTTTCAATTGCCAATAACTTGAAAAGTATTGGATTTTTTTGAAAACTTTAAAGACAACTTTAGCTTAAAATTAGGTCTTCTATCGATATCCGAGGTTATTTTGCAAAAAAAATATTCACCCCAAAGAAGGGGTGTCAACCACCCCCAGGGGGGGTGGCGGAGTTCAAATCATATTCACTTTTGAAGTTAAGGGTAAGATGAACCTAATTCCAAAATTTCATGCAAATCGGTTCACAGTAAAAAAATTCGGAGGTTAGACCGTATTTTTCGCTTCAATGACTGCACTACTAGGTGACCTTTGAAGTGTTAAGGGAAATAAAATAAGGACCGAACGGCGAACTTTGACCGTTTATTGTCAGTCTAGATAAATTGAATAGAGTTCGTGGAATACGCTAGTCGAAATATTCTAATTCTCTGGGAAATAAAATTAGATGAATATTTGAGATGGAAGATAAGCTTAGTTGTACTTGAATGTGGTTATCTAAGAACAACAGATGGAATTTAAGAGTTCTGAAAATGTTAAACAGAGCTTACGGACTCGATAGCAAATCGTAGCAATTTCTCGTATTGAAAGGTTTATCGAAGCGGTTCGATATCGACAGCATTTTATCGAATACGCTTTATTATTTAAGTATATCGATTGCTATAAAAAAATAATGAAAGCTATATATTATTGTATTGTCAACTAGTTTCAATTATTTTGCGAAACAGAATTGTAGGTAGGTCTAAAACATTAAAAGGAAAATAAAATAATAGTTGTTGCTGGAAAAAGCAATTTGAGTTGTTTTAATAATACCATTGTCTATTTGATATAACATTTGTCAGAATAAAATAATTGTTTCAGAGCAAAACTGTAAAGTTTTTGTTAGGAATCGTTGGTTGTTACAGTTGTTCGTCGTCGGTAACCTTTCCCACGTGAATAATTCATAGCGTCGAGTTTCACAATAACATTTGTTTATAGTGTGGGCCGCTGAAATCATTCGGAATGTATGTTTTTAATCGACATGTGTCGGATCAAATTGTGGCTCTCTCGCAAAACTATTGATATCTTGAAATAATAAAAATGCTTCATTCGAAATAAATTAATTTGTTTCATAAGACAAAATAGCAGCAGTTATGTATTTTTAATGCTTACTGTAAGCTTCGGATTAATTAACGGGACATTGTTACCTAAGTAAGGTAATTTCAGTCTAATGCCACCGTAATTTGAGAAGAAATGGAAGAACGAAGGCTACGAAACATTAAACCGGATTTTAAGTAGACACTCGACTACCTAAAAAAGACGGAGCATTAAAACGCAAAATTAATTTATCTCTAAGCAAAGAGATATTTTTAACTTTTTCTTTTCGTAAAAAATAAGGATATGCCTCGAATGCGAATTTACGAAAATGTTTCCGAATAAAATTTGGAATAACTGTAAAAGGACGATCATAATTTGCATGCAGGTGATCATCTTTAGAATAATTTCAGCCATCATTAAAACTTATGACGCGGAAGGATCGAGTCAAGCCACACAAGAAAGCTGAGGGTTTTACACAATTACGTATTTGGGAGAAAGTTACAATATTCATCTTTTAATGGAGTATAATTCTCAAAGACAAAGATAACAATAGAGTCGAGATATTCAGCGCGTCTGAAGTAACGGAAGATATTTATTTACGCTGTCTGTTAAACATTTCGATTGTTAAATCTGCTTCAGCTTGACAATGTATAAAAGCTTTAATTTTTAAAAACCCATTATTCTGCTAAATGACTATGATAAATGTATTTTTATTTTCTTCTTTGAAAAACGTCACAGGTAATCTCGTCGGTCTCATCATGGGCGTGTTCACTCCACTCGGCAATATTTTTAGATGTTAATAAAAGCAGGGCATTTCTCAGACAAGTAATTTTTGTGCTCCACAAAAGCTTCAATGCGGCAAAATATTCTAGTTGTAACAAGGTGAAATGGCGTCTTCACAAGCTCAACCTGAAAAAAATATGCTATTAGAATACAATACACAGCAACGGCTTTAAATAAAATGTAAATTGCGCTCTTAGCAAATGTTATTCATAGAACAAGGGAAACTTCATTTATATTCAGTAGAATTACTTGTGGAGCGTTACGCAAAACAAAGTGAGCCGGAGCGAAATTAGACAAGTCTGCGAACATTGCCGTGCAGGTTCCTACACGAGTACACGACGATGAGGAATGCCTTTCAACGTCACTATCAAGCTTCACAAAGTTTGCTTTAGCTCGAACATTATCCTGCTACACTCGCGGTTATTTGCTATCTAAACGGCTTTCAACGTTAAGCTAATTAATTACTTTTCAATCGTAAGAGCTCGAGAGTCGATTCTGATGACTATTCTGAACACGTAACAGGGTTAATTATTTACACGGCGAATTCAGAATACTCTATTTGCGATTTATTTTGACGTAGTTTATGTTGGTTTATTAAGAACATCTAGCATTCAAACGACCTCATCCAATATTAATTTGGCGAAATTGTGAACTGTAGCTGAAGCGTCGACATTACGGAGCGTTAGGATTGAGTAAGATTGCCAACAGTTTTTCCGATCATTATTTCCCCTGAGTGCTGGCGTAAACATCCGACGATTCTTCTCGAATATTGTATGCATGGGTTTGTCTTATTCTGTTGTTTGTGTAAAGAAAGTGAACGGTATGAAAATTACATTATTTAAAGATTTTTTTTTTAATGTAATGTTTGTACACATTAAAGTAACTAACATTTCCCAAATAGTTGAGTACAATTGGAGAATGAGATATTGTTGAATTGAAGATGTAGAGATAGTTACGATTGCAATTTAGTTTTTCTCTTTACTTATATCTAGTTGGTTAAGGCTCCATTGCCATGATAAAATACTTACTTTAATCACAGAAAGACAATATCCCTTTTTCTTATTACGTAAAAAATCTTTATTTTAATTTGAGAATCATTAGACATTTATGTAATGTCTGCCAAAGTTCTAGGCATAAATTAATGTTGAGATTAGTTTATTTTTGGCTATGTTATTGAATCGTATGGCACAGTTTCAAAATATTTGCATTAGGAGCTGTGTGCGGGAAGAGAGCAGAGCCTCTAGCAAACAGCGGACGGCTACAATCTTACGTGGTACCTAGGGGTGTATCGTGCACTCTTGCATACTAATATCGCTTGAATTATTCTCACTTCTTCATTAGTTGGCTATTTATTGCCCTTATTTAATTTAAAAGGAAGCAGAATATATTTGTTTTTTATTTTTTTCTCAATTAGTTGCAAAGGTACAGTTAATACAATGTTACGTCATAATTAAAATATGTAGATAGATAATATCATATTTTCAATTAAAAATAAAGTCGACGGATGTTATATGAGTATTTATTAAAAGCCTTGCTATTTATAAATGATGCTATTTTCGTGACAGTGTCTGAAGACGTAGGAGTCAACCCTACTTCGACTGCAAATATCGAACGTCTTGTCGGATGTTATTAGCTGTGTGCGTAGCTCAAAACATTGCCTCCAAGTTTCCCAATATCAACGATATTATTTGTTTCCGCGCCTTTTATGCAAATTGACTTTGAACTCGTGGGTTCAAGTCAGGTCTTCATTATAAACAAGTAAACTTTTCAGACAGGTACATAATTACGTTTGTGGAAATTCTCTTACATGTTATAAAATACCACCACAATCTTACTGTTTACGAAGAATTATGTCATCACTCTGATACTTTATCGTGCTTATCTAGACTTTTTGGGGCCAATTAGATGTGACAAATCTTACTAACCCCAAGAAAAACTTTTCGTAGCCTTCAGCGCTTAATTATACAAATAGGTAAGTGTCAAAGAAAATCTGGGACGTGCCTACTGAGTAAGAAAAACAGATGAAAATACTTTAGTTGAGGTAAACTGTAATAAATATTTTCCACTCGACAAACAAGCTCGGGGGTACGCTACATTAAATAATATCGACATATCCAAGCCAATTTCGTACTTTCCGCTAAGCTTATTTCAGACTTCCTCACGCAAACATTCCCCCATGCGAAAATAGATTCGATTTGCATTTTAGGGTTATAAGACGAGCAATAACACATTTCCAATTTTTGGTTATTACCATACGTTATTTAGCAAATGGGTTTTGATGTTACTACCTAATTGAATGTTATTGTTAAGCGTTGTTTGCGCCTCTTGAATGAAAGGCATTGACTTTTTATTTAATTTTGTTTGGCATGTTCACGAATTTAAATGTAGCTACATAAAATGTTAAACGTATAAATCCAGTTTAGAACCCAGCTTAACTTTTATGCAACGTGGAGTAACAGCTGTAAAATGGGGAAAATTCAAATTGTGAACACGACCGTTTAGATCGATTGAATTTAAACAAATACGTGACGTCATTGCAACGATTTACGGCACGTTCGGGTGACGAGCGCGTGGCGTGATGAATGTCAGCCAGGCTCCCTTCTATACGTATGTGACACTCGTAAATTATACATGTTGGTGCCAAACATTGCCGATACGTGTACATACAGAACAAAGGAAGGGGTAAGTAATTTATTGTAGGCTTTGAAAAGGAATTGTGTGAAACCCCGACTGGCATTCAGCCTATTTTTGATGCCTATTTATTTATGTGAACGATTCGTTCATCTGGCTCCAGTGATTTATTGGTTGATCAGTGAATAAAAATGATTGTTAAAGGATCTTTGTTCCAATTTGAAATATTGAATCTGTAAGTAAGATAAAGATGCCATAGTTTTAAACTGTGCAAAATATAATCCGTAAATGGACTAGATTATATTATGCTGCATCTAAGTATATTCTTGTACGTAAGTACCTGTTCACTAAAACGCGGTGTAGAGGATCACTTCATTGCTCCATCTCCCCACTCAGTGGGGAGCTGTGTAAAAAATAATTAATAAGATCGCTGGCTGAGGGGAAATGGAGGAAAAAAGCAAGCCTAAATCTTATATAGAAACGCCAGTCTCAGCTTACAAACACCCTTAGGCATCGCTTAACGTGGAAAATTACAATTATGAAATTAACAGTCTGTTTATTTACTCGGTAGTGGCAATTCATGGTGTGGCAGTAATAAAATACTTTACTTTTGTATAACATGCAATGGGGTAATTTTGATGGACTCTGCCCCAGCTTAGCCGTCATATATCAAAATGATACTGTAATGTAGTATCATGCGCGTTGTGTAATAAAACCGAAGGTTCCCCGCGGGTGGCATCCTAATATTGTTATAATAAGTGGAGGTTTTCTTCGTGAACAAGCTCAAAATGATGTCGTCACGTTTCTTCTAAATAATGTCATTTATTCGCTCACGTTATACCTGTACTGGTAGGGTTTTTACGTATTCATGGAAATACTAAGGTAAGGCCAATATACTACTCTGGTATTTTACTGTGACGAGTTTTTTGTAATTTTATTTTCGCTCAAATGAAAAACTTGACTGATGTTATCAATTAGACTACACTACTTATTTAAGGTAAGGGTGATTACAAAAATCGTCGTTCCCTTAGGGAGGCTTTGCTTATATTTGGTTTCCCTTAATAACCGCGTATTAGTGTAATAGTTTGCCACATTACAGTGGCGGCAGTTAAAATTAATCAAGCCAGCTTTACTAAATGTCGCCATTTTGGAGACACTATTGTAAATTAAACTTTTAGGTGAATTATGAATACGTGTGTGTTTTGTTTGTTATTGTGGTCTTTTTTTATTCGGTTTCTTTTTCAGCGTGAATGATTTTTACGTACATTTATAATTTCAAAAAATGATTGATATTGTGTGTCTTAATGAGCAAAATTAATAAACTTTGAGACAAGAAATTGAAAATATAGGGGGTAAGGTATTTATTTTTAAAATATTTTTTTCTTCAGACGAACCCTCGATACAAAATCGGAATATTAATTAAATGCTAATGATAGAACATCACACTACTTAGATACTTATAACGGTTGAGCCGAACTGCTTTTTATAGCAGTAGGGTAAGTGGATATAATAGTTTGTATAATGGGTCGTTGTGGTGCTCAGACGGGTTGGTAATGTGTTGCCGCCTGTTGGCTTTGTTTTTATCGAATCGTGTTTTACTAAGTGCCTATTAGTACTGGGAGTTGGGAACAATATGATCCATAATAACTTGGATGTATGCACAAAGTGTGGATATAGGTATTGCTTTTTGTTACATGACTTATAATTACTATCCAATACTTATACGAATGTCTTATTTTTCATCTTTTCTCTTTCTCTATAAAGAGAAAAAGTTAGATTGTTTGTATAATTCATGAACATATTTGAATAATTAATTCTTTGACTATTACTACTTTGAATTGAATCTATTTATGTGGTCAAACATGTTGTTGCTTATTTGTATACAAATAAATATCCGTCGTGGAGATTACCTCCACAAACCAATAATTAGGTATGTATATTGAATTTCTAAGCTCCCACATTGGGCTTTTGAGGGCACTATAAGCTTAACGACCCTTATTAATCTCCGTTTAATGTATGCAAATACAGTCGGAGCCAGAAGTGGATTAGCAAATCACAGATCCCATAAGAATGATCTTAATATGTGCCATATTAGAGGAAATTATGATTATTATTTTAATGACTATTATAATTTTATTATTTTCAGATCTTCTCCTTAAAAAATATTTGGGAAATGAATTAATGTAAACTGATAGTAACCAGTTGTTTATTGAAGTAATTCTTAAAAGTAACGATTCATGGTCCTCATATATTTGCTTACTTATCGCTCCTGAAGGTTTTATAGGTCTCCACTTTGTGATAAAGTATTCGAATTGCTACGAAAACTCGACACGTCCATTTGAATGAAAGCTACGGTACGTGGCTTGAATGAGCCACACTGCCGCTTGCGAAAGGGGCTTGACTGATTTGAAGAAACTTTCGCAGTATGCCTGCGGTACTAACACCTGACTATACTTTCAGGAATTTGTAATTTCAATGGAAGTTAGTTACATTTAAATTGCTTCATAACAAGCTTCATGTCGACAGAACATAAAATCGGTAGACTACACTGATGCTGCTTATGTATCTGCTCGTACCTTTAATATAATATGGAGTTTACGGCGGTGCTTGCGATATCACTCTCACTGCGGGGTGTACAGACTCGTTCATATTATGCGGGTAACGTGCGAGACGTTGAAACGAAGGCGAGCAGACAGCAACGTCAATTTTAAACTCTATAGGTGCTCGTATTTCCTTTGAGACTCTTTCACGCCACACTATCCTTCTGAATTATTCATATTGTCGGTAAATATCTGAAATCGAACATGGTAGTTGAAAACGATAGACGACCCGGCAAACATTAAACACATTACAATTTTGTAGCAACGCGCTCCGGCGCTCCATTGACGTTTGGATAGAAACGTTCGGACTCAATTTCATTAAGTGGGCAGCTAGCCTCCACACAGACAAAGATCTTAATGATAATTGTAAAACTCGCAACAATAGTACAAACAAAGGGTGAGTGCGGGAAGAATGGGCACCATGAACAACCAGTTGACTGAGGGAAACCATCAATCTTGAGGAGGGACGACACAGGGGTCCACTCCGAAAACTCTTTCTGCAAAAGTTTTGTAACAACCGCGTGATAAATAGCTCGAACGGTTAAAGGTGGGCGCGAGTAACTTTTATTGCGAGCTAATGAGTAAATAGTAACAGAGCCTACATATTGGGTAGTTCACACGTTCTGCTAAACTTAAATGACTTTTGTTAAATTTATGTGTGTACCTTTAGTTTATTTATTTAATTATTCTTCATAATAGCCTGAGGTCGAGTAATAGGAACCCTAATGCGGGATTCTACTTTGTTTGTGGCTACCGAACCAAAGGTTGAGTTATATTAACAGTAGCTGTTTAGATGTTTAATGAACCGTATTTTTTTTGTAGTTATATGTTCCTATGGATGTATTGACTGTAGGACATGCACAGGTACACGTGTAATTATGTATGTTTCTTAAATTCCTTCAAGTTCCTGAGTAGTGTTATTTATTATAGCTGACCTCAAAAGAAATGTGTTGAGTTCATGGGTGATTTTTCAAATTTTCTTGTTGAGCTAAATAACTCAGCGTACAGTTTAAAGTGGTTTCGATTAAGTTAAATCAGTTTAAGATTTCAATACCGAATTTCGGCTTCTCGGGGAGTCGTTACCGCTTAATTCTGTTTATTATTCAATGGATCGGCTACAATACATTTAAGTCGATATTGAGAGTAGTTACAAAGGATTATTATTCGAGGCTAGCCGTTAATAAATTCAACAGTTTAATTTCCTTTGCGGTTGATTGGTTGCCGCAGGGGTTCCGAGCGCCGACGCGCCGTGCGTCGCCGAATGCTCAAGAAAATTGTTTCACCATGTTACACTTTGCTTTGACAACCGATGCAGCCATGAAACTCGACAACTTACTGGGATACCTGCTACGCTAACTTCAACTATTTGATATTAGTCGCAGTGCTAAATTGTTTACTAGGTTTATGGTTACCGATTTAGATTTAGATAACAATTTATTTGAGCATTTCTACTGCCTTGGAATCAAAACCTGTAGTGATATTTTAATATCCTTAGGTATATAAAATTTGATCTTGTGATATTGAGTTAAGGTTAAGGTTATTGTTTGAGAAGAGCATGATCAAAAATGTAATGATTAATAAACAAAATACATGATTGAAAAACCATTTCTAACATACTGTCCGTGATCTATTCCCATTCATTACCACATAAAAGCTATTTCCTTTACGTTCTAAGTAGTCTATTTGAATTTCTGTGAGGTAACTTGGGTTTTCACCATGCATTTAAATGACAGTTAATTATTACGTATAAGATTAACATGAGGTTAACCTAAGCTCCTTTCGTACGTGAGACCCGTACCTATTCAAGTATTTCGGGTCCAACTTTGAATCGTACCACATGTGGTAAATAAGAAAGTGGGGGAATTTATTGCTGACAATGAAAGGAAATCGATCCTCAAGGGGCACGAGTGCGTGGCCTCAAATCGAAAACCTTCAGTCACATGCTGCAAAGTCAGGTTTGTGTGAATTGACAGCTGTGTGGAATTCAGGACGCCGTTCGTTTTATCACCTGGGGCCGGGATTCAATTTACAGTTGATGTTACGTACTTAATTATTCCATGATAATTATGTTTTGGAATATAAATTACAAGGGCAGACAACTGCTACGCGGAGTTGCAAATATAGTTTAATATAATATGTAGGAAGCGATAGTCACGTTGACGAGCCTGCATTTCCTTGACGTGTAGAATCCGCATAACGACAAGGAGCATGTAACAATTGTTAGTATAATAAGTAGTTAGCGTCGCATCTGCCTGCAGCAGATTCGCAGCCGACAATCAGTGAAACTCCAGCAGCGAGTTAGCGGCGTCTGCCGAGCGCGTTTGTCTAAGCTTAGGTAATTTCTGCGTCAACCGCGCGACGAGAAATGGCGTCCTATAACGCTTCGTGACGCTTTGTGCAGACGTATCAAAGGACTAAGCTGAATATATAATCCGAACTGATTGTAAGTTACTTTTAACTGGAGTACCTAACCAGGTGGATTATATATTTCTCGTCACCGATTCGTGAGTGCTGGTTTCTTTTAATTTTGACGCAATTAGGAATTACGAAAAATTACTTATTGAAATGTGTAGTGCCGCGTTATGTTATAAAGGTTAGGTATGTAACAAATAACAACACTTTCCAAAGCTGCGACATTATCTCAGTGTGGATATAATTATACATGTTGCTATGTAAATAGAAAATTCTCTTGAAACTATCTAAACGTTCTAATAAATTGTAGCTACGATACTACTTGCCATCTATTCCGAAAACAATTATGGTTCCGAGAATCCGGTAGTATCTCAGTAACGAGAGAAGTAATAATCAAACAATTTTAAACTCGAACGATCTAGATTCGGGACAGTATTGTGAATTGCGATATAAGATCCGAGTTTAAATTGCTTCACTTTATAATTGGAAAACTAAGGGAGCATTTCTGTTTATGAATTCTGTTTCATACCTTCAATACAGTGAAATTAGATAATACGGAACTGACCTGAAAAAGGAAACAAGGTTTCCAACGATAATATTATGATGTTAATTTATTGTTTTGCCTCAAGCGTTGTTCAGATTTTCCATGTTTGTAGTGTACATTTTATGTTGATCGGGATATTATTACTTGTGGTGGAGGCAGCAGTGGTGTTTATCGGTTGCAGTAACAATGTTGTAACTGCGAGCTCGGGCGGTGTCGGGCGCGGATTTGGCCGGCACATCCGAACATCCGTAATTAGCGAGTGCGCTAATGGTCGCAACCAGTCAGCTTTTACAATGCCCCGTTGCAAAAGTTCAGCATGAAAATCCGCGCAGGTTTGCACAGATGCAGGCCGAAACGCTTCGTAAATAGTCAGCACTGTCGGTTTTGTTGGCGAGTTGAAATGTGGATATTGTCGATGTTAACGGAAAGTTGTTTATGGTTCCTGCCCGAGGCTAAGCGATGCGTTTCATTGAAAATAAAATTTGAACAAAATGGAGAGTTAGCGCTCCATGTTGTTTGTTATTATACTTAGCTGTTTGTACCTATATACATTTCTCTTTAAATATTTATCTTCAGATTTCATTAAAATCCTACCCAGAATATTCTGTAGCAAAAATAATTTCTAAGCATTTGTACTTACAAAGAAGCCTGCGGCGGTCTTATCTCAGATGAGAACAAGTCTGGAAATTCATCAAAATAAATATTTAAGCTCACGCACATAAATAAGATATGTGGTGAGACTAGAATGATGAAGCGACTGAGATCAAAGCGTAGGCAAACCGAGCTAGAATTCCAAGGCCGACGGTTTGGGTAATCCTTTACTAGATAAGGGCGTGCCACACATAAATATTATCTTACACAATGAACAAATGCAAATACAGTTAACAAAGTTGGTACACAATGAGTGCAGCGTCCATGTTGTGTTGCATCTCCCAAACGGACGCCTGCAGGTGCGGGCGGGGGCGACCCATTGTACTGGGATTTATTAGGGGCTTTGCACAACTATTACCGTCTCGCAAACAGATCGGGCGACCATGTCTGCAACCTTGTATACATGGCTTTAATATTAAATTGTATTAGTAAACTTCGATGTACACACGTTTGCAGTAAATATTGGGCACGGAGTACATACAACAAAACCCAATTAGAGTATGGACACGTCGATGGGTATTCGGGGTTTATGAGTAAATCTCTGCGGAAATGTTGGGAATGCTTGGAAATATGGCCGGTTGTTTGTGTCGTGACGTCACAGTCGTATTTCCGAGGGCACTGTGTATCACGTATTGCGGCGCACGTGTCAGTGTGTGGGTACTTTATCGCGCGTGCCACGGAACACAATTTGCGTGATGCAGTGATGGTACGGCGGCGGCGGGACAATGCTCGCGTCCTGCGCCCGCCCCGAGAGCGTTCCTCTAATCAACATATTTCACAATCTAAAATCTGCATTTGACAGTAACTAATAGAGCTAGCTATTTGATGGTAGAATAATAATTTGGTTACAAATTCAATTTCATCCAATAAGTGGTTTGGAATCAAAATATTTGATCCCAAATTCGCTCGTAGCGCGCGTAGCATACCTAGCGTTCGTAGCGCTCGTAGCGTAGTAATGATGATTAATTTAACTATGCCATAAATGCTGACATCGGGTATTGGCATGATGTGTCAGCTTTATATCAATGATATTAAATGTTATAATTCAACGTCTATTGATATGTGAAATACATTTATTTCTAAAATCATGAAAAGGTTCTACACAGATTCACCGGGATACAAATATCTACAACACCAATAACGGTCTATGTGAAAATGCTTGGGCCAGCAACTCGTAAATAACATGAAACCTCTTATAGGCAGGCGGTCACCGCAGACGGCTTTCAAATAACTTTCAATAAACGACGCGTTGTTAGACTCAGTCCGCTGCTAACTGCGACCTCGCTGCTCTCATATTATTGAATTTTCTTAGCTTTAGCTCGGATTTTCCGATAAGTGAAGTGCTTTGTTGCTTGAAAAACGTGTTGTACCCGGTACGTAAGCCATTATATCGTACTTGTGTGCACGTTAATTAAACTTAATAAGAAACTCATTAGAAAATCTTGAGCGTGTAAATATTGCTGCTTCATTGTAAGACTTGCTACCTCAGTAAATGAGCCCAAAGTGAGTAACAATTTAAATCCCATTGAATACATAATAATAGTCACCTGAAACAAACTTGCTACGGTAAACAGAATAACCTTTCATGTATCTTGACGTTGCGCAAAACAATTCATGAATTTGGAAACAGATAAGGCAATCCTTTGTGCCCAAACGAAGGGCTTATAAATTGTCAGGGGGCGGCGGAAACAAACGGCAATGCTTCAAACACCGATTGTCACCTGATCCTGGCGCACGCACACAGAGACAACATACAATACTGAAGTTCACACCGTATTCCCAGCTACCGGTGATCATTTACTTAGATAAAACGTCTAGTTTAATTGCTTAGTGCCTCGCCTATACACTGGACAGTTTTAAGCGTCGTCTTATATAATATGTCTATGTTGATATTATTGCCACCTTACCTTTAAAGCAACAGTAATAATTCAGTGAGACAATTCGTTATACAATATACATACATCTATACACAACGCAAGCACTATTTGGCTTAAGTGATTGCATAAGTAATAATGAGATAATACCGTCAAATATCATGAATGTATAAGAAATTAAAACATCAAACAAAGTTTCGCTAATAATAAGTTTTTTGTTCAGGACTATTTGTTGCAACAATAAAGTGACAGTGTAAGTAAAACAATAGAATGAATGTGCTTTACGTTGTACAAGGGTGAACCTTGGTGTCGTACATTACAAAGTACAGGGTGACAGTGCTGAAAGCGCACCCGACTACTCCCGACACCTGACGCCTCACAAACTTTATTGCGTGCCGTCTTCATTAACTTCAGTTTCTTTGAAGTTTGCATACAGCGCTTTCACTACACACTTTGTCTAGCTCCCATTGTAATTCTATTTTAAATAAGTTCCATTCACCACCTCTGTGTGCCTCTTGAAGTAATTACAAGTCTAGATTACCCGTGGATAACTTCACTGTATTTTACATTCGAGTGAGAGATATTAGGCAAAAGACGTGATCGGAATTTTTTAGTGCCTTCGTATTTATCCTGCTGAAAAATAATTGAATTGGCGGCACTGACGGGAATACCTCTAGTGACCTCTTTGTCTGCTAATAATATATTCCAACGAATCGAAATGATACACGTATATATTGGTTTGTATATGTTACCGTAAGATTACAAACATCGTTAGATTACAATCTATCTCGAGAGATTGTAAACTGTCGAATTATTGTGAACCGTAACATCTGATTGCAATTTAACGCATTATTTTTCGCTATATTATAATCTATCGATGAGAAATTGTCAAATTGTCAACTGTCCGAAAGCTCTCTCTGATTGGTCAGTCTTTTTGTAAGATCGACCAATCACGACCAGCCGTTCTGTTCCCATGGAGTTCCCGTAGAGTTGGGAATGAAATAGAGGTGTCAGTTAAATAAAATAAATGCTCTTCAAAAATTCTTCAAGTATTAAATTTGTATAAAAATAACTCTTATAAAAATACAGTTAGGTATTTTGTCTTCAAATACAAACTAATATTTAAAAATAAAATAAAAGGGGTGCTAATTAAACAGGCTTCTTTTTAATATCATTATTCACCCCCAAAAATGAATGTTGCCTTCTAAATTACTAAGTCAGCCACAATTAATAAAGCGTCGAGCATCTAAATAATACTATCTTAGCCACGAGTTATCTTCCACTCTAAATACAACTCAGCATGATGGTTATTTTTTTGCATCTAAATTTGTAGCATGCATTCTAACAGTAAACTTCTTAAATACTATTAAATGACATCATAAAAATATTTATTTACCTTCTAATTTTTAACTCGTACCTACTGAGTTTTTTGTTTAAAATATAACACATCCCATATTAATTGACCCAGCATGGAAGTAAGCATGCAACATGCAGCAAGCATAACTTCTGTCACGGCTCCGGCGCTGCGGGGCTCCGGCGGTCCCATGCGAGCTTATCGTCGCAGATGGTTTTCAAACTACCTGCGCCTCAGCTCGCAGGCCGCCTCGCCCCTCCGCGCCTACGCGGTTTTGAATTGCACTCTAGGGGTAGGACAGACAAGACTACGTGGAGTCGGTTTTGCAGCGATTCGTTTTCGTCACTAACTTCAATTTTTAATACAATTTTTAATTGTGTGTAATTTGCGTCTTAAAAATTAAGTACAATTTTTGATTTTATAAAAAATTAAACCGTCACTTATTTTTGCACGTCAAAGAGCTGTGACACCGGGAGTTGCAAAGAACATTGTCTTTTTTGACGTTCTACCAATCAGCGCGCAAGATGCATTCCGTTCTACGCCAGTTGACAATTTGACCGCTCTACATCGCTCTCGATCTTACAAAAAGACTGACCAATCAGGGAGAGCTTTCGGACAGTTGACAATTTGACAATTTCTCATCGATAGATTATAATATAGCGAAAAATAATGCGTTAAATTGCAATCAAGTGTTACGGTTTACAATAATTCGACAGTTTACAATCTCTCGAGATAGATTGTAATCTAACGATGTTTGTAATCTTACGGTGACATATGTTACCGTAATGTAGAGAACATAAAGTGGCATGTGGCGGCCCAGGGGAAATCATCCGAAAAATCTCTGTGATTCTCGAATTCATGTGCGATTCATAACTAAACGTTAGTGAGAGTGTTATCGAGACGATAACACAGCTCATTACGGGAGTCTAGACATTCGTAAGCACATCTGCGGCGGAGCTTGTATAAAGTTCCACATTCTGCTTTAAAATACGGAACACGGTAGCTTACTAACGATATTTTTGTTGTATTGATTTAGTTAAGCCTCCATTAAGTTTGCAAGACCATTCTGGCGTCTTATCCTACGCATAAACCTATTCTCTGATCCGCTTACCGAGTACCCGCGTCACGAGCTTAGCTAATGGACTAAAGTATACTTGTGAACATTATTATACATACAAATAAATAAGTATACATTGTGCCGGCTTTCCTGTTGATAAATACAATATAGCTGAAAATTCTTGTGTGTCGAATTTCAGGTACCTATTAGTATGTAGTACACAATAGGAGATGTACTCAGGTGTCTATTGTTTACGATTTCAATAGGCGCGACGTGATTTATGGTAATCGGATAGCGATTGATTGTATATTGTTTAATGTACCTAGATTGCGTCCGAATTGGTAATAAAGCAGTTATTAAAATGTTCACGCTGGCTACCTCCATATTGACAAAATTGATTCGGTTCACAATAATTCTCTGTGAGTAATGTTCGCTCGATAAAGCGATGTACGGCACGGATACGAACAATTTTAATTAAGGTAAAATTTCAGTTTTAGTGTCTGTGACGCGGCCGCCATGAAACTTGTTGAAATATGCATCAAAGGAAGCTGGCAAATTGAACGCATGACGAACAAGCCCGATTGCCGATGGACCGTGAATCGAGTACACGTTATATTATTGCGCACGTGAAGCACTAACCAATCAATCAATCAGCCGATCACAAAAATACCAAGCGCAAACCACTTGAAACTCTGAAGTGACGAGTAATAAAAGAGTTTTTCATGAATGTATTTTATGAAAGTATTTGTTTTTATTACAAACGTCGGGTACAAAAAGGTTAGCAAAAGGTTGGTGTTTAACGCTGCCGTTATCATAATAACGATACAACAAGTACGGCTCGGCACGGTTTTCGATCGGAGTCGGAGATGGCGTGCATCCGGTTCCGGGAGTGAAGCGACTATTTCTGCGCCACGATACAGAACGCCAAACGACCTCCCCTCATTTCATACTTTACCATCTCATTATTTTTACACTGAAAGATAAACATTGAGTGACATGTACTTCATATGATTAGAATTTTTTTCTTGTTGGCATTATTTTATATGTGGTATTTCGCTGTTTGCGGACAGAAATCTATTAATTGATTGGTAGGCATAGGGTCGTATTTAGTTTCAGCTATTTTATTTTCAAAAAAAATCGTAAATATGGAGTGATAAAAATAAATGATTGAACAAAACGACATAACAATAGAAGTTAACGCCCAGGTGCGATATAATTTAATAACAATTTGTAATACACGAGCGAATAATCATATACAAATAATTCAAAAGTTCCACACTTAAGCAGCATTACTCGCACAAATATGTTTTGAAAGGAAGTTTCCGTAACAAAGTTATTATTACAATCACTATGGCAATGTGTGGGGTGTTCCGAGTCGCGAGACATACACAGCCTCGCTCGAGGGTTCATTCCTGTTATAATAACAACGAAATTGAGTTCAATTATTATCAGATTAAGAACGAAACGACAAAGGCTTTGTACCTCTAGATCTATTATTGTGTACAGACTCCCCTATTATCCGTATTTTCGCATCTACAAAGTTTATTATTCCGTGCTATTAAAAGATTTTCAAAGGAGACGAACTCTTTGTCCGCGTCGGCAGATAGAATGCCCATAGTTTAGTAATAGGCGATTGTCATCTAGTACATAGGTCATTTTTCTTAACAAGCTCGAAATGAAATGCGGGATCACGCTCCGATCGTCCAGTCGCGATTCATCGGCAGGATATCGACGCTATTCTAGCAAATAGGCCGGAATGAGCACGCATTCTCGTTTGTGAGCGCCTGCCTGGCGGCGAACTTCTCTCTATTACGTATTTCCCAAATAGGATCGCTCCGGTTATGATTGTGCCGACTATCGCCGGGATTTACCAAAACTTGCTTCACGGTTCTACTATGATTCCTAATATATTTAAATTCAAATAGATACGAAAACCAAATTGGTCCGCAGTACGCCAGCTATAAGCTTATAGTTTCTCACACAATTTCATATCCAAATTTCAAGTGCAGCCCCGTCTCGCTGATGTGCACGTCACGTGCTCGCCTTATAAGTTAAGAATTTTGCATTTCAAACAAGTTTTATGTAGCCGACGTTATAACTTATCTACCCAACTTTTAATTAGAATTTATTAGACGTCCAGTATTTTATTTATCAGCTAACGGAAAACTAATTTTAAAGTTTCTTTGGTAAACAAAGAAAGTGTAGACTGCTAGGTAGTTGTATGGGTACATAGATACTTTGAAAGTACAATTTGAGTAGCAGCGAGCGTATAAATTGAAGAGTGTGGGTAGATAGACATCGTTTTGGGCTCGACACAAAGATGTGGGTTTAGGGCTCGTCGAGATAGTAGCGCGGAATTGAATGCTGCCCGTTTGCTGCTTATCTCACTCTCACAGATACTTGACAATTTTTATTTGCGGCTTGTATTGTATAAAGTAACTTTCCCTATTCCAATTACCCAAAATCTTCTCTATAGTACCTATGAAACTATTACAATACCTCTGTTCCCCATTTTTTGCTAACGTGAACAAACATCACAATGGGAATTACTTGGGTAGGTGAGCTCATCCCGGTTATCTGATATATTAGCCGAAGGTACACGGGGGTATAATAAAATTTATATCTTAACATGGTATGTCAGTATATTTTATGGGGTTATTTATACGTATTCATTATAATCCTTACTAAGGACGATCTTATCCAGCTTTTATAGGAATAGTCCGTGAGTTTTACAACACTATTATACGGTAATCAATTATCGGCATTTGAGCGTCGTCCGCCGTCGTCAGTGACAACACGAACAAAAGAGAAATGTTTTATTTAATTTTGTCGGAGAGGAGCGATGTCTTTGATAGAGTAAACGCTGGATATAGTTCGTCATTACGTGGAGGGCTACGGAGCGTAGCACGGTGAAATAACAACGTGCGCCTCTGTGGAACAGAACACCGGCCGCGCCGGTGCCACTCTCGTAGCCCGTAGCACTCACAAAAACGCAAGGTAATGCGAGAATTTCCTCCAAGTGTTCTCTGCTTTGTATTTGTAGCGAGGATTACACATGTCGAGGGCATGCTTCTGTGTATATCTAATATTCAAACATAACAATCAAGTTTTGTTATAGCGGGTCGCTTTGTGTAGTAGTTACACGAGGATTGGCTATTGTAATCTATTAATGATCTGAAAATTAAATAAGTCAGTGTTCGCATACGCTCCTTCGATTTGCTAACTGTTTTTATTAAATACTTGAAAGGTATCAATATAAGCATTGAATAAGCATTGTATTTGTCAATATTTTTCTTTCTTAAGTTCGTTAGTGATAAGAATACGCAAAAAGATAAGATCTAATTAAAACATTGTCGTCTTGTACACAAACGATTTTGGAACAATAACATAAAAATTAATGAAGGTTCTGTACGTGATCGGGACTTGCCATATTCTGTTTATTGGACGGCCATCCCAACAAAATGACAATATAAAGCCATGAGCAGGCTATTCCAAGACTGCTGAGTAATACTCGTCATATAATAAGAAAAGGTCTTACATAAAATGAATTTACTATGATATCAAGTGTGAAGGTGGGTCATAAATTCTTATGAAAAGCCGCGTCTATTTATAAAGTAGACGGGTCTAGCTTTATTACTCGGCTTGTAACAGCTTAAACTGCTTTTAGCGAGCTCGGTACATGGTCGCGGAGTCTCCCGGGAGTTATGAAGGCTTGCGCCGGGCTGGCAGCTCTGCATGCTTATTTGTACAACAAACCGACAATGCCGCCGAGATCAAAGGTACAGGAATTAATTTGCGAACGCTATCTCTCGCCCCTCGGCATGCGAGTCCCCAGACCATGATAAACCCTAAAAAAATATTTTTCTTTTTCGTATTCCTGTACGCGTAGTGTGCCGGTGCCGGAAGGATTACGAACATTTCACAGAGTGCGGTGCACGACCGACCGGCACGTCGATACCACACTGATTCCTCTTTTATTTATATTATGAATCAAAAATTCTGATACGGTTTTCTAAAAAATAACGATATTTCTTTTTTCCGCACGCTCCACCTTTGTGATATCATGCATTTATTTTTTTAAACGTTTCATTTGGCATGTTGAAATAATATTTGAACGAAAATATCAACAGACATTTACATTTACCAAATGAATGGATTTCATAAATAAATAATATATATTCAGTGCATTTTGATGGCGGGTAAACACAGTCAGAATACCGTGCATGGCTGTTTCAATTAAACGTTAAAAGTTATACAAACACTTTGAAATAAAAACGTTTTTACATTGACGCTAATAGTGTTCATCAATATGAATTACTCACTCAGACGTAGACATGTAGCTACCTCCCGCGTGTACCTATATACATAATGCATTTCATTACGAAAGTCAATATCAACATGTTTACCATCCTGAATCTAAATAACTACATGAGGAGAACTTTCAAGTCTGCTTTTATGCATGTTAATATACATAAACAGGCCATGGAGAATATAAAATATGAGTCTATTATGTATTTCTTTTCAAAATAAAGTTTTGTATTAAAATGTTTTGTATACTTTGCATATTTGGCATGGGATCAACTGCAGCAGATTTTGAAAGAAGCTATCTCGTGTCTTATCAAACTTATTTGGTTATCAGAAGTAATTTAATAAAAATGTTGTAAATATGAGTAGAAGTAACTTTGGTTGCTCACTAGATCCGAAATACTCATTATATCGTTAGCTTACTGAACTGTCTATAATTAGCGTGAAATACGCTACGCTGGATAATTACGTCAAAATAGATACTCGTTATCAATTTTAGTACAGTGAAAAGATGCTCTAATTAACGATATTATTCTTGAACATTTATTGATAAACTTAAAGACCTTATAGTTAATAGTGAGAACAATGCGAAATTTAATATAATCAAACCTATCTCTCGTAAGTTCAGTACAAGTTTTCGACAAAAAATATTTTATAAAACCAAAAGGCGTTCTATTTTTTTAGGCTCCCGAATCAAGTGAAACAAGGTTAACAGTGTATTTTAGGGCAGATTCCTTGATTACTAATCTAGTGGAGAAGATAAATAAGATAGGTAACAAATTACCTCCTACTTGGCCGTAAAAGGAGCTAGTTAGTTTAAGATAGTTTACACACTACACTGATTAACTGAGGAGATTAGTTTTCAAATAAATGGGTCGGTTGTTGTGATGTTGGTAAATTACAGGATAACTACTTAGATTTTGAGCTAGCTTGAAGTTGACCGAAATACTTAAAACAAAGATTTATTTTTGAGTGTCATTACACACACGGTACAGAAAGTACTTGTGAATTCAAATATTTTCAGAACGCTTTATCAAAATGTGGTCATTTTAACAAAACGTCTAGTAGAGTGGTGAGTTTATTCAGGGCACTATCTTGACTTAAGCGTGTGTGCACATCCTAAGCTGCTGAGGTGGAGCAAGCAGCGTCGCCCGATGGAGGCAATATGTTAAGGTAATGGACCGGCCCTCGGAGTGCACTTGATTAAGTCGATCCGTGATAGCGACGCGATGAGCCTATCAACTACCCACTCAGCCGAACCACTAACAAAAGTAACTATGTGCCCAAACCTACAGCACTACCTATTAGATATTAATTGGACATTTACATAATTATACGGATATTCAGCATTGCAGAACAGGCCGATATCGATGCCAATTAATTTAGATTCCAAACTGAAGAGACATACTAATTGAGAGTTGTTAAGTTATGCGATTGCCATTCAAGTTTACTCAGTAATGATATCGTTTATGAGTGGTTTTGAATTCTCAATTCCATTAAATAAATAAGTACTCAAAACCCTTATCATGAACTGTACCAGATCGACATGTTACTTGATAAATAGCCGCATCTGTTATAAAACGCTAAAGGCGCTACAAAGCCTTTGTTATTTTAGAAATAATAGATCAAACGAAGTTTTTTGTTTGGAAAAATGGACGTCTATTTTTGAATAAAGTTCCGGACTTGATAGAGTTTTTAATGAAAAATGGCGTCTTCCACTAGATCCCTTGGGTTAATCTGCGTAAATAGCCGACCATCCTGTTAAATAGCGCAGGCACATCGCGTGATGGCGCCGAGTGTTCTTCATTAAGTCGATATCCGGGGACCACTCCACCGTGGTGCGCTTTGCCAAATGTTTATTTTCTGTGGTTTTACTTCTAATATTATTTAACTTTTTACTAAATGTTATCGCTATTCTTACATACTATTATTACTATTACTACAGTAGTTCCACCCACATTCTAGTTTCATCAAGAAAGAGTTTCAAACATACCAACATACATGCATCCTTAATTAGTGTGATTGTTTGTTACGATAGATGTCTAGTGACTCCTAACCTTTACCCCAAGTAACAAATCTCAGGTTTGCTCGACTCGGACATTGTAAACAGGAATTAGGCCAGTTAGGGGACAGCACTGCCAAGAGATGTGGCCGATAGGGGCCGAGCGAGATCCCACTTGCTCAATACGATTGATTTAGCTTTATTGCCAGTAATAAATTTACCCCTCACCAGCTATTTTATTATTTTACTTAGACACATTTATTTAGTGGAAACATGAAAGCTACTTAATTTTTATTAGATTTCTTTGAAGTCGTCTGTGATTAAATTTTCTCGGTAGCGTATTATACTCGGCTGGATAAAGCATTTGTAGTAAACTTTGATGGCAGCCTCTGTTGTCTGGGGTTATTCTGTCTCCGGCGACATTGTTGCATGAAGAGACTTTTTACGATCATTCCGCTGCGCAGGCAAAATGTTCCTTTAGTGCCGATATAATTCCGTAAAAGTAAATAACGTTTGAGCGCGCGCGATAATACGTCGGAGCAGTTTAACGATTCAGTGTAGGAGATTTACCTGTTCCAGTGCATTGCAATGGTTCTAACGTTTAACATTCTTCTGGCGTGGCGCCAGCTGCCTATTATTGTAGCTATTACTTCGTCCTAGCTTCTGAGAGTAATGAATGTAAATTGTATTTATAGGGAGTAACCGTCCGCGGGCGTCTGTGAAGTTGTAGCAGAACAAAGGGCGTCGAAGACTGCAAGTAAACAAGTTGCAATAAGTTTCACGGCGAGCTTGACATTTACTCACTCCCTACCTTACTACAGCTCGTCGCCTCTCTAAATGCCATTATTGCAGTCTGCTCCAACTGTTGAACATAAGACTTTATTCCTTCAGTGCTTAAATATACTTTGTGAAGAAGTCACTTCGTTGTCTTCTTTAGAAAGCACTCTGTCTTAAGCTCTATTCAGAAACGTAATATAGTGTCGTGTAATCATTTCGTATAAAATTACAGTATATCTTCAGTACTCGGACTAAGTTTTTGGTGTTAATACGTTGACTTAAATCATGACCATAACACTAATGGAATCGCTTGAAGCCGGGTTACCCTTTTAGTAAGCTCTCCATGATTCAGCTCTTTATATACTGGAACATTTACTGGACTTTACATGAGCTGGACCTTTTGTGTTTGATACAAATAAAACAGGAAACATTTAAGGTACGTGACGGAAAATTCCGTAGGTGTTAGGGCGCGGGGCGGCAACTCGTCGCGTCGAGATAAGGCCGGCCGGCGGAGGTTACAATTCAATTTTCTGGTGGAGCCGCGAAACGGTTCTCACTCTCGTAACGCTACGATAAGGAGTTGCACCCATTGATTCCGACCCCTTCCATTGTACTGAAACTGTCAAGTATGACGTAGTGATGGCTTCATCAGAAGTTTTCTTCTCTATTGACTTAAACTGAAGTAAGTAATAAACCGGCCAAGTGCGAGTCGGACTCGCGCACCGAGGGTTCCGTACAAATCCTGTATAGATAAAAAGTGAGTCTCGCGCCAACCGTTCAGTTTAGAACAATCATAGTTACGGTAATTTCGTGAGAGTCAAAATAGTTAATATTTTTTATTTTATAATATAACTAGCTGTTGCCCGCAACTTCGTCTGCGTGGGCAATATAGAATCGTCAAAATACTACTTATCCCGTAGGTGCATTCTTTCACGTGACAATATAATTAGGATTAGCACTTAGCAGTCGCATAGATTCAATGATCAAGGTTGTGTTGTGGATGTGACCATTTATCTAAACAAAAGAAGTAAAGTTTGTGACGTTGTGAATATCTCTGGATCTAGTCAGCCAATTTGGAAAATTATTACGTATAGTGCGTAAGTAATTTTCACAGGAAACAGCTATAATCTATGTCTATATGCTTTGAGTCTGACAAAGCTGTCATTTGTACATTTTCTGCAGCTGCTGTGACTAATCAGAAGCCAGAAAGTCTGTCAGTCTTACCATGGATAATGTCATGTAATGTGACTGGATTGAAGAGATCAGATAGGTAGTCGCTCCAAGCAAAATATTGGTACTCGAACAGATTCGGCGACTGGAAGCCAACACCAACATAGTTGGGGAATAGCTGGATGGATGATGAAATGAGTCATCATCATCAGCAGGCGCATAGGGTAGGATAGTTTCACTTACTCACTATAGTAAGGCTGGCCCCACATTAGGCGTGCGCGATCGCGTTTTGCTGCCCTGCGGCATGTGTGAAGAGTGCAAGCGACGCGCTCGAGGCGAGCACGCGGCTCTCGAGTTGCATTCTTACCCCTTCGCCCGCTATCCCCGCCGCCCGCTAAACGCCTTAGCAGTTAAACGTCAAGGAGAGCGGCGCCGCGCGAGCGCGCTACAAATGCCGCAGGGCAGCAAAACGCGACGCTCACGCAACGCGCTCGCGACGCACGCGCGGCGCCCGCGCTACTCACACGCCCGAGGATCGCGCACGCCTAATGTGGTGGCCTAAGCCGGGACTCCACCGAAATGTTTGCATTAGTTCACGAATAGGCAAAATGTACGTATCTGAGAGAGTCCACTTCATGTGTTCGTACTTGAAACCTGCAGTTTTGCCAAGATTTTCAAAATGTACGCTCGCAATTTGTCATTTCTTGGTGGAGCCAGCAAATCAAAAGAAACATAAGTGTTGTATACTGTGCGTCACTACCGCACACTGGGAAAATTTCGCTCTTGCGGAGGACGTTTATATACCATATTTTGTGTCACACGTAAACAGGACGACAGTAAGTATCCACCGAAACACTTTCAAAGATCTGATGAACGAACAAATCAGACCTGACTTGGTCACCTGGGGCCAATCAGAGCTCTATGAAGCGATAATACGCTTTGGCTCCTACTGTTATTGTGGTTTCTGAAAATGTATTCACCTCATTCAACGATGAATGTAATTCTGATGGTACTATTAAGAACACTTGCTTAGCGCAGAAGCTGACGTTGGCAGGTCAACTCTTTTGACTTCTCGAATAGGATACCATTGGTTTTTGTGCAATGCACACCTGCAATGCATTCTGGATTAGGATAGGATATAGGTGGATAGGATTTGCAACAGAGAACAATTCTGTCTTTGTAATTGAATGATATCAAACGTAGTTTTATATAAAAGGTGTTTTTTTAGACTTGGCTCGGGTCTAAGTGAGACTGTTCGTAATCGTGAACAGTGTATTAATTGCGATCGGAAGTTGAAAGTAAGCATGTCTCTGGTATGCGACGCGTATTTTGTACGTTTTCAGACGCGATAAGGCAGCTCCCATTTCTTATCTGCACTTTGTATCTGGGCTGGTTTTTAAAGCTACAGAAGCCTACATTATCTCACGCTTAGCAGCGCTTGCGAGAGATTGTGATGATTTCTTCTAGGATTAAGTTTTCATATTTTGCATCAGAAAAAATAATACTACTCACTCAAAGTAATTTGTTTAAGGCCACCACATTAGTGGAAGATAAGCTAAACTATGTTTATGAAAAAATCCTGATATGAACTCCATCTGTAACTTTAAATTATAATTAATTGTTCCACTAAAGTCATCATTTTTGACATAATGTTCAAAAAATAATTTAGATGGCACCGTTTTAAATTTGGCTGAGATCTATTAATTTTCCTTTCATCAAGGTAATAATTATAGTTGGATTTTGATGTTGCACGGCAAACTGACAAACACTATTGAAATGTCTATCGAAAAATTACACTACGTGTTAAAATATGGTGAATTACGGAAAATACACAACTCCATCTATAAAATAATAGTATATACAGAATGTAAATGGTAATTCATTGTTATTTACCACCTCGCTTCTTGATGTATTTTATTTACCACAGATGGAGCTACTTTAACCTGTACTGTTTTGTCAAACAGATTGCGTGTCGTAATATTTTACATCTTGAATTCACTAAATTAATAATATCTTTTGATAGAGTGAACCGATTTCGATGAAACAAAGCCTAAGTAATACCCCAAGTTACGTAGAAGTTTTGTATATAAGCATTGTCTGCATTAAATTCGTAGATTTTACGTGAATCCCGAACAAACAATCACATTCTACAGATTTATTATATGTATAGATATAGATTATTATATGTATAGACTAAAATAGTAGGCCAGTATCTTGTAAAAGTTATTTTATTAAAGTTATTTATATACAACATTTTATAGTCATCATTCAGAAATCTGATTGAAAATAACTAATTATGTCTTAAAGGTCATTGGGCATATCTCACCCGCTTTGTAAAAAGTGGCGGACATGAATCAAAGTAGTTTTAAATCGTGGAGAATGGTATGACGTTTCTTTGAATATAAATATTTTATTAAAATTCCATGGAGACGAATGTCCAGGATCGTTTGAAAAATATAAAAGACAAGCAGTTTCAGAGGATTGTAGAGGTTGCAATGCTAGTTTTTATTGTTAAAGACTTTTCATAAAGAAGGAAGATGCCAATTCGGATGACCAGGATCTGATGAGGATCTGGAAACCCTGAGATATCGAGGGCAACTCTTGAATATTGTAGGCACGCATCGAATCAAAACCAGACATGTGACTAAATTTTTGAGGGTACTGGTAAACAGTAAAGGTTTGGAGCTGATTTGATTATGGAGACTACAGAGAGTCGAGGGAACTCCTGAACGGTATGTTGCAACTACCACGTGTTTGGGCTTATTTTATTCGTTTGACGAGAACTTTTCACAAAAGTTAAAAATAAAAACTTTTTACAAAAAAAAAACAACAAGAAAACTGTTTATATGCATCGGTCTAGATCTCGGTAGTTAAATAAATATAGATGCATCCTCTAGACACCGACTTCTAGACCTAATCGCATTGGGGTAACCTGTAATGGTAAATGTATGTAGATAAATAAATAAATAAATATGAGCCCAAACACGACGTAACTAAAACATGCCGTTGAGGAGTACCTACTCTCGACTTTCTCACGTCTCCATCATCAGGTAAGCTCTAAACCTTCACTGTTTGATAGTATCACCAGACATACATCTGAGAATCAAGTTTTAATCCTATGCATGCCTACAATTTCTGATAGTTGCCCTCGATTTCTCAGGATTTCCATCATCAGATCCTGACCTGATGACAATGGAAATAAAAGGCGAGTATACTCTTTCACTACAAAGAAATGATTTCTCAAATCCGTCAAACTTGGTCGTTTAAATTCTCCATTGAAATGAGGAAAATATTTGATGTTTACACCTGATGTTTTAATGTTTTATGTAACTTCAAATTTATCATTTTCGCAATTTTTCCTTTATCTGTACTTTATAACGTTGCTTCTTGCCGAATTTCAAGATTCTGAGTTCACGGGAAGTACCTTGTAGGTTTTGATTCCCTAGCGTGTGACGGAAATTCGTCTAAGGTGTCGGTATAACTGCTGTATCTTTTGATTGCGTTAACTTAGAAGTTTGATTTTTTCACTACCTAAAGGGACAATAGACCTAAGTATTTGGTATAAATTTCAATTTGATACCTTTATTCGTTCATGAGAAATAAGGTAGTAAGTTTCATTTTATTAAAATATTTTTTTTAATGTTATATAACTAAAAAAATGAGATTTTCGGAATTTTTCCTGTATTTGCATTATATGACAATGCTTCATGCCAAATTTCAAGACTCTGAGTTTACGGGAAGTATCCTGTAGGTTTTGATTCCTTTGCGAGTGTCGAAAATTTGTTGAAAATATCGACATAATCGGCTGTATCTTTTGATTGGCTTGGCTTAGAAGTTTGATATTTTCACAGCTTAAAGAGGCAATAGACCTGAGTATTTCATGTGAATTTCAGCTTGATACGTCCACGCGTTCTTGAGATAAAGGGTCTTGACAGACAGACAGACAGACAGACAGACAGACAGACAGACAGACGGACAACAAAGTGATCCTATAAGGGTTCCGTTTTTTCCTTTTGAGGTACGGAACCCTAAAAATGATGAGGACACAACTTATAAACGAGGGGGACTTGGCTTGGAAAAAGCCTTATGTTTATGTATTAATTATGTTGTTTTCATAATAAAATAGAACACAATGTTAGTTTCTATTGTTACGTTTACTTCAAGTAAGCATAGCGAGTAATAACGTTATCTTACCTACACATTAGACGTAATGAACGCAGACATACGACTATGAAAACACGGCTCTCAGTAAACACATACTTTTATTTATAAGATTATGTAGACATTTGGAATTGTTTTGCTCAGCAACCTGTGAAATGCGATTAAGGTAAAACCAACAGAATCTGTAGGCAAACAAAATCTCTTTAATTCCACAATAGTGTAATGTGGTGTTCTTAATCCGCGGAATGGTTCTAATGCAGACGATTTAGCTCGACCACAATATAGTTCTGTCTGCCTTATGGGATAACACTGCGCACGTGCAATCGGCTCGCTTGCCACTTAAATAAACCAAATGTATCCATTTAATAATAATCTTGATTCGATATAGGTTATGATGGTCGTGAATTTATTTAAAAAAAGGTCTTCATAAAACATTTTAAGTAATTAAAAGTGGAAACGTTTCGATACCCATATGTAATTATGTATACCTAACCACATAGGCAGTTACGTACCGCATATTATTATTAATAACACCGAAATTATATGAAATTTTGTTTTCCGCAATTAATAAAACAATGCAATCTGCGTACAATGTTTTACAATATCGCTTCAATTTCCAATTTCGTGTTTCATTAACGAAGGCCTAATGTAATTCGAAGCCTTTTCCTCCCTCCTATTTTGTACGTTTATAAGGATTGCTGGATAATTTGAAAATGTTATACATTTTAATTGGGCTGAGACGAAATAAGGCAAACAAGCCAGAGAAGTCTAGACATGCAGACGAGAGGGCGCGTCACTCGCTTTCATTTAATACTTTATTAGTTTTATCTCCTTATGTTGATATATCAACGAGTTTAAGCGGTACCCAAGTTTAAGTAGGTTTCGTCAATTTAGGCAAGCTACTGAATGATTTTAAATTGGTAAATAGATTTAAAGAAAGAAAAAAATATTTTTGTAAACGGTTTTTTACACTATTTAATGTACTATAATGTCTTCAAGTTTGTAAGCACTGGATTTCCACACTTCCTGTAATATTATTTTCTTTCTCACCCTCTCTCTTAGCTCAATTTTTAGTTCGGAAACCTTATTCTGACCGTAGTCCATAATAAAATCAATAACACTTCCAATATAACAGAATTTCAATAAACAATAAGTTCGGCACCTACAATTCCATACTATTTGACAGCTGTTTGGACCAGACGCATACGTGGCGCCACCCGGTGGCAGAAAAAATTTCAAAAACCCTCATTATAGTACAACTTAACCATAGATCCATTAATTCCGTTCCAAACTTTTTTACTCTAATGCCAATTATTCTGTTCAAACTGTCGGTGAGACTGGCGGGAAATCAATGAGGTCCATTCTGAAACCACTGTTGACTTTCTCTAATTGAAATCAAACTGCAATGGACTAATGAATTGAAACAGAATTTAATTTACATATCCCCGTGTATTCTACCAATGTAATTAAATGTATTTTGTTTGTATTGTGGTGTGGTCTGGTCACGGTAGATTAGAAGAATTGAAATAATACGTCCATTTAGTTTGAAGGTCCGGTTTATTGTGTAAAAAGACAATATAAAGACAATTACAAGTTAGTATTGCTGAAGAAGCATTTTAAATAAGGCTGTTTACATACCTGGATGGTTACACACTACATCATCCCCGTTAGTTGAAAAAAAAAAAAATTATTACAAGATTTTTTTTTATGAGCATTTACTATGATCATTATTATATTTAAAATAATAGACTACTATGGTTCCTTATACAATTTTGTCCTATTCTTATGAACTATTACATTTTTTCCATTAATATTAATTTTAACATTAGGTGCAAGATCTTCAACTACAATATATGGGCCAGTGTACAAAGTATCCAATTTATTTCCTATCTCATTTTCCAACAATAGTGCATCACCTGATTTGTAAACAATGGGATTACTTGACTTATCATAATTTAGTTTTCTACGTTCTTTACTTACAATTAAATTATTTTTTGCATCTTTTTGAGCTTTCTGTAATCTGTACTTAAATTCTGACACATAATTTTCAAAATTATACAGTGGTTCTAGTGGTTCATTACATAAATTATTAGGTAATCTACATACTTGTCCAAACACTAACTCAAAAGGTGTATATTTAGTCTCTGAATGTACAGTAGTGTTATATGAAAAACACCAATACTGTAACCATGAACTCCAACTTGAAGGATGATTATCTGTTTGGATTCGTAAATAGGCTCCTAACACTTTATGTGCATTTTCTAATGATCCAATACTTTGATGGTGGTAAGAAGTCGCGATTGTTTGTTTTATATTTAAAATTTTGCATAATTCTGACATAACCTTAGAAACAAACTCTGTACCCCTATCACTTGCAATTTCTTTTGGAATTCCGTATCGTAAAATAAAGTTTTCGACGAATGCTTTAGCAACTTCTGTTGTTGTTTTAGTTTTTAAAGGATATGCTTCAACATATTTACTGAGCTCGCACTGTAATGTTAGAATATAATTGTAGCCTAAATCATCTTTATCTAATGGACCTACAATGTCTAAGAAAATTTTCTCAAAAGATGATGATGCTGTGGATGTAATTTGTAATGGCTCCCTATGAATTTTTGTGTATTTTTGCTTTTGACACTTGCTGCATTTTTCTACATAACATCTAACATCTTTTTCTAACGATGGCCAATAATAATATTTTTTAATCTTACTTATCATTCTCCGAACTCCTATATGACCACTACTAGGTAATAAATGAAAATCATTCATTATTACTTTTTTATCGTCATCATCATATATTCTTTGGACGTCCTTTATAACACATATTCGAGGAAACTCACTCGATTTATTTTTAGCAACATATTTGGCTATACTTTCAATGAGCTCTTTATTTTTACGCGTTTTCATAATTATTAATTCTTCAATATTTATTGTTTTGCAAAATAACGCCAACTCTTTCAATAAATCGTCTCGCGAGTTTACTGATAAAGAAGATGAGCTTGCAAATACATTATTTTTTCTTTTACAATATACGAAAGTCCTATTCCTTGAAAAATATAACGTATCGTCATTTTTTAGTAATGTAAGTAATCTGCGCAGGTTTCTTTCCGGTAAAATAATTAATTCTACGTCCGTATCACATTTCTTAAGTACTTCGGCAACTTTAGGCTGATCAGACCTAATGTCATCCGAAGTCCCAGTACTAGGTGTCAAATCAGTTGATTGTTGATTTTTTCTCAATTGCGCTCTAGTCATCACATTTATTATTTTGTTATTCATTTGTTTTAAATCGTCTGATGTCAAAATAACTCTAGATAGCGCGTCGGCAACTACATTTTCTTTTCCTCTGACATATTCAACTTTAAAGTCGTACTCCTCCAGTAAAAGACGAAATTTTGTTAAACGACTAGATGGATTTGACATGTTAAAAAGATAAAGCAAAGGCCTGTGGTCAGTTCTTATTACAAATTTTTTTCCATATAAATATGGCCTAAAATATTTTATTGACCAAACTATTGCCAGAAGTTCCTTTTCAATTGTTGCATAATTTAACTCTGCTTTATTTAAACTCCTACTAGCATACGCTACGGGTTTTCCGTTAGAATTACTTAGCACACTGCCAATAGCAAAACCGGAACTATCTGTTTGTAAAATAAATTCATTTTCTTTAAAAAAATTTGGATAATCTAAAACAGGTGGACTAGATAGTGATTTTTTAAGAGTTTCAAAGGCATTCTGACATTCTGTAGTCCATTCAAACTGAACCTTCTTTCTACATAATTTGTTTAGTGGCACAACAATAGCTGCAAAGTTTCGAATAAATTTCCTGTAATAGTTGCTAAATGCAACAAAACGCTTGACGTCATCCGCACATGTTGGTGTCGGATAACTTTCAATTACTCGGATCTTTTCAGGGTCAGGCAAAATACCTGAGGATGATATTACATGGCCTAAGTAAAGGACTTGTCGCTTTAGAAACTCACATTTAGAGGGATTTAGTTTTAGTTTAACTTTACGTAATCTTTCAAAAACAGACATAAGATTTTTATTATGTTCCACCAAATTGCGACCAAAAATAATTAAATCGTCTAAATAGACAATACATTTTTCGTAATTTAAACCCGACATAGCAACTGTCATTAATCTACTAAAGGCAGATGGACTAATTTTGAGCCCCATCGGTAACCTACACATTTGATAGTGCCCTTTATCTGTCGTGAACGCCGTATATTTTCTAGATTCTTTTGAAAGATTACACTGATAATAACTACGATTTAAATCACAATGGCTAAAGTACATAGCACCAGATAGAGACTCTAATATATCTGTTATGTTTGGGAGAGGAAATTTGTCGTCCTGTATTCTCTCATTTAGCTGTCTGTAGTCTACCACTACTCTCCATTGACATTTACCGCTCCTATCTAACTTTTTAGGAACTAGTAACAGGGGGCTAGACCATTCACTGCAAGTTTTTTCTATAATGCCTTCTCTTAACATATCATCGATCTGTCTATTAAGTTCTTCTTTCTGCATAAATGGAATTCTATACTGTTTCTTATACGCAGGCGTAGCATGTTCTTTTAAATGAATAGACTGCTCGTAAACGTCCGTAACACTTAATTTGTCACCTGGTAAATGAAATATGTCCGAATATTTGGCACAGATTTGCTCGATCGACAGCTGTTCTTCCTTGTTCAAGTATGAACCTACATTAAGTAATGAAAATAAGGTCTTTATCCTCTCTACATTAACATTCGGGCTTTCGTAATTACAAAAACTATAGTTTTCTAACCTATCAACTTCAAACTTATCCAAACATAGAGATACTTCCTTATCAGTGGTATTTAAAAGTCTTACAGGAATCCTACCATTTTTCGGCCTGGCTACCACACTAGCCAAAAATATACCCTGTCTAATCTCCTTCGGATAAATGACACATTCATAATTAATACTCGTAGGTATGAACTTAATGACTTCACACCTCGGTCCGATAACGAAATTATAATTATAAAAATGTAAAGGCAATGAGACTCTACTCTCTGCGACTTTGAGAGATAAAGTATTTGAGTCATAATCTATTATTCCACAATACCGTTTAATAAAATCTTGACCTAATATGCCTATCGACTTACATGGTAAATTCCTAAATACGTAGAACTTATGTTTAAAAATAATATTTCTGAACTCTAGAGTTAAATAAACAAATCCTATGGACTTTAAACTTCCACCAATACCATGGATATTTAAATCGCATTTATGCAACTCTAGCTGAGCTAAATCTAAAATATCATAATTAACACACGATAAAGAGGCCCCTGTATCTACTAAAAATTCTAATTCTATGTTATTTAAACTTAAGTTTACCCAATTAATGCTATCACAAGTAAAAACTTGATTAGGAACGAAAAAATGCTCCCAAATTTTGGTCCGCAGAAAGATCATTACGACTATTTTCTGAAGTCGGTAAATCATGTCGTTCATTTGTTGTAAAATGATTTAGATTTCTATTATTAGAATAGTTTGCGTAATTGCCACGATTCCCACGAACATACCTGGAACCGTAACTTGACGCTCCTCGTCGATATACCTGAGCACCGCGGCTGCCTCGCCACGTGTTCCTTGATGCAGCAAAATTTTGATGCGCACTATGTGGCTGTCTACCTCGAAAATATCTTAATGAGTTTCGACCACGAAATCCACGATGACCAAAATTATTAGTGCGAGTAGACCGACGGTTATACGACATGACGGTCTGACGCTCGGCAGTTAAGCTAGTTTCATCTTCGGCCACCCTAATAGCTTCCTTTAAGGAGGTCAAATTCCGTGCTGAAATAATTGTTCCTAACTTTTGACTTCTTAACCCTTCGGAAAAACACCTAATAGCGTTCTTTTCATTAAGAGGACGCAATACCTCATACGCTTTATCATCGCCATTTGCCTGAGAAATGGTCAATTCTACAAACAACTTCTCTATCTCTTGAGCAAACTCTGTAACTGACTTTTCACCTTGCCTAGCCTTTTGTAGTCTAGACTGTAAAGCAGTATCTGACTTGCGAGTAAGTAAATGTTTACGCATATCTTCTAATAGCAACTCAACAGAACTATAAGAAGTAGCTAAACGCATTCTTGCTCCATTAGTTAACCGACTCTTTAAAACAAAATTGATTAAAATCGACTTATCACCATCAATAAGCATTGAATCATACAATTCAATCGCAGAAATTAAGTCATTAGTCACCTCTTCATCACCAGTCATTTTAGGCAATAGGCTTACAGCCGTCTTTAAATTAAACTTTTCACCTTGCACCGACATTTTGGCAGATTTATCTTGACTCTGACTACCGCTCGAAATAGATTCCATCTCAAATTTCAAAATTTTGTCATAGCATTTGTTTATACAAGAACATAAAAATAATAATTCTTTAGACGCCTCTTTTAGTCCCCAGGCCGGCGAACAAATTTTTTTTTGATACATATACATTTAAGACTTTGTGAGTGCTTTCCTTACGATTAGTCCGACAAACTTTTCGAATGCGCAAATTTTGGTGCCGCTGCGTTTTTTAATGCTTGACTCCTGAAATTGTCGATATGACGTCACTATGGCTCTTCGTACATACACGTTTCATTTTTTGAGATACGTTTAATAAAGTTAACTAGAGAATGGTGGTCAACTTATCCGATAAAGATCGTGCTGCGTTTGGAGTGTCCACCATCCTGAAAATGTCGGTATGACGTCACTACGACTCTTCGTACATACACGTTTCATTTTTTGAGGTTTGTTTAATAAAGTTAACTAGAAAATTGTGGTCAACTTGTCCGATAAAGATCATGCTGCGTTTGGAGTGTCCACCATCAGAAACATGTCGATATGACGTCACCGTGTCTCCCCATACATACATGTTGGACAAATACAACAATGATAGATAATACTATTCTTATTGCAAATATCGACTTGACCGACAAATGTAGTGAGTCAAATAGTCAGTTCGACAAGAAAATGAGAAAAAAATATTACAATTGGAAGAAGTTTATTATTTTTGTCAATTTCTGACTTAAATATTCACGTGCATTATTTAAGTACATTAAATTGGCATACTACTTACCAATTTTAATTTCTATTTTAGAAAAAGTAGCCTGACTAAGACGTATTGTTGATAGTTTATATTATGTTAAAGAATAATATCCCACATCTATTAATGGACTATATATCAATCAAAAGGTCTTTTTAAGTGCAACATTTTGTCTCAACATACCACTTATCAATTCTTAGTTTTTTAGAAGATATAACCCAAATAAGGCGTATTATCGATAGGTTTTACTATGTTAGGGAATAATGTCCCACCTCTAGGTATGAACCATATGTCAATCGAAAGATCTTTTTAAGCGCTATATTCCGTCTTAACATACCACTTACCGATTCTTAGTATTTTGGAAGACATAACTGACCTAAGGCATATTATTGATACTTTACATTGTGTTAAGGAATAACATCTCACTTGAAGTTATGAGCCATATTTCAATCAAAAGATCTTTTTAAGCGCAAGGTTGTATTAGCATAACTCCGAAAATTGTTAGTACTTTAAAAGCTAGAGCTTTTCTAAGAATATATTATCGGTAGGTTCTGTCAAGCTAATCCATTACTTCTTTAGTAACAAATTATATATTATTTGAAAAACCTTTCTAAATGAAACATTTCGTGTTAACATACTTCCGACAAATTGTTAGTAGTTTAGAAGCTAGAGCTTATTTAAAAATATAATTATTGATAGATGTTTTCAATTAAATAAATCCCATCTCTAGTAATGAGTTATACATCATTCAAAAGACGTTTTTAAATGCAACATTTCATATTAAAAAAACTTCGGCGAATTGTTAGTATTTCAGAAGCTAGAGCTTATATAAGACTATTTTATCGATAGGTGTTTTCAAGTTAATAAATCCCTCCTGTAGTAATGATACATATATCATTCGAAACGACTTTCTAAATGCAACATTTACTATTAACATACTTCACACCAATTGTCAGTACTTTATACCAAATCTTAAAATATATCTATATTTGCCGGACGGTGGACACTCCATATGCAGCATGATCTTTGTCGGACAAGCTTACCACAATTTTCTAGTTAACTTTATTAAACAAATCTCAAAAAATGAAACAGGTATGTACGAAGAGTCGTAGTGACGTCATACCGACATTTTCAGGATGGTGGACACTCCAAACGCAGCATGATCTTTATCGGACAAGTTGACCACAATTTTCTAGTTAACTTTATTAAACAAACCTCAAAAAATGAAACGTGTATGTACGAAGAGTCGTAGTGACGTCATACCGACATTTTCAGGATGGTGGTCACTCCAAACGCAGCACGATCTTTATCGGACAAGTTGACCACCATTCTCTAGTTAACTTTATTAAACGTATCTCAAAAAATGAAACGTGTATGTACGAAGAGCCATAGTGACGTCATATCGACAATTTCAGGAGTCAAGCATTAAAAAACGCAGCGGCACCAAAATTTGCGCATTCGAAAAGTTTGTCGGACTCATCGTAAGGAAGGCACTCAGAAAGTCTTAAATGTATATGTATCAAAAAAAAATTTGTTCGCCGGCCTGGGGACTATTTAGGTAAAATACTCAAAATATTTTTAAACGACACATACAAGTTCTTAGCTTCTAAAATCTTATTCTCAAAATTACTACCTACTCTTCTTGAAGGACCTAACTTAGAAATATAATCCGTACAATGTTTTAATTGCTTATAAATATCTGATAATTTTAACTCTATACTCATAATCTAATTCAATAAGTAAGTGTTAAGTGGCTCAACACTACACAAAAACAAAAAATATTAAGTACTAGGTAAAATCACTAACTAAAATAAAAGAAATTAAGACGCGCGTACTAATTACGACTTACTTGTTGGTCACTCTTACACCTTGGTTTCTGGGTCCTCATGCTCCCTGATTTCCCTGCGACGTCGGTAGCTGACACGCGCGAGAACTCGTTCCAAAGCGTCACTCCTCAGCTGTTTCTGCATCCAGTTGGTGTGGCATCGTTTGTACAGGCAGAAGAATCCAATCAACACCGCCAGCAGCATACAGGCGCAGATTATGGACAGAAGGATATTGTTCGTCTGGAGATGTTCCGCCGTCGCTTTTGCGTGGTTACTTCCGGCTGCAGACTGTGCAATGACCACTTGTTCCTTGCTTTGAGTTGTGCCCATGATGTTGGTTCGTTCTTGGTTGGTGTTCCTCGTTGATATTCCAAAAATCGCAAGAATCTTGATGGATGCCAATGCAATATCCAAAATCAATCAATATCCCGACGTTTTGAAGATTGAGAAATATTATAGAGGTAGAAAGTCCATGTAGGTAGATACAGAGTAGCTAGTATGGCAGGGTCGCCATGTGGTGTGGTCTGGTCACGGTAGATTAGAAGAATTGAAATAATACGTCCATTTAGTTTGAAGGTCCGGTTTATTGTGTAAAAAGACAATATAAAGACAATTACAAGTTAGTATTGCTGAAGAAGCATTTTAAATAAGGCTGTTTACATACCTGGATGGTTACACACTACAGTATAGCACATTCTATTTAACATATAATTACATTGTTTTCGCCGTTTTGTGATAAACATCAGCATAGTTAGCGGCTCAGTTCGAAAGTTCTTTATTATTACTTTTATGAGTCTATCTGAGCGCAAATCGCCAATAACGAGTAAAGTTAATAGATATTGTAACATTACATTAATATACGATATCATCACCATCACAGTGATGCGATAAATTCCGCCCTCTATCAGACAAATTGACCAACTTTGAATATAAACTCTCTCGCTGAAACTTTACTCGGATATTTAATTGATGATGTTTAAGGAACTAATAAAATAACATTTTCACTTGACGACTTGTAATGTCATTTTTGAGCATTTTTATCAGGTAACTTTGTAAATAAAGGCATAATTAACGTAAATAAATGTAATAGCTATAAATAAAAATAGAATAAAGGCAACACTCAAATGCAAAGGACATACGGGCACAAACGATTCTGAATTCCAATATTTTCAGTAATTTTAATAATAGACTTACCTGGTATTTTGCAGTTATTTCATAAACCTTTTACATATCAATATTAATAAACTTGTTTTATGGCCAACTCTCAATTTCCAGTAAAAAATAAAAATGATTGGTTTTTCAGTAGAATAATATGTGAGAACTCGGAATTTAATTTTCAACAACCAAATTAAGTATTTCATAATAAAAACCGTCAGAAATGTTTGGTGAAAATACCGGAAAGTAATTTATGAGTTTCAGCATGTGGCTGGGGCTAGTAGACGTGGGTGTATTATGTGTTGTGTTGTAGATATGGATTTATCGCAGGCGTGCGGTATGTAAAGTGAAAGCGGGCACGGCCACAATGCGCGGGGTGTATCGCCGTAGCGGGCACGCGCTCGAGGCAGGGCGCGCGCCAGACTCAGACGGGGCAATTACCACAATTTGCAATTAATTACAGCGCGGGAGTGACCGCCACCGGCCCCCATTGCTCGCCTACCTTGTTTATCCGAACACTACAAAGCAGCTAAATGTTATTAAATTCTATCAAGAATTTCTCATTGTGTCACAAAAATGGAAGCCTCAAGTTTATTTTTAAGATTCGTAGAAACTGAGAGTTCGCAATATAAATTCTTGGGATTCGTACATGCTTCTATTTTGTGGTTGCTAAGTGTTCAAGCAAAGCGCTGGGTGTTGATTTGTAAGCTGTTGTTATTATATGAAGATTCTTGACATTTCATACAAATAAATACTCGCGTACTCAATCATCATACTCATCTGCCTAGCCTTTTCTTAACTAAGTTGGAAGATCCTATAAAAGATATCACGAGTGTAGTTGGCATTTGTAAAATTGACACTTATTTTAGTTTACATATCAGCCAGATTCATGAATAGTTAGTTAACTTGAACAAAAGAATGAATAGATATACAAATATAACATAGCTTTAATTGAAAAAAACACAAAATTGTATAATAGAAATTATCTGTAATTTGAACAAAAAGGCTCAAAGGTTACTTTGTAAAGTTGACAGCCCTAGGCTACTGAAATTCGTATTCGGTTCAAAATTTTCCCTTTTGTAAGGTAAATCTGGAGTTGTTTGTCGTAACAAAAAAATCTTACGTTAGTTACCTTCGTTCGGTCTCAAAACAATATTTGCGTGACCTTTTATTTCATCTGGCAGCGCGCCTAAGTTTATATAAGAGTCGATCTGGTTATTTTTCTAATATATTATGATCTAGGTACTACATATTTAAGAGTCAGGCATAGTTTATTGTATAAATTAAAGGTTAATGTCGTTTAAAAAAAAGTGTGTTTAACTTAATTGATACGTTTAAGTTAACATTTATGAAACCTTTATTCCTAGATATCTATGTGATTGCTGAACGTATTCTATCAGTTCTTATTCCTCGTAGGTGTCGGAGGATAATGTGACTCTTAAGGTCACATCGAGGGCGCCTAATGCTGGTGCCACTAGCACAACTCGAGGCAATGTATCTAGTGTCTCCGAAACCAGTTAACGTGACTCGCCAAGTTATTCGACCGGGAAAGTCATTAGCAATTCAAATACCTAACCACCGCATGGCTACCCCGCCAGAGGAGGGGATCCTCTTTCACATGACCGCTTTTGTAAATTATTTATTACTGTTTGGCCAGTTCCAAAAACCGCTTTGTTTCATGGACTAATACGAACTTCGTAAATGGAAATAACTCTCTTAATATTTGGCTCAGTTCCGTGGTATAACGTTGTTCTATTTACGCTAGTTTACAGAACTCCTTTTGCGTGGCGTTTGCTCTGTTGGCGAGTTCTACTTTAAATAAAGGAACCAATCTTGAGCAAAAGCTTATTGTGCTTCTTTATTAAATGATGATGTACCGTGATGTACCGCGATGTGCCGTGTGCTTATTTATACTATTACTTTCATGATAGAGTTTAAAATTTTCCGGCTAAGCAGAAGTCGTATATGGTGTGTAATAAAAGCTCGGCACTCTGAAGTCCCAACAAATCTTATTCCATATTCGCATACAACAACACTTTTTACCTTCTTCTCTGTAATCTTAGTCAAAGTCAGCTTATTACAATATAAATTAGATTACCAACGTATACTTTTATAAATATAGTATTCCGTTTGCAAGAGAATATGCTAATTTAAATTTGCTAATTACAACACTTCCATTTCTTAGGGTCCGGGCGGTTGATGCAAATCTCCCGGGCTTCACTTATAACGCTTTTTAAGTATGTTACTGAGGCAAGTGGGCTTTTATGTTTTTGCTTTAATTTAAATTATAAATCCCTGCCGTGATGTTTGGTTTGTCGTTTACTGTTTAAATTCACATCTCCTTACTGACCTAAAATGCTGTATGATGTTATGAAGGATGCAGTGGGTATGTACTTCTAACTGTGCTCTAAAATATAAAGGGAGAATATAAAAGAGACCATGTACAAGTAGCTATTAAATACAACTAATTAATAGTCTAAAAATTAATCCTTAGTATCAACTACATAAGAGTATGTAAGTCTATTATATCACAGACATATCGTAGCTTTGAAAGAACGCAAAGAATTTCAATCATAACGCCAGAGGTTCTCCGAGACAAAGTGCAGCAGACTTTGTTACACCCGTACCTTCCGACACACACTAGACGCGGCCTTACTTTGAGACAGTGTAAACTACAAATATTACATACAACAGTTTCAAAGAAGAGTAAAGTTAATCGATTTATTTGAGCTACTTTAGGGTATGCCGTGTAGCGACGGCTTAAGAATACATATGTCGCTACCCCTTCTTCCAGTGGGTGTCGTAGAAGTCGACTAATGGAGACAATTGCACCGAACACCAGTGCGAGAGAAGGAAAACTCGAAAAAAACCCTCTATCAACCCGTCTGGCCAGCGTGATAGCAGTAGGCTAAATACCTCCATGAGCAGCACAAAAAAGCCACGGCCCCTAGTTCCCGGCAGTCCCGCTATTCCCGGTCACGGTGGCGACCGTGGTTACGGCGGGGCAGGGGGTGCGAAGAATCTCCGGGTTACGGGAGGCCACCAAACAAAACTGACTCTGGCGACGTACAACGGCCGCACGCTACGGCTTGACTCGCATCTGGCGCAACTCGAGGTGGAACTTGGGAAGATTAGGTGGCACATATTAGGGTTATGTGAAGTTCGAAGAGAGGGGGAGGACACCATAACCCTCGAATCAGGTCACCTAATGTACTTCCGAGAGGGAGACCAACAATCCCAAGGTGGCGTTGGGTTTCTGGTTAATAAGTCCCTAGCTGATAACGTTGTGGAGGTGTCTAGTGTGTCGAACAGGGTAGCGTACCTTATCATAAAGCTCACCGACAGGTATAGCCTCAAGGTAGTGCAAGTGTACGCACCGACCTCGACACATTCAGACGATGAAGTGGAGGATATGTTTGATGATATATCAAGGGCCCTCCACTTCACTACAAAGACCCATTACACCGTTGTCATGGGGGACTTTAACGCTAAAGTGGGAGTACAGACTTGCGGCGAATCGGCAGTAGGATCCCATGGATTTGGAAGCAGGAATCATAGGGGGCAAATGCTCGTCAACTTCCTCGAACGCGAGGGGCTCTTTTGATGAACTCCTTTTCAAAAGCAGCCCCAAAGGAAGTGGACGTGGCAAAGCCCCGACACTATGACTAAAAATGAGATTGACTTCATCATGACGAACAAGAAGCACATATTCAGAGACGTCTCCGTGATCAATAGGTTTAATACCGGTAGCGATCACCGACTTGTCCGAGGCTCTCTGAATATCAACTTCAAGGCCGAACGTTTCCGTCTGATGAAGGCCAGGCTCCGACCAACACTGCTCCAAACCATGACAGGATCCGAAACGTTCCAGTAAAATTTGGAGAACCGATTTGCCGCCGTGGAAACCACAACAGACGTTAACCAGAACCACGAATATGTGGTTCGGATCCTCAGGAGGAAGGTTCGAGATTCTGTAACATGCAGCGTAAGGGCAAGAAATCAAAGCTTTCGGAAGAGACATTAGGGCTTATGAAGAAACGACGTGAAAACCCGCCTGTCACTTCGTCAGCTAAGCGGGCTCTAAACCAAGAGATCAACAAGCACGTACGACGCGACCTCCGGTACTCCAATACTCTTGCCATTGAAAGAGCAATTGAGCTGAATCGGGGGTCAAAGGTGTTCGTACAATCTCTTGGAAGAAGCCACTTGACGAAGCTGACCACAACAAGTGGAGAAGTCGTTTCTTCGGTGCCGGCAGTCCTTTCGGAAGTGGAAAATTTCTATGGCCGGTTATACGCATCGCATGCATCTCGACCTGATCCCGGAAATGAGGATTCTAGAGCCACATTAACACGCCATTTCACCGAAGACCTGCCAGAAGTCAGCAGTGGCGAAATCGAGATCGCTCTGAGACAGCTCAAAAATGGAAAAGCCCCTGGCGAGGATGGCATTACAACAGAGCTTTTAAAAGCAGGAGGTAAGCCCGTACTGGGGGAGCTCCAGAAGCTTTTTAATGCCGTCCTGTTTGAAGGAGAACTCCAGAGGCGTGGAGTAGGAGTGTTGTCGTCCTGTTCTTCAAAGGGAGACAAAACCCAGTTGAAGAACTATCGACCCATTTCCCTCCTAAGCCACGTCTATAAGCTGTTCTCAAGAGTGATCACGAACCGACTTGCGCGAAGACTCGACGAATTCCAACCACCGGAGCAGGCTGGGGAGCGGATACGGCACCATAGACCACATCCACACAGTGCGGCAGATTATACAGAAGACCGAAGAGTATAATCAGCCCCTGTGTCTAGCATTTGTGGACTATGAGAAGGCCTTTGACTCGGTTGAAATCTGGTCTGTTCTGGAGTCCCTGCAGCGTTGTCAAGTAGATTGGCGATACATCCAAGTGATGAGATGTCTCTACGAAGCCGCTACAATGTCCGTCCAAGTACAGAATCAGCAAACAAGGCCCATACCGTTGCATCGAGGAGTGAGACAAGGGGATGTTATTTCCCCGAAACTGTTCACTAATGCAATGGAGGATATGTTCAAGACGCTGAACTGGAAAGGACGCGGCATCAACATCAATGGCGAACACATCTCTCACTTGAGATTTGCTGACGATATCGTCATGGCGGAAACGCTGCAGGACCTACAACAGATGCTTAACGACCTGGCTGAATCTTCTCTACGCATCGGCCTACGGATGAACTTGGACAAAACCAAGGTCATGTTCAATGAACATGTTCTACCGGAACCGATTGCGATACACGGCGCCGTTCTCGAAGTTGTTCGGAAATATGTATACCTCGGGCAGACATTGCAGTTAGGTAGAAACAACTTTGAGGACGAGGTGAATAGGAGAATTCAGTTGGGTTGGGCTGCATTTGGGAAGCTACGTCGAGTCCTAACATCGTCGATTCCACAGTGCCTAAAGACAAAAGTCTTCAATCAGTGCGTCCTATCTGTCATGACTTACGGAGCCGAAACGTGGACACTGACGGTACGGCTGGTCCACAAGTTTAAAGTCGCTCAGCGGGCTATGGAAAGAGCTATGCTCGGCGTTTCTCTGAGGGATCGCATCAGAAATGAGGTAATCCGTCAGAGAACCAAGGTCATCGACATAGCCTACCGAATCAGCAAGCTGAAGTGGCAGTGGGCTGGCCATATTAGCCGAAGAACCGATAACCGTTGGGGTAAACGAGTTCTAGAGTGGAGACCACGCCTCGGCAAACGTAGTGTAGGACGTCCTCAGGCACGGTGGAGTGATGACTTGCGCAAGACGGCTGGCAGGAGCTGGATGCGAGAAGCCGAAAATCGATCTCAGTGGCGTGCACTTGGAGAGGCCTATGTCCAGCAGTGGACTGCGATAGGCTGATGATGATGATGATGACTTTAGGGTACAAACATACAATAAAATCCTCTTGTTAATGTTAGTTTAGATGACTATTACAATAAAGTTCCTGGAAGCTCTATTTGCACTCGACCGTGCTCTATGTCAGGTTGTAACCTTTGACAAAACCATACCTTAGTTGTTGTAAAATTTGACCCAATTTCAGTACCGACTGATTCCATGTTGATTATGCGAGATCGAACCTTCTATATTTACCTAATGGCGCACCCTAATAACAGAAGATTTCAACTTAATAAACAGAAAGGAAAAGTTTCAATATCTTTGAAAGCGCATAATATCGTAACGTCCCAAGTTTTCCGCCTTTTTATATTTGGAGAGAGGAAAGGTATGTATGAGACTAAACAACGGCAATACCGAGAGAATATTACCTATAGAATTTTTAATATTTGCGGAACTCTATACGTAAGACTTTTGCCATACTTAATGCTCTACTTCGACTTTCAATGAAATTTTATGATCCCTCCATGGAGCACAGGATATGTAGACTGGTTTGCACAACTTTCTGAAATTTTCTTTCTTTATATTATAACTTTCATAAGAAATATGTCTATAGAAAAAAGTATTTATAATCTTCTGTTTATGTATTTCTGATATTACAGAGATATATACTTCTGAGGTTGTTTATTACTGTAATTTACAACCTCTTAAAAACTTTACACCAAATTTTGAAGAGGAACCTTCATTATAAGTTTTAAAGATATCGCTTCGTGCTTTTCCCTAAGGAAACAAATCAATGTTATGTATCCGTCGACGTTATGATACATCACAAATATCGAATTACAATGGCTGGAAATGGACGTAAATCCCGACACTGGTAATTACATGTTTGATATCACTTTTGGGAAGTATTCGCACGTGGATACGGAACGGTGAGCAGAATATATTAGCACCTACAGACGGATCGCCTTCAGACGGATGTCTATCCGTCACACCATGATTAATTTACCTGAGAATCTAATCCAATCCCAGCCTTAAACTAGACACGAGGAGCGCGGCTATGAATTAATTGTTATCACATATACGTACGTATCGTCTCGAGATTCTCACATACATACCTGAGTACTCAACACTCAGACTCGCTGTTATATTAATTTGTATCAACTAAGTCGGCGCGTAAATATAAAGCCGTGCCACTATTGAAGTGAAGGGCGCGTTGACGATATAATTGGAGATCCGTATAAGGGCATTAATAACAAAACAGATAACTATTAGAGGCGGGGGTTCCGGACCCCTGCCACTCGTTATGTAGGAAACAAGGAAATTGTAATAAAGTTACAGGATACGCCCGTTGCCCGGTAATATTGTTAAGGAAAATCGTTACAGGTTGTGATTGAGACTCGTAGCGGAGCGTGTGACAAGTCCGCCATGTCACAAACCAATCTGATTATGTTGCTACTACAAATAGTTGCTGTTAGTTACCTACGCCAGCGAATAAAGTTTTATAGTTATAGAGGTCAGTGGCCGGCTGGAACCGAATGGCTCATATAAAATTGAAGACCGATAGCTAATTAATGTGGCTCAGCCGTTTACCGCCCATCGCTGAAATTGAGTCTTCCAGTAGACGAATAGGAAAGAATTGTACTTCCATTCTTTCTTTTTTAATTCGCTCTTTCTATTGAACTCCACTTATATTATTACGAATTAAAATGGGATCTGTAAAAGGACTCAGTCGTTGTTTCAATTTTGAGTAAAATAATATGTATTTATGACTTTTTATAAAATCATAGCAAACTCGTCATTTTTCAATATATAATGTTACTTTGAATGAAAAAATAATAGCAGTTGAGGTAAAGATGAGTTATACGTATACAGGCAAACCTAAGTTTCTTATTCTAAGAGCTGGTCTTATCACTGGAGTAAGTTGTGACCGTTTTAGAGACATTCGTAGAAATTATTTTACTGAGGGAATTGCGTAGTTGGCACAGACAAAAGGAAAGGAAGGGTATTGTTTGTCGCAGAGCTTATTCGGACTCTCGGGAATTTTATTTTTTGGACATGTACCTAATATCAAATATGGTTATTCTTTTTATTACAGTTTTTGTTGGCTGTTACAATATTTTCTTTTGTAGGCTAAGCTTTTTCATACAATAGATTAGGTTTATTGGATTAGCTAAACTAAACTCTTTCATTTATAAAACATATTTATAAATATTTGTATTCACAACTTACAGTGTGGCGAAAATATACAAAATTGAAAATAAATATTTTAGGTTGCAAACATTTATGATTATTATGTACAAACTATTCGGATGAATCCATTCGCTGATGAATTTCTAACTAAAAGCGAACTGAAATGTTTTGTGAATAGACAACGAATAACCTGTAACAACATGAGTTAGGAAAGCTACAAATACTGGATACGGCATAAAACGTACAACATTAATCCCGCAGTAATCCCTTACCGCTGGTATTGCAGTTATGGAGCGACTAGTTTCGCGTTACAGTGCGTGTTCGTTGCCACAAAGCTAAATCAAACGTCATTGCCACTGAAGCCCTTAATCACCCTACAAGCCTTTGATAAACCGAGCTCGTTGCTGAAGTGAACGCGATTGAACCTTACCTACATTAACGTTATTTCACTAAATGGAAAATTTCTATCAAATATACCGCAACAATTTGAACTATATAAAATACATATTGGAACCAACGTTCCATACATGTACCATATTGGCATTCGTTCAGTATTAATGTGAAAACCATTTCTAGGAACTGCCTGTAATTATGTCTTTCCATATTGAATTTGCGCTGAACTTATATTTGTACATGTTTGAATTATAATGATTTATTGGAAGTCTGATTGAACTACATATTTTATAATGCTGTTGATATCACCGTTTCCTTCAGTAGTCGAGAAAAATACGAGTTGTAATACATATTTCTTAGAATTTACGGTCAGGTTGGCAACATTACTTTTTATCTAGTATCTACTTTTCTGTGATTCAGTCACTGAGAACATTAATATAATTACAATAAAATATTAAAGACGTTTTAAAAGTTCATTTTTGTTGATTTCTATTACAAAATAAAGCAACTGTTTAGGTAGATTTGTTAAACCGCGCTAAATGCAACGATCAGATCAACATTCACTCCAACGGCTTCATTCAGTCTAATCCGTTTCGTGTTGCCATTTACTGTATACAAATTACAATACCTATCTAATTGATGTACACTTATTTAAAGGATTTTTTACGTTTAAAGCGCCTATGACAAACCCAACAGCCCAATGTTTAAAGCCTGTTAACTCTTACAAATTGTTAAGATATGTATTGTAGTCTGACTGTTACTAAAACCCGTGATGAACTTATATCAAGGTTTTACTCATGCAATAAAGAAATACATCCGCGGTTCAACTGTTTCCTAATAACACTGTGATTGTTTTCATACTTCAGGTTTTTTTTTTCTGTAAGTCATTATTATAAAATAAAAATATTCTACGTACCTATATTTCGTATCAAACGTACTCTTTCAAAGGGCTTTGAATGTTTAATTTGTTTTATTTACTTAGGTAACTCGTTACCTAATAATAATCGAGATTAATGTTTTAAGTAAATAAACTGAAATATGTAATGGTCGTTACGTGGCCTCACAAAAAATACAATTTTGCTTTCAGCTACGGCTCGCAGCTCCACAAGAATTTAATTAACTTTGAGCGGCCAGTTTCAACGTTTGTGAAAAGAAAATATTAATTGAATTTAATTTTAGTAGCGATCGAGTTGTCGATTTAGAGATAAGAAATTCGTTTAGTGGAATTTGTCAGTTTTCATTCGAACGTATCAACGTAGTTAGGTACATATGCTCTAATGAAGACATAAAACTCTTAGGTACACATTTATATGTGTGTATGCTGCTCATTTAATTGTTCAGAAGCAGTTAAGTTTCGTAGAAGCTCATAAATGTACGCATAACGACTGTTTCGAAGTTGATCCTCGATTATAAAGTTTCAATTGTGCAGCTTATTTGCGTGTAGTATTCGACATAATTTGCTGGCGTCGTCTAGCAGGCTCTGATGCCGACGATTGGAACAAGAGCTGTTCAGTCTGCCAACTTTGTCTTCATCTAAGTACTTGCGCAAGTACATGCCTATCATGGTATAGGGACAGACTGTAATGACCACTGTTCAAGTTGTATCACAACTTACTGATAAACGTTTTGATTACACATTAACCGATACCAATTCTTTTTGATCACTGTCCGTACATTCATTTCAGCTTTCATGTGTAAACGCATACCTATATGCGAATGCCTGAACTTTTGAATGTACAAAATAAAATTTAAACAAAATGTTCAGAATTCGTGATTCGTTTTTATTGAGCCGGTAGCCTGGTGCAGACACGTTGTATTGGTTTGTGTCATGTATTGCGCTTTATAAAGGCCTCCGCAGCTATCACATATTATGATCGGATCGCAAATATTTTCAGCTGTATAGCAAGATAGCCTGCATGAAGTCAAGGGGAGTCATTTATTGTTAAATTAATTTTGACGGGAAACATATTTTCTAAGGGGAAGCAGGAGCGCGCGCTAATTGGATTAAAATTTTAGCACTTCTTGCGGCTCGCGTTATTGATTTTTGATGAACTTCTTCACAAATAATCGCAGAGACGCTCTCGGTGTTAGGCTGATAAATATTAAGGTAAATGTATAGTACAACATACTTAAACGCGTATATACAAAGTAGGTACAAATTAATTTTAGATTGTAACTGGAATGTAGTTCGGTCTTGTGTGTATCAGTTACTTTACTGAAAATCAGACAACGTGAACCTATAAATAGCCCCTTTAAATTCATGCAGTCTCATATTTCATTACCTAAGTATAATTTGTTACTCCATTAACATTTCAGTAATGTTAGTACCATCGGGACGCGCCTACAGCAGTAGCTCAAATCACAACAAATGTTGATCAAGCACAACAATTCTAAACAAATTAAAAAAAACACATTGCAAAGGCAGGACACACTAATAAAATAACACACATAACGTTTGTCATGGACTCAATGGGACTCCGTTGAGTACTGCGTTACGTTTCATTGGACATTTTCAATGGCTATTGTTAACAGCCGTGATTGGACAAGTTTGTTCTGCGATGTTTGACCGCAGTTTGTATGTTTCAAGCTTTATTGATTGTCGCAGACCTGCTGGGCTGTATCAACAATGTTACTTTATAGTGTACTTATACTAAGTCGCTTTTCGGAAGCATTATACCTTTTTATGTAATTTATTGCACTCACAACATAATACGCTTTGCATCCATATTTTGGAAAGATGACAATATAATTGGAAACATCTTTTTATACTTAAGGTTTTTCAAATAGGCCATCTGAAAAAGTACGTTAGAGTTTATTTCACAAAAGAAGTTGGTGGCTTTAAGTTTCAGGATCATTAAGTAACTTTTTAGTTTGACTTTTTCAATACAAATCTTACTATACTTTTCTAGCGACTTTGTCCTGTTTAAGATGCGCGACATTTTTCAAAAACGTCCGCGAAAATCCGGGTTAGTCGTTGTTATTGTAGCTCGGAGTAAGCCACGTCTTTTGTTCCGATATGGGTGTCGTAATTTATGTCAAGAGGAAAGCTAGTAGCATCCCCGGTGCCTGTACTATAGAACATGTTGTTTTACGAGACAGGCTGACCCAGTTATTTAGGATACTAGAACCATCAATCTGCTTTACCTAGAATACTCGGTTTAATAAAACTACGTATGTTCAATTGAAAATGTTGGACACACTGCTTCACATTTCGTTCCCATTAAAATATACTTTTGAAAACTGAATTTTATATTAATACAACTCATGTTTTACAAATAAATTCCGATACTTTTAAATGAATGCAAAGTACAATTGGTAATATCGTTTATCGGTAGGTGTAGCCGTTCCCATAGCTACGTACGGCAATGCCCGTAATGGAGAATTGCTACAAAGTATTTCTAGGAACAACCTGAGTTAGAACTAAAAATAATAGATACTGATAAAGATACGATCAATAAAAATACCTGAAGATTTTTAATAGAGTAAAATTAACTGCCATTTTTAATATTTGCCTACATCTAAAAAGCATCTACTTTGTAACTTTTATTTTCCAAAAGTTACTAACACTACACAACATTGTTCCTATCAAGTTACTGGAATTGTTCCATAAAGTCAACAAAATACCTGAAAAGTATTTACAGAATTAAGGATTACAATGTTGAAACGGTTTGCGCGATACCCGAGCACCTATTACAAAGCCGTAAATGCCACAACAAGAACGTGCCTGAAATATGGAAGGCGTCGTAACAGTTTATTGTCACATGAACGTTCTCCCAGATTGTATTATTATACCGACAAATCAAGTTGTCAGGACATATAGCAGGGCCGGTGTTGTGGGGAGGAATGCTCTCGTATCCGCCGTCTGCTCTATTTGCACACGTTTTGAATGTCATTGTCACGGTGCTAATTGCCGGCGACTGCACGCTCGCGCCGCGGCCTCACCCACACCTCCCGCATCTACATACATTTACAATACCTCTCTATTTTCCCCTGAATATGCAATTTCGGCTTTTCATGCTACACCACCAGCTGTTCTCATTAAAACTTTAATGAGGTATAAGATAATATTTATTCGTATCTCGGCGAGATTATTGCAGTAATATTACAACGCGGGAGGAGGTGCCCCTCGGGCGAGGGGATATGAGTATGATATTTTAAAGTCTGTTTATTTCGTTCATGAGGAGCGAGAATGATCGTGAAAGAGAAGGCCGCACGCAGTGGGTTCGGGGAGAGCGCGCCCTCGTCGTCGCCGCCGCAGCTTCGAATTAATTTTTCCAGGCAGTTGAGTTCGAATGCGCTTCCGGCTTGAGTTGCTTCAACTCGAAAGCAAACTTTTCGTGTTTACATTACTTTAAATTCTTTTACCTCTTAGCTTTGCTAGCAATACTTTACATAGTATCATTCGTCGTATATTTATTTCATGTTTCACAGAGAAAAGTTCCTCGTTTTACTTCAGAATAAAATACTCCAAAGGCACACGTATTTTTCTTTCGTTCTAAAAAGTTTTTAATATACTTACCTACCGGGTTTTACGCCGGCGTAGACCTCGCAAACGTCTGCTGGAGCGGTAGATAATAAATGTGTCTAGTTGACCTTTAGCCAAACAAAATACTGTTAAGTTTCCAGAGTAACTGGTACTTACTTAAATAAATTGCGAGGAGATTTAGCATAGTCGGAGTTCCTAAATCACTTTTGAGTCAGAAAACTTAATTTTATTCAGCGAGGATGCCTTTTAAGAACTGCTGAATACATATTTTACTTTGTGAAAAAATGAAAACGTAACGAATTCCATTTAAAATTAAAAGATACTTAAATGCCGACAAAGGTGCTCAGGAATCGGCTATTAATCCGTTAAGTTCGACGAACGGATTGAAATACGTGCAAGGTAAATTTCATCCAGGTTTCAATATTGGCTGACTATATTGCCTTCAGCGGAGGAAACGCCATTGCAAATATGATTTAGCGACGAGCCGTATCAAAGGCTAATTGTTAAATCCTACAATGTGACGAGTTTTAAACCGTAATACCATACAAATACGTGCCTATAGGTGGTGGTACCCACCTCTATTCACGTATGAACTATATAAACATAATTTAATTAGCTTTTCCATTGTGCTGGAGTGTATTGACACGGTTCCCATTACTAAACCTTTTATGATACCACAGTAAATCTCACACACATAACCGTACGATGAATACAGTTCAATACTACTTGCGAGTCGATTTCAATTGTGTGTTTACTTCATGTTTTTGAAATTAAAGTATATCTTCTATATATAGATTATAATTAAAAGTGGTTTGTTTTATTCAGATCTAATGAACAATACTCTTGTTATGTAGCAGTTAATTTACGGGAAATGCACGTGTGATCTGTTCAACAAATCCACAAAGGTTTCCACGAACTGTGTGCGCTACAAACGGAATATTAAAACCGAATTCAAGTTTGTCTAAATGCAGTTACATAAACTGCATGTTGTGTCAATGGGTGCCCAATCCACCTACGTGACGTTACGTAGAAATAAAACAAATAACAGTGTGCGAGCTTATTTCGAAATCCTGCAATGCTTTGAATACGGTAAGCCCGGTCTGAACTTAATATATGGCGACAAGCACTCAGCGTGATTAGACGGTACCTCTGCTATAACGTATTTATGTGAGCACATTATACGAAAACAATCACGTCTCTATTTACACCGTGACCTGGAATTTGGAGAAAGATATTGCGTATTCCTTCAGGACTATTCACACTGTATGGTTGGACCTTAGAAACTTTTACAGTAATTATTTCCTTCGTTTCCAGTGTTAATGAAAAATGTGTACATGCAAGTAATTATAATTTTGTTAAAATGTGTTGCTATTAAATGAATTGAAATATTCTCAATAATGGCGTCAGTGTTGATATGTCCACTGCGCTCGAACATCACACCGGTGACAACTTTCATTGTGATCTACAACAATACGGTTAGCCCGTACAGGTGGAAACTTTCTGACCAAGGTTCTTATCATATCGACACGTTAAAGAAAGAAAGCAATGTCTTAACTTAGTTGTCCATAAGCGGACACTTTGTATGAATAAGGTAACTCTATCAGTTCGCTCTCTGATTTTCCGCCTTCCAATTAACTAGTAATCATACACGCCCCGGGAACCCTTTCATTACTGGTAATGAGTTTTCACCCTTCGCCGAATAGTGGACATCGGAGCTTTGATAGACTGCGCCACCTTATTTTGTCTTTTGCTTTCATGAACGCAAATTGGGCTCGAGTGACGCGTCCGCTCAATTAGCCGGATTTTAGATGCGGGGATCGCACTCAATGTGTTGGACGATATTTAATTTTACTCGTCGACGGAACAGGAGGGACGTTGATAAAAGTTGTCGTAGTTTTGTTTCCGAACTAGGGGCAGAAACACAAAAAGGCTTGACTTTTTACGGTCGAAATGTGACTTTTGGCAATGGATTGACTAAGATAGATTTGTTGGATGTGCGAATAACGATCGGTTTCTTTAAGTTAAAACTTTATAATGTCATGCCAGTGAATAATATATGTAGTCGTCAAGTTTTCCAGGAAAAATCACTCGCGCTTCGCGCTCGTTATTTTTTAACCTGAAAAACTTGACTCCTTCATTTGTTTGCAACGAACCTATCGGAAAATACCCGATAATTTTGAAGCTCTTGTGGTATTATAAGTGATTAATTCACCTACATCAGTTTTCAACAAGATTATAAAAATATGCAGGTTGTATTTTATCGAGTGGATGACATATATTTAGGTTACCAAAACACTACTCTGGTAACGGTACCAAGTCATCCTCATTAGTGTTAATAGCGGTCGGACGCAGCCGATATCTGAGACAGAACGGCTTAATTAATGCCAGAGCCAGACTCTTTGTCAGATAATCGATAAATCATTTGTGATGCTGTATGGCGCTCATTAATAATAAGTAGATTAATAAACGGCCTTTATGACATCGCTTTATAGAATTATGAAAACAAATTTATGATCGAGGTATCGAATCGAGAGGTTTCAGAAAAAAAAAACACGCAAATTGATATAGATCGTTTAATGTGAACAATCGAAACGATTTTGAAAAAATACATACAAACTGTTATAATCGGTTACAAAACTTGTGTGAGTAGCATTACAGTCGCAATCTTATCAGTCTTGACATTACACAATTTGACCGACTAATCGCATCGTTACGGAATATCATTTACAAAGAGTTCAGATTTGCTGCAGTTACCGAATGTGTGGGGTTGGCTGCAGATAGCTAGTCACTACAACAGTTTATGGAAAACTGAGCATATCGATGCGTAAATTGCAATTTATTTACATCTTAACATTCTAATGTTATTTACAACGGAGGTTGCCGTGGGGCGACGCTTGGCAGTGGCAGTCAGCGATAAAGGCTCATCCAGCCTATCCAAAACGGTTTAGCTTATTTTTATCGCATAAATATTATGTTTATGGAGCGCGTAAAGCTATGGATTGTAGGACTATTCTATGGGTATGGTCCTTCCGACCCTTCCCCCTACACTCACATACTCGTTCTGAAGTGCACCCGATAGCAGTTGCTCAGTAATGTATGCTCAACATGCGACATTAGCAAAAAGCAAAGGTTCCTGTCATAACCGCAAAATGTTCCAATTTTACATGAACTATTCTGAAAGTTTTCAGAAATTAATATATATTTTAGAACTGCGCTTCGCTTCTACTACGAGATAGGTGATAAAATAACAGCCAGTTTAAAGTTCAGATTTACGAAGTGGTTATTACAGTTTGGACCTTTGAATTTATGTTTGTCGTCTGATATTCTTGTATATTAATACACAGGTAGTTTACCGGCTACAGCTAAATTACTTTGAATTTATTAACACTAAGCTACATAACAACTGTACAAGATTTTGTGTACGTAGATTTACTTACATTAATGAGAATGGTAAAATATTTTAATTAATACCCGTCGTAAGTGATTGAATAAATAAATATCCAATATATTAATTTTGAAATGTTGGTAATTTTTATTACAATGATACTTTTATCAAAGTGGAGGCATAGAGAGGTATATACACTCACACATACATATTTCATGCGAAATGGTAAACACCCATAAAATATGATAATAAACACACAGATATAAATTAACTTTTCGTAACTGATTTTTCTTCACAAAATCTTTGGCACGATACACTTTTGTTGTTATATGTATGTTTACATCGAAATATTTAATAGACTCAAATTTTTGACAGCTTTATTTACAAAAATATATTTACAATAAACATAAAATATGAAATAAAATAACCAAAAACAATAATAGATTCATAATTCTTAATGAATATAGCGTTATCATTAATACTATCAGTAACTACGTAAATCGGAAAAAATAAGTTTTCCATTAAAATGAGACTATTTGAATATACAGTAAGAATATTTTCTTGAGGCCAAAATATTGGTTATAACTTATTACATTATTATAAAAAGTTTTATAAAAATACTGTAGAACTATAAGCCTAAGGGTATTGGTTTTTCAAAAACCTCATTCTACTATAATAACATCAACATATAAATGTAACTCAGTCAAATAATAAACGAATATTACTGTGAGTATTTATCAAACATAATAAGTAGAAACGTAGCAGTATAACAATAAAACAATTGAACTATGATTGTATCGGTTCAGAGTTCGGTGCTCATCTCGGCGGCCGGGGCCGGCTTGTTGCCGCTAGGCGAGACGGCGCTCGCAGCACCAGATGTTGCTTCATTTGCCGAACTCAGTTGCTCTGCAGCCTGGGTTTATATACAACATGACTTTAATTTGTGAAGAGTTTCTCACCTGGTTTTTATTCATAAACTTTCAGTTTTTCAATATTTTTTTTCAATTAATATAAGACATGATGTATTTTCAGTCACAAGAACAAACGGTTATCAAGATTTTAATCACAACAAGGTGCAACACAAGAGTAACACAAATGAAAACATGTAGGTAATCTGTTGGAATAAACACAAAACATTGACGGTTAGACCAGGGTTAGTTAAGGGTTAGTGTAATCACCGCTAGGTCACCGCTAATCCGTCACCAGCATGCACATACAAAACAGAACAAACAGGATCTGAACAAACCAAGGGGTGCGTGCAGCTACTCATTCCGCTAGGTGTTGCGACACAAACGTGTTGTCCGGTGCGTGGCTTACTTACTGCGTGCTTTCTATGAGAGGTTTAAGGATAATGTCGAGGGTGTTGTCGTGTCGGTGCGCGAGGCGCGAGTGCGTGCGCGCCACGTTGGCGTTGTGGTCGCGCGACTCGCGCGTCGGCCGCGCGTACCGCCGCGCCAGCGACCCGCTCTCGCCCACCAATATGTTGTTGTTGCTAGCATGTCTCTGCATCCCAATAATCATACACGCTAGACAAACTACCTGTGCACACCCTACAGCTTTATACATGGATTAAACAGTCAATATATATGCATATGCCTAAAAGAAGACTTATTTATATAATAAAGTTCCCGAATGAAAGGCGCGCACACAGTGCTAAAGTTGTGCCGTTTGAACACCGTGCGCCGATTAGGCACGCGTACTCCTGGTTGATATCAAACAAGGAAGAACTGTAGCACTCTGCTTAATTATAAGCCCCTTAAGCAAGTAGGTCTTGAAAATGTTTTTGAAATACATAGGTATAAGAAAATATACAAGTAGAGCTACATAATATTTTCAAAAGATCGTCAGTGAAATTAGACTACCTTACGCATGTCACTTCTATGCTAAGCTTATGTTGATACCTATGAACTAAAATATTTAAGTTTCCATGATAAGAGTTTTTCACAGTTCTGCATGTTTTAAAATAAGTATGTTCAAATTACAGCAGCCTGTACACTGTTAGCTTTTCAGCGACCCAGAAACAGGAGCTGCAGATTATTCCAACGGCCCTTGTGATTTATTTAATTCCGCTTCTTTTTTGCTTCCAAGCATTTTACTACTTTTTATTGTGTAGAAAAGCGGGGAGGGAATATGAAATTGGTGCGTTTATGAATAAAACTAGACTGCAAAACAGAGGTTTTTTTGAAAACTATGCTCAATTACATGTTTGAAACAAGGGCCATCGGTGAGCGGAAGACATGTTAGAGAAGCAAAGCGCCCACTCACGAAGAGAGAAAAGCCACCGTCAGCCGCTTGAGGGTAGCGCGGCGCGAGGTCGCGGGGGCGGCGCGCCGTGGCCGAGTCGCTCGCCACCGACAGCAGCGAGCGCTGCGAGCCCGACACCGAGGCGCGCGCGCGGCCCGGCGCCGCCGGCGGCCGCCGCGTCACGGCGCCCGCGCCGCCCGCCGCCCGCGCCCCGCGCCTCCCGCATGCCCGCCTCGCCCGCCGCCCACTGCCTACTCACAGGCGCCGTCCTCGACGAGCTCCCGGCCCCGCACTTGGCACTGTCGCTGGACCTGCACCCGACAGACATGGGCCTTACATCAGTTTCCACTCGCCTGCTGAACACAAAGTTATACAAAACGGTCACAGGAGACGTTATTTCTTATTTTCCATCGATAACCTCGGCGGATCTGCACTAAGGTATTCAGATAGTTGGTAGTTAGACTATCAGTCAGCTCAAGGAATATAATTGATGTGCATAATCACCTCTCCGAAGAGTATGCATAGTCCTGATCGGCGCCGAGCCCCGAGTCCGTGTGCTCGTGCGAGACGCGGGCGCTGCCGATCAGTTCGCCACTCGAGCTGTTGCTGTTGCTGTTAGTCACCGGGCTGTAGGGGTTGTTGTTGTTCGAGATTGGGGTCACGTTGCCTTTGTAACCATTATTTGTCAAGAAATCATCGCCAGCCCGCCCGACGGGTTCATCGTAGCTCGGATAAACACGTCTGCAAAAACCCATAACGTAAATCATCCATATTCGGGCAATAAATCACAGTTTATGGTTTGCAGGGCGTACCTTCCATGCTTCTCGTGACCGGTCCGATGCGTGCTAAGTGTGCTAGAGCTGGACCGTAGGGATCCTTGGTTGTGGTTATCGTGTGTGTTTTTGCCGTGGGATGAGGAACTTTTATCTCGCCTCGCTAACGATCCGTGTTCAGCTCTTGAAATTAATAAACGTAAATTAGAAACAACATAACAGGTTAAAGTTACTCCCGTAATGAGATAAGTTTTTCTTACTGTCTATGCTTTGATGACGTTCGGAGCTTGGTCTGCCGAGCATGGCTGGTCTGCACCACGGTATAAGGGATTTCCTTGAGTTGCTCCTCTGTCATGCCAGTGGTGTCGACTAATGAGAATTCCAGGTGCTGCTTTAACTCACTTGGCAGCCATTTCTTATCGTTTGGAGATCCCGACCGTGATCTAAGAATGAGTTATGATGATTAATATTGATTGAGAATGATAAGGGCGTAATAAATAATTAGCTGAAAATAATATAATTATACCGATGCTTCCGATGTCTACGGTGTCTGTGGGATGATCGATGCGTCCCAGTTTCTGGCTCCATTTGTGAACGACGAACGTTTGCGACCTACAATGCAATTTCGCTTTGGTAAGATAAAAATAATTATGAGAAAAAAAGCGAACATTCACTCTTTTCTCTCATGATAATTTTTATCTTTTCATAAAACTTACTTGGACTCCGCTTCCTACGGTACTTTGTCGTAAAACTTCCTTCCACTGTGACTCAGAATCAACCAGTTCATATTCTCTGCAAAATCGATGTCACGGTTAATGTTAATCTTATTTATGCTGTGGGAAACTGTAGGTGTAACTGAATGCTACTGACTTGGTATCTGGTTGTGAGTCATCCTTCTCTGAGCCCGACTCGTGCTTGTGTCGGGAGCGGTGACGTCGGTGGCGGCGGCCGGACCGGCCTGATCCTCGCGACAGTTCGCTTTCCGCGTCCGATTGCTGTCTTCGTGAACGATGCTTATGTCTAGCAGAATATTAATATTTTAAAGTTATGTTGCGATCTATCCCTTAAAAATACATTATAATTTCGGCTAATGTTATACCTACTAATCTAAAAAGGTATCTTTTCCAAAGCATGTATCAAAAAACTTTAGACAGCGAACACTGACGTAAAAAAATAGACACTGACAAAAGTTACCGCGTGAAAATAATGGATTTTGAATTTTAGTTGGAAAGTTGAAGAGTAGCCACCATTATTCACCGCAAAAGAACTTTTGAAGCGGTAACAAATTCGTAAGAAAGCAACGTCTCGTACGTGCTCGGTGCAAGATAGGCACTGTTTGAAGGTAACACATTGGTTCAACAACTTTCCAAAGTTATTATGACATTAATTCAGAAATATGGTGTTTAAAGAGTTTAGAGAATTTTTGCATGTCTTTGTCAAGAAGATGCATTTTTCAAATTAGGCTGTATTTGTGCAAGTTGAAACTGACTTGCGATTGGAACGGGAATCATTGGAGCTTTGAGAGTCGACCGATGCAGATCGATGTCGTGGTGCCGGCGGAGGTCTGGTGGCCGTGGGTGATGCTGAGTACAGGCCACGACGGATCGGTGCTGACCGAGTCGACCGCGGCGAACCTCCTACCGCTTGGCCTTCGCAATTACCCATGACTTCGCCACTGATTCTAAGCCTAAGAAAATATAAACAATTACAGAAAACAAACTCTCCCAGTCATAAAAAAAATCTTCTATAAAATAAGCTAAATAAAATGTCGACGAGTAGGCCCGATGTTGACGACACATTCATAATTGATTTAGTAAAGTTAACTAATGAACTTACGAGTTTGGTCGATGTACTGAGGTAGGTTGTTTGATTTCTGGGGGACAGTCTTTTATTCTCAAGTCTTCTAGTTTCGGAACTGAAATAAAGTTTATATGTTATTTCCAACCAAAATAAATTCCTTCTGAAGATGTATGTAAGATGTCATGCTACTAAAAGGCATGTGTAAATCAATGTTGTGGAAGTAAATATTTATTTATGAGTTTAAAATTATCATATCAATACCGTCATTTAGTGATGCGTGCGAAGCATGTGGCGGGCGGGCGATGCGTCGTGACGGGGTGCGTGTGAACGTGGGCGGGGGCCTGGGCCTTGATCCTCGACCACTGTACAAATATATACGAAGTCAGATTATGAACATTTATTTGTCAAAATTATTTATTTTATGAAATTGTCGAGTTGTCTGAATTTAAGATATTTAATCCTTCGGTCGTATTTTCGCCTCCTTCCAAGTTTGTCGGTGCTCGTCAAATATTGTAATCCTCTTAATATTTGCTTTGTTAGCAGTTTAGTTATGGTCCGCTCACCTCGTTCTGAGGCGGGTTCCTAACGCGAAGATGTCGGCTGAGGCCGGTGACGTCTGCTGCATTCGGAAGAAGGTGTGGTGATCGGAGCAGCATCGCCACAAGTGTCGGCACGCTGACCGCGTCGGAGACTCGAAGCCGTACGTTGACGTATCATTCTATATTCAAAATACCATTTCAAGAAGTCATTATGATGTTGTATTAGGTGTACAATTGGTTATAAAGTAATAAGAGATGGATTGAGACCCTGGATGGATGGATTTTTGGCCAAAAAAATTCTAGACCTTCTGAAAATCATTTTTTAACCTCAGAACAGAAGACTTTTTTCTATCCTTACCCTTGTTTAAGATAAGCCAGATTATGTCTAGATTCTGTTTTACACGCGGCCGTAAAGTTCAAATCTTATCGCGTTCCTTCATGTAAAAGATTTCTTTTGAGATTATGTGAAACACGAATCTGTGATGTTAAAAAAATCTTAATAGATACGTAATATCCAACGAAATTGGATGTTAGAGTATTGATCGGCTAATACCTTTAACTAACCGTTCAAGCGTTGGTAATATAAACATCTGCAAAGTTTGACGGAGGTAGCTTTTATTATAAAAGTTGTTTCATTTCGGTTGATACCAGAGAAATCAAGTAGGTAGGATACTATAAAGTTTAATGGATGCCGTTATTATTGTGAATATACCTGACCAGGAAAACGGGACATCCGGGTTTCGAATATTGAGTAAGTAGGTGCCGTGTTTCCATTAAGAACCAAATGGTATCACATAGTTAACATTAACCGTCATATCTTACTAAGACCCAAAGCTTACAGGTATTGTTTGTATTGTCTATTTCCACAGATAAGATTCCTTAATAATCTATTGTGTGTCTGTTCTTTGTACAATACTCGTAGTAGTTTCTATTAGTTACATTCTTGACCATAAATAGGCTGCAATTAGCTTGATTAATGTGGTTTGATACTTTAGCAAAGAAACACAAAGTTTTATAGAGATATCGTTAATCTACATAGCATAAACCATCGTCTTAAGGACTTAGCAAAAGAAAAGTCGGGTAGCGGCTGGTCGGCGCGGTCGGCGGCGGCGGCGGGCGGCGCGAGGCTTGGCGCGTTATCGCCGCGCCCACAGCGCTGTAAATACTCCGCTCAGTTCTACGCGACTTATCTGTAATTGCCTGCCTACGAATGTCTTTCAAGGAAGCGACGGAAGGTGGACTCTATCTTGCAGCACTATTCAAAGTGCGCCCGTTATCACTCTCCGCGATCCGAAACGAGAAATGGGTCAAGTGGAGCGCCCGATTTTAATGTTTACTTATTCGTCTAACTCCACATTCTTTTTTATTTTATGTAACAAGTTGTTCTTACGTTTTTGTCTGCTACACGGAGCATGAAGTACCGTCCCTTGTAATAAAGTTTGGAGACGCGCGGCCAATAATAGTTCGCAACTGTGTGTTTTCCCCGTAACAGTAAAAGACCGCTTGGCGCCAGCCCGAGGAAATATTCTACGCTGTCTTCACCCTGCCACAAAAAATGGATCATTGTTTATCTACATGTATAGGTATATATAATTTTCAACAAGTTAAACATATTCATTTACCAAAACTGGATGTAGATCCACACCATACATATCGAGCCATTTAACTTTATCTAAATAGCTCAATTCTGCTTGGGCCGGCGATATTCCCCTGTAAAAAGAACTGTTATTAAATATTTCTTTGAAATAAAACTGAGTTAAAAGTCAATTAAACTGTTATCCTTAATTAATAGGAGGCATTAAGGACAAAAGGCCACAAAAGGCTAAGCAACAATGAATAATCGGGGCGGGTGGCGCCGGTGTCGCCGCCCTAAGCCACGGCTCACTTGCTGTTAAGTAGGTAGGTACACATAATTTGCATGTAATTGCGGCTTTGTGACGCCAGCGGCCACAGACTGCATCTTTGCGCAGTTAAAAATTCATTCAATTAGGCGAGAAAGGCGACGAAGTTTAATTTCCGGGCGGGCGGCGACGCTTTCGGCGTGAAACTGCGCCTCTGAAATCTTAATTTTTAGCAACTTGCCTTCTTCTTGGTTAATTAAGACAATAGTACGTTATAACAGGAAGGACTTTCTCGCGTCGCGTTGGGCGGATAAGTTCTTAATTAATATGATGTCTATTTTCGGAGACGATGGAAATATAAATTAATTGAGTAAATAAAAATGGTGCGCTCACCCATATTTATTTAACAGGAAATCAGTTATAATTATGTATACTGTAGAGTTAGATAGACTTATAACGTGTTGTTGTGTATTATGTAGTAGTGGTATAGACTTACGTGAGCGTGCGGTGTATCTCAGCGGCGCGCGCCTCGAGCTCGGGGCTCTGGTGCGCCAGCAGGCGGAACTCGGACACGTAGCCGAGCCCGTGGCGCCTCGGGTCGTAGTCACCCAGCTCCGCTGCACAAATCCTACCAATAACTACTATGCACACAATGCACATTACTCACATCACTTTATTACACGCCTACGGCAACTAGCACAGCTATAAACTCTATAAAATAACGCACGACAAACATTGTCACGGCAGACTCATTTAGCTGACAGGATACTTCAAACAGTAGGTGGAAATAAACCGAGAGAGCGGCGCTATTCCATTTTTAGAACAAACATGTCGTTTATGCTCTGCATTTGACCAAAATATCATGAACAAATTCGTTATACGCGGTTGTATTGCCATTACAAGAGTCGGCCGTTCTTTTACAATCGCAATTAACGCTGTTAGGCGGGGGTTTGTGTCCTAACCAAATATAAGACGCAAGGTAAACACAATAAATGTATCTCATCGCGTTGATTACAAAATTGAGGTTAGCTGGGTATAACGTCGCATTAGGGATACGTGTTACATTTGATAACCCACACAGATATTTAAACTTTCTTTTGGGTAGGGACGCGACAATATCTCCAAGTGGCACATAAAAGAAAATACTGGTCCATTCTGCGTAGTTTACTAGACACGTTATTCAGGGTGAGAAAGAAATATCCACATACGGAGCGGGTTCAGAAAAACTATGACTAGTGAACGAGGCTGACAGTCATTTCCCGTCGTATATCTTTTTTTTTGTACTCGGAAATCGCAACATCTGGTACGCTGGCGAGTGTACACACATAGATGTTCGGACCTTTCATACGGTACGTAGCCGAAAATCGATCTCAGTGGCGTGCACTTGGAGAGGCCTATGTCCAGCAGTGGACTGCGATAGGCTGATGATGATGATGATGATACGGTACGTTCACGGTTGTCTGAAGAATAAAATGCTGTCATTGATAAAATATCACTTACTTTGATTTTGATAGCATCATTTGAACGGTGTGTGTTTGTTAGGGGCGGACTCGGTCTATGTACCTATTTATATGGGATTTCTGCTTCGACCCTGTATCTTTTATTAATGTTCGAAGAAATACTTATCATTACCAGAAGAATTTACATCTGAAACGTGTTTTTAAATTATGTAATGTTTTGTAGTAAAAAATATAAGTATAAAGCTTTGCAATGTTAAAAGCAAAAAATAAATAATGATGTGTGTGTTAAATGATACGTGTATTTCAATAATTTCCCGGAAAGTACGTTTTAGTCTCACCCAACATAACTTTGACTATACTTATATACAGACGGGCTCTACATATTTAATTACCGTGGACCAAGTGCTACAACCACCTGTGAATGAATAATATCCTAGTGACTGACGTTTCTCGACGGTGAAGATAGATGTGCTTGTAATTTCCCACGATTAAAGGGAACCCTTCACACAACTGCAAACATCTCCCTGACATTGCTAATTTGAACTTCAAGTCCACCTTTGAAGTTAATTTCAAATATGATCTTGCTTCTAGAAACAGCGAAACAATACAGTGTTATTTATTATCATTTAGCCTGCTGAACTTTATCCATTACGAAGACGCTTCCATCTGTTGAAAGGAGGGCTCCTTTTATTTTTATTTAAGTACATATATTTATGCTTGTCGTTTAATTTCCGAGCAAGTAGCTAGGGGCGGCCATAAATCTGATTATTTTTAAACTCAGTCGCTTCGGTCTATTTTATGGATGCTTAGAAAAGTCGGGATACAAAGAGAATTACATATAACATACCTATATCTTTGAATGTTTAAATGGTCCTGGCGTTTGTATTCTAATTAATGAATGTTATTAGAGTGTTTGTTTTCTAGTAAAGTAACAACTGCAAATATTTTTTTAAGTAACATTAATATCTGTTTATAGCAAACAACGAATGTGATAGCCAGTCTGATAAGTATATTTTGGATATTTGTAAGGCAGTTATAGTTCAATAGCATAACTTTTTAATACTGATTTAAAATTGCAAACTATTCCTCTTCCTCACATACGCTGACTTTGCTTTGTTGTAGTGAAAACAAGCGTATTGTTGTGTTAAACTTCTATATGACACAGGCTCACTGATGCAGACTGATTTATGACAATAAATACACCCGCAGCTCCACCTGTCATACGTCACGTTTTATTATTCGGTGAAGTTCAAAGAATTTCATTGGCAATGGTTTCCATCAGATATCCAATCGGTATAAGTCAGTGCAGGAATCTGTTTTATGTTGGTAAGTGTGAGTGATGTGTGAAGAGACCATCTATCATTTGGCAAAGCGGCGAGCCGCCCACACGTCGCGGACGATAAATGAATGGTACTCGCCACAGCCGAGTTTAGCTTACACACTACAAAACTATTGTACTAACCACATTTCCATGATCACATAATAATAAAAACTCATTAAGAACCAAAAAAATTAAGAGAATGAATATTCATGTGCCTTTTTATAGTCTGTTAATGATCTTTTTATAACTTCACGAATTTATAGTTATGTAACTGTATTTAATATTTGATATCTTACATACAATAAGATAATTTGCATGGTTATACTCAAAAGCTTAATTACTTATTAAGTTTCAAGTGTGCAAACAAAAGAGGTATACAATGATTGAACATCGTCCATCTTCCGAAATTAATGTACCTATGTAGTTTTCACGTTTTATGATTTATTCAAAGAGTATCTGTAAGCTTGGCTTTCGATCGTTGCTAGACACTCAGAAAGCCATAAAAGCTTACATTATGAAAACAGTTATACTATGAAAACAGGTCTCGTTCTCACTTCTCACGCTGATTTACACTTAATTAAGCATAGAACAAAACAGATGTTTGCCATTTAACATTTTGCTGAAGCAATTTCTAATTAAACTTGTGAATATTTTTTACTTTGAACACATGTGTTAATGTACAGCTATGACGACGTACAAAGCTTATAGTTATGAAGTCAGAGGGAAAAAAAGTTATGGGAAAGTGTACGTAATTTTGATAAGTAAATTATTCTTGCGTCGGCTGATGGTTTCACGTCATTTCCACTGAAGTAACATTATGTAGATAGTTTAAAGCCTGAAATTAATTTACAGTAGGTACACAAGGAGCGTACGTTGTTTAAATGATATTCAGTATTATAATGGTGCAGTGTGGCTACGTCTCAGTCTGCGGCGCGGGCGCCTCTGCCATTGTCCATCTACTTGATTAATGCGAGCGCGTTACACGACTCCGTTAACTTGTTGCGAAGGACAGATTGTTTCGCTTCATTCGTCTCTCCCAAACCGACACTTCCGACTAGACAAAATAAGAATACAATCTCCCTTGATTAATAGCATTTTAGTCTTGTAGCTCAAACGCTACTAAAGTTATTCTTTCTTAAAGAAAATTAACTCGGTGTTCAACTTTGCGAATTTTATCTTCCTCCAAGACATAATTACGACATATTTCCTTAGTTTATTTTTCTCAGCAAAGAGAAATGTTATAATAACGATCAGAAAAGTTTACATAACATGTTGGAAGATTCACACCCAGTCACTAACGCTGAAACTTGTTATTTTGTATTCTGGCTTGCAGTTCTCAGTTCAGCGTGCGAAATATTTTAATCATGTTTAGTGCTGTAATAGAGTTTCTGCGTTAACATCTGAACAAATATGATGCGATTTTGATACCACGTGCAATGTTCTGTTTATAAAAAAACCCGTAATGTTCCAGTGATGACGCAGGTCCTCATTCCGAATAATAATATGTATTTATCTGAAGAACGCTCTCAGAGCACGTAACAATACTTTATTCTTTCATATATACTTTTTTCTTTCGTCTGAAGAATCAAGTACATAATATAAAGAGAGATGATTTCACGTGTGCAATTTATTACGAGGCATATAATAGGCATACCTGTAACATAACGACGGTAATAGGAGTGGATCATTTGGGTGTAAAGGGGCGGAAAAACGCAAATATTTTACGTTCCTGCTTTATGAATGTATGAACGAGCGTTTAGAATGTTACTCATATACGTTTCGGTATGTTAAGAAAGCAATTATTGAAGCTTCGATGTAAAAATGTCGTCTTCTTAGAAATCAATATACAGTATCCAAGTAGGTACAACAAATAAAAATGTTCATACACGAGAATAGTTCATGATATCTGATTCTATTTCCTACGTATAGTGCCTACGGATGCTGTTTAATTAAACAAAAATAATTATACTTAATTAATTTTACAAACAAGCAATTCCGCCCGCGGCAATCAGGAATCGTATGCTCAACAAAGGCACACCCAACTTGGCAATAATTAAGAAAGCGTAATTGAATTTATTTTACAGTAGTCTTCAGGGGCCATTCAAAATAATTTACCGGTACAACGGGCGATTACAAAGTTCGGTAACACGCAAAAATGTTGTTCGGAGCGTTGAGAACGGTTATAACTCCGGTATGTGCCCCCTGAGGTCGGACAAGGGTCGCTGATGCGGGCAGATTAGATGCAAACGATGCTGCGCGCTGATGGCTCATTTACCTTCTGAATAACGCATCGATATTAAACCTTCGCCGCCCCTACTTACTGCGCTAGATTGCCCCACCAACATAAATGGCACTTTGATGCTTCTTTTTGTTTGATCGTAGAATACAAAACGCTCTAAGTAGTATTAAGAATTCACGTCTTGTATAAGATCTTTTCCAGATCTCTTAACGTCTGAACTTGCCAAATTGTTAATTAATATTATTTGTATCATACCATAAGAACAATGTGTAAATATAGCAATCTTTGCTTTGAAGTTACAGCTACAAGATGATTGGAATACCTCCCACGGAATACCTCCGTATTGTTATGTTTATTAACACATCTCATGTTTTAATAAAATATTATTCAGGAATAACGAGATCGTAAGAAAATGGCAATAAAATTAATTACGTTACAAAGTCAATTATAAATATTGAAGCGAATATCAAACTGGGGGAGCAATTAATTACGTGAATCTTCAAAGGTAAGGTCGAGCCGAGACGTAATTATCTTCTAATGTTTATAAAAATTTGGATTGCCTAAATTAGGTAGTATGTTATAACAGACGTCTACACATGTTGTTGAAAGAGTAAATAGTCTCTGTATTTTTCCTTAAGCACGTAGGTATAAAGATAGATTTTATGGAGTCGTTTAGAATTCGCCGTTAAAACTTGTCGCTTAAAACATTTCTATAATCCTCGGACTTATCGGGAGGGTGCAGTCTATTAGCCGGAGCCTGAAGTAGCGAAGCGGAATGCCTGATAAATTTTACTGCGTTTGCGGTAAGATAGCTCCTCGTCCCGCCACTGCAGAATCTCAGAAGAATGGCACTAGCTATTACTGGCTACGGAATTTAGTTCGACTGAATAGTATTCCGAGTACCGCTGAGCCAATGGACTGAAATATATAAAGAAGATAGATTAAACAAACGCTTCGCAGTCTCTTAGTTCAAGAATGTATCTTTTAACTAAATACACAGGATAAATCTTATTTTACGTCATCACTCCTCATTTGGTATTCAATTCAAATTCAGCAACTTGCGAAGGAGTTCAAAAATGACTATGACACATTATAAAAGCAGGCCATCTTACATACTCATCTTGCATTCTGGGCCACACGTAAAATTCACAATTTTTAAGTACCTAAATCCTGAACGTGTTTACTTAAACTAAAAGTTAAGTATAAAAATAATCTTTTACCAGGATATAATAATTTTATAAACTGTGAAACCATAAGCTTTAGTTACACGTGTATTGCCAAAACTTTTGGGGTTTCATACATTTCTATTTTTCGTTGACTGATATGATATTTTCGTACATTTGGAGTATGACATTTTTGTTATTGCGATACATTTTGTTTCATTGTCGGCAGTTTGTATGTAAGTGTTCATGCGTTGAGTTCAGTCGACTATCATTCGGCCCCTCTGGCGATGAGTCAACGTCCCCACATGATCGCACACGTTATTATTCCCTTGCGTGTACTAAACAATTTTATACTGCGATTACTAGTTGAACTAAGTGTGGCTACACATACATTACCTTTTGGAAGCGTTTCAAAATGTCTTGATTGATGTATCTATCTTAGAAATGCCTGAATGTTTCCTATGTACCTATCGAGTAAATTTTTTTATGAAATGCTATCGAGTTCTCTTTTGTGTTAGAATTAATTGAAATAAACCATTTTCGATAACATTCTGTGGCAAACATATAATAAATACCTAAAAAATATTTGTTGCGGTTTGTGCCCAACTATTTCACTAGATCACGTTACTCGAAGTTAACCTTAAATAAAAAAATCGTTTTCCGAGAATCTATGTTCACAATCAGGTTAATAAAATAGGTTTGTTATTGCGTGAAATACAAAACGTGTGTGATGTGGGAAAGCGAAGCGACCACGACTGCACACATTACTATACCAATATAGGTATGTAAGAACCTATGTGGATATGTTCTGGGTGTCTAGATAGGTGAGTGATAAATTTTACAGCCTATAAATATCCTGCCCTGTACATAAGCTTTTGAATGATTGTAGGGGAAACATGACTATAAAACTTTTACATTTGAAACCTAGACAGGAGTAATATTTTAAATTTTGTCTTTCAGTTTGTTACGCTTTTGCTGCGTCAATTTTCTAAGGTGTAATATGTCATAAAATTGTTCGAAAGTAAGGAACGGACATTTTCTTCAGGATGTGAGTGAAACTACTTGTATAGCTCAATGAAATTAATAATTACGTTTGAGCGGATGGTGAACGGACTTGTAGTTGCAATGTGCAGTTATATGTAATTGCTATTGCTATGATATTGCTTCAGGCAGGCTATGACAGGGTTGAAACAACCTTTATACCATGGTTTAATGCCAATAAATCAAAGAAATAGTCAAAGAACCAAGTCGTATTTATTATTAGTTTGACATAGAAACAATACACAATCTACTATATCGATTTGCTATTTATAACCGAGAAGATTTTATCAAACATATTAATTATTAATAAGCGTAGGTTACATGATACGAACATAACTAAAAGAATATCGGATTACAGTGCAATCAACCGAAAAGTTCAGCATGATCATTATGACTGTTTCATAAAATTGCCATTTAAACTGAAATTGAGCCGAGTCTCGCAAATGGCTTCATCTGCAGTCGATAATAATATGACCGGGATACGGATATTATCAGATCCCGGTTACGATGGATATTGTGATTATTCCGGGGTTTGATCACAGAAGTATTGGTAAACGGTGACGGTAAACGTAGAAGGGGAGGCTTTAGTCAAATAACGAGTGAATAACATCCTTGATACTTGCTTAAGAATAAGTAGTTCCTTTGTGGAGGGATTTTTATACACCAATTCACCCCTTCGTAGTTTGGTTATAGTGCATAGGTATTAGGTATAACTACTCAAAGACAATGAGTCCTCCTTTCGCACGCTCTGTTATATAGAGATTATACTATAAAACATACGGTGACGAATACAGATGCATTAAACAGACAGATGTCCCCAGGTAAATCGTAGTGTAGAGTGTGACGTAAGCAACACGTCACTTGTTATACCTAAGCTAGCAAATCCTAGGCTAGTTACACAATAAGCCGGGCGGGTTAGTGGCCCCGCAGACACTTTGTAACCGGAGCACGGGTCGCACTTGCGGATTTTACTGCCACTAGCCGCACCACAGCGAGAAACTCTAATTTGTCGCCGATGTAAACAGCGAATATACTCCGAAAGTGCCATCGGATTAAGTCCACGCCGCATTTCGCTATTGCTCTCAGCCAGAGTTTGAAGTCGTTTTCTTTAATGTACCGACTTGTTTATTTCTTATCGACAGTAGTTTGAACGGATTTTATGCTGAGTTTTAATAAATGTTTACTGGTAGTAAGTGGTTTGGATTAAATGGTTTCTACGTTCTAGTGGATTTTGGATTCAATCGCAGTTAGTAATAATTTAATAAAACATTGCAGAGCATAACAACATGGGTTCAGCTAATAAACATTTCAAGCTCCTGTATGTACAAAATTACTTCATATTTATTTTATCTATTAACTCTTGTAGCATGATGTAAATGGAGATGGGACGGGGACACAGGTGGATACTTAAAATCCGACCTTTCAACAAACCCTTGTTTGTCTCTTTTCTCACCCAAGGGAAAAATTGTACTCCAAATAAATGCTTCCTTTTAAGACTTGTCTCTTGTAATTACATTTTATGAGCGAATGATTATGTTATGTAATGGACTTATATATTTTTTGTCGGGTTCTAGAAAAAAATACTAATTATAGTGCTTCTCATTTTCCATGACACATGTCACGATTAAAATGATAGCTATGTATGTAGTGACATTGAACCATATAAGCTAAGTTATTAAGTATGACTCACATTGCAGTACATATGCGGCGAGCTCCGCGGCGAGGTCGAAGTTGACGGGCAGGCGCCCGCGCACCACGTCTTGCTTCAGTTGCAAGAACAACTGGTACCTGATACAATAATACACATATTAAATTACATGATACATACCCTTGTTAAATTTTCCCTAAACACGAAATCTCTATTCACCCATTTCATTTTTCTGTAACTGGCTGATGGAACTCGTCAAACGCGTTGCGAAAAGATTGCCCTTAAGGGGAAATTAAATATTAAAAGACCATCAAGGCAAAGGTTTTCAAAGAATTTACGAGTATTAAACTGCGGCCCTTACCTAAAGGAAGACGGTTCCCCGTGTTGTACTGATATAGACGCGTAACGCGCACCGGCGCCGGGGGTGCAGCGTCGACACCGTAATAACGAAATTTTAATAAAACATCCCCGTACCCACCCAGCATTCGCAGCGAATAAAATAAAGAATAAATGAAAACTCCTCAAAATTCCACTTAACTGACTTCAATTGTAGCCTTTGTTGTAAAGTTTAAAGGAAATACGAGTAGGCGAAACTTTCCTTGTGGTTTCAAAAGATATTTTAGGCAAAATTTAAATTGTAGCCCTATAGAAAAAATTAGCGAACTCTTGTTTTAGTGAATGGTGAATATTACTCGGAGGGGCCTATTTTATAAAAGGTGTCCAATTAAAACTGTCCATGAAATGAAATTCCTGTGTTGATGTTTCACCATTGACAGTAGAGCGAGTAGCGCGCACTGCACCGCCTGGCCCCATTCATTTCATCAGTGCGACGTCAGTTTACGAGTGCACCGCGTTTATTGCGAGAGCGCTACACCTTCTTTTGTGCTCTTACTACACTTCACTCTCTTTTATGATTATAAAAATTTAATAGTTTAAAGTAGAGCATAAGTAATTCAATTCTATGCACTTAAAAGTAGATGCGAATTTTTAAGGCTTATGTTTTAACGGCAATGTGTTCAGTTATGTTACTCTTACCACAATAGCGTACATGACCGAGCCATGTTGTTATTATTACGGTTAACATCATTAGTTAGTTGGGTCCCACCCACGACACAAATGTACTTATTTACCACCATAAAACTCTTACTGTCCTTGCAACGTTACACTAATTATGTCCCTCTATCTCTCCGCTTTATCTTGTTATATGTGGGAATAATGGGCCACTCTCGTAGCTCTATGTTCTTAATAATGTATAAACTTTTTTATACGGGGTCACAGAGACAAAAACACTACAAAATGAGGTACTTATATACGAAGCACACCAGTGAGCACAGCCATGTTATTTGTAAAGCATTTGTCTATAAATAAGTCCGTGTCGTCATTTACGTCTTATGCTTCATTGAATATTAAAAAGGATATATCTGTGTCATTTTATAGCTAGCGTGGTGGTGACAGAAAGCGTCGGTGGACAAAAATGTGTGGCTTAGTGGCGTGGTGCCGAGGCGCGGTGTCGACACTGAATCGCTGACACGAACGCACGTTAAGAACACAGATGTGTTTTATTATCACTTCCTATTTCATCCCTCGCGCTCGTGTATTAATGTGCTATAATATGAATGATGTTGTGAAAGCGTTACTTACATTAGTGCCTACGTGTCGGGACACGTGCGAGTTATACACACACCGCACTCAACGCTTTGATGGAAAACCACATTAATAAATATCGCTCTGTATAATTTGTTAATGTTCAACCATTAATTTGATTTTCACATGCAGTTAGCGGTTTTGCTGGAACTCATTATAATAACAGATTTTGTTTGTAAAGCAACATATGTGAAGTTACATAAGCTTATGTTTATGACAGTTCGTCTGATTTGGATGCAGGTGAACAGTTTCCTAAATCATAAATGTTCTTATTAAAACTTGAACATGTGAGTTTCAGAAACAGCGGAAGGCTGATAATAAAATCCATGTTATTGACGAAGTATTAACAAGCTTTATAAAGTTTTAAATGAGGTAGCATTCGACTTATAATGATATACGAGTATTTCAAAACATGTATAATTATGGTAGTCAGTAAAACATGTTTTGTTGATATTCTCTCGAGATACTGTCAACATATTTATTGAGCAGCTAATTTATTAATTAGTAGAGACTAACAAATCACTTCGGCAAATAAGAACCTAAAGCAATAAACGCAGGAAGCTAATACATAGAAATGATTTTAATATTAAATGTAATAAAACAATTTTGAAATGTATTTTCCATTAAACATATTGCTAACATTGAAACAAAATTTCGCTATTCATGCAATAATGTGCTCGTGCATGTTGCCTATATTGACAAACAATGACCTGACCGCGATTGTTTTGCGCTGAAGCCAACAACGTTGTTGCCGGCTGTTCAACAATAGATGAGTCACACATTCCGTACTCACCGGGTGATCTCTTCCAGAAGTTTGCATGGGTCTGCTGCGTAGAATTTCACTCCGAAGTAGAAAGTGTGAGGGTCGGAACCGCGCAGTTGTCGGCGCAGACGCTTGCCCGCATCCAGCCAGTGCTGCACAAACGTAACATATAAATCATACTTATACGCATCTTATGGGTAATGGATTTCCTCAATGATGTAGTGAAAGATGTATTATGGAATGTATTGGAGTTTCTTATCTGTTATACCGGCTGTAAATAAAGTGTAGGAAGTCATTTACTGTAATATGGACAGTGTTATTTCCTAAACTTTGATTTGTGTCTGTGGTATACAACAGCTATTTCTAAAATAATAGAATACCTTCTAGTTTCTTATCGGCCAAAAAATAATATCACACTGGTTGAATATCTTTTTCATATATTTTAAAATACATTTTATAACTTTAAACCCGTCTCACACGTTTCAAATCCGGACGCAAATACAAGCAAAAATACCTCGCAGATGGGATATAATCTCGTAATCCAATTTTGCTACGTCATCTTAGCAAAATGGCTATGCTTTGAACAGCCATAAGTTTTTAAAACCGAACCTACCTTTGTTTGTTGTTGTTTGAGAACATTTTTCTAAGTAATATTCTATCAAAGAGCTTTTAAAGCTTATTTGTTTCCCGGAAGGTATCCGCATAAATAATGATATGGGTACATATTTCAATGGCTCTTTGTTAGTGGGAACATATATTTATTTTCTTAGATATAGGATTCGATCCTATCCACAGATTCACCCGGTGATACTTCCATGATCTGACTTCCAACACATGTCAATTTTGTTAAATGTATGCGTTACACATATTTAGGTACTTTTTCATTTATTTTATTTGTAAGAGGAATAATGTATTAGTATGTAATAAGGATTACGTACCGTTTGGTTATCTTGATCGACATAGCGCAAGCCGAAATAAGCCGTCTCCAGAAGGTCGAGGTGACGAAACACCACGTCTAGCAGAGCTTGCCCAGTATTGTTATCCTGAAATAAGTACACATGTAAGTTTTCTTAATTTAACCATTACTTATCTTGTAAATATTATTATTGTAGTTACGAAAAATTTTAACGGACGGTTGACCTATGTTCCAGAATATTTTGAAAACGAATTTTCTTACACATTACACCATATAATTTTACAACTATGTCTGTTTGTTAGGTTTAGGTACGTACTCAAGTCACTAAAGTAATGTCTTTGAGAATTTCTCAGTAAGAAACACTGTCCTATTCCCCTAACCCGAAAGTTTACGTCAAACCGAACAATAAGTAGTTTGTTTTGTTTTGAGATCGGTAATATTATATAAGTAGCCATAATAGGTATCTGATCACAAACCGCCGGAAACTAACCTAGTAGAAAATCGTTTGAGCTCGATCAATACAAACCACAACTCGGAGGGTAACCACAAAACTATATTCTGTTTTTATAAGTTCTACAGTCGTACTTGTAAACACAGCTTAAAGAAACTTCGGAATTGAAGTCAATTATTATAATACTTGTTGGACCCACGTCCTAGGAGAACCACTTCCCGCAACTAAGTAGAAAGTCCTTTCTCAGGCTCAGACTATGTGTACCAAAAAAGTGACTAAAGAAATAAGTCTAATTATTCTTGAATTCTATGCGAAGCGTCTTGTGGGTTTGCGAAAGCAGCTGTAGAATGTGTTTTATTTATTTTGAGCATAATCTCTTATCAACTAAAAAAATAACAAGTTTTATCCAAACATTAGCCTTGATGACTATATAATATATTCAAATATTAATTGTTAACGGCAGCTTCATATCGTATTTCAACTACTTTCTCTAATATCTGTCTGATCAATAAATCACCGTCGCATTTCAAATTCAATATTCTCGTTCCGTGCTTAAGGAATCTTAATCAACAGTTATATCTAGGTTTATACCAAGCACCTATAAACTATGCCACATTAATTTAATTAGAAACATTTTTTTAAGGTCAAGACCAATAGTTTCATGCAGAATACCCATTTGAATTTGGCATAATAGCGTAGTTACCTGAATTTATTAGCCAGCCTAATTTAATTTGGCGAAAATAAGCTCTCATTATTCGTTCATCGGCAGAGGAATGCCTTTTAAGAAATTCTTGCCTTCTTGCAATTTAATTTTGCTTAGCTTAGAGGATACTTTATTTTAAAAGCAACTTTTATCAAACTCAAGAACTGCGTTATTTTTAAAGGAGTATTTTTATCTATCCAATTTAGCAGTGAACCAGTCGATCTCAATAATTGTTCCACAAATGAGTAATTTGCAATGTAAATGAATCAATCGATGCAGCGGATATGCATAGCTTCTAAGAAACCAGATAGCAATCGACCGGTAGTATAAAGGCGTACTGTTAGAAATCAAATGCTATCACGAGCAATAATGCAGTCGCACTATCTCTGTTTAGCATTTCTTGATGCTCAGGTTTGAACAATTAGGCTAATGCGCACGCGATGGGCTTGGGCCGGTAACACCGGTAGTCGGGTTCTGCGTCCTGCTAACATAATGAACAGGTTCGTGAGGAAGGCTCTCACGCGCACCGTCTCGCTGAGATTGCGTGCGCGCATCGCTTCGCGTGACGTCGTAAACACACCCCAAGGTGCTAGTTTACATTTTTCCCAAACAACTCAACATGTAAAAGTCATTTAAATTGCTTTCTCAGTTTGATTTTTGGAGCTTTTTTTTAATAATTTCGGGAAATATTCCCAGCAGTGGGATATTGCGTGAATTGGCTGCTCATGAGGTACCTATTCTGAAGTCTGAGATTTTGTTTATGTCATTATTGGTCAAAAGAATGTTAAGCTTTCAGTAAGTTATAAAAACAATACAAATGTTTTTTTTAATTAACTTTAAAGTATCTATACACTTAGTAACACAGTAAATTTAATGCATCCGAACGCTACATATTCGCTATTGTCTAGTCGCTAACAAACAAACATGTGATTTGACTATTTACTGTGTACATACAGCGTTCATCTAACAATGACGATGTGAATAATGATTGTTCCGTGCGTAATAATATTCAATCAACATTAGTTAAAATTATTTTCACGTAAATAAACACAAGACCAATATCGAATATTCAAAACATAAGCTCATATAAAAGGTACCCATCGCAGCTTTTAAGTAGATTCATTAAAAGTTAAAAACATTCACAAACATTTCAAAAACACCTACTTAAGTACGATTAAAATAATGACTCAAAATCCAACTGGCAAAATAAGTCGCAATTAAGAGAGCTACGTGCGTTTGAACCAACATATCACTATAAGTGTACATTTGGCTACAGGATCCTCCGCCGGCTTGTGGGAAAATTGCGAAACAGTTCGTTGGGCTGAATAATAAATGATTTAATAACAGAGCGCGTTTGCTCCCAGCGTACGTGAAGCTCGAAAAATAACAAACGATTTGAAAATCTGGCAGCACTGTGTGGATGTAGTGAGCGACGTGCACGCGATGCCGCCGCGGGCCTCGGCGGGCCTCAACGCTGGCCCACCAAGCCATATACTTCAATTTACTTTTCACTTCGTTTTAATAAACCTGCGTAGTCGCACTGTTTTTGTTTTGGCCGACTATAAATAGTTTTTAATGACCATCGCTTTACCGAATTCTGGTATATGTCTGATACCTTCTGGTAACAGAGCTAGCTAAACATATTTTGGTCAATATGTCAACTTATTAGAAAACTTTGATGCATTATTCTCGGCTTATTTTGTCATGTTTTCGTTATGCAAATTGGTTGGTTGACTTGCAAAAAAGAAAGTCGTTGAAGTCTTTTCTTCGATCATTTATATCTGGATTAATAATATTCAAGAGAGTTTCTAATGGAACGGTAATTATTTAATATGTCTAAATCCAACATACTACCTACTTTCTTACTAAATATTTGATGATATGGCAATGATCGAACTGACTGCCATCAGTTATACGAAACCAAAACAGGCAGAAAATACGTTAATGAACACGCGTGCGACGAATGGACAGGTAATTGTTTGGTCCATTGTGCAGCTGATTGCGAAGGGACACGGCAATGAAGACGTCATCAATAAAGCAGAACTAGGAACGAGGTGCATCAGCGCAGTAGACCGTGAAATGCCGTCGAGTCAATTTGCCGGCGCGACAATACACGTCGAAGCCCGCACCACTTGCCGCCGACACTAGGCCCGCTTCATAAATTGCTGTGCAATTCCTTGCCTTCCCCTTTACTATCTGAGCCAAATAAAACGCCCGCCTCGCTCGCCATTCAATTGTCTTGACAAAAGAAAAGCTTGTTGCTTTTAGCAATGTAACACTCAATATTCTTTACGCGACAAAAAGTAAGCAGCAGCTCAGGCTTTAAAGTATATTATCATTTTCCACCAAGACTTCTTCGGCTATATGCATAGAAATAAAAAATATAGTATTCCCACACGCATAGCGGAAGAACAGTTTTGTTCCATAAATATTTCTCAAGTGGAAAACACATTCATAAAATTGCGGTTTATTTCAGGTTTCAAATGTAACGTTGCGATGAGATCATCCAATCGACTCGTTTACCTGTAATTTTCTATAATAAACTTAAGTATGAGTCTAACCAATTATGGGCTACGGACGGATGCTTCGACATTTCAAGCTGGAAAAGATAACTCTCGTTTGGTCGTCGAATCTCAATGACTGGTCAGTTCCGAACCAGTGAAATGGTTGGATTTATGAGTTCAATACAATTCACTAGAATAAAATCTTTTTGTGTCGGAAATCCAATCTCAACCATTGCTGCCATAAATCTGGATATTATTTTCATCTCTTGCAAGAAAAAGTCCTCACTAGATCCGTTAGGAGACAAATGTTCCTTTGTAGATAGGGAAAACTTAGGGAAGGACGGTGATTTATCTAAAATATCCATACAATTTAGCGAGAAACGTCGAACTCTTGTCGGTTCCACTTTACCCAAATTGGATGATTTTAGCCCAATATATCTTGAGAATTTGTTTGACGAACAAGTTAGGGTCTTCATACAGAATGAACAAAAGCATTTGTGGTATAAATTCCTCGGTTGTTTACGGTTACGATGGAGACTTATATGAGTATTATCTCAAAATGAGAGGGTTTAGCGACAGCCTTCATATTGTGCGCTTCCAACTTTAACAGATGAGTTTTCAAGTAAACCATTTTAGGTAATTCTGGGGAGGTATATCGGAATTAGAGATAGGTTAATCGAGGTTGGTTTCAGACTGTTTCAGATAGTAATAGTGATGAAGGTAAACATTAGAGACACGTTGATAGGGCCAGAAGCAGGCGTGGTCGGGTCCTCGCTCGCGAGCCACTCTCACATTCACCACGCGGCGACAATGCGAGTCAAATAGAATTTAATATTCATAGAGCCGACGTACGATTCAGTGAATTCATCGCCCGCACCTTGGACCCGAGCTTCGCATATAAAAGACCTTCCTTGAGCCCCTGGGTGTACTTCAAATAATTCGTCTCGGAATAGCTGCATTTCACGAGTGCGGGTTGAGAAATGGAGAAAAATCCACGCGTTGTTTCATGTATAAGGGAAAATTGAAAAATACTATCGGCGCCCGTTGGGACCCGGAGTATCGGAGCCCGTCGCGGTTATGGTGAGACTAAAACCTCCCTCGTCTCTTTCCGCTATAAGCATCTTATTATCACTTGGGATGGAAACAAAAACATTGTGGACTGTGGTAAACAAGGCTCCGAGTATTAATGGTAAATATTGTTCGTATAAACAAAACAACGATTCTCTCAATGTCTTTTTTGTTTCCCACTTATGTTATATTTATAGTTGGGAGTTGTTGTGGTACCTGTATCTCGTGCAGCAGCTCTCTCTCGTCGAGCAGCACCACGCGACAGGCGAGCGTGCGCGGCGCGGGGCACAGGCAGTCCATCATGCCGGCGCCGCTGCCGCGCCCGGCCCGGCAAGGCCGCTACGCGACTTCTGCAACCAATGACGGGACTTTACATACTATAATTAACATTACCGTAGATCGTGATGCTGCTGTAAACTAAACATATGCCTATAATAATCATAATCATAATACAAACATATTTCTATTCAACAAAAGAAAAGTAAATGTTACTTAAAACCTATAAAATGATTTTCCAATCCGAATACATGATATTGTACAAACTACAAGCATTGTTTCTCCAACGATACGCAGGTAGGCCACAAATTCTAACACAAGAGGTAGAGTAACCTCGGTATTCTATCCACAAAGCCAGAAGTTGTTTGAAGTCAATTAAGGAGTTATTTGCAGTCAGACTCAATAGTAAAATCACCAAAGGGTTGGTCGAAACCAAATATATCCTCGTTAAAAGTTAGTCTGGTGTGGGGAGAGCGCGCACCCGCTTCTGTGTTTTAACAATTTTATTTTAATTAGTAGCAGCGCCCTCCCTAATAGGCGGATTTGATTCGACTGGATTTTTAACGTACACAAAAGAAAAAATCAGTTTTCGGGTATACACTGTGTATAGGAGGATTTTACCTACGTTCATTAGCTGCCAACTGTTGGGAAGCAAATTAGGGAGTTTCAGCACTGTCAGAGCTATTGCATTTTGCCTTTATTATATCTCCGTATTCGAGCGTGAGTAATTAACTTCATTAAACACTGTTGTATTCATATTTAGAGTTATGTGTAATCGTGATTGAATTTCATAAAGTTTAATGAGTACAAGTTGTAGTGTATTGTTATGAACATAACATAAGCCTAACTCAGTAAACAAAGCTGTACGAATTGAAATAACTTGTGGTTTTTCCTACTTTTGTTAAATAAAATTCAGGTTGCCGCAGGATAAATTCTCGGTTCTCGCGTTGCGCTCTTTCCAAGTCGGTCAAGTGCGCTTGGACCCGCTCGATGGCTTTTCATTTTCATTGTTTTTCAATGCCGTAGTAACTTTCCCGGGAACATCGTAAATTAAGTACCCAATCTCTTAGCGGCCGTGATTGTAGACCCATTGAATTAAACGGTGAAAGTATTTCTGTTGGCTATAAAGGTTGAAATATGTCAGTTTAATGTAATTAATTTGGCAAAACAATTAAACCCTGAAATTATTTATTCTTGCGTAGGTCAGTTATGTGGCGGTACGTTGATTTTTTAAACATCCTGCATTTTGAGTAGATTGTAATGAATTGAAAATAGAAGTGGATTAATGGAATGTCTTGAATTAAGTAGGTACTTATGTTTATTGTTTAGACCTCTTCAATGTACTCAAGATGTAGTGAGAAAGGAAAATATACCTAGTGAGTTATGTTGCAAAAGTTAATTCACTCTAACGCTTGTAAGTTACGAAGAAACTAGTAACAACTAGAAGAAAGAGGGACCAAGAATTGTGGAAACAAACAACAGACACGGCAATACGAGCCATTAATCCGAACGATCCCGACAGAGATTAGTGCTCCCGCTATTGACCCCACACCCCGCGCCACGTCCCCGCACGTACAAAACATTTTCCCGCCATTGTCTGACTGAGCAGGAAGTAAAAAGAGGAGTCGCGATTGACATCGTGGCTGCGCGCGGCGACCCGGCACCCGGTGTGCACCCCGCTCTATCGCGGTTGCACTCGATATTTGCGATTTTTCCTTTGTTTTCTTGAGAAGATACACACGAGATACTCCGATAGAATCGACGAACGCTAGATATCTAAATAACACGAGTCCCCGGCAATGTTCTCGCGCCGCGGTAATGTCTCCACAGTCTACACAATAATCACGTTCTCACGTATAATATTTCCCATGTGCATCGCGGTAACGAGATTTAACAGTTCTTTACAAAGACTCTTCGTGTACACTTTTTAACATTTACAGTAAAACACGCGGTCTGTTTAGAAGTATGCCTTGTTGTTACGCATAACAAGCGATTTATAAGAAACAGAATTTATAAGGCAGAGACAAAGGATTTATGAGACAAAGGAAGAGAGAATTTATTTATTCTAAGAAATTCCTCCCGGCGTTATGTTTTCTATTTTTTAGAACGATTTTATTTCTGTAATTCCTGTGATTACGGAAATAAATATAATCTAAAGGACTTCAAAGGGCGCGTTTTTTGTAAGTATCACGTAGCTTTTCATTCCGCGGAGAGGACAAACGACAGGCGAGGCAATTATGAAGTCGTTAGTGGCACTGCGGGTTTATGTAATGCTAGTATTTAAATCCTTTTGAGTTGTAAAGTAAGGCTGTTATCGTAACTGAACGTTAGGTTAACATGGTCTTCGTTGGCTGGTGTTTATGCCTAGTTTTGTTTAAATGGTAAATCTGAATAACACTGTAAGTGTGTGGTAGAGAATATGTGAGTATCGAAATGTTTCTTAGTTATTGGTGATATAAACAGCGTGTGTGCGAGCGGACGGCGTCGCATGCCGACACGCACTCGCCGCGCGCATACTGATGGCGACGCGTGACGCGGCTGACGCCTGCTGCCCGACACTATCTCAACTGCTTTATAATAGTAAATACTCGTTATCTATTCCACACTTCTAATTGTACAGGCCCTTATGTGTACGTACAAGCAGGTTTAATTACATGCGCTTAAAAGGGCACCACATGGACTTTGATTGTCAGAACTTATGTTATTGTCTGCGCGTACCTTTATATGACTTTATGGCCTAAACAAAATGACTCAGTATTGATAATGAAGGCAAACAAATGAAATAATAGTGTCAATTAATTAATAACCCATTAGATGAGTATGAAACCACTAGCTCAGAAAGTTTCCCAAACCTGGGAGATTTACAGGAATAATGTTATTAAAATTAGAAGCCAAGTTAGCATTGAATTTGTATATATTTTAAAGTGTAAGTAGCTGATTATTTAATTTAGGAATATGTACCGTTCTATGGTAAATCTTCTATCTATGAAGTATACTAAGAGATAAGTGACAGTTCTGAAATGATCGAAGAAGTAAAATATTTTCGTCTGGTATCTGAGTGCATGTTTGCGTCAAACAACTGCTTTCACCGATGACAAGCCATTAATTTTCGACATTTGTGAAATAATCACATGCCTGAGAAATCTATGCTTGCGTAAGTACATATAAACACAGTGCACGTGATAGAAAACTAGATATCAAAGAGTAAAAAGTAGGGTAAGGGGTTTAATATAAATATGCAACTCATGCTGTTATAAAGATTTACTTTACCTTTCTACTTAGATACGTATATATCTATCATGAACGTCTCCATTATTAAAGCAACCTTTTTGGAAGTAAGTATTTAAATATGAAAAAGGTACTTTGTACGCCCTTTATAAGGTTAAAAAGAGCTGTTAAACCCAACAGACTTATGCGAGTATAGAACGGCTTATTATATTCCTGGTGACTAATAACTTAAAAGTCGACAAATGTTGGCAACAAATAAAATAACTTGGCAGCGATTAAATATTTTCGCGACTATTATAATATGTAAGGTTCAAAATTAAGGGTGTTATAAAAACTAAAAACTAGCAGCTGCGTTTGGGTAGCAAATAAACTATACCAGTCAATTGAAATATTAGGTGAGGAGCTATTTATAATGACTTGGCGACTAATAATGTTAGTTGGGTGGCAAAAATAATATGTTACCAACTATTTCGTGCCGACTAAAAACCCAGTTTCAGGCTTCGCTTTGTGGATAGCGCTAAATATTAAAAGGAGTACAATAAAAAGGAATAAGAGTTAATTATTAATATTGTGTATCATAATTTCATGAAAACGGCGGAAGGTGCGGTGGTATTATCTCACTTGGCGCACTATGAAGATGGTAGAATTTAATTTGGATTCATTTTATTTAGCATATTGCCATTTATAACCTTCAATTAAAAAAACATTGTATAAAAATTTAAGTTAGTGACGAAAACGAATCGCTGCAAAACCGACTCCACGTAGTCTTATCTGCCCTACCCCTAGAGTGCAATTCAAAACCGCGTAGGCGCGGAGGGGCGAGGCGGCCTGCGAGCTGAGGCGCAGGTAGTTTTAACGCTCGCCGCCGCAGATGAGGCTGGCCGGGCTTGCCGGCCAGCAAGCCGAAGCTGCGGTGGTGAGCGTGAAAACCATCTGCGACGATAAGCTCGCATGGGACCGCCGGAGCCCCGCAGCGCCGGAGCCGTGACAGAAGTCATGCTTGCTGCATGTTGCATGCTTACTTCCATGCTATTCATCCATAATTTTGAAAATAACAGCCGCAAAAATTTTTTCTTCATGCCATTTTAGACTTTATTTAAAGCTATTAAAAAGTCGCACAATATATTTATAATAGGAGCTAGTTTATATTTATTCTTCATCCAAACAATTTTAAATAGAACCTGATTTGTATTATTTATGAATGCCTATTTTCTATTTTATTGTCATCATTAAGTTTTCGCTTAGATATTAATTCAGTTACCAAAAGAAAAACTTGATGCTAGTTTAAATTAAAACGGACCTCATAACTGATATATTAATATGCTACCTTTTACTTATTATGATACTCCTTTTTAGCTGCCAACCCATTATAAATGGTACCCACTCTATTATTTTTTAAAACCTATATTCGTTTTACTTAGTCGCCGCGTTAAATACATGCCGTATAGAACTGACGTTTTAATTCCTCAAGCAGGTACCTATAATATTGCATTAAACATCCTTAAAATCGTCAAATGCGAGATAACTACAAGTAACTTTGTTCTTCATAGCGACCTTATGTGCACGTAACGACATTGAAATGAGCACAAACATGGTACATTAATGTAAAATAGCCGAATAGACGGTAATACACCGGTATCAATCAGTACTAAACAGGTACCAGTAGTTCGTTTGACTAACGGAACGTGAATATTTCGTCCGGATTCGCTGCATGAATGAGTGGCTTTGTACCAACTGCTACTAAATGACGCCGAAACTACCTACGTTTTATGAATTTCAATGGAATGCGTTTGTAGAGTGCCTAGGTATTGAATGAGGACCTCTCAAAATTACATCGCTGTTCATCGGCGAGGTTTCAAAATAATTGAAACGATCGGATTTTACACAATTTTTTTATTCCGATACAAAATTAAATTCTCGTTTCACGTTTACGCTTTATTTTGTAACGAAATATCTTGTACGTATTGAACGGTTGTAGGAAACGTGGAAAACAAATTACTTCTACATCATTATTTTCTCAAATTACACAATTCAGAGGGCTCATGCCTATTCCTATTAAGTCAAATGACCCAGCTCGAATTTTATACGGCAATAACTCGCACGCATTACTCGCGAGTTGCATGTACCGCTCGCGTCTGATATTCAAGCGTTAGAGAATAAATTGATCAGAGGCCGTATCTCGGCGGACGGACGTCGTAAACTTTGTACAACACCGGCCGCACTTTTCGCGCTTCGGTGCGATAAACCTACACACGCAAAATTACATCGATAAGGCAAGTTATCGTGAGATTTTCTTCAGAGCGCGCTGCAGTTTGACTCTAGCCGTTCAGGGAAATAAGGAAGTCATTTTCAGAGATTTACTTCATGTTTCTTCTTTATATTGTTAATATTGTGGGTTGTACAGAACTTCACAAAAGCCCATTATACACCCACTCAGTATTATTCAATAGTCAGTTCTGAATATAAAATGTAATGCATTAAGCACTATATCCTTGAAATAAACTTAACAGATGACTTGGATCCGAGTAGTTAGCTGGAAAGAAGCCAAAAACAGGGTTGCGAATAGCGTATAAGTAGGGACTTATACAAACACATAGACCTAGGACATGTGTGAGTACACTTTGCTTAGGTAAACCTATCCAATAAAATGTTAACAACATTCTCGCGGTACGAAATAATCATGCAGACCTCCAAACGGTTGGATTGGCGCTTAACATTATTCAAGCCTGACTCATAGCGTAATACGTTCCAAGTACTCCCAGACTCTTCAACGAAAGGTTTTTTCTTTCTGTTGAAAATTAGTAGGTACATTTATTATTATGAGTAATTTCTGGAGTCTCAAATTAAGGCAGGTAGCCCGCGGCGCTCGCAGCAACAATCAGTGGAGCGGCTCAGAGCATCCCATATGAAGGCTCACCTCGGTTTGCCCGGCTCCGCCCACAGTTTAACATTTTTCGACTCGCCTGGGAATTAATACTAGTTCGTTGCATTGTTTATTATAGACCACTCTAATTATACTGTCATTATTATTTTCGACTTAAGCCGAAGAGCGATGTTGTGGTTTTATTTTGTTCGTCCGTGATTACCATTAAAGGGTCAACGTCTTTAAATTGTTTTGTACGAAATTATCTGGATACTATATAGGCTGTCGATACAAAAACGAATAAAGCTTGCATGTGAAACGTTGTTAGCGGAGCTCTATACAAAAGCTCTGTTGGAAATATTGGACGGGATGTATTTTGAAATTCATTTACCTACTTATTGCTTTGTTTGCATTGACATTTGTAACCACACAAGGCAAAAAAGGTATATTTTTGAACAATAGGTCTATTAGGTAAATAACCTCTTATCGTGTAACAAACAAACAACTTCATCCATAACGCTTGGTATAAAAATAAATAAAAATGCATGAAAACAAAACATTTGGCCTGTTTACTTTGTTTTTCGCAAGTGACGTCGAGCGGGTACATTAGCATTAAACACATATAAAATTCGCACGCTCATAACTGCGCGCCTCAATCCGCAAGCTCGGAAACCGTATGAACGAGGAAATTGTGAGATCGTTATTTTTTGTGACGTAATAATAGAAGCGTTAATTAAAAAGCTGCAGTTATCACATAAGGATTCTTAAAGCATTGCCTGCTCTCTGCCCGGGAGAAGCGCTCACTGCAATTTTAATAAATAAAAACTCCTTTGAAGAATTATTATGAGCGTGTTGCAATTTCTTTTAAGACTGTAAGGAATCGAGAAAATTATCTGATCTCCTTACTTCTGAATGTTAAGTAAGTATGTTATAAATCAACACTTTACTTAGTCCCTTTACCCCCAGCTTCACGGCTTTACTGTATTTGCTGCACCGGTAAATATTTATAACAGATTTAAACTGTGCTTTAGCGCCAGCAAAGAGCTTTTGGCAGCAGAAAGATTCGTAAATATGAGAGATGATAGGTACCGCTAAAGTATAATATTAACGGCCCTCGTGGCCTCACCTGTCTCATAAAGTTACGTTATGTTACACCTTATCACTTACTTCTTCGTACACTCACGCTATACACATTTGAGCTTGTTAAAGTTGTTCTATATGGAAGGTAAGTTTGAATGTTTACGCCTACAAACGTTTATTTGATTGCCTTCGCCTATTTCTTGGATCGATCTAGGCTGTAGTTAAAAGCAATCGCCAATAATCGGTTAGTTAAAGATTTATTGCATGCCTGTGGTATGTGGGTATACATTGAGCGCAAGTAAAGTAGTATGCCTTGTAGAGGTTGCTGGTTGTTTGGGTAGTCGGCAAAGTTTGAACTCATAACTCACATAGGCGGCACATAAGAAGGAAGTTGAAACAAGCTCGCGATTAACATACTCAGTGCGTTTCAACGTAGCGCGGCGCTTCTCCACCTTGTATGAGTGAGCAACTAACGAAGAACCCCTCTAAAACTTTGTTTTACGTTCGCACCGCACTCGCTTTGTGAATTAAAAGCGGTGCTCCTTTCGCACTAAAACGCCCCTTAATGAAACGCGATCGTCGCAAATTCGTCTAAATTTCCGCAACAATGAGTACGCCAGGCGTCGTTTCGCAGACTGCGCGTTACTCATCCGCCCGCATAACGAGAGGTTAAATTAAATAACAACGAAACTTTGAGAATCCCTGGAGTCGAGTGCTGTAGCGATGGAGCTATATTATTAGTTCGATTCCTATTGGAAGTTCCCGACCGCAAACAGCTCGTGACGGGTTCCACTGTACGGAACCAACTTACCTACTGCTGCGCACCAGTTTGCTAAACATTAAAACTACTAAGCACTTGTGAACTCTGGCGCGGACTTAACATTTAATTCTGGTTTTTATTTGTGTCAATGAACTGCACCGGAGAAAAGAGTCAAGTGTGAGTAGCACTTCCGTTAGGTACCAGTACTCCATATCTGATCAGTTTTAAATATACAATATCTTCCCACCCTGCTAACAAACAAGAAGGAACTTTTTATTTTGGACGAGTTTGTTTTTTAGAGTTTTTTATGTATCGAAAAACTATTACTTTCACTTTCATAAGTTTTTATTTGATACTCAACAGAATGATTTGGCCTCCCCCAACCCCATGAACAAAATCCAACTTTTTCACTTTACGTTTATTTCGAGCCGCTCCGGTGGTGTTGTTGTTTTACCAACAACCAACAGTACCCCTATTATACAGATTTAATACCGAATTTAAAGCCTTCGTGTTTTAATAAATAAGGCATGTTTTAGTATTTTCATTTTATGCTTGCAAAAAGAAAGATGGATATTTTGCAATCTATCAATAGATCCAAAGTGTTAGGTACGAATACAGATTACCATAACGCACCTAAATTACTTTAATTCTGGCGCCGCTTATTGGAACGGGAACGCTTTGACAGACACGATTCAATCTAGTAATCGGAAATGGGCATTGTTGCAACAAAGGTCCCATTGTCCTCCGGCAGATCGTCCCCCGCGCCCGCGCCGCCACTCGCCTCATGCTCGCGAATATTCATGCCGCAGCCAATACAGCCCCGCGCATACAGATTCCAAAATGTCCCTCACAATAAATAGAACCTATTCGAATCTACTACACGTGGCCGTATTCATATTGAGTTGTAAACGACTCTTCGGAACTGCGGGAGTTTCAAGAAAAAACATAAAACGTAATTGTGGTGGTAATCTACTTTCCATACCTTGCGAGGCTTTGGCGCTATATCTAAACAATTACTTTTTATTCCAAATGCAAAGACAATTAGAATATTGGGACTAAAAACACAAAAACGATAGCTATATTGCCTATTCAAATTCTATACAAGAATCCCAGTAGGTAGGTACTTACAAGGAAAATTCTCTAGTCATTTGATATCTATTCAAATTATTTCGATTATTTTTCTCGTCACCATGCTGGTACATGTAGACGAGTAGAATCGGTAGTCTACTGAAGTCGGTTGGTGAGATATTTGGTACCCTTAAGAGAAACTTAAAGACTGCTAACTTAAATCCTACTCATTTTTAAAGAAGCAATTTTTGCTTTGACTTGATATTATTATCTCAAATACTACACATAATATGAATCCTTAACACTTTGATTCAATATACGTGAGTATTCAGTACCATTTCCTTGAAAATACATAAAAGTGGAGGATTCACCAGGAGGTACTTGCGTAGTGTTGTCGCAAAACTGCCAATATAAGACGTTTTTCTCGGAAAGCAAGTTTCAGGGAAACTCTAAAATATTGCTCTCAAAGGAACTCTTAGAAATTACATTATTCAGGCACTTTTATATTTGCATGAAATCACTCTATTCTGTTTATTATCTTGTTTATCTGAAGGCACTCATAGATACATGGCGGGGTTAGTAGGTCCTTTCGAGTAACAAGAACAATTTGTAATCTTGAGATATCTTAACAACCAGAGGACAAAAGAGTAGTATAAGTCGAGGGGTCGATTTTCGATGGTTTTGAAGTGGGTGGTCCGTTGAGTGGACCGTGATTTACAAATCTCTGGCGAGGACAAGAACCCTCTTGACCCTCTCGTAAGGTGCCCGAATGGCTCCCGAATACCGACTTGCGTACTATAAATTATACGACGAAATTCAATTATTAAACACCTAGATAGTGCACATTATGTTTCAGTTAATCTATGTTATTGCATTTAATATACTACCTATATATACCAAGTATTAATTGAAAATTCGCCACAACTCATCTCTATCTGGTAATGGCAGTGTTATTAAGTTAGCAATCCAATAATCGGCAATTTAATAGTTGTAGTGCCTAATGATAATGGCAATAGGATATCGTAAAATTTTCGATGTGGTTTTTATCTCAACGATATTTCTAATGAATAAAATTACTGATATGGGAGTATCACATACATATTAATAAAACGGCACACAAAGACATGATTCAAAGCGAAAGCTATAAATGAGATCGACCTCGTTATCACTGACAGGCAAAGATAGAGAGAAAGAAAGATGGTATCCCCCAAGAGACCATCTTCAACCAAAGATACCAATATGTTACATTGGGACCCAAATGTAACATTTGTTACCCCCAAGTTTACTAAATTAGGGTGTCTCACAAAAAATAGTGTTAGGCAATATACCATTAGGATCTGCAAAAACAAAGTTATGTGCTTTATCAACGACTACTTTTTGCATGACTATATTGTAATATTTTACATCTTCAGTAGAAAAAAGGAAGGTCCACCTTGAGCACCTGCAGAGCTTACATCGTTGTGATGGGTCTTTGGAGCCCTAACGCTGAGTTACCTCTGGTTTGTAATGTACAAACTTTGTCGTAAATAAGCCCCAAAAGTACATGAGGCTACTGTATAATCAGTTCCGCTACGAAACAAAATGAGATTATTGCCAAGGTGAGGTAAGTGCGGCCAGCGATGGATGCACGGCGCCGTCGACCGAGGCACCGGCGGCGGCCATTCAACTCAACCGTGGCCTCGCGCTGTGCCGGCCTTCATGGAAAACACTGCCGCTCAACAATTGTCCAGCACCACGTTATCCATTCATAATACCAATCGCCCAAACAATGCGTGTGATACACTAAATCTAATACCCGTTAAATTCGATAATTAACTCAAAACGAAAGAGAATGGTCACGCATCATAAAGTTATTAACCAAGTGAAATTCTAAGAATGAACTTGACATGCTACCATCCATACAAACCACACTGTTGACGCTGATACACCACCTGCACGTACACATTGTACGTACAAGATAAACATAACGAAAACAAAGTTGAAAAAAAAGTGCTTACTTGTAACTAAGTCCAAAGTTGTCCAGTAGACGGTTCAGGCTGAACAGTAACATACAGAGTTGTAGAACATCGTAAGTTAAAAAGCAAGACAATTTTTGCACTTAAATCGTACTTGACGACATGACTGACAGAGCCGGTATTCTCCGAACACTTCACGACACTTTTATTAAGTTCACATTTTACAATGTTGTAACATAAACTCGTCTTAAACTTATCAGTTAATGAAGTTTACACCAAACTGGGGTCACAAGTGTAATATACAAAAGGGATGATATCGCGAGCGCAACTTGGTGGTTGTGTGCGGCAGCGTGCCACCTGCCACTGTTAGCGAACACGAATCTACTGCCGCCGGCCACTGCCTGCCGGTCCCGCGTTCACAACTCCAGCTCACCATGACACTACCGGTTTGCATTCCCGCTCTATCATTTACATTTTAGCACATACACTGATGCGTATACAGTAGCTCTCTGACTCACAGTCCATACCTAACAGGCAATGGATTACGTATACCGAAATTGTCGATCCCAGATCTGTTGGCAATGGCTTGAGCTTTGCGTGGGAGGGAAAAGCTCGCTCGGATCGCTTCCTACGGAGCTATTTCGTTTAAGTAAAACGCAGCGCCCTCTATGTGAGTTAAACAGAAAAACGACAGCGCCATCTACTTGATGCATAGGGTAACATCAACTAAGTATAGTGTGCTTATGTCTCTTGAAAATGTCGTATGAAACTTGAAAGCCTCACCTACGATAGGTATTAGTTTTGATCAGAGAGGTGGCACTGCTATAGGCAACGCTAAAGTTAAACTGAATTCATGATGATAGTGATTTTAATAATAATGAACAAATCTATTAATATATTTAATTCTTAATTCACACAACCTTTCTGATTGCAAAAAAATGACATAATAATATGACATTTGAATGGGACGTTCTAATGTCAAGTGACAAGGCAAATCCATGAAAAATAAATAAGTTTTTATAAATAAGTTTTTTTTATTAATTAGTTTATAATTCTAGGCTGTTTTCATATAATAATGCAAAAATAATAGTATTATTTTATAACTAATATTTTATTTAAATAGGAAAATAATATATTTATTATAAAATCTCATTAATATGTTTCTATTTACTCCTAAGTACGACACTAATTTAAGTTTGTAATAAAAATATAGCCTAAAAGCTATCACAAAATGTATAATTTAATAATTTTTTAATCAAAATATAATATTTCAGATAATTTGATTATTAAAGATTATTTAATAAAAAAACATCGCTATGTGATATCATTAAATTTAAAATAAAAGGATCGTTTAAGGTAAAAAACTTGACCGTGTTATTTTATTTGTATTGTAGTTATTGTATTATAATAATTATAGGCATGATCTAAATCCCATTATGCATTTTCTTTTTTGTAATTTAACATGGAGGAAGATGTCCAGGACAGAGCGAAGTGGAAGAAGAAGATACGGAAAGCGGACCCCGTCACAAGACGAGATAAACGCTAAGATGAAAAAAAACATAACGAATGATGTTAAATCTGCGAAGTTCGACAGATTTCAGGTACGTACGTATTTATAAAAAAATAAAAGAAAAACTTTTAGTGTTATTTCATGATAAAAAAATAGGTAAAGAATAGCCCTTGCTGAATTCAGACATACCTACCCATTTTCTTTTGAAGACGGATTCTCAAAAATGTTCCTGTATCTATGCCTATTCGCAAGAGCATGTCATCAAAATTAGATGTTTTTAAGAGAAGTATGTATGTATATGATATATGTATCTTCAAATAGCAACAGTTTTTAACGACCTCCATCAATGATCTTTAACTTCAAAAGATAATAACATAAACATAACCTCTGCATTGGCAACCTTATGACCACAATACCAGTCATGTTTCAACGGTCTCATATCGTTTATGTAAACGAATGACTCATTTGAACGATTCAATAATTTAATATTCTATCAACGGTAAACATTTCTGACTCACTCAACTTGTTATTAGTGAACGTGATAGTATTCTATGGCTACTAAGACCTATGTATTTGCTAAATATCCTATGACTCCTATCTTTGTATTAATATTAATGAATGCTTTGTTAGAATTTCTCTGAGTAAACCTTTACATTATTTTGCTTTGCGCTCCACACGCAGAAGATCCCTGAAGAGTTCTGCTTCTTATAATGATTTGATCATACGCGAATACAATTATTAACTCCTGTTTGATGCACACAAAATAAGAAAAAACGGATGTCATAATTAATCAACGATAAATAATCATAAAGAATATTTCATAGATTTTTCATGACTGATCAACATAATGACAATTTATTTACTTTGTGTGGCTTCTGCTTAAATACTTTGTAATAACACAGGATTTTTGACCATAGTTAAATAAAATCACTATCACTAGTAGTATCTATGTAAAATGTTACAGATTTTTCATAGGAACTAAGGAAGCATAAAAGCTTCCCCCGATGCGCGTTTAGTTCACGCCTCAGCGGGTAGCGTTTACACGATAGCTGCAGGGTTGAATTATTTGCTTCCTGACTCCCCTAAGGCCGACGCTAAGGTTAGCTTGCACTACAGTGTGCAGTTATCCTTAAACTATTACACTCGGAGCATCATCACTTGGTAAACTCTGAAGATACAATTTAATATTCATGAAATAAATTATGTATATTCGAATATTTTTCCCTAATAAAAAGAACCTCCCATTTCTTTAATAGAATGAACTTTTAAGTGGGATTTATGAGAATAATTATATAAGCACAAAATTGACACCCGAACCACAGTTAATTTTTGTCATTCTAATCGAGTTAACATTCCATTCTTTGACTTTGCATTGTAAATCAATTGATGTTGAAATTGCTTGCAAAATTCCAGTTTAAAATAAAAGAGTAGAGATAACAAAATGGTAACAATTGGATTTCGCGATACGGGTTTACGTATCGAAATAGTGTTTTAGTTGGTAAGTAAGTAGGTATTGCTAAATGTGCAGTTTTAAGGCTTGAATCAATCATTCTAAATTCGCAATATAATTTATAAGAAAATAAATTGAAGAAACCTAGAAAGTGCAATGTGCATCATCTAGCTAGAAGACATGTATGTTTTCCTGATGTTAGTACCTACCTAATTGTATTGAGACTGCATGGAATTGCAAAGAATCCTACAGATTGAGTACGAATTTTAGCAGATTTTAAATTAACACCACTCATGCAAACTCCCATCTCGGTTGTAAATGTAAAAAGTCAGGCCATTTCAATTCAACAAAGAAAATTGGTACCAGTATTCACGTCACTTTGGGCAATTTGCGTAACATAGCGTACATGTAACATAAGGGCGAAAGTATGTATTAGAACAATGAATAGGCTATATCCTTTATGGTCCAGAAACTGCGTCCGGCCTAGATGTGCGCGGTCGTGTCCAAGCCGTAGTGAAAGTACGCCATTGTTATGGTGACATACGTACCCGAGCCTTGTAAGTGCAATATGCTGTAATTGCGGCATTGCCAGCTTAAACGACCGCTAATGTTCTTGTTCTGTGTTTCTTAGCTCTTTGTATCTAAAACGACTTAATGATGACGATAATAAAGCTAATGCTTTAGTAGTTGCCGCTCTGTTGCAAAATGCAGGCTACGTTATTTGTAGAAGTTCTAAGATTTTTTTTCAGTTGGTGGTTAAATTTTGATCGTTGAACTCATTATATAATTATAATACATATGATGTAATAGAGCAATTTTTCAGCAAGTCATATGGAGGCAGACAGATGTGAATTAATAAGTCTCAGTCAAAATGATACGTATGATTATGTTTAACAAATCATTTCCAAGGTTATTTAAACAGCTAACAAATAAGCGACTACCAGTAATGGCACATGTTTGGCACTTAGCGTGCCCACGACACAAGACACCTTGGTGTAAGACGTGACCGGCGAGGTACCTACTAACTATTATTGTCCTCACCTTATTAGAATATATTAAAGCGTTTAGTGTGTGGGCTTCCCTAATATATAGATTTAGAATGTTGAGCACGCCATAGTTTAATACAAAAACACCATCAAATCCGAAATATTCGAAGGAGCTTCCGAGATTATTTTAAAACTTAGGTGTGATTATTTCCTTAAAGTATTTTATGTGGCAACGTTTAAATCATAATCAACTGTGATATGCATTTATGTCAGTGACCAGCTAACAGCAATTAATTTTCTTCCCATTAAATTTCCTTTTTAATGTAGGTGAACATAGATAGTCCCGCGCTTGACCACAATTTCACCTGCTGTTACATTCTTAATGATGCGTCCAACCAGACGTCTTGGGTAACATACACAATTAGCTTAGTTCTTAGCACTGCATGAACCACTACAATCCCGGTCGCACATTACCCAGATATAACCAATAACGCTTGTGTCGATTTCTGTGTCAAGTAATTGTACATTTATCGGCGTAAGTATAATTTCAACAAGTAACGGTAGTATGACAGTTTACAATAGTCTCCGGGTGATAGTAGGCCCGTTCGAGTGGAACACCAGTCGGTTCCCATGATGAAACCGTATACGGCTGTCGAGAGACGCGACTTGTCTTCACATGAGAACTTAATAAGATAAGTACGTACTTATCAATATTTTCCTAAAGAGGATCGTGATAAAATCTATACAAAAACTCCTTAGAACAAAATTCCTGTGAACTTTGTCTTTGTTTTTGTTACCCCAAAAGGACAACGGCTTACCATGAACTCGTCATTAGCGGGCCTTGTAACTTTATTGGATACTCCTAAATGTTACTAGAAACACTTTTAGACCTAAGGAACTTTAGTACAAACTTGGTTAATTTTTAAATCATTTCTATGTAAATAACCGCGATAAATTAAATATTATTAATTATCTTCATTTCCATGCCGTAGAACCAGAATGATATGTTTCGTTTCCTATTGACCTGTTTTTTACTTTCCGCCGGCCATGTCGACCATCTTGTACTACATATACTCATTTACTAAAGCGTTTAGTTTTTGTGCATTTTAAAGTACAAATGTCAAGGTGGAATACTCGTTACTCGCGAAAAAACAGCAAGCCTATAAGTACTTCAAATTATAATATCAATTCACGAACTGGCCGATTGTTTTTGTAAAATCTACTTGTTAATATTGTGTGAGTTAAAGGTGTAATAGATCAGTTAGCTATCCCTGATTTCAGAAGTTTCTTCAGTCAGCTAAAACTCTCTGGAAATGAAAGCATATTTTTTCATTAACTCTAAAATTGAACTGAAAAATATCCAACAGATTTTCTTTAACACAATACATATAATGGATATTATTATAAACTGATCAAGATTTGTTTCGTAGATGTCCAATATGACACGGTTGATTAAAATGAAAAATTATCATTACAATTGCTTTGTTCCGTTCTCACCTTGAAGTAATGAACGACTTTAATTTTGTTAACATGAAGAATGTACGTATTCGACAAACACCTGCTGTACATACAATTTTCGTTTATCGAATTTTCACAGTCGAAGTCCAGTAACAAGAAATTAACATTCTACACTTCAATAATTAATAATTTTACGTTCATAATAAGTGTAACATTTGCCGACAAAATGTAGTGAATGTCTGCAACTAACTACCGGAGTATGTACCGTTTGTTTTAATAATTTTCTACATGTTTCTCACGGAAGTGCTGACTTCTCAGTAATTGAGTTGTTGCCTTCTTCACACGATTCAGTCAGCGTAACGTTGAACCTTCCAGCGGTAATGGAAAACTCTAGTTTACAGCTAGACAAAGCGATGTCATTTTAAACGATGTTACGGCCTACTAACTATGAGCTTAACTGCTTAGTACATGCGACATTTAAAGCAGACTATCTTAAACTTCCAAACATATTTCAAATATTATTTTCTTGTAGGTTTTAAGTTTAAACATTTACCAAGTATATTAGTATAATTAATTTACTACGTGATTTGATTCCATGATTTTGCAAGCAGCGACGCAATGAAAACAAAACACAAACGTTTTTTTGCACTTGAGGAGCTTTTGACACGTCAATCTTAGATTTAGCTACTTGATGCTTATATGGCAAAAACAATATCCTATCTAATTTTAGTACGTTTTTAACGTTTAACAGTCAAGGCGACCCGGATCAAAGCTATGATATCATCCCAGATTTAGTGTAGTGATTACACAGCTCACTTAAAACAGCCGTGAGACTTCGTCTTTCCCGCGCATAAATCTTATTGATAAATTCACATTGTGTTTTTAATTTGGAGCAATTATCATTATTTTTAATGTTCATGTTAATTGAGGTTAGCAAACGGCGTTATGCTGCGTGATATAACAAATACATGGTTATTACTGTAATTAGTTTGCGTAACCTAAAAGCTTTCATTTCAAAATCACGTTTGTTTTGGTTTACGAGCTTTTCTCTTGAAAATCATTGAATGTGATCAGTTTCCATTTGTTGTTTTTTCTCTACATGAGTTGATTTTGCCAAAATATTTTGAAGGATCGTCATAAATATGAATAAGAACGTGGTAAAGTTGTTTTGCTTGTTTATCGTAGATTTTCACATCCCCCCCTATTTTGCAGAGACAGTGGCTCTATCTAATTTGAATAAATATTACGTTATTCTTGCAGCAGAAGCAGCTATTGCCCTTTCCTTTGTTACTTTACCACTTTGTGTTTCTGCTTTTCAATGCGTAGTTTAAAGTGTATCATACATTTGTGTTTTATACGGATAAAAGAAAACTAATAATATATTGGCGAAAGTGGCAATCTACTATTAATAAGATACTTTCTTTCCACCTAATAAACAAAACAAACGAAGATAACCAATGGCAACAGAAAATCTATCTGCGTACATGACATGTGACAACTAATAACTGCATGCATAGGTACTGTTATCCATGTCATCACGTCCCCATTCATTCGGCTAGCCCATTATTCTGTATACTAGCTTTTGCCCGCGACTTCGTTCGCGTGGAATAGTGACTTCCGGCAGATTTTTGGTTTTACCCACATAGTTCCCGCTCCCGCAGGATTTTTGGGATAAAAACTATCCTATGTCCTTTCTCGAGTTCCAAACTATGTCTGTACCAAATTTCATCCAAATCGGTTCAGTAGTTTAGGCGTGACGGAAAGACAGATAGACAGAGTTATTATCGCAGTTTTAGCATGGGTAGTTTTGCCCGCGACTTCGTCCGTAAATTTACTTTGAGCAGAAAGTTTTTAACCCACTGCAAAATTAAAATTAAAATTATTATTTAAATTCTATTATTTTAGGCTTTACAGATTATGAATGTTTCTTACACCAAGACATTTCTGTATACCACGTTTTTAGTTTTGGCATCCTTTGCAAAAATGAAAAGGTTTTGTGGTTTTGACACTCTTGAGCACGCAACATAGAGTTGCCCATGGGAGAAACAGTCTTTTTCAAGATGTACCCCCGCAACTTTTAGCGTTTGCCCTTGGGCTTTATTTATGGTCATTGCAAACGCAGTTTTCAGCGGAAACTGAACTCTTTTGAATTGAAATGGCAAATCAGTTGGAATGATGGGAATGCGGGGAATAATTACAGTTTCGCCTTTTGCCATTCCAGTCATAATAACGGCTTTAATTACATTCCGTCCTAAATAGGTTATTTGTAACCGTGTGCCGTTACATAGCCTTGGTGGATCAAGGTTTCTCATAAGCATCACAGGAACACCAACTTTCAGCCTCAACTTGTGAGAAGGCACTCCTGATAACTCTAAGGAGTTGAGAAACTCTGTTGGGTAACATGTCACTTGCTCGGTATCCACGACGTTATCTACTGATAGATACTCGATGACATCTCCCTCTATGTCAGACATAATTTGGTCATTTATCCGGCCTACTATTTCATTTGTTGGCGCCAATATTGCCCTTTCGCATAACCATTCCCGATTTTCGATATTGGCGCATAGATCCGGATAGACACTATTTTTTAAATTGTATGTGCTATCCACAATTTGGCATAATTCGCTGCTCAGCGTGATCATACTCGGAGTCGGTAGGCATACGATCCTCGCCGATCTTCAGAAGAGCAGCAGCATACTGCCCGGCTTGACAGTCATTATGGAGTAATACTCGCATATTCGTCGACAGTGAAACCTTTTTCACATGTGTCCACAGCACAGATGCTTTTAAACAGGCATTGATTTCATCTGCCGGTGTGCCCCTTGCTATAACCGGCAGGGTCTGCCGGAAGTCACCAGCCAATAGAACTACCATTCCTCCCATAATACCTTGACTGTTTTTAATGTCTTTCATCGTGCGATGAAGTGCTTCGATTGCTCTTTTATGGGCCATCGTACATTCATCCCAAACCAGCAGTTTACATTGTTGTAACATTCTTCCACGCTCACTACTTTTACTTATGTTACAAACTGGCATTTCCTCATGAGCTAAATTTAGTGGCAATTTCAGAACTGAGTGGGCCGTTCGTCCTCCACTAAGCAGCGTAGCAGCTATTCCGGATGAAGCTACTGCCACAGCAACTCCTTTATCTTTCCGGATTTCAGCTAATAATAAGTTTAGAAGAAAGGTTTTGCCGGTACCTCCTGGAGCATCCAAAAAGAACAAACCACCTTCGCCACTGGCAACTTTGTTGATTATTGTGTCAAAGACTAATCTTTGTTCTGGATTTAAAAGTGGAAGGGCCTCTGTAATTTGTTGCTGTAACAAAACTGGATCATAATTTAGCTCTCGCATTAAATCATTACTGACTTCCCAATTCTTTGAGGTCTGCTCATACCAAAATCGGACAAATATTTACCAGTGATAGTTATCACTTGGTCCTCAACCTTGGTCAGAGCGTCATTGTAAATTACCTCATTGTACGAAATATTTGAGTCCCCTTCTTGAAATCTACGCAAAATGTCATCCGCCATATCATTTTTATATTTTTCCCACAGATATTCAGGGTTTGAGAGTCCACACGTTGCTATTAATATAGCAAAAAGCTCTCTCACCTGTGGCGCAGATTTGCACTGTGCGGCCTCTTCTAAAGTTAGATCCCAATGATTATCGTTCTCTAATAGTCCTCTTGCCTCACATGCCTCTCTAAATGTCGAGAATTCTTGATCATTAAGCTTTTTGAGATCTGCAAAAGAAGTTGGCCCCCGCACTTGGTGTAACAGTATTCTCAGACAAAAACACTCCATATTGGTAACGTGAACCGTGTAAACTCGGCCTAAGGCATCTCCAGATTTGACACCAGGCCAATTCTGGACCGGAACTCCTTGGATTCGTCGTTTCCATTCCCTCCTTGTAGCGTTCCAAGTGTAATATCTTGGTACATCAACATAGAGGAGCGTCCTTGCAAATTCCCGAAGAGATGGCTCGGGAGCGTCGGCTCTTAGATGCTGGGCGTCATGCAACTCAAAGAGCTGCTGAGACAGAAGAGGTGGCTCGGGAGCGCCGGTTCTTAGACATCGAACGTCACGCTGCTCGAAGAGCTGCTGAGACTGAGGAGGTGAGACAGGAGAGACGGCTCTTAGACGCCAGGCGTCATGCAACTCAAAGAGCTTCCGAAACTGTTGATCAAACTCGAGTACGTCGGCTTTTGGATGCTGAGCGTCATACGTCTCTGATTGCTGCAGAGTCACATGAAGAATCTCAAAGACGACGTGTTCTATTAGCTGCACGGCAAGCACAAAGACGAAATATATTTACACGTAATACGTGGGAGGTATTTCATGATGCTGCTTTGATTATGACCCTTTAATTGATTACATGAACCATCGATTAGTGCTCTTAGGACGGATGGCTAAAAAGTGCACATATTGTATGGCACTAAAATGGAAAGAAGAAACTCCGGGTATGTGCTGTTCTGGAGGTAAAGTTTCACTTCCATCACTTGGTGTTCCAGAGGAACCCCTGAAAACATTACTTTTATGCGATAGTAATGAGTCACGACTCTTTTTGAACAGTATAAGGAAATATAATAGCTGTTTCCAAATGACATCATTTGGAGTAGATCATGAGGTTGTTATGCCTGGATTTTCCAGTACATTTAAAATACAAGGTCAAGTTTACCATAGGGTTGGGTCTTTACTGCCTACAAACGATCAGCCTAAATTTTGCAAATTTATTTTATGGGAGACGAAAATAATGAAGTTAACCGCAGATGCCAAAATATTAATGGAGTTGAAAGGGATACTGTCTTAAAAATCCAGAGAATGTTGCACGAGCATAACAACCTCATTAATACTTTCAAAACAGCATTAGAAAGAATGCCGGGAGAAGAATACAAGTTGATTATGCACCCTGACCGTACACCAACTGGGGAACATGAAAGACGGTACAATGCACCGCTTATTAATGAAGTAGCAGCTGTAGTCACAGGCGAACAGTTTGCTTCCCGTGACATTATTTTGCATGCCCGTAATGACATTTTAAGTAGGGTACCAGATACACACAAATTTTACGACGCATTGCAATATCCGTTGATATTCAGCAAGGGGCAAGAAGGGTACCACTTTCAAATACCCCAAGTCAGTCCTGTAACAGGTTTGCCTGTAAACAACAAAAAAGTCTCATGCATGGATTTTTATGCCTACCATATCATGGTTCGAGAAAATGATTTTAATATAATATCACGATGTAGACAACTGGCCAATCAGTTTTATGTTGATATGTATGTAAAAGTTGAAAGCGAACGATTACGATATATATCATTAAACCAAAACAAATTGAGAGCGGAGAACTATGTCCATCTTCAAGATGCTGTGGCAAATGATGGTAATGTTAACCCTAACGATTTAGGTAAATTGGTAATTTTGCCATCATCTTTTGTAAATAGCCCCAGATATTTACACGCTTATACACAGGATGCATTCGCTTACGTACGAACATATGGTCGCCCCGATTTGTTCGTAACTTTACATGCAACCCAAGCTGGCCTGAAATAGTTGAAGAGTTGCTGCCGGGACAGAGGGCAATCGATAGACATGATATTGTTGCAAGGGTTTTTCGATTAAAAGTTAAAAAGCTTATGGAAGTTGTCAATAAAGGAAATGTATTCGGTGAAGTACTATGCTTCATGTACTCGATAGAGTGGCAAAAACGCGGGCTTCCTCACGTGCATATTTTAATCTGGCTGAAGGACAAGCTGAGACCCGATCGAATAGATAATGTTATTAGAGCGGAAATACCGGATCCAAGTAGTGACCAGGCACTTCATGAAATTATTATTAAAAATATGATTCATGGTCCTTGCGGTCCTGACAATCCTCAAAGCCCCTGCATGAAAAATGGAAAATGCTCTAAAAAATATCCTCGCACGCTTATTAAAGAAACTGTCCATAATGACAATGGATATCCGCTATATCGAAGAAGAGCACCAGGCGATGGGGGACAAACCGCGTCTGTAAAAGTTCGAAATGTTTATGTTACTATTGATAATAGTTGGGTAGTCCCTTTTTCGCCCGTATTGTCAAAAATGTTTAACGCCCATATAAACGTAGAGGCTTGCAGCTCAGTTCGCGCTATCAAATATATATGTAAACTAGCTTTTGCCCGCGACTTCGTTCGCGTGGAATAGTGACTTCCGGCAGATTTTTGGTTTTACCCACATAGTTCCCGCTCCCGCAGGATTTTTGGGATAAAAACTATCCTATGTCCTTTCTCGAGTTCCAAACTATGTCTGTACCAAATTTCATCCAAATCGGTTCAGTAGTTTAGGCGTGACGGAAAGACAGATAGACAGAGTTATTATCGCAGTTTTAGCATGGGTAGTTTTGCCCGCGACTTCGTCCGTAAATTTACTTTGAGCAGAAAGTTTTTAACCCACTGCAAAATTAAAATTAAAATTATTATTTAAATTCTATTATTTTAGGCTTTACAGATTATGAATGTTTCTTACACCAAGACATTTCTGTATACCACGTTTTTAGTTTTGGCATCCTTTGCAAAAATGAAAAGGTTTTGTGGTTTTGACACTCTTGAGCACGCAACATAGAGTTGCCCATGGGAGAAACAGTCTTTTTCAAGATGTACCCCCGCAACTTTTAGCGTTTGCCCTTGGGCTTTATTTATGGTCATTGCAAACGCAGTTTTCAGCGGAAACTGAACTCTTTTGAATTGAAATGGCAAATCAGTTGGAATGATGGGAATGCGGGGAATAATTACAGTTTCGCCTTTTGCCATTCCAGTCATAATAACGGCTTTAATTACATTCCGTCCTAAATAGGTTATTTGTAACCGTGTGCCGTTACATAGCCTTGGTGGATCAAGGTTTCTCATAAGCATCACAGGAACACCAACTTTCAGCCTCAACTTGTGAGAAGGCACTCCTGATAACTCTAAGGAGTTGAGAAACTCTGTTGGGTAACATGTCACTTGCTCGGTATCCACGACGTTATCTACTGATAGATACTCGATGACATCTCCCTCTATGTCAGACATAATTTGGTCATTTATCCGGCCTACTATTTCATTTGTTGGCGCCAATATTGCCCTTTCGCATAACCATTCCCGATTTTCGATATTGGCGCATAGATCCGGATAGACACTATTTTTTAAATTGTATGTGCTATCCACAATTTGGCATAATTCGCTGCTCAGCGTGATCATACTCTCGGAGTCGGTAGGCATACGATCCTCGCCGATCTTCAGAAGAGCAGCAGCATACTGCCCGGCTTGACAGTCATTATGGAGTAATACTCGCATATTCGTCGACAGTGAAACCTTTTTCACATGTGTCCACAGCACAGATGCTTTTAAACAGGCATTGATTTCATCTGCCGGTGTGCCCCTTGCTATAACCGGCAGGGTCTGCCGGAAGTCACCAGCCAATAGAACTACCATTCCTCCCATAATACCTTGACTGTTTTTAATGTCTTTCATCGTGCGATGAAGTGCTTCGATTGCTCTTTTATGGGCCATCGTACATTCATCCCAAACCAGCAGTTTACATTGTTGTAACATTCTTCCACGCTCACTACTTTTACTTATGTTACAAACTGGCATTTCCTCATGAGCTAAATTTAGTGGCAATTTCAGAACTGAGTGGGCCGTTCGTCCTCCACTAAGCAGCGTAGCAGCTATTCCGGATGAAGCTACTGCCACAGCAACTCCTTTATCTTTCCGGATTTCAGCTAATAATAAGTTTAGAAGAAAGGTTTTGCCGGTACCTCCTGGAGCATCCAAAAAGAACAAACCACCTTCGCCACTGGCAACTTTGTTGATTATTGTGTCAAAGACTAATCTTTGTTCTGGATTTAAAAGTGGAAGGGCCTCTGTAATTTGTTGCTGTAACAAAACTGGATCATAATTTAGCTCTCGCATTAAATCATTACTGACTTCCCCAATTCTTTGAGGTCTGCTCATACCAAAATCGGACAAATATTTACCAGTGATAGTTATCACTTGGTCCTCAACCTTGGTCAGAGCGTCATTGTAAATTACCTCATTGTACGAAATATTTGAGTCCCCTTCTTGAAATCTACGCAAAATGTCATCCGCCATATCATTTTTATATTTTTCCCACAGATATTCAGGGTTTGAGAGTCCACACGTTGCTATTAATATAGCAAAAAGCTCTCTCACCTGTGGCGCAGATTTGCACTGTGCGGCCTCTTCTAAAGTTAGATCCCAATGATTATCGTTCTCTAATAGTCCTCTTGCCTCACATGCCTCTCTAAATGTCGAGAATTCTTGATCATTAAGCTTTTTGAGATCTGCAAAGAAGTTGGCCCCGCACTTGGTGTAACAGTATTCTCAGACAAAAACACTCCATATTGGTAACGTGAACCGTGTAAACTCGGCCTAAGGCATCTCCAGATTTGACACCAGGCCAATTCTGGACCGGAACTCCTTGGATTCGTCGTTTCCATTCCCTCCTTGTAGCGTTCCAAGTGTAATATCTTGGTACATCAACATAGAGGAGCGTCCTTGCAAATTCATCTCTTGTGCAGAGCTCAAAAAAAGCGGTGAGTGTTGTTTTGGAGCAGAGGTTATTCTCTTGGAAATTGTTTGCAGTAAAATAGACACGTTCACCATTTTCCAAGTGTACAGTCAGGTGTGTGACTGTCGGGTGCCTTTCGTGTAACGGAAGGCTAAAAGCCGCCACACGGCTTCGTTGTTGCTAACATAACGACCAGACTGGTACGTTTGGACTTCATTTATGGGATTAGCAGCATCGGTGTTTTGAAATTAAAATAGCTTGGTCGCTACCTTTGTTTATGTATTTACATATATATTTGATAGCGCGAACTGAGCTGCAAGCCTCTACGTTTATATGGGCGTTAAACATTTTGACAATACGGGCGAAAAGGGACTACCCAACTATTATCAATAGTAACATAAACATTTCGAACTTTTACAGACGCGGTTTGTCCCCCATCGCCTGGTGCTCTTCTTCGATATAGCGGATATCCATTGTCATTATGGACAGTTTCTTTAATAAGCGTGCGAGGATATTTTTTAGAGCATTTTCCATTTTTCATGCAGGGGCTTTGAGGATTGTCAGGACCGCAAGGACCATGAATCATATTTTTAATAATAATTTCATGAAGTGCCTGGTCACTACTTGGATCCGGTATTTCCGCTCTAATAACATTATCTATTCGATCGGGTCTCAGCTTGTCCTTCAGCCAGATTAAAATATGCACGTGAGGAAGCCCGCGTTTTTGCCACTCTATCGAGTACATGAAGCATAGTACTTCACCGAATACATTTCCTTTATTGACAACTTCCATAAGCTTTTTAACTTTTAATCGAAAAACCCTTGCAACAATATCATGTCTATCGATTGCCCTCTGTCCCGGCAGCAACTCTTCAACTATTTCAGGCCAGCTTGGGTTGCATGTAAAAGTTACGAACAAATCGGGGCGACCATATGTTCGTACGTAAGCGAATGCATCCTGTGTATAAGCGTGTAAATATCTGGGGCTATTTACAAAAGATGATGGCAAAATTACCAATTTACCTAAATCGTTAGGGTTAACATTACCATCATTTGCCACAGCATCTTGAAGATGGACATAGTTCTCCGCTCTCAATTTGTTTTGGTTTAATGATATATATCGTAATCGTTCGCTTTCAACTTTTACATACATATCAACATAAAACTGATTGGCCAGTTGTCTACATCGTGATATTATATTAAAATCATTTTCTCGAACCATGATATGGTAGGCATAAAAATCCATGCATGAGACTTTTTTGTTGTTTACAGGCAAACCTGTTACAGGACTGACTTGGGGTATTTGAAAGTGGTACCCTTCTTGCCCCTTGCTGAATATCAACGGATATTGCAATGCGTCGTAAAATTTGTGTGTATCTGGTACCCTACTTAAAATGTCATTACGGGCATGCAAAATAATGTCACGGGAAGCAAACTGTTCGCCTGTGACTACAGCTGCTACTTCATTAATAAGCGGTGCATTGTACCGTCTTTCATGTTCCCCAGTTGGTGTACGGTCAGGGTGCATAATCAACTTGTATTCTTCTCCCGGCATTCTTTCTAATGCTGTTTTGAAAGTATTAATGAGGTTGTTATGCTCGTGCAACATTCTCTGGATTTTTAAGACAGTATCCCTTTCAACTCCATTAATATTTTGGCATCTGCGGTTAACTTCATTATTTTCGTCTCCCATAAAATAAATTTGCAAAAATTTAGGCTGATCGTTTGTAGGCAGTAAAGACCCAACCCTATGGTAAACTTGACCTTGTATTTTAAATGTACTGGAAAATCCAGGCATAACAACCTCATGATCTACTCCAAATGATGTCATTTGGAAACAGCTATTATATTTCCTTATACTGTTCAAAAAGAGTCGTGACTCATTACTATCGCATAAAAGTAATGTTTTCAGGGGTTCCTCTGGAACACCAAGTGATGGAAGTGAAACTTTACCTCCAGAACAGCACATACCCGGAGTTTCTTCTTTCCATTTTAGTGCCATACAATATGTGCACTTTTTAGCCATCCGTCCTAAGAGCACTAATCGATGGTTCATGTAATCAATTAAAGGGTCATAATCAAAAGCAGCATCATGAAATACCTCCCACGTATTACGTGTAAATATATTTCGTCTTTGTGCTTGCCGTGCAGCTAATAGAACACGTCGTCTTTGAGATTCTTCATGTGACTCTGCAGCAATCAGAGACGTATGACGCTCAGCATCCAAAAGCCGACGTACTCGAGTTTGATCAACAGTTTCGGAAGCTCTTTGAGTTGCATGACGCCTGGCGTCTAAGAGCCGTCTCTCCTGTCTCACCTCCTCAGTCTCAGCAGCTCTTCGAGCAGCGTGACGTTCGATGTCTAAGAACCGGCGCTCCCGAGCCACCTCTTCTGTCTCAGCAGCTCTTTGAGTTGCATGACGCCCAGCATCTAAGAGCCGACGCTCCCGAGCCATCTCTTCGGGAATTTGCAAGGACGCTCCTCTATGTTGATGTACCAAGATATTACACTTGGAACGCTACAAGGAGGGAATGGAAACGACGAATCCAAGGAGTTCCGGTCCAGAATTGGCCTGGTGTCAAATCTGGAGATGCCTTAGGCCGAGTTTACACGGTTCACGTTACCAATATGGAGTGTTTTTGTCTGAGAATACTGTTACACCAAGTGCGGGGGCCAACTTCTTTTGCAGATCTCAAAAAGCTTAATGATCAAGAATTCTCGACATTTAGAGAGGCATGTGAGGCAAGAGGACTATTAGAGAACGATAATCATTGGGATCTAACTTTAGAAGAGGCCGCACAGTGCAAATCTGCGCCACAGGTGAGAGAGCTTTTTGCTATATTAATAGCAACGTGTGGACTCTCAAACCCTGAATATCTGTGGGAAAAATATAAAAATGATATGGCGGATGACATTTTGCGTAGATTTCAAGAAGGGGACTCAAATATTTCGTACAATGAGGTAATTTACAATGACGCTCTGACCAAGGTTGAGGACCAAGTGATAACTATCACTGGTAAATATTTGTCCGATTTTGGTATGAGCAGACCTCAAAGAATTGGGGAAGTCAGTAATGATTTAATGCGAGAGCTAAATTATGATCCAGTTTTGTTACAGCAACAAATTACAGAGGCCCTTCCACTTTTAAATCCAGAACAAAGATTAGTCTTTGACACAATAATCAACAAAGTTGCCAGTGGCGAAGGTGGTTTGTTCTTTTTGGATGCTCCAGGAGGTACCGGCAAAACCTTTCTTCTAAACTTATTATTAGCTGAAATCCGGAAAGATAAAGGAGTTGCTGTGGCAGTAGCTTCATCCGGAATAGCTGCTACGCTGCTTAGTGGAGGACGAACGGCCCACTCAGTTCTGAAATTGCCACTAAATTTAGCTCATGAGGAAATGCCAGTTTGTAACATAAGTAAAAGTAGTGAGCGTGGAAGAATGTTACAACAATGTAAACTGCTGGTTTGGGATGAATGTACGATGGCCCATAAAAGAGCAATCGAAGCACTTCATCGCACGATGAAAGACATTAAAAACAGTCAAGGTATTATGGGAGGAATGGTAGTTCTATTGGCTGGTGACTTCCGGCAGACCCTGCCGGTTATAGCAAGGGGCACACCGGCAGATGAAATCAATGCCTGTTTAAAAGCATCTGTGCTGTGGACACATGTGAAAAGGTTTCACTGTCGACGAATATGCGAGTATTACTCCATAATGACTGTCAAGCCGGGCAGTATGCTGCTGCTCTTCTGAAGATCGGCGAGGATCGTATGCCTACCGACTCCGAGAGTATGATCACGCTGAGCAGCGAATTATGCCAAATTGTGGATAGCACATACAATTTAAAAAATAGTGTCTATCCGGATCTATGCGCCAATATCGAAAATCGGGAATGGTTATGCGAAAGGGCAATATTGGCGCCAACAAATGAAATAGTAGGCCGGATAAATGACCAAATTATGTCTGACATAGAGGGAGATGTCATCGAGTATCTATCAGTAGATAACGTCGTGGATACCGAGCAAGTGACATGTTACCCAACAGAGTTTCTCAACTCCTTAGAGTTATCAGGAGTGCCTTCTCACAAGTTGAGGCTGAAAGTTGGTGTTCCTGTGATGCTTATGAGAAACCTTGATCCACCAAGGCTATGTAACGGCACACGGTTACAAATAACCTATTTAGGACGGAATGTAATTAAAGCCGTTATTATGACTGGAATGGCAAAAGGCGAAACTGTAATTATTCCCCGCATTCCCATCATTCCAACTGATTTGCCATTTCAATTCAAAAGAGTTCAGTTTCCGCTGAAAACTGCGTTTGCAATGACCATAAATAAAGCCCAAGGGCAAACGCTAAAAGTTGCGGGGGTACATCTTGAAAAAGACTGTTTCTCCCATGGGCAACTCTATGTTGCGTGCTCAAGAGTGTCAAAACCACAAAACCTTTTCATTTTTGCAAAGGATGCCAAAACTAAAAACGTGGTATACAGAAATGTCTTGGTGTAAGAAACATTCATAATCTGTAAAGCCTAAAATAATAGAATTTAAATAATAATTTTAATTTTAATTTTGCAGTGGGTTAAAAACTTTCTGCTCAAAGTAAATTTACGGACGAAGTCGCGGGCAAAACTACCCATGCTAAAACTGCGATAATAACTCTGTCTATCTGTCTTTCCGTCACGCCTAAACTACTGAACCGATTTGGATGAAATTTGGTACAGACATAGTTTGGAACTCGAGAAAGGACATAGGATAGTTTTTATCCCAAAAATCCTGCGGGAGCGGGAACTATGTGGGTAAAACCAAAAATCTGCCGGAAGTCACTATTCCACGCGAACGAAGTCGCGGGCAAAAGCTAGTTTACATATATATTTGATAGCGCGAACTGAGCTGCAAGCCTCTACGTTTATATGGGCGTTAAACATTTTTGACAATACGGGCGAAAAAGGGACTACCCAACTATTATCAATAGTAACATAAACATTTCGAACTTTTACAGACGCGGTTTGTCCCCCATCGCCTGGTGCTCTTCTTCGATATAGCGGATATCCATTGTCATTATGGACAGTTTCTTTAATAAGCGTGCGAGGATATTTTTTAGAGCATTTTCCATTTTTCATGCAGGGGCTTTGAGGATTGTCAGGACCGCAAGGACCATGAATCATATTTTTAATAATAATTTCATGAAGTGCCTGGTCACTACTTGGATCCGGTATTTCCGCTCTAATAACATTATCTATTCGATCGGGTCTCAGCTTGTCCTTCAGCCAGATTAAAATATGCACGTGAGGAAGCCCGCGTTTTGCCACTCTATCGAGTACATGAAGCATAGTACTTCACCGAATACATTTCCTTTATTGACAACTTCCATAAGCTTTTTAACTTTTAATCGAAAAACCCTTGCAACAATATCATGTCTATCGATTGCCCTCTGTCCCGGCAGCAACTCTTCAACTATTTCAGGCCAGCTTGGGTTGCATGTAAAAGTTACGAACAAATCGGGGCGACCATATGTTCGTACGTAAGCGAATGCATCCTGTGTATAAGCGTGTAAATATCTGGGGCTATTTACAAAGATGATGGCAAAATTACCAATTTACCTAAATCGTTAGGGTTAACATTACCATCATTTGCCACAGCATCTTGAAGATGGACATAGTTCTCCGCTCTCAATTTGTTTTGGTTTAATGATATATATCGTAATCGTTCGCTTTCAACTTTTACATACATATCAACATAAAACTGATTGGCCAGTTGTCTACATCGTGATATTATATTAAAATCATTTTCTCGAACCATGATATGGTAGGCATAAAATCCATGCATGAGACTTTTTGTTGTTTACAGGCAAACCTGTTACAGGACTGACTTGGGGTATTTGAAAGTGGTACCCTTCTTGCCCCTTGCTGAATATCAACGGATATTGCAATGCGTCGTAAAATTTGTGTGTATCTGGTACCCTACTTAAAATGTCATTACGGGCATGCAAAATAATGTCACGGGAAGCAAACTGTTCGCCTGTGACTACAGCTGCTACTTCATTAATAAGCGGTGCATTGTACCGTCTTTCATGTTCCCCAGTTGGTGTACGGTCAGGGTGCATAATCAACTTGTATTCTTCTCCCGGCATTCTTTCTAATGCTGTTTTGAAAGTATTAATGAGGTTGTTATGCTCGTGCAACATTCTCTGGATTTTTAAGACAGTATCCCTTTCAACTCCATTAATATTTTGGCATCTGCGGTTAACTTCATTATTTTCGTCTCCCATAAAATAAATTTGCAAAAATTTAGGCTGATCGTTTGTAGGCAGTAAAGACCCAACCCTATGGTAAACTTGACCTTGTATTTTAAATGTACTGGAAAATCCAGGCATAACAACCTCATGATCTACTCCAAATGATGTCATTTGGAAACAGCTATTATATTTCCTTATACTGTTCAAAAAGAGTCGTGACTCATTACTATCGCATAAAAGTAATGTTTTCAGGGGTTCCTCTGGAACACCAAGTGATGGAAGTGAAACTTTACCTCCAGAACAGCACATACCCGGAGTTTCTTCTTTCCATTTTAGTGCCATACAATATGTGCACTTTTTAGCCATCCGTCCTAAGAGCACTAATCGATGGTTCATGTAATCAATTAAAGGGTCATAATCAAAAGCAGCATCATGAAATACCTCCCACGTATTACGTGTAAATATATTTCGTCTTTGTGCTTGCCGTGCAGCTAATAGAACACGTCGTCTTTGAGATTCTTCATGTGACTCTGCAGCAATCAGAGACGTATGACGCTCAGCATCCAAAAGCCGACGTACTCGAGTTTGATCAACAGTTTCGGAAGCTCTTTGAGTTGCATGACGCCTGGCGTCTAAGAGCCGTCTCTCCTGTCTCACCTCCTCAGTCTCAGCAGCTCTTCGAGCAGCGTGACGTTCGATGTCTAAGAACCGGCGCTCCCGAGCCACCTCTTCTGTCTCAGCAGCTCTTTGAGTTGCATGACGCCCAGCATCTAAGAGCCGGCGCTCCTGAGCCATCTCTTCGGTCTCAGCAGCTCTTTGAGTTGCATGACGCCCAGCATCTAAGAGCCGGCGCTCCTGAGCCATCTCTTCGGTCTCAGCAGCTCTTTGAGTTGCATGACGCCCAGCATCTAAGAGCCGACGCTCCCGAGCCATCTCTTCGGTCTCAGCAGCTCTTTGAGTAGCGTGACGCTCAACGTCTAAGAGCCGTCGCTCCTGCCTCACCTCCTCAGTCTCAGCAGCTCTTCGAGCAGCGTGACGTTCGGTGTCTAAGAGCCGGCGCTCCCGAGCCATCTCTTCGGTTTCAGCAGCTCTTTGAGTTGCATGACGCCCAGCATCTAAGAGCCGACGCTCCCGAGCCATCTCTTCGGTCTCAGCAGCTCTTTGAGTAGCGTGCCGCTCAACGTCTAAGAGCCGTCGCTCCTGCCTCACCTCCTCAGTCTCAGCAGCTCTTCGAGCAGCGTGACGTTCGGTGTCTAAGAGCCGGCGCTCCCGAGCCATCTCTTCGGTTTCAGCAGCTCTTTGAGTAGCGTGCCGCTCAACGTCTAAGAGCCGTCGCTCCTTCCTCACCTCCTCAGTCTCAGCAGCTCTTCGAGCAGCGTGACGTTCGGTGTCTAAGAGCCGGCGCTCTCGAGCCACCTCTTCGGTTTCAGCAGCTCTTTGAGTTGCATGACGTCCAGCATCTAAGAGCCGTCGCTCCTGCCTCACCTCTTCAGTCTCAGCAGCTCTTTGAGCAGCGTGACGCTCGGCGTCTAAAGTCAAACGGGCTTGAGTCTGTTCTTCAGACTCTTGACTTCTTGCAACTCTTTTAGCTCGAGCTCCGCTGGAACTACGTGCTAAATTGGTCTTGCGTTTTCTTGTCATTGAAAAAAAATAGTTTTAAAACGAACTTAAACTAAAGAAATATTAAAATCTTTCCGAACTTAAGTTGAAAACTAACTTAAAACTAAAGAATTTAAAAAAAATACGAACTTATAACAATTTAATAGAAATTATATTACAACCTATCCTATTTAACAACCAAGCTTAAAACTAAATAATTTAAAAGAAACGAACTTAAAACTAAATAATTTAAAACGAACTTAGAATTTTATTACAGTTTTACTAAACAAATTAACTAAGTACTATTAATCGAGATCAAACCTACATCAAACAACAACCAGTTCTACCCAACAAATAAACCTTTTAAATCGACAAATACAACGGAACCAATTTAGAATTTACGAAACAGGACCAAACCACATAAACGACCATACAACCGACAATACAATTTTTCCACGACGGTACCGAAGCGCTCGGCCGATACCCAACCAAATGCGTGTAACGAAACCATAGCGCGATCTATTTCGATCCCAACGCCATCTATCGAGCGTAGTGACAACTCGGATTATTTATCTCTACTCCGTTCGGGCATTTTCTTTGTACTAAAAGTAGTATTATATTGTTATTATTTTTTTCATACCTTTTTACTATTTATTTACTTTTTTCCGATGAATTAAAACAACATGAACCGAACTCGTGTAACGATCGACGCCATTGCGCGTAGTACTAATAGCAATCTATACTCCGTTAGAGCATTTTCTTTGTAGTAAAACTTTTATTATATTAATATTAATTTTTTTACACCTTTTTACTGTTTATTTACATTTTTCTGATGGATTTTCCGATGAATTAAAACAATAACATGAACCGAACACGTGTAATGACACCATTGCGCGATTAACGCCATCTATCTACGGAGCATAGGAACAGCTCGACATTTGACCAATAGATTTGACCAATAGATGGCACTGTATGTCCGTAATAAATTTAATTTTTTATTTTTATTTTTATTTTTTGTAATAAAAACTATCCTATGTCCTTTCTCAAGTTTCAAACTATGTCTGTACCAAATTTCACACAAATCGGTTCAGTAGTTTAGGCGTGAAGAAAAGACAGACAGACAGACAGAAAGACAGACAGACAGACAGACAGACAGACAGACAGACAGACAGAGTTACTTTCGCATTTATAATATTAGTTTGGATAACAAATTCGTTGTTGCAAGCTAGATCGCCTAGAATGCCTGAACACAATATATTGTCCTGTCGAAAACCTTGAACAGAGCAAAGTTCATGTGACACAAATAGCATTATTTGACAATGCGTAGCCTTCGGAATGCCGCTCCTAGTCTGGACCGCACATTGTGGACTTATTATCTTATTAAAACACTGGATACCGAGTATTATTTAAATACAGATTATATTATTTCAACAGTAATTGTGACATAATGCTTGCAGACATTCCGAGGAAGTGGTACCTCCAGTAATTCCGAGAACTTCTTGAACTGAGCGGTGTTTGTTGATGTATCTTTTGTTCAACTTACAACAGGAATGACGAGTGTGGCTGTCCGCGTGTATCAAAGAGACCACCGAGCTTTTCCTGTGTACGTACAAAGAAACTTACATAAACTTAAAGAAAGTAGCTTTTGAAGATACTTGAGTTTTTTAGTATTGCGTGTCTTTTAGAAGAGTTAAGAAAGGTCCAATAAAATTGTAGTAAAATCAAGTAACTACATGCCATATTGCTTAACACTTGTAACAAACCACAATTGGAACCGTAAGCGATATTTATTCGCTTAATCAAACAGGTATTACACGTTCGAACTACTAATAATAAGCTTAGCAACGCTAAAGTACGTATGTTTGTAGTTTAGAACGCGTAATATGTTCCCCGGCCGTAGGTAATCGTGATTACGAGCAAACGGCTTCCTCGCAACGCACCCGTCCGGAACAATAACACGACCGGCAGCTCTGAATTAAAACAAAGCCGATTACTTACACATGCGACGTAGATAGTATTTATCAACCTTTGTACGTATTGTTTGCTTATCGTACGGCTTTTCTCTGTGAATGCAAGAAAGTTCAGACGTTACACAGCTTTTAGAAAATATCGTTATTTATCTTACTCTTGTATTTGTTGAGGTGAGGGAAAAACTGTATTCCTAAGTATTGAAGCTTACATGAAAACGTTACCAACTGTACAAGCTGACAGAACATTTTTACTGAAGTTTGAAATCATCCAGTCCGCAAAGCCGAAGCTTATTTTATTACCTACTATTATTTTATTTTGATTACACATTTCCCCAAAACCGTTGGCGCCGCGCGTTGTGGCGTTTACACGCCTGTGACTGTTCGTTGTGTTTAGAAGGGTACAAACAAAATAAACCACCCGCCCACACATACAGCGGGTTCAAAACCACAACATCATGCACCTCATGCGTCCTTATCAGTTAATCTATCAAATTTGGTTCTACTTAATGCCCTGTCGATCCACATTTGTGTAGTGTAGACTACACTTCAAATATCGTTGCCCCAGTGTGTAGGTACTACACTGTGTAGTACCTACATACTGGGGCAACGATATTTGACAATTTGTATTGGGTACGGATTAAAAAGCTTTTGTGTTTTAGCACCTTATGAAGTAATGTCCCGGACGTGCTGTTTGGCACGGCAGCTGTTTTGTTTATACATTCAAAATGTGTGTTATTGTGTGGTACATGCTATATTTGTGAGGTAACATGGCTAGCTAACGTTAACGACACGCATTCTGGGAGTCGTGCGCGTGCCCCCTCCAGACGGTGCGCGCGCGCAGGAAACACGCGCCACCGCGACCGCTACGTTCCCCAGTCAACACACGATCGTTAAGCCCCTTACCTTTATGGACTTGACAAATACCTTATAAAGGTCATTCAGGTCAAGGAGGCCTGCTAAATATTAAACGCTGTTAATTTTATGTTAAGCATTCAATAAATATTTATGCGTAGAGAATAGGGCTATAAAGTCATAGCAACGGGTAATTGAAACGATTTAATGTTTTGATGAAGTATCTTTAAATTGGAAACGGACGGATACTGATTAGTATTTAATGTCTTTACATTCCGACGTCACTGAATAAATACCACATTGATAATGTGGTTACAAAATAACTTAAACTCATGTGTGGGCTACGTGTGTGTCATTAGATAATGAAGTCCTATCCATTTTTTTGAGACAAGCTTTTGTTTGTTCTTTGATAAAATAATAATCGTCAGCCTTGCGGGCGCCGCTGTGAAGTGTGAGTCGTAGTGCCGTGTGGGTGCTACACCTACGAACTTGTTAAGAACCTTGTCCTTATCTTTCACTCATCAATAATTAAAACTAATAACAGATTCAGAGAAACATCAGTTTGTAGAATCAATGACGATCTTATTGCTAGAAAAAATAACATGCTTTCAGTTACGCTTAACCCAGATGCTACAGAGAAATTTATTTGAAACACGGCATTAAACATTCTCTACTAATTAAGCTTTCCTAGAAAAATATCTACACCTAAGCATTAAACCGGCTTAATTCTGAATAGGCTAATGAGAAAAACAATTGAATGTCATAAAAAACCAATAGGCAGATTCTACTGAGTGGGAACATTTAAGCAGGTATTTGTACGAGCTGTTTAAAATCATTCATTCTTCACGCTTGAATGGTTTCTATGGGATGGGAATGGGACCCGGGGGAGACGCACTGCGCAGGTACACATCGCTGCGCAATAAAAGATTTTTTGTCTTCAACTTGTCGTGAGGCTCAAGTGCCACTTGCCGAAAATATTGACTGCACATGTTTAATTTAAATTTTGAAAACCGTTACAGGTGCTTTTTTTTTATTTCTGACTTTTTATTTAATTGAAACTTCTAATGATGTTTAACATTTTTCCGATCTTAGAATGAAAACATTAATATTATCTTTCACTCTATACCGTATCAGGTTTTATCAATACAGGTGTGTTGTGGTAGAGAGATTGTGAATGTAGGAAACGATGTCAGATCCATGTTTACGTTAACAACTTGACTGACAGTATAGATTCCAACATTGCCAACTATGCCGCTCTTCAAAATATCTCTTTAAACACCTGTTATTTGGAATTAAATAAGGTGTTATATCAGTATTTTTATTTTGTATAGTAAAGAGCGCCCGCCGTTAACAAGAAACGCTATCATAGTACAGTCTGCTCCCCCATCATAATACACCTTTGTCAACACTCGGTCTTTGTCTCGCATGGGGATTGTCGTATTTCCTTCTTCTTCACAACTGAACCCCATTTATGGGTGTACAGACAGCATAAACAATTTCTCGAGCGGCGCGCGTAAATTTGAGGTTATGTTAGTATTAATTCGACATTCGCTTTAGACGAACGTGCGGCGGTGCATCGCGTACCGGCTCCTGTGATCGTGTGCATTTTCGTTACGTCACGATCGATATCTTGGACAATCAAGTGCATTATTGCAGTGTCTGTGCAGACGGTGTATGTAAATTAATTTTTAAAGTTTTGTAACCGCCATGGTATTGTTTTTAAAATTATCATGCCAACCGGACGTATGCTGTTGCGTTAAATACAACTTTTCTTTTTAAGGTAAGTTTTGCGTTTTATGTTTTTTCAATTAATTATTATTTTCGTATAGCGATAAAAGTTCGTTGATGATATCGTTTAATTCAAATTCTTATTGGTGAAATTGAACCTGTTTTCCGTTACTGGGACAAACATTTATCGGTTTTGTGGTGTTTTATTTAAACGGTTGTAATTATAAACGAAACTGTTATTTATTTTAATTTAAATTTGAATTTATTCTTTCTTAGCTTTGCAAATATTTATAGCAACAATGCGATATACTAAATATTGTTTTTATTTGTAATGTACGCTATCAAAACACATAAGGCTTGATAAAAAAAAACTACTCCTCTTTTTATTTGCAATAAAATTCAATGCAGACTATTCCCTATTCAGTCACCTGGAAACAGATGAAATATATGCTTAAATAATATTTGCACAAAAAATAACGTATCGTTCGTTACTTTTCTACGCTCCCTCATAGTTTGAACCCTCGCCCGCCACGCTCTAGCAGACAAATGAACCAAATTTTAAAAACCGCTTTGAAAGCTCTTATTGCTACGTTATAAGATTTATTTTGTCTTGATTAAATGGTAAAGTTAATTGTGCAGCGTCAGCGCCGTGCATTCATCCCGCACCCTCTTTTATTACCTATACCGTATGCATGTTGCGGTTCTTATTGTGAACTGCATCAATCCATTAGAGCGATTAATCTCTAGGAGGTATTTAGTTAACATTGTTGTGCAAATGATTTAGGAGATCATAGCTATTATTTTGGCAGACAGTCTTTTGACACAGCTGTTCAACTCCTCTATGAGCTAAACTGCTGTTACAATTTTGCACTGGGCTTTGTTTGATTACAATATAAGGCAGTTTTTATCGTACTGCATAGAAACTGCTCATTTGGTCTAGTCTAGTCACTGGGTTTTTCCATATGGGTAAAACCTATCAGTAATTAGGACCATCTGGATTAAAGACCGATCGATAGCAATGGACTCGTCCTTCGTTGCATTGTAGGAACCTCCTTAACTAGACTAATGGAGAAAGTACAAAGGTAACATGGTAATGTCTGAAATAGGCTTTACAGTACCTAATAATTAAATTCTTTATTAAGAACTCTATCTGGGAAATCTACCAATAAACAGTATTTGCTTAATCAATGGTGACCAAATTATGAAGATGAAAAACCGTTACAAAGCGAGAACGGATGTCTCATGATCTCAATAATTTAAAATTAAAATGTTGCACCTCCGAAACGGCAGTTATTGAGTTCTGCATCACCTTAATCGGAAACCGGGTTTCTTATCGAAAACATTAACAAGATTCACCAATTATAGCAACAGTTGTGTGGGCTTATGCTTAAAGGATTAGTAAAAAATTCAAATTAAGGTGGCTTCTCAATAACATTGCTCTTTTATTGCCCTACTAATGCACTAATCTCCTCCCATAGAGCCGCTTATGGTTAAAGCTGCGAAGAAATGTGGGTGCAAGATCTATTTTCAATATTGAATGAAACAATATGCAGCTTATTTAACAAATAATTTACAAAAGAGAGCATCATTTTGAACTGAGTGTTATTTATTATCTATGAAGTTTGTAGGGTAAATTATTTGGAAAAATTAGTTGATAATGCCTTTAAATTTCCAATCTTTATAAGGTACGTTTTATTCGAAACCTTGCTTTCGAGTTTAGAATATTCCGGTTTCAAAGCAATGTATTGAGATTTACGTGTATTGTTTTACAAGTGACATGTTTTGTTTATTTTCTAAAGGGAAATTGCTAAGCAAAGCAGTATGTGTATATATGCCGACAAACAAGTCGGATAACTTAACGACGTTTACGGACTGCATGGGAACTGTAAGTGCTATTAATAATGATTATTTAAACGAACCTATTTTTGTTTTAGGGGATTTTAATGCTCATCCTGGTGAATTATTTTTTAATGAATTAAATATTTTATGCGATGAGTTTAAATGGCTTGTTATTGACGTAATTAAATTAGGATTGACGTCAAAAACATTTACTTATATAGATCAAGCGTGTGGCTCAAAGCGCTGGCTTGATCATTGCATTGTGTCGCAATCGGCCGCTAAATCTGTGTGTGATGTTTATGTAAATTATGACGTATTATGGTCCGATCACTTTCCTGTAATTTGCGAATGTAAACTGGACTGTTTGACTCCGTTAAGAATTATTACGAGTTCGGATAGTAATTATGTTAAGTGGGGTGAGAGAACTGCGGACCAAATTGCACTATATCGCAATGAATGTCATAAACGTCTCCTTCTTATTGACTTTCCCATGGAATGCCAAACATGTGCTGATCACTATTGTAATGACCCTGCTCATAGTGTAATTATTAATGACTTATATTCTGACATTGTACTTGCGTTATCCCAGGCGTCGATGGAGGGGTCAGGAGTAAGGCGTGAGCGGAGTAATCGTCCGCCTAAAACCATTGTTGGATGGAATAAATTTGTGAGCGACAGTCATAGGATGGCCAGGGCGAGTTTCAGGGAATGGCTTTTATGTGGTAGCCCTACTACTGGCGTTATGTTTTCTAAGATGTGTGAAACTAGAAAAATATTTAAGTCTAGATTAAAATGGTGTCAAAACCATCAAGACCAGTTAAAAATGGATCTTTTGGCAGCTAAACATAGCGCGAAAGACTTCAGTGGTTTCTGGAAAAATACCAACCGTTTAGGAAGTCGCCCTGGCCTTCCAGTGAGTGTGGACGGTACGAATGATTTGAAGGGTATAGCTGATAAATTTAAAAATAGCTTTCTTGTAAGGTCTCCTTTAGGACCGTCGTCGTCACTGCCAGAGGGTGGGGTGAGTGGGGAATGCGTTGGTACCAGAATAACAGCTAGGGATGTGTCAGTGGCTATTAAATTGATATCTACTGGCAAATCCCCTGGGCATGATGGACTAACTGTGGAACATCTTCAGCACGCTGGACCTCATGTGTGCAGAGTGCTGGCGATGTTGTATAACTTTTGTATTTCACACTCATACCTACCTGATGACATGATGAGGACTATAGTAGTGCCTGTCGTAAAAAACAAAGCTGGAGATTTGTCAGATATATCTAATTATAGACCTATTTCTTTAGCAACAATAATTGCAAAGGTGTTTGACAGCATTCTTAATACACAATTAAACAAATACCTAAAATTGCACGACAATCAGTTCGGGTTCCGTCCCGGACTGTCCACGGAAACTGCAATATTGTGTTTTAAGAGTGCTGTGAAATACTATACTGAGAGAAGTACACCTGTTTACGCTTGCTTCCTTGACCTCTCCAAAGCCTTTGACCTGGTCTCATATGACAAGTTGTGGGCAAAGATGAGGTCAGCTCGTATACCATGTGAGCTTGTAAACATATTTAAGTATTGGTACGGAAACCAGGTGAATAACGTTAAGTGGGCGGGCATATTGTCGGACCCGTATAAGTTAGAATGTGGAGTGAGGCAGGGGGGGTTGAGCTCTCCAGCTATATTTAATCTTTATATAAATGGACTGATCGAGGAGCTCAGCAAGCAGCATATCGGGTGTTACATAGATGGCGTTTGTTTCAATAACATAAGTTACGCGGACGATATGGTGCTGCTGAGTGCCTCGGTCTGTGGACTCAGAAAACTGCTAAGTATATGTGAAGGCTATGCGGCAGACCATGGGCTAATTTATAATGTAAAGAAGAGCCAATGTATGGTTTTTCAGGGTGGGCCAAGGAAAGTTGTAGAGATGCCACCTATTAGACTCAACGGCTCGTCTTTGTTGATAGTGAGCCAGTTTAAATATTTAGGCCATTTGGTAACATCAACTCTGAAAGACGATGCAGACATAGAACGGGAGCGAAGGGCGCTGTCGGTCAGAGCGAACATGGTGATACGTAGGTTTGCTCGGTGCTCAGCGGAGGTTAAGATAACTCTTTTCAGAGCATACTGTACCACGCTGTACGCCTGCGGACTGTGGACCGACTACACGCAAAAATCGTACAGTGCCCTTCGTGTTCAGTTCAATAACGCGTTTAGGATGCTGTTGGGGCTTCCACGCTACTGTAGCGCATCGAGTATGTTTGCGGTTGCTCGTGTGGATTGCTTCCACACTGTTATGCGCAAGAGAAGCACGTCGTTGGTGAGGCGGGTGCGGGGGAGCGCTAACAGCATGCTGGCCACGCTTGCTGATAGACTCGATTGCTCTGGTGTAAATCACTGTTGTGAGCGGCATGTGACGAGTTTGGCCATGGTCTGACCGCCGCGTGTAGCTTGCAGTGGGGGTTGGCAGCAGAGCAATCAGTACCTAGTAACTGTGTTTTTTGACGTCTAATAATGTAATTTAAACTAATAATGTAATTTAATATTTTGTGTTTTAATGTTGAATTAGGTGTATTGTGTAATTTATGAAATTTTAAAACGTGACTGTGTAAATGGATTTTTTTGTATATGAGTCTACTGTTACTTGAAATAAATAAATTATTATTATTATAAAGCAGTTTGAAGCCATCTCTAAATCAATATGTTTGAGATATTGAATAAAAAAACATATTCGTCACTCCAACTTTGTTCTCTTACAGGTGACAAGTAATGTAAATATTTACATTAGGATCCTAGTGAATTTACCCTACGTGATCACATTTCAGTTGACAAAGTTCGGCCAATTACCAGGGGGTCTACTCTAATTCACCGAAAAACGAAGTTTCGTACGAAATTTCGCGAACTTCTTACCACGGTTCTAGTTCGTTCCGAAATTTCTTACGAACGAAGATTGTTTGACGTTTATTGTCTATAAACCTACTCTAATTCGAAATGCTTCGAACGAATATTTGAGTTTGACAGACGAAACTTCGGAATTTTAACCTCAAATTCAACGAAACCAAAATAGTTATCGTTTGATTTTCGTTTTACTTTTCGTTTTGTGAATTTCGTGTGAAAATTATTGGCAAGGGCTACAATAATGCTTTAAATCAAAGCAGCTTTACGTGAAGATCGTGTAGAGTGAAGAAGGAACCGGCTGTGCTTGCGCAATCAATGAAATATTAGCGAAATTCCCGACGTAGAGTTTGTAGGAAATCACAGACTCAGTCGGCAATTTTTTGAAGAGTTGTGCCAGGAATTCGTGCCTTTATTACCTCCAAACAATGCATATTGCAATTGTTAGACCTTCTGGAGCATGAGGAACAATATTTTGATCGAAAACATTTTCACACCCAAGTTGTAAGTATAAGAACTAAACATCAATGATTTAATTGAGGCATTGACTGTTGTTTATTATGATGCTGATCAATCCTATATTAATTTCCAGATATGTGACAGTGATTGCTATATAACAAATGTGGATATATTGCTATATAACATTTGGTGGAGCAACACATGATGCTTATATTTGGAGAGAGTGTGATATTCGAAGCCACTTGGAGGGCCTCCAGAATGAAACAGTTTATCTGTTAGGTATGTATTTTGAATATATTTGTACAAGTTGGGACAAAAGCGGTACCCCAAACTTTCACATTTATATTATTAATATTGTGTAGCAGTGTTATTCACATATTTTCATGTATATTTTAGGTGACTCTGGGTATGCTCTAAGGGAGCGTATGGTGACACCTATAGATAAAGCTGTTGAAGATTCTCTTTAAGGGAGATACAACTTTGCAGAGTTTTGTTAGTGTACATTTTAGAAAGCAATAGGTAGGGCAAAGTTCTACTCAAGCACATCATAACATGCTCCAGAAGAACTGTGTTTATTGATTTTAAGAATGTGACTTAATGTTATTTATTTCCTTTAGAGTTTAATAAAATATATACTTAAAGTTTTATTTACTTTAACCCTGTTTAAACATAACAAATTAATGACAAAGAAATACTAAACACAATTAATAACTAACAAAACACTAACAAAATCTTAATTGCTATCCACATATTCCATTATTGTGTTATGCAGCTGCAACAGGATGGCACTGATGCCTGCCAATTCGCTCCATGATGACTGCAAGCTCTGCGTTTTTCACGTCTCTCTCTCTCTGTGGATGCTCCTCTTCATATTGATACAATCTTCTTCTTACACCTGTGCTGGCAGATCGTCTCCTTGTAGAGTGTATATGTCGAGAGGCTGCAAGACAACATTCCAATTTAAGTCAATAGCAGAACAACAGTGTAAACAAAATATGGCTAAGACACTTGAATAGGTTAAGTAACAACAAAAAGTTTTCAACTCAACACTTGACCCCTTTAATACCATATGCAAACATAATAACAATGATGCAATCATTATTCAATACTAAAGATAATCTATATTCTTTATGAAGAGAATAATACACTCAAAACAAAGTTATCTATGTTGTGTACATTTTTTTAATAATAGCATTACTCAATAAACCACAATAAAATACTTACAAGGTGTGAAAGTCAGGCATTCTTGTGTCAACGATAGTGGTACATAGGCAGCTGTTACAGCTGGACTCCCAGGTTGTAACATATGCCCATCTTCCTGGCTGGGTTCAACTATTCATTCTCCCGCGAGCTAAATCTCTATGTTCGTCCAGGAAATTGAGAAGGCTTTCGATTTATTCAGGCGTTGCCGAACCCGTATCTGGAGCCATTTTAAACTGAAAATAAAAAGGGTTATTATTAGAAAAGGTAATGGTGTTAGAGCGAAATCAAATATTACATTTGTATAATATGATATCTACTTACGAAGTTTTTAAATCCAAAACAAAACTTGTTGCGAACCAAAATACAGCAGACGTACGTAGAAGTCGGACTGTAGTAAAGTACGACATAATACTTCCTCAAGGAATGCGTACCTTGGTATAAAAGCACTTGGAAACATGATTTATTTCATACGACACTTGAGAAACACACTTCAGAAAACTTTTCAAAGTATTCAAACAAAGGATCGTAAGTTGACATGTTTTGATAAGATTGTAATAAGCCGCTATTTTTGGTTGTCATACGTGATTACCCATTTTTGGCATGAAATAGTACTCTTCAAATTAGTCGGTTAGCAATGACAATGAAAGGGTTTTTTTATAGTGTCGAGACGAATGTAGTTAAACATATATTTTTTATCTAAAAGTTTATATTTTAGGCATGAATATTACAAGAAATATGTTATAAATCACATTTATAATGTTACACGATTAAGTGAAGCTAAAAAGTTTAATAATTTCAAGTTAAAGTAAAAACCGTAACTTAGTTTAGTCGACATCATAAAAGCCCCACACCATATTATAGATTCCATTCGTTCACGAAAATTGTCTATGGTTCCGAACTTCGTATGCGCGTCCGAAAATGAAATAGAGTAGGGTCACTGACGAAACTTCGTTTAAATTTCGTTCGATATCGAAGTTTCGTTTCGGAGAAAGAGAGTAGACCCCCAGTTCGTGTACCAAGAATCGCTCTTAACGTCACGCTATACAGGATAACTATTAACATATTAGACAGTGATTTCTAAAAGCATTTAGATATGACCAATCATCCACTAACTCTTATTTATAATTGCTAATAGCAAAATGACTCACAGGATCAGAACTCTATTTTCATCCAAAGCCTACATCGCAAAATTTTAGCTACAATTATCTCTTAAAGCAATACCAGGAACATTTATAGGTATGATAATTACAAAATTACTTAATAGCAGACAATAGACAAACCTTTCTGCATTTATTCGAATCTTAGCAATCGAATCGTTGAATCGTTACTTCCATATTTCGAAAGTCCTTGATCTATAGCAATCTCGCTGAGTGCACTGTGGTGTGCAACATTGACGTGCTTTATTATTCTGACATGAATTTTAACGTTTCTAACCTTTCCAAGCATAGATGACTATAGATAGTCACGCGCACTTAAAATGTACTTGTATACGTAGGTACGTACCTTGGTACATGGTGCGAAATGTCCATTCATTTATAGGTACTGATAGTCATTCATAACCGCAATGTGATCATGTGTATTAATATGCCTGCACACCGGTTTTCCATAAAACAAATGAAGACTCAAAATAAACTTCATCTCTTTGCGGTTTCTTAGATTTATTTTAGTTTACAATAACAAAGAAAATGTTGCAGGCTTTTGAAGGCTGGCTCCAAAAAGCTATGGTCAGTGCCTCAACAAATGACCTCGCAAAAGGACCATGGTGTGTCATGCACCTACGCATACAATTACGTGGTCCAGGAAAATGTAAACAATAATAATATCTAAGTCCGCCTTTTCCGTATTTAAATATACGCTTGGTTTATGTGTTTTAAGGTAAATAATACATAATGAATTACAAGTTTAACAATGAAACATATTTTTGATACTGTATTAACTGGGTTGTGAATCAGAATTCATTGGGTTATTGATTCAGGTTTTATTTTGGATCATCATTATTGATTTTACTGTTTCTGGTTTAAGATAGGCAAACAGTACCTACATGCGTATCTAAAAAAAAATAATTACAATCACAATACATTGAACAGTGTTATCGCATCAGATGGCACTTACCATTAGCTCCTAATTAATCAAATTGCTTGTTCTGGGTAAACAAACAACACAACAGTTTTTATATATTTACTAATAGCAAAGCTCCAAAATATTGATTCTCTAGCTAGTAAGACAGCTACTTTCAAAAGTCCGACGATCTACAAGTCACACGAGATGATTGTCTTGTAACATATTCTCAGTACACCAGATACAGTCCAGTATGATAAACAGATCGCCACATATTCCGGGTCTCCCACGCCGATAATCTAGACAATGACGTCTTTGATTAAAGCAACAAGCTACATGTAAGTAGGGCTCTCATGAACCAATTACTGCTTGGAAAGATAACAACCATAGATATGGAAATAGTAATTATATCTTCATTAAGGTTGAATTAAGATTTCACCGGCAACTAATGACGAAAGTTGGACATTTGTGAAATAGTGTCATTGGCCCGGTCTTGTAGATAACAAGAAATATATAAGTTATTAGCTTCCGTTCCCGATTTTATCCGCGTCTCGAGGGAACTATTGTCCACATCCAGATAAAAATCCTATATTAGATGTTATGTGCTCATTAATTCGATCAGCCATTAAAGCGTGATTGAGGAACAAACATAACTTTCTCATTTATATTAGTACGATAATACAGTCTGCGTTAATGAATAGATGAATCCATTAAGAGATTGAAAATAGTAAATTGTATTCCAACTCATGTCTGAAACATAATACACCATGACGGTTCCTCATCACGTTACATGACATATTGTTTGAACAAAATTAAATTAAGAAATCACAAATTAAAATTAAATGACTTGTTGCTTTGCTTGTCACATATGGTAACTTTATCGTCTAGGATTGGATATGGTTACCTTGCAACAAAGAACAATATTATTTCACGATAAGGAATTTTGTATTTGGCATAAGAAGTTTTTACACACAGTTAAGCGTATCCGCAACAAAAATTAATTACTACATCATTCATAACTTTTTTATTACACACAGTAACTTTAATATAACATTTAACACAGCACGCGAGTTCACCTGTTTATATAAATTTACTTTTACTGAGCTTTTACTCTTGCGAAACCCTGGTCGCTCTCCGATGTCCCACATACGACATCGTTGCTCCGCGGCGAAAATTGCAGCCGTCAGTCATCCATCAATTTTGAAACTGGAAACGTACCACTGACATACAATATGAGACGGCGGCGTACCTACGTACACTACGGTTTCATATGTCCAATTTAAAAATATATTTATCATCGCTTTTTCTTTGACGTTTATTGAATTAAAGTAAACCGAAAATACGTAAAGGGTTTGAAAGCAATGGGTGAGGCTGTGGACGTCCTAATACGGAGACAATGATGATGTATTGTTTATTTCGCAGTTTCACAATTACCTGGCAATAAACAGTCAAAAATTATGATTTGAGTATTACCTACATAAATTTTGCGTTTATTAAAATTGAATAGAAAAAACAAGTTGCTGAACCGTGTTCTGCCCACAAACATAGATACATTTTGCCTTTTTGTTATTATAATTTTGTGGTTCTCATTCGGTGAGTTTGCATTTAAGGAAACTCATCTCAGAATTTTCATTGTCATGTAGAATATGAGCCACTTATGCATAAATGAAACGTGTGAAAAATGCTCAGAAACTGAGAAAGGACAGAATCTTTAGAAGATGGACTACATACATATATGTGTCTTCTCTCAAGACACTAGTCTTTTCTGTTTGAAACTGAGGACAGTAATGAAGTGGGTGGAATAGTAGGTAGGATGGCTTTAGATAATAAAATAGATGGATCTTGCAAATTACATGAGTATGATGGGAATGAATAAATGAGTGATCGAATGGGAGAAACAAATGAAGTGTACATGTTGCGCTTAACCACAAATTACTTCGAAGTAGATGATGATTGATCTATTAGACACAACTAGCAAAAGTTAACTGATGAGCATAACTGCTCAATCTTCCATAGCCTCGGAGGCAAGGGAAGTCAATGACCGTACAAAGCAAAAATATATTTGTGCAATTTTCATTATACTTATGTGTTTCATGCGAAATAATAACCTCAAGGCAAAAACCTGATGTCATCATTCATAAAGATTCAAATATTTTCACACGCACTTACATTGTTTTCCACATACACATCGCAAATGACTTCAAAAATACCTATAACGCTTTATGAATAGTTAGCATACCTATTCCACAAACAATGAATATTCACGATATTATAATTAGAACCGGTCACAGTAAGTGTTTAATTTGTGTACATTTGTTTCGCTTCTATTGTGCGGAACATGATTTGAAGGCTTAAAGTACAACAATGGAATTAGAGCAGGCCGATTTCTCCTGAGAAAATAAATGAATAATAGTAAATAACGATGAACATCATAATAGAAAGAGCGAGAAGTAATTTCCCAGATTCATTCGATGAGCCGGGCTGGGATGTAGAGCGCGGGTAGATTTTTAATTCTACTGCAAACAATGTTCCGGCGAACAACAGAGATCCACCGTATTGCAATACCGTAGCCGGCCTACTTGTTCATACAAATTACAAATAACGCTATGAACGGTTTGAAAAGGTTATTCTTTCAAGCAATATCATCTGTGTCGCCTCTGTTGTATTGTTTTTCTGCTTTTCCGGCATGAATTATAAACATCTCCTTGTGTATAAATTAGCTCGGTAAATAATTAAACAATACAGTATTATACAATCTTCATTATTAAGTTCATGTAGCTATTTAAGAATAGGTACAAATAATTTCATGCGTTTCAACAATTGTTATCGGAAAACCGAGGAAAATCAATGTTACACTTGAATGATTTCTCTTGCAAGGTATTTTAAATGCAAATGCAATGACAAAGACATTAGAATAATAAAAGAACCGCCGTTTCGCACTCAGTGATTATAATTGTAGGTTTTATAAAACGTGTTATTATTAGATGACGGCCCTTCATGGTTTGAATTGGTTATATGAAAGGGGCGACGCTGTTGTTTGTTGGTAACGAACAAAACGCGGGTCACATTCCTTAGGGCCTATTGTGCCACTATCTCTCTCTTAGTTACGCATAAATCTTAGTTTAGTTAATAAGTGTGGGCGCGACATGGCTACCAAACAGTTACGTTATATTAAACATAAATTCCAACAACAATATTGTACGGCCAAGTGACTTGTCTCTGCCAATAAGTTCATAATCTAGGTCTAGAACAAAATATAGATCTATAACTTGTGATTAAAGTATAGCGATATCAGGTTTGCCTTATGTTCTTAACCTTGATGGTCAACTATGATAAATATTTATTATTAAAGTAGAGAGGCAATATTAGTGGCAATTTCGAGCTGAGAAAACGTCAAGTGATAATTTTCATAACCGCGTTTCATTTAATGGCAGTGGAGTTCATTTTGAAATGGAACCGATCTGATAACGGATAGACTGTTATTTGCTGGTTCACACATCGCATTGAAACGGTCGAGAACACTTAAAAGTCCCGTGGAATGAACAACTAATGGATTCAGGCTTTAATGGCGGTCCACTTGAGTTCAAAGAAGGGCCGCGGGGAACAATGAGCGCCGCTCCCGCTCACCCATCTGCTGATGCTAGGAGTTGAGCTTTTGATTTTGTCACGTACACATTTATACACTGAGTGTTCATTTTAATTGTGCGCTTGTTATCATAATGGTCATAATTGTATTTGTAATGTAGCGCCAGAAAAATATTTTTTGTTTATACTTTTTTGTTTGTTTACACATTTTACATTCCCGCGTTAAGTCTTAGTTTTAATTCGGAATGTTTTAATAACTTCAGCCGATTCGAAAGCGATATCAACAAGCATGCAAATTCATAACTAATATTTTAAGATTAACAAAAAATGGGTTCAACTGTCACTCAGTACTGAATTTTTTTAGCACTATTTCCTGGTATTGAAATCGGTTAAAATTACGTCATCGCCTTCTACAAATACCACACACTAAGTATACAGGAAAGCGTAGATTTAATTGATCTATTGTTATCCAATGAGAATGTTGCTCGTTATTCGTTTTATCATAAAAAAGAACTAATCCAAACACCTCGCAACAACAGCGTGGGACTAACCTGTTACGGTTTCAACGCGTCTCTATAAAAATGTACCTTAAACTATGTCAGGCGTATTGAGATAACATTATTATCCCTTTGAATGATCTGCTGAGTAACCTTGTGTCTAATAAAATGTTAACGAATTAAGCCTTTGAATGGATCCTGCCATCATTGACAATGACAGTAGAGCGTGGCACCGGAAGATCAGTGACCAGCGACACGGCATAAGCACCGCCAAATTTGGCTCGCAACGGTACTGTGCCGGCAAAAATTAACGCCAATTGCCTCCACTGTGCCTAACTAGATAAACTAGTCGGTAAAATGTTAGTTTTGTATTACAAAACTGTACTTTACTGTTGCACATAAATACTGTGACCACGGCCAAAGAACTTATTTGCCGAACTTTTTGAATGTTGTTTATTCATTAGCCGTGTACTTAGAATTGCATGACTAATTCTCTTAATTGGATAGCCGTGTTATGTTACAAATAGGTGTTATATTAAATTAATTCATGATTACATTAGTCATTGAAAATAATACAATAAAAGCTACGTACCTATTGTAATTAGAGTCTTCTCAAATTAATGAATGGAACAACAAATAAGTGCCTATGTAGGCAGGAAAACCGTTGTCCATTTTATAGGTATTTACAATGAATCTTCATTTGGAGTGCTGGTCAATATAAACGCCGTCCCACGTCCCCTTGTTTTTTGTTCGACCGCAGAGCCCTTTATGGGTAGTAAATTTCACCCTCGGGACCAGGGATCTGGATGCCGAAATTTTAATTGCGTAGCTCGGCATGGTGTCTACAAGTCTGCAGTATCCCTTGAGATTAATATGGTCCGGCTGTCCTCAAACAAGCACCTATGTAAGTAACATAATAAATGCCCCTTAATCAACCTTTAACTACATATACTAAAGTCCCCATCCTGTTCTTGTTCTGTACCAACAGTTCAAACGTTTCCTCCAAACTAAACAACAATGTGGACCAAGTTGGACTTGCATGTACAGAAATAGAGACCCATCAAGAAAAGTTTATTGACATTGTTACAGTAGAGACGTTCTTTGTATCCTTGTTCTTAATAACAGACAATGCGCTGTATTATTCCCTTATTACAGTTTCGTAACAGGAATAATTGACAGACTCGGTACAACACACTCGAATCAACTAGTCGTTGAAGAGCACGCGAGCTGTGCTCAGCCAGGCGTCAAATAAGCGGCTATTAAATATACGAACGTTATGACTTCATGGCCGTTAAAAAATACCACGATAGACGCACAAAGTGCATCAAGTGCGTCTTTACTATTTAGTATGAGTGGTGGGTGAGTCTGGCGGAGCGGATATCCGCAAGAGGTACCGCTGCCAGCTCCCACTCAAGTCAGGCGCAACGCTGTTTGGGTAGGATTCTAATTACAATAACATCTGTCTACGATAGTAAACGGCTTAATGTGAGTCTATAATTAAGTTGTTTCAGTATGAGTAATGCTGTGTTACCTATTATTAGAACAAAATCTTTGTCAGCAGTTCCCATGTTTCACGTAACGATTTATTTGGACAAAAACGTCACCGTCTGTTTAAGCAAGGGCGTAAATTCGGCGCCAAGATTAATCGAACACAATATACATAAATTCGGTAAAGGAGTGAAAATCGTGACATGGCCCTTGGTTTGGGTTCGCCTAGTCGCGAGTAACGAATATTTTACTGGTTATGTAGGTCACGGCTAGACATAATTGTTGAAGTTATGCGACAGGGCTCCGGTGACCGGACGTCGTTGTTTGCCGACCTAAACCCACGCCGTGTGGGACGCAGCGTGGTCAATGTTTATGCCTCTACTTATAATCCTCAATGGCTTCCAAAGTTATAACTTCAATTTTAATATTCAACTCATACGGGCACATACCTATTAAATTCAGTCCCTCTGAAGATGTAAGTGTGCATGAAGTCTAATCTAATTATATTGAGCTTCTAATAAGCACAAGTGGTTGCTATATTTAGCGGTGATGGTCCAAGTATATTAAGTCCGACCACAGTCCACGACTATGGGCAGAGCTATCAATGCGCTACGGACATGTCTTCGATATAGAATCCTTTTAGGATTCGCCTTTTGCAAGTTGTCCTCATAATAAACATTTGATTGACATTAACTGGCTAACTAATGATAATTGTAAAGCATTTTCGATAAACGATATGAGATGAGCCTAGATGAAGTTGTAACAAATAGGACATGTATTTCTGCATGATTCCATGAAACTTACTCAGCATCCCTACATTGTTATTTCAGGAGTTAGAGTAAAATGGGTGCTCCTGCGTGGGGTTCGCGCGGCGGTGGCGGCGACCGTCCTCGCCTGCTGCGCATGACGCCGCTGCGCCACAGCTTCGCTGCGCCCGCGTCGCCGCCCGCGCCGCCCCCGCGCGCGCACGACTACGCATCCGACGCCGACACCAACAAGAAAGGTAACTTCCTTATGTGTCATAAAACCCTATATGGCATTACTGCCGTTTACATAAGCTGTTTATTTAGAACATTAACCGGTTGATGTTAGATTTGACTACCTATTACACACTTACGAGTTCTAACGTACTCGTACATCCGTTTGAGTGGAACTGACTTGCCTTGATCAACCTGTATGTAGCTTTTAGGGATATTAATGTCATAAGGAAGAATAACACAAATTATATCACGTTTTTATTAACTTTGCAGAAGAGGGATGGAACGCGAATCTTTCGCAGAGATGGCGAAAATTACGTCGACGGTGTTCACGTTTGAGGCCTGGCTCAGGCAACCGAGAACCGAGTCCAGTACGCTGCTCTCCTTCTCCTCCGAGACCTCCTCAACACTGCTCGCCCGCGCCACCGTCCAAGTTATCCTTTAGACATCGAGGGAAAGTGTACACAACAGCCTCGCTTCGTGTCACTAGTGGCGCTCCAGATTTACTTCGTGCTCTGGGGAAGCTTGGCGGTGGACTCCGGCGCCGAGCACTCTCCGCGCACGACGTCCTCGCGCCACCACAGCAACAGCCGTCCACTTTTTACGTTCCTAGTCCTACCGCAACGCGTCACCCCCCATCACCGTCTCCACCACGCCAGTCAGCTTCAGTGAGGCGCCGATGTAGTTCCCCAAACGTGTATAGAGCAGCCAAAGACTCTGCAGCACAAAGAGACCGCACTCCTCTTATTAGTCAAGAAGATGAAAGCCGGGATGTGGTTGATTATAACTACGTGCTTGAAAGGAGGAAGAATAGTGCTGAGGGACGAAGTCGACGCCCATATAGTGAAAATGTCGAATTAGATGTCCCGTACAGAAATGGATACAACCGTCTTCCATGTGAAGCTTCCCAAAGGCTTTGGGAAGAGCCGTACAGATTGCCACGGGTTCAGTCAAGACAGGAACCGATGCAGCAGTTGAGGAACGATGTCGCAGAGCTGCGTGTGAGTGCGACTCCGAGGTCAGCCCGGCCGCCTCCCGCCCCGCCTGCCGCCACTCAGGTCGGGAAAAGACCACCCGCACCTGAGCCTAGAGATACTCACACGTTTGAGGTATGTCAACATTTTATTAGTATAACTCAAATACTGAGATCTGAGACCAGAAACTGTTCTTGCAAAACAACGTTTATTGCATTTCTTTTGTAATTTATACGTTGCCATGTTATTTATTGTTAATTTTATCAAAACTAGGAATTTATATACTTAGTTACCTGCAGCAGTTTACTATTTCACTGACAAATAACATTCACTTCGCAACGGTTTGGATTGTAAAACTGTGATAGTATAAGTCTTGCAATTTGTACATGTCACCAAGCTGGCCTTTAATAACATTGCAGGTGCGGTTTACGAAGTCAGCTGGCGGGAAAGGTCTCGGGTTCAGCATCGTGGGAGGGCGGGACTCGCCGCGCGGAGACATGGGCATTTTTGTCAAAACCATATTCAATAATGGCCAGGCAGCTGAATCTGCACTCAGAGAAGGTAATATTAAAACTAGGCAACTGTTATGGCTGTAGCAAGTCAACATTTTCTAACTAGCTTATGATAAGAAACATCTCAGTGGTTTACTTTCTCATGTATGATTATAATCGGTCGCTACCATCCAATGCAATCAATCAATCGATTGCGAACCGAATGTTGCACTCGCGTGCATTTTAGATACATTACGAAACAGGGAATGAAAGCCACATAAACATCAGCTAGCATTATTTAAAACAACGTTAGTTCGTCAAAACATACCTTAACCTTTTATTTACTTATGTATGCGATCCATCATTATTATTATACTTCATAGAAAGGTGCAGAAAATTCCTTAGCGACTGTTGCACGGCAGCTGCATTTTATATTACCTAACAGTTACACCTGCTGTGTATACGCTATAAATATCATTTAAGGTTATATTCAGTTGAGCAAACAGAGCACCTAATTAGCACTGGCACGTGGCAATTAGATCGCCCTTGTAGAATGTAGAATGCCTTCAAATAAATACAAATTACGGGCAAGTGTTAAATGTTCGATTTCCTAGTTATCGTAGTCATACTAAAAAGCTGTGCATTTTCAAGTACCGATTTACGAGTAACTTTGAAGGTTTTGATGGTTTTCCAGCCTTTAAGTTCGTAACGTAGGTAATAAGTACCGAGATGAGCAACGGTTCACTTGAAGTACTATTTTAATGCTCATGCCATAAATATAAAACACAAACTTGTTTTAATGTGTTCCGAGAATTTATTTATGAATACGCTGAAACGTACATATCCAGTGAACTTAAGATTCTGAATTCATACATAACATTTAGTAAAATTAATATATTAATATAAATTAATTAACTTTTTTCATTCAATTTTTCATCTCTTCTTCTATCTTCTTTTCGTATCTGTAAGCAAGTTCTATATAAAAACTTAGGTACATTTTCTTTCCCCAATATTATTAATTGAATCAGTATTCAGTAAATTCGAGTTAATTGACTGTTTTAAAAAACGTGTTTCGTGTAATAAATAAATGCAAGAAAAACGTTGATTGATATTTATTTGTAGACGCTTTCAAATACGGACTAATTGGGGTAATAGCTCAAATACTGGCACCCAATTACTTTGAACATTTTCTCCATATAAACTAATGAATGAACATTACTTGCCATATTGGAAGAGGATTGCAGTTATCACGACCTGAATGTAGGGAGGACAGCGGCTTATTAGCTACCTTCTATTACCAAATAGTGGAAAGACGTCAAGGTTGTTTAGAGTGGATGACCGTTATCATACTGGTTGTACCTACTACATTTAAAATCGGCTTTACCTTACCATTAAATAGTAACATGGCTCTTTCGAGTCTTCGATATTTAAGCTTATAGTACTGAAGACCGACCTGGCCACTAAAAGCTCTAATAAAACCATTATATTATTTCCAGGTGACGAGATTCTATCAGTGAATGGGCGATGCACGGCCGGCCTAACCCACGGAGAGGCCATTCGTCTGTTCAAGGACGTGCGCGCTGGACCAGTCCTGCTAAGGGTGACGCGGCGCCCGCCTCGCTGACTGCGCTGCGCCTGCTGTGACCTCGGCCACGAGCAGCAGGCGCTGACCAGAGCCGCCGACATCTACTCCACTATGTAGCTTATCACAAGACCACTACAAAAGTCAAGACTTATCATGGAGAACCAAATGACTAAAGGAGGTGCCATGGGAAAAACGCCTGGGAAAGTAGCGCGCCAAAATGTGGGGGACGAGGAATGTTTTTCGCCCTTATACGCCTTCTTTGGACATAACCATACTAGCAAAATCATTGACAGACGTCTCAAAGAACCTGAACGCCTCATTAATTTACTCGTAACTCGTGCCTTCCGTACGAATTTGACCTAGAAGAAGGCGCCTGACCTACCTGCATTACGGCATCTCCGCTCATCTTCTCACTCCGTGAGAATTAGTTAGGTACTCATGCTCACAAGAGCACTACATAAGTCAAGACTTTCACTAACCAAATGGACGTTCCACTTGAGCAAGACGCTTGTAAAGTAGTGACTCTTGTAGCAGCTATATGCAGTAGATAAGAATAAGGATCAGTGGAAGGAACTAACGTAGCTGAAGTTGCACGTTAAGCCAGTATCATCGACCAGTGACTAAAGCATTATTATCACTTTGCATGTGTACAGAAATGGATTGTCTTCAAAACATTTACCGCGGACGTGAACTTTACTGCATCATAAAGCATATATTTTTGTATCACGTATAAGGCACAGGATCTTCAATAGTGACCTGCTTTTATGCCTGATGCATTTTAGAAATTTACATTGCCTACATTCTCAATTCCGATGTGTAATCCATTATCTAAGGATACGACTTTCTCTTTTTCCACAACACGTTCGCATTGTTACGAATCGGACTAGACGATTAGACATGATTGTGAACCATCTCGCATGTTAGGAACTCATTTCGTATGAAATATTCTAACTGCGCAATAAAAGAGCGCAGCACATCACAACTAATCACTGTCTATAAAATAAATCTTCTTAAACCGTTTTCGTTCTATTGTCTAATGGTGAATATTAAGATTTTAAAAGCAAATGAAATACTAATGAAAGGGCAAAATAATTGGATCTTCTGAGGTCGCAAATGTGTCATTGTAAAAAAGACTACTCTGAGATGAACATACGCCAATATTTCGTAAGTATGGCTATACAAAAGGTATGATCGAATTTGCACAGGCATGTTATGAACTGCTCATCATGAAATGATTTCTACTCACTAATATCGAAGTAACAATATGATAGTAATAGCAGCTATTTTTTGGAAAATTTCACAAACTACTATGTAAGAATATTTTTGGAAAGTATATTTAAAATTATGTATTTGTGCAGCATATATTTAAAATTTTATATTGTAACGGAAAGTATTTTGACATTGCATTTATTAATAAATTGCCGAAAGTGTTAATCAAATGTAGCTATATTGCTCTACTTAAATATACCTATATTTATTAGTATTAAAAACTTTGCGAATGACTTGATCTTGCAATTTATATGCAAATCTATTTTTCAAATGCGCCCAAAAGCAGATAAAGTGGGTTTATAAGCCTACCTTGTATTTAAATCCAACCGATTTTTTTTATCACCGGCCCCAATAAATTTGCTCTAAAGTGCATACAGATTTACGAATAAATTGCTGAGGATCTAGGTTAAGACTAACCAAACTAACGAAAGCAAACGAAAAGTATTAGATACACACAGTTTGATACAATTTGATAAAAATTGACTGTGATATTGATTCAAAGCTGAGTGCAACGTATAGAGTTCGTAATTATAAGGCTAACTAACTTATTTTTATATCTATAACCTATACATATACTTAGTACGTATTGTAAAGATAAAGTACATACATAAAATAATGATAGGTTTATCTAAACTTTACCTATTATAAGGAAATTTAGGTCTACATAAGTGCTAAGTGCTTTTATTAGAGTCAACATTGTATGTATTTTAATAACTAGTTTTGTACAAAAATACTATTTATATATCTTTAAAAGTTGGTAAAATTGACGCACAAATGGATCTATTTATACCGTAGGAAAAACCCATTCGCACAACTACACTTTAACTATTTTGTATAACATATTCTACTATGATAACACAGTGTTAACTCTCTACGGAGATGTAATAATCACTTACATCTATAAAAATATCATGAAATGTAATATGCGTAAAACTACTTGAAAGGTAACATTTTCAAACTATTGTGACTTCACCTGTAGCACTATATTTGCCTTCACAAGACTGTATTTATAAAATAATGTACTAAGTCCAAATATTTTTATAATATACAAAAATAACAATGTACATATTTCCGTGAGTAATGTAGTTTTTAAGTATATTCGACCAATGAACTAGAAAGCATAACAATGATAATTACGGTGGCTCACCGAGTATTTTTGCATTTTACTAAGTATGGCATTTTACTGTAGACGCAACACAAATATTACTTAAAAATATATGTATATTTTAAAAGAATACGCAAATACTGTTTTTTATTTCTTTCCTTTAAGATATTTTAGCTAAAATTTTAAACCTACTTTAAGAAACATGGATCAAAACAATTTATAACTTGGAGAGATCAAGGGTGTCTCACGAATAGACTGGAGGCACTTTTTGTTAGACTGGCGGCATTCTTATATTTATTATGCATAGTAGACTCCATGACATATAGTTGACCCTACTACATCACCAATCTTTTTCAAAAGTCAAAAGATGAGTAGGTACCTAATGGAGGACCTTAAACTGTCCTCGAACCTCTCTCGTAACAAAGTTTAATCTGTACTGCCAATGACAACTTGGAAAGCTCCAAACAAAAAGATAGATAAAAAAAGATGATAGGTATAAATGTATAAATACATAAGAGTTTGTTACAGCCTTTTTATCGTCCCACTGCTGGGCACAGGCCTCCTCTCACATGGAGAAGGATTGAGCATTAATCACCACGCTTGCTCAATGCGGGTTGGTGATTTCAGACTTTATAGTCCAGGTTTCCTCAAGATGTTTTCCTTCACCTTTTTATCAGCCATTGGTGTCTAAGTATACTTAGAAAGTACATACAAACTTAGAAAAGTTGCATTGGTACTTGCCTTACCATGGAATCGAACCCACACCCTCATACTCGAAAGGTTGGTTCTTTGCCCACTAGGCCACCACGACTTACATAACATACATTACATAAGAGTAATAACATTTTTTTACCATTCAGAGTTACTTAAAACGAAAAACTAGTTCTAGATTCAAAATGAAAATAGATGAATTTAATCGAATTTCTAATAAGGCTACCACTTAACTAAATGAGATTGTAGAAAGCGTCCAATTACAGGTAAATATTCTTCGTACAGACCTTAAAATGCGAATGCAACGTTCTCTGTCCAAATAAAGAGAATTCATTTGCATCGCAGACAGATATGTAAGAACGGCATTCCTTAAAAGCGTGAATTCGTTCAGTGAAATGAATATATAATGGGTATATGCATTTACGCTTCGGAATGAAGCGCTCGGAGGTACTAGCACCTCATTACCTCCCGAATGTCGTCAGTGTCATGACATTAATCGCCTCCCAACGACGTGATTACATGATGAAATTTATTTCGCCTTAATTAACAATTTTGCAACTGTTTTTGTGGAGGGGGAAGCTGCTTATAGAACTTTTCATAATAGAGTATGGAACGCACCTATGACCTAACCCAGTGAAGATTTGCCTAACTTTAACTCGTAATATTTTTATCCTGTCAGTATGTTGATGATGTTTTTAAATGAAAATAGAAAACACCCAAGGTTTGTTTTTTTTTTTTAGATAACGGAGTAGTTACATTAAGGGTGCAAACCAAGTCAACATTTAAAGATAATTTAACTCCGTTGCGAATGAATTACAGATTAACCACACAAAGTTACCGTTAATTCGACTCGGATAATTAAGACTGCAGATTGTTACGACCAATAAAGGAAAACGAATCTACATGATTACTGGTTGTGCCTCAAATATGAATAATATTTTCTGTTAAGTACTATATAGTAAATAAATGACAGTTGCCTGAAAAAGTCTCCTTCATTTGTTCTTGAACTGAAATCTTCTTATATATTTATATAAAAATGAATTGTTGTTCGTTAGTCTCACTAAAACTCGAGAATGGCTGAACCGATTTGGCTCATTTTGGTTTTAAAATGTTTGTAGAGGGCCAGGGAAGTTCGCGGGATCAGCTAGTTTTGAATAAAGGTATTCAAAAGAAAACAAGAATATTTATTACGGTGATTATAATATAATAGAATATAGTAACATTAAAGATTAATAGTAACTAAGATAACATAATATATCACCTAATAAGTAAACAAAGAATATTGTGTATATTCGTCGAAACGTATAAAATAATCAGATGTTAATAACGAGAATTGTTATGTGTCAAACCGCTTGTAAGCTACTTAGTCTTAGCAAATTGCAGCAAAAAAAATTGCAGTTCTTAATTTATTAAGTACAGTAATAATACATTTCTTTCATGTACCTAGTTATCTTGTTAGCAAAACGACCAACTGAAACCTATACTAAAAATTAAATCAAAAATAACTTTCAATATAGCACGAAACAAAAATATGTAGAACATAAGAAAACGACCTAATACCTAAGCTCAAGTACCTAAGTTACGTCATTACAATAATTTCACTTGTTTACGTTTGGGCTTAACATTACAAAAATGCCAGAACTTAATTAAAATTGTTAACGGACAATACAGTTACAAGCGGCGACCAACTTAACATAACCCGCTAAGCAAACAGTTATTAATAAATAACAAAATATTTACAAGTAAATAGTTCGATGCACTAAAACTAAGCAATGGTATGATAGGTACCGCTATTGGCAATAAGTATCATGGCAAGTAAACGTTTGCATAAGAATATATAGCTCTTGAAACCTTTCTCTTTGTTCAGAATATTTGCATGAATATATTAGTATATAGTAAGAGTACATAACAGTAATTAGCTGTATATTAGACACCATGTATTGAAGCCAGATTACCGATACGTGTAATACATTCGAAGGTATCTACTCTTAAATCATCTGTAAGCATAGATATCCATCGAAATGCAGTTAAGTACTTATGTTAATGTTTACGTACACTGAAAGCTCGGCTTGAATAATACTTTACAAGCTTAGACAATAGTAATGATTACGTCAATTATGTACATCACCGTGTGCGCATAATGATTCATGAAGCTAAAAATGGCACTAATGACATCAATTTTGATCCTCGTTTTATATCATGCACTTAGTACAAGACCTAAAATTTTAATGCTTTTTCAACATTTCTAAATTCCAGACTAGTTAATTTAAACCAAATTAATAAATAAACGATTTTAACAAAAATGAGACACAGTCTTACAAAATCTATCTTTACGAAAATCCGTTACAGACAGATAACATAAATTACCTATTTACAATCTTATAGAAACAGTGACTAATAAATGAGGCAAATTGTAAAAAAGAAGAAGAATTGCCAGTCCCGAAACCCTACACTTTCATCGCACTTTCCTAAATTGAATGGTGTCAGTTAGCACCGTTTTACTCTCTCCTTAGACGAAAGCTCGCAGATAAATGAATCTGTAAAATGGAATGCTAACCGGGCTCTTAAACACGTCACCAAATTCAATATTATTCACGGAGATCTTTTAAACCAATTTGGCATCACTGTTTATGTGTAGGTTATACTGCATTATATTTTATAATGTATGAATTTAATTATCCATATTGCCTTTAGGGTTCCTAAGTACAAGGGTAACCGGGCCAGCAGGCAGAGCCTTGAGAGCTGCCCAGGCTTGTGTGCGCGTGAATCCTTCCATCGACTGCCCTCCAGCTGACAGAAGTTCCGCACCGACTAGAACACGACCGCTTTGTGCTGCTGCTCCTCCTGGAAATAAATAACATAAATTATTATGAAATGTGTAAACAAACTATTAAATTAATATCGTTACTAAGTTTTTATTTAATTATGACTATGATCAAGTTTACAAGCCCACCTGCGAAAAGTTTTTTAACGGTAAGAGGACGATCGCCACGCGGGGAGTCACGTCCACCATCTAAGCCGAAGCCGAGACCGGCTCCACCGCCAGCCTTCTCCAGCAGCACCGTCACAACTGAGCCGTTAGCTTTACTGTTGTCACCTCCATCTTTATCTTCAACCTCATTTCGGTCCTTCGACTCCGCTGTTGAATAAAAACAAATCAGATCCCCCGTCATAAGGTAATAAAGTGTCAAGTCTTAAAACGCCCTTTTTAATAAATGACTAACCTTTGTCAGAGCCGCATCCAACTCCATTAGCATTTTGTCGATTTTCGATCTCTATTTCGATAATTACTTCTGAACGTTGCTCCTGAAAGTTTATTGACATTAAGGGTTAGTGTCTGTACCATAAAATCTGTTCTTCTGACTTTGAAAGGTTAACATCTGATAGTTAGAGTTTAATAATTCGGTATTCCGTGTTTTTTTTTTTGGTTTTGTATTAACAAATAAATATACAGATTTATTTCTCAAAGTTCAAATGTTGACACTTTTATTAAAATAAGTGGTGATTACCTTAAGAATAGTGACAGATTGTGCATGTGTCAGCCCTGCCATAGCGCAGCCGTTTATACTTCTAACTTTAGCTCCTCTCTTCAGTCCTGCTTTGGCCGCCACACTATCTGCTAAAACTCTATGAACCTGAAATTAAAACAATCAAACTTAGTCCAAGGTAACTTAATAACTTATTTAAAATGTTGTCAAATGTGTTTCCCACTTAGATTGAATATAATATTCTACTGTGTTAAGCAATATTTCCTAGTCCTTAACTTTATGTTTATTACTATTTTGGTGAATTGTAGTAAGTTCCGTAAAAAATACACACCGTAACCTCTTTCGCTTCACAGTCGATTCCTCCGGCCAAAATAACTCCTACGCCTGTACCAGCACCTCTTCTCAGTCGAATTGTTTCAGTCGGTACCTTGTGCTCCTCTGTAGAAGTAGTGTTAGCTTTCTCACTCGATGTGTCGATATCGCTTTTTTTACTTAATTCTAAAGACTTATCTTTATTGTTCATGTTGTTGAAATTACCATCAATGCTGTCTACAGCTTTGTGGTGTTCGATAATTTCAGGTTTGCTACTTTTTTCTTGTTTAGTAGAGAGGCTGCTTTCGGTTTTTTTAATAACAAACTCATTTTTGTCTGACACACTCGTTACTTTGACACTGTTATAGTTATCCAGTCCAGCTTTTTTAATTTCTTTAATGATCTTTTCAGATATTACCTTAGGACCGTCTTCAACTTTCGGGCTTTCTAAATTAATATCACTTTGTTTATTTTTATTAGCTGAGCTAGAGTTTCGTTTCAGTCGTGTATTTTTGAAATCATTCTTCCTCTGCCACACATTAACGTCGCTGTCACTATCTGAGTCAGTTTCGGCAATGATTTTGTTGCGTCGTCTGTTTTCACCTTTATTCGACATAACACTCACCGATGGCGTGAGTGTAGAAAGGCGCTCAGACGTTTTGTGCACTGGACTCGGGGATCTGTCGCAAGTCTCGTGTGAGAACTTAGATTCAACAACAGGTGACTTAAGCTTAGCATCTCTACCGCTCCTGCATTTTGCGGATGCTAAAATGTTTCGTCTGTTGATCGTATCGATATTATACGATTTCGAAACTTTTCTCTTATCGGAGTCAGCGACAGAACTTTCAAGTGAACTACAACTCGCTTGCGATCCAGACGTAGCTGCCGAACCTGCCGACGAACTGAGTGATACATTTGTATCAGACGATACGGAGCGACAAACATTTCGCTTCATGTACTCTTCTGGGTTCTTTTCCGTAATAATAGCTTTATTTGGAATGTCAGACTTAAAAATCGAATAAGTTGCATAATTTGAAACTCTGGGTGATAGTCGTGAACTATCAGATTCCATATTTTCTATATTATGCATAGGAGATGATGCCGAAGATCGGTAACTAGACTGCGTGGAACTCATTGCAGAATCATTATCACTATCTACTACGTCAGTAGCAGTGCAAATTTTTATATCCAAATTCTTATAGTCTCGAATATAATTCAATATATCCTTATGTTCTTTTCTCGATGAAATTACGTTATCTGCTGACAGAGTTTTAATTGGCGTTAATGTCGTAGGTACTCGACCTGTTACCCCATTGGTATCCATTGTAGACCTAAGAGACTTAGGTGATTTATAAGATGTTTTGTTCATTAGATCTAATCTTTCATTGTAATTAGGTTCTGGAGTGGATTCTTTTGATAGGGATGAAGGTGTATATACTTGCAGCGATTTACGTTTGAATGCAGGCGAATATTTTGGTAAATTATTGGGCAATAGATCAGCTTTCCATTTTGATTCATTCAAATTAATGGGTTTAGAATTATTTGGTTTGTTGACTTTTGTATTCACATTTGTTTGATTGTTCTTTAAGAGCAGTGACTTGGAAACGTTATCCTGGACTTTAATCTCTGGAAGATCCACTATTGGAGTTTGTACTTCAGGTATAGCTAAGCATCTTAATTTAGACATAGATTTCTTCCTTTGTTCAATTAAATAGTCCAAATTTGATTTTTGTTTCGTTATGTTTTTGTTGCCATTATCATCGCTGACACTACGCGCATGGTACACCGTTTTCGCAAATGTAGGATCTATGCTCGAAGGTAACGTTGTGGTGCTTCCATAAAATAAGGGTTTGTTTTCTGTGTACAGAGACGTATTGCTACTTTTAGCTGAACTGTATGTAGACGCTGTTGAGGAACGTTCCATACCTCCCAGAACCTCCGGTCTTTCCGTATGCCTTTTGTAAGAACGTGGTAATTCATCGAGATTGTCTTGAGACTTCGTCAAACGTCTGTCTAAAGAAGATACATCAGTGTAACTGTTAGCATATGAGGCAGTACTTTTTCTGACCACTGAAGGGTTTCTTGTTGGCAAAGTGCCACATTTATCCAAGCGATCAGTAGATGTCGCTCGGTCATTGGAGAACATGGCAATCTTGTCTTTGACGCTAGCCTCACTGCGGGCATCTTGTGTTCTGGATGTGTAAGAGAACCGAGGTCGCGTGCCAGGCCAGCCCGCCGGCATCCGCAGCGGCAGGCGAGTGCTCGGCTCCGGGGCCTTCTCTACGGCATCGCACGGAGTCTCTACTCCGTCTGGGGGTTGTCGTGGGCATGATGGTAGAGGTGTCTCGTCATTAGATAAACTTTTGTCTTCAGCGTCGCTTTTGTTGACACGATCTGAAATTAACGAAACAGAATACCTTATTAAAATGACTCTATTTTGAAAAATAATTCTCTAAAATAACTCAATCAGTAAAACTGTTTATAAACACTGAGCTCCCTGTAGCCACTTCATTTTCCCTACACCGCCATTACCGGCACGCAAACTCGTCTGACCGATGTCTGTGCGAACAGCTGATCCTATCGTGTTATGATAACTCTGATACCTTAAAATGCATTAAAGACAATACACTTTATTACAACATAATCAATTCATAAATTCACCAACGACACTGGTATGCGCGTGCAACACTTACACAAATTATGTATACCTAAGTGTGCAGTCAGCATCTTGTATATTAGTGAACAAACTAAATATTTGTATCCAGGTCAGCTCTCGCCGGTAGTGTTATCGTAAATACTTCAACTTATAGCACTGCATGGTAATAATACTAAAATTTATATGTATTTATTTGATTTCACAAGTTGGGGGAATTTCTCAAGTGATAAACTGTCAGCGGTGGCCGAAGGAAATTACTTAAATAAGTTAGCAGTATGAATCACGGTCAGTATCCTATTACAGTTGACCAACACCGAGTGAGCTAGGATGATGCGTCATTGCACGTACTTCATCACAAGTGATACTTAGTCACTGATACTTGTGGTCATATGCTAACGATTTCAAGATATAGCGCATAAACAAAAGAAACTACGTAAATTGTTATGGTACCCTGAAGCATTCTGTAACTGTGTAAACATGGATAAAATATGCACGACCACATTATCAAATAACAATACAAGAGTTTACTGAAAAGAATACCTTCTTTCTCCTCTTCAATTCGATGCAAACAACGCGAATGACGGATTTTAACAACGCTGTACGTTTTCGAGTCAAACACTATCACGTTTTGATAATACATCGGTTCCTACTTCAGGTTCAATTTAATTTATAATTAATTTAATAATTTACCACCGTGTAATTTATTTAAATAAAATTAATTAATATGATTTTAATTGAGAAAAAAAATAATAAGATAGCATTCGAGATGTGCAAAACCAAAGAAAAATTCAATACAACTGACGTTTTTCCCTACAATACTCGTAGTAATGTTTATTATGTACACATATTTTGCAGACACGGCACGCTTACATATGTTTGAGCAGCTGTTACTGAATTTCAGTCTTAGAACCTCAAGGGTAGTAACAATATAAAAATTGTCATAACGTCACTAATATTGAACAAAGACATTGAATTAATTTGTTCAGTTGCGTAGACTTACGTCGTGACCATCGACGCGGCCTGAATACTGTATGGGTACTATATTTTACTGAAAATTCTTATGAAAATGGCTAAACTTCACAACTGTTCCTTTATTCAAATTTCCTGAATAATTCTTGTAACAATATGTTTGTACAGTTTAATAAAACGTCCTTACATATTACTGGCTATGTACGAGTATACTTAAAAACCATCTGCTATTTATGATCAATATAGTATACTACTATACCAACCACTATGTACCAATCTATGTACCAACATTTATACATATAGGTATATAAAAAAATATACACACTTCAATTTCATACAGGAAATAAGTGCCATAATCTCTTGCTTACAATGTGTATGTATGCTGAAGTTATTTATTTATGTAGCCTTGATAAAGGAACAAAAGGATAGAGAAAACATTTTCTTTTGGAAACAAGGATACCTAAACACACTGTTGGCTAATAAAAATAAAGCTGAGTACTCAAGTAGGAGAGGTGCGAAAAATCATTTAGCGATTAGTACGCTATTGTATAAGTACTCTACTTACAGTAGGTAAGTGCTGCGGCAGATATTGCTGAAGTAATATGAAAGTATTCATATCTTTGATGGCGTTTTTAACATTTAAATAAGAAATAGAATATAATGTTTTACAGCATGGCGATAAATTATAAACTGTACATAGACTTTCAGTAACAAATACCTAATACAGACATCCGGTAACAAAAGAAATACTGTATAACATTTTGAATAGTACAAATATCTTGCTTCATTGGATAAAACGAGTCGTGGTATAAAGCCTACGTATATGTCCTAGGAAGCGGCCTGAAGAAGGTGACCGCTAGGTCAACCCTACATAAGTACATAGGCTACGGCAGAGCTCGGCGCGCCGGTATATAATGTAACGTGAGGCTGTAGACTTATATGTGATGATATTAAATGCTTCAATGACATAAAGTAGTCCATATAAGTGACAAGCTTTGTGAACATAATCCTTGATACAAACCATGAAGCGACACCGATCGCCTCGGCAGTTTCCTCGTGTCCAACATTGTTAAAAAAACAAAAAGTAACTTCCAAGGTGATCGTCATTTGAACCAATTCATAACACTACACTTTCATTCGTCAAACCAGTTTTTGTATCCTGTTCTTTCTGAAAACTTACTTTCATTGTGCACTTCGGAAAATTAATCAGAGAAAAAAACTTCCGAAATCGAAAACTCCTACCCACTTATTTGGCAACGGAATAATGTTACGGATCTCAAAAGTCCGAAGAAAGAGGATCGAGTTAAGAATGCGGAACGTGTCCATTAACGACCGAAATAACAGTTATTTTACATAGGGCGGTGCGTGCAGTGGCGTGCGCCCACGGCGGAGTGCGAGCGGCGAGCGGCGAGCGCGGAGCCGCCGCGACATGGCGCGATGCACTGACTCGCGTTGGACTTGCAGAAATTTGCAGCGTCGCCGCCCTTGACGGGGGCGTTGCTCCGAGCCAGGGACGGACACCGAGCTGCGCACGCGACGCTCCCCCGCGGCCCACCGCACACCGTCACCCGACACACGGGCCCATCACCACCGACCAAAACTACCATTTATATCAACTGCCGGCCGGCCTGACTAACACTGTGACCTAAAGAGACGCACGCGTTAACACGATCACACCACGTTGGCTCACAGCAGCCTCGCACACTACCTGCAGGAACGCTAATTCTAGTGTTCTAACGTTGATCTCGATCAGCAATAAGAATCGATCGGTATCGTGTGCTATTTTTAGCCAATAGGCGCTGGAGGGCGGCGACCGTGAGCTCTCGCGCACAGCAGACGGCGCCCGCGCACCACAGATGTCAGGGTCGAGGCGCCCCAACTCTAACTTAATCTTTTATTTCCGTCCAGATGCAAGTATTTCTAATAACACTCCTTAATCTTTCCAATTTATATAAAACGTTTAGCCCTTTTAACATGAAACTGGTCTATAAAAGCCGCTTTCTTTTGCTTTCTTTTTCATATTTGCGGTGAAAGAACGAGTGGCATCGTGGAATGCGCCTTGTAGGTATATAGGAGTGACGTCGCCGTGGCCACGGGAGGCTGGAATGCTGCCTGCGCCCTCCGCCGCCGCCGCCCCTCGCAATCCGGACGCGGCCTTTAAACCGCTCCGACGTGTTTGCAGAGTTGTTTGCACATTTTTTTACATTCCCGTCCTTTTATTAAGCCCTCCTGTAATACCTACCTCAATATAATAATAGATACTGCAGAGTCCTTGCTGGAGTTGGGATTTTTTATATCTTTCGTTTATAAACATTTTTAAAGAAATACTTTCAAAGTAAAACCGTTTTAACTTTCGAGAAGTATCGAAGCTTTATGTAAGAACTTTGCGGTATGTAGGTACCTTAAATGTAAGATGAACGAACTTTATTGAATGCAGAGTTATTGTATAAGTAGCTAATTTACAGGGAACTGGGTTTCTTGTTCTTTGGATATAATCGACGGATCCAACAGCGAAACTATGAAATGGATAAGTGAAAGAAAGTGCAATCGATTTCACTTTCAAAACTAAATTAACTTTCTCCAGTGACATGTCTTACGTAATCTGAACAAAACAAGTCAGTAATAACCGCAACATTTATATCTGTAAAGGTCGGCAAGCATTTATTAACCAGATTTATCAATGTTAGATTCATTTGTGGCGCTACGCTCAGTCCTTGATTGATTTTTTCATAAGATGTTATTCACGTTTACATGACGTTCAAAAGAAGAGTACCTTTAATTAAGCAATGCAGACTTGAACTGCTGTCATATAATGATATATATTAAGTTTAAACGACATTTTTGCGCGTATACTGAACTCAAAAGCTACCTATACAATATAAGGTATGATCGTTTTTTGCTTCGAAACTTTCTTACAGTGAATGGCCAACAACTACATTCAGAAAACTGAGATCGTACCTACCTACAGCACAATTAATAAAATACTTTTCTGTTGGTATGCGGTGTGGTTACCTTTCTGTATAGCAAGTCAAACAGGCCAAAGCATACCCTGGGATCCGTCAAATATACACAAATGGTATTTTGTAAATAAAGACCTTATGTCCTTCTGTTTGGATACAAAATACTTTAATTTTTAATATTTTTTTGTTTGCCCCTCAGAGGAAATGCCGAGACTTCCAATTTAAATGGCAACCGGATAAATTAATGCGCCACTAAGAATTTGAAGGAAAATTACAGAGCAATTTTGATTTTTTCCTTCTCCAGAAGTATTTCGACGGACATATTCTAAAGTCCTAGTCGAGTTTTCGCCGCGTAGGATGCGGATCCCTTCCCTTAGCCTTGACCGTAACGTAGATTATATCTGACCACAAATTGACAGTCACTTTCAATCATAAAATGATTCTGGTGAGACGATATGCAAAGCGATGGCTAAACAATGAAAGCCGACGGACAGGTCGTGGTCGTCACTTTAATGATCGTGCTGCGGGATTCCAGCCCACCTTACTTTCCTCGCGGGAATTTATTTGAAAGTACTTTTATGTGTGGTGTTCAGTCTTGAAAAATACAATTGTTCTTTTGCGACAATGAAAGTCGTGGTCATGTAGTTAAAATGTTTTCGAACATATTTCATGTACATTGAATAGAATACAGGTATGTTTTAAAGTTGCGCACGCAATCCACACCTAAGGCTAAAGAAACTTCATACGATTATGTACGAGAGGTATTCATAGCAAAGGCAATAATTAAAACGTGCCGTAATCAATATCAGATGTAAACGTTGCAAAATCGTTTATAGTGAGCCTACAAATAGCCATGTAACTATTTGTGCTTTAAGCTTTTGGTTAACGTGTGAACCCGTGGTGTGAACGCTTTAAACAAGAATCAGAAATACATTTTCTAACCTTTGGGTCAGATTATACACCCTTTATTTTAATTTAATTATGTTTTACTATTAATAAATAAAACACAGTGTTAGAGAGTATCACGCAACTTTAGCAAACGAATTGAACAAAGAAGAATAATTACTATTGTTGTTTAATTTACAATTTTCTTAAATTATGATTGGTTTTCTATTTATAATTAAGTTTGCTTGTGTGCTTGTTGTACCTTAGTCTGAGAAAACAAAGTGATTTAAAGAATACCTAATGGTTATCTGTTTGATCAATGACTCGAATCTTTTTTCTTTTGTAACAATTATATACAGTATCGCAGAATTTGAGCTTAGCAATCCATTGTGAAATTTTGAACTCTGATATTCAAATAACTCGACCATCATCGTTGGCCTTTCAAAAAATAATGTTTGTTCAAGTTTCCTGGTAAAGTTTATGTAACATTGTAAAGAAATGTGCAAAAAGAAGTATCGCATAAGTGGAACACTTGAAAGGCTTTAGTTTGTTGATATTGTATGTAGTGGCACGCCAGCAATGCAGTCCAAGCCTTGCACCGAAACTGCATTACGCCATGTGTTCAGCCGGGGCAGGTGCGACAACGACCGCGCCTCTACGCAAGGTGCACTTTCACGCCCCGGACAAGGATTCTGATATAACTATACTCAATACTTTGATCATTTTCTGATCATTAAGGATGCTATAAATAACAAGTTTCTCTATGAGGTCAATAACACACGTTCGAGAAATTAACATATCTATATTTTGAAATGATTATGTTTTCTAAAGCATTTAATAGAACTAGTTTTAGTTTTGCATAATCACGGGTATTATATGTGATCATGTTTACATCTACATTATTTTTAAGCATAATCATTACTGTAATTGTAAGTTACACTATTTTTAGAAATGAAGTTATTAACTTTTCATAATGAATTATGTGCACATATTTTAATTTTAATATCTTATTTAGAATGGATCGAAATTTATCTTTCAGCATTGTTAGCTATATTTACCACAATTTTTCATTAAAGCTGAAGAGGATCGCATGACGCTTAACAAGTTTGTTGAAATCACGTCAATTAGAACGTGATTAGCTATAATTTTCCGATTAATTGAGCAGCAACAGTGCGCGCGGGCAGCCTCCCTCAAGCCGCGAGCATTTGATATGCGCCCGCGCACTCAAGCTAACGCGTGCTGCATTTACCACTTTATCACACAACTCTATCGGAATTCCTAATACTTGTTTATTCTTGTAACATAAATGCTGACGATTAATCGTATTATGTAACAATTCTTAGAAATATATTGTAACTATTCAGGTACCTAATTAGGTACTTTTCTTGATTATGAACTAAATGTTTCGTGAGGAAAAACTATATTTTATGTATGATATAATAGCGTGGCATAATACTCTACCCATCGTAATGTGTATTTCAGCAATACGCAAGAATATAGGTACAATTTTATGTTTTACAGCAAACCTCTAATGCAAAATGAAATACATAAAGTGAAGACGGTGCTGAACAAAATGGTTTCATATCTCCCACATCTATTACTTCACAGCCAAAGATGAAGAAGCATGCAAAACAACCGGTATCGTCACAACACCATTAGCATTTAATAAAGTTACAGAATGCAGTGAAACTGAACGTGACTCTTGTGACCCACTGGTCGAAAAATTGCACAAGTTGTGAGAGGTTGCTGATAACCCATCACCTAATTGACTCACACGAGGCTTGCAACAACACTCTGTTGTTTTGCACGTATCCGGATTTACTCACTGACCAACATACCGCGACTAACGGCTGTTCCCAATATGATATCTGTTGTTTTGCTCACTAAAGATAGGAATTTTATATTACTGTTTGCTGCTAATGTTAAAATTATATATCTAGTGAGCAAAATCACAGATAGATGATTAATTTATTAGAGATGGAACGGCCGCATGCTGTCGGCATGCATCTACTCAGTCAGCCAGAATGTAGCAAGCAAATGAAGGATTTAATAAATACTTATTTTAGTTTGTCCTTTTATGAAAAAAGGATTAATGCTAATGAAGTGGCTGCAAGGCGCTCAGAAATGTAATTAAATATTATCACATTAAACTCACCTTCCCAGAAACTCCTTTCAAAAGATGATTTTCGCTCTTTTTTCTTGATGACATCAACTGGTTTTCTGCAATAAAAACACATCGATATAAAATAAATACAAGAATTAATTCGAGAAGTTCTACCGTGGATTACATGATGAATTATTTCTCATAAAATATTAGATGATAATGATAGCCAATCGCATCAAAATCAGGGTAAGTTACAGTCACGCCACAAAAAGTAGCCGGTATGCGTACAATACTGAATCATAAATTGTTTTGCAACAGAAGTCGTGTGTGAGTGCACAGTTTATTTACTGGGCGGGCAAGTAATCGAATGAACGTCGGTTGTGCACGCTTTGAGCCTACACAGCGGGTAGTGATTTATCGCGATTCAGTGTAAGTGACCAATTTCTGTAATAGTAACAATTAGCGATGGCGGGTGGCGCTCGCTCCCGCCTCCTGCCTCAACACTACGCCCGCCATTACGGCCGCTCTGCCGACACTGTTTTAAACCGTTTATTAGTGGGTGCTTTAAGCCCTAGTCTGGTAAAAGTTGTAACTATGATGTAAGTACTTGGTTATTTTTTATTTCATTTTCGTCTAGGATTGCTAAAACATAGCACAGTAGTAAATACATGAGAGAGTCATGCTTATATCCAAATTGACGAATTTGCCAAAAAATATTTTGCTGTTTTGAGGTACAAAGATGTGTGGTGTATTGTGCAGCATCTTAAAAAATATTTAACAATAATTTTCTTATTGCCTTATTTAGTAGGTCGTCAACTAATGCCACAAGAGCTCCGTTGCGTAAGATGGAACATCATTCACAGCCGAAACCAACCTAAATTAGTCCAAAGTTAATCAAAACCAATCAACTGCAATCATATAATTTGCAGCGATCGAGAATGTTTCAACATTATTGGAATTCATTCTACAACATTTGACAACGAATAACATCGAAAACAGGTCATCGGCTGCCTTTAGTGAAATGTCAGGGTCCGCGGCGACGAATAGAATCAGAATGCCAACAGACTGGCGACGTTGAATCATGAACGCAGCCGATATCATACGACAGGAATTTCTTCAATGAAAATGAATTTTCAATAATATACAAGACATTCAAAATTATTTGACGTTGTCACGTGAAAGCTTCGCAATGCATGCATATATGTATGTTTCTGTTAGCTAACTTATTGTGTTGTATAACTTGTCAAGGTTATTTTTTGTTTATTAGGCTACATTTTAATATTTGCATAAATAATGTCCTCGCTGGAATGGCATAGTGCACGCGCAATAAATACTCGCTATAAGAAGGAGCAAAAATATCTTTAAGAATGTATTTAGAATTCTACATAGACAATTATGCATTACTGGAAGAATAAAACTATTGGATTAATGAATAGGTTTAACCATCTCCAAACCTGGAATGCGCTGCGCATTCTTCCATCGTTATTAAAAGTTATTTTTACGACCGAACCGATAACCTACACTAGGAGAAATACAGAGCGATCGCGAAAGGCAAAATGGAATCAAGTCTAACCTAACGCAGGCTAGGCTAACCACGTCGTGACTCCCCCCGCGCCCCGACAGCGGCGCGGCGGGCGACGCGGGCGCAACTCGCGCGCTCTCCTGCACCGGAAAGCCTTCACGATAATATTCAGTTACAAACATCGAACTACTTGATCACCTAAACCTTCTTTAGATAAACCAGTTCATAACAACTTTTCTCACATACGCTTAAACGTTAAGCTTATATGGTCTTAACTGCTAAGGTCATGTCAAGACTGCATCAACGACGACATTGAATTTCCTCAAGATCAAATTAATTGCTCTTAATTGATTTGTATCAATTTTGAATGGTTCTGAGCTATATGAATATTTATTACGGTTGTTATCTAAATCCTAGAGTGATTTTAAATTAAATTTGGCAGCTCACTAATTGGTATGATCAATTTAGCATAACGTTAACGTAACTACGTTTGTAACTATATTAGGCATGCTGAAACTAGATAAAAATAAATAGCAAACAATAAAAACTTTGAATAGTGAACACCAAAATAAGGTGCCAGTAAGAAAAAACGTTTTTCTTGATACAAAAAAAATACAGTTTGTATTCAATTGCGTTGCATTTTTTTTTCTACAAAATGCAGTTTATTTTTTGTCATTGACCAATGTTATATTTAGTAACATTAAACTGCATTTCCAAATAAAATACTTAAATAAACACTCGCCGCATTCTGATCTATTGATTAAGGTCACGTTGGATACTAACCGGACTTTACAAACAACAATGACATAAACATTGACCGTCTTACCACAAAAACTTTTAAACGTCAGTTTATGCCTTGTCTAAAAAAATGTCAAATTATGACGTTGACATATGGTTCATTTTGCAGCCAAAATTTTATTAGACAACTGTAAAACAGGGTTTAAAGTTTTTGTAGTAAGGCCCTGAAACTTTTTCAGGTTTTGAAATACCTAATTTGAATGTTACGTCTTGCTATTTTGTCAAAATCGTTTATTATGACACAATACTAGGCTAGTCAAACGGAGCTAGGAAGAGGCTAAGCAGATGAATACGAATACCTATATTATATTAATTTTTAACTTTAAATTCGTCTCATGCGCAATGCAACAACTCAAACTTTACCATTTTTGTAAACTGACATTGTGAAAATAAAGACTTGACAGGAAAACCATTCGTTTACAAAAGTTCTTTGTGTGTACAACGTGTGTATAGTAAGTTCAACTCAGTCGTGCGCGCGGCCCTATGTGTGGGTAACCCTTGTACATATACAGTGACTTTGTGTGCGTGACAAGAGGTACAGTCGGGTACAAATACCTACAGTTATTTAGGGGTTGTATACGGCTGTTTAAAGTACAGTTATTACGTAATTTAGTTTATCCAAACTAATATTATAAATTCGAAAGTAACTCTGTCTGTCTGTCTGTCTGTCTGTCTGTCTGTCTGTCTGTCTGTCTGTCTGTCTGTCTGTCTGTCTTTTCTTCACGCCTAAACTACTGAACCGATTTGTGTGAAATTTGGTACAGACATAGTTTGAAACTTGAGAAAGGACATAGGATAGTTTTTATTACAAAAAAATAAAATTATTTCGGACATATAGCGCCATCTATTGGTCAAATCAAAAATCTGCTGGTAGTCACTATTCCACGCGAACGAAGTTGCGGGCAAAAGCTAGTTTATTTATAATGATTCTGTATCGCTACTTGAAAAATCAAATGATGAATTTTCGGATTCGCTACTTTCACCAATGTTAATTATAAATTCTGACTCCATGTCAAAATGTCTATAGTATTCTTCTTTTTTCTTTTGTACATGTCGACAAGTATTACCCCACATCCCTTCATCAATTTGATTTAAACGTTCATTAATGAGTTTCATTATTTCCGTCTTATTTTGGTCGACATTATGCGAAGCAATATAATTTTTTTAAATTCCCCACACATTTTGTTTCCATTATTATACTAAATTATAGGTCCGCGTACCCCGAGCTAGAAAATATGTAAGGAGTATTTAATTCATCTTAGATATTTCACTTCATTTATTTCTTAGATACTGTCAATGTCAATTTGAAAAGCCGTATGAGAAAATAATGATAAACTGTAAAATGTAATAATAAAAAGCTTTGAATGTTGTTTCATTTTTTTGAAACGCTACCTGACTCCTTAAAACATTTTCTCCGTGAAGAACTAGACATTTTCGTAAACGACTGTACCCATAACAAAAAGCGATGAGAACACGTCATGCTCGGACGACGTCACTGTCACACGAATGAAAGTTGTATATTTACAAGCCGACGCACACATAGGGCCGCGCGCAAATCTGAGTTGAACTATCTATACTAAACTACCAAAGTAAATGCTACTTAAGACATTTAGAGGTATATATGAGTTTTTTAAATGCAATAATTCCTTTTCACGTAGGTACGTAAGTACCTAACTAAGTATATTCCTAATACAAATAGTACCAAATGCATGCTTACTACGCTCATAATAAAACCATTTACCGAATTGATATATTGCGTACTTATTTCATTGCTTAAAAAGAATATTGACTGTTAATATAAAGGTTTAAGAAAACGTTGCAGTCGGTTCGGCACTAGGGTGGGCCGAGATCAGCCGACGACGGCAGTGCGGACTCGGTACCGTTAGCAGGCGCCGAGCTGCAACTTCGCAGAATCACTGCATCAGCCTTCACTTCATTATCCGCAGATACATTACTAAGGGTTACCGTACCTGTATTTGATGGATCGCACGATCAAATCGAGTCACCTACATTTTGAGACCGTTTTAAGTCAATATTTGCAATCAAAAGATTGATGAAGCTTCGTTATCTAACAGTTTATGAGCCACTGCGACCTGGCTATATATTTTCCCGCACTAAATGTAAGTATTGAATGACAATATCACAAAAACGCGTTTATTGAACTTGAAATTGGGAACGCCCACCAGAAAGCTTTTTGTGCTCGACGAATTGAATCCCACCAAAATAATAAGAAATGCGTGTTAAATCTTCAAGGACGCATCGCGTTTAATTTATAATAGCATCCGTATCTATTCAGAGATTTGCATGTAATGCTACCGCACAAAAACTTAGCTTAAAATTCTTCGTATCTTAATATTTATTTGTAAACTGCGTTACTAGCTTATAATTAACTGGTGGCAATTATTATCATTGCAAAACCGAAACAGATATTTACAATCTGGTCTTTTATATCGAATATATTTGACTCAGACAAATTGGCTTCCTGTCCAACTGGATTGATTATAAAAAGTCAGTTCAGACATACGATAGTCAGGTATTTAATTACTCGTACAACGTCCAAATATTCACATTCTGAGGCATTTGGAAATGGACTTATTGTTACTTGTACCCAAACACTTAGCAACTGTTAGCGAAAGATACAATTGTTTGAACATGTAAATGACTAAATAGCCCCCTTATAAACGGGGCAACGAACAAGTCGATAAATGGAAAGTGGGAGAAGCGTGCGAACAGGGTCGAACGTGCTATTGTCACCGCAACGTCACTTTGCGATATTTCCTACTCATGAACATGGTATACAGTGGCACACACATTATGTTTATACTGTATATGAACAAGATCAAGGCGCTAGGCGCCTCGTTCGCCGCTTCCGCCTCTCCAGTTTGGAATTCCATATATTCGCCGCGTCGATACGGGTTAAATTAAATGACAAAGTTAGAATGCGGCGTTGTACGCCAGGCAACGTTATTGCAAATACTTCATTTATTAAAGCCTACTTTTCTGAAGAGAAAATAAGTTTACAGTCATGAAATTATTATTTCTATCCTAAATTCGTTTACTTTGTGGTTCTTTATAAACGTTCTATATAAATAGATACATGGACACAAAACAATAATGTCAATTAGGATGTGAGTATGATTAAGACGTTTATCAACAAGTCCAATAACATAATCAGCTGGTATATCAACGTCAACTAAGAGATAACTATAATTTGCAAATCATACTTAGCATTGTCTTAATCTTATGTGGGCGGTGAATGCAAAGCGGATAAAAACTGACTCTCGATAGCATCGCCGTGATCGATGCCTATGATTATCAACACACATGAGAGAAAGTATGGACAGATACAAACATAAATTTAATAACAGTATTAGATGTATTGGATTGCAGAGACGGCGTCTGAGAGTTGCAGGGCCAATCAGTGCGGGCGGCGACGGCGGCGCGGGTACCGTTAGCGCGCGCCTGTGCCGGCCGCGCGGTACCCACATCAGACCATGCAGCCTACTTAACCCTTAATTTGGAAATGTATCTTTAAAGATACAACAACTTTTAAAAAATCTGTAACATTAAATAATTGTGTTTTTTTGAATCGATCGATTTAATTATAAAGTTTGACTCATGACATCACTAGGAAAAGTAAGTCTATTGCATTTTCAACAACTGGACATCCCGATTTACGTCAACCTGAAAAAATGACGGTCGCGAAGAACAACAAAGCTGTAAGTTTTATTGATTTTTATTATTTTTTATATGTGATGATGTCAGGTTCTTACTATTTTATGTGTGTAACGTAATATACTAACGATTTAGCTGAAATAATGGCATAGAAATGTATTTATCGAGCCATGACAAGGTGTCAAACCTCAATGTATCTTTAAAGATACTTTGCTCAAATGTCAACTATACAACATTGTATCTTTAAAGACACATTGCCAAAAGTTAACCTATTATCGCACGTTAAAATTCTCGTAATTTTTATATAAAAAAATATTAACTACATGCATGTGAGACCCTACAGCATGTAAGGTTCCGTAGGATAAAATTAATTTTTATTTAGATTTTTTTTTTGCATAATTTTTGACATAATTTCATATAAACAGTTCAGTGTTCAGTTTGCTTGGGTTTGGTTTGGTTGCATGTGCAATTTTTTTGTTCGTAGGTATTAAAACGAGCAAGATCAAAGCGCATTCTAGCGTTGATTCCTGCAGGAAATGCACGATCGGACGACAGTGACACAACAGACAATGAGGAAGATAACACAGCCAGTGACACAACATTGCCAGTTTATGGAATACAACATGATTCTTATAGTAGTTCCTCAACACCTTCACTGGATTCGGATAAAATATAATGTGAGATTATGTCTAACTAAACAACGGAACTGTTTTTACGATTTTCATGAAAAAAAAATAAATTTTCTTACCAATTAACTATTTTATTTTATAACCCCGATTTGGTAATGTATCCTTTTGGATACACTATCGAAAAACTATACCTTCCTCCGTATTTGGCAATGTGTAAAATAAGATACATATTATTTCAGCGCAATTACTGAAAAAAAAATTTTTTGAATATTTTTCTCTATTTCCTTATACCTCAAATAATTAGACTACAGTATTTTTTTTATAAAATTTGATAAAGATTATGCTTGCCAAATTAAGGGTTAATAACTGATAATGGACCACTCATCTCATGTGAGATAATGTTCCAATGACAAGATTCATAAATGCAACGCAACACGAAACGATACGACCAAAAATAAAATCATGTAAGTAGAACACATTTTCGTTACGCTACATCTGAATGAGCACTAACAGCGCTATTTGGAATTCAATGACAACAAAACCTAGTTGAAGTCGGCGACCAACATTTGCGACCAATAAGTGTTACACGTTCAGACGCTGACTGAATACGATTGTAAAACTGAGAAGATGGTCCGTTAGAGAGTGCATGACTGAATGACCTCGAACGTTGTCTCCTCGGCCAGCCTAGGCGCGGTGACTTGCACATTCATGTAAAACAAAGTTGCTCTAATAATAGATTATATGCAGTGACCACGCCCAGTCGCATTCTGGGACAAGTCAATATTGTGTACCTACGACGATCATTTACATTACACCTATCCATTATGAGGAGCGGTCGAAAGCTCTGCAAGTTCTCATTATTATGGTATTCGTTATTGAGCATGTTTTCTCTTTCAAACTACTATGTGGGTCATATCGTGATCGTTATTGCTTTGATTATCTATAAAAGAACATTGCCTTTTCAAATATGTGGGACTGAGACCAATTCTGTCAGATGTTTATTGCTTAATAGTTTAAAATTCAGTTCCATTATTTATTGATATCGATAAAAATGTGCTAAATAACATTCTCTTTTGAGAATATCTTGGCGAAATCTTGAAGTAATCGCTGAATAAGAGAATATTGAATGAATGTGTGAAACATTTAACAACCTTGCATACAGCAGCAGGAAAACCAATTAAAATTTCTCGTTTCCCTTGCAGTATCTTACTTTCGTATTAAATATTAACGACATCATACAAGATTCCAAATGGTTCTTGAATTCTAAGAAGATACGGTGGAATTTTCGGCGTTCTAACAATTGTCACTAATAACGGCAACTGCAAGTCTGCAATCTACTAAAAGCTTTTATCCTTCGCAAGGCACTAACCTCTAAGTAGATACTATGCATGCATACACCTCAGAAAATACGTTGTTTAGCAATCCTAAATTTGGATATGATTTCACCTTACCTATAGGTACAAAGTCGTAGATATGAAGGAACTGCTGCAATTAGAAACGGCAATTATCTTTATGAAGTATACTCAGACGGCATAACTACCCATTACTAGTACTTATTCAGCAGATCTAAGACAATAAGGATGTTCGTAAAATGGCAGTCATTTGTAGCAAGTTTCAATAAGTATAAACTAGTGAAGTTGAGTTGTTATGAAGTAAGTTTGAGGGAGAAGTTACAGCGTACGTAGCGTTTATATAGCGGGTTACATGGAGCTGGCACGCCTGTACGGCGCAGGGCAGGCGGCAGGCGCAATGCGGTAATTATTGCAGCCGTATTCCAAACCCACTGTCTTTCCTAATTACAAAATCTATCCAAAAGTATCTGATGACACTGCAGGCAAAGAAAACTAATATGTGCAAAATTGAAGGCGTTTCTTTGTAATGTGCTGATCACTATCTTGCCAAAAAATTAAAACATAAATAGAAGACTTTTTTTATTACTTCATGAGCCCTGGCTAACGATATGGCTATATTGCATTCGTGAAATTGTATTTGCATTTTTTCTTTTAAAAATTTCGGCGACCCCAATTCGATTCCATAATCCCAACCTGACCCATATAACTTGACCGACATTTTAACAGTAAAAGTTCCAAAATTCATCGATGGAAAAATCTGTTTCAGTTTGCCGACACGCTTGAATAAACATAAGCGGATGAAAATATTAAAAACAATTATTTCGTAGGGTTCAGAGAAAAGTTTAAATTAGGTTTATTTTTGTTGCTCAAATCATGAGTTGGGTAATATGTATATTTCAATTTGCTACACCGTATCTTCAGGAGGCACTTTAAATCCTTGAACATTTCTGCCTATCTTTCGTTCTCTGGTACAGGCTAGGACGCTGCCTATCCGGTGATAGATAAAATCGTGAATAATGCATATAAATAGGGTGAGGTAGCGCAACCAATCAAATTCTATGAATATGTAGAGTGGCCGTTTATGGTGTTTGAATTTATTTACCTAGCGCTGAGCTGAAGCTTCACCAGTACTGGAGGACGTAAGTGTTTGCAGGCTAGGTCCGCATAGAAAGCGTTTGCTGTAATATATGTTAACTATCCACCATTGAACACTTTTATGGGTTGCCTAACAAAATGCTATTAAAGTCGTCGAGAGGTTTTTGGGTCGCGACAGTGCTGAGACAAAAGACAAACGAGAAGAAAGATTAATGATCGACAGTTTGATGGTTTTAAAATCCGCGTCAACTTTCAAGTGAGTTTACCCATAAATGTAATTGCTTTCTATTCTGTGTCAAACAGCATTTGTTTGCAAGAGTTGTTAGGCTGCAATACTTAACATTATCTTTTAAGACTTCTTAATAATAGTACAGTATAAAATCTGGTAAGTATTCACATCATCTAGAAGACACTCAATCACTTTAAATATTTTAACGATTTATTTATGACCCTATAAATTACGAACTTAACATTGCGTGGGAGGGTGGCCGAGCCTTTCTCATTCAAATTTTACTATGTTTTAATAGAATACATATCAATAATTAGTGTAGCCCGGAAATGGCTTTAGTTTTAATTAAATAGCGGTTCTTTTTTGTTATATTATGCTAGGTAGGTATATAAACATAAGTGATTTGTTCTACGTGACATCAGAAGATATAAAGGTATCATAACTCATGATGTCACATCTTATAGGTACATAGGAAACAGTCATATAGCAAATGACATGACTCATTTGCCAAGATTTTAATGCTTACCTACCATAAAGGTATTATTCTCGAAGAAAAAACGTACGAGTAAATAAACTTTGAGTACAAACAAGCAGCTAAACCCACTTTTAAATATGACTTCACTCATGATCAATACGTTAGAATGATCATAAACAAAGGAATCTTTATAGTGACGCGTAAATTCATCGTTTTCAGAATGTGTCGAGGGCATTTAGTCTATATTTACATTGGAGAGCCTCTTGACAATAGATTACCTAATCTATCTAATCTACCTAGATATAATAGGAATGTTGCACACTGCATTTGTTGCACAAAACACTTCAAATGTGGAGTTGAAACGTGAAATTCAAGTTAGACATTACACAATGACTCGCACGTTTGTTTAAACGAATACAAATCAAGATATGTAATGATAACTTACCGAAACTAATCTGACGTATTTCGTATTTTATGTTGTTTTAGTTTTCATTTTAGAGATGGACTAGAAATAGCACAGTATTCAAAATTCAAAGTGTGGAAGTTTTGCAAAATATTTTTTCTCGAACATGCATGGAAAGGTTGCCATTACAAATTACCTACTTACTTTCAATTATTATTTTGAGAAAACTGCTATATCCTGTCTCATGTAAAGATGTATTAGTACTTTTTATTAGAACAAAGTTAGTTAGTAGCTAGTTTGTTGCAGTGAATAATATCTGCACAGTTGTATCATATATCCCAATCACGCTCTCGAATATAAGTATACGAATTGGATTTCAAAACAAACTTAGAATCAAATATGCAATGGACTGCTACTAAGTAAAGATTAGCAAAAGGATTTATGGGAAAAGGTTATTTTCATTTAAATGCTTTTACGGTAAGGTCCAAAATTTCTTATTTCTTGTAATACGTAGCTAAAGTACGCAATGTCATGTTAAGACACAAAACAATCCTCTCAAGACACTGACTATGGCTGATTTGACTGTTTAGATTTCAGAGCTAAACATTTGAAAATATTTATACTATCTTATCGGGCAACCATGCGAAATATTCAAATCTATCTTGAGCGGTGTTTACAATCAGTATCGATGCTCGTATGTTTTTGTGATGCTAGGAGATAATTGTCTGATGAATCAGATGAGTGATCATACAATGATAGCGATCTACTTTCTATTTCACGATCTGAAGCCGTGACGTTTTAATTAATATTCTTCAGCGAACGTTATACAACACGAAAATCGTAATTGAAATATTTCACTTAGGTATCTTAAGTTATCTTGAGCACTTTGTTTACAACAATTAGTCTCGTCAGTATCTGATCACGTGTCTCTTAAGAATTAATTTGAGTTGTTTTGTAACAAACAATAATAAAAAAAGCGTGTAAAAAACAAAAGTGTCGTGGTACCGCCAAGTGGACCCGCTTGGCGATTCTCAAATACGATTTACGATAATTTCGAACACGCACTTGCAAAGCATGTCAATAAATTCTTATGAGAGTTTCCTTATGTTAATTTCTAGATTTCGAATATACATTTTCAGGAATACTGATAAGACGTAGTTGTACAAAAGGAGTATTATATAAATCCAAGTTTTTGCTTTCGCTGTGAAAATACGCAATTTCTCATCATCAGGACAACAATGAAATGTAGTAAATTCTACGTTTATTCAATAATTCTCCGTCTAAGCAAATTGCAGGATCAGTTTCTGTTTGTTAAGCGACTTCTACTAAACCTAAATCGAATTTGAATTTGTCTGGTAACAGCTGGCCCGAACACTAGAGCATTGCTATGCAATATCTGTTGTTCTCTATAAATATAAGATGTTAGCGTGTTTATACAACAATTGCATAATTGGAGATATATTGCAGTAAATACTATTTATCACATAAGTTGTACACTATACGAGTAAGTACGATCTTTATGATCTAGTCGTGGCTTGTAATAATCACGCAAATCTAAAAAATATCTTTGAAACATCAATTAACTTTTTATTACTGTCGTAAATAATTAATTTCAAATAGCTTACCTAAATATTTATATAGAAACTTGTAACCAGTGACAAATTCCTAGCGCTAAGTTTCTACTAAGTAATTTACCACTTATCTCTAGGTCAACACTAAGCAGTCTTCTAAGATGTTTTAAGTAAACCTATTTGACGATTACACTGTAAATTCCTCTAACACCAAGAATATTGCAAATAACTGTATACAATTTGTGTACATATCGTCTTAATTGAAAAAATATTCGTAAATATACATAGGTTTATGTACATAACCACTCAAACATTGTTAAAAAGTGGGTCACAAATATTTGACCGAGCTCTTCATTTCGCTAATTTTACCGTTGACTTTGCAAAAGCGACCGCTTTTTTTAAATATTACTAGTAATGTGGGGTACTCTTTTATGGCAAAATTGATGTTTATCCAATTAAGCACAACATGCTCTGAAAACCAAGATTCTACTCGTAAGTGTGAGTAATTAGAAATCTTATCCGTCATCTTAACTATCCACTATTGGTTGGTTTCATCTATTAAAAACAGTTCACTATTCGGAGATCCTAGCATCGCAATGATCGCTTCGACGTGTAGAAGGCCAGGGTTCGTGCACGTTTTAGTGTAACAGTGGGTGCTTGCATAGGGCTGGTAGGTATAGAGAGCACACAAGTAGGCTGGTCGGTGCAGCAGGGAGCGAGGGCGCAGCTGGCCGGCGCCCCCTGCGCCACCCCGCTATTGTTACCCGCTAGTTTGCATGAAAATAGAGAAAACTCTCCATGTGTGTCGCCGTTCCGAATAAAATATTCTTTTCTTTGTTTATAGCCGTTGTTCCTGTGCAACTAGTAAAAGTATTGTTTGCTGAGAAAACAATGAAGTTAGGTATTTTATCATTTAGCGGAATCTTTATGAAACAATTTCGCTGGTTACGTAAAAAAGTTCACAGGAGTAGTTTTTGTCTTTAATAAAATTACATATTTAAGTGCATAATGTCTTCCTGTTTTGACTGTCTGGCTTTCTTTAAATAAACAGTTTAATTGTGTAAGAGATACAAACAATTCAAATGTTTGTAAATAGTGCGAGATTGGCCACTTACATACTTTATGAAAGTTAATTACATGAACAATAAAATAGATATTCACAATTCCATGAAAAATGGACGATAATTAAAGTATATGTGAATCTCACATGCACATAGAGTTAACCGACCGGAATAAATTAGAAGGAATCTAGTTCGCGTTTATCTATCTATCTGCTTACCTACATGAATCATTGGGTGCAAGCCTGTTTGCAGATATTCAGAGCACAAATGCGGTTCCACTAGGTACCTGTTTATTGTTACCTAATGCAAATATGGTAACCCACGTGCATGCCTATGAAATAGACAAAGCAATCAATTTTGTTAGCGTGCAGCGTCAGCGTTGTTGGATGTCAATAATAGGCAACTAAACAGACGTGGACTAATTTATGACACGAGTTGGCCAGTATTGTACAATATAGTACAATTGTAAATGCAGGACTAAGTAAAACAATACTCTATTCAAAATGAATGCAAATTAGCATAATCCTATCCATGCATTTGATTATAATATATCCAAAGCCTCGGAGCAATCATGGTTGGCCGTCACAGCGCGCACAGCTGTGCCCGCCTGGTCCCGCCCATCACAAGAAACTAGAGAAAACATAAAACTCGCTTCCAGTTCTGTTGGAAAACGTTAGGTTCATTACTAACCATTTGCTCGGCTCACTTGTAAATGGATATTTTCAATTGCAACCAGTGATTACTTCCCCTAAGGTGAAAATTTACTTTCTTTCATTGATGACCGAGTTTCTGTGGGAGCAGTTTTCCCTGCTCATGCGAAGTTCGATGTACTTTACACATGTGCATGAGACAACATAAATGTATACTTTTGCATAATAACAGTTGTTCTAGGTAATATATCTGCCAAAAAAACACTGTATTTATGATGAAAAGAATATTATTATATAAAGTATGTTGTCTACTAAAATTCGTAACTCGTAGGTACCGTTTTTGGTGGAAAATTCATTTTTATACCTGTAGGTATATGAATAAGTTAAGTATTTGAATATTGAAGATATGTAACTATAATTCGTATTGCATACGCCCCACACTAAACCTTCTACACGTAGAGAAGTATTTTACGAGATAGGCCATCAAGTCACGACGAGGAATAGCCAGGTTTATGTCCAAATGGCTCGTATTTATTTTAACAAGCAAGCGGACCCGGTGACGGATACGCGGAACAAATCTTTTGATGGAGCATTTGTCGCGCCACGAAACGTTATTGTTCAGCGACAATGACATTCGCGGTATTTTATTTCTCCTAAGCAAATCTTTAATCTAATTCAGCGTCTATTATTGAATAGTTTCACATTATTCACGCAATTTCGACCTGCAAACTTGCCTTGTAAAAATTTAAATTCATAAATGGTTACTTAATCTAATTTTTGCCTTGATCTTATTCTTGCAACAGCTAATTCTTAAAAACGATACAACGAATATTTCCACACTGTTAATGAAATTAAAAATATGCATATTCATAACTTGTAATTGAAAAATTAAGTGTTCCCGGTTGTTCGCATGAATGTTCGCGTGCTAGACTATGATTTGTTATGAAAATAACGCTTAACAAATTAATTTGACCTACACTTGTGAGACGTGAAATCTTTTTAAATGTTCGTGTTTACTAATATATTACATCTGGTACCGGGATCAACATGTGAACTTTTTTTGAAAATCATCAAGGAAAATTAATCACGTTTGTTTTAAAAAAATATTGCTATAGTCCATGTAATAAAGTTTACTTCAGTCATCTTGACTTGTGAGGAACCCCTTTACCCACACGTTATCACAATACATAACAGTAAACAAAGTTGTATGGTACTTACACGTTATCGGTGACATCAGTAGATTCATCCAGTTCGCCGATAGTGTCGAGGGATGCTCCGGAGCCGTCTTCTCGAGTCTCCGTCGGTGGGGGCGGCGGGGCGGACGTTGGTCGCGTTAAGGGGGAGTCACTGCTATTTTCTTTGTATTGATGTTTAGGCACGAAGTCTATCAATCGCGGTAACACCTCTGGCGTCGGAACTTCCTCCACTTTTTCAACTGTCTTACTGTTCATCTCGGCTTCCGAACGCTGTAACCACGTTTCTATGCAGTTCTTCTTAGTAGGTGTCAATAAGGACTCTGGGATAGGCGGTGGGGGAATGTCTGGTACGGGAATAGGTCTTGGCTTCTTCTCACTCACAGAACGTTCAATTTTTGTGTTTCTCGGCATAGGCTTAGGCTTCTCGGCAGCATTTTCTGATTTACTTTCAACTTTCTTAGTTTGAGATGTTTGATTTCCTGCCACGTTGTTTGTTATGTTTGAAACAATCGTGTTGTTATTATTCTTGTCATTGTGTAGTAGTTTTTGTGTTGCGTTCTCCTGATTGTTAAAACCGTTTGTGATAAAGTTTTTCTCTGTTAACTTTGATTCGTTATTAACTTCAAAACGTTTTTCTAAAAATCTTTTGCTTGTCATATCTTTTAGAATATTTGTGTCAATATTTTCAATACAATTTAATACTTTCTGTATATCTATAGTTTTAGGTTGCATAATTGGGGTTGAAGGAATACTGTTTTCTACGGAACTTGCCATGGATCCTAATCTATCCACAACTGTAGATATCGAGCTGCTCGTGTCGTCGGACTCTGCGTCAGCTAAGACAAGACAGCGTTCCCACTCTGTAGACAATAAGTCTATGTACACTTCAGCTTCAGGTGGCATAGCTTTTCCATCTGACAAACGTCGCACTAAGCGTCTTACTTCTTCTGGAGAGCCTTTTTTCAAGTAAGTTATTCCTTCTTTACTTTGCCGTAGAATGTGACTGTCAAATGAAGATTTTCTCGACAACTTTGTTATTGTAGAAATGCCGTTATTTTTCCCATTCATTTGAGATTCTGCCTGATTTTCGTTATTGGATAAGTTTTGCTCGCCAACAGTTTGTAGGAGCTGTTTGTCTTTAAATGAGTTTTTCTTTCCTAGTTTTCTAGGCGGAACCGGTGGTGGTAATGTTGTAGGTCGCACTATTTCAGAAGCGTGTGCAGATTTAATAAGAGATTCAATCACATCCATGCCGTTTCTTTCCGTTTTGTTATCTTGTTCAAAATGTCGCACAAGTAAAGTTAATGTTTCATCTGAATCTTTGAGCCTCCGAACACAATCTATTCTCGTTAAGTTAGACACTGATTCTCCGTCTATTGCTAAAATTTCATCTCCAGGTATGAGTTTTCCCCAAGGCGCAGTTGCGTTTGCTGCGGGACTATCTTCTGCACATGATTGTACCAGAAGTCTCCGAACTTTCTCAGCAGCCGCAGATCCTCCTTCAAATTTGAGCCCCAGGCCAAGGCGTTCACCTCGGGGTCTGCGCACGGTCACCTCTGCGGCACCAGCCGCTGCGCTTACGGTGAGGACAGTGACGAAAGAAGGATCTCGAGTAGATGGTCGGCCTTCGCCAACCGGAACTATGGTGACGAAGTCCTCCGCAGCCGCGTCCGTCGCCATCCCGCGAGACGCGCCCGCGCAATTTTAATCACCACTTTCAGAAACGAACCTGCAGACAAAAAATAATAATGAGCTGACGTAATAAAACTGCAATAGTTAATGTTTGGAGTTGCGCGCGCGACGAACAGCACGCAAGAACTGCGCGTAGCCTCTCTCTTTCACCGTTGCGCTGCACTTAAACGAGCTGAGATGAGCCAAGATCGGAAATGTCGATCTCCGTTACGCCTATTGATATAAACCACTCGACCAAATATGGTATAATGTACAAAATAAAAATAAGGTCGTGTATCATAAACATTCGTTTGTAATAAGTAGGTAAGGTGGAATCATCCGTAATGCAAACTCATCATAATCATCTTGTCATTAACAAGTTCAACACTGCTACCGTTCAACAAATAAATTCCTTCTCACCTCAGCAGGTATCTTAGATCATTTTGTTTCTTTTTAGTCAACTAGGTATACACCTACTTCCTACTCACGAGCAGCCGAAACTTTCGTTGATCGATATGAAAGTATAACGAGCGTGTTCGTGGCGAGCGAACGTGTTGACCACAAACAGTCGCATCATTGGATTGGGCGAGATGTGGGTTAGTAGCACCAGAGGCAGTACAGCGTTGTCGGCGGTATTCGCGGAGAATCGACGCATTAGCATATCGCCCGGGGCTGCGGGGCGGCTGCGAGAGCCCGTTACTCCCGGGTCCCGTTCCGAAGGGCCACTCTTTCTCACGGCTCTCGACAATTTTCGTACGAAATTACTGTCTGCTTCCTAACCGGCCACGCAATGTTTGTTGGTTAGGTCCATACAGGTTTAACAGTGAGCTTTACGCATGCAGATAGTATGATACAAAGTGTATATGTCAGGTATAAGATAGTCATATAGTCATATACATGTGATTTTACATCACATTTATTGTTACATAGTATGTGTAATGCGTGACTCACATGGGTAAAAAATGCGAATGAAGAATTAAATGTCTAAACTTTTACGTCATACGGAAAATAATGAAAACGAAACTAAGAAATGTAAAGTGGTCTAACTAACAAATTCCTAGCAACCACACGCTGAATGCTGATACTACGAATTATAGCTGCAGCGATAATAGCGACGGAATTTACTGACTGAACATTTCCGTTTTCGATTAGTTACTTATTTCATTCCTCATTCCTAGGCTTTAACATTTTGCAACCTAAAAGGTAGTAAACGAAGAAACAGGTTTTTTATTAATATTGTGTGATAAAAATATAAATGTAGTGTCGGCAGAGCACAGTGCGTGACCTTGGCTAACGAGACTCCGGTAGAATGGGAGCAAATACAAACACATCGGCAGAATCAACTTCGTTTCACTTTGTTGCCGCGTAAACAAAGAAAGGTTGCTGCATCGTATGTGGTATTGTTTAGCGATATCTCATAATTGAATCTTTACACCGTAACCTACAATACAAAAGAAGATTTTATTTATACATGTTCGACGACCAGTTATAAAAAATACACCTACGTATGGAAAGTAGGCAAATCATGTTTAATAGTTATACGAGGCAAGTTTGGAGAACGTATAAAGAAAACCGTTAGTCAGTCATGAACTTGGGATATTATAACACACGCCTAATCCATTCATAATGTAGTACTAATGGTGTTACCTATGAATATTCATTGTGTTCACGACTCGCCGGTAATCTGGCGTAAGCGCGTGTTGTTTTAGACGGAATTTGGAAGATCGCTAATTACACAGCTTGTGAACAAGTGGGTGAAACGTTACGTTCTCCTATTGTTTCATCGTTTGTGTACATGCTAATGTCGATAAATGTACTTCGCGAACGATATTAGTCAAGATTACACATTTGTTTTTATTTCATTGAACTTTGCATTATGTATGTTGAATGGTCATGCGTTTATTGCTCCACCAAGCGAACAGAACTAAATTCATCGGTAGTGCAACCACAAGAAGTGGGTCGTCAGTAAGTACTCGGCAGTCAGCTACACGTCTACCAGCAACAAAGAAACTCCTAAGTTAACTTTTACAAAGCGATCTCAAATCAACATGCAAATAGTTTTCACCTATCATCCAGTCCTTATGTCTTCTTTCTCAGATGTGTTGTAAATTCTGTCCTGACCATTGTGTGGCGCAGTTCTTGTTTTGAGATTAAATATTTAGTAACCAAAATAGGTATTCAAAAACGAAATATCTACAACATTATTAAGTGCCGACGTTAAATATGAATAGAACAAAAGATCTGAGATACAATTATCATCTTTGCCTTACCGAATAGTACAATAGGACGCCCACGGAAACTCAAACACAATAACCGGCAGAAAAATTTACATAGAATCAAAAATATCACTAACAGTGATGAGGTCCGGCAGGTGGAACTGTGGGTATCTACTGATCTTCTCATTTTAGCACAGCAGGACTGCTAGGTCAGCGACTATGTGAGCAGAAGTGTCACAAGCCCACGTTGACAGTGACACATGCGGCAAAACAAACACAGCAGTCACTGCACTCGACGTTTGTAGGCGAATGTACCACTTATCAGTTATCAGACGCGCAAACACTGCTATCAATTTGCATAGTTGTGCTCTTTATCACACAATCAAGCAGAATCTAATTAACTGCTGGCTGAGGCCGCAGACAAACCATGACGTAAGCAACAGTTTTTATACATTAGACACAGTCGTAAGACCAATCTTAGAATACAATAGTTAGACAGCAACCACAGTAAAATTTTTTATAATTAAATTGCATGATAAATTCAAAATATTGAATAAATATAGGTGTATTGCGAAAATATCTTACATAACTTACAACAACTTTCTATCAGTTTTTCGAAATATTTATCCGAACTATTACGAAGTCAATTTAAAATATTTTATTTATGTAAATTCTTTTGTTAATATCATATTTTATTCACATACATACATACGTAATATATAATTGCTGATCGATACAATAGTGGACTGTATATTTATAAAGATTAAATCACCAACTTCTTTGCAGTAAATCGTTCGCCTTTAAAAACCACATTACTCAATCGCTCCACTTAAGGATGCCATCGCCTCCTTTTATTGCATAAAATTGCACCAAGAACCACATCAGGATTTCCAATCCTTATCAGAATATGAAACGACCGACCTCTTTAGACTAATGCAACGGACCTACATCGACATTTATGTTAGTTGCACGTAGGAATAATAAATAATCGATTTGTTAAGTATTTAATCTAACTCTAGTCGTAATCACGGACGTAGTTATAGACAGGTACAGCTGTTCAGTATGTCGCAACAACTTTCAAAAACAACTGCGTCTTAGCCGTGATCGATTAGTGCGCAACAATATTAGCTATGCATATTAAGACATGAAAAATAAAAAGGAAAAGTATAACGTAACGCAACATTCGTGGTCGTCGGCAGCCGGGCGAGGGCCAATCGCACCAACTCATCTAATTAGAGGATCCCCGAGTTGTGCAAGCGCACTACAGTGGCGTGCAATATCAACGAACGCGATACCGACACAATGCTAGCCTTATTTATTGCTCCGCTCCGTGTTTACTACGTTGCAACGCCATACATTCTGCTTATTTAAATGTAAGTAGAAGATTCTTGTGTGATACGTGACTAGCTAACTAATTGCTGGGGAATTTCTCAGATACATATCCTTGATACCGTTTTGAGGGAAAAGCTACTGTTTTGAAAGTTTATCTTTAAATTGATTGTAATAAATAGTGATGCGGTTGATAACAAAACTTAAGCCTGGAAAAGCTTGGTTACGTATATTTTCTTGATTTACGTTATTATCGTTGTAAAGCTTAGTTAATTTCACAGCGATGGTGTATTTTGTATAAACGTAACCGGATATTTTGGGAAGACTAATGAGTAATTAAACATACTTTGCACAGCGTCGAGGTGCATAAACCTGCTTTAACAGTTCCAGAGGTCAGGTAGCCACCGGCACGCGTAACGTTACACAGAGACAACTCACATTGCACACTGGCACACTTACGCACGCAGCTCCAAAATGTGGCCAGAATCATTGTAATTTAGTACCCATACTAATTAACATGCCATTTTTAAACCAATCATCGTATTCAAATATAATGGCTCGAAAATTACCCACTCATAAACGATCAATATTCCGTTATCGCAGTTACGCACCTATGTAATTAGGAAGGTTATTTTTCCCATATTCGTATATAATTCTTCATCTTTATGTGTCACGTTCTTTTCTAAAATAATGTGAACGGAACTTGCTGGATAAGAGGCGATAATGATGAGTGTCGGGTGTGATATCACGTCTTCAATATGTGAACATCAACAAAAAGCTCGCTTGCCTAAAGTGCCAACTTCCTTTACAAACCACTTTATGATCGACGTCTTCCTATTGATTTTTTATAAAGATCTTATTTTTATTTTTTTCGAACCATAACAATCAGCATGTCAATAAAGTTTCCCTGCCAATTGACCCTCTAGCCCCTTTATTGTAAATTTCCAATGTCCGTTATTATATAAAACACCGTTTTCTAAACAATTTTGCAACAAATATATTGGTTTCTGAACCTATGACTCCATCGGCATGCGACATTTACATAGCCCGCGGCGCGGCGGCAATCAGCGCGTCATAACAGTCAACAACTAGGCACAAACATAACTATAGGACGATTGTATGCTAGTAGATATATCACGAAGAGCCCTCCTTCGCTTATCTCACACGAAATTGAAATAAGGTTGATAAAATCTCCGCTTATAAAGAAGAAGCGGGCCGCAAAAGGCGAGTGGTTTGGACATTATCTAGATATGTGTCGCCAAAAACAGCGGTCAGACAGGCGTAACAAACGAACACCGCGGATCAAGAACCATGATAGCTAAAATGGAATTCAAAAACATGCATTCCCAACCAGACTTTATCACAAATAATTATTTATTTATCCTTAACCGCTCCATCGGAAAAACATTTCAACGAGGAATTAACCGATTCCAGAGATACCGCAAATAATGAATTAAAATCCCGGCCTCTTATATTTTAATTAACTTCCATGCGCTGCGACGGATTAAGCATGTTATTATTTACGAGTGCTACGTCGTGTTAATTATGACGATATTTTAATCTTAAGTATTATCGTTCTCAGAGATATTATCCCGATCATTATAATTGAGATCTTTTATTCAATATAACCGTTTATCTTTAGTTAAGTACACAGCAATGCATCTAACAATGGAATTTATCGTATCAATAATAAAATAAAAACCGGCCAAGTGCGAGTCGGACTCGTGCACGAAGGGTTCCGTAAATTACAGTTAAATCAACCTATCTCAAAAACTATAAGAGATACTTTGATCAAACCAAAAATCGTTGAAAGAGTTAATTAGCATGCATCACCTCTATTTTTTTTAGAATTTTATACCCCGTAGTTATAAAAATAGAGGGGGGGGGACATACTTTTTACGACTTTGAGAGCTGATATCTCAAAAACCGTTCACTTTAAGAAAAATGTTTTTTAGAAAACTTTATATCATTTTAAAAGACCTTTCCATTGATACCCCACACGGGTATGTACATCGAAAAAAAATTTCATCCCTCAGTTACATGTATGGGGGGCCCCACCCCCAATTCTTTTTTTTACTATTTAGTGTCATATTTTTGTAGCGGTTCATACAACACATATTCCCATCAAATTTCATCACTGTAGTACTTATAGTTTCCGAGTAAATCGGCTGTGACAGACGGACAGACGGACAGACGGACAGACGGACAGACGGACAGACGGACATGACGAAACTATAAGGGTTCCGTTTTTGCCATTTTGGCTACGGAACCCTAATTAGCATGACACAAGCATGAGAAATGTCAATCTATTGATGCATCATTGTCAACACAATGGTGTGTGTAAACACAAAATAAATAAACTGTTTCATGCAGAATTTCATCTCGTACAATTATCAAGCTCCTAAAAAGGTAGATGTTCTGTTTAGGTGAGGTACAAAACAAGAAACTTAATAAGTTTCTCCCCCGCTGAGCAATATCGCCCACCAGATTAAGGAGTAATTTATTTATTAAAAGCTATTCAAACTTGGTAAATGCAAAAATTCTTTTAGAAACCTCATCGCAGCGCACGTATACTTAATAAAATTACTAGAAAGATTTTTTGATGAACAATCAAGACTTTGGAAATTAAATTAAACTGTAGCTGTAAATAATGATGCCCGTCAGATTCGATATTGAATTTGGTATGTTTGTGATAAATGGAAATATAATGTACGTTTCATCACAATTTGAACGTCGTTCATCTTTGAAATTTGCATTTGTCCAAATTGGATATCAGAGGATTAATTTTAGCATTAGCCTCTTCTGTATAATAAATTAATGACGTTATTCTAAAGTTTATTAAATCGTTTTAATAGCTTTTTATAAGTAAAAGTTGTCATTAACAATTAATTCTGCTTCTATTTTTTATTTTAAATCGAAATACAAAACAAAAAAGTCTACAAAAATTTTAAGAAGTTTGACCAGTAAAACCACTTTTTAGACCTTCTACCGGCTGCAAGTATAAATAATAAAAAATGGCGTGAAATATAAAAGTTAGGAAATCGTAGGCGTTGTCACCGCGAGCATGACATCAGACATTAGCGGTGTCGCAGCCGCCATAATGGACCATCGGCTAGAGGTGAACATCCTATGAGCGTGCGACCGACCGTGGACCAATCGCCACCCAAATATCGACAAGCAAGTCCGACATAAGGATTCGATACCCGTCTCTATAACTCGTTGCAACTTATCACCGCTAATCGCAGCCATATGAATGAATCTGTTAATCGGATACGTTTTTTACACACCACATTAAACACGTCTCGTTTTTTATGGCAGAACTTTAATACGTTCGTGTTAATATGTGTCATTATTTATAACTTCCCTTTCAAATTAATAATATTTTGGGTATTACTTTTCTTACTAAGTTTCATATTTTTGCCCATAGGCCATCGTATAGGTATAATATATTTAAATATTCGTATTTGTGTGGTTGCGGTATTTTACAGTTTGATTCGTAATAAAACTTAGCAAAGCATTCAAATCCGGAATCGCATCTCTTCAAAGCCTAAGATATAATGAAATGGGGATTTAACATCAGTATTGCAGTTAGTACCTGCGTAGTAAATAACAAGAGAAAGCCGCTGTCGGTGCTGATCAAACGCGTATTTTCATACTTTACGTTAAAGTTCAGTAACCAGCAAGTAACAGTTAGCTTGTCTCAACATAACTCTCATGCCATTGAATCTGCTGACTGCAATAGATCTTTATCAATTAAATTAACTTGGTGATTTCATATCAAAAAGTTAGTTCTTAACTTTACTGGTAGATATTTTACCCAAAATAAGGAATACGAGCGTTACAAAACCAGTATTGAATTTGTAAGATGAAACCAGATTATTAACATCTAAACTTTAATTAGTTATTTTTAGTTTTAAGACGACGGTATTATTAGGCGAATAAGTATCTAATAGCAGCAAAGATGATTAGAATAACTTTTAATGTTGATAGATTTTTCTTGAATGTTTAAACAAAAAGGCCATTTATTTTTGTGTCATACGAATGCGAACCTAAATGAAGTAAAGTCTGACAAAGTTACGTACTAATTAAATACTGAGAATAAAAATAAAATAAGTACCTACATACATTCTACAATTGTAATTTTAAAACGCATATTGTAATAAAGACATTGATAAACTTGAGCTTAAATAAATGCCGTATCATTAGGGCGGGCGGGAAAATAGAACAAGGATTGCGGCGGGCGGCGCACGCGGTGAGTGCGGGGTGGCGGGCGCGGGACGCGGGACGCGGGGTCGCGGCGCCGGGACGCGGGAACGCAGCCTCGCCGCCCTCCCTAATCTCATTACCACGCACACGGCTGCTCCGCTGACCTTAGCCCGCTACCCGACATGGGAACCCGCATAATAATTATTGTGCTCCACGCACCATTGTTTATGTTACCCACGTCAATCCATGTAACACAAGCCCAAGGACTCCCGCTTTCAACCAACTAATTCTATTCAATAATACTCACCCTTACAAATTTTCCTCCAATATGCACGAATACAAAATTTTCTTTAAGACACTTAATTCAGCTAGTAAACATTCACTGTACTGAAACCGTCCCACGGCACATAACAACGTTCAAAACATCGTAACTTCAGTAGTGCGTGAGTTTCGCGATATTCGGTATAAAATCCTTAGGATTGCTACGAGTTGGTATCGGGGGAAGCGCACACGGGCGCAGCGCGAGCGAGCGTCGCGACGTCGGCGGCGCAGAGCGGCGTGTGCGCCCGCGCACCAGGTGGGGCCGACCGGTCGCAACCGGGCCGCGCTCTCACCACGCCGCACGCCGGCCGCCCTGCCACAATGTTCGCTATAATCGCACTTGACACCGTACCGCGGAGATCTACAAGAAAGTTTCACATTTCTATGTCACTATGCGAGGAAAGTCTTAGGAAGAGCTGTAGCCCTACGATATGTTCCTAAGCAAATCGGTACCTTCGTGTCCATAGCAAGACGGTATCACCTCGACTGGAAGACATTGCCGAAGCCGACCACACGCGGTTCTAATTGAATTAGGTAATTCTACGACATTCAGATATCGTGAGTATAATAGGCTTCACGTATTGACATAATGGCAGGGTCACTTTTACATAACAGACGTAACCAAAAACTTTTTGCTTGTTTCGATCAACATCAGTCAGCTAGACATTGACGAACTGAAAGACAGTGAAAGTAAGTGCCAATTCTCTGCCAGATAACACGAGAGATAAGTTTGCAAGCACTTTTCCTTCTTGTCATGCAGACAATCAACCGCTAATTCAATTATTCGGCGCTCTAAGTGCTAATCCCCTAATGAAACAAAAACTGTAATTTCACTCAGACTCGGACCTCAAAACAAACTAAAACAATGTATAGTTTCATAATACCTTCGATGTCACTGGCTGTCTGGCATGGCATACCAACTTGTGATAGGTTATAAGAGGCCTATGGTGAAACAAGGAAATTATAATTTCAACCACAGATTTCAACGATTATCTTAATTGGTCAATCTGTTGACTCATCTGATTGTTATGGTGAGTTTTTAATCATTCATTATTTATTGTGTCTTACTACGTTCATAACTATTCCGTTTACATAGACTAAATATTGAAACTCTTTTAGATTTTTAGTAAATAAATATAAAAAGGTAATTGTATAGTGATGAGCGCTTGTGTATAATTTTCCAGATTTCATATTATAAATAAACAATATTAACTATTTCAAGCCAAATTTAAAAAATGAACCCATGCCCATGCCATGATGCCCCAGCTATCCATAATTTCTTTTCGAAAGCTCTTAAGCTCCGACAAACTTTTAAAAATTCTACAATATAATAATTAATCTTTAATAAAACACAAAGTAGTCTCAAGTTAGTGTCTTTACTTAATACAACTTGAAGTTTAACAAAGCTTTGAAGTGACGCCGAAGACACGTGTCAAGTTGCTTGCAATTTTATTTGAAACATCAATTTATAAAATTGTTCAAAGAAATCGGTGCACAGCGGATAAACACAGCATACTTAATCATTGAACGATTTGAAGATTTTAATGTAGGGATATTTTTAGCTTGTTCAGGAAGAACCTTTTAATAACTAGTTAGTAACTAAGTTAGTTATATTCTTGTTTTTTTTTTTTGGTAACACAAAGCAAAATCGATATTAATATCTAAACTCTTGTCCAAGTTAGATACAGCTCATTTCACTGCCTTCGCCACCTAACGGGTGTCTTAAATTATTGCGGCTGTCTTACATATAATTGCACACACGTATCTACTTCAGTGTTAATTAGCTAAACACTATACGCCAAAGTATAAATTATTTATACACCTCTATGTATACCCAATCTTACTGTAGCCCCGGCCAATTACGTGCGTCGAAAATTTAGATACCTACCTGCCTTTAAAGGATTTAATTAAAAAGCCAGTCAAGCGTAAACCGAACTTACATGTTTAATGATCCGTATATTAATTTATGTATATTATGTATATTAATTATGTATATTAATTTTGGTTTATCGATTTTTATACCCGAATCCTGAAAAATCTCTTCAAACCGAACAAAGAAAATCTAAAGTATAAAACTGAAAAGTTTATATGGTTCATTATGCAAAAGAATGATATATTGTCTTAATCTTGGCCATCACGAGAATGAGAAAACACATCAAAATACTCAAAGGTCTATTATCAAAAGTCTCATCATGGAGAATATTCCGCAGTCGTTAAACAACACTCCTATCTGAGGAACAAACACGACGACGGCATTTTTCTCATTTGAGGTTAATGAAAATCGCGCCGGCTTCTTCCATAGCAGGCGTGAGACGCTCACCCAATTACACCCGGTAAGGCTCACGGCGAGGTGCTCTCTACACGTGTGAGTTCGTACCTACATACTTTGAGAACCACTAACTTTATTGTAATGAACATACCTGACTATGTTCTTAATTGAAATTTATCCGCAGTTCGCCTTACAGAATCTTGTGTCTACAAAATTGGATGAAATTCCTTTACCTTTTATGCTCACTTTAGATTCGCACAGTTTTAAAACCAATGCAGTCAATACAGCTTTTTTAAGGGCCTGACTACATTTAAGTACCACGACCTAGAAATTTAAAAAATGTGGTATGTATTTTATCTTCGTTCGCCGAAGTTGTAAAAGTCAAACGAGGAAAGCTGGTTTCCTTGCACGTAGCGACAGGCCAGCAATCATCATTACTGGCGACCCCATAACTAACATATTATCGGTGTACATGGCTCATAAGGTACGCAACAAGACGTGTGGTTAGGCATACCTCATATTTGTTCCGCTTTGTCTGCTTACCCCTTTCAGAGGAAAATCAATAAGTCGCATACTTTCATACTACAGCTACAAATCGTAGCTACAAATGTTTTGCCATCACATAATGGAAGTCTCTCAAAATGAAAGACTTCTTGCGCTATAAAACCATATGTCACCGTCAGACACATAACATTCCACAATTTGTCACGAGTTTCATATCCGGAACTCAGCGCTCCGAAGGCAAACATCCCAGTCACTTACCGTCGCTTCGATAAATCTGTCCTTAAGATATTCTCTTGGCGCGTTTAAACTCTTATACTGTAGGAAATATTTAAAGTCAGTATTTCAAAATATTATGTTCGTGATAGTTGTACGATGTTTCCGCATAAAAGTGCACTGCACACTTACAAAACTGTCGGTCGACCTAAAGACGTCACGTAATAAATATCTGCGGTAACACCTTGTCTTCTATGTGAGACTATTTCTAGTCACCTCATATTACATTTCCGAGAATCATTAACTCATAATATAGTAACAATGAATAGAGCTTTTGAGTAATGACTAGCGTCCCCATCTACTATTGACCACATCCACCAAATCGATATTCTAAGTTCAACTAGGTTACTCAATAAATCACTCCTGTTCTTATGAGTTTCCAAATTTAGAGATAATTGGTATTCTCTTTCTGTTTGTTTACTGGCGATCAATGAAACAATTTGTTTGGTACAATATTTATCGGCGCTCGGGGGTTGGCAGGCCGTAGTCATTAATAAGTAATCAGTGCGACCAACCCGTCGCCCTCGGTCACCCAATACAAACACATAAATATAATTTGGTACATTTCATAGTCCGTGCAATATTAACGACACCCTTTCCGCAGTCATAAATCAAATGAAGCAATCATGAAAATGAAACAATTTTTTCATCGACATGTTTCACGGCGCACAAGTATTTCACAGAAATACTGCTGATAATATTACATCGTTTTACTTTGCTTTAAATATTTATTAAAGTGAAGTCTACCGTTCGTTTACATTTATAATAACCCCAATTGGCTTTCTGTTAATAAATAAGATCAAACCCCATTACAAAAGGTTAATCCGATCAAATTGTTTCAAGAATTTATCTAGTCTAGTAGGTATCGATGAGCGGAAATATGTATAGGTCTAATCATCAAATATGTAGTACTTACAGTACATGTAACACTTGACTATAAGTAGTACCTATGTATTAAGTAATATAAGGTAACATTAGTATTTGTCAATTTGATTATTTTAGTGCGGTAGTATTTATAGCTTAAATGGTGAGTTAGCGTTTTCAAAATTCTTAATATATCTTCGTAGGCTAGTTATTAAGAACCACTTATTACATAACTATTTACTTACCTAATTTAACGGTTAATCTGTCAGAACAATAAAAAGGAATTAAGTGTTACACTGTTATAAAAAGAAGTTGCCTATTATTTACAGCACTTTAAATCAATCAAGTTACCGGCAGATATTTTGTCATCTTAGTGGCACTGACAGTGTCTTTCAAAACTAATTTCGCTGATCTATAAAAAATGTAACAGTTTAACATGGTCGGTTTCGCTATGAAGTAATCTGCGGGAATGCACTAATGGTCGGTTGCAGGCCGAACGCGGCGTGTAATGTGCAATTTGCAGGCAGCCATCGAGCGGTCACGCGATGCCGTGACGCCGCGCCACAACACCGCCACGCCACACCAACGCTACCCAAGCTCTACTTACGTCCACACATAAAACAGCGAAAGCAATTTCATATCGACTCGTAAAAACAGCAAACTTACAAAAGCACTGTTACATGCTTTTTATAAATAACGGTATCTGCCACATAAATACGTACTTATGTTTCGATCAATATTTTAGAATCGAATGTAATTTCGTTCTGAAAAAAATGTCTTATTTATGGTATGGAAATTATAAGTTTAAAGATAAGAAAGATTTTAAAGCATTCGTGATGTGATGATTATGTATGGAGAACTGGTTTCATTGTCAACGAAGTCAAGGAGTTCATTCGGGATTATCTGTATCGAAGGTCTAAGCACATTCTTACTATAAAGAAATGTTGGGTATAAAGTTTAGATACACTCGAATCCTTTGGGCACTTCATCCCGGACCATGATAAAAGATAGCTTATGTTACTTGGAGATAATCTAGCTTCCCAAAATGGAACGAATTTTTAAATCGGTCCAGTAGTTTCGGAGCCTTTTGGATACAAACAAACCATTCTCCCTCGAAATACATATTTATATAGAGAGTTGCTACCTAATTGCTACTAGCTGCCCCTAATTGGTACACTCGTGGTTTTAAAATATATCTTCTGCTAAAGGTTCTCAATTTTCCGAGAATCTTTAACTTTGATATACCTACCTACATACAAGTAAATAGTAGCAATACTGTGAAGAAGTGGAAGTTCCGTAAGCTTTTAATGTATCGAAGTGAGTACAGCGAGTTGGCAGCGACTCCGCATGTGGACGCTATGTGGGTGGCGATGAGTGCCTAATGCAGGCGAACCTCGGCCGCCCATACACTTGCGCTTGTGCACTCCTAACTTTTAACCTTTACTTTTGACATTTCACTCAGGGAGTCAGGTATATGACGTTCATTATTTCGCCTAGTTTGTAGCAAATGAACTGCTTTTGTTCTTACTGCGCCATTCAACGGTTCGTACCTACTCCTTGGTCGCTTTCTCCGAGTTTCGCAAACTTCCTAGTTCTCAACACATTTGCCATTTACAAAACATATCCAACGCCTAATAAAGACTTGGTACTGGATCGTGAACTCCGACTATAGCATTGTTCCCGTCCTTTACTTTGTTGTTGATAATTAATTGCCTGCACTACGGTACTAATTATCTCAAGGTACTCATTAATTCAAGGAGTGAATTAATGAGCGAGTCAATTATTTTATCTTGTTAGGAAAGTTATAATCACCAGCATTTACGTAATTCACGAACCTTGGTACACGACGTTTTCAGAATGGGAGTTTGACGAAGGGTAGGAGGAAGTGTAGCGTGTATAATATAAATGTGTGAGCTTTGAATATCTGCTAAGTGTTAAGTGTCGCTGAGCGGTGAGCGGTGAGCGCAGCCGCGTGCGAGCGTAAAGTGGTTGCGGTAATGAGCAAACACCCTTCATTATCAGGTTGTGCGACATTAGGCGGAGGCATGCCTCGCGGTCGCCTCTCTCGCTGCCTAGCGAACCCATTCACTTCCATGTAAATATACCTGCAAACTATATTTCTTATAATGAAAACACTCAGTTATGTGTAGGCTTTTTTCAGCACCAGAATCATTTGTGAATGCTGAAAAAAAATCATTGCAACTAATGTTTAATGCAAAATATTGCTAGGAAAAAAATGGGTAGGGCTATATTTATATTCTTCCTGTAAAATCTTGAAACAAGATAGTCAAGCAGTGGCAGAAATTGCGAAGAAAATTTCTCCCCCATAAAATGGTTGATAAACAATTTTCTTCCACGAGTACAAATTACAGGTTTGAAAGCTTTGCGTCTGAAATAATATAGAATGGGGTTTAATGGTCCTCCGGTTATCAGATTACCTTTTCAACATAACTTTATTCGACCCCATAAAAAAGTGTGTCAGCTAATATTTTTAAATTAATGTTCGAATTCGAAGTGCCATAGTCACGGGATGAATTCAGCATGGTAAGGCGAAACGTGTGCGGCAGGCGGGGGGCGCAGGGAGGCTGTGAGCAGGGAAGAGAGCGGCCTCATTGATCGCACGCGGCCCCGCGCCGAGCTACCCGCACTGTCGCCGCCTCGCGCCGCACAACACGACACACGAGCCTCATACACCACTCAAATTACACAAAATATGCTAACTAAATACACGAATATTTACCAGATCCCTGTCTTATTATCCAGAAAAAATACACACGTTAAACAAACCCTTTACGCAGACACTCCAGAGCCTCCGGTGCATACATAAATACCCATACCTACAAGTAATGTACTTAGAGACAGTATAAAATTAACAGTTATTTGGATAAAGAGGGAAATAAAATTCAGTAACTTAAATGTCAAGATTTAATCAGGAAGAGTTTAGATAAGTTGATAATTGAGAGTGGTAATAAGCATCAATGAGGGGTGTGTGATGTAGTGGTGCGTGGTGTGCGTGCCGGAGCAGCTCGTGCAGGCGCGGCGGAGACAAGGTCGGAGGCAGCGCGCAGCGGCGTGGCGGTTGAATGGGCGGCGGCGGCGGCGCGGCTGCGCGCCCCGGCGCTCCGTCAGTCCGCACACCGGCGGCTCCGCTGCCCCACGGTCGGCCGCACTCCGCTGAACAACAATGATCAAAAACACGCCGTGACTCCACACACATCCCCTCGGCGCAGTAGGCGATGTTTGAGGATCGGACGGCACGCGTGGCCGTCGGCGAGCGGTCGTGAACAAGTTGCATACATATGAAAACCGTAAAAAGATTGAATTTTAAGCCGATCGTGTTCGATAGATCCTAATAGAGAAGCGGGAGTGCGGCGTTTGGTAGGCGGGGGACGGGTCGCGCGGTCGGGGGGAATGGCGCGGCGCGGGCGGCGGCGGCGGCGGCGCGCGCGCGGCGGCGTCGCGGCGCTGACATGGGCGGGCGGGCGCGCCGCTCGCACTTGGCGGCGCCCGCGGGCCTGCTGCTGCTGCTGTGCCTGCTCTGGCCGAGGGGTAAGCACCACCACCACCTGCTCCATGCCGCTATACCGACTCACTCTCACCTCATTCTTGATTGAATACCAACACAACAACACAATAAACTTACAAAACATGTGTCATTCTCATAATTAACACAAACATAACAGTGTAACCAAGTCAAAGAGACTCGTAAAGATTGTAGTTGAGAAAAAAAACATCTTTATGTGGGGGAAATCTTATTGGAGAGACCAAAATGGCAGCCATGTCTGCATGAGATCGAAATGTTTGCAGAAAACAGCACATGGCGTGATTTTATGATCACAATAAACATCATTCTAAAATTATTTACTTCATTATGTTTGAATACATTTCCTTTTTATAGAGAAAACAACTTGTATCCAAAGGCAAAGAAAAGAGATAATAGCAGCAGCCCTTAATAATCTCAAGAGATTTAAGTGTAAGATAAAAGGCTCTGTTCAAACTCTTCACTTTAAGGCTTTTGATCATTTTATATAACATTTTATATTCATTAAATACAATAATACTCGAATACACCTAATAGCACAACATGCATAATCAGTTTTGAACAATTTGTTCACTTATATTTCTCTACCATTGAATATACTTAAAAATTGTAAACAACAAATCCATCAATTTTGAGGACAAAAAATACTTGAACAATGAGGCACGCGTAGCTGCCAGTAATCATCAGAAATCGATCATCCGATACTCTCGTAATGTACAATTACTTGATAATAGACTTAAATAATATTCGGATATAAATCACAGCAGTTCTAGAACAAATAACTGGCATTATTTACACTCGGAACAAAAAATGTTATCAAGATAAATTACCCGCTGGTAAAATGGCAATACCTAAATAATGACTACTATAACATATTACGTACCTACCTACTATGGTATTTTTTTTTCAGTAAGTATACAGAGCCTTAATAATATTTATTTAAATGTATTTACACATATTAATGTTTATAAAATATTATGATGAAAAATATTAGTGCCTTGGTAGGTAGCTCCAAGCTACTCGCTATTAAGTTGGAGACGCAAACATAACTGCCAAAATATGTACAGGGCGTTATGTGATGTTATTTAAAATACATACTAATGGCCGTGCGATGGCAATAATATTAATCACACGTTGATTGTCCAGAATATGTTTGCACAACAATATCCCCAATCTACTTTAATGGCCTACGAAATATCACATTTTAACATACGCATATGTAGATTATCAACAACGGTAACATTCATAAAAGATGAGGTAAACTAATAACTTGCAGTAATTGGTTTTCTTGAAACAATTTTCAATCCATAATGTCCTTTACCTGCCCTCGTTATAGATAATGGACAATTTTGAAATGGATACCGCCATAGTTCACTTTACTTACGTAATTAAACAAACACCGATAGCATATATTTTTGTATTGGCAATTATCTGTTAAAAGGTCAATCGGTACATTTAGAAATATGTTGATGAATCTCTCATCAATAAGCAAATTAAACATGTTTTTGTGTTATTTTAACTAAACCTTAGCATTTGTATACAATGTATGGTTCTTAACACATTTTCTTAGATAGGTTCTCGGATCGTACAAGTATCTTAAGAAGTTATTGGAGTATTTCTAGAAGCTAGTTGGTACCGTTATTTATTTTATCCTTGGGAATTTTCTGTTTTGAAATAATTAAAATAATACATAAATAAATAATAAAAAAATACTCAATTTGTTAGATTCCAGCAAGCAGGTGTAACTATCTATTAATAGGGTCGTTTCCCTCAAATATCTATTATGCAAAAATCCGTGTAGATTTTATCATTTTATAATCAGAGTAAAATCTTATTTCCATTTATAAGCCGTTATTTATTGGTTTTATCTGTCTCGAGGTTTCTGATCATCATTACGAAGATACCGGTAGCCACACGTGCATCCCCACAAGACAGACATAATACAATATGCTAATGCATAACTGTATACTACATAAATCTTTCTTGTTTTTCTGCATTTCTTCTCGAGGTTTTATGCCTTAAGTTTGGAACCCGGATTTAGGTAGACGAAGATAGGATGATGATGGGAAAGATGCAAATTAAGTTTAAGCCGAATATTTGGTTCAAATATCTGGATAGAATAAAGATTCTTATTGGTAAATAGTCACGAAAATAACACAATAAGAGTATCCTTAAAATAAGATTCTAATCAGACGTTCTAATTTCTTAAACAATAAATTCAAAATAAAAAAAAAGTCCAGCTACAATGACCGTTTCTTGCCGAAATGTTTCATACAATCATTTTTTTGCCAACAGCGTTTATCTGAACAATACATTTTTGAAATAAGTCTGCAATTACTGAATTATTTGTAATCAGTTTTTATTTGTTAAATCCGAAATATGGGTACATTGTTTTTTTTTTGCGATTTGTATCCGAAATTGGAAGTATTTTAAGCGGGTGTTTTGTTTATGTATAGGGGCACGCTGCGGGTACCACGAGAAGCGGCTACTGCACCACCTATTGGACCACTACAACGTACTGGAGAGGCCCGTCGTCAACGAGAGCGACCCGCTGCAGCTCTCCTTCGGCCTCACGCTCATGCAGATCATCGACGTGGTCAGCATCCTATACAAACTCACATACCTACACGCCACTATAACTTCGCCATCAAGATTAATGTAGTTCCCATGATTATCCAAAAGTACCGTTCGATAAATAAACTACCTCGATACCAGCCCAGCCGCTTCGAAAACGATTAAGCCAAGTAACCTATCAAGTCTTCTAAATATGTCCTCACAATTTAAATGCACACGCCTCACCAGGGCAGTACTGCGTTAGTGTGCGTCAGTACTCAAACATTATTGACAGTTTTTGTCTAAACGACGTTGTCCTGGGACCAGTTCGGATACACGTTTTTGTACAATCCTTGTTGACCGACTCTCACAGTATAATAATGATTCATTTGAGTTCAAACCATGAACAAACGGGACTGAGAAGTAATAAAATACAAATTTATGTTCGCAGGACGAGAAGAACCAGCTTTTAATAACAAACATCTGGCTAAAACTAGTGAGTATGCGTTTTTATAACGTTCGTGCGTGTAGATAAACAAGAAAGTAATTAATTGTTTTTGCATTTGAATGAGATTCGACGTTTGTAATGCTGTCATATCTTTATGTATTATGTTATCTACTAATAATGTAAATGTACGGTTATGTCGTTTGTTTAGGAGTGGAATGATATGAACTTGAGGTGGAACACTTCGGATTTCGGCGGGGTCAAAGATTTACGAGTGCCGCCCCACAGACTATGGAAACCAGACGTCCTTATGTACAACAGGTACGTTCACTGTACACAAACAAATTCCACAGTTAAATTCCTTCTCGGAGAAACAGAGAACCAAAGACGAAACGATAGCGAAATTAAGAGCAATATCAATCAAGACAATTAAGTCTGAAAATGGAATGTTGAGTGGTGTGTTGCATAACTGAGATCGCCTTGAACCCAATAATAATGCCAATCTCAATACATCCACTGCATCCAATTCGTCTCACATACCTCAGTAACGAAGACCTTAATATTTACGCAGATTACGTATGCTGCCAACTTTAGATATTTCGTCAACAGCAGGATATTAATATTCGTCAATATAAACAGTTTTCGACAGAATTCTTAAAAAAAGCACCTGTTTCCTTCTTTTAACAAATGTGTGAAGCTTTTATTAATTTGGCGTGAGAATAAAATTCCAAGCAATTAATTAAACTCAAAGTATCTTAAAACTAAATATTGGAAAGTTTCTTACTTTTAAACCAATAAATTTAATTATTTCCAGACACTTGATGAAAAATTAAGATTTGTACTATATTTATTGCTTACTAGTTTTTAAGGAAAGATTAATGTTTTATCGTTTTCAATCATACGGCTAAAAAGTACTGTTAATTTAATTTCCGATCAATCAAAGTCGAATAGAGAAAGTGTGTATTATTTTTCCGTGATAATTGTTAGCTCAGAATAAACATCAAAAAAATATAAGTAACACTAAAGTAAAACTATACGGTTTCAAACATCGAACAGCGACCATTAAATCGAAGTTAAAATCGCAATCATCATCCTAGCTTGGAAATATCCATATAAAGAAATATTTATCTCCATTTAACCTAATTGTCAATTTAATTGGAAAATACCGTAATTAACGACGTAATTGAAGTTTCCAAATAAATTCCGTGGGACTATTAGCGTCCCACTAGGCGACCACAGCAAGCCGTCATGGGCAGGCCTGGCCATAATTACGGTCCACGGTTGGCTGGCAAATTAATGGACGAAGTATGACGTTATTATTACATAGGTGGATGCTTGCCTCCTCTTGATATAAATCATTAACCTAGTTTGCTTGCATCGTCCCAGACTAGTACCTATTACCTATGTATATGAGACCTTAATGTATCTAGGTGTACCGTTGCTTTTGAAGTCATGTCTGGTACTATGCGCTTTGAATATCACTTGCTGACATAAAAAATTGAAGCTTATAATATAAACTCTTTTAAATACAGATGAATTTAACAGATATTTTGATAAAGTTACAACTGCACTAAAAAGAAAATTCATTTAATATTTTTTAACTCACGAGTACCACTCAGCATTTTATGTCGTTACAATTTATTTACTTTAAAAAAAGTCTGTTATAAGGTCAACTTAACATGAGTAGACTGAAACGCCAAGTACTACGCCAAAGTACTACGCCACAGCAAGTACTACGCCAAAGTACTACGACTACGCTCAGTACACGTCGTATGCAAGAATTCGTAGCCGTGTCCTACGATCGACCGCGTAGGTTTCACTCTACGCAACGTAGCAAAATGTTCGCCTAATTACCCCCGATTAAAATTGTTATCCTATAAATTGGATTTATTTTTACTACGTTACAGTTTGACCGTGACGTTGTCCCTACTTAATAATACTTACTACGTATTACTTCACTTTATGATATATATTACGGTTATTTTTTGGCTGTGCAAAATCAACTACCGTTTAATTTTAGCACAAACAAACATTAATGAGAAAACACCTATAGTGTTTTTAATTTAAAATTTGTTTATTTACCACTTTTTATCATTTGAAATATAGGTACATATATGTTGTATTACATAATTAATTTATTTCACTAAAATTCTTATTCCGTCGTAAAATGTTCAACATATACGTAGATCCTACTTTTAATACGCATGTTTCATTACTTAGCGCGGACGAAGGGTTCGACAGCACGTATCCAACGAACGTGGTGGTGCGCAACAACGGCTCGTGCCTGTACGTGCCGCCCGGCATCTTCAAGAGCACCTGCAAGATCGACATCACCTGGTTCCCCTTCGACGACCAACGTTGCGAGATGAAGTTTGGCAGCTGGACTTATGATGGTTATCAGGTCTGGATATTAACCCCCATAAAAACCCTCCTCCTTAAGAAGCATTTTGTACAACGTCTTTGACTTCAAAAGGACGTTTCATGCATCTGTTACAGGTCGTTAATATTTTATTTCTTTTGCAGTTGGATCTACAACTACAGGATGAAGGGGGTGGAGATATAAGCAGTTTTGTCACGAATGGCGAATGGGAGTTAATAGGTAATATAATTTATTATAATCACTACATCCGGCTTAGCATTTTATACGCTATCTTTACGACTCGACGGCGAAACAGTAATTCTTCTTTAATTCAAGCTCAGGTCATTAACTTTTTAATTGATGCTACTAAACGCGATCGATAAAGCTTTTTTTATGATGTGTAAAGCAAATCAGGTGTTCAGTTATACTTTGTGACGTAGGAGTGCCCGGCAAGCGCAACGAGATCTACTACAACTGTTGTCCGGAGCCGTACATCGACATCACGTTTGCGGTGGTGATCCGGCGGAAGACGCTCTACTACTTCTTCAATCTGATCGTGCCCTGCGTGCTCATCGCCTCCATGGCTCTGTTGGGGTTCACCTTGCCTCCAGACTCCGGAGAGAAGTTGTCTTTAGGTAACATATAGATTTTCAAGTAGAGTTTTTTCTTTTACTCTGGGTTGGTATCTTGCAAGACGTAACAACGTTAATTTATTTGGTCAGGTGTGACGATATTACTGTCGTTGACGGTGTTCCTCAACATGGTGGCGGAGACGATGCCAGCGACGTCAGACGCCGTGCCCCTGCTCGGCACCTACTTCAACTGCATCATGTTCATGGTGGCTTCCTCCGTCGTCTCCACCATACTGATCCTCAACTACCACCACCGGCACGCAGACACTCACGAAATGAGTGATTGGGTTCGTAATTGTTTCGATGATGTAATTGAAAGCAGGCAAATCTAGAGTGGTAACATGTTGATTTGTTGTTCGCTGGAATAGATTCGTTGCGTGTTCCTGTACTGGCTGCCGTGGGTGCTGCGCATGTCGCGGCCCGGGTCGGCGACGACGCCGCCGCCGGCGCGCGTGCCGCCGCCGCCCGACCTGGAGCTGCGCGAGCGCTCCTCCAAGTCGCTCCTAGCGAACGTGCTCGACATCGACGACGACTTCCGCCACCCGCAAGCGCAGCAGCCGCAATGCTGCCGATACTACAGGTCCCTCGACGATCTACACGAACACTACTCGCCGTAAATAGCACGGTTACGATAATTCACCCCAGCCTCGAACGTTCCGCAGTAAACCCGACCCTAACAGCTAATTCACGAATTTTCAAAAACATTGAACATCAATTCAACTTACTATTTCACGGGCCATCGCATAATTTTCACTTTTCGATTAGTTACTTCTACATCTGGGTCTGGTCTTTAACATCGAATCGGCATAACTCCCGTAGTGCCCTCCGTTCCTCGGCTCCACCTGTAGTGTAGGGTCCGCAAGTAGCCGGTATCTACAGAGCGTACTTGTTGCAGGGGGGGTGAGGAGAATGGCGCGGGCTTGGCGGCGCACAGTTGCTTCGGTGTCGACTACGAGCTCTCCCTCATTCTGAAGGAGATCAGAGTCATCACAGATCAGGTACCTAAACTACCACCTTTGCTTTAGTGGATGGTTAACATATACCTACATAGCAGAGAGTTTGACATGATTTAAAATTTTCCAGATGCGCAAGGACGACGAAGATGCGGACATTTCGCGCGACTGGAAGTTCGCCGCCATGGTCGTGGACAGACTGTGCCTTATTATCTTTACCCTGTTCACAATCATCGCCACGCTAGCCGTGCTGCTGTCCGCGCCACACATCATGGTGTCGTAGCGACCCGCCCGCTTGCGGATACGCATGCGAAAAGTTCTGTGATACCGCGAATATTTGTTAAGTTGTGATGAGCGAAGTGGCGCGGGCGGTGACGCCGCGACGCCGGAGTTGCCGCCGCTTGCCTCGCCGCCCGCGCCCCCCTGTAGACATAAGTTACCGCTGACTGCCAACCCTGTACGTTCAACAAATAACTGCCCATCCGACTAACGTCTTTTAACCCCTTGAAAAATTCAGCGATTGTGTACCCTTTCTTCCAAGAATACAATGACAAATGGTCGTCACGCTCAGTGGAATAAATCCCGTACTCTACGCCCGATATTTCCCTTAGGGTATGTCACGAGTTTCAATGAGCGGTTCCGTATCAGACGTTCCGTCCCCGGAACGGTCGCCCCCTGCGATAAAGTGGCAGTACGTGCTATACAGGCACTAAAGCCGCCACGCCACGGCGCCGCGGCGCAGTGGTCGTCGGGCCGCGACCCGCGACCCTCGCCGCTGCAAGTGGCCACCCACTAGACAAGACTGCGGCAGAAAATATTTGCACAAAAACGTCTTCCTTCTTACCGTTGAACGACCTGATTCGCATTTAAAAATTAAACTTTGTTAGAACTTCTTCGATTCTTGAAATCTATTGTACAGTTTAGAGTTTGGGCGGTGAAACAATGGCCCTTTGTTTCCTTCTTGTTCGATTCCATGAATCGTGGTTATAATCCCTAGTTTTATTTTCGGATATATTTGTGTCAGTAGCTAGTATAGAACTTTACAAACAATGTTGATTCAATTGGTACAGGTTGTGATATGCCTCGTTGTGAACGGGTCGATATTGTTATAAATGGTAAAATACCCATGGCTATAGCTTAATAAATCGTTCGTTAAAAGTTGTAGTTAAACAAATATTATTTTAATAAAGTCATATCTGGGTCTTTCGGAACGACTTTTACAAATAATTAAATTACATATTAATATCACGTTTGTACTTCTTTCCATACAGTTACAGTAATTCGTATGCTGAAAATAATATTAGCTTGTAAAATTTTCTTCTTCGAAAATTAATTCAAACAGATACGACCATCGTTTCAAACATGTACATGTAATATATAACTCATTTTATAAGATATACAACATTTTATAAGTACAAGAAGTTGTAACATGAACCGGTTTTTCGTTACATAGAGGGTATTAACACAAAGGTGCCTATATATTGACAGATGCGAAGCACGATCAGTTGATAGCACAGGTACACTATATCCTGACATCCGACAGTCCTGCCGCTCGTCTGCCACACTCGGAAACATTCGACAAGTTCAGTTTACTGCTCCGTCATCATCGATTGTTACGTTTGTTGTTCTAAGTCATCGTATTCATTTCATTCAAAAACATTGTGAGCCTCTCAAAAGGAAAACGTAGTGTAAGCAGAGAGAGTGCGCGGGTACAACCGACAAGCGAATGTACCCTCGCAAGGCTCCTGTAATGTTTTCCTTTTCCGAGGTGTTGCTGAAAATAATCTTAGACGGTCCGATGGAAGTTGCGGACCGGATATGATTACAAGTCAATGTTTTTAAGTCATCAGTTTATTTATTGTTATATCTTCTTACCATTCGCTAGAGGTTGTGTGACGACCCGGACGGTGGGCGCCGCAACCCGCACACGCGGGTTTCTATCTTTGTATTAGATAGAACTCGTGCGGCATCTCTCCGTCGGCAATGGGACAACCCGTTGTCCCCAACATTTGTTCAATTGTTAGGGTTAACTCTGAATTGCACTTTGTTTATTAAATATAAACGAATGAAACAAAAAACTTTGTTTTCTTTTACTACAAACTACCAATCAATAAAGTTTTTGCTCCAATGGATATATCATTATTTCAATAAAGTACTGCAAAGCTGAATTTCTAAATCTGGAAGAGTAAGGGTGTTTTGAGGTCTCCTGAATTCAATAGATATTTGGGTGTAATCTCGCTAGTAAGCGTTCAAACCGATCGAAGCCTGTACGTTATGTAAATCATCCCTGACCTATATAATATTCCCGCGGAGGCGTTTGGTAGCGAGCGGAGTGCCGAAGCAATCGATGCTATCCCGCGGGATAACTGCACATGCGCACATCACTAGCTAATTTCTACAAAACCCACCTACCTACACCACACGTAAAATAGAGCTCCTGAAACTTATGAAACATTCACCTTACATAGGTAAGTATGTACAAGGTGCTTATATACACAGGGCAGATACACCTTTAAACTAATGTAACTGTCCATTTGCCAAATAAAATAAACTTCATAAGATATGATTCTGATGACAGTAATACCACTAGACATTTGTACCAATTTTCATTTTTTTATCGGTGGCAAACTTTTTACTAAGACAAAAATACCTTACTGAATCTCTTTCCTGAAGATAAAACCCCAAATTAATGGGAAAGGTAGCGTATTTTTTAAAAGAATATGACGAAGAACGTCCAAAGCCTCAGTTTTTTTTGTGAGTACAGCATAGGTGACTGAAATTCAGCTAATGGAATAGGAAATTAGCAATAATGTGCAGATATAAGTGCAGCATGCATTAGTGCTTCGGGCGGTTGGGCGGGCGGCTCCGGGAGGACTCGGGCGCGTGGCGGGGTGTGTCGGCCTGCGCCGTGCGGCAGTACGCGCCGCCATGTCGGCCGGGGCGCGCGCCTGTCTGCTGCTCGTCGCGATACTCACACTCCTCTACTCAGGTACTACACATCATAAACAATATCAACACACAAACACCCCATCACAATTAAACCAAACCCCCCATTTCAACACTTGTACTCTGCTTTTTATCTCATGAAAGCTGTACTACCGGCCAACCATGTAAATACAGTTGCATATAAACAAATTACATATATATTACGTACACATTATATACTAATACATAACTGTATTAATATGGAATTACATAGAAAAGTGCTGTTTCATTTAAATGTATCTTTTTCAGTATTTCAACGTATGCTGAGCTTTTTGACAATTTAATCGTTAAACAATATGCAATTCAAATAATTATGGTTATTTTAACGATGAAGACTTATTTTATAATAATTTAATGCTAAAACGGATCAGAAAATGTTCGAGAAGTGTGTTCCTAAACAACATTATCTCCCGGTTGGCTCTTTATTGATCTGCCGTCGCAGCAGCATCTCGGCTACGGATGCTTAGCGTACACGTTACTGATATCAATCTCGTGAAAATCATTATTATTTAAGAAAATAACTAGTGCATTATTTCCTTATATACAATTATAAATATTTTGAGCATAGAGGAATTGTCTGACTAGCCATTTAATTTACAGATCATGAAATCAGCATATGCTTTTTAGCGACATCTGAACAAATAATTGACTTGATTACCTTATTTTTTTCATTGTGTTCATATTGTTTACGCATGATGTAAACAACATTGATAATTATTAGCAATAGCTATATCAACCACGAGTATCTTTGCAGCTACCATATATTTTCCAGCTTTCCCAATCTCGCGGAAGCATCAACTCAAAGTACAAAATAGCGTGTGAATAAACTTAGAGAAAACACAGGATTGTTTAATAGGCACTCATTTTTAATAGGTGTTATATCGGAAATTAGATTATATATTCTTACTAGAATAAGTATATACGTCCTTGTTCCAGGATGGTGTTCCGAAGACGAGGAGCGTCTGGTCCGCGACCTGTTCCGTGGTTACAACAAACTCATCCGCCCAGTACAAAACATGACACAGAAGGTCGACGTGCGCTTCGGACTGGCTTTTGTACAACTTATTAATGTTGTACGTATTCAAAAATTATTATATTGTGTAGTGGATTTCCTTCTGCATTTTCACACTGGTAGATTTTCCGAGGGGAAAATCCACTCGTATAGAAAGAACTCATTACAGAGTTCTTTCTAGAAAACGACTAAGTATAAACAGCTTTTCACGTATTTTCTTACCGACTGTGATTCTCGAATATATAAGTTTATAAGAAAGTTTCATAACAATCCACTAGTTTAGCAACTTATCAGTACGAACGTGAGACCACGCGACTTGTACTAATAAACCATATCTGTTACAGAACGAGAAAAATCAGATCATGAAATCAAACGTGTGGCTTCGGTTAGTATGGATGGACTATCAGCTGATGTGGGATGAAGCTGACTACGGCGGCATCGGCGTACTTCGCCTGCCGCCCGACAAGGTCTGGAAACCTGACATAGTACTCTTCAACAAGTATGTATTCACCCTAATTGATTTTGTTATATTTTTGATATTTTTTCTATGCTAATGTGACGTATTCTGTTGCAGCGCTGACGGTAACTATGAGGTGCGATACAAATCAAACGTCCTTATTTACCCCAACGGAGAAGTTCTGTGGGTACCTCCCGCCATTTACCAGGTCATTATTTAAATTGCTATACCAAACCTAATTATCAAACATGTCCCACACTTGTTTGAAGTATATTTTTTTATTTTTCAGAGCTCCTGCACGATTGATGTCACATATTTCCCCTTCGATCAACAAACATGCATCATGAAATTCGGATCATGGACATTCAATGGCGATCAAGTATCTCTCGCCCTATACAACAACAAGAACTTTGTAGATCTGTCTGATTACTGGAAGTCAGGAACGTGGGACATCATTGAAGTACCAGCGTACCTGAATATTTATGAAGGAAACCATCCTACTGAAACAGATATTACATTCTACATCATAATTCGAAGAAAGACTCTCTTTTACACCGTGAACTTGATCCTGCCAACAGTACTCATTTCGTTCCTGTGTGTATTGGTATTCTATTTGCCTGCTGAAGCTGGTGAAAAGGTGAGACAGCTCAATGTTTCATATTGCAAGTATATCCACAACTAAATCAAATATTCAACATTTTATTTGTTGTAGGTGACATTGGGTATCAGCATTTTGCTGTCACTGGTTGTGTTCCTGCTACTGGTGTCAAAGATTCTTCCACCGACTTCCCTTGTGTTACCGCTTATCGCTAAGTATCTACTCTTCACATTCATCATGAACACCGTCAGTATTCTAGTAACCGTCATCATTATCAACTGGAATTTCAGAGGGCCAAGAACACACAGGTGTGTAGACAAAAACAAAACTAAATTCTGAAGATGGCGTAAGTTTTTATTAAGTAATCTAACATACCTTTAAACTCTCTATTCAACAGAATGCCGCTTTGGATCCGAAGTGTCTTCCTGCACTACTTGCCAACAGGACTGCTCATGCGCCGTCCGCGCAAGACGAGACTACGGTGGATGATGGAGATGCCCGGCATGGGAGCCCCGCCGCATGCTGCCGCTCCCCACGACTTGCCTAAACACATCAGGTACGTTTGCTGACAATAGCATTCCGTAGATGCTAGTCACCCCTCTCTAACCTGTGAACCCTGTGAATGTACTAACTTCTTAGTGCGATTGGTGCAAAACAAAGCAAAATGGAGGCGATGGAGATGTCGGACCTGCACCATCCGAACTGCAAGATAAACCGAGCGGCGGGCGGCGGCGAAGTCGGCGCCCTGGGAGGACTCGGTGCACTCGGCGGGCTGGGCCTCGGAGGGGAGCGGCGGGAGTCGGAGAGCTCCGACTCTCTACTGCTGTCGCCAGAAGCAGCGAAGGCCACAGAAGCAGTAGAATTCATCGCCGAACACTTACGTAACGAAGATCTTTATATTCAGGTCAGTTAGTTATCTGAAAAATAAATTATTTTCTATTATACTGAATAAATTCAAAATTACCTAATAGTGTATTGTTTCAGTATTTGGTTCACTAGGTGTTCATCATATTTTTTCTGAAACCAAACATTTAACTAATTTGTTTTATTGACAGACCCGTGAAGATTGGAAGTACGTAGCAATGGTGATCGACAGGCTGCAGCTGTACATTTTCTTCATCGTGACCACAGCGGGCACTGTCGGCATCCTCATGGACGCGCCTCACATCTTCGAGTACGTCGATCAGGATCGTATCATAGAAATATATCGAGGGAAATAAATCAACTTAGTTTTAAGTACAAACAGAATTGCGTCAAGACGGCTTCCATAATACTCAGTAGTTACTTATTTGTATTTTTTCTAGTAATTAATCTTTGGCTTACAAACACATCGTTTGGCCCTCTGTGTCACACCTAAACAAAATACATAATAAACAAACATTTCAAAAAGATTACCAACATAGAAGAAAATTGGTATGACATAAGAAAGTCAAAAGTGTAAAAATGATCATGTTATCAGTGACGGACGTAATCGTCCACAACTCACCTCGTACTCGTAAGGAATCTTTGAGTTGACACCTATTGGTAGTCTGCTGATTTATTATAGTAAAGTTTGTTTTGCGCCAAACTTCCTAATGATAATAAAATTTTAATACTTAATTAATTTTAATTATCTGGCTTAGTACGTAAGTAATATTAATATATAAAATGGCTGTGTTCGAGATTTATAAAAGCACAATAGATAATGGTTTGTATTTTGTAATTGTCCTAAGATATAATGTACCTATAGTAATGTAGATAGTAGGTATGTAAACGTTTTTTTTTTTTGTTCATATTATCGATTTGAAATATCACATTATTTTTCTTTCGTGTCTTCCTTAAGTGTAATTAGATAATCTCTTGTAAACCCCACTACTTTTCGATGCCCCAAGTATTATTAGTTTTTTACTTGACTGTTTACAATTTGAGATTCTTAGGATAATGTAGTACGTATATTGATAAACTGGGTCAGTATTAATAAAATAAAAGTTCGACAAATAAATAATGTACGTTTATTTTTCCACCACAAAATGCTTAACAAAAAGTTTTGTAATAACATATTACTATAATCACCATATTGGCGGAACTTATACTAAATTTGCATCAAATGAGACTATTTTACTAATTTCCAGTCAATTTAATCAAGCGCATTGTAATGGCATATTATCAACAAATACTAAAGTGCCACAACAAAAATACACATTTCATAATGTGAATGTTGATTCCAACTTTTATGAAATTGTCAGAAAAATATAATCTTGAAAAATTATATGCTTGATATATATAAACTTATGTAACTATTTTACATACTAACCTTAAAATACATGTTTTTTTTTACTTTTTTGTTTCCCCGTTTTAATAGGGAAGTTCATATTTACAAATTATATTTTAATAAAAATGGATGTGAACATAGAATAGAAATTAAAAAACATACTTATCAAACTAATCGTCGCTGTCGTCATAATTAGGTGAAGTAGGAGAATATGTAGGAGATGTTGGAGAATATGTAGTCGGTCCTCCCGAACCGGTCGGAGAGTATGCGGGGGATGATGGTGAATAGTTGGGGGAAGTTGGGGTGTACGTCGGAGACGTCGGTGAATACTTTGTCGAAGACGGTGAGTATCCTGGCGAGGATGGAGAATAATTTGGAGAAGACGGTGAATAATTCGGTGATGATGGCGAGTAACGTGTGCTTCCTGGGTGTTGTGGAGACGAGGGAGAATATGCCGGGCTCGTCGGGGAGTACTGCGGACTTGTGGGAGAGTATTGGGGACTTGTTGGAGAGTATGTAGGACTCCTGCCTGCGACTGACGGTGACGTCGGAGAATAGTTGGGAGATGGTGAATATTTAGGCGAAGATGGTGAATAACTGGGTGAAGTCGGGGAATACGCTGGTGAGGTCGGTGAGTATGACGGACTTGTAGGAGAATAAGCCGGAGATGTTGGTGTATAATTTGGTGAAGACGGGGAGTAACTTGGTGATGCGGGACTGTAAACAGGGCTAGTCGGAGAGTAGCTCGGCGAAGATGGCGAATAGCCCGGCGACGTGGGGGAGTACGCGGGACTGGTAGGGGAGTACGATGGACTAGTCGGAGAGTAAGACGGACTCGTTGGCGAGTAGCTAGGAGACGTTGGCGAATAGCTCGGCGATGTCGGTGAATACGCAGGGCTCGTCGGAGAATAACTTGGAGAAGTAGGCGAGTAGCTCGGTGATGTGGGAGAATAAGAGGGCGACGTGGGCGAATAGCCAGGCGATGTAGGGGAGTAGCTCGGCGATGTTGGAGAATATATCGGCGAGGTCGGCGAATAGTTCGGTGAAGTCGGCGAATACGAGGGGCTGGTCGGCGAGTAGTGCGGCGACGTGGGCGTGAGGCTGGGCGAGGCGGGCGCGTACACGGGGCTGGTGGGCGAGTAGGAGGGCGAGGCGCCGGCCGGCGACGTGTAGGGCGACAGCGGCGGCCCCGGCGACCCCGGCGAGCCGGGCTGCGGCGACCACGCGCTGTACGCCGGAGACAGACCCGAAGCGTCCGACGCGCCGGATGGCGAGAATGATGGGCCGCCTGGCGTCATGCTGCTTCCCACTGTAAACAAATATCACAGCACGTCAGAATATATTTCAGACATTTCAGCTAGATGTTTTACTTAGCAAATTCTTTTTTTAAGTTGCCTCTGTCATAATTAGCTTCCTATACAGAGGAAAAGACAAGAAACGGAATACATACTATATTCAGTCATATAATCATATTCCTATGATGACTATGTACATAATTCTTACCTTGGCCTGGAGACCATGCACTGCTGCCATATCCAGGAGTGTTCTGTGTCGACCATGGAGTCATCAAGGGTGTCATGGATGGAGTGCCGACTCCGAAGTACATGCCGCCGCCGACTCCTCCCACACCGAGACCTCCCATCTCCATACCCAGTTTACATTTTTCCGCGTCAAGTAGCAAATCGAAACAACCTAAAAATAAAATAACATGATTTTAGTAATTATTGTATGAAAGTACGTAATAACTATGGCATCCAGGTGAAAGTAGTACATACCAGTTCCCATTCTAGGCAGTTGGCCCATAATAATATTTTCGGAGACGCCTCTCATTGGATCTACTTCAGCGTGACTGGCTGCATCCAGCAACACGTCGACTGTTTCTTCGAATGAGCATCTCATCAGCGCACCAGTGTCTTGTCTGTTGATACCGTGACGAGTAATAGCCATGAGATGACCTTTGGCCGTCATGACGTCACAAAGCAAAGCAAGATGACGGTAGTTCACGTATAGACCGTAGAACTGCAACACAGCATTCATTTCCTTCTCGACTGACTTACGCACAGCCTCGATACCCAGTACTTGGAATATTTCACAAATGTCGTTACTGAATGTCCTGATAGGATCGACATCTCTTTCAGAAAGTACTTTCATTAGCGAAGTACCATCAGTTTCCAATAACCATTCAGCAATAGCCTTAAATTCTCCTTGTTCCGTGATTATGATACGTTTCTTAGCTTCAGTCTGTGGTAAATGCATGTACACCTTGGCTATAGCCTCAATACCCTGTAGTGTCATGTCTGATAACATGTTAGCTTCAATACATCTCAAGAACATGTCATCTTCCATTTTGTCAACTGTTTCTTCATCATTGTCTTGGAATTTACTTTCTTCATTATTCATAATCCTAATACGAAGAACAAGCTTCTCAGCGTTGTCGTCGTTGAAAATACAATTCAAGTCGTCTCCAAAACCAGCATTTATCTTTTCAGCAATCTGTTCCATAGTCAGTTTTTTGTCCGTCATCCTCTTGCGATCTAATTCAATACGCAGCAGCCACGGAGAAATCTTTGTTGGGTCAAAGTCAGGCATTTCATAGTAAACATTAACGAATTCTTGATCTTCAGCAATAACAGTGTTTTGCGGGTCAGGGTCGTAGTAAATAGCCGTGTTCGCAGTCACCTTACGCAATGTAGTGTGTTCCAGTCTACATAACACGTTCTTAGCCTTCTCGGCATCTCTAGCAGCTCCTCCAGTCAAGAACACCGTTAGAGATGGAGCTTTAGGTTTCTTAGAGATGTTGATAATTTCCTTAAGACGTGGCACACCGAGAGTTACGTTTTTGGACGACACACCGGCGAAATGGAAAGTGTTCAGTGTCATCTGCGTGGCGGGTTCACCCAGAGACTGGGCGGCCAGGGCGCCCACCATCTCGCCGGGATTCACCTGGGCTTGCTGGAATCGGGTTTCGATTTCTCCAATCAACCACTCAAAAGCAACTGTTGACAGTCTGTATTCTTCAGATACAAACTTGGTGCAAAGCGTAGAGCGCACCAAACATTGGAATAGTAAAGTAGCGTTTTCATTAGCTTGCTTCGACAGCCGATCCTCACCCGCTACAATAACGCACTTTTTCAGTAGATCTTTAACACCTGAAATAACCTTAATGGGACTCAGATCTGTAGGCATTCTTTTGTTTATATGGAAAGTCTTTTGTGCATTCCAAATCATTCTCTTGAAATTGCAAGGCAATACAACTTTAGATTCACCGCTTGGGAAAATTTGCCGCAACACTTCTCTGTCCTTGCAAAGTTGTTCCCATTCACTCTCAAGATCACTAATGACATAACCAGATTCTGTCAACTCCTTTATTATGTCCTCACTGAAGATCCTCTTCAAATACCTTTCATTTGAGGGATCAAATTTGAATTTCTTTTCAAATGCCTTGTTAGATAACTTGACAGTAGGCAAGTTCTGGAACTCTACTGTTTCTCCAGCCAGACCATCTTCACCATATCTCAACTGAATCAATTGTCCCACAGAATTACGGACAGTACCGTCGTAGTGAACCATTACAGACTCCATAGCCTTTATCAGACGACGCTGGATGTATCCAGTCTCAGCGGTCTTAACGGCAGTATCAATAAGACCTTCACGACCTCCCATAGCGTGGAAATAGAATTCAGATGGAGTAAGACCGGCAAGATACGAGTTTTCTACGAAACCTCTAGACTCAGGACCGTAATCGTCTTTGATGAAATGCGGCAATGTTCTTTTACGGAATCCAAATGGAATACGTTTACCTTCAACGTTCTGTTGCCCTACACAAGCAATAACCTGGGAAATATTAATGTTGGAACCCTTAGAACCAGCTACCACCATAGCCTTTAGGTTATTGTACTCAGTGAGAGATTTCTTAGCTGATCCACCAGTTTTGTCACGAGCGTCGTTTAGAATACGATTCACTTGATTTTCGAATGTCTGTCTGAGAGTGTTACCAGGAGTAGGTTCCAGCTCCATGTTGTGAGCTTTTTGAATGACTTCTATGACATCCTCTTTGGCTTTCACGATGGCGCGCTGAATTTCTTGATAAGTCTGAGGATCGGCAATTGTGTCGCCGATACCGATAGAGTGACCTTCTAGCAATAGCCAGTTGTTGATTACAGTTTGAATGTTACCGTAGAAGCGACCTGCCGTCTCATGACCCAGTTCCAACATGCAAATATGTAGCAAGGAACCTGCTGAAGCACCAAGTGACTTTTTACACAAGATGCCCATAAGCAATTCACCATGTTCTACAACAACCTTTGTGTCTCCGGGAGAGATCCACTTATATGGACCGTCGTCTTCTTCATCAGGATGTGTGGAATGAGTTCGAATCATGTTTACGGGACCCGGAATAATCAGAGTGAAAATTTGTTTACCAGTCCACAATGGTTGTGGTTTCAAAATGCAAGGCTGAGGGATTTTACCATCCCATGTAGGTAAGAACATTAGAAGATTCATTACTTGTTCTTTCGTGAGGAACACGTCACGCTTAGTCATTTTCCTTACAGCAGTCAATGTGTCCTGCACAATACCCATGACGGGTTTATTTGCTTGGGGAGTAATAATTTGCCTTGGCGTTATGTGGATATTTTCAACCTCGGCCCTTGTTTCCATTGATTGTGGTACATGAAGATTCATTTCGTCACCGTCGAAATCGGCGTTATAGGGAGAGGTGCAACTTAAATTCATACGGAATGTCGACCATGGCAATACTTTCACTCTGTGACCCATCATACTCATCTTGTGAAGTGTTGGTTGTCGGTTGAAAATAACAAGATCGTCATCCCTCAAGTGACGTTCAACTTTGTAACCATGTTGTAAATGCAAATCTGATGGCTTTGGGTGAAATCTTAAATCTATTCTTTCTCCATTATCGCGAACAATATATTTAGCGCCAGGATACTGTGCATTGCCCCTGCGTACAAGTTCCTGCATTCTGTCAATATTGAAAGGTGTAACAAGTTCAGGGAATGTCAAGTTTTGTGCGATAGATCTAGGTACTCCTACTTGGTCAATACGCAAGTTCGGATCAGGCGTGATGACAGTACGCGCTGAGAAATCGACTCGTTTTCCCATGAGATTTCCTCGAATTCTCCCTTCTTTTCCTTTTAGACGTGCCTTTATAGCTTTGAGAGGTTTTCCGGATTTCTGCATAGCTCTAAAAAAAATACATGACATAAGTAAATGTAAAGGAAGGAAAACAGTTAATAATTCCTAATGAGTAAGGATACTTACTTAGGCATTCCAGGCATATCATTATCTACAAATGTGGCTACATGAAACTGCAGCAGTCTTATGTTTTCGGCAAGCACGTGAGCTGCTGCACCAGACTGCTCATTCCTCATCAGCTCATTGTTTGCTTTGATTATGTCAGCAAGTTTGTGTGTCAAGTCATCCTGGTTCTTGGCTGAGCCAAACATCACTACAGCTGGTCTCACAGACAGTGGTGGTACTGGCAGAACTGTCACTATCATCCAGTCAGGTCTCGCGAATTTAGGATCCATACCCAGTATAAAGGACTCTTCATCTACAAATCAAAAAGACTATTTTAGTAGAAATTCCAACTATGACAAATAAATAAGAGCAAGTATGCATGTTTGTCCTTGTAAAGAAATCTTATTAGGAGGTTAAGGTTTTTTGTTTTTAGGCTCGAAAACTACTGACCATATTTGAAAAATTATTTTTCTGTTGGGAAACGACATATTGTGTGGGTGACATAGGCTATACTTTATCTGGGTACGGTACGTAGTTTCCAGAGGTTGCAGGCGAAACTGTGGGTAACAGCTAGTTACACAAGAAATATACAAAATGTGAAATCAATGAAGTTATTAAAATTATCTGTATTTATCAAGTATATCAATCACCCGGTGACTAAGAAAGATAAGTGTGAACGTGTAAGTACATGTCATGCATTTCCTTTGTGTATTAATTGCTTGTTTTTCAGTACCTGTGATATGTTTGAGGATTTCCCAAACTCTTTCTGCAGTGATTATTATTTTCTTTTCCTGAGTGTCTTCATTGGCATGTTTCCACTCAGCTGTCAGATCAAGACCTTGTCTTCTGATGGATGGCTGGTAGTGACCACAACCTCCATGCCCTGAGCCTCTTTTGCCTTCTTCTCCTTCTTTACCTATATCCATATCCTCACCACCCTCACAAATATTCTTGCCTTTACATAAGTCATATACATAGGTCAATCTCTTACGAGGCTGTCCTTTTGATTTCATCACAACTTCTTTTATCTTTGGGTTAGTCTAAAACGTAAAACAAAGACAGTAAGCCCTGAACTATATTAGGACATACAACAAAATATTGTAGAAACAGTACAACTTACTGGGCTGACGAGCAGCTTTGAACAGTAGAAACAGACACATCTGAGTATCTTTATTGTTTTTGTTATAAAACCAATGTGGAATACTGGTTTTGCTAAGTCAATGTGTCCAAAGTGTCCAGGACACTCAGTCATGTTTCCAGCACAAGTTTGACATCTGGATGCTCTGTCAATCACCCCTTGTCGCGGATCCATAAGTCCGCCAAGCTTGGGTCTGCCACCCTCCATAGTTTCGGGGAAACGAATTCCCCCTTCTGTGACTGACATCCGTCGCTAAAAGTGGAATATTCAACTTTATTGAAGTAATTGAAAAACAAGGTTGTAATACTATAGCATTTAATGACATTTTTATATAAAATGAACACAAATAGGTACATAAAGCACTGAAATTTTATAAAGAAACAATAATGCACAGACTTTATTAAACAGGTACTACAATAGTGTGAGCTTCACACCATCTCAACTATCAGTTGCAATAGCCTTGATACTGAACTTGGAATGCAATTTCGTTTACAAGAGTAACAACGCCTTTTTCATTAACTATCTGGCCAACATTATGCTTATTTTTCTTACTATTTTCTTAGGATAATCCTTGTCAATTCCACGAAATTGGTAGACGACCATTGAGGAGTGTAGGCTACAACAATCTGTTTTGTTGTGCAACAATCAAGTAATTGTTCAGAAAACATCTTTCATCAATAAATATATCTAACTTATAATAACAACATCAGAACTACGTGCTGCATAGGCACTGTTTAAATAATAACATATTGAGATTACAACAGGGAACATAGAACACATTTATATCTGCATGCACAACCACAAACTGCGTGCCACTTTAACAACTGACGTGAATCATACTCAAAATACATCAAATTCCTGAAAATTAATTAATTTTTCGAAAACTACTTAAATAAGAGTTTTGAAAACATAACTTACGATTTCATCTGGAGATAATATACCAAATTGTACTCTTTTTACTTGGCGCACAAGCGCCTTCGAGTCATTCGTGGTAGCCATTTTGTTGGCTACTAGAGTTGCGCATTTTGATGCATGTTTTTATACCACAACACCTGGGATTTCCCATATTTGTCTATGGATTCACTCTAGAGTCACGATGTTTTTTTAAAAAAATATCGATAATCGACTCTTTTTACCTAGAATATAGTCGATTTATAAAAATGATTAATTTTCAACCCATTCAGTTTTTAAACGGCTTTATTAAATAATTGGTTGTATGACAATAATATATGTACATTATTAAAATATTAGCTTCACTTATTTTGTATTTTAGATAGACTGAGGATCCGCGAGTCATGCAAAGATTAAATGTATAACATTTATATATAAAACTTTTATTTTTACTCCAAAGGTATTTTTAAATCAAAACGTTTACGATAGATCATTTAAAATGCTGTTAGGCGCCCGTGACCGTAGGCGTCACGAGGCAATCACATCCGCACCCTAGATAAACGTAGCCAATAGCCCATCTCTTTCTTCAGCGTTGCGTATCTTATATCTACATTGTAGGTCTAATTGTTCTGTGCCAGACTGTACTACAGGGTCTCAATCATCTCTGTGCAATCGATCCTTCGATGTGTTGCAATAGGTTCAGCTCTTTATATAAACCAAATATACACCTAAAATGGAATGATTTTGTTGTTTTTTTGGCTCCGGAGTTACTTGACCAATCCGAAAAGATTACCCCATGGGGACATTGCCCCATCTGCGTCTGCTACATCACCCCCGGTGAATATAGGCAGTAGTTCCCACAGAATGCGGGTGAAACCGCGGTGTACAATAAATCGGGTCCGCCCGACATGGAAATTTCGGGGACGAACCTCCAATACTAACCCTTCACGGCAGCTGATTTAGCTGCGCGTCTAATCTAAGCTAACTCAGAGGATAAGGATAATATAATCTGTTAATTTGAAAGCGCTCGTACATGATTTTTGGCGATCGCAATTTTCTTCCAATTTACAGGATATGGGGTTACAAAAAAAAATACTATTAATTATCACTATTTTATTGCAAAGTTATGTTAATAAATATACTTTGGCAGAACAAAAAGATTCTAGCTTTCACAAATATTATACAAATGTGTTGACATATAGTACCTATTTATTTAAGACAAATCTTGAAGATCATGATGATATTATTATACTTTACTGCTTGAGGCGTTATTGGTATGGAATTCCAGAAAATCTTTGAGTAACGTAGTTCGTCTTTTTTCCGCAATGTCCATTTGGTTTTCTAAATCACCTCTATCAGTCGTTTCCGCCCTTTCCACCTTCCATGATAAGTTTTCTATCTCAGCTTCCAACTGCGCCTTGAAAATTAATTTTATGGTTCAATTAAAGTTACATTTAAACACAAATATTGGATTTCTTAATCTAACAATTAATTACACTTACTTGCTGATACTCAAATAACTCTTTACGAGGGCCATTATCCATGTAATATGCAAAGGGATATGTATACTGCAAAGTGTATCTACACCTCTTCAGTAACTTTGCTGCATCCCAGAGATATTGCCAGTCTATCCATGTGCCTTCACCAGCCATCACCTAAAATCCAAGAACATTTTTAGTTTATTATCTCAAAACTAAACTACTTAATTAATACTTACTTAACTGTACTTTATTAATAACATAGATAACTTACCTTTTGATTAATGCGACTTTTTAAATTTGCTAAAGTTTGTTCTTCCAGTTTTAGAGATCGAGCATGATTTTCCCATCTTTCATAGTAATGCAAATACTTCTTTAAAGCTTCCCTGGCCTTGAAAATTGAAAATTAAAATTAGTGCATTGTGCTAGCAGTACAATAGCATTAATAGAGATTCACAAAGTATAATTACATGACTGCTTACTTGAGCATGTTGGCTGTCCGAGGACAAGTTAGGGTCCTCTTTGTAGCGACTACATTCGTAATATTCTGAGCCATGTGATTTCCAGTCTCCCAGGCACACCCAGCAGAAATCATGTCTGCATGCACCACACTGCATGTGATTACAGCCTCCATTTTTCTCTATACAGATCTGACACTTTGGGCAGTCCTGTAAGCAACAAAATATTTATGTGTACTTTGAAATATGGATCTGGTTGTATCATCAATATTTATCTTGTATTAACCTCAGTTCATATTCAATATAAACCTAATCACTCATTAATTACCTTAGTATGGGCACTGATGTAGTTGGCTGTTTCAGAATCATCAGCACATTTAGTGAGCCAGCGGCGAATAGTGGGACAGTCAGTAGGTGCGTGATGTGGAGCCCCGCAAGAGAAGCATGTTAATAACTCGCAACCCTGGCACTCAACGCGACGAGCGCCTTCACGGGTCCAGGCTCTAAATATCCACTGTAAAAAAACATTTAAATTATGAATATGAACATATTGTACCTATATAAATATTTAACTTTATGCTAATAGCATATCATTCTGCATTTTTAATACATACTAACCTGACAGTTGGGGCCAGGGCAAAACCTAAGTTCAGGGTGAGATTTCACATGATCCTTGAACATAAATTGTTGGTATCTCTCCCGCAACACAGGCTTAGTTACATGTGATAGTACAAAATCTTCAGGTGCTCTCAGTTCACAGTCCTGTGCCATACACAGAATAGTATTTGAAACTCCTGAAATATATGACAGTTATTAAGTCTCAATTTATTAAGTTAAGCAACTTTGTAATTTGAGGACAGTGATGGTAAATTTGACATAAGGAAAAATATGTTTACTACTGTAAAAAGTCCAGTAGCTAATGATCCTCATTATCAACCTTCTTAAATAATAATATTGTGTTTATGAATCAGTCTACATCCTACTCCTTTCAAAACATTTGTGATTTAGAAGACCAGTTTGTTTATAGCTTACATGACACATTCAAGTACTTATTCAACAATGTTTTCATATATAATTTATTTATTATACCTTTATATGAAAATATGTACAAACACATAATCAACATTCATCCTAAACATTACCGATTAAAATTATAGAAAGGCCTTCAATTGTTATGTCATAGACATCCTGTTGGGTGCGATTTTATAAATGGGATGCCCCCCAGGGTGTTAAATAAAAGTGATTGTTTGACTTGTTTCATCTAATGCAAGCAAGCACAATCTAAATGTATTTGTTTATTAATTTTGAAATACAACCTACAGTCATTATCCTCAGTCTTTTTATCATACTACTACTTGGCACTGGCCTTCTCTCACCCTGAAATGGATTTATAACCATACCCTTGTAACCCACAGAGCAAATGAGATATTTTTTCAAACCTAATAACACTTTTTATTCAACATGTTTCCAATAATATGTGTTGTGTCTACGGTGTAAAATGGTCACATTATTTTAACAATTAGTATATAGGATATATATTATCAGAATGTTGGAAATAAATCATGTAGCTAATAAAATGGCTATGACATTGACAACAATTGCCTAAGCACACTGCTTTAAAAACTACTGTCAAGGACACCTCATGCTTCTTCAATACACAACACAATATTTCATCAAATTTTAATAAATAACAGACTATTATTCTGGTTCTATATTACCTACCCACCCAAAATCAATAGACTATCTACAATTCACTCATCAGTGATCAGTTATTTTACCTTGCATGATCTGCACTTCAAAATGCATCGCCCAGCAGTCATTGCAGAAGTAGTGGCCACAAGCCAGGGCACTGTACTTGTGTATGGGTGGAGTGTTGGCACACACAGCACAGCTGGAGCGACTGGAGCCCCCTTGCGCGACGGGAGCGCGTGACTTCACGCGGCTGTACACCAACACCTCATTCGCATTCTCCTTATACTTATTTATAATCTCTTGAGCATTCCATTCATATGCATGGAGAGTCACCTGCAAACGTACCAATATTATACGCTGATCTCGACGTTTTATAACATTTACGAATCACAATTTGATGACAAACCTTGGCCAGTGAAGGCGTTATCTGAAGGCTATTGCTGAGCAATTCTATCGATTCATTCAACAATTTCTCAACTTCTTCCACCTTTAGGCAGGTATATAAAAAATATTCTGGGTCCGATTTAGTTCGATCCACAGCTTCCATGTCACAGTCATCTTGCTCTCCATAGTAATCATAGTCGTCCCCATCATTGTCTGAATATTCCATATCAGATTCCGCAGACATTTTGTTGGTTGTATTGTATGGTTGCTGGATTTCAAGATGAAACGAGGGTGACGGAAAACACTGTAAAATTGATGTCAATTTTGTAAATATTCCAAGGATTTCACACTCTAATAAAACTGAAGAAGAATATTCCCATACTTGCTAAGTAAGAAATGAAATGATTCTGTACAGTAATAATAACAACAACATAAAATTATGGTATGCACTTTTAATACAACACCGTTTCGTTTTTTCCTTGTCTTTTATTTTTTTCCATTGAAGATTAAAATAGAGTACGAGAAAGTTCGATGATCTGTTATCGATAAAGCCCGTTAATTTAGGCGATTTTACTCGAATATAAAAAATATAGATAGTGCTGTAACTATAGAGTTCTGTTCTTGTTGATTGTGTGAACAAAGCAAAATTTCAATAACGTAGGAAATTGCCTTTATTTTATTAAATTACATTTCTGTTTTTGTGAGGTTTATAAATAATTTAAATAATGTCAACAATATTTGTGTACGTTTTCATGACGTTTTCTTCTTGAAAACAAAAACTATTTTTATTTGACACCAATGACAGTTGTCTTGTCATTGTGTCATTCACCAAAGGTCACCTTGATAAAGTAGAGGATTTTGAATTCGGGGAATAAAATATTATTTTTGGGTACGTAGATATTAATTTAACAGCCGGAAAAAAACATTAAGTATTAAGTGCAGTTATAAGACATGAATAGTATTAAAATATATGTGATAAGTTATGTAATATCAGTTAAAATGGCTTTATTATTATTTGTAGGTGTTGGGATAAGTTGAACTTATAAACGATGGAAACGGCGACGACTCAAAGGTTTATCGGGCGCGGTTCCCACAAGGGGAAGGGCCTGGCAGTGTTTACCAGCGGAGGTGACTCTCAGGGTATGAATGCCGCCGTGCGCTCGGTGGTACGAATGGGTATATATCTGGGGTGCAAGGTATATTTCATTCGCGAAGGATATCAAGGCATGGTGGACGGTGGAGATAACATAGAAGAGGCTAACTGGTCTTCTGTCAGCTCGATCATTCACAAAGGTGGCACTATTATTGGATCAGCTCGTTGCATGGAGTTCATGTAGGTTTTATTTATTTACTATTTATTGTTAGTGTTATTAAACCAATCCAAAAATTTTTAGTAACAAAGGATGCATAACATGAATTCTGTAAACATTTTATACTTTCAAATATTCAAACAATGTTTTATTCATCAATTGGAAATATGTTTCTCTTTAAAATAATATTTGATTGTTTGAAACAGTAAGAGAGAAGGGCGCCTTAAAGCTGCCTACAACTTGGTCACTCGTGGCATCACCAACCTGGTAGTGATTGGAGGTGATGGTTCCCTGACTGGAGCCAATCTATTCAGAGAGGAATGGTCCAGCTTACTGGATGAGCTGCTAGCAAACAATAAGATTACAAAAGATCAGAGAGAGAAGTACAAGTACCTCCACATTGCTGGCATGGTAACTATTCATTTTATGAATGCTGACCTTATAATCAATAATCTTATGAAATAAGGACTACATTTTTAAATAGTATTAACTTTTTAAAAATAATATATTAGTAACAGTAAACAATCTTACAAATAAATTACATTTTATTCTAATGAGCTTGTTTGTCTTCTAGGTGGGCTCAATTGACAATGATTTCTGCGGCACAGACATGACTATAGGAACAGACTCTGCCTTACATCGCATCATTGAAGCTATTGATGCTATTGTAAGCACAGCATACTCCCATCAAAGAACATTCATTATGGAGGTCATGGGGAGGCACTGCGGGTAAGAAGTCTTCACTATTCTTAATTTGTTACAACAATCTACTATGTAAGCAACATTGTAATTATATTTCTTTCATCAGATCACAGGTAAATGTTTCTACAATAATAACAGTTTAAATGGATGTGTGCCAATTCAGTGAAACATGATAAGACTCTAATGGTTGTTTATTCACTTAGATACCTTGCTGTGGTCACTTCTTTGGCATCTGAAGCGGATTTTGTGTTTATCCCTGAAGCTCCACCATCTGTTGACTGGAGAGATAAACTTTGTGATAAATTAGAACAGGCAAGCTTTGGCTACATCTTTTTGTCCTTTCCGCACATCAGTTAGATTGTCCTCGACAACATTACATTAACTTTTATCCTATTATTCAAATATCCCTTTAGTTTTCTTGCAGTTTACACGGCACTCTGTACGGACGCTACTTATAGTTTTATTTGCGAAGACCCAGCGCCTCGCAATTGGGATAAAAAATTGTGTGCGAAAATAGCTGAGGCAAGGATATAATTTTTTTCAACAGGGGCAGGATCATTTGATCATTAAGGTTCTTTACCATTCATCAGAACGAATTGGCAGACCCATTGGCTAAATAATGATAATGAAATTCCAAATGTTTTCCATGATATCCATCATTTGTTGAGTATGACTTGGGAGCATTTGCATGAAGCATTTCGGGCACTGGTTGTTGCAGTTATCTGGCATTAGTGGCCGCTCTGGCGAGCGAGGCAGATCAAGTATTCATTCCTGAGGACCCTGTTCCCAATAACTGGGTCGAAAAGCTTTGCAAACGATTGGCTCAGGTATGCAGGCTACATAGAATCCAAGTGTATATTGATAACACACAATGATCATATCAGCTTTTTTGTATTCTTTTTGCGGAATGGTTTCTGATTCAATCTTAATGTGTATGGTGAAATGAAAATATTGTATAGGTGAACTTTGCGTCATAATTATAACTACAGTGTTGAGAAATCGTGATGTAACTTTGTACATGTTAGTAATGTACAAGATCAGCTAGAGGTCAAACAAATTTGACTAAACTCTTGCAACTAATTCATTTGATTTTAGCATTTGCTAATTCAGTCTGGCAAAATACTAAAGTATACATACTGCTTACTATTAACCAAATGGTTATTGAATATTACAAGGCAGGGACGAATATTCATGATAAACTATCATGTTCTCAGAGGAGAAAATAGATAGTCTCAATTGACTAATTGAAATCTATTTCAGCTAATGCAGTGTCTGGAAATGTAATTTGTTTCAATCAAATTGACGTTGGTATCGCTTTGGCTATTTGTGAAGTTTATTTTAATTTAAGCTTACACAAACTTTGATATATGGCACACTGAAGACCTCACAATATACTATACAGAATTCATATTCACGCTCATAATATCCCTACACAATCACTAAATTAGTTATCAATCATGCATGCCAACCTAATTGTAATTGCTTTTTTGTGTGTTTGTAATTAGTACACTTTTGTTATAATTCCTAATTTAAAAATAAACAAATGCTGATATGATGTTTTTAATATAGGAAAGGAAATCAGGGCAGCGTCTGAATATTATCATAGTGGCGGAAGGTGCCATAGATCGCGAAGGTAAGCCGATCACTGCGGAGCTGGTGAAGAATGTGGTGGTGGAAAACCTTCAGCAGGACACGCGCATCACTGTGCTGGGTCACGTGCAGCGAGGAGGATCGCCATCAGCTTTCGATAGGATCCTGGTAAGATGTGCTCGCATACCGTATACACGCGTCAATAGCCACACGAGCCGCGTCTTTGGCAAATGTGGCGCTTACAAAAGCGAGTGGATAATTGGCAGTAACCTGAACATATCCCAAAGACGAGAATAAGCTTCTGTATAAACCAGTCTTGTAGATAAATACGCTCCAGCTCTCTGCCCTCTGTTTGCTTGAAATCTATGAAATATACCCTTTTTTTGTTAATAGGGTTGTCGCATGGGTGCTGAAGCAGTAATGGCCCTGATGGAGGCGTCCCCCGAGACGGAGCCGTGCGTGGTGTCGCTGGACGGCAACCAGGCCGTAAGGCTGCCGCTCATGGAGTGCGTCAGACGTACTAAGGCTGTTGCACAGGTAAGATCCCACTAATAAAATGATTTTATTATAATTTATCTTGTAAATAATGTGAAGGTATAATTTGTAAATATTTACTCTGTGAAAAAAAAATATTGAAATCGCTTCATCTGTACGGGAGCTCTGATGCCACAGACAGACCGACAGACAGACACGACAAACTTTTTCAAACACTTTTTTTGAATTTACTCTAATTGTAAATAACACATAATTTAATTATAAAATTTTCCTCATTTTACTGTTTTAGGCCATGGCTGATAAAAACTGGGATCTGGCGGTGCAACTGCGCGGGCGCAGTTTTGCACGCAACTTGGAGACGTACAAGATGTTGACTCGCTTGAAGCCGCCCAAGGAGGCTTTCGATGCTTCTGGCAAACCTGCTGTAAGTAGAATATATTCTGTTGATCAAATTATTGCAGTCTCTTTTCAATCGGGCCTTATGTTTATCAAAAAAAAAAAAACGGTCGAATCGAGAACCTTCGCTTTTTGGGAAGTCGGTTAAAAATGTAATTGGTTCCATAATAGACAAATACGTATCCAAAATTGTGATGCAAAATAGAATCGTTGCTCCTCTCATTTAAAGGAGTAATTACGACGCCTGTATGATACTGATAAGTCATTTTATTTGAGACAATTCCTCATGATGATATTCAAGTGTTCTTAAGCTACTGAGCCATATAGCATATACTGAGTATATATCATGGTTTTAAATATTTTTTTCGATTGTTTAGGAGGGTCTAACCCTAGCCGTGATGCACGTAGGTGCCCCCGCATGCGGTATGAACGCGGCGGTACGTTCCTTTGTACGTAACTGCATCTACCGTGGAGACACCGTGCTCGGCATTCACGATGGCGTTGAAGGTTTTATTAGCGGAAATATCGTCAATATGGAGTGGTAAGTGTATTTGAAGTTTTTTTTTTATTGCAATCATGCGATCAGTCTCCTGACTATAAGCAGATAAGGTGAAGTTTAAGTGGCGGTTAGGTCACCACTCCCAGTAGAGCAGGACCTTTCTTTTATTTAGTAATCTAAATGTCGAAGATATCTCGCCGCTTTTTTAGCCGACGAATGGTCTCAGGTATTGTGAGCTGCCCCGCAAGTTGGTTAGGGTGCTTCTCAAGTCTAATTTTGTAACTGGCAGCATGAAGATTTACTTCCTCTTTCACCATCGGTATGCCGAGTACTTCGTGTACATCTGACATTCTGCTAAACCAGGGTGCATTTGATATTTGTTTTAAGATGTAGTTTTGCACCCTTTGTATGATCATCTTATTGGAGTCGCTGGCGGCACCCCATAGTTGTATCCCATATGTCCATATGGGCTTAAGAATTGATTTATAGATCAAGAGCTTGTTGTCTACAGCCAGTTTAGAGTTCCTGCCTAGTAACCAATGCAGGTCCCTGTATTTGGATTTTATCTCCTCTCTTTTTGTCTGGATGTGTTTATGCCATGTGAGTTTGCGGTCTAGATGCATCCCCAGGTATTTAACTGTTGTGTGGTGTGGTAGTTGCATTCCATTTATAGTCACTGGAGCACAATTTTCCTTGCGCAGAGAGAATGTGACATGCACCGATTTAGACACACTTGCAGCAATTCTCCATTTTCTTAGCCATTTCTCCATCTCATTTAGGTTCCTTTGAAGTATCTGCGAAGCTTGAATGGGACACTTGCTCGAAGTGAGTAAGGCTGTATCATCGGCGTATGTTGCAATTGTAACCCCAGAGCCCTGTGGTAAGTCCGATGTGTAGAGAGTGTAAAGAACTGGTCCCAGCACTGACCCCTGTGGCACTCCTGCAGATATATCGTAAAACTTTGAGGTACAATCGTTCTCCCGTACCTGGAAGAGTCTATTAGATAGGTACGACTTTAGAATGGCGTAAAATGTGTGAGGTAATATGTTCTTTATTTTATAAAATAGTCCCTTGTGCCACACCCTATCAAAAGCCTGTTGGATATCAAGAAAAGCCGCTGAGCAGTATTCTCCCTTTTCAAACGACTTCCTCACTGTTTTGCATACTCTATGCACTTGTTCTATAGTGGCATGTTCCTTCCGAAATCCAAACTGATGGTCAGGTATGACTGGATTTTCTGCAAGGGCAGTAGTGAGTCTGTGTAGCAAGCACTTTTCAAACAGCTTAGACATAACCGGCAGTAAGCTGATTGGCCGGTACGATGTTACTTCGTGGACAGGTTTGCCAGGTTTATGTATCATTATAATTTGAGATACTTTCCAGAGTTCAGGGAAATAACCTACTCTTAACATTGCATTGGCTAGAATGGTAATATATACTATTCCTTTGCGAGGCAGTTCTTCCAAAACTTTTTTGTCAACTAGATCAAATCCTGGGGCTTTGTTGTTATCCATCGACTTAATATTTCTGTAGATCTCTCTAGGAGATATTGAATTTAGAGGTAGATCGAGTTGAAGGTCCTGATTTAAGACAACGTCGATGTCTGTCTCATCTGTGTTCGGATCTGCTTTATTTGGTTGGAAAACCTGACTGAGGTGACTCGCAAAAGTTTCCGCCTTACTTAGACTGGATTTGGCCCAGCTTAGATCACTTTTTCGAAGTGGTGGCTTGTGGTAAAGTGGTCGGTTTAGATTTTTGGATGCTTTCCACAACGAATAGTTGGTAACTTTAGTAGCTGATAGGCCTTCCAGATATGTTTGCATCGCCATGTCGTTAGCTTCACATATGAGATGTTTAAGTTCTTGGATTGCTCTATTGAACGCTCTTTTATCATTGTGTATTTGAAGTAATGAGGTTTTATGCTGAGATAAATCTGTGTAGGTATTATTCTACACGACAATAATTCTACTCTCAGTTTTGGCGCCTCTTCACTAATGTTCACGCATCTATAAGAAAATAATATATTATTATACCCTCTGGTTCTCATCTTTATTGGTCAAATTGTTAAACCATACAAAACAAATATTTTTTTTATACAATGTGTCCCGGGGATAAGTGACCGCCCGAAATTTTTTGAATATTTGTACAAAATTAAGGATAATTTCCTTTATATTTGGGACTTACCGCCTTTGGTTTTTTTTTAATGATTTTTAGTAAATACTGTGACGTGCTGCAGTTTTTTTAAGATATTTCCTAAGTTTTTACATCTTTTTAAATTCTTTTTTCTTTATTGACTAGCCGACATCATAGTTTATCAATTAAAATTATCAAACATAACAAAAATGTAATAAAACATTTATTAGAAAAAAAAGAAAATAAAAATTCAAAGAAAATAACGCCTTTTGTTCAGTTTTTTCAAAATAAGTCCAATAAATGCCCTCTTAATATCACTTTCTTTTAATTTATTAATAAACTACATGATATTTCCTACAATAGTTCACAGCAATGTTTGCTGCTATTTCAAACAAATGCAAAAATACAGTCAGTTGAAAATTGAAAAAAAAGAGCAAAGCCTGTTATTAACAGGCCTGACAATAAAATTTTTTTAATGATTTTTTTCAAAAATATAAATGAAATTATCCTTAATTTTGTACAAATATTCAAAAAATTTCGGGCGGTCACTTATCCCCGGGACACATTGTATAATGCGAGAAATTGTGACCCTATACATAAGAGGGTTTGTTTTATTGTATTGGAAAAACAATAATTGCTTAAAAATATAGCTTTAGAAGTGTGCCAAAATCATACAAACTTCTTCATTATTCAGGGCCGATGTGACTGGCTGGGTAGCACAAGGAGGTGCCTTCCTTGGTACCAAACGCACCCTCCCCGGCGATAAGAAGGCAGAAATAGCAGCTCGCATCAAACAGTTCAATATTCAAGGCCTGCTTATCATCGGTGGATTCGAAGTAAGGCTTTATACCTATTCTTAGCAATACATGATGTATGTGATACTGCTATTGTTGTCGGAAAATTGAATGGTTTAATGTGTTATGACTAACAGAGGCGAACATTTCATTAGGCGATAGTTAGATAAGGCTAAGGAATGTAACTGCCTGGCAATGTTCTACAACTCTGCATTAAATCACGATGACCAACTACTCACTATCTTTCTGAATACATGTACCATGAGCAGATGCTACAGTTGCAAATAAAACTACGATCATCTCTGCGATTAGTATAAATATAAATCGTACTATTTTCGGCTGGAACTTGTTATGACCAAGATGATCAGTCAACCATCCGCGGACCCTGTTGCATGGCTATTAATTTTTCGCAAATTCTAAAATTCTAAATGAAGTGAATATGAGAATGTCGGCTATATTTAAATTATTATTCATCGTTTTTCTTATAACAGATTCATGTTGCTTCAATCTGCTTGTTTAATGGCCTGCAGCTACCTATTAAGTTAGCCTGTAACTCACTTACCATTTTATTTACACAGGCATACCAAGCCGGCCTAGAGATCTACGAGGGTCGCGCTCAATTCCCGGAGTTCTGCATCCCACTGGTGGTGATTCCCTCAACTATCAGTAACAACGTGCCCGGCACAGACTTCTCGCTGGGGTCTGACACCGCCCTTAATGAGATCACCGAAATCTGCGACAGGATCCGACAGTCTGCTCAGGTTTGAATACCAAGTTTTATTTACCATAAAGTTGCAGGCTCAATTGTTTCCATTTTTTAATGTTGCCTCTATACTACCTATACATGGGTGTAAAACGAAATGATATTCAATTGTTTTATCAATATAACCCCTCAAGTATAACCTCTCAAGTATGAGGGCGCGGGTTCGATCCCAGGTCAGGCAAGTACCAATGCAACTTTTCTAAGTTTGTATGTACTTTCTAAGTATATCTTAGACACCATTGGCTGTGTTTCGGATGGCACGTTAAACTGTAGGTCCCGGCTGTCATTGAACAACCTTGGCAGTCGTTACAGGTAGTCAGTAGCCAGTAAGTCTGACACCAGTCTAACCAAGGAGTATCGGGTTGCCCGGGTAACTGGGTTGAGGACGTCAGATAGGCAGTCGCTTCTTGTAAAGCACTGGTACTCAGCTGAATCCGGTTAGACTGGAAGCCGACCCCAACATGATTGGGAAAAAGGCTCGGAGGATGATGATGTTTTATCAATATTTCAATTGTCTTCTACTGGTCATTAAATCTGTCTCAATCTTTTGAAAGGTCTAAATTGCAAAAATATATGTCGGAAGGCGCCGAAACATCAGGATGGCACTATCATCCGACATCAGTTAGGGTAATCAAGCAAAGAGATAACTCAAAGAAACTCAAAACTCAATCAAACTCAAAACTCAAACGTTTATTCAAATTAATCAGAACAAAAGACAGCCCCCAAAACGCCCGCCCTTCGCCACTTCCTATGTGTTTTGGCTTGGGGAGAAGAAGTGGCGGAACAAACTCCCCAGCAACACATGTCTGTCTGTTAGGTTAGAAGAACCTTAAAGACACTTTACAATTTGGATCTACAACGGTAGTACAACACTAGGCAATAACACTAAGTACACTAGACGTGACGTAGGGCAGTTTCGAGATGTGTTCAACACGACGACTCAACGAAGACTGAGCTCCGCGGACGCCACGCCGACCACCACGACTCTGTCAAGCGCGCCAAAATGTTGTTTCACCAGAAACGCCACCAGAGGGCGCGCTTGCGTGACTTTTAGTGTCCGTACTAATGACAGTCTCCGACATATAAATAAGTATTTATCTTTGTTAATTTTTCTCAGGGAACTAAACGTCGTGTTTTCGTCATTGAGACCATGGGAGGATACTGCGGATACTTATCTACTTTAGCAGGTAAAACTACGATACCAAAAAAAAAAACATTGACTTCACAAAGTACTATTTTTAATTTATTTATTTTTTTTATGTTCCCAGGCTTGGCCGGCGGTGCCGACGCAGCCTACATTTACGAAGAGAAGTTCTCTATCAAGGACTTACAACAAGACGTGTACCACATGGCGTCTAAGATGACGGGCGGCATTCAACGCGGTCTCATCCTGCGTAATGAGAAGGCCAACGATAACTATAACACTGACTTCATATACCGCCTGTATTCCGAGGAGGGTAAAGGACTTTTTACTGCTAGGATGAATGTGCTTGGTAAGTAACAAGGAACTAAGTAATGTTTAAAGTTTTAGTAATTAGGAAGCTATGTTATTCTAGGTTGACAGAGATGGGCCAGTTGGGCAAGTTGTGGAAAACGCTAATGACAGAAAAAAAGGCCCTTTTGGTCCAAAAAAACTTATACTTTCACATATTATATTATTTCACAGATTTACATACACAATATTTTTTCAAAGCTCTTGAAGCTTCGGCCCCGATAAGGCGCGGTTATAAGTTAAAAATATGTTTTATATTTTGAAATAACAGATCTACAAACTATCATTGTGTCACAGGTCACATGCAACAAGGAGGTTCCCCGACTCCCTTCGACCGTAACATGGGAACCAAGATGGCGGCCAAGTGTCTGCACTGGCTAGTAGAGACTATCCAGAAGGGACCCGCTAACACGCCCGACTCCGCCTGTCTGCTTGGCATCGTCAAGAGACAGTACAAGTTCTCGCCCCTTGAGGACTTGAAGGCACAGACTAACTTTGCGTGAGTAATGTTTTTAATGGACCGGTTATCCGTTTAATAATATATTGGTCATTTTCTTTGTCAAACTTTGAGTTATGTGATTATAACTTGTTTGTATAACTCCTGTCTATAAATTTCAATTCTATGGTTGCAGTCAAAGAATACCAAAGCAGCAGTGGTGGATGAAGCTGCGCCCACTGCTCCGTATCTTGGCCAAGCACGAGTCGACCTACGAAGAAGAGGGCATGTACATGACCGTCGAACAAGGAGAGATTGACTCCGAAAATGTTATCTAAAATGTTCGTAACATGCGTTTATCAAAAGCGGATAGTCAAAATAATCCAATCTGAATGTTAACGCCAAGTACATCACCGAGTTGTTTATATTCAACATTTATTTATTTATGACCTGCTTGGTCTATGTGCTTTTGTATTCTTTTTTTAAATCAAATGTTACAATGGTGCATAATTTAAATGATTTTGATAGATGTTGTTACTATGGTAATCTCTAGTAGTCAAGTGTTTAATTAACTAGCGAATGGCACATAATTTACGCTCGAAATTATTTATAAATTATGATTAATTTCAAAAAAGTATTAGGAATGATTATAGACTTTATTTTAAATTTAAAAGACGACTTTAACAGTCTGCCATTTAGTTTGTAGGATAGTTATAAAATTCATGACACTCAAATGATTCTAACATGTGTACGTTAGCTTGGGCTTTCTTACTTCCACCGTTGTTATGTGATTTTAAATGCTTTATTTATTATCAGTTAGTTACCACAGTACAATGAGATTTATTCTTATGTTACACATAGACATAGATTATGCAAGTTTGTGCTATTACAATACAATAAACTAATATTACAAGAACATAAAAGTACAGAGTGCTACATCATTGCTGTGGACTGACTGTTTATTTTGTGCAAAGAGGTGTTAATTTATTTTAATAGGTTCACTTTTATAATTTATTTAGAAACAAAGATTTTGTATTAAGGATATTTCTTTCGAAATTTATATTTAATAATAATCGGCAATCAAGTATTTTGTAACCGAGATTATATTTTATAAAATTAGACATTAAGCGTAAATTGGTAGACAAATATTAGTACGTTTGACAGTATTTTATGAGAAAATCATATAAAGCTGTCCATATAATCAAAAATATATTAAAGATATGGCAAATATATGTATAATTATGAAGATAATGTTGCAAACTTATTTTGAAATTTTTTAATAAACTTTACTGTCGTATTTCTTGTTTTATTCTATTCTTAATCTTCACCCGCGTCCCGTGGGAAGCTCTGTGGATAAAAAGTAGTCTACCTCTACCGTTCCATTAATTTCTGAAATCGATGCTCTTTTTTCAGTTTTATAATTTTAAAAGTATTGATTATGTGAGTTACTGAGTTACTGCATTTATCCAGTGGGTAAGTGTATTTTGGATTGGTAATAATCAGCAACATCCATTTCAACAAGATGTATAGGTATAAAAATGCAGGTTAGACGGATTTATATGTAGAAGCCATAATTTATTTGTTGTTGATCCTGTAAGTGTAAGGTCCTGTTTTTACCCTACGATTGGAAAACAAAGTAAAATTTTATTTATTTTACGTTTGGATAGCGAGAATATCAGAGCTGAATAGTTTTAGAACCCTGTGGTAATTTCTACTCTATGGTCTTTGGTTTCCGGCTCAAGAAACTCTGTATTTATTTTCGGAATAAAATACACATTCATTTCTCATGTAGGTTTCTTTAATCATTATAGGTATTTATATAGTTGCTTTGTTATTTTATTAGTTGAATCTTAACCGTTATTATTTAATAGTTAAGGTTTTGACTGGTCCAAGTGCCAACACAACAACTGTCGTATTTCCGTAGTCAACAAACGACGTTGACGTTTCACCGCGTAGCAAGTGAAAGTGTCACGTCGATTGGATTCCTGTCAGAAATATTATTATACTGGTTTATTTCACTCGGACTGCCTAGAGGTATGATATTTTTAATGTTTTATATTACTAAACATGTGTATTACCAATTCTTAATTTAAAATCTGCATGTTACATTTATATTTATTGATACAGCTCGTGAATTTCCAGACAGGTTATCGCCGGGAAAAATGGGTGTTAAGCCTGCGATTGGAAGAAAATCTAACAAAAACCCACCTATTTTTAGTCATGAATTTGTGATTCAGAATCATGCGGACATAGTTTCGTGTGTGGTTATGGTGTTTTTGGTCGGGCTGATGGTACAGGTGAGTGACAATCTTGCCACGTAAGCTATGTGTCTCCATATATATGTTTTTCACATAACAGTACGAATGTTACATCGTTTATGACACGGCTGTTGTATTAATGTTGCAGTCTACGAGTCCCATAGCGAGTTTATTCATCAGCCTGCACCACAATGTGAGTGGAGTTGAGCCCTCCAGAGAACTGCCAAAAGGAGAGCCATTCTTCTATGAAGCAGGATGGAAAGACGCCTGTGCAGTATTCTTTTACTCTTTGGTGTGCATTGTTATGCATGCCATCCTCCAAGAGTATTTCTTGGATGTAAGTATGATAAACTTCTAACATATGTTTCAGTCATAAAACATGTTAAAACAGTATTTTTTGTTCTACATGAAAATGAGTGTATTATAAATGTTATGATTGTTGTTTTAGAAAATATCAAAGAAGTTTCATCTGTCCAAATCAAGACTGAGTGCCCTGAATGAGTCTGGTCAACTGGTTGTGTTCCACCTAGTAACTCTAGTGTGGGGTGGTGATGCCATCATCCGAGAAGGATTTGTCTTCAATGTGTCACAGTTATGGGACGGTAAATATGCCTTATAATTTTGAACTTTATTGATATAGAGCTAAAAACTATTTTTATATTCATCAATACTGTTATTATAGTAATTGCTCTCAAAACAAGTTTGTATTGTAGATAATTTAAATAATTGATTCATTATTTAGAGTAGTTCTAGAATGAAACCATCAAATATTAATATAGCCGACCACTATTTTTACAGCTGTGGAGAATGCTCCCATAAAAAATAATAAATTAAGCATTGGAACCTTATCAACTTTCATTATCAAATGGCTTCTCTTATAGAAATATTAATTAGGTAATGAGATAACTTATCAATTGCATTAATTAACTCAACTTTTAGAATTGCAACACTTTACTAATGAAAAAATGCATTTATAATACAATTAGAATATAACTGCAAGTATGCAGTTTGTGCTAATGAAAAATGTTTTTTCTTATTATGTTATGTACAATTAAAGTGTGGCAGAAATTAATGGTTAGAAACAACTGCCTGCATTTATGAATCTAAAAGAAAACAATTAGTTCCATTTGATACAATAAGCAAAATAGGTACAAGAAGGACATAAAAGTTTAGTCAAACCTATTACAACCTAAATGACTCAAATATTGAGTACAAAATTCCAAACCAGCACTTTAGTGCTGGTCTATTAGCATATCTATTTAAACATTACTTTCTACTATGCTAATGCTTCAACTTTGAAGTATTTAGGGCATACAGCTGTACTTACTTTTTAACCAACTTAAGGAAAAAGAGGTTCTGATATTGTCCTGTATATGATTGAATTGATTTTGATGCTGCTTTAGGTATATTTACTTAGGAAACAGTTTTAGGTATATTATTCAAATCAGTTTAGTAAAATATATTTTTTTTCTTGTTTCTTCAGGCTACCCCAACCACCCAATGAGCTTCTTGCTGAAACTCTGGTGGATTGTTCAGGCTTCATACTGGATCCACACCGTCCCTGAGTTGTACTTCCAGCGTATCAAGAAAGATGAGTGGATGGGCCGCATCAGGCACGCCGCTGCTGCATTCGCTTTCGTCGCTCTGGCTTATGGCTTCAAGTAAGTAATATCTTATCAATGCAGTATCAAAATGAATTGAAATACAAACACCAAAAATTACTTAGGTATACATCCTAAACTTCAAAAAAGATGTTGACACAGTGCTTAGCAGTTGTGATCATTTAGTTTTGTTCAGGTATTATTTTTATGTAGTCTGTAAAATTTTATATTCCAATCATGGAAAGCTACACAATTACTTGAGAAAAATTACCCTACAGGAAAATGAAAGAAAAGTTACCAGTTATTTTGCCCCCTACTGAGATAATTTATGTTGTTTATTGATTGTATTGTAAAAACGTGTGTTCAGAATAAGAGATATGAACAGTTATCTTTTTAAGTATTTTTATCTTAATATACACTACTACTTGTCTTCATGATATTAAAATAATTGATAAAGTTATAAGAGATTGGACTGAGTAAAAATATTATCACAATTATGTAACATTGCATTATCTTTCAAGTAAAATTTGTTTTAAAATGTTTATATTTTTCAGTCGTTCATATCGTTTTATAATAGCTATCTACTTTTTTTGTGTAAAAAAACCACAGGCCAATATGTCTATTAGTAGCTTGTTTTTAATTCATGCTAGCATGTGCAGGGTTTTTGTTATGATTTAGATTAGGAAGTATTTGTAGGTACTTATAATTCTTAAAACACTGCTAATGTTTTGAATTAAGTATGAGTTGAAGCAATTTTAAACATAACTTCATTCATAATACAAAATAGAAGTTAATATTGTTGGAAAATACCTTATACGCTATCTGATAGGCACTCATCCCAATCCCATTGGGCATAGAACCCCTTGAGGTAGACAGACCGTGATAGGGCTAATCTCTTTGATCAATATAAAAATTGTACAGTTGTAGATCAAAAGTTGATTGGTCTAGTTTTCCTCATGTCTCATCAACTGTAGTCATAAACTGTTAAATAAATATTTTGAATTTATTATTATGTCTTGTATTTTTGTGTGCAGGTTCCAACGTGTGGGTGTGTGCTTAGTAGTTTTGCACTCTCTCGCCGAATTCGTCGCCCACAGCTACCGGCTCAACACCATCCTTAGGGGAGAGCGTGAAGACTGGTTAGACAAATGTAAGTGAAAAACATATTCTCAGAAATGTTGTATAATTTTTCCATGTAGCACATGCATCTATTTGTATAGCAGTAACATGAATGTTTAACTTTCCAAGATCAAGAAGTAGGATGTAGTTTGCAATGTTTAAATAATTACGCAAAAAATGCATTACCGAGGTTTCCACTCTAATACAACGATAATAAAGAAGGATAGGGATAAGATAGTAAAACCTATACATAAATATAAAAGGACTTTTAAGTTTTTGGTAATCCCATCAAGCTTCAAAGTAGTGTATTTAGCTATTAATTATTCTGCCTATTATAAGCAAATAAATGTAAATAAAACTTGAATCTCACCTATACTTGTTTATAACAGTCTTGAGCCTTATCAACGGTTCCGTGTTCGTGGCTGTTCGCCTGTGCTCGTTGGTGCTCGGCGTGCTGACGTTCTACTTCGGTCTGGCGGGAGCTGCTCAACTCGTGCTGCGCGTCGCTGCGCTATCTGTCCTTGTATCTTTCCAGGTAAGACTCGAAGCCACGTGTCATATAGGTACAGCTCGTGCGTCAAATAACTTTTCTCCTCCGAAATTGTGACTGTCAAAAGTCTAAAACATGTGCGATCCATCCAATGGCTCAAATGACTGAATTGAGAGGCAAAATTATTTGACGTGGACAATGTCATTGTATAATCTATTTGCCACAAAAGTGTTTATCCTGTTATTAGGTATATGTCATGCATGTGTTACGATTTGACTTATTTGCAGTTTACATCGATTTACGATTTAACATTGATTTATTATTGTGGAAAATTCTTGCAGTGGTCTATAATAGTTTGATTTATTGTAAATGTTTATGGCGCTTAGTTCATTGTTGGCTTGTTTGTACAGGTTTACTTGATGTTCAACTTCATCTCTGAAGCTATCAAGCAGAGACAAGAGAGCCGCCAACAGGCTCAAGCCAAACCCAAGAAAGAGAAAAAAGAAAAGCCTAAGAAGGAAAAAGGTATAACATTTTTAATCTTTTAGCTTGTTATATAACATAACCTTTAATGTCGACAGTGATGTTAATGTATTTATTACTATGTTAACAGTAAAGAAAGCCCCGGTTGAGGAGTCGGACCTGCCCGAGGTGGACCAGAACACGAACAAGACGCTGCGACAGCGACAGAGCGCCGTCAAGGCGAAGTGAACGCTCACACACTGACATTAAACTGTATCGTTAGGTTGTCGTCATCCCGTTGTAACTGAGTCTTTCCACTACTACACTTTAGTTACTTGAGCTGACTCTTTATCTTCCCCTTTAGGTATCAATGTTATAGCACAAAACATACTTTTGTATTGTGAGATTCGTAAGGACTCTGGTACATGTAATCGATGTCGATGTTTAATTGATGTTAATTAAAATAGGTATCAAGCACGTACGTGACAAGACTTACTTTATCGTAGTTAATAATATTGTATTTTTCATTTTACGGAACGTTAATTTAGACTGTGGAACATATTATCGTCATTAAAAGTATAGTGGATACAGGGTTGTAAAAATATCTCCTAAAGTGTAAAAAATGAAGTCTAGCTTAAACTGTTGTTTATATGAATATATTGATAAGAATATTGAAGTACTGTGTTTTCATACACATTAAATGATGAAAATTCCATTTTTATTTTGCATTTCAATATTTAAAGAAATTATTTTTTGTTGTAATAAGATAGATTCCAATACGAGTTTACTTTTTAAATTATATTTTTATATTTACAGTATACTTTTACTATTTAACAGTTTGTATAATTTTAACGAGACGAAAGTTTTCTTCTGTTGCTGTAAGTTGTAATCAGGTGCTGTTCAGTTAATATTATTCTTTATACATATATTCATAGCATTTGGTATGAACGTATTGCCACGTTACACTTTGAGATTGAATCCGTGATTATTGTTATACTTTAATGAACTAAAGAAATAATGAAATTATTCTTCCTAATGTGAAATTGTGCTCATAAATTATTATATAATTTTCATGAGAATTGTCAATTTTAAAAGCTTGATGTTATTTTTATTTCAAAATAAATTTTTGTAAGAAACCGTCGTAATTTATTTGACTTTTTTATTTCCCAAAGCCTAATCTATACATATGAGGTGTAAAACCTGACTTCGCAATTAATGTGAATAAGCTTTTAGGAGTATATATTGATGTACCTATATTAGCACAACCGCTACGAAGCAGGAAATGGTATTTGCGAAGGCTCTACATGAAGGATACTTTTTTATTGGGTAGGACTATTATGCCAGTGTTTTGAAATAACACGATTTTACCAATTTTCCGCATATTTACAAGCACCCATGAGGTTAGCGTGCGGTAGTGTTTTCAGCGTGAATTTTGTTTTAGTATTTATACTACCTAGCTACTAACCAGCTATTCCTCATGGTACAACCTGCGTACGAGGGAACTATTTTCCGCAATCGCTATTTCACAAGTGTATTGAGTAGTTCTCAGGAGCCTCGGGTGATACCGATGGCGGAAGCAACATTAAAAACTCCACCTGCCCACAGCCTTCACAGCACAATGCAAACAGCAAAATAAAACAGAAACATAACAAAATAAATAAATAATGGCATTGTTGCCAATTAATTTACAGCTCAATCTAAGAAGCAGTAAAAATCTTTATTTGTATGTGGTTATTGTCAAACCAAAGCACCCATAATGTTTTGTAATTATGAATTAGTATAAAACAGTACTTAGGTATGGTCAGAATTAGGTACATAGGTACCTACTTACTTATTCTAATTCTACGACAAGGATAAGCGGCAATACCCCTATTGTTGAGGCATCTCCTTTCTATAACCTCCGATTTCATGTAGGTATGTAGAAACGCATTTTCACTTACCAATAAACTACGTAATTATTTTCTAGCTTATATTCGGCCCTATTGCATCTACCTATTCACTCAATGAAATAATCCGTTACCTATTCCCAAAACAATCCCCTCATGACTCATCATCACTTAATCTAAGTTTTAACGAATACAAGGCATTGCAGTGTGAACCTATCTACCTACCTCGCCACTCTACCCTCCGTCCTCAACTGTTCTAAAATGTTCTAATCCCTTGGGCAAGATAGGAACTATCACGGCCTCTCTGAGTTAATTATTTCATATTTTTTCCAGTAGTTACTCGCCTTCGAATTTACCAAAAATTTTCCAAATGGAAGACGGGACGACTAATATGCTAACCGTACGAGATGAAATATATCTACCTACCCTGAAGTAGGTACAAGGTCAGATGCTTATAACAATAAGTATCTAACTACTAAGTATGTACTTAACTTATATTAATGGGTTAAGCACATACAGAATACGTATTGATTACCAATCTATTAAACAGTAAGGTAGGTACCTATTATTTAACGGTATTGCCACTGATGTAACTCGTAAAAATACCTAATTAATTATCTGTGTCATTGTTAATCCCACGAAGGACAATGCAAGAATTACATACCTATGTTAAATCTTTAGAACTTAGGTAAAAGTTATTGATCATACACGTATGTACATATCGAAAAGCTGGATTAAAAATAAATACAGCCTTTAAGGCCACAGATCTGCTTGAATAGCGTGATTGACCACAAGGTCTGAAAGCTAACGTTCAAGTTAAAGTGATCAAAAATTGTCCATTGAGCTTTCATAAAGTTTTTGTACTAATTCAAAAGATTCGTAGGTACTGAATTGTTCATTAATAATTCATATTCTTACCTATTTAGATAATTTAAATCCAGTAGTTATCGGCCTACCTACAACAAGAATATCGAAAAGGTTTTATCAGGTTTAGGTATTTACTCAAATTGTGTACAAAAAAAGCCGACTTCAATATTAACTTAAAACCCTCTCCTGAGTCTGGCAAATACTATGCTGATCGCATCAAAATGTGTTCATAGATACAGGTCAAACTGAGAACCTCCTTTATGAGTTCTACTTCGAAGTCAGAAATAGTTAAGTAAGTACCTACTTACTTTGAAAATACTTACCGACAGTTAGTGGTTTACCTACATTTATTTCGATTGCCTTATTTCTGTAGGTACAGATTTCTATGTAAGAGCGCTAACTCTAAGCAGGCCAGTGCGCATGCTGCTACCGGGTTCCGTAAACATTAACAGCCTTATTACAAAAAAGCTACCGATTGACAAGTGTTAAAAGAAAATCCCCAAATCCTAAATACGTGTCAAACGTCTGTTTATTTTTTTGCACCTAACACCACAAGCTAAGTTTAAAAGGATTAGATTCGCAGATCGTATCCTATCATGCATGACACTGTCCAAGTGTCCAGATTCAATTCAGTATTTCCCTTAAAGAAAAGCGAATGACTTTTTTGTGGTCATGTCAACTCTGAGTCACGAAGCTTCCTACATAGACGAGGCTACACACAGCTATCTTTTTCTATAATTTTATGCAAAATTTTTGGGTTACGCGGTTTAGATTTGAGATGGTTGTATCAAATTGAAGTCTATCTAATACGGTATCAGGACACACTCGAAAATAGAATCGCTTATTCTAATAACATCATCATCATAACTAATATCATCTTGCTTAAAGCGTAATCACTTTTAATGATCATTAATTTCTGATCATGTAAGGATAGCACCTATACAGTATTAAGCTCTTAGAACTGGTCCAGTACCCCAAAATTAATTGGCTACTTACTTTCATTTCGGAACTGAGGTTTTTATCAAAGCAAATTGGTATTTTTTGGTGTCCATTCAATTGATGATAGGTTTTTACTGGCAACGACCGTTATTGCGGGCCGTGCATCAAGATGCGCGTGAGTTTCCGCCGAGGCGCTGGCAATAAGGCTTATAAAATGTGTGAGCGAGTAGGGTGAAGCCAGTTGTACCTCGACATCTGTGGAGCCAACACGTTCGCGATGCATAAGCTGACTCTATTCATCTTGGCGGCAGTGTTCGCCGTAGCCCTCGCAGGTTAGTGCCCCCCGGTTTTTACCGCCACGGCGTCCGAGCTGACTCGCAATTTACTATTCTTAGTGTCATTTTATGTAATTTTCGATTTGATCCAGTCGAAGATCAGTGATCTTGTCGGTAATTGATTTTTTATTTAGTTATTCACTTTTTGGTTTGATGACTCAGAAGGGTCAATCATCCCTTGGATAAATACCTCAGTGTTTGGAGGTTGCTCTTAAGTTTGTCTACTGATATGAAGCATAGGTACCTATGTTTGTAATTTTAGAGATATTGATAATGATCAAAAGTTATATTTGTTATTAAAAAGAGCTTACCTACGCTTCAAGTTTCAGCATTGCCAACTTAGTATTAGATATCCCTTTTTAATTCTATCGATACTTAAATAGGCCTTTTGTTGTGAGCCCTATTGAGAAAGCTGCTTTTAGTTGGTTAAAATAGAATTCCTTGTCAACTCTTCCTAAAGAGAATTCATCTTACGTTTAATGACTTACCTAATGCGACTTCAATGAATGAAACAACTTAAACGGACAGTTTTCTAAGCTTAATTATGTTACATATATGGCGAGAAGATACTATAATAAACCCCTTTGTAAGTTGTATGTCAAAAGGCCTTATGGACCTATCATTTACACGAATACTATTTCTTTTTAAAACGGCTAACTTTAGCGAACATGTATTATAAGAAATATTTGTTGATGAGTAGGTTCCCCTCATGTTATTGATCATCATGTTTTTTATATATTAAGTGATGTTCATAAATCCTGTCGGTCACGATTTGCTGAGGTCATACATAAAAAGCCTCGTGCGTTTAACTACAGCGATTAGTGATGATCTCAGCTTGTAGTGGTGAAGCTTCCTGATTAATTAATACTTGCATTCTTCCTTTCATTGTTAATTAAGGTTCGAGGTTTTCTATTTTGGCAAGGATTTTGTTGTCAGGTTGTTGATCGGTTGTAAGTCAAGCACTTATTAGATAGGAAGTAGATACAGAAGAGAAGAATGTACATATTTACAAACAAAAACAAATAGCATCGACATAAGTTAGCTTTATGCATCTTCTTTATTTCCTTAAAGCTTATGGTGCCTCCCTAGTGTCTGCGACGCACGATATCAACTTATCGAAATTGAACAGTCACGAGTAATGATATGTTCGTTACCTATAATTAACCCTTGATTTAACAGAGATTTTCTCGTTTATATTGATTAACGTAAACGTTTTATAAGCAATTTGAATGCAAAAATTCACTTCAAATTGCTTTAATTAATACATATCATTGGACGTGGCTGTACAATATCATCAGCATTTTTAAAGCATACTGTATAAAGGACCAACTTCTATGAGCACGAGTGACATATATGTGCATTGTGCACATTCCAGAAGGACAGTACTATGTTCCCCGCGCCTACTACACCATAGACGCGGAGGGGCACGAGTCCGCGCGGGTCCCGCTGCGGCGCCTGCGTCGCTCCGTGCCCTGGCCCTACGCGGCGGGCAGCAATGCCAACGCTAATGCTGAAGCTCGTAAGTTATATTTCAGATATATGTTGTATTAAATTATGTCATATCTCTTAGTAAATGCGTAAATCGCCCTTGTATGTGGGAGCTCGCGTATTTTGTGAGTAAACTATTTGCAGTTTTAGGTCAACTTAAGATTTAAGTGCATAACATGTTATCCTGTCTAGTAGGTAGAAAGTTTACATGGGTATGTGTTGGCTAAATCTTGCAGACTGAAGTTTCTGAACAATGTTGGTCATCTGTCTTAATGTCATCTAAGTACAACAGCATATTAATTTCCACTCCAAATTGCACATGTGCAACTAATTCTGAGGAACCAGCTTGCGTCAAAAGCCAGTCATTACATCCCGTATGCATGCATTGGAATGTTTTACTCTCGTCAAATGCACATTGGAAGCTCGAATTCCCGCTCAGCAGTAAAGCTCTTAACGATCACCGTACATAACGCATAGCTGAAGTGGTAACTGAGTGAGTGAAAAGAAAAGCGCATGACTTTATGCAGCACAATAACCCACAACAGAAATTAACAGAATAACCTAGTGTTAGAACGTGCGCGGAATGTCCTGTACATTTCCCACGCGGTGTTACTCACACACATCGACATAATATGCATAAAGTGAAAATTATACAAGCTTAATGAACATTTAAGTCGGCTTATCTAAATAAAACGTTTAAATTGCTTTAATTTCGGTAACCCACATTTCCTTTCGGCTGAGAACATTTTCATAAAAAAGTTTTTAATGTAGGTAATATATAAACAAAATACTAACATATAAACAAAATGCTAAATTAAATTAATTTTCGGCTGGAGATTTGTTAAGTGTGAGCATTTTCCCGTTTAGACACACAAACTTGTTAAAGTTTTGTTCAACCGTTGCTCGTGTTATTTTTACACTGTTTACATGGCAATTGAAATTCAACTCAACATGTAAAATATAGAAAGAAAAATACCGACACAAAGTACAGTTTTATGACAATAAAGTCTGCAATATACACATCAAGGCTATGTGTAGTTAGTAGTCATACAAATAAATTAGCCATAGAGATTTTGATGGATGTGACAAAGTGTACTTGAGTTTACTGCTGGCCACTAAATATCATTATTTACGATGACGACACGATTGATTACCGCCTTGTTCTTGAACAACTAAATAAAATAGAATTATGAATACTTTTAATATTTTACTGAAGGTTTTTCATTCCTTAACAAACGTTTTTAATGTTAAGGTCATGTTCATTTGGATTTATTTAACTTTAGAAAAGTACAGTCTTTTTCGATAACAGGCGTAACCGAAGTGTAGATTTAATTTTGGCTTTACAATTAAACATCAAGTACCTACATATTGTATTTTGTTTCCAACAATTTTATACGGTCCTTAAATTTTGCGTAGAATACGGTCTTTGGTCACGAATCTGTATAGCCAAATCGTGTCGGTAATCGAATATTATTAACAGCCAGATAAACATATAATTATAATAAAGCAAATTGATTCATTATCAAGATTTTGCACTTATTTTTAACTTTATAAAACTAGTTAAACCACAAATATCTTTGTATTACACAGCTTCACATACCAGAGCTTTACAATAGCCTAGCTCGAATCAAATACCTGAACAGTTCGATAGCGAGTTCAAGCGAAATACCCTATTGTTATGCGGTAACTGCATTTCCCGGTTTGGTATGCACAACCATGGTACATGGTTTAGATACGCGGTACATATAATTTGTCGTCGAATGTAGAACGTGGACGTGTCGAGTGGGTCTCAAACTGTTGCGCTTTGCCGTCCGTCGCCGTTCGTCTAACGGTCTCGAAATTCTCCGAGCGACGGTCAAGCGGCCATGCCTTCTATACGCACAAAAAGTGATCGATAAACCTCACTTTCTTTCTCAAGTGCTACCTAGTTACCGTTTGAACTTGAATCTCTTTTTGATGTATGTTTTTGTAGCCTACATATTTTTTGTTTGATTGATGGTAGAACATATTTTTGTGGACAGGTTTGATATTGCACTCTTGGTTCAACGTGCGTAATAACGAGTCTACGAATTTGTATTACTTTATTCTGCTACATAGAATCTCCAAAATCTTTTGATTATTTAAAATGATTTGTTAAATAAGACTTTACCTATATTCAATTTTCATTATATTCAGAACTAGCTTCCGCTCGTGGCTTCGCCCGCGTTGCACACGCTCGGAGTTCTGATGACAATCCATGATTAGCGTGTTTTTTAGTTTTTTAAACTATCAATTTTTAATTTGAAGTTATACTTAACAGTTCTTAACTATTTTTGAACTTCGTTTTCAGATGCTGGTCCCGGTGGCAACGCAAACGCGAACGCGCGCGCTGACGCGGGCGGCTGGGGAGGCAACGGTGACAGTTGGGGCCAGCGAGGCAACAACGGTGGCTCGTGGGGCCAGCCCGGCGGCTGGGGCCAGCCAGGCGTCTACGGTGCCTCCAACCCTGCGGCCCACGCAAAGTAATAATAATTTTAAAGTTTTAATTTTATTGATGGACGCACACAGAGACATTTAATGGTTTAAGTAATCATTAGTTCAGTAGCCATGTCTCTGAGTGTGGCTACTTAAGCTAGGGTCAGTATTTTAAAACAGGCCTTTTTATCCTAGCTACTTATGGCCCTGATAGCAAACTAGTGACATACCCTAAAAAATGGAGTGTTTATCCGCGGGGCCCCTTGATACCTATGTCTTCTCAGTTGATGCTTTGTGCATGAAAACCGGCCCAGTAACCTTCTTTCGTTTACCGACGTAAGGATAGCTAACTGCTGAAGAATTAAACATATACATTTCATAGTGTTTTCTATATGCTGGTTATGAGATTAAATCTGCCCTTCGAAAAAAGTTTGAGCGATTCTTCGCAGGGTGGCTTTATCGTAGACAAAATAAATAGTTAAAAGCATATTTATGTACTCTTACATCTAAGAGTACTAGCCTCAATATCTCGAGGCAGTCATTTAACATACATTATAAAGATTCATCATACATTGTTTGGTATTTAGTGTTTACTTCAAGCTTAATTAATTAATATCTTGATTTTGCTTAATTTTTCGGTTTACATAGTATTTTTAGAACCTGTAACTAACTTGTACAATTTTGTGTGTTCCTAGGCATTAGTTGGTGATTACAGTGCTCACTAGACTAACTTCATGGTGTCGGCCTCCATCCTGTTCGCGTATTTTCCACCAGTTGCACGCTCGCCGCGCTCTGCGCCTGCGCACACGCTGTGCAACTGCCGGAAGATTGTTTCCTATTTATTATAATTTAATTAAAAAACTAATAAATGTTTCAAATTACATTATGGTGTTCATATCACTTACCCTAATAACATACTGTTGGAATAAATCCCATTTGAGTAATGTTCTTTGCAAATAATTTATTTCGTAGGCAAAAGACATCAACGCGCTACAATTAATTTCACTGTTAAATTACTACGCCTACTTGACTACGCGCTACGCGGGTTTAATACAGTTTATGTTAAAAGTTCAAGTAGTTAAGTTGCAAGCTGTAGTTAAGTATTTTATGTACATATGTTTACAGTGCTATTACACAAGTTGCATCAAAATGTCTCGATAAATACCTAATGATTGGATCGCCATCATTTAAATTAATTTTTCTTTTGTGATTAAGTTATGAACTGTCAGTAGGTACTTATTGTGCTTTATTTTTTCCTGTTTGTATGAAAATGATTATGGTATGATTTTTCCATAAAAGACAAGATTTTATGGAAAAATGATACCTACATGATATAATGAATGTTGATGTATGTTTTTTCTTACGCTTTCACGGCAAGAACTGGTTTAGACAATGAGCAATTCGGTAGTCCCTTTTCTCAAAAAACTCGAAATAGTTCCTTTAACATGTGGATGAAACTGGGACTTAGGAATTTTCTTATCTCTGCATCACTCTCATCATCTTCCGAGCCTTTTTCCCAAGTATGTTGGGGTCGGCTCCCAGATAACCGGATGCAGCTGTGTATCAGTGTTTTACAAGGAGCGACTGCCTGTCTGACCTCCTCAACCCAGTTACCCGGGAAACCCAATACCTGTGAAAATCCATCGTGTTCCTTAGGGGTATTGGGTTGCCCGGGTAACTACCACCAGTCTAACTATTACCTCTTGGTCAGACTGGTGTCAGACTTACTGGCTTCTGACTACCCTAACGACTTCCAAGGATGTTCAATGACAGCCGGGACCTACAGCTTAACGTGCCATCCGAAACACAGTCATTTGTGTCCAAGATATACTTAGAAAGTACATACAAACTTAGAAAAGTTGCATCGGTACTTGCCTGACCTGGAATCGAACGAACGAGCTGATACTTGAGAGGTTTGTTGTTTACACACTAGGACACCACGACATACAATTGTTATCGAATTGTCACATTATGAACATAGCAGAATCAAGCCCTAGGATGCCAATTATCTCATACAAAACTTCACAGTGTCTTGGCACCCGGCATGACTCGGCGCCAGTTCGGAGCGGTGCAGGGGCAGTCGGTGAGCGCCAGCACCTCTGTGGGAGTTGACCCCACCGGCAACGGTTACTACGACCAGTCCGCTTCGGTTCACTAAGAATTTACATGTTTGGTTCAACTTGCATAATCTGTTAGCACTGTACAATAACATGTATAGACAGAGAACCCATTTAAAAGTGTATAAAAGCTATTCTTTACCATTTTGTGGGATTGATTGTAATGTTTGACTGATGATTGATTTTGAAGATATGCGGAAAAACTGAAGGTCTGAAAGCTCTGGCTTATAATGTAAAGGAACGTTATGTAGAGGTCAAACATGTACACCTATGTAAGGGTTCAACTTCTCTAGTGTCATATGCCTAGACCTATGTCAATACATGAGTACCGATACAATCTTCCGGAGGCTAAAATATGAGCCAGTTAGATGGTGCATCTAACTTTACTAAGGATACTTTCGGGCATCTTACACATTTGATAAAGGACACGATAATAAGTTATCAATACCATATTTGTATGCATCCTTGCCTGCACATTAATCCTAAGTTCTAGTTTATAGGCGCCTGATAGACTCAATGGCAATCACTGATCGGAATGCGTAAGTTCTACCATTTGAATATTATGAAACAATCCTTGAGGTCTAGCTTTTTGGAACATCGCGATACATTGTGCTTATAGATTATGCAGTTGCTATCGATACCAAATGTACGATGAATACTAGGTACCTACTTTATTGCAGAATTTTTGTGATTTTTGAAACAGTAGGTATCTTTATGTACTTACTAATTAGATTTTAGTATTATAATAAATAGGAAAGTAGATATAGGATGGTTTAAAATTACAATAAAAATACGTGACTTCATTTTAATGAGTTTTATTTAATTGTCAAATGTCTTTACAAATATGGTGGTGTCATTAGATTACCAGAGAGCGTGAAGTTTTTAAACCCGTATTCTACTATAAAATAGTGATAGATGTGGCACATTATATTGGTATCTATAACGTGTAGACCTTTCAAAAGCATTGCAGTACAATTTCTAATATTGAAAGACCAAGCGTAGATATTTTTCTAATGGCACAGTGGAGTGGTTGAAGGGAAGACTTAAGACGGCAATTTATATTTTTTGTCCAATTTTGTCTCTTTACATTCTAATAGCTAATACTGGCTTATAAAATCACAATTTAAATTAATGTTACAAAAGGCTTATGTAACTCAATATAGCAAAAAAACAATGCCAAACCAATGGAAGAGTAAATTTTTTTGACAGTTGAAATTTCTAATCAAATGTATGGATTTAATTATAAATTCAAATATAGTTAAAACTGAAGTGCAATGACTAAACTACGTTATTAAATTTCTACTGTCAGTCAGTGCTTTCTTTGTACAATGTCTACTTATCTTTGGGGTAGCTCCAACCTATACTGAGGTCTGTTGTATGTGTATCCTTCCTCCTGAGAGGGACCAGGCGCGGGCACGGGTGCCGGGGCAGGCGCAGGCACAGGTGCAGGTACTGGTGATGGGAAAGGCGCTGGCTGGACGGGAGGCACGAATGGAGGAGTCACTATCACCGCATCGTCAGTAATTCCTACGTCGCGACCTGAAGGAACAAATCGTTGGCCAAATTGCCGCGGGAACTGCTGAGCACCCTGCTGTGGGACTTGCTGGTAGAACTGCTGCTGTCCTTGATAATATTGAGGCTGGAAACCACCAGGAGCTCCGTACTGCGTCGACACATCATACTGATTGGGCACTCCGTATTGAGCAGGCAACTCCATTCGGCCAAACATGGATCCCAAGATGGGGAACTTGTTTGTCAACGTCGCCCATAGTCCAGTTCCGCCAACCTGGTTGCTTCCCTGATTGCCCCAGAAAAGCCTTTGAGAAGGCTCCTGGACAGGGTTCTGGTTGAACCCCACAGAATATGGATCGTTCGGTCCGCTGTAGTAAGGCGCTTCTCTTTGCGGGTAGTACGCGACACTACTACCTATAAACAAAAGATACACTATTAGATATCGCACAAATAAAAGAACAGTATTGAGTGTAATTAATTTCACCGCACGTACCGACAAACAGGCACATTACAAAACCGATGTGAGCATACATTTTTAACGAGTTGCTGAAGATCAACTGTGTGCTATTGTAGTTCGTCTTTCCATTTATACCTCCTCTATTTGCTCCTAAACGAAGACCTTGAAGTAAAATTCTCGTAACCCAGTATTGAAAGTGTGAGGTAATGGCGGCTCACCCAGCGATGGACGCGGCGTGGACAATAGGTGGGACATCTAGGTGACTCGTGCGCCGCCGCCCGCCTCGCGCACGCACAGGTTGTAACTAAATCATTCCACATGTGTCCACGGAAAACAACAATGGCCATTACGAAATTATGATAATTAAATCTTCACTTAAAAAGTAGTGCAGATCTGAATTTTAAAGCCCCTCAAAATGGCTCAGATTATCCGCCTTTTTCCGCATGAATTTTAACCCATAACCAGCGCAATAACGGTATTTCTAGGGTTTTCAGAATTTTTCTTTACAGATTTTCCATGTCCTTTGTTGTAATAACCTATTAGAAAATTATAATTAATGGCAAGAAGAGTAATCACCAGCTATCAGAGAGCTTTTTGAAGTTTTCCTGAAAATTGCAAAACTACAATGTAATTGATAATGACAGAATGAAAAAAGAATTAAAAGATTAACCAAAATGTACACACACTGTATACGATAAAGATTCGTGAAAAATGCATCGGGTCGCTTGTGCGTGTGTTTACTCAACATAATCGGCATTATTCATAAGATAACGAGGTAGGTGTTTGTCTTCGCCTTGTCATGGTATTGTCGCAGAAGCGTTTTGCGAAACGTTGCTCAACACTCCCGAAGAACAGAGTACAGAGTACGGAGTAGATAAGGATGTTTACACGGTCGCACCTCACGATTGTACGCGACGTGATGACTTAGCCGTGGTATCCAGTGTTTTGTTAGTTTAACATATTCCAATTACTGAAATTGTCACAAGGACGATGATTTGACTTCCAATTGTTGAGTTCATCATCTTCAGTCTTTGTTATTTATTCTCTGCTGGAAAGCGGCCTATCTCAAGATACCTGAACCTGAACTTAAGTATTTCTTCACGAACGTCAGACGCGTAACATACGTGTCATGAGATCTCAGCGCCTACCGTAAATGTTAACGATTGCTTAAGATTATCCACTTCATACGATTGTAGGTACTTCGAATATCAAATAACCGTAAGGCGCTACGATTTCTACATCTACCTAAATTAGAGTCAAAATGTGTATAAATATTTATGTAAACTAAAGAAGCATGAAATATATGCAAAATTTATATGTGAGTCAAAAGATGTTAAGTTTTTAATTTATCAACATATGAATGTTCCCACAATGTGACAGCTTTATTAAACAATCTTCTTTTTTAAAGGAAAATAAACATAATTGATTAATTAGTTGTTATTAATCTTATCTGTTGCTCGGCTCAGCTTAAAGTTCAGCGCAGGGAAAGCGGCCGGCTGACCCGGGCCGAGTTTCGCGACACCGGCGCTACGCGTGCGGTCGTGTTATTATTGACATAGATTAAGCTACTGGCCATTACGGTAACTTCTTTAGTAATTTCTAATATCTATACTAATATTATAAAGAGGAAAACTTTGTTTGTGTGTTTGGTTGGTTGTAATAGATAAACTCAAAAACTACTGGACCGATTTTAAATATTCTTTCACCATTAGAAAGCTATATTATCTGCGAGTAACATAGGCTATATTTTATCCCGGTGCGGGCAGTAGCTCCCACGGGACGCGGGTAAAACCGCGGGAAAACGGCTAGTTTCTTATATTAAAATCAGAATATTTATCTTGTTGTTTCATCATAGTTTTGCGGTTTTTTTATGAGGAAATTTAATAAGAAGCTTAGAAACATCAATTACTCTTGAATACCAATTTTGGTGTCCTTTGGACCGCATATTTCGAACGATTTTGACGAATAGCAAGGGTAATAAGTAGGCACGGCACAAGACAAGACAATGTGACCCTTGGTCGTGTACCTACTTCGAGAATTTAAAGATTCGTTTATTCATTATCTCACATTCGTTTTCGTTAAGAGTTTTTCCACTATAGGGATTTTTGAGAGTTTTTATAATGGTTTTATGTTAAAAATAGTAGCTAATACGAAACGATACACCGCCCTATACAAAAAGATTTCAAAGGGAGTTATTTTATATTACCTACCTCCCCTTAGAGTACCTCAGAAAAAAATATCCTAATAGATACATAATTGATTAATTGGTTATCATAATCGTGACCGTATTATGCGACGCATGCGTAAATCGTTACTTGTGTGGCACGAGGAAGTCAAACTAGCTTTAGAAAGAGATTTGTGAAACCATTTTTTCATAATATACAGTGTGAGTCTTTATACATGCACATATTGAAATGAGAGAATAAGTACCATGCTTAATTTTACCAACGGAAAATTCTTCTTTCCATCTTTTCATGAAAAAAATACAAAAATAAGTGCCGCCTCCGATGTGTTATTGATTTTTACAATTACTGCTATAAATATAATTTATTATTAAGGGCTATTCTTTACCAACATTTTTATTTTATTTATTTATTTATATACTTTTTACACAAACAGTACAATGGCGGACTTAACGCCTTAGGCGTTTTCTCCCAGTCTACCTTTGGGTGGTGGGGAAATAGCAGTGGTAGGTGCAGTTTTTAATATAATCTATGTAAAGAAAAAAAAGAAAGAAATATTTATATATATATATATAGACAATATTACATAAACATAATATATACATATATACATACATACATACATATTACATTTGCCATGAGAGACAAAGAAGTAAAAAAGAATCGAAAACAAGCTATGTCATCGATTCTGCCAATTTCTTGTGAATGTGATCGCGTAGTTTCTTTTTAAAGGAATATCGACTGTTAACCATCCTGATTTCCAGAGGAAGCTCATTCCAGAGAAGAATGGATTTAACGAAAAAGGAAGAATGAATGATGTCTGAACGGTGAGTAGGGCAGTGCAGAAGACGATTATTTGAAGAGCGAAGATTTTTGGAATGTAGAGAGCACATATATTGAAAGTGAGGTGTTAAATAAGAAGGTGAAGTGGGAGGAGATAGAATAGAGAAAAGAGTAGTTAATGCCCTCATCACACGTCGTTGTCTTATCGGTAGCCATTTAAGTTGCGCTCGATACGCTGACACGTGATCGTACTTGCGGAGATTAAAAACGAATCGAATGCAATTGTTGAGAAGCCGGTCGAGTTTATTGAGCAGATCTGCATTCAGGTCATAGTAGCAAACATCACCATAGTCAATTATGGGAAAGATTAAGGTTTGCATAAGCGTCGCCTTAACCTTGAACGGGAGAAAATTTTTCAGGCGATAGAGGAACCGTAGCGTGCAAGTAACTTTTTGACTGACAGCTGCAACCTGTGATTGCCAATTTAGCGTAGAGTCAATGTGTAGGCCAAGATTTTTCACAGTGCAGCTGTACGGAATGTGGATACCATTAAAAACTAAAGGTGGTAAGCCAAGACCATCAACCCTGCTCATAGCTCTCGAGCCCCCAATAATAATAGCTTGACACTTGGTAGGGTTAACCTCCACCCCAAACCTATCAGACCAATTCTTCACCACTTCCAAATCTGCATTAATTTTGTCAAGCGTATCAATCAAGTCAATGGCCTTGGTGTGCCGATAAAGCTGCAAGTCGTCGGCATGAAGATGATACGAACACTGAAGCTCGAGAGTGAGTAGATTTATAAATATCGAGAATAGAAGAGGTGAGAGTATGCCGCCTTGTGGAACACCAGCATTCAAAGTACACCAAGTTGATGAGCCTTCATCCACCCGAACAGACTGCTGGCGATCCCGAAGATAAGAAGAAAACCAGTCTAATGCTTTAGAAGAGACCATCGAGTTGGATAGGATAGATAATAAGATATCATGACTGACGGTATTGAACGCATTGGAAAAGTCGACTAGAACCAGTACTGTCAGGTTAGGGTCCTCCGTGGCCCATCTAATATCGCCAGTCACTTTAAGGAGGGCAGAGGAAGTGCTGTGGCCCGGCCTAAACCCAGATTGTAGAGGGCTCATAAGTTTATTTGTATAAACAAAACGCGCAAATTGCTTATGAGCACAAGCCTCAAGCACTTTGGACAAGAAGGGAAGAATAGAGATTGGACGGAAATGGCTGGGGAGAGTGGGGCTGGAAATTTTGGGAAGAGGGCGTACGTAAGCTTTTCGCCAAAGCAAAGGGAAAGTTCCAGAGAAAAGGGAATAGTTGACAATGTGGGTGATAACAGGAAGGATCGGGACAAGGATGGTAACAATCATTTGCCGACTGATGTTATCATATCCCATCGCTTTTGACTTAATGGACAGGATAATTCTTCTGATCTCTCCCTCATCGACTGGCTGAAAATTAAAAGGATCAATATTAGGACGCGTTAGACGTGATATAAAATTGAGAGTATCCTGTTTGGTTAAAAAATCCAAATTGGAAGAAGTGCTGAATTGATTGTTTAAAGCGTCTAAAGTAATAGAACTAGGTATGTCTAAATGACGCGATTTGCCAATACCCAGAGTCCCTAGAAACTTCCAGATATCGGCAGACGTCGATGATGAGAAATTGCTTAGTATATGGCGGCGTTTAGCGTTGCGTATCATCAGATTACACCGATTCCTAGCAGCCTTGTATAGAGCCCAGTTTTCGTCCGTACGTTCCCGTTTAAACTTGCGAAACGCACGGTCCCTCCTACGCATGGCAATCTTGATGAGACTGGTCATCCACGGTGCTGGTGGTCGTTTTACCCTTACCTTTTTAACTGGTGCATGGACATCGTACAGCTTGTTCACCAAGTTGTTAAAAATGGTGACCTTGTCGTCTACTGAATCAGCTGTCACCAATGGCGTCCAATCAATATTAAAGGCGTCCTCAAGCAACCGATCAACATCCATGCGTGCGAAGCACCGCCTATGCAAAACCTTAGTCTTGGGCTTAGGAGGTTTAAGGATATAGGAAAGGTAAATGAGGTCGTGATGAGAGAAGCCAGGAGCAAGATATTGACCGTGAGAGGAAACAAGGGATTGGTTGGAAATTATCATTACATCCAGCCAGGAATCATCACCGATCGTGGATCGGTGAGTAGCCTGGAGAGGAAGTATAGTTAGGCTGGATGATTGTACAAGGTGCAGGAGTTTACGGGAACGAGGAGATTTTATAAGTAAGTCTACATATTTCCACTTTGAATTTAAAAAAAAAATCGCATTCAGCAGAGAGGACTGCCCAGCCCATGGAGCAACCAACAACGGTACTGGCTGCTATATTCTTTACTGGCCAGAAAAAAAAAATAAGTTATTCCATCTTTAAAGTAAACAATGAGTAGACTTGTAGTTTTTGTGTCGGTCACTATTCAAGTTTATTATAATTGAGTGATGCTATCTTCTTTGTTTTGTATTTTGTTGTAGACGTAGGCGGGTGTACCTCTGCCCCTTCTGAACATTTAATCGGGCTTGATAATCGATTAGGTATATGATCTGTGACATATTACTTAACCGTACACTAAAAAATCTTAGGGTTGTCAACCTGCTAATTAACTTAGGTAATACGATTATCGATAAACTTCACGTATTTTTCTAATTACATGTTGGAGGAAAAAGAAAACTCTGGCTTTTCATATACCTATGACCAGCTATGACAGACGTTGTATTATAACTACAATAGTACTTAATATACACACATTAATAACTTATTAAGTTAACTACAGTAAGCTTTATTCACTACCATTAATACATATTTATTTTAAGTCGTGCAATTGCTGGGATTATAACTTGTATTTATAAATGTTCTCAGTGAGATAGTTACGCATTAATAACGCCAAGTTTATCCCATGGCCAACTTGAGAGGAATAACAAGCAGTCGATGTACCTCTATTATCGTGTAAAATAACAGTAGATTACAATGTTGTTTTGTTTTGGATAACAGTAGCTATTTTATCCCTTCTTATTGCTCTTGCTTGGATAAAGGAGAGAAAAATAAAATGGACTTGTTTCGTGTCTGATGTACGTCTACTTTAACAAAAAGCTGGTTAGCCAAAAACTTGTTATTTTTTTACTAAGGCATTTTCCATATCATGACACTCACATAGTCAGCAAATAAGGTATATACAGGAAACCCAAATAATAACATTATAATAGGTAACACATAAATAGTGACATCCCTAAAAAATGAGTTTAAATAAATAATAAAAAAATATCTAGCGGTCATCGCTCGGTGACACAAGGTGACTGGCTCAGATGATGAGCTCGATGTATATTTTTTCAAAGTAAATACACCATAAGCCACTGCATGAGTCGAGTGCCAGCAAAAAAGTCGTTACTTATTCCATACGTGAGGCTTTAAAGGTTAACGAAATGCCATTCCACACAATGGACAATCGGATTTTCTTAATCTTTTTTCACTTAATTTATTGCGGGTTAATCTTTACGTAATTTTATGTGAGATCAATGATCTATCGTAGTTTTTGCGTCTAGTTAAAAAAGCACCATCATTCAACAACAAAAGCTTCGCAGAGAATAGTGTACCAGTGAATGAAAAAAAGTTGATACTTATGATAATTTTTTATCCTTAGAATAGAATTGGCAGCTATGGGAAACCAAGCAAGCTTTTCCTCTCGTATTCCAGACAAACCAATCGATACCACCATCATGTTTGAGTTAACAGTATGCAATACATTGGCACATAATAATAAATACATATTACATACTTAAAATGTCGTGCAAATAACCAATTCGTAATACATTTTATGATATGTAAATATGCAATAGGTACATAAAATGTCAGACATGTAAGAATTTACAACAAGAAATGTAGCAGGTCCGCATATTTTAGACGCGGAATCCTGAATGAATTATATTGAAAGTATAAAAAATTCTGCAAAAAAAATATTCAAGCGATGGATGCGTAATGTTTATATACTGATACGTACAGTACCTTTTACGGATGTAATGTTGAATGACAGGATATGGCCCTGACCAACCTTAGTCGATATCGAGTGGGTGTGGAGCGACGAACTATATGAACTGAACGTTCCAGTGAAGGTATTCGCTTAAATCGGCTTATTCTAGGAATGCTGCAGGTGGCCTGTCGTCTGACTATAATATTGGCTCTCAAGTATACAGTTCTGTTTTTCTTTATCTTAACTTATGCATAATATTACGAAGTAGCCAACTTCTTTCTTTTGTTACTTTCATTCGTCCTGCCGGTTTGGGTCTGCACTTTGCCAGTAACAGAGAGCTGCCTTATTGAACCACACATGGTAGTATTACGCAGGCGAAGATGAAACAGATTAATTATTTTTTTCAGTACATAGATACTATCACAACAACCTCGTTCCCACAAAACAATTCACTTTTTGATGACGAAGTTCTGAAATACCGTAGTGAGTCACACATCTAATAACTACATTAAACCATTGCCTGTTACATTTCGAAGCCGGATATTTTGATCACGTTCTGTGGAACTCCCTCGACCCTCACCGCTGACGCAGCATTTATTAAGAACATAATTTAACACAAGAACATTGAACTATGGGATTTACAAGAATCAGTTGTTGGTCGATTCTTGAAAATTATACTCATTTAGATTGTACGATTAGTATTAATTTACTTACATCATCAAAACAAGCTTGTATTTACATAAATGGTTTTGTAATCATTATCCTCACCTCGCATTGTGTGTTATCTTTATTTTAATTACTACATTTGTATGTATTAGGATTATTAATTTTGTTTAAGATAACTATTTAAATTATTTGTTGTTGCCACACTCATTAATTGCTAGACAATAATATTGTCAGTGAGCCGAATTAATTGGCCATAAAACAATGTCTGACTAAGGAACATTTATTATTAGAGCTAGCTTTAGTGTTAAAAGTCAAAGCTTAAACTACTACTTCGATAATAATAACCACGATTCCACTGATCAGATGATACGATAACGCACGCGATTATTAAAGGTAAATTAACCGTTTAAAGTAATTCGCCAATTTTCATAAAACCGGATTCGAGTTGACGCACAGAAACAAAAAACTAAAATGGAAAACAATTATTTTCACGGTTGTGAACTAAAACCTGACTTAATATGGATATCGTGTACCTATATGGTCTGCGACCTGTTCCTAGGCGATGACAGACGGCTATTTTTATATTTAGGTAGGTACTATTAGAATAGCTATCTATTCTATCCAAAGTACCGTACACTGAAAATGGCCTTGATGATCAGGAATCGACGACGACAAATATGATAAGTGCCGCCCGTTCATTATCTATAGATATCTCGTATATTATAATTACAAACAAGAATCATTTTTTAGTAACAAATAGTAGTACATTGCTATACTATAATTGTCTCAAGAGGGCTTCAGAGTGTTAGCCCCACGTTCGCCTCCCAAAAATCCGCGACTTCGTAGTCCCGTGGTCTGGTTAATACCTACATATAGGGATATTTCATGTATGTAGATGAGTCCCGTGGTCTGGTAAAGACATACAGAGATGTTTCATGTATAAAGATAGATAGAATTTTACAGAACCACCGACTCTTATATTCTTGAAGTGTTCTTCAAATCAGCATAATAGAGTTATATGCTGTCATGTAACAATTATTGTTACTAATCAGGGTCAGTGCGTCACGCACTCCAGCTATGTAAGTAGGTAGATGTGTTCTTTGTACTTTACACACGACACTCAATCAGTGTTGCGATTAAAATATTGTAGTAAAACGGACGTATTTTGACGGATTACAGACAGTGCTAGTGTGTATAAAGTACAAGGGTAGGCATATCGCTACGAATGGTTGTCTTCCTTGCTAGGAGCAACGAACTTCTGATTGCGAGCTTCTGAATACACCCAGTAGGTATTCTAAGTAGATAGGTACTACCATTATTTCTGAGCAATTTACTCTGTGTACCTTTTATAAATATTACCTATTAAAATATCATGACAGCAACGATAGCGGATCATTGACTACTTTGATAATTAAGTAATTATACCTAATCGTAGTGAAAATAATAAATCTAATTGAATACCGCATACAGCCCCGGATCTTCAATTTTTTTTAGGCGGGGCAAAATCTGCAAAATGCCGCCCCGCCTACCTACTTGTATGTTTATTGTCACCCTTACCATCCATAATATGTATATAATTTTAGCTATCAATATGTAGGCAGGCAGGGCCATCTCTAGCTCATAAAGCGCCTGGGTGAAATCATCACCCAAGCGCCACCTATGTATTGAAGTACTTAGAGTAGTTACAAGGAATATAAATAAGAACGTTCGAATGAAGTGCACTTTTTGGTAGGTAAAAGACTTTAAAAAATGTGGCCAATTCATTGTAGGCTCAAACTGTTGGCGGTTTAAGTTATGAAAGCCGAGACAGAACGATGTAAACGTAAAAAGTAGCGCGAGCGAAGCGAGCGCGCAAATTTTTTAATTTGGGACACAAAAGGTTAATTAGTTTTAAAAAGCGCTGTAACAAGCAGGCGGAAGCGCAAACTACATTTGGCTTATAAAAGGTAAGGCAGCGTGGACTTGACTTATGAAATCATTAAGGCAATGCATGTATAATATTGCGCGAGCGAAGCGAGCGCGAAATTTTTTGAGCCTGCGACATAAAAATACCTGGGGCCCGATTCTCCTAATTTTACTTAAGCGACATACGATTCACGTTCGAGTCGATTCGACTGAGATCCAATCCCGTCTCGATTACGATTGAAGCGTATGTGGCATTCCGCTATTTTTTCTTTGAAATAAACGTTTTTATCCTTTTCTGTCATTCAATAAGAATCATTTTGTCTGCAAATGATTTACGATTGCAAAGTGATTGTACAGCAAACTACCGTATAGACCAAAATCACCAAAATTTCAGACCAATCGCACTCCGAATCAAATGTCAATCGAATACGATTGGTCTTTTATTGGTAGCAGAATGCCCGATATGGTTAAAACTGCTATTGCGATCATATTGTGATTCGATTTCTATTCGATTTTGACATTATTAACTTAGGAGAATCGGGCCCCTGATCAAGGACATTGCAAAGCAACAAGAAGCCGCGAGCGAAGCGAGCGCGAGTTTTTTTAAATTATTTGTTTGAAGACTCACAAATTAAACTGGGAATTATGTACAAATAAAAAGAAAACGTGATTAGAGACCAAATCAATGACCGAAGACCGAGTCAATAAAAATAATAAACAATCAGAAAAACAGCCGCGTTGTCATTTAGCAGCGAGCGTAGCGAGCAAGAATTTTTTCACTTAGTTGGAGGAAGCAACTAATGTGACGTTTCATAGGTGCCTGCAAAGGCCTATGTGAAATAAAAAGATTTTGATTTTTGATTTTTTTGATGTTAAAAGTAAAAAATAATCAAAATGATCAAAGCGAAGGCGACTTCTTTAGGAACTTTGCTTGTCAGTATCGGGATACAATGTGGAACTTCCTTATCAAACGGGTGTAATTTCATCGAAATTTCCTGGTGGTGGGGCGTCCCGCCGTGCCTATGAGACCGAGCAAGGCGCCCGGGTCATGCGCACACCCAGCACCATTAGGTTAAGATGGCGCTGTATGTAACCATTACAGTAATCTGTGATGTAGGATTTAAAATGAAAATAAATATATGCGATAAGCGTTCCTGGCTCATAGATAGTCCCAAATAATTTGTAATCATTTTTAGTTTGCTAAAACTTTGCCTCGTGAATAATAAATGTTCGTGCAGTGGTGCAGGGTATCGGTCAAGTTGATATGGCCATGAAATTGCTGTAGGTACTTGTGCTATTATTTATTCCGTGGTCAAAGTTAAATAAATTATGAGTTATCCATTGGTCTGTGAAGTGTGAATTTGGCAGCCGCCTGATTTTGCCGCCCCCTGAATTTGCCGCCCGGGGCACAGGCCCCGGCTTGCCCCCCCCTAGATCCGGGGCTGACCGCATACCAGTACAGCAAGTAGTTTATGTATCTAATAATATCGTTCGATAGGTACTAATTATACATTAATTAATTCTTTACCATTGAAAGAATTTTAATTATAATCGCGACAAAGTACATATCTACCTACTTTTATGTGCGCCTACGCAACATAGTTGAGGTGACAGGGATTACCTATATTAGATGAATAAAGAATAGGTGATCAACGCTATTAATAATATAAAGTATATTAAGAATATGACATCTCAAGTATGGTATTCAAAATTACATTATTATTTGCACAGTTATTTTGATAACCTCCTTCTTAACTTTACTCCAAGGAATAAGCGACTCATAGCAATCCACTGGGTAATAATTGGAAATGGGTCCCGGATTTCTTTATTCTTTCCCGGATAGGAAATAAATTATTCTGGATAAGGAGGATTTCCTAATTGATTTGATTGCTGTGAATGTAATTTTGATACACATTTCCCGATCGATTTGAACTATGAGTAATGTGTGTAATATTTTGATAACCTCCTTCTTAACTTTACTCCAAGGAATAAGCGACTCATAGCAATCCACTGGGTAATAATTGGAAATGGGTACCGGATTTCTTTCGAGAAATTCCTGACGTGAAAACCCAACAACACCTTGCCAGATGACCTCCGTAGAGGGGGTCACTGAACCAAAGACACTTGAGACTTCACATAGGGACAGCACCATATAGGTACCTATGCTATCACATTCTATAGTCTAATATCCGCATACATAATTAGAGTAATACTTATGTATAGACCTTCATACTAATAAGTAACGCGGTAAGTAGGTGCTGATGGCAGATGGATGTCGAACGTTTATGAATAATTTATTCGCACAGCATCCGTGAACTAGCCGTAAACAATGGATGAGAGAAGTGGATGATTATATCAGCAAACATACGAGTATGACACGGTTCGAGTGATTTACGATCTGAACAAGATGAGTCCTCGGTTTACCTCCTTAGAAGGCTGCACGTAATTATTGCAATCATTGTTATTCCCATCGTTTCAATGTAATGATAGATATAAAATGATTTTATATTTATCGTATTAAATGATTATCAATGTAAGTATCATTAGGTACTTTGTTTAGGTACCTATAACTTCGATGCTCATTATACCTAAAGGATGTGGATCGTAATTTTATATCGCGTTTAAATGATTTTCCTGATCATTTAAACTGTGAAGTGACTGTTTAGTTTACAGTTCAACACTGGAACATTTAGAAGGGTAGGTATGGGTATGGAGGAGTAGTTTCTATTGAAATAATAGTTAAGTAACTCCCACACATCTTCTGCATTTAAACAATAATTGTTTTAGACATGTTTTGACTATATTGATCATCCCCATGACAAAGTTTTAATTAGTCGTAAATAATTAGGGAATTATGAGATTTGATCTAGGCGCCATTTTAGCTTTAGACAGATCATAATCTCAAGAGGTACAGACGAACAATATTTAAAATTCAATCACTAGGGGGACTACTCTTAGTTACAAAAAGTGGTTGGTATACCTCGTTAGCTATGCATGAAGCGTGTTAAAAATTTAGATAGGTAGGTAGGTACGTACCTACAGAGGTGGGTTGTCGCAGTCAAGTTAAAAACAAACATTTCTATATCCTCGTGGGAAGATACATAAGGTGACGTAATACTACTCTAACATTAGTTTGATTAAATCTTCGATATAAATTTATTATTGAGACAGCAAACAAAAAAGTCGATTTAAGATTGCAATTTGTCATTGATGGCTCAAAATGGGAGTGGCTCAGTCCGACATTTTTATGTTGTTCTATCAGGAATATCTTAATTGTCATTTAATTTTAAAATTGATATTTCCAACATGAATGGAGGAAATAAATTATTCTGGGTAAGGAGGATTTCCTGATTGATTTGAATGCTGTGAATGTGATTTTGATACACATTTCCCGATCGATTTGAACTATGAGTAATGTGACATTTAGTAATGTTTTTTTTCTGTAATTCGTACTTGTGGCTAGCTATATAGGAAGTTATGATTTTGTTGGGTCTTGGGTAAACTATTGAAACGATTTGTAAGTTTTATCTTTTTTTATTATTTTTCATATAATGCTTTAACAATAATAGTCTTTACTGAGCATGTGGATTCATTGCACACCGATAGCGGGTTCAATATCGATACCAGAACTCTCTCGATGACATTTTAATTTTTTTATAAACTCACACATAAAACAAACGAGAGTGGTATAATAAAAGAAAAGCGTTTATTTCTTTTCACAATTTTCCATTATCTATCACATCGTTATCACAATATCTATCGACTATCGTACTTACAAAGTAAAAGTTACATTAAATAAGTCTTCGTTTCCATAACAATCTAATAGGTACGTCTTTAGTTAAATTCGGTGTTTATCGTTTTCCGTAACCTGAAACAAATGGATGAAAAAAATTAGAACCGTTTTCAAAGCTTTTAATTGACTACCTATCCAAGATTGATAAAATTATTTTTGGCACAAATGCAAATTAAATATATATAAGCTCAGGACTGTGAGGAAGTTTCGATCACACAAAATCATTATGAGACTCTAAATTGACCATGTAGCAAACATCGTTGCATCACACACCATAACATCGTGTAGTAAACATCATCTTACTCCTAATCATGAATTAATAAATTAAGTGAACGTCTTATGGTGATTTATTAATTCTTACCTCCTTTAGTGTAGGCTCCAGCTGAAGCGTGCGCGCTGGCGGAGCTGCTGGCGAAGCTGCCTCCCAGACCGAAGGCGTTGGCGCCTGCCAGGCTCTTTGCCGTAGCGGCCGATAGACTGCCCGAGCCTGTCAGCCCGTCTGAGTAACCAAGCTTGGGAGAACCGAGACCGCCACTGAAATCATAGCCTGAACCTGTGTTATGAGCGCCACCGCTCAAACCGCCATTATAAGCTCCGCCAGTAGAACCACCGCATCCTCCTCCACAAGGACTTCCTCCTTTTGTATTTCCCGCGTGATTGTAGCTTGATCCATGTGTGTTATATCCGTGGGAACCAGCTGAAGCACCGGCTACAGCCCCTGCGAACGCCGCAGCACCTGCTGCACTGCCGGCATGAGCACCATTGCCATGAGCTCCAGGAACCCCGGCAGGTCCCGATGTGCCACTGTTCGCTCCGGGAGCTGTTCCGTGAGCCGAATTGATGTTTGCGTTGGGAGAACTATAGCCGCCTGCGTGAGATCCGTGAGATTGTCCACCGTGGGCAGGTTTAGCTCCACCTTTACCATCATCATAAGGTTCAAGGACGCCAGGTGGTCCTCCAAATCCGCCAGTGTACGCAACAGCATTAGCATCAGCTGCAGCTGTTGCGTGAGCTGTACTGGAAGCATCGTTATGAGAGTGTGCAGCAGAGCCCTGAGGATGTTGAGGACTACAACTACCAGAAGTGCAAGCGGCAGGCTTCGAAACGCCAGTTGGTTTATTATTAGGTGTGGCACCTACGGCAGGAATAGTATAGTCATTCGGATTCAATATACCTGGAGCCCCTCCAAAACCACCCGAGTAGGTGGGACCGCTAGGTTTTGTGGTTCCGTGAGAGTTAGACCCAGCTTGAGTATCAACTCCAGATATAGCTCCACCTGTGGCCGTGGGTGAACTGACGCAATTTGGTGTCCTGCAGCCCTCAGCACCACTGCCTGCTGTTGGTGTATGTTGGTGAGGTTTGAGTGTACCCGACTGGTCATTATAACCTCCGGTATATTGTGAATTCACGGGATTCACGTATGCAGGCTTTGTAACACCAAACGATCCGGATTGCGTATTAGCGTCAGCTGATGATGATCCACTGACAGGGTAAACACCACAGTTCCCAGTTTTACATCCACCGGTATAAGTTCCCGGTGTTGATTGCGACTGTGTAGGAGTATAGTTCGGACCCGATACGGTTGCACTGATTTCATTAGGTTTGTTTACTACAGGAGGACTTTGGTAACCACCAGTGTAAGAAGGCACTGTTGAGGGGTGGGCGCCGGAACCAGGTTTTGTGATACCAATGGGGTGCACATTTGCATTAGCTGAAGCAGAACTGCCCTGAGGGGAATAACAATTTGGTGTTGTACAGCCTCCAGAGGTGGGGTTGATATAAGTTCCTGAGGGAGTATGAGCAGGGCTAGTGGGACCGGTTTGATGTGTATCATATTTATTGGGATTAAAAACTCCATCTGGTCCACCGAAACCTCCGGTATATGTGGGAAGTTTTTCGTTTGAATTTATGCCAGTACTCGGTTTCGTACTACCAGAGTATCCTGGTGATAATGGCCCAGTTGTAGCACTTGCGCTTGGTGAATACGCGCCACAATTTCCAGTTTTGCATCCTGTAATGCCATTGTTGTTCACTGGCGAGTGTGTGTTATGTGATGAACTGCCTGGGTGAGCATAGTCATTTGGTTTAAGCATGCCAGCGGGTCCACCGAAACCACCTGTATATGTTGGTAATTTATCATTAGGTGTTGATCCACTGGGTTTGTGACCATAAGATCCTGATGGAGAACCGGATCCAGGAGCAGAGGGGGATCCAGGAGCAGCGGGGGAACCAGGAGCAGAGGGGGATCCAGGAGCAGAGGGGTATCCAGAACAGCTAGGCGAATTGCAACCAGTTGGATAACTACCTGAAGGTTGTCCAGTTCCATGAGCGTGGCTTGGGTGTCCGGTCGCTACAGGTGCAGCTACATCAAACTCATTGGGATTTAATACTCCAGCAGGGCCACCAAAACCTCCTGTATATACTGGAAGTTTGTCAGGCGATGGTTTGCTTATATCAGTTGGTTTCGTGTGACCAGCGTGTCCCGGTAAATTTATCGAAGGTTGTTGTCCAAAATTAAGGGGAGCTGGTGTTGGGGTATAAGTAGGCGCACCCGAATTTTGATTTGCTGGCGATCCAAAACAGTTTGATCCAGCGCAATTGGAGCTTGGAGTATTATAAGATGGACCATTCGTTACGTAATTGTCTGCCGAAGGTGAATGTTGTTGGTAGCCTGTTGTGAAGGTATTGGTATTCGGGGAAGAATATGGCCCTTTAGGTTGGTTATCACATTTACCACCATCACAAATCGGTTTCTGCGCACCATTGTTGTATGCTCCATGAATGGGTACATTATAACTTGAAGGTGAACTGTCATAAGAACCAGATGGTCCTGCTGGTTCAGCATGACAGTTTCCCGAGCTGCACTTTGAACTCAACTTAGGTGTTTCCAAGTGTGTGGATGGTTTCTGATAGTGAGAGGTTACTCCAGCATTTGTATTCGATGATTGTTGATTGTTAGCAGCACTGGATCCTTGGTTGGAGTTTCCAGCGCCATAATAGTTGGGTTTTGAACTTAATGGTCCAGCGGTATTGCAGTTTCCGTTGGAGCAATCGGAATTGGCAGCATTATATGATGTTTTGTCAATATTTGAGGATTGGTCTTTCGAATTATGAGCAGAATCTGTTACAACACGAATATCATTTGAACCGTAGTCTCCTTGAGATACACCACCTTCTAGGCCCGATCCACACTGACCCGAAGCACATTTTTGTGAATCTGAACCAGTTGAACTTCCGCTGGGAGACGTAGGTTTACACTGCCCAGACGTACATTTTTCAGAACTGCCATCACAACTAGATCCCTGACATCCAGGTCCTGATAAAGCTCCTGCTCCTGCTCCAGCTGTAGCTGCGGCATTAGCTGTATTATATCCTGAAGAGGAACCATGAGGAGTTGATACTGCATTATCTCCTCCAGTCGGGCAGGATCCGGATGAGCATCCTCCATTGCCATGTGCTCCACCATTTAAACCATAACCAGCGGCTCCTGAAGAGGAACCATGAGTGGCTGATACGCCGTGATCTCCTGCACTCGGACAAGATCCAGAAGAGCATCCTCCATTGCCATGTGCTCCAGCATTTAGCCCAGCACCACTAGCGCCTGAAGAGGAACCGTGAGGAACTGCTAGACCACTGCCTCCAGCGTTCGGGCAGGATCCAGATGAGCATCCTCCATTTCCGTGTGCTCCGCCATTATATCCGAGCCCATTGGCTCCGGAGCCACTGTAGCTGAAAGAGCTCGAGCTTGAACTTGAACTAGCACTTGAAGAAGAAGAACTGGACGATGATGATTTGGAGAAACTTCCTGAATAGCTAGCTCCAAGGGGTATAGGCACAGGTATGTCACCTACGCCACCAAAGGCACCAGCAGCGGCACTCGATTCAGCTGAAAAAAAAAACATACGATTGATCAATAAAATTATGCAGGTTTTTATTAAATATTTAAAGTAAATCGGGAAGGTTTTAAATTAGACATAGTCTGACCCTAGATTAGACCTATCTTGTGAGTCATAATCAAAAAGTTTGGTAATCGATAAAAAAAAGCGCCGGAATCAAACCAGTAACTGCGCTAACCGTTGTGGTAATTGAGTATTGTTATTGTGATGTACTTACTCAATGTAAGCAATTATGAATTGTAATTTATGTTAATAATGAGAGATCTTAACTGTTACAAAGTTACAATATGTAAAAAAACTGACAAAAACATATCAAGGGAGCTTATTAGGTAATGTTGTTTCAAATATAAACCTGCTGTTACATAGGTACAACACTAAATAGCGTTGTGGGTAAATACGTTCCCAAAACATTATTTTACATAGGTTCCCACATAAAATTTTCTAAAATATAATAAAGTAACAAAAAAATACAATAACATATTGGCAACCAGATTTTGTCACTCATTACTATTTTGAATGCCAATTACTTAGATATAATTAGATAGTTGCTCGATAATGTTCATGAACTTGAACTTAATACAAAATGACAATATTACTTAATTGATGGTTGCTAATTACTACGCGCAATACATTAAGTAACATCGTGATATAAGGATACACCAACCTTTAGCCGCTGCTCCACCCTTGACACCGTATCCGTAAGGGGTAGCTGTCACTAAGCTCGCTGATAGCAGCAGCACGGCACAGGTGAGCTCCATCATGGTGAAGCTTCTCACACACAATGTTTTTGTTCTGCAGCCGCTTGCTTTTATAAAGCGATACACAAATAGACGCTAGTGTATTATAGCAAAAAACCAGTTGGTGTTACCGCGAATCGGAGGCTGTATTAGCGTAGGCAGTGAGTATTGTTTCCCGTGTTCTTAAAGCGCTCTACGGCTCATTGTCATACAGACGTGGTTCTTACCGATGGTGGCTACCTGATAATAATAAACGTATTACTCATTCAATCATATGTCATCCAAAAACGAAATGGTCGGGAAAACACGCTGACATAACCATACTGTGTACGGTGTGTCGTTTACTTGATATTTTTATTGTTGCCTGAGTAGTAATGTCGGCGATGAGATGTGAGCGCGATACTAATTGGTAGAGGAATGCTTTTGTTGTTGATTGAGCACAAAGAGCTTTAAGTCATTGTGCTGAAGCTAGTGGTCTTAGAGATTAGAAATACATCATATTTCCTGAAATACACAGCTCTTATGCCTTTGACGAAATGTGTATTGGGCAGTTATAGTCAGTTCTTCAGGCGTATATTCTTGTTTCCTCAAATTGTTTTCATGGTTTAGTTACTTATGATTCAAAGAGCGATGAGACAATTAAATATACCTACAAAAAACACGGATATTAAACTGAACTGCAATCAATAAATTCTACTCAGCTACTGCCAGTTAATGGCCCTACCGACCATTACTAAGTAAATATTAATGGATCCAAATAAAAAATGTTCAATAAGAACATGTAAGTAACAAACTGTTATAACGCATTTTGTTCCCTTCTCGGCCTTTGTCGATTTATTGATAAACATCAGCATTCAATAGATCTCAGCTCAAAAGAGCTTTTCAGCGCAAAAGCAAAGATTTGGTAGATAAAAAGTAATTTCTAAAACCTTGCTGATCCAATTTGTGTAGTGTGCATAGGTTAATAGCATTGATGAAATGAGTCACCAGATATTTTTATCAGGCACTTGCCACATTAATTAGCACTCTGGTCACATATTTCTGACAACTTGTACGACGTACCTAAGTATGCAAGAAACCAACTTACCTCTGTATTTGTTTATAAAACTCCGTTAGCAGCGATATTCTTAATGCTGGCTCAGGTTCTTTACCTAAGTATTCACTTGGGTAACTGGATACTCCAGGGGTCAATCCTGAGTCCTTATCAGATTTGCATTTGTGATGTCTTGAATATAATTTCAATAATTGTAAAGGATTATAAATAGACAGACGTGAACATACCTGAATAATATTTTTCAAATATTTTCTATACTCAATGCAGATTTTAGAATATTTCTAAATGCAATTCCTATTCATGAAGGTTGGTGTCCCCTTTTGATGGGCATGCAATCCAAAGTCGGCTCCGCTATACAGCTCGTTGTAGCGTTCTCTTGGTAGTTAACGTTTAAGGGCTAGACATCTGGTTCCATAACATAGAATGTGTAAAAAAGTTGATTTTATTTACAACTTTATATATCGAAATCCATAGACATGGAGGTTTTATTTCAACAGGGTTGGTATAGATAGGGTGAACATTTTGATAATGACTAACAGTATCAAAATGAAAGGATATTAAGTATAGCAATTGCGATGCAATTGTTGAGGAGACCCATAAATATGGTATTGTAGGTTACGTAAGCGAGGGTTGACATGCAGCGAGTCGCTTCGCTTGTCGTGTGACCGCAAGCGTGCATCCCGCACACATCCGGGTGACGCGTCGCCGTCGCATGGATGTTCTCACCACAAATTCTCCACACATACCTACTATATTTGTACCAATCATACATACAGAGTCGTGCACTCGGCATTGACTTACACGGAATATAAAAATACCAATCACGTAATGGATTGTCCTCTTATGGTTTAATTTATGTATTTATCCCTAAGATGTAATGGAAATGGAAATATGATACAATAAGTTGTTATGCGATCACTTGTGGAAGCATCAGTTAATGACAACAGCTTAGCGTTCCAGCTAGCCTAATGTAAGATCCAAGGTAATTCCAGAGGTCAAGGTTTATATAGCTAACCTTGCAGAGGATACAGCTTTAAGTATTTATGGAACGATTTACTTGGTAACATTTTAAAAGGTTTATTCATAATACACATCATTCTTAAGTAAAATTATAAATATTTTCCTGTTTGGTCCTAATTTCGAAGAACCGTACAAAAAGGTCATTACAACAACGAATGAGTTTCAATGCTATTAGAAAGAGCTCTGAGATGTTAATTCCGTGTCCGCCACGTATGACATCACAATTCCATTCCAATACGTGATCCTAATAAGTCTAGTAGACTCGTATGTCAATTCTGCTTAATAGCAACTGAGAGGCAACTGCTGCCCTGCCTTTTAAAATTAAAGAAGTTTTTCTTTATTATTATGGTTGATGGTAAAATAGGAATGTTCCTGAATCAATATAAGCGGGATCTATATCTACTCAAATAAAATATCAAACGTGAAAATAACTTATGTATTCGTAAAATACACTTAAACATGTGACATATCTTTTCCATAGCTTAAATCTAAGAGATGCAATTATCTTTAGTGGTAAAACAAGTGAAATTATATACAACGATTTTTTAACAAAATGTTGTTTGTGACCAAATTTAAGTGCCTTTGTGACCATGTCCGTTTGATCACTGTTGTTAGGGTCCACGTTAAATGAACTCGTCGGGTTCGCGTGGGGCGTCCAAGTCACGGTAGTGTATCACCGGGCGGAATTCGGCGCCGCCTCCCCTTTAACAATCAACCACATTAACTACGTTAGTGGCAACTCACCCAGCGCACATATCAAATGGAATTGCACTCACAAACACAATTTTACTACTGAAAATCACACTGCATCAACTACGGCATTTTGTTTGACATCTTAGCTTCCCGGGAGGTTATTGATGTGAAGTTATAGAGGATTTTTAAGTCAAGGTTGTAAGGAATCAGAATAAAAAGATGGCACGTTAGAATTTTGGACAGTTTATTAAAAAACATACAATAAATATGGTGGTAGAAGATGACATTGTAAACATAAATAGGTAATCCCTTCAGAAAAATATAGTTAACATATTTATTTAACCGTGTAAGTTTTAAAGGTTTATATTAGACTAATTTCAAAAAAGTATAGTCTTGAATGTAAGGATAATTACAATTTATTTTGGATTAATATTTGTTTAAAGTATCATTTTGCTAAGCATTGAATAGGTTACTTGGACTCGTTACAAGTAAAACCGTCAAGGTTCAAAAAATATTATACAAAATTGTATTGAAATCGAAAGAGAATTTGACTCTATACATGTATGTATCAGCTTATTCACTAATCAAATGATCAGACAACGGAATGCTTACAATAACAATAAAATCTATAGACAATTATTATACTCTGTTATCTACACACATGTTTAGAATATGTCACCGCTGTCCGGGAAGTCAAGATCGTTGTATGCAATAATAGGCCGGGACCGGTCCACATTTTCCCTGGAAATTATTTTAACTTATATGTCCATCGCAAATAATACTTTGGCGCATATTTATGAGGATGCACATTGAATAGTTGGATGCAAAAACCCAAATCAAAATATAGCCACATTCAAAACCAAGCAATAAATATAGGCAACAAAATAAATCAAAATGTTAAGGTCATGCAAAAAATGTACATCATTCATATTGTTTTAATGCTTGCTCTAAATATTAAGTTAAATTCGTCCTCTATTCTTGCATGAACTAGTCATCGTGGTGATACAAGTTTGGGTTTTAGTGGTTACCGGTATTTTTATTTTATTTTGGATCAGTTTAAATGCATAAATGTTACTTGGAAACCAAACCGCAAAGAGTACCTTTAGCACGTTCCCGGAGAAATATATTTTTATTTGACATAATAATGCTTAGCACGATCGTTTTGAATACATTATTGAATCTCCATAACGAGAATACATTCAACTTTTGAATACATAGTTGGTGTAAAAAGCGTGATACAAAAGTTGTTTTTAGAATAGTTATTTTGAATCGTTTTTACAGATGCATTAATATCTATTGTGCCATTTATGGCCAGTTTCTGAGCTTACTTACCGATTATTTATATAAAGTTACGGAAATTACGTGTAAAAAAGTCAAGAAACATAAGATAGGTAGATGTTGCACATGCTTATTTTCGAAGCATAAAAAGACTATTGATTATTTTAAATTGTGTCTACCAATGATCTAATATCTTATTACCATTCCACGTTGTGTGTGGTTGCACTGCATCTATGCAGTATGAATTTAAATCTGCATTTTTTACTTTTTACGACGAGACCAACTTGAGAATGTCTATATTCATTATAGTAGTAGAAATTATAACCTAGCTTTATTAAATGTTTTATATGTTTGTAATACAATAGTAATTAAATCATATTTGAAAGTAGTGAGTTACTCTGTTTTAAGATTATTTCTTTGCTTTTTATTTTGTTGAACTTAGAAATATTTTGGTTATTAGATGTGTAGTAGGGGAAATACAATTAATATAATAATCAATCAGGAAATACAATTTAAACATACATACTTAAAAAGCAGACAGCATGCATTCTTCAACTACATTCTGTTTCATGCCTTTGTGAGTCTAACGAAGTGTTTACATTTAACACATATTTGTGAACAGCTGTAAAACTTCATTGTGACTGGACACAAAAGATTTTAAAGTTATGGGCTACATAAATTACGTGTTTTGTTTGTTTCAAATTGATGTTTGTTCAATGATTTGTTGAGGGTAAATGGTACACAACTACTATTTTAATTGAAAATAAATATCATTTATACATTATGCCTACATTAAAATAAAGGTGGAAATTGGCCAAGAAAAAGAATGTAATCATTATCAAGCTTTTTACGCAGTTAACTTTTCAATGTTAGTTAATAGTTTAGGTGTCAAAGTATACTTTTCCCGCATATGATAGTTGAAAGATTTGTCGGGGAAGGCACCTCTTGTAAGTTTAATAGAATGTTGTATTGTGACTTAGAAACCCTTTCACAAATAGACAAACGTATATAGCGTCTTCAGAGTGTTAACTTATTAAAAGCTCATGAACTGATAAATAAGTGTTACATTTATCAGGTAATAGTGCAAGTTTGTTATAAGCCAATTTTATTTTTTAACGAAAACATCCGTAAAAGTCTGATATTGTGTAGGTTAAATTTCAAAGCAAAAGCACAAATGAATAGAGTGGTGGTGCAATGTTACCTGGGCCTGCTGAAGCGCGGGTGCCGGGGCGCATAGGCGGCGGGCGGGGCCCACGCGCCCCAGCCCCAGCCGCGCGCGCCGCCCGGCCCGCCCGGGCCCCCCGGCCCACCGCCGTACCTGCTAAGGGACACAACAACTAATAAAGCCCAACTGAATACACACAAATTGCCACTTTGGAAGAAAAGGACATTGGGCAGATTGGTATACCCCACCAATAGCGATGTCATATATATCATTGGATAGGCCTTTTTATGTAGAACAACATTTACTATGACAGCCTTGCTGAAATGTTTGTCCGTTCTGAGATATAGATCAAAAACTGTGCAAAAGTTAAACTAAAGTTAACTTAATAATCTATTGATATCTCAAGTTTTTAGAGGAAAAACTAAGTGAAATAAGTGTAAGTCTCCTGAGTCCTACCTGCTGTACCCGTTAGGGTCCATAATTGTTACTATTATTTTGCATTTGAACCTTATACTGTACTAACTGGATATTGGGCATAACAACAGACCCCACTAATAACAAAGTCATGCATATCGATGGATAGGTCTTTTTCTCAAAAAAAAAAAAAAACTGAAATGCAAAATAATAGTAACAATTATGGACCCTAACGGGTACAGCAGGTAGGACTCAGGAGACTTACACTTATTTCACTTAGTTTTTCCTCTAAAAACTTGAGATATCAATAGATTATTAAGTTAACTTTAGTTTAACTTTTGCAGTTTTTGATCTATATCTCAGAACGGACAAACATTTCAGCAAGGCTGTCATAGTAAATGTTGTTCTACATAAAAAGGCCTATCCAATGATATATATGACATCGCTATTGGTGGGGTATACCAGCTCCCATATATTTGTGCCCATTGTCCTTTCTACTAGTTTGGATGGATAGAAATTTCATATTGACGACCAAACTAAGCTCCATCTAGCTAGAATCATAAAAAAAATGATGTTGGCACTCGATAGCTGCAGCTGTGGTTTGTAAATAGGCTTCATATACAGGGAATTTTAAAACTTAATGAAAACCTAGTACCAAGTCAGAAGTAGTCCTTGACAAGTTTTTACCCCAGTGACTTATGTAGTCAAGTTTAGTTTATTTTTGACTTCACATGATCTCCTTCATTACGTTCAAACTAAGTAAAGTAATAAGTCGTGGTGGCGAAGTAGGTAAAGCGCTAACCTCTTAGTGGGTGTGTTCTATTCCAGGCAAGTTTTCTAAGTATGTGTGTACTTTGTAAGTTCATATATCCTGGAGACCAACAACTGTTTAAAGGTGAAGGGAAACATCTCGAGGAAACCTGGACTATAAGTGGGACGATGAAAGCATGATGATGATGTGTGTAGGTAATTTATAATAGTGTAAGTATAGCGGTGTACTGACGGTGCAGGGGGCGGCGGGTGCGCGGGCTGCGGCGCGGCGCGGGCGGCGGGCTCGGGCTGCTGCGGCCGCCGCACGTCGCGCACGTACGCGTTGAAGTACGCCACCTCGCGACGCACCTCGTCCACCTGACAGACAAACATATTTAAAAATATCTTGTAAGGCAACCGCAAACGTTGGCCAAATGGCCCTCAGATATCGGAGCAATATGGCAGAGGATTGACAAGTTAGCCAAAAGACTTCATTTCAATCACTCTAACTAAGAGCCCTCGCACATTACGGCCACCAGTCGCCGCCACTAAACGCGACCACCAGTAGTTCGGCTAGACCACTACACGCCGCCACCAGTGGCAGCCACTAGTGGCCGCATCAAGCCACCAGTGGCTGCCACTTGCGTCAGACACTAGCTGCAAGTATCTCGACAGAGGTAGACGTGTGTTGCCCAAGAATGGACGCACTCTTGATTTCGCTATTGTTGCTTATTATTCTAAAACGTAGAAAACGGCGCCGAATTCAGAACCATCGACGACCAATTCATCGGCGTCACTGGGTACATCCAATTCTGACATCACGCAATAAAAATGGACAGCACAAATTGCTGTTCGAAGAGTTAAAATGTTATCCAGATAAGTTCTTCAAGTATTTTAGAATGAGCGTGAACTCATTCAATGAATTACTTAGCGTTTTGCACGATGACCTCAAACATCAAGATACACGCATGAGAAAAAGCATCTCTCCAACAGAAAGGCTGGCTATAACTTTAAGGTAAGTATCATTCATTCGTATCATTTTGCTTCTATTAGTTTGCGACTCACGTGGATTCTAGAACGTAAAACAAACAATTAAAAAAGCCAAATTGAAATAGAAATTATTTATTAATGAGAATTGAAAAATCGCAAACTAAATCAAGTTACATATCGCAGATATACAGTTTTTATAACAAATACACATTTACTTTTACATAGTCAGTTGTCAAAAAGATGTTCATTTATATCATCTGACAAAACAGAATTCATAGTATTATCAGATGCAGATGGCGAGCTAACGGAAAAGTCATGCTCAAAATTTGATTGATATCCCATAGAAGGTGGACGCGAAGCCGATTGATATCCCAAAGCAGATGGACGCGGAGTCGGTTGATAACCCGAAGTAGATGGTTGCATAGTATGGTATGAGCGTCGAAATTATTCAAAAAATTGGAAGACCAATCCCTGAATTTACCTGCACCAAAAGCAATTTCTAGTAGTTCTGGTCCTGTAAACTACTGTTTTGTTGGTGATGAAGCTTTTGGTCTTGCAGAACACATGTTGAGACCTTATTCAGGAAAACACTTGAATATTGAAAAAAGAATTTTCAACTATAGGCTTTCTCGAGCCAGGCGTCATATCGAGTGTGCCTTTGGGATATTAGTGAATAAGTGGAGAATACTACATCGACCATTGAATGTGTCAATAGATTTCGCCGAAGACATCGTGAAGGCCTGTTGTATACTACACAACTTTGTTCGTCAGAGAGATGGATTTAATTTCCATCATACATTGACTGTACCAGGACTTCACGATATCGATAACGCCCACGTGCAATCTCGTCGTTCATTAAACACCAGAGATATATTGAAAGATTATTTTATTAGCAACGAGGGAGCTGTACCTTGGCAAAATAATAAAATATAATAAATATATAATAATAATGTAAAATAAAATTGTCCAAAACTTACCTGCTTTGTTTTTTTCCGCTACATTTTTTTCACTAAAATTTGGAATAAATTTTAGGCACAATTCCTCCCAAGCTTCAGTTTTCTTACCCCTGTCGCTATACAAATCTGACTTTAAATCCCAAATAGCGGGTCGCTCTTCGACATCGGAAATAAAAGCGTCTACATCAAAATGAGGAATCGGATCCGTGGACATCATGCACGTGCATTCAGTACGCAGCTTACAACAAGACTAGACCCGGGAGACGGGATTGGGGAGCGGCGCGCAGGGGTGGGAAGAAGCCGGCAACTGTGGCCGTGTATGCGCACGAGTCGAACGACAAAACGCAGCCACAAGTAGCGAGCGCGCTCGACTCTCGCAGCTTGTGGCTCGGACGCGGCCACTCAAGCGCTCAGTGTGCGCCGATTCTATATAAAATGTATGAAGAAACGCGTCCGCAGGTTGTGGCGGCCACTAGTGGCTGAAGCGTGGCCGCCACTAAGTGGCCAGTGTGCGGGGGCTCTAAGGAGACTCATTTCGAAGGATAACGCCACAATATATTCAAATTAACGCCATGGCATCGAAAAGGTTTTCCTCACAGAACAATTATTATCTTCATAATAATATTCCTTACCTTTTCGCCGTGCTTGTTGAATATATGTTTTCTGATGAAGTCGGGACCTTTGAACTTCTTGCCACTGAGGGGACACAGCCATTTGTCCTTCGCCAACTCTTGTGTGTTGGCTAGAATAAACTTCTCGACTTCGGCATCCGTATCCTAAACAAAAAAAAATAATGAAATATTGCTATCCAAGCACCCTGTGTTTTAACTCGTCCAGTATGAAGTCAATTACCTTAATTCCGAGTTTTTGCAACTCTTCGTCAGAAAGTGGTTTCACGTCTTGCAAGAATGCCGACATTTTGCCTTCAAATGTTTTGACGTAGTCTTGTATCTCCTGCTGTGTTGGCTACAATAAAAAAAAACAATTTTAAATATATAAATCTTCTATTTACATAACAGAAAACTAGCTATAAAGGGGGCCTATGTTACCTTGTTAGCAGGTGGTCCAGACCTGGCGTGCATGATACCGCAACGGTTAGGCATTTCATCTTCGTAAGGGTACTCGCAATGATTGTAGTAATCCACAGAGTGTACAATACGTAAGTATAGCACCAGCCGATCTAGCACCTTCATGAGCTCTGGGTCCGGTTGTTCAGAGGACACAGACTCGGACGAAGCTTCAAGACCTAGTAACTCTTCCTCTTCAGTAGACGCTTCTTCTATTAAATGTTCCGTTATCTTGTGAAGCACCGGGTTCTTTGAGTTCAAGCTAAAGCTCTGTAGACAAGAATAAAATAAATCAGCGTTGCCCTGTCGAAATAGCAACTAAAAGCTCAATAGGCCAAATGGACATGGCCATAGGAATCATAGTAGATGCTTCTAAATTAAGCTGTAAGTGAGAACTCAATAAAATCGCGATCTGTAGGTATTCTACCTCAGTCCTGTTGGCTTGATCACCATCATTAGCTTGTTCGTCGGAGCTGTCATGCCAGAGCTTGGTGCGCGTGTCGAGCAGGTGCGCGAGCCGCGCCGCCAGCCGCGCGTCCGCGCGCAGCACCGGCCGCTCCAGCGTGATGCCCGACACCGGCCGGATGCGACGCTGCAGGTCGCGGTTCACTATAGCACCCAGCTCGCATTCGCGGAGCTAAAATAAATTAATTTAAAATATATAATAATTAATTTAAAAACAAAAGTACTCAACAAACATAGTTATTAAATTCTAGACAGTGGATGACACTGAAGAAATGTCGGCACTTGGTTGGTGATTGCAAATTATTTATTAAAAAACACCTTATACTATCTTTACAGGACTTATACGATAGCTAAGAACTAAACACTTTAAAAAATATATATATTTACAAACATGGTATTGTCTAAGTATTTAAAAAAAAGTTAAAATTATGAAGCACACAAATAATGCTATTTGTACTTTAAAATTTGTCGGCGAGTAGTAATCAGTGTTTTGAGTAACTCACCCTGATATTGTTGAGGTTCCAACAAATATCTTTGATGTTGACATCACGACGGAAGGTGACCCAACCGCGACGGAACCAGCGGCGCTCTGGGAGTGGATCAGCAAGCGCCACGCGTAAGAAACCACCGTAACGTTTGCACATCTACGAAAAAACAAATCTTATGAAACTTTTTTATCTTAACTTTTTTGAGACCAAATTAGCCAATTTCCAAGATATATGGCATGATAAAAAACAGACTATAGTAATACTTACAGCTTCAACTTCAGCTTTAGTAATAGTTGGAGCTAAATTCCTTAAGAATATGGAAGTAGTTTTGTGTAAAGCGCGAGTTTCCTTCTTCTCCATAACGACGTCACTGACCGACTCAGCTTTCTCATCGCCACTTTTATCTTTTTCTTTGTCAATTTCATTGTTGTTTTCGGTAATTTTCTCCACGCTCGGAGACTTTGACTTGGACTTTTCCTTCAGTTTGGGGGATTTGTCAGGTGTTTTAGATTTGGACTTGGATTTACGGCGACTGGTTGCTTCGCCTTCATCTTCTGAACTTGATGATGAAGAGCTAGATGACGAGGAACTTGAAGAAGAACCTGGTGGTGCTGTGAAAATATCATTAAGACTTAATTTTTGTTGCTAGTTGGCCTTAAAATATTAATAAATAATAATGGCCAGTTTTTTTTGTATTATGTTTTCTATTTCAATGTACTAGTTTTTGTCACTTACGGGGTTCCTTCTCTTTCTCCTTCTCCTTTTCTTCGGGCTCCCCCTCAGTGCCGGTAGAGTTGAAGCGGGAGAACAACTTCGCTTGCTCCTGAAGTTGACGCAAATGGGGGTCAATCTCCATTGTAAGTGGCGCTGTGGGTTTCGGCGACTCTGCCTTTTTCTCTTCTTTCTGTACACCAGAAAGATTTTTATTTCAGCCACCATATATTTCACAAACAAATAAACAAAATAAAATATTACACGACAAACCTTATCATTATCATCCTTCTCCTCCTTAATTTTCACATCATCATCATCAATAATAACTGGCTTGTCAGGATCTAATTTATCTAAAAAAAAATATGCATTTTAATATAATAGACATTTAGGAATAGTATTGTAATTGTTTTTTTTTTGTATTTTGCATTACCTGCTTTGTCATTAGTTGTAACATTGTCCTGTGGTGGGGGTTCATCCAGCTCCTTTAAATCTTCTTCAGTGCCACCCTCAAGTTTAATGACAACAGTATCCAGAAGTCTAATCAGTTTATCAGACTTGTCAATATCTACAGAGACCTTGTCTAGTTCACCTTTCTCCAGTAACTCGAGAAACACATTGAGCCGATTCTGCAATCATCAGTTTTAGTAAGTTGTAGGTTTACAAATGAAGGGAAAATGTCTGTGATTCAAAAATTATTTTAGCATACCTTCAATGCACCAAGCTGCTCCTCTTTTCGTTTTACAGACTCTTCAGGGTGGTATTTGATCTTGAACCTAAGAAACAAAATACGTACATTAGTTTTCATTTTTTTAAAGGCTGTCAAGTCCATAAAACACTAAAGAAACAAAGTAAATAGACCGATTTTTATACAAGGAATTATAAATTGCTAAAAGCAAATTAAAATTCTACAACATTTTTATGTAGTAGCCTAAACATTCAACTTGATGACAATGGCAATATACTGGTAAAAGTTTAATTAAATTTTGATCAACAATATCTGTTGCAGTACATTTCCCTTACATATACATAAAATAGATACAATACATATAAAACACAAGTGGAAGTTTGTGTTTAAAAATCGGCCTCTGCAAATAACTACATATAAGAAATAAACAACCTTGTGTAACACATCCAGACTGGTTGAACTTCATGTCACAGAAAACTAAAATTGCTTAGTATACATATATTTAAAAAATCTCATAATCTCACCTGTTCCACACATGTGGAATATAATAGCCCTACCCCTAACAGAAACGAAACCTGTAGCATTGCGCGCTACGGGTCAACGCGAAATAAACTAGCTACACACAGCATTTAATCATTTGATAAAGTTTGATTAAATTTTTCTTAATGATGTCCAGCAATCCACGCGAATACACTGTAGACTGTAGGAAAAAAGGTAATTGTTAACATTTGCATAGCATCTTTGAGAAATTCTAAGCATAACGTGGGAAACTTAACATCTATTATAATCATTTTATTTTCTTGGGACTGAGAAATGTATGCTTAGAATTTCTCGATAACCAGCAAATTATACAAAGAGCAAGTTATTGATTCTCCATATTAAAGAGTCCAATTCCCCACTTTAATTTAATCATGCAAAAATAATTTAGATTCCCCATTATTTTTGAAGATTTTAAGGTGCTTCTAGGTAAGTAAATTATTAATTTGAATGATGCATACCATTCCTCATCTTTATGAGCAACAAAAAACTCATTTAGCTGTTGCCTCCTAAACTCCAGCTTGTATTCATTGTACTTCTGAATAGCATCATCAACGGTGATGGAGTCATCTTGGGCTGCAAGGAATGCCTTGAATGACATCATAGTTGGAGGGCCATCTGTTGCTCCCAGTGGCAGAACAGTATCCCTGTAAACAGAATGGTTACAAGATTAGGGACATGCAAATTGTATACTGTTATAATTCTAGGGAAATGTACAATAACATTGATATCCCACCTTGCAGGTACTGGTGCCATAGGCTGGCCATAGCCTTGATGTGCAGGATGAGGGCTGAAGTGATCATGAGGCCAGCCATACCCATATGAGTCATGTGGCATTCCCCCATATCTCCTTTCATCAATAGGCCAGTCAGGTCTGATGCGTTTGCTGGGTGGACCTTCTCCCCTGACTGGAGAGTATCCCCGGCTAGCACTTGCTCCACCTCGGTAATCCCTGTAATCAGGGCCGGATCGACCTCCACGAGACCTAACAGCCAAGGAATACATATTTTATTTATGAAAAATAACAGCACGATTCTAAATACTCATTATGTACTCTAATTACGTAGCACTGGAATTAAGACAACTAGCTAGATGTGACTTTTTAATAACCAAAAGTATATACACTAATATTTGAAAGGGCTATTTGAATATTTCATTAGTTACATATTAAAAAGTAATAAAGTTCAACGGTTTTGAGCATTTTACTTCTATGTGTGAATGAGGTCACCTAGAAGAAAATATGTGTCCACATCAACATTATGGCTAATACAGATACCTGTTGTAAAATTAAATTTTCAAATATTATATAATGTAGATTGTAACTTACTGATGTTTCTCCTACTTAATACGAATATTTACAAAGGTTTAGTATAATATTACCTTATTATGAGAGCTATAGAACGTTTTATAGGTTTTGAGACTTGGGTGGGAATTTTTGGTGGTTCAAAGGATTGAGGTTGGGATCTGTAAGAAATCAGGGACACGGCGATTAGTACTACTTAAAGTAAGTATATAAAGTAAACATAATGTTTGGAATACCTCTCGGACCAGTCTTCTCGACCACGACTCCTCTCTTCGCGTCGGTCACTGCTACGGTAACTGCTTCCTTCTGCGGTGCCCCGCTCACCGCGAAACTTATCGCGTCTTTTCCGATCGTATTCATCATCACTATCAGCCATATTGGAACAATAAATCTACCCTTTTGTTAACAAAATCACCTTATTTTAATACTTTTCCAGTTATCTGGGTAAACTTTCAATTAAAACGAAAGCGAAAGAAATGAATGAAATCATTCATAGACTAAACAGCTAAACAGAGAGAAACCGACCCGACAGACAGCTTATTCATAGATTATAGAGTTTTGCTCTATGGTTCATTCGATTCGAAACTTCGAAACGCAACAACATTGTCTTTGGCTTAGATCCGGATATTCGCGGCGCGGTAGGTAAAATAAAACCAAAATCATAATCTATATTACTTGAATATGGAAAAAAGGACAACGCACATAGTACCTACATATTTATCAGAGAGTTCCATATGCTTACAAATCATATACAAACAGGTATGCGTGATTTATTATTTTTATTTAGCAAAGGTTTTTTTTTAATTTAGTAGGAACTTCTTGATGATGGAGAAGAATGTTAATTTAGTTTTCAGCTGTATTTACTTACTTGAAACCTTGAAACAGATATGGGATAAAAAAATAAACGGACAGCTGTAGATATGAGTGAAACAGTAACGTACAGTAGGTAGGTACTTAACTTACCTATATAAACATTTTATACGTCACATTTATTTTTGTGTAGTCCCTTATTTACTCCCTATCCCATGTAACCCCTTATATACTCTTGATATTAGGTAGGTAACTACTAGATTATGTACTACCACTTGCGAATGTGTGTGAATTTGCAACCTTTTCGGATGGATGTGCCCACAACCTATTTTAAGGGCTAGATCCCCTTTTATTTTTGTCAACACTATCGGCAGTCATGTAAAAATCGCAATACTTAGTTTGATAAAAATAGGTTAGTAGGTATTTTTTTTTGATGGAATAAAATGAATAAAACGAAAATATTTATAAAAATCAATTTATTCCAAAACTGTTTCTCTGACATCTATTGCTGAAAGACACGAGACGGATGGTTTAATTTAAATAGGAGAGGAAACTATTTCACTACCGTAGGTATTATTTAGAACAATGCAGTTCATCAGTGAGGTCGCCACAATTGTCATGATTGTCGCATTGCGCAGCTCGTGGCACGCAACGTTGATTCCTGCAACGCAATTCATGTGCACCACAACTGCCACCGCAGCCGTCAGGTTCGTCGCTACCATCCGCACAATCCGCCAGCCCGTCACAGAATCTTGAACTCAAAATACACTGGCCATCAGTGCACGTGAATTGATCGGCAGGACATTCTGTAAAATTAAACGAACAGTGAATATTATTTGGATTCAGGTATTCTTCTTAGAATACTGGGTCAATGTTGAGGCAATAGAAGAATAGGAAGCGAACTGCGAATTTTGCAAGATTAGGTAGAAGTTAGATTATTCCTACGTTTATCTTCGCGTCGGGTTCAAGCTGATGAAAAGCTAAGAACCAATATCAAATGCCACAACTTCGAGTCTCGAGTCTTACGATTTGAACGTGGTTGTAGGGATGCCTAAGGTTTTGTTAGTCACAGGTAACGTAAGTAGAAGAGTTCTGTCAGCTAATTTATTTATTCTAAGTAGGTATCTTATATCATAGGTACCTCCTATGTATATTAAATTAAAATCTATCTTACCAGTGGTGCAGTTAACTTCATCGTATCCATCCCAGCAATCGATTACTCCGTCGCATAATTTCGTGTGAGAGAAGCAAGATATGGAGTGGCCGCACCGAAACTGCTTTGTCAGATCGCATTCTGGTGGAGTTTGATTAGTGTTAGTATGTTTTAAATAACATTTTGGTATAGATAGATAGGACGTTATTTTTGTACCTAAGACACCTTACCACAGTACATTTCATCAGATCGATCATAACATTGAATTGAACCATCGCACCGCGCTTCAGCAGGCACGCAGAGGCCATTCCGACATCTCCACTCATCTGGCGAGCACGTCACGAGCGTCAGCAAGCGGCACACGCGCACTCCTCGTGCTTTATCTACTAATTGACAAGCTTCAGTTTCTAAGGCACATAGTCCTCCACAACCTGGAACATAAGATGACATATCATGATTTTTATACTGTTATCTTTTGCCATGGGTTAACAGTTGGTTCTCGAAAGCGCCACTGGCCACTGCACAAGGTTCGACTTCTGAGTCGGTAAGTGGTTGACGTTATAGTATACCCGTACCTTCTTTAGAGAGCATGCCAGCCCAGTCGCAGTCGTCTTAAAAAAATACGTTTGAGGCCGTCAGGCATAATAGAATACAACTCCAAGATTAGAACTTGTTATATGAAAACCTGCAAACCTGCAATTCTCTCGAGAAGAACGAGAGGCTATATTATATAAGATTTTTTTAAAGCTTACCTGTAGGGTCATCATGATCTATAGGTTTTCTACAAACGGACTTGCCGCTATTTTCATCTAACATGCAGATTTCGTTTCTTTGGCACGAGCAAAATCTTTGAGACAAATCTCGGTTGTTGACCTCCTTTGGCTTTTCAGATTCATCCCCCTTTCTTGAAAACTTAGGATATGTTCTTATGTTCTTACGTATTTTGGATATTACGTTCATTAATGTTGAATTATCAACTTTGAAAGAACTATCGTACTCTGTTGTAGTTAAATATTCGTCTGTTGTATTGACCTCTGTCATTGAAGCTAGGTCCAAATAAACTTTCGTTATAGCTGACGCCGTCTCATTGATATCTACGTTTTTTGTTGGCACTACGGTTGTACTAATTTTGTTGGTCATACCTTTTAAATTAGGATTAGTAAAATTGACCAAAATAAAACTTATTATTACGATAGCTACAATCATCACACTTATTGAGCAGGCTTGTATTTGAGTTCTCTTCTTCACAGGACTATCAGCCGAAGCAAAATTAATTATACACCCGAAACCTCTCAGGCTTTTTCTCAGTCTCTGTCGACCCCCACTATTAGTATCCATTTCGTAAGAAGTGTATTTTTGCCTAAAGCTGGAATCAATATGTTGTGATATGGAAGGAATGCGTAGTTGGTTTTCCACATTTGTGGGCTCTAAGTCTCTTGTAAAGCTTTTGTTATACGAACAAACATCTTGTCTTACATTTGTATCAATAAGTTGTACTTGGCGTTCATTTACAACCGCTTCATCTCTTTCTATTGTTACGTCTTTGTTAGGAGTGGAATGATTATGTGGCGTGAAGTTTCTCGGTGGCTTCAGTTCATATTTTCTTATTTTACCTTTGCATGTGTAGCAGTATGTTATCACATTTCTATCTTTAGGCGGAGCTGTAATAATAGCACTCCGTAAGTTACTATTTGTCCAAAGATGGGAACAATATAGTGAGTTTAAATTCACCGAACTGTCGGTGTTAACAGTTGTCGCTACGGAGCCATCGAAACTCTCTGATAAGGTCATTATGTTCTATAACGTGCTTGTTTGTCATAACTTCTATAAATAGACATAATTTAAATCCTGAAACAAAAATCATGATAAATGTAGTTAATGGTTTTGACGTTATCGATGCAATTCATAAACAGCTGTGTTCTTTCTAAATATGTTTAAGGGTTAGGTACTCCTTAAACAACCTTAGAAACATTAAGGTAGCTTCCAATTTGTAATAATGTAGTTACTTATATTACTTGTAAAAGTAGATATAGATTATAATAAATATCGCGTAACAAATTAAACAGTAATTTGATTCTGAAGAAGACCTAACCAATTAAGATCCCCCCTACATGGTGTAGGGTTCACTAAATTATATAGAAGTAACATAATCTCTGTTAATGAAGCGTGTAAATGATATAGTTTCCAGTTCACAACCCTAATTTTCTTTTTAATGGAAGGGTCTTGTGGGTCTTATACTACTGCTTCAGTTCGATTAGTTAATTCCCCTAATAAGTAGTTATAGCTCTTATTCGGAAAAAAACCTTTTTTTTTCATTCATATGGTATTATATACACTCACTTCATATGGTATTTAACAATGGTGAAAACAAACCTAAAACTCGCCATGAGTCTTGGCGGCTGTGGCTGCTAGGCACTTGATCGATTCGATGGTTTAGCTTTCTTATGTAAGTGCGTTTTTATCAGATTGTGTACGCACAAAAACGAAAATTCTAAGTATTTCCTCAAATATGACTCATTATTTGAGGGTTTCTTTGATAGAATTAAAGAGTGTAGCGGTTTGAAGTATTACAAACAATATAGTCATTTATTTAAATTCGCTAGTCACCTAAGGTGTCAAAGCCCCATCACAGCACATTTTTGCGTTAAGTTGATTGTAATGAAATCAAATGATTGTAACTATAGCAGTTACCTATACTTAATGTCTTTGAAATGTTTTGTACACATTTTAGAAACGGCTCCCCTACTGAAAACTTTCACCCGACTCGACTGAACGCTGAGAGTTGTTACATAATTAATAATACATCTGATGCACTTTACCAGCACTCTGCAGTATTTTTCTATTTTAACTAAAATCTCCAGGTAGGTACTTTACTTATGTTCTTTTTTTATTAAATGATCCTAAACTTCTTTTTGTTATCCATAGTGTTTAATTTTACTATTTCGTACAGATTCGTTAATGCTATGTATCTTAATTAACATTAAATTTATTTTGGTACTAACTCCTTCCAATACAAGTTACTAGAAACATGTTAAAACCGCATCAAAAGTTCTACGCACTCCAGCTAACCTCGTGGCAAGCCTACTACTTTCTTCATTTTTTTTTTTAAATCAAATGTAGGTAACATGTAGTTTGGAGAGGTACTGATACAATTATTATATCGAAGAATAACTTCAACTGATCTTGACATCGAACTATGCACTAATTACATTAAAACGCAATGTAAACAAAACAAGATAGCAAATGCTTTTAGCGCGGTACAAAACACAATTTTAATATATAAAACAGACAAATGGTAGGTCAAGAACAATTTCTAGGTCAAACTAGCATTTCAACATCGTCTTAAGTCTACTTGAACTACTCCAGCTCCATAAACACTGACTCTAACTGTTATAAAATTAAGATACACTTACATGAAGTGGTGTCGTCCATTTCGTTCGTCTAGATATCACTTCTCAATAATTATAATAACTATTTTAAAATATTGTCAATTGGAAGTTATCGAACACGTCAGGTCGCTATGCAGCCGCGTGCCGTGTATCGGACTACCGTTGCCGGTGACAACGTCTAACAACCTTACATCAACACCAGCACCCCGTACATCGTACCAGTGTGCGAAAGGGATTAATAATACAGCGGCAAGGCCAGTTAGAAAGGGATGAAATAATAGGGTTGGAGTCGTATGGTGTACCAGCGGCCAAGGTCCGTGCTCGTTCAAGAGTGACACGTGCTATGCAACTGTACGAACATCTGTTCTCTCATACTGGTAATTATTAACGGTAGATCCACTGTTAGGTAAGGCTATATCCTGATAAGTCTATTTTGACACGTAGATAATTTGTTTGACCTACTAATTGTCTGCCGATATTTAACAAGTAATTAGGAATCAATTTTCAATAAAGAGCGCTTTGCAAAATTGCGTTTTTGCTAAAGCTTGCTGGTGAGGAATAAACATGAAAATAATGATTACCTGCTAATTTTTAACTAGTGCATAAACTATGGAAATAATGAAAATCGCTCACTCGGTATTTTGAAAATCCGAGTTTGTGTTTTGCACTATGTTCCATGTTGAAAATAAGGAAATGGCTAAGTTCGGAAATATACGTGGAAAAAGAAACCTGCTGATTGAGACAGAGACTCGACTATTTTGTATATAAACATGAGTACCTAGCCCTATATGGTAGTTATTATAGTTTTTGCTGTTGTTGATATTGATGTATTTTTTATCAGTCAACATAATATGATTCACCCGCTGCAGCAGCGCATTGACCGGGTCATACAAATTTAAAATATGGATGGTGTGAATTATAGTGATTGATTGACACGACATTTTTTATGCGGATGTTATTAGGTCGTTGCTAAAACGGTCTTGTGTGTACCGCTTATCCCGTGAGTATTGGTGCCGAGCAGAAGTGTCGCAGCGCCGCAGTGCTAGGTGCGCGTTGTCGGCGGGACGCGGGTGCATGTGCAGCATCTCGCGGATGCAGCCGCGGCCTTCGGCGGTCGGCGTGGTGGCTGCGACACGCAACTGGAGGAAGGCACAACTCTCACTGCGCGCGCCGCGTGCGGTTGTGGTCACTCGCCCACCTCCTCGCCTCGTTCGCTCGGACGTGCTGCGGCTCCACACACCTCAGTGCTCTGTCACACAGCTACCCGTATGCGCGTTATACCGTACGTCGCGCAGTTTCTCTCGAAAATTAATTAGTATGTGAATGCGGAGTTTTTATTTGTTCAACACGAAAACGAGTGAAATGTTGTTCGCTCACTGATCAGCACGCATTTGCTTCGCCTTTGGACAGGCTTCATGTGAGGGACTGACCACTTCTTTTCAGTTACGGTAAGTGTGATACAAAACATTTTAGCACTGCAATTTTTTACCAAGTTAACACAGCAAACTTTCACTATACGTTGAAAGATCCTTTCAAACGACTCCAAACTATTCTTCAGTAAGTTGGATTAAAACTTAACAATCCAATTTGCTCTGTAATTGAAGAACTAAGAATACCGTGTGTAGGTCAGAAAGTCAGATGTCCCACTTCTCACCGAAACGACATCGAGTTACCAGCAGGCGAACTGTTATTTTGTTCGCTTATTGGTTACGATTTTCGCTACTGATCCAAATTAATTGAGTCGCTCTAAATCTTTTTGAATTATTTGCGTCTGACCTTTAATTTTGCCTTTAGTATTAAGAATTAGACTTTACTTTCTTATCAGATATGGGTTACGCAAAATAAAACATGCAAATAATAACAGGTCGTTACCCTTATCTAGCAAAACATTTAGGTAATGTCGTAGGAACCTAGTTGTAAATTATAACGTCATCAAAATAATACTTATTGACCTACTAGATAAAAAGGACTTAAAAATACAGTCCTACATTTATTTGTACATGTTTGAAATGTAAACATTCTTTGATACGAAAACATTGTAATTTAATCATGTTTAAATAAACATTTCGATACATTCGGATATTGAGGAAAAATTAGGGCAATGATGCTCATTTTTATTATATTATCTGTTTCATCATTTTATAATCATGGTGAATTGTTAAAATGTCTCCAGCGAAAGCCTACCTAACTAGAAAGGTTACTTAGATGATAAAGCAGACTTAAACCGTAACTATCTATCTCTGTGTACTGAGTATCGAAAAAAGTGAAATTCGTTTGTGTTTACAGATTCCCAGCATTTCTTACAGTCACGTCTGAACTCAATAGGGTATTTTAGTCTAGATGAGAAAAAAATTAAAAGTGTATTACAATGATTGTTTAGAGGAAAAGCAATCGGGAAATGTTAGTTTCACTTCGTAAGGTACATAAATATATTTTTTATTGCAGTTTAAAGTTTTTAGGTTTTTTTATCTGTCTTTGAACACTACGAAATGTCGCCGCCATGCTAATGACGTCATTACGGTAGTAAACAACTTTTAACCAAGTGTTTCTCATATTTATATCCACTGGTACTTGAATCCATAATTTGTCTGGTGTTTTTACACTAGTGTTCTCACATTCAGAAACAACACACCAACGATACGAAGCATAATTACTCGTTATTAAAATGTTCAATACATATCAAAATATGTATTACTGACAGCTGTAGTTTGCTTACTAACGTAATGACGTCATGACCAAAAAACAATCATGGCGTCCGTTGTGTGCCGCGTTTTCGCGAAATACGCGCGAAATTTGAAATTATGATAAAACAATTAATTTATATTCGTACATAACGTGAGAAAAAAAAATATTTTTAATTTTTTAGAGATATATTAAGACTAAAGAATTTATTTAAGATATATTTCAAAAATGCATGTAATACCCTATTATGTGTGCAGATGATGATGATGATGTAGGTAGTAAATCCAGTTAGTTCTTCTTAACTTAATGTAGTTCTATGCTTGGGTTTGGTTTTGTTATAATTGGACTTTCTCGTGATATAGGAATCACTCCTACCTACTACAAAATTAGATTAAATGCGTGAGCATTACATAAGCATAAAGGTAAACATATTTTGTTTAGGTTGTCTTATTATGGTAAATTTGGTGACATTTTACGTTTTTTCACTCTCTCTAACGTTTATTTTTATTTAAAATGGTTCATTGTTAAACCAATTTAATAACTTTTTATTAATTTTTGCATCGACTTTTGAACCTCCTCCGAAAAAAAGTTTAGCCTATCTGCCTATATTTTTACAAACAGATTGAAACCTTACTTAAAAATTGGCGAATGATAGTATCGAAACCACTGTGATTGCAACTACTTTCTTTCTGGCAAGCCAAAGGAGGCTAACGGCGGTTGTCACTGTGCTCAGAATTAATAAGTGTTATGGCACGTTTTGTATTACCCGCATGGAATATAAATAGCTGTGACAATTTTGATAATGCGTTATTTTTATTGTTATTCAGTTGAGTGTACAAGTAATGCACAAATAGATACTTACAAATGTTTGTCGTTTACAAATCGAAATTGATGTCCCGGATATGACTTCTAAACCTAGTTTTGCAGCTTTAAACTTTCCTATGAATACTAATTGATTTGTGATTCCTCGAGTTGCACTGGCTTTATTTCTTAAATATTCATGTTGACGCAAAATATTGAGGTATCGCTTAAAGAGCTTTAAAGTTTCATTGCTGAAATGTTAAAATAAAGAATCTCGTTGTCTGTTCGTAAAATAGGTACGAAATAAAATTAGGCAATTTGTCATTAATTTTCAATTAAGCATCAATCGGTGCCTATAATAGTCGTTACTATAACATCATTAGACAGCATTTACTTTATTCAAATGGCGGCTTCATTACGCATCAATAGTAAGGTGGTTTCTCCTAATTGAACCTAAATATTAAAGGCACAAGTATGCAATCTGCCGCAACACGTTCTATAATATAATTATCAATAATTAGAGCAATATCCATTTATGGATATTTGGGCCTGTACAGATGGTCATTGTATCTTTGTGCAAGAACTAGGAAATACTAAATTACGTCTTCCTGTTGCTCATGCAAATTAGGTGTCACACAACATGGTGTTTATCAGGACCGGTAGCAATCGAGTAACTAGGTGAGACTACGAAAAGAGGGATTATTCTTTCTAACAGATCTCCAGCTATTAGTACGATTTGTCATTTAAGAATTTGATAAAATTGTGAGTCTCTTCGACTTCTGGATTACCTAAACTTATGACCCAAAAAGTTCTCGAATGAGCAACATGCTGAATTTATTTGTATAAGGATGCGTTTAAGAACTTGCGTCATACATGGAAAGCATGTTCGCCTTGGCTGTAATAAAACCACTTGTATGCATTGGACCAGGGTGGCGCGACGTTATGTTGAAATGTCAACGTCTGTTGGTAACTTTTGCCATCCGTATAAAATATGTACCTATCTAAATTTTATTTGGTTAAATTACTTAAAAAATGAAATCATTATAAGTCGTAAATCTTTGTAGTAAATACTACATACGCAAACGAAATGGTTCGTGATAAAAATAATTAAACGCTACGTGAGTCCTACACACAATGCGTCCTTGTTTCAAAACAAAGGAGTTGATCGAACAAAGGGTCCACCTCTGAACATACAAGGAATTTATTGTTTTTATCACTTTATCGTTAACGTTTCCGCTATCTTTGATGAGTCTAAGGACTGTACTATTGATTGCGTGTTAGTAAACTTCCTTAGTTAGGTAGAGGTACCCATAGCAGGAGCTACAAAGGATTGTACAATTTGCTAAGTAACGACAGTTACGCACGCTAATATTAATTTTATAAGACCTAGATAAATATTAATAACCTAGTTTATTACTTTATTGTTCTACTTACTTTACGAGGCGTCGTATCAAATGTTAAGATAATATCAAACATCTAATTTAACAAGGTACCTAAATATTATTTCTATTGTATTGCATTATAGAGAATTACAATAATTCAGGACCCTGAATTACAGTTTGTTATGATTAATTCTTCTATTCGCTCAAAAGCAAAACATGTTAGCTATACCATTTTGATCTTTAAATCTGATATTTATTTAAAACTAGAAACAATGTTACATTTTCGAGCATTTTCTGAAAAATTCGAGCTTATTAGATGCGTTTTAGGTTAGCTATACAGGAAAATGCATTCGTATTTTTGAGTTTCCTAATATGTATTTATACTAGGTTTAAATTATTTGTATTTTTAAATATTAAAAGTCCATGCAAAACTCTTTTACATAAAGTTTGAGGATTTTTTTTTAATTTTTTACCTAATTTTAGAGGAGCGTCCTATTTTTCTAAAATCTGTATTATCAATTAAGTAATTATCAGGAAAAAATTAAGCGACGGGGTCGTTAACGTATAACGCGATAAAGATAACAGAATAGATAGATAGCATAATTATTCCTATAATACGCGTTCAAGTTTATTATTATTACTTCCATTCATCTTTGTTTACTAGATTCACGTCTCTATTTGTATTGATTTAAGATTAATACGCATCGTTCAGGGACAGAGTTCACGACGAGGCCTCGACATGCTAACTGCGATATTTATTAATAAACATTGATCAATACGTACTTAGTATAACAAAGAGAACGCTGCTAGAACAAGGAAACTTCGTGGGAATTACTACTTAGTTGTAATTACTCGTCACCATTAATACATTGAATAGCGTTTGTTATTTAAACAGAAGTGTAGTGTATATTAATGGGGATTTTGAAAGTTCAACCGTTGAAGCTACGAATGGGTAGTAGGTGTACATAACAATGGTTTGATTGTGTTAAGTGCTTGATAACAAACCTCATTAACTTTTTAATTAGAATCGCGGTAATTGTAGGTAAGTTGTTAATTTATAAATTAATCGTACGCAAAACACGTGAGCATCCGTGCGACTGGCTGGCATCGCATCTAGCGACATGTAACACTAGCCTGGTTACAGCCTGCCTCGTGTGCTGCTCACCTGGGACACGTCCTACAATGTAAGGTTTCCTTTAAGTACTTTTTGTATATCAGGTACATACTCAAAAATAACATGTTGGTACCTTTGTTTATTACTTTTCTGTTTTGTTTTTATGGAGCGCACTGGTACTGCAATGAATGGAACAGCGAGTTAAATTATAGCTTTGTATTAGTCATCCATTCCTCGATTCCTATGAGAATTGTCATATGCTTTCAATGTCTCAGATACCTACGGCTATGTAGGTAGGCCTTATTAGGTACTGCTATTTTCAAAATATGCTGTTAAAATTTACACAAAACGCTAGGAGTCCAATAGGCAAATTACCCAAGTTTATAAAATAAAAACCTGAAATACCTACGTCAAATTAGATTTTAGTTTTAACTCATAAATGCGAAAGTTGGTTTATTTTCTACGCTTTCACGTTAAAATCTGCGATTGAGAACTAAATTCGGTATGGCTTGAACCCTGCTTTTCCTCCGACTATCCAAAGATAAAAATCAGAAAACCTAATTTTATCGATAGTTAAAGACTTATTTATCCGAATAGTTTTGTAAGTTACGCCAATATTTGTGAATCGCGTAACTGAGTCATGAAATATTAGATCAAAGAAGCTTACGGTACATTATTTGACCCAGATATTATACAGACGACGTCAACAACATTTTTTCAGTAGGTAGTAGTATTTTAAATCACATTACCATAATGTGTTTGCGAATACATAATATATTAAGTTTTTTTTCAGAAAATTTAAATAAAACGAAATTTTTGTGTTGATATTTCAGTCTAATTTAAATGCTCATACGAGTAATACTTACTTACACGTCCCATATAAGAGCTTACTGACATAATTATAATTAGGTACTAAGTATCATGCGCTTATAAATAAAAAGCATTGTGTCAATGAACTACTGATAAGCGAACATACATCAGTGATCACCTATAATATCAGTACATACTACCCAACACAGAGTATTTTTCTCAAATGATAATATGTAGGTAGTTAGTATTTAGATCATCTGTAACTATAGCAAAGTTTTCTTATCACGAAAGTCCCGTTATTATGAAGGTTAATCGTTCGAGAACAATATTGTTTTGGAATAACATCATCTGTTTTTAAAGTGTATCATAGTATAACGCGGTGTCCTGCGTGAGCGACGAACGCGACGCGACGCGACGCTGCGAACGCGACGAACGCGATCAACTCAACGGCATGCCCTACATGTGGCCTATGTGAGTGTCTGCGGCGAGACGCGACGTTACGCGCACTTGATTTGAGGGCGACCAGATGCGACACCACGAACTATTCAGAAGCGTTGTGGGACAAAAAACATAAACATTATTGAAATCGTTTTTTAGTACAAAGAACTGAAAGAATGTTGCTGTGTGTACTTTAAATATGAACTTTCAAGCAAAATTGTACTGTATTTCTCCATGATTTGAGAAGTAATGACCAAAATCACGTAGGACACTTGTCGCGTATATCATCGCGTCGCATTACGTCGCGTCGTGTTGCGTCGCGTCGCGTCGCGTTCGTCGCTCACGCAGGACACCCCGTAAGGCACGTCTGCGTAATCGCACGACAGAAGAGGTCAGTCTTTTTATCTGAATAGCGTCACAGCGCCGGCGGTGAGGTCAATTATCGTCTGATTTCCACAAGTGCTTTATTAACGCAATCGTCTAATAACTGTTGATTCTATTAATTCATCAATATTACTCACAAGCGTGTTTTTACCCGACTGCCAAAGAAGGAGGGTAATGTTTTTCGAGTGTATGTAAGTATGTATGTATGTATGTATGTATGTATGTCTGTTCCTTTGTGACCTCCTGTAGCCTAAACGGCTTGATGGATTTTGATGTATGAGGTATCGTTAGATTTGTCTTGATTACGGGAGTGTCATAGGATACATTTTATCCTAAATTTCCCTTTAAAAAAATATGTATGCGGTATCATTAGATTCATTTCAATCACGGGAGTAATTAATATAGGATACGTTTTTTCTCAAAATTCCCACGGGAACATGTTAATTCTGCGTCAACGCAAAGCAACTCATGCGTTAGCAAGCAAAAAGCGATTCTTTTGGCGATACAATCACGTCGTCTTGATCAAATGCATGAACGTCGTCTTGATCGTCTTGAACGTCGCATTGGCGGTAAATTTATGTTGCGGAGTAACATCACTCGTAATCTAAAGCCAAATGTCGTCGAAATAATTTAAAATGGTACTTACATATACATAGTCTTCTACATCTACAACATTTTCGTTAAATAAAAACAGCTAAAAAGTTATAAATAAAAGAATTATTATTAAAAAAACAAAATACCCGACTGCACACTAAAAAAAGAGTAAAACAAGCCCCACAATAATATTGATCAATACAACTTTACTGAATATAATTTATAAATATTGATGGAAAGCATCGCAGGCGGGGACCACCTTGACCGCCACCAACGAAAATTCTGCTAAATGGTGCACAACCGAAATGACTATAAATAAGCCTCTGTTGGTCCCCGCCTGCGATGCTTCCCATCAATATTTATAAATTATATTCAGTAAAGTTGTATTGATCAATATTATTGTGGGGCTTGTTTTACTCTTTTTTTAGTGTGCAGTCGGGTATTTTGTTTTTTTAATAATAATTCTTTTTTAAGATAAATTTTATTTTTTTAATTGCCTCAAGCCAAAAAAGAAACTAGATTATTGTTCAGATACAGTCCAGTATTAGGTGTGTGTGTTCCTTGCGAGCAGTGCTTGGTGATTTTGCGAAAATTTACACAAGTAGAGATAAAACATTTTAGAGGTACGTGATTTTGCTCGTATTTGTAATCACGCGCTATTAAGGGTGCATTATTAAGAGTTCTGATTCAAAAATTTCTGTACAAAAGTGAGTAGGTTAACACATTGTTTTTGTATTGATGTTTTGTTTGGTGTTCGGCGTAAGGGAATTTCATGTACGTGGGAGAGATAATTTGCACTTTATTACTCACCTCAAAAAGAAAATCGATGTCAGAACAGTTTAAAAATCGGTTTTCAGGAGAACCCACTAAGAAATTGTATTAATCCATTTGATTAGATAGCCGTTTGCGTTTGTACACGTTTTCCGGCGTCCAGGCCGGCTACTAACACTATTTATACTTCACTATAGATAGCTTGCGCTGCGCGACACGGACACTGAATAGCAAATGAGAAAAATCTGAGCAATGACCACGTCGCGCCCTCAACCTCGACCAGCCTGCAGACGCTTAATTCTACATCAATTTAACATGATCTTATGCGTTACCTATTGTCTTACGTTGAGAGATTTAAACGAGCATTGCCTTGTCATACTCCATTGCCAAGAATTAAGAGAATTTTATCAACATGCTCTTTCAACTATTTGTGATAAGTTGCTGTTATGCATAAAATTCTCAATAAATTCCAAAATAGACGCAAATTCCACCTGTCCTTCGAGTCCGCCCAGGTTTATAATTTGATTAGCATTTCCAGCGAGGAGAACGAATACGTAATATCAACATAACATCAGATAGGCGTATTATCTATCTAATAGAGGGGACGTGCTAACAAATATAATTGAAGTGCATTCCGATGAGAGCATGTGCTCACAATAGGTGAAAGTAAGTTCGATGAACCAAACGAAAGTTTTTACAAAGGGATTCTGGATGCCAGTCGGGACAGCGCGTGTGAACGCGCACTCTCCAGAAAGTAAAATGTGCAATTGTCTATACAACAATGAAAATAGTTTCTAACTGCGAAACATATTTTTCTGTAATTCAATTCAGAATATGTGTAATTGTGTACATATCTTTCTTATTTTTAATTAATTGTCTTAAAAAATATGTTTTTAAAAGCCTTCGTATCGTTGCTCAAACGCGTTTATTTAATTGCAGCCGGTAGAACCCCAAGGAACTTATTAAAAAGAAGTCCCTACATACCTAGATAGCAGGAATATAATAAGGAAGCCAAAATTATGTTAAACTAATCCATTGAAAAGATAGACGCAAGTATCAACTGTTTATATTAAAGTGAGCCGATAAAAGCGTTTGTTTACATCGAACGCACGGCCATGATTTCTTTGACGAAACTGTATAGCGAGCACCATATTGGGGCAACTTGAGTTGTTGCATAGATGCTACTAGTGACAGCCAACACTTACGCCTTTGCATCATTCATGAATGCATCGTGAATTCGCGACCGTGACATTTTTGGAGAAAGTAGAATATAATTAGAGCTTGTTGATAGTTTAGAGGTGTCCGAATTAATTGTAGATATAATTTATGAATTATTTCTATTAGAATACTGACACTTTAAAACAAGTAGTACAGGATTCATATAATAAAATAATGATAAGGTGACAGATAATAAAATTATGATTCATAAATAATAAATAAATATCATTACAATAACGTAAACCACAAGATGTGAAGGAGCAATTTAGAGAAAGCTTATCGAGAAAGCTTGGCACTAGTCCAGAACACGTAAACCGACTACAAGAAAAATATGTCGTTTGTTGGAGTTATATCACAAAGCCTACCGTCATTATGTTTAATGGAATTTAATTTTATGATGGGGGATAGAGTGGTGTTGCATAATCATAAACCCGCATGGTAATATCGAATCAATTTTGTTCGGTATTTAGTCCATTGACCTGAAACCGAGTTTTAAACTATTGGCATTGAGATTAAAGGATTCGAAATATTTATGAAAATATCTGCGGGTATTTTTCATTAAACTTATCGAGGTATGTGAACTCATATTTTACCTCATGCATGTTGCAGCGAAAGATCATGAAGATTTTCTTATTTAGTTCACTATAGAACCCCACAAGTTATTCACTGCTGGAAAAGTGTTCTAGTTCTTCAGACAAGGTTTATGACAAATGTATCCCATGGTTACAAATCCTAAAAGAAATAGATAGTAAATATATAGATATATTTGGTTACTAGTTGTGTCTATTTGCGGCCTCATTTAGCGACCTTCGGGGTTAGGCAAAGATTGGTAATACTACATGCCCTCCAAAAACTCACACTTATTCGAAGCTAACTTACCTACTACGTTATTGCACCTACTGCATTTAATAATCTTAGTAATACATGATTTTTTATGTGCAGTAATTACCTACCGCAAAATCACCTTTCTTTTTGTTAGTCGCGTATAATTGGAGTGGCGGGAACCCATAGTTGCTCGTTGAATCTGTTCCACATTTTGGGGAAATGCAGAGAATTCACTTGGAGACTTCAGAGAGTCGTCCCAAATCTGAGCAACTGAGCGATAGGGCCCAGGATCCATTTCAATCGCATCGTTATCACATTTAAATTGAAATACCTAATGTGAACAGTTTGTACTGCCACAAAGAAAAGTTTTATATTTCTTTGTTTTCATTCTGGGTGTGATAAATAAGGTACCTAAACATCGGTATCTTAAGGAAAGGTTACTTGGAACAGGTTTTTAAAAAGTTTTTTCCCTTTGCTTTGCGAAATCGGCAATTTTCTTGTTTACAAGTATGGAAACTTGAAAGGACAATCACCCTTACCTTCTAAAATTCCTCCTTTATCTTTGTGGCAGGTATTTATTTACTACCGACAAAAATACCGATAGGATGCAATTTAGAATGCCATCACGGGTAGGTATCGTTGTAGAACGTACCTATAATAATTTATCCGATTCGCCTATCTCGCAAAATAGTGACTAACCGTTTAATTAACGGATTGTTTTCGGTAATAACAAGTCTGATAGTTATTGTTGTTTAAGCTTGAAAGACATTAAGTACCAGCAGTGGTTATACAATTAAATCAACCAAGAAAGAAGACAATCAGTAGGTAATAGATACGGCATGCATAAGACATGATATTGTAATACATCCGTGGAGGGATAATGAATACGTGTTTCGTAACCAATAAGTATTAAGTATAATTAAAACCCTACGGAAGGCGATCGTTATGCAAGTGCAATGTTCCGTTGGCGACAGTAGCTGCGGTAACGGTGAGCTGCGAGACGGTGACTGTTCCTCCCTACCACCAACAGGAGAGATTACATACAGGTTTTACTTGCACATCCAAACAAGAAATCTAGACTCGTTTAAGAATCTAGAATAAAATAGAAAATTACGGACACATGACTTAAATTGGCCATAGAAATAGAAGCATAGCTAAATGGTGTGTCAATTCATTTGAGTAACGAACTATGTAAATGTGTTATATAACTTTAAATAATAACTATAAAAATAATACTTTCTCGTCACAATGCGTGCAATAAATAGAATTTAATGTGAACAGGAAAAGACATATCATCATATATGATTACAATGATTACGAATAACCTCATTTACCTGTTACTGTTGGTAGGTACATACTTGAGTGTCGGATACCGGGCACAGTCATCGTAACAGTGAACAAAAAATGACAAAGGCTCGATGGCGTTGATTAGGTAATCTCACGAATATCCAAATTACGACCATAAAGGGAGAGCACGCGGTATGGCCAGTGAAAGTGGACACACGCTGTATCAAGCGGGCAGTCGAAAGAAAGTGGCCTGGATGAATAATCCTTGATTTGACTGCCATCCGCGGAGAGAAAACTTACGCAACCACAACTTTACGTTTTTATGCAATTGCAATATGAAGCTGCAATATACATTTTGATAAATAACAATATTATATTTTATACACTTTTCGAAATTTGATATATATGTATAGATTGTGAAGACGCATCATCACTGATCAATCTGTAATTTTCAACCTTTTTCCTTCATTCCGATCATGATCACTGTAGGAAGTTTAGGTTTCACAAAGAGGTTTTGTTTTAAAAGATCATTTTCCACTTGTCTACAGGGACAGTAAATTTTCACTTTCCGTGCCTGGTGGTGGAAAGGTCAAAATAATTTCTAAGCTACGCGGTTAACTATACCGCGTTATATTTTGTTTATTTTCGTTTCTTATCTTAATATTTCAATTGTTGTCATGACACAGAAAAAAATATGGACCCTATGAACTTTCAACTCATCTGGACATTGACACTGGCCTGATCGATTTTAATTGTTGTTGAAACCAACAACAGTGATGTATGTACTACTTGACGAAGACAGAGCTTTACTGTAAAATGAATTTATGAAATAAACAATAAAGATTTTTATCTCTAAAAGTAGAGTTGTGTGACTTACACACACTTTTCTTCGTAGCGAATTTACTTAACCCAACGTAATCATACAAACTTCAGCCTTTAGCTAAGCTTGTTTCCCATAAACGCAATTTTTACAGTTTTCTGTTTTGAAAACACGCGGCTTTGCCTCAGCCACGAGCTCTACTTACGAATGATAATTTCTATGATAATTGTGTGAACCAATTTTAATAATTCTTTTTTATTTGAAAGAAAACTAAGTTAAAAAATGCTTGCATTTACGATTAGGTAATTACAAACTTAGTTTAAAATGAGTTAATTATTTTTCACTTCTGTACACAGCAAAACAAATGAATTCAGTGAGTTATATATCTAGGTATATGTATATTCTACCTATCAACGTTGGCGTTGCATGTCAACAAATGCTTTTATTGTTGCCGTGGCGTGGCGTGTGCAAGCATGATAGTCATCATGATATCCTCCGGCTAGCACAAATGACGGTTCCTATGTAAAATGCATTTCTTTTGTGCAACCACGGCATTATTTAATTTAAAAGCATCATATTTATACCCTAATCTTCTTGGACAAGCCTAGTTCGCACCTAATAATACATCGTATTAATCCTACTGCTAAGTTTGAAAACCAGATCGAAGATGCGATATTTTTTTCTTCCAATGAAAACACACGTAGAAAATTGAAAAAGGATTGAAAACAAAATACTCGCTACTGCACACGTCTACTGCAATAAACTCACTGGCACAATGAGAACCATACAGCTAATAAAAGTACCTAATCTACTTGGAAATCGCTCAGGATTAATCAACAGTACATATTTAGGTATATTGACCTATTGTCGGCTCTGAGCGTAGTCATAATACGTAACACAATGTTAAGATGTATGAAGCTGATTACTATAACAACAATGTATTGAGCAATTGCATTGTTGTGGAGTTATGATAGGTGAGCAAACGCACCGTGCGATACGACCGTCACTTTCCAGCAAAGTCAATGAAGCGGGGAGAAAGTGCCGACCTCCACGTCCGTATACAACTGCCGTCTGTAAAATCCGCTGACTCATAAAACATTCGCACTTCGCGCGTATCGTGGAAGCAGTGGGTATTCGTTACTGCCATTGCAAGTATGCAGTTCTATTCTTATGGACTGAGACCCTGGCCAACGGACTCAATTATAATATTTTCATGTTAATCCAATTATATTATTTCCGTTACGTTTGTTTGGGTTCCGCTTTTACTTTTAATTTTTATTTTATATCGGAAAAATATTATGTATTATATAAAGAAAAAGTTTTAACTGTCTGCTATTATTAATATATAGTATATTTATTAATATATAGCACGTATAAGTTGTCTACTCATTTTCCTGTGCAAATGTAAAAGTATGAGTCAATTTCCGAGACATCTTGTAAAAAGTGAAACTGACATTAAACTCGGAATGACCAAAAAAACAATATAACGTTACAATATTATGTAAAACAGGATTTGCTGCACAGTTTCACTTTTAGCTAATATCTGCCTACAACGAAGAGCTAAGAAAACTAATCCTGCTAAACTATGCTACCACCAAGTTATGCATTTGGCAATTTGAATACAACTATAATATTAATTAATATCAATTTCGAAAAACGAATAACTCATGATTAAATGAATTGTGTAATCAATTACTATGCATAATTTCAAATGAATTTTAAGCTCCTGGTAAGTAGATGGGTCGACTGTAATTGACCTCCTATTAATAAACTTACCTATACATATTTTTATGACTAGGAAAGGTGTTTAATTCGAAAGTTTTCTGTAAGAATTTTAATTTGTTTATGAGGTATTTACCACATAATAGCTAGAATAACGGAACTTTATGGACAAGTATAGAGGATATCGTTACTAAGAAAGAGAGAGCGCTTTTATGACTTTCACGATTTAAATGAGAAACGCTTTGTCATATTCTATGCCTAACTTAGTATTCACATAAATATAGATATACAATATTTACTTAGTTGTAAAGGTTACGATGATGTCAGAGGTCATTGATGCGATCCGTTCGGTTTCATTCCGCGGTTTCTGGTGGTCAAGGCATGAAGGTAGACGGACGAGCTTTCTTTGCAAGATAGTGAAGAAGAATAAGTGATGGATGTTTGACAGCATTGAGGAACTTGAGGAATAAGCATTTTAATTGATAGCTATGCTTTTCGAAAGGCAAACACTAATGAAAGGCCAGCAAGCAATAAAAATATCTATGTAATAAAGTTGAACTTTTATAATAAACGTTAGTTTCATTGCCTGTTGAGATTTGTTATTTTAATTGCGTCTATTGATTAGTCTGGCCCAATATATACAGTAGCACCGTTATACAATATTTTAATGACATATTAAAATGTATCACAATAAGACGTGTGTATTTGTGTTATGGGTAGCTGGTTATATAAATGGTAATGTGTGGCGTGAACTAGTTTGTTTGTCATGATGTAACTGATATAACACATTTAACGGCATAGGACATGATGGCCCAATGAAAGTTAGGTGATTCTAAATTAAAGCGGCCTTCAATTGAAGTTGCATTAGAGTTTAGATGTTAGGGCATTTGAGAGTACGTTATATGGAAACTGATCTCAGTGACACTTGCATTTCGTAAATGAAATAATGTTCTATAATTTTTCTTTTGTGTCCTAATTTTTTTTTATTTATTCAGAGCTGTATACGGATAGAAAAGTATAGTTTTATAGAAAAGATTTATCAGGCATTTAAATACTACATTGAAAAAACTAAATATGTCGACGATGAAGCAAAATATAGGCTAAGAGACAGGATACGGATGAAGCGAAAAAGTACCGTTAGCGAAAGTCGGATAACCCAATTATTTTTATAACAGAACATCATTTAGGCGTATTAAATAAATCGGAACGGATGTTTATCAAAATAACACCAAACACTATTACAAGAAATGTGTTGCATTGTATAATTTTCTAACATTTGGATATTATGTAAAAATTGTACAAACAACCATCACAGCTATTCGTCCTACTTGTTCACAAGTTACGAACTTGCTTGGATCAAAACCAACATACCATAAAAATGCTGCCATTTAGAAGTTGGAGAAGTTTCCTTCAAAAACATTTTTCTGGACCTTTATCGTTTTTTTGCCAGGGTTGGTCTGATAAGCGCGATCACTAAGTACTTTGATTATAAAACTAAGTACATAATCAATTCAACTCATTTGTATTATTTATATTGTTTCAGATACTTCTTTCTTCTTCTCTCAGTTATGATTATAAGGATACGATGGCTCATGCAATGGATCGCCACAGTTTCTCTAAGTCTGATGATGACTTCAGGTAATTTCCTAATAACAATATAATTGAGTTCGTTTTAAGTAACCACATGTCAAACATTCATCAAGTAATTTGTCATGATTACAGGTAGCCCTATATTTCTGCAACAAACCGGAAGGAATCATCGGCCAGTGATAAAATGGATGCCACCTAACGACGATTGGAACTGGACGTTGACGCCACGCAACGAGGAACCATTCTTCCTTCCTTCTAATTATAATCATACACTACCGCCATCCGCTAATGAGACTGAACTTATTGCTCACATGACAGCTTTAAAACGAAATTACTCTCGTCTTCTATGGGACAGCGACAAGAGTACTAACCTTCCAGTATTTGTGGAAAAAGCTTTAAAACTTCTTAATTTAAAACAAGTTTATTACGAAGTAGAGCACTCTGTTATGTCTAAGGTTTCGTGCACGGCTTGCAAAGCTGGTGCCGGACTACTTCAACATTACATAAGACTCGGTAAAAGCAAAGATGAGATCAACAAGATGATATATCAATTCTGTGTATCGTTAAAGATTCAATCGGCTCGTGTTTGTGAAGGTATTACGAGGCTGTTTGGGGTAAGCAACTTATGAAAACCGAATAAATTAATAGGTCTTTCTCGAAATATCAGTTCTTTACCATAATCTTCTCTTATTTCAGAGTGAAGTGGTCTACGTATTGAAGCGTATCACAATAGGTCCCGACGAAATCTGCAGTTTTGTGATCGGAGACGCGTGTGGCGATGTCTATAACCCTTACCACGAGTGGGAAGTGGCATTCCCTCCTGTGCCCAAACCCGCCGTGCGAGCACTTGAAGCTCCTGTCAATAAAGCTCCGACGTTTAAAGTGCTGCAGATTTCCGATACACATTTCGATCCTTATTACGCTGAAGGTGCGTGTTAATGGTTTTGAGTAATAGAAAATTGACCAGCCTAATTTACGGTCATTAATTTTGTCGTTAATATCAAAAGCAATTAAATATATAATAAGGTCAGGTTGATTATAAAATTTATTTGTTATATTTATTGTTGTAAACCCAATTCCAGGTGCAAATGCGGAGTGCAACGAGCCTCTTTGCTGTCGAGCGTCCAGTGGGCCTGCGCTGACGCCGGGCGGAGGCGCCGGCCGCTGGGGAGACTACCGCAAGTGTGACACACCCAAACGTACCATAGACCACATGTTGAAGCACATAGCAGACACTCACACCGTACGTATCATTCAAATAATTTGTTAATAAACGTATCTAAAGCCAAGATTCAGTGAAACGGTAAAATATAATAAACATAAAAGGGGAGTGCGGCCATAATGGACTGCATGACAATTTAACATGGGAAGCAATGCGGTGCCTTAATTGGATAACCACTTTGTGATGCTCGAAATGAGACCGTACCGGTTCTCGTAATATTATAAAAAAATGGCCCAGCACCGGAAGTTTGAAATCGACCTGCACCAATCTAATAAATTGCTTTGAAAAGATAATAACTTACTGTTGTATTTTTTCAGGACATTGATTACATCTTATGGACGGGAGATCTACCACCTCACGATGTATGGAACCAAACCAAAGAGGAGAATTTAAAAGTGCTGCAGGAAACTGTAGCACAAATGTCGGACATGTTCCCCGGAGTTCCGATATTCCCTGCCCTTGGGAATCATGAGTCATCTCCAGTCAATAGGTAAGAATATGTGATAACACTGCACGTCGCAATTTATCAACTGCCGTCGGGGTCATTTTAATTATGATCCCTTTCTAGATCGTGTGTTCTTGGAATATAAGCAGTGTAAATTACGCAATGACAGCATTGATGCGGATGTAATACCACAGATACATCTATATATTACTCACTGATTGCTTAGCGTGCGGAAATACCTGCCCGGTGGACACTAACCGCAATAATGTCGTGTTGCTATTCCGAGAAAGCATGCTAGGAATACATTAGATCAACAACGGTTCTGAGTGTGGGAAACTGGCCTGCACTTTGTGACCTTTTAAATATTTTACAGATTTTTATATCAGACGTTCAAGTTTCTCAAAAACTATACTTATATAGGTATAGCATGATCGACCTTTCTTCCAAATGACACAATTATTAAATAAGGAGGAATCTATTTGAAACAAACTGTTGACATGTCACTTACTGATTTGTTCATTTTCAGCTTCCCACCGCCTTACATAGCATCTTCGGAGCTGAATATAGCGTGGCTGTACGACGAGCTGGACGCGCAGTGGCGTCGCTGGCTGCCGGCTGGAGTCTCCCACACGGTGCGTCGCGGGGCCTTCTACTCGGTCCTCGTGAGGCCCGGCTTCCGCATCATATCGCTCAATATGAACTACTGTAATAATAAGAACTGGTGAGTAAATATAAGTACCTACTTCTTGAGAGCTTTAGGTCATCAATTGTATTTTTGTGTATATTTAAATCCGTCATTTCCCATTTTTCCAGGTGGTTGTTAATGAACAGCACAGATCCAGCAACGGAACTTCAGTGGTTAATTTACGAACTGCAATCTGCGGAGTTCAGTGGTGAAAAGGTCCACATCATTGGCCATATTCCACCGGGCCATTCTGACTGTTTGAAAGTGTGGAGCCGAAATTACTACGCCGTAGTTAACCGATATGAATCAACGATAACAGCACAATTTTTCGGGCACACTCATTTCGATGAATTCGAAGTTTTTTATGATCCGAACGACCTTGGTTAGTGAGCCTTATCAACTTTATCAAACTATTTAAAAGTCACAATGTTTTTGCATGTTGTGTTTCATTTCATAAATAACCGTCATATGTTATTGTATTCGCAGGTCGAGCAACAAGCATAGCGTACGTAGGTCCCTCTGTGACACCGTACTACGATTTAAATTTAGGTTATCGAATATATTATGTAGATGGTGACCATGAAGCCACTACGCGGGTAACTATCTGTTGATTTACTAGCTATTTGCATAAATAAGCAAGTAAACTTAAATCTGGTTTATTCTGTTCACGTAACTTACCTAAATACATTTTTCAGCAAGTGGTCGACCATGAAACTTGGATTATGAACTTGAAAGAGGCCAATCTGTTTGGTTACCCGATCTGGTACAAGTTATATTCGGCACGGTCTTCATACATGATGCCGGCACTCCGGCCGCAGGACTGGGACAAGTTCATCGACGACATGACTACCAAAGAAGATGTTTTTAACTTATACTACAAGTAATCTATCGGTTTCAATAATATTAGCTATTTACATTGCTAACTAGCTTTCGCCCGCGGTTTCACCCGCGTCCCGTAGCCGGATGGTGACAAAAACTATCCTAAAACCTTTTCCCGGGTCTAAGTTACCTCCCCTCAAATTTGCAGCCAAATCGGTCAAGCCGTTTTCATGTTATGTCGCAACAACGGAAAGCGGGTTTCATTTATATATATGTATATAGATTTTAGCACTTTAAGCGCTTCAGATTTATCTACAAATGGAAAAGATTACAGTAATATTGAACTTACTATGTTCCAGACATTATTGGAAGAACAGTCCACGTCGAGGCACGTGTGACGGCGAGTGTCGCAAGCGGCTGGTGTGCGACGCGCGCTCGGGGCGGTCGCACGACAGACGCGCGCTGTGCGGCCTCATAGAAGCCCGCATCGACGGCGCCGCGCCCACTCCACAGACCTGGCGAGCCTGGCTCTATAATAGCCTGTCTGTCTCGTGAGTTGCTCGCTACTTAACAACGCTTTGTACTTACGCCTTGTATATATCTGTGTTGGGCACATCAGATTATGCTCGGAAAACCTGAAAAGGTACTGAGGTATCTAGCCTGCTAGTAATTTACACATTATCTCTCTACTCTATAAAAAATATAAATGCACATGTAGGGAGCAGGCTAATTGATCTATCACAAAACTGCTTTGATACGAGTAATATAATGTGGCTGAACAGAATATAAGTAACTGCAACTAATAATAACAAGTCGACATCAAAATCGCGGCTTAAATCAGCATGATGCGAATTAAGCCTAATGCATGTCTATTTCTTTTTATTCTAATATACTATATAATCATGGTTGATACCAGCTTTTATAGGATCTGGCTACAGCCAATTATGTGCATCTGCAAGATGATGGACCGTGTTCCTCTTGATAGATAGGTCCTTATATAACTGCCAATTTATGCAAATATTGGCCAGTGAATTCGAGAAACTATAGTTTGGGCCGGGTCGTCAAAGTCGGCCACTTGTTCACTGCCTTCTTTAAAGTGGAACATAGCGGTATATGAGAACGATAAAGTAACCGCATTCCAATTCCTACGTCAGTCAACGGCTTTAGTATTTGCGCAGTACAGAGTACTTAATACAATGTAATAAGCCTTTTCCGCTCTGGCCATTCAGCTGGTCCGAGTTTATGCGCATGTGCGCATTGGAATGACTGAATCAACGTCTTTATCAAAAGTCGGCAGTCTGGCCTGTAATTCTTCTTCATGCACGGTCCGGAGTATCTGGTTGCCATTTGTAAATGCAATATGTAAAATGCTTATATTTTTCCCTTAAATGATTTTGTTAATATATTTCTTACACGCAGAGAGCCTCCTCCCCCTTCTGTACAGCAAGTATAACGGTGGTGGAATTAGAATTAAGTTTACTGCACAACAATGCTAAGGTGAGCATAATCTATACTAAGCTATGAGTCTATATTTATAAAGCATGGATGTAATCTATTCTTTCCTAGTAATATCTGGCAAGATCGGTAATGCCCACGCAATTTATCGTGGTCCAGGATGTTTACGGCAGTAAGTAATGGTGATGGTATAATTTCTACTCTGATTCTTCATACATCAGATTTTTGATCAGGTATTTAACCTTTGCAAAGAAAACATGTAAATATTTCCATCTTTTACTCTACAGAAAAACAAGATTTCAGTTGTTTAATATTTAAGAATTTTAATATTAAGACATTTTTATAATTTTCAGGATGTCCATGATAATGCAGATACCTCAAGTGGCGTATCAAATACCAAAGTTCGTGATGGGCCTCGGCTGAGAAAATCTTTAATGTAGAATGTGCAAAAGTTAGCAGGCCACCGGGCTAATCTCGACGAAATATTTCTACAAACGTTCGTCGATAGCCTCCTAATCACCATAGACAGTTATTTATTATTTCAAATTATATCAATTAAACGATGTGCCTTATTCTGTTTTAATGAGTAGTTAATTACTCAAAGTTATTTTATTAAATGAATCAGGAAACTTCTATCGAACAACATGTTTCGGTGGTTTTTAATAACGACCACATTAAGTTCTAAGCGTATTTGTAAATATTATTTTTAATTGTATAATAAATTACTTAGTTTGGCTAATGTTCGCTTTTTATTTCCTATAAATAATAAATGATGTAGGAATATTGAAAAAAGTTAAATTATTTTTAAAACGTTTTATTACCAATCAAAGACATAGTGGAAATAACACTATTTACAAGATAAAAAGGAAAACTAATAATACATGTCATGAATTTCGAAATTTAAAATTAATTATTCGACAAGATCAGTATCAATTGACATACACGTCGTCATTCATAAAATTAAATCTTGAGTATTACAAATTATTTTTAAAATTAAAATGTGTATACTTGGCCCCGATATACCGTCATCATTTAATAGATTAGGCATAAATAGATACACTAAACTTAAAACACTGGTCTTTTCACAAACAAAAAAATTGATATTTTACAAAATATTGACCTTTCAGCAGGTGCCTCTGACTAACCTACATACATTATTTACAAAGCATAACAAACTACACACTCTTCTTACATAACTTATAGATTAAAAGTTTGTCCATGTTTGAAATATTTCAAACTACATTACTACAACTGAAGGCGAAGTAAAGGCACGTTGTAAAGGCCACTTGCCACAGCCAGAAGTCGCGCAGAAATTATATATTATTGGTGTTCGTAACGCCAGGCTACTGTCCTGCACCAGCCATGATAATGACCTGAATGACGAGTACCTTCTTATACATCTGTCGTTTATCCGGGCTACACAACTTGCAGCTGGTCACTTTTGGCTATTGCCAGAGGCTCGTGAGAAGGCGCCTTTATTAGTAAGGAGTGTAAAATGGTTTTCAAACAAATAAATGTAGTATTCCTCTAGTTCACGGGTAAAGGGTAAGGCACCGGTATAGTTATTATTATGCAGCCTAAAATAAAATTTCTATTTAATCTTTTGAACACCGTTTTATGTCCTATCAGTTGCGTGTTAGATCACGTAAATGTCGTACAAAATATTTCTGCTCAGTATCTTCCTGTAGTAAAACTATAGCATGATATCAGAACCAGATACCTAATCATTATCATACAAGACTAGGGCGCAGATTCGCAGAAAAAAAATCAATGACTTTAACAAATAATTTGGGTAATAATTTAGTTTGTGCGATAATTTAGGTTACGATACCTCTTAAATGGGTTATAATCAAATTAGAATAAAGATAAGATGAAAATAACAAAACTGACGACGAGACGACATTAGTCGCCAAGCAATTAATCGCTTCACAAACTTTTTCCAACTACTTAGTTTTTAGGAAAGGTCTGCATTCTTTTTTTCTAGCTATATTTTAGGTTTAGTTAGGAAATCTGCATATTATTGAAATTAACAAGAGATTAAATCGAACCCACTACCTGTATACAGAATACATAATTCACAGGAACAGAAGCAGTTCTCTAGATTTCAGTACATTTATCGCACATTAAATTTTTACCCTAACACGCTTAGTATGAACCTTAATAGAAGGTATTCATTGTTTGCATACCAAGTAGATTACAGATAAAACCTATAATAGCTAAGTAATAGTAGTGATGTCTTATAAACCAGTCTTACTTTTGAGTAATACATAATGATTTGTAATGCACATAGTCAGTCCCATTTTGAAAAGTTGTCTTTGAATCGCATCATAAGGTGGTCTTAATGAACCAATGACAGTTATCCTGATATTCAGGTTGATTGTTCTCTTACAGAAGTTTAGTAGATTCTTAATTAGAGTTACTGGTCAGAAGTAAATTCATAAACGAATAACTATTGATATCGAGTTTTCGTGTTCATCCATTATGTAAGTGCCATTAAGTAAGACATTAGCTTTTCCCAGGAATAAGAAAATATTTATGCCATGATAATTAAAGCTTCATGTGGCCAACACACAATATGCGGAAGTGGGTCATAATTGCTTACCATTGCAATAAAGTCAGGATAAGTTATTGATTCATGCTGCTTGTAAATCAGCATTTATACATGTTAGTAAAACTACTCAATGACAACTGTTCAAGAAAGGACTACCCATGTTGTTTTCTGAATACGATTTTGAAACAACAATATCTTTTGTGAATTTAAAAATAAGAAAACCCGTAGAGATCCTTAACGTAAAATAGTAATGGTACCTAATATAAAACTGCCAAACACTCTTCCTACTGACTTTGTGGTGAACTATAAATTCATTAATTGATAAAAAAATGGCACAAAATCAGACATGGGTTTTCCCCCTTAATCTCAAATAGGATTAAAATAGTTATTTCAATGCATATACAATGCAAATTAATAATAATTCAAATTTAGCTACATCAGTAACATTGCTTATCAATTGGAATGTAATTGAGAAATTTAACAAAAAATAAAATCACTGGCATAAATTGAGTTGTAGAGAGATCACAGAAGTCTACGCAAGTTTTTTCTGCTTTTCTTTGTGCCAACAGCGTAATCACATTTCTTTCTTTTGGAAGGGCTGGGAGCATTAAGGTCGTATTGATCACAGCTCTTACCTGGATGCCTGCTGCAATTACAATGTCTGCAAAATTGGAAACAACAAGAAGCACTTGTGCACTCAACCCACTCCTCTCCTGAAGGTTCTTCCGTTACTTTAGCAGGTTGTGAGCAACGGACACAGGACACCTGCATTCTTGAATCCATCGATGCAGTCTGAAAAACATAATAAATTAAGTTTGCAAGACTTGACTTTTATAGTTGTAGCTTAGATGTGAACATGCATAAAAATATGCTTTTTTTCTTTTAAAAAACAAATACCTTCACAAACTTCCTGAATCTATTTGTTCTTGGTGAATACTGTGGACTACTGGGTGTACTGCTTACAGGGTAATCATTCATATCATTGTTGATATCTTTGAGACAGGCATCATACAGCCTTGTGCCTTTGATGATTCTACTACTTCTGCACTGTTTAGCACGATTCTCCCTGTTTTCGTCTGCTGATTTAAGATACTTTCTTATTTCCAGTTTCTTTTCAATACTGTTATGTGAGTTCCAAATATCATTCCATGTGCTGCTTACAGCACAAAAGTTGCAAATATCTTCATTACTTAAATAGCGAAAAATATTTTTTAAAGGTGGTATGGCACATTTCTGGTTTAACAATCCTAATATATCTATTTTTTGGTTGGGTCTGGCTAGAACAGGTTGTGGCTCTCCTAGTGTAGGTTGTAATATTTGCTTGGGTACTGTTGGTAGCTCATGCCTATCACATGATAGTGAATGTATGACAAAATCTAGTTTCCTACCAGATTTTTTACAGGGACTTAATCTACAGTTCCTCTTCACAGGTGTTATTGGATATGAAAATTTCTGTTCGCATATGTTTAATCTGTAGATAAATCTTTTATGTCTTCCAGTGCTATGTGAGGTTTCTGATGGTGTACTCGCAGTGGTGTTTTCTTTATCTTCACTGACTTCCAAACTCTGAATTTTACCCGCAATCCATGTTGTAGGAGTAGGGATTGTCGATGCTTGTTTTGTAGATTCGACGCTAGAATAAGGGCGTTTTGCAGCCCGTCTTGGCGGTGGAGTGTTCGTACAATTGTCATTACGAGGTTTTAACTGACCGTACCTATATGCCGCTTCAGGTGTAACATAATCCACTTGGATTTGATCAATGTAAGCTGTAGTCGCTACCACAGATTGATCCAGAAATGCACTCGATAGTTCCGAATGTTCCAAGGAACCAGGTGTGTACGATGTATGGTATCCGCTGTCCTCGGCTTTGTAGTAATTCAAGTTGTCGAAAGAGAGGATAGACCTCGCATTTTCAACGTAATCGGAGTGCACATCCATTGTAATTTTTGTTACTTGTCAATTTCTTTTCACTTTAATTCCATGGTAGACGCCAATTCCTAACGCAGAATCCTCATTTTGAGTAGGAGACACTTCAGAAGTATTTAGGCACATAATATAACTTAATATATATCGTTGTTAGTATCGTTAATGAAATCACTTTTTAATCATAATTCGTTCGACTACATACTTTCAACAATAATTCAAGTAATTTCAACAAACACAAAAATCATCACAAAACGTCCATAAAACTAGATTTGTTGAAGCATCGTTGAAGGGCAGCAAAGCAACAGCTAAGCACAGATAATTAATTGTTGCAAAAGTGAACCGTTGAAAACCAGCTGAGCGGGAATAAGCAATCTGTGGTGTGTTATTCCCGCTGAGCTGGTATTCAACGGCTGGAATTCAAAATTGATTTTATTATTATTTTTCATCGATACGTTTGTATGTAGGTATACTACGTCAATGTTATTTTTTTTATTTGAAATTCTGTGGAAATTGTAACAGCTGCTCATCAATTATTTATTTATGAAATTCATTCTTATGCAGTTTCTGGGAAAGCCACTGAAACTTTGGATGGTCAAAAATAATTCTGAATTCAAGCTGCATTTCAAAGTAATATTTATATAGTTGGAAGTCTATGTTTCTTTATTTATGCAATATTCGGATTAGGTATTTGTTCTCATTTGATTATAGCTTGCTGCAAAATATAGGATAATCTGTGGCTCATTCGTTCTCTTGCTTGTCCTTGTCTTAAAAAAATACTGATTATTTATGGTTAATGGTGGGTTACAGTGAAATAAATAAATATGTATTTATTTTTCGTTTCTAAATTGCAAATGAAAGCAAACTGACAAGAAAAATATAATAAATGTTCTTTTCCATAAATCGTTTCATATTCCCAGTTGTTAGTTAGGGCATTGTTTCTAATATGGCTTTGAGTGTTAGAGATTTGTGTAGATTGTGTGCAAAGAAAGACGAGTTTTCAAAAGATCTATTGCACGAAAATAATCGCAATGTCCTAAAACTGTTACAAGATTTCATACAAATTACCGTAAGTGATACTTTTACAGTATTTTGTTCCCCTTATTATTATAAAACTTTATGAAAGACATCATTGAAAATAAAATTGTACCATTACTTTAATCTTCTATGTCTTTAGAACATGAATTAATTTGTTTTTATACTCTCACGCTGATCAAAAAGTACTATAATGAAAAGTTAATTATTTCCAATTTACAAACATAATCACATTTGAAAAATCACATACTAAAAACAACTTACAAAGATAAACTATTTTTGCATGACACAAATGTTTAACAATTACTTTATCAAGGATGAGGAGCAATTTTTTGATGCCCTGTATTAGTTTTAAGTTGTATATATATATAACTTTATCATAGATCTATGAGGATGACTCTTTGCCGACGAAGATCTGTCTGAACTGTGAAGAAAAAATGGTGTCATTCCAACTTTTCATTCTTGAATGTTATAAGACTCAAGACACACTGCAAAAGATGTTTGATGATCATGACTCCCATGACATCAAGGTAGAACAAACACAAGCAGCTATGGAATATGATGTTTCTATCAAATCAGAGGTAATCATTACATTGTGTACCTACAACTATTTTTCATTTCCAAGTTTAAAAGATATTTCCTCTAAATTCATTTTTATATCTGTTCCGCAAATCTTATTTGTTATTGATATGTTGATGTATAAAATTGCAGGTCAAAGATGAGATGTCAGCAGAAGATATAGTTTGTAAGTACTATTTTTCTATTAAAATAAACCCTTCTTAGGTAAGATGTCATTCTTTGATTGTAAAAGCGACTAGAACCATAAAACAAGGAAATAAATGATATTACAAATCCCATGTTAGCATTATACTCAAAAACATCTTGTATTGGGACTGAAATTGTGTGTTTTTCTCACCAGAAATAAATGTTTAGTCTTCACTTAATTCTTTTTTATTGTTGTATTTCTTCAAATTATCAATGAGGAATGATGATTATATTTATGGTAATGGTTACAGGTGCATTAAACAATGATCCATCATTGTCAGTCATTGATGCTTTCCCTGACAGCAATGATGAACATGATGACATTGACATACACAATGTGGACGTTAAGAATGATGATGATGATGAAGACTATCTTGATGATATTGCCATAGCAGCACTGAAACCTATCAAAACAAAACGCATCACAAGAAGGGAAGTTACAGAACAGGACACGGAAAAGTTAAACCAAGTTCTTAGAAAGTCTTATTCAAAAGTAAAGGATTATGTAAAGTAAGTGAGCAAAGGATTAATTTGAATTGCCACCTGATGACCATATTGAAATTCCTCATATGACAATGTTGACTAAACGAATCAAAAACATTATTTTTTTAGGATGCAATGTGATTTTTGCGGAGAGAAACAGAAAACATGGAGTCACCTACGAATACATTATTTCAAAGAACATAATAGTGGGCCATATGCTTATTGCCTTTGTGGGTTTGTAGTAAGATCCAAAAGTGTTCTTTACAAGCATGTATCAGAGCACAAGTTAGAAAGTAGAAAATTGAGGAAGGAGGAAGAAGATGATAATGAAGAGAAACAAAAGAGGGAATATGCAAGTTTGAATGTTAAAGATTTTATAAGGTAGTATTTTAATCAAGTTCAATGAATCAGTTTAATATGAATCAATCTGTAGATGTTCTATGTTTTCAGGTTTATATGTCCACATTGTCAGAAGGAATGTCCAAGTTGGTATAGACTAAAGGCACATTCTGAGAGTATGCATAAAGTATCACCAGTAGTGTCTTGTATATGTGGCATCACGCTGAAATCTAAGTCAGTAATGTACAAGCATGTGCATGACCATAGAAATCCGAATGTACTATCGTGAGTATCATATCTGCATTTACGTCAATATTTAGCCATATATAAGAGAGAACCGTGCTGAGTCTTCTCGGCTCACCAAGTTAGCCCAGTAGCATTCACTGGGGCTCGATAGTGTCTCAACACAACAACCCTGGCTAGACTTACATGTTACGAACCCAGTGTTTGCAAGACTTTTGCAGTGATACTGCTTCAGCTCGTGAAGATTGCTACCCACATAGAGCGGTCATCGTACAGTGGCCGTTTAGATACTGTAGGATATGCCTATGGACGTCCCGCGAATTATACGCAATCGAATTCCGCTGCGGCGTCATTTTAAAATAATGTCTACTTTTGATTGAGATTGACTGTCCTTTAATAACAATCCTTTGCTATTCTGACCCGTGTGTTTAGCTGCTCACGATTGTAGGACTCACGCCGCAACTCTCCTGTCCGTGCCGATGTCTCATCAAATTAATTTACTGCAATTATATATTTCCTTTTAATTCAACAGGTGTGACAAGTGTCCCCGCATAACGAAAACATTATCAGCTTTAAATAAACATAAGATGAGACACATACCTAAATCTGAAAGAAAGTTTTGCTGTGCATCTTGCGATAAAATATTTACTTCAAAGGACGCGTTGAAATCACACGAGAGATCTCACATTCCGATAGAGGAACGAAAAATATATCGCTGTGATATGTGCAATATGAAGTAAGTAATAACAATAACCAAAGGTTTATTTTTTATTTTTTGATGGTTCAATATCAATGATATTATATTTATAATATAATAATTTTATTTTAATGCGCTATGGTCACAATTTTACCATCATTTTTTGTCGTCTTCTTTCTTAAATACAAGAGTTGTAGTGTCAGTATTAACAGAAGTTTTTTAACTAAACATCATTCGTGATTGAACCTTTTGAATTTTAGGACGATGCAATAAAACATAAAATTAATGTTATTATAAAAGTTACATTATCCGTCAGGTTCACGACTCGGTCATCGGCGGCGTCACACAAGCGCGTGGTGCACGACAAGATCAAGGGTTACGTGTGCGATCTGTGCGGGTACGCGTGCGGCACCAACGGCGAGCTGCGCCAGCACCGCGCCATACACAGCGACGACAAGCCCTTCGTCTGCAGGAAGTGCTCCAAATGGTAACTACATATACTTTCTTTTATTAAAAAGTAATAATTTACCTAGTAAAAGTATAAACTTCAAGTGGTTCTGCCTTTTTGGGTGAAAGATTAGCAAAGTAAATACACACACATTTAAACCTTTACTTTTTCGGGTTCTGTACCAAAAGGCACTCCGTTACTAAAGCTTTGCTGTCTGTCTGTTACCAGGCATTATCTCTGTATCTCATAAACCGTGATAGGTAGACAGTTGAACTTTTCACAGATCGTGTACCTAAGTATTTGTAAGTGTTTAATAGACTTGATTTTTTGGCTACCCATACTTAAACGGTTTTATAATATTAATATGATTCACAGTTTCAAGACCTACTCAAACCTGAAGACACACATGGACACTCACGCGGACACGTCGTACGAGTGCTACATCTGTCGCCGCGTGCTGAATAGCCGCCGCACGCTGCGCAAGCATCTGCTCGTGCACGAGGAGAAGTGCAAGCATGTCTGCTCCTACTGCAACAAGGCCTTCAAGAGGCGACAGACTTTGAAGGTATGCGATTTTATTTTTGAAAGATAATTGCTTTATTATAATATAACTATAGGTTTGCTGTTTGTACCTAAACCTTGGCAACTAATCACAGCGAACCAAAGACTACATACATACGTTGGTAGCAGATATAATCTTTTCGGAAGCTCAATTTAATTTATATGGATAACTAATTCACAAAAACGGCCAGTAGCCAGTTACACTTGATGGACAAGTTACATTTTAAAGAAAAATCTTCACCTCACAGTACTCCACAGACATACTAACAGTATTATCTTTCAATTCCATTCAAATGATTGTGTTTGAATGGTGGATTCAGACAAATAATCAAACAATCACATTCAGCCTTCTCGTCCAATTAAATAAATAAGAGGCTGCAAAGGCCTATTCATCTCATCATACCCTTCATCTCATCATACCCTTCGAGTCTTTTCCCAATCATGTTGGGGTCGGCTTCTCACCGGGTGCAGCTGAGTACCAGTGTTTCGCAAAGAGCGACTGCTCTGCCTGATCTCCTCAACCCGGTTACCCAGGCAAAAGCCTATTATCGGTAATGAAAACTTTACACACAATTTAAGTAACATATTTGGTCAGGTACACATGTACACACACACGGGCGACAAGCCGCTGTCGTGCAAGTGGTGCGACGAGCGCTTCTCGTACGCGTCGACGCTGCGCTCGCACCGCCTGCGCTGTCACCCCGACAAGATGGCCGCGCAAGCGCATGAGAACTACTCCAGTTATGCGCATGCCGCCATGCAAGAGGTATGTTCATGTTCCCATATTATAATATAAATAATATTATTCTTCATTGATTTCTATTTATATCAATTTATTATCTATTTATGGCATTGAATAAAACTATAATTCAAAAAACCACACAAAGCTGTCGCTAGACCTAATTTTTATTTTTATGTGTATTTTCCGCTAATCTCAGAAAAGTAAGTTATTGTTCTATATTTTCATACTGTACTTGAAATGCTCATTTGTGTCACTGTAAGTCCACCCTACTTTATCTTCGTCACGTCACAGAGCAGTCGATATAATGGCCGATCACGTCTTTTATTTCTTCTATCTTTATGAATATATTAAAAAAAATCTTAATATTCAATTAATTTACAGGATTATATCAAAAACGACGTGGGAGCCGTAAATCTTCCAGTATCAGTAGCGAAAAATGAAGTCGAGGCTATGTAACCAATGAAGGCAGTGCCGATGATAACGCGAACTATATGCAATTAACAAAGAAGGAATTTAGCACTTATGTACATCGTACAGAATAGGTATTATTAGACTTAGTAGAAAACAATATTTCAGTTAAAATTCTATTGTTCCAATATGTTTTTTTTCTATTCTAAGGCAAATATATAGATGTAAATATTTATTCATAGTTATATCAAATACATAGTTATTTGACACATATATTTCTTACTTAAAATTACTTACATAATTAACCTAGCTGCAATATACCGTATTGGATCAGTTTTAAAACTGACTGTAGTGTCCGAATTTTACAACTAAATTATAGGTACTTTTGACAATAACGTCAATGTATTAACTTATAAATGTTTTAGCCCAGTCAATTTAGACATTTGAAATAACAAAAAATTGAATTTTGATCCTAATGTTAACATGGAAAATTCATAAAAAGTCAACATAATAGGCCGTGGAGCAGGCCCATCAACAGAAAAACATTAACGAAAATGCATCAATTACACTGCTCCGCTGGTACATAAATAAATAAAATGTATCTAGCTGGTATCTTAGAATCACTATATCTTTGGAATGGTGATTCTTATGAAAAAAGTGTTTTATTTTGTAGGAGTAAAAGTCGATTTTGCTCACTCTAGCGAAGCAAGAAAACCTACATGCTTGAGCTACTGAAGTGAAAATATTTTATTTATGATGGTGAACCCAAGGTCTCTACTAGAATTCAGCTCTTTGCAAATTTATGTTATTTGAGCACCATTGTTATGTCTCAATTGACGGGACTATTTTGGCAATTCAAGAAGTTTAGTGCCTCTGAAATAATATATAGTTAAAAAAAAACACTTAATAGTTTTTAGTTAATCATAATTGTTTAACGCAATTACGTTGTAATTCTTTATGGAAACATGTAAGTTAAAAACTGGCTAGTAAATAAATTGATGACCATACTTTGGATGTTTTTTTAACTTAAACACCCTCTATCAATTAAGAATGTACAAATCTCCGTATTCAAAGTAATTGATCGTTTATATTATAAAGGACATTAAGACTAAACACCTACAATCTACATGAACATATACATATCTCTGGTGTGTAAGAGATTCGTAGTTGCGTAACATTTGGATCTCCTGTTCGATATTTAGGGTGGAACTCTGAATGAAATTATCGTGATGACTGCTAAACTACAACGCTAATGTGCCTAAAGTAGAAATCATATATTTCGACATAACTAGGTGGTTAAGCACCTAATAACCACTCTGAAAGTGAACTAGAAATACAACACTTTAGTACCTACCCATAACAGGTAAGTAGGTACCCTAACTCACAAACATGTATATTTCTCGTTACGCACACAATGAAAGACTTCACACATACTACTAGGTACAAACATAGATGGGTGTCTATTATGAATAGGTTACTGGTCACCGCTATGACCCTTCTCTATTGATGAACATTAGTCAGCTGTAATATGAAGATACGAGTCACAGGGCATGTTTACATTCCGTTAGCTGTCTTTATGTACGAAACACAAATTATACGACAGGGCGATTAGTGTCGTATGCGTATAAAGCTTTCACCATTATTTAATTTATAACTTTGACAGACTTAACAAAAAGTGTGACAAAGTACCGAAATAGTCGTTATAAGATTATTAATGCCACATTAATGTAAACATAGGTGATTGGAAATACCAATAGCTGCCTACATGTCTAGTTTTTTTTTTAGTTTTACCTGCTAGTTACACTAGACTTGGAATTTGAAGCACCCCCCAGGTTCACAGACGCTGTAAAAATCAGTTGTCTAAAAACAGTAGTTTATGAATTTTCACGTTCAGGTTTCGATGTGAACAGTGTTTTTAATAAAAATGGGTGAATTAAACCGAAAGTAGGTAGGTACCTCTGAGGTGTCATTGTATTATTCTTGTTATTCAAGAACTATTTATGCCATTTATTTGGTAAAACCTTTTTCCTGTTTTTAAAAATGTGTTTCAAAAGAAGTCAAGATAACGTACGGACTGCAAAGTTTAAAATCCTTCCGAGAGCGGTGGCTCGCGACCGAGTTTCATCTTGTATCAAGTGACGCACGAGCGTGTCCCCCATTTTCCGTATAGTACCCTGAGTTGCTTTTTAGCTGTAGGTAGGGTACTAGATATATAGGTTCTAGACTTTGTAGGTATCAACGAGTGTCTGCCTAAATACTTGATCAGAGAGCACTGTTTAGGTATGCTATTGTAGAACCAGAAATGCCCGGACGAAATCACGGGCTGAAAGCGCTAGCAAACTCATACATGCCTTATTTAGAACCTATATTCATAAGTAAGCACCTATCTACATACTTACATAATGTACATGTACATATCCGCCCTCACTATTCATAGATTTCACTAATCACTTTTCCAGAGGCAGTGATTAATAGCCAGCAGTCGTATTAATAGATTACTGTAACAGTAAATATCGCGTAGTGGTGCGTCGCTCGCTGAAAGTGAAGCGAGGCATGTCGGAGGTGGATCCGAGTGGAGATAAGGGTAGTCAGTCACACACGTCAGAGCGTTGGCGCGCCGCCAGCCGCCCGAGGCCGGCGCGTCACGGCCCCAGCGCCCCGCGCTCACGCTCCACTACGTCTTACGTAACACTGGAAAAACTAAACACTTAGCGCTTACGTCGAGCTTTCATAAATTTCGACTTAGACATAAATTTTAGTCACCAGAGCAAAAATGTTTCCAAAAGTTTAACACAAGCTTTGTTTTTACTTTACGGAAGCAAGAGACTTTTTCAATTACCTACCAAAGCTGAAAAGCCACGTATATGCAATTAATGAAACCGCTATCATTTTGAACCCAGGAAAACGTGAAAGGTAAGAATTTCCTCCCAGGAAAATCCAATAACGTAATGTTTCCGCCTCGGATGTCGACGATAGAGCGAAGTGGAGGAGAAAACCGAAATCGAGGACCGCCACGCGTGAAAATTTAATCATATGAGGATGAGAAATTAACTGAATTGCTTTCTTACGTTGTTCCATTAAAAAAAATGAATATAGGTTCATATTTTGTCAACGAGTCTTGCTTTCTTTTTAAGGGAACTTCTGGCTTAACGATAACGTACTGTACCTACCTAGGAAAATAATTCTAACATGTGATAAATTAAGCTTTGACATTTGGAAAAACGTTATTTTTTTAGAAATATCTCAATTTTATTAAAGTTATTAAGTATTATATATGATTACAAAAGATTACTTTGTCACAAAGATCGCACCTGAAAGATTCGCTCTGATATGATTAAAATCATATTCTGTTTTAACGACGGGGTTATTGTTACAGAGTAGTTAATACTAAACTATCCATCTTTTCACTAGCACCAACTCCCCTCGATAACAATTAATTGAGTTTTGGTAACTATCGGAATGATAAGCCTGAGCGACTACAGGCCAGATAACTCGCCTGCACTCTTAATTAGGTACCTTTCAATATCAGGCGAGCAAAAGTAGATTTAGGAGTCAGCAATTTATTAGTACTTTGCAAGTTAATAGAGTTTATTTTAGAAAATTGCAAGATGGTAAGACTTTTAATTTTAGCATTTTATGTGCAGTGAACAAAGATAATGTTAAGGTACCTGCTAATGGGTTTTTTATTCCAATTTAATTTATTTTAGAAACACATTGGTACCTACTCAAAAACCCTTTTTACAAACATACATTAATTGAGATTAAGGACCAGTTAAATAATAAATTGTGCGACTTTCCAGCGACGGTTAATTAGCTGCTGGATTTAGACAAGATTTGGGTATCAGATACATGTAATAAATAGGTACATTAGCTCACGCCTAATTGCTTATGCGTTACGTGAATACGCATTAGTAGAAGACCTTTTCAGATGGATATACCCGTATTACCTACCTATGTTAGTACATATTAGTTACACTGACTATAAACATCGCTTAATAAATTAAATAAGTTTTTTACACATCATTAGTGGAAAATACTTGAAGCCAATTAAAATACTTAATGATTAATTATTATTATTATCAGTCCATTGATTATGTACTTACAAGAAGATAAGATACCACTTGAACTTTAATCAAGCGAAGTCAGCGAGTCGTAATTGAAAGTCCGTAAGTAGACGTTATTAAAGCAGGCAGTACAGTTCGCTTCATTAGGCCGCGCCGGATATCAGATATGGACGTAATTTCCTGTTTTGATTAGCATATCAATCTATTTATTGACTAATTAACTTCTACGATACGGAATGACTGGGATATAGACATTTACATTTCAGAAACGTGAAGCCTCTATCAGCGTGCGTATCGTCCTGATAAGAGCGTATAAGTAGATTGATACATTAACTAATCGAAATCAACTGCGGTTGCAAAAGGAAATTTAATCATCTGGGCACTTCAAACTTTTCCCCTTGTTAAACTTACTAAACATTAAATCATTTAGGCAGGTTTATGGATTAATTTGCGACGGGGTCAAGAAATTTTGAGCAGTTAGGTACTTCGTTTTCTTGTATAATTGGAAAATATTAACATTCGACATGTATATAGGTAAACGAGACGGGTACCTTTATATGGGTTTCGAGAAAAGATATTTTGGATGTAACCTATGATATTAAATCACGTTATTGGAACATTCCAGTAAAATGTAACGCAATAAATATTGAGAGCAGGTAGCGCGGGCTCGGGGGCGGCTCAGGCCTGATGTTTACAGTGAGTGTGGTGCGCCGCCCAGCAGACCGCATCACCGCCGCTCTATCAGCCGCACTACGACAAGACGTCTCTGGCGCCATACTATCATACCAAGCATACGGTTCCAAAACAAATACAATTTTGAACAGCGATCACAAAACGTATTCGGAGCTCAAACTCTTAGTAAAATGCTAATTCGGAGAAAAAAGGAATGGTTCGTAGCTGCGGGCCTTATAGCTTTAAGGAAATCGTTGGCAATACAGGCGTGGAGTAAAATGAAGCAAAGATACAGGCGTGTGGGGGCGCGCGTGCGGGGTGCAGGGGTGCGGAGAGGCGCGGAGACGGAGGGGCGCCCGACAACCCTCAGTGTCGCGGAGGCTGCGGCCGGTTGCGTCGCCCACCCCGTGCTACGCTGCCGCCCTGCCAAAACATTGCTTCATTCTCTACTAATTAACCAGAGCTTCATTTGTTTTGATATTTGCTCAAATAAATATACGAGAATTTATCATGTTTTGATATTAACTCCAATGAAAGACTTTTCTTCGAGTACTGAGATATAGCAGACGAAATAATTATTCTAATTTAGTGTTAACATTAGACGAGAGTAAACTGTTTATCTTTCTTGTGAATAGTGAAAGCATTGTTTTCAGACCCCATGATATTATTATCATTCCTGCGACCTTACGTAAGTATAAATTGTTCATGACCACTGAAAGAATATATGAAGGTTATTTCAAAATAGAAGTATAAATATACTGTTGTTCAGCTTATTACGAATGCATTTTTATGCTTGCTGCTTTATTTTATCCATGTTGTCGCAGGTATGTTTTTCTCCATCACATATTTTATGTAAATAAGAAGTAAACAAATTGCGGATTGTAGTTAGTACTCCTAAAGTTCAAATTACGAAAATAGATTTACAAAATCTTCTAGACAGAAACATGAACAGTCGATTTCAGTAAGTAGTTTATGATAGTAAGCCTTTGTGATTTAAAATGAAAATGAGCTATCTTAAGTTGATCAGAGGGCTACACTTGTTTCTGAAGAGGGTCGCCACTCAGCGTGAGAGCCTTACAGCTTGTCCAATTATAGATGTTTCCATCAAGAGGTGTCTGACGATAAGACGTTCACGTTTATTTATAAGCGAAGACAATGGAAATGAATTTTTTGGTTTCATTTTGAAAAACATTAACAGTACACATTATAAGTTATTGTGCTTTAAATGTTTTTGTAAAGTTTCATGTACGTACATTATATGAAAAGATTTATGGCATATGGATATCAAAAAGCATATTTTTTCATTATTAAAATAATTTGCAAAGCAAATTTTGTCATTTAATTTTTGATCAATATTTAAGGGTCAAGAAAGTATAATTATATGTAAATAAAATTAACGAGCACAATTCGAAACATGTGTACAAATATTATGCTAAGTATAATTTTTATTTCAGCTAGTCTCCCCGACTTTCCACAAGCTACAAAAACAGCGGTTGTGCCAAATAAATTCGTAACTAGATAATAAGTAAACAGTAGTAAGAAGCATGAAGCCGAGCTCCATGGGCGGTCGCGGGATGCCGCACTCTTTGTTAATGGCCACCGCGCTAATCCTGTCATTAGCCGGCGCCTGTTACTGCGAGCTGACTTTATCTTCTAAAGACGAGATTAAAACAGTATCAAGTTCCCTAGCTCCACCGACTTCACCACTTAAAAAGCTTTACGCGAAACCATTAGAGACTACAGTAGCCTCGACGACTGCATCTTCAACTACAAAGAGTAGCTTAAAAATAACAAAAGCGTACGCTCCGACGGAGAACCCGGCGACCGCGCGCCATTCAACTATTAAAGTGTACACAAGCACAAAGGGGGTAGTGAAAAGTGCAAGAAGGCAAAAGTTAAACACTAGTTCTAGTGCCCTCGGCGCCGCGCATTCACCAGCGCGGCTTCAAGAGCGCCTGGGGGCGATAGATTGCGATCTGGCCGTGCTGCCGCGCGAGTCACGCCTCTGGCGCGGCAACGAGACGCATGAGCTCAATCTGCCGGTCACTGTAAGTACTCTCATGAATTCTTATTCCATCCTACACATACACACCATACACTAAATATATACAAAGTATTTTTCAGTTTTGCAGGTTCATTTGAAAATTCTCTTGCTTCTTAGTATACCTGTATATTACAACAGACGGCTGTCAGATACTGTCTAGTGTTTTGATATGGTACTCTCGGGAACTGACCTCCTTGTGTATTCGTATCAGCTTCAAGATTATTACTGTTGTGGCTGTATAGGTGTCCCGAGAGACTGCTACGAAGGCTACGTTGCTACGAAATATATTGTTGGAATAATTCCTGACCTACTTGATTTATTTTATTTTGCTTTCTAAGCTAATGTTAACTACGTGACATAAATAAAACTGCTCTGATCTTGAAAGGTCACTACGGTCTCATTTTTAATCTTGGTATGGAATGGCCGTTTTATTTCTTAGCGACCTTTTAGCATTAAAGTCGCCATACACATACGTTTCAATGTACAATGTACATACGGTAATATTGTATACTCGGCAGATTGTTGTGTGTTAATTATTCCGACACACGAAGTCGCGAACTACACGCACGACCGACTAATTGTAAAAAACAATCAGTTTATTTTATTTTTATAAAGTTTATTGCGACGTCCGTCACGCCTGTAGTAAATTATGGGGTAGGTTATGCGGTCACTGGATTCAAATGAGTATTGTGAAGTCACAGCTCAATGAATTTTGCATGATATCCTATTAAACCCCAAGGCAATACGTAACGAGCCATTAATTAGACGCAGCCCCAATTAGGGATGGTAAGTGGGAATATAAACCACACTGTTCACCTGTATTCCCTGAAGAATTATGTACAGAATATAAAGGAGTACTGTTTCGAAACCTTTGTTATAACGATGAAGGTAATTATTAACTTAATTGCTATTCTTTCGTAGTATAATCTCTCCTCGTCTACTGAATTATCTAAAATTTGTACTTACTGGGACTTTTTTTGCAAATTGTCAAAAAAGTTGCCTATGTATTAATCTGATAGCCTGCTGCCTGCTTAGCTTGAAAGAGTAACAGACATACCCCCAAGTACATTCAAACAATCATAGAAACTTTTAATTTAATTTAATGAAATGATTCATCATCTGCTTATGATGATAGAGATAGCTTTCAGCAGCAAGGACTAGTTCAATTTTCAAAAGTAAATAAACACTGTAAGACAGTTATTATTGTATATTAAACTCCGATTATTTTACTCCTCTTGGGCCCTTACCTGTCCAAAATAGAATACTTTATTAGGAAAATCCGATATCCTTTAGTTCGATATATTTAAGTAGGTACTTGTGTGGATACCTCTTCATCGTAAGAGGATACTTTTTCTATTATTGTATGGTATTAGAAACCCTTTCCGGGATTTTACGGTATAATTTACTAAATTGTTATTTCAGTCAGTCATGATGAAAAATAACTTATTTATTCATAAATAGATTATTATGAGAGATCAATCTGTGATGTTTGCATATGTAGGTCCGTCACATGGCAATTGGATACATGCGTTGAAAAAAGTTTAAGAGCTGCATCGGTTCTAGTAAGGGTCTACTCCCCGTTGATGAACACGGCAATTTTGGACAATCAAAAGGATTTCATTACAAGATTGTTACTTTGCATTACTTACTTAACGTCATTATGAAAATCATGCTTATGTATGTAGTGTTGACCCATACTAGCTAGTAGCTTTATTTAAATAAACTCTTAATACTGCTACAATTCACATTGAAAATAAAGTCATAGCTATAAAGATATTACCCAAACGAAATAGCGAAGATTGCAATTCTAAAGAAAATCCAATTTATCTATACGTCTCTCGTAAGAGGTCGTGGTAGCGGTTATTCGGACTTTGTCCGTCCATTTTGCTTTAGAGCAAAAGTTTTCCTTTGTAGGATGGCCGGTTGTTAGTATAAAAATTATATAGAATATAACTCGAGGGTTTACTTTCATTTTAAAGGACATGTTAGCAGCATTAAATAACACATGACGTATAGAAGTACCTATTTATTGATTAAGTTTGCAATACCAAAGTGCGAGTATTACTGTTAAAACTTAAGCACAATGCAAGCTTCTGTGAAATTCTAGTTCGAAATACACGGTACATTTCCCTAATATTCAATCCATAACATTGTTTACGCAATTATTTCCGCGCATTAGATGCTGCGTTATGGCGCTTAATGCCATTTACCATTATATGCCATAAATAAGAAGCAAGACGTGAATGTACTAAACTTAATCTCCATGGGCAATTTATACAATGTCTTTTCTTCCGCGCCCTTATTCCAGAGTATAATATTCTTGTTCGCGCAACTTTGATCGTGACAGCAGCGAGCACGCCGAGGTCAAATACATAAACCATAAATCGTCGTACTGAAGGAGAAATAAGGAAAAAAGCTTTTTTGCTCCACTGGTTGAACTCTATTCATTACTTCTGTTAAGGAAAACGTCTAATCCATTATTTATGTACTATTGGACTGTTGTGTTGTCCTAGTGATAAAACGAGAAATGTAACTAAAATATGATTGAATATCATTTATTTGGTACCAAAGTAAAACGATTTATTAATATTATCTTCTATGTATTCGCAATAGTGTACCTACATTTTTTGTATCTACATGATAATGTTTACGTTATCGACCTCCTTCGCGTTGTCTGTGTCGTTTTGCTGTGGGTAGGTAATATTTTCTAGCGGCACATGTCTGCCACTCACCTAGACTCTACGTTCAAAATTCATTCGTTTAAAGCTGTAACTAAAAGCCCGCAATCAACATCGCCTTTGATGCATATTGAATGATACTGTAAATATGACAGGGGCCATTTCAATTAGTATTCACAGAGGTTGACTTGTTAATTAATGAATGTGTGACTTTGTGGTGCGGATGGCGGAGGAGTGCGCGGGGAGCGGCGGGGGCGGCGGGGGCGCGGCGCCTGCTGCGGCCGACGAGGAGTGCCCCCCGGTCATCGTGTCGTGGGAGGGCTCTGCCGACATTCAGAGCGGAGACATCCTTATCGTCCGGATCGCGGACTCCTTGCTACTCGACACTTTTGGCCAGGTCGACGTCAAGAATGGCACTCCTGAGGCGAATGTTTCACACGGTGATGGGGAAAGGTTAGCGGTATTAATAAAACTGTGAATCTGTGACCTATATTGTTAGCGGCAGCTTTAAGCAGTGACCCGTACCATCTCGCCGCATCGTTACAGCGATTGATTTTCCAGGGTACATCGCACGCTGCTGCAGCCTGCCGTGTACCAGGTGACGCGCCAGGGCCACGAGCATTGCGATGTCTCTGACGGCATGCTACTGGACATCACTCCTCTCGACGAGCGCGGAGCCAAGCTTTTCACGCTGTATGACAAAGATCTAACGGAAGGCGTCAATTTACTCATAGGTACTTAAACATTACACTTGAACATACTTTATATTATGACACGCCATTTATTTCTGAGAGTTTGAATACAAACACTTTGATGGAAAAGTTGATATTTATGTTGCTCGGATTAAAATTATATTGTTTGGAAGATATATTAAAACTTGAAGCGTTGAAACAGTTAAAGTAGATGTCTGTGTATATTATAAACCGGAAAGAGGAAGGAAGTTCGAGGGAAAAACGTCTACGCCTACGATTTTATTCTACGATCGCACAAAAGATATGTGCGGAATTCCCACCGTATAATGCATCGCGTGCCGAAGGTGGCGGTGTGAAAACACAGTGACGCGCTCTACTTGATATATTTCCAAGGTTTACGTCTCGATAATGATTTATGAAACTGTCGCTGTACTTATAAAGTGCTTTCTTTCAGTTGTTTCTGAAAATTGGAAATCTCAATGTGTGCGACTAAAAGTAACGGTGAAGTCGGATAACTGTGGTGAGTCTCAAGACTGCTCCGGAAAGGGTGTGTGTTACACTAACGTGTCAATGGTATGTAATAGATGACTAGATAAATGTAGTTTGTGATAAGGGTTGCGGGTGACAATGTTATCGATGTGTTTGTAGGAAGGGTACGAGTGTCAGTGCTGCCCGGGGTACGTGGGCCCGCACTGCGAGGAGCGCGACGCGTGCAATCCGTCTCCGTGCCTCAATAACGGTATATGTGTCGACCTCACGCAACCTCTCAACGGCGCCAACTACCGCTGTCTCTGCCCTTATGGTGCGCATAAACATTTACTAGGCTCTAAATCGTAGATTTTATGTTAAGGTCGGTAATATTTCTGTACCAGGATAAATATTTAAGTGTGCCCATAAGGTAAATGTACAAAAATACAGCGATACGAGCGGCAGGTCTATCGTGCAACTGAACATCATAGTGCCCCCTGAGTTCTGATCACTAAAATGATAACTTCTTTTGATCTAAATAGGATTATTATGAATGAATATAAAAGGTCAATCGTCCATCCAACAGACGAACAGAAAACTTTCTACAACCGGGTTCATTCATTCATCCGGTTGGATTCGATTTCTATTTCGAACGTACATAATACGAAAATCGATTAAGGAGTAACCGACTATCTAAATGATCCGTAAATTGAGTTGTCCAAAGCTAACGTGTTTGTGTGAAGAAGTGGAGACGTAAGAATGTAGAGGACGCGGGAGATGCTACTTGATTATGGAGCAATTGCCCGCAGGGACCTGATAGGATTTGTTGTTCGGTTTAACTGGTCGCATGTATACCTAAGCTGAAAGAAAAAGACTCAATTACACGTGACCTCATTATTTACCAGTGAAAGGAACAGAATAGTGCTGGGAGGCAAATGTTGTATGACATCGATCATGATTAAAAATACATTTTAACCGTCAAATCCGTAGCGGACCCCAATCGGGGTCTGAACATCAATGTCACCGTAAGCTCGGTTTAGACCCCAATTGGGGTCTGCGAATCAGTCATACACTTTCCTAATTATTTACGCTCATATTTATTTTCTTTCCAATCAAACCACATTTGTGAGTACTAAATAAAAAAACTAAATAAATTTAAATTATTTTTACGCATTCAAACCTTTCATATTTAGCATCCCGTTAGAAATATACCTTTTTAAAATCCAATCGTAATTACCGGGAATTCTGATCGAACTCGCCATGTTTGTTTACATTAGCTGTTTTTTTAAATTTGAAGACGCATAGACAAGATGGCGACGGTGATAGAAGTTTTGCATCGAATGATCCGATTCGTTAAAATAAAGAATCGATTTAATAATTTTATATTATAATATTACTAAATTGCACTTTTGTATAGGTACTTACCATAATCTGAAAATAAATTAGGAAAAGTAAAATGACTTAATTTATTTTGAAAAAAATGCTAGAAAATCAGTGGTAGAAAATACGTTGTAGCCGGAATAAAAAAAATCTTCGGTTTTTAGGGTTTCTGAAGACGGCAAATGAAGACTTATTTATTTCTTCGGGTGTTTTATGTGCAGGATTCCTGTAGACCTGCCAAACTTAATGGCGATTCGTTACTTCCAACTTTTTAACTGAGCGGCAAAGCTATTTAACGAGAGCCGTAGTTAGGTGTAGTTATCGCAAAATTTTATGACGATTTCATTGTTTGAAAGGGCAAATAGTTCGCTGTTCATCGAAAGCTGGTCCAAGATGGAAAGATGGCCGCCGCCGACTTATTTTTAACCGACTTCCCAAAAAGCGGAGGTTCTCAATTCGACCGTTTTTTTTGTATGTTTTTTACGCGATTACTCAGCCATTTATTTATAGATTTTGATGATTCTTTTTTTGTTTGATAGCGTATACTTCCGAAGTGGTCCCATTATCATCAGGTTAGGATCTGATGATGGAACCTTGAGAAATCGAGGGCGACTTTCGAAAGTTGCAGAAAGACATAGGTTGAAATCTTATCACTCAGGTGTTTGCCTGGTAGCACTATTCAACAGTGAAGGCTTTGAGCTGACCTGATGATGGAGACCAGTGAAGGTCGAGGGAACTCGACAACTGAATATTTAATCTTTCTCGTGTTTGTGCTTATATTATTCGTATTTACGAAGCCTCTGCAACGGTGAAGGAGGTGGAGACGAGAGAAGTTCGGTTGTCGAGTTCCCTCGACCTTCTCTGGTCTCCATCATCAGGTCAGCTCCAAACCTTTACTGTTTCATAGTGTTATCAGACATACATCTGAGTGTCAAGTTATAACCTTATCTATGCTTACAATTTTCGAGAGTTGCCCTCGATTTCTCAAGGTATCCATCATCAGATCCTGGACCTAATAACAAATATGGGGAATATACCCTTTCGACCAAAAACAAACATCCAAATTGAGAACCACCTCCTTTTTGGGATTCGGTTAAAAATATTTGGTGACTTTAAAATCAATCAATTATTATTATTGTTTCTCATCATCAAATAAGTACATTACTTTGGTAGTTACAAATTGCATTATATTTCAGAACACCAGGCTTACCCTCATCATCATCATCATCATCATCAGCCTATCGCAGTCCACTGCTGGACATAGGCCTCTCCAAGTCACAGATTACTACAGATACTTCACTCAGTAGAAAACTTCCAATACCTATTACGATAATTGCCTACTCCTTCGCGTCAGCAACCACTGTATGCTAAAATGCGCCTAAATGCTCAAGCGTACAGCAGTGATTGCTTCGCACCGCGCGATTCCACAGTAATCGCAGGGCTGCCTCTTCGGTAAAATTAAATTAACATAACTTTTTATCTATGTTATTGAGAACTGTGAATATGTTCTGACTTTTATGTGGCAGTTAAAATTTTATCATTTATAAAATATTTAACCAACTTAAAAAAAAGGAGGTGATTAGACATAGGTACAGGCCAAACTGAGAAGTTTGACTTGTATGGTTTGTAGGTATGTATGTTTGTGCGCGATAATTTCGCGTTTGGCTAAACCGATATCGATGCGATTTTCAGAAAAGGATTTGTTACATTTAGGAGAACGTTTTAAAATAAGTATAATACTTCTTAGTTTGATGATGATCTTCGGAGATGTTCACTAGAAATGAAAAAAAAAGCCTTAAAAAAAGAGAACCGACTTCAAATAAGGCACAAAGCCGTAAGAAATAATTTGGTTTTTTTTTTATGTTGGTGCTAACAGCTGGTAATTATGTTGGTGCTAACAGCTGGTAATTACGAATCGAAAAAGCACCGACATCAAAAAATTAATTATTTCTTACGGTTTAGTGTTTTGAAGTCGGTTCTCTTTTTTTAAAGTTTGTTTTATTATTTTTGTAAGTTTGTTTTGTTTTATATACCTATTGGTGCTGACTGTAGAAGAAACCTAGATAAAACATAATTATATACATCAGTGTGTAGGTAAAATAAAAAAATCTTTAAAGTTACAGCACATAAGGCACCACACGGCATCGTAATGCGCGTACGAACGAACAGCACTATTAGAAGTCGGTTAAAAATTGAACGGCGTGCGCGCGCTTCACTTGTGAAAACCGCAACTGAATTTGATCCGCCGGCGGACCGAGACCGCTCGGCTGGGCGGTAGGCACTTATAGCGCGCAAGTACATGGAGTGACGGAGGCCTGTCCAAGTGCACGCCACTGAGATCGATTGAAGTAGGCTAAATACCTCTATGAGCAAGCTTACCCTCCGCCGAAACAAAAATCTTAGAATTGTTCAGAAATAATATAAGAATAAATTAAAATTCCGTTATCCTAATCCTAACTAATATTATAAATGTGAAAGTAACTCTGTCTGTATGTCTGTCTGTCTTTCTGTCTGTCTGTCTGTCTTTTCTTCACGCCTAAACTACTGAACAGATTTGTGTGAAATTTGGTACAGACATAGTTTAGAACTTGAGAAAGGACATAGGATAGCTTTTATTACCAAAAAAAATAAAAAATGAAATTTATTCCGGACATAATAGCGCCATCTATTGGTCAAACCAAAAATCTGCCGGAAGTCACTATTCCACGCGAACGAAGTTGCGGGCAAAAGCTAGTAGGTTATAAAAATTCAATTAAAGTTAAAAATTATTACGAATGACGCAACACCAAAATAAATAATACATATAAAAATTTAATGCTAAAAACTTTCATAAAACTTAAATATCTTTTTTCTTAACAACAAAAACAAATTGAACCTATAATTTAAAATTAATAAATAAAATTGAAATAAGTTGCTATTAAAAAAAATATATAAAATTGGTATTCGATTATTTATAATAAATATCCGATTTAGGTATCGAATGCACACCGATGATTGAAAAAAAAACTCTATTCCAAACTCTACTTGTCTGTGACTTTGATCTTGTAAATATTGTTCATTTTTATTGTGTATTTTATGTGCTGATTTTTTAGTTATTGAACATAAATAAGTGCACGAAATGTATTGCAATGGATTGAAAATGTTATAAATATGACGTTTGTGTTGTGTTTGAGAAAGTGATGCGATTATTTATTGGTAAGTTTTCACCAAATTTGAAATGCCTAACTTTTCGATAGACTTAAAAACACCGTAATTATTATATTTTTCTGAATTAACTGACCCCATTTGACCTTTGCACGTTGTTGTCAAATAAGTGAGCTCTAAAGTTATAGGTAAATACTTCTAATCAGGCATTACGGACTTAGAATTCATGTGTTGAAAGTTAGTACAAATTTTTGACTTCCATGTCGCGATTCAAAATATCCCGCCGAATCAACGGTATAGTCATATGTCAAAATCTTGTCGAGCAGAGGGGTTAAATGAGTTCGAAAATAAATTTTGTTTTCGCTGAATTGATCGTCGATATGACGCAACCTTGCTACGATTACGTAACTATGCAACCATTTTTGCTTGTTCATATTGCATGTATTACTATTGTACATTTGCATATATGTTAATGTTAACATTCTTAGCTTACGTTACATATTCTTGAACATATTGTTACAATGTGGACAAAAGCTAAGGTATTGCTATGTTTTCTCCTCATTCTTTTTATTTCAAGTTGAATTTGAATAAATCAGAATGAAACTTTTTTCTTTGTTGAACGTTTTAACTCAAACAGAAGCTTTCAAAACTTTTGTTATGGAATTTTAAGTAAAGAATCTTGGACTTGGAGTAGGGAAAACGGTTTAGGGATTTTAACAATTTAATTAATAATACGTAAACCTATATTTTTACTATAAGTCGTGGTGGCCTAGTGGGTAAAGGACCAACCTCAAGTATGAGGGCGCGGGGTCGATCCCAGGTCAGGCAAGTACCAATGCAACTTTTCTAAGTTTGTATGTACTTTCTAAGTATATCTTATACACCATTGACTGTGTTTCGGATGGCACGTTAAACTGTAGGTCCCGGCTGTCAGTGAACATCCTTGGCAGTCGTTTCGGGTAGTCAGAAGCCAGAAAGTCTGACACCAGTCTAACCAAGGGGTATCGGGCAGTTACTGGGTTGAGGAGGTCAGATAGGCAGTCGCTTCTTGTAAAGCACTGGTACTCAGCTGAATCCGGTTAGACTGGAAGCCGACCCCAACGTGATTGGGAAAAGGCTCGGAGGATGATGAAACCTATATTTTTACTAAATCACAAAAAATGTTTTGTATTTAGATTTACATAATACTAGAAAAAAAGACAGAAATATCATTAGCTAAAACTAACTAAAATTTTTAAGAAAATCTTTTTACTGTAAATATCTAAGAAGGATGTAAAATGTGATTGTTTTCCCTACAAAGGTTTTACGGGCAGAAAATGTGAGCGGGACCCGTGTTACTCATCGCCATGTTTGAACGGCGGCTCGTGCATGAGTATGGCAATGAATGGCTCGACAACTTTCCACTGCGCGTGCGCGGACGGCTGGACAGGCGCGCACTGCGAGCTTTCTATAACTGGCGGTGCCTGCGCCTCCAATCCTTGCGTCAAGGGTATCTGTATCGAGCACACTGATAATGACGCTGACGGACAAGATTATCGCTGTTTCTGCCAGCCTGGTGAGGATATTTTACATACTTTACAATTGATAATTTAATCTATCTATCTATCTCAAATAAAAGGGTATCTTTTACATTTCTTGCTATTCAGCTCTCAGCAGATTTGGCAACACTTTTCCTTACCACCTAAAATAACTCAAGCCGTAGGTGTCTACTTGGCAAACGAATAACTGATTCTTTGTGCTAAACTATGCCATTATTCCTATATCTCATTGACACAGTTATCTGTGCATAACATTGTATTGTATGGTGAAAAAGCCTTCCAATTTTGTAATATCTGAAAATCATATTGCTGAATGCTGATTATCGTCTAGATCTGTATATACCTATAGCACAACGCTTTCCCGAGTGATATAAATTGGCTATTAGCGACCGCCATCGTGTAGGTAATACGTCATGTATCCTGGGACGGGCTCGTGAATACGTTCGGAACAATACGATTCTAATGACAGTCCATTTCCCCAAATCAGTTGCGCCATTTACCTATGCTGGAACCGCATTCCACATATGTATGTATATGTTCCTGATTGGTGGTTCCGTGGTAAGTGGACGTAGGTATATGAAGTTATAAATACTGTGAAGAGTCAACATGTAGGAAGAACTTTATTATTGACTATGTTACATTAATTGTAATTACATATATATTTGCTTATGATTATTACGACAGTACTGGTAATGAAATTATAAGTGCGAAGTTTAAGCTTATAAGTCAAATAAAACTTCGGAGCTAGGTCAATTTAATAATGGTTGAAACTTGTGTGGGGGTGCTGTAGAGCAAATTTGCGCAGTGATTTATTGGAGTTAAGTTGGAAGGCTGCCCGCGGCGGCTATCCGTCCTGCGGTTTCATGCGGTTTCGTCCGCTCCTAGTTAACTCCCAAGGCTTCGCTCGAAATAGATTTTTACTTACAATCATATAAATGTTTCAAATCCCCTCGACATTTTTATTGTCTTCCCTTAAAAGGCCCTCAAAGAGACGCTTTTGTTCGAGCTAATCTGAAGAGGGCTGGAACCTCAAGTACGTGTTTATTTTTAGACCCCAGTCATTCTGTTTAACTTTGTATGTAATATTAAATATTTATTTATTTAATGAGTGATATTAATCAGTGACTGTATTGAGCTATGATTGATACAACTTATAATCTGAGGTACTTAATTAATAATGTTACATGGCTATGAGAAAATTACCTGGTTGTACGCCAAAAAAACATCAAACAAAGTACATGGTAGCTACTTAATTTTAGACGTGTTCATGTTATTACTTTTTTGTACGAACATTGTTTTAAGGTCGTTTTTTCATTCGAAAAAAGCATTTGGATGTAAACGAAGCAAAAACAAAAAGTAAGTATAGTCTGACGATATCAACAACAAAACCATGTTTATATAAATGTGAGTTTCCAGTATTGATGGCCATGACTTTGAAATAAATAGTCGTGTGTTAATGTTAGTTAATCCACTTATACGTTTTGAATGAACATTAGGTAAATAATTTGATATTAGCTCGTAAATGCTGTTTATTAGCATACCGTGCATCGAGGCTATGTAAAGTATCGTGTTCCGTTCCGTTGTAACAGGTTCATAAAACTTAAATAACTATTACGTTGTTGAAGCATACACATCACTATAACACGTTAACGTCATGTAGTCCGCCATGAACATGTACTGTAATAATAATGTGTTCACCACAATGTCCATAATGAACCGCAGAGTGTTAGCTGTGGCATTAGTCTGTTGAGGATGTCACTTTTAAAATTAATTATACAAACGCGAAGTCATTAAAAATAACAATTTACATAAATATTTATTATCAATAAACGTCAGTATAAGTATAAAATAATAAATGAAATTTTAATCGAGCTACGAAAGGATGAGATTGAGAATTTGTAATTCAAATATATTACGATCGGACTATTAATTTGATGAGAAAAATATTTATTAACTTCTGGAAATACAAATAAGCGCTTTACGACATCAAATAAATCTGAGTGAATTAATCAAGAGTATTTTTCTACTGGAAAAACGTTCTGTGGCGGGTTGCAAGTAAACATCCCCCGGGACAGATTGCGTCTTGTCATAAGGAAGCTACGACTTTATTTTTCTCTATACTTTTTCTCATCTCAATTTATCTTTTTGCTTAAAGCCTACACACTCATTTGGAATGAATTACGCAAATCTTCTTAAGCTGTACAATCATGAATTCCGTAATTTAATTTTAAGTTAAGTGTATGTCCTGCTTTGATACAGAATATTTTAAGGACAAATCTTTACGTTAATATTTAAGGAAAGAAAATTAAATTGAAAGAAGAGCTTTTGCACTTAATACAGCAGTGGAGAGCTGACACACCTGAATAAAATTCGGCTTTTATAAAGCGATGGCGGATTACACAATCTTGACCTTAAAGATTCAGGGGGTATAATTAAAACGATATTTATTGCTTATTACGTAATTATTTAAATCAATGAATGCAGGTTACACGGGTGATCGGTGCGAGTTGGAGTATAATGAATGCGAGTCGTCGCCGTGTGCCAACGGGGGTACCTGCACCGACCGCGTCGGCGGGTTCGCGTGCTCTTGCGGGCGCGGCTACTCCGGCAACACGTGCCAGCTCAAGGTCAGTGCCGAACTGCCGACGCTCACTACATACTTAATAGATAATGATCGTGGACGTTGTCTTCCGTAGTCACTAAATTGTGCCGAAATACTTCAAACGTGCCAAGTTTTTTTTAATCTAGGTATAGTGCCTACACGTAAATATGCTTGTATCAAGGCACGAGATTTCAACCGACTCTGCATTTTTGGAACTTGTTATCTTTTAACGGTTTTCTGATGCTATTTTTAATTATGATCATACTTTTAATTGAACATTAACATAGCGTTGTAAATATGATGAAGACAATGCCCAATAAAGTTTATTACTACCAGCTGCTATTTAGATAATTCGGATGAAAAATCCTAATTATACTTTAATCCGCCTTACGAATGATAAGCACGAAAATTGAATCACAGATACGGTAATAACCAAGAAAATTACCCAAAAGTTAATTCTTGTGTTCTCTAAAGAAAATTAGCATTCATGTTGCATCTGTTATGTCTCTGTTGGTGACTGACCCACGCACATTGTTTTAATATTAATAAGTTTTACTTTGAAGACTTCCGAATTTGTTTAATACAGTCAGCAACACGTAATGTATGTTTATAAACCGTACCTATTTGTACATTCCCATTATTGCCAGTGCCATATATAACAGATTTTATTCATTATGATTAATAGTAAAGAAATCTTTTGCACTGAACACTAACATGTACTGACTCATACGGACAGTGCAAATCATCGTTGGACATATGGAACATTTGTTGATCTAGCTAATAGATCCCTTATAATTATTGTATTATTTTCGTTCTTATTTCTTCTTCATTTCCAACATAATACCGGACCTGTACATGTAAGTCTTTTACAAGATTATGCTATAATAAGCCACCCATATCGTCATATTCAGGTGGACCTGTGTGCTCCGAGTCCATGCCCCGCGCACCGCATCTGCCTGGACCGCGGCAACAACTACGCGTGCGAGTGTCCCATGGGCTTCGTGGGAGACGAGTGTCACATCCCTACACGATCTGTAAGTATATACCTGTTATGACCTACGTACATCGAGCAAGCGTGGTGATTTTGGCTCAATCCTTCTTCGTGTGAGAGGTCGCCGCCCAGCAGTAGGACGATAAAAAGGCTATAAACACAACAGTACACATAACATATAAATATACGTACATTGGGACGGCATGGCAAAGTAATAATCTATCTGATACACATGTCTCCTTGTGTAAACTCATTCATTATACAAATATACAGACAACTATATAGGTACTGTTGCTTTGAAAAATTAAAAATGTTGTTTGATGCTAGCATTATGAAGCCGAAACTCGAGGCATTAAAAACATTAAAATAATATCTAAAGATATTGTATGAACATCAAGATATGGAATGAATACTAGCAACATGTTTCTATTCAAAGTGTTTGCGAGTAGACACAATAGAACTATGGAACGAGATAGAATCTTTGAACACAGGTAGTTCCATATAGTAGGTATACGTATTCATCAGAATATGTGAAAAATATTTATGCAGTTTACTATGGTACGTACCTCTACAAGATAATTGTTTGTCTTAAAGTACAATGTATTTTAAAATAGAACAATGATTTGTTCCCAGCAGTAGCGAATATACTCTTAAAATTAATTACCTTGTTTGTTCCGTACACACCCGTGGAGTTAAACTTTCCCGCTCGGTTAAGAATCATTTGAATATTTTGTAATTAGTTTTTAACGTGGCAGCATAATTAAATTTACCTTCATTAACTCTTGATTTCTGACACTTACGCGAATATTAGACATTGAAATAAAACCACTTTTACGGTTTTTAATATAAATATCTAATGTAATGTTTTTGTACTATTCCAGGCATGTGACAACAATCCCTGCGCGCACGGCGGTACATGTTGGAGTGGGATCGAGTCTTTCTATTGCTCCTGCCGACCGGGGTATACTGGTAAACTATGTGAAGGTATGCTATCTATATAACAAACTAATAAATATTGTTCTTTACTGTGTTTTTACACGCTTTTTATTAGCTTCACCTGTATGTTTGTATGTTTGTAGGTTTGTAACCGACTTCTTTGGGCGCGATTTTGACCCACTTCAAACGGCCAGATTTCGTTCAAACTTTGTAGATGTATTGAGGACCGATGACAATACACTAATTTGATAAAATTATTCCATTTTTAACCGACTTTCCAAAAAGGAGGAGGTTACACATACACATCGATTACTCCGAGGTTTATAGACCGATTTACGTGATTCTTTTTTTGTTCGACTCGGAATAGCTGCCAGTTGGTCCCATAGTCATCAGGTCAGGATCTGATGATGGAAACCCTGAGAAATCGAGGGCAACCTTCGAAAGTTGTAGGCATACATAGGGTAAAAACTTGACACTCAGGTGTACGCCTAAAAGCACTATTCAACTGTGAAGATTTGGAGCTGACCTGATGATGGAGACCAGAGAGGGTCCAGGGAACTCGACAACTGAATATGTAAACTACCTCGTGTTTGGGCTTAAATTATTTGTATTGACAAGACCTATGCAACAGTGAAGGTTGGGAGCTGACCTGATGATTGAGACCAGAGAAAGTCGAGGGAACTCGACAACTGAATATATAAAATTCCTCGTTTGGCCTTATATTCTTTGTATTGATGAGAACTTCCCACTTGTATGGGCAGTGACAACTATTCGTATCACTGAGAAGTTTTAAACAAAAAAATGTAGAAAATAAATAATAGTTTAAAAAAAACTAAAAACACGCTTTTTATAGAAAACCGAACTAAAAATTAGAAAATAAATTTCAATGAATATAAATTAATAATAGTGTGAATACAAAAAAAGCGTGGGGTGCATGGTGTCAATAGTTATAAATATTTTATTGACAGATATGAGTAGAGTGATTTTCATTTTGATAAGACCTTAAAAAGCACCCCACGCTTTTTTTATTTTTTTTTTTGTATTCACACTATTATTAATTTATATTCATTGAAATTTATTTTCTAATTTTTAGTTCGGTTTTCTATAAAAAGCGTGTTTTTAGTTTTTTTTAAACTATTATTTATTTTCTACATTTTTTTGTTTAAAACTTCTCAGTGATACGAATAGTTGTCACTGTACACTTATTTTAAGAAAATTTACTTTTCCTTCTTTTGTTTTGACAATGTGCTTACCCCTTAAAAGCTATATAGAAGTCAAGTTCAAAAGGTTTTCTTTCAAATAGGCCTTTGCAGGCTGTAATGAAAGCCAGCATACATAGCTTATTATTCTAAATCATCTAAAAATATATTTCATATTCCTGTCGCATTTTCACTGAATCGAGTTATCAATTCACTGTAACAAGGATCTAATTTTCCGATATGATCATATAAACGTTTTATATAGATATTATTTTAAGGAAAAATATTTTCCACATTTTCAGAGGACTTCATCCTAGAGTCCGTGGTGGGCAGTGAAGGCGGTATGGACATAGAGCCTCGCCGGGGCCGGCTGGAGAGCACCGGCGGCGGGTCGGTGCGCGAAGTACGCATGCCTCTGGGCTTGTACCACGATCGTTTGCATAATGTGTATATAGCTGCGGGCACGCTCGGCGCAGCCATCGCTATTGTTGGCGTCGTGGTCAGTATTCAATTGGTTTATTTACCTGATATTTGTAGTTTTTTTACGGTAAAATGTATTTCGTATAAGCACTGCCATCTCAAATTTTTAATCCATTTACTATTTTACCATATACTTAAATTCGATGAGGTGCTTCCTTACATGAAAAGTGTCCACTTTTAATGATTATTAATGCAACAGTAATCCCCATGTGAAACGAAGAGTAAACGTAAAATGAGTTTCATAAATAATTTTGATAAGGGTGCTACGGGCTACGCGCTACGAACTCCCGACTCGTAGCAACTTTGCTACGAAACAGTAGCGAACATGTTAGCGACACTATTGTTCTGTTTTACTTTACTTTTCTTTTTATAAAAAAACTGTGAAAAATAGAAGAGCATACTTCAAGCGTCAACATTTCTTATCCAGTTAGTTAACGTAAAAGAATGTTGATAGCCAAAAATGTGGTTAGATTGATATTGTGGTTATTGAATTGTGGTAGCAAAGATTCCGTAGCAATAAAAGTACCCTCTGAATCCAACGTATTACATACTTTTGTTTTATGTGAAGTAACATAACACTGTTTCTGAATTGTTAATTTATATTCTTCGGTAACCGTTACGCCTACTCAGTGTTACGAAATGATTACACAAGATTATTAAATGCAGCGTTAATTGGAGAAGTGCATGCACGTTCAGGAGCTGTTGTATGTAATATGAGTATATGAGGAATGTGTGTGTTCAGGTGACGGCGTGCCACTGTCGGGTCAACAAGACGTACTCGCGGCTGCTGTCGCGGCTGTCGCGCGTGGCGGAGCCGGGCCCGCCGCACCACTGGCTGCAGGACAAGCGCGCGCCCCCCGCCGCCGCGCCCTTCCCGCCCCCCTCCAACACCCTCGACACCACCGACATGTACTACACCCTCGACTTCAGCGACAGTCAGAGCTCGCCTCTCATCCAATAGCAATCATTCCAGAACTGCTCCGAAGGGGAACGGTTCAAAATACAGATCTAAGTAGAACAGGCGCTGAGCCCTGTCAACCTTCGTGCGCTTCGACTCTCGGTAACACTCCTGCGTGTTACTTCGCATATTTTAAAATCCATTTTGGACAATTAAATAAAATGCATTGCATTTAATGTGCCATTATAGAAAGTAAAATATTTATCATATCTATTTTGGAATGTGAAAGTGTTGTTAGCAATTACCTTTTTTCAATAAACAAAGTTTTACGCCAAAGTATAATAATTGCGTGGGAGATGCCGCAACTATCAGCAAGGTGTAGCCATTAACTCGTGGCCTCGAGACGCAAAAATACGTACCTATAGTTTATGATTATAGCCGTAGTAAATTATGTAGTGTCCCGCTGTCATGAGAAAATTTCAATATTCAATCATTTATTTAGATTTTTGTAATGATGTGTCAAGTACCTACTTATTTTTTAATTTTTAGATAATATTAAATAATATACCATTTTAGATCAAATTGTACTTTTTCTAAGTTATCTTATTAATTCAATTAAAGTTTTAACACAAGAAACCTAGGTTTTCCGCGTAACTACTATTATATGGCTAATATAGCTGTAAGTATACGTAATTCTATACTAAGTGGGCGTGATTTTATCAAAATGTTTTAGAATTTATTGTATTACCGTTCTAGTATTTTATAAGCAGGCTTCTGCAGGTGTTAAGCTAATATGCTTTATCACAAACATAATTTTCAATAGTTTTTTGGATCTATATTATTATATTAATGTATGGTTATTCAAGCAATAGTTTCTGCAGTTATTTAAATAGATAGGCTTTCGTAGAATGAAGTATATGATTATTTATTGACTAGGAACTCGAACATTTGGATTTCTTTATATTCACACCAAGTGCCTGTCGGAACGTTGGAGACGCTTTACATTTATCTACGATTTTGTTTCAAGTCATCACAAATGAATACCTAAAACTGAATCAATGAATGAGTTTGTGGTTGTTGAGGCTATGAATATTCGACTGATCTTCAGCTTAGATGTTTCACAAACCTTTTCTCTAGCTTGCTTTCCATGTCTGTGCAGAATATCTAGAAATGTTTTTTGACTTCGTGCTTTATGTTTAGAAGGGCAAATAAGGCCCTTTTTATTAAAATCATCTAAGTAAAAAAGGAAGTAAGAGACACTATTTAAGTAGTAAATTGCTATAGTTACCTGATTGTAAGTTATTGCTCTTATCTCATCGGATTTTAAGTAACGTATCTAGTCTTACTTCAAGTCTTTGTCTTGACGCTTTCGTGAACTTTGAAGCTTCTAAATGTACAGAATAATATAATTACAAATTGTTAACGTAAAATATTAAGATTAATTAAATGTAACTATTGAAGTTGCAATGCTGTTTCATTTGTCTCGTCTTACCTGAGATGTCACCAGTTTAGTGTGTTACTCTTTGAAGTTAAAGCCATACAAATTAACGTGGCGTATGTATTATAGGGGTAAAACTACCAACTTTTACTTGGAAAAACTCCAAAGTAACCTTCGGGTTCAGTGTTATGTCGTGCTTATACGTACAAGCTAAATAAAATGATAATTGTAAATTAAGGACAGTTACTTAGGGGTGAATGGTGAAAATATCAACATCAACAAATAGTGCTCTTTGAAATAATATAGCGTAGATATGATCAAAGGTATATTTATAATTAACATTGAAACTATAGTGATGTTTTCAAGAAAAACATTTTTATTTAGATTATAAACTTTGATAAAAATAATTATATTAATAATATTTTTATGACAACTTACAAATATTCATATAAAAGAATAACGTAACATCTATTCAATTAAACCTTAAGTACAGTACAATTTAATAACGAAAATGTGCTACCACTTTCGGGTCGTGTTTTAACTAGTGTGACTAACATCTCGGCGAGTGTCAGCCGCGCGCCGCCGCAGCGCCTCTCCCGACACTAATATTATAATAATCAATCCAATTGACGTCATCATCCCCCTCCCTCATATATAATTATACACTTTATAGTAGAACTCTGATTACACATTGCACAACCTTGCCGACGGGACCAGCGCCTGGCGGCTCGCGGCTCACGCTAGCGTTTTACTACTAGACTGTATTATTGCTACTGACGTTTGTGACTTATGACGAGATTCTGAATCACGAGCTAACATCATTGTAAGTAAACATTAAAGCTGCACAATTTATATTAATAAGTATATAAATAAATATAATTACTTGCATACGTATGAGTATAAAAACAATGCTGTTAGAGTCCGGCCGTCACGCGGCACTGGACATTGAGCAACGGATTCGTAACCAAAACGTAACATTTAAAGGAAATTAAAATTCCAGTTGTGAAGATATAACAAGTGTACGAAAGCCAAATGAATGGAAGATAAGAGTTGCGCGAAGGACGGAACAAGTCACAACGCAATCGCAGCTAACGCTGAGTGAAACAAAAACAACACGTTACATTATAAATATATAATATAATATGTACTATATCTTAATTAAAATTCGATGTCTACCTGCAAGTCACATGAGACACAGTAAAAAGAACTAACATTATGTTAAAGAATCTACGCCTAAGAACATTAAGTACTCTAAATTATGTCATAATATGGCAGTTATTCGAACCCCCGCAGTCCGCGGCCGCTCTGAGGCGCCACCACGCATACACTGATACAGAACCAACTTCTGGATTTTGAATAATCGGTGGAAATAACTTAACAATAATTTTATGCTTTGCTCTTGACAAATGATTAATAATAATTGTGAACATATAGTTTCTGATATCGAATAAAGTATCAGGTTTTTTAAGTATGGAGAGCTTTTGAAACAAATAAACTTAGTCGCTACAGTAAGACCGGTACGAAATCTTATAATATAAATAAGTCTTGGACATAAAATACTTCATAAACTAAATTGTTGTCATGGCCCGATAACCTACGTATCGAAAATTCTTTTATTTTAACAAAATGTATTAATAGAATCTTAAAATTATACACAAACCACTCCCATCGATGATAATGTTAATGTTGTTCGGATGGACGACTTTGTGACTATGTTTACATGACTATTATACATCCAACATTATGCGGAACCTCGGCTCTATCTCATTAAACTGTTTGACGTCATCGCTTCCTTTTTAGAGTTTTGATTGATTTCTGGCAATGATCGAAACTAATTCTGATACAAACATCCGGTTACAAAAAGTATCCATAGCGATATATTTTTAATAAATAGTAAACTTTCTCTGAATGTAGTCACCAGGTGGAAGCAATGTACGCATTCTTGAACCTAAAACTAATATCAACTTCACTACTTGTAAGAATTGAGCGAGCTTATAAAGCAAACTTAGGCTTACAAAACTTAACAAAGTGGATGGCATTTAATTTGACTTAACTCACTTATATTATGCTATGATAACATTAATTATTATGACGAAGGCACTTCATGCTTTTCTCAGTGTAGATATATTATAACTACGTATAAGTTTGTGACAAGAATTTATTACTTTATCATCATGGCAAGAATAAAAGGTACCTGTTGAAATGTTAACTACATACCTATGATAACCGAGTGAATGGCACACACGTTCATATTCAGCAACAGATCATCGTCATTTACAATACAATTATATTAAATTAACGAAACATTATGTTCTTCTGATAACCAAACATCCAATTTCTTGTTCGCCATCACCGGGCAATCGAATCACGATGTAATTTCATAAGGCACTAAAATAGATATTTACACAACGGTCTCGACTCGATCGCTTAGAGCTTACAACGATGACCGAAACATTCTGTAACATTCCGCTTCGAACAAAGTAAAGAGGGTGAATCGCTTACAAGTAAATTTCAACCTGAGATCGACACTTTTGATACAACCTTATCCCATAAAGATTTAGCACGTAACGAGTGTAAATCGGGAATGCTTATAGTGAGAGCTAGGGGTCGAGCGGCAGCTCCACGAACGTGATGTCGTAGAGACGGTCGTCGTCGGCGCCGGCGGCCGGCCGCACCTCCAGCAGGAACAGGTCCTCGTTGCAGTAATATGCCAACATTTCATCGTCAATTTTGGCCGTAATCCTGAAATAAAATATACGTCAATATGCTTACACTCGCATTTTTCCTCTTCACTTGGGAAAACTACTTGCACAAAAAGGAACACGTGCAATTTGATTAAATGACAATTTAATTTAATTAACAGAGCTATAACAGAACATTTAAACAATATTAATATTATGTGCTCATTAACATAAATTAGGTGCGAGTGCTTGCCAGCAATGCAGCTTAGGTTTGGGTCTAGATTAAGGTGTAACATCAGACCAGGGGAGGCGATTACGTGACTGGCACCTATTATGAAGCTCATTAATAGTTAAGGGGAGATCCGTTTTGTAAAGCTTTGCGTATTATCAGTTAGTGGCGCGCCGTCGGGACAAGCGATGCTGCATTAACGCGAGGCGGCCGGTGCGTTTACGCTGACTAATTTGTCTAAGGCCAATGAAAACCACTTACCCTTTCTTGTTCTTTCGATAAAGATTATTAATTGCCGAACTTGAAATTTTGTACTTATTCTCAATCTGAAAATAAGCAAAAAACAAAACAGTTACAAATGGGCCTTTCGCCATTTTGAACCGAGACGTCTCGTCTAACGGAACCGAAAGTTCAGTAACCGGTCTAGTGGTTTCTTATAGTGAGGACAATACGCGCGAGGACCCGCCGGAGGTCCGGTGCCGGCCGTGCGGATGTTAATTACAACATGCGGTTATGATGATCGTGTGTTTATTAGACGGGGTTATAAAGCGACCAATCGGTTACAGCGGCGGGCGGCGGCTCGGCCGGCGACCGGACCACCACCCGCCGACGAAGCGTCTCGATTTCTTGCGTTTACTTCCAATACAACTATACAATGATGTATTCATTGACGAACGACGAGAAACCGAGAAAGCAGCGGACACCATCTCGTTCGCTCGTGTTCTATGGTTAGCTGACATCACCAAGGTTATTCTGACGTGCACCTGGATACGTCACACGAGACATGTCGAGGTACACGCTGGAGGTATAATCGGTTTCTATAAGCAAGAAACGATTCCTTTTGCTTACGGATGGTAGTTTTTTGATTTAATCATCATAGAATAAATGTCAAAAAGCTACGGTTCGTAAGCAAAATGGTTCGTTTGTTTGTTATAGTCACCGGGTTGATGTATTAGAGAGTGTTGTGGGTACTCACGGCGTGCAGCAGGCCCTGCGTGGTGGGCGGCACGACGTGCAGCGCGGTGTACACGTCCTCGGTGTCCTGGCGCACGTACAGCATGACGCGCTCGCTGAGCGGCGGCGTGGCGGCGCGCGCGCGCTTGCCCACCACGCCCTCCAGCTCCAGCGAGTCCTTGCGGTCGCTGTACGGCGACAGCCCTCCCACCTCCCGGTACCTGCATCACATACATTTTTTATTAACACCTGTTCTTTTAATCATCATCATCTGCCTAGCTTTTTCCCAACTATGTTGGGGTTGGCTTCCAGTCTAGCCGTATGCAGCTTAGAATCAGTGTTTTACGTTTTTCTTGTATCTCATGTATATATTAGCTACCAAATAATATTAATTTCGACGAATAAAGTTTTTACCTTGTTAGTAAACAAGTAGCTCTATGATGTTAACGGAAGTGATACCGTAGTATCAAATATTAGCTATCAATTTTATATTAGCATATTTATGTTTTATGAACAAAATAAGATCTCGGAATATAAAAGAGCTAGTGATATATCAATAAAAGTAAAACAGAATTAACAAACAGAAATTATAGTTAAGTTTACAATGCACTTTGTTAAATAATTAAATGGCCAAACATTGACTTTACATCGATAGTATTTAAGAGCGTTATCTTTATGACTCTGTCATATGTATGACATTCATTAATGTTCATCTATATTCCTATTAGCTATTCCACGACCTATTCTGTCCATATATTATCATATGAATAAATACGATAATATCAATAAATTGCTTTAGAATATTAAGCCGTGATTTGTTCAAGAGTGGCATAATTTTCTATGATTAGTTATGTTTGAAGCGTGGTGAGCGTAACTGAAGCTACATACCCGGGCGCGTCGGGAGGGAAGTGGTTGTGGAACTTGAGCGCGGGCGCCTGCGGCTTGGCGGCGTGCAGCAGGAAGGGCGAGGCGCCCTTGAGGTGCGCGTCGGCCAGCGCGGACTCGTCGTGCCCGTAGAAGCCCTGGATGTCCATGCCGGCCAGCTTGTCGATGTCCTCGGCCGGGCTGAACAGCACGGGCGGCTTGCCCAGGTCCGCCATCGAGTAGAACTCGCTGCGCTCCGTCACCGGGTGGTAGATCTCGTCCAGCTTCTTCCGATTCGTCGCAGACATCTTTCTTTTCGCTGCTCTCCTCTCTTCGTCTCTTGTTTTCCTTTCCGCACCCTTCAATTTAAAAGTAATGCAATTACATTATTGTATGCTGATTATTTGGTAAAAATTTAAACAAGAGAACATGTAGCGATTTTATTGCTTTGCATCTTACCTTATCACAGAAAACTTTGATTTGACAGTAGCCTCTGTGATAAACTTGTTGGTCTCGGGGGTCTTCAAATGTGTCAATCTGTATATGTAGTGGTAAGCCCTGTAACATAAGAAACATATGATGTTTTATAATTTTCGAATACTTTTAAATACTAATCTGTTTTTTTACAGTAATTTGCCATTTGCATGAATTATATCCAAATAGGGAGTTAGAAAGAAGGCTAGGTATAATTCTCCAATTATATGACCACAATAACTCTCACGGTACCTATATGCACGTCTATTATGATCTCATACATATAAACAAATCGGCTATATGTTGAGTTAAGCAATTTCACGCTTGAAGTCTACACTTATCTTAGAATGATAACAAAAAAACGGTTTTAATAAACGTTCATAAGGGATAATTGCGATAAATTTACGAATAAGGAAAAAATATGCACGTGTCTGAATCGAATCGCGTTAAAACGTCTTAATTGCGTTCGTTCGAGGTCGGTGTTGCGGCGGCGTCACTGCGCATTGGATAGGTAATTGAGAGGCTGATAGCGGACTGGTTTCGTATCAGGCGATGGACAAGCGCGGCTCGAGAGTGACGCTCACAGCGGGTCACATGTGAGGGATGATCAGTCGCAGGCGACTAATTTGTTGCAGTGTGTATCGCATGTTGGTCAGCTGAATGTACACACGACGGCATGTGATGTTGTCGATAGGCGGAGCGCGAGCGTGCGGGTGGAGAAGCCGCGGTGCGGCTGTGTCTTGCGCCGGCGGGCGCGTCGCCCATGCCCGTGCATCGCTTCCATGGTTATCGAGGCGTCTCCGGCGACAACGCGGTTACCGACCTCATGCCTTCACGTCGACGTATCGTTACATTAATTTACATACTTTCAATGTGGTAAGCTTAATTAACATTTTGCAATTCAAAATAAATTAAATGACATTTGTAGATGGGTACTGCTAAGTCTCCTTCGATTTCCCACGCCTATTAAAATAATACCTATCAAGGTATGCATGCAACCCATAAGGATTATAAGATTTCAATGAGCAGTGCGATCGAATAAAAATGTAAAATAATTTACGGCCGGCAATATAGAAGTAAATTGCCGTTTTCCTCAACGAGGCTCAAGAGCAATATGTAAACAGCTTTATTTATTTTCATCGACATGCATTTACATATATTAAAATAATCTACCATTGTAGCAACAGTGATTTATCTATTAATTAACTCGACTGTTAATTTACATCTGCAATCCGATCTGTAGGTAGTTGTTGATGACTAACCTTTACTCCTTTTTGACTGCTGAAATCTGTACTCAAGCACTGCACAGCAATGTTGATCTGTAAACAAAATAAAATCATGTCAGCAAAAGCTACACATATAGACATACTTCGTCATATGCATAGATATGTCCCAGCATATAAACTAAACGAGAAGATAATAATTAGAAAATGATATGCGTAGAATTGTATGAATGTATAAAAAGCATACATGGCTAAAGGCGTTTCAATGAAACTCATTGAGTCTGTGGTGAGTGCACCGCAGTGCACGGCATGCAGTTTGTCGTGAAGGGCGCGTTTGGCGTGGCGCGCGATGGCGGAGGGCGGGTCGGTGCTGGACGCCGCTCATTACCGCGGTCTATGCAAATGACTCTCTCGCGTTTTTACTCGCCGCCGACACCGTCACGACGGCTGTCCATACACATATTAACTGTCGCAAACAACTCGCATCCGCTACGGTGCGCCGTTCAACAATAAATAATTACAGATATTGATAACTGACCGGTAACCGCGACTACGTCCCAAGTCATTTACAGCATTCACATAAATCAGAAGAAAAATAACTCGCATTTAATCCGAAACGCTTTTAATATAGGAAGGTTAATTTTTAGCTATCAATGTTTATGATCTGAGTCGAAATTGTCATTCGATGTAGAGTCGTTAAACGTTAATTGCCCCCTTGACTAGCATTAGCATACTGTCATAGAATTGAGGCTATTTCACGCGGACTTTTAATTGTTTGATGAATATTTAAAAGGCTATGTACATAACATTATCAATGAAGTATACGTTTTTGTACCGCTAGTAGTAGATACTGTATAATTTTATGTAAGCAATTAAAAACACAGAGTGTTGTTTATTATTCAACAATATAATGAGTGTTCACGGTGGAGCGCCGCAGCCCCGTGCGCCCGGCTGCCGCGCGCCCCACGCGCTTTTTGTTTCATTTGGTAAAGTCACTCGACCAAATAAGGATGCAGGACTCTATTTAATTGCACTTTAATAAGTGTAATAAAATCATGTTCTGTGTTTTAATTTTGTTCGTATATAATAATCACGATGAGTGTAGCGTTTACATACGCGCTTTAAATATGCACATATTTTTGCATTAGTGAGCCAAGTCGTCATTCAGCGCGCAGGCACACTGTCAGGAAGACACATTAGCCCATTAGTGTTTGTACATGGACCAAGTTCCATTTTTATTGCAATCTGGTAGGAGCTAAGCGACTGGGAAATACTGTCTGAACGTAGTGTTGTGTTAGTTCGGTAATGGCTTGTGGTACCTTGGCGGCGCTCTCGAGCGGGTTCCAGTAGACGGCGATGGCGTTGTGCGCCACCTCCTCGATGCAGCCCGCCAGCCCGATGCTGTTCTTCGTGTCTGTAACAAAACAACAAATTGTCATTAATCTTGTCTTCGGGTAACTGTGCAGTAATGGCGGCGGAGATTTCGATTAAGATATCAAAGCACAATACGTCATCGAAGACGGAAATTTATTTGCTGGGCGTGAATAATCACGTGATAGGATCAATTTATTGACGACTGCAATGTTTCCATTTCTGCCCTTCCTACATTGAGGTTTATGGGCAGTAATTAGCACATTTGCATTCGGTACTAATTGCGCATGGACTACATAAATTCTAGGTAATATTCCAGAAGCCTTTCCTCTTAACGTGACTCAGCTGTGTGAAGTGACATCTTAGTTTGTTTTTTTCATCTAGAGTATGAATCTAGTAGCAATATAGAAGTTGCTTTTACGATCAATTTAAACTAGTGGTAAGTTTAAAAACAAATATTAGGTAAGTCAACTAATAATTCTCTAATGAATAGAAAATGCATGAGAATGTAGCAAAATTATAACATAACATATTTTATAGTTCTACTGTCCAGTTAATGGAGTCATACTAGGTAGTTAGCTAATATGTATTACCGTTTTATTAGATTAGTAGCATTGCCAATAGGCAAGTAAATAGTTCGAGAAAGGTTCAGCTCACGTTGATCCAGTTGTTACTCTGATGTTGGTGTTGTGACTACGCAATAGTCAAAATCGTAATGAAATGGCTGATTTTAGGGACGCAAAGAAGTACATGATCTTTTGACTTGGTCTTTTGACATGGTCTTTTGACTACACAATAGTCAAAATTGTAATGAAATGGCTGATTTTAGGGACGCAAAGAAGTACATGATTAGGTGAGGTGTACATAGAGGAATGTAGGTAAGTGTGAGTCCTGGCAGTATCTGGAGCAGCACTGCGGAGTGGCGCGCGGGTGTCGGCAGCGCGTGGGCGCGGGCTATCAGTCGGGCGCGCGGCGATCTGTGCGGCCCGGCGACGTCGCAGTGACGTGTTTATGAGCTGCCGGGGGACGCCGCCCTCCGACAACCTTATTGTTTTAACAGCCTCTTACAAATTTACGAGACCACGCAACATCCTGGTATGTGCTAATAAATCCGCCCACTACAAAACTTCCTATGTAAACAGATTTCTTGCTTTACTTTTTTATAAAATACGATTTATAGTTGCAGAGAAATCATTCAGACGTTGATTGATACTTCAATGCTCATACAAAAGATTTACATTTTAATTTTTGTTAGTATTACCTAATAACTTAATTGATTTAAATAAGAAACAAGTTGCAGTAGATATACGATTAAGTGCAGACTAGACACCAATTTGGTATTTTATAAGTATAATATTATCTTTTATATACAAGTAGGTATATATTTATACTTCTGAAACAGATTTATTAAAACGAGTGAGTCTCTCTGAAAGTCAGTACATTCATAAATCTAAATAGTTCAATTGCCTAGAAGACCCACCTGTCTAGGTAGGTATAGATACTTTCCTATTTAAATAGCTACTTCTAAATAAGTAAAAACATATTTAAATAGCTTTATAAATAAACGAGTAAAGTAAATACCGATTTTTTTTGAGTTGTCTTTTCTGATCAAGCCTACCGATGTATAAAATTACTTACAAACGGATATTCCTTAATATCGTCAAAACAACGAGTTACTGAAGAGTAATCTGTCGAATCATTGAGTCAGTGGGGCGTGCTATATATAAGAAAACTGTCAAAAGAAATAAGTGTGGACGCAAAGAAGCTGCGCTGAACGTGGACACGCGATATACGAAGACATGTAGGTAATCGGAGAAGGCATTGTGCGGGCGCGCAGTGCGTTGCGACTCCGGCCGCCCCCCGCGCCCCGCCGCGCTTTCACACGCCTGCGCACAGGTGTCCGGTGTCGCCCTTGACGCTGCTCCCAAGTTCGTCGCATACATTCATGGTGCACTACCTCTCTGCCTATCACTTGCATTACTTATCACTACCATATAAAAGCAACCTTCCTACTAGGTTTGAATCTGAATCCGACAAGACGTCTGTCAACTTAAATTGTAGTTTGTGTGAAACAAAGTAAACAAATGAGAAAATGAAATCGGAGCCGCAACGCTTTACGGATATAATAAAACTAAAAACAAATACATTAACTTAGTCTTTTGAGAAATAAAATACAAAATTCCTTTGTGTTTAGACATTAATTCATTCTATGTAATAACGACAACAAATGAAAAAATAAAACTTAACTAACATCGAGATAAGCTAAAAAACCTTGACATTAAACTTGGCTCGACCGCGCGAATTAATGGCTTCCATGTTTTTATTTTCCTTGAGATTTAATTTATAGGCAGTGCTTGTGGCCGCGGCGTCACTCATTACAAATGCTACAGGCCTCACTTAAGTAATGTTAGAATGTGTAAAGTGTCATATATCAGCGCTGTTTACTTCGAGCCAAGCGATTAATAAGTAAGCGTTCCGTTGATGACGTAACTCCCTAACTAATCGGTTAACGCATATATTTATTAAATCACAGATATAGGTAGGTATTATATACATTTATAGCGTTTTGAGGTTGTAAAAAAAACACCATAATTGATTTCCATTACAAATACGAAGCGATACCAGAGCCACGCTTTTATAGTTTATTGATATTGCGACGATAGGAAAATCGCAATTTTATAAAATTATCAAAAACAATAATTTCCTAAGGCAGAGCGTTGGCGCTGGTGCTGGCCGAGGCCCATCGCGCAATTAACATGCTAATGAGCGCGCTCTCCGATATCATCGCTGTAATTATGTCCGCGCGCGACTATATTGTAAGATTGCTTATTATGCTCTATCCTTTTTGTAGACATTCGACACGCGTACTCTTAGGTAGCCAAGGATCTGAACCCTGCACTTTTTCTATCAAAAGGTACTGCGACGAAGCAAGCAGGTGTGTCCAGCGCGTCGCTGGCCAAGAGATTTCTCACGAATTTTAACGATTTCCTGTTACTCGGCCTCATAGAGCTCATCGTGTCAGATATCTTTATTGCATAGTTTCATTTGCCTGCGCCGGGGAAACTTCACATTTAGTTTTATATCTATAATCTGGTTAATGTTGGAATGTGTCATTACAGGTAGCGTAATATAAAGCTGTGAGCGTCGGACACAGGCGATGCGCAGCTAGGCGGTGCGGTGGTGCGGCGCCAGAGGTGTTTATTTTTAGTCGCAGCGATTGATAGGTTCACCGGTCGGTGTGGGCCGCGGCCGTCGTGCGCGTTATTTATGCAAATGTCCTAACGAGATATAATGGTGGTGCGCGGGGTGCGCGGGTGCGTCTCCGCGTATCTGCCCGCAGCACGGTAATTAGGTCCTGCGTGCCGAGCGCCCGCCACCGCCCGCCACCGCACGCAACCTCTCCGCCATGTTTCTGTGTCGCCTCGAGCACGACTCTGTTTTTGCACAGGTATCGTGTCTTAAACCCTTGTATGCGCTACTACACAGCGTATACTTAGCAAAAACTCTACAGTCATTGTTCTTTAAATTATCTTAGTTTGATAAATACATAAATACTCACTTATCATTACTCACGCAAGATTAAACGCGTTGTTTAATGATAAATATATGTTTTAAAGTGTTAGCAATAAAACAACACTCACCGGCATCTAATATCCTCTGCTTGACCGAGTGCTGTCTGCCGTGCCAGAACTGCCACGCTTTGATTTCATCCTCCGGAGATTTTTCTTCTCGGAACATCAACATGACTACGCTCTGAAACAAATTAAAGACACACTATTAAGCACAAATTAGTTGTAAACTTATAACTGCAATGAATCCATTGGGTGCTATTTAAATAGCTAATCTCCTCTGCAAATAAGACAACATATAAATTAACACGCAGGGTGGCCATTAGAAACACCTGACATCGGACAGCTATGCCTCTACTTTATTTATTACTAACTTTTAATGGCGAAAGCACAGACGAAGCGCCCTGAGCATTTCGCGAATAAGCAAAACTCGATTACCGCGTGCGTTTCTCAGCTATTACGTTAAACGAGTGCGATTACGTCGTTACGGTGGGCATCTTAATTTCTTACACATTTAAATGCTCTTAAAAAGTAACGTGAAACCTTTGGACCATTTCCGTTCAGATGAAAAAGTAAAATATGCTGTTAAGACGATTTCTATCGACGCGTTAGAAAATGAAGTGAAAAAGAAGTGGCTTGCGCGAGGCGTGGTACCGACCGTGCCTTATAGGGCTAACGACGAGAAAGCACCTCCGATCGTCGCCTCGGATTGATGGATCGCCGCGACATCATGCCCAACCGCGTCTGCTCCTTCCTTCCTATTGCCAAGATATCTTCAAAAATCAACTTGCGTTTTGGTCAAAATGGACACGACATAGGTATATGTAGATACATTAACGCACCCTTCTTCCCCGACTGCACTTAGAAAAGTGACTCTATAACCGTCCCTGGCTCAAATACCTATTTACAACTTAACTGTGACTTAGACGTGATTATCGAATCATGAATATGCATGGAAAGAGATAAGCTAAATAAGATGAAGTATTCGGCGTCAGCACACGGCAATTACGTTTGCTTTGCAATTAAATACAACCAGGACCCGCGGTTACAGAGTTGGCCGGGATAATAAAAACACAATTTTACAGTAAATCGATGAATTTACGAGTAATTTGTGTCGGCGAATAGTTCAGCGAGTCTATAAGCGGGCCATGGGCTTTCTCCGGAGATCGGGCGCGCGACGTAAACCCAACGGAACCGTGCATACTAATAGATAGCCCATGTATAACATTGTAACGGTTAACACCGCCTCTACCTACTGTCTCATCGTTTATAATACATAAATATAAACATTTACCTACTGCTTTATTAGAATTCCGCATGCCACAAATACACATTATGTCAAAAAAAATTGGGTAACACTAAGAAAAATAACTCATAGGTTATTAGCGCTCATAGTATTCACATTGTCTACGGCCTAGAATCAAATGTGTGGATGAAGTTCAACAAATATATATTTTTTGTCATTCTTTATGCTTCCCGTTAATGTATGTGTTGTGGATAAGCGGCGACTCAGCCGGCTACTTTAGTTTATTGTATTGGAACTAATGATTCATAAACACTTGCTAACTAATTTAAAGTCCAACTGGTAACGGTTTACGTAATTTAGTGCCTATTTTCTTGTTGCAATTGGTACTGAACAATGTTGGCTATTGTTGCATGACAAAGATACATTGTAATAACTGGCAATCATAATTGTTTGACTTACCGCACAATTTATCAGAGACTGGCTTTATTTTGATTTCATTAAAGACTTTAATTTGACATTATGTAGGCACAAGTTTGTGGAGCTTATTGCGAAAACAATAAGACTAGCAACAATTGCATTCAGATTAAACAAATCGCTGCTTGTATGTTAATTCACTTCATTTGACAAGTTTCGTGGGATTGGAATGTTATAAAGTTCTATGTTGTTCGATTCAAGATTACTAGAGTTCATTTATTTTATGATTCACCTGTTACATCTCGAAAATTGTGTGTTAACTATATATAATTTTCGTTTTTCCTTATTTTTTTTTGTTGATTGCCGATGCCACTAAATATAATAATAAATGATAATGCAAAGTTTTGATTCGTATATATTTAGACATGTATCCGCGTGATCGGATGCCTCTGTCATGTCCGTGAGTATTTGTCGCGGCTGAGCGGGCGGCGCGGGCCGCTGTGCGTGGGCGCAGCGCTTGTTCCGCGCGTTAATTGGATTTTTAATCCGAAATGACAGAATTATGTGTTCTTGTAACACAAACTTATATAATGTCCAACTCATAACTGTAACTAAGATTTTATAGAATGATATTGTAAATATGTTTACTTCTAAGAAATTATTTAGGTGTACCTATTCTATGGACTGTAACTAGGGGTAAGCATGAATTTGTGAAACATTCATTTTGATAGGTATGTACAAAAACTATCTACATAACATGAGCTCATTGAAAATATCGAAACAATCACGTAACGTAAATTAGTTGTTGAATATTGCGTTAAGATAATGATGTAGTATTACCGTTTTATTTGTATTCACTGCATCATGAGTTTCACAAGAGCATGTACGGTTTTGGCTCGTGGACCAGTTACTTCCAACTTTTCGGGCCGTCAATTAATTAATCGAGTGTATCGACATTCGACCCGATTTCAGGAGCTCGGTTGACAATCTGAGTTATCTGATTAAGCACGCTTTCTCTCGCTGTGTCACACACGCCGGGGACTGTTGTGCCCATGTGTCGGCCGCCGCCGATGCGATTACGCTCTGACAAGCACTCTGCATTAATTTCGTCACTCTATTTGAATAAATAGCCGATTGCATATGTATATCACATGCCCACAACCAGATGAACCGTTCACGTGACAGTTATCGAGCACATAAATCGTATCGTGAATAGCCACTAAATGAGGAATTCCCTTACAATTATCTATGTGGGTTGTATTTTTTATTATTGAATTGTATATTTAAAAATTGTCTTCTTTATAGATAGGAGTAATATTAAAGTATCTTAGTAGTACGTTTCGCTTTTAATTAATAAACATCAAAGTTTCAGTTAACTCCATAATTCGTATTATGCCAGGCGACGAGACTCATGCATCGGAGATAAATGATTTAATTAAACATAGCGCCCGAACGTGTATCACTTTATTCCTACATCGATCCCTATTTCTCATTGATGTTGTTGTCGGCAAGTCCACAAGAGCCAGTCTCAGAGACTACACACCTGTCTTATTGTTACCTATAAATCGTGACTTAATAGCATCGTTAACGTAACAATTACTTCAGATTTAATCTTGAGTTACGTTCGTGCACGTAAACGCTCAAGTAGTGCATAGCGATAACTAGCGGAACGTTAAGAGACGCACTCGTCACCTCGTCATCGGTTACCGCGAGTGGGTGCGAGCTCATGCGGGGCCCGGGGCTCGGAGGCTCCTCTCTCAGATGCTTCCTCGTTAGTCGGCGGCCGGGCGCGCCGCCCATCCATCAGCTCCTATCTATTTTATGACAATTATTTATGTTCACTGCGTGGCAAAACTATTTCGCTCACCGTTGAGCTTTATCGATTGCGCAGAAGTAATGTCCTGCCGTCTCGATAGGCTATATCTGATACGGATACGTCTGTTTGTTAAGTGCGCTAGTTGTCTGTGCTAGTTGTTTTAACGCCTAGGTTATTTGCTGTGAATGTTCTCCGCAGTGAATGTCGGTTTCGACATAAATTCTGAGCGAAACTGTGGGTGTAACTGCCGCGCAGTTGCCTACGTGTCGGTATTTATTTCACATCAGGTGAAATATATCAATGACCATTTTTGTCCCGTAAACAAAGCGATAACAGTATATGTATTTCCTTTCCTCGGACTTTTATTCAAACGAGCCTTCGTAGGCGCTAACTAGCAAAATATTCTCGTAGAACTTTATGCCTTGCTTTCTAATCTAAATCTGAGATGAGGCGATAGGCTTCGCAATTACTTATGTACAGACACTGTGGAGAAGCTTAAGAATATTTAAATGAAGTGATACCAAGAAGTGAAAATACTTTAAGTATTGGAGGGGTATATTAAAGAGCGCATTATGTCGTGCGTGCGTCTATTGGCAGGGCGGCCGCGGTCGGCGTCTGCGCACGCCGCGAGCTACGGGAGATTGCTAGAGATGTGCAGCTTCCGCCGCCGGACAAATTGCCCAGTGTTCCCGTGCATCCGCCGCACTTACACCCACCTTCTATAATTGAATATTAAGAACGTAACACTATATTAGCTGCAATATGTCTACGTAAACGTGATATTATCGTGATCGCGTGAGAACAGCTTATCCATAAACCAATACCTCTGTAATGACAGATGCATGCCTGTATACTTTTGAAAATTAAAGCACATCGTTAATGTTGCAGCGTAATAGAAGTAGCAGTTACAAATAGACGGTTTCAGAGCGTATTGACTGTTTTAATGGTAGCGTTGCGCAGTGCGCGCTGACCGCTAAATCTCGATTAAATCGGAGCAATTCCCGCGACACGTCGAGCGTCGGATTAACATCCGAAGCCGCGTTGTAACACTAATCTGCTTAAATGTCGAAAGGAAATGTCAGATTGTAATGTGCAGGGCCACAGACAAGGCGTGATGCGGCTTATGCCGTACCTACCGCTGAGGGCACTGCTTTCAATAACAGAAACTACTCGAACTAACTATTGAACTAATCATCGTAAGTCAATCCTTGTGAGAAATGATCGTACGCAATTAATGCCAATACATGCTACGTTCCTTAGAACCGATTAATTGCTGAACGATATTCATAGAAAGAAAAGGTTTACTGCTTCAATAATAAGATGTAAGTACTTTTTTAGCGTAATTTTTTACCTTTAATCTTTTATGTACACCATATTGGTGACAATCGCTAGTTAAGCTTTGAGTCACTTTAGTGTTACGTAACCGTATCTTATATCACCCTAATGTCGCTGATTACGGGCGGTTGTCAACCGGCGATGGTATCAAGGATTGACGTTAAATACGCCCGCGCCGTCACAGCACCAATACCGAAACAATGACGGACCCCGGATTACGTAACATTACTTACGGCTAGACTGTCACACCACTGCTTATCTGCTTGTGAAATTTATACTGAATTAAAATACCCTTCGATAGGTATAAGTAGTAATCTTAGTACACCATTTGTACATTAGATTTTATTTCAGCAAGTAGTATATGAGATGTTACTCGAAATTCGTGATGACGATACATTTGATTTTACTTTTGAGATCTATCATACTGTCTAACAATATATTCTCTGCAAGTATAACTTCATATTTTTTAATCAATTACCTATAAACATGCATATTCATCCACACTTCAAAGAAAGTGCTCTATTAAGTGTTGCAAAAAAATGTTACAGGGCTAATTACGAAGAGTTATGTAGTTTCAGCAGTTACGTATTAACATATTACCGAATAATACGTAATATTTCGAAAGTGTAATAGTTATCGAGTGGCGTTATGCGAACCTGAAACCGAACGTGGAAAATTCACGCTCGGTCGAGCGGCGCGAGCGCACCGGCCGAGCCGTGGGCAAACTACCAACGTGCGCGGTGGCTTTTTATTGTTTGCTGAGATGCGAAATACGTGTCATTATATATCTGTATGTGCACTTCATTATAATTAACGTAACACGTTTATCACACGTGGTGTGACAGTCCGAATGCAGCCGCGCGCTGTATAATACAAATTAATTAAATCCATAGAATTGTCAAAGCTTAATTCATAGCATTGTACTTATAATGACTTGTTCACTGTATTATAAATAAATGCAATTAAAATGTAATTCTGTATACCTACACACATTATGTATGAGTACTAATTGAATTTCTGCAGTTAACGGGACAGTTCATTTGCAGACAACGCAATTATCTGTTTTTTATCTTAAAATGGAATAACCGAAATTTTTATTAGTATGAGAACCAAAAAAAGCGAAAAAAGCAATTAGGTACATTAAAATCCCATATATTATTCTTGAAAAAATAAGAAACAGCAGAAAAAGTACATTAACTTGAGAGGAGACCGCTCTGCTGATAAATAACCATATATTGATATATACCTCACGTTAAATATATACGTATATTGAAAACCATTTTTAACTTACACAGGAATGATGTAAATTAATAAATTGTTCAATTCCTTGATATTACTTTTGACCAACTCTTGACTTATCATTTTAAAGTAAAAAAATGTAGTAAATATTACTTATGAAGATAAAGAATGTCTATCCCAAGCAATTTAAAGAAATGCCGTTACCGAAAGCTTTCTGTTGTATAATTCTGCAATTTATAATCATTAACGTTTTTCTGATTCGACAGGGCTGAGAGCGGCGCGGGGTGCAGCTCGCCGCGCCGAACGTGAGATGAGGGTGCAAGCTAAATTGAGACATCTCAACACGTGATTGATTACGACCATGATTGGCAACTTGCAACTCACAACGGAGAACATGCAAATTTTTGCATACAATTTTTTGTACAACATTGTGAAGCCTTTCTCGCGAATTTGAGTACGAAAATTTCATTACAGCCGATTGCTCCCTGTGAGAAATATTCAGTCAGTCTCGTATGACAGCCCTTCACTCGTCTGTATCGATGCAGTCGGCCGAAAGGTGCGCGCCGGTAGGAACCGCGCGCTCAGAATGAAAACCGTTATAATCCCTCATCAAGCGTAATATGTTCAGTGTAAAAGGCATCATTAACGATTGCCTTAAAAAGGCAAACGGGAGCAATTATTAAAGTCGCAAAATATTATAAAAAGAAAATAAACAACGTGTCTCGTTACGCGAGTTTCCGTTGCTACGAAAGTGAACACAATGATGTCAGTGCGCGCCGATAAAAAGCCGAGTAAAAAAATCCTCTGAATGAGTAGACGCGGACACGCAACACATGGCTTAGTCGTACTTCACGATACACAGATCGAACGGAAGCTTATTATTGTAGGTGCATCTATTAATGCCGCCATGTAAATTGCATTTTTAGGTTTATTTCTATTGCGTTGTATGTTTTAATGTATGAAGCACACAATTAATTAAATATTTTAAAAATGGTAACGCTAATCATCAAACTTTGTAATTAATATTATAAGGCGGTTGACTTAAGAACGACTTTTCTGTATTATTTTTATACAAGGATCAAGTGTGATTAATGACGACGGATGTTATTAAAATACACCTTAGCATAATACACTACTATATAAGATACAGGGCGATGCGCAAGCGCAACCCTTGCAATGATGCAGAATAACAAACAACGTCTCCGTGTTACTAGCGAGATGATTAATTGCCACTATGTACTGTGATTGATTGAGCTCTTTTCATAATGTTTTTTGTACTCCAACTATTTTTGCGGAACGACATTTCAATCTATTCAACCCGGTTAATGTCTGGAGATAACATTTTAAAATGATATTTGTCATTAAATACTTATGTAAATGTTACGACCATGGCGTGTGAACGCTTCCAATATTAAGAGGAAATTAATTCAATCGAGTGCTTTGTATCTGCGGTGTTTAATTAGGTGCAGAATCTGGAATTGGTTTAGTGTGGTGTGTTCGTCGGTGGAAAGCCACGGCTCGATGGTATCGGACTGAGGCAAAGCTCCGCCGAAACAGGGGCGTGCCGGCTGTAATTACAATCCCGCCACGCACACCCCGCTACCCACAGCCCAAATATCTCTGTTTACTAAAATTTTCTTACAATCTTTTAACCGCTTTTTGGCACGCAAATTTATTCAATTCGCATCGCGTGTGGATTCGGTTACTTAGACACGGTTGATAACGCGATAAAATTGTTTCGTAGATATAGTGTAGGCATGGTTATCAATTTTGTGCTCGTTTGGATTTAAATGTTGCCATTAAATATTATTTGTTTGTATTAAATACACCATGAAACCCAAAATGATAGAAATATATTGTAGGTTAAAGGAAGATTTCTCACGAGTTTCTCTAAATTGTTTAGTTGATTCGTCTCTGTGCAGACCATAATTTCACCTGCAGGCATATAACATGAGAGAGATTCTTCAGTCTCTGTTTTCTTTTTGAAACTTTAAAAGAATTCTCGTTAAGAAAACACGATGTTTGCCGCATTGAAATTGTTTTATCATAATGCAGTATGGTTATTGTTTAAAGGGAGCGATATTATCCGAGCGGAGGCACGGACTCCCGGGGCGGTCATTGTATTCCTATATGGCGAATGTCAAAAGCGTCGTCTTAATTATCGGGCGCGGCTATACAATGCGGACTCGATTGCGCCGAGATAAGCTCTGTACACCTATCTGAGTCCGTATTGAATGCGATACGGCCGGGCCGCGGCCGGACTCGCGGCCCACTTACTGCCTTAATAATAACTTCAAACGTATGTCGCATTGTATCTCTGATTATTCCGATCTAAGCCCATTGAATACAGATAAAACGTGTTTGAATATGTTAGGCGCTGTCAAAAAAAGAAAATTCAAACATTGAATAAGAAGTTGCGTGAGCATACCTACTAGTCTGTGATGACGTCTCTTACTGTAGTATGAGTAACGTCCCGTTTTATAACCAGTACAAACAATAACATTAAAATCAAAACAATACAAAAAACCTACTTCAATTATCTAAACCAGATTAACCAGATTACCAAATGTGGAATTTCTGGTTTATCAAGATTACATGGTTAATGTGTATTATGGTGCAATTTTATTGTGTCAACCTTCTCTCGGTAAGTACTATCCATCATGTTTTTCAGGGAAGTGTCAGGAAACAATAATGATGGGATTTCCGATTTCCACGACGCGCCGACACGACACCGCGTCGGTATAATTGTTGCGGTTAATCTTTTGTCTCCGCGAGATTCTCACGAGTAAATGGTTAATTTAGTCACGTCATTGTAGTATTAGATATTGACTTGTACTTGAAATACAACTGTTATGTGTTACGCAGATAAGTGTTTGAAACAATTTAAAGATGAGGCTGATTGTTAGCTTTGCATTTGAAAAGGTTTTGTTTAATTTTTATTGAAAGGAAACAGAACTGATACCTTCTCGTTATCAGATTAACATTTTTTTTACGTTATCTAATTAATTTCGCCTTTAACATTCAAAGGAGTGGATCGAGTATTGAATTTATAAATACCTACCAATAAGAATAAATAAAAGCACCTTTTGCATGTTTGGTAATTCAAGTAGCCGGAGAAAGAAATATGATGAAAGTGAATACTTGAAGGTGAACCAGAGGCGGGATGAAACTGAGCCGGGACGCCTGCGGTCGCTCCCGACGCGGGGCGAGCGCCGCTCACACTTATCTACTTGCCACTTACCACCACTTATTTGCACACTGCTTACAGTAGCCCTTGTGGCAATTACCTCGAAACGTATAACAGACTATTACGTTTACTTTCTTGTTAATTAAGTTACATAAAATATTTTACCGCGAGTAAAGGGTAAAGACAGGCATATTTTAAAGTTCCGAAATATCATTATTCTGTGTCTTACGCATTACTTATTGCATTGTACAAAAATTCATTGAACTTAATTATGCTGTGTTGAAAGAAAAATTATTTCATCAATACAATACTAAAACCTACGGATATTGATTAGGTTACTCCTCGGGAACAATAATTTAGTACATTTTATTTGAGCAGTAGTGAACCTAATGCAGTTATAAATTGAGATGTTCGTAGAGCGGCGCGCGGTGCTTCGACGTCGAGGCGCGGCGTGTTTTACGATTCCCTCCGCGAGTACGTTTACTGACCACTGCCGCAGCTTTCTAAGGTCCAATACAAGTAAACATCCGGCCACTTAACCGTTAACGTCGATAATTTCATTGACTTTTTTAACTGAGAATGTCCAGCATTCGTTGAATTTTATTAAAAGACTCACCTTGACTGTTTGGTTCTTGAGTGGTTTATCAGGATCGTGAATGTACTCGAGCGTGATGCCGTAGAACTGGCCTTTGTTGATGTATGTGATGCGGTCATCCTCGCGGCGCTGCGAACTGCTGCTCGCCGTCTCCAGGTGGTACTTGAAGCCGTACGGGGAAAACCTGGCGCAAACGAGAACAGTGTTATATAGCATCGAGCGCGGCGGTCGCTATGACATGTACGACACCTGCGACTTCAAGATTTAAGATAAACACAAAAAGCTTGCGTATTACGGAGTAGCGCAGTAGGCGACTTGTCGTTAATGTTTGTTGGAACATAAAATGCACAATAAGAGCTGGTTTCTGTAACATTTAGAAAAAGTGCGATTTCTTCTTTGAGATACTTATCTACGGATACACGTTCTCGACAATAAAGTTTCCATGAAGTAAAGCAATAAAAGTGTGCAAAAAGTGGAAATCTTAATTGCTCGGCCGGTACAGCTTGTCAGCGGCGTCGTTACATAAAGGCGCGGAGATCCAGTTCGTAGTGCGCAATGAAAAACTGTGTTTTCTCGCGATTTCCTGAGTGCTGGGCCGACGGAAGGAAAACCCCGCTAATTTAGCGGTGATCGCGTGCCGCGGCTCGTTAGCGACACCGAGCGCCTCGCACGCTGCCGCGCACGCCACGCGCTGCCGGCGCCCGCGCCCGCCTTGTCGCGCCGCGCATCTCGCCGCGACCCACGCGCACTCCGCACTCGCGCTAGCTGCACCGCCGAACTAACTACTCATTATCTGACCAGCCTATTGTGGCACCGACTTAACTTATGTAACATGATAAAAACTAATAAATCGTTATGAAACGTTTAATCCTTTAAATCTGTCTGAGGAATGCGGATAAAGCAGTTTGCGTCGATTTAGTTCTACGGTTACACCATTACCCAAGCTTATTGAAAACAATTTGGTAAACAGCCCCGCTGATGTTTGCGATTTGAGCCGAGCTTGTGAAGATAAAAGCCGTGTAATGCAAACGCAGGCCGACATTGACGGATCGGTCGCGGCGGCGCGGGCGCTCGCCTATCTGATGCTCTCTAAGTGATTCCGAACACAATTTACATTTGCAATGTTGCTTTGTATTGTCATTTCAACTACCCTTATCCTTTGTTTACTTACGTTTGATGGACTGTTCGTACTACGAGCGAGATTATAATTTTGCAATACTTCCCTATCAATAAATACGAAAGCAATGGGTGGAAGACAATGAGAACACCAATAGATATTCGGATTTATATGTGCATTCGGCGTACGTACATGAATTCTTTATATTCAGTTATAAATAACACATTGTTTTCGAATGAGCTTCATTACAAATTTCAGTGGCGGAGCAGCCAAAAAAAGACACTTCCTGAGTGGAGACAAGAGCCTTGGCTTTCATGAATAAATCAATCGGCGAGGCGCGGAAATTGATGAGTGCGCAAAAAGTCTTGGAACGCAGCGACAACAAAGTGCTCGCAATAAAAACGCACGCCGCGATAACAGTCGGCGAGGTTCGCGTCCCGCAGAGCCTCCGAGCGCTCCGAGCGCTCCCGCCCAAATTAGATGCGCATAAATACAAGCCCTCTAGATATAACCTTATACTCGCCAAACAAAAACACCATTTATTGGACACTACTATCGTTTCTTGCACTTTTTCTCGAACTAACTTGAAAAGTAAAAGAAAAGCTCTATTGAAAATTTCACACCTATTCCTTCTAAACGGTGACATTTGCAAACAATTTAACATTGTTACAATATTACAGCACTAACACTTTCAATCGCCTCAATTAATTATTCAGAAGGCACATTTAGTTCGTGTACTAGGAAAGCTTTGTCTGTTTTTGTATAAATTGTGAAATTCCAGGCTACACAGGCTACGTGAAAACAAGCGAATTTACAACAGTTGGTATTAAAAACTCGTAAAAATGACTCGTTAGCGACCATTAACATTTTTTATCTTTTTCCTTGTCAGACCCAGGGATAAATATGCAAGTGTCTATGTACTTATACGGATTTTTCTTAATTATTGCACGGCTAGTACTGGTTTTGTTTCCCATATAAATAAAGATAAAAAGTTTGTTTATGTCTGAAACGTCACATTGTGAGATCTCGAGCAAATTATAGAACGTAAATGTAGGTACTTCATGTGTGTGTGAACTTATGTAGGACTCACGCCGCATCAAGTGTCAATTTTTGATGGAAATTGTACACCATTGTATGGGAAAACGCATACTGCTTTAATGTTTGAAAACCGCAAAGAATTTAAAGTTTTTTTTTGTATTAATGCTGGTGTTTTGTTTATGTATGTTAGCTGGTAGCAGTATTTGTAAATGAAAGGAGGTTTGTTCTAAATTAAAAGATATTATCTTTTAATGGTAGGGGCGGTGTACTTATAGTTTACAGGAGATAGCACGTAACACGCTACGCGCGGTGGCGGGCTGGTGGTGCATCATGCACGCGGCTGCTTAATGAGAACGCTTAGCCTGCGTAATGGCAGCGCGCTGATTGCCGGCTGCGGCTGACGACCGACACACGCAGCCACGCCACCCTATCATCATAGCTTAACTATCATTATTCGCTGCTATACGTATCTGCAAATGTTTCATAGAAGCTTTCCTACCAACTACGCTTGCAAGAATGTCATCATCATACACGCTCGTGCAACTGTGCCAAACGCATTAAATGCTATTTATCATTACAATTATAATAAAGGCAAATAGTGTTTGTCTGTAGAATACAGTTCCCAAGACAATAAAACAGATAAGTAGATTGCAAGTCTCCAAGTGATCGGGCAAACGGAATGAAAACGTCGTTTCAATACTTAACAGAGGCAGAGGAATGCCGTTTAAAGTATACATTCATTTGGCTTAAAGCGGACAGATGTTAGGATCGCGTGTACGGCGCAATCCTGAAGCATTGCTGCGATATTGCTCTCTACGTTTAAAAGCTCCAGTAATGAACTTGTAATATTAAGGACCATATAAAAAATAACAGTGTATTTCATTACGATTTAACTTTATAACATTATGTGCATTAACGTTATCAAACACATGGAAATACATTTTTATAGAAATAAATTAAAAACAAAAAGTCGTTAGGATATTATATATCTGTTAATTAATTAATTCTCTGATACGGAAAAGTATGTCCGCTGGTGCCTTTTGAAGTGATAATCAAATACACACATATTACTTGATTAAGTTACTATGCCTTTTAAAAGCTCATTCCAATGTTGAGAATTCGAGAAGTAAATAAAGTGTTGGTTTGATACCTCGAGAGGTATTGGTGTACTTAACTGGCCGGTAAGTAATAGAGCTAACATTTGTGAGGGCGTTGGAATTACGGGCACCGGCGAGGGCTGGTAATCGGGCAGTCGGCCGGGCGGCGCGCCGTATCGACAGCGAACGTTATTTAAGACGGTAGAAGCGACCGCGCTATTTGGCCCAAATGCAAGCAAGTAATTATCGAGATAATAATGCTAATGCACTTATCATGTCGACGACTGCTTCCGCCGACGACGCGATGTTTCTTTCCAATGATTTCATTTGATGTTAACATTTTAACTTAAATCGTACTGTTTACTTATAAATAATTAAGCTTTTAAAAGCTTGTTTTCAAATGTTGAATTTTCCAATTTAAAAGTCTATTTAGTATTTGTTCTATTTGTAAAATATGTTTTGAAAAGTTTTAGAGTAAATCAAGTATTCATTTGAACAAAAAAAAATGTTGAAAATACTAAAAGTAAGCTTGATCACAAAAAGAAACAATACAATTATATTGTCGCCATTCAATTAAGTCGGTACAAGAATATTAAGAATAAAAAGCTATGTTATTGCTAAGTTTACTTACATTCGTTCCATCTCTTATCCAATTAGGTAGCGTGTAAATAAATATACATTTAGTATTCAATAGGAGCATTAACGAGCAGTCGAGGTAGAAAATACTTATTGAGACGAATGACGCCGCCTCGAGACCAGTTGACAAAGAACATGCAACTTAAAAAATAGCACCTGGGAGTTGGGTAAAACCGCTGACTCCTACGATCATTGTTTTATGAGGGAACGTATCTTGATCTAGGAATGGAAGAAAACCATTCTACATCAGTAGTATATCATCCCGCGCAAATTGTATCAGCTGAGGAAAACAAGTCGGCGGTCGTAGGCGAGGAGCTAACTACTGCAATGTTGCGCAATGTTGCACAGAACTACAGCGAACTGCAGCTTTCAGCTCCACTCATAAATAAGCTGTGGAACATAATTCATGCACAGTACCGATCACAGCGACTACTCAAATAATTTAGGCAGTAGACGGCAGTTCTGGCAATTTTATCTATAGTCTACTGTCTTTAAAATGTTCTGCATTATTAAATAACAAGCAAAATTTAGGTTATTAGCGTAACGACTTTAAAGTCTTAGGTATACTGTTGTTTCAATCTAATTATCAACTTTTGTTCAATAAAAAACATTATGAGGTTTGTTATTTGTATCTGACTAAATTCAACAATTGATATAAGTACGAGTTTTTTCCTACTTATCATAATTTCTAACAAGAAGAACAAACTCGTGAATTAGACAGAGACAATGTTTTTAAAGCATACCGAAGCAATATATTTATAACTGAAGCAATCCTAATGAAATGTATCAACTTTTACTCATTGAGTCACAGTATAAATGGCGAATTTATTCGAGTACGTAATTATGTGAATAACATTTACTGATACTGACTTCCTTTGACAAGTTTGTAACACATCCAAAATACTTAAATTCCAAAAGCCAACTATTTAGAGATTAAGAAACAAAATCACCTTTTTCAGCGTTTCATTATCACGCGCGTTTATACGTATTTATCAGTATTTAATTTTCTAAATGTCCCGAGTATGTTTTTCAAAAATATTATTTACATACAAGTGCATTGAACTTGTTGTGGGTATTGAAAACATCTAAAAATATTACGTTTAATACATGTAGGCGCGGAACGTTTTAGGAAAATAATAAACACGAACCCTTCTAGTAAATTAACTTGTCAGTTAGGAAATTACTAATTCACACCTGCTTTTACTGGTTGTATTCAAAGATCACGAAATATGAGTTAGCACCTTTTAGAGAACTATTCCGGTAACAACTTAACAACAGCGCGGACGAACACAAGGCGGTGTCGGCGCTCATTCACAATAATGCTCCGAATGTGTTTCAGTGATATTAAAACGAATAAAATTAAATTAAAATCGTCAAATATTGTGGGTATTATTGTTTTTACAAATGAGATATCCACTTATCTAAGTTTTATATAGAAATATAAATTACAATTGTTTTTTAAAGAATGTTTTCGTTTTTGACCGTTTGCTTTAACGAAGCTTTTTTTTAAATAATAACTATCACTAATATTTGCGCAAGTTGATAAGTGAAAAACAGTTTTTTTAGGCAATTTGTAGTAGTTTGTTACCAGATTAGGAATATTCTTAAATTAATTAATACGTAAATAAAGGCGAGTTTCTCACAGTATTCACATGCGTCCCCTATGCGTTTTCGCTCCGGCACGCACCGCGTGCGGTCCTCTCAGATAGAAATCATACAGCTAATTATATCAATACTGGTTAAATTACTAATTTATATTTATTTAAATCAAAATCCGTTCCATTAAATTATCATAACTAGTCATCTATAGTATTTAATGAAAGTGGTGTAAATTACTCTAAATATTGACTCACTTTGTACCCAAAAAAATAGCAATAAACCGTAAATATTGAACAAAAGGTATTATTGAATTATATCATATATGGTTTATTATTTTTTAGTTTTTAAAACAGATATGCGTTGGTGGCCTGAGAGCCGCAAACCGCAAGATTTTTTATTAAGGTAGCAAGTAAAAAGTAGAACACAACATAGGCATGTTTGTGAAAGAAAATACTTATAAGAAATAAAAAAAATGAAGTGTACTTAATACACTTTGCTTTTTTTGTCAAAGTTTCTTTGTTTTCCTCATATTACTTGCTCCTATATTGATTGCTTTATATTGATTAAATATGTCGTTTATGTCTTTTGTTTGGATAACTTTTCTAACGGATTTTCGGAGTTTATTTCACTGTTTACCAATTTCCAAATAACTTTATTCCTTAAGTTCTAGCGTTCCAGATGGTATCAATTACATTTGCAACGGTATACGCGGGCGATGTCTAGTACATCCTGAACTATTCATAGTTTTAGAAGTAGTAACAATGTATCGTTGACTGTGTGTGTCCGAAGTGACCACAGAATGCCTACGTTTCCTAGAAAGGACCACATTATAACCGTCATGCGGGGAGGTGCAAAGTGCTCGGTCAATATTGTCGTTTGAACCACTCGCACCAGCAAATTACGTACACATTACAAAAAAGGTTTGATCGAAACGAATTGACTGTTTAAGTTACGTGTTTATACCAGCCGCGAGTTGTTTGGCTTTTTTACCTTCGTAAATACTCGGGGGCAATTTGTTACAAATCACTGGAAAAGGGTTAAGTTTATTTATCTAGTTCGATTTGTAGATTATAGTGCCAATAAAATTGACGAAGACAGTTATAATTTAATTCGAACATGATTCTATTTTGGTTTCTGTGTTTTTCCAAATGTCTTACAATTCACGTCGAGATTTACCGCACCAAAAGCGAATATTTTACTCAAACCAGAAATTCTTCAAAGTGATAATTTAAAATGCTAATTATACTGCTGTATTTTTAATGATTTAAGAAGTAAAACAATGAATGGTGCGTGATTAAGGGATTTTGTGAATGTTCATTAATTAATTGTCTTAACGTAATTATGACTGAGAACTGACAAAACTCCGTTCTCTGAATTAGATACCAGTATCGTATACATATTAAATGTTGAATTATTTAACATGATTAGTAATTTACGCAGAATCTCGACTCGTTTTAGGTAAAAATAATAAAATGCTAATACATGGAACTCGTATCAAGCGGCAGCCTGTTTTCGATACTGTGCATAAAAAATGACATTGCTGTGCTAAGGTATGAATGAATGCTGTATTGCTTTATACGTGAGTTAGTCTTACATTCCCGTGCCTTTCGATAGCGCGAGCACATTCTGAGATCAGTACCATCACTAGTACTCGGGGCCCAGAGGCTCGAACTAGGAGATTGAATTGAGCTGAGTACTTACAGTTTGGCGATTTGTATCTTGTCGGCATCGTTCTGCCGGCCGAAGTCATGCCAGGGCCGGGTGCGCGGCGCCTGCGCCGGGGAGTGGTGCGCCGACGGCGTCCCTCGCCCGTCGTCGCCGACTCCCGGTTGCTGGCATATCACCGTGTAGTCGAACGACTGCACAAATAATAATACACATTATAATCTTCATCGCGTAACATAAAACCCAATATGTTTATGACATTTAACACATTCTTATTAGCATAATATCTTATTAGATTGCCACTAAAGTCCTAAATTCAAAGAAAAATAAGTTGACAGCATATTTTTTTCGTCGCGTATCCAATATTGTCTCACATTATTGTAGATAATTTGCTTTTTAAATTTGGTAGGTAGGTACGATCTTTGGATTATAGTAAAAACAAAACTTAGAGATATTTAATGTCGCAATCTCCCATAAATTAAATCTAATTGGCGTCTAATTTATGATAATGGTTACACATTAAAATATCATTGTAATTACGTCACCGTCACTACCTGTGCTCACAACATTGAAACTAATTACAGTTATGCCGTGAAAATGTTAAGCTCGGGATACTGATAACGAATAAGGAATTAAGTATTTCCTAAGATAATGTATTCAGCTCCACAGGAATGTAACATTCGTGTTTGAAGTCGATGAACAAGTTCGGAACAATGTTCAGTAGCTGGTGTCAAGTTTAATTTATTTAGTGTCAGTATTGTCGTTCTTTTGTACCAAGTTAACAAAAGGCAAAATAATAAATGTGCAATCTAGATCAGTCGGGAGGCAAGTAGGTAGCTACAATGTTCGTGATCGCCACGCCCTAGGAACTGCTAAGTCCTTCAAGACCACTTAGCTCAACCAGATTACCGGTCATGTCAATTTGTTATTTTAATATGTAAACTCATAAATTTCAAGTCAAATGCGAGGTGTTTGCAATTGTGTGGTTTGAAGGTCTTGCGTGGCGTCGACTCCATTGTCTGTACGATGCACTTGCAATTAGTGGACTTAGCTTTTATACTTATACATCATCTATTAGCAAATTACTCACTGTTGGCATTCTTATTAGAATTGTTCAACAAATATGTATTCAAATTAATTCAGTTAGGCTGGATTAGGTTAAATCTTCTGTGCTTCTTTAATCCAAACTATACTTGATTCGATAAGTTTTGAAATGGAGTACTATAAATATTTTAAGCAGCCAGTTACTGGGAACGAACGGCTCAAATCTGACTAAATCGATATGGAAAAAAAATTGTTTGAATGGCGAGTATGACTAGAGCTTCCTTGAAATAATTAAGATTTTATGACAAATATTACCAAAATAAGTAAAAGATACACCCAAATTGATTCTCACTTGATATTTTTTATCAAATCTTGAAAAATTTTGTCAAAACAAACGGGTCCGCTCAAATATAGGATGATGCAGGTACATTTTATATATTGAATACGATGGTACTGAGCGGTTTGGTAAGTTCAATTATTGTAATGGACTATGATGTAAAGATATATTTTTTTTGCAAATATCAACTATTGGAACAACGACATGCACATCAGTAACTCTGAAAGCTAAGTTTTCCTAAGTTTTATAATGACTTTTAAACCAGCCCATCAATATATCCCCACTGTTGGGATTTAGAATGCCTTCAATGAAATGAATACGTGCTATAATTTATATAAAGTACTACAAATAGAAATATAAGATAAAGTGTAGAGCGCGGGTGGGCTTCAGCTATTGTGCAACTTCACAGAAATGGGTCAGTTGACAATCTAACATTACGTTGGTAAGTTTCGATATTTACATGAAAATGTATAAATGTACCTAGAGATACTTAGAAGAGAAGAAGTCTCCTTCAAATGATAAGTGGAATGTTGTTGTGAAGCGACTGAGATAAGCTGTGAACTTCGCAAAATGTCTCATGATTCAGCTTGATGTGACTGAATACATAAATGAGCAATACGATAGTGACATCGCAGCGATCTGTAAATACATTGATAAGTAAGTGTGGAGTGTTATTGTTATGTATGTGTGTGTGTAAGAAGCCCGCCCGCCCGCGCCCTCGTCGAACACCGACCTGCTGGATTGCGGACGCGTGGTCCCGGGGAGTCACTGCATCGGCTCCAATGCCGCTATCTGGTGAGGGCAGGTCCACTGTGAGCCCGGCTGCAGCGATTACACTCTTGCTGTGATAGCGAGGGGTTGCGTATCGGTCACTAAAGGCAGACGCGGATGCAGACTCCGCATCACCATAAGGCGGTGCAGCCCTTTGCTGGTAGCCCTCGCCAACGAAATATTCTCTGTAGTAGGGTTCGCCGGCGAAGGTAGCTGGCTGACGCGAGTACTGGTCAGCATAGGGGGTGGGACTGGGGGTGCCTGGCGGCGCGAACATCTGGGCTGCGTACATGGCGGCGTCCGGCAGCAGCGAGCCGGCCGAGGAGGCGCGCGAGGGCGCCGGGGACGGCGAGGCCGCTTCGCCGGGCTCGCCCAGCGCCACCTGCGGACACACGCGCCGGTTACACGCGCTCTCCCACGACAATTGTCCGCTCCGCAACGTCGACGCGTACATGCCGCGTCAAAGCACAGTTCACAGCTTCACGTACACTAATGTCGATGGATCGTATCACGTTCACGATTATCAATGTGTGTAATCCCGAAAAAGTGTAATGGTCCTTTGGTAGTGACCTCGGTCAGCATGCACTGGGCGGGCAGCACTGGCCGGCCGGAGTGGGCGCGGGCGGGCGCGGCTAGTGCGTCGCGAGCGCGGTGCTCGGCGCATCGTACGACAAGCGCGATAAATAATACATGAGTGACCGGTACAGTAAGTGTGTGAGTGCGTGCGCGCGCGGCGGCGGCGTGCGGACGTGTGACGCACCTTGTGTCGCGGCGGCTTGAGCGCGTGCTCGGGCTCGTCGACCACCTTGCGGCTGAGGTCCTCGGGCTCGCGCTTCACGAGCCCCGCGTGCAGCAGCCCCGAGAGCTCCGCCAGCTCCGCCCCGTGCGCGCCATTGGCCGCCTTCAGCGCTCCGCCGGCCCTGCGGAGGGGAGACAGGCGTGATTGGCGACGTGCGCGCGCGCCGCTACGAGTCCGCCCGACCTCGCCATGCGCGCGCTAACTCGTCGTACTATCATTCTCGCTCTAGGTGTTACACACTGTCAAATTGTCATATGGTATTTTCCTAGCAATCAAAATACAAATAAAATTATCATACTTGTTGCAGTTTGCAATATTATTTACATGATTGCAAGGTTTACTTTATATTTCTTAGTAAATATCTAATCCGAGATAAAGTTATTTTACGGACATCTAGTTTGCACGGTTTAGTCGGTCCTAATATGGTATTTTAAGGTACAAACTTACTTGTAATCTGTATAATTTAAAATTGTTTACATATTTGACCCTTACTATTTCAACCAATTTATGTAGCTTGCAACTGAGATTTGTAACACACAATGTAAGCAATATACCTACATAATTCAAATATTTAATGTATCTCGTGATTTCCATTATACAGATTAACATCTCAATCAGTCTGATATACTATTTATAGTAAAAAAGATATTTACACTATACTTATTTCTGTTAAATATTCGTTTTTTTTTTACAATCCTGCGGTTAACTCTGTTAGTTAAAATCATTGAAGTTGGCTTGTACACTTCAACAACAATCCTGTTATTTAGTCGCTAAAATACACATGCTGCCATCTATGAATATAGCTGGGAACTTTATACTAAAGCAGACTTGAATTGTTGCTACAATAATACGCTTTATGTAGTGGAGTTACGAACTCATACATTCACACGCTATTCATTCAGCGTAACAATTTAACAAATACTCAACAATCATATTTTTTAAAACACTTCAATTTTATAGCACATGAGTGTACTACATTTACACGTGACGGAAAAATGTGCTACGAAATTTCGTAGGCTTTGGCATACTTTGGTTGCTACGATTAGTTAATGACGTAGCTACGTCACATTTATTCGAACTAATTATAACATTTTATTGTTAAAACAAATGTTTTTAAATTAGGCGCTAATTGATGATTGGTTAAAAATAATAATTAATTAGAGTGCCCTTATTGCGTACTACGAACCGCTACGTATTTCGTAGAACTTCGTAGCAGTGTAATTACTAATGATTTCTGTGAAAGTCGATAAGAACAGCGTGGCTTCTTTGTTGGGGCATGATCTCCGTTTTATCTGATACTATATGGTACACAATCTTGAATGCTTCGAGAATAAAAATGAGCAACGGTAGCCGATTAGATCGTACAAAGTATTAGATAGATAACGTAGCATAAGTAATTGAACATCTATTATTTAACATGTTTCAATTAATGCTGTTAGCGTTTCTTCAATTTTGTACCTACTACTTGTTATTTTTTTTAATTTATCATGTGGTTTATTGAGCTGGCAGGCCAAATAATTAAAAAAGGCAAAATACGCAGAATTAATAGTGCAAAAATCTATATAAAACTATGTGTCAAAAGCAGTTTCGTTTAGCGATATAATTTAGTAATTATTATACCTTTTTTAATGTTTTTACACATATTTTTCATTAATTGTTATTTAAATATACGATCATATGCGAAACTGTTGTTGCAGTACAAGTTTACTACGACTACTTACAACATTCTGAGAAACAAAGGGCGACAGAAATATCTCAGAAATACATATTATACAAGAACGTTTCAAGTAGGACAGTTTACATGTAATAGCGATAGCAAGTTCATTTACATGGGAGCGTTTTGATTTGTTTGCATGTAAGCGCGCACCTCGCGCGGCGCGGGCGCGGCTTTCGTCGGCCGTTGTCAGTGCGCGCCGATTTATGATAATTGAAGACATGTTTCACCGGCGCTCAGATGTTTATTTTAGATAAGAGTCTCTCGCGGCACTATTTCATGCGTCCGAATTGGTCGGGACGCGCGACCTCCCGCGAGCCGAGCCGCGGACGCTGCTCGCCCGTGTCCGATTGCAATTCTCGCTTTGCTCATTCTTCACGATTTATGCACGCGATTTGTAAGAGAAACGCGACGAGTGTGAAATCGCTCATTCGATAAGATAAAGCTCAGCTGTGTAAAATATTTCTGTGGGGATCGCCAAATTTCCGTAGAGCGAATAACTAACAACGTGACATGCGAAAAGTGAAACGAATTTGTAATTTCAAGAGAAACTAATTTTTAAATCTTTATAACCTACCCAGTAACTGTTGTCGGTTCATGCAAATGTGCGAATGTGCAAGTTTTATAATCCGAGGTTGGTATGCCCGCGGCGTGACGCGTAGATATCGTTATTCATATGCGTGGAGCACAATGCCGTGTTTGCTTGTCGCTCATTGTTGACGCTTGTACAAACGGGACAAAGCGCGTTTCGCTGACAGCTGACGCTTCTCGCCCTGTGGGTGCTGCCAGAATCGAGTACCCAGCTAACTACTTATGATAGTTTCGCAAATCTTATACCCATTTTAAAGTTAACTACGAATAAAGCACAATTTTGGTATTTATGTAGATATTGAATAATAAAAATAAATTGTCAGGAGTTAAGGGAAGCGAGTCTCACAAACACTGTCTTACTGTAGTTGTGAATTAAATACCAAATTGATTAGTTCGTATTTCTTTAAACCGCTCTCAAACCATTTGCACAGATTGACGAGATTAATTTTATAATCCTAACGTTAAAGTAATACATGCGTACGAGCAAGCCCCTCATGCAGACTGTTTATTTCTCAAACTTTATCAGGTAGCGGAACATATTTCCCAAACTGTTAATCTGATATCAGTGTCATGTTGCTCGCGATTAACATAACAGTAACTGTAATAAAAGGCAAGAATGATCACCATCTCTAGCTGCGTACTACATTTTACATGCAAATATAAATTTTCTTATCAATGCTGAATCGGCTCGTCGCTCGGATGCAATTGCCATTATAATTATTTGCAATGTTTACTTAACACCCTTTCACACATGATGAGATCTCGACAATACGATGCTAGGGTGCAGCGACCCTCGCTCATACATGCATTCAATGCGTTTATCGAAATACCTCTTACGATACACAAAGAACACCTTTCATATTTTTTATTTTTGATCTCTACGTACAATTATAGAAAAATGCTGGAATCGTCTTATCAAAATACTATAACTGCACTGGGTAAGTTAAAGCTAAATACCTAGGGTTTTGTGTTATACTGGAAAATGTTATAAATGTGTATTTTACGTTATTTTAAAGAGCTTCTTTTTGCAATTATATTTTGTATTTATACTTTTTAATGCAAGAAATGGTCTTAATTTATTTGCAGTAATTAAAATTATAAGACCATTTAATCCAAATCTACTACCACCACAATCTTCAAGGACAAAAGCTGAGTGAACTCAGCTTAAAATAAGATTATTTCATGTTATTAATTTACCGACAAATTATTTTCAATAAATTTCTTGAGATAACAACTTATTTATCTTAAAGTTGAATGCTGAAAACTCTCATGTAATTCCGTGGAACTCTGGATAATAACTTAATAAGCAAACATATGCGCAGCGGGCGCTATCTGTAACAACATCTGAAGCGGCGACAGTTTATCCATCGTTTGACGAACTGATTACAATCTCCCGAACGATAAACGAGACGGAGGAGGCGCTTGCAGCGGATGCGACCGACGTAATTTCATTCTATTTTAATATATCATTCGACTAAATGTAGGTTTATTGCTACTTTTCTCACGGAACTAATACATTATCAAAAACTTTAATTGAAAACGATTTCGCCATTTGTCTCTGTCATTAAATCGGGCGTTTGATTACACATAACTGTCTCTGGCCATTAATTTCAAGTAAGTTATTCCCTAAATCGTAATCAATTAAGTACTTCTAACGACGAGTACCTACGTAGTATAATAATAATGAGTTCCTTTACTATCGGCATAACGACTATCAGGCGAGTTTCTTTGCGCAGCTGTTTCAGGGGAATATATTCGCATGATAAAGAATGGTCAAGAAAGAATGGTCAATCCCCATTCTCATTTTTCGCTACGTGATGACCGCCACTGTCAGGGACATAACGATGTTACCATCTTTTTATGCATTATCCTCATAAGAGGGTCCGTTATATCCAAGGGAATTGAATGGTATTAACTACTGTGTCTTTAACAATACCGACGTATCTTCAAGAGGAAACCGGTTCTAGTCCTAAATGGGTCACACGGTTCCAAGTCCCTGAGTTTTTGTTAAACCACCGCGACATTAACGACACATACGCACAGCCTGCTCGCTAAATTAAACTATTCACTTTCCGCTTTTAGCATATAGATAAGTTTTTTTATTTTATTCTAGCGTTTATAAAAATATGACGATAAGATACTATATGATGAGTATTTAAACTGTATTTACAAAATAGTACTTGCTTACCTTAATTGTAATTAAATACGCAGATAATTTCTATCATTAGCTCGTAAAATAAGTTAGGTACATTAGTGTGGAGAAACCGACTTCCCGTTAGTACAGCAAGTGCGAACAGTGACAGGGTCAAGAGGGCGAGGCCCTCCCTAGAGGCATCCCGCCGCGCGTTTCTATGCTAATCTTAGCGTTAGCATTCGACAGCCTCCGACAACTATTAATGGTTATAGCCGCCGTTTCCATTTAATACCCGTAACATCCGCGTAGTCCTGTTCCTAGACTGCGGTTAGCTGCGCCCGCGCACTACGCAATGCGTTTACGAAACGCTTTCACGCCTACGTCAACGAATCTCGAAGGAATACATACGGAACTAGTTCATTTCTACATCTATCGAGCATTCAATTCAAATAATACGAGCGATTTAGACAACAAATAGTGTGCTTCAAACCTGACGATGCACTGGCGCTGAACTATTAGCATACAAACGCATTTGGAGACACAGCGCGCGTATGGGTGCGGGCGGCTGAGAGCATTCGTTATAATTTTGAATGTATGAATGAGCAATAGCGGCGCGCGTTGAACCGTGCGCGTGGGACGCGTGCCGACAATGACTCGAGACAAGTCCTGGGCGTCCTTGTCAATGTGAGCCGCTTCCAGCCACATCCGTCTATTGTCATTATTTGTATTTATGCACTCCCGTAAACAGTGACGAGCATGACGGGCGGAATGGAGCGCCCCGAGTGTCACATTCTGGAGCGTCGGGTGGCAGCAGCCGAGAGCCGGGACCCGCAGACCCTCGGCCGCGCCGCCGTGTGTGGTGACACGTGGGAGGCTTTTACCACTTCCACAGTTCTCTATTCTTATATGAACAACCTACATTACACAACTTCCAGTTATACGCTTAACTATGTACGTATTCAGTAACAGTTACTTATTTTTCGTTGACAACGAAATTAAATTCAAAGATTTACATTTTCACGGATTTAAAACTAGTTTCCTTTATAACTAGTGTTTATGGAACATAATAAAACATTAATAAAAGTTTAAATGGTGTGTATAGGGTCAAGTTAACATTATGCACTCCTTGTATTAAGAATGTGACGCGGCGTTTGCTCATTTTTGCGTCGCTATTCAAAGGATGCTGTTAACAACCTCTTTCAAAGAGCGAGTATAATTTGATCGGGGTCGCGTTTCTATGGGAATTCGTTGAATGCACCGACTGTATTCATAATCATTTGGAAGAATTCAAAAAGTGACAGAGGATTTTCATCCGTTTAGTGATTTACATTTTATACAATTTATTCCATAAAAACTATATATATTATTGTATTTAAATTTATTTTATCTAAATGGAGACGAAATAATAAAAAAAGAACAGTGATTCTAGGTCGATAATCCCAAAATATTTGTGATAAAAACACGTGTTTTCGTAAAATGTTGGCAAATAGCAAAAATATGTTAATTTCGGCATGATATACAGCGGCAGTTGGAGGGGTAAGGTGCGCGGGGTTCGCGAGTCGCGAACTGCTATTTCGTTAATCCCGCCATAGGTATTCAAATGAGCGCTCATGATTTATTGAGTGGAACATTAACATTTTTATTATTTGTTATTCTTACACCTTTCGTTGGGGCCGGAAGCCACGCGGCGTCTTGTCTCAGTGTACTCGTCCGTGAGACTTGAGCAACACACACAGCCCCCGGCCCCGCCTGCATCTCTACGTGCACAAAAACTCCACTACACAAAGATTGCATATTATCATAGTTTACATATAAATTTTACGCGAATTCATTCCGTATTCACCGCGCCACAGAATTCGGCGATTATAATGATAATTGCTCCGATACACGAACGTTCAATTTGATGTACGGCCGTGAGAATCGACGATTGATTTTCCGTGATCATTCTTTGATTCCACTTGATTGTTAGGTATCGATGTTTGGGATTGAATTTACATATTCGATTATCTCTCCTTAGGTTTTTGCTATAAGTATATCTTTTTTTGGATTTATGAGTCGCACCAGATATGTTTATACTATGCTTCTTATGATTTTTTACCTAGTCCGCCGCAGTATTTACTTGGTATTCATAGTATTTGTATATTAAATAATTAGAAAAAAATATATGTAAAATGATAAATTATGACTCATTAGACAAATGATAATGTGTAAACACAATAGAGCAAATAAACAAAAATATGAGTAATTCAACTCAGTGGTGGAGCAGACAGGCGAAGAAGAAGCAGTTGTGACTCACGGCCAGACGTCGACTAGCTTGGCGTCTTTGTGTAAGTTGAGGTGCGCGTCCTGGCCCAGCGGCGGCAGCTTGTAGTACTCGATGGGCTGGCCCTGGCCGTCGTCCGCCACGGCGCCCAGCACCGCCGACGTAGCGCTCAGCGGGTGCTCCGCGCTCGAGTAGTACGCGCGCCACGATTCTCCGCTCACCTCCATCACCTCTTTGCGTCTCCTGCAACAATACAACGTACTTCAGAACAATGCATCAAAATACTCAATTACACTACACAGGTGCATCATCGCTAAACTTATCAGTCCTCTATTTGTAATGCTCCATTCAAGTCATCGTATAGTAGTTCGAGTAAACATAGCGTAAAATACTGGTATACAAAACCACGGTAGTTTTACGAATGACTCGACTACAACTTACGAACCAGTTATTAGGCGTGACCATTTTGGTACGGATACTGACCTTTGATGGTACCCACCGGCGATCATCGTATAATGTGACGCTACGTTTGCTAATTGTTGCGTACACAGAGCATGAGTCAGCATTGCTGGTGTCTGGCCCGAGAGTGAAATGACTAGTTATTGGAACGGGCTTCGAACAGACGCAGGGGCGTTGTCTAATTCGGGTGAGTTTATGCAAGTTCGTTCAGTACTCATACGTCACGCGGTCGGGTCGCCTGGTGCCGCGCAACCTGATGTAGAACAGGTCTGAACCGCTCGCAGAACCGGAAGGATACGAGGCAAATCCCTGCTCCCTCGCTAACCAGTTTAGGTCGTCTGACGTCACACCCAGCGGTATCCGACGATGCAGACAAATAAATAAAAAATGTTGGAAGCACGCGTCGGACGGGTTTGACCGGATCGTAGTTCTACCTGATTCCTGTTCCTGGTGTGTTAATACATCTTGGCATTTGTTGTGTGAAATGTGACATACTTATCCACTACCACTTTCTTTCCAGTCAGCTTGAAAAGTTAAGCTAAAACGAGATTCCAAAAAACTAACTTCTGGAATAGATACCTACATCGAAACACTTCAATCCATGTACGCAGTGATAGCTGTCCGGCAATTCCTATGTATGTTCTGAATTGTAGTTGCAAAAGTTACAAACTTCGTAAGTAGTACTGTTAGTTGGATAAGATATTCTGTGAAATCAGGATATTTAAATAATCAAGTCCAGGAGCATTTCGGCGAATCATTATCATGTTAGCGCACGTCATTACCAAATCAATGAAGCTACCCAGGCTACAGAATGTCGCGTTAGTATCAAGTAAGAATAGAATGTGCGAATTGGATCAGAGAACTGGAAAAGCCAGCTTCTGGCATTTAACCAGCCGAAGCGTGAGTCATTTGACGAGTTAACTGGCAGGCGGTGGCGCAGGGGGCCGGGCGGAGTGCGGGCTGCACCACGTGAATGAGATTCCGGTAGGTGCGCACGTAAAAATCGTGCAACGAATCTAACAGGTTTGCTGGGGTCCTTGCGAGGCCACCGGGACTGGTCTAACCTGCCCTGTGCAGCCGAACCTCGAATTTCCGATCGTTTCCTATCACGTTTGCCTCGAACCGATACATGTAAACATACGAACTTGTTTACATTATAAACTCATTCAATTGCTTACATTCTGGAAGTATCGGGGCTTGACGTTGTGCAACCACTTTGACAAAGCTTCGGGTGACTGGCACCTCAATAAATAATTAATTGATTACTCTTTTCTGGCTGTCAATTGTTCGAGCCATTTAATGTTTCGCAAGTCGCCTTGTTGCCTACTCCTTGTATATTTGTTTGCTGTTGAGTATTGAATGGAGCGATTAGAAAGTATCGCGCACAGCTGTCACGACGATGTGACGTATGCTAGAGCGGAACGGATGACTTTGGCAAAGGGTTGAAGAAGCCTTGGCAACGCAAACAATGCATTCGACACGGACATTGCACGCACGACTATTCTCAGACAGCTTACAAAATCCTTGCTAGGACTAAAGGAATAATGTTGCTGTTGTACAATATTCAGTTCTCATATAGAGTGGGAGTAGTTTAAGATCCATGTGAGAAGTTTAGTGAGATGAAAAACTATAGTCATATGTACCTACAAAGATACGCCTGAGTGAAAGCTCGGCTATGAAGTTGTCTCAAAGAATATGAATTTCGTGCTCGGTCGAGTCGGAGACATTGCGGGATGGATTTATCGGAGGTGTACAGCGTACAGCGAAACGATCAGTCGGCGGCGGCGAGTTTCGAAAGGCGGCGCTCGTCCACGTCCGGTGACGCGTCCAACTATCGATCATTCGGTTCGTTAATAAATAACACGTTGGCGTCGCTCGCCGCTTATCTGCTGCTCGGGCATGTGGAAAAATTTGGTGTAGGTGTCGTAACGGAGCGGCACGCATGTCTCGTAGGGTTGCGTGCGCCCGCCTGCCGAGCTTATCCTCTCCGGTCGTTCCACTCGCGGCTGCAGCTTCAATATTCATCTCTTAATTAAAATCCAAGAATAAAGATTAAATAATTACTCGATAGTACAGCAATACTACCATGGGCTAACATCTACTTGTAGAGACGGTATCATAATAGGTACTATCTCTACTATTCACAAACAAAACTAAAGTTCTTAATATAACCATGTAAGTCTCGGTGTAACGATGCAAACTTTCACGTAGATGCATTTAGCCTGTCTTCTCATATGCAATAACCTCACGTAGATATGTATCCATAAATGTTGTTGTCGCATTGCAGATATATTGAATCATGCGCGGAGAACAGGCCGCGCGGCTTCACCTCGCTCACCCGGCAGGTGCAGTACTACCTTCAAGGGAAAGTGCAGGGTGCGGCACAAATCTACGCATGTTTTATCATCAATGATAAGAGAAACTAGTACCTATCGCAACTAACGACTCATTACCAGCGCTGAGCGAGACTTGATAGAAACTGATGATTTAAACGATTATCTTTCATTACACTATAAATAACATTGTACATAATTAGGTATAGTTTCTGAATATGAATATTAAAAGTGATATATTTTATTAGTAAATGATTCAATAACATTGCAATAATTCTTCACAGGTAATTTATAAATCCACCCATTGTATCGAAATGATGATGTCAAGAAATTAAGAATCCTCATTAGTCGAATGCGATACCCTAATTACCCCGTTAAAAGTAGAGGTATAGATAATAAGCTCAACATATAAGCGTTTATTAATGCAAAAGTGAAAATGACATTAATAATCCATTTTGTATTCCCACATTAAAGCCAACGATTCGAGTTGGAATGTAACTTCGCTGCATTTTGTCAATTAAAGAATTCGCTTGCTTGGATTGTGGCAGCGCTGGACGCACACTGTTATGGCAGCACAAAAAATGTACATTCTTCATACCAGTATAAATAAATAAGGGATGAGTACAGGCAGCAGTGAGCGCGAACGCAGCCACGCTGGGCAAAACTAAACGAGGAGCATTTTCGACAAACCTCTTTTTGCGGCCTGACGAGGAACGCATATGCGATGATTCATTTACGGACTTCTTCGCCGTACAAGTATGGCCAACATTATTACTTCTGTTTTCTTGGCAGCATTATGTACGGTCAACAAGAAATGTTTTCTCAGAAATATGCGCCCACGCAGATTAAAGATGGAAACGCAACATGGGCACTAAATAAGTCATGTCTCCTGTCTGCGTAACTAGTGGCATTCAAGTCTGAAATTTAACGTCGCTCTATAATTACGCGCTGAAGCTTACAATTACTTTGTGCCAGCCAGCAACAATAGATATCTACCAACATAAATATTTAGATTTTCGGTATCTGCCCACGTTCTATCTATTATTATTCGGAATGTTTATTGGTATTCTATTAATGAATGACTATAAATAAAAGGGGTGATATTGATACATTGATAACGATTTCTTTGGGGGCTTTCTCCTTCGTCCCATAAATATATCTACATTGTAAGGTGACGTCAGTGTCATTGTTTAAATTCTATTCAAAACGAGAACCGTTACTTCTCAAATCGCATCTTATAAAAAGAATATGAATTCCTTTAAAATACAGTCACAGATGTAGTTGACTGAATTCACGTTTCTTTATAGAGTCACTCATAAAGTTTTATTTAAAATCTGACATTTGGCAGGAAATAAAATGTAATTCAGAGCGCACGAAATTGTTATTCAGAATTCTTTTTAAAACCGTTGATTGACCGTTGAGTGACAACGCTCAGTAGGTTGAGTGCGGTTGAATGCGACGTTAACTCGCGACTATAAGAAGCGTTCTTTGTATTGTGAGGCGGCGCGGCGTGCGGCGCTCGCTGGACGCCTGACCCGTCACAGGCATCACTACCAATACACGCTTCATTTACAATGGAGAATAATTGTTATAATTGGAACTTTTCAATTTGTACATTATATTGTGAATTTATTTTGTTTTTTATTCTATGCAATATTTTTGTGGATAACATTTTGCATGCATTTGTAAAGAAAAAAATATTTTTCTTATCAAAATAAGTTCAGTTTTAACCTAAATTCCTAAACACTGAACCTGAGTACCATTATAAAAAACTAAAACAAAAACTTTATCTGCAAACAATACGCATGGAAGACAATTTGTGCCATTTACAAGTGAGGGGAAGTGCGGAAATAGAGACGGCATTGAAGGCCGAGCGCCTGTCTGAGTGTCTGCGACGCATAAGAATATGCTCGCAATTATTTCACCCGCGAACACAACAAAAACTCAACCAAGCACTTATCATCGATCATTTTAAAACGAATTATCTTTAACTAGCATTTAACAATAAATAATCATCCCATTTAAAAAAAACGATGTAAATATTATTATGTTATCTTTAAGTTATAAAGTAGTAAATTGAGAATATTTCTAACCATGAACAGCCACATAAAAATATGACTGTAATCGTCTTAACGGTCGAGACGCGGGACGTACAAATGTTTCGGTTTCACTACAAATCAAAATGATATATACAATGGAAGTTGCACGCATTAAGCTCTAGTTAAGCTCGCGTAAAGTGTCTTATTAGAAGAGTTACGAGCTTAGAAAGAAGGAACGCCCGCGGCGCCCGCTCCTCTCTAAACCCAAAATAAATGCATCGTTTCCGTTTTGTCTGACTTTTCTAATTTGAATGCTGTGTGTGGTCCATGCTCATCGAGAAGGCGTTACTTAATAGCTTGTAGAGCCTTTATTATAAATCAGACCCCGACCAGTATAAATCTGTAAACAATATAAATAATTGTGTTCACTAATAACATTAATGGTTTCGTAAAGTAATAAGTAAGGATGGTCGTATCGTTATCTTGGAAAACAAATGAAGAACAATATTGTGAAGCGCAGCTCATTCCGTGGCGCAGCTCAGTCAGTTAGTCATGTTTGGGCTGAGCGACTTGCATCGCCTGATTAAAGTCTGCACGTTTCAATGGAAATGTTAATGCTCTCGATTGTGTGCTAAACGTGATACTCACCGAACGACCAACTGAACAAAGAGACCATATCTATAAATTTCATGATGCGAACTAAACGAATAAAAAACCTATAAATGACACTACAAATGAATTTTATTCTTTAAAGCTACAATAGTGGAAACTTTGATACGAATGCTTGGATAGATTTGGCTGCTGTCGTTAAATCACCATGAAGATATAAATTAAGAGGTGGCGGTCTGCGCAGGCACACAATACGGCGCGCGCATTGTGCCGTGCCAATTGAAACAGGTTGCGCTTGGCAGGTATCTATATAAAGTGATTTATGCCCGATTATGTTATACTCCTGCGACTATAATTAAACCGCGAAGCCATTATTCCCCAAAGATCTACTAGTTCTGTGACACTGCCCACGGAAATATGGCAATGCTGATTTAATGCATTCAGATTTGTTATCGCATTGTTTAACTTAGATGAACTGGCGAGACTGTTAAGTCTCTCAAGCATTGAGCAACTATTAGTCAGCTATTACAGATAAAACACGATTAATATTGATGTCTTACTATAATGCTAGCCAGACACTTAAAGTTATTTACAAATTCCATTCTTAGGTCGGAACGTCCACGCGGACCGCTACGTAAACACCGTCATTTAGCAGTTAATACGTAAACCGTTCTAACAACAGCCTAAAAAATCTTACTCGAAACGATTAAGAAATACCTGTACCTACAGATAGACGAGTCAATAAGCTTTGTAAAACGAATGTAAATATTTGTCGTATTAAGATAATTTATCGGGAATTCTGTATGGAAAAAGTGACAGAAATAATAAAAACTTGTGTACGAAGTAGTAAGTGGCGGTGCGCGGACAGCGGCCAGGCGGCGGCGCAGGCGCCTCGCGGCTACGCAGCTTTTAAAAAATCGCAAACCACTCGTCAGCAAGCTGACAATTGTGAGAACGCGATCAATTATCCTGTGCAAATAGTAATTGTCAACAATAAATAAAGTATGAATTAAACTGTGCAGGAACGTTTTCATTATCGGTACACTGTTAAAATAGCATGTCAATCATTTTACGAAGCAATCAGCGAGGCCGCGATGGCAGGGCGCGAGATAAGCTTTTAATTACTCCAACGCCTATTTACATATTGTAGGAGATACTCGTGGATATATCGCAATTAGGGGCGTATACTTCTTCCTTTTACGCCTCAGAGTGGTTGGCTCTGTTGCAATGGATAACATCTGTTTGACGGAAAGATTAAATGCTCTCACGAAGAAAATTAGCAATATGCTGTGCGCCACACATGCGTGCCGACTGAATTGCGATTTCCATTTTGTAAAACATTAAGCAACGTCCAACAACATATTTTATACACCGAAGTCCGATTACTGCTCATGTCTACCTATGTGGAATATGATTTGCATTTTATAAAGTAGCGTGCTAATTCGAAATAAATTTGTGTTTATTCGTATCATTAGCGTTCCTATTAGCTCGCTTAATAAGTTGCGCGGAATTAATTTACTCATTAAAATCAAAAATATAATTTTGTTGAAAAATTATTATTTCTTTTTTTGCTAATGATTGTTTAGTTTTTCGGTTTGATTACAAAGATAGGATTACATTGCTTATTGAGGCGTATTATATAGAAAGGCAAGGTACCGTACAACTGTTTCTAAGAAAATACCTCAATTTTGTATAGATAAGTAAATATTAAACTTAGTTTATGCAGTTAGTCAGTCATTATGTATATTAAGAAAACTATTAAGTGATAAAGTCAGTGACTGTTCGATATACATAGTTGATGTTTGCTGGTCGCTGATGGAAACGTACCTATAACGCGCCAAATCGGCGCCTGATAATTGCGGAGGTAGATAATTTACGAGCAGTCTAAATAACCCAGCGCCGTCATCGTCAGCCTTCCGCCACCACGTAACCGCCCTCGAGGAATGTCTCAATAAATGTAAATACATATCAGGATACCTAATGGCGACAAACCAAAACCATCAATCAGAATCTTATTTGCGCATTCATTTTACGTTTTACCGACCCTTACGCAGACGAGTCTTGTAGCCTTATAGGTGGCACTTTATTAATTTAATCGAGATCATATGTGGCTCTGCTTCATTTGGTTAAATCAACTTTTCTCAACTTTCTAAGGAAATTTTAACATCATTAACTGTTGCTATTAAAGGCACGGAGCTAGATGATGGAGCACCGGCCAAGAACGTTCAAATCTTATTAGTGGGATAAATATCCGTTGTCGTTTTTTTGCAGTAAGTAAGATAATTTTATAGTTAATTTACGTGCGATAGAGTAAAACGGCGTGTTCGTTCGCTACGCTGCCCCGCCCGTCGCCCGCACCGCAGCGCTATCTAAATGCAAATCGGATAGGTTCGGTGGATGTCCACGATAAATCAGCCTCACGGGCCGCGCTCCGTTATCCGTCCGAGTCGCCCTCGGGCGCGACCGTGCGACGCACCACTACGCTATCATACCATTTCACAATGCAATTATGCCAACACAAATTATATGGACTATAATTAGATTCTGAAGAACTACATGCTCTTCAAAACACAGATAAACATAGGTTTTCAAATTACCTAATGACAACACTGCAGAAGAACTTCCAACTATGTGTCTATACTATCAATTTGCATAAAATTATATAAAACGGGACGAAAATGCTACTCTATCAGTAATCCACAACGGTCAAGGCTTTTTATCTGGTACGTTGACATTAATTTCTTATTTTAATAAAAAGCGATATCAAAAATTCCTGTGGTAAGTTCAGCAAATTAATAATTCTAACTGTGCAAGCATTGTGATCGATGTGAGCAAGTCGACGCTTACCTTTAGTAAAATCTATTTACAGGTAAGTATATTTAGTTGTATTTGCAACAGTTATTAGTTAAACTAATAGCGACAAGAGAAGTATGTCTGTTCTTAAGCCTTGAAGTGAACCTAAACGCAATAGGTGCTTAAGGAAACGCAATCCACAGAATCATTTATCATTAGTGTAGTACAAGCGCAAACAGACGTCGGTGCTAGGTATCCAGTGACTGTATCCATTACCGTAGCGGAATAAACATTTAACAAATACCTTGTAGCCATGCATCTCGACAATCTACAACGTCACACCAAATGTACCAGTGTACACGCATACCGACTATTCTATTAAAATCTGTGTTGCAATTATAAGTTTAAATTCTATAACTTTATTTAATAACACGCTAATATACATTTACCGTTACAATGTTATTTATTTTGTATAAACTACAGCAAACTCATTTTGCTTTTATGAAGTGTGCAAATCAACAATTGCCTTTAACTAGTCGTAATAAGCGGTATTTCAGTGTGCTTGTTTAAGTATCGAATCATAAAAGCTGTGTTCACTTGCAATCAGATATCTGCACATAATTGTCGCTCGGTAGCAGCGTCCATTCCTACTTCATAACCGTTTTTATCGACTAGTTCCACTAGTTGGAATCTAATTAGATTAGCTGTGTTCAAGTCTCAAGATTAAAAATTATCTCCGATCGGGCCGAACGGAAATGTCTCTGTAATAAAATTGTTTTCTGTTACACTTTTTTTTTCTATCTTCCGTTCTCGTTTACCGCATGTCGTGTCATGATGTCATTGAACACATAATCTATTACTAATAATGCCTCATAATTATGTGTTGCACTTTATATTTGCTCATAAACTTAAAGTTTTTATGGTATATTTAATAACTTCTTTTATACAGTAAAATGCATGCATGAATATTCTAATTTAAAAAACACCAATCGTTCAACTTCTAAAATAAATTAGGTACTCTTACAAACATCTCAATCATGAGCATTATAAACTGTTATATTTATTTGCATGGGTTAAAACCACAATCAACTAGAACGAGAATTCATCAAACATCATTGCTTGGAGCTTAATTCTAAGATCTTTAACTTCATATCCATGCTCTTGTTTATTATTGGTATAGATAGACAATTTAACGTTATTGCCAATTTCCGGCAGTCTAATTAGCAAGTCATTAATAGTTCAATGCTATAACAGTTTATATACTACCAATGAGTACCGACAACGCCGCTCACAGAAGATTTAGTTCACAATTTAATGGCAGTCCGCAATAATTAATTAGATTCGAATCAGTTACTTGATATTCACAGAAATACTTCATAAAGCTAAAGTTTTATAGTACATTTTAACATAAGAATATATATAATAATGACTAATGATGTTATCAAAACCATTCCGTCATTATAAAATGATCGGCAACGAAATTTATTCAAAATAAATATTAATTAAGAGGCACGAGGTCCAGAGGAAATATTTTGATCGAAGCGATTTTCATCATGGTTAAATATAGAGGAGTCATGAAAAAGACGCAATTTTATGTAGATACAGACACTTAGCGGGCACAATTATGCAAATATGCAACGTCGATTATTGGCTAGTAACCACCGACTAGTTGCGGGAATTTATCGGCGACTACCTGCAGCTACTGTTGCTGATGTATGTCCCGGCTAAGAGCTGCTAATTGCTTATGCAATGTCTCAAACATTAAATATCTCCTTTGCGTTATATAATGGCAAAAAAACTTTTTATTTATCGACACCTGTACGTATGTATGTGTAGCTGTCAGCATTCTAATTATTTGAATAATTAATGACATTTGTGTGTCGAAAGTATTCGAAAATAGTTCGGCTTTTTCTTTTTAAAAAGTGCTTAAATCACATCGGCACAAACTAGCAGAAACGCCTGCAGAAACAAAGTAGAAGTATCTGCTGTTTAACTTATCGTGGAAACTTATCAGTATTTAATATCACTTTACTTATTCTGTTATATGTTTAATTAGATATGGTCTTATTGGAATGAAACATTAAAAGCAGAAATGACTTTTTCTAATTTCATATTGAAACTAGTTAGAAGTACGAGTATATGACGCCCCTTACTCTTTAACATGTGAGTAAGTGCCTTATGTAGAATTATACTTTCATGTATTTTACATCTCTTATAGAAAAAGCCCTCATTTGTATATAAATTGATAGTTCGTCATTTTCCAATATAAATTAAACGCTTTAATCGATATTTCTCGTGACTACAAATCTAGTGAATACTGCAAGTGTCACATCGGTATTTAATGTGGCAAAACAGACGGCGCCCTTGGCTCATAATAGATATATATGTTTATTTATTAATGCAGTGTAAATAAATTAATTAATATTAGTAGTTGCGCACGATTGCAATCTGTAAATCCAATACATTATTTCAACTGCAGCTCTATGACTATATGCTTCGACTCTTTACTTGTAGGTATACTATATACAATGTATTTGTCAAAGCAATGTTTGACGTTTAAGACGTAGAGGGAATAATACGCTTCTTATTCCTACCCCGTGGGAGACTTCACTGTAATATAAATGATGATTTTTCACCAAAACTCTTTGTATAAGCAATTATAAGTGCATTTTGTCGGTTGTGTCTGTCATTAACTTAAACGTACGATGTTATTTTAAGGGCCGTAATCGCCGTTCCAGCGAGCCTCTGCGCTTTTTTGCGTACGCTCACAAAAAGCTATGCATTTAAACGCTTGAATTATGAAATTACAGTATTGAGTGTAAACAAGAATTGTTGAGAGGCGAAGCTGAACGTATACACGCAATTCATCGTATCTATACGTTGTACAGTATCCTATGTGCCAATAAATTGTATATACATAATTCATTTCCCGAAAATATTGAATCACCGAAAAAACAATCATATGATATATGCAAGTATCTCGCAGTATTGCAATCAAATCTCAGTAATTTATTGTTAAGATAGACCAATCTTTAATAATTCACTACTTATAGCAGTTTTTTAGTAAACATTTAAAAATAATTTGATTATTTCCGAAAATTAATTTAGTTAGTTAATAATAAATAAGCATATTTTATTTTTACAACCTTATTCTGCAGTAGGTATTATTAAGGAGAATCATATGTTTGGACTCAACTTTATAGTCTAAGTTTTTCTCATATGGTGCTATTAACAGTTTACGAGCATTATTAAAATGTAAGTCTACTAAACAACCTAATAATACTAGCTTGACTACTAATTGATACAAATACCTATTCAAGCTTGGGTAAGTCGTCTCGACGGCAAGCTGGCATAGCTGACCGAATTTATTATCATATATTGGCACAATATAAATGAGTGGCCATTGTCTCAGCTAAAAGTATCCACTTACATGTTGCTGTTTGCTGACATATCCTAATACATTACGCAAGCTCTACACCCAGAAACAAAGGCTGTCTATTGATGAAATCACTGTATTGATTCACAATGCGTAAATTCATTCTGTTATGACAGGCGAGCATAAATTCACGGCGGGACCCTCGGATGCTGCGAAACAATGAGTGTCTCCCCATCGGTTGATTGTCAAAACTGTGAGATATTACCTCGGGCCGCCGTAACGCTCATGGACACAGGCCAAAGAAAGGGTTGAAGATACAACAATGGCGTGGTTCGCAATTTTCTTTTTAATGATAGGGTAGACAATGGTCAGTGCGACGCTCACCGTGTGAAATCACCGAACACTATTTATATGCAAGATGGCCTTATAGAGCAACGGAATAAATTAATACGCTTTTTCTACGAGATAAGCTTATGCGAGCTTTGTCACGATCATGTACAATAAACTTGATTAATCGTTCAAATTATACAATTCTGCGTTGTTATTATTAAATCCAAGTTCGTTTTAGCATTAGATGACCCCTTTCAACTAAGAACGAAAAAAAAAAGAAATTTATGCTATAGATAAAAATACATACGTGTTCAATTTGAAAATACGAAATACGGAGAGCTAGCCCTCGTGTAAGGTTGAACATATTCGTTTGAGTTAATCTCACGTCACAGCTATAATGTAATAAACACCTGCGAGTAACCGCAAAATTACAGGCTCCCGATGTCAGCGCGGCGCTGCGCACAATAGCGCAGGCAGTGGCCACAACAACTGATTGCCAAATTACAGGGTAAAGTGTCATAAGTACCGGTTGCCGACCGACCCGACACTGTTTAATTCATTATTGTTGTTTACCGCATTTGAACTTTATCTAACTCCGGGGAATTAATTACGCGCCAAGCTAAAGACCGCAAACGGTGATAATTAATCAATGTTAATGAATTTGCCATCCAACATATTATTTATTTAACTGGAAAAAACTTGTTATCCATATTCATAACTAATGCTATAGTGTTATGGCTAGCATTTGGCCTTTTTTATGAACATTCGTTCATATTGATTTATTATTAAAACAGTTGCTACAGAAGTACCAAAAGTTGAGTACTTAAACTGATACAAAGTTCAGTTTAAAGATGTTTAAATTGTAAGAGAGAATAATTAATTATTTTCGCTTTAATGACAACATTCGCCGGTTGCACAAAAACCCTAAAGCGTTGCGGCCCTAATAAAGGGTCGCGTATAAGAAAGCGACAAAAAATTAAGAATCGCCCCGATGAGCCATTATCTTCGCATGTTAAAAATAATATGGTCATAGGGTAATGCACATTCATGCGAGCCACGTCCAGGAGCGCATTTGAATATTCCTTTGTGGCGTGCACCCCCTGCCTGCGCCGGACTTCACACGCTCTCGGCAGGTACCGCAACAACCCCGGGCCCGCCCTGCGACCATCCAGCGCGAACTACTGCGACACAATAGTTCTGATACTTTATGCCGTACAATAAGTAAGAGCATTTCACATTTTGCTAGCCAAACAGAATAAGTGACATGGATTGCAGGAAAATGTATGTAACTAGGAATTCATATTATTAAATGACACCTGAGAAAAGTAATAGCTGTCCGTCTGTCACCTGAGAAAAGTAATCCCAGTTGTTTAAAAATGCATAAAAAGCAATACTTCCTCATTTAAGACACTTTAAAATATATTTTTCTTATCGTATAGAGTATAGACTGTACATAAAAAAGGCAGTCGAAATGTTATTAGAACACATTGAAGAAGCAAGTGTCAAGACTGGTTAATCGCAGTACTATGATGGACTCGCAATAACATTGTTCGTACAGCGTGATTGCTAATAATACGATTATTATTAGTTGCGTACTAATGTTATAAGGTTGAATACAAATCGACGATGATTTGTTTAAATTAAGTGTACCTGGGCCGTTAGCATTGTGGACAATATTACGTGTTGTTGGTGCGTTCCAAATGAATTCTTGGGAAGCAATAACTTGCGCGCTTTAAATATGTTGCACGAATAACATTTTAGACTTCACTAATGCTATAAATATTTCACCAAGGGCTTTTTAAGTTAAGTTGTTCCGAGTTAGGAATATTAGTTATATCGCTGTTATTCGTCAATTTAATATATTAGCTATCGAACATATTAAACGATACACCTTAACAACTAACTAACGGGAGATAAAGTTTGGATGACGTGTTTAAAGGCGACTTGACGAATCTTAAGATATTGAAAGTCGTTAAGTGGAAGAAAGCAATAAATTTTAAAGTTCTATTAGGAGAGTTGTATTTTACGACATTAAAATAATCTATTGCTTCAAAAGTAATTGTTTTTGTGACTAACTACGACTATCACTGTTTCAATTATAGCCATTCAAATGATTATATACGTACTATCACGATCTTTTGAAGGTTCTCATTTTGCTTTAACTATAGAAATAAAATTTACTTTGAGCGCAACCAATGGTATTCGATTATTTTTATCGATACATGAGTAATGTCCAACAATAACGCCATCGAACGTTTTACTAAAAAGGAAGTTTGTAATAAATCCAATCGTACACCTGCCATTCAGGCGTATTCACATTTATACGGCGATAATGTTGACGATCCAAAGTTGCAATAAACTACGTTGGGTGTAATATCGCGTGTCACTTGACATTCGTGTGTATTCAGCTTTACCGTGGCAGGACGGCGCGGGCGCACGGCACAGGGCTTTAGAAAGCGCGCACCAATAAATACTCGTCCGATTATGATCTACGGCGCGTAGCCCGTAGCCACGCCGCCTGCGATACGTATGTAGTCGCGACGCCTTGCGCTTACCACCGGATCCCCGCAACCGTCACATTTGATCGATATTGTACACAAATGTGTAGAATGTATGTATAAACATGTCCACAATACCATTTATACTTTACATTTAATTTTAGAAAATCAAGTAGACATTGACATTTACTGCATAAATAAAATTGGACGTACGGTAGTAGGTATGTTATAAACATCGGTCTACTTTATGTACGGTTTCTTAAGAGCAATGGAGAACATTTCGAGCCATGCCTACCCTTGAATGCGCCCGAGAGAGCGCAGGCTTGTGGGCCACATTCCGCGCTGCGCTCACGCATCATACCTAGAAAAACTTACACAGCGCGCGTGGGATTCTCGGGAACATGCTTAATAAACACAAAAACACTGCGCTATGTTAGGATACAATGAACATACATGTAATTACTTATCCCTGAAGATAAACATTACAATGTACCTACACAGCAATTAATTGTATATTATTTTTGAAGTAAGAAACGAATTTATCTGAATTTTTTAAACGACTCAGTTATTTTTCGTCGATTTGTGACTATTGCTAATACTTAATTACAACACTTTTAATGACAACTTATGTTTATGACGTTCATTGAAATCGCGAAGAAAATTAATAGTGAGATAAAAGGGATTCACATCGAGATATTAAAAGTTTAATTTAATAGTCTTAGTTATTTAGTGAAATTCCTGTAAGTGCAGTGAAGCTAAGCAACTAATAAAATGGTAATTGCATACCATGTGTAGAGTAACATGCGAGGTTCGCCCGCGGCTCCTATTAGCATACAGTCGGCCGCGCCACTGCCATATTGACATCGGCGATTCGCCAATATCGACAAGTACGTATGCGTAGGAGGCACACTCGCGAAATGTTACAAATGTGGGTCAGCCGAATATCAGCTCAACAAAGTAATTGGATATGGAGGTAATTGTACACCTATACGCCGATTATGTTTTACTGCACCATACTCTGTTATTATGATACCAGTTTATGATTTATTCTTTATTAGTCGCAATTTAGAAAGATAAATGCTTTCAATGTACATACCAGGTACTTATACTTCCATCTCGGGTTTACGGCTACAGCCTGTAGTTATAGCTTCCATGTATGCTAATATAGTATTATGTTGATCAGAAAGCTATTAGCCGCTTATCTGTCTGCGGAATTTTACCGACATCTCGGAGCTATGTCGATGCATATTTGCAAGGCAATTACACATCTCACTTCAAAATATATAACACTGTTACGTAACTTAAGTACTTTCTGTTACTGTAGGTTATTCTTACATAAATACTTAAATGAGCTGGAACAGAGCTTTAAGCCCACATCAGCGTTCTATATGACAAGGAAAGGTCGATTAATAATAAGTAATAACACAATCTCTCTAAGAGTTAATTATTACTATTTGTGCCGGACCACTATCCGTATTTGGAAAACATTACGACGTTGCATACCTTATAAACTTATAAAATATGTTGTTTGTATCTCAGATGCTTGAAGTGTAACACCTCCACAACATGGACAGTGTTTTCTATCAGTGGATTATGATAATATAACAAACAGTAAATATCTGTGTTGCAGTTGCGCTCCACCTACATGCGGGTGTGACGTGTGCGCAGGGTCCGTGCACGTCTGCGCAGGCGCGGGCGTCTCGTCCACACATGTGGTCCGCGTCTGCTACTTTCACGCGAGTCGGCCGCGCCCATATTAATTGCTCCCGTTCTTCGGCGAAGCTTTATTTATTGCCCTCACCGGTGATTGTGAAAAGCTTTGAGTGGAGTGTACATTAGTTTTAGTTTTATCTCGTGTATTTGATCTGACGTGTGACACACGAGCGCGCTGACCGCGTGCGGCCCGCGCCTCACGCAATACCTACTCGCTGCGAGAGCTTTTCGCAAGAAAACTATAACGGAGTCGGCCAGTGATACTGCTTATCCGCGTTCCGTGAGAAAATGTGCCTCACGCTGTTTGCCGTTGTCTTCGTGCGGCAACACTCAAGGAGTAAATAAAAAATCAATTATTATCTAAACAAAAATGTGAGCGGTCGCGCGCCGATGTTTTTAGAGAAATAAACATTAATTGTTTGCACAACGACCGCCGCCAAAACCAATATTGGATATTCGAAAATACTATTCTAATGTATGTCGTGGTACATGTCACCACTCGAGGCATCAGGCTCTTTAGCGGCGCTTTTGGTCTTCGTAATAATATACCTACGTGACTTTTTTACCCAATTGCTTAGCAACACTACAATGCGCGTTTACAAATACAACCAAATATGAACATGTATTATTCAATTCTTTTCGTTTTCGTGTTATTTAATTACAATCAGATTAGACAAAAAAATTAATTATGTAGTTTCATGGCTCACATAAAAAATACATTGCTACAGCAGTGAGCCTAGACGTTAGCAATTACATTTACGATCAACCTTCATACTTATTCACATCTGATATCGTAATTAGCTAAATTGAGGTCTCTTGTTATGAATAAACAAATATATTAACATTACACATACATATTCATTAAGCACCCAATAGTTGACGATATTTATGTATTATATTCTAAGATTTGACATGAGTCCAACTTATAACATTAACTTCGGTTGTTTTATAATCAAATTTTAATAAATAACGCATTAGGCAAAAAACGGCCACGCTTGAGGTCTCACGGTCAAACTCGCTATAAATCTGTTGACGAGCGCTGAGAGCGGGGCGCGGGGGGCGCGGTGCGAGGGAGGGGGGGGTGCGGCGCGACGCGGAAGTCTTGCCGTCATATTACCACCTAATTATCTGCTATAACCGAGAATCAGAATATATTTCGAATTATGCGTCACTACTAAATGGATGCGCGTTTTTGCTGCTACCAAAATGCGGCAATCACGCTAATCATATAGAGTTGTTCAGGTAAATTAAAAAATCACCAAAAATTTGATACGTCACAAATAATACAGGAAATGCGAATCCAAGTTCGCTATGTATTTGCATGATTATATGTCTATGTATAGTCGTCATGTAAATTTACCCAAAATGTGTCATAAAATCAGATTTAAGCCTGTTAACATGTATTATTATTGAGGTATGCATTATATATTGTAATTTGATGCATTTTGTGTCATATCACAATAATAATTATTATTATCATAATATTTAATATCAATTTGTTTTTCTAATTGTTATGTGATTCTGCTATGTAGTCTTATTTTAGTCACAAAGATCAAGGATTATTGTTAAGGAAAAATGTAAGAAATAAAATACCTAAATGGCTTCTGTGTGCCGGAAGATACATTTAAAAACATGCAGTTTAAATTATAAGAAAAAATAAATTTTAATTATATTTATTACATTGCAGAAGAAACCAAAATATTTGCATATTATTATTTCATATGTACACACATAAATTATCAAGCAATATATAATGTAAGTTAATACCCCAGTAAAACTACCCTCCAAATTATATGACCGTTCGATAGTAGAGAACCTTTTCAAAATCTTTCAAATCAAATTATCAAGTTTTGGGCAATATAACTTTTGAACAATTATCAATTTTGTTCAACAACTAAGTATAGAACTATGTATAAAGTACTAGAAGTAAAGCACTAACTTAACCATGAGAGTAAGCAAGTGTATGTGAGCTTATATTTAACTATTGTAAACACATATTATCTTAAGCCAAATCACATTGATATGACTTAAGACGGGTACAAAATAATTGTAATCTAATTTGTAGTATATACAGATGCTACAAAACAAGCAACAATTACACGTTACACATTCAGGAGCAGATATCAGGACATTAAGATTCAAATAAGTAGCGATTATTTACAATTGATATCGCAAATCGGTACGTTACGCCCCACGATGTTATCATAATGATTCAATACATTGGACAGTGGTCAAGATGAACAGGTCACGACAATAATCCAAAATACCTGCGGAACGAGTCGAGAACTGGTCGGCAGAGAGCTGGGCAACCCCGCATCAATGTCCGAGGGCGTTTTGCATGACGCGGTCAGGTACCGGTCAGTAGTGCCGCTGTCCAATAGGGGTCACTTGTGCACAATGGAGTGTCCGGTCCACCCCACGGTGCGTCGGATGGGGTTCGTATTTGGAACAGGTTGTCGCGGACCGTGGTCGCTGGTTCAGTGCGCGGTCGGCGGCGGTGCGGTCCGGGTGCGGCGCCGCTCGATACTGCAGCGCCGGCCGCTCGCCCCACACGCCGCCGAGCGCTCACTCGACCCGCTCGGAGAAGGGTGACATCGTAGCTCTTCCTCTTTGTTCACTGATAAAGGGTTGCCGATTGTTTGAACAGGAGCTTTTGTATTCTACTTTATTTGTAATGTCTTAGGCGCCGAAACCGTTAACGAAAAAAATATTCTGCGATGTATGAGACTTCAGTCAACGTACGAGTATCTGAGAATTTTTTCCTTCCTTCCTTCTATTTTAATCCGTAATATTTTTCATGAAAATAAATCTATATTCCCCATCAAAATCACGATTATCTCGTGGTCAAGTGGTCAAGACAAACGTCCATACATTAGAGTTCAACGCGCCACGCTTGACTGATATCTACACTATCGAGGTCGATCAGTTAAACGACACTCGATAATAAAATCGTAACTCATTTAAGTGACACGGGAGCTTTCTTTTTTATGGACTTAATAGGTAAATACATTAAGGAAGTCCAAAAATACCAAGAATTTCAATCTATTGCATTTCACGTTAATCGTAGCCGTAGTCGACTCTAATAATGTATTAATTGAGCTCGCTTTATAATGGCAATTAAGAACGAAATAAATTGTAAAAAGTTTATTTGATTCCGACACATTGTTTAGAGAACTGTCAAGGAAGGCAAGGAATATTTAGTTAATTCTTTGAATTTTTAACACATAATTTTACTACTACAAAGTAACGTAGCCCGTAGTCGCCAAATTGGGCATGTTTACGTAGCAACTCGTAGCCTCGGGTAAATAAACATTCCTGTATGATGCAAGATCCACTCACTATGACATACTGTAGCAAAATACTACGAACGAAAAATATGAAGTTAAAAAAAAATATCAATTAGTTATCTCTTAAGAATCACCTACCAAATCACATTTCCATATTCCGTGGAAATAATTGAACAGAAGGAACTTAAGACTACAATTTAATTACGATAATACAGCGTGAGAAAAGCGCAGACGACGTTAGAATTAATTAAAGTTATGGCCTAAGGAAACATAAAATGTCGGCAGTGGTCGAGTAATTAGAAGTCAAATTTGAGTGAAGCCGAGAGGGTCTCGACGCGGAAGTCGCCGCCACGCGTTACTTTAATGATCCCGTAGCGCCACCGAGCGACCGACACCGGGGAACAAACACACATACAGCTCAGCTCAAGTACGAACTCCACGTTATCATTACAAAACAATAACAGATCTATACTTATCGTCCGCCGCTTACAAAACAAGTCCTTGATAGTTTGGAATGTCTCCTTCCGGCTTTACTCGCGCATACCATTTTTCGCGATTTAATGCAAAACCTCGGATTTTATGGTTCATTTATTTAACTAAGAGATTGTAGTCAAATAACATTTAATGTAATCATATTTATAAATATATGTAATCTGGATTATATTTTATTATTTCATATTATGAAATATGATTAATGAGTGATCTTATCTCATGAGGTAAAATTTAATATCACTGCATACATGTGACTAATTTAGGTTGATGAGTGTACAACATGAAACTACAAGAGTGCTATCACAAGCAATAATTACGTCTAACGAGTTCAGTATCTATCCTCTAATTTTAATTAAATGATAAAAGTAGAACACTTACATTAATTGATTGGAACAGAAAATGCTTCAAACATTTGCCGTCTCCGAATTTTATTATAACGGCCATTAATTTATATTGCGTTACACATAGCGAACGATTTAGACTTGGTTTTTTTACCGTTTTACATAATTACAAAATTATGCCTTATATTTATGAGTATGTACGCGCGGCGGTCAGGCGGCGCGCCCACTCGCTCGGAGGAGCGCACTCCAAGAGATGGATTGCCGCAGATAATGTGTCATGTTCGCTTTTTAAGTAGCCAAATAACACTAACTAGGCAAGCAGATCGCTAATGGCACGTCTAATATGACTCTTAATAGATTATTTATCTAACCAGACTATTGTAGCCGACTCTTGTTTGGATAGGTAACCGAAATCGAAACTTTTTTCTAAGCAGTATTAATTTACCATTTATACGAATTGAATAGGATATAGTTTAAGCTCATCTCTAATCTTTTATAGCTTCATTTACAATCTAATAGGCATTAACATGAGAACATATTTAAATGAAAATAGACATGTGTTAGCTTCGTACTTATTGCTGTATCAACCCGTAGTTGAAATGTGTAATTATAATGGTGATACAATTGGCATGAGGTCTCGGGTTCGATTCCCGAGTCGGGCCGAAATCGCTTTGTGGGTTTTAGAAGACTTTCACAAAGCAGCCCGGAGCCTGGAAGCTGGTGATTGATACACCCGTGCATCGGAGAGCACGTAAATGTCGGTCCTGCGCCTGATCTCTCTCCGGTCGTGTCGGATTACCGTCCCATCGGGCTATGAGAGTTAAGGAATAGGGAGTGCACCTGTGTCTGCGCAAATGCTCGTGCACTATAATATGTCCTGCGTAGTTGGCTAATCTCCTTACACGAGAACAGCCGCTGTAGCCGATAATCGGCTAGGAGGACATCATCATCATCATCATCATCACAATTGGCAGACCATTAAACTTAACATTATATCGCTTTGTTTTTGTAGGTCATTAATAATATGTACCTGTTATATTGCAATTAGTCATATGAACGCTCCATACATATCAAGTATGTGATTGGCGTAACGAGAACAACCACCGATTTGGTCAATAATCGCCATAAGTATGGAGAGTACTTTCGCGTACCGAATGCAATAATAATTGGAGGGTCCGATTTATCACATTGCTGTTCTCCGAAACGCCTGAACAGTTCTTGTGCAAGCCCTTCACGTCGTGCGCACGAAAATATCTCGAGGAGTCCATGCCGAGTTCACGTAATTATAGGTGGAAAAATACATGCATGGGAAGTTCGGATGAGGATTTTTTTATCTCTTATTAATTCACTTAACCGTTTTAAGCTGTGCAAAAAAATAAATAATCACAGTAGGTAACGAATATTCTTTCTTTAAAAGTGACCCTTTTCTTTTGCACTGTGAAACTTCATCTATAATGGGTGACACAAAGGAGGGGTCAAGCTTTCACAGAGAAATAAACGTTGCTTCCCACACTGGTCATTCACAAGTACCGGTCATCGGTGGTCATCGAATGCTTTGTTTACGCATTGTCTCCCCGGTAAAAAACAACCCTTTATGCTTTGAATAGATTTTGTCTTTTGAAAGACTAGAGACAGACGAATGCGTCACCCCTATAAATTGTTAAAACGGTCACTATTCATCGTCTAATGCGCAGGTAGACATATGGTGTAAAATTACTTACATGATATTATTATTTAATTTACTAAAGGAAAAACTCCATATAAAAGTAGAAATAAGAAAACTAAAACTTACATTTACTGGGCTAATTTATCCTTCTCTGTTTCACCATAATAACTGTATGCGCAATAACAATAATAAAAATATGTGTTTACTTAACTCAATCGAGATGCATTGGTAGTACCTACATATAGCAAAGCAAATGTCTTATATGATCTAAGTTTGATTCTGAGTTTCAAATATGTTAATTAATTTTGGAAGTTAGTTACTATTATAATTTCTCCATCATATAAAATGATTGGCATCAATGATATCAATCTAGCTATTGCAGGCATGTTTTACAATACGACTATCAATGTAGATACGTTGATTTATTAGAGGCTGAGAGTAAAGGTACAAGTTCAAGCACCTGGCAGTTACACGGCTTGATGGCGAGGTACCCTGTGATCAACGTACTTTCTGCAGGCGCGAGTGTGTGATGCTGCACACACCGCGCTGTATCGACACTCGGAGAAAGTCGACGTGATCATGATAAGCCACCAGCCGACGATAAATTTATGCGCCCTTTGTTTCTTTTCAACGATTTATCAAAAAAGACCCCCTTTGTGTACACGTGACGATCTCGCATCTATGTTCCCGAGAAATGCTACAAGCGGGTCAAGCGGTCACGGTTTGTGTATTGTTAAGCTGTATTCATAGTGTAATTGTGCGAGAAAATGCTTAGGTTGGATATCAATAGAACAGTAAGACTAACTCTCAGCAGATGAGGCGCTACTTAGCATTCCAGCAGCTAAGTATACTAATGTAAGCGGACAGTGTGAGGCTTGCACTGTTATTACCGCGAGGAACCCGCTGTAACAAGATAAGCAACACTGTACAATAATAATAAAAACCGTAATGTATCGAGTGCCGTAAATTGCTTGTTTTGTTCACATAGGCCGCGGGCGGATCAATTTGACCCTTATCGAGAAAATAACCGACGAAAGCGCAGTCCTATTAACTGCGTCGAGAAAAAATTAATTGTTCGTGATTATGGATTGTGGATAATTGATTGTCGGCGCGGACGGGATGTGTCGGCCATCCTCCCTCGGTGTTACATCGCGGCGACTGTCTACTTATAACCGCGAGTAAGGGCTCACTAATATATGACTATGTCCATGTAATATGTTAGTCCTATTAATGTTACCTGTTCGGCGCCATTCGAATTTGTTAAATACTAAATAAATTGCTTCTACCATAAAAGGAAACTCTGTAGTGACTCAGACACAGATGATTGACTTAGCATAATTGTTGCAGCATCGTTTGAATGCACTAACTGCGAGTGTTGTTGAGGTTTTACCATAAAATACTAACTAATAAGAATTTATGTTGGGAGGAGATATCATTTTAATTCCAACAGGAATATTAATGCATAAAAATAAAACGATCGCTACAAGTGCATCCTCCCCAGACTAAAGTACCTAATGATATCACGGTGTTAAGACTCTTTGTAAGGATGTGAAAACTATTAGGTAAACCAATCTAATTTATAATTTCGTTTAAAGGTTTATTTCTATTATGAAATTAAGCCTTGTGTTTTATTACAATCCTTATCCTCCTACTTAGGTTTAAGTCGTAATATCCCTACTATGTATTTATAATACATGAACCCAACATTTTTTTTTCTATTCTTGTTGGTATAACCAGAATACAAAAATATCTAGATTTTAATACGACCTATGCTTATTTTAATTTGCACTATGCAAAGTCAGATTCTCAGTTGGAATAGGTACATAGACGTCGACGTCACGCGTACTAGAAGTGAACAACCCACATTATGCGATTATTATCAACTAGTACACGGTCGATGTGCATACGAACAATATCATTAATTGCCACTTAACTGACTATTGATACCAAAAGCGAACAAACATCTATAGCTTGGATAAAATACGATTTCGTGACTTAATCTGTGAAGTATTCGTTCAACACGTTTGTATTTCAAAATGCATAACAATATTAGACTGCGTTTAAAGACACTTGTACAAGCTCTAAATCACACGTAATAATCATAATTAACGCGGGTTCACAGCATATTATATGCACCGAGATTAATAAAGTGCAAAGCAAAGTTATTTGTAGGCGAGTACTCAACTCTACATAAATGTTATATCGATCCTATTTTATTGGACTTGCCCGTCGCTGTACGTAAGTACACTAGTTATGCAGGCTTTGCTATGCGCAAAGAATGTAAAAGACTAATATGATTCTCGTAAACTTTGTTAGTAATGCTTTCGATATTCACGGGAATCATAAAGTTAATTTCCACACTAATAGTGTCATGAATTCTTAAACAGCTTCCTAACGGGCGACGTCGATAAACACGCGCACGTTTATGACAAAGTAATCGAAGTCGAATTGTTAATTGCGTACGTCGAATGAATTTAAAAATGCATGGCATTTAAATGCCAGCCTGGTCGCCATTTTAGTTCGACGCGAGAGAGACTATCACCTTGAACACGACTTAAATCTGACAGCCTCGAATGTCACTCTCGCCTGAACCAATTAAAATAAAATTAAAGTATCGCCAGTTTTTGTCGCGTTGCTCGTTGTTTGTGCTTCAAGCATTTGTTATACGTTCACAAATAGATATAGACACCAAAGGTCCGATTTACAGAGAGTGGTTTGATATAGTAATTTCAGGCTTAAGGAAGTACAATACCAATATAGGTATCGAAGAACAGCTTCGTTGTAAAAACAGCTCATTGTTTCATAAAAACAAAGTAGAAAAAATATTTGTAACTTTTTGCTTTTTGTGTCGAGCTTTTATATCAGACGCACCTCTGTAGACGAAAAGGCAAGAAGTAAATAAGTTTACGATCGTGTCACATAACGAACAACGAGGTAGTAATAATAAATTGATATAGTTATACATATATACAGCTAGTAGTGGCATGCGCAGTGAGCATTGCGCATGCGTCGTATGTGTTACAAGTTGCGAAAGTTTTATGGAGCGACAACAAGGCGGGCAGATCTGAAAAATAAGTTTATAACGTACAGTTACGGCAAGTGATTGAGAGATAAGTTTCCAGAACACCTTAACCAGTAAAAAAAGTGTGACGGTGCACTAACACTGCTTCATTCATCTGAAGATAGCCATCGTTTCTTTCTCAGTACCGCTAAATTACATTTCTAGTAGCCGTGTAGCGCGTTTACGAGGCACTTTGAAGATGCTACGGTGTGTCCGTAATGGCTATTGCAATATTATACGGTCAGATGCTCGACTGATATCAACGTATTCTCTACTGTATAATTTTTGTCCTCAGAAGATACCATACACAGGGTCAAAGAAAATTGTGGAGGGTACATCTTATGATGCCTAACATTTACTGCTTATCAAACATCTAAGTTTTCTTAGAAAACGAGGACATTATATTATACTGACGAGACCTGCCGTTTTTACAACTTTTTAGTGTTTATCGTTAACTATAAAAATCCTGCGATAGTGATAGGTGCCGTTAGCGTGCTGCTTAGCTACAGACTACATTGTTATCATTTCATTCCGCGAATATTTTAAACGCAACCATGGTGTATTGGTCGTTACTACTCACTCGACTACTGAATTTCATTCAATGGAATGCTATAGGCAAGCGAACGCAGATGGTTCGGGCAGACTTCGTTATCTCTTTCGCGCATATTCTTTGGCAGCCGTCAGTCATTCGAAAGCTGACGCAGAGCACGAGTTAATACTACACGTACCTATACTCTATGGACCAGATACTTATCTCGGAAGCTATGTTTGAACTCAATTATTTATGACTTGCCTCCACGTATGACAGTTGCATTACGAAAGCTAGACCAGCAAAGTAAGCTCATACAATCTATATGAATCAGACCAGTTACCTACTGAATGTAAATGATTCAAAAGTAGAACAAAGTTGAATTATAAGTCAATTTCGTCTAACAAATATAATGTAAATACGAGCCATTAATCTTACGTAACGAAAACTCGATTTGCCGTTTATGAGACACAATAGCAGAACAATAGCGCTTGGCCTTATTCGAAATAACGAGTACCTATCAACACACAGCTCCCGCCTGCGCGCCCCTAAATGTATGATATCGTTGACTAGACAATATCATATCGATACAGTGCATTGTAATCTGATTAGACGACGATTTTAATTTTACGAAGTCAATATCCTCGGGCAGCCATTTCAACATTAAGCTCATAAAAGACAAATTACAGTCACTCATAGGTATAGAAGAAATCAAATGTTTTGCAATCAGAAGAATAAGTGCGGAAGCGATCAACTTTGGGATCACTGATTAATCAATCATAAATGCTATCGTAAAACTGTGATACCCAAATGAACGCCGGCGGCGGCGCGGGCGCAGCGGCCAGGCTCCGACGCTACGTTACACCTCTATGTTGCTATAAAATTTATGAGGGCTCTATTTTGGAAGCTAATTAAAAAATGTGATAGCCGTTAGAATAGTCCGATCGTGAGAGAGTGATAAAACTTCTGGAAGTAATTTGAGTATTAAGCATGTTATACTACTGCATGCATTGATATTACTTTACTACACTAAATTAATACAATTAGTCTTTTAACAGACCAAACCAAAGAGACAAGATCTAAAGTCTAGAACGAGACAAACATATTTGAAAGTTATTGGTACCTAAGTGTTAATGAGGCGCATGTCCAATCAATAGAGAATTTAAACGGGACTCAACAGAGCAATATTTATAGCGACCCGCGCCGCGCGGTCAAGCCGCTTATCATGGACACCGCGACGCACGGAAACCTCCGCAGTACTTACTGCTCACTGTAAAATACAATCTATGACGTTGCCATCGAAATTAACACAACAATTAAACAAAAACAGTAAAACTGTTGTGTAAAAGCTCATGGAAAGTTAATAGTGGAACATTTTATAGAAGTTATATTATTCATTTAACTAATTATAAAAAAGGTAGCCCAGCTAATGGCAAATGTTGCCATAAAATTAGTTTTTATAATTTGATCATTTTTAAGAGTTGATGGGTATCAAGTCCAATTCGTGGAAATTAACATAACAGATTATCGAAATTGACTAGACATCAAACAAATAAATAACATAACTGTCAAAGAGATGACGAATAAAGTTTTATATGCATCAATAAATCCAATTAAAACTCAAACTTGATGGAGACTCTCAGGTGAACAAGCTCTTAGCCAAGTATAAACATTTAGATCTAGCTGCATCGCGCTTACCTCCATTATTCAAATTGTTCTCAAAAGTTGTCTGTAATAACTTATGGTGTCGTTTAATTCACTCATTGCATACAGTCTTTAGAAAACTTCGAGATATATTTTAACATTAGTTATCGATCCAAAACGAATTCGTTTCTAATATATTGTCTCATTAATTACAGTGCCGCGTCGACATGAATGAATTGCGAGCTGATACAGAACCTACGTCTCGGAATTTAGTCACGCAATTATTCCGGACCGACTCAAACGTGCGCCGAACATCGAATCTTAAGATTTCTATTACACATAAAATAATTTGCATATAATCACTTGAGAACCCGATAAGAGTAACATAGCTACGCTAGATATAGACTGAACAACTTATGTTCGTTTAGTCGAAAAGCCATCATCGGTACGACCCGCATTAATCAAACATCGTCCGACGCCAAACTTGCAATCGTATCGAATCACTATCCAACGGAATAAATTTACTTAATGAGCCGTCTAAGTGGTTCGTTTAGCGCTTTGTAATAACTGAATCACGTTCGTTTTTCAGTCGGCGACTAGGACCGACGGTGACGAATGGCGACAACACGCCGCACTCGATCTTCAGAGATTTATGCTCGGAGTAAATTAGCGCGAAGGGCGGAACGGTGCTCGAGCCTAGCGCCATAGAGAGACAGTCGCGTGCTCGTTGTGACCTATCACTACAGCGATCTGCTTGATACGAGACATGCGCCCGCGCTTGCACTTTGCTCGACATTACAAATGGCACCTCCCACAATGTCATACAATTGGAACCAAAGTCGTGTGTAGGACTGATAGCCATCAACTGACATGCCTACAAGTAAATGCCTCTTTCGAGTACTCTTGAACACACATTGTTTTAAATGCCCTGCCTGGTGTTTACATATTTAACTAAACTAAACAATTAGCTTACATTAAAATATCACAACGTGAGTGATACGCTGTAAACAAACAGTGAGTAAAATTATGTGTTGAAGACATTTGAATAAGTCGTCTCGTATTTGTAAACTGGGTACATTACCCGGTGACAGCGATGAGGAGCAATTTTTTGATGCTATGTATTAGTTTTAAGTTGTATATATAAGCTTATTTTTAATTTTTAAAATTAATGTAAATATTATGTAAATATTATAAAAATAAATTCTATAATATTTGTAAACGAGTGTACCCAATTTAAAATTTACTTTTCATCATAGAAGAAGAGATTGGTAAGATAAGAAATTGGTATGCAATTCGAGTAAACACTTTCTGTCGCTTAGAGTTTAGAGTACCGGCTACTCTGGTTTATGAAGAAGTATGCCTGGGGTACTCATCATTCGTACCTACATAGTATTTTATAATTTATGCATTAAAGAGAATTCCTACTAAAAGTACTTATCTAAAAATAAATTTTGAACGCGTAATTTTCATTAGGGAACCCCAAAGGGATTGAATTCCAAAGGAAAACTGGCAAAAAACCTTGTTTACACGTAGACCTATATAACAATACAGTATATACATAGGTTGTAAATCCAGTACGTATGCATTGGTTACCGGTGGTTAGGAAAACCACACTTTATTATTGAGTCTGCCCTTGCGAGTTATTTTATGAGTGCTAATTAAGCTTCTTGTTTCGCGAGCTCACTCTCGATCCTGAAACTAATTATTAGTTCTCTGTGAACTTTTTATCTGCCGCCCACGAACAATGGAAACGTGACTGTACTGGCGATCTCGCCGATGTATTATTACTGCTGCGTCCTCTGCCTTGACCACTGCCTGTGCGATTCATATGAAGCACATACCCATGCCATCCATTTATTACGTTCACTGTATACACGTACGTACGTATGTATATAGTAATGGACATTCTCTTTACACGATAAGGAAATACTTTAACCATATAAGTACATAACTATGTATATATTAAAAAACAACGCTCGAAACATGATATCCTCCTTTGGAACTTAAAATATCGGCAATATTGCAAAAGGCACTAAAACAACCACATTACCTCTTTTTACAGCGTTCACTTTGGATTCGCTCAAAAATTGCTTCCAAAAGTATATCAACAAATCTGTGGCAATAAGATTCATTGTATTGAGTCGTTACCGATTCAGAATATTGTCTTTTGTTTGTTTGATGTTGTCAAAAAAGTCTGTTATCATATTTTACTTTTGAAACTTACAGAACCATGTAGGTAGGTACTGGCCTTTTTATTGTAACTTACGTCAGTAAGGATTGCAATTTTAACCGCGCATAAATTAAGCTCCAGTGTTATGTAATTTAATTGGTTTCAAGTGTTTCGTGAACATTTTTGCAGAGCGCGAGACACATTTGGAGCGTATTGAATATGCATGCACGTACCGAGGGCTGCGTCACAGTGGCGTTAATAAAATACGAACAGCGAATCGCTATAAAACCGTCTTAGCCACGGGTTCAAATAACGACTGTCAATAAAACGTTTATGGTAGTGTGTACTGAATGACCATAAATTGGAAAGATTAAGGTCAATAACGCGATGGATATGATAACTGCTAAGAAACGTAAAGCACACGGCTTAGACAGACACCTTTGTGCATTTTCAATTTGCGCCTGGCTCAGGTGTCGGCTAGGTGTTGTACCTACTGACCATTACGATAACGTATCGTAGGTACTCGTTTATAAACTTATAATAGACACCAATTATAGAGTTTCCGGTGCAATTTAATATTCTAATAATATCTCCAGCCATTACCTACGAGCGAATTAAGCATAAGGCTACTTAAAGTGAGTACATATTATAGAAATCTACAGATTTTAATTAACTGAATAAAAACAATTATTGCAAATTATGAACAGTATATTTAATACAAATAAGCTACCTATAGTTTCACAGGGATTATTTATTTGATTAAATATTTTAGGTGCAATACTGCTAAATCAATTAATTAAGCTTTGATCATTAAAATACAGGAAGACACTGACTCGGAGGACACAAACTTATCATACATTTAGATTTAGATGCTCTGTTCCGTTTAGCTCATAAATAAATAACGCATTATTCATTAAATATACGCATTGGTACCTAATATTAATTTAGGAAGGTTAGTTAACTAACAAACACTAATAAAGTGTATTTATTTTTTGTCATTAAATTATCTTATTAAACTTTCAAACTGAAGAATTACAATTCAATCTGTTTACTTTTAGTAAAAACATTCATAGTCGTATTTCTCACATCGAAACTTAAAATACGACAAGTAGCGCCATCTACCAACAACTAAGAGAACTATATCTATGTACTGTACGCCAGAGACATCTATGACGACTTGGGCGAAACTTTCACTTTTTATCACTCGTATCTCTATAGAGTAGATCAACACACCCATTTTTTTTGTATTATTTATAAATGTTTTTATTAATGACAAGGTAAATAACTGTTTAATGTTTTAAATTAAAAGAAAAACTTCTGTCAATTTTCCTTTGAATTATTTGTGTGAAAATTAACATTAAAATAATGTGACATTTAAAATAAACTCATACTTCTAAATTCTAATGAGAAACAGTAACTAACCTCTAGAAATAGCATGGGTGCCTTAAAGTACCTGCGTATCTAAGTAACGTATCTGTACTCTAACAACCAAATAAAAAGGGCTGCGCCCTAATGAGAAAAATGCGTTTGCTTTTTACCTAATGAATGTATCAATCAATCAGCGGCTCAGTTTCACCGCTCATTGGGTAAATGCCTAGGTACTAAATTATGCTGGAGTTTATATCGTCTTAGTAGGTATATAAAATAAAACCCACAAGGATTGTTAAGCTGGCCATTGATTGGCGGAATAAGACAAGTCGGTCGCGATCGCTGCTGTAAATATGCTGACCACGTCCACTATTGTTTTAAATAAAATGCTATCTGTAGGTACAAAAACGAATGCACCAACCGACTGCACCATCTCGTTAAACCCTTTTGGTTGTAGGTAGGTACTCGGCCTCATTCAACATTTTGAGTCATCGATTTGCACTCATACTTTTGATCGAATGTTTTTCAACTAATATCTACTCATATATTTTGATAATCATAAAGACATGGATAAACTGAGTTTTTAGATTTTTCAATAATGTAGATAAAATAACAGAAATGTTAAAACAGTATACAGTCTTGCAACTCAAATGAGAGTATCAATGCATTGGTACAGTGATATCCATTAGTAGCTGGACGAACATATCGTTATTTTACAATATTACCTAGAGGTACAACTCCACACGATACCTGCAATCGATTCTCAGTTTAAAGCACATCGATATTCAGTTTTTTTCTGCTCACAGTACATCTTGTATCCGTAATAGGGAGGACGATGGTACTCAGCCGCTCTGTTTATTTCGAGGAATACATGTACATATGTAGGTATCCACGATTAATTCTAGAGACGCATAGTTCGATTTATGTTACTGGAACTTAACGAAATGTATGAAATACTGACGCAGTTCTCCGTAATTGTATCCCGATTAGTACTGGCCTCGATACAATATGCGAGCAAAAACAATGATCCGAAAAAGGCGACAAAATTAATTATCGCGAGAGCTCAGCCCATCGGAACCGGTGTCTTCATTCTTGATGGAGCTACGCTTTTTGCCAATCTGGCAATCAGTCAATAGCGTATCTACCTACAGCATGCACAAATACCGGCTTAAAGCTTTTTACAAGCACTAGTAGCATTACATTTTGTTGCATATTATGAGACAGCGAAGCAATGAGCATCTTTTAAAATTTATGACCTGAACCCATCGAATGAGATTTCACAAAATAATATGTTGGAATAAATCCAATATTAAATCATCGGGTACTCTTAAAATAGTCGTAAAGTATTGTTGGTAGGTAGTTAACATCTTTAAATTATCTCTATACAGCGAAGAGTGATAATTATACCATTCAAGTGTCGAATAAATTCCGCGTCAACGGAGCTTGTCTGGTATTGAGATAGCATTACGGTATAATTATTTCCTTTAAAGGTAATGCATAACAGAAATAACTCTAGTCTATGACTTTAAAACTACATGCTTATTTACATTTTCTGATTATCGATAACTAGAGTTGCCAGTGCGATAGGAGTTTTAGAACGAAAACACACAAAAGCATTTAACCGACTAGGCGACTGATTGACATCACTGCCTATAAGACAAAAAAGCTTTACGTAATTATTGTTTTAAGTCCCAAAACTGTTTTACTTTATTGCGCCAATGTACATAGTTCGATAAATCGATTTTTCAATTTTTTTACACGTTAACGTCCCTATAGGTAGGTATAACATCTTCTCTTCTTTGTTATTAAATCTTTTTTTTTGGTTGCCTGGATTAAATTTATTTTATTTTTATTCTTGTTAATCAATCAATATATATTTTTTACTGGAACACAGAATACAAAGACAACATTTAAGTTAATAACACAATATTCACCTTATAACTTATAATTACGAGAGTTTCAAAACTTCTGTCTCAGGGGAGTTAAACATTCTGAATGCTCGTGCGTTGCAAAAGTCGCCTATTATACGTAATTATGCGGCCGCATAAACCGAGCACTTTGCTGCTCAAGCCCCAATTACACTTAGCGGGCCTCTTAATATTGTTCATTATGCTAAGGAAATGACAAGATTTTGCTAGAATCCATTATCCTTATAAAGACGTCGCATACATATATACGCTTCTTGCGATCGATCAGATAAAAACGCATTCAATCAATATACGTACTCCTATTATGGTAATTCTTAGATCAAATCTCAACCTCTAAGCTTGGACTAAGGCTAAAAGAATAAGATAAATCATTTCAAATAGCTTGTTTTATCTTTAGGAAGTAGCTTTTATATTAATCTGTGTGACATAAAGTATTAATTATGTATTACATGTTCGCGACAGACGCATCCGTGCGCCGCGAGTGCAAAATCATAATGCCTGAGTGTTCGTGTATGCGCGTAACTATTTATACTCTAACAATTTTGTGATGAGGGTAATGAGCAAAAAGTGCCGTGAGCCGCGCCAAGGTATGTTTTTCACGCGCACCCTCCTTCTAAATTGTTATAGAATTGTGTTCAGATTTTGATAGTGCTTTAATTTGTAAATTATAGTGTTTTTTGATACCAAATTGTAATAGTTTTGTAGCGGTAACCTTAACCTACCTAATTATGTATAATAAACCTAATAGTTCTGCCGTTTAAGGCCTGATTTACCCATGTAAACATTTCTTGATAGCAAAAATCCTAGACTTTCATTAGTGAAATAGTGTTTAACTGAAAGCCTAGGTCCCATTGTATAGAAAATAACTTAATTTATAGAAATATTGTTAATAGTTTAAGTTATAGAACAATAAATAATGTTTGTGCTTTGACTTTCATTTCACATGCAAATTAACAATACTAGGTCTTAGGTCACATTGTTAGGATTACTATCGCCAGATAGCCCATGAAATGCCCTAACACACACTACCTTTCGTATCGAGATACCCCCCATAGTTTGTTTTTTATCTCAAGATAGTCTCCACCTAAGGGCCGATTTTCACATAGTTTTTTATAGTTATTCGGTTATAGTATTTCAGCCCTTAAGGTATGCAGGGTGTGTGTGGTATAGTTCAGTAGCGCACGTCATGGGGCGTCTGACGCTATGTGTCCTGTAATGATATCATGTACCAATTGTTTGTAATACGTATGTTAAATTGAAAGGTCAATAAAACTGAGTTGGTCGGAGGGACGAGAAATCGAGGTGCTCGTCACGGTAAAGTTTCGAGCTCATTCGGTGCGCAAGCGCCGCCGTACAAATCGTAGTCATCGGTATAGATTTTTGATAGTATAACAAGTAAATAGTGAAAAGTAAATAGTGTAATTGTAGTATGGTAAGTACGTCGAAGCTCGTCCCTTCAAGACTCCTGAAAAATATATGAAGACTTATTATTTCACCGGCATTCCTGAACCTATAGTAGCAGAAAGTCTAAAACCCGTCTAAACGTATTCTTGTTTCTGAAATTCCTGTTTCTCGCCACATCGTAAATACAGTCCACTCGCCCAGACGTCCAAGAACCAGCGACCGACGGGCGTCAACGTCTCGAAGCCACCCCATAGTACCTGCTTCTGAGCTACGTCCGTCCCGCACATCCGTTTGGTCCTTGCGACCCGGATCGCCTGGGAAGCGAGCCAGGAACTTCAGCTGAAGATACTGAAGAGTTGTAAACAGCGAGTATGCCTGTGACAAGATCGCAAGGAAGAGCCGCTCAAGCCTGGATCGTCGACGCCAGACCGGGCCGCCGCACACCCCCCATCGTGCACGACCAGCCGCCGTTCTCTCCAACCACCACCGAGGGAGTGAGCAGCCCTCCCCGAGGGGTGAAGACCTACCCTGCCCCGCAGCTGAGGGGAAGTGAGGCGCCGCCCTGCCCCCCTGCCCCGCAAGGGGGTGAAGACCGACCGCGCCCCCCTACCCCGCGAGGGGGTGAAGAGCGACCAGCGCCGTCGTCGTTGATGCAGACTGAAGCGTCGTCATCACTGAGGCCGCCTGGAACCAGTGCTGAAGAATATAGTTCAGAAGGAACACTGAAGGCTTGCGACAAGACATACAACCGAGCTGTACCGTTGACTACCCGGGTTGACGCCCGTACCGAACTTAAGGCACCGTCGCACAGATCGACGGCATCAAATAGAAAAATTAGAAATGCGCGTGAAGACTTATTGAAGATTAAGTTGGAGCTAGCGCAAATAGCACTTCAGAGGGCCGAGGAAGAATCGGACGACGATTATATGGATGATAGAAATTCCAATGAAGAGTACATTCGTTCCTGGTTGGAGGAAGCTCCGGAACCAGACCCGCAGGACGCCGCCGCTGAGGGAGGACATAGACCACCAGATACCCTGGACCTGCCCGAGCCCCCCCCCTCCGCGGTTATAGTGAATCCGGTCCTGCGTGGAATAGGTACTGCTCCTGGAAGAGACGCCGCCGCCGAGGGAGGACATAGACTGCGGGGTACCCTGGACAAACCAGAGCCCCCCCCCTCGAAGACCATCGATACTGAAGCCCTTCCATCAATGAAGAAACCAGTTGAAGATACCGCAGGGGGTGAAGGGCTCCGTCCGTTTATCACGGAGCTCACCTCCGCCATCGCATCGCTAGCCGGAAATAGAAGCGAAGAGAAGCCGGTGTACCACAACCCTGCTGCATCGAAAGTCATCATGACGCTGCCGAACTTTAGTGGATTGCATACAGAATGGCTATCGTTCCGCGCCATCTATGAGACAACGCGACCATATTTCAACGATGTGGAAAATACGGCGAGGCTGAGAAGAAGCCTGCGAGGAAGAGCGCTTGATACAGTTAGTTCCGAGCTTATCGGCAACGCCAGGCCGGATGACATCATGAAGGAGTTGGAGCTTCAGTTTGGCCGCCCCGACTCAATAGCGCAAGCGGAGACAGACAGACTGCGCGGGCTGCCACGCTGCGGAGAAGCACCGAAGGACATCTGCACTTTCGCCAGCCGTGTACGAAGTGGCATCGTCACACTGCGAGCGCTGAAAAAGGAACACTACCTCATGAACGCCGAGCTTATGCGCATCCTCACAGAGAAGCTGCCGAACTCGCTACGTGTACAGTGGTACAAGACGTATACTGAGAAGTACCAGTCGACGCCGGACTTGGGTCTCTTCAGCGACTTCATCACCGAACAAGCTCGCTACTGCAGCGCGTTTGCACCGCCTGAAAACATCAGTGAAGCTACTGGACTTAGACGTGTGACGCAGAGAACACACACCACTATAGACAAGAGGCCCGCATCGAAGTGCCGCATCTGCGAGATGGATGGACACCGATCGCTAGACTGCCACAAGTTCGTGAAGGCTTCTGCGGACAAGAAGTGGGAACTAGCCAAGCAGCACAACATGTGCTTCCGCTGCCTCCGCCATCGTCAGCACGGACACAGATGTCAGAAGAAGAGATGTGGAATCGAGGGCTGCACAGCATCACACCATCATCTGCTTCACTACAAGAAGAAGGCGAGCACTACTGAAGTTGCACAAGAAGCGCAAGAAATAGTCGCAAGTTCACGCAACCACACAAATCAAGCGTTCCTGAAAATCGTTCCGGTGCAACTGTCCGGACCGGCGGGAGAAGTGCGCACCTACGCACTGCTGGATGACGGCTCAACCGTGTCACTGATTGACGAAGAGCTGGCAGACATGATCGGTGCAGAAGGACCAGTCGAGCCGATGAAAATAGGCGCCATCAACGACGTGACTATCGACACGCCCACGTCGAAGAGAGTTGACCTCACGCTATCGACCTGCCATAGGAAGAAGATACCCTTCAGGGCGCGCACCATACCACGCCTGCATCTGTCGCCGCAGTCAATCAGCAAGGATGACATCGCTGACTGCAAGCACCTGTTTGATCTGGCAGATCAGCTGACGTACAACGCAGGGACGCCGAAGATTATCATCGGGCAAGACAACTGGCATCTGCTCCTAGCAACAGACATCAGAAGAGGGCCCCAGCATCAGCCGATAGCATCGTTAACTCCCTTGGGCTGGGTGCTGCACGGAGCCCGCACTAGGATTCTGGGACAGCAGGTGCACTACGTCAATCAGCTGAACGGCGCCGAGGAAAGCATAGACAAGCAGCTTCGTGAATACTTCGCACTCGAGTCACTCATCATCAACCCGTGTCGACCAGCTTCTGACCCGGAGAAGAGAGCGGAAGATATATTACAACGCAGTATAGTACAGTTGGAAGATGGACGTCTTCAGACTGCGTTGCTATGGAGGAGTGACGAGATACAGATGCCGGACAGCTACGCGACTGCGATGAATAGACTCGTATCAATAGAGAAAAAACTCGATAAGAATCCTGCTCTGAAGACTAGATATATGGCGCAGATGGATTCACTAATAGAAAAGGGCTACGCAGAAAGCGCCCCTTGAACGTACACCGGGAAGAACGTGGTACCTACCGCACTTCGACGTCTTCAACCCTATGAAACCGGAGAAGCTTCGTATAGTTCACGACGCAGCAGCGAAGACAAGAGGGATGTCACTGAACGACTACCTGCTCACGGGTCCGGACTTGCTGCAGTCGCTGCCCGGCGTGATGATGCGATTCCGACGTCACCGCGTCGCCGTCTCCGGAGATATTACTGAAATGTTTATGCAGGTGAAAGTAAAGCCAGAAGACAGAGACGCTCTCCGATATCTGTGGCGAGGAGAGCGGCGAGAGGGGGCGCCGGAAGAGTACCGAATGACGTCAATAATATTCGGCGCAGCAAGTTCACCGTGTACAGCAATATTCGCTAAGAACTGGAATGCTAAACGCCATGCGAACGAACACCCAGAAGCAGTAGAAGCAATAGTCAAGAATCATTACATGGACGATTACCTGGATAGCTTCAGAAGTACAGAAGAGGCGACGCGCACAATCAAGATAGTACAAGAAATACATAGTAAAGCGCGCTTCGACCTAACGAAATGGGTATCCAACAGCGAAGAAGTGCTGCGTGAATTGGTACCGGGCCAAGAAACAACACAGATTGTTAATCTTGGAAATATAGAAAACACAGAGAAAGTACTCGGCGTGATATGGAAGCCGCACACGGACGAGCTGAGCTTCAACTTAAAACTCGCGCGCCTACCTACTGGCCTGCTAGACAAGGAAACGCCCACCAAGAGAGAGGCGCTCAAGATAGTTATGTCGCTATACGACCCGCTGGGCCTCGCCTCGCCTATAACAATCAGGGCGAAACAAATACTACAAGAAGCCTGGAGGCGGGGAGTCGACTGGGATCAACCTCTCGATGAAGAACTGTCAAGCCAGTGGAGGGCGTGGATAAGTCATCTCGAACAGCTGAAGAACGTAAACATACCGCGCTGTTATCCTGGGTACAGCGAGGCTACAGAAATACAAGTACACGTGTTCACCGACGCCAGTGAGAAGGCCTACGCTACAGCGGTGTACTGGAGGTCAACGACCCGTGATAACAACGTGCACGTCAGCCTCGTCATGGCGAAGGCGAAGGTGGCGCCGCTGAAGCTGCTGTCAATACCGCGCCTCGAGCTGCAAGCCGCGGTGATGGGTACGCGCGTCGCAGCCGCAGTGATATATGAACACAACGTCAAGCCCACCTCCGTGACCTACTGGAGTGACAGCAGAACCGTTCTGACTTGGATAAGGAAAGGAGCCAGATCGTACAAGCCATTCGTCGCACATCGCTTGGCCGCCATAGAGGAAAATAGCAGAGTCGAAGAGTGGCGCTGGGTGCCTACAAAAAGCAACATAGCCGACGCCGCCACCCGCGACGTCCCGACGCACTTTCACACCGACCACGAGTGGTACCGCGGCCCTAAGTTCCTCTACGACGACCCATCGACATGGCCGACCGAGTCACCAGCTGACAGTCAACCGACAGGCGAGGAAAAAACAATCACGCTCATACAAGCGGGCGCAGCAAACCTCATAGACGTCGTTCCCGACCCCGCTCGATTTTCAAGGTGGGAGCGATTGCTGCGCGCCACAGCCAGAGTACTACAGTTTATAGCGTTGTGTAAAAAACAACACATAGAAAAAACGTTCTACAAACGAACAAAGAAAAACAAAGAAAACGATCCTGATTGGTCGAGAGCGGTGCGAGCGCCCCGCGCGCCCGCCGAAGCTGCGCGCGCCCAAATATACACACGCAAGTTTATTATATTGGACGCGACATACATTCAAAGAGCAGAGAAGCTGTTAGTTCGTGTGGTGCAACAAGAAGCCTTTAAACAAGAAATAGCCAGTCTCGAGAGCAACGAAACAGTCGCAAGTAGTAGCCGGCTGTACCCGCTGCGCATAGAACTAAACGACGGAGTTATAGTACTGCGAAGCCGCATAGCTGCTGTAGACAAAGTCGCTAAAAGCGTGAAGAGTCCGCCTGTGTTAGACGGCGATCACCGTATTACACAGCTATATATAGACTGGACACACCGTAGCCTACAACACTGCGGCACCGAGCTCGTCGTGAATGAGGTCAGACAGCACTACTGGATTGTGCGCCTGCGCCCGATAGTCAAGCAAGTCATCGCGCGCTGCCTGCACTGCCGCATACGTCGCGCGCGCGCGCCGACGCCGGCAACCGGCGACCACCCGAAGACACGCCTAGCTCATCACCGCAGGCCGTTCACATACACCGGGCTTGATTATTTCGGCCCGCTGTCAGTCACCGTCGGTCGTCAGCATCATAAGCGATACGTGGCGCTGTTCACGTGTCTCACAACAAGGGCAGTTCACCTGGAGATCGCGCACAGCCTCAGCGCGGACTCAGCTGTGTTGGCGCTGCGCAGGTTCGCAGCGCGACGCGGCTGTCCCACCGAAATCTACTCCGACAACGGCACCAACATGCACGGTGCTGACCGTGAGCTGCGTGAGGCCTGGCAGGAGGAGGCCAGCCGACGCGGCATCGCCTGGCGCTTCATCACGCCTTCCGCGCCTTTCATGGGAGGCGCCTGGGAGCGCTTAGTGCGGTGCGTTAAGACCGCGCTAGGCGCCACGCTGCACGAGCGCCACCCACGAGGAGGTCCTCGCGACGCTGCTCTGCGAGGTCGAGTACGTCGTCAACAGCCGGCCGCTCACCCACGTATCTGTGAGCGGCGACGACGACGAGTCCATCACACCGAACCATTTCCTGCTGGGCGGCTCGGCACGCCTGCCGAGCCCCGGCACGTTCGACGAGCGAGACATCGACAGCAAGAAGCACTGGCGGCGCGCCCAGATACTCGCCGACATGTTCTGGCGCCGCTGGGTGCGCGAGTACCTGCCCGAGCTGCAATACCGGCGGGAGCCGCACGCCCGCGGCCCCGCGCTGCAGCTGGGCGACCCCGTCCTAATCGCCGACGGCAACCTGCCTCGCAACACTTGGCCGCGAGGCCGGGTTGTGGCCGTCTACCCGGGCGCTGATGGTGAAGTTCGGACCGCTGACGTGCGCACCGCAGGTGGCATACTAAAGCGTCCGACGAAGAAACTCGTGCCGCTGCCTAAGTAACCGGGCAGTGCGGCATCACCGGCGTCGCGGCGCCCTCGCGCTATCACCGCGCCGTCGCTCACCGGAGATGCGGCATCGCTGCGAGCCAGAGCTACGAGTCGACGCTGCGGGTCATCGCTACGGGTCAGCGCTTCGAGTCCCTACATCGTGTCATCGTGTCATCGTTTAATAGACTAAATAGTGATAGTGAAAGTGAAAGTGATAGTGCCTACGCTCTGCCGCACGGCGGGAGAGATGTTCGCGACAGACGCATCCGTGCGCCGCGAGTGCAAAATCATAATGCCTGAGTGTTCGTGTATGCGCGTAACTATTTATACTCTAACAATTTTGTGATGAGGGTAATGAGCAAAAAGTGCCGTGAGCCGCGCCAAGGTATGTTTTTCACGCGCACCCTCCTTCTAAATTGTTATAGAATTGTGTTCAGATTTTGATAGTGCTTTAATTTGTAAATTATAGTGTTTTTTGATACCAAATTGTAATAGTTTTGTAGCGGTAACCTTAACCTACCTAATTATGTATAATAAACCTAATAGTTCTGCCGTTTAAGGCCTGATTTACCCATGTAAACATTTCTTGATAGCAAAAATCCTAGACTTTCATTAGTGAAATAGTGTTTAACTGAAAGCCTAGGTCCCATTGTATAGAAAATAACTTAATTTATAGAAATATTGTTAATAGTTTAAGTTATAGAACAATAAATAATGTTTGTGCTTTGACTTTCATTTCACATGCAAATTAACAATACTAGGTCTTAGGTCACATTGTTAGATTACTATCGCCAGATAGCCCATGAAATGCCCTAACACACACTACCTTTCGTATCGAGATACCCCCCATAGTTTGTTTTTTATCTCAAGATAGTCTCCACCTAAGGGCCGATTTTCACATAGTTTTTTATAGTTATTCGGTTATAGTATTTCAGCCCTTAAGGTATGCAGGGTGTGTGTGGTATAGTTCAGTAGCGCACGTCATGGGGCGTCTGACGCTATGTGTCCTGTAATGATATCATGTACCAATTGTTTGTAATACGTATGTTAAATTGAAAGGTCAATAAAACTGAGTTGGTCGGAGGGACGAGAAATCGAGGTGCTCGTCACGGTAAAGTTTCGAGCTCATTCGGTGCGCAAGCGCCGCCGTACAAATCGTAGTCATCGGTATAGATTTTTGATAGTATAACAAGTAAATAGTGAAAAGTAAATAGTGTAATTGTAGTATGGTAAGTACGTCGAAGCTCGTCCCTTCAAGACTCCTGAAAAATATATGAAGACTTATTATTTCACCGGCATTCCTGAACCTATAGTAGCAGAAAGTCTAAAACCCGTCTAAACGTATTCTTGTTTCTGAAATTCCTGTTTCTCGCCACATCGTAAATACAGTCCACTCGCCCAGACGTCCAAGAACCAGCGACCGACGGGGCGTCAACGTCTCGAAGCCACCCCATAGTACCTGCTTCTGAGCTACGTCCGTCCCGCACATTACATATAATAAAAAATATTAATTAATTAAAAACGTGACAAAGGAAAGGATCGCTTATTATTATTACTTTTGTCATGTTTTGAGATAAAAGTTGATTTTCTTCAATCGTGAATTTATTTTACCTAAATACTGAACTTTACTCAGCATACTGAATGCATATGCATTATTTGGGTAAAGAGGAAGTGTTTTGAATTCCTCAGAAAAGACAAGCTAACTATTTAAAATATAGCACATGAGTCAAAACTTCCTGCCTAACGAGGAAAGTCTGGATTAAAAGTTTTCCTTGTTGCTTCGCCTAGCTAAATATAATTGAAGAATATGTGTGCTACGTTTAGCTTGTCTAAAATTAATTGCAGAAAAGTTTGATACTTTTTTGAACCGCAACTTAAGTACTTGTTAATCCTATAACATATGTATATGATAGTATTTCGCCAAATCATTTTCTGGTTCATTGACACCAACGTTCGAACTTTAATCATATAACTTCCTGCAGACTATTGCGCATGTCAAGTGATTTATAGAGCTTCCTAAATAGAAAACTTCGTTGTTAATTAACATTGTGCTTTTTTAAACCATTTAAGTAGAAGAGAAACTTAGTAGGTACGACAGTCACAACGAGCGACGCAGAGTCATGTAGTTTTCATGATCCAACGCACACATTAACGGTTACGTTTTTTTGTTCCAGCCATCAACTATCAGTTTAATATAATATAAACTGATTACCCACTTATTTATAAGACAAGCTTCATATTAAATAAAAGACTATCAAGTTCTCCAACCATTATTTGTTATCGCGTTGCCCTTTCCGCAGCCTATATACTCATAAACACTTTGATGACAAAAAAAAAATATTTGAAAACTTTACTTTGGTTCGTTGATTATTTATTTATTCTTGCAGTAAATCTCAGGTACTAAAATAACAATTGATTGATCTTAAAAAGGTAATTAATTAGGAACGTACATGTAGCACAAAGACAAGGTTAAATTATGTGTTGCTTGCATTTCCTCCCTTAATCAGAATCAACGACAGTTTATCAACAAAAAATCATCAATCACTTAAGTAAAGATAAATAGATATTATATGCTTGTTACTAAATATTCTATTGGCAGATGAATTTTCGACATAAAATATGGCATCGAGTGTAGGCAAGGTGAAGACGTCATTAACCTCCTATTTAATCAAATCCATTACGTATCTAACGCTGCAGATTGCTTGGATCAGGTATAAATATAAAACCTGTTGGCTTTACATATCTATGTTTGAAGTTTAAAAATACATTTTATCTGCTTACTTCCAGTGAGTTCAGCTTAAAAGGGTGTAGTTAAATGACGCAGGACGTCATTCGTGGCGACTACTGCGACTGTAATCTCCATCAGCTACTGCCATTGCGCTCCGTCGAGCTTCAATTCTCACAGGATATCAAAATTACATCTCATTTTATTTGTATATTTCTAAACATGCCAATAAATATTAAGACAGATATTATAAGCAACAAAAATAATAAGAGTTTAAATCATGCATGCTAACATGCCTTCATTTGTTAAACTGGTTTTTTAGGGTGAGAAATAAAAGATTTGTTTTGAATAGTGTTTAAGAAATAGGTTATAAAAATAAGATTTATTTTTGTACCTATATTTACATCTCATCTCATGATCTTACGCCAGAAATTCATTTAAATTTTTATATAATAATTTTTGAATAACTACCCAAGTATGTAGGTGATGGTGAATATGACTGTATCCACAAAGGTACTATTTGTTCAAGATAAAAATATTATAACTAAGCTAAGCAACTTAGCCAATCAAAATAATAACAATGGGTGTATTCTTTAAAACCGTTTCCATATCCGAAATGGTAACTTAATTTTTTTGTCGTTGAATAAATAATATCTTCAGTTTACCACAAAAACAATTACGCGATTAAAAAAGGTTTTTTAAACATTTACCTACCATAATTAAATAATTATGTTTACGTGTACGATTGAAGGTCAGAAAATGACGTAAAAAGTTTGAACGAAACGTCATGTCTCATTTTTGAAAACAGATTCTGATATACGTACTTATACCTACCAACAATCTTTTTTTAATACAGAGGTCAGTTACGAACATCAAACGTTTAAATATTTTACTTCGTGTAAAATATAGCTTTGAATGCAAAGTCGTAAATATTTTCCGAATTCAGAATATTATTGACATAAAGCTATTGCTAGCATCAATAATGTTCTAGTGGGGTAGGGACATAAGAACACCTCTCGTGGTGTGAGCTTAGTGATGAAGTTAGCTATTTTATGATGTGCAAAATTATTGCTATGCATGGATAGATGCTCGCTGCAAAATGTAATAAAAACAAAAACTAACATTTGTCTAAAGAATACAATGTATTAATTTCCTTCGTGATTGAACTAACTAGTGTTAAACTTAAAAACACAATTACCGAAAACATTTCGCAGGCCTCAACTAAAATGCAAATTGTACTCGAACATGCAGTTTATATTAACTTAAATAAGTGGACATTCCACTTCAGTTGAAGACTTAACGGAACTAACCGGAATCCACGCATCTCGTGGGGTGCATCAGAAAAATTATCGATTTTATTATCGTAACGAAACCTGTTACTTGTTAGAATAAATTCATTTACTCGTAACATACAATCAAACATTGAATTTAATTATATATTTAGGCCCATTATGTGTCAGCGGTATAACTCAGTCAATCCCCACATTTGTTTTAAAAATCCTCCACGAATCAAATTCATGTTGCTAACGCCCTTGAACTCTTGATAATTTGCAGAAGTCGTGGAGTTAATCATTAATCAAGAATAATATAAATGGATTTGCATAAAATACGTTTATATGAATAACATCAGATAAGAGACGATATTCTTTTAAATGGACGTCTGCGAATGTCTCCCTGGCACAGCGCAATAAAAATGGATGGCTTCGGTATTCTTCTACGTGGTGCAGATACAAATTGATGTTCCAGTATTTAATGAGGAACATTAGCGTGTGCAAGCCATGGACGTGCCTCGGACCGATACCATTTGTGGCACTCATTACAACTTTTGACCAAGTACGGCCGTAACGGTGAGCGCTTTTCTTTCATGATTTACCAAACTCATTTGCAAAAGTATTTCGTCGTGTATTTATTTCTCGTTTTGTGTTTGCTCGAAAAGAATTATACAATGATACCCGATAGCATGTAGCTTTTGAAAAACTTAGTATATTAATGTAAAAATTGCCTTAATAATATTAATTTAATTTTGTCTGCTCGCCTTTCAATTAGAATTTGCATTTACAAAGTTCAAGGTAAGATTTAAGTCTATAAAGCAAATATTTGAATTTATTGCTTTTGTAAACGTTTAATTGTTTTGTTGTGTAGGTGTGTTTTATAATGATAATGACCATTGACAGTCGTTCAAAAGATTTGAATTAAACATAGAAACAAAACAAGTAATTAAGTATAATTTCATAGATGTTTTTTATGGCAGCGGGCAAGATTTCAGGACAGCTGAAAATCAAGCTTATTTGCTCGACATAGAGAAGCTTTAGTCTACACTAAATTTTTCCTTCATTACACATTATGAAAAGTATTGCAAAAAAAAGTTAAGAGCAGATAGGCATGACTGAATACGGTATGACGTCCTCCTAAGAATGTCACGTAGCGTAACAGGTACATACCTACATGCAGCAGAAACGTAACTTCCTTCCACTTAATTAGTTTCGCACCGCACTCATTGCGAAATTGTTAAGCAAGTTCGCATTTACTAAAAGATGACATCCACCACTAATGACACATTTCCGCAATCAATTTAGTAATTTGTTAACAAAATTATAATTGGTTACATTTGTTTCGAAGTATTTTTATCGTATTTCTCTAAAGTCCACGTGACTCTTCACAATAAGTAGGAATATTACTCATAGACAACTTACATACGGTACTTTTAGTTCCGTATAACAGCAATAATATGTTAACGATAATCAACAATGATTCACTCAGTACACAATAAAAAACCTATTTGAATATATCTTTATTTATATGCTAACATTTTAAACCCTTGTCATCTAAGTGTATTGTCCTTTATGGGCAATGTAACATGATATTTAGTGAGATGTTATCAAATCCACACGTTAAACTAATAAATGATGCAGTCAATATAATTAATTGATAATTGTTTATAGTGTTCGCGCTAACTGTACTCTTTAAAGGGTGCACCGACTCACCGAGTGAGAGCCTCGACTGGAGAAAGTGCGCAAAGCCCTGTTATGGCGGCAATTCTCATTCCTCCGCCAGAGCCTTTTCTCCTATTATTCGCGTAAATATGTCACTTCGGTATTGCAAGTACAGCTATAATTTCTTATAATGCGAGTTAAATATCAGTAGCACCATTCTTCAGATATTTTTACTAAATATACCTAACAATGTACGGTGGGTAACCGACCCGGAACTGCTGGAAGCTAAATTAATTGAAACCACTTTAATACAAATAAGGTACGATAATTACCATAGTGTCCAGACATCGGAATAACAATTTTCTTACTATAATCTTACGGATCCACGCTTAACAAAGAAATGGCTTAAAATTGCTTATCAACATCTAGCTTTCCCCTATTTTTTTATAATTTAAGTCAGTTATCCTTTTCAAAGGTGACGCGTTACATAACTATGTCATGGAAAGCACTTAATCTGAGGAAACGTAATAATCGTTTTCAGGGTGCATTATATAATGTAGTTCCTTCAGGATGCGAGTGAAATTGAGGGGAATAGCTAATGTAGTATAGCTATAAGCATGTTACTCTACAGGTAATTATAGGTCTGATACCAAGAAGATCATGTCCCATAGATTGTTCGCTGTTGCTATAAGATGCGCTTGAAAATATGGAAAGCGTGGCATAGAGCACAAGCGCATCAACACAAGAGTGTGACCTCTGCGAGGCGCGCGCGGCAAGGTCACGAACGCGCGTGCGCGTCAGTCGTGACCCGCTCGCGCGCCAAGCCCAACAAGACACTCCGCAATTTTGGTATCAATGAAAACAACAATAGAGTACACAATCATTTGTACTTGAATCTCAATACAATGTCTTGGCTGTATCTAATGCGACACCGACGGTATTCTGGCCCGCTCCTAGGGCATACAGCCTCTTAATTCTAGACGAGCCAGATGCTTTTTAAGGGCAACTGCATGCGTCATATAATCAATTCAAGTCATGTCCAACCATTACCTATAAAGCTTTTCTGCAATACTAATTAAATGATAGAGCATTCCGTAAGCGAACGTCACGAATGGACGTATATTCATAAACAAATGCGGTTTTTTCAATAACTATTAATTAAGGTGCTGCAATTAACTGCCTCTGTAATTATTTGTGTAATTTGAGTACTCACGTATAGTTCTACTAATGATAAAATAAAATGAGCTTGGTTATTGTGTGATGTAGTAAAATAACGAATTCGTTTTCCGCAACCAAAAATGAGTCAGTGTGAACCTACACTAAATAGCGACTCGCTGAGATCATGGACGGTTTTATTTACTAAGTTTCATAATAACCTATATCGCTGTTAGAATATTTATACGCTACTTATAAAGTTTCTAGGCTCAAAACGAACTACTTGAGTTTCCAGCTGGTCTCCATATCTTAATGAAACTATTTCAAGGAACCTTATTAAAGCCTTCTTACGCCCTCATAGTTTACTATAGATTTTTTAATACATAAATCAGAATAACAACAGACGAACTAACAATGTAACACCGAAGCCCCACAAAGGCCATGAACTTATGACTGAAGATGACGTGACGCGAAATTATTACACTTACATAATAATAAACTTCACACCTGGCTCATAGATTTTGTTTGACTTTGGATGTAACACGTGCCTTCAGCAAAGGTTTATTAGCACAAAGTTGTTGCTTGCTGAAGAACACTGGCCAAAGGGACAAGACTTGTAAACTTATATTATAAAAGCTGAAAGTATTCAATCACATCGACAATTTGCTTACTTCATTATGAGCTCGCATAGAAGGAAAGCTGTTAGAAGTAACGGTTGATTGTCGTGTGCCTTATACGCTGGTGGTAGGAGAGAGATGGCCGGGAAAGGGATACATTATTCAAGGGGATCATTTACATCGCGGCGCAGCGGACGTGGTGGATCGCAACTCCTTGTATGTGCGGCGGTGGCGCGTACGGAACCCACTGCGCCACACAAAAAACCTTCCATATTGCTCCTTGAGGTTTCCTTTTTTTATGCTCTTGAAGTATTCGCTTAATGATCCAACACAACGTCCATCCATAGATTGCATTCAATTTAAAAGATAAACTTTATCTTTACCAAGTAGGTAGCCGATAAAAACTTTAAACATTCTTTTGCATTGATGTGCTTAAAAACATTGAATTTATTTAACAATTAACGGTAAATTAAAGGTATACTTAGCCATTGATATATACAAAAAAGATATAATATACTGTAAACCCAATAAGTACCTATATTACATGAACGATATGAAATCTAAGTATTGGACAAACGGACTAACGATGGCTGTGAAGGAAGCACATTCCGTATTTATTGTAAGATAAACTACTAACGTTAAAATAAACGTACTTTATGTCATAGTTAGCGGTCTTTTAACAAAAAGCTTATGATTTATAATTTTCTATACAATTGAGATTATATTAATGTCTTTTCTTAGTCCGTAACTCATAAAGATTAAACTTGTAATTGATGAACCAAATCCACTAATGAATTTAACCATATTGTAGGTATTTAAGTTTTACTTTTAAAAATTGGTAACTGTCAACAATAGAATAATTTTATTTACTTTTTTCAGCGTCAGTATTCATTTAAATTGTATTCCATACAGTATTTTCTGAAAGATTCGATATCGCCATAAACTTTCATTATATATGACCATTTTAGTTAGGAACCCTAATAAATAAGTAGATATTTACGACTATCTCACAAGATAAAATGCGGTTAAAAACGGTGGCAGCCCTAGCAAATGATTATACATGAAAATGGAACTCAATATTTCAGACTAAAAAACATGCGTAAATGTCATTAATTCTTGACGAGTCCTGCAGTATCGATTACTTTTATAATTACACCGGCATCCGAAAACATTGAAGTGACGTATCGTATGCGCGAGTGAGAGGCGCGCCCTTGCCTCGGTCCTTGCCACAATGTCGTCGTAAGTTCGGACCCCGGCCATACACCCTGCTCTCGAGGTCGACCTATCTGAGAGAATGTAATATAACCTTAAAGTCCTGCCACACACCCAACAATAACACTTAATTGAATACTTGGCAGATTCATTTTTACTATTGTTTTTTTATGTTATTTATTGATTCCTGGTGAGATATTTTCTTCTGATTGTAAGACAAAAAAGTATTGGCTTATCATCTAGTAGCTAGGTTATTCCCTAGGAAAATAATGTTGATCAAAAATAAACTTCCTGAATTCATTCATCTACATAAGTAAATACATGTTTTACGAATACGAAAAGACAATGAAGTCTATTTTGCGTAAACATAGTTTTATAGTAAACCACACTATACTATCGCTGATAATCTGACATAAATCTGCAGAATATTAATTATTCTAGTTAGGTACTCCTCATCTATGACTGCATTATCTCCTAACATACCAATTGAATCTAAGTATGTATAGTTTACAAGAGTTTTTTTATAAAAATATTCCTACTGTATACAATTAGCGGACATCGATCAACTATTAAATTGACCGCGGCACGACCACGGCACGACCACGGTACCCATTAGTTCATATTTAGATATAATTACATATACAATCGCCTACGCTTACGTTAGATAAGGTTCATTGCTATACCTTGGTTGGAACGTTTAACAATTTTAACTAACAATCTTCAACATTTTTATTTCTCTTGCAAATCAATTATTCTCGCGTGCATGTTTTACAAGACGGGAGAAATTGATTACGTTATTTCCAAAATTTATTTAACATTAACTTATAAAATTCATAACGACCTCAGGGGTTTCCAAGAGAAAGATCATATCTCAAAAGATGCATGACATACAAGTTAATGTTTTTGTTATTTATTCAAAATGCAGGTATTTATAGAATAAATATAAAAAATTAAACCGACTTCCCAAAACACTAAAAAGCAAAAAAAAAAACTATTTTTAGGTGCATCGGCCTAGAATTCGGTGTCTAATGGATGTTACTAAGTTAATTTTGCCACCGACTTCTAGGCCGATGCACCTAAAAATAGTTTTTTTTTTTGCTTTTTAGTGTTTTGGGAAGTCGGTTTAATTTTTTTGTAAAAAAGTTTTTTATTTAAAGCTTTTCAGTGATACGTATAGTTGTCACTATCCATACAAGTGGGAAGTTCTCATCAATACAAAGAATATAAGTCCAAATACGAGGTATTTTACATATTCAGTTGTCGAGTTCCCTCGACTTTCTCTGGTCTCCATCATCAGGTTAGCTCCAAACCTTCACTGTTGCAAAGGTTTTGTCAATACAAATAATTTAAGCCCAAACACGAGGTAGTTTACATATTCAGTTGTCGAGTTCCCTCGACCCTCTCTGGTTTCCATCATCAGACCAGCTCCAAATCTTCACTGTTGAATAGTGCTTTTAGGCGTACACCTGAGTATCAAGTTTTTACCCTATGTATGCCTACAACTTTCGAAGGTTGCCCTCGATTTCTCAGAGTTTCCATCATCAGATCCTGACCTGATGACTATGGGACCAACTGGCAGCTATTCCGAGTCGAACAAAAAAAGAATCACGTAAATCGGTCCATAAACCTCGGAGTAATCGATGTACATACATAGAAAAAAAAAAAACATACCGGCCGAATTGATAACCTCCTCCTTTTTGGGAAGTCGGTTAAAAATGTGTGTACGATAAGTGGCAACATAATTTCAGGTGAAATCTCATAAATGTAAAAGCTCAGTTGAAGTATAAAGTCATTCCCTATATTTTACCTACGCTGCGCCAACAATTTACATATATTTTTGCCGCCTTTATCGAGTTCCAATTACACAGATAACGAATAGTTTATGTTAGCTGTCCACGGGAATTGTAAAATAGATACAAACGCAATAATTATGAATCGGTATCAGAAATGCATTACATTAACATCAATTTACAGTTCAAATTTAGCATAACACGTGCTACAGGAAATGGAAATAGTTTAGTGTATGCTATCACACAGCATATTATTATTCCGTAAATAGTTTCAAGTGTCTAGCCACAGATTATATAATAGTTACTACGTAACAGATAAATCACTCCATACAAAAAAGTCCATACCTACTGTTATAAGCACCTACAAGTTCCCAAACTACCTACAAATTCATAGCTGCGTTCGAAAATGAACCTTAAAAACTCCAGCGCTCGATTGTTATTTCAATGCGATAGCGCACAGTTCAGTGACCGCGACCGTGCCGACAGCGAGCGTAGGGTTGCCTCTTACAAAATAGGGAACAAAGTTACGCTTATTTGTAACTGACTTCCGGAATCAATGGAGGTGCCCAACTACTTTTCGAGCACAGAACACGCGAGTATTCTATACTTACCTATTACCCCTGGCACAACACCGCTGACCGCTGATACACACCTACTTACCCAAAATTGGTTTCTGCGCAGCGATATATGCAATGTTCCAAGCCACCATTTAGTTGGACGAGAATTATACTTACTTATACTCGAAATGTTTTTAGCTACAAAACTCGGTAATCATTACATGTATAACTAAGTATAAGGTATAAGTAGGTATCTGTAATTTAAGTATCTAAAGTAAGTCGCTTATTTTTAAAATGACAAAGAAGATAAGTATTTTTACTTTAAAAAATAGAAACCTATGTATATTCATACATAGGTATAAAATATTTCTAAATGCCTATACATATATAATAGGAAACCTTTATATTTTCCTAAAATAGTCACATATACACCTACACAAATCAAAATATTTCTTCAGTTTATTAGATAATTTAAAAAACCAAATAAAAAATAAACAATAATGTTCACAAATAAAAATAATAAACATAAAACGCGCGCGTCGCGAGCGGCTGTCGAAAGCCCTGTGCCGCGTGGGGCTACCGGTAACCCAGCGAGCGGTAGGCATTTATCGCGCGCAAGTACGTCGAGTGACAGAGGCCTGGTCTAGCTTAAATCATATATTTCCTGTATTCAGAGTAGAAAATATATATCTCAAGTTGTAACGTCGAAAACTGCTATTACAGAGCGCTGCAACATCAGTTATGTTTATTCTCATAAAAGGTAAGCATAAATTCAGACAATACATAATTATGTGTAGCCATTAATATAATTGACCAATTTCATGTATTAATTATACGATCAATAAATAAAATATTTTATGAAAAGAATATCACGAACATTAATTTCAAGTTAATGGTACCATTAACATCTTTCAAATCTCTAACCTAATATGGATATGAGTAAAGAAACTCCTCACATGAATTATTATAATATTCTCATTATTTAGATACTTTTACATACCTACGACAAAAGACAATTTTTAACTGACTTAATTGGTAGGTTTCCATTCGAATGCTATGATAATCTTCTAAGGATTATATCTTCATTGAAAATATAGTATTTTCACTTTTACCGCACTGTACATTATGTGCCAAAGTCACTGACTACTAATCATTGGTATAAGTTTACACATATTTACAAGAGTCAGCTTCATAAGTTACGTTTTGAAATATATCTCAGAAATATTTACCTGTACAATGGACTAAAGCAGCCCTGCTTGCTTGCACGCCTCTTTATTGTACATAAAATATAAGAGAGGTCGAAACTGCTGGTATAATGGTATTTACGATGCGGATGTACAAATTGGAAAAAGATGTATAAAGCAGTGAATAGGTTTATACGGCTTTTTCCTAATTAACAGTTATTACGCACTTAATGCTATCTTTGTCAGATAAACACAATTTACGCTTATGGGAGCTCGAGACTCTGGTTTGTTTTATTTTTATGAGTTTGATGTTATGTAACGTTGTGTTCTTTTGGAGTGTTAATATAGGTACATATTACAAATACTCTATTGATTAAAGACGAATGGGAAAACAAGACTTGAGGTACAATATTTCCTACAACTTAAGCTACCCTTCTTGTACCACAGAGCTTTCAAACTATGTAAATTTATTTCATATTTTCTCCAAAATTCTTACCTTTTACCGAGCTTCTTAAATAACAAAATCTTACAATACTCGTTACCACCAGTTACATTAGTAATATGATGCACAAGCGATCCCTTTGGAGCAAGATAAAACGAAAATTATGTTTTACCAAATTGTCGACAGAAAGACATTCGCAGGAGACGTTTAATAATAATTTTAATGAGCTGACGCGGCGACGTCGCGGTCAGATTCCTATTTCATCGAACAAATTATAGTAAGATATTTATGGCAGCTATAACTCAAAGCAATCCTATATTTTGTTAAGCTCACATTTGAATTATAAAATGTAAAAATACTTCTTGACCAACAACGGGATAACAGATGTGTTTAAGAATGAAATTGTTTTCACAAATGGTTATTTAACTATCGACTCTAAATTAACATCGCCGAAATGCTAATTTGCTTAATTACTTTGTAAATGCATTGACCATTTGTGGCATTTAATATGACTCATCTATAAATGTTGTTCAAAACACAGTTTCATTGATTTAAGAGTTACGAAATTATTTAAGAGTTAGAAATATTGTCTTGATTTTTAAATATATCATGACAAGTTTCTCCGCGTTTTGGAAGGCAAGGTGTATCGGGTTGTCCGGGCAACCGGGTTCTGGAGGTAAGACGGTAAGGTAGACAGTCACAGCCATGTAAAACACTAAACTGCATGCAGTGAAACTGGAAGCCAACTCCGACATCATCCTCCGAGTCTTTTTCTCAACTATGTTGGGGTCTGCTTCCAGTTTAACCGGATGTAGCTGAGTACCAGCGCTTTACAAGGAGCGACTGCCCTGCCTGACCTCCTCAACTCAGAAACCCGGGCAACCCAATACCCCTTGGTTTGACTGGTGTCAGACTTACTGCCAACCAACCCCACACTTGGTTAGGCTAGGCAGATTTTCTTTCTTATTTTTGCACGTCTTATTGACTCGAAGCTATGCATTAAAAGATTCTAGTTATAAAACCGTGGAGGTTCTAATGATCTACATAGAGACACGATAAGCCTCGGTACCTAACAGTGCAGCGTGATGTCATATCAGCCCATAAACGTCCACTGCAGAACATTGGCCTCATAACTGACCACGTCAATGAAATCTCTTAAGAAAATATCATAATTAAGAGTATGCTCGTAACGCAACACAGTAGGATTACTGCTTTTCTGCAACTAGGTACATATGTATATGATGAAGTTTTTCCGTACATTTCATATTGTTTACTAGTAGTTGCCGCTGCATTTACATAAAGGCATGCAATGGCTTCAGTGTAGAAGTTCTGAAGAACATAAACACTCACGTGGTTAACAGTCAAAAGCTTTAAGTTCACTCAATCCGAAAACTCACTAGCGCTCGAAGAATTAGTCAATATGATTTGAAGTATTTTATCCAATTGGCTGTTATTGAATAAAAATATTAATTTACCTGTATAACTTTTTGATTATGTATCAATAAAAACGACAACCAAAAAATAATATGCATTTATTTTATATTTTTTGTAAGACGGCAATCTTAAAATTGGACTGAATTGTGATTATATGTACCCATATATTATTATAATGGCAAGCCGTATAACGAATCAAGTTAATAAAAACGTACGTTCATATACTTATAAGGTAAAGCTAGCCTTGTTGACGTCCGTTCCTCTCTGTCACGCAGATCAATACCATGCTCCGTCCTTGTCACACTAATAAGCTACAACACACTGGCGGGCTTCACACACTCATCCACAATGTTTCATTGTGTGTGTGCACACCATGTCAATGTGATGAATAAACAGTTTCTCCGATTTTACGACTCAATGATTATAGATACCTATCTATGCAAAGTTGGTTAATCATTTTGAAATAGTTAAGTGGTCTTGGGAAAGAATTAAAAACAAAATAGTCGATATATTGACGCAACAATTAGGTGATTGTCAGTGATAATCATTGTTATCTCATAATTGTAACTCAACATTAAAGTTCAGCTCAACTGTAGACATGGTTTGTTGTTGAACAAAGCCAACACCTATTGACTATTACATTGACGTAGCTAAGAATGGTATCAGATGATCTTACAGCACATTGTTGATTCATAAGCGCAATCAAACAGAAAAGTCGCGCCGCAATTTACAGAAACATTCTAATTAACAGAGAGCCGCGCCTCGTAAGTTTCGAGAATGTTGATGTAAAATAAAATTGTAATACATTGATCGATCGACCTCAAAGCCAAATAAGCATTTTGCTGGCGCTACAGGAGGCCCCAAGCCTTAGCGTACCTAAATCATGACTGAGCACAAATAATAACGACCATCATTATGAATACGCTTTACTCGATGCCTGAAATAATAGACGCGATGCTTTGTAAAATTAATTCTAAGACGATCCATTATATTATTAAATATCGTACCATGTTGTAATAAAAGCCAGCAAGTAAAAACTGTTTCAGAATATTTGTGTTTTATTAATTACCAAGTAAAACCACGACACGACCATCATCTCTTCAGATGTTAAAGTGAGATTGTCACAAACAAACTGGTTTTAAATTAGTTACGATAAAAACAAACAACGGCCTTTAAATGGAATGTATTTAAAAACGACTTTAGTATTAATTGGTCAGTCTTGAATAAGAGCACGTTTAATTATCGGCGCAATCACTATATACAAAGGGTAAACGGGACCGACTGTGGCCACGAGTCCACGACCGACTAAGAGGATAACCACAAAGGAATCCCCGAACTCACAAAAAAAGTTGCATATCTCTATGAATATTTAACTTCCCTTCTGGACCTTGCGTGTATTCTCAGCCTTAAACCATAGTGCCATAGAAGTTAAATTTATACACCACAGAGGTCCCATACTCCGTTGATGTTCAATTCCGAACCTTGATGTAAGATAATAAAATCCTATAATGGATTCGCCGTTGTGTAGTCGTGGTTACAAAAAAAGAATGAAATATTTATCTACTTCTGGGTGTGGATGGGTTCCCTTTCGAAAATCATTGACTTCATAAAAAATATATATTGAGATTGTATGCGCCCATGAACAACCTTGCATCTTGTTTGTTTCAATTTACTGATATACTAAAAATATGCCTACTTGTGACCTTTTAAAAATCTTATTTTTGACAAAAAGAGACTTAATTTACGAATGAATATCAACAATATGCGTCATCGACAAAAAGTTGTGGAAATTTTATATCATATTGATACATTTTATCTGAAGTTACGTCATCATTATTTATAAAACCTCAGTAGTCATTGAGATTATTTTCAATGTAATTCCTATAAACGCTTCGATCGATCGATCCACACTGTTCTTTAGTTCTGAAGAAATTTTATCCCCCGTTGAGATTTGTGTCGGACGCTGGCTCGTCGGTGCCTAAAGTTACATAGCAACGTGTGCTCGTGTGTGTACTACGTGCCTGTGTGTGCGTGCGGGTACCTTCAACCTCCATGTGATGGGAAGTGAACCCTTTACGCGGGGAAACCGTTTTTTATTTGCACTCGGACAGCGGCATCAGGTAGAAAGGATGATCGTTAATTTTTAAAGGACACACTGAACTTTGAGTTTGAACAGTGACTATTCAATATGAGGTATATGTAATGTAAACTGAGAGTGTTATTTCTGTGTTTTTGTATCACACATGTTGTTTTAGCCGATTGTATAAGAAAAACATTTTTTAAAAAATCAACAAAAAATCGGTTATATACATCGAAATTTTAAAATGCTGCTATCTCACAGTCTTTTTAAAAAGAAAAAAAACAGAAAATTCAAATTGTCACCGTAGTGCTACGAAACGCTCGCGCTACGGGAGAGGGCGCGCGCCCGTTGATGTCTTTTGCTAAGAGCTTTAATATCTCGCGCTTTCACGAGTTTATTGACTCCTCTTTAGCCAACATAGTACTCCGGCCGATTATTTGCTGTAAACTAACGAATTTTCTCGTATATTATTATGAACAGCATTATAAATACAAATATAAATACATAGGGCCTTACTACAAAAACTTTAAACCCTGTTTTACGCTTGTCTAATAAAATTTTGACTGCAAAATGAACCATATGTCAACGTCATAATTTGACATTTTTTTAGACAAGGCATAAACTGACGTTTAAAAGTTTTTGTGGTAAGACGGATAATGTTTCAATAAGAAAGATGCTAATTACGAGTATTAAAGAGATAAAGTTTTTGAGTTTGTAAAGTTGTAGGGAGTGGTTGGTTTCAGATCTAATGAACCGATTTTAAACAAATTTTGGAAAGTAGTTTATTAAATGGAAAGTAGTTTCCCCATGGTACCACAAAAAAATATTAAGTAAACCATATAGCTTTACTTTATAGAACTACACTTATACGCATTTGTTTAAATGTCGTGTATAATGCGTTTTCTTTTATCACACGAGTAAGTATACCTTATATAAAATGTACTCATGTGTAATACCGCTCTACTTGTAAATACTGCAATTTGTCTTTCTATCAGACAAATCAATGTACAGCATGCTTGTACATGTACGCACAATGTTACGAAAGATTGTAACCAGATCAAAAGAATCACGAGGATCTTTAGGAACAAGCTATACTCTTAACATACTACTCGACTATTAAGCCGACCCCAACATATGTAGTTGGGTAAAGGCTCGGAGGATGGGTTAGGGATACTACTTGACTATTAAAAATCTGTTTGAAAAATTACACCAAGGAATGTAAGCCGTAACGATACACACAATATGGCACAAACGTGAAACCAACTAAAGGCAAAGCCGCCCGATAAAAAGTCTACATAACTGTTATGATTTCCAAAAAAAGCAGTTTACTGGCCAAATAATTACATTAAATAATGATTGGGGCGAGAAGCCGGGCGATGGTAAGCTCATCTCGAGGGCTCGCCGCAGAGCGCGAGGCAATAAAATAAGGCTGAGGCGGGACGCGGGGCGCGGGGTGCGGGGTGCGGGGCGGGGCGGGGAGGGGGGGTGCCGCCTGTCGTCTCGCGCGCTCCAAGCCACGAGATGCCGCGGTCCTGATGCCATGCAGCGTGATGCTAGACGACGTAGCCAACAAACAAATATTCTTTCCTTACTCATACGTGAGGGAACGGGTGAAATTAACCTGAATTAATGACTATTTAAGTCAAATGTTGCACAGTTTAAAAGCTCGATAGTATACATTGTATAGCGTTATATACTAAATGCTTTCTTGCCTACAACGTGTACACATGATCGAACATGCCTATATGTATAGTAGTGGTTATAGACCCGCGAGCCGCTCCTGCTGAGCGCCGCGATGCAACAAAAAGTCATCATTAAAGTGTTGGAGGCGCGCCGGGTGAGGCTCGCAGCCTCTCGCTCCATCCTAAACGATTCAGCCGAGTTTTTATCACTTACCAATCCATATCGAGCTTATTTATTCATTTTTACTTACAGCTCTCCCGTTTTAAATTCCCTTATCAACTTAATACTCTTAAAACTACAGCGTGATTAAGTATAAAGATCGATATTTGATATGTTTTTTGGAAACCCGATACAGAACAGAATGTTTGTAATAATATGAACAATAAGCTGAGACAACACTACCACAATCTTCCCTTTCGATAACAATATTTTTAAAAATCACAAATAAGAATTGGTTAGAATTTTAATTTCAAAATATTTATTCTAAGTTTTTAACCTATTTACCAAAAAGGCGGTTCTCAATTCGGACGTTTACAGTTTTGTTTCAAATCAAACTGCTTTTAAGTAAATCAAACCAATTATAAAAAAAAACGTATCTGGTCAATCCACACGCTATTCTCACGCACGATATCTCATAGAATAGATTCCCTCCTATTTTTAAGTCCATTTTCTTAATATATTCCGAAAACTGGTTGTAGAGAGAGATAACATATCTATAATTTATAGATTAGCTAGTGGAAGAGTTGATTATGGTAAGTGATTTTAGTCGGGAGACAGTTACGGACAGCCGTTCGAATGCCTTAAAGTGTTGAAACAGTGACGTAGCTGCTTCGGCGTTCCGTAAGCGTTCACTATCAAGATTTACTTACGTAACCTACTATGTAAGCTGTTTAAAGAATTAAATCATGCTTTATATTAATCTACGAACTAAGACAAAGAATGAACACTAATTTCAATACCTTCTCCCTGAGACAAAGTCTTATTAGAGTGTTGATCGATAGTGCACGCATAATGTTCTCAGTACCGTGTTACATCGTTATAGCGTGTCTGCGTATTATTTCTACATTAGAATAAACTAATACACAGGTGCCGCTTATGAAACTCGTCTGGGCAGCAAACAGACGTAACTAATTTGAGTGGTTGCGGCGAGATGTAGACGAACGTCATGCGATATGAATGACATGCAAGCACATGGCGCGGGCTTTTTGCGACAATTACGTTGAATCGCCAACCGCCACTACGAGCGTAATCACGACTCTGTGGCTTATTATTCATTATTAACGATCTAGATTAACAATAGAAAGAAGATCATCATTTCATATTCAATGAGTATGTTAGCATTTTTTTAAATGAAATACTTTTAAAGCCAGTAGCTCTAGCCAATTACACTGTATGGGATTTTTAATTCTGTTGCGTGAATAAAAGTTGAATCAAGATCTTAAAAAAAATTAACAAATGGGTTCTTAATTTGTATGTAATGTATGGATAAAATATGATTTGTTTCTTTCATATTTCATCTGAACGATTTCTACTAAAGCTTATCAGGCATCTACGGTAATGTCCATCATTCATATTTTTTTATTGAAACCCTATAGACCATAAATGACATTTCCTACAATTCATGGACTTTCTTTTAAATTTTCCCTCGATTAGGTTATCGGTTACTTGCTTTCAGGCTTAACGTAACTATGTACTTTGCTGAACTAATACTTGTAACATATGTAGCTTCCCCATATCTTCGCGTTGTGCAAAGGTTAAGCTATAAACTACAGCAAGATTGTTATGATTATATTATAATGGCCAGGGTCCACACAATGGCAATTGGCAAGCTCGCAGCATCGTGGTGCGGGTGTGGGGCGCTGCGGCGCGGACGCGGCTCTCGCGGCAAGTTCAAGGTGAGCGCGTCGCTCCGCCCACGCGCGCCGCTCCTAACACAACCGTTACACTCCGCACTGGACCTCCGACACAAACACCTCATTCTTTCAACTCCACACACTTGCACACACAATCAGTTGTAAACTATCCTAATCGCCACGATCAAGTGCTATAATGCGCGTTAATGAATTAATTTGACCCCGTTATGGCTGTAAGCTGAAATTGGGCGCTAATGCTCGACACTAAACTTTGCGGTAATAGTAAACATGACTTGGTTGTCCATAACTGACATATATACCATGCAGCAGTAACAAAATCAATATATATTTTAGTGTTATTTAGGGATGAGAATGTCGTTTCCAACATATTACCAAAAATATGATAAATATCAAATATATTTTACCCGGTGATGGAATTTCAATATGCGACTGTATTGGAATTTCCCACTATCAAAGACACCTGGCAACAGAGGCAACACAATATTTCCATATAATCTCATAAACACGAAGCTATAAAATACGATACGTAACATCGGTGTTTATGGAAATACCAATTTAGACAAAGTTCGATAATATTTAGGTACCTATAAAAATGTTAAAGTATAGCATAGTTAAAGTATCTTTAATATTTTGTGTTTTTTTTAAATAACCGCTTGCATTTGTTTTAAAAAAAAATACTGTAAACGAATGATCATGAGGATGAAGAGTGATAGTTACCTGGGTATGGTGATGACTTGTCCGAGCTCGTCGACGACGTGGTCCGCCAGCACGAGCACGGTGGGCTGGCCGGGCGCGCCCACCACCACGGACACGCCGCCGTCCACCAGCTGTCCGCCGCTGCTCACTAGCTGTCCGTCGTCCAGCTGCCCGCTGATCATCTCCACGCGCTTCTGATCCGGGGTCGTAGTGTATATGACAGTTTGCTTCTCATCCTCATAAATTAAATCTATAGGAGTCTTCTCGTCCATAGACTCCATTCCTTGGTCGTAGACGTCGGGCTGCACTGGTACTTTGCTATCAGTTGCATATGCTGCTAACTCGTGGGGTGAGTGGCGGTAGGAGTGCGCCTCTGGAGGGTAACCGTCATCGGAGTCCATCTCGACTTTGTGGGGGTAGTAGTCGTGCGCGGGCTGCACGGGCGTCATGGTGGCGAGCACGGCGTGCGCGGGCGCGGGCGAGCGCGGCGCGGACGCGGGCGACGCGCCGGCGCGGGGCGAGCGCGCGCGCTCCTCGCACGGCGACGCCGACGCGGACATACCGCCGTACCGAGACACGGTAGGCGACGTCTTCGTGAGGGCGGAGGCTCCGAACTGGAGCACCCCGCTCAACACTCGACTCCAATGACTTCAATTTCTGAAAAAATATCTCGTGTAAATTCTATGACATTCAAGGAATTCACTAAAACCAGTAAACCTTTCACTTGCCCGCTTGTCTCTAAAATATTTTATAAAACGCATTAACCTATTTAAAGATGCTTAGTATGAATAAATAATTTCAATAATAGGCACAAACAGACCAGACGGATTCTTGTTCGAAATACATATTATATCGTAAATAGGTTCCTAGCATCGACCGCGTATCATAGATGCCAAGGGCAAGCAATAACAGCTGATTCAAATCCAGTTAGAAAAGAACGAGTATCAAGTGGCACCTGATCGCCGAGAAGCGCCCGAACTTGTTCAGCAGCCCCCTGCTCCGGCCGGCGCCGTACCAAACGAGACGCACCACCGAACGGTACAAACTGGTAACTATTGTATCCACGTGCTTGTCAAACTTGTCAGTAAACAATTATTTACAAACAAATCAGTTACGGCGAAACGTAAGTACGGCTGCCACAGTTGGTATTCTTACTGACGTCTCGTCAAAAACCTTGATAGCAGTCATATCACAGCACCAAAACAGACAATTTGATTTGATATCATTTACAGAATTTATGAGAATATAAAACACAGACAGACTTACAGATGCATACACTCGACTACCGAATACACTAAATCTAGCTATCGTTCTCGGTCTGTAAAAAGACAAAAAGAATCGTATTGGTTCAGAAGCTGTAGGTACTGAGAGGGATACTGAGTTCTCGGTGCATTTCTACGGAGGCTGAGAGCGCGAGCGAGACGAACATATGGCCGACACGCTAGCTTGAAAGTGACCAACGTATGAGTTGGTACTATACATATATATTATTTATACTGTATATGGACCTTTAATACGACTGTGCAATAAGGAATTTTTCACGATATAAAACTTTACTCTTTGTCTCTTTATGAAATGAAACTTTATATTTGTATTTAAACTTCATCAGTAGTAAATAATAATTAACATGACATTTAAAGCTACCTGATATAATCATTTATAAACTATATAAATAGGTATGTTGGCTTAATCATACTGGATAAGTACCTAAATTTATGTATAACACATAATATGCAGTCAGTACCTACCCTCAAAAAGTAATATCACAAACTGTTGTTATAAACAAGTCAATATAATCTTTATCGTATTCTCACATTCCTATGTATTCATATCATGAATCACAATAATAGTTTAAACTTTTATAACCAATAACTCAATTTAGGTTTACTATAGGTGTTTATACATTTTGCATGAATAATGACATCGGGCTTTGTGCATTAAGTAAAGGCACCATCTTTGTCCAATCGAAAAATTGCTTGCGAGGAGCATTACATCGGTGAACTGAAGGAGGAAAAATAAAATTACAAAAAGGCTCTGCCGCTGAGCTGAGCCGAGTCGTCAAAGTGTGCGCGCGCACACATGGACAGATGAAGCTCGCCGAACACGTCGTTACAAGACATAAGCGCACATAATTTACTCACACGCAGAAGTGAATTGATCATGACTGTACTCTAGCGTACACGAACTACACACACGTTTACGTTATAGACACGAGAATTGAAAACATTTTAATTGAGTACATATGTGTACTCAGACATTTGACTACAAAAAAGAAATACGGTCGCTCATGCGAAACGTCAAAACAATAAGTGACGAAAAATATTAAAGTGGACATCTTAACAAACCATTGAATCAAGTGGTGTGAAAACAGATGCACTATCGTTATCACTAAGAACTCTAGCAGAAGAGACAAGCGGGCACGTCATTGCACTGGTCCTAAGGTCGGGGGCGGCAGCGGCGCGAGCGTCCTGGCACAGGCCGTCACGCACGCGCGTCAAACTAGTCTCGTGACGTCACGGCCCGCCAGGCGAAATTACAAAACCGGCCGGGCGGCGCAACCGACTGCGCCAGCAAGCGGCGCAGCGCAGTGGCGGACGCGCTGCCGCCCGACCCCGACGCGCCACCGGCGTTTCACATACCGTGGGCGGCGTCACGACGCTGTGCGGCGCGGGCCGGTGCGCGGGCGCGGGTACACGAGCACGCGGCGAGCGGCGCTACGGAGCGCGGGCGCAGGTGCTCTGAGCGCAGCAGCCTCCGCAGGCCGGCGCCGCCGCCCCCGCGCCTCCCCGCTCCGCCCGCGCCGCGCTCTCGCACGCACCAAAACGACGAATTTATCTTCCGTGCCTGCTGGCCCTCCTACTCGAGGACGTTGCCCAGGGTGGCTCCTTGAAAGAATTCAAGTCGATACTAAAATATTTATTCATCAGCATGCAATACACTAGACATTTTGGGTGGAGAAGATGAGTCTAACAGTATTTGTTCTATGTCCTCTTGGAACTTTTAACTCGTTGTAAGTGAGTACGCCGGGCAGGCGGCGGCGGCGGCAGCAGCGCCCGGGGCGAGGAACGCCGCCGCGTCTCGTTGGCCTGCAAATCTACGCGGACACGGCGACGTCGGTTACAGCCGTTACAAAATCTGCGACCCGCAATGTAGTGATTACCCAACTTTACGCAAGTTCCCTTATTGAACTTTAATGCAATGATATATCCAATAAATGTCCGGCTTGCTGCTTCGTGTATAGTCGTATAGTCAAGAAATAAGAATTATTGTAACTACTATATGTACACATATGAAGAAAATAACATTATTACGTACTAGCTACGAACCCAAATAGTGCCCATATTTTTAAATAAGTATAATTTAAAATAAATAGCTTTTATTTTCAAAACCATGTTCCTAACTCTTAAGATTATAAAATGTCATAAAGCCAAAAGTCGTTATGAAATTGTATGTAAACCTTACCTTGTGTACCTATATAAGTGCGATTTCAGACTAACGTTCGTTTCGACTTACACGCCATCGATTTCAGGCCTCAAAAATCTAACGGGCGCATATGAACATATTCATTCACTTGAACTTATGATAGATTCATACCGACCTATAAGCTCAAATCAGTACGATTTGAGCAGCAACACGCGATTTCAACAGCTTAAATAAGTAAGCTTGTTTACGTGCATCTAAAACGCTTCTCTGAAACTGCTCAAAGCTTGACGAAGTCTCAGAATATAAAGTAATTTTTTTATTGATACTAAATAAAATGAAAATATAAATTATGTGAATGTCGATCTTAATATATTTGAATGCCAGTGAAAAATAAGCTAATGATGTGTCGCGAAACAAATCAGTGGTTTGTAATACTTAGTACATTTTGATACAAGTGCGGTAACTTTGTTTTCATTCGAACTGTAATAATAAACCCGCACGTGTGTGCCAATACATTGCGTTTTTCAATAAACTTGGGTACTACCAAAATAAAAGGCTTACACTTTAATACTCATAGATATTATCTCGGGACCTATCTATCTTTCCTTCCTCTGTGGTACTTTTACTGATTACTGATCTTTGTCTCCAGATATTGACTGCTGGAGCTTTTGAAGTTAGGCTTTTACTTGCTTTCCAGTTCATTAAAGTAATATAGAAATACTTTTTCCGACAGTTACAAAACATTTTTTCAGTTTTCCATGGTATACAGTTCTTCAATATTGTGATATATATTGTCTTAGAAAGCCAACAAACTATTATTTGCATTTTATGCAGCAGTAAGTTTATCAGGCGATGGCGTATTTAAAAATCGACTTCGGAAAACTAGAATTTGAAGACATTTTTCGTATAAAGCTTACATACATATGTACATATGTAGACGATGTGGTAAGTGTAAATATTGAAGAACGTGAACTGAAATAGTAAATTATTGCCGACGACTAAAGTCTCACACTTTACTTACACTAACAAGCGATTGCCATTTTAGATTTTCACTTCATTAGTACTTTTCTCAAAAAAATGCTTTAAAAATAATGACACAATTTTTTTAATATAATAAATGCATTAGTATTAGAAGAAATATAGAAGTTCATTACTCGTATTGGGGCAAGTATTACCCTGGTCACTTTTTCCTGCTCCATGGATGGAGGATATATCTACCTATATATAAATGTATATAATGTAAAATCTAAGATCTGCTGAAATTTATCATGTACGACTGTACTATACTATACTACCAGACATTACTATAGACGATCGTTAATTGATATATTATTAATAGATCTTAATAGATCACCCGAATGACCACCCTATCTGCAATTTCAGTAGATATCTACTCATCCTCCTCCGAGCCTTTTCTTAACTATGTTGGGGTCGGCTTCCAGTCTAACCGGATGTAGCTGAGTACCCGTGCTTTACAAGGAGCGACTGCCCATCTGACCTCCTCAACACCCCTTGGTTAGGCTGGTGGCAGACTTACTGGCTTCGGACTACCCGTAACGACTGCCAAGAATGATCAATGACAGCCGGGGCCTACAGTTTAACGTGCCATCCGAAACACAGTCATTGGTGTCTAAGATATACATAGAAAGTACATACAAACTTAGAAAAGTTGCATTGGTGCATGCCTGACCTGGAATCGAACCCACGCCCTCATATTGAGAGGTTGGTGCTTTACCCACTCCACAGGCCACCACGAGTCCACGACGAATTTCAGTAGATATCTACTGAAGTCTTTAATTCTAAAAATATCCAGATCGAGAGGCAGTGGCCATAGAATACATTAAGTTGGAAAAACTTTGTATTATATTAATACAGCTCTTTCTCTTTCTGACCAAACATCTGATTCAGTTCAGGAGCAAAAACTCACGCAGTGAGACAATATAACAGACAGCCTAGGGTAATGTTTCAGTAGAAGTCAATAGTAATACATTCAAAAAACAGCAATTTTCAAGCTACATACCTACATATAATATAAATAATTCAAATTGATAACCTCAAGCCTCCGTATCGTATTCGTGGTGCACCTGAGGGAATGGGATGCTGTCACCTCCTTCTGCGAAGCAGTCATGCTCGAGAAGGAGACGATGGAGCGATCCCACTTGCTGCGGTAGACATGAAAGACACCACGGATGCCAGGTGTTGAGAGGCGACTCCCGGCCGCCCTAAGGCGTGGGTCTATAGGCGATAAGTTCGGGTGACTCACTGTCCCTCCGTCTGCCAGAAACAGACCCGTGAGGACGACACTCATTAATCCCCGCGCGAGAAGAGATGTCAGCAAACCGCAGCGGGGCCCAGCAGGACCAAGACCTGCCGGGGCTGCGGATTTGTCCGAAAAAGATAAAAAAAACATCCGTATTATTAGGTCGATTAAAAAATGAGTACTTACGGACAGACAACTGATTGACAGACAATGAAACGGTGTTTCAGAAAAATTATTTGCATTTATTTATCGAATCTTTGCGATCAATTTAACTGTTGCAACTGATAACGTCAATATTAATTTCTTTATTTGTCTGCCTTCTCGTATTACGCTGCACGCACTACCTAACATAGGTCCTGAAACTCCGTACTATTGCTCTGTCTGAGTAACAAAAATAACTAGAAAGTCACGAAAATTCATAAGAAATATAACTTAAAAACCACATTATGAAATTTTAGTCGTATGAATTAAATTTGCCCCGATTCTCCTAAGTTAATAATGTCAAAATCGAATAGAAATCGAATCGCAATATGATCGTAATAGCAGTTTTAACCATATCGGGCATTCTGCTACTAATAAAAGACCAATCGTTTTCGATTGACATTTGATTGGTGTGCGATTGGTCTGCTATTTTGATGATTTTGGTCTATACGGTAGTTTGCTGTACAATCATTTTGCAATCGTAAATCATTTGCAGACAAAATGATTCATTATTGAATGACAGAAAAGGATAAAAACGTTTATTTCAAAGAAAAAATAGCGGAATGCCACATACGCTTCAATCGTAATCGAGTCGGGATTGGATATCAGTCGAATCGAGTCGAACGTCAATCGAAGGTCGCTTAAGTAAAATAAGGAGAATCGGGCCCCAGCATTGATCACTCGATCGGGTGGTCGCTACCGACCCAGTTCTTATCGAAAGCTTTTTCTGCAACAGTGCGTGCAATTAACGGAGAAAACATTGTGATTTACGTTTATAGGTAAATACTAGGTATTTCCCTGTAGTTTTACTTCGGTGGAATTTCGTACCCGGACAAAACACAAGCCTATGTCAGTTACCAGGAATAGAACACCTTTTAGAACTGGGATAGATATTTTATAATCTAATGTTTAATAGGATCTATCAACAAAGCCAAGTCTATCAAGTTTACCGAAACTTGGATAAAATCTAGGTACTAAGTTAGGTACCTAATATATATAATTTACCTGACCTGACGGAGATGATGATGACCTGACCTATCACAAAAAATAGAAGAGATAATAAACTTAGTAAAAGTACAATCGATCGTAGCTGTTAGTTATAGGAACAAAAAACGTACCGATCTTGTTTTTTTAATTGTAATTAATCCAAAAAAAAGTATTAAATAATCTTAATACGAATCTCGAACACTAGCGGCCAGCACAAGACCTCGGATGCTTATTTAACTTCCAAGAATTGTTTAAATGAGCGGTGAAAGCTACACAAAACAGGTGTGTAACACATTACTGACGACGAACAGGGTAGATGCAGTAACATTTCACGAAACTTCAATATTATGACATTGCGATATTTCAGTATAATTTATAAACAGATCAATTCTTTATAGTTTTTAATAGGAATTATATATAAAATTAATATATATTGGATCAAGGTAGATGTCTTTTGAAACAAAATTAAATTACAGTAGGACAAAACCCTTTCGTATTTATTTCACCTATAATTTTTCGAACTTTCTTCTCTTTTCATTGTGTTGCATCCTACCGTAATTTTATTTTACTTTTTACCATTTTAAGCTTTCACGTACGATTAAACGACGTAAAATCCCTTATCACATAGGTACAAGTTGGTTGTGCAGCGATTCGCTTCTGTCACAAATTGCATCCCAACTCCCAACATGTTCACTTATACTTTTCCTATTCGAAATATTAAAATATAAAGTATGTATTGAACATCGGAATGTCGTACTTCGGACCGAAAACTCTTCGAACGTATGAAAATAGGAAAATTAAATAAATAGGTAAAATACATTTCGTAATCTTCTTATATATAAAAATGAATTGCTGTTCGTTAGTCTGACTAGAACTCTAGAATGGTTAGACCGATTTGGCTTATTTTGGTTTTGAAATTTTTGTAGAATAAAATTTTTGTTTCGTGAAAGGTTTAAACGATACGAAGTTCGCGGGATCAGGTAGATTACTATAAATAATTTTATAATTTGTAATAATTATTTCTTAGGTATTATGTAGGTAATTCAGGTACCAAGTGCGATTTTTCGTTAATTTGAGGAGTAAACATAAGATAAAAAAAAGAAGTTATTGCTACCGCATTGTTTTTTTTTTTTGTTCACGCAAAAAATGAAAAATGAGATGCGAATTTTCTTTCCTATTTTGAGTAGGTAGGCACAAAGTGCAAATGAAGAAAAGGCCGCGAGCGCGATTTCTTTTTTGGTTTTCATTGAGGATTAAAAAGGTAAAATTGTTAAAGTAAAACGAAAGCGGTTTTTAACACGCTTTAATTATTTATTTGGCGGATGGATAACTTAAAAACTAAACAAAGAAGAAAAAGTGCAAAAGAAAATGCCACGAGCTTAGCGAGACCAAAACAAGAGCGTTTTGTATTATCTTAGGTAATCTAAAATAAATAAAAAGGGGGAAATAAAAAGAGAGGAGCGAGCCCAGTGAGAGCAATTTGAAAAACAAATGCTACCTACTAATTTACCCATTCACATAGTTTATGTATGATTATACCTACATATAAAACTAGCTATGTTAATGTGAGCAATGCTGTTTTGATTTTAATCCTGCTGAATAGGTCCTATTACCTAAGTGAAAATGCAAAAGCAGCTCTGAAGTCGACAAAAAGTGCTTTTATTTTCTATTTTTCGATGTATTAGTCTTGTAAATATAATTTTTCGATGTATTAGTCTTGTAAATATAATTAAAAAATATTGAATTGTAGGTTTACTTCGTAAATTATATTAATAAGTAAATGGTCAGTGTTACTGAGAGTTTGTTCTTTACCGCTTCTTCTTTCCAGATATAACACTAGGAAGTGGTCGTATTGGGTCGTTTTGAGAGGGCTGTCCTTTTTTGGGTTCCGTACCAAAAGGGTAAAACGGGACCCTATTGTTTTCGCTCCTCTGTCCGTCCGTCCGTCCGTCCGTGATAGTTGATGATGATGCATTTCTGTTGCCGCCAAATACTTGCTGAAAAATAGATTAAAAGAAATATTTCGGGGGCTCCTAAAATAAATATTTCGGGGGCTCCTATACAACACTTGATTTTTTTGCTCAGTTTTGCTCGATATCCGTAAATATTTATAGAATATTAGTTTGGATGCTACAGAACCCTACGTGCGCGAGTCCAACTCGCATTTGGCCGGATTTTTAAATAGCCTACTTTAATAAACGTAGGCTAATACGTTTTAGTTTTAGTTTTTTTTTAAGTTTTAGTTTTAGGTAAGTTTTAATTAAGTAACTTTATATTTGACTTTGACTATGAATAAACTAGGTTGACGTAAAAATAGGTAACGTACCTAGGATTGATAATATTTTGCTCTAGTTTTACTTTAACTTATTAATAACTAACCATGAAAAAGTCAGTGAATTTATTTAACTTTTACACAGTGAAATCATGTGAGCATCCTCTTGCTTCCAGTCCACAGCACTTTGATAAATCCAGGACTAGCGCCTGCAATTACAACGGAGCCAGGTGCAAATTCATAGAAATCGCTCGTTCCAAGAACGTTTAACTCATACTCTTCACTATTTCATGATTTCATGGTCGCTATTTCCTCAAGATAAAATTAATGTAAATGTGTCTTTCTAATTGGTATCATAAGTACTATGACAAAGGCACATCATTTAATAGTGCATCATCTATGGACACATCCATTTTTTTTTGTTCATAGTACCTACTGGCGGTGGTTGAAAAAAGCTGCGGACTACCATAGTTGCTATTGAGAGCAGGCAAGAGGCATGAGGATGGCATGAGGCAACCCAAAAACTTCAATCGAATGACAGGTTGAGGAGATTTTTTGATAGGTACATTATATTTAAATAGATGATAAAAAATCACTATGGTTATACAATATATGTACAACTACTTAGTATCTGAAAAATCCCTTGCATTGGGTTTGCGCCTATCAAGACTGAAATTGCAATGTAAAGTTTTATCTGAGTTCGGAAACTGGAAAGTATTATTTGATAACTTCGATTGAACTATTTATCTATAGTAATAATAAATACCTAATGTATAACTTAGTCAAAAAAAGAATAAAAGTCATGTCTGTTGTATGCGGATAATACCCAATAATACCACGAGAAAATAAAGTAAATTCACAATCAAGTTTGAGTTACCAGCAATAAAAATAAATAAATAAAACGTCAGTCCACGTGTGAAATGGAAAACATCGTCGACGTGATTGTCGTCGTGGAACGAACTAAAACTGCAATGTGATTGGTTGTGGTGCACGAACTGTCAAAGTGCTCGTTCTCTTTCTTTCATCTCTCTCTTTCCGACGTGCCCATCAATAGGGACACGGTATCGAAGCAAAAGTATCGATACCGTACTCATGAGTAGAATCGATAACAAAGTATCGTACTCATTAAAGTATCGAAACAAAAGTATCGATACTTCAAGGTATCGAGTACTTTTTTAGATCATTTGCTAGGTCAATATCAGTCAGTAAATAATGTCAGTTTTAGTTCAGTTCAGCAGGACATAAAAAACAAATGCTATTGGTACACTTTAATAGAAAAATAGAAAATGGAATGAATGAAACAAATCGAAAATGTAGCAAAAGGAAACAATATTAAGTTATTTGAGGTATACTAAAAACTAGCAGTGTCCCACAGTTTCACCCGCGTAGTAGATTAAAGATCCCATTCCTCCTCCGTAGTCACTTAAAAATAGAAGTTTGTTGAGCCTTTTTGGAGATAAGCGGTTTCGATTTTTTGTGATGGTACTTCCTACTTTAGAAAATAATCGTTCTGAAGGTACTAACGTCGCAGGGATTGATATTATATTCATTCTCGTGCCAATTATATAATTTTGGGAATACTACTTTCATATCTTCCCATTGTTTTAAGGGATCTACTGATAGTGGCGAAACCTGTGCCGATAAGTAGTAGCTTAATTCATCCTTCATTTCAGGCTGTGATGAAGATGAAGAACTTGCTTTATTATTTTGTTTTTTAGTGTGTGCCAACTTCTTATGGTGGCTCCAGAAATCAAATGTCGCTTCTTTTTTTAAGACAGAATGTCTTAAAAAGTTTTCAACGAGTGAGCTAGAAGGCGCTTTAAATATAAATAACTATATAATAAATTCTTCATTCGATACGATACCTGGGAAAAAGTACTTATTGAGTAAAAGTATCGAATGTAAAGTATCGAGTACAAAAGTATCGGTATCGAACTGGAATGTACTCGATACCACAAAGCATCGATACTTTTTTCGTGTCCCTACCCATCAAAAAACCGACGAGTGCGGTTTTTATCCTGTTGAAAAGTTCAGATTTGAATGTTATTTTGTGATTCGTTTAATTTGCTATCTTAATAATATCTTTCGATATATATTACGTAAGTTTTTATAATGTTTTATTGTACTATTTCTCTATTTTTATTTTACAATAATTAGAACGTATAACCTCTAAATGTTGTCGAAATTTGAAAGTTTTATCTGGCGCCTCAATCTGCCAACTGGGGATTTATTTCACCCAAATGATAATTTAAACTAATCCCAGTATGACTACAATAAATATGTTATTCATGAGTTTGTTCCTAGTTTCTCGCAGCTGAAGAAATTGTATTATTTAATACTAAGTGAAGTTACCCTCTGACCCAGCAAAAGCCACGGAATAATCATAACCTAAAATTAAAGGACTTCCAATTTAATTTAGACAAAAATGATAAAAAATAAGTTACAATAATAAAATTAACTTAGGTTAATAGAGTTTTATGTACATTAAATTGTCGCACGAATTTTAACTGGTAATGATCACTAACTTTGTTGCTAATATAAGCACTAAAAACTTTTATAAATTGTTTTCAGAATGTCTGCCTTGGTACATGAGAAGATTTGGTTGGACAAAAACATCTATGGTGATGCTGAACGAAATTATTATGAATCATTATCAAAGGTTTGTATTATGCTAATAATATGAAACCTTTCAGATACGTTTACTCATTGTAAATAGATATAGTGTCTTATATATTCTTGTCTATTTGAAGTATTTTAAATATTTTGTTGAAACTTTGTAGGTCCAAGCTACACCACTTTCAGTAGCTCGCTCTTCTTTGGCCAGTGAAGTTGCTAAAGCTAGACAACATATTAAAGATTCTTTAGAATGTGTGAGTAAACAACATTTTATTAATATTCACACATATTCTTTTTGTAGTTTTTGTTTGCTTTATATTGTATAATATTGCCTCAATAGTTCAGAATTTGCTTATATGTAGTATGTAAAATTCGAGTGCAGTAATCAGTACCGAATAGCTAAATAATGTATATGTCACCGTAAGATTACAAACATCGTTAGATTGCAATCTATCTCGAGAGATTGTAAACTGTCGAATTATTGTGAACCGTAACATCTGATTGCAATTTAACGCATTATTTTTCGCTATATTATAATCTATCGATGAGAAATTGTCAAATTGTCAACTGTCCGAAAGCTCTCCCTGATTGGTCAGTCTTTTTGTAAGATCGACCAATCACGACCAGCCGTTCTGTTGCCATGGAGTTCCCGTAGAGTTAGGAATGAATTTGTGTTTGAAGACAAACTGATGAGTAAACTACCTAATTGTTTTGTTTTTTTTTTTATAAAAGTTTCTTATAATTTTTCAATTTCATTTAAATAAAACTACTTTTACGGATTTTATCGCGGTCGGTTTTAAACGTCGGGATTAAATAATATAATATAACCGCGATAAAATCCGTAAAAGTAGTTTTATTTAAATGTCTAATATTCGCGTAAGTGTCAGAAATCAATATGTTTCCAATTTCAATTTGTGTTTGAAGAATAAATATTTCGTTACAATTTGTTCTCTCCATATGTCAGGAATATTAATTACATACTCGTACTAAATAATAAATACTTGAAGAATTTTTGAAGAGCATTTATTTTATTTAACTGACACCTCTATTTCATTCCTAACTCTACGGGAACTCCATGGGAACAGAACTGATTATTGGTCGATCTTACAAAAAGACTGACCAATCAAGGAGAGCTTTCGGACAGTTGACAATTTGACAATTTCTCATCGATAGATTATAATATAGCGAAAAATAATGCGTTAAATTGCAATCAGATGTTACCGTTCACAATAATTCGACAGTTTACAATCTCTCGAGATAGATTGTAATCTAACGATGTTTGTAATCTTACGGTGACATATACAAATGTATTTTTATTTACAAATTATAATATTAGAAAATTGTAGTATATTTCATTTTATTAATATATACATAGATGGCATTACATAGGTATTATATTTAATGAAAATTGCAACTTTGATTGATTTGACCAATTTACTACTTAGTTCTAACTCCACCATCTTTTCATATTTCAACCATAATGTTTTGTCTAAAAGTCTTAATTTTATGTACATTCACAGATGGACAGTGTTGCTACCTTGGCTGGAGTTCCGAACACAGAATTGACTAACAAAGTCAATACTCTGGAGAAAGAAAACAGTGACCTGAAGAAAGCCATCAATGATTTGCGAAATTTGGTTATTAGTCTTCAAGCTAGAGTAGAGACATTGGAATCAACAGGTGGTGGTGCCAAAACTGAATCTTCCAAAGTAAGATTTCAACACCTATATGCTGTACTAATTACTAGAATAATATAATTTCTGACTTCACTCATAAATCTAAGTATAAGCATACAACAGTAATACATTTGTTTCCATCAGGCCCCTGCACCCAGTGCACCAGCAGCTAAAGCTCAAGAAGAAGATGATGATGATGGTGTTGACTTATTTGGATCTGATGATGAAGAGGAGAGTGCAGAGGCTGCAAGAATTAGAGAGGAACGTCTAGCAGCATATAATGCCAAGAAAGCCAAAAGTATGTTCTATCCATTTTTTTTTTTTTTTTACTTCTCATATTTTATATGATAATATTTTTTTTTAATTATTGAATTGCAGAGCCTGTACTCATTGCCAAATCTAACATCATTTTGGATGTAAAGCCTTGGGATGATGAAACTGATATGGCAGCTATGGAAAAAGCAGTCAGAGAAATAACAACTGATGGCCTTTTGTGGGGAGCTGCTAAACTTGTACCTCTTGCATATGGAATTAAGAAACTGCAAATTTCATGTGTTGTTGAAGATGACAAAGTCTCTGTAGATTGGCTAACTGAAGAGATAGAAAAATTTGAAGACTTTGTAAGTTGAAAAGTTTTCATTTGAATTGACATTTTCATTAATTAGGGATTTTATAGATCTGGCCAAACATTATGGTGACTTGCGTAATAAGCTGAAAATACACGCCCCACTCCCCTTTTGACTGTGCACATATATACTTAAAATGCAGTAGTGGGAACGCACTCCACCTCAGCTTGACAAGCTCTACTCACTTACTTTACTACTACGAAGTTAGTTTCGAGCCTCCATTATGTTTGGTGCTAAATGCATCTGGTAAATTATAAAATTGTATATTTAGCTGCCTGAGTTAATAAATTATCAAGATTTAGGTTTTACAGTTTTTTTTTAACTTGTTACAGGTTCAAAGTGTTGACATAGCTGCCTTCAACAAAGTGTAACAAGACTAAAAGATTCAGTAACTTCTAAATAAACTGAAGTAATAAATGTGCCTTTTTTCCAATTTGCTTGTTTTATTGTCGGCATATATCGACGGTCCCCACGTAAATCATGGAAAATGCATCTTTCAAATCAGCGTAACCTTATGCTGAAGGAATGAAAAATGTTACATAGAATTATAGATCTCTACTTGTATTTATGAAATAAAACGTGCCATTTTAGTTTCGATTATATTACGTGGGAGTCCGTATCATGGTTGTATTAAAATAACATCGCTTTAGATACATGCATCGGCATTATGAAATACATAGAGTAAAATAATAAAAATATCTTGCTTGAGAGTCCCGAAACCCAATGGCTCGACAGACGCCCCGCGGCTTGTGAGTCAACATAGTACGGGTTATTAACTGTTTGCCTTTCGCTTTGTTTGAGGGTTTTTTTAAAATAAATATTTGATTTTTAACCGACTTCCCAAGAAGGAGGAGGTTCTCGGTATGTTTTTTATTCATACTTTATTATGTATGGCTTTTGAACAATCAATAATTTCGAACTAGAATACCGATAGAAAAAAATATCTATACTCCATTACAACAGACGCCAGTTACAGAAAGGGTACCCTCAATATCAATGTAATACTTACTGTTTGCCTAAAATCATTTTAATTTAACTTTTGTATGCTAGAGAAGCTTATTCTGGGAAGTCGGTTAAAAATATCGATATATATGTACGTTAAAAATTACTTTGTTGCGTCCCTCTATTTTATTTTTTAAATAAACAAAGCTAATGTCAATGTATGTCACTGTCACTTTAATAAAACATAACCTACAAATAATATTATGAATAAGAGTATTAATTTCTCGTACAAACTTCTATTATTTTATTCTAAAGTAATACATTAAATTAAATACACAACAAAGTACTCGTGATCGAACCGTAGATTCAACCACATAAAATTTCAAGTATCTATCAATCTGCAAATAAAATACAACAAGCATAATGAATTGCAAAAAGTGTGATTCTTCTCATACAGTGTTATTGAGAAAAAAAGATTATTACTGTGATGACTGTTTCATGGTCAACACTAATCATAAATTTCGTGCATGTATTGGTAAAAATAAAATTTTGATACCAAATGAAAATGTTTTGATTGGTATCTCTGGAGGTGTTGGTTCTACAGTGTTATTAGATTTAGTCAACCATGCTGTAACATTGGAAAATACAAAAAAACTACGTATAGTCCCATTTTTCGTACATTTACTTGGTAAGTTCGTTTTATCTTAATGGAATTTGTATGCTAAGATAGGTCCTGTGTCAGCAATCAACCTGTCACATGCAGGCGTATGGACAGTGGGTCATCTTAGGATCTAATTACGTGTACCCTATAGCTTAATTGATATTTTTTTTATTTAATAAGTACAGTGACAGACTACAGGTTAAGACAATCAAGACAAACAACAGTATTAGTATTACTGTGTAGTATCATACACAGGGACACTTACGATTACAGAAGTTTGACATCTATCTATCTACCATGTAACAAATTCAATATACAACAATACAATATAAAATAGTAATTGATAATCTGTTATATGTATATGTTACCGTAAGATTACAAACATCGTTAGATTACAATCTATCTCGAGAGATTGTAAACTGTCGAATTATTGTGAACCGTAACATCTGATTGCAATTTAACGCATTATTTTTCGCTATATTATAATCTATCGATGAGAAATTGTCAAATTGTCAACTGTCCGAAAGCTCTCTCTGATTGGTCAGTCTTTTTGTAAGATCGACCAATCACGACCAGCCTTTCTGTTCCCATGGAGTTCCCGTAGAGTTAGGAATGAAATAGAGTTGTCAGTTAAATAAAATAAATGCTCTTCAAAAATTCTTCAAGTATTAAATTTATATAAAAATAACTCTTATAAAAATACTCATCATCATCCTCCGAGCCTTTTTCCCAACTATGTTGGGGTCGGCTTCTTAAAGTCATATTAAAAGGGAGCTTATTAAACAATGCATTCTAACAGTAAAGTTCTAAAATAAAATATGTTTATTTAGCTTCTAATTTTTTGACTCAGTATGTTTAAAATGTAAGCAAGCAACATGCAGCAAGCATGGCTTCTGTCACGGCTCCGGCGCAGCGGGGCTCCGGCGGTCCCATGCGAGCTTATCGTCGCAGATGGTTTTCACGCTCACCACCGCAGCTTCGGCTTGCTGGCCGGCTCCGCCGGCCAGCCTCAGCCGCGGCGGCGAGCGCTGAAACTACCTGCGCCTCAGCTCGCAGGCCGCCTCGCCCCTCCGCGCCTACGCGGTTTTGAATTGCACTCTAGGGGTAGGGCAGACAAGACTACGTGGAGTCGGTTTTGCAGCGATTCGTTTTCGTCACTAACTTCAATTTTTAATACAATTTTTAATTGTGTGTAATTTGAGTCTTAAAAATTAAGTACAATTTTTGATTTTATAAAAAATTAAACCGTCACTTATTTTTGCACGTCAAAGAGCTGTGACACCGGGAGCACAGACTACTAAGAGGTGTACAGACTGCTCACTCACTAAAGAAAAAACATAAGCGTAGCAGCCATCTTGTTTTAGTGCTGTATGACGTTTAACTTTCTATTAAAGTACTGGATGGTGAAGGCAAAAGAAATATAACACATTCTGCCTTTTTATAATATGTATGTATATATGTATAGGTATGTAGAGGTACTACCTACTATAACATTTTCTTTCAAGACTATAACTTTAACTTTTTTGGGATTCATTAAATAAAACAGTATGTTATTTATTAAACGATTTATTTTTTAATTTCTTTTTGAATTTTTCGAATGCTTTCTTTTGCATCGCAGGCAAATCTTTTTCTTGCAGTCTTGAAACGTCGGTGCCCTTTAAAATTTTATTTAATATGTTACACCAATTCATTATTGTGAACCTCACAGTTAAAACAATGAAGTGTGTCAGGAGCACTGATTTGTGTTCGGTACAGTCTATGAAATCAAATGAATACTTAGCAAATATATGGTCGCTGATTTTTTTAGCTACTTGATTGTTATGAGCATTTATTTCTAAGTATTCATTTGTTTCTCTTACGACTGTACCAAAACACCTTACTGCTGCTTCGGATGGGTATTTCAATACTTTTCTTGCTTTATTGTACTCTCTATGACTTATCCAGTCATGAATATCGCCTCGTTCGGAAGTCATTGAGTTATTACAATTTTTACAACTAATTTTCAATTTACTAAAAATTTTTTTTACTACCCATCCAGCAGTGTAGGCCCGCGAGTGAATATTCATTCTTTCTCGTCGGGCCTGCTCCACAATCACTTCAATATTTTTTTCACTTGGAGAATTACCCGGCCTTGATTCATTACTTTTTTTTTCATCAAATAAAACCTGTAGGTTCAAAACTTGATCTGCCGGGTCATCCTCACAGTTGAAGTTTTCACTGTGAAATTTTATAAATCTGGTAATCAATAATGATTTGAATGTACAATTGAAGCTGTGGCAATTTGGATCATTATTCCTATAATTATAGGCCCTTACCTGACCAAAAAAATTTTCGATTGGGTCAGAATTAAAATATCTGGGCCGCATCACTTTTATATGTTGTTCATGCAAAATTTGCCACAGCCTCATATAACTTTTTAAAGTTATAACAAAGTTTTTTACTGAGGGCACCGATTTTTCCTTCCCTGCAGAATCAATAAATTTCAAATTTTCCAATTTCCTGATTGCTTCTGTCCAAAATTTATGGTGTGGTGATTTTTTTGTCACTGCAGTTCTTAGTTTGCCCCTGGCTTCTTTTGCAGATCCTGCTCCATTGATGCTATCAAACAGTCTGTCGAAAAACAGGACTGTTTCAGCGGTATTCTTTATTGTGCCACTGACTGGCCTGCCATCCGCATAGTGTGCTGAAACAATAAATATTTGTAAGCACAACACTGCGCTTAAAATCTCTCTAGGCGGCTGGATAAAGAAGCTGATCCAGAAAGAAGAGGGAGTGCCAACTCCTTAAAGCATATATATATGACTAGCTTCCACCCGCGGCTTCGCCCGCGTCGAGTTCGGTTATATCGCGTTTCCAGGATAACTCTTCAAAAGTCCGGGTTAAAAACTATCCTATGTTCTTTCTCAAGGTTAATTCTATCTCTGTACCAAATTAAATTAAAAGAAGTTCAGTGGTTTAGACATGAAAGCGTAACAAACAGACAGACAGTTACTTTCGCATTTATAATATTAGTAGTCAACAAACATCAATTACCAGAGATAAAGCCAATGCATCATTAAAGTAGGAACATTTGATTCACTCTAGCAACCAAATCCAGTTAACATAATAGGTGAAGTTTAATTAAACGAGAACTAAAGACTGTTTAAGTCTAATTTCAGTCTCTCTCCCGATGCTAGTTTCAATTCTGTTGGTTCTACACCCAGTACTTTGTTGCATTTTATAACTAATGACAGTTCAATAAAAACTTACAAAATTGAGCTGTATAGGACAAAGCTGCAGATACTGTTGAACTCAGCACTTTGACACAGTTCTTCACCTGCAACAAACAAGTTGAAAATTTTTTGCAATAGGGACTTTTAAAAAGAGGCTTAGTAGTGAGGGCTAATCAGGGCCTTGACATACAACAGTAGTGATGCATTCTTCTTAACCAACTTTAGTGCAACTTCGTTTTTATCGTTATGCCTTATAACCTTATATTGTTTCTATATTATAACATGTATAACATATGGAACGCTAACAAAAAAATTGAGTGAGTGAGTGAGTTTTGATTGTATCGCACTCTCTGAACTGTGTTGAAAGTGGGAAAAAGTATAAGCATAAGTTTCACTGAAGTTAGTTGGAAAGAAAATATCAGCGCCATGTCGGTCAGTTTGCCGGGCCTGGTAGTACTACATAAGCCTTACAAAATAAAATAACAATCTAGGCACTTACTTTCATCTTCTTGATTTTTTCAGGAATGACATGTTGGTCATTCAATTTATGAAGGAGTCTAGATTCTGTGTGTTTACAGTCAGTTTCATAGACATCCACAATATCAGTCCACTTGGATATTTTACCATCCATGACAATGTTTTTATTTAAGAAATTATTTCTAATTCCTTTAATCAAATGTGACGGGTCATAAATAATGCTCAGATTAACGCCGCTGATAGTAACTGAGCCATCTGAAATAAAGGAAAGATAACAAATGAGATTTAATTTGTACACCAATTCGGTAGAATGTGTGAGATTCCATTAACATAAAACACCTATGTTTGTACTACATTCTAACAATTTTTTTTTCTTTCAAAAATAAATGTTTTATTAGGGTAGCCCGCTCAACCTCAACACCCAATATGTAAAGTGGGGAGTGATTTTTTTTAATTCCAACCCTAATGTGTGATATATTATTGAATATGTATTCAAAATATAAAACAGGTTTACTAAAATAATAACAATAATTTCACCAACCTGGTTCTTGATCTGCAAGTATTTGATCACGCTTAGTGTCCTCTCTAAAGCTTTTCAAGGCTGCTTGAAACGATGTGCCTTGATCACAAATGACACAAATAGGCTTCAGACCACATTCCACAAGAACAGCCACAACATCTCTTAGAATTTTTTTAAGCTCAGTCCCTGATGTGGCCCCCTGGCAATAATAAAAAGCAATGGGTTGCTGCCACTTGTACACCGCTCCTCTGAGCATGAAAACAAGAGCATGGTCGGCAAACTGGTTCTGCTTTTCGTTTAACTCTACAAAGCCATTGATGCAGTCCCTGTTTTTATCATATGTTAGAGCTGTGTCTAATGACATCTCATCGAAGATGACTGAACAAATTTTTTTTTTCTCATCCCACGTAGCAACCTGAAACAGTTAGGTATAAATTAAAACTGCTGTCTGATCTTTGTTTTGTCATCGAAGAAAAGAATGATAGTAATTTATGTACATATCTTAAGAAGATCTTGATAAAGCATTTGCTGTTTTGTAGGTTAAAAAAATAAAAAAAGTGTAATTTTTAGTTTCATGAAGTGCCTACAGTAGCACTTCAAAAAGATACACACACAAGATATTAAAAAATACTAACCTCTTTTTTTAGTAAGTCAAACACTTGTTGACAAATTCCTGGTCCAATAGAGAGCTTTGCAACCATTTTATTTAGAGTTGATCGTGAGGGCAAGACGAAAATTTTGTGTAAAAATCTGTAGCACTTAGGACTTTGTTTCATTATGGACAATGCTATTAATTTTTCTTCCTCAGTAAAGCGTCGCCCTTTTTTACTTTTTGAGCATAAATTAATTTGCATTTTCATGATAGTTTTTGCAAATGGATTCATTTCCTTGGTTAATTCTTCAAAGGACTTGTCCTTGCTGAATTTTAAAGCTCTTCGAGCTCTCTTCAGGAAGTTAGCCTCATCTTTGGCTTTCTGGTATTCTTTATATATAACTTTACCAGTTGGTGTCAAATCTTTTATTTTATTTATAATGCGTTTTCTTGCCCTTGCCTTGGTCTTTAACACCACTGTATTCAGCGAGCCTTGAAGAAAAGAGAAAACACAAGTTATTTTAAACGTATATACAAAACATTCAAGATTGTTCATTCGCTACAAATAGCCTTTTCCCAACTATGCAAGGGCTTGGCTTTCATTCTAACCAGGAACAGTTGCTTACTAATGTTTTACATGCAACTGCCTACCTCACATCATCCTTAACCTAATTTGAAGTTTCAAATATTTTGGAATATTCCCGGTACATTTACAGTATAATATTAATTATACAGTCTATATATACTAGTTTTCGCCCATGGTTTATCAATATAAAAATATATATATCTATCCTAAAACCTTCTCCCGGGTCTAAGTTACCTCCCCTCTAATTTTCAGCCAAATTGGTCAAGCCGTTTTCATTTTATGTTGTGACAATGGAAAGCAGGTTTCATTTATTTTATACACAGTTAAATATTAATTGGAATATTCCCAGTACAAGAGCTTGAAGTGGTAGTTTATAATTTATTTATTTATTCAGGCATACCAACAACATATTTACAAAACAAGTATAGGTGCTTAGTTTCATTTGTATATACTTTTTTTTTTTAACAACGTCAAAAATCATCAAATGACCCCTCCCGCTGTGGGTTAGCAGCGGAGAGGGAGTGTCAGACTCTTACTGACTAAAAACCGTTGTGTTCCGTCATAGGCCTTTTGTGTACCAGGGCTGCGGTATCTCTTTCGAACAACCCGCAGCTCATACGTACATACTTACAGTGTAAAAATGTCACTTACAGGTATGCACACCACTTACACTAAGTTACAGAGAATAATACTTATTTACAACATTACTGCAGTCAAAACTAATCTATTGATTTTTACAAGATAATAAGTTTACTTCATTTACCTGAAAAAGTGGTTGTGCCAGTGGTTGACGGGAAGTCTTCACATGCCACTGATATGTGAGATGTTCCTGGTACATCCACAGGTTGCATTCCTCCTGTGTTTAAAGGTAATTCTGAAATATGATAAATCATAAATTTGAATATTTGATGACATAAATACTAATTACAGGAAAAAATTACACACATACAAACTATGAATACTATTATTGTTAGTATCCATATTAACATTACCTGCTAAAGGTTTCTGTTTTGCATAAGTATGGTCAAAGTGTCTCTTTCGGCAGTAAGTATGATCGGTCTGTGGGTCCACATTCTCTGAAAATAAAAGGTAAATAATGGTTATGGTCAAAGCACTTGGTTCCAGCAACATTCTTGTTGCTCATCAACAATGTTTATTAACTTTTGCTTAACAAAAGAGGTAAAGAATAGCTAACTTTTTATAAAGAATAACTTCACCAACCATTTTGAGATGGTGTTCCTCTTGATATCTCCTCTGCACTGAAAAGTGTAGGATACGCCGATCCTACGAGACGAGATTTCTGGGTGACAAACCGCACTTCAAAGTGTTTTGAGCATACAAACAACTTCGAAAGCTGCTTTTGCGTTAGCGCTTTCAAATCATCCCGAGCCGAAGGTAAACACTTTAACCACATTTGGAGTCTTTTCTCATTGGATGGGAAATGGTACAAAATAGCGTCCTGTCGCGTAGCATTACACATGCAGCACTTATAATACATTTTGCGTAAAGCAAAAAGCCCAATGAAACTGGGTTTATTACAGTTAAAGCGGAGAGGATAAGCACAAACACTTCACTCAATCGACACAGTAACTGCAATGATTTGAATTCGAATTGCCATATCAAAAGAGACAAATTCACTTTTTTTGTTTCTGGCAAGCACAAGTTTATGTCACGTGGTGTCTTACAAATGTCAGTCGATGTTAAAACAATATGGCGACTACAGAGGCATTTCGTTATAGGCAGATAAACAGCCGTGCACCGGGAGTTGCAAAGAACATTGTCTTTTTTGACGTTCTACCAATCAGCGCGCAATTGACAATTTGACCGCACTACATCGCTCTCGATCTTACAAAAAGACTGACCAATCAGGGAGAGCTTTCGGACAGTTGACAATTTGTCAATTTCTCATCGATAGATTATAATATAGCGAAAAATAATGCGTTAAATTGCAATCAGGTGTTACGGTTTACAATAATTCGACAGTTTACAATCTCTCGAGATAGATTGTAATCTAACGATGTTTGTAATCTTACGGTGACATATATATAATTTTAATTTCAGATGAAGAAAGGAAAGATTCAGCACAGGCTGTAATAAAACAATGTAATAAGTATAATATCAATGTTTATATCATTCATCTCGCCGAGTATATGGACTTAAAATTTGACATTCCAAAGCCAAACTGTATACCAGAAACTGAAGAAAAGAAAGTAAAATCATTTCATGACATGTTGAACAGTATGCCTATAACAGCTGCTAAAGATTTGTTACTAAAAGTAAAACGCAATTTACTAGTTGAATTTGCAAAGAAAGTCAAATGCCGTATTGTTTTCACTGGAGAAACAACAAACACTCTGGCAATAAACTTATTAACAAACCTGGCTACGGGTAGAGGAGCACAAGTACAAGATGACATTGTAAGTACTCATTTGAATCCTTCCTAGCCACCACACCAGATTGCCTGAAACATATATATTAATTTACTCAAAAGAGGCATGCAAACACTACTCATAGTGTATTAATGTGCAAAGAAATGCATGTGTGCAAATGGCACCAACCATGGATCGGTTAGTTAGTGATCGTTAGCTATTTTATATTAATTATAATGTAGATATAGTATAGTAAATAGATCGGCAGTCAAGGAATTTTAGTGATATTCTCATATGGACTGCTTTCCTCAAGTTCAATTTAAGTTTTTTTTTTATCATAGAACAGCATATTTAAAAATATGCATGTTTTGTTGTTGAATTTTGTACTTGATACATACAGGGCCAGTAAGTACAGGCTTCTTATATGTTTGTTTTTATCTGTTTCTGTTTAATATATCTTTATTTTATATTATTTACAGGGCTTTTGTGATGTTCGTGACAAAGAAATAAAAATTTTAAGACCAATAAAAGACATCAGCAAAGAAGAACTGGATTACTATGTTGCAATTAAACAACTGAGTCCCTTTCACGAGAAGGATGTGATAAGTAACAGCTTGCAGTCAGTAATTGCTTCATTTGTATCTGATCTGCAAAAGGATTTTCAGGCTACCATATCCACTGTTTGCAAAACAGCTGACAAAATTGGGAACCAAGAAATAATTAATGACGAACAAAACATGCAAGGAAAATGTGTAATCTGTAAGGTATATAGTATTTTTTCTTTCATTATATTGACAATGACGAGCTGGATGCGAGAAGCCGTAAATCGATCTCAGTGGCGTGCACTTGGAGAGGCCTATGTCCAGCAGTGGACTGCAATAGGCTGATGATGATGATGATGATACTGACAATCTATTTATCCCAGGCAAGGGCGGTCTGGCTTGAGGCAGCACCACTCGCGCCATCTCAGGGTTCAGTTTGCCGGGTCGTAGATCACCCTTTCTTCTGTGTATAGTTATCGGCACGGATATTGAGCTCTCGGCGGAAGAGTGGGGATCGCTTTGCGCACTGCACACATAAGGCAAAAGCAATAAATCGCTTCTGCGCAGGTGAAGGTCAGGGCTCAACATCCGTGCCGATGATTATATGCTTTTCAATACTCAAAATCCTTAAAAAAATCGCGGTCTCACCGCTGGCGCCCTCTTTTTATATAAATAAATACCTATGTATGCTTTTTTTCTGTTTCTCATTAATAAGAATGAATAACGAAAAAAGAAATTAAATCGAAAAGGACTCCTTAAAACTATATATCGTCCAAGCTACTTCGGTGCAAGTTCTCATTAAGGCCAAATGCAACATAGCAAGTTAGGCCTGGGGGAGCAGGGGCGCTAGGGGTCCTCTAAAATCTTCCTTAGTTCTTACGGATTTTATTATGCCTACTTTGTACAGAACTCATACACAAGACCTCTTATCTCATTGCAATAATCGTGTCTACTTCTGATATTTCTATACAATCTCTATATTCAATTTTAAAAAAAAACTGTTTTTCTTTCAGAGCAACTTGCACACCAGGGATTTAAATATCTCAGCTCTTGAAGCAACAAATGTATCAAGAAAAGTTTCTTTGGGGAATGCGCAGTTTAGACAAGATTTAGACAATAATCCAGATATCAGTACCTTGGAAAGTGACGCTACTCCTTCAGTCTTCCCGCTAATTAATAAATATTTGTGTTACGGATGCAGCAGAAATCAATCAGAAAGGAATCAAACTAAATTACCGCCATACATAGAAGAAGCGTTAAAGTTATAGCATTATTTATGAAATTTTAATATATTTATATGTATAACTTGAAAACACTGGAGATCTTTTTATTCTTATTCACTTATTGTATCACTACACAAATGAACCGTATAGGGTTAACTGCGGCGTCCATCCCGATTGTCGGTCGTGGCTGCTATTCTGACTTAGAAGATAGGTCAGTTGTACAGGACATAATACACAAACATTTGTACCTACAGGCACAGGTGCAATCTCTATTCCGTCACTCTCCTAGTCATCGGACTGAATCGGACGGAATGGCAATCCGACACGACATTTACTTACATGATCTCCGTCCCCGATACACGGTTATATCAATAACCAATTTCCCAAATTACTTTTTTGCCTGTTTTTATAAACATTCACGATCGCTCCTTTTGTTCTTTTCTTAATTCCTACTACATTTTTGGCTTTGTAATGAAAATTAAGTTGTACATATTTTTCCCAAATTGGTAAGGCTAGCTTACGCTCTAATTTTGTCCATATTTAACATGGTTTTATATAAATATTTTTCTCCATATCTTATAAGTATATAGAACTATCTGTTCACCACGGTTTCATTCGCATCCCGGGGAAACGACTTTCCATACCCGGACGAAATATAGCCTATGTTACTCGGGTGATAAATCGCTTCTCAACCGTGAGTTTTTCAAATCGGTCCGGCACTATCGGAGCCTCTAGGGTACAAACAAATAAAGTTTCCTCTTTATTACTTATATTATTAGAAATTATTACAGGCCCGCCGTAAGCGGGCGTGCAGCGCGTGCACAGCACGCGGGCGGCACGTCCTAGGGGGCGGCAAATCTAGCGAGTTATCACGTAATATTTAAAAAATACAATATCTTTTCGCTAATGATTTGATTTCAATATTTTCAAACACAGCAATAGCACTAAGAATATTACTTACACTGCCGGCTTCAGTTAGGTACATCTGTTGAAAGGACATTTTCAAATTTAAAGATTCTTAAAAACGATTTAAGATCAACCAGTGGCGTAGCGTAGCTATTTAGGGGGTGGCAAAATTAAACCAATAAAATTTCTGAAAAAGCCGCGCTAGCTTTGGTCGTCTCCTATCAATTTTGACTGTTTCACCCTTTGCATCCCCAAAAAAATTCGCGCTCGCTGCGCTCGCAGCTCCATGTCAGATATCCGATTTTATCTTTGTTTAATTTTTAAGGTATTCAATTCTGAAAAAACATTTTTCGCGCACGTCCGTTATGCCTTTTTATGATATGTTTACTTCATGAAAACTCTAAGGAAAAAATCGCGCTCGCTTCGCTCGCGGCTTTTGCACTTCACTTCTGTGCATATCTTACTTTTTGACTTTGCTTTGTTAATTTACAGTGGTTTTTATTTGTTTTGTGTCCTTAGACTAAAAAATTTTCAAAAACCCACCAAATAACATATTTTACTGACTTTAAACATTGTTATAGATATTTAAGTGCGTTAGTTTAAGTTAATCATAATCTTTCAATACATAGGGGCTACTTGGGTAATGATTGCACTGCATTGATGCCCTAAGCAATTGCTTATGGGCTAACCCAGGACTTCTTAGGTTACTCTGAACATTTCAAGTAAATAAAAAGTTATGTGTAATGTATGTTATGTATTGCAATAGTTATTTATCCAAAAGTAGGTGGGTCTGCAATCAGAGCGGTGCATGTACATATTTTTTTCTGTTGGACACGTAAGATGGATATGAAATTTCCGGACCCCTGATCCGCCCCTATATATTTTTTTGACAAAACGTATGTAGTCGTAGGGCGGCAGAATCAGTTTTGCACGCGGGCGAACAAACAGCTAGCGGCGGGCCTGAATTATTATAATCTATTAGTATAGAAATAGGTTAATCCATAATTTGTGAAAGTGACTGAAAACATCCTACCTACCTACTTTGCTACAGATACTTTACTATAGCATCTACCTACCATAAAATTAATAAAAATATCGCGCTTGCTTTGCTCGCGCTTTCTTGTACCTACTGCTACCGTAGCTACCGGCTACCGGCTTCATTGGAAAGACCGAATTATTTATGTGTTCTTTCAATTAATTACAACACTTATAGCTTTACAGTGCGACGAGCAATTTGCAATTTGCTGGAAGAAGCTGGAAACTTATAAGCGCTTATCGGCGCGTGTTCATATATTTTCCTGCGCTGGTTACCAGCGCTGTCAAGCGCCGATAAGCGCTTATAAGTTTCCAGCTTCTTCCAGCTTTCTTTCTGTATACGGCCTAAATTCCAGTGGAATATCCACAATAAATTTACCCGGGCAGCACGGTGCCCCCTTGATTTGGAAATTACCTTCTTGCTTCGTACCCTTAAGGCAAACATTTTTAAATGAATGTAATCAGGGACCTAAATTATTAACATATTTAGCTTTTGCCCGCGACTTCGTTCGCGAGGAATAGTTACTTCCGGCAGATTTTTGGTTTGACCAATAGATGGCGCTATAAATTACGTCCGGAATACATTTTATTTTTTATTTTAATATTTTTTGGAATAAAAACTATTCTATATCCTTTCTCAAGTTCCAAACTATGTCTGTACCAATTTTCCCACAAATCGGCTCAGTAGTTTAGGCGTGAAGAAAAGACAGACAGACAGAGTTACTTTCACGTTTATAATATTAGTTAGGATTTATGTTAAGTAAAAAAAAATGCCCAGGGCCGCTGCCCTACAAGTCGAAGATCCACCTCTGCCTATCACCATGTGTGGAATACGTAACATGAAAAAGAGTGATAGCCTTGGGGAAGGGCCTTGGTCTTTGGTTTTTATAACAGCGATAAATATCGACGTTGTAGAACTCACTTCAACCAAAAAGCACACTCGTACGCAATTACCAGACAGACAGTTAAAGGGTCACAGCCAAAGACTATAAAATATCAACTCGGGAACGGATTGTCACCATTTCCCCTCAGCATCAAACAATCGTCCACTTTACGTAACCACGTAAAGTAAGCGGATCAGAAGCTCAGACTCGACGACTCGGCTACAGGAACGCGAAGCCACGCTTACGCCGGCCGGTGGTTGTGGTCGCGGTACCCATGACCGTAGCCGCAGTGGGACAGTGTTGTGGTGAACCCAGACGCCACGGTTTCTAGAGCGTAGAGGAGCGCCCCTGGAAAATATAACATTACACCCGTATTGTAAAACTGGACGCGTCAGCCTTCGAGAAACCTTGTTTTGTGATGGCTTTTCAATATCAATACTTAGTTAAAACTATCAACCTAGCCCTTCATCTAAGTACTACGAGAAATCAAAACATAATTAACATGGCATAGCTCGCGTAATGAAGTTCTATATTGTAAAACTAGCCGTTTTCCCGCGGTTTTACCCGCGTCCCGTGGGTGCTACTGCCCGCACCGGGATAAAATATAGACTATGTTACTCGCAGATAATATAGATTTCTAATGGTGAAAGAATATTTAAAATCGGTCCAGTAGTTTTTGAGTTTATCCATTACAACCAACAAACAAAGTTTTCCTCTTTATAATATTAGTATTGATGACACATAAAAATAAATATTTTAATCTGAATACCTACTGAAAGGTCGTGGCTTGATCATTTTGGGTTATTCCCGCTCGGTAACACCCTTTCGTCAACACTGTTGACCATCGGGAAAAAAAAGTTTCGTTCGTTCACAGTGTTGACGAACGCTACTTATTATTTTAGTGTAAAATGGTTATTATGCACATGATAGAGCCACTTTTATTTTCTAGTTAATTGTGTTTTAAAAGATCTAACATAATCCAATAAGGGTCAATTCACACTGAAAGAGCAGCGGCCGGCAGCGGCCGTAATTGCAAGGGATTGAGCGTGAGCGCGGCGGGCCGCGCGGCGCCGCATCGCGCCGCGCTCTTACATTTTCCGTGCTCTTACGGCCGCTGCCGGCCGCTGCTCTTTCAGTGTGAATTGACCCTTAAACATTTTAAAAATCCATGACATTTTACTTCCATATTTAAAAAATATAAACACGCATTCATGGACACTGCGAACGAAGGAAACTTTTTGTTCCCGATCGTCAACAGTGTTGACGAAAGGGTGTTACCGAGCGGGAATAACCCATCATTTTGACGTTTTTCTTAAATATACATCAAAAATGGTAAATTGTGCCTATATGTGCGATTATATCTTTCGTTTGGCTGAATCGATTTTGATACGATGTTCAGCATAGTTTTTAAATCTGGCTTTTGAAGTTTTAGCCATATTGTTGTTGTTTTTATTTTTCGTAAAAAAGCTTTTTCTTTTTGTATGCTCAATCACTTTACTTTTCAAAAAGTTGAATGAAAGTACTATCAAGATATACTTAAACATCTAAACAAGTTGGTAAGAATGTGGGTAGTTTGTTGATTAAGTATTGTTTTAGATTGTTGCGCCACTCTGAAGCCACTCTGGCTACGCCCACATTCGCTGGCTAGGCTAGTTTAAGCATTTTGTCGGCAACGCAGATTGCAGAGGGGAGTGGACGAAGATACGTAAGCGTACGGAGAGGCGTTATCAACGTACTCTCGCACACTTATACAAGTACGGCTGAAACTATTGATATGAAATTTGATATGGGTAGGTTCCAAGACAGCTGTGTCGCTGGGAAGTCTGTTCTTCATCGCTTCTTCTTTCCAGCCATAACACTGGGAAGTGGCGAAAGAGGGGCGTTTTGGGTACTGTCCTTTTTGTAATATTAACGTTAAAAAGCGCTAATCTAATTAGCCTAAACGAGTTTGACTTTGACTATAGGGAAGCGTCTTTGAGTATCATCTGGGTATGAGAAGCAGTACTGTCAGGAAGCAAGTAAAAGCCATTATTTACATAATAAACAATCTATAATACACTTAAGTCTTGTGTATGATGTAAGTAATCATTTTGACTATGTATAATTAACTTAAAAGATAAGGATATGCAGTTTAGATCTGCGAACATAAATAATCCAAAACATTTCCAGGCAAAGTTAGTATTGTTTATTCAGAAAATTTTATGCAACAACTTGAAGTTATCACACTAAAAATAAATTATACTCCATGAGGCTCACCTTCCAATTGAAGATACGATTTGATTTTCTCTATGTATAATATTTATGAGGACAGCTAATGTAACTTATTAAAAATATACTAATAGAAAACAATGTTTAAATCCGACAATATCTAATGTTAGAATTAGCTGGTTTCTTTTATAAAATACGTAATAAAAGAAAACGCTTAATTAATCATCTTAAAATTTTGTATTTATATCACACATATCTACATTTTACTTCTATTACATAAATACAAAATTTTAATAAGTAGAGTACCAACGAAAAGCTGCTAACCAGTATTTGCAAATGGTATGCAGGTGTTACCAATATATTATACAAGTAATTACAATATCAATACCATAGGTTAATAAATGCAAAAGATCAAGTGCAATGAAACTCGATGCATTTTTCTTTATCTCAGTAATTAATTATTATCGAATTTCATATAAAAATGGATGTTTCAGAATTTACTTTGATAATTTGAACCCTCCCCACCACAAGATATCTATCTACTCAGCTTGAGTACACGAGCACTTTCACAAATGTATGTCAGCAGTTATACCAGAGATAAAAACACTTTTAAAACAATGAATAAACCAGATTTACTAATATTAAACACTAAATTATATTGTCTTTCCAAATTATTCCATTTACCAAGCATTGGAATTATATCAGTGTTTGTTAAACAGAATGTGTGTCCTTCACTGTCCCTGTGTATGTATTTACACCACCAGTGGCCTCTATTTGGTGTTATTTTACAGTGTTTTCTTCCGGAATCTTGTACAAGTATATCATATCAATACATTATAAAGAGCATTTAACACCTCTTTGTAACAATTATTCTGTAGTACTTATTGGTCCTTGCAATGCATTGGGAGTTGGAGAATTGGAAGAAACCATTCGCCCCTGCTCCTTCACAATTGGATCTGTAAATAAAAGATAAGTGCTGTAAATGTTAACAAAAATGGAACAAGTTCAATGATGAGTAGAATTTTTTTCACCCTGATCTCATAATATACACTAAATAAACAAACAATTCTGATTACTTCTGATAAGACAAAAACAAAAATTGATGTGTAGTATGTAGAAAACAACATTTTATTGTTTGGATGTTGTTTTTTACTGCTACTTTTTAATATAAAAGTACTTTCATAGTTCTACTCCTGAACCTATGAAATAAATATGGACATGATCATAATATATTTTTTTTGTAGAGATTTGGAAATAATTGCATTTGTATAATAATTGTTACTGCATATTCCTTCAATGTTCAATGGATTTAATTAGTGCATGTTGAATAAAAGACAATAATTGTCAATTTACTAACAATTTTTTTTTAAACAACTTTTCAAAACAATTACCCACTTTGTTTCCTAAAGACATAATTTCCAGTTAAAATGTTATCCTTTCGAAATTCCAACCATAAATAACTTAAAATAAAAAATGAAACTTACAGAAGTACGGATGATCCATTGCCTCACGAGCAGTGTATCTCTCATAGTGATCATAGCGTAGAAGACGATCTAAGAAATCTAATGCCTCAGGAGACACCAGGTGCTGATTTTCAGAATGCACAAACCGCTCCCACCGTTTACGAGAATGCCTGCAATAAAGTTTATAGTAAAAGGTTGTCCATTCCATCTACAATTTTCTTTAGTTTCATTCAAATCTTACTTACCTGCCAAGTATATCATTAAATCGAGGATCCAATTCTATATGATATTTATCCAAATATTCAAATAGCTCTTCAGTGCCCAGCACTTTTGCAATACGCACAAGTTGATCATAATTGTCATGGCCATGGAAAAATGGCTCTTTGCGGAAGATCATTGATGCTAACATGCATCCTAGTGACCACATGTCCAAAGAATAATCATACATTTGATAATCCACCAAGAGCTCTGGACCCTGAAAGAGATACATTTGCATTATTACAAGAACAATAAACTGTAAATAAAAAACTACTTAGTGATTTAATAAATGCATACCTTAAAATATCTAGAAGCGACACGAACATTATAGTCTTGGCCGGGGTGATAGAACTCTGCTAACCCCCAGTCAATGAGACGCAATTTTCTGTGATCATGATCAATCATCACATTATGAGGCTTCACATCTCTATGCATGATGCCCATACTGTGGCAATAATCTAATGCCTTCAGCAGTTCATACAAATAATATCTGTAATGTGTAAAATAACATAAGTTTACAAGTATTTACATGAGACAATAGCTGAAAACTCACATAAAACAATTTGCTGTTTTACCTTATATCATAATCTGACAGTGTTTGATACAGCTGTTTAAAATCAGTGTTGTTCACATGTTCAAAAATGAGTGCTGGAGTACGAGAAACAGGATCTTTGACTACAGCTTGTAACGTAATTATATTTGTGCCTCCTCTTAAGTTTTCTAATATTTTTATTTCTCTTTTTATCTTCTTCTTTTTAACAGGCTGGAATAAAATTCTGTAATTAGGGCATTTAAAGTGACTCTCTTATAGTCAAATAAAATATAGTGGCACTCATCATCAGGTTTGGCACTGAATGTAAATAACGATGAATAGGACTTCAAGGACTTTGTAAAGTAATAATTTGACTCACCTTCAATATTTTAACTACACACTTCTCATTATTTGTGATATTTATTGCCTCGAATACTTCACTGTACTTTCCGCGCCCAAGCTTACGCACCAACTGGTAATCTTCCTGGTTGCCCCAGTCCACCACATAGCTTTCATAATCCCAGTATTCTCTCGGACGTTGTGAGTTGACATCGGCATATACCCGCGCTCTACTCGGCACTGCCATCGTGCTATGCCTTCGCCAACTTAAGCTTTTATCAGCGATAGTCTTTCCGGAAATCGCGTATGTCTTGAGTAACGATGCTGCGAATAAATATTTTCTACGTCACTTTCATATATTCATGTTGGTGAAGAACTCCACTTAACTGCAATTTGTTCATGCATAATGATTCGACCAGACGAATCGAATCATAGGCGGTTATGATTACAAGTCACTATTCAATTAAAGTATTGTGATGTATAACCTAAAAACGACATCCAGCTACGATTACTGTCCAACTAATATTACTACTAAAGCATCCTTAATAATGAAGACACTTGCACAATTGTAAATCACATGCGTTATATGTTACTATTCATAGGATCTGACGACATGAAATAAAATATGAAAGTGTCTTCAAAGAGAAAAACGCACGCCATTACTCGTCAAACGATTAAATGTTTTAGCAGACGGTCATACCTAAAACATAACTGTAGTTAATCCTATTTTAATTGATGTATAGTTTCGGCATACATAAAACTTCTTGAAAACTAACGATTAATATGAACTCCAAGCTACAAAATACACTTTTATTAGAACTAAACCGGCTCAAACCCAGTAAAATTTCAAGATGGACGCCCACCTATCCACTACTTTACTAAATTACTACCTACCCTATCAATATTACCAGCTTCATAAATTTTTGGTATAAATGTTGCCATGTGTGTTTATTACATCATCGCATCACAAAAATGATTTCGCAAAAAAAAACCATCACCAGAAATATTTACACTGCATGATCTAGTCACTAACCAAAGAAATGACGATGTTCGCACGACGGACGTAAAATCCTTGGGGATGTCTACGGTTTTGGACTTTTAACTTTGCCCGTTGTATATTTGAGTTTCATTATAAGTAACAAAAATACAAGAGGTCAAAACATATCTAATATGTTTGATTCAAATTGTCTTACAGTATCGTTTACTGTTTACAGTACGTATTAGGTAATTATTTTTATCTCCACAAATTAAATACTAAAATTAAAAGTAATACGAAAATATGATAAGCGAACAAAAAATATAATTTGATTAATGCCTTGAGTTGGCAAAAACTGGAAGTAAGGCTGAGAACACAATATTTTGAGACGTCATAGTATATCATGAACAAAAATTCAATAGGCTTACAAACGTGGCATTTTTGGGACGGTGGTTTTCTCAGAGAACATGTTGTCCTGAAGTTTGAGAATTAAAACAAAAATAGTTCTCAAAAAAGTTCTAGATGGCGTTGTACCTACTACGTGAGTGTACCATTGCCAAGTAAAAAAAAAAACATTGGACCGAGCCCATTGAGCCGAGACCCAAGAAATTCAGATTTCTAGACAAATTGTTTTCAAAATCTCTTGGGACATTCAGACAATAATCTGACTGACTTCTTTTCTAGTTTTGACCCAACCATTTTTACGCCCTATTTTTTTTTATTGTTGAAGACAAAAACGGTTCTTTATACGACATGAAAGTTATATGACGTTGCATTGATATGACGTTCCGTTCCTTGCATTGCATTGCATTGTTCACGTACCTTGGCAAGGGCCATCTAGATCAGCTAGGATGTGGTTAGGAAAAGAATGAAAAAGAAAATCCCTCATCGAGATTGAGAGGCAATCCCTAGACGATCGATTGCGTATTATTTCGATATTGTGAAAAAAATATTTTAAAATATAGAAATGAAAATATTTCCATTATTTTTCGGTTTTTAGCTTATTCTTATTTTCCTTTTCGGCATGGAGAAACTTGATACCTATTAAATATATTTTCTTAAGTATAATTCTGTTTGCATTTTTTTTTCAGCTATTCCTAGTGTGAGAATTTATTTCAAAATAATTAATAATGAATTATATGTACATATTTAATCATCAGCTAAAAAAAGGACGAATTCAATATCAGATCAGAGAGAAACAGATGTGATAGGGAATCTATCTTTCTAAAGGACCTCTCTTTATATAGGACCATAATTTAACCCCTTTCAGCTTAAAGGGTATTATTGTAACACCCTGTACATACCTATATCTACTGTTAACGTAAATGCTTTGATAAATGCATTTTTTTTTAATTTTATTTAAATGTGTGATCCGGTCTACCCAAATGTACTCTGATGGCATGTTCTTGGATTGTTGAGCTCCTGTTCAGACCGACGACGACACTGGCTTGGATTTGGGTGGACAGGTCCAATTAAATCTATATGACGCTTTCTTCAAAAGGTAATTTCGAGACAAGAATACATTATGCATTATCTAGTTTTCAAATATTAACGTCTTACAAGGGTTTTTGTTAACAAATTTCTTGTTGTTAGTAGCAGTACTTAGGTGATGTTATTACAACTTACTCCCACGTAATTTATAGATTATTTTTCCGTATGGTAGACTCAATCCAGTGCCTAGTAGAAATTGATAGCCATATATGCTACTCGCTAACATTTTATAGCTTTATGACGACTATCCACAACGAAAAGATAATTTTGATAAAATATAGGTGGCTAGATACTTACTAGTTATAAATATAACTGCTAGAGGAGGCATAACAAAACATCGTATTAGGTATTCTTTGAACACAACAGATCTGTACCTATCTATGAAGTAGGTACATGTCTTTCACGACAGAGGTACTTAATGAAAATTTATGATCGGATGGTAGGTACTTACCACATATTAAAAATATTATACAATTCTTCTTACGAACACAGTTATTTATCAACATCTTTATTTTATAGATTTATATTATAAATCTCACCATGAACAGTCGTCAAAGAAAACTATAAAATTGTGTTATTATGATACGGAGCCAATAAAAATACTTCATTTCGAGAACACATACAAACTGAAGTCAGAAATGTCGGTGGTTTTACAAGCATAGAAAAAAAGTTTTTGCATTTCCATATTATAATTAAAAATCAGGATGGTAGATACATACATCTCTTCTAACATAAAAACGTATATCCTATACTTATCTACTTAACAAGAACATTAAAAAGTGTTTCCAATAAATAAACAATATACACAGGTAATAATTATAATTAACATGCATATGCACCTGGGCATTTCTTTAGCAAGCGGATAACGATATACATAGATACAATAACTGTATGAAATTACAAGAAAGACGCGAGCAGACAGGGCGCATTTTTGTACTCTTGAGGAAAGAAAATAAGGTTATCGATCTTTTACATCTTGTACCCGAATGAATGCGATCGAAGCGAACACGATTTTTTTAAACATTGAGGGGTTAAAAAAAATATCCAAAAGAATAAGAAAATGCGAAAGGACCGACCGCACAATTTTACGTTTCAGAAGTCACAAGTTACTTAACCGATATACCTACTTACCGAAAAAAGCGATCCTATTGACAAGAAACAAGGATATCAAAAATTGGTTTGAGTTATTATAACTGTGTGTGTATAAAAAATTGATAAAACGCGCCTCATAATATCGAATGTCAACTTAGGTAAACATCTTTTACACTTGAATTTCTCACTGACAGAAACTTATTTTTTATACAGTTTGCGTATTTTGCATTTGGCTGGAAGGTACTTTCTACAGCTTGACGCTAATAAACTCTTTTGCAAAAAAAACGGGCACCTATGCGAAATCTTGGTTTTAAGGACTTCACGTGTATTTCAAAGGGTTTTAATGACTGTAGGATGTTACTAGCATCAAAAGGGTTAGCCAAGCATGCGTGAGAGTGTATTCTAAATTTAAATTTCGTAGATTTCCTAGGAAACTGGTTAAACCTTGTTTTGGACTAATTCCTGATAGACAGTTCGTAGCGGTTTTTTTTAAGTTTTTGACGTGATTTTCGGAAAACTGATTATGCAGTTTTAATTAAAGATTAATGTACCTTTCTGTTAAATCTAAACATTTTTGAAAAACTATCCGTATTTGATAAAATTTTCACCTGCTCTAAATGGTCTATGCTGATGATTGATGGCAATGTTCAGAGTTTCGGTATTTTTGCGTAAAGCGTTCTATTGTTTAGATATTGTGTCCACGTGTTTTAAAATAACCCTTTCTCATAAATAAACACATTTTAGAGGAGTATCAGTACTTTGGGCTGCAACTAAACCAATTTAAAGATAGCAGTGCCGTTCACAAGTCGGCTCCTATCACACTTTGACATTTTGAAAATTCTTGAAATTCTACAAAATACAAAAAATAACGCATAGACTGTGAGCACGAGGTCTTAAGGTCTCGTAATCACTGATTTTTAAATAACCTCGCCTCTTGGGAAACCCCGTAGACCTCTAAAGATCTATGAGTCTGAGCGTTCAAATAGCGGGTTTTCATCCCACGGACATTTTATTAAATAAACCCATCTACTCCAAAGTTTTCTGGTATCCTCAGCAATTTCCTGCTTAAATCAACAATAATTGGCTAACTGATCATTAAAAAAAGAAAACATACGTTTGGCCAATCATTTTGAAGTCATAACTCCCTTTCAGCTGAATCATCGTTTAGTAACCCGACACCTATGGAGTTATCGAGAGCTTCAACGCGGCAATAATTTGACTTTTTGGACAGTTTTAACCCTTCTTATTATCTTTCATATGGTTATTTTTGCATTTATCACCAAATTTGGTATTTTTTTAATGTCAAAGTGTGATAGGAGACGAGTTGTGGTCTGGTTCTGCTAACATTAAATTTGTTCTGTCGCAGCCCAAAGTACTGATACTCCTCTAATTTGTGTTTATTTATGAGAAAGGGTTATTTCAAAACGCGTGGACACAATATCTAAACAATAGAACGCTTTACGCAAGAATACCGAAACTCTGAACATTGCCATCAATCATCAGCATAGACCATTTAGAGTAGGTGAAAATTTTATCAAATACGGATAGTTTTTCAAAAATGTTTTGATTTAACAGAAATGTACATGAATCATCAATTAAAACTGCATTTTCAGTTTTCCGAAAATCACGTCAAAAACTTTTCAAAATGCCCACGAACTTTCTACCAGGAATTAGTCCAAAACAAGGTTTAACCAGTTTCTTAGCAAATCTACAAAATTCAAATTTAGAATACACTCTCACGCATGCTTGGCTAACCCTTTTGATGCTAGTAACATCCTACAGTCATTAAAACCCTTTGAAATACACGTGAACGCCTTAAAACCAAGATTTCGCATAGGTGCCCGTTTTTTTTGCAAAAGAGTGTATAAGCCAAGCGACAATCACTCGTATTAGGGAAAGACTGTATATGTATTGACAAATTATAGATATACATATTTGATTTATCGTAACGCCAATGCAATATATCTTCCACTGCATTAGGTAATCAGATTGGTCTGCTTAGCACACATTGCGATGCCGTTTTTTACTTAGCTGCTATTACTTAGCCATGTTATAAGTACGGTTCAAGAAAGGTAAAAATATAACATAAAAAGAAAAATACTGCAGGCTATAGCACCGAAGCTTATTATATCTACGCGGCTTGCTCGACTACCAATAACGAGGTATTGTTGGAAACATTTGAAACATTTAGATTGGCATCTTGGCCGGTGGTAGACACGGAAAATGCCGAGCCAACGAGATATGTTCCCGGAGCGGCACAAACGCCTCGCACTTGCACGCGTTTGGACTCGAACTTGTCCAGATCAACGCTGACGCCGAGTTCTTTAGCTTCTACATCGCTGCCATAGCTGAGCGCGCCCGCCCAACCAAGCTCTCCGGACAGCTCCCTGAAACAAAAACAAATATTTAACGATACTCCGATTGAGTAAGCACTTCACTAAACTAAACTATCTTGATATTTAAAAAGTCAATTTTAAAATAAAATGCGGCTAAAAATCAATGTAAATTAATGCAATAATAATAATATGGTATCTGTATGTCTGTTGGAGTGGTCATATAAATAAATAATAATTATTGAGTCATAAACAGAACAGACCGTATATGTATATCCGTTTAATATGACTTTTTTTTTAAATTCTATCAAGATTGTTTACCTTTAGGGAAGTGGTTACTGAAACGGAATATACGTAGTGAGTTCCATGTTCGAGGAACACATGCAACTTGATAAGTTTAATTACCTGTTTTTCTGTTTTGACATGTCTATGAAGACTTTAACGGGAACTCCATAGCAATTTACAAAATTCAAAGTAACTGGTACCAAACATAGTTTAGTTTCATTAAAATTATGATTAATGTGGTTGGAATGTTCCAATCGAAATATAACAACATTATCTTTCTTTGTTTTTGTGTTAGACTCGCGTAAATCTAATTTGCTTTCGTATTCATCAATTTGAATGGGAGCCGCTTCTCCGGGAATATATTCCCTTTCTCGAGATATAGCTTTTGTGAAGCAATCCAGCCACAAGCAATGTTGACCGACAGCGGTCTTTCCTTTGGTTTTTTCATGCGCTTTCCATCGTAGAACAAACATGGACTGTATTAGTCCTGTTCTTTTATCAGGAGTGTCCTGAGCAATGGCGGCGTCGGGGGCATCAATGTAAGATTGTTGGGCATCCAGCACGAATTTGGAGTAGGGCGGCACGTTGATGTCGGGCGCAGCGTCGGGGTGGTGCTGGTTGATCTTGAGGCGCGAGGCGGCGACGGCGGCGGGCGGGCTCGTCAGGCGCTGCGCGCGCAGCACGAGGTGCAGCTTGTCGCGCGCCTGCAGCGGCTCGGCCGCGCCGCGCGCCGCCACGAGGCTCTTCAGGCTCCACTGTCGACTCAGTAACGACGCTTCTAATATTTCCACGCTCAAGTCTTCACCTTTCTCGTTAAATATGTTTTTGATTTCAACTGCCAAACTCATATTTTCGACGACTTCGCCGTCAACTCGTCGGAGGCTTCGACGTGGAGTGACTGCTAGCTCTACGGCCTCCTGGAAACATGAAACGGCAATGGCAATTTCTAATCAGTACCAAAACTAGTGGGCAGTGCCGGCGGGAGGTGCCCATAATGAACAGTTTCTCTGTTCACAACAGAGATACTTAGACAATGATAATTTATTTTGATTGTTTAGGTAGATAAGTAGTTTTGATGACAAATTTCACGCCTTCCAGGTTTTGTACCGTGTATGTTCCACAGCCCCTAAACAAAAGTAGTTTCAATGAATGATTGATAAGAATCTCAATCTGGCCCGTTTCATGCTCTTTTGAATTCATATTACAGAATTTCTAAGAAAAGCTTGTTGTAAATATAAGTAGAGATATGAGTATAAAAATAAGGATGGAGGACCTCCACATTTCGAAGGCACGTTAGTGGTTCCGACTGTCATTTGTTCATATGTTCAATCGTTATGTGAAGTGAGAAGGCAGAAAGTAGAGAGAGCAGACAGAGACTCACGGTGACTCGGAAGCGGAAGACGTGTCGCAGCAGGCGGTAGGGGCGCGCGCGCAGGCCCGTGTCGTGGTAGGCGAGCAGCAGCAGCGGCTGCGCCGGGGCCCGCGGGCGCAGCTGCAGGCGCGCGCGGGCCGCGGCGCGGGGCGCCAGGCGCGCGCACACGCCGCGCACGTGCCGCGCCGCCGCCGCGCGCCACCGCGCCGCGCGAGCCGCGCGCTCGTCTGCAACAACCTCTGTCTCACTGCCGATCCGATACTAAGGGTTAGACCTTATCGCAGCACGGAATCGCATTTTTCCGTCGCCCTTTCTCTTTCTGTCGCTTAGAACTGCCATTTGCTAGACCGAGACAGAAAGCATAATTATGCGGTAGCACGCGGCGGAATCCTCGAGGCAATCGTTGTCACGGACAAAATGCAATGGTCGGCTGGGAGACTCCAGAACGCTGAAGCGCGCACGTTGTAGCACACGTGGCACGTGGTAGCACAGGTGAAACAAATGCGATTCCGTGCTGCTAGATGAGGTCCAACCCTAATAGCTGTTTCCCCAGCCTCCACAACTGATAATGTATAGATCCAAAATTAACGAAAAATCTGTAGGTATCTATCTATAATGATAAATAAATGATTTTTCTTTCTTAAATACCTTCTTATTTCTAAATTTCTAATGTACATAAATAAGCTAAAGAAATTGATGCAAAAAAATATATGGGACCATCACCTGAATACGAGGGTGGCTCGCGGTACTTCTCGTCATATAAAACTTGAAAATCATTTTCTTCCTCGCCGGTGACAATATTGACGCAATCCGGATGAGATACAGCAACATAAAGATTATTCATGTCCACAGGCCCTACATTTGTAAATTCTACATCAATAGTCCTCATTTCTCCGCTTATAATGTCCGAACTTGTCTCAGAAAATGTCATCTATAAAAAAAAATATGTAATCAATTTAACATGCAAATAGCCAAAGACATAAAATATTACACTTACGGCCAGTTTCTTCATCAAAAGTTAAAGTAATGTCTAAAGTAAAAGTAACGGTCAAATTCGTTTTTACACGCTTTTTATTAGCTTCACCTGTATGTTTGTATGTTTGTAGGTTTGTATGTTTGTTTGTAACCGACTTCTTTGGGCGCGATTTTGACCCACTTTAAAAGGCCAGATTTCGTTCAAACTTTGTAGATTTATTGAGGACCGATGACAATACACTAATTTGATAAAATTAATCCATTTTTAACCGACTTCGCAAAAAGGAGGAGGTTACACATACACATCGATTACTCCGAGGTTTATAGACCGATTTACGTGATTCTTTTTTTGTTCGACTCGAAATAGCTGCCAGTTGGTCCCATAGTATCAGGTCACGGATCTGATGATGGAAACCCTGAGAAATCGAGGGCAACCTTCGAAAGTTGTAGGCATACATAGGGTAAAAACTTGACACTCAGATGTACGCCTAAAAGCACTATTCAACTGTGAAGATTTGGAGCTGACCTGATGATGGAGACCAGAGAGGGTCGAGGATACTCGACAACTGAATATGTAAACTACCTCGTGTTTGGGCTTAAATTATTTGTATTGATAAGACCTTTGCAACAGTGAAGGTTTGGAGCTGACTTGATGATGGAGACCAGAGAAAGTCGAGGGAACTCGACAATTGAATATGTGAACTACCTCGGAGTACCTCGTGTTTGGGCTTAAATTATTTGTATTGACAAGACCTATGCAACAGTGAAGGTTGGGAGCTCACCTGATGATGGAGACCAGAGAAAGTCGAGGGAACTCGACAACTGAATATGTAAAATACCTCGTTTGGACTTATATTCTTTGTATTAATGAGAACTTTCCTTTTTACAAAAAATTAAACCGACTTCCCAAAAGTTAGATTCGGAGTCGGTGGCAAAATTAACTTAGTAACTTCTATTAGACACCGACTTCTAGGCTTTTCAATTTGCAAAATATGATTTTTGTCAATTTATATAATTTTCATCTACAGTCAATAAGGTAAAAAAAAAATCTAGAATTTTTCTCTACAGTCGATAAGGCAGGACTCGATGTTAATTTTTATTTCCAATAATTATCTTTAGCCGTTTTCTCTAATATTGTCAATTTTTTGTATACTAAATAGAATTTTCATTCTACAAAACAAATAATAGTTTTAAAACAAACTAAAAAGTTGAAAATAAATAATAGTTAAAAAAAACTAAAAAACACGCTTTTTATAGAAAACCGAACTAAAAGATATAAAATAAATTAAAATTTAAAATTTAAAAAATTTAAAATAATAATAGTGTGAATACAAAAAAAAATATTTAAAAAAAGCGTGGGGTGCTTTTTAAGGTATTATCGAAATGAAAATCACTCTGCTCATATCTGTCAATAAAATATTTATAACTATTGACACCATGCACCCCACGCTTTTTTTTTAATATATTTTTTTTGTATTCACACTATTATTAATTTATATTCATTGAAATTTTTAACACTATTTTCTTAATTTAAATTCATTAAAATTTATTTTATATCTTTTAGTTCGGTTTTCTATAAAAAGCGTGTTTTTTAGTTTTTTTAAACTATTATTTATTTCAAGGCTAAAGTGACAGCAAAATTCATAGAAAAATTGAATTTGACCGTTACTTTAACTTTAGACATTACTTTGACTTTTACTTTGGCTTTAACTTTTGATGAAAAAACTGGCTGTCGGCTTCCGTCGGTAACGTGTCGCTTTCTTAAAAAGACAACCTCAAAAAAACAACCAAATCAGCAAACCACCATCTTACAGACCCAAATAATTAATGACTATTCTTACTCATTATTCATAAATTATTGATAAAAAATACAACGAACTGAGTATGAAGAAACTGTATGAATACGGTTTAATTTATAAATCGTTTTGATATAGGTATAAAAAAAAAATTAATCAAAATATTCTAACGTTTCTTCCAAACACAATGATTAGTTGAGCTGGAAAAGGGACCTCTCACCGGGATAGCTTTTGACCTTTAGCTACCATGCGGTAAGGAAATAAATAACCAAGGGGTACAACGGAAGATCGCGTAATATCCAAACAATGTTTTTGCTGCGCAAACACATTGTTTGGATATTTGACTATAGTGCAATGTCTTTGTAAATGACACTTTCTAAATGTTGCCAAATGTTCTAAATGGCGAGCCGATAACTTACTTGCAAGCAAGGAGCTTCTGGAATAACTGTAATTTGCAGTCGCTTATCCGGGCTTTTGCCTGGGGGGGTTAAATTCACTTTGCCTGATATTGTCATACTGTTACCGTTTTCAGTACCTCCTTCCCCGGTATTGATCAGCCTTAAAAAAAACATCACAAAATCATGTAGAAAGAACATGAATCACTTCATGGACAAATACAATGTAGGAATAACCACTTACTTGTAAGCTAAGCCATGTACATTCAGTCGGCCGACTTTTAGAGGTGTTAGGGTGAAAATTAATACTTTTTTGGTATCTCCTTCCAGAATTACTGATTTAATTTTCTGGCTAAATATTGTGTTGCTTTCCAGTGCCTGTCCCGCAGAGACCGCCTGCTCATTGCTCAACACTTCCTCGTCACCAGCTGCATCACCATCGGCAGTTGTTACGAATCGCCACAATAACTCCACATCTTTTAGAATTAGTGAAATCTTCAAGGGATTCCATAAAGTAACTGAGATCTGAATGGGCTCTGAAATAAATATTGTCGTGACAATAAAAAGCATAAACTTTTCTACACAGAAGATAAGAAAGTTAAGACTATGAAACTGTCAATGTATGTATTAGTGTTATTTCACAGTTAGACTTGGTCTGTGCGGACAATTTTTTCAGAGCCTGGCACGCTACGTCCTCCGTGCAAACACGTGGATCACGGCCGCATGAGTATGCCAAACTTTCGAAAATTCATATTGCAATAAAAGCTTAAAAAACTATCGAATTCCAAACCTCCTTGTGGCACGAGCGGTTCTGCGTCCGTCGCATCGGTGTACAAATCTACGGTGGGCTTGAATATCATGGGCACTGCTCCTTGCGCCACTTGCAGCAGCATCTCCTCGAGGCGGCGCCAGGCGGGCGCGGCGGCGGCGGCGGCGGGCGCGTCGGGCGCCAGCGACAGCGACGAGGCGGCGCGGCGGCGCGGCGAGCCCAGCGGCGCTGGCCCCACGCACAGCACGCCCGTCTGCCGCGCCTCCACCAGCGGCAGCGGCAGCTCCTCCAGCACGCTCGCCACTTCGGGGTTGCTTTCCACCCATTGCTGTCCCGATGTCAGATATTACATTACTTTATAAACAACGATACCTATTTAACAAGAGGCATGTCTTCACGAGTCCTATTTAAATCTTGAGACAACAATGATAATTTCATACCTGTCAAAACTATTTGAAGACCGAAAAAAGCAATTTGAAGACCGAGGTGGACTACATGAGACTACATGAGCCTGTCAGCTTAGTAGGTACCTGGTGCGCGGCCATGTACTCCTGCAGGAAGGCGAGCTGCTGGTGCGGCGGCTGCGGGCCGCGGGGCGCGAGCGGCGCCGCCAGCCAGCGCCGCGCCTCGCGCGCCAGGCGCAGCGCGCCCGCCAGCCGCCCCAGCGCGAACTGCACGTGGTCCGTCGCCAGCCGCCACCCGCTCTCGCTGTACACCTAGCGACGCCACGCGAACTCTTTACTATCATTCCTATACCTTTTCACAGATTGCGTGTAGCTTACGTCAACTAACTTCAAACTTCATTAATAAAGTAATGGTGTTCGTACATTTTGACTACTATGCAAACAGTATAAGCCAAACTTTGGTACGGATTAATTCGATCTGATTGAACTTGGTCTGAAATTTCGTAATGTAAACGATCACACTACATTACAATAAAGCCTTCATACATGACAACTATACAATACTATCCTTCTCACCTGATAAGCTTGTTTGTAACATCTGTACGCATGCTTCTTTTGCCCTGCTTTTGAAAATCTGTGTCCCGCAAGTACCATATGAAAGGCATATTTCCTGCACATGCCTTTAGAGGCGGGACCAGATAAGAAACATAGGGCTGCTTGTTCTAGAAGCATAGCGCTACGCAAATCGCTGTCCTCCGACGTCATTCGAATCAATTGTTTAGCAGCCTCGCCGTGCAAGCCAGAACCGCTCAAACAAAGCACAGACAGCAACGTGGCCCTGACTGCGTATTGCACCATCCTGTAATGTAATAGTGGAACGTTAATAGCCTGTTCATCTTAGTAAGGAAATTCTATGGAAAGGTCTTTTTACAATATCCTTAAATAAATCCTATGTAGAAAAACAGTAAGAAAATGATTATTTTAATATCAAACAATACTGACCTACAGGTGTTAAGGTAAGTAACAATACTTTCTTCCATGTAGCCGTGTGTTTTGCGATTCGAGTCCGCCGCCATGAAGGCGCTGATGGCGGCCATTTCTAGCGCGCCGGCGTAGCAGAGCCAGGCGCTGTCGGCGTAGAACTCTCTCTTCGCTGTGTGGTACGTGTCGAACGCACGTTGCCATTGCCGACATAGGAACCACAGGTCGCCCAGTCGACGTAGTTGAAGCTCAGGACAGTCACTTGTGTAGCTGGTATCAATAAATTAATAATTAAGTCATTTATTAGTTAATTTTACTTGTCTCTCGTATAGTATCCGTTGTTATTGTTAACATACTTTATTTTTTACTTTACGGCCAAAAAAGGAGTGTTGTGATTCTCTTTGTGGCTTGGTACATCACACAGTAGTGAACCTACCATAACTTTCAAAACCTTGTTATAGCAAACACAAAATGATTTAAGTGGTTCTTTCTACGTACATAACTGTGCTGTTGCCTGTTGTATTTCCACCTTTTCCAGTTCCGAACCATCGCTTAGTGGCTGACAGTAATGATCTACTGACACCCTTTCTATTTGCAACCTAAAATAAATATTGTTGTTAGGTTAATGAGTTAGAAGACGCAGTTTAAAGTTAAGTTATGGCTTCAAGTTAAGTTGCTTCTTCTACCTCTTTAAACCAGTTAACGGGGTAATACTAAACCCGATACGACGTGCGTTCCGAAACTTTTTCGCAGAAACTCGCTAGACATAGATGGATTAATTATAAAACATATGTACAACTCACGACTTCAGATAGCTGTGATATTTGCTTTTCCATGTATGGTAACAATGCTTTTGAAGCATACTCCTGTAAGAACTTCTTAATTGCTTCAACATCACTTGCGTTCAGAGCTGTACCATGGACCTCAGTGGAAAAATCTGGGCCTTTTCCAGCAACACTCATGCTCTCAGAACTACCAGAGAATGAATGGGTCTGAAAATAAATTGTCATGTGTCAATCATATTACACATATTGATACCCATTTGATTAAAGTATTAAACGTCTATTTCAACCAGTAGGCTGTGACATATGCATACCCACCGATATTTACAAAAAAATATTTTAAATTATGGTTATTTATTAACAGTTTTCTACGAGAGTCATGTTTTAAAGAAGGTGATGAGTATGAACGTGGACCGATATAGTGGAAGAGGAAGACCAAAGAAACGATGGATGGATTGTGTGAAAGTAGATATAGTAAGAAAGAATGTTACTTGTGAGATGACGGCAGATAGAAGAGTATGGAAGAAGAAAACATGCTGCGCCAACCCCAAATAAAATTGGGATAAGGGCAGGAGGATGATGCTATTAATAGTTTTCTATGTTCCAAAAATAACACTAGTGTTTCAATTATATTTTACCTGCAAACTATTTGCATTATCATAAACATCTGTTTCGGCTGCAGTCAGAGGGTGAAGAGTTTCTGGATTGATTGAAGTAATCACTGTTGCATTGTCATCTGAAATTATGAGAAATTAGTCAATTTGAATGAGTTTCAAAGTGATAAAATTATAAGAGATGAATGAATTATGCATTATTACGTCATAATAAAGTCCAAAAGTGACAAATGAAGAACCGCTTGACTGATTTCATGCATACTTCACATAAACCATCTATTAAATAGTCCCAACATCTATTAAATAGACTTTTCTTGGGTTATAAAATTACAACAAAAATTGCCATTAATTTAATGTACATAGATTAGCAAAACTAACATGGTTAATTCTTTGATAGTATCTAGAACTCTGAAACGCCCCCCATTTTTTTGCATGAAGTATAACTAAACAAATAAGTTAATAATAGCATATATAGTAGTAACCTGTTATGTTAGCTGCAGCTGGTGGAAATACTGCTTGCGGCTCTGATGGAGTGGTGGGCAGGTTTGTAAGAGATGAAGACATCTCATTCTGGAAAACATCATCCATGTTATTAATAAAGATATAACAAACTTTATAAGACGTTTCTCACCAATTCAGTCCCATCCTAGAGGCCTTTGGTTGCACATACTTTTACATCTATAATAATTAACTTTACAAAAATAATAAGGATTTTTTGTTTCTTTGTACCCTAAAGGCTCCAAAACTACTGAACCAATTTGAGAAAAAAATCATTGTTGGATAGCTACACTCTTCACGACTAACATAGGCTATATTTTATCCCAGTGAGGGCAGTAGTAGTAGCTCACCAACCATGGGAAAACAACTAAGTAGCCTGCATTAAAAAATTGGAATGCTTACATTAGTTTGTGGTGATCTTTTAACAAACTGAGCCCACAAATCAGATGATACATTTTGGTCTAAGGTACTTTTTGAGTTAATTGATAACATGAAGCAGTTGTTTGCTCCGAAATTCTGTTTCAGCATATCAAATGCAGCATCAGCTCTGTAACAATTTTTTATTATAAATTAATACTAGTGCATATAAATGTTGGTTACATAAAATAACAAAATTGGTACTGGTAAAACTTAAATTGAATGAGATATGATTGAGTTGCATAAATTGAGGCAGAATGAGCGTTTATGCAACAGCTTTTATTAGGAAAGGAACCAATACATAAGAGTAATTAGAATTACATAAAAGTTACTTGTTTTAAACTTACTTTTCTTTAGAGACAGCTGACACATCATGAAGTAGGAGATAAGACTTCAAAACCCCACTGTTGAACCATTTAGGTAATTTTGGTGGAGCAACATTTTGCAACTGGGCATAGTGTTGGTTTAAATTGTTGAAACTATCTATTACATTGTCATCTAAAGTGGTGCCAACAATTACACAAGAAATAAAGTGTTTCGTAAATTCATGGTCTGATGGAAATTGGACTTCTAAATAGGTCTCTCTCCAGGCATCAAACCAATGTGTTGACTGGGGAACATGAAATTTTCTACCATCTGTAAAAATAAACACTGCTAAAGTTGTGAAATAAATAAAAATTATCTACTGTTAGTTAAGGAATGTCACAATACCAATTTCGAGAGTTACTGTTTTATCATGATAATTGTGTAACACAGCATTGTTTAACTCTCTTCTGGCTTCAGTGGGTTGTAATGGCTTCCAGTTAACATCTCTTATTATTAATTTCCAGTTTTTTATAGTACAAACATTTCCACTTGGGTCACGGAATTGACCTGAAATAATAATAATTTTAGTACTTGGTTTAAATTAATACTATTCTCAAACACTTAAATAAAATGTATACTGATACAATACACCTAAGCTTAGCATTGTATAGTTTTTGGAAGAAGTACCTGAATAACATTTGAGCCTAAATAGCGAGCAACAAAAATCCACCCAGACCTCTACTTTAAAATGGTGACAAAAGTGAGATGTTCAAAGGCTTTACATTGTTAGAAATAGCTACAATTTATTAACAAACTATGTCATAATTGTTTGTTATTGATTGATGTTCTTGATCAACATTAGAATGTCAAGTTGCCAGAAAACAAAGATAAATTCAGAAAATCTTACATCAATGTCCAATTTCTTTCAGGAAGTGAATATAGAATTTTAAATAAACAGACAAATTAAGTTTCCTGGTAGTCCCTATACATACGGCATTTAGGATAGCTCAACTAGGATCACCCATTCTCTAGTCTCTTTTTTGTGTATTACATTTTATTTAATGTTATAATAACTACGTTTTAGTCAGAAGTCAGTGACTCCTAGCCCCTTTAATAATTGATTCATTAGAGATAGTATAAATACCTTCCCAATCCATAGTGGTAAATGGTTGTAACATTTCAGTAAAAGACAAGTTATTCTTTGAAACAACATTTTCTACTTTTGGACTGCACAAAACTGCGATAATCGGTGAAAATGAGTCTTGAATAAACTCTTGGGCAGTTTTGCCTAATCTTGCCATATTTGCTTTGCTTTTTCAAAATAATTATATCTATTTTTCAGCATATGAATAATGAATTTTATCGCAACTAAGTACACAGTGAGTTAACGCCACAAATCAGTTATTCACAGAATTTACACGAATGGTACTGTAGCTCCTGCCCAGGGGTGACAATCTTAATAGTGGCAAACGAGAAAACGTATCATTATAGGTCTGCAAAATGAAGTGAGACAGTAAATACATTGAGGTCCTTACATGGAAGTGTCATTTTAATTTGGTAGTATTATAATGTAAGATATTAAAGAAACTGAAATATAGATGGCGTTATTTGTAATGACGATGATGCGCGATTGCGTAGTAGTTATGCTTAGGTGTGTAAGAGGGCGCTATCACATCTTTTATTGGTTCTACTCTTACCCTATCTTTTTTTTCAGCTAAAATAAAAAAATAAATAATAAAAATTTTGAGTTGCATATTGAAGCAATTACTAAAATTTAATGTTTATTATCAATTAGCCAGAAATAAAATAAAATTCAAGAATTTATTTTCTACTGGCAACATTAAATCCATTTTCTACATGCAACATTATGCAAAATTGTCAATCAAACAAATTTGGCTGCCGGTTTGCGCTGAAGTGCTTTTCGGTGTCTTGTTTGTTTTCCAGATTTTATCCCTATTAGTGCTTTATCCACCTAAGTCCGTTAAGTTGAGCCTCTGCTCCTTCGGCCGTGTCGATTTTGTGCTTGAGGTGATCGAAATCTTGTGAATTTTGTGCTTGAGATAGGACTCGTTGACCCGTTTTGTGATAATTAATATTTATCATGTCTAATAGAAAGTGTTGTGTTCCCGGATGTACAAATGGCTTAGGTAAGCATTTATCAACATCCTTAAAACAAATAGTCGTCATTTTGTCACGACTCCACTGAATTCTAACTTGTTACCCTTTTTTTCAGACACTACGGGGTATTTACATAAATTCCCTAATCCAGATAAGGATAGGCAGCTATTTAATACATGGGTCTTTCATATTGGTGGTGACATTTTGCAACTTGAAAATAACCATATTTTCAAATACCGCCGCGTCTGTAATGATCATTTCGAACCAAAATATTGGTGCCGGAATAACCGACTTGCCAAAGGAGCTGTACCTACAAAAAACATGCCAGGTTAGTTTTAGTAAAATACCCAAATTAAGGTACCTGTTTACCTTAAAGAGTACCTAAGTCTCAAATTTCTAGAGTTGATGTTAGAAAGAAATAAACAGTCATGTTATTTGAGTTTAAAGTAAACTTTCCAAATCACAAAATGAAAAGCTGCAGTAAGTCTAAAACATCTGAATAGAGATTTCTTTGGAGCCACAATTTCTGTATGTACGCAGTATGTCATACAAGAGTTTCTATATTACATTTCAAAATTTACTATATTTATAATTCATATTATTTTATCGTTGTTTACAGGATTATCTTGCTCGAAATTCAGCATTGAAAAAAGAGCACTAAGACCTCTTCAGATTTCAGGACCGTCTACATCAAAAGGTATATTTTATCATATACATATAAACAAGCAATTCATTTTATACATACATACATACATTTACATTACGTATGTACTAGCTTCCACTTGCGGCTTCGTCCATGGTGTATTGATAAAAAGTGGCCTATGTCTTAATCCAGGGTATCACCTATCTACATACCAAATTTCAACCAAATCGGTCCAGCCATTTTTGAGTGAAGTTATTTCAAAGATCATTTATTCCTACAAATTAGGCTGAAATTGAGTAACTTGAATGTCACATTTACCAAAATCCTTTGCTATTTTTAATTTGTTGTAATACTTAAATAGCACTGCATTACACAATTTTGGTACCCTCTTGACTGAATGAATAGGTAATGAATCATAGATCAAATGTTCCAAACATAATATGTGGTATCCATAACGTCTAGTTTTCAAGGTACATGTCAATTATGATTTCTACTACTCTCACTTAGGCATACAAAAAACCATTACCATGTCTGAAATAATTTACTTTTGTATTACTTTGTTTTGTTTAATACTTGTTTCTTTTCAATAATGTCAACATATTTGTGCATAATATGCGGCACCCATGCGGACAGCATATAGTGTAATTGATAGATAGACACTAGCAATAAATGATGTAATAATAACATATACTAATCACTGAATATTATTATTTACAGAACCTGCGCATCTACATATACACTCACAAGGTTCAATTGAAGATGTACAAATGAAAGAGAATCTTGGTGAGTGATCCTACATACAAGCATTTAATCAGCAATTATTTTACACATATTCTGTCCTGGAACTCCTTCATGCGCCGGATAAAATGTAGCCTCTCTCGATAAATGTGCTAATTTACCTTAAAATCATCTTAAATTGAATTATTTTTGTTGTTCCTGAGTTATAATTTTGCAAACAATTAAAGTAAACTAGCCTCTCTATAAACCTATCCCTTAAGACAAGAGTGATTGATGAAATACAGTTTGTTAAATTACATTTATATGTCATATGCATAAGTCCTAAAATGTTAACATCCTTATCACTACATAGTATAAAACAAAGTCGCTTTTTCTGTCATGTGTCATGTTGTATGTCCCTATGAACGCTCAAATCTTTAAAACTACGCAACGGATTTTGATGCGGTTTTTTGTAATAGGTAGAGTGATTCAAGAGGAAGGTTTTATGTATAATAACATACATTAAATACTGGGAAATACTGTTATCCCGTGCGAAGCCGGGGCGGGTCGCTAGTTGATATTATAAACTATATAAAAGAAAAAGTAACTTTGTCTAGTAGTGGGCTGGCTTTAATTAATTCAATATGATTCAAATAATGGTTACTCAATATGAACTGCTACATTCATGATGATGGTAATGATCATCAGCTTAATTGGTTTGTATATAATAGGCACACATTTCTTACCAAATATGTTAATGACCTTTCAGATCCTGTCACTTCAGAATCTCAGTCTGTACACAGTGATAGACAGCCTCATAGTGAAGAAGAAAATGTTGAGGTGGTGAAAGATCTTGGTAAGCAACACAATTGTAATCAAACTTAATAACTTCAAAGCTGAGTTTGCTTGTTACACTCACTATCATGGTTTATTAACTAGGTACTGATTTATAGATTTAATACATATTTCAATCATGGGATACTTTCACACACAACTAGCTTTGATGCTATCTCACTCATATGTACTCTTAAATTCTGCAATTTTTATTCATATGATTCTTATTATTTTTTCAGTGCATCGCAAAGTTAAATGTGTTAGTAAGAAGGCGGTAAAACAGGTTGCTGTTACGAAAACTGAGCGTGCTCTGTATCAGAAAATGCTGCAAGTTGGTGTGAAACTCAGCAAATGCCGTAGCAAGGTTAAAAGCAGGCAATCAAGATCAAGGCCCTGCAAAATATTACTACAAACCCTCAATTTTAGAAACTCTAGACAAAATGTCTAGCACATCAAAAATTTTAACTTTGCTGCAGTTCAGGGAGCACAAAAGGAAAAAAAGGCCGGCGTTTCACATTAGAGGAAAAATTGTAGCTTTGACTATCCTCAAGCAAAGCCCAAAAGGATACAGATTCCTGAGGAAAATCTTTATCCTGCCATCACGCCAAATTTTAATAAAATTAATTAATATGGCAGATATAAATGCTGGTATCAATAAAAATTTGATGGCACAAATAAAAAGCCACACTTAAAATGAAACCAGAGCACAAATTATGTGTGGTTCTTTTGACGAAATGTCACTAAAACCGAATGTGGCATACAATGAAAGGAAGGACAGAGTGAGTGGGTTTGTAACCAATGGGCAAGAGACACTGCCTGAGTATGCAGATCATGCGCAGGTATTTATGATAAGAGGACTTATAAAAAATTATAAGCAACCCGTTGCATACACATTTTCTCAGTCTGCCACAAAGGGACCAGAACTGGCAAAACAATTAAAGGCTGTCATCACAGAACTACAAAATGCTGGTCTTAATGTGGTAGCAACAGTGTGCGACCAAGGAACAAATAATGTTAACTGCATTAAATTCTTGTTACAAGAAACAAGAGGTATTCTGTTAAGAAAATCAGAAGAACCTGAGGGAAATATTATTTTAATAAATAAACAGGAAATCATTCCCTTGTATGACCCACCTCACTTAATGAAATGTATAAGAAATAATTTAATAACGAAAAATCTACTATATAAAAAAGACAACAAAATGCTAATGGCAAAGTGGGAACACATAACTGCACTGCACCAAGAAAACCCAGGCTACAAAGGCATAAGACTGGTGCCAAAATTAACAGACTCCCACTGCATTCCCAGTAAAATTCCACGGATGAAAGTTAAATTTGCTACGCAACTATTCAGCCAAACTGTAGCATCAAATATGGGCTACCTAGCAGGTAAATAAACTTTATTACATAATGTTTTCACATTGCATTATTTTATCGATACTTATATATTATAAAGCTGAAGATTTTTTTGTTTGTATGTTTTCTTAACCATGCTAATCTGAAGAACCAATCCAATCACCAAGGTCGATCAGGTCTAATTTGAAATAATCTTTCACCGTTAGATAGCTCATTTATTGAGGAAGACTAAAAGTGACTTTTAATCTGGGTGCGCGAAGTAGCTTTCACGGGATGCGGTAGAACCGCGGGCGGAAGATTGTATAGTAAAAGTTTTCACAAATTAAAACTGCTCCCAGTTCAGATTTAATAATAACAAGTTTCTTATTGATGACTAGATGCCATAGTAGCCAGTGTATCTGCCTGCCACAGGAGGTCGCGGGTTCGATTCCCGCATAAGTCAAACATTTATGTGTGTGGGTGTTTCTACATATGTACACTATGTTATGTTATTTATAAAATATTTATATTTATATAAGTTCATTTATTGGTTGTCTGCTGTACCCAAATTACAAGCAAGCAATGCTTTGTTTGGGACTAGATTGCGTTGTAAGAACGTGTGAGGAATATTTATTAATATTTTTTCTTATTTTTGCAGAAAAGGAATAATCTCTCAAGATGCGCAAAATACAGCGGACGTCATCTTGTTTTGACAAACTTTTGACTCCATTAACGGAAGCTTCGGGAAAAGGAAGCACAGTAAACCACTGCTGGGACCTGCGACGCCGAACTCAATACATCACAAAACATGGATGGAGGCAAAAATATTTTTAAAAAATATGAAATTTGTGAATGTAAAAACCTCGAATGTGGAGTATGTTCCCACCTTAAGTAACTGGGTATGGACACTAGAAGGAATAGAACTGCTTTTAAAAAATTGCTGCGAAGTACGGAGTGACATCGGTTTGGTTGCGGCATCTGAATCAGGATCCAATAGAAAATTTTTGGATCGATAAGGAGTCAAGGATGCCGCAACGTAAACCCTACTCCAGATGGATTTGAAGCAGCATTTAGCAGCCTTTTAATAAACAGCCTATCTAGTGTCCATGCCCCAGGGACAAATTGTGAGGCAGATAATTGCCACGCTTTGCATGAAGTTCTCATCACAAGCGGGGCCTGCAAAGAACAAATAAATTGTGAGCTCTCTGAGATTCCGGACATTGAATTTACAGCCCTTGAAGACAAAAGCGACCCCGTATAATTGGGGGCTACAATATGTTAGCGGTTATTTTATTAAAACCGCTAAGAAGAAAGTCTTCAAGGGTTGTAGTGAATGTAAAAAATTTAATGTCCGATCAGGAACACGATTATTTAAAATATAGAGAGTATGCTAATAAAAATGGCTTTGCAGTCCCAGCGACTCTCTCTTAAATTGTGTTTCGAATCTGCAGGATATAAATTACACAATAATTAAAAATGTTTGGAAAAAAAATATTTAAAAGATTTCATCAAAACATTAATATTTATACATTTGAAATTCGATTTCATAAAATGTGAAATTCATAAAGAAAAATTAATAGACTTTTTAATCAATATATCCTGCAGATTCTTTATTTACAATTACTGTAAAGATATTAATAAAATATTAATAAATAGGAGAGAGTGTGATGATGATACGGATTCCTATAAGCTAAAAGCGAAAAAATTATACATGAAATGTTTTAAAAGAAAAAAATAAATTATATTAAAGGTTATCAGTGTTTTATTTATTGAAAAACATCTTATAAATATTAAACAAAAAGAAACAAAAATCTACCTAGACCCAGTAACCACTGCTTTATGTAGCTATATGTATATATATTGACAAATAGTTTCTTAAACCTGCGTTCAGAAGGCGCCACTTGTCTTACTTAGTTTGGTAGTCGAGTTGGACCTCTATTTCATAATATAAAAAGTACTCTGTGCTCCTGCCTTTCTGAAATCAATTTTTACACGGACAGATCACAGATTTATTATTTCATTGCGATTAAATACTTTATAATAACAGAAGTACTCTGCTGTGACTATGTCCATCTGACAAGTCAGTGACAGATGGTGACATGGTGACTGACATGTAACATGTAACCAGGGGCCGATTTGACATTGACACTGACAAACACACAATGACTATGGTGACCAAGAATTTGGAACGGGGCGGGATCATCATCATCATAGGCCGCCCTCTTTGATCTCCACAGATACCTGTTGGAAGCGGCATGCATCCAGCGTCGGGGCGGGGTATTTAGGTGATTTTATCTTGATCTTTTTGACTGTAAAGGAGAATGGCGTTCTTGTCCTCTGGGCTATCAGCGGCTAGAAATAAAATTGGTATCAAATGATAGGTCATGTAATGAAAGATTTTTTATTCTTCTCTCTCTTTGGTAAGTTTCTTTCGAACGTTTGCAACGAACGGAGCGTCATAGAATTTTAACGTCGTGTAACGAAACGTAATGACGGATTTTCTTGTTTTTAATTATTTTCTTAGCTGATGACTAGATGGCGCTAAGCTAGGTATACGTGATTGCAACGGAGCGTTATATCTTATTACACGTCGGTAAACCGTTTTGTAGGGTAACCATGTATTCAAGTGTATCGTTTTTGTAGGGCATGGTGATAATAAACTTGAAAAGCTTTTCAAATGAAGTAATGCTCAATCTAAAATACTCAAAAATATCTTCTTCAGTTCTCAACCCATAGTACTATAGAGTAAAATAGTTCCCATCAGAGTGAGAGAGATTAACCCAGAATCTTCTTTTTCTTTTATATTATTCAACAATAACAGCAGGTGCAATAATCTTTTTGCAATCTACGAATGAAAACGAGTCCACGAAAACAAGACGAGGCGTGATGAAAAGTTACATGTTGCACTAAAGTGCAAACTCACTTCATGCTCTTTTGATTCCCTCGCTATCGCTCAGGATTCCAATCTTTTAATCCTTTGGTTCCTCTGTCATCCAAATTGAGCTCTCATTAAAAGCAACTTTGCATTCTTGTACAACAGATAACTCTTAACTGTGATGTAACAATAAACACAAGATTAATGTCCATATCGTTAGTATTTAATGAAAAATTCATTTTACAAAATTCAAGTATACCTATACAACCAATTAAAAGTAATAAAATTGTTTACGAAGAAAATATGAACTCGTAAATGCATTACTTACATAAAAATATAATCCATTAATATCTTAAATTAGGTATAATAATATAATAAAAAGATTTTTGATATTCGGATAATTTTAAAGCAATAATTGTATGAATTTAAATGTAATGAACACCAGTGAATGTTATTGATTTCAGGTACCGTCACTTTAATTATGCAACCTAAGCAGTGATACTTTCAATAAAATTATAGAACATACATGATTAAGAATTTCGATAATTTAAAGAAGTTGTGTAACAACCTCAGGAATCATGAATTACAGAGAGCAGGGCTGATAGCTGGATCTTCAATCAGGTGTTACATAAGTACCGCACACGAACGAGAACATTTACCGCACAATTATTGCTTTACACATTCTGATACATTTTATATGAATATATAGCCTACACAGCGTGGCCAGGGACCTGCCTGCTGGTAATTTCTGGCCTTAAATTTGTAAAATACAAAACGCCGTAACTGCTTCATGATAGAACTAGCAAAACCATTTCGACCAAAATGATCACAATGCATTCACGTCTTTGGTTTCGTAGCGTAAAACTTTACCGAATTTTTAATTGAGAATGTAAATAAAGATTTCATTTACATTGAGTATTTCACATCTTATCATTTTATGTGTATATTCTGCTATCTGCACTAACAATCAATACGATTCCTTAAGTTAAGTGACAGTATAGTGGAATGGTATTACGGAGCTTACAACCGAAAACACATAATTACAGTATTCTCTACAAAAATAATACTTAATTAATTACGATGCTATATTCCCAAATGAGTCTTATCATAACTTAAAAATAACGTCAAGATATAAAATGGGTATATTAACTTAATTTTGCTAGATGCACCATTTGAACGGAAATTGTTGACACGATTTTGAATATGGTAGTAAACGTGATTGCACTATAAGTCTCAAGTACCAGTAAAGCTAATTCTGAATAGAGAGATATGAATCAACAAAACATTTAACAACACTATGTTCAAAAAAACTCGGTAGCTGCCAAAGAATACTATTTACACAGTATTTTTCTCTATTAAATTATAGCCTAGCTAAATATTTGAAATAAGCTAACGGCTATGCAGAATTAACTTTACAGCAGCTACAGATTTAATATTTCGATTAAGTGTCAGTAGAAACCAGATAAGAAAAACATCATTAAACTAAATTAAAAATAATGAATTATCTCATAATACTACAAGTTACAAAACTAATTAAGTGGTTCCAAACATCTGTGTCGGTCAGAAGTGGCGTTGTCTCCTCACGAAACCAAGAATCCACTCTACCTGCCAATTAAGATATTTAACGTTTATCGCAATGATTGCACGTCACGCCACTCCGGCTCGTTAAAGGCACACAAACTTTATATGTAGCTTTGCGCGTTATATTAAGCACTACGAAAACGCCCGTTTATGAAAATTCGTCCTTTCATTTTTTTGCATTTAAGAGTATGCGAAAGGATTTCGTAAGAATGGACCCTTCCATTTTTGTAACAATTTGTGCGAGAATATATCAAGAATATATCTGGATAGATAACAGTGATATCTCTAGGGGTAATCTAATCATCACCACGCGGGGTACACGGACTGATTCGCAATTGATTTTACTCCAATTGTGATACCCACAAGATTTTGACACGTTAGGTTTTTATACCGAACACATGTTATGCCCTAATAATAGTTTATACCTGGGAGCCTATGTTCTATGTAGGCACCGCTTATTTAAGAACTGATTCGTCTTTAAAGTATTGTTAACGAACTTCATTTAAATGAAGTGGTTTCGAAATTATCATTTTATTGTATCAAAATTATGTCACGATTTTATAATAGGTACTATACTTTCTGGTACGGATATCTAAGAAAATAAGTACTTACCCTACCTAACTACTTATGTATAGACAGCTATTCAGAATCTATGCCTCTACAACCGAAATATTGAGATTTAATAGGCTGACGCGCTTGTCATACTTTCTTGCAATTCGGGAAATGTAACATAACGCATTTGAATGCCATTGCATGTACATATATGTACTTTATGTCGCGCAATAATATATTCTCTTTCAAAATTTCACGAATCAAATGAGGTACATACATTCTGAGTGAGATTACTCAAAGTTCGAGTTGAACATATTAATGTTAAGGTCTTCGAAGGTAGCAGTCCCGCTCTGGTCCAATATCTGCAGCATGTCGGAGAGCTCGTGCGGCGCGTGCGCTCCCTCGGCGCCGGCCGCGCCCGCCGCCGCGCCTGCGCCCGTCTGCCACGACCACATGCCTGCCACATTTTTAGATCATGTAGGTAGGTATAGCGATGAAACGGGAAAGATTATAATCAAAATTCCTTGATCATGTTCATCAAAAAAGGAAAAAAATAATTTAATTATCAATTATAGTTAATTTGCTGCGCCCAACAGGGTAATGTATAACTAGGATAAGGATGCATATCTATATACATTTTGCAATAGCTGCGCCGATCGACCCATCAAAGTTTAAGCTAAGCTAGCCAGAAGACAGAAACTCTGAAAAAAAGTTTTACCAAGAAGCACTGTGTTGCCCAGGTGAGTTTAGAAAGTTAGATAGGCAGATGCTCCTAATAAAATACTGAAACTCAGTGGCATCTGGTTAACATGGAAGCTTTCCCCAAAATAGAAAAGGGTATCGTAGTGTAGTCGTAATGTGAGGTGACAGTGTTACATGTCTTGGTGTGTGGCTTACCGTGCGAGGGGTGCGGGTGGTGGTTGTGGTGGTAGTGCGCGGCTGGCGGCAGGTAGGCGGGCGCGGGCGGCGAGCGCGCGGGGGACGCGTCCGCGGCCGCCGCTCCCGCCGCCTCGCCGCTGTACGCGTAGCTCTCGCCCGCGCCGCCGCCGCCGCTCTGACACAGGTTCACTCATTACTTGTCGGACACTTTCAAGGGCTTGTACACAAAATTGCGATGCGAAGTCGCAAAAATCAGGGAGCTCTTTTGCGACGCATTTCAAAACAATTCGCGTCGCGCTGATTAACTGTGTAGTGTACAAGCCTTTAATTTCACACAATCATTTTGTTATTATGGTACTAGAATTTATAGTTCATGAACATTAAGATAAAGTTCAAGAAATGTATACAATTTATGTCAGTCTTTTACAATTCTAAATAAATCTATCTTTTTGAACATAGAAGCAGGTATTCAAGTAAACTTGCATTGTATTAAATTTGTTCCCCTTTTGAAACTGTTATAAAAGGTCAGGCATTCACTTCAATACAGGTCTCAACACAAAAATAAAAAAGCAATTTACTGAAATGATTTGGAAACTTTTTTCACTGTTGGAACGCTAACTCTTTCTGAGTACCATAAGCTAAATTACCTATTACATATTACCCCGGTACAGGCCGTAGTCCTCACGGGACGGGGGTGAAACCGCGGGAAAACATTTAAGATATCCTTGTAAAAGTGTAGTAGTTTTTAAAGCAATGGTGTGGTCGACTTACGGTGCGCAGCGTGGTCCAGGTGGTGTGCGGCGGAGTGTTGGCGGGGCGGTGCGGCGAGTACTCGGGCGCGTAGTGCGGCGCGTAGGCCGGCGCCGCCGCCGCGCCCGCCTCGCCCGGCGACCGCGCGCTGCCGCCGCCGCCGCTCACTGGCAAACCAAACGCTATTGGAGCCACGGAACCTTGTCCCGCGCCCACTCTATCATTTACAACAAGTATACGATTGATCTGAACACAATATTACATTTTCTTAGAAAGTTTTCTTGATGAGATTAAATACTGCTAATTAACCATGAAAAAGATCAGTCGTCATAATATGAATGACATAAAAATTATACATTTTCAAGCATAGCTACAAAATGCCAATGCGACTGTTAACTGCATTCTGCACTGAAAACCCGTCTAAATTGTGAATAAATCATTAAACCACGAGTTTGAAGGCATCTGTCTCAGTCTAGTATACTGTAACTAAATAGGTTTATGCTATCATAGCGAATACAATTGTAGACGTACGATAAGTACCTGGTGGCGCATGGTGCTGTTGGTGCAGATTAGGTGCTTGGGCTTGATACACGTCTCGGTGGCGTAAGTGGTAATCGTAATTCTCTTCCGGGGCAGCTTCGCCTGTTGTACTACCTAACGACCGACTGGGAATAAAAACAATGAGTCAGGCATGGTGATTTCTTTTTATTTCTTTAACGAGCCCTAATTATATAAACACATACTTCGCTAAAGTGTTGGTGCAGACGATGTACTCTACGTCATCATTGTAAGGGTTTAAAAATGCGAACGCTGAAGTTCTTAACCAAACCCACTCTCTGCTCTTGGTGCGAAATCGGTACATGAGAGAGATGATTTGGCCTTTCAATTTCAATACTGAAACAATAAAATATTATTATTATTTCCGTCGTAGTAAGAATATTCGTCGGTGATACATTCCATAGAATAAGTATTTAGAACCTTGGTCAAAGTTATCTCTCATGTGCTGTTGGTCCTCTGGATGATAGAACTCGTAACAAAGTTTGCCCAACAGATCGGCCGGTGCGTACCCGACCACCTGCGTGGCGCGTTGATCGGCGAAAGTGAATCGACCGTCCACTGAATGCCGCGACACAAACTCCACTCCGCCGCTACATAAACTGTTCTCAGAGGAGTTGGGCGTTGATGTGACCTGTTTAAATAAAGTTATTAGATAATAAATAAATCCTTAAATGACTGAGATGTGAAGAACTGCTTATAGTATTTATCAACATACCTGAAGTCTTCCGATAGCAACTAGGCAACAATGGGATGTGTCAAGCTCTTCCTGAATAGGACGATCCATCTGCATACCTGGAAACAGATCTGATGTCCCAACACACATATAACTATGTTTCTTAATGTTTTTTAGACATAGAACTCATAGCAAATGTTTAGTGAAATACCACGATACTACTAAATGATAAAAAAATTACATGTGTATTACTGGGATGAAGGTAAACAGTTTCGTAGCTTTTTTTTCTGCCGAGTCTAAGCTACCTCCCCACCAATTTTCAGCCAACTTACGCGACTTAATTTATATAGATTTTCAAATAAGTTGGATATTATGTCGGTATATTGTGTTACCTGTAGGAGGCCAATTTTTAATATATCCGGTGCAATGTACAACGGCGTAATTATGGCCATCATGCGAAGGGCCTAATGAGTTTCTTGCACGCAGTCTTCCGAGATGTGCACCCTCTGCAGATCCACCGACGCGCATTCGACATATGAAACCACGCCGGGAGCCCATGACTTGACGCATGGATGCTGTGATAAGTAAAATCGACAATTTTAAACATTATTGCATTTTTTTTTATACCTATCTAAATATTCTTATCATAAAATGACTTACATTGGTGACCTTCTTTCTTGACTGTCCCTGTTTTAAGATCCAAGATACGACCTGTGTTTTGAGGTTCTTGTGTGCTTAATTGTTCTCTAACTTTTTCCACATCATCTGGATGTACTTGATCATATAAGCATGATGAGTACCATTCACCCTAAAATAGAACGATGTCATTAAAATTCGAAAGTGATTTCTGTAATTCCTGATCTCATCGCCATAGTATATTGATTATTTTAGACATGCAACATTTTATATGAAGAGACATTTAGCTGACCTGCGAGTAGTTCAAAACTGGTGCTATACTGTCACTGACATAGATAATACGTCCAGTATCGCAGCTGACAACAAATAAAAACCCATCAGCCGCTTCAAGGATTAAATGTTTTAATTCCTGATCAGTTAGGAAGGATGGTTTGTACGTGCCGTCTGTTGAAGTATTACCAGTACCTAAAAGATAATAAAAATTGCATTTCACCATACTACAGTAGGAAATACATAAAGACATGTAGGTATATTAAGGGCTACAAGAATAAACTTTTACAAGATACCTCTTAAGGCTTTCATGTGCGCTACTGCCATACGCAGTATGGTGAGTTTGTCTGGTTTCCGCGCGAGGGCCGAGCATGTTGGAACCATATCAGACAGTTCCGTGATGTACGCCGTCATCTTGTTTCTTCGGCGACGTTCAATTTCGCAGTGGTTCTCGCGGCTGGAAAAAAAAAACATTTCAACAATTTCCATCAATTTCATTTTTATATGACTCTTGTAGGTTTTATACAACAGATGCAACGAGTTTTGTAGTTTTTAGTCTCTACCACAATACCACAGTTTAACATATTAGTTATGTGTTAACAGTTGGGAAGCTACCTACGAAACTTGTGACTGAAATATGTGTCCACACACAGGCGCATTGACTAGACCGTTATGTACTTCTCCCCATGCTGTCAGTATCGAGTGTCGTCCTGACCCACCGCGCTAGTTGTGCTTGTGCCGTTCGCCAAAATAAGAACTAAAGTTCGACAGACATGTGGGAAACTTAATCATCCCTAATTTTACAAAAACAAAACGTTCTTATTTATAAATCTCATTTAATTGTTAAATGTTATTAATTTGACGTTGCTACATACATGTCACCTAATGTCGCTGTGTTGCGATTCAAAAAGTAAAGGATCGGTGAATATGTTTAATTTGAAGGGTTTACTTTCTTCTAGCTCAATGTCCTAAATTATATGCTTATTTTTTTAAGAATGCCACTGGCCTATACAATGAATTCACAAAACATTACACGAAAGACTTATCTAAGATTACGGCTACAGAAAAAGGTTTTTGAGGAACTTGAAGACGATGGTGCTGCCAAAACAACAGAAAATCAATTGTCTCGCGTGGATCCGCGCACAAAGGGTTAATGAAGATTCAATAATTTATTGCGAAAATAATACCGTAATATATATTTTAAAGTGACACCTACTGCTTCAATGGAGCTTACATCACCATTTTGACAACTTGGCTTAGCTTAATTAAAGTAAGAAGTCTGGTGCCTGCCGTCGGATTTGATTAAAGCGAGAGCGATAAATACGACGGCACCATAAAACAATTTAGGATGGAGGCTTCGAAAGTGCCATACGATGTACAATAAATATATAACTAAAAATGTAGTATGTATAAACGAAATTGATATTTTCATTAAAAAATGAGTTAAGAGAAGAGCGCGCACTTGTCGCGTGATAAGACACGTTTTCAATCATCACACAGTAACCTATTAATGGGCGTTGTGGGTATGAGAAAATTGCAGGCCTTGATGTTAGCACTTGTGTTCAATTAACCGTTAATGGCATAAATGAGCAGTACTTATTTTAATTTTTAGTCTAGCTGTTTTCCCGCGGTTTCACTCGCGTCCTCGGAGATAATGTGGCTTCCTAAATGTGCATACGAGTAAGTAAAGAGCAATTAATTAAAAACAAAAAAATATGTAGGAAAAACATGCATTTTAAACAAAATTATAGCCAAGGCAAGAATATTAATTTAAAAAATGTCAGAAGCATGAACTGAAACTTGCATCTGTAGAGATTGATGTTATTGAATCAACTATAATTGTTAAAAAGCCAATTTAAAATTGTTATGCAAGATGGTATTATTTGCAAATCCATTCAATATTCTCTAGAACATAATCGATGACATTTCGTTATTCATCACTGTAACCATCAGTTATAAACAGTCAGGCAGGAATATAACCTAATTGAGAAACTTAACTTAATTAGACAAATGTAAAGAAGTGATCAGCACACACAGAACCTGAGGGATACTGGTATTATATTAACAACTTTACTAAATGCCCACACACTAGTTACTGGTATCTGCGATAATCAAAATCTGTAACATAGAACCACCCTTACCTTGCAAATCTTTCCTTATCCTGAATGTTATCCTCCTCCATCCTTGTATATTTCCCTCCACTTGCGTCGTCTTCATCTGACCTATGAAGAAAAAAAATTCACATAAAAAAATCAAATAACATATAATTAATATAAAACTTATTATGGCAAACAACCTGACAAATGCGAGACTGACTAAAGCACACAGAGTCCCATACCAATTATCTATAAAATAGCCAAAAAATCTTCATTTAATTCTACTTTTTAGGATTTGTTGTTATAGAGAAAATAACAATATATCATCTGTGATCAACAAAGGTACAAAGAAATATAAAATTTCGAATTATTTTGTGACTTGGAATTTATGTTGCTAAGCTACTTTTGTCACTAACAGCCTTGCTACAAAGCCATAAACATCGGTTGAACACTTGTCTAAATAAAATGTGGCTGCAAAACAGACCTTATTTCAACGTCTTAAACTGGCATTTATTTAGACAAGTGTTCAACAGATGTTTAAAAGATTTTCTGGTATGACGGTTAGTGTTTAGCTACTTTTGAACTGAATATGAAGTTTTATTTTTTTCTTTTATATACTGTATCATAGCAATCAATCAATTTATTAAAAAATCAGCCTTCAGCCAGTGCCAAGTTTTTGCCTTTCAGGTTAGACCATAATATGCTTTTGCCAGGTTAGCCACCGATCCAGGTACATACCAAGGTACTTTGCATCATCCACTCGAGGGATGGTCATTATGGGTGGACAAGTTTGCCTTCTGAGAGTTAATGTGACATTTTTCAATTTGATTTGATTGTCTTTAATACACTATTTGTTAAACCACATTTCAACAATTAATCATTCAAATAAACTTTTTAAATCTAAATTTAATAGTGTTTCAGATTATATCTGAATATTATTATGATTAACAAGAAGCTAATCAGTACAGTCACATAACATCAACACTTACTTATAATATAAATTCCAATATCAATTTGAAATCCAAGACATTATGTTTCAGTTATACTTTTTAATTTATCCATCTTATCCTAGAAACTCACCCAACACTGCCAGCACGGCGTTTTTGTATATCCTTTGCTGGGTCAGCCCCTATAAAGATATTTACATTTTTTACTTAATTCTGCTATTTAAATCAGCATGACATGACTAAGATATTTCTCATAACTAGTTACGTATTTTTTTATTCTTATTCTACTTAATAGTTTACTGATGATCATGAGCAGAGCAGTTACTGGCTCAGTGGAGTAATTTTGGCATTGAATTCTGATAAATATATGAATTAGAGCCATGCAGGATGTTAGTGAACCAAAGTACATAATTTGTAGAACAAAATCCGGCTAATTTGTAACTGTTCTTTCTGTTTATCTATGTTCAATAAATAAGTATCAGTCAATAACAAAAGCCTATTTAAAAAAATCTGCAGGGCATTGAGAATAACAAGACAAAAAGTTAGGTAAAAATTGTGCCCAATATTTACAGTCCTACCATGAACTAATAAACAAAACTACTAGTTCGATAAAAAGTTCTTTGGTGAAATGGCAACTCATAAACTTAGAACTATTTTAAGCAAATAAAGTACATTCAAAATTTTGATTTACTAGCAACGCGTCACGCGGTGCAATGTCAAATTGAAAATAGGTCGATAACTTTAGATTTTTTACGTACCCATATGGCATTGGAAACAAATTTAAAATATCGTAATTATTGAGAAGCTAAGTCGTAATTAATACATAAGTGATATCTTATATCGGTATGCGTGGATTTCCTTTTAATTACAGCAACAAAATGTTCACCAACCGGGGATAGTGGGAGCCACGGCAGACATCGGTCAGTAAACTCATTAGTCCACGTTATAATATCACTAACAAATGAAAAATAAAAACTTTTCAATCCACAACAGTTAAGTTCATTTATACACAAAGCAGTACGTATGTTTACAGCTCTTCAATACAACACAAACGCCATTTTCCATTTGCAACAATTCCAGATCCAACCAACACAAAAACGTCACATGTAATAAAAATGTTGCCATATACTTGACAAAAAACATTTTTAACGCGATTTATTCCAGTTTATAAATAAGATCTCATAAGGGATCCCAGAATCAATCAAGTGCACTAGAGATTTCCACGTAAATAAACTTCATGGTTTCACTTGTTTGCTTGACGCCAAGAATTTTGGTGATGGTGTGGGTCCATTCAATGGTCCATTCTAGTTACTTCACCAGATGCGTTCTAGCTAGAAAAGCAGATTAACAGTGTGCTCAAGTCCGATCAAGTGATCGTTCAGAGCATTCGGATAATAACTTCTTTTCGCCTTTTATTCCCTTTTTTCTATTTTTTTAAGGCAGATTTACTTAAAAAAATACTGCCTTATAAAAAAACATTGCACCGAGTCTTTTGAGCCGAGGCTCAAGAAAGTCAGATTTCTAGTAAGTAAGTTCTTTTCAAATTTTTTGACATGTTTATGCCTATTTTCTATTTTTAAATTGTTGATGACAAGAACGTTTCGTTATACGACCTCAAAATTATATAAAATTGATAAGATATAACGCTCCGTTCTTTGCAGTAACGTACCAAGATCAGCGCCATCTATCCATCAGCTAGAATAAAAAAGAAAATCCCTCATTTCGTATTTTATACTAATCACGAACATGTTTCGTACTTTTTCATGCCTGCTTTACATGAAAACGCAAACTCGAGCTCATTGGGCTCTTGTGTGCCCAGGATTGCCTCTACCTGTGGGACGTAAAAACCGAGTCATGCAAAAACCGCCGAAAAAAGGACTGATACAGAAAGGGCTTAAGTAGAAACATGATCAGTTTTAGTAAGTTCCGGTAGTAAAGTGTACATCTAGCGTGCCCTCTATAAAGCTGAATGGAGCTGTGTTAGGGTGCATCAGTTCAAATAATCTGGGTCACCTTATTACCGAGGACCTTAATGGTGGATATTGAACGTGAACGTAGAGCACTGTCCGTGAGAGCAGGGGCCCGATTCTCCTAAGTTAATAATGTCAAAATTGAATAGAAATCGAATCGCAATATGATCGCAATAGCAGTTTTAACCATATCGGGCATTCTGCCCGATACTATACTAATATAAGACCAATCGTATTCCAACGACATTCGATTGGTTTGCGATTGGTCTGCTATTTTGGTCTATACGGTAGTTTGCTCTTCAATCATATTGCAATCTTAATCATTTGCAGACAAAATGATTCATTATTGAATGACAGATACGGATAAAAACGTTTATTTCAAAGAAAAAATAGCGGAATGCCACATGCGCTTCAATCGTAATCGAGTCGGGATTGGATCGTAGTCGAATGTGAATGGTATGTTGCTTAAGTAAAATTAGGAGAATCGGGACCCAGACGTGATTGCTCGCGTGGTTTCGGAGGCGCGTATGACTACCATCTACTTTGTGCAAGCAGTGCGCGTCATTGCTGAGCAGAGTGCGGACTAGGTGCAACAACGTTTTATAAGTATGGCTATCATATCTACCAGGGGCCCGATTCTCCTAAGTTAATATTGTCAAAATCGAATAGAAATTGAATCGCAATAGCAGTTTTAACCTTATCGGGCATTCTGCTACTATTAAAAGACCAATCGTATTCTATTGACATTTGATTGGTGTGCGATTGATCTGCTATTTTGGTGATTTTGGTCTATACGGTAGTTTGTTGTACAATCATTTTGCAATCGTAAATCATTTGCCGACAAAATGATTCATTATTGAATGACAGAAAAGGATAAAAACGTTTATTTCAAAGAAAAAATAGCGGAATGCCACATACGCTTCAATCGTAATCGAGTCGGGATTGGATCTCAGTCGAATCGAGTCGAACGTGAATCGTATGCCGCTTAAGTAAAATTAGGAGAATCGGGCCCCGTACCTAATAGATTCCACTGTCAGTACATGGGCGATGTATAATTGTTCATATGAGTGTTGATACCTCGACTCATGCATGGGCTGGCAGGGGGCATGTAGTTTATAAGTTATTTACTACTAACAAAATGGATCTATGTTATCTGAAATTTATATCTTGGTGTATACATAGGTACCTACTCGAAACGAAAAACTTGTATCAAACTTATGTAATAAATACCTACTTGTTTGTACCTTAGTGTAAACACGGGGTAACCAAGGCAACAAAAAAAGGAATTGAGAAACTACTCCTTTGTGGAAAATCGGTTGGAAAAAGGAGCAGGTACTGCGTTGAGTTGTCGGTAAGCCGCGTTTACAAGGACAAATAGAAGGTCATAAGAAAGAAGCCTAAGCAATCCCAAAGATTAAAATACTACCTTCATAATTGTCCTAAAAGAACTGGCCATTTGTTCGTCTATTGTTTTATGATTTTGACAAGTATATTGTGGTCTTACATAATGAAATAAAATGATGTGCAACTTTATTTGAAAGAATTCAAAATTATGCCTATTATATAGACTTTTTCCTTATATTCTGAGAGACCAAATAAAATAATGGACGGCGAGCCTGAAGCGTTATCTGATACAGCGACTAATTGTAACTTGGCATCTGCATCTGAAACGTTGTCAGATAATAATCAAGCTAAACTAGATTCTTTAGAAAAGAAAGCTGTTCATTTAAGGTAGGTATTTTCTATTATTTCGTAGTAGTGTAAGCGAGGAACCCCTATGTACTTGTACTACTCGTAAATAATTCACCGAAACGTTCGTACCTACCTACGCACTTATCTGTTGGAAGACTGCACCAAATTGGATATTTTTTTCTGCCTGTGTCACCTCTCATGCACATCTGGAGCATGCAGCTACTTTTGTGATTGATTCAGAAAATAATTTTGTAAGTCTTTATGTAAGTCAATATTTTAAGGTCTTCACTCGAAGGTTGACATTAAATACACTTACTTTTGTTAACTCCAATTAATCATTTCAGATTAGTATTGGAGAAGGATTTTAAAGCTGCAGATATAAAATGGAGTCTATTTGTAGCGGCAGCTTTTAGTTTTAGATATGAAAGTTGTTTGAGACCTTTTCCGCCAGCTTTCTTGAAAAATGGAGTCAAGGATATGGATGAATTAGTATGTTGTACAAATAACACTGTTATAGTTCAATAAATTCCTTAGTTATTTTTCCGCATTTCAAACGGACTAACAGCTATGCGCAAGATTACCTACTTATAGCATAAGATAAGTGAGAAACTTCGCATAAAATTACACAAAATAAATAATATTTCGTTTTTATTTTAGCTTAGTGTAATAACCGACGTGCCGGCTTTGGATTTGGTCCTACAGCAGTTGGATAACTTAGATAATTTGTCTAATATCAGCGATATCATTGATTTGTTGTTTTATGTGCTCGTAAGATTAAAGGAGCCTGCTTTGAAAACAGTGCCCGCAGAAGTGGTATGTTGTTTTTTTTTAAAACGCTTATATTAGCTTCACTTGTTACTATGTAGGTAGGTATGTAAGAAAATCTTGGAATCTTTATTTGACCCAATTCCCGGTCTTCAATTAATTAAGATTAAATTTTGCACACGCTCTGAGTTTTGATGACATACATGTTAAGCGTGTTTTTTAAACTTATTTTCATTAACATTAAAAGTACTTACCTAGTTAGGCATTTACTTACTCGATCACTTAAAAGAGAAGGAAGGGACATAGATGAGTTTAAGTCAGACGGACTGACGGACGGACATACAGATTAGACGTGGCGAAACTAAGGGTTCCTAGTTGAATACGGAACCCTTAAAAAGAGATTTACCTCGAGATTATCACATTTTTTTTTTAATTTTCAGCATGAGACTGTACTTGCAAACGCACATTCCACATTATCTGCACCGAAGCCGCAATATATATTCCAAGTAGCGAGCTCCTGTAAGTCCACTGCAGAAACGAAATGGAAAGAACTGGCAAAAAACCATCATATATTTTATGCATATCACGGAAATCGTTTGGAAAATTTTTACACTATTCTTAATTTTGGCTTGCAGCAACATTTAAATAAGGTACGTTGCATTTGATACAATACCTCCGATACCTACCTTGCAATATGGGTTAGTTACCAACTTTTTGACTTAGAATATGGGTCATTTGTTTAAGTCACACACATTCTTAATTCAAAAAGATACGGTACGAACTGAACCTTACCGTGGAGTGATGCCCATTTTCACCAACAATCTCTTAATCTAAGTACCACTTAGAATAAGGGCTCTCCCAATTTTGACATAAATAACTATGGATAAGAGATACCTAAACTTTGGTGAAAACGAAATTCTTATTAAGTGTTCCGTAAATGCTCTTAGAGGATCCCAAAATTTAGGTATTTGTTGGTGAAAATGGGCATCAGGCTCTTGGTAATGGCATCAGAAGTGACCTGCTCTTTTGGTTTACCTCATACTGTCGTTATCAGTATTTATATGTCAAGTTGGGTTTAGGTTCCCAGTGGTGTTCTTCACTTTTGTGGGTTGCTACTGTTTATTATTTATGTAAGTGACATATACTCGTGCTTTCAAAACTCTAATTTACTGTATTTCGCCTACGATGTGAAGATATTCTCTCCAATTTCATTGGATGCTGACATTGATACCTTAGAAAGCGACCTGACCTGATGCTATTGGAAATTTATTTTTTGGTAATAATTATCGTCGAATGTGACTGACTGGCATGACCTTCTGCATAGGGAAGCTGCTTTTCAATGTGTCTCAGAGGTCAGTCAGGTTTAGCCCTCCTATTTCCATTCCTTTCCCCTCTTCCAAAACAGGCAAAACTCATACATTGTGCGAGCCAGTGACGACTTTTACAGCATTTGTAAGGGGTTCGCATTTGACCTCTTTAATACCAGTGTCTATTCCTTTCCCAATAAGCTAAACACTGACTTTTTTAACAGTGCGTAGTGACATTTTACCTAGGCGCAAACAAATCCTTCAAGTTCTGTATCTTTCTGTTTCCCATAACTGAGATCCTGTAATTAGCTGAGTGCTGCTTTACGATTGTCGTTCTTACGCTAGTGTCGGGTCTCCATTAAATCCTACTAATATTATAAACGCGAAAGTTTGTATGTATGGATGTATGGATGTTTGTTACTCTTTCACGCAAAAACTACTGAATGGATTTTAATGAAACTTTACAATAATATAGCTTATACATCAGAATAACACATAGGCTACAATTTGTAAACATATTGTTCGAAATACTAAACCTGCGCAGACGAAGTCGCGGGCACCAGCTAGTAAATAATATTATAGTGCAATACTCAAATTTTAGCCCATATCGAGGAAGTCGATAAGCTCATAATTTACATTCTTCGTGCATGCCTATCAATTCAAATTGTTACGATACCTACCCAACGTAGGTATTTTATATCTATAGGACCCACACGAACACCTTTGCCTGGCCTTTGGCCACCACAGTGGCAGGTAGATCATGTTCGTAGTTTTTACTAAATAGGTACGTTTTATGGCCTTGTTTATCATGTAGAATACACTGCTGGGTAACGGCGTATACTTGTCACCTGAATTGAACATAAGCTTGCCGTACAGTCATGGAGGATTCGGATGGGGTGCTAGCTGCATTGGTGGTCACTTGTCCTGTATAGCCATGTGCGAAGTTATTGACGCCCCCGAAGGAATAAATTATCAAAAGCCTGTTTCTAACGAAGGTGAGCATTCTTTGTGGGAAAAATTTGCAGTCTTTAAGATACTTAAATGACTTAAATTGTCCTTATTGGTATTGTATTGTAGGTACGCGAATGTAGACATAGATGATAAGTCCGACTTTAATGTCGAGCCAGAAAATTGTTTATGTAGGCACAGACGATAGCACATCAACTTACCTCAAACTGACAAATCGCTTCAATAGATTTTCAACAGTTTTAGGTTAATGTTCGATTGGTAAAATTTAACAGATTTGGAAAGGTTGACCTGCTGGCGTCAGTGGCGTCATACCATTTGCTTAGGCTACTTTAATTATTTTTGTTTAACAATTTTTAGGGAATTACGGACCTTATTGTTGTAAAGTCTTATTCTTAAACATTTCAACAGGTGACGGCATATATGAAGATGAAAAGAGCAAGTTACTCACGGAGCAAGGTTGCGACGGACAAATGACACAGTACATCGTTACTAACTGTGATTTAGTTAGAGTGCGGTACATGCTTGTGTATGCCAAACAGCCTGCATCGATGAGGTTCCCTACAGCGAACGTCAATAGAAATGGTACATATGTTCTAGTTCTTTTCAATAGTTTTGTGTCTTCATCCTCTTTCACTATACAGCTAAAATTAACCTTATAGCTCTATTGACTCATACTAGCTGTGTCCTGAACTCCTAACCACGGACAGCAGAATGTCGGGTGAAGATGTCATATAATGGAAAACCTCCTCAGAAAGTAGTGTTGTCAAAATACAGGTGTGCGGGGAACGAGGTACATTACATACATACCAGACAAGCCTAGAAAAACCCGATCTACCTTATGGCATCTCTGCTTATTTTTCCATCTCCCGTGGTTCCAACCTATGGACGATGAGCGTGGCCTAAAGATAGTTTTCAGGGTCCTGTTCTGATCGAAAATAGATTTAAAACTTTTTTTTTCTGGTTATTATCAAGATCGGCGTCATCAGTATGGAAAAATTACAATGATATTTTTCGGTAATTAGTACCTGGTTATACTTAATAACTAGGTACTAAGTACATCGTTTATTGGTACAGGTTTAAATTTTATTTATATTTCAGTTGGAGGTCTGCGCCAGTGGCTTGCAAGGCACAAGCTGTTTTCCATTCTACTAGGATATGGATTAATGTTAGCAACCATAGGTTTCGCAAACAATCAGCCGATCCACTATTACTACAAAATACTATTAAAAAAACTCGATATCGCTTATAGTTCTGTAAAAGTGTGATGTATTATAACTATGAGAAACTGTCTAGCGTTTTGATCAGTGAGGTTAAATTTGAAAGTGATTACAATAATTTTTAGACAATTTTATGTTGATAAATAAATCTAGAAAACGTATTTCTATCAACTATTTTTATTAATCCTCATTCTACAACAGAAAGCCAATGCCTTCTTTCCCATGGCGATCACTTCTCATTACATAGTATGTGGCAAGATTATAACTCGGAGAAGGCGTGAACGGGACAGGGACGTGATTGACTTGTTCCCGTCATACGTGTCTTCGTGATATAGGTGACCTATGCGCTTTCATGTAACTACATTTTGTATGAAACGACGTTTCCGAAATTTGCTCTGCGGGTACCCATGCACACCCCGTATCTAAACAACTAATTTTAGTTCTATATTTTTGTTTTGTCAATTAATGTACGAATTCCAGTTGAAATTAGAACAATAGTGACCAGTCATTGTTACAATTCTCCCGTCATGGACTAAAGCGCACTCATTGTTCGAAAACAAAATGTGTCGTCGATAGTAGCTACCTTGCACAGTATTATACATAAATTGTACAGACCTACTCTCCACACACCATGTAGGTATCAACCATGACTCAAACACAAAACGAATGGCAACCAACAGTTCCAATCGGTAACTTGATGTAACCCAACTTATTTGAATTGAACGTACCTATGTTTATAACATTTAATTCAGTTCACAACAAAAATCGCTCATAAAAGTAAAAAATGTTGTTAAGTGATAGAATAAGCTCTATAGTTCCGATAAATATTTGGTATTCTTTAAGTTTAACTTTAATTATGGCTGTGGCTCAGGACCCGGTGGCTAACTTGCCACAAGGACGAATCGTAGGGGTAAGTTTTCTAATATTTTAGAAATTCTTGTATGTACTTACTGAGATACAGCATATGCCACTTTGTGAAGCTTCATAACAGGTGTAATTTGCGTTAAGAAAAATTGCTATTTGCTTTATATTTTAGATACCAATTTTTTACTAAGTCTCATTTCATTTGACGACCTTTTAGAAAATGGACGGACATGATATATTAAGTACGAACACCAATCTAGGCGCGGAACATTGTTAATGAAAGTTTATGTAGGCATTAGATGAAACATTATGACGGATTTTATAAGAGACATTAATTTCCCTTTCGATAATTAATTTCATGTGACTATTGGCGGCCTCACACGGAATTCTTGTACCCTACCTATTGTAGTAAAAAATGATAATCTATACTTACCTATTGCAAAATTCATAAGTAGGTACCTACGTATCCAAAGTTTTTTTGAAACCAGGTGTTTCTTTTTCCACTTATAAGGACTGACCGATTGAGTTTAGGTTAGGTACAAGAAGAGGTAAGAGTCGGTTTTCCGAACCGCTATTATTGTTTATTGAATTGGGCATTATATATATTGTTTTCAGATTAAAGTTTATACGGAGAATTCCCTTACGCCTGTTGAAATTTATTACGGAGTACCATATGCGACACCCCCAAAAGGTCGATACAGATTTTCGGTATGTATTTTAGAAAATACCTATATTAACTGACCATTAAACTACGAAGCTCTTTTGAATTAGGTACTTACAGTGCCTGTAAGTCAGCTTTTAACGCTTAGGTGTATTCTTTATTTCCGGTGACTAGTAGTAGTAGGTAAATCTTTGATAGTGCCTGTACCTAAGGTGCTCTACGAGGACGAGCTCATTAATCACACTATGCCTTTAACCGCGGGGATCAGCAAGTATCAAAAACATTAATGTTTGGATGTGAGGATATGTGGATCACAATGACTTGGAGTCATTGAAGTCCAACGGATTTCATGAAACATGGGATTCATGAAGCTTGATCCGAATAATAATCAAAACGCGTGTGAGGGCGGGGCCGGTACATTTAAGAATTGCAAATAATACATCATTTTGGAAATGTATAATGTATCTTACTTTTATAGGCTCCAGAACGGCACACAGGCTGGAGACGAACATTTTTTGCCCATCGATTACCACCACACTGCCCACACGTAGGAGACAGTGATAACGATAATTACAGCGAAGATTGTCTATACCTAAATATATGGACGCCTCGGGTACGATTTTGTTTTTTTACGCAGTAGCTAGGTATAAGAACTGAAAATTAACCTTGTGATATTTACATACTAGGATTGAGGGATGTCCACACGTCAAACGTATTTAACGTTGATTGGGTTTGCGCCAGTAAAAACTGTTCGATATATTATGTATGTGTATTTAATCTCTTGGTAGCGGATATGCAAATAATTTATTCATTTTCTGGAGCCTATAATAATCATTTAAAAAGAGTAACTCTTGTTCTAGGCAGCGCTCGGATGGTAAAACTTTACCAGTTGTGGTTATATTATTCAGTGAATCATGGATAAGGGGCGGTGTATCTCTGCCTTGCCAAGAACTAGCGGCTGAAGGAGTAGTTGTGGTCACAGTAATGTATCGCTTGCATTTGCTTGCCTTTTTCACGCTACGCTCTATATCAGCTCGCGGTAATCTAGCACTGCTGGATCAATACCTGGCATTGCTTTGGGTGCGTGACAACATCGCTGCTTTCGGTGGAGACCCGACCGCCATAACATTGCTGGGCCACTCGGCTGGAGCTGATAGTGTATTATACCATATGACGTCACCTCGAACTATTGGTAAGTATCTAGATAATTCAGCTGTAACAGTAACAGGTTAATTAAAAACGTTAGAATTCTTGATAAAGAATTCTCCTTTTCTCTAGCTTTTATTTAGCCTATTATAGCGTCCACTGCAGAACCCATGCATGCATGAACGCCAAGTGCCTGTCACCAAGGATAGCTCTAGTATATGATAATAGACTCTAATCCCATCGATAAATAAAATTAAATTATAAATTTAAAAAAACCCCCGACCCAAAAAAAGTACGCAATAATTATGACAAAAGGTTAAAAACGCTTAACCCTATAAAAAGCAAAAAATAACTTTTAACACTACGTAAACTAAATTTTGTCGTGTCGGGGGACCGCTCTAATTCATTACTTTAGATACGTTTTTTTTTTAAACGAATGTTGTAATTAGGTAGGTTTGATTAGATTTATGTAAGTATTTATGAAGGTAAAAAGCGGTCCCCCGACACGTCAAAATTTAGTTTACGTAGTGTTAAAAGTTATTTTTTGCTTTTTATAGGGTTAAGCGTTTTTAACCTTTTGTCATAATTATTGCGTACTTTTTTTGGGTCGGGGGTTTTTTTAAATTTATAATTTAATTTTATTTCATGCTTTTTAAAGGAGCTCCTTAATTTTTCCTTCTTTCATTTAATTTATTTTATCTTAAGATGTGATCGCTATATGCGATCTCGGCCAAAGGAAGCTGTTTAACAATCCTCATGACAAACTGGCTCTGGGAGAATTGCACAGATTGAGAAACAATAAAGATTATCCTTTGGACATTCTAGATTTTCAGCAAAAATATAAATCGGTTTATCCGTTTTATTCCGGCATTTCAGGGTTTCATCCACCACATCCCATTTCCAGCATCAGGTTCTCGTCAATTAGAAACATGAAGAGAACTCGTCAAGACAAATTCAACGAGCCCAAACTCGATGGGTTTACTAAAAGGCAGTTCAGGGTTACGTCTCCTACCTTCGAGCCCTAACAGCAGACCAGCTCAGTGGTTCCAAAAGACATTAGTGTTTCAAATTTCAGATCCCACATATACTTGCAAGTAAACTGAGCGTGTAACATTCCTATGACATCTAGCAAACGAGCTGATGACCTTGAAGACCTGAACCGATTTCCACCAAACATAGCTAAGAACACTCCCGACTGACATACCTTTTAAACAAAAAAAACCGCATTACAATCGGATCATCCGTTTGGGAGCTACGATGCCACATACACACACACACACACACACACACACACACACACACACACACACGTCAAACTTATAACACCCCGTCGTTTTTGCGTCGGGGGTTAACAAAAACCCATCCACAGGTATTTTATCGCAAATCTTATTTCGGCAGGTCTTTTTCAAAGGGCGCTTATAATGTCGCCACGTGATATCTGGAAAGCAATAGATGAAAGCAAAATTGTCAAATTCAGTGAAGTTGAAAGATTATCTCGTGAAATCGCAAGTTCACTTGGCTGTAACAATAACACAGATAATGAAATTCTGCATTGTATGCGTGAACGTCCTTTGTCGGATTTAATGTCATTATACTCGGTATGTCGATTATATTTGAATATAGTACCTACCAGTGTCACGCTTTCTGTGCTGCAATAAAGGCCATTTCCACAGAACGAAACCTTGAGCGCGGGGATGCAACCTATATCTGACAATTTTTTACCAGAATCTGAGCAGTTTTTGCCACTTACGCTTACGAAGTATTTGTCACTGAATAAGCAATCTTCACGACAGTTGGATTTACTTCTAGGATGTAACGACATTGAAGCTTTGAACTACAATGGTGAGAGGTCTTCTTCTTTTGTACCTAAATATTTGCCTGTAGTTAAATTTGAAAAACACCGTAAAGTGAAAACCTCGTTTGAAACTCGTAATTAGAGTAATTAGTTTTACCTTTGTTTTGTAGGTATTTGAAAAATTAAACATGATTTGATTAATTCCAATATGTGTTCCAGATGCGAAATACAAAGAATTCCTGGAGAAAGGCACTCAGTATGTATCTGATTACGCCAATAATGAGGTTATACCTGAAAGCCTTCAGTTGTTTTCTTACGAACAGTCGGAATCGTTGGCAATGGTAAGTACCTACCTAGTTACACTATACGTATACAGGGTGTTATTAAAGTGACTGGGAAACAAAAGAGTTACTTAGTTCACTTGTCAGAAGAGATCCGTTTTCATCGTTTTGACTTTAAGGAAACTGCTAAGCCACCGGTAAATAAATATAATTTCTTCTTTTGCCTACTGATAAAGATGAAGTACAAAGAACTATTCTTGAAGTTTAAAACGATTGTGCCCCTGGGTGGGATGTAATCAGTTGAAACTGATCTCTGCATCAATAACGCCAGTCCTAACTGATTTTATTATAAACTTTTGTTTAATCATACTGGAGCATTTTAGAGTAGCATTCTCAGTGGTTTTAGAGCAGGTACCCTTGTAGTGGATAATTTGGATAATAAAAATTGCTGCTTAACAATATTTTTAGACCCTGCCAACTTTCACGCTGTTTCTGTTCCTCTTCTCGTGCAAAAACTTGAAGACCTCGGCATCCAACATATTCCACTAGTATACTCCAATATAATAGAATCCAATCTGTAAAAATTGGCGATCACATTAGTGACCAACTGCCAGTCTCTTTTGGTGTACTTCAGGGCAGTATTTTTGGTCCCAGTCTATTTCTCTACTCTATAAACGATCTGTGTAACCTCTACATCGACACTGTCGCCTCTTTACATATACAGGTACTGATTAAAAAAATATATATTAGCAAGAAACCTACCAATTAAATGTTTCTACTTTTTTAATTATAATATCTAGTTAGGTACAGTCAGTTGCTAAATTATAAAAATCAAAGCTAAACCTACTCGTACATGAAGTTTTTGTAACATCGTTTTCAGTTGGCAGAAGCGGTACGATGGGAATATTGGAGAGAGAAAACAAAAAATGAAAAAGAAATACTTAGTAGAATTGAGTTTCTTGGTCGAGTGGAATCGTCTGCAAAATGGACCGTTGGTATAGCTCTCATAGCAGCCCGCTTGGCCAGGAGAGTATCGCGGCTTTATGTCTATAGATACTCACAACCCGGAGGCGTTGATCTTGAGGGTCGTCAGTACAACTTTACAGGTGAAAATTCTGCTCATAGATTACTAAGTACTATCTTATCATTATCTCTTGCATCATTTAAATGCGAAACAAAATGTCTTGTAAGTATATGTTTCTTACTAATCTTACTTATAGAAATTAGGAAGTCGTGAGCTCCTTCTCAAACTCAAAAATTTTTCAAATAGGCCTATGAACAGATAGTATATACTTTATTTGGAACACCATTTTTTAAGTTTTTGATTTTAGAACTACATACCTAATGACACTATGGGCGGTCTAGCGCTAAAGCGGGGATCTGTTCCAGACAACCTTATGTATTATATTTAATTATGTATGTATTATATTATTATTTATACCTTATGTATTATATTACCCAATTTAATTATGTTAGTCGCTCTGCAAAGGTATAATGTCTCTCGTTTGCACAGGTATAATGTAATATGGTGGTAGAGTACCTATTCTAAGTGAAACATAGCACTAATTAGCTCCACCTACCTTGTTTTGTAATATTTTTCAATCATACAGGAGCTGTTCACGGATCCGACTTAGTGTCACTTTTAGGTGACGCTTTGATGCTTCAAGCTGCTCGTCGACCTGCAACTAAAGACGAGAAACGGATGTCATCAATTTTACGACAATATGTTGTTAATTTCATAAAAAACGGGTAATGTCGTGAGTTAAACAGTATTTATAGCAGTATCTATTTTCCATAATATAAATTTTATCTACTATCATTAAAATTGCGAAAGCAACTTTACGTTTGAATACCCTTAGGCCAAAAATTCAGAACGGGACAGGGCGTTCGTGAAGCGACGCCCGACTACCGAACATAATATGCAATTCCGTCTAGGTGTTATGTAGGTACCCATTCGTAGCAGCGTGCAGCGTTAAGCGGCGTGACCAGCGATTTGTCGTTTTGGCGAGCTTTTGTAAGTTTTTCAGTTCTTTCAGCCTCGTATAATACATCCAACAAAGGGAGTCAACACTGCACGCCACAGCCCACGTTCAAACCCCGCTGCACACCCTGCTGTTCCGAATTTACCTCACTATGAACATTCATCTTTTATGTAAAACGATTGAACTGTCATCAAAAATAGTCTAGTAGGTAGTAAAACATTATTATATTAATGGGACAATCCTTAAAACATAATAAGTAATTTTTATATTTAATTAAAGGAGTTATCAAAGAATTTTTACTTAGACTTTGAACTTAAATAGGCACCTAGTAGGCGATCAATAAGTGCATAGCTCATTATTTCTATGGAAGTTGTCAAAATTTCTGTGGTTCAATGTAGGTAGTATGTATCAGTGCCGATAACTATACTAGTTACGTAAATTACATTGTTCCAACAGATCACCCGACGATGAAACCGTGTGGCAGAGCTACAAGACAGGTGATGCAAATATTTGCGACATTCGCGATGCGGAAAGTGCCACCAATAACTATCACAGCGCTAAAAGAGATGTTCGATTTTGGCTTCAGTATTTACCCCACCTTTACGAAATATCCAACGTTGAAGAGAAAAAAAGCAAACTGACAGATAAACAAGGTACTTAATTAATATGTATTCTTTCTAGTGTACCTACCTAAAGTACCTACAAGATAGGGTTATGTTTTTAAGTCTTTCCGTCAGTTGCACAAAGGTCCATTAAAGTTAAAGCTTCTTTAAATCTATTGCTGACTCATTCTTTGTCAACAAGATAATAAGTAATAGCAATATATTTAATGAAACTTTAATTTTAATGGATATTGGTGCAACTGACGGTTTATAAGGTTTTGTTCACATGCGCACTTTGGCAACAATAGATATGGTTTTCTGAAATTCACATCTAGCACTGGGGCCCGATTCTCCTAAGTTAATAATGTCAAAATCGAATAGAAATTGAATCGCAATATGATCGCAATAGCAGTTTAAAATTTCTGTCTTTGGGGCCATAACCACCGGTACCGTGGACCCGATATCAGTAGCCACCTCTTTTATATTAAACATATGCAGGGCCGCGCCGCCCCTGTGTGCGAAGTGTGCGGCGCACACAGGCGCCAAGACAATAGGGGCGCCGCGCCGCCACTGCCACCTAAATTATTTTTGTTACCTATATGATTGTTTTTTGTAGTGGAGTATCGACAAGTAGGTACAATAGGCGCAACATAGGCCTTGTAAACTACAAAACATCTATAACGCTTATTGAACAAGTCTCTCAATATTTAATGTTTATTATTATTCACGTTTATGGTTTCATTTTACGTTTAGGGTTTTAGTTTACATTCCTTACGAGCTCAACGTTAAAACGGCGGCAGTTCTTTGAACCAGGGAAAAAGTACTAGTTATTTAAAACCGTAGAGGCGCCGAGTTTGTATGAGTATGAGTGAGTTTCTGAACGCAGCCCGATGCGATCACGGGTATTCCTCGATTTTAACGAACGAGATAGCTAAGGTAAAACAAAACAAATAATATAAACTAATATAAAAAAAAATATAATTAAAAATACATATATATATCTGGTCCAAGAAAAAAAATATTTTTCTTTATTTATTTCTTATTCATTCTGGGCCTTACTACAAAAACTTTAAACCCTGTTTTACACTTGTCTAATAAAATTTTGGCTGCAAAATGAACCATATGTCAACGTCATAATTTGACATTTTTTTAGACAAGGCATAAACTGACGTTTAAAAGTTTTTGTGGTAAGACGGTCTGTGTTTACTTTTTGAGTTCTCAATTTAACAAAAAAATTGGAGCACCAACGTAACAAAAACAACTGGCTCTCGATCCAGTCACGGATTCTTTTTATTTGTGCTTAATTCCGAGTTTAATTTGAGAGTCCTTAAAGCTAAGCGTCCACTTGTCGGTATCGTACGCAACGGATCGTAGTATTATTTATATAGAATGCGATGCGTACGAAGCGGACAGGTGGACGCACTTGTTTGAGTTTCTATATAAATAATACTACGATCCGTTGCGTGCGATACGTCCGTTGCGTACGATACCGACAAGTGGACGCTTAGCTTTAACAAACAATTTTAAAAAATTCGCTCGCTACGCTCGCGGCTGTTCATTTGTCAGTGCCTACCGTTCATTCTAAAACCCAAAGTCCCAAAACTCAAAAATTTTCGCGCTCGCTACGCTCGCGGCTGTTCGCTTGTCAGTATAGTTCTTTCTAACATGATTAGAGTACTTTTATGTCCCAAAAGTCAAAAATTTTCGCGCTCGCTGCGCTCGCGGCTGTTCGCTTGTCGGTACCGTTCATTCTAACATGATTAGAGTACTTTTATGTCCCAAAACTCAAAAATTTTCGCGCTCGCTGCGCTCGCGACTGCACCTTGCACCGTTCTTTAATATACAAGTTTAGGTGCTTTAGTGACCCAAAGCTCAAAAATTTTTGCGCTCGCTACGCTCTGCTTTATTTTCCACTTCTTTTATTTTTTCAATCCTTTTTTAGCCGAACCTAGAAGGTAGCGCCGCTTGTAAGTCCTTTTATTAACAAGAAAATAACTCCTAGCTCACAACAGACTTTTCACGTAGAACAAAGGGCCTCGCATAGACCTGCCGCACGTAGCCTCGCAATGGCTAGGGCCGCCGCTGACTGGAGAACATTTATTTCAGTCAAAGGACAATGCCTAAAAACGTCCCCACCCACCAACAGACTTGAAAGTAGTGTCATTGGATGCGCCTCATTTGATAGATCATTTCTTATTATGGAGACATTCCAAAAGCATGGGGTTTAGGAACTATAAGACAATTTAGTATCCTTAATAATCAATTAACTTCAAGTTTGCCGTTGTAAGACGACTAAAAAGTCACGGTGTATACCTACTAACCTAATCTAACGTTACGTTAATTAATTAATTTATTAATTTATTTACTCCAAATGTATGGGGTTTTGGAAATCCAAAACCCCATACATTTGGAGTAAATCGTTTTAATAATCATGATCTATCGAAGGATGCGCTTCCGATGACACTAGTTTCAAGTCAGTTGGTGGGTGGGGACAGGGTCCATACAAAATCCGGCATTGTCCTTTAACAATTAAAAATATTCATTCAAAATTTAAATTCGTTTTATGATGATTCGTTAAAAAAGAGGCGCTTCATAGGCTTCGCACACAGGCGCTGCCGGGGGTCGGCGCGGCCCTGAACATATGTAATATATATGTTTAATATTTAAATATTTAAAATTGAAAAAAAAGTGTTATAAAACAAACTGAAAGATTAACGTAGTAATATATATGTTTTCAATTATTAGGTACACGTTTTAATAAGTTTCGTATTTGGTTCCAGGTGACCATAGACTCCGGGGTGGAGTGCTTGCGATGTGTGGAGTAACTGTAATGCTTCTGTTACTACTACTTGTATGCGCCATACTGTTACACAGGCAAAAGTCACGTCGTTTTACTGTGACTGATGATAATCATCACTAGATTAAGGTTTACTTCGATTTATTGTGTATTTGTAACAAGTTTACTCACAAAATAAATTGTGCTGTACCTAATAATAGAGTAATTATTTAAATAAATATATGACCATTCAGGCAGCCCTTAGAAAATCAATAACCTATTAGGCTACGTTCAGATGACAAGGGCACAACTTTTTTTTTTTTAAATACCTTTATACATTTTATATTGCATAATGTATCGTATCACGCACCGCATCAAGTTGTTGGATCTGGATGGATCTGATATGATTATTATTTCTGTGTTGTGCGAGAAAGGGGCATTTGTCATCCATACAGTTGTGCCGACCGATGGCGCGGGCGACGCGGCTGTCCCGATCATAGATATATTACGTCTATGGTCCCGATCGTAAGCTGATGTATTATCTGTGGTAAAGAACTTTGATAGTGATGTTCCATGGTGATGCAGCAAGAATATCGATAGTTTCAAATTCAAATTCAAATTCAAATCTTTATTTGCGTTCCATATGTAATACAGGTGGTATTTTTATAAAGTTTAAACAATATATTTGAAACAATATGGACCCGGTAGGGCACAGCATAAAGAGGTAGGAGAGGTTTGCAGTACTTATAATTATTACCTAGTTTAGTTTTATTAAGTTTAGTTTTACTAAATAAAAATAAAACTGAAATATATTTACATGTTATATTCTTATCTTGCGTGTGTGTGTGTGTGTGTGTGTTTGTGTGTGTGTGTTTGTTGTATATGTGTGTGTGCGTGAGAGTCTGTATGTACTTACTTATTATTTTTTTATTGACTTATCGTCCATGTACTCTTTTATTGTATAGTAGCATTTAGAGTGTAAAAATTTCTTTAGTTTACTTATAAACATAGTCGTTTTCGTTTCATCTTTGATCGTTTTAGGTAAGTTGTTATATATTTTTATTGACATTATTAGCGGACCGGAAGAATGTATTTTAAGGTGGGATGTAGGTAGGTTTAATCTATTCTTGTGTCGTAGGCTATATTTACTTTGAATATCTTGTCGGGTAGTATAGAATTCAGGGTGATGACGGACGAATTTGCATACTTCTAAGATGTATAAACAGGTAAGTGTGAGAATTTTATGCTTTTGGAAATGTGGTTTGCAGCTGTCTGTTTGTTTAATATTGGTTATTATCCGGATGAGTTTCTTTTGCAAGGTAAAAATGGTGTGCGAATCTGTACTATTACCCCATAATATGATGCCATAACTAAGCCACGCTTGGGCGTAGGCATAGTATGTGGCAAGTGTTGTTTGTAGGTTGGTAGTTTTTTTAATTTCGCGTAAGGCGTATAAGAATTTTGATAGTTTTGCTCGAATTTTTGTATGTGTGCTTTCCAATTTACATGTGTATCTATTACTAAACCAAGGAGTGTGAATTCATTGACTTGTTCTAGTTTTGTGTTATTATAGGAGTAGTTTAATTTTATCGGGGCTTTTTGATGGGGGTGGAAGGTAATTAATTTAGTTTTTGAGAAGTTTATTTCTAAGTTATGGTTTTCCATCCAGCTAAAGGTTGAAGTAAGAAGAGAGTTTAGTTTTTCATTTATATTATCTACTTTTTGACACGAGGTGAGTATGGAGACATCATCTGCAAATAACACGCATGGTCCGTTGATTGTTTTGGGAAGGTCGTTAATATAGAGGAGAAATAGAAGGCATCCTATAACGCTCCCTTGTGGGATAGAGGCGTTCACTGCTTTACGGCTTGATCTGGTATGTTGTATTTCGTTATTGCTTTCGTTATAATATTCTATTTCTACAATTTGTTCTCTATCTTTTAAGTTTGAATAATTATGATATTAGCGCAACATACTGATTGTTTTGGTTAAAAAATAATTATTCTTGGAACGTATGTAGCTTCACAACTGTTATAAGAGAGTATATTTATTAAATAGTGATGTTGTGTTTACTCGTCTAAGCTTTTGGTTTGACTGATATAATTATATATATCTGTGACAACTGATATTGTCTGTGTCATGTCACCTGTCACTGTCACTAATCCTAATGTAATGTCGGACGCCTCGGACGGATTGTGCGTGCATTTTGTTGTTTGAACTAATTGTTATGATTGTGATAATTTTATATTCTGAATGATCGTAAAACTAAATCACTGAAGAAGGTAGCGCTACTATTGGTCACTTCTTTTTCGTGTAGAACTTCGAGTGCAACTAATTGTGATAGTCACTGAAACGTTGCAATTATGGCTTTAGCCCTTCAAAGGCGTGCAAATGTGAGTAGATAGAGTGAGATTTTATTTTATTGTCATATAAACAGGAGCTCTAGTGTCTATAGCATTGATTAATATAACACTGCGGAACAAAAAATGCAGGATTAATAATGTAATTGTTTTATAAATGGTCTCACAAAAACTTCATTAATTATCCAGTGTCTTTGTTTTAGGTACGATTACCGCCAGAAGTTAACAGAATACTTTATGTCAGAAATTTGCCCTACAAAATATCTGCTGAAGAAATGTATGATATCTTTGGAAAATATGGTGCAATTCGACAAATTCGTGTGTAAGTATAATTATTATCTGTTCTCACTAATGTTATAAAGAAGAAAGATTTATATTATTTTGTGTGGAGGTTTGTAATGTAGAAACTCAAAAACTACTAACTAAACCCATTTGTAACTTATTTTAAATTAAGAGGACCAGGTTGAAATATATTGATTGAAAGGTTATTTATCTGTTGAGAAGCTACACTATCCCCGAGTAACATAGGCTATATTTTGTCCTGGTAAGGGAAGAAGTTCCCACAGGATGGGTCAAGCAGCAGGGAAACAACCACTACACTACAGAAAATAGTTCCCAGCTGAAATGAATGACTACTTTAAGCACCTGTATAATAAATTACCATTTCTCAATAGAAAGCCTTCTATAAAATACTTTGAAACAAGTATATGTATTTAAATACATTTTTCATGTTGCAGTGGTAATACGCCGGAGACAAGAGGTACAGCTTTCATAGTTTATGAAGATATATTTGATGCCAAAAATGCCTGTGATCACTTGTCAGGCTTCAATGTTTGCAATCGGTATCTAGTAGTGTTATATTACAGATCAAACAAAGCTTTCAAGGGAATGGATATTGAAAAGAAAGCAGAAGAGATTGATGCACTGAAAAAGAAATATGGTATATCAAGTGAGGATCTGCGAAAATAAATACTATCTGTCTATATGTAAAAGGTGTTTTATTATTATAAATACTAAAAGCATCTCACATTTATTTTCAATCTTGTATGAAAATGATGTCTCATCCTAATACTTGCTAAAAGCACAAAATAAATACATAAAGGACATCAGCCATTTTGGTCCAAAATCAAAATAAAAATTGCTGAATTCTGATACATCACATCCACCTGAGCATTTGTTAATATGGCACTAAAGCTGTGCACCACAGTCCTTTTGGTCTGAAAATACTTCTTAAATTGTCCCATTATTGTTAGGTCCAGGATCTGTTGATGGATGGAAACTTAGAGAAATCGAGGGCAACTCGTCATATGAACACACTGGGTATAAAATTTGACTTTTTGCACCACAAAACAATGAGGGTTTAGATCCCACTTCATGATTGAAAATACAGAGAGATGAAAGAACTCCTTAACCTTTTCACCGCCACGCCATATCGGTATTCCTATGCCCTGTACGCCAAGCCCGAAAAATCTTAATTAAATATCTACTAAAAAATACATAAAAGTAATGATTTAATAGGTATATTTTGTATTTTTCTGCGACCTGTTTTTTGTCGAGTATAGCCGTCGTTGGCGCACAGGGCACGCTTGCTCATGTCGGCTATAGCCGACATTGGCGTTCAAAAGGTTAACTGTACATACCTACCTAGCATTGGTACCAACTACCTCTTGTTTGACCTTACTTAGTTCATACTAGCTTCTGCCCGCGACTTCGTACGCGGATAAAGTCCCTTATGCCAGCGACTACGGGGTCAGCAAAATCAAAGATCTGAACCGTCTGATATTGAATTTTAAGGGCCCGTTGACTTGAAAACAACGGAATACGCATAGCCATTAGAAACGTTCCATATATTTAATTTTTGTACTTCAACGGCAAAAGCACAGCAGACTAAACAAAACGCTGAGAACTGAACCGCAAAAGACGTGACCATAGGGATAAAAGTAGTGATTCTAATTAGTCCGCATTTAAGTTGTGTGTGGCAAAAATATTACACGTATTAATACGTTAAAAAACATTAAATGTTACTGAGATGACAAAGTCGTGATGACTTAGTGGAAGTCGTGGTGGTTTAGTGGGTAGAGAACCAATCTCTCAAGTATGAGCGTACGTCTTTGATTCCAGGCCTGGCAAGTACCTGCCAATGCAACTTTTCTAAGTTCGTATGTACTTTCTACGTATATTTTGGATACCAATGACCGTTATTTGGAGGGGATGTTAAACTGTAGGTTCCGGCTGTCATTGAACATTCTTGGCAGTCGTTATGGGTAGCCAGTAAGTCTGACCAGTTTTACCAAGGGGTATTGGGTTGAGCGGGTAACTGAGTTGTGGAGCTCAGATAGGCAGTCGCTCCTTGTAAAACACTGGTACTCAGTTGCATCGTGACTGGAAGTCGACTCTAACATAATTGGGACAAAGGCTCTTGAGATAATATCATCATCATCATCCTCCGAGCCTTTTCCCAATCACGTTGGGGTCGGCTTCCAGTCTAACCGGATTCAGCTGAGTACCAGTGCTTTACAAGAAGCGACTGCCTATCTGACCTCCTCAACCCAGTAACCCGGGCAACCCGATACCCCTTGGTTAGACTGGTGTCAGACTTTCTGGCTTCTGACTACCCGTAACGACTGCCAAGGATGTTCACTGACAGCCGGGACCTACAGTTTAACGTGCCATCCGAAACACAGTCAATGGTGTCTAAGATATACTTAGAAAGTACATACAAACTTAGAAAAGTTGCATTGGTACTTGCCTGACCTGGGATCGACCCCGCGCCCTCATACTTGAGGTTGGTCTTGAGATAATAACGACAATAATAATGAGATATAAGCACCGCAGGACATCTGAGGCTGATGACGGGGAGTAGCGACCCCGGTGGGCTATATATACTGAGTTCTCCAAGGAGAGTATACTGTCCCCCATCTCCTGCCGGTCGGAGTGAACCATAACGGGGGTAGGTCTCACGCCTCTGGCTTGGCTTGGCCGTCCAGAGTGGAGTCGCTAGAGCAGGGTTAGTAGCCTTGCTCGGAGGATAGGTGCCTCGTGGTAAGTGACCCACAGGGAGCGCGTAATCTGCGTTTAAAATCCGCCGAGGTATCCTCACACTTCAGCCGCTCATGTCCCTGTTGCCCTCTTGTTGCTATTCAGTGACTGATTCCCGGGGGGCCAGTAAGTGAGCTGGCGAGTCTCCACCTGCCATTTTTACCATTTCACCATTTTTACATGTATCTAATACATTGTCATCGGCAGATGACATATGTTCCCGTAGTTTCCCCATTCCTAGTCCATTAGCATCCCATCACAATAGCCCAAGTAGTTTTCATCAACAGTTAGCAATGGTATAGCACAGAACCGGGGATTGTCTTTTTTATAAAGGAAAAATCGTCGGTTTTGTTTCACCATTTCATTAAAGTTGTCTCAAAAGGGCTTCAGAGTGTTGGCTTCGGCCCCACGTTTGCCTCCCAAAAATTCGGAACTCTGTAGTCCCGAGGTCTGGAAGAGACATACAAAATAATAATGAGATATAACGCAACAAATTCGGAGAGTGGGGGCTCTTGACGCCACGTCTAGGTATGTAAAATTTGTACTAAGCAGTGACTTAACACAAAATTCAAGCGTGTTATATCTTCGTTATTATTTGTTTGTGAGAAGGAGAAAAGAAAAAATACGTGTCCATTATTTTAGGATTATCTAAAAGACGGACTAATTACTTTTTTTGATTCACCATACCACCTATTTCATAACATTCATTTCTATACATTTCAAGTGTAGTATTGCTCTTGAAGTTCCACATCAGGTGTTCCAGATCTTCGATGTATATACGTCAATAGAGAGTGCTTATCAGGTTGACCCACTTTTGCTAAAACGTCATATCTTTATATGCTATAGTCTAGCTGGGCTCCTGGCGTTCCACATCAGGTGTTTTACATCTTCAATTTTTATAAGTCAACAGAGAGTGCTTATCAAATTGAACAACTTTTGCTAAAACGTCACACCTCTATATGCTATAGTCTAGCTGGGCCCCTGGAGTTCCACATCAGGTGTTTTAGATCTTCAATTTGTATAAGTCAATAGAAAGTGCTTATCAAATTGAACAACTTTTGCTACAACGTCATACCTGTATATGGTACAGAGAAGCTGGGCTCTTGGGGTTCCACATCAGGTGTTCCAGATCTTAAAATTTATTATCTCAGCTGAAAATGCTCATCATATAAAACAATTTTTGCCATGGCACCATTTTTGTATCTCTTATAGTTTTGTTGGTCTGTTGGTGTTCTGCACCAGGTCTTCAAGTTTCGAAGATAAATTATAGCCTATATGTTGACCAGGCTTAATACTGATACAACAAAGAAAAAATCATTGAAATCCGTTCAGTAGTTCCGAAGATTAGCGTGTACAAACAAACAGACAAACAGACAGAATTTTTTTTTTTGGATTTGTGCTCCATTACTGTTTCTAAACCCCACCCAATTATTATTTTTTAAATATATTGAATGTACAGACACAGTTTTTTTACAGATTTATTATATATATTAACCGATTAACGAACACTACACTAAATTGTGTTTGACTGCTAATGCGAGGTTGATAATGGAGATAAAGCGAAGAGCTAGTGGCTAAGTCAAAGCCGCGAGGATCGATCGATCATAAAGTCTTAGCGCGGTCGGTCAGTGGATGGGTGACCATCTTGTCATTTAACGAGTCCATGTGTTACGGAAGGCACGATAAATTGGTCCCAGCTATCATTTGAATATCTTTGGCAGTCGTAACGGGTAGCCAAAACGCCGGTATGTCTGACAAACAAGCCTTACCAAAGAGGTAGGTATGGGGTTACCGCGGGTAACTGAGTTGAGGAGGTCATATAGGCATAATATAAAAACATAACGTGGTGCTAGGGACCACAACACCAGTCGCTCCATGTAAAACACTGGTACCTACCAGTCAAAGAGCGGGTAGTCTAGCTTCCCAACAGTGAAAGCATTTTTCAATAATAAAACACGCAAGTGAGATTACATATTTATTTTTCAGCAGCATAGGTACATATTTGTTTAATGTAGTAAGCTAGAATCGATTACAATCTTGTTCAATACAGTAACTACAATATTCATGCTATTGTTTATATCTTAAGTAAATAGAAGATGACACTATTTTAATAGTGTGGGTTGGAATATTTCACTTAAACAGTATTTTTTCACAACTGATGATATAACGCGAGTATTATGGCCAGTTTCACCGGTTACTGATATTCTCCGATAGCTGATCAGACACTACGGTTTACGTACAGAGGCGACTTCGAGCTGAGTAAGCATATCGGTCGATACACTTAGTTTGTAACAATTAGAAAAACTTGTTTCAGTGTGTGTATAACAGCCAACGTAAAACGGTCGTATCTATGACATCACCACACTCAACAATAAACCCAACTAACGGTAATATACTGGCCCACTAAACTCGTACACACACTATCTATCAGATAAGTTATACATAACTTTTGGGCTCCCCTTTATCTGGTATATAACATTAACTTTTAGATAACTAACTGACACTTAATCGGTAACCAGTGAAACCAGGCCTAAGTGTACATTAGGTACCTACGATTGCATAACTGTGCATTCATCGAAAAATAATTAAAATAGAATTCGGAATTAACAAATTTACACTCAAAGAGAACTCGATGGTGAGTAGGAACGAAGTATCTTAGCGAGACTGAAGTCAGCTGTATGCTGGGCAGTAAATCTTTTTAAAACAAAATTGTATACTGTGCGGCTAATTAGCAAGTTCACGCTCGCCGAGATACATCGGTCATAGTGTAACTAAATAACAACTTTTAGAGGACCACGCCTGTCTTTTTACTCTTACTAATAATTAAGTCTATATAAAGTCATCCCTCGCTAGCAAATATCTTAGTACGCATATTGCAGCCAACGGTTAAAATAGCCATTCAATCAAGCAGCTGGCCCTTTGACTAAGCAACGCCTCTCAATCACTCTTCAAGTTTTACAATTGAAATTGAGGCGCAGAAAATGTTCAACATTACAGGTGATTCAAAAGCTGCCATATAATTTTATTGAAGTAGTTGACAGTGCCCGCCTTAGTTGAGTTTTGCTAGCGATATGGCATCAACTACCCGGTTTTGATTGTTTGATTGGATCGTATAGATGCGTGTTTGAATGGCATTTTTCAGTCAAAGAGCTAACTGTTTGATTGAAAAGCAATTTCAACCAGTTGGCTGCGACATACAAATAACAAATGAGTATGACATAAGAAATAAATAAGGATGTACCAAGGTATAACAAAATATTCTTAAATATTATCTGTTGATTACACACTGGTGCACCTGACTTCACGCAAAAACTTAGGAATGATCAAACATGTGCTATATTATGAGGGCAACAAAATACCAATTGAACCTCGTGGGTCTCGTGTGAAGGTCTACAAGGCCAACATTTACAATCGCGAGCCTATTTCAAACCACAACAAACAAACATCATTCTCCATCCTATTACATTCAAGCATCAAACGTACTGATAAAAAGTACCTTACATGTTGTATACCAGCTCTGTACACAACAACTCCGACGCGGAGGACGTTAACACGTTATGTCACATTTTACTAGACATATTTACGTACACTTTTATGGTAGTAAATAAGAAGCCTGTTCTATATCCCATAACTCATAACATTTGAAAAAAGTACTTCCAAAATTTTTCAACAATAGGAAAAACTATGGGGTAATCCTTAAAATCTGCCAAGATTTTCATTACAATGTATGGCAATTGGTTTAAATAAGATAATAACAACGAAGTTTTCGGTTTACACAGAATAAATAAGAACTTATTTTGGCTACCGATACTTTTTATTGCAGGCAGTGCACATTTCATTTACATGTTCACTGGAGTTGTGGGAACAAATTCCCAGGCGTATATGCAAGTATACTGCCAATTTATGAATAACTTGATTCATTTAATTAAATTGCGTCAATGCTGCAATAATAGAATACATGTTATCCATAAATCCTCAAATACTTCTAAGCAATCCAATAAAATAAGGCTGAATAATTTAATTTCTTTGACTAAACAAGCTAATTTTAAGAACTACTAGTTCTACTTCAAAGTTCTATTTCAGTATATATCCAGGCAATCTATTTGTGAAGGAACCTTGGCTTTTTCCGGATAAGTAAGTAAGCCTCTGCAACTACCGACGAAAAACTGCGCGAGACAACTATACCAAGCGCGCTGAAAAGAGAGAATTTCGTACGAAATGGACCTACACATACGCCCACGTAACTATTTTTATTGCCATTTGCCATGCCTAGGCATGGCAACAACATGACAGGTCAACGTACGAAAATCACTCTTTTCCGAGCGTGGTTAATAGTTTTTTATATATTATAGTTGACGATCGAAAAATGTCATACGTGAGAGGGTACATTTTGTTTCGTGACTCAGTCTGTGTCCTCTCTCACAACAAAATTAATACAGTGAATAATAATTCTAAGAGTAATCTGTTACACCTTGTATTAAAGCAAACTTAACAGCTTGAAATTATATAATATCGCTTAGGGAGTTGATGCGAGCCGCGCTCTGCCTTCAGCAACCAATTGTTTATTTAAATATATGTCTTCGTCAGTAGATGTGTCAATAAGATCAAGTGTCAATAAAGGCTCGTTTGGATTAAGAGGATCTTTTCCAACGTCTTTGCAAATGCCTACAAACTGCTGTTCTACGCATAATTCCTGAAACCTAATGCAGTCTTCCACCGTCCAGTCTTGGTGTAAAGGAAAAACATCTGAAACAAATAGAAACTTATATAAAAACCACAATAATTGCTAGTAGCAACGCGCTCCGGCTGCCCTCAATTCAATTTCAATGTTGAACTACATATAACAGGGCTGACTACTGTTTATTTTAATATGAATATCCTCACTCCGGTGTTAAATTTCAACGAATTTTATTCAATTTAGCAAAAAATATGTTTTCAGATGCAGAAGAATTTCTTCTCAACAAAGTCGTAAAATTGTTAATAATACGAACTCAACAGAATTTTCGTTTTGAATAGAAATAAAACAAATTCCTTACCATATAGTCGAGCTTTTATAGCTTGAGGTGGTAAAGACCGCGCTAACGGCGCTGCCGATGGTATAGGTCGCAATGCTTTAGTAGCGAATAACGCCAAATCTCCGTAGTCACAAAAGTAGACAGTAACCATTTCCGACGAGACAGTCCCCGCAACAGTCACTCTACAACAATATAAATGTTGGGAAATTATGTAATGGATCCATGTTGGGTCGATTTTACACCTTGAACACCCATCAAAATCGACCGAGGCCAGGAGTGAAATTCTGTCAAATGTCATATCTGTGGTTCTCCCAGATTGGAACGATTCGACCAATGGTAGGTAGGTTCTGCTGTAAAATCTTAAAATTAACCGGGCTTTCTTTATTTTAGCCTAAATAAATAAATATGTTTCATAATTACCTATACCAAGATGAATCTTTTTCGTAATATACAGTATAGAGTTCTCCACTAGCTGGATTTACTGGAGCATCCTTCTCAGACAGTTTGGGACATTCTGTTTGTAGTGTCGACATCATTGTTTGCAGAGTATGTCTAGTACTGTTTGGCTGGACCTGTGAATACAAATAGTAGTGGATTGATGAGTTATTCGAGTGACAACGGAGGCAGGGCCGCCACCACGATCTGTGTGTATGTAATAAATAATAACATATGAACAGTATTTATTATCAGTAGACTGGTTACCACAAAGTTCCAAGGATTAGCAGCCATTGCAATATACACGTCGAAGCACTTGCCGGGTGCTGGAAGCGGCGGCGCAGGCAACACTGCGCCGCTCGTGGGTCGCTCCTCGCCTTGCATAGAGAGACTTCTAAAAATCCGTTCCTTTTTCTTGTGCAACGCCTCTACGTGGTTCGTGGTGTCTTTTTCATCTTCCTTAAGCCTGCCACTAAATTATATTTTATTAAGTATTTTCCTATTATGTCGTAACCAATGCGAATTAATAACTGTATGTATGTTTGAAAAAACACTTTTATGTTAGGCCGCGTCTTGAGTGGGCGTACGTCAATGTTTGGTGGGTATAAAATAACTCATTTTAAATTCAGTAACAGATTTGAAATCAGCACAAAAATTCATAAACCAATCATCAGAAATGCTGTATAATAATTAAGAGGGAATTTCCCGGGCTCTCACCATAACAGAATAAGTACTTGTTTGCTACGTTTCGAGTAGATCAGTCCAATTATATCCTCACTAGTCTCTTAGGCAAAATAAAAATTTGTTATTAATCGCATACTTAAATTGTGTTGATTTACAGATGCAAATAAATGTAACTTACTGCTGCAGATAGTCGTACTCCATGAGTATGGCGTTGTTGACGGAGGCGAGGATGTTCTGCGGGCCGGTGCGCACGAAGAGCTCGACGCTGGGCGCGGCGGGCGCGGCGCCGGGCGCGGGCGGCTGCGCGCGGCACAGCACGCTGGTGTGCAGCAGCAGCTCGCGCAGCCGCGCCACCATCGCCGCCGCCGCGCGCTCCGCCGGGCCCAGCCGCACCGCCACTGCCTGCCCACGAACACCTTATTAGCCGCCCACACACATCTACCTACACGTATGTCGCTGGCTACTGCCACCTACGCTCAACTGAAGGTTTTTTGTGTTGATGGGTGAACATAGAATAATCTTTATGTATATTGATTGACGTATCTACACCTCTCATCAGGACGGCTTCCGCCAAATTACCGACGTAGATACAGTCAGAATAGTTTATTTAAGCTACTTTCACAGCCTAATGTCGAATGGGATCCTTCTTTGGGGAAACTGTGCGGAGGCACATCTGCACATAATAATATGAAGTCACAATATGAAGACAATCTCACATTATCGTTGTTTTTAAGTACAGCACATCAACAACCTCAAACTGTCAAATTTCTTTAAGAAAGAAAGATAAATCATCTTTCTAATAGATTTTTAATTTTATCACAAAAGTGGAAGGTTAATCTTGAAATGGTAAAAGACAGATTTGGGTAAGTTGACCTGTTAGCGTCTGTATCACATGTTAGAGAAGTTTGACAGTCCAAAGCCTGATCATGATCAAGTTGTGATGGAAAATGAGGATAAATCGATAAAAAAAGAACAAAATCGTTAACATTAGGTCAAAAGACGAGCACACTCACAGGTAAAAAAAAAAGAATACAAAATTACAATTTGATGAATAAAAGTTGTAAATATGTTGTTGTTTTATTGGTATTTTTTTCGTGTAGGTAGGTACAGGATGCTTATCACGTACTAGATCTTTATATTATTATATCCGTACAAATGGCAAACCAGTTCAATCACTTACCTGATATGGAAAGGCATTAAGAGCTGGTGAAAATGACTGTAGCGGCACCAAGGATGACAAGGGCGCTCTTAGAATAAGACCGCTATCGACTAGTTGCGTCCTGACAGTGCCTTCGCCATCCAATCCGCTTATAATCGTGCAGCGAACCCTAAGATGAAAAGATCAAACATAAATTTATTTGTTCCAAGATACTGTTTAATTGCTATACTATGGTTCATTTGAGGCACACCTTTTAATTTAGATGCTTTTGGCGCTTGAATTATGTTGCGGTGCCTCAATTTTCTTTTTCATAGAAGTCATGACCAAGTTCTTTTATTAGAATCCTCAAGTAAGTAATTTTGATGGACTTGTTTAACTGAACTGAAAGTTCTTACAAATCAAAAGTAATCTGATAAACTTTTGATACGAAATGTAATAGTATTTTGGATTACATTTGAATTGTCAAAACTTTATAAGATCACGCCTCATATCGATGTTATAATCATCGGCAAGGATATTGAGCCTTGATCTTCACCTTTCGCAGAAGTGATTTATTGGTTTATTACCTTAAGTGAGCTCATTATCCGTGCCGATAACTATACCTTACGTATTGTGGTTATAGAATTGTAGTGTGTACCAGTCTCCGGCGAGCGTGCGCACGATGTAGAGCGTGCCGGCGTTGGGCGCGGGCGCCTGCGGCGCGGCGGGCAGCGGGCGGCGGTAGGGCCCGGCCGTCAGCAGCGCCAGCGCGCCGCGCACCAGCGCCGCGCCGCCCGCGCGCGACACCCACACGCGCCCCTCCTCCGTCACGCACCCCACCTCCACCTCGCACGGTTTCTGACGACACGTGCTATACGTTGCACTAACATATCCTCCAAAGGCATTACGATCTACTTGCCACGATCTGTTAGTCGATGGGCTAACCGACGAGCATTTATGGCATAAAGAGTTTCTCTATGTTAAATTCAAAAACTTATCCTATTCTGGGAATTGCTCGTAGTTACAAGTACCTAATAAAAACATAATAAACATACGACTACCAGCGGTATATGGCAGTTTAACATTGTACTGACACATAGACCAGTAAAATTGTTGGAAAATTCGCCCTCGCTTTCGTCGTGCATTGTTAATTACTTATATAAAGAAATTGGCTTTAGTGGCTCTTTTATCATAAACAAGATTGACATTCATACGCGCAATGGATACCAAAAGTAATTTTAATGTAAAGTTCTCATCAATACTCCATTTATCGATAAAGGTACTTACGCAAGGTAAGGTAGGCAATGTATTTCCCTCAGGAAGCTAGTATATAGTTGTATGTACCTGCGTAATAGTGAAGGCAGCCGCGATGCAGAAGTCGTGCACGATCTCCTTGTTGAGGTTGAGGTCGCGCTGCGTGGAGGTGTCGTAGAGCACGACGGCCACGGAGGGGTCGGCGGGGTCGTGGCGCGGGCCGGGCGCCGCCACCAGCACCTCGCCCGGCAGCCGGCGCCGCACCAGCTCCGCGCCCAGCGCGCTCGCCGCCAGCTCCTCCGCGCCCTCCAGCCGGCACAGGATCGCCTGCCCACGTACTTACTATTCATTACTGCTCCACGACCAGTCAAAAGATTATTCAGAACAGTACAAGACATTCCCATGGAACCTGGGTGAAACAATTTTAATAATTACAATAAATATAAGTCATGGTTTATGATACTGGATACATCAGTACACGGGTACAGTTCTCGCCAAACTCAATGGCGGCCCGCAGTTATACTCCGAGAAGAATAATTTCGCGCATTTGGCCCTTTCGATACCTACTTCTTTATAGTATACAGCGTGAAATGGAATATTTTAACCACGTGTTCTACTCATGATTGATTTTTATTTAGGCTCATAAAATAGTCAACCAAAATTAAAAAAAAAACGCTCAGATCGTCGTTGTAGTAAAAAGTCGTTGGAAGTTGGATAAAAAGTGCTACTCACCTGTGCTGGAAGTTTTCTAAATTGCGGCTCTAATATTTTTATCTTATTAATATACACTACATCATCATCGCCGTGATCGCCAAGAAAAACCGTCGCCGTGTCTTCTTCTATCTCTAATATTTTAGCACGTTGCCAGCCGCCATCATCCAAATTTACAGCATACCTATAACCACGGTTACATACAGGGTTAGATATATTTTATACGAACTGGTAAATACGTGGACAAGGCAGAAAAGGTAAAAGGAAAGGAATGCAAAGCTTCTTCAAGTACTTTTTTTTAAGCTTTAATTATTTGAAGCTGTATTTTAATCTGATCTGATCTAGGCGTTGAATGTTTGTTTTCTCGATTTGAATAAAATATTAGGTGCATATGCAATGCAATTATCATGTTAGTTAAATCGTTTCAATAATGTATGAATTTATAATAAAGAAAGTTGAAAATGTTAATTCAGTTTAAAAAGGTCTAAAGAGAAATTGGCGCGAATATGGCGCGATTCTTTATTTAAACAGTTAAATTCTATAGGTATAATTTTATTTCAGTGTTGTTTCTTGTTACATTATTATCGTTACGCAGATATGAACGAAAGAAGTTCCTTCGATACGCCGATGTACCGGTCAAGCTGCCGCAGCAACTTTCATGTAGGCACGATTAAACACAATACATAATGTAGAAAGTCAGACTAATACTAATGCTGATCAAATATTTACCGCGTTGTCACGTGCAAAATAGTTTACAGTAAATCAAGAAAACTCACCAAGCGTTTTTAATTATCATTGATTTATCCACGGGTGATCCAGAATGGTCATAATATTTAGACATATCAGATAATAGAGTTTCGAAGGCATCCTGGAATAGAACAAATATAATATTTACAGATATACTGATATTGACTATAAGTGCAACGCTATCGCGTTTTGACTCACTAACCTCTCAATAACTGATAGCTATAGTGATGTAATTAATTTAATCCATTGTTTTAAAATATCGGATCGCTTGGTATGGCACACAAAGAATCGGAATTACCGATTCAAAGGTGGCTGCTACTCTTCATAATTTTTTGTCGATTCAGAAACTCGCGTCAAATGATATTGACGCAATTTGAATTCCAATTCATGTTCCTGACATTTTTTAAATTGTTTGAACTCGTAATTATTATGCATTATTTATTTAGTTTACTAAATATATGAAAAATTATATACCATGTAATTGACAAAGACCACATTTTTTAATAATGCTATTACTCTTAAGCAGTCCGTGTTACAAGAAAAAATTACAACTGTCAGGAAACTCATCATAACGCGAAAGCGGTATATAAAATCAGTCTTATTTTTCCAAGAACTAATCAAAATCATGACTATAAATTAATGAAATAATTGCACTTACACTATATTGCGTTCCAATGATTCGCAGCCAAATTTCAAGTGTCGAATTAGCAACAGTCACGAATACATTCCAAAAATTGTCATCAGGGAATTGTAACGGTGGCAAATCACTGTCCATGGAATCGTCTAATACGGTAGTAGTTTCTAACGGCGTCGATACTTCCTGCTGATAAGAACATTTAGCCTTTAAGTAAATTGACTATACATTTATTGCAAACCGCCTTATACAAACACGCGTATATCCCCACATCTCTTCTGTCAACTTTCTGTTATTTTATCCTTATTTTGTCTTTATCCTTACCTGTATATTCTGCTGTCTTTTTAGTAGGTTAAACTCAAACTCAAAATGACTTAAGCATAGTTTTTCTCGGATAATGAAGCCATTGCCGAAAACTGGCCCTAGTAAACCTTTCAGCGGCCGATTGGTGATGGTAATATTAATAGGTATACCAAAATTAATATTAATAATGATTTATGTAAAACTATTAAACATACATACCTCATTATTGGGAAGAAGTACTAAAAGGCCGTTCACAACTCTGTCCTTAATTATTTTTGGACAGTTTTCCACTAATTCTAGCCAGTTACTTGGCAAATTTTCATGATATTTTTCTCTGCAATTAGAACCGATATTATTGTTTTGTTATGAGACTACAATTTTCATACAAACAACTAGACACCACCTTAACTCTAGTAAATCATATAAGATATAACCGTCACACGAATAAATTATAAAGGCTATGATAGCTATGATATTATTGTGAAAATACGATCTTTTTTGTATTTACAGTCCTGTTCAATGAGACCAGTGCAGTGCTAATGTAGGACGTTTATTTACTTTACATCGTTTTAGCTTCTTTCACCGTCTGTATACATAAGGTTAACTAATATTTAAATCATGTACCTATAAAGATGTGGTACTGTATTCGCCCAGAGTCCAGCTTCATGTTCAGAGATCAATTCTGTGAGACATACAATAGCATTGCTGCTTGAAGAAGTGGGCATTCCGCCAGCTTCAGAACTTTCTATAACCGAAAGTAATTTCACAGCTCCTACTTCTTTCGCTAATTCTTCAGATGGGGATGAGTCAGGATACGAGCAAATGCAATACGATGCTACCTATGAAAAAGATAATAATGAATGAATTTACACGAACTTCTTCGGTTATGAATTCCTTAAAAAAGGTACCTATCTGCTGTTCGAATTGTATTATCTTACCCCCGCACTCAGACACATTTCATGGTTACTTGAGCCATTCCTCACAGAAGTTTTTATTTTACAATCCGTCACTAAGGAGTGACTTAAGTAATCAATGAATTCTCCACCGTGTTAGGAAAAAACGGCCAATAATTATTCTAGATTACGCTTATGTAACTTATGGACATCTTCCTATTGTCTACATACGTATGTACATAGTAGAAATGTATCATTTATTTTATTTTTAGCCTGAACTGTCCCACTGCTGAGCAAAGGCCTCCCCACTTCGTCTCCACAACTGTCCATCCTCTGATACCTCCCACCAATCAGGGTTGAAGGCGTTCAGGTCGTCGCGCCATCTTTTGCGTGGTCTACCTCGTCTGCGGTAGCCGTCTTGTGGTATCCACTGGGTGACAATCTTGGTCCACCTATCTGGATGCATACGACTGACGTGTCCAGCCCAGTCCCATTTAAATTTTGCTGTTTTTTGGCCCACATCGGAAACTCCAGTTTTGAAGCGTATAACGGTATTGCGTATCCAGTTTGTTCGCTTAATACCTAGCATGCTACGCTCCATTGCTCTTTGGCAAACCTTGAGCTTGGACTTCTGACACTCCGTGAGAGACCAAGTTTGTGCACCGTAGGTTAGGACGGGCAAGATACACATGTCGACTAGCTTTCGCTTGAGTGAAAGGGGAAGGTCCCCTTTCATGTAATGCTTCATAGACCAGTACCTTTTCCAGGCGTTCTCATTGCGGCGGTCGATTTCTCGCTGTTGCCTGTTTTCGAGACTAACTGGCCCATGTAGATATATTCGTCGACATAATGTAGAGCTTGCCCGTCTACCTCGACCCTACGTTTCGTGCTGTTAGTCATTGTCTGTGTCTTAGTCATGTTCATTTGAAGACCAACCTCTCGGCTTGCCATGCTCAGATCTTGGAGCATTTGTTGGAGTTCCTCTGATGTGGACGCAAAAAGGACGATGTCATCAGCAAACCGCAAATTTGTAAGTCTCTGGCTCCCGATCGCGATACCTTTTGATGTCCACGGCACAGTGAACTTTTTGAAAACACGTGAAGAGGTTTGTTGATAGTGGATCACCCTGTTTCACGCCTTTCTCTATGTGGAATGTTGGACCTGGGGAAAGGAGCTTTACTGACGCTGTACTGGCTCTGTAGATTAGCTCCAAAAGCCTTATGTAAGTCTCATTTACATTTTGTGCGCGTAAATTGTATCATTATACAGTCAAAATGAAAGTGTTAACAAATTTGTCAACTGACTGGGCTATTAGACAAGTTTTAAAACAAAGTGAGCAGTTTTCCTTTAACCAAACTAGAATGTTTAGGATAGTTACTCACTTTCACGGTGCAGTCGTAACTGGGAGGCCCTCGTTTAGGTCGTATCTCATGCATCTTGTACACAGGTTCTGGAAGTCCAAGCTTTTTACAAGTCCACTCTAATTTTTCTACCGACGATGTGGAATCAGGTGGAGGCTCCAAGTTGTGAGCCGGCACAACATTCGTGACAGGACCACTGGTTTCCTAAAACATCGACAACCAATTACAAACGTGAAATATGAAAATAGTAAACAATAAAATCTAATACTAATCTACCCGTACCGGGATAAAATATAGCGTAATATTTAATAATAATAATAAATAGCGTATAAGTCACGTTACTGATTTCCCTTAAAATTTGAAGTAAACAGTAAATTGATATCATTCTTAATAACTGTCCAAAAACATGCACAAGAATGACGACCGGGCAAAGGAAGGATATAAAATCAGAGAGGGAATCAAAAGACCATGAGAAAAAATCTTTGCACTCGAGTGCAAATCACGTAAATAATTATTTTTCTACTAACCAAACATTCATTATTTGCAGCTGGCAACTGCAACGGTATAAGATCCACGGTATTAAGACGATCTCTTAAATTGGACAATCGTTGCGACGCTGAGACTTTTCCGCTATGTTTTCCATCAATTTCATTGTTAGAGCGTGCAGATTGCTTCACCTAAAAAAAATATGCAAGCAGACAATGCCTTAACGCATTACAGAAAATTCAAACTGGTAGGCCTCTATATCTCTCAAGTATTCATCAAGTAAATGATATACATACATACACACCTATGTATATGTAAAAAATACTATTTCATAAATACCTCTTCAGCGTGTGCGTTGTTCGCTTCCCTTAAACTTTGTGAGGATGTATTGGAGCTTTTCGGTAATTTATCTACATGGTCATTTAATGACTTCGATGTTTGTTTCACATTCGACAATAGTTTCGTTTCGTTCGACTTTGAATGATATTTATTATTAATCTGTAAACACATAATAAAACAAAACAATATTACCCCACTACCAAGAAGGGTTGTTTTTCGGCCGAATCTTGTATGCATGTAATATTCTTTATATAACCTCATATTATCTTCGAAGCCAATAAATTTTTCTTTTATTTAAAACAAGTATTTTTAATTATTATAAATAATTCAAATATTTTGAGAAGTAGTTTATTTGTGTAAAAAGACATAATCAAGTTGTTTTATTGTTTGTCCGTAGCTAAGTGCCTATTTGTTTATTAAGTGTTTATTGAGTGTACAGTCTCTTAGGTCACAAATTGTGTTGACCTTATTGTATGTGCTTGGATGTACTGTGTACAGCAGCGTCTAGCCAGTTTAGAGTTGGCGTTTGGTATGGGTATCCTAAATAACCGTTTGCTAATTCTGTACTGGTAGTCAGCGCGTTTTTTGATAAGGTTGTGTGTAACAAGCGTAGTTTACTAGTATGAAAAAAGTTGGCGGACCCTTAGTACACAGAAGTTTTCGTACACGGAGTCTGTCGGGAATTTAAATGGTAGTTTTAAGGCTCCATAGCTATGAGGGTGCTCTTTCCAGCACTCCCCCATATACGTATACAATATTGTTTGACGGATTGGCAGAGCGTGAAGTAAACGGTTCTTAGTAGCTCCGTCTAATGAGGAGCAATCCCTAAGTTTTTTCATCACATAAATTACTAGGACCGAGTGTACTGCCTTGAGGCAAATATTTTTAGTCTAATAATTAATATAGTCTAATAGTAATAATTATTGTCACCAACAATTTAAAAATGTAGTTTTTTTTTTTACTTGGCTGAGGCACACTCACGTAGTAGGTACAACGCCATCTTGTCACTCTCCTGAGAACAATTTCTTTTTTATTCTCAAAAAAAAAAACTCGAATTGTCAGAAACTATTTGGTTGTTTGGAAGATTTACGATAATAAAAAATATCACATGCATAGGTATATGCACTGGCTTAGGTAGGTGTTCAATTATATTGTACCGAAATTTAATTAAATTACTCACCTTATGATATTGGTTATTATTGTTAAATGGGGCACTGGTCTTTGCTCTATAATATTGGTTGGAGTACTGATTATTGTAGTTTGCCGTATAGCTAGAAGCTGGTTTTCGCCATGACCCTTGTTTTTTTGGAAATCGATTCTGAAAAAAGTTATGAGTTCGAAAATGGCTATTACATAACAAGTATAAGTAAACTTTCACTATCAACTTACTGGATAGTTCAATTTTGGTGTAGCCTTTTTACTTGACTTTTGTCGTGCCACCATAGTAGCTATATGTTGTGTCTCTTGGCTAGCTATTGCATCAACATACCATTCACCATTTATTTGAGTCACTTTAAAACCAGGAACATCAATAAAAAGCTTATCCAATGATGGATAACCAAGTTTTTTGAAAGGTATCCATTCTCCTTGCAACTCTCGATAGTCACCTGCAATAAAATTTGTTTTAAAAAAATGCAACACTTAGGATATTATGATATCTGAATACATATTACAAAAATGGTTGGATTGCTTACTTATTTTACTACCTACAGAATTCAAATTAGTTTTTATTTATTACTAGATTTCAGCTGCATGACAGATGAAGAATATGTCGGTCTAAAATTGGTAGTTGAGATATTAATCCCATCTCATCTTTCCTTCCTCCGTGAAATTAACCCACCTCTGACAGATATCGGATGACCCCGCCGCGCGCAAATGTGTAATCATAACAATAGCAGAATTAATTATTATCACACACAGTACATTCTTTCTATTACGTTATATTTCAAAACATAATATTCATCTATTAATTAAAATACATAACTATACAATATACATGCCTAACCCATTTGAGTATGCACTTAACTAAAGGTAATCAATTTTTTCTTGGGATATCATCAAATGACACCGTACAGCCAGCTGCGGGTACAGCGTTAGGGAGTGTCAGACTCTTACTCACTAAAATCTACAATGTTCCTTGTTGATCCCTTTGTGTACCAAAGCCGCGGTAACTTTTTCGATCAATTCCGCATTAGTGGGCATTTACCTTCATTTTTTACATTTTATTTACCTATCTATACATTAACTAGAGGTGGCAAGCGACTTCGTACGCGTACAATTTTTTTTATCGTAAGCGTGCTCACTGACACATTTTAAATTCATTTTTCAAAAACAGGACTTCAATGCCAACTACCAACTCCCGTTGGAATCGAATAATGGTCTAATACTATGCGCAGTACTCAATCATTATTTTGCTGTGTTGTTATTTTAAAACTGCTGTATCTCTTAGTTAGAATATTCATTTAAATCAATTTAAAAAACAACTTTGTTGTAAATTAAATATTTGTGATATATAACTTATTTATTTGGATAAGGATTAATATCATGTTCATAAAAACATCTCGCAAATTATGCCTTGTTGAGAATAAATACTATGAAAAATAATTTGATAAGCATAAAAAAGGTTACGGAAAGCTAATCCTAAGGTAACATGATGACACAGACATTTTTTTTTACTTTTAAAGGGAAACAATTCTGTCATGTATAATTTTTGCTTTAACTGTTTACGCAGCTTACACAACAGGAGCTCTCAAGAGTGGATCCAGCATGACGAGCCCACTGCCACTCTCGTGCATTCATTCAATATTATATTATAATGATTCATTATCAAAAACTTGCTAGGTTACAAGGCTATAACTATGTTATGAACTGCCAGGGAACAAGGAAGTAAAAATTATTTAACACACCACACAAAAACTTTGTTTGAGTTGTGAATTTCCTCTAATTTCCAGATCACATTGCTGTCATGCATGCCCACATTAGTCTAGTATAATTAAAGTAGCTTCCCAGTTTCTAAATTAATATCAAATTTAAACAATGAAGGTATAAGTACATTGTTGCTGCGATCACTCGATCATAAGGTTCCCCTTGGCACATGGATACCCATGGAAGGATGTCCATCTTATCATAGTTTAGAAGTACATCCAACATACTTCTGAATATCCCCGAAAAGGAGACAGATAGTAGTAATAAAACTGTAGGTTACGCCTGTCATTTGAACATCCTTGGCATTCATTACTGGTAGTTAGAAGACAATAAGTCTGACAACCAGTCTTACCCAGGGGTATTGGGTTGCTCGTGTAACTGGGTTGAGGAGTTCAGATAGGCAGTCGCCCTTGGTAAAACACTGGACAATCAGCTGCATCTGGCAACCAACCCTAACATATGTAGTTGAGAAAATGTACTAGTAATAAAGTAAGACTTACGGTTACATTGCTTGATTGTCAAAGCTCCTTTTACTGATATCAAGGTAGCTCTCAATGCTTGAATAACTTGCTCTTTGTCAGCCATAGCCAAGAAGAAACTTTCTGTTGACAATTTCGTTTTACAAAAGTTACAATTTATAATGTGCCTAGGATATGTATGTTCAGTTATCTGCCAACCAAATGGATACACTTAATAGTTACCTAGTAATTAACACAAAAATTAATACTCAACGGATCTTAAATCACTTGGACGATTGGATTACTTAACTATTGAAATGGTACCTCTTGCACTTTATAAAAATTATCTCTGCCCTCACATACAGTAAATGCCGGTGGTCTATTGTCAGTATCACCAGTAAGCTAAATATTACCGAACTTTTATATAATTTTTAATTTATTTAAAAGAAACAACCCTCATAAATTAGTCTGAAACGATCAGTGACGTGTAAGCAAGAGAAATCAGATCATTACAACAAATATCGTAAACAGTTTACACACACACCTACTTTCACTACGTTAAAAAACGTTTTAAAACTTCTTATTGTAACTTACAACATTATTTTCTAATGCACCGTAAAATATGAAATGCTACCGACCTGCAATTTAATTTCAAAGGAGTAAAACTTTATCAAATTCAGCATCAATCCAACAGTGCATCCCCTTCTTTTTCCACTTCTACTTCTTGTACTTGCAGTCAGTATTTTATTGCACTATTTTTTTTTTTGCAATTGCGGTTATACCAACATAATTATTAATGTACCACAGACTACCGACAGCATAGATGTAATGTAAAGAGACTGCAGCCAACATGACGGTACAAAACATTCCCATACAAAAAAGCATCGACATCTTCGACATGCATATTTTGCCCGCTGATCGAAACCGTTGGATACATCTCTATGCCCGGTATATATCCATCCATGGGACAATGCAATGTAGTCAGAAAATAAATGGAATTTTGTTTTGATTTAGTTTTGTTTTGAATAGAAATTATAAATTAAATAAATTTGCATTTTTTTTTTTAATCTATAAGAAAATCAAAATTTAAATAGCTAAAAATCTTCGCACATCCTTCAACATTGACTCTGTACGGCCAATTTACACACTGACCACCTTATTATAAAACGTGATTTTAAAGGTAGAATTTTCATTGTTTGACTATTGTCGCGAACGACCGACGACTGTCGTTGGCGACAGTTGCGGTGCACGGAATTCTACCTTAAGAAGTACCCGCTTTAGTAATAGCTTCAACCCACTGATTTTGTTCGGGACGGTGCGGTGGTGGTTTCCAGTACTTTTTTTAAACCACGTTTTATAATAAGGTGGTGAGGGATTTTCTTTTTCATCTTTACCTAGATGGCGCTGATCTTAGTACGTTACTGGAAGGAACGGAGCCGAGCGTCATAGAGCCCCCAGTACCTACATATTGGCCCAAGCGTGGCCAATACACGCCATCACCAATGTGTACACGGGGTGTTGGGATACGTTGGCGGACATTTGTCAATGTTGGCGTGCATTCAGCGAGTTGTCTATTTTTTGGGAACGCATCAAAGGAATCGTGGCCCAGCGTGGCCTGTGGTGTTTACACATTCGGCCAATGTTTAGTTCGTCATCGGCCGCTGAGGATAGTACACTTTTGTATTGCGTGTAAAAATAAATATAAGTAGTTGTAAATATAGTAGTCTAGTAGTGTAGTATACAAATAAATAGCCGCAGCCTTAGTTACTTCAACGTCCATCGCAAGTGGTTTGCCAGGCAGCAATGAGCCATGCGGCAATGTGTAAACACCATTTGATCGTGGCCTACATTTGCGCACTGCAAAGCTTGGCAAAATACAGGCCAATGTGTACTGGGGGCTTAATATCTTATCAGCATCATATAATTTTGAGGTCGTATAACGAAACTTGTCGTCAATAATTAAAGGAAAGGGGAATACAAATGGAATAAAATGAGAAAAGAGATAATTCAAAGTATTATCCAAATATCCCGAGAGATTTTCAAAACAAACTATCCAGATATTTTTTTTTCAACTTAGCAAACTTGGCATCTTCTTAGCATTGGCCGGCCATCTATCACTGTCTTGGTTTTTTTTTTACGTTATTGTAGGTCTTGGAGCTCTCTAACTAAGGGTTGGAGAAGGTCCTTTTTCAATGATGATGCGGTGATCAGATTATCCTTCGGTATAAAAAATAACGAGAGGAAGTGCCCTCACACCTGCACAGAATTTGTGTCACCAAATTCACATTTTTTAAATTTATTATAAATTTTACATTTCAAAACACAGAAAAATCTAGCTGTACGTTTAAATTAAAGTGTAAACACCTACTTACTTACCTAATTATCGGATTTGCCAGTGGGTTTTTGTTTTTTATATATTTTTTTTTTCCATAAAATATAGCTTGACAATATAAAAACTTTTTATAAACTACTAATTGTCTATGATTCCACTATTCAAACATGGCATAGGTGGCTGAGTCCGCCATCTTGAATATACTTAAACGTCACCCTTTCCTTTGGTGAGCAAGGTGTGTTCACGTGAGGTTGTGTGTTCCCTTCATTAATAGGTCACACAATCCTCAGAATTTCGTGAAATATTCTTGTAAAATAAAAAAAAAAAAACAAAAAAATACATAAAATCCAAAAAAATAGTAAAATAACAAAATTTTAACGGGAATCACTTGATTTTAAGTTAGTGTACGTAAGCGTGCAACGTGGTCTGAGGAATGCGATAGTCATTATAAAGAGAAAGTGAAGTTGATCTTTGCCTACGTTTAAGTTAATGTCGACGTAAACTGCTACAGTGAAATTATAAAAATGAATCCTGGTCCACCCAATTACCCTATGGCATCTTTGTATGTCGGGGATTTACACTCCGATATTACCGAGGCCATGTTGTTTGAGAAATTTTCTACCGCTGGTCCGGTCCTTTCAATACGCGTATGTCGCGATATGATAACTCGTAGATCCTTAGGCTATGCTTATGTTAACTTTCAGCAACCTGCCGATGGTAAGTGTCTTTTTGTATATTTTTTTTACCTATTTTTAATATAATACGGTCGAGGTATTTTTGACATAAAAATTTCTTGCACCATCTTGAGACTTAGTATATTGGCATCATGTTATTCACAAATGTATCTCTCTAATGGTGACTGAAATTAATGAAGCTGTGGTGCCTGCTCTCTAATATTATCAGCAATATTTCTGATTGGGGGTTTAACACATGAAGTATATGAATGATATATTCTTACATAAAGATTCTTTAAATGTAACATACAGACTTTTGCTGGGGTGTAAGATGTTCCAGTTTTTCTTCCACAAGGTGGGACTGTTTGATGTTAATGTTTGATTCCGCTTTTCAATATTTGTAGCAAGCATTGACTGGATGGATATAGTATTTTAAAACTATTCAGTATGGAAAAAAATTGCTGCCATTGTCACAAATGTTTAGTTAATTATTAAAATAAACTCTCCCTTATAATTCTAACATACATAATTATTTTTGTATATTTTACTCATGTTAATCTTGGAAGTAATGATGAAGTCTATAGCTGTGAAAATCATTTCTATACTCTATTGTTGAGTTGACTCATTTGTTGGTGTCATATTTTCATTACTAAATCAACATCAATAATTTTTTAGCTACCAAAATATTTCCTATCCTATTGTCATCAGAATGAGATTGTATGCATTTACTAACAATATACTCACTATGATAAGCATTGGTGGAAGTTAGGTAGAGTTATCCATGTACTTGAAAGAAATATTCATAGGAATGTTTAAGATTTTTGATGTTCAGTACATTTTATGAAATAGAGTTTGCAGCATTTCAAGTATTATTTCTTTTCCTCACAAGCTGTGGCTGTAAGAGAATGGCAACATCACAGTTTTGTGAATTAAAATTTTGCAACCCAGACATTGGATGTTGTTGTTTGGCAATGTCATTGGTGTAATAGTATAAATAGTGTAAAACTCAAAGCCATTTGACTTTTATTACTAATTTTGGAACTTGAGGCATATCCACTTCCACACTATCTTTTTGTATTATTAAATCAGTGTAAGTTCATAAATAGCTCTACCTTATTCCAAACATATAATTATTAGAAACAACAATCATTTTCAAATGGACAACAAATTATTTTACTTACTTACAGAGATACATGATCATTATTTATAATGGTTTTAAATATATATTTAAAGTGTGATTTTTAGTCCGGTGATCTGTGACATATGTCTGAAAAATTGATAAAATTGTGGTGACATTTTCTTACTTATGATGAATGTTCTATCTAATTTAATAACATTAAAGGTTAAAAAAAAATCCGATAGTTGAAACATACATTCATGTTAAGATTATTTTTGTCACTGAATCAAAGGCCAGTATATTTGCAAGCATGTGGCTAATGATGATAACATTGACCAATTGGCATGGACAGTCTAGTTGGATGACCATCTATTCATTTTGCGTTCCTCCATGTTTCAAAAGGCAAGATAAATTGGTGATCTCCAGCTGTCTTCTGAACACCTTTGGCAGTTTTTTGTAGGTAGTTGGAAGCCAGAAAGTCTGACAACCAGACATATCCAGGGTTTGGGTTGCCAAACTGGTTTAAGGAGGACAGACAGGCCAACCTAGTTATGAAAAGGCTGATGATCAAAGTCTAGAACAAAATGGTTCTCTAACACCTTAGAAGTTTCTGGGATAATCTCATTAAAAAAATCATAATATTTTTTTACTGGTGTTGGTTATTGTGTTTGACTAATATAGAAATATGTATGATTAGAAAATTAAGGAATGATTTCTTTTATGTTCCCGATCATCATCATCATCATCCTCCAAGCCTTTTTTCCCAACTATGTTGGAGTCAGCTTCCAGTCTAACCGGATGTAGCTGAGTAGTAGTGCTTTATAAAGTGACATTCCTGCCTGACCTCCTCAACCCAGTTAACCTGGCCAACCCCATGGTTAGAGTGGTGTCAGATTTACTAGCTTCTGACTACCTGTTATGACTGCCAAGGATGTTCACTGACAGCTGGGACCTACAGTTTAACGTGCCATCCGAAACAGTCATTGGTGGATATACTTATGTTCCCAATCATTTCATTACAAAAAAAAATGTTTCCAATGCCTTCTATGTCTTGATTCATTGTCATTAAGGGTGTATCTACACAGTGCAAGTAGCTTGCGCATGTTGAGGCACATGCGCAGGTTATATGCATTTTAAAAACGTGCAGGTCCAGCGACTCCCGCATGTACCAAACAAAATAGACACCCGCATGCTCTGTTACGTTGCGCGCGTCACTTGCGCATGTTAACTTGCTCCAGCTACATGCATTGGTAGACGCACCTTAAAGTTAGACGACATTGTCTGATTGACATAAAGCTGATAGTATAACACTTTCAAGACCAGAGTATTAGTAGAATAACTCTGCCATAGAAGTACATTAGAAATTATTATTATATTTTATGGCAGTTGAGGTGAATGCTTTGACTGGTAGTGGGAAATTCAACCTTCAACCTACTACTTGAAGCTTTCTCCTTAAGAATTTGTTACAACCAATTTTGACTTAGCTTTTTTGTTTTATGCTGTTGTCCCCAGATTGTCCAAATAATTGTAAATTATGCTTTGTTTTCCACAGGTAATAATTGTGTAGTACTGTGTTTCAGTTCTTTATTGTTCCTTTTTTTGTTTTAGCTGAAAGAGCTTTGGACACTATGAATTTTGATATGATCAAAGGAAGACCTATTAGAATCATGTGGTCCCAACGAGATCCATCTCTTCGCAAATCTGGCGTTGGGAATGTTTTTATTAAAAATCTTGACAAAACCATTGACAACAAAGCCATGTATGACACTTTTTCTGCATTTGGAAATATTCTAAGCTGCAAAGTTGCTCAAGATGAAACAGGTGCCTCTAAGGGATATGGATTTGTTCATTTTGAGACTGAGGAGGCTGCTAACAAATCCATAGAAAAAGTAAATGGAATGCTTTTAAATGGGAAAAAGGTTTACGTGGGTAGATTTATTCCACGTAAGGAACGTGAAAAGGAACTCGGTGAAAAGGCTAAGTTGTTCACCAATGTGTATGTCAAGAACTTTGGAGAAGATTTTAGTGATGAAATGCTTAAAGACATGTTTGAAAAATATGGCCGAATTACCAGCCATAAAGTAATGTATAAAGATGACGGAACATCCAGAGGTTTCGGATTCGTTGCATTTGAAGATCCAGATGCTGCCGAGAGAGCATGCATGGAGTTGAATGGAAAAGAACTTGTTGAAGGAAAGCCTTTATATGTAGGACGGGCTCAAAAGAAAGCAGAACGCCAGAAAGAGCTGAAGCGTAAGTTCGAACAGTTGAAGTCTGAGCGATTGACACGTTATCAAGGCGTCAACCTGTATGTTAAAAACTTGGATGATACTATTGATGATGAACGTCTCCGTAAAGAATTTGCTCCCTTTGGAACTATCACTTCAGCTAAGGTGAGTATCAACTTGTTAATAATTGCCAATTTCACAGGTAGCATAAAAAATAAATAATTCTGGTCTCACTCAACATTTGGGTTGTCATATCATTACATACTAGCTTCCTCCCGAGGCTTCGCCGCGTGGTGTGTTGACAAAAAACAGCATAAGTGTTAATCCGAGGTATCACACACCAAATATCAACCGAATCTGTCCCACCGATTAATTCTCACAAATTTTCACATTTATAATATTAGTAGGACTAGCGACCCGCTCCGGCTTCGCACGGGATAACAGTATTTCCCCAGTATTTAATGTGTGTTATTATATGTATAAACCTTCCCTCTTTAATTATCTATCTGTTTGGAAATTGGTTGCATAGTTTGGAAGATTTAAGCATACAAATTGACATGGGGGCAGAAAAAGCGACTTTGTTTTATACTATGCATTGAAATACGATATTACTAGGATTGTTACCAGACCAGGTGACTGTCAAGTCCTGGATTTCTGTAAGGAAAACATTGGGCTGAAGCCAACATGCTTAAAGCCATTTAAAGGTGTCTACACACCAAAGCCGCTGATGCCGGCGGCACAGCCCGGCGGCCCAACCCGCCGGCCGTATTTTGTACAATCATGCCGCCGGCTTTCATAGAGTATTTGACAATTACTATACCCTATCCACGGAAGCAAGAGCTAAAAGGTAAACAAAGAATGACACTTTTTCAAGATGGCGGTATAACCCGACCGATGACAAAATCACAGATACTGCGAACATTTTACACAAAAATGTGACGTTTTGTCATCGGTCGGGTTATACCGCCATCTTGAAAAACTGTCATTCTTTGTTTACCTTTTAGCTCTTGCTTCCGTGGATAGAGTTTAGAACACCACATGCCGCGGCAGTCGTGCCGCCGGGCTGTAGATCCCTTTAGATAACTTGAATTAATAGTAACACTGACACATAGCCAACAATAATTTCTGTGTACATTATATACAAGGATAATCCTTCGTTTGCGCTTAACTGTTTATTCATTTTTTTATTTTAATCATTCAATCAGTCTTCTGACCATTAGCAGATATGGTGAAGTTTATGTGGCTTAACTGTTTCTAACTATGAAATAACTTTATCATTTTAGGTTGTTATATTGTTTTTTTAAATAATGATTATATAAAGTTTGTAACTGAAGTTCAATCAGAATAATTTGATATTGTTACAAAATTTATATAATCATTATTTTTTAATCTATTACTAGTTAGCATTGGTTAGTTTTTACAACACTCACTTTCACATAGAAGAGACATTGAATGTCACTGTTACTATGAATTTTCACATCCAGGCTATAAAGTAAACAGTTGTTTTAAGAGAAACAGACGTTTTTGTTGTGGGGGTGGGGAACTTGAGCATCAGGAACCTAAAATTATTTAAATAAAAATATATGATATAAAAATCACAGTTTTAATAAAAAAAAAGGTGGAAAGAAGTTGAACAGTAGCATTTGGACGCAATCTCTTGGATAATCAAGTGACTTCAATTTATCTTAACACTTGGATGTCATTGTATTTCAGGTTATGTTGGAGGATGGACGCAGTAAAGGTTTTGGATTTGTTTGCTTCTCATCTCCAGAGGAAGCTACTAAAGCTGTAACAGAAATGAATGGTCGTATTGTTGGAACAAAGCCTTTGTATGTTGCTTTAGCTCAGCGCAAAGAAGATCGAAAGGCCCACTTAACTTCACAATATATGCAAAGAATGGCCAGCATGCGCATGCAGCAAATGGGCCAAATATTCCAACCGGGTGGTGCAGGAGGATATTTTGTTCCAACAATTCCTCCAGCTCAAAGATTCTATGGCCCAGCTCAGATGACTCAAATAAGACCATCGCCGCGTTGGACTGCACAGCCACCTGTCAGACCCAGTACTCAAACAGCTGCTTCAGGATATCCCAATATGCAAGCGCCTTTCCGACCTGCACCTAGGGCTCCAACACAAGCAGCACTTCGTACATCTCTTGGGGCTAGACCTATTACAGGACAGCAAGGTGTGGCTGCTGCAGGCTCTATTCGTGCTCCACTTGTTACGCAGAGTGGCCGCCCTGCAGGTTATAAGTACACTGCTAACATGCGCAATCCGCCAGCTCCACAACCGGCTGTGCATATCCAGGGCCAAGAACCCTTAACATCGACTATGTTAGCTGCTGCTCCGCTTCAAGAACAAAAGCAAATGCTTGGAGAACGTTTGTTCCCACTAATTCAAAGGATGCATCCAGATTTGGCTGGAAAAATTACAGGAATGCTTTTGGAAATTGATAATTCAGAACTACTACATATGTTAGAACATGGAGAGTCACTGAAAGCTAAGGTTGATGAAGCCGTTGCAGTTTTGCAAGCTCACCAGGCTAAACAACAAGCTACTAAAAAAGAATAAGGATAAAGGCCAAATATAATACTGACCAGATTTTAAGATACAAGAACCCATAACATGTTCTTGTTAATTATACTGCTTTGAACATCTTACATTGTTAATCCCGCTCATAAAAAAAAATACATAAATAAAAATTGAAAAAAAAAAAAAAGTGGATTGCACTCCTTCCAAATAATTATATAATAACATTATTATACCCAATATTAGAGTGCAATTCTGCAAACAAAAATAAGAAACTGTCAACATTTCTATATTTGAAAGAGTATTCTGAACTCGTAAGACTTTTTACATTAACTGAGAAGTTTGGTTTAAGTTTTTCATTAGCTTTTTATTTCTATTGTATCTCTAGAAGGGGATTTAGTTGGCTTTATGTTCTTTCAATTTCATTCTTTTATCTTTAATCGGTTTTACATTTGTATGATACCATGGATTGTAAACTTGGTCTCGTTATGTAACTGATTCAATATTCCTTTATGATTTGTTACATATATTTTGTGGAAGTTTCACATTAATCAGTGTTTTTATTTTTGTGTTCTTTGAATACCTACCTATGTTATGAGAATGCAGTCTAGACACTGCATTCTTCTTTTTTGTTCCGCTAAGAATTGGCCGCACCCGTGTAGAATACAGGTAAATTGCAACGATCCCTTGATCTTACAGAGCGTTAGGTTAATTAACCTGGCCTAAATATTTCGGCAGAGCTCTTAGATAAAAATGATCGTCTTTAACTTCATCATTCGTTTCCAGTCGGTGCCCAGGGGCCCGATTCTGCTAAGTTCATATAGTCAAAATTGAATAGAACTTAATCGCAATAGCAGTTTTACTTGCCATTAACCAAGAAAAGAATAGAACCTTAGCGGGTATTCTGCTACTAATGTCGTATTCCAATGACATTTCATTGGTTTACGATTGGTCTGTCATTTGTAGTTGCTCTACAATCATATTGCAATCGTAAATAATTTGTACCAAGACAATATGATTAATTGTTGAATCACAAAAAAGGATAAAAACGTTTATTTAATGCCGTCGGATGTGAATCGTATGTCGCTTAGGTAAAATTAGCAGAATCGAGCCCCTGGTAGGCCAGTGTGGTCAAACAACTCATTCTAACTTGTTAAATTGTGCGACCCCGAATTTGATTTGAGAAATAGGAGGCGCTTCATGTATATCCAAGTGCTCAGACTACAGATTTTTAGCTCGGTCTAACAAAACTACAAATGTTTGGCAAATCAAAATATCAATAATCCATCCGTAAGTTAATAAATTTCTAGTAGGTAGGTAAGTTTATTAAGAAACAAAATACCTATACCTACGAGTAAAATAATACAATTTACCTAGGTAGGTACCTCTCGGAATCCTTCAAAAGTTTATTTTCCTAGGAAAATTGTTAACTTACGGATCCTGTTATTTTCCGATGACATATACCTACATAGGTACCTGTATGCGCCTGACAAAAATTGTAGTTTCAAGGCCTAAAAGAGGCCATAGCTGGGCTGCTGATATACAAAGCGACTCACGGGGGAAAATAACCATGAATGCATGGTAGTCTTCATTTATATGTACTATTTTGTTTCAAACCAAACTTTCTGAATAAAGAAATTAATTAAATGTTTTTTTTTTTACTGGTACGGCTCCTTCGCTGCAAGACATTTACTAGCTGGGGCCCGATTCTCCTAAGTTAATAATGTCAAAATCGAGTAGAAATCGAATCGCAATATGATCGCAATAGCAGTTTTAACCATATCGGGCATTCTGCTACTAATAAAAGACCAATTCGTATTCGATTGACACACGTGACATTTGATTGGTGTGCGATTGGTCTGCTATTTTAGTGATTTTGGTCCATATGGTAGTTTGCTGTACAATCATTTTGCAATCGTAAAGCTTGGGTTTCCTAGGAAAGCGGTGCCGTCATATAGCGGCCGTCTTATTACGGACGCAAATAGACGGTCGTCTTTACGGTGATCACATGTGGAAAGTACCACGGCCGTTTTAACACACCGTCATTAACTTTTTGTTAGTTGTATCATACTTACTAACCTGTTTTATTTAATATTTCTCAAATTTCACAACACCAATTCTGTTTTAGTTGACTTTTCTTTATTCTTTACTTTTTATGTTAGATATTGCCTTCGTGGTTTCGAACGAAATCTATTAAAATTTCGTCGTCCTCGCTGCTCCAAGAGTTGTAACAAATTTTTGACGTTGTTCCGAAAAAAAAAAACACAAATACGTATTAAAAAAGCTTCACCGCTTTCAATAAAACGTTCACCAAACTATCTGACACCGTCAAGACGGCCGTCATGCAAATGGCGGCACCGCTTCTTGAAGTTACGGCGTCAGTTACCGCTCTCTAGGAAACCGCCCAATTTTGTTTACATAGACAACGTTCTGGTGATGTCTTTCACCGCTGTATTACGATCGCTATATGACGGCACCGCTTTCCTAGGAAACCAAAGCTTTACCCATGACAAGTCTTTCCATATTTTAAAAATAAAAACCAGCGTTCGTCAACACTGTGAACGAACGAAACTTTTTTTTCCCGATCGTCAACAGTGTTGACGAAAGGGTGTTACCGAGCGGGAATAACCCAATCATTTGCAGACAAAATTATTCAAAACAGAAAAGGATAAAAACGTTTATTTCAAAGAAAAAATAGCGGAATACCACATACGCTTCAATCGTTTCAATCGGGATCGGATCTCAGTCGAATCGAGTCGAACGTGAATCGTATGACGTTTAAGTAAAATTAGGAGAATCGGGGCCCTGATATTTTCTCAGTTATTTGAGTAGGCACCCGAGGCACGCTGAAAACTTCCACCAGAGATTTACTAAAGCAGGTATGAGCGCTAAAACAAATTGAAAGGGGTGTACTACGCCGAATCGAATAACAAATAATCGAATATCAATTGATCGACCACTATAAATCGAAATTCTAAATACGCGAACATTCATAATATCGAATGGTTATTAAATCGAACATTCAATACATCGCGCAGTCAATACATCGAGTGTTCAAAATATCGAATGTTTGTTTGATCGAGCGTTATGCATCGCATATTCATCCTATCGAAAAATCTGTATTTTTTATGAATACAAGAAAAACTCAAAATTTTATAATAAAACACATTTTAATATAGTTTTTATTATTATTTAATATTTTTTCAATCGCATTATCATCCCTTTTGCCTCTTTGTAAAGTAGGTCTTCCCAATCCCGCGTTTGCCTTTTCAATTCATACAAAAATTTCAAATGTACCTTTAAAAGATAAGAATTAAAGATTAAAATGTGATTTATTATAAAATTTTGAGTTGGGCCCGATTCTCCTAAGTTAATAATGTCAAAATCGAATAGAAATCGAATCGCAATATGATCGCAATAGCAGGGCCCCGATTCTCCTAATTTTACTTAAGCGCCATTCGATTGACGTTCGACTCGATTCGACTGATATCCAATCCCGAGTCGATTACGATTGAAGCGTATGTGGCATTCCGCTATTTTGTCTTTGAAAGAAACGTTTTTATCCTTTTCTGTCATTCAATAATGAATCATTTTATCTGCAAATGATTTACGATTGCAAAATGATTGTACAGCAAACTACCGCATAGACCAAAATCATCAAAATAGCAGACCAATCGCACACCAATCAAATGTCAATCGAATACGATTGGTCTTTTATTAGTAGCAGAATGCCCGATATGGTTAAAACTGGGCCCCGATTCTCCTAAGTTAATAATGTCAAAATCGAATCGCAATATGATCGTAATAGCAGTTTTAACCATATCGGGCATTCTGCTACTAATAAAAGACCAATCGTATTCGATTGACATTTGATTGGTGTGCGATTGGTCTGCTATTTTGATGATTTTGGTCTATACGGTAGTTTGCTGTACAATCATTTTGCAATCGTAAATCATTTGCAGACAAAATGATTCATTATTGAATGACAGAAAAGGATAAAAATGTTTATTTCAAAGAAAAAATAGCGGAATGCCACATACGCTTCAATCGTAATCGAGTCGGGATTGGATCTCAGTCGAATCGAGTCGAACGTCAATCGAATGGCGCTTAAGTAAAATTAGGAGAATCGGGCCCCTGCTATTACGATCATATTGCGATTCGATTTATATTCGATTTTGACATTATTAACTTAGGAGAATCGGGGCCCAGTTTTAACCATATCGGGCATTCTGCTACTAATAAAAGACCAATCGTATTCGATTGACATTAATTTGATTGGTGTGCGATTGGTCTGCTGTTTTAGTGATTTTGGTCCATAGGTACGGTGATTTGCTGTACAATCATTTGCAGACAAAACGATCCATTATTGTTCGTTTATTTAAAAAAAAAAATGCGGAATGCCACACACGCTTCAATCGTAATCGAGTCGGGATTGGATCTCAGTCGAATCGAGTCGAACGTGAATCGTATGTCGCTTAAGTAAAATTAGGAGAATCCCCAACCAGCAAAAGTTAGTTGTATAGAAGGCCATAGAACGTTTTGTAAAAACTAATCGATGGTCAAATAAAAGGCCAAAGAAGGTGCACCTACAAAGAAAGTGGCGCAATTATATCTCCATTCAGTCTTAAAGTACAACTATAACGATATCAGGCATGACAATTTGGGCCCGTTACAGTGATGTAACAGTAACGCAATCTCTATATTTGGTGACATACAAGCCACAGCAACACTACTAAACACTTTTTAAGAACTGTAGAAGAGTTCATGAATCCATTACAATATTCATCATTCATTCATTTTACATTCGTTCACGCTGCTGGTGTCCATTTCGACCGCGCGGCCACCTCATAATTTTTGATGAAACTTTGCCAGGAATTAGTAGTAATTTGTTACTTTTCACTCCTCTTTTCCTGAATTTGTTACAAAAAAAACCAAGCCGCTATGACAAAGAACAGTTGGCCGCTAGAACCGCCACTTGCCGTAGTCATCGCCCGTGATTACTCAGAAACTACACAATGCAGATAGACGAATGATACATCAAAAGAAAGGTCTTAATTTGTTAAATTTGTTACAAAAATAAAAAAGGTCAAAACGTAGATATACAAAAAGTTATGCAATGTTAAGTTTTCAGGTTATGAGTAGGTAAGTATATCACCGTAGGCACCAAATTAATAGAGGCTAATGTGTATAGAAAATTAGTCTTTAATTTGTTACAGCGAAAAAAGACAAAAAAATACTAGAAAGCAGGTTCAATAATATTTTAGAGTCGATTTTAGTTGGCCGCGCGGACGGCAATATGCCTAAAATACAATTTCGTTTTTCTCGTTATTAAAAGTAGGTTTTAGCTTAATTAAAGTACTAGTCGATGGGTAACGTAACCTAGTTTGAATAAATATAGCGAATTTAACTGCAGCATTCGTATTTTAGGAGATATTTACAAAAACACAGTGGTATGAAACTGTATGAGAGTAGGGTGTCCATGCATTTTCACATATTCGAAATGTTCGTTATTCACGTCTTATTTTTTTAGGGAGAGTGCATACTTTATAAAAATCAAAGTCACAAATAGATTAAAATTTCTTTATTTACAATCAACACAAAGGCAAACAAATCAATTGTTTGCCTTTGTGTTAACACAATGTGTCAAAAATGTGACACAGAGTTGAAAGGTTTAAGTTCACCTTTCATAGCTAGGCGAGATCATAACATTTGATTTAAACGGAGCTGCAGACTCAGTTTTACTCACTGAATTGCCGATTACTCTTAGCATTAAGGATAATTATTATTTCTTAGTTGGTACTATAGAATTTATATAATAATAATAATAATCTTCCACGCCGATTTCGGCAACGGCGACCACTTCGACCCTAATGGCATGCGTGTGCTCTCATGTGGCTGGAGTATCCAATTTTGTGCGTGAAAGTCCGCGCACACTGCGGTCATGTCAGGGTACCAGCCACAAAGTTGTAGTTGATAGCTACAGGTGGTCGAGCTTTCAACTCATCTCGTTTGGCATCCAACTCAGAAAGCCGGCGTGCTTCAAAGTCAAAGACTTTGGCTTTAACGCGGCTTCTCCAGTCTCTGCGGTTGGATGCCAGATTCTCCCACTGAGACGGTTCAATGGAACAGCTTTTCATGTGGGGCTTCAGCACATCCTTGTATCGCAGCAGCTGTCCGCCACGTTTCCGCTTGCCCTCCTGCAACTCGGAGTAGAGGATGCGCTTGGCCACTCTAGTATCCGGCATGCGCAGTACATGCCCGCACCAACGAAGCTGTCTCCTCATGAGGTATGCTTCAATGCCACCTACATTGGCTTTCCTCAACACTTCTGTGTTACGCACACGATCAAACCAACGGATATTTAATATTTTGCGCAGACATTTGAGGTGGAAGCGGTCTAGTTGCTTGATGTGGCGTCAGTACGATGTCCATGTTTCCGCTGAATAGAGTATACAAGGCAACACAACTGCCATATACACAGAGACCTTTGTGGATATCTTTAGGTCATGGGAGCTGAAGACCTTCTTGTCGAATTTGCCGAAAGCAGCGGCTGCAGCACCAATTCTGCTATTGATTTCGGCGTCAAGGTCGCACTTTGATGTTACAATGCTCCCCAAATATCGAAATTTATCGACCTGCTTCAGCACATCTTCACCAAGCATAATGGTCAGTTCTTGACGTCCGTGATTGTCTAAAGACATCACTTCTGTCTTTTTGATGCTGATTTTTAGACCAAATGTACAGCACTGCTTGTGAAGGTTCGTGACTAGCTGTTGCAGGACTTCAGGGGATTCAGCCACGAAACAGAGGTCATCTGCATACATAATGTCCTGTATATGTGCATAGGACACTTTGTGGTCGCCTTGAGTCTATTCAGATTGAAAAGTTTGCCGTCAGTCCGATAACGAATACGAACTCCTTCAGGAGAAGAAGTCAATACTTCCCGGACTACAACTGCGAAATATAATGCAAACAATGTGGGAGCCAGGACACAACCTTGCTTCACTCCACAGGTGACGGAGAAGAAGCTCGATTGGTCATCTTCAACCGCTACACAACATTGCATGTCATCGTGCAGGAGTCGCAGGAGTCTTATGAACTTCTCTGTACACCCCAACTTCTCAGTACCTTCCAGAGGGCCTCGCGAGGGACGCAGTCAAAGGCTTTCTCCAGATCAATAAAGCAGAGATACAAGTGTTGTCCCTGCTCTCTACTTTTTTCCTGGAGTTGACGGACTGCGAATATTGCCTCACAAGTTCCTCTGTCTGGTCTGAAACCAAATTGGGTTTCCGGCAGAATCTTTTCAGAGAGGTTCCTGAGGCGGTTTAGAAGTACTCTGGCGAAGACTTTTCCAGAGACAGAGAGCAGTGAAATACCGCGGTAAGAACCTGGTATAGAATTTATACCAGGCACAAAAATAGGCCACTATAAATGTCATTTTTTAAATAACAATAAATATTTTTGTTACGACGACAATTCTTTTAAAATTGAAATAAGTACCTCTAAGAAAATATGTCTACATTCTGTGTCACATATTTTCGTATCAGTTAATTTATAAATATTATGTTAGTTTATGAAGATTTTATATTTATCTGGTTGTCTTTTATTACTTGATTTGTTTGCCTTTGTGTTGATTGTAAATAAAGAAATTTTAATCTATTTGTGACTTTGATTTTTATAAAGTATGCACTCTCCCTAAGACGTGAATAACGAAAATTTCGAATATGTGAAAGTGCATGGACACCCTACTCTCATACAGTTTCATACCACTGTGTTTTTGTAAATATCTCCTAAAATACGAATGCTGCAGTTAAATTCGCTATATTTATTCAAACTAGGTTACGTTACCCATCGACTAGTACTTTAATTAAGCTAAAACCTACTTTTAATAACGAGAAAAACGAAATTGTATTTTAGGCATATTGCCGTCCGCGCGGCCAACTAAAATCGACTCTAAAATATTATTGAACCTGCTTTCTAGTATTTTTTTTGTCTTTTTTCGCTGTAACAAATTAAAGACTAATTTTCTATACACATTAGCCTCTATTAATTTGGTGCCTACGGTGATATACTTACCTACTCATAACCTGAAAACTTAACATTGCATAACTTTTTGTATATCTACGTTTTGACCTTTTTTATTTTTGTAACAAATTTAACAAATTAAGACCTTTCTTTTAATGTATCATTCGTCTATCTGCATTGTATAGTTTCTGAGTAATCACGGGCGATGACTACGGCAAGTGGCGGTTCTAGCGGCCAACTGTTCTTTGTCATAGCGGCTTGGTTTTTTTTGTAACAAATTCAGGAAAAGAGGAGTGAAAAGTAACAAATTACTACTAATTCCTGGCAAAGTTTCATCAAAAATTATGAGGTGGCCGCGCGGTCGAAATGGACACCGCTGCTGCAGTGTTTTATTTAGAAGAGAAATAAAAGATATATCAGAAGAGACGAGGAGACCGTGGTAAGTTAGATATTATTTTGTAATCTAGTTATTCGTCTCTTACGGGGAAAATGACGTGCGCCTGTAATTTTACTGATAAACTATAAATGGGTTTACGACAATATTTGAATGCCCCCTTCGAAGTAATGAGCTTTAACTAAAACAATTACGAATTTTAAGTCATAAATATACTTCCAGCTTCCTAAACTCTATTATAGTACTCGTTATCATAGATATTACAACCACCATTACATGAAATTAGGGTTCCTTTTGAGCTTGTTTCTTTGTTTTGCTGTTTGTCCTTATTCCATAATGTGATGAATACTTTTTATTAAACTTATAAAAATATCACGTCAGAAAACATGGGTTTATACTATACAGCTGCAGGTACTACGACGTCAGAGTTATTATTGAATACCCTGAGGTTGTCAATATTTTTTTTTAATTTCCAAAGTTTGTCAATATAGTGTTGTTTTTTTCTTTTTCAGTGTAATGGTCTGCAAAATGGTAGTCATTATAGACATCGATAAGTTTTTGACTCGTGACGACTTCAAGCTACTTGCGGAAGTGGAATGGCCGTGGGAAATTACACATTTTCTGTTAAATAAGAATTGTGTTAACTGTGGTTTACATACCAACCTCGACCTCGTTGGTCTAGCTGTCGCAAGTGCGGCTGCTGAGCACGAGGTCTCGGGTTCGAATCCCGAGTCGGGCCGAAATCGCTTTCTGGGTTTTAGAAGACTTTCACAAAGCAGCCCGGAGCCTGGAAGCTGGTGATTGATACACCCGTGCATCGGAGAGCACGTAAATGTCGGTCCTGCGCCTGATCTCTCTCCGGTCGTGTCGGATTGCCGTCCCATCGGGCTATGAGAGCTAAGGAATAGTGAGTGCACCTGTGTCTGCGCAAATGCTCGTGCACTATAATATGTCCTGCGTAGTTGGCTAATCTCCTTACATGAGAACAGCCGCCGTAGCCGTTAATCGGCTAGGAGGACATCATCACATACCAATTCATCTTTACCAAGGCACTTCATCATGCGCAAAAAATATATGATATCTTTACCAAGTTTCATTTTTTTCTGGTGTCGGGGCTGCGGTATTATGTCTATTTATGACCACTAATGTTATTATTCTGATTAATTTATTCTACCTATTGGCTAAAAAAACTTGTCGTACTACAAATCCATTAGGTATTTTACTATTTATTAATTGTAGAAAAATTAAAATATCTCTTATTAATTACGTTGTTTTGAAGTTTACATAGCAAGGCAAGCATTAAACCTACGTGCCTACATGTCTCCATCCGATTAATTTTGTTTCCCACACTGCGCCTCGCGCCGCCTCACTCACTACTGTCCCACTGCTGGGCACAGGCCTCCTCTCACACGGAGAAGGATTGAGCATTAATCACCACGCTTTCTCAATGCGGGTTGGTGATTTCAGACTTTATAGTCCAGGTTTCCTCAAGATGTTTTCCTTCACCTTTTTTATCAGCCATTGGTGTTCAAGATATACTTAGAAAATACATACAAACTTAGAAAAGTTGCATTGGTACTTGCCTGACCTGAAAAACTGTCACATCTAGAATTATTGTAACCATTTGAATAATTCGCCATTTGTTCATTGACGTGAACTATATTTTGTACGGAACCATTTTCTATAATTGGGTCTTCAAAAAATATTGGTTGTCGCATTAATTACGCTGAATCAAAATGTCAATATTGTTGTAGAAGAGCGATAGAAGTGCCTTTACGAAACTGAATTAGCATTTAAAAGCATTGCTAGCCTACTTTTATACACAGTAATAATGTTTTAAAAGAGATAAGAGCTCCGTTATACTACTATTGTGTAATAGTGGGACTATAATAGTTATAAAAAAACAATACTCTTCTAAAAAAGTGTCTTTGTGATAAGTTTATCACTACAACTATAACGAGCGTTAACAACCTTTTATATGGCAATTAAGCTACATAAATAAAATTTGACACTCAGTTATATCACCAAATCACTCTGTTGTAGACTTTTTGTGCCCACTATAGTACTATGTACTGTAACGACAATCTAAAATGTCTCAATATCACAATATCGTCCTATTCTTGAGTTGTCATCTCTACTACAACGAAAGACACATCATAGTTCGTTTCGAACCTTTATTGCGTAAATCAGGCGCATTAGGGCGACAGTAAACACTGGTATAAAGTTCTATCGTTGTATACTAGTAACAATGGAGGTCGCTATAACGCCTGACTATAACAGCTATATAATGTTGTGAAGTAAACCTTTACATCAATTCTTAATAGGTCGTTTTTGCTGTATAAACTTATAAAGCCAAAATGTGTTGTCAAACGCTTTTACACAACAATCAGTCACCACCGAATCCTTTATACATCGTTCACCCAGCTTTTTTGAGATATAAGGTTTGGTTATAGGGCAAAATTGTTGGTTGGGTCGGGCCACTTTTTTTATCGACGTTAAAAATCATCAAATGACCCCTCCCGCTGTGGGTTAGCAGCGGTGAGGGAGTGTCAGACTTACTAACTAAAAACCGTCGTGTTCCGTCGTGGGCCTTTTATGTACCAGGGCCGCGGTATCTCTTTCGAACAACCCGCAGCCCCGGAGAATCGGGCCCCTGGAATCTGTCAAATTTAACTTACGCGGTATTGTTAGATTTTCCAAAGCCACCGCCAGCCAAACTTCGTAGTAGTCTATCGTTCATACCCACTGAAAGGTAGATGCGCACACAAAGTTTCAGCCTTTAAATTAACGTAGGTCTGGCGGTTGGTGGCCCTTGGGTTATAAAAGAGAACACACTGGCACACAAGCTTCATTTTTATTATTGTTCAGAGCTTGGAATCCAATTTAACCACTCCATAATTCTTGATTTGCTCATTTGAATTAAAAATCGTTTGGGGTGTCTTTGGTTTTGCACATAGTATACTTTTACCTGGGGTCACCAACATGAAACTCTGCTTACATGTAAATATTATATTTCTTGTTTAATCAGTTATGATAATAACAACCACTTTATTATGAACTAAGTTTATATTTTCAACCAATAAACACTTTATACAAAGTGACAAAAACCAAAATAAACCCGTTACTGGTATCACTGGATGTAATTCATAGGTTATGTTACTGAAGGACCAATCCAATTTTATTTGGTGCCATGCTTGGACATCTCCAATTGTACAAATAGTATTGCAAATTCCCATCTCCGATTCCAAACTTCAAAGCCTCCAGAAATTCTTTGTTTTCCATCAGATCCAATGCATTGAAAACATCAAAACCAGAATTTTTGGCAGTAATCAAGCAGTCAAGCATTAAGTCTGTCCAAGGTGTCTTAGTAGATACATTGTAAAATGAATACGCAGCTTTTAAAGTTTTGTGTACAGGGTGGTACACAACTGTAGAGGGCAGCGTATAGTAACTGACAAAATCAGTTATACTTCCATCTGAAGCTTCAACAACAAAACTATCAATTATTCCGGACTGTGGCATAAACCAATGCTTAAAATCTTCTTCTGAAAATATTGGAGCTAAATCAAATTTTCCCAGATAGTCATTTAACAATTTGACTACCTTTTCACCATCCTGGATTTCCATTTTACGAAACCCAACAGTTTTGGGTAGGTCAGGAAGTTTAAATAATTTAAGTGTTCTCTGCATTGTCATATTTCTAGACAAGTGGCTAAATTTAATATCAATCAGCTTCTTAGGATTGAGAGACCTGTGCCAATAACGGCATGTAGCTATTGGTTTGGGCAAAACTATGCCTGCAGTGTAAACACCTTGGAATATTCCAACCAAATTTACTCGACGAGTTATTTCTCTAATTAAAACAGGGGCCACTCTCTTAGCACGTAATTTTTTGTGCACACATAAAAAGTTGATTTCGACAACAGTTTGTGCATGATCATATATTCTCAATTGGGCTGGGATTGCAGATATAAATCCAACCAATCTCCCAGACTTTACTACGCGAACCCCACAGTGCCATTCCATTCTCCAGCCAGGTGGTTGCAGAGCCCACTTAAGAAACTCCGTCTGATAGTCAAACCTAAACATACAATCGTCATCCTCAACATAGTTTTCATTCAGCAGAGTGTACAACTCCTTTAATACTAAGGGTTCATTCAAATTCAAAGTATCCCACTGAAATCCATCTGGTAAGGTGTAAGGTTCAGACCTTATATCCTCTGGTGATTTTGGGGGCTCTATAGGTTCATTTGACATGATTTTTTCATCCATTTTTGGAACAGGCTGAGTTGACCAAAATTGATAAGACTTGTGCAAAGCTTCCTCAGTAGTTTTGGCAGGTTTTTGTTGGAGGTTTAACACTTCCATTGCCATTTTCAAATCTTTCAATGATATATTTTGATGAACATCATTAGAATTAGGCACAGAAACTAGTCCATCGGGCAAGGCTGAAACGCCGTGGTCGCCATCCCCACCGCTGCGTTTTTTCTTATTTTTACTTTTCTTCTTTTGTTGTTTTTCCTCATTTTCTCTATAGTAATCACTAGATTGAGTTGCTTTGGCGTCTTCCATTACTAAATACAAGTAATCAATAAAATTGTATGGTAATTTACCTACTAAAAAATTTAATCAGATTCAGACAGAATTCCAATTCTCTACTGACTCTATACTCTATGATCCAGTTAGGGCGGTCCCTAGACCTACGTACAATAACGTTGTGCAAAATAATTAAAATAAATAGGTATTGTGCGATTATAGCCGACCCCAACATAGTTTGGGAAAAAGGCTCGGAAGATGATGAGGTATTGTGTGGTTAAAATTATAGCCACTAAAAATCATTGTGCAATTTTCACCCTACACGGTAAGTAAAATTGCACTTTACATGTCGTCTAATTTAATTGATCGTCTAGGGAGTGCGTTTTTTTTAAACATTTGCACATTGCTAATGTGAAATTCAGCAACAAAAAAATTTAACACTAAAATAAACGCTCAATTTTCAATATTAAGCCTAAATGTAATAACATTTTCAAAAATTTTACTTAATTGCGCAAATATTGTCGGTCGATACTCGGACCAGGGACTGACTAAGTTATCTATCAGAGACGGTGAGACGGTAGTCTTCACTTCTATAGACACAAAACTCCATGGTATATTTACTGGTTTAAACCTAGAAGTATCTACTGATGTATGGAGACGGTAGTCAGGAACAGCAAAACGTATTCAAAAAAATATAACAGCTGTAAGCAACTTTGTACTCGTGACAACAACGCGAACGGTAGTGTCCATGGTTGGTGCCAAATAAGAAGCCCCAAAAAAGAATATTGATGCTATATATATAAAATAAAACCCATTAATTAAATTTTATTATGTTTGTTGCAAAAATTACAAACAAAATAATAGAACCATACTGAATGGTCCATTAAATACATTTGCGTTTAGAAGATAAAAAACTTTTTTGCCAAAATAATTATGTTAATGAGGCAATGAAACTTTATTTTTTACTCTTATCCTATGCCATCGTTATATCTTTAAATTCACAAGAAGAAAACCTGCCATTAGAATTTTGAAGCGGTAGCTCCCACGTCTATAATGGGACCGGACATAATCAAAAATGTATAATTTGTTATCGCTCATAAAGCGAGTACCACACGCTTTTTGTGGCCCCGCCCCCGAGTGCTACTACTAAACACATAAACGGACTTTTCTAAAACTACTATTACTTAACTATAGACTGTCTTGTCTGTGGTATGCCTTTGACAGATTTTAAGTGTCAAAATATAACCACAGACTAAATTCTTTTTAACATTTTCCTTCTCGACACCGGTCAGTGTTTTCTTTAATCATAGTTTTTTATTATAATCCCGAGAGTAATTAAAAACATTTTAGCTATTTTAGAAACTATTGCACCTGTGCCCTTTGATGAATTTATTATTTGTTGATTTCGTGTTGTAGGTGAAGTGCACTTGTACTAAACATGGGGAAGGGTAATAATATGATACCCAATGGCCATTTCCATAAGGATTGGCAACGATTTGTTAAGACTTGGTTTAATCAACCTGCAAGACGTCACCGCAGAAAACAGAACAGGATCAAGAAAGCCAAGGCTATTGCTCCTCGTCCTGCTGCCGGACCGCTAAGACCTGTCGTTCGTTGCCCTACCATTCGGTACCACACGAAGGTTCGTGCTGGTCGTGGTTTTACTCTGCGGGAAATCAGGGTAAGAGTAATTTAAAACATGTGATTTATTTTATTTGTTGTGTTAATTATACATGCCTTATCGCCGCATACAAGTGCTACGACGACTGTATTAAATTGTGGTGAAATTAAAGGCTTCTGTCACTACAACCAATACCATACCACCCAGTTGTTCGTCATGGGCGATTACTATCACCAAAATATTTGTGTGAACTTCTTCAACCAGCAATAATTTAGTGATTCACACTCGTCTTCCTAGGGTCGATTGGGATACTAGGTTAAAGACTGGTAATCAAATCGAACTGTCACACGTCCATCCCATAAACTTTTACAACCCACTCAATGCAAAACATTAAGGTACCCAAGTGTTTTGTCTCAAGCTTTCAACCATAACAGCTGACACTTAGGATTTGATCTGTGTTCTTATTTACAATACATTAGAATCAGTGGCGTAGCGTGGGTATCTGCCGCCCGGGGCAGTTGTCAATTTTGCCGCCCCTTCCCGTGTATTTTTTTTTAACAAGTGTTAATGGCCGTTTGTCATTTTTAACCGACTTCAAAAAAATTTTTTTTTTTTTGTATCGACGTTAAAAAATCATCAAATGATCCTTCCCGCTGTGGGTTAGCAGCGGTGAGGGAGTGTCAGACTCTTACTGACTAAAAACCGTCGTGTTCCGTCGAAGGCCTTTTATGTTCCAGAGCCTCGGTAACTCTTTCGAACAACCCGCAGCCCCGGTAGAAGGGGGAGGTTCTCAAGTAGACTTTTCTTTCATATCTTTGTTACTTGATTTCTTGAAGGTTTTAAAATTCTTTTAGGTAAGTTAGTTAGTAAAGTTTGTCTTGCCGGGGACCACCTCATCGGTTTACCTAAATTAGCACTCTGCTAAACGCATGTCGGCAGTTGTGCAGGTAAGCAAATGCAAATAAAGAAAAACCTGCCAATGTAGTTAAACTACATTGGCAGGTTTTTCTTTACAGTACAGTAGTTTCCAAATGCGCGAGCGAAGCGAGCGCGAAATTTTTATCGGACTTAAACCAAATATTACGTTAAATTTAGCCCAAACGTACTTAACTTTTTGTTTGTTGACAGATGCAAAAATAAGGGCATATCGTTTATGAATACGCGAGCGAAGCGAGCGCGAAATTTTTATCGGACTTAAAACAAAAATTACGTAAAATTTAGCCCAAACGTATTTACTTAACATTTTGTTTGTTGACAAATGAAAAAATAAGGGCCATAACATAGTTTCTGAATACGCGAGCGAAGCGAGCGCGAAATTTTTATCGGACTTAAACCAAATATTACGTAAAATTTAGCCCAAACGTACTTAACTTTTTGTTTGTTGACAGATGCAAAAATAAGAGCATATCGTTTTTGAATACGCGAGCGAAGCGAGCGCGAAATTTTTATCAGACCTAAAACAAAAATCACGTAAAATTTAGCCCAAACGTACTTAACTTTTTGTTTGTTTACAAATGCAAATAAAATTACGTAAAATGTTACCCAAACATACATTTTCATGAATGGGGGGGACTAGGTACGACACACCCGATATACGTCCATGCGAAAACCCCCGCTCGCAATTATAAGTCAATAAAAATAAAGTTATATAAATATCGCGAAAATTCGCGACTGTGCGATGCGGCCGTCGCGCCCGCCGCCGCCGCCGTTGCCTTCTTCGTGCATGTTCGGTAGGTACGATGCTTCGCCGCTTAGACGTTGATCACGTGTGTTTTAAGTATCAAATTTTAAAAATAATTAATTTTAAGTTTAAAAAGTTTCAACTTTCTTGTTTAATGTTTTGTTATTGTTAGACAGTTTTATGTAGCGGCGCAGATACTAGTTGCAAACTATTTTTTTTTTTAATTGGGTAAATTTTGCCGCCCCCTTAAAGCTGCCGCCCGGGGAATTTGCCCCCCTTGCCCCCCCCACGCTACGCCACTGATTAGAATACACTAATTGGTTGAGTTAAGCATTGCAATAACTAATCTCATTAAATTGCAGTATTCTTCTTTCTATACCAAGTTATTATGAACCTAGTTTGTCTATTTATCCTGCATTTTACTATCTTTACATTTTGTTCAGATATGTCATGTATTTATATAAAATAATATTTTACAGGCTGCTGGTTTAAACCCTGCCTTCGCCAGAACCATTGGTGTTGCAGTTGATCCACGCAGGCGCAATAAGTCTGTTGAGTCTTTACAAGTTAATGTTCAGAGGCTCAAGGAATACCGTGCGCGACTGATTTTGTTCCCTAAGGGCAAGAAGGTAACTTATTTATAAATAATCAGGACTTAAACGCGATCCTGGCATCCAAGCACATAGAAATTACCATGCTTTTGATTATTTATTGTTTTTCATTACCTTTTAGGAGTATTCTGTAATCTCCAACTAAAGGCATAAAATAAAAATGTATATTTATTCAAATTTTGATTTATGGTATTTTGGTTGCAGGTATTGAAGGGTGAAGCAAATGAAGAAGAACGCAAATTGGCCACTCAGCTCCGTGGACCATTAATGCCTGTACAACAGCCAGCTCCTAAGTCTATTGCTCGTGCTATCACAGAGGAAGAAAAAGACTTCAAGGCATACCAGTATCTTAGAGGAGTAAGTCCATTTATTATTCTACATGCTAACCACTAATATCATAAACAGAAGCGTAGCGTGCAAAATCAAAATTTGTTAATTCAGACTTCAGAAATTTACAAGAGACTAGAGCAAAAACACCACTTCCTATGTGATTTTGCTGGGAAGAAGTGGCACAACAAACTGTCCAGCAAGTGCTGGCTGGGCCCCGTTTACAAATTCATTTGGAGCAAAAATGCATAAAATGAAAGGAAATATTTATTCATCACAGCTATCGAAGTCTCTTAATTTTTTTTCTACAATCAATTAAAATTAAATATACTACTCCTTGCCTTGTTTTCGGCAAAGTGATTTATTAAAGTACTAGCTACCGCTTGCGGCTTCGCCCGCGTGGCGTGGTGATAAAAAGTAGCCTATGTGTTAAACCAGGGTATCACCTATCTACACACCAAATTTCAATCAGATCGATCCAGCCGTTTTTGCGTGAAAGAATAACAAACATACATCCATACATTCTCACGAACTTTCACGTTTATAATATTAGTAAGAAGTAAGATTTATAATATTAGTAGGATATTATTAGATTTGCTAACTGAAATTTTTTCAGTTATCTTTCATAGTCAAATGATGCAACTCACCATAAGTGTTTTCCTTATTTGGTGGCTATTTTTATGTGGTCCTGTGCATATAAAATTGCAAAATGGACATAACTTATCATTCAGCCCCAACACTTGTAAGTTTTTACGCAAGTATCATGGAAGCAACTTCCGAGAGAACTTGTAAGACATTCTATGAAATTACCATTATGCAACTTACGAAGGGGTGTTACAGTGTAATTTTATCGTTAGTTAATCTCGTAAGCTACTTATGTGAGGTAAAACCTACATATGTAAGGCCGGACTAACCCATATCATTTAAAAATATGAAATAAATACTAAGTAATGTATTTTTTATTACAGGCTCGTTCAATTGCCAAGCTGGTCGGCATTCGCGCCAAGCGTTTGAAGGACGCTGCCGAAAATCCTGATGACGTCACTAAAGCTCCTACTGCTGTAAAAGAAACTAAGCCTAAGAAGTGATGTAATCAATAAATGTATAAGTAAATGATACGATTCTTTTTTCGAGTCGATGCTTCGAAAGCACTTTCTTTCCCAACCACACGTTCCTGTCACTGTCGTTTTACCGTTGTACCGTTGAACCACTGTGGTTACATCGATGTGAGCGCAAAACAGTGTTGGCACGCCACGGTTTTCAGTGGTAACAGAGCGTATATACGTATAGGACGTAATAAAAATTTGTGTATGCAGCCATTGTGGAGAAATTCACCAAAAACAAATTCCGCTGGGCGAACGTTGGCGAACGTTGTCCTGGCGGAACTTTTTTTAATCCATAGACTTTAGAAGAAAAGAGATGTGTCCGAAAATTAGTGTGTATTTGTGTATAATTGATTATGTATGAATGAAATCAGTGCATGCATAAACTTCGGAGAAATTCAAGTTTCCGCTACGCGAACGTTTGGCCATTAGCTAGTTTTCATACAAAGCGCTTACATAGAGAGCTGTAGATTTTTACATACGTTGTTTTGAATTTGTTTATATTTGTTTAAAAAACAGATTCAGAAAAAGTCGTAGGGTTTAAAAGATAAAAATATAAACGTAAAATACACTTATTAGGTTCTTAAAGTATGCAGTTTGGGGTCTAGATTTTCACGTTTACACAAACCTTGTAAGTGTCTCCAACATGTTGCCAAGTATCAATGATGTTCCGTTAGTAATTAAAAAGTTATAGGATATTTTACCATGAACAGATCACTTTTTACAAAGCAGTCGAATATCACGACGTTCTAAAGGAATTGCATGGTAAAATGTATGCCAATAATTAGTTTAATCGTTCAACTATTCACTTGCAAAATTTCATGTCATTAAATTCAGTAATTAAAGAAAGACAATTATAATACTGACGGAGCATGTGTGGCATTATTATTAAATAATATTTTTCAATCAAGAAGTACAATTGTTTTATTTTTTCCTAACGCTTGTGTACGCAACTGTACCATATTAATAAATACTAACCTACCAAGTTAAGAACGTTGCTTAGACATATGGCACGGCCGCTTTTTTGTAGCTATCCGAACTTGGTCGGATTATGTAGGGTTTCGATGCTCCGTCAGTATTATAATTGTCTTTCTTTAATTACTGAATTTAATGACATGAAATTTTGCAAGTGAATAGTTGAACGATTAAACTAATTATTGGCATACATTTTACCATGCAATTCCTTTAGAACGTCGTGATATTCGACTGCTTTGTAAAAAGTGATCTGTTCATGGTAAAATATCCTATAACTTTTTAATTACTAACGGAACATCATTGATACTTGGCAACATGTTGCAGACACTTACAAGGTTTGTGTAAACGTGAAAATCTAGACCCCAAACTGCATACTTTAAGAACTAAGACCTAATAAGTGTATTTTACGTTTATATTTTTATCTTTTAAACCCTACGACTTTTTCTGAATCTGTTTTTTAAACAAATATAAACAAATTCAAAACAACGTATGTGTCTAAAATCTACAGCTTTATATGAAAACTAGCTAATGGCCAAACGTTCGCGTAGCGGAAACTTGAATTTCTCCGAAGTTTATGCATGCACTGATTTCATTCATACATAATCAATTATACACAAATACACACAAATTTTCGGACACATCTCTTTTCTTCTAAAGTCTATGGATTAAAAAAAGTTCCGCCAGGACAACGTTCGCCAACGTTCGCCCAGCGGAATTTGTTTTTGGTGAATTTCTCCACAATGGCTGCATACACAAATTTTTATTTACCATACACAATTATAGGACGTCTTACACTAATTATCTGCATAATTAAAATCTTTAAATACAACAACATTCCGCTGCGCGAACGCACACGTGAAAATCTAGACCTCAAACTGCATACTTTAAGGACTAAAACCTAATAAGTGTATTTTACGTTTATATTTTTATCTTTTAAACCCTACGACTTTTTCTAAATCAGTTTTTTAAACAAATACAAACAAATTCAAAACAACGTATGTAAAAATCTACAGCTCTCTATGTAAGCGTTTTATCCCACCCAAAACAAAAATGTGAAAGACTGCCAACTTCGATAATATGGGAATGCTTCGCCTATAAAAGAAGTGAGATCTGAATAAGTACCAAGTTCCATACACATACCTCAGTTAAAAATAGTTACTTTTTAATGATGTTACTTGGCAAGTTTTCATACACCTTGTTATAAACCTACTAAACGCAATGAATCAAGTATTTAATTTTCTATTAAAACTTGCCAAGTAATCACTAAAACTTGTAAAGTAAAAATCTGAAAACGGCCAAGTGGCCGTTTTCAGATTTTTACTTTACTTTGACTAAATACAAACCTTTGTACCATTCGAAGATATATTATATAAATATAGATAAATTTAGTTCGTTTTAGTTCCTTAGGGGTATAAATTTACACCGGGTATAAAACACCTTCATTATTTTGAAACCGACTCACACTTGGCCATTTTCAGATTTTTCCCTTTACCTTGACATAAAGACCTACCTCCATACCAAATTTCAAGTCAATACGACCATTGGAAGTGGTCTAGGTTTTTGATGAGTGAGTCAGTGAATAAGTGTATAGTAAAAATAGCGATTTTCTGACGTCAATATCTCAAGACCTACAATAGGTATATTAATGAAATTTTGTATTTTAGATAAGTGAGGGGGTCTCAACAGATACTAGAAATTTGATATGCGTAAATAAAATAGATTTTGAGTTACAGGGGGGTCGAATTTGGCCCGAAATGGTTCGTGTAATATAACCCACGGCCGGTGTGTCGCCTTTTTTGCTCGAACTTGGCGGACACACTGCCGTGTGTCTAGATATGATAACTAGCTAATGGCCAAACGTTCGCGTACCGGAAACTTGAATTTCTCCAAAGTTTATGCATGCACTGATTTCATTCATACATAAATAATTATACACAAATACACACTAATTTTTGGACAAATCTCTTTTCTTCTAAAGTCTATGGATTAAAAAAAGTTCCGCTAGGACAACGTTCGCCAACGTTCGCCCAGCGGAATCTGTTTTTGGTGAATTTCTCCACAATGGCTGCATACACAAATTTTAATTTACCATACACAATTATAGGTCGTCTTACACTAATTATCTGCATAATTAAAATCTTTAAATTCAACAACATTCCGCTGCGCGTACGCACACTTATAATTCCCCTTACTAAAGCAATAATTTGGATACAACGATAGTTGTTCGGATGTTATGTCGGACGTTAAACTTGGGTTCTAGCAGATGATTATTTTCTAAACCAGGGTATCAATTGGCAGCTAATCTTTATTTATTTGGTGGAAAAATAAGACTGACAAAGAAAAACAACAATGTATTGTAAGTATTTAATTCATATTAGTTTAATAAAATATTGCTAATTATTACGACACAAATAATTCTTACCATAGGTAGGTTACATTTTAGACAGATGTGTTATTCTCTGTGTTGCTTTTTTCACTAACAGCATCTGCTGTGTCCGCAGGATTTTCACCATTTTCTCCAGCTTTAGTTTTCTTGTCACTCTTCCTGAATTTATCATACCTAAAGATAAACCATTTAATTATTAATAAACTAGGTAGCACTTATCTCGCTGTTTCACCTGCGCCCCGCTGGGAGCTACTGCCGCGATAAGAGTGTAGCTTTCCAACAGTGAAAGAATTTTTAAAAGCAGTCTTGGGAACGCTGGAGAGAAGGCTTGGACAGCTTAATCTTGGACTGGCCACAAACGGCGACGTTAGAGCAAGAGGGAATGACAGCATAGCTTTTGAGTTTATTCATTACAAATAACCAAAAATATTATTTTTCATCTATAATATCAGTATAGATAATTATCGGTTTATTCCCGATCTTTCTTATCGTTTAGCAAACTTTTGAAACGTGAACAAAATTCCCAAACTCCTTCACTGAATTTTTATTTCAGTTAAAAGAGCTGAATAGTAAGTAGCTAGTGATAAAAAGAAAGTTATTTTAACAATAGAAAATACCTTCCAAGATCCTCGTCATCATCACTGCCCTCATTGCCTTGAGGATCTACTTCTCTCAACAGCTCACCTATATCTTTATCAACATCTGCCCATAGTTTATCTTCACTGCCTGAAACATCATGATAGATAATGAATGAATGACACTGAGATAATTGGAGTATCGCTACATCAATTTTTAATCAATTATGTCGCTTAATTAAAATCTAACACATGCGTTGCCACTTGATGGTAAAAATAAAAATGGTCGGAGATTCTACAGGTTGTGGGATAATGTTAATGTTATTTTTTTAAGGCATTCTGCTAGAGCGCTCTGTGGAACAGGCACACCAAAGGATCGCTAGAAAACCTGCGCATCCATTACAATAACGTCTTTAGGATGATACTTTCCCCGTTTTAACTGACTTCCCAAAAAGGAGGAGGTTCTCAATTTTTTTTATGTATGTTCACCGATTACTCGAAGATGCTAGGGCCGATTTGGAAAATTATTCTTGTTTGATAGGGTATACCTCCCAGGTGGTCCCAAAATCATCAGGTCAGGATCTAATGATGGAAACCCTGATAAATCGAGGGCAACTTTCGAAAATTGTAGGCATGTATAGGTTAAAAACTTCACAATGAGGTGTACGCCTGATAACACTATACGTGAAGGTTTGGAGCTTTTTTTTTAACGACGTCAAAAATCATCAAATGGGGGTCATTTGTTTCCCGCTGTGGGTTAACAGCGGCGAGGGGGTGTCAGACTCTTACTGACTAAAAACCGTCGTGTTCCGTCGTAGGCCTTTCATGAGCCAGGGCCGCGGTATCTCTTTCGAACAACCCGCAGCCCCGGGAAGGTTTGGAGCTGACCTGATGATGGAGACGAGGGAAGGTCGGGAAGGGAACTCGACAACTGAATATGTAAACTACCCCGTGTTTGGGCTTATATTATTTGTATTGACGCGACCTTTGCAACAGTGAAAAATATTACGAATATTATTCAAAATAGTATAAACTGCATGAAAGATGAGTTTGGCAAGGTTTTGTATAAAGATGATGAAATTAAAAAAGTGATGGAAGGCTTACTTTGAAAAGCATATGAAAGGTATAGGCAAGGAATAACGAATATCCTAATTAGTTAATTTTCTAATCTGATAATCTTAACCTCAAAACAACAGCTTTCAAATGGACAACCCTTCTTCTATCCCGGTACGTTGCATTAACATACGCAACTGTCGAACGCACTTGCAGCAACTGCATGAAATCGGTCAATATCTGAGAGGAGCGATAGCACCTACCGCTGCCGCTGCCTAAACGGTTTCATGTGAATGTAAATACATACAAACGAGTAGTTGAGCTGCGACCGATTTCATGCAGGTGGCAGGCAATGATAATTGAATTTTCCGTAACTTGTAGTATTGACAAAATAAAAACTGCCTCAGAAATTACAGCGTTATGTAATTATACTTTTTTGCAAATATCTCCTAAAAGGCTAGAGAGGATTCAACCGACTTTGAAGTTAAGTGACACAATAATAAGGAAATATTTGTTATGGTTAATGTATTACTGACCAGATGCAGTGGAGTTGTCAGCGCCATTGTCCAGTTTATTTTTAGTTTCTTCAACAGCTTCATGTTTATCTGACACATTTTTTTCCCCAGTCTCGGAAGCTGAAGGTTCTTTATCTTCTTCTGAAAAAAAAAAAAAGATAAATTCTGGTATGTACCAAAGTGACAATATGACTTAAGACCTACCTAGCTGGGGTATGGACAATAAATTTGGTGTCCTTTGCGGACCAATCTCTACTGGATGTTACTCACAGTATAACGCGTATTGTTTGCGTAAAGATAATATTTTTGGTGGCTCTGTTATAAGGCAGTGACCACTCACTGTACATACATACCTTTTTGTTGATGTAACTGACGATGAATTCTCTCAGCATGTTTCCGTAGTGTACGAGTGTCGCGATGCTGTACGTAGCGGCCCAGGTGAATACGTAGGCGACAATGACATCTCAGCGCCTCAGCTTCCTCCGTACCTCCAGGTTCAACTCGAGGCAAGTACACGCGGCATAATTCACACCACCACACCTAAATGTAAATGATGGAATCAGAATCTAATCCTTATTACATATTTGAATAATTGTAAAGCTAATGTTTCTATATTTTCTTAAGATTTCAAATAGGAATACAATAATAAACCTCTTATACTGACACATTAAAGCCACCACTTGATCAAGGCGAAAAGTGATTTGATTTCATTGATGCTGAACTAGACGTTGGTCACGCATGGAGGAGATCCTAAGCTAGAACTTAAACATTTATTCAGACAGAACTCAATATTTTTCGAAGTACCTCCATCTTTTTAATATGTTCGCTTCCGATGTTAATTTCGACCTTAGGCTTTTTTGGGGAAGATTCGTCCTTTTTTTCGCCGCCGGAGTCGTCATCCTCGACTTCTGTATTAAAAAAAGTTTATTCATTAATAAAAAAATATTTATTCCAAGACTCTATGCCAAATAGATATTCTACAAAATACTTACCATCAACATCTCCAACTGAGTCAAGAGTCATGAAATTGTCCAAATCTACGTCCATACCTTCGTCGCCACTAGCTTCAGCTTTGGGGCTGACGCGGCGAGCTGATTGGCTAGCCTTTCTCTGAATTAATTAAAAAAAACTTATCACAATGCAGGCACCAAATAATTACAAAATTTTTGGTCAGTAGTAAAATTATAGCGCTCAAAATAATGTACTGGGCTGAAAACGAAAACATGGAGTATCGTTATATAGCCCCACAAATATTACGTATATTTGTGTCTAGTTTATGTATGGATGTTCGGATGGTTATCGAACTGCAGCTAACCTTAAGGTGCTCCAGGGAGCAAATGTGGTGTTCGTAAATCATGGGCGAACGGAAAGTGAGACGACAAATCTGACAGAACGGCATGAGGAAGCGCTTCATGGCGCGGTGCGTGTCGGTGAGGTTGTGCGCGTGGCGCGTGGTGCGGTGGTTGAGGCGGCACACGGGGCAGAACGTGGTCCGCGCCGCCAGCTGCGCGCCCGCCGCCGCCTCCAGCTCGCGCTGCGCGCCGCGCTGCGCCACGCGCATGCGCAGCAGCTGCGCCTTGTGCCGCCGCGCCACGCCGCTCATGGCCGCGCGGTGCTTGCTCGACACCAAGTGCTTCACGTACGCCTGCGGCAGACACTCGACGTTACACGAATATTCGTTCCGTTGACGTCACCCGCGAGATCACATATCGACTCACCGCGAAGGTAGCGCATTTTTCTTTGCAGTGGACGCACGCTAAGTGCACGTAGGGCCGTGGGCGTTGTGGTGCAGAATCCGAAGCGACGTCAGGTTCTTTATCAGTATCTTCACCGCCATCCACTTGCTCACCGTCCGAAGGCTCTGGTTCCGCCTAGTACGAAAAATGATATCTTTAATGTAAATTCAAATCTGAAGAGTTAGCAAGTGAAACCGTGGGTAAACAGCTAGTAATGGGGGTTGGGGGCTCTTTTGTTTTGAAGTTCGAAAAGTGCTGATTTATCAGCCTAATTTGAATAAACGTTTTTGAGTTTGAGTAATAGATAAAATTATTTAATGTACAAACAAGTAAGTCTCGCGTCATGCTTTTATATTGTTTTATACTGTTGAGAACTTGGCAAGTTTTAATAGAAAATTATATACTTGATTCATTGCGTTTAGTAGGTTTATAACAAGGTGTGTGAAAACTTGCCAGGTAACATCATTAAAAAGTAACTATTTTTAACTGAGGTATTTGTATGGAACTTGGTACTTATTCAGATCTCACTTCTTTTATAGGCGAAGCACTCCCATATTATCGAACTTGGCAGCCTTTCACATTTTTGTTTTCTAATTTAATTAGTGTTTTTAGGGTTCCGTACCTCGAAAGGAAAAAACGGAACCCTTATAGGATCACTTTGTTGTCCGTCTGTCTGTCTGTCTGTCAAGACCCTTTATTTATTTATTTAAAAAAGTAACAACTAAATGAAGAGACACTAAAACCCAATAACAAGTACATTCTATTTTTTTCTAATTATTTATGGGAGAATCGTAGAAGCTGGAAAGACTGGTAACATTATTTACGTCGACGCGCTGTGTAAAACTGCACCTACACGCACAAATGCAAAAAATTTTTGCTTCATTGTCTTTGTTGTGATTGTAGTGCGACGCTCCATCTAGACATTTATATAATCAAAGTCTAAATGTAATTTTATTTAATGTCGGGTGTCGTCCTGTTTAAGCCAACAAAAGATCGTCAAAATCTAATTATTTATTACCTTTGGAGACTTGATCTTGATTTCCTTTTTTTCTTCAACTGCTTCTTCCTTCTCTTCAGCATCCCAATCCTCTTCTGTCGAGGAAGCGTCTTCCTTAGACTTGACCGAGCTGCTTGTTGATAAAAAATATATTAGTGTACATTCTTAAACTAACTATCTATAATCTTAATTTACTAACTTTAATAAGATAATAATAACTCAATATCCCATACAGTTGTTTCTTGATTATGCCTTTATTTCCAATTTATCATTATCATTTCTACTTTTAGTTATGAATTGTTGTTGTACCATCTCTTTTTATCACAGTTCTACATTTCTTTGATCATCTCCTTTTACTTAGACGGATATCTATATATCTATATCTGTATACCGTCTGTGATATTGCAGTGGTTTTTATTTCAATAGCGGCATATATTTCGGCCTCAGTCAAACCATGTATATCTTGTTTTTGAAAAAAAAAAAACTAAATGTAAGCAATGGGTTCATACATACTCAATGTATCGAATTACCTTCGGCCCTTGAGAGATCGGAACGCACGGGTGTAACCGAGCGATCTTTCGGTGTATCGCCTAGAGGTAAATGTACCGCGAGAGCGCGGCGCGCCTCGGAAAGAGGCCCGCGAGCGCATAGTGCGGCCGCGGAACGATCGGCGCACGGCTCGCGGGCGCGTCGCGGGCCTTACCGCCTCTCGCGGCGGGCCCATACCGCTTGGCTTGCGGTAGCTTTCTCGGTTTGGCGAGCGTCTCCGATCTTCGCCACCGAACGATCTCCTTTCGCTGCTGTAACTTTCTTGTCGAGCGCCATATGATCCACCGTAATGGCCACCACCATCATGGCTACGTCTATCGCTCGAAGAGCCCTGTACATAACTCTCTTTGTTTCTTTCGACACGCTTTACATATGAAATAAAATAAAATGTTTAATGAGGATGAAATGGTAATATTCTTCATTTCTAGCCCTCGTCAGAGTGCAAACATACAAGTCAAAGGCACTAACTGACTTCTTATACAAAGTGCCAAAGTCCAATGCCATAAAATCTCTGATATTCTCTAGTTTCACCATCTCACCTTTACTATACATAATATGGAAAACAAAAAAAAACATCTTTTCTTTTGATTGTACTCGCCTAGCTGTAAATATTGCTCAGGCACGTTTTTATAAAAGGAATGCATGAGATTTACACAGCTTATGCTCACATGATGAAAAAGTAGTCCATATAAAATGAGACGATGGTCTGAAGAATAATAATTCTAACTATTCATTATTCCTCATGATAGAGCAATATCACACTCTTAGTAGTGGCTTGAATAGTTTTAATTTATCTGTATCCTCGTCAAATTCTTGAAGCAACAATTCAAGCTCTTATGCATCTTTATACAATCTGCTTATTTATCATGGTACCAAAGATCTGCATTTCACATCCAAGTAAATATTTTTTCTTATTCCATTATATTCGAGATAACCCATACATAGCTATAAGTCACTAATTTCGCCAAATATTTCATATTGATAGCCTGCCAAAATGCATCTCTCTATAGACTTTCCTTGAAATTTGATTTCCATGACAATATACTTTATAGTTTTTTTTGTTTCAAATTCTGGGGCAAATTCTATGAGCGTGTCCTTAATTACCTGTGTTTATTACAGTTGTTTTGACGGCCATTAGGTACGTTGTTCTGAGCTTTCGTATTTTATTGGTTTTTTGTAAATTAAATATTGCAGGTATTCTATCAAAAATTCAATTTAGAGTAAGTGCTATTTCCGGATCCCAAAAACTTTGTAATACTGACCTCCATCCTCATTCTCTTTCTGTCTGGAGAGCCTGAGCGACCACCATAGTCGCGGTTGGAATAATTAGCGGAGCTTTCCTACAAATAATGAAAAAATTAAAAACATTTTTTTCACATCTCTGAATATTTAGTGCGTTATAACAAATTGAGTTTAGAGGTTTCATTTTTGTAGTATAGGAAATACGAACTCCTGACGCGGGTGAAATAGAAAAAAAAATATGTACAATTACACATAAAACAAACATTATGTATAATTTACAGTGACGGTTACCAAATTAAACACTGTCTGATTTGAAGAAAAAAAAACTTATTAAATAAAATGTAACATAATGAGGGATTTTCTTTTATTATTTTCCTAGCTGATGCCTAAATGGGAAAGGAACAGAGTGTCAGTTCTTATCAACGTCATCAAATTTTGAGGTCCTGTAACGATAAGTACTTGCCATCAACAATTATAAAAAAAGGATAAGAGATTGTTGGGCCACCTTTAATGTAGGGATCTGTAGTTTCCCAGCCATAGCTCATACCTTTCCCCACCCCTTCAACTCAGAATCTCAAAATTGGATTTCGACAGCTTCATTGCTAAGATTGCGTTCATTACAGCAATTGGGTTATCCTAAGTAACATACTTACAGAACGATACACTTTTTTGTAGGAGTCTTCCATCCTGTCACGGCTGGAATTATATCTGCTTGCACTGCCACTTGTATAACGGGAATCATTATTGTATGATGAATAGCCCCCACCACGTCCCCCGCGACTTTCATAGGATCCTCGACTGCTACTTCCTCTGTAGGACCCTCTATAACTGCTTCCGCGTCCACCACTGTAACTGCCCCTGCCTCCATAGCCTCTTCCCCGAGATGACATCTTCTGGAAAAGCAAAATATGAACTCAACATTAAGATACATGAATATAATTATGTAGGAACCCTTCCCGGCTTGACATGTGAACAAATGATATAACTACATTCAACCCCCAAATATGCACATAAAGACTCCAAAAAGGTCTATATGCATCATAGATGTTTACCTGGACTATGAGCCCATTTTTACCATTTATACCTAAAATAAAATACAGGATTAAGTTAAAAATTTGAAAAACTTAAAGCAAAATATGAAAAAATCTGAAATGTTAATTACACTTATTATGATTAGGCAAATTGTATTATTTTCATGTTTTGCTACACTCCTACTGGCATTTGTTAAATCTCTCTAAATACAAAGTCTCGAGGTGATAATTATCATCTCCAGAGCCTTTTCCCAACCACGTGGGGGTTGGCTTCCAGTCCGACCAGATGCAGTTGAGCACCAGTATTTAAAAAATTAAACAAGGAGCCATATCTGACCTGTCTGATTACCTGAAGTGATAATTAATATTAAAGAATTTCTTAAATATTTTAAGAAATTCCCATATTGGTACATTACAGAATTATGTCAGCATATATATGGGCCCTCAGTTCAGAATTGTCAGTACTGAAAAATCTGCAGTAATTAATTTATCATCTAATAAATACAAATAAAATAGTTGCATAATTAATTTCCAGAAAAATATATGCTGTTGAAGATGATAAAAGAATTATGACAATTAACATCAGTTGCAGAGGGATAATGTTACTGTGATACTCAATGATTGGTTCTTATGAATATTTTAGTACTTGGTGATTGATATTGCGAAAACAAATATTTGATCAAGGATACATTGTCTACTCTAACAAACCAAACATGAAAATAATCGATTCTGGGTTTTTGGTTCATACATTTTTAAGGCATTATCCTTTAGCTAGTGGGTACATTACGTACGCAAAATTAACCTCTCATGAACTTCGAGAATAAATACATTTGAAAGCCGCTGTACTGATTCTGAACATAATGATTGCAACAGTAAGATGAGTCATGCATAAGGTATTTCGTCGCTAATTATGATTAAAATCCCTATTAAAATTTCATATTGTAATCTTAAAGAATAATAGAACACCACGACAACTTACAACCTATTTGAGTATATATATAAGGGTAACAAAAGGACATGTAGTAGGTGGCAATCTTTCTTACAGCCTTTTAGTGGGCTAAACTCTATTAGCAATTGGGCTTTAGAGATGTATTGATAGAAATGTAAGAGATTTTGGAAGTATTCAGCAGGCCGTACGGCAGCTAACAGCATCGAAAATGGCGTCAACCCAGAAACGAAACGATGCTAAAACTATCATTATATATATATGCATATTAAATAAATCAATAGTAAATATATGAAAATACCGAATAAAATGAAGATAAAATTATTATACGCACCACAGAGGGAAACCAACAGGTAAATTAACTATCTTTCTTTAGGCGTCGGCACTCGGCAGCTCTGCGTTGCGTTTTCTTCCGCCCGTGTGCCACAGATACTATCATAGCCGGTTTACACCATAGACTTATTATAGTAAACAGGACTGCGCACTTTTACCCAAAAAACGAGCCGGGTGAAACAAGTACGGAGGTCGTCTGTCCTTTTCTAATAGGGTGACTATGAGATTAAGCTATGTGAGACAAATCCGAATTTGCTAAGATTATTAAACACAGATTGGTATTGAAATTTTAACTTACGCAGTTTGTGACCTTAAAATACTAATCTTGGCTTTTAATAATTAGCAGTATAAAAGCAGGAAGATTCGAAGTGAAGACTGTTTTTTTTGTATTTTTGCTTCAAATATAGACTGCTGAGCCGTTTATGTCGCCTTTCTTCATTTTTTGGGAAGCTATAGGTAACAATAGTACAACAGTTTTAAAATCCATCATGCATATTTTGACTCATTACAAGAATTCATGGGCACCCTAGTTGTTTGATTTACAAAAATGTTTTTATTAGCTAACCTGTGGAACGATATATTTTGCAACCACCATAGAATTCACTTTTACAAGTATTAATGCAACACTTTTTCACCATTTTAATAGTTTAAATTGATTTAATACAAAAAATATAAACAAAAAATGCTGATTACGCGCCAAGAATGTTCAAGGCCGCTACCACCTACCGCTACCGCTAGAAAAAAAAAGAAAAAACAAAATAAAAATTTATGTTGTTTATGTTTTAAGAATAAATACGTATAATAATATATATATAAATTAATGCGATTTTTATTAATTTGTTGACTTACAATTGTTAAAATAAGATACAAATATAAGTGATTCAATTGTTTTTTTGGGAAGACAAAACTGTTTATCACAACATTTTTTTTATGCTGGCAAGGTGTTAAAAAGAGACAAACGGCCTCCGTTCTAACTATCCCTCTCGGCTCAGATTTGCTTCTGTGTATTATGCAACCAGGCACTGTCATGCGCGACCACTCCATCGGATAATTTTTTCCTCCAACTATCACGGTCATCAGAGAGTTTTTCCCAGATGTTCGGGTCGATTTTAAACGATACCATGTCGCGTTTAACGCTGTCCTTAAATCGCAACAATGGCCACCCAACTGGTCGCTTGGCATCTGATATTTGGCCGAGGAGAGTTTGTCTTGGCAAACGAGAAGGTTCCATCCGCTGCACATGCCCTAGCCAGCGCAATCTTCTTTGTTTAAGAAGTGCGGTTATGCTAGATATGCACGAGATACGGATGCAGCTTTAATCATCTTTTATAGATGTTATCAGGCCATAGTTAGTTATTATGCAACCAATTTAGTACCTTATTGCGTTGGAATAGAGTTCATTTTCGTAAGTATATATTTTGATAGAGCGCAATCTTGTTTAGTACATATATCGGTTTTAGTTAAATTTAGGGAATTTTGGCGCTGCTGTCACATAGTCATAATGAAGCGCTACTGCTCTCAGTTTAACGTGCTATCGATATGTATTTTCGGTATCGAAGATTTTGTATACCTTTACCGAGATCCTTTTGAACAGAGAAGACATTTTTTAAATATTACTTGAATCATCATATCTCGAGCATTTTCCCAACTATGTTGGTGTCGGCTTTAGGGGCTCGATTCTGCTAATTTTAGTAAAGCGACGTTCACATCTGACTGAGATCCAATCACGACTCAATTGCGATTGAAGCATATGTGGCTTTCCGCTGTGTTTCTTTTAAATAAAAGTTCTTTCGCCTTTTCTGTGATTCACTAATGAATCATATTGTCTGCAAATTATATGACTGTAGAACAAACAACCGCATAGACCAATCGCAAACCAATGAAATGTCATTGGAATACGATTGCTCTTATATTAGTAGCAGAATGCCGCTAAGGTTAAAACTGTTAATGCGATTTAATTTTTATCAAGTTTGACACTATTAACTTAGTGGTATCGGGCCCCAAATTAAACAAGAATTTAAACAACTACACAACAACAGCAATATGATAACAAGAAATTAAACGTCAGGTAATCACAATGATTAATTATTAATTTGGTTTTTAAGGTTTATATTAAATTGTTGTCTTCAAATGCGCTCCGACGCGCTTCCAGCAGTATGCTCTAACCCTTAAAGGGCTCTGCACGCAATGATTTTTTTAACCGCGGTATTTTAGCAAAGGCTTAGTAACTTAGTAGGTACAACGACATCTATCACTTTTTTGGGAACAATTTTGAACAATTATTCTCATAAAGAAAACCTCCCGTTGAGAGCATAGCGATTCACTATGGGTACCTACTCGACTGCAGACCGCAGCTTTTTTTGGCACTTTTTTTTTTGCTCGCAGTGCCAAAAAAAACTGATTTCTGCAAACTTTCCACTAATACGGATAGTGACAACTATGCTTGTCACTAAAAAGCCAAAAATAAAAAAAAAACTTTCTACAATAATATAAAACCACTGACCTCTATATATACCACTGGACAGGCTGTTCCGTATGTTTGACAGCAATTTTTTTGTGCCCATTTGAAGCGCCAATATCGTCTAAGCGAGCGTCCACAGAACTAATTTTGACGTATAATTTCAAATGGCTGTGAGAGAAGTGTTTGTTCATTGGTTCACTGTAAAATAATTTTAGTACCACGGACACTTGCTACGTCTAACAGCGCCAAAATGGCGATTATCAAACGGGCACAAAAGCACGTTGACAGCAGCCTGTCCAGTGTATAAATATAGAGGTCAGTGTATAAAACCGACTCCCAAAACACTGAAATTCTAAGGTGCATCCGCCTAGAAGTCGGTGGGAAAATAAACTTAGGTACATCTATTAGACACCGACTCTGAGGCAGTTAACATATTCAGTTGTCGTGTCCCCTCGCCCTTCTCTGATCTAAATCATCAGGTCAGCTCCAAACCTTCCCGTATGCAAAGGTCTATTCAATACAAATAACATAAGCCCAAACACTAGGTAGTTAACATATTCAGTTGTCGAGTTCCCTTGACCTTCTCTGGTCTCCATCATCAGGTCAGCTCCAAAAATTCACTGTTGAATAGTGCTATCAGGCATACACCTGAATCCTGAGTGTCAAGTTTTTACTCTATGTGTGCCTATACAACTTTCAAAAGTTGCCCTGGATTTTTCAGGGTTTCCATGCATTATAAGGTCTGATGATTGATCTGATCTGATCTGATGATTATGGGACCACCTGTGAGATATCCTCCTGTGTGAGACCCTATCGAACAAAAAAATAATTTAATAAAATGGTCCTTAAACAGTCCTATGAACGACGTTTTCATAACAGCGCCTGAACAATTTTTAAAACATTTTTTCGTATGAAGGTATAAAAATTGAGAGTATGCCATATTTTTTAAAACATTTTTCTCTTTTTTTTTGAGATACGTCACTTTGTTATTGGACGGACGTGGGGAAATTTGGTTCCATCTTTTTTGAATATCACATCTGTGTACACATAACTAGGGTATATATGTTCTGTGCACATAACATAGTAATCTGTGGTCGGCAGTGGTCGTCAAGTTAGGTATTTATTGGTCTGTGTTTGTGGTCTGTTTGTCACTTCAACAAACACTTAAAAATATTGTTATAAATAAATACATAATTTGTTTAATAAAGATTCGCTCTAAATATAAATCACAAGTTAGGTACTTGTGTTATGAAAATAAGATGTAAGCTGTGCGGCCGTAATGTTAACAGTACCTATGGTTTATTGAATTTAAATATAAAAATCTCTGTAATCTATATAATACCTAATTAACATTGCAAGCGTAGAGCTCCTGAAACTGCATATGGTTTTATTTTCAATTATGCAAGCTAAGAAGCGCTTTATTATACTTTCACTGACCAGCGGAATTTTGGTATATTGCTACTTCGGCACATATCGTTTAAAACCAGACCGGACTCCCAACAGCCGAGAGACTCAACTTCCCAGTTTTGCTTCTTTAGAAGAGTTGTCAGAGTTACCTTCGCAACCACATAGAAAGTTAACTACGGGCTCAATTCCATGTAGAATGGAAACATGCTTTGATTTCTCAAAATGTGGTAAAGATCCAAAAATTTATGTATATCCTAGTGATGGTCCTGTGAGTGCATCATATCGTAAAGTTATATCAGTTATCAGAGAGTCACGATATGTAACACGAGACCCGAATGAGGCTTGTCTATTTGTACCTGCAATTGATACCTTAGATGCTGATCCACTATCTCCAGAGCATGCACCTGATGTAGCATCACGTTTAACTCGTTTACCTTACTGGAATAATGGCAGAAATCATCTCATATTCAACTTGTATGCTGGGACATGGCCTGATTATGCTGAAAGTGCCCTGGGATTTAACCCAGGAGAAGCTATCTTAGCAAGAGCAAGTGCTTCTGAAACTTTTTTTAGAGATGGATTTGATATTTCATTGCCTTTGTTTCATAAAGAACATCCAGAGCGCGGGGGTGTTCCACCAGCTGCTACTTACAATTTCTTTCCAGCACCAAAGCGGCATTTGTTAGCATTTAAAGGCAAAAGATATGTTCATGGTATTGGCAGTGAGACTAGGAACTCATTGTGGCATTTGCATGATGGTAATCATCTTATTTTGGTTACAACATGTCGTCATGGCAAGTCTTGGAAGGATTTACGGGATGAAAGATGTGATGAAGACAATAGAGAATATGACAAGTAAGTGTTTGTTTCTACATTTCTGAATGAATTATAGCTTGCAAAATAGTTGAGATAGGTTATTGTAACAGAGGGTAACATATTATGTACATAATTTTTTTTTTTACATTCACAGTTGTACAATCTACACACATTTTTCACATTTTAGTAGTCCAGTACTGTTTTGTACAGATTCTGTAAATTTGATGTATTTTTTGGAAAGTATATTATTGGGGACTCCTAAACTATCTAGGTCATATACCTACATAGTTGATATATGTAATATCTAAGTAACTTTTTGTAATTTGGTTATTCTGATTTTCCTCATGGTAAACGCCATGAGGAAAATCAATCATATTCAATTAAAAAAAATTGTCATGTATTTTACCTACTCTTTGATCTTACTGATCAAGGGCTTGCACATAAATTATAAATTTCACCCACTTGCGCCCTGTAGGGCACTTCTGTAACGTCCTGTATACAGTCTTATATAAAATCCTCCTTTTAACTCACTAATGTGCTCCGTTATATACTCCCTTTTGAACTTTGGGTGTACTTAGGGTGCGTCTACTCTGTGCATGTAGCTGGAACAAGTTAACATGCGCAAGTGAAAAGAGCACGCGGGTTGTTATTTGCTTTGGTACATGCGTGAGACGCTGGACCAGCACGTATTTAAAATGCATGTAACCTGCGCATATGCCTCAACATGCGCAAGCTACTTGCACCGTGTATATGCACCCTTACTCATAAACTTCTTGTGTGCTTTCTTATGTATACACTTACGACTACTCCTGCCTAAGTACTACTCCTATACACTACCCCTATATACCTTTACCGGCGTTAGCTATAGCAGATAGGTACATAGTGACTTGTGGCATGTTTAATAGCGTGATTTCTTATTTCGTAGATTTGACTATGAGCAGTTATTGTCTAACTCAACATTTTGCCTTGTGGCACGAGGGCGACGTCTGGGTTCATATCGCTTTCTTGAGGCTTTAGCAGCAGGCTGCATTCCGGTGTTATTAAGCAACGGTTGGCGGTTACCTTTTGATGAGCGTATTGATTGGCGACGTGCCGTTATTTGGGCTGATGAGCGTCTCTTGTTGCAGGTCAGTACCTAATTTCTTCTTACTTTATACCTACTGTCGGCTAATTCTGTCTGTCCACAGCGTCCACCTACTTCCTTTGTCGTATTTGAACAAATACTCATGTACCTATATTCATATTTTAAATATTTTGTTGTGCAATCCGTAATGTTAGCTATTATAGGAATTGTGATTTTATTGCATAAACAAAGTATTTTATTTGTGTTTAAATAAACTACCACTGACTTGTTTAGAACGGTACCTAACTATCAGTGACTTGTTAGTGTTACGATGGTAATTTTACGACAATTAAACTAAAACAAAATTAAGTAGATCATTTTTGCTTTGAATAATGGTAATTCTTTGGAAAATAATCGTATGAACTAGTAGCTATATTTAAAAAAAAGAAATTGTGCCTTTCTAAAGATGAGCAAAATTCTGCATCTTCATCCTTTCGTTGATCTCTTGAGGGTTATTCTAGCTAGGACTAAAGATTAAAAAAAAAATCATAGACATATCCGAAAACCCGACAATTGACCCTACAATTTGCTGGTTTTCTTTACATCACTTTTACGTCATACATCAATGAAAAAATATTCTTAAATTTTAATAAATAGGTAATATGTTAAATTAATTTTTGTGAGTTTTCTGTTTAGGTCCAAATTATTGCCTATTTCAAAACGACTCAGTTTTGTATGCTACAATGGCTTAGGGTAGAGAGCACGCGCTTGATTTGATTAAAAAGTAACATTAATAATAGCGAATTGGTGCATGTCCTGTGTATGTGTGTGTGTTATTTGTAAAAGCAAAAATATTATTGTTTGCTAGGTGCCTGAGCTGGTTCGCTCTGTACCCCCAGAGCGCATTCTTGCTCTGCGGCAGCAAACTCAATTCTTGTGGGAGCAGTATTTTTCTTCCATCGAAAAAATTGTCTTCACTACTATAGAGGTAATTTAATCTATTTCATATACCTATACCTATTTATAAATACTAAGTGTTGATGACAATACGACAGTAAATGCAATAAGTTCAAGGGTCTGGTAATAAAAATAAAATATAATCTTACTGTATATGTATCTTACCTTAAAATAGTATATGATAACAGAAATGAAGAAAGAATACCTAATTATTTATATTTTCAGATTTTGTTGGAGCGTGTGCTAGAACATAGGTCGTCGAAACAACGAGAAGCATTAATTTGGAATGCATTTCCTGGTGCCCTGGGAACTTTAGCTACGTATGGCGATTCCCGGGTTCATTTCCCTATATCGGCCCCCATTCTCCAAGCGCCCGTTTGTCCGTCCACTCCACTGTCTCCTCTGCCGGCTCCTTCGGTACCTCTAGCAGCACCTCCGGCCACACCGGGCAACACGTTTACTGCTTTATTGTATGTCCAAACTACGTCACCAGCGTTGCATAAACTACTCGCCAACATCGCAAGTAGCGAATATTGTGAAAAGGTAAGTCTCTCTCGGTAAATGTTTAATTATCTATACTTTGTTTATTTATCATTGATTTTGATTGAACTGTACTCACTTGTAACACTAATAACTATTTAAATACTACATTTAAATGTTGAATAGGTTGTACTAGTGTGGGACAGTGAACGCGCCGCGCCTTCACTAAAGTCACTGTCGCGGTTAGCGGGCGACCCTCGGGATCCATTACCCGTTCTCGTTGTTGACGCCACCACTCACTATCCGGGGTAACTTCATAATAATTTTGTTTTTTAGTTTGGGCTTACCCATATAACAGCTTTTATCCACTATTCATTTTTTTTAGGGAAGGAGTTTCAGCCCGTTGGCAACCACTGTGGGCAGTTCCAACGGCTGCTGTGTTCTCCTTAGATGGCGATGCTCCGCTTCTGGCAGAAGAACTAGATTTTGCTTTTCGGGTGTGGCAACATTTTCCTGAACGCATAGTCGGCTACCCAGCTCGGACTCACTTTTGGGACGAGGCAAAGGTGATATTTTATGTAAAACCTACAGGGTATACATATAGTACTACAACTGCAGGATAGTTAGCTTGGAGCAAATCCTACCAAATCAACCCTATAATTATGTGTCTTAGCAACTATAGTTCGGCCGTTAAGAGAATGCTTTCCTGACACATCGCGATTGAACTGACGACGTAACTTTGTAATGGCGTTGCAGTTACGATAAAAATATTTTTGCTGGTTGTTTACCGTTATAACAATTGATGAGCATTAAAACAACATTATTATATCAATAATCAATGAATGTTATAATTTTGTGCCAAACTGAGTGTCAAATAACTTGGTAAACAATATTTTTCTAAATCTATACTGCGCTATTACAAGGTTATGTCAGCGCTTTATATTTTGTAGTGCTGTGCTAAAAATAACAGGCAAGTATCGTAATCTGTTCTTATACAGTTATACTTATAATATAAAATAATACGTTTTTTTTTATTTTTAAGAATTTGAAAATAATGGACTATAAGATAACTTTTATGAAATATAAGAATAAAACTATGACCAAACCGAACGCGCGAAAGAAAGTAGCATTTTTATATTTAGGTTGAAAATGGTAACCCCATATGGCGTTATGGGCCGCCAAATCGATGAACTGGCTCTGGAGTACGGTCATCATCATCATCATCAACAGCCTATCGCAGTCCACTGCTGGACATAGGCCTCTCCAAGTGCACGCCACTGAGATCGATTTTCGCGATTTCGGAGTACGGTCATCGCGTTCTAAGAATTCGGGCTAATCTGGGCTCAAATAAAAGGTTACGCCGCCCGCCACAATACTAATATATGAATATTACCTTTTTTGGTTTCCACTTAAATAACTAAAATATAAATTTTAAATGATTCCGCCAATTTAAAACGAAAATAATCATAAAATAATTCGGCGGTTCATTTTGGAGGAACGGTAATGAACTCAGTGTTATGTTGTGCCCATCACTAGTCGTGACAAACTGATAGGTGTCAGGAACGCATTCTCTGAACGGCCGAAGTATAGTTACAATAGCCATTCTATTGAACAGCTAGCCTTTTGACTCAAAGTAATATTATCTAATAATATTCCAACTTAGAGATTTTTTTTACATTTGAGTAAAAAAAAAACTTTCATTTGAGTAAAAAAAATTTCATTTGATTAAAAAAAAAAAACAATAAATTAATCAACAGTGTGAGTACCTACTATGTGTAACTAATACTAGAATGTGCGCTTATCTTCGAAACGAGGAAATCTATGCTTAATTAACGCGCGGTATGTCGATAAGTAACGCGGTGTGTCATACTATTTACTGGAGACTTGTATTATTTAATTGTATGTCAAATAAGAAAAAAAATAATCGTTTGCCCAGGGTGCTTGGGGTTACAGCAGCAAATGGGGCGACGCTTATTCTATGGTGTTGCCGGGCGCGGCGCTCGTGCACCGCTCAGTGCTGGCGCTGTATGCCGCCGCGGCGCCGGCGCTGCGCCAAGCCGTGCGACGTACGCGTAATTGCGAGGACATACTTCTGAATTGCCTCGCTTCTCATCTCACCCGCCGTCCGCCGCTGAAGTTAGCACAGCGACGGCGCTATAAAGCTACTCACCACAGATATAAGTATGTTCTTATTGAATATCGCACTTGCACCCGCATCCCAGGAAAATTTCTGCCGTACTCGAACAAAATATAACCTATGTTACTCGACGGTAGGTAAGCTTCCCATTAGTGAAAGAATTTTTCAAATCGGTTTACTAATTTCGGAGCTTTTAGGGTTCAAACAAACAATTTATTTTTTCCTATGTACAGGTACTCTATAGGTACTAATAAATAATATTATAAAGCTGAAGAGTTTGTTTGCTTGAACGCGATAATCTCAGGAACAACTGCTCTGATTTGAAAAATGTTGGCAGTGTTAGTTAGCCCTTATATAGGCTATTTTTTATCCTTGTTCGTTACCATGGGTTGCGGGTGAAACTGCTGGCGGAAGCTGGTTTAGTAACATATATTATTATAGATAATAACATAACATTTTTATATTTCAGATCGTCATGGAGCGACCCTGAACATTTTGTTCAAAGGCAATCCTGTCTCAATACTTTTGCTACTGCTTGGGGTTATATGCCACTTATGCGATCTGTTTTGAGATTAGATCCTATATTATTTAAGGACCCTGTATCTACGCTTAGGAAAAAGTACAGAAAAATGGAATTAGTAACTTCTTAAGTCTCTTCTATATTAAGTGTAAGAACGAATCCAAGTATCGATTTTGCTTGTTCAAGCGATGACGCAAGCAGATTTACCTAGTCATTTAACATTTGCAAGCAGAGAGACTCCTAACGCGGTCAGTATCTTGTTTCAAAATAGACAATCAACGAAAACGTGATTGCGTAGCGATCCGAAGGCGATGTGGTGCGCATGCGACAGGCCGCGGCGTGGTATGCGGCATCTCTGCTCTGCGTGCACAAAAATTCGCGCAAATCGCTTGTTAGTTGACATTAAATAATAATGTCATAGAAATGTCAGCCTCCATTATACTTATGTTAAGTACGTCATGTACGTAGCAGACTCCTATAGATATCAAGTATTTGTCGAATACGCGTCGCGCCGCGCCGCCTCACACATCCAGGCCACTCACATTGGACGTGTTAAACAACACTGCCCCCACCAGCCAAAAATAATATTATTAAGAACTTGTTCGAATATGGGCTTTAAGTGTTGCTCTTTACATATATTTTAGATACATTTGCAAAGTTAGCAGACAGCTCGCGGGCTCGTCCAATACCGCTCTTAGATTGTTAGATGATGCAAAGTAGATATATCAAAGATCGGTAAGGTTTATTGTTTATGATTTTGTATAATATTATTTTTTGATGTTGGGAGCAGTTATTACACTTTATACTTTTAATGAGCCACCGACACGGTATCTTTCTTTCGATGGACATAACATGACTGTGGTTTTAATAAAATTATTCACGCCAAAGAATTATAATTTTTTAATCATACACTTATAGATGTACTTAGATGTAATAAAACCTGTTATTTTTCCTAGTGTCCTGTTTTTATGCTGCATGTTTTTCAACTGTCAAACCCGATCTTCTCCATTATCGGGGGCTCAATGCAGCTAATTTAATAATGTGTCAATTGGATATCAATTGAATCTCAATAGTTTTAACCTTCGCGGGCATTCTGCTACTAATATAAGACCAATCGTATTCCAATGACATTTCATTGGACTCCCATTGGTCTAAAAGGTAGTCGGCTCTATAATGTTACTGCAATGGTAAATCAACTGTGAACTGTGTATCTGACCTCTCATCCTCAACCCAGTTAACTGGGAAATCCAATACACATTTGTCTCATTTGATAATTACATTTACTCTCTTCGAAAGCTATTAGAAACCGTTTCTGTAAAGTTTTTTTTACATCAATTGGCTATTTATATGAGCCCATTTAGCCCCCTTTAAGCTTTACCTGCTTTACGGGTACTGTTTACCTTATATAGCCACTGAAAAGTTAAAAATAAAAAAGGCAGACTTCTAAAAACACTAAAAATCAAACAAATACATTTTTAGGTGCATCGGTGGCCAAATAAACTGAACTGGGGCTCGATTCTGCTGATTTTACTTAAGCGAAATACGATTGACATTCGACTGAGATCCAATCACGACTCATTACGTTAGGAGTGAAGCGTATGTGGCATTCCGCTATTTTTTCTTTTAAATAATCGTTTTTATCCTTTTCTGTGATTCAATATAATGAATCGTATAGTCTGCAAATGCGATTGCAATATGATTGTAGGGTAGGGCAGACTACCCTATATGTATACCAAATGGGAAACCAAGGAAAGGAATCCAATTTTCACATTATTAACTTAGCAGAATCCGGGCCCTGTTTCCAGTAAACATCATCCTCCGAGCCTTTTCCCAAACTATGTTGGGGTCAGCTTCCAGTCTCACCGGATGTAGCTGAGTACCAGTGCTTTACAAGGAGCGACTGCCCTGCCTGACCTCCTCAACCCAGTTACCCAGGCAACCCAATACCCCCTGGTTAGACTGGTGTCAGACTTACTGGCTTCTGACTACCCGTAACGACTGCCAAGGATGTTCAATGACAGCCGGGACCTACAGTTTAACGTGCCATCCGAAACACAGTCATTGGTGTCTAAGATATACTTAGAAAGTACATACAAACTTAGAAAAGTTGCATTGGTACTTGCCTGACCTGGAATCGAACCCGCGCCCTCATGGTTGGCACTCGAGAGGTTGGTACTTTGCCCACTAGGCCACCACGACAGTTTCCAGTAAACACCAACTTTTTTTACACTTTTACCCCCTTACTTATAAAATCTGTAATCACCTTCTAAGCAACATTTTGACTAATCACTACTTAAGACTTTAAGTAGCGATTAAATGTTAGTTAAGACATGCTCAAGCAACGTTTATAAGTAAGAATTTTCTTAAATAGCCTTTAAGTATTACTTATATTTAATTCACGTTTATAAGTAAGGCTGTAAGTGTTTTTTCGAAGGATTTATTTTTTGTAAAAATTACCGATCTATCTAATAAATCCTATAATCTACCCTGTATCCCAGAATATATTATAGAATTCTTAGTTTTACCAAAACTAGCTTATGTCAGAAAAACCAATTAATCATCTTCATGAATAGATAGGTACTGTAAATATTCTTTGGAAAATAGAATTAGCAGTACTCAGAAATGTATTGCTTAAACTACATAAAATGAATCATTTAAATGCAGACTATGATGCAGTCAAGAATATCAAAACAAGGCCATAATGCTTAATTGAACTGAAATCCTAATTCTAGCCGATGTGACGTAATGAGGGCTACACCTAGTTCTAGCCGAAGATAAGAGGATACAACTAGGTTTAGCCCCACGAGGATGAGGCTGACTAGCTAGAACAAGGTGAATCCGAACTTCGGGGTTTAGCCTTAGCACACCTACATAACCACGTCCGGAATATTCTACCTACCTACATACATAACAATCTTTCGCTTTCATAATATTAAGAAGTAGGTATACGATATTTATTTAGCAAGGCATAGATACTGTGATATAAAAATCATTCGTTTGGTATCTTTATACGCAGCGCGTCGAACATTAGGAAGAATCAACGCGGGCCGTCGAACTGCATCGTAATGGTAGGTAAGATTGCATAAGTAGAACACAAGCTGACATAACTACTTCGCAATCAGCGGCAGCGATGGCCTTGGCACCGATGGTGCTTGTGCGCGGGCTTCGCACGCTTAGTGTGAACACCGTGCTGCACAGTGCACTCGTTGACTTAGGCTGCGAAGACAGTGTTCTGTCGCGTTGCCTGATCACTGCGTTCATCATTTTGTAGGTATTTTTTTATATACATATGTGAATTTGTCACTCATGAATTACTTTTATTTAAAATCCGATGTTACATTTTTGTAGAATTTAAGTATTTGTATGTACCTCCTTAAATTATTGTGTATGTGCAAGTTAAGTTACGGTGTTTGCCTGTTTGCCCAGTTTCTGTTTACCTTTGACGATCGCGTAGTTCGAACCTTTGGATGTAAATGGATTAATTTATGTAAGTACCCTATGATTGTGATTACATTTTTAATATTTGTTATGGCAAGTTCGAGTTTAGTTAGTATTTAGTAGGTTTAACTATGTATACGACCGATTCTGCAGCAGGACTGCCCCTAAGACGACCCACTAACCGACTGCAGCTTTAAATGCAAAAAAAAAAATTAAATTAGGGAAATCGGTGGACGATAAGACAATAGGAATTTTTCTTCTTTTAAGGACTCCGTAGTCAACTGGCAAAAAAAAAACAAAACTATAAGGTTGTGTAGTTTTGCCAGGATTTTTTGTCAGTTCGTCCTTCCGTGGATAATCTGAGTGACGTTAACAGTAGAAAGGTTATATTAATACCAATATGATGCATATCGATCACGCCGACAAAGTGGTAAAATAAACAGTGGAAAAAAAATGTTTTCTTAGGGCATTTACCGACCCCCCTGCAGGGGGAGCTGGAATAGGGTTTAGGTAACTGAAATTATTTTTTAATGCTGTTTGATAATTTTTTGGATATACCTAATCGCTCCTACTAAAGTAAAAAAAAATGTGTCCACCCTATCCGTCATATAACTCGGCTGCTTAGCACGACGTCTCGGGTTCGATTCCCGGGTCGGGCCATAATGTTCCAAGGAGTGCGGAGTGAGCGTAAGGTCTGCTCAGTTTGTGTTACATTTAATGCATAAGAATATAAGCTTACACCTGTAGTTTTACCCGCTTCCTGACAGAACTAATTAATGCAACTGAATAAAAAGCCTAAATGTTATTCTGACGGTGGGCTTCGTTCATAACTGCCAAATTTTTTCAAAATCCGTTAAGCCTTTTGCGCATGAAGAAGGAATAAACACAAACTTTCACTTTTATTATTACAGACAATATGATTCATTATTGAACCACAGAAAAGGATAAAAACTTTTATTCAAAAGCGGAATGCCACATACTTACGTTTCAACCGTAATTGGAATACGATTGGTCTTATATTACCTATATTACCTAGTAGCAGAATGCCCGCTAAGGTTAAAACTGCTGTTGGGATTTCATTTGTTATCATTCGTATATCATTTGTACTTCTTACATGTTCTACTTTTGTTGAATAGCTGCAAGCACGTCATGCTCCCTTAGACGGTATGGCCAGCGGTAGCGTTGGGGGTCGGGTTGTCCCCTTCCCTCAAAAATGTGCGAAGGGGGCGATGGCTGATCCTCGCGTTATACTCGTGAACGGGTGCTGCTGGCGGTACCAGGTCGTGTTGGTGGCTATTGACACTATTAATAATAGTATGATTTTCTATTAGCTTATTTTGGAGAAAATAATAATACTGTAGTCCTGGCACCTTGTTTGTGTTGTACAGCTACAACATATCCATCTGCGCATGTGGGTGGGCACGCCGATTTTATGCTTATATTAAAAATACATTCTTATTTTATTAACAGGAGGCTTTAGATACACTTAATAGACTGTAAGTAATGCTTGAGTAAATCTGTGTGCTAGCCTACTTGTGTTAAACCTATGTTAAGTTTGTATTGTTTTTTCCTTTCTTAATTTTATATAATGGTTATCATGTGATAATGATATTTTTATTTGACTTGTATACATTCTGGTTCTTCAAACCTTACAGACAGACTGTCTTGCTGGGGAGTTTGTTGCGCCACTTCTTCTTCCCAGCAAAAACACATAGGAAGTGGTGAAGGGCGGGCGTTTTGGGGGCTGTCTTTTGTTTTTGACGTTCGAAAAGTGCTGATTTATCAGCCTAATTTGAATAAACGTTTTGAGTTTGAGTTTATCGAACGAAGTTACGTTTAACGAACTTTAACCTAAGAATAATAATACAAACCACTTTTTATTTTACCACTTAGTCGGCGTGATTGATATAGATAAGCAGTGGCGGCGTAGCATCGGGTGGCACCCGGGGCGTACTACCTATTGAGCACCCCGTCCCTCCCAAAAAAAAACGACAAAATATAATCACGGGCTAAAATTGTAAATTAAAGTACTTAAAAATCGTGTAGAAATCATTCATGGTGCTTTTTGCTAGGTTTAACATAAAGAAACCGGAGACAGGTCACTGCAAACTTATAAAGCCCTAGCGAAGCGATCCCGTGTCATTTGAGTTTTGAGACTTAAAATAACTCAAACATGTTTCTAAAAAACCAGTGTCCAGTGAAAAAGCCGCGAGCGTAGCGAGCGCGAAATTTTTGAATTTTAGAACAGTAAAGTCCCTTAAAGAGTTTAAAAGAAACAGGCGTAAAGTGGAAAAGCCGCGAGCGGAGAGAGCGCGAAATTTTTGAGTTTTAGAACAGTAAAGTCCCTTAAAGAGTTTAAAAGAAAGAGGCGTAAAGTGGAAAAGTCGCGAGCGAAGCGAAATTTTGAGTTTTACGACAGTAAAGTCCCTTAAAGAGTTTAAAATAAACAGGCGTAAAGTGGAAAAGCCGCGAGCGTAGCGAGCGCGAAATTTTTGATTTTTGGGACTCAATAATACCTAAAGAAATTAGAAAAACCACCGTAATGTGAAAGGCGCGAGCGGAGCGAGCGCGAAATTTTTTGAGTTTTGGTACACAAAAGTCCTCCACTTCCTAAACAACTTAGAAATCGTCAGCGTAGAGCGTCAGTTGTTTTTGCTACTTCGGTGCTTTAACTTTTTGTTAGATTGAGGACTCAAGAAGTAAACGCAGAAGAAGTTTTTTTCTAAGTTTGAGGAATTAATTTAAGTAATCAGGAAACAGAACAAAAATAAACAAGAAAGAGAGGGGTGACAGCCGGACTGTGTCACCCCTCTCAGTGTTGCCTCGACGTCTTGCGCATGCACTGTTGTGGTTTTGTTTGAATATCGTGCATTAAGTGAACCTAGGCTTTGCAGATTAGAATGGCACCCTCAGTGACTTGTCAATTTTGCCCGCGCCATCCTGGTCGTGCAGATATGTGCCGACCGAGATGGCACCCCCTTAGACGTGGCACCCGGGGCGGACCGCCCCCTCCGCCCCCCCCCTTACGCCGCTACTGTAGATAAGTAGGTAGATCATCATCCTCCGAGCCTTTTTCCCAACTGTGTTGGGGTCGGCTTCCAGTCTACTGCTGAGCTATAGCTGAGTACCAGTGCTTAACAAGGAGCGACTTCCCTATCTGACCTCCCCAACCCAGTTACCCGGGCAACCCAATACCCCTTGGTTGGTTAGACTAACTTCTGACTACCCGTAACGACTGTCAAGGCTGTTCAATGACAGCCGGGACCTACAGTTTAACGTGCCATCCGAAGCACAGTCATTGGTGTCTAAGATATACTTAGAAAGTAGATACAAACTTAGAAAAGTTGCATTGGTACTTGCCTGACCTGGAATCGAAACCGCGCCCTCATACTCGAGAGGTTGGTTCTTTGCCCACTAGGCCACCGCCACTTTTAGACAAGTAGGTAAATATGGGTTACAAACAGCTCTCTAGTGGTAATAGTCATTGAGATTATCCGCGGACGGACGGACAGACATGGCGAAATTATAAGGGTTCCTAGTTTACTACGGAACCCTAAAAAAGGCGCTGAGACCTAAAGTAATATCTATGGCATCAAAGATAATACTTTTCTTATTTAAATAATTCCAATCAAATATTATAGGTACCATCAGCTACTTGTATGCCATTGTTTGCTAGTTGCAGGCATGCCAGTAAGTATATACCATAGATGTAGTAAATAAACTAGGTACGTCTATGGTGTACACCATGACAATAGCTGGCACATGCAAGGAGCTGCCTATCCCCGGCTTTAGTCCGCACCCGCCCGATGCCTACGTGAACACTTGTATAATATGTGTGTTACCGGCCAAACCCGATTTCAGGAAAAACTAGTTTTGAACTTACTTGTTCTTCCTATACATGATAGGATTATCCAGTAGGTATAGCCTAGCCCAAACTAATTTGTCCTTTTCCTCTTGCTGAATTGGACAAACCAGTCTAGGCTGGGCAAACTGATTAATCCTGATATAGGTACATCCGCTCACTTAAGGATGAACTAGAACCTACTGCCTGGTCTGATTTTAGAACATCTTAGGACAAAAAAATCTCAGGACCCTAGTAAGGATATATTACCGAAACAGAAAGCGTTACCTTTCGACATATGTACCTATTTATAAATAAGTAGGTAATTTTAATCGTTATATACATACCTCCCATATAACCATTTTTGCGAACAATAACGTAACCGTTTCGACACTTAGTGTCGACACTGATCTATCTCGAAACATAATCTCGTCGACGTTCCGTGTTAGCGCCGTCGCTGCAACTAAAAATGGGGAAGATCTCGACACAATAAACAAGTAACATTTGGTTTCTAATTTACGTCGCCGTGTTGTAACATTGTTACCATATTTTAACCAGAGATCGCACTAATCATTCAATCATTCATTCGTTCGATCAATTTCGTTGGCTCGTGCGTGAGTGACACGACGAATAATACAAAATACAAGAAATCCCAAAATGATGGTTGAAGTATGATAATGATAATGAAGTAAACAAAGTTTTAGTTTTCATTAATTAATATGGTTTATAATGCTCAAATCTTATTGGGAAAAAAAGTTTACTGTGTAATTTCTTTGAATATGTTGATATTTCCAACGCGCCACCGTAATATCATGTTTTAATAATTCTGGCGAAAGAAAAACTTTTGTTAAATAAAATAAAAATATAAAATGATGCACATCGAGTGCTCAATAGCTTCCATTTAAATACAATATCAAATATTTTAATCCTAATACAAATTATTTAAGCAAGATTTACTCATTAAATTGGTAAATAATGAACTATGAAAAAACATTTTTGATGTTTGTTATGAAAAATATGCTCGTCGCAACTAGTCACAAAGTTACGATAATGTGTCGACACGTGTCGACATGTTACGGTAAATTGTTACAAAATGACTAGATTTTTAAGATGGTTTCTCTTAATATTTGGTTACAGTGTTTTCCAAAGTTTTTATCAAGTCAACATGCCTTTTTGCATTGTTCATCAGAATTAATATCGCTTGTGCCGGTTACTTGGGTTAAAGACGAAGACGTCTTGTTTTGGCCGAGAAAAAGAAAAAACTGCGATTTGGAGCTCGAAAGTTGAAACTTTGGCACTAGGGTAGGGACTATACCAATAAGCTCCACTAAATTCCGTACTGTTTTCCTGTAAATGGCCTAGAAAAGAATAAGTTTTAAGTTCAATAAAATGGGTATCCGTCAATTTGCCCTACCAACAATGCAACATCATGAAAAAAATATTATTATAATAAAGAAAAACTTGTGTACGAGTACAATTAGGGACCAGAGATATTTTGGGACTTGGTACTTATTTCTTTAACTCTTCTGTAAAAAGTTGAAGTCCATCGGAATTTACGTAAGGTTTTTGGTTGTTTACTCATTTTAAATTTCATTAAATGGTTGGTAACGGCAGAAAACATAGACAGTTTGAGAATAACTGGCTCTCGTCATGTTTTAAATGTGTTAAAGGGTTCTGGAACATCGACTACACCATGTTACTACCCAGTTACGACACAATTGTGTCAACATTGCTCACTGGTTACAAACCAAACGCAAAGTTTCTAAAATGTGTCGTTACAAATTAAGCTGTAAAGTATCGACACAGCGACCACACAAAGTTACTGAATCTAGTTTCCGCCACATTTTTACTGAACCGTTACAACACATAAAAGCTAATCCCTACACAGTCACGTTGTGTCGTACCTGTTACGAAACTGTTGCGACTTGTTACATCTTTATCATATCTGCGACCAAAAATGGTTGTATGGGCTATAATGTATAGAAAGGCTCAAGGAAAATTGGATTCACATTTAAAACAACTTTGTCTGATCTGAGGTGTTTGTAACAAACTCCCCTTCACTGATTGATTGACCTTCTGTGTGTAGAACGTGTAATGTGTCCTCCGTAGTGTTTATGCATTCATTACCTACCGTAGATTGCGTGAAAAACAAGTACCTATTTTATTTATGAGCGTCCGTACAAAAAATATTCATGAGCAACACACTGCAAACAGTTTACGAATTTTACTACCTACATCGTTGGGCAGAAAGGGAATTTACGAAGTAATTAATAATAATCCATGCATGTGGTAAAAGGGATGTTCGGGTAGCCTACCTAGGATTACCTACCACCAAGACCGAAACTTTTTGCTGTCACTGTTGTGTAGATACTCGCAGGAACCAATTCCAGGATTCAGGTGAGGCTGTAGGATTGTTCGAAAGAGTTACCGAGGGTAACATGATATGATCGCTTTTGGTCCGTGAAAACTCTGACACACCCCCACGTTGCTAACCCACAGCGGGAAGAGTCTGGACCTAAGGATTTCCCATTAAAAAGGGGGGGTTGTTTGGTGGTGATGTGTAGAGTCATGAACACATGCACGGTCGCGTGCTCGGGAATTAGTTTCGGAAGGAATTTAGCTTGAGGAGAGTTTTAAAATTAAATCTCAAATCTAGTTGATACCATTCTTCTTCTTTTTCTGTTGAGTAATTCTAGTTTAATTTAATATATTGCAATTATTTTCCATAGCGTCTACGTCCCTTCTGTTCAGCCGACAGAATGACGGTAGATGTGCATCGAATGCCTGAGTCCGTGAATCCGCGACAGACTATTAATTATCTGCTATACCGACATTTTGTGTGCCCATCATCGCGTCATCCATAATTTGTATCGCATCTTTAGCAACAAAAGTCTCGCGAGCGTGCGAATGAATAAGATTGCAGTTTCGGGCTTGCTGTTCAGAAACTGTTTCGAAAAGTCGATAGTTTGTTATTCGAATGTAAGCCGTAGTACCTACTTTTTCTTTATTTTCAATATCATGTTCGTTAGTCCGGCGGTAAGTAGGTAGCCTAGGTAGGTAGGTACAGTCGACCCCAAAAGGAGATGAACACGTGTTCGTTGTAAATAGGTACTAGGTATCTGCTAAATTATTGATTTATAATATAGGCACAGGCACATCCTGTAGGGCCTGTGGGACCTGACAGACATTGACATCCCTCTCATCTCTTACTCAATATAGTTGTTGTCGTTTTCCGGTGATTTACTTTTTTGGCTAAAATAAAAAATGAAGCTTATGACATAAGCTTTCATTTCCTGGGCAAATGGTTTTCTATTGGATATACCTACCTACCGGCTAACTTTACCCATCACCTTGTCCAAATCTGTTGAACACCGCTACTTCAAAGTAGGTATGACGAAAAAAGAAACGGCTGGGTTCGATTCTGCTAATTTTACTTATGCGACATACGATTCACATTCGACTGAGATCCAATCACGACTCAATTGGAATTGGAATACGATTGATCTTATAAAAGTAGCAGAATGCCCGCTAAGATTAAATCTGCTATTGCGATTCAATTTTGACATTATTAACTTAGCAGAATTGGGCTCCAGAACAACAGTCTTTTTAATTACTAACTTGTAATGTTGGGCTACTCTGCATGTGGCTCTACCGACACACCCACTTGTAACTCTGCGCACCGGAGGGGCCTCGGCCCGCGGCACCCCTTGGACTTAAGCGAACGCAAACCTACGAACATCGTTAACTTAGGTTCCTTTCCTTTTGGTGCAGCATTATCGTAGTCCGCTTCAACTATGCTCCAATGTGACTGGACCCTAGTGACTGCCACTGACAATATCTTGAACTGAACTCTGGGTAATTAAACAGGTAGGTACCTACTATCTAACACCTAGATAGATATATTATGTGTTACCGATTGGTTACACTGTCAAAAGGCCATATAAAGTGTTGATGACAATACGACAAAAACATAATCTGCTATAAAATTTGCCTGAATATATCCAGTAGTATAGGAATAGGAAATTAATTGTCTTTTCGATTTCTACGTGCTATATGGTTAGTGATTAATGAATCAAACATATTTACAAAAGGTTTTTTATTCCGTTTAATTCACTTTTTTATTTTTGATGAAAGAATTATTGAATTCGTCTGATCTGTCCGCGCGGCGTTTTCATTCATTTTTTGTACGTACCTACATCGGAAATGCGTGACAAATCTACTTGTTCATTCCAGAGGCCTGCCCGATGTTCCTAGGTATCAAACGTCAATTTTAATGATTTTTTTATAGAAAAAAAACACGAATTCCTTAAATTGAGAAAAGGAGCACATAGGTATAGTGCTTGCCTACTCGCACGTGAAAAAGTCACTCAATGAGGGTTTTCTAAAATGGCGTCCACCAGGTGGCGCACTGAGTCGTCAGGTCCAGGTAACTGTCAAAGTGCTTATCTTTACTATGAATAGTGAACGATTTTAGTGGTTTTTTTATTTTATAATTAAAGCACTGCATTATTGTTTTACTATTGAGGTTGAGTAAATAAAAAAAACTAAATCATATTGTGTTAACAAATTTTTCAACTACCAGTGACTTTTGCACCCTCTCTCTTAGCTCAATTTTTAGTTCGGAAACCTTATTCTGACCGTAGTCCATAATAAAATCAATAACACTTCCAATATAACAGAATTTCAATAAACAATAAGTTCGGCACCTACAATTCCATACTATTTGACAGCTGTTTGGACCAGACGCATACGTGGCGCCACCCGGTGGCAGAAAAAATTTCAAAAACCCTCATTGATGTAGGTCTTGTAGGTATTTCATTTTTGCCTTCAATAAAAATCACTCGATTGCGGATTCATCTAGTAATTTATATAGGTATGTAGGTACTTAGTTATTATCATCAACACTTTGTATATCTACACAACGTGTAAAGTTAAATGCGCAAAACCTGAAAGGGGTAATTTTTCAATAATTTTCTTTAAAAATATTGCACTATTTGTTTACGTACCTACTCTATATTATTACTATGTTTTATCCGAGTAAGGGAAGAAGTTTCTCCAGTTTGGCCAGTTTCACGTCACCGCGACGTCGCGTCAAAGACGCAAGAAATCATTGCCAATGGAACTTCTTCTTTTACAGAAATACATTCTTGAAACCGAACTTCTACATAGGTATCATGAAACCTTTAATTTTTATAATGAGTTTTTTTCTCAGAATTAAGTCAATTGAATCAAAAATAGTTTGTGGTGTCTAAGGTTATGCGCCTTAAACGTTTTGGTCTATTGACTATTCAATAAATTATTGAATTGATTTTTATGATCTACAGATCTGCAGTGGAGATAGGTACATATAATAGATAAAATTTAAACAACTCTTTTGACATGAAAATTTATTAAACAGAGAACACCTTCATTGCTCAAGAAGACTGAATCAACAATGGCGCCAGGATTAATGCAATACTTATTAGTTTTAATAGTATTCGTCGCTATTATAACACCATGCATCAGTGCGCAGCCAGTGAGTATGCACTTACATATACATTACATACCTATAATATAGGTAATATCCATTTAAATTGTTTGGTACAGCTTTACACACTTTAACTAAGCCTACTTACAGTTAAATAAGAAAAACCTTATGAGAGGTAATATGCTTGAATACCTAGTATTCTTCTGCTTCAAAAATGCTAAAACATAGGCATACTTAAAAGTACCTAGATATTACGTTTGAAGCATTATTTGTGCGCATTTTCAACTCTACATAAAATTTTTTGCAACTGTAAACTTTTGCAAGTGCAAATTTATATACTTCCAGGTTACAAGAAACAATAAGATTACCGTGACTGCTTCTCTAAAACCAACTAGCCAATACCAAGTAAATTTTATTGCTTTCAGCCAACAGCAGACGAGGTGATTGAAAAGGATCGAACAGCCAGACAGGCTGCTGTAAGAGCTGGTAGGCACATCGCTGTAGCTCCAAAAAGGGGATTTTTTGGGACAATATTTCATGTTATATTAGAGGTAAGAGGTGATGATGTTTAGGAGGTAAGCAGTATAAATACACATTCGTAATAAATTTACCTTGTACCTAAATAGTCATGGCTACTCTGATACATGTGAATGTTAACGTGTAAGCCTTTTATTTATAGTAGAAGGGACCCAAGTGTATTGAAAAATGTCGTTTGGCAAACGTGCGGATTTATTCTCTCTAAGTCCCGCCTCGACGGTCATATCAAATTTACCGCACCCGTTACAAAATGTAGGTACTATTTTATCATTGGTGAAAACGTACTATTTTCTATCCCAAAATCCCTGTGACTTGAAAAATGTTTTCACCGTATTTTGTCGTAGTGATTTTGAGAGAGTATAATAATTTTTAGGTTTCCGATCCGCCGTGTCAGTTTATCCGTCCGTACTTCCGCGCTTAATCGCAGTGATCTTTACCTAGCACTTACAGAATTTTAATTTGGTACCGATATGGAGTGGCGTAGTGTGGCTATCCGCCGCATGGGCGGGAGTCGATTTTACTGCCCCCGATAGATCAGGTGGGCGCATACAGCCCATAGCAATAGCACATTAATAAAAATGATTTTGCTAGGTAATTATGGTGATATTTTGAGTACCTAATTAAAAAAAAAAAGTGTTCGGTTAGGTACTAATATACCTACATACTGTTATATGTATACTCAGGTACAAGATTGAGTTTATTTTATTATTTTTTACTTCATGTCGGAGGTTTAAGATTATTTAACGATAATTTCCTTCTTCTTGTACCTATAAAATATAATATTTCTATTTTACAGCAAATCAACGATACGAAAAGCGCCTACAATCAAATATCTGAATTGGTAAATAATCAATTTGCAGATGAAAACGTAAGTACCTCTATTATTGTGAATCTCACAACTTAGGTATATGAAGGTAGGTACACAGTAGGTACCGTAAAATGAGGCTACTTTGCTCCATGAAGGTAAATATGCTCCAAATTTAAAAAAAGATTATTTCGATTAAATCTCTTAATATACGGAGATGTTTAAAAATTTTTGAACGCGTCCGATATATGTTTTATAAGATTGGCAACACTGAATAAGCACTTCCGGTTTTTGACATTTCTTTTCTTCGTTAGCAGCCATTAACAACAGACGAGCGATTCTTAAAAAAAAAAATAGTCTGCAAAATCCACCTTCATCGACGAATATACTCAGATATTTGAGGTAAGGAGAGTTTAATGTAAGTAGGTATGTAATTAGCTAACAATTTCAACTAATATTTAGAAAATATGTGCATTAATTTGGATTTCTAACCTCTTTTACTTTCTTGTGCCTACTTTGCGCCATGTTTGGGGATATTTTGCTCCTGGAGCAAAGTTACAATTGAAATTGCGTTTGAATACTTGCTAATAGTAACTGTCACATAGCTCATACTAAATTCAAATAGTTTTTTTTATAGGAAAATGCCTCGGAATTATGTAAGGAAAATGCCTAAAAGAAATTATAAAAATTATTCACAAGAGGCTCTTCGAGATTGTCTAGCAGCAATAGAAAATAAAGAATTAACGCAAAGGAAGGCTAGTGAAATATATAGGATTCCACGAAGGACTATTATAAACCAAATTAGGCTCTTACGACGCAACGAAACACCAAGGCCGCCTGGAGCACCTACAACATTCACGGAGGAAGAAGAAAAAATTTTCGTATCGTGCATACAAAAATTGAGCGAGCATGGTTTTCCTCTTACAAGTTTCGATTTGCGTATTGTAATACAATCTTATCTGGACAAGATTGGGAGAAGAGTTCCCAAGTTTAAAACAACTGCCCAGGCTTGGAATGGGTGTCGAGTTTTTTGAAAAGAAATGCTGAATTGTCACAGCGCCTCGCTGCTAATATAAAGCGCAGTAGAGCTGGCACTGATCGGGAAACTCTTTCAGATTATATTCAAAATTTAGCAGAGGTGTTAAAAGATGTTCCACCAGAAAATATTTGGAATTACGATGAGACGAATTTATGTGATGACCCTGGGCAAAAAGATTTTGACGAGAAGAGGCACCAAATACCCCGAAATTATAAGAGATACATCCAAAAGTTCTACATCGATCATGTTTGCTGGAAGTGCTGAAGGAGAATTACTTCCGCCATACGTCGTCTATAAATCTAAGCAGCTATGGAATACTTGGACAGAAAATGGGCCGAAAAATACTCGCTACAATTGTAGTCCTTCCGGATGGTTCGACATGAACATATTCAATGACTGGTTTTCGCACTTGTACTGCCAAAGCTCAAAAACAGGAAGGCCCTAAAGTCCTCATAGGCGACAATCTATCGTCACATATTTCGGTAGATGTTCTTAAAGCTTGCAAAGAAAATAACATACGGTTCGTGTGTCTTCCTCCGAACAGCACCCACTTGACGCAACCACTCGATGTCGCCTTCTTTCATCCAATGAAAGTTGCATGGCGGAAAATTCTAACGACATGGAAGCAGTGCGAACAAGGCATACGGGAAAAAACTGTTCAAAAGAGCAGTTTTCCAGTCTTACTTAAAAAACTTCTTGCGGATTTAGAAGAAAATAGAAAAGAAAACTTAAAATCCGGTTTCAGGAAATGTGGGATTTATCCGACCAATGCAAATGCCTTATTAGAGAGATTGCCTAAACCTGTTGATAAGACTGCGGCAGAAAATTCTTTTGGAAACACTTCAAGCCAAGAGAGTGGAATGGACTGGAGGCGTTAACCCGAAAAGACGACGAACGAAACTCAACATAGTTCCGGGAAGAAGTGTCACGGAGCTGATAGACAGTTCACTGGCGGACAAAGAAAACGAGGAGCCATGTCTTGAAATGGAAGCCCAGGCCTCGACTTCAGAACCTCGTCGTACAAGAATTCATAGCGACAGTACATATGCCGAGAGTGAAATATCTCTTCATGACTCTTCAAACGATGAAACAATGAATGATATGCTGGAGACAATGTCAGAAGAAGAGACAACCGTAGACAATGCCAGGGAAAGTTCTAAAACAAAAATTTAAACCACTCATAAAGGCCGAAGGAGAATATGTAGCTTTCACATACGAAGGGGAAGTCTTCCCAGGCATCATCACGAAAATCAATGATAAAGGACCGTACATATCCTCAATGAAAAGGTCTCTCAAATATTGGAAATGGCCAAAACCAAAGGATGAGATCCAATACACTTGGAATGAAGTTCTTGGATGTATATCTGCACCGAAGAAAATTGGTCGACGTGAATTTTATACTGTTCCTGATCTCGATCAAATTTGGGGGACCTAAGATCTCAATAATTATTAAAAATATGATTGTTCATCCTCATAAGTTTTTAGAAGGTATTTTTAGTTCTTTTTTTTCACGTTTCTAATGTCTAGCGTTAGAAATTCTTATTTTTATGTTATTTCTAAAAGTTTACATGTTTCTAGAGATTTATGTAGCCTTTGGTGGTTTTGATAGTTTATTAGACTTAAGAGAAAATGATTCTAAGACTGATTTATCTGAAAGTACAAATAAAAAATGTTCCTTATGTTGTTTATTTTGAGTTTTATTTCATTCAAACTACATCAGTATGACGAGAAAGACTCAAAAGTTGATGCATCGCTATTTATTTTTGGAGCAATTTAACAGCTGAGGCTGTTAACTTTGTCCCTGTTTCTTAAATGTGCCTGTTTTAGTACAAGTTAAATGTAGGAGCAATGTTTCCGAAAGGGTGGGTAACATTGCTCCACTTTTAAATAAAAAAAAATAAAATAAATAAATTAAATAATTATGTTTGTCATTTTAAATATTGGATCCAGAAGGATCAATGAGTCATGTAAAATTTTCTGAAAAGCCGTATCAAAGAGGTATTTTGCGTGAGTAACACATATTAAATTTTGGAGCAAAAACCGGAGCAAAGTAACCTCATTTTACGGTACCTTTCTATGACGTGACAATTTCTGTGGTGTTGACGCTCTTGCTTGCCTGCGATTTTCGAATACGTGAAATAGGTAATTACCAACCATAACCAAGCATAACTCATCACGATCTGCCTAGCCTTTTCCCAACTACGTTTGGATCGGCTGCCAGTCTAACCGGATGCAGATGAGTAGGTACCAATGTTTTATACAAAAGCGACGGCTGACTGATCTGACTCCCTCAACGCAGTTATTCGGACAACCCGTAACCTCTGGATATGGCTGGTAGTCAGCCTCTCTGACTTCTGACTACCTTTCATGACTGCCAAAAACGTTCAAATGGCATCCGGGACCCAAAAGTGTATTCCTGTGTGCCTTCCGAAACACGGAACTCTCGCTCGTCCATTACATGCTTATAACTTTATGATCAATCCAAGTGAAGAAATATTTTCTATGACAAAATTACCTAAGTACCTTCATAATAATAACTAATTAATAATAATTAGTTGAAGCCTAGTTTGCGTAACTTTCTTCCAATTTAGGTAATTGAGTTCTAAATAGTGTCATCACTTACATAATAGGTACCTACTTATTTAATGACTTACGAAATAGCTGATATCAATTTTTTTTGTTACATCTGTTTCTCATTGGGTACCTAATTTACAGGCCGTGACATCACCCCCGGACCCATCGTTGAATGGAACCACAGAGACACCAAAAATAACTAGAGCGGAGTTCTTAAAAATACTTGACCGTAATCTAAAAGGACTGAATCGACTACGTAATTTAGAATGGCGGGAAGCGAAGAAGGTAACACACATTAATATTCATACAAGACATAAGACACATTACTCTTTAGCTATACTTCGTACAGTTCTAGCATAGTTATTAATGAACAAAACTAAAAGAATTTGGCTGCTGTAATCGATACTAGCCCCAATACTGTTAGGCAGGTATATAGGGTGTCTCTCAGTTGTTCTGTAATGAAGGAAAGTTTGGCCTCGTTTTCAACTTTTTTATCCAAACACCTATAATTACTTTTTTTTAACTGTTCCCCGAGGGACACAAACTATGTACCTATTTTTTTTTTATAAATAGTAACTTATCTAATACTATTAATCAGTAAAAAGTTCAAATCATTACTACAAGGCTTATCAGGACTAATCTGAAAGTTTAATTAATTAAAACTAAATATAACACAATCATTAAATTTTGGAACGATAAACATGTGTTATTTAAGTACGTATATTCACCACTAATGCCAATTTACTTTTTATTTTTAGGATTCTGCAGCGAATATAAGATTATATAAAGAAGAATTATTTAAAGGAAAGAAAACTGGCAGCGCAAGATAGCAATATACCTATAAAGTAAATCCCTAAACGCCTAATCACATACTTGCTACATCGCTTTGGGATTTGGCGTTTTATGGGTGAAACCCGTAAATAGGTCAGCGTGTAACGTTATATGCGCAAAACCTCACGACACCCAAAACTACTTCTAATTAAATTGACCAAATACTGGGAGGAAAAAAGCATGGCATGGCTCTCCCGATAATTATTATTGAATGTAGGATGCAGGTCAAAGTCACAATCAGAGACATGTCACTGTAGGCGAATTCATTAGGTATATCCGACTTTTTATAAAGAATTTTATATGAAAACCAAACTTCATATAAGCGGAGTCATTATAAACGGATTCTATTGTACATTTTTGGCAATATTTTAATAAAGATTTTTTGAAAAATGTAACCTATAATTGATTCTGCTTAGTGTATCCACCTTACTGATATTTTCAGGTTTTGCGCATTTAACGTTAGACTTTGTAAGTACCTAAAATTTTATTAATTAGAAGGGTTAGACAAATCAAACATGTTTTTTTTTTATAATTTATCTCTGCAATATTAGGTACCATACAAGTTTGGTAAATATGGTAATTACAATTGTGACGATGTAGCGATGTCGAACGTTTATATTATAAAAAAGATACATAATTATTGGGTATGGATGAGATCTGGAAAAAGTTGTCAAAAGTGTAAACTTCAATCTATTTTTTTTGCTCAAATGGGATAGCTGTGGACTTAATAGGGTATTATAGTAAGTTCAACTCAGTCGTGCGCGCGGCCCTATGTGTGGGTAACCCTTGTACATATACAGTGACTTTGTGTGCGTGACAAGAGGTACAGTCGGGTACAATACAGTTATTTAGGGGTTGTATACGGGTGTTTAAAGAAAAACAGTTATTACGTAATTTAATGTTTATTTATTTATAATGATTATGAATCGCTACTTGAAAAATCAAATGATGAATTTTCGGATTCGCTACTCTCCAAGGTGAATTATAAATTCTGACTCCATGTCAAAATGTCTATAGTAATCTTCTTTTTTCTTTTATATATGTCGACAAGTATTAACCCACATCCCTTCATCAATTTGACTTAAACGTTCATTTATGAGTTTCATTATTTTCGTCTTATTTTGGTCGACATCATGCAAAGCAATATATTTTTTTTAAATTCCCCACACATTTTGTTTACTTTATTATACTAGATTATACCTCTTTTTATATTCTTAGTCCACACTTTTATTTATTGTGCGCGTACCCCGAGCTAGAAAATATGTAAGAAGTATTTAATTCATCTTTTAGATATTTCACCTTATTTATTTCTTAGATAATGTCAAAGTCAATTTGAAAAGACGTATGAGAAAATTATATTTAATTTAATAAGAAGCTTTGAATGTTGTTTCATTTTTTGAAACGCTTTACCTGACTCCTTAATAATTTCTCCGTGAATAACTAGTATTTTCGTAAACGACTGTACCCATAACAAAAAGCGATAAGAACACGTCATGCTCGGACGACGTCACTGTCACACGAATGAAAGTTGTATATTTACAAGCCGACGCACACATAGGGCCGCGCGCAAATCTGAGTTGAACTATCTATACATGCATTTTTGAAATATATCTTAAATAAATTCTTTAGTCTTAATATATCTCTAAAAAATTAAAAATATTTTTTTTTCTCACGTTATGTACGAATATAAATTAATTGTTTTATCATAATTTCAAATTTCGCGCGAATTTCGCGAAAACGCGGCACACAACGGACGCCATGATTGTTTTTTGGTCATGACGTCATTACGTTAGTAATACATATTTTGATATGAAAATTATAATAATGAGTAATTATGCTCCGTATCGTTGGTGTGTTGTTTCTGAATGTGAGAACACTAGTGTAAAAACACCAGACAAATTATGGATTCAAGTACCAGTGGATATAAATATGAGAAACACTTGGTTAAAAGTTGTTTACTACCGTAATGACGTCATTAGCATGGCGGCGACATTTCGTAGTGTTCAAAGACAGATAAAAAAACCTAAAAACTTTAAACTGCAATAAAAAATATATTTATGTACCTTACGAAGTGAAACTAACATTTCCCGATTGCTTTTCCTCTAAACAATCATTGTAATACACTTTTAATTTTTTTCTCATCTAGACTAAAATACCCTATTCAAACTTTCAAAGCTTCTAATAAATTTATTATTTGGCTTGTGCTCTGCAGTGACAAATGGCCAGGATTTTTTTACGGCAACCTAGCATTTCTATGTTCTGCGGGCTCCATACTTCCGTTCAACAGATAGTTACAAAAATTAACATATTTTTTATATTTCTAAGTCTCAACAATTTTACAGGTGGGCGGGTGCGGACATTTTTACTATGTATCTTAGACCAGCGGTTCCCGAATTCTTTTGGCTTCGGAACCCTTTTCGTTTCACCATTTTTCGGCGGAACCTTAGCTTAAGTAAGAAGTAAACTAAAGACGTAAATACACTTAATTACGGCTCGTGGCGCGTGGTAGCGCACCAAATGGTTATATGGTTAGAGATATATTCAGTATACTCAGGCGTAGCATGACTATCTGCCACACGGGCCAGAAAACAATTTAGCCGCCCTTGAGTTTGTGTATTATGTGAATAGTTTTCAGTTTGAAGACTGACAAAGTAAACGCAAAAAGAAATAGATTGGGCTTGTACAGGTGCGAGGCGAGCGAGCGCGATTTTTTTTAACTATAAGAAGAAGTTCCAAGCACCCGCTAGCATTGAAAGACTTCAGTGGCAGCCGGAATCGCGAGCGAAGCGAGCGCGAATTTTTTTTTAGTTTAAGTACCTACACAAAATAAACAAAAACACTGTAAATTAATAAGGTCTCAAAAAGTATAATATCCACACAAAAAAGCAAATGCAAGTGAAAGCAGCTAGCGAAGAAAGCGCTATTGCTTTTTCTGAACCAGAGGAATAAAAAATAAACATAAAAGGAAACCTCGACGGAACAGCGCGAAATTTTTTCGGTGTTGGATACTTGAGCAATTAAACGAATATATAAGCATCACCCGTAACATGGAGTCGCGAGCGAAGCGAGCGCGAAATTTCGGATTCGCGGAGGTGCAAAAGTTGGAAATATTGTCACACTTTGATTCATGGTAAAAATAGCCACTGGAAACACTCGTATGCCGTGTCATTTCACGTCCTGTCAAATGTATGAAAACGTATAATCCTGGCGATGAAATAAGCCCAAAAAATGCGGTGCTTTTTGGCCGACTCGCTACCTACTTTTGCCGATTGCCGATTGCCGAAGACCTGTAGGTATTAAGTTATTCTACAATTTGTAACAAACGGAATTAAATTATCTGCTGCCGTGGCCTTCCCCCGCTACTTGTCGCGAACTCGTACTTACACTCCCGAGTGGTACCCACCTACATGATGCCTAAATGGAATTTTGGAATGCGATATTTAAAACAATTTAATTGAAAATGAATAATAATTTAATATTGTCAAAAGTGAAACGATTTACCATACGGAAATCTTGAATTTTCCACGGAACCCCTGAGGGCCTGTCACGGAACCTCAGGGTTCCGCGGAACCCCATTTGGGAACCGCTGTCTTAGACTATTGACTCGTTGTCCGTTTCAAACAAAGTTGACTGCCAATCTAGCGACTGAACTGTGTCTGAAACGTATTTCGTTTAATTCATTTCACCGACATTTACTTACATAGATAGTATAGCCTGTTATTGCTACACTAGTTTTTATTACATGACTGTTTCAGCTACTTTTATTTGTTTAACATTCTTTTTCGGAAAAATATGTAATATTGCACGACAGTAAGGATACAGTTCGAATTTGGTCTTGTGTATATCCGATTTGAGTCTTTGTTGGACTGATTCTTCATTGAGCATGATTTGTAATGCCTTCTCATGGTCGAGATTTACAAGATCGCTAGCTTTTATTTTAAGTTCACATCGGTCTGCTCCATCCACCTGAAACAAACGAATACGTTGGTATTGCCATTGTAAATTTAATTGTTTAGTAACCTGACCATATTTATACTATATTATTATTGTTAATTCCGAAGCTGTGAAAAATTGGAGAGTGTTTAGGAGAAAGCGCGTATTTCCAAATTTGCAAAGTTTTGTTCACAAATTGCATTAATGTTTAGGTATGTAGGTATATGTCGCAGCCAATTGATTTAAAATCCGTTCAATCACACTTCTATAATGTTAACTGATTTTTAAGGATCAGTATGATGTAAATATAGTTACTGTAATTGCAACGGTTACAGTAACAGCTTGCAGGTAAAACCCATCAGGTAAATTGCAATATTACAAATTGTGATAAATTGGCCTGTAGGGTTGAGCAATATTAAAATAAAATATATACCAATTTGGAGATCTAAGGGGGAGGCCTATGTTCAGCAGTGGACGTCCTATAGCTGAGATGATGATGATGATGATATACCAATTAAAACGTTAGTCGCTGAAAATCATATCACAATTAACCCTAATCCTAAAAATTAACCCTGTCAATAAAAGAACGCCTAAAAATGTATGAACCAAAAACCCGGAATCGATTAAAACTAATTATGTTAGGCAGGGTACCTAAACCTACCTACTATGTATTTGGTATTAAGTAGGTAGGTAGGTATATCCTAAATCCAATATTTGTTTTCCCTAAAGCAATAACAAGTACAAAAAAGCCATACTTAAGTAATTGAGGAGTAGGTTACTAAAGGCGAAACTCTATTTTGTATCGGTAGTTGTCAATATTGTTTGTTGCAGCTCGCATGCACGGAAAATCCGCTAGTGCGAAAAGACTGTAGGTATGACATTACGGCATCGGTACTGTCACGTTTTTTTGGTGTCATGGTATCTTATAGGGCAACCTGGGAGATTGCCAAAGGTTCAAACACAATAACTAAACAGTGCACCAGTTATTCAACGTACTCTACACTTATTCCCGTAGCCCGTTCAGTTACAAACCTATGTTTGATTTAATGGCTATTTTAGAGCGCTTTCAGGCTAGCAGTATTTTCGCAGTGTAACGCACGGATCGTACGGGCGTTGTAGGCAAACACAAGATAACACGCGTAGCTCAACTTGAGTGACAAGCATGTTGTGTGATACAAGCAACAAAATCCGCTAGTTTAATTAACTGGCTGGCAGCGAAATACACACAAACTGTATCAAGTGTCCGTATCCGTACGCAGAAATGTTTTTTGGCACTCATACTCACTTTACATAGAAATGATAATTCATATTGATCGTCTACTTGTGGCCAGGTCTGTTCCAAGACATTTTTATCCCAGTTGATCAGATTCGATGCGTCACATATTCTATGTGGTGCCGACTGTAAACCAGCCCACAGCTCGGAACAAAAATGCGGCGTCACTGGAGCCAGCATTATTATTAAAACTGCTAAAGCTTTTTCGAATTCCTTACTTTTAGCCAATACTTCGGGTGGTAGCTTGTTCTATAAAACAAAAAATGTATATTTAAAACCGATCTGCGATTATTTTATAATGCATAAAAAATAATTTTATTGTACTATTTGTAAATAAACAGCTTTATGTAAACATGTTTTATTTTTAAAAACTAAAAGGTAACCATACCCTTAACACGCTGGTTAGACTTTGTAGTCTCGAGATGCCAACACTGATTTTTTGTGTGTACTTAAAATGGTAAGTTGTAGTAGCAATCAAATAATTTCTTGAGTCCCATATTTTGTATTCATATTTATTAAATTGTTCTGGAGATAAAATATTTTGAGAAGGCATATTATTACGATATTTTAAGAATTCTCTCATAGTCATCCATAATCGGTGCTGCCAATTCAGCACGCCAGGTAACGCTATAATAGATAAATACAAAGTATAAGGTGCTGGAAATTTAAATAAAATATGTTTTAAGTTATGAGACGCATCAGATATAAGACGTTTTGTCTTGTCATTTGCGATGATATCCTACCTCGAATAATTTCGCAGCTGTTAAAATACTTAGGTATATGGCACGGTTCTTCATTTTAAGGTAGGAAAGAAAGGGCTACAGTTATAGCTAAAAGTACGTAACCATGTATCCTTATTTTCATGCCAAACAATCGGATCAACTGTTTAGTAGTGAATTTGAAAATATCATTAACCCTTTCGGTTACAAGTAGGTACTTGCAATAAACTTACTTGCATCTGACCACCGCCTTGGTGTTGCTGGTGGGACATCTGCGAGGATAAGCAGCCGAGTTGTATCGCACCCGTAGGTTGAAATTAGCCTCTCAGGACTTTCTCCATTGTATTTGGACTTGCTCATTTTTTCCCATTGAGTTATTACAGCTTGTCCCGTACCTTTCTCCCTATATTGTTTACCGACTTTTTCTACTTCTTCTGATGGTAAATATTTTCCAGAATCTTTCAATTTATATGATTGGCCCATGACCATTCCTTGCACCACAAGTTTCTTGAATGGCTCTTTTGTAGGTGTCCATCCGAGAGAATGCAAGAAGTAACTCATAAATCGAGCATAATATAAATGCAGCACTGCATGTTCCTTGCCCCCAATATAAATGTCAACTGGCATTCGCCCATCAATTTTTTCTTTAGAAAAAGGCATTTCTTTATTAGTTGGATCCAAAAAACGGTAGTAATACCATGAAGAATCAACAAATGTGTCCATGGTATCAGTTTCTCTTTTTGCATCAGATTGACATTTGGGGCATTTACAGTTTACCCATTCGTCTAATTTCTCTAATGTTTGTATACCTGAATTTTGAAACTCAATTTTGGGCAGTTCTATAGGAAGATCTTCATATGGCACCGGAACCGCGCCACATTTCTTACAATGTATTATAGGTATAGGTGTTCCCCAGTACCTCTGCCTTGAAATTAACCAATCTTTGAGTTTAGAACTAACAGAGTGTCCACCCACATTTTTACTGAGGGCTATTTTCACTGCCTGTCGATTTTCATTTTCAATATCAACAGCATGGCAATCGTTGTTAATAGGTACATTTAGTGACAAAGCTATTTTTTGGTCTTCCTTGTCAACTTGAGAACAACCAATAAGAACATCCCTACCTACTGGATAATTTATGTCATCAGTTAAGTATACTGGTATTTCACTATTGGATATTGGATTATAGCTTTTCAGTCCAGTAGTCTCATGAGATTTCAAGTCTTGAACCAATGGATGATTTGAACTCATAGTTATGAAATCACCATGAATAAATTTATAGGGCTCTGAGGTCCAAATATCAAAAGATTTAATTTCACTATTGACTTTCATTTTAAAAGTCACAACAACTCCATCACATTCACCTATCCAATGTTTTTGTAAGTTAATAATATCTTTCCAATTTTCCAAAACTTCATTTTCAAGTCCATCATACAAATCTTTGGCATATTTTGTAGTTTTTATATACCACTGAGTTAAATATTTCTTTTCAACTTTAACACCGGATCTCCATGAGCAGCCAAGGTCATCAACTTGTTCATCGGCGAGCACAGTTTTATCAACAGGGTCCCAGTTCACTTGAGCCTAAAATAAAAGAAGTATTTCTAAAGAGTGTTGCATGTTGTGCTCACACATTTACAGTATACCTACCTACCAAACAACTTATTTTAGTTTTTACTTTTAATCCTACAACTAACAAAATGTTGCAGAACACAGCTTGTTTTTTAACTGACTTCCCAAAAAGGAGGAGGTTCTCAATGTATCGGGATCTTTTAATTTTTTATGTATGTTCACTGATTACTCGAAGAGATTTTTTTGTTTGATAGGGTATACTTTCCAGGTGGTCCCATAATCACCAGGTCAGGATCTGATGATGGAAACCCTGAGAAATCGAGGGCAACTTTCGAAAATTGTAGGCATGCAAGATTAAAAACTTGACCATGAGGTGTACGTCTGATAACACTATGCAACAGTGAAGGTTTGGAGCTAACCTGAAGATGGAGACTGGAGAAGGTTGAAGGAACTCGACAACTGAATATGTAAACTACCTCGTGTTTGAAAAAACTTTTTACAAAAATATAAAACTGACTCCCAAAAACACTGAAAAGCAAAAAAAAGCTATTCTCAGGTGCATCAGCCAAGTAGTCGGTGGAGTATTAACAGGTACATCCATTAGATTATCCTGACTTCTATGCTGATGCACCTAAGAATAGCTTTTTTTTTTGCTTTTCAGTGTTTTTGGGAGTCAGTTTTAAATAAGTAGATAAATATGCATCATTATGATCACTTACCTTACTCTGGTAAGCTAAACCTTTTTCAAATAAGTTTAAAAATATATACTGTGTCCATTTGTAATAATTAGGATCACATGTAGATATTTCTCTATTCCAATCAAAACTAAACCCCAACTGTTTCAGCTGAAGTTTCATTGAATTAATGTTTGATTTTGTCCAGTCATATGGAGGTATATTTCGTTGAATAGCTGCATTTTCTGCTGGTAGGCCAAAAGCATCCCAGCCTATAGGGTGAATTGAATTCCTTCCATTCAATCGCTCAAATCTCGCAATGGTGTCTGATATGGAGTACACTCTTACATGCCCCATATGCAAATTTCCTGATGGGTAGGGAAACATGGGCAAGACATAATATGGCTTCTTGTTGTTACTGCTTTTTGATCTCTTCACGTCATCTGCCCAATGTTTTTCTATGTTTAGTTTAATTTCAGTACTGATATCTTCTTCCTAAGTAGAAACACAAGGCGAATTACATACAGTTTTAAGTAATTACTCAGAAGTTAGGTTCCTAATAGATTTTTGTATAGAGTTTTATACATGTAAGGGTACATACAAGAAACAATCCCATTTTAATTAATGACATATATAAAAATTATAATTATTATAGCTTACCCATAACCTTAAGCTACTCTTTTTTCTATAAACAAAACATAGATAATTTCGGAAGGAACTTGTTTTTCGGCAGTTATGCATTGGAAGCATTTTCACTACACGAGTAGCTTTCTCGTATGAATTCTTGGAATATAAGTAAGAGATTTATCTTGATTTCATTTACATAAAATGTTTTTTATTACAAATCCATTATTAATAACATAACCTAAACCACCGCGTCTTTGACTTTGACAGCGTCAGTTTTTAACTTTTTTTTTTTAGTATGGTAGGCAAAATTGGTAGTCCGTGGTCTCCACTCCAGCACTTTTCGGCCCCATCGGCCATCTGCTCTGCGAGCAATATGGCCTGCCCATTGCCACTTCAACTTGCTAATCCTGTGGGCCTGTGGGCTATATCGGTGACTTTGGTTCGTCTACGGATCTCCTCGTTTCGGATTCGATCACGTAGAGAAACACCGAGCATAGCCCTCTCCATAGCTCGTTGAGCGACTTTGAGCTATTAATCTGTGGCTATTAATCACGCAATAATCAATCTGTGATTGTTAGCTTTTATTTTGTAGTGAGTGACAGCTAGTCTCTTGGTCTTTATTATAATATATAGTCTTTTTTCTGCACCATCGCTATCTTTGGTGAAGAATTAGTACATTGGACATAATTCGCATTTGCGACGAGGGAAGTGAAAATTTAAACTAATCTTACATAAGAACAATGGCAAGGCCGGGCAAAGAGGATGCTTCTGAGGATGCAAAGAAAATTGTCGATGATGCCAAGAATTTTATTGAAAAAGCAATAGCTGATATTGGGAAAACATCAGCAACGAAGCAGTTAATTTTAGGAACTACGTCAGGATGGTAAGTGCTATTAACAAACCCATTTAGAGAAGTTTTATTACTTATTCATAAACAAGAACAGAATTTAGAAACGATTTTACTTGGATCACCTACTCCGTCGTAATTGCAGTAATGTATGAGTAATGTCAACCTTAAGATTTGGTATAATATAAATATTTCCACGACCTTGGTCGACGTGAATCATGATAATGATCGAGTCTTTGTCTCATCTGCTAAACTGTATTAAGGAGCATGATTTCATTATAATACACAAATCAAACTTAGGTATGTAAGAATCTTGTCTGAAATGAAACTTGAAATAGATGTTAGATGCAATTTATAAACATAAAACAAAAAATACCATGACTGCAAGTAGTCATGTGTAGAACTATTTATTTAATTTCTTGAAATTCAATCCCAAATCCATAAAAATATGGATGGGAACGACTCACTGGCCTGGGATTGAGATATTTTCATTAAAAATCTATTACTATGTTAACCATTCTAAGTACTTATACATTAAACATCACATTTCCAGGATTACCGGGTTCTTATCTATGAAGATTGGAAAGGTTGCTGCAGTTGGTTTGGGTGGCAGTGTTATATTATTACACATTGCTAGCCAAAAAGGCTATATTGATATCAATTGGGATAAAATCAACAAAAAAGTAGACAAAATTAGTGACAAAATTGAAAAGGAAGCAACAGGAAAATCACCCGATTGGTTTGAAAAAGTAAGTAACCTTAATTTTATTTATCTTAATTACAGGACACTTTTGCTTGGTTTCTCTAATTAAGTAAAAATTGATTACCACAATGGATAGCATTAACTAATGATGAGTGTCTAAAGTCCTAACTGCATCTTTAAACAACATTTCATGCCCCTTGACATTTGATTGGATCTCATTTAATTTTATAACACATATCATAAGTCTTTAAATATAGTATTATAGAAAACGAAATCTTAGCATATTATCCAAATACCGTATTTTATTTGCAAGATAGTAAATTGCCTTTTCTAGTGTTGTTACATAAGTTTTAATTTTTTCGTGATTCTCTGCGAGGCTCTAAAGTATTCTAAAATAATAATGAATGCATTCATTGTCCTGGTACCAAGTCCAACACTGTTAAATTTCATGCAAACAGTACTTTGTGTTTGTAACTATAGGCATTCCTAATAGTGGCTCATGAGTAGAAAAATTTACCCAGACAAGTACCCTCTTTTGTGATACACATTTTTCAGTTCTATTTTTCTCAGTTAATATCTTAAAAACAAAAATTCCAATCAAAGCTAATAGCACTGATAAGAGAAGAATGTTCTTTCAAAATATCACGAGCAAGCTGCGTTGTATATGGTTGCCATTTTTGGGTAGGTACCTATTGGGCTCTTGAAGCTTCAATTTTATTTATTCATTCATTCCATCACATTTCAATCAGATGACTGTCATATACATAAAAACCTTTTTGAATCAATCTATCTATTTAAAAAAATCCGTATCAAAATAAGTCGCATTGTTTTAAAGATTTAAACATACATAGGGACACCACACCACATATAGCGGGAAGGGTCTTGTGTTAAACTATGTAGTGATTCAGTTTATTTGTTACAGGTATTATTATTTGTCAAAAATAATTCGTATTACTCTGCAGGCTTTACCGGAGGATTCTTTTTTGGTATTGCTTCCGCGTGATCATTTAAATAGAATGTGAGTTTTGTAAAGATTATAATTGTTACTTTATTTGTGATTATTTTAAGGCGAAAACTTTGTTAATTTATTTAATATTATACATTCTTTTCAAACGGGACATTAGACACTATTATAATTTTAAAACATTTTTGCTGTTTTACTCATTTGTAATTTTTTATAAACTGATAATAAACTTATTTTTTAGTTGGTAAAAAAATGTTTATTTTTAAAACCAAAATGTTAGGGCCCTCAAATTACGTAAATAAGGAAACTTTATACGAAAATCAATATTGCCGCGAGATGGTGGTGTTTCTTTTTTTAAAACTAACGGTTCCACGTGGTGCCATCCACGTCCTGAGAAAAACTACTGCCCGTACCAGAATAAAATAACTGTTGCCCGCTGTTTCACCCACGTCCCGTGGAAACTTATTCCTTAAACCACATATAACGTAGCCTGTAAATGTGAGAATTAAGAATTTATAATCTACTGCCAAAAGCAAACCCATTTGTAAATGTATAAATATACCTTAGGTACTCAAAGCTCAACTAACACCATCAGTGATTGCTGTCCTAGTGATTTTAATTTTTGTTTTGAGTTTTCAGTATTCAGTTATTAAAAAAATCATCCAACTTCTCGAGGGATTTTCTTTCCCAGTCTGGGATAAAATATAGTCTGTGTTAACCGGGTATCGTTGCGCTTCCCAATTTTTCAGGTAATTTTAGAAGTTTCAGAGCCACTACAATATAATAGCAAAATGTAATAGTAATACAATGCAATATTATGCTTAAAGAAAATCGACCAAGTGGTCGGACTTGCGTATGAAGCGTTCCGTACTATTATTTTTAAAACGTTCCATAATTATAATACATTCCATATTCTGTGAATATTTCAAGCTGTTGCCGTTATCGATATATAGCAAAAATTTTTTTGAACGTTTTTTGTATGGGAACCCCCAAAATGTTTATTTTTATTCTAGTTTTCAGTATTTGTAGTTATAGCAGCAACAGAAATACATCATCTGTGAAAATGTAAACTCTCTAACTATCACGGTTTTACTATTTTCAAGAGTCGACCTCGTTTTATCAGGATATGGTTCATCAGATCCTGAACTTGATGGCCATGGAACCATTTGGGAAGTATTTACAAAAAAAAAAAGAATTGAAACGTCTTATTCTGGCATAGATTGGATTCCACTATCGATTGATAGATTAGAAAGCGTGACAGATAACTTGAGTCCATAACACAAACCCTGAAGGCTTCAAAAGGTCCCGTATGTATCAAACGCAAAATGTAACAACAGAACCCACTAAACCCACTATATTTAGTTTTTTTTTTATGTTCTGTAAGGTTCTAATGATGAAAACCAAAAACGCCACAAATTTTGAAATATAATATAATATCGGGACACCATTTCACACCATGGGTTAGCGAGCCCCATAGAAAATTATTAATTAACTTGTGTTATGGGTGCTAACACAACTGATAAACTACACATAGCTACATATATACATACTTAAAAATACATAAATACATATTATAACACCCAGACCACGGCCTACCAGCATGCTCATCACACAAATATCGACAGAATCTTGAATCGAACCCGGGGCCTCGGGTTCGGCAGTCCGGAATGGTGACCATTGTGCCATCGAAGTCGTCAAAATTAAATTGAGATGAGCATCACATACCTATTTACTCATACATGAAAAAGTCGCGGCGGGGCTAACGCCAGGGGCCCGATTCTCCTAATTTTACTTAAGTGCCATTCGATTGACGTTCGACTCGATTCGACTGAGATCCAATCCCGACTCGATTAGGATTGAAGCGTATGTGGCATTCCGCTATTTTTGCTTTGAAATAAACGTTTTTATCCTTTTCTTTCATTCAATAATGAATCATTTTGTCTGCAAATGATTTACGATTGCTAAATGATTGTACAGCAAACTACCGTATAGACCAAAATCATCAAAATAGCAGACCAATCGCACACCAATCAAATGTCAATCGAATACGATTGGTCTTTTATTAGTAGCAGAATGCCCGATATGGTTAAAACTGCTATTACGATCATATTGCGATTCGATTTCTATTCCATTTTGACATTAACTTAGGAGAATCGGGGCCCTGTTCTTAATTTGAAGTTGATAATGTCACATTCATATTGAATAGGTGTAGTTATCGGCACGAATCTTGAGCTCTGACCTTCACCTGCGCAGAAGTAATTTATTGGGTCCCTTGTGTGGTATGAAGTGAGGCGCGGGGGCGGGCTAAAGCGGTGATTGGCCCGCAGCGCATCGCGTCATAGCCGTCACTCGGGATTGGTTCTTTGCTGATAAATCACTTCTGCGCAGATGTAGGTCAGAGCTCAAGATTCGTGCCGATAACTATATGATTTAAATTTTTAAGTGACATCTGTTGGACATGCAATAAACAATTGCGAATTTCAAACAGCTTATCGTTAATACCATATCTACATATACCACCTATCTACAACTAAAAACAGACAAAATATGGGCGTCACCTTTTACCTACACCGTTTATGTGGAACAGATTTTATGTTGTTTACGTGGACAAATAGACACAAATTTGCAGTACTTTTGTAAAAAAAAAAGCAGGGTATTCAATTACAAATTATCCTGTATATTTGCACGGCCTTAATTACACGCCTATACCTACCTACGTTTTGTTTTAGGTAGAGAGATTTGTTGACCGCAAACTGGATAAAGCTGAAGATCTACTGAAGAAAAAGGAAGTTAAAGCTAAGCGCTGGGTCAACAATATCACGGGAGGAGATCACTATCGTGCTACCGAATCACATGTATTTCTTGCATCATTCGTAGCTGGTATGGCTATTGGACTCATCTGTGGAAAATAAATACTTTTTTATTACCTAATCAGTTATATTGCTATTTATGTATTCAACCAAAGCAATTTGCTACTTAACTTACTGTTTACTAGTACACTAGTGGTACTTCGTGTGTAATAGTATAAACTGCTTCTATTTGATCAATATGTATCGTCGAAGTTATTTGTACGGTATTAGGTATTACTTATTCTGTATTCTGATATTGTAACTTATAGATAAGGTCCGTAACGTCTAAAAATATGAATTATTATATCGAATATTATGTAGGTATTTCAATGTTTCCGAAAATTAGGTTTATAAAAAAAGTTAGTGATCTTTTAGACTAGTTGTTATATTTAGGTATATTATCTACTAATTGTAAGATTATTATACTCGTTAATTAATAAATTATTATCATTTACATAACGTTTTTTTTTTTGGGTTTTGTACCCCGTGGGTTCAAGATCCTCTTACTAAGACTGCTGTCCGTCTGTCTATCACCAGTCTGTATTTCAAGAACCGTTATAGCATGACGGTAGTTTATAATAATAATGACGTACACGGCCGATTTCGGCTACGGCGGCTGTTCTCATATAAGGAGATCATCTTATATCCCATTCAAAACATTCCTCCTTTTTTTAGAAATTCGATTGGTTGCAAATATCTATTATATATATTTATATTACTGAGGAATCGTTTTTCTTTCCCTGTTGTGTTGGGAAGCTAAACTATCCCCGAGTTGCATACTTAGCTTTAGTTCCTACGGGACGCGAGTGCATCTGTGGGAAACACATAGTTGATTACATAAAGGAATAAGTAGCTGTTTTCACGTGGGAATTACCACCTGAATATATCTAGCTTATATCAGTGAAAGAATTAGTATAGATGAAATTCTATTCCAGCAGGTAAGGTAAAGTAGGTACCTATTGATGGGATATCTACCGAAAAATGTAAAACCATCCGTAGATCGTTAAAACAATGTTTTATTATAGTGATCAAATAACTCTTTAGAGGATAAACTTTCTAAGAACTCTCTGTATTTCGTAATGTAATCCTTTTTCACCAATGACACTGCACGTCTGTATTCGTTTTTTTCCGAAGCTGGTAATGTCGTCCAAGATACGTTGCTGTCTGCGTCCGCTGAATTGAGCATAAAAAATAAATCTTTGCTGTTCCTGAAATGATAGTAAATTTGTAAAGTCAGAAGAAGTGTCGAACTTTATTTTGAACCTATTTCCTAAAAGGGAAGTATTTGTATAAAAACCATAGGTGCAAAAACTTACACAGAATAAGTAGGCAGGTCAGAGTCAAGAGCTCTTTATTTTGTGTTCACAGGTTACAAAGGTGTTAGTATTAAACATAATATTAACGGTAACGGGACACACCGTCACGCGCAGAATGACAACGCCCGACAAAGTGCAAAGCAAAACACGCTAGCATGCGTTATTTTTTACCCATTGGTTATTTTACACTGTAACTGTTGTGTTTCAAAATTCTACCAGGGGCTTGATTTTGCAAATACTTAAGCGTCATACGATTGATATCTAATTGATTCATTTACGATTGATGTGTATGTGGCATTCCGCTATTTTTTTTTTTAAATAAATGTTTTTATCATTTTCTGTGATTCAATAATGAATCATATTGTTTGCAAATAATTTACGATTGCAATATGATTGTAGAGCAGACTACCCTATAGACCAAATAGCAGACCAATGAAATGTCATTGGAATATGATTGGTCTTACACAAGTAGCAGAATGCCCGCTAAGGTTAAAACTGCTATTGAGATTCAATTTATATCCAATTGTGACATTATTATATTAAATTAGCAGGATCGAGTTCCAGGTTTAAATCGCCAAGTCCGATTCCTTTTTCTATGCCAACCTATTTGATTCGACAAACAATCGTTTAAATTTTCTTAGCTCACATCACTATCAGTAAAAAAAAATCATTGTAATTAACTTACTTTAGGGTAGGAGGTAGTGGTTCTGGTATAAATAATCTGGGTCCTTGTTCATTATTATTTGCTGTTTCCTGTATAGTTTCATTGTCATTCTCCACACATTGCTGAACACTGCTGAAAATCAGGAATAAACTAAATTTTAAGGGCCATAATATATCCCAGCGGGGCCCAGCAGGGCCAAGGCCTGCCGGGGCTGCGGGTTGTTCGAAAGAGATACCGCGGCCCTGGTACATAGAAGGCCTATGACGGAACACGACGATTTTAGTCAGTAAGAGTCTGACACTCCCTCACCGCTGCTAACCCACAGCGGGAGGAGTCATTTGATGATTTTACGTCGATAAAAAAAAAGGGCCATAATATATATGCACAGAAATAACTTTGTTCAAGTTCTATGTAGGTATGTGAGGTGCTGGGTGGCAAAAGTATTAAACAGAGTATCTACTTACCTATAAGTTGATGACTCTTCATCACAGCCTAAGTTGATTTCTTCAGCATTTTCATTTTGTTTATGCGATTCAATATCCTCATGTACATCAGAAGTACACCCTTCAGACGTCTCAACAATTGTATTGCTTCTATTTGTGTCACCATTTAGAAACCTGCATTATATCAATGATACCTACATCATATTTGGCCACATATGTAGTTTGATAAAAATATTTTGATGAGGATTTATAACTTGCGTACTGACTATAGTATTTATGGGTTAGTATAGTCTAAAATTTTTGGTACTTATGACGGAATATGAATGTAATTATTCATTTTCAACCAAGAACTCAATATTTAAAAAGCATAAAAACTTCTGATAAAGATGAAGCAATAATAAATATTCTGGTTTGTCACAAATTTATAGTTTTAGGACTCTTTCTTGGCAATAACAAATACAGAAAACGGAATTGGTTCATTCATGTTTGATGGCCATGACATGGGAATTTTATTTTTATAACTCATTATAGATTACCTTGGTTCATCCTTAATTTTCATGAAAGGTTCAGCATTTGCTAACTTGTCTAATAACTGTTGCTTGAACTTATGTTCACTGTCTTTGTATGTTTTGTTAAGTTGCAGTTTTTCTTCTTCACTCAAAGAGAGCCAGGACTTTGTTGCTTCCAATAATAAAGATTGATACTAAAAGTTTATAATATTAAATATATAATAATAATAGGGTACTAATAAAAGTAACACTGAACCTCATAATCACATAAGTGTTTACCTTACTTTTAGATGAACCTTTGTGTTTACAATATAGTTTTATGTAAAACGATAAGGCATTTTTAGGAAACTTCTTATTTTCGATTTTATTTTTCTTTGCTTCCATTTCATTAACGCTGTGGGTTTTTTTAGTAAATAATTACGTACTGGGCTAGAATATACGAGTGTACCGTCAGGTTTTGTTTAGTTTGATGACAGTTGCTGTCAATCAGAGAGTATATAATCACTACTGTCAATCTGCACTAGTCTCGCGCATTGAGATTATTTGAGATCATTGACTCAAAAATTAGTCAATGGTCTCGCATGTGTTGACATAACAGCAAGTGCTGTGTCGGTTGGACAGGGTAACGAGCAAAAAAACCGCGGCGATAAATACGAAATTCGATCGTATTCTGCATAGCAATACACCGTCCAAGACATCCAATTATACCTCAATGAAAAACAATCTTCATTCGCTAATCTGTTTGGGTTCAGTTCATTTTTTACTGACACGCATACTGTAATGCTACTGCTCCACCTGCGTCTTAACGCGTAAATTTTTGGCGTTACGCAGATGTGGCCAACGTTTTAATGGCATTTTATACAAATGGCATTATTAATAGCATTAAACGTTAAGCGATAACTCGGGTGTCGGTTTTTTGGACACATCAAAGGGTTTTAGTGCGTAGCTTAGCGCGCTTAGTGATGTTGGCTACATTAACGCCATATCATTGCACGCATGCAAGGACGAGCGTAGATACTTTGTTTAAGTTGTAACTGCATTTTACGAGCACGATAATGGAATGGTCAAATGAGAAAGATTTAGTTTTTAGAATTATTTTGTGTGTCTGAGTTTAACCCCTTTAATGTGTGTTAACGCGTTACTTCATGAGGGATTAACTCTTTGCGGAATTGTACCTAAGTGTAGCCAACACGCATTTTTAATGCAATAAGTAACGTGTAGTTGGCCATTGACATTAAAGTGTAGCCAACACGCATTTTTAATGCAATAAGTAACGTGTAGTTGACCATTGACATTAACGTTAACGCTAACGCAGATGGAGCAGTAGCATAATGCTACTGCTCCACCTGCGTCTTAACGCGTTAAATTTTGGCATTACGCAGATGTGGCCAACGTTTTAATGGCAATTTATACAAATGGCATTATGAATAGCATTAAACGTTAAGCGATAACTCGGGTGTCGGTTTTTTGGACACATCAAAGGGTTTTAGTGCGTAGCTTAGAGCGCTAAGTGATGTTGGCTACATTAATGCCATCTCATTGCACGCATGCAAGGACGAGTGTAGATACTTTGTTTAAGCGGTAACTGCATTTTACGAGCACGGTAATGGAATGGTCAAATGAGAAAGCTTTAGTTTTTAGAATTATTTTGTGTGTCTGAGTTTAACCTCTTTAATGTGTGTTAACGCGTTACTTCATGAGGGATTAACTCTTTGCAGAATTGTACCTAAGTGTAGCCAACACGCATTTTTAATGCAATAAGTAACGCGTAGTTGGCCATTGACATTAACGTTAACGCTAACGCAGGTGGAGCAGGAGCATAAAAATAAATCAACAAAAAGAATAAAGATAACAATGTGAATGTCTTCGTTAATTATTCGTTAAATATTACCAAGTAATTTTAAACTACGATGCGAACTTTCTAGTCAATTTTAATCAATAATAAACTATATTAATTTATTATGAGTTGAAAGAAAGCTATCCATTCGATATCATAAAACAATCGATTTCGTTACGTTACATCACTATAAATGTCAGATAGCTCAAGTACTGCTATTGCTGTCATCTGTCATGCTGTGTGTGTACCAGTACTACCTGCATCCACTGAGTGCATTTTGTATATTTATGAAAAAGTCATCGTAATAACGAAAATCTGAAATCACAAAGCCTTAAGACGACCCACTGACCAAGTTTTTGTAGTGTAACTATATAAGTAAATTTTTTTTCAAGTGGCAAAAACTAATTTCTGTCTCAGTATTATCGAGAAGAAGCCAACTTGACATGTCGAACAAGAAGTTTGTATCTTATTTATTTCGTTTACATTTACGCTGATATTGTTTTACTTGAAAGTTCTTTACTCATGCTTTCAGATATGGTCTCATATTATCTGATAAAGGAAAACCAAAGCCAACATTCCAGGCGTCAAGAAATGTTTTTGGAAATGATTCTGATTCTGAAGAAGATTCAAAAAGAAAACCAACTTTGCTTCGACCCAGCGATATTACAACAAGACAGGTATAGTGTTATAGTTCTGTAAAGTGGTCTAAATCTGCAGGGATCTTGTGTGCTAATATTCATCCAAATTTAAAAGATAAATACTAGCAACCTTTTATGATTTATAATTTTTGTTTCTTTTAGTAATAATTTCACCATGTTCTTAATATTTTTTCTTTTCTTCACTCCTGTTTTTTTCTATCTTCTTTTTCCTTTGTTCTTGTATTTTCTACACTAATATTATAAAGAGGAAAAATTTGTTTGTTTGTTATGAATAGGCTCAAAAACTACTGGACCGTTTTTAAAAATTCTTTCACCATTCGAAAGCTACATTATCTACGAGTAACATAGGCTACATTTTATTCAGTATGGGCAGTAGTTCCCACGGGACGCGAGTGAAACCGCAGTAAAACGGCTAGTAATGTATATAACTAGTGTATAATTATTTGAATGTCTTCGTCTCTGTTTATCTTTCTTTTTTTTATTATTAATACTGTATAGTTTAAGTTTTATTATTATGTAGCGATTATGTGTGAATGATGTGGTTGCGTATAATTGAGAGCAATGAGAGCCCTCACTTCACTTAGTGTCAAATAGCACAGCTAATGTAATTGTGTAGCCACTTTTTGCAACCCAATATATAAACAAATAAATAGTGGTAATTCACAGATAAAAATTTTTGTAGGCAAAAATTACTCAGGAAAAAGCTTTAACTGAAGATCCAACAGTTTACCAGTATGATGAGATATATGATGAAATGGTCACCAAAAAAGATAAAGAAAAGGTGAAGACTAAAGAAGAAAAGAAGCCACAGTATATAGAAAATTTAATGAAAGCAGCCAATAAACGAAAAATTGAGAATGAACGTCGGATTGAACGCCAAGTAAGTAAAATATATCTTTTATGACTACCTGTGCCCAAAAAAGGGGTTTAGAAAACTGTGTAAAAATACACTGAAAGGTTCCACAAATAATCACAAAAGTTCTAGAGTTGGTTAAAACCAAGGGCGGATCCATTTATTTGTTTTGTATTTAAGGTACAAAAGGAAAGAGAAAAGGAAGGTGATGAGTTCCAAGACAAAGAAGTATTTGTAACATCAGCTTACAAAAAGAAATTAGAGGAAATGCGATTAGAAGAGGAAAAAGAAAAACGTGAAGAGTATTTGGAAAACATCGGGGATGTTACGAAGCAAAATGATCTAGGTAACTATAGCAACCAATTAGTTACCGTCATAACAGTGGAATGTAAAAGGTATCAACATGGGTATGTTAGATAGTTTTTACCCACCTGGGGCTCAATTCTGGTAATTTTATTAAAGCGACATACGATTGTTATCTGACCAAGATTTAAGGCATGATTCCGAACGACGCAGCACGCAGCAGTGTTGCCGCAGCAGTGCTGCCGCGATACTACTGGTCCCCGTACAATTTCTATTGGCTTATATGAGATTACATTCCGAGCTAGGCAGCAATGTCGCGGCAGCAATGTAGCGGCAGCCCTGCTGCGCGTCAGTGACGCGTCTGCCGCCGCAGCAAGAGTACCTACTTGAATGTTGACACGTAAATTGACAACAAAAGGATGAATTTCTCTGACTCAGACTTCTTCCTCTTGCAACAGTATAAATAAAAGTTGGTCATCAATCGACATCTTGTCAACTCAAAGTAAACTAACGAATACACAACAACGCATCACCACGAACAGAGCGACACTGCCGCGTTGCTCGGAATCAGCGCGGCAGGCAGCACTGCTGCGTGCAGCGTCGATCGGAATCATACCTTTAACCACGCGTCAATTACGATTGTAGCATATATGGCATTCTGCCATATTTCTTTTAAATAAACGTTTTTATCCCTTTCTGTGCTTCAATAATATATCATATTGTCTACAAATGATTAACGTACAAATACATACAAATGATACATGTACATATATTTTCTTCTAAGTTAATAACGTCAAAATCGAATAGAAATTGAATCGCAATAGCAGTTTTAACCATATCGGGCATTCTGCTACTAATATAAGACCAATCGTATTCCAACGACATTCGATTGGTTTGCGATTGGTCTGCTATTTTGGTTATTTTAGTCTATACAAAGTATGTGGTACATTAAATCTATTTTTTTTTTACTTTAGGTGGTTTCTATCGTCACCTCTATGAGCAGAAACTGGGGAAGAATGTTAATAAGGAAGAAAATGGTGAATCAAACAAAGGAGTAGAAGATGGAAAGAGTGATTTATCCAAAAGTAATGCATCTAATTCAACAGATACACAAAAGAAGAGAAATTACAGGAAAAGAAAGTCATCAGATAGAACACGACTATCTGAAGGAGAAATAGAGGACTCTGATGAAGAAATAAATCGCGTAAATCTGGACGATATTAGATTGGCAAAAAAATATAAACAAGACAATATTGACGCTGACTCAGACTTTTCTATTGATGAGTCGAGTGATGAAGATAAAGATAAAAATAATGATGAAACCGAAAAACCTTTAAATACTAAGAATAAAGATACAGATGCGGGTAATCCGTTGGAAAAAGACAGTATTTCCAAAAATAATAAAACGAAATCAAAAGAAAATAAAGTTGATGACAATAAACCTAAGGAAAAAATTGATATTTGGAAAAAGAGAACTATAGGACCAGTTTATGAAGAAGCTCTTAAAAGATATTACGAGAGAAAGGCAGCCAGGGGATGTTAGCAAATAAAAAGCAGGTACTGGATGGGCAGATAATATTTAATTATACCACAACATAGTGCGCCTTGCAGTGAACTGGAAAATAAAACGTTAATTAAAAATAAATAAATGAACTTAAAGTTGAACAGCATTGGTATATTTATGTACTTTTTTTTACCTATGAATTCAGAAACTGGATCATTTTCCCCTTCAGCTCTCATTGTTCCAGTAATTTCCTCATTCTCCACCATTGGCAACACTAACTGGACAAATTCTGGCGTGTATGGTGGAGCTATGGCATCTAGAACCTAATAAAATATATTTTTATTATTAAAATCCTTATTTCGCAGAAAGGAGTGTAAATAACACTCCTTTCATTTGACATAATCTGAGCACGCTATTAATTTACACATGAAAAACTAATTTAGGTTAAAATAAAAAAATAAGTATTAGCTCTTCAAAAAATAAGATGCATTATAAATCAAATCATATTTGAATTAGGTATAACATCAATATTAACTATATTCCATGAATATATGCCTCCATAGATCATTATATTATTTATCTGGATACCAATAAGCTCATCTCAAAGATGAGTTCGAATGCTATATTTTATTTTATTGCACTTAAAATCTGTCCCACAGAAACAAATATTTGCTAAAATGTAGCATGTATAGACTTAAACTTGTTTGTTTCACTTAAAAAAGTTAAAATGAGATTAATCAGGATTGCCATACTTTGTCTCTAGGTTAAACTTCAAAAGTTACCATCCCTGGACAAAATGAATTGTTTCTCGCTTGTAGGAACCGGACATAAAAAAAAACAACACAATGCCATCTGACTTACCTCGGTAATGAAGTATCTAATTAATGAAATATCAGTGTCCCCGCGCTGCCAGCATTGTTTTATGTAACGAAGGACAGGGACGACACATCCTCGGCTTAGTAAATTAACCATTCTATCAAGTAACATTTTCTTTAATTCCAACTGAAAATAAATAACATTATATAAAGTTCAATATATTTATCAATGTTTTTACATTAATTTTTATTATCTTTTTTACCTGCACTAAAATTTCCAACTCATCTTGTGGAGATTCGAATAGCTGAACGAGTAATCTCAGGAGGCGATGATGCAGTAATTGATGACAGGATGCAACTTCATCCAAGAGTGCCAGGTGCACGGGACAATGTTCTGTGCACAACTTGAAGTAAGAAGGTTCTGTAACAACACATTCTACCCAAACTAGGACTCCCATGCCAACGACAGGAAACCTGCAAGGACAAAGAGGGGTGTATTAAAAAACGGACCGTCAGAGGAGAGTCCACCATGGTTTATAGTCCGTTGTTGGTATAACTATAAACTGCTGAATAGATTTCATGTTTTTTTCAATAAAAGGTTAATTAAATAACAGGCATGGCTTAGCAGAAAACACGTGTTCGAAAACGACCAACAGAAATTCGTTTGTCATAATTTGAAGTATGGCATTACCTTATACAGTGATACAACGTTGGTAATTCTGCTATTAATTCACTAGAGCTGGCGGAACTGGTACACACGGCGTGCACTTTTTCAATTGCTTGCACTGTAGCTTTTAGTTCATCTTTAACAGGCCTGCCGGCAGTGAGCCCCTCGCAAACGCTCGCAGCATACGCCAGCAAATACATGTATTTTGACTTATGTTCAGGATTCAGTTTACTACCTAACTTGAATAAGGCGTCGACTAGCAGCTCTGCAAAAATAAAGGTACAATCATATTAAACATACTGTTCTCTAACTGACTCATGTATTTGTTATTTGTTTAAGTTATGAAGGCTCTGCAATAATTTTTAATTACAATACAGAGTGTGTCGTACCTAATCACAAATGTCAATTAGCACAAAGAAAAAAACTTAAATATGCATTTTTTTTTTCAAACAAAGTAAATAAAAAAAACATGAGCGAGAATTAGAATACCATATAACAGTCAGTCATTAAGCATATCATAAAGCATAGCATAGTCTCTCATAAAGCATATGTGATACAATTTCATGTGTTTAGGTACGACACCCCCAATATAAATGAATAAATTATTCAACATATGAACATACCTAAAAATTGTGGAATTCTTAGTAGATGAACTGGTGGTGGCTCAGGCTGTGTGTAAGCTCTGAATAATACAGAAATATCAGCTGGGTTGAGTGCGCCGCGTGACAACATGGCTGCCAGTGCTGTGCGAGCATTGCGCCATGATTCACCTGATGTGAGAGCCAGAGTGATTGGAGTGACATCATGTCCGCTGTAACAAGAAAATCACCTATTATTAAGAGCATAGTACAACACACATTATATATAAATTAAGTACCTAAGAAGGAATTAGCAGTTTGTAAAAAGCATTTCCGAGTCCAAGTGCAATTAGTGGTATTTCAATAATATTGCAATCGACAACAACTGAAAATTAATTACCTTTGTTGTGCACATCTAGTTATTTCTTGTCCAAGTCTTTTCATGATTGCTCCTCCTCTAGGCTCTTGAGAAAGTATATGCACGATAACTTGACTATACACATATGTGTGTGCACCATGGCAGACCATTTTCTGCAAAGAGAATGTGATGTAGAAGTACATTTTCAACCAAATCAGTTCAGCTGTTATTGAATAATAACAGCGATGATCTGCCCAAACCACATCATGATGTGGCCAACATTATAATTAATGTCCATCAGGATTGAGGAGCCACTTTTTGTATTTTAATGAAATTTTGTACTTACTTAGTAGTAAGTTAAAAAGTATTGTAGGCTTAATCCTGGAATTTGTAGTATAATAGTTCAAAACGTGTTCATATAACGAACAAAAAGGTGGCTCCTCAATCCTGATGGACATTATAATTATTGAATAGTTCATTCACGATGCTAGGAAACATTATCAGAACAAAATGAAGTTTATACATACAGCACATTCATTAACACTATTTTGCCAGTCATCTGAGCTTTGCAAGAAGCCAACAATTGCAGATTTAAGCACCCTTGAAAATACTTCAATTTGCTGAGCTGCTGTTGATATGCTTGTAATTTCTCCTTGAAAGCCAGCATCTGATATCAACTGTAAATATTATTAGTTATTTAGTGGTGGTGAGTATTGTACTAAACAAAATACATAATTTTGCATAATTAAGGACAGGTACAAGATTAATCTCAAAATATATGAATTTACTTTATTTATAATATGGTGTTGAATCTTATGAACAGAACCATTGCTGGGTGAGTTGGAATCACATTTTTCATTTAAGAATAACTACTCTAATTAAGTTGTACTTAACAAATATTTCAACTTTAATAAGTTACTATTATGTGGAAAGAACTTGAGGAACACATGCTTCTAGATTTATAAGCTTACCTTAATAGTAAAGTTTAGCATAAGACAATCTGGATACTCTTCAGCCAATCTATAAATTAAGGACCGCCAAGTGGGATGTTCTATCATTTCTGTCAACCAAGCAGGAGTCTAAAAAATTAATAATTTGGTTGTATTACAAAACAAAAATTGTACATAAATATTTATAAAAAATACCTTCAACTTACTTCTCCTTCTTCGGTGAATATTGTGTCAGCTTTTTTGGGATCAAAAGTTTTTAGGATCATATCCTTTAAATGATTTTCAACCATTGCCTGAACTTCAGTAACCTTTACTCCTTGAAAATTAATAAGATTAAATATATTGCTTATAATATAGATTTAATATGATATATAAAAATATTTTTTAAATTACATTGCTGAAATTACCTCCAAGTATAAGCCACTCCGCTAACAGATTTGCCATTTGTGCAACTGCATTGTAGTTTATAGACAACTGCTCAATCACTTGTTCAGGATTGCCTCCAGCTTGAAAGTATCGCTTCAGTTGACCAAAAATTCCTGGTTCCATGATATAGTCAGGAGTTTTAAATTTTTCAAGGCATTCATGTAAAACTTCTTCAGGGTTCTCAATGACATCTTCATTTCCTTCCTCCTGCAGTAATTCAATATTTTTATTACCAGCAGTGTAATCAATGTGAATACAATAATAACAATTACCTAATGAATGAAATAATTATTTTTAGCAATAGTTTATTCATTAAATAAGTACTTGAGTCAAAACTTCTGTCAAGATTGTTTACTTTTAGTTAAGTGCCTACTCAGATGGAGTGTAAAAAAAAAGCTTGATCAGATAAGACCAAAATGAATGTCTGTTCTAATATAATAAAGATAAATGTTTGTTTGTAACCCTAAGGGCTCCGGAACTACTGACCCGATTTGAAATATTCTTTCTCTGGTTAAAGCTACACTATCCCTGAGTTTATATCGGTATATTTTATTTGGGTGCGGGAAGAGGTTCCACTGAGACGCGGGTGAAACGGGAGGGAAACAGTATTATACATACCTCATATTGAGCGTGATTTGGTGCTTCCCAAGTACGCTCCTCTTCGTATTGACTGGGCATGATTGTACACAAAGCTTGAGAGATGCTTGATTGATCACGATGATTGTTTATTATCTATGGTGGAAGAACAGCAGAATAATACGACACAAGTTAACACAAATGCCAGTCAATGTTTTGTAATGCACTTTTAAATACATAAAACAATGTATATAACAACATAAAACGAGCGAGTGAAGTGAAGGGCGCCGAAGCAGGGGGGTGACACTCCGTACATTTTGACAGCTAAGTGAATGAAGAGTCGCCACCTTTTATTTGGCCCGGAAACTATTTACTATCTAAAAGATACTTTAAATTACCAACAGATGGCACTACACTATAATCGTTTTTGTTTGTCAATATAAAATTATTTATGCAATATTAATTAGAGAAAAGTATGAGGAAAATATTAGACACTTAAAAAAAAGATAAAATAGGCGAATAAATTAAATACGGTTTGAAAAAGCACAAATATCAATTTTAATCTAAAAAGACCTGGTGTCAGTATTCCAAGTAACTTAACAAAACCGATCATCGATCATAACAAAATATCAATATGGCGGCTTTTGCATTCTGCGTACACGCGTATAAAAAGTAATAATACATAATAATTATTTGTTTTTCTTCGACCTTTTACTATATTAACGATGACATTTTCTATTAGGGTAAGTAGCATAATGTAACTATAACGATAACCAATGTTATAGTTACATGGTGCTATTAACCCTAATGCTACTGCTACACCTGCGTCTTAACGCGTTAAATTTTGGCATTACGCAGATGTGGCCAACGTTTTAATGTCAATTTATACTAATGGCAATATAAATAGCATTAAACGTTAAGCGATAACTCGGGTGTCGGTTTTTTGGACGCATCAAAGGGTTTTAGTGCGTAGCTTATAGCGCTAAGTGATGTTGGCTACATTAATGCCATCTCATTGCACGCATGCAAGGACGAGTGTAGATACTTTGTTTAAGTTGTAACTGCATTTTACGAGCACGGTAATGGAATGGTCAAATGAGAAAGCTTTAGTTTTTAGAATTATTTTGTGTATCTGAGTTTAATCTCTTTAATGTATGTTAACGCGTTACTTCATGAGGGATTAACTCTTTGCGTAAGTGTAGCCAACACGCATTTTTAATGCTATAAGTAACGCGTAGTTGGCCATTGACATTAACGTTAACGCTAACGCAGGTGTAGCAGGAGCATAATAGAAAATGTTATGAATATGATGCATAAATATATTTTTATAGCTATAGCTATGTAGGTAGTTCGGGGCCAATATAGAGAGAGATGGCGCATTGACAAATAGGTTTGCATGATTATCACGCAAGAGGGCTCTCTTTTCCCTATATATTACTTTACTCTTTGCGCCGAAGGGAGGGAATTGTTTGTTTGACACGTTTGACAGATAGGATACTTACAGTGCTGCCAATAAAGAAAACTCAAAGAGTGATTTTCTTTATTTTTTTTCCTATTCTATTCTATTTTTATTTATGGCAATCCTTCGTACTTTATTGGAAGGACCGAAGCATCAACGTCGTATAATGAGGGATCTTCTGTTTTAATTATTTTCCTAGCTGATGAAAGACATGAAAATCTGCGAACTCGAAGAAAAAGATGTCCTGGATAGAGCGAAGTGGAAGAATTCACACAGAGATTTTTTCGTCACAAGATGGCCTAAACGCTAAGAAGAAGAAGACTTTTCCTAGCTGATGACTAGATGGCGCTGACCTAGGTACGTTTCTGCCAGGGCTACGGGATTGTTCACGGAAAAAAATCGAAACCAATGTTAGGTTTTTTTCCGTTCTGAAAAAGTAAGAACTTGTGCGCTTTTGAGAATATTTTGTACGAAAAAAAGAGCATTTCAGTTTCCGAACCTGAATTCCTGATCGGAAAACCTAATCCGGAAACCGAATGTGTGCGGCCAGGCTTAATAATAACAGCTGTAAACAACTTTGTTTCTATGACAACGGTAGGGTGTCCATATTTGGTGGTAAATATAAAACAATAAGAAAATATGTTTTTACAATAAGAAAAACGAGCACGCGAAAGTGGGACATACAATTTGAAAAACAAAGCGTTTTATTTTTTCAAATAAATAAATTAAAAGCGGCTTCACCGTTTGAGTCTTCATTCATTCAATTTATTTAGGTACCTACGTAAGAATTGGGGTCCTAAAAGTTTGTTTAGAGCATCGAATTTTTTATTTCGGAATTGATCCATAAGTAACCAAAATTTCTGCCTATTTAAGATTTTAGGGGGCGACATTTTTCAGCTTTTGCCCCTCGCAGCAAAAATGTAGATCCGGGGCCGTCTAGAACTGGAACATGTGTAACTTCTGTGGAGCTTCATTTATTTGGGAAATTCGGGTATGAACAACAAAGAAACTCAAAATAGATCTGTGATTAATTTATTGTGCTGGCTGGTTGCTTTGCTACTGGGCGATTAAAACAATTCCATCTGTTTCGATAACTGTATTTGACAAGCAAGGGTTTATTTAGTATGTGCTTTAAGTCTAGATATGTTTGGGATTTAAGGTAGGTATGTATTATTAGGCCATAATCTGGCAATAGCATTCTTTGCCATTATGTGTCTATTACTGTAAAAATTCAAACAATACGTAAAAAGTATAATATCGGCATCATGTTAATCAAAGAACCTCCTGTAGGTACTTATTAGTAAGTACTGTAGAACCTACCTAATTAAATAGCTATTGGGCTGGATCGGATGTAGCATGTTTTTATAGGCTCTCAAGATGAGTAAACTGGAATTATGTATTGTAAAATTAAATATGTAGGTACTTCTTACTTAAATTATTTAGTTTATGAGGTAATAAACTTAAAATTTGCAATTTTGAACGTTCACAGTAATATACAAATACATTATTTCATACAGGTACATTGCCAGTTTTGTCGTTATTTTGATTTAATATATACAGTGTAAATTGACTTAGGTAAGTTAGTAATTCATAAACATATCACAATTCATAGATCTAGCAGTTAGGCAATAGTAGGTCCCATTGTATGTACTATTTTACTGAACCGATGACTTCTCGCCTATGAATAAAATGTAAGTAAATACCTTGAATGTGTTTAGATTGTAATCCAATAATAATTATAATGTTAGTAAAACCGCACTTGTCAGACTGGAAATATTGTCCTTAATATATTATAATGGCCGATTATGATGATGTAGGAACACTCGCAAGTAGGCATTTGACCCATCTAATTCTGTGATAGGTATTGACTTTGGATGCTCTTAGCTCTTAATTTTAAGCGCAAAACACTCCATATTGAATCGAATGTTAACTGTAGTGCGATAAAGCTTCTTTTAACGCGGCCCTTCTACTCGCCGTATGACTTGCAGCAAATTTAATTAATTTTGAATAGTTAGTATGCGTGTTAAAAAGAATCGTAGCCTTTTGAAATTTCGAAAATAAGTTGTCAAATATACACTTATTGCCATCATTTTCAGTTTATATTAATCATACCTACTCAGATAGGTACTTATCATTTTTTCAGTTATAGCTTATTGGTTTTAAGAATTTAAGTGCGATAGCAACATTACAAAATAGTAAATAATCACTGAATTTGTTATTTTAGGTATTGAAGGCTCTTAGGAGATTTTTATGAGCTGTATGGTAACCAAACGTAGGTAGTTACTTAGGTTAATATTCCTAGATATTTATGTGAAGCATATTTATAACGATTAAGAACTTTTTTCGTAACAATTTCAGTCACAGAATTAGCTGAGAGTACCTGCAGACAATTGTGAGAGGTGCGCCATCAGTTATTCATGACGTTTTTTAATAGAGCATAAGGTAAATATGAAGGTTTTCGATATATAAAGCATTTTACATATATAGTCTTACTTATTTATTTTGATTCAGGCAATTATTTACCCTGCTTTTATTAAGAAACATGTTAAATTTTAAAATTGGTTCGAGAATAGAACTTTACTAATTAATTAAATGGGAACACAGAAATAGAAAGTAATTATTTTGTCGATTCGATCTAAATGTTTGCCTACTTTTATGGTTAATACTGAAATAAATGTTTTGTAGTGGCCACTAACTATAGACTTGTTTATACGGCATGATGGAAAAACTGAATGTCTATCACAGCTTCTTTGTAATTATGTAATTATTTATAGTTATCTATTCGTTTATAAACAGTACAGTAATTTACACTACCTACATTATTTGCAAACGTTATAAACCTAGATGTTTCCATTTATAAAATGTCTAGTAGGTAGGTATAAATTTTGATTTTAGGCATTTTATATTATCTAGCCTATCTATATTTTACTCAGGATTGTCGATTTATCCGGTTTTCGTTCACTGCGAATACTTTTACTAATTATTACTAGGTACAATAAAGATCTATAATAATTATTAAACAACTTATTACAAAAATATGTACAACTTAACGATTATGGTACATTTTTATATAGTATTTTTCTATTTAAATTATTCGTAAATCTCATATCTTTTAAAGAAATAAATAATTAAACAATGTAAGCGTAACGATAAATATTACTTAGGTACGAACTCTGTTCAGGAGTCCTTGGTCTTTATACGTAAACGAGTGGAAGTGATTATCACAACATCATCTCGTTGTATGTTTAATTTATTGGAGTTGCACAGGACATCTTACCAACTATCTACTCCTTTTGCCTAAACTATGATTGCTCATTTTCTCATTACAAGCACCTATCAATAAGGAAATTATGTGAATGGACAGCGTTGTGTCATTTTAATATTGTGCGAACGTCGTAATTATTATTTACAATGAATGACGATGGGAACATGAATTTGGTGGAAAGCCATAGTATATTATTGGGTTGGATGAGGAGGAGACGCAGTCTCAGACGTCAGGTCGCAGGAGGTGAAGGTCGACTGCCACGTCTCGCCGCTGGTTGCGCATGACGCGGGGCTGGGACGCCTGAGCGGCGTCGCCGAGCAGCGCCGCGTCCTCGGCCAGGGAGTCTCCGGAGCCGTAGCCGCGCTCCTCGGCGGCGTCTCCTTCGCACCACGACGCAGACCCTGAGCTCACCGATCGAGGCTCAGTTTCCGCTCCCGCGGAGCAACTGGCGCAAACTTCTGCAATTATTTATAATTTTCAATGTTTCTGGTTTAACCCGAGCACAAATATACATATTGTTCAATTTGGATCTAGGGAGTTTAATGATGGAACTCCACCTCTCTTACAGAAATCGTTGAGACTTATTCGAATATAAATATTATTAAATATTTTAGTAGATACACTATTATGGTGGGTCCACTCGATACCAGCTTGAAACAGACTTTCATAGCATTTTATCTGCGTAACAAATCGGTTCATGCCAATGATAAGTCTGCACAAACATCTCTTGCCATCATATTTCCACTCAGAGTTTAGATTTTACTCAGACTTTAAGTGAGTACAGATATTGTACTAGCTTAAAATCTGTATCGTGTGAACCCACCATTAGATAAGTAGGTACAGTTTGGTCAAGTAGAAAATATAACTCGCGTTATACAGTACTTCGATGAAGCTGAGCTACACTTTCTGTATCGTCTCGAGTTTGAATCCATGGCATAGGTTGTTGAATTTGTGCTATGAGCGTAGCCCTATGGTGTGTGAGACATAGCTTTCTTAGCCAAAGAGAAATATTTCACTTCTAGCACCAACATATTTCGCACAAATTATTTTAGAATATTTTTAGCTTTTACAAATGTAGTTAACGATAAGTGTCAAATATTTTGATGCTAGAAGTGTAAATGCTCTGCTAATAGAAGAAAATACATAATAAAAATAATGTCAAAATGCAATTTGTATCCCAAAAATTATCAACTGTAGCGGGGAGTAGATATATGTAGTAGGTAGACTAAGAAGTCAATTGTTAGATATGTCAATTCAAATGTTTATCTAAAAATATTTATTGCTTTGAAGTTTTTAAGAAAACATTTGAATTGAAAGAATTTTCAGAAACGATTTTGTGATATAATTAAGTAGCATTAGATTAGTTTTTTTAGGTGTGTGTCAATGTAAATATGTTTAAGTATTATTATATATTATGAAATTTTCCCAAGATGATGTAATTACCACAAGTAATAAGATCACACCTCATATTTGATGTAAACTAAGTTTTAAACCAGCTCCAGTCGGAGCTTCAACCTGGCGGATTTTTCGCTGGATTTTTCCGAACATGTCCGTTTACTTTGTACCGGAGTTTTCGCGCCTATAACCGTACGGCAAACCATAGACAATAGCCGGGAGAAATTTGTCGTCACTTTACTTCGTTACTTTCAATAGTTTGTCTTCATATCTCATTGAAAAAATAAAATGTTCAGAACACTTTTGTAAAGCATGTGTATACATGTACACTATTAGAACTTGAATGAATTGAAGTACCTACCCAATTTTTGCACTGAATTTATTTTAGTCACTGTTTATATTGAATTTGTATCATCAGAAAGATATGACAAAAATAACAGCTTTAATTTCCTTGCCTTTCAGTAATTTCGTTTCGTTTCGTTTTCATATAAGTAATGACATATTTCTTAGTTGATTTCTGTACCTACTAACCGTTTTCCCGCGGTTTCACTTGCGGCCCGTGAGAACTACCTATTTCCCGTATAGCCGGACGGACAGGTAGTTACTCGAGAGGAGTGTAGCTTTCTAATAGTGAAATAATTTTTCATTAATTTTTATTAATTTAAAATTTTGTTAAAGTGTATTGTAAGAATAGTTTCTCAAAATTGTCCGTCAGTATAAATTAATCTAAGTCTCCGTTCGAACTTACTTTGGTTTGTCTTATGGCTTTCATCATTGAGGAATGATTGTCAATTTCTATTACACATTTAATAAACATTTGAAACACATGTAATAACACATTGGTATAGGTACATTTTACTTATCAGGTAATTTCTTGAAATTATTATATTGCATCGCTATATCGATGAATAGAAAAGAAACTACGTAAATATACATAACAGACATGCTAAAGTTGCTAAAAGAAATTGATGAAAATAATGCTGTTTATAATGATCAAAAATTCTTACCACAGGTTATAAAGTAGACTGAAATCGAGCGTGTAACTCTAATGTAGGTAGTAGTATCCGTATCCGAAGTCAATTTATAAAATCAATTTTTAATTAATGGAAATTAAGTATTTATTCCATCTGTTCACGACAAATCTAATAATTAAATTAAATTTATGTTATTAAATTTATTTATTTTTATCCGAAATAACGCATAACAGTTCACTGATTTCAGCCTAGTTTACATGGCATTGTTTTAAAGATTCAATTTCAAACATGCTACCAGTTTTAAGAATTACTTAGGTAGATCAATTATGGCGCTTAGCGCTTATAATGCAGTTGTTGTCTTGCTTCCTCTGGCGGTTTCACCCGCCTTCCGGATTAAATGTAGGTAGCAGATATTCCTCGGTAAAAGGGCTAACTGACACTGACAGTTTTTTACTAATAGATCGAGTAGTTACTGAGATTAGCGCGATCAAGCAAGTCAACCAACAAACAAACCCTTCAGATAACTAGGTACTTGGCTTCTGCGGTTTCACCCGCGTCCCATGGGAAATGCTAATTGAAACAAATAAACTTGCTACATACAGTAATAAAGTATAGATTACCTACTTAAAACTTGTTGCATGTTTGCTTTAAACGCTTTATAAAAAGTTATTTTTTTTCGATGGCATCTAGAATTATTAGTAAATAGTCATGTATTGAGTCAATATGTTGTTATCGTGTTGGTATATTGAACTAATTTTGATTAAACAGCAAATTAAAGTACATACATTAAAAAAGGATCAGATAAAGGTAAATCTACGTCTACGACACGTTTATTAGTACATTCATGTGGTTGGAATAACTGTAGGCGGGTCTAGGAGGACACAGAGAGACACTAGTAAATGATAAACATTCCACACATCGATAGGGGTAGGGTGTAGAACTCACTCAGCCGGCGGCGGCCATTTACTATGGGGCTCTCCCATGTCGTCGGTCAGAGAGAGGTCGACGACGAATAATCTTCATAAGATGCTGCAATTTTGTAATATTCTCATATTTATACCTATGGCAACGACGTTTAATTGGTTAAGATGGCATTAGACTAGATTACAGCAATCGATTCACACGACTCTACTTGGCAGGTAATGTGGTGATAGTTAAAGTGGGGGTAAGGTTTGATAAGTCATACCTATCACAGCGTGCAGTGAACAACGTAGATATTGATTAGAGTTAACTAGACGTTGCAACGTAACTCTTGGAGAACAGGAAATTTACAGGTCACATTAAGTAAATCAAGTCTATTTGGCCGTTTAAACTCTAAACAATTTCTACAAATGCAACGATTTGTGACTATTCAGGAGTTGTTATGTGGGTTATGACTGTTGGTACTTATGTACATGTATGTGGGCATACATCGTGCCCGATACCGACCTGAGCTGTCGGTAACAAGTCGGGGAGGCGTGACCTCGCGGTCCGGCACTACGATAACTACTTCGTCGTCCCTGGGGGAATCACCGTTGCGACTTGAACTTGCTGTCCTGTAATTATTCATTATTCAGCTGAGCATGCATCTACATTTCAGACTGACTGATAATGATGTTAGGTACCTAATAGGTAGATATTAACGTGGCTTAAAAAATAACGTGTAACAGTAAAATCATTGCTTACTTTACGATAACTTTTTTTTTCATGAATCTGCTACCGAGGTCTGAATATCCTCGGTTCATGGGACGTTTGTAGGGCACGAGCGGCGCGGCGACAGGCGCGGGCGGCTCGAAGGTGCGCGACACCGGGGAGTTGGGCTCGGAGCACTGCTTCTCCGTGAGCGCCGGCCGGTGCCGCGCCAGCAGCCCCGCCTCTCCTGAGGGGCCACCTTCTCCTCCGTTGGCACTACTTCCTCCTAGCCGTCGTGACGCTCCTCTATCTTCCTTATACATTTCTAATAAATGATCCAACTTACTTTCTATATCATCTACCTGAAACAAATATATAAACCATATAAACGGATATTATTACATACAAGCGCCTGGTTGACATTTCCCGTGACCCAAAGGCTGGCTTGTTTTTGCCAAACGATTACCTAAACAGGCTATTCAACGTGACATTCCCGCCAGCCTATTGGGTACTCTAAGGGGTGACAGCGATGAGAGATGAGGACCATTTTTATGACTTCCTGAATAAAACTAAGAATTTTCTCGTTTTAATCTAAAATAGATTTAGACCTTTGAATATGCAATTTTATACATGTAAATAATGGATGTTTAGAATGTAAGGCGTACATAATTTGCATACAACTTACTTGTCTTTCAATTTTAACTACTCTGGAAGCTAGGCTGATTTTTGATGCGTAGACATCTTTAGCTTTAGATCCTTGTTTTCCAAGTATTTGGTCTAACCTGTAGGTGAGTTAAAAATATAAAAATACATATTATATAACGAACATTTTATTTTTCGTACTTCTATGTGTGAAGGTGCCATGGTTGTGAGAATATTTCCAATGTGCATGGAATAGCAGAGCTAAGGAACAGCCAATAAAAACGTTAGCATTTATAAAACAATAGCTTTTTCCCAAACTTGTTTTTTAGGGCTGTTAAATAAAATATGATGTAATCATCTTTTGTCTACAAATACATTGCACAAAAATATCAGAAAAAGGAGGTATACTATGATACCTAATTTTAAAATTAATTCTAGATGATAATGAAAGGTCCAACTCATTTTAAGGACGCACGACTACGAAAGGTAACTAGGTGCCTATTAAAATATATTAATTTATTGAAAAGAAAAAGCCTGAGGTTGTAATTGATTAAGTTTATAGGCATGGAAGGTAAATCATTATCATCACCTCGTGTGACAAAGCTTTAAGTACTAGACAAAAGCATTAAGAGAAAGGATCCATCATAAAAATAAGTGTGTGTTTTTATAAGCAAAGCCAGTAAGCCCGAGATTCGCTAGTAACTAAGTATGCTTTTGACATAATGGCCATGTGTTGCCAATATATTAGGTATGTTAATTATTTTAAGGAAGCATGAAACTATTTTAGGCCTTGCGTTTCTTAGTAAATATCGTTTAGGTGAACTTATTATATTTTGAAAATGATTCAATAAGTCAGCATAATGATGGAAATGCATTAAGCGTGTGTATGATACGAAATAGGATTTTAAGACGTGGACAGCTGAAATTGGATAATAAAAATTCCTAACTGGCAACTAAACTATAAAGGTAGGTACCTATTATGTGGTAAGGTATCTCTGCGAAGGTTATGATGATACGTTCAAGAGCAAAAGCGATGCAAAATTTTTCCCAGGTGATTCTTTTTTATCTTAACATTTTAACAATTATCTATTCATTTAGGATTTAGGATAGCAAATTTTCCTCCTAAATCCAGTTAGGTACCTAAGTAACCCAATACGATTGAAAGATTGTATGACAGACTTTTTGGGTACTGGTAACGACTTCAAAGATGTTAAAATGACTGCCGAGACCCCCAAATTTAACGTGCATTCCGAAACTCGGAAGAACTCTTCGTTATAATCGATCGATCCCTGTGGCTATTGCTTAGCTACGAGCTCTTTTTTTATAAGATGAAGTTTTTTAGTATAAACTTTAGGTTAAGTGTATTGTGCAAGTACACCTGGACCTAGGGGTTAAAAATGATACCCATACGAGACTTTGTTGGCGTCGTTATTGACAGACTGCAAACAACTTTCAACAAAACTTGTATCGCTCATATTTTTTAAATGCAACAGAGACTTAATTTGTTTAATGAGGTTTCAAGGTGGATGTTTTGGTGGCGTGCAAACGTGCGCGGTTCATAGAAGGCGGGAAGATTTGCTGGCAGCGAAGTGCCTACTTGAAAATGTCTAGTAAGGTTCTATAAGTATAAAGAAGAAAACATACACATGACATGCACAAAAGTCATTGTCTAATCTTCTAAACATGCATAATATTCGAATGAGTGATTGTCGGGTTTGGATCCTGAAAGAGATCTGTGAAGGTTATCTTTATTTGGTAATTTGGCAGGTTCACTATTTAGCATGCATTTTAATTGTTAGCTAAACGTACACCCGGCTCTTTGTGTTAATATTTTTTTATTTAAATAAATGATTTTCAACGTACTTCTTTTCAGGCACATACCTACAACATGAGTTTCAGTATTGGGGAAACTGGCGTCAAGACAACAAAATAATCCTGCTATGGTAATGAAATAGTGAATCTCTATTTACCTATACCTAATATTTTAAAACCTTTAAGGTTTAGTTTATCAAAATAATAAAACCTGGTAGGTACGTATAAGTTGGAATAATGCTAAACAATTAAAAACAAGAGATCTATCTATCCTGTAACATTTGTAATAGGTATTGTCGAATCCATTCTTGTTTTCCTAAGCGTAGAAGATTTATTAACTAAAGACTACGTCTAAACCTACCTACCTACATCCTCAATACAATAACGGTTTAAACCCAATAAAGTGATTCTTACTACTTAAACAAAATACTTATTACTACATACACTAACTAACATTAAGATTAAAATTACAAAAGGTTGTATTTAAACACTTAAAATCAATAAATCTGCTTTAAAGTGTATTATAGTGGGAACATCTAATTGAGCATAAAGAGGATCTACTTACAAACAACATGTTACACAAGAATATAATTACACAATGCAGATACATTAAACACATTATCACAGATTAAAACGTATGAACCAACCAGGGCACCCAAAAAGTTTTGCTCTAACCATCTAACGTAATCATCACATGACATCCAATTTAATTCAATCGTATAATGGCTGATTTCACTCACTCTTTGGTATTATTTTAAACCAGATTTTATTTTTATAACTAGAGTAAGTATTTTCTTAGAAATCAATTGTGTTAAATACGCAACATATTGGATACTGCGTTATGAAAAGCAGTTAAAAGTTCGTAAAAAAATCGTATGAAAGTGCCTGTTTCGTTTAATGCACCTTTTCATGTCGAAATGTAACTTTGTAAAGTGAAATTAAACAGTTAGAAATAAGGTAAGTCTTATGAATGGAACAAAGCTCTATGAGTGCCTCGTTTATGTGGTTTAATAACGTTAATCACCCTTCCACCTTGACGTGGATATAGTAGTTAAATTTATGGCTTACCTACCTACATGGGGTGGATAGTAATGTTAGTTGGTGAGAAATGTCGTTGGTAGTGGCAGAGCCGCTGGCGGTCGGTCTAGTTTAGCGAGTGGCTGTACAAGTAGGCGAGCCCTGGATGACAGTGAGTGAAGCGGCGGCAGTAGCCGACGACAGTGCGAGTCGCTCGTCTCACCTGTACTGCAGGTTCTTGGTTCTGTTTAGCAGGTCCGCATGTCCCGACGAATATTGCTCTATTACATCTTTCACGTCGTACGGTTTCAATGCTTCTCTAAATCTCTTGCGTGCGACAAAATACTTGAGCTACACCAAAATAAAACACATCCTGATGGCCAAATTTGCAAAGTTTATATAAATTAAAATGATAAGTTATGAGCTCATTTTTGATACGTAGTGAAATTAAGAATATATTCATAATGTCCTAATATTTGTATTGCATGATATTCTAGCATATAATATCGAGTATTCGAGCAGTAGGATTCGAGAATAACATGATACAAAGATAAACGTTGTTTTTATGTAAATTACATGAACAATAATATACAATACATGTATATGTTTATTTGATGGGAGGTTCCTGCATATTTATTATAATATCGAATCGATGAGGATTAATAGAACTATACCTACCATATTACACCCATATTTGATAAAAATCATATAGGCTATCATGCAGTAGGTATTTTTACCGGGCAACTATCTGTTAATTAAAGCTACTTCTTGATTACACATGTTAAATCTTTAGTTTGGGCACTAACTTCGTATGGTCACTGAAAATTTCGTTGAAGTTGGGCAAAACGGAACCGGTGTAGATTAGGTCATAAACTAGGTATCAGGCATCTAGACTAAGAGGCAGGGAGCTGTTTTCATTTGAAGTTTTCAGTGTAGAGACCGCTTCAAAATCGCTAATTTTAAATATTCATATTATATGCCTCTGGTCACTTCCGTGTGAAAGCAATATAATAAAAAACAATACCAATTAAGAAGGGAGTAGAACTATACTCTAGTGTTGTATCACTTATTTATATATTTTTATTGCTTAGAATAGTGATGACTAAGCCTTAGCTGAAATCTGATCTGGCAACAAATATCTTCATTACATCTTGATATGTAATAAATTCTGGAACATAATAAATACTATAATATATCACTCAAACGAATAACATACAATGCGAATATGTGTTCGATGTGGTATGAAAAGAGGTTTTAGCGATTTCGAGGCAGCCAATGTACTGTAGTTATGCGTTATGTATATAGCGTTGCACACACTAACTACGGAAGTAGTATAAAGGTATTAAGTTCAATGGCAACTTTGACTACGAAGATTACAAGACACAGTCGGTTCACAGTCCAGACGGAAAGTATAGTAGGTAGTAGGTATGTAGAAAGTAAATGGTAGTGCATGGTGTAGATGGGTTTGCAGGTAGCTGCAGTACCTAGTCTGGACGTTTTTCACGCGGCCCAGCAGGTCCACGTGGCCCGCAGAATACTGTTCAATTACGTCCTTGACGTCGTAAGGCTTTAGCGCTTCTTTAAACTTACGTCGGGCCACAAAATACTTCATCTGTCAGAATTTCACAAGTCAGTAAGTTACGAATTGATATTTATCACAAAGCTAACACAAAGTTCCGGAATTATTCTCGGATTGCAATTAAACTTTTGCGCTCTAATGACCATGTTAAATCCAAGATGTTGTCATTAAGTGTTCATTAAATATTCACGTTAAAATGTCTTGAGTATGTACTCCTTAGTAGGTACGTATTTTAGGTAAATCTAACGGTAGGACTTGCAATAAATTATGAACTGAGAAACTGGTACACATTCTAAATTCTTTTGATTGCCATCCTTCTTTATTTATAAACGGTAGTAATGTCATTTGTATAATGTACCTACTTTGCACAGTGATTAGCAATAATATTCCTATAAAATTCCTAAAAACAACTATATAAAATCGGCTTTGGAAAAACTACGTATGTATTGGGTGAAGCAAATGTAATCCGTTCTGTAAGCGTAAATAATTATACTCTCTCATCGAAGAATTTGAAATAAACCTGCATTTCTTTTCTGACAGATGATTGGGAGACTCATATCACTAAAGCTTTAAAAGCTGCGGAACTATTTTCATAACTTCAATCGCCAGGTTTTTTATTCGTAATTTTTTTAAAGATTTCTTATCGAAACAACTTGTCTTGTATGTACTACGGTGAGATGAATATTTAATCATAATTTGCCCTTGTCATACAGATGTTTACGGGATCCGATGTTTGAATTTAGATTTTTTACCCAGCCATGATGCCATTCATACGAACGTTAAAAGGGGAAAAGTTGACGACTTTAAAAAAAACTGTGTATAATTTTAGATTCTTGAGAGCCATTGTATAGTTATTTTCTGCAGAGCCAGAAATCAAGGCCTTGAACTAAAACTCTAATGTTATTAAAAATAGTCTCCGATTTTTTCGACTCTACGTTAATTTGCGAATGGATTTGTGTCTATAAACGTGTACCTAATGGCAACACGCTCGAAATGTGGTTTAGAAGTATACTAGATTTTCTAGTTCAATTAATTCTCCACAAACTAACGCTCTATGTAAGTTTACACGATAGAGAGAGCGGCAGACAGTTACGTACCTTTCTTATAAATCGTATGGCAGCTTTGTGGCGTGACGTCAACGTCACGCAGCGCGGCTCGTCCTCCTCATCTGTACCAAGAGCTCAGTGTTAGATAAATTAACATAATATAATGTTGGTACCTATATAACACTATATGTTGTGACTGCCATTAAAAGCGAGCTTGTGTTGACGGCGACCTGTCGTGAAATCATTATTTATGCTGATTAAAAACATGACATCTTTGGATTTTGTTTTAACTAACCACATCTTTACGTGGCCAGCGAAATATTAATTGATTTGTTTTAGTAGGTACATATACCTAGGTTTACTGTAACTAATGAAATACAAAACAATTAATATTGTATTTAGTTCTTGTTTTCAATATACACAACATCAAAAGCTGTAGGTACCTTAATTATAATTAGTTGGAAAACGGGTACCCAATTAATTGACTAGCGACGCTGTATGTTTCTCGCAACATCAGAGAAGTAAATTGGCGAACCGCATTATTTGCCACACGCTATATGAATATGTTTATGTACTTGGGTGGCCAGTCGATCTCAACGCGGTTTACAGCTGATACTGAACTTCAGAAATAACACTCAAATTTTAGCACACGTTTCATGTTTCGGATAGATCAATACAGACTCAATTCTTTTCAAGGGAATCATTTTTTGGACCGCTTTTCCGACTGATTTATTCACTATTATAAGGATTTGAATAGACACATACGTAGCTTAACATTACGAAATATTAGAGATTAAAGATAAATTCTTAACTTTGTTGATTCTTTATTCCAATTTTTACTAAAAAAGACATAGGTACATAAATTTATACGAGTAAGATATACGGTAAAGGCAAATAGGTAGCGGCTATACTGAAAAGCAAACTTAAATATTTAAGTTGTTGCCAGCTGTCATAAAAACGAAGCCATCCCAAGCCATTCCCTCCTACAATCAAGAAGGAAATCAATTGTTAAACCGGAGAATACCGTGTACTTGGGTGTGTGCTCTCAACAACAGCCTCTGAAACTCTGTTGTAGGTACTGAGTGTTATACAATTTGTATTAGGTTACCATTACACAATTATGCTGTATGGGACGTAAATGTATGTGTCTATCTCTAGTTACCTACTTATATGTTGTCAGATAAGTCGCGCATTGAAGGGTGGTGATTACAAAAGACTATTAAGTACCCAATTTTTGTAAAATCACCAAATGTAGTTGTTTTTTTTTTAATTTATTATTTCAAATTAAACTTTAAATGGAATCAATTGAAGTAATACGGATACCTTATGCACATTATGTTTAAGTTCATTATTTAAAACGTTCTTCTTCATTTACTTAAATAAATCAATATTTTATGCTGCTAGATATAAAGTGTATCTATTAACAAATCGACATGAGGATAATCAAATAGAAGGGTACTGTTTTTTCTTTTCAGGTACAACCTAAATATACTTAAATCAATCTTCGTCATTTGTCAAGGGACATGCTAGTTATCGTAATGGTAAAAGTAATTTGTCCCCGCTGAAAATATATGCTTTTAAGGCAAACTACATGATGTAATGGATGAGATTCTTATTGATACAGATACCACAACAATATATTATAAAAAAAAAACTAGAAAACCTGAAAATAAAATATTGCGGAACGAAAATTAAATGGAAAAATAGCATCATCGTAGTCTATTGTAGTCGATATAGTAGACGATCATACTCGTACGTTGGCGTGCGTATGGGTCCACCACTGATAGTATTCCACCAATGTGTTATAACAGTGTGTTTATACTATCCTAACAAGTAAATAAATAACATTATTAATGTATAGCTTAATATAAAATAGGTATATATGCGGGGTTTACTCAATAACGTGCTCTGGTTACTGAACTAGGGCAAATTGTACGTAGGAGTTAGGAGCAAACAAACTTCTTTAATGTAAATATATTGATGAGTATAGTGATGAAGAAAATATATTGGATAAGGAAATGTTATGACACACGGATTACATAAAAGTCGTCAAGCGAAAATGTTACTCACAGAGACCGAAAGGATTTAGCTTTGAAAAAACGAGGAACTCTTCCCTTGTCGAGAAAGCCGAAAGCCCTTGAGCATAGCTTATCCCACGTCCAACTATATACCTATATATACGTCCGTGTACCCAAATAATTCAATCTTCGTGCAAGAATTATGAGTACAAATAGTTTAGATCCTACTGTACAAGTTGTTTCTTACAAAATAACGGGGTAGGTACTTATTTATGGGCGCTAGCAGTCCAGATCTCAAGACAGGTACCGAAGAAACAGTCGTAACGTAAAGGTTTTTCTTTGAATATCATTTAATTGTTCTGAAATTATTTAAGATAATGCAGCTAATTGCAAGAACAGTATTTGAGTACCTACTAGAAAGTAAATCGCGAAGAGTAAAAATCTTTTCATAAAAATATTTCGATTTCTATTATTTGACTATGACATGATCATCTGTTCAAAATAAAAAGATTTATTTAGATTTTCTTAGGACTTCGTTTTCGTCATTTTGTTATACATACATATAAACAAGTAGGGGTATAGGGGCACGACGGCCGTGGAGATTAATGTGATACAGATAAAAGGATATTTTATTTGTTTGGCTATTCCAGTAACGAACACAGCAAAGCAAAAATGGGTTAATGTAATCAACGAGTGAAGGTTTCGCCGCAAACACGAATTATTATTTACTAGCTTCCGGCCGCGGTTTCACCCGCGTTTCCACGGAACTATTTCCCGTAGATGGATAAAAAGGGTTTTATGTTATTTCGGTATTAAGCTGTTTTACTGCCAAATTTTACAGAATCCGTCGAGTTGTTTTAGCGTGGAAGAGTAACAAACATTCCCAGATACTCACGTAGGTACATACATCCATACATTTTTACAAACTTTTGCAGTAATTAATATAAAAGTTTTACAGGGAGGGAACAAAAGATGTAGGTATAAGATAAGTGGGTACAGATTCCTTGTTGCGGAGGTTAATGGTTGTTAATGTTCACGTTCACAGTCCACACATTGCATTTCCATATTGTAGCATGCGTTATTGTGCCGAGGAAGATCTTTTAACCATGCTGCAGGTACAAACATTTATAATATACATTGTATACAACTTTACACGTATTCTTCAAACATCAATACAGTTTCTATAGGACACATTTACAACATTTCATACAAAACATGATACATAAATAAATTCGCATAAAATGTTGTTGCGATGCAATCAGCTACAGATCTACTAGTTATGAGTTAAAACATTAATGGACGTTATTGCGCATGTATAATACGTAGGTATGTATACACTTTACTGGAATAGGTGCATCTGAATTCACATTACTATACACACACCGATGCATAGTTTCCAATAGCACGATGCGATGTCTATATAATTTATAAAAAGCACGTGTCATGAGCTTTTATTAGATTATACTTTCATACAGATTAATGGTCTAATCATCTAAGTGGAAACTTTAGTGAAACATTACGCAATATTCTAGGTGTCGAAAAGTAGTGAATGTGTTCCAAATATACACAATCTCGTCAAACCACATAAACTACATCTGTACATACTCCTAGTGAAGAAATGTTACACTACTCGAAAGCGACAGGAAGAGCACTTGAACAGACGAACAGTTTTGTCTAATACGAAATACAGCTATTTGAAGGTATCTGTTGCGTCCACGTCTTACCATCAGAGTTTTTCTTGGAGAGTGGTGTCTCGGCCACCGAGTCCTCGCTGTGCGCCGGGTGCACGGGCGGCGCGCGCGCCGGGCGGCCCGCCGTCGCGCCTGCCGACCCACACATACGCTCACTTCAACACTGCACCCACTCCAGCGCATCTACCTCGACTAGCTGGCATGCTCGACCCTATCCTACCCGCACACGATGCTATCCAATACCAAGCTCTCAAGGTCCAATTTCATATAATATGTAGGTGTAGCACCATCACGTCATCGATTGTAATCAGGGGATCTACATCAAGTATGCATACATTTTATAACGTGAGTGTAGGTACCTACATTATCCGCCTGTCTGCCTGCTGAGTGTCTTGTATAATGTTAAACTGTTACTTGGGCAGTTATTAAACGGCTTTACATAGTACCTAATAATATATTACCTATGTGTAACATACCCTACATATCGATACGATTTCTAATAACTGTCACAAAATGGAAAACTTCGATTTTAATCTAAGCTAGATAGTTTTTGAACGTTATGTATTTTCAGTATGAATAAATTACACCTTATTGCTATTTGCTAACAAATTCGTTCCCTTTCTACTATTTAATTTAATTCCTATAAATATACCGTAAAATGAAATTTCCGCAACGTGTAGCTTATGTCAAATAGGATTTGCCTTTCATCTTGACTCATATTACAGGGTGGAAAATGTTTCGGGCGGGGAATCCTTTTATTCTTTGAAGATGAACCCTGTCATTAGTATCGAACACAAGTGTAACAAGACTGTGGCAACGTGACAGTTATACTCGTAAATATACAGTTAACTTGTGTCAATGTTGCCTTACTCCGAATCAATAACTAATAGAAGTGAGTTGAAGGGGAGTTCTTGCCTAACAAATTTCGTAATTCTTAAGGCTGCATCAAAGAAACACCTAAATAATGAGGTCAATGCAGCGGTTGCCATTTAATGTCTCGGGCAAACTATTGATCCATTCTTCGTCTCTTTCTGACTAATGTGCAAACGCTTTATGAATGTAGCTCATTGTACTTGAATAATAAGTATGCGGAAGCATTCCAAATCACAAAAAAAAATATGCCATATTTATACGAAATACTCGTTTATGTTTGTGCACATGTTTGCGGTGCGGAACCCGCTATTCTTGACCGTCATGAAAAGGTCACTTCACACACTCGCTACTTTCAACGTATTTCTCTTAAAATGATTAATTAAAGAAGTATAACGTGCTTGAAAAGTGGTATGTTTGTAAGTGATGGCCTTATCTGAATCATCCTCAGATACGTAAATAAGATCCACACATTCAACTATGAGTAAGTAAAACAAAGTGTTTCTGAAAGTGTAGGGGGAATGGAAATACAGAAAGTGACTGTTTTTATGACAGCAAAAGTTGTTTACTTACACTCAAGGCGTTTCATGTTTTTGTGATCACCGAATGGCCAATAGGGGTTGGTTATCTTAGTTTTATTACGAATTAACTTGCCAAGTAACTAAAATACGTCACAGTCTTTTAGTTGTTGACGTCGTTCAAAGTGAAGCATCACTTGACGATTCAAGTTTTTATTACCTCCCTAAAGATAACCATTAGCATTAAAAAAATCACGATAAATAAAATAATCTCAAGTTACCCATAATACAAGACGTCGTAGCACTGATAAATTGATAAGTTCAGTAAGACCTAAATAAGTCTATTAAGATGTCTCTAGATCTCCTCTTTAGATCAAGCCATCTCAAATTTGGTAATGACGTAAATAGCAAATAAGTATTTCTGTAAATTTAATAATCTTAAAAATAATTTATCTCGTTATTGCCAGTTTGGCGACCTATACTTGATTTTATAATAATAATAAATCTCTATTTCAGACCAATTTCGTCCATAGAATTCGTGAAATAACACAAACACAATTGCAAATTTTGCAGATGAATTTCAAAGATATAGATACGACACACTATCAAAATTGCAATGTTTTATTTTCGGCTTGTTTAGATGTGTGCACTATGATGGATGAAAACAATTAACGAGCGTTCAATAATATATCTCCCTATATAAAATTGCACGCCATGAGCTTAATTGCGCGAGTTTCTTATTTTTCTTAAAATACTAATTCAATACCGTCTACCCACGCCTACTTGAATTAACATTATTTTAACTTTCCTATAATTAGATTTTTTTTAAAAAAGGTACATGTAACTCATAAATCCAATGTTCAATATAAGAATAAAGAGCCAGCTAAATTAACAGAAGGTTCTTTTTTGTATCAATCTCGACTGAGACAGGCGGGAGTACAAAACGTAGTCTGAAGCATGCCTACGTACTTTATATAACCTTTATAATATAATATCTTGAAATCATCATCACCCACATATAGAATATCGTGATGATAAATACCTATAAATATTTTACAGAATTCCTATGAACTATCTGGCATGCATAATAAAAAATGCAAAGCAGTGTAAATACTTAGTTATTATTTATTTAAAATACGTAACCGAACTTAAAATTACAAGCTTTTAAGGAAGCCATTCCAGTAACATGAGGTCGCTTGTATAATCTGGAAATTCATTGTGTGAACCGCGATCTATGATGCTAAATGAACGCAAGTCTTGCAGTCGGTATAAATAATTAACATTTCATATTTTCATCACTCTAACTTTAGCAGTTCAAATACGCGGAAGCAATTGTTTTTTAGAAGCCACTTCGTCAGATGTAGGTATATAAAGCTTCTGATTGCGATACAAGTACAAGTAGGTACTGTAAAGTTTTCGAAGCAATATTTGAATCTACGCGGGTGCATTTTTATTTCAAAAAAAGTGAAAAATAATAGAAAGAAGTAGAAGGTAAGTAGGATGTCAGCAATCGTGTCTGGAGCTAAGAGACGTAGCCATTATCGCCGGAAGGTTGACATTTAGTCCGGGCTGAAAGCTACGTCAACATGTTCGCTTTTCGTGTATTCACATATTTCTGGAAAGTATTTACTAATAAGAATCAACAAGAAACGCAGCGGAAGTTTATCGACTGTAATATTGTCATGCCATAGTGCCGTCTAAAATATTTATAACAGAACCTTTAAAGCAGCTTTTCCAACAATGTAGTAGACAACACGCACGGTCCCCTCCCGACGTATGATTATCTACGGAACAGGGCAATAAATGACATCACACTCCATTCCACTAAACTCTTCACATGTCACACACACTGCACAACACTGCGCTAATTAAAATGGCGCGTCAATCTACAGAGTGTTGATGAATATTTGTCCTTTTTGTTGTGTTAGCAATTGAAAAAAGTTGCGGTTTGAGTGCACCACCTTAATGGCCTGTAGTATGTACATACGTGATGGATGTGCCTGCGAACATTCTATTTATGTACTTATACTCAATAGTTTTTTATTCGCAACTCGTCTTATTTAGTGATCTTCTCGTTTTACTTATTGCCGATATGTTTTCTTTTGTATTTCGATATATCCTTCTTCTTTTTTCTTTTGTGTCGTAAATATTGTCCCAAACTTAGAAACAGCCAATTTAGGTCCTTGTGGTAAATTTAATGTTGTTTATGTCATCCGGATTTTGTCTGCATTAACACAATTTCAATTTATTTAGGTTGTTTACTATTATTTGTAAAGTTCATCATAAATGCCGTGTGTTTATTTGGGTATTTCAGTGAAAATGAGTGAGATCGTGCGGTGCCTAAGTTTAAGTTTCCCGTGTTGTTAATTTTTGAAGTGAAGTATAAAGCTGCCTATGGCAATATTTCAGCATGTATGTTTATATGTATACCTACGTCACATAACAAATGGTATTTTAATATTTTTCTTAATAAAGTCTTCAGTCATTGAAACATATTTAAAATTAAATAAAAAATAAATGACGAATGAAAAGATTATGCTTCAAATAGGCTTACCAAGATTTTCAGCGCTGGCATTGACATCGTATCTATGTGCGGGCTTGGAGTGCGGCGCGGGGGAGTGCAGCGAGGTGCTCTTGTGGCGGCGGATCGTCGGCAGCCGCGACACAAAGGATGCATTGTTCTTGAACGACGCACTCATCACTCGGCTGTCAAATATACATACACTCGTCACTGCTGGCTGTTGACTTTCCTATACAACGGTTTATGGCAAGTGACATAATTTAATTGAAACCTTCAATTTATTTTCTATAGCTAATATGAAATAAAATAGTCATCATCCTCCGAGCCTTTTCCCAATCATGTTGGGGTCGGCTTCCAGTCTAACCGGATTCAGCTGAGTACCAGTGCTTTACAAGAAGCGACTGTCAAGGATGTTCTATGACAGCCGGGACCTACAGTTTAACGTGCCATCCGAAACACAGTCAATGGTATCTAAGATAAACTTAGGAAGTACATTCAAACTTAGAAAAGTTGCATTGGTACTTGCCTGACCTGGGATGGAACCCGCGCCCTCATACTTGAGAGGTAGGTCCTTTACCCACTAGGCCACCACGACTATATAATATGAAATAAAATAGTATTCTGCACCATATCGATGAAAAATGCTGGTCTGTGAAGTTTATTAGTGTTAAGGAAAAGTCAAAGTATCTCATTGATTGTCACTTCGCAGAAAAACATTTAGTTGTTGCTTGGAAAGCTATGGCAGCGGCCATTCTTTTTTTTAATAATTACCTGGCTTGTGGACTGGGAAGTGGCACTTGGTGTATCTTCCAGGTGGCGACACTCATGGAGTGCTCGTCTGCGGCGTAACACCTCCACAGCGCCTGGATGAGCGTGGCGGCCGGCTGCCGTCTCCGGATCATATGCTTCTGACGTTGTTGCTGCTGAACTTTGAGGGCAAAGCCAGACCCAAGTATTCCCTGTTCATAACATTAACCTATATCGATTACACCAAATGATGTAGACACACAGGAAATTGCCAGGCATGGAATTGACATATCAATACATATATTTATCAGAAAATTGCCCGTCTTTAACATATTTTTATATATAGACGAAAACATGAAATAAGGCAATATTAGATTGTGGTTTGTAGATTAACAAAGCCAGACATTGATTGAATAAGTCAATTAGAGAGTGGAAGTGATTCTCACGGCGGGTAGCGCGAAGAAGGATATTCCCAGCAGTGCGCAGAAGGAGGCGATGAACTTGCCCTGCCACGTCTGCGGCACCATGTCGCCGTACCCCACCGTGCACAGCGTGATCTGCGATTACATTCACGCGTAAGCTACCGCACTACACACACACTACACTGATTGAGGCTTTGTTCAATCTCTCAATGAAAAAGCTGAGACTCAAAACTATTATCATTTATAAGAAATACAAAATAAACCCATACAAGTTTATAGGTACTTACCACACCCCACCACAAAGCTTCTGCGAAATTTTTAAACTTTGTATCCGCGACGTCTTTCTCAGCTAAGTACACCAGAAATGAGGCGAATATGAGTCCGAGGAACCCAATATATAATGTAGTTATTAATTCCTGAAAAACAAAGATGTTTTGTATTCTCTTTCTGTAGACTCACTTATAAACATTATGATGAAGTAATTATTTAATAGGTACAATATTATAATTTGTGAACTCTTATTATATTTTCGTGTTCTTTGATTGTGTGTAATACTTTCATAATAGTGTATATTAGAGAGCGAGAACGTTTTAATTAGAGTAGCGTAACATGACGCAGCAGAGTGGCACATAACGTAGCTGTGCCTTTGTAGCTGTTTGCAAAGGTCATAGGGCAAAGATTCCATTCCACTCGCAAACTTATTGATAGCATTCTGCTAAAGATTTCGAGGACTCGGCAAGTCCAACTTATATTAGCTTTTAAGTCTAAAATAAGATGTTCATTTCGAAGAAACTCAGTCATCTCCGTTGAAGGGTTCTTTAACTGAGATTGGCATCCATTACATTTATTTTCATCTCATTTTTCATTTCTTTAAAACGTACAATAAGTCAAGTTCTTTTAGAGAATTGTAGAATTTAAGCAGCTTTTTAACTACTGAATACCCCAACTTGGATAAATTAAAGTCTAACCGCAATTATTTTACAAATCCCCCGACTTAATTTTAAGACCCTTCTTAAACGTAAAGGTCATCCATGTTCCAAGTTCAAAGCTTCGAAAGGTTATGAAAGTGAAAACATTTTCTTGAATAATACATGTAGGACAACAAGTTTCATGCACTTTTATAGCTCCATTCTGAACCATTATTACCTGCATAGTGTATACGTGCACTCTGATTGCATTCTAGATTGTGCATTGTATAGGCTAGGAAGTGGCTGTATCGGTAGCAGCCAGCACAAACACGGAATATTTATCACTTGTTCTTCGGTGAAGTAAACATTACGAGAAAATTTGCACGTCTGGGAAGAAACTCGGAGCACGTGAAATATGTACCCGAAGAATGCGCTATTGTGCCGGTCGATGTAAGAAGGGATACGAAAAATGAGGAATTCTAAATACCAAGCGCTTCGGTCCGACGTCTGTTATTTGATTGTCGTTTGATATCTACCTATTTCAGCACAATTCTTGGTATTCTTAGTTATTCAAAAGGTCACGCCGCATGTTTAGTCTTAATATATAATAATTACCAAAAAAGTATGTATTGTATTTATCTACTATATATATATTGGAGAATGTACCCTACATAATTTAGATGAAAATTCTATAAAACACACTTTTATTTGCAAAACAAGCACAAATTGCTGCTTGTGACATAAAGACATTAGTCACAATAGATGGAGTAAAAATGTTGGCCAACTAAGTCAGTCTTAAATAACAACAGGCTTTGTTCATTAATCTGACTTGCCGTTATAAATTTTCATCGCTGGTACGTTCACTGACTAAGCAACTTATAAAAAATATTGCTACAACAAATAGCAAGATTTTCTCCAGGAATGCTAGGGCTACTTACATATAAGTAATGAATTGTTCGATCATTTTATATACTCTTTATAAAAAGAAAGAAAATTTTATGACGAAAACAAAATTGGAAATAAACCCAAATATTTATGCCCATTTCCTGAGCGAGTACCTCTAAAGCTATAAAGTCAGAGAGGCGAAATTTTGTGGGTGAAATTGTTACTTACACTAAAATATTGCACGAGCAGTCTGGTCTCGGGCACGTCCCTCGTGGGTAAGCAACTCCGCACACGTATAAACTATTCATGACGTAAACAGGCGAATAAAAGTCGTCCGTATTAAAGCAGATATTAGATATTAAATTAGCACCCGCCTGCATCGAAACGCGGCGCTGGCGTTTGTGTTTACTTTGGAGCGAAGCGTTCTAAATGTCAATATTGTAGGAGCAGCGAGAATCGTGCCGGTTGCTCCGGTTTATTTTCTCTGCATTGTGATCATGCAACTTTAACCTGAAGTGATTGTGAATAAATATTGAGTGGCGTCCGCGTCACTACCTACATACAACTTAGGACTACGGAGGAAATTGCGCCCAGAGCCGCAGCGACGCGACGCTTACTCAGCAATGCTTTACACTACGTTAACACATTCACTGCGTTACGGCAAGTATTTGGCCGTATTTGACTCTCAGCCAGTGCGGTAGCTCGTTGTCCTTGTTTTGCGTACTGTGCGGGGGCGATTTATCTAAGTTCCCTTGCGCGTAGGAATGAGATAGTGATATTTTCAATATTGTTGCTTTTAATATAATAATATTGTACACTAACAATATACGGCAAAATAGTTGCCGTAACGCACAGTAAAATAATAATTTTCATTCAGTGCGGTACGGCGAATATCTTGCCGTACCCCCCCAACCCCGCACCACACTGCATGCGTCCGCGCGGCGGTTCAGTGTGCGCTAGTGCTGGCCGTAAGCAAGACGTAACAATATTTTTTGTGAAAAATATTACGCGGTTCTGCTACAATGAGACGTTCACATAAAAAAACTGGATTTGAGTAGAGAGAGAGAGGGGGGAAATCATCATCTTGAAGCCAAAGATGTCAACTGTGAAAATAATTCAGTGGAATAACTACCTACTTACTAAGTTTCATACACGTCCTTTAATAGTTTTTAGTTTTTTTTTTTAAATTGGTCTGTTGGCGTAGTGGTTGTGGGTTCGATTCCCACACAAATCAAACACTCTTTGTCTAGTTGTCTTGGTCTGGGTGTATTTTCTAACTATACTATGCAATATGCATTATATGTATTTGGGACTAGGTGGCGCTATAGTGTGATTGTGGTAGAATATAAATACATATTTATACATATTATATAATTAGGTTACATAATTATGTTGATTTATAAAATAATATACCTAACACTGATAAATATGAATATTTTATCTACAATAAAAAATATTTTTAAACTATCGACTATCATTCCAGAAGTAAACCCCATCCCTAGCATTTTTTCACTTCTACGCTGTACGGCATATATATTGCCGCGAATGAAAGATTTTGAAAAATCTCTGTATCTTTCAAAGTATAACAGAGAACCCGGGGCGACTGCAGCTAGGTGTATACAAGGATATAGTCTATCGATTTGTTGATAAAAACCATTGATATAGGTGGTTTCCACGTCTGTATAGGCTTTGAAAGTCAGGTTCTGGTACGGCAAAATAGAAGCCGTAACGCATATCAGGAAATATAGATACGGGCAGCATTTGTCTCGTATCGCACTAGTAGAAAGTTTAGATTTAACGCTGCCGCAGTGAATGTGTTAATCACCTTCGTTACGTATATCGATATCGTGGGTTTTGATAAGTTTTCGCGAGCTAAGCGGCAATTTTTCAACAAAAATCGCGGTTCTTATTTGAAGTTGTATGTTTTCTTTAATTTTACCTTAATTAACTTTTATGCATCGGGTTTTTTTCATTATCAACTTTCAAATTTCAAAATCAAATCAAAATCAGCATAATTTTATTGCCTTGAATTCTACAAAGCCTACGACGCACTTGCTACGGGGCTACGAGAGCTACGGCTGCTACGAACATTGCTACGATGTGTGCTACGTATCTTTTAGCGATTGTCCTGTATTGCCGTTAATATTATTTTTCTATAATTATTTTTTATGGTCCTCATTTAAATTAAATATTATATAACAATAATATTCTATGTTATGGATTATTATCTATACTAATATTATAAAGAGGAAAACTTTGTTTGTTTCTTTGTTTGGTTGGTTGTAATGAATAGGCTCAAAAACTACTGCACCGTTTTTAAAAATTCTTTCACCATTCAAAATTATTTCTACATTATCCACGAGTAATATAGGCTATATTTTATCCCGGTACGGGCAGTAGTTACCACGGGACGCGAGTGAAACCGCGGGAAAACGGCTAGTAAATTAATAAAGATATTCGTGCTATATTGGTTACGGACTCAATTCGTCCTTTGACGAAGAGACTTACTCATAATCTCTGGAATTTTGCAAATATATTAGAACGATAATGGGTACGTATTAATAACATATTTCCGTTATAATAACTGAGCTCGAATCAAAAGCAATTGGATATTTATGATACATATATTCAATAAACTTGTTCATAAAATGTGTAACGGATGTATTACTGACGAACGTTTTACTTTGAAGTCGTTGTGATACAATTTCACAGGGGAGTAATTTTGTGTCGAGAAAATACTCGTAACACGGAAATAAAAGCAGTGGGTACTTAATTTACATCATTTTTTTGACGTTACTCCCTAAACGAAACTCTCAATTTTGTGCCTTAATTTTTCATTTCTAATAAATAAAATTGCAGACTTAAATGTCGTCGATTCGTAGAATAATATTTTGCGTCTTTCGACTGTAAATTGTTTTTGTCAGTCTTCTTCTTCCTACTTCGGAGTTTTATGAACACATTTTTTAAATAATAAAAGTCGCGGGAAGAATGCTTCTCGAGACGACCCAACTCAATTACTGTACATAGGCAATGATTATAAGAAAGAATGCCTTTTTAAGCACGAAGAAAGCCAGCCTTGCCAGGCGGCGATCATTCATGAAATATGCACGAATGTAAAAGATGCATATAAATAGTAATTTTCTCACGGGAAACACATGTGGCGCTGTTCTATAACTAGCTCACTTTCGTAGTACCTATGTGTTAACGTACTACATGATTCAAGATCAAAACTAAAGGTTGATAAACGGCCCTTTGTGTAAGTAGCAGTTCTTATGGTACTTTATTTAATTAACTATTTTTTCAAATATAATAGTCTCCACGACTTTGCGCTTTATGACCATGACATCATAGCTAAATGCTTCTCAAATACCCGCTATCAATATCTAGCCGTTTTCCCGAGATTTCCCGCCCCCTAGGAACAAATGCCCCTACCGGGGTAAACAAGACAGTGAAGTTTCAATAGTGAAAGAAGTTTTAAAATCGGTGCAGGAGTATCGGAGCTTTTAGTGTTCAAACAAACAAACAAATATTTCCTCTTTATTATATAACATTAATTTTAGGTAGTAAAGATGAACATAATAAATTCTGATGTTCGCACGAGTACAATAAATTTATATTATCATCAAATAGCTTTCAATGACATGTACCGTATAACTGGAATATGTTTATTTCAAAACGTAAAGCAAATGGTATTTCATAAGAAGGATTTATCATTTCCTTTGCGTATCCAAAATTACTCTTTCTTCATTTTATTGAAATATTCCTAAAGTTATGTATTTCATCAATAAATGTTCCTGCTGTTCATTGAAATATGGATTATGTATTCATATGTATATGTAGAGTTATTAGTATAATGTGTTTTGAAGTAAAAACACGAATCATGTAACATGATTTAATAATAATAATGTGACCTGATACAATATGCAGCACGAAAGGTTACATCAACAAATATGCACGAAGTGAACCTACATTGCTCTATGCTCGTAATGGAATCACAGAGGAAACATTAAACTTTTAACGTTAATAAATATTTTCAGTGAATTCTTAACTGAAATGAATCGTTGCAAACATAACGGCAATAAAAACTATAAGGCGGTTTATTGCTTTCTCGAAATTATGTGTGCGTAAAAATGTGTTTAGGAGGATTACACTCATTAACTACTCGTTAAATATGCGTTACGAATTCATATAAAACTGTTCTATTCAGTTATTTATTTACGATTAAAGAATAGTAAAACAGATCGTTTTTATGCGTACATATATTAAGAGTATCGGGAACCGTGCTAACGTTTATATCGTTAACGTCTGCTAATCAAAAGTAATTACCCTTCTCAGTAATATATAGTTTTGTACGTTTGTTTGATGTTTCAAGCGGATATTAAACTGCTTCTAATTTATTAGTACTAAATGTTTTCAGTAAAGTCGTTGTCCAATTTAAGAGGTTGATGATAAACGATCCCGTCGACAGATTTTTATTAGATCTTTTAAAATGTATTAAGTATTTTTATTATAATTCTTTCCTAATACTAATACTAAGTAAGTATCGTTACAATGATATAATTGAATAGAAATTGCTGTTAAATGTAGATAGAAGGATTTCTGAGTACATCTCGAATAACAATGTAGGTACGGTATCAGGCGCTTATCATAATGGAACATGTCGTAAAACTCGGTTATGGGAAAGGTTCTCGCAGTGTGTAAGTGATACGTTTGGTTGCCTGTCAATCATGCAAATTTTGTAACCTGCTGTGGAACAATGTTACAATGTAGTAAACGTATGAACGTACTTTACCAATATTTTTATCCAGGCTGCAATAAGTACGTACTATATATTGAACAACGTAATCGAAATAGTTTCCTTAAGCAATCTTACAAGAAAAAAAATTCAAGGATGTCTGACGTACAAAGTGAACCGTAAAATAGATTTGGATAACAATCTGGTCGTATTTTATTGGTAGTGGACATAAAAGTGGACGAATCCCAGCTAGCCCGGAGTTACCCAGATTAAAGCTGTCCTTTGTTTTTGTGGACTAGCAGTGTAAAAGAAATTGACATTAATTAAAAAAGAGAACATTCGTGAGCTCAAAGTTTTTGTAGCATGTTGCGGTGTAAAGTAAAATTTTAAATGTTAATAATCAAACAGGAAAAGGATTTTGTTAGTTAATTTCTGTATGATTTTATACACACATGGTACAAACTTTCTACACTTATGTTTGTATCCGAAACCTGTGCGGAACACGTGTCAGAGTATAACGTTGCTCGCCAACCTTCGTCACTGTGAAAGTTATAAATGTAACGTATTGTATGGCGAGTAGACTAGATTACGGTTCCGTTCGTTTTTCCGCAGTCGGTCGTGGCCTAGCTATGCAAATTTCTTGAAAAACGTTCCGCTACCACAAAGAACTGCCACCTACACACGGATAGCTATAGTCACTTAATAGCTTCACTTTTTGCTTAAGTTGGTAGTTCCCTATATTTTCTGACATTTTATTTGATGTTTTTGTTATTGTTAGACGCGACGGGGTCGGTTATGGCACTCGTTTTCTCCCGTCCCACTTTTGGAATAAATCTTTGTCCAAATTATCTATTGTCTGCGCTGACTGTATGATGTTGTAGCTGAATTTGCTTTGCGCATATCTGCAATAATCAATTCTATTTATTGGATGAAGATTGTTGTTGAGTGGACGGCAACCTCAGAGGGCGATTTTCATTGAATTAGTCTATCGTGCCAGTGCTCAGTAAGGTTTGTGAAATGTTTTCAACTAGTTCAGAACATGTTCATTATACAAGCTGTTTGTTACGTTCATATCTATAGATAAATAAATAGTTAAATGGCCGTTTCAGGCTTACGGGCAAAAATATCTGCATTGAGGGGAAACATTTGACGGAGAAAGTGGCCAATCCGTTTTTATTACACACAGAGCTATTCAGCAAATCTATGTAATTTTCATTTATTCAGTGACTCACTCTATTATCTCTTTGTGTATCTTGTTGACTTGTCGTTTTCTAAGGGAATGAACGTAATACATCGGTTATTATGTTATCGTTAAAATGGATTACCTGGCGATGTGCGTAGACGACGGAGCCGAGTAGTTTCCAGGTGCCGCCGCGTCGGTCCATGCGCACCATGCGCAGGATTTGGAAGAAGCGCAGTCCGCGCAGGGCAGACGCGGCGAACACTTGCCCCGACGAGCCCATCCCCAGCACCACTACTGACGCTAGTATTGTGGTCACATCTAACACAAAAATGCCTCCGTTATTGTATGGCGCATTCTTTTTTTCATAATTTATCATTGTTACGTGTGATTGAAGTAATTTACTGCACGGAATGCACGGAGTAAGTTTATATATCAGTTAAAATATCGTTAATGTTCAAACATTAAAAAATATATTAGGGCGGCCAGACCTAAAAAAGGCGATAACGTAAAAGTTATCGTTTGACCTTAAAGTGAAACCTAGAACAAAACTTATTCTGATTGCTCTCGAGAATCTTTCAAGCAAGCCAAAATTTCATACTGGTCTTTATACTGATCTAAAATATTAAGAGCTCTTATAAGAAGAAATGAAGTTGTGATAAAAAATGATATATGTAGTTCAATATTTTCATCAAAGCTGCCTTACACAGGCGGTGGTTACGTGTGCCCTAAACCTAAATCCTATCAAGTTTTTAAGTAAAGTGGCTTCGCCTTTTATAATATTAAGATTGACTATTAAGACTCGATAAATTTACCAGGCCCCATTCGCCGTTAATTGCCTTTGCAACAAAAATCAAGTTTTTAATTTTATATTTGAAACCGACAGCAATGGTGAACCACGCGAATGTTGTTACTGCAACATAAATTTATAATTGGGGGCCTATGGTGGCGTTCATTTGATTGTCGTGGGCAGTATATCGTGCGGCTATGTGTGTGCCGGGGTGTCGCGCCGGCTCCCCAGAGAGCGCAAAGCGGTCGCACGAAACTGGTGTCAAGGGAGCGCAGCCTGAAATGCGAAGGTCATAGCGGATTGCTCGCACCTGAAATAGGGTCACTTCGTCACGGTTTATAGACAAAACGTGACTTTTACTTCGAAATGTTCCAGATGAAAGTGTATACAACGCACAACTTCGCTATTTTTTTCAACTCCCTTCTTTTATGATATTTGTTTGGCATTCTCTGGACATTTTCTTTGACGATTCTTGGAGGTTGTTCAAAATTATATTTCTACTGTAGAGTTCTTTGTATATTAAGTACAGTCAAGTCAATGTTTGTGTTTTAAACGCAAACAGAAACTCGTGTAGTGTTTCCAAAAATAGTAACTACTTAATTACCTGAGATATTGACCTAAACGTGAATTTTTTCGTTGTTATTTTATAATTTTATATGCGCGCAGTAGCGCTTGAAATATTGTAACGTGGGCCGAATGAAGGTTACACTGGGTTCAACAAGAGGCGTACATAAAAGTTGATCCCTGTGTCACTCAAACTGTCATTGCGTATTTTCATTGTCCTCAGTTAGAGGAAAACGGATTTGTTCGACCCAGTCGCCGGTGTTTATTCAACATTTCAGACAATTACAAGTGAATGGTGTCATATAAAAATAGGATTTAAGTACGAAAATAAAAATAACTTGCCTATTATACAAAATGGCCGCCTCAAAAATTTGAGGCGACCTATCGATCCTTGATACCGGGACCTGCATCCTGACGACCATAACCTATTGAAACGAACAAAAATACATTTATGTAATATTCATACGTATCATAAAATTAAGTAACGTTAAAAAGCACGACTATGTGTCGAATAGGTATAAGTAAATTAGGGTGAATTATTTCGGCAAATCGTAATGTATCATTTTATGACGCTTTGTCACGCCTGCATGAAACAATATCATGCCCAACAAAATATTAATTAAGTTTTCGTTGCTGCTAGAGCTAACATTCAAGTTAACATACAACATAATGTAGCAAGCTCATTGAGGTGTCCCTGTCATTCTGCAGCTGACCCGTGTTATTCTTGCGCTTGATAGACCAAATAAATAAAACAAAAGAAAATAATGGACTGGGCGCCCACAGTAGGCAGAGTAATCCGTCTACATTGAGTGACGAATTACCTACTTCACGAGAGCAAAGCTCTCACAACTTATCTATGAGAGTGTTGTTTGCTGTGTGTATTCCACAAACAAAACACAGCCGCTATAAAACGATAGCGGAATTGAAACTTGAGATTGGCAGCTCTTTGTGCACCGCTTACAGTATTGAGAGCGCGATTTGACTTCGTTGCCGACAATTCACTGTCTACAAATTTATCTCATGCATTTCATAGTAGAAATTTTAGTGTTTTCAGAATATTGAAATATTGCTTACCTTAAAAAGAATTCGATGGCGAACCAAATTACAACCACTGTCTCCATATAGAAAAGGACAATTCCTGCTTTTGCTTCGTATTCTTCAATTGTTGAAAAAACTGACAGCGACAAACACATGAACACCATCAAAAACCTGGACAAAGAAATATGAGATTTGAAACATAATGAAATATTATTTGAATACTTAATTCACAGGTGACTGTAGAGTGTTAGATTTCTGGTAAATCTATCAGAATCCGACGTATAAGTAATTGAATTGCTGCAGTAAATATGTTAGTTGATTGTGAATAGGATTACGAATGTTCGTATTTAACTCCTACGATTTAATTTACAGCTGTAGTGTGTAACTACATGAATGTGATTACATGGAAAGATGCCGAATCTATAATAAGCAGGAGTAACCTGTACACAATGACTGAACTTATGGAAATGTACATTCATCGATAAGAATATACTTAACTAATCTGGAAATGAAACGAGAGCTATTTTAAACGTAACTCGACAAAGTTTTGACATTAGAATTTAACGCACTATTCCGTGCTTAGTTTAATTAATTGTTATTATGTTTTTTTTTTAATTTAAATTGCAATAATACAGTAATACGTAATAATAATCAGCCTTTCCTACTGTCCCATTGCTTGACTTGTGTATTCTTAAATAGACAAGGTAAGCTACAATCACCGTGCTAGCTAAAATTTTCTCACTGTATAAATGCCGCCCTAGATACGAATCGAATCTTCTTATTTATAATTGCGATTCGAAGAGTTCCAATGTATAAGATTTTTTATGTTACAGTTGAGGACGTTTTAAAAATACTTGTAAATGTATTACCTAGTACAAATAAATGTACAGTACGATATACTGATACGGGAAATACGACACGGGAAGTGGAACAACTCAATTACCCACGGTAAAAATATTCCCGCGAGACTTAAATGTGTCAGCTCGCTACAATAAATTTGGACAAATGAACATTTTGAAAACAAGACAACTGCAGTAAATTACTGTAAAATTAATATCTGCCGCAATATAGCTGCTACAAATATATGATTTTAAGTAATAATTCATACACGTTTCAAGGCGCTTAAATTTTTCTCGTTATTTGATCAAGAAGGTCAAAATCAAGTAGGTGTTCCATTTAATCTAATATCTATGTCAATACTATCTTGCAGACTCTTTCTTGATTTACAATGTTATATTAGTAGTTATCAATGTGAGATTAGTGGTTTTGAAAAAAGAATGTCTCGACTCTATAATTTTTTTTTAAGTTTAGAAATGTATAGTTCCTTTAAAACTATTAGCTTGTAAGAAAATATTAATCAACACATTGTTAGGTTTTAAATACTGTCAAAACTATTTAAAAATTCTGTCTAAGGAACACGAGTCTTATTAACAGTTGGTATAAAGGTAGTTAGTAAAACATTAGTATGTTAAAGGTGTCACGGCACGTGTAATAAATAATTTTGGGACACTCTGCTGTCAGAGGGTACGATGTCGTGGTGTAAACAGGGCGTTAGTCTGTCACTCGATTCTTTTATGTATGATTGATGTTAATAAAACATTGATATTAGCCGGTGAATTTCCGGGCTTTCAACGATCCAGGTATTATTTTTTAAACGCGATATGAGATACGAACAACATGATTCTCTTCTGGAGATGATTTTGTTTTAGATTAGTCGACGGTGAGTTCAAAAAGCGTAGTGTGCGTCCATTATAATGATTTAAAAAGGCATTTTAATATAACGGCACGAAATACAAACAAAGCTGTTTAAAATAGCTCTCGCTCAAAAACTCATGAAACATTTAGAATACGGGTCACATTATTTGGGAATACAAATGTTCAGGACTTACACGATCATGTGATAAAGGACAGCCTTAACTCCTCGAGGCCGTTCAAGAAAATTGTAGAACTTGGACTGAAGGCGGCGGTATCGCGCGTCGCGTCGCGTGGCGCGGTAGCTGAGCGGTTTGCCAAGTAGCGACATCCGCGGCGTCGCCAGCCGGTCGCCGCCACTCTTACACTCACTGCAACCAACGACACCGCAGCTACGCTCAACCGAGCCACATCACACTTCATCTATAATGTTCATTAAATCTATTGCAAACGACTAAGTATGACATTCATCGAATTTTAGCCATTAAGGATTACTGTCAAACACGTTTCACAAGCATCTACCACTATCTATATGCAAACACTTCTCCCTACGATCTTACAGATCCTTGTAATACGAACATTAAACTATTGGAAAATCTGACGGCACTAAAACCTTCTACGGTCAGAATAAGTAAATATTTTAGCGAACAATTGGGGCTACAATCGCAGCAGTTAAAATTATTTTAGCCTTGGTAATTTATTATAACCTTGTTGCCCCTGGATTATAAGCTATAGCGGTCTCGGAAAGGCCCTTATTCAGCAGTGGATTTTCCAAATTATACATAGAGTTATTTTGAATTCGTGTTACTTGGTGTTACTGGTCGATCTTTTACTCGAAAGTAGTGTCAATTGTGGTCATAAAAAGTGTTGTTAAAGCTTTGGGAAACGCATATGTTGTGTCCTTAACTTCGTTCTCCATACAGGATTAGCAAATATGTACATGCACCATGGCGGGTGTAGCAATAATTTACACGCGTTGATTAAGACAGTGTGGATGTGTAACATAGGCGCAATACATAGATAGCCAAGTACGTTCTATATTCACCTGTTTACAGGAAGGAGGCTCGACTATCTTGGGATATGTCGAAAACTTAGTTAAGATGGACAGACCCACATAACTTCGAGTTTATGAGGAGTCAGTTGTTGGAGTACCTCCAGTAAATTAATGCGTCTCAAGATTGTTAAATCTTTTGAAGCCTTAAGTATTAATTAATATTTGATTATGTTGTAACAAATAATCAAAGAAAATAAGTAGTAAAAGCCGTAAATTGAAAAGAAATATATTACTATATATTACTGCATTAACATTCTCGTTAATATTTAAGAAAACCAGTGAATCAAAAGAGTCATATTATGCGGATGTTCATAAATAATTTCAAAGATGCAATGCAGCATAAGTATGTATCTTTTGTAGGATTTTCATCACATGCCTCCTCCTACCGTGGAATGGAGTGGTAGGAAGAGGGTAACTTTTTTGAACAATACCGCAACCCCGGCAGACTTTGCTCAACGGGGTTATGTACTGCAAGAAATTCCGCTTACAAGATGCCTATATAAAGAAAATTCCTGGGTTTTTAATTGATTTTAGGAATTAAGATAGAATTAATAAATGTCATGCAGTGGGAAATTGTAATTTAGGAATTACTATAATGACTTTGGATAAGTAAAATAGTAATAAAAAAATAGAAATAAAAGCAAAGTACATTTATCAGATTGAAAAATTTAACGAGTTTGCAGCTTCAAAGAATCGGTTTACATAAGTTTGCAATTGCTGAATTTACTGAAGCTAAGAAAACTGAAACGTTTCATCACGGCTGAGGTTGGATTTGTTTTACCTAATTCAATTTAAGGCTAGGCAATTATTTTCAAATACCAGAAATTTTCTTAAATTAAAAATACATAAATTAAAGTCGCCTTTGAAGCACAAAAAGCTTTTTGCAGAAACAAATTCAATAAAATCGCGTGCCGCGGAAAGTTCCAGTGCTTTGTTCGAAACAATTCTGCTGCCGCGGCGTCCGATGTGCGACACAAATACAAAACACTAAGCAAGCCACCCCTACGGTTATTTTATAGCTATAAAGATAATAATTACCACCACACCGACCCAAACTTTATGCTTTACTAACATTAAGTATACAACAACATTTACTACAGCATTATGCATCGTTTAGTAAGAAAACTGACTGCAAGCGGTTGAGAAAATGAGACTAGCTTAGATAGGTTTAGATTTATCTCCAAATATGAAGTGAATTTTGACTGGATCGCCAACAATTAATGTTGATGCGTTGTTGCAGTGAGCCATGTGATTGCAAGTTGCGAACGTTACATATCTTAGACGCAGATTGGCGCGACTACAGTTCAGTTTATCAACACAGCGGAAAAGCGATGAAATCGAGACGATAAACTTGCCTCCTCGCCGCTGGAGACGGTCCTATCCACAAACATCGTATAACTTCTAGCTACCAACCGCTACGCGTCAGCTTTCATTTTATGAAATTGGATAGTTGCTACCCTTTACGAAGCATAACGTAACATCGTGTATAAATATACACAGCTGTACTGAAATACTTTCTCTTTTGAATATTGTAGGATACATTTTCAGCAAAAATGTTGCTCTATATTGGTTCCATAAACGTTTTTGCATAATTAAATTATACACAGTTACGCTACGCTTCATATAGGAGTCACACACAGATACTACTAACAAAAACTGGCACTAATATACAGCTTTATGATCACAATCAGCCCTCTAAAGCAAGAACAAAGGATTAGGTCACTCAACCTACATAGTAATGAACTATTTGAGTGGGGTTTAGACACCGCATCCTACTGGCTACTTAAATCTATTCTAATATGTAAATCACAACAATTGAACTACCAACATGTCCTTGGGACCTTTGACAGCTTCTCGTTCGCTTGTTCAATCTACTGGTATATATTAAAAGATGTAGATTTTTGCGTAAATAATAAAATGGCTTTAAGCAAGTGTTACATAATGGCTTATTATGAGTGGTTTAGGGGAGTTTTTCCCCCCTTGGGATTTTGTGTGAATATTCAGTAGTGAATGTATAACGTGACCTCAATGTCAAATAAAGCATACAAAATTGGGCACAATTTTGGGTTAAGTGATAGCTGTTTTCGTGACATTTCATGGCAGGAATTTATTCAGTAGGTGCTTAATAAAATTTAAGTATCTACTAGCATGCCCAGTTTCGTGGATAAATGGGTTCCTTGGCGATTTAATTACAACTTTGCTGTATTTATGAAACGGAATGGGTTTGTACGTAGAGTTCCTGGTGACAGTTGTAGCAGTAAGCCCTCTAGAATGGCATCCTAATTCTTAAACAAGACGTTATAAGACGAAGACGGTATACTTACTTAAGCTGACATCAAAGACCGTGTCAAAGTTTTGCCCTTAATTCTGCTCACGATGAATATAATATCGTGTATACCTAGCAAGTTAATTACGTTGGCGTGAAAATTAGCCATGCTGCTAAATGAGTTTCGGTGATGGCGTGCGTATGTTGTAGTTTATTGGAGATGTCGATATAGTGCCTGCCCGAGTGTTATTTACTGTTATTATTTATGGAAGAGTTTTAAGATTAGCATAACCGTTTTTAGTACGAGCAATTCAAAGGTTACCACGGCGATCAACAGTAGGATGAAGAAAATTAGGAATACCTATAGATATTACATGGCAGGCAGAATTTAATTTTAATTATATATGTAATTTAATTAACTGTTAGGGATTTGATAGAGAAGTAGGTTTTGAGATGTGACATCCAGCTGGGAACTGCAGTTGGTGTTCCAGGTTATAGACACGGCTATTACAAAGTAGTCAGGAATCTGTAGAAAGCAGGATCGCTCGTTCTGTTTGTTAGTTACAAGGTGTGAGAACTGATCCTTATAAGTATATAACATTAACGACGGCAATATTATTAATTTAATTCAGCCGCATATTTATTTTCATTCGGTACGGCAACAGTTATTTTGGTAGTTACACTTTACCGTTACAATAAATCGATTTTGTCTATATGAACATCATCAATAATATAAATTATTTATTTTAACGGTATAACAAATTAGAGGGAAGTGAAATAATAGATTAATTCCAAGGTACATACTTGAGGGAACAGAGTAAAAGCGTAGGTAGTGATAAAACAGACACGATTCAATGGTTGTAATGACCTCGTGCCGGTGCGATCCCCACGGATCACGTTTTGATCCAATCTTATTTTTACTATCCATAAATTATATTGGATAGCATCTTGTGCTTACACGCGGTAATTGTTTGCTGATGGTCACGCTATTATTACGAGGTGATCTAGGTCACCTGACTATACCTATTAAGTAGGCAGTGGTGAGTAATAGATCAATTCGAAACACTTAATTACGTCTCGTATGTACAACAGTTAAAATCGATTTATGTAGACATACTATCAGTTAGACATACTCCTAATGGATCTTAAGCCTGATCGAACTTAAAATTGAGTGTGACTTTTTCTGCATTCCGTACCTACAAAAGCTTCTATTGGTAAAGTAATCACTTTTAGCCTAAACATTTTCAAAATTTAAGGTTAAAAAATTATAATGGTTTTTGCACTCTACGAAAAAAGTATATTAGTTCAATATTAACTTACAGCAATTCGTTGTATTTGAACTGACCAAGAGATCGATTGCTCAAGAATCGTGAAAGTTTCACTGAAAAAGTAATTTTCCAATGGACTACTTGTCGAGTGCTGACAAGTCCCCATTCAGCGTTTTGTTCAATTCAAGAGCATCATATTTCATAACTGAGAGATCGCTAGTATCGAACTTCGCTTTTTGTTTCGGCAAAAGGGCCAGTAACTTAGTATAATATTTTCATAACTTTGTCGTATTCTTTTATAAAATCAGAGGTTATTTGTTTTAACAGTTCAACGCTCAAACGTACCAGTTTATTGGCGAAACGTTCTTTTCGGCGAACGAATGCCTGCAAATTGTGGTACCTAGAGTCAAATCGGTCGTCGCAAATTGAATTTCGATAAAGTGTTCTCAACTTAATTATTTATAAATTAAATTGTGGTGTAGGTATACGGTAGGCGCAGTGAGTTTGGATAGAGTAGGTATGTACAACAGTGTCTGAAAATCTGAAGGGAAGTGGTTTTTAGAAGATTGTAAATATGTACAACCAAAATATCTACTAAAATCCCTAATTCGTAGTATCTAATTGCTACAAACACTACGGCACGGTAGAAATTATTTATTCTTAATTGGTTACTGTAACATAACTTCAATTCTAATTTCCAAGACTCAGATAAAAAGTACTAACGTACGTTAAGCAATAAGCATGTCACTTTATATCAGTCATAGCTGACATTTATTATGTTTTTATCGTGTAGTTAGAAACGTTGTGGCGCCCAGCGCCGAACAAGCCCGTCCCACGGGAGGTTTAAGATATTACCAAACAATGTTAGTTGAAATTGGCAGCTGCTATCAGTGGCAATTAGCAACAAATTGTATCAACCAGTGATCTGATCTATCTGTTATGTAGGTGGAATAATAATCGTTACAGCAATAACCTTTAGTGACGATAGAGCTTCCGACTGCTACGAAATGGGAATAATACATTATGAAAGTGAAAATCATTTTAATCGACTAGCATATTATACGTGTAATGCAATTTAAGCATGTAAAAATAACTTGAAATAAAGTTTGTTTTTGGATTATAACGGAAATTCAACATTTAGTTACGAGTGGATATTTCGATCAATTTTGCAAAATTCCGCAGAATTACGATAGTATTTCTTAGAAAACTTCAGGTAACTATTTACATAACGAAGAATCTACAACCGTTCGGCTACAAAATTCGTCCAACAAATGGACTTGAGGTTTCAAAGATATTATCAGTAGAGCCCGACGCTTGTCGGTCTGATGTAATCAGTGGGAATAATTTAGTTATTTCTTGGAAATCAGAAGAGTTACTTCTTTGCTACCACGAAAAACACCTGAATGTGTTGTAAGTTCATAGTTCAGTAAAATTATCTTCGGAAGTCAGGTAATGCTAAAGGAAAGCATAATGCTCCTTGATGTTGCATGTGAGAGCTACGTATTAAGCATATTGTTAACGAAGCACTTCATTTACACCTAACGTAACTATAAAGATCTTGTTCTCTGTTAAAACACAAGGAGACGCGACAAGTTTAATTCAAAACTATACTATACACAGAAAAGTACACTTTTTCTATACGTTGATAATGTACTTCACTGGATAGTAATTTATTGAATGCAGGTAAATTAAATCCTAACATGTAGGCTAGACTGAAAGTCAAAGGTTTTGTGCTAAAGTATGCAAATTGTACGTAGCAGTATGTATAGATAGGGTAACGAGTGAAGTACTACGAGATAAACTGAGTTTGATTTATATTGTCATAAAAATATACAACAAGACACTTCTCTAGTTTCAGATTGAATAAATTATAGTGTTTCGGATTAGTGTGAATTTATAAATAAGTACAATAATAAGAAGTGAAAAGACATTATGTTCAAGAATTCAGTGATTGCTAGCTTCAGGATTATTATGTACAACAGTTTTAGTGTATTCACAAGTCAGAAAGGTTGAATTAAATTCGAAGAAGAAATAATTAGTTTTTAGTACGTTACGGTTTGTACTTACGTACTTTTTAAAGTTATTAAAATAAAAGTTTCTAGTTGGTAAAATTCATAACTTTACGCTAACTACTACAGCAAATAAAAATAGGTAGATGTTAGGTAAGAAGATTTATTTTCAAGTTAAATGTTTCAGCTAAGGAAAAATAAGTCAGGTGTGGTAAATAAACAGGTAGGAGGTATTATCTTGTCTACGCAAGGTCTACTATTAGAAAAAAATATGGTAATATATTACCTATGGCGTATAGCATCTTCATGTACCCGAACACGCCTTGTCGATTTCATTTTCACCTAAACATTTTATGCCAATGAATATGTTATTTTAAATAACAATGAAAATTTTACTTTCACTAACATGTGTTTGTAACTGAAAGTATCCTTAAGTTTGATTGTGACATCAACAAAGACATGGTGTTCTAGTAGAGTGTGAGTATGTAGAGTCACGTATGTGGTATTGTTTGTACCTACCTGTCACTAAATGCTTAACTACGATTACGAACATGGATATGCACGTTAAGTGACAACATTGAGCTTAGCGATGTTACTACTAAACTAAACGGTTAGCCAAGTTTTGGAAAAAATCCTTAAATGGTTACTTAATTTATTATTTGAAAATTTAAAAAATGTTTATTTTGTGTTCTTGTGCTAATGAGAGTGAACAAAGTTATGCAAAAGCTAATACTTAATGAAAACAAAATCTCAACTGGTGTAGCTAATAGATATTGATTGATTTTGATAAAAGTTTACTTGGAAAGCTTTTCAATTGTTATGAATATCAATTTGGCATGTTCGCGGCGGCGCACTGTCGCTTGCCGCCGTCATATTTTAATCACGTAATGTAATGCGAAAAATCTGTTCGACTAATACTACCTACGTTTAATGGTAAACTATCGATCCAAATATAGAAGGATACTCCGAGCGCCATTTAAATCGAAGTCATCGTCAGCAATTATGTACAAAGGCACAAAGCACAATGCGATATTGAACAGACATGCTATTTAAGTATTTAATTTTATAATCGACCCATATCGTCTATTCAATCGACACAATCGTTTGTCTAAATAATGTCGTGCAAAATTCGAAACACCAGACATTAGTTACGTACCTTAAAATTCACAGCCAATCTAAACAACTGAAAACTGACATCCATAAATATTTACATTCCGGTAGACGTGAGACGTGTAATAGCGTGGTGTATGTTGTCGGCGCTGCGGACGCTGTAGACGGCGGAGTGGTGCAGGCGCGCGGCACTCGCGGCGGCGCGGGCGGCCGGAGCGCGGGCGGAGCGGGGCTGCGGCGCCGGCATACTACCGCCACTCCACGACGCGCGCGGCAGACGCGGGACGCGGACGCCGACTGACGCGCGCCCGCCCGCGCCGCCGCCGCCCGCCCAACGCACCCGCCGCCCGCACTCCTCTAATTCTAATTGTTGGCCACCTCTGGCGATCCAGGTCATCGTACCTGCATGTAAATTCTTTCCTAAACGGGAAACTCTGTTCGTACCTGCATATTTGATGATTATGTGATTCAATTCAAGTCGAGATTACAGTGGTACCTTCACTTTCATAAAAAGTTACTAGCGAATAAGTTTTCCCGGCAGATTTTTTATTTAACAGAGACGGTACCTACGTCCGGACTACGCAGCTACCGAGAATTAAAAACCAAGTATAAGACTTTTTTATCGATCTAAGTAGATTTCCAGTTACATAAAAGAACTGTGCACAATATAAACAATCGTATGTTTTACATACCAAGTTTGTGAGCCACAAAAAACGTGTTAATAGAGCAGGGGAAACCCCAAGAGACAAAGCCCAATTCTGCACTGTGGGTTGCGAGTTAAAATATTTTACTCAGCTTCGTAACAAAATTCTTCGTCGTGTTATGTTGGTACTTAATGTTAACTTTTATGAGGATCATGATGACTTGGAAGAAATATTTAGCTACAGACTCATACACTTTCTCAGCAGAATAATATAAAGGTAACGTCGTATAGGCAATCTAGCCAGTTTGATCAGACTGTATCCTAGATATCTGTAGGTACCTATGTTTTCCACAGGAAACTTGAACCCTTATGATTCAATAGGTAGGGCGTTTAAAATTATAATTGGGCTTATAAGGTAAAAGGTCACACGTATTCGTAGTAGATATACTTACTTGGAGACCTTCGCCGAGGTAGTTATAAACTCATTTTTTATTGATCTATTAAACTTTCCATGCATGCTAATGGGTAGCATTAGACATGACTGTCATGATTGCGTTACAGGTTGCATGAGCGCCGATGTAATTATCTAGTACCTGCCCACTGTTCAGCATGTTATCTGTGGTTATCATATTGTAAATTGCTCAGTAAATAATAAATCAAAATACCTTTGTTTTCAGGCTTCGTTGGGCCATAAAAACACAAAAGTTTGTTAGCATATAGGAACTTAAATGTATGTTGGTATCACTTCCAATGCACTATGTCACTCTGCAATAACATGTCCTGTGGCCAGGAATTCTCGACTAAAAAGAACAGGCCAAGTTTCAGTCGGACTCACCATTATCTATAAAATGGTCAAAACATTCATATTGGCTATAGGAGAGATTTCTAAAATGTTTTTTTTTTATTCTGGTCACACAGTATTTGTTGTACCTGAAACAATGAAATAGGTACACGATTCTGTGAAAAATTTCAGCTGTGTAACTATCACGGTTCATGAGATTCAGCCTGATGACAGACGGAGGGACATATAGACAACGAAGTATTAAGTAGTAATAGGATCTCTTTTTTACTCCTTTTTTCGGAACCCTAAAAAGGACTGATATCTAGGTAGATATGTATAAGGGCACACTTGAGAGACACATTCGATATTGATGTTGAAAGTAAAATGAGTTACAAAGTCGCCAACCAGGAGAAAGAAGGACCCATTCTACTTAGAAATAAAAACTGGATAGAGCACGTCCCGAAACACCTTCTGGAGCGCAAAGCGCATGCACAACAAAAACACCAAACCCGCCTGCATAAAAATAACGAACTCACATGTCACAAGGCAGAAACATATTGAATACTTAGGTACAGTTCAGGAACTTAACAGTATGGAAGGTAATATCTCACCTTAAATTATTAGTTTTCTGGTATTCTCTCTGGGCAGGTATGCCTTTTAAGTTTCTTGTTTGACCCGTAGTATAAACATATGTAGTGTGTTAAAGGTTCATAAAACGCACGATGTACAAGATTGCCATCCCATACACTATCTACACGAACACAAGGCAACCCTTTTCTTCGTTTTACGACTTGCGCCGAATGATAAGTTGCTGACACATTCTATACTTTACCGCCTTGGAAGTAGGCAAAATGTTCCTGAAAATACCTACATATGTACATAAATACAGCCAGTGTGAATGCGAGAACTTTGCTATACCTACCTCTAGTTATTGTCACACAGGGTAGGTAGGTACCTACCTACCAATATTAAAAAGAAAAATGTTTTTCCATCTGACGATATCGCCTATATTAGTCACACCTACATTTCTTTAAGCCCTAATACCTATTTCATACGTAGGTACTAGTACGTAAATAAGAATGAGCAGAATTGCAAGGAAAATTTTCATACGGGTGCATGAAGGATTCTAGTAGGTCTGTAAAAACAAGAGAAACTAACACTGTATTTATTTTAAACCACAAGGATTTCACGTAGGTCTGTTTTCATCTTCATCCCAGGAATGTTTATAAATAGTGAATGTTGTGCAAGAATGAACAACATTAGCTGGCTATTAGCTATTTTTAACAAAAGTACCTCATCAACTGAGATTATTGCTACATTACAGATATTTAAACACGTTACGTTAATTAAGCAGGAATGTGTATGGGCATACCTGCAATTTGTATTTCAATAATTGTTATTATTGATTTTAACTAAAGTTATTATCTTTTAAAGACGCGAAGTAATAGTAGGTGGTAAAATATAATGATGTAGTTACGGTTAGAATGGAAGTGGTACTAATTTACGGCTTGTGTTTGTAAACCATAAGGCGCACATGACTGATTTGCTTACATTTACGCCTACGCGCGTGCCCTGTATTAGTTGCGTATTAGTTAAACTTACGTGTATTCTGTGTTGCATTGTGTCAAAGTATATATGTATGTATATTTACCTAACGACAATCAACTGACGGTTCATAACGATTTCTCCTTCTAAGCATAAGGAACAAGGAAGGGTTGGCGGGACCTGCCAACATTTTGGCACGCTATCAAGCAATCAAGGATTTAGCTATGAAACTATACCCTGAAATATTCGGGGTAAGTTCTGACCCAACGACCAACATATTCAACTATATAGAAAATGATAATGCGGGATTCGGAATAAAATAAGTATGTATACAAAAAAAAAACAACTTTTGACTCGTAAAAATATTTGATGTTCTAAGATCAGAAACAAGAACAATAAAACATTAATTAATAACTTGGAACGCTTGCCTGTGGAAAATGTCGTCTACTTATCTTGTGACTTTTCTGACCGTCCTGTGTAAATGTCGCAGTCATCTGGTTCATTCTGCGCTTCGAATGAATGAATAGTAGTTTATAAATTAAAAACTAAACAGTTTTTTGCACGAAAAAAAGGTGTTCCTGAAAATTCATAGTAAACAGTTGTTTTAAGAAAGATAATGTTTATGTTGTCGGTACACTTGAGCTTTAATGATTTTACGAGATACTCGTTGATACTGGATAAAAGTTCAGCTTTTTAAATTAGGCCAGGAAAATCCTTGCCCTAACATGTCTTTTGAGAACTGATTACCAGCAATAGAAATAATAAAAGAAAACAAATAAAACTTTCCATTTAACAAACCGAAACATGAGATTGTATAAAATTCACTTTGTTATAATAAGATAGACTGCCAAAGACGTGACGACTAGGGCATGCAATACCGGTTAACCGGTTTCGTTTTTACCGGTAAATCGCCCATTTTTGCGAGTTTTAAATTACCGGTAAAAATAATATGAAACCGGTAATTTACCGGTTTTTACGTTTTTCTGATAAAATATAGCAATTGTTCATTTAACGTCAAATCTTTGTTATTTAGCCTGAACATAATGTATTGTTGCATACATTACGTATTGTAAGAGTGTTAAAGTTGCTGTTTTTTAGGAAAGTAAACTTGTGTGTCCTTAGATATCTCTAGGTTAGATACAAATCTTCTTTCTCATCTTAATTTATAAAATCTAAACAAATTGTATTCATTCCGTTATTCTGTTTTTCCTCATAGCTGTCGGCTCATACTAGGTACAAATGTAGCTAATGCTTATTTTACCTATTCTATGACCTTACTGAGCAAGCAAGGGCTTTTACTTCACCACCATGCGGACAGCTCTGAGGACACGGTGGAGCACACAGTCCAGGTGTGCACTGCCTGGGAAGGGTACCGCCGTGTTGTCGTCGAGGCAATAGGCAGCGGCGACCTTTCGCGTCCTTCCCTGGTTCAAGCCATGGTCCGGAGCTAGAGGGAATGGGAAGCCGTCGCCTCCTTATGCGAAGCAGTCATGCTCGAGGAGGAGACGACAGAGCGACTGCGAGTAGCACCTCTCATCCCAGCCGCTGTAGTGGACCAGGAAGACAACACGGGCGCCAAGGGTCGAGAGGCGACTCCCGGCCAACGTAGGTGTCGGTCTGTGGGCGGTGAGTTCGGGTGGCTCATCGTTCCACCGTCTGCATAGACAACAGACCCGTGTCAGCGTTGTTCCACGGGCTCCTCAGGGAGATGTCAGCAAACCTAGTGGGGCACCCAGCAGGCCTCCCGGGATTGTTCGAAAGAGTTACCGCGACCCTGGTCCATAAAACGCCTACTAAAAAACATGGGTTTTAGACAGAAAGAGTCTGTAATTTGATGATTTACCATAAAAAAGGGCTTTCACTCCAATGAAAAATATGTTTTTTTAAGGTAATTCTTAGCGTTTATCCCGTCTTGTGACGGGGTCGGCTTTCCGTATCTTCCTTCTTCCACTTCGCTCTATCCTCCTGAATAGACATCTTCCTCTTCGATTTCGCAGATTTTCATGTCATTCATTACGACATTCAACCACCACGGTTTCGGCCAGCCTTTGCGCCTTTGACCGGGTCTATTGAGAGTGAGTATCACATTCACACTGCCGATGTCCTCACGTGTCACTCCTTTTTACATGTCTGTAGGTACCATCGCAGCCGTTTCTCTTGCATTTTGTCGGCGACATCGCGTACGGACTGACATGTTTTTGTTACGGCCCACGTCACAAAAAAACGTTTACCACCTTATACTTTGCATATTTATTTAGTTTTTGCTTTAAGACTACCCAATCTTATTGTTATAATATCACATTTAAAAAAAATACAAAAATTACCGTTTTACCGGTTTACCGGTAAAAATATTTTTATTACCGAATTTTTACCGGTAATTTTTGTTTTACCGAAATTGCATGCCCTAGTGACGACATTACCCCCTGATTGCTGTTTCATACAACATGGCGGATGGCCTGTATTTTCATGTTTTATTTCAGTTACGAAAAACAATTGATGTCAGTCTGATTACGTTACAGTTTTTACTGAATCTGTGAATGTTATTTTATTACATTAACTAACTTCCGGTGTGTGATGAGGTGTGTTGATTAAAAGTAGCCTATGTTTTAATCCAGGGTATCACCCTATCTACATACCAAATATCAACCAAATCGGTCTAGCCGTTTTTGCGTGAAAGAATAACAAACATACTTCCATACGTTCTCACAAACATTCACATTTATAATTTTAGTAGAAAGTAGGATATATTATGTGTGTTATTGATAACAAATAAATTGAAACGCGTTTGTCTTGAGACCTTACTAAGGCGTCGTCCTAGTTGGCAGCGATCGCACGATGGCGCGATGCGTTTTTCATCTCACTATCTCACTTGCGAGGTTCAAATAGGACACTCTGATGAAATCTGTATGTTTGAACTCATCGAACGACGAGAACGCATCGTGTCATCGTACAGTCGCTGTCAATTAGGACGACGTCTTAGATGAAAAACGCATCGCGCCATCGCGCGATCGCTGCCAATTAGGACGACGCCTAATACTCCCAGAGTTTTAGTGCTCAAAAAACATGCAGTTAAAAATTAATTTTAATTAATAAGATTATTAGATCTTAGATTTCAACGTAAGGTATTAATAATTCAATAAAGAAGAAATAATTCTACTAATATTATTATTTATTTATAAGAAATTATTGTAGGTACATTCTCAATAAAGATAACATTTCATCTTCTTGAACATGCATAATTTATCTGGCATGGTGTAATGAAGCTAACCAAGGATCGTAAGGTACAATATGGATGGCGTAATAATAAGAAATGCCTGTGGCGAATTGCGAGGATGCTTTTGTATGAGCTAAAATGATTTGAATAATGCGTAAATACACCATGACCTCAATTTTAAAAATGCACTGTGACTAACACACGCGATAGTCACCACAAATCTATTTTAACGAGAAGGATTCACACAGCACTATTATGCATTGCGTTGTCACCTGGTATAACAAACATACTACATTTTGTGTGGGCGACTGTGAATCATCTTAAAAATCAACAATGATTGAGTTCAACAACTGTATTTATTTATTTTATTAATTCATAAAAAATCACCAAGAATATTGAACAGCTGATTGATGGTCTTCTGAAGAAATAACCATTTCTGTTAATCATAGATAGAGAACATCTCATAGGTCTAATCAAGGCAACAGAAGTTGTCAAATAGCTGTTTTTTCACTATAACATTATTTCATAAGCTGAAGCATAGAATGCTTTAATGTGTGTACAATTGAAATTTACATATTTTTGTACATAAAGTCACACATTTTGATTTTATGTATATCTATGAATTACAGAAGGTTTTAAGATTAAATATGACTAACTTAAACTAAATTAACAGATAGTATTATCCTCCTTTCTTCCATTTTTCTCCTGGAGTATACTCAGTCATAGGTTTTCCTGATATGCCACAAGTCCCAATGCCAACTCTACCAGTCAAATTATCAGGTGAAGCAAATATGCTTTTTGTCCTTACACCAGGTTTCTTGGCTGCCTTGGTGTGGAAATTCAGCCATTTATTCTTTTCAGTTTCTCTTTCCTCTTCAATCTGTTTAAACCTTTGCTGCTTTTTCTGTTTTTTCTTTTTAAGGTATTCTCTATTGTAGCCTTTGCCATGTCTGTAACAAGAAACAATTGTCTTGTAAATGTAATAATGTAACATTCAGCTTCATGTACATACTTAAGCATTATATTTCTGCAAAAATGTATGAATCAGTTGTGTAACTTACTTGCTTTCATCTCCACTATGAGGTCTCTTCAGACTGCTACCCGGTATTACCTTTACATCATTAATTGAAACTACTTCTGCAGTAGCATAACCATCAAACTTTACTTTCAAAGTATCCTCAGTAACATCTTCAATGAGTGCTTCATAAAATCTGTAAAAGAATGTGAATATATAAATATTTAGATTACAGGACACTGTTGAAAATAAGTGATGAGTATTTGTACAACTTTATATTAATAAATAAAAAAATATTGTTTGGCTGTAAAACGGTAAATATGGAATGCTATAGCCCATAGTTTGTGGGTGTATAGATGTACAAGAGACACAACAGATTTTATTTGAGTTGAGTTTGCAGTATTCACAAGGATAAAACTCATAACATAAAAAAATAATTGTACACTGAATTGCTTCGCACAACTGGATGAGAAATAAGTTCCATAGGAATTTGAATCATTATCACTAGTGTATGTGTTGATAGCAACACATTTATTGACTTGAATTATGGGCCCTATCAGTTGATATAATACTTTTGTTACCTTTAATGCCTGTGGTGCATGCTTTGGCAGGAATAATAAAGAGTTAAAACCAAAAGCATGTTACATGTAAACCTATTGTTGTCTAGCGTGTTTTAGAATACTTACTATGCCAATTATTATAGGTATGTACATAAACATAATATGATTATACCCTAAACAAACATTAATTTGGCATTTTAAAGTCTTTTTCAGCATCAAATGACAGGCTTACGCTTGGTAAATGTAAATATCATTTGACAAAAACTATTTTGTTGTGTTGGTTTTAAACAAAGAACATGTTGGTAAAAACAACTCACTGTCCATCTGATCTCCATTTAGCCAGGCACCGTTCTCCGACTTGCCAATTTGAAAGGTATTTGTGAGCGCTTTCATCATCCTCGGCCGCCAACAGGGACGCTGTAACATCATGATCATTACTAGAACCATGAATATTAGGGACTTTGGAGTCACCATCTTGAGTTTTTATAAGATCTTGTGTCAACTCTATTACTTCTTCCAAGTCAGCCTTTAGTTTCAGCAACTCCTCGTTCTCACCATCAGTGAGCAACGCTGCTTCTACCTGAAAAAAATAAAACATTAACCTCATGCATTTGTAACACACGAACTCATCAAACTTTAATCGATTAGAGCTATCACTAACCTGTTGAAGTTGCAGTTTATAATTCCTTAAATCATCTGCCATTGTAAATGTTTATTTTTTTCCTAAAACTAATATGAATTCAGATAAATTAAGCTTTGGGAAGCTATTTTTTGACGCATTACAACACAATTCAACAATAATCGTAATCGTTTTCGTCAATCAATCCATAGACAATATATATAGAATAGAGTCAATAGAGAATTAACTACAGACAAAAAAACAGAAAGCTAGCATACCATAGATATTATTTCGAGTTGAATAATAATTTAACTAATTTTTGTTTTATAGATTTGTTTGCGGTTTCCTAAAATGGTGAATAGTTTAGTTAGCTTGAGTTATTAATGCTTTGTACAAACTGGATAACTTGATTTTGGTAATCCAACTTTTTGACCTCTACAGTTCCTTATTATTCTTACCCAATAATTTTTCCATGGTTAATTTTCAGTAGGAAACCTACAAAGTAACCGCGGGAAAACGGCCAGTTTTACATGTATTTTTTTTTACTGAAGTGTCCTTTCCATTATTCAACTGTAGACAAAGTTAAAAACAGTATATTTGTAAGCAGAACATGTAAGAATAGTTCTTTTTTGAGGGTAGGCTTATAAACAAAAATAATCGTTTTTTTTCCCAATCAGCCACCTGAAAATAAAGTCGTTGACCTTTGGTTTTTTTGCATGAATAAAGACTATATACATGGCCATCAATAATACAGGATTTGAAATGAGCAAAACGCACGTCTCAGCTCAGGTGTGATACCGGGTTGGTCCGAAATAGTATTGTGGTATAGAAATTTTCGCAAAAACAGGCTGAAGTCTAGAAGTAGAGGATTGATACCATTGCATATCATATATGATCATGATTGAACATGTTAGACATATAATTAATTACTTGGAATAAGTGCCTAAAGAAAGAAATTATTAATGAAATTGAAAATGCTTTCACAATATAAAAAAATAATTTATTTCAATTTCTAATTCGTTTTCACATTAAAAAAGTTATGCATGAAATATATAATTTATTATTAATATCTTAATGTTAATTCTTAATAGGTATATTACACATTTACTGAAGACAAATAAGTATATAATATTATGTACATTCATTTAAAATCAGTCCAAACTGGTATAAATTAGCCAAAGATTACAATTGTTAAGTTTTATTTGCATGTTTTTCAGTTGTTGGTTATAAGAAATATATGTACCTATAATACTTTTTATGTAAATTAATTTAGTTACTATCAGAAATACCTTAATACGTTTCAAAATTAAAATTACTGTTTCTGATTTAATAATTTACGTGTACTTTGACTTTAAAAATTATAAACTTTTAAATGTATAAAACGAGAAAAATAAATGCGAGAATAAAAAGATCACAGAATAACAAATCCTATATTCTATGATGTATCCATAGCATTGTAAAAGGTTTATGTGGTTTTGTTTTTATAATAAATGTGCTTAATAAATCAATATTGATTCAAGATAGCTTAACCAAAGGAGTCAGGCTGCTGTGATGTAATTGATAATTTTTGCGTTTAACGTCGGATATTGATTAGTTCTTGTTTGTTATCATTGTTATTTCCATTATTTCTTATATTTCGAAGAACATAATTTAACTGTCGACACTGACGAGATGGCTTTGTAATGCAGTAGACTGGTGGTACCGCCGCCGAGAAGCGAAGTCCTCGTTGTCGTCGTTCAATCTTTCCTGTTCTACGGATATGTCTCCATGCACCGGCGTCACAACCAACTGTTCATACTCTAAAGGCCGTTTTCTATGTACAGAACATTAATTTATTAATAAGAAAAGTGAATTGATTCAATAAATGACAAGGTACGACGAGCGGTGGATATAGTTTGATGGCTTACCCAATCAACTGTAGGAAAGAAATCTTCAGCCAGTGGAAAAAACGGAACTCTGAGGCACGTCCAGGTTTTAGGGCAGGATTAGCCGCACCAATGTAAAGCCAGAACAACCACAAGATACTGAGGCAGCCGAGAGCATAGCCCCAGTGTACGAGAAACATGAGCAGCAATTTAATTCCTACCTGAAATTACATATAAATTATGAAACATTTCAATTTCTTGTCGTAACGCAATGGATAAATCGGGTATTGAAAACTGTATTTAATCAGATATACCTGAGTTTTGCTTACACAGGTGACATAAATTAATACATACCCCAACCAAGGACAACCATCTATTACATAGATGCGAGTACCAGTTCTTGTTTTTAGAATGAACGCTAATGCTCGGTCGTCGAACATCTCCGTTAGACGTTCGTCCATTCATGATAGCGGAATCAGTCGGCGATGGTGTAAAATCCTGGAAGAAAAAAAACTTAGTTCACTTTATTGTAATTACGAGACTAAATATTCTGAAGGTCTGAAAATACCGTTATCAATAGGTTTGTGTTTGAATATCTCGTATTAGGAGCGGGTGTAGGTAGAACTTACCCCAACATTCTTATGCCTGATTCTTTCCGGGAATAACAAATCAAGGTCGCTGCCAGTAGCCCCGTAAACTTGGGTGTCTCGTTGGGAACTACCTTGATATCTGAAAAAAATATAATTATCTTTATTCAGGTAAAAATTTAAGATAATTATAATGGAATTGGAGATGTTTTTTCACTTGAAGAAATCCTACCTTTTCTTTAAAAAAGGTAATAAATTTTAGGTAGTGCATACCACACAGGGCATTCAAATTGAAAGGGCTATTCTTACGACGCGTGATCGACACCTTTATTGAGTGGTGTTCCTCAAACTATATCTTATTTCGGGTTCTCTTTACTAAGTATCACATGCCAGACACATAATGATTTGGCAGTATGTTAAAACACATAGTTTTATTGTAACAGCAAAAATTAAAACAACAGGTTGGAGGCAGTTAGCATTCGGGCATGCAATGAATGGACTCTGAATAAAAAACAAAACATACCTCATTTCGCGTCTATGTTGCAAATCAAAAGTCTGGGCGAGAGCAAAATAGGAATAATCAATGCAAGCATAAGTGATGAGGAACGGCATAGTGACAATGGGTGCAAGTTGATTGATGTCTCCAATGATGATGAATGTTACAGTCACCACGGCTACTACCACCATTGAGTATATTGGCACTTTGTTGGGCCCTCTCTGGAAATAACAATAGGATTTTAAAAGAAGCACCATTATTTGTTAGCTTAATCTCAATAGCGATTGTGGTGGTATATTCAAGGCACACATCTATTTCAAAACATATTTAGATCTCATTCCTTTTATAGCATAGGTCTTGTCTTACTAAATACTATCTATTTATTATTTGTTAAACCAATACAACACTCATTTTCTGTGTAAATGTACCACTTACCCCATTTCCAAGAAATTCCAGTCCTGGAATGACTTTCTCATTGGCAATGCTTTGTAAAACCCTGGGTGTGCCATACATGGCACCTAAACACGAACTCATTGAACTGACATAGAGACCAGCTAGTAATAGAACAGTCACAGCAGATATATCTGCAGTAATGGACAGGTTTTGAAGCAAACCTTCCCTGGTCACAGTTGCTGCTAGAGTTATTATAAACATCAGATATAAAAATGTCCTGGAAACAATATATAAGAGATGTTTAATTGTCATGGTTAATGAGAATTAAATTTTCTTAAAGATTGGGAAATAATTAGCTTACCCAGTGCCAATAGCAGCTAAAGAACCATTGGGTATATTTACAGAGGGATTTTTCAAATCTCCGCTCATGTTGATTCCTGCTAATATACCAGTGATGGTGGGGAAGAACACTCCAAAGCATTTGAACCAAGTGTAACCATCTTGGTAAGCGGGCCATGTATTATTTGCTGCTACTCCACTGAGCCACCCTTTAAATTCTAGCTGAACTGCAAAATGTACAAAACAATTAGATATAAATTATGGAGATTACTAGTCTCCATCTAATTTAGATATATATTTGTATGACTTACGTTTTTCATCAGTAGGTACTGTTGTGAATGATCCCACAAAGAAGTCAAGTGCAGCTAACATGATGATCATTAACAGTGCAAATTGTAATTTGACCACCCATTTCACTCCAGCTACATTAATGGTGCCAAGCAGCAATACTGCAGCTATAGCAAACCCTCTGGAGGCCCATTTGTGGGTATCACTAAGTGGATCTTCAACTACAAATCCAGCCATAGATTCACCAAAACCAAACACATTTAAGGCACAGCCTACAGCCTGAAAAAAGGATTTAATGTAGATTAAGTGTAGGTAGATTTTTGATGTGATTATAATAGTAAGGGTGCTTAAGTTATTTTGTTCTTCTGCTATAGCGTGTAAACACATTTCTTGTACAAAACTAAGATTTCAGAGAGGCATAGATGAGGCTTAGGTAACAATCTGAGGATTTATAATATTTTTAGTGTTCTGATGTGTATTATGTATTACCTGACCAAAACAGTATATCATGCCAAGAGCTCCTCCCATTCGGGAACCTAATGTGTGTGCCAGCAAAAAGTACACACCACCACTTTCTATTCTGCATCTTTCACAAATTCCCACTGCAGACAACACTGAGATCAAAGCTACAAAAACTGAAAAATAAAGAATTGTCTTTGAGATGCTATTTAGAATTATCAGGCATGTTAAGTAATAACAAAGTGAACAATTTGTAATACAAGCTATTTTCCACAGTTTAACTTGGATCCAAAGCGATCTACTTCTTATACATAGATAAAATATGCTGTACATATGACATCCAAAACAAATGTGGTTTTTCATTGGAAGAATATAGATATTTCTAAATTGTTTTATTACAAGACTATAAATATACACATAAGTACTGGTTTAAAAATTTAAGAATCTGATAAATTACCTGTAAAAAGTACTATAAATATTGCATTGACTAAGCCTGCTTGTCCAACAATCCATCCAGATCTTAGAAATACAATAACTCCAAAAATATTTATAAGGCATGATGTAAATACTCCATCCCAAGTACCAAAAAGCACAGGCTGGGATATAAAAAAGTTTGATTTCCACCACGGTACATCACCCTGAAATATGATTAAAAATCAATTATCATAAACAATAGAAACTCTTCATTTATCAAGTATTGTTAATCTGGAGATATTTGCAAATGATAAGATAACTACTTCCTTACCGATATTACCAATAGTACCTACAAATGTACTGAATTCTAAAAATGTTCCACTTATTAATGTGTAGTAGACAATGGCATGAGAAGCTGGAGTCTTAAGGTGGCAAATACAAATCAAGATTTCTAATGAGAAAAAGTTGATGCATATTTATAACTATTTTCACTCCATCATAACGTAAACAAGGATGGTACTTGTGAAATGGTATTCCATATTCATATAAAATTTAGGGGTCTAAAGAACCCATTGAAAGTAACTTAGGCAGCAGCAATATAACCAGGTACTTTGCTTATTACTGATGTTTCTTGGGAAAGCGAAAGTATGTCATCGCATCCAAACCAGTGATTTCTCTTAGTAAAATATAGTTTACCTGTATATCTGCAAAAATTTCATTAGCTCCTGAAGCTTGATGTCCACCTGAGCCATATTGTGATTCATTGCCTAAATCCACGAAACCACCAGACTGTCTTCTCATTCGAGCTCTGTCAAATCCTGGTTCGTCACTCCGAAAACTATCTATATCTAAATCATTTCTCCTTTGGCGATTACTTTGATCCATTTTGATAGAAGTATTAGCAACTACGTATAAATATCAAAAGAAAACATCGATAAACATTATTCTTGGCTGTTTACTTATCTAAGGAAATCACTGACATGACATGACATTGACTGCTAGTGCTAGTGCGTTCCGATTTCCGAAGTTTTTCGTCACGTCGTTTTATTTGTTTCGTATTCATAGGAGACTCATAATTTGTCAGTGATTATTACAGATCATTGACATATAACTTCACAGATGCGTCGGAGCAGATCGAAACAAAAGTTTTATTTTAGTTTTGCTGTGCGCCAATCAAACAAAGACAAACGTCAAAGTCAAACTTGACAAAACACGTAAAATGACAATGCGTTAAGAGTGTGTTCCGAAATATATATCCATCACTTTGGCAGATATATTAAAAAGAATGAATTCCAGTCTATAATATAGAATAGTCTCTATTGGATTGGGGGCCCTAATAATAGACGCTGACCAGCTTTATGGGAGGGTTTGTTGTGAAGGCTAAGGTATCGTTGCGCGGCGCAAAAGGTTTAGTTTGTGCTGGAGTGACAGTCGGTAGTATGATTCCAACTTGCACCTTTAGATGTTTATGATCCCAAAAAAATCTGGTTTTGTAACGTTACAGTGTTTTCACACCCTTGCACACGGGTGATATTTGACCATTAAGGCTCAAGTTACCTACAAGGCTACAAGATGTGGGCTACAACATCAACATCCATTTTTCTTAAAACAACTGTTTACTTTGAAAATTAAGGTAGAATTTATAGAAACAGTCGTTTTAAGAAAACTGACGATTGTCCGTGAACGTTTACCTTAATGAAATTAACGGTGACATATTTTATAACCGACGCTTACAATATATAGAATGTTCCTTGATCAAATGGAACGGCGGCAGTATCAATGGACAGGATAATTTGCCAACTTTTTGACGCGTTGTAATTATAGCTACTTTTAATTTTGATTTTTGACATCGTGCCGGACTGCCGAATTGATGGTCATGTATTCGATTCCCGGTACGGTCAATATTTGTGTGATAAACGTGCTCGTTGGCTGCGGTCTCTATTATATGTATATGTAGGTACGTATGTAAGTAAATGTATAAGTAAATAAAGTGTATCAAGTTTTTCAATCGAGTTAGCACCCATAACACAAGCTAATTAATAGCTTAACATGGGTTTAACAGACCGTGTGTGTAGGTGCCAAGATATTTATTGATTACATTTACAACACTTACAAGTTGTGCTCGAAGAAAAATTTGTTAAAAGTACTTACTTACCCTAATTTTTTTTCAGTTAGTTTTATGAGAGTTCGCCTTTTGTTTGATAATATTTTACAAAAAAATAGATTTGGTTGTTGTGGGGTCCGACCAAGAGCGGTTCGTGTACATACATATTATGTTGTAATAATCATTAGTTTTATTGTGGACATTGACAACACTGGCTGTGTTAGGTATATAAAGCTGAAAAGTTTTGTTTTTGCTTAAACATATTAATCTTAGGAACTGCTGATTTCAGAAAAAATATTTCAGAGTTAGGCTGCCTATTTATCATAGAAAACTACTTATATGCTTCTTTTTATTCAGGTGCACGAAGTATTCGCATGTGAAGTCGCTGACGGAAGCTAGTAATAATTATAAAGCTGAACATATTTTGTTTGCCTTAATACATATATGAATCTTTAAAAACTTTGAACATTTTCTTGCCTGCACTTTCTTGAAAACTGTCGTTTAACACATAGGTGTCTTCTACAAGCACTTAAAGTGCCTTTGTGCTTTGAAAGTATTTAAATAGGTTAAGTGTAAGCCTTTTATTTATTTTTGGTAGTAGTTACCCAAGCAAGTGTATTGATAAACGCCATTAGTAACAGGTGCGAATTTATCATTAGGTAGGTTAGGTACCTACTCTAAATAAGAAATAAGAAATAGGGATAGAATGCATTTAAAACTAAAACGTGATCCTAATAATGTCACACTTACTACTACTTATAAAAGATATCGAAATTTTTGTAATTGCTTAATTAAAAAATGTAAAATCAAATACGAAAAATATGAATTAGAAAAGGCAAAAAACAATAGTAAAATGCTCTGGCATAGCATTAAAAATATTACCAACTCGCACAAAACTAAACCTCCCAATCAGGAATTATTATCTATTGAGGGAACGCCGGTTGATTCTGCTAATCTAGTTAATGGGTTCTTTGCTTCTGTTGGTGCAAACTTGGCTGGTAGGATACTCCCCACATCGTTGACATCTGATACAGGCACTGAAGGTGCCTCTGCGGATTCTTTTGTTTTGCTTGAAACGGATGTTGATGAAGTGAGGAATGTTATCAACAACTTAAAGTCGAGCAGCAGTACTGGATATGATGGCATCTCGAGCCAACTGCTTAAACTGATCCAAGAGTTCATTGTACCCCCCCTGACCGACCTCTTCAATGATTGCTTGAATCTTGGTGTCTTTCCGGAGGTTTTTAAGCAATCTATAGTTATACCCATTCACAAGTGTGGCGAGAGAGACTGTGTCAACAATTACCGTCCAATATCTTTACTACCGTCTTTATCGAAGGTCCTAGAAAAGATTATTAATAAGAGGCTCGTCAAATTTTTAGAATCAAAAAATTTGTTATCTGACGCCCAATATGGTTTTAGGCAGGGCAGATCAACCGATGATGCCGTACACACATTTACAGAATTTGTTGCAAGGAAGCTAGATGCCAAAACTAAATGCCTAACAATATTTCTGGACCTTGCAAAAGCTTTCGACACAGTCTCTCTTCCCAAGCTTTTAGCTAAGCTTGAGAGTCTCGGTATCAGGGATAAACAACTTTCTTTGTTTGAAAGCTACCTCCTGGGTCGGACACAGAGGGTAAGGATATCTGACACATTAAGCGGGGAGTGTTCTGTTAACTTTGGAGTCCCTCAAGGAAGTATTTTGGGCCCTACCCTATTTTTATGCTACATTAATGGATTATGTCAACTCAATCTTCAAAATTGTAAAATAATCTCCTATGCTGATGATACAACCCTCACCTTTTTTGGAGACTCGTGGTCAAGCGTATTCGAATACGCCCAACTAGGCTTAAATAGGGTATGTCATTGGTTATCTAACAACTCACTAACATTAAATACAAATAAATCGTACTATATAACTTTTTCTCTACGTAATTCTGTTTCACCACCGCATAAAATTATAGCGCATTCATGTGATTTAACCCAAAGCACAAATTGTTCCTGTCCACAGATTCAAAAAACTAAATCTATAAAATATTTAGGGGTAACCATTGACGAAAATCTTAATTTTTCAGAACATATAAGTAATGTTGCAAAAAGAGTGCGAAAATTAGCATATATATTTAAACAACTAAGACATGTAGCGGACTCTAAAGTTATGAGAACAGTCTATTTAGCGCTTTGTCAATCCATCCTTGCCTACTGCATTTCTTCCTGGGGTGGAGCAGCTAAGAGCCACCTAATAGAATTAGAGAGGGCCCAAAGACTTATATTAAAAATTAGTTTATTTAAACCAAGGCTTTTCTCTACCTCGGAACTCTATGAACTAGCTGAGGTACTAACAGTTAGGCAACTGTATGTTCTTTCCGTTGTTCTTAGGCAACATAGGCTTCTTCTATTTAACCCAAGTAACCCAACGTTGTCTCAGCGTCGTAAGTATCAAATATGCCCTACAGAACCAGCCAGAACAGCCTTCAGCAATAAATATTTATTTTTTAAAGGTGCACGTTTATATAACTATATTAATAGAAAACTTTCAATCTACTCAAATACAACTCTAGAATGTAAGAAAAAAGTGATCAAATGGCTTCTTACTCTTAAGTATGAGGAAACAGAGGAACTACTTAACACGCACAAAGATATCTAACATCCACACACAATCACAAACACAACACACTCACACTCACACGCACGCACAATCACACACACCCCAAAACATTTTCACTTCCATAACTCGCTCATCTAGCTCACTCCCAAACTAACTGTTCTTAAGCTATTTATTCACAAAATATTTACATTAATTGAAAATAAAATAAACTTATCTATATATACAACTTAAAACTAATATAGGGCATCAAAAAATTGCTCCTCATCGCTGTCACTGGGTAATGTACCCAAAAGACTGGCAGCATTGCCACGTTGGATGGCAATGCTCAACCTCTGTGCGAAATAAAAGCCAGCCTTTGGGTCCCGGGAAGTGTCAACCAGGCGCTGGGAGATATCCCTGGCAAGAAGGTGGGCGCTCGGACCCCACGGCCCTAGAGTTTCAACCCCAAACGGCTCAAACATGTAATTGCCTATAAGGTTACTATATTTGCGCCGCTTGAGGTTCTCTGCTTGTGCAGCGGCGGAGCCAGCACGACATGCAGTTCCGGGAAGGTGAGATGGCGCAAGAGTGTCGACGCATGTCGCGTCCCACACTAAAGTCCTACCCACCTTCCACGGAAATAGCGACATGCCGTCTGGTCTCTTGCCATCGTCGCGTGCCAAGCCATTTGGTTCGAGTACGGCTGGCACGCCGACGGCAACAAGAGCGCGACGGATCACGTCGTTTATGTTTGCATGTCGTGGTATGCGGCCGGCACTCCGGCTGCACGACAGGCCGTGGTGACCGAGGCTGTTGACAGCTTCCCCGCAGTGGCAGCGATGAGGAGAGCAGCATGGAGCACCTAGTCGGAGGCAAACGGCGAGTCTGAAGGTGGTGTCATCAAACATGGTGCCTGTGTTTGAAGACGGAAGTGCAAGAAGCCATAGACCCGACTCCCATTCACCCACAGCCAGTAGGCGCGCTCGCTCTGCAGAAGTCATTGACGTATCGATTAAACTTTTCCGTATTACTCTGCAGAGCGGCTCATCCCACTGTCTCTGAGAGGACAGGTTGGCGGGTAAGTCGGTGTTCGGGCATGCGACTTTCCAAGCGTTTAAAGCCTCAGTCAGGCTTGGCACCTCAAAATTGACCAGTGTGGTGGGTAATATTTTCCTGATCAATTTCTCAGTGCCATGGACCGAGGAAATAAAGGCTGGTAAACTTACACTGGAAATTTTACGGACGCCAAGTCCTCCCATACGGATGGGAAGAGTCGCTTGAGACCAAGCTCTGTCGTCCAAGGCCACATTTAAAATGGATGATAGTGTATGTCTTATAATTTCGTCGATTTTGTCCAAAAGGTTGGTGTGCTTCCATAAATGGGAAGCACGCAAGTTATATGTAAGTTTTGGTCCAAAACAGCAGTACCGTATGATGGTGATGGCTGCATGCATATTAATTTTGAGTAGCCTTTCCGAAACATCATTAAAATTTTGAATTTTCTTCTCAATAAAATCCGAAAATGAATCTTCCAGTATAGGCGATCCAAGGAGGCAAAGAGAACTTTGGTCTATCGGTTTAATTTCAGGAGCTATTGCGAGGAAATTTTGAAGAATAGTCTGTCTGTCAGTCGAGTCGGGTATAAAAAGTTCGCATTTAGATAGGTTGAGGTCGAGGCCAATGTCGTGGAATTTATCTTTTAGGAAAATTAAAAAAAAAAAAAACTGTTCTTTATTTTGTTAGAACCAACATACTTGTTCGGGTCAAGGAGGCCAGGAGACCCATGTCACAAGTTTTTTACTTAGTATGGGCTCCTGTCTCCCTTCCTTACATTAATATTGTTAAAAAAAAAAAAAATGAACGTAAAAAAAATACTTAACTTACCGCACTTATATCGTATCAAAATTGAATATGTATATCCATGTTATTTCCCTATTTCGTCTCGTATCCGTTCTCATACCGAAAAGAGATTTATTGGAAAAACACAAATAGCGCCAATCTTCTTCCCCCAATCTCTGTGTTCACTACTTGTTGAAAGCGGGCCCTACGGTTACAGGGCGCTATAGGTGGGACCTTCAGCGGCTTTCAGGAACTCAGAACCACTTCACGTAAACGATTTTAGATAGTTTGAACGTTATTAGCGTACCTAAGGAGTAGTGGTAAGTCAGGTATGTACTTACTACTTAATCATCATCATGGCGGTTATGAAACTATGTAGGTCAGGTATCTACTTAGGTACCTACATACGACATCAACCGAAATATAAATAACCGAAACCGAAGAAATATAAAAGAAAAATTACAAATATAAATAAATAAACCTATATTATACAAGCAATAATAATTGATTACCTGTTTTACTTGACTTCGTTAACTGTGTGGTTACCCCTTACACCTGTGACTTTTGTTTAATGACTCATCATTCTCCTGCCCTTACCTCAATGTTTTTTTGGGGTCGTCGCAGCATGTTTTCTCCTTCCATACTCTTCTATCTGTCGCTATCTCGCAAGTAACATTCTTTCTAACCATATCGACTCTCATAATAATCCATCTATCGTTTCTTTGGACGTCGTCATCCCCTATATCCATCCACGTTCATGCTCAAAACCTTCCTCACAACATGACTCTCGTTCCTCCGCATCACATGCCCATTAAATTTTTGTTAAATTATTTAACAGTAGTTACATAGTTACCCAGTTACAGTAGCACTCATATAATTTAAACACACTGTTCGAAAATTAAGTTGCCAGCTATCGTAGCATGGGCATTTCATCTGTATTTCTTTTTTCAGATTGCCTGGGAACTTCTATTTTTAAGAAGGCACTGTGAAATGTTAAACTTACTATTTTCAATAATACGAATTTTGAGCGGTATAACCATAATGAGGCCTGGCCTCGTATAATTAAATACACTTCATTGGCTCAGAGAAAAAAATACAAAGTACCTATTAATATAATAAAATTGAAGTTACCTTTCTAGAACAACATTCTCTACACCACAGTAAAATATTGAAATGCTTAGGTATGCATATTTGGTTGTTTTTATATTTAGCTCTATGACATCCTTAATCATACAAGCTGTACAAGTCGCGATGGGAATTTTTATTCATGCTACATATACTTAACTGTGTAAAAATTGATTTTCTACATGACTTGTCATTATTGTGTTTTTCAACTCATCATCATCTCCCGAGCCTTTTCTCAACTATGATGGGGTCGGCTTCCAATCTAACCGGATGCAGCTGAGTACCAGTGTGTTACAAGGAGTGATTTTCACCTATTACAAAATTTTTTTTCTATTGAATTTGCAATGGCCTAACCAAAACCGTCATAAGTTGCCCGATCAAAGAGTCATCCTTGCTATTACTATAGCCGTGTTTTTCCAAACTTTTCTTAAAAGGTTCTAATGTTATTCGGGGTTAAATATTTTTGCTGCGAATCAGGAGGTGTCTTTAATTACGTGACCGCCACATGAGTATTCATACATACTGCTTTATAAATAAAAAAATAATAAGAGAAGGATATAGGTTTAATACTTATTATATTTTGACCGCAGTTTTGGATGCTCAAAATAACCTAAGTTGAAAATATGTTTAAAGTGTTTCCTATGTTCTGTATGTACCTATGTATGTAGATGATGTTGCTGAATAAATTATACATACAGAAATATTTTTGTAATCAACAGCGCATGGCTTAGTTTTAAACGTAAATGAAAATGCTGTAAAAAGTGTGAGCAGAAATGATTTTGTTTGCTTTCGTATAAAGTTCTTTTGTCACTAAGTAAGCAGTTCAGTGCTTTCTGCTTGATAGTTATGAGCTCGTCTATCCTTACATTAGTAGGTATGGAAAGAAAATCCGACTGAGTTATTAATTTCATAATCCAAAGTTTATAAATCTATAGCCACTTATGGTGTAGTTTCATGGCTAAATATTTAGTTGACTCTTTGTGGCGAAGTTTCTGTTCTAGAACATCGATAGAATTCCTCAAAAAACATCCTTGGAGTATCCATGCTTTAAAGTTTGAAATTGTCAAAATCAGGGTTAAAGAGTTCTCAAACTGTAATTTGAAACATTTATGCAAATTTTGTTGTTAATAGCTTTAAACTGTGTCAGAATTTAGGAATAAAGTTAAGTCGGTTTTTACAAGTTAAGCTGACTTATAGCAGTATCTTAAAATGTATCCAGTAATATTACAATTTACCCTAAAAGTACATAACATAGCAGAACGGTAAATTGGCAGGTAAAATAACCGGGAGCAGGGTCGCTACTTCAACATGGTTTCGGGCGCTATCTTAATCGTCCAGCGTTTAAGCATATTTATGTAGCAATAAGTTATCAGAAGCCTAATTACGGCCGCGAAACCACCTGTCCGCTATCATCTGTACATAGGCCTTCGCATATACTTCCGTGCGTCTTACGCGCGGTCCCACCCCCGCGGCGCCATTGGTCGGCGAGGAGACTGCGCGCGCAGTGGCCCTCCTCGCGCCCGGGTGTGAGACGCTGCGACTCCGAAGGAGCCGGTCGCGACGCGATGTGCAGCCGCGGACAGTACTGCCGCGACTACGTCGCTACGCTGCCGTCGGACGCTACGCCCGCTACGCCGCCGCCGACTCGGCCGTGCGGCACATATTTTACACGAATCTGTTATCATTTCGAACTTTGTTTCATGAATGCAATTTTTAAAAGTTACTTTTGGATGCCTAAACTGAAGTTTTTATTGTTTTGATAACTTTCGTAAAGTTTTCAAGCTTAGTTTATTAGTGGTAGTAAGTATTTAAAAGACATTTATTTGGTGATGTGATATGGCTAGGCGACAGCACACTAGTTGCGCATGGCTGGTGGCGGGCGGCTGCGCGTGGGCATGCGCGCTGCTCGTCTCTGTCGCCGCTGAAGCACATGCTGATGTTGACACGTCCACTGGACTCGGGGACAACACACTCACCAATTCAGGTAATTAGCTTATTCCTACAGGTTCCTGAATCTGTCAATAAAACAAGAAAAATATTTCCATATATTTGCATTAGCACAGTAGTGAATAACTAATTATATAATCTGGGGGCTGGTATAAAATTGATCATCAAATGAAGGCAAAGATTTTTTCTTAAAAGCATACAAACAAGTTCTATAAGACGTGAAAATAAGTGAATATAGCAATAATAAAGAAATAAATAATTTTTGAGTAAATTTTGCGGATTTTATACTTTAGCCACATAAAATCAAGTCGTATTTAAATAATTACAACTTTATCTCACTGAGCTGTTTATGCATAACTTATCGGAGCACATTATCAGCATATTATATAGGTATAGGTACCTATACCTACTACACACAGTATATGTGTCATTCAATACACGATAACGTCTCAATATACAAACATTCCATTAAAACAATTATACATATAAGATATGTAGATATAATATTGCGTAGTTTTTATTGTTTTCTAATATCATTAGCAAAATAATCAGTAAAATCTATGTATGTTCAAATGACAAATGGAAAGAACAACGTGTTTTATCAAAATAAAGTTCTACATAGTGCTTTCCTCAAAATTATTTCTGTAGATTTAGGCTAAAGAAAATACTTATTAAATATGTTACAATAACGTACATATTTTTTAACAGATAAGAAAAAGAAATAAGTACGTTACACTAGTATGACTGATATTATGTACTTTCTTATGTAGAAAAATTAAGATTTTAACAACTAGATATTTATATAGGTATACATATGAAATTTTGATGTTAAATTATATACTATGTTTATTATCGATTGTTTCAAAAACATTATTATTTACAAGTTTAAAATTATAATACAGTAAGAATGTGCTTTAGGACTGACTGTCTTGATGATAATATGTGATCACATTACTTAAAAATTATATCTTATTAAAATACATAACATTTACTTAAGCCTAAGGCATCACCAGTTTTTACGCAGGGCACATGCCTCTCACATGGAGAATGAATGTGCGTTGGGGAGGATATTGTGCAAAATGATGTTTAGTATTCATATCGAAGATGCGCAATGATTTTTAAGAAACAAATTATTGCACAGAATATTTATACTATTGCCACAGATTACCTATTGCCGTCGATTATGTTGACCATCTAGGGAGTACCTTAAACACAACGTTTGCTCCAGGCGGTTCAAAGATGTCAGACTTAAAATCCAGGGCTTTTTCAAGATGGTTCTTAAGATACTCATAGAAAGTACATTATAGTGTAGAAAAACCACAGTGGCCTGACTTAGAACCAAACCCGCACAGTGGTTTCGAGAGCAGGTGTTTGAACCCTAGGTATATAAAATTGCAAATTATAGAGTTTCATACGTCCGAATAGATAATGACTGGACTAGGTTCTTACTGTTATTGTAAATAAGCAGATTGAAATAAGGTTGACTGGAGAGAATGCCTATGGCATTAAGTCCGCCTTTGTAATTCACTTTGTGATTGCATAAGGTCAAATAAATAAACATTTTGATTGTTTTGAAATTTAAACCGATGGCTTTAAAATGATTAAATAATCTAATAAGTAGATTTTAAATCTTCTACTTTTTGGACTTGGCTTATTTTATATTAAAGAAAATTTTTATTCCGCTTTTAATTTGTACTAGAATATAATTAAGAATAGAAAATAGTAATAATAAATAAGTGTTGATCTATAGGTTCCTATGTTATGCTACCTGTTTGCCCTAGATACCCATACAAAATATAACCTATGTTACTCGAGGGTAGTGTACTTATCGACAGTGAAAGAATTTTCCGAAAGTGGTTCAGTAGTTTTGGAGCCTTGACAACAAACAAACAAATAAAATCCTCTTTATTATAATATTACATTTATATCAGAATAGATATCATAAAACGCAATAACAAAATGAAAACGGTGTAACGGTAATAACAGTATTTATTAACCTTTGACTGAATATTTTTATCCAACTGAAAAACTAAAATATAAACTACCTACCTTTTAAAGTCGCGTATATAAAATGTATTTTAGATTTGTCATTTTATTTTTCAGGTTAAAATAAATAGACTATAGGATTTAAACCACATATTTGACAAATAGGTAAATTACAAACGAATGTTTTTGTGTGATTATGCTATGTATTGCCAATTTTTTTCTAATAAAATGGAATAAAAAACACTTTGCTAAATATACTGAATATTTCATAAAATATATCTGTTTAATAATTCCGTTTGTTTTAGCGATTTTATAGATACGTGTTATGGTGAATGTTTTAAATATTTCACTATAAAGAAAACTAAAAAAAAAATGAGATAATAGATTAAATCGCTAGTTTTAGCTGAATTACGGCCAGTTTTTCATCAAAAGTTAAAGTTAAAGTAATGTCTAAAGTAAAGGTAACGGTCAAATTCGTTTTTTCAAGGCTAAAGTGACAGCAAAATTCATAGAAAAATTGAATTTAACCGTTACTTTTACTTTAGACATTACTTTGACTTTTACTTTGGCTTTAACTTTTGATGAAAAAACTGGCTGTTAGTGAATAACATGGCCCAACCTATTTAGGGTACTACTAGATTTAGGTAGGTATCACATTAGTGTTTCTAAGGTATGACTGCACAAACGCGCACACTACAAAATACTACTAGCTACCTAGTATTTATATTTTCCAGTTTATATAGTTTTTTATTGATTTTGCTAAGAAATGATTTATTTTTCGAGAATTTATATTATTTATGTTTTGTCAATTAGTATTAAATACGTACAACATAAATAGGCCTAATGAGCTGAATCATATGTAGTCAAAGTCAAAGTCAAAGTATTTATTATTTGTAAAAACATAGGTATAAAAATAAATGAAGATCTTAAAGTTAAAATAGTGCGCTATGTTTTGTCTATGGTGAGACGTACAAATATGGTTTAAACTACTTACTAGAATTAAAATAATCAATTTTTACAATTAAAACAGAATTAAGTATCTAAATTAGTCGTTTAAGAACTCATCAACCGTATAGAAACATTTCTCAATTAGAATTTTTTGTAATGTTTTCTTAAACTTATGAAGAGGTAGTATTTTAACCTCATCGGGAATTTTATTGTAGATTCGCGGGGCTACGCCAATGTAGTCATTATGAAGGCTATAAATATTTATATACTTAAACCATGACCATGCCTTCACCTTTAATTTTCATTTTTATGGATTGCATTTTTTTTCTATATGTGTAATATGTGTAAATTTATATTATTGATAATATATACGGGGTTACATTTTTGACATCTACTCACATCAGCCATTTTTTTGTTGTTACCCAAAATATACTTGAATGTGGTACTTAAGTAGCTGCGTGGGCTTTCCAAATCTTCAAATACATCATTCCAATGTTTTAAGACTGACGGTGGGCGGTGTCTAAATAGAACAACACCTATTATGTACTTTGTACTTATGTACGTTTTTATCATCAAGTTGTATTTGAAGAAAATTCTAGTGAGATGACTGTTTTCTTGTGAAATATGATTTGTGAGTAACTGGAGGTATAAATTGTATCGTAGAATTTTGTTACGTATGAATTTCGTTTTAATGCCTTTATAGTAAAATGTAACTTAGATATATATTTTTTTAACTGTAAGATGGTTCTATTTTGGGTATGAGTTGTGTAAACATGAGAATGTTTTTTTTTGTTTGTTCTCAATATATGTAAATAATATATATGATAATAAAATAATATATGTAAATACATTAAAGTCTTAAGCTTAGTGTGCTCAAGAAAGTAATAAATGTAAATATTAATTATGTGTTCTACGACCTATAATGAACTTATGAAGATTTAATAAGATATTATTGACATTAGATACAACGGTGTATAAAATAATTAAATTCCTACTAGTAAAAATATAATTATTATCACATAAAAATGCCTATAAGTTGGCGAGGAGTTCAGTATTCCACATTCTGTGGTCTATGTTAACTTTTGCAATATTGATTGGCTACGATGAGATAGATTTGTAATAAAAAATCGGTAAAAAAACTTTTAAGTTAAACGGTTTTATCTTATGTGCACTGAAAACTAGAAAAAAAAAAAAAAACTGTTACTGACCTATAAACCTACGCAGGTGATCCCGGTCATATTAGACTAAAATAAAAACGTAAACGTCATTTGATACCCATATTGAGGGGGTTGTGGAAAAAATATGTAATCCGCCATTTTGTACCGGCGGCCATCTTGGATTTACAATGTTATTGATATTACTATATTGTATTGTCATCGGAATTCAAGGTGTATACCAAATTTCAGATCAATCTGACAACAGGAAGATACTTAAATTTTAATTTCTAAATTTGACCCAAGAAAGAATAAATAATAAAACAAACAGGGTGAGCTAAATAAAACCGTTTAAAAAGAAACTAGGTGATCCCCTTTTAACAACCCTTTTTTAAAATTGTAACTAAGATTTTCTATTGGGTGTTAAAAACAATTACTTATTATGAATTTTTCAGCTAGATACTCTTTGCAAATTGTTCTTACAAAGACCTAACCTGCATGTTTTCAAAAAACTATGTAACTTCTATTAATAATGATAATTAATCTACGCATTGATAAATTTGCGCTCCGTTACATTTACTGGATATTAGCAGAGAAAACAAAGGTGGTGACGGATCAATTTCTAACATTATGAGGGTGCATCGCTACACGGTGCAAATAGCATGCGCATGTTGCTACTTACAAGCATGTAAAAAACGTGCGGTTCCAGCGACTCGCGCATGTACCAAAGCAAAATAATCACCCGCGTGCTCTTGTCACCTGTCATTAACGAATAAACGATTTGATTTTTGTCATTTGTCACTTGCTCCAGCTACATATACCGTGTAGATGCACCCTTAGATATAGTTAAGAAATAAACAATAACTTCGATTGCAATCCTATAACTAGCAACAGAGTTCCAGTATTACCAGTACATACTTATAAAATCCATTGCTTTATATTCGTATAATTAAAATTAACGTTTCTGCAACACATTTACAATGACATTACGTAAAATCGCGTTAATAGTTGGGCTCCTGCGTCAGATAGTCGGACATAGTGATGCCAGTAATTTGGCCAGTCATAAATTACTCGTTTAACTGAATTACGCGAGTTGAAAGCATTCCGCCGCTGTCGAATGCGGACCGTTTCCATTCCCATGCTACTCGCGAGGCCACTGATATGCAGGCATCCGATGCACTTCACAAATGAGCTTTGAATCAACGAAATTTCATTTGTGAGTCATTTGCCATCGATAACGTGTCAATCTTAATAACAATCCCGTCAGATTGTTGCGACGCAATTCAGTTACTGATGTTTGGGTGAACAGGCGCTGTGTGGTGTTGGTTATGCGGCTTGCGTATTGTGCCACAAAAACTTTTACTATGGAAAAGGATTTTTTGCATGAATTCAAAATAATAATGAACGGTTTGGTGGTAATTAATGTCGTGGCAGGTTCTTGCATTGCAGCAGGATGGAAATCCTGATGACGTTCAAAGAATACCTACTTGGGTTATTTTTGTTGTAGGTAACTATTGCAACTCTCAAGACTTATGGTATCAATATTGTAGTGTTCCTCAGTAGATAGCTTACATTTGTGCTTTATAGTAGCAGCATTGATAGGTATGCAGGAATAGCGACTCGCTTTTGATTAATTAATGTAATTACCGAACTGAGTAAATCGGCAATTACAATTCACATCGGGAAAGAACGGATTTTAAAGCACATCGTTCATTACAAAAACTTGGCAATTAAAATAATGTGGGCGTCACAAAAATAAATCCTGCATATTTGTTTAAACGACTTTTATTTCAACAATATGTGCATTTGGGATTTTGATAGTTCACATGATTAGGTACTAGGTACCTATTGGCTCAGATGCTTTATTTCGACTGTGTGACATGGACGCTGAAAAGCTATAGGTAGGTATAATGAAGGATAAATAAGGAATCTATGTAAAATCTATCTATAAGAAGAATAAAGGACCTATATATAGTATCCACAAGAAAATTTTGAAGGATATCAAAAATAAAAAATTGGACACTATGAAACTGACTGACTGTTTCACTGTCAAAACTGCTGGTTTTGTAAGAATAAAGGTTTGCTCAATTTACTTACATCTAAAACGGATAAGTATTTTATAAAATCACAAGTACAAGGGAAACCCATTTTCGCAGTTTTTTCAACCCACAGTAGTGCAATGCTTTTATGGTACACCATGAAGAACGGAAGAATGCTTTGTTGTTCTTCAGCCGAAACCAACTAAGAAAGGCATGAAGGTTGCACTTTAGCGATTTGTACCCATATTTATAAACAATCGCCAAGTCTACCCCTCCCTGAGCAAGGTCGGTGCAATTCGGCCGAAACGTTGGGTATAGAAAAATATATCGTACCTTTATACATGGTATCGCGTTTAAGTCCCCATTGATTATAAATAAAGAAAAGCATGTTTGTGACTTTGGTTTCTTTCTCGTGACAAGATTTATTCTTCACTGTATTATAATTTTTCACGGGATAAAATATCATTTGAGATATCATCCTACGGCATTTTTATGAATGTACTAGAATAGTAATGAAACTCACTGGCAAAAATATTGCAGTGAATCGAAAAGCTTTACTGAATAAAAACTTAAAGCGTGCGCTAAATATCTCAACGTCATGCAGTAACGACGTTTGAAACTAACCAGATGCAATTATTCCAGAGCCCAGAGCTCCATTCACTGAAGTTCCTCTGCCTGAACTACCGATAACGGAGAATAGTGTAACGAATTAATCAAAATTTCACCTCGGGGCCTAATATGAGTCATGATTTCTGGTGGCGAACAATGGAGGTGGAGGCGCACTCGATTCGAAGTTGAATCACTACGTACATTTGGAGAGTTCCTTTGTTACGGAACCGAGTAATGAAAGCGCTAGCTGATAATAATTTACGAACAGCAGAAGTGTCGTTGTTTAATGGCGAAAATAGGGGTCCGAGGAGCATTCCAGCGCGGGAGCGAGTGGGCGAGCGCCGGCGCCGACTGACAACCGCGCCGACAGCAAACTAAAATAATTATCATCATTGTCCCTGGCCACGGCGAGCGCTTTAATTGTTCATTTACATTTGCAACGATGATACCAGTTCCGAACTATTTCGCTCGGCGTTTATTTTACTCTCGCCGTTCCGCTGCCGTGTTATTGTTCAGAGTTAATGGTCTGAAAAATAGAAATGATTCGCAATTTGTATGATGTTATTGTTGTACGTAACTTATAGCTTTATCTGGATTTCCCTATATGTGAAGATTTATTGTTACTATTGTAACAAGCACACTTAAATTAAGTAAGTACTTTGTTATCTACATCCATTACCAATTTTTTTTTCAAAGTAACCTACAGACATCCTCTAGTAGTCGATAGCGTAGCATTTTATATTAGGATTCTAATATATTGCTTTTCAGATTGGGATGTAATAGGGTTTCTTGTAGGCATTCTAACTTTAATGTAGGCACGGGCACGCATAGCTCTGAGTTCGCCTGTTGTGTTAGTGTTTATTACGAAACGTAATTAAGTCACAGACGAAATATTTTGATCGTTGTTTGTATTGAAACAATAATAAAGTCAAGTTCTTGAGGCAACTCTTAGACTCGATTATGGCATAACATAAACTGTTAAGCACGTTGAACATCTCACACGCTGAATGTTTTCGCTGTGTCTAAGGGGCACATTGCTAATACAAAATGAAATTACAAGAGAAGCTCGCGGAGTCCTCCCACGGCATTAATTTGTATCAAGAATTTGTAGAGATTTAGCTTGAGCCGGGACGGAGTGTTCATCGCAGCCGGCGAGCGTTAACACTTATTAAGGGGGTGCATCCCTGCGACAGATGTAGGGGAGGGCCCGCCATTTGCGTAATGTCAGGAATGGTTACACTCGATTTAATAAAACTCCGACAGCATTTCATTCTGAAGAATTTAAGAGTCAATTCGTTTTAAACGCCACAGTAGCATAGCGAGAAAAAACCGTGAGCCGAAACGTGCCTCGAATACATTGCCAAGGCTTGGATTTCTTATCGGTAGCAATTGAGATGAGTACTTATGGCTTTTCGAGTGGCTCGGCTTCGTTTAATTTGTTGTTTCAGCGTGGAATTTTTATTAACGTCTCCTCTCACTTTACATTTTTAGGGACGTGTTCCTTATTGGCAAGTCAAGGTGAAGACAAAGTTTGGCTTCGTATTTTTATTTTTGTTTGAGCACCTCCAGTTTCCTTGCGAAGGTTGTGAATAGTAAATAGATCGATGACCACAAGGTTGTAGCATGTAGTTTGCGGTTAACCTGTTGACTCGTTGCGGTGACATTGTGTAGGTAGACTATACGTACATGTGTATGTGCCACCGATTAGTTATACCAGCTGTGGATAACTGGACCCGTTCATTAATCAAGTCAGTTAGTTTCTGGCGTTTAGTGTGTCTTGAGTTGCGTGATTCGGCTTAACATATAAACTGGTACGTTCAATCGGGTTTAGCTGAGATATCACGTTGCGGTTTATGTCTCGGCTTATCTTGATCAGAATCGTTCATCAACGTTCACACAGGGATTTTTCCTCAGGCATGATAATACGACTGCATAAAATTATAGTGCTATGCTCATTTCCCTTGCAAATACAATCACATTATGTCCAAGCTTTGTGACTGGGTTCAGAAATTAATAGCAACACAGCGCGTGTGTCGTTCGGAAAACACAAGGGGACCACTCAGCAGATGCTTATCTACACGCGCTCTCTGCCTCCGACCAAACACTGTTTCTACGTACCAATGCAAATATGTACTTATTACTTCACTTTCTCAGCTCAGTTTATACTCTGAGGTTCTTAATATTGGTAGTAGCAATATATGCGCCAGGCAAACATTCCTTTAAGTACAGTTATTAAGTAAGTGCTAATGGACTTTGGTCTGGATGCTGCGACTATATGTACATACGAATCTGGACAAACCTATCAAATATAAGAACAACTAAACTAATTTTACTACTTGTAGGTAACTCGTTTTAGAAATATCCTATTTCGGCCAATAATATATTAGGGGCGACTTTATAACATGCCAAGCTGATAATCACAACTCATAAGTTTTTGTAGGTCATGAAATAATACAGATTTTTACAAACCTAAACTTGTCCTTAACTGCACAATCACGCTGATTAGCACTGATATATATCACACCATTCACACTTAGGTAGTTTGGTGTGACGTTGACATGAAAACAACAATGCAATCATCAATAAATATGTTTAAACAGTTATCCATATAAGTAGGGGTCTCTACAAGGACATTACACGAATGCTTACAGTAACATGTGGCGCGTAAATGTGACTAAACGTAATTAATGATCGATTGTACGCACGACCATAGAGAATGGTTCGCACCCTCCGCAAATCTTTACCGCTCCAAAATGGGTGTCCCCTGAGACTACAGTGCCTTTTAATTTGCCAGCATTAGGGCTGTCCCCCGTATTGCTACCGTCCTAGTCAAGATTTTTATAATTACATATTTGTGTGTACGATCGATCTTCCCAATCCAATGGTTCCAATGGTTTGTTGAATTTCAAAGGATGTTAAAGTTTGCACACTATGTGGCTACATGTATCGCTATGGGCTTTAATCATACCAAAATGTAACAATCAAGAACCGACTTCTAAAAACATAGAAATGCAAAAAAATATATTTTAGGTGCATATAGAAGTCTTGTGGATGTCTTGTGGATTCAACTATGTTTTATTTTGCTACCGACTTCTAGACCGAATTGAACTGTTTTTTTTTGCAACAGTGATAAACCTACATTTGAATAACGCTTAATGTACGTCTTTCTATACATATATACGTAAGTATGTATACAGAATAATGCAGATGTATGTAATTCAGCTAAAATCTGCTTTTCTTTGGGTGTTCTAGATTCACGTTGTTTTGTTCCACTTAACTTTAATAGATGGCGCTGTCAGTCACAATCTGTTACACAGTCCAAATAAATAATTTAAATTGATTGAAATTCATTTATAGCTAATTTGACTATGATGGAACATTTTAAACTGATAGATTAGTCTATATCTTGGGTATAAAATTGGTAAAAAAGATGTTACAACAACTGGCTTCGCGATATTTATTTATCTATACGAATATTATAAAGGGGAAAACTTTGTTTGTTTGTTTGGTTGTAATGAATAGGCTCAAAAACTACTGGACCGTTTTTTAAAATTCTTTCACCATTCGAAAGCTACATTGTCCACGAGTAACATAGACTACCTATATTTTATCCCAGTACGGGCAGTACTATGGACGAGGGTAAAACCGCGGGAAAACGGCTAGTTATTTATAAACCTAAAGCATTTGAATCTCCCTTTCAAAACTCAGCATATTAAGTACTTAAAAAGTGTAAAATACGAACTCACGCATGTTTTTACACCTATATACGTAAACTACAGCTTTATACGAGTATATATAAAAAAAAGCACTTTTACCTTGTAGCTAACATTATTATGTAGTCCACAATAAAACCTCAGCTACATTCCGCTTTAAATATACGCCATCCACGCACGCGGTGCGCGCGGGTGCGTGGTTTATGACGTCACGGGTGCTGAACCCGGCCCACGGCGCGTGCGAAATTCGTCCCACACAAGAACTAGTTCACACCACGTGGATTTTCGTAAAGTATTTCGCGTTATTGTGCTCGCCTTTACTTTAAGGAAGTACTAGTAGTAATCTTATTTATCTGAAAGCTCAAGTCGCTTTTAGTATGGATGACGGTGTTGGATCTCTTTGGAGCAGCAACGTTGCTACCCTACGGCTATTCCAAATAAATCGAACAGAAGCATAAAATGAAGGTGATTGGAATCTATACGCATAAAGTAGCCGTGTCTGCCCAAATCTTGCCGTTAGCGCAGTCTTTGGGCTCAAAACGCTTTCGCTTCGATAACATCGCGAGCCTCCCCCTGTCGAATTTTTAATCGGGCCCGTTGATGTCGTTTGTCTGCCGTGGCTACCCCGGGGCCCGGAGCTCTCTTTCTGTAGCACTGGCTATTCCGCACTGCACCACACGATTCATGCCCCAACTCCCATTTAAAATTCATATAATTCCGGAACCGTAAATTAGTTTTCTCTTCACTATCACTGACGATACACAAAAACTGGTTTACATGTCATTATTTAACATAACTTCACTTTCAGTTATGATCTCTAAATGTGTAATAATCGAATTAAATTAAAATAGTTTTAGGAAAAGATTCCTTAATAACTAAATTAATCCATTAAAGGGTATAACGTGTGTGTACTAGTGAGTGTAGTGTAACATTAGTATGTAATGATCGGCAGATGAATGCAATCATAAAAGTATTTGTTGCCGAAAAGGAAAGATATCGTTATTGGTAAAGCGGCACGCGGCACTCTGGGAATATGAGAAGGCAAGTCCGGCGTAATGTTTATTTGATACAAGTAATCGCCACATGATGTATGGAAGCGATAGCGCGGCGGTCGCGCGCCGCTCACTCACCGACGACGTAAGGTTTATGATGATTATTCGATCTAAATGATGATTTATTACAGGATTAGGCAGGCACACGGTCCATTTTGTGGGGAGATTGGCTTTATTTATATTATAATGCCATCCTCACATTAAATCAGGAAGAAATCGGCTTTGTTGAATATTAATCACTGAGTTATTTGTGAAATGTTTGTAGGGGCGAAATAAAGTCCCTACATACATATATTAGGTACCAATTTTTTTATTGATTGTCAAAAATGCGTACGTGTTCATGATTAAACAACGTTCCTTTCACAAGGTCTGCTACTTACAACTTCTTGATATGGCTTAATATACGATTAATTTAAAGGTTTAGCTTACTTTTAAAGAATAAACCACCCAGAAAGGAAACAATTCAGGTAGATAGCTTCCAGGTGCACTCGTAACAAGCTTTCCTTTATTTATTTTTTGTTAAGAAACAAAACTTTGTAATCTTGATATCGTTACCCCAAAAAGCAATTTAATATACCATCTTCTCAAGATTTAAGAATTTAATATTGGCAGCAGCTTGTTTAAATGGACGGATGTTTTTTTCTTTAGCATATTTTTTTAAGTCTTAGATGATCAAATTATGATTTCATAAAAATGTGGTTTGAGATACATTGTACAATATTGTCTCTGTCGACTGTAGTAAATAACATTTATTGCAAAAGACTTCCTCCCGGCGGTGGGCAACACAAAGCTAATCAAATTATAATTTCAAATTAACCTTGCTTGCAGGCGACTTTATGGCTCAACAATATAATTTAAAGAATTACGTTTAATTTGTCGACAAAAATGTTTGACTAAGTCATATTTTCTTTTGAAGTGAATTTTAGTTTTTACCACAATTAACCATGTTATAGTGAAATATACTTAGGTACCTACATGTATTTTGTAAGTGACAAGGTACATATCTTTTGTGCTTTCAGTAACACACACAAGACGAGTTTGTGTTGTGCCTAAAATTGGCTTAATTAACAGTGACCAGACTTTAAATATTGCTAAACTAAAGATCGATGTAATATCTTTGTTATTACTGTATAGTTCGAGAACACAACAATGATAATGTTTTCCATTTGCTTTGCACAAAAATACAAAATGCATAACTTCTAACTTCGGACAAAGAATAACAAAGACGCCATTTAAATTACTTTAATATAAGTTTGTTTCTTTGAATCGCGATGTTGAGGGGAAATTTTCGGAATTCGTCTTAAAACATTTCTTGCAAAGAAGCTTCCGACGTTGGCAGGAGTTAGACGGGCCTCAACATGTAGAAAGTAAAATATGAGTCTACAAATAAACTTGCAACAAACCGCACTAAATGTCGCGACCATCCATTGAGTATTCTAGAAATAAATGGAATATTTAACATCTTCATTTTTTATACTCACCTGCCCAATTCTGCTTACTTTATGTACTTATGGAAATAGAATTTGATTAGCCAAGCCTAATCTCATTAGGTAAGACTTTAGTTATGATATTACGATATTAACCTACATTACAATCGTCTATCTTCATATGTACCTAAAATAAGTTATGTTTTTTAAATGATAATCTAATAATATTGTTTTATAAATAATAAAAATAAACTTTAGGAAAAGCTCATTGTAAACAGGTGAATTCACAGCGTTTATTTGAACTCGCTGCAGTCTATCATTCAAATACGATTTTATTAAGTCGACAGTTATTTGCTACGGTAGGAAAGCTTCTGTTACAAGATCTTGTAGATGTTAGTTAAAATATTTTATGATGGAACAAACTTAACATTAGCTCAAGATCTTCTATTTTTTAAAGATATTTTAAATAATATAGGCAATAGTCACTTGAGTCAGTATAACAATAGTCAAGGTAAAGATTAATTTCTGAAGATCGCAAACAATGTTTAATCTTGCAAAGGCTTTAAAAGCCTGAGTAGGTACCTATTTAAGAAAAGATAATTCATCATATTTGATTAATATAATTTCGCACACACATGCATAATATAATAGAACACAAAACATCGCAGAAGACATTTCTTAAGAATGAATGTAATAACCTAAACGATTACAATAAACGTTCGAGACGTATTCATAAAGGATCAAAAGTGCAATCGTCGATAATATAGGTAACATGCCCGGAGCGACCGTTGATTCAAAAGAAAGACAAGTAGAAAGTTTCCCGCCGAAGACATGAAATCATAGAACGATTTCTTTTACGACTTCGGTTTCAACTTCATAGCGATGAATTATGCAGAAAGGAGAGAGATTTCCTGCGATAAAAGTCGTAACACCCAAGAGTGTTCTAAAAAGAACTCTTAGAATATGATAAGGGAAACCAACATAAAATATTTAAATTTGGATTTTTTGTTAGAATTTAAGAGTACCCTAAATAAATAAATCGACATGGATTTTGAATAGCTAAATAAGTTTTGCCTAGATTTACCGACATCATTTCGTTTTGTATCTTCAGAAAACGATATTAAAAGTAACGGAATATTTTAATATTGCATTGCTTTTTTATGTCTTCGCCCAAACATACAGGCATGTGTGGAATTTAAAAGAAAATTCCTGGACATATCCAGCAGACGTTCGCAACATTAGCTAACATGGCTCGGTATTTTTTTAATTGGCATTGCAGCGTGGAATAGAAGCGAAAGCGAGTCCGCCACAGCTAGACGCAGGAGTGAGCGGGGTGCGCCGCGCGCGTCCTGAATACCTAATTGACTAATATTAGTTGCTCGGAGGGGAACTTGCTTCGAGGTGAGCACAAAACTTGAGACAAAGAACACGTACGGGTCTTGGAAGGGCTACTTTTTAACTTTTAATATGCGAACTTGATCCATCAGTGATGCGTCAATATAAAACACAATCACTCAACTTTTGCAGATTTAAAGATCAGTTTCGCTATGCAGCACATACACAATTCCTAAAATTACATAGATACGGGAGCGGACCTTTTATTTTATGTTTACAATATTTTATCTTATGTTTGAAAATATTTTTTGAGTTGCATGTAAACACGGAGGACGGAAAGTAGGTAAATAAAAAAAAAAAGTAGTAGATTAAATTAAAACGAGCTTGTGCAGATAGATAGGTAGGTACTTATTACTTAGGCTAATATAGTCTACAGTTCATAACTAAAATCTTATTACAATTTCTTTAAAAAGTCGTTTAAAGATTAGCTCTGGTTAAATGTCTACTGGATAAGTACTTTCTACCTGCAGAGAACATTAAGAACTTATAAGGAAGTTGCGCGCTCACGACCGCTTCGACTTAAACTAAGCTCACAAAAGGTTGTGTATTGTATCCATTTGAAGTTGCAATAAAGCACCCAGACCGCGCACTACGAAACTACGAAGTTCACAGGCAACGTAGGTTTGAAATGAAATAAATTCCATTAGCGTAATTGGTAGCAAAAGCGAGTTATAGGCCTGTGTCTCGTTCCATACAGCGCGCCCTATCTAGGCTTTTTTAGTCGTCGGATGCAACATTTTCATTCAACAATGACAATAGATTCATAAAAATATGATTCTTTATCTTAATTTGTCGACAATGTGGTCGTAACTTTAGAAATAAATACGGCACCAGATTTGTAAGTTGCAAAAGGCGACGCATTCTCTGAACAGTCTCAGGTTACTTTGTTATGCTAATCTTCATAATTCTTTAGGCGGAGGAAGTTTTGGGGACTTACTTTTTTGAAAATAACTTGTAATTCAGTCGTAATTTGTTACGCCGTTGAATGTTTACTTACTCGAATAAAGTTAAACCCACAGGTTTTTCAGTTTTTCTTTTACTCATATTTGGATTTTTATATTTTAAGACACGTGGTCAACATGTGTTTGTATGCACATATTTTGTTAAAAGACTGGCTAATTAAATAAATACATGTTTATATAATAGTAATTATAAACTCAACAATCAACACACCTTGTACCTGAAACTATCCTGACAGTTTTGTAAAGCTCCTGCCTTGTTCAAATTAACGAAGAAAACTTCTCGATCAAGTCCGTCTACCTGAAAACACAAAGTAAACTCCGTGCCTTCGCAACTTATCCATTAACTTAAGTAGAATCTGTAGACAGCATGGGAGAGAATAGTGCCTCCGCCATCGTGTTACAGATAGTTTGAGCGTTAAACGAAATTTATGATATTAGATTGATTGGTTGGCAGGTATCTGTTTACTTACAAGCTCTATGTTCTTCAGTTTTGTGAATGTTAACTATTTTATATTATTATATTCTGCTGTCTTGTAATTTATTATGTGAAAAAGTCAATATGTAAAGAATTGCTTTACGTCGGCGTAGAATCACGAGTCACCCTTTACATTATCGTGCTGTCACGCGGTGCCCGATCAAGCGTGAATGTTTCAAATTGCTAATGTATTTCTCGTTAAATTTTATATGCTAATTTAAAAATAGATTTCGTATAAAATCACTGAAGAGTTTTCTTTTCGGACGGTTAACCCGGCTGAGAAAGTCGTACCGTGTTCTCTATAAAATCTTCATTAATTTACGAAACTTCCGACAATTTCCTTTTGACTCGAGACCCGAAAATGAAAAATTATTTCTTGAATTTTTACTTCACTTAAAATCTGCACAACGTTGTAGTCGACGACCGCTTTATTATTTATGACAAGGAACACGAAACTCATCTCGAGTTATAAACTTCTTGGAATTTCTCCTGAAGTAATACAGAGCTATTATTATGATGTCCCCACAAAAAATATTCTCTGTGTAGCGGGGCCAGGGTCGGGGGTGACTGCCGGCCGGGCGTCGCGCGGCTCCAGTCCCGCAGTACAGTTCAAGGGGGACAGACGTCTGACACGTCTAGCATCGGCCGTCATCTCTAGACTATGTTATCGGAATCTTTGTTAATCAAATAAATGGATTCTAATATTTTTGTGTTTCAATGGCTAGAAAATATTAAAATAAAAAGAGTATTGTAGTAGGTAGTAGAAACCATTGTAATATGATTTTTTGTAATTGAAACCTGAAAGGCACATTTTTATTTTGTATACCTGTAAGTAAATACATAGCAAATCTGAGTAATGTAAAAGCAGTGGTTAAAGCAAAATCGATTCGCTTAGATCAGTGCAGAGACGTGTGAACAGAGGATTTGGAAGTGTGCTCTATGTGGTGATCTTTTTACGACTATTCGACAACCGTAAACTTTTATCGCATTCCTTATCCGGAAAACACTGCATGCTAAGTTACGACACTTCTGTGAGATCGCCTAATTTTTAATAGCTTTCCAAAGTAAAAGTTAAAAATATGCGATTTATGAATAGGTTTATGGCTAATCATGATAAATGTGATAAGATGCATTAAGTTATTTATTTAGATAGTTTTTATGTTAACTTATCAAATACCACCGTAAATATCAACAAGTATTTTTAATTATCTTGGAATGGAAATTAATATTAAATAAGTAATGACGTCCACAAGGTTCCTATGAAACAAATGAGACAGATTACGTCAGTTCACACCATATGAACGTAAGGCACCGTTGTAAGACCAGAATTACGTCGAGTCATGAATTAAGGAGTAGGTGGATAGGTCAAATTATAATGAAGGTGCGACCTAACCCTTTAAGGAAACCGAATCTTGGGAATAGACCGATTACACGAGGTTGCTGAACAAGCATGTTATTTATTCGAGCAGATGTTATCCTCAAAAGCTCACATATTTTTATGTTTCTCAACTCCGATGTATAGAACAGTTACCTATACAAAAGGAATACATACGGCTTAAATGGCTTACGACAATAAAAAAGTTTTTGTGATGTTTTTCTTCCAAACCACTTAACAAGCTTGGCGCACGTAGACATGTTTGTGTCTTGCTTGCATTATGACACCGTGGTGCTATAAGATTTAGAGGGGGCAAAAGTGAGGAGACGCGCCGGCGCCAGACACGTTGCCTACTTTGTCATAACTACCGTACACAGTTAACTGAAAGTGTTCTAATGTCTAATGGAACTATCTGATTCCTGCACCAATGTTGATATTTCCTGATTCGCGGAGTTTAAAGGACGTTCACAAATTAAGAGAAAATGTTTCTTATTAAAACGGGATTCATGCAAGAATTAATAATTAATAATAGGTATCAAGATATCTGAACCGACTTTCCACTAAAAGTTGTATATATGTATAATAATAGCCAATAAAAGACGCATTCTTCAAAGTGCCAGTGGTAATCAAATTCTATAGAAGGATATAATGTAAAATATTTACGCCATAAGGTTTGCATCGAATATCCCACTACATAAAGTTATTGTATCTAGGACTGAGAGAAAACATGACGCGGAAGATGTAAGGTAAAACTTCGGTATAGCTTATGTTTCACTGTTCATAGAATCTTGCGATATAAGCAATGACATCTTAATTGGAAACTGGTTCGAGTTGCGAACTGTTTGGATCAAACATTAATTACACTAACCTATTGTTATAAAGAAACCTCATAGAGCAATTGAATATAGTTTGAATAATAAAGTATCGGCACAGACGTCGAGTTGGGAAGTTAGAGGCGAAGTTCGCCTATTCACTCATTACAGCAGCGACCTCTTGTTGCAGGTTGTTGTCATAAAGTTAAACTTACGTACTTCCTCTATTTGAAAAATAAACTTTTAATAAGCCCCGACGACATAACATGCTTTGTTTAAGCTCTCCACTGAAACTGTAAGTAGGATCTTACAATTTAAATTAGTAGCTAGTTGGTTAGACTAATTATCATAAGAGCTTCAAAGTTTATGATATTACAGAAGTTGTTTGTTTTAGGGTAAAAACACGGCTAATTTTTGTGTAACGATGAAAAACGCACAAGTTAACATAGTGAAACTGAGTTAAGAAGCACGCAGCGGGCGATGTCTCAGGCCGGCGTAATATACGCTAACGGTCCGGGACAAGACAAATGTGTTTTCTCTCGCTTGCTATTAGAAGCTTTCCGCTGGCTCCGCTCTCATGCGCCCCCTGGATCTTGATTGAAAACGGTAGCTTATTATTGGATTTTTAGACGATGTGACAACAACGTTTATGTCCAATTATTTGCTTTCGTGGTGTTGTAGGTCGTCTGGTAATTTTGGAATATCAGCCTTACATTTATGTAGACTCATAGTTGCAAAAAATCTTCATTTATTTGGAGAACATTTAATTTATAAAACAAAGATATTTTTACGTTTTACACAAACAACCACCGAAATAACAAATACGGCGCCGCAGAATAAGTAGTGGTACAGTTTAAACTGTTGCAAAAAGCTGGTTAGGATTGTGTGTTTGTTTCTGTCTGCCATGTAAAACCTTATGTATTAAGTTTTTGGCAAAGTGTGATCTTAGTGTTTTCTTAGTTATTGTTGGGGTTGAGTCTAACCAAGATATTTATATTTTTATTATTTACGTACCGAGTTACATTATTGTAACTTAATATGAAGTAGTTGTGATCAGCGAGTAGCGTCAGCAGGTACGTTAGTATTTCAGAGACCGGTAACTAAAATGGTTAGACAGATATAATATAAAGACAAGGGTGGCAGCATTCACGTCGCAGCTAGTTAGCAGCGCAAACTGGCTCGTCGTCGGCGTTCGCGCAAATTCAATTTGTCTCGAATGTTCTGTGAGTGTGGAGCCGAAGCTCGCCGTACGACCGGCGACCGGCGACCAACTCACTGTATACGCTCCCTTCCATTACTGTCACACTATTTGTCTATAGACGTAAGTTGCTAAATTACGACCATCTGACAAGATAAAATCTTAGGAAAATGTGAAAAAGTTTTCGTAGTCCGCTGTAGCCGGGCCGCTATTGAACTCCGCTTTTAGTGGTTTTTTAGAATCGGTCGTTGATGTACAGCTATTGGTAGAGTTTTGTTCCAAAATATAGTTTTATTTTCTTAGATAGTAACATTATTATATAGAAATATCTGTTGCTGTGGCATTCACAATGACCACTGTCTCAGCTTGTAGGTACCAGAAACTGTGTTTGGATTGTGTGCGCGTGGGTTCACTCATTATTTTAATAGGTTTTAGCAGGCGCCGCGGCGTGGCGGCGGTACAATTTACAATAACATTACATAACAAAATGCTCGCTCGGGAAGGGTGTGAGTATAACATTGTAGCATGACTTGTGCGTTTTATCGAGTGTTGGCGAGATTAATGGCGGCTCGTCGCACGCTCGCGGCAATTACACGCGCAATGTGGCAGCCCGGCTGGCATCATGGTTTTGTTGCGTTCATCAGCCGAATGAACGTCGCTGAAATGACGCAGCCGACACCGAACTGCGCCACATTTGCTTTACGATACTCAATAACGCGACAAATTCTCTGCGGACGATGAGCAGATTGTCTACGAGTAAATGCAGAGTTATTCCGTGTTCGCCGTGTCTGGTTTTTGCCTCTTATTTATTCAGTGGAATGGCTTCCTATTTGATATTTGGCTGCGACTCAAATATTTTCAATGTTAATAAATATATAATTTTATCTTCCACACAATTCTTTGCCGCACCGGCTTGTCGTTATATTTCGACAAAAACTGAACATGTCGGTATGACATGATAAATGTATTCATTAGGAATGCAAATTTATATAATTTCCTTCTAGTAGCCACGCTCTCATACATATGAAATACTCATTCATAAAATATTCAAAATGGTTTCACGCTCCTTAATTATCTGTGTTTGTACGTCGGCGAAAAGTTTCACATGTTTGAGCTATGCTATACTTTGCTTAACCATATCTTTTACGTGGTTTTATCAAATTGAGTAGCAATATCAGACGTGCTTCTGTTAAAAGAAAAAACTCTATCATGATTTATCTTTTTCTTGCTAAAATTATTTTATTGCACATCGTATAATTAAAACCAAACAAACGTGTGTGTTGTGAGCGGTTAAATTAAGTACATAATTACCTCTAAAGTAAAATAAATAACAATTATTACACGTACGTTTCTAGTGACCCTCGTTTCTACAAAATGAAATGTTAACATAATTAACACGTACTAAAAGCCAACAGACAAGTACAACTTTTTGTAGTGATTGCTCAGCAGAACAGCAATTTTCCGTGGACACAAGTACATAACGAATGTTTGCACAAGTTCCAACGGTAATGCAGCGGCGGCGTGTTTCACGACAAGGCTCTGACCCGCGCTGCGAGCCACACAATGACAGCGTAGCCAACACAACCCACTGCTAATATCCGCCATTTCCAAGTACAATTAAAAACAGGGTCATATGGCGTGCACCTTTATTACAACCAAAGTGAATATTAACGGTTTGCAGAGTGGACATCATAAGTTTTTTATTAGTGCAGAATTATTTTATTACAAAAAAGATCACTTAGAAACCATGCAAGTTCTGATTTGAATTTTCGAGCTGCTAATATTACGTGTTCAAATAATAACTACGACTTATTTGCTACGCAGCTACGAGATAGTATCGGTGTCGTAGCGGTTTGTAGCCCGTAGTCTCGTAGCACGTGCCGGCTAGTCGCGTCAGTTGTGCGTTGCAATTACTCGCTAAATGACGTGCAACCACTAATCTTGTTTGCTTGAACTTTTGTCACTCTGTAACCCGTCTCGAATTTCGCTCGCTTTAGGGACCAGCTATTTGATCCCTTATAGAACATGTGCATCCAATAAGCCCAATTATCTATCTGTGTAAGATGATTTGAAAGACATTTTAGTGGAAGGTTTCAAATAAATTGACGTATAGGGGAAGTTTTTATTGTGATAGTCAGTTTATGAAGAACCGTTAAAAATAAAATAATTTTAGCCCAAAAATGTGACATTAACAGATAAAGTCAGCCGTGCCTACATGTTATATGTACTTATTTTATTTTTTATGGTCTGACCCGTCAATTACGGTTAGTAAAAGAGTCAGTAGTACAGTGCGTCCTGGGCCGTGCGACATATTTTCAATCCCATTCAATAAACAATTCGGCGAAATCTAAACATACGTTTAGTAAATCTGCTAAGAGGCCCATCTCGCCGCTACGTGACTGAATCGAAACGAATTTGTCCCAGTAAAGCCGCAGCCTTTTTCTCACATTCGATGGACAGATAGAGATAGTAGTCCCTTCCAACGAATGGCCACACTAAATCCTTAACACTCAACTTCACAGTGACTTGCAGCACTTTTCGAATCTTTCAATGTTTACAAAAGCGATCTGATAAAGTAAAACCTTAAAATGTTTCGCTTTTCTTTTGATTTGGAAATGTTTTATCTCAATAAACTTACGCGACTTATTGGAAATGTGAAATTGTATTTTCAAAGAGCAAACAATGTGAAGGTCTAAAATAAATTGTAACACAAAGAAGAAATAAGACAATCACTAATAAAATAACAAGACTAGTATATTTCCTTGCAGTTTTATGAAATCAGAGAAAGAATAATGGAAAAGATTCGTCAGTGAGCGAGTGAGGCAACGCGCCTCGCGAGGTTCCCGCCAGGTGCAAAGATGTTTCATGATTTAATTTGGGACTTAGGGATCTGCTCTATTGAATCTATTGAACCGAACAATCTTTTTATCTCTGTCACATCCCGCAAGCGTTCGCTTTATGTCCCCATATTTATCGGAATGATTATTAAGCTTCGTATTGGATCATCAAACAACGTAAGCTTGCTTATAGGTCGTAGAAAAAGGAAACAATGGAAACATGTTTATGTTCGGTAATTACACTCAATACACTGAATGATATGATCGTTTTTTTACAAATTGCTAATCAAATATGAGACGAGTGTTTTATTTCAGGACTAATGGTTTTGGAAATATTCAAATAACCGCAAGCTCACAGACACTGAACAAACGCACAAAAACAAAATCACGCATGGTTGGGCGCGCCGCGCCGCGACCCGCCGGAAAAATGAATGGGTATTTTGCTATAATGGCGACCTCAGACAATGCGTGTTTACTTTATGCGCAAAATATTATCGAGGTTTTTAAATTATAATTTGTAGTTTTAAAATTGTCATTGTGTCAACTGCTACTTGATAGTTTTGTTTTGATGTTATTACGACTGATGGTAAATGATTATTGTCGATCCATTACCAGAGTATTTTATTGAAAACTCAATAAATGAAAGGATAATTCGTACCTTGAACTCTTAATATTGACATGAGTAATGAACTGAAATTATTTTTTCATTTTAAAGCAACACATTATTTCACTCTACAAGACATAACACATTATGTCATTGACAAAATAGTTTACAGCAGGTGAGAAAAAGTATAAAGAAACTTAACGTCTCACCTTGTGTTTAATTACACATTTCTGTGGGGGATGATCGCGGCATGTTATTGCAACGTGTATAAAACTAAGTAACGCCGGGCGCCGAGCGGAGCCGCGGGGGGAATACCAAGCAGGAGGCACTTCCAGGCCTCAGCTTATATCGTGCAGCCTCACATACCTCCCACTAATGTACATTCTTTATTGTTTTATGTACTGTTTATGTCAACACCGACGTGAGGTCGGTGCGATTCTTAATTAGCTATTGATATAAGTCTGCCATCACATAACTTTGTAGGTCAGATTGTTTTGCATTTTTTTTATTTTAGGAATAGGTTCAATTCAAATTGCAGCTAGCGGCTGTGTATTCATTTTCGCGATTAGTTCAGTGCGTATGTGCGAATAGATAGGTGGGCCTAGCTGGCCGAATAGGCACTACCTACGTCTAGTTTTTTTTTTATGAGAACTACCATTACGATGCTTATAAATCACATTTAATTTGTTACTTCATTAGAGAAGAGTGTCAATATAAAATGATAAAAATATACGTAACAGTGAAAGCATCTGCGTCTGCGCTTACATTGGAGATTTGATGTATGGTCTTCTTGGAGATGGGAATTTACCAAAATACTGACCTTATTATGGTCATATTATGAAACCGAAATATGTTGTCATGCAAACAATCTGATACCAAATATTTTTTTTTTTTTGTTTTCATTAAATATCTGGAACCGTCGACATTTTCAGCAATTAATAGTACCTAAATAGTTTAGCTTGGTCCAATAACTACGAATAGATGTTTCATCAAGTTTGCTATTAGAATTTGAAATCGTATTCAAATAGGATGTCATTACGTATTAACAGTACGTATGTGATGATATCCAAATTATGTGATTATAACTGAATGCATGACGCGTGCAGTAATAACATTGTCTGTAGGTATTTAGGCGTGTGTGGCGTGACTTCGTTGTTATTGCATCCCTGCTGCCGCGATCACATATGTATCCCACCATGAATGAAAACAATGTCATATTAGACATTGTATGTGCATAACTGCCTATGTTTATATTTGAATCCGAAGGGCTGCTACTGCTAGATGTAGAACGATTTGTTTGTTTCATCATTGCATTATTTGTATTAGACCCTAAATACCCAAAGTAGTGTCAGGCCCGTCTATTTAAAATTGACTTTTATCTCGTTAAATCAATATTGCCTTAGCACAAGTATATAAAAGAAACGCGCCTAACCGTGCGTTAATCCCGGGGAGAATATAGCCAGTGTGTAACTTCTCGCCCCTTTATCGTACCGTTGAAATCGTACTTCTTTGTGAGTAATACCTCCACGTCCCAGCCATGTCGCCGACGAAGATAGAGCACGATCTTCACAAATAATGTCACATGCGATTCGTTTCAGACGACGTGACTCGCATCACCGTGGCTACCCGCCGTGCCGTGCATAATGGGATAAATATGCTGCGGTTATGTGCCCACACATGGCCCTCAAATTAAGTGAGCGCTATTTACTGCATGCGGTGAAACTTCCTTCCCCACTTGATTAACTAGAATGTGTTTACCTTTACTTCTGCCTTATTAAATGCAAGATGTTGGCTGCGCTCAGCACGCGCGCGACAGCGCATCGCGTGTACTCGCGCCTCCTCGCTTGCATTCACAATGTCGAGGCACACCTCGCGAGAACTGGATTAAACACTCCTTTCGCAAATGTCTTGTAACACCTACAGTAATAAAAAAAAGTGTTCTATTATATCACAAATAAAACATCATGACAGTATTTTTTTTTATTATGCGTTGTTGCTTTTTTATTACAACAACATAAAAGTTTATTACTGACGCAAGCTAATAACATCCATGAAATAGTATTTTTGATTGCCAAGTAGCTTCGAGGTCCTTTGATCTAAGATGTACTAATTTTCTTTTAAAATCGTCTACTAATACGTGGAAAAAAGTATGCAATTCCAGGAACGTCTCAAGTAAAATATGTAATTTGAGATAAAGCGGCATCCCATTCCAGATAAGACGCAGCACGACCCACGTCGAGAGCCATCCGACTCGTTACGAGCCGCCCGAAGCGAGGTGTGATACAAAATCATCAATCTTTCCCGAGATTGTACTATTAAATGCCTCTTCGCTCTTTTCCCTCGAACTCGAGACCAGAAACAAATGTAAAAAGTTGTGTGATAAGTTCAATTTGAATTTGTAAAGCCCCTTTCAGCGTTTCTCGCCTGTTTATCTCGGCGAGGAAAGAACGGAAAATACAAAAGTAAGAGATAGGAAATGAAGAGGCGGAAAAAAGTGTCGGGCTCGGAACAAACGCGGAAAAGTTGGCGTTATCCGGGAGACAAGTTAAATCGCAATTTATTAGGGCGTACCAGTGGGCTTAGCACGGGCCGGCGCGAAGCGGTGCCGTGTCGCCGAGATACCGTCCCGATCACACCACACGTGGAAGGGTGTAACAATTAGCAGCAGCTGTATCCCTTGGCACGTGAAATATGTTAAAGTAGAATGTAAACTAGCATATTAGGCTAATATAAAACAAACAAGGCTGCACTTGCACCGGGGGCGGCGCGTGCTTATGTCGCGGTTGTACTATCACGCATCTCCAGCCTCATTCACAAATCTTTATTCATGCCCCATATTTACTTGCAGCGTACGAGAGTGCGCCGCGGAATATTTTAACATACTTTCAATCTGAATTATTGAGGCTGTATCAACATGTTGCTCTATAAAACAACAAGCTTAGAGATTTTCTCAGACTCAAGAATAGTGGGCTCAAGATTTTCTATAAAATATTAGAGTATGTTCAAGATGATCTGTGCAGCACACGTGTACATGGTTACGGTTCTATGGTAAATACAATATGCATATTTACCTAATGTGAAGGTACAGACTTACATGATTGAACCACTACTTCAAAGGATTTAAGAATCAAATGTAGTATACCAATGAAATTGACAAATAAAATGAAACACAATAAATTAGATCATGTCAAATAATTCATAATTATTACGTAGTTCGTTCACAAGTATTAGGTACATATCTATTAAAATTTACATTTTAATGAGAACTATTCTAGTAATGGCTAATTGAATATATGTTTTTAATTATTTAACGAGTAATTGAAAACATTAAAGTTTCTTTCACCGCGCCTGCTAATTGTGGTGGTGACTAATCGGATCGGCTTCCGTGTGCAGATTCCATTATCTGCAGGATCGTGTCCAACGGCGCATACATATTCATACGCGCGGCGACGAGTCTCGCGCTTGCACGACAAAATCACCGGCGCGTCGTTATGATCGCATTTTTATAATCTCGTTTCCTTTTTGTGTTCTCGCCCTCAGGACAACTATTCTCGTATCGGTCTCTGCATCTATTTCTCCACTGAATCAACGCCTGCTCACTTCGACGTTACTTCCGTTCGGAAGTTGTAGAAACAAACTTTTTAATTAGTCTGCGAGGACAAACAAGCTGTGTCTCTTAGTTTCTTCGATACACTGCCGCGACGTACTTGTCTTTACAAATAGGATGGCTGCTTTCGTCCTCTCGGTTATTTTAAGTGATTTATCGAACAATCAACTACGTGAATATTTGAACAGCTTATTTATAGGTAACATTAATTAACGAAGTTCAGGTATATTTCACAGCGAAGTTGTAAATTAATTAACCACATAATTATGTGGCTGTATCTGAATCGCTCCAACTATGCAGGAAATCTAATAACATAACAGGATTGTTTGTCTTACGGCGAGATGCTTTAATGAATAGTCAACAGACCGACAACGTCGCATTGTGAGCAGGTCGTCATTGTTTTATTAGCGCTATCTAGCATCGTGTTACAGCATGTTGAAGCGTATTGTAATAATAACTCCGAAAGCGACGCAAAACGCCGAGCAGCCTTGAGTATGATGTGTTCGGGGTGGGCAACTTTTTAATAAAGCTGCGCTAAGTGATAATTAATTGGTGTTGAAAGCATTGTAATTATAGTGTTAATTTGCGCGTGTCGGCGCGCGCGAGGCGGCGCGGGGCTCGAGTGGCGCAGTCGCGCGGTGTCGCGTCGCGCGGTGCGGCGGCGTGGCGGTGCGGCGGTGTGGCGGTGTGGGCGCATGCCGCGACTGCCAGGCGCCACAATTACACAAGCCTCCGTAAATCATAAACATCAACCCTCCATTTAATCCAAATAGTCCGTCGTTAGTCGAGCAGGCTGCGTCTAATTTGTCTCCTGTAACTGTAGGTTAATTTACTAACATTAATTATATGACAATACGTATAACACCTATGTATTATGTGTTCACTAGGAAGACTCTGGGAATGGCTCTTGGTTCAGTTGAAAACAGATATTTATTTCACATTTCAATCACTGCAGAACATATAAGTATAAATCCAGCAAAGAGTTTTCACTATGAAAAAAAAATGTAAGGAAATAAATACCCACCTGTGTACACTAATCAAATTAATTTAATACTTTCTCATCAACAAGTTTTATAGACATAAAATGAGTTACTACCATAATTTATTTGTAAATTCCACTTTGTTATTACGAAAGCCTGCTATCCAATTTCCCCGTTTTATTAATTTTCTTTTGCAATATGTTGCATCAGTTTCCTAAACTATAACTGGCTTGGATGAAACTAAATTGAGCATAACTTTTTATGGGGCTTTTTGTTACGAACTCTTCTAATATATGTAGCTACTCAACTTTATCCAGTGAGACAAGGAGTAATGTCAGACTACTTGGGAGCACATTGCACAACATAAGCGTGATACCCAACTATACCGTGTGTGTTATTTGTAGCTCATGCTATTATAATGACCACTGTGAAATGGATATCGGAAAATAATAATTGCATATGACAAATAGGTCCGATGGAAATGCAATTCGATTTACGGCTAGTGTATGACAAAACTAATACCTGGATACATCCGTATTTCTGTGTATATCTCTGTTTGTGTATGAAAATAAATAATGCAGCGCGACTATGAGGCATTCCACTTTGAAACGAAAAATATTTTTAAAGTGCCATCAATACATTTCATTCAATTTGCATGAATTTTTGTCCACTGTGGAGTGCTTTAGCTTTCATCACTTTTGTTGCTACCTTTTAGACCAGGTTGCACTATGGAACTATTTTAGCATCTGCATATGTACATTTGTTGGACACCTATAAATTCAGGAGAGCTTCAGTGCCAATATATTTTTTTTTCACAGCGATAGGAACGAGCTCAATACGAAATAATTTGTTTATCTTTAAATCGAAATATTACGTGTTACGAAATATTATTCATCACGTCCTACGGGTCAGTCAGCTTGTTTTGTACATGCAAAGTCTGTGATACGTCCGTTTTGAAGGTTTGCATTTTGTCCGGTTTTAAATAAAGGGCGAGGGCAAAGCGGTGCTGATGGTTGTTTGGAAAATTGCGGAAAATTGCCCGCGGAAAAATTACGCAGAGAAGCGAATGCCGGCCACATGGCGCGCGACGATACGCCCTACATAACTGATGACTTTTCAATGGCCATTCATTCGCGGACACACCGACACGGCGGCCACCGCTCGCCCTTAGCATCACACATATATTTATAGAACCGCGTCTGTCCACGGGTCAAACAATTACTGATGACACTCCTTAATTTTATTCGTTCTGTTTTCTTTTTATTATAAAACTTTTGCTTTTAAATATGTTTAATAGGTTTAAAACGTAATTCAGAAGTAGTTCTGGAAAATTTTACAATTTTAATGCTGCGTGCACGAATTCTTTACTAGCCCTTTTCCTGTGGTTTATCTCCGCGCCCCATGGGAATGTTATGTTGTGTTGGAAGAGTGTAGCTTTCCTACAGTCAAATATATTTTCAAATCGGCTCAGTACTTTCGGAGCCTTTAGGGTACAAACAAACAAAAAAATGTTTACTCATTATTATATTAGTATGGATTATAATATGAATACATTTACTGATGATGGGTCGGTCCTCAATCGAAAGGGAGGTTATACCGATATTCACCAAATACGTGGGCAGGACATAAGTGTACCTCTTTCGTGTCACTCAAAGCTTTTCAGAGTACAGATCTGTTTTATTTTAATAAACATTTTTTTTTTTATATAAACATATCAGTGGGTGCCACGATTTAATGGAAGTAATGGCAATTGTAACAAATACATAATTTATAGTATACCAGTGTTTGTGTCGTTAAACTAATTAAAAAGTTTAGACTCGATTCTCGAACGCGCAGCATCGATCGTCTAAAGTCGGAAATAAGAATTCGGCCAAAGTAAAGAGGGTGCATATTTTTTTTATATCGGGTGTGTCGTTCATAATCACATTAAATGAAATGCGTTAATATACTGGTTAATATGTGTTGATTAACACAAAGATAAAAGAAAAATACGTAAAAATAAAAAAATGTTTTTTTCAAACAAAGTAAATGGAATAAAAATGTGCAAAAATTAGAACACCATATAAAAGTCAGTTATTACAAACAACAGAAATTCTCCCTTGAAAACTGACAGCTGTCAACTGATCAAAACATACGATACTCCAAACTTTATCTCTGCTTTACACATGATGTTGTAAATTATAAAAACGAAAAATGACTCCTGTGGTTAAACCACTGAATGGATTAGGTAATTTTTTTACAATTCGCCATAGAATATCATAAAGTATATGCGATTAATCTATAATAGGGAAATATTAAAACTAGGTATCAAAATATTCATCCGCATCGCTGTCAGCTGGGATCGTGCCCAAAAGGCTGGCTGCATTGCCACGCTGGATGGCAATGCATATCCTTTGACCGAAGTATAGGCCAGCCCTTTGGTCACGAGTGGACTCCACTAATCGCTTACTAATTTCTCGAAATAGTCTGTGGGCACTTGGGCCCCATGGTCCCAGTATATGCGATATGATTTAATGTGATTGTGAACGACACACCCGATATAGAAAAGATTTTCAAAAATATGGTTGGTATTAAGTATTTATGTAACTACAGATAGGAAATTTTGATCCATTTTTTCATCAGATAAATAATACAAATATATTTAAATTATCAGTATACATTGTTCTGCATTTAAATTAATATTAACATATCGGTGATAGCAATGTATTCATAGCTCCACGGTTGGTCTTGGTGCATACTATCGACATGACGGTGTGATGCATATTGGGTGCACTGCGGTAATATTCCGGATTATTTTGCTATTTATTTTCCTGTCCGTCGTAACGAATTAGTCTGATTTTTATTTATTTAAAAAGGAATTCAAGTAGGTATGTAGAAAGTGGTTATTTATCACATACGTACTTCAAGGATATCTTAAAATTATCATGTTCGAAAAGAAAGCTTATAACTGAACAAGGTAGTGTAAAAATCATCAATCACTACATCGAAGTTGTTCGTTATCGTCCATCAAAGGTTTTAGTTTCCGATTTCCGTCGAGTTATTGTTGCAGAGCAACAATTGAAGACAGGAATAGAGCTTGAATAATTTATTTTAGGTACAGTTGTCACGTGTTTGAACAGGTTGAAACATGGGCGATTCACTCAGCCAAACAGTGGCGGACAAAGCAAGAGCACCGGCCGTTCACCCGGTCCGGTGCACCGTTTTTCCGCCTCTCAACCTTTAAATTGAAACAAAATCGTACATACCGTTCAAATTGCCTTTATACACGTGCCTAACTGATGCACACGTGAAAACACGCGGAAATTATAAATGCTACACACCCATGAATGAATCTGTGAATCGTACCGTTTTAGGGTTTATATTTTAAATGGTTTTGTTGAGTTTTTCTATAAATGCGATAATTACTCAATTCAGGTAAGGCAAACTAAATCCGAATTGGTAAAAAATCAGTTCAGGCGTCGATCATGTAGGCGTCTATCAATGCAATATAAATCGAAGCGTGCAAGTGATAAGTATTTTCTATTGATATAAAAGAACATCGTAAACGACAACTGCGTAAATCGTTGTTCAGAGGTGTTAAGTAGTGGAAGCGGAGCGTAGCCTCCGTCGTGGTGTCTCTGGAGACCGGCCACCCGAGCCCCCGAGCCGCCGCCGCCGAGCCGCCCGGGCTACCCGGCTTGGCGAGCACATTCACGACTCTTTTGATACATATTTTATGCTCCTCACTACTGTACAACACGTAACTCGTGATATCTCTACGCTTAGATTAAAAGACTTTATTTCTGTTTTCTTTTATATTTATGAACTCATTGATATTCACTTCGCTTTTATTGTAAGATATTTTCATACATGAAATACATCGACAGCTATTGGATCATGTACCTAATCACAGGTTTCTATAGTCTGTCCGATGTCTGTGCTAATCCGGGTTTTACAGTCTTGTAATTTTTGCAAACTTGTTTTGAAAGGGCAGGAAGATTACAAAAAGGAGAGGGGTCCGTTTGAAAGAAGTCCGGATAAAAAAACCTGCGGTCGGAATTTGCGGCGGAGAGGGTGGCTAGTGGTACTTCCTGAACAAAATTACACGTTATCGACATTTTGGCATAAAGACAGCTAAAATAAGAGTATTGAAAAATTCAATAGGCAGAAGAGGTTTCATTTTGCATTAGAAATGTTGGTATTCTTACAAAGTTGCGATTAGATTTGCAAGATATACATGACTGTTTGGAGATGAGCTTTCGTAAGAAACTTGTTTTCGATGTGGCTTCGCTAACAGTTAAATAAATTAGATAAGACGGTATACCCGCCGATGGAGGCACTTAGCAAGTTTTCTGTGTTGTCAACACTTTTATGTGTGTATCTATTTGTCTTATCTTGCTAATTCTGATATATTCACACAAAGTAACACTAGCACGTAAGGAAGTAGAAAAGTATCTTCAATAAGTTCGTACCTGAATTGAGTAGTCAACTCTGATCTGTTACTTGTAGTATTTTATCAGTTTGTTAATAAATATTCGCGGATAGCCCCAAGCCACATCACGCCAATGTTTGTAAACTTTACACAAACACAATTAATTATACTCCGACTGTAGAATGAGCTGAAATATCCATGTTTTACGCACAGCGCAACGTTAATAAAATTTTTACTATTTTACATAAGTCATAAAATCAAAGTAGCATTTTTTCTTTTTGCTTTCTGTTGAAAAGTCGCACAAAGCTAAGCTACCGCAACGTACTGGGAACAGACACGGAATATTGTCTGCCTGCTCGCCTCGCATTTCTAAGCTCGGACGCTTCATTTAATCAAAACCTCGTCCTTTGAGTGTTTATTTGACAAAAGTATCTTCAAACCGCTTGTTATTTTCTATTTGGCCTACGGATGCTAGCTAATCCATTAACATAGAATAAAAAGTAAGTTCTCCTTTGAATGCTGTGGTTTTGAAAATACAGCACTTTTATAAAATCATGGTATACTAAAATAGAAGTCCTTTCTATAACATGTTAGTAGCAACAACGTGGTTCATGTAATTTTGGTAATATAATGGAAAGAACGAGTCACTTGTAAGGAAAGTTTTAATATCTATCCCGATTAGATTCAGTGTCAGGAAGGAACGCAGATAGCGTCGGCGGAGTTGGAAGGAAATATTAGATGGATCGGGCTTCGAATACAAATATGGGGAGATAGGGAAATCGGATTTGCCAGTAGTCCCAGACGTGTCGTATTATCGGACTCTTTTTGTGAAACATATCACATTTTAATAAGACAAGCTTCCAATACGACGTCTTTCGAAACCGCTACATCATGTCCACTAAAAAAGGAGCTTGCGATGAGTTTTATATTTAGTTCTAGGTATATGTAAAAAGTGCAGAATGCGAGACTTACGAAATACATAGTAATATTCAACATTTAGATACTACACAGTGTTGATATAATAGTGCGTATAAAAGAGCGGATCTACAAATGCTTTTCTAACTCTTCATAATTCAATATTGACACCGTTGGGTTTTATAAATACGAATCTAAGAATCTGATCTTCATTTGAACATCGAGACTTCTTAGAGCTATCTCTCAAGGGTTGACCTTTACACTGTCACCCTTTTCCAGACCGATTTGCCGTTGAGATTCAAAAGATTAAGAACTTCATTTTCTTTTTACAACAGTGTGAGGGTAGACAGCCCAGAGGTCAGAAATCTTTGTTTTTATACGGTTGAATAGATGTAATAACTATTATATATGGGTATCGTGAATTTTCGAGTTCATAAAACTTAAATGAGCGTTTGTGGTGTGGGTCAGTGCGCGGCGCGGCTCGGCACGGCGCGGCGTGGTTCGGTGGGACGCGGTGCGGCGTCCAAAAGTACAAGAGGCGGGTCGCACCCACGCCCGCCGTGGATTGTTCGCTCACTAATTAAATCTCGCCGACGACGACGCGGTTTCAAACCGACAGCCTCTTAATTATTGTTCCGGCTCTTAACATCTGTCTTAATGTCACTTTCTGTTTAATTCCAAAATTCTTTGACTTTAGATATGTTATAAATGTTAATTTCTTCGTGTAAAACCTTAATTATTTTCGAACTAAAACGCTCACTTTAATGTATAACTTTTGACAGAAAAAACTTTTGTTTCTATTACTAATAAAAATAAATTCATTTCCTCAGCAAGATAACTCAAAATTTCAAACCCCGTCATTACTCCCCATCTCATCACGCTTAGCCGCAGATATCTGAAGGGTGCACGTACGTTCCTGTCGAATTGCTAATACTCTTTTCAAGTTGGTTAAAAAAGCTTTTATTGCGTTAAGAAGGTAACTGGGAAAACATCCGAAAGTTTTTAATTTTCTTACTGGTATACAAATTGGTTTCTGAAGCTACAAAAGGAGCACACGCCCGCTCCTCCGGGGCGCGGCGGTCCGAGGGCCGAATACAAATTAAGAGGCAGACTTCGTTCGCGCAAAACTAGTTAATGTGTGCAACGTCTGGATTTGAGATAGTTCTCAAAGCAAAGCGACTATCACGAAAGCTAATCATTCACTTTATAACTTACTTGAGTTCTCTCGGAAATGCGCGTAAGTTAAAGGAATTTACGCTAACTTTTCTTAGAAAATTATTACCCTGAAATATACCTTATTTTTTGACATTTGTATAAAAATGGCTTATATTATTATTAATTTGTCGATTATTTTTCCTTCGAACTATGTGCTGATTGTAAATGGTCGTTATAATTACCTATAGATATAGAATACACATAATTATTCAGATTATTAAAATAATGCATGGGCTACCCAAAGCTGTAAGCACACTAGCTGTAAACTTATAATGTGTACTGCTTATATAATATAACACAGATATTTGAATTTAAGAAATGAATAAAAGTTCTAATTAGTACTCAGCAGGGAGAAGTCGGGGTGGGCTGCGTCGAACGCTTTCTTAATTATTTATGCGCTGCAGGCTGAATAAGGAACACATTTGCTTCACTGCGCCAAATTAGGAAAGATACTCGTAATAACAAAAAAGCTTCTTTAAAATTCCGCCCGGACTCTTTATAGTTGAGTATATATTTTTTTCTGTAAAATAACGGTTCGGTGATCAAACTAAGGTACATTCAATGCCCTACTTCCTGAAAATAGTTAGAGCATCAATATTTTTTGTAAGTACGAAGGTAGGTACATTTAGGAAGTCAAATTAGTTCAGTACATTTTTAAGAAGCAGAGATCGGTCGCCGGCGGCGAGTCGGACTCGCAGGCGCTCTGCAGTACAAAGGGCCGGAGCACGGCGGGCGGAAAGTTTTAATATCCCTCCGATTGGATCCAGCCGCAGCCAGGGACGAAGGTACGACCGTATTGAAAGAAAATTCGCATTCAACACTAATACGTATATCGAATGATAAGGAAATCGACCAAGATGTTTTGGTTACGGTAATTTTTTTCTTGCGTTGTTAGAAACAATTTTATTTCAAATATTGTTATTATCTTTTGGATCTAAATATTATGCATAAGGACGCTTTTTTGAAAACTAGCTGTGTCCAAGCGCCTTTACCCGTGTCGCGGGGAAACTTTTTCTCGTAATCGGACCAAATATATGTAGCTTATGTTACTCGGGGATAGGTTAGGTTGAGGAAAGGTTAGTGTAGCATTTTAACAGTGAGATAATTTTCAAATCGGTTCAGTTGTTTCGGAGTCTTTAGGATACATTCAAATAAACAAAAAAAAAGGTTTCCTGTTTATTATGTTAGTATAGCATAAATATATTTATTTTTAAGATGAATTTGTGACACCATCAACTATGTAGAGAAAATTGTGATTAAAATAATATTTGGAAATACCAATAAGAGGATGTCAATAACATTGACAGTCAAACATTTGTCGCGGTTGTGTAAGGCGGCGAAAGATTATTTTTCGGGTGTCCGACTGCGTCGGCAGGGCAGGAGGGTGCGTCGCTGAGCGGACGGAATGGGGGCGACTCTAAATCCATATTCGATCAGTAGGATCTGCACTGAGCCGATCTGACAAGCTGCCGATCTGTTTTGCATTTATATAAACAGCTTTTTACCTTTAATATCGGAACTCCTGCGAGTTCCGCAAAACTTTGGATGGAAGGGTATATGGGGATACCATATATTTTTGGGTAATGTCTTGCTACAATACATTCATTCATTTATATGTGAAATGTGTTGGCTACCTTCCAAAATGTAAGTTTCTAACTATGACATTGAGGAAATGTAGGTAATTTTAAAACTCTTTCCTGAAGGACAGTCTCAATGGCTTTTTCATATTGTTTGAGCGGATAAACTTAAAATTATCAGTTCGAATACTTCTGATGGAGAGTTTTTCAGTATACGTATATGAGGTAGCTAGTAGGTGGTGTATCTGTCGGGCTGACAGGAAGTGGTGCGAGGGGTGCGGCGCGCGGGGAGCGGCTGGACCTTCATCAAGCGGTTGACTGGTATTAGGGCGTGCAATTGTTCCAGTGCGCCGCATTCCACACTCTATACAACACATATTTCACTCTGTGATTTCACAAATTAGCACCCATGTCTGGCAAGGGCCCGAATCGTCGAAAAAACTAATCATTCATCCGAACAAAGAGTTCTTTACACGAATATTTTAAACACTTTCAACGGCTGGCACAATTAAAATGTTGGAAATCCCATATTCTGTTTTCGTTGCGTATCATGGAACAAAAACTGTTTGTTTAAAAGGTGTAATTACAAAATCCCTCGTGTACTGAATTTTCCGGTGTTTTCGCGCGGTGTACGAGTACGTGCCGTAAAAATAATTCGACGCTCCTCGGGGATCGTTTGTAAAACGTCACGCGTAAAACATATTATAAAGCCAATAAAACGTGTTTACAAGGGTGAGTAGAGCTCGCCGTCCTCGGGGCGTTTCGTTTTCGCGCGATATCCGTAAACATTTTAGCGCTGCAATAAATTTAACATTATCCAAGTCGCGAGACATTCTGTTTTCTTCCGTCCCGGGATCAGTTGGTTAACGGTTGTAATCTCGGCTGTCTCGGATTTTCTGCTCTCTGGTAACAGGAATTATACAATTATGTGGCTTTCCCATGTTTCTTTTGCTCAGCTTTATTTATGAGGCGTTTTTATACTTATCTTGCGTTTTTGTCGTCATCGCTTTACATGGCAAATTATGCAGCATTTTATACGTCTGATTACTTATTCAATTTATGGTCTGCACAAGAGCAGATCTTACTTACTAAGAAAAATTTAATAAACTCATAAATGAAGAAATCGCAAATCATCAGAAATCAATTATTACTTAAAAATGACAATGAGCAAATATTATAATTCTAACAAAATATTTCTAAACTTTTTGTGTAGACTACATATAAGAATAATTCTATTACGGAACCAAAATCGTTATTATTATACTGCTTATTAAGATTCACTTGCGTAAACGGCAGATTGGCCCGGGAAATCCAATGGGGCCCCTGTTTCCCAAAAGTAACCTCAAATTAGTCGGAGAAAATAAAAACCACCCTGTTTTTCTCAGAGCGGCTGACAGGGGTGCCTCGAGTGGCCACGGGGTACACTGTTTTGGTCAATGGACGCCCATCTGCTCTCATTATGTCGTGAAAACACTCGCTCTGAATTTTATGAGCCTTATAAATGTTTAACAACGTATTTAAGCAGTGAATATCACAGTTTTATGCATCTGTGCTCAATGTGGTCGCACTCCTTCAGAGCACGTGATCAATAAAAATATTTTTATTTGATTACCGAGAAACGTGTTCGAACGATTTTAAGGAGAAAGAACATCGAGGGCATAAAATAAAGCATGTAGCTTTAAAAGTCTAACCAATGACCACACAAGTAATATTCTTCCGCTTAATTAATTAAGAGAGTGAAATCGGCTAATACTTTCACAATAGATTAATCAGAGCAAGTCTGCTGTCTGCATTGCAATGCCCTTTTGCAACGTTGATCCACTTTTCTACGGATGCGAGATTAAAGGGGAGAGTAACAAAATGAGAAATGGAACGATTTCAGGATGCATTGTTAGACGGCCGCCCGTTGTCGGATTTATGACAAAGAACAGCGGATGATTCAATCAAGCCGGTTCTTTAGTTTGTTATATTCATGTTACAGGAGCCCATCTACGAGCCTTATTGTTATCACAATGTTGCCTTTTTGCTCCATTTGCGCGTTTTCTCTCTTAAAATCATTTTTCTAGGAACCCTTAAGTGGATCGTTATGCTTATAGTATCGACCTATTGTACTTGGTTCATATTATCCTTGTTATAATATTTTCTAAGAGGGTATCGATTTTAAGGGAAATGTCAACTAAGTCTTTTAAAATATTCAGTTTTTTTAGTGTAAGCCCACAGGCCTTCATGATGTTTTTCAGTCGATGGTTCCATATGTCCACAACAGGTTTTAGGTATTACAGATAATGTTGTTTTGCCATAAAGATAAAATAGGTCAAGATTAGTCGAGCACATACTTAGTACCTAATCTATTACTTATTAGGTGTATTTTGTTCCAACTTGTTTTTACTTTCGAGCCAACCTTCTGCTTTAAATGAAATTAAGTATTCGGCTTCACACCGTACCCAAAATGGATAACTTGGATGCTACATTCATATAATTTTCAAACTGTTAGAGATACATTGGAAACGGTATGTTTGTAATAAGGGCCACACTGGCGGTGGAATGTTATGCGCTCAACACTAGACCGACGTACGCATGTGTGTGTACGAGTATGTTCCATCCCGTACACAACCACACATAATCATGTAGATACTTAAATTCCTGTTTCGTTCAGTTCACCAGAAACTCGTGCATTATGATATTGTTATTTGAATAAAATGTATGTTAACCTCGTTCGCAAGTTTGAGCGGCGATTGTATAAAAGGGCAAACTTTTGGTAAATAGGTATTCAGTGCAGGGGAGCAATTTACAATTTAAATATTCTTAATGTCTCCAAGTTGTCGCAACGGGAGGGGGCTGGAGGCTCTCGGCGAGTGGGGGGGGGGAGCAGAGGCACGGCAATAGCAGCCACTTCCACTACATCAATCACTCGCGGACTCTGCGTCTGAACATTTCTAATTATTCGCCTCGCTTTGAATAGCCCAAATTCTTATTACACGTCCACGAGCCCCCACCTATATCCGTGTTAATTTTAAAACGTCATGAAGTAATAATATGGTGCACATAGTGGACCGGTTACATGATAGGTAATATGTTCTTCTTACGGGACATCGAAGTCAATATCTACTTCCACATATGTTACTAAATATTATATTCGTTATTCCGGTAAATGGTAGATCATTTTATTTTATACAAAAATTGAGAAACAACTCTGAATTTTACTGTAACATCGTTGCGAAACTCCAAAATTTTCCTAATTAAAGTGGATAAAAACAGCAAAACAAATGCAGCAGCTATAGGTGGTGTTAATTTCGGTGTTTATTTTGAGTAACATAAGTACATTCAGGAAGGTGAAACTTAATTTGAGGGCGCGTTCTGCATATTTTGTGCGAAGCGTGTTTGCTCACAAATGTCGCGAGGGCCGGGGCTCGTCTCGAGAGGCCCTCGAGTTCGACGAGGGCTCGAGGTGACAGCGCCGTCTAATCTCCGAGCTTCGAGTTTATCTCATTGATACACTTGAACCACTTCCAGTGATAATTCACTGATCAATTACTGCCAGACTCGTATATTTGTTATGTTTATTCATATTTTATAGAGTTACGGTTGTCAAATGATTTATTGCATTCATTATTTTTTTTGTTGTTACAAATTGTATGATAAAGTTAATAAGTAGTTTGTAAGGTTAATAAAGAGCTATAAATATGTACTACAGTAAATCAGTATTTGAAATAAGTTAATTCTTTAGACAAAGACACCTTATTGTAATTATAATATTGAGTGTTTTTATGTAGTCTTATTTACCTACAGTGAAATTTCCCACAAATATCGTCAATGGAATATCTTAAACAATGATTCGTAGTAAATGCAGGTACCTAAAAAACAAGCAATTATTTACTTCGGTCATAAAGTTTTTGACTGTTGATTTCAGCAATTTTATCTCACTCGTTTAAATTAACTGTACCGGTTAATTAATACTCTCCTCATTACCTTAACCAACGAATAGCGTGTAATTAATAATGTCATAATTATAACCATTAATATCGCTGAATTGTATCTAGATGTTGACATTGAGGAAACATTTATTGTTCGTGGAAATTCAAACCAGTTATAAAACTAGCTTCGTTTTTTCAAGGAGGACTTGATTTAAAACAAAAGAAATGCATTTGTGGTAAAAAAAATTGAGTATGTAACTATTTGTTGCTAAAAATTAAAACAGTACCTAATCGTGAGCTGCTTTCCCAATATCTGAATAAATATTATTTTATTTAAATTAATTAATCTTTACTAATTTCTGGTGTCTTATAATAGTTTTAAAACTTATTAGAACAACATCGATGTTTATATTTAGGTTCCATTGCGGTAGCTAAGATTTCTAGGTTTTCATTTGAAGTTAAGTTTGTTCATCACAATTTCTGTCTGTGACAACTTGGTTCACGATCGTAAGCTCAGCCAAATAACCTGCAATCAAAACTTATTTCATTGCATCCATCTGGATCAGGAAGATTAAACGGGCAAAACTTTAACTAGTAAAGAAAAACACGAGCTGTTACTTATAAAAAAAAATCGTCAATTTTGAAGTCGTGAAGATAATTATCTCGTGCTCTCTTCCATTAAATTGAATCGCTAAACACGCATAATAAAACGCAACACAAATAATTATACAGAACATTTTCCCTTCAGAAGGGTGTGAGAGTGTCGGCGTCACAATAGATGTGTTTACAGGAAATCAGCGTGAACTGTGAACGCCTTCCCGCCCGGGTACGAGACATGCAAACACTGTCCTGTATCACAATAAAAACTATTGCTACTACTGATCCTATTTTATTACACATGGAACTGGAAGTAGTGCTAAGAATATGTTTTTGTACTTTAAAAATAGTACGAAAATCTTTCTATAGTAACTAAGTATTTACCAATGTTAATTTATAAATACCTAACATAACCTGCATAATATTACTCAGATATAATAAGAAACGTGCTTTCAGATTTTTCCGAATACGAACTTTAAAAAAAATGTTCATAATTTAATTTACTTTTCGTAAGTCCGACAATTTACTAAAAATCCACAGATTTGTAAGGTATTACAAACAAAGATCTTTTAAATTACTGTTCCTCTTCTATTGCACTTTACTGTAAAGACTCCACCTCGATAAACTATAACTTCTGCGATATAACTGGTTCTTTGTTAATTAATATTCCCCACTTAGATTCCAGTACGTAGTGATTTTAACGAGACCAACAAGTAGCGAGCCATTCATTCGGGATGTAATTGAAGACGTTTGGCGCATCACCAATGGCGCACCGACGAGAACGAAATGATTGCGAGCTCAAAGTGTTCCGATAACTCCAGGCTTCTTTGAATGCAACATACATTAATTTATACAAGAAGAATTTACAGCGAAAGTACTAGAGCACTTATTATAGGAAATGTTTATTCTATTGAATTACCTAGAATTCTATTTAACTTTTATATGTCGTTTGATATTCTGAGAGGCTGAGTAAAGCGTGTGACTTTATTCAATGAATGCTGAATAAAATTATATGAATAGTTAACAGTTTTACTCCACTTGTATTTATGAATATTTATAAGTATCTATTGGTTCAATACTCGAAAATATATCACAGCTTTGGTAGATGATGTTAAAAATATTGCCAGATTTGTGGATAAACTCATGTTAATTCTGTGTCCTGCCTGTCTATAAAGACAAAAGAGAGGCGGTGTATTTGTATTCATTCACAGTTTGAGAAGGCGTTATGAATAAGTATGGCATGTTGGTGGCATTATCTGCGTGTTCGGTAATGTATTCAAATATGTATCAAGCCCCATCCGCACCATGTTGTCGTTGTTATTTTATTTCGCACGCGTGACGCCGTACACATCAGCTTTATTTTTTCGCGATCCTAGAGTATCATATTGTACTGTTGTTGGCAGTATTTTTGCATCGATAGAAATAAGTTTCGAAATTATTAAAATAATTTTCTCTGTTACGATTTGGTAACCGAAATTGGGATTTACTGCTTTTCATTTTTATTTTTATAACGATACAAAAAATTTAATTGCAATTTGATAAAAATTAAAGGTAAAAATCTGATATAACGCGGCAAATAACTACACGTATTCGTGAGTTGTTCTAAAAAGAATGTGTCCGAGTGCTGTGTGAACACTAGTCTGGTTAGATATTGAAAGAAAAATTGTTGAACATAGGACAGTTCTGTCCGTACTCCCGCCGTTCAACGGATATTGATTACTTGTCTGTAAGGAATACAAATGTATCAAGGAGACTGTTCTAGCGCTGTTCAGAACGCCATCCTTTGTAGTGACATCTAACATTAAACTTCATAGCCGACCCTGCGTTTTGTGTTACTGTAACTACACTTTGTGTTCAAGCTCAGCACGTACAATATTTTTATTTAGAGGTTGTCACTTCTTGCTACAATATTAACTGTTATCTAGTTGTGTTTTTTCTAAATGCTAAGATACAATTTATATCTATCGCATGATCTGAGGAAGAGGGAAGCTAACATTGCAGGAGCTATGAGAGCCTCAGGCAGCTAACTAGCAGGTGCACGTTAGCAAAGAAAAATGAAATAACGCAAAAACGAGAAGTCGAGTCGGGCGAAAGGGGGACGTTGAAACCGTTGGGGTGGTTCTTTCGTGGAAAAGCCAGTTTCCTTTAGTGGAAACAGATAACGATCCGCTGCCGACGACAGAATACGTAACTGCACTCACTAAGCATACATCTACATACTAACGGAACGCTTGCCTATCAAAGGTATCTCACACAACAGATTCCCTTTATTGAGCAGGGAGAAAGTGCTCAGTCAGTGTTGTCGTCGCGATCATATTCCGCTCCATTCAATGCGTATCACATGAACGTACAACTTTCTACGCCAATTAGCTTCCTTGCAGACAACAAACTGTATCTCAGCGAAATATCTCATGTTTCGCGTTGACCGTGATTTGTGATGACCGGAGCAGTAAGTTCTTTGTGTTAGCTGGCTGAAATCAGAGCGAATAGGTACACAAACATATGCTGGCGGGAAGGATCATTGATTCCTAAGAGACGCTGCGTCATACTTCCGTGCACTGCATTGCAATGCAAAATTCACAACGTCCGCAGGATCTTACAGGAAAATGTTATGGAAAAACTCTGTCGACATCTTTGAAACCACATTTTATTTTGTATTATTTAATATGAATGAAAATTAATTTATTTATTAATATCTTCTTAAAAACTTAAAAGATATAATCATTCCACTGTTTCATATATTTTTCTTATTCATAAAATTCTACTCAATCTGGTAATTTTACTAAATTTCATATCACAAACGCTTTGTTCCCTTCACCCTCCTATTGAGGTGAAGTACCTAATTAAAAACCTACGTCAATTGTCTCCCTTTTAACACAAAGCTTGTTTTTATTTGCATCCATTGAATTAAAATAGATAAGTAATTATTTATGTATTAAGTATGGATTTTAGGCGAATAGGTTGATAGTAATTTGGCATAATATGTAAAATCTAATTCAAGTAAAAATTTTGTTGTACACACCGAGGGTTGTCAATTTATCTGCACGATAGACATGTATTTCACCGCAACCGTACAAAATGAAGTGGTGCTCTTAAAATATATCCGATACAGACTAATTGGGTAACATTAATTTATTGGTTGAGTGCAATAGAAATGTTTTATATACGCTAGGTACGTATGTTACGTTGCGTAGAGCGCCGGGCGCCGCGGCCGGGCGGCGGGCGCTCGCGCTCGTGACCTGCATCCATTGCGTCGGCGATACGGCGACGTGCCCTCCATTCTGTTATATTGTATTGCCAATTTGTAAACATACGGCTTACTACTATCAATACATACCCGACTACATTCAAAATATTTTTTGAATATAGTACAAAAAATGTTCTGTTATTTTTATTGGTGCAGTTGACAACCACCTGGTGCTCTAGAGCGCGTGAGGTACACGCTCTATAAAAATAAGTATGACACACCGGGATTCTAACTTATCTAGCTGACAATTTTAGTTCACATACCCCAATAACGTTGCAGAAATGTTATTATCATTTTATACCGTAGCAATTTAATCCGTGACGTAACAGTAGTCAGATATCATTTCACAACTGATCTAATATAGGAATTCAAAAATGAAGTAATAAGTCGGAGATACAAGGGCGGGCGCACCGCACAGTGCGCGCTTAATGGGCGGCATTACCATTCCAAGTCGGTAGGTGAGCGGCGAGCGGCAACCGGCGCCCGACCGCCTTGTGAATATGCAAAGTGAAACACGTTAAATATTGAACTACCGTATTGTACCAAATTGTGCCTAAATGTGCGCTTTAATTCTAAACTCTTCTCACTATCTGAAACTTTTAATTTATGTATTATTAGAGCCAAACTACGCAATTTACTATTACTTGGCTGCACGCCAACTTTTAGAACCAATTAAAGGTTTATTATAAAGTTAAATAAACGAGCGTTTGCCGACAAATGTAGAATACGATTAATAAGACCTGACCTTATTGTTTTAAGAAAACGTTCTCAAAGTTAACCTTTATTTATCACGGACATTTGAAGCTGTAACAGTATTCCCGTAGATAAAGGTCAAATGAACATTTTATTTCATAACATCAGATAAGCAACAGTTGAGTCGAACTTATAATTCTATTTTATAATAACTCGGTTGCTTCTGTGCAGTTTGCAACGAACTGTTTCTCGGAACTTGGCCTTAATGAAGACCTCTCGCTGCTGTAATGAAATAGTTAATTATAGTTTCAACGACAGGAATGACAGCAACAATATTTAGTTCTTTATTTTATTTTTAGTAACTAAGCTCCTGTAAAAATTTACATACAAATGAGTTTTAAGTAGTTTCCTAATATTAAGTACTACAGAGATTCAGATGCAATGTGTTGAAACATCAGTGTTCTCATATGTAGATACTCCCGTACAAAAATTGCATTTTACCCTTACCGCTACATAGAACGTGATCTTTCACGTACACATACGACCAAGATCATGTCTTAGACAAAATATAAAAAGGACGTGTAATTTAACAAATATAATTTATTAACATATGTACGCATGTATTATGTAACCATAGCGCACACTAGACGCCGTAGATATGACACGTCATTCAAGTACAGAATACGAATGTAACGTGAGGAGAATATAATAACAGTGTATCCGCATAAAATATTTCTCGATAAACTGATAAAAAGCATACGCTGGCATGTCAGAGCAAAAATTGCCAAGCGTCGCGTCCCTCGCCGCGCGGCATTGTACCCGAAATGACACGCGAAAGGCGTCAAGAGCGGCGCGCTCCCGCCTTCACAAAAGGCTTACAGATGCGCGCACCAGAAGATTTTAATGAGGCAACGACTCTGTGTGATTTTATCGCGTGTGCCGTAATGAGAAATAACCAAGCGCATCCTCTTTGACTGCGCTCGTACGGCGCTGCCAGCAAAAATGCTACAAGTGACATCTATGCCTTCTAATTTATTACGAGCGCAATAACTCTCGCACAAAGAATATCAGATAACTGACAAGTTGTTAGGCCTCAAAAGTGCTCTTCTTACTTACTTCTACCATAGAGTATAAACACGATACAGATTCGTGTTTGTGTATCGTTTATTGCCTCCGTATACATTACCAGATGTAAACAAATAGAGTCAGCGATAAAATCGTCTCCGTTTTACAAACGTAATAAAACAAATTAGGCGACGAAGTAAGTTACGAGGGCCCGGTACACTGGCCAATTTTCATCAATGCAAATCACGTTGTCGACTCGTCAACCCAATTACCAAGAAGTGAATTTAAATAAAGATAAGTATCGCCCTCGAGGAGACAATGCTAATAGGAGGCGGAGGCGTGATAATAGGCTCCGACTGGGGTTGAGCGGCGCACCGCGGTAGGTGCTTTAATTAGATCTCGCGACTTACGCCGTCAGCCCGAAACACTTGTTCAATTAGTGATTAGCTTTAAGAAACTTTATTACGCAAACGTTTTGCGCTTCTCTCTTACCAACTTACAAATATTATAAAGATGTTTTACATGTAAACAACATCTTACCGGCTGAAGTAGGTGAACAAATATTATTATGAGTTTCAGAGTGACTTAGATCTCGTAAGTACGAGTATACCTAATAAAACAATACATATCATTAAAGTCAATCAATTCGGTAATGCTACCAATCAATGAAAGCGGTCCGAGTTTAATTAAAATGAAGAGAGGTATTTTCATTTATTCAGCATTTCATGGACTCACTGGTCTTGCGGTGGCCGGTGGAACAGTTTGTTTTCCTACAACATACTTTTCAGTTTCAGCACTGGCTTTGAATTTACTTCATTATTTTAATCAGTTGGGATTTTATTTTTACCGTACTTACCTTTTATATTGTCACAAAATGTCTGTGTGGGTAAAGTGATAAAAATCTGGATTTAGTTAAACTTATATTGAGAGTTAATATTTATGCTTTGGCAACTAGAACGTAGATTGAACTGATGTTTCTAGTATAATAGCAAGCACCGGTGACAGCTAGCGGGGGAGCGATAAGGGGTGTACGGGGAAAGGGGCGGCTTCCCACGACCTGTCAACATCTGCTTCCGTGCTTCCGTTTAGCTGACCGCCACATGACCTGCCCTCGATGACCCAACGATTGTTCTGTCAATAAGTGTGTTTGTTGTAAACTACACATATAACGTGGATATATTTGGGATTTAGGTCTACGTTACTGTACTGTGGCTTGTTAACATTTTACTTGAAACCGAAATCAAGAGTACGGATTAGTACAGTTTGACCTCATGGTCAAATCAAATAAATGAATCAGACAGGTGGCAATAAATAGGCCTATTTTAATAGAGGTTGACTCTTTGCAAAAATCTTTACCTCTAGCAACATCCTCTTTAACTTTTCATTTTCTAAGATTGTTGTTTCTAGTTTATTTCTTCAGACTTATAAATAAAGATTAAACTCTGGTGGAAAATAATGTTTCGATAAAACTTGTGATTCTCAATCCAGTAAAGTGTGAATGTGAGCCATTATTTTATGCACACAATATGTGACACTGGCACGTTTATTTAATGCCTCTGATAGCATCTATTTTATGTCTCCCGCTAGACGCGACCCTTAGCTTTCTTCACAGGCTCAAACTGTTTAAGAATTTTCAAAATATGCACCGTTACAAAAACATCTGTGTGATGTTGGAGAAAACACAAACACTGGTATTATTCAAATAGGTTTATTCAAGAAAGAAAAAAACGTACGTTGACAGTTTGATTAGATTAATTTTCTGAGAACTAGCATGAATAGCCTAGGTATTTGGAGCTGTTTTTTTACTTCAAAAAAATATTTCATAATCAAGTGAAAGCTTCATTGTTATTGTATCGTTTGATAGATATACAGTACAGCGTTAATCCATACACATTTTACGTGAAATTATTTGTAGGCTTTCCAAAAGCAAAAATAAATATTTCAATTGTAGGTTGATTTATCTACAATTGATGTACAGTTTATTTCAGTTACATTGCGCTTTGTATCAAAACAAATCACTTGTACAAAATAACAACATAAAAGCAAATACTACCAATTGTACCGACATCATTTTTTCCACAATCCGTCTACTAAAACTAATATTATGTATGTTACTTTATATCTATTTTCTGTATTCACTCAGGGTTTATGTATCTCGAATAGTCACGTCCGTGTCCCGGCGAAGGGTAAAGCATACAAATAAGTGAAAGTCCGAAACCACCCAAACACCCGCCGCCACGTTCTTTATCTGCGGATCTCTTAAAAGAATTTGATCGTATATGAGAATATTACGAGCCACATCTGTGACAAGGGACGTATAAACTTAAATATTTGGCTACAGAACCGCACTTACCATAACAAAACTTAATATTGATTTTGTTCAAACTAATCTGATCTACGGACATTCTATAAATACTTAGGGTCTCGTAGGTCAGTTTTCAAACTGTCACACTTGGTTTTTCTATATTGACTGAAAGTATTATTGTTCACTATGCTCACTCCATCAATATATGTACTACCTGCTAAACTACGAGTTCTGCTTAAAGCAGTAAGTACACTCTAACTTAAAATATACTCAGACAAGATTTTAGACAAAGAGGCTAGTAGCTTATATGTACTAAAATAGCCAGCGCTATTCTTATCAATTTGGAAAACCTAAAAAAGTGCATTCGGCATCCATCCCGAAGCCTGTTATTTCGACAGGCTATTTTGATATTCAGTTCCATCTAAACGTTTGATATGAAAGTCAGTAATGGAGGCGATGTTTCAAAACAGATAAAACATAGAACGATAGGCTATTTGTCACGATGGCGTGTCACGAGTATTATAACGAGGTGTCTACGTAGCCGCAATCAATTTGGCGGTGCGGGCCCTGTCAATTTGCGGCGGGCCGGAGTCGCGGCGTGCCCGCTGCGGTGCCGCTCCGGTGCCGCGCCGGCCCGTCCGTGCCTGATGACTTCCGACTGACCGCTTCTCATTTGCATAAGGGCCAGCTTTAATATGAGATTATTCTCGAGTTAGGAACGACTGCGGTCCCATTCATTATTAGTTTTGGAATATTTAGTCGACCCAATCCCGGACGTAATTATTTGAATTGCCACTCGTATTTGACATGCTTGTTGGTAAATTGCAATTCGAACGAGTAGTTTTAATATTATAATGGTAGCAAATATTTTTATCAAATAGGTGTACAGAGTTTTCAATTCACTCTGATTGTTTTCAATTGCTTTCACATGAAACAAAAAGTAAATATTGATCTGATCTCTTATAATAATTTTGTGAACAGCCGCTGGAATACTATTTATAATATCACCTGTATTCATATTGTTTGATGAAATATCATGTCTATAGGAAAATGCAAACAACAATTCGATAATTATTGCAGGATCGTGTAGGAATTTAATCGACAAGGTGTACACGTCGCTACATTGTAATCACAACAATAGTACTAACGTGTAACCGTAGCACAGACAACGTCTTGCCATCGGTGACAAAGGGATTACCCCCTCCCCCGCACCGCTGTCTGCGGTTTCTTAATTAACCCCTAAATACCCTTGCACGCGCCGCACTGCCTCGTGCGGTATGTAAGATTATTGCCAACGTTACCCTTGTTAATTTTAATGTACGGTATTATTGAAACAAATAGAAGTCCTCGACTGTACGAGAGCCTTATTAACTTAAACGTACATGCTGTTAAGTTGACTCATTATTAGCATGTTACATAAATGTGGTATGCCTCAAGCCATTCTATGGATGTTATTGTTTTGTACTGTCTCGTGGCCCATAATCTCAGTTTGGGTCGTTGACGCCTGCCGTTGTCGTATTCTATGTGTTTGTTAGAAATAATCTCTATTATTGATCTGCGTAGATACTTCCATTGGAAATTGTCGGAAGGGGTTATTAGCTGTAGACGATTTATTTTCAAGATTGATTAATAGCGTGTGTGAACTGAAAGCCTAATAGCACGTCAATAATTTTTAATTTAGACGGATTCCACAATTATTCTGAAAGTCGGTTCGTGATTGACTAACGTAACGATCTTAAAATTAACGACGTGTTTGGAATGTCGAATGTAGAACTTCACAAATTACCGGCGTGAAGGGTGTTACGCAACGAATACGCGTCATCGTTCCCGCGGTGCTATACCGACCAATAAAGTTGTATCCATTGTTAGCAATTATCGTAGAGAAACGCATACACAGCTAATAGGGTGCGTTATAGATGTTAATGCGCGATTTACATCGGTTGAGTCAGGAGCACCCGGGCAGAAAATGGAGCGTCGTGCTTAGAGCTAATACGATCAGGTGAGCAAACACGCAACAACCGGAGCTTTCATCTTCAGTCGGGTATCTCTTAGCCATGCTCGCACACAAATATACGTACAATCTAAATGTTAGCTCAGTGGCGACTGCGTACGCCTAGCTAAATTAAACTTTATTGAGTGATTTTAACAATGGTAATATTATTAACTAAATCTTAGTGTGTCCAAGACATTAAGGTGAAAATTAGGTGTAACTATGCAAACCAGTGTTTTGCTTGGTCAGTATGATGTACATGATGATCGTCTGATACTTAGCTGAGCATTGGACTCAACAAGTATATTTGTCTCAGTCAAATAAACATTTAAGTGCAAGCGCTATATGATTAGTAAATTCAATAAGAATTTTAACGATAAGCATAAGCTGTATACAGAAGACTTTATATGAGTGCCTAAAGTCTACAAAAAGAAATATGTGTTTTCATGTTGGACTGAAACCGGAATAAAATAAATCTATTGTCAGTCTGGATGCGGTAGTGATATGTAAACAACTTGGGACCAGACTAACTATTGCCGCTGAGCAAGTTTATTCTCCAAACACAAACGTACACAGACACGTCGGAGTGAAGGCATGGCCAATCGGACCGGCTCGTCGATTCATGTTGATGCTCAAACAAAACAGTTAGTCATTGCGTCACAGCTAAATAAACCCCATCGACTGTCAACTCAAAATTTTGTATTCGCCACATTAAACATTAGCAACCATTAATCAAACACAGCACGCTGAATGCGAGCGTTTGACTGTTCCCTGACTCAATACTGTTGTCGCAGACGACATCGCTCCTTTCTTTACATAGACTCCTGCCTCGCTCACGGGATGACAAATGTTTACTTGCTTATTCAACCCCGGTGTAACCCCTTCTCCTTGCACAGTTCAACACTTCCCGCTTTTTCCCAACAGTATTAACATTTTCACCGCAGCGATCAAATACTTAACTATTCCGCACCTCGTGTAGCGACATAAAAGTAAGAACTTAAGAAGAAAACAAAGAACGCCAATTTGGCAAGTCGAAGACAAACGCATTTAAAATGGGCAGAGCAGAGCAAGGGCCATCTATCTTGGAGCTTGATAAACGACGACATTATTCCTTATCGCCCACTCAATTTGTTTAAAAGCGTTCTGCTTTGATAATTTGAGAATTACAAATCGTATCTCTTGACACAAAAATGTCCTCATAACTGGAAAATCTTGCCGGAGTGATAAGACTAAGTGGAGATCAGTTCAATTTATCTAAATTTATATCTTTGCAGTAAGCCGCGACTGCGAAACGACAAGCTGTCGGTCGATAGTAATAAAATATTAGTTGGTACTTGTGTATAGGTCACGCATGAACAGAATTGAGTAAATGAATGGTTATTGTTTCAGTGGTGGAGGAGCCCGAGTTTACGGATGTCATTCAGAACGTGACGGTGCCGGCCGGCCGGAGCGTGCGCCTCGCCTGCTCCGTCAAGAACCTCGGCTCTTATAAGGTAACTTCACTTCATCTTATAACCTACACTACAACAGGTTGACTTACACTTAATATATTATGTACGACTCAGACTGCTGTCTTTGGAACCTTGTTTATCTCCCACACAAACACAAAATCACATCTCTGAATGGGCTTCACTTAGATAGGTTGGAGGCGACGGCGGCGCACTGAATAGACGACAATATGCGTGGAGCGGCGAAAGGAAACATAAAATAAGAAGCATTTTATCATTTGATTTAGAACGCGCCGTCGTAATAAAGTGTCCATATAAATGGAGGAAGATATGATTTACAACCTCTACGCCGAGTTTGCACCTCGCTCTTGCGGCTGAGATGGTTTAAAAACTAAAATGTTAAAAGTATCTGAACTTTTCGTTTTTAGAGACTTCATGCCATCGAATCAAAATTTTCGTGAAATTTTAATTTGGCCTTGGACGACCGAGCGTGGCTTCAAGCCACCCTTCCGATCAGATTCGGTGGCCTCGGTGTCCGCAAAATTTCCAGTTTAAGTCTACCGGCGTTCCTATCCTCGGTCTGCGGCACTAAGGAGTTGACCAGAAAAATTTTAGCCCCTTCACTGGTCGATTCTGAGGTGCCGTGTCTGACTGATGGCATGAACGCCTGGAAAGTGGCTTGCCCAAACACAGCCTTCCCTGAAAACCCGGCTTCCCAGAGACAGTGGGACGAGCCGCTCTGCAGATTGACGAGAAATAAACTAATTGAAACATCTGTCAATACTGCTGAGCGTGCCCGCCTACTGGCTGTGGGAGAGTGGGAGTCAGGGCTATGGCTTCACGCACTGCCGTCACCCAGCGTTGGGACCATGCTGGGTGACACTACATTCCGGCTCGCTACATGCCTACGCCTCGGCGCTCCCACTGCGGCTCCGCATCGCTGCCAGTGCGGTGAATCTGTGGACCGCCTTGGGCACCATGGTCTTTCCTGTAGCAAAAGTGCTGGTCGCATGGCACGACACGCCAGCATAAATGACATTATCCGTCGTGCTCTTGTCACCGCCGGAGTGCCAGCCATTTTAGAACCCAGAGGCTTGGCACGCGACGATGGCAAGAGACCAGACGGGATGTCTATAATGCCTTGGAAGATGGGAAGGTCTTTGGTGTGGGACGCAACCTGCGTCGACACCCTTGCACCTTCCCACCTTCCCAGTACGGCGAGCTGTGTCGGTGCAGCTGCTGCGGCCGCGGAAAACCTCAAGCGGCACAAATATGTAAACCTCACCGGCAATTGCATTTTTGAGCCGTTTGGGGTTGAAACCCTGGGACCATGGGGCCCAAGTGCCCACAGACTATTTCGAGAAATTAGTAAGCGATTAGTGGAGTCCACTCGTGACCAAAGGGCTGGCCTATACCTCGGTCAAAGGATATGCATTGCCATCCAGCGTGGCAATGCAGCCAGCCTTTTGGGCACGATCCCAGCTGACAGCGATGCGGATGAATATTTTGATACCTAGTTTTAATATTTCCCTATTATAGATTAATATTGATTATTATGAATAGATAATAAAAAATAGGTTATGTTGAATAAAAAAAAAAATAAAAATTTTCGTCAAATCAAATCAACATTTAATGTTGAATTCTACGCAAATGTCGCAAGTGCTACGCCAGCTACGGCGTAGCAACTACGTAGCCACTTAAGATATATTCATTTGTGGATTTAATAATTTGGAGTTAGTACTAAGACTCGAGGCATTAGATGAAAGATTAAACTTAACGACATCAATTTGGTGTAAGTAAGGCAATATATCTGTAACGAGTAATACAGCTACCGGCGGGGTGAGTGGTAGCCGGTAAGCGCAGCTCGGACGAGCCCGACAGCCGGCGCCCGGTGACCGGACGGCCGATAAGCCGCAAGGTGACGCCGGCTAACTGCCGACACCGCACGCTCCCACTGCCGGGGGGAGCACGCTACATTCGGTTCCCACTGAAACTCCCCGCACCCACTGTTAACCAGAAACGTAGATTAGTTAGTAATAGCCAATTCGTAGGTAAACGCTCCGATGTCTACTACTGCGTTCGTGTAATTATTTCGAATGGAGACCTTCACCATACTACAATATTGCTAAACAACGCATAACACGATAAAAGTAAACCCAGCTAAACATCAATAGCACTTCTATCGATTTCCGTTTGGCCGACTTTTTTCTTTTTATTTTATTGCATTTACTTACTTGTGAAGCTGTCTACGGTGCGGGCGCAATAAAAGCCGAGATAGTGTTCTCGTGCTTCTGAAATAAAGGCTTAACTGGGGGAGCCATCACGGTTGCCCTGTATTGACAACAAGAAGCGGATTTCCCCGAAAGCCTCGCCTGTGCCATTAGTTTCCCGCATCGGTTAAAAAGATTTGCCTTTTCGTCCGTATTTTTTTAGAATTATTGACTCATGCGAAATATTGCCATGAAACGACGGGGCATTATTTGCTTGTTAAGATCATATTCCGTAACATAAAGATGCAACGGCAGCAACCTTCTTTTGTGATAGGTTGCTTTAAGATTAGGGTAGCAAGGCTCCCAATTAGGAACAACACCAATTGGTTTCACATGTATGTTTATGCATGTGTATTTTTTTAATAACTCAAATAATGAGAGCATTAATATTTAGGAAACCTCGAATAATGCTTGACTAATATGTATGAGAACGTTAAACATTCAAATAAACGTTTCCTATGTTCAAAATTTATTCACAAGGCAATTCGACGAAAAGATTTCCTATTTTATGCAAATGTGTGTAAGTATGCGCACGTAGCCGGTTCATCGGCATGAAATGTCAGATAGTCGGCAGTAGCACGTATGTGGGTTTGCAATAACATGCCACAACGAGTCGCAGCAATGTTACACTCGCGCCGCATGCGAGCGCCGCCTGTTCAAATTCTGGCATATTTCTCGTGCCTTAATACTGGAGCTCGCATGAGCAAACTGAGCCCAAGATGAGGGGAGCCGAGAGCACTTGTTCCGACGACCGCCCGCCTGCGCCACCGCCGCTCTAATGTCCGTAATGATCGTGTTCGCCGTTACACAATCCTGACTAATGCCAATCCATGTTTTAATTAAAAACATCTCTTTTATATATGTACACGTAAACGTCGTCATTAAATTCCATTACAAAACCATTAGTATTAAACTTTTCTCGTAGCATGTTTCCGATCACTACTTACATCTACCCCAAAATAACTTATTGGCCAAAGATTTCGAGAAAACTTGGAGAGCCCTCTGTACAAATCCGCAGCTGAAGAGATCTCTAAGTGGGCTTTTAGCAGAACTAAGCTAAGCCGTCTCGTGCAAGATGTTCGCTCATTTCTGTCTACGCCATTGCATTAGTGTGTCAACCGTACTAACGTTTTGTGACGTGGGGCGAAATTCGACGAACAACAGTTTGATACAAACTATGTGTGTTGTTATTTTACTTTGTTCTCACACAATCTGGACACGGCACGCCACTTTGCCACTTTTCATGGTTCCAGGAACAATGGTCATGGGCACTTGCAAAACCTCCGTTGATAATACAAACAGATAAACAATCTTCACGATTATGTATATCAAAGATTATGACGTCACTTACTTTTATAGAACACGTACATAGAAATACTGTGCGAAAATGAGTCCATCTTTTTGCCGTTCCATCTACAAGTTACTGTTATATGTAAAATTTTCTTTTATGAATACGTAACACGCAGTTAGATATTTATCATATTTATGAAGGTTGTATCAAAAGCGCCTTCTTCGCAAATCTCCAAAGACCAGCAAACAGTATCTTAAGTAGTTTTGTGAGCTTTTATATCTCTTTGCTTTGATAAGATTTTCACAAAATAATACACCATTTATCGGATCATCCGTTGCTATTTCAATAACTATATGGTACATTGGTACTGTGACATCATCATGACATATTAGATTTTTTTTATTTATTGTAATAAAACATAGGTAATGACGATAGCCTTACATCGTGCCTTACGAAACACTGACGAACTCGTCATGCCAAGTCGTCGGTCTAGCGTTTTGATTCAACGAGCCGTACGGCTGTTACTTATTCACGAGCTAAATATACCCACTAGTAAATAATCTTACAATTTGAACATTAAGTTAAAAATATGAACCTTCTATAACTTGAAACAAACAAAGTTAGGGTAATAGCGTAAGATGAAGCTCTTTAAACGTTCCATAATTAAATCTGTCGTAATATTATTAAACACGTCTACGAATCATCTCCTGCGGCGATAGGACCCGTCGTTAAAGAGGTTCGGTGCGGTGCGCGGTGGAATGGGCAAAGTTTGCAACGAGTCCATTATAAATCAAACGATGCCTTCCAGGCATGTCCTGAGGGACGAGAACGTCTCCCACCGTGCCACCGAACTTCAACTTTGCCTCCTTAATGCCTCAACAATTAAGATAAAAAGAAAGAAGGGCCTAAATTAAAGGTGGTTAAAAGATAACGAGTTAATAGGCCGCTCTAACTTTACCAGTACTCGGTAGGATTTCAGTGTAACCTTAGACAATGTTCCGTAGGGGCAGCCTTGACATTCTGCTAAATACTGGTACCAAAACTATGGTTTATACTTTTAATGGAACATCTATACTTTCCTAGTACTTTTAAATAAATGTAAACAACATTAAAGTAAACTCAAAAATGTAACAGCAACCTGTCCATAAAATTTGCGGTTAGATAATTTTGCATATTTGAAGTAATGGGCCGAGTGCCGTCGAGGGCGAGCGCGGGGCGCGGGGCGCGCGGCCGCCAGGCAACAACTCGCGTAACGACGTCGTGACCTAACTCGTTTAGGATCCGCAGACGAATGAAATTAGTTAGCCGCTGCCGTCATTACGAATATCATATTTTCATCTGCCACTTCCACCAGCTTCATTAGTCACTTACGTAGCGGGAAACCATTTTATGTCAAAGAAAATCTGATATATATTTTTTTCTGTAAATAAAGTTGATATTTTTTGCAGGAATCCAAAAATATTTTACTTAAGATGGGTACCACTTGTGCTGTTACTAAACTTGCCACCCACAGCTCGCGATACGATTGGGGAACTTCGTTAAGTTCAACACTCAACGCTTATCTTCCAACCGCTTATAAAATTTTGATTCCTATTTAATTTTATCTTAATTGTTCGAACAGTAAAAGAGAACTTTGGGCAATTTCTCTTTGCGTTATAACGGATTTAAGATAACTGCTTTAATCTTTGGTTTGGAACGAATATACGTAGCTAAGTGTGGTGTAACTCTGACATTATAGTATTAATTTTGTTCATAATAATATTGATGTAGCCATATTAGTTGAAAGACAGTCTATCCAGATGGCGGCGACGCGGCGGCGGCTGCGGCTCGTAATTCAATCAGTGCGGTGCAGAGGGACACACCGTCGTGATTAGATTAGACGCCGGCCACAATTACGCAGATCAGATTTACATCTACCGTCGCCAGTCCGCGCCACCGCCGTCGTCCGCGCCACGCCAGCGCTCTACCGCTACTTGCTCTAACTAGCAACCACTTACCAGTCTTCACTTAGAAATAAATTTCAGTCATTCCAAATAAAAGGTTCTTTTACTTTTATACGAAATTATTTTCATGTAAATCGTTTGAAATATTACTAAGCTTGTTTAATATCCCTGAGCCTCAGGTTATGCCGAAAAGTCAGGTCGCCGTCATTAGAGGGGTTACCGTCCCATTGCATAATAAAATGGGCGAAGTTTCCTCAAGTCCATTATAAATTAGACAGCGGCTGAGAGCCGCATCACTTAAGATAGGTAAGATGTGACCCGGCACGAGTTTTAGCTACCGAACTTCCCCTATATTGCCCCCGCAATCTTGATAAAAAGAACTACCCATGATTCAAACTTGAAGAAGGATTAAGAGATAAAGGATGCACGTCGAACTTTTGAAGCTCGGAAAACCACCTAACTCCAGTTATTTTTTCTTGCGATAACCCGACTTTAATTAATTTTATAGGTGTAGTTTCTTTTAAAATATGCCAAACCGGCGTTTAATCAGGGAAAAACTTGTGAAGTGTTCCAAAGTTTAAGCGCGCTGTCTCTCAATAAATATTTGGAGTTGCAGATTGCCTTTTACTGAAATTGTTTACTTCAAGCCCGATGATAAGCGTTGAGACTTTTTAAAAACATTGTTCGGTTTTATAATCCGAGTTTGGAATTCGTGTACGAGTATTGCAGTCGGAATAATTGAAAAATTAAGATAGCGCAGTTAAGCTTCATTTGATGAAAATAGGTACTGTACCTATGGGCGAATTAAATCTTTTCTCCGAGGGGAGATTAAAAGTGGAGAGATTGTTCGTAGTGAGTATAACAATCTCGGTAAAATGCATTTTAAGCGCTTAATGCTGTGGAAATTGGTGTGAAGCGGGGACGCGATGGCAGCTCCGTGCAATTACACAGATGTCGCGGAGACGACTCGCATACTAGCCGCGCACTGTCGCCGCGCTGACGCCCAGTCGGACTGTACCTACAATGCCACTTGCCATATTACATTACCGTTCACAGATATCAATGTAATATTGAAAACAAATCAGTGCCTCTACCTCTTCATATCATTTGAACCTACCTAATCGAGCTATCATAAATTCTAGGCCTAATCTTCTTTAATCGACAATTGGAATTGAAGCCACAACAAGCATTTAATGTGGTAAAAAATTGTCTTCCGAGAGCTAAATCACGCGTTTCATTTTTATATGTTCGCTATGGGTATTTTTTATAATGTTAATATGACGCTTACACAAATAAAATAAATTCAACCTGTAATACGCACTCCGTGACAGCTGAATTATATTCGAGAGAGATACCTACATTTATTTGTAAAAAAATATGTTCTCGGAGAAGTCTTTAATTTCCGTTACGTCACTCGTCCAATTGGGAGAGCGATTGGAAATCATTGAGGCATACTCCACACCCTAGTTTTCTCGTTTTACATTTTCTGAAGGTATATTTATTTAGGGGGAGTTTTTTATGGCCACTTGCCAAGAAGTGGAAGTATTGATCATTCAAAGATCTATGATTAGAAACCTGCAAATTGGATAATTTTGATATCAAAATTAATTTGGTGAATGAAAAATAGGAAGATATAACTGCTGTGGAAAAAGACATGCAATTCAAATAAGATTGTCTTATATTCCATGGCTTTAAATATTTAAACAAAGAATAGTTTAATTGTCTTCTTAAATTTGAATTTCACTGAAAAACTTATTTATCTTGCTCATCAATTAATATTATTTTCCCATCAGGTGGCGTGGATGCATTTCGAGCAGTCAGCGATCCTAACGGTGCACAACCACGTGATCACGCGCAACCCGCGCGTGAGCGTGACGCACGACAAGCATCGCACGTGGTTCCTACACATCAGTGACGTCAGAGAGGAGGACCGCGGCCGCTACATGTGTCAGATCAACACTGTTACTGCTAAAACGCAGTTTGGATACCTGCATGTTGTTGGTGAGTTTAGGATCGAAGGATGATATTCTTATACTTACTTTATTCGCATTTTAACATTATTAGTAACCTCCTCATTATAATATTTTAACATCACTAGTACCCTCTTCATTATAAGGTAGAACTTAATATTCACAGCATGTAACTTCTGAAACGCACAATGTCATAAAGGCATTCGTTATAAATAATATATCAAAGATTAACTCCAACAAGCAAAAAAGATTTGAATTAGAAACACGGCCGTCTATTAAAGTGGTATTAATGTTTGTTTATAGTGCCGCCGACCATTGACGACTCGTTGAGTTCGAGCGACGTTATCGTACGAGAGGGCGCCAACGTCACGCTGACGTGCCGCGCTAATGGCTCTCCTAAGCCCACCATCAAGTGGAAACGGGACGACAACTCAAAAATCTCCATCAGCAAGGGACATTCCGGTGACATATCGAATTTGTTCATGATCGAAATAGCTTTTTGCTTCGCTTTTTGCAGAATTTATCTATCGTTTATTTTCAGTTTCTGAATGGGAAGGCGAAGTGTTGGAGATGGCAAGGATTTCTCGATTAGACATGGGTGCCTACCTGTGCATTGCAAGTAACGGTGTTCCCCCAACGGTATCGAAGCGGGTTAAAGTCAGCGTTGATTGTAAGTTTCCGAACTGATTTACGATATGAATAGTGAATCGCATTTGTCGATGGACTACAGTTATTATTATTTTCTAGTTCCACCAATGTTATGGATCCCTCACCAGCTGGTTGGAGCTCCATTATACTACAATGTTACTTTGGAATGCTTTACGGAAGCCCATCCGACATCTCTAAACTATTGGACAAGGGATGACGGTCATATGATTCATGAAAGTCCTAAGTATCATATGGAGAATACGGTGGGCATACCAGCTTACAAAACACATATGAGACTGCTGATTAGGAATATTAATACTGAAGACTATGGGACATACAAGTGCATAGCCAAGAATCCGAGAGGAGAGTCCGATGGCACCATTCGCTTATACAGTGAGTACATTATGTTTACTGATACACGTTAATAAATAAGTATTTGAGTCTTATGTCCGTTTTCACCGACTAAGTACGAAACAACTGTTTACTATGAAAACTGAAGTTGAAAATTCAAAGTCAACCATTGTTTCAAGAAAACTGACTCACTGAATTTTATGATAATTTGACAATAAGCATGAGATAAAAATCTTCTTTTAATTAATTCTACCACAACTACTTGATACATACAAAAATGTTCCCCAAATGCAGCGTCATCACCCCCGACCACGACGCCGGACCCGCGCGCTCTGACCGTGCCGCCGCCCTCCAGGCCTCCGCGCCGTGATACTCCGCTCACTGACAAGGGTAAGTTGTCCGCACTACTCTGATCTTTTATATCAGATATAATATCTCTTACATATAGACGTTCACACTCACAAAAATTACATATTTCCAAAAACTACAAAACTCATAACTACTAACTAAAATCGGTACATCATTTTCAACACCAAATAAATAGCAACTATTCTTCAATGGCATTGGATTAATCGGGATAAACGTGTACCTACACATTTTAGTAATTTTCAAAATGGAATAACAAATACATTTAACTAAAATACAATGTGTAGTGCTATACTATGGTAATCGTTCAAATAAAATATACACGTATTTATTTAACCATCAAACCATATTTAATTAAAAAATATCAAGTATTATAACATTACACTGCTATTTTGTTTATTTCACTTTCAATTAAGTGACACTGTCGTTGCAAATAAATTGGCAGAAGTAAAGAAGCGTGAAATGCAATATATTACGGAATTTATAGCTTCACCCGCGGATGTATCCCAATGTATATTTATACAACGCCAATTTATGATGTTCGTGTGTGGGAATAGTAATTAATTACACCTATAGCAAACGTCGCGGTCGAATGGGTTTATCAATATCTGATATCGAAGCCATTAAATGCATTGAAACAACATTTTTATGTCAGCGATTTCGTTTATTAAGAGATAATATTACCTTTACGAGTTGTATCCCCCACGAGATCGTTCAGTTTGTTTTCATTGTATGTTGCTGTTTCAGTTATTATTAGTGGCCGTTATATTTGTTTATAGATCATAAAGTGTTACGACGATCTGCTTGTCGCCAGCCGGTAGTTTGTTAACTGGCTCCGAACGTTATGAGCCCTCGTAAACTATGACCAAATCGTTTACAAACAAAACATTTTATGGAGTGCTGTTATTATAATCCCCGCATCAAATTATTATAAAATTGGTTTATGCTAAGTTAATAGGACTAAAGAGAGTCGGTCCAACATCGTGATCTTTGATAAGCCTAGTCTCGATGCGAGCAATGATCTTAAGATAACAAATATCATTGAAATGTTAATTCAATGAAAGTCATTTTTAAGTAACTGGTACTTGAAAGATGAAGATAGAGTACCGCTTTGAAATCAGGCTCACAATCATTGCCAAATCTTCCGGATTTTAAAATAACTATATATTAAATTGAAAGAAATGGTTTGGTTATTTAAAGACTACCAATATGAGTATATAACGCGCTAGTAATATCAGAATAATTGATGTAGCCTCTGTACTCTGTATTGTAATATCGTCGTGTCATAAGTTGTTGGGCTCGCGTCATTACTTGCCCGTTATTGGGAAGTTGGGCATTTTCCCGGCCATGCCTGCCGGACAACATCTTGCGCCAACCTATTACGGACAAGTGTTCCCCTCCTTGTTGCAAACTCTTAATAAGATTTGAAAATGTACTCCGTAAGCAGCATTATAGGTACCTTTATAAATAGAAAGTAAGCTAAGATAATATAGTATCTCATCTTTTGCATAATCGATGAAGATATCTATCAATAACTGCTGAAGAGCCGATGGATATCATTTGAACATGTTCGCGCGAACTTGAAAAACCCATTTAGGGGTTGCGCCGGCACGAGTGTAAGTTTTGCGGCTGGTTGTTTTTGCGGCGTGGTGTGGCGCGGCCGTCGGCGTCGGCGCGCCGTCCGCTGCCGACCCGTTACTGTTTTATTTTTTGCAACCATTACGAATTTACGGCTGGCCCCGGATACTCGACAATATTGCGCAACTTTTCAATAACTGTTAGCCGACCGCCTGCCGACGGCCCGTCCCTTGCCATATTGAATCCTTTGCCCAATCAGTTCGCGTTGTCGTTTTTCCTGCACAAACTTTTTAGGGCGAGCAAAACATTTTCATCTTTTAACAATCTTTGAACTTAACCATTTATCTGATACACAGGTACTAAATATCAATCTAACCTGAATGAAATCGATAAGGGCAAACAGAAAACAGACGAAGGCGGTGGGAAGACGCACCTGAACTGGGTGGGAGGTGCATCGCAGGTTACAGGTATAATAAGTCTTATGTATTTCTTATTACTCTTTCATAAAATATGTTTACTTAAGAAAATCGAGTTAGTCTTTACCATAATACCTTAAAGGAAAATATTTATTACCGCACCGTCGTAAATACTATTTTTAAAGGTTATGATATAAATTATACTTATTAAAATTTCACTGATTTACACTTACTGACTGCCGAAAGGATAGGCATTAAGTATGTTTGAATATAATTCAGCTGAAACAATAATATTATTGTTCGCAGGTGACGCCGACTGGAGGAGATGCTCCACATGGGTGTTAGTTTTGTTAATCATTGTGCCATATTATGTAATGATGTAACTCTATTATCATTCATCCGAATTCGCTGTCCATTTGTATACACGTAGATACATTTAGCCGAGCTTGGCTCGCCCGAGATAGTGCAAATTAACAGGAAATTGTTTTTATCGTTCATATTCCCACCCACACCCGTCATGAGAGATATTCAAAACGTTATCAGTTAAATATTCGCCTGTATGTGCCTGTATACAGGCGAGTGTCATTCAACTATATTCAGATTTTTAATGTATCAAACATATTCGTCGAATTTTAATTTTGAACAACACAAAGTCGGATTATGCAGTGCAACGTAATTTTTCGAAATAGCCGGTAGTTCCAGCACCAAAGGTAACAAGGCGAATAAAAAGACCTTTCGAAAGTTAATTAAAATTCCTGTATTGTTTTGACCACGATGTGTTGTAGATATCTTTTCAAAAATGATTCCTCTATACTTTTTTGTAATATTTTTTTGTGTAATACTTGAATTCAGAAAATTTCATTGAGTTCAAATGTTAAGTAAATATTTCCAAACAAAACATACGTTCCAGCCTACTTAAAAAGTAGTGTGGAAAGCTTAATCCGATCGCTACAATGATACTCAAATAATATTTGGATATTACTGGAAATTCTATCAAAAATCAATACATATTCTACCATCGACGAATATTTGAAACGAAATAATAAAATGACGTAACTGAGCTTAGAGCTTTGACCAATGAACAGCTACCCGTTACATTAAAAGTAATTCATATTAAAGTAACACTTATGAATTTATTGTTCTCGAAAACAGGTAAATTAGAATAAAAACGAATATAAAACGTAGTCACATCGCCGTCGTTATGTACAATAGATTAAGAGGTTTAGGTTTCATAACCAAAATGATATTCGTAATTACTATAAGCGTTGTTGTTAATTATATAAACTAAAGGTATTGTATGTACAACAGTTCCTCGAACTTATTCACGGTTCAGCAGAATTTCATATACATTGTAGATGTCTAAAAACATTTATTTTCACCGTTGATATAGTACTAAAAATCTGCTCAGCCGTGATAAATATGTAATAGACAAATTCACTGCACACATATTATTATTAATATATAATACAAAGTGCACTATTATCATAGTTATTGATTTTAAATAAGAATATAAGAATTAGATAGAGTAAGACTGAATGAATTATAAAATTGTGTCTTTAGAGGATATTTAAATTTTATTAAGTTATTGTGCTTATGTAAACCTCATGTTCGCTGTGATAAAACATTAACTGAATTGACGAAATTTCTAAAATCCAAATTGAACCTAGAGTATTGTTTCCCGTGCGAGCGCGCCGTAGTGCTGTAGATCCAGTCTGTATTCCTAATGTGACTCCTGCCTGCCTTTCTACTATATTTTCAAATTTGAGGTAATGGAAACTTGTGATGTGTAACTTATATTTCATATGAATGTATTTTGTGCTACTCCTGTATTTTACATTTTAATATCTCGAAAATTATATTATTTGTAACCCGTGTTTGGATTTGTAGCCCTTTTGTGTATATATTTATTTATATTCCGACGTTTCTGTATAATTTACAAATCCAAATTTCTTCTGTCAATTACACCTAGTTTTATATAGTAACATACCTATATGTAAATGTTACCGTTATCATGTTGCCAAATTGCTAAATATAAGATAACGCCACATAGATAGAAATGATGTAAATATATTCATTAAGCGAAGCCACTGAGTGTGTTTTTAAATAACAGAGTGTAATGAGTGTTCATAGCGGTCACTGCGCGGCGGGCGATTGTAACCATACTACGTAACTACACGTAATGACTAAGAGTGAGTAGGTAACAAACTAAATAAAGCTTGTTTTAAACATCAATCTTTTAATGTTTCATACAATCCAAACAGCAACCCTCAGTAAACATCTCAATATAAATTACTAAACTCAAAAACCGTCAAAGTGTTTTAGGTAACATTTTAATTACCATTGGATTTTTAAATATTTATTTCAAAACATTTTGCAGCTATCCAATCAGATTTTTCGCTACTCTGAATGTCAAAATAATTTACGTAGACAAAGTTTCCCCCGTCATATTTTGATGGACCGAAATGCTTGCAAACAATCTGCGGCGAATCTTTGAAGATTAGGGCCGGCTTTGAGGCGCCGAAAAGGCTCCAACTACGTATGGCCGAACGCCAACTTGTGTAAGCCAATCTAACTTCTTTTAAATGTGTTTTTGATATAAAGAACACATTACCGTACGCATCGCTTTCGACTTCCAAATCCTGGACCAAATTAGCTTTTGATTTATAAGGCTTTAAGTTTGTTGAGTTCGTAAATTGTGTACGCTCCAATATCTTCGTACACTTTGAGCATACTGATACTCTGCGTACACAAACACGATGTTCTATATTATAAACAAGACCATTTTTATTTAGTTTTGAAAATAACTTTACTATGCTTATTTTCGTAGATTAAAGATAGGTATATGATTATAAAATTGACGAAAAAGAAAAAAGCTAACCAAGTAGAAACCTTTTTCAGGATAAGGAACGCTGAGGTTGCAAAAGACGAATCACATTTCCACATTTACTTGTCAACAATGTAGATCAACGGAAATTACTTATTTTAAAAAAAACATTGGTTATTAAATTGGGTATTAACTTATAAATATTTTTTAATTAAATTTAAATATGAATTGTCTGGATATTAGTCATTAATCGAAGAGCTTCTACAAATTAACTTATTACTTCTTCGTCGTACGAAGCGATCACAAAATGAATCTTGTCGATTTTCAATTATAAAATAGTCAGCTGATACTCGGACAGGACAGTAGGCGGATTTTTTAATGAAAACTTTATATCGTGGGCGTAGAGCTCAGAATGCAATGTGCATCGTGTGATAATTTATAGCCTTTCATCTAGAGTGCAGTGTTTGTAACAGTAGCCTCATTACTTAGCGGCGGCGCAGTAGGCGTGTGCTTCCGTCGAAACCGGATATCGCAGGGCGTACAAATAAAATTAACGCTTATTGCCATTCACTAAAAGCACCCCAAATTAAGAGGTTCGCTTTTCATTGGCTTCTACTTGGAGGTTTTACGAATGGAGTAGTTATGTTGCTTACTTTGTTAATTGTGTTGGCGAACCCTAAACCTCGAGACTTTTGTTTCTTGTTGATTCCAAGTATAAAAGTGCTAATTGTATTCTTCTTAGAATTGTTTCTATTTGTTTGAAAGCTTTCTTTTGTCAGCTCTACTCAAATAGTAATCACTCAAATCTCAAAGTTTGTGGTCCAAATAACGGGATTATGAAAAGATCAGTTTAAGATAAAACTTGTTAAACTTTAGTTGAAGATTTCAAAGTTAGTTAAATGGGTGTTCAAAAACGTTGTTACAAAAAAATCTTAGGCTTCAAATGTCTCAAATTTAAATCCACGGTAACTGTAAGTATCGGTTACAAATTCATAAATGAAACAAGAATTTCCAAAGTCCAGTATCACTTAACACCCTGCACAAACAACGATACGGCGAGCCATTGAAAGCACTACACGCACATCCTGATTGAAGACAAATTCAGCAGGCGTACAAGTGAAAACAAAGCAATATTCTCCGGGTCGGTGATCGTTTCGGTCCACATAGAGCCTCCATAATTTTCAGGAGGCAAATTAATCCGAGCACGGCTGGGCTGATCGGCGGTCAGTGCGTCCTCGCATACTAATGCTATTGTTTATCGAAGGGGCTAATCTGTGCGTACCAGCCGTCACTGTCCTCCCTCCAAATTATAACGGATCACTTTCGGCCGCGTCTAATCCCGCGCCCCTCGCCTCGATCGCCAACGTGGACGGAGTAACAGACAAGATACGTTCTACCTACACAATGAAAGCATTGACCTACTTTTTAAAATAAAAAGAATATTTTAGTAAACTAAAGAGTAATTTAAGGGTATGTTTTGTTCCAAACCATTTCACAAAACATGTGTGTTAGTTAAACTCACCACACAATCCAATAAAACAGTCATTAACATAACACACCCTAAAAAATCTTCAATCTATACCACAAACACCCCTAAATTAAAATTTCCGTCACAACTCACACGTATAGAATGTTCATAAAAGCTTTAAAAGCATAGCACAAAAGTATAACATAAGAGTCAGCCCATTTCGGCCTTACTAACATGTGTAAAGTTGTAAAAGAGTCGTCCCACTCTGAGTGATAATAAAGGTAACCCTCTGCGGCACCTTTATCGTTATCGAATAAAAATAATCCCGGGATTTTTTGGGATGATCGTAAATTATAACGGGATTCACAGGGGTGGTTAGAGTAGACGGCCGCGCGACGCCTCGCTCGCCGCCGCTTACAGCTTCCACCTTCAAAATGTTGATTCTCATTTCATCTACAAAGGTTCAAATAAATCTTTAAGTAATGGTTCATCGACTGCCACTTTGACTTTCAACGATCCTGCAAACTCAATAGCTTTTTATTCAAGATACTGATAACAGTAAGTTAAATAACTCACAAAAAGATATCGTTGGAACCACATCTGTAAACAAAACAGCGAACATAATCTTACCTCACGAGAAACTTTGTTCTACAAATAATTCATAAAGCGTCTTTCCACGACATTTAAAATGAACGAGACGGTAAAGAGTAGAGTCTAACAATAACCAGACCCTCAACGCATATTTTTGACGGTGTGAAGCGCTGAAAATCCACCGATACCAACAAAAGTGGCAACTGAAACTAATGAATTATTCATACCGGCGGCGCGGTGCATGTTCTATCACTGTTTTATCTATTGCGGGGCTTACGGCGACCGCGACCCGCGCCCCGCGCTCGCCGCCGCCGCCGCCTCGCCGGGACCGCGCAAGGGTTAACTACCTTGCAACCAACAATTTTAGTGTCGTTTGAGAAGACTAGATAAGCTTCATGTTCCAAATAAACATTAGCGTAATGCGACCGCTAACGCAGTAAGTGTTAAACAAGGGCCTCGCCTTTATTTAGATAGGCACCTATTGTTCATGCTATATTGCCATTAAAACTGTTGTTTTCTCAAATTTTACAACACACTAAACTTAAATGACAACATCTTGTATGAACTACAGGCTCCTGATATAAAATATAAACCAACTTACATATAAATCTCCACAGTTTTTTTATTCTCTACGCAATTACTAAGCAACAACAACAATTTAACTATTAACCAAATCCCGAAAAGCTTCACAAAGCAACACAAGAACGGTAGTGAATTCTTTCATAGTATGAAACAGCCATACAGATAGTGTCGAATAAACAAGGATAACAAAGTGGCAAGTTTTCAACGTGCACAACATGTTGGCGCGATATTGGTTGCGGGCGACGCGACGACACGGCTGGCGGCGACCGCTCCCGTAAACAAGATAAACCCGCGGCTTCGCGGGGAGCCTCCTGTACCGCTAACCGGTAACGCACCGCCACATATAAATCTGCACAGATTTCATTGCCCTGAAACAAGATCCCGTTGGTAATCTCGCCCCGTCGTGATTACTTTCCAAGCTTTTCAAAGACAAAGCTTTTTTGTTGTACATAGAAAAAAAAAGACTTACTGTGTGGGTGTCAGGGCACTCGCTACCGTATGTAACGTAAAAATAGTTCTTAAATGTGTCACGATCAGAAGCTAAAAAATCAGGCCTTTAGGGCAACCGATAAAACCTCCGTTTGTTGTTACCCGATTACCAAGCAAGAGGCATTATTTTCTGTGATTCTTTAGTGTACAACAATTGACAAATAACGATACAAAAATGAAGTTAAAACAAAAACTCGAGCGGAAAATGCGCCAATGTGAAAATTCTGTTGTAGGATTACCTACAAACTTTTTATAAATATAGTAATTACTTAACACCTTGTCCAACAGTGTTGATTATAGTACCATTGCGTAGGTCTTGGCGAGGCAAAAAAAGTTTACTATGACGACTAGTTGCAAATCCTTGTCCATTTCGTGTGACAACGACGAATAGAATGTGGAATGTTCATAAATCATCAACATAGCTGTAATTCTTACCTAAATCCAACTGTAACCAATAAAACTGGTAAGGTAACTTGTGTGTTGTATTATTAACATCCACCATATTAGCATCCAGCATCAGGCTTATCATTAAGGTTTATAAGTCTGGTGATCAAACGACCTTGGACCACATTGAGTAACTGAAAATTCGTAGATGATACTAACATAGTACATATTACGAGTAATAATCTTGCCCCTTTTTTTTTTGACGTCCGCGTTCCGTATCTTCTTCTTCGTAATCTTATACATGTATATAAAAATGAATTAATGTTCGTAAGTCTCACTAAAGCTCGAGAATGGCTGGACCGATTTGGGTTATTTTGGTTTTAAAATGTTCGTAGAGGTCCAGGGAAGGTTTAAGGCTCGAGCAGACCGGATGCGTATGTACCGTATGCGTACACGCGCGTCGTTACGCAAGCGGTGTGGCCTGTCTCATACATTTCCATACATTACAACTCATGGTTACGCCGTAACTACGCGCGTGACTACGCGCGTGGTTACGCATACGCATCCGGTCTGCTCGAGCCTTTAAACGATACGAAGTTTGTTGGGTCAGCTAGTTTCAAATATATTTAACTTTTGTCAAATCAGATGACGATTGTGTTTCCTTAGTATGACTCCAAGGACTATTAGAACCATAGATTATAATAGAATGTATCTTACACAATGTAAGATGTCTATCAACTGAGTTTAAAATTATTACACCGCCAACATACGCCTCTTATCGAATTTTCATATATGGATAACATACTTTTTTCTATTTCGATTTAATATTCGTCATAACTCGGATCGGACAGCTAATTAAGGGAAGCCCCATCGTTTTTATTATTCTTCGCGTAAATGCCTTTCCAATGATATATCATAGGTTACTGTTGGCGCGGGTACCAAATCCCATACAACTTGCCCAATGTTCTTTTGATGATGATAATTGCTAAATTCTTACAAAATCAGAAAATTTTATCTAAATTATCTAGTTCCGATCATAACAGTCTATTTTAATGAAATCCATCATTTTCAAACTATCGTTACACGTAGTTTTCACAAACATTGAAATGGACCAAGTTTGTAAAGTTTCTACACGTAGAAATCGATAGTTATTGAATCGAAATTGAATAAGCAAGTTAAGGAACTGTTAGTAATTGTCTGGCAGGATACAGAGCGGCGGGTTTCTGAGACCATCGTGCACGAGTCGCCTAGCCGTCTGCGCACTATAAACAACTTTCGCAATTAAACTTTTATTCGATAAATCGATATTACTCAACTCCCGTTTATATTTTGCTTATCAACCGAGTACAAATCGGATGAAAATTAAGGGCGAACCTAGTCTTCACCAAGTTACTTATTTACGTAACCACGGGGTCTTAAAATGCATATCCTGAGGGCCACTCTCATATACTTTGATAGTTTGTTTTAAAGTTAATTCCTTTTTTTCAACTACGTGGCATTGGCTACAACAATAACTGTCATGAACACTCTTAATTATTGGCCAGTATTTTTGCACATCGAACGCTGTAACGACTTCAAAAGTCTATAGTTTACAGTAATAGTTTCTGGGGCTATTGATAAAGTTCGGTTATTATGATTTTATGTGAATATGTTTGGAAAACCACAAACTTGTTTACATAGAATTCAAATTGAGTTTTTAGTTTGAATTATACAGTCGCAGAGGCTGCCAACTGAACACTGCAATAATACAATGTTTAGTATCCATTTGTTAGAGTTCTTAGGTCTTGGTTTCTATAAATGAGTTTGTAACTGTTTTAGTTGAATCGCATTATACCAAGGAGTTAGTATAAAGAAACAGCTTAGTATAAATTGAATGAAACGGAAGTCTCTGTACCCGTAATACAACATCAAAGAAGTCGTTGTATTACTAAAAGCAGGCAGGTAGCCATCACAATAAACACACATCAAACAAACATAATCCTCCGCGCGATGTAAACTCTCCTTATAATGTTCACAGCCGCTTATTAATACGAAATAAGGAAATTCGAATTTCCATGTATTAAACGTAGCGAAGGGTAGAGGCGTCGTGTCGTGATCGTCGGGACGTCGGCTGCACGGGCGCGGGACGGCGCCGGCACGCGCCCGATGCCCGCACATAAATCTCGCCGGCAATATGAGACGCCGCAATATCACAATAACCCCTTCCTTCCAGCGACGTCCTACTACACGCCACCAGTCATGAGACCTGCTCAAATTGAAATTATTATAATATAACATATCCAGTCGCACTTTTATGAATACACGTATTATAATTCCAGAAATATGTACTTTGTGTTCCTTGTGGTGTTCTATTTCTGGGATTATATTAAAAACTGGTACCTACTTACATACATTAAATATAGCATTACATCAGATAAATCAAAATATAATTCCAATCATAATGCTTAACTTCAGTCTAATAACTATATAGATAGATACATATAGCTGACTGTGTCACACACATATTGTTTCAGTGCCCTGAGATTACTAGTATCTCGTGTGTAGTGTAACTGTATGCCTTTTAAGCGACTGTCGGCCGCAGACACGCAAGACAATCTTCAATTAATTTTGCTTGGTATTCCATTCATAGTGTATGTCTATCGTGATTGGTCAATATTGTGTGTCCATGGCACATGTATGCCTCTATGAGGACTATGGAGACACATTGAAATTATAAAGTCTGAAAATATCAGCTACAAGTGAATTTGAATGAAAGCTTTCAGAACTAGCGAAGTTAAAACCACTTTTCAACTGAAGTACTAAATATTGACTCTTATATTTCATCGAAAATTGATTAATTTTAAGTAGTTTTATTAGCCATGATATACATGGAATTATATTATACTTTCATTCACTTAGAACATAAAGTTGCAACCTTTAATTGTGCATGCTTCAACACACACTTACGTTTCTTTTCTCAAACAGCTCTATCATTAAATTGGAACAGTTCACCAAATAATATTTCTGAACTTAATACTATTTGACCATATTTTTTTGGTATTTCTATTTTCAGGCTGACATTATGTCTATACAAAAACAAATTGCCGTCCGATATCATATACGTAGACTACGTAAGTATACACACTTATTCTATACTCAAACATTCTTTCATACTTCTATTCTCTACGAAAATTAACTTCACAATCTGTGTAAACGTATGAATCGATGCTAATGCCATTACCCGATATTATATCAAGTGATAATACGTTTCACAATTGAATAACTTTGATAGATATACAAAGGCTGAGCGGAGAAACCGGGGGAACACGTTCTCATTATTCAAATGCATCGAAGCAAATTATGGTAATCTGTGAAACCTGTTCTGTTTCACTAATATTAATAGGTAGACAAACATCGGCGCCCGCTGTGCGTTCCGGTCCCTATTGCTTTGCTTATTCAGAATTTCACTTCGCCTGTCCACTGTAGTGCGATGACTCTGCAAATACTAACACGACGCACGTTTACAAATGCCATTTAGATTGTTAAGTGTCTGGCTTGTCTATTCTTGTAGAAATAATGACTATTAAAAAATTATAAAGATCAACATAAATAACCGTGGTTCCATTAATTTTAAGGAACATTATCTACTTTATATACTCTCTTTAGTTCATCTTTAAGCCTAATGATCAAACTTAAAGTTATTCTTATAAATAAGTAGGAATGTATCAATAAACTATCAAAATGCTAACAAAAATTGTGCTACGATGTCGTAGTAAGTTCGTAGCTGTAGCGGCTACGGCGTAGGCTAAAAACAAGAAATTACTGTCTATGAATTCACATTATATTTTATTAATTTGTAGTAGTCCAATCAGTGGTCTAATTTTTGCATAATTTATGGTATAACGCTGTATTTAAAATTATTTTTTTATCTCACTATAAATAGGATATTTACATGCTAGTAGAACCACTTAATTACTGCATTTATTTTCGTCAAAATTATTGCTATGTTTTTAATGACAAAACCGCTAATAAAATGGATGTGGTATTGTCTGAGATATTGTAGTATCTTTGTCGAAATAAAAGATAACGCGACTCACAGTTTTTCCGATAAGCCGTCTCTTCTAGAACCTAAGTACAAATATTCGTATTATTTATGTAAAAGTTGAGAAAACAACAGTGGCGAAATTAAATAAAGCAATACTATTTCCACATGTCACGTTACATATGTGACGTGTTCATCGACAGGCGAGTGCGAGGCGCGAGGCGTGACGTCACGCCGCGTCACGACTGACACCGCTGTCACGCGCGGCCGCGACGCCGCGCCGGCCAGTCACGGCGGGGATATATTACTCATTATTATTAAAATGAAAAAAAAAAAACAAAAATATACTTTTTAAGGTTTTTAGTAAACTATTTTTCTCAACCTATATTGAAAAAAATATAATCTTTTGTGACTTTCTCGGAGTAACTTTTTCGGTAATAAAATATATTCGTAAAGTTGAGCTACTTTCTATTGTAAGAACGATTGGATAATCTTTATCACACCATTCGATCACGTTCAAAAATGTTGTGAAGGTTTATCCAGAGTTTGCTATCTAATATTTTTAATGGTTTTATTTTATGCTATCGGAAATTTCATGCGGCTAAAGTAATTTTCCGCGAGCATAGAGCGGAAATTACCACATAGTGTAGTGACGTGTTCGACAAACGTCACGTAGCCGGATCCGAGCGCGCAGATCCTTATATCCAATTTCCGGCCGTTTTTGTTGGAAATGAGAATTAGCTGACGTGACGTGACGGAAAGTTAAATATCAATGTCGATCGTATCAATACCGAGGCGGACACGGCGATGGCCGCTGCTGCCGATAAACTTGTTACGTAACGCGAGGGGACGTGCAGATACGCCGGCTTGTCTAGCAGCTGTCATAAACGTTGTACCACATCACGCAAACACCAATATATATCCTATTTTATGCGAAACGATCTACTGTTTCTCTTAACTCATAAAGGTAGACAAACATAAGAAAGTCAAATGCCATCGACTATAAATAAAGTCGTTTTGCTTTTATATGTACAACATTTAACTGAGAATATAAATCTGAATCTCCGAATTTACTACACGAAAAGGAGATAATCCAAACAAATAAGTATCAAGGTACAATAATTTTCTCGAAGGTGACATTGCAATTTTGTGTCCTCGCAAACTCGTTGAGAAGTTGAAAAGGTATGTTTTTTACTTAATACATTTTTTTGCGAGTGATATTCGGTGGTGGAGAGGCTAGGGTGTCACTCGCGGAGTCAGTGGGGCGTGCGTAACGAACTCGTCAGTGCGCTCGCTCCGCCCGCGCCGCGACCTCGCCAAGGGTCGCTCTCACCTCGCAAATAAGTCGCCTATAATTTACCTCCATCTGTCAGCTAGGTGCATTGAGTGCACGACTCGTCCGAACCTGCGGTGATTCTGTTATTCCGTTGAAATAATAATTGGATGCCGTATTTTGATTAATTAAATATATCAACGGTGCTCAACCGTACTGTGTTCGACAAAGTGCAGCGGTGTCAACGCAGAAACGATGAACTTATTGAAGCGACTGCTTTAATGAATGGATGAATTATCTGAATTGCTTCAAGATATTTCATTTTATGTTTGTAATTAAAGAATTTCGTTAATTCATCATTGGCTACCCAAAATGATATTGATTTCCCATTAACGATTTGTAATCTAATTATTAAATAATTTATTTCAGATTAATTCCAAATACTTTTTTTAAATGTAATAAGTTTTTATTATTAATTCCATTAGATAACCATTAACACAGATTTTTTTTATTAAAATGCCTAGAAACTCATCTTCGTAGAACAAAGACTTGATGAATTCACTCTTTTGTTTATTAACTTAGGCGACGACGCATGCTTTAAACGGTAATTTCTTATACCTTCATCTGTAGGTAACTTTGCTACTTGATTTAATTTACAAAAAAAACTTTTTTCTTTTTAGGACGCTATCTTTATTGCACGGTAAATTAATGACAGTCACAAAACAAAATGCACACAAAAAAACCGTAGTACCATTTAATGTCAAAGAAGTTAATACGTAATCCATTAATATTATTGCAAGTACGCATAAAATCCTACCTGCGTCGGCACTCAGTTGGCGTGTTATTGAAAACCAGACTCGATCCTTATGAAAAATTACTTTTTCGTCTCGTGCCGTACGTTCTTGGGCTCCCTTTCGTTTCGTACGGTCGGATGCAAATACGAGATTCCTTTACTCGAACACAATAGACGTAATGTTGAGCTCCGCCACTGGAAAATGTTGAGATAAGTTATTTGTCTGTTAGCATTTTGTGCGAGTACATTATCATTTCGCTACGTAAATATAGAATGTAATCATTTGTCAACATGTTTCATTTTATTTTCGCATTCTTTATCGGAACGAGGAATATCCGTTTTCCAATCTGGGGTTATTGTTCGTTACCTGTCATATCAATCTGCTTAACATGAAATATATTATTATTCATAAAGTTATTTTATTGAGTAAGTTGTGAATACATTGCAATATTTACTTGGGTATATCATGCAAGTTTATGGTTTTGGACTAAATTATTTAACGATCTACCAAAGATCAGTACGTGCCTTTTTTATATGGGTAATCAAAAGCCATCACGTTCCTTCAGGACCGCAGTAACTATCAGTAGGTACCTTAAGTATATGCGTTACGATTTGAACGGAGTATTTGATTATTCGAATAAAAGCAATAACAAGTTGGCATTAGGCTGTAGTAATACAAGGTCAGTTAGAGTAAAGCCTCGTCGGTTGGTTAATGTGCTAAGGGGTAGGAAAACTTTCAGGTAAGCGTCTTCTTTCGTGGAACGTGATCCGCCTACAGTATGCACGGGGCCTTACTCCTAGCTACACGCTTGTCCCGCTTGCGAGATAAATAAAAAAAACTGTCACCATGAGTTACAAACTTTAAGGGTGATGAAAGGGCATGACGGACTACTTCCTAAACAAAATACACTTTTTCAACACGTTCACGAGTTCACAGAATCCAATAGAACCAGTTCCACAAAACTTAGACAAGTGAAGGAATAAGTGAAACTGGGAATAAGGAAATGTATTATGTGAGGTTTCCTTCAATGGCTTGACTTTCAATGAACTCTGTTCGAGTAGTGCGACTTCTAGTTTTTTATTCTTAAAAATTATGAATGTAAGTGAAAATTACATGAGTTGTGAATCACAGAAATCAGATAAATATAGATATATTAAATGTGAAAATTCAAAGTTGTTGCTTTTTATATTAGGTACGCGACGCAGCTCCCTGTCATGGGACCGACTGAAGATGAAAATATAATAATAGAGACGCATCAAACGTGATGTTATTAAGGGCTTCCGTGACCGGGGTTGCGATGGAGGGGGCGGCGCGGCGCGCACGCACCACGCGTGCACCGAATACCGGCCCATTCACATGCAAAATCAACTCCTTACCGAAAACGCGACATACCTACCAAAGTAAAGAGTACCATAAATCCAACCATTCTACCAACTACATGTCGACTATTGGATTTCTTTCTCAGCGACTTGAATAATGTCTAGAATTACTTTTATTTAGAAATGTGACTTCGAATGCTGTTAAGCCATGAGAGACGCTAAAAGCTTCGTACATAGTACTGATTCATCCCCATTCAATTATACACTGAAAATCGAACTTTTATCTTCGCATCCTTTTGTCTTACAGTCGATTCTTCAATTGGCGTGCAGGGGAAAAATCTTTTATTTGTTGTAGAAGAGAAGTAACGCCCGTCGGCGCCTAATCAAGGAGTTGGCCGGGACTCGCGCCGCTAACGAACAGGTGTACCTATAAATACTTTCCGGGGCGATTGCTCCAGGCTTTAATCAGCGCCGCAGCACCACTTTACCGCTTTTCATTGACTCTCGACTGACCCGCCAGCGCCGATTGGAAACCTACACTCCGGGGAAATACGGCCGCAAGAAAATTTACGCGTTATTTGGGCTTCTTCGATTCTTTATGTAACTTGAATTTACTCTAATTAATCCCCTCGCTGATTTCGAACGAGCACAATTGTCTGTTCAAAATTATCCAAACCGTTTATTGATTTCAATTCATCATCAATCGCAGTACGGTACTTGTTTTGTAAATACAAATCTTAGCTATGACATTATCGGATTTGTAACTGCAGCAGTACCTACCTAAAGTACATTCTATTGATTCACAAACATTTCTTCATTTTGTAAAATAAAAGTAGAAAAGTAGATGACAATTCGCTCATTAAGTATCTAAACATAAATAAGAGATTGACGCGACTATTCACCGCACGTCGCGAGCGCACGCTTTGTGCCAAACTTTGGCTGTATCGAATTAAAAATGAATGCATGTGGTAGACGCAGCTAGGGCTGAACGTAAGACGCTTTTCTGACTTCAGAATACTTAATGAGTATAGTCAGTCTTTCAGTTAGTTGACTGACTGGTCTATTAAAATAATACTTTAAAAGAAGAAACTAAGTTGCATGTAAAATTAAAATAAAACTAAAGTATTTGGGCGAACAACATGTATTACTGCCTGATGTTTCTATAAAAGCTTGCAAATCGTATTTTTTTACTTCATAGTATTTTTAATTATAAATATAAAAATACACACAACAATCGTAAAAAAAGACTCGCTTGAGACATAATTAAAACCCTTGGATAAATACATCTGCTAGACATAATAGAACGCACCCTTGCTCCTCAGACGTTACTCAAGTAAGTACGTCGAGTAGCATTAGCCAGCCCTAAGCCAGGGAGTCATCAGAGTATTCCACTAACGTTACGTGCTTCGTGCGACCTTTCAATGGGAAGTAGATTCAGTTGCTTTTAATTGGATCCGCACCGCTTCTCACCATCTGTCCTACCGCCACCTCAAAAATGAACAACTTTTATCAAACTGTTGCAACTAATTAAAATTTTCAATTGCAGCTTTTATTAGCGAGCGTCAATTTTACAGTTGAAGAATTTTTATAACCGCATCCTATTGCTATTGTTGAAATCAACGAACGTGTGAACTAAAATGAAATTGTAGAAAACACGAACAAAGTTAAACTTTGGTCCACTGCACTTCTCTCTGTTTCCAGGGCTGAGAAAAATCTTGTGAAATACAATCACATTTGGCTTTTATGACTTTTAAGGTGCATACATATTGGTACTGTAAAAGCAATGCTTTTAAATATTTATAAATGGATAACAACCTTTGTGTATAGATACATGGTACACATGTATATTCCAACAAAAATATCACGAAAATATCCCGTCAGAACTACCAAAACAACTATGTAATACAACTATCGGGTTTGTTTCCAATCTCGCAACCAGAAACATTTTTCTATCTGTATGATAAATAAGTCCCTTTGCAACTGACCGCAATCTTTATAATAACGGAGGGCATGCCTATCCCCGGTAATGAATACAAATAAATCAGAGAGAGCATCGCAAACTCTTCGAGTTAATTAATATAAAGTTGTGCAATCCTACGTGCATTAGTATTCAGAGTCTACGTTCATATAATACGGAAACGAAAGATTTTAATGAAAGCCTGACATCGCAGAGCTTATACAGAGCTGATAATAAATAAATAATACTAAAAATAATTACTTATTTGAATCGTTGAAAGGTACATTTTTTTTGTCAGTTTAGTCCTATTAGTTACATGAAATAATTTTGTAATCATAATAAAATAATGATCATCCTCTTGCATCTTGATCCCAATATTATTTGAGGTCGGAGCGAGATGCATTCTTCTTTCATACTTTTCGATGTGACGTCATCTCTCAAGAAACGTTTCAGTAAACTTCAAGAGTAAGTGAAGAGGATGATGATGATAAATGTCATGATGATTATTTGAAAGTTACCCAGTACGGTCGTGTTGGTGTTCGGCCGGCAGCAGCTGTTTCTTTAAGTGCCTACTTCTTCTGCGGCCGACGACCGCCACCGTCTTCGCGCTTTCCTTCATTATCTGCTTGCATTATATTGTATTGAATATGTGCATCTTGTGACGTATTAACGTAACTTGCATAATCTGTAGAATCTCGTTAATTGGCCCGTCTTTTCATACTACCTCACTGTTAAAAGTGGTCTTCATGTATATGCACAGACACAAAAGTAGAAAAAAATGTAGTTACTGACTTGTTACAAAATAATACTTCCTAGATATAAATTAAACACTACGATTTTTTTTTCTTAAGGATACTAATAAAATAGCCAGTATTCCTTATTACGTCCGGTGGTGGTATTATCAGCTCCCAGTACGGTCGTGCTGATGTTCGGCCGGATCGCGCAGAGCGACGCCGCAGCAGCTGTTTCTTTAAGTGCCTACTTCTTCTGCGGCCGACCGCCACCGTCTTCGCGCTTTCCTTCATTATCTGCTTGCTTTATATTGCACTGAATATGTGTATTTTGTGATGTCTTAAGGTAATTTGCATAATAGAACTGTTAATTAGTCAGTTTTGTCATTGCATGCCTTTACTAGCTTACTGTTAGTCTCTTCTCATATTAAGAAGATATGATCTTTGATCTCCATACTGGCTCATGTTATGTGAACTATTACGCCGAGCAGCTTAAACAAACTATACGTACCTATGTTTAAAAAGCCTGTATATTTTTCGCAAGTTAGAAACTTAATCCCAATTTTATAATTAGAACTTATTTATTTCTTTATCAAAGAACACACTGAGTAATGAGGCTACTTAAAAGTAAAAGTTAAATTTTAATAAAATAAATTCATCAAAATATTTATATTTTATTTTGACTAAATAAACTTTAAATACTTTACTAGATGTATTTAAAGTTTACTACTTTACTAGATGGAGAGTCGTGGTGGCCTAGTGGGCAAAGAACCAACCTCTCGAGTATGAGGGCGCGGGTTCGATTCCAGGTCAGGCAAGTACCAATGCAACTTATCTAAGTTTGTATGTACTTTCTAAGTAAATCTTAGACACCAATGACTGTGCTTCGGATGGCACGTTAAACTGTAGGTCCCGGCTGTCATTGAACATCCTTGGCAGTCGTTACGGGTAGTCAGAAGCCAGTAAGTCTGACACCAGTCTAACCAAGGGGTATCGGGTTGCCCGGGTAACTGGGTTGAGGAGGTCAGATAGGCAGTCGCTTCTTGTAAAGCACTGGTACGCAGCTGAATCCGGTTAGACTGGAAGCCAACCCCAACATAGTTGGGAAAAGGCTCGAAGGATGAGGATGAGGATCACTTTACTAGATGCAAGTCTAAGTTTAAGATGCCAGTAATATATTATACTCTCAAGGAAACCAAAGACAGCCATATAGATAAGTACATTGGTACATACGTAAGTTTAAGCTAAGGAACCCTTCACGTGCGTGCCAAACGGGCTCGTCGTGGGTTTTAGCTATTGCAAGAAGATCCATACTTACACAATACGTAGATTATGCAAGACTTTGAAATAGTTATCAACATTAATTTATAACTACGTATATTTTACAACATTTAAACCGTACAATTATGTGCATTTCTAATATTTCATTGAAAAAAGCTTTACTTTGGGTCGAGTTAATCTTCTTTCACACATGACTACTCTTAAAAATAGACATCTGAAAAACGATGCCATCAGCCACATTTACCAAAAACTCGCAATACAGTGCACCCACGGACGTATGATATATGCGTCATATCTTCTCAGTACACTGAAACTACAAAATTACCAAGCAGCGCCAAGAATAGCACCAAAAAACGCCAACATGGAGGTTTTGTTCACGTAAGTACGATACAAAAACACCTCGGCGGGTAGTTGCGCCTCCCCCTCCGGTACTCTGGCCTCATTAAACCCCGCTATTTGTTTAGGACCACAGCTCAAACACGCCGTCACTCCGCCAGGACTAACAGATTTCACGATTTAAAATATTTAGGTAGCAATTTTACCTTGGTGCGTTTATGACAACAAACATCCCGGTTTGTATTTGAAATTAAAGATAGGCGTGAATGAAAGCCTGGCAGCTGTTGTATGTTTTGTGAACGCTGTGCTCCATATAGGCCTGTTGGTAATGGCTTTGGTGAAATTAATACCTATAGCTTTCAAGAATCCATTTAAAATTGTTTAAAGTAATAAAATATTCACTATCCGTTTCAAACACATATTTTTCATTTTTTTTATAATGGAAGTTCGTCAAACGATTGAAGCTCTGTTTTACAATTTACCTGGTGGTAAATTGTAAATTTGGTATGCTGGTGCATACCTACTATGTTTTAAATTACGCACTCCAAACACTCATTGTGCCATTCAACTTACACTGTACACCTGTATTGACATTGCTTCAGTGTGGATGTATGACAAATGACAATTCAGTGGTCATTTAATTTGGTTATGTTATACTAAATCATGAATTATTATTCTATCTAAGTGCAACTAACCTTTCATACTTATACAGTAACTAAAACTATATCCGTGTCAAGTGACATCTGTAACATAATCACAACAGATACGCGACATATCCGCTACACAGCCTCATACATTGCATATATTGCACGTACCGTTTCAAGCCAGATGTCACTTCACAATACCAATGCACGTTGACACAGTCAATTTTCATTGCAAATTCTGTCATCGTACGACATACACGGAGGCTCCACAAACAGTTGACTTACAAATGTCAAACTTAAACGAACCGAAATGAACTCGGAGTCATGGCAAGCTGCGAGGAGAAAAAATATTCTCAGCTTATGTTTATTGTAGTCATATGATTTTTCCATTTGCGTGTGAAATTGGAAAGAAATAGATTTTGTATTGTTTTTAGTTTTGAGACGAATTCTTTCTGCAACTTAAATTGGCATTGCACGCTGTAGGCTAAAATACATTTGAACAACCTTATGACTTGCAATCATCTTGCGATGACCTAACCATTTTAACCATGGTCACACGCATTAGTTATATTCGCAACGAAAAAGAAAACAAACATGGAACGTTTTTAAGAGCAGAACGACATAAAGTATTCTAGATAAAAATCCAGTTATTTTTTTGTGAATCAAAGCCTAGAACGCACTGAATGTGTATTCCAGTTGCGAGTCGTGACGAGTAACGAACCACGCACGTCTCCGCAGCGCTCGATCGTTCAGTCATGCATATCAGAAAAAATATATGGAAATAACCCTTTATTCAAGTTCCGCAGGTGAATTTAGCCAACTGCAAAACCGTCGTCAGACTAAACTGAAGGATTTGCTAATGCGATTGCGCATTCAACTGGATTGTACTTTGATTTATCTATGGCTTATTATTTTGACAAATTACTTGAAGTTAAAATGAAATACGTTTTATGCTTTGTGTTATGATAAAGTCTAAAATTCTTTAATTAAACTTAAATAATGTTAAATTAAACTTAAATAATAGTTAAATAGTAGCTTTTAATTAAAAGATGGTTAATCAAATAGTAACAAGGTACACACATGACGCGGCGCCACGAACAGCCACCGACGTATATTCCGATCATGTATTCAATTACTGCCATATAATATCATTTTTCATTTGGTTGAGCCACCCCGCGTGATATGTATTAACAATTTTCACTAGTTTATTGGAAAAGATAGGGACTTAGCGCACGTGTATGTCATTCCATGAGGTGGTGACGTACAAAGGTGTATCTACAACATCTGATTCCGGATCTAAAATATTAAATTTATAGTTTGATACAGGATTTATTTGGAAAAACAATGAGATTTTCAGAAGTAAATACACGTTAGGAAAAGAAAATTTAATTTACTGAAACTTCACACATAAAATAACAACAAGAACATACAATTTTAGAAAGTAAAAAACTTCATTGTAATGTTTTCTACTGAAGTTTTTCTCTGAAAACGATGTATCTTCTCCCCGTAACTAACTTTTGTCGCTGCAAAGATTTTCATCATTCTGATATTTCAGTGAATACAATACGACAAAACACCAGGAGTAGTCGAAGATAGATATGGCGTATTGATCGAGTCATTGATGCGACAACAATTTGCCGGTCCGCTCGGCTCGAGTGCCGCTATGCAAATGCCCGCGCTCCATTTTACGCTCGGGCCGGTGGCGGCTGCGGCGGCGGCGGGGAGCCCGGGGGCGAGGGGCGCGTTGCATGCCGGATGTTCCGCTGTCGTCGCAGGAAATTGAGAGCGTTGCATAAATCCTGATCCTACAAACCAAATTTGATTCGACCTAATCCGGATATTGATACGAAACAAACACTTCAAAACATTTTTAATTTTATAAAAATATTTTTTTGTATTACACCACAATTACACACACACTTTTTGCCAATTGCGTTTCGCCAGATTAATATGTATTGAAGAATTACTGTGGAGCCTTCGCAAAGTAACGAAGAACGCCAGCAAGTGAAATATTGTCGAGAAAATTGAATACGTGCAAGCATTCAAGAGTTTTCGATGCCATGTCGGTTGGTGTACATGGGTCTTTAAATTCTATCGATGAGTATAATATTCAGCAACCAAAACACAGCACATTCTTCAAAGTCGTGCGAGAATGTCTGAATATGCAGCTAGACCCTCGTCCTCGTCCTCATGCTTCTTTTTCGATTCACAGATCCCGACTTTGTCCATTTTAGACTTTATGCTGATGTTGTAAGGAAAATATGTATCGGTACCATATTCCCTTTTATTTTACTTGACAATTGTAAGAGACATAAGCAAGTATAGTGATTATTATAAATAATATTTTTACCTCTATTTACGCAAAGAAGACACATACCTACTTGTTTCTTTTTTTCAAGCGGTTAGACCCGCGTGCCGTGAGAACTACCCTTAACTTCCCATATGTAATACTGTCGCTTCCCAACAGTAAAATAATTTTTCTAATCGCTTCAGTAGTTTCGGAGCCTGCAGTGTACACATAAACAAACAAAAAAGTTATAATATGAACATGATTTTTTTGTGACAAATAAATTGCTAATTCCATGAACCATCAGGATAAACGAAGATTAAACTCGAATTCGTTTGAAAAAAGTACACAAACGAATCTTCCGCAAAATTGCCCGAACGAAACAAATATTTTTGTACTATTTGCGGGCGAAAGCTGGATTTTATACGAAATTCCAATATTAAAATTGCTCGTCGGCTCTTCCCACCTGTTCTCTGTGATTAAAGTGCGTCTCTTCCAACCTCGAACCGAAGGCGACGCCAAATGCAAATGTTAGCTTAAAGAAACCTTTTGCGGTTAACCAAAGGAAAAAAATTACACACCCACTCGTCTAGTTCGTGTGTCATTTTATCATTTACGTGTGTTTTGTAAACACGAGACATCAAAAGGAACTCTTTGAAATAAAGCAAACAGACTTTCCTTTCATTCGTTGGAGCAACACTAATTCAAGGCACTTAGTAGGTAGACACACAGGTACATGTACGGCATCAACACACACTGTAATGTCTAACAGGTCCAAGTGATTTTATCGACACTGAATAGAGCTAGGTACCGGGAGGGTACATTAAATTCAATAACACGAGTTAGGGAGTTCGACGCTCGCTCCGACCGTCCTCAAAATAAGTAAAGAAGGAAACTTTCGAAAAACTCTGCTCAACTTGTACCATGTTGTATGTGTATATTTTTTGTGGGGAAACTAAAATAATATCTTTTTATCAGTCAGATTTTTTGCACGTCTATATTTACTTTTGTATTAATACAAATAATATGCAACTAGATTTATTTCCAGTTGTGTATCAAATTTAACATTTTAAAATTAGTTTTAGAATTTGGGTCCAAGAAAATCTAAGATATCTTATAACTTAATGCAATTTGTGTAAACGAATGTATGCATTAGCTGCCGGAATAAAATATTCTACACAAGTTGAATGCCAACAAAAAACAAAAGAGCTTTTTATACACGAAAATTGCATGAATAAGTTGCTGTCAACTGAAAATGTACATCTCGTTATGCAGTTTAGAAGTGAAGTGAAAGTAAAGTGTATAAGCATGTTGTCGTGGGAATGTTTTGTTCATGCAATACATTGTTATTCGCTGCAGACTTGGGATAGTTCACTTGTTAGGACATTCCGTCGCTCAGCGGGCCGTTGTGTGCCTATCGCTGAACTAGTAAGTGTCCCGCAGTTTGCTCTCTAATTTTCACTCACAAACATGTTAACATGTAGTTAACTACAAGTACCTACAACTTCAGAATATGCTCTCGTGTCGCTCCCTAAGCAAACAGCCCTCGTATAAAAGCTATTAATATGATTAAGTTGAAAATTGCTGCTAGTAGTTAGGAGCTACTTGAGCGGTGGACATGTTTTGATAAAAGTTAGCGGAGCTTATTCTTTTTACTCATTTGCTGTGAAAGAGAAACGTTGCATATACTATTTGAAAATTTAAGAGTTGCATACAAATATTAGACGCAATTATTTGAGATAAGAACGTGAAAATTCGTTTCGTACATCTTGCAATTATTCACCATAGCATAAATGATATGTAGGTACGTCGTAGACATGCTTTCTAATAAATATAACTTTATCTGTGTTTTACATCCTGAATTTGTGTGCAAAAATGTTTATTGATTTATTTACGAATAAGAATAAAGATGCTTAGTCTATCGTTACTGAAACCCAAAACTTTGGAAATGAGTTCTTTTTGGGTTTAAAGTCTAAAAGTGTATGTAGAGGCAAGAAGGGCTTAGTGGGGAGGGGGAGTGCAGCACACTGACGCGGCTCTCATCAAGCCATCATTATGGACGCGCCATGTTTTTAAAATGGCTCTGGATTGCGCATAGCCGTGGTCCAAATTAATCCCCTACTACAATGTTGCTACGTTAAATTGGGATAATCTGTTTTGAAGGAAATATGCTTCGTTATTATGAAAAAAACTTTACAAAGCTTCAATATTAATTATTCCCCGCTCAACCTTTCCGTCAGGCCGTGACTTCCGTCGTGATTTTGCATATAATTTTCTACTCAATGAACGTAACCCACTGTGTGCTAAGCCTCACCAGGAATTATGGAAAAATGAAAGGTACCTGTGGTAACTTGATAACGTAACCGGGTAATATTTATCAAGCCTATTCATGTAATCGAGAATTAATTTATTTGCTTTTTAATTGTGAACTCTTTATTAAATTGTGCGAACATTTTAGGAACTTGGTTACGTTAGTATAATACAAAAATACATGAGATTATTTCCTTTCTTCCTCCTGCCATTTGCGTGGAGGAAATTCGCAGACATGACTGGTGAGATGTACAACATTTTATACGAGTTTAGACGTCTAGAAATTTGACTAACATATTAAAATCAAGATTGAACCGGTTCACGGTATCAAGATTCAGGCGCGGGCAGTTGGTGGTTCCGTCGGGTAGTCTGCGAGGCTCGTCGCGGGCGGCAATAACCGGCACAATGCGGCACAACTAACGACGAGGGGCGCCCCCCTCCCCCCGGCGGGAGGTAATAAAACCACGCATTCCACTTGCAAGTCACGGACTAGATTACCGAGAGCCGCGACATCCTCCGATGTGCCGATCGCCGAACTGCTCCTGCGATATAACGCCGGTATTCACCAGATACTGATAAATAAGCAGATCTATTGAAAGGACTCCTATTTAAATGTACAAGGATTGCGAATCAGTTTTCAAATTTAAATTAAGTGAAATTAAAATATACTCTACTGTGTTTGTGTAAAAATGCAACTTATGAATAGGACTAATGTTATAGTAACATACTTGATACTCGTGAGATAAGTTAATATGCAAGCTGTGGTTATCAAACGAATACAGAACTCTTTCATTGAAATAGGACCCAAAGCTTACATAGATCTCACATTCAGAACAAAAACGGATTCCAAAAGTCCGATATCAAAGCAAAATCACAATCGGTAATATTTGTCCATTGTTGCGAGCACGAAGCCAGAGCAAATTAACAGCGAACAAAGAAAAGTATGTCCTATCAATAAGTGGCGGTGGAACTGGCAAATTGAATTGAATAAAACACACAAGTCCTCTAACGAGCCGGTGTTTACCCAAGTGGACACTAATTGGCTTAGCCAGCGGTCGCCGACGCGCTTCCACAGCGGAATAAAGAAACTTGAACTCAGTTTGTCGGAGGAGGAGGCATTTGGTTACTTTGTAACACGATCACTCGGATAGTTTTTGTGGTGCTCTATAATTTTGTTAGGAGTTTTGCCCTTAAATTCGTTGGTACGGCTGACCATTAATGAGGTCCCAAACTTAATATTAAATCACAAAGAAAACAATTGACTTATACAGAAATCATGCTTGTAAATAAGCTTTGTAGACTTGATTGAGAAAAAAAAATGTTGATTTAGTTCAAATTAGTTCAGTGGCAACTCTAATATGATTTAACTATTTATTTCACAAACTGAGAAAATTCTTAAATTCGATTTTTAACCTATACCCTATTTACCTATACTTATCCCCGAAATTGCATCGCAGCTATGCCACATCTGATTTAATTTACTCGTTCGTTAATTTCACTCAGAATTATTCGGACAGGGTGGTTCCGGAATGAAGATGCAATCACTGTAACTTGAGACACAGGCCTGTTAACACTTACTTGACCTTCCATGCCCTTAAACGATTAACAAAAGAAAAAAACTCGAGTAAAAGAAAAATAAACTATCTTCGTAAAGACTGCTTAAAGAAACAATACAGGTATCTGCGAGTAGATTTTTAATTTGGTTCATACAACGGCTCGCCCGCAAGGCAAATATAATTTACTGTTTCTTTTACATTTTTCTCTAGACGTTGAAGAAAACAAATGGAGAATCCGTTTATAACAAACACCGCTAAAATATACTCCACGTTATAGTTTAATATTTTTTTACAAGAGCTTAATAAGAAAGTTCTATGTATGTGTATTATAGGGTAAGTATACAGTTACAGTAATGCCTATTAGAATTATCATAAAATATGCCAACCTAATAAAGAATGTATAACTACAGATATCAATCACGTTGAGAATGAAACCTCCGAGACCCGAACATAATAAAGAGTTTCGAAGCACACCGCAATATACAATATTTTAATATCATGTGTATTACCAATACAACATGAATATTCTGTGCGCAAAAGTAATTTTAAAGGCTATCACAGAAGGCGTCGGGCGCGCGACAGTGGCGGCACCCACTGACATCAGTGGCTTGTATCTTGCGCTGAATTTGCATATAAATTGTATCTTCTGGTCATACCGAGCAAGATGACACGCGTCTATGATGTGGCCGCCACCGTAAACACGACTGCATATATTTATTTATATCTATACACACTAATCAACTGCCTAATATATTTGGTGGAGCTATTGCAAACTTTTTGGATGAAAATATAGTAAATAAATTCCTTTATTGCTAATGGAAAATAATTAAGTACAGACTGCCTGGATTTGAAGCCACTTCTCAGTATTAATGTTCTTTTTTTGTAAATATGTGTAACAATTGGTAACTAAGATGGAAAGAAAATATTTACTTATCCTGTCACTAAAACCACTTGATTCAATTATAAAATAAAAACTAATAAAAATAATTAAAATAATACATTAATCAATATATCGCACCTGTATTTAATCAAAACATTTGCTATTGTAATTCATCAAAATTACTCCAATATTTGATAACAGAACACAAACGAAGAATAAACGAAGCCATCACAATCCACAATTTTAATGACCCCAAATAAATCTACGTGATCGTTACTAAGCAAAATTAAAGGTTATATTAGTCTTCATCAACGCGCTTCCGAAACGATGCAGGGCAATAAAACGATGAAAAGAAGCTAATTTTTCAGCAAATCATCTCCGGACCCCATGAAGTCATCAATATTCATTTTGCGGCGCGCCCCCGAAACAAACACCTTTGCCAAGGAGCATAACGCGCTTCCTTTGAGCGAACTATGCCGGGGGCGCAGAGACCGGCTAACTCAATTTATTTGGATAATTGCCTTGTTTCACTAACGTTCCCAACTCACATAAATTATTTCACTGTATAACGATAGTTTTTTGATAACATCATGTAATAATTTGTTGTACAACAATTACTTTATAACTTGATTTAATTACTAAGTACGTGACGAACTAACATCAACTGTGTCCGCTTACCTATCTATTTCTATCCCTTGTCTTACGTAGATTTATTTATGAATATACCGATCAGGAAACTGAAGCACTTCCGTAAGATATATGTCCAATCTCAAGAAACCATAAAATCCAAACGGAAATGTCCAATAAAATATCAAATATCGCATTAAAATGGTCATTCAAACAGATGAACCAAGTATTAATATACGAATCTATTGTTTGTTTGGACGTCTCTACTGTTTGTGATTATCAAATCACTATGCCATTATGGTCCGGGCTATTAATATTCTGAATAGGGAGCGGAATAATTTGGGGGTAAGTCCAGCGTTCGGCTCCGGCCGTATTAGTAGGAGTCTATCGGCTACGGCTACCTCTATCCCTGCTACGAGTGCATTCGTTCGGCGTACTACGCTCGTAGCTAGCGCGTAGCACTTCGTAGCACTGGATTAACTTCTCACTAACTCGTTCAATTAATGTTTGTATTTTGATTCAATTTGATAACTAGTTACCAAAGTTTTCTTAAAGTTAAAATTAACCAATTGAAACATTTGCTTTTTCTATTTTTTTTCCAGTCTGTTCACGTAAAGATAAAGGTTCGTACTGAATTCTTAATTGCATGTCTGTATATTGTTTGTTTATCACATTTATTTATGTGTACATATACAGGGTGTAAAACATTGATTATCCTCAAAAGATGTGAACATTTTTTATAAATAAAATAAAGTTTTTTGTGAACGCACTATCTAAACATTTGAAAGCAACACATTTCATGGGACATTTACTGGAATTTCTTTAAATAAGTTGAACAGTATTTCAGTGGACTGTAGCTATTTGGTGTAGCCAGTGCACGTACGCAACCGCAACGTCCAAGCTAGGCCGTCATTACTGCGGCTCAGCGCCAAATTGCGATATCCGCTGCCTTTGCCGACTGACCGCCTTCGTCCGTACCTTGCAGGTAGTTGGCGCAATCTATTTTCTCATTTAAAATTAGTACAACTATTTTGTTTGACACAATCGATAAGAAGTTGTGGAACGCTCAGCTAGTGAGCGGGTAAAGCGTTTGTGACGGAGCTAGCACCTGCAGTAGTTGTGAAGTCGGGTCGAGGCGCGGAGTTGGTCTTTGTGCGGCGGTAAGTTCGCGTGGCGGCGTCCCGGCTCCGCTGTCCACAGTAACAAGCCACTTCTGTTTATTTTACCGCAATGAATTTCCTTGCAATATTTTGTTCATTTTTTAATTTTGAATACATTTGAGCACAATTCTCCGTGGCGGTTGTGCGCCCCCGGCAATCTCCAAATTGCCTCTTTATGTGCAGATGTTCCGACCCTCGGTTTTTCCGTCTTTTGAATGTCGTTTTGCTGTTAAATAACCTGCTCTTCTATTGTAATTGGGGTTTGTAAGTTTACTTTCTACTTCCGACTCCATTGTCACCGACATGCTACTCAAATGGAATTGCAAACATTGCGAAAGAATCACAGAACCGAAATGCTAGGTTTCTATAGTTGTTAAACAGTTTTAAGCTTAACGCTTGAAAGCTTTTACTCCACAGTACTTTATTTAAATGCTAGAATTAAATAAAAAATTACATAGAATATACTTTGATAAAAACGAGACGAAACCAATTTACTTAATGAAATTCTTAACCTTTACTTTTATTTGTATTCAAACCTTATTACATCTGCCCTTTGTGTTCACTTAAACCGCAATATTAATAACAAAAAGTTAAGTGGGGCAAATGCGGTGGCCGCCACTGCTTTCATACAAACTTCTTCTAAATTTAATCTTGGGAGGGTCACTAAAGATCACAATTACACGTTTTACAAGATTCCGACTCATTTATTTTTCCGCGAACAAATTATTTCTCGTGAAGCAAATTAATTCCTTAGCATTATACTTCTCTCAAGATCTGAATAAATTTGAACGAGATTTTGTAAAAAAAATAGACGGGCTGAGGGCCCGCGGCTACCGGCAAATTACATCTTTATTTACAAGTATGTACCTTAATGTTTTCTTCCCATTGGAGAGTAGAAATGAATTTATAATTTGTAACTGTAGATGCTACTTAAATGCAAAAAATATAACATCAAACAGGTATACTAATGATGATCCATTAAACTGTATTTTTAATTAGCAAAACTTCAATTCTCAAACATTTTTACTTTTTAAAACGTGTTTTGAAATCTTTACATACACAATGAGAATCGCTCTATCAATCTGTCTTTTTTTAAACGGCAATAGATATGTGCTAACTGTGTAAATCTGATTCAACTAAATAAACATAATGAAATCGAGCGCACATAAATAGAAAACACAGTTAAGAGAGAAATAAATCAAGAGACATGACAATAAAGTTTATTTTATTAGTAGAAACACAATCATCTCCGCTCTCGCCAGTTGCTCGCTCTGCTCTCAGAATAAGAAGTATAACTGAAAATGAATTCACGTTATAACACCTTATTACTGGGAAAACTAATTCACCTTCATGAAATAAGCTTGATGTAGACATGTCAGGGTTTATTAATATTTATATTCTTTTATATGTTATATGAAACGCACTTGTTTCCAGGTAAAACTTCTTTATGATTACAATTCGTTGTGACAACTTTATATTATATTGCAAGATAAATATGCCATTTATTTTAAAGTTAATACCTATGGTTAATACTACAGACTTTCAAAACGTCATTATCAATCTTTAAATTCTGCATTAATTAATTTTAACTTCGCATTAAATTAGCATTTTCTGCTATAAGTATTTCAATTTAGCAGAAGATGTTCAGTAATGATGTATTAATTATGTGTAAACTTACATCAGGATCCTTTTCATAAGAGCATTTATGTACTTCAAATGCTCTCTGACATTTGTCTTTGTCTGGAGTATCTACAAATAAACAACAAAAAATATAATGCAAGAAGCCACCACTACAAAACTCTCGTACCCAGTCCCTTACAGTATTTAGATATGTAGACTATTTTTAGATACTAAAGTATAAATTGGAAACATGAAAATGATCTTGTAATAATGAGTCTGCCAATCAAAATCATGAAAGCTTGCCTTGAAAAAATAAATTGGATAGTAGTAATAAAAATAACTTCTCAAATAGCTTACTAGGATAAAAAGTAAAATTATAATTATTCAGTGAGCCAATGCCAATGCTACTTTTGTGAATAAAAATGGCTAGATGTTTATTCCTTACCGAGATGTTTACAAGAAAATATCATTTTGGTTGTTCGGTCAACGTATTCTTCGGGTATCAGACTGACCAACATGTCGTAGTCCACAGCATCATCATCATCTACCTGCAATTTTACAGTTTATTATTTTATAAGAAGAAATTCAAATTAATATTTTAACAAAAGTCAAAGTAAGCTAATACTTAAGCCCTCAGTCAAGGTAACATTCCACACAGTTAAAAGGCAAAGCGAACGAATTGAATTAAAAATAAATTAAATGCCTGTTTGTATCTAATTTTGTGTACGACAGGGTGAAGAGAGAAACAAACAAAAGAGGGATAACTCACGAGGCTCGCTTCCTCCATCAGGCAAAACATATAGCACTTCAATTTCGGGTCCTCCTTAAATATGCCGTTTTCGCAATTCGTTATATCCTCTGGGGGCAAGTAAGAATAAAGACTCTTTAATGTTCGTAAACATGTGACATTGTATTTGAAAACACTGCTAGTGCCACAGTTTTACTTGTTACCAAAAAATATAACATTCTGTCTTTTTTCAAGGCTTTACTTATTATTCTATTCAGGGCTATCTTTTACATATTTAATATATTGTGGACTGACTTCTCTAGCTGTTTTCTTAGACTGTGGTGGGTAGCTTAGCCGTGCCGATTGCTCGACGACTCGGCGTCATTCGCATGCTAACATAGAACAAAGGAGGAAGAAATTTTTCTTTTGAACACTCACCCTCCGCGACCCCTGTTTTAGCAACACACTCGTCGTGAACAGTTTGTATTATTTCTTTGATTTCGTCACTGAAAACCTGAAATAGAAATATGTTTAACTTAGATGTATTCAATTTGCTTTGACGGTTGGATCAGAATGGTGTATAAGTTTGTGTGGCATACTATTGTTGTATGTTTATGTTACGAATTTATTTATTTCGTATAATTTAAATTTTTAAATCGTGTTTCCTGATACAATTGAAACAATCTACAGCTATTACAAATTACTGAAGTTATTAATTGAAACGTCAAAACAATTGTCTTACCAACGTTTAATAAGACAGTCTGCACAAAAGAGCAAGCCGAGCACACCCTAAGCGATGCCTCAAACTACTTATATAAGCACCTCCACGAAGTTGCCACACATTAGGTCCACAAACTTCTCCGAGATTTCCTTATTAAATCATTTTATGTCTGCATTATTTAGTGTAGTGGGCGAACCACTGAGACACCCCGGCCTCTTGATCTACACGACTACCTTTGTGAACAACGGGGGGGAAATAAGTCGTTTCAATATTAAAAATGAGATAACATTCTCAAAGAAAATATTAAGTCGCGATTCCCCCGGGAACAACCCAATGCGCATCAACTTGTATCATAATGTTAAATATTAATTTAAATGGTGAGGGACTGTCTCCATTGTAACTTTCTTATGTTGTCTTAATTTACAATTCTGGACAAATGCCTTTAGAGAAATTATGTTAAATTAATTAATGGTAAATGAATATTGTTTAACAAATTCTTCATTGCGAATTTTACTATAGTAGGTACATTAATATCAGTCACTTTTAACAATCGGAAAAAATTTATAAATCTATTTTTTTGCAAAAATAGTGTATGAACCAACATCGACACATTTATTTTTGTAGTTTCTATGTATGTGCCAGGTGCCTATATTCATTAAACTTAACAAGCTTTTTTATTTATTTCACCAATTTCCTTAGTTTTCGTGTGTCATTGGAGATAGTTCGCGCGACAAGAGGCGGCACACACGATGCATTACGTATTCGCGGCCGCGACGTTGAGCAATAGTGTAGCTCGCCTCTTTGTCACCCATCCATCTCACGCGCTGCCTCCGCTCACACTTCATAAACTATGACAACCGACTATTTGTTCACTATGCTAGACACCTTCCGTGTAATTCATAATGTGTGTTAGGCTTTTGTAATAGCGAATTTTAATCTTACAAATTAAATATTTAGAGATGCGGTGTTTCTAATTTCACAAAATTAAAAATAAAACATCGGGAGAACTAGAAGACTTTTATAGAAATTAGGCCAACTTACCGGTTTTTCTTTCCCACCATAAGCAAAGGTTGCCAAAAATACTACGAGGGGCAGAGTCCCCGTAAACATGGCGCCCCGCTGCCTCTGCGGCAGTAGAGCGCCACGCTCGCCAACAAGACTTATATTACCGCCAACTCCACCCCAACTAAATCACACAGTTAAGGCAGATAGTTAACGCGGCAGTTATCTAAAGCCAGCAATTAATGCGTTAAAGGTGTTACGCTACTTGCAACACAAGCGGTAATCATGAGGCGGAAACTTTTCAAGCCATGAATGAGTAAGCAACTAGCTAAATACACGGTGCAACTCAGCCTTAACATAACTTGTTAGGTATTCTGTCTGACACGGTGCGAACTATAAGTAAGGTAAACGTGTACATTCTGAAACTTTTTCACAATATTTTGTCATAAAAATACGTAAGTAACTTGACAAAATCTGAAGACACGATAATTATGTATTACGACAGCAAATATTTTACAATTTATAACATTACTCATAACCTACCCGTATATTTATTTTACGTAAATAAATACAGTGGTTAATGTAAGAGCCATAGTAGGAGTATTTCCTGAGTCACTTTGGAACAATGATTGTTTCCACGGTGAAGCTTACGTGTTTTGTGCACCCTCCTCTATTGTGCCTACACAATAATAATTATAAAATTAATGTCATAATTTGCTATTCTCGCTGACGTAGCGGCCACAATACGCCCCGACGATATCACACTTAATGATTATTAATGGTCCGAAGACAGCCTGGAAAATCACGCTTAACTTGTACAGGTGAGCGAGCATATTGAAGGGAAAACTAAACCGTTTGTGTTTATAGGCTTTGTTTACTGATGCAATAATCTAATTAATGTTACTTCGTGTTTTCTTGATGGGGTTACACAAACATAGACAGATGCTCATAAATATTAATATTTGTAGAAAAAATGTATTGACATTCACATTCTAATACAATATCTCCACGAGGCTTAATGAAAGCCAACGACACGTCACGTAACATATTCAGGATTCCTATAACGAAGAGGTTGATCCGTACCCGGAGCACAGCATAGTGTTTTTTCCAATATTCGATTATCTTCCACGCATTTATATCTACCTATGCCGTGTTCAATCGACATGAAAAATCCATTAGAGTTGTTTGCGTCGGCAACTGGGCCGATAGGCGTCGTCAGTGACCGTGCCTAAGAGGATTTGTTGCTTCCCTGTCGGCTGCATCATGCATCTGTGCATTCGTTAGCTGTGCATGCGCATTCCGACAACTCGATACAACGGGCCATTCCATGGTGAAATGCAAATTGTGTTATTCCTATGGAGATGTAGGCACGTTGCTCTCGGGCACTAACTACGAACTCACTGTTATTCCGGGATGGTTGGATTATGTAGTTATTTTCATAATAACCCATATAGGCCAATGTCTTAATCGACTGCAGCTATTTCTGAAAAAACCATGAAACATATGGAAACTAAAAAAAACCTTTTAAGAAAAACTTCTCGTAGCGAACACGATGACTAAAAATGTTCGATAGTGAATTTCAGATATACGGCATCCGAGCAAAACTGTTGACTAGTTTTGGTAGGAAAGTTTTTACAATATTTCTATTGTATGTAAACTCGTCGGACTATTGGCGACGCGACGCGGGGTAACAAGTAAACTTTCACATACGTAGTTGTGCATGGGCGTTCAGCACCAAGTTTAAACGGCCGCCTGATATAAGAGGCGTCTTCTGGACAACTCAACTGCATCCCTCCCTAAGCATACTTAGTTAATATGTGGCCTGTATTTGAATAATTGATAACTACATAATGCTTTGAAATACATAGTACTATATTTTAAAAAGTTTTTTACATATTACAATCAAAGCTACTCTCTCTACAATCAATCTCTGACTTCATGATCAAGAGGAAAATTCATCATAGTAATTTTCGTGGTGTTGAAGATAAAATTCTGAAATAACTAAGAAGTTACTTTTTCAAACATGCAGTTAAAACATGCAGTACCACTGTAATATTTCAAGTGATACTTACTTCCCTACCCACTTGTCTGACAAGATTCACGAGCCCTGCCACAGTTCAAATAGTTGAAGGTGTTTAACAACAGGGAGTTTAACAGTGATTCATAACACAATAGTGGTAGAAAACCAATAAATTCGTATTGTTTGTCCACTATAGACGGGACAGACCGACCGAGAAAGAGCAATTGGATTGTCTTCTGACCCCTGCGCCCACCGACAATAAATGTTGGCACTGGCTACTCTGTCAGGACTTAATAGTTGAATAAGTGTACAGTATCGTAATAGCTGGTCACTATGACAATTTTATAGATAAGGATTATAGGACTTTTTGACGTTAAAGCCAAAGTCTTCGTTAAGACTAACTTATATTTTTCGTCGGAGATATATATACTTAATTTAAAAGAGAATCTCACTTGGGGATAAGAGAAACTTGGTATTAAGCCGGTACACATTCTCTTTTTTATACACAAACAGAAAATATTTCTACTCACAACCTTTTAATATTAGATAAGTGGTGTCTCACAGTAACTACAAACCACGAAAGATTAATGAAAACGTTTTCAGCAAAGTAAAAACACTTAGGAAGCTCTACTTGTGATTAAAAAAAATATACGTAACTAGAACGTGGACATCATTAATTTGTAAAGTAATAATCATTTGAAGATAGTGGGAAGAGACAAGTGGCGAGGAAGTCGGGGAGACGTCATTACCGCAATCAAAGCCGAAAGCCGCAGCGCGAGCCGCAAGCCCCCGCAGCCGCTAACGACGAGTGCTCTCGATAAAAATTAAAAACACGTGCAGCTCCAGCCTGAGGAAAGTTTTAATGAGAGTACACGCCGCGTTCACGTACAGACACATATATCTAGACCTGTCTCCTACACATGTACTGACTTACTACATATTTATCTAATTACGACTGGCCCTAAACATTAAAGTTAAAACGTAACGTAGGTAAAAACTAAGTTTGTATCTTTCTTATTGAATTTGTCAAGGATACATCGTGTTATAATGCAAGTCAATGCCTTTTCCGTTGCATTCAATATAAAAATATACCTGAAATCAAAGCTATGTTATACACGATAAACTGATTGGTACTCACAAACTGAGCGTTAAAAATAAAAAGTCGGTAGCTTTTTTAATCCGTTTTATTTTTTCTAGAATTGTTTGAAAACCTAATGGATAAGTACTTAAGTGACAACAATAGAACATAAATAAATGTATATGTGCATTCTTGGGTCGTTTGGCAAAGATTGCTTTATATCGATTGCTGATATTGCCATTGTGAGCACAATGTTCTACGATTATTGTCTGAGTTTTCTAATATAATAATTACTAACACGCACAAATCGATATAAATGTTGTTTATTACTGGCAGCTGTAGACATTCTTAGTTAATGTCTCGTGTAGTTAATTACTTTAATGAACGTGTCGATAAGAAGACTAACCTTCGTGTGAGATAATAACAGAGTGGACGCAGTAAATGTGCCCATTAGGTGTTAAGCGAAGACGCCTGATATTACGTGTCAGCCGTGATTAAAAAGCAAGCTATGAAATTAAAGTCAGCACCCATGTAGCTGCAATAATTACTTATATTCCAGTACCTATCTCATATTTACGAGTCAGTAACAGAGTGACATGTTATATGTAGGTAGATGAGGTTGTTGAAATTATTATTTTTTTAAAAAGGGGAAGATCAATCACATCTATCACAAGTACATGTAGGTAATAAGATCGTAGAAAAGTCAAAGGTGTACCATGAGCAAGGCAATAGCTAGTTAATTTATAGTATCTAGTAGTATTTTAATAGACAGACCAATTTATCTAAATGTTCAATAGATGTGTTATAAAATCATCAATTTTGGAACGGTCAGTTCGATAAAAATAAAACTGATTTATTGCGCGCGGGTAAAATCTTTTTGGCAAGGTACATTTTCCATTTTATGCATATCGTTACGATTTCAGGCAACATAAAAAATCCATTAGATTTGTGCATTGGCTTAACGAACGACGACGTGGGGCTCAGTGCTAGCCGGGCGGGCGGCGGCCCTCACTTGACCGTGCGTAAGCGGCTTTATTGCGTTCCTATCAGCATCACCGAACTGTAATAGACAGGTGAACACTCTGATAGCCGTTTCGTGTATCTGTTCCAATTGCACGAGAATGGTTGTTATAATTTCAATGCATTTTGTATTTTATGTACGTTGAAGTAGGTAGATCTAGATCTACTGATTAATAATAACCCATTGGTTTATCGAATGTCATAATTAGCTAACTACTAAGTAGATAACTTAATTACGCCCTGATTATGTAATCAATAGACACGTTAACACACATACACGCATTATTACTTGAGATTAATGGAGACATATGTATACCATGTCGGAACGTACATGTAAGCAAGCGTACCTATGCCATGCCATTCCCTCCTCGATATTGATATAATCTCAGTTGATAAGCTTTCTGCAAGCAGTAGGTAGTTAATTAACAACACAGACGTTCATATCCGATTTCCGATTAAGAGGACGAATTGGAATTTTTGGCGCCAAGGATGTCAATTTTTCTCAGTAAATACAAAACGGATCAAAATACAACTTGGTTACCTAAAAGTCCATGATATAAACCTTATTTTGTTAGACGTAGAAACATGATTAGGTAACTTTTATAACAGAGAAAAATATATCAAACATACCTCTTTTTAAAAAGAGATTCACATATTATGGGCAAACGGGACCGATTTAAGCCTCTTAACTTTTTTAGTAGTTGAGTATATACATACTCTTTAAAATTGTAGAAGGATTTTTTATCAAATTATCATTTCTAAATAATAAAATTACAAAACCATTTTGTCGCTTACGACTTTTAGTTATAAGCTAGCGCGCGTATTGTTATCCTCGCCCCGCTCAGACGCTCCGACCCCTTTTGGCGCCTTAGATGCGCGTGCCGGTTATGGAATTATTGCTGACCAATTCCTCGCCTTAAGATACGTCCTTAATTCTATAACTACCTAGTTACCTAGTCAATCTTGTATGTACCTAGATAAATAATAATTGATGCTTATGCTACTAGGATCATTTGTGTAACAAGGATTAGGAATTTGGATTAAAATCAATAGTATCGGTAATATTTCCCATTCCATCTACTACATACCTACATTAAGTAGATACAGTACAATCTGTACAATGCATACATAGGACTTATATAGCTTATACCTATCTATTTTTTACGCCTAGTTAATAATTATGATCTACTCAAAAATAAATAAGATCACTCTTGACGAATGACCCAATTTATTACTAAAAGAAAACAAAAGGCTTTAATTTAAGTAAAGCCATAAAACACACAGCATTTTATTAATCTCAATAACCCCTCCTTCTCCCTGAGCAGTCGGGTAAACACAGGAATAAATTGTGAGAATCTTTGCAAAACAATAGTTGGAAATGGTGTACGCGAGAAAAAGCCGGATGCAAATGCCATTCATATTAATTAGCAAAGCGAGACAGGGCTTTTACGAAATTAGACCGTGATTTCACTGAAGATTTATTGTTGTGTTTGAAATGGTTTTCGGAGCAAAGGTAGCCATTTAGACGCAAGCAAATTGGTGTTGTCAGAGCGGGTTTTAAATTGAATTGACTGAAGTCCCTTGTTTGCTTTGAACGGTGACTCACGGAAAAAGGTGGAAAGCTGCTACTAATTTATTGGCTTCGTACACGATATAGAAAAGTGGGAGCTTGATGCGAATGATTGATGACCGTCGGCTAACTCGCCGGTATTGCGGCTACGGAGCATGCCGCATGGCGATTAGGTGATGCAGTTACCTAATTACCTATACCTACGTACCTTTTGCGTTAAGAACATCACTAGTTATGAAGTACCGTATCGATTGTAATATTGAAGCATTGAGATCCATCACACCTACTTATTTTCTTCCCTTTTATTCGTGTATTTAGATATTATATTCATTTTTACATACTTAATAGGTATTTTCTGCGGTTTTACTGAACCTACCAGTGTAGGTGTCACGAAATAATAGTGGAAGTCGAAACAAACATTAATTAATAAAATTCTACATTTTACAGGAGATTTTCTTCTACTGAAAATATAAAATATTGAAAACAGTCTTGCATACAAAGCAAAGGCAATATAAACTGTTTGTATCTAAAAATTGAAAAGTAGCAACTATTTATTTCAGAGGAGAGTAATATACTTAAGTAGTCATAATTGCCAGTTTCTTAAATACGCTCACAAAAACCTAAAAATATTTTTTAATGGCTGATTTTTTGTGATTTTCCTGAAACTATATGTCCGAAGAAAATGATTGAACAGCAGATATACCTACCAACAAATTCAAGTTTTAAAAACATTAATTGATTCGATTTTCTACCCAATAATTATTTACAGAGTTATTAAAATCCAAGGAATTGTAAAAAGATCTTTTTTTAACGGTTCCGTACCCAAAGGGTAAAACGAGACCCTATTGTTTTCGCTCCTCTGTCCGTCCATCCGTTCGTGTGTCTGTCACAAGGCTGTATCTCATGAACCGTGATAGAGAGTTGAAATTTTCACAGATGATGTATTTATGTTACCGCTATAACAACAAATAATGAAAACTAGAATAAAATAAATATTTTGGGGGGCTCCCATACATTAAACGTGATTTTTTTGCACATTTTTGCTCGATATCGATGACGGCAGCAGGTAGATGCGGTTTTATAAAACATAATGGTAGGTACGGAACCCTTCGTGCGCGAGTCCAACTCGCACCTGGAAGGTTTTCAAGGGTTCCGAACCCAAAGGGTAAAACGGGACCCTATTGCTTTCGCTCCTCTGTCCGTCCGTCCGTCTGTCACTCTGGCTGTATCTCATGAACCGTGATAGTTAAGAGTTGAAATTTTCACAGATAATGTATTTCTGTTGCCGCTATAACAACAAATACTGAAAACTGGAATAAAATAAATATTTCGGGGGCTCCCATACAACAAACGTGACTTTTTTGCTCGATATCCATAAATATATATAGAATATTCGTTTTGATGGTACGGAACCTTACGTGCGCGAGTCCGACTCGCACTTGGCCGGTTCTTATTTTAAACCCGCTTAGTAAAAATTCGGAGGTTCTCAATTCTAATTGTAAGTTACAATTTAAGTTCTGTAAATAAAAAAATGTTGGATGCCGTAAAGGCAGTGGCGTAGCGAGGGGGGGGCAGGGGGGGCAAATTCCCCGGGCGGCAGCTTTTAGGGGGCGGCAAAATTTATTGTCAGGTACTTAAAACACACGTGACACTACATTTTACGTAATTTTGGTTTTGAGTCTTAAATAAAAAATAATTAAAATTTCGCGCTCGCTTCGCTCGCGTATTCAGAAACTGTATGCGCTTAATTTTGCATTTGTCAACAAACAAAAAGTTAAGTACGTTTGGGCTAAATTTTACGTACCTAATATTTGGTTTAAGTCCGATAAAAATTTCGCGCCCGCTTCGCTCGCGTATTCAAAAACTATATAATGGGCCCTTATTTTTGCATTTGTCAACAAACAAAACGTTAAGTACGTTTGGGCTAAATTTTACGTCATTTTTGGTTTAAGTCCGATAAAAATTTCGCGCTCGCTTCGCTCGCGTATCCAACAACGATGTGCCCTTATTTTTGCATCTGTCAACAAACAAAAAGTTAAGTACGTTTGGGCAAAATTTTACGTAATTTTTGTTTTAAGGTCGATAAAAATTTCGCGCTCGCTTCGCTCGTGTATTAAAAAACGTTATGCCCTTATTTTCACATCTGTCAACAAACAAAAAGTTAAGTACGTTTGGGCTAAATTTTACGTAATATTTGGTTTAAGTCCGATAAAAATTTCGCGCTCGCTTCGCTCGCGCATTTCGAACTTTAAGAACTTCAAGAATTCGAGTAACAAAGATAAAAATGAAAAATCTACTTGAGAACCACCCCCTTCTGCCGGGGCTGCGGGTTGTTCGAAAGAGTTACCGCGGCTCTGGAACATAAAAGGCCTTCGAAAGAACCGTCGTGTTTAGTCAGTTAAGAGTCTGACACTCCCTCACCGCTGCTAACCCACAGCGGGAAGGGTCATTTGATGATTTTTAACGTTGATACAAAAAAAAAACCCTGTTTTTGAAGTCGGTTAAAAATGACAAACGGCCAGTAACACTTGTTAAAAAAAATACACGGGAAGGGGCGGCAAAATCGACAACTGCCCCGGGCGGCACATACCCACACTACGCCACTGCGTAAAGGATCTAGACGGCGCTATCAGGTTGGATCTAGACGGCGCTATCGGTATTGTTCCTAATCATACGGACGGTTAATCTGGTTAGTTCCACATTAGTCACGAATAACGAATTAATTTTTGAAGGCAGGTAAATCAATAATAAAAACAAATGATTGAAAATTTTGTAAGTATTTTAATTTGCAATATTATTTTCACATGACGACATCACACTGGTTTTAGGTATAAAATACCTATCTACTTTCCCATTCACAAAATACCTACTTATTATATATTAACGCTATTTTAAGGTCGACGGCAAGAGAAAAAAAAATAATATCCGTACATAAATACAACCCACATTTTATTTGTCTGAATTGGCTAACAACGCTAAAACATAATGCTTCACAATATGTAAAGTGCCGCGCTATTCATAATACAATAACAATATAACATATGTTGCCTTTCATTTTTCTTACATACTAAAGAAGTAAGCAAATAAAAAGTACATTTATTAAGTATTATTTTCTTCCCCAGTTTCACTCAGCTTTCTGGTTACAAAATTGCAGAAAAACGTTCTCAATTTACTGCAATACAGATAAACATGTTATCAGTTTTTAACCGACTTCCCAAAAAGGAGGAGGTTCTTTCATTTCGCTAACATTTTCCAAAATACTGACAAACGGCAATGCATTATATAAATTGTAGGTAGGTATTTAATTGACTCGCTTCCAATCAACAATAGCGCATAATTTAATAATCATGTATAAATTAGTCGGTTCGTAGAACAATAAATGCGTTCGCCATTTCTCAGAACAAGCTGTAGGTATTTCAATATTTCTGTACTTATTGCTTTTTAGAATTATATTTATTCATTTTGCGCATTATGAAGTACGTATTCAATGTTACTGTGAACATTTTAGATAAAGAAGTAATTCAATTTGCATAGTTTACTCGGTATATATTTTCTATGTTGGTTGCTCCTCTAAAATGTAAAATAATAAAATAATCTTGCCACCAGTATAAGATGGTCTTGTGGAAAGTTTTATAGAATAGCTACAACAACTGCTGATGGTACCATTTGTGGTTTTCATGTTTATTGGTTAATGATTATGTTACTAATTATCTTGATACTTTTACACAAATGCTTATTAAATGCCTAAGCCACAGCTTAAATTAATGATTCAATTAAGTTAATTGTTATCGTTGTAGTTACATTGATTTTTAGCCACACTTTATTTTTGAACTAAGAAGACATAGAGAATGTTCAAATTGTCAAGATCTTTATACTATAAGTGCCTAATCAAATGGAGTACTACTTATTGTGCGCCAAGACTTTGTAAAGTGTAAGTTTGAAATTAAAGTTAGTTTTGCAACAAGGTTATAATGTTATATATTTGGGAAGATCGCTAAGACCATGACTAGGGCTCACAATAGTTTACAAATAAGGTTTTTTTTATGTTCGAGACATTATAATTTTATTATTAAATTCACAGCGTCATTTCTACAATCTATGCACAGTACAACAAAACGACATTTTCCCACTACATCTACCCCAGAAATAAAGTAAACCTTGCTAAGAGTTGCAACTATCGCAGTTTCTTTCCCTTTTACCTTAAGATAAACATCGAGCCTCTTCATTGACTTTAAATATAGTGCATAATAATAATAAATCGTTTTTTCGTAAAATCAAACATCTATGGAATTTTAGTCTCATCTCACACCTTAGGAAGACACTATAACTTTTATTATTTTGAATGTTGTATCTGAAACAGTCCGTAATATCGGAATTTTACGTATTTTTACCAATGCCACCGCATAAGCAAATGCCTTATACATTTTTAAGTTCTTACACTGGCTCTGTAAAAACTTAAATGTGGGCCACAAAAATGATAATGTCAATGATATTATAAATTAATGATCTGCTACAAAAAGCTGGAAACAATACGTAATATTATATGTAAAATGAATGGGTTTTTCATCACATGTTCCCTTAAAAGAAACCCTTACTGTTATGGTTATATCCACGTACATTTTAGCTATGATTTATGAAAAGTAAATTTACAGACAGTTAAAAAAAATACTGTTACTAAAAATATCTCCTAGTTTGGATTATACATACATAGTTTGTTCAGACTTTTAACCTAAAGCGTAAAATATTATCATGAATGATTTAATTAAGTAAGTATATTAGTTTATACTGGACCTACTAGTATGAGAAATTCATCATGATTACATTTTATAAATTGACTGGAAAAGGTTTTATAGAAACATGGGTAAATTAAAATTATAAAAATACAACAGTTTGTTAAACAAAATAGTTATCACTAAATGCAATAACAACCAAAGTTGTTTGGTCAGAAAATTTCTAAAAATATTTGTTCATTGACTCATTAAAGTTTAGGAAACACAACCCATTACAACTTAGGTACTTAGTTTATATAAACAAACAATTAATACATCTAACATATCACCAAAATTATATTTTTGAATATAATACTTCAATAGCCTTTTTAGTTCCCAAAACATTCAATAAAATGATTTTCTTAACCAATAATTTTCTTAACCAACCATAGCACATGATAGTGCATTTCTAATTGCTTACCATGAGTAATTTATTTGAATGGAATACAATCAATAGGATTAAGCTGTTGCAAATTGTACAATGTAGGCATACTGCGTACACAGCATTGGTAATTGCCATAGTATAAAAAAAATTCATGGAAGTATTAACTGAGCAATTTAAATTTGAGCTTAACATTAACAAAACACTGGAATTCATGGATTTACTCAAAATGCTGGAGTATGTTATGCAAGTTTGGACGATAAAATTTGTTTTGTCACAAGCATGGTGGTGGTAGAGGCATGTCAATCAATTTGCATACTTCTAATAGGAAATTTTTCAGTATGGCAGCTTGATTGTCCCTTGAACCATTGATTGTTATTGTCGGAATAAATGTTGGCTTCAATATATGGGTATCATCTCCATGTTTCTTTAGTAAATTAGTTCCAAGGTCATTATGCGCACAGTGACTGATAGGATCAGCTTCAATCTTCATTTCCTTTGCACACTGTAAGAGTAATTAACATTATATTAGTTTATCCTTAAACTCTATTAGTGATATTTCAATTAAGTATTTTTTATAATTAAATCTTTAAAAGAAAATTAACAAGATTTTGAAATTTACCCTGGCAAGAGCACCATCAGCATCCATATTGTCTGAGATCATGCATTCAGTTATCTTGACAGAAGTAGTCATGTTTGCCACAGCCTCTATTGCACACGCATGGATCTTGTTAGCATAACACTCTTCCTCACCATGCTGACATTGGAAGAAATACTTCCCATTCTCTTCTTTGGTCTATAATAAAAACATTTAAATTATAATAAGTAGGAAATCTTAAATATTCTAATTAGAAATATTCTACATTATATTGTTACTGCTATTTTCAATTGTTGGGGTTGGATTATTTTTGTCACAATGTAATAGTGTTTAATGTTCAATAGTAATCTAAAATACTTACTGTAGCCTTTCCATAGGGTACTAATGTAACATCTAGGAACTCTGATAGCTTTTCTGTCACTGGTCCCAGATGCCTCACAAAGAAATGCTTGGAGTCCGGACAGAGGGCTTCATAATACACCCTCACTTTAACTTTGTCTTGTTTATGCTTATTATACTTATCATCTTCCAACTCCACTATACCAGACTGGAAAATAATAGAATAATAACATGTTCATTCATGAAATGAGTCCATGGGAAATACTTCTATAGAGAATGAGATAAATAGATCTATTGTAATAAGCAGAACATAATAGGGCCATATTTATTTCATTAAAAACTAAACTTCTTCTGAATCAAAACATGAATGAGTGGCTCAGATTTGATTTTGTTACTGTCTTAAGCATTCAATATTTGAAACATTTGCTATGACAAAATATAGAATAATAAAGCTATGCATGTATAAGGAAAATCAATATGCAGAGCATTTGTATCTATTGACTTAGTACGGCACCCGTATCACGTTTTATAGATAATAGAGGAAAAATATTGGTCAGCAAAGATTATCTAGTTCTAATGACATTCCAGCGAAAGATAAATAGCTTACCTCTGATATTTGTGTGGCAGATTTATCAGGCAACAGGCGAAAGAACTGCCACATAATCAACACGAGCAGTAGTATTACTATTAATCTATATCGATTACATGTATAAAATGCCATTTTAATTGATATTATGTTATTTTATCATTCAATATTTTACGATACACTTATACCAATAAGTGGGACGATGCACTTTTAGCAGCTGGTATAAGACAAGCACGTTTACACCTTTAAACCATATCTGATTATAGGATATTATGTTTTAGTATGATTTGAAATCAATACACTCAAATTATAATAAAGTCATTGCTTATTTTATTGTTTAGTTACTACTACAAATAAGAAATAGTAAACACTATTATATCACAATGAATGAGAATGACATGACTCGATTTGTATTGAGATTTCACAGTGACAGCAACTGGTTTGTTTGTCTATACTCGTGACATTTATAATCTATGGTAAACGCTTTCCAAGCGTTTCCTTTAACGGCGCTTGCACACTGGCGGATTTTCCGAGCGCGTACACGCGCGACAGCAAAATGTTTATATTCTCCGGTAAAAAAATCACGCTGAAAATCGAACGCGAAACTATTCCAACTCGAGATGTCGCACGCATGCGATCAGCTTAGCTACGCGCTGAAAATAATAAAACGCGGACGGACATCACAGTTGCGTATGTACCGCTCGGTTTTCCCGAGTGAGTTGGTGAATTTTGATTTTAGGTAAGGGTAAATAAAAGTAGGAGTTTATTTACTACAGTAAATTATTATTCAGTCAGCTGCAGGGAGGCGAATTTTTCTACGTCATAAAATCCTGCTTTAACTTGTCTGCCACCAAAAAATCTCCCATTCAAGTCAACAACTGCTTTGATAGCACTTTCGATTCTTTTGAATTCAACAAAAATTCTGACTGCTTCATCTGATGGAGCATTGGGCATTTCAAATATTAACACTTTTATAACATCTCCATATTTTGTGTTACATTCATCTTTGACTTCAGGTTCTAATTCTTCATCTACGTCTCCTGGTCCAACCATATTCTGAAAATGAATTTCAAAATGTATAATTATACAATCACAGAGAAAGATCAGGTAGAAGATCTAATGTAATATTTAAAAAATAGTTAAGACTTTTGGACATACTCTTAATAACACTACTTTGCTGGGTGACTTCATTATCTCTGTGATAGAAGGCTCCCGGTTGAGTGAATGTGGAGAATTAGATGCATTTGGTGAATCTGAAATTAAACAGCCAATTATTTACATATTCCATCGGCTTATGTATAATTATTAGTGTTATCAAAACTCTGGTGCTATTTCAATTTGCAAATCAAGTACCTGGACCTGGCAGGGAGGGCATGGCGAATCCAGGAGGGGGCATAACGTTGCCACCATCTTTCTCATGAATAATGCGACCCCCACGTTTGGAAGTCTTTTCAACTTGCAGAGCCACTGACATTCCTTGTTCTTTTTTACCCAAACCTTGACCTTCCTAAAGATACAAGAATAACAAAAGATAAGAAGACTTATTGTCATCTTGCATGCAATTATGCAAGCTTGCATTTGCTATCTCAAAGTACTATTTTGATGGAAGTCCTACCTTGAAACCATATTTAGCCATAATTTTAGCAGCAACAGAGCTTGCGCCATATCCACCGATAGAGAAGCCAACTGATGGGGGAGGTGTGGGCATGCTCGGTGGCATGGGGGGAGGGGAAGGTGTCTCCACTGTGAGTGAAGGGGGCGGCGCTATCGCAGCACCTGCTGACCGCTTTGATATCTCCTCTGCTTCTTCTTCTTCTGGTTGCTGTATGAAACAAAAGTCATATTAATTATCTGGTAAAACTACACGATGCTGACAGCTTTTTAATGGACTGATATATTAATCATATTCAATTGAATGAATTGTACCAAAGATGTTTTTAAATTTTAATATCAATTATAAATTTGAATCAGAAATATAATTACCATAGCCACCATCGTTTTTTCTGGTATAATATCTTCTTCATCCCCAAATCTGCTTTTTCGTTTCCGTTCTGATCGATCACCTCGGTCTCCATCAAGCTGCAATCTCTTTGCCTGTATTTCTGGAATGAAAAATATAAGTCAGAAAAATACAGAGAGAAAATGTTTATTTTTGGTAAAATTCTAAAATTGTACTTTGTGAATTAAAAATCATCAATACAATAACAATAACATTGTGTAGTAATATAATATACTACATATTTCATACCTTTGGCAACTTTTTCATAGTCATTAGGCCACATGGGGTCATATTCATTAGCCACATTCCAATCAAAATCACGAACATTCAGTGATGCTGTCAATGTTTTGCCTTGACTCTTGGGACTGTTGGAGTTAGATTCGTCATCATCTTTTGGTTTACTTTTCAAATCTATCACAGGAGTCAGAACCTGGAAATAAATGAGAAGGAAAACCCCTTAAAATAATACAGTAATAGATCCAATTTAGAACTGTCCTCACTTAAATTTGCTGCCTCATTACCTGCGTGGAACGCCGTAAAGCCTCGCGCTTGGGCTGGGTAACTGCTGCTTTTTTTAATTGCAATTGAGACTGTAATAACTTGATACCAGAAGACCATCCAGCAACCTTTTCGGTGGTACGAGCTTTGATTGTATCAAGATCGTCGTACAGCGACATCCTTGCCTATATTATTTTGATACAATATAACTTACAAACGAGACATAAGTACCCCTATCTAAAACTACAACGTATCAAAGACAGTCGATGATATCTTGCTTGTATGGACTGTAATCCTAATCAATTATTTATTGAAATTGAATAATGTTATTTTTTTGTTCACCGAGCTTATTCAACAATTTTGACATGTAATGTCAAATGTCAAACAAACATGCCATTGACAAACATAGACAAAAACTTGAAGTTTTTTTCTGGTTTCATTCTTTCATATGGATGGAAAAGCTATAAAAAAATCTTGATAACTTACATCCGGTCTTTTTGAAACCAAGGCGGGAAATATTCAGTGTAGGAATTCAGTAATTCGTAATTCCAGAGTTTACAAAGACAAAATACTAACAATGTAAAGAAAAACTATAATGAAAGAGTATTTTGCGAAAAGAGTGAATACACAAACTTTTGATCAATTTTTTTTTCTTTTTGAATCATGAAGATTGAAAGAAGATTGATGTTTTGGAAAAAGATTGTCAAAAATGACAAATTTTGTAGCATAAATTGACTTGTCCAATCAGTATGTATTGAACATTTTGATGGAACAAAATTTTTAAAATGGGAACTTTTGTTAGTAAAGATACCAGACGTATTAGCTTTGATAACACTTTTGCATTTAGTCCTCCTATATCTCTTCAAAAATCAATAGAAGCAGAAAATGTGATAGCTTTTGATAACCTGCCGCCTGTAAGTTTTTGTATCGCTGGTTTTATCTGGTTTCGTCTTTTATTCAGGCCCCATTTGCAATTCTTTTGTATTTTTGGATAATTTATTTCCTTAGGTGTTTCGGTTTCGAACGGTATGAATACTTTATTTTGCTAATAAATATTTTCTTTGAGAATCATCCACAAAAGCTGTGTCATTTGCTATAATAATTACCTACCGTCGTATTTTTAGGAGCCCACAGATGAATTATTATTTAAAGACAAGGGCGTAGATTACCAAGATGATGGTGAAATGGATTACTGGTCACATAGAATAGATTACTTGAAGAAAGAACATCAAATCATCAATAAGATTATTGAAGCTGAATACGATAAAAACATTGAAACTACTAATAAAACATTTGAATCCCCTAAAATAACGCATGAAAGGATTCAAAAAATTAAACCCTGTTTCGATTGGAGAGTAAAGGTATACCTCGTTATATCATTGTTCCTATAGTCGAAATAATACCCTTTTCATTGTTTCTTTAATACCCCTATTTATTGTTTTACATACTAACGCAACTCCAATATCCGAAATATCAATTTTGTTACATTATAATATATGTATAGCTGATGAGTAGGTACCTATGTATATAGCTTAGACAGCTTTATATCCAGAGAATAGTAAGTAGTGTAATTTTCCGAAAGTTTGCAGCAGTTGCAGTTTGTCTTGCATGGTTGGGTAACATATTATGTACCTACTTAAGTATTGGTAAGATTTACCTACATAGTTTCCGAAATATTTCCGAACCTATATATAACTTCTTGATATAAAGTATAACACATAATGTTTTTTTTGTACAGATAATGAAATGTTACGAGGATAATACTCATCAACCGTTGGTTTGTTCAGCGTTAGTCCAAGCGTTTACCAACTGTGTCACAAATTGCAGACTAGAAGATTAATTTGAACTGAATTTCTGAATGTGTGGACTGTTTTTGACAATGTTTTACTACTTTTTGATAAAAACAAATAATAAACTATGGCGATACCCCATACATCTTTTTTTTTTGTTAAATTAAAAAATGACCTTTCCCGCTGTGGGTAGAGAGGGCCCTCTTACTTCACCCATGTCCTGCACGTTTCCCTGCCACATGTTTGATTTTATCCAACTTTGATATTGATCACAGTCACAGGGGTTCTTTTCGTAGGCTCTGTACAGACGGACTGCATTTCAAGTGCAATCCAACTGCAATTTGCAGTTCAAGGGCAGTTTGAATGCAGTTGAAACGACTGCAATAGAACTGCAAATCAAACGTGCAGTCCGATTGCAGTTGGGATGCAGTCGTGTTCTGAAGTTGATTTGCATTCAAACTGACCTTGAACTGCAAATTGCAGTTGGATTGCACTTGAAATGCAGTCCGTCTGTCTAGAGCCTTACCGGATAAAAGTATTCTAGACTCAAAAGTCTTAAATTTTATTCAGAACGCATTGTCATCTCAGTTGTCATGTTGTCAAAAAAGACGGATGTCAGTGTCAAACTCAAATTCATCCGACGTTGGAGGATTCGAAATCGTGCGCCGTGGAGATTTGTTCGTATCATGTTATTATTTGTGTGGCTAATTTAGTAAATTAAATCACCACTATGGCTACAAACGATTCAAATGTAGAAGATGATGCTTCATGTCACACTATTTTGGATAAAATCAATTCAATAAACGACACTGTTGTCACCAAGGTACCTACTTATTATTATAACACTATTGCCAACAATTCCTTTTAATATATATTGTTACATTTTATTAATTTATACGTGTTTTTTTCTAGGCACCAGATATTAATGATTTCACCATCATTAAACCTATTAGCCGTGGCGCTTTCGGTAAAGTTTTCTTAGCACACAAAAAGAGCAATAAGGATCAGCTGTATGCCATCAAAGTTATGAAAAAGTCGGATATGATCAACAAAAATATGGTCACGCAAGTTGTAACTGAGAGAAATGCTTTGGCACTCTCAAGAAGCCCTTTTTGTGTCCATTTATTTTATTCTTTGCAGTCAACTTCATCTATATACCTGGTGAGAATCATAAACTACTCAATTCTATGTATTTCCTTGCTGATAAGCCTTTGCCTAAGACTTATTCAATGACTTTCAGGTGATGGAGTACATGGTTGGTGGTGATTTAAAATCATTGCTTGGTGTTTATGGGTTTTTAGAAGAATCTATGGCAGTTTTTTATGTAGCAGAAGTCACTCTTGCATTGGACTACTTGCACAAACACAACATTGTACATAGAGACCTGAAACCAGATAACATGCTCATCTCCAGATCAGGCCATGTAAAACTTACTGATTTTGGTTTGTCCAAAATTGAAGTTAATAGAGGTATTGTAATCCAATATCTTAATTTTTCTTGTACACATGAAAAAGATATTAAAAATTGTGATAAAAATCTATTTGTTTTTTAAATTTTTAGATTTGGAGATATCAGATTTTGTGAACTGCACCCCCAGCCTGAACATGAGAACACCAGGCCAGCTGCTGTCACTCACATCTCACTTGTCCTTTGGCTCCGGAGAGAACAGCACACACAACTCTGTCATGTCTACAGATGCTTGTGAGAACCTTCTTGATGAGCTTAAAGAGACCAGTATGCTTCTATTATTTTAATACACCAACTACAATATTAACTATGTATAGTATAACCAATAAAATTTTGCAGGCAAACTGAGAAACCTTTTTGATGGAGTCAGTGGGTTAGAATGCTCACCATTATTGAATCAATCACAGATGTCAGGGATACATCCATTTATGAGTGCGGAAAGCATTAATTTCGAAAATGTATGTATTATTCATATAACATAATTATGGCAATTGACCTAAACTGAAAAATATTTAATTTATGACCATCAATTAAACTACCATATTTCTTTTAGTCTCAAGACTCAGGCTCATATCACACTTGTGAAAGTTCAAAGAACAGTTCGAACTCTAGAAGTAACAAATCTACAGACCCAAGTAGCAACAGTTCAGTGGGAGAGTCCACTATGCTGTCTGATTCACAGCATGATCAGTCCACTTCACCTCTGTGTAGGGGACATTCCTTGAAGAGAATACCCAGGTTGGTAATATTATATATATCCTCAGTAAAGATACTCTGTGAACCTAAACTGCTCAATGGATTTTGATGCAATTTACAGTAGGTATGTAACAAAAATACCCATAAAACCGAAAGGGTGGGGTTAAATTGTCCCTTAAAAAAAGTAAATTAACAAATTATTTAAATCTTAAAATGATGTATAACGTAGCTCTGAATAAAGTTGCTGATTAGTCCTTGCTCAACAAAATCATAGAGTAGGTAAAGTATGCCCTACATTTTTTCCCAATATGAAATGACAGTGAGAGAGCAGTCACTTTTTATGTATCTCAAATACATACAAATATTAGTATACCTCCTTGTTTTAACTATTTGAAATGTTGAAAAGAATTATTTTTACAGTTTCAGAGCCAAAAAAAGAAAGAGGATTTTGGATTGTGATGGTGACACCCCTACAGGTGTTACAAGCCTTTTGGAGTCTAAAGAAAATCACAGTGGCCTTACACAAGAAATTATGGCGTTAGAATTGAGTCAGAACACACCTAAACGAATGTCCATACACCCTACGCCGGACAAACGCAAAAATCCTATAAAGGGTGTGTTAAAGAAACGGTAGGTACAAAATATTAATTTAAAATTCATATGAACACACTTCAAAAAAGTAAAAATTTATTTAGTATTTTTTTTCTTTTAAATTATTTACAGATGGGTATCGCAAAATGATAGCCACCATTTCAATGTAGGAGTAATTTTTTCTACGCCCGTATCAAACAAGTCGCCGGAAACAAAGAAGAAAGAAACACGTTTCAATCTTCCCAAAGAAGATCACCCACCATCGGGGACCAAGGAAAAAACTATAATGTTTGGCAAACATGTTTCAACAAGCTTAGAAATATTTCCTACTAGGAGGTTAAGTAAGGTAAATGGATTGCAATATTCTTTTTTTGTTTTAACACGTAAATTGACGTGGTCAAATTATACTCAGTTATACCTACCTCTAAAAATTATACATATTTTCAACCTATATTAAATTATGTTACAGGGCGAAGGAAGTCGGTCGCCTACAGATTTGTGTAGGACTCCGCTAGCCACCGCTCATACGCCATACAGGACGCCGAAGAGTGTGCGGCGAGGCAACTTAGTTTCAGACCAAAGGATTTTAGGAACTCCTGATTATTTAGCACCTGAGTTACTTTTGAGGTAAAATGAAGATTCTAGAGTAAGAAAATTCTTATCAAGTCTACATTTATTTATTACTATTAAAAGTTATTTTTAGGGATAATGTGCGTGGATTCTTTCGTGAATTCACGGTATGTTCTTTGTAAACTTAATCATTGTCTTTTTAGAAAGGGCCACGGTCCTGCAGTGGACTGGTGGGCGCTGGGAGTATGTTTGTACGAGTTCATGACAGGAGTTCCGCCTTTCAATGATGAAACACCACAAGCAGTCTTCAAGAACATACTGTCACGAAGTAAGTTTTTAATATCCACGATTTTGTTTTTTTTTTGGCACTTTGGCAACCCTTGATTGGTGTACTACTCGTCGTAATTTTTTAATTGTTATCACATCTCTCCTTTTTATTGAAATAACACTACTTGCCTCTTCTTCATAACTTCAAGTCAGAAAGAAGAGACTTAATTGCCTGTATGACAATAAAAGCTGTAGGTGGTTACAATCTATCCGGTTCGGTTCGGTAAGTCAAAATAGTTTACATGTATAATTATTCCAGACATCGAATGGCCAGAAGACGACGAAGCACTATCCCCGGAGGCAGTGAGTGCGATCGAGGCGTTACTCACTATGGAGCCGGCAGCGCGGCCGGCGGCCACAGCTGTGAAAGAAATGCCTATATTCCGCAACATCGACTGGGACAACCAACTCAATGTGGAGCCGCCCTTCGTACCTACCCTCGATGATGTACACGATACTGGCTACTTTCAAGGTATTATTGCATTTAATTATTTTAAATTGGATTCTTAATGGCGTTTTCAGTAAGACCGGAAGCTGACCCCCACATTGTAGGGAAAAGGCTCGGGAGATAGGAGATGATGATCTTTATGGTGTTTTATGAGTGATCTAAATCGCTCGATGATTTAGCTGATTATTTAATAATTTTCGATATTAACGATCATCAAGCATTAACCAGGTGTTCGGTATTTTGATGAAAGACACATGAGTTTAAAAAATATGAATTAAGACATATTTTTTTATACTATAAATAAACGGTGTAAAACTTATAAATCAAACTTTACTAACTGTGTATAATGATCTAAAGTCCACCTTCGGTGGGCGAGACGGACTCGCACTAGTCCGACTTATAAAAACTACACCGTTTTTTATTAGGTAAGCAGAGAAAAAATATTATCTACATATTAGTTAGGATGCTTGATCGAAATAATATCCAAATTCATAAGTATGCTGTTGTAGTTTAGTATGTAGGCGATGAAAAGTTGTGACACATACCTACAGTAGAAAGTAGTTTGTTGACATAATTATAAGACAGTTACTTTATATAAAGGTGTTTGTTTTCTCTTGTTTCAGCTCGCAATATCCTGCAACATTTGCATGTTTCGAACTTCGACATGTAACAGGAGGTAACTGTAGGTAGACATATTACTCAATATTTAAACAAATGTATTCGTAGATAATGTGATATGTAGTGCGTATAATCGATTTTAATATTGTGATTATTATAGCAAATTTTTTACTTACAATAATGTACTAATCAAAACCATATATTTAAAGACTGAATTTATGAACTGTATGCCATTTCATTAATTACTATTTAAGCGATTTTTCATAGGTAATGATTTTTGATAGTCAGTGTTTATCGTGTAGTCTTAAGATTTTAAAATAAATAACAGTACATTCCAAATAAAATATTTTTATTTAATTTAGAAACTTAAAATTAATTGGCACAAATTCCATAATGTCAAAGTTAATTTTGCAATTAATTGAGAAAAGCAAGGTTCGGTTGTTTTTCTCAAAATAATTGTCCGAAAAATTATTTGTGATACGATTGACAAAATTAAAATATAAAATGCTCACTTCGAATAGAGGTACTCGGTTCAAAAAGTGGCAAAGTTTTAATGTTATGAAATCGCACTTCGCTTTAAATCTATTCTACTTGGCGTTTTTCTGGATCCAAGGTAGGAAGTAGGTGACGCGGGTGTACACTCCGGGGTACTGGCCTTTGCCGCAACCGATGCCCCAGGAAACTATGCCCACTTGTGTCCAGCGACCGTTCTCGTTTACCATGAGAGGACCACCGCTGTCACCCTGTAAAAAAATACATTTAAATAATAAAAAATAAATAAATAAACGTTTATTCCGAATAAATTCTACAATGTTTTGTTACTATTACTTTTGCCAAACTGCAAAACAGGTTTTTGGCAAATGTAGCTCCTCATTTACTCTGTTATTAAATTTATATATCAAAAATATGTCCCATGTCATGAAAGAAGTTGGTAGTTGTGAAAACTTACGCTGCAAGAGTCCATGCTAGCTTTTCCAGCACAAAGCATATGTTCCACAATGCCGCCGGGAGCAGCACCACCGTACTTCAACTTACACTCCTGGTTCGACCACACTGGAATCGATACCTCTTGTAGAACAGACGGCTGTGGTCCACCTTCACACAACAAAAAAACATAATGAGTAATATGTATAATTATGTCCTTACAAAACGTAAACATGTCCTAAATTAAATAATACGGAACATTTTCTTTGTAACAACACTGTTCAAGATATTATGCTAATTTCTATTGTTACAATAAAAGAAGTCCATATTGCTTTAAAATAATTTCGCACTAAATAATGTACGTTGACGTGTCGGTTGTAGTCGTGTGTAGTCAGTTTTGTGACGATACTTACTTTCGCGCAAACTTCCCCAACCGATCACAGTCGCAACTTTGCCTTGGTATGTGGATCTGCCAGCAACTGGCAGGCAAATAGGACGAATATTTTTCGTGAAGGATACTGGTTGATCAATTGTTAGTACGGCTACATCGTTGTACTGAAAAAAATATTATATAATTACAATTCATAATAAGTTCAAATAATTTAAAAAAGTGGACGTGATGATAGATTTAATACTTACCAAAGTACGCATATCAAAACCTCGATGTCTCACTACGCGCTTGATTTTCCTTTCAATGTGTTGAGTCTCAGTGTTCGTTCGGATATTGTAGTCACCAAGTCTTGCTGTTAAACGCGCAACATCCCATGAGGTCATACTGGAAATAATTCATACGTTATTGATCACGAATTTTACTCACTACTTATTTCAACATTTTCTACGGGAATTGTTAAGTGCCTGGTTTATTTATTTTATTATACTTAAACATTTTCGCATAAGATTACTCACTGCGCCACGCAATGAGCTGCAGAAAGGACATGTCGATCGTCCATTAGGGAGCCTCCACAGAACTGACGTCCAGCGTTGAATAGTGCCACGATCCACGGCCACTCGTTGAGCTCAGCATTATGACCTCCCACTATACGTTCCTCGTCTTGATACGTGCTTTCGTAAGTCTGTAATTAATTGCTTGTGTTATAATGATTCCCATATCGTATCGTTAGATTCTTGCCTGGGAAGGCAATACCAAAGTTATTCTATATTTTATGATTGATTACATTCTTGAATTCCCTTTACCTGAGGTCCATTCTTAATACCGCAAGATCCATCCACTGCAGGTTGAGCCGGTTGTGCAGGCACACTTGGCTTCGTAGGGTATGCTGGCGCCCAGGTCTAAATCATACCACTCGATTAATATCTTATCAAAAATATTCGCAAAATAATTATAAGGGTATTGAATACTGTCTTCTACCTGTTTCGTTGTGCTTGGAGGCCTAGTTGCCCAAGTCGTTGATGATGCAGGGATGTTACTTGGTGGCTTTGTCGTGACGCCTGCAACTGTCGACAAAATTGAGAGTTGTAGTTGCAGCTAGAAGACGTAATATTTATGTTCTCTAGTCTAGATATTGAATAAATACGTACCTAGAGAAGGTGGGTGAGTAGGTGCGGTGTGGTCAGGAGGGTGTGTGGGCAGCGGGGGGATTGTTGGCGGCCACTGCGCAGGGATCTGACGGAAATTGTTGTTGTCACCATTGTAGGACCATCTTGAGAACGCTGAAAGAACGCCACCTGGAATTCTTTCAATAAAACGACTTATTAGTAACCTGTTGTTTTGAAGTCCTGTGATCAAATTGAATTGAGTTGCAGTGATTTTTGTAAGGCCATACCCTGCAAAGGCTGGAAGCTGAACAGGCACAGCTGGCTGCAGATAGCCAAGTCGCTGAACATCAGGCTCTTGTTGTGGTGGTGTGCCCACTGGTTCAGTGCAGCATACCCCGAATACCTGTCGATAAAAAAAATACTTCTATGGTCTGGCAACTCCTTGGATTTAGATGAAAAAAAGTGAACTATTTGCTGTACCTCCATGTTCTCCCCATTGATGTAGCTGCAAGTATCGTAATGGCCCATCACCCATCCATCCCAGCCGGAGAAGTCGGCTACTTTGAACAGAGGGTAGCAGTCGCGAAAACTCTTGCAAGTCCCTTTCTTGCCTAGAGTCGTTTGGCAGTCGGTACCGAAAGATTCTTCGGCCTAAAAAAATAAGAAACAAGTAGAAGCGGTCATCTACTTAAGAAATTCCAGAATGATAATATGTTTATGCATACCTGTCTAGGCCTTAGCAGTATCAATTGTTTTCCATCTCGTGTTGAGTTCGAAGTGTCGCGCTTAACGCGCCCGACGTATGCTGAAAAAGAAAATTGATCTTATAGATTTATATTGATTAATTAAATTTTATTATTATCATAAATTGTATTGTCTACAGAGAGGATAACGTCAAAATATTTTATTGGATAAAGGTACAGTCAGCGCAAAAGTTGGTTGAAAATAAAACAATTAAAATACTGGCCTTTTACGATCGCATATTAAATCATCCCAGTTTATTAATAACTTCGGAATTGTTAAACGATGCACCCAAATTTAATTAATACTCCACTTTTGTACATTGTAATTCAGTCCCTTAAACCCTAAAAAAGCCATTATAAATTCGTTATACTGCAATCTTAAAATCGACATGTAATAAAAATAAAATGTTCAATCCCTTTTTATGATTGCTAATCAACAGCTTCGTTTATAAATCGTCGCAATTTGGCTACATAATAAATATAAAGTATGTTCTCAAGTAAAAAACTGATGTGCTTGGTCCATTGAACCTGTCACATAATGACGGCTGTTGTTTATGATTTGCTCCATCACAACGCAAATGAATAACGGTTTCTTTAATCAAGTCCAATGAACATGTACCGTATTAAGGTCTAAAAAGTATAACTTCTATTTATTAATTATCGTCTTTAAAACCTGTCCTCTCACTACTATTTATGAATTGTGAGTGACTCGTAGGTTTTTACTTTGACGATAAATGCTGCTAATTGACTGTGCCCCGTCAGTTTTTTGTTTCCTAGAAAACTTCTAAACTTTTGTTTTTTTTTTTATTTAGATGATGTTTTAGACATAAAGGTTTTCAGTACATAGAAATACTACTTTCTACTAAATAGTAGGGTTCTCGGGTAAACTGAGTCCTAACAGAATGACATATCTTTGTGTGAAAAACTAACCACATGCTCCGTACCTGATTTTGAACAATATCAACAGTAGAGTAAACGAACTTTTGCCAGCGATCATCGTAAACATCGGGAAAATTATTATTCTACAGGCGATCTAAAAGCATAGCTTGAGTACAACAGCGTACCAAACGTGTCGTAAACATGCATGTTATTTATTTCGGATTGCTGCATAACGGTTTCCGTTATATTCAAACCTCAGATGGCTATGTGCAGCATGCAAATAATATAAATGACCTAAATATGTACTCTGTGTTCTTACTTTAAACATTGTTGCAGCAAAATGTCATTAGAAAACCTTTAACTTTTTTTTGCAGACGTTATTGAATCGAGATGCCAGATGTAGATGAGTAGATAGCCATTTAAAAGTCAACTGGTCCGTGTGGTAGTTATGTACTCGTTGAAAAGCCTACCAGTAAAATTATACGCGTAAATAACCGACCTTGAAGATGTTGGCAGTTGATGTTGAATCGTACTCGAATTACGACCTAGGGTTCTAAATAATTAAACCTGATATTCTGAAGTGCCTTAAATGAAAATATACGACCTTTAAAGGTTCCTAGATTTAAAATGAAAAAATCGTTTAAGTTGGTGTCAAACAAAAGTAGCCTTTATAATGAAGTTGCTTCAGAATATTTTGCCCTGGTATAAAGACTGCAACGCTATTTTAATGGCATGCCAGTGGTATGCCAACTGGCGCGACACCTTGAACTTGATACCAATAACAAGTAATTTAATTTGCCTTCGGGGTGGAGTTTATAAAGCAATAAATTCTAGTCATAAAAGTACCTATACGTATATCAAACTTAGCATTCTTATAATAATAAAGCAGAGAGGTGCCAATGTGGCGAAGTTTTTTGTGCTCTGGCTTTGTCACAACAATAACAAGTCTGCTCGGCAATGCATATTAATCTAAGCGCCTAACATTTGGCTCTGGATTCCGGGTTCAGTAATCTATAGCGAGGAAATGTCAGCTTTGTCATCCCGCTTCAATCGCCGGTCTCCGATCTAATTAATGTCCTCGAAATGAGTCACAAAAAGTTTAACAACTCGAGCCGTAGTATGGACAATGATGTGATTGATGTGATCGAATTTGGATGTGTGGGCGTATGACAATTTGCATTGAATTGATCCCATAGGTAGGTATTTTCGAATAATAGCCCACGTGCTTTAGAAGTTCTGAGTATCAACACAGTCACGGGTTGATGACCAACGTCTTCCTTGAGTACAGTCCAGTAAATAATGATGAAGACAAAAAATAGGGTGTATCCTAGAATGGCTTTGATAAATTAGTTTTAAATGTACTATCGATCGCTGTTTTTACAATGAACATAAATCTTAGTTGCAAATTTTAACTTTCTCTAGCCTCAAAACCCCATACCCACATGTGTTGTCCATTGTTTTGAGTCCCCGTAATACAAATACTGGACGTTATACTCATTCTATGAATAAGCCGTACGTGAGTGAGTAAACCTTTATGTTACAGTTAAACTGTCCACATTAGCACATGTTTAGGCAGTAGTTATTGACCGAAATGGAAAAGTTGTAAATAGGTACAAAAATAAGCTAAGCACAATGCGAATGTTTTTCGTGGGTTAATATGCTAACAGATCATAATATCATGACATGTAAGTATTTAAATAAAATGAAATAATAAAAATAATTTTATTATTTACGGTTACTACATTTGCCGCTGACTGTACATTTTGATGTAAAAGAAAACCATTAAAAGCAGTAAAGAATATTCTATTGTTTCTTTCGACGTTTCTTAAGTTATAACTATTTGATTTTTGTGAACTTTTTTAGTATTGGCAAAATTATTTTAGTCACTTACCATTTAAGATAACCGCATCATCGGTGTAAAACGCACCATCAGCAGCCGAGAATCCATTCGTAACAACGTCGGAGTCACTACCGTAACTAGTCGCTAATAGTCCCACCCAAACAATCGTTAATTTCGTTCCTAACAACATTTTAACGCTTTGTTAACTTACGACATTTACTTAAAAGTGTAGCGAACAGTAGTGTGTGATATAAGTAGGTGCGCGCGCGGGTGTCCAGCCCGCAAGGAGTCGCTTCGCAAAATGCTTCGGGCTTTTGACTCCACGCCTTTATAATATTTTGCACTGACGCTCTACATTAGGTTAAAAAAGATAACAGAGCTTTTTCTCCTTTTGTACAGGACTGACATTTGCCGTCCAATACAAATGAGCTTTTATAAAATATGACAACCATTTCGCTCAGCACGCCCGAAAAAGATTCGATGGATGGTGTTTATTTTTGCTGCATTCACACGGCACCATGGACTAACATAAAGAATTGTTTATGAGATCAATGAACCTGTTCAAAAATTAATCATATTAAAACCATAGGCTATAGTAACATTTCATTTGGGTTGGTGACAAAACTGACGAAATGTAAATATTTGCTGATACAGTCTTCTTTTGAACAAATCTACAAGCAATTATTTAAATTTATTGGTTATGGTGGCGCCCATCAGCACCATACATGGTCTAGTGTCGTAAATTTCCAAACTGTAAAGTCCTACTTAAAACCTGGAAATCGCTAAAAACAGTTTTAATAAATTTTATTATCAACGCGTTAGAGTCGGACTTCGTGCAAAGAGAGAAAGAAATAATAAACACTAGCCCCTCCAATTATCTAAATCTATGCGTACCTACTACTACTTTAAGAAATAAAATGTAAACTAATAATAATTTGTAATTTGAACGAATATTTAAACACTACCAAAATAACTAATAGGTACTAACCTATTTTATAAAATAACAACAAAAGAAAGTTAAAAATAAATTATTTAAAACCTAAAAGTCGCGCAATAAGGTTGAACACTCTGAACGTCTATTCGCATCAATCGCACCAAGAGCCAAATATTGTATGAAACTCGCGCAGGCGGCGACAGTTGCACAAAAATGATCCTTATAGCGTGATTCAGTATTCACGCGCGATGGCTTATCCGTTTTTCATGTATAACTTTGGTGTTTCTTCACCGATTTATATGAATCTTTTTTTAATGAATAGGTAATACTATTAACTATTTTTAATTAGTGTGAGTGAGAGTGTTATAAACGTAATAGTAGACAAATATAATCAGAAAACTCCGAACTGCTAAGCTACCGAGAGTTTTACGTGTTATTGTGAGTCAACCGTAAAAGATAGATATATACTGTCATGGGATATTTTTTACATAATTTTATGAAGAACATTTCCGTCATACATGGTTTCTGTGTAGCTGTAACCATTAGGGCTGCACACGCGACGGAATCTTAAAAAATGGAGTAACTTCTCCCGTTTTCCCAACATTTACCTTCACTGCTCTGCTCCTATTGATCGTAGCGTGATGCAAAGTATCCTATAACCTGCCCAGGAGTATGAAGAATCATTGTACCAAGTTTCATTGAAATCCGTCAAGTAGTTTTTGTTTCCATAACGAAAATACAGACAGACAGACAGACAGACAGACAAAAAAAATTCTGATTGCATTTTTGGCATCAGTATTGATCACTAATCACCCCCTAATAGTTATTTTGGAAATATATTCAATGTACAGAATTGACCTCTCTACAGATTTATTATAAGTATAGATATAGTGGCATTAAGAAGTTTATTTATTTATTTGATAAAAACCTAATCGAAACAAAGCCCATTTACTAAATTATGGATTATGGATTTTTTCCAAAGTTATTTTTATCTTCATGCCCCTACAAATAAAACCGACTCACTTAGTAGACGTTTATCCTTTGACAAGGATCCCAAAAAGGTAATGGAATTCACCAACCCTTAAGTATTGTATGATTTTTCCTGTTTACAACGTCACAATTTTGATGCATGTGATAAGATTATCATACCTGTCTAAAATGTAACTGAGTACTAAAACCGCAACAGGCATTCATTTTTAATGTCAGTGACCTTTTTCAAACGAAGGAGCTTTTAATCCCGTATCGACTGTTTGCTCACTTTGTACAATTAATACTACATAATATATGCAACAAAATTTTAGCATGTGCTTTGCATCAGATTCGCCGCAAAAATTTAAGATCTGGAATAAATATTTTGGCTTCTTTTAATACGTGTTTTGTGTATTGAGTACTCACACAAAATTTTGTCACCTGAGCTTTTTTCAATGTAAGTTCATTAAACTGCCGATATGTAAGAAGATATCCGTGGCTAACTATACATGTCCCATACAAATAAAAACTTTTAAAAGAATTTTGATAAAAACATCTTACGGTCAACTAACTTTCAGCGGAAAGCTGGTACCTATTTAGTTTTCCTATATCTTCAATTTTCATATAGCTATACAGTAGAAATATTGTTCGGAGCTTTACGAACTTTAGAAGTTAAGGTTGCAGTGTGATTTATATTATTGATATTATATTCAAAATGCAAACAATCCTAACATCTTTGGAATCATCTTGGTGATGATAAACTAAAGCCTTTCTAAAAAATAACACCCTACGCAACAACTTATAGTGAAACTGCTTTACATTGATAGTGCTAAGTGTTTCAAATGTAAATAATTTGTCTAGATCACAACAGAACAAGACGTGGATTTAATCACACGCGTCGTGTTCTGGAGCAAGCCGAACGATTAGACTGAAGCGCGTACCTACGATATTAGCGTCATTAATCTTTAAATGTCCCGTTATGTCAATGTCGTAGATCAGTATCAGTCGGTGCTGTGCAAAAATGTAATACGGACTGACGCTACTTTACGTTCACATTTTAAACAATGTTCATTGCGTGGGCAATAACATTCGAGCTTCGTGAGGTCCAAAGTAACAAATTATGCAGAATTATTATGTTTACAGACACCAGGTACAGAGTTGTGATGACATGGGGCGGTGACGAAGGTGATAAATATGAAAGAACTTTTGATTGCTTTAATTAAATGGCTGACATACGTTGAGTTTGAATTTTGCCTGATGTATTACGTTTTGATACCACACAAGGCTCTACGTTCCTAGGTAGATTGAATTGAATTTATTGTCTTGCTTTCGTTTTTATGATTCACCAACAACTTTTAAACATTATCCAAATATTTGTTGTGTGTTCTGTTGTGCATATAGACACTCGTTACTTACCTTTATCGCGCCATTCTGTGTTGGCTGTTTACTGAGAAGAAAGCTTTGTTTTAATTGGTTTGCCACAAAAACCACGTTTAACGATTTGTTTTTCAGAAAGATATTATTTTCGTTAAGTTATTGAATGCTTATGATGTTAAGGTGTTATGTCAGTTATGTGGCATACTTTGGAGAAGTTATTTTTGTGTCGTTCATATATTTATAAAACTGCCGTATTATGTTAATTTTCGATTTGGAACTTCTCGAATTGATCCAATTTGGACTGGTTTTGAAACTTGAAAAGCGCCGACTCTTTTTTACGTCAAAAGACCGCTGTCCAAGTAAACATTTTAAGAAATTAACTACCGATCTACGGATGCGTTTGCAATAAATAAGTATTTAAATGGTGAAAGATCGTCAACCTATAAAATACGACACGAGTTATCGACTTATATCCATCTAATTAATAATTATAACAGCATTCAATGTAGTGCTCATTTTGTCGATGTCAGTCACAACTTATCATGTTACATTAATTTGTGAGCTGTGAGCATTGACCGTTATTTTAAAGTAATATTTGGACTGGTTAAATGTTATATTTCAAAATAATATAATGACAAGATTAACTGTGATGACTGATATTGATACAGCTCCGTTTATGTGGGAATAACTTTTATCGAGTTCCTACATTTTATTTTTAATAACAATTCACGATATAAGTAATCCTACATACGTGAGCGTATTTATGGCCACTGGCTTTATGGCAATCCGGGATGAAGGTTTCTTGTTGTCTGCGAGAAGGAAGTTGTAATTCAGCCAGCAGGCTCAATACGGGTTGATAGAGGTCACTTTACAGTAGCAGAATCTTCATAAATTGGTTTCGTCGCGAAGATAGCGTTGATATATGATTTTGGCAAGAATACCTATCGCATCTCGTATTTTGGAGAACCACAACCGAAGTCATGTTTGATACGATTAAAAAAATAAAAGAAAAGCAAGTAAGCAGCACTTCGATATTATATAGCATTTTTGCAGAACCGTAATTCCAAGATCTCTCCGCGTCGATACCATTACGTAACACAATCATGAAGCGCCTAAAAATATACAGTCAGCTTGTTGTGAGAATACGGTTTTGCCTCATAATTATAGAACTATAGAAGGCGTCAAGTATTCCTCAAGAACAAATAAATGCTTAAACATTCAGCAAGTGTTCAAAGGAATTAGCTTGATAAAATACGGTAAATGGAACCACAACTGAGGTGAATATGGAAAACTTGCGTAGGCACCTTTGTCATCAATGAATGTCAATTGATAGGTAGTGCTTACTGTTTATAAATATTTTAATTTTATGAAGCCTCATCTTATTATAATCCAATTTTATTTTACTCCATTTGATTAGGTTACGAACGGAAGGTAAACAAGTGCATATAATAAAATCATAAGTAATACTTTTTTTATTTTTTTAACTACAAGTAGATAATAAGTATATTAAAAAGTTGGTACCCCAACAGCGCAGTTAGTCTTTCGCAAAAATATGGTAATAGCTGATCTTGACATTAAATCTTAATCTAAATAAAAACGCATTTTATTTTAGATAAGAAGATTCTGACATAATTATGATATCATTGTTTTAATTTTGGCACATTAAAAGAACCATTTTTGGAACATCAGGTTGGTCTCCTCCGCAAATCAAAAAATATCCGAGCCAAAAACAAGAATCGTTTAATTTATAACATCCATCGGGTTGGTAATAAGTCTCAATTAAAATAAGAGATAGTCAAATTAAGTAACTGCCACTGTCATCAATATAATTAATAAATATGAAATCAATAATTTATATCATTTCTGAAACCGCTTCTTCGACGATTTAACCGGTATTTTTAATGTAATTACCTAATGAAATAAAGTTAGTAGAAGACTGTTAACTAAACATAAAATTATATCTATTAACGTATAAAACAAAACGTTGCTTGTTTTAATATTATTAGTCACAAAGATTGCATAATTAAACTGAGCTTAATTTCAAACTTACTAATCCTAAGGTAGGTACAATTATAAATGCGAAAGTAAGGTTTTTACGTGTTGCGCTTTCACGCTGAAATGGCGGATTTGTATGAAATAAAGCATTGAAATGATGAGACCCTGGAATTAGAGGTAAGTAGTCTGTTAATAGTGTGCGAGGGAAGTCCCGGGCAAAAGACAGTGATTTTAAATCTGCCGTGATATTAGGCTAAAACCTTGACTTATCAAAGATTAAAATTACGCTAAACTCTTCTATAAATATTATTCAAAATATTTTTATGCATTGAAGGCATCAAGGTTGTCCAAAGACGACGTAACCTACATTGGATGCGGTGAGGCTTTATGTAAACACAAGTATATCAATAACTTCGCATGCAGTTTAGGTCATGCTCAGACCTCCTTGCGAGATTCAAAAGGATGAAGTAAGGCCGGCCTACTTGTTTGTTTCCAGTTGAAAGGTTTATATTTTCACACACTGACTGCGACAGATGGCGCTTTTAAGAAATTTCGATAGTGAAGGTGTAGGAAGGTTAACAAAAATACCAAAGCAATAAAATAATTAGACACATTCTATTTGATTGTGTTCATAGTTTCCTGTTGTTATGTACTACTTTAGGAACAATTAAAATCTCAATATGCATATGATAAGATAATATTCATTACCTAACTTTGTTATGTATTCACCAAACCAGTAGTGACATTGAAGAGTAGGTTGCGTTTTATGCAATCAGCTGAATGTACGGTGGACGGTGCGGCGCGCGCGCACCACTGGACCGAAACTTACAAACGATGCCACAACTTAAACCGTAGTACTCGTCTGTTGTGACTATTTTTTTTCATAAATAACAAATATTTTTTTAATAATTCAAAATGTTTTCGTCGAAAGGAGTTTTCTATTTATTAACCGTGTTAAGTGCTTGTTATGGTGCAGTTGATATCAGTAAGTAATTTAAATATTGTTTTAAAATAAATATTCATTTTGATAATAGTTTAACAAAATTCATAATTAATTGTTACTCTTACTTATTTCCAAAGCTTACTTTTTAATTTATTTTAACTACAAGTTAGTTTTAGCATAATTAAATTAAAAAATGATTTAGAATTATTTTAATTTATAGGTAATTCCCATTCACGTGTGCACCTATGGCTCAAAAGACAAACCAAATCCTTAAACGTGAACTGGTTCATCTTTCCTCTATTTTTATTTTTTCCTCTAACATCACATTCACTACTAAGTTCCGCTAAATGTTAACCTAGATGCTCGGCTTACACGAGCATGCTTGAAAATTATAATAACAGTCTACTGCACACTTTAATTGACCACCAACACTACCTTACCCTATAATCTTTGTCCCCTCTCCACAATTAGCGCCATGATACGCTAACAATCACTTAATTTCAGTGACATACCCATTTCCACGTATTTATGCAAAACTAACAATTATTAACGGAAAGAAAAACAACTTAACTATCATTTAGAACTGTCAGAAAAACTGTCAAATCCTAGATCTATTCTGATCTATTCAGAATTTTTTCGTATATATTTTATGACATCTTATTTCATTTTTCAGCAAAGTATTTCAAGACATGCAACAGAAATGCAATAGATGTAAATGACTGTATGGCAGATGCGGTCCAAAAAGGCATTGCAGTCATGATTAATGGCATAGACGAGTTGGGAATACCCCCGATTGATCCTTACCTGCAGAAGGATTTCCGTTTGGAGTACAAAAATAATCAGGTACCAAATTAATTTCATATAAAACAAGTACAACAAAAGTTTTACCCTTTTTTTGTTAAGCCGACTTTTAACCAGCGTTTGAAGGACTTGCCATTAATTAAAATCCACCGATCTAGGTAAGCACGTCACGTTAATCGAATTATTACTAGTGTAATAAAATGATGTAGGTTAATTATTAATTATGCACCTTGGTATTTTTAATAGAGTACCTACCAAGTAATGATCATTTTCTTGGAACTTTCAATGTAGTAAAAAATCATCCAAAATTACCATTAAAATGAATTAGATTTAGGCACAAAAAATATAACAGAAAATAGGTAACAAAGAACAATGAGATCGTTCAAAATGCGATAAAGCACAAAGGAAACTAAAAATAAAAGAACCTTACTAAAATAATAATTATTCCGTCTAGATAATTAGGCAAATCAAATTGTTGCCATGTTAATTAGAAGTCTAGAAGCAAGATTTCCTCCAAAAAAGACGGAAACGAATGAGGAAATGAAAATGGATAACATATCTTTCCTAGTGTTTCAAAAATAAACAATAGAATCATGTAGTAAAATATGATATGAAAGAATAATGTCCTTACATACTGAGCTACAAAGCAAGTTAAAATAGTTATTTGTTATACAAGAGTGCAAAGTTGCTTTTTAACCGCGGGCTCAATTTTGATGACCGAGTAAGCGAAGGATTCTAAAATTGAAACACGAGCGTAGCGAGTGTTTCAATAATTAGAATCCTGAGCGATAGCGAGGGAATCAAAAGAGCACAAGGTGAAAAATCTTTGCACTCGAGTGCAACACGTAACTTTTCATCCCACCTCATCGAGGAAATTACAAAAACAAAATGGCGCCCACATATGAGTGTCAAATTTAAAAGAAGTACCTAATAAAGTTCATTTATTTGAAAACTCAGTTTAAAAATGAAACGAGGTTAAAAATCTATGTAAAAACAATAATAAAAATTACTTAATTAATTGAATAATTATTTTAGGCAGTATTTTATTTGTTTAATATGTATTTGTATGAAAAGTCTTATCAAGATTGTCACAAATGGAGTATTGCACACGATGTTCTAAATTCAAATCACTTTGCCGCTCTAGAGGATAAAAACGACTTTTGCGCTCAGATATCAAAGGGTAAAACTACTCTTTCCGAGATGGTGGGATGAAAAAGTAATTTTATCCGTCGTTTTCGAAATGCTTGCTCGATCTAAATCCATAAGTAGATGGTCCAATTGTTATTTTTATTTTGTACTTCCATATCCCCGTCAAATAATATCAGGATTTATTCAAGTTCTATTCATAGATCCTTATAAACTTTTGAAAACGTTTTTCCAGACAGAGTTTTGAACATTTGAGTACATATTATGTATAAAAAGTCTAAAATGTTTTTAAAGTTTTTTGCGTCAAACGTTTCGTATTTCCTTCAACTGAATGTTACAGTCGTAAAGTGTATTTCTATGTGTTTGACCTAACTACTAACCTCATAAAACTCTATTATTTAAACAGTTTGTTTCAACAAAATTAATTATAATTTAGAAACCTGTTAACCTTGACGACAAATCTTTTCATAGATAATAATGGTATCTTTGTAAAACAGGAAGGGTTTTAAAGAACCATAAGTACGACCTCAAACAAAGACAAATACTTACTTACGTACCTAGCGAGATTTATTATCTTATGTCTGAACCAGTTCAAATTAGGGGTACAACTTCCTCAAAGTTTTCATGAACAAATGTCAACACGTCTGAAAACTTTTTATAGATAGTCAAATAGTTAATGGCTGCAGCAGTACTTTGATTTCACGCACATCCACTTTCTTTTGTTTTTGCTCATCTAAATATATAAAACTCAAAGGTGACTGACTGACTGACATAGTGATCTATCAACGCACAGCTGAAACCACTGGACGGATCGGGCTGAAATTTGGCATGCAGGTAGATGTTATGACGTAGGCATCCGCTAAGAAAGGATTTTGATCAATTCTACCCCCAAAGGAATAAAATAGGGGATGAAAGTTTGTATGAAACTTTGTCAATTTTAAACCGATCGGACTGAGACTTTGCATGCATAAAGCTACTATGGCGTAGGCAACCCTTAAGAAAGGATTTTGATAAATTCCATCCCTAAGGGGATAAAATAGGGGATGAAAGTTTGTATACACCTTCTTAGATTTGTACACGCTAATCTTCCGAACTACTGAACGGATTTCAATGATTTTTTCTTTGTTGTATCAGTATTAAGTCTGGTCAACATATAGGCTATAATTTATCTCCGAAACTTGAAGACCTGATGCAGAACACCAACAGACCAACAAAACTATAAGAGATACAAAAATGGTGCCATGGCAAAAATTGTTTCATGTGATGAGCATTTTCAGCTGAGATAATAAATTTTAAGATCTGGAACACCTGATGTGGAACCCCAAGAGCCCAGCTTCTCTATACCATATACAGGTATGACGTTTTAGCAAAAGTTGTTCAATTTGATAAGCACTTTCTATTGACTTACACAAATTGAAGATCTAAAACACCTGATGTGGAACTTCAGGGGCCCAGCTAGACTATAGCATATAGAGGTATGACGTTTTAGCAAAAGTTGTTCAATCTGATAAGCACTCTCTGTTGACTTATAAAAATTGAACCACACCTACACCTGATGTGGAACTCCAGGAGCCCAGCTAGACTATAGCATATGAAGATATGACGTTTTAGCAAAAGTGGTTCAATCTGATGCACTCTCTATTGACGTATAAACATCGAAAATCTGGAACACCTGATGTGGAACTTCAGGAGCAATACTACACTTGAAATGTATAGAAATGAATGTTATGAAATAGGTATGGTGAATCAAAAAAGTAATTAGTCCGTCTTTTAGACACGTATTTTCTTTTCTCTCTCACAAACAAATAATAACGAAGATACAACAACGCTTGAATTCACTGCTTAGTACAAATTTTACATACCTAGACGTGGCGTCACGAGCCCCCACTCTCCGACTTTGTTGCGTTATATCTCATTATTATATTGTATGTCTCTTCCAGACCTCGGGACTATAGAGTTCCGAATTTTTGGGAGGCAAACGTGGGGCCGAAGAAAACTCGCTGAAGCCCTTTTGAGACAACTTTAATGAAATGGTGACACAAAACCGACTATTATCCCTTTATACACTATAGAAATGAACCCAAGGACAATCCCCGGTAGACGTCGTTAAAAAAAGACAATCCCCGGTTTTGTGCTAAAATATTGTTAACTATGGAGGAAAACTACTTGGGCTATTGTGATGGGATGTTAGTGGATGACAATGTACCTATTAAGTACATCTAAAAATGGCAGGTGGAGACTAGCCACCTCACTTACTGGCCCCCCGGGAACCAGTCACTGAATAGCAACAAGAGGGCAACAGGGACATGAGCGGCTGAAGGGTGAGGATACCTCGGTGGACTTTAAACGCAGATTACGCGCTCCCTGTGCTTACCATGAGGCACCTACCCTCCGAGTAGGGCTACTAATCCTGCTCTAGCGACTCCACTCTGGACGGCCAAGCCAAGCCAGAGGCGTGAGACCTACCCCCGTCATGATTCACTCCGACCGGCCGGAGATGGGGGACAGTATACTCTCCCTGGAGAACTCAGTATATATAGCCCCGTGGGGTCGCTACTCCCCGTCTCCCAGCCTCAGATGTCCTGCGGTACCTATATCTCATTATTATTGTCGTTATTATCTCAAGAGCCTTTGTCCCAATTATGTTAGGGTCGACTTCCAGTCACGATGCAACTGAGTACCAGTGTTTTACAAGGAGCGACTGCCTATCTGACCTCCACGACCCGGTTACCCGTTCAACCCAACACCCCTTGGTGAGACATACTGGCTTCTGACTACCCATTACGACTGCCAAGAATGTTCAATGACAGCCGGAACCTACAGTTTAACATCCCCTCCAAATGACGGTCATTGGTATCCAAAATATACGTAGAAAGTACATATGAACTAAGAAAAGTTGCATTAGCAGGTATTTGCCAGACCTGGAATCAAAGACGCACGCTCATACTTGAGAGATTGGTTCTCTACCCACTAAACCACAACGACTTCCACTAAGTCACCACGACTTTGTCATCTATTTAATGTTTTTTTACGTAATAATACTTGTGTAATATTTTTGCCACACACAAATGCGGACTAATTAGAATCACTACTTTTATCCCTATGGTCACGTCTATTGCGGTTCAGTTCTCAGCGTTTTGTTTAGTATGCTGTGCTTTTGCTGTTAAAGTACAAAAATTAAGTATATAGAATGTTTCTCTTCGGTCCCTTAAAATTCAATATCAGACTATTCAGATCTTTGATTTTGCTGACCCCGTAGTCGCTGGCATAAGGGACAGGATCCGCGTACGAAGTCGCGGGCAACAGCTAGTCATAATATATATTGTATTCGGACTTACCAGTGGGCTACCAACCATACTCATACGTACTAATTTTCCGCTTATTACTAGTTAATGTCCGGATTAAATTGTACTCATCACTCGAAGATAGAAGAAATTAATTGTTTTTGTTGCGTCATGCAAACGCGGACATTTGATTATACAATACCATTTGATTATTTTTAGGGATTTTACCAAAAAAACCTTTCTTTTTCTACATGTTAATATTAACGAGTACGGTCAGCAGTTTTCATAGATTTGTTAGAAGAAATCGCGCGGACTCTACCTCTTTTTATAATTTCTGGCAATTTAGTTTTACTTTCACTGGAATGGGTTTTATTTAGGGTATTGATTTCTCAGTCACTTTCGTAAGTTTTTGTATGTAGCCGTCAGCAAATTACATACCTACCAACTTATTGGGAAAGGTTAAAATTGAATAAGTACCTCGTGGCAGTGCCAACCTTCAAGCAGTTCTTTGCCATCTGAGTTGAAAATAATAAACTGGATTGCAGTTGAAGGCGAATAGGAAATTCAATAATATATAAGGCTATACATAGCTTATTTTTCCTATTTTTTAAATCCTAAATGTTAACGACATATGTACGATTCAGCTCGCGTTCAAGGTGAGGCATGAGAGGTGATAAAGGTTTCGTCAGTGTCCTTTTAAAGCTACATAGGTAAATCTACATAATTCCATTCTACTATGACACTTTGGCTGAGGATTTTTTGTTAAATATAGGTAATTTATGGTGTAGTATTATCAGCCAATGTTTTTTTTTTTATAGATACCTATTATTTATTTGACACTTAAAGCCATGATACCTTAGTGCGAAAATTAGATAGGTAAGTAGCTCTGTTGTTCGCGGAATCCTGTTCCATGAGTTCCATCATGTGGCTAACGTTCAAAATCTTTATTATCAAAATATACCAATGTAGGTACTTGCTGGTTAAGGCTTCAGAAAAAAGGCAAAACCGGTTTCGTCTTTATTAAATGTGTTTTCGGTGTAAAAGATAAGCAAATATTACTTATTATATTAACGTGAGAAAATCAGGATTATATGGAAATAGGAATTGATAAAAATAAAATAAAATGTCGATTGCAAACTTGTTTGTTATGGTAGCATAATTTTATAATCGTTAAATGTTTATTAACTGAGAAGTAACTTTTTGAATGTGGTTTTAGGTAATTAGGTATGTAGTTAGTTAACTAATACCTACCAGATACTTAAAAATAGAAGGTCATTTTGTTGTTTTACATTCAGTATTCGGAGACCGTAAATGGGTATCTAGGTACACATTACTCATAACTAGGGCTGCCATCCGTCCGGGTTTCCCCGGATTTGTCCTCGTTTGGTGGCCGTCCGGGGGCCGTCCGGGCGGGGTTTCAAGAAGTGTCCGGGGAAAACCCGGACATTTTTCATAGGGCCATCTTAACCTATGGTGCCTGGGTAGGCGAATTACCCGGGCGTCTAATAATGCAGAAGTCGAAGTGTCCAAAATTTTCGCGCTCGCTTCGCTCGCGGCTTCTTTTTAACACATTTTTCTTTATGTTTAGCTATTTAATATCCCAATATTCAAAAAATTTTGCGCTCGCTTCGCTTGCGGCTTCTTCACTTTGCGGATTTTTTTATTATACAAGTTTAGGTGCTTTAGTGACCCAAAACTCAAAAATTTTCGTGCTCGCTGCGCTCGCGGCGACTTCACGTTACAGTTGTTTGTGTTTTTCTAAATTTTTTTGTCTAACCTATCAAGAAGGTAACTCCTAGTTTCCATATGAGCTTTCTTAATTATGACCTTCGAAATACATTAAGTCACAATCTTTCAATACTAGGTACTACATGAAGGACCTCATTGAATTTAAGTAATATGGTAATATTAAAAATTAGGTCTTGTTTTGTTAAACAAAAAAAATCGGACTCGTCCGGGGAAAAAATGCTATTTACGCCAAATGTCCGGGTTTTTTTAATATTTGTCCGGGTTTGGCGAAATTCGAAATGGCAGCCCTACTCATAACTAAGGCAGGTGAGTATTTCTTTATAAATAGCATCACCAACCCGATATAAGTCGATTGTTGAATAGGCTTGTGATCCGTGCCTTAAATATTGATTGATTGAATACTCGAACAGAATTCACTGATTTTATTAAATAGGCAATATCTCTAAAACTCCTACGTTTACCAAGCAAATAAAGCATTAACAATATTGTTTTGAAAAATATATTGGTAATATTCTTTATCTAAAATTTCAATATTTTTCAGTGACCTTAAGTAAATAGTTTTTATGTTTAAGAAAATCTAGTAAAACCCCATACCTACCTCAAGTTATTATGCAATTAACTGGTCTAACTACTCTGTAATTAATGTTGATCCTAGATACCACTATCTATGTAACTACGGTTTATGAAGATAAATACGCAGATACCTTATATGCATAGTGGAATAAGATCATGACCTTCCAACCGTGACCATAGTTGTCTACTTACTAATTCTGTTTATGCTTAGATACAGAAACAAAAGTCGGTATGTACGAAAGCGCGTCACTAGTTGTCTTCTTACTGATGAATACTGAAAAACATACTTGTTTTAAAATACTTGTATCTGATTGCGGACAACACTTGACAAACCTAATTGCTTAATATAAGTTGGATATATACTTCCTAATAGAGAGTAGCGTGCAGGTACATTGAAAGGTATATGATTTAACTGCTGCATTATTGAGTTGGAAGCAGGGATATATTGCTTAATTTTTAACAATAGTTGAATAATCATGAGAACGCAGCATTCAAAACCTCAGTGTAGGTTCTCAAGTAGGTATGCATGCAGTGTCTTTCTTTTGCTCTTGCTTACTTAGTTCTGAGAACAAATAAAAAATCGGTAAAAAAACTTTTAAGTTAAACGGTTTTATCTTATGTGCACTGAAAACTAGAAAATAAAAAAATAGTTACTTACCTGTCAACCTACGTAGGTGGTCCCGGTCACAGTAAACTAAAATAAAAACGTGGGGCCCATTAACTATTGCTGTAGTACTTTCTTCTAGAGGTATAATAGGTGTGGATTGCATCGACTTACTATAATCGTAACTGGAGATTTTGACAATCAATAATCAGCCGTAGCGGCATCACCAGCGAACGCCGAGCTCATGATCTACCAAAGTATAAAGATATGCTTTGCCATAGGTAGGAATTCACATGGGCCCCACGTTTTTATTTTAGTTTACTGTGACCGGGACCACCTACGTAGGTTGACAGGTAAGTAACTATTTTTTTATTTTCTAGTTTTCAGTGCACATAAGATAAAACCGTTTAACTTAAAAGTTTTTACCGATTTTTATTTTCTAGTTTTAGTATTTAATGAAAATGCCTACCGAATATTCCTCATTCTATCTAATTCATTTAGTGCATCATTATTACACGGTCTCTTACCTGACAATTTCCAGATACTTTTTTTTTAACAACCCCAAAAATCATCACATGTCCTCTCTTGCTGTGGGTCAGCAGCGGTGAGGGAGTGCCAGACTCTTGACTAAAAACCGTTTTGTTCCGTCGTAGGCCTTTTATGTACCCGGGCCGCGGTAACTCTTTCGAACAATCTCGCAGCCCAGGCATGCCTTGGCCCTGTTGGGCCCCGCTGGAGTTACTGACAGTTTTCTACTTCTGAAGCCCTTTCATTTGATACCCATATTGGTGGGATTGATAAAAAATTGTTATCAGCCATTTGGTAGAGGCCGCCATCTTGGATTTCGATTTTGCATAGTAAATTGTATTCTACTTGTTGAGACCTTTCATTTGATACCCATGTTGATGGGATTGATAAAACCTACGTTATCCGCCATTTTGTAGAGGCCGCCATCTTGGATTTTAATTTTATATGGTACATTGTATTCTACTGGTTGAGAACTTTCATTTGATACCCATATTGATGGGATTGATAAAACCTACGTTATCCGCCATTTTGTAGCGGCCGCCATCTTGGATTTCATTTTTTATAGTAATTTGTGATCTACTTGTTGAGACCTTTCATTTGATACCCATATTGATGGGATTGATAAAACCTACGTTATCCGCCATTTTGTAGAGGCCGCCATCTTGGATTTTAATTTTGCATAGTAAATTGTATTCTACTTGTTGGGACCTTTCATTTGATACCCATGTTGATGGGATTGATAAAACCTACGTTATCCGCCATTTTGTAGAGGCCGCCATCTTGGATTTTAATTTTGCATAGTAAATTGTATTCTACTTGTTGGGACCTTTCATTTGATACCCATGTTGATGGGATTGATAAAACCTACGTTATCCGCCATTTTGTAGAGGCCGCCATCTTGGATTTTAATTTTATATAGTACATTGTATTCTACTGGTTGAGACCTTTCATTTGATACCCAAATTGATGGGATTGATAAAACCTACGTTATCCGCCATTTTGTAGAGGCCGCCATCTTGGATTTTAATTTTATATAGTACATTGTGTTCTACTTGTTGAGACCTTTCATTTGATACCCATATTGATGGGATTGATAAAACCTACGTTATCCGCCATTTTGTAGCGGCCGCCATCTTGGATTTCAATTTTTTATAGTATATTGTATTCTGCTTGTTGAGCCCTTTCATTTGATACCCATATTGATGGGATTGATAAAATCTACGTTATCCGCCATTTTGTGCCGGCGGCCATATTGGATTTACAATGTTATTGATATTACTTTAATGTATTGTCATCGGAATTAAAGGTGTATACAAAATTTCAGATCAATCGGTTGACAGGAAGAGGGTGAAATTTGAATTACTAAATTTGACCCAAGAATGAATAAATAATAAATAAAACAAACTGGGTGAGCTAAATAAAACCGTTTAAAAACCGTTTAAAAATAATGAGCTTCTTAATGAGGCCTACCATATCAATGTATTTTTTAAGTAGGTACATAGTTGTTATCGCTCCACACATGATAGGAAGGCGCCTATAAGTAGGTTAAGCCCAAGTTCATATCGTGAAAAGAAAAATAATTTCCTGTTGACCTTGCCCCAGTAGATTTAATGTCATTGGTAGGAATTTACTTACGCCTAAAATACCTGTTCATGAGAATAAATTAATATGTATATCCAAAAGCTATAGCTCGGGGTACGCGAACTAATGAATAAAACGTTGGAAATGTGTAAAAAGGACGTATAATGAGTAAAATATATAAGTGTAAACAACAATGGGAGGACAAGACAAAACTTAAACATGGAAAACTAGAGCTAAACACGACTTATAGGGTCGGCGCGCGGCAGCGCGCGCGCGTGTTGTTGCTGACGGAGCGGGTCGCGGACTAACTAGACTTTTGGACTGGCGGGCGGCGGGGACGCAGCACCCGCCGCGCGCCGGTTTGAAGCGGATCGTGCGCGTCTCTTGCGCGCCGGGCGTCGACGGTTCGATTGGAGCGCGGGGCGAAACCTATGTTTCGAATTTTGACGCGCTATATCCTCCCCCTCCAAGTCGGTGGAAGGCTCTGAAACCGACTTGGAAACCTTGACCCTACGAGAGTCAACGACAGCCTCACCGCTGCCGACGTAAGGGGTCAGGAGGTTGGCATGGTATTTACCCCGCGGTAAATCATTTTTGTCAACGATCTCAAAAATCGTCGGTGAAACAACACTTTTTATCTTGTAAGGACCTTCACGCCTGGGTGCAAACTTACTTGTGAAACCCTTGGCGGCCTGACCCAATCGATGGCTCTCCACGAGGACGAGGTCACCAACTGAGTAACGCGAACTAGCGTCTGTCCTTAACACGAATGGTTCCTCGAAGTTACGCTGGCGGAGTATGGGACTGGTGGAAAGGCGCACCTTCAGTCCCTCGAACGCGCACTGTTCGGATTCGGACTCCCCCCAGTGCCAGCGTCGATCCTTCTTCAAAGGAGATACATGATACGGTGGGCTAGCTATGGGTGTGGCATCTCCTGTGTCGATGCGATGGACTGCAAAATCAGTCGGTCCTCCCCCTGGAGCGGAAATGTCTGCATTGACATTCAGAAGGTCGGACAATCGCGGACGTTCAGTCGCGTCAAGATGTGAGCCCTCGTCCTCGCGAAGACCCACAGACGAACATGACAGGGATAACGCGCTTGGTTCATAAATAATGGGCTGAGGGGCCCTATTATCACGCAAATACCACTCATCACGACAGAAGTCTAATACCATGCCAGCATCCCGTATGAAATTCATTCCTAATAAGCTATCTGTAGCATTAGGTAACATAAGAAAAACAACATTCAGTGTCACCCCGCGCACAGTTACATTTACTTGCGCTGTTTCAACAATTTGCGCACAAACTCTGCCATCGGCATATTTTAATTCTGTAAATACATTGGAAAATGTTTGGCCGTTATTAACTAAATGCGCTCTTAGCGAAACACTGCCGATGCAATGTTTAGCGCCAGTGTCCAACACTAATCTACCGATAACACCGTACACTTCAACTTCTAGAATCGGTCGCACTCGCGAATCTAAGCGCGTATCACTCGCGGACACTGATTGAAACACTGATGATGACACAACACTGTTCTTTTCCTTACACGCCGGACAGTTCGATCGGATGACTCCGGGTGCTCCACACCCGAAACACGTGATGATCGGCGTCGGCGCAGGCGCGGGTGACGCCTTAACATCGGCGGCCTTCTTGGCTAACTTCTCACACGCCTCTTTCAAATGGCCAAACTGCTTGCAGTAATTACATTGAGGCCGGGCCTTAGGAACAGAAGCCGAAGATCGAACGGGCGAAGACGGGGCGGCGGCTGAGGTCGACGACTTAACCTCAGCAGGAGCGGGGCGCGGCCGACCCTCGTCGAGAATGTCCTCGACACGGCGCGCTTCCGCTACCAACTCCGCAAACGTACCAAAGCTGGAGCGGGCTACCTTCTCTCTAATACGATGTTTCAGGAGCCCGTAAACCATATCCAGCTGTACCACCTCTGACAGAGAAGACGGTGGTAACTGAGCTATCAGCGCCCTAACGTGGCACACAAATATGTCGGTGGACTCGTCGTTACGTTGCTCACGCTCAAAGATTTTCCTATAAATTTTATGAGGCGGTAATCTTGGACCGAATGTAGCCTTTAATGCTTCGACGGCATCATGCCAAGTGTAAGTAGTCTCTTTAACACCCTGCCACCACGTGGCGGCAAGCCCCGTTAATAACATGGGTAACCCACGCAGGGCGTTAGCGTCGTCGACACGCACGCACTCCTTGTAGGTCTCGACGGCGTCAATAAATGCAAGGACGTCGCTCGCTTTGTCCCCATCAAAGCGCGCAGTACACTTCGCGAAGTGGCCAGAATAAACAGGTGTACTTACAGGATCGCGACGATTACTTAACCTCTCGATGAGCAGCAGCAGCTGGTCAGTGGTCATGGCCACCGGAGCAGAGCCAGCGACAGCTTGCGCGTTCTCCATTTGTGCAGGAGCAGCGCCGCGCGGATGAGAGTCCGGCGCAGGCGCGAGCGGCGGCGCCAAGTCCTCAGACTGGGCGGCGGCCGAAGCCGGGCTCGCTGCACGCGATCTCGTTAGAACCATTATTCGGAGCTAACGCGTACACACGTCGAATAAACAATAGTCCACGTTGGCACCGCACCGATAAACACGACGCGAAACAAGTACCAAACGACGTACACAAAAGTCTCTTAGGTACCCTAGGTCACCGACACAACCTGGGTTTTTCCAATGCGTAAAAGTTCACGTTGATACCGCACTAACATACAGCAGTACGAAACAAGTACCAACAAAGTTCAACAAGTACAAACAGTTAGGTACCCTAGGTCACCGGCACTATCTAGGCTTTAAAACGTATTAAAGTTCGCGTCGGCACCGCACTACACACCGCAGCACGAAACAAGTACCGGAAAAAATACACGAACGTCACTTAGATATCCTAGGTCACCGCACTACCTAGGTCCTAGAATGTACTAAAGTTCGCGTCGGCACCGCACTATACAACGCAGTACGAAGCAAGTACCGAAAACATACACGAACGTTACTTAGATATCCTAGGTCACCGCACTACCTAGGTTCCAGAATGTTCTAAAAGTCACGTCGGCACCGCACTACACATCGCAGTACGAAACAAGTACCGAAAAAGATTGAGTTGAGTCCGCGGAACACACTAACCCGTGTTAACAGTTCGTCACGCAACTTAGCACTCTCTAGTGTTCTCTCGTAAATAATATTGATGCGTCGCGTCGCGTCGATCGAACGCCCAAATCCGTAACCATATATGGTAATGTTTCGAACGCGAAGCACGCTTGGCTCCGCCTAGCCTCCCCCCGCCTCTTCAGCCTCCCCGGCGCACGGCGGTGGTAGCGAATATACCGGACGAACCAAGCCTAGCGAGCGCGTAGCGTACCTACGCGATATTATTTACGACAACTAACGTTCTTGTTTTTAAACACTGATTTTACCGAATTACACAATATACACATTTAATGTTCCAAAACTGTTATGTAATGCAAAAGTTAACACAAATTAACACTGATTCACTGCGTCACGTTGGGCTGCCAGTTATAGCTCGGGGTACGCGAACTAATGAATAAAACGTTGGAAATGTGTAAAAAGGACGTATAATGAGTAAAATATATAAGTGTAAACAACAATGGGAGGACAAGACAAAACTTAAACATGGAAAACTAGAGCTAAACACGACTTATAGGGTCGGCGCGCGGCAGCGCGCGCGCGTGTTGTTGCTGACGGAGCGGGTCGCGGACTAACTAGACTTTTGGACTGGCGGGCGGCGGGGACGCAGCACCCGCCGCGCGCCGGTTTGAAGCGGATCGTGCGCGTCTCTTGCGCGCCGGGCGTCGACGGTTCGATTGGAGCGCGGGGCGAAACCTATGTTTCGAATTTTGACGCGCTATAAAGCTTACTTTTTTTACTTTACGTACTTACTTATCTCTCAAGTAACTCAAAGCAGTCCTTATTCTACTTGAACGTATTTAGCAATTCAAATTAATTATAAGATACGACGGAGTCATTTAATTTAGCTTTAATTTATATTGCCTACGCCTTACTTATATATTATGTTTTCTTATGCATTACAGATAGCGGCAAAATTGAATATGAAAAATATACAAGTTGAAGGCTTGAGAGCTGCCAAGGTTCATGATGCCAGGTAAAGAAAAACAGATTTAAAAAAATGATACGTCTATTCCAGAAAAATATAGGTACTGAGAAATATCATAATTTTTAACTTTATAATGAATATTAGCTTAAATGTATTGGGTTCAACAAATAGAACAAGCATCATGTTGGGTACAGTTTGTTATTCAAATCAAGTTTAAACACCGTATTTTATTACAGGCTGCGTGCAGATGACGACAAGTTCCATTTAGAAGTAGACCTGACTAGTCCAAAAGTTACGGTCCATGCTGAGTACCATGGAGAGGGAAAATTCAATTCTCTTAGGATTTTAGCCTTCGGTGAAGTCAATACTACCATGAGTAAGTAAAATAATTTTACAATGCTGACTTACTATACTTATCAACACTCTGATCGCAATGACGGTCATTCAGAAGTATTCACCCTTCAATAACCCAAGAGCTGGTACGCTTCTTAGGAAGATAGATATGTTTTTTCTTACAGTCCAGGATGGCTGGATCTTCAACATCGTACAAGACTACATAAAATACTTAATTACGCTTTATAAATTATATTCTTACATAATATCTTTTGCAGCTGACTTAGTTTACACATGGAAGCTCGACGGAGTTCCGGAAAAGAACGGCACAGAAACGTACATCCGTATCAAAGAATTCTACATGAGGCCAGACGTTGGAAGTATTGTAACCAATTTCAAGAACGATAATCCGGAATCAAGGGAATTGAGTAAGTTAGAACTAGTATTCACTTAAACTACTCTGAGTCTTATTATACCGAGATGACAGCATGATAAATACCTAGATAGATACCTAGACATGTATTTGGAATCGATATAATCGATAAGCATTAGTGATCTACGTGATAATGATCCTGGTAAGAGAAGATCCTGGTTCCCTTTCCCTCATAAGAGAAAATGTTTTTCCACTATCTTCAGCTGAAAGGCGAGACCAGTACAAGACAGTCTATTTTTAGACTCTTGAATCAGGTCTCGTACCTTACCTAATAGCATTTCGTTATCAATTTTTGAATCCTATATCTACCGTTATTCTCGAAAATTAACAGGGAGTGTTTCATTTACCATTGCCATTTTATTTTTCAGCCGACTTGGGAACGAGATTCGCGAACGAAAATTGGAGAACCCTGTACAGAGAATTCCTACCTTATGCCCAGGCGAACTGGAATAAAATTGGAACGAAAGTTGCCAACAAGCTATTTTTGAAAGTTCCTTATGATCAACTGTTTCCTACATCGTCGTGATTTTCAAATAAGTTAGTTTCAGGGTTGATTTTAATTTAATTTAAGGTATAAATCGGTGTTCTGTGATAAATAAATAATATTAAACTCCTAGGGTAAAAATTACCGTTACCAATAAAATTGAGTACCTGGTTTGTCGAAACTTAATTTTTTCATTCATGGTCGTGCCGGCAACTTTTGTCTCATGCGAATCTACGCTTCCGGAATGGCTACTTTCTACTTAGTTAAGTAAAGTCCTTACTGTTGATTGAAGCTTAGTAGGTACATCATATTGCTGTTTAATAAGCTCAAAAAAAAAATCGATGTATCTTAGTTAGATGATAAAGAGGATTTCGTGGTATTGCAATCTTGCTCTCATTGTATACTGTTGGTAAATAAAACATATTTTGTATTGATCGTTTGGACTTTTATTTTATAAAATAAGACTAATGTTTTTGTTACCTTATTGTGAACCTTCCAAAGGTGTATGTATTCCAAAGGAGTAAATGAGTATCTACTCCGTACCTATAAACTTCCGTATGTTCTCGGTTAGGTAGGTACTCCATGTAGGTACTCCCTCCTTTACATATACAAGCTCAAACTACATAAACTTCCAAATACTGAGATAGTAAGCTAGCAAATATAAAGCTATAATATTTTCATAAAGGCTTTGACGAATTGATATACTAAGTATGTACTAACTACTATGTGATATGGCCGATATGGGATAGGTATCGGGATGCCCAAGTATATGGTTTAGGAGCTCCATGAAAAGTACTGGTAGTTTGGATTCGAAAAAGTCTATGCAGATAATGATATTACGTGATAGGCAATGATTAAAATAGACACTCCTTATTCCAGTATTGATTGAGACTGACACGATACAAATAAAAGTTTTGACTGCAAGTCTCGGTAGAATGAAACGCTTCTGTCTTCAGCGTCAACTGTCAATCGTAATGTCAACAGGTTCAATTTACGCAAATGTCACTTTAAATAATTTATCTCTATCGGTTCGAGTTTTATTAAATATCAATTTTATTTATGTATTTTGCAGAAAAATGGGTGTTATTTTAAAGTATGTGGTAGCCGGTTTGGTGCGTTACTGGCTAATAAATTTGGATTATTGGCAAACAATAGCTACGAGAGTAGAAATAGCGACGCCTCTAAACTCATGGAAGAGGTTAATGGAAGGCGTTTATTTATATGATCATAACATTAACCCTTACGAAGGAGACTCATTTCATGAATCTCCTATAATGCTATTAGCGTTCTACTATATCATGAAGAAAGTGCCATTTATTTTGCCAGTTTTATTTACGTTACTGGATCTCCTGACTGCTCATCTTCTTTATAAGACTTCCAAGGCTTTTGTACGGATTTTTAAGGAGTCGCAAGAGAAGAACCTGCTTGAAGTAGCTGAGGAATCTAAGCCCATGCTTCTGGATGATAGCCAGTTGAAAGAATCGGCTGAATATGTGTTATCAGTTTACTTGTTTAACCCATACTCTGTTTTGAATTGTGCTGGCATGACCACAACAGTTGTTCAGAATTTGTTGGTTGCTACTGCTCTGTGGGGTGCATCAAGTGGGCAGAGAATAGTGGCGTGTGTGTTCATAGCACTGGCCACTCACCAGGCACTGTACCCGCTGTTGCTCATTGTGCCCATTGCTATACTACTGGCTGATGTCAACAAAGGATGCACTAAATGCTCCTACATCAGAACACTACTAGTATTTGTGTTGAGCTGGGGATTCCTTATTTATTTATCAGCATACATTATGGACGGATCTTACAAATATGTTTATAATACTTATGGTTTCATGTAAGTTTCAACTGTGGTTTTATTATATTTTTTGTAGAAGTGACCATTGTATGTTTATATAACTCAGTACATAAATGAAAAAATACAATTTAGTAAAATTTGCTTTATAAGAACACCATAATAAACCAATGGATTCAAAATGTCTTCCAATTAAATTAATGTACTTTTCAATATTATTTCAGATTGACGGTGCCTGACTTGAAGCCAAACATTGGATTGTTCTGGTACTTCTTCACTGAAATGTTTGAACATTTCCGAGTGTTATTTGTGTGTGCATTCCAAATAAATGCCCTGGCCCTGTACGTGGTACCCCTCACTCTGCGGTTCAAGAGAGAACCAGTATTACTTGCTACCGTGCTTATTGCCCTATCAACAATATTCAGATCTTATCCTTGTGTGGGTGACGTCGGCTTCTACTTGGCATTATTGCCTATGTGGAAACATTTATTTACATGTAAGTATGTAGTGTAAGCATTGTTTTCACCTCAGCAAACAAATACAGTTATGGAAATCATACCTTTTAATACTAAATTAGCATTTAAATACAGACCAAGTCAGGATAATGTTAATTTATGCTTACCTTTATGTTAGCTGTGCAATGAGCTATATTACATCAAACATATTATCTCTGTATTGAGGGAATATTATCTATCTGGCCTGCTTTTATATTAAGCTTCCACCCACGGGTTTACCAGTATTCTGTTGGACCTTTTTTATTTGTACAAAACTACAAGCACCATGTCATGCAAATACACAAATATCTTCTCAATAACAAGCTCTATATTTATGTGCTCTTTTATCTATTTACAGTTATGCAACAGAAATTCATAGTGGGCTGCACATTTATCATCACATCTGCTCTCGGACCAACAGTTTGGCATCTGTGGATATATTCAGGATCAGCCAACGCTAACTTCTTCTTCGGAGTCACGCTCTCTTTCGCCACGGCACAAATATTCCTAATAACAGACTTACTGTTTGCTTACATTAAGAGAGAATTTACTTTAAAACATGGATCATCACGTCAAGTGGATGGAAAGCCGGCCAAATTAGTACTTCGATAATAGTTTTTAATGTTTTTGTATTTTTATTATGTAGCATTTAACACTGCTGTGAATAACTTACGTTTTATTTCCATAAAGCTTAATTTTGCTTAACATGGGTTATAAAGGTTAGTGCATTTTTGCATTAAACCTTTTTAAATCCATCCAACATACATAGTATTATTATATTTTAACATTCGCGACCTAAATAACATATATTTATTCTGTTAACATTTATGTACTGTGACTGGTTTATAGAACAAATGATTTCTTATATAAGTTTAGTCTTTAAAGTTGTATTTGAGATTATATGACTGCATAGTTATCATTCAAAAAGTTACAAGCCATATCACATGGCAATACAGGTATTTGCATTTAAATTGAAGTAGCCTAAACAATGGAAAACGTGGACTTTATGTATATTTGGGTGGCTACACTAGGCACATGTCGAAATGTTACTATTATTTATTGGAGAACAAATAAAACCAACCATATGTTAATTTAAAATAGGTCTTAAGAATTTTAGCAAGAGACGTTATGTTTAATTTTGCTTCAGTCAACATCTGTAGGTAGGTACTTCGAAATCCTATTAAAACCTACTATTTTTTCTACTTAAATTACACGTTTTGTAATATAATACTTCTTTATTTTATTTGAAAGGGAACAAATATGAAAATAATTTGTTTTATGATACCTATTAGCGTATTTGGTTGTGTTACCAAGTGAAAATAATTTCATCACAAAATTAATTTCACGTCACAATTTGCATTTAAAATTATCGTACAATATTTTTTTACTTATCTACGTTTTAATATTGTGTTCTGTTTCTAATCTTTGAATACCAAATAATGTAAGAAACGATTTAAGTTTTTTTGAAACTAGGCTAATATTGTACAGACGGATCGTGAATAAAAGGTAAATTATTTTTATAATTATTTTATTAATCATATCCCTTCATTTTGTTAATCTGTTACGGCATAATAGCTATAGTGACAACCTGGTTTCGCAACGACTCATTATCACTATCTTATCATTGCGCTGTGATCTTTATAGTAGCACTCCTACGCGTGCTTCAACACGCATTGTGTTTTGTTGTTCTATTATTACCACAAATATAATGCGAGTTCATAAGTCATGAAGAAACTTATACTGTATATTGTATTGTTAACTAGCTGTAAGTACTACGCGGTCCTCAAAGAAAATTTAAACCACACCTTATTTATTATGAATTTTTATGTCGAATACCTTTAAAGTATAATAAAGATAAAATATTCGTTGTTGGTTAGTTGCAAAATGTGCAATAGTGCCGAGTATTCCGAGCCACTTACGGGACTGTTACCGGTCCGGAGTTCCTGAGCTGCCGGCTCCGAGACGCCTCGATGTGTTCCTGTCGCTGTTGAGGAAGCTCGAACGATATTCACAACTGGATATGAGACTGCATAGCTCTGCATTACTTAGAAGGTAACAGTTCTTATACTTTCTTCTGAATATCACTTTTTTGTAAACTGTAATATTACATACTGCAATTATGTACATAGTTAAGTGTTGAGAGGACACAGAAACTACAATTTAGTTGTAGCTAAAGTTTTGTATTTCAAATGTGCCATTGCATCTGGGGCTGCTTTTGAATTCTCTGCCGCATTCAAAAGTGATTTACCTACAGGAAATTAAAAGAAAACTGTTTCTTCAAAACAACGCCATCTGTGTTATACCTCCTTATCTAAGTGATACCTAAAGCTATACCTATTCGCCAAGTTCTGTAATAATTAAATTCTAAATCGAGTTTGTAATCACAAGAAAATTGCGAGCTACAAGTATTATGAAAGCTAAGTAGCGTAACATCTGCATGGTAGGGTTTCAAATCATTTTGGAAAATTAGAACATAGTTAGCCCAAAATAAATATATATCTTGTTATTTCCCCAGCTTACGGCTAGATGGCGTTGAACAGTCGTCGTCAAACGCCGTGGAAACCGAATTCATACTACCGTACAGGGCATCTAGCTTCCAATTCCACAAATACAAGATCCTAATGGATATTTTTCTGCCGAGCCAAAATCTCTTACAAGCCGACGAAATTCTGCCCATAGGAGAGAAATGTCTTTTGCACAAAATGCTGAGTTCAACAGTGCGACAATGGGAGCGAGGCGATGAAAGTCTCGTATGCCCCTTATCAGCTCAGCTGTCTCAAGGCACCAATAATATGCAAACGCAGAGTGCCGGTAGGTGAGTATGTAAACAAACTTTGACTGCCTACTTATGCAAAGAAGTAGGCATACCTACTGATGACGAAATGTAATTTATTTGCCAAACTTTACGTAGGTTGTTTACGTTTCATAAATCACTTTTACTATCATAAGGTCAAAAGACTTCTCTGCCATTTACCGTATACAAACAAAGTAAGGCAGTGCCTAATCGATAAATTATTTTTATCGACTAACATGAGACTGCTGACGTCATTTTGTCAGGTTTTATTATTTAAGATTTTTGTATTTGCGTCAGCAAAGGTGGACTTAGGTAGTTGACCTATTTTAACCAACAATACCTGAATAACTACACAGTATATTGGATGACTAGACAAGAATTTCAGCGAGTAGGAAGGGCCGTTGTTGGCTTGTCATTAATGGGTGCAGTTTTTGCTAGACTAAGTAGAATTGAATGAGGTTTGATTTATGATTGCATTTCTTATAAAACTTGACTTAAGACTAATAGTTTTCCAATAAATTTTCAGAGTAATCAGCAGATGTCCTATAGAAGAAGGCGTAATACAAACGAATTGGGGAACCGTAGCATCTGGCACATTAGTGGCAGCAGTAGCCGCATCATTGGAATCTCAAAGGGTCCCAGTCACAGACATACTTAACGCCAACATTTTCAAAGAAGATGTGGCTGAGCCCCTGATGGTATCTGCTAAACAAGAGTGGTTTGAAGATATAGAAACATTAGACCCAACCATACAAAGGCAGTCAGATGTCGCAGACATAGGCAACATTTGGGTCGCCACACTCGCCGGTAGGCAAATTTTTGTTTAAACGTTGATATGACTTATCAGGACCATTTCCTTCCTTATAGGTTGTGTAAACTATGTCGCGACTCGCTAATTAATGAATTGTAAATATGAAGTTAATAAATTCTTGATATGAACAAACCTACCGTTTATAGAATCTGGCCAAATGTAGACTTACCAACACACTTATCTGCTTAATGAAATGGAACACCTCACAAATGCATTGTTACCTAAGTACCTACTTAGTGCTTCGTCAAACCCAAAATTTTAATGCAAAACATGATAGCATTTTTTTTTTTAAATTCCAGGGGATTTAGCAGAAGTAGTAGTGAACCAGGGCCCTCGCGTGAGCTCGGTGGCTCAGAACATGGTGATCGGCAGCAACAATCGCTGGAACGACACGTTTCTGCCGCGAGACCATTATCTCTTCCCGCAGAACTTGACAGTGGCTGACTGGCAGTTTACCGACGCCGAGATATTGGCTGGTGTTGATGGTAAGATTTGAAAATTATACGTATAGGAAATAGTGTTTTTGTAGGTATGTACCTACATATACAAAGAAAACATGCTGCGCCGACTCCAGGGCAGGAGGACGATGATGATTAGGAAATAGTGTTTTTGCTGACAGACTACTCGGTAAACGATATTTAGCAATAGATCATTATTAAATATCGTCCCTTGAAGATTTTTTGGTCCATTTTCCATTTCATCATATAAATTCTTAAGTGTACATCTTTTTTCAGGTTTCATATTAGCCCACCACATACCAAAATGGTTGGAACAAAGACGTACGCTCAGACTATCACAGGTGTTAGACATGTACTATTCCGACGGCGGTGTTTCATTCGACCCCACGATCCGAGCATGCAACCGTCAAAATCTCTTCTCGAGCTTAGTGAATAAGGACGAGTTGTTGATAGAAACTTCTAGATTTGCTCACGTACTGTCTTTAAGGCAGATAACTGTGTATGTGCCTGTTGAAGAGATGGAGAGGATCACCAATGCCGCGGTCACTGCTTTCATGGAATACGCTCGTAAGTTCATATTATGAGATATTTCCAACATGAAGTCTTTAAGAGCATACTGTATATATAAGATCTATTTTGTTTACCAGAATAATTATACGGTTGTCTTTGTGACTAATCTGGCATGAGCTTGGCTCCGTGGTGAAAACCCAGCACGTTATTTATAAACTTTCATAAAAACCTTTCCATTACAATATTCCATTGCGACATACTTATGGAAATTAACTTAGTTGGTGTGTATGTAAGCAGAACAATACTAACACTTCAAAAGATCCTCTCTTTTGGTTACGCAAAGATATACGTAAATCAATACGGTACATCCGTGTATTACATCAGTGTGTAACGAATTAAAGTAATAACACCACAGGGCTTGTAGGGCACTTGAGGACGACATACAGTTACATTTCTTGTTGATCGTCTGCATGCGACTGCATTCGAACTGCATTTTTAGCGAGCCTGCTTTTGGAATGCTGTCCGTAAACATGCTCAGTTCTTTGTTTTTGATTTCACTATATTAAGGTAATTGTGCAAATAAATTTTCACTTGCAGCGGCCTTACTGCGCCGAAATCACCGAGACTGTCAAGTGCTAACCAGCGCTCCTGTCATAGACTTAATAGTCGCCACGGACGGGTCATGGAAAGGCTACGACGTCGAACAATTCATGTCGTGAGTACAACACTAAATACCTCTCTCAGACACAAGGCCGTACGTTACGTAATTGTGCATAATTTAATTATTAAAACTAAAAGACGATTGCAAAAAACTGCCCAAACAGGAAATTAGATAAAGCTGGAATGACCTCGGTGCATACGCTTGCAAGTATGTAAATATTTACGGCTATAAAAAATGTTAACTAACTTATCGAAACTGTTTTTTCGTTCGGTGACTTTTAGGCTTGTCATTTGGAGCTTTGAAAACATCCTGGTTGTATTCATGTTATGCACAGCACAAAGGTATTATTCCATCAGATTTGTCACACATTTAAATGTGAGAGAGAAGGTATACTTATAGAGACCTCACACACACATAGTCACAAACAAAAACAGTGGATTTTTGATGACTTTACAGAATTGTAACGTTAAAATAAGAAATCCAACCACAACTTTTTGTCTCAAAAATTAATAGGATAAATGGGTTTCTTGCATGATTCATTGAATCCTTCATAATGAGTGGGTTTTCGGGATCAAAATTGCCATCCGAATCTGCAGTAGATTGTTCGCGTATAAAAAATTAAGCAAAAATGTTATATTTTTATCAGATGGATCGGCGGTTCATTGGAGATAAACATGCAACGAGGTTCAATATCTCTCCTTCATGGGAACACAGGAGATTGGATAGCTCCTCCGTCATATAATCTCACCACCATGTTTTCCTATATCAAGAATTATACCGATGAATGTAAGTATTCTTAGTACACTTTCTTATATATTTATGTACTAGCCGTTTTCCCGCGGTTTTACCCGCGTCCCGTGGTAACTACTGTCCGTACGGGGATAAAATATAGCCTATGTTACTCGCACATAATGTAGCTTTCTAACGGTGAAAGAATATGTAAAATCGATCCAGTAGTTTTTGAGTATATCCATTACAACCAACCAAACAAACAAAGTTTTCCTCTTTATAATATTAGTATAGATTGGTAGATCCAAATGATAATATGATGTTGACGCCGTAATTTTTTTCCTGGTCGAGAGACAAAGGAAAGGCTTTGTTGAGTGAAAAAATTGGTATTTATATGGATTACTAGCTGGTGCCCGCGACTTCGTCTGCGCAGGTTTAGTATTTCGAACAATATGTTTACAAATTGTAGCCTATGTGTTATTCTGATGTATAAGCTATATTATTGTAAAGTTTCATTAAAATCCATTCAGTAGTTTTTGCGTGAAAGAGTAAGAAACATCCATACATCCATACATACAAACTTTCGCGTTTATAATATTAGTAGGATGGAACAGTGAAAAATTTAAAGCTATTCAATATATGATTATTTTTAATTTCAGCATAAAAATTCTACCCATTTACGTAGTTATTAATAACATTGTTTTGCTGGTGCAGTGTTCTTGGTACGAACGTGCTTAGCGATGCATTTTTTTTGTCGTAATACTCATTCGCGGAAACCTAATTAGCTATGTCCTTCAAGGTTTTCAAGTTATTTTTGTTGCAGCAAAATTTTCCGACTAATTCAATTAAAACATTCTAAAATATGATTCATAATTAGGTAGGTACGTACGGAAATATTAGGTTTCCGTTTTTCAATACAAAAATATTGAAATATTTTTCATGTTATTTTTGTATTCACTAGTTTTGTAAGAAAACAATAAGTATGTATCTTCGAAATGTCAGTCTCGACATTGCATGGCGTTAATTTTCACACCTGAAGGCGCGTACGCACGTACGAACACGAACATAGCGAACACAAACACCAGACCCGAACATTTGGTTCGTACGTATGGACGGCATATTCGAACACGAACGCAAACATAGTTCGAGTCGAGTTCGCGAACAACAGTCGTGAACTCTATCTTAGTAGCCTTGACGGCGCCGTTGGAAGTGGTCGATTGTTTAGTTATTAAAGCGCTTCGAACACCGTCCATACAGAACACACTACAAGGATCGCCGCGAACATGTTTGACCAACAGAGTGTTCGAGGTTCGATAGTGGTACGCACGTGCGAACCAAGTTGTTGCATATCATGTAACGCAACAAATTTGTTCGTACGTGCGTACGCGGCTTGAGGTACCTATTATCGAACCGTGGCCTAGTTTCAGCTACGTATAAGTATTTTTAAATATTTTATTTTTCTTTCGTCTTGTTAGAATGCAATATAGTGAAATTACTGCAAAACGTATGTAATTAGGTGGATGCCACAAATAATTCCAAGGCATAATGGGTATCTTTAGCATAAACAATGTGTGTTAGCCCTGAAAACCTGTTTACTTTTAAATTTTTTGTAAAAATAAATTTTACTTGCTACCAATTTCAAAACGCAACTCAACGAAAAACATTTTGAAAAGAATTAAGGTCGTGAAAATTTACAATAAGTACGTGATTACCTACATATTAGTGCCATCCAATTTTCTATCAAGCACTCTAATGCTACAAAAAGTTAATAACATCGTTATCACACTGCGTTCGATTAATCTACCTACTTCGTTATCTGTATGCAACACACTCGATAATTTTTCATCGATTTCCTGTACCAATAAATATTATTTTTCATGAACTTTTAGGGCCAAACCGCCTCAACTTACCAAGGGTCATATCAACGGTGCTGCAGCATTCTTTGAACAGTTCCCTAGTGGAAATCGCAAACAACGCGAGCGCAGGCCCCAGTACTGTGGTCCTTGTAATAAGTCCCAGCGACCGACCCTCGGCCACCGAGATGGACCGAGCCAGGGAACTGATGACGTCACTTAGGAGTACCTACTTCGATGTGTACTTCACGTATGTGGCTGAAGACCTGTCAGACTTCCAAAACATTAACAACGAGTATTTGGACTATTCGGAGCTGTTTTTAACAGTAAGTTTTGTGTGCCTAAGATTTCACTTTCACTCACGTTATGTTCAGCCTTTTCTCATGTAGGTATATTAGCTCAGTTATTAACTGTTTCCAGTCTAACCGAATGCACCCGAATAGACGTTTTTTACATGGGCAACTGCTTATCTGATTTTCTAACCCAGTTATTTCCCTTTGGAGTGAAAGAGTGGTTGTCAGTCCTCTTGATTTCTGACCCTAAAGCCTGCCAAAGAGGTACAAATTACAGCTAGGACTTTAATACCTATTTCAAAATTACTAAAATATATTCAGATTTACAATATTCCTAAAGATTATAACGCGTGTCGTTGCACTTGTTGAAGCGAAAACAAATTGCAGTAATGTATGTGTACCTAACTAGTACCCGCAATGTGTAATTAAGGTACATAGCTAATTGCGATAACTGGTCGCAGACGCCAGTTAATTTTATAGGAGCGTTGATCCTCGAGTTACTAAACGACATTCCAAGATTCATGTGATGCTGTGTTTACTTTTGATTATCAGCCGCGCATTTTTGTTAGCTTTGGTCATTTTGTAGCGTCTACAAATATATTTTACTTCCTTGAACTACATAAGCGAACAAGGCCGAGCCTTAAAAATCTGGCTATAATTATTACAACCGGTTGCATACAAAACTACAATGTTACAGACTTGTTAATTATGTCTAATCGCTTTCCATTATTTAAGTTACATATTTTTATTTAGTTCTTTTTCATGTTAAATGCATTTTATCATTTTTGCAACTCCTGATTCCTGTTTCAATTCCAGACGCCATCAACGAGCGTGCAAGACATTATAAACGCGGTAGACGTGTACCTCATAAAGAGCACCATACCACAGAGGTTGATAGGCGCCCAGTGCCCCGTCAACGGTACGGTGTTCAACCAAGTCGAGTTCGAAGACTTTGTGCTTCCGAATAGGCCCACGTATTACCGTATACACCCCTTTTACTTGAGGATGCAGCCTGTTATACGCGTTCAGGTGGGTATCATTCTGTGTAAGTTTTTGTGTTGTGATATTTCTAGTGTTAGGCTATTGCCCCAATGAGGTCTCCAATTTGGCTCTTCGAAGAAACCCAACTTTTAACCATTGCTACGCTTATCAAAATGTATCAAAGATGCATCGTAATCTAACAGCAAATATAAAGTAGCTTATAACTACCAGGCAAAAAGTAAAAAAGATGAATTACAGGGAATTGAAAGATCACAGAATTGATTGAAATTGATTTAGTACCAAATAGACATGTTTCGTACCCTCATAAAAAATGTCTAGCTCTTTCAAAGTTCTTATGTAACACACAGGCTATGTATACCTGCCTATTGACAGACATTGAATATTAGTTCTAAACATAATAATCTGCATGACTTGCAAGCTCTATTTCAATGTAAGCAGCCATGCTATGCGTTCAACTAATCGGTGACCGACTGTTCGTCTGTGATCTATTTTGGTCTGGGTGGGATAGTATTTTTATCTTACCAGTTTGAAAAACTGGTTACAGGACTGGATGTTTTGCGTTCCTTGGTTAGGAGAATTTGTTGCGAGATTGTAACTTTATTTTTAGTCTTAGTTTATCCTATGTAGAATGTCAGATATCGATGTATGCAATTTTGTTGTCTGGGAAGCGTTTTATTTATTACAGGTATTTTTTTAACAGCACATACAAAAAATATTTAGGTGTCTAATAAAAATAAAAGACTATCAATTTTAAAAAGCGCACAAACTCTGTGTGTATTTAAAGCAAATAAACATTTGGGTTATCTCACACATTGTAACTAAACAGTTCCAATTTTAAATAAGGTCGTTGCTATGAAGTATTTATTAGAGGTGAATTTCTTTTTTTTTTGTTATCCAGTTTCGTAATGATGGCCAAGGACAGTTGCTGGTGTGTATGTGGCGAGGGGCGGAGGCGACCCACAGTTGTCAAGCTATCATGGAGCGAGGGTTACATGTGTTCAACATGACCAAACCTTGCCCGTCCCCTGACTTCTGTCCACCGGCCTACTTCACCGTCACTGCTACCTCCACCTCCAATCTCTGTGCTAGTAAGTTTACTAAGGAACATATTTGTTATATCAAATTGGTTATTTGCCACATCCCCCAAATGTTACTCCATGTCCTTAATTTTACGCTATCTCCGTGGTAAACGATAGCTACTTTCCCATTTATAATTTCAGCACATTGGCTTTTTAGTTTTGTTATAATATTTCCATTGGGTTCTAATAATGAGGTAGTGCAGATAATTTATTTAATATTTATATCTTAGAAGAATACCTTGAGCCTAACTAACATTCACTCTTACGATTACGAGTATTACGACACATACACATATTACCTACACATGCAATACTAATCATTCAATTTATGAGCAGAAATATTCCGTTCCATAGGTTAAAATACTCAATATCAATAATCAATACCTCCTTATATTACTCTCATATAATACTAATATATCTATGTATATTCTTAACTAACTTACATAGTCTTCAACATATTATCGTTACAATTTTGTTTTATGTTTGTCACCAGTAAATATTTCCATAGCATAACCACTCGAAAAATTATATTTATCAGTTTACTAAAATAATTTCAAAATAATGTTGCCCTTAAAAGTAAATTCGTTGCAAATCGTTAAAAAAATGCAAAAGAGTTAACCATCCATAGGCCCCGGGGGGATTCGAACCCCCGATCTCCTGTTTACTAGACAGGCGCTTTAACCAACTAAGCCACGGCGCCGATGAGTGTTGGCGCTAAATTATGGTTCAAATATCAAATAGAATAAAATACATAATATATTAGCACATTTCCATAAGAATCCACTACATTATTTATTCAATTGCAGATTAAAGTATAATTCCATTTATACCTGATAAGTAATTCATTATGTCATCACTAACTCATTTACTGATAAAAATTACGAAAAAAATACATTTGCCATTTTCTAATACCGTTAATACAAATTATTTATCTACAGATAATGATTGCCGACTGCCACATCAAGTGGGATACTACATAACTCACGGAGGACTCCGTTGTTTACCTCTGCGAGGACATGCATTTAATAAAAAACTTTCAATTGAGTTATTTTTAATAAGCATAGCACTATTATTTTTACAAATAAACATAAGTGAAAAATAACGTTGACGAGTTTCATTTAAAAGGCAAAAAGATAGTTTGTACCCCTGGTGGGACTCGAACCCACAATCCCCGGCTTAGGAGGCCGATGCCTTATCCATTAGGCCACAGGGGCTTGCACAATGTGTATGAATTTCACAATCATTACGTTTCTTCTGTTAGGCATTTGGAATATCTACGGTTTCATAATATTGTAATCATATTTTTGCCTGAATTTACAGGATTCAGGTAAAAATATGATTTATGGGAAAATACAATACCAGTTTTTCATATACATAGTTTAAATCTGTGTATAGGCTTTTCAGTATTGTTATGTTTGTTATGAATGACTGAATAAAGAATCACTTTGTCACACTAAAATTTAATATGCTTAGTACAATATTAGTTTTACTTTTACCAATAGCTTTACTTTTGCATGTTTATCCCACAGTGCTTGAACTGTACAGCGCCATCTATGTGTATACTCTTACTTACATACTCGCTTATAGTTCATAATTTACGCTGCAGATGTCGCCTTATGGTAATTGCTAATGCTAAGATGTTTTAAGTATTTGTTTAAACATTTTGATATCCAAATACATTTGAATGTACATTAAAAAATACTTTAATAAAATTCCTTGTTTATAAACTGATGACTGAAATTAACTTTATTACTTATTGCAGTTAGAATAACTTTAACATTATGTTTAAGAGATGTAATTTTTAACTGCTTATCTACGTAATTTTGGCCATGGTGTGATGCGATCCTAAAAATATTTAAAACAATAATTCAGAATTAGTTCTAATGAGATACATTCTTATTGCTGTATTTCAAGTGTATTAACAACGACTCCGTGGCGCAACGGTAGCGCGTCTGACTCCAGATCAGAAGGTTGCGTGTTCAAATCACGTCGGGGTCAAATCGTCCTATTTTACATTTTTAGGATATTTTTAATAACATGCAAACTATGGTATTTTTCGTTCACATTTTTGTTTTTATATTATAAAACAAGCTTCAGTCAGCGGTTTTCTGGAACCATTAACAATGAAAGATTTTTCAAATTGAACTTTTCTGTAGTACCTGAGATTAGCGCCTTTTAGCAAATAAACTCTTGTATTTAGCATTAACAGGTTAGAAGTAGCGAATATGATAAAAGAACTTCTTCTGTGCAGTTCAGTCCGCTTTCAGTCGGATATTCATGACACTTCGTGGCCAATTGGTTTGCTTTTGTCATTAGCAAATACATGACAAAACGTTTTTGTTTGTAACCACTTGCAATAATAAATAATGTGGCAACTGCTAAATCATTATTTACTTATTTTTGTATACATTTAGATTATGTTAATTAGTACGAATTTTAAACAGGTAGAGGTCTATCTAATTCTTAAGATTCAGCATCTACCTATTTTAGAATAAGAATAATATATTGTGTCAATAACTTGTTTACCTACATACCTACACTATTGTGACAGTGACAGAATGTAATGTGTAGAAGAATCTGCCCCTCCCTATCTGCATAGCATGATAATTAACAGAATAACTTGAGAAAATAATAAAAAGAAGTTAATTTTAGGAACAATAAAACAAAATGTAACTAATCTTGTAGGTAGGTACTTTAGATACAAACTTACCACAATCCCTAAGGCGTTAAACTAATAGATTTTCAATTGAATAGATTCATTGTCTTGATTGACATCAGTTGAATACAAAACAGCTTTTCAAATTGCCTTTTAAAACAAAACAAGGTAAATATTAAATAAACATTATTTCATTAACATAAACCTATGATGCCAGGTGTTATGAGGACAATGTTCCCTTATGTAGGTATTGTCTACGCCTCCCATTTGTAGGTAAGTACTTACCTATCTTTTGTGAAATTGCGTTGGAGTATTGAATAATAGGGAAACAAACTTATAAAACATTTTTCGTAAATTAATATGAATACATAAATAGAAAAACCCATACCTATAAGATAAGTAGGTATGTCCTCTATGCATCACGTCACATCATCGGTGACTTTCAAAAGCGGGAGTGGCTCTACGTCACAGACGCAGTCGTGAGACGGTACCGGTTTGTACAGAAATCAAGGTTCAACACAAAAAATACGTTCAAAGTTCTTGTAAAAACCTTAAAAGCCCATAACCGTACTAACACATCTCAAAGTTCATCAAATCTTTAAATATAATCAATTAATAATCTACACTAGAAAATCAAGATTTTAACGTTTTCTGTGCTTCACAGACTTGAGCAAAGTTGTTACATTATGAGTCTTGCTGGTCGGTAATAAAGCCTATTTAAGTACTTAGTGCAGTCATTACGGCCTTTTTGGTTTCAGAGCTTGGGCTCCAGACGGTCAGGTGACTGGCTTACGTGTCGGTTGGCGCCTTTTCAAATGAATCGCATTCTTGTACATAGACTAGGGTTGCTGAATCGTATTTCTAATTCATGTAGTTGATAGTAAGTTGGCTTGCTTGCATGATGTGTGGGTAATTATTTACTGTTACTTAATAATTGTTAATTACCTATATACAAGTTCGAAAACGACTGTCTTCCTGCATATCCATGAAAATGCAAATATTTTTTTATCCTACTTGCGGTATAGGCATAGTATGACACTGAAGTGTAGTCTGTGTAATGTAGATAACGTATGTTTTGGGAGTGTATTAATAAAAACTTATCGTGCACTATAGCATTGATAACCCTATCGCACTACCACCAAGGAATATCCTTGTGTGTTTCCCGCATAACTATTTCCAGTTATGTGCATGTACACGAACACGCCTTCCAATTTGTCTATGTGTGTGTGCCTGAAGGCTTGTCTGTGTTCAGTTTCGAGGCCAAAAAGTGATTGCTGGTAGGCTCATGCAAAGTAAAAACACTTTTTTATCAATCGTCACATACACGTTCTTTAGTGAACAGTTATTAACTAGTGTTTTGGCTGATTCTCTTAATTGTTAGTCAAGTGCAATTTTGATGATTTTTCAGATTTGCCGAAATAAGGACTGCAGACTGTTTGGGCACGGCCTTTCATATCATAAGCAAATATGTACTTATTTAAATTGCATTTGTATGACGGCCTCGTCTTGTATGCCGTTGTGGTCGTTAACTATCCTCAGCGTGACTGACATTTCAGTTTGTTTTTCTAACCTTGCATGCCCCCGATGCAAGGCTTCTAAAGTATTGATGACGTCAACGAACAACAAAGTTGACGCAGTTCGACCGTCTCCAATATATCTTCGTTATTGTCTATCAAGTTTTCGTGAACTTCTTGATCCAATTGACCCTCGTTCCAGTGGTTGTGCGTGAGTACAGTCACATCTGTCATAAACATTAATTTATTGAGCATTTCATGAACAATCAGAATGTTTTTCTGCTTTAAGGACGTGCTCGTTTTAATTACCAGGCATGTTTACCTATACGTTTCATTGTCTCGCAGATTTTTTTGCATATGATATCAAGATATTTTTGAATTACAGGTAGGTATTGCAGATTAGAGTAGCTTATAATTATAATTAAAACATAAATTGTTTGATTCTTACATGTTGAGGCTAATATTTAGGTACCTAGATAATTTATATTAATAATATCGTGAACGTATTATTAATAGAAATTCTTATTAGGTACTTATAATCTGAATTCATTTAGAAACCATAAAACATAGCCCGTCTTGACAGTCAGATAAATAAATAGGGAAGTGATAAATAAATAGCCAAAATTCAGTGACAGTTAAGGTAAACGTACCAATACTCGTCGGATTTCGGAAATCACTGAGTTTGAAGCGCTACTGTGTGTTAAATATTCAATAGAAAATGTAAATTTTTGCATGACGTGATAGAGAATTTATTCGTTATTCTAAGTAACTAATGTTTTTTTAATAATTTTGATGGGTTTATGTACTTATTAAGGCAAAAGTAAAAAAAGGGCGATTTGTACCAATAGTCGTCTGATTTGTACGGATACTCGTCAAATATTCCCAGTACTCGACAACTTTTAATGCTAATGTAAACTCTATGCTCTTGAACATAAAGTTCAAGTTATGTAAATTTTTTTTGTGGTTGAATTTGTTAAGCATACTTGTGCCTTTGAAACATTTACATTAAAAATAATTAAATATTATATATCTGTGGAGGCTTGTTATTAGCAACTGGAAAATATATTTTTGTTACATATTATGTTATTAGTCTGTAAGCCTTCTTAAAATAAATAAATTAGGTAGATAGATAGAAAATCAAATCCCTATTTAGAATAGCAGGTCATAATCTGTTAGAAGAGCAGGTATTCAATAAAACAGATACATAGTTGCATTTTAATTTATATTCCTAACTATCAAACGCTTGGAATCATAAAATCAATCTGTAAAATATGTATATGTTATATTTCTTAATCATAATAACCGTGCAGTCATGTGGCACGAGGAAAATTATTACTATTAAAATAAAATATTTAAATTGTAAAATAAAATAATCAGTTTTCACAAAAAATAAACGCCACATTCATTTATCATCTCAGCCATAGGACGTTCACTGCTGAACATAGGCCTCTCCCTTGGATCTCCACAGATACCTGTTAGAGGCAACCTTCATCCAGCGTCTTCCGGCGACCTTTATAAGGTCGTCTGTCCACCTTGTTGGTGGACGTCCTACGCTGCGTGCGCTTACTAGTCCGTGGTCGCCACTCCAGCACTTTTTGACCCCATCGGCCATCTGCTCTGCGAGCAATATGGCCTGCCCATTGCCACTTCAACTTGCTAATCCGGTGGGCTATATCGGTGACTTTAATTCGTCTACGGATCTCCTCATTTCGGATTCGATCACATAGAGAAACCCCGGGCATAGCCCTCTCCATAGCTCGTTGAGCGACTTTGAGCTTTGAGATGAGGCCGATAGTGAGAGACCACGTTTAACTCATCTCGGTGCCGTAAGTCATCACTGGCACACACATTGGTTGAAGACTTTCGTCTTGAGGCACTGAGGTATGCCGGACGCAGAGATATTGCGTAGTTTCCCGAACGCTGCCCAGCCGAGTTGGATTCAGCGGTGACCTCTTTCTCGAAGTTGGACCTACCTAATTGGACTACCTACTTGTCTTAGGTAGATATATGAGTCAATAACTTCGAGTACTGAGCTTCCAACAGAGACCGAGGTGGGCTCAACAGGGACATTTGACATTATTTTCGTCTTGACATTTGACATTATATTCATTTTCAGGCCCACCGGTTGTGAAACTCGGTCGAGGCTATCGAGCATCATACTGAGTTCCTCCATCGACTTTGCCATGACTACGATGTCATCGGCAAACCGAAGATAAGTGATGTATTCGCCGTTGATGTTGATGCCAAGTTCTTCCCATTCCAGGAGCTTGAAGGCGTCGAGCCTTGGTTTCGCTGTATGGTCTCTTTAACACGATTTGTATTAAAAAGACGCACATCGTGTCGCAGGGACTTAGATATTCGTCTATTGAGCTGCCTATATGACTTCGCGTCGCTGGAAGACTGCAACTGTAGCAAGCGTCATTCAGCCTTGAGGTTTAAGGTTTGGTCGGTCAGTTTCTGAGATCTATCTTTACGACAGGGTCTAAAAAACTTAGACCCTACCGTGCGGACAGTTTTCACTAACCCGTCGTTGATCTCGTCCACTGATGCTAGGTTCTCAAGGCAAGCAAAGCGATTAGAGAGCTCGAGTTGAAAGCTTTCTGGGTTTTGAATATGGGACCGAGTAGGTCGGAGCGTAGACTTCATCAGACTGGACCTTTCAAGTTTAACATTAATATTCAGGGAGGCTCTAACGATTCGGTGATCGCTACCGGTTTTTACCCTATTGATCACAGACACGTCGCTGAATACCCGTTTCTTGTCGGTCATGAAGAAGTCTATCTCGTGAAACCATCGGGACTTAACTAGGTCCATTTCCTGTGAGGAAAGAGTTCATCAAGAAGAGTCCCTCTTTCTCCAGAAAGTCGGCCAGCCTCTGTCCCCTAGGGTTCCGTTTCCCATACCCTAATTGCCCCACTCTCAACTCATCACCGCTTTTCTTTCCCAAATTAGCATTAAAGTCCCCCATAACAACAGTGAAGTGGGTTTTGGAACTATGTATGGCCCTACTTACGTCCTCATACATAGTCTCCACCTCATCATCGGAGTGTGACGAGGTCGGTGCGTACACCTGAATGACCTTCAGCGAATATCTTTCGGATATTCTCAGTATTAGGTATACCACCCTGTTCGACACACTGTCGATGGTTGTTAAGTTGCTCACGAGGGACTTGTGAACGAGAACCCCGACACCACCTTGGGACTGTTGGCCGCCTTCCCGGTAGTAGAGCAAGTTACTAGACTTCAGGGTTACGGTGTCCTTTCCCTCTCTACGGACTTCGCATAACCCTATAATTTCCCAATGTAACTTGCTCAACTCCTCTTCCAGCTCGCAGATCCTTTCGTCAGTCCTCAATGTGCGTATGTTGAGTGTTACCAGGGCCAGTCGTCGTGGGGGTGGATAGCTGGATCTCTTCCGCGGATTCTTAGCACCCCCTGCTCCGCCGTTACCTTGACCGCTACCCGCGCCAGGGATAGCGGAGCTGCCGGGGACTGGGGGCCTGGTTTCTGTGCCTATCATAATCATAATTTGCCATTAATCGGCACGCTTGGCAGGCGGGTTGGCGATCGCAGTGAGGGTGTGCGGTACACGGAGGGCGCTGCTGCCCGACCTCCGGTTTGTCCCTTAGTCGCCTTTTACGACACCTACGGGATGATTTGGGGAACGCCTAAGCCGGCGTTCCACGGCGGTTTAGAATTTCATTATTCTATTCTAAACAGCTTCTATGACTTTTAAAAGGCCCTCTTGCTTGTAGTCTCTTACAGTCATGATCTGCTATTAAAATGACGATCATGCAATCACTGGGTACATACAATTTTAAATTAAAAAATCTTACTTAAGATTACTCTTTACCCATCAATATCGAATACGACAAGCAAAGAAGTGACAACGCTGGAAGCTATGTCATCTTAGTTTTGAAACTGATTTTAATATTTTTTGCATCAAAACAGTTAGCTAGTTGAATGATATAATTTTTATACAGGCGCTATTAAGACACGTTAGGGAGACGCGGTGCTATACGCGTGACGACATGCAGTTATTTCGAACAAAAAGTCAAGACAAACACAGTATTATCAACAAATGTAGTCTAAACCTTAAATATGTTTGTCCTAGAGAGTTAACAATTTTGTAAAAGTCCCGATATTAGCTATTTATTCGCATTTTGTACTGTAAAACACAAAATATCCTCATTATGACGAGTTTAGGTGCAATGTCCCAGTAGTCGTCATAATAATTCTAAAATTGACGAGTTTTGGGTCAAATGGGAGTTTTAAAGTACCAATAGATGTCACATTAAAAAAATATATCTTCTATGTTAAAAGTATTCCAAATTGCATATTACATCGTTAGCAAATAAACTTAACTATCCAATTAAACAAAGAAACATACCACAGACACCACTGGAGTTATGTAAATCAAAACACAAAACCACGTGCCGTGCTTCACTTTTGATAGCCGAACTTCAAGAAAAAACGATTTCGTTAGGGCACACACGTTTCGACTAACATATCTCCGATACCATGACTGTTAAAACCCCGTATTGTTATTTCAATTGTGCAATATATTATCAACAATATGTTGACATATACACCGGCCCATTTTAAGTTCAGTAGAAAAAATAAATAAAAGTTTTTTGATTAATTGACGACTATTGGGGCATGACGACTTCACCCGCGTTTACCTTAGTTAATTGTGTCACTGAAAGCAGTTATTGAGCTGAAACGTCAATACCGGATAGTCAAAAGCATAAAATCGTGATAACGAAGCGTATCTATCACAAAACGTGCAAAAAAGATTATCCTTATCCATTTTCACAGTTCAAAATCCACAGTCATTTTTTACACAAGATTAGAGGAGGTGTAAATAATTTGCTTCCGAGGACTTTATTCTTTGTACCTCTAATATAAATATTTGGACTAAGATTGCCTCGCCTAGATAATAAAATCATAAATTGTACACTAATTTATGCAGTCTATTTCCTGGAAAGATGAAGATTTTTTCCCTGAAGGAAAAATATTTTTCAACTCAACTGACCAAAACCTATGGACGTTTACAGCTCAGACAGTACCTACTGAAATTACAAAACTAATTATAAGGCTGAAATATCTTGAAAAGTATGGGGTAACATAGATTTCGGTAAGCGAAGATCATTCTTGCCTTTGGCATTGTAACTTATCTTCTCACGTCGAATGTCTCTTTTTGTCTGTTTCATCTTTTCGTTTTAAGACAGCGCAGAATAGCTGTCAAGAGTTTCGGTACATCGAAGCGTAGAATTTCGGCTTTCGGACCTCATGTGATTCGGAAGTTCGATCTGATCACTTCGGAGAATTAGCCATGGCATATATGGCATTCGGAACCAGTAAACTATCCTATTGTGTCGTATGTGTCTTTCACGACATATGTGTTCTATTTACATCCTACGTATGCTGTATAAAATCATTGAAAGTAGCTTCAAGGTCAAATCGAGCCACACCCACGAGTTTAGCATCATGTTTCTTCGATGACGCTCGCGGCTCGCTTGAGCAACTCAGTCATGTGATCCATGAACCCAATGTAAGTCATTGATAGTCCTTGCTTGACTTGCAAAATTTCATCAGTCCTGACACAACAGTTATTACTTAGGCTATTAAATAAACATGTATCAGTCAGTGATTTTATCATAGACAGATAGTAGACCTAGGTGAATATTTTAAGGAGCCAAAGAAATATAGTTGTCTAAGGCTTCTCTAATTACAAAATTTCAAGCGAACCCAATCGGCAGTTACAGACTTCTCCAACTATCGTGACGGAGACACGTGTAATGGCTCTAAAATCCACGAGATTACCTAGGTATATGGTTTTCGTGCAACAATCGTTTCACGTCGAGTTATATAGTAGGTATTTACTTTACGTATGCTTATACACATATACACATTCTATAATTTTCACAATGAATGTAGTGTAGCGATATGGAGCCATGGTCACGAGCTATGCCTGCGTGACAGACACGGTGTGACGTAGGGGGGCTTGGTTGTGCCAACCAATCAGCTGCTGCCACCCGCCGCGGTCGTATGCGTCAGAGACGTAAAACAATGTGTTTCTTTTCCTTGGCGATATTCAGGCAAATAAATTGAAATGTGGCAATCAACTCGGCGTGTGGGTGTGAGCAGTAGGCATGCTGGTATCGCTGTTTCAATTTGTTTCATAATTAACCAGATAAGAACTTGTAATGAACCCCATTTTAAAGACTCGTCACTATTTGGTTTAGTAAAAATAATTCGCATTTTTACGATAAACGGAAATACAGATATGCATTCGAGGCTTATAAACAAAGAAATATTAAATTATCTTGCGGTAATTTGCAGAAATTTTTATACCTAGGTGCATGCATATTAATTGTGCTAAATTCATTCTTGCTTATCATAAACGTCTGCACATAAAAATAGTTTACTGCTGCTGATGCAATACAATATTAGATTGAAGCAGTGTATTTGCGGGAGGCGTGTGCGTCGACCCATGAACGAGTATGTTGGTACCCTGCAGATTGCACATGGTTGCGTGTTGCGATGCGCGCGCGCCACACCTCCACTGCGTACCTGAGTACTTGCTCGTAGCAACGTATCGCTTTCTAAGAATACACGTCATTGACCTCTGTTTAACCAACGAATTTCAGCATTTGCTCCTTTTTTAGCTTGTAGGTAACTGTGCCAACCATGTGATCGGCGATGGATGAACCACCTACGCCTGCAAGTGTAGGTAGAAAGAAAGAACTCACTCTGTAATTAAAACAGATGAACGGCGCCTCGTCCGTCAGTATTCGTGGTGAGTATGTAATTTTAGATTTGCAGTATTTTCGGACTGCCAAGACTGATTTCAGATAATTGAAGAGAGAAATGCTACTAGTGTTTCGAGCGAATATCTTCAATATGCAGCTAGAGATGGTTATTTACACCAAATATGTATTCACAACCGCAGATCAAACTATGGGTTCCTGAAAAACAAGAATAAGTATCTAAAAGGAAAACCCAGACTTTTGTATATCCCAATACCAGGATTAAGATTTAATAATAGCCTGATGATACCTAATATTACGAATTATTGGAGTATGTGCACCGAAGTAACAAATTTTCCTCATGTTGATACTTTGGCAGGTGGAGAAGTGACGCAATTAATTGTAAGAAGCCCTCGTTCGCGAGGTATTACAAATGTTTGGAATTTATTGCTCCGAGTGGATTTCCACTTAGTGTTTTCCGTCACAGTATTTAGTTAGTGACACATTGTTTACAGCATTTATTGGTATGCATTCCTTCCAACTCATGCACTTAATATATTGCAATACCTACCTAAGTTTTTTTCAGTTCATTCATTTTACGTTTATCCTAATACTCACACAAAATCGGACAATAAAAACTGGTAATATAGGTACTTACTTCTGGTTAAGTTTGCTGACTTTATTTTTTGTATATCGGGTGTGTCGTTCACAATCACATTAAATCATATCGCATATACTTTATGATATTCTATGGCGAATTGTAAAAAAAATAACCTAATCCATTCAGTGGTTTACCCACATGAGTCATTTTTAGTTTTTATAATGTACAACATCATGTGTAAAGCAGAGATAAAGTTAGGAGTATCGTATGTTTTGATCAGTTGACAGCTGTCAGTTTTCAAGGGAGAATTTCAGTTGTTTGTAATGACTGACTTTTATATGGTGTTCTAATTTTTGCACATTTTTATTCCATTTACTTTGTTTGAAAAAATATTTTTTTTTATTTTTACGTATTTTTCTTTTATCTTTGTGTTAATCGACACATATATACTAGTATATTAACGCATTTAATTTAATGTGATTATGAACGACACACCCGATATACACATTGACAGCATTAGTACCTAATCTTTTCATCAAATTATGTACTTACCAAGGTACTAAGAATCTTGAGGTTAGACCTAAGTATAACATGTATGGACAAGTTCAATAATAATGAACCATTTCCACAGATTATATAATAGTTACTTTTCAGACTTTATTCGCTATTTTTAAGGTTTCTTGGAAATGGAAATAATATTTTTTGGTGAATATATAAAAGGCTGGTAAATAATGATGAAATGTCGTCAATTACCTGCAAAGCCTTGGTGAGTAGGTATATAGGAAGGTACCTACACCAGGCGGGTGTGGCGGAGCAAAGTCCAAGGCGTCAAGACATCTGTGAAGTGTCTAAAAGTTCGCTCAAACAAGCTAGTCAGAGTATGCTTCTCTTTGTAGGTTAATGAATGATGAAATTAGATAATTTTTTGGGAAATTTGGGAAAAAAAAAATATGTTAGAAACATGTTTTAGTTTATATTATTTTTATAAAGAGCTTTTATGCATATAGAATGCCTTCTCATAATGACATATCATTTTGTATTCATCCTTAGTTTCATTGAGAAGTTTAGCCAGAATAATAATATATTTATAGGTACAAAAAAAGTCCATAGATAAAAATAATGAAATAAGAACAATGTCTAGATGTCATATGGAAATAGGTAACACTTGGTCAGACATAAAACTTGTAATAGATGACCCAACTTGATCTAAGAAACCAATGTAGACGTTAACATTATAATTTTTATTAAATTAAAAGATATTGCCGGGGACTTTTTGGTCTACAAAAGTACAAATTGCCGAAAAGGCTTAAATATTTTACGATATCTGTTTGTTAACTTTAAACTAAGTTGAGGAATAATTTGGGTTCCCAAATCAGTAATTATTAGGTAGGCACTCTTACGACAGTAAAATTGTAGCAATATTGCCCTCCTATGTTCTAAATGGAAAAACTATGAAATATTCACTGGGCAAACTAATAGTTTGACTAAATTAATTTCAAGCACTACACCACTAAAATGAAATAGGAAAACCGTTTATAGTTAAAAATGTTATTACCCTATATGTTATGTAAACCTATGTAGATGTGCATCAATTAACATCTAATTGTAATATTTTTTGGCTGCGATTTGCATCTATCGTTTCTTATTTAATCGAAAAAAACGAAAAAAATTCAACTATGTAAATCATTTGTTTTTGGACTGAAACTGACAATTTGTAGACAAACATCTATTAGGTATTCTAAACGCGACATATTTACACGTATCGAGCCCAGTGTTTCATGTGTGCTAGCGAATCATGAAATTGGACATCGTACGGACAATCAGACAATTGATTGATATAATTGTTGTTGATCAAGGCTGGAATTTTCCGTTTGCCTTTAAAATGGAATAAATAGCCCATTATTGACATGAAATACATACAATCAAGGATAGATTGATAAAGTACACACTCTGAAACATAGGTACTGTAGGTAGGTACCTATTGTTTACCTATACTGTTTTTCAGTATTCATGCCTACATTTGGTCTTTTGACGCACATTCAAATATTTGGGTAACACTAATCTGCTCGATTTATGCGCATAAAAACAAGTATGGATTATATTAGACAAAAATGCTACCAATCCCTCGTGTGGGTTTCGCTAAAGAAAATCCACTTTCTGCTGTAGGTATGTACCTAGATAAGTAAAGAAAAATATATATCTCTGAGCTCGCGTGTCCTGATCCTCACCAAACATTACCTACTTACTTAGGTACGATCGAAGCAAACTGCCTAGCTAGATAGTTAACATTAAGTAAATATTATTGCACCGGTTATCCTCAGGAGTACTTAAAGAACTAACAGTCAGTTTTATAAAGGATAAGTACGTTGTGTAGATCGTAATTTAATATTTAATAACGTCGTAAATCTTAGAGGTTTTCCAATGCTATGTTTTATGTGATCAGATAAGACTGCTAAAACTTCTAATAGAGGTTTTTTTTCATAAAACCTATTCTAGTTTATAACAGGCACTAGCATACCTATCTAATTAGCGGATTTCCACAACACCTGATTTTAGACACGAAATTTGAATTTAATTGGCAATTAGGCTTCAGTTTTTTTTTTATTTGGCGTAATATCGAAGCAATGTACAAATTATAAATACAGATCACTCCTGCAACACTATTATTGAACAACGATTCATAGTAGAGTAGGTACTGATTGTTAAATAAGATCTCTAAGCATCCAATGTGGCGCCCTAAACATTGTATCGTTCCTTGAAAGGTTGAAGTTTTAAATAATTGAAATGCTCCTAGATTTTAAGTGTTAAATAACTAATGTAGAGATTATAAAAGAAGCGTCTTCTTCTGCCATTTTTGCAGATGTTGGTTCAATTTTGAATGTCGAACTTGATTCAGTAAAATGAATCATGATGATGCAGTAAGTAGAGGTACCAGTTGATCAACAATTCCACATAAGTACCGGGTCCCAGCGACGCCGCCGTTCTTAGGGAAACTGGTCCTTGCCTGTGAGAGTTTTAATTTAAACCATCATCATTACAGCCATCGTGCTGTAGTCGATCACTCTCACTAATTAAAGATTATACTGGCTGCAGGTATATTTTTTGGCTTGATTTGGTATCTATCTGCCAAAAACTTTTCCAAATATGGATAGTATCGTCACATTATACATTGATGGATTTCATTCGGCCGTTTCAAGTTTCAGGCATTAAAATAAACATCAGTCGCTTACGTAGTCCAATGTTTACCGGTACTCCGCGAAATTCAATTGAAGTTCCAGAATACTTTACTTTCCCGCCAATGCACTCGAACATGAAACGAGAGCGAATTTTCTCGAGGCTCGTATTGCAGCGAATACTCGCCTTGTATGTACACAGTGATGTTCTTTAGCGTTTTGTTTCATAAACATCGGCTCGTTACCCATTGGTCGCAGCGAGCCGCAGCGAGTGGAAAGTTACTGCCGATGGCGGTCACAGTGACCATATTGTTGATGAATTGCTTCACATATTGAATTTATAACAGACATCTTAGTGATTCTCAAGAAATGAATAGATACTTACATTTCAATTTGCATTTGAAGTTCAAAATGGTTTTAGTTATCATGCAAACCGTAATGGCCGTAGACGTGTGCACGTCCTAGTTCTATCAGGACTAGGGTTGCCAGGCGTTAGGATAAAGCAGGACATACGTAGGATTTTTGATTGCTTGTCCGGCAAAAATAAGCGGCATCCGGCCTGTTAGGATTTAGGTAGGATTTTTCAATTTCGAAATTCGCGCGCGGATCGAGATCGAATCACGCCGAACGAGTATCGGCGCGACACGGGGTGCGGCGACCGGCGGCCGCGCGCTCGGCTAGCCGAGTTTACCCGAGAACAGCCGACCGCTGTACTGACCAAAATTTTTCAAAAATGTGAGGCGTCCGGGTTTTTCGACCGAATGTTAGCACAAAAAAAAATAGTTTTACACTTTTTATAAAAATGTCCGTATTTTTTACCCAAATGTCAGGACAAACTCACAGGTCTGTCCGGCTTTTGCGTCTGAGGACCTGGCAACCCTAATCAGGACGCATTTGAAAAAACTAAAACATTAAATAAAAAGCAAAAATGGACAGAAAAAATAAAGCCTGTGCAGGATAGACAACTCGTAAATAAAATACTTACCTAGAGTTGTACCTGTTCCCAGATCCAGCATTGAATGCCATAAGCTGATGACTAATACCCTTGTTAACCAATATGACGAAATCGCAAATCTTTATTAGGAGGGCAAACATTTCCGACACAATTAGCAGCCGCTGTAAGGAAGGAGTGCTTTGTGTCTTGTTCATTTGAGCTTATTAGACAAAGCAAATAAGGCATGCATTAGTGTGCTTGTTAAACATTTTAAGGTTGGTTATTTCAGGTTATTACATCAGCCAAATTTTTGATAAGCAGGTAAAAACATGTAGGTATCTACGAGAGCGCGGTTTCTTCGATTATGATTATAAAATTAAATAGCATAGTCATAATCATCATTACCTGACGCAATATCTGTTTATTTATTACTGTCCAAGGCTGTCTATAGTCCGATGCATCGAAAGTACTGATTATACTTGCGGTGGCGGCGCGCGATTGGCTCGCATTGGAGGCCTGGCCGGGTGTGGCGAAACGTGCCTTGTTCGCCCCGAGCTCCGCTCAAAATAACAGTCTTCAAGTGCTGATTGAGCAAAAAACACTAGGAACTCAACTATGATCTATACAATTTAATAAATAACTTTTTAGACGAAGCACTGAGTTGTTTACAAGGCTAGCTGAATAGGCACGTGATGTTTGCAATATTTTGCGCGACGTTGACTTCACAATTTGCTGAATCGATCGTACGATAAAAACGCGAAAAAATTTTGATTACTGCATCGAGGTCGTTTACAGTTAAGTACCTAATAACTAAACTAGGAAGTAATGTTCCTTGTAAATAATATAAATTATAATAGCTCAGCGTACCTACTGAAGATATTGTAGGTATTTGTGAAAATTGACTTACGATATAGTGAATCATCTGAAAGTACCTAAGGAAAACCATAAAGAAGACCGTAAATATTGAAATTGAAAGGCATCTTAAAGGAGACTCATTGATTAAAAATAAAATAAACCACAAACTATTACAAAAGTTAATTGTTTCTTTGTTAATTGACGTCAGTTAAATTAATACCTAGTAGCACAAACCACCTTCGACTGTTTCCTGTGATTTACATTACAATAACAAACAAAGAGCGTCGATGCATTTTTCTATTTTAATACCTAGGTCCTTTACAAGCGGTGTATCTACAACTATGTAATATTAATATTACAGGCATTTACCCAGTACATCATGAAAGGAATGTCGTAGATGAACCTGCTTTTTACTACTCAAACAAGATAACAGGGGCTTATTTTATCCTTACGAACTAGCACCACAAGTCTGCACCTCGAAGGAATCTTGGTTTCGATACCGGTTTCATGTAGTAAGTTCCAAGACTGTGTAAGCTCTAAGGCTGGCTGGGTTGTCTCGTCGCGTTTCTTGTCTTTAACAAAGCAACGTGCGTTCTTACCGAATTGTATTTCTGGGAAACAGTTAAAACAACTACCTAACGTATTCATGGTTCCATGTCTGTTTTCCTTGCAGGTTGAAACAGAGTAAACGATTTTTGGTAATTATTGTACCCTAATGTTGAAATGGTTAGAAGAAGAGAGTACTGTGGGTGATTCTTATTAATAAATTCAATAGTTTAACCAGTTTAACTTCATTCTTACTTCTGTTGTTTAACTTAAGTTGTTCTGTTGTTTTGCCTTATTGTTTATTTCATTATCCGATCGTTATATTCCATTTACTGTAGATACTTACTGAATTTTAGAAACTTCCAGTACTGTTGACATTTGGCAAGTTAGCTCAGGAAAATAAACAGTTTTTTTCTTTCCAAGGTAAGTATATCACATGACACAGAGATTTTATTCAAGGTTGTTGGAAATAGTGAGTTATAATAGTCATGAGTAAGGTTGACGCAAATTTTCCAAAAGATGTTTATCTCTGATGATCTGGTTATTTATTGCAATTACAGTGTCATGTTTTTGCGACTCAGCACAGTAGTATCTAAACAAACAATGTTGATAACATTCCATTTCTTATCAGTGACACACCTACTATACTACTTCCATTTGTTGTCGAGTAGCCGTTGATAAATTCTATACATTTAAAATATGCAGTTGTTCTAATGAGAGCGTTGGCTCTTTGCCATAACCATTACCTAGTTATTTACAATGGCAACGACCTATGACAATTTATAGAATATTCTATAAATTCATGAAATTCATGAAATTACATAATTTCTATGTTTATATCCACATATCTTTGTGAGATATCTGTACTTCTTAACATCACTTGGCACATGTCCAAAGCTTCATATTATGATGACGCTTTAGAGGGCTTGATGATTATTTGTTTATACACAATATCACGAGGCTCGTAAATTCTGAGAATTGATTAAAAATAGACATTTGATTGTTTAAACATTCTGAGCTGAAACTGTTACTTACCTTTCCACTTAAATCGATAATTAACATAGTTGGTCGCGTAAGCTTGCTGAAGAATGGTTTATCGAGCTCTACCGTGGTAATATAGTCTCTGGAACTACCAATCTTGTCTGGTTTTGTAGATGTTCAGAGGAGAAGAGCAGAATCCAGTAACGCCTATTAGCAGTTCTCTATACCTTGAAGAACAAATCATGAATGCACGTGTAGAATACCTACAATCTATTAATATTTTAAAGAAATACAAAGTAAACATATCAAAGTGGAGCAGCGGCAGGTTAACTTGGGACTGAGAGATCAGGTCACCGTCGATGGATGTGCGTCGCCTACAAAATAATTCAATGTTTCAAGTGATTGTTATTGATTTGACATTGGCGCTGTCGATCACTGAGATAAATTGCTACGCAGTAGGTGGTACTTCATGATACTTATTTGTACTGGCCAGCAGCCCCGGATCTTCAATTTATTTTAGGCGGGGCAAAAACTGAAAAATGCCGCCCCGCTTACCTACCTACTTATGTTTATTTTCACCAACGATTGTAACTTTTTTGCTAGGTGAAAAAAATAAATGACTATAAAAAAGTGTTCAAATCATTGTAGGCTCAAACTGTTGGCCAGGTTTAAGTAATGAGAGTTGAGACAGATTAATGTACACAAAAAGTTATTTTTGCTACATTTGACTTATAGAAGGTAAGACAGCGTAGATTTGGCTTCTGAAGTTAACAAAGGAAAGTCTGTATAATATTGCGCGAGCGAAGCGAGCGCGAAATTTTTTGTGCTTACGACACAAAAGTACCTGATCAAGTACATTGTCAAGCAACAAGTAGTCGCGAGCGAAGCGAGCGCGAAATTTTTTGTGCCTACGACACAAAAGTACCTGATTAAGTACATTGTTAAGCAACAAGTAGCCGCGAGCGAAGCGAGCGCGAATTTTTTTAGTTATTTGTTTGAAGACTCACAAATTAAGAGGACGAATTGGAATTTTTGGCGCCAAGGATGTCAATTTTTCTCAGTAAATACAAAACGGATCAAAATACAACTTGGTTACCTGAAAGTTCATGATATAAGCCTTATTTTGTTAGTTGTAGAAACATGATCAGGTAACTTTTATAACAGAGAAAAATATATCAAACATACCTCTTTTTAAAAAGAGATTCACATATTATGGGCAAACGGGACCGATTTAAGCCTCTTAACTTTTTTAGTAGTTGAGTATATACATACTCTTTAAAATGGTAGTAGGAATTTTTATTAAATTATCATTTCTAAATATTAAAATTACAAAACCATTTTGTCGCTTACGACTTTTAGTTATAAGCTAGCGCGCGTATTGTTATCCTCGCCCCGCTCAGACGCTCCGACCCCTTTTGGCGCCTTAGATGCGCGTGCCGGTTATGGAATTATTGTTGACCACTTCCTCACCTTAAACTGGGAATTATGTACAAATATAAAGAAACCGTGATTAGAGCGAGTGTCATTAAAATTTGTGTTCGTTGATTCGGTGCGTTAATAAAAATAATAAACCATCAAAAAAGAGCGCGTACATTGTCCTTTACACGCGAGCGTAGCGAGCGAGAATTTTTTCACTTAGTTGGAGGATGTTAGGAGTGAAAAATAATCAAAATGATCAATTAAACAAAGCGAAGGCGACTTTCTTAGAAACTTTGCTTATTAGTATCATGACACAATGTGGAACTTCCTTATCAAACGGGTGTAATTTCATCGACATTTTCTGGTGGTGGGGCGCCCCGCGGCGCCCCTGACTGAGGCGGCCGGGTTATTCGCACACCCTGCACCATAGGTTAAGACGGCCCTGTAGGTAACTATTATGGTAATCTGTGATGTAGGATTTAAAATCACGCAGCCGCCTGATTTTGCCGCCCCCTGAATTTGCCGCCCGGGGCATGGGCCCCGGCTTGCCCCCCCCTAGATCCGGGGCTGCTGGCCAGTAACTCTACACTTGTGATGTCATACCATCCTGTACTTCCTCTACCTACTGTTAACTGATACTTAATTATAAACAGATAAGCACAATGCTTTTTTTTCTTATGTTTTTAAAGCAAGAGTTTATGAGGAATCGAATTTAATAAGCATTTTTATAGGCACTGTATGGAAACTTTTTAAGGAACAGGTGAATTGTTGAAGCTTTTTGTGAACATAAAATTAGTTTCTTTATTTAGGTACCTATTTCCCTTTTTGTAAGTAGGTACAGCGACGACTTCACGTAACTTCTGATTCTCATTGTCGTTAAACAATAAAACTTTTTGCTCAATTAATTATATTTCGGCAAAAAATGGAGACCACGACCACAACGAAAAAATCTGGAAAATATTCGCACTGTAATCCTTATGTTGCGAGATTGTACGCGAAAAGAGATTGGCATCTTATACGAAAATATACAAGAGTGCATAGAAATGTTGTGGGTTATAGCATGAGTAGGTATCTAACTATACACATGGATATTAAAATTTCCACAAATAACTGCTAAACATTGTTCAAGCTAAAGGAATCAATCGGCCTCAGTTCTGCTAATCATAATATAGTGTAAACGATTTATGTAAGATGATCATTCTTAGAAGACGTAATGATCTTATATCATTTTAACTGGCAAGGCGTAGATATTGTTATTACGTATGACGCATGTGGCAAGCGCCTTCATTAGCTTTCAAATGAAATGCGTCAGCGTCACTGCTTGATTAGCAGTATGAACACTGACTGCTAAAAGCTAAGGCACGTCAGTTAATTAATGGAATAAGTAATTTTCTGGTGGAATGTACTAGGTGTTCGCCGTTTGTAAGATTTAGGTACTATTGTACTTTATGACATCTCAAAGATATAAACTGATCAGTCTGTGTATATCCATTGTCCGCAAACAAACCAACGCAGCGCCGCGTATGTTTACCTGGATATAAATAAATAGGTACTATAGCTTTCGAAAAACCAGAAGTGGAAACCTCAAAAATTACGAAAAAGGAAATCTTGAATTGTCTATGTCTATTTCCACGCATCAGTTCCGCATCTGTAATATAACTCCAGCAAAACAAAGATAAATACAATTACTTCCAGAGTTTTCTAACATAAATAAAACTATGGTAATAAAGGGGAAGTGATAATTTACACAACCGACGTTGTTTAGCTTCCGTGATTTATTGCAGTCATTAGCCATCCAAGAGTTGAGACTGGGTTCATGTTAAACAACGGTCATCATTAACAGCATCGTGGAAACATGCCGAATGTTCACTTGTAGGTAGGTACTTGATAAATGTCATACACCGCAGTAGGTGAGCTTGTTATCTTCATGTGGAAAATTACTATATGTGGTCAGGATGAGGTATGCTACTAACATTCTAGAGTTTACGAAATGGCAACAAATATAAATGAACTTTTATTCGTAGTAAAGTTGAGGCTGAGAATTTTTTGCAACTTATACCTACTCGTAAAACTTTTTTGTTAAATAATAAAAAACTCGATGCATCATCCAGGATCAGTATTTTATGCATTCAAAGACATTTTACATATTCTTTTCAACCATCTCTTTACACAAGTTTCATTTAGTATGCCAACGTCAGCAGCAATTAATTAATGTGTATCTGTCTACCTACTTAATGTCAGCATAAGCAGTATTATTAAAGCTAGAACAGGAACTCAGGCATATAGTTAAGAAGGTGAACTAGTGGACCGCCCGCGAGCGGGTATGCAGGCTACGCGTATAGATAATTAAAAAGCTGATCTTTTGCATTTTTTTGGTCCCTAATCAAATGTGAATGTAGTCTCACCAACCTTGTGCTGAAGGATAGCGTCAAAGGATTGCCTCATTAACAAATCGCAGACGTAGATTATTACAATACAATAGCTAAAGTAACTGCTCATAATTCCGTCGCAGTACGGATTACAATCGTTACAATGGCGAATTATAATGCCACGTGTTGATATGAATCCACATCTCATTTTAATAACTGTGCAGTAAATGTCATCACGACTATACCTACAAGTATTTACTATGTTCATACGTGTATATAATCACGCAAAAGGAAAACCGCTGTTGGCAAACCCCTAATTCTACTGTGTCACAGTTGCGTTTAATTGTTATCTGTTTACATATTACAGTTTCGGTATATTGTTTGGTACAATCACGGCCAATACTTAATTAAGCGCAAACAAGCCTTTGTAATAAATTCAAAAAACCACAAGAAATATAGTTTCCAAGATTATTTTCGGCATTATTTGCCTTTGAGATCTCTGATCACTCAAGTCCAGTCACTACTTACTAGAAAGTTCTCACTAGATTATTTTATCTTATAAAACAGATTTACTTTTTGCTCCGATGACCTATGAAACGCATTTCATCAATCAATTACTTATTGGTTATAAGTCGAACAGTAGGACCTTTTACGTACGTTATCAAACTGATGGCTTTGCCCAATAAACTGACCTTAATAGTATTTTTTATGTCGCACAAGCTTGTTTAATGGTTCACTTCGTGACTCGTTTGCAGTCTTGATTATCATAAACGTGGAGTCAAATAGTAATGACATTGTCGGCAATGAGTAGGTACCTACTTCCTCACATCAAACATCCCTCCACTAGTTTGTAATTCTATCTGTAATGTAAATAATTAAAACTGCTTTTGAGATTATTAGCTCGCTTTATTTTGAAATCTTACATGTAAGATGTTGTTCACTTCTTGATTAGATGGAAGTTACTTCCCCATGCGCTGTATGGACCACTCCTGCTGGCACAGAGGACAGCGGTTGTTCTGCTTCACCCACAGCGACATGCAGCAGAAGTGGAAACTGTGGTTGCACTCGCCCCACACCACCACGCAGTCTTGCTTGCCGTATGAATCCTTCTTGCTCTCACCCTGGCACCGAAGACACGCGTCTGCGGAAAAAACAGATAAGCTTAACAAACATGTTCTATAATATTATTTTTAAAGTCACGAAGACGGATGATGCTAGACATTCTTTCCCGCGTTTAGCCAAATATTTTTGCATGGCAATCCATAAACGTTATGAAGTACTTAGGTACCTACAAACTGTAAGGACCGTTACACTCTGTATAATTAATCGTCTACGGTGTGACGCGGTAATCGCTTCTTATTGATAAGACTTTTAGCTTTGTATTTTATGCAGGCAGTTGAACGAACTACAATTGTTAGTAAGTTTTGAGAATTCTGAAATTCTCTAATATTTCTTTATTGAGTTCATCAATGAGCGTTCGGTAGAAAAATCTATGTGTAGATAGGAAGGTGCTGTAATTTTCAATACATTTTTGTTGCAAATTTTTGTCCTTATGTCTTCTTCCTATGTGATATGGGATATCGTATATTGCTTGCCCGATGCGCTAAGCTAGAGCCAAGCTGACGAATGTGGATAAGACGATCTTATCTGGCGGGTACATACAAGTTGCAACACTAGTGTAATCTAGCCACACAGCCAGCTCAAAGCTCAATTATTGCAGACCGTTATATAATAGATTGCGACTCGTACGTCGTTAATTGAGGAACATAAATGCTGGTATTATTACAAGACCGAGGCCATATAGCTTCGCGTCACTATTTTTTCAGCCCTTGGCATATATGTGCCATAAGTATACGTTATTAATATGGAATTTAAAAGAGAAGCATACCAGTAATTGCAATAATTGCTATGGAAATATTTCACGGAATAACGACTTTTCCTATAAGTAAATGACGGACTGCGCAGTTTTTGAAACAAGCTTTTTTACTGCAGGGGAGCGAAGCAATACCTACAGATATTTATCGAATACCAAAAACGAACACGAAAATCATCAAAGTTCGTTCGTTCGTTCACTGGCTCATAAAAAATGATATAATCACAGGAAAACCGAATGAATAAATTTGTTTATTTTTAGAGAAATGGTTTTTCTATTTTAAGTCACGAGAATCAAAACTTTCCACTTTCTAAGAATGACAAACTTACAGTAGATGATCACGGTACAACCTTATAACAGATACATACATTAATTAAAGATTACTATGAATATATTAATTTGAGTGCGTCGGAAACTCGTTCGTCGACACTTGACGTCATGTAGCACTTTTTGTTTATGTCACATATTCATTTAAATAACGAATTGTGGAATGCCTGAGGCGTGACGTGGCGTGGCCATAAAGCTTCCGTATTCGAGAAGAGATCGATAATAATCCCAGCAGTAATAAATCCATATTCATGCCAGCGTTAAGAATAAAATTAATATCCGAGGCACAAAACCGCATAAAGATAGATGTTCTTAAGCCGCAGGTTGTTCTGTGTAACTAACTAATCTACACCGGAATTATTAAGGTTTAAGAAGAAACTACGCTGTTGTTTCATTAAACAAGTACAAGTACATAGCTATGCAAACAAATTAAAAAGCAAATATTATACAGTAGGCATATGACGCGATTGACGACAACGATATCACGTGAGTAGAAATTTCAAAAACAAATACTCAAGTATGTTTTAAAAATTTTAAAATTGTAAGCAAGCATTTTTAGTTACAAGATTTTTTGCGCCAATCATAATTCACACTGTTTTATTGCCATCAATATTAATTAACGTCGTAAACGTTATTAATCACAGGTGGTACAGTAATCGCAGTACAAATATGTATATTATGACGGCAGCCTGAAGAATAAACAAGGCGAGCACGTTGTACTGCAGCAACATGATCCTGACGTGATGTGTCAGTGTTCCAGCTTACCACACAATTACCTGTCACGTGGTAACACTTGCATTTTGCATGACTTGTTCTCAAATTATGTATATTTTTGACAAAGAACTTGCAAAGGTGTGGCCAAGGTTAAAAAACTTATTAAAAATGCATAAACGTGAGAAATGTGAATTTTAATTAATCCTTCTTTTATTAATTAATCTATAACCAATCTCGTGCAAAATTACCTTTTGCTCACACGAGGTACCTAATCTAAAAAATCGTTATTTTTAAAATGTCAAATCCAAAGTTCAAGGCTAACATGGTTACTTGTTCTGTTAATATAATGTTATCATATCAATACAATGTTGATATCACTTTTTTCAATAGGTGTGTTTACTATTTATATGAACATTTATCTGTAGGATAATCTAAATATTAGACATTCACTTAAACTTTTTGTGGGAGTGTCAAGTCAAGAGGAACGCAGGCGGAAATGTGGCCAAACTCGATATTTTAGTGCAAATAAAAATTCTGTAGACAAACAAGCAAGCCTTTCCTTCTTCCTATGTACACATCATAATATTGACAAATGATGCCAACGGGAAATGCGTCAAGCGACTTCCTCAGACGGATACGAATTTCGAAAATATGTAGAACATAAACTTGAGTTCAGTTTTGCGTTGTGTCATATCTTAACCATTCACACCAACCCTGTAGATGCTGTTGTAATTTTCAGCCCAGCGACAAAAAAAAGGTGCTGTTGTAATATTAGAAAGAGCTTCAGAAGAAACCAGTTTAAGTCAGTAAAAGTCCGAATGTCCCTTTTGCTGCACTCATAGCGAACATTCATTTTAAATAAAAATATCCCTATAGAAAGCGTTTAATATTGCCATTTATTTTATTATATTAATTTAGCCAAACTGATGTAATCTAAAAACGGCTCTGACGTTAAAATACTTTGAACATTATGAAATTGTGTGAAAAACTACGGAAAATATTACGAGTAAGGTCAGTACATAAATACTTATCAACATAAAAAAACGCAAAGATGAAGTAGTGTTTCTATATCTAGACACTTATTAGAATCACATGAATTATAATTTATGTAATTATATTCAACAGATTCAGGTAATCACAATCATACCAGCAATTCTATTTATATGGCCATGATCTGAGAACCGTTCGCTGGCACTTGAATAAGATATTAAGATTTTATTTGGAAGTGGTCTTCACCAGTAATATTCAATTTATATTCGACACTTATATTCACATTTATTGCCTACCTTTATTGGCAATAAATATGCAATATGTGCCGACTGCAATGTCATTGAGTAAATCGGAAACTTTCCATAGTCCATCAAGATGCATTGATTTAGATAAATACGATACCTACAATTTATAGGAAACCCATTGACTGAGGCTAGGTAACAATATTTCAATTGACAAATAAATTGATGTGGTATTCCAAAGGTTAGGTATGTGACTTCAGTGACAAGTAGATGATTCAATTTCACGAGTTTTTTACATAGCTGTTCACAGAACACGTGAAATTGAGGGGTGTGGTGTACCCACAATGAACCTAACACGACGACCAATAAATTACAATTTAGGCGACACCGCCCCCAATCAACTTCAATCACGGCGAGCAGCTGCGCGGACGCACGTTTACCCGATTTGCGATATTGACCTTTATTCTTATATGCGAATAACATTGGTACAAACATGTAGCAAGTACGCAGTTCTATTGGGTACCTTTTGTTCATGATTTTGCATGTGGGACGAGTTCGTATTCAATCTAGATTTACCTATGTATTTTTTAAAATAATTGTGCCCAGAGAGAGAAACTAGAAATTCGCCACAGGGTAGATTTGTCTATGGTTTGGAAAGATTTTGGTTTTTGCTTTAAAACTAAAATGAATTAATGGCGTTTTTTGGTAGTATTGATACGTAAGTTTTAGATAGATATGGGAAAATTTTAGCAATTTTAGATTTCTGAAAGAAGTCACGCGCTGGCCCATGATGTCATTGTCGGGGTCGAATATTGAAGAAATTAATTGAAACAACATTTGTATTTGTTCAGTTACCAAATATGTACGGGACATAGAGAAGTATGACATCAAAATACTAGGAACTAAAAAGCGCACGTTTAAACAACTTAAACATGGGACAATACAAATAGCCGACGGAAGCGTTAATTGAAAAAACCTACATATCATGACAGGCACTTTGGTTGGAGAAACGATATCTACAACTCATAATAGGCTAGTTTCCTAAAAAATAATAATTAGTCCGTCTTGTAGATTGTCCAAAATTAAGCGATACGTATTTTTTCTTTTTTAAATTGGATCAGAACTTGTTAAGATATAGCGTGTTAAAGTTGAGTGTGACGTCACAAGTTGCTACAATTTTCAGGACACTGTGACGTAAAAGGCAACGTAAAAAATTAGGAGTGGGGACTCCTAATTTTTGAAGTGTATTATCTTTGTCATTTTATGTTTAATTAAAAAAAGAAAAAATGCGTATCCAATATTTTTTGATTATCTAAAAAGCGGACTAAATATTATTTCATTATTTCGACCCTGGACACTACCCTATTACGGATACGAATAAAATCGGAAGTATGTATAAACGGACGAAAAATCTTGTCAGTTGTGTGGTAGCTTTACTAAGTATTAATTTTGTATGATATAATTATTTGTTGGGTCCTTGCCTAATGTAAAATACTAGGTTGAGTTACTAACAGCTCGAAAAACCAGAACAAAACCTAAAGCTTGTATGACAATGACTTGCACTTCCTAAAGTTTCATACACTGCCACAATATGTTAGCTGAACTCATCAACCGAGTGACTCGCAATTCTTTTAGCATTACCAATCTTGTTATTATGGTGAACCATCTAGTGATACCTACCATTATTATGAGAATTAGATTTTTTGTTAGTACCACAACCATTCCTAATTAGTACAATTATGTACCTACGTTGCGTATTATTGCCAAGACCTACATGACGATGGTATTTTTGATATTATTTTGTGGCAAAAAGGTGCGGTTCTATATTGGATGCTTTTTTATCAACAGTCATGGAAATTACAGATCTGATGAATATCATAAGACCGCATTAGAATTGTTTAATCCAAGTCGTTAAAAATTATTTCGTTAAAGAAGCAATTTGATTTCATTCATTATTAACATCTTAATATAGAAAGCGTGGTGTTAGCTAAAACAGCATGTCGTAATTATTCAACCAGGAAAATGCTGACAGGATCTCATAATTTCAATACTTGTACACTTGTTAGGCAGAAATAAGTATTCATAATACCAAATTAACAAAGCTGGATTTCAATATAAATTATAAAAGAACTCAACGTGGTAAATGTCATGTTTTGTATCTTTAGTCAGGAAAAGTATATATTTGTCAGCAAAATGTTTGGTCGTACGATACAGCCGAAGTCAAATGCAGACGCAGTGCAATAGATAATGAAGGCTGCATAACGAAGTGCGAGTGTTGGTTGCAACTGTTGCAAGCTAGCACGCTGTTTACATGCGTCTATCAGCACGTGGAGCAGCTTTTACAATCTCATTGTCTAGGAACAATGATATGGCTTAAGTAAATATTATGGTGTGCTCCTCTGTTAATTTGTTTACATAGTACCTGTGTTATTATTTTTTACATTATTGTTTATCATTTGATTGTGGTTGATTCATCTTTACGCTTAATCAAGGCGAAATACAAGTTCAGGGTTTTTTAGTTACATAGTTATTGTATCACTGTGTGTTGTCGTGTATATTGTATGTTAGGGAATTTTTGTATCTTATTGTCTATTGGGGTGTTGCAGTCCATCAACATCAACATTGGCTCCTTTTAAAGAGTAACCACAATGTACAGTTACTAAAAAATGGACTAATTTTACAAGTTACAAACAGATATCGCAGGCCAGTTTCAGTACATATTAGCAGCCGTGGAAATTACATTTTCAGTATGAAAATTTTACCAACAGTGACTCTTTACAGGCAATGTCAATGTATTGATGCAAGCGCCGTGGTTCAAGTCTCGTCGGCATAGTTTTCTCTAGAATATTCTTTGGCCGATTCGCGTGTGCCAGATGTATTGCCATTCGCGCGCAAAAGGTGATTGCTCCCTTGAATCCCGTGCTCTCTTACACGTAGCTAAGAAATCAACTATGGGGACATTTAAAAATAACATCGGTTGATGCGTGGGCGCATTCACGCATGACTCTATGTATTAATTGAACAAAGACATGTAATAGACTGTTACTCATTAATGTCAACTGGAAAGTTTTACTAACCTATTTTTCAGGATAAATTGGGATGTGTGAAGCATCTATCAAAATTACAAAGGTTGCCCTCCCTGGTTTACTTAGCCAAATAGAAATGTATCGTGTGCCCAATACATACTTCTTAGTGAATATCAACAAGACCTAGATGTATTTTCAGGTCTCGTTTAAAAAAAACTGTTTCTGACAAATAATAAAAGTTACAGTCTAGATAGCCAGTAGTAATCGTGAACTAGGTTACTTTCGTTAGGCTATCTGCCGTTGTGTGAGTAGCTATTATGACGTCATTTAGCGCGTAACAGACGTGATTAATGCTTTTACAAACAGATTATCTATTGCTTATCACAGTTTACTTTTGAAATACCCCTTTAGATTTTTTACAAAGAACATTTTACAAGAAAAATATTTTGCATTAAACGTAGGTGATACCTATTTAAACAACGACGAGTAGCCTTTTCACTGAAAGGCTTTTTTTATCACGACTGACGCACGACATAATTATATTGCACCGACATGAATTTACATGCAGTTACACGTAGGACGCATAATTTACATTTATCCTGGTTTAACCGAGGGAATAGGAAAAAACACTTCATAATATGCAGTAAAATATTTGAATTAAATTCGTTTATTTAACTTTTAGCATTGTAGAAAAAACTAAAAGAAAATCAGTTTGGAAAGAACCAGTTTTCAGCTGCTTTTAATTTTTTTACAGTAGGTACGAGATTTTTGTGTCCTTGTTTTAGACTTTAGACGAATACTATAGTACACCTTTCGAGTGCTGCCGCACTATGAACTAACACATGCGCACACACAAGCCTGTGGTGGTGTAGAAAAGGCGCCTCGATTTACACTTTCACACACCCACGAACTTCTATGCATACTTCACATGTGTGCGTGACTGACGTATACATATTACAAAACATTTAAAACGTGTGGGTGTTGCATGCTAGTGTTCGTTACCCGATTCAGGTTCGGCAGCGGTAATGAACCTTTCTGAAACAGGCCAGGCTCATTCAGAAAATAGCGTGAAAACAATACGACCAAGTAAGCAAACATTAAAAAATACTTATACAGTAACTGACAAAAAACGATGCAAAATAATGTTATGTTTAATTATTTTTAGTTGTTTTCTTAAAAAGATCATTTGTGGCAACCAATAACAACCAAGGACGCGCATGGTCTAAACGTTTCAAAAAAATGTTTACGGCCCCTGTAGCGTACTCTTTTCTCCAGTACTTTTCCATCAGTACCTTGGTGCATACGCTGAGGTCGCCACTCACGCTGCGTTTTATTGCGGATTGGTAGAAATAGAAACAATGCAATTTTATTGTAGGTAATTAAGATTTACGACATAATATTTTTTTAATGCAATAAAAAATATTGTTACAGCCTCCTTGTATTGACTAAACAATCATTTTTTGCAACAATCGCAGTGTTATATCGTATCTTTAACGTTCCGTTCCCGTTAGAAATGCCACGACCTGTATTTTGAACGACAAATATAGAATTGCCTCACTCACACACATTGAAATTAATGAAACTCACTTGCTGAATACGATTGACTTACGACTTTCGAGCCATACGGTGATTATGGAGACTGTGCTGAATATTATTTTTATAAAAATATTTTTGGAACATAACGGAAGATGTATTCTTTAAATAACAACTTCCTGTATAAGTCATCAATACAACTCGGATTAACTCCGCGAGCGTTCCCCGAACATTCTTTGGTCAGTTATCATCTCAGCGAGATATAATTTATGTCCAGACTTTATCATGATAAAATAACTGTTCATACGGCTGTATTAATATAACAATATTTTATTTAAACCTTTCTCAGAAAGGATGCACTTACATTTGTTTAATTTTCTCGAACAATTCAAAAGACATTCTTATGATCATAAAGTACATTTATAAATACGCAAGTGAAGAAGATTCTATGTAGGCTGTGTTACTAATTTTAATGAGAAAGTTCAATAATTTTAATGACGCTTGGATCAAGAAACCGTTACTGAAGGGACTTATTCCGTCGCCATAAAAAAGGATTAATAAAATGCTTTATGGTAATCAGTATTCCGGTTGATGGCGCCACCTACGGCCGAGTTCGTGCGTGATCGATGCAGCTCATTACAGCACTCGGATTTTCTGTACACCGTACCTACTTACTTTTACCTTTACGTCTGCATAATTCTGGGAGTGGAATGCGAATACATACATAAAATGTAATTAAACGTTTATGCATAATAAAACGATAAATTTCGCGTCGCCATTCCTCTTACAATGCTTGCGGAAAGATTCATCGGTTAAGTCGTAACTTTTACAGTAAAAAACTTAACAGTCATGCATGAACCATTATGATTTGGTGGTGGTGTTTTGGCTGACAAATGATGACCATCTAATGACCGCTACTGCTACATACTCATCTTAAATTTTTCCATTATCTTTTCCTATGACTTATGAATCACTTTGATGTAAGAGCAAACTCATAAAATTAGGGAGGATGAACTTTGGTCGTTCTTTGAATTTTTATGGTTCCAACCAGTTCCAACATTTGGTAGGTCTACATACATCACAATTCTCAACTACTGGCATAAAGTACGATAGTTGCGATTCAAAAATACGAAATTACAGTATTTTAATCCATGTTAATTAATAAACTGTCACATCGCAAACTGTTGTTTAGCCTACTTAAATAAAATTGAATCCGGCTCGATTCTGACGCACTTACGGGTATTTAATTTCAAGTAATTACAGCAAATATGTTTTTTATTTCTTCTTTTATTTATCGGCATGGGTATGGCGACAGTATTCTGTAATCAAAAGCTGCAACTACAAATAAGGTATGTTTATCTCGACAGCTTAAAAATAATCATGCATGCGTCACAAAAACGTAGGCTTTTGTTTTTGAATGAATTATGAGAATTTTCCCAAACTCTGACATCAAAAACTCTACATTGCCAACTTTCTTGAGTATTTTAATTCTGAAAATCATTTTTGGGTTTACGTCGGGGTCGAAGACATAATATGTATGTAATTTTAATTATGTATATGTGATGTTTTAGAGATCAACAGGATCATAGCAGACCGGCTTAATTTAAAACATGTCATGCTATATTGCGATTCGGCGCTTGTATAGTATTTACGATAGTTATGAGTTGACTGTACCCGCAAATAATTAATGTGAGAAAAATATTAATTATTATAGAAACAAAAAGATGTGATGACTTTTATAATGCATAATAATACACTTTCACACGAAGCACGATGGTGGATGTCAAACCAAGAACTAATAATAGAAATATTACGTAGCTGTTATATTTGGGTTTGGAGGTTTCCACGGTTTACTAACAACTTGTTTGCGTGCTACCAACTGTTCAAGACTTTACAATGTTAATTGGCTTTTCACGAGCATATTTGAACAGTTTTATCATTAGGATCTTCTAAAACAACCATGCCAGTGAAACTTATTTTGTATTTGCGCTATAATATTTCCGAAAAGTGCTTTGAGGCTGTTAATTGTAATTTCAAGCATGTCATGTTGGTACAGTTAGAATCGGATAAAACAAAACGTGCTTGTTTTCGCAAATCACGTCGTAGTATTTCCTTTATGGCAATGTATACGTCCAGGAATTCGAAAGCAAATCTAGAAACGTGTAGGATTCCTAACTACACCGCGAGCTAAACGGAACCTGCACTATAAATAGGAAACATTTTATACAACTCGTGTGGGAATTAATTCATAGGACACTGCGCCACTCTACAAGTACTATTATTACTTAATCTATGCACATAATAATAAGATCCGACATACGTAGGAACAGTCGTATACTGATGTAAGTACTGGCCGAAGCATAGAATATTTAATGATTATGCATCAAAAATGTTCAATACGAGGTACACTTGATTATTAGTACCGTCTTATAAACATCTTATATCCTCGGACGGACTGACATAGATATACTTGGCAAATCCCCCTAAAATATCATTACGCTACGTCTCAACATGACATGATAAGGGCTATGATTCACACGTGTATTTTTAAACATCTGAATCATGAATAGTAAAATAAGTGGGATTTACATTGCGCAGTACATTATTCTATACTTTTTCAAGGGTTCTACATGTAAGATAACAGATTGAGGAGGGTCAGTATTGCATCATTAATACTGATGATTGTATAAGGAAATGTTAGGTGCTTCAGACAGGTGTCATTGCTTTATTAATTAACAAAGTATAAAAAGTGGGTATCACCTGGTGATAAACTATTATAATTGCTAATTAACAACAATAAGATATTTCATTATCAGGAGTTTATACCCATTTCATTTCACAATATAACTAATGCAATTCTGATCGAGTTGCATTTGCTCTTGGTCTCATATTTGCTCCATGAGGATTTTTTTAATAAGATATTGTTGTTCATAACAAGATTGGTGACCCTAGCAGAGGGTGTGTTCAGTTTGACCTCCGTAACCCTCAGCGCTTCGGCAAGGTCGGCTGGGCGGCTGCCCCGCTCAAACTTGCTCTCAAGTGAGCAACATCAGACACTCATTCACGACGAATTATATATTAAATTACATAACCATGTTGGGCTTCGTCTATCATTTCCATTCAATTGCTTGTAACAAAACTGTTAACTTTGTAGTTCTGTTGTATTATGAACGGTTATTTTTTTTTCACTTGCCTGTGAGTTATTAAACCCCATAAATGTGAATATGGGTAACCTTTACGTAATCAATACATTATTCATTGTCAGTAACGTGTGTTCCTGTACATTGGAAATTACAACCTTCGATTTTTAATTAAAAGAACATCAGTCGTGCAGTTTATAGTTTGTTTTCAATAATTCAATAGCTAGGTCAGGTAAAGGACTATCGATTGGCCTAGATACTGTGTTGTCGACCCGACTGCAATACCTGCTAATACTAAACACTGAACCACAGTAACGAGTGATTTTCTAGAAACGTGGACATTACACAACGGTACCACTGTCTACAATAATACGAAACGAAGTAATCAAGTTTCATTGAAGAATAACTTCAAGTTGAATCAATGAAAGACAAGCTTCACTGGCTGAAAATGAAAGCTAATTTTAGGAGCTAAATTATTTCAGTTACTATGCGACTGTCGTAATTTTCACCAGCTAACGATGGAAATTTTTAATAGGAAATATCTCTACCGTTGTTGATAAGATAAAACACTCCTGCTTGGATGAAACGCGTGATGTATTTGTGCATAATGATTATAAAATTAACTATTGTTATCTTTTATCGTGTCGTCTAGGAAAGGTACAATAATTTTCACAACGTCTTCTTACCAATAACGGTATTGTAACATAAGTTAGGTCTATTGTAAAATGAGCACTAATTAAACAGAGCTCGTTTTTGTGGGTGTTAGATTGCAGTTCATGTTGCAAGCATGCACCGCTCACCATACCTTTGTATGGAAAGATTTACTCGTAAAGGCCGCGGAACGTTCGAGAAATCCGTCTGCATCGGGACCTGCCTGTTCTCCTCGGAATATTCCACTGTCAGTTTTTGGCTGTGTGGTGTGCGTGTGCCCCTTTGAATGCTGTAGGTTTACACAAGTGCGTCTGTGTGTCACTAGCGTCAAATCACGATGCCTTCGTGTGACGTCACCTTAGATAAAGCTGACCAGATTAAAGCTTTTTTATTTAGGAATATATTTAAGTTTTTTTTTCTTCCGCCAAATTAATCAAAATTAATAAAGAAGCAACATTATGTTTTTGTAAACACATTTTTCCTATTTTGAATGCCCAATTACCCATAAATGCAACAAATGCAATGGGCGGAAAAACCATTTCTATATTTACCGGCGCCGCGGTTACCCTAATGATGCAATAGCTTCAGAGGAACATTGATGCGATCACGTCCACAATAACATTTTGGTAGGATTAGTGAATCACATGAGCGTGACGTATCGATGTGTGACGCAAAAGCTCCTGGGTGTGTGTGTGTTTGGGGGCGGGGCAGAGCTTTCGGGAACGCCGGCCGGGCCGCCGAGCGCCAGACAGTTTAGTAAGCGCACGTGACGCTGAGCACGCGCCTGCACACGTTAACAATTACACACATTTATTATAACCATGATAAAACATGTTGGTACGAATCTACGAGCTCGTTGCTACAATCAGCTGCAAGATTTCATGAGAAAGTTCCGATGATTGCAATAATGGCGACTGAAAGGGCCTGACTAATGTTGTGCATATCGGCTGCTTTAGAACCGTTTTCCATATCAGTATTGTGATATTATAAATATTTTTTTATTTTAATTGTTATTCAGATACCCATCTAATCTAGCTTAAACGTGTGATCATTTTACGCAACAAATATTAGATTATCAAGGGCACACCCTTCCTGGTGCGATTCAATTAGTATTTAATAATAGGGAACTCACAGCAGAAACATGTAATTCCCAAACGTAATAAACACAGAAGATGGATCAGATCCTATAATTCTGTTAAGAAACTGTTATGATACGCTGGTTTTTATATCTAGCTGTTAACATTAACACCAAAATACGAGACATTCATATTCATAGTATTATTCCTAACCTTACGCATAGAGCACCTAGGTATAAGGAAAATAAAGTCTATAAAAATCTATGTTACAATACGCCATTACAACTAAACTTCCTGAAAGAAATAAGAAGTTTCCTGAACTTGATTCATGTTGGTCAAAGCTGAAGGTTTAGTTAAACTGAGCCTTAAACCTAAGAACACAATTACTCATAAGCTATTTCAGACTTTACACGTATTACAATCTGACACAATAACTTCGTTTATTACGAGAAAGCATGATGCATAGAGCCACACCTTTTCTTTTATAACCATACTAGGATATCAGATAACTCAATTTAAAAATACGTGACGGTCCGATTAATCTTATCTGTTGTATTAAATCACTTACGTTACGTAGCAGATGTAGCTCCTTTATCGAAGCGTTCGTGGGCTATTAGAGTCAATCAAGCAAGTCACAATGCGTCGAGCAAAACATTTGTAGGGTGACGTCGAGACCCGCCTACAATTGTTCGACATAATATACACACCGCAAAACCACACGGCGAACTGGCGACCATCTCTTGTTCCAATAATAATGTTACACCTTTAAATACAAATGATACAGGTATTTGTTACAGCTTGAATTGTATGCATAGACCAACAGAATAAACAAATAATTATTCAGTTGATGAATTAAGAAAAGGCGATTTGGTGTCCGAGAAAAGTGGAATCACAAAAATCTCAAAATCTTTCCTAAATCTAACTACTTCTCAAAATTTAAATAGGTAATAGATGATTAATCAAACCAATGTTACAGAATACCAAGACTTTCAACCTAACCTTTACAAGAATGACCTGAACCAGTACTCAGAAAAGGGAAATATGTATTTCAAATTAACCTCGGGTGATAGTGAAATTGTGGGCTACGAATTATAATAAATCTTTCGAACCAACATTTACGTAATCTAGCAACAGAGCAAGTGGTCGAAATGTAGACAACACATTTATTTCCAAACGTGTTTTAGAATGTCCAAGTCAAACGCCTCGTGTGTCACGTAGAGGCTCTCAGGACACACCCCCCGACGTAGCGGACTTGCGGACTCGAGCTAAGGCAAGCAAGGTCGTTGATTACGGGACCCGCCAGACCGCACCGCCCAGACCTGTTACACTTCGCCAACATTCGCACTCAAATATTGCCAGAATACCTACAAGGATGTAGGAAAATAAACACTAGTCTACTCTGGTAATAGTGGCGTGCTTTAGTTAGGTTCAATTATGAAATGAGAATTCGAAGGACGAACATTCGGCGGTTTTTTAGAAGATGAATTTTACTTCAACAGAAACTGCTGAGGAATTGAGAATATTTTAAGCATTTTCAGTATATCTGAGTTTAGAAACTTTACTAATTTGTCCGAATGGCCAGTAGTCATTTTGATTGTAGTTAGAAGCAATTATTTGCTGCCTGCATATCAATTTTAATATTGCAAACGCAATTAACGGATAACATTAATACTGTAACAACCTTGGCAATTTCAGGATCCTAGTTTTGCAATAGCACTTCCTTGTACCCGAAATCTTGACAGTTAGAAAATAGCTCTCTTGAATGTCAAGTCAATTTGTTATGTTGACATGATTGTTTCGGTTCTTATGTTAGTTCGATATTGTTTCAATACCTGCGTAACCTGGCTATTCAAATTCTAACAAACTATACAAATATTCAAAGTAATTCAGTTGCGAACAGTCGCCGATGCACTAGTGTGCGTGTACCGTGCACAGCGTGCACACATTAGCAAGTTGGACGCACACATGCAGAGACCACACACCGACGTGGCGGGGGCCGGGGGCGGCCGGCGCCGCGACTGCCAACCTCCCTATATAAAACACTGCGCTGCCATCTGCAAGTTTCAATAGATAACTCGATTGCTGAAGAATTCGGTCCGCGTTGCCAACATTTTATGTTGTCCAGGATTGCAAAAATTGAATGTTGTGTATCTTTGACTTATAGAAGCGCGGGAATAATAATTTTGAATGAACTTAGTGAACTGTAAACAAAATTGATTTAAATAATACTTCGCTCGTAAAATTGTGTCAAATCGCAGCTGTGTGCCATAGCGTTCGTGTGTTACTGCAGCCTAGCAGAAGGCAACATCCTCTAGTTATTACAGAGTGATGTGGACTATTTGCCACCTACAACCCGAACCTGGATTTTAATGAACTATTTCAATACACTGTTCTACAAAGTGTTATATTCCATAAACATTATCATTTTGACGTCCCTTGACAAGTTTTTAAGTTGAACTCAAGAAAGAAGAAGAAGCCAGCAAGATGAGTTTCAATAAAAACAACCCCAACGCCATGGGGAAGATCATGGGCTACATCAAGCAGCTCTCCACCGAAGTGGTAAGTCGAGATTTGAACCAACTTATACTTGTGAATTTATTTTATAATTGTTAATGGACCTTAATTATTGTGCTCAACTAAGCTAAGCGTATGCATATTAAAAATTATTTAACTTAATTAAAATACAAGCAACCCATTTATTATATCCGTTATAAAAATCTGAATAGCCTTATAAAATCGCAGTAGCGAGAGTTTTTTAGAAAGCTCTGGAAAAGGCACTCGGTGGAACACAGCCGCCGCCGGGTGGCGCCGGAGTATTGACGCCGGCTCGCGTTGCCTAGCAACCTACCGTTGACAACTCTCCATAACAATCACTTACCCATGGGGATGCAACTGAAGTACAATAATTTTCTGAGGTTTTTTTTTAGAAATGCGCCATCTAGTGACGGATGCCCCGTAACTTGGGTATTTGTACTTCGTTTTAGTCACTAGATGTCACTGCACCTTAGACCGATATTTCATCGATTTAATAACAAATCTAAAAAAAGTTTTGTGATTAGAAATATTAACAAATATTGTAATTAAATAATTTTATGATTTATTTTTAATTCTTTTTTATCTATGAGGACGTCTTAGTTAATCACAATAATCACACTACTTGAAACCACTTGAAACACTGACGATTGACATTGACAGTCGACCATACTTTTAAATTAAACCGTTTTCCGTTTTCTAACGTGTTGGTTTATTCTGAGTGTTATTTTCTGGTTTTTTTATTACGATTGTTGCGTGTTCCTGGACTCTGATACTGACTGCTTCTGTGATTGACCTGGCTTCGTATTTTGGACCTGTGATCTACTGCATTTTCATTGACCCGGCTTTGTATTTTGGAACCTCGATCGACTGCTTTTACATTGACCCGGCACCGTATTTAGGACTAGAAAATGCGTCCAGTGGATCGTCTTAGGGGCGGAATGCCATCAACGTCAAGATATAAGTGCTACTTTGATTGTGACAATGACGGTAAGTTCAAAACTTTTAACTTTATAATGCACGTAATTTATCTTTTGCTGATAGGCTGCACAATATCCATTATTGTCATCCGTGCAATCTGTGGTCATCATAGTCCTTGAGTCATCAAAATCTAAGATGCACTACCACACACACTCCTGTCCTGACCCTACACAAACAATTGAAACTGCACATTAACTTTTATATCCAATCAAAAGACTCGGAATCTACGTATAAGACAAAGCCCGCTCTAGACGACCCTCTGACCAAATAACTTCATCAGGTTTTAAAACTATGATTTTACAGTGGCGTAGCATGGGATTCCGCCGCCGGCAGGTATATTTAGCTGCCGGTCAGTGGGTAGTCTTAGGGGCGAGCCCCCTTATTTAGGTACTTATTTAAATTCAAATGACTACAATTTAATAAAATTCTAAAGATGGTTTTGGCAAGAAAGAATTATTATTGATATCGACTCATGACCAGGTGCGGTCTCAGCCCATGATTTTGGGATTCACTAGGGTGCTGGAAGGAATACTTTCAGAAATTGTTACTGGCTCTCTTTGATATGTAGTGCAGCAGTGTGAAAATTTTAGCATCCTACCTAGGATTTTGTTGATTCATACACTAATGATCTATGTATAACTTTGTCGATTCATACAGCATGCAACAATATTTTTTGCAAACTAGGATATGTTAGATTTTCCTTTAAAGCTCAAAAAACATAAAGCCTTGTGTGGACTAAGCATTTATTGTCAAATTAAACGAAAAACAAGCAGATGTAAAAATTCAAGAGCGAGTCGAAAAATTTAGTACCCTGCCTGCCTGATAGGTTAGATCTTCTTTTAGTAGACAAGAAGTTATTGGGAGGTAGGCTAGAAGTATAGATAGATATCTATCTATCTTGTTGTATTTGTTATGGTGGTGGTGGTGGTATCTATACACTATGTACACCATAACAAATTACAATTTAAAACTTAATAACTAAAAGGGGTGTAACAATGGGTGGTCTTATCGCTAAAAGCGATCTTTTACAGACAACCTTTAATGTATAGTGACTCTTCTCAAGAAAATTGTATTATGGGGTGGCATAAATAGGAACTGACAATGTAAAGGCGGCAAAAAATGCCTTTGCCTCTACTGTCAACGCTATCAGCTTCTACTTGGCTTGATGCTGCAGCTAGGCGGCGGTGCCGGCCCCTAGAGTAGCGCCACCCAGGGCCATGGCCCCCTCGGCACCCCCATGCTATGCTACTGTGATTTTATTTACTTCAACTGTGGTGTTCCTGTTCTAGTACTGCTAGACCTCAGCTATTATTTCTAGTGTTAGATTAATATTCAAGGATGGTATCACAGTACATTACTAAAATTTTATACATATGATGATGATATCTATTACGGTATTTTAATGAGAGTGAGTTGTTCATGTATAAAACTTCTTGATTTCAGGCCCATTGCACCGATTTCCTAAACCTGAATACCCACATTTGGAAAAGTTTAACTCGTGGAAAAAAGTACTAGATAAAGCTTTACAAGAGAAAGGCGACATCTACATTTATAACCAAATTCGATTTTGCGACAGACATTTTGAAGAGTGTTACCGTTCAGCCAGTCACCGACTTACTCCAAATGCAATACCAACTCTAGGTACCTACTATTTAGATGTCTTATGTTATTTAAATCTTAATAGAAACAAAACCACATTTCTTTGCCTTCGCTGTAATAACAAAATTGTTCCTCAAATATTAAATAAAATTTTCTACTGAATAATCTAATCCTAATTAGAAGAAAATAAAATGAATATTATATACCAAAAATAATTGATGCAACATGCTATCTTCTAAGAATTAAATGAATATTGTTCTATATTCTACATAATTATACAGTAACTATAAATAATTTCATCCTTTTGCAGATTTATCTACATTACCAGTTGGTCAAACTCTTGAAGGTCCATCGGGACATGTCGAGGCAGACATGTCGAATTTATTAAACATTTCGCAAGATAAACTTGCTGTCATTGAGCCATCCAGCTCTACCCACTATCATAGTGATGTACAGAATGCATTACAGACAGCTGAACGCCCTAAAGGTAAATATTTTTATTGACAATTGACCTTTGACTTGTAACATTAGGTTTTTCTTTCCATCATCAGGATTCCAATTTGTTTCCACTGTAGGGTCATAAAACTTCTTGCAGAGAGAGAGAGTGGGCATTTAAGCGTACATAGGGAAATAAGGACAGAGAAAGCGACTTTGTTTTATACTATGTAGTGAAGCCTATGTGTTATTACATTTTTTATAAGCTATATTACTGTAAAGTTTCATCTAAATCCGTTTAGTAGTTTTCGCGGGAAAGAGGAACAAACATCCTCACAACATTTATAATATTAGTACTAGTATAGGATTATTTCATACTAACTGCGTCCCGCGGTTTCACCCGCGTATACCGGAATAAAAAATAGCCTATGTCTAATTCCAGGGTATAAGCTATCTACATACCAAATTTCATCCAAAGCCGTTCAGTAGTTTTTTCGTGAAAGAGTAACAAACATCATCCAAACTTACAAACTTTCGCGTTTATAATTTTAGGTAGGATTATTTCCGCACTTGCAGGAATCAATAAATGTAAGACAATAACAAATCTCCGAACTTGTAAACCTGAATTAAATGGATTAATAATAATAACTTGATATAATCCTACAACTTATGTGTCATAATAATTATTCATCCAAATAGCTAGTTCTAACCATCCATACCATTTTTTTTCGTTGGTAGAAAAGGCCCAAAATGTATGGAGTCTGAATGATCTTCTTTATATCCATTTTGTTTACCCATAAAATCCCCATAAAAATATTTATCAAGCTTGTATCTGCTGTTGTAGGAAGTCTCCACTTTTGTATCTGTTCCTCGAAGCCTACCTATTCCAATCTCTGGTCATAATATAATAACAGAACAATATTATGTAACATATTTTTATCACAATTCTATTAAAACTTTGTGTAACACTATTTCTTTGATCTGAGGTGTAACATAATTTAAATTACAGGTTCTAGGAAAAGAGGGACTTGTCAATATTTAAAACGAGTCGTCACCTCCAAAGAGAAGGAGATAATAAAGTTAAAACAGAAAGTATTGAAGCTGAAAAAGAAATATAAGGAACAAAATAACAAGAAACTCTCTGCAAGGAAAATTTCCACATCAAAATCATTTTTGAAAGAGTTAAATAAAATGCCTGCAACAATAAAAATATTTACTTCCCTCCAAATGAAATGGAAAAAGAAACCACGAGGCAGGCGATTTACATTTAACGAAAAATCATGGCATTGACCATTTACAAACAGAGTCAGAAAGCTTACAACCTCATGCGAAAAATGTTTGTCTTGCCATCAAAGCGCAGCCTACAAAAATGTTGAGTAAATTTGAACTGAAACCAGGCTTCAATCCTGATATATTTAAAAATTTAAAAGCTACAGTAGCAAAATTGCCGGCAGAAAAAAAGTTGGTCAATTTACTGTTTGATGAGGTATCATTGGCTCCGGGTGTTTTTTACAACCCTGCCCTAAAACAGATAACTGGTTTTGAAGATTTTGGGCACAGACAAACAAAAACTCGCAGATCATGCCTTGGTCTTTATGATCAAGGGTATAAAAGCAAAGTGAAACAACCTTTATGCTTTTCATTTTGCCAAGGTGCCACGAAAAGGACGATTTAAAGAAGCTGATCAAAACAATAATAAAAGAAATCTCCAATACTGGATTGATAGTTATTGCCACTATATGTGACCAATCAGCCACAAATATTTCTGTGATAAAAGTCTTCAAGAAGACACAAAACGCAAATATTTACAAGAGGGTAATGAATATAGGACCCAAGCCTTCGAGTTTGAAGACCAAAAGGTCTTCCCATTATTGATCCTCCACATCTTTTAAAGGGAATGAGAAATAATTTACTCGCCAAACATTTGAAATTTGTACAAGATGGGAAAACAAAGTATGCAAAGTGGGAACATTTGGAGATGCTGTTGAAGTTAGATGTTGGGGATGATGAAATTAGGCTTGTTAATAAATTAACAGAAAACCATGTTAATAAAGAGAAAATTCCAAAAATGAAAGTGAAATATGCTGCACAAGTTTTCAGCCAAAGGGTATCATCAGCATTGAGATTCTTAGCAAGTAAGTATGCTTTTATTGTTCTCATTATTTTCTCTATATTTAAAAAAAATTGCTATTAATTTACTAAATTAGATTTTTATTTTTAATTTACATGTTTTTAACCATCTTCATTCTCCACAGACAAATTAGAAAGTTCATTATTTTTCTTTAAAATAATATTAGATGTCCTGGCTACATTTATAAGTTCAAAAATATTTAAAAACAAACAATTGAGATGCTATTTCTCTCGATAAAATTCAAAATAAAAATACAATTCATATCTAATAATTTATCTAAAATTGGCTATGTCAATATTTAAGATGCATAAGATATATTGTTGGAATAACATTATAAATTGAAATGAAATAATAAATTAAAATTATCATATTGAAATAAAAATTTGAGACATTATGAAACTACAAAATATAGTTTAATGTTGGTTTCTTACTAATTATATTTACACCCACAACTATTTACTGAACCAACTGATAAAGACGCACAGTAAATCGTTACTGCCACTTTAAAGTTTGTAAGTTTGTGCCTTTTCGACACAGCCGTGAGGCACACCGTTTAATTTTTAATTAAATTTTTATTTTTGTTTTTTATTGTGTCCCCTAATCTGGGTCGAATAAATGTATTTTCTTTCTTTTTTCTTTAATTTCGGTCCACAATAGCAAAAAAGATTGATATGAACTGTATTCTAGTACTTATTTAATATATTGTTTCAGAACACAACCTTCTTCCGGCGGAGTGCGAAGAAACTGCTGATTTTCTACTCATTATGGACAAACTATTTGATTCTTTCAATGGACATTCATATACAGGTGATCCAAAAATTTTCAAGGGGTGTGTAATGAATAATTCTCCTCATTTTAGATTATGGACAGAGGTAGTTCCTATATTGGATTCAATGACTTTTAAAACTATAAAAAAAAAACGGGATGGTACAGAAGAAGTAAGATATGAAAAAGTGCCATCCCTTCAAAATTGGATCCACAATATTAAAACGTTTAAAGAAATGTGGGAGTTTTTAAAAATCAAATATAAAGTTACTAGCCTTTTAACCAGAAATTTCAATCAGGACCCTCTTGAAAATTTTTTTTGTAACATTAGAAGTAATGGGATACGAAATGTTAATCCCTCGTGCCTACAATTTATTAATGCGTTCAAAACTTTGTTACTTAATAATTTAAATTCGCCCCATTCTGTAAGTGCCAACTGTGAAAAAGATGAAAATAAATCACTGCAATCTTTCAAAGATCTTCTTGCTGAAAAACAAAACAATGAAATTGAATTGGTTAGTGGTGATTTTCCTATTGATTCTTTAATTAATACAATGAACCAAATTAAATGGAATGACTCGATTTTGCATGCCGAATCAAAAAAATATGTAGCAGGATACATTGTAAAAAAATCGAAATGTAAAGTGTTCAAAAAATGTGGAACATGTACTAATGATATATTAAGAAAGGAAATTGATTTTGAATCATTTAATTATGAAATAGATTATACGAAAAAATCCTTATTTAATGCATGTGATGATTTTATAAAAGGCTTATGTTTAACTGATCACCAGAAATAGTAACAAATAGCAGACAAAAATAGTAAATGATCACCAAAATGAAACTCGCATTTTAATGTAAAATGATAACCAAAGTTTTAACACTTTGCTATCCTATTTAAGTGAAATTACTCCAAAATAAATCATGCGCAAGCCAAAAATAGTAAATGATCACCAAAATTAAACCACCATTTTAAAGTAAAATGATAACCAAAGTTTTTACATTCTGCTATCCTATTTAAGCAAAATGGGTCCAAATAAATCATTGTTATCCCAAAAGTAGTAAATGATCACCAAAAGTAGTGAATGATCATCAAAATTATACCAGCGTTTTAATATAAAATGATAATCAAAGTTTTTACATCTTGCTATCCTGTTTAAGTAAACTGACTCCAAAAAAATAAGTTCGGCCTGATACAATAAATGTAATAACATTATGGGGACCCTTTTCCTGCACTAGGGTGGAAAATTGTCTATTGCATGCCTCTAAACAGTGCGATAAGAGTGTGTTTTCGAGGTGTATTGAGAAACACATTCTTCTTCTTCTTTCTCCTGCCCTGTTCCCAATTTTACTTGGGGTCGGCGCAATATGTCATTTTCTTCCATTTTCCCCTGTCACTCGTCATACTGACACTCACGCATGCATTGCAAGCCGGACACATAACTTAATATGGCATCATAATACTTTATTTGATAATAAGCCTACATTTTATGGCAATCACAGTGACTTATTTAGGCAAAAATAATATATTAATTTGGTCGTCAAGAGTTGGTGATCATTTACTAAATTTGGTGGTCGAATACAATTTAAAGTGAAGTCGTGACTAAAATAGCTGGTACTATTACATTTTTAGACTTTATTTTTCTGGTGTTCAGTAGATTTTTCTGGTTGCAAAACTAAGGGTACCAAAGCATTTTATGGTGGTCATTATATTTGTTCCCTTTATAAAATTATTAAATGAAATATATTATATGATTGTTGCATGTTTACGAGATTCACCTGAAATAAAATATCTGAAAGAAAAAATGAAATTTTACATCAATTGCCATTGTGATTTTAGTATAATTACTTGTATAGTTCATAAAAATAAATTAATTGATTTTATAATTAATATGTCAATTAATTTAATCATTCACAGTTGGTGCACCGGGGTTAATAGAATAATTAACGGAAAAATAACAAATTTCGATGTAAATGATGAAATTAAGTTACAAGCATTTAAATATTGTAATACACATAAAAAAAGGAAATAAAATATACTTAGCCGATAAATGTACTCTTTATCTTTTGTTTTTTTATTATCTCCCATAATATTATTGACTAGACTAGAAGTTGGAAACTGAAAACTGGAAACTGGAACTGGAAATTGAAATCACTGTTTTAAATTCAATTTACAGTAAATTGAATTTAAAACAGTGATTTCAATTTTCAAATTTAAAAACATATTTAAGAGAACTCTTGAAAAGCGCCATCTACCCTAACCATACATGAAGTAACCACGCCATCTTGTGACGGGGGCCCGTTAACTTTCACGCTAGTAAGTTGTTTTGAACGATGAGTTGCGTATCTATCTCTATATAGTGTATTATCTATGCACTTACCTACCTTTTAAGAAAACAATCCTCTTATTTAAATGTTGTCACATATAATGTAAAAAAAATGCAGTGAAGAAACTTTAAAAAGGCAGATTGCCGTCAGCACGACCGCGTTGTATCGAGGCGGCCTTGCAAGGCCAGACACGGCGGCAGATGGCGCCGGTCGTTAATTTGACAATTCGTTATCTTGCTGAATTTTTGTATAATTAATGTATACAGTATTTATTTATTTAACTTGAAAGAACATTTCAATAAATATACTTAAGAAAAATAAAATGTTATTTTCAGACTCATTTTCATTTCTCCGTCGTCAGATTTTTTCCCACTTTTATGTCATATTCCATTCTATTATTGAGATATCAAAAAATAAAAAAACATTAATTACATATTATTTAATTATTTCTTCCGAATGCTATTACTCCTGATTAACATAAATTCAGATTTATACTGACACACTAGCGCCATCAGTTGTTATGAAATCTAAATGAACTTTCTTCTCGTCATAGCAGTAATTACAACTTCTGATAGATGGCGCTTCTATTAATAATACTCTTTGTTTCTTCGAGATGTCGCCACTTTAGATTAGTTAGCACCTTCAAAATACTATTATTTGTATTTGCAAACAATTTTAGGTAAAACATCTTTTAAGTTCAAGGAAAGAAGTATACGGCAAACTCATCGTGCCGTAACTAAAATTGTTAAAAAAAAAAACAAGACTTAATTTTATTATAAACATATTAGACCAAAAATATTTGTAAAAGTGAAAGTAGGATTTCGAGTTGATCGGCGAAGGACGGACATCAATTAATACAATGTTTATTTCAAGTAACTAAACTTGTTATTCTTCTCTGATCAAATAAATTATTGCGGTGTGCCAAAAAAAGTTTTGAATAAAAGATTCGAGTTTATCGATCTCCAAAATTGCATTTAAATACGATTCTGTGCAATTTTGTGTAAATTCACCACTTTTACAAATCATCAATAATAGGAATATAATTAACCATAGTTCGACCTCCCCAAGACGACTTTGATGATAAGATCTCAATAGAAACACGTGAGCGTCTTAATGAACCGTGACTTTAATGTCAATCACGTCAGCCCTAGCGTTTGTAATTAAATCGATTACTCGATGGATTTTCATGTGATTGATTAAATTTTCTTAAGCCGAGTAAAAAAATAACCTACCACAACAGAATGATAATAAAAAGAGAAGTCATTAAATATCAGAACCTTTTTGTATGCCTATTAAACCTCTCTTCTCACACTGGACACAAATCAGAATTCAACAACAACAAACAAAAAATATAAGTCATCATGGAAGTGATGTCATCCGTAAATATTTATTTACAATATGATGAATTAAAAAGAATTAATAACTGGCTTGCAATGGACAAAAATAATAACATAACAATTATGGGTCGCCAGAGTTATGATACATTTAATAGCAATTCAGAGGTAATCAGATTAAAAACCATAAGAAAAATGTTTAAACACTATTCAGAAGCAAGTAATTTAGAGAATCAAAATTATGTCTGGCTACTATATGTCCGTCCAGGCCAGAATGTAAACATACTGCCGTCAATGAACCATTGGTTACAGGTATGACATGCAAAGAAAGTGTTTATACATTGTTTTATAAACATCATTATAACTAATGGACAATCGCATGATAAAGTCAAGAATATTGAATGTGGACAGTAGTGGCGACTGTGCTCGTTATAGACAAGTCGCCTGACTGGCTCTCTTGTCAATTTATTCGCGACTATTCTTTCCAACGGACAATTATGATAAGAGCGCGGAGGTCCTGTGTGAAGTGGCGTTTGGAACAGGATTCTGTGTGCGGATCGGGTCATGGCATCAACTACGCATATCACTAGGTTATCGAGAACATGCAGTGGCCATATGATAGTTTGTGGTCAGCTAGCAATGTGTGTTTTCTGACCTCCGACTCCCTGGGCTTATAATTCTTATCATCGGGACTTACGCACATAAGATAGCGGATATAATAAATGGGGTATGTTTGCGGATGATTACTCCAGTAATGTCTAAAGAACTAGAGTGACCGGTCTATAATAGCAATTGGTGTGTTACTATTTTAAAGCTAGTACTAGTAGTATGATCAGGAAACAACAGTGAAAAATAACATATTTTTAATTTTCCAGGGTGGGAGCGAGCAAACTCGCCGAGGTCAAGGCGACGAGGAGAGGTTGTACCGGACCCGAGGGCCCAAGTACTCTAGAGTCCCATCAAGACCGACGCTTTCTGCTTCTACGACCTGTACCTCTCTGGCAGAATCTTGTGGGTCCCAAGGGACATTGGTGCCTAACTACGCAACAATCCCAGAAACCGTTTCCACTGAAAGCAGCAGTGAAGACGAGCAGGACTCATTCGAGAACACCCGTCGCCATTTCCAACAACTTCGGCAGATCAGTCTAGGAAACGAGTTTAAGTACAAGATGGAGATGGAAATAAAGAGTGCAAAGGAGGAGAATTTGAGAAATTCGATTCCTTTTGTCAAACAACTGAGCACTGACAGCAGTAAAGTAAAACCGGACTATGCAATCAACGGGGATACTCCACCATATGCTCCGACAACCCAACGACTATTTCTGTGGACACAAGTAAGTTACCTAAGGCTTTTTAATAAACATTGATAGGTTATTTTAATCTTCCGTGTAACAACACCTATTTTTATGATCGAAAACACTTCTATTACGCTGTAAACTTGCGAATTAGTGGAAAATTCTATTTACAAACACTCTTTTATACCAGTAGTAAAATCTGCGATTTCGATAAGACGTATCAAATGAAAAAAGTACTTATGAAGCCGTGAAACTTTTCCTTTTGATTCAAGAGTTCAGTCAATCTATACGTGTTCAAGTGTGATCAACAATTTAGATCAGAACCCTTTACTTATATAAAAGAGAGTGATGATGATATTCACAATAACAACAAATGATGTTGATCATGCTATAACCACGAATAGGAAAGCTGTAAGTTTATTTTCGTTTGCAAGTTTGCGAAATAAAACCCTATGTACCTTTCAGATAATGTGCATTAGGTACACCGTTCTGGCAAACTTAGGACTGTATGCAAGCTGAATGTAAATAACTTTATAATATGGGTGCAGGGGTGGCAAGGGGGTACATAATAAAACCAACGACCACCGCCCACCACCGCCCACGGAACTTCGTAGCATTCTAGTAAAAGTCCGCGACACTACGTAGTACGAAAAATCTTTTGCGATTCCCTTTGTATGTTACAGCGCATTTTGATTAAATCTGTGAATTCATTTCGACTTATAAAATGTCTTATGAAGGACCATTGCAGGTGACCATCATAAATAACACTTAGACAAAAAATGTGCAATGACAAAGTATTTAACTGTTTATTTTATTGTTTCAGCTTTTGGCCGCATTCGCTGTGTCTATGGGTTCGTTGATTGTCGGCTTCTCGTCCGGCTATACTTCTCCTGCATTGATAAGCATGAACTCTACGCTTCACATGACTAAAGAAGAGGTAAGCTGGATTTTAAAAATGTCTTAACGGTATAGTAGTAATTAATTACCAAACTGTTAATATCATTTCTCCGTTACATTAATCTGAAGCAGAAAGATTGATTTACCAAGAATTTTGAAATCATATTATCATTGTGGAGCAAGCCAAACATTCAGTTTTATAACATTGAAATATGTAATGTTATTAGTTTGTTATTATAACTGAAGCTAATAAAGAACGGTGTGTTAATTTATTGAATAGAAAATTAATAGTAATTAAACAAGATAAGGAACTACCGATTTCTTAAAAATATAATTTTTATTTTCTTTCTATTACAGTCAACATGGGTCGGCGGTCTTATGCCTTTGGCTGCATTGGTTGGTGGAGTCGCAGGAGGACCTCTGATAGAATGCATTGGAAGACGATGGACCATAATGGGAATGGCTTTACCATTCTTCCTCGGCTGGATGCTCATAGCAACTGCGTCAAACGTGCTAATGGTGTTCGCTGGAAGAGTTTTCTGCGGAGTGTGTGTCGGAATAGTCTCCCTGGCATTCCCAGTTTACCTCGGTGAAACGCTACAGCCCGAAGTACGAGGTGCGTTTGGATTGTTGCCTACTGCCTTTGGTAACACTGGAATACTTTTATCATTCTTTGTGGGAAGCTACCTTGACTGGTCGAAACTAGCATTCTTTGGAGCTGCATTACCGGTACCATTCTTCCTGCTCATGCTGCTTACGCCTGAAACCCCACGCTGGTTTGTGTCCAAAGGACGCCCTGAAGATGCTCGTAAAGCGCTTCAATGGCTTCGAGGAAAAAATACAAACGTTGACAAGGAAATGAAGGATCTTACACGTACACAGGCTGATTCGGATAGAATAGGAGGAAATGCTTTCAGACAACTTTTTACTCTTAAATACATGCCCGCTGTCCTTATTTCTCTTGGATTAATGTTGTTCCAACAGTTAAGTGGTATTAATGCAGTAATTTTCTACGCCGCGTCAATCTTCAAAATGTCTGGAAGCACTGTTGACGAAAACTTATCTAGTATCATAATTGGAATCGTCAATTTTGTTTCTACATTTATTGCCACCGCTATCATTGACCGCTTGGGACGTAAAATGTTGTTATACATTTCCTCAGTTTCTATGATAGTTACTCTAGTTTCACTGGGAGCTTACTTTTATGTGATGGATTCAGGAGTTGATGTCACGGCTTTTGGATGGTTGCCACTTGCTTGTCTTGTCATTTATGTATTGGGATTCTCTATTGGCTTTGGACCCATCCCGTGGCTCATGTTAGGTGAAATTCTACCATCCAAAATCCGTGGCACAGCTGCATCTCTTGCGACTGGATTCAACTGGACGTGTACCTTCATTGTCACTAAAACTTTCCACAATATCATCGACGCCATTCATATGTACGGTACAGTGTGGCTGTTTGCTGTCATTTGTTTAATCGGGCTGTTTTTCGTAATATTCTTTGTCCCTGAGACTCGAGGTAAAAGTTTAGAGGAGATTGAAAGGAAATTAACAGGGGGTTCACGAAGAGTGCGGCATATTAGCAGCAGTAAGCAACCACAAAATGGCTGTTAACTCCCGAATTGATTAATGTCTAGGAATAATGTACATTCCAAAATATCAAGTGATGAACTGTGTTAGAAAGCAAATTTTAGAATATGTAATTAGGCAAAGCACTGAATCAGTGCGGGCTGAAGACTGAATGGGAATGTAGCCATAAGTTTTATATTAATAGGTGTAAATAATAGTAAATTAGATTAGATATTAGAATGTCTTGAAACAGTTCCTTTAGTTGTAAAATTGTCGTAGCATTCCGCTCTGCGACGGTGCTCGCTATTATTCAAGTTCCTTGATAACAATGTACTGGATCTGTTTTGGAAGACTCACTCGTATTTAAAACTATTGTGTAATAAATTGTACATAGGAGAACAATAGCATATCCTGTAGAATTGTATGTAACTGTACAATCTATGAAATTAACATCTACCATTGCAATTAGACTCAAACCACTCAGAGAAAGCTTGTCAAATTTTATATTAAGTAGATCTGTAACTTATTTTAATAATGATCATGACAAATCTGTTTAAGTAGATACTGTAGTAACCAAATAATTGTTTTAAGTTGCTTGTATAGTATAATTTGATCTTCCGTTTACACTATATAAGAAGACTTCGTATATTATGGAGTCAGTATTTATTGTTGTTATTTTTAATACAAAATAATTTATAATTTAATACTTTGTAGTTTTATTTGCATATTACTTCAACAGTCCATTTCAGACGGTAATGATGGGACAAAATCGCTGAATAATTTGTAAACCTTATTAAAACGTCGTATATTGCTTAGTACGATATCGATCCTACATTTTTCTGCAGTTTTGAACCAAATTGTTTAATAGTAGGTATTATGTATATCTACAACAATATCACACTCATAAGGAAACTGCCTATACTTCTTAGCAGACAAAGTTATTATTATTTTGATAACAGTGTGTTATTGTTCCGAATGATAACACAGGATCGACACAAGACGCTCTCGTCATTGAACTATAAACTATTGTTATTATAATAATGAATAAAGTCCAATGCCTCAGTAAACACGAGTCTAAGATAATAAAAAAAAAAACAAGATCAAAGTTTAATTTTAAGAAAAACCATTCCGCCAATTATACAACTGATATCGCAACAAAACTTAATTAAGTTAAATCATCGGAAACTAAATGTTTATCATTATATGCGGGAAACAGAAATCATATTTGCCTTTACTAGAGTAGGCAGGTACAATCCGAAGCATTGAGCATTTCACAGACTAAACAAATCTGCCTATCCTTTATCTATTCAACAATGTTAGGGTCCGTTTCCAGTCTATTGGGATGCAGCAGAGTTTCGGTGTTTTGAATGGAGCAATTCAATATGAAACACTGCAACTATGTATATGCCTATCTGACATCCACAATCCAGTTATCCGGGTAAGCTGAATAGTTTTCTAGTAGTTACTTAGTTTCATTTGAAAAATAATTTTAGCTAAGATACTCCATTAACCGAGGAAAGCTTTAGGCTGCTTTAGATCCCAGTGCCGTGAGCGGTATCAGTACATTGTGATTTTTGATATTAGATTATTATCGCGGGTAGTTGCAAGGTCAACACATAAATAAAACTACTCCTCAAATAATTTTTAATTAAAATTATATAATTAAAAGTTAAATCTAAATTAATGTATATAACATTAGACTGATTAAATCTACCTGCTGGTAAAGTGTTTCTCCTACACAGTCTTCACTATTATCACACTACCACTTCACTGTTTACTCAACTGTCATTATTCAAATTGTTTATAATGAAAATGGATCCAATCAATAACACAGTGACTGGTTTGATGGACATGTTCCATAAGAGGATGACGGAGTTCGAGGCGCGGCTTCAGAAGGCTCCAGCAGGACCATCAAATACCTCAAACTTGGCTGCAGAATACTCCGTTTTCAGGGAGTTCATAACTCAGGCGCTCAACAGTCTACAGCAACAAGTTGAGCTTCTCGCCAGGACTGTCGACTCGATGGAGATGCGCGGACGAAGAGGAATTTTGTTACTGCATGGTGTCCCCGAGGAGAAGGATGAAGACACCGCAAAGGTAATTGTCGGAGTTGTGAAAGACCGCTTTCAGATCCATGGTTTCACTGGAGATGACATAAAGCGGTGCCACAGAATGGGTCGGTCTTCATCCACTTCAAGGCCTATCCTTTTTAAGCTTCGGGATGTTGCTGTCCGAAACAACATTTGGTTTGAAAAAACCAAACTAAAAGGCACTGGCATCACCATCTCAGAGTTCTTGACCAAATCACGACATGACCTGTTTATGGCTGCGAGGAAGAGGTTTGGCGTGACAAAGTGCTGGACGAGGGACGGGTGCGTTTATGTACTGGCACCCAATGGCTCACGGCATCGCGTTACATCCTCTGCAGAACTAAACTCTTTACAGTCCCGTGATGGCACCAAGTCTCCTGAAGAGGCATCAATCAACGCTCCACAGAAGCCCGTGCTAGCAAGCAGGCCCAAGCGTGCTGTTGCCAACAAAAAGTGAAGTGTTTTTCAACGAATAATAACGTGTTAAGACCGGGTATTGGTGGTGTTATTTTCTTGTTACGAGTACCCACTTCCTTCATATCTATTTCTCTTCGTATAATCTATTGTTGCACTTTTATATTTCTTTGCTTGTTATAAACTTATATAATTTGTAAACAAGTGGGTGTCCGTTCTACAAATCTATTGACACATTTGACATGTAATGACAGCTGTCATGTCACTGATGCGCTGACATTCTCGCAATCAAAATTGATGTATTGATATTCACGATATGCTTTTTTTCCACTTGCTGCCCGGTCTACACAATTGTAAAAAGATTTTTTTTTTGTTTAATTAATCTTGCATAACCAGCGGGTGGATGAGATTAATTGCTTTTTGTTTTTTTTTTGTTTTTATTTGTTTGTATTTTTTTTTCTTCTATATAGTCACCGTAAGATTACAAACATCGTTAGATTACAATCTATCTCGAGAGATTGTAAACTGTCGAATTATTGTGAACCGTAACATCTGATTGCAATTTAACGCATTATTTTTCGCTATATTATAATCTATCGATGAGAAATTGTCAAATTGTCAACTGTCCGAAAGCTCTCCCTGATTGGTCAGTCTTTTTGTAAGATCGACCAATCACGACCAGCCGTTCTGTTCCCATGGAGTTCCCGTAGAGTTAGGAATGAAATAGAGGTGTCAGTTAAATAAAATAAATGCTCTTCAAAAATTCTTCAAGTATTAAAATATAAAAATAACTCTTATAAAAATACAGTTAGGTATTTTGTCTTCAAATACAAACTAATATTTAAAAATAAAATAAAAGGGGTGCTAATTAAACAGGCTTCTTTTTAATATCATTATTCGCCCCCAAAAATGTATGTTGCCTTCTAAATTACTAAGTCAGCCACAATTAATAAAGCGTCGAGCATCTAAATAATACTATCTTAGCCACGAGTTATCTTCCACTCTAAATACAACTCAGCATGATGGTTATTTTTTTGCATCTAAAGGACAATGGGCGATTCCGGTCCAAATGTCCACCACGAACGAGACTTATATGGCTAGATAGCCCGTTAAATATAGAACATTTTTTGTTATGAAAGTAAAAAAAATATAATGCCAGAAAAAAGTTATAGCAAAATCAAATAAAACATTTTATAGAGTTTTTCAATTTCATTTTTTCAATTATTTTTCTGTTCGATTTTCGTACTTTCTGTAACTTCTGACGAAATAGAATTGTTCATTATTAGAGAGAAGGTACCACCAGTTACATCGAACTTTCTTAGATCCAGGAACCGCTGAGTATACTCAAGCACTTCTGGCGCCTCAATTGGTTAGTGATTCGTACATCCATCGGGCAAAAAAAAAATGGGCTGTTTATAAGCAATTGTGTCTTACTCATCTTAGTTTTAGATAAAGTGCGGAAATGGAAGTGGAATAAAATAAAAAATAATAATGGTAACATACAAAAACTACTGAAAATTAAGAATACATTTTTGGCTGTAACTTTTTTTTGGCATTGTTTTTTTTTTACTTTCTTAGTAAAAGTTACTCTAAATTAAGTGGACTATTTAATTATGTAGGTCTCGTTCGTGGTGGACATTTGGACCAAACTTCATACATTCTTGCCCAATCTCCTTTGTAGCATACATTCTAACAGTAAACTTCTTAAATACTATTAAATGACATCATAAAAATATTTATTTACCTTCTAATTTTTAACTCGTACCTACTGAGTTTTTTGTTTAAAATATAACACATCCCATATTAATTGACCCAGCATGGAAGTAAGCATGCAACATGCAGCAAGCATAACTTCTGTCACGGCTCCGGCGCTGCGGGGCTCCGGCGGTCCCATGCGAGCTTATCGTCGCAGATGGTTTTCACGCTCACCACCGCAGCTTCGGCTTGCTGGCCGGCTCCGCCGGCCAGCCTCAGCCGCGGCGGCGAGCGCTGAAACTACCTGCGCCTCAGCTCGCAGGCCGCCTCGCCCCTCCGCGCCTACGCGGTTTTGAATTGCACTCTAGGGGTAGGGCAGACAAGACTACGTGGAGTCGGTTTTGCAGCGATTCGTTTTCGTCACTAACTTCAATTTTTAATACAATTTTTAATTGTGTGTAATTTGAGTCTTAAAAATTAAGTACAATTTTTGATTTTATAAAAAATTAAACCGTCACTTATTTTTGCACGTCAAAGAGCTGTGACACCGGGAGTTGCAAAGAACATTGTCTTTTTTGACGTTCTTCCAATCAGCGCGCAAGATGCATTCCGTTCTACGCCAGTTGACAATTTGACCGCTCTACATCGCTCTCGATCTTACAAAAAGACTGACCAATCAGGGAGAGCTTTCGGACAGTTGACAATTTGACAATTTCTCATCGATAGATTATAATATAGCGAAAAATAATGCGTTAAATTGCAATCAGGTGTTACGGTTTACAATAATTCGACAGTTTACAATCTCTCGAGATAGATTGTAATCTAACGATGTTTGTAATCTTACGGTGACATATATACTCTTTATTTAATACTTTATACATACACACAATATATAATGTCTTCGCGATACGATAGTGACAGTTGTGAGTCCGAGAACTTTTACTCAGCAAGCATTAATAATGACAGTTTTTCTAGCTTACCTTCACTTGCGGACACTTTAGATGTGCAGTTCTCTGATGTTCCTGGAAATTTTAATGTCGTTCACATAAACGCACAGAGCATTCCGGCTCATTTTTCTGATATGCTGGCAAGTTTTAACTGTAAGAACGTTCATGCGATTCTTGTCTCAGAGTCGTGGCTCAAACCTTGTCTTCCGTCCATTGCTTATACTCTTCCAGGTTTCCAGCTTATAAGAAACGACCGCACGAGTGGTAGTGGTGGTGGTGTTGCCATATACCTGCGCTCCTATATTACTTTTTCAATTATTGATATTCTACCTCATAACATGTTCACACTACTGCAATCATACCTGGAGGACCGATTGTTCTTTGTAAAAGTAAACGACGCCACTTCGCCACTGCACAGTGTAAACGCAGGCGTTCCACAAGGATCCGTGCTCGGGCCAATCTTATACCTCATCTTCATTTCTGACGTACCACATTCAGAAAATGTGATGACTGCCACATTCGCTGATGACACAGCCGTCCTTGCATCAAATAAAAACCCGGAAGAAGCATCGAGATCCCTACAAAATCACCTGGACAAAATTTACAATTGGATGTGTAACTGGCGTATCAAAGCTAGTGCTTCGAAGTCCAATCACATTACATTCACATTAAGAAAAGAAGATTGTCCCCCAGTGAAACTAGGCCACGATACCCTACCTCATAACACAGTTGTGAAATACCTCGGATTCCACCTTGATCGTCGACAGACATGGAAGCACCATATAAAAATTAAATTATAAATTTAAAAAAACCCCCGACCCAAAAAAAGTACGCAATAATTATGACAAAAGGTTAAAAACGCTAAACCCTATAAAAAGCAAAAAATAACTTTTAACACTACGTAAACTAAATTTTGTCGTGTCGGGGGACCGCTCTAATTCATTACTTTAGATACGTGTTTTTTTTAAAACGAATGTTGTAATTAGTTAGGTATCATTTGATTTATGTAATTATTTATGAAGGTAAAAAGCGGTCCCCCGACACGTCAAAATTTAGTTTACGTAGTGTTAAAAGTTATTTTTTGCTTTTATAGGGTTTAGCGTTTTAACCTTTTCATAATTATTGCGTACTTTGGGTCGGGGTTTTTAAATTTATAATTTAATTTTATTTCATGCTTTTAAAGGAGCTCCTTAATTTTTCCTTCTTTCATTTAATTTATTTTATCTTAAGATGGGGTCGCTATATGCGATCTCGGCCAAAGGAAGCTGTTTAACAATCCTCATGACAAACTGGCTCTGGGAGAATTGCACAGATTGAGAAACAATAAAGATTAACCTTTGGACATTCTAGATTTTCAGCAAAAATATAAATCGGTTTATCCGTTTCATTCCGGCATTCCAGGGTTTCATCCGCCACATCCCATTTCCAGCATCAGGTTCTCGTCAATCAGAAACATGAAGAGAACTCGTCAAGACAAATTCAACGAGCCCAAACTCGATGGGTTTACTAAAAGGCAGTTCAGGGTTACGTCTCCTACCTTCGTGCCCTAACAGCAGACCAGCTCAGTGGTTCCAAAAGACATTAGTGTTACAAATTTCAGATCCCACATATACTTGCAAGTAAACTGAGCGTGTAACATTCCTATCACATCTAGCAAACGAGCTGATGACCTTGAAGACCTGAACCGATTTCCACCAAACATAGCTAAGAACACTCCTGACTGACATACCTTTTAAACAAAAAAAACCGCATTACAATCGGATCATCCGTTTGGGAGCTACGATGCCACATACACACACACACACACACACACACAGACACGTCAAACTTATAACACCCCGTCGTTTTTGCGTCGGGGGTTAAAAAAGAAAAGGGATGAATTAAACCACAGATTTCGGTCACTTTATTGGCTAATGGGAGGAAAATCCAAATTGTCACTCAATAACAAATTGATTATTTACAAAGCTATCCTCAAACCAGTCTGGACCTACGGGATTCAACTCTGGGGCTCAGCTAAACATAGCAACATCGAAATCCTCCAAAGATTTCAAAACAGTGTTTTCAAAACAATCACAAATGCACCTTGGTGCACTAAAAGCACTGAAATGCATGAGTATCTTGAAATGCCTTCCGTTAAAGAAGAGGTTAAAACTATGATCAAGTCCTACAGAGAGAGAATAATAAGGCATGAAAACGAACTTGCAAAAATGTTGAATGAACCACTGCCAAAACGACGATTGAAACGACACCATATCTGGGACTTGACGTCTTCACCGCATAACTAACTTCAAAGAAAGCAAAGAAAGGCAACTCGACATTGGTCGTGTGTGTCTACAAATATAAATACATTCATTCAAACATCTGCTTATGGTCGAGAGACCGATCGCATGATAGCAATAAACATAACAAAAAAAAAAATTATTGATATATCAGCACAACCACCGCCACCAAACGCTGTTGAGCATCTTTTCCTGGAGTTAACAATGAGTCACACCAAAATCCTACTTGGTGTATATTATTGTTCCTCGCTACGCATCAACTTTTTTTCCTCCCTTGAACGAATCTTAGAAGATTCTATAACGTCTTACAGTCACATTTTTGTTGTCATTTATTTATTTAGAACATATAATTTACATTTTTAAATATTAAATATAAAAATAAAAAACATTTAAAAATATAAAAAATAGGTTGCCACCGATGTCGGGCACAGGGTCCAAGGTACCGGTGGTTAGGGTCCCAGAGACAGAAACCTCCTCACAATACGTGCCGTATCAAGGAGTACTGCCTTCTGAATCAGTCCCTTGATCCAGCCGCCCAACGAGAGCCTCCTGAGGTGTTCGTCGAGGCTCTTGCCTATTAAACCATTGGCCGTAACGACAATCGGCACAACAACAGCCGTGTCGACACTCCACATGGCGACAACCTCGTGCGCTAAGTCGAGATACTTTATTTGTTTCTCTTTCTCAGCTTTCACAAGGTTCTCGTCATGCGGAACGGCGACATCGACTATCATCGCGCGGCGCGCTAATCGATCTATCACCACAATATCAGGCTTATTGGCTACAATAGTCCTGTCAGTGATGATAGATCGATCCCAGTACAACGTGATATGGTCCTTTTCGAGAACTGGGTCGGGCGCATACTTGTAGTACGGTACCTCAAGGTCTACAAGGTTGTATTGCAGAGCAAGCTGCTGGTGGATGATCTTGGCCACTTGGTTATGCCTGTGCAAATATTCACCGTTAGCCAAACGAGAACAACCAGATATAATATGTCTGATAGTATAATATGTCACAGTCACATTATTATTATGGGTGATTTCAACACCTGCATTCTCAAAAATGATTCTCGATCTGCTTCTCTTCAAGCTGTGATCAATTCTAGTAATTTATCGATACTTCCTTTGAACGCAACACATCACTTTCCACATTCTACTCCTTCACTTCTTGACCTAATTTTCGTTTCTTCTCCTGACCATGTTGCCAAACATGGACAGTGTTCGGCTGATGCCTTCTCTTATGATCTAATTTTCCTTTCTTATAAAATTCGTCCCCCGAAGGCAAAGTCAAGAGTCCTTCTGCAGCGTAATTTTGGTGGCATGGATCTTGAGAACCTCCGTGAAGATGCTGCTAACATTGACTGGAGTACGCTTTTTATTTCGGAGTCTGTGGATGAAAAAGTTGAACTGTTTTCGCAAAATTTAATTGCGCTGTATGACGTTCACGCTCCCATTCGAGCTGTTAGAGTTAGGCATCTGCCATCTCCATGGCTCACCAGAGACTTAAAACTGGTTATGGCTAAAAAGGCAGCAGCTAAGTCCAGATACAAGGCTCGCACTAACTCTACAAATTGGGAAAAATACGTCAATATACGAAATCACTGCAATAAGGTGTGTAGGAATGCACAGCGCCAACACTTTCATACGTCGGTTGAGAATGAAGATCCAGCCAAAGTCTGGCGATTTCTTAGATCAATGGGGATTGGAAAGTCTCGTAGTGAAAAAGTTCCTCAAGATATTAACATCAACTTATTAAATCAACATTTCTCATCGTCGTCTAACTTTGACATGACAACAAAGTTAAATACTTTAAACCATCTTTCTAACATTCCATCCCCTGATTATTCATCTTTTGTCTTTAATCAATTTGCTGCTTGTGATGTTAAGAAGTGACTGTGTCAGCCGTAAAATGATCCTCCCGATCCTTGATGAAGTCCTTCCTGTCATATGTCACATCCTAAACTATTCCATTTTCAGTGGTGTTTTTCCAGATGCTTGGAAAGAGGCCCAAATTATTCCTCTCCCAAAGAAACCTAATCCCACATCCTTCTCCGAGTATCGTCCTATATCCATATCCATTACCATTCCTTTCCAAAGTCCTAGAACGTCTTATTCATAACCAGCTAAGCTCATTCCTATCCAAGAATAGACTTCTTAATCCTTTCCAATCCGGTTTCCGTCCTGCTCATAGTACTGTAACAGCCCTGGTCAATATTACGGATGACATCAGACTGGGCATGGAAAATGGGTAATTAACGGTACTTGCACTGCTGGACTTCAGCAATGCGTTTAATGCCGTTGATTTTGACATTTTGCTTGGTATTCTTTGCTCTCTTAACATATCTCCAACGGCCATTGATTGGTTTCATAGTTACCTGTACGGGCGCCGGCAACGTATTCGCATTGAAGATAAATACTCTTCATGGTGTGAAACGACTGCTGGTGTGCCGCAGGGTGGCGTGTTGTCCCCATTACTCTTCGCAATGTTCATTAATTCAATTTCTAATAAACTTCTTTCTTCCTATCACCTTTATGCAGATGATCTCCAGATCTATTCACAGGCTCCACTGGATCAACTTACAGAAGCAATTGAGGCCATAAATAAAGATCTAAGTCAAATAGCTGAGTGGAGTAGGTGCTATGGACTAAGCGTAAACCCTCTTAAAACCCAGCTCATTGTTATCGGCAGTTCACGGATGGTATCAAGAATTGACTGGTTTCGTCCCCCGCAAGTCATTTTTGATGGTGTCCAAATACCCTTCAGTAGTTTGTCTTGGGAACCACAGTTGCAGGAAATCAGCAGACGATTATTTGCTTCTGCAGGATCACTGAGACGGCTGCGGAATTTTCTACCCATTGCCACGAAAATTGCGCTTGCACAATCTCTTTTACTTCCTATCCTTGACTATGCCGATGCCAGCTATCTCGACCTCAGAGTGGACCAACTAGATAAACTTGAGGGACTTCAAAATGTTTGTATAAGATTCCTATTTGGCTTGCGCAAATATGATCATGTATCAGAATTTCGCACTAAACTCAAGTGGCTTCCTATACGACTTCGTCGGAATGCTCATATTCTTTCTTTACTGTACTGTATTCTCTTCCACCCTACGACCCCTTCTTATCTTAAAGATCGTTTTGAGTTTGTATGTGACACGCATTCGCGGTCTCTAAGGTCATCAGAGAATTTAAAACTGAAGATGCCGGTGCATTCCTCGACATTTTATGACAAGTCATTTGTTGTCCAAGCAACTCGTCTGTGGAATGCACTGCCTGTATCAATCAGGCGCGCACAGTCACTTGCTGTATTCAAGGGTATGGTGAAGAACTATTATCTGAATCTTTAACACTCTCTCTAGTTTCTTTATATTTATATTTTTGTCTCCCATCCAACTATCCTTAAATATGTGTATGTATTGTTTATTTTATACTTGTATATATAACTATTTAATCATTATTTGTACGCCTACTACCCTCATCTATCTATTTAAAATCGACTCCATCCAAAGGTTGTCTGTAAGAGATTGCTTTTGAGCGATAAGGCCGCCTGTTGTACTCACACGTATTTGTTTGTAATGTCCTTGTCTATGTTTCTTTGGTGTACAATAAAGAATATTCTATTCTATATTATATTCTATTGTGCATAAAAACGTACATAGTTGTGAAACAAAATCTTTGCACATTGTAGCGCGTAGACATTTTGCCACTAGTTTAGGCTAGGCGTTTAACTCCTTATAGAAACAATCATGTACTTAAAAATGTGGATACCGTTTATCTTTTTTTTTTAATGTTCAGATTTCATGTAATCGGTCGCACAGATTGTCCCAAAAAATAGAATAGAATAATTAAAAAAATATATGTCGTAAGAAGATAAGATAGACATATGATAAATAGAAATGCTTTAACTAAGCATGCAAAGTTTAAACAAAAAAGATAATAAAAAACGTTACAACGTATGTAACTTAATTTATAGAACAGTGCATGACAAGCCTGAGCTAAGCATGCAGTTACAACAAAAGCTTTTTAAACATTGAAAACTTAGTTACGTACTGTCGCGGTGGTTAGGCATCTTCTCGTGGTTTACAAGTTACCTAGGCGCCGCCGGCTAAGAATTAACTTCGTCTTGGCTACGTCTCGGCTACGCATTAGCTACGTCTCGGCTACGTCTACTACGTCTTGGCCAGCATAGCTGTGACATGACTACGTCTCGGCTACGCCATGACTACGCAATTGCTACGCCATGACTACGCAATGACTACGATTGGGCTACGCGTTAGTTACGATAATTCCTTCGTGTCGGCTACGCGTTAGCTACGTATGCACTACGCTTTGGATAAAAGATAGTAAGATATTTTCCCTTGAAAACTGACAGCTGTCAGCTGCATAAAACATTCGGTATTCCTATAGTTCGAGTTTAAGTTTCCATCCAAGGAAAAGTGTTACAAAAGTACGCTACGCGTTTCTAGTGTCACGTTATGCATTCTATACACTTAGCCTTATACATGCTTCGTTATCAAACTAAATTCCTAAGGAATCTAAAAATACGATGTGCATTGTTATTGTAATAATGAAAGGGAAGTTTTGTTATAGACAAATAAAAGAAAAGAGAACAGAACAAAATATTTATTAAAGGATTGGAAAAATCTGAAATGTATTAGTTATTGTCATGTTTATCTGTACTGGCATTTTATAGCTTAGACATTTACACGTCGACGTGTCAACACATGGAACACATGCTAGACGATTAGATCAATAAAAATTGTTTACACCTTTACGATCAGGATAAACAAAATACATTGACGGCACGACAAGAGTTATAAAAAAATCTGCACTATTCATTAAATCACCTGCTATTTCTAGTCAAAAATTAATAAATAACAATCAAAGAGGTAACTTTTATAATGTACTTGATACATAATAAGACTTGTACAAAATGTTATAAAATACGTACCTGTGTAACCATTAATTATATTACGAATATTAAAAAAAATATATATAAAAATTATTATAATCATACAAATTGTAATAAAAAAAAATGTTTTTAAGATAACTTGAACACCCCATGTTATGGTTAGCATTTAGTTATCTTTCTGGTCCACACCACATGTTACAGTACCCATCGAAACACGTGATAACTGGACACACCCATTTTTGAGCAGTTGTGGGTGTGTCCCAGTAAGCACAATAAGTTTAATAGAACCTCCTAGTTCTTGAAATAGAAATCTTTTCTTCTGCGAATTATTTTTTCCATCGATGTAATACAATTTAATTCAAGAACAGGTCAAGAACTTTTATTTTCGCGAGTCCTTTTAATTTAACCTCTGGTATAGAAAATGTTTTATCGTAAATGTGCATCTACAAGGAATGTAGAGGAAAAATTAAAAATAAAGTACCTACTACCTATGTTTAGTACGAAATGCAATAGCGTCGACCAAGAGAAGGTAATAGGGGCTCCTGATAGCTGTTATAATTATACACGTATTTCTATTGTTGTTAACCGCATTTATGACATAGCTATACAATATAATGAGGAAAATTGTTCGATTCTGGTACAGACAAAATTAGATTAGCAGCAAAGGTTACAAGTGTCACTGCTATTCTAGTACATGCTTACATGGTCGATTTTCTTTTGTTTCCTCTCAATATTTATATGTACATAGTACTAATTAAGACCATACAAACTGAATTTATTTAAAAGATTTTTTTTTTAAAGCATTAAACTGTTACTAGACGTGTCCCGTCGTTTTCCCAAAAATAATGGATGCATGAACAATAGTACCTAAGCACACTAAATTCTTTTTAAAAAAAGGATATTGCGATTTTGCTTTTTCTACGGTAAGATATTATTATCTACACGCCATTTAGGTTGCTACTTAGATGAGGCTTCATAAAATATTTTCTATTAGGAAATAATCTCCGTATTTGTAACCATTACAAAGCGTTTATATAAGCCGACATAATAAATTAGATTTACTTAGCGCAGTTCTTTTATGTTACATGCTTCGAACAACTACTCATGAAACGCATATAAAGATGGACAACCTTATCAAAAAGTATTAAACTTTGCGATTGCAACCTTCATGCAACTTAATACGTAATTGTAATCACACCACAACGCCAAATATGAATGCACAGAACAGAATAGTGTCAAAATATTATATTTATGTTGTTGTTGTAAGTTTAATAACATTTCGAAAATTTTAAGTCAACATTCATTTTAGATTAGTTCACAAAAGCTCTAGTGGAAAGGAGTCTCTTTTCGATAAAGGTATTAATAGATGATGAGTTTGAGCAAACCACTGTTGAAGCTTACGTCTTATTTCTGAAAGCTATCGCCCTTCTGAGGTGTCCAAAAACCTATAACCTATTCTCTCTGATGAAGTTGTTTTTCCCTTACATTAGTAGTTCGATGTCTCTGTTTTGAATTACACAGCCTCGATCTAGCCAATCGGTTTAGTCAATCAATTTGTGCCCATATAAATCGCAGCGAGTGTTGCGCGACAAACTCATTTCTTCAGTAACTTAGTCGAGAACACATTCAGTGCTGTGGTGAACATTATTACGAGTGTCAAGTGATTTTGTATGAGCACATCAAAGTACCTCATCCATCATGAAGATTTTGATGAGAGCAGATACACATTACAGCATACAGTACTCCAGTGACTATGAAAAACCGAAATATACATTTTCACAGGTAGGAAATATTTTATTAACAATTATATTAATATCACCAAGAATATTCAATACATCCTGAAAAAAAAAAATTGTTTCATGGGAAAGTTTAAGATTTTAGTTTGACATTTAGTGTAGCGATAACAAACAGGTTTTGCGTTCATTATTTTCGTAACGTCGGGATTAAAACTACAAGATTCATGATTACAAATATGGCATCTAAAACTTCAGGCAAAATGCATTCATTGTTTTTATGATTGGTGTTAATTCCGTGCACTAAAATGCGAGTCCTCCAATTGCGCCTAGTCAATTAGTTTGTTGGCACTCAGTTATCATTCAACTCTGTTTTGGTCCATTGTATAATATACATTTACTTATTACGTTTTGGTAAACTGCTATTCCGATCCTATGATTCAATTAAAATACCATCGGAGCAAGTGAAGCAAGTGTTTCTCGCATGTTCTTATAATTTTCCGTTCAAGTCATGCATTATGAATTTTTACGCCACATTACGTTATCAGCATGGTATAATTTTACTATAATAACAACCGCAATCAACAAATCTTGATGTACCCATGACTAAAATTAGAGAACAAGTACATTTTAATTCAGCGGAATTAAGCTATTAATTTGATGAAAATACCTCAACTACCCATTTTTGTTTTGCTATCACGATATCCCACAGTAAACACGTTACAGAGTAAAAACGTAGACCAGAAAAAAGACTAGGATTTAAAGTCAAAAAAGTCAACCAAAATACATGTGAAAAATAAGTTTAATTTGTTGCATGTCCGTCTAACAGTCTCATAAAATTTGCATTTGTCCATTAAATAGTTCACCTATTTAATATAGGTTCGAACTGTAAAGCTCAAAGTAATCTCCAATTTTGATTACACGTGAGTTATAGGCTGTAAACGTGAGTTTTTAATAGCAGTACCCCGCTTATCAAGGAACTACTTCACGCATACGGATAAATAGTAGTCTATGATGAATATGTATTAGCTATATCACTGTCATGAAAATAACCTTTGAGGAACCTTTAAAGTACTTGTTTTTACAAAACAAATTAACACTGCCATCCGCTGGGGATGCTAAATATAAAAGCAATTACGTTAGAATTGCCCATTTATTACAGTGTCGATGTGTAAGTGGACCCAATCAGAGTCAATGATTGCTTAAATTAATAGAAGGCGGTTTGCGTCGCATCGCACACGCCTCCATGCAAATACCGTCATGCTTTGTATGAACTGAAAATATTGCGAAGCTGTTACTATAACTTCTATATGTACGTTATCTATATTTACTGTTCTGCGTTTTATACTAGTTCAAACAAATAAATTATTAGGCCCTATTCATTCTGGACATAACTTGTGCCTAGGACTATCTCGTTGGTTAAATAAATAATGACACTGCAACTTTCAATCAATCAATTTTCCCCATAACTTCAGCACGCTTATGTTCTCAATTACAGGTTTTGGCTGCCGTGGCAGTGTCTATGGGCTCCATGATTATAGGTTTCTCCTCGGCGTACACCTCTCCAGCTCTCGTGACAATGAAAAACAGTACTGTTATTTCAGTCACAGACGAGGAGGTAATTGACTATCATTTGTCACTTCAATTTAGTTTTGGTGTTTAGCTGACGATTTTAATAAATCCATTATGTTCTGTCAACAGGCAAGTTGGATTGGCAGTTTGATGCCCTTAGCTGCCCTCGCAGGTGGCGTGGTTGGTGGACCATTAGTCGATTACATTGGCAGACGTAGAACCATTTTATTCATCGCACCCCCTTTTTTTCTCGGTTGGGTTCTAATAGCTACTGCAAGAGTAATACATTTAGTATTTACTGGACGTGTTGTCTGCGGTCTTTGTGTCGGAGTGGGCTCTCTCGCGTTCCCTGTGTATCTCGGGGAAACTATACAACCCGAAGTCCGCGGTACGCTAGGTTTGTTTCCAACCGCTATTGGAAATATCGGTATATTAATTTGTTATGCGGCTGGAAAATACCTTAACTGGTATGAACTAGCGTATCTAGGTGCAGCATTACCAATTCCCTTTTTTATTTTAATGCTTATGATCCCAGAAACTCCCCGTTGGTACATATCTCGTGGGCGTAATGAAGAAGCCCGAAAAGCGCTACAATGGCTTCGAGGCAAGAACGCCAAAATTGACAATGAAATTCGTGACATAGCCCTATCAGATGCAGAAATGGGTAAAGAAGGCATAAAACTTAAAGAACTGTTTAGCATTAAATATATGAGATCAATTTTAATTTGCTTGGGTTTAATGACGTTTCAACAATTATCAGGAATCAATGCCGTCATATTTTACACGGTTAGTATATTTAAAATGTCAGGCAGTTCCGTAGACGGCAATTTGGCAACAATTATTGTAGGAGTAGTTAATTTTGTGTCAACCTTCATTGCTACTGCTCTTATCGATCGTGCGGGACGCAAGGTGCTACTCTACATATCTTCTGTGACCATGACCCTTACGTTAGTGGTACTTGGAACTTTCTTTTACGTACAAACTGATTTACAAATTGATGTATCAGATTTAGGATGGATACCATTGACTTGTATTATGGTTTATTTATTAGGCTTTTCCTTAGCTTTCGGCCCTATTCCATGGTTGATGATGGGTGAAATTTTACCAGCAAAAATACGAGGTGGCGCCGCGTCAATTTGTACAGCATTTAACTGGTTATGTACTTTCACGGTTACAAAAACATTTCACAACATACTGGTCGGCATCGGTCCGGCTGGTACATTTTGGCTATTTGGGTGCATTTGTTTCGTGGGTTTATTCTTCGTGGTAATATTTGTGCCAGAAACACGAGGCAAGAGTCTTGAACAGATAGAGAATAAGCTCACTGGACGAGCCAGCACAAGAACTCGTAGGATGAGCTCTATTGCGAACATTAAGCCATTGCCGAGTGGATGCTGACTTCTAAAGAGACTTAACATTGGTTGTGAATTTTGTTCTTATTAGGACCAATCGGTTTCTTAAATTTTAAATAAATTGTTCCCTCCAATTATTTCAATGCATACTTGTGTTTTTACAGTTAAACAAGCACAATCATAGTAGGTACCTTTATTCTTGGTTCGCTTAACACTTATGTATCCTACCTTGAACCTCAAAACTTATTAAAAGAAATACTTAATACAGAAACAAGAGAGTACATTAAATATAAACAAATTTCATTAAATGAGTCTAATGAATTATGCAAATAATTTTATTTCTATTTAGTTTTAAAATTAGATTATTCAATGGATATTGTAAATATATTTGTAATGTTTCTTATTTATTTTTAATTAAAGTAAGTAGGTACTTAAGTATTACCAAAAATGTTATTTTAAGTTTAGGTAGTTTTATATTTTATTGAAATCAAATATACTGTTTTCTAAGACCTTTTTTATTTACTACCTTCATCAATAAACCTTGAGAATGTTTTATCTATGAGAAGTACATAAAAGAAAGTAATCTCAGTTTAAATTGCATATATCATATCAATCATAAAACCAATCACAGATCGATTTCGATTAACAGCACTTTCACAATAGCAGATTTTCTGCTTGTTTCATACGGGCTTCCAGTACAAATGATGATATTTGCTAGTGTGAAAGGTCCTTATGGGATTGTAGGTTTCACTAAATGAAATTTCAGTTTAATTTCTGGGTAAGGCTTGCTTTTACTGTTAACTAAGCTGTATAAAAGTCAAGAGTGTACCTCTACATAAGGCGGCAGGTGATGTGATAATTTCTTATCTCGCATAATAAGTAAGGAGAAATCAATCATCACCTACTCAACTATATTGAGGTTAGTTTATATTTTAACCAGACACAACTGAGTATCAGCGTTACACATGGAGCAACTTCTATTTGACCTCCTAAACTCAGTTACTTGGGAAACCCGATACCTCTTGGTAACTGGTTGTAAAGAGAAACCAATATATATGATTTATTTTTTTGCATGGTTCTGATTATAATTAACAGCTTTGAAAACAGTCATAATTTTTACTAAGAATAGTAACTTTAAATATAATGTGTTTACTACATGTCATCATTGCTTTAAATTGCCCATTACTCGATCAACAAAATATTATGTTAAAGAACCTGTGTTCACAAAGATGGCCAGCATCCTTCAAAATTCGATATTAACAGATTTTGTACCCACGGTTGATTTGGTAAATAATACAAAAAAAAATTTGGTACAGTTCTTAAAACACAGGCCTGCCAGCCACAATGCCAAAAATGATTATGCAAAATAAAAGCATAGGCTTAATACCTAAGACGAACCACTGACCCTACCTAAGCTTTATCTAAAGTGAGCAGAATTGTGGGAACAGTTACAACAATAATTTGTGTCTTTTTGTGAAAAGTCTTTCGTTGCTTCAAGATTACTTGAATAGTTAGTTAATGGCAATATAAACTTGTTGCCAAGAATAACTAGGATTTAGTAGATGACAGCAAACTTTACTTTGAAGTCTGACATAATAATGATTGTGTGAACTTGGGAACATCATAACATTTCATATAAGTACCATAACTTTGGCAAAAATGAGCCAATGAGATAGTTGTGCAAAATCGTTATAAGATAAAAACAATTATGCGGGAGGACCACTGTCCTCTATTACGGATAGTAAATGTTATGAAGCTTTTATGGATGATATATTTATGACTTACCCATGACTTGAACGCGGCAAATAGCACAGGTATCACACTCGACGTCCCAGCTCCACATGGCGACTGCATTCCATTTCTTCAATGTAAACATTTTATCCGGCTTCTGCCCATCGTTATCTCCTCGTTCCAAAGCATCACAATCTTCAGACATTGTAATGGGATAAAAACAGAAATAAATCTAATACACTATTTATTTACTTCGCCGTTTTTGACATATAAATAAAATTGAAGTTTGCCATTTGAGTATTTACGAAGTATGCTGCTAGTGGTAGGTATGAAAATATAGCAATTAATTAGTGAGAGAAGTGAATGATTCAGAAGTGACACCTACAGACAGAAGATTTCATGAAAAAAATTGTAATATTCATTCCCTTCAAATGTTTATTATACTTGATATGCTGATTGAAAAGTTTTTAAATCCACAAACAACAAAAGATTTTTCATTACTAGCTTTGTAACGCACCACATGATGTCATCTAGTACGTTCCATTACACGCATTTTTTTTTTTCAAATTTTATTATTTGTAAATTATTTGTAAGCATTACCTTTGTAAATTCTTTCTTTCCTGTCTTCTTTCTTATTATGTGTGTGTACATAAATTGTTAGTAAATAAATAAATAAATTTGTTAATTTTATTGGATTGTCTAATATACTCAACAGGGCTTTTTTTTTCCGACGTCAAAAATCATCAAATGACCCCTCCCGCTGTGGGTTAGCAGCGGTGAAAGAGTGTCAGACATTTACTGACTAAAAACCGTCGTGTTCCGTCATAGGCCTTTTATGTACCAGGGCCGCGGTATCTCTTTCGAACAACCCGCAGCCCCGGCAGGCCATGGCCCTGCGGGCCCCGCTGGGGTTGCTGACATATCTTTGAGGAGCGCGTGGAACAACGCGCGCCGTCGACACGGGTCTGTCGTCTAAGCAGACAGAGGGACGATGAGCCACCCAAACTCACCGCCCACAGACCCACGCCTACGGTGGCCGGGAGTCATCACGTGTCTACTGTCTACCTGATCCAGCGCGGCGGCCGGGATGAGAGGTGCGTACTCTCTGGCGTTCCGCCTCCCCCTTCTCGAGCATGACCGCTTCGCAGAAGGAGGCGACGGCATCCCATTCCCTCTCGCCCCGGACCATGGCCTGAACCAGGGCCGGACGCGAGAGGTCGCCGCCGCCCAAAGCCTCGACGAGGACCCGGCGGTGCCCCTCCCATGCGGATACTCAATAGGGCTTTAATAATATTTGTAAACACACAAAAATCCATTATTAGCGATTATTAGGCTATCAGTGACATATTTTAAATCGAAGGGATCGGTCCTGAGGATTGAAAGTAAGGAGCGTATTTTTAGTCTACTTAAAGCTCTACTTGTAGTTTGCATCAGCTTGTTGGCATATTTTTTTATAATTTGGAATATTATGATTTTAATTATGGAATGGGAAGGTCAAATAAAAATATCTGGTTGTGTTAACTAAATATTTATTTGTAAAAAAAAAACCGAAAGCACAATCTTACAGAAACTGAATAAATGCGTTCGTAGACTTATCATATAAGTTCTAAGAATAACTATTATTTTACTTCGAATATTTGAAAATAAACTAAATTACAATATACAATAGAATATAGGTATGCATGAATTGGTAAAATCGATTAGTATTAGAATTTAGGTAATGTTAAACATTTAACACAATGGCTACCCTGTAATTAAAATTCTCACTAGGCATTTAGGCACTATAGATCTGTAAAATCATAGAAGTGCAATATTTTCAGAAACAAAGCGATCCTCTTAAAATAACGTCTTGTTGTCATTTTCGTCATTCGTAATGACGTAATTCAAAATAATCTAGATAACTAAAAGGTATTAAAAATAATCGGTAGGTTTAACTCTAGCAGTAAAAAATAATTATGAAGAACATAAGGTGAGGTACAAGGCGGTGAGTAGGACGAGGAAGCTAGCTGTGATACTGCTAGCGCCGCTGAAGCATCCTAGCTCCTCTACTTGTACTTGGTATCTGATGTCGTACGGGAACCTGCATATGTTTGGATCTGTGGAAAAAGGGATGGTTTTATTACTTAATCTATAGGTTTATTCCTTATTTGTGTTTATTTAAAATTAAATGACTACTCGATGAAGATGCGATAACCCTATTCACTGATTTCAGAACCGGCAAATTTTAAATTCACGACAAACACAAGACGGTAAAAAGCAAAGTTCTGTTTTTTTTTAGATTGCAATTCACGAATTACCTGCGCATGTAGCGCTAGCGAAGGAGCCTGCTGCAACCCCGGTGTCCGATTGCACAGAGATGTAGAGTGGAGCACACTCGTTGATGTACCATGAGCCGTCGCAGGCGTTCTGCAGGCTGATCTCCACATTACCGCTGTTCAGTGTCTGGCATGTCACCGTTGTGTTGTCTACTGCCACTGTTGATGTAGTTGCGTTGCGTCTGAAATAGGAAATCAAGGCAAAACTATGAGTTGAATAATATTGTTTATTGGAGTACCTAGGCTAGACGTAGGTACTCTACACTTATCATGTTTTCTTCCGGTAGATACCGGAACTTGTAAACCTCTTGAATTGGTACTGATTCATTTGTCATATCTAGTGTCATACATAGCTTACTCATTCTTATAACGAGAAAGATAAATTCATGTCCGGAAAATGTATCACATTGGTTTACTTATCAAAATGGTATTTCTTTAGCTTAGGCGATAAATGAGATAAGATATAGTAGGTACCTGGGATGGACGACGGTTCGAGAATGACAGACTACGAGAGCTCCTGCTCCCGTGCCGCTGCGGGACACCCTGACCTTTCTGTTATCATTATTTTCGTAGAAGTAGTTGGCACTCATCCTGTAGAAGTTAATGTAACCCGGTTCAACATAGTCGTCAAACTGCCTTGTGCCAGAGGTACCTCCCTCGAATAAGAAACCACACGTTGGGTTGACGATTCTTCTACCAACTGTAAAAAAAGACATTCTTGAATCTTCGTTCTTGAATTCTTGAACTTCATACACATGACTATACTTCACATTCACTTACCACTTTGGATCCGGCGAAGAACAGGACCCATACTGTTCTCTAAATCAGTTCCCGCAGTATTCAGAGTTACAGTGAAAATGTCACTATACATGTCTCTAACGTAGCTCCATAGGGTATCGAACTGATTAGTTCCGCTCACATACAAAACCCTCACATCTGGAAAAAAAGGATTGGTAAGTACCTAATTACATTGTTCTAATATAGATGTGTAGATTCAAACTCATATTTTCTCACCAGGTAAGGTATTGTTTATCTCTCGCGCCTGTTCCCAGGCCAGGGTGGTGGTCTGCAAGTTGCCGGTGTTAATCAGATATACTAGAACCGAAGAATTGCCACCGACGTAGTTTCTCAAGCTCTCATTGAGGGCTGTTTCTTGTAACAGCACCTTGATGTTAGTCAAACTAGTTTCAAGATTCACTCCTGCTATTACTGTAGGACAAATTATTATACAATTAATTAAGCTTGAATAAATTTTATACAAAACGTGGGTACATACAATAATTAATAAATAACAGGTATATTAAACTTACTTGATGCGTGTGTGGTAGCATTGTATGCAGAGTAGAAATCAGCAGGAGAGTGAGTTGTGTTAACGATAACTCTTCCATCAAATGCGCTTAGCAAAGTAACACTAGATCCGAACTTGCCCACCTCAATAGAGTCTACTAAGTAAGAGATGGCGGGTGATATCAGTTGGTATGACCACGAGGAATCTAGTGCGATGTACAGGTTCGTTCTTAGACGGAAATCAGTGCTCTGTGTCTGTGTGGTCGCGCAGTCCATGTCAGTGATAGTATTAGCTGAAAAAACAATGTAGGTAAGCCTAAGCATTTTGTTCATACACGGATACTCAATTTTTTTTTTAATATTAAATTCAACCATCATGCACTTAAAAAAATGTTGTAATACTCACTGTAAGTTTGCAAGTTACTGACGGCACTCGTTACGAGTTGTTCCAGACCTCCGATGATAGTTCCTCGGAGAGGCATGTTGGTGTCCAGGGCGGCGGCAAACGCATGGGTTTCGCTGATTAAGTTATCATTAGTTACGTACTGTTGCATTAATGCGCGGCGATTGCAAGCTCTCAGGTTAGAATCGAAGGCACCATTCTGAAAAAATACGATTGTTCATTGTTAAGGTATACTATGAAGAACCAATAGAATAGCGAAACATGCGTAGGTATGGATTTTTTTATATATTGCCTTGTTTTATGTTATTTTGATTGAAAAACGATTTAAAAGAAAATGCGAGAGCAAAACAAATCACCACTTACCCTTTGGGAATAGTACATATCCAAGAGCTGTGATAACCTCAAAGAGCTGAAAGTGCTCAACTGTCCAGCAATTGTGCTACCCAGGACGAAACCATCGATATCTCCTCGGATTTCAGGGTCAGTCATCTCAACGTTTGTTCGACTCGTGAGCATGAAGTGCCTTGGAGCCTGTGTGCTGTTCCAGTTGCCACCAGTACCGATAGATATGGAAGTGCTGCCTCGCTCCGTGCCTTGAATAAGCACCGCCTCAGCTAAGTCACCTGAAAAGTAAATGACCAAATTAGGTACAATACTGGAAAAATAGAGAATTACATACCCTTTATATGTAAAACAAGGTCTCACCAGCAAGAGTGGCTGGGTAGAGCGAATTCACGGTTTGTTGAACATTTCTGTAGTTAACGTTATTCGCATCTCTAACCAACTCCAGTATGTTAACTCGCTGCGGCTGCGCTCCGGCCGCAATACCCGCGATCACGTTTCCAGCCGAAACCGCGCCCCAAGCGGTTTTGATCACGCCTCCCAATAGTGGGCAGGTGCTCTCAGCTACCTGACGTTCAGACAGCGACCCGCCATTGCCCACATTACTGAATTCTACGTCGTTGTTTGGATCGTAACGCCTCATCTTTCCATTCCTGTTGGCTGATTTTCTGAAAAATAAAACAATAAGAATTAGCAGGTACTATAAAATAACAATCGACAGACGACAGGCATCCTGTGAAACAATTATCTCGTGATCTTTTGTAACGGTCATTTCCATGTTTGTAGTACCTAAACGGGAGTTAACGGGTAACGGGAGACTATCTAATCGTGCAGACTGGCATGGCATGGATGGCACATTTGCCATAAATTCAGTCAATTCATTAGTCAGATTGATGAATTGAATTACATCACGATAATTGTTATGCAAAGAAAGTTGACATCAATACTTACAAATCCGCTGGTTTCAAAATTTCAACATCTTCGCTGATAGAACGCCTGGATCGCGCAGATCTGAAATATCTGTATTGAGACAATTGCGAACAGGTATTTTCATCACCTCGTACTCTTGCGTCCACGGTCGTTGATAACATATGATGAAGCGTACACTGAAATACAAAAAAACAAAATTGAGATCCAGAGAGACATGAAAATCACGTATAGGTCACATTAGTTAGTAATTAGTTTATGTTTATTTACAAACTAAACATAAACTAATTACTAACTAATTTACCTTCAACACCGAAGGAAGAGTGTCGTTGGCCAAAACCTGCAGATTATTGGGAATGAGTCTCGTTAGCAAAAGCCTGTGACGATGGAACGAATGGAAGGTTGGGGCAAACGGCAGCACATTCGAAGAAGTGATAGAGTTTTCGGGCTGATGGAATTCAATACCATCTTGACGATACCTGAAAAGCATAAACAAAGAGAAAATAATAAAGGACGTAAAAATTTTAATGTAGTTAGGTATTAGGCATGTTGATCAACCACTTACGTATGAAGAAGTATGGCGGCAAGCTGCCTCAAATCCATGTTGACATTAGGGTTGTCTTCTACTTTCCTTATGATGTCAATGAGAACGGGGACTGTGACAGGAGGCAAGTTGTTCCTGTTCACGAGCAAGGGATCCCTATAGCACTCGCTGAGTGTGTCTGCAACCCTGGTCTGTGCTGTCTGCTGCGCGTGCGCGCCGGCCACCATGGCTACCAAAAGAACTGGTAACCAATACATGGTGGTATCTGAAAAAATGTATCAATAATAAAGGCACTGTTTAATGTCTGTTGTCTACGCCGATAAAAAAAAAATGAGCAGCTTTACGAGTACAAAATGTCACATGATAAATCTTTTGTATTAATTCGTAACTAAATGTTTTGTTGAAGCTATAAAACGTAGATTAAGATATGAATATCGATGACGATTCCATCGTGGCATGTTACGACGATTTTATCAGCGGTTTCAGGGAGCGGTCGAGGAAATTAAAATCCTTAAACAATGTTGCTTTTTTTAAGGGAATCATGTTGAATCATAGGCAAGGAATTAATTAAGTTACTTATTAAAAAGCTAGCACTACATATTTAATTATGTTTCAAATGAAGGTTAACTTTATTAAATAATATCTAATAATAGGGTAGTGTCCAGGGTCGAAATAATGAAATAATATTTAGTCCGCTTTTTAGATAATCAAAAAATATTGGATACGTATTTTTCTTTTTTTAATTAAACATAAAATGACAAAGATAATACGCTTCAAAAATTAGGAGTGGGGGCATTTTACGTCACAGTGTCCTGAAAATTGTAGCAACTTGTGACGTCACACTCAACTTTAACACGCTATATCTTAACAAGTTCTGATCCAATTTAAAAAAGAAAAAATACGTATCGCTTAATTTTGGACAATCTACAAGACGGACTAATTATTATTTTTTAGGAAACTACCCTATTAATATAAATACTTTCTTAAATTTTGATTAGATTAAATAGTATTTTAGGATACCAAATAGTTTTTAATAGGCAGTAGATTTTTTCTATTTCTTTTTCAGACACTTACTAAAAGCAAAACAATCAAAGAAAGCCTACAGGTTCATTGACAAGTCTATAAACTGCTAAACTCGTGACTCTAGGTAAATGTAGGAATGTAGGTACTTTATTCTTATAATTTAGAGGTATAGGTAAGCTACGTGACTTTATCAGGTGCTAATGTGAGCATTTACTCAAATGAATGAAATGGAAATTCATAGCATGTACACCTAATCAGAGAAACTTACTCCTCATCCACCAACTTTTTTGTCAATAAAAAATAGTACCTAAATACCGAAATATGATGTACCTAGTTCTAAGGTTATCCTTATCGGTAAATGCAATCAAAATTAGAAGGTTGCCCAATTGTAACTACCTATGTGTTTGTTCGTTCTACTTTTGATAACGACAGCTATTTTATAAAGGTACTGATAGGGTATTTCATGAATCACATATGAATTATTTCTGAAGTACTTTGGCACTGTTTAATATAATCTATGTTGTTAAATATGTTGGAGTTTACTGAGAATTGATTGTTAAGTATCTAGATCCTGTTATTGTCATAGAGTTCAGTTACTACTAGATATACCTAGCTTTCTCAAAACAAAAGTCCCTCCTTCTACTGTCTTTTATCTAATTCCAATATAATTTCATTTGGTGTCGATGCAGCATGTCATCTTCTTCCATAAATACTTCTCTGACTGTCAACTCACAAGCGACTCTTTCAAGCCTCATTATCTGTCACTCAATCCATCAATCGTTTCTTTGGTTTCCCCCTTCAAGTGTTCTCTATCCATTCACGTTTATGCACAAGCAGTCTAACCAAGGAGTATCAGGTTGTCCGGGTAACTGGGTTGAGGAGGTCAGATAGGGCAGTCGCTTCTTGTAAAAGAACTGGTACTCAGCTACATCCGGTTAGACTGGAAGCCGACCCCAACATAGTTGGGAAAAAGGCTCGGAGGATGATGATGATGATGACCTTCTTCACAACTTGATCCTACAATGACAGTTCCCACAATACAGCTTCTAAGTACCTAATCAGTGCCAATTTTAAACTTCTTACTAACAATAAGATTTCTTATTCCATCCACTCGTAACACCACATTCCTTTAACATCTACAGTAAATTCCAGAGCCAAGCCAAGAGAGCCAAAACCAGGACTTTACTTTCTACTTGGCGGTGAACTTATAAGAACTACCTAATCAAATTTTATAGTTGACGTTGTTACCTATTTAGCGGCTTATTAAAGCCTGCAATTAAAGGAATTTTGACCAACACCATTTTGTCTTCTGGGCAACAATTATATTCCAAGTGCAGTGGTCAGTGAACATACAAAACAACATCGGTTCCCAGAAATGCTCGCTGTTCTACGTGAGTCACTCTTTCATATCAGCACAGTATCTATCAAAGAATAGCTTTTTCCGTGAATAAGTGAAAAGAGTATTTGAAAGTAAGCAATGTGACAAAGAGATTGCGTTAAGGTAATTACATTGCACCGGTTGCACGCCCATGAATGAGGACCCGGCAGTCTTCAATGAAAGGTTCATTCACGACATTTTTCCTTATGGGAACAAATGAGAACTAAGGTGGAGATGTAGACATGCCTAAGCATCCTCTAAGTTACCAGTAGCAATAACATACCAAAGGCAATGTGATATGGGTAGCAATTATCTCGAGCTTCAATTAATACCATGGTGTCTAGTGACAGTTATGCATTCGGCGAGGCGATTACCTAGCAAATTGCTGCCACGCCACGCAACACTACTCATCAATGTTGAACCCAGTGGTATGCCATAGACAGCTCTGACCTGATCAAATTTATCCTTCACATGCCTTACAATGTAAATTTAGTACACATAGATAAGAACTTACATTCGAGATCGTATCACCGTATCAAACTCTTTGTCCAAACTGAAAGCACTTGCGAAATTTAATTATTTGTCAAATAATCACATGTCCAATTAATCACCACCAGGATTAACAGTCAAACACTAATTTAATTTACACTAAAACACAGTTATGAAAACCTTGTCTAGTAAAGGCGCGCCCAATACTAGCCAACTTGTAAAATAAAGGGTGCCAGGTACATGATAAGATAATGAAAACAGGTCTAGATAAATTCGTAACAAATGATAGCCATACGATGCTGATATCTGTTTTCGCTAGCGATTACAGATAACACCTGATTACAAACGGACTAGCACCTGATCAGACTGATATTACTCAGTATGAACTGAAAAAATATGATTTTCCGACCACTTTTACCGTAAATGCGTCGGTTTACATTAGTATCGGAAAATATGTAGCGGTAATTACTAATTATTATTTTACTAGTAACTTGCAGAAAAAAGCAAAATATATCGACGAGGATGGGATTCGAACCCACGCGTGCAGAGCACATTGGATTAGCAGTCCAACGCCTTAACCACTCGGCCACCTCGTCACATGACTGTGAGGGCAAATATTGTGATTGCATGAAAGAGAAAATTCAAAATTAGGCCAATTGGTTATATTTCGATAATTTAAACATAATTGAATCAATAAGTATGCTAAAATTAAAACAGATGAATGTTAGTAATCCATGGTGGACTAGAAATGTTATAAAATTTTACCACTGGATTGTACACAGCGACATCTATAATTTTTAGTTGAACCAAGTAACGAGCGTCATGGTTCATGATAGTTAGATTTAAACCATGGTCATAGAGCTTTTAAAACTGGGTATGACGGTAACAATAATTAAATAGTACATAGTACATAAATAGTTACAATTGCATATGATTGTACAATTTAACTCTATGTTTAGAAGCTTTAAATGAAACTTTAACGCGATTGTTGCGACATCTTCCAACAACTTACAAAACCAACTAGTATTCAGAACGTGTGTTTATTTTGTCAATAGATGGCGCTAGCAGAGCCATTGCTAATAAGTTTTACCTTGTAATTTTATTTAAACAACTAACATATCAATCAAACTGAGTATTACATAAACTTAATCAATTTTTAAGCAGCATATCGATAGATTACAATTATAATTCCCATCCCAACGTTATCTAGTGAACTTTGTATCCAAACTAAGAAAATTAACAAAATGAATGAACTGTCTCAACTAGGTAGGATAATGATTTGAAATAAAAATCTAATAAGTACCTATATACTCTTTCTGTTACGATAAATTTATCGTGCAGAAAAATTTGGTAACATGTTAGCACAGGGGAATACATCGGGATACGCGACCTCAGGGTCAATGCGAGTCTCGGAGAGGGACGCGTTGCCAAGCAACCGATCAGACCTATCGGCCTCCCTCCATTCATAAATGGCGTACACCCAAAATAGCGGCATAAACAACAATAACTTATTGCTAATTTTAGATAATGGTAGTGTTAGTAGCTACGTTGACAATCTTAACTATCATTTTAACCGTTGTTAAGCAGTAATTCGGCCACCACACTGTTATTTGCTATTCGTTATAACATAGTAGGGCAAGTAATGATTATATTAGCGAATAAAATGATAGTGGTCATTATCGCAATAATTCACCATCAGTTGTTGTACCTACAACATTAGAAAGATAAGAACATTTTAATTAAAAGATGATTATTTCGCTTAAGTTACCTTAATTCGTTTTTATTGTAGGCAAATGAATGGTTTAACTTATTAATACGTAGGCATTAATATAAGAATTGCTTATTCGACCTCAGACCCTAACTTATAAATCTCATTCGAGTTCATAATCTTTCCAAAAGAAGGTCAAACAGGAGCTATGAACTCGAGTTCAAGGATCGTAATCGTAACCTTCTTTTTGACTGAGATCAAATACATTTTAAGTTTTTATAAATAGATCCAACGCTACAATGAGAGCGAGATCAATTAAAGCCTATAGGTATAGGTTAGTACATTTTAACCGTATTTTCTATATAAAGTAGGTAGATAAAAAAAGCTCTTGCAAAGTGCCGACAATTTAATTGGCATTTGAGTGAAGAGGTTTGCGGTACGGAGTCGTACTGTCGACTAGGTTGTCGAACACATCGGTCCGATCCGTTTGATTTTATTAATTAAGCTGCGATGTAAGGCCCGCAGTCTAGACGGGCTTCTCATTTGGATTGCTTTGCACCACATTACATTGATTTGTGCGTCCGACCGTCTCGAGCGAACACTCCATTCCTCTCTGCAGGGACTCACAGACTCGCATACAGGGAATAGGGTTTTATGTGAACATATCATTGTTGTATCGAATTGCATTTCCAATATCGTCTCTTCAATTCCCTTGTCTGCAACCAATGTGGTATTGTGCACGGGAATCGAATCCGTATAATAATAGCACTTGAAAATATTATGTCACGATATTGCGGGCGAGACAGCTCTTATTATTTTGATATCAAAACCCAAACATCATTGTTTTTTAACAAATTAATTTACGGCTGTAGTATCTATTTTATTGTCATTTTGAATCATTGTGAAAAGTAGTTTCCCTTCTCAATTTGGTACTTTACTAAACTGCGACTTAACCTACAGATTAAAACGTACCTAATTAAGTTTCGTGGTAACTTCCTAATATGTATTTAAATTTATTCAATTCCACCCAAAAAGCTAACATTCAGTAAAATTAGTCATACGAAGCACTTCGATTTCAAATGTTTCAGCACCTCTACAGTCTACATATAACATGTGTTCGTCAAGAGACATTGCTCTTTGGCGCAGTACTCGCGTCCCTATCAGATACGTTTATGTAATGTTGATGCTCACCGTTGCATTTCATTGTGGGCCAAGTACTTTAGCAGCACTAAAGAGGATTGGAGACGTGCTTCGCTTCCACGACATGGTCTCGACAGCCGGCAGTCCCGCCAAGCAGCGCCAGTCACGCTCCGCTTTAAACTTTAGGTACCTTGGCAAAATAAATACTTGCACTATACTGCTCTGTACGGTCAAACACATTGTAAGTTAAGCGAGCCATATTTCAAATTTCGTGATATTTGTGTTGCTGGTCTCTTTTTTGAAGCTTGCATCCATAAACCGCGGTTTATGCATAAGATCTTCGAGATAATTTTATAGTCACAATGCTATTTTATGAGAATCTATTTATTTATTTAAGAATACTGGTACCATATTCCTATTTGGTACATCTGTTTTACGATAGAAATGCATAAAATGTTTAGCTATAAAAGTGTATATGTACGTTTTTGAGCGTCTCTTTTTATTTATTTTCATGTCAGCTCAAAATTTTGGTAGTGTTTGTTACCTACAATCAGTACTTTCTAAACACAAAATAGCGACTAGTGCGCGGTATTCACCGATTGCTCATGGGATTTACCAGAGCACTTGCCTATTTACCGTATATTTTATGAATATGTACTAGGTAATATTTTTACAATCATTATGACGTCAATAATTTGTATTACATGCAACGAAAATATCGACTAACATAGCCATAAGAGAGATGGACTTATTACCTGGGCACATCTTAAACTGGGTATGTCATATAATACCGTAAAGCCAAACAAGACAACAAAACTAAACGATTAGCAAAAGAAAAACAAGCAAAATCCTATTTGTCTCCATCTTTATGGATGTATTTCAATGAAGTCATAAAAATGTCGAGACTTAACTTGCCAATGGCCGGGTTTACAGCGAAGACATCGAAAGGTCTTCAGACTCGCTGAATTTCATGGGATTAAGGTTGCGGGCTCTTATTTCAATCGATCTAATACCTCGACTCAGCCGCTATTTCCCTACGACTGCGGGGAAAAATTGCACCTACTTTGCCTGATACCTTTATCTTCTTGTGGTGTTCGTAATACGAGATTTGTGTTCGAGACATTTTCGAAGATGTGTTAAACTTGTTTATCGCATGGGAAAATCGTCAACGTTTCAATTCTTATACTTAGCGCCGTGAATCGTTTTTTTTATGTTTTATGATCAGCAGAAAATTTTGAAACTTTGATTAATCAATGTTTTGAAAGGTTCTCAATAACTTTTTTTAACAGGATTTGATGACAAAAAGGCGGCATATTATCGATAGATTTGTGCTGCTGACACCATACCCACGTATTACCTACCTACTTAATTGAAACTTTTCTAAATAATATAAGCCAGATGAAAGTGGCGATCCCATTTCAATAGGCTGTCCATACTGACAACAAATATCCATTTTAGAAATATGGAAACCCTCGGAGACTTTTGTTAAGTAGCGTGATATATTGCCATTTCCGCGATCGCTACTTCATCGATCTTATTATGTGGAAACTATTCTTTGATCGTAAAGGGTTTCCTTTATAATATATTTCAAGAGTACAACACACCACTACGACGCGGCCTGAAGGATTATCCACTTTCCTGAGATGGATTTTCTCCGCACCTTTCCGTGAAGGTATAAAATCTGTCTGCTTTTCCTTAAGCAGCAATTTCTGAACTTGTTTTATTATGTAACTCATTTTCAAGAAAAGTTTTCTTTGTCTAGGAAATGTAAGTAATGAAGTACCTAACAATGTTATGCGCTTCTTTGTGTTACTTAACTACTACTATTATAAACTTATTTTGGCTTTAAAGCTTAAACAATTAAGTTATTAGAAGAACATAAATCACAAAGTCCTTTAACTTGTCCATAAAAGTTTAGATAAGATTTTATTGCGGCGTGAATCCGAGTTTATTCTGTGTAGTGAAAAGGCTTCACACGGGCTGCCGGTCGGAAGCTATTCAATCTAGGCGCAGGCAAATTGTGTGGATAGGTCGGAAATGTGCGGCGGAGCGGCCAATGGTCGGAGAGCTCTGAGACCGCAGCCCGCGGGCCACGAGCCTGTCATCTCCCATATTCTGTAGCATAAAAAATGCCATAACAAGTGTGTTTGAAGATCGTGTTCTTGTAAATGCTCCGCAGCAACAAAAAACTGACGTAGCCTACTTACTTAGCCAACGTAACACGGTGTCTAACTAGTCAACCACCCAATTTCTTTCATTTAAAAATGTTTGTATCTGACACGATAGTTACATTGTGAGTAGATAGTAATTATTATACTTACTACCTCTACAATGATACCACATGCAGTCACCGTTGAAAAGAAAAATGAAACACAAAGCATTGTAACCATGATAAGGGGTTAAAGTTAAATTGCTAGTTTAAGTTTGCTTGATCCGGTTTCAAGTTAAATCTCAACTACCTTTATGGGCCGAATACGGGTGAGTAGACATGTACTAACAATTTTTTTATAACAACAACAACTAAGAAATCTCTCGAGTACCTACATACTTCTTAGTAATACGTAAAACTATATATTTTAATCTATCTAATTATGTATCTAAATGATCCATGTTCCTTTTCACATGCTTATAACATAAATGTGTACAAACCTTTTACAATATAGCAGCCCCGGATCTTCAATTTTTATTAGGCGGGGCAAAATCTGAAAAATGCCGCCCCGCCTACCTACTTATGTTTATTTTCACCTTCATCATCCATATAATATTAGCTATGAATATGTAGACAGGCAGGGCCGTCTCTAGCTCACGTAGCGCCTGGGTGCAATCATCACCCAAGCGCCAACTATGTATTGAAGTACTTAGAGTAGTTACAAGGAATATAAATAAGAACGTTCGAATGAAGTGCACTTTTTTGGTAGGTAAAAGGACTTTAAAAAATGTGTCCAATTCATTGTAGGCTCAAACTGTTGGCCAGGTTTAAGTTATGAAAGTCGAGACAGACCAAGGCAATTGTAAAAAGTAGCGCAAGCGAAGCGAGCGCGCAAATTTTTCATTTTTTTTACACAAAAGTTAATATGTTTTAAAAAGCGCTGTAAAGTAACAAGCAGTCGGAAGCGCAAACTCTTGTTTTTGAGGACTCCATAAAAATATGTTTCTTTCATTTGACTTATAAAAGGTAAGACAGCGTGGACTTATGAAGTTATTAAGGCAATGCATGTATAATATAAAGGTCGCCGGAAGACGCTGGATGCAGGTCACCTCCAACAGGTAGCTGTGGAGATCTAAGGGGGAGGCCTATGTTCAGCAGTGATGATGATGATGATGATGTATAATATTTCGCGAGCGAAGCGAGCGCGAAATTTTTTGAGCCTACGACACAAAATTATCTGATCAAGTACACTGTAAAGCAAACTTTTTTAAATTATTTGTATGAAGACTCACAAATTAAACTGGGAATTATGTATAAAAAACGTGATCCGTGACCGAATCAATGACCGACGACCGAGTCAATAAAAATAATAAACAATCAGAAAAACAGTACAAACATCGTCATTTAACCGCGAGCGTAGCGAGCGAGAATTTTTTCACTTCGTAGGAGGATGTTAAAAGTAAAAAATTATGAAAATGATCAATCAAACAAAGCGAAGGCGCATTTTTTAGGAACTTTGCCTGTCAGTGTCGTGATACAATGTGGAACTTCCTTATCAAACGGGTGTAATTTCATCGAAATTCGTGGTGGTGGGGCGTCCCGCGGCGCCCCTGAGACCGAGGCGCCTGGGTTATTCGCACACCTTGTACCATAGGTTAAGATGGCGCTGTAGGTAACTATTACAGTAATCTGTAATTTAGGATTTAAAATAAAAATAAATATGCGATATTCCTGGCTCATAGATGATCGCAAATCATTTTTAATCAATTTTAGTTTGCTAAAACTTCGCCTCGTGAATAATAAATGTTCGTGCAGTCATGCAGCTTGTGTTACTCCGCGCTCAGGGTATCGGTCAAGTTGATATGGCAATGAAATTGTGCTATTTTTATTTACGTATACCGTGGTCAAAATTGAATAAATGATGAGTTATCCATTGGTCTGTGAATTTGGCAGCCGCCTGATTTTGCCGCCCCCTGAATTTGCCGCCCGGGGCACAGGCCCCGGCTTGCCCCCCCCTAGATCCGGGGCTGCAATATAGTAACTTACCTATTTATAGGAGAGTACAACAGTAATTTCACGTGGTGAAATCCATTGTTAATAATGACGCCTATAATCTAATAATACGTGCTAATGTGAATATCATGCAGATCATGACTAATTGCCACGGCACCGTATTTAATCATATTCCGTGTACTGATTACGGCTTTATTACTTTTCAATTGAATGCGAGGAAAATCATTAATGAGTTTAGGGATTTAACGATTATTATAATATGTTCTGATAGGATTAAAGAATAACGGGTCATTAACCATAATTCTTTGTGGAAAACATAAAAGATGACAAAAAGACGCGTTTGAAGCGAAGTAAGATGTAATTGGTTTAAAGCTTAATTTGTCATCGTATTGTGAGCATTGCTAATTACGTAAGTGGATAAGCCTCCTTATCAGGCCTTATTCAATAGGTTAATTAATTGCAGTTCCGTCTGAACTTATTTAATTACGGCTCATGGCCAGCTGCAAGTTTATTTCCGCATGAACTCTCCAGCATCCACTAGTCTTTCGCCAATTACCCACCTACTTACTTTGTGTCTGCCCTTCTTTCTTGCTTATTTCACTTCGCCTTTGGCTCAGATAAGAGCAATGAGATTCTCTTTGGAGTAAGTGCATGCAGCTGACAATAGAAGCTACCTGGAAGCGGGTTTTTAATAACGTTTCTTAGAAAAAATATCAGAGGACTTCACTTTTCCAATTAACGGGTTATTATGTTCAAAGGATGAGGCAGCCATTAACACTTTGTAGTTTTATTGTTTTAACCTTGTTCTTCTCTATAACTACGTGATTCTTTGAAATGTAAAGGAATGGCCATCACATATTAAATGGAAAGGTATTTTTTGCTATGTATTAACCTTTATATAAAACAAATGACGCGCTTTATTACCCATTTTATAAAAGCTAAACTTAAAATACCGAATAAATAATTCTACGTTTGCCGTTCATTTTCTGCACAACAAGACAACAAATAGGAAAATAAGTCGAAAGATGGCGGAATGATAGAACACATCTGCATCTGGTTGTCGGCATAATGTTGCGAAAATGAGGATTCAGCAGGTTTTACTTGGAATCAACTTACTGGATTTTGAACAATTTTATACACTATCTCAACAAAGTACCTACTAGACGAAAGTCTCTACTAAGGTTTGTATAGTGTGTACATTTTAAATACAAACAAAGCATTAAAAACGTATTACTTATCTAAAACTCTCTAATAATGACTGACAAGGATTAAGTACGCATCTATTACGGTACTGAATGAACTTACATAGGAAAGCGTTCATACTATTACAAAGTTGAACATTTTCCAATTTCCGCCGCATGAAATATTATGAATACTCTTCGATGCTTGCACTGAAGGCGCACTTGAAACAGGAAATATCAAATAAGTCGCTTACGTAGAACCAATAAATTGCTCTGAAATACATGATTTATTTCTGAAGCAGTGAACAAGAAAACATAAGATATTTGAAAATATGACGATGATACTACAAGCTTAGTTACCGTTGGCTAAATATCGAGTACCTAAATGATACATGAAAGCCAGCTTTGCTCACGAAAATATTTTTTTATCAATATAAATATCACGATTTAGTAGAAGCAATAAGGACCGATAGACATATTCTCAGTCGTACCTAATTACTTGATTAATTAGTAGAGGCCTCATTAATGATTATCGAGTGAGGCTGGGGCAAATTGTATTTTCCAGTAAATAAATGAATTGTTTCTCGGCGGCCTCGGATTAGCGCTCTCGGCGCCTCGCTCGCCATGTGAACGTTTTTCTTATTATTTCTCCCGGGACACTCGCAACTATTAATCTTGTTTAATGCGAAAATGTGCTGCTTCGTAATTTGCACATTCCCCTAATGCAACTTCGAAACTAATTGAAAAACTAGTCTACTGTTTGACTAATGCGAGTGCAACGTAAGCTTATGCTAAAACTGACCGTTTTTGTTGTGATTTCATATGATTATTCCACTTCTCTACTTAAAATATTCAAATTGAACAACACTTCTGGAGTGGATGCACTAATGGACTCTTTTAGGTTTCGAGACAACAATGGAAAGTGTCTCTACATGTAATGGTACCTAATAATACAAAGGAATATCAAATGCTCACTTATTTTCCTCGTTCGTAAGCCTTAAAACCTTTTATTGTATTAATAGGTCGCGTGTATCACGCGTGGGTCGGCACACACAACGACATAATTATTAAAGCTGGTTAATAATCAACCAGGGCTCAGTGCTCACCTCTAGAATCGTTCGCTGCCACCAACTCACTTACATCTGTTTATATTAAGACCCTGGAAACGCTTGAATAATTAAACACCATGATTACACAATCAGACCGAACACAAACCGAGTTGCTATTAGTCGTATGGTCCCCAGGTAGAGTAATAGACAACTCCATTGCCTCCCTTGGGTCGTCAAGTGTAATAAAGCAGAAGACAGTGTACCTAACCTGTAATGTGGTTGTTATCCATCTCGAGGCTTTGCTTTTCACAAAAACAAAACCAGAGAGTCGAGGAATAATATAGGTAAGTGTTTACCTCTTTCATACGTCGTGACGGGACCAGCAGAAGTATGATGTTTGCGACTCAGTATTTTAAGACAGTATGAAATATAGATATCAAATCAATATAAATCCTCTCGATCAATGGGGGTTCTACAGGGGTATTGGTAATCCGTAGATACTTGTCAATCCCGCTTTGGTAGATACCTAATCAAAACAAGTTATTCCATTTTGATTATTTTATTAAAAAGTTCAAGTCAAGAAGCAACTTTACAATGAACCCGTTACCTAATAAGTATTTTCTGTCCGTCGTAAGTAGTTCCACGTCTGGCGAGCACGTTGCATTAATAAGTACGAAGCGACCTCATCATCAGAGCCTCAGTTTTAATATAGCGAGTTTCAGCACGTCTTTCAAACTGCACCTACATGAAAGAGATAGCTTACATTAAAGACTTTTTGGAGTTCAACGTACGGCACACATGTGAGCAGTGGTGGATCTGCCGTAGTGGGCACTGTGGGCCCACAACCAAAATTTACTTGTGACGTCACACTTCTTTTTTTTATGTACCTTCTAAGCATTCCTCCTTATGTTTAGACTACTTATTAACTCCCTTATACACTTGTTTATGTACAACCCCTATGAACTCTTTTATGTACCTACTCTATTATATGCTACCTCATATTTACTTTCTTACATCATCATCTCCTGAGCCCATTCTTACATCATCATTTCCCAAGTATGTATTATTACTATTTACATACTCTCTTACATACTCTACCCATTAATACTAAACTACATTCAGTAGGTATGTGAATTTTCAGCCATGTATGTGCCCAGATACGTCCCCACGTGTGAGCTCTATTAAGTGAAATAAAAGCTTCACCGCGGTCAAGGCTGCCGGTGACACGAACAACAGTGCCGACGTGAATATGAGAACCGACGGACAGATAATGGAAAAGCCCACACTTCACTGGTTTTATCATACAAGACTGAAAATCTTCTCAGACTGATGTATCAAATAACATGAATATTTTTTACTTACTTATATCTAAATCGAAATCAAGGTAGCAGAATTTTTCAGGAAGACATCCTTTGGGTTATGTATGTACTTTACCTAAATAAGTACAGTCAAAAACGATACAAGATATAGGAACAACTACCGAAATAAATAGAGTCATATTGAAGAAATAGGTCATGTTGTTTAAGACATATGTACTTACTAATTTCAATTAGATACATATTCAGATTTATATCACAAAAACCCCGTGGTGATATTTCAAACAGTACATATTTACAATGTCAATGTACGCACCCAACGGAGTCATTTGTGAGACGAAATTAAATCGTACAGATTAGGCCTCAGAGAAAATAGAGGCTTAGGTCATATATGGGTCAATAGAAAGTTCAATCTCCTCTCTGCGAACGTGCCTAATAAGGCTAGATTTATCTGAAAATTGCACCATTTATAAGATTGGAGAGAAAGCTTGAATATTTTACGATGTTTTTTCGTATAATGTGAGATTTTTTATCATGTCTGAGCGATAAATAAACAGATTAAAGCAATGCGACATGCACTGGTGCGATGTAGTTAATGTGGTTATGCAAAGGTAATCGACCCTTAGGAATTGAACAACCCTGCGACATTGGCGCTCCGTCGCTCTGCGGAGTGTGTCGACCTGGCGGCGTAGGACTTCGTCCGCTTCGCTCGTCCTCCCAATATGACTAGTGAGTAGGGACACCACTTTTTCTATTTTGCAGGATTAAGCTTTTCAGATCATAAAAATGAAATAATTGCGTTTAATGAACATTACGAATAAATAAGATAGATATCAATATTTGTGTAAAGCCCGTAACATAGAATTAAAAAAAATACACATACCTATTTGTCTATTTATGTTAACAATCCAGTAATAATAAGCATGACTCACAGTAGGTGGTTAACGAATAATAATTTCAAAACATAAATTACTGTGGCTATATTTTTTTCCTGTCCCATTTATTAAACGATACAGCTTACATAGAAATACATAGTTAAAACGCGATTTTGATTGTAGGTAATGTCCTAAGTTTTAGGTCTGAGTATATGGTGTCCCGAGTGGCGTCTCCGCCCGCCGTCGACGCAGGGCGGCGAGGGCGCACCGTCCAACCACTGCAGCATCAAATCATTCACTGTTCTCGCTGAATATCATTATTAAAAGCCGCATTTTATGTTCCCAATTATTCCTTAATCCTGCTGCGCTGTTAAAAGTTCAAAATAACTGTATTTTTTTACAGACTTTCGAATCTATGAAAGGTCGGATTCTATTCGGTTCGGGACCACTTTTTAGTTTTTGTAGTTTGTTGTTTAAAAGTATCTTGTATTTCATACATAGAAATATTTTCGTGGAAGTTACAAGTTGAAAAAAGTTGTTTTTAGTTTCACTTTTCCAATTTTGTTAAACATCTTTTTACAGGTTCAGCTTTTTTCGAACATATGAACTAAACTTTCAAAGAAAATCAAAGTTTTAATGACAAACTTACACGTATAGATCCACCATATAATTGAATGGGATACATGGAACTATACTCTAATTATGATGAATGCGGTGTAACTGACACTATAAATTACGACTCTGCCTACCTTTGGAGCTTAAATGCTATGTACTTTGGGGAGCCAGCAACAAATAATAATACGTAATACTCAGGAAAACCCATGTAATTTCTCAAACGGCAATTTAAACACTTTCTGAGCTCATGGGAAAGTGATGTGAACAAATTACGTAAATGTATGTTTAGTATTACGGTGGGGAAATTGAATCCTAGGGGAGCTTGCAACCCACGCTCTAAGGTTTTTTTCAAAACGATTGTTACGCGTAAGTATAGATTATAGCTATATGATATTATGAAATGGTTATGAATAATAATAATATCAATGTTTATATTGTAAGCCTAATTAATCATTCTAATTTATAAATGTTTTTGTTTGAAGCTAATAATCCGATCTAATTGAGTAATTTGTACATTTATGTTTTACTTTTATACATATTATTAAATAGTGATTAGCATGGCACAATACAACTAGTAAATCACAGTTATTTAATTTATAATATCAACTTTAACAAATTCATTATGTTACAATTATTAAAACTATAGATTCACTGCAAAAATAATCTATCCTCTCATGTCCTTCATTGAATCATTCCACATGAGCATTTGCAGCATTGAATTCACTATTTATGAATACATTTTGTTACCCAACTAAAAATACAGTTGCTGAAAACTGTTCGGTTCATCGACCTCTTTCATTTGTACGCGTAAACATTTCGTTGTGTTAGTTACGCACACCCTTCCTTATGGGGGCGAAAATAGTCATAAAACAGAGACAATTTTTTTTTCGCTCGCTGTTGGGCGAGACAGACTCTCTGCCGAGGTGTGCTAGCCCCGAGGCCTTTGATAACTCATGAAAAATTCAAGTGCTCCCGACAATATCTACAGATACCTATGTATAAGTTTCACAGGCTGAAGAGTTATACAGTTACAGAGCTTAAAAGTTTACTTGGTTGATAACGAGAGTTCTGAGTGAAATATTTTAATTGGGAGTTAGCATTTTATGGTGGTTGGCTATTTATAACCAAAAAGGTTTTAACAAACAGCACAATTTGTTTGTCTGTGCGTAAAGGGCGCAGCAAGTACTCGATAAAGAAGGATTTTACATAATGGATTGCTCACCGCTTGGGGAAACTTTATGAAACAGTTATTTAGGAAAATATTACTGACATAGTAACGAGAATTGCTACATTAATGTTGATTAGGTTATAAAAGTACTACAAAATTATTATGACACCATATCTTACTACTACACTCACGCTATTACACAAGCCAAATGTTAAGAGCTTTTTCTAGCTTAACGTGTTCGTTAGCTCAGCAAGGCTTCAGATGATAGTATCAAATCAGAATTGTGTAACTTGCAATTTTGATTTATAACCTGGTAACAGTAGACCAGTATTCCACAGAACTTGCTCAAAGCAGTGTTGTAATCACTATCACATTTCACAGACCATTTTTATCATAATCTGAAATCTCAAATTGGTACTCGCATCGCAAATATCAATTTCAAGATTTACCCGAATCGTTTGTAACAAATTCTCAATTTCTAACGTTAGGGGAGTATGTTTATTCTAATAAAAGTCATGCAATCTCAGCGCCCCACACAGATAGCGCAGATATATTGCCTTCATATCTGCCACGAGCAGTAAATTGCCGAAAAAATGTCGGTGATCCCTCGTACATAATAAACTAATACATACATATTTCATCAACTACAACATAGATGCTTCTTGCTAGCATTTACTTATTCGGGAAAAATATGTGCGAATGAGGAAACATCGTGAAACACAAATGCTGTTTTTATGTACGCGACTAATCTACATAGACGAACAAATATGTCTCGATTCCACCACCGGCATTCCCAAATGTAATCAGTCAGGCTTGAGTATATACTCTAAGGGAATTTCTATGTAAATTGTTTTACCAGACCGCGAAATGATTGGCATCAAATTGACATTTCTGCGGAATACAGATCGAGTTACTACCTAGTCATAGAACCTAGATTTGTTGGGTATTATTATCATTGTATTGGCACGTTAAATGGCGGATTCCGACTGTCATGTGTACATCTTTGGTATTCGTAACGGGTAGTGCGAAGCCAGAAAGTCTGGCAACCAGTCTGCGTACCGAGCGGCCTATGTAGCCCAGAATTAAGGAGGTCAGTTTTAGGCATTCCTTCATTGGTCATTCGCTCCATGTAAATCACTGATACTCAGCTGCATCCGGGAGGATGGCAGCCAGGCAGATTATGATTAACAATTTATTATCAAAGATTGAATAAATCTACGACGTATTGTGAACATCTACAATCTTCCTTACATCACCCACTTGAATAAGAATGCTAATCCAATCCAGAAATCCCTCCTCGGGACGTCATGAATAGCTTCGTATAAAATGTTCTCTACGTACGTGATCGGCATTTACACAATATCGTTTCATCGCATAAAATCATTTGGAGCATATATTTAACAATAATGTTTCACATAATTTCTGTATCAATAGTTGTAGTTGGTATTGAGTACTGTTTTGGGCAGGGTAGGGTGGTAGCCAATGAACCACCAAAAGTTTGGAGATCTCTAGCGCGCTCGTTTTTACAGTCTAAGAAAATATTTTTGTCTCAAATGATAGGTTATTTAGTAAGCTGCCAAATTGCATTGAAATAAGTGGAAAACATTTGCTGTTGCCTAATTCATACATGTTTTTTTAAAACATGAGAAATGGTTCATAGCGTACTCCTAGGGGTACACAAAGAACCGGGGGGGTGGTACTAAATGAACCATGTGGTACACAATGAATCACGGTAATATAAAAAAAACATTATTATTTGTTTTAAAGAAAAATAAATACACTATTTATAACTTTTTATAATTATTAAGTTTCGGGTTATACATACATATAAGAACCAAAAAATCAGCCTTAAGACTTAATTTTTAACAATAATTATGAACATCTTAAAAGTTACGCACAAATTCTTTCCGGGAAAAAAGAAAAAACATTTTGTACTTGTATATTTATATTAATTAAAATGCTCTTAGCATTATAAAGTCGACGTGTTTTTATCACATTCAGACTTATGTTTTTTTATTGTCCAAATCACAAATTGTAACAATCAACATTTCTTTATGCTGTCTTCATGTTGGGCAGTAAAAAATTTACTTGCATCATAATGGGGCTCTAGTCTACAAGCTGGATTGTTCCTGTACTTTGTTTGTGACTCGCACAAACACTTCGTCTGTCGCAATACTGGATAGAGAAGGTTGCAGTTTTTGCTGCTTTTCGAATGCTTAATCCCGACAAGTGTTTTTTCTTTACCTCTTTGTGTAGCTTCCGTGATGTGATACCCTTTTTTACGTGCTTTCCTCCCTACCGTGTTTCGCCCCATGCTGAAATAGACGAATAATGGTAATTAATTATAGGTACTCACATTAACACTTAGAGGTTAACTGTCTAATAATACTGCCCACCTGTTCATATATCATACAAAGCACTAAGATGTGGTACACAATACACAATGAACCGTGGTTCATTGCTTACCCAGGATAAATGGCTCACAGCGTACCCACCCCCTCTTAGGAAATGTTAGGTCATGTTTTATACAAAAACCGTTGAGAAATAATTCCAAAAAATAGTCTCAGACAAGCCTAATGATCTACATTACACATACAATTCACACATAATTAAGTAAGAATTAGATTATTAAAGTAACAACAAAAAGAAACTCACCTTTTTTTGTCGTTTTTGCTTGAGTAGAAGACTAAAACGCGGCTCACAGGTGAGTATATCGCGACAGACCCACGGCGGGCGAATAGACCAAACTTCTTGACGTGGCAAGGGAGTCTCGACATCATTTTTGCGCGAGCTAGCAACGTTAGGTATGGCCGGTAGGTACTATGGTTCATAGTGTACACGCGGTTCATTGGCTACCACCCTACCCCACGCATAAATTGAAATGTATCGTGAAACACCTGGGTAACGGATGTACTCGTATATTCATCAAGTAGAATTTCTGTTTCCATTTCATTATCCGGGTACTCAGTGGGCGTAAATAAGACTGGATGTAAATCATGTCATTAAAGGCGGCTGCGATCGGCCCTCGGCCCGCTTCTAATTGAAAATAAATCTCATTAGTTGAGAGGTTGGCAGAAGCGCATTTTATATTTACTCGCTCTCGGTTAATATACCTGAGATTTCGGATTTACTCTTGTAACATTTTAATGTTACGTTTCAATTTGTTTTATTGTTTAAACATATAGAATAATATCACTCATTATAGTATTTGTAATATTGAGGAATATTTAGCATAGCTTAGCGTTTACCAATGTACATTTTTAGATGATGGTTTTTAAATGATGAATGATACCTATGAGCATCTTTAAAACAAAAACATTTGTCATTTATTGAATATACATATGTAGCGAACTTGTCCTATTATTCTAGCACTCTACCGTTATGGAACACATGATTACACATCCATTGGAAATGCATGAGATCAATAAAATGCGTAAGTAATACTGGACACGATCCAGTAGCGTTCTACGAATGGTATAAATAACACGAAGATACCGAACACAATGCCAATAGAGAAATAAAAAGATTTTGTAACTAGTTGAGCTACCTATTCCTGTGTGCGAAAGATAAGGGTCATAAATGAACTCCGATAGTAACGGTTGAAACAAAGGCTGGAGAGCGCAATGTTTGCCCTGACTCAGATACCCCGGAGAGAATGGAATGAAATGGGGCCGAGCGAAAACTATGTTGGCACAGTTTATTCCGCGAAAAAGCCTGCAGTTATTCAAATATTCGCTTATCATAATTATTTGAATGCATATAATGATGAAGATGGAAGTAATAAGTTATTTTAGCATGAAATTGTTTTGCTTCAGTGGGCAACAGTCAGACACTGAAGATGGCTACTGCAGAGCCTTATTGGATGATTGGACAAATAGTTGACACAGATCTCGCCTTCGAAGTGACAAGCGATCGTTGATCTTACAATTTTTACCTAACAATTTAAATACTCCACATTTTTTAAAGTGCATAAGTACCGACCCTGTACCAATATTAGGTGCATAGACTAGAACTAAAATCAATTTATAACGCTTCAGGCAGAAGGTTGAAGTATTTTATTCAACTTTGTAACCTGAATAGCTGTTGTTCCAATTTATTATGACCTCGTGCTCGTTTGTAAACAATTGTTACCTACTTATCAACAATTCTTTATGCACATTACAATCCTCCTAGTTGACTTATTAGCCGTAAGTAACTTTGTAATTTACTCGAGGCTTAAAAAATACATTTTTAACCATTGTAGGTTCTCCGTGTGTTCAGATATGTATTCGTTTATACATGTATCTACACTGTACATAACAAAGTAAAGTGAAGCAAAAATATACAGGAGGCATATTGTATGTGTAGGTACCTCCGTCAATACCTCGAAGGTAGCCGGCCGATCCATATTAATATTTAACGTGGATAGGGAACCCCTCCCAACGAGACATTAATGTCAGGATAGCGTGAGAACCATCACCTGCTGGAAAACTGGGTAAAAGCGTAAAAATATATCGCGTTATAATTACATCATTACACACACTCATTCAAAATAGTTAGTAGTGTCTGAACAATGAAAGTTGCTTTAGCTTCACATTGATTCGGAATATAGTAAAGTCGAGCTGTTGCGATATAAGACTTATGTTTGCAACTTCCACATCACTCCAAACTACATTCAACAGAAAAACGATAACTCCGTCTCTCAGAAATATAGCTACGTATTAAAGTGAGTCGAGTTTCAACGCAACAACATTCACTTCAATTTTTCATTTCAGTGCAGATAAATAAACGGCTCGAGCGCCGACCACCTGCCTGACGAGCTTTTCACTATATACTATCAATGTGCTCTTTTTTTTTCATCCATTTTCTTTCTTTTCATCTTAATGCGGATATCTTTGAAACTAGATTTTAAAGGGTTTTGCGTAAATATAACTGTAAACATAAACTGCGAATTTAAGAGTTAAATAGCGAAATTATTGGAAAGTAAATAAACTTTATTTCACCGTGCTACGTTCTAGTTCAAATGAAAATTCTTGGGGTTTGAAATTGAGGTAGAAAGAAAATATATAAAGCATCCGATAGACGAAGGCTTCCGGACTGGAGTCCCGTCTGAGTTTTTATTAAGTTGAACTTGTTGAATCGCCACCGCCATCCTGGGAGCTAGGAGCTTACTGAAAACCTACCGCGCTTCTAAGTTAAATATACGATTCAAAAACTTTGCAGCAGCGTCGCATAAACCATCGACAGGATTATTATAAAATGCGCTATTACCCGCAGGCCTTTAATTGAAGATTAAGAAAAGGAAACAGAACAAAGGGAAATAATACCTTGTAAGATTTAATAAATTTCCCTCAAAAGAATACAATTTTCTAAATTACCTAAACTTTGCCTAACAGTCATTTCAACACCAACACAAAGATAAAATAAATTCGCGTGTAACGTTAATCTGCATTTATATGCATCCAATGAGATGTTAAATGGTGTTATTAGCCAGTTTGTAATCAGCGAGGAGGGTCTGGAGAGAAATCTCATTAAAGGCAAATAGGAAGCGAAGCGGCGCGACGCTAGACGGGGATGAAGCGCCGACGCAACTATTACTACCCCTCGGAAAAATTGTTTAAGCCATAACTATCTGCATACAGACATAACTATAATTTAAACTCTAATGAATATTCAACATGGTAACTATCTGTTTACATAGATATAGAGCATGATCCCTGTAAAAGATAGAGTTTTCTTCGACATTTGCATGTTATCTTCTATCTTAAATACTAAGATATAATTTACAAAACAGATATACCTACTATGCATTGTGCCCATAACTGAATTGTGCGTCTATGAATGCGCCTAGCGGAAAGAATAAAGTTGCTGAAATGATGAACATGTTATAGCTACACCTTTTCAAAATAACATTGTAGGATTTCGGAAGTAGGGTGCAATTGTTTCTACAGGTGTTAGAATGTCAAACAGGAACTACAAAAAATTAATACGACCAATAAATCCATCAAAAACAAACTTGGCTTGGTACGTCCGAAACTCTTCATAGATAATGACATAAAGTTATAAACTGAAAAGAAGCTTAAATCTTTTCAGTCATCAAGAACATCCGTCTCTTTGTGCAGACTGCATTCGTTCGTGAAACTATGTTACAATTCAATTTTCTCTAAAGTACGAAGCAAAAGTAATATGTGAGGTAAGGTAACAAAGCCCCGACAGCTAGCCACGATGCTATTGTGCCAGACTGCAGACTGCACTCCCGTCTGCCCTTCAGACGCTCATATGACGACGAAACTTCTTATACGTTCATATTTATCTAGACACAAGTAAGCTTTCTTTTTCGTATACTGAGCGCAATTTATAACGAAGTTTGTACGTTGCTTTTTTAAGATTCGTGATTTGATTTAAATTCTCGTTATTTCAATTATGTATTTTTTCTAATTCCTAACTTAGAACTCGAAACTCGTTCTAACTGTGACGGACTACAAATAATAGAGAAAATCCGAAAAAAAATAGCAATTTTTGCAAGTTTTCCATCAGCGTCAGGTGTTCGTTCAGTTTTAGAAACGGAATGAAATGGACACTGTGCAGCGAGATGAAATTTGGCTGTTGTGCAAACGAACAGCGGATGGCATCGTCCGTTCATCAAATAAAATGCGAACGAGAGCAGTTGCCGGGTGACCCCGCACTGCAAACACACAGCTAATTGCAACAGAACCTCCCGTCTGATAACTACGTGAAAATTTAATCCTCTCGCTTACAATCTTTTTATTCTCATTAATCCTTCGTTAAGTCCGGTAAAATTGAATTTGTTTTATTCCATGCTTAAATATTTGATGGTCATGTTACAAATGTTTGTGCCGCGTTGCTGGTTTGTATTTTCGGTATTTTATCAGTATTATGCAACTATGTCGTGAAAATGGTCACAGATATGTGAACGTTTTACATTTCTTTCATAGTGTTCAGGATATTAATTTAAGTTGGTTCTGAAAATAGGCAGCGTCCACACCATGAAAAGGCGAAATCACGCAGCAACTTTGTAAACAGCCTTTTTTCAGTGTATTCTTGAATGAGAATTCGTTTTTTTGGTTTGATACAAACATACTGTTCCGTATAATCTATCAAAAAAGAAGTGTGATAAACCATAACACAGTGCAAGATGACGAGACGATAACACTACTGTTTTATAGCAGTTAATCTTCAGTAGCACACTGTGTGCATTTTAAATCGAAAAGGTTTATAGTGTTAGGGTACTGTAATGATCTCACCGTTTTCATGGCATTTTATAGCGACGAAGTTTTATTGATTTAGTACACATGCCCCGAATCTATATAAGGAAATATTGTATTTTAAATCGTATAAAAATACGTTTACAATATCGATAAAGTTTATGACGTAACATGCACAGCTGTAAGCGCTACATTTAACGGTTGTCGAAAAAGAAAATCTATCAGAAAGTGCCCTAATACATATTGTACTAATATTATATTTCAAATTCGATGCACAATACACATGCAGATTTTACTCGAAAATCAGTGTTTTAAAATTAAACATAATACAAGCACAATTATAGTGTGAACGAGTTCTACGGTAAACTGTAAAGAAACGTAAATATAACAAATGGCATACTGATGTCGCGTTATCGTAGTCAGTGCGACTCGGGCCGCCTGATCCGGGGCACCGCTTTGTACGCATACGCATTCATTGTATCGTGATTTACATTAATGACAATGATGCGTATTATTTACCTTATATTCTCTATAACTAGTCTTTTATTTCTTACAGTAAGAACTCAGGATGATGGTACGTAAATGTGCAACTTTTATAAGTAACACGTGTTTCAATTTCTATAGTTTTAATTCATTTTCAGAAATACTTTCGAATTATTTGTTCGACAGCGGGATGTCAATGGAAGATGTGAAAGACGATTTGTATTTAATGGAAGATAAGGTACCATTCTCAAAAATTTGCTGTAGTGTAGTTTATAATTTATTGGCTTTTTTCTAATCATACAAAATTTTATAGGTTGAGACGGTGACTGAAAAAGTTGACATAAAACTCTATTATGAGTGCCTCTGTCCAGATTGCAGGATATTTGACACGATGCATTTGAGGCCGACAGTTGAGAAACTGGCTTCGAACTTGAACCTGCACCTTTATCCTTATGGAAATGCAGAGGTAAGAACCAAACCAAAAATATCTACGTCCATAGAAAATATTATGAGGTAGGACAAAAGAGAGATGTTTGTGCGATCATACATAGTAATAAAGTGCTATCATAAGTAAATAATAATTAAGTAACTGTACTATCGACCTCTAGTTTATTCAAGCGCATTTGTATAAACACTGACGACATAATTGAGGTCTACACTGCCTATGTTATACCATATGGACAACCAGATTTTCGGAAGGAAGTTCTTATCTTCTGATAATAACAAAATATGTAATTATGTTTATGTAAATATAGATGTAGTAGGCGTTGAAATAATGAATAGTTTGTCTCTTTTTACTTAAAATTTTAATAATCATAAGAAGATCAGCAACACGCGCCTGCTAATAGTACCTATATCATCATCACATATTGAAGAATAATGGGAATGACTCTTGCTCAGTAACCTCATTTCTATGTTCGGCATATTGCACAAAGGAGGAAATACTCAGAATTCTTTTGCCTGTTCCACAGGCATATAACCGGTCCAAATTAAGACTAAATAAAAAGGTCTAAATTACAGGTTCGACAAAACATCAATTCCGTTATACTCGTACAGAAAAATCCGTGTAATAAATTTTCGAAAAGTTATATTATAGTTCAGAAAGCGACTTCAAAAAATAACAAAGTGTCACGTAGATAGTTAAGAGTTGTTGAAAGAAGTTCTTTAGAGGTTTGTAGAGACATACTGTTCTTTCTTACTTTTTAAGAACAACTAGCTCTTTCCCGCGGATTCACCTACAAACCGAGGTAGAAACAGACACGTATTTTAGTAGAATAGCTTCGAAGGACTGTTATCACTGCGTATTGATTCGCTAATTTTATATACTATAGTTATCAAGGTGCTACAGGTATACAGCGTGCTTTAAAGGTGTTTTTTTTTCAGACCACAGACAAGGGCAACGGTAAATACGAATTTAAATGCCAGCATGGCCCAGAAGAGTGTTACGGGAACAAATTACATGCTTGTGCTATAGATTTCCTGAGGAATGATACCAAAGCCGTCTTCTTCAACTCCTGTCTGATGGACTCAGCACGGAAGGGTAGAGGATCTGATGATGCAGCTGCTGATGAGGTAAACAGGATCTGTAAAATAAATTCATTATTGAATTTCATCTGTCTCCTTTCATTCTCTAGATTAGAGGTACATTTTAGCAGATGGAAAGGGTACTTACGTGGTCATATACGACATTGATAAACATCTGTTTTCTTTTTACAGTGCGGCAGAATTATGAATATACCAACAGACACAATAAAGCAGTGCGCAAAAGGTTATAAAGGCACTGTGCTTCTTAAACATTACGGAGATGAGAGCAAGAAGGTTGGCTTCAAGTATGTGCCCTACATCCTAATCAATGGAGTCGTGAATGACGGTCAAAACTTCATGATAGACATTTGCGCAGCCTTTAAGTCACCGCCGCCAGAATGTGCTGAAGTGAATAAAAATAAACGTTACTGAGCTTTGTAGAAAACCATGAGTTTTATTTCAAGAATATATATAAAATGTTTCTTTGCAGAAACCACGTTTTTAAGACGCACTCAGTATGTGCATGCTTAATGATATCTAATCCCGTTGCATGAGTAAACCTACAATAAAATTACCTCATGTATGAAATATTTATTTGAAATAATTACAAATTAAATAGAAAAATTACCTAAACCGAATACATTTAAAGGTGATTCACAAACTTTCATTGAATGGAATTGGTCTTAGGTACTACCTATCTCGATTTCTTCACCTCAAAGATATAATTATACAGTATTTTCCTAATTTGGATTAAATCAAATAAAAGGCTAGGATTTTTATATGGGTCGTAGCTATCATGAAAGCTTGCAAAGACTTATTTCAAATTGCTATCGATTTATCCTTATTATTTACAACTTTGTTGATATCTTCCTTTTAATAGGTCGCAATCAGTATCCAATAAAAATAAAATTCTCTTCAAAACTATGGTCTAGTAAAAAAAACAGAGTCGATCGATCGCATCTGAAGGAGGATTAACACCAATTTACGATATCGTAAATTAACGAAAGTGCACGCATACGGACATAATATATTAAACATTAAACTATTAAGAAGTAAGAGTAATTGTTTCCATTAAAAATATGAGGACAAAGACATTTAACTCTAGAGATAACGCTTAACAGCTTATAGGCAAGTAAAAGATGATAAATTATCATCACATGGGCCTATTATCATAATAAATTGGTCATAGGCTATACAAGCGATACGACAATAGTCACCAAGCCGACTTTTTTCTTTCCTGAACATATAGCATTCAGTCGTGTTTCAACTGTATACAATGCCTGATTGCAAAATTGTGTTAGTTGCAATATTCCTCGGAGTTGCGATATGTGATCCTAGAAGCAGCGGTAAGCGACTACATACATGTAATTATATTCCACTTTGTAGATATATATAGGAAAAGAAATAATGAACGTTAATTGTTTTAGGATACTCGACTACCACAAGTAGTAGTAACTACATTGAAAACTGGAACGGAACTTTTACTGTAAGTTAATTATGAATGTTGGATGTTAGACATTTTTATTTTTCTAGTGAGTAAACGATATTAATTTTGTAGGTACCGGGTATAATGCTTCGATTTAAAATTTAGAGCGTAGGTACTGTTAAAGAAGTATCAAATTTTAGTACTTACTGTTAATTAAATCCCATGGTAAATTGCTTATTTTATACATTTCAGGTACCTTCAAACGCAACCGCTGTAAAGGATAAAGTTGAAATCAAAGTTTACTATGAAACTCTGTGTCAGTTCAGTGTGGACTTCTTCGTGCAGCAACTAGAGCCAGCTCTGAAAAGGCTGCCTTCACATTTAGACATACATTTAATACCCTACGGACACGCCGAGGTACGTGAAATTTCAGCATCATTATGGTTAATGTGATATTTTTAATTTATATAAAGCACGCTCTGAGCCGTTGCCTAGGCATTATTTCGCACGAAATATAAGCATTAAGTATTTGTCGTTTAGAAACTAGCTGTTCATTTGTAACCTGACATTACCGTTAGTGTACACAGAATTACCTTTTATGTTATTATATTGTTCCACATTCAAGCAATCATTTTTCACTAATTTGGGTAGTTCGAACTAGGAACAGCTACTTACTACAGTTGTTAATTTTCTAAAAACAAGCAATGCCATCCTTTCTACCCAAGTGCTCACAATAAAGCGCGATTATGTCTACCAAGAACTGACTCAATTCCTTCTACAATTGCTTCAAACGCAAGGATTAAAGTGAACTGCAATCCATTTCAATATAAGTCTTCCTGCCAGCTATTAAAATCAAATGCTTCTTAGCATGCACTTAACCACGAAGTTGTACATGTGAGTTATACATATTATAAACTTATGCTATGAAAATTGCTTTAAACGATTCTAAATTACACTTGGAAACATAATATACGTCTATTACGAGTCTTTACCCTGTTGAAATGTCCCCTTCACGCATGTCGTGCGATAGTCAAGTGAGGGAGACAAATTGCTTGATGCTTGTAATAGGCACTACTATCCTAGTCTTAGGACAGACGATATGCGCGCTATGTCTGAATACGAATAAACAATCCTCATTTACAAACAATTATTCTGATGTATGAAAACTGATCCATAACAGGTTCTGCAAAAAAAATCACACTGAAAACTAGCAAGCGCTAATGAAAGTTCCATAAAGCGGCTTCCTAAGAAAATCTTATAAGCTAAAGTTTCTATTACCTAGGCCTTAAACGAGCGACTAATTAAGGCAATTATGAAAGTCACAAGAGAGCTCAAGAAAATCCGCCGCGAAAGCCTTGACTTCTTTTTAATTCTATCGAGCTCAATAATGATTTAAGCCAGTGGAGGGTGTTGAGATGTGTTATTTTATTAGTAATTCCCTATTTAGCCAGCTAGCTACCTAATACTTAGGTTTATTTACATGGTTTATTTATCAATTTGTAGACTATTCGTGCAAATGGTGGATACAAGTTCAACTGCCAGCATGGAGTCCCTGAGTGCTTCGGTAACACATTGCAGGCATGTGCCATTGACGTGCTTAAGAACACCACCAAAGTACTCCCCTTCAATACCTGCCTCATGAGAAATATCTCATATCGAACCAGCTACAGCCACGTGATGTCCATCATCAATTGGGTATGTATTTTTTGGCATTCTGAAGAATCTTATATTGTAGACAACAAACTTGAGATATATAGAAATAGTCGTTGTTCCACCCTTCTCCCGAGGGAATAACTTCCCGCACCCTGATAAAAAGTAGCTCATGTACTTTCCCAAGCTGTAGACTGCCAATGTGCTAACCAGACTTACTTTCGCATTATAATATTAGTAGGGATCTATGAGGAATATTGTGTGCATAAATTCATTTAAACTGCGGTTTGACGATAAAAAAACTCAAGGAAAGTCCAAAGGTTACCGATAAAAGCTATTGTCCCCAAACAACATCATTTAATAACACCTTTTAGAAATATATAAACCAGTTCCTTCAAACAAGACATGCGAGAACATGATATAATTGACAGTACAAAGCGTAGACCTAAAATAAGTTCAGACCAGTTTCTGCCTAGTTAAATATAATTCTCACAAAACAGGTAAATCAGATAATGACGTGTATTCTGAGTTGTTTCTGTCAAGTCGGAACAACCAGTAAATAGGTACTGCCTTAAAAGACTACTAGTTTGTTTCCAGTTTAAGTCTAGTGCCATTCCGAGTGCTTCGGACCGTGTATTATTGTATCTGTGTGCTGGTTTTTCCACAACACGCGAGTAGAGCTGCATTTTGTAGTACCGTGTGTTTTGTAGTAATTGCAGTGATGTTTTAATAAGGATAGGTAGACTTGCCTTTTGTTTTTGCTTCTTTTTCCAAAATAAAAGGTTGCTATTTGGAAACCATATTCCAAATATAATTGTTATCAAGCGACGTATTCAACGCAAATAAATGTAAAACTCTTTTTTCTCAACCTTGTAACATTATCTTTTTCAGTGTGGTGCGGAGCACGACGTCAACGTTCAAGACATTTGGCGATGTGTGCACAGCCGCCGTGGTTCGTATCTCCTGAAGAGATATGGAGACGAGACCCACGCGGTAGCTCCTGCTTTCGTGCCATATCTGACGATAGACGGCACCACCCTGTACCAAGAACAAGCTTTAAACAATTTAGTTGCAACAGTTTGCCAAATGTTAACGCCAAAGCCGAGAGAGTGTCTGACTGATTAATTTTTGCCATATGTAGATTAATTTATTTTTTAAATCTTGTGTACATAAGTTAATAAAATAAGTTATTTTTGTACTTCCTGGTGTTAAATAAGCACAAATTAACATAAGCTGTCCAGAACATTACATTATATGAGGTCGGTGTAATCTCGCTTGTAAGCTTTTACCCACCCAAAACAAAAATGTGAAAGGCTGCCAAGTTCGATAATATGGGAATGCTTCGCCTATAAAAGAAGTGAGATCTGAATAAGTACCAAGTTCCATACACATACCTCAGTTAAAAATAGTTACTTTTTGATGATGTTTCTTGGCAAGTTTTCACACACCTTGTTATAAACATACTAAACGCAATGAATCAAGTATTTAATTTTCTATTAAAACTTGCCAAGTAACATCATTAAAAAGTAACTATTTTTAACTGAGGTATGTGTATGGAACTTGGTACTTATTCAGATCTCACTTCTTTTATAGGCGAAGCATTCCCATATTATCGAACTTGGCAGCCTTTCACATTTTTGTTTTGGGTGGGATTTCATTTATTTTTGTAAGGTTATTTATTTAAATTTTTTTCTTATGATTAAGTTACTTAAGGAAGTGTCTCATTTATACTATCTTTCAGATTTTTGAATATGCACTATGCTTCTTACAAAGAAATTAACTAGATTAAGTAAATGGACTAGATTTACCAACTGACTGACATGACATGTTATCATATATATTATGTTCGTGGATCAACATTCGTTATTTTCGAAAGTGACTCACACTTGGCCGTTTTCAGATTTTTACTTTATTTTGACCAAATATAAACCTTTGTAACGAATTTCTGATCGGTACGACCATTCGAAGATATATTATATAAATATAGATGAATTTAGTTCGTTTTAGTTCCTTAGGGGTATAAAACACCTTCATTATTTTGAAACCGACTCACACTTGGCCATTTTCAGATTTTTCCCTTTACTTTGACATAAAGACCTACCTCCATGCCAAATTTCAAGTCAATACGACCATTGGAAGTGGTCTAGGTTTTTGATGAGTGAGTCAGTCAGTGAGTGTATAGTAAAAATAGCGATTTTCTGACGTCAATATCTCAAGACCTACAATAGGTATATTAATGAAATTTTGTATTTTAGATAAGTGAGGGGGTCTCAACAGATACTAGAAATTTGATATGCGTAAATAAAATAGATTTTGAGTTATAGGGGGGTCGAATTTGGCCCGAAATGGTTCGTGTAATATAACCCACGGCCGGTGTGTCGCTTTTTTGCTCGAACTTGGCGGACACACTGCCGTGTGTCTAGATCCTGAAACCCCGGACACTAATCGCGGTTGCCTAACAACCCGTGTGCTACTCAAGCGTCCACCCCCGCAAAGGCCACCATTCTGCATAGCTTGACCCACATCTTGGTAAACTAAAGGGCAGCTAAAGGCCCTCTTACTATGTTCTCCAGTTCCATTCAAACTGACATTGCACTTAAACTAAGGTGCATTAGCAGAGTAAAAATATACAGAAGTTCAAACTATGAGAATAAGCTTTTTAAAAGTTGAACATAAAAGAGAGTACTTTAAAACTATACCCGGGAGATAAAACCATTTCCCTCAGACATATTACATCTCAGAAGGCTTTCTTTGTAGACAACTACAATCCGGTGTACCCCACATCAAGACAAAAGAGAATCGATTCCCGCCACGGAATAGCGGCATCCGTATGTGTCGAGCACGAAGCAATGTAGCCGAAATCCTAAATGGTTGAAACTATTGTTCTGTCGTATAGCTTGACAAACTCGACGGGCTTCCGAAGGCTCCCGGGAATTGTCGGTGCATGTGGACACTTTCCCACACGCCTCCGCCGCGCCGGCGTCGACACCGGGACTCTTGCCAAACTGCAACACTCATTGTTCTACTTCTTGCGACCGATGATAATGTTTCACCTCTTGTGCCGTCGGTCGTGTCGGAGCTTTGTGATAATTATATCATTGCCATAATGTAATTAATTTGTTTCGGTCTTATTACGTTTAGTCAAATTCTTCAACAATTGCATTTCCTTCTTGATATTGCTTTAATATTTTAAATTTACATTAGTAGGTACAGGATCCTGAAGAAAAGTTTTTCATTAATTTCATACATTTTATCAGTTACCTACCTATGTATATTTCGTAGGTGGTCCATAAAATGTGTTAACGCTGAACTTATTATACAAGATGCCTATTCACTTAATAACACCACGTGTTCGGTCCAACATCGGTTGCCGTAAAATCGTATAAGGCGTTTCACAAATATACAATTTCAAAACATTTTTGGTTAAGTATTGTAACAAAACTTTATTTAACACTTTCAAATAAATAATTTTGGTTATTCGTATTACAAAACAACATTTAAACAAGAGGTCCACACGGAAAGTGTGGTATGCAGCGGCGACGTGCATCGGTGAATCATGTCACAAACATTTATTGAATTCGTTGCGTTATGACTAAGAGTGCATTGTGACCATTGCCCATTGGCCATAAACGTTATATTTAAAACCACACGCGATAAAACTCTAAGGAACATTGTAAGTGGCTTGTAGCCAATGAGTAATAAAATATTAAAAATGTTCGATCTAACTAACCACGATAAAACAAGTTCCATTGCCATATGAAAATTGTATTAATCGGAGGAACTGTTTACTTTCACTTCAGAACTCCAAAGTTGGATCCCGATGGGAATCAAAGTAATTAATACTCAGGATATTGTTCAAACAATGACTTCGTTCCACGGCGAATACCCTAAGGTCCAATTACTTGAGACAAAGTCGTCATATTAGGTACAAGTTGGCGGAATGGTTCTATAACAGTTTAGTGTGTGGCCGTCGTCTATTTATAGAAATACAAACGTTTGCCTCAATTCCAAACAATTATATTGAGAGAAATGTAGGCTCTGTTAATGACAAAGATTAAACTATGTGTTGAAGCAAATAAAACGTTGTATATTCGCTTCAGTTGAAACTGTTAAAAGCCTTTAATTAAACGCTGTGCTTTTTACAAGCGGCCGCTTCAAACTGCTGCAGTGAAATATAATTGTAAATGTTCCGTGCTTTTGTTGGCAATCGACATACTTGCTGAGTTTTTCAATTTTCCAACGCTTTTTATAGTTTTGACTATTTGAAATGTTATTATACTTATGAAGAGTTAAAGACTTCTTGAACACACTTATATCGTCATTCTTGAACAGGATTTGTTTTCAAACTGTGATGTCTGCTATAAAACTACTATAAAGGTCATAAGTAGACATAAATCATTTATTTAATAACCTGTAGATAAGTGCAATAGTGATGACGGAGTTTCTTTATGACCATTAGGGAAATATATCAAGAACAGTGGTGATGAGGTGATGCTAACAGCGGACTAATTATCCTTAGAGACAAATAGAAGTATAAAATGATACTAAAACGTCGCGCTCTTTAACATCATGGCATTTTCCCCCTAACTAATATGCTAGTTACATGTATATTTATAAACACGTTGAACATCATTTAAAGGAAAACCAGTCGTATAAACAGTGGATCCAGTACAATTGTGTTCAGAGTGTTACGCTGACGCTAGGTGTAGCGTGTACGTGACTGCACCTACAACCGATACTTTGATTGACAGGAATCCGCAAATGAAATCGACAACGGTGAAAAAACTGCTGCAAAAACTTATTTCTACGACTGTACGTGAGTTTCCACAGTTGAATAACAGGTGGCTACAGTCGTATCACTTCTTACGATGTTGATTCAATGCTAAAGAAACAGTTTATCTATCAATTTGTGTGACTTTGTTCTAATATTTTCATACAATAACACGAATCATGCATGACTCTGCTACTGGTTAGGATTGTAACAACTGTGTCACGTTTTTATCAGAAGCTTAGATACAGAAATAATTTCATCTAAAATGGCAAAAATGAAATGCCTGCAAAGAGGTAGTTAGTACTGTTCCGGATTAGAAATCCAAGATATGGAAAATTATAATATAAGCGAGACTTCATTTATTTACGTCTGAGGGAATATCATTTTCCTTGTCGAGTGATTTCGCGTCGATTGAAGCTTTGTATTCCAGCAATTTCTTTAAACAGTGGACCGAACGATCTAAAATTAGGTACATGTACCATGTTTTGCAGCACATAAAACCACATATTCTAGTTAATATTTACAATCTTAATGAAATGCCAGCTTTCTAAACTCGAATTTTCTTTTTCCTTGTAAACAGGATGTGGTGTGAAAGTTAAAAAAAAAGAAAAAAGTTATAATCACGCACCATAGTTACCTCCATGCATATTCATGTTTCCTACAACATTTAAATACATATCTAAGAATCCACTGACCCACTAACGAATCTGAATACGAATAATTGCATGCAAATGTGTGATGCAAAAAACTAATTAGCAAAACTTGTTTGACAAGCTTGTGTTTTAAACAGCGGCATAGTGTGCAATAGGAACCTTTTCAACCAGCTAGGATTGGAGTAGTGCGCAGCGCCTCGTGGCAACGCACTTCCGCGCCTCGGCGTAGCTGCACATTCCCGATTATTATGAGCTTTGACAGACCTTGCATGTTAATTAAAAACTTTGCGTATAAAACAAAAAACTAGCGGCACATCGTCCCCGAGGCACTGCACTGCTGTTTCGAGCATTTCGCCTGTTTACGTTCGTTGAACGCGCGGAACGGCCATATGCGTATGTTCGCATCATAGTTGGTGGCACCGTTAAGTAATGCAGATGTACTTGTGATAAGATGAAGGTTTCGTGGTATTACGATATAAAGACATCATACATACTCGTCTAAAATAACATTTACATTATTGCAGACGTAACACTGCTACCTACTCATTCGTAGGAATGGAAGTTCTATATTCATTGGTTTATTCTAATATAGTATAATAGTTCATTATATTGGAAACCTTGACATCACAATAGAAATTGAACACCGTCACCGCAAACTTACGTAGTCTAGTAGATACGTTACAGTACCTATACATAGAGCCGAGGTTTTTTTCGTATTAGGTAAAACAACAGAATGTTATCATGATCCTATATACTGAATACCTTAAAGAGCATAAATAAGCCACTTAATACACAAACATAATGGAAAATTTTAGGTTAGTTATGGGAAACTTGGGAGAATCGAAATACCATATAAAAAATAATTTCAAGGTAATCTGCATCTATAGCAAGAGGCGTATTCTTCTTAAATATTTAAATAAATCTATAAAATTCCTTCGACTACTTGATTTCCTATACAATATAACCACTAGCTTATACAGTTAGGTGTAGTTAATGCAGTCGCGACAATTGTTTTTCCTAAGTACCAGCATTTCCGTAGATTTCCTTTTCAAATGGCTTTGTACTGTAAAAATACAGCTACATTAATAAAGTCGGGTAGACAGGAACTGTCTCTGAATGTAAATCGCTGGTGGTGCTTGGCATTCATATTACTCATACATTTTGGCAGGCGTCCTTTGGAAAATACGTAACTACTTTCTTAAAAAGTGACGTATGCGACGTTTTACTACGTAGACGAAACACGCAGACTAGAGTATTACGCAGACGGAAACATAGCTATTTCACGTTCATTAATTTTATAACTTGTATAACTGCATGCAATACCTAGGTATATTCTGATTTTTTTTAATAATTTTACAGTCTTCTTCTTCTTGGCGAGTCGATGGCAGCTTAAATTTTGGAGGCCCAATATTTCGCTACGCATACGGCATTGTCAGTAGCGTATAAAGGTCCTCCACTATGCAGGTGTCGGGGCATAGTGGGCACCATAGAAGGTGCCGCATGGTTTGTGGTATGGCACCACACACAAGATGTCGCAGTGTGTTTTCTGGCAAAGCTCTGCCAGTATTACAGCCTTATCGGCAGAAAACCCTTCTATGTTTATAGAGATTACAGTCAGAGCGGGCTCTGACAATTGCCTGGGTTTTGGCCCTGAAAAGGGCCTTTGTGGTCCTGAAAAGGACCGGTTGGATGTCGTTGTTGCCATCGTGGTGAAAGGATCAGCCAACCTGCGTTACCGGCTCGCTGTCCTCGCAGGTTGCCCAGGGTGCGCCGGGCGTATGGAGATGAATATGATACACCGCTCGGGGAGGCTCCTTTCATGCATTTTACAGTAGGGATTAATCATGCCTGATTCTTAGTGTCCAAAGGCTTAAAAATATATACTATTCTACTAAAACTTAAGGTTTTCTACCTCAAAACTTTATACCATGCTACCAACCTATAGATATTGATCGAACTTCCATGGAAATACTGAGCAAAAAGGCTATTCGCGTGCCACCGAGTGATGGCATGACGGATGACGCGAGCGCATGGCGAGGTACTCACAAGGCCAAGGTCCGTATTATGTAAATCATGGTGTTTGCGCACCGCACAGCACGGTCAGCCACGTTAATCACTGCGATAATAAGATAACAACGGCTCTGACGGTGACACGAACGGGTACAGGGAAATATCTAGTCTTATATCTATGTTTTATTGATGATACCTTTGGAGTAGCTGATCTCTCCTGTATCCCAGTTTTCTCTACTTCATTGTTGAGAGAATTACTTGTAACCGTTTAGAAAAAATATCAATATATAAAGAAATCTTCGTTTATTTTTCTTTTAGGCGACTCAAGATGGACAGTAATGCTTTTAAAAACATGTTAGTTTATTTAAGAAGGGTGACTCCCCTTGCCAATGTCACTTTGTGAAGTCGCTTTGGGTACACAGAGAACTTTTTACCCGCAGTTCCTAGCAGTTCCTCCAAGTCCCGGGAGAACCACTTACCTCTACCGGGTAAAAAGTAGCCTATGTATTCTCTCAGACTCTAGAATTAGTGTATGTACCATTAAAATTCAGTAGTAGTTTTAGCGTAAAAGCCCAAAAGACAGACAGGGTAAATTAAATGATTCACTATGGGTGTGTTCATTAATATTTTTAAGAGACCGATGATGAATCCAATGCTCATGTGACGAAAGCAGACATTTACATTTGGAGTCACCAATTCCAGTTCTTCGTGTGTCATCAGTACGGTGCTATGACCAGAATTCTAGATTCTAGGACAACTCAGACCTGAGTCAAAACTCGGAAATGATTCTACATTATTTCTCGCGGCTTCATTTCAGAAAACTCGTGTACCTGAAAAGAATTTTGAAGTACCTACACTTAAAGACTTCAAAAACTATTCAGTTTATGAGTTTTCTGAAGCATCTCATTTATTTTAGCCGAATGAAGCCGCGAGAAACAAAGTAGACGCTCAAAGAGAGGACACACAAAATAGATTTTGTGAAACATCTCACTAAACAAAATTGCTGACACATTTTCAAAGAAAGCAACGGAGGTGAGGAAGAAAGAGGGACGAGAAATGTGTCTGCATAAGCAATGGGTGATATACACTTATACAGATAAGTAAACTGTGCCGATATGCCACTACTGCACCATTTATGTCGTGAACATACATTATTTATACACCAGGAAAATGCTGGGGAACTGATAAAGAAGTGCTTCATATTGGACACATTCCCTTCGAAAAGTATGCTTAGATATATAGCCATTGCCTGCAGTCCCGAGCAAGTTACTTACCTCATGTTCTATTCCAGGAGTTCTATACGTGAAAATATTACAGATAAGTCCTTCATTTGTATGTTTACTAGGTTGCCTACCATCTTCAACTATTATGTAATTATAATTAAAATAATTTTATCAAGCTTTGTTTACTTGTGGTCAGGGAACCTATGAGGAAGGCTAGACAATGGAACAATAAGTGTATATTGATGTGCCTACATATTACTAACTATTTTCCTGCGCAATCATAAGCCCTTACACGTACTTTTCATAACATTCAAACAAAAAATCTTGCTACTCTTTCACTTATTTGTTGTTAATGGAGTAATAACAACGGAGCGTCGAGATAACCTTACCGTTGAGTAACTTAACGAATTTAATTAAACGTCTAATCCCTGTCCGTGTAAAGCCGTCAGTTGTACCTACCACAGATAACTACCGCAACCGCGGTTCCCATGGGGTCGTGGTCGGCTGACCTTCGCGTGGAAAGGGAATCGAAGCGAGAACGAACACCCAGATCACAGCGAGTCCGTCATTCTGTCTCACTAATTGTAGACATCCTTGTCGGGCTTTTCTCATGGGTTCAACGGTTACAAAGTATGTGATGGATATTCCAACCGTAGATAGCAGGAACTTTATCTGTAAATATAAAAACAGTCATGTGTTTGATTACGTGTCAAAGTGATGGATAGACGATGCGCAGACTGAGATAACATGATATTCGGAGGAGAGATACTGCGTATCTTACTTAGATGAAAAACCAAAGATCCAGGGGACTCATGTAGGTAGAAAATATGTTAAGTCTTACAAACAAAATAAAACATTGTATGAATTTGATAGCTACTTGTGCTGTTATGTCATAAAAATGGGACTAGTCTGTTCAACATAGTTTCATATCTCCATTTTTGACAAATACCACATGTAGTGTAAACAAAAAGGAAGAAAAACGAGGGTGTGTCAGTATTGTATCGTCCCCTGTTCTGGCAGAGTGCCCGGCAATACGTGCGCCACGTGCAACCTTACCGAAATGAGTTTACTAACAATATTGCACATCCATCTCGCCTCACACGTTTACCACCAAATTCTATGCAACTATTGAGGGACTGGTTACATGGCAACCAATTAAAATACAAAATTGAATGCTACGTGACTCTATGACTACCTACTTATATTCTAAGCAGCAATAATCTACCTTCAGTATCCGTACAATGAGTATTTCATTCCCATCTATGGTATTCCATTTTTAATTTGCACTTATTTTATAAATGTGGCAAGTTTATGTGACAAGTTTATAATATAAAAATTATTTACATGTGATGGATCTCATGGATCCCAAAGAAGCGCGATATGATTGAATTTCACATAGACAAAGTCGTGGTAAAATCACAGTTGGTATTTATTATAACTTCAACATTGAAACCCGATTGCATAGTAATAGTCAATAACAAAATAATTAAATTAATTATTGTATACATATATATAAACATGTATAATATTGACTAGAAATACATTGTTCAGTTATTTCTTATTTTCCTCATAGGTCTATTTCAGTTTTCATCACCTATATCTGTGCCAATTGAAATGGTTTTATTGATCATAGACCATATAGCAACCGTTAAATTATAACGAAGTAGCCTAATCAAATACTACCATGATGTAAGTTCAAATAATTAATTAATACAACAAAACACATAGGGCCTTACTACAAAAACTTTAAACCCTGTTTTACACTTGTCTAATAAAATTTTGGCTGCAAAATGAACCATATGTCAACGTCATAATTTGACATTTTTTTAGACAAGGCATAAACTGACGTTTAAAAGTTTTTGTGGTAAGACGGTCATTGTTTAGAACCTGAACAATGTAAAGTTCTCTACATTTAAAAATAAGCTATGCCTTTTACCAATTATGTAATTTGTTTTTCCTTTATTGTACCTAATCCAAAACATATCTTATGTATGATCATGTAAATTGAAGAACTCACTGTCCGTTGCGAGCAATTAATAACTAGGTCGGACGTAGAGAGGTCAGTTTTCATTAACGATGTTATCACTCCATGATTTAACTTCCAAGGTTTTAGGAAATCGCACAATCATACTTCGGATAGATCACTTGTGCAACACTGATACACACATGTACTCAAACAATGATTCATAAAGCTCACGCAGTAGGTAATTTTATTATTGTTATCAAGGATCTAATCATAATTATAGCAGGTATGCTAACGTAACCTGATATTTATTGGCGAGTTCAAAAGTTAGCACCTTATGTTACTGGTTGAAGTGAGTGATATTACAGCGTGATATTTAACACTTGGTTTTAGATCTGCTAGGGTTATTTGCATATGGTTTTGATAAAAGTCCTTATAAAACACGTTGGTGGGCGTACCTATTGGTATCGTTGGTTTTATATGTAAGTCACAATATGATAAAATATCAAAATCAAGACGGAAAATAATTGTTTAAGAAGTAGCTTATGCCTACTTAGCAATTCATTTGTTAAGTTTTTTGTACTCATTCAACCTTCATAAACCGTTGTTCGGTTACCTAACGGAATTTTCTATTTTATAACAAGTTAACCCCAAATGGAAGTTTACATTGTTATTGCGTATTGTTTCGCTCAATAAAACAGAAAACGAATTCATACTTCCACGGCCGAAACACGAAGCGTTGGATTCTTTACAAAATGGGTAACAATGTGATGGAACGTTATAGAAGGATGAGAAGGACGCGCCTTCTCGGTGACGTCACGGCTCGGTCCGGTTGATTCATTCATCCGCGTCCACGCCCGTGCGCGGGCGCTGCGCTGCGGTCGCCCAGGCCCACTGCCAGCCACCGATGCGCTTACGCATTCGTAACAAATCGTCTATAACCTCGTCTACCAATAACGATCGCACAAACAATGAATAATGCATACCATTCCTAATCTGCCCACATAAAGTCAATAAAAATTGAGCCATAAAGACAAAGAAAACTAAAATGGAAATAAACATGCTTTTAACATTCACAAAAAATGTGCATAAGGCATACCTAACTCGATATATGAATAAAAGGCTCAGGTAGGTATCAGAAATACCTAAGTCAGACAAGATGTAGGCATGTGTGAGTAAGAACATTGGAATTAAGACACCTGTGTAATATTGTGTAATTCCGTAGAGCACTAAAGAGTAAGTAGGTGAGGCGTTTCGGAGTAGCGCCCGAGTACGACGTGGTCAGCAAGCCCGCACTACAGCAGCAACGTTCTGCAGACATTCTTATGGCAACCATGATTGTGTTCGTATTAATTTGCAAAGCGGCGCACGTCCGTCAGGTGCGCGGTGGCCATCCGGTGCGCATATTCTTAAAAAAAGCCTTCAACATCGTGACAACTCAATATTGTTATTGATTGAACCGTTGCTTGCTTGCATTCTACTTGACACAAGTATTTGAGAATTTTAAAATCTCGCGCAGGTCGTTGGCCCTCCATTTTCATAGAAATGCCACATATTATATCAAACAATGACGTCGCATCCTGTTCATTAATGTGCAAGCAATATCAGTGTCGCACATGCCATGGAAGCATTAATCAAACTGGTGATAAAAGGTTCACTCCAGTGCAAATATTACAGCAGTAAATCACTGTTTAGCTGTTATTGTATTTCCAACTATATATCAATCATCGTTCACTTTAATGTGTAAATTATAAACGTGTCGTCGTAATTATAATTCGCTTCGGTCATTTAGGTTCCTTATTTTTTGACGACTTCTTCGAATTATTTTGAAGCGTGCAGTAACACGGACGTAAATTAATCACTGAATCACACGGCACCACCGCACCGGTTCTAAGAGTTTTTGTAGGATTTCCAATATTCATTTATGATACCGTTCATAATATTATTCATAGCGACACGGCATCACACATTAAATTTTCTGTACTACTTGGACGCGCTGAATTCTGAAAGGGATATTGTCACGTGAGTCATTTTATTTCAGTGTCACACGTAATAGGAATTAACGGTGTCAAATGAATAATACTGCTATAGTTTTATAACCATGGACGTGGAAGAACATTGGGGTGTAGTGACAGGCGTGCGTGAGGCGTGCAGCGTCAGGCTGCAGCCGCAGGGGTGAAGAACCTGCGCGGGACGCCGATAAGCCGCCAGCCGTGTTTACTCGCTCCACCATCATTATAAATCATATACGTAAAGGCAACCTCTGACCCCTCGTTAGTGTTTGATGCTCTACTCTAATAGTCGACGAAGCGAATCGAAACAGAACCAGCTTTGCAGCATAATCTTAAAACTACTAAATCATTACGTGATGCAGTTTTGAAATCAAGATATCTATTTAGAATCAGACTTGCTGCTCAGACATCATTTGTTTTTTTATGCAATCCATTGTATAAGTTTAAGAGATTTCATCTAAATATAAACAAACCATTCGTGGCTGGCAGTCAGATTCATCAAATCAAAATTATGGTAGAAACTAGCTTTTGCCCGCGGCTTCGCTCGCTTTAAGAAGTATTATTATTAATTAGGTATGGTTTTTGCGGCTTTACTTTTGTTTAGCGTGTGTAAAAAATTAGGGCCTACAAAACTTCTTTGTACACAATATTCTTTACTAATCTGTCATTAGGCGCTAAAACTATTAAGTTATTGGGTGAACTTACTTCGTGAGCAAGCAACATAAAACTGTCCATGAGAGAAGCAATGTTCTCTCAAGTCAATACCCGCAAATTTGAGAGTTTCCCCTGAGACTTATTTATTGTCATGGCAAAGCAGACTTTTAGGGGAAACTGTAATCGTTTAAATTCGAACGGGATATCGTTAGGTATTAATGGGATTCGTGGTATAAATACAGTTTCCCCTGTTGCATACCCAGTTAATATAGTGGCTTCATACATTTTACATCCTTCATCATCCCTTATTTTATCACCCGTGGGGGTTGAATTAATCAAAATCGTATTTAAGCGAACGTCATCATAAAATTCTGATTCGTCATCAGGACTTCTTCATAAAATCTAAGAAGATGTATACAAACTTTCATCCCCTATTTTATCCCCTTAGGGATGGAATTTATCAAAATCCTTTCTTAAGGGTTGCCTACGCCATAGTAGCTTTATGCATGCAAAGTCTCAGTCGGATCGGTTTAAAATTGACAAAGTTTCATACAAACTTTCATCCCCTATTTTATCCCCTTGGGGGTAGAATTGATCAAAATCCTTTCTTAGCGGATGCCTACGTCATAACATCTACCTGCATGCCAAATTTCAGCCCGATCCGTCCAGTGGTTTCAGCTGTGCGTTGATAGATCACTATGTCAGTCAGTCAGTCAGTCAGTCACCTTTGAGTTTTATATATTTAGATAAAGTATTGTCAACAGTCGGTTACAAAATGAACCAAGTATTCTCAAATATTTTGAGATTATAACACCTAGCTAGGGCAACCTCTGACCGCAGTGTCACCATTGTTGCCATTCCAGTTAAGTAATCAGTTTAAAGTATCAGTCTTATTATTTTCTTCCAGCTAATAAACAGGTAAAATTCAAATAAAATAATGAAGTCATTACAAGTCCCGCAACTATATCGTAAGGAACGTTAGTCAAACCGCAAGAAAACAGCAATATAACATAAATTCCTTATGAATAGAAGCGTCGCTTGTTTATAAAATGCGTTGTAAAAGCCGGTGGCCTAGTGGCTGACCACCATTTCCTGTGATGCGATACAACGACGCAGGCGCAGTGGCCGCCTGCCGAGCTGATAAACGCTCGTCGCTGCACTTCCGTCGCGCACGATGCCCCATCTCTGACGCCCGCACATACAACAAACGACATTACATTAACTGCACCTTATTTAAAAAATACTCCAAGTTCTCTTAAAACACTATCAGTAACTAGCCAGTCAAGTTGACACAGCTCACTTATACTTAAACGTTTTTACATCTCTGTCTAATTACGTGCGTAAGTACAAGGAAATAACAGGATCCGAGAGCAGTTACAACTTACAGCTCGCAGCATATTTGCGTCTCACAAGATGAGCCATTACTAAGAAAACATAATAACCAGAGGAATGCTCAATTGTGAGCAATAAAGGAAGTGAGAATAGATCGCAAATCATTGAGACTATCTAATATTCGTAGCATGTGGGGCAGTAATGTTGAGAGGCGATAATGCGGTGTCATCCGATATTAGGGTCAATTGCCTTATACGATATGTTGGGCTAGTCTTTGATAACACTATTTAAACTGGTGTGCTACCGACGATGTCTATATCAACATGGAAATTATCGTTACATAAGTTATCGCCGCTGACACCATTTCGTACTATTAAGTTATATGAAGAGGTGCACTGTTATTCGGCACAAATATTCTTGTAGTAAGTACCTAATTGATAAGTAGACGCTATACTAGAGAGTGGTAGGTGTGAGTGCGAATCAAATAAACATGTATAAATAAAGCTAACACTAGGTTTATCATCAGCTATAAATGTATTTTCGTTAACGTAAAAGGGAACATCACGATTCTACAAATTGAGAGGATTGTAAAATTACTTCATGACCGTGAACCATGGAGTACTTATTTTTTGTCTCTGTCGAATGATGCTTCCTGCTTGGTTTATTAAGTTGATTGATATTAGATATGGACAGAAACTGGTTTTCATACTTACCTGCATCTAAACCAGTAAATTAAACGTGAGGGTTAACTCCCGTGTTAACTCTTGCGTGGATTTTGTAACATGATTTAATGTTAGATTTTAAGATTAAAAACGTCTAATAAATATACAACTTTCTCCTTATAATTGTGCAAGTACTTATATCTAATAAGGTACCCGCTACTTCAAATAAAAAAATAACTTAAATATTATTTAGACTGTATAAATTATATTTACTTACCTAGATTAATGCTCAATCCTTCTCCGTGTGAGAGGAGGCCTGTGCCCAGCAGTGGGACGATAAATAGGCTGTAACTAACTAACTAACTAAAATTATATTCATGTGACTGGGAGAATACAATTAAATAATATTAAAGAACATTATATTTAATGTTTTCCATCAGCAACTCTCTCACAGAGCACATCCCATGACATGGGCATACATAAAAAAATACATTTACTTTTTAATTCCAATAAATTGAATTAAACCGCTTCGAGTGAAAATGTCAATGGCTTGGTAAATTCGAATTACATACCAAACATTCACTAGAATTTGAAAATTACTCATTCGTGTTGCGGTTTTCCGCACCAAACACTCTGGACAGTTTGATTATGATAAATGTCTACTACAATACATTTGTATTCAATTCCAATATGTAAGTGCTCACGTACTAGCAACTACAGTTTGATATGGTAAAATCGTAGTTTCAGCATGTAAAAATGGTTAGTTGAGTTATTACCTTTCTTATAGGGTCGTTCATTTGCAATATTCGGATCACAAAACTTACCGATTCATTATTCTTTTGCTAGGACCGGCTACTCTATATAGTGACATCACATCCGCTTTCATTGTCGCGCTGAAATGGAAATCGTCTCGGTCAATCCATCATAGGTGTCGGCACTGGCGCCGAAGAACTGGTGTCATGGTCACGCGCGCTTGCGTCACGGTAGCGACACGACGCGAGCGCCACCAGCGCAGGCCGGCGCGAGGCCCCACTGACCACTCATCTGGCCACTGCTAATCTGGGTTAAGAGGACATTGACAAAGCTCCTTCGGCCGTGAATCTGTCTAAAACTTGATATCGATGCACCAATATTTAAAGGGAACTATATTTTTTGTCACCAAAATTTATTTTTGTCATCAAGTTGTATCACCTAATAAATAGATTTATCGCCGCGAAATATTTTCGTTCTCAGATAAACAAAGAGTGTTCCCATGTATGAATTACCAAATTATTGTCAATATAATGTATAAAATATGAGATGGATCACCAATAAAATTGTAGTGCATTACATGAATATAAACTTCGTTCTTATAATAATAGTTTTATTACTTAAATAATAGCTTGGTGCTCAAAATGGTAGATCTGTCACCAAATAAATCGATTAATCGATCCCTGACTGCGACTGCTTTTTATTTGTTATTTTGTCACCAATACAGTAGTTACATTTTATTATGTTCAGTTATTAAAATAATGTATTCGTTACCAATTTAATACATCAGTTTATAATTTTAATGAAAATATTTTCAAAGGGAAGAGGAAGGAAGGGAGACAAATTGGGCGCTTTCGGCCTCAACGAATGGGTTGTAGGTTGGTTGTAGGTACGATCATACGATGCTTATTTTGACTTTAATGAAGTGTTTTATTTACTATTCAGCTAGAAATTTAATTAAATATATTTATACTACCTGTGGAAATTAAGACCCTTTGGGGAGGCACATGGCCAGTGAAGTAGTAGACTCTTTTGGTTGAAAGGATGATGACGACCACCCTACATTTTAATACAATTCATGAAACTTTCTAGTGATATAATATATGATTTATTGGTGATCTCTTTAAATTAGTTTGCCTAAATACTATTAGGACAAACCTATTATAATACATACAAAACTATTTATTTGGTACTTGACCCCATATCTCCATGATTTTCGGTAATTTATTGTGGAATTGATTTTATATTGTTTGGTGATACATTTTGGTGACAAAGCTACTATTTTGAGGGCAAACCCTATTATTTAAGAAACACAAAATGAATTAAATTGGTGACAGCTTAAATCATACCCATATTTAAATACGTGTCATACATACATAATTTTTATGCTGAGAATATCAAATAAAATATCATTGACCAGAAGATGTTGAGAAGCACAAATGCTGTTAAAAAGTTTTCGAAAAAAGCTTTCAAGACCATAATAGTTTTGATTTATGTTGTAACTTTCATATTAATGTATGAAACCAAGTATAAAGAGTATAAAGATAATTTTTTTTTATCCGTCTCATATTCCCCAAGAAGCCACCAAAATGTCGGGGATGTATCCGCCGATAAAAGATGTTTACCGTAGATAAACTTTCTATGTGGACAGTTGGACACTCCCGGTTCCATAGGAACTTAGTAAGGAGAATAAATTAAAGAGACCGCATAAGCAAACACGCCAAATATGGACGAACAGGATTAATTTTAGTACACCATCGACGGTAGCGGCGCAGTTCTGCATAATAATTCAAGGCAGAATTAATTTATACATGTATTATCGAGAACTGGTACACGCTTTTAATAAATATCTATTAATAGTTGTTATAAAGCTTATTTTTTTTTATATACTCTGCAACAGCCAGCACCGGGACAAAATCAACGTCTGACTTGGTAATTGAATAAACGCATAGCGACGTGATGCAAATGGATCAAGGCCTAACAGTTCCGTGCGCTAACGGATTTTCCAATAATTGAACCCCAAACTACCATTAAACACGGATAGCATAAACGAGCTTTGACATTGCGATACGACAGTTTTAAATAGTGTTACCTATTTCAATTTATCACGTGAAATCATGAAGTAATTTTAGTAGCCAGTCGTGAGGTAACATCGATCGTCAGGTAACATCAGTCTTACACGGTAAGAGCAGGATACTCGCCTAGAGCGGTGCATAGCTTGCACTGTGTCCACGTTGCACCGGTAGTTCATACCTTAGTTGGTAGGTGGTGCTGCCTTTCGTGATTCTCGGCGCACCTTAAGAGCTTATTAAAAACGTGTGGACTTCCTCTCGATTAATTTCATCGCCTTTACAAGCAGAAGGGAAAGTATTTGATTAATATGAAAAATCCATTGGATATTGGATCTTATATTGTGTGCATGATAAAAGCAAAAGTAATTATAATTAAAGTAAACAGATGCCAAAGCAGTTAAGTCAAAGGAAACTACAGTACTGTCAGTAGAGTTGTCACAGTCAAGAAGAGGAAAAATAGGCTTTTAAACGACGTTGTCCTACAAACCACAATTTTATTTGAAACAAATACACGGTTTTGTTTTCGATGTCCGCGTACAGCGCACTGGGATTCACATCGGTTTACACTGACACGCGTAAACAGCGGAGACGGATGACGGGCCGCCGTCCCACGGCCCATTATTTAAATCCCTTTGGACGTGAGTTCCATTATCCCCCTGCGCCAGCACTAGCCCTTGAGTGAGTGGACATGACGGACCGGCAAATACGCTCTGGATGAACAAAGAAAATAGACCTTTTCACTCCAACGTGGCCACTATACCGTAAACGAGTCTTCTAAACTTCGCTGGAAAATGTCGAAATGAAAAACGAATTTGCATGCGCATTGTTTAACATACAATCTGTGAAGATCGTGACCGAAGGCATCCCGAGACATTTTGTCATTTACTTTGAAGGGTTTTGTTTGATGGGGTTCTGTAATAATTAATCAGTTGACGGTCCGATGACGGTCAATGCGCACTGTCGTGTAGTAGTAGTAATGAAGATTCTATTTCAAACTCCTTGGAAGAATTGGTATAGATGCAGTTACATCAGAATAAGATACCGTGGCTTCTTAACACGGAAAGGTTCTAACTGCTTACATTTGTAATTGACTTGTACATAATGATCGTTTTAATTCATAAGGTGAGGAAGGAAAATGGGGAAGAAACCCAAACACTGCCATCCTATAAAACCCTAAGTTTCGCCTCGTACGTAACCTAAGTATTTTAGGAATGTGTGTGTTTAAATAATTCATGTGCAAAATAGCAATTAACGTGTTTTACAAGTAAAACACTAAAATTATTCAATGACCAATAGACTTACCTAAAGTAGATCAGAATACACTGTTATGCTCTAGCGCATGCTAACATGTATTACCTTTCATGGTGTTCTTCGAGATACGCTCCCAGACTTGTACCGATAGGCAATCAATAAAGATCACCGATACGCAGCAAGCATAACAATTGGCATTATCCCCGTATCATATGTATTTATTAAACATCGACCAGTAAACTTCAAGTAATTCGAGGTATTGGCAGCGCTACCGAACCTCGGTCCCCATAAAATCACCATACGTAATGTTTATTGTACGACCGTTTGTTTCACTAACGCATGGACAAAGATCAATTCCCTTAATATTTAACGTTTCACCTTGAAAACAATGAAGGGCCGGTCACCGGAGTCACGTAATATTAAATTGTTAATACCTCGTTAACCTTTGAACATTGGCACTGATGCCTATCGATCCGTATTAGGTTTTAAAATACTTTTACCTCTTTTCTAGCGTAAATAAACCGTCCCTTTGTTTTATAGCTACATCGTTGCATTCGTAAATAATTTGATTCGGTTGAGATCCGTATTCCACATAACGAACTGTTTGCATAATAATGTATTGTACACTATGAAATTAGGCCACAGTATGTTCATCATCTGTTGGCTAAAAAGCGGCCAAACGTGTGAAAACAACGTTAGATATTGTATAAACTAGGCTAGTCTTTGAAATCAGTTTACACATCATAATAAACACTGCTTGAGGCTACGGTTAAGGTATGGTCGATATGGAAAGTGAAAAGCTTGAAAGCATAAATATGGCCAAATTAAAAAAATTCCATAAATGGCTGATGACTGAAATAGGGTCGTTAATCTAAAACTCATGAAGATTTGTATTTGACAACAATATCTATACATGTGGTCGCTTAAGATATTTTTTTCCCATAAATTCCCAGAAATATTGTTTTCCTACAGGTACAATACGTCTAGCTGCTTAGAAGTATAGTAGAATGTACAAATATGTAGGTATATTACCAAAGGAAATCTCTCCTTTTTGTTTGCATTATGTTCTGTCTCGTTTGTAATTTATTTGACTTAACATCATTTATCCTGGTTTTCATATTTTTGTAGGTGAATGTAACAGTGGTAAAACTAAATTGGTTGAGTTTGTAAACAACAGTTTCGGAGCCATTGTTTAAGTTTTCAAGCGGTTCACTGTTCCATCTGCAATTATCTGTCGCAACGACGAAGACAACGTGGTCAAGGCGAGGTAAGCAAAAGTGTTTCAATTAGTAACATTAGCGGTTAGCGTTGGGTACAGCTGTTCGGAGGGCATAGGGCGTAGGCAGGGACGGGTCGCGGCTCCGAGAGCTCGGCGACTCCAAGCGACAGTAATTATCGCGGCCGTGTCGACGACTCAGAGGAGATCGTTCACCCCAGGGGTCGCACAATACTCAACTGTCGGGATCGCGCCGCGGCTATCACAAATCTGGGACGACTGCACGCATGCACTCGTCTCGCGGCACTCGGTACTCTCTGCTCGGTGCACTACCACAGAGCGCGACGGACGACGCTAACTTCGTAATTGGCCTTTAGTAGGTTTTCATGTCATTCGCAACAACGCTGTCTGTCGTCCCCCAAGAATTACATAGGACATAATATGGCTCAATAATCACAAATCCCACTACACTTGTTAACTCTAAATCCTGGTAAAGTACACACAATTTAAATACTTACATAAATAAAATGAAGGAATACTATATGTGCTAACATCAGAGACTCCGACTATAAACTTTTGCTGTCAGCGAGACACCAGTGCTTACAAAACTTTTATGTTCTTAACATTTCAATGAAAAGCTATAACAAGCTTTTTCGTAGTTTTCAGTATCAGATCTACAAGATGAAAGTTATTGAAAATTTTAGTTTGTTAACTCTTGGATACATGGTAACATCCACTGACGAGATGCACCCTTTTACACTAGAATAGGTACGGCTAATTTTCCACTAGCATGGCTCCTCGGTATTCTGTGCCGGTCGAAGGCGTCACATAAAGGCTGTGTTTGACACAACGTCGTTTGCTGGGATAAAGCGAGCATGTATGTATTGTAAGGCAAGAGTATGATATTGATATTATAATAGGTAATTATTGAAGTAGGTGCGTATAGTGTCGCAACGCGCGACTGGCGGGCGGGCGAGGCGCGCTGCCGCTCGGCTAATCGCGCAAGTCGACGGCTCACGGCCGACAGCCGCCCACTCTCCGCTTAAACCCATATAAAGTATTCGGCGCTCAACTGCACAATAATATTCATATTTTTATACAAGTCAGTGAAGCAATATGCTAATTGAGAAACAATCACCAACGCACATACCCTTTCGAACAAAGCAGTCATATTTGTTAAAACCCTCTTATTTACTTTAGCCATATTGGTTGCCTATATGTCATTGCTAATTATGATTACTAAAATTCAAACTGAAGAGAGAGTGTTTTAACACGATAATGTATCGCAAGTACCTCCTATATTTACCTATATGTTGTGTGATATGTCGCTTCGTAAGTACAAATCGGTATATGCGCTGATATGGGCGCATCCTTTTTACGATATGTGTCCTATATAGGTAAGTACGTAGTTACTGGACTCTATCTGTCTGTTGTTCTAGTGCATTCTTGTGTCAGTATTGTTTAAGTTCTAGCCTGTTCTAGCTATCAGGGTTTTTTCATGATTGGTGTACATAGGATTCATTAAACATGGAGTATAGAGCTTGCACCAGTGACAACTCTCATACAAATAGTGGTTCATGCCTACAAAAACAATAACCAAATTATCGTTGCTGTTTTTCAAAACTTACTTACCAAAAAGCTCACATAGCCTATTACAAACAACGTCGAATTAAAAACAAACCATTCAACCAGCTAACGCCAAGTTTCTCAAACGCCGACAACAACGCGCCTGGCATCATTTTGATTACACATTCTTTACAAAGCTGACGTTCATCATTTCATGGAACACAAACGCTTGTGGTGCTGGCACATAGCGCACTACTGTGAATGTGTAGTCAACCTAGCATTGTTCTAGTCTTCAACTAGTCTGTCAACATTCCGCGCCTCAGCAGTCACCCGCAGCCGTAGCCTTAGACAGGATAGTGCGACCGTGAGACTGGAGCCGGGTTTATCACCATATACACCGAAGCCCGTCATCTGTAAAGGTGTCCCGTCACCCGTCCTCCTTATTATAAGGTCGATTGTGCTCGAACAATAAGTCATTACGTACCTCTATCCAATTCCCGCGATCTCGACAAACTCCTACATTATTACAGTGTCAGTGAAAGCTTCCTAGTACACTCGAAATTGAGACTATTATTTACCTTCGTCACCTCACAATAGAGGCTGCCTTGTCTTGCACCTTAACTATGTACCTACTATAACAATTTAAACTTTCCGACAAATGGTTTGGGTGAACAAACAATCAAAATCAGCTTTTGTAGAAAGTTAATGCCTTTCCTAATTTTGGGTCTGATGAGAGGGAAGAAATAAAGTGAACAGAAAAATGAACATGAATAAAGTCAGGAGAATACTTTGTGTACAACCTTATTATTATTTTTAATTATTTAGTCAACATTAATTGTTTAATCAAGGAAATCTACACTATCTACACAAGTCTACTTATACTGATACTTTGGGACTATTAAAAACTATATAACTTAATTTAAGTCATAACATACCTTATCGAGGTTTAAATATAAACCAGAACGGTTCCATTTGAAAACTTGGATGTCATCTACCTGATACCCTTCTCTTTGTGAAGGGTTATCGACCTCTCCTATCTTCAGGTGGCCTATTAGTCTACTTATACAAATCGACGTATCTTTGGATTAGGGACGTATCTTTGAGTTTTTATTTGCCCCTCATTTATCGAATGTTAAATGATAACATTATTATTGTGGTAAACCAATTAACTTCGCCTTCCGCAATGATGTTTTAATTAATTTCGAACTGCGTTTCCTTCTTTAGCAAGAGGATAAATCTGTTTATTTACACAAGATAAAATGCAATGCCAACTGACCAACATTAAAAGGTCTTCTCACAAAGGAACAGTTTGAGCTTCCTTATAGACCTACCCTGTTACTATAGAAATTGCAATGCACACAATGTTGAAAGTCCTATATTTATATGAAAACTACACGCTCGTTATTTTTACATTAATATTAAAAATATTTATTAGATGTAGACTGTAAAGTCATGCAAACTGATCAACCTCAGTAGCTTTTCGATGAAGTTATAAGAATCTGGCCCAAATGGGAACTATGGCACATTTAGCTTTAACCACGTAATACTATGCTAAAGTGTTTCATCGGCCTGTTTGTTTGGGCACAGCCGCACCCGCCACGCTCCGCCTATACACAGCTTCATAAATGAGTTAATTAATCATAGTTAAACATCGCCTAATTCCAACAATATCACTGGCCTAGTAATTCCTCCTTGTGATGAAACAGTTATCAAATGTACACTGTACATGTTCAACTGTTCATGTAGGTCTGGGTTTGATTAACGAATGGGCGTTTCCTTTTCTGTAAACAATAGTAACGTATTTTCGTAAGTAGCAATTAATTCCTAATAGAGATGTGTTAAACCGATTTAAATTAGACAAGAAGATACCCAATAATGAAGTGTTTCAATGCGTAATTTTATATCATGTTTCTCTGTCAAAGCACTGTGTTCATGTTTACACACAGTAAACACTTGACTAAAATAAAAGAAAATAAGAGCCAACCCTTGAGCGTGTTGTGAACGTCTTTATTGTTAAACAGATTAGTGACCAAAATTAGTCGGTTGCGGGTAGTTTAAACAAGGGAACGGAAGACGAGGGGCGGTGAGGCGGCGCGAAAGGAGTGGAACGCAAATAGCCACGTGACCCGGCCATTGACTCGGTTTATCCTAATCCGTCCCACTAGTCCAGTTCAGAGCAGGGCTGAGGACGCGCATCACTCCCGAGCCCACACCCAACTACAGTTTAGACATCCTCTATATTCTACTCCTACGCATATACATATGTACTTTCACATGACCTAATACCGCAGCTGTGTGGTCCTACTCCTAAACAAGCGGCTGCGGACGAACTCTAACTACGCAATATTAATTCTGTTACTAAGTGAACAACATACGAGCATAACACACGCCAAACCGCTGCAACACTGAAATAGATTAATCGATCAAATATGAAATAAAACTGAATACTATATAGAAACAATATTATTAATATCGTACCATCAGAAACAGATGTGAAAACGCTAACTGCGGCCGCTGCCGAATGAAAATAAATATCTCCTCATGGTCTATGCAAACAAACACATCAACCCACTTTTATATTTAGATCGATGGTTGAAAGTTCGCTCATTCTTCCGCTATGGCAGATGAATCCATTTGATTCATGTCATTCATACTGCAGTAAATTATAAAAATGTTTCAAGAGTTGGAGAGTTTAATGAAACTTTTACATATGTAGAGGAATATTTCCTTTCCACGTTTCCACTCGTGTGCACTGTGCATATCCTTATTTTTCTTTCTCATTACGGGGGAAAAGGCAATACCATGCATAATGAACCGTATCCCTATCGTGCAACCCTTTATTGTGTGCTCCGAGCCTAATGCCGGATTATGGTAATGTACGTGTGGCCTGTGTGGTGACCGCCGGAGTCACCGAGTCACAGTTACTCAGTTAATTTTATTGGAAGAACTATTTGATAGGTTAAATAAATCCTTTCGTCGTTAAATCATGTATCTTCGTCAAGATCATACATGGTATGTACGTACATACTTACGTATATTGCAGTGAACAAAAGAAGGACACATCACTTAGTAATCGTTTAGTCATTAAACGATCGCAAAGATGACATGAGATGTGTTTTTAGATAGTAAGTAGTGGTAGAGCGAAGCGCAGACAAGTCAAGTCTGGCAGACAATGAGCACTGTGGTGCCGCCCCCGCGAGTCGCTTGTTACACATGCAGCTCCAGTATGTGGGACGCGAAACTTGTCAATCAGTATCAATATCTAGAACTGTTTATTGTGAAACATAACTGCAATATAAAAATACAGCAGAGTTGGCATGGGGAACGTGTTCAGATTGGCTGTCGGACGCACACTTTCAACTCAGGGTTCACACGCTTTGTTCAAATACAATGACTCTCTACGTTCTTTTTGTTTTCGTTCAGACGACCTTTGTTGATAATAAACAATATCGCGACTTTAATGAAAGAAATCATGTAGCGTGAGATTTTTATATCATTTATTTTGCAATTGACGCATTCCTATTCTATTGTAATCTACATGCCCCATTACGCGCACCTATTGAATTTTCCAAGGATTTTCATAAAACTTTTCAAATTACTTAAATATTCTCGTAATTTGCGTACTAATAATGTTATAATTCTCAATGCACCGTAAAACTATTCAGCAACAAACACAAGGATTTCGCCGGGCTCCCACGTCCGCGGAATTGGTTTACGTCAGTGCGCCCATTACGCCCAAAATACACGCCACGCGAGCTACACCCGGTTAAAAAGCGTGTCAATCAATTTACATTAGGCCTGCTGTGACGGTGCTGTAAAGAACCAGTGCGTATACAACTTCGAACCGCAATAAATCGATCACAATGATGTAATCCGAAGGCTCTTGAAGTTGGGTGACATCCGTCTTTAATTAGAATTTTGGTAGAAGAAAGTAGTCGACCCGTTAGCACAGTTGATGGTTACCTCACTGATCGGTGCTGACTTGCTGGGTGCTGCAAGTGCGTTATGTAACGCGATTGTGTGAGATAGCACGCGTGACATTTGCGCCGGCCGGGGAGCCTCCAGCTTCGCCCCAAATTGACTTCTGGCCTTCGGTTCGCTGAAGTGGGACACCCGCTCCACTCATGCGCCTTTTATGATACTTATCTGAGCGCCATTCGACACCGAACACTTGCAGCGCGCATGAACACTATATAAGCTGTCATCTCAACATGACATACTACTTGTATCGCATTGTCTACTTTCTAACGTGTGACTGATTGTGGCTGTTATTAACTACTCCCACTGACAGAATGGGAATAACACCTGATGTTCAACTTGGGTACAGAATGAGGAGTGCTGAAGACGCGAAAGGATACATCAACAAATAATTGACAATACTTCAACTGAATCAAAAAACTGCCACTGACATTAGACTACAAAATACACAATAGAGCTTAGACCATGACTTAAGAATACTGTAATCCGATGGTTTGGATACTTCTTCTCTAAGTACTTCTTCGATAGTTCATGAAATGTCCTAATTAGATTTTACTGTAGTTTTGTCTGAAAGAAACAAAAAAAATAATTAATTAAGGCGACTTCGGCCTTATCTAGTATTAACCCGTCTATTATAGAAAGGTCTTTACAAGTGATTTGTTCACTTATGCTTACTTAACAGAGGAGGTTCGAGATCGAATCTTACGGAGCATGTTATGAAAACGAAGACCGGTTTCGAAAATATATCAATTGAAAGCCTTCGCCCCTCGGCGCATGTATAATGTTATTGTACAGCTGAGCCTTGCAACACCGCACGACGAGCCTGTTACATGACAGTTTGTCAGTCGCCACCAGACGCCCCTGCGCCCGCGCCGCAACCTGACCCACAGCCCGTTCCACTTACACCGCACTGAATCAACTTTATTATAATCGTCATGTTGTATACCATCCTCGAGTATTTCTTAAACATAGGTCACAAGACACTGACTCACCCATCAAAAGGTATAGGTACTTACTTACCTTTATCATTCTTTCGTTACCGTTAATGTTGAAGTTTTAATATGAAAAGAATCATGTTACACTGTTTTTATATGTTAACAATTTGCATAACAGCTCACGAAGTTACTGGTATTGAAATGTTGTATAATCGTTCCAAAATCAATACCAGTTGTAGGCAGATAGCCACACTCAATTTGAATATGCAACCTCTTGTTTATTTCTAAATTCATTCATGAACTTGTCAATATACATGTCACGATTTTAGGCCAGTTAACGTTTCTTAACAAGTTCAAGTTATGGCAGAGTAAATTTTTCCATAAATATGACACGTTTGTGTCGATACGTGTGCTTATGTTCAGCGCGTCCTTGGTGACTTCCTCGTGTCCGATACTCTATATAAACAACTGATCATTTCCAGCATTTGTTTATGGTTTTCCTTTGGAATATCACGTGCGCACGCGCTCAGCCCGTGTAAAAATCGAATTACCGTTAGACATGTGTCATCGCGTCCTCGTTACGACCGCAAGCACTCTGTGGGAAACCTGTTCTTGCACTCATATCCTTACTATGCAGTAATTACAATTACCAAATTCGTAACCTAAATCGGTACCTATCCCTACATCAGCACCACATCGTGACACAATATTACGACTCTAGTTAAGCGTGGTGACATTGTCGTCGAATGGAAATTCACAATAAACTACATTTTAAGTTAACTGCATTGTCATTGATTTCACCTTGAACTGAATAACACATTCCTATTTCAGTGCAGAGATGTCTCTGTACAAACGAATGCATTGTATTGTAGCACATAAAAAATATATCAAACTGTCGTTTGTTGGCGATTCGTTAATTAGAATGACACAGAAGGTGTTATTTTACAACAGGTGTCGTTGGTCTTGGGTTGGAATCAATAGTTGGTGGTCACGAAATTAGCTATGATTACAGAGATGTTTAGCGACAGATGTATGTATGATCTGTATCCAGAGGCGCGAGGCGGGCGCCGCGGAGCAGATGCTGACGTGGGAGCCCGTGCCAACTACACGGCACCTACTATTGTTAGCGTGAATTAACGGTGATACAACCGCCTAATGGCGTTTTATTACACATATCCAACAACAATGCTTACCTAGCACGAACATTAAGAGTCACTTGTGTCGAGAAAGAAATCTAAAATTACGTATCTTCGACCTCGTTCGCTAAGGATGGGCAATAGCTAAAAATTCGTAATTGTACAACGTGCTTACAAAACCTAAGTGAATGCTGTGCAGCCGTCCATTGCGATTAAACATTTTTAACAACTATGTTCTAAGCGGACCGGATATTAAAGATGCATGGAGTGATAGGTGCATCTTTCCCTGTACATTATACTTTCGTTCTAGTAGCCGATATTCGGAGCCGGTTCCACATAAACGCTGCAGCGGAAATCGAATCTCCGTGCTATAATATCCCTACAAGTTGAAACACTCGGATTTTACAGTTAAGATTCGTTTGACCCGTACCTCGTCCATGACGACAATGGTTATCATATTACTCACGTAAGCCTAGCGCTATAACAAGGCTTGTTTTGCTTCAGGTCTCAAATAAATCTTTATCCGATAGTAGGTACATTCTAGAAATTCTAAGTGCACAAACAATCTGATCAACAGATATGTAACGAATACTGATAAGATAATGGCAGCAAAAAACATTACTTATACATATATATCACAAATAACATAATTGTACTAGATTTTTTTACTGAACCTAATTACTGCTAAAGATGACTAATCTCGTAGTTCAGCGTAACGATATGTTTATTCTAACCATAAATAAACATTTCCTGCCTTCTCAAAATGCAACAAAAAATGTGACGATATTTTCTAGCTTTTGCTAGACAGCTAATCATTTTCTTTTTCTAATAGAAAAAAACTTTTTACGTATAACTTACAATATGTAAAATGGTCCTAATGATTCTGATTCTGAACTCTACTCAACAGTGAGATATGTCAGTAACAAAATGGTTTGCGCTAATTCCCTCTGGGTTTTTCTTTGAATCATAATACTTATTTATTGTAAGCCCAAATCGTGAAAATTCGTAATTTAATTTCGTCATCCCAAAGCGCTCGCAACAAAGACAACTGCAATCAATGACTGTAGTAAGAGGTAGTAAAAATCCGACGTCAACTTGGTGACCCTTCTGAGAAATATGGCATTTATTTGTTCATTGAAGTGCAGAAACGACAGGGTATGACTCAACGGTAATGACGTTGGAGACACTGGACTTCCAAGGTAAATAGACGAAGTGATTAAGCAGCACACCCATTTACCGGATGAACAATAAAATAAAAGTACTAGTTACCGACCAGCGTCACTTTCTAAAGATAAAACTTAATCATCACCCGGACGTGTAACTTAAGACCCAAGGCAACAATAATAATTAAAATCTTTTATCGATGTTTTGGCTACCGGTTTATTCTAGTTCAATTGAATGGTAAAACACCACGTCCGAACTTTCAAAATACTTGGTTCTAAATATGAGTACTTATCTATGGATATGTACTTATCGTTTGTTTTTTTAGTTTTTCCTTGACGAGATAATCGTTGCCATCGAGGTCGTCATCATGACGTCCGACTCACAATTTGTTTGAACATCCATCATAATATCTATTCGACGACATATCAATATATTCTGCACCAGCAGCGTGTACTCAATCCATCGTTTCCCACTGAATCATTAAGTATGCACTATAAAATAAGCGAGTTATAACGCAGCCATAGCATTCATCCATCTCTTCATTCCAATCAGATCAAATCAGCAAAGTTACAAGTTGCCAATGTCTTGTGCCCACTTAGTATTCATAGTCGCACAGAAGATGAGAATTTTGGGAGCCCATCAGACTTCAGAGGCGAGGCCAGGAGATCTACCGTTAGCCTAAATTACTAACTACATGGAAACTGTAATTTTATGTACATCTTCTGACTTGACTTATTGACTGTTAGAATTTAGACCTCTTAAGTTACAGGTGGTCACCACAGTAGTCCACTACGCTATCAAGTTGAAATTATTCGTCAGCGTCATGCGTGTGTTCGTCATTGTGGGGGCTTCATGGAGTCACCGACTCTATCACTTGCTCGCCGAGTAGAAATATTCAGAATGCAGATACTACGTAAACAAGGTCTTCCAGCTAAACTGAGTCATGTCTTTGTTATCTAATCGTTGTTTCCTCTTGCGCTGCTATTTCGTATTGCCAATATCAGCATTTTAAAATAAAATATGTAAATTATGAATGATGTTTTTAGTTGTGACTCATAAAAACCAATGATCCATGTTATGGCCCACTTTCAAATTTAATTGTAATGCTATTAATCATCACTTTGCTATAGTGACCCCCGGGGCGTTCGATCTCGTTACTTTACACAGTCTTTGTTTTATGATTCGTCCAATGCAGGTTTCACAAGTTTAGTATTATTAGCCAATTTTGCATACATGTACCTATATAGTGTTCTGTTGTATATTGTAATCTGGCTCGCTTTATAATCATAATCGCAGCAGTAGATAAATAAAACATAATTGATAAATCGATTTCCTTATCATCCTTAATTTGCATATTTATGATGATATGTGATAGTTAGCAATTGACCAATATTAAAGGTAGCTGTACAGGTAAAGAGTGCGTTTTGTATTCAATTCCTTTTTACCTGGTTTGTATGTAGAGGTTCCACTTTAATAATGTTACAATGTATGAGACTATGAACACTTAATGCGCAGCTATTACTGCGTACGAAGAATGTTTTAAATGTAGTGAACAAAGCAATAATGTGGTGAATACAAAGAACATAACACATACGTATCTCTATGTATTTGTCACTACTAATGCATGTAGTTAGGTTGCCATAATAATATGTATATTAGTGTGTTGTGACAGTGTGCGTGCGTAGTATTGTATGATGTGATGTGATGTATGTATGAGCGCTTATCGCTGGGCAGGAAGTGGCTTGGTTTATTATTCGTGTCGTGCATCATGCGGCTGCGTGCGAGGCGCGGGCAGCGCGGGCGCAGCGACCCGCTCCAGGATAATTGCTACGCCTCTCGTACCCCGGCCCGCGGCCAGATACCTAGGGCGACACTAACGGAACACGCAGATAATATCTCTAATTAACTGAGAAAATCATACACGTCAACGTTTACGTACGCGTACCAGGCACCAGATACTCCGAGTGTATAAATAAATTGTGGTAACGAGGCGGCTCCATCAATCGTAGTTATCTGGGAAGTCGTGGACATTGAAATGTTGACTAGGAAATTGACTAACTATCGTCTGGACAACATGTCCTAAACAGATAAGAAATAATCACCCGTTAACGCTTTATCGGTTGCTCTGTAAATAGGTTTCTATGAATCTATTGAGATAAAACGGAAAATGAATTAGATAAAATTATGTTCATCTACTAATCTATGTAAAACGTTTGCTCTGTTTTATTTATCTAAGTCAAATTGCACATGAATTCACATGATCGACAATATTTTCGCGTTTTACATTTTTTTAACCTTTTGAACGCCAATGTCGGCTATAGCTATAGCCGACATGAGCAAGCGTGCCCTGTGCGCCAACGACGGCTATACTCGACAAAAAACAGGTCGCAGAAAAATACAAAATAAACCTATTAAATCATTACTTTTATGTATTTTTTAGTAGATATTTAATTAAGATTTTCGGGCTTGGCGTACAGGGCATAGGAATACCGATATGGGGCGTGGCGGTGAAAAGGTTGAACTTGTTTAAGAAAATCACTAGGGAAATCATTATCAATACTATTAATACATCTAATAAATACTTACGTCAAGAGGTAGGTGTGGTTGATCTGGGTAAGCATATTTGGTGATCTAGGCAAGAAGTTTCCAAGCGGTTAAATAATTGAAAGCAAAATCAAAGATAACGATGAACTATTAATAGAAAATCAACATTCCTTTATCTGTGTATCAGTGAATTCCAGTCCAATGAATGACGAATCCTGCGGGACATCTATTTCTGGGTTTACGATGATATCTGTTTCGACAATAACCCAAAGTAATAGTAAACTTGACGAATTCGGATGTCGAATTCGGTTTTCTGTTTGTTTGAGTTCTGTAGATGTCATTTGTTTTGTTTTGATTCATTTCACTATCGGATTCTAAGGTTGTATATTGAAATTGCTATTCCATTCTGCCGCCCCACCCCTTTTTATTGCAATTGATCTCCACGACCTTATTTACAAATTCTTCTAGTTTCAGATACTTTCGGGACTTGCTTAATAAACTTAAGTACGTAAGTATATGTACTTTCTAAGTATATCTTAGACACCAATGGCTGATAAAAAGGTGAAGGAAAACATCTTGAGGAAACCTGGACTATATAGTCTGAAATCACCAACCCGCATTGAGCAAGCGTGGTGATTAATGCTCAATCTTTCTCCGTGTGAGAGGAGGCCTGTGCCCAGCAGTGGGACGATAAATAGGCTGTAACTACGTAAGTATACTGGTACCTTTGTAGGTTTCTAGCGAGTTAACTGAACATTGAAATGAAGAGTTCCATTTAAAATTATCACCATCGTAGTCAGGCCGCAATGAATTAGGTACATTGGCCATTGTTGGAAAATTCTTCAACTTGTTCCGCAAACATCGATTGTCTTGATTTGAAAATTAGTAACTTACCTAGATTGTTACAGCAGCTAGCATCATTTTATAAAGCTATGATATTTGAGGAGTATCCGTCGTACCACAAAAACTTTTAAACGTCTGTTGAACACTTGTCTATTAAATTAGAAATTCTGACGTTATTAGGTCCATTTTGCAGACACACTTTTTAGACAAGTGTTCAACAGATGTTTAAGTTTTTGTAGTAAGGCTGTAAGTGTTTATCATGTTTATTGTTTAGTTGGATGTGGGGCGGAGGCGCGGGGCCCGCGTCCGCGCGGCGCCCCCCAGGCCAACTGGTTTGACTGCAGGGTGCTCCGTGCAACTGCGGGTCAACCACTCGCCTTACTCACTTACTGATCCAAACACGTAGGCTGATCGGCGAATACACCGACCCTATACATACTTTCTTCGCACAAATTGCAGTTACCTCTATCAAGGTTTGTGTTCATGCCAACGAACGAGACCTGTATAGGTCCAAAGTTTTTTCGTAGGTATATTTTGTTAGAACGGAAAGTAGCGTAATCTTCTTATAAAACAAGATTAGCCCGCTGACACCGTGTTACGTAAATGACATCGGATACCGTTTATGTTTGTACGCATTTACTAAATAGCACATCGTGTAGTTTTTAAGAAGTCTTGTTAGTCTGGTATCTATAGACTAACTACATATTTACTTACAATCTGATTGAAGGATTTGTTGTAGCTATTAACTAGAATTAAGACAGTTTACTTAATTCAGGTTTGTATGTAGTTTACTAAATACTCTATTAGTGTGGACACTCGTTAACTAAACATTTAAGTAATTATACTATCACTCGTTTAGGATATGAAATAAATAATCACAGAAGTTGAAAACCGTTGATCAGTAACCAGCAATATGATCACATCGTATTATCATAAGGATGTTCTACGACATCTGTGTGCTCCGTGTAACTTGTTTCTTTTACGACTTTTCCCAGAACTGCAGAATAATGATACTTCAATAAATAGCCAGTCAAGTTTATAAAAACATCTTTGTAAACGAGACGAGAACCATTTGCATTTGCACTTAGCAGGGATGTGTAGGACAAAAAACATAAAAATAAATAACAGGAGCAGTTAGCGAGCCCGCAGCCGCAACTTGAGAGGCGCGCGCGCACGCCCAGCCAGATCTCCGTGCCCTTCAGATGACTTCGGACTGTTTACTGGTGCGAACAGCTAGCCTAACCTTGTCCAAATTAATCAGAACATTAGCGAAATCTTTGACTTCTAATTACAACGGCCATCAACGGTTCATTTAACGTGATGAGTCACACGTTAAATTACTTTTCAAATTATCGTATCGACCACACAACTGTGGGTTTTAAAAAATAAAACATGTGTCTAGTTAAAGAGTTAAAATGTCTACAGAGAACCGGATGAGCCAATCAGCGCGAAATGAGTCACACGCACAAGCAAGCTCTCCCGACCGTACGACACCCGTATTGTGTGCACTGCGGCTGTAGGGCTGCAAGATAACCAATGTAACGAACACATGCTGTGGATTATATAACCAGATCCCAAGATGAGGCCATTCATTGTACTAAATAAGGTGGCGAGTAAAATGAAGCTGTGTTTTAATTTCCATTTTTTTCTAAAGATGTTGAAGCTAGCAACCCTGTGCTTCTTAGCATAGTGAACTGTTCTCTCACTCACACTTAACAATTATGGTACGGATAACGTAGCGGTGCGTTAAGAGTTGGAATACGAGCGATGGGTTGGCTTGACTTGTACGAGTATCTCGTTTGTGTTAATGTTTTGACGTGTAGCCACTGCACCGTACTCGCTGTGTCGCCTTAATCCGCCGTGGATATGTGATGCATACCGTTTTTAATAACTACATATTGCATTTAAAATCACCACCTGCTAAAGAAATACGAGTTATGACGATCGCTTTACGTTTCAATTCGTAGGTCTAATAAGATAAACAGAACGAACTGTCCACGTCACCATGGAAAGATCTGTGACGTAGGAACATAAAATATTTACTTAACGTAATCCTGCAGATTTATAATACTGATGAAATAACAACACCACAAGAGCAGTTATCATCGCAGATTTTATTTCATTTTATCAGAATAACAATCGCATTGATAACGAAACCAGTCATAAACAATCTATTTTCAACAAAATGTTATCAACGATTTTTTCTGACACTTATTTTACCTTTATCTGAATTATTTATTTCCGAACCTCCATGTAACATTTTTCAACGCATGTATGCGTTGATGTGTATGCAATGACGTTTTGTGTGAATCTCTCCCAAATTAACGTAGTCGATAAGTATTTAATTATTCGTAGAATTAATTGGAAATCAACGTTGAGACGAAAGGTCATTTAATACCGCAGTTAATTGGGTGAAAACCAATTACCGATTTCTCACGCTCTATTGTTTTGTGCACTACGTAAAATTACTCCCTGGCACATTTCAAACATAAAAATGCTCGAAGAATGTGCTTATTGCCGATATTTGGCAACTATTTATTGGCATAGCTAGAAAAGCGAGTACAACGGTTTTCAATAACATTCTTATTTTGTTAATCAAATGGAACCATTTCGTCCAAGCATTGCGTAAATGTTCTTGAAATCGCTTTCTACGTGGCGTCACGTCGCCGTCGTCGCTGCTGTGATAAGCGGACCTTTACTTACGTAAATCGCTGAATGTTAAAGTACTTACTGTTACACCTTACCTTGCCTTTACAATAACGGGCTGCATGCGTTGCATTGCATCCGTACCGTTTTTACCGTGAGCCCGTGACATTGAGACAAAGAACTGGCTGGTGATGTCAATAGTGTATTAATTACCGTAAACGCTAAGTATAATGACGGGGAAAAGATTGACTTCAATTAAATACTAGCGTTTACTTGATAATTATTATCAGTGCACCAGTGTTGTTTTTCTCAGTGTCTGCTACAACAAGTGCAAATACGCACTTTAAACTTAATTATCTAGAACAGTGGTTCTTAACCGGTGGTCCACGGACCACTGGTGGTCCCTGGAGGCATTCCAAGTGGTCCGCGAAGCTTAGCTGCGCGACGTTGCTATACGTTGTCTAACTTAATTTTTATCGACTTATATTTGCGAGCGGGGGTTTTCGCATGTACGTATATCGGGTGTGTCGTACCTAGTCCCCCCATTCATTAAAATGTATGTTTGGGCTACATTTTACGTACTTTTGGTTTTGAGTCTTTAAAAAATAATTAAAATTTCACGCTCCCTTCGCTCGCGTATTCAGGAACTGTATGCCCTTATTTTTGCATTTGTCAGCAAACAAAAAGTTAAGTACGTTTGGGCTAAATTTTACGTAATATTTGGTTGAAGTCCGATAAAATTTTCGTGCTCGCTTTGCTCGCGTATTCAGAAACTATATGCCCTTATTTTGGCATTTGTTAACAAACAAAAAGTTAAGTACCTACGTTTGTCCAAAATTTTACGTAATATTTGGTTTAAGTCCGATAAAATTTAGCGCTCGCTTCGCTCGCGTATTCAGAAACTATATTATGGCCCTTATTTTTGCATTTGTCAACAAACAAAAAGTTAAGTACGTTTGGGCTACGTTTCACATAATATTTGGTTTAAGTCAAAGTCAGAGCTCTTTATTTTGTGAACATAGGTAGGTTACAAGGTGTTAGTATAATAATAATGTTTCACTATCCCCTGCTCGTAGAGCGTACAGATATAATTAGTAGGTATCTAATACTAGTCCGATAAAAATTTCGCGCTCGCTTCGCTCGCGCATTTGGAAACTACAAAGGCAAGTTTTTAGGGTTCCGTAGCCAAAATGGCAAAAACGGAACCCTTATAGTTTCGTCATGTCCGTCTGTCCGTCTGTCACAGCCGATTTACTCGGAAACTATAAGTACTACAGTGATGAAATTTGATAGGAATATGTGTTGTATGAACCGCTACAAAAATATGACACTAAATAGTAAAAAAAAGAATTGGGGGTGGGGCCCCCCATACATGTAACTGAGGGATGAAATTTTTTTTTTCGATGTACATACCCGTGTGGGGTATCAATGGAAAGGTCTTTTAAAATGATATAAAGTTTTCTAAAAAACATTTTTCTTAAAGTGAACGGTTTTTGAGATATCAGCTCTCAAAGTCGTAAAAAGTATGTCCCCCCCCCTCTATTTTTATAACTACGGGGTATAAAATTCTAAAAAAAATAGAGGTGATGCATGCTAATTAACTCTTTCAACGATTTTTGGTTTGATCAAAGTATCTCTTATAGTTTTTGAGATAGGTTGATTTAACTGTAATTTACGGAACCCTTCGTGCACGAGTCCGACTCGCACTTGGCCGGTTTTTCTTTATTTGCATTTGCTTGCTTACACAACTACCGCCATGCGCCATATTTGAGTAGAACTGACCCAAAAAATCAGACTTTTTTTTTGATAAATAATAAAGAAATAAGTGCTAATTTAGGTAAACCGATGAGGTGGTCCCCGGCAAGACAAACTTTAGTTAAAGTGGTCCCTCATGTCAAAAAGGTTAAGAACCACTGATCTAGAACGATAACGCATTGAAAATAACTGATGGTAATAATTACAGAAGCACAGTCGTCGTAAGCAGCCAATTGCATTTATCATTTGTCTTCCTCTGATATTATGTACTAGAATGAAATCTACACATAATTATAACAAGTATTACTCAGACACAAGTACACATTATTGTGAGATGTCTGAAGCCGGACCTAGAGTAGGTATGTATATCCATTCTAAATCGCGACTTTGGCCATGACTATCCTATCCCGTGATGCATCGTTGCGTCAACATAATTTATCTCTGCCTACTTTTGAAATTAATTATTGCATGTGATATAAATTATGTGCAGTTCTTCCGTGTGACCACCGTCCTCTATGAAAAAGCCGAACCCTCTAAATTAATAACTGCACCATGAACCCTTTCTCGTCACCCTTATTGTTTCACTAAATTATTGTATTGAAATAACAAAAAGGCCTGAATATTTTACAATTTAATAATAAATTAAAATCGTACCACGAATTGAAGATCTACGTACATTTATCCAGATATGACAATGCGCAACTGCAAACACATTCTTCCGTCATCTGTCATAAAAAATAGGGTAGTTGGACGGCATGAATCATCAATCATATCATCCATGAAGGTTATAATATTAGCAGATATTGATGACCGCGGGGGGAGGGCTGTGGCTGTGGGGGGAAGGGGTATGACGTCACGCAGCACCGTCCGCTGCCCTGTGCGCCCGCGCCTCGCAGCCAGTGCAGCTCCCACGTTCACTTTCTACTGAGCCATCACTAAGGACATTACTACCTGCCTTCTATAAGTTTGCTTTAGCTGCTATCGGATTTAAATAAACATTGTTAAGATTTACCTATGTAGTTAGGTACATGTAATACTTAGGTATTTTACACCAATGCACTAACTGACCGATTTGGTTCAATGAATGACGACTAAAAATGTTGGATGAATGATCTATACCCAAACTAAAAACCAGTTAATTAATGTTATTCTGTTGTTAGTTTCAGGGTATAATTAAACAATTTAGGGCAACCCATGGTTTAACATCGATTATTTTCATTGATCGCAGTTTATTCCTTCTCTACTGCGTGTTAGTGTCGGGAGCATTGGCGGTTTGCCATCGCAGTAACCGTGACTCAACCATATAAACACACCCGATTCTTGACTATGACGGGCGGTTGTGAGACGCGCTTCGCATATTTCAATACAATTAACGACTTGTAGCTGCAACTAGCGATTTTTTGCCAGTCTCGTGTGAGAATACACACGATTTCACCGGGAAACAGCGCTGCGATGATACCTTTCGCTCGATTCGACGGTAGATAAAGAACAGCAAAAACAGTTGTCCCACTTCCCAATGACCTTTGTTACAACAGCTACTTGCTAGAATACATTGGTTGTCAGCCGGCGTGGGCCATTCTTGTGAAATGTGGTTTCTGTGTTGAAAATAAGTATCTATTTATCATTCCTTAGATACCCCACATTAGGCTTAGGCACCAAGTCAACTAAATATGTTCTGAAGTGCATAGTTAAATAACAAAAGATTTCCTTCGTACATTCAAGTCGACATTGAACTTTGTGGTGTCTGCGCAAGGAAATTGGCACAGGACCAAATGCCAAAACTTAGTCGTGGGGGAGCCGAGCTTTGGATATTTTTTTCTTATTTTTTTATGCAATTGTGATTGAGACCGTGACTTCGAAGATGTTTAGTGCGAAAATGTAATACGATCATTATTGTGAAGGCATAGAAACTGTGAAGAAACTGACAATGAGACCCTCACCCCTCGAGCCACGTGCGTCCCTTTACATGTTTTATGAATGAGCTTAACAATTCTGCAACATCCCTTCGTTACTTTAGAAACAAAACAGAAAGGTTATTATGAAAAAAAGTCTGGTTCGTAAGGAATATCGATGAGGCCAAAGTTTGGTCACTGCTTAGTGAACAATGAACATATTGTATGGAACTAACATTGAGCAGAATTGAGTTGTACGAGTGCAGTAAGTACATAATTAGTTAAGCAAGGAACACCAGACACAAGTTATAGATTTTATTATGTTATGACTGCACTGAGTCTGAGGGGTTTGTGTGCTAACTACAATTAATTATTAATTAAAATACTATTATCATGAACCGAAAAGAACAATACAAAAAAAAAGGAATGTACCGTAATCAGGATCAATTTAATAAAGTTTTATTATTTAATATGTAAGTATTACAACGAACCAATAAACATAAAATGCTAATCAGCGAGATGCCTTATCTAATGTTAATGTATATGACTCAACACAATTGAATTGAAAGAACAATAGATTGTCCTGTGTCAGTTTGCGAAGGTAAAATTTGACCCACCGGGGGACTATGGGTACAGAATTGTTTAACATTTACAGAACTACAGATTTAATCCCGGCTTTATGTCGGCCAGTTTACAAGGGAATTAATAAATTGCAATAAAACTGAGCATTTTGCAGCTGCACTGTGGTACTACATAGTTTAAACATAGAACAACTAAACTTCAACAGTTCGATAGGGTAGGGTGGTAGCCATTGAACCACCAAAAGTTTGGAGATCTCTAGCGCGCTCGTTTTTACAGTCTAAGAAAATATTTTTGTCTCAAATGATAGGTTATTTAATAAGCTGCCAAATTGTGTTGAAATAAGTGGAAAACATTTGCTGTTGCCTAATTTATACATGTTTTTTTAAAACATGAGAAATGGTTCATAGCGTACTCCTAGGGGTACACAAAGAACCGGGGGGGTGGTACTAAATGAACCATGTGGTACACAATGAATCACGGTAATATAAAAAAACATTATTATTTGTTTTAAAGAAAAATAAATTCACTATTTATAACTTTTTATAATTATTAAGTTTCGGGTTATACATACATATAAGAACCAACAAATCAGCCTTAAAACTTAATTTTTAACAATAATTATGAACATCTTAAAAGTTACGCACAAACTCTTTCCGGGAAAAAAGAAAAAACATTTTGTACTTGTATATTTATATTAATTAAAATGCTCTTAGCATTATAAAGTCGACGTGTTTTTATCACATTCAGACTTATGTTTTTTTATTGTCCAAATCACAAATTGTAACAATCAACATTTCTTTATGCTGTCTTCATGTTGGGCAGTAAGAACTTTACTTGCATCATAATGGGGCTCTAGTCTACAAGACGGATTGTTCCTGTACTTTGTTTGTGACATATCTTCGCACAAACACTTCGTCTGTCGCAATACTGGATAGAGAAGGTTGCAGTTTTTGCTGCTTTTCGAATGCTTAATCCCGACAAGTGTTTTTTCTATACCTCTTTGTGTAGCTTCCGCGGTGTGATACCCTTTTTTACGTGCTTTCCTCCCTACCGTGTTTTGCCCCATGCTGAAATAGACGAAAAATGGTAATTAATTATAGGTACTCACATTAACACTTAGATGTTAACTGTCTAATAATACTTCCCACCTGTTCATATATTATACAAAGCACTTAGATGTGGTACACAATACACAATGAACCGTGGTTCATTGCTTACCCAGGATAAATGGCTCACAGCGTACCCACCCCCTCTTAGGAAATGTTAGGTCATGTTTTATACAGAAACCGTTGAGAATTATTTCCAAAAAATAGTCTCAGATAAGCCTAATGATCTACTTTACACATACAATTCACACATAGTTAAGTAAGAGTTAGATTATTAAAGTAACAACAAAAAGAAACTCACCTTTTTTTGTCGTTTTTGCTTGAGTAGAAGACTAAGACGCGGCTCACAGGTGAGTATATCGCGACAGACCCACGGCGAATAGACTAAACTTCTTGACGTGGCAAGGGAGTCTCGACATAATTTTTGCGCGAGCTAGCAACGTTAGGTATGGCCGGTAGGTACTATGGTTCATAGTGTACACGCGGTTCATTGGCTACCACCCTACCCTATTGACGATAATATTGTCCATTGAATAACTTTCTTCTTGAGTTACTTTTATGAAAAGAACTTTCGGAATCTGTACCTGTACCTACATCCAACTTGTAGCACCCAGACAGATCGGGCATAAAAAGAGGTTGAAGACAACAAAACTTATGTTTTTCTAGTTATGAAGTTAGTTATGTTCTTGCCACCTACAAGTTTTAGTGATTATGACAATTTTAGAAATAATTTTCTAGTATCGTGTAACCCGAGCAACACTTAAGAATTAGGTACCTACCTACTTTTACTATCCAAAGTGTAAGTAGGTACCAACTTAAATAGGTAGGTATATAATAGTTTCACTTTTTCCAGCATTGACTAGTTTGGTAGTTATTCGTATCGACATCGCATGTTTCAATAGTGCCGCTAATTCACGCACGCGAAGTCTTATAATAACTAGACACGTACCAACCGCCTGCTCGTGATATTCAATTCGATATGGTTTCACTTCTGATGAGTAGGTACTTCTGTCGCCGATAACGCACTACCAAGGCAATACTTTTCCTTTGCAGTTACACGGATTCGGCTTTTAATGAGACGGTCATTATTTCTGAGCAAAGAGGTAAAGGAACCAAAATATTCTACATCCTAAATTGAAAATATGAGAAACAATTATGAATTGATGACAATTAAAGTAACTAACTGTTCTGGCAAAATTATAGAAACTTCAAAACTATGTACCTACATACCTGCTTTATCTCAATTTCTGTAATTAACCATGTATGTCGACGTTTTACCACCTTGATATCTGTACAGGTACCATGGTAATTATGTTTGTCACCGTCATTATGACCTTACTAAATAACCATTTTGATGGCATTCAGGCAATTTAATTGGTTATTCATTAAGTCTTTAGTTACTGATTCGGGATCAAAACACGTCGTTCTTACCAAAAAGAGACAGTTTGCATCGTGATCAATGTGATTCTGGTCGTCGAATTAAGACTTAAATAGTAATACAAACGTATGCCAACTCAACCAGTCTTACCTAGAAATATTGGGTTGCCCGGGTTACTGGATTAAGTAGGTCAGATGGTTGATCCTTGTAAAATACTGGTACTCTGCATCCAGCTAGACTGGAAGCCGACCCCAACATAGTTTGGACAAGGCTATGCAGATGATGACTAACGTACGTCAACTAGAAGATTCTTATAAGGATGACCTGGCATACACAACCTGCCGTATTTATAGGAACATACCTACTTACAACCCAACTCAATATACTAAACACAACAAACCTATTATTAGGTGATACTTATATGCAAATCTCAATATGGAAATTCCTCAATTTATCCTTAGCATAAAATACGTACCTACCTATTATATCACCCTTTCCTCTACATATTGACCTCTTAATAAGCTAGACATAGTTATTTAACGAAGAAGAGATTGAGTCTTGGATACTGAAGTTAGTTTTTGTTTCTGTTGGTAGGTACATAAAAAAAACAATCAAAAGATAATGATTACTAAAGGATTTTAAGACGCAACTGATTGTCACTTGAATGCTTAAATGTGATTCAAAAAACTCTTAACTTGCAGTTAGATAACAAATCAATTTAATCATTGCTCAATTTACTAAAAAGCAATTTAGACAGCACTGTGCTTATAATTTTAACAGATTACGTTACAGAGGAGCTAAAGGATGCAGTGTCAACGGAAGTTGTGCACTGTGTAGGGTTATTAAAACCTGTTCAACACGTGGTTCCATTTCGGACAGAGGGATACCAAACAATGGACGTCTCTCACTTTGTTATTGTGACGAAGGCTCAGAAGATGAGCACGTGTCGTGCATTCCGCGTCCTAGTTAGTTGGGTAATTCGGTATATCTGTAATGAAGAAATATTCACTCTTGAATGTGCTTATATATTATGTCACGCACACGACATCTACCTACTCGATATTTTTTTGGGAATGATAAAGAAAAACATTTTAGGAGAACTAAAACTACTTAGCTTTTTTTTAAGGACGTTAATTGGCCTAGCTGCCTCATGGTCAGTTCAGTCTCAACCAGAAAGGCACGTTGTTACCATCATCTCATGCAATGCTAACTCAATGACGCAACTTGCGCCATAGAGTCTGGGAGAAGCCTGCATCACGGTATAAAGTCAAACCATTTTAGGAACTCAGTCAAGGCAGTTCCTGCCCACGTAAATTGTGCAATCCGCGCACCTATAATAAAATAAGTTTTCGTGTTATGTATGATATCTGACAAATATTTTAATAAAGCATCTTGCAGTTACAATATTGAGTTTATCATGGTACACATGTGTTCAGTATACGATAAATTCAATTCCATACCATGAAAGCACTTATTAGATGTTAAATTAAAAGCATTCAATGTAATAATAACTCGGCACCCGCATTGATTGTTTCCATGAGAACGTTCAAACCATGAGAACAGAGGAGAGCACCGCGCCATTCTGTCGTTCGTAAGTACGAACTGTGTAAGTAAACAACGGTTTCATTATTCGAAACTGCATATTGTGCCACTGTTAACAATATTCTGGTATTGTGATTATTTAGTGACACAGATTTCGAGAAGTTTTATTTTGTTTTAAACATGAACGGACCATGTTCAAGTAGTATTTTTGCAGCATGAATTATATTAGCTACAATACAATGTTATGGTATAATTTTTATTGAACGGACGTAGCGTATGTTATGTAGGGTATTTATAGCCGCCCCACACGCAGCAGCAGCGCGCGAGGTGCGCGGGAGACCCGACGAGACGCATCTATTCCAGGCGAGACCTTGCGTGTTCCTCGAAGACATTCCCAAGACAATGAAGAATATCCTTCGATTGCAACATTATCAAACAAAAATCAGTATCATGTCTCATCAATGCCAACTCAATTATAATGTAGCCTTATAGTGTAGAGCACAATGTCTTGATTCCTTCTGAATCTAGCGACACAAATTGCAGACACAAGTGCTCTATCTTTTATTATGCATATTAGTGCTCTCAGTTGCCCAGGTTGGTCTCTCTTTATCGGGTTGATAACAATTTACTTACGGGATTATATCTTACCTTCCTATTGAATAACTTATGACACGCTTGCGCTAAGAAGTACACACATGGCATCAATTCCCATAGGTGCGAAAATAATTTTCAGATGATTAGGTACTAGACGATACAGCGAAGCAAGCTGATTATAAATAGTATTATTAGTATTCACATGTAGAGGTTTGACTAAACTCGTGTGTATTCCCTTTGTGTAATACAATCAATAACGCAGGCCGTGGCCCTCCCGCTTGTCTGGCGAAACCAAAATTGTATATCTATTCACAAACTACATACCTATCTAGTTGGGAATATGAGGAGAACTGTACAAATAAAGTCACGCAGTAAATGCAACATTAGCATCGATTTACAATCCTACTTCTTATTTCAACTTTTAAAAAGAAAATGAGGTGTTTATTAGTCAACCGCAGACACCTAGAGATTTTTGTTAGATGAAACTTAGCTTAAATTAGGATAACGGTCATATTCTTAGTTTTCGGGAAAGTAGGCAGTTCCCTTCTACCTAACATTAAAATAATAAATCACATTATGAATTGCTAGTTATAAATGTATAATAAAAGGAAAATCCGCTTTATATCCGGTAAATTCTATGTATAATAAAATCATTTTTAATTCCTATATATAGGTTTACCTATTAGAATACTCTAGGATAGGATTTGTGCCTCGTTTAACGACCGTTCCCAATATTGTATCTATCTATCAATTGTAACATCAAAATTCTATCCCTATTCCCTTTTAAGTAAATCAACATATGGCCTACCTATATTGGGAAAAGCCGTACCTACCTGTACCTGCCTGGTGAAGTAGGCGGTAAATCCAGTTTTCTAATTACATAGGTAAAGTACAGAATAACGTGATGCATGTACCTATTGCAATAAATGTTGAGCAAAGCTAATATTTCCAGCTGTATTAAGTATAACAAACACTTTGGAACCAACCAGAGACTTGGACGGTGAGTCGTTAAATGGTAATAAAAGATAGAGTCAACGGCACCTACGTGTTTCTCGGAGCATCAATTATTATTACTTGCATCATGGTCATGTCACGAGGAAATGCATTCTAGTAATCATACGGCAGCACAGTAGGTACCTGTACCTATTGTCTTATTTAAGAGGCTGGCAGCACCCAAAACAAAATACGTACGAGGTAGAAAGAAGTATGTTGACGCGACGTTCGTATATAAATTAATAGATTTCAAATGAGTTCAGTAGTCAAAAATAAAAATTAACCAAGCTCGGTATTCACTTAAGGACTCGTAAATGTTACAAATGTTAGCAATGCACGTTGCTAAATATACAGATATTTTTGTTAGAAGATCATTTTAAGAGGAAAGTTTAATTTTTTTTTTTATTCGAGAAAGCTTTTCGAGAACGTTTTTTGAAATCAACAGGGTTCTCAGAAATATGTTCAAGATTATTTTTTTTTGCCGTCAAAAACTGTATCATTTGGCCAAAAAATTGTTTGAGACAAGCCAATTTGGGCTGTCAGCGCCTTAACACGAGTGTTAGACATTCTCAAAGTTTAAAAAGTCTTTGGTTCCGTGGTTTTAATTAAACGAAGAAAACTAAGTAGAGTATTGTAACTGATTCTGTCGAGTCCTTGGTATGTGGAAATCCATTTTCCCAGGGAATGCATGTTTATGCATACATCAGAGATAAACATCAGCAAGTAGTGTACACACAGTGTACCTTGCAAAATGAGCATCACTAAGTTCTGGTTAAGCAAGACAAATAACAAAAGTACAACTTTATGTCATGTTTAGTTCCGTCATTAAAGATGGAGATGCACTCAGTGGTTCGTAAATAATTGTTGCACCAGGAAGTAAACATGATATTACAACACCCTCCCGTCAACGTCCGGGCAAATTAGCTTCTATCTGGGCCACTAACGGCACATAAGCAGTAGTAGCGCACGAAAACACTAAAGCAATCGAAGCATGGCCTTAAACTCGATAACGTGCCACATAAGCCACAGAGTGGGCCTGCTTACACTTAGGTATCAATCAGTTCACTGTTAAACACTGATGCTACTCAATTAAACTTTAGCACTTTTTTGACTACGGTACAGTCAATCTCTAATTATTATACAGTAAGTGGCCTTCGTAACTTTATTTTTGTAGGCAAAATAACGCTACAGAGATTGTCGGTTACGTCGATGCCTTCTTTTGTGCGGTAAAGGTCACGCAACGGACCGTAACATTGTGTTCGTCTTGAAGTATTGTCACAGAGATAACCAGATTCAGTATCAATGCATGTGTTGTTCAGGAAGTTACCATGTAGCATTTATATATTATTTTATCAATGAGTTATCAGAAAATACCTAGCTGATTTACCACTTTAGTGCGTCATTAATTATTCGCAAATGAAAACATTGATAAATGCAAACAAGGTTTTCGAGATATAGTGGTAGGGGACCTATTCATGTTCATTTAAATTGGAGTAGGTACATGATCAGCTAAAAATAAATACTGAAGTTGACTTAAGTAAACATAGAGAAGGCAATTAAATTATGTGTAACAGTTATGGCAAAATAACTAAGTAGATGAATATTGCAGAAACGAGGATGGTTGCGCTCACCGTACGTCACGGTCCAACAGTTGCTGACCGTTTAGCAGCACGCGCCAACAGCCCAGTCGTTTACCCGTGCCACTTGGCGATTGCCACAAGGAATCATCGCGATTTAACGCAACAATATTCCAACAAATTAATGCAATTACTGGCTGGTGTAGTGCACATATTTCAGCTTGTACACACCACTTCACAAATTTAAATTTGTTCTAGAAAAGTAAACAGGGCTCGACTAACTATTACTTTGTGCCTCACTGCCACAAGAAACCATAATAAATTCGTTTTCCAAGTATTATCTCCCAAAATACACTTGTTACTTTATGTTTTAAGCATTAAGCAGCAAAAGTTACACAAGTAGCATTTTGAATTCAATGAATGTTGTAGTTGATATGATCTGCGCAGATGACTGACCACTTGGTATGCTCTGGGCAATTAGTTGCCAATAACTGTTGAACTAGGTATTGCATGAAAGCAAAAAGTAATTGCATTCAAGAAGGATAAGCAATGTCTTTTTTGGATTTTACAGAAAATTACTTGAATGAAATGCAAATGTAATTTATTCGCTTTCTATTGAATATCACAAATGTATTGGTATATAATAACTATAAATATTATGCCTAGTATACAAAACAACTGCTACCAACACAACATTTAGTTTCACCACAATGAAAGAACAGTTTGATTATAATAGAATTGCATGATTTTTACTATTTTTTTGTTTCCATTTGCCTCAATCTAGAATGTAAATACAAGTGTTATTTCACTGTTTGTACTAAAATATATCATGTAAATTGTGTAATATCAAAATGGATTGGTTACCTTATTTACTGAAGAATAAAACTTCACTTTTCAATCTCCCACTTAAAACTTTTATTATAGGTATTTTGTTATATGTATTATCACAAATCCTGGTAGACTTTAAAACACAATCACGCAACTGACAAAACATACTGCTTTCCTTGATTACTGATTTTTCATATAAACATAATTTACACAATAAAATATATTCTGCGACATCACTTAGGTGTAAGTTCTTACTCATCCTCGCACACCACTCTACACAATCATTAGTTTATTGCATATTGGATGGCTTTTTAATTTTCTAAATTGTCCTTGCCCTTCAACATCATTAATCTCATGAAATTATATACAAAGTTGACTAATATTACTTTACAATACATGTTTCTGCTTTAGACATGGCTATTGCATCTGTTTGCCTAATATGATGAACAAAATCAAGCTTGTTTTTTTGCATTTGAGTAGCTATTTATGCTCCAATAAGGATATTTGTTCATATTATAACCATTATTGCGGGAGTATCTACCAGTAATAAAGTATGAAAATATAAGTAAAGCACCTTGATTGGACAATGGTATGTATCAACGATATTAACAATGTGATATGACGCGCATCGCGACCGCCGGAGCCCCAGCGGCCGGGGCCGGCGCGACGTCGCCGAGCTCCCCACTGGAGACGATCGGCCATCGAGCGGAGGCAGGCACGATCCTGCCTCGCTTTTGCAGTCTTACGAGAAATAAATGCCACATTACACTCTAAATATTAAAGCACTGTACAACAACAATAAGTTTTCTTTTCTTTTTCAGGGCTAACGTTCATTTCACGCACGATTTCGGCGAACATCTCGTTGACGTTGGTGCGACTCTTGGCGGACGCCTCCACAAAGGGGCAGCCCCACATCTGCGCGAGCGCCGAGCCCTCGGCGTTCGACACTTCGCGCTGGTGCTCCAAGTCGGCCTTGTTGCCCACCAACAGGATAGGCACGCGTTCAGATCCTTTTACACGCGTTATCAATTCCTTCATTGGCTTGATATCTTGAAACGTTTGATGATTCGTTAATGAATAAACTACGACGAATCCTTGACCATTTTTTATGTACAGGTCTCGCATTGATGCGAATTGTTCCGTGCCGGCGGTATCCAATATTTCTAAAACACATGGTGAATTGTCCACTTCTATTTCTTTCCTATAGAAGTCTTCTATTGTGGGGTCATATTTCTCCATAAAACATCCTGACACGAACTGCACAGTCAAAGCACTTTTCCCGACCCCACCCGAGCCCAACACGACCACTTTGAATTCGCGCATTATTGTGTTCCTCAAATCACACTTGCCAGTCTACACAACGTTTTAGAAACGTATTCTCACTATGTGCTATAAAAATGTCATTGCTATGTTGGTTTATGACTCACTCGGATACGATCACTGAGTAATGTACACATACAGCAAGCTAATTGATAAACAGCGACGCCATTTTATTTAGTTGGATGAGTGGCAAAACAACTTTGACTGCATCGCGATGGTAGTTACTTCAAAGATACAAACGCGGAAGCAAACATCTACCAACTGACTTGTTCACTGCTGGCTAGAATGAGCAGCAGCAGCAGGTTGGTCAATGCACCTTATTGCAATGGTTTGATTGGTGAATGGTAAATGTTACCAAACGGATGCCAGTGTAACCAGCTTATGCCAATATTTTCTACTAAAACGTATGCCACGATTTAGAACACGACAAGAACGTGAAACGCTTTGATTATTTATTTATAAAACAATATTGTATGTCTTTCGACAGAAATACATGAATTGCTTATTTTTACAAAAAATACCGTTTCATCATTATTGCAGTGCATATCTAGCATAATTTAGATGTTTGGTTTTGCTTTGGAGTTTGATTCAAGTGACACATTCCCAATTCGCATTCATTTAAAATAAAAATATACATAATATTTAAACTTTCCTATGGTGCATGTTTTCAATTCTGCTAGAATGTTTTTTTTTTCATAAGTATCTAAACCTATTTCCAATATATGAAATTCCCATTTGGTACTTTCTCTAAGAAATATGGTAACATTTAACCGGAAGTACTTTGCATGATTGAGTTGCCATTACTGCTATTCGTTCAGAAATACATACGCATAGACAAAAGTACTAAATGAATTCAAATAAATAAAATACAATTTTGAACACATATAAATTATAATTCACGACGTAACAAACAATATGATTTGACTAATAAGAAAATCTTGAAAAAATCTTATTCTATATTTAAGATTTGTCTGATTCTCTTCAATATCGATAGCGAAACCTAGAAGAATACAATAGGCCCATCCTTGGCCCATCCCATAGGCTTCAAAAAATATATGCTATCTTTATGGTTATTAATAGTCATTACTTTGTTGGAAGAAAAAATAAACTATTCTAAGTAGAAAACTAGGCGAAAATCTCATTTTATTTTATAAAAAATATGTTTACAGTTTCTAAACACAACTATTAACATAAAATAGTAAGTACTTTCATTTAATACCTTTCTTGTTATTATTTTTTAGATCGTTATTTTTCTTCCTGATGCTATTTACGTTTTCATTCGTTTCCTAATCGATTGGCTACTATTTTCAGCGGCTGAGATCTTATTTTAGAAATAGAATATCCTAAGAATCGTTTGACAGTATTTACTGATTCTAGGCGCGGTACCGGTCAAATTCATGCTCTCAATTAATAGAAATTGCAATTTAAATTGAGGTCATTAAGGTCACAAGATTGGGCTATTATAATTGCGAAGTGACTCAAACCCACTCTACGAATTCTCTGCTGATAATTTTATTCTCAATTGCAGGTGAAAATGTCGCACAAACCTACACCCTATTCGCCGAATTTCCCTCAGAGTCAAGGATATGCTCCACCGCCAGAAGGCAAAGCTGAAAGCTATCCTATGAATCCGCAAGGTGGCTACCCTGGTCCACCACCGGGACCACAACTTCCACCTGGAGCCCAACCACTGCCAGGAATGCAGCCTGGCTTCCAACCTGGCTTCCAGCCGGGATTTCAACCAGGTTTTGCTCCAGGATACCCTCACCCTCAACCTGGGTATCCACAACCGGGCTACCCACAACCAGGATATGGTCCTGTAGTTCAACAGCCAGGACCGCAGGTGCCACCAGGTAAGAAAACCTTAACATTATATTAACATCATGATGGAATCTCAGTGGTTTGCATCTACTCATGCACCTTACGAGTTTTTTTTTGCTTTTTAGTGTTGTTTGGAATTCATTTTTATTTTTTGCTTTGTGTTTCTTCTTCACTGTTTTATAATGTTATCAGACAGTGACCTGACTGTTCAGTATCTACTTATGTTTGCCTACAACTTTCAAAAGTTGCTCTCGATTTGTCTGGGTTCCTATCATCAGGTCCTGAACCTGAGACCTGGGAAAGTATATATAAAAAACTGAATTAAGGAACCCCTTTTTGGGAAGTCGGTTAATAAAAGGTTTGATGATCGCAGTGTTCTACCAGAGCAAAAAGGGCTTCAAAATGTTCCTCCAAGATGTAAATTATATTGCCTGCAGCAGCTTTTGAGAAACAATAAGCATTCTGATAACAAGACAATGTTACATAATACTTAAATAGTAATTACTTTGTTATTACTATTACAGAGGTATGTAGGTAGGTACTCAGTCTTTGTCTTATTTGTTCTTCACACAAAGTTGTTGACATTTTCAAGATAAGGGTGTTTACTGTTTCTGCAATGATACCCTAGCTTCAAGAAAATTGATAATATGTGGGCATTGTATTATGTTCAGTGGTATTTCTCTGTTCAATCAATTATAACTTATCTCTAGTTTATTTTTATTTCATTCTTAAAATTTAAGTATGTTAAAAGATACTAAAAATAATGGTGAATTATTCTTCGATGATTCCAATCATAAGAAAAGTAAAAAGTGCACAAGTTGGCTAAAAAATAAATATTTTAACAAGAAGTATCCTACCCTTGGTGATATCAGAGATAAAAAGGTTTATTTTGAAACATTAAGTGTTTCAAGTGTTAAGAGAAGTATTTATAGAATTTATAGAAACCTATTCAAAAGACGCTCCAGTGGTTATGAAAAGTTTTTGTCAGATGAAGAGAAAAGGTTTTGTTTTCCTACAGACCGTAGTTTGGTGGAGGGTGTTTACTGATTGTATATGTAGTGTATTTTTTATATTCTTGCCTTGTATTAAATAATATAATCGAGTCTGTCATTGTCTGTGTGCTTAGAAGTATACATGTATTATGTTTTATCACAGGTAATTTTGGTGTTTTTAAGAATATCAAATTAATTTTAAATTACTACTTAATTCTTTTATTATGGAAATATATTATAAGAATTTGTTTTTTCAGGTGGGTGGATGAGTGTTCCACAAGGGCTCACCAATTGTCCACCAGGATTGGAATACCTTTCTATGATTGATGGGTTACTGGTACATCAAAAAGTGGAACTATTGGAGGCCTTTGTTGGTTTTGAAACCAATAACAAGTACACTGTAAAAAATAGTGTTGGGCAAAAAGTGTACTATGCTGTTGAAGACAATGATTGCTGCACTAGAATGTGCTGTGGGCCCATGAGACCATTTGATATGAAAATTATGGATAACTTCAGAAATGAGGTAACTTCAATATTAATTACTTTTAACCATGTTGTTTAGTTTGATGGTTGTATCTAGTAAGACTGTAAATAATTTGATTTAAAAGCAGGATACTTTCAAAGTAAGCTTGCAAAAAATTTTTGTCTGTGAGTAATTTTAATTACAATGAATAGAAACGTCCTTGAGCACTATTGAGTTCATCAAATTCTGTGCTATGATGGGAGTGGGCTATGTGGGCTTGTATTTTAAATCATGTGACAAAAGAATATTAACATACCTACTAGTTGTCTGTGCTGTGATAATTTTTAGCGATAAAACGACATTGTGTCATGCTATGTAACTTATTTTTACCACAATGGCAAAAAAAAAATACAAATTTAATCTTATATTTTTTCACAGTTTATGCATAAAATTGTAGGTAGGTACAGATGCCACCAGGCCAACTACTGAATCTGTCACTATCTGTCATTAGTAATGACTCATTACCAATGGAGCATTACCCTTCCACTATTGTGATAAGGTTGAAAATCTATTAAATAAATTTTACATATGCTATTGTCTGTAGTTTAGTGTAAATGAGGTAGGGATTGCTGAAAATATAGTCTCACCTGACATACTCAGAGACATTTAATGGTTACTTAAACCATTCCTTAGTGAAGGATTTGTATGACATTCCATCACTAAGGAGTGACTTAAGTAATCATTAAATGTCTCTGAGTGGGGAGGATAATCAGCTAAATTATATCTTATTACTTAACTGGTTGGGTACTCAGAATCGGAGGATGTTTCGTTATCTCTAGGTACCTATTCACTTTTCATGGAAGTTCAAATTTTAGAACATATTGCATGTTCATTTAATTACTTGCGGTTTCACAGGTGATCCATTTAAATCGTCCATTGGCGTGTGACTCTTGCTGGTGCCCATGCTGGCTGCAAAGCATGGAGGTTTCAGCTCCACCGGGCACTGTCATCGGCTCAATTGAGCAAGAATGGTCTATATGTAAACCCTGTTACAGCATCAAAAATGCAGCTGGTGATGTTGTTCTTAGAATAAAAGGGCCTATCTGCACTTTTTCGATTTGTGGAGATGTCGAGTTTCACGTGAGTGCTTTTTGGATTGCCTATCTCTCGCTAAATCGCGTCTCATAATTATAGTTCTATTATCAGATGATAATGTAAAAAAATATAATTTGATTTCAGGTATACTCCAAGGATGGTGAAACCAAAGTTGGCAAGATTACGAAGCAGTGGTCAGGATTAGCGCGTGAAGCTTTTACCGATTCAGATTATTTTGGAATAACCTTCCCAATGGATCTGGATGTGAAAATAAAGGCAGTCCTTCTTGGAGCATGTTTCCTCATTGTAAGAATATTATTTTTTATTTTGTAAGGATTAATAAGAATCAGATCATCAAAGTATAAAAAAAGGTTATTGAGTCATGGATAGTCCATCTCAGCCTATACATCTCATCAATTCAAATAAAATAAACGGGAACATAAGGAAGCTTGAACAATTCTATTGTCTCCATGATAAGATCAACTCTGAACCTTTCTTGTAGTGTCATCCTCAGCCTGTCCTGATGTCAACGGCACCACACGTATTGTAAAGAGAAAAAAAATGATGTATTTCGGCTTTTCGGCGGCGGCGGCTTTGTTTTTTAGGCTTCGAAAGTACTGCAACAATATTTCGAAGAATAAAATAGTTTCCAAAGGTCATTGTGATAAAGAAAATTGATGTTAAATGTATTTGTATTTCAGGATTTTATGTTCTTTGAGAAGTCTGGTAACCAGGAGAGTGACCGTCCAGGCATGCTCTAAAATGAGAAAGCTTGTTCATCACACGTTTGAAGAGCTCTACTGTCAACGTATGAAGTAACATTTTACAAAACTATATTTTGATTACGTTTTTATTTTTTGGATAAATATTTACTTTTGGATTACCTATTACTTGTTATTTTTTATGTGTTTTATAGTTTTAAGAATCTCTAATTTTGTATTTTTATACTAACAATTATTTTAAGCTGGTGGCGCCGTGAAGTTAATACTAGGTACTGAGTACGCACAAGTCGTCATACTCAAATCGAATGCAAAAGCTATTTACATAGCTATTGTAATGTATTCTTTCCCAGAGAATTTAAGTTAAAAGAATTTGAGCTGTGCATAAGTTTTGAATAACGTGTTAATGCCACAAGAGTTCCTTGTCTTTAATACATAATAAAGACTTAAATGGAAACTTATTATTAATGAATGACGGTATCACGACGCCACTTAAATATTTGCATGCGTGTTTATACTTTTGATTTTGAATCACGATAAACACACTAATCCTAAAAGAATAAGTGTAAAATTTATATTTTGCTTATGGTATTTTATATTTGATAAAAATATTTTTATGCATTACTTATGAAGTTATGATTATTGGAACTATCTCGAATATACCTTGTCTGATTTGTTTAGAAAAATTGTAATGTTAGTCCACGAATTGAGTATTTGAATTATTATGAAAGTCAGCAGAAATTGTTTTATATCGTTCATTCATTGTCATGTCAAATCAAAGTATTTTTTCCTAAATCTGCAATGAAGTTGTTTTCTAATTTTCTGCAGCATAAATTTAAGCACAAATTAATGTATTTTACGTTTTATGAATGATATATTTATCATATTTATAATTTTGGGAAAGCGTCTTTACTACATGCTTTTGTTGTTCTAGTCTATTGTGCATTTTATGTTATTGTCATTGTGATAGGAAACTGGTTGAAGCAGCTGTTAAATCAATCGTCTAGCTTTATACTTTAAGGGCTTTCAACTTAAGCGTTTCAACAGTTGCCGCACCGCTTCGGCACCGCAGCAGGCCGTCAAGAAACGCATAAGTTGAAAGCGCCCTTATTGAAGCAGTGCACAACTCGCGCGCTCGCCGCTTTGACTATCCTGGCTGTTTGATTGAATGACTGTTTTAACCATTTATCTGGGACATTTACATACTGATATTTGTTTTTGTTGTTTTGGTTTTCGCTTGGCGTATCCATGTTAGGTATATATTTAACTTATTATTATAATGATGTTAACTTTTTATACAATTTGCATCCTGTCTAACGCTTATGAATTTACATCAATGCGGTTGTTAACACAGCCTCTTGTAGACATTTTGGTTTATATTAGGTATGTAACTGTTGAAAAAAATCCTATGAATTTTGGGTGACTAAAACAAAACTGAAACTCATATTAACCATCTGCAATATGAACAGGTGCTAATTATACAAAAATCCTCTTTTACGTAGAAAACCGAAGAATAATTATTACTACTATACTGTATTATGTATTAACATTATGTAGACAACTTGTATACATGTTTCTATGTACTTACGTAATTTTTTGATTCTAATATATTTATAATAATAACTAATATAAGCGTATACCTTTTGGAGATCGAATCTAAAATTGAATTATTATTCTTAAAGATTTATTTATATGTGAGTAATAATGACGCAAAATTAATATATTAATGATGCATTATAATGTGCCTGCTTGACTTAATCTCCACTATATTCTTAATACCTATATATGTATAAATTGTTACTAATTATATACTATTTTTAAGTAAGTACATTAATTATGTAAAACAAATGCATTTAACTTAAGAGTAAACTGAAACCGAAAACAACTTAGGTATTTTAACGAACGTTTATGAAACTGACAGAGAAATTTAAATTCGCAAATACACAGTACATAGGTACAACTGAAAAAAACGCATTTATTCAAATTGGAAATAATAGCATTATAACGAATACTGCAAAGGCAATGAGGGTTTTTGAAATTTTTTCTGCCACCGGGTGGCGCCACGTATGCGTCTGGTCCAAACAGCTGCCAAATAGTATGGAATTGTAGGTGCCGAACTTATTGTTTATTGAAATTCTGTTATATTGGAAGTGTTATTGATTTTATTATGGACTACGGTCAGAATAAGGTTTCCGAACTAAAAATTGAGCTAAGAGAGAGGGTGCAAAAGTCACTGGTAGTTGAAAAATTTGTTAACACAATATGATTTAGTTTTTTTTATTTACTCAACCTCAATAGTAAAACAATAATGCAGTGCTTTAATTATAAAATAAAAAAACCACTAAAATCGTTCACTATTCATAGTAAAGATAAGCACTTTGACAGTTACCTGGACCTGACGACTCAGTGCGCCACCTGGTGGACGCCATTTTAGAAATCCTCATTAGATCGAGATCAACAATACTGTTAGGATTTTCGGATCCAAAATAGTCTATGTATGCATGTCAGGATTTTATGTCACTGACTGGCAAATAATGTGTATAGTACTATGTAGTAAATCTTCCATTCGGACACAGGCGGCTCGTCATATTAGTGAAATGTATGTGTTGACGTCTGTTACCTACCTGTCGCCAAAGACGTGCAGCTTTTGTGAGCCGCCTTTTTCCCTAAATGTAGCTTATGCGGGCATTGTAATGAATACGCACCAAAATGATGTTTCGCGATGGTCCAATGAATTTCTGCAACCACGTTGCCAACAGGGCAAGTCTCACAATTAGCTGATTTCTCCTATGACATAAATTCCTACCTTTGCTTTGTCACAGTTTGGGAATGTATGAGTTGACGTCATGCGTCTGTGTGGAACCCGGCTGTAGTGTGCCTTGTTAACTTTGTCATACGATTCCATACTGTGACTATCGTGTCAATAGACGCGCGCGGCTGTCACAAGAAATCCATGAAACGTTTCGCACAAGAACTTTTACAGTAATTTAGCTGAACATTACATGTTCCGATTAATATATTTATTACAGCCTATTAATCATTATGTACTTTTTAAGGAACTATATTATGAATAAAAGTGTTATTAAACTGCATTGTTTTGTGTTATTGTTATGTATAAATACTCAAGAGGCATTTTTTATTTTCAGCATTTGGTGACTAAAATCAAACTATAATAATATGTCGGGAAACTATGGTTAATTTTTAGTTAAAAATAAGACGTTTTCTACTAAATCATGTTTGTGCCTACCTAGCTATACCAAGTCAATTACTACTGCTACTAAGTCAATTATTCATTATTACCAGTCTAACTAACAGCTAAGTATGGATTTCGTTCAGGATATGAAAAAAATAATTAAAAATTGACACTGCATTATATTTTGAAAAGACAAAAAATACAAAATAATATTACCATAACATTAAGTTGATAAGTCTATGTTATGCTTGTCATAAATCAAAAGTTCTTGTTTGCCTTGAATGCTGATTTTTGTGTACAAACAGATACTTCAGCTTGATGGTAAGAAAGATCAGCAAAACTGTCTTCTTGTTGAGGCATTATTTTTTTCTTAGCTAAATTCAACTCCCTGTGATCATGCTTCATAACAGTGGGTCTTGGTAAAGTTGACATTATCTTCTTAGCCCATTGACATTGTGGCAATTTCTGTTCATCAGGCATATCAATCTGCAATTAAAATATAAATAAAATGTATGTTGAAGGTTTAAACAGGAAAAACAATGAATCATTATGATAGTAACTCTTTGAAAGAGTATTTTGTACTTACCACTCTTGTCTTTTTAGCACTTTTGTATGCAACTGAGGGCAAATTGACATTTTCTTTATTACTTGGTTTAGCTGGTGGTGCATGTTTCACAAATTTTGGGATTGAGGATGTCCCAGGCAAAGGCTTTTTAGGATGAACATCTTTCACTAAAGGTGCTATTGGACAGTTTTTAATGTAAGATGCTACTGGGCTGCTTATATGTTGATATGCATTAGAGCGACCAGGGGTTTTCTTCAAGGAAGTTGCAGATGGTTTTTTCAATGAAAGGGGTTGAGAGGGTGTTTTAAAAATAGGTTTATGTTTAGTTTCCCTTGGAGTTGAGTGGTCTTCTTTGTTCTTAGGCGTTTGATTAGCAGCTTTGATTGGAGTGTTCTGAGGAGGTTTCGGAGATATATTTGTATCTGGTTTTAAGCACTTTTTATCAAATTTTTGTGGAGATAAATCTGATGTAATTTCACTTTTTATTATATCTTTTTCAGTCTTCACTAGTGGCCTGTCTACTTTTGCAGGTGGGTTATTTAAAATATATTCGATGACTTCTAACGTATTGTTCAATTCTTCAGTCTTTTCATTCTTTTTTGGCGACATACATAACTTTGCGACCATATTCTCCATTCTAATAAAACTGTCATCAGCAGCTTTTTTGTCAAAACTAGAATTATTGAGTTCAGAAATATCAAGATTAGAAATTTCTCTATTAGGTAATAGGTTGGGTTGGGAGTGTGCTTGTAAGATTTTCAAACTTGCATTGTGGTCATCTGAATTTATTGGGCTGTTTGTTGCACTGGCAGCATGTATTCTGGGGATGCAAACATAAATATTGGTCAGAAGGTTATCTTAGCGGCGGCTTTAAATATATAATGAAACAGTTTAAAACTACTCAAGTAACTATTGTTTGCAATTACTTCACACGACAGAATAGAAATTAGAAAAGTATTAGAATATATTAGTTTGGGACTATGAGTTAATTTTATAAGAATGTGTATAAAATCTTACGTTTGCTGTTGCTTATCCCATAAAATATGTTTTTTGAGTTCCTTGAGAGTCAGCTTTCCAAAGAATACATCGTCGTCACTCAATTCATCCCCGTTACACAATGACATTGTAGCAGATAGTATGCGTTTTCTAACAAAGTAAACAATAGTAAATGAAATAATTGCAGTAATAATCAAATAATATTTTACACACTGAAAATAACACATAACGAACTTCTTTCAAATCATTGTTTCTTTCAAATTGAAATGACACTGACTGCCAAATGCCATATTCTCCTCAGCTGCCATCTGTATTCAAAACATAACGAAACGTTTTTGTCATCAACAACTTAAAAAATAGGAAATACAAAAGAAATAAAAGGAGTTAGTTGGATTATTATCTGAATATCCCAAAAGATTTTAAAAACATTTCTTCAGAAATCTGAAGTTTTTGGGTCTCTGCTCAAAGGGTTCGGTGCAATGTTTTTTTTTTACTTGGCAAAGGTACACTCACGTAGTCGGTACAACGCCATCTATATATTTGGGAACTTATTAAAAAGAAATTCCCATTATTTTGAATTATTTCAATTATTTTCCTAGCTGATGCCTAGACTATGACGATCACAGAGTACCTACATTACATTGTTAAGTGATGACGATCATGGTTCGTTACTCGCAAGGAACGGAGGGTCATATCAACGTCACATAATTTTGGGGTCATTTAAGTAGACGTACTCGTCATTCATCAACTAGTACATATATATCGATATCATCAACAATTTGAAAATAAAAATTGAATAAAAGGAGAACCGGAGTTGGTCAGATTCTTATCAGAATGTCCCGAGAGATTTTGAAATCAATTTGTGCAGAGTTCTGCGACTTTATTGAACCATGCCACAATTTATACAAAGATGTATAAATGCAGATTACAACTCATGGCTCAGCGGTAGATTGATTATTCGCACATCAGTGCGCGTAATTTTTTTTCCTAATAGTCAGGCAAATATGCTACAAATTGCAAAAAAAATTGCCCGTTTAAACGCGCCTTTATGACAACAAAACGTCTTTTTCTTTGGAAGTGGTAACAGCGGAACACGCGTTAAACTGCTATATAGTAGGTATTATAAATCCATACTGTATCTGCACTAAAGTTTAGCTGCATGTAGTGTACAATTTTTTTTTGTTTGTAGGTACCCTAAATGAACCTAAACTTCTGAACTGATTTGAAAATTTTTACCTATTCTATCTATTTGTAAGGGAAAGAAGTTCCAACGGGACGCGGGTGAAACCACAAACGGCTTGCCTTCTGCACTAATATTTAATAAGGAGGAAACACTTTGTTTGTTTGTATCCTAAAGACTCCGAAACTACTGAACGATTTGAAAAATTCTATTACTGTTGGGAAGCTAAACTTTTCCCTAGCCTATATTTTATCCTGGTACGGGCAGTAGTTCCCCTGGGGCTCAGGTATAACCCTTAACAGTGAACAAGAGTTGTATTGGATTAACTGATTGCTATAAATGAAACAAGATGATAGGCACAATGTCTATTAATTCACAAAATTTAAAAATTATGCCCATATTCTCTGAAATTTGTATAAAAATAAATAAAACCTGTTATTGTATAGGTACTTCAAAAATAATTTTGCAATAACTTATCTCTTAAAACTACTAAATTAAATATATACATGTTTATTATAATTATCAAAAAATATTAGATCATTACAACATGTACATGACAACCATTTCCTGTTCCAGTTATGCCAAATGTCATGGAAAGTTGTGCATTATGGAGTTGACACCATCAAGATAAAAATATAATAATGGTGGTGATGGTTGATACTCTTGATACCATGGCTATTTAATTTTTTTTAACAACTCAGCAGCTTCAGTGTTTGCACGATGATCATCATTTGATTTGGCTGGATAGCTTGCAGCTAACTGTAAATAATATTTTGCTTGATCCTCTTTTTGCAACTTGAGATAGCAGTTCCCAAGTCTCAATAAGTTTACACTGTAGAATCTAGGCTGCACTGTTTCTGCTTTTAAAAAATATTCGAGAGCATCTTCATATGAGGAATATGGTGGTGAAGCAAATAACACTTCTGCAATTTTTCTGTGATGCCATGGCATTTCGGAAATCTGATAACACCACTCACCTAACATGTGTAAAATTGTAGCATCATTGGGGTTTAGTGTGACAGCCATCTAGAAATAGAATAGGGTATTTTAGTCTAGATGAGAAAAAAATTAAAAGTGAATTACAATGATTGTTTAGAGGAAAAGCAATCGGGAAATGTTAGTTTCACTTCGTAAGGTACATAAATATATTTTTTATTGCAGTTTAAAGTTTTTAGGTTTTTTTATCTGTCTTTGAACACTACGAAATGTCGCCGCCATGCTAATGACGTCATTACGGTAGTGTCAGTTAAAATTTTCAATACATAGGGTCATTTCGCCTGTTCGCGTCCATAGCCCAGTTCGCGTCCATTTTGCCGATCTCCTTTTAAAAATCCTCGAAAACAAGTCAATTAACACACTAATCAAACGAAAAGTCATTACCGCTAATACGTTAATGTATAAGAGGCACGCACAGATAGACAAACGTTCTATGCGTCCAACCAATCCTTTTAGAAAAAATAATTAGTCTAGGCTCTTCAACAAGAAAGCGAAAACACGCAGAATTTTAGATAAAAATTAGTGTGCAGCGGCGTGTTTGATGGTAAGTTTTATATTGTTTTATGTGAATTTTAGGATAGATAGCTATTTCTACAGTTTAATGATGAATAAAAGTATAATGTTTATTATGAATTTGGTAATGTTTTTATATTTAACGAGTAAAATAAGGTGGACGCGAATTACTACATCGAATTTTACGAAACTTCCACTGTGCGTCCACAATGGACGCGAACTAAAACTATCCTCTATAATAATAAACCAAATTGCGTCCACTGTTTTCGTTAAATACTTGCTTATAAAAAATAATTAAAACATACTGTTTAATATTAATATATTAAACAGTACATTTTTTTATTAAGATATATACGTGGTTATAATTAAATTATCAACTGATATAAGTAATTTCATTTAAGATAAGTTCTTCCGATACAGGAAAAAAGAAGGAAAAGACAACATACACAGAAGAAGATTTAAATAAAGCGTTAAATCTTATTCGAGAGAAGAATAAATCGATAAAAAATATGCAAAGAATATGCTACCTTGTCTGATAATTTATTGACTCAACAATTCTTTTAGTTGTATGTTTACACAAAATTATTAAATTGTTTTGTTAATTTAATATGAAAGGAAATCGATCTACGGATCGAAAACGCCTGGAAGAGCTACTGGTCCATGAAGGGAGAACTCCCTTTATGTCTGAAGCGGAAACTAGTCATGTGTATTCTGCCCATCCTAACCTACGGCGCTCAGACTTGGTCTTTGACAGAATCTCAAAAGTCCAGGCTAAAAGTATGCCAAAGGAGCATGGAGCGTAGCCTGCTCAGCATACGGCTTAGTGACCGGATACCTACGCAACACCATTATCCGGTCCAAGATCCGGGCATAGTGGATTTAGGCAATAAGTCTGCAAAGTTGAAGTCGAATGCACCCGGACAAGTGGGCCAACATCACCACACACTGGATCCCTGAGGATGGAAGGTGGCCGAGAGGGAGACTAAGAAAACGCTGGAGAGAAGACTTGGACAGCTTCCTCTCGGACTGGCCACAAATAGCGATGGACAGAGAAAAATGGAAGGCTATGGGGGAGGCCTTTGCCCAGCAGTGGGACAGCATAGGCTAAAAAAAAAAATAATATGGCCAAAAACTTAGTATAATCAAGGCGGATCTTAAGCATTCCCTGTGATTTAGAGTAAAATTAACAGAATTGATTACTGTTTATTCTTCAAGTTTCAAAATTAATTGCCTAATTTTAAGTTACTTAAACCAATGTTGAGAAGAATTATTTTTATTTAATTTTAAATGATGATAATGTTGATTTTTAATAATTAAGTGTATTGTTAAATAAAGAAATTGTTCAAATACAATCTTTCTTTATTAATTCTTAACAATTTCACCCCTATATTCCTTTTCAAAGCCGCTGGACGCGAACTGGACCATGGGTGGACGCGAATTGGATTTTGTGGACGCAAACTGGGTAAAACGCCTAATTCTGAGGTTTATCGATTTAAATAGAAAACGTAAGATATTTCTTATACAACTGAAAGTTAATCTTAAAATAGAGTATATAAGGAATACATTACACAAATTTGACATGGAAATGAGTGCTGGAGCATTTTTATTATCGCCGTCAAACTTGCCAACTGCACTAAATGGTCGCCAACAGGCGAAATGACCCTATCAAAATATGTATTACTGACAGCTGTAGTAGCGTAATGACGTCATGACCAAAAAACAATCATGGCGTCCGTTGTGTGCCGCGTTTTCGCATAATACGCGCGAAATTTGAAATTATGATAAAACAATTAATTTATATTCGTACATAACGTGAGAAAAAAAATATTTTTAATTTTTTAGAGATATATCAAGACTAAAGAATTTATTTAAGATATATTTCAAAAATGCATGTAATACCCTATTTTATGTTACATAAGTTTATCAAAATCTGTTTATCTTAGGTAAAACAAGAACTAAAAATACATACATCCATATGCTTCTTTACATTTTCCAGCTGCTTTATTCGCTCTTTGACCCCTTCTAGTGCACTCTTGGCATCCAAAAGTAAAGCATACCATTTATGTACTGCATAATGGTCTTGGGATTCATTCAAAACTTTTAATATTATATCATATGCTTGAAGAACAAGAGTATTCTTGTATTGCTTGTCATATTTTGATTCTTTTGACATGTTATATAATGCTCGACATATTCGCCATTGCACCTCAACATTATTTTTATCCTGAAAATAATAAATTGACTTTTGATTATAATATGTGGTATATATCTGTGAAGATCACAAAAACATATGTTGAAATTTAGTTTTTTATCAAGCGTAGGCACTATGATATGGGTATGATTGAATGTTGGTTTTTAGAATATTAGAAGTGAAACAAAACCCAAATATATTTTTTCTCTACTAAACTAGCTTCTGTACATTGAAGAATTACGGCAGGTCAGTAAGTCAGACCTTGGTAACTTGACAGCAATTAGTGATCTTTTATAGAGAATATTATGGAGCTATTCAGTTCAATTCCTTGATGATGGGTTGCACTATTTAACTATAACAGAATCATTTTCTAGCCAATGAGCGGTAAGACTATGGCTGATTAAGTTTTGGTTTTCATTATATGTATGTAGTTAAATCGTGCAACTCACCCATGGTGGTTTTAAATCTTTACCAATTAGTGCACCATAACTACCTGATGTTCTGATAGCAAATTATAGCATTCTTCATAGTGTCCATTATCAAATAATTTATCAGCATCTTCTATAACACACAGGATCTCTTTTGATGATATACTCTCAGCCAATTCCTTAGTTTTGTTGACAGGCCATAATATAAACGCTAAGGTGGTTGATAAAACCAGCACCTCTTTAGGAAATACACTCTGGAAACAAATAGGTAATTACATCTTTATAAGATACTAACTAATAAATAATAAAAATCATTGCATTTAGGTAGGTACCTGTACTAATACTCTCTTGCTTCTATTCATAATATTAAGTTTATTGTGGTTAAAAACTTTCTGAACAAGCCTATAACTTACAGGATTTAATTTGTAAAATATACTCATTTTACTAAAAAGCTACGTACGCGTTCTGTTTTTGAATGGGTATAATTTTAATTTTATCTGTTTCGTCCGCGTTTTTATTAAAACCAACTTAGATAAAACTATGTGCTTTTTAAAGAAAATTCTTACAATACACATTAACACAAGCTTTATTTTTTGTAAACATCAGTAAACAAACACTGACCACTAAATAAAAACGATATAATTTTACATAATGTCATTGTCAATCTGACAAGTGACAGATAACATTGAAAGTGGCTTCTTTAGGGGGCGTTTACACGTACATACACGGTCCAAGAAGCGCTTTATCAAAAATCGAAAAATAAATTTTGATAAAGCGCTTCTTAGACGATTAATTAAATTGCGGTTTTTGTTTCAGATTCTTGTCTTATTGTCGTTCCCAGCAGTCTCCCTGATATCAAAATATTAAAGAAACGGATATTTAAGTGGCATTTTTATCAGGGAGTATATAAGGGCGGTATGTAAAAGAAGTCCACAGAAAAAGTACAAAGGGGGTACATACGTAAAGTCATGGTGATATCTGGGATATTAAATAAGGGACGTTGTAGATAGAATCCGCTAAACCTACTCTAGCTTTAGCCGGCTAGAACTAGGTATAGCCGCTCTTAGGGTTTAGGCCTAACATTTCTAACATAGCTACATTGCTTAGTTACGACAGTGCCTATAGTAAACAACGTAGACACACATTTTCATGTTATTTTAATCCCATGTTTAACCCGTACACCAATGAATTTATTGTAATGTAACCATTAAAATATTTCGTTGGTGGCAACAATAGCCAAAAATCAATTTCTACGCGGTCCATGGGCGGGTGAGATTGTTGACAGTTCGTTGAAGAGTGTGTTGAATTGGTGATTCAAGAAATGTTTTTGGTTTAAATATTGGATTCAAAGGATTTTCATTATGCAGAGATCAGGTATCGCCAAGCTTCAATAATTTACCACTTATTTGTTACGCTTCAAACGCGAGAATTGCTTACTTCGCGCCAAATTCTTATTCTTTTTCTCGTTCAAACGGTCGCGAGTATTCAATCAAATGTTTGTATTCAGATGAACACTATTTAAAATCATATTGTTGGTATATAAATGTTACCTGTGAAACCATACCGTGGTTGGCTGTTATATATTCTTACATCTATAGTATGATAATAGTGAGAGTGACTATCTCTTACCATTGATGAAAGAAATGCATCTTACCCATCTTATGTATGTATATGCCCAAAGTGTATGTCGTAATCATGTTTGAAAGTAATAATCTACAAAGACAATGTAAAATCTAATTGCAACTAGACTAATCAAAATGTATAGGTACTTAATAGTTAAAACTTGTTTGTGAAATGTTCTATCACTGTGATTTGAATCACATATTATTAAGTACTTAGTTTGATCTCGTTTGATCAACATCATCCACAAAATGAATTATACTATTAAGTTTACGTTTTTTAATATAATTAAAAGTGAAGGAATTAATGCTACTCTGATAAGAGTTTTGCTAAAGATCCTATTGGTCAACTCTTACATAGTAAGTTATTCAGTGGCATTGATGCTAATTATGTTAATTGGTGGTTACACGTTTTATTCTGAAGCCTTCATCTTAAGAAAGTGTTATATAATATAGCCAATAAAAACTAAACTAAGCTCAATGTTTGGTTTCATCCAAATAAAATGTCCAAGGACAAGAACAGTGACCATTTTGATATTGTTTTTCTATTACTTACAAAATTTAATTGAAAATATCTTGTCAGGAGAAAAAATAAAACACTAATTACAAACTATACATAAATCAACTGGGTTTAACTCAAAACACCAGCCTGGTTTAGGGCTATTTTTCTGTACTAGAAATGATATACAAAGTGGATGTTTTACAACTGCTTTGGTATCTATTTGTAACAAACTAGATTTAATAAGTATGGTACAGGGTACCAAGTGTAACTATGGGTAGCCTTTTAAGCATGAAAGTATAACAAACAAACTTTCTTTTGCAATATTAACCTTTTGAACGCCAATGTCGGCTATAGCCGACATGAGCAAGCGTGCCCTGTGCGCCAACGACGGCTATACTCGACAAAAAACAGGTCGCAGAAAAATACAAAATAAACCTATTAAATCATTACTTTTATGTGTTTTTTAGTAGATATTTAATTAAGATTTTCGGGCTTGGCGTACAGGGCATAGGAATACCGATATGGCGTGGCGGTGAAAAGGTTAAATTACTATTCGATTTCACATGGTTCTGAGGGAATTACTGTCTATACTATGATATAATAAAGCTTATGTTACTTGGGAAGAGTTTTCCAACAAGATTTTTCAAATTGGTTCAGTAGTGTTAGAGCTTTTAGCCTGTAAAAATAAACAAAAATTTTTTTTTATTATATTAGTATAGATGACTGCAGTTTCATTTGCATGCTTGGATATCTACTTGCCATGCCTATCCTATGTTTTAAAAACAGATATTTAGTGTGCCTAATTTGAGCTAATTTTATTCAGACATTAGTGTGAATCAGGAACACATAAATACGGTATCTATTTAATAACAAAAACCTGAAAACCATCATGACAAAATTTTCAATCTGTTAACATGAATGCTCAACTAGTAGCGGGAAATTCAAACTTGAATTATAACAGAACTTTTGAGTTAATTATAAATGGTAAATTAATTATTTAACAATATATTTTTGACATTTCCAAATATTAATTACAAAGAAATATGATATATTGTATATTTTTAAACTAAATATCAAAAATTTTGCACCTACCACTACCATTTCTCCACCACCTAAAGATAGACTGGGAAAAAACACCTAAGGCGTTAAGTCCGCCATTGTACAAAAAGTGCATGAAGTATTAATAAATAAATATATAAAAAAAATATAATAGGTGGCCATTGATATTGGGCACAGGGTCCAAGGTACTGTTTGGTTAGGGCCCCAGAGATAGAAACCTATGTATCAAGGAGTACTGCCTACTGAATCAGTCCCTTGATCCAGCCTAACGAGAGCCTCATAAAGTGTTGCTTGAGGCTCTTGGTTATCAGACCATTGGCCGTACCAACAATCGGCACATACAACATATGGCGACTATCTCGTGCACTAATTCGAGATGGTAGTTTATTTGTTTGAGGTACTATATTACTGTGATCGATATGATCATGCCACATATGGAATGCTATCTTAAGTAAAACATCTTTCCCGCTACCAGTGAAAGTATTGTTGAAAAATATTTTTATTTGAATTTTAGAAGTAAGGACTTATGCCCATTTTCACCAACAATCTCTTAATCTTAGTGCCACTTAGAATAAGGGCTCTCCCAATTTTGACATAAATAACTATGGATAAGGGATACCTAAACATTGGTAAAAACGAAATTCTTATTAAGTGTTGTGTAAATGCTCTTAGGGGATCCCTTAATTTAGGTATTTGTTGGTGAAAATGGGCATTAGTTACTGAGATGTACTGAACAAAAAACAAAGACTACATAGTGAAATAAAAATATTTTGATCTATTTGCGGTTAACAGTTTCAACAGCATTACTACTTTCCATATCTACATAAAATATACTGATGGGTTTTTTTAGTCCAATTGGTTTTTGTGTGTTTGTTACATAGATATTTTTGTGATTGAAAATATACAAAAAAAAAGAGAAGATTGATTGGCTCATAGAAAACTATTAACAATAATTTGCAACAAAATTGCTATAGCACCTTGATGTGCGTATAGTTAGCGCACTTGTGCTTGACCGTGTAGTATGCCCTCTTGTTGGATAGATGTACCTATTGTCGTGTGCAGACGTGTGCATGAAGCGTGTGACCTCATCCCAGGATGTGCGCCCTCACGCGGAAACTGACCACTATGTCGCCCTCGCTGTAATCCACACCTTTCTGCGCGGTCCCGGTACACTCGGCCGCTCTTGCCCGCCTAATCTAAACCATAAACCACTAATCTAAAGATACTGTGTACAAAATTATTTTACTACGTGCGTGCTTAAGATTATACTAATCTGATGTTCTGTTTCACATTTTGCTATGCTTAGAATACATTAGTGTTCAAATTATTAATGATACACTTATTCTTAAAATATCTGGTTTTGGACGTAGCTGATCAGTCCCCATTTCATATTGATATGTATGTTTGTCATCATAATGGAAGTGACCTTCATTTTATTAGTTTGCAATAAATTACACTTACAATTTATTTGTGGGAACATAAACAGAATTCTTCAGAGACTAAATAGGCACTTAGGTACTGTCTTAAAGAAAAGGGTTCAACTAATAACTATTATTCCGAAATATATATTCCTATCACATCTATACACTTACGTGTACTTCCTAAATTATCGCAATCAGAAATCCGAGGCCCCGGGAACTTCCTGTTACCTGTTAATATAGCGTACGTCACTCCGGGATAGTGAAGCATCCTCTGCAACAGGTTAAGTATAAGCAGTCTAGCTTTAAATATACAAATGAACAAAAAAAAATCATCTTAACCTTAATAATATCATAGACCAATAAATAATATTATAGTTTCGATGCCTTTAAAAAATATACATAATTAAAACTATCCTCCACGATTTGTGGATTGGTGGATGTTTGTTTCTCTTCCAAGCGTTCCATGTTTCTCCCGTTTTAAGCCGATTGACCTTACGGGGCACGCGACGCAGCAGAGCGCGCGGCCACCCTGTCGCGGGCTGGAATCCGCCGACTCGCGAATTCCCAGCATGTATTGAAATAGCTTGTAGTGCAATTGCACGCGCTGTGCAGTATCGCGCTTGCCAGCTCAGTCCCCGCTGACGAGCGCGCACACCGCCTGCTCTTCGTTGCCGCCGCAAAACGCATACTTATCTCACATACTTATGTAAACAACTAGTAAAGTCTCTGTCGTATATTGTTGTACACAAAGCTAGCTAACTCTTAACTTTGTCACATTGTCAATATTTGCTAATAATCAGGTTGATGTACAGTTGGTTAATCGTAGGCAACCCTAAGTGTAGTGATGCATTCTTTTTCTTTTAGAAGGCAAGTTATTCTCCAAAAAATAATTATAATATTTATGACAGTAATCTAAATGTGTTATCAAAAAGAAGACATCAAGAAAAATATAAATTATCATGGAAGCTATGGAACCTTCCGGTTTATCGTGTAAGGGTTTTTATTTCATTTAAATTTTCTTCTAAAAAACAATTATTTTAATATTTACCTATCGACTGCTGTAGTTTTCTTAATTGTGTACTTAATTGAAATTATAGAACAAGATTTAATGTGTTTTTATATTAATAAAAAAAAACTCTTGGATTTATATCACTATTTTTATTAAATTACGGACTCATCCAACATGGGGTAAACTAAACTTGGTTTACCCCGTGCGTGGTGGAGGAAGAGTAACAGAGTGACAATGCTAGATGAAAGAAAACCCGGCTTGTTATTGATTTTAATATTTAATGGGTCGCGTCATTTGTTTAATATGTCCATCAATGACGACGTGAAAACAATCGGGATTCAAAACAATGCTAGCATACAGGTCTAGTGATTCACTGAATCGTGCGTTGACTTTGCTATACAGAGTAAGTAGTATGGCTCGCTTTGCCACACATAGTTGCGTGTTATTTGGCATCTTTAATTATTATTTTTTGTACATAAAATAAAACAAAAAGCAGGTGAAAATAATTGTCGTTAATGGACGTTGATTTCATGAGCACAGAAAGTCTTGAGGACGTAGGTACATGTTGTCTCCCCTGTCTAGGTATGTTGAAAGGATATAAATTTTAAATACAAAACTGTGCATAAAAATATATAGTGAACAGTGGCTAAAATAATACCAGTAAATACTTGGACTAAAATACCAAAAAATGACGATGTTTAATAACATTTTAATTTATTTGTTTCATGTGCTGCAATATCAACGGTACATCATCAGCGGTGAGTGTATTTTTCTCCTATTAAAATATTCTTAAACTGTTTTTTTTTTTTAATTTCTGAAATTATGTAAAAGGTAGGGCTCTGATCAGATCAGTTAATCAAATTAAATCGTTAATTCTGATAGGAATATGGGTACAAAGATGTTAATATTTTAAATAGGTAGTGTTGAATAGATGAAACTTTATGGTTAGTGGTTAATTAAGGTAACTTCGTCGCTAGCTACTTGTATAAATTCATAGATATCGTTAGTAATGCAGTGATATCGAGTTGTTGGAATTATTAGGTCGCCAGGACCGTTTGTCCGCTGGGCACGTATGTGTTGCGTGCGTCATTTGAATTACGAGTAGGAATTCGCGACCGCTATTCGGCCCTCAGGCGTCGCCTGTCGGGTGCAGCAAGCACCATGACACCGATACCAATTCCCTATGGTGACCGTCGTCGGCGCGAGCTGGGCCGCACTTACACATCGGTACCTACTGATTGCAGTGACGAACCAGTTCGCTATCCACGACGCGCAATTGTTTTATTGTTTCAGTAAGTTAAATTTGTAATCGTGGAACGGTCGTTGCATTGTGATATTATTGTGAAAATAATGTTTATTGAGCCTATAAAAACAACAAATTAGACCACGAGAAATAAACAACTTTATTGATGAATCCTAAAAGACGTCATTTTGTTGGTTCCGGTCTGTTTGAAAATAACATTTTCACACCAGGCAGTCAATGATCCCAGATGATTTTGTTGCAATAAATGGCAACACACGGGGTTTTTTTTGACTAACGTGAAGGCGAGTTGTACAATATGTGGCCTACAATTTTATGAGTCAGATGGGGTGTGTTTATTAGTGAAACAACATTAACGTTTATCAGTTTTAGTTCTAGGCGAAGTGCTTGTCGTAATCAGTTGAATCACCCACACGGTCTTTACTCGACTCTTCTCCGGATGTGATTTGTCGACGAAAAAATGTGGTATCGCGTTTGTTAGTGAGTAGTGGAACATTATTTGCAGTAATTAAAACAGTATGTTTTCCTCTTGAACAGAATATGGATGTGTAGTTTATTCATAATTGAATAAAATAAGTACAATTAAACTTGTGCCTGTGAAATACGTAAAAATGACGTCTTTATCAGAGTCTCCACTAAATAGGACAAGAAATAGACCAGTTTTGGCTCGATATAAGCCTTGTGGTGATTCTTCAGATCAGGTAAGCGTATGTTGTTATTATTAGAATAAACATTATGACCTAATTAACATACAGGAGTTTCCTGTTCAGTAACTAAACCCATTTGAACGAGCAAATACTGTCTAGTTTAACAAGAATGTGATTTTGATAAAACAGTGACATAGCACTGTTAGTAGCTATGTTGATACTCTTATCAATGTTATGTATTTGTATAGAGGGAAGAGGTCGCTGGTGATATTATTAGTGTTTTAGTGCAACAAGATATTGCCCGCTTTGAAGGATTTTAAATATCAACTCCGAAGACCATGTTTTGTCGTTATTCTGTAAAATCTGGCAGCGGCTTTGCCCGCGAGGTGATTTGGTAAAAAGCCTAGGTATGTGTAAGTCCAGGGTATCACCTATTTACATACCAAATTTCAACCAAATCGGTCCAGCCGTTTTTGCGCGAAAGAATAACAAACGTACATCCATACATTCTCATAAACTTTAACATTTATAATTTTAGTATTAATATTAGTAGGATAGTAGGGTTATTAGAATATTTCTGCCTATGTGCTACAAAAATAAGACTTTTGGAACTGTTATTAAGGTTGATCAGGAGTAAGATTGTAAATGACATTTATTAAACAAATAGGTTGAAATCTATATTTTTACACGTCAAGATGAGGACAGTGTTTCCTAGCTGACCTTGAGTAGAACCTCTGAAACAAACGATGGTTGAGTCAATGTAGCCTTATGCTCTAATGACTAAGGTCATAAAGGAATTTAAAATTTCGTTTAATCTTCAATTGTTCTGTCTTCCGTTATATTAATACTCACTATATGTTAACTTTCCTTCCTATTTACTACCCATTTTATATGGTCTGCCTCTCTCTCTCTGCCCATATGTATTAACACTTAAAAAACTTAGTCTTTTCTTCAAAATAATTTGCAATATTTTTTTATTTGTTGTTTGGATTTTGTACTAATCTGTACCTAATCACCTGATAGCTCATTCGTATCATCAAAGTACCAAACTACTCGTTTTGTTTTACGCTTAAATTCGATAAATAATAATTACTCGAGATTCTATCATCATGACATATCATATCATCGCAGGTATCCCACGTATGTGACGGCCTTAAATTCGATGGTATGGCAGTACTTAATTTTTTAAATATGTACATAAGTTCTTAATTGTCCAAAGAGTGAGTTTCCTAATATGGTATGATAGAATGAAAGAAATACGTGAATATCTCATCTTTGTGCAAATGCTATAATAGTGGTTGGTGTCCAGGCCGATTGTCGGCAACAGTGCAGCAGCATTCTCTCTAAGGAGATCAGCCAGCTACGAAGGATAGTAATAGTGTTCAAGCATTTGCACAGACAAAGGTGCACTCCTCGTCTTGGTCCGATGGGACGGTAACCCGACAGGATTGGAGAGAGATCAGGCGCAAGACTGACATTTAAATGCTCTCTGACACACTGTATTAAACACCAACTTCCAGACTCCTCGCTGCTTTGTGAAAGTTTCTTAAAATTCCCTTGCATATGAGTCGCGCTATGCAAATACGTTATCTTCTTCACATATTGATATTTATTATTTCTACATATCGATTTAGAAGGCAAGCTTGCGTCCCAATTGGTGCAGTTTGGTCATTGACCAGTTGTAATGTTATGTTCTACTATGCTACGTTCTATTTCTGATTCAGCGTGACTTCGCCGAATTGTTTGAGTTGTAATTGTGCTTTGTGTACTGGGGTTTGTTTTAGAAACATGGCCTGTTAGTATGATCGCACGTGCCTGTTTAGCTTAGCGGCACGCTCGTCGCTGTATATATTTGTAGCCAGTGATTAATTTCGCTTTTGTGGATTTCTACCGGAATCGTATTTCATCTGAAAAGGTTTTAAGATTTAATCCCAAATTGCAAGCACGTAGTGCACATGGTGAACACCAATACACCCCATTTAAAGAAACAACTTAAACGAGGTAAATTGATGCTCTAGCCTCGTTTTCCATTTTAGTCTGCAAAGGCATGTAGTAATAGCTGATTACTAATGATTGTCAAGCGCGCTAGTTGGGTAATTACCAACCTCAATAGTTTTATCACGCCTAATGTGTACATAATGTATTATTGACTCACCATGCATCTTATCTTTAAAGCTAAGTACGACGATTTCTAACAAATTTAAGTAACTTTCAATTGGACTAATTGTACAGGTGGTTGTCTCGGCTACTATGATGTGGGTCCATGTTAACTTAAGTTTCTCCGTTCCATATTAATAAATTAGGTCCAAACATATTTCAGTAACGTACTTACCAACGGCACTTTTTCTTTCCCAAATTGGTGAAATGTGGGTTAATACTTATACATACTATTGCATTGGTCATGAATATTAAGTGTGATTGTATGGACACCACGAACAATACACTTTAGGCAGGACCTTCCTATGAACAACTATGTAAATAAAATGTAGAATTAATCATCATTTTTTGAGAACGGTTAAAACTAGAGCAAATAAGCTTATTAATTAAATTCTTTATGAATTTACTTCCCAACTGAAGCTGCTAAAATAATGCACCACTATTATTGGTATGTTCCAACATAAATTACTTAATAAACAGCATGGCCAGTCCGTCGTCATATGTTTTGATTTAGCTTGAGGTTCGTTACTAAACAGACGGCATCAATTCAGACCGCAACACATAAGTGCACATCGCAATATAGATATAGTGCAGAAATAGCAAGTGGACGCACAATGAAGGTTTAAATCAGTTTATTTATTTAATTTTATGACTTTCTCTAAGATTACTTCGAACAAAACCTGTAAGATTAGGCGTATGTTTACGTGTGCTCCATTTCAGCTGGTGGTACCAAACGTGCTGTATAGCTGTAGATGTGTACCTTTACATCTTTAGTTTATCTTTCAACGTGTATACGGTTCAACACACTGTTCTACTCACTCGAGGCTCAATGAGAAAAGTAGATTGTTGTGTACCTCGTTGAAATTACGCATTCATACATACTCTCATTTTCTGTTCTGGTATCTAATATCTTATGTATACGATTTCTATAAATCGGCACAATGTGTTGTGAAGACACATGACCATAAGTCATGAATGAATCATACAAACAATTTACATAATTATGTTTTAATTTCTTCTAGAGATTGATCAGCTCTATTTACTGGCAGTTAGATTGGTTAGACAAGTTTTCTGTCGCTTCTATCTAAAGTCCTGGCTGGTAAAAAAAAATAAACATTTCCGGGCAATTAGGTTTGTGTGACCGAAGTAAATGCCCAAATGTCATCAGGTAATTGCTTTAGTTTAATAATAATTGGTCTAAGATCTGAAAAGTTTCTACAATTGCTACCCAGCTGCTGGCTGTCCTTTCTTCTTCCTCCTGCCCTGTTCCCAATTTTATTTGGGGTCGGCGCAATATGCCATCATCTTCCATTTTCCCCTGTCACTCGTCATACTGACACTCACTCTCTTCCTATTCATGTCATCTTTCAGGCAATCCATCCATCTTTTCTTAGGTCTTCCTCTTCTCTCCATCCATCTACATTCATACGTAGCACACACTTTTTTGCATGCGTATCATCCCTCATTACATGCCCAATTTAAAAGTTTTGCATTTAGTCAACGCCACCTGGTGATTAGCCAGTAATAACACTGTATCCATGAGTGCAATAGTCGCTTGTGTGTACGATGTTTACATTTGTCCGCTTCATGCTACGTTTAGCGGTAATGTGCAGTGCATGTATGTTGAATACGACATCCACATCCGTTAGATGGCGCTTGCTTATACACTATAAATAACATTTTATAATAGGACTATCAATGTATTTAATTGAATTCCGAATTGTAACCTGATTATTATTTTATATGGTTCTGTACCCATAGACTGCTGGCCGTCATTCACCAGACAATTGTGTAGCATGAACCGTTGATAGTCAGTAAAAACTTTTGCATATTATGTTTTATTTCTGCTGCCGCTAAAACAACAAATACTAAAAACTAGAATAAAGCAATTATAATGAGATTTAACAAGCGAATTTTTGGACTTCTTTATTTACAATGGTTCGGCAACACTTCGTGTCTAACTTTTAATCAATCTATTAGTCGGTTTCCTGAGCCTTAACAGAACAGTTCTTAGAATTGGTATAATTTAACATAAGTACCACAAAGTTCTCTCAAAATTTTATTTAAATTAGTGCAATACCACTATTGTCATTCAGAGGGGGTTACCACGAGGAAGCACGTTGGTGAAGCATGCACTGAGGGGTTGTGCAAAGAGAGACGGTCGCAGGATTGGGGTGAGAACGCGCATGCGCGTTGTGGCGGTCGATGGCTGGACCTCACTGCCACATGCGACTAACACGTGCTCCCTTCTCATTACCTACATTAATGAATCGCTTATACTATTCAGGACTTATACACATTCAAATACTATTTACGTCAAATTTACGTCCATTCCTCCTACACTGACTGTTACCAAAAAGGTCCTTAATTTGGAAGAGGTATTGTCTTTCGAATTTAAAATGGGAACTCCTATAACACAACGAATCTTTGTACTTACCTACCTTAAATGTACTTCCGTTAGTGTAGTCGCCTCAATGCTTCTTGGATCCAGGCCGATGAACTAGACAGCGTCATTTCCTTTCTTGTTAGCTTACAATTTATTCTACCTCGTTTCATATAGCGTGAGTTGATGAAAAATCTGTCTGTAAATGAATCTTTTTGTTATCTACATTTTTGTTGAAAGCGACATTTGGCTTCGGTCCCGTTGTTTCGAAGAGAAAGTACGTTTTAAGTTTATTTGTTGTTTATCAATTTTAAAAAAATGCATCTTTTATCGCCTCATGGATCAACATAATAATGATCTTGAGTCGGTGGCATAATCAAAAAAAATATAGTGGCTACTAAAACACTCACAAATTAATGCTGGACATTCCTAGGTGCCTACTATTCTCCAAGAATATGTTGACCTTGACAGAGAGAGAGCCATCAACAATGCATTTTCAACCCTCCGGTCTGGCGGTCGTATGGCAGTAATCCAGAGATGAAGCGGGGTAGGCAGCGATGGCAAGCCGCGACGTCGGAGGCGTCGAGCGCGGGGCGCCGTGCCCGCCCGCGCGCCTCGTCTGCACCGCCGAGCTGTCAAACCGCCTCCGTCGGGCACCCGGCTTGAACGCACCGGCACGACGCCGCACTAATTCGCGATCGTAACGAAGTACGCAGTGACTGAGTGTGTGATTTGTAATACTCGCATGACGGTAAATACTATAGGGAGATGAACGGCAGCACGACGACGGTGAATGGTGGCGCCGTCAATGGAACCACAGGTGCCCTAAATGGAATCGGTGCCGCGCCGCGTACAGCTACACTTGGAACTCCTAGCAGTTATGCTTATACCTCCAGTGGCTCTCTACTCGGCAGGAGCGGCACAGCCAGACCTGTTCCACCACCTACATTACCTAAATACAGTGGTTCATTCAGCGCAGGCAGCACTACAGGACTTAGAGAACGAGACAGAGAAGGCACTGGCGGATCACATCGCCTAGCCAGTCTTGAAAGATTAGCACTTCGTCAGCGTATCATTGAACAAAATGCTAATAATCAGGTGTCCATCGGGTCTACGCTCAATGCACCTCCGAATGGTCCCACTTCTGCTACCGTCACCCTTACCGACACGGCAACGGTGAGTGTCAGAGCCCCTTGCCGTTTTTCATGTGCACCCTCAATATTTCCCCTAATAGTAGTCAACGCACCCCGAGGAAGGGATGTTTTATTTTAGTCCGAATAGCCCTCTAAAACTAATGTTTTTATTTTTTTGTCATACCGGATTTCGATAGTTTATTCATCGGTGTTTCTGGATACAATAAACGAATCGCTGAAAAAAAAACGTAATATTATTGAAGCTAACTTGTCTTAGCTTCAAAACACCGAAACATTTATCGGATGATGTAAGTTACTTGCAGTGAGCCTGAAACTAGTTTGTTTACATTGAGACATATCGACACCATAACCACATAGGTACTTAACCGTGTCAGGTGTTGCATTACATAAAACAGTCTTGTATTAACATCGCTTTGAGGGTTGTCAGCTCAGACAAGTTATTTTTACAGGCAGCAGTTTTAAAATAATAACGTATTACGAAAAAAGGAAAAACAAAGACCTTTAAGTTAATGTGGCTAACATATAAAGCTTACCAAATTATTAAAAAAAACAGACGACATTGATATACATTCTGTATCAGTTTTGGTATAGTATAAGTTCAAAGTATAATAAAGGCTGTGACAGAGGAAAGCAACAACAGTTTATATTATTATATCTATGGAAAGAATGGTTTGACATAATGATAAAAGTGTCTACTTAAAAATACATATTTAAAACTGTCCTTATCACGAATACTTATATGGAATGCTAGTAAGGTATAAGAAATCGCAATCCTTACTCGTGATTCATCTTCGAAAAATGTTCGTGACTAATGGCTAAAGTTCAGTTTTCCATGGATTAAAAAATAGAGTATGTAACGTCTTCTCTTGTGTTATCGGTCTTGGTAAGACATTCTGGTAGCCTATTCCCACGCAGTTCCTCATGTGATAGGACTGGTTCGGCGTGCGGGAGGGGTGAGCGGGTGACTGACCCCGTGTCTACAGGGTTAAAAATAACCTCGTGCAGTGGCGGACATTCTGCTCGCATGTGTCGAATTCACTAAACAGACATTAACTGTTTCACGGTCGCACCCTGACCTGAAAATTCTTGGAACAATAATTAAATACATACTTGAATCATGGACCTTCGTTTACTAAAGTTCTTTTTGATTTGCTGCAAATTACATTGCCAAATTACAGATGAGTGTGATAATAATTTACAAAAACTAAGTAGTCTATTCATCTCGTCGCATGAGTAAGCATCATTCACAAGGCACGCATATTTGAGAATGTTTCTTTATCACTGTTTGTCAAGTAGGTACAATTTCTTGGAATTCTAATCGGTAACGCGTTATCGTGGACCATTGCATAGGGAATCCAAGTATTATGTAGTAATCAATTTTGAGAATTTGCTGTAATTTGGATTTATGCAAAGTAAAAGATTAAATCAAAATAACAATCCAATATTGTTTTTGAAACGAATTTGGTATGAAGTTTTTCACCAACCGGCAAAAGCGGTCGGGGCACGTTCTCCTCTTGCATTGTGAAGTCTTGTGTACAAAAAACTAACCGCCATTGAGTGACGATATGTTCTCAACTTTGATACAATCGTATTAAGAACCATTTTGCGTCTCATTGGTAGTTTATTTTACCCTGTTTGGAACGATTGCTTTGCCTTTGTGTGTCTGGTGGGCATAAGTGTGACGGGCTGGATCCTTTTGCGTCTATATAGATACAGTCATAATTAACTCAGCGGTACCTGAGTTTAAGGAGGTCTTTACACACGTGGTGCTTTTTGTTACCGCCCGAGACCGTACCTATTCGATTAATTTTGGTATTTTTATGTAGGTAGGTGTTCAAGATGTCTTACAAATGTTTAACATGGTACAGCGATAATAAAGCTTATTTTCCAAATGAGAAATGTTAGAAATTATTAGGACGAAAAAAGGATATTGATATGTTTTTGAGAAAGGCGGGAATGATAAGTAATCTTTATTTCATTGGTTTTCCAATAGTGAGCAACAAAAACGTCAAAATGTTTGTAATCTTAATCAACCCGTGTAGGACAGGCTCGAAACCGAGCGCTGGTGTGGCGCGCCAACCGGCAGCCGGTATCGCTTGTAACTTAACCTCAAACTGACAGTCGTGAACGGTGCTTCATATTACAACAAACAGTGTCTGTTTATAGGCTTTCGTTAAATCAAGATAAATAATTTAAGTAATTGTGATTTCCCTATTTTTAAGAACTGTTTATTACTTGTGTTATCCAGTGTTATGGTAACAGACGAAGAGGATTGTTATGTCGATACGCACAGTGCATCAATACAACCGAAACGGTATACACTTAGCACAAAACGTATTTTGTGTAATACAAAAGGATAATTTTAAAGGATTAGCTTGTTACAATGTTTAATAAAGTGTTTTTTCAATGGTCATGAGATACAGACCAGTTTGTGAGGATATCAATAGTGAAGCGTCATTTGTGTTTTTTGTTGTCTTCAACCGTTGACGTATACTCGGATGTGTTTAAAATGGAAAACCGCGCACTAAATAACGCCAACGGTCATCAAACTAAATTAACAAGATGTTCTAGCAGCGTTGGAGACAGTGCAACTGATAAAGCTAAAGTTGGATGGACGAGTCCCCGCGATATCTGGAGGAACTTATCGTTGCGCAGGAAAGCTGAGGTGAATAAAACAATAACTATGTCAATAATTTCACACTTTAAGTAGGAAATTCCGTGCGTAACCAAGCAATAACAGATGTGCCTTTAGAACTTATGTCAGTTGGTACGTGCGTAATATGTACCCATATTGTAGCATCGTTTAAACCCTGTTGCTTGTCTGTTGTTGAGTCTAAGTATAAATAAACTGTGGTTGATAACGGAGTAACTCAATTGAACCTTTGGCACAGAAAGTCGTTTGTATGCATGTCTCATGCTATCCATTGGAAGCATTTATATTACTGGTTGTCAATATGAGTTAGATTGACTTCCCGTTTCTTCATGCAGAACAGATCCAAGTAACTATTTCCTAATCCTCGTCAGTTCCCGGGTCGATGACTTGTCAATAGCGTAATAAGTCACAATCACACTTACTACGTTCGTCCATATACCTATCTAACAACATGGTTTCCAGTATATTCTTAGATAACTTGTTAGTTTTTATGTTCAGCCTTACGTTCATTAAATACAGTCTCGAGTCTTTAAATGTGTACGTAATGTAACGAAATGTTCAATGGGAGGATTATTTTTTGAGAATTAAAAAAAATATAGTTCCCAAGAACAAAAGACAGATGTCGTTGTACCTACTTCACGTTAGTGAGCCTTTGCCAAGTTAAAAAAAATAAAACATTGCAGCGAGCCCTTTGAGTCGAGACCGCGACCCAAGATATTCAGGTTGCTGGACAAATTGTTTTCAAAATCTCTCGGGACATTCGGATAATAATCTGACTGACTTCTTTTCTCCTTTTATTCCATTTTTATTCTCTATTTTCTATATTTTAAATTGTTGATGACAAGAACGTTTCGTTATACGACCTGAAAATTATATGACGTTAATAACATATGACGCTCCATTTCTTGCTTTCACGTACCAAGATCAGTCCTATCTAGGCATCAGTTAGGAAAATATTGAAAAAGAAAATCCCAAAAAAAGAGAATCGCAAAACCGATGAAAACTTAAAAATTTGTGTTCAATATAAACTAAGATTGCTGTAAGTAAGATTCTACATTCGTAGGAGAGGTTCATTCAATCGTCTTAATTTAGAAACACGTGTAAACTTTTATTAAGTCCTTAGCTAGTAGCATTTTAAATGAATTGCCACGAAAATATCCCGAGCTTCGGCTTGTCTGGTGTGGCTTTATTATGCTAATTTTTTTACTTTTGGTTCACGCACGGGTTACTATGTTATGTTATTAGTAGTTCTTGAGCTGGAAATAGTCACAATTCATATATTAGTTGTAGATTAGCCGAGGTCCAGAACTCGAAGTAGCTCTAGCACGCTAGCTCCTTATTCACGTCGGGATTTTTCTTGATTCTGATGTCAATAATTATAACTTCGTTATTGAGCACAAACCTTCTGCCTCAATTAGTAATTATCCGCGTAATGATCCATTATGCATATGTAAGTTCACAATGTTAATTCAAGTGACAATTAATTTAACCTCAATTAAAAAATTCATGGCCGGTGGCGTACTAAGCTTAATGACACTAAAACATAATGATTATCTTCCTACTAGACCTGTTGCCAATATAGAAAAATAGTTTTTCTGTACCTACCTATGCTTTATTGGACTTTTTATGGCTCAATTTTTTTTCTTTTTATTTTATGCTTCTCGTTATATCGTGGTTATTTCTTAAATTATGATTAAAGACCCGTTATAAACATATACATAGTTTATATTATACTTACATATAGTTTATAGTAAAGTTTAAGTGATCTAGTTTAAATCACATAAAAATCCATTCAGTTGTGTTTCGATTCACACAGGTACGTAACAGAGGAGTGTCATAAAGTATCGATTTTAATATTCTTGATTCTTTAGCAAAAAATTAAAGTGACGCTCGTACTTCGCACTTGGGGTAAAGAATTGCTGAGTTGTCGGAGTGGTAGTACTTCAGAAAGTACCTGATTAAGAAGCTTAGGTCGAGTTCGGAATATCGGAGTATCAGAACGCTATCGATTGAAATAAAGCATTCGCCGTATTCATGTTTCCAGGTTTAAGGGGTACTTTAATATCAAAACATAGATTGAGTTGCGTATTCTCCAGCTTTTATTTGACTTCGATGATATAGAATTTCAAGAACAAACAGAAAACCTATGAATGTAGTTTTAATGTGAAATGTATGTAATGGACTTTCAGTTACACGATGCTTGATGCTCCATTTCCTTCCTTAATTGTAGTTAACCAGGTCTCCCTAATTGCTAACGTGATGTGGTTCTGTAGCTTTTTTTTGTATTTTTATTATTAGTTCGGAGCATATAGTTCACAAAATACACTTCAAAAATAAATACAATGTGTACTTAACCTGTCTGTCCACAAAGGTATTTATACCAGAGAATACTTATTGGGTTCACCTTCGTCTTTACAGCACTTAAAAATTCAGTAGCCTCAAAAAAATATCTGTTAAAAAATACTTTAAGTTTTGTTGTAAAATACGAATTGAATGTGAGATTTGTTAAATTAGGTACATCACGAAGTGCAAATGAAAGTATATAGTAGGTGACGCCCGTAAATTGAATATCAATCTACTTTCTTTATGATTATAGTTCGTTTGTGATTAGATGTGTAAGCAATCTACAATCGATTCCACATTGTAATATTGCTCTACAGTGTGGAACGATAGATGTGCATGTTAGTCTTTCTTATCCACAGACCTACTTACTGACTTTGTTCTTAGTTCTCATGGTTTTTACGTGCTTTTCTCCGTTCAGACTACGTTCAATAGGATTTGTCCAATAATTTCTATTTGCCCGACATCGTCACAGCAATGCATTGTACCGTTACAATACATATTAATTTGTATCTGTTTCGTGTAGGTATGCCTATCGTAGAGGTACGGAATTAATTTAAAGTTTTTTTCAGTTATTGTTATACGTATTCCTTACTCTTGGTCTCGATGAGTTTGTGTTGGCTCCGGTTTGCCCACGCTCGAGGGTCCTCCGCCCACTACTGATGTATCTTACAATCTGTTCATGAGAGGATTATTAAAATCGTAATTTCTATGGAGCGTAGGTTGGCAAGCGATCTATTTTATTGCGTAACTAATTCACGTATGTGATTGTATTCGCAATTCTCACGGTATTCACTTGTCAGTGAATTGATTTGCTTTTATATCAGTCCTCGTATGGCACGGTCGACGACCCGATTTGTATTGACATCGGTGAAGGTAATTTTACTCTTCTATCAAGCCATACGTTTGAAAGTAATTTTTAGTAAACCTTTGGATTCTGATAACAACTCCATAAATAATACCTGTTCGTTTACAAGTATTATTAATCAGCCTGCATAATTAAGTTCCTAGTAAGAAAATAAGAAACACTTTCGAAAAATGGTTGAAGAGCAACGCGTGGTTTGTGAAGAGAAAGTTTGCAGGCTAAGTATGATATTACTGGCGACCCAAATTATCCTTTTTGGTTTTATGGTGAAACCGAAGCGATCGAAATTGAAATGCGTTTTTTAAATGCTAGGTAAGGAAATCACGAGTTACTGAGAGCCCAATCTATATTTTGTGTCGAAGATAATGCTGAAGTTCTAGACGAAAAAGAGTACGTAGGTACGCACTATAAAGAAGTCGCGAACACACCTGTGCACATTAACCGCAACCATGTCTTCGCATTTAATGAATCAAGCCTTTTGTTTTGTATTAACGACTATAACTACTTATTGCTAGGTCTCGACTCATCACAACTTACAAACTGTATTGAAAGACATTATGCAGGTTTTGCTGCCACTTACTTACTTATAACATTAAAACCAAATTTGACCATGAAACGGAAATTAAGATCGTGTTCTTGGGTATCACTGTCATGTCATGAGTCATATTGTATACAGCCACCGGGAAGAGTCATCGTCTCATCGAGCAAGTTGTCTCTGTAGCGTGGCGCCACGCGCTGCGAGTAAAGCATTGCAATTTTACTGGCAATGTCTGAGACGGATTTTTTTTATCGGTATAAGGCAAACACCGACGTTGTCGACTCACAGCTTTGCCAGATGATACTGCTTGTTATTCTACATGCGTGTAAATTTACCGTTGTATGTTTCTTAGTGTTATACAGACTTACATGCTTAGAAAACAAAGATAAGAATTATTACAATGAATGGAAAATTATTGTGGTTGGATGTTGAACAAGTAACATTTAATTGAGATAACATTATAACATAGCACAAAGCATCGTCACAAATGAATGATCGTTTGTATACCCACAATATTTTGGTTATTGACGCCTGACGTTTGGCCCGGAGGACAATACGGCATTGTCGATATCCAATCACTCGTGTAATTACTGCCTCTAAGGCTCATTATTTAGTGTTTTAATTATTGCTCTATTAAGCTTTAAGGGTGGAGTCCTATTACAAAGTATCAAGTACAAAGTGAGGTGGATCAAACTACTGACCAAACATGTGAAAGAAGCTGCTAATTTTCAAAGAGTTTGTTACAGACTGTAGCACAAGGGTGCACAACACATCCTTACACATGGCAAATTGTAGTATAGTAGAACTGATTGTGAATCCGGCATTAGATGACAAGTCCCTCTAATTACGCATATAATGTCGCTTTACGGTTAAACAATACCTAACTAATCTGTAGAATATTAGTCAGCGTCGTTTTCAGCTACAGTGTGTCAGCGTGACCGCCTCGCGCAAACAATAAATTGTTGGATAAATTTTACTCAGTTGAGTTAAGAACGACCGTGGAGCCTGTGGTTGCATAGTTTCCCATACGGATAACTAATACGATTTATCCTTATTGAAGTTCAATAGTGTTATGTTTTAGTTCAATGATAATATGTAATACGATTATCCACATTCAAGTTCACCTTTTCAAAGTCAGTTGGATTGATAAGTTTGACAGTGAATCTTCCTAGTAATGTCCTTAAGCTATCTTCAGTATTTAAAAAATATGTAAAATGTTTAGTACACTAAAGAAAACATTAAGTTTAAAGAAACGGAAGAACGGAAAAATTAAATACGAAATTGACAGTGAAAATGTAAGTACAGAATGTTGTTGGATAACGTAACGATACGGTACCGATAATTTCACGATTGAGTGGTAGTATACTTGTTTCAAGATTTCGGTATAGGTTGTTTATACGTGCTTGCTCTACAAACAAACAAAATTCCGTTTCGATGTTGAGTTTGATTATTTACGTTACAGTACAATGTCCGTGCTGTGGTAAACACTCGCCGGATGGCAGTGCTGGGCTACGAGGGCTCAGTAGGCTATTGCTATTCTGGATCGATGTATGTGATTCATTAATGACTACTGATGTTTTGAAGTGTAATAGGTTCTATTATTGCTAACAATAAATGCGAAGTTCTTGTGTGCTGTCATGTGAAATGGTGAAATGTATTCTATGCGTGATGCGCCGTGTGTCGATGTTGCAACTGCTCCACGAATGTAACTGCCAGCTATCGGAGATAGAAACATCTCTGTACTCTCCCATCTGGCTCACACTCCCTAAGAAAATGGTTATGAACATTCAAAAATCATTTTAAAAATCTGTGTATTTATGACTGTGGGAGAAGTTAAGCATAATGCTATTTCACTGTAAGTTTAAGGTTAACTGCAATAGTTAGGGTGTTGTTAGGCTGAGACATCGCTTGTAGATATTATTAGAATCAACCGTCACAGACGCATTACGGTCGTCGCACTTCGCAAAACTGCATACGTGTTTGCGTATCCACTTTCTTGTTCTTTTGCATATGCCTAAATGGCCAGGCGGCTGTATTATTTATAAATATGTAATGTCCAGCATATGCATGTGGACAGTACTAGCTTATCAAGTGTGTTTTATCTTTTGCTACTGTCTTAGATCAGATGCTTTATGATATTATTGACATGTGCGGCTTGAAATTCCAGAAATAATCAATGTTATGTATAACATTCATTAATATTTTAAGGCCAGTTGAGAGTTTTTATTCAGTGGACTACATAAGTTCTTCTATTCATTAATTTCATGGGTTTTGTCGGAAAACTCGTCCTAATATAAGAGTAGGGCTTGTTTTGTGATAGTTCAGTGAATCTTAAGTACCAACTATGCAGTATGTGAGTCATCGCTTTCGTTCTTAGCACCTACGTAATTACTAGTTATTGGTACGACGCAACGATGCGTGTTTACTTCATGCACGTATTTGTTTTAAACAGTGAAACTAACTCGTTTGCACACTTTAATATTTTCTTGGGTAATGCCATCGTAGTAACTAGCTATGTTAATATTATGACCGGGCCATTTGCGCTTTCTTGTTGTTCTTTCTACGTGGAATTTATCTTACGCACTAGTATACGACGTATCATACTGTACGTACCTAATTAAGCATTATAGATATATATAACTTCATTGTCCAGTAATGTTACCTTGGAATCGGTGAGTCATCTGACGCTCGCATGGAGCCGGCTAGACCGACTTGTACGGCTATACTTTAGTTGCCTGTATTTATTGTGACGATGTTGCGTTGCATACAACTCTATTCATTATTTGATGGGTAATTTATAGCTTTACGCAGCGGGAACCTTGTAAAGGAACTCTATTTACAGTGCATCCTGCATTCCAGTAATATAATTTAATAGCTAAAATACTGAAAGAGAACTTTTACTTATAAACTCGGTACACTGAATAAAGCATGCGATCCATTTATTGATTTTTAACGACATGCGCACAGTACATGTTTAATAAAAAAACTAGGTAGGAATTCTCAACATTTTACGTAATTCTTTTCACATTTTCCTAGTAATTTGTAAGGTATTTAAAGATCACTTATGAAGCAAAATAGAAATTTACTAAATGACAATTTTGTTATTTTCCAGTTACAAAGTAAACGAGAATTGTTCTTCAAGTCGGACTCAGTGAGTGGCGGCGGCGTGAGTGCGACGGGTCCGCCGATAGCAGCGCCGCCCGCGCCGCCCTCCGTGCTGAAGGACGCGCTCGCCAAGCGCGCCACTACGTTGCCCGACCAGCTGGAGAACAACCACCACGAGTCCAACGGCAGCATCAGCAAGCTCAGCAACAGCGTCTCTGTGGACGCCAACAAGCCGCCCAGCTCGGCGCCGCCCCCTACCCCAGCGCCCCCCGTGCCCACCTCGGCGCCTCCTGGTGCGCCGCTGCGCTCTACAGAGAACATCATCAAGGTAAGGTGTTTCCGCTTAAGTAGACATAATTACAACTCATGAAATTCAATAAACAGTTGGCAGTCAGCACACGCTAATATTTCCTCTTCCTGCTACAAAACTGTTCCATTTCAAGTCATTAGTAGTAACTGCCTAATAGTATGTTACTTGGCGATGCTGAATTACTAGAGCACAGCTGCCTTGTTTCCTACTACGTATGCATCTCCGTATCTTATTTATTTAAAAAAGTGTATCTAGAGGATTTTTCTCGTGGCTTACCTTTTGTAAAATATACAGAAGAAAAGCTTAAATATTTCAGCTTAATTTGAATAAATGTGTTTTGTATAATGTAGGTATATACATGATACTTATTTGTTCGTTTTCTATCACGTGCAACTAGATAGATCACGAAGCTTACCTACCTATTTCGTCGTGCTAATAATAAATTGCATACAACCACGACGATCATTATCTCATAACAGTGTTCATTATAAGCGGTCACTCAGAACAATAACAGTGTTTGTATTCATTCGAGGGTATTCAAACAATGCGAGTAAAAAGTTTTAGTGTTTTCATCCAACACCTAATAATTTTTTATGATGTTTTCATGTAAGTTTATATAATTTCTATTTTTATTTCAAAATTTTCAGAAACCGGACCACCCACCAGTTGCGCCAAAACCTGAATTACCAAAATTAGAAAAGCCAAAAACCAAAGAATTAGATGGATATGTCGGATTTGCAAACCTACCAAACCAAGTATACAGAAAAGCAGTAAAAAAGGGATTCGAATTCACGTTAATGGTTGTAGGTAAGATATTTCTTAGTGAGAGAATAAGGGACATATCTGATGATTCAAGTTAAGCTGTGTGATGATTGAAATACTCAGTGACTAATTAACTTGTTTTACGATTTTTAGGTGAAACGGGGTTGGGCAAGTCAACGTTAATAAACTCACTGTTTTTGACGGACGTATACGATCGGGACAAACATCCGGGTCCTTCACTACGCGTCAAGAAAACGGTCGGCGTGGAGACCAGCGTGGTGATCCTCAAAGAGAATGGAGTCAACCTTACACTAACAATAGTCGACACACCAGGCTTCGGCGATGCAGTCGACAACAGCAATTGGTGCGTGATTCAAAACATCCTTTCGATAACGCTGCATGCAATAATATTGTCGTAAATTAACACACAACACGCGAAATTAGTTCGTCGACGACATTCACCAAACAATAATAATTTATCATTTACATTATTGAGCAGAATACGGTGGATTGTCTTAGACTTCATTATTGACTCTTATTGAAGTGTTGATACTGTTGGTTCTGAAATGTTTAATGTTTTAGTTGGCAACCTATCATCGACTTCGTTGAGTCGAAGTATGAAGAGTTCCTGAACGCAGAGTCGCGGGTGACGCGCAAGGCGGCGCCGCCCGACACGCGCGTGCACTGCTGCCTGTACTTCATCGCGCCCAGCGGGCACGGCCTCAAGCCGCTAGACGTCGAGTTCATGCAGCGGCTCGGAGACAAAGTCAACATCATTCCGGTCATCGCGAAAGCGGACACTATGACTCCGGAGGAGTGTAAAGATTTCAAAGAACAGGTGAGTTACGTGGAAAGTGGAAACCGTGACAATTTATGATTCTTTAGTATTAAAAAATATGAAGTTAAACGTCAATTGTATTTTCCTTATCGAAAAGCGGCAGAGTACCTTGTACAATCATCAAGAGGTAGTTTGTCTTTCCTACGGCTTGTTTTTACTGTTCATAAAAAATAAAACAACTCGTTTGCAGATAATGAAAGAAATAAGTCAACACAAAATCAAGATCTACGACTTCCCGGAGAGCACGGGCGAGGAGGGCGAGGTGGCGGAGGCGGCGCGGGGGCTGCGCACGCGGGTGCCGTTCGCCGTGGTGGGCGCCAACACCGTCATCGAGACCGACGGCCGGCGCGTGCGCGGCCGCAAGTACCCCTGGGGCATCGCCGAGGGTACACTCACTCTACTTTCACACTTGAACCATTTAATGTACAGCTGACTTGAAATTATAACAATACGCTTGATTATTTACAGTGGAAAACCTGGAACACTGCGACTTTCTGGCGTTGCGCAACATGGTGATAAGGACGCATCTCCAGGATCTGAAGGACGTAACGAGCTCCGTACACTATGAGAACTACCGCTGCCGGAAGCTCGCCGGCCTCTCTCACGACGGGAAACCGCACAGAATCAATTCCAACAAGTAAGACGAACGTTGCTAACCTCTATCTGTCGCCTCATTCCGCTCTCCATGTCAACTTGTCATTTATATTGTGCTAACAGATTAACTTTTCAATCGAGTGTTTACCTGTTTCTCGGGTCTTAGTAGATCTTTACAACAATATTTTTGAAACAGGCATGATTAGACATAACAACCTAAGTAGACAGGGTTGCTAAAACGTACATATATTTAATAATATTCTAACATTTGTTTATTTTATTACTGCTGTCACCGCATTTAAGGTGACCAGACTTCATTTTGGGATTCCATGGACTAAAATAACTTTTTATCAAGACTTTAAACATTAATGAGTGGTCATTTAACAGTCTGTTCATTGCTGCATGTCTGGTCACCTTTAACATTAACTCTTCTATTTACTGTCGCATTTATGTGCTACAGAGTTTTATTTTATTTTTAATACTACTTAGATACATTTTTTAAAATAGCTCTGCATTGATATTCCTTAATTAATGAATGTTCTGTGCTTGGGCATGCAGAAATGAAATATTAATTGTTGTCATAATCTTTGTTTCATGAATTATTTGAAAAAATAACTTATGTGTTTAATGCTGTTGTTTTTTAAAATAACCATGATTAATATCATATATCATAATAACTTGCAGTCCACGCGCTTACACAGTGGCATTAATAACAATTTATTCCTCATTATGTTCGTTGCGTCCAAATAGTGATGACTGCAACTAATTTGCGTGTGTCACACTCGACTGCACACTGATTTCTCAGCATTCATTTGTGTAATAGGTACATGAATGTCTTGTAAACTGTCTTTCAACTGCAATAAACCGCTTACATCACACGGACACGAAAAAAGCAAAATTACCTGTATTTTATGTTCTTAATGTACACAACTTGTTAATGACTATGCATATGAAACAGATTATTGTTTTACGCAATAGTCGTATGTATTGAAATGTTGCTTATTGTGTGTTGTTGTGTTTGTTAATGATGCCACTGTGAGTGTTTGCGGGTCACAGCCGCGTGTCGTTAACTCTGGTTGTGTTGGTTCAGTTTGTGCCCGCAAGGATTGATGAACAGTTTCATGACCGTTTGGTAAGTCCGTCGCGTCGACGTATTTTCATAACTGCAGCTTGTACATGTAGCACGTTGTTATTGTCTATTTGTTCCCGAACATTCAGTTACTGAATCATTTCTTTTATCCCCCTGCTTCTTTTCCAAAGAGTGTAAGCTTTAACTTAGGAGTCACTTCATTTACTTTTTGTAATCTATCTTGCTACAGTAAGTCATATTCGGTATTTATAGACGGATGGAAACTATTTTAAAATGACAAGTTAAAGCTTTCAAAAATTTATAAGATTTAATTGTATAGTTTTTTATGTGTGTAGACTTGGGTTTGGTGACATGCATGCTTTTGCTTCCATTTTGTCATTGTATGTATTATATTCATGTATCTGTCTTCAGCGGATATATCTCAACGCGTTAATATCGTCTGGCATGTAAAATAACTTTATCCTGATTCTAGAAACGAAGAAATTGCTCTCGTCAACTAATAAACCCAATTGACAAATTGGACTAGACGAATTGGCCGTCGTTTAAACGTGACTGGTCTACTGTGGCCCACATTTCACATACCGCCTTACCTCCTTTGTCTATAGAAGTACCTATTGATGTGAATGTCGTTAAACAATGAATATGTCGAATAAAAGAAATTATACTTGGACTGAGCCCCATTTCTTGCTGACCTGTTTTGCATGTCTTTTTTGATACGTAATTCATTGTAAAATTTACTTCTTTTATTTTATTGGTGATTTTTTTTATTTATTATGATGTTGTCTATGGTCGAGCATGTAGTTTTAAATGATAATACTTGTTCCCAGGAATCCTTTGGCGCAAATGGAGGAAGAAAAGCGGGAACATGATCTTAAGATGAAGAAAATGGAAAGTGAAATGGAGCAGGTTAGTTATTCATACATTTGTATTACTTGTACACCAAAGCGGTGCTGAAAATGATTACATACAAAGAATGCGAAATAGACAATTGCAGGTCGAGGACTTCACTTATACGGGTCAGGCAATTGCTATTTCCGCCGAGGCATATAATGCTTTTCCCAAAAGAATATCTGGGAATGAAACAATATTTATTTAATTATGTAAATAGCAAATCACGACTAATTTTCAGCTTTGCGAAAGGCAAATGCATTGATGGCTATACAGCCACGTGAACGTAATTTGTACATATTAAACAAAAGGTCTTCTTCTAAGGTGGCCCTAGACCTGCAATAGCATTGTGCTATACATATTACAATAAAAATATTTTGGAATTAAAATTTTGGTCGCTATAAAAAAATAAAAATATATCGGAATCTTCAATATTATATTATTACTGTAAACGTCAATTTTGAGCAATATTTAAATGGCCGTTAAAATAATAACTCTGATGAGCGTTAAATAGGTCCATTCATAAAGTATATAATAACCCCAGCACGTCATCTCATACAAAACTACGCGCTTCGCTATGTATAAATAAAGAACCGCTCGGCCGATTTTGTGAAAACTTCACGTAAATCATCTGTCCGAACAAAGCCTATCAACATTTGGTTTGGACAGGTGAGCCCGTTCTTGAGTTATAACGAAAAGTGGCATTGATTTAAATTCAGTTTAATGTTCCAAATTCAAAAAACATGCCTCTTCATACAACATTTCTGGAGCGGTATTCCAAATTAAAAAAAAGCGTTGCTATGGATTACGTTTTCTTCGCCACATTCTCGTCCGTTTTTAAGCAAGGCGCGCCTTGGGCAATGAATTTTTTAATTCTGGCACGATGATGTTGGTTGGCCCCCTTATATCCTTCCATTGCTATAACTTGGAACATTCGTTAGTGATGCAGTGGCACTCCCAAGGTCCACGCCAGTGGGCGGGTGACGTGACTGTCAATAGTAATGGTACGAAAGGGTCAGCGGTTCACTAGTACGGTATAAAATATTGATCTTATCGTTTGACCGGTCACCAGGTGTTCGAGATGAAGGTGCGGGAGAAGCGCGCCAAGCTGAAGGAGTCGGAGGCGGAGCTGGCGCGGCGGCACGAGGCCACGCGGCGCGCGCTGGAGGCGCAGGCGCGCGAGCTGGACGAGCGCCAGCGCGCGCTGCACGCCGAGCGCCTCGCCTGGGAGCGCGACACCGGCCTCTCGCTCGACGACCTGCGCCGCCGCTCGCTCGAGGCCAACTCCAAGGAGTACGTACTGCTTGTGCTCTTGTACCGCGCTACAGCTGCAGCAGTCGCAGGCGGCGGCACCAAAACAACTGGACATCCCAGCTGTCGTACATCGTCGTCGTCGTATTATGCAATTTTCACCAATAAATTGCTTGGCGCGGTCGGTCCTTGCCTGGGTTTACTAAGGAGTATTGGGTTTTCCAGATAATAGGTTGAGGAGGTCAGCCAGGGTGTCGCTCCAGTTTTTCTGGAAGCCAACCCCAACATTGTTGGGAAATGGCTAAACATATAAGATAAATTGGTTCGTAAGGAAAAAATAGTTGAATGAAACAGCACTGATTAAAATTCCAAATATTACTATGATGAAAAGAATGGTAAAGACGGGAGGTGCGCACAACCTACATTATTACAGTATTACGGATATCATCACAATCCACCACGAGTCACCTTCTTTTTACTCCCCTTTTTCCCCTTCTGGGTTTCAAAGGTCAATATGTACTTATTTCTCAATAAAGTTTCATTATTTTTGATTCGTATGACGTTACTTTTCTAGACTTTACCTAATGGGTAAAGGCCCATGAGGTACAGAAAAATATACTGAAAAGTTAGCTTCAAATCATTTATATGTGATACACATCATCATCCTCCGAGCCTTTTCCCAATCACGTTGGGGTCGGCTTCCAGTCTAACCGGATTCAGCTGAATACCAGTGCTTTACAAGAAGCGACTGCCTATCTGACCTCCTCAACCCAGTAACCCGGGTTACTGGGTTATATGTGATACACATACTTAAATAAAATATGTTCATGCCGTGATCCGCCACACATGGCATTTTTTCTTTAGGAGTGTATGTGTTAACACATTATTTTGATGTTCCAGGACTGTCGACGGCAAGGATAAGAAGGATAAGAAAAAGAAAGGTTTGTTTTAAACTCGCCCATAGTCTCGTTGGCCTCGCACCCACCGTTACTTGCGCGTGACTAACCTCGCGGCGACCGGCGCCACATCATCGATCGACAGTCGGATCCTCGGTCGCACACTGCATACGTTTTGGAGGTCCGAGTACAAATTATACAAGTTTGATTCCTAATGTCGCGTTTTAAATTTAAAAATAACGAAATATGCCTTGGCGTTTAGCCTCTTTATTCGTTAATACCGAATTACCCGAATAAATTCGATCGATGATTGTTACTATTAGTGCATAACTATGCTAAATGAGATTTCATTTTCTGACCGCATCCTTACTGCGGCCTCTTGTTTGATAACAAAACATACTCGACGAAATTATTTTTAATGTCTATGATATCTGTGACTTTTCGAACATAATACTATTTAAATACTATACGTATTTTAACTCTATTCGCGTTGTAAAATAGATACTTAAAACCTTCTGATTGCTAGAATTGACAAACCTTAGTTTATTGGGACTGTACATATCGAGATTAAATTGTTGAAACATAACTCGTGATTGTCTTTGTATTTCAAATCTGAAAATCAGCTTTGAGTAGCGAGATTTGTTACATAATAAGTTTTTAATTTTCAACCTAACTGGGTTATATTATAGTGCCATTTTCAGTGTTGTGACGAGTAACTTTGCTGTCGTAAACACAATAATTGTTATTGAAATTGCTTTTGTCTTCTGTCCAGCAATGTGTGTTCACAATAAGTATTTGTCTCACTAATTACTGTACTTCAAACCTTTGTATATTCAGGTCTTATTAACTAAATAACTTGTTTGGTGACTCTTCTGTTTCTATTTGAACAACGGTACACGTATGCCTTTTTACTTGTAATGAAATAGATTCAGCATATTATTAACCTTATAAAAGTTTTAATCACTTAAATTCAACAATAAATAATTAAGTAAAAGGGTGTGCCACTGAACCTCACTTGAAAATGTTTTGATGTATGCCAAAAATATTGTAATTGACTATATTCTTGTAATTTTACGTCACGTATTGAGATTTTTTACGTCATTTGCAGATTGGTCTTTTAAGAGTGTCGCAACTGGAATAGTAATATAATAAGGACCATAGTCCGCACACGGCGCACTTAACTAATTAGTAACTTATAGTTGTATGGACTTAGCATAATGAAACAACGATTATCGAAGACTACAGGATGTAATAACATATAACTGATATTGCGTTGAGGAACTTAATACAAAATTCTACCACAAGTCTACATTGTATGAGATTACTTTTGTATGTATTTTATTTATAAGACTTTTCCATGACAAAGCATTTATTATGATAAGTGAGGCCTAATTTTATACTTCTTGTGTTTCCAAAATATTTTGTAATACATATTTTATATAATTATTTATTACTTTTGGGGTTTGAAACTGTTTTAGCTGCCTGCAGCATTCGACGTAGCACAAACAATATTACAGCTTATGAGTAGACATTTACGTCCAGAAAGATGCCAAATAGCTTAATATTATATTAACGGTATACTTTGATCGAAGACAGTTGTCTCATGATTTATTGTATTTATTATATTATGATATGTTCATAAACACTAGATAGACAAACTTAATCCGGAAAGTGAAAGATTCAGCTCAATACTTGGATGAAATTAAGCATAGGCACTAAATCTATATCTTTACTGATAAATATAGCATAATAAAATTTCAATATAATAATATTGGAGATATACTTATGTTAACGCTTTTATTTTCTGTTATATTTATAAGTAGAGAGAGAATACTGTAGCTATTTGAAAAATTCGCATTAGGTAAAACACCATTCTAAATTTTAAAGCGAATTAGATAAGAAATATTTTTTACTTCTATATCATTACAGTGTAATACGATTTCGGCTTAATTGGTGCATTCCACCTGCCGGAGGTTTGATTCGCACGGCGTTTGTTATAACTATACAAAGTTATATTGTGCTTAGTGATATTAAAATATGCTCATAGTTCAGTTGTGAAATAGAATCTAGCTCTAGCTAGTTGTTAGCGTTTCTTTATAGTAACGGATAAGGGAATGATGTAAGGATCTCTCACCAACAACAAATATTGACGAACTCATCGAGCAGTCTACAATTATATACAAATCTATATTCATACTTTTGTCAACTCTGCTATTAATCTTTGATCGACTTTAATACATGCTATAAAGTTACTGTTGTTTTAATATCTTCTTAAGACTCATAATACACATGAATATACCGCTTATCGTTAGCGATCTTATTTTAGGTTATGTAAATATTTTGTTTAGTCATTACTATCTTACGAGCAAAATATATATTATCCGGTTATGTTACAAAATGACACGTTATTTATGAGACATGCATAATCTTTATTTAATCAGCATGCAATTTTTGAATACATTTGTATTATTTCCTCCACTACAGTATTGACTTCCGCGTTAAATTTAGTACTTTAGGTAATAAGATTATGCTTAATTTTGTATTTTGTGTAGGGTTACGGCCCACTACCATACAGATCATTTGCTTAGTCATTACGATGGACTTGTGATGTGTTGGGAGAGGAAGGAAGTTCAGACGATGTAATATATTGTACCTTTGAATAAATATAAATAAATACGTAATATATAGGAGTAGATCGTTTTATTTTATATTTGGATACCAATAAAGTGAAAGTCAATTAGGAGCGAGATGTAATGAAAGTCACAGATCCTTGTATGAATCCTCATTTATTTGGTGATGTAATAGATCACGTACACAGTGTTATTACATTCGTCGACCACATCAAAATACAATCCATAAATTCACGAACAACCTCAAAATATTCTGTTATGTAAACAACGTTACTACATCTAGATATATTATTAAATATCTTTGGCAGCACTATGGAAAATATATTTCTACTTATAATAATGAAAATGCAACTTCAAATATATTATAACAATCACAACAGTTTATCGACAATACAATCTTTATACACAAAGTAACATTAAATTGATTTTAAAATATTTGACGATACGTGAATTAACTAAGACATTTTCACTGAATTTAATTCTATCAAAATTACTTTATTTACATTATCTATTCATTTATCGGGGTTTTACTCCTTCAGGGTAATCAATTTACACATTACATGACAAGAGAATAATAGAAAATATATGTATTATACTTAGGTACATTGCACATCATTTCATGTGTGATATTAAGTGTCTGATCCATTATTCATTCAATTATGATTTGTTTATTTCTCTGCAGATTATTGCTTACGCGCGGTACATACGCGCTAAGGAAATAGGCATTCAACTTTCGGAAGCTCAGTTTTTTTTATTAGATATATTATTTTTAAACAATGGAAATTAAGCCACTTCTTTAAATGTACCAACGTTATTTGAAGTGCAAACAATATTACATAACTTGTCCTTATATCTAAATTGTCTCCTTGCTTTAGATTGCTCAGCGTCGAGGTAGGTCAACAGTTATCAGGCCATTCATTCACTAACTATTCGCTATTGAAATCAATGTCTTGCTAAGTGATAATTTGCATTTAGGCAATTTCAAATTCAGCATGAACTAAACTTACTGTTAGTTAAATAGAAGAATCTCGTGCTATGGTCTCCTCGATCGAGGTCCCAAACTATATACCTTTTCTATATAATATCTTAACTATAATTATATAATTATTTAGTATTTATGGTTACTATCTTGGTGTTCTTTCGTGTTACTAAATTTAATTACTATAAAACGCTGAAATTATAGGACGTTGTACTAAATCTCGATAAGTATCTTGTAATATCACAAATCACTGTATCGCTAAACTCTACTTATACACTAACCGATAAATTATGATATCGATAATGTGATGACCGTTAATTATTGTGTAATTCACTATTATTTTATGATAAATTATATGATTTGATAACGTGGAATATTTCTGTAACGGTGCTAATTCGCTAAACGCTAAGTCTAAGCGAGGAGGCACAATGGCACAGCTATTGTATTCACGACCTACAATATACGTATGTACTCCAATGATACTATGATTAGTAAATTATACCATGTATTCGTTAACTTTATACCATGAAATGACCGTGAAAGCAGTGACTGTCAATTAGTTTTGTGGCGGAGCGCTTATCAATATTAATCTTGCTCGGTATGGACCAACTCTTTGTAATTTGACTTTTTAATGTTGTTAACATATTGTACAAAGTATATCTTATTATGACTGACTATACAAAAAGTATAGTCTTATTTGCTTGCATTTAGCAGTTAAACATAACGGCCAGCTGTAAGTACTTTACTTAATCCATCACTTGCCTAGAGCATTTGCAATCATTATTTTATTTATTTTTCTATAAAATCAATATGATGGCATTTTAATCAATTCATAGCCCATGAATCGATAGACATGTCACTCCACTATAATTAGTGAAAATCCTTAATAAACTTAATTGTTATTAACAGTCAAAGCAGTTACGCTAAACTTTGTTCTAACTTTACGTGGCCACAAGTTCGATTCACAACTCTTCTTTATAAAGCTTAATCAAGCTCTTTACATTAGTTATAATATTGTGGGTAACTAATCTAATCATCTCGTTTTACAATTGAAACTGACTTATAGGTAATTATTAGAATTCTAGATTAATACATTAGGTTCTATGAAGTAGGTAACTAAGAAGGCAATAAACAAGATTAAAGATTAGTTAAAGTAGTCAGTATCGTATTAGATAACAATTTCGTAAGATATAACTAGAGGTAATATGAAAGCCAACATCGTTCACATAGTTCAGAAGAGTAAATGCTAAAAGTATGTGAGACAAGCGAAGTGTTATATAGACCGATGTTAGGTGAGTTCGAGCACAGAAGACAGGCACCGTTGTACCGGCGAGACACAGAGTGAGTCACACTGTCGTAGCGGTGGCGAAGCGGCGCACTACTAGTTACAGTCAACTACGAGTGAAACTTGCAGCTGGCTTAGACAACTACTTACATACGTAATATAGTGTCGATCATTATTTACACGTATATTAAGTAACAGTAGACCTGTTCTCCCAGGAGTGCATATTATAATAGCGTACTACATACCTTGTACTGGCGTCATTAGGTAGGGGACATTGTTTTAAGCCAGTTTTAAACCTTGCAAAACTGCAACAATTTATTTAGATCCTATCGTTTCATTCGGCATCCTTATCTAGCGTAATTACGCTTGTTTTATGCGAAAATGTTTTCTTTATCTAGATAATTATACCTAGGTAAACTACTCAACTGTTTCGTAGAGTTAGGCACGCTCATTTTTCTATGATTATTGATAAAGCTCTTAAAGACTAAATAACGACTTTGTCGTTCGTCTGTAGGCAGTTGAAAATATAACCTACAAACTGATATGTTAATTATTGCCGAAACATACAGTCGATGAGCGGTGTTGCAGAGAAGCCGGGCGATGCGCGACTACATGCAATGCCAGCCGAATACACATCGCAGCATGCATGAGCGGTTGTGGAACGAGTGCCCGCGTTCTGCGCCGGCGCCACTGGCCGACGGTCTATATAACACTGCGTTTCTGGGCGACGGGGGGGTTGCTGGGGCAACCACCAGAGTCAATTTCCCTCATCTTAACATTAAACATCCTCCCGTCGGAAAGATGACGTACGACATCCATTAACCACGGTACACACATGCAACACACATCTATTTGTTCCGTTTCACAATCATGCAATGTATACAGCCGCACGCGCAGCTTGCACAAGTTTAATGTCAATATGACCATTTTCTAATGTATGTACACGAACTCGTTGAAGGAGAAATGACTAAGAATGCGATAACATCGAATGCAAGAGTAACACTGTGTAGTTCTGAAGTAGGTATAATGTAGTAAAGTACTTAGCATGTTCTGAAAGTAAAGTCGCCGCCGATGCCAAATGAAAGTGAGGAAGCGCTCGTGCATAACGCAAAACAAAGTGCAACAGGACCACGGAGAGTGCAGTAGGGTGCGCAGAGAAGGTAGCTTAGGTGTAAACAATAGTAAAGGACATATATTACATAATAGATAAAGTTAGTAAGTAGGATTAGAAATACTTATTGTAACAGGCTTAGAGAGGGAAACTTAAAAAAATAGGCTTCTCTGTGTTGTTTACGTATTAATTGTAACAATGTGTAACATTATGAAAGTGTAACAAGTATTATATTTATTGTACGATTTCACTCTTCTTAATTATTGATCACAAATTGTTCTATTCGAGGCAATATTTATAATATGATTTCAAATGTCTGTTTATGCCATTTCTACTCTATTATTAAGTTAGCACTGAAAGCTACGTTTGAGAATATCATGTAAAGTATTGTGGTGTTAACATTGAAGGCCCTGATAATAGTAACAAAGTATCATTTAAATATTATATTATTACTTAAGATCCACAGCCAAATGCGTTGCGTCCGCACGCTTGCGATCTAGCGTTAAGAGTAAAAATACTAAGAGTTGAGTTGAAGAGACGCTTTGTGTGTCGCAAGTGCTCTGCAGAAACTTACTTTGTATATCGTACTGTCCATCTTACTATAAACTAATTTGCTGCAAACGATTCAATAACCGCCGTACTTTAAATGCGAGTTACAATCATTTGTTAGCAAAGGTCGGAGTGCGAGTACCACACGCAGTGAAACCTAACTGCGTTATATTAGGCATTGTGTCACAGTTAGGCATGATTGCATGTGGGCCCCAGTACCGGTACTGCGCTACATATTCATAAAGCGGTGCGAAATGCCGTTCGTTGTGTAAACGCCTCATTCTATATCATCATTCTTTTTTCCTTTCACTCCAGATACTCCTACTATAACATGCATTGAGTCACCAATTATAGTTTACAACCTTACCCACTTACGCTAACATTTTATTTATAAAAATCTGTTAACTGAATGTCTATCCAATCACTAATTAAATCATAAGTATCCTAAACGTCCCACCCATCCAATAATTAAAGGCATTTTAGCACAGGTTTATGTATAGACGCAGTGTCGGTTCTTCCGACTTCAGGCGACGAGTAGTTTCAAGACGTTTAAGTCTTTAAAACAAGAGGAAGCTGACCCTGGTCCGGCGCGCGTCGCCCTTGCCGCGCCGGCCCATGCCGTACTGTCACATGGCCGTGTCGGAGCTGCTCCCCCCCGGCTTGGCGTCGCCCGTGGCGCCGCCGCCCGCGTCCTCGTCCCGCGCCGCGCCGCGACCGCCGCCGCTCGCGCCGCCCGCCGTCAGCCCCGTGAAGTCCAGGTTGTACTGTATGCCATACCAACACAAGTTACACTTATGCAACACAATACTCACTACGGACGCCACTAAAAAGGAAAATTTCCAGCAAGGAAAATTTTCCCTTTGATCGTGACGAGGACAGTTCCTACCATTTTGAAGGTGCTTTTAGATTAATCTCAGATTTCCACTTTAATTATGTTTGAAATAATTCTGTAGGTAGCATTTTTAATAACACACAAATCTAAAGATATACACAATTCTCAAAATGACAAGAAACACCATGCTCGCGAACCAATTTCTGGTTAATACTCAATAATACAACACATAGTTGAAATAATCCAAGAATAAATTAAAATCATATCTTTTATGTAAGTGTAAATTAATCTCCAAAAATATAATTTGAAAACAAGTGTCTTGGGTTCAATTGACTTTAGATTAATTGTAGAAAAATACTTAGATAAAAGAGAAAAAAGAAACTTATTCATTTAAGTTTATATTCCATGAATAAACATTTAATTAAAATATTTTAAATACCACACCGATACTAAACTAAAGTTATCAATCGCAACATCACACCAACAACATTGATATTAGCTATGGGTTACACCAAACAATGCTACACTAAATCCACGATATTAGTAAGTTGTCAGTTTGTTAATGAATTGCGTTAGATACAAACTGAACTGTAAAACAAACCACAAAATCTGTATCCACAAATACCTACTTCAACCATTCAGTACACTATTTTCACTCTTATACGTGGATGCTTTTTGTAAATTTGGCTTCCAATGCATAGGAACTCTCTCAGGCATACATAGGGAATACTGAAAATAAATGTAACAAAATAACACAAACAATATAAATGAGGTATGGAAAAAGCAAAAATAATAACAAGATAATAGGAACAGAAGTCGGAATACACGAGGTATAGTCGAGACAGTTCATAATAGACATCGGTGATAATATCCTACGATGTGTATTTAGCTGTCCTCGTATAATACATGTCCTGGTTGGCAGATTATTTTGTATGTACAAGAAAGATGTTGATTAGCATACGTATTCGTAAAGGAATTGCATTATGGACATGCTCGGGAAACTACGTATACAAAAGTACACATATAGAACGGTGAATATGATGTGTTAGCGGGTGCAAGGTAGAGACAGACCGAGTCGTCCCTCGTCTGTGCTGACGTTTTGTTTATCGCTTTGTCCAGAGGAATAAGACCCTGGAGGGGACGGAACCACCCGGTGCATGGAGAAGGAAAAACAGATATAACTAAATAAATATAATTAAAATTAATAAACCGTAAAAAATAGTGGGAGTCGTCACAATTTGAACTGCTCTATTACTAAGTAAAACTATGTTCTAAATAACTAATGAGATTGATTCTTGATGTCTTCTTAACAAGTTTTAAAATATCAGTCGATTATATTATTTTTTCTTTATATTTAATTATATCAAGAATAAATCTCTTTACTTTAATCACACTGTTTCACCGTTTTCCCGAAACTCTAACAATCACGAATTAAATATAATCTTTAAAGTACTTAACAGGTGCAACACTCTGGTGCCTTTTAACCACTCCCACACGGGCCTCCCACGGCAAAGGTACCTAAGGAACATTATGTTCCAATGCACTAAAATCTTTACAATTCCTAGAAAAGTTACTAAACTGTCAAAATGTGCGATGTGTTGCTCGAAAAAGAAATCGGAAAATATAATTGTATAGTCAAATAAGTGTATGGAATGAGCGGTCACCTTGTTCGCGCAATCGAAACATGTAGTAACGACTTTACTAATAACGTTCATAAGATGTTTGGTCTCCTGTATAACGTTGTCTACTTTGCTGAAGGTGGCTGCGCGCCCGACCGTCGGCTCTTTCACCGTGAATTGTAGCTGTTGCACATACGTTGGGACCTTATCAAGATGCTCAAGAAGTTCTTTTTTTGTTGCTCCCGCGGGTACCTTAAAATATATTTTATATGACAGATACATACATATAGCAGTGAACTATAATAAGTCTTCATGCGTAATACGTTTACCTGATAAGAAAACTGTCGGACAATTTTATAAAGTCTATTGGCTTCCTCAGCGAAATACTCCGCTTGTGTGAAGAGGTCTTGAGTAGTGTTTAGACGGCCTTCACCTTTTGTGAATTGGTACATAGCGAAGGCCATGGAAGACATATTTTTTGCCCTGTAATTTATAAAAGACGAGTCTGGCATTACACAACATCTCTTTAATTAAGTACTTAGTACATTAAAAAGCAATTATTAATATGTTATGTACCTCTTCACAATATCGTTATTTTCATCGGCAGCTGCGCCCTGCCATTTTTCAGTCTCGGCATCCATTTCAGAAGACATCATCTTCATTTCCAGACCAGATTTTGCGATTTTCGCTTGCTCGTCAGAATCCAGCCTAACTGCTTTCAGAGGCTTGCTGGTTGTCCCGTGTTTCTATGGATTAATTTGCATTATAAAATTATGGACACGATTGTAAACAAAATGGTGTTTTCATATTTCTACGAAGAAATAAAAGAAGTACCTAAGTGATGTTTGACTCAGATTGTATTACCAAAATCTGTAACTGCGAACGGGTGAAAGAAGCTTCAAAGATCAAAGGGATTAATTTGGAACTTCAAATATATGAGGTTTATAGTGATCAGGATTTAGATGAATGAGACGTGATAATACCCCTGGCCTGGGCAGACTGCTGTACTGCTGCTTGTCGGGGCGGTCGTCGGTGAGGTCGAGCAGGTCGCGCGCCAGGCGGGCGGCGTCGCCCAGCAGCCACGCCCACATGTCCACGAACACGTCGAGGTTCTCGCGCGCCGCCGCGCTGCCCGGGTGCGCCGCCAGCGTGCGCGCAGCCGTCACCACTTGCGGACCGTATATCCTAAGGTTTATTTCGGCAAACTTTGCACTCACTTGCAGAGTCTCCGACAAAGCTATGTGCCTCAGTAATTTGCAAACCTGTTCATACAAACATTACCGTATTACTTCGAGATTACCTTATCAGTTACTTCGTGTTACCTTTTCACACGATTATATTACTAACCCAAGCAAATATTTTTGCTTTTACCTCTATTATGTGATCTAATTGTTCATGGAGCCGGCTGGCTATATTGTGCAGTCTCTCTGATTCTCTCTCACCACAGGAACTAGCTGAAGATGAAAACATTTAGTTGCTTTATTTTACACTCGATGAATTGTTTAGATTAAAAACTCAATTTAGAATTAAGCCATAACGATTAGTCGATTCTAGAAAAGCTGGACATGCAAATCTCTAAAATGTATATTGTTAGGACAATACTCTATACCTGGTTGTTTACCTATGTATGCAAGGTCGGAGGCGAGTCTCTTCGCTTCGTCAGCGAGGGGGGCGAGATCTCGCGCTTGATCGCGCGCCGCAGCGACCAGCGCGCGTTCAAGTTCCGACGCGGCGCTCGTCGCACCCGTGCACGCGCTCTCCAGCGCCGTCGCAGTACCATTGGCACCTTGCTCTTCCTGAATCACGAAAACTTAATAAACTCTTTATACGACGTGATCATTACAGATGACAGTGGTAGCTTACCAACGATACGGCGACGGCAACTAATCTTTCTAATTCGTAGGCTATTCTCTCGGCGAGCGCGAGTATTCTCTGTCGATGTTCGTGAGAGGTGTAGGCGGAGTCGGTGAAGTCGTGCGTGCGCTCGACGAGTGCTCGCAGCGTGGAGGCGAGCGAGCGCCGGCGCGTGATGTCGGCGCCGCCGCGCGCGCGCGCCGTGCGCACCTGCCCCGTGAGCCCGCGCAGCGCGCCCAGCGCCGTGCCCGCCTCCCATTGCGCGGCCTGTATGTTCACTTTATTTTACTTTTAAACTAAACATATCGAAAAATCCAAAATACTTGAAAATAGCTGATTCCTACCTTACCTACGCTTATCTAACACGGGACGACTAAATACCTAAGGTACACAAAATTTGTGAAAATTGTTAGCTTTGAAAAAGGTGAGTACAGTATTTGAGATATGAATGTTGATAATAAGGTTAAATAAAATAGTGCTATGTCATCTAAAAAGCAAAAGTAAACATCTATAACATTAATTGGGCTTCTAAATCTTATAACTTCTATCATAGTGAAATAAGTACGTTTTATGCAGGCGTTACATAATTACTTACCACTGCAGAGTGTCTGTACTTACGTACCGAGTTTTAAACCTAATCGCAGAAAGTTAGTATACGTACCTACAATGTTAGTTAAGTAGCGGGAAGCTTAGCCAGGCCTCTATAGCTAAGCTGTTGGGAGCGTGATTGTTAGCAGAATTTGGTGACGAGTTCAAGTTTTAGTCTTTACAATCTATAAGTAACTACATTTATATAAATATAGGTGCATTACATAATAATAATTTACAGATCTGAATGCTTCCTCAAGTCCGAATTTAATAAGAACATGAATCCTGAAATACAAACAAGAACGAGCGTTTTGGTACCAAACGACAATCGAGGACATCAGGACATTAATCATACAAAATCTGGAATAATATCTATTGTAAGTAAATAAGAACAAAAAATAATAAAATAACTGGGTATAGAGTATTAGGTAACAAAGTATGAGGAAGCAAATTGCATAGACAGATAACATAGTTTGGTACTAAAAATACATATAATTTATAAAATATGATTAAAAATAAAGCATACAAGAGCAAGAGAATAATCTAGTGCTTATTATATACAATAACAATTAAATTCTTACATAAAAATGATAATGCACTCGACTACCTGCTTTCATTAAATTTATACCTGTTCATGACTATCCGAGAAAGGTTTCATCTACAAGAAAAGAAATAAAAGAATGTTTATGTTCGAAGAATACGCATCAGAAAGTGTCACAGGGTAGGTTACAGATATAGAATCAGAGACAAAAATAAATCTCGATCTCTAGAAAAAAGTGGCGATATTTCCATGCTTTGCTCAGCTGTGGCTGTCTTATGCTGAAAGTAGATTTTATGTTACATTGTAGGCAGGTGCCCACATTTGAGGATTTTGAAGAATCAAAAAGATATTCGGAATAAGTACCTAAGTATTGTCAAAAGAGGTAGGGGTAACTACATTTATTTTAATATTGTTGTTACAAAACATAAGTTAAACAGTAAAAATAAAAGCTTGTAAAATATAAGTGCGTGTAGTATTGATAGACTGTCCCCTAAGTGATAAAAAACAGAGTCTTAAATATGTACTATTGGACTTGAATATAATATATCAATACGTTAAATACTGTTAGGTATATACCTAAGCGGACATCTAGAGGAGACTGCCCATCGCGATAGCACGTCGATGTCTATCTGTAGATGTAGCCCAGCAAGCTTGATAGCCCATCGATATTGTCGTTTTTCAATTAGCTTTCTATTCGCTTATTGTAGGGTCTCTCGCTAAAGTGTTACAAAATACTTGCAATATTTATACATATACATATGTGTATTACATTAATAAGATTAAAAAAGAGATTCAGTTTCGAAAACTGCAAAATTTTGGTATTTCTTTTTTCGTTACAGTTGAAGAAATGGTTTAGAATACTTTCATAAAATTTTTAATGTAGGTACAGTAAGCCAATGTAAAATAGATTTTTAAAATATATTTGTGTTTTATCAAATTAAGATGCAGCATCGTTTGAAGTGTTATTAGGACCGTACATGTATACAATATGTATAAAATGGGCAAAAATTTTCAGTGAAAATTAAAAATTGAAACGCCATTTTCTTGTTTGCACGCTGATGCAGTTTTGAATTCTAAATAAAATTGTTATAATCTCCAATCTGTGTATAGGAGTATTATTACATGATACAAATAATAGGGATTTATATTCGTAATCAGCTGGGCAAAGTTTATGGACAGTCCACGGTAGTTTGTACATATCTGTTCCGTAGTCCCGGAGTTGCGGACTTGCGGAAGCCTCTCTAGTGTCTCATGTAGTATACGTACGACTAGGTACTATGCAAACGAGCTAGTGGTGTACTTGTATTATAGAACCACCATTACTAAGGAGAGCCATCTCGACTCATCAAAGTCGAACAATATATATTTTTTTAGTAATATTAATCACTATTGTAGACATCACTTGTAGTCTCACGGGTAGTTTTGAACTTTTTTTCGTTTGTTTAGTTTATCTTTTTAAACTTCCACTTTCATCTTAACATGAATATAAAAAAAAAAAATGTACAATGCTTGTACACTTTTTTAAATCTTGACTTTACACAAACGAAGGTGCTTTCTATCAGATCTACCAATATGATAAGTAGCATGTTCAGTGTTCACATTACCTATTAATGTCGAACCTATGTCCATATTTCAGTAAAATGTATGTGATCTTATGAACATATTATACAATATATCCATATAATATAATGTGTGAGAGAAACAACAGTTTCCTATAACGTGTGTTGACTACACTCCGGAACGTGCTTAATGGCGCGCGTCTCTCCGCTAAACTTGTTTAGACGATGACATGTACTAGTCGGCAAATGTTTGCACTTGTGGCGCCTTACCTAATGGTTTCTTGGCTTACATCGCTTCAAGCGTTATACTCCTATCATAAATAAAAAATGCAGCTCGAACTGTTCGCAATTTTTGCCGTTGCATTGCTGGCATGAAATTCAGATATTCAGAATTTTTACTGAAGCTTTTGTTCGTTTTCCATGTTCACAAAAAGCGGCAATCTGTGAAAATCTGTCAATTCTCTGTGAAAACCTTTCAAATGCAGCATCGTTTTATTTTCCCATTTACATTTTGATCCTATAGTTGAAAGTATTTCTAGAATAGATCCCTTACAAAGAAAAAAGTTTTCAAATGAAGCTAAACTTGATTCCCAATTAAGTTGGCTTCAACGTCTTATTTTCTTAAGCGGAGTTTTGCATCCACAATGACAATTTAACCCCGTAGATACCCGTTTCTATTGCAAACTCTTAAGTCAGTTAAGACTTTTAAATTATTATATTAAAGTGCAATCTAAGTAATAAAATGTCAGAAGGCAAGGAATCAATAGGTATGTTCGTCCATTTGCTGTCCTTATATGATGTTGGGTGTTTGCATAAAGGAAGTTTATGTCTTGTAAAGGGATATGGGCTACTTACTTGGATCGGTCGGATAGGGAATAGCTCTGGGATATGGGACGGAATATAAGCTATTTCCTTTCAACCGAATTTGTAGGTAGGCTGGTACCTAATTCTGGGTACCACTTTATACAAGAAGGTTATGTGGACATGGACAAATGTTAACATTGCGTGGCACCTACCGTTGTGGTACCTATCCGGCTCTTAATGGCCAGAAGTAATAGTATGATGAATTCATATTTATAATAAAGAATAGGACTTCAAACTATCCATGGAACGTGCTTTGTTTTGATAAAATTTTGAACTGTTTTCATACTATTTATACATCTTTTCTAAGTCACATGTTCGTCTGAAAGCCGTTATCAGACGAATCACGAATGGTTTCAATCAACGTTAGGATATTTTGATAAAGCGATAATGTGTTGATGTAATCGTAAAACAAATGAATTCAAGTCGGATCATACATCGGTGAATCGGACCGTTCCCGCAGGAATACATGACGGCGCCTATACGGCGTTTGTTGTCGCGTATTGTGAACATTATTTACTGCATCCATTGTTGTTAGCCCAGCGCCTGACTGTGCCACGCAATTTATGTCCTTACCTATACGTACTATTTTCACGAAGCTTTTTCGACGTTTTATGGTGTTTCTATAGGATTTTTAAAGAATGGGCCGAATTTATTGTCAACACTTTCAGTCTCATATGGGTTACCTTAACTAATTTTTAAATGAGGTATTTTGAACGCTTACAAAAATTATATAACTGTAAATAACATTATAGTAGTTAGGTATCAGACAAAAAAGATTAAGAATTTGAAGCAAAGTAAAATGCATATTTCAACGCTGTCTAAGAGTAGGAGTATGACATCAAACCTCATGGGATTGCTCCTCGTGTCCGGGCAGGCCGTCCCTCACGACGTAGTGGATGAGGTCCATGGCGCGTCGCATCTGACAGAACACCGTGTCACGGTTCTCCCGGGCCGACGCGCTCGTCGGGTGCCTCATGCATGTCTGCCAACAAAACACATTGGCTGAGCTCGAAGCTTGTTTGTTGTTTGACATAAACGCCGTAAAGTAGTCGTAGATTTCATGGAAATTTTGTTTGTTGACCCTAACTGATATCATTACCTGTACCTGTATGATTTTTATACGAATTAATATGATTTTCCAACCATCGAAGTGGTTTAACTAGTAATTTTATTTTCTTTGTAGAAATTCAGAAAAAAATCGTAACATTAAAAACTTCTCAAATTACTTTTTACAAATTAAAATTTCATGATACTATAAGTGTTATTAACTTAAATATGTGGGAACTCTAAAGGGTTCTCCTATTTAGACCTAGTACTACTTCAAAAAATCTTGTGATTCTTTCGCACCAACGCGCAGCTCGGGAGCCCCAGGCATGCCTGTCAAGAACAAATATTTAGCTAGTCTGAAGACAAAGCGACTGCGGTAGAAGCCTCGACTCTACTATGAATGAAGCCCCATCAGTTACGTGTGTGTCATAAAAAAGATAGTAAACCAGGGGCAGCAGCTTTTAGACCTTGTGAAAAGATGAGGCCGGACACTACTTTTTGAATTTGCACTGTTAACACGGTCACAGTAACGCTGAATATTTTAGGTACAAAAAGTGTAGCAATGAAATATATTTTCTGAAACTAAATTTTCTTTGGTAAAACGGTTGCCATTTCATTCAGTTTAAGCACTGTTCAACTTAAAAGCATCACGTAATTAAACTGCCCACGCGCTGCTCTTGCCCAGTGCGGTTTTCACAATCTCTATCGAAGCTGCATTTGTATGCCGTTCACACAAACGTTTAGTGGCTAATAGCAGTAATGGCGAGTTGTCAGCCGCTTTGTGGCGGCCTACATTTTTGCGGTTGGCTTTCCGCGAACAATATTATTGATCCAAATATGAAGTCAACAGTTCATGAACATAGTAGGAAAATATGCAACGTAGGTACAAACAAGTGAATAAGAGGAACCCCTTAGAATAGTTCACACTCAATATAAATTACTTTACGGAGTACCTGCACGATGACTGCGCTAAGTTCGTACATACTTGTGCCTCATAGTCATAGTTTGCGGAAGGCGTAGGAAACTGCGACATAGGTGGTGCAAACTTGTGTAGTTGCGAACGATTAAATTGTTCTACAACTATTATTATAGCGAAATACTGCACTGCAATGAGTCAAAATTTCAACTGTTGCGGACGCAGCACAGGAAAATAGTTGGAATCAGATCTTTATCAATGTGACACGTCTAATATAGAGCGATGGAAAAAATGAAGTCTTGTAAAATATGTCATGTGAATGGGTGGGGGAGGCATCGGCGGCGTGCGGCACGCTCGACGCTCGCTCGGAAGCGCTGACAAATTGCTAGCTTTGCCATCACACAGCTGACTGCGATTGTTCACTCACCCTACTCATGACACACTTGACACTAGCAATATGTACCAGCTACATCCTCAAAAACTTGCATCTATACCGCCAGTAATAACTACGCTGCGTTCAGTGAAGTACCACACTTTTCATCTTTCCATAAGGTTAGGCAGACTAAATTAATAAGCATACGTTTATTTTAATAAAACATTATTATCGGACGGAGCGCATCTTAGCAGTTTATGATCAGTTTGCGAGTGACCTTCGACCAAGTAAGATCGTCTCTACAAAACGCCTCCTTCTAAACTTAAGTTGACAAGGTACTTGAAATATTTTATTTCTTAAGTCTCTCTTAAGTAATAAAAGTTTGTCTTTAAATACCTGCGATGGGAATTGGTACATTTTATCCCCTAGCTCCTTCTTGGGAAATGTAAAAGAATTTAAGACAACGTAGCATCGTACCTATTCAATCAAGTCGAGCCTAATGTTGGCAAACAGACGGTTAAATTGAGGGTAAAAAAGCACCACCCAGAGGTAGACTGGTAGAAAATGCCTAAGGCGTTAAGTCAGCAGTTGTAAAATTTGCAAAAAGTATTCAATAAATAAAAAGCAATCGGTAAAACTGCTGTGTTGTCTAAGTGAATAGTGCAACTTCGTTTGCTTTTCTTTCAAAAGTAACTAACTATGCCTCAGCTATGACTAACACTGCTTTTGTCAAAACATCATTCTACAAAATAATGAATGACGCATCCTCTCGACTGACTCGGTGACTGCCGACGAAGTCAAGAGTCAAGCCATAATTTAGCAAAACATTGCAGATTGTGATTGGTATTGTCTTATACAGTTTAGACTACAAAATCGTATGAGAAATGAGCGTCCATAAACCTTTGTGTCACAAACAACGCAGTGTGGTCCCGAATTGGGTTTGGAACCTACATAATTGATAGGAGTGGCGGCGGCCAAGCGACAGGGCTAATTTACGCGAGCCACGGGACTCACCGGACACTCCGATTGAAAATTTATTACTGTCCAGTGGTGTTAAGAACATGCCCTTCACTACATCAAGGTATTGTATTGAGGGCTTTTAAGTCAATAATTGGAACTTTATAATTTTTAGATCTGGAATTCATGTTGTCACGGTAGCGAAGCGATAACTTAAAGCGGTTCAAACTGGATGTATAATGCTCTGGAGCGGGCAATATTGTAATGAGCACTTTTGGCAAGTGGATTGCCTTGTACAATGTTATACATGTGAGTGCTCGGCAAATGATGGCCATCCGCTATGTACCCACAAACTGGCAGAGACTGATTGAACAACATCAACTACATGGTTTATACGAACATTTATATAGACACAAAGTGTAATAGAAACAGCCAGCAATTTTCGTCTGCAGGCTAGTTGAAAGTTTGCACGAGTCCTGAATATTTCTGAATCTGTATTAAGATGAAAGATGAACATAATGATAAAATAGTTATACAGTTGATAAGTTTAAATCAATTTAAAAAAAAACCTTGGAGGATGTGAGTAGCATGAGGGTGGATCGTTCGAGGACGTTTCTTGCTGCCGCTACTTGTGCTCGTCTTCGCTCGTCGCGTAGGTCTGCTCTCCTCTCCGCGGTTAGCCTCGCTAGCTCCACCATGCCTCCGCCAAACTCCGTGAATGCACGAACGAACTCCGCGAAGTTCGACACCGACTCCAATCGGTCCAGGGAACGTGCCACCTGTCGCATATACAAACTCCTATAAAAACGATGCACGCACCACACCTCTAAACCAGGAATTGTGTCACGCACGAACTCGGAACATTGCAGACGAACTACGGACCGCAAGGAGAAACTTCTCTCACAAACTTTCGTAATACTGTAATGGATACTTGCCACGTGGGATGTGAAACAGTTTAACCGCATTCTACACATTTCGTGCAGTGCACTGCTAAGACTGGCGGGATGTCGTATTTACAAATATTCGTACTTTTCGGTATTACCGTTCTCAGTAAATAGGTCAAGGCCTGACTTCGGAATTGAGGTACGTACAACGTTGATCTACGGCTCGGGTGGATGGCAGTTCTATATAACTTTGTCCATTAATCGCTTACCCTTGGATTAGAAAGGTAATGTAAATCTATGTATAATTAGATAGCGGATTAAAAAGTTCTACATGACGCGGATGGTACTGTGATTTAATCTTTTTCATTTCATTGATTTACATAGTAGTATTTAGGTAAGTTTTATATTGTTTTCCAAATGGTTTTTGCATGCTACAGATTTTAATTATTTTTATAGCATTTTTGTGGCTTCCAATGGAGACCGAAGTAAACAACGATATTTTTGGAGCTTTTGCAATGTTAAAGAAAACCTTATCCTTAGCCAGCAACAACTGTCGTACGACGACCATGTCTGCGAGGAGCAGCACCCTGGTGACGGCCGCCAGCAGCGCGCGCGCCGCCGACACCATGCCCGCGCCGTCTGCGCCCGCGCACACACGCTCGATTGCTCGACCTGATGACAAGGAATGAAACATTATTATTTATTTTTAACTAGAAAGATAGCAAAATTATGAACATTTTCTGCTGACAATATAAAATCAAAACACCAAAGTAATCGCGGGTTGGCAACAGAAATAAGTATTTATTACAATGTTCTACAAAATTAATTGTAAATGATTGGTAATCAGTTAAAAACCTGAATCTACAACAGTAGCATGAATTTGAATATATTGGTAAGAAAAGATGCTTCTAGTGTAGGTACTCTGACGTCGAATAATGACTTTCTGACGACCCGTGGCGGCGGGAAAATCTCGCAATTTCCTCAGACTAAGTACATGAAAACTATGCGTTCCTAACTACTATACTAACATAATATTCGTATAATATACGTGAAATAATTACGGTCTTTAAAGTGGAAACCAAAGGTCAAAATTTAAGAAATACCTAAGGTTGTAAGAAATATCCCTTTCTTTTTGTTTGGTAGACAAATATGTCTAATGGCATTATTAAGAATAATGTTTTAAGCACCCTGCCAAAGCTCTATTATTTCTGTTACATCTACTAAGTCGTGGTGGCCTAGTGGGCAAAGAACCAACCTCTCGAGTATGAGGGCGTGGGTTCGATTCCAGGTCAGGCAAGTACCAATGCAACTTTTCTAAGTTTGTATGTACTTTCTAAGTATATCTTAGACGCCAATGACTGTGTTTCGGATGGCACGTTAAACTGTAGGTCCCGGCTGTCATTGAACATCCTTGCCAGTCGTTACGGGTAGTCAGAAGCCAGTAAGTCTGACACCAGTCTAACCAAGGGGTATTGGGTTGCCCGGGGTAACTGGGTTGAGGGGGTCAGATAGGGCAGTCGCTCCTTGTAAAGCACTGGTACTCAGCTACATCCGGTTAGACTGGAAGCCGACCCCAACGTAGTTTGGGAAAAAGGCTCGGAAGATGATGAAGATGATACTAAGTTCTTGGTTATTTATTCTACCAATTTTATTCTCGAAACTGTTCTAATTTCATAGTTGAAGTTACGTTTACATATAAAATACTCATTGCGTGTGAATCCAGTTAATGACTTTATTGATCAATGTCGTTGCCTGCAATCAACAAAATACTCGCGTGCTTGTATTTACCGCAGCTTTCAAATAATGGTTAATTGGTGTCAATATTTTTTTTTGTATTGAACGTAACATAACATAACATAGGGGGTTTTTAATCGTAAGCACCGTAATGGAGAATTATATAACTTTTGCAGGATTTGCTACGAGGCCCAGTAAAGCAGCCCTGTGCAATATACAAACAAAGACGATAACAAGCAGTAGCTTAAAGTTCTGTTTCCGCAAATTATTTAAGATTCGTCGTTTACATTGTTTATTGATATGTGTTAACCTTTACTGTTATGTACCGTGATTACGATACGGAACTCGCTTCACAAAGCAGTGGGTACTAATTAGCAGTGTTGTACGTTCGTACAGTATTGTATTGTGTACTACACAGTCACAAAACGCAGGTGCTCCATTGTTGTTTTTAATGAGCAATTTGCTTAATATATTAGTATTTAGTGCTTTCAGTGTAGCAATTTAGCCCCGCTGTTACAGCGGCCGCATAATTTACTGTTTTGTACCGGGATTAAAATGTTAGCGTAAACTGAAACTGAGGAACTTGCAGGATTAAATGACAGTTTAATTTTAGTGTACATTGACAATATGATATAGCACAGTAGTACATACAAGAATTAACAGTACAGTCGCATATCATAAAGAGAAGGCACTAGCAATAATCGCGTAACATGTTCAACAGAAATATTTTCTTACTCGAAGGTTGCAAAAATATAACAGAGAGTAAATCAAGGAACTGTTATATCGAAATAACCCCTGTTACCAATATAAAATTAAATTGCTGAGTTTCCCATTGCATTGACGTCAATGCAATAGGAAACCGATGTTATTTTAATTAGCGATAATAATATTTCTTCAGTTTTGGATTGGACTTCCGTCGGGCAACTTTCTTTCTATTTTCTTGTGATTCTAATTATTTTTCAATACATTTTTATTTTAGCCAATTAAATAGTTTTTTTTTAAAAACCATTTTCCGACCCACTCCGTAACAGTGGTGTCAGAAGTGGGATACCAGTGTTGATATCGCCGTAATCGTTCCACTGGTATTCCATAACGGGTCGTGTGTGTCCTGAAAACTGAAAAGTTATCGTGTGTGAACTTCACGTTGCCGACGAGATAATCCAGCTCCGGGGTGTCTATATTTTCTCTAAGTGAAATCACACCTCGACAAACTCAGTGCCATCTCCAAAGACGAGTCGCGACAGTAAGCCTTACGAGTGTCCTGCGTAAGCCTGCCGATCGTCCCGAATTTCCAAATTCCATCTCCCAGAGCTCAATATACGCGAGCTCTGTCACCTTGATATCGCCGCAAGGAGCCGGTGATCGCCCTTGCCGCCCTGCCACGCGGAGCTGCCGCGTGGTGCTGCCACGTGTACGCGTTGTGCACGCGCGTGTGCCGTACATCGCCACCCCGCTGTTCCTGACGTTCCTGCTGCTGCTGGCCGCGACTTATCGCGCCGCAGTCCTCCTGTTCCAGTAATCGTGCTAATTCAGTGCCAGAAAATGCGTATCGAATTCTTCGTGTTCCTGTGTCTGTGAGTAGAACATATTATTTTGCTGTTATCGCTACAATATTCTTAATTCTTATTAGGTATTTTTATTACCTAGGGTATCACATATCGTAAACCTTATTCTATCATAATTATACGTGCTACTCGTCTACCTTTATAGTTTCCTTTCAAGTTCATAATGTCTACGGAAACAGCCGAAAATTCCTCTTCTAAGAAAATGTCGTTGAGCGAACAGTTTCCCATCAAGGTGCTCTGTGATTTTATTAGCCCTTATAAGGGAGAGCGCGAAACTCTTACCGCCTTTCTCACCAACTGCCAAAATGCCTTAGATTTAGCATCACCAAGTCAAATAGTTTTATTAAATAAATATATTCTATCACGCCTTGAAGGTAAAGCTCAGATTGCGTGCTCTAATAAAATATTTTCGGATTTTAATCAGTTGAAATGTTTTCTTAAGCAAAATTTCGGTGAGAGGAAGCATTATAATCATTTGTTGCTAGACTTACAATCGTGCAGGCAAACAACAAACGAAACTGTTGCGCAATTTGCCCTGCGTGTAGAAAGCTGCCTCACCGATCTTCAATCAGAAATTTATAATTCTGAATCCCTAAAGAAGGACATATCCGGTCGCATCGCTATGACCGAAGATTTGGCATTATTTACTTTTAGTTTAGGATTAAATCCACGACTGAGTAATAATGTCAGATGTAGAAACCCAAAATCACTTAATGATGCTATCAACGTGGCTCTCGAGGAGGAAAAGATACAAAACCTCCTGTATAAAACATCTATTAAGCCTAAATGTAGGATCTGTGGTAAACCCGGGCACTCGGATGCTGAATGCCGAGAGAAACAAAAGCGCACAGGTCCACCATTTACTCCTTCGGGGCCTCAACCATCAACATCATTTTATAACTCGGGGTCCCAACTTTTCTGCAAATATTGCAAAAACAGAGGTCACGATATTACTCAATGCCGCAAAAGAAAATATAATAGCGAACGGCGTAATACGTTTAATTCCGAGAATCGCGACCGTCCAGCTGCGATGCATCATGTTACATTCGAGCCGCCGATATCATCGGCGCCGTCACCGACACCTTATTATGTTCCTTGTGAGAACGGCGACGACCCTGAAAACTCTTTAAACTAACACCACGGATTACGAAAATGTGCCGTCGTTATCCGGATAATTTAGGCACTCGTACCTTTATAAATAAATCTAATAAAAACGATATCTCATCTCAACACGCTCTCTCGAGAGTCCCTGAATCGTTGAGTCAAAAACATATTTCATCTCAGCATGCTCCAAAGAGAGTCCCTGTTTCGCTGAGTCATTCTACTATTTCATCTCGACATGCTCCTCCGAGAGTCCCTGTTTCGTCGAGTCCAAATTCTATTTCATCTCAGCATGCTCCAAAGAGAGTCCCTGTTTCGCTGAGTCGTTCTAATATTTCATCTCGACATGCTCCTCCGCGAGTCCCTGTTTCGTCGAGTCCAAATCCTATTTCATCTCAGCACGCTCCAAAGAGAGTCCCTGTTTCGCTGAGTCGTTACACTGTTTCATCTCAACACACTCTTCCAAGAGCCTCTGAATCGTTGAGTCTAAAGCCAAATTCATCTCAGCACGCTCCAAAAGGAGTCCCTGTTTCGCTGAGTCAAAACTCTGTCTCATCTCGACACATTCCACAGAGAACCGCTGTTTCGTCGAGTCAAAATACCATTTCATCTCAACAAGCTCCTATTAGAGCCCCTGTATCGTTGAGTCCAAAATTTCCTTCTCATAATGAGTCCGCTATGCCGCATTATCCTAAAGAGGAAATTAAAATCAATCCCGAAATTCCTGTCTACGAGGTATCTTCATACTCTAAAAAGGTGTCATTGCCTCACGTATATGTGAGTACTTCTTTCCATTCATCCGTTGCGCCTTCTTATCGACACGGGAGCGAGTATTAGTTTGGTCAAACTGTCAAGTTTAACTAAAGCGCCTGAGCTATCTCGTGAAATAGCTAAGATAAAAGGTTTTAATAATGTTAGCACCTATTCAGAAACTTTAGGCACGTGTCAGATGTATTTTACATTGAATAATAATCGCCACGAGTTTAAGTTCCATGTAGTTGACGATAACATTAACCTAGAGTATGACGGTATCATTGGCAGCGACTTTTTAAATCATTTCAAAGCCAATATTGACTATACCTCACAATCAGTTCATATATGCGGACAGAGCCTGGACATAAACTATATTCAACCGACTTACGTCATTCCCGCACGTTCCGAAGCGGTCATCGAATGCGCAGTATCTAATTACTCACCTGAACATTATAAAAATAATGAGGGCCTATTATTAGATCATTCTATAAGCGAAGGTATTTATATCGCAAATTGTCTTGTTACTATAAAGCCTAATAAAAGGATTAACGTAACCGTTTTAAATACTACTAACTCTGATATCCAAGTTCGAGACTTTAAAGTCCAGTTAACGCCTCTTGAATATGATACTGCCACAGATATAAACGAATCCGTCAATGCTTTATCCTATTCAGAATCTGACAGACCTCAAAAGGTATTGAATCTAATACGTTGTTCTCATCTAAACTCCGAAGAAAAGGAGGCACTGCTAGAATGTTGTTCTGAGTACACAGATATTTTCCATTTAGAGGGCGAACCTCTATCATTTACGAACGCGATCGAGCACTCTATAGATTCGGGTGATTCAGCCCCTATTCACGTAAAGTCGTACCGTTTTCCTGAGTGCCACAAGGAAGAAGTGGACTCACAAATCCGCAAGATGCTCGATCAAAATATTATACGTCCGTCAACGTCACCTTGGAGCGCCCCTGTTTGGGTAGTTCCCAAGAAGATGGACGCTTCAGGTAAAAAGAAATGGCGTATAGTAATAGACTATCGCCGTCTGAATGACGTCACTGTCTCTGAGAGTTACCCTTTGCCGCTTATTACTGATATATTAGATCAGTTAGGCCACTCAAAATATTTCAGCACATTAGATCTCTCCAGTGGCTTTCATCAGATCAGAATGAACTCCCAAGATGCACAAAAAACGGGGTTCTCAATAAACACTAATTCTAGCAGTACAGGGCATTACGAATTCTTGCGGATGCCTTTTGGGCTTAAAAACGCCCCTTCGACCTTCCAGAAATTAATGAACACTGTCCTTTCTGGTCTCCAAGGTCTCCATGCATATGTTTATCTTGATGACGTCATAATCTATAGTAGTAACTTGACATCTCATATGGACAAAATCAGGTTAGTCTTTGACCGCATCCGAAAGTTCAATTTAAAACTCCAACCTGACAAGTGTGAGTTTTTGCGACGCGAAGTCGCTTATCTTGGGCATATAATCACCGATAAAGGTGTATGTCCAAATCCCGAAAAGGTCAAGGCCGTTTCTCAATTCCCTACTCCTAAGAATCCAAAGGATATAAAATCGTTTCTAGGGCTAGTCGGCTACTATCGTCGTTTTATTAATAACTTCTCCAAGATCACTAAACCACTGACTGCCCTACTGAAAAAAGATGCCACATTTCAATGGTCGAACAGCCAAGAACAAGCGTTCACCACCCTCAAGGATAAATTAACTTCGGCGCCTCTGCTTCAGTATCCTGATTTTACACAACCCTTTCTTTTAACAACTGATGCCTCTAATTATGCGATAGGTGCTGTACTCTCTCAGGGCGCAATCGGGTCTGACAAACCCGTCTCGTACGCTTCGCGCACCCTAAATAAAGCCGAGGGCAACTATTCGACTATCGAAAAGGAGCTCCTAGCAATCTTGTTTGGCGTGAAAACATTCCGCCCTTATTTGTATGGCCGTAAATTTAAGATAATTACAGACCACAAGCCTCTAGTGTGGCTTTTCAATGTCAAAGATCCAGGATCTAGACTCGTCAGATGGCGTCTTAAACTCGAAGAGTACGATTATGAAATCGTTTATAAAAAGGGTAAATTAAATGCAAACGCCGACGCTTTATCGCGTTTCCCCATAAATGTATTACAGGATAACGAAGGCTCCGATTCAGCTATCTGCAATCCATCGACTTCTAACAACGAAGAAGACGCACGTAATTCACCATCTATATCAGAAACTTACGAGCAGTTTCTTAAAATTATAAAACAGCCTGACGTGTCATTCGACACCGTTATCCAGGAACATAACGAGTCATTGATGAAAGCAAAGTGTAAGCTTATTGCTTATCCGACGTCCATTGACTTAGATGAATCCGTGCCATATTGCAAGGATATCATGGACGCCTCCACTAGTGAACCTAAAATTTGCGACATAGAACGCGAATTAAACACTTACTATTCCACATCTAATGATAATCATTTATTTACACATTTATTTCTAAAACTTAACCACTATGATGAAATGAGTTACAAGGACATATTTAACCTCCTTCGTGATTATAGAGAAATGATAAAGTATTGGTATATGGAAGAAAAAGAATTCGCTATATCAGACTTTACAGATCCTTACACAAAATTATCTTACACAAAACTTTATAATATTTTATCATTTCTATTTCATAACACTAATATTAAAGTAAACATCTATCGTAATTCTATACGTTATCCGACCCCTGACGAGGTCAAAAGCATTCTTAGAGATAATCATGATTCACCTCTAGCTGGCCACCCGGGTATATCGCGCATGTTTGATAGAATCAAAACCCAATTCTGGAAAAACATGCGGCAAGACATCGAGGATTATGTGAAAAATTGCCGCTCTTGCCAAATAAATAAACCTCTAAGACAAACGAATAAGGCCCCTATGATTATAACATCTACAGCATCTCGGCCTAACGAAAAACTTTATCTCGATTTAGTCGGTCCGCTTCCTGAAACACATGAACACAAATATAAGTTCTTACTTACCTTACAAGATGACTTGACTAAATTTTCTCAGGCTTATCCTATGCAATCTTGTTCCGCTGAAGAAACAGCGAAATCTTTAGTTCTATTCATATCCCATATGGGGATTCCTAAATTAATAATATCCGATCAAGGCACCAATTTCTGCTCTGATGTCTTCAAACAACTTGAGAAGTTGTTCAGCATCAAACATGTGTTCGCATCTCCTTACCACCCTCAGACATGTGGTAGCCTTGAACGAAGTCATTCTACTCTAAAGGAATACCTTAGATCATATATCGGTGAGAACCAACATACCTGGGACCTCTATGTTCCTAGTGCTATGATAGCATATAATTCAAATATACATAGTACCACAGGTTACTCACCCCTGGAATTGCTTTTCGGGTTCAAACCCTACTTACCTTCAAGCATCGATACTCTTGATACAAACACCTATACGGATTACATCCGAGCCCTTAATCACCGACTATACTACAGTCGTCAGAAGGCTCTCCAAAATATTCAATCCTCAAAAGAGAAATCAAAAACTTATTATGATTCTCGTACGAAACCATTGTCCTATAAAACAGGAGACATGGTATATGTCCGTTGCCATCACAAGCAAAATAAGGCCTTATCCCCTGTGTGGAAAGGCCCTTTCAAAATAATAAAACTAAATGGCAACCATTCTGTTACGCTGCTTATTAATCGTAAACACGTACGTCACCACTACGACGAAATCAAGCCGGCCAGTGACGCAACAGTAGTAACGTAATACATGAGCGTTTCATTGTTATTTCGCCGATCATCGCCGATCACATGCGAATACGTTTCTTCTATCGTCAGCAGTCCTGGCGTCTACTTTGATAAGCTTCTAGACATTAAGTTTACTAATAGTGATTGGAATGTTATAGCATATGTTGATATAGGTCATGTACAACCTAATTTAGATAAGGTCGAATTTTTATTTGAAAAGCTCAATGTATTCTGCAACTCGTTAGCTTCTTCTAAGATACAGTCCGACTGTATCAATTCGTTGTCCGCTCTAAAAAATCGTCATATTCTTAACGTTAGTAAGTTTTCTTCCGTATCTTATTTATTGGTCGACGAAAAACCCCATATGCGTTTTAAAAGAGGTCTCATGGACTTCGGTGGCTCTCTCCTTAAAACTATTTTTGGCACTTTGGATTCTGAAGACGCGGTGAGATTTTCGAAAGCCATAGACGAAGTACAAACTGATGAGAAACGTCTCGCTCATCTCATGAAAGATAACATTCATGTAATTAAGTCGACCATATCATATTTCAATAACACGATATCTAAGGTCAACGAAAACGAAAACCACATTTTAAGGAACATGGAAACAATCCATAAAATACTAGAAACTGTTGTGAATAGTAACAACAAGCTAGAAATTAAATCTGAATTAAGTTCCTTATTAAATTCATTAGAGTCTATTATAATGACTTTGTCTTTTGATATCGAAGATATTAACAATGCCATTCTATTCGCAAAACTCAACGTGTTGCATCCCACTGTACTCAGTCCACACCAATTGTACAGTGAGTTAGATAAGCATAGGAATAATCTTCCTAGCCATTATGAACTTCCCGTTCCTTTAACGCTACAAAATATACACAATCTTATTGACATTTCACAACTTGTGTGCTTTTTCCATTTAAATAAGGTAATTATTGTTGTCAAGATCCCTCTCGTATTACCTCAGGTGTATGACCTGTATAGGATCATTCCCCTACCTGTTCCCTACGATATGTTGAAACCAGATACCTACGTTCTTATCGAGCCAACTAGCTCATATGTAGCAATCACAGCTGATCGCATGTTTTATTCACTTATCGCAGACATAGACAAGTGCAAGTTAATAAGTGATAAGTGTTACGTGTGTGTGTTAACTAATGTGTTTTCAGCAATCGCTAACCCTACGTGTGAAACGATTCTCTTAAGTGATGTGATTAGCAAACTTCCTGACATTTGTGTTACAAAACTCATTCACGGTTCAATTGATCTATTTCATAAGTTAACTTTAAATCGTTGGATTTTTGTACAATCTGAACCTGGCAAGGGTCATGTAACTTGTAATGATAAAGACATAAGTTCTGACGTTATTTTGTTTGGTACTGGTATCTTGTCTTTGCCTAGAAACTGTAAGGCTTTTTACAAGACGTTGCAATTCGCCGCTGTTGGCGAAACAGTTATTGGAAATGTAACCAATAAAATATCAAATTTCAACATCTTACAAGATGATTGTTGTGAGCGATCTAAGTTAAATAAAACTCTAGAACGATTACCTTACTCAAAGTTAAATAACTTAGATAATCTTGATTCTCTGCTGCAAGCCAGTATTCACTTGAACTCTTTTGAAGAAGAGATCAATAAGATAGAAAATCCATCTCATTTTCAAATGTATAGCACTCACTATTTGTCTTTTAGTTTATGCATCTCGATGTTAACCTTATTTTACATTTTATATAAGAGTCGTAAGTTACTTTGTCGTACTAATGCCCCATGTTGCATTCAAATATTTAACCAATGTCATAACACAAAAAATAACTCGGTTCCAACCTCTCAAACTGTATTTCATGGTGATACAATAGCACCCGTCAATAAGGACGAGTCAGAGTCTATAGAGGACTTACGAGTGACGCCAACCCCTATTAAAAGGAATATTCTGTTTGGCAAGACTCATGATAATTAATTTGTAATGAATGCACATGGTTTGTAATTAAGTAATAATTTTCTTTCTTTTCATATTGTCATCTTGATTTATCTAGATTTTAATAATTGCTCTTATTAATCAATAATGTTTAATTGTTTAAATACTTTTATTGTTAACTGTAATCTGGATTTCCTTGCATCCTAAATAATGATAAATGTAGTTAATAATTATTATTTTTGAGTAACTTTTCTATCCTTAACAGTTGTATTGATGTCTTTTGAAATTAGTTGTTATTTTTGGTGTTTTAAATATGTTTCTTTTGTTTATTGTAATGTCCGACGTAAATCCACTTAAGCATACGCGATTTAGCATACATGATTTAGCATACATCAATCCTGACATCTCTCATCACTTTGAGATGTGATGATCGATCTTAACGGGGGGGTTGTTATATCGAAATAACCCCTGTTACCAATATAAAATTAAATTGCTGAGTTTCCCATTGCATTGACGTCAATGCAATAGGAAACCGATGTTATTTTAATTAGCGATAATAATATTTCTTCAGTTTTGGATTGGACTTCCGTCGGGCAACTTTCTTTCTATTTTCTTGTGATTCTAATTATTTTTCAATACATTTTTATTTTAGCCAATTAAATAGTTTTTTTTTAAAAACCATTTTCCGACCCACTCCGTAACAGAACGTAATGGAATGTAAGGTAGATGAAGGCGGGTGAAATAAAGTGCAATCAAACGTGTACGTGTTTTGGTTGGGAGGGCGGGAGAGCGTTATTGTCGACCCGGGGCCGGACCGTCCGACACCACGTATACACGGGTCTAGACGAGTAATGAAGGTGCCACCCCTACTGGATTATCCGAAAACCTTACACCCAGCCCGACGAACAAATCGCCCATATTATTGCAACTGAGATCCGACTCTATTTCAAAAGCAATATCCCGAGATTATTTCCACTGATTGTGTATTCTTTATTGTAAGCTAAGGTATTGATTCAGGTCCAACATTGTATAGATAAAGCTTATCTTGCAGTTTAAAGGATAAATATAGGAATGTAAATATATAGGTAATAAATATGCATGCATTTACTTTCTAGTATAAGTGTAAATATTAATTTTGCGGTACATTTAATAAAATATACAGATCCTGTAACAAATGTAGGTACTACGCGAGACCATTCGTAGACCCTTGTGCTACGAAACGCTACGCTTGGCTACGCAGAGTAAAAAAACATTATAAAGGTTTGGTTATTCTAGTTATTACGACAGCATGCATTTTGTTGTATCTTTTTTTAACTGTATAAACTGAAATAAAAGTGTGTTACATTTTTTGCCCGCGTGTTTTTGTGGCAGTAGAAATGTCTTTTGTGGTCAACGTAACCCAACCGCGCGTCACGAGCGCTCGGTTCGGTTAGTGCTATATCGGAAAACGATATTCACACCTAAATGTAGACATTAACATTTGCAGAAAAACCGGTTACAGAGAGAATCTCGTTCGAAATTCACAAATCCTACGAAAATCGCTCACGGTCGATTGGAGCGGCAATCGGTCTTAAATGAGATTAATAAAGGGGCCCCTAATGTGGCTTGGAGAGATTCGTGCACATCCTACAATTTATTATGTCTTTGACACTTTTATGCTTAAGTTCCACGTGCCCGATTCTATTTGGGTCGGGCGCGTCGCTTTAAATACAACCGGCATAAAATAAAAATAAAGCCCTTTTGCTGTCAGGCGAAGGTTGTGAGTTTAATTCGATTCACCAGAATGTTTGTCCCTAATGTGTATTATGTACGTAGAAATATATTGCGGTATTATTAAATTACAATTAAAAGTCATATTTTGTGACGGAAATTGCTTTGTTTTATTCATAGCCATATTATGTTGATATTGTCCGTACGTTTATAATTATGCGACTTTTGTGTGAAAAATCTTCTAAGAAACAACGTTCAAATTATAGGTAAGTATTATCGTAGTCAAACATATACCTAATAATATTAAGTGCTCCTTTTTGTCTTACCTACTCGTCTATGTACGCTTTGCCCGTACAAAAGTAATTATATTCCGCATAATTCTTCAAATGGCTGCTGTAATTAACATTCCGAGTACAAGTTACTATTTTTCTATGAAACATAAAGTGCACGTTCGCCGCCCTAGCATCGATTAAGCGTATTGGTCATCGGCAATAGGGCACCACTGCTATAGGTCACCAGCTCACGCCCTGAGTGCTGAGTGAAGTCCCAACTACTGAGTAAACTCTTAACAACAAGTCCTACAACTTTTGTGGGTGCGCCAAGCTCCATATACATAGATACCCTGTTACCTAGATCTGTACGTAAAATAGAACTAAAAAATGTAACTTTTTCCCGCACCGTGGATGGAAGCCGACCAAAAGCTACGTTTACAATTTATTGTTATATGTACACAAAAAGTGCAAAATACCCTCATGGAATTTGAACTGGCAGAATTTAACACTAAAACACCGCTGTTAGACCTAGCTTTGTTTACCAGTAAAACCAAACCCCGGTCGGTTGGTTGTGATTTTTAGCGTGCTACATTGGCACGCGAGGTTTGTCCAGTGGGTGCAGACTTAATTGCGTGTCAACATGCCGCTTATTGTTAAATTGACCGCCGCCTGCCGAACGGGTTAGCTGATAACTCTCCCGAGTATAACTATTAACACGATAACTTTGCATGTTCAGAATAGCGAGTTGGAACACTATTAAGTAGTTAAACAATGTTCGTAATCTGTTTATTAAATCGTTTGTATTCTTTGTGTACAAAAGATAAGATTTAATGTTCATTTTAATTTTAATTTGAAAATGAAATAAGAAGGGCACAGCTGCATCTTTCAGAGGCTTTGCTTAGTGATTGAAAAAGTTGTTCATTCGGTAGAGTAGCAATTTGGGAAGTGGGGTAAATTGTTGCCTAAACCAGCAGACGGATGAAACTAGAAGCGTGGTGTGAATAATAGCTGGCTGTGTGAACCTCGGCCGTCTCTCACATACGAGTGATAGGTACGGTTTTTACGCTTTAAGTCAAAATAGGTCGCTATGTTTCTTTTTCGATTCTTGGTCAAATAAAAAATCCTGAGCTATACACTAGCTGCAATTAGAGCAGACTACGGTAAGGGGTAAAGTATAATACCACGTTACAGCGAATGTTCCTAACGGAGTGTTGTAAGCCCCAAGCTCTTTACCTACTATCTTCAACGATTATAACTACGTTGAGTCCAATTAGAGGGTATAACCATGTAGTAAAATAATTAGTTTAGCAGGAACTAGGTTGTACTTATTTCCAGGAAAAAAGTTTGCGGAAAATTCTGTTAATAATTATTTTTCTGGACTAGTGTATAAAATAGGAACCTATATAATATAATAGATGTTCATTCTCTTCTTTGGATAGCAATGAAGTGATTGTTTCTGATTAGTGTTCAAAGAAGCCATTACATGCATTGTTCAGTGAGCAATCAGCACAGCCTACCGTCACGCTGGCTTTCCAGCCAGTTTGTTATTTAAAGCAGTGACATTTATGCCGATAGTCTATAGATTTGTATATTCTATTGGCTTAAACTTTTCTATTACATATATCATTTTTAACAATGTTAAAAGCAACATGTCCTTTGTATAACAGAACAGATTTGTATATCACAAAAGTTGACAAATTACCTATTAGGTAGTTGTGAATTAGTTCTCACGTAGGTAACCAACTTTGGGAGGTAGTAGCTACAATTTGTAAGTTAAGTATTAAATTAGCAGTGAGGCATTAAACCCGTGTATTTCGAAATATTTTATAATACAATTCCTGCTAAATGAACATTGCACAAAGCGGACGTTTCGAAGTATTGCAGTATCACAATAATTTAAAGCAATTGCTAATTGTGTTGCAGTGTAACACAGTTGCCTTCATTTATTTATTAGTGGCGGCCGCCGGTGCATATCGATTTAATTAATCGATGCCAACCATATCGATTGCTGTACTTTTACGAAACAATGGAAAAATGTTTCTTTGTATTTCACTGGTAACTACAGGCATTGTAGCTTTACAATGGCCGATCAGAGGGTTACTTTTTGTTATGGTGCTTAACGAGTTTTTTTTCTGCTGGAGTTGGCACGTTTTTGGACTACTATTGTTTTAAATATGCGACCTGTTTTTATGTATAATGAAAAATCTACATACGCTCATAATTAGCTGGAGTGCAATTTGGAAGGAATCGATATCGGAAATATGAAATGATACTTTAAGGGATACTGTAAGGGATGAAACTAAGTTTTTTCCAAGAGCAAAAATATTAAACCTTAACTGCAGAGAGAGTAGAGTAAAAGTGTCAAGGAAGAAAAAAATCAATCGTAGACGAATCCAACATCATACCTTACATTTGTATAGGTACCTATGTAGACTTAACGATTTATTAACCAAGAGCCGGTAAACCAAATAGCATTTATATTCCTTGTTTAAAGCCAATACATTTACGTAATTAATGTTCCAAGTATAATAATTCTAAGTGTTAAATCATAATGAGTTCTGTCAATTGCGGCATTTAGGGGAATTAGCGCGGCCCTGATTGGGATGCGCGCTGCCCGACCTAAGTTTATCCTCCCTAACGTATTATGAGTTCGTGACTTGAAATATTATTAAGATATTATCGTACATATGTTTAATAAACGCCTTATTAGTGTGCACTTATAGCACGGTTCTATCATAATTTACTAGTGAAAACTGCAATTTGCAACTTGTTATTCTCGAACTTATGAAGGAGAATTCTAAATCGATACTAATATTTACTTCGAAATAAAACCCACAACATTAAACTAACGACCAGAAAAAAAAAGGGCAGTTTATGTGCTTACATAGTTATTAAGTAATGGCTTTATTAACTCCCCATTATCTGACACAAGGCATCGTATAACTATAAGGACAATCGTGTAACCATTTGGTATGTTTTATGACTGTTTGGCATGGCGCCCTCGTATTGGGGTTAAGGATAATGGAGACAAGTCGTTAAATCTTCATAACACTTATGAAAAACCTCGAGGATGCTTCAGATAGGAAGCCAGCGGGAAATTATAGCACTAACGATGCTAATGAAGATACATACGTATCTACTACATAGGTGTTATGTTACATAATATTATCCAGGGAAGGAAACTTTACATGTTTAACTGAAAAAAATATTCAAATTAATACAGTTATTATTTAGTCAAATCTGTGGTCATGCGGCATGGGATATGGGTTGCCCAGGTCCAGTTGAGAGGGTTAACTAGGCAGTTGCTCCATGTAAAACAGTGGTACTCAGCTACATCCGTCCTGTATGCTGGTTAATCTGAAAGCAGACCCCAGTACCTATAGCTTGAAAAGGCCCCAGTATAGTTGATAACAAGAATTCGTTTTCGATTAACATCTCTTTATGCCTTAGTTTTACCTAAGACATACTTTCATATAAGGCCCGCTAAGAAATGTGTTCAAGCCGTGCATTTCGGAATGTAACGGCTACACTCTGATATTGAAGCAGTTATGAGCGCGCCAGCTTGTAGCTTATGTCAGAAACTGTTACATTTGCATGCCTCTAGTTAAACTGAATATTAGAAAACCAGTTTATAGATAAACTAAGGCGAGTTTATGTAGGGATGTTACTTTTCTATGAGGACGCAATCGAAGTTGCTTTTGTTTATCAAGGGGGTGATGATTTAATTAACTTCTTGATTCAGAAATTCATTGTGTATTTTAATAAAAATACAGTAAAACAAAGCATTAAACTAAATAAGTAAAGAGGCACTCATTCTTACACAATGTTGCATTTAAACGCGAGAAACAGTTGGTCAACTTTATGTGGGCACTTACGAGCATTCCGCGGGCAACATTTAGTTTCAGCGGTTTCAGTAGTCTCGTGTTTATAAAACGGAGCCGAAGAAGCCATAAACATAAATTTGCTCGTAAACCGTTAATCTGTTCAGACTTGACTTAATACACAGTTATGTGCCCCGTAAACTCCATGCAGGAGTTGTAAGAAAATTATGTGATAAAATTGACTAGATTTTTTATTTTTATAAAGTAGATGCTAACTATATTTTTTTTGTTAATCCACGAATGCAGTTTTGAATAATGTCGTTGTTATTGTGCATATTATGGGTAAAGTAAATCATGCAAATATTGTCATGACAATGTCGTTCTGCCAGATAGGATCATACCAATAAATTTCACCCAATTCAATGCTGAATAATAAGCTAGCAATAGATTCAGTCAAGTAAAATTCGCAGCATGACGAAGGACTAGGAGGATTATTTAATAGTTCTGTTAGTTTAATTCATTATGTCAAATAAACGGCCCGCAGCCGTCCGACGGAGGAACGATTATGAGGTGTGACACCTATCCGCTTCCGTGCTCAGGAGAGCTCATTAATCTGTCAGCCTCAGTATCAGTTCCGCTTGTCAGGCCTGTCATCTGGTCTCCGGGGTGAATCGGATAAATTCGGACGCTTTGACTAATTATGTGAATTGCTGTTTCAACTGACGCTTAAGGCGAGGAATTGGTCAACAATAATTCCATAACCGGCACGCGCATCTAAGGCGCCAAAAGGGGTCGGAGCGTCTGAGCGGGGCGAGGATAACAATACGCGCGCTAGCTTATAACTAAAAGTCGTAAGCGACAAAATGGTTTTGTAATTTTAATATTTAGAAATGATAATTTAATAAAAATTCCTACTACAATTTTAAAGAGTATGTATATACTCAACTACTAAAAAAGTTAAGAGGCTTAAATCGGTCCCGTTTGCCCATAATATGTGAATCTCTTTTTAAAAAGAGGTATGTTTGATATATTTTTCTCTGTTATAAAAGTTACCTAATCATGTTTCTACAACTAACAAAATAAGGCTTATATCATGAACTTTCAGGTAACCAAGTTGTATTTTGATCCGTTTTGTATTTACTGAGAAAAATTGACATCCTTGGCGCCAAAAATTCCAATTCGTCCTCTTAATGTTTCTTAGTTGTGGAATTAAGGAAATTGCTGCAATATCCGGTCCATAGGTATATGTAAATTTGATGAAATTCTTATGTCGATAAAGGGAAAGTTCTTCACTCAAAACAATGTGAATCAAAACACAAAAACAGGGAGCGAGCTTATAGCTAAGCAAGCAAGCATAATAAATCATTTATAAGGTCACCGCACACGTGTGCGGTATACGATCAGATTCTCCCACACGGAGCGTTTTCTAATTCCCGTCACGTGGTGTTGCGGACTAAGGCCAGGCTCGCAGCTGTGGTCTCTGCGGCCGCTGCGGATGCTGCAACTGAACAAATCCGCATTTGTGGACCGACGCCATTTGTGTCCCGCGGAATTGCGGAGCGCGTGTGGACCGAAAGTAATGACGTGCCGCTGTCGTCATAAATTGTCCGATAAAAAATATTAAACACATTCGTGCATTATTTCCAGGCGCGTAATGGTTTATTACCTTGCTTGCGTAAGCGGTGAGCCGCTATTATGTTGTATCGCTTCTGTTATACAAATATTGGTTTTGGAGAGTTCTGTAGTCAGCGTGTTTCAGCTGAATGCCCCGGCTCGCCTACTATTTCACAAAATGACGCCTTTATTCGTAACGTTGGATTAGAGAGAATATTTCTGAATGCTGTATCTAAATCAAAATAAATCTATAGTTAGGTACCTGTGTAGCTACATGCTTGTTTTCTGTCTACTGAACATCATACGAAAATAAATAAAATTCTTTAAATAAAATTCATGTTAAAGATGAAATAGTGATCAAAACGATCGTTTCCGCTTTTATTCTCTTCGTTTTTAAAATGCATTCAACATTTTTCTACTTTAACTATTTTATTACCGTTTCCGTTTCTTGTTATTTGTTTGACTTGGTTCTTTGAGCAATTTAGTTTATTTATTGAACAATTAGATGCATATAAGCGAGGCTATTTCTTTCTAGTAAAACTTTGATGAGCTCCACTGAGCAGTTAATTGTCTGTGGTCCCTGAGGGAAACTTATTTTGTTGGTTTAGTTGTTTCAAAATAAGTAAGTAGTTATTGTTTTCGTTTGCATTTCCTAAATTCCCTGTTATAATATACATAAGTACCTACTTATATGCTAAATTAAAAATATTTACGTGTCATAATTTAAGGTAAGACGAGCACCTTATTTAAAACTATAAAATACATAGCATATCTGTAAGACTGTAGTCTGTAAGTTACAAAGTTTCGTAAACTCGTGAGATGCATTCAGTGAGTTTTCTCCGCCACTGAGCATTTTTGAAAGCGAAGTTTACAGTGTGTAATTTCGTTGCATTTCGGGAGAAGATTGACTTATTGCATTTTCTTCGAAAACGACCTGTCGTATAAACTACTGTGATTTACACAGGTATGTCCTTTTTGGAAAATTATCGGAAATCTTCAGGTTCGGTGAGGACATCCACGACAAAGAACATGTTTAGATGCTATGACGGGGTTCATTGAATCATTGATGCCGTCCATAATATTGGCCAACTGCCAAGTAGTAAAATAACAAAAGTACTTTTGTCATTCTAATTGCACCATGACATAGCCCAAGTGCTAGAAAACACACAGCTGATATATAATACAAAAGTTGCGACGCGCTAAGTGACTCAGCTAAAGGTTTCAACTGCTAATTTGATCCTCGTAACCCGATAAACTGTCACGTAGGATTAGGAATTCGCTGAAACTGTCACTCCGGCCATCAGTTATTCAGTAAAAGTTAAGCCGAGTCGCTTCCTACACTCAAAAGTTGTCACTCGATTAAAATGTATCGATTTACGCATCTTTATGTAAAATACAGGCACGACTTTGAAAAACAAAGATTTTGCAAACGCCTGTAATGATGTGCGAGGAAACGTGATCTTTATTAGAATCGCGATGTTTTACGTTATTCATGCGTCGAAGGTACATTTCACCTTTGAGGAGTAACACGCACGGTACATTATTCTCGCTTTATCTAGCCAATAACGACACCTCATTACCGGGAACAACTTGTAATATGCGCGGAATATTATGCGGAAAATGTTAGCACAATTTTGTAGCGGCACCGTACATTTTGACACTCACGATAACTTTTTCACGAGTAACAGCGACCTAAAGTGTATAAACAAGCATAATGAGAAACCAGGCACGTACTAAAAGTAAACAACTGTTGGAACTGCCGTTCAGTCCGTAGTCACAATGCTAATCCTTTGATCGATTAATCCGTCGCTCCACGGCGCACTCTTGTAGTGCAATGCTAACTAGACACAAATTGCAATCACACATAGGCTAACACCAGCCTGCCTGTAATGTTTTACTAACCATATCCTATATGCGAGTAATGTTAGCATACAAACAATAATAACCGATACAAAATATGTATTTGATTCACGTATCTAGTGCAGCACATAGACAAGTTAAGGCCGTAATTTTCTGCTGCGGAAGATTTATTTCCCGCCACAAAGTATATTGGTTTGCGTCAAAACGGTGTTTTACTACGCCTTCCGAGTTCCGATAAGACATCGCGTATCGCGCATACAATCAGGGCCCGCGCGGTAACGAGTTAACTCCTTTAATATTTATTTATGCACTCCCCACATCCCCGCTGGGATTCGTAAGAGCTTCGAGTTATTTGCGGAATAACAAACTTACATTATGAATAAATATTCCATTTGAAACAAACTGTCAGTCAGAGCTGACGTTGAATGACAGAATAATCTTCGAAGCAGTTTGAAGCTCGTATTAGTGGGTATTATTACAGGATCTTAGAGCACGAAAAGCCTGAAAGGGTATAGGTTTGTAGTTGGGTTTGACAATAAATTGAATATTTTATGGCCCTAGCTAGCAAAAGCTGAATTTACGAGGAAGCGGCCTGCTCAGTATGGATATAAACTGCGAAGGATTGTTTATGACCTCTGTTGAAATGAGAAATTCAAAAACAGAAAAATATTAAAAATGCTATGTTGATTGTATTCAAATTTTATAGAAGCATAGCCTTATTTTATGGTAGAAAATGTAAAAATTTTTTTATTTTATACTTCAAAGGGCCAATTCAAATCACCTACTAATAAAATGCCACTTTTTATTACGCATTACGAGGTTAAGCCATACGTGGGAAAACGATAAAATGCCTCATTATGGCCGTAACAGTGCTTCACAATTCAAAGCAAAGGAAAGTTTCTTGCAAAACTTTTACAACTTAGTCGTGGAGCTTAACATGTTGCAGCTGTCTTTTTCCTCTTGCAGAAACCTGGAAATTAATGTTTCCAGTCAGTTTTTCTAGTGTTGCGGCTGAAGTTTCGTTGTTGTATTATTTACGGGCAGTTACAGTCCGTATACAGGTTTGGGAACGGTCCGGGTTACGTATAGCTTTCAATTTCCTGTAGCCGCACATTGGGGCCACATAGCGTCACATGCAAATCACGATTGTGGAACATAAATCAAATGTGTCGCGTGCTACCTTGCACGTATTTCGGCTATTGATGAACATGTGTTAATGTTTGCCTAGGTAATTAAACTGGCTTGCTTATATGAAAACATTAAGGATTAAAAAGATAAGCAGACCAATTTAGTTGACTGTGTAATAAGAAAGTGGTATCGACTTTTCCGAAATATTTTTTTAAGAAAAATTATAGACCCGTAATAACAATAAATAACCAACCGCTTTGTAGGTACCTATGTAGGTATAAAGATTATTTTACTTTTCTGACTTTTCATCCACTCTTTATCACTCACTCGCTCATCATTGCTTCATAAAAAAATAGTATTCGTGTGCACGTGGCTAGAGCTTTTTCTCCTGTTAGGTAAGTTAAACAAAATGGCGCGCGGCCAACTTTCAGTTTTATTTAATGTACCAAATACAACCTACGACACTGCTGAAGTAACATTATTATAGAAGAAAAATATCACTTCAAATATATTTGAACCTTTTGGAATCAGAAACACTGAATATTCACGACGAATAAAAATAAACGAACTATGTTTACTTTTACATTATTATTCTTGGGAAGTGATTTGATGGCGAAATACACTTGATTCACGGAATAGTACAAAATACCCTTATTAAGTCGGATATGTTTGTTAAGTCGGATAAAGTGTAATAGGGGGATATCAGTGTTTGTCTTTCAGTAGCAGTCCAGTGTCGGATTCCGTAAGTACACTCTTGATATGCGATTTCCCTACTCGTGCTTTGTTTACCACTTTTGTTTACCTGTGTGATAATAGCCGTATCGTCAAGAGTAAAAATTGGGTCAGAGAAAATCCTGTAAGCTTTTTATTTCAATAAATTAAGAGGATGGTGACACAATCTGCCAAAGATGGCTGAGCAGGAAAGTTTGGATTTCCCATCAGAACGCCACAATTCAATTTAAAGATCATCCCTCAACCAACTCAATTTTCTTCCGGAAATAAATAGATTCCGATAAAAAGACGAAACGACCTGCACCTCACAGAAAATATCGTCGTTATTTTGCATAGAAATACACCATAACAGTAAAAATATCACTTTAACGTTCTCCGAGGAATAGCTAGTAGTAAACGTGAAGAAGTGCCTTTTGAAAGTACGGTTTATTTCAGTCATACCTAGGTATATGTAGTAGAGGATGACATTATTGTCATCAAACACAAGAAAATAAAGTCCTCTGGCTGCCATTACCTAGCTAACACACCCAATGAACCGCCAAACTGAATGGAACCTTTCTCGCTGCTCATTTTCAGCCGCACCAATCATAAACAAACCTATCAAACACGAACAAGGTAAACAGCATTAATATTACATCGTACTTAGTAATCCTATATGCAAACAGCCCGTCATCGCAGCTTAGTACGTACATTAAGTGATTGTAACCCGTTACCTGCGTAGGCAGTGTTCAGGCATGCATACAGAACCACTCTGTTACGTGGCTGACAAATTTACGAGACAGGAATACCAAAACCGGGGATGTAATGCCTATTGTACGTAGGGAAGTGGCGTATGAGTTTCTGTATGTATAGGTACCAGTAGGTCGTTTCCTTTACGGCTTAATGATCCGTGATTAATATACGCGTACCTCCGTACTATTGAATGTATGCATTAGGGAAACGGTATGTAATAAAGGTAAAACTTTATGATTAGTGATTCTGCAGGCGGTAGTGTTGAGGTGGACAATTGCTCATTTTTACACCATTAGCAAAATTAAATTGAAAATTATATTACCTTTCACGTTATCTGAGAAACATAATAACATTTGCATATCATATCTATTGACAATTATTCCGTATGTAATGTAGCTCAATTACTGTTAAACGTTAAGCTATTCTAGCAATTATCTCGTCTGAACCGATACTGAACGGATAATACTCTATCAATAACAGTGTTGATTAGTGTGAATCGAGCCTTAATCATCGCTCGCCGTAATCCTTAGTTAAACATCGATATTAATCCGATTGACGGTCACACTATGAATTTCGATTGCGCTGCACAGCTTTAAGCGATATAGGTTTATCTCTCTGCAAGCGCTGAAATCGCTTTTCGGTTACGTTATTGTAGTGCATGCAATTTCTTGTAAGACGCTTTTGAGACTACGTGGGTACATTGAATACCCATCATGGTTAAGCTGGTAGAGCCGGGACAATTCTACGGATTTATTTCATTTGTATTCGGCTCGGGGAAGTGGGACATCTGTTATTTATGTAGGGTCTCAATATAGATAGGTATTTATAGATTTAACAAATTATAGTTTAATAAATTATAGTACCTATGAAATGCTTTTTTATTAGATATAGGAGTAGCAGTTATGGATACCCTTTTTAGGGCCATAGTCAAAAACTGAAAGCTTTACAGTACAAGACGAATGGTAGCGATCTAATGGAAGAAATCTAGTGAGTGCCTTTAGAAAGATAATATGAAAGGAATCGTGTTGTACCGGCCCTGTACGATTAATGGGAATCGGCATTATATACTATCTGATAACGGTTTTATCCCATTTGGGCAGATATGAAAGTGATCCATAACAGTTTTCCTATGTAGCAGTTGATAATAGGCATATTTATTTAGCGATGATATTACATTGTATAAGGAAAATGTATCTACGATAGCACTGGCCTTGTAATCACAAATGTCACCACGTTGATTTGTCCGTGTGAAGTTCCTAAGATTATGCTGTCAATGCTGTAAGAGGCAAAAAGTCTCCGTAAGTAATATATGACTTCTAAATACATGAAGGAATGTGGCTGTGCTTAATAGTCCTCCCACGTAGAGCAAGCGTAATGTTAAATTATTACGTTCTCACTCGCAATTTCTGGATGCTTTTAATATCGTTCATTTGTGTCAATTTACTGCGCTTCTCCTCCGTGCAGTCAAACTGTATTAAAAGAACAAATTAAACTCGGAATGAGTAGACCGTCAAGAAAAGAGCAAGACTTAATTTAATTATGAATAGCTAGCTCTCGGGGAAGACATTGTGGAAGGTGAGTTACAGAGAATTACCTCGGCGACACTCCGTAATGGACGCGCTCGTTATTGCGATATCAATTTGGTTAAGAGGATTCAATTCGACAAAGTGACTTTTTGTTATGAATTTCAATCATTCGAGCATGTGTTTTAAACTAATCTCTAAACGTATTTGAAGTCCAGAACAAGCTAAAACTATGAATCACTGTAAATGATTAAAACGGTTATTAGGCTAAGAAGCCGTTACTAACTCAAAGTTGGCAATGAATCCTTGGCTGTCGGGAATAAGGCCGAGAGCTAAGTTAAACGCCTATTACGGCAGAAATAGGCAGCCTATTTACTTAAGATTGTGTTATTTATTTGCTAACGGGAGCTTGGAGTATCGTTTCGTCGCCAAATAAACTAGCAATTGTGGGCATAACATTGTGTAAATGAGATTTCTTTCCCTTGAGGAGCCGTTCCATTCAATAATTTAGGTGAACTCGTGTGCTTGAACTGAATTCAGGAAGTTCGGCTTAACACTACCGTCAATTATTCAGTAGTTGTGGTTAAGGGGTGTAAAAGCTCTGAGAATACTTGATGAAGATAGGGTGATACAGTGTAAAACTTCCGAACGGTTCATGCAGGTTAGCGCGGACAAAGGAGCGGAAAGTGTTACGGGAGGCGACGGGAGATTGACAGCCTCCGACCTGGGACGGGACGAGGCACCTTCTCTGACGAATGTGTTTAAGAATTTACTTCAGCATTCGACCAGTCAGCATCGAATAAGATAGATTACAATGTTTTTCCGTTGAGAGACCGACTTCGTATGCATTGTTAAGCACGCGGATGTGCATATACCTACCTATACGTGAAGAGATATTTATCTTTAATAACCTACGCGACGTATGTTTGTTTGTTTAAATAAAAAAGCTACACTTGCATAAAACTTAAAAAAAACCTATTTTAAAGCACATGGACAATAATTTAGATGCTGGGTAGAATTTAAAACTACTGGCAAATTTCCAGGGAGTGAAAGTTATCATGAATATGAAAATACCAAATCTGTACGTACCTACAGGTATTTTCTTCAATTATTTTTATTAAAAAAGATGATAATTTTATAGCTGTCGCCAGACCTTGACTTTCATTTTGTATCTTTGAAAACTTTTATCCTGTACCAAGTTAACGAAATCTTGCTTATCTCTCGGAAATGATAAGTACTGAAACCGTTTCCTTTTGTTGTGAAGGTTGACTGACCGTGTACGAAAACCCGACTTATCACGGCATATTGGCGCTGGCACGGATATTCGGACCTGTCCTTTGTTGTTATCCTCAGGACCTTGTTAAGTTCCATCTCAAAATAAACGAGCATTGTGTAACCAATAGATGTTCGAAATCCGTATCCGTTTGTTATCGTCGTTAAATTCTGTGTATCTCTTAGATGAATTCCGGTATCTGAGGCGGAGGTGCTAATGCTCAGGTTTGCGGTCGTCTCGGTTCAGTTGGCAGTCCCAGACGCCACTGAGCCGGGGAATATTGTTCACCGCACCGGCCCGCATTGCTAGACCACGTTTATTTACCGGTGGACAACTTTTCAATTGCATCTCTGATGCGTTACGGCTTTTGATTGATGGGAGAAATTGTGAACTTTTTTCTATGATAAAAATAAATAAATAAATATTTCACACAAATGTTTTGTAAGCAGCATATGGATCTCCATAATTTTAGAAGATTTTTTAAGTCCTATGTATGTACCTATGTAGGTACCTATATTTACAAATGTCGAGTTAATTAAACTTCATGTTAAGGATATTTATAAAATGTCTACAAAGTCATTTCATTAATTGCCTTTCAAAGGCAATTCAACTAATTTATTATACAGCACGTAACAACACAATAACAGCCCAGGGAATGGAATAATAGACTCCAGTACAATTAAACTGTCCGTTAAGGATTTGCTCTGGTACTTATAAGTAATGACTAAAGTTAACAAAGTTAGTGAGTTTCCGCCACATATAATATTTGTGTCGGGTGGAGGCGTCCGCTGGCCCCGACAATAATTTGCCGAAGCTTAGCGTTAAGGGTCATTGGGTACACTATCCCGGATTTGAATAACGTTCCTGTTTTTATGTACCTATGATGTAACAATTTCGGACTTCGTTATTATGGAAGCAATACATTACGTTTTATCAAAGTAATAACTCTTGCAATAAAAAAATAAACACTAAACTGCAAACAGCATTTTATAAGGGAAGAATCACTATTTATTTTTGTATCGTATAAGTACCTCCAATATTGCGGATGTTGTCTAGAAAAATGGCTTCTCCACACGGAAACAAAAATAAATTGTAAATAAAACAAAGGAACCTGATAAATTGTAGCTCCTAAGTAACAGTGAGCTACGAACTTGCTACGAGAGCTACGACAATTCAGAATAAATTGATTTAGAACTGTCTGAACTGACTGCTTGAGCTGTATTTTGGCGAAATTCTCTGAAAATACACGTAGACTCTGACGGTTAAGTTTATGTAAAGTGGTTTCAGTATCCTACCCTGAATGCGAAGCACGGCTAAACGCAATGTGGTGTCACCTTATTACAGCATAGATTTCGCCGAAACGGGGAACGCCAGATGTGTTTTATGATCAGACTAGAAAATTGTAATTTGTATTCAGTAATATTATTATTCTCTTTATTACTTGTATATCATGCGACTTATCACATGACATATAACAACGTCCTCTGGGTCTTTTGATCTCGTCCTCGTGTAATAATAACATCATGTCAAGGTTTAAAAACATTGTGTATTATGATGTTAACGTTTCCTTTGAGGATACCGCGGCAGTGCTCCACGATTGACTCGTCACAAGTCTGTCAGCCTGTCGGGCGCGCCCACTAACTTCACCCTTTAATTCCACTTTCCCTTTTGCCCTTTAATTAAAATCTAAATTGACCTGAATCTGTTTATTTATTCAATGCAATATCCACATCTATTTGAGCTTATCTTTGTACCGATCCCTCGTTAAGTAATTACGGCGGTATGAATAACATAAATAAAAGATGAATGCCAAAATCTAGAGATTGCTCCGCTCTATATGTAACATCGAATAATCCGCGATTACTTTCGTAAGCTAGTGAGGATGTACAAAGCGATTTTAAGATTTTGAGTGCCATATCGATATAATTTTCGATCTTGCAGTGACTATTATTTTTCTTATCCCTCGTAAAGAGGCACTTTCGCTCTAAATAGCACCATTGACGGGTGTTGTCGGCGGGACGTGCGGCGCGGGGGGAGCGAGCTAAAAATAGACGACCGCCATAGTGGGACAAGGCCATGCTCTCGGCGCCTTAACCCGGCCCACAGGTACGGCTTACCAACATCCTTGTGATTAATCTTGGCGTATTTGCGAGCTCCATTCGAGTGTTGGATTAGACGCACTTAGATAAATCTCAAACGCCTCTTGACGACTCGTGTTTCGGGGCTGAATATCATGGCAAATACCTGCACGCGAGAACACGATCGCTCAACAGTAATCTGAGAACGATTAACAAACGTTCCCATTGATTGTTTTGTGATTAATGTAATATGAAGTAAAAGGAGAAAGATAACTAAGTACCAGTGCGTAATTTATATAATTTGTGTAATTCGGATAACATTATAAGCGTTTTGGTTTAACCTGTACCTAATATATATAGAGGTATAACACTATATCACCTGTTAATAAATAAATAAATGCAACGCATAGCTTTACATCATTCATATGTAGATATTTATAGGTAGGTACTTGGTTTTTCAGAGTGTTATCGTGAATTTTTCGATTGAGTATTCCTATAATAAATTATTGTAACTTAATTTTGTATTCATGTATGAAGTATTAACAAACTTATAGATATTGATGGATGGCGTGAATGAGCGGCGGAAAGCTGGCACTAATGACGCTCGCATTTTGTTCTCACTGCCTCAAGCAAGATTAACGACGCTCAACCCTTTTTTAATTATGCAGCTTTTGTGCTGAAGAGTGGCTGAGTTTTTTAATTTGTCTCCAAAGAGTCTTGGTTAAGAACTTGAAACTAACAAATTAGAAACAAAAGCGAGATTAACTTCATACCTTCGCGAATAAATTATGCTGCGGCGTGCCTACGCGGATAAAAATGTAGGCAGTAATACAGTATCTCGTAAACTTTATTTAACTGTCACCGTCGCGTGTACCATTAAAAAGTTGTAGCAAATGTGAAATTTATTTAATATAGTTTTAACTTCCTTTCCGTGCGAAACATTCATTACTCGACCTTCGCGATGATAAATGAACAGATAATTGCGAACTGTGCAAGTTTACCGGCGGAAACTTTGTGCGGGATAAGTAGTTAGCCACAAATGTGAACATTTCGTAATAACAAATGTGTGGGCAGAATATTACTGAAAGTATTGAGAATGCCACTGATGATCAAGTTCGAGCTGTATGCCTTGGGGCTTTTAAGAGAGCTGCATTCATCCACTAGATGTGTCTGAGAGGCGGTGAATGCCATTTTCGACGGAGTATGAAAAGGAAAAAGCGCTTTGCAAGCACCTGTGTATGTATTCATTCTTTTGTTCGGCGGAGGGCGGTCGAGAGCCGACGAGGCGCTAGCACGCTTGCCGCGACAAATTTTAGGATACAGTAAGCGTCCAATACTTGTACCTTGTTGTCTGAATAATTTATCAGATAGGTCTGTTATATATATAAGAAAATCATCATCATAAATAGAACGTCGCTTAATATATACATATATTACGCATAAATCTGTCCAGGAAAGGCATACTTACACGTATTTGAATAAAATTTCTTAAATATTTAGGTATTAATTAATTCAGGTAATTCCTCTGGATTGTTGCGCTGAATGTTATAAGGTGTTTAAGAACACAACATAACAGTTAAAAATACCTATTATTCTATTCAACCCTAATATTAGCCGTGTTCCTAAACTCATCATTCTTAAAGGGAGATGTTCTTAATTAAAGTGTAAATCAAAGGAATGGAGTTCGCTTAGAAGTAAGGAAACATGTTAGTTCAGAGTCTGAGATGGGGGTTATCATTAGCTATGCTTACTATACATACATATAGCGCTAGATACTCACGATGTTGTAGGACTGCGGCAACTTTGCAGATGTAGAGCTTTGCAGGGACAATACGACTATCCGCCATATATTTATGTATACCTGACATTTGAAACTAACACCTTTGTTCTAGGTACTATGGATTTCATAATAAGTTTGGAAAAACTACTTCCAAACACCTATTCGAGAGGCTTTTAGAGAGGCTCAATGAACACGTTGGCGTTATTCAAAAGAAAACCCGAGGTCGGAGTGGCATTTAACTTAGGTGTGCAAGAAGGTTTTATGTGAAATGAGCGCGGTATTGCACGAGAGCTCATAAGAGGACGATTATATGCTGCCGTCTACGTGTTTTGTTTTAAAATCTTTTAATATTATTTCTCCCGCCTCCTGCGTACTACTTACCTACTTACATTTTAATGCTTCTTTATTGCCTTGGAACAATGCGTCTCTCTCCGAGCTAATAAAACAGCCCACTACAGCCAGCCTATTTCGATTATTATACAAGCTACTACGTTGTTAATATTAGTAGGCCTAACGTATAAAACCTTACACAAAAACTGAGTGTAAATGTGTACATACAAACGCTTCATGTTCGTGAACATTTTCGCTTTTATCACATCCGTTTCTTTGTGTCACCAGAATAAATAAACAACAAGGAAAAAATTATACCGAAAACTCGAAGGAGGCGGAATACTTTTTTGTGTACTGACAAACGAAACTTTCAGACTCGGCCTGGAGGTTCGACGGCGCAAATTGCTGCCAACGGGAGAGTTACCACCAACAATAGATAAAGTACTAACCGCAGTAATTATCCGGTGGGTTTCGCAGCGAAAGAGCATCTGGCCTGTTGGTGAGCGAGGATTCTCGTTAGCGCGGGGCAATATGCCTTATGTTAATGAGGTGGATGCAGAGTGCAGCCGTAATGAGCCGCCCGCCACCCCACATGCTACATGTTACACACTACCCACTTACGTAATTACAACTGATTACATTACATGTTTCATGTTTAACAACTTGTGTTACGCACGTAGACAGTATATGTCGCGTAGCGTGTTTTTTAATATTGAAATGCACGTAAAAAGTTACGGCATCCTTCGGTTGCTTCCTCCTGAATATTGAATAAGGTTTAACACGTTTGTATACAAAGGAGATTCGATTGACTGCAGCCGTTAATAAACGTCAGTAATTGAATCAGCCAGATTATCGGAAATATTCACGCACGTCAATATTCATAGCTACTCACTTTTGTAGCCATATTGAAATATTCTGTGCAAATAAAATGGCCTTTTACAGTGAGCTAATATTATTTCAGCAATCATCTACGTAACTGAGTTTTTTTTCAAACAGTTGAAAAAAAATGGATATTAGGTACGTATTGAGTCAATAATAGAATAAACTCAATAGTATTGAGTAAAATCAACTACACTACCACAGTATAGCCTAACTTCCATTGCATTATGTCGTTGGTACCTCTTTAAACCATAAGATAGGTATCGCGATTGTCACGATTTGATATTCAAATGTGTATATTTATCTAGTACGTTACAGCTTGGTAACTCTGGAGGGAAATGGCTGTATTTGGGATGAAGCTTACATAATCCGCGATCTGACTTCATAGGGCCCAATACATTTTTATATGGAAATTGAAATACCGTCGGGTATACTTTACATCATTATGGATATTGAAGAACCTAATGATTGTATCTTTTGAGGAATTTACTTTAGATAACGCCTATCACTGACTAAATAACTTTTTATATAATGATAATTTAAAAATGATTTAAGAAAAGAATAGCTAAAATAATGTTCCTATCTAAACATCTGCTTCGGTCCAAAAAACTCTGAAATAAAAGATTTAAATTATACTTACTTATAAACTCGAGTTTTTTTAACTTGTTTCATTTTGCGTCCAGATCTTTTCGACTTTAAATTACTTCCATAATTTATCTACTTGTAAAGTAAGGACAATGTTGGGCTAAAAATATAAATATAATAATTCCGATGCCAGAGTTGCTAGATTATGTAAATGGCTTTATTAGCATTTGTTTTAACACCTTTGTTCATTCTCCTTTATCTTAGAAAGTTTGTTAAACGGTTAAAGAAGTGACTATAACTACCTATTTATAGTCATCTAATAATAACAAGCTGATAGCTGATGTTTAATGCTTGTCTTGAAATCGAAGTAGTCTAATATTAAAAAAAATTACAAGAGCCTAAAATGAAGAAAAGCGCTGAAAACAATGTACTTTTTCCAATTAGTGTGTCCCTTTTGATTACCTTATTCTAAGGAGGCGGAGCGGAATTGTCTACGGTACGAAGTAATAAAACCGAAGAGTTCTGTTATAAAGCTGAGCGCCAGAATAAGCTCTTCCCTTTCTTTAAAAACCTACCCTAATCCCTTTATTTTAAAATATAAAATACAACTAAGTTCAGTTTGGGAGCTATTCCCTGAAGTTTTAATCAAATTAAATGTTATTCGATGTAGTTGCAGGAAAGCGTATTTTGTTAGGTCATTAACGTTGAAAACGTGCTCGTTGTGGATCCTTTAAATGAAAGACCTTTATAAGGCATTGCGGGCTCAGTTTTGAGTCTACTTCAAGTTTATAAAGAAAGCTATCATTTTAAAGATTTTAGCAATTGTTCAGCGTGTTTACTGGATATTTAGGTGAAAATAGACATAATCGTCAGTTGAATGCTTACTATTAAGCGAAGATTGTAGATAAACACTACTAAATAGTAGCTATACTACATAATATATCCTTCTTAGAACATTAAGAAAGTCGTAAAACCTAACAACTGCCTATAAAGCAAAGATAAGGCTTTGTATTTCCCGAGACAGCAACGATACAATGATTAATAAATAGCGGTACTCACCGAATAACGTATTCAATGATATTTATTCAGGATCGACCCTTTGAATATGTTTGCTAAGTAAGAAAAAGTGAACATTTAGAAAACTGTTTGTTCTCTAAACACCTTCCGTGTCGCGCTCGGATAATGCTGTAACCGCTCTGTGAAAACGAACAAACAGGTTTATTGGTCCGTGATCAGAATATATGCTCGATGAATAAAAGCTCGTGTTAGTTGTTTTTGGAATGGTGTGTTTGTGGCGGGTGACGCCGCAGTGGCGCGGCGCCTCGCCAACAGCCTATCACGCCACTGTCTTAGGCCTCTGGGCGACACATTCTCAGATCGCCACTTAAAATGATTCATACTATTCTGCCCCTATTAATTATGGCAATTTCTTTTTCATACATTGGCATAAAATTTCATGAAACTTTATACTGAAATAGCACTTACAGATTCTATTTGAAGACGAAGAATATTTTCCTTAGATAGATACGTGTTTAAAATGCCAATAAAATACTTGGTTATATCGCCGATAGAACATTTTCTCCATCTAAAGCTTCTGAAATACGGAACGTCTCGGAAAAATCGGACCACCTGGTGACTATAACTTACTTGTACCTACATTTTGTGTCTGCAGATACGAAATATTCCTTTTCCTTTAGATATTCGCTGGAGCGTGATGGTCACAACTTACGGATGTCCCACAGTGTATACGAATATAACCAGCGTTTGTGAAATTTATCTTTGGAGTATCTGAAGACGTTTTCTGTTATTCTTTGTTTTAACCTTTTTGCTTGGTACTAGAGCTATTCAAACCACGGTAGTAAATGAGTGAAAAGTGTTATTTAAGCATTGTACCTATCTAAATTAATCTGTGAAAGTTGCCTCAGGATTGTACACGATACTTGGCATAGTTTGTGAAGTAAAACCGGGCTTATTTAAAGGATTAGATCGTTAAGGTGAGCGGTAATCAGCGCCAAGGGGCGAATAGTTTGAGTATTTTCTACTTTAGGGTGCCTATTAGTTAACTTTGCAAGTAAAGATGCTATCGTAAGTGCTTGCAGTCTGTTTAAGAAGTATTTCCCACATAACATGGTGTAAAAACATAGAAGATATATAATTGTTAAACCTTTGTATTCTGTTCTAACGGCGAAAGTCACATTCGCAATACCCGTTGCAAATCTGTGGTTACCAAAAGAGAGAGATAAATCGGCACTGAGAGCGTATGGAAATTGGTTAGAAAGAGAAATACGGTTGCCATAATTGTGGTTAAATCCCAGGCAGCACACAAGTCAGATAACTGGCCAAGAATTGAACTCTATGCAGGGTTAAGCTTTATTATATATGAATATAAGCTGAGTGTATTACCAAATTATGTATTAAAGTTATTTCTTGCTATAATAATGCTATCAGCTGAATTAGTTTAGTAATTTGCGGATTTTATTTCTTCAAACTGAATAATCATCATAAAAAGACCTGCTACTCAAGAGTTCGTGTAATCTTTTGTATAACATTGGTATAAAATTCCATTATCAAGCATGATACTGGATAAGCTGTATTCTGTTTTCTTTTAGTTGTATTACACACTACACCTTGACAGTTATTCAGCTGCTGTATAAAATAGGCGTTGTTTCTGTTATGAAGCATATAGTGACTTAACAGAAATAAAGATAGCTGTTGTAACTACTTTATGACGCTTTGAGTATGAAATTACCGTCATATGCAGCTAACTGTAGTTAAAGCAATATTAACAGATTCTGATGCAGAAGTTTGCTGCGTAATGAGAAGTACTTAGACATTTTTAAGCTAGAAGAGCTGTTCTGGAAAGTTAGTCAGCATTTAACCGGCTGACAGAGCTAATTGTTTTGTAGGGTTATACTACGTGAAAATGCATCGCACGTTTGTAGTAGGTATATAGTACCTACTATGCTTATTTATTTGTATCGTACTATTATGAATTCTGTACTACAATAATTAGTTATAATTAAGTATGTAATTTTTCGTATCGTAATATTTTTTAACCGACTTCTAAAAGAATGAGGTTCTCAATTCATCGGAATCTTCTATAATTATCTGAATTTGATAAGAACTAAAAATAAAAAATAATATAGCTTTCCTATAATGTGGGTTTTTATTATTATATGACTGAATCCTAATTGTTTGATTTAGAGTACGAATGTGTGTTATTATAGAACAGTTGTCGAAAAATGTTTAATGCAGTCCACTTTTAACCAGAGCACAACTTAATAAGTGGACACTTATAGTCTGTTATGCATACATTAGACGGTAAGCCACTGTGCAATCAGATTTTATTCAGAATGTGCGTCGCCATTATCGAACAACATAACCTAATTATAATGATGTGGGATTTTATACTCAATTACTCAAGTTTAATAACGAAATAAATAAAATATTCTTAAAAAAGTTTTACAAGGTTATTTTTGAACCCTTACATTGAAATAAACTAAAAAAATATTTTACACGTAAAAAACATAACTAGAAGAAATTTTGTTTATTTCTTCAAAACCCGGCTTATCAGGAAGCGCGTGAAAAATTTACACGAAATATATATATATATACACGGTAAAGTTGCATGCGCACCTACAATTTCTTTCATCAAGCCTAAATAAGGGTAAAATTTACGATAGGTAAAATATTATACTACGAATATGTATAACTCTCTGTTCGGATTTGTCAATATTTAATTTGATCAACTTCTTGCTAAAATATACCTGAAATAAGCTAAACGCTGTGTATGATCTGAATATCTGAGCTTTGAAGAACTCAGTCAATTATAATATGTTCATTCATCATTCACTCATCATCTGGCTAAAAGAGCTGTAATGCTTGTGTTAAAGAACAAAATCTTTTTATGTAGAAGATATTCAGCTTGTCGTACAATTATTCAAAAATTATTCATCTTTTACGTTGCTATTACACAGCTAATATAGCATAAGCAGTATATTTTGTGCCCAAATTGCTTGAATAACGTCTGAGTAAGCGCCATATCAGCTATTTACAGTAGTTTTTTTCTGCAATTAGCTTCTATGACTGCTGTTAAACAAAAAATACTCAAAAGGTTTGTGCTGGCTGGGATGTGGCTATGATTAGCAGACGGGTCCTGCGGTTGCCCTAGGGCAACGTTTGTCTGGACCGGTCACCTGCAGAATACATTGTACGTACATATAAAGGGATCTTATAGCAAAGTACGAGTACAATTTTATTAATGTATAAGATATAAGACAAGAAAAGAAGAAAAAAAAAAACCGGCCAAGTGCGAGTCGGACTCGTGCACGAAGGGTTCCGTAAATTACAGTTAAATCAACCTATCTCAAAAACTATAAGAGATACTTTGATCAAACCAAAAATCGTTGAAAGAGTTAATTAGCATGCATCACCTCTATTTTTTTTAGAATTTTATACCCCGTAGTTATAAAAATAGAGGGGGGGGGGACATACTTTTTACGACTTTGAGAGCTGATATCTCAAAAACCGTTCACTTTAAGAAAAATGTTTTTTAGAAAACTTTATATCATTTTAAAAGACCTTTCCATTGATACCCCACACGGGTATGTACATCGAAAAAAAAAATTTCATCCCTCAGTTACATGTATGGGGGGCCCCACCCCCAATTCTTTTTTTTACTATTTAGTGTCATATTTTTGAAGCGGTTCATACAACACATATTCCCATCAAATTTCATCACTGTAGTACTTATAGTTTCCGAGTAAATCGGCTGTGACAGACGGACAGACGGACAGACGGACAGACGGACAGACGGACAGACGGACATGACGAAACTATAAGGGTTCCGTTTTTGCCATTTTGGCTACGGAACCCTAATATAAGACAAAAGGTGTTATATATGCCCTAACTACAATGAAAACAAAATCAAGAATTCTTATACAAAAATGATTCCATTTTAATCTAATCAAAATTGACTTTTTCCCAAAAGAAAAGCCATTCTGGCTGTATTTCACAGTTTTTGTTGATTCACACTTTTTTCTAATATGTAGTTAGCTACGTAGATGCGTAGCACGGAACGGTGACGTAGGTACATGTATAAAGCTTCACAAATATTTACGCTGAAAGCAACTGAGCACTTTTTTATTGATATGAATACGCGCGCAGAGAAATCATCAGGAAAATATGAAGCGTGTTCCTACGTAGAAATATATATTTTCCTTCCCAAGTGGAAAGTTTGAAACGTCAGGAAAATTAGAATGAAACATTTATTGGTAATGAGTCTCAAATGAAAAAAATTTCAACTACGTAACTGAATATCGGGAACTATGTGACCTAAAAAGTTAAGCAATGATTAAATCGATTTAAAAAATTGCGTGGAAGACTAGCAGTTTCTCGCGGATTCAACCGAGAGAACTTCTTCCTGCACCACATAGCCAATGACTTCAGGGTCCACAAAAAATGTTTTCCCTTTACAATATTACTTTAGATTTATTTTAATACTTCAGTCCTGGGTAGTCTTCTCTTCGTGAGAAGACTGTTTTTGTAGCAATATTTTTGGTGGTTTCTGATTACTAAAATTACAATTATCTAGGTCATTTGAACCTGTACCACAACAGGACACAGTAAATTCCACTCGAGTCGTTTGCCCAAATGACCACTCGCTATCGTTTTAAGCTCCACAAATAAGTACCTTCATATATCGCATGGGTACTGTACCGCATAATCCTTCCTATCTGCAATATAGTCTGCAGTATAATCTGCATATAGTACCTACTAGAGTGGGATTTTTGCTGAAAAAGTCTAATAAATCTTTAAACAACAAAAAGCTACAACTAGCAACATGCGTGATATACTTACTATCAGTTGATATTAAAAGAGATTACAGTTGAGTCCACATGTATAATGTAATTAGGTTTCTGGATAGATTGAATACAAATATTTATCAGCAGGTGTTATTTTCCTTTCAATTCCTCTTTTAGCTCTGTTTGTGAAGACATTTATTTCACTTCTCTGGCACAATTTTGCAGTTTTATTGTGCCAGTATTGGATTACAGCCGCAATAGAAGCGTTGGCATTGCGAACGAAAGTAAAAAGAATGATTGCAATCACAAACCTAACGAATGTACGGAAAAAGAACAAAGCAATGTTTTACCCCTAAAAGGTTAAACTGGCATTTTATTAGTTGTTGAGACTGTTGTTTCTAAACAAAATAATAATGTTGTTCATTCGATAACGGTGGGATGTACTGATACGTCGTCAATTACCCGCAGCGGTGCGCTTGACAGTTGGGAATTGACTACGGAAAAACATTGCTTGCATACTCCCGAGTTAGAGCAAAGACTATAAATATAAACAACGCCTGGAGACGCTCCTGTCTCGGGAGTAATGTCAGGGAAACTTATCCAGTTAAACTTTCCAAACCATTTGGGTGCCTTCTGTGTGGCTTCGCTTACAAATTTCTTTTGTCTCAATTGCTAAGGAAAATATAGAATGGCGTGACCATTAACTTATTTTGTAGTAAAATACGGCTTAAATGGAGCTACTTAACTTGTATGGCTCCTTACGTAATGTTTCCGGACACGTAAATGTGTTTTTCTTCTAACTAAAACTGGCGCAGTACAATGTTGGTCAATGTTCCTTATCGTGTACCGAATACTACCTATTCAACGAACAGCCTATTTTATAATTCAGAGTCTTCATATATGAAATAAAAGCAAATCTTTCCATTCATTCTTTGCTCTCATAATCATCTAAGTTGTATAGAAAAATATCTTTGTTTCTTACACTCGTCAAGACTGTTTACTTTGTTCTTCAATAGTCGATTCATAATTGATTTATTCCAGATTTAATATAAATAGTTTCTTACGATTCTGCTAATGACATGATGAAGCAGACGCAACCAAACGATTGGCTATAAATCATCACCGAATGTCGATTCAAGATGACTGTGATAATTAATTGCACAACTAATTCACGCAATCGTTCCATACCTATGAAATCTATATTACGATCCAATTAGTAGATATGTCCACTTGTAAACTCATTTCTTAAAAATACTAGAAATATGGATTGATTGAGAATAAATATTAAAATTCCATCACATGGGAGATTCGTGTAAGAGGCAATGCGGTGCAGTGTGTTATAAAAGATCCTGTTGTGTATAGAACTACTAAAAGTAGTGGGTAATTGTTGTAGAAGCCATGCAATAAATAGTGTATAGCGTCGTTCTTGCCTCGGGCTCGACGCCTCCCGGGAAATTATTGACGTTTTCCGACGAACAAATTGCACTGTTGTTGCAAATCAACGTCCACACTACCGTTTTGCCAATACTTTTATCATATAGGTACCTATCAAGTATGCATCCGTTTAACTGTATTTCTAAACCAAATACAGCCTTCTTATGGTGAATATTCAAAGTGAAGGAAAATTCTCTCATTAATTTATTTATGTGTTCAGTCAAAGCTAACCAATTAAATATTTTGTGCAGACTTTGTGTAAGTAGCTTTTAATTTTAATAGGAGAGCAGCCATGTTTTAAGTACAATATCAAAAGCAAAGGCAATATCAAAGGCTCATTAAGCCATATGTGTGTGGTTGAACAAAATTCGGAGCATGTGTACCTGGTTTTTATGTACCTCAATATACACATAGGTAGAGATTTAAAAGCTAATTGATATAACGATTTTCGGCTTTCGTGAAATAAAATTCACGTCATCGTGAGTAATAAGAAGAGGAGTATTATCTAACAGAGACTTGAAGAGCCTACTTGAGGTACTACAGCGGCGCAGATAAGAGTGATAAATGTACAAAACGTGGAAAGTATATTCGGACACATAGCCATTAAAATGACACGAAGTTTTTCAAACTTACTTTTAACTATTTCACATCCTGTACCCGGGATAAAAATAACATTAAATCTTTTATTCATGTCGCTGGATTTAAATAATTGACAGTTCAGCTTAAAGGTTAATGTATTTTGGAACAGATAGCGAGCAGATTGGACCTTGTTTAAATAAGTAATGACTGTTATACACGAGTTTCATGTATGAGGTGCATCAGCAGACAGCGAGTGAGTCCGCATGAATGAGGCGGCTCGACGATGCGATCGATAGCGGCTAAGTGATGACCACGTCGACTTTCTGTCGGGTAAAGTAGCGGCAACCCGCTGCCTCCCAACTAAACTTGCTAATGTTATTGATACTGCCGCTATACATAAGCCCTTTATTTCGACGGTGTCTGAATCTTGAGCACGCTGTTTGTTACGCAAATTAAAGACTCAAGACTGAAACGTCTTTGTTTATAAATTCTTGCAACTGTTAATGAACTTTACTGCACATAAATAATAAACTATAGTTTCTGTAAATAGTTCTATTAGAGCCAAAAATGTAGTGTAACGTGAGAAATAGCTTGAACATACAGTGCTCTTAACCCCACTCTGAGCTACTTTAATAAATTGTAACTGTGTCGCGCAACATTGTTAAAATTAAGTTATGTGAGCACGGAGTTAGTGTATCTACGATGTTTGTGTGTTTTGGGCACATACTATTATAAGACTAACATCATTATGGTGTGAAGTCACGGAGACCGCATAATGTTGTGTAAGGGAGAGACAAAGTGGATCGTGATTCTTTTGTGACCGCTCGCTTTTGTCAACGTAGACATAGATTAATGCGACTTCAGACGAACTTTTCTAACAAAATATGATCCAAACTATCATTTTTACAGCGAAGAATATTCTTTAAACCGGATAGGTAATAAATTATGCGAACAGTGTCACAACAAAGGTATTGTTTTAAAACTAGCGCACCGTAGTTGCTGTAAGTTTTAATATTGTGTAAGAGGGAGTTCAAACTTTCAGTACTTTACCTAAAAATACTACATTATAGAAAGTAGGTTATCGCGATAAACTATTTTATTGTCATTTGACCTAAAAAGTTTACTGCAATCAGTGTAAAACAAAAATAAAGTATAATTATGTTTCCGTGAATATCGTTAAGTTTGCCTAGGTACTGGGGGAGGCGTAATTGTTAGGTGTAGCGGGCCTCCATTCCACTAACGAGTTAAATGAGTTAGCAATTTGCCGATGTATCTGCTTAATTGACTGCGATCATTAGTGCATCGCATGTCTTTTTGAGATTTAATCGTTGTGTAATGTAGTCACTATTCCGACATAATTGTGGACACACTACTTTCTAAACTGCATTATCAAAGTTGTTTGTTAGAGTTGTTTACAAACTTTCTTGGTTCAGTAGAAAATGCTGAAGGTATATTATCTTTTTCAAACCATTAACTTTAATGTAGATATAAATTACTACAGCGTGGTACCTACCAAGAAAATGTGCGAACATTTTCCGATATTTCATTTCAGCAAGCGATAAAAACTGCTAAGTTTACCTATGAAATATTACCTTGAGAGAACTTGTGGAATTATTCTAGAGAGTAGGCTATGTAGGTACTACATCCGTCTCGATGCATTATGCTCAATGTTTCACTCTATTGGTGTGCTCCTACTGACTTCTACTAGATCCCTTTTCCTTCATTAGAATACGGCCCTCGTTACATTATAGTAGTTAAAACTTTCGTTTTCATAAATTCCCGCATAAAATATAATTTACGTACAGCTAGTGGAGCAGAATGTTTAAAAGGCCCAAAACAAAGACGTCGAATTTTGAAGACAAAGATTTAACTTAAATATTTCCGAAGTAAATACTCGCTTTCATGAATAAAACATGGAGCGCAGATTAAAAGCGATAAAACTAGCGCCTGAAAAAGGTTCGTACTATTTGAAAATTAACTTTGGCGAGCGTATTTTGAAACGGTCTGGACATTGCATGAAATTGGATGGTTTAATTCGAGTTTCAACAGTTCATGTTACGATTGCGTCTGCTTCGTATTGCAGAACAATCCTCCTAACGAACTAATTAGTTCAAATAAATGGCAATTTGCCTGAGCTAGGCCGTTCGGACTAGTTTCCTGAAAAATTTCAACGGGAGCCCCCAATTGCGCGAGCCTCCGATGAATTTCCGACGGCCGGGTCCATATTTCCGGGAAATGACGAAGCGTTCACGTGAATGTGTAGGCCGTAACGGGGACCTTCGCGATTCGTTCAATATGTTTAGGATAAATGATGGCGATGAATATATCTCCTACCTGAAACTGTTATCAATACTAATGATGTTATGTCAACTTGCGCAGTTGTAGCCTTTAGTTTTATGATAGCGATTAATCCTGAAGATTTATTTTCTGTTTTCCGTCGTAGGATATTTATTTTCTGTAGCTTCCTGTTTCTTCAAGGTCATATATTACCACGGATTAGATATTCACAAAGTACTAGCAAGATTTAGTTTGTGATTCCAAAAAGAGACCAGTGTTGAATTTAAAGTTCTCAGCTTATTGAAATTCCTTTAGTATCTTCTGGGACTCAAATAAATCACATAATCTCATCTCAAAACTAAAAGCGTTCAGTATAATTTTATGAACATGTTTGAAAGTATTTGCGCTAGTAATATCAATAAGTTATTTGTCTTGAAAACTTCCACGAGCTCAGAGCTGTAAACATGTCAACACGCCACTTTTTATTCCGATAATAAAACGGGTATCATCTATTTTCACGTGGAAAGCTGTCCGACATTTAGATTATAAACATGTTACACAACAGATTTATTTCATCAGACACTCATTTTGCTACTGAAGTTTCTAGCTAAACTATTGCCCAGTTCTGGCATTTAACATTCGTCACTGAATTCAACCATGTAGTTTATTGGATTACATGATAACAGAGACAGTTACAAAATCATTTAAAGAGTCTATTTGAGAGATCTAAGTGCTTATTTTTACTGCTGCGGTTAACAGCCACATGTTTTTCACAAATTGTGTCGCAAACATTACGGGATGACGCCGGCGCCATAATGCCTCACGAGTTTCAAAACTGAAACTACCTCGTGTAAACTTAGTAGATAACGCGAGTATGGCGCCTACTACGCAGCACCGACCGGCTTCCTTTGACTTCGTCTTGAAGTAATTGCATTTATTTTGTGTGTTTAGTACCTATACGAGGGGAATGTTTGCGTTCATTCAATTTGCAGCGAGAAGCCCCTGAGGGCGGTAATCCCTGGCTTAGGCCTGTTGCGTCCTGCTTTTGATACTCCTCTGCGCACGACGCCGGCTCTCATCGAATTGTTTTTACTAATGTATGTGGGCTTGTGGGCTCCGACCACTCTACCTTCTGATGGCTGGATTACTGACTTCATGCGGCTATTGCTTTGTGACTCAGATACTCTTTAGGTTTACCTGTTGTGCCTGCCGAATTTCTGTTTAAAACAACCTGTGGGTTACCACCCGGTGGCTGATCACAAGACTATTTGGAAATTAGGCTTTCCATATTGCTATGAAAATCTATCTATCCAGGCATAGGTACAGTTGACAATGTTGTATCAAAGATACTCCTTTACGAAAACAAAGGAAGCACAAATACCCAATTGATTTCTCATACCACCCACCGTGGGAATAATGGCAGCATTCAAAAAAGTACGATACATTTTCATAATGAGTGCGTGTAACTCCTCAGTTCAGCCCTCTGCGACCCAGAAACCGGGAGTTGCACTTTAATATAGCACGGCACTGAAGCGAATGCCGGATTTTCTATTCTCGGCCTTGTCTGTCAAGATTTATGTGTTGTGCCCCTTTAGGTTTTTGCAATATCCCGTGGTACACATCGCCGATTTGTTTTCTTTTCGACTCAACTTTACGTCTGTATTTTTAGTTCAAATGAGAGTGTTGAATCGGAGTTGATGAGAGCTGTTCTTTTATTGACGTTGAGTTCTTTGGTAACTGTCTGTTATTGCGCGATATTTTTGTCTCGATGTTGTTACAGTTACATACATACAAACATACATACATACATACAACTTAATGGATTTGTTTTGGTACAGTATTAACATTATACTAATACGAGTAGAGAAGTATTAAACGTAAATGAACAAGTAGGATATTTTATACTCAACTGTAAAATGTAAATGAATAAAGTTCCTCTGCCAACATGAAATACACACGGTAAAATATCAGCTGGCTATCTATGTCAAGTTCATTCATAGTGAAAGTTGTCTGCTTTTCCAATAACTTATTTACAGGGTCGGGAATTACTATTTGTAAACAAGGTAGGTCACGGTTTCACTGAAACGGGACTGCATTCAGTCGACCCGACGCAATATATAAAATAGAGATGAATTTTCATGGTTTTCCTAGAACTGGACCGTTTCACTGTTCATTTATATGTGTGTGTTGATTCATGAAATGGTGAATAGTAAAAGCGAGTGTATGGTACCTACTACTACGCTACTATTACGTAAGTTGTACTTTCAATACACAGCTGATTCGGTAAATTGACCTAGTGATATTGGTTAGGTTATTCTTTTTATGCGTTTGGCAAGGCGATTTTAAAAGAACGTTTCATCACTCATCATTTCTTTTCCACAAATGATGGTGAAGATTTTCACGCGCGGGAGGGTTGTCATGTCATTTTTCAAACAAACTGCCAGCACGTAACGATGGAGCGTATCCGAACGGGATAAACGATAATCAAATTATCGTGAACGATGTTTAACACTGACTTTATTGCCTGGGAAAGATTTCTGAACAAACATAATGCTTGACAGGGTTCATAGAAAATTTTGATTTATATTAATGAATACGAATTTATTGCTCTATAAATCTTGTTAGTCTGTTATGTAGGTAAGACCACTGACTTAAAATATTGTTATTTATGGAGTTAGCAACTTTTAAATATTGAGTCATGTAATAAAACAAGTGACAGTAAGTTAGACAGGCTAGGGTGCGACTAAGTATCGTCACTAATGGAAGCACGGGTGTTTTATTGCCATATTGGCTAGCGTTCACTTCCAGCATAATTTACGCTCGTTTGTTTCCTACAAAAAATAAATTAATTGGACTACTTGAGCCGAACAGCTATAGAATGAGTATGGTGAAGATGTTTTCATCTTAGAATATATGCTGAACTGAAAGTACGTAATTTACCAGAGGGCCGAGACGAGTTTATCGCAGGCGGGGGTAATTTCTCTTAGAGCCGTTTGTACCAGAATTAAGTGGTTCCGAACGTGGCCGGGGCTTGTCTTATCCCGGATGTGTTGCTCGATACTACCTCTTGTACTCACGTACTTCGTAAGTGTGATCTATATCGCAGCTATTTGTATTAAGTGTTTGTGGACTCTTTGTGTTAGAAGGAACCCACGTATCTACTTGCTTATATAGGTATTTCTCCTTAGTATATGAATCTTTTATTTACTTGTGCAATAGAAGTGGTAGGTCGTTGAATACGCTTTATGATCTTTGGTACCTACACCAAAACTATCTACTATATTATACTCGTTTGGAGTTGGTTGTAAGGCTGAGTGAGTTTGTACATTTCCAGATACTCCAACACAGAAATAAAAAGTTATTTACACTGTAGAGTTTTAAACATTTATCAGTATGTCAGTTCATTGAAAAATAACGTTTTTCCGCAAGCTATTAAACATTGCCGGACTCGTTAATAGATACCTGCCCACGGAAACAGCAGACATTACACAGATTAATGTCTTTCGCCGATAACTGTTTAGCGCTCGCTCTAAATGACAAAACATTGTATCGCGTGTTTTCCTAAATTTAACGGCCCTTTATTTCTAACTCGATAAATAGCTATTCGCGGTAAACTTAGCCCATTGGAGAAGTTCGTAAGGTATAACGTGTATTCGTCAAAAAGCGGACCGGAAGTCGTTGGCAGTTCCACAAAGGTCGAAAGTTGGCATTGAATCGCAAATAAGAGAGATATTCAACCAAACTAGAGCCAAATGTGGCTATAAATTTCTGAACGGGCGTCACTGCCCTATATTTATACAGATTGTAAACTTCGCCGTCACTACAAATTGAAACTGTGTATTGGAAAAATGGATTTCTAATCACGTCTTTTCTTGCAGTCGTAAAGATGTATGTCTATAAGTAGGTATACTTACAGCAACATACCTACTCCTGTGCATGGTTCCCCAAATATACGCAAACGAACAATGACACCCCTTGTGCTTTCCTTGCAAAGCAAATAAATGTGACAACTTGGAATGACATTTAAATGAAACACTCACTGGTTGGAATTGACAAGCCAAGGGAAAAGTGACAACTTAATTTCGTAGAATCTTGATGAAGGGAGTCCTCTGAACAATTTAATAGGTTTTAAAGGTCTATTTGACAGTTGTCGAAATATTTTCTGGAAGGTTCGAAAGTGCCGGTCGACATGATTATTCGGAATTTCGCAATTATCTATTGTTCCTTGTAGCATTTCAAAAATGTATTCATTTTATTAGTCCTGCGTACATTCATTTAGTACTTAACGTTATTTCATTGCATAATGATAACTAGGTAGGAGTGGTCCTGTATTTTTGTGGACGAGGGTATTATGTGATGATAATAAAACGACGAAACTCTGAAAATTGCGGTTAAAAACAGTTGCAACACGACTGCGGTAATGGACACGAGGTGCACAAATGTATTATCACTATGTTGAAATATCCAGGATTTATTTAGAGTTTTCATTGTGTCCACAAAGAGTTGAAATTAACATAAAAAGTGTTGGCAAAAAAAATGTGACAAATGGTTATAAGAGTTACTGCAAATACTCGTAGCAGAAAATTAATTAGAGGTAAATTATCCAATTTCAAGAACGTAGGTACTTCATTTTGCGCGGAGCCAAAGCTCTAGCAGTTTGCAAAATGAGAAACATCAAATCTGACATCATGTAATTAGTTCACAAATAAACTATTGGATATTTTGTTGTGACGCAAAATAACTTGCGCTAACAGTTAATAAATTACAGTTTCATTCAGGTCAATTTACAGGCGACCGTTTAATTAACAAAAAATTGAATAATAACACGAAGTTTTGCAATTTTGCCGTGCTCTACCGCAGTTGCTGACATGTGAATACATGAATGCCTTTGTAAATCGTTTTTCTGTAAGCAGCAAAATTTTATGTTTCTGAAATAACATTGTTTAAGTAACTTAATAAGTTTTCTTTCCAAGGCGTGCCGTGTAAACTTAAGTAAAGTGTGAAAATAGCCTTCAAACGTGCCTCATTTTAGTATCAAAATACTCATCTAATCATAGAAACCCAAGAGTTCTTGTCCGTGACCGAGGCGTGATTGTCAGCCATTCTATGAATATTCGTACTTATGAAATACAGCGGAATCACAATTTCTCACAAAGGATGGCCAGGCAAGCCAAAAAAGATCTTATTTGGGCGTGGAGCCCCTGGCCATAATCCACAGGGTGCGGGATGTAGGCCGCACTCAAGGGGCGCATTATCACGGCATTATGCTGATGCGTGGCTGAGTCCTCAGCGTCTCCGTGACGTCACATTTATGCCGGATTTATGCCAATAATCTTTTTGAAGCGCCTTTTATTAATGCTGCGTCTATGTTTTATACCGTCAACTTGCTTATTTATTATAGTGATTTACAACTTAAACGCCTCGTTAGTAAGGTTGTCCTTACTATGACCGTTATTTCTAGCTTATATATTTTCTTCATATTAGGTATATAGAAATCGTTTTAAAAAGTATAGATACGAATGTCTCTTGAGTGTTAGTTTGAAGTGTTTAACTATCATAAGTATTTTTATTTCAGTATAGAGGATTCATATTTGTTGTAAACATGAAGGAAGATGTTTTGGTAGTGGTTGAAGATATTGAAGATATTTATTTTCCTGTCTGACTGACCACTATTTCTCTATTTTCTACGCCTGAAACATGAAGACACGAGTAGGCAACAAAACGCTGAAATGTCTACAGTCTAGATACACTATTTCAACAATAGCAGTAACAATGAAATGGCGATCGCTGGCATTTAGTGGCCTTTATAATTTTATTAAAATATTTAAGCACGCGCTCAATAGACCTGCACAGTGACTTTCGTCTCGAAAGGGCATCGCTCCGACTATGACTTTCTTTAAAGTTCATCTAACCTTTGTTATATATCAAAAATTATGTCTTCATCTTTAAAAAGTTTTAACTGGAAAGTGTCTCTTGTGTTTTTTTTTGCGTTGGGGTTTAGGGGCCGTTCAGTTCTTCAAAAGAGCGAAAGTTATGTCTGGGGGAGCCTCTATCAGAGAGTCACGCGTCGTTGGCTTCGTCGCACTTTTGTTCAGTGACTCGCTTGACACTTAAGGAAACGAGCACTGAGGTCGCGCCCCATCTACTTTATATGACAATGTTATTTTTGCTTCATGGCTTAGGTACATCTCTATGAACAAAATTAAATCTTAATGTAACATTTAGGTAACTGAAACCGAATTCGAAAGCAACTGAAGAGTTTTAAACATTGTTAGGATTAGGAGCTGTCACATGGATAAATTCTCACAGTTTTTAAAAAGTAACTCAAAGTAAAAAATAGAATCTAAGCAAGAATGGACGCGAGAGAGATGTTAAATGCGATACAAAAGTTTTGTCGGCAACTTAGCTGTTCCAAGTTAAAAGTGTTGTAAGCAGGGCCGTTATCCAATAAAGCTTTCACAACTTCCCTTTTTACGATTCATCTGGGACAAGGCAGTTATATGCCATAATCGTTACAGCCTCTCTGCCACTGTTAAACGTCATAAATGTCCCACCGGGCTGGTCTCGATTATAGTCAGGTGTTCTTACTGCGAACGTAACCAGATTAGTTAGAGATTTTGCATGGAATTGAAAGATGACCAATTTTCATTACAGCAACTACGACATAGTTACTCCTTTATCAGTTCAAGTGTGTGTAATTTTTTTTTTGAAAGTTATAAACTTTTATACGGTATTTTAGTGTTCTCTTAACCGCTTTAAAAGTCGCAAATGGTAAGCATGAAGTAAATCTTCTAGTGGCGTACTCTAAAATTCTTTTGTTGTTAATAAAACTAGTATTCTCATAAAGTCCTATTAAACTGTAGCATAAAACTTGTAAGGTAAAGGAATTTTCCTTATTTCTCGGTTATGAATTCCGCTAGAGGATTTCTTTATTTACTTGCAACTGTTGTGAAATATACGTGTTAGTAGTACGGAAGAAAATGAAACTCTATTTTATGTGACTCTGGAGACATTTATATTTAATTTCGCAAAAAGTTTGCCTCTTTCAAGAGCTGTAAAACTTCTGCTTACAAAAGCTTGACATTAAATAGTCATGTACTTAATATTTATTGGGCAACAAGCCCTCAGTAAGTACGAGGTGGTAAAATGTTTCGAAGAATAATTACTTTTTCGATCCAGAAGATTGTGATCTCAAAGGCGCCACTCGTTCTCGTCATCCAGTGCCTATTTCGCCTAAGACCCTTTGAATATTTCTTCAGACGAGAATTTGTTTCCTTTTTAACTACTTTGAGTAATATTACAACGTTGATTCACAAAGCTTTTGTGTAACGTTGTCAAGTAACCTTTCAAACCCACTTTATCGCTTTAACAGGAGGCGTCGTGTTGTTGGTTCTATGATGTCGGGTTTGGACGTTTTAAGTAGTCTTATCGGATGGTTTTTGTTTGAAGTGCCATCGTTGGGGGTTATAATAGCAAGGTAAACCCGAAAATTGGTCCTGAGCTCATTATAATGCGCATGAACGCGACCTAAAATACACAGCTGTGACAAGGTTGAATAAAATATACGGTTTGATGTAAGTTTTGATTTACGGAAGATTTAAACATTGATATGAAGTAAGTAAATCTTATGAAGGATTTATTGTATACCTTATCTTCTGCAAATATCATTTTGTTCGCTCCTAAATTAAAAAAAGTAGATTAATAAAGAGAATATTTATTGATGCGAACAGAATTGTTAATGAATGTTACTTAATTCCATAAACGAAGGTACCAATTTGAATTAATAATCGGTTCAGACAAAGAAAACGAAATGAAGGGAAAAAATGGAAATTGCTTTTTTTCTTTTATCTACTGGCCTTAAGTAAAGGTCGCAAAATGTGCCTATGGCACTTGACTTTTTCTGAGTTTATAAGGAACGGTCTGTATGCGGTGCTCTCTTTGTATTTTTTTAATAACTCGACGTACCTACGTTAGTGTTTGTTTAACTTCATATTATTCCTAGTAATGAAATGTTTATAACTTTTTTCATGAATATAGCGCATGGATAAAACAGCCCCTTTTGCCGATACAAAATGAGGGACATATCCAAAACAAACAATATTTAGTAAAAAGCTTGACGTGATAAGATATTTAACGACGTCATTAATATTTGATATCAGCTAGCGAGTAACCGTCACGAATAAAGGCTTAAAACAACTTTCTCCGGGATGATTTTACGAGCGTTGAGTTTAGGGTTACTGTACAAGTTGATGGTACCTGCGTAATTGCTGCGGTACTCCGCCGATATTTACCGACCACGTTTAAGAGCACTGAATATTGCATTCGCTACCTTCTGCTTCAGGAGCCACGAACGTGAACTGAAAGTGTGTACCTGCCTTACTTTATTACTTTTCCACGATTCATGGCGCAGATACCTACTGAAACTGTTTTAAAATGTAACGTTCAGGAGGTGGGTGTTATGAACACAAACGGGTACTGCAAGTGGAAAATATTATCTTTGAAATTGCTTTGGCGAAAGGTTCATTGAATCAGAAAGCCCCTGTGCTCTTTCAAGAATAGAGGGTACTGATACGGTTTATGTACCTATCAAATGTTTTATCTACTAGTGTGAAATTGTTACATTTCCCGAGCAATGTTAACCTCTATCAAAGTACCACGTAAGACTTTCTTCTAAACTTGAATTGAATAGCCCCAGTCGCACAAATTGAGGTGAATGTTTTCATTAATTTTCTCGCAGAGTTGGGAATAGCCTACATTATCACACTCGCCATAAAAGAGCATATTAATAACACGGCATCATGCTCGTACGTCAGCGTCGGGGTCGGAATAAACAGTCGCTTAGCTGCCGTTCGTTCACCGACGCAGTGTGTACACAACTGTGTTTAATAACAACTATCTAGCGAACCACTACCGCATCGTTTGTGTCAAAATATATCGTAAATATTTACTTTAATAGTCGTTAAGTATGTACTACAACATTTATAGCCGCATCAGTTTCCGATTATTTTTATCTATACGGCACACGGTTTCACAAATCCGGATGAACGGTCGATATTTGCTTATTATGGTTTAAACTTAACTGAAATTGGCACGGAATGTATTTTTATCATCTGCTCTGTCATCCTTAATGACCCAAATATTCTGATTTAATTTTTCTGTGTTTAGGTAACAAGATTACTTAAGTGTATGATGGGTAATTCTAGTCGTTAAAAAGATTAGTAAGATTAAGTAAACCCTGAAAGAAACCGAGTTTTTACCTCCATTGTAGAACAAAATGAAGATTCCAGAATAGCTTAGAAGCTACGCCGATATTATCAAACGTATTATTAGGTCGAGAATTGGGCCATGTGATTTCAATTCGTACCCTAAATAAAATATTACACACGAAATTGGCTTTGGCAGCCGCATGTTCGTTGAAACGCGCTCATGATTTTGTGTGTAACCTTCCATTGATTATGCAAATAAATCTTAATTGCCTGTTTCGGCGCTTGTAATAAAACAAACAGAAGCTTATCCTTGAGAGTTGATGAAAAGCTGCTCCCCCTAATTATGTCGATGGATCCGCAAATAGCTAATAGTTGTGATTGTGAGCCATTTCAGCAAACAATGGCTGAGCAAGAACAGCATTAGGACAACTATCCATTAGCTTAGAAGTATAGGAGTGGCCGGCGAAGGTCACAGTCGACACCTGTTATTTATTAGATTTGTTTCGATCCCGGATAATCTCGTTACAGCTGACCCACTGCGCGCGCCCTTGGCAAACCCAATGAACGAACGACATTTTTCGGTTAGTGAAAAACGTTCACGGGAGGGCCATTACGATTTTGATGGCGCTCTTAATGGTAAGTAATTACATGAGCGTTCATCTGTAACGCCTCGGGAGCTTTGATATTATGTCATTCTGCCTATATAAATTCGAGAAAGAGGGGTTATCAATGTTGAACTGAAATCGGAGTCTTAAATAATTCCTTATTTAAGCCAAATCATATTAAAAACCATAATACTATAGTGAAGTCCGTCAGTCAGAAATTAATTGGTATCTAAAGCAAATCATTAAGGAATTTAACGGTATGATAAGGGTAGATTGAATTACAATGGCATTCATGATTGATGACATTTGCGATATCAATTTGAATTGAATACAATGTCCACGGCTTGGGTTTCGAGAGGATATTGAAATCGTTCATGTCAATTGCTAAAGCCATTATTCAAAGGCCGTATAACTGTATGTTTTGAACTCCGCTGTGTATTCGCATAAGGTATTGCGGTCGGACGGTTTGCACCCTCGTCTTTAAAGCAACCTAAAATTTTAACGAACGAGGCGTCGAACGATGATGTGTGGAGTGCGCTCTCGTAGCCCATTCGACGTGATCACCAGTTCATGAAAAAGTAATATGTATGAATTTTACTGAAGTCTGCGCATTTACTACACTGAACGTGTATGATGCACATTGCACACAGTTTGTTACTCTGGCGATGACATCGGAGGCGCGTGTCATACTCGATGACGCTCACACACTCTACAAGGTTTACAACTCTACCGATCGGATGTTTTGTCAAAACACGACCCACATTACGAAACACTCACAAAATTAGGTTTTAGTGGCATATAAATAATTTATACATCGTAAAAGTGACCCAATAAAAAGTGGAATAAAGAAAAGTGGTTTATTTCCAAGTTACACCGATTTTATCAAGTAAGCGAGCGAGCCCAGTCGGGATTTTGATACTGTTATAGTCTCGCATTACCCTTATCTTTTCCTTGCATATGTTTGTTATTATATTATGTTCGTAATTTTTGCAGTATTTGATTAGATAAATCTCAATCACTCACGTATCATCTCTCACAAGAATTCCAAGATCATAAAATATAACGTTTTGTAATAATATAGTTCAATAGTAAATGATGAAAAGTCGATAATAAAACAAGTCTTCACTTTCTGTTTTTCAGCGTTCATTTCTAAGCAAATTCCTAAGCAATTTAAAGACAAAATCGGTAAGCTGCGATCAAATCACAGCATTCAAAAGACTATAATAGAAAATAACACGTTTTATTGTAGCACGGCAAGCCTCGAAATTGATCGGCTCCCGTAAGCTGAAGGGCAGAGGGACAGGGGCGGCCATTGTTTGCATCTTTTGTTTGTTGGCATGCTGGAACCGGTAATAACGTTCAAGCATTAAAATTCGGGTCAGGTTGTTGACACAAATTTATGAAGGCTGTTAGAAAAGGGTAGCTATAATTCTACGCATTATCCGCGACACGTTTAGTAAAGAATCTGAAAAACGAAATAGAATAATGAACATATCTTGCATATTTGAGATTAGAATACCTAATGTACTTATTGAGCACGAACTCTTTCCATACGAAGCTTACGACTGAGTGCTCACATACGAGTAATCCAATCTGAATGTTCAGAAAAAGCTGTACAAACATACTATTTGAATAAATCGTAGCGCTAAGATAGATTCATTATTCAGGAATAATTCGCGTCCCTGTCACCGGGGACAATGGGAGGGTCCCGACCCGAGTGAAATGTAGCAGTAAAACTTTAAATTAAGGAGCCAATCGCGAACGGATATAAATCCACTTTTTGTCGCAGTGATTCAAGGCCCACCTTATGCGAACTATTTCTTAACATTTAACTGTGCATGTCCATTCATTCGAATATATATGGAGGCCCCTTAAATACACAATAGAGATATTGAAGAGATTTATAGGTCACGCAAGCCTTGATTAAAACCCTCTGAATGGTAGTATGCGAGGGTGGGTTTAATCCCACCGCTTTCCATTTGTATATTTTACGTTATTAAATTAATATTTGAATTTACACATTTCCGCAGCTTTCTAAAGCTCTTGGGATTTTTAAGCTTAAACCACTTGACATATTTGCGAATGTAAATATTAATGTAACCAGCGTGTAATCTACGGATGGTTTATGGTACATAGCTGAGTAATTTGACGCCTCAAGTTTAATTGTTGTGTTTGCCTAGCTTAAACACATTAGCAAGTTGATTGTATACCTAAGTTTAAGTTTATTGTCGGTGAGGGGTGGCGTCATTATTAAAGGACTTAGCTTTAATTAAATAGCTAAGAAACTATTTCGGTTAAATGGCACCAAGCAAACGTAAACTATCCCGAAAGTTGTCCAATTTTCACGAAAATTTATGTGAAAGCACATAAATTCGAAGTTAATAAAATGAAAGAACGATTTAATTTGAATTTTATAATAGCTTCGTCATATTGCCTCTGTTAAAATTATACAGTTCATATTTTTGTTTATTACGCAATTCTCCCTTTTCCACTTTGAAATATAGTACCTACATTTTAAGGCCTGTTCACTTAGCGGTATATTATGCGTATTATATTTAACAGAAAGTGTACCGTAACACTTACACCTAGACACTTATATTTTCTTCTACGCCAATGTCTTTGATCTATTAAGTTAACGATAAGCTGTAAACATTCGTAGCGACACTTATGGCAACTATTCGTGGCGACTGACCTGCGGCCCTCGCCTCCTTGCAGGCGAGCACCATGCTGTGCCGCACGTCGGGGTTGTCATCGGCGATGGTCTCGCCGACGGCCACGAACCGCTCCACGGCGCAGCACACGGCCGCCCCGACGCGCTGCACGGCAGCCCCGCCGGACGCCTCGCCGCGTGACGCCACCAGACTGCTGATCTGTGACAATAAGCCATTATCATTCATATGTTCTTTGTTAAACAATAAAAAAAAACAATTTATTGCAATATATGGCCAAATATGACAACCTAATTTTAAGATTTCCTCGCAAGTGAGATTGGATCTCTTTTTTTCTCAAGAAAATTTTCCCCGTATTCTCGTTTCATCCAATTTGTATTCTCGACGTCCGACGTCGATGCTATAAGATTAGCTACTTGATTAAACTACGCTTTAAATTGGAAAATCAATAGAGTTATCGGCAGTTTATTGTTCATTTGATAGCCTGGCAGTGGGAAAATGCCTTGCAGAAAATAAACAGGTACCTACGAGAAAATAATATTAGATTTCTGGCAATAAGAAAAACGTAACAGGTTCGCTGCCTATCGGTTGTCACATTTAGCTTGTCGTGAAGGCAGAATGTCGATATTAGTCTACGAGAATGATAATTATGTGTCTCATTTTCCAAGTTCCTAGATATCGGTAACATAAATTGGCAGCCTGCGAAGCTCGAGATAGCGGGGGCACTGAATATAGGCTGGATACTTTACTGCTTATTTAGAATACTTATTTATACCTTTTCATTATTTAACGGCATGTTTATCAACTCCTATAAGTTTTAAGATATAAATTACTTCAAGATATAATATACTGAGTTACGCCTTTACTGTTTTTGACTTCTTTCTGCGTTTTCACTTGTGTAAAAATATGCTTTTGTGTATGGATATAATTAATGATAAGGGTTTCCGATCCTCTAAATAAGATCATAACGAGGGTCAAAAAGTTCTGAAAGTCAGATACATTGGAGTAAGAAAGTACGTAACTTCTTGATTTGCTACGCGTCGCCGCAGCCACACTGCGGTGGAAAGCTCTCGGGGTACAAATATAACATAACATTGTTTCATGGAGACTGGAGAGCAAACCATTTTGCTACTTAAATATATAGGGTCGGTCTGCAAATAATGTACGGTAACTTTATATAAAACAAGAAAAAATATATTGAAAGTACTTGTAATATAGGTACTTATGATATGATATTTTCATACAAAAGAATAATAATCAGGCGTTCATTCAAATTGTTTTCAGGTTCCACAAATTAATTCGGAGGCGCATGTTACATTGAAAACAGGACAATGATATTAATACAGGTGAATGCCTTTGAATGTCTTCACAGAGTCCGGCTAATCCTTCAGCCGTCCGTCATAACCGTCACATAAAGGAATACGGTGACTATTTAGATTTGAAGCTACACAGCTCCTTTGATCCTTTGAAACCCGTGAAACTTCAATTCTAATATTATTTAACCCTTCCTCGCAAATACAGAAAATCACATGAAATGTTTATAACTCGGCAACTTTGCACTTAAACGTTGTTTGTGTGAGAAATTGCAGGTGTCCGATACTGAATAATAAATAAAGTGAGTAACTTCTCGTAATCTAAGTTTCTTTGTGTGGCATGAAGAAATAATGTCAAGTAAATAACGGTAATAATCAACCATCGGCTATCTGTAATTTAAGAACAAAGGCTGCAATATAGCTTTGATACGAAAAACCATTGCGAAAATGGCAATTCCGCCAGTTAATGACCTAGTGATTAAAAATAATGTTTGATCATTTCTATTTAATGGGAAAAGAAGATTTGATAAGAAGACTGGCAGGAACAATGCGAACGCAATCAGAACACCTGCGGGATTTTCTAAATCCGGTGAAAGACGACCGGGTTCGAGGGTACGGAATATTTCCTTTAAATTCAGCGAGGTGCTATAATACATCGTTGGAGTTTGGAATAATGACGCAAAAGATTCAATCAATCTGTCAAGGGATCTGCGCCCCAGCATTCACTCGTAGAATTGTTTTTGCTTATCGAACTGTACTACGGTAAAACATGCAATTCATCGAACTAACTCAACGATTTATTAAATAATCAATAATTGTTTCGCATGGTGGTTATTTCAGAACATCTGATATTGAGGGCAATTTGTAAACCATAAACATGCTTGGCAACTAATTTGCATAGAATTAAAAGCCTTTGGCTGTGTCTGGTATCGAAGGTTAAAGCTCTAAAATTTATTATGTTTACGCAATATTTTTTCTTGAAAGGATTGTTCCCTGGTTTCAATTAATAACTGTTGAATTATTTATGGGCTTAATATGATATAGATTAAATTAAAAATTCAAGATGTCCACAGGGTCGTGTTGCACAAAGGATCTGCAGTGACATTGAGTTGCGGCGCGTCGTCTTTGTTTAGCTAGTTGACTGCTCCGAGTACGAGATAAGTCAAACAAGTACAATGTCAACTCCAGTCACTCGCACGTTACGTAAGCCACTGAAAACTTTGCTTAGCCAAATCAATGTTACACCTTGATGGCGTTTATGATCCTTAATTATTCCAGACTGATATTGTAAACATCGTCTTTATCATGAAATAATTGTTTTACGCAAACGCTAAATAGTAAATAGCGAGTATTTATTCACAAAACTACGGTGGATGTCGTGCTCACAACTTACATTTATATAAATATAAAGGAAAGAAGTAACCTGAATGTAGTTCCTACGGTTAATTACCACTGCAATAAAAAATACAAAGACGAACGGAATTCAATTAAAAGTTAAATGCCGAACTTTGCATAACTTAATAAATACTTGATTACCATGATGCCAGGGAATGTTTGGTTCATTTGCTTTTTTTAATGCAACAATTAAAATTAAGTTTTATCTTGAACTTGCCTCATTCATCTCAAAAATAAATCGAGATATTTATAAGAAAAACATAAACCACAACAAACTTTGAGTCCATGACGTAAGAATGCAAGAAATTCAATTAAACATTATTTTGGAAGGTGGTTTGAGTGTCGTCGGCCGGGACGCGGGGCGAGACCGCGCGGCGCGAGCTCCGATCAAGGTCGTTCTTGCACGCGAGCTTCTTTGCCACCCCGCGCCAACACTACTTGTTGCGCTACACGCTGCATGGCCAGCAGACGAGCTGGTCGTGCGGGAGCCGGTACAGCACTGAGGGTCGAGCTCAGCGAGCACCACGTACCTGAGGCTCCCGGCGCGCGAATTCATCGTCATCGGAGAGAGCGTCCATGTCTTGGAGCGCGTGGCGCGCGGGCGGTGGGCGCGCTCGGCGGCGCGCAGTCCGCGGGCGCGCACGTGCTGCGTGGCGCTGGCGTGTCGCTGCGGCACCGCGCCGCTCCGCCCGCGATCGCCGCGGCACTGACGGACCCGGCGCACATCGATCGCACCTACCCGCCCGCCCCACGACGCGCCGCCCGCTACGAGTCCACGTGGCCGCCCGCCCCTCGTGCTTACTATGACACCCCAAACTTTTGGCGCTACTAACTTATACTTTACTTTATCTTTCGTCAATAAGCTTGACAAACAGCATGCAGGTTATGCTTAAAAGCGATCCTGGACGGGTCAAACATACATAGACATGGTAAAAGTCTTGTTGATAATAAACTAGCTTCTTTTGAAACAGCCGCCGCACTCGATGCCTCGTCGCGGCTGCGCGGGCCGAGGAGCAACAGATTGTTGTCGTGGGCGGGAAGTTCTAATCGCGGACGTCAAACCGGCGACGCAATAGAAATTACAGCTACTACGAAAATAAAAGTACGGTTTTAGTCGCGTACGTAAAAGCGGGAATTATCGTCGGTGTTCTCGTCGAGCGCGACGTCACAGGGCCGCCGACGACGCAATCCGTTCGGTCGGCGCGTAAGGCACGCGGCCGGCGCGAGTGGTGCCGGCTGCGGGCGAGGCCGAGCCCGAGGCGCTGGTGCATACCTGCTTGATGAGGGGGAGCAGAGTTCTCTCGATGGAGCGCGTTTTTATCTGTGAGAGATCGACGTCGGGCAGGCCGGTGGCCGCCATGGCTGGCGCGGGCGCGACTGCGCGTGTGCGCGCGCATGCCCGGCCGGCGCCGCCATTGGCGGAGCGAGCGCCGTCACGTGCCCCCCTCCCCCCGCCAGCCGCCCACGGGCTTCGCCCGCCCGCCGTAAACATGCGATTGCGTGTTTGGTTTTAACACATACTCTTGCGGGCTTTAAAAACTACGGCTTTACGTGTTTTACTTTGTTTTGATTTCGAGCTCCAATTATAATACATCCACGTGCACGATTCACCCATATTTTTTTATTTATTTGCTTTACTGCGGACTAAGTTAAGGGGAACAAGCATGTAGTAATGCAGGTCTAAATTAAAAGCCTTTTATTGATGCACAAACTTTATTTTCATATCGTTGACCACCCGAACAGAACACTAATTAACTTATTATTAATCATTGGCACATTATCACAAAGGTTGTCAATGATTTATCTATAATTTTTACATACATAGGTACTTATGATAACAATCAATAGTTTTACTCTCTGTAACTGTGATGGCAATAACAAGTCATTTTGAAACAAAATCACTTTTCCGGTGAGATCCTACTTTCGATATTAATAAGTAGATAATAAGATATATGTATTAATACTGATAAATATTAGAAAACAATTCAGATTATTCGAACTTTCATTTTTACTGAAATTAAATATTTACTGAAGATATAGCAAAATTATAACTTATGGACTAAAAATATCTTTAAGGCTTTGGTAATTGCGTGAAGATTGAAGAATAGATAATTTAAAAGAAGATTTCTTACATTACAGTACAATGCTCAGTTTTAGTTAAATTAGAACACAAATAGTAAATAATTCCTTTTTTAAAACAAGCTGGCTTCTGACTTTTAAGAAGATGAGACAAAATAAGCCAAGTAGGTGTAATTTAATATACAAGATGTTACTAAATAATAAATAATTTATAACAAACAACACATTGCAAGTTTAATATTTCTACAGGAACACAATTGAAGTTCATACGAATAGTTTTACACGGTTTGAAATTATGTAAATTATACATGCAATACACTGCAACATGAAATATGAACAGTATAAATAGCAAAATAATATTTAGGACGGCAACGGTTACAAAATTCCAATCATTTAAGTTTATGGGTTACATTAATTTTACGTGCTCTTAAATATTACTAAATTATGGCTGTGAGGCAAGCACAATCAGTATTGTTCAAAATAGCCGGCAACTGTGTAGTCACCTCGAGTTTTAATATTCGATCTTTATAACTAAGGAGGAAGTCTGAGGAACGTGTCGAGGAAAGCTTGAAATCGTGCAGGAACTTTATTCACGCTTTCATCTTAGTGTTAGAGAAACTCTGGACATTAACTGTGATGCCCAACTATCTAATACAATATGTTTTCAACAAGCTTTGCAAAACTTTCCTGACAGTAGCAGTCAAACTACTGGGAAATTGAGAACACCTTATCTCTAGGAGGTAGAGGTGGAACTCGCTTGCTCCTAACTTTCCAAGTTCCCGCTAGTTAGCTTATCAATTGTAGTAGACGCCCATACTGATCTGCGGACGACGTTTGCACAAGGCTTGCTTGGAGCTGGTGCTGTCTTGTGAACTGTCCGACATCCAGGGGCTTTGTCCCGACGAATTTCTGACCTTCCGCTTGCGAAGGCTCTCAGTGGGACCTAGCGTGGGTCTCAATAACTGTTTGAACCTAAAGGGGCCCTCCGTGTAGTCGTCATCGGAACTGAAGACTGGGGTCGCAAGTATTTCGGGCGAGTTCCGCAGTATCTTGCGCAAGTCGGACTCGGGGTCGTAGGTGGGGTTGTATGCAAGGCGCGGAGGAGGCTCCGATTTTTGAGATTTTCTTACTAGCTCGTTGATTTTATTGCTGTTGAGAAAAACATCTATTAGTATGATTCCTATTTTGCGTTAAGTATCGGTTTCGTCATTTGAAAATGGTGATGACAGATTATAATTCAAAATTTACTCTATTAAGCTTTTTAACGGCAGTATATTGGGAAATATGTATTATGTAAAAAATGTACATATGGTTTAAAAGGGAACTTTATTATGAACATCAATGCAGTCAACAGTCTAACTCTAGCGATCTACCAATAACGAACATCCATACCCATCGTTTCTGCTGTCCACAATGAATGCCGCATGTGACAGAATGAGACAGAATTAGTTTCGTTTAGGGCCAGAAGCTAGCCGATTCTAATTCCCTGTAATTTCTATGTTCCCCATGATTTCTCTGGTCCCCGTAAGCCATATGTTCTCTAGTATCTATGGGGTCCCTATGATCCCTGTATTCCATATGATCTCTGTGGTCCCTGGGCTCCCTGTAATCCCTGGAGTCCTTGTTATCCCGGTGTTCCCTGTAGTCCCTGTCGTGGGGATCGTACCTGACTAGTCCGCCGCACTGCCGGCTGCACGGCAGGTTCTGCCAGTTGTTCGCCTGCAGATGTCTGTCGTCCTGGTACATGTGACCGTTGCTTGTGGGCTGGTATCTGCGAAGATTGTGAGTACTTCAGTACTTTGACTTTAAACTTCAAGTAGTAGGTATCTCTATTGAATCACTCTAATAATGACTTTTGGTGATGAATGTTTATAGTAGCAGAACTTTTATGAAATGGCAGTTGTTCTCTTACTTGTATGTAGGTATGTATAGTTTCTGCGGAGATAGTAAACATTGCGAACAATTTTATTTTTATGTTTTATACACAGCAGCCATAAAAGTTCCTCTTATCTGAAAATACTATGATTTGATAACATTTTTATGGTGACATTAAATAAAGACGTGAATATATAGTGACTATATTACTGAAAGTAGATTTGTATTTTCATGATTTTGCTAAGATGGAAAAGTACTGTGATGTTTGATGAATCTAGTTAGCATCACACAACTTGTCAACAAACCTTGGGTTTTTGATCTCAATATCTTTCTTACAAATCAACGGTTCGTCCCATGGCCTAGCGGGACTCTCCAGGAACTCGGGCGAAGGACTTCATCCATCCCATTAGAGTAAGCATGAACAGTTGCAAATAACAATTCTAAGACTGATATTAATAAAAAATTGAGAGTATTGGTAAAATCTGTGATTGATTTAATATTTGATTAAGAAATCAAACTCAAATAACACACTCATGAAGGGGCAATTAATTAAAAGTAAACATTTGCGTTCCGCAAATCGAGTTTTCGTTTTATTACGTTTTTATTGCTATCGAAACTGAAAATTCTGATTGATGTGCAGATATTGTGTAGATATTACGACTACCTGATAGACTATAAAACTTGTGGTGTGACGCAATCGTGTTTTCATCAACAGATGAAAGGAAGATTTTTATGAACTTCTATCGTAAATAATCGAAACGGTTTTAAGACGACGACCCACAGCTGTTATATCGTAGGGTAGGTATTCGATGGTTTATAAATCCTAAGCCACTAAATGTCGACAGTAATAGAGATGCCCGGTTTTATAACGGTCTGATTAAAGAATCCTGGTTGAAGACATGCGTACGCTAGGCGAGGGTTTTATTATTTATACCTATGCCAAAAGGCATTTTATTGCCCCTTCTACTTTATTATACCTAGGTCAAGAAAACCTCCTTGTGTTTGTACTAGAAACTGGGGTTTCTAATCGTTGATCGTACCTCAGGTTTATTTTAATTATAATTTGTCCATGTTCAATGCAATCAACCCATATTGGCTCCTTATGGGTCCCTCAGTAGGGGTACATACTGGCATTCTGAGCACATGGTTACCTGGACAGCCTGCTGGCGTCGCGCTCGAGCTGCGTGGGCTGTCCGCGCAGGATGGCGGGCACGAGCGTGAAGCCGGGCGGCTGCCGGTACTCGTCCGCGCGCTGCACCTCCGCCAGCCGCACCCCGGGCTTGTTGCGCCGGAGGTTCTTGTGTACTTCTTGGTATACTGAGCACATGGTTACCTGGACAGCCTGCTGGCGTCGCGCTCGAGCTGCGTGGGCTGTCCGCGCAGGATGGCGGGCACGAGCGTGAAGCCGGGCGGCTGCCGGTACTCGTCCGCGCGCTGCACCTCCGCCAGCCGCACCCCGGGCTTGTTGCGCCGGAGGTTCTTGTGTACTTCTTGGTATACTGAGCACATGGTTACCTGGACAGCCTGCTGGCGTCGCGCTCGAGCTGCGTGGGCTGTCCGCGCAGGATGGCGGGCACGAGCGTGAAGCCGGGCGGCTGCCGGTACTCGTCCGCGCGCTGCACCTCCGCCAGCCGCACCCCGGGCTTGTTGCGCCGGAGGTTCTTGTGTACTTCTTGGTATACTGAGCACATGGTTACCTGGACAGCCTGCTGGCGTCGCGCTCGAGCTGCGTGGGCTGTCCGCGCAGGATGGCGGGCACGAGCGTGAAGCCGGGCGGCTGCCGGTACTCGTCCGCGCGCTGCACCTCCGCCAGCCGCACCCCGGGCTTGTTGCGCCGGAGGTTCTTGTGTACTTCTTGGTATACTGAGCACATGGTTACCTGGACAGCCTGCTGGCGTCGCGCTCGAGCTGCGTGGGCTGTCCGCGCAGGATGGCGGGCACGAGCGTGAAGCCGGGCGGCTGCCGGTACTCGTCCGCGCGCTGCACCTCCGCCAGCCGCACCCCGGGCTTGTTGCGCCGGAGGTTCTTGTGTACTTCTTGGTTCTTGTCGTGGACCTGAGTGGAGGAAGGTTATTTTTTAAGTTAGGTATAATTTTAGTTTAGAAAATATACTTGCTCCAAAATTTTTTGTTAAGATCTTGTCTGAAGTATATTGATTGTATATCTCGAGTCGTTTTAGGTAACAGTTTTCTGCCCTCTAGGTTAATTCGAAATGTTAGCCATACCTACATATACATTTTGATACACACTTAGAGACTGATGCAGTGTCAGCAATCATTCGACATTTGGAGTAGGTTCCAGCATCAGAAGACAGTCTCGACGAGACCGGACCACAAGCCTGGACAAGCCACACTACTAATATTGCAGTTACCTGGTCAGCGAAGGCGTGCAGCTGGTCAGCTCGCTCCTGCACGGAGTAGTGCTGCATGAGGCGCTGCGGAGCCGCGGGCGCCGCGTGTGTCGGCGGCGGCGGTGCCCGACCTGCTGCCCACTTACGACGTGCTGTGTAGCCGCGGAAGTCTGGATAAAAGAAAAAAGGTAAAAAAGATAAAAGGATAACCTACCTGTTATACTTTGATTTTGTTAATTTATACACAAAAGCTGTTGGTGTTCCTTTTACTAATAAATAAGTAAAAAGTCTGCGGGGAAAGACTAAACTTCAGCTTCAAAAATCAAAGAAGATTTCAACGAAAGTCATGGCAACAACCAAGAAATCCAGAGCATGTTAAAGCCTGTGCCTGCCGGGGCTGCGGGATTGTCCTAAAGTTAGTAGAGTTACCGTGGCCCTTGTACACACAAAGGGTTTAAGAAGGAACATGGTGGGTTTTAGACAGTAAGAGTCTGACATCATTTTTCATTTGATGATTTCCCATCAAAAACAAAAGGTCCTGGTAGTGCTGATATCAACGCAAACCAACCACTAATACTGTCATATTTAATCATTCAATGCAAATACTTACGACTTTGTATAACAACTGCTGCTTTGTTAGTATCAATGTTCTCTTTATTTCCCGACATAGTTTCATTGGTGTCGCTGTCATCTGACGTCATTCGTCTCAATACCTTTGCCTTCATCAAAGCTTTATTCTTGTTTGGGACACCTGAAGAAGAACATTTATATTATTTTCATATAATTCTTATTTTTTTTTGTAAATCACGCTTTGCAAGCGTTTGGACATTTTTGTAGATTTGTCCAGCTATTATAAAGCTAAAGAGTTTGTCCGTCTGTGTAAACGCGCTAATCTCAGGGACTACTGGTCCGATTTGGAAAATTATTTCAATGTTAAATAGCCCAATTATCGAGAGAGGTTATAGGCTATTTTTAGCCGGGTTCGTGCATAGGTTCTCATGAGATACGGGTGAAACCGCTGGCAGAGGCTAGTCTCATGTATAAATGTCCTATTTACCGGACTTATGTTGTTTCCTCTTGCTGTCCTGCTCGAGTTGGAACTCCCTGGCCAGCTGCCTCTGCCTCTCTTGCAGGCGTTTGCGAGTCAGCCAGCCGCGCACGTGCTTCTGTAGTGTTAGCACTGAGATAGCCATCTGCGCCTTCAGCCGCTGGTAGTGCCGTCGAGCTAGCCAGCCGCGGACGCAGGCTTGGACTAACACTACTTTCCTTATCTGGAGGTAATAGAAATTCTCTTTGAAGGTAAACCACATTTAAGGATAGGTTCATACTTCATACATAACATGTCAAAACGCGAGACAGAAGAATTTATAAGTCGTACATCCGTAGTCCAGCAACTTTATTACTATTTGATTCTTATTTTCTGAATAAATAGAGGCTTGTGTTTACGTTCTGCCAATAAATAAATTGGACATTGGACGACTTTGACGATAATTTCATGCTGAATCTTGTAAAGTACTTTCTTGGTCTTACCTGTTCTTCATAAATTCTTGCCAACACTTCGACGTGATAGTACTTAAGGAACACCTTGGATTTGCCGAGGGCCCAACCATCCATCTTTAGCCTTAATAACAATAGCCTGCTAGTATCACGGTTCGGCTTCACTTCCTCGTCATAACTGAATGCCAGGAACCCGTACCTGAGAATAAATATCGTAAAATTAGAAACATTCATTTCGCTGACAACGTGCAAGTTTCGTGCATGTGACATACTAACCTAGACAGAAAATCTGCAGATAAAGGAGAATCTTAACTTTTTCCATTCTATATGAATTTTTGTTTTTTCGTTGGATCAGACAGAAAAGGAAAATACTACATGAAAAAGCTTTTTTCAGAACTATTACAAAATATTGAACTCAAACTCAAACTCAACTCAAACTCAAAATCGTTTATTCAAATTAGGCTGATAAATCAGCACTTTTCGAACGTCAAAAACAAAAGACAGTCCCCAAAACGCCCGCCCTTCACCACTTCCTATGTGTTTTTGCTGGGAAGAAGAAGTGGCGCAACAAACTCCCCAGCAACACATGTCTGTCTGTAAGGTTTGAAGAACCAGAATGTATACAAAACAAGTCAAATAAAAATATCATTATCACATGATAACCATTATATAAAATTAGGAAAGAAAAAAAAATACAAACTTAACACAAGTAGGCTAGCACACAGATTTACACCCATAAAGACTAAGTAGGTACTCAAGCATTACTTATAGTCTATTAAGTGTACCTAAAGCCTCCTGTTAATAAAATAGAAATGTATTTTTAATATAAGCATAAAATCGGCGTGCCCACCCACATGCGCAGATGATTATGTTGTAGCAACACAAACAAGGTGTACCTGCCAGGACTACAGTATTATTATTTTCTCCAAAAAAAGCTAATAGAAAATCATACTATTATGAATAGTGTCAATAGCCACCAACACGACCTGGTACCGCCAGCAGCACCCGTTCACGAGTATAACGCGAGGATCAGCCATCGCCCCCTTCGCACATTTTTGAGGGAAGGGGACAACCCGACCCCCAACGCTACCGCTGGCCATACCGTCTAAGGGAGCATGACGTGCTTGCAGCTATTCAAGAAAAGTAGAATGTGTAAGAAGTACTGCAGTACTAGCAAGCCATAGAGAAACAATGCTAAGCAAAATTAAAAATCAGAATTAATGTCAGAAGTAATGTCAAACAATGTAAAAAAATATAATAAGTTAATAATTTAGTTATAGTGATAACAAGAATGAGCTGCCTTGTGTTCAACTTAGCGACCAACTATTCCTATCATTTAAATAATCATTAATGCTATAATAAGCCTTCTTTGAAAGAATTGACTTTACTTGTAATTTAAATGCATTAAACGGTAATTGTAGTAAAGTTAGAGGTAGTTTATTGTAAAAGCGGATACCGAGCCCCAAAAATGATCCATGAACCTTATGAAGTCTGTGAGTGGGTACACACAGTTTATGCTTGTTTCTAGTGTTAATACTGTGAACATCGCTTTTTTTGGTGTACAAATGAATGTTTTGCCTAATGTAGAGTATATTGGCAAAGATAAATTGTGATGCCACAGTAAGAATGCCTATTTCTTTAAAAAGCTCTCTTAGCGAATGTCTACTACCTAACCGGTATATCGCACGAACAGCTCGTTTTTGTAATACAAATATGTTTTGAATATCAGCAGCTTTGCCCCACAGAAGAATACCGTAGGACATAACGCTGTGAAAGTAGCTAAAATAGACTACTCGAGCTGTGTCTACGTCAGTGAATTGTCTTACTTTTCTGACGGCGTACGCAGCTGAGCTAAGCCTTCCCGCGAGGCTAGCTATATGCGAGCCCCACTGAAGTCTGCTATCGACTGATATACCAAGAAATACTGTGGATTTGACAGTTTCTAGAACCTCGTTACTTAATATAATATTTGGGCCTAAGTTTTTCACGTTCGGTAGAGTAAATTTAAGGCATTTTGTTTTCTTCGCATTTAAGACCAAGTTATTAGTACTAAACCAGTGTGTAACCAACGAAAGTGCACTGTTTACGTCGTCAAATTGATCCCTATTTCTGTCGACTTTAAAAATAAGTGAAGTGTCATCTGCAAACAGTACAACGTCACAGATATTCTTCAGATGGTATGGTAGATCATTAATATATACCAGGAATAAGAACGGACCTAATATTGAGCCCTGTGGCACACCTAATTGGACTGATAAACCTGATGATTTGACGCCACTGACATCTACGCATTGCACTCTGTTATTTAAATAGGATTCTATTACGCTAAGAGCTTCATTTTGGACTCCGTAATAACGTAATTTACGTAGAAGCGTATCGTGGTGCACACAATCGAATGCTTTGGAGAGATCACAGAATACTCCAATGGCATTCTGAGAGTTTTCCCACGCATTAAAAATGTGTTTTAAAAGAGCTACACCAGCATCTGTTGTCGAACGACCTTTGTGAAGCCATATTGTTCACTATGAAGGAGGCTATTAACATTGAAATATCTTTGTAACTGCTTGAGTACTAATTTTCGAATATTTTACTAAAAGCGGGTAAGATGGATATGGGTCTAAAATTATTTACATCCTTCTTATCGCCTGATTTAAATAAAGGAATGACTTTACTTAGTTTCATTAGGTCGGGAAAACTCCGGTTTCAATACATTTATTAAATGTGATAGCAAGATAGGGGCAACAATGTCGATAATATTCTTTAATAGTTTAATGGAAATGCCCCAATAGTCACCACTGTTTTTAAGTTCAGCGAATTAAAACGTTAATAACATCAATTGGCGTTATTTGCTCAAAACTAAAAATAGCGTCACACTTTGGGACACTATTATGCAGGAGATTCTCAGCGTCCGTAGCAGAAGAACTCAAGGAGCGAGTCGTAGTTAAAGGTATGCTAGCAAAGAACTCATTAAATGCCATGGCTACGTCAGCCGCATTACTAATACGTTTATTATCAGCGACTATTTCTAATTTATTCTCAATATTTGTCGATTTTCCAGTTTCCTGATTAATAATTTTCCAAGTAGTCTTTACTTTATTAGAAGAATTTTTTATTGTATTACTTAAATATTTTGCTTTAGCAACATTACAAATTTGTTTAAATAATTTTGAATATTTTCTAACATAATCTAAGAACGGAGTATCAAACCTGTACATTTTCATACCGTATAACTCGTAAAGCCTCGCTCGACTTTTGTAAATACCTTCAGTAGCCCATTTATTAAAGTTGGCAGAGGTAGCATTGACAGTCATGGTTTTAGTCTTAAACGTGGAATTGAATTCCTTTTCTACAACATCAAAGAGTGATCCATACATGACATTAGGATCTTCATTTGCAAGAATAGAAGGTTTAAGTTTTTTGTTTATATTACTTTTAAATCTACTACATCGACTAGCTGTAACAGGCCTGCATTCAATTTTAAATGGCTTTTTGTGGATTACCATGGGAAAACAAGCACTTTGTCCGCAATGGTCAGACGTCAGGTTATTAAGAAGCATACAACTTGAGGCTGCACAATCACAAAAAATATTATCAAGGCAAGTTGAAGAAGTGGCCGTGATTCTAGTAGGTTCAAAAAACAAATTGACTAAGTTATAAGATCTAAATAGGTTTACGAGTCTAATACTTAATGGAGAATCTACCTCTAATATATTTACGTTAAAATCTCCGCATATTATTTTACGTTTATTATTAGATTTCAATTTATTAAACAAGTCTTCTATAACTGACTCGAATATGTTGAAATCACCTGTGGGGGGGCGGTATACGCAAATTATAACATATCGCTCAAGTTCTACACAAGACAACTCGATAGTGCGCTCGACAGAAAGATTAACCAGATCCTGTCGTTGTTTACATTTTAACTCGTTAGAAACTAATATTAAAGATCCACCTCGTATGGCATTCTTCCTTACAAACGCACTTTGTACAGTATATTTGCTATCATTTAAAAACAATATTTCGGGTTCTTTTAACCAATGTTCAGTCAAACATAAGACATGAACATTAAAACCTTCCAAAAACAAACTTAACTCTAACTCCTTGCCAGATAAGCCCTGCATGTTTTGATGTACAAGATTCAAAACATTTGACTCACCTGTTGTCGTGCCTAATAGTTTAAACTAGTAGGCATATCAATAAGAATGTTAGTAGTATTACTAACAATATCCGGAGGTACATGACAAGTACCTGTGTCTATGTGTATATTATATGCTAAAAGATTAGCAATGTGTCGTCTACAGCTAGGTGGCAAATACATAGAATATTCAGATAATTGAAATCTATTATCAAACTGATTAACATCAAAAATTGAAATAGAGTCAAGACGGTTAGTCCTATTGTACATTAACATATTTAGATTGAAAATGTGCCTATTCTGTTCCTCAGTCAAACTGTAAGAGTAAGGTAAGGCACCTATTATGAATTTACATTTATTTATTTCACTTAAATGTAGAACAAGACTAATGCAATCTATAATATCTTTTTTTGTAACATTAAAGCTATCTCCATAAAGCAATATTATAGTAGAATAGGGGATTAGCTTTGTCAATTTAATAGTATTTATTAAGTGGCTAAAACTGGCACCAGGTAAACAATTATTAATTACATATTGTTGCGAACACTGATTAAATATACTACCTGATCCTTGACCAAATTTGTCAGAAAAAATGTATGTAACACTTTTATTTATAACTGTAATAGAATCAGAATCATGGGTGACAGCCACTTGAGTCACCTGTGGTGCCGGTTTAACTGACTGGGGCTCAGGTGTCGGGGAGCAAGTACAACTACAGGAAAGGTTATTTGTCAATGACTCATACCTCTCTGCATTGCACCTCACTATGTCTGCCAGCTCACAGGCCTCTTGCATGCGCTTACTCAAATCCTGTTGTGAAGCTTCATATTTGTGGAAAATATCCCTAAGACAAATTTCTTTAATATGAAGTTCCTCCTGTAAGCGCTGAATTTCAGTGTCATGAAACGACCTACATACGTCTAATTCTGATTGACAAAGTTCTAAATCACTTATTAAACTAATGTTTGAAACTTATTTTTTTGATTTCTTATTGAAACAAAACACTTACCTCTTCAAGAACTCTTCAAACGAAAGTCGGTGGGAAAATCCAGTTTGCCTTATCCTAATTGTCTCCAAGACTCCCGTGTAGCGAAGTTGTTTCAATATTTTCGCGGAGTCGAAGTGTTTGGGGGAACGCGAGTCGTTGGGCTTGAGGCAGCGCACGAACTGAGGGGTGCCGCTCACCATCTTCTGCAGCAGCTCCATCAGCGAGTACCTGAAGTATGTTGACACCGTCTGCTGAGCTCGTGATTGAGATGCTAGGCCGCGACTGTTGAAGCGCTCCTGGAAATATTGTGATATTGCTTAACTTATTTGCAATTAAACGTAGTAATGTTTTATGCAACAGAAACTTTTACCTTTTTTCTATCTGCATATTTAGAAATTTATAGCACTTTTTGTTGTAATTTTATAACTCAAGAATGGGCTCATGTAACAAAACCAATAGATGGTTTACGTGAAGTTTGCATAAAATCGGACGAGCGAATCTTTAGCACATTTAATTTCATTTTTATGTTAGTTTCTCATATTTTCTTGTTCACACTTACCCTAACTTCACTAGATGTTGGACTCTCTAGGCTCCTAGAATCCATATCTCCTTGTAATGGCGAATACAAGTTGCCAGTCTTAGTAATAGGACACTGGAACAGGAACCTGATGATGTCGTACTGACTCTGTCTCATCAGCTGAACTACTTCGGGCGGGAGGAAGTTGCGGTTCTTCTCTAAGAAGCCGTCAGCTTGGTAGACCACGCGGCCCGCGAAGTGATGGACGGCGAAGCAAATAGCGTCAGACTTTGGACGGACGTAGTATTTGCTTTTGATGTTACTGTGGAACTTTTCTGTAATCACATATATCTTACGTTAAGTTTATAGTTTTTTTTTTTGGAAAACTGTTGTTGTGCAAAATGTTAACGTACCAATGAGACTTCTATCAGTAGCCCTCGGGAATCGACTCTCCTCGTCTAACAACGCCAGCATCCCCATCGGCCTCGACAGCAACATGTCCAACACTGGTCGGTTATCAGAGAACTCCACCAGGTCCACTGGAACTCCTTCAGCCATGTATTCCTGCTGCTCCCAGGTGAATATGTGTTGGTTGAAGTAGTACTGGATTTGTTCGTTAGCGATGTTGATGCATAGCTGCTCGAACGAGTTGTTGTTGAAGTTCTCGAAACCGAAGATGTCGAGTATGCCGATGGAGAGTTGTTCGTTTCTGAAAATTTAAATGTAATGATTAATTTAGATCTGATAATATTAACTCTAAAAATAATTATGGAAATTCATTTATAAGTTTCCCAGCACACATTTATAAATGATACATAATTATTGCATATTTTTTAAAGAAACACAGTCAGAGAAGATTCAGAGGGGAAGCGGTCATGCTACAATTACTTAAATAGTAGGATAAGTTACATTACTTGTGCCATGTAGATTTATACGTAATTTGTATGTGTACTTACACAGTCGGCCTATTCTGGCAGAGCAGCGCGTTGATCCTCTCGACGATGCGGTCGAAGGCGCGCGCGTAGAGGCCGCGCGCGGTGGCGTCGCGCGCCACGCCCGCCTCGCCCGGCGAGCTGCGCCGCGCGATCGTCTCGCCGCGCGCCACCACGCTGCTGCTCGTCAGGCACTCGCGCAGGTCCTGCGTCTCCACGCCCAGCAGGCATGATGCTGGGGATAGGAAAGACAAGAGTTTTGATACGAAGGTAAAGGAGATCTTAGTTTATGTAAGATATTTCAATGATGGTGATGTGAATAAGAATGATATTTAAAAATACTTCTGCGTTGTAAATATTAGGTTAATTTGCAAGACCAAAGTTGAGTTTTACTTCAACTTTAAAGTTTAGTTGAAGAACTTCAAATTTTATTTTGCTGTGACCTACAGGATCCACAATTGTACCTACCTAGCTCTTAGCCAAATTGTAGCACCTACTGTATACATTGAGGAATACAAATAAATAATATGAATATGAATTGACAACCAATTGCATTGCAAGCAAATGTTATGTACCGTACTGAGTAAATGGTGTGTCATCTGGTGTCATTAAACTTGAATAAATTACCCGCTTTTGGTGGATAAAATGGAGATCCACTATAATTCTTACAAAAAGATAATTAGCAAAAAAGTCTCGAATGTCGTCTAGACACTAAAAATAAAGTAAACTACGAAAACAAAGCACCGTGTCTCCTGGCATCAGATAAACGGCCTCATTATAAAGTCGTAAGGCGGTCATTAGTTACCTCTGTGCAGCGGCGCGGTGTCGATGATCGTCGCCTTGTTGTCCGTATTGTCTTCGCCCGCGGTTTCACCGAACTCTATGTCACCGAGGTGCAGGATGGCTGCCAACATCTTGTACAGTACTAGAACCTCTTCCTCTTGGAAACCGACAACCTGGAATGTTATTGTGATGCTCAGTTATTTTGTTTTGCAATTTTTTATGGAGTCGTTACGGGTAGTCAGAAGCCAGTAAGTCTGACACCAGTCTAACCAAGGGGTATTGGGTTGCCCGGGTAACTGGGTTGAGGGGGTCAGATAAGGCAGTCGCTCCTTGTAGGTAGAGCACTGGTACTCAGCTACATCCGGTTAGACTGGAAGCCGACCCCAACATAGTTTGGGAAAAAGGCTCGGAGGATGATGGAATTTTTTATGGAGCAGAAAAGTTTTGAATCTTCATATTTCGAGTACTTTGTAAGGAAGTTTGCCCATGAATTTACATAGGTTTCAAAAACAACTCAGCATATAATTATCACGTATAGATAGATATTAGGGTGCGTCCACATCTGGCGAATGCGCCGCGAATGCGCAGCACGCGAGCCGATCGCGAGCTGTCCGCGAGCTGCGCGCGTGCATTTTTGTTCGTGCGCCGCTTCTGCGCCGCCCGCGCGCAGCTCGCGCGCGACCTAAGCGCCGCACGCGAGCGGCGCGCAGGCGGCGCGCTACGTCTGCCATCTTCGATAGTACTGAGCCAATATACGGAACTGTAAGGGCGAGAACTGATTGCGCGCAGATCGCGCGCTCTATACGAGCCTTGCGTGAGTTGCGCTAAAGAGGCGCACCGAACTATTGCAGTGACTGCACGCGCGCAGCTCGCGGACAGCTCGCGATCGGCTCGCGTGCTGCGCATTCGCGGCGCATTCGCCAGATGTGGACGCACCCTTAGATAACTTATTCGAATCGATCCAATTGTATTACCTTAAAAGCCTGGTTGAGTTGTCTCCAGCGATGCACATTGTGTTCCCTGTGCGCGACGGACAGCGGCTGCAGGTAGCGGTGCCGGGACTTGAGGTGCTCGTCCAGGTAGAACTTCCTCCAGCGACCCTCGCTCTCCAGTCCATCGTACAGGTAGTAGAACACGTGGAAATTACTCTCGCCCCTGAACATTTTACAATGAAAACTTTAGCCCATTTAGATAAACGTAGAATGTCAAAGGAAAAGTGAACTGGTAATTTTAATTGGGCCTGTTTTAGTACACTTCTTAAAGTTGGAATATATTTTATGCCTCAAATACATTTTGATAAGTCAAAAAGTTTGTCCCCAGTCCCAGTAACCCGCATCGACGAAGAATTTTATACTTATTGCTCATCGGTACTCAAACTTTATCTCGGTCAATTGGCTCTTACGATTTACTCGGAAGTTTTGCAGGTCAGTATAGAAAGTACTGTATTTGAAAATTTTAAAATAAAATGAGTTCTACTTACAATGCTTGGTGTACAACTCTAGACTGTTCCAGTAGATACACTGATATGCGAGCACCAGATATTCGCCCAACTCTCATCATAGACAAATCTAGATATTTGCCGAAACGAGAACTGTTTGCGTTGATGCCAGTACGAGCATTGCCGAAGGCTTCCATGATAGGATTCACTTGTAAGATCTTTTCTTCTAAGTTGCGGTTTTGAGTCTGGAATAACATATGGTCAAGTCATTTGCCTGGTGGAAATAGGTCACTACTACAAAATCGTAAGTGTTTATACTGATGGTCTTACAAGTTGTGCCTGAAAAAAAAGAAAATAATATTACTTACCTTAGACAAAAACACAAGTTGCTTGAGCAACAGATTCGCAGACTCTGTCTTCCCTGCTCCGCTTTCCCCTGATATAACAATCGCCTGATGCAGCTTCTGATGCATGAGAGCCTGATGCGCCGCGTCCGCCACCGCGTAGATATGCGGCGGGTTGTCCGACCGGCACCGACCCTGGTATATCTGTTGAGTCTAGAACAATTAGAATAATTCACATAGTCATGCGCTCAGAAGCAAAAAAGCCAAGTTTAATCGGAACTAATAATATTGTCTTCGATATAGTTGGTTCATCACTGCTTCTAAAGGAGTTTGGAAAAACGTGTCAAAAATCCCGTTCTACATTTCAACCACGCGCAAACAGCAAAGCAAAACACCGCTTCGTAACCCACACATTAATAATAAAGTCCAAATGCGTGAGGACGAATTAATTAAACACCTTCGCTCCGCCTAAAGCAGAGTATTTTTAATGTTGTGGTTACTTTCGGCGTCATTAAATTACCTTTGTGGTGTATATTCCCACGTCGGTGAACGGGTTCACAGCGACTAGTATATCTCCTATATAAGTGTATATCTGGTTCTGTGTGTATCTCTTCTGCAGTTGTTCTACGATGGCGTCTTCGGTCAATACTTCTAATGTCGCCAGGTCATCTGTGTACATTTTCTCAGGTCGTGCTTTTCGATGCGATTTGAGTTTCCCTCTCTTAGTCGTAGCCTCAGGCGCGCGAGAGCCTCTCCCCTCGGCCCTCTGTCGTTTTATCTCTGCTTGAAGCTCTTTACGGATCTATAGAAGAGTATGTTTTTTGTTAAAGGTATTATAAAGGATTCTCCCATCAATGCATCTGCGTTATTAGTATCATAAAGATGGGTAACAGTCACAAATCAATTACTCATGTTATCTAGAGCTCATTGAATTAATTCCTATCGAAGATAGCGCTGATAGCAAAGGATCGGACAACCTTGTGAATATAAATACAAATTATGTTACATGATACAGAAATAAGTGTTCTTTTTATAAAAGAATATACAAAATTACCTTATCCTCAAAGCTACTGACTGCGAGTAGTAGAGGATGTTCCAAAAGTTCTCTCGCGAATGGTCTTTGATTCATGTCTTTAATTAAACAGTCCGCAATAAAGTCCACTAATTGCGGTGAAAACATTTCAGGGTGTGACAAAGATGGCGGTGGGTTCCGAGGTATTTGAAATAGTGCCCTCATAGGGTGTAGCCCTGACAGTGGAGGTTCACCTTCAGCCAATTCTATGGCCGTTATGCCTACTGACCACACATCGCAGCGGCAGTCGTAAGATTCGTCCAGTTGTTGTTCACACGCTATGACCTGCAACCGAAAACAATTCACGTGTGACCTTAAACAGTCATTATAACACGAGATCATTACAACTACTTTCAAAACGTCACAAGTATTGTATTCGGGGTCACGAATATTGTTCGCATTATGTGGAACAGCTAGATAATAGCAAGTAGGTACTTATGCAATTGTTCATATTTAAAAAAGTCGTTGACATTTTACCTCTGGCGCCATCCAGTAGGGCGTGCCGACTGATGTATTTCTTCTAGCGGCTGTTGCAGCCAGGTGTGACGATACTCCGAAATCTACCAGTTTGACTTCAGCATCTTCGGTGAGGAGAATGTTATGCCCTTTGACGTCACGGTGCATACATCGGTGTGCGTGGAGATGTGTCAAGGCCCGGACGGTTCCCCGCAACACGTACGCGAGTTGTGGTTCGGTGAGATTGCTCCCGCGAGCCCGCATTCCCGCGCATAAATCAGTCACCGAACCACCAGTACAGAGCTGCAAATATAAAGGTCACATTGATTTATGCCTCTCGCATAAACCGCAGAATATGCAGCCTATAAATAAATTGTATACCGACCTCCATGACGAACCATATTTGGTCGTCATCCGAACACGCGCCGCGTTTTAAGAACAGACCGAAAAATTCAGGGATGTTGCGATGCCCAGACAAGTCACGAAACACGAGGAACTCTTCTTCTATTTCTTCAATGTTTTCTGTGATATTTTCTAATATCTGTAAATATAAATAGATTACAAAATCTGATTGAATGAAAGGGGCTTTATGTATGTAAACAAATCTAAAAGTAGATAAAGCCGGTTGATGTATGTATGTATATTGTACACATTTGGTATTCATTTAAGTTATTGTGTTCCAAAAGAGAGGCTGCCAAGCCATGCCGTGTCATGTATTGTTAAGCGGCCTTGACATCAATACTACATTTGAGATAACATCTATGCAATCAATTATATGCGTATGCTAACAATACCTCCATAAAAATTCAGCGACCTATTCTGTATACATGGTATTCTCATACACATAGTACATAGTACTTACTTGTAATCGCACGTTTATACAAATACATATGTACCTCCGTTTAAATTGTAATCTTCCCAGAAGCGCATAATTGCAGTAATTACGTGCTTAATTTAATGAGACGCAGTTTGGGGAGTAATTTGTCAGTAAATAACCGTAATCTGTATTCAAATTAAACTATTCAAGAACTACGCCTTAACAGGGAACCCATTACTTTGAATAGTTAATAAAGTTAAAGTTGTAGGACTAGTGTGACTGAGGCAGTTTCTCTCGGATTTCACCCGTTCAGTTTACGAGTGCATGCCCTATAAATGTTGTTGACCTTAGTCGTGTTCATACTAAAATAACATGTGGAAGTAATCGTAGGCACTGCGGCATTCTCGAACGATGGCTTTTAAGTGACGTCACCTCATGTGTAAACCTAAGATAAGGTTAACCAGTTTTATTGTGACTAATGCTGATATCCGTCTAGGTTTAAATAAAAAACTAATTTACTGCCGGCAGTTCTGCAGTAAAACTGGCTACAGATTACGTGTTCAACCTGTTGATGTTAACAACATTGATGCTATAATTTAGATGTATTAAAATGACCTACACCAAGGTTTTCGGTATAATCATAACAAGTGATAAAATTACACCTACTTGATTATTCCAACATTTTATTTGCTGTTATTCTATTCGTTCTACCGGAGGTTTAGCGGTCTTTTTGACCTTCGCAATAAGTGCCTAAAACTTGATTTGACTTTGTCAATCCTGTCTTTCTCTCCTTTGTCACGCCTTCCAATCGAATTGTTTCTTTGTGAATGTAAGATACATACCTTTTGAACTATGGGCTTTTGCACTGTTGTTATTTATTTTAAAACTGTTTCTGATCAATATTTCTGCGCTCAATCTCTTTTCAACATACAACCGTTTAGACAGAACATACCTTAACTGCGACGCGTCTGCCAGACTTCTTATCCCTGGCACAGTAGACCTCTCCATATGTGCCCTCTCCGATGAGCTCCTGCAGAGTGAACCGGTCGCGAGGGTCGGCGGCCCGGTCTAGCTCCACGTGCTGCGAGAGCCCGCGGTAAGCCACGTCGCTGCGCATGGCTCAGCAATCTCATTGAGACACCATCTGTAACAACATATTTGACAATTAAAAACGAATTCCTTTGAAGTGATACAATGCAGATTTTGCCGAGGTTTAATTTTGACGCTCACGCTCAAATTGTAATTTTCATTGCAATACACTTTGAATTTTTTTTCAAATAGCTGTTACAGCCTGAACAATGGCCAATTATTACACACACCTAACGGCTCGAAATTCGGATAAATTAATCAACATCCTGGCTATGAAGAAACATTAGAAATATCTGCATTTTTACACGCTACAGTAAAGTTTCTTAAGAGATCCGAACGATAACACCTAACTACCTAATGTACGATAATGTGTCGACATCGACACCACTTTGTTTTAGTATGCTGCTTGGTTATGCATGAGTGCATTACGTCGAGTTTACCAATTATAACAAGGAAAAAATTAAGAATAAAAGCGCATGAAGATGTCGATATTCTCATAGCAATTCCTATTAATTAATAGACTGATTATTATCTATAACGTAAGTAATAAAAATATAAATAATTCTGTACTTCCTGTCACTGAATTACTGAAAAGCTTAAGTTTGATAAAGATAAAGACTATCATTGAACGTAAGACGATAGACTGACAAATAGCTAAAGGAGATAATAAGCGTGTTAAAAAAAGATACGTACCTATTTGAGATTCACTTATTTGTGACGCATTCCTAAATTAGGTATAAATTGGGGTCAGAATCGCGTTTGATACTCATTATGGTCACATTAAAGGCTTAAAATTACAATGTTATGAATTTATGATACCTACTAAGTCCAGTAATTAGCACGTGAAACAGTTGAAACATCCGGCAAGAAATAACTGTACCGCAGAGAATCGAACACATCCGCAGAACTATATTGATTTCTAATAAATATTATTAGCTACTCTTTTAATAACTTGTGTTATGTGTTTGAGTCTTTTATTAAACAGGCTTTCTATGGAAACGATAACCAGATAGCTGCATGCATATTATGTCTGTCCCTTTTTTTTTTTTTTAACAGGGGGAAAATCCTCATGGACTACCCTCCACCTGGGGTCGGTGGAGGGGGTGTGCCGGACTCTTACCGGCTAAAAACCCACCCAGTGTTGCCACCAATTACCTTGTGTCGAGGGCACGGGTATCGCCTAAGCATTCTTCCGCACCCCCGACAGGTATTGGCCTGCCAGATGTTTGAAGGCGGGCCCCGTCACCGTAAGTGGCCATCAGCCAGCGGCCACAGTGAACTCAACTAGGAGAGGCGCGCGCAACACTACGCCACCGTCTCGAGGCCTGTTTCTGTTCGGACGACAGACGCCCCTAGTCTGTCGCCCGCAGGCCGCGCCCTATGGTGGCCGGAGATCGGCCACCCTGCGACGCCCACTACGTCTACTGCGGGCGGGGAGAGTGGTACTAGTTTCCCTCTCCCTTTCCGCCTTCTCCTTTGCGACCATCACATCCTCGCAAAAGGAGGCGACGGCGTTCCACCCTTCTTCGCTGCCGACCATGTAGGACACGACAGCCGGCAGCGAAAGACTACCCGCAGCATCTACTGCTGCTGCCAGGTCACGGCGCTGCGTTGCCCATGCTGGGCACTCCACCAACGTGTGCAGCGAGGAGTCCTCGCTGCAGATGCCACAGTGGTGGCATTCGGGCGTAGGCTCCCGGCCTATGCGACACAGGAACTTTCCGAAACACCCGTGTCCGGTAAGAACCTGCGTCAGCCGGAAGCTGAGGGCGCCGTGGCGTCTCTCCAGCCACTCCTTTAGGATGGGCCTTACCGCTGCGATAGTGGCGTGCCCTGCCGTGGGTTGCGCAAGTCGCTGCTCCCATTCCGCAATTACCTCTTGCCGGAGCTCTGCCCTGCGCGCCTCAACTTGCCGAGGCGCGAGGCGTTCACCCCGCCCCATTATTCACCCCGCCAATATTTTAAAGATTCTGTATGTGTGAATGTGAATTCACGATAATTATACAAGTTGTCACATTCCACGGACCGTTTAACGGAATAAATATTTAATACCGAATTTCTAGGCTAAGATTCTATTAGTGTTTACGACAATTTGTTGTTCGGTTAGGAATACTGAGGTGATTTCTGAAAAAGGAAAGAAACGGAATTAATAAATTGGATGTACCGTTGCATGCGCCATCGCGTGGCGACTTCATGCGTGCTTGGATAGGATGAAGTACTGTATGCGGTTGTCAATAAACTTGCTCAACAATAATGTGACAAGATACCTTCAAGATACTATTTAATTTTTATTACACGTCCAAACCAAGTATCTTGTGCGATTCAAAACCGTACGAGGACAAACAATGAAATGTAAAGAACGATGATACAAAATAACTATTATTCTTTAGGTTTTCCTTGTAATTATAGATGAATGAATGTACTTACTATGTATTACACAATTGATTACAGTAATCGTTAATCGTAAATAAAATACACCAAGAAACATAACATCGATTTCCGCAAAAGGTTGGATAAGTGCAATCTCTCGTTAACTTTCAAATATAGTTTTAATGCATTTGAGGAACTCTGTCACATAATGTTGCCATATTCGTAACACAAATTACGATGGTGTAACTAAGACGTACTTATCTACTACTTGTGTGGTGTCAAATTGGTGCCAACCTTGGATTGCCGTATGTTGCAATTACCCAACTGAGAAATGAGTCGACAATATTTGAATAGAGGACAAACAAACATTCACGATTGAGGTAATTTGTACGGAATAGTGACTTAGCTGTATGTTAGACGTAACCAAGGCATTTGTATTCTTATTATGACATGAAACTTATAATGAATTGATAGGTAATTTGCAACAATTTTATATGTAATAGTAAATTGATTATTGTGATAATGATAATAGTAGCGGACGTATGTTTATCAGGTAAAGAACCTAAACTATTTATAAAATATGTAGGTAAGTACCTATAGACGTTAACTAAATGGACGCTTGTTTGCTTTGTAGGCCGTGGTATGACATTATGACATCATGCACTGCACATAACATTGTATTGCTAATAACAAGTGGACAACTGGCAATTATGAGATATTTAGAGCTTAGGTAAAATCAGGTTATGTCAATAGAATTAGGTTTGAAATAAATTTAAAAAATAAGTATGTAGGTAGGGACAGAATACAAACTTATATCTAATTCTTCACTAAGTAAATAACAACACACTTGCGTATTGCATATTATTCCCAGAATTACATGCTTTACATTTTATGATACTTATGCAAACTAAGCAGGTAACTTGTGGTAATTCTTTTAAATCTGAAGATTAACTGTTGACGTCCATGTTTTCTGCGAAAATGAGTAATATTAATCATGTTTAAGTACGGTAAACAAAGTCAATTAGAGCTTCATTAAAACAATTTTTTTCGGATGTAAACATAACTGACAGTGTTTTTCCTGAGAACAAATTGTTGAAGCCAAATGTGATAATGATGTAACACAAAAACTACTTTAGAACCCAGTTTTTTTTGCATGTTTGCGATTGTATCGAGCATTGATCCTAATCCGGCGCTAAATGCGCACGTCTGCAATTAGTCAACACAACACATCATAAATGGACATTATGATGTGTTGTGATGAATGTTTTCATGTAAAAAGAGGTCTCGCTCAGTGTGACTGACGGCCGCGACTGAAGCTACACTTTCACTGATTGTTTTTGTCACGAAGACGTTGCGACGGCCTGCCGAGCTCATTTTGATAATTATAAGGTTTAACATCGTTGTCATGTTAATAGCCACTTTTTAGAGACAAACTACTGGTAATCAACATGCAAGATGCTCAAGGCGATCATTGTTATTCATACCTTAAAGTAGCTGGATATCTACGAGCCAATTTGCTATCGCTTATCAAGAAATATTGATGGCTCTGAGGATGGCTACTATAAAATAAATAACTGTGAGAACTGTAACAAGGTAATGCTTGCTTTTCAAACTGACAAGCAAAAAGGTTTCTTAGAATTTCTTCAGTTGGTAAGTTTCCGTGTATATTATGTTCAGTCACACTCGAGTTGTTACATATGTGAATATGTGAAATGTGATTCAATAAATAGGAAATTAGCAGCATTACATTGCTTTCCGAGTTTCTTATTACGTTGTCGAAGGGGTCCGCGTGTTTCAACTCATTGTTTTGTTTCGTTCCTGCATGTGAACAATAACATTATTACCAATCTTTTCTTAATCTAGTCCGTTTTTAATTGCAACTTATACAAGCCTTAATTAATAAGAAGGAATTTCAGTACGTGCTGAACGATCGCGAGTCATGAGAGGGCAATGTGTTTCACATGCCCATTTTAGATACAGCGTTCTCAGGTTCAATAGCGGGTATTGTATTTTAATAATAGCATTAGCCATTTCCTGTTGCTTACCACTTTCTATTTTGATAGCTTAGTTGTTTAATAATATAAACAAATAAAGATAATACTTATTCATAGTTTATATTTCGCTGCCCCTTGTCTGTAAACCTCGTGTGTTCTATTTAGTATTAAATAGGTTTCGAACGGTTACTGACGGCTGGTCAATAACGGTACAAGTTCCGATATAGTGGGAGGCAAACCACGGAATGCATAAGAAGGGAACGTTTCGCCATTAGTGAGAATAGTCTATGATATAGTGAACATAGGTTTAGAATAGGTTTAGAAGTTAGAACATAGGTCAGGCAAATGATAAAAAAACAATACTTAGGTGCACATGATTCCAATGTAGGATAATAAGTCGAATGTGTAAAAACATGAATTACAAAGAACGAAAATGTTTCCTACAAATGGAACTACATAACGCTTACATTGGATAGCAGTCATTTACTAAGCTTCGACTATAAAACAAATAATTTTCTATGGTCGAACATGTGAAAGAGTTGTTCAAAATAATGACGTGCCAAGCCAATAATGACCGCCATTCGGCTGCGGGAATAAGAGCATTAAGTATTGGTCCAATGGCCGATGTAAGCCGATAGTCAATTTGAAATATTACTTCCAATAAGCGAGATAGTAGTGAAGTCCATTGCCGTGAACCGACATTTCTTTTGTAGTGCAGGGTAATCAATTTTATACTGGTAATTGTAGCGAAAGCGTTCAAGAAAATTTGTTAACATTTTCGTCTTGAGCGTATTGTATTGCGTCGGTAGTTGCGTTTCGCAGTACCGAGAGTAAAGAGGAAGGTAGGTACTTAGGTTTACGAAATAGGCTCAGATACATTTGAACATCATACAAATTCAAAAGTTATCACCACTAGTAATAAAACAAATCCCTGCATCTGGTCCAGTTAGGTGTAAACAAAACAATTTCTTTTTCTTCCAATATTTATAAAGTAGATATTAAAAAGAAATCTTAAGAACAACATATTTCCATTTCCCAGCATTTGGTAGAAAGCTAATGAAATTATCAAATGACCTGCGATCTGACCTTTGGCCGATGCTAACAAAATGTAAGACAATGGATTTAGCTTTGTTGATTCAATATTGTAGTACAACGAAGCCTTAGCAATGCATAATGCAATCCTTTCATGGCATTATAGTGAACCTCATAATGCTCGGCCACGGTCGTCGGACGAACTGTCTGGGGGATGGTACTACGCACACATGGACGAATCAAGCCTGTAAAGTGCTGACACGTGCAAAATACCTGACCATGTACATGCTCACGCATTTATACGTGTGCGAAGTTTTATCATTCGTGACGAGCCAGAAATTGCACAGTGGTATCAAAACCACAGTAAGCTTAATCATCGCCTATCTATTGCAATGATTGTAGATAATCATTAAAACAAACTAATTAATTAGATTACAATCAGACTCAGATAGTATCTAAATCGAAAATGTTTGGTTAGTGATTAAAATGCAGATACCCACAATTTATTCAATTGACGTAAGTCAGCACATGTTACATTACCGAGAAAAAACATAATGCAAGTGTTAAAATAACAAAACTTACATTGCATATTGATACTACCTTAATATTGCTTAATTGGAGTATTTCCACAACACTACAATATCGTGTTTACGACAGTTCACACGTTAAATAAAATTGAGATCATTGGTACTTATGTTACGTGTAATATAGACACAGCGAGTTACCAAACTTCCTTGTTTGACAGTCGTGCTGGTAATATGATGCATGGAGTTCAGATATCAGAATACTTGCAATTTACTATATGTCAGTATCAGTTACTTAACAAGTAGGAAATGGTATACAAATTACATACTTGTAGGTTTGTATGCGTATGAAAAGGTTCTGCAGAAACAATCATGGATTTTAAAAAGTTGGTAGCTGTTATTTCGTGGACGTACATGAAATATCTAAAAATAACTAGGTATTTCTTTTACAACATAAATTCAATGAACCATGGCTTTATCGACCACAGTTATCAAGTTGTACGTGCAATATTATTGATTCGTTCAGTTGTATTATAAGCTCAACATTGCCATTGTCTCGTAAGCAGCGGGAGAAAGATAAAATTCAATAACAATAGGTCACAAAAAGTAACCAGATCTCACCGAGAATTCAATATCTAGACCGATAAATAACAACGCAATCAATAGCCCGAGACAATACCGCAAATAAAGCACAGATCATAAGTAAAATTAATGGAACTTTGAACAATCAAAGAGTAAGGTATTAATTTTTTCTGAGATTGTGTGCAAAAACTATGTAAATACAGTCATAATTTTGTCAGTTTATGACCTCATTTAGTGCAAACCCTTTGTAAACCTCATTAGATACAATTTGACACGTTGCGCATTTACAAGTGTTTTTACCAAGTTTTTACACATGGACACTTACCACAAACATTTTCCTAAATAGAAACATGAAATCAAAAGTGTTGCATTTCAAGCAATGAAAATTTTGAAAAATGAGGAATAAGTGAAAAATATTTCCACTACTCAGAGAAATTTTACTTACAAAACATCTTGCGGCCGTGACTCTCGGTGTGAAAGACTTTGATAAACGTGATACTAAAATTATTTTTTGTAGCCATGACGAGAAAGTAACACTTTCAAGCAATAATCAACATCGACTTTACTTTTTACATCAATAGTAATACAAAATTCATCGAAAACAAAATAATAGCTGACACCTAAATAGTTTAACACGTTTACAATGTCAACATTCGCGCCATTTTGCGAGTAAATGTGTTTTTTTTTTAATGGGCAACGAGAACTTTGTATTCGGCCATTGATATATATTCAGCCTATAGATCAGAGATCTTCTAGTAACGTTTCCCGCTTCACGTCATCCGCTTCTATTTTTATTTTTGTGCAATTCAGATATTAAAGTTATTTTGTTGCACATTGGGCGTCATTAATTTGTGTTTTTATTAAATTCTAAACGTCGAATAATTCCTTAGGTACTTTTTAGCGCCGAAAGGATTTCGTTCAAAGAGTGTATTTCAAGTAATTTTTAAGTTACCATAAAAAACAGAGTTTCACAAATTATTGCTCATTACGCAGCAACTGCGTAACTATTTTTATGTACACGATTATTTCCGAATGTTATGGTCGATTTGTAATGGACCCTTCACTAGCTTTTGATGAGCTATAAAAGGCAAAAGCGTGAGCAATGGCGGACTGTTTTATAATGCGAGAGACTTTTTATTGTTTTTCTTTTTTCTTGATGGATATTATATTTAGTGATAAATGTGGTATTTTAATTTACCCGATTTATCTTATCGTGTGGATAGAATCGCGTAGTAACGCTTATTAATATTAAAGCGTGGCGGTTGTGCATCGATCATTAGTAACGGTGCGCGGTGTCACGGACTGGCCGATACCGTGCCATTAACATGCGATATAACTACGATATTTATTAAATTCACCATTTTGGTAACGTGACTCAAGAGGGCTTCGTTTCACTGAATTATATAACCGTTATTGATACGTTACTTGTAGTAAATTGCAGGAGTTTCTCCATGGGTAATAAAGTACAAGTTTCTTAATGATTTGTTTCTTTTTTTGTTTTTAGTCGGTAATTCTTATTGTTGCGTAGGTATGCGTTGGTTCTTATTTGCGCATCAGTACGAAAGTACATACCTACATTTATTATTTTCTATAACTATCTCAATTTAGGATTCGTCAACAAAATATGTTCGTCAACTAAATTAATATATTTAAAACATATTGATGGAATGAGGAAGTAGGTACAAAACTGCATTACATAGGCTGAATGACACTGACCTTCTTATTTGTGAATTATTAATTAAATAAACTTGTTTTTTCGCTATCAATTTATGTAATGATGTCATGTTGACCTCAAGAATGTTCGCAAAGCGTATTTGTAATCAGAGCTCATTCGGATTATAAATAAATACAAATTAAAATGCATTTTCCCAATTAAATGAATTGTTGCAGCAATCTCAAAATGTAAGAATGAGTTATATTTCCTTCCTTCGTTGTAAAATAACAATAAAATGAAATTAAACAACGTGATATATTGATATGATCCGCTGAACACGCAAAAACTTGCGTTTACTTAGATTCATGATCAATTTGCAATTAACTTTTGCAGTGTGTATAGTTATTGAAAGCCGTCGGTTATTACGATATTTATTTGTTGTTTTAAGCATTAGAAAATACCTATTTGGGGAAATTATATTTTTATAACTATTTTATGTTTTCCTGTGTCATAAGTCCCTCCATCAACATATTTCAGCTGAAAGGAAATAGATTGTGATATTTCACGATTACTTTCTAAAGTTTTTTTATAGACAACGATCATTTTTTTTTATCATATCTATTGAAATGTTTTCAAATTAATGATAAATGACACAAGTAGGTACAAAATTATTTTCTTTATAAAGAACGGCTATTGCGTTTTTGATCCATGCATTCATTAACGCAAAACGCAATCAGCCAATTGAACTTATACAAAGATGAATGGGGATTTTTATTACTTACTAGATATATGATAAAACAGTTGGTGCAAAACTCTTTGTTATATTTTATCAATAATCTCCGTCTGTCGTAACTCATATCGTACGTATAGATTTATATCAGACAACCATTAAAGATATAGAAAAATAGAAATGGTTTCACTTGTAGAAACTGAAAACTAAATTCGTTTATATTTGTGTCAGTGGTTTAACATTTGAACCGTGTGATTAGCCATTTAAAAGCATTTGGTGGACAATAGTGATCATTGGGCCGCGCTTCCTGTGCGCCTTGCTCTTCTAATTGAACACTATCTGTAGGTAGTAATGGAGCGTGCGTTCTGTGGACCTGCTAGTGGCCAGATAATATTTTATGAACTTGCATAAAATGTTGTCATTCGTTATTTTTTTTTAGTTATGGTCACAGGATCTTCAGGAGAGACCAATGTATCAAAAAGGAAAGTTACAAAACGAGAAAGTTTGAAAACCTATTTTGGACAACAAACCTCATAGTTTCGCATCGAATTTCTGTTGTCGTCTCAAGAGTGCCTACTGCCTACGTCATTAAACCTTCTACAGGAAAAAGAAAATGCGGCCTCTTAGCTACATACGTCGGCGTGTAAAATAAAAATAAACAACTCAGCAAAAATCTAGAACGCCCGCCGTCTCCACAAAAAGCGTAAAAGCAAAATTTACGTCCCTTTGTATGTTGAACCATGTCTAATTTGACGACACTGAATAATTTAACGATTTCTATTTCTGCAACAACCTTAAAAGGGGGATCAAATGTCATGGATTTCTAAGTTACAGTAGCTTTCGAAATAAATTGTGACCCTAATGCCATTTTAATATGGTTTTGGTAGAATGTACACGATGCTAGTTGAGAGCTAACCACCTGTCACGAATTGCGCCGATGGCTACGTCTATTACCTAAAAAATGTCTGCACAAGGCCAGAAAATGATCTTGGTATTTAGAATTATTGTAAACAAATATCCAAGTCGTAGAAATCTTTATTTTATTTACATCTATGTATTTCAAATGAATTATGAATATGAAAAGATATGTACTGTATCTACAACAAGGGATAAGCAGACAGATATTAAAAAGACCTATATTTTGATATTGTATATTGATAATGTAGATAGTTTGCGAATAAAAACAATGAGGCTAACTTCAGCTTTGAAGAAAATCGAGGTGGCCCTAATATGACGCCTTAATCACAGAAATCCAAAGCGACGAAATTACTATGATTAGACTTCGACTAAAATTTAAAGAACCGATAAGGTTTCCTAATTAGGAGTTACATTGATCGTCACGTGACGTGAAGGTTCGCAATGTCACGAGCAAGGCTAATCCGCCACCGTCACCTTGATCGTGAACACGTGGAAACCATAACAATAAGTAGGGATCTATCATTCATTGGGGTGAAGCTCATTCTTGGGGATGAATTGGTAGTACGGTTTCTAATTCAATTTCCGCAAACATTGATGGGCAAGGATTATGGAAAACTAAGACTTACGCTAAGCTCGAGTACATAACGTGGCAGATACTTGCTACTATCCAGTAACAGTATTGACTATGTTTAGTAAGTTCGTCAAAAGTAAATGATATAAAATTAAGAAGTTTTTAGAGCTTAAAAATGAGTTATTATACTTAATACTTTATTTTATAATTGCACTAAAGAACCGCATAAACACACGCACGAGAATAATATTGTGCACAATAAAAAATAAAGTATGATAATTAAGCATCAGGCTACCTGACCGGTTTGTGAACCAGTTGTGTGTCTTGTTGTCTTTCACTTTAGGAAGTGCTTTGCGAGTTTTTGAATTTCAATAAACATGATTGATAATATTAAAGCTGTACTTCTTAATCCATCTATGTCAAGTTTCGTAAGTAAAGCAATGATAAATAGCAGACCTGGCTATTTTGCAGTTAAATAAATGCATCTGTCTGCATATTACGTCTATGGTCATTATTACACGAACATCCTATAAAGCATTAGTTATTAAACATCAGTGGAGACGGTAATGATTACGTTTAAATTCGTATGTAACCTGGTATTTCAGAATCAAAGATAATTCAGCTTTGCGTATGACAAAAATTAATATAATCATATATTCAATACTTATCTATGCAACACGAATATGTCGTTATTGAGATCAATATTTCAATGCCATATGTTTTAGAATATGTGTGAAATAGGTAGTTGTAGTTTTTACTATTTACAAATTACAAAAATATGACACCACGAAATAAGGATTTAATGCTTAGAATTTTGACATCGTTAATTTGAATTCATTGTATTTTTTTGTTACAGCTAAAACTTATAAGTAAATGGATAAGTTTGGGATTTTTATTGCTCCATTTCTATACTGTACTAAATTATCGGCCACTTTGTAAATACTTGAATCTTCATAGAAGAATGGTTGCATAGTGGGTTTTGTAGGGTATTTCTCCAAAAACTTTCTCTAAATTCGAAAAAGCCTGTAAATTATCACAAAGACTTAACATACGACATGCTTAAATAAATAAATGCAAGAATATATTAATTTGCATAATTGCGTCTTCGTGAATACATAAAACTGTTAATCTTCTTCTATCAGAACAGTTATCACACATAAGTAAATAAATGTTTATTTTTATTAACTCCCTCATTAATTAGTAGTAGCTATAACTGTAAGCGAAAGTTTCAGATCTCAACAAAACATTTATTCATGACTCATTCCTAATATAGGTATGTTTACCAAATAAGCCTGACCAAATACGAAAAGTTACTTCCTTATCAGAATAGAAATGATCTCAAAGAAAATTATAGACTTTTGGCGAACCATAATGTTTGTTATGGATACTTAATTGAGTTTATATTCCTTTCAAATAAAATGGCGAGTAACGTGACTGCCATGCAAGTATTTCATGATTTTCTCTTCATCCATTTATGGCGTAAGCGGTCGTATAAATATGAAAACATTATTTCTGTTTTATTTTCACAAACGTTAAAATAACATGATGTCTCATCGCGGTTTTATCTGTCATGTTATTCAAATAGTAAGTGGATAGAATATATCAATTACCCACAAAATGAATCTATTGTAGGAACTAATTTCGGAAAAAGGTCAAACTTTAAGAGTGCCAAGGAGTCAAAAGTATGATCTATATGGACCAGGTGGTCGAATATAATTGTTTAGTAAGATTAATTTTAGCACACCTGCAATGACTTGGCAGCCTAAACCTGATTTACACCCACAACTACGTAAAGCTGTAATAAATGTAAGTAGGTGAGAATAGAGCAAGTTTTTGTCAGTCTACTTCTTATTATAAAAACTCGTGAGAGCAATGCATTCTAGATCTTAGTTGCATACAACCAAGGTTGCGCAATACGTAGGTGATGTTTAGAGTACATGCTTACTGTCAATATCCAAACTTGCGGAAAACAATTTTATCTTAATTTTAAAATGAGTTTTTCAACTGAGGATAATGCTATTATGATATTTCTTGAAAAAAAATTACATTATTATAGCAGTCGGTACTTTACATAGTCTTTACATAATTAATCATATGGATTTTTAATCTCTTACAGATCAGATAGTTGAACATCACCTGATGTTTGATTTGCTAATGAGAATGCAGTTAGGTCGTTCAACCTCTTTTATTTGCAAACAGGAAATGTTAAGGAATAATTTAAATATAATATTAGTCGTAAATATATGCGCATATTTGTAGCAGACAAGACATTCCTTCAGTTTTAGTTAGCGCTAGACAAAGACAAGCCAAACTCGCCGGGTCTGTAGTGTATGTAGTCTGTACCACGCTTTGCCTCAATGACAATTCCCAACGCTCGATTGTTGTCTCGTTATTGTTCTGTGTCCAAAGTATTCAGTGCATGTATACCACTCAACCATGCTGCAGGTGTGTAAATTGCTATAACTGAATCTAAACTAGTGAGAATTTAACGAAGCGCACTCATTTTTATAATCGAAGCGTGTTCAACTTTGGGAGCAGTTTTTTTCGGCTCTTAACAATTTGTTGAAGTACAAACGAATTTAAATTATGGATCATTAGATATCTTGAATTATTCAATAGGTCAACATATAACATATAAATCAATGAATTAAGTATGACATAAGATTAGTGGTTTGTAGTGATTAATGAATTAATGACACAGCTGAAAAAAATTGTACCCATACTATAATTGTAAGTTTAGAAAGGAAATCAATTGAAAATTAGCTAGATACATACAATTTCCTCATAGATTACGCGAGTGCTTGATGATTACTTGTGAGTGCTAATAGTGCAGTTCTCTGATTATATGCAGATGTGTAATCTAGAACTTAATAGATCTAGAAACCCATTTCCAACGTGGAAATGTGAAAATTGCAAACATTTAGTTTAATAGCGCCTGCATCATCATTTCCCTGCCCATATTCCATTGACCACTGGCCATTACATACGTCAGTATTATTTGTATCCATTTACCAACGAATCATGTTGTCCCGTAAAGTGATCATAAATTTAAATGTTCCATTTAAACACTGATTGAATTCATTTTTACGAGCAGGCATACATAGGCAAGTGAAAAGAAACTTAACAAATATTTATGTCGCCAGCAGAGATCGTGTTAGTTAATAATGCACCTTGCAGTAATTTCATTATTGCATTGTTCAAACTAATTATATAACTCTAATAATATAAGTAACTTCACGCGTTACAAACACAGGTATTTGGTACATTAACTGAGAATTTTAGTGCAATCACAATCATACTTCGCAATTTTCTTAATAGGAAGTTTGTTCGCAATGGTCAAAAAGCGATATAAATCAAAAGGCTTCCGTCAGTATTGGGTCTAGAGAAAACTGGCTTAAATAAGAAAATACCTATTTCAATAGGCAGCTGCCATTGTGAGATCAAAAAAAGTGATTTATTTGTCCGATAGTTGCATATTAGAGCCAGTTGACTGTGTAACAGTCGATATTATCTTGTTAATCACAATAGAATTTAATCTGAATCTACACAAAACATCCCGAAAGAATGGGTCTTTTGGGTCCATAACGCGCTGCTTGTTGACAACGATGAAATTAGCCTATATGGCCCATCTAACTACATACTCATATATCTAAAGTTTGTCCTTATGTTTTCCTGCTTTTATGTTCATGTACTACAGAGCAAGCCTCGGAGCAGATACAAAATATGATTATTCACGAAAGAAAAAGCCAGTTAAGTTATACACATGAGGCTGTTAGGATTAAGATTAGATCATCTATTTGCGCAATAGGACTTGTTTACTGTTATCAGCCAGTAAATCAACCATTATTGATAATTTCCATAAATCTATCGCGGTGATTCACTGGTTAACATTTAACCGTTTATTGGTCCATATCATCCACAGTCAATTTCAATTGACCGACGATGTTATTTTCAATTGCTTTTAATTCCCCTCGCGATTCTTTAGAACTAAATGCTCTTTATGAGACTTGCCGTATTTTGCAATTGGCTACCCATATCGTGTGAATGCTAAGGCAGGCACAATATTATGACCTCGATAAACACGAATAAGTTTCTGAAGAGTTATAATTAACAGTTCATATTATTTACAGATAGCTGTCAAAGAAATGAAAGATAGGTAACAAAATTGAAATGGCTTTTTGCAATATCAGTCAAAGATTTTCCATTCAAGATACAGTTAGAAAATCTTTCATAAAAACATTAAATCCATATTCATCATATTCGTTCTCATTTTATTACTCGTTCATTAAAGAGATTCAATTGAAAAAACAGTAGCTAACTTATAACATAACTGTAAACTGACAAGTAGGTAATGTACCTAACATTGAAAGCATGTATAGGGAGAAAGTCAGCATAATCAATAATACTTTGAATTAGTCACATATGAAACTGTTTTTTGGCCGTTATAGAAGCAAAAGTGTACAGTGTTGTCTTTTTCAATGGGTATTATAGTCCATCTATTATCGTATAGGTAAAATAAGCTGATGTTAAATGTGAAGTCTTTAACAATATTATTGCAATTTTAAAGACTTGAAGACCAATCTAACTGTTCCGTTTAATTAAATATCTTTTTGTTTGCTCATGTTTAGGTTATAGCCTAGATTTTGAAACGCTGTGATACATAATTAATTAAGAACCGATATAGAATACCTTCTTACATTTACATTCTATTTTCAAATTGCAGGCGAGCTTTAAAAGCGTTTCCATGTTTTGCAAAAAAGCCTTGCACATTAAGCTATAGCAAGCATTTATATCTTGATAACACGGAAAGTTTGTAAATTTAGGCCTAAATAATAACGGTGCAACATAGGTTTCGACATTGAACGAATTGAACTGTTGCTTTAATCTATCGAGACGCAGTGAAATCTGTCGAGAACCGGGTCGATATCATGCAATTGTAAGCGCATCACTCCGTCCGGTCTGATTGACAACCGGCGTGACGTATCGGTAGCGTCACACTTTCCGACCGCGACCAATACTCGAATTAATAACTTGACTGTACCGAGCGAAATATGAAACAAATTGAAATGTTTCCCATTGAGTGCGAACACGAGTGAGCGTCGGCTGATGTCGCCATTCCACAATTAGATCCGGAAGAATCTCACCTGCGTTTTAACCACGAGCCGTCACTAATGCTCGCCGCTGCGATTGTTCAACAAATTGACAAAAAATCTGTTTAAATAAAAGTCTTTTCTCCACTAAATAACAAAACTGTACCTAACTGCTTAGGAACTACTTTTGGAAGAGCCATCACGAGACGGCATTCAAATGAAAACCGGATTCAAAAGTAAGCAAATAAACTATCGTCTAACATGGTACGTGCTTGCGATTCGTAAGTAGCTTAATTTGACAATAAATACTACCACATCGCGGACAAATGAAATGCTCTCGTTGCGTTTCCGGCACAAATGCACCAGTTGATCGAACAATACCGTGGTAGTTTTATATGAAATCATGCGAAAACGGCACAATGATTTATTATACAAAACACTCCCACGTATGGTAACGCGCGGGACGTAAAAAGTGGGATGAGCATTCAATTGTATCGGTTTGTTCGAGTTTACTGATCTCCTGAACGCGATGTACGGAGAAACATCTAGAGAATGCCAGGGTTGTATTGTAACGAGATATTGCAGAACTATATTTGAAATCTACCGAAATGATGTAACGCATCTTTGGCAACTTGCTCCGTAATCTTCTGAAGAATGATTAAAGGCAAAGTAATCATCAAAAGAGAGTTTCAAAATCGACAACTTTTATGGTATAATTTTCATACCATACTTGTAAATTCGAACACTTTAATAGGAATGCGATTTCATGATGTTTCCATAACAAGATTAGGATTGAAGTGATGATGCAAATAATTTGTGAGAATGTTGATCGGCAACCCTGCGGCTGCCACACTTCGATGCGGTTCTTATAACGGCAATTATTTGTTTACGCAACTCATACGTGCTAACGTCGAAGAGCTTGTAAATTATACTTATCTCTTATTTATTACTAGAGTCAAGGTCATAATCATTGTCGTGAACATTTTTAAGCAAATAGTACTCAATTGCCATTTTAGAAACTATTGTGATCCATTGAAATGTAGGTACGTTCTCACCTCGGCTATGCCAATTGCATACTGCAGAGACGTGCGTACAATCAACAAGAAAATTGGTACTTACGTACTTTTATAGTTTTCACTCTTCATTAAAACTGTATGTAACAACTTATACCTACGTAACTTTTTTAATGACTGCAATATTTTATGTGTTGTTTTATGAAACGAAATTAATTCCTCTTGTCAATGTTAATTTCTCACTATGCCTTATTATAAAAGTAAAGGCAACAACACACGAACCAATGACTTCAGTTTCCTCTTTCCTCTCGATATTGATGTTAATTGGAATGTAGCAGGAAGAACAATGTGAGGTGCAGTTAAAATAATTGACTAAACGATCACAAACATCAAGGAAGTGTTAAAGTGTTATTGCTAAAGTTATTTTTAATTTTATTGCTTGTAAGTTTCCTCCGATGGTTGTATTTTGTTTGTTATTGCTAAAAATAAGACAGCTAGTTCATGAATAAAACATTTCATTAATTAATTTCAGTGAGCAGCCTTATTAAAAAAAGTAAAAGGTAAAAGTTCAAAACTGTAAGAATAATTGAATATTAATTAGTAACATGAAACCCAAAAATCAATTCTGCCTTTCCATTTAGGATTTTTAGCATTTTAAGAGACTATAATTGATGATTTTATCACCCTATTAGCAACAATTTGTAGATAAATGGTCTATTATCTATGTAAAAGACCTAAACGGAAATCGTTATCTAATGTTTATTTACATTTAAACATTTTGTAATAGTATAATTAAGCTTTAGTTAATGCTAATTATGAGGTAACATGAAACTCCTTTCAACGCCAAAGATTACAGCATTATAGGGCTTTTGCATTAGACAGTCTGATTATTTTCTTATCGTGTGCTGGAGGCTGTAGGACAAAGGCATTGAACATAGGTACACTAGTAAATGCAGAACATGTTGCAAGCCTAGTGTTAAGAGTTGTCCTATATGGACCTAACATAAAATTATATAAATTACAGCCTACCCTGATGGCGCAATGATCATCAATGGACTGTCGAATCTGAGTTCCCGGGTTCATTTCCCGACAGTTGTGTGATGAGTATGTTTGTTGGCTGTCAACTGGGTTTTTCAATTTGTATGTATACATATATAAGGTGTTCCGATATACAGCTATCATAATAACGGCTAAATTGATGGAGTTAAGTTACCACTGACTACTTACCTCATCTACCGAGCCTTTCCCCAAATATGTTGGAGTCGTCTAAACGGATGCAGCTGAGTACCAGTGTTATACAAGGAGCGACTGCCTATTTGACCTCCTCAACTCAGTTACCCGGTCAGCTCAATACCCTTTGGTAAGACTGGTGGTCAGACTTACTGGCTTTTGACTACCCCTGACGACTGCCAAGGATGTTCAACGACGGCCGGGATACAGTTTAATGTTCCGAAACACATTATTAATCTAACTTTGATTAAGTAGGTATGCCTTATCAAGTTAAATACTTGCTAAGTATTTTGTAAATATAATACTTGTTTACCACAAATTTACTAACATGCATCTAGTATCATATAAAATCTAACACGTTTTCAGCATTTTATTGTGCCGTTAAAATAATAAATGAATATTTAATGAAAATTGATAAACCATCTGTTATTTTCTATTTATATTGAAAATGAATATTTTAATTTTAGAATAGCTCGTTTTATATGCATTTTATCACACAGAATATCGTAGCATACCCATACTCGAAAATTTCATATAAAAATATCATTAATGTCGTTCAATTTCTTAAAAGTGAAAACTTATTAGGAATATCAAAAATGTATATTAATATTTTAATTATTGAAAGAATAACAAATTTAATTGCCTATAAAAATATATTTCAACAAGTACATGTTTTGACATTGTGAAATGATACTTATTGTATTTACATCCAATCAATCATTTTAGACTTACCCGCTAAAAACAAAATAGCAGCGGCAACTGCGTCCGTATCCTTGTAAGGTCTATCAATGGTCCATATAAAGGTATCAATAGCACATTCACTTTCGGAATTACTTATAACTTTATTGTTCGAAGTATTAAGTTGCCGGCATTTTCACGCGAGAGAAACGCACAGCGGGCGCGCGGCTCCGCGGTTAGACACATGTGAAATCAGCTGTGGCTTGGTCGCGGGTAACGGAACGCCCCCCACCGCACCGGCTGCCGCATGCCGCAGATAAGCACCAGATAAGATTATCGCATGTTTATTTACGGATTAACTTAGGTACTGACTGTCCGAATTTGCACTTGCGTGAGTACGTCTGACGCCGGTCGCCGAAAATCCGTTCTGATAGCCAGTTTAGTCATACCCTTATCAGTTCCGATAAATACAGTAAGAATTTCGTGTTAAGTGCGTGACTGCATTACGGAATGAATAACGCTTATGTTGATGTAGTAAAAGATTTATTAGTATCTCAATCATATTTTGTTTCTCACATCGTATTTATGAATGCGGGGAAGCTATGCAGCATGAAGAATCGTCTGCCATAATACATAATTACTATCTACCACTAATTATTGCCGTTGTAAGACCACTGTGAAAAGCCTAGAGTTTCTTAACACTTATTGTCACGAACTTTCCCTGCTTCAATTGTACACTGTCTACTTAAAGCCATAAATAATTTATATTCCTAGTTCTATTTGTAACTCATATACCTAATAGGTATCTAAATACATATATTTATACCTATAATCAAATGCAATACAATGACTGCAATTAAGAATGAATAGAGATTACACAGTTGCTTTATGTATTAGGAAACATTATTTCATTACATGTAATGACTGGTTATGTCTATCAATTCTCCAAAGCTAAAATGTTAGTATTACAAATAGGAGTTGAGACCCGGATAATTCAGATAAAAGGCGTTTATATTATGCACTACATAAGACTGCCAGTTCTTTACAGATTCCTTTACCCGGTTTTAAAAATATATTTTTTTAAACAAGGAAAATTCACTTTAAGTAAACGCTCTTACCTGACATTTTATTCTCAACAGGTATTTTGTACTTTCTCTAGAAAGGCCGCAAGGATTTAAATATACTCATTCAAACACAGAAAACATTTTAATTCCAATGTTTGCACACTAGTGCGAAAACCAGTCGAGATATATTAACGCTGCAACATGCAGAAAGCACACTCGAGGTGTCCCGCAAGGTTTCACTTTAGGCCCATAGACCCTAAGGGGGCTTATTCAAATGACAGCAACTTGGGCTTCATTGCGTCTGCACTTTATGTCCTTTCACAAAAGTCATAGAGAATCGTTGGCCTTATTTATGGTATACGTTGTGAGATAAAATTAGCATTTTAGAAAATCAGTCATATTTTCCTGCTATTACTACGCAGACTAATTGCTCCTAAGGACTGAGAATGAGAATGCAATCAAAGTAAAATTTGGCATGCAATGCAAGGTCTTTCACGCCATGTAGGTAAAATTTAATAATTTAATACTGTACCTATACTGTGGGAATCTCTTCACATTTACGCACAAACAATGTAACTAGCTGATAGGTCTATGCAAAATAACCTGAGAACTTTCCAAATGAATCCGCTCCAGTGCCACTCACCACGCTATTGTCAAGTACGACTGGCCCTCATCATTCCAATTAGTTGTTACAAATCGATTCACTGTTCGATTAAATAATAGTCGATTGTTAACTCCATCAGCGCTAGGCGAATTGTCTGAACTGTGTGATTCAGGTTTATGTTCACCGTTAGAGCGTTTTGTTACGAAACTGCTTCTATCATCGTTGTTCGCTATGGCACATGAATATTTTTGAGAAGTTAATAAAACCCACTGACTTTTAGCCTGCTTTCCATATCGAATTTTCCTTCTTCCAAAACATTTCGTGTTTTGCAATTCTACAAGCAAACAAAACAAAATTGAAATGGTTTGCCAGCTTTACTTCTGGTGATATTTTGTGCATATAAAGCATATGTATTGCAGTGCCAGCGACACTTTGATATTATCTTACCACTTACTAGAGCTAGTCGTGAGGCAAATGTCAGGGGAATTGGCGGCACACAGAGCGTGCCTGAATCAACGGTAGGCCTTTTTGGGTGCCGCCGTATCATGTTAACGGAATTCATTGGCGAACGTGATTCATGATAATGTCCTTAAGAGGAGTGGATTTGAGACTAGAAAGTTTTAATAATGTACATACCACAGGCTTAAAAAGCGTTCGTTCTAGGCTAAACTTAATGAAAACCATATCCCATAAAAATATTATTACAATTGTACTCGTACCTGCATTGTTTTATCAGTTTGAGTTCATCGCTCAAAGTGTTGCAACACAACTAATTTACATCACTGATGACATCATGGCAGGTATTTATTTGTGCCCGAACAGCGTGAATCACAACGCGGAATTTTATTATAATGCCGATTTCATTTCGACTACAAAACCTAACAAAAGCGCTACAGCTCATTTGCATAGTTCTTTGTATGTTTTTAATCTGAGTCTCACGGGTTTGTGCAAGGAACCTTAGCGTATAAAAAAGGTTTTTGTTGCTTTGCCAGCGGCTGAGATGTTATCTGTCTAGTCACCTTGATCTTTGCACGAAACTGCACAAAACGCACCGCTTGACCTCCGCGCCTTCTCCTTTCTGTTCAGTTCTATGTACAATTCTTCTCGTAGGCTCAAGTACTTATTGATTTTAGTATTAAACCCTGAGTTGAAATGAGTCACGGCCTCCTTGACAATATCGTAAGGTCAGTTAATATTTGTATAAGAAATGTTTAAATAAACATTTAAAAACGTGCGCAAGGTTGTATTAAATATCACGAAAATTGTATCATGATTCTGGCACGTAGAAAACTATGGCAGCGATTACCGGCAAACATTTTGCCATGGCATTGTGGCTCCAACAGTATGGAAATTGAACTGCAGGTAACAATTTTATAGAAACTCTGAAATAGAAACTAGTCGACAATATAAAAGCAGTGTTCAATTTTCACCGCAAGCATCTAATTTTATCGATAGGACAGGTTAAAGATAGCCCGTTAGGCACAATTGAACCGTTTGAAAATATAATAGCAAACACTGCTGTCACGTAAAAATCAATCACTATACTTAAGGTGAACTCATTTATGAACGGATGTAGAAACAACATTCTTCGTTCCCAACTATGTTGGGGTCAGGTTCCAGATTGAACGGATGCATATACAAAATGTTTTCTGATTCTGTTTCGTTTCTGAAACTTGCAAAGCGGGGTCAGTCGTGGGATATTAGGAAAAGTATCCAATATTTGTTATGTAAGTACATCATCACTATTTTGTGAATAGTACATAGGTACAAAGACTTACAGTCTGTGTATTTTCCGAATGGTAGCATTTTTGCTTGTCAATGTTTTTCTTCAAAATGTTAGCATTTTTCGTAGAAACAACTCCCATTGCTCGAGAAACATTTGTAGAATCTTGATATTTGTTTGTTACCAATAAAGATTGTCGACAGACAATCATTGTTTGGCATGCTTAGTAGTTAGAATTTAGGAAGAGTGATCCAATTGGAATACAAATTTCTATTGCACTTTACTTACTTTGATCAAGAAATAGTTGATTTTAGAATTGAATTTTGCTGTAGGTACCGCATACTTACTTACTGAGTGTTTATAATATATTTTATATCCTTAATTTCCTGTGCCAGTCTTGACCATACTGAAGGTGTTACCGAATAAAAGCTAGAGATAGGATAAATAATATCATTAGTTATTTCCCTTTTAGTTTGTATAATAGTTGCATAAGTCATGAGTTGAATAAATATACGAGTAACTTATCACTTTTATTACCTAAAAAAGATTTATCTATAAGTGAATTCACGGGTCGAAAATCTAGACTCTAAATGAGCTTTCTTTTTTCTGACCTCTGACTGTATTAGATAATTACGCACCTAATATACCATTAATAATAATAATTTACATATCAGGTTCTTTTACAGAGAGCTTGTAAAAAAAGTTAAAAATAATCATATTTTGATAAATGAAATAGTGGTCAAAATTACAGTTTACGTGCTATATGTATTCTAATGGCAATATAACGAGTCACATACCATTACAACGGTGATTTACGATGTTGGTTATAAGTACGTTCAATATCAATTACGTATTTAATCATAATTTAAACGGTATTGCGTGATCGAAATATTTTCTTTCGAAATCAATCGTGCAAGAAGTAGTTTCGAGGAGAGGAGATTGTGTGAGATACTACACCATCATCTAATAAATGTTAGGAAACATGTAAACTACATATTTGCATGGTCTTACAACAACAGGTATGAGGTAAAGGTTCAAAACACGAAGAAGCGCTTTGAGAAAAGGTTAGTGGTGCCCTTGCGATTTGCTAGACTCTTCGTCGACTTTCGTCTTGACGGAGGCACGGAAGTGGTACTTTGATTTACAGAAATTGTTTATATAAAATAGTAGATAATACAACAGACATACAAAAGTATAGAACAAAATACATAAGTAATTTATACCAAATCGGTATAACTTGCAAAGAACACTTACGAAAATCTGTTTTCAGTCTTAAGAATCAGAAATCAATATTCAGATATCAAACATGGAAATCTTATTCATGTGTTACCTACTTTCAGGACAATTTCGTAGCATCTCATGCATAGTAGGTATCTCTGCGTCATGCATGTCGCAAATGCCATTACAATGCAAAGGTGTCGCTGCATAGCTACATTGCAACAACATAATGCGAAAATCTGCTTTCCCTAAAGGTTGTGGAGGTCAGGTGGCATCAACAGTTACTTTGAGGACGTTACTAAATCTCAACTTTAGCTCGTGGGGACAGATAACGATCAAGTTAACTAAAATCTTTGTCTTAGGGAGTTGGAATTCCCTTTAATTAGGAAAACAGCTTTTACAAATCGAAAAAACCACTTGAGTGAACTATCCAACATGAATCCTGCAAACTACTACTAAGCCTAAATCAGTTCCTTGATGAAAGTGAACGGAAAGGAAGTATTCTATATGCATGCACTCTTCGCAGCCTCCCAAGTACAGTAATCATGTCATTATACGAACAACTCGTAAGTCTCACATATAAATAGCTATTTGCGGCCACAAAACAAATCACCGTCATCTGTCACACACGTCGGTCAGCGAATTTCTCTACGATTATATCATTGTTCTAGCTGCTACTTACTGCTCTATCGTGATAACTTGTAGCCTAATACCAAACTGATATATGAGCGTCGAAATATTTGATCAAAAATTGCCAAAAAAATACAGATGCCTCTCCGAAGAACATTTAATTTAATTTGTAAATCTAACTACAAACCAAATCTTTAATTTTAGGACCTGACAAATTCTATATTCATGTACAATGATTATGCCTAAATCAACATATATGTAAAAGCTACCACAGTTTGAAATTAATTTCAGTTCATAGATGCATCTACGGCAAATTCAAAACACCGTTTGGATGCTACAATGTTATAAATATATCCCAAGTTATTCTATGCACGCAACCCGATCTTAGCGTAATGCAGCCAAACTAAGCACGTCTGCTGAACGTGGCCTGCTTGAAAATAAATTTAATGTAGTAGTTCAAAGTAAACATATCTTCATACTTACAAATATGGTTTCAATAACTGTTAGCGGCTGTGGATATAATAACTATAAAATTTAGAAGAAAAAAATCTCATCTACAAATAGACATTAGACCAAAAGTTTTGTTACATTTTTATGCATTTACCTATATCACTGTATTTAATTACATATCTATAATATAAAAATGAATCGCAAAATGTGTTGGTAAGCGCATAACTCAACAACGCCTGGACCAATTTGGCTAATTCTTTTTTTGTTGTGTTTGTTATTGTCAGGAGAAGGTTCTTATGAAAAAAAATAGGGTAAAGTAGAGAAGTCAGTTCACGGGAGCGAAGCCGCGGGCAAAAGCTAGTTTGATATATATTTATTTGACGTAAGTATACCAATCATGGTGGGGCTAGAATGAAACCTATTCAAGGTGAGAAGTTCCTTTTGTAATTAAAAAGTTTTCAATGTGGTTATTTACAGCAAAATTGAAAATCTAGTAACAAGTGAAGCGTGTGATTATTCCGTTGCATACCTGCATAGTGCATACTTATAAACCTAACCGTTCCTAACAACAATGCTCTAGCTGTTCCCGCGATTTTACCCGGGTCCCGAGTGAACTACTTCACACACGCGGATAAAAAGTAGGCTATATGCCAGTATAAGTTGATTAGAGTAACACGCACACATTCACTCCTTCACGCATATAGTTCAATTAATAACTGCAAATACGTAATATTTAAACAAATTGCTACGTGAAAAGGGATTACAACCAGGCACGCGATCTGTATACACTGGTGATTAATTAGTTAGTCAAAAACAATGAGGAAACTTGTTCAGTGTTAATAAGAGTCTGTAAACAAGGTGCGTATAAAGTAACACCAGTCGCTGGTTATCATCATTCATCAATGGACGTGCAAATTGATGTGTTCATCTATTAGTACACATTTACTTGTTTAACTATTACGCTGAAATGATTTATACCACACCGTGTTCGTTTAATTTATGATTACAATATTTTAGATATTAAACATTTGTGTCGCTTGCTTGTAACAAACAATAGCTTACAATAGGCCTAAGTGAAAAAAGTATTCGTCTAAGTAGCAAAATTATCGAAATAGAATGTGTTTGTAGTAAACTTCACTAGAAAAGCATTGATATTGCAGAACTACAAAAATCCGAATGGTATTTAGCCTACAAGCTAGTTTACAATTGGTTGTGTTAAGAACTTGCCTCAAAAAGCGCTTCAAATCATAAATATTTATATGTAGGTACTTACCTAAATGTATGTTTAATTGCCTTACTCATCAAGAAGAAAATAACTCAAACAGAATGACTGACAAAAGTATCTCAAAATTATTTCAAATAGCACACTAAAAGGTTGAAATAAAACTACCATAAAATACCAATAAATAGCATTGTTGAGAGTAGGTATTCATATAGGTACATATGAATGCTAAACGCAAGATTTTGCATTAATTAATGAAATCCTATTCTCATACAAAGGGACAACACTTAAACGTTTAAGAAGTCCAAACTACAAAATCGGATAAGCTAAAAAGGTAAAGCAAGCACAAAATTAAGAACAAAAGGTTGCACGAGCCTTAAGCAAACCAGTCATTTGTAAAACATCATTGTTATAATAATGTACAAAGTGTTAATAAGTTACTAAGAAACATTGTTAGGTAATAAACACATTATGAAGTGCAGTTAAACAAGTGAGGTGGCACAAGATAAGCTCTCGTCCCGCTATCGACACGGGGCTGTGGGAAATTGGAAACGTCAGTGAGATGCGTGACTGCTTCAACTATTGTTTTATCTGGGTAGGTCGAATCGGCTGAGGTTCTACAACTTTTGAGGTGCCTCTAGATGTTCGCTTTATTAGTTTCATGATTAACACCTATCACGTCAAAGAAAATAAATATTTCATCATAGTATTCGAAAATTGGGTGACATGTCCACAACTTACCTTAGGTTTCTTTTAGACTCGTTACACGTTAGGATAAAGGAAACCCACTCATTGTGGGACTCCCAATCTTTGAATTTATATGTGATTTGAACGGATATTTTTTCGTATCGATATGAATTAAAATGACTGAGTGGGTGATTTTACAGCATTTTCGTAAAAGATAGTAAGTATATTGGATCCTTATTTATGCACCGGAGAAACAAGTATGTATGTGAATGCATATTGAATATTTATAGAAACAGTACTTTATGTTAAGCAGTGCATCTGGTTTATAATCTGGCTATACTCGTAATCCGGTGCTATCGATGGCTATAATTTATAGGAAAATTATAAGTTTGAGCACCTCATGAAGCATAAAGAATACTGGTTTAATTGCCGCGTAACAGATTCGACCTGACAGTAATGAGAGTGACTCAAAAACAGGTATAGCTGATGATTTAATGTTTTTACACCCATAATGTGAACTTGTTCTTGTCGGAGCTGTTAAACAGACTATTGTTGAGAGCAATTATTTTTTTCACTTATTAATTTCCTTTGCATTTTGATTTCTGATGCATGTTATGGCCCCGTTGTAATTTAATGGCAACTGTTAATTACATGTATGGCTTTCGCAGTGCCTCTCATACATCAATTAGCAAGCCAAGTGCAAAGAAATGCCGTGTTTACGCAAAAGCGACATGTAATTATGCATAATGTGCTCTCGATTTTTTGTCGCAAAAAATATTATATTCTGGTATTTGGAGGCTAAATAGCTGACGAAATAATCAGCTTGTAAATGAATCAGAATCAGACCTTGGCTTTCCTACAGACACCCCAAAGATATTGTTGTTTCTTTAAGTACTTCTTGGAATTTTTCATGTGTTATTTTATTTAAATTATCAGGAACGGTTCGGCTTCGTCACTTTTGTGACATGTTAAGTCGAAAACATAAAAAAAATATTTCCGTTGCGACTAACTTATTACAATACTCCCAGGCTTTTTATCCATTAAAAAAAGAAAATAAGAGGATAATAAGTGCTGAAATTCCCCCATCTCGCATTTCACATGACAACTAACATCTGTGGCACTTTCATCTTTTTTGGCTCTCCCAATGCCATCTGTTGGTCACAAGCATTATAACGTAATATGCAACACTTCCGAAACACTGCACGCTTCCCGACTACATTCCTAGATGTCTTTAATTTTCTTCAAATAATTACTTACTTATAAGTAGTTATAGATAGTTCAACTCAGATTTGCGCGCGGCCCTATGTGTGCGTCGGCTTGTAAATATACAACTTTCATTTGTGTGACAGTGACGTCGTCCGAGCATGACGTGTTCTTATCGCTTTTTGTTATGGGTACAGTCGTTTACGAAAATACTAGTTAGGTATTCACGGAGAAATTATTAAGGAGTCAGGTAAAAAAAATTAAACAACATTCAAAGCTTTTTATTATTAAATATAGTTTTTCATTATTTTTTCATACGTCTTTTCAAATTGACATTTACAGTATCTAAGAATTAAATACTCCTTACATATTTTCTAGCTCGGGGTACGCGGACAATAAATAAAAGTGGGGACTAAGAATGTAAAAAGAGGTATAATCTAGTATAATAATGTAAACAAAATGTGTGGGGAATTTAAAAAAAATTTATTGCTTCGCACAATGTCGACCAAAATAAGACGGAAGTAATGACACTCATAAATGAACGTTTAAGTCAAATTGATGAAGGGATGTGGGGTAATACCTACTTGTCGACATGTACAAAAGAAAAAAGAAGAATAATTGACATGGAGTCAGAATTTATAATTTCACCTTGGAGAGTAGCGAATCCGAAAATTCATCATTTGATTTTTCAAGTAGCGATTCATAATCATTATAAATAAATAAACATAAAATTACCTACGTAATAACTGTTTTACTTTAAACACCCGTATATAACCCCTAAATAACTGTATTGTACCCGACTGTACCTCTTGTCACGCACACAAAATCACTGAATATGTACAAGGGTTACCCACACATAAGGCCGCGCGCACGACTGAGTTGAACTTACTTTACAATACTTTCAGAGGATAATAGTATCACTGGAGGGAGGCATAGCAACCTTGTAATAAGAAAAAAAATACTCACATGCGTCACCATCTGTTGCCTTTCGGTGATTAACACCTTAATGTGATGCATTGGATTTTATTTTGCATTCTTTGCATTTATTCTCCCGAACTAAGCAGTTACCGAGCTGGAACGAGCAGCAATTTGCACCAGCATGTTTATTAACTAGCACCCATAAATCACGCCGCCTCTGTTATTTGGTTTAGTTAATGAGAGTGAAAAAAGCAACTTCATTAGAACCTAAGAGATATTTTAAAGTTGTAAAATAAGATTGATAGCAATACGTGATTTCTTTTAAAGCTCCATTTTTTCCATTCTAAAAAACAGACCATGTTTCTAATACGGTCGGAACAGCATGGTTTAAAGAGAAAAGTCAGTAATGGCAGGAGCAGATTATGATCGTCAAATGGATGCTATTCATACAGAATGAGGGAAATCATCTCCCGAGCCATTTCCCAACCATGTTGGGGTCGGCTTCCAGTCTAACCGGATTCAGCTAACTATGGTTTACAAGAAGCGACTGCTTATCTGACCTCCTCGACCCAGTTACCCGGTCAACCCGACACCCCTTGATGAGCCAGAGAAATCCCCCAATTTGATTCGAGTAATAAAGTAGGTACGATTGCTCAAGCAGCTCCGAGATACATAAAGTCCAAGTTCCTCCAATTGGTGTCCGGGATATACAGTACCGAAATATGATTAAGAAAAAAATATTTGGTAGGTACTTGTCTGACCCGGAAGCGAATCCGGTCATTCTTTAGTGCGAACTTTAGGGCCTGATGCCGTAACCTTATAGGCCACCACGTGGTTTAGCTTTGTTTAGCTATAATATGAAAAGTGTATCCTTTACTACTTTAAAAATAAAAATTAATACAACAAAAAAAAAACACAAATATGCTGTAAATAGTCTTGTAATTTTCATTGTATCATATTCATGATGGAAAATGTTATTTGATTACTTAGGTATTGAACATACATAAGAACATAAATTTATCGATGCCGATGCTAGAACTACTTACTAAATATTATACTAGCTACAATGCAGGTAATTTCAATATCAGGAAGCAGTTTGTGCCCGGATATCATAATGTAAGGTACACACCGACGTTTTGATATTTGAAATATTATTCATTCAATTTTGAACGTCAACTGTAACCTTTTTTGTAGTCATGCCGATTACCGAGACTGAGTGGCTTACAAAAGACGAATAAAAAATAATTACTGAAACAAAATAAATAAATCTCCCTACAGAACTAATTTAGATTAGTTAAGCAAAAAAATCTGAAGACGTTTCATTATTTTTATATTATTCATTCGATTTTGAACGTCAACTGCAGCCGTTATTGTGGTAGCCAGGCCGGTCACCGAGACTAATGGACACCCTCAGAGACATTTAATGGTTACTTAAGTCGTTCCTTAGTGTAGAATTTCTATGAGAATCTGTCACTAAGGAGTGACTTAAGTAATCATTAAATGTCTCTGAGTGCGGGGGTGAGTGGCCTAGAAATAACGAATTTAAACTAATTTCGATTACTAAACAAATAAATCTTCCAACAAAACCAATTTACATTAGTTAAGCAAAATTAATTTTATTTTAACTTTCCCGAGTTTTTCCTTTTTATGTAATGGTTCATGATACTAGTAGGTACGCAACCTTCATTAAATCTTAATATTTTACGTACATAATATCAACTTAATTCAGTCTGCGTGCCTAGTGTCCTTTCAGAGAGTGAGAGAGAGAGTATATTGCCAACAGGAATGCGACATAGAACGCCGTGAGAGTACTATAGAAGTAGTAGGTCATTATCCCACAGGCTAGGAAATAAAATATATTTCTTCCCGTCTTAGACAAAAGTAAACAGTGTCTCTGATTGCTATGGAAACCACTTTGCGTCAAATTTTAACCCTGAGGAGGTTGCAAGGTTAAAATTTGTGATGATAATCTTATTCATTTTTATGCTCTACACATAAACATCAAATGGGTTTCCTGCCACTTTTTGGAGAAGGTCTTCGGTATTTTCTTAAAGCGATGTTTAAATCATAAAAGCTCATGTGGTGGAAAGAAAAATATTCCGGATTTTGATAGTACAAGCATTTGCCAGCGTCTCGGCCGAGGACCTGAAAATGTAATAAATAACATAATACATGGACGCTACCAGTTCTAAAATGAGGGACCTACCTAACAAGATAAAGAAAATAAAAGATATAAATAAATCAATGATCAAAACGATCGACATATTTGACATTACCTCTCCTGATGTGTTTCGAAAGACTCCAGTGGGAATGTTTGGCAAAGTCTCAAAGTTGGGGCACACATCGTTAGTGGACAGCTTGTGACCCAACTTGCGAGACTGAAACAATAATACACACATTTATTATATTAAGTATTATAAGGTTATTGATATAAAGCAACTGCGGGTTCCAAAAGATGCCTATCAGTTGATTTGCTTTCTAGAGACAAAATTCTACGGTCGTAAAAAATCTTAATAAATATATATAGACGTAGAAAACCAAACTCAAACTTACATCATACATAGTAGGAGCACCGGGATTACTGCTGTCCCCAGAACTGGGACCTAGTACGGGCTGCTTATCGCCTTTGTCACCACCACCAGAGCAACTGCTGCTACGAAAGCGCGATCCCAATTCATCGCCACTGGGAACCCAGCGAAACATATCAATTTTTGTTTTTATCTGGGAATTAATAGCAGCACGAACAGTTTTGTAGATAGATGCCATCGCTAACAGATTTCGGGTAGGCGTACTTGAAAATTTTACTCCATTTTTACTGCCACTTTCACCAAAAATACATTATGAGGGATTGCTAACGGGAATAATAAATGTAACTGAGTTGCTTTACATTTTACAATTTTTATAAGTTATTGGGTATGGGTACTATAAAATAATCTTAACAATTAATAGATGATATTGACGTCAATCAAAATTTCTGAAAGATAGGAAAAAGGATGTAGTTGATTATTATCTGCCAGCAATTTTAGAAGTCTTGTCCATTTGTCGCGAGAAAGAGCGTTGTGCCAGGCTTTTCACTATGGGATATCCTACTAATAATACAAATGCGAAAGTTTGTGAGAATGTATGGATGTACCATGTTTGTTATTTTTTCATGCAAAAACGGCTGGACCGATTAGATAGGTGATACCCTGGATTAACACAGTCATAGGCTACTTTTTATCAACACACCACGCGGGCGAAACCGCTAGCAGAAGCTAGTATAATATATATTACACCCTAAGATATATTTTTTTATCGCTCGTCATATATTTCACCCTGTACTATAATATAATATATCATTTATAATATAATCAAAGCATTTATAATATTTCATCCCAAATTGTTATTAACTAGCTTCCGCCCGCAGTTTTGCCCGCGTATAGTTCGGTTATAGCTTATTTTCAAGAGAGTTCTTCAAAAGCCTGGGATAAAAACTATCCTATGTTCTTTTTCAAGGTCAACTCTATCTCTGTACCAAATTTTATTAAAATCAGTTCAGTGGTTTAGACGTGAAAGCGTAACAGACATACAGACAGAGTTGCTTTCGCATTTATAATATGCCATAACAAAAGTGGACGTTTGGTCCACAAAAAGTCGGTCAGAAAATTGTTATCAGAACTTCGCTACAAAAGACCGGCCCGATTATCTATCCAACAAAAAGTATGACATGGTGCTTTGAGCTTTGTTGAAATTTAATGAGAATGCGTTTCATTGGGGACTCACGCACCGGGTGTTACTCTAGCTTATGGGCGTCAAAGCAGCACCGTTGCAGTCCACCTCGGTGCACTCCGGTTCAACCTACTGTACCACTGCTCCACTCCGTTCAGTTCTACAGTGCTTCGCTTCACAGGAAAACATTTTAACCTGCTAAGGCTGCAGCTCCACTGAGAAGAAGCAGAGCATAGAAGAGAATAGCTGTGCAATGCATCACTCACATGGCTTGAGCGAAGTCGGAGAAAAATTTTGCAGCGCTAGTCGCTAGGCTTTGCTAGACCTTTAATCATTAAACGCAAATAAAAGACCAAATACATTTAAACATTTAATGCTTTCGGATTATTTTTCACTTTTTCTTAAGCTTTCAGAAAATCAGTAAGCATAGGACAAAACGCGTTCAGCAAAGCTTCATCACCAACATAGGTAAACCAGGTGCCGGGCCGCCACTCGCTGCGCCTCCCTCTCTCGGTGCAGAACAACCTGTACAACATTCAGGCGTCAACAGTTTCATTATTTCGTGAGGTTTCTGCATACCCTGTGATACGTTATTACGTCCAGAGGCTCCTCTTGCACTATTGAAGCCACCGCCGCCGGACAGCGGATTGCGGCCTGGTTGGACTGAAGGTGGAGTCTCGAAACAGTCCGCTTTACACGGAAGGTCCCAAACGCATGGCGGCGGTGGCTGCCAGTGTATACACCCAGGTCTAGTACATGGCTCTTCTTTGGCAACAGATTTTGTTGCGTTATGAGGACGACCGCTGTGTCCAGTAACCTTTTTTTCACTAGACGCCAGTTCTTTTGATTCAAAAAGTTTCAGTATTTGATTGATAGTTTTTTCATCGAATGCCATAGCAGGATGAGTATTTTGAGCGTTAGAGCCAGAACTATTGCAAGAGCATGGACAAAAGTCATTTGGGTTATTAGCAGGAGGATTTTGTCTCACTGGAACAGAAACGCCGGGGCAGGGGCACGTATGCGGTTTCGCACCACTACTATTGACAGACGCTTGTGTAGGCACAACGAACATTTGAGGTTTTACTCCACCACTACCAGAGGCTTGAGTAGGTACTAATGTAGTTGGACACTTACAGCATTTCCCGCTCTTATCCACGGCTACATCGGGAATAATACCCTTTAGCTCGCAGACGATAAATTTCTTTCCTCCAGAGCTAGTATCTGCTGGTCCACCTGAGCCACCACCACCTTGAGCCTGAGTGTGAGCTGCCAGCGCAGCAGGGTCGGCGAGACCGCGAGCGCGAGCCAACTGACTGGGCGCACACAATGGGTCGGGTAGGACAAGACACGCGGGCTCGCCACCGCATCCTGTGCGGCGACAATCGTGTTGGAGCCCATTTCGCTTAATACAATGACAACTGTAGTACATGATGCCACCACGTAACTCGCGACTCTTGATTCGCTTCAACTGATTTTCCTTTTCACTCTTTTTTTCTTCGCCTTCCTCCACCACTCTGTTACCTCCATCCGAAGGCTTACCTTTCTGTAAAGATGATAATTTGTTTTTAAACGCCTTTAGAGTATTATAGTCTGTCCGCCGTGAGTGATTTAATAATAATTTACCGATGTTCAAGAGGCAAGGGGTAGAGGACGACGTCGCGAAAAGGCCTTTATCACTACCATTGTGATATAAGGTCGAAGTCGCTGAAGCGTGTGACGTAGGTCTTGCCGGGAGGTGGGCGTCGCACGCACGGCGGACAGCACGGCGGACACGGCCGGGGGCAGCAGCAGTCTGCCCGGCACAGGTACCGTATAGAACCCTGCTGGAAGAACTGGCAATCTTGCAGTCCATTGCGCTTGAACGCAGATCGCGGTAGACACTGTAGCTGAACATCGATATGGCTATTAGATTTCTATCCATGCAGTTATAATAATGTTAAAAATCTCGACGGGTATCAACTTACCGGAGGACCACAGTCTTCGTATTTATAGCAAACCATAGGACCACACGGTGAACACCTAAACAAAACATTTATGTATTTCTGTGATAAGATGTTAGAAGTTTATCAAACACATTCGATATAGAAAAGAAAATACTTACATCTTGAGATTAAAATTAACGGCCCTTTTAAATATTCAGGAATAGCAGGGAGGAGGGTGTTTTTTAATATTTTTATTATTTTGTGATTTCAATTTTAGTTACATGAAAATAGCACAAGAATTTACAATAGTTTATTTTATTAAAATTTACAAATTTTTATTATAAAAATACATCTAAACTAGTCGAAGTGAAAATTTCTTCTGTCAACGATTTTTTTTCTTTTGTCTAGTTTCAATTTTTTTGTTCTTTTTTTTTAAATGCTTCTGTGCCAGGATTTGTGACTTTCTTATCAGCCAACAATTTGATACCAAACTTCATAAAAATAAGATCAAGGGCACACATGAGTCAGAGCATAAACTCATCCAAATTCTTATATTTTACAGATGTTGCGAAGCATATTATATATTGCATTCTGAAGGCTTGACATACTCGCAGCTTTTTAAGTCTCCAACGTAACTTTGTTCTTCGACTTGCCTACAGTCGTGGTCATTGTATTCGTTGGCGCGGCTACACAACGCTAGTTTCTTCATTTGCGGTTTGCAACAAAACTGGGACAGTCGTCTGTGGTTGATCCGCGCTGCAGCTGTACACTGCTCGTCGCGGTTGCACAGTAACGAGTGCTAGTGCTTAACGCGAGGGGCGTAGTTTACAGATGCTACTTAATTCTTCGGCGTGTGGATTGGCAAAATGTGCAATGCAGGCAACACGCGAGGGCTCGCATATAGGTGCAGGCAGAACCGAGCACTGTGGATTGTTCTGACAACCAGTCCTGCGACAGTCATACTGAAGGCCATTTCTCCGAAGACAGAAACAATCTGTTGAGAGGATTCCACCTCGTAATTCACGGCTTTTGCTTGCGCGCACAGTAGTTCCCAATTTCATAAATGTGTTTGGTTTCTTTCTATTCGGGGATTTTCGGTCACTGTTTTCACTCGTACCTCTTTGTAATCCAGATGTATCTGCATCTTTAATATTATCTTTTGTAAAGTTGATAGCGTTGTTTATTTCTTGCTTTTTGATAACATAAAGATAACAGTCGTGTTTGGCGTCTTGTTTGGTCAATGGTTTGACCATATTAGTAATTAATGGGATCAGGCATTCTTTGAAACCATCTCGTTTTATGTTTTTTGATTTTATTCGTTTGTCGATGTCGGTCTTACGTAGTTTAGTTACATTTGATCCTATTTTGCCATCTGACTTTTCTTTCACACAACATGGAAAGACAATATCGGAGGTGGCTGGAGGTGGCACTGACTTTAAATCTAGCTCAAAACACAAAATATCACCATCGTACTCGAAGGATAAAACATTCGGTTTTGAAGTAGCGGAATTTCCACAAAAATCGTACTTCATTTTCCGCGGGAAAGCTTTATTTTAAATATTGATTTGTAAAGGTTTAAACAAATTTAATTTTGTCCTATTAATTTAATTTAAAAAAAAATGTATCACTACATGTTAGGTATTTGAATGCAAAATAAAATTTAACTAAAATACCTTCCTGAACCATCGCGATTTATTATTTATTATAATCTAACCTATTTTGGACCGTATGACTGTGTTTCGGATGGCACGTTAAACTGTAGGTCCCGGCTGTCATTGAACATCCTGGGCAGTCGTTACGGGTAGTCAGAAGCCAGTAAGTCTGACACCAGTCTAACCAAGGGGTATCGGGTTGCCCGGGTAAGGAGGTCAGACAGGCAGTCGCTTCTTGTAAAGCACTGGTACTCAGCTGAATCCGGTTAGACTGGAACCCGACCTCAACATAGTTGGGAAAAAGGTTCGGAGGATGAGAATGAATCTAACCTATTTTGTTTATGATGTAATACTGTCAACAAGGAAAATTTATTTTAAAAAATAAATTGCACTGACAAACGTTTTTTTCTCTATTCAAACGCCACCCGAGGTGTTCTAAACAATGTCGTTTGATCAAAAGGGTAGTACAATCAAATCGCTTGCGTGATACACACTATATAAAAAGACCCAAAAAAACTTTAATCTTTTAAAAACTCTTTAAAAAACAGTGACTTTCCACAACGTTTTGGGTCTAATCGACCGACTTGTTTTTTAGGCCTTTTTAAGTACTCTTTACACCCCATAGAAAATGTAAGTATATTATTTTATAAAGCATTTTTGAACGCTTTCTTGGTTTTAATTTAACGCTGTGAAATTCCTTTCGTAGGTGTTGCGGACCGTGCGGGGGCTGCTGTGGCGGCTGCTGCGGTGGATGCTGTTGTCCCTGCATCACCATCTATACTTGCTGCACGAAGATTTGCTAGTGGCACCGAGTGACACCCATTCGCGCAGACAAGCCATGGTGTCTGCGTCGATGATGGTGTACCGACGCCTTCGATGTTTTTGTCTTCGAAGTACACTCCGTGCCGTTTTGTGGAAATAAACTACTATAAATAAGCGTATCTGTCTAGTTTTATTTTGCCGTCGGGCAGCAAGCTGCTGCTTGTGCGAGCTTCTTGTACACGTACGATCCACTTCACTTTGTAAAAAAATCTTTTAATATAGCATCACTAGGCCCCACCCTAAGGTGTTCTCCACACAATAATACAATGCCATCAATACCACACCACACACCACACCACAGCCACAACCACACACCACACCACAGCCACAACCACACACCACACCACAACCACACACCACACACCACAGCCACAACCACACGCCACACCACAGCCACAACCACACGCCACACCACAGCCACAACCACACACCACACCACAGCCACAACCACACACCACACCACAGCCACAACCACACCACAACGACGCCATGTCACGATTCTCAGGGTGCGTCCACATCTGGCGAATGCGCCGCGAATGCGCAGCACGCGAGCCGATCGCGAGCTGTCCGCGAGCTGCGCGCGTGCAGTCACTGCAATAGTTCGGTGCGCCTCTTTAGCGCAACTCACGCAAGGCTCTTATAGAGCGCGCGAGCGGCGCGCGATCTGCGCGCAATTAGTTCTCGCCCTTAGGCTCAATTCACACCAAAAGCGCGGCGAAGGGCAGCGAAGCGCAGCGACCCGCTCGGTAGAGAACGCGCGTGGATTCCCGCGACTGCTCGAGAATTCGCTGGAATGCTCGAGAAGTCGCGGGACTGCGCGCGCCTTTTCGAGCCCGCCCGCGATGCCGGGCCGCTCTTCTAGCGCAGTTGACTTTCAACAAAACAAGAGGAAACTTATGCATAAGCAGTAGGCGATTATCACACTGCCCCGCATGATGCAGCGTAGTGCGTGGATGCGTTTTTTTCCGTTGTATGGAAATATCTCCGTTTGTATGGAAAACACGCATAGTCCAACACACTGAAAATGCATCCACGCGCGTTCATGCGGATCACGCACATACATGCGGAGGAACACGCACCCCCGCGCGTAGGTGCGGGGCGAGACGCATGGTATGGCACACTGATCCCGCAGTGACGCGCGTGATTTTGAATGGGCGTGACGTGTATATTTGAAAATGGAACTTCGCTGTGCGTGAATTTACAAACGCACCTACGCGCGTGAGTGCGTGAAAAACCCGCACGATGATGCAGATCTGCACTCCCGCAAGAACGCGCGTAGGTGCGTCGACACGCAAGATGCAGCGTGATGCAGGGCAGTGTGAAGATCACCGTAATATGGGTGTTTTGGATTTAATCATTATTGCACATTAAGGTGATCTTCACACTGCCCCGCATCACGCTGCATCTTGCGTGTCGACGCACCTACGCGCGTTCCTGCGGGAGTGCAGATCTGCATCATCGTGCGGGTTATTCACGCACTCACGCGCGTAGGTGCGTTTTGTAAATTCACGCACGGCGGCTTCCATTTTCAAATATACACGTCACGCCCATTCAAAATCACGCGCGTCACTGCGGGATCAGTGTGCCATACTGATTTCGCCCCGCACCTACGCGCGGGGTGCGTTTCTCCGCATGTATGCGTGATCCGCATGAACGCGCGTAGATGCATCTTCAGTGTTTTGGACTATGCGTGTTTTCCATACAAACGGAGATATTTCCATACAACGGAAAAAAACGCATCCACGCACTATGCTGCATCATGCGGGGCAGTGTGATAATCGCCATAATTGAAAAGGAAGAAGCCGAAGAGATAACGAGAAAAAAGAAAATATTAAGGTGATCTTCACACTGCCCCGCATCACGCTGCATCTTGCGTGTCGACGCATCTACGCGCGTTCCTGCGGGAGTGCAAATCTGCATCATCGTGCGGGTTTTTCGCGCACTCACGCGCGTAGGTGCGTTTTTTAAATTCACGCACGGCGGCTTCCATTTTCAAATATACACTTCACGCCCATTCAAAATCACGCGCGGCGCTGCGGGATCAGTGTGCCATACCATGCGTTTCGCCCCGCACCTACGCGCGGGGGTGCGTGTTTCTCCGCATGTATGTGCGTGATCCGCATGAACGCGCGTGGATGCATTTTCAGTGTGTTGGACTATGCGTGTTTTTCATACAAACGGAGATATTTCCATACAACGGAAAAAAACGCATCCACGCACTACGCTGCATCATGCGGGGCAGTGTGATAATCGCCTAAAAAGAAAAAACCCACTCGCTCGCGCGCTCGCAACAGGCGGGATATTGCCAGCGGCCGCTCGCTACTGCTAGAGCATTCTCGGGAGTTCCCGCGCAGTCGCACGACTCCGTTCATGGAATTCGCGGGAAGTCCCGCGGCGCCGCGGGCATCCGCGCGACTCGTTCGAGTTTCTCATGCGAAAATATACATTATAGTAATGGGAATAAAGTAAAAATTCAAATGACACTCAAACCGCGCTTCGCTTCGCTGCCCTTCGCCGCGCTTTTGGTGTGAATTGAGCCTCAGGCTAAGAACTCACGGAGCGATTTTGAACCGTGCCCGCCGCGGTGGCGGAACTGCGTTTTTAATTTCAAACTCACGAGACCGGTTATTTGCGCGGTTACACAGCCGTCGCGGTTGAGATTATCGCCCGCAAATGTGGCGGCCAATGATCGCAAGACGCAAGACGGGCAGCCTCTGCGCTACTGCGATCGCCGGCCAATCGACCGCGGAGCGCGCGGGCGCAACCCGCCGAGGCTGCGGGTGACCGCGGCCCGCGCGATTCTACTAGTTGCCCGCCGGTGCAGCGGGACCCGCAAACAAACGCGCAGACTGCGGGCGTAAAACGCGTCGTGAAATGTGCTTTAATTTTTTACATGTATATCTGCATTCTACAGAAGCTACGGGCCCGCAGCCGCGTCGGTCGCGGGTGAAAATCGCTTCGTGAGTTCTTAGCCTGACGCGCAGCAGTGCTGCCGCTACATTGCTGTCGCGATATTGCTGCCTAGCTCGGAATGTAATCTCATATAAGCCAACTAGCTTTTGCCCGCAACTTCGTTCGCGTGGAATAGTGACTACCAGCAGATTTTTGATTTGACCAATAGATGGCGCTATATGTCCGGAATAATTTTATTTTTATTTTTTTTTTGTAATAAAAGCTATCCTATGTCCTTTCTCAAGTTTCAAACTATGTCTGTACCAAATTTCACACAAATCGGTTCAGTAGTTTAGGCGTGAAGAAAAGACAGACAGACAGACAGAAAGACAGACAGACAGACAGAGTTACTTTCGCATTTATAATATTAGTTTGGATAGAAATTGTACGGGGACCAGTAGTGTCGCGGCAGCACTGCTGCGGCAACACTGCTGCGTGCTGCGTCGTTCGGAATCAAGCCTTTATGCTGTCCTAGTACATACTTCACTATTTTGGTTCGGCCGTATTCTGTAAATTAGTTTTTGACTAATCACCTCGTCCGCGGAAACTTCTTTCCGTACCCGGATAAAACGTACTTTGCGTTCAGCGCAGAGAGTGTAGCTTCCTAAAGGTAGAATTCCGTGGGTCGCGGCTTACGCAGCCGCGCGCGGCTTACGACAGTCGTCGGCCGCGCGCGACAATAGTCAACCTATGAAAATGTATGGCGCCGCTGCCGAGGCTCGCGACAGTCGCGCGCGGCCGTCGAATTTCGCAAGCCGCGCGCGGCATTGTGTTGAAATTAGTAGATTTTGTTCGTCCGTTTCCTCTAGTCGAAGTGCTAATTGATATCCTTGAAGAAGAAGAGGATGACGTATTGCTGTGGCTGTATTATGAAAATAGATTACCAATCGACCCTATTTTTAAAAAGTAGAAATGATGAAGGATACTACCCAATACTGATTCAAAAGCATTTGTATTGTAATGAAAACAAAAGGAAGTTTTGCCGACTAAATAAAAAACAATTCAATTCTGGTTTTACTAAAATTATAAAGATGTTACTAAGCGCTAGACCATGTTGAGATGCATTCGGCCGCGCGCGGCTTACGAAATTCGTCGGCCGCGCGCGACTGTCGCGGACCTCGGCAGCTGTGCCATACATTTTCATAGGTTGACTATTGTCGCGCGCGGCCGACGACTGTCGTAAGCCGCGCGCGGCTGCGTAAGCCGCGACCCACGGAATTCTACCTTTAGGAAGCTACACTCTCTGCGCTGAACGCAAAGTACGTTTTATCCGGGTACGGAAAGAAGTTTCCGCGGACGAGGTGATTAGTCAAAAACTAATTTACAGAATACGGCCGAACCAAAATAGTGAAGTATGTACTAGGACAGCATAAAGGCTTGATTCCGAACGACGCAGCAAGCAGCAGTGTTGCCGCAGCAGTGCTGCCGCGACACTACTGGTCCCCGTACAATTTCTATTGGCTTATATGAGATTACATTCCGAGCTAGGCAGCAATGTCGCGACAGCAATGTAGCGTACCTTTAAGGTAGAATTCCGTGGATAGCGGCTACGACAGCCGCGCGCGGCTTACGACAGTCGTCGGCCGCGCGCGACAATAGTCAACCTATGAAAATGTATGGCACCGTTGCCGAGGTCCGCGACAGTCGCGCGCGGCCGACGAATTTCGTAAGCCGCGCGCGGCCGTATGTATCTCAACATGGTCTAGCGCTTGTAACATCTATATAATTTTAGTAAAACCAGAATTGAATTGTTTTTTATTAAGTCGGCTTACGAAATTCGTCGGCCGCGCGCTTGCCGCAGTTTTTTCTTGCCCGTGGTACTACCAGACCGCTTGGTAGTACTACGGGAAGAAAAAATTGCCTGTGGTACTACTGGTAGTACTATTGGTAGTACCACGGGCAACAAACGGTCTAATTAGGTTTCTAAATAATTTAATGAAACCTACCTTCCTAAATGCGATTACATTTGACTGAATTTAGTGACTGAATCATTTAGGCTAAGAACTCACGGAGCGATTTTGAACCGTGCCCGCCGCGGTGGCGGAACTGCGTTTTTAATTTCAAACTCACGAGACCGGTTATTTGCGCGGTTACACATCCGTCGCGGTTGAGATTATCGCCCGCAAATGTGGCGGCCAATGATCGCAAGACGCAAGACGGGCAGCCTCTGCGCTACTGCGATCGCCGGCCAATCGACCGCGGAGCGCGCGGGCGCAACCCGCCGAGGCTGCGGGTGACCGCGGCCCGCGCGATTCTACTAGTTGCCCGCCGGTGCAGCGGGACCCGCAAACAAACGCGCAGACTGCGGGCGTAAAACACGTCGTGAAATGTGCTTTAATTTTTTACATGTATATCTGCATTCTACAGAAGCTACGGGCCCGCAGCCGCGTCGGTCGCGGGTGAAAATCGCTTCGTGAGTTCTTAGCCTTAGGGTGCGTCCACATCTGGCGAATGTGCCGCGAATGTGCAGCTCGCGAGCCGTTTGCGAGCTGCATGCGAGCTGCGCGCGTGCAGTCACTGCAATAGTTTGGTGCGCCTCTTTAGCGCAACTCATGCAAGGCTCGTATAGAGCGCGCGAGCGGCGCGCGATCTGCGCGCACTCACAGTTCTCGCGCTTACAGTTCCGTCTACTGGCTCAGAACTATCGAAGATGTCAGACGACACTAGTGTTTTTAATATAATTGCTGCATCATTAGCTATTATATTACTGATAAAAGGAAAAAAAAGAGACAACGGCGTTAGCTTAGCCTCCAGTAATCAGAAACGAACTGAACGGGTAAGTTATGAATTATTTAATAACTAGAACGTCGCGCGCCGCCTGCGCGCTGCTCGCGTGCGGCGCTTAGGTCGCGCGCGAACTGCGCGCGGGCGGCGCAGAAGCGGCGCTCGAACAAAAATGCACGCGCGCAGCTCGCGGGCAGGTCGCAAACGGCTCGCGAGCTGCACATTCGCGGCACATTCGCCAGATGTGGACGCACCCTTAGACGACTGAATTTAGTCAAGTGTAATAAGCCCTTAATTACTGATTAATTCAGTCATATTTGAGTAGCACCATGTGCTTAGACATCTAAACTGGCCGGGTATAGGGAATAGAAATGAAAAAGTATAATATAATGAACCAAACTTTAATACGCCACTGAGTTTCACAAAACGAATGGAACAGCACTGGGGTAAGACGCTTCGAGACTGAACTCCCGATTTGCTGAGAATAGACGTCATATCGCAACCAACCCGGAGTACTAGTCTCTTGCAGCTCTTGCGTGTCTTGTTCACGATTAACAAATCTTTGTACAACACGTGTGGATCGTTATTTTGGGACATCCGCAACAGCAGCCGCCTCCGCAGCAGCCACCGCAGCACCCGCCACAACAGCCCCCGCAGGGTCCGCAGCAACCACCGCAGCATCCCCCGCATCCACCGCAAGGGCCGCAGCCACCGCATCCACCACAGCCTCCACACCTGACGAATTACAATATTTTTATTAACTATTCACCAACGACTTCGCAAAATCATGACCATGATGACCATGACATGATCATGGAGGTAGGATTTTTTTTGAAATATGCTTGTAAAAAGACAAATCGCATCGCCCCTAACTGGCAGACTACGTGTTATTCGCGTGTATCACCGCGTGAAGGTCCGCTGTGTAGAGCCACCGAGGATTCAGGCCACGTCCGTGTACAGGCTTGCTTAGTGCCTATAGGCTCGAAAGTAGCTTAGTACGAAGCTAAAGGTAAAAACTAACGTTCGAAGATGTACGTGATCGACCAGCACAGCGCGCTTGGAGTGCATCATGTAAACGTGTTGGCTTTTGTAGCAAGGCGCAAGGTAGCTCTCCCAACCTTCTAGGCCCTAAGCAAGCCGCCAGCCTGAACGGACGCGGCCGTAGAGATTTAATACAAGTGTAAACAGTTCATTACTTACATTTTGAGGATATGTTTGATATAGTTACTGTAGATAGATAAAAATAATCTTCACCGACGGTGAACAATATTTGTGATAGTGATGAAAAGTTTATTCAAATAGATTTGTTCAATTATTTTCTTAGAAGATACTGTGTTTTTATATCTTTACGCGTATTTTCTACTTTTTTTGCTTAATTTTATATTTACTGTTAACTACACGATAGATTTGTAAAAACTGATTTCATTTTGACATTCGGCGACCTTTTTGACTTTTTGACATGTTCGGAGACGTATTTTTCAAATGATTTAAAAAGTTTTGTATTCAGCCTTTACTTACTTACTTAATTTTCCAAAGGAGGTCTTCAATGCATTTCTATACTAATATTATAAAGAGGAAATCTTTGTTTGTTTGTTTGTTTGGTTGTAATGGATAAACTCAAAAACTTCTAGACCGATTTTAAATATTCTTTCACCATGAGAAAGCTATATTATCTGCGAGTAACATATGCTATATTTTATCCCGGTGCGGGCAGTAGCTCCCAAAGGACGCGGGTGAAACCGCAGGAAAACGGCTAGTATGACATAAAAACACCATAGCCGTGCTGTATACAAACACAAAAAGCAACAAGTCGGTACAATATACAGTATTTCGGAAGGCACTTTGAAACTGCGGGTCCCAGTTGGCATTTTAATATCTCTGGCAGTCCACATGGGTAGTCAGTCAGAGGTTAGAAAATGTCTGCACTATTGTAATCTACATACTTATACACGATTTTATATTTTTTATATTACGTGTATATACATTTTTTCAAGCCATAATAGTGACCTAGTGGTCAAAGCATAAGCTTCTCACGTATGTATGTATGCATTATGCGCATTTGATTCAAGATCAGGTACTTATGTACATGTAACTTTTATCTAAGTACTAGCTTCCGCTCGCGGCTTCGCCCGCGTCGAGTTCGGTTATATCGCATTTCCAAGAGAACTCTTCAAAAGTCCGGGATAAAAACTGTCCTATGTTCTTTCTCAAGGTCAACTCTATCTTTGTACCAAATTGTATTAAAATCAGTTCAGTGGTTTAGACGTGACAGCGTAACAGACAGACAGAGTTACTTTCGCATTTATAATATTAGGGATATCTAGGAATATTTTTCTGAGTGTTTCTGAGCAAACATGGAGAAAAACATCTCGATGAAACTTTAATGTGTGGAATCGCCAATCCATCTTGAGCAAGCGTGGTGATTAACTATTATTCCTTTTCTGTATGTGATAATGGCATGTTGGCATGTGCCGTGCAGTGAAATAAAGAGGCTTATGATGAATTCATTAGGTATAATGGACTTGGACCTTGCAGCTTCCTATGCCTCGCTTGACCACTGGGCACCTGATATGCACAGGGCACAATGGTCCAAACAGGTGCTAAAACAAGATATTCCGCCATGCAGGCCAGTCATTATCTGTTTATTTTTTATGGCAAAAGCAATCAGGTAATTTTTTAAAGATCTGTCAAAATCTTGAAAAAAAACTCAGATGTGAAAATACAGAAAATCAAAGAAACAATTTTTTTTATAAATTTTGTACAAAAGTGTTTAAATATCAAGAAAAACAATGTGCAGCCCCATCCAATGCTTGCCAAGTTACAAGGAGCCCCCAACATATATTCCTTGTATCCCCATCAGAGTAAGTTGTAATCCTATTTGGGCTTTACTTTCCCCGTCTACTGTATTCAGGAAAAAAACTAAGATTGGTAAAAATATCGGCACCAGGATTATGACACGCGGAACAACTGAAGTATTTGCGATTCTTTGTATACTTCCTTATATGCTCCCCCTTTGTACTCTTTTATGTACCTTCCTATATATTCTCCTTATGTACTCGCATCAGAAATGAGGTAATCCGTCAGAGAACCAAGGTCATCGACATAGCCCACCGAATCAGCAAGCTGAAGTGGCAGTGGGCTGGCCATATTAGCCGAAGAACCGATAACCGTTGGGGTAAACGAGTTCTAGAGTGGAGACCGCGCCTCGGCAAGCGTAGTGTAGGACGTCCTCAGGCACGGTGGAGTGATGACTTGCGCAAGATGGCTGGCAGGAGCTGGATGCGAGAAGCCGAAAATCGATCTCAGTGGCGTGCACTTGGAGAGGCCTATGTCCAGCAGTGGACTGCGATAGGCTGATGATGATGGATGATGGTACTCGCATGTACTTCATTAAACACTCCCCTATTTACTTCCATACGTAGGTATGTAGGTATGATATGCCCTTTTAAAGAGCTGGATCGTCCCTTGCTGCCTGTGCAGACGCGGGCTTAACAACTTCCTAAATAGTCTTCTATTACCTAAGAAACTAAAAAAATAATTTTTGGAAGGACATAAGCGCCTGCAGAAATCAAGTGCGCAATAACCACGATTGTGAGAATAGCTACAACAGATCTGTATATAACATTATGTAAGGGAGATACAATTATGTAGTTTAAACGGCGGTATCATTGAAATTGTAATCAGTTTATTCGAAAGAATTACCCCGCAAAGAATACAATCGTTGAAAAAGGCAACCCATCAAAAGTTGAAGGCAAAATGGTTGACATTTCTACCGCTCCACCTACTGTAGAAGATTCATGGTTTTTGATTCGACAAAGGCTACTTTTAATTTTTAATACCTATAACGAGCCATCTAGTTCTGAATGCCCTTGCACGTAAAAGGTAAAGTGCTTACACGATCATCAGATTAATTTCACTTCTTTACAATACAAAAATAACAAACCAAAATGATAAAAAATACACTTCTTCCAGGGTCCACCATGCCTGCCTTGCGGTATGGATAATTGGACGGTTCGCCGACCCCTCATCGTTCATGACAGCACGTTTGACTACAGACCCACTAGCTGGCCTGGCATGGTGTTGAACAATCAGGACAAGAAAGTGCGGTATCAGCTCATCAATTTTGAACGGCCTGTATGTACCTCCTTACTTTTTTCGAAATTTCGTAAGGAAGATAATGAAAATTCTTGATATTTTTAGTATCGTCTAGCTTCTTCCTTATATTTTGTTTAGGTCTGTGTCTTCGAAAAATATTGCGAAAGCATGTAGGTTATCCAAGACTTCGTCTAATATAAAACAGGTATCGTCTTAAAATGCGAACGATGTGCGTGTTAGTTGTTTTAAACACGCAGGAACAAGCCTAGATATAAGACTATATTTTAATCCGTTATGTTTATCTGGCCTCACGTTTCTTTCACCACCCTTCAGTTGTAAAGACTAGATAGATAATAGAATAAACCGTTAATTTGCAGGTAAAATCGCACTATCCGACATGTTCTCCATCCTACAATAGTTGCTGCTAATCTGGTAAATAATTTTAATGACTACTTTCTAATGCTTAACAAAACTAATCATAGATACGGACAATTAAGATTTACCTCATTTATGACGGCCTATTTAGTGAAAAAGAAAGTATAGTTTCTGACATATAAAAGAAAAACTGCGCATTTTGAAAAGAGAACTGTCATATTTATTGGAAGGGTTTGACATCAATCATTCAGTGACAGTTTTTCAATTCGTCATAATTTTGGATGAGCAAAATTTATCCGAGTGGAAGTTTTTAATAAATAATTAAAATATAAAGAAATAAATCCACAAAAATGTGTGATCGAATGGGTGTTATTGGTCAATTGCAGACAGTAATGTCGGCAATTCAGTAAGTTTGACAAATTCTTGTCTACATTTTGCTTTGCGCTCTACAGTTCAGGCAACTCGAGTATAGTTTTCACAGGAAATACTTTCCAAATATCTATGCACTTGAAATATTTGTTTCAGAGGTTGCGGCGGCTGCCGACCTCACTGCTGCCGACCCTGCCGGCCGTGCTGTGGCAGCGGCTCCCTCGTCACAGTATACAGTCAAGTAGCACATATCCAGTGACGGGCCACCGCGCTCGCGATCACTTACTAAGTCACATACCTATCTTTGCTTCTAATCCTCAATGAATCAATCATCGCTAAATAGAACTCCTTGTGGCATCTTTCTCATCTGTGCCTGTATTCCATAATTCCATCTATTAATCATCAATTAAAAGTTTCGGAATTAGACCACAATCAAATCCCAATAATTTGGGATCCTTTTCAAACAAAATTTCGCCTTGCATATCAATTATCAAAATCTTTTCTCGCGAAGGTCTTCTCATCTCAGGTTTTCAAAATAGAAATTTTCTTCGCAGTGCGTCAATACTATTTAGTAAGTAGTAACAATAGTTTTTCTTTTTTTTACAGATGCCGTGTTAGCGGTGGGCCAGCCGCCAAGACCAGTTGCAGCATTCGACAAAGCGGTTATAGAAATTGGTCATCATTGAAACTGAGGCAGGCTAAAGAAGGAATTTAATAAGTTAATTTGTCTGGTAAAAGTTCTGTACCGTCACGTGGTTTAATTAACTGGTTGTTATTATGTAAAAGTGTCAATAAAAAATGTTATATTTAATTTGTTTATATTTACGGGTATAATACCTATACATATGTTATACGCCCTCTTCAGACTTTTTGTAGGAGAGATCAATCCTACCGATTTTTGTAGGGCTATCTATGATATTCTGAGATATGATATGATCACACACGAAGGCGAGGGCGAGATGCAAGGTATGGCACACCGAATCCCGCAGTGCCGCGCGTGATTTTGAATGGGCGTGACGTGTGTGCAGGACCACCACAGAGAACGGTGAATATGAGAGCCGCCGTGCGTGAATCTACAAAACGCACCTACGTGCGTGAGTGCGCAAAAAACCCGCACGATGATGCAGATCTGCACTCCCGCAGGAACGCGCGTAGGTGCGTCGACACGCAATATGCAGCATGATGAGGGGCAGTGTAAAAATCGCCTTATCCAGTCTGCTCGTGCGTGTGGACCAGGAAAGCATGCGCATTCATGCCATTGCAGCAAAATTTGTATGATACAATATCTACATTACGACAAGGTTGTGAGCCTATTTTATAGCTTTGTTTAATGTCGTATGAGACCCACAGCGCCAGGGTGCTTGAAGCAATGGACGGACCGAATAACATATCTAATGTCTTTGAGCATGCTGATAAAAAAGGCCCAACGTATAAAAGTCAAATGTCCAAGGAGATGTAAAATGCCGATTGGCCGTCATCTGTAATCATTTTGGTGCTTATTTATATAGAGAGGCTTCTCAATTCGCTGCACTCACGTGACAGCCAAATGCGACGGTCGCTTGAACCCGAAGAACTCACACGCCGAATGTGGTATCAGCCTAAACGCTATAAGACCAGCTCAGCTCCAAGAACTCGCTATGAAATGACAGCTATCCACCATCCAACTGTGCTAAGCGCAGTTTAACCATTGCTGTTAATCGAGCATGTACATCGTACTAACATAGATATAATTTGGTATTAATGAATAAAAAAACACCAGGAAATAAATAATCCCACCAAAAACATAAATGTAAAAAAAAAACAAGTCTCTACGCAATTCTTCTACCGTACAAAGTTTTGAGATCGCATAGAAGCCAAATCCTGTTCAACTTAATTTCTAATAATAAATCAATATTTTGTAACTATATCAATAGTTTTATTTCGTTTTTAAAAAACGATTAGATGTGTTTAAGAAGTGTCTTCCAGTGTACCATGGGAAAAGAGGAATATATGGAATAACTTCCACTTTTTTGTAGTAATGCTCTAATCTATTAAGTTATTCTAAAATTTACAGATCTGAATGAAGGTAAGTAACGCTAAGAAAACACAAAACTTACCACTTTACCCTACTCTTCTCCGTCAATTCTCGCCATAAATACCGCAGTGGAAAGGTGGCTTTACACCTTTCAGCCGACTAGATTTGTTTGAAAAATCTATTAGTCACCCAAAAATCTGGTAGGCCTGGAGAGGTTTATAAATAGGTGCACGCATTCCAGTCGCGGCTTTCATTCGAGTTACCGAGCCATATTAGTAACAAAATTTTAAAGTAAAAAAATCAAAATGACGGGTTGTTGTCCTGCTCCTCCTAACTATTGTTGCCCTGTTCCTCCGTCTCCGAACTGCGCACCGATGTATCCATTGAAGTGTCCTCCGAATGGTCCGCCTGCACCGAGATGTTACGCCGTAAACCCGTGCATCAACATTTACAGTTGCAACACACAAATTATGTAACCTTAAGTGAAGAAAACCGAAATACGATTTTGTGAAAATAGTGTTGTGAAACTCAATAAAATCAACTATGCTACCGTGTTGGAGTTTTAATCTTTTGTCCTTCAAGTAAGTCTAGTTAGTTAGGTACTAGTAGTTGGTATCTCTATAAAATACCTGATCGGCTGAAACTGAATAGCCACGAGACGATGTGGTTTTCGGAAATGGTTTAGTAAATTACGATCACTAGGAATACTAATAGGAAAGTGGACTGTACTAACTTTTCTCTCATCCATCCTCCGAGCCTTTTTCCCAAACTACGTTGGGGTCGGCTTCCAGTCTAACCGGATGTAGCTGAGTACCAGTGCTTTACAAGGAGCGACTGCCCTATCTGACCCCCTCAACCCAGTTACCCGGGCAACCCAATACCCCTTGGTTAGACTGGTGTCAGACTTACTGGCTTCTGACTACCCGTAACGACTGCCAAGGATGTTCAATGACAGCCGGGACCTACAGTTTAACGTGCCATCCGAAACACAGTCATTGGTGTCTAAGATATACTTAGAAAGTACATACAAACTTAGAAAAGTTGCATTGGTACTTGCCTGACCTGGAATCGAACCCGCGCCCTCATACTCGAGAGGTTGGTTCTTTGCCCACTAGGCCACCACGACTTTTACTAACTTTTCTCTATATTGTAAAATTTTATATAACTGTCGAAGGTTTTGAAACACGTTAGAAATATCTCTACTAAAGATCAAATATTAGAAATATCTGTACAATAGCGGTTTGGTATATTTGGTGATCATTTTACTATTATCTAATAATCTTATTTAAGTCCAAAAGTATGTATAATATTATACGATTTAAAAAGCCATGTTTCAATAAAATTACTTTTATTTCAAAACAATCACCAACATCACTACTAAAATTTATTTCATCACAAATCATGGCACATGATACAATACAGAAATTAGAAAAATAACTTTCGCTACCGTAGAGGAACTGGGACTGGATACCAACAACAAGCTTGTGGGCCCTGAAATGAACAAAAGAGAATATTTACTTTTCAGCATTTGATTTTATTATTTCTTAGAAAAAAACCGGCCAAGTGCGAGTCGGACTCGCGCACGAAAGGTTCCGTACCATTATATATAAAACGGACAAAAAAATCACGTTTGTTGTATGGGAGCCCCCCTAAATATTTATTTTATTCTAGTTTTCAGTATTTTTTGTTATAGCGGCAACAATAATACATAATCTGTAAAAATTTAAACTCTCTAACTATCATGGTTCATGAGGTACACAAGGTTCATGAGGTGCCTGGTGACAAACAGACGGATGGATGGACAAAGGAGCAAAAACAATAGGGTCCCGTTTTACCCATTGGATACGGAACCCTAAAAAGTACAAGTAATATGGAAGTTTTCTTACCTGTCTCACATAATTTTCAACTTTATACCGTATGTTCGGGGAGGTCCTCGTGAAACACTCGCCAGGCAATCCAGTCTTCCTAGTGTGGAACACACTGTCATGAACTATTAATGGCCGTCGTCGTGTTACCGGATCAAGTTCGCAGTGTGGGCAGCAACTACGGCATACCGGCAAGCATGGGTAGGGGCAAGGAGGCGCCCGGGGGCAAATAGGTCGTTGTTTGGGTAAAATAGGAGGAGGGCACTGGGGATTACAGCAGGGTAACACCGGCTGATAGCATGGTGTTGGCTCTGGGCACGGACAGACCTGGAAATATATGAAAAGATTTGTAAAATGTATGTTACTATACTAACCAATAATTTAAACGTTACGTATACTGTGGAAAAACCAATACCGGTGGCGGATCGCATGGCGGAGGTGGGGGACAGCAGGGAAGCACAGGTGGACAACAGACTGGTGGAGGTGGAGGAGGCGGGCACGGCTCAGGAGGCGGGCACCTACGAGGTCTACACGGTGGCAAAATCGGCACTATAGGTGGCACGCAGTCAGGAATCACGGGGGCCGGACACTGCCGGAACACTGGGCAGCATTTACACGGCGGACACGGCGTACAAGGCACTGGCGGCGGACAGCACGGCTGGCAGCATGGGCACGGCGGGGGACACGAGTAACAACAAGGACCCGTACCACACGGTAATATTGGTGGACAGGTCGGGCAGAAAGTACATGCGCACATTTTTTCAGATTTTATAAACCTAATTCTATTTTATATTACTCAATAATTTTTATTTTTTTGTAGTTTTTTTGATTTTAGTTCATTTTTAGGAAATTATATAAAAATATATTTTTGATATAGATATACTTTTTATGTCAAGATAATAATGTAGTGTTTGTATCGTCAATCAATCATTCCATCTTCTGCCAGCCAGCCCCTTTCAACAGAAAAAGATTAGAGCATTGGCGCTAGAATCGCTGGTGGCCCTTTCCCAATATTCTATACCTGGACGCAAACATTCGGTTCCCGGATTCGGTTCCAGATCATTCGGTTCCGGAATTCCGAATCGGGATTCCGTGACAGTAGCGCAGATGTCCGGTTTTTTCAATTCGGAATTTACATGACCAATACGTATAGAGTAACTATAGTGAAAGCACGCCGTCATGGACGATGACGAATTTGATTGCAATTGCACTTTTAGTGGCGCTGAACAAGAAAAGAGGAAGCCTCGTTACTACACAAAGATTGACTGAAAGTCAGTTCTATGTTACCCACAACATTTTTTTATGAAAATTTATAAAGGCAAGAGAAAATAAAAAACATAATACTCACATGAGACTGTGTTTGAAATGTTTGAATACAGAACAAAACTTTACCACATCATTGGGGTATGTATTTATTTAAAATCAATTACTTATAATTAATAAACTCTGTGTAATTTTTTTTTTAATTTTTCCCTCTCGGGAATCTTCACACTGTAAAATTTAAAACTGTGAATCTTGACTATCTTCAACAGCAGTTTCTTGTATATAGATAGTTCGGGGTAGTTGGAAGATGCAAGATTTGCAATGGAGCGGATAACAATTTTGGGCTAAGAGGTACTCTCACTGTTGACAGGTTGCTGGAAAGATGAATAAAAATAACTTGATGAGGTGAACTTTGCGGTACATATATCTTTCGTTGCATACTCGGAATGAAAGCTGGTGAATTGTCATTGTACGACGATGGTTCATTTCCCATAGTGACATTTTTTACCAGTTGGAGCACGCCCAGTTGAAAATTATTTTTTGTTGATGATTCATTTTTTTCATGTAGCTTCTGAAACTTAGTAAAAAGTTTGTATCGTCGTCTTCGTCAGTACCTATTGCTTACCTTTGCAGTTGCTTTCGGCCTCCATTGCAATATATTTGATATAAGAGATGGTTTATTTATTACCAGTGGTGGTGGTGGTGGTGATCATGACTCCAAAGGATTAAGTCTATCTTTTTGAGTTTCAGTATCTTAATTTTGGTCTTCCTTTTTGTCTTAGGTAGCATGTATTTCCTTTGGGTAATATGTCTTAGAATCCCTTTTACTAAAAATAGGTGTAAGAAAATAAAGTAAGTCACTAAAAATGTTTGGCCTTTTTGGCGTCACTGCCGCTGGGAATATTTTTGTTTCTTTAAACTTCTTTTCGGTAGAAAAGTAAATACTTACTACCTTTTTCCCATTTCTGGCAACGGATTTGATTTTTTAAGAATTAAAGGGCGATTTTATAGTGGGAAGCCGAACTATTTCTGTGCTTGTTCAAAAAACCTGTAAAGCTATTTAGAAAGTATACCAAACCGCAGAAATGAAGCCACCATCATCAGAAGAACGTTGGATTGAAATTGCGAAACCATTCTATAAAAATAAAAACTTTCCAAATTGTGTAGGTGCAGCAGATGGGAGGCATATTTGTTTGATATCTCCCCAATATAGTGGATCTGCATTTCACAACTATAAAAAATTACTACTCAATTGCATTGATGGCAGTAGTCGATTCCGACTACCGGTTCATAGCTATAGATGTGGGAGCCTTTGGCAGAGACAGTGACAGCAATATTTTTAACTATTGGGTTTTTGGTAAAAGATAAAATGAAAATCGCCTTAATTTGCCCGAACGGAACCCAAATCTCTGCCAGGAACTAATGGACCACTTCTATCGTATATATTTCTAGGAGATGAAGCTTTTCCATTAACTGCTGACTTTATTTATTTGTTAAAAATAATTAATAATGACATCGACAGTCCAGAACTCTTATCAAAACTTTTCTTTAACATCCCACATAAATTAGTTCGTTTCAATCCACCACTACGTATACCGAATGCGTCTACCAATTACAGACAAAATAGTTATATTGTGCGAGCAAGCCGTTGCTTCAACAACCTGTGCAGGCAGCATGATTTCGATCCATTTATAACCAGTGTTGTGTCGGCGAGAAGGTGTCTAAGCCGTAGCTTCTTCAAAAGTTAGATTAGTTTTCTTATATTTTGTTTTTGTTCCTACCATTGTTCTTGTATTATTTTTATTTTTTTTACTTTATGTTACTTTATTTTATGTTAGCCTGGTTATTTGACTGGTTGGCAATAAGTTACATATTTTATTTTATAAAACCTGTGCATGCTCAGTTTGCTCATTCTTTTTACAATTGTTACACTATTGCTATAAGTGAAGACTTGTCATTGGCTCCCTGTTAACTAAACTTGTGTTATTTCTAGTTATTTTAGCTGTAAGTCTTCCATGTTACATAAAAAAAAAAAATAATAAATAATAATTTTTTGAAACCTTATCCAAAGTTTAATCTCAATAATCAACATCGAATTTTTAAAAATAGACTGACTCGATCTCGACGTATTGTAGAATGCGCTTTCGGCATTCTTTCAAACAAATGGAGGATATTTCATACTAGTTAGTTTGACCATACCACCAGATTTTGCTGTTCGACTAACAAAAACAGCAAGTGTATTGCATAATTTTATACGCAGAAAAGATGGTTATATAACTTTACTGGTACGTTGACTCATTATTTCGAGGATTTGCCATTTTATTCTTCAGGACCATCCACAAACAGAGGTCGAACAATAAGAGATAATTTCGCTGAAAACGTCATGACGGCGTCAGGAAAATTGTCATATCTATACAGTGATAAAATTATCAACCCAGTTTGATTTAACTATAAAAACAATAAATATTATGTACTTACATTTGTTTGTTTTGTCTGGGCAATTTTCCCAGTTACTAAAAACATTTTTACTAATCTGCTTCCAAGCCAAATCCTTTACGTCTCTGTTATGGTAGCCTGGATTATTCAAATCCCATATACATGGATTTTTTTCTATGTTTATTATTAAATTTTCTACTTCGCACATTTTTATCCAAACAAACAAAAAATCAATGTAAATAGCGTAAAGGCAAGGTGAATTTCAATAAATGACAAACGAAAGTGGTTCTGATTGTGATTCGGAGAGTGGTGATTTTTTCCGTGCGCTCGCATAGTCAGAACAAGCAAGTCAGTCAGACAAACAGTCAGGTGCGATAGCTTCAAGCTCTCTGCACGGTGAACTGCAGAGTTCTATCATGGACGCACTTACACGAACCACTTGAACAGTTGGAACTGATTCGTCCGGTCGACAGCTTGAAGCTGTCACCCCTCATTGTTTCAAGAGGTTTGTGTATTGAAAGCCCTAGTCTCACGGAATCCCGAAGCAGGATTCCTGATCGGTAAACTCCGGAAATCCAATGTGTGCGTCCAGGCTAATACGGAAACAGAATGCAGCTGAGCTAACCTTGAAGCTGAATTTTAGTTAAAACTTTTTATAGTGCACAAAGTTTTAGTTTTTCTCATCGTTTTTCTAAAGAAAAGAATAAAAAATTTCACCCACAACTGTCATAAAATCAAAAATTTTATGAACATCAAAATTGTTTTGTATTAAATATTAAATATTTTATAATATAAACATAAAAAGTGAAAAATCGTAATGAGTGCTCCGTTCTACAGCTATGATCCTTGCGTGTGCACGGGGCAGCCGTGCGGTGCATGCTACCCCTACACCACGAAGCCTTGCGCTGCGTCGTGTAACGACCTGAGGCCGTGCTCGGTGTGTCCAGGGGGTGGGTGCTCGCCGTGCCCGGCTCCAGTGCGGCCCTGCCCCACCCCCTGTCCACCATGCCCGGTCCTTCCGTGTCTGCCACCTTGTCCACCATGCGATAAGGTACTTTCTTTTCTATTCTATTTATTGCACATCTGTCACAAACAACCTTGAATTCTGATTTTAGTCAAATTATTCCATTTGGCTTCACAGTTATGATTCTTGGCACTCTGACAAAATGTTTACTTTTATACTTTTCAATGTTATTTCTAGTCTAGACTTCAACAATTTAATTTTGTTTGTAGCCTATGACGCCGGTGCCAAAGCCTGTGCCTCTTTGTGAGACAGTAGCGATTCCGTGCTGTCGGCCAAACCGGTGCAAGCCGTGTCCTTGCTACTGCTGCACCGAGCCCGGGATATGCTGCCCCAAGAGGTGCAGCTATCCAGGAGTGCCTGTTTGCGGCTGTGGCTGCTGTGGACCATGCATGCCCGTTTGGTAGTGGAGTACTAAAAAAAAAATATTTTGTTATGTGTGTGTGTCTTTATAATACAGTTATGTTTTTGGAATACTTGCCAATTTATTGTTTTTATTTTTGTAAATTGCTATAATTAAGAATCACATCAACGGATATCCATAAAGGCTACTATACTATGGGAGACTTAAGGCCTGAAACTTCGTTAAGCGTTATAGCCGGTTTACACTCTCGCGCGAGTGGCGAGGCGAGCTGCGAGGCGAGGCGCGAGGCGAGAGTGTAAACGCTTCCTCGTGCCTTGCCTCGCAGCTTGCCTCGCCACTCGCGGCGCTCGCCTCGGAGGCGGTTTTTTGGGCACGAGTCAAAGGGATGCGAGTATGGCAAACCGAACGCACGAGAGTGAAAACAGGCACTCGCTACCTCGCGAGCTGCGGGACGAGGTACGAGGCGAGGCGCGATTTGAGGCGCGAGGCGAGAGTGTAAACTCGGTATTAGGGTGCGTCCACATCTGGCGAATGTGCCGCGAATGTGCAGCACGCGAGCCGATTGCGAGCTGTCTGCGAGCTGCGCGCGTGCAGTCACTGCAATAGTTTGGTGTGCCTCTTTAGCGCAACTCATGCAAGGCTCGTATAGAGCGAGCGAGCGGCGCGCGATCTGCGCGCAATCAGTTCTCGCCCTTACAGTTCCGTCTATTGGCTCAGTACTATCGAAGATGTCAGACGTCGCGCGCCGCCTGCGCGCCGCTCGCGTGCGGCGCTTAGGTCGCGCGCGCGCTGCTCGCGTACGGCGCTTAGGTCGCGCGCGAACAGCGCGCGGGCGGCGCAGAGGCGGCGCACGAACAAAAATGCACGCGCGCAGCTCGCGGGCAGGTCGCAAACGGCTCGCGAGCTGCACATTCGCCAGATGTGGACGCACCCTTAAGGTAAGGTAAAAGTACCAATAGTCGTCGGATTTCGGAAATCACTGACTTTGAAGCGCTACTGTGTGTTAAATATTTAATAGAAAATAAAAGTTTTTGCATGACGTGATAGAGTATTTATTCATTATTCTAAATAACTAATGTTTTTTTAATCATTTTGATGGGTTTATATACTTATTAAGGCAAAAGTAAAAAAAGGGCGATTTGTACCAATAGTCGTCTGATTTGTACGGATACTCGTCAAATATTTCCAGTACTCGTCAACTTTTAATGCTAATGTAAACTCTCTGCTCTTGAACATAAGGTTCAAGTTATGTACATTTTTTTGTGCTTGAATTTGTTAAGCATACTTGTGCTTTTGAAACATTAGATAGGTAGATAGATAAAAAAACCATTTCCTATTTAGAATAGCAGGTCATAATGTGTTAGAAGAGCAGGTATTCAATAAAACAGATACATAGTTGCATTTTAATTTATAGTCCTATCTATCAATCGCTTGGAATCACCAAACCAGTCTATAAAATAAAATATACATATGTTAAATTTCTTAATCATAATAACCATGCAGTCATGTGCATATGTAGCACGAGTAAAATAATTAATTTTAAAATATTTAAATTGTAAAATAAAATAATTAGTATTCACAAAAAATATAAGCCACATTCATTTATAGCTTTCCGCGAAATAATTACTAACATTCATAGATATGTAGGTAAGGTTGTCATTCATCAAAACTTCTGAACTGCTTAGCGCATGCTAAGTACCATTTGCAAAAATCTCTATAGACAGTTCAAACTGTCTACTGTCTTAAAGGTATCAATCAAAAAATAAAATATGATTAGGTACAACTAACTGTTCAAACCCAATAATAATAATATGTAATAAGCCCCACAGGGCATCTGAGGCGGATGACGGGGAGTAGCGACCCCGCGGGGCAATATATCCGAGTGCTCCAGGGAGAGTATACTGTCCCCCATCTCCGGCCTGCCGGAGTGAAGGTCTCCCGCCTCTTGGCTTGCCTTCATTGGCCGACCAGAGTGGAGTCGCTAGAGCAGGGTTAGCAGCCCTGCTTGGATGGTAGATGCCTCGTGATAAGTGGTGGGTGGGCCGGTGATGCTGGACCCACAGGGAGCGCGTGATCTGCGTTTAAAGTCCGCCGAGGTATCCTCACCCTTCAGCCGCTCATGATGTACCTGTTGCCCTCTTGTTGCGAATTTAGCGACTGATTCCCGGGAGCCCAGTAAGTGAGGTGGCGAGTCTCCACCTGCCATTTTAACATGTATTTTATACATTGTCATCGGCAGGTGCCATAGTTCCTCATCATCATCATCCTCCGAGCCTTTTTTCCCAACTATGTTGGGGTCGGCTTCCAGTCTAACTGGATTCAGCTGAGTACCAGTACTTTACAAGAAGCGCTGCCTATCTGACCTCCTCAACCCAGTTACCGAGGCAACCCAATACAAGGGGTATTGGGTTGTTAGACTGGTGTGAGACTTACTGGCTTTTGACTACCCGTAACGACTGGTTGCCTGCCAAGGATGTTCAATGACAGCCGGGACCTACAGTTTAACGTGTTACGTGCCATCCGAAACACAGTCATTGGTGTCATTGCAGGATATACTTAGAGAGTACATACAAACTTAGAAAAGTTGCATTGGTACTTGCCTGACCTGGAATCGGACCACCACGACTTTTTTTCCAGGTGCCATAGTTCCTATAGTTTCCTATATCTTAATTCACTAACATCCCAACGCAATAGCCCAAGTAGTTTTCCTCCATACTTTGCAATAGTTTAGCACAGAACCGGAGATTGTCCTTGGGTTCATTTCTATAGTATATATGTATATACAGGGATAATCGTCGGTTTTGTGTCACCATTTCATTAAAGTTGTCTCAAAAGGGCGTTTTAAATTTTCTTGCTGCATCTGATGGTGTGTGTGGCCCCTTGATTTACAGCTTTTATGACTTTTAAAAGGCCCTCTTGCTTGTAGTTTCTTTCAGTCATGATCTGCTATTAAAATTACGATCATGCAATCACTAAATACAGACAATTTTAAATAAAAAAATCTTACTTAAGATTACTCTTTACCCATCAATATCGAATACGACAAGCAAATTAGTGACAACGACGGAAGCTATGTCATCTTAGTTTTAAAACTGATTTTAATATTTTTTGCGTCAAAACTAGTTGAATGACATAATTTGTATTCAGGCACTATTAAGGCACGTTAGGAAGACGCGGTACAATACGCGTGACGAAATGCAGTTATTTCGAACAAAAAGCGTAGTGTAAGAACAGTCAATTTTTGTTTGCCACAAATTGTAATCCGAGCATAGTAGAAACAAAGGCTAGTGCTAGACCTACTTGTACCCAAAGCGGTAGATCTTAATCGAATGGCGGAGGCCTACAGCTGCCAACATATACCTGAAAAAACACTCGTAGAAAGTGCATACTTATAGAAAACAGGGGATTTAACCATTAAGAAACATATGAATTGAATCGAATAACATGACTGTGTACGTGCATCTAGCTAGAACCACCAGAGTAAAATTTACCCCTAAGAAAAAGCTTAAAAGAAACGCAGTTTTATGAACAAATGTAGTATAAACCTTAAATATGTTTATTCTAGACAGTTATCAATTTTGTAAAAGTCCCGATATTAGCTATTTATTCGCATTTTGTACTGTAAAACACAAAATATCCTCATCATGACGAATTTAGGTGCAACTTTTGAGAATGTCCCAGAAGTCGTCATAATAATTGTAAAATTGACGGGTTTTGGGTCAAATGGGAGTTTTGAAGTACCAATAGATGTCACATTAAAAAAATATATCTTCTATGTTAAAAGTATTCCAAATTGCATATTACATCGCTAGCAAATAAACTTAACCATCTAATTAAACAAAGAAACATACCACAGACCCCACTGGAGTTATGTAAATCAAAAAACAAAACCACGTGGTGAGTTTCACTTTTGACAGCTGAACTTCACGAAAAAAGGATTTTGTTAGGGCACACACGTTTCAAATAACATATCTTAGAAGCCGTGACTGTTAAAACCCCGTATTGTTATTTCAATTGTGCAATATATTATCAAGAATATGTTGATATATAAACCGGCCCATTTTAAGTTCAGTAGAAAATAATAATAAAAGTTTTAAGATTAATTGACGACTATTGGGGCATGACGACTTCACCCGCGTTTACCTTATACTCTATTGAACAAAAAAGAGACCTCGGCCCAGGAGTCTTTGAATAATCGGCGAACATCCATTAAAAATAAGAAAGATCCCGACGAAGTGAAAACCTCCTACTTTTTTTGCGAAGTCGTTTAGTTATTATATACTAGATTCTACCAGTGGTTTCATCTGCATTCCGAACCATATAAAAACTAACGCTATACCTAACCTTCCCAAATAAATAGGCTATCTAACACTGAAATAATTTTTCAAATCGGACCAGTAGTCCCTAAGATAAACAAACTGTGCAGCTTTATAATATTAGTACTTAGAGATGAGTCAAATTATGTTGTGTTTCAACTACGGTGCCGTAGTAATTCATAGCTAGCGAGATAAATCCTTGAAACCTGAGTTTCGGGTTGCGTCTTGTAGAAGGCTAGTATAGATTCTTCAAGTTTCAGGGCACAGTGGGCATGCGATGAGGTGGGACATGGTCTGCATAGCAGCCCCGCACTCGCACCCAAGGTCCGCCCCGCCCGTGAAACCCCACCTGGACCTATTTATTGTTTTTGCTTCGGCCGACCTGCGTTCGAGTCTGTTTAGGGACTGCCAAACTCTTCTCGGGAGATCGTGTCCAGGAGGGAGACTTTCCAAGAGCGGGATAAACGGAGTGGGCAGTGAACTCCTGGACCGCCAGAGTTCCCGTCTGGCTAGAGAGGCCTCATCATCGACAGGAGCTAGTGTAGATGACTAAGCTAAGATACCTACTTTTTTCGCTATTCAGTGATAATATGACTGACTGGCACAAAATATGAATAAGTTACAGAGAACAATATGTTCTGCATTCGAACCACTATGACATTCATTAATGTCATAACATCATTTCTATGAAAATCATCTAAATTACTAAAAATTATAAAAATAACGAAACCTTCAAAAAATTGGAAAATTTTATAACAATAAACCACAAAAAACTATCAGTAAGTATTTGCTACTTATTTATGGGTATGTATTTAGAACTGCATTAGGTACTAGTTTCAGTCAGGAGTTTCTCCAGCGACCCGCGGGTGCCTTTCCCGAAAAATGGGCTATCTAACACAGTTTTTTTTCAAATCTATTTACTTGAGCGCGTTAGCGTGTTCCTGCAAATAAACAAAGCTTTATAATAGTACAGAATTAAAGATTTGAACATAGCCTGAGCCGACATTGTCCTTAACCACAATACCCCACAGCAGATCTATCAATGACGTCATCTTATAAATGGCGCCACTGCAATCCGTTTCTGTTTCTCAATATAGTTACCCAGATACAGACAGATAAGTATACTTCTGCGTAACAGTACGTTTGTTAAAACACTTATCTGTGTAGATGTGTCCTATCTAGATATCAGTACGCTGAAACTACTGACCGTATTTAATTTTTCATATTTCATGTTTCTTCGCAAATTCAAATATTATATCATTTGGTAAGAAAGTTCATTATGGTAGTACTTACGGTACTTATAAAAAATTTACTTTTTTTAGCTTACTAACAAGAGACCTTTATTGGCAGATAATCTATCAAAGCAAAGTAGACAGGGTTACGGTTCACAAGTATGTCAGTGTTGCCCCGCGGGTTCGAATGCTGCCGTGCTCCTCCGAGGTACGGCTGTGTTCGCGGAGAGTACAGCATCTACTACAAGAGGCCACGGTGCGGCCAGCCCAGACCACAGCCCTTCCAGCGAGAGTGCGCCTGCTACTACTGGGGATGTCCTAGCAACGCACCATGTGAGAGGTAAAATACGATACTTACTTTTTTTTTTCAGGCTCTTCTTTATCTGTTCAATTTCCATTTACAACCTGCCGAAATTATTATCACTTTTACGAACTTTGTTTTTCGTACAAAATATGGTAACCTATGCCATTTTTACAAACTCGGCTAACTAAACTCTGAATTGAACACAGTCATTCAGGTAAAGGTGAGCCAGTTAACCCATAGAAACTCTTAAATAGACCGTCATGGATTAACAGGCCTGTAAAATCTTAAAACGGGTCGTTAAGAACATTCAGTACTAGGTACATACAGCAATATTGTTATAGCCCGTTTAAGATTAGTTAAATAGGTTGTTTGTTATTTAGACATGATGAATGGGTTAAAATAAAACTGATTGCTACGAACACGTATGATAATGTTCTATTATGCTTGGTGTATGTAAATATTTGGTTTAAATTGATTAATTACTTCGCTTGGATTGAGACGATACTTGTGTAAGGGCAGAAATAGTATAGATAGATAGACGAATCTGTTGTGGAAAACTGCGACCAATACCGAGCAAGCACTGTTGCACATGTAAAATTTCAACAAAATGCTTCTGCCTTAGTATCATGTGTCCAAACTCTACCACCAGACTAAATTCGTCTGTCAAAAGTTTGAAAGAATCATTGATGGTTGAGGTGAGATTGCGATCCATTATTTGGTCTCTGTTTTTCCCAGGCCTTGCTGTTACGACTACCCTTGCAAGGCTCACTGCTTCAACCACGGTGCGTGCACGAGGCCGAGCGGCCGGTACGCGCGCACTGTCTGGTACCCCGGCGAGTGCTGCCCCGTGGTGCCGCCCTGCCAGGCCTTCACCTGCCCCAACCCGCCCTACCATCCCTGCTGCTACCACACTTGCAACAAACACGTCTAATATCTAAATGATAAATCAACCTCGAAGGTTTTTAAAACAAGCAACTGTTGGATTAGCAGTCAGAGGTTCTCCAAACAAAATTCGGGAGCAAGGAGGCCTCGCATTATTGGAAGACCTTGTTTTAATGCCTTAGAGTGTTACTTTTTTGCAACCTAGACCTTGCAAAAATAATCGTTTCCAAGTCCTTGATTTAAAGCTCTCCCGAAAGCTTCAAATTCAAGGAATACTCAATGTTTTTCGTAAGTTCGTGGAAGTGCAGTCCTGATGTCGTACTTGTGAATCGTAAACTGTGTTGTCCAAAATAAATGAGATACATAGCATTTCGAGTTTTTATTTTTATTTTTGTTCTAAATCATAACCATTTTTTGTTCTCATATTTTTATGTTCTCTATTAGGTAGGTAGGTACTTCATAAATAGGATCTAACTTTTTCAACGGCGATAATTGTTAAATCAGTGCAATTATAACATTTTCAGATGCTAATAAATGGTAGATGCTAATTTACGGGTAATTGGTGGTTTCTGAATAAAAGTATCAGTGACATTGGTATCAATTCACGAGTATGCAGAATATAATGATATATGATGTAGGTACTTAGAAACCTGTTTATAAACTTCTAATGCTATTCTGGCATGCGTCTCATTCCTCCCACGTCTTCGCACCACGCTGAGCTTCCGACACTAGTGGTTTTCGCGCGCTTTTCGCGAACACTTGCCTTTGTCGGGTTTGAACTACGACGTACGCCGACAGTTTCAGTGACTTCAGAACAACCGCGTTCCTGTGACTTTTTTTTCAATTAAGTGATTTTCTACTCTTTAATACGAATGTTTGCCTCAAGATGTCAGTTGTGTTTATTCTTCTAATTTTTAATATTATTGGTAAGTTTTACATTTTAATAGACAAAATATTACAAAATAAAAGAAAATACCTCTAGTTTTCTTTGGGATGAGATAGACAAGTTATTGCACAACATTATAATATTTCTTTATCAATAACATTTTTTAGGACAACCCGAAATTCATTTACCTACTAATCAATTCACAGTCACATTATCACCCACTCATTATAATAGGGAAGTCCCGGTTGCCGTTAGGTACTTTGATGCTAATTATATCTAACTGTATTAATCAAAACAAACATTAATAAAAATAAGACTCCGTCTCAATAACAAACGTCAAGTTCTTAAAGGCCAAAATACGGTGTTTGTTGCATTAATAAATTGTTAAAAGATCTATATTTGATGAGCACAATGCATCTCTTTGTTTATAAACAGTAGTCATGAACATAAATATATCAGAGCCTCAGAGTATATATCATTTAATGCGTCACCAAATATATCGAATAAACGGTCATATTTATCATGAAAAATTACTGAAGTATTTTTTCGAAAACAGGTTTAAATGCTTTTTCTTCTAAGAAATAATAAAACGGCCGAATTCTTGCTACTACAAAATAATAATGTCTAGACAACATTTCATATGAGATAACATCATCTGTCTCTTCTGGTCAAGTTCAGGGAGAAACGGATTCATTTAGAAGCGTACTCATTTATCACGGCAGATTGTAATGTAGGTCGACATTATGTGCATAATGTCATTGACAAACATTTTTTGTGTACTTTGGCAAAATAAGGCAAATGCGAAGTGCACACTATTCAGCTGCAAGCAGATACTTACCATGTATGTTACGTACTTAATTAAAGTAGCAGCGCCTTATAATATCATCCTTCTTCGCGCACCCGGATAAAAACCTGGAAAGCATATAAATAGCCCTTCTCGGTAAACAACAACTTCTAGATAGCAAGATATAAAAATAATACGGAAACTAACTAAACACGTTCATCAAAGTATAATACCAAATATCTTATCTAACAAACAAAGCGAACAAATCGGGACTGTTTATAAAAACATTAAGTAGGTACAAAGCTTTCACTAAAGTGACACGCATGGTTCATAAAGATCAGGTCCAAAATACGGACTAGTAAAACAGTAGTGCAAATAGATCTCAGAACTCATCCTTAATTGAGTCATCAAAGAGCAGTGACATAAGAAACAGCGAGTACTTCCAAATGTAAATACGATACAAAAAATGCAGCCTAATTCGATGACTTGTAGATTCTTTAAGTACTGCTGAACGTTTTTTATAAGTAGCTAACTTAAAATTGTATAAGGACACGATACAAGTTGACACTGTTGTTTATCTACGATCAATTAATACAAAGTGCAGAACAAACAACTTTAATAGAATCATACTTTTAGATCATCAACTATTATTTATACATGACATCATTTCAAAGAGAGGTGAAACATCATAAGCATTTATATGACGATTTAATGTCTAATGAAATGTACTATAGGAATATTTAGCTAGTTATTTGCATGCAACTGCGTCTGTAATTATTTCAATATCTCAATAACTTCCTAATACTTATGTTGTGGTACTAACATTGCCAGCCTCTTATTTGCATATTAGGAGGTAGGTATGTGGTTATTCAATTATTTATGGTAATAGTCTATTAATTCGCTATTAGAAATCACACTTTTAATGTAATAAAATAATTTGCAACAGTAGTCTATGTGTACTTGATTTCGTCCGCCCCGTTACCATAGAGTTTCATATTAATATAGATAGCAAATTTTTATCCATATGCGAGAAGTTAGTAGTTTCTTCGACATGCATGCCAACTGCAGCAAATCTACCAAAAACGTCAAAATATTATAGCTACTGTACCTACCAAGAAACATTCATTCTGAATTGCCAAGAACTCATTGTCTTATTGTAGTAGGGACCTACTCGTACCTAAATGCTTCTCGTCTCGTACAAAACATGTCACGGGCTGAAATATTATAGCCGTGGCTATTGTAATTAAGAGTAATATTATGCATAAGAATATTTGGCATTCATACCCCTGCCAAATTTTCAAGAACATCATTCGCTCCTCTAGTGAAACAATGCATTTTTCTAATAGGTAGGCAGGTGACATTTTTTTTGTTAGCCCTTATTGTCCCACTGCTGGGCAAAGGCTTCCCCATTTTGTATCCACACCTCTCGATCCTTAGAGTGCTCCCACCAGTCAGGATTGTAGGCGTCCAGATCGTCACGCAACCTCTTCCCGGGCCTACCACGTTTGCGGTGGCCATCCTGTGGTATCCACTGAGCAACAACATTGGCCCACCTGTCTGGATGCATTCGGCTGGTGTGCCCAGCCCAGTCGCATTTTAATTTTGCTGTTTTTTGGCCCACATTAAGAAGAAGAAGATTCCTGTTTTGGAGCGTATGACGGTATTGCGTACTCGGTCCATCCGCTTGATACCTAAAATACTACGCTCCATTGCTCTTTGGCAAACCTTGAGCTTGGACTTCTGAAACTCTGTGAGAGACCAGGTGACATTATTGTCATCAAAAAACTCATAGTTAGTAGGGGCAATCCTGGTTATAGTAATTTACTAGAGCTCGTCACTTACAGTAGGTAGGTACTTATGGGAGAATACAAGCATACTGCTTATATGAGTGCTCATAAAGCGACAGTTTTTGGCTCAATCGGATTTTCACGAGCTACACAAAACTGTATTTCAGTATTTTTAAGTTCTTCTTTATGTCGTTACACGTTCTTATACAGCAACACATTCCCGAAGAACAGATTTTTTGAAGAAACAACAGTTCCAAATAAAGCAGCTTTTGTCATGGGATATTTCTAGAGTAAATACAAAATGGCCGTAACGCAGCATGGCGAGGTTATTACCGAAATTATCAGATTAGATCTAGAATCGAGTCTTTTGTGAAGTTCGAACCAAAATTTACATCTGTTGCATTGTTGAGTAAGTTCCAATAATTCCGTAACAGGATTGTTCGACACTTCAAGACTTTGATGAATTATTAAGCGTAGCATTATTGATAGCGGTCTCTCTATTCTGATGTCAGTAATTTGAACGCAGTACGGGTGGTCAATACGTAATTTATTGCACTCAGGCCACTTACAAAATGTATATTGTCAATGCTTGAAATTGTTTTATAGCCTGATGCACATTTGTGACGTCAATCAAGATTCTCATCGGTTATTCGTTTGTAATTGTCCTGAACTGAAGTCGACCACATATAAACGCAAGATTATTCAAATAAATAAGTTAAACATTTTGTAGCGGTTTCAGCCACGGCCCGACTCCCTTTACCCTTAGCCTTAGCCGAATTCTTATTTTTGCGAAAGAAATCTTCACGAGCATTCTGGTACGCTATACCGCGTGGATCCAGAAATCCAGATTATACCAATGGCCTCACCTAGTCCCATAAATGTAAAATTATAGGCAGGTAACGTTCAACACTAGTTGCACTTTATGGTAAAATCACATAAACTATTGAAATAAAAATTGTCTGGGCGTCTAATACGCTGTAAGAAAAAATATAGTTTCGTTTCCACTGTTAGGGAAGTCAGGCCACGTTTAAAAGGTTGATAAAGTCACCTTACATGTCTGAAAGCAATGATGGAATGGTTTATTCCTAGCTCATTCCAGCGGCAAGTCATTCCAGCAACATGTCATGCATAATACTAAACAACAATCAAATATGTATCAAATGCATTGGAATGTGGGACTTTTGCCAGATACTTTATATCTCTTATTGATTTCATAGTTAGTTTATAGAAAACAAAAGAAGTTTATAACCAAATGAAAACAACATTATAAGAGACTAGAGCTAGATAGATTTGTGCATCAAGTCATCACGTACCTACAGTATGAGCCACTACCTACTCTCAAAAATATTTAGACTTTCAGAACAGCAACTGTAAAATGCGTCGTATACAATGTATTGAACTTTGAGTGTGTTTTAGTAGTTGTTACACGTGTTTGAATAACATTAAACATACATTGCCATAACATTGTATTTACTTTTTTCTAGGATCACTGAGAGCCCGCCAGCCGGACATAGACATCAACAGGTTCGTAAATTGACGTAAACTTTTTGGCACTAAGTAAAAGATTGTTTATTACATCAACATTCGAAACTGTTCAAATAAAATTGTTTTTATCTAAAACACTCTTCAAGGTAACCTTTTAGTTCGTACCAGGAAATAAACGCAGTTGTAAATCACTTAACATCAAAACATAGATAAATAAATGCTCAATAAATATGGTATCCAAAAGCTAACATTAGGGCTCGCTGAAATAGCAACCATACGTCAATTCTATTCCCATAGCATACCTGACTGCCTAAACAGATTACAAGCTCTAGTTTTCGTGTTGAGAAAACTCAATAGGTTCTTGGTGTAAATATTTAGAATTAAGAGTGAAAACCTTGACGAAAGAAGTACTTTTTCTTTGCATCTATCATTAGCATTATATTCATTCGAATTTCACGTGTAAGTGGTAATTGCATTCATCGAAACTGAAATAAATCCTCTTATTTTCAGAATAAAACTTTTACCGAAAGAAGGATTTCACAGTCGACCTACAAATTATCGCAACCTACCAGCAAATTATCACAGTCGTCGTTCGATAATAACCGATCACTACCGAAGAAATGATTATGACAATTATAGCAGCCGGTTCACCGAGTTACGGCCGCCGCTGCACATTCGGTACGATGCCCCATCACTTACCGAAGAGAAGACGGGTAAAATATACCAACCAAGAGAAGACCCGCGGCTCTTCTATCAGTCTGATGCATATATTAAAGAAACTAATCGGAAGAACTTGAACAATGAAGTGTCGTCCGTCTACATAGGACGTGGAGTTGTGCGAGCAGGCGAAGTAAGCCGCAGACGATCGCTGCCAATTCGTTTGAGAGATAATGAGTCTAACAACATCGATGAAGGTTATTGTTAATACACTTTACCTAATTACTTTTTATTTCAAGGTCTCGTCCAACTAAAACATTGAAAATATTTTTCTTTAGATATCTGCGTGCGATGCCCCCCTGACAGAACATTGATTACCAGGCCAGGTGCTGATCGTGCCAAGTTACAATATCCTCGGATATTCTCATGTTCGGGAAGGAAAGCTTCGAGGCACGTACGTTTCGTTCACATGTTCGGGCCTAAATTCGGCTCTCTACTGAAAGAGGGCTCCCACATGGTTGTCGGTCGAATCATGCATAAAGACGAAGTGAGTTTATTTTTATAAGTTTTTATCGTTGTTATAAATCATTCAATCTTTCAACGCTAATGTTGCTCGTTCCAGATTCTTCAAACATGCAAAATGCAGATACATGTCCTGGTACAGACTTGTGTCGTGCCCAAATATTTAGTGCCACATTGCGATGCTGAAAATAAAGCTTGCAACTTTACGTGCCGAGACCCGAAAGCTGAAATGCGAGGACAAAGAACACTGACATGTGGTGACGACATGAAGTGGTCGGGACACTTGCCTGCTTGTAATGGTAAAATCATTAATCATTTCGCGCACTTTGTTTAATTAACAAGATTATGCTACAGCCGCATCAACCAGAGTTAAAAACAAAGGGGTAAACTATAACAGCCATCGAGTCATAGTCATAAGAACAAGGCCGTGGGACATTGAAATGTTCTTTTATCACCATGATTCATAACGCGTGCGTGTACCTACTTCCAGCCCCGGATCTAGGGGGGGGCAAGCCGGGACCCATGCCCCGGGCGGCAAATTCAGGGGGCGGCAAAATCAGGCGGCTGCCTGATTTTAAATCCTACATCACAGATTACCATAATAGTTACCTACAGGGCCGTCTTAACCTACGGTGCAGTTGTGCGAACAGTAGCGGTTTTAGGGTAGGGCGCGGTTGGGCGACGGCCCAGGGCGCCGGATATAGGGGGCGCCCCAGGCGCCCCCAACCAATCCTTGATCACAATGTTCTCCTCCTCCTATTTTTGTTTTATATTTCATCAAAGATCGCAACTTATAAGAACTGTATCCAAATGTATGGATAGCATCAGGGCTGTCTTAACCTTGGTGCAGGGTGTGCGAATAACACGGGCGCCACGGGCTCAGGGGCGCCGAAGCGAATTTGTGTTAAATTCCGCGTTAAATTTGAGAAATTCTCGAACAAACACTACTTTTATGTCCCAAAACTCAAAAATTTCCTTATTTACGGTACTACTTTAAGTCCCAAAATTTTAATACATAGGCGCCAACACCAACAAAGAGTTATGTACGTTTGGGCTACCTTTTAAGTAATTTTGTTTTGAGTTCTAAAATATAACAAAAAATTTCGCGCTCGCTTCGCTCGCGCAATCAGAAGCCATGTCCCCGTGTTTTTGCATTCACCAACAAGCAATAACTTATGTACGATTGGGTTACATTTTACGTATTTTTTGCTTTGACTTGGTAACAATATAAAAAATTCGCGCTCGCTTCGCTCGCGCAATCGACAACTACATATATGTCTCGCCCAGGGCGCTGGTAGAGTTAAAACCGGCACTGTGTGCGAATAACCCGGGCGCCTCGGTCTCAGGGGCGCCGCGGGACGCCCCATCTCCAGGAAATTTCGATGAAATTACATTCGTTTGATAAGGAAGTTCCATCGTATCACGATACTTTTTAATTGATCATTTAGATTATTTTTCACTTTTAACATCCTCCAACTAAATGAAAAAATTCTCGCTCGCTAAGCTCGCGGCTAAATGACAATGTGTGTGCTACTTTTCTGATGGTTTATTATTTTTATTGACGCCCGAATCAACGAACACAAATGGCATTCGCTCTAATCACGGATTATTTTTATTTGTACATAATTCCCAGTTTAAATTGTAAGTAAACAAATATCTTTAAAAAATTCGTTACTTGACAATGTACTTGATCAGGTAATTTTGAGTCATAGGCTCAAAAAATTTCGCGCTCGCTTCGCTCGCGCAATGTTAAATGCGCTTCAGACTGCTTGTTACTTTACAGCGCTTTTTAAAACTTATTAACTTTTTGTGTACATTCATCTGTCTCGACTTTCATAACTTGGCCAACAGTTTGAGCCTACAATGATTTGGACACATTTTTTTAAGTCCTTTACCTACAAAAAAAATGACTTTCATTGGTGAAAATAAACATAAGTAGGTATGCGGGGCGGCATTTTTCAGTTTTTGCCCCGCCTAAAAAAAATTGAAGATCCGGGGCTGCCTACTTCACACATTGCAACAATAAATTATTATGAATGTCCCTATGATACAGACTTATGATAAAGCTTACTAATAAACTATATTGAATATGTATGTACGCCCACCAAAATTATTATTGTTTATTAAATTAGGTACTTCGATTTTAGATAAACATTTTCCTTAGATATCTGCCAACAAACAAAATATAGGTAATAGGCTAATATAATAATTTTAAATGTATTAGTTTATATTGAATATCCGTATTTATTAGGTAGTTAGTACCTACATTAGTTCTTTTAATTTAATATCTACACCACCTTCACAATAAATACCTATTTATATACCGGTAACTCCTATAGATTTCATATTTTACGAGGTACGCATTTGCCAAAATACTCGATTGTTTAAACTTAGGTATTAATGGAAAGGAAAGGAATGCGACTTATTGGTACCTACTGTTGATTTTCCACTATTTACAAATATCACTGTGTATTCTCCACAGCTCGCTCGTGGTGTCGCCCCCCGCCTCCCCCCGAGCACGGGAGAGTCAGCTGCAAGGGCGTGACGTCACCAAACGGCTGGGGGCTCAACGAAGGCTCCAGCTGCCGAGTGAGATGCGCTCGCGGATGGAAATGGAGCTCTCGGTCTATGGCCGTGTGTAGGCGCGGCTCTTGGACTTACGATCTAGGATGTCTGCCGAAGCAGACCAAATAGTCGTGTAGCCATACTTTTAACTGGGAGAGGGAAATTCTTATGTACTACGGTTATTCCATTTTTTACTTACCTAAGTCAAAATCCAAGCTATATGCGACGTGATCTTATCTATCGCGGTAATAACATACCTCTAACATAACATAGCTTTTTTGATGTTCTTGTTTCACTCTGAAAGTTCTTGCGGTTTGGTTAATCATAAAAAATAGTTGAATTTTCCGCTACCAGTTGAAGCATCACTTGATTGTGATTATTATGTATAAGTAAAAATAGTAATAGTATTAATTAGGTAGTAATATTTACTAGTAGGTAATATTATTTACTTAGGTAGGTACTTTTTCTATGATGTTTGTAATCTTACTCAACAGTTCGTACCATTGATTGCTGTGTCGAGATCGAAAATGCTGAATGAAAGTGCTGTATAGGTACATTTGCCTTGCATCAGCATCAGAGACACCCAGTTGATCAGCTGGTTCATACTCTGCATAATGTCTCCGTAAAAACAAATAGTTGTCCAACAGTCATTACTTCTGCCTGTGACTACAATTGAGTGGTGGGAAAATCAACCGATAACGGCAACAATTTTGTCATCATTGCCAACAGGACGAACAGTGTTAATAATCGTAATATGTGGTTTATTCACCAACTGGACATAAGGGACTGGATACAAGTGTGTCCAGTTGGTCAAGGCTGATTGAATTTCCTTCATATGGTAGTTTTATTTATTTTTTATTTATTTGCTTAAATCAGACTACAAATGCCTATAGAAAATACTATTCATAAATATTATAACATCAAATCATATACTAATACTCATCTTTTATAAACAACTTAAAACTAATGCACACGAAGTTCGTGTTACGCTGCGAGGTGTCGCGTAGCCAACCTCCGATAGACGACACCCTTCGGCCAAAACTCTTCCTTGAGGAATGTCTCGCACCATGAACGAATTGAAGTTGGTATTGTGGCGCTCTCTCTCTATCCAAAGTCTATCCAGTTGTAGTTCATATTATTGCCGACACTGAGAACTGACAGCTCCGATAGAAGAACATAACAGCTCGTCGATGCACATGCATATGTGGGCCACATTGTTACGATCCTTAGAAGCAGCTTCAGAACTGTTTAAAAGAGGATATACATTAAACAGTGCTAAAAACGTCATTGCATTTAAGCTTGAAAAATACTTTTCATGAAATCGAGGCTATCTTGAACCTGACTGCACTATGTTTGCAAAAAAAAAAATTGTTGTGGCCAGTGGGTGAACATATAAAAGTGATATAATTTAAGTTTCACCAAGTAGCAAGCAATAAAAATCTTGGCGTGTCCAGATGACTAAATAATAAGTGATACTTATTTTGAGTGTCACCAACTGGACACACGTGTGTCCGGTCTCTTGTGTGCAGTTAATGAATAACCCTAATATGTGACACAAACGATAATATTATCCCGAATCGGGAAACCCGAATACGTTTCGGTAGTTATATATAATAGATAAGAGAGTCTTGCACAGTTCATTGTATTATCGGATCCCGACGTAACGAGACCTTCCTAGTACCTACATATATCGTGTGCGTAGATTGAACATTTGTGTGTAATTGTAAAAATGAAGAACAAGTTAATTTTCATCGGAATTATTTGTATGATTGCTACGGCAACATCAACGGATTGTCCCTCAACGAAAATTTCATTCGTGATAAAACAGGGCCAGTGTTATAATTACGAAAGTGGTACCGTTAGTCACAGCACTTCTATTGTGAAAGATCCGTACAAGATAAATCTCTTTATGGACAATTTATTACCTTTTTGTGAAACTGAAATTTGCGGAGATGGTCGACATCATTTATTTTGTACAACATCCGGGTCTAGCAGTGGTGATTGTATTTCTGGCAATGCGATCGAAAACTTTGAGAGGATGTATGCCGGCAGGGTGGACAGCGTGGCTATAAAATACAACACCTTGGCGGTTGTACCTGCACTTGTACGTGAACTCATACATGAATTCACGACTGAAGATCGGTCGATAAAGCTATCTGAGCATCGTAATCACAAGGGTGAAAGCTTGACGATACATACGAAGAAAGGACAATGTGTTAATCTACCTACAGAATGGCAGATGCGAGTGTCGTCGTATGGATCGAAAAATCCAGCAAGATTTTATACCGGTGAAAATTGCACTGGTCATTCAGTTGTTGCCTGTCGTGAATTTGCGGACACTGGGTTTTGGGCAGATTTAGACAATTTATGGGGACTGTTATGCTCCACAGATCGTATGAATGACAATACTCGATCATTCAAGTTTGAATAAAAATGAGTGTGTATAATACATTTTTCTATTAAATTAAACACATGTCCATTTATTACACCATATGTAAACCACGTCACTATGCAGACAAGGAACTCTTGCGCAGCTTAGCTATGTATCAAACAATCCAATATATAAATCATCATCAAATTAAAGTTACTGTTGTTTGTTAGGCGCGGCTCTTGGACGTACGTCTGTCGAAGCGGACCAAATAGTCGTGTAGCCATACTTTTAACTGTTCACTGTGAAAATTCTAATACAAAAGTGTTTTTTCGATGTATTACTTATTTGCGGCGTGATCTTATTGATTGCGGTGATAACATAGCTCAAAGTATTTTTGGATGTCCTTGTTTAACTCATCAAAAAATATTTATAATTACTATAATATAAGTAACAATAATATAAATAAATTACTATTAGGTATCTCTCCACTGATATGATCATAAATAGGTATTGTAATAAGATAAGTCTCTATAACAAATAAACTTTAATTTAAGAATGATCTGCATGATATCGATAAATAAGTACAATTAACATAACAAAATGTATTTTATATTGCAATAAACATATCCATTGTTCTTGTGTTTTTTCTTCAGTGCTAAGGCATATTACCTATCAACCTTAGATGTAGAGGTAGGTAGGAGGTACCTACTTAAATAAAATACCTACCTCATCATCCTCATCCTCCGAGTCTTTTTCCCAACTATGTTGGGGTCGGCTTCCAGTCTAACAGGATGTAGCTGAGTACCAGTGCTTTACAAGGGGCGACTGCCCTAACTGACCCCCTCAACCGAGTTACCCGGGCAACCCAATACCCCTTGGTTAGACTGGTGTCAGACTTACTGGCTTCTGACTACCCGTAACGACTGCCAAGGATGTGAAATGACAGCCGGGACCTACAGTTTAATGTGCCATCCGAAAAACAGTCATTAGTGTCTAAGATATCCTTAGAAAGAACATACAAACTTAGAAAAGATGCATCAGTAGGTACTTGCCTGACCTGGAATCGAACCCGCGTCCTCGTACTTGAGAGGTTAGTTCTTTGCCAACTAGGCCACTACGATTTTTGAAAATAAAATACCATACATAATATACTTAAAGATTTTCTTGCGCAATCTCTTGTGGCTGAACCATTGATATCAGCATTCCATTACGTGAAAAATATATAGCCATTATTGCAATAATTTTAGCGATTAAAATCATTTTCAACTGCCTGTAACAGCACATGCAGCGAATAGGTATCTAAGTACATACATAAATTTTTTCGCTGGCTGGGCGATTGCATGTGGTGTTGTAGCAGCGATAGTAGGTAAGTCATTTTATAAAAATACAGAGAAACAAAGAAACCAGTAAGTAGACAGTGCTGCCACGGTTGCCCCTACGGCCGAATTCTTCGTATTCAATCGGCTGCCCATTTCATCCAACGTCACCGGTGGGTCTATAAGGGCGGCCACATACATTTGGGATTTCATCTTCGGAATCACAAGCATCAGTTACTGTTGTGAATGTTTTTATTGATGGATTTAGGTAGTAGGTATACAATTAGTTCCCTATTTCAAATACGTAGGTTTATGTTATGATTGAGATCTTTAACAAGTTTATGTTATGATTGAGATCTTAATCGAAAGAAATATGTATCGTAAAAAAATATCTTGGAGATAGGTAAATATCTTGTATCTAGTAGCTACTTATTTAAGATATATTTATCTTTACTCATGTAATAAAGAGGAAATATTTTTTTGTTTGTTTGTACTGGGATTTGTGGCGTTCGAACTCCTGAACAGTAATTCTTCAAGTATAAATACCGAGTATGTGTGGCATCTTTAGTAGTTCTTGATGGTCTTTGATTCTTTTGAAGGCTTGTTGCTTCATGCTCTTTCGGCCTCCATTGCTTTTTATTTTTAAATATGGCAATTATTAAAAATCATTCGTTGAAAAATTCAATACTATTAAGAAAAAAAAATCAATACTCAATATGTTCAATACTATTTTACTTATACTAAATTAATACAACAATCAAATTCAAAACATTTAACTAATCCTAAAAATATACATAATTAATTAAAATACGTTCATTTTACCCAGTTATCAAATTAATGCACATTCCCAAACACAGTAACACTGTGTCATTTCTTGACGAAACAATTTTAAAAATAGAATCGTTGTGACATTTGCGGCCGTTAAATGTTTTGAGTTCGTCAACCGGATTGTTAAAAGTAAAAAAAAACAATAATTTAGATAATCCTCAAAGTCGTCAGCTTAAAATGATTATTCTGTTGTAACTAAACAGCATCGGGTTCTAATTACATTAACACTATTTTATATTAAACAACAATGGGAACAAACACGAGTAAACCCAATAATGAAGCCCCAACTATTGCTCCAGTGAAGAATGAATTGGACGTTGATAATAACTCGGATCCTCGATCTCCAACTCCTGAAATTACTCGGACTCCATTACAGGTGCGTACAGGTTCCTAGTTTTAATAATTCAAGAACTGAGAAATAACACTGACTGGAATTCCCTCCATTTTTTTTGATTGTGCTAAATGTAGAACGTTTTTGTATTTATATTTTTAGTTTATACTTGCTTATTTCTTTTTCAGAATAAGGCGTCCGGTAAACATAACATTACAAAAAACGCAGATTTGAGGAAGACTTTCGAAAATGTTAACGGTGAACAAAAATTGATACACAATAATCCTATTCTCTCGGCTGTGATAAAAAACCACTTGCAGTCATATGATCCACGCTCTCCTACCCAAGACTTTGAACGCACACCTATAATAATTTCGACAAAAACTGATGGAGTAGCTAATGACAAGAAATTATTAAGACTACAGAGTGAAAACTGTGCCAGTCCTGTGTTAAAGTCTGACAACGACGACAGTTGCGATAGTTGCGCTGAAGCATGCGAGAAGAGTCCAGATCTAGTTGTATCTCGCAACTTGTGCGATGGATTCTTCAATATTACATTAGATGATACATTGAAAGAGCCTGAGGAGCCCTTGGGATCATCCACAGCTTCTTGTGAAGCTATTGAAAATAATATTTCAAAGGAAGACCAACAGAAAAAGTTTTTGGAAACCAACTTTGAGTATCTAGAAAGCGAAGGTGATAGATTTGAAGACAGCGAAGAAAATATTAATAGCATAGAAGAGACTGATGTTGTAAATGAAGATGAACATGATGGGCAAGCGTTCCAAATCCTCAATGATGATCCTCGTTCTCCATCAATTGGTATTGAGAGAACACCTATTGTTGTAGCTAAACTGGAAGAAGACTCAAATGTGGAAACAATGTCAGATGACACACTTATTAAAGTCTTACAGAATACTAATGCTGAACTTCGCTTAACTGGCAACAAACCAGAATCAAATGCTGATGGTCTGCTGATTTATGAAGATGAAGCCACTAAACTGAGTGATACACCAAAGAAGTCCAAGTCTGCTAGTAACAGTGGCTCTAGGACACCGCTATCTTGTATGAAAAACAAAGCAGATGTTGGTCATACCCGGTCTAAATCAGCAAATACTATATATGACCCTAAGAACCAAAAGAATGTTCTTTCCAAAATTCCTAAAAGAGTATCACATATTCCAAGACTGAAGTGTTTAACAAAGCAGTCAGGCTTAATGCCTGGAGGAAGCAGTGTTTCTTTGAAAAACATTTCTAAAACTGCAGCAATAGGTGGAGATTGTGAGAATACTCCTCCCCACTCACATCGCGATCGCTGGGATAAGGACAACAGTATTGTACTTTGAAATTGTTTTGTGTAACTTATAGCAAGTATGCTGTGCTAACTATATTTTTGTACCTTTGAAATTGTTTAATATGTTAATGTGAATTGAAATGTTAAGAATGAACAATTTTCTTTGACATCATGCTTTAATGTCTACAAATAAGCAATTTTTGACTGCTCAATGAAACAAACATAAATTGTATTGTTATCTTTTCCTAGCAGTAATCATTATGATATACAATAAACTTTTTTATGTAAGTTTATTCTTTATTATTTTTTCACCCTAAGCCATCACTCGCTAGAAACTGCAATCGCCTGCAAGTCATAGTACTCACTGACCACAGGGACGCGTACACCGAACATTTGACTCTTAGAGCCCTGCCTCATTAGGACGCCAATGGCGACGTTGCCGGCTACGTATCCAAGCAGTTAGTATTGAAATGTATGGGACCTAACTCACTTGGCGATGGTTAGGCAAGGTCGCCAAATTGGAGGCGTGGCCACGAGCTACAGTTCCCTACGTGGCTTTTGGCTACCGTGGGAGCTTGGCGACGTGGCCACAGTAGCCACTATAATGTACACGGTAAAGCGCACCTCCCTCACAGAGTCGCCAATGTGGTCGCCAGTCAGCGTGCAATTTCTTCAGCGACGACGTAAACAATTGACTGTCGAGACTCCATGGCCATTAGACTTGGCGACATTTGGATGCCAGAAGTAGCCAGACCTGTGCCGCTGGCGACGTCGCCATGGCGTCCTAGTGAGGCAGAGCTCTTACCAGAACTATAGAAGTAGGATCCTAAATCTATGTGCAGTCAGCTTGAACTCATTTGACGGCAATTTGCAATCAGGATGCAAATATTATTAACTAGATAGTTGAGAAATCTCATTCACATTCAATGATTCCGTTTGACTCAACATAGTATAAGTAAAATAAAAATAGCCTATATTATCTGACCTTATAAAAGTATAAGTATACAACATTGTATACGAAAGAATAAATCACTGGTTACCGTTAGGGTCAATCCCCACTGAAAGAGCAGCGGCCGTAAATGCAAGTGATTTATATGAAATATTTGCCAGATATTGCTATCTGAGGGTTCTGAAACCAAAAATCATAATTTATTTAAGATTATTGTTTTTTGGCCACACTGTCGTGCACAGCCATTTATTCTACACAGCCGAATATTATTTCACCTACCGCCTACTATGTTTGGGTTGGTGGTGGGTGGGTAATCTATAATACATTCTGTTAGGGATAGACAGCAACAGTAATATAAATACACTAAACTTTCTACTGAATTAATTTGCCTAAGATTAAAACAACATAAATTGATTTCAATGTTTTTATTTTCTATACAGACAACACTTAATGCATACAATCCGCGTAAATTTTTAATTGCAAACGCAACCCCGTTTTGGAATAAATAAATAGGCAAGTTAATAAATAGTAAAAATTATGCAAATCACAATAATTTCATGTATATAGCAGTACAGCATTGCTAGTTTCTTGGAATGGTTTAAATTGAACACCAAAATGGAGAGTTTGATAGTTATATAAAAATAAGCCCCACAAAAATATAACACTACTTGTCAAGAATGTAACTCCTCACTGAATCCACTTTTAGTGACAAACAATTGCTGATAACTTTATCTCTTACACATTGCCATCAAAGCAGAGGTGATACATTCTGATTGACGAGTATTTAATTAGCAAATAATACTAATACATATATTTATCAGATAAGTAAGGATATTTCAGCGCCGGTTTTCTTAGAATCCTCGAAGAACAGCTATAAGCAGAAAAAGTTACATTTATTTAAACATTACATAAATATTTGAAAAATCAACCAATCTATTATATTTAGATTAACTAATGTCTATATTAGAAGCTTGAATATAGTTTAAGACCTACTCTAGTGTAACGATATAAAATGCAAATCCCTAGTGCAAGTTAAAACTGAAACGAAATATACACAAAAAGCAATCTTCACTATCTTTAGGTTCCGCCTAATACATTAATTGCATGATTATTATTAATCGTTGGAATTGTAATAGATTTGGCACGAAAAATAGCAGGTCCAGAATGATATTATATTAATATAAAACTTACATCTAATATTTTATTAAAATAAAATCATTAATCTGGTAATTAAGTATTGCTAACTCATATTATTTTTTTATAGTGAACTATTTTATTTATGGAATGTCTTTTAAGGGACAAATGCTTACATCATCGCAAATATGGCAAGGTATTTTTGGTGTGAGATTCATATAATTCCCAAGTGTTTTAACAGTAAATGCATATTGTAAACATGACAGTTGGTTCTTGGTTCCATTACTTATATGTACTGACCGTAATATAATAATAACATTTGAACTACATAATATAGGTAAACTCCACGAAATAGTAAAGCTCAGACTAGGCTGTATAGTTTCATTTAGTATGTACACAACATTTCAGTTCAGAAGATATATGATTAAGTTCTCTAAAAGTGGTAGTTACTTTAAAACAATGGTAAATTCATTCAAGAATTTGGGTTTCTGTGTTACGAAATATTGTGTAATACTAGAAAGTTAAAAAGACATACAAGGTTTTGAAGCTTCCTTTTCATGACAAGGATTATTATGCTTTTTAGTCAAAAGACAAGTGATTAATTGAAAATTGCAAAAATACATGCTGCGCATATATATTATTATAAAAGTGACTGCATTCTAACATTCAAAACATGTAGATTACATGAACAACAATCACTAAATATGTATAAGCAATTTCTAAACATTTGATATCGGTTTCTGTCCCTTCAACCATTTTATGGTTTTGACAATACTGTGTACTTACTTAAAATTTAATAGGAGGTAGTTTCTCATAGATTTGTTTTTAAAGCATGTAGATGCTTGTTTATTGGGGCCATTATTAGTGTTAAACACACAACTAACACCAATTTAAAAATATCAAATACAGAGGATAACATTTATGCACATCTTTATGTATCCCATGGATATCATGCTTCATGCAAAGGTTGTTCAGTTGTCTCCGCCATTCTTGTCCTTGTCATCTGTTGGGAAGAATGTTAGTGGAGTTATTAACACACTCTAAAAATATAATGGTCTGTATATAGTATGTACTAAGAATTGAACTGTTAAACGGTACTAAAACTGCTCCTTCTAAGGATTATATGTATTCAGCGGGGCCCAGTAGGGCCAAGGCCTGCCGGAGCTGTGGGATTGTTCGAAAGAGTTACCGCGGTCCTGGTACATAAAAGGCCTACGTCGGAACACGACGTTTTTTAGGATTCTATACATTATGTAGTGTGAAAAAAATTGTGTAAAACTCAACGACGTTAATACAAATTACACTGATAAATCAGTACTTTTTGGACCTCTACATCAAAAGACAGCAGTCAAAAAATTTTATCAGTAGATTGAAATGAGTTATTATTTAATTTTGGTACTTAAACTGGATATGTGGAACCATCTAACCTAAAGCATCATTCTGGTGTTAATAATTATGGTTTAGATTGGAAGTTGGACATTCTTCGATTGTTATAGTTAAACACTCTGATAAGCTGATAAGCCTATTTTATAAACAAAGTGATATACTGATTACTTTTAATTTAAACTATGTAGTTGTGATTTCTTCACTTATCTTCTGTGTTTTATCATTATACCTATTATTTCTTTAGTAGTTTAAATTGATAAAGCACTTCATGTATCATGTTAATTATAATGAATGTATTTCTGAGTACTATAATTTTAACAATCAGTTTTTTTGTGAACTGCTATTTCCATTACTAGCTTCAACCAGTGGTTTCACCCGCATCCCATGGGAACTTCTGCACAAACCAGGATAAGAAGTAGCTTTTTTCGATAAATGGGCTATATATCAATGAAATAATTTTTCAAATTGGACTAATAAGAGCTGAGATTAGCCCCTTCAAGCAAATAAACTCTTCAGCTTTACAGTAATAGTACAGATTAATTGCGTAAGGCAAAATTAAATTATTATGTTAAACTAGCCAACATGTTTTTCAAATTACTTTCACAAAACCACAAACTGTATACACACACACATACCAATCAAATAGGCATATGAACCACAACAACATGCTGACTCACACTCTTGTTTGCACGAGTTATTATTAGTATTGTTTTGCAGAGAAACAGCTAACAAAACAACACATACCTCTCTCCTTTTCCTCCATGTTTTGAGATATAAACTCACGCAGCTCCGAGTATGCCTTGTCCAAATTGTCGTTGAGAATAATAATGTGGAAGTTCCCTGGCTCCTGACCTGAAACCATTGCATCAGACATGTTAAATATATCAGCTATATTTTTAACACTCACTGTAAACATCAGTTCATTGATAATAAAACAAGTTGCGTAAGCAGCGCAAATATTATTCTTGCAAAAACATCCATGTTGTTATTATGGAGATGTTTTTGTATCTGTGTAAAGAAAAGAGGTTTATTGTAAGAAACATTCTTCTTTACATATATTATAGTGCTTTGCTTTATTGTTTTCAAGATTGCATTCTACTATCTATTCTTTGAACAATGTTTTGGGTTTAAATATTGGTGGTTAATTGGATATTGTACCACTGAATGTATACTCCAGCTATTTGCTGTTCCTATGTATTAAAATTAACAATAAGTTCTTTGCTTATTAAAGCTATGAAATATGTTTCATGTGCTAAGATACTAAAATAAATCTCTTACTAAAGTATTTTTTTTTTAAATTGAAGGCTATTTAAACTGCAGTTATGTTTGTTCACTGTAGGATAAGAAATCCAAATTGAATTTGTATGCTTCATAAAATGCAATAATTCAATAAACCAATTTTATTACACCTAACTAATAACAGTAGAAATGGCCTTTTGTTGATAATTTTATACAGTACAGAGTAAACATATTATTCATAGACAAATGTAAATAATAGGTTGCTCTACATTGGCTTCTGAACATGCAGATGTGTAATTTCTTTTGCAGTTTTGATAAGACAAATTACTGATAAATTATTTTTATCAGATTGAATAAAAAGTACTCACCAAACACGATTTCTTTGCGTGCTGTCTCCAGCCTCTTAGCCAAAGCATCCTCTTGTTCAGTGTTGCGAGCTCGCAGCCGCCTCTCCAACTCCTCAATGGAAGGTGGCATCACAAACACCAGCAGTGGGTTGAGATCAGTTTTCTTCACTTGTTTCACTCCCTCCATCTCAATGTCCAGCACACAGATCCTGCCCGTGCACCGCACATCATCCACAGCTTGTTTACTGAAAGTTTCAAAATAACTTTGGTTATTAGGTCACATAGAAAATGTTCATAACAGCAACTGTTCTCTGCAGTTTTATTACTAACAGGATTATGTTCTTACAGACAGACAAGCCAGTAAACAATGTATTTATAAAGAATTTAACAAGATATTGCTGTAAATGCATTTAAGAAAACAATGACTTTATGAATAAGAGCACCTCGTTTTTGGCAATATGCCAATGAGCCCAAAACAACAAGCACATGGCCAATTGAGATTCTTCAGAAAACAAAATGTACTTGCCTTGTTCCATACATGTTGCCACTGAAAGTTGCGGTCTCTATGAACTCTCCTCTCGCTATAGCGGCGCTCATGTCTTCTTTGGTGGTGAAGTGGTAGTGAACACCATTCTTCTCACCTGGACGAGGACTCCTTGTGGTGTGCGACACACTAAACCCGAATTTATCCGGGAATTCTTTGAGAAGGCGTTTCAACAAAGTACTCTTGCCTGACCCAGAAGGTCCACACAGCACCAACGGACGAGGACCTTTCTGCACCATTCTCGAGAAAACTGAGAACAAACAAATAATGTTACAAATGCCGCATGGGTTTAATTGAACGGATATTCAAATATTATCTTACATCTTAATAGAGTCGTGATTAAATAGTTAGATGTTACTGAGTAAGAGTAATGTTCTCTCAGGAAAATCGACCCGGTAATATAATTTAATATTGTATCACAAAATACGTGCTCGTAATAAACGCGAAGAACTGTCAATTGATTGATTGTCAAAGAAAGGCATAGATATAATAAATACGTAAAATGAAACACTCCAAGATAATTAGGAGGAACGGAACGTTTTTTCATAGACAATCGAGAATATATAGAGCTAGGTGTGTGTACTAGAATATCCCCTGGAAAAATCATAACATGGTGTAATGAGTTTGTTTTTCAATCAACTGCCTTCTCAATCACTTTTGCTCCCAAATATCCAATTTGGTATAGTTCAAAGAATATTAAATGATTGACTAATTGGACAAGAACAAAATCACGCATTAATCATAGACAGATTGAAAACGAGAATATCAGAAAATTTAACATAGACAAGAAATCAACGAATCAGCGGATATCAGTCAACTCACTATCTCGTTATATTAATAAAGAAATTATAAGTAGGCTAAAGTTTTCAAAATAATAATTAAACATACAAAAATTATTTCTGTTTGTAACTAGAAATATTTTTTTTATTTTTCTGTTAAAGAGCTTGCAAAAGTTAAAGAGTACTGAGGTTGACTTTCGTATTGAGCGTTTGGGCCAATCATAATTATTCGAATTTAGCCAATCACAGAAAACCATAGGCAACTGATTGAATAATTGAAATATCAACCGTTATTTTGAGCGGAGTCGAGCAAAGCAAAGCAAGCGAAGCAAACGAATTTCGTTCGAACTTAGACAGTGGCGGCACAGCTGGATGAAAAGAAAAATTGCATTGAAGAAACTAAGAATTAAGGATCTGCCTGAGGCTGTTTGCTGATTTGCTTACGGGCTAAATAATAAAACAAGTCAAAATGGAGATCCATACGAGGAGACACCGAACGGTAAGAGATTGTCGTTATTGGATTCAACCGATATTTTTTGAACTTACTGATTAGTGTATTTTTTGTTCTAAGAAGCAGATCCAGGACCAGGAAAATATATATGCTATTAAAGGAAAAGCCAACGTGGCGATACCAACTAAGAAGCAAGGTTTGACTGTCCGTGGGGCTTTGGGGGACATCAACACTAATGTTCAAACGCAGCGTGAAATCGGTGGTAAAGTAGCTGTTGCTGCCGCGGAGTTCGAGAAGAAAGCGACCCTAAATCGAGCTGTTGTAAAAAGGTAATTAATTTCCGATACCCACTTATTATTATTTTGTTCGTCAGCTGTTGAATCTACATGTGATTTTCCCTTGACTTTTGTATTATCTTTCAAGTTCTATATACCAATACTTGAAAGTTATTTTCCAATCATCGGTTAGTGGGTCGATTATTTAGCTTCGTATTCTTCATGTGTGAATTCTTTTTATTTTTTGTCATGGAGGTAGATGAAAAAAATGTTTTCTTTGTTTCTCAGCAATTACAGCCATGTCCAGTCGAAGGTGGATACAGGATTGGCTACTAGCAAGGTGGCAGTCATTCAGCCGTCGTCGAGGCCTCCGCTGCGCCGTGAGGAGAGCACTGCAGGCCTTGCTGCAAGGGCCGCTGCTCGCAATAGGGTGAGTGACTTAGGCAAAGTACCATAAATGCTGATGCAACCTTGTTATTATTGTTTGTGTACAGTTATTTGCATTATTAAATAGTTATGTTGTTACAAACCTTCTGAGAAGTGAACATCATCTTTTAGATATACTACCTCCATTCCATTGTTAATATAATGACATGTTCATTGTGTTGCGAGTAATGTAAACCATTTAAAAATTTTGTATATAAGGAAAGGAAGAAAAGTATGTGTGATTTCATGAATAGTTGATTCATACAGACATGAGTTAAAGTAACTTCAAATCATTTTCTTACAGTTTTTGTTACATGTTATCATGCCAACCCACCACTTAATAAAATTACCATCATAATCATAAAGGTTCTCTAAAGTATACTGTAGAATGTTTTGATATTTTAAATATCAGCTAACACAAATAAATATTTTCACTTTTGAATACCTATATTTTTTCAAATATTCAATTATACTTTATCCTTATATTCTACTAGTTTATTTCATAAACCTCACTGTTAGAAATTAAATTAACTAAAAAGGCACTATTTTAGGCAATCCTCAAAGATGTGCAGAACAAGCCATCCGAGCTGAAGGAATCTATTAACATTTACATTCAGACTAAGAAGGTTCAAGAAACCAAGAAGACATCAAAATTACCGACATTGAAAGAAAATAAAGAAACAAGAGCAGTGCAGCCTTTCCTTAAAGTATCCACAGAATCACTTAGCAAGTTGAAGTTGGAGGAAGGTCAGGGAACCACCTCCATTATAGATAGGAAGAAATTGGCACAAGCTACATTGAAACATGACTTGAACGTGACTCCTCAATTACCTGATGACATTGAAGATATTGACGCTGGTGATAACAACAGCCCGCTGCTTATGTCCATCTACATTAAGGATATTTACAAATATTTGACCGAGTTAGAAGAGAAGTATCCTATTGAGGTTGAACATTTGAAGCATCAGGTACTTATGATTTTTTTTTAAATTTTCTACCCTTTTTCTTGTAGTGTTTCAGTTTGTTGATATTGTCTTGTAAATGCAAATAATGCTAGAACACTGACTTATCTTTTGTAGTATTTAGTCATTATAGAATTGTTTGTGTTCATTTTGTTCACTTCTAATAATTATATCTCTTTGCAGAAGGAAATCACTGGAAAGATGAGGGCAACTCTTATTGACTGGCTTGTAGAGGTGCAGAGGCAGTTCTCCTTGGTGCTGGAGACATTCCACCTGACAGTTGGGATTATTGACCGATACCTACAGGTAACTATTGTACACACAACATTAGATATAATACAATAACATGAATAAAAAGCGTGTAAAATATTCACATGTGTTATTAGTTACATAGTTTAAAATAGAGTTTACAAATGATCTTATTGTATTTGCATACTCATCAGGAAATATGTTGTCACACAGACATTAAAACATGGTTTTACTTAATATTTTTGAAAGAACTATATTAGGATAGTTACATATTAATCAATTCCAATTTTTGTGCAAGTCTTAATAACGACCCGCATATTTAAAAAGTATATGTGTTGCAGGAGGTACCGACGCTTCCAAGGACTCAGCTGCAGCTGGTCGGCGTGACCGCGATGTTCATAGCCAGCAAGTACGAAGAGATATACGCGCCCGACATCGGTGACTTCGTGTACGTTACCGACAATGCCTACTCCAGAGCCGAAATGTTCCAGTGCGAGAGGGATATCATGGCGAAACTTGGCTTCTGCCTCGCTAGACCTATTCCACTCAGCTTTTTGAGAAGGTATAGTAATATTGTCTACTTTTATCAAATTTTGTTTATGTACAGTTTCCGAGTTATATATTTAGTATTATAGTTAGGTATCTTATCAAGGAGTTAATTTTGTATATTTTTTTCAGGTTTGTAAAAGCTGCTCATGGAACTTCAAAGAATCATCACTTAGCCAAATACTTCGTAGATCTATGCCTTGTTGAGTACTCGATGGCGCACTACCGGCCCTCGGAGCTCGCGGCTGCCGCCATCTGCCTCTCCCTGTACCTGCTCTCCAGCAAAAAGCTTGAGGAGGTATGGACCCCTACACTCTCGTACTACTCAGGATACTCCCTCGAACACATTGACCCAATCATTAGGAAACTGGCTAAAATAGTTGTCAATGTAGATAACTGCAAATATAAGGCAGTGTACAACAAATATTTGGACACATCTTTAGCCAGGGTATCCAGCCTGCACCAACTAAAAGGCGAAGCTATTGCTGAACTGGCTAAAATGCCATCAAATTACGACTAATACAGAACTAGTATTTTGTGTGTTTGTGTAAGCGTTTATGTAGTCATGACAATGTTTTGATAGGTGTACTGGACAAAGGACTGAGTTTTATATTAGAATTTGTTTTAGGGACCTGGTTTGTTTGCTAGTTTTAATTTAGAAATAGTTTAATTTTTAGACGTAATTTTGTAACAATGAGACTAATTTAATGTTATTGACGAGGTAGTATATGTGTATTTATGTGTTTTTGCTCTATCTTCAACCTCTTAAAATCTTGTTTTTGATGTATATTTATGAATACAGCTTGCTTAGTCGCCGATATTTTGTGTTCTATGAAGAAACTGTATTTTCATTATTTATTGAGATTTATGAAATCTCCAAAATTTTTATTCAGACTCATTATAAACTTGGTTGTTTATAAAACAATATAGACAAAAAATATTCAGATGATAATGAAACATGTTTTGATTTACTTTTGACATAATTCTATTAAAGTAGTTAATAAAATTAATACAGTTTTAGGATTGAATAAATTCAGCCGACGCGTGATCACCAAATTTTAACCAGTGTAGTAACTCTGGAATTAACATATTCAAATTATTCACAAGTAGCAAATGTTTGACATGTTTTATCGCCATGAAGACGATTGATTCACAATTTGGCTGACTTCTAATGCGATTTGTATTTGATGTTTTTACTCATAAGTTGCTATTATGTACTATGATTGATAGGATATTTTGATTGAATGTAATTTGATAATACTGTGATTAGAATATATGATGTAATTGTTGATAATAAATCGATGTTTATAAGTAATATTTTTGATTTTTGTGTCACTTGTATAAAGATACATGAAATTGTTACACTGCACTATAGATGTCAGCACACGTATGTTACACGAGCAGATGACATGGAGATTCAACTTCATGGCTTCAATAGAGATTAGAATCCAAATAATAGAAACTTAACAAAAGTCCCGAAAGAAGTATCGCTGAAAATGCGCTTTCCTAATGGTAGTGTATTTACGGCCCGATTTTTAGCATTTTTTTTCTCAAATTAAACGCATATAGGTAGTTGCATTCAGATATAATTTTATAATGGACGTGCTAATGTTGGAAACTCTTAGACTACTATGTGGAATTTTGACATGTTCCAACTTTCCAGACAATTTTAACGTCAAACGAACTATCTGAAGTTCTTATAATAACGGTTCCCTTTATTTTAATTTGAAATTCTTTTGTCAGCTAATATTACCCACTGCAAGACGATTCTTTGGAAGTTTTAAATTTAATCGATGCCCTGATTTAATAGGAAATGAGAGCAAAGATTTCCTGAGCTTAATCTGTGATCTTTTGACGCCGCGGCAGAGGAACAAAATTGACAGGTCTCATTAAAGTTGGACAGTTTCTAATGGTGAAGTAGATATTAAAGATGATTGCTTCGACACTGAAGGTTTATTGTAGCTTTTTATAGCAATCATTACGTAGTTATGTAAAAAGTTCTTGCAACCAGCTATTTTACTATCGTGTACCTAATGTTAAGGCATTTACCATTGTCCTTGGAATTAGGTAATTTTGAAAATGCATTTTTTTTGCTTATTCATTTAATTTAAGTAGATCAGCTAGATTTTAAGAAAGTATGCACAGTACCGCATTACAAAAGAACTTGTGTAAAACATATATTTTGGTAATGTTAGTGGTGTCCTGCGTGCTATGTCCAGCGTTAGCGGACAGCCGGCCGTGCTCGGACACAGCGTTTTCCGCAGCGCAGCCCTCTCCGCAAATTCGAAGAATTTATTAACGCTTGGCGGTTAGCCGAATCGTTTTTGTTTCCCCTTTTTTCACTGACCGTACTCCTGCTGCAGCGAGACTAGTGTAAAAACAGAAAAATCTGAACCTTTTTTTTATTTAAAACCGTTTTCTTTTTGCAAGCTTTCACGAGTCCGTTCGTTCGTGTGTTGGTAATAGCGTATGCAGATGATATTAGCTTTTATTAGTAAGAATTTATTATTTAACTAATTGAACAGAAAGATCTACTAACGAAGTCGAAACAAAAAACTACTAGGCATTTACTTAAAAAGGCACTTTTTAAATAGTCTGAATTGGTAGCAGCAATAGTCATGTGAAGTTATTAACAGAATTTATCGTTAAGGTAAGTGCCAATTGCTGCAAACTCGTAGTAAAGCGTCATGGCCAATAAACAGCGCAGTTATCTAGTTGGTGGCGGATTGTTAATGCAATAGCCGGTCCATGTTGTTGCATTTTTGCAACAAGCGCGCGGCGAAATGTATGCACATAGTCGTTGTAATGCCGCGAAAGCCTGTCTCGTAAATATTTCGCGCACGCAATTTACAGCTTTGGGAATCCTCTTAACGGAATACAGGGGCAGTTAGTGAGCCGGGGGTATTTATAATTTTAACGACGACCACACTGAACCGCTATTGTTCTTTAGATTACTGCTGGAATACACATTTATTCGCGTTGTAAAAATATTTTTTGAACGATTGACGAATGTAAAATATGATTTCTAATGTGAAACAGAGTTTTCACAATACCAAGGGATGAAAAAGTTTTTCGAGACTGGATAATTTGTATCATCGTAAAGCTACCTCAAACCATCGCAGACACAAGAGCAAACAGCAAAATGAAAAATACAAAAGTGCAAACTTCTTGAACTGTAGATATCAGCTTAAATATCCCAGCGTTAGTTTTGTCTGGCAACAAAATGTTTCATATTATTGTCGTGTTATACTTTTCTACTTAACGTCGAGTCGCAAGTGTGTCGGTGTCTCCAAGTAACGGTGCTTCCGTTGTTTCGCCAACTTTTAACGAGTTTGTCGGACACGGCTGGAAGTGCAGAAGTGCCGTCGCCGACGGAGTGGCGGCGCGACTTCACACCCACATATGTTACATCCCCTAACAGATATTTTATTATATTTTTGGCCAAAATAATCTTGATACAGCTGATGTACAGATAATTTTTAGGAGAAAATTTACTTTGAGAGGTCAGTTAAGAATTCAAATTGCTACAAAGAGTGTGGAAGGATGGAGAGGCAGAGGTAGACCGAGGAAAAGATGGATCGATTGCCTGAAAGAGGACATGAAGCAGAAGGGAGTGGATGTAAGTATGACGTCTGACAGAGAGGAATGGAAGAAAAAGACATGTTGCGCCGACCCCAAATTACTTGGGAACAGGGCAGGAAGATGATGATGATGATGAGTTAAGAATCTGGCAAAGGAAGTTTATAATTAGGTGCGTCAAGCAGATGCCTAGTAGAGTCAAAGATATACCTAGCTTCTATTACGACGGCTATGAATAATACACTGGCAAACTACTTTTGCTAAATCTACTGACAGGCGTTTAGTTTAGGCATTTTATAGTGTGTCTCCCGACAATCTAACTGGGTTTTAAAATAGGTTTGCTCACATTTTAGTAAGTAGACTATTTATGTAAGTAGTGAGCATTATTATCGCCCGCAATACAAGCTATGTAAGTAGGTATTTACAACATTTTCCATTGAATTGATCTCTGGTTGGGTGCAAATCATGAGATGTGGGCGAGTTTTTTAATCTTTCCAAACGGAAAGTGAGATGTTAAATAACCTCAAAGTAATTTCTATTTATGTAAAATGAACAAGTAGGATTACTAATAAATCTAGAGAACACCTATACTTAACTAAGTAGGTACAATTATTATTTTAACTTAAAGGATACTTTCGCCTTTCCAGTCTGCCAATGTCGCGTAGGCATGCACTGACGTACCTACCTAAATGTAGCTTTGCTATTTTTAATCGAAAAAATCAATCGTCAAGTCTAAAAATGGGCCGAAAATCGTGATGAGATTTCGAAGACAAAGAACTTTCCCAATATAAACGACTTCCACCGATATAGGTATCAGTCGGCAGAATAAATTCGCTGTTCCACCTACAGTTGCTCTATGCAAATCACCATTGTCTATCGCTCATAGCAGTTCACTTACGATCAGCGATCCCGTCGGACCATGGGTAGCACTTAAAACTGCCGTTAAAAGGGGCACCGTTCAAAAGCGCCGTATAAATAACGCAACCAACAGCATTTACGTTAGCGACGATATTTTACGATATTCTTTCATTTCCATTTGCAAATTCAATCGAAATATACATGTACCTACTTGTTTGAAAGGTATTTGCAAAATTGCTAAAATGTTTGTTGCCGGTTTAAAATTCTAACGTATTTTTTGTAATACAATAAATTTTGTTCAAAACAATGTGTGAAACATTCAATCTTAACTAAATAAATAGGTACTCGTTAGAAAACAATAGATATTCCATGTGTTACGGTATTTTAGGTAAATCCATTTATACAAAAAGTGGTTGCTTATTTTTCACGTTGATACACACCTTCTATTAGGGTTTGATATTACCAAAATACTGAAGCCGTTGTTTTAATTGTTTTCTTTATAACCCATTTTTTCGAATGAGCTAATGATTGCGTGCCTATAGGGTAGTCCGGAATCGCGTAATCGGTAGATCACGACCCGTTTGATAGTTCTATGTGCAAGTTTCGGTTATCACTAGTTAATTGTACCTACCTTCATACAGACAATATGTAGTTAATAAACAAGACTGTTTTCGTAAATGTTTGTGAGCATAAGCTAAAAACGCACTCCGTTAATTTGCACCGTTGCAATTTCATCTACGATTGAAGGTACGTATGTTTATGTAGTAGTTTTCTTGGCAATGAGAGCGGTTTAAACGTAGAACATATTTTTATTCCCCTTTGTAAGTTAAAAATATGCAGTAGGCGTGAATTATGCTGTATTTTACGCCATATAGTGTGGCGACGGCAAAATGAAACGTTTCGAAATTTATGGCTAATAGGAACTTTGTGTAAACTCTTTGTTAGAAAACTGTGAAAGAGTTGAGTGCTAGTTTCGTTCGATTGGAGATGTATCATGATTATCTTTGAGGTTATTTAGTAAATAATGACATATTTTTTCAGCCTCATATCTACTTCTGGCTATCTCTTAATATCCCTACAAAAATCTTACAATATTGCCGATATTTTGAAATTAAACGAAATACCGAACACACAATATTCAAAAACATATTATGTACCTACCCACACACGCAGTAGAAGTTCGACAATGATTTTAAAACGACAATCTAACGACACTAGCATAGCATTCAGAGGGAAACGTTTGATCGCACTGTTTGTTGTGAAAGGGCCTCCCGGATGAGTGGGTGTCGTAAAAACCGCCCCAAATGGGGTGAAAACTGTCGACGTGCGCCTGATCCCGGCCGGGATCGCGAGTGACGAGCCGTGTCGATATCGAACATTCCAGAAACACGTTCCGGGTTTAAGTGAATATTTCTGTTCGCGGTAATTAGCTGGGAGGCTGTAGTAAGTATGGTTAGGTACGTGGTAAGTAAATGATTTTATTAAAGACTTTTTTGGTTGTAGGATGTATATTTAAGATTAAAAATTTGTAAGGAATACTTATGCGAAACTGATTAATTTTATAAGCCGACTTTGAAAGTAATTAATTTTTGCTTTGATTATTTCAGAAAGTTGAGCCGAGTATCGCCATGATTAATTTACAATACTTATCATCAACGTGAACACTTAACTTACAATTTAAAAAAACATCGATAAACTTTTCATCGAATATGAGTGTCAGTTAAATTATCGTTAACGCGACTAGGACGCTCTAGCCGGATGCTATCAGGCTCTTATTAGGCGGCTTATTTTATTAGCAACCGTGGCTTTAAATCAGCTTGTCGGGGACAGGTAGGGCAATCGTCACCCCACACGTTTGACGATAACTCGCCAAGAGCTTGATTCGTTTGGTATAAAGATTAGGGCGTCTGTACGAACGTTTTGGAGATGCTGTTTTGTCAGTTTATTGTGTCTTGAGTCGATGTATTTTTAGGAAGGTAAGTAGGCGCCCTTTAAAATGAGAAAAGATATATTTTCGTAACCTTGTCGATCCTTTTTTGGAGAATTAATATACTAAGCTCTGATGTTAAAATGATCGCTAAGTGAAAAAAAAATCCTTTATAATAAGGTCAACGAAATACCTGTTCCTCAAATAAAAAAGTTTCTTTGCTTTGTCTTGTCACCGACAATAAAATAGCAATTCGTCATCACATCCCAGAAGAAATGGCGAACGACAATGGCGGACTCCCCGTAGTTGTAGCTTTACATAAACACGATGTGTGGATTTACAACGTGATAAATAAATTCCCTTGTCGGGGTGAGACTTTGGTGTGAAATCTACGTCAGCATCGGCCAGGGTCGGCCTGATTGCCCCATCTGTCAGTACAAGACCGTAGGGCCTGAAAATAAAATAAGAGGCCAAATTATCGGCCCTTATTGATGGGAGGTGCGCTTCGGCAGAAACGTCAGAACGGGGGTATTGTTTAAGGGCTTATTACATTTGACTAAATTCAGTCGCCTAATTAGGTTTGTCTAATTAGGTTCCTAAATGATTTAATGAAAACTACCTTCCTAAATGCGATTACATTTGACTGAATTTAGTGACTGAATCATTTAGACGACTGAATTTAGTCAAGTGTAATATGCCCTTTATATAAAGAATATTATAAATAAAGGATAGTGGTTGTGGGGAGATTTAAATAGAGCTTCACCATAAAGCTAGACGTCTATTTTTATTTTCGTTTTGTGCAGAGCTTTGCTTATAATTCCAAATTCAAAGGTAATGTAATTAGCTAATTACTTAAAATATTTTTTACCTCTTTTATGTGCCGTCTGCCTTTATGAAGTTTCCTTTGTCTAAAACACATAACTGAACATTAACTTAAGCATAGCATTACCTGAAGCCATCAACGTACCTCTAAGCCATAACATTAAGTAGCAGACCGAATCAGTTAAGTATTGTTCGACAAAACCTCTCTTTCCAAAGCGGAGCGATAAAATTACCTATTGTCGATGCACATTGCAGTAAAGCCCACATTAAACTGAAAGCGATTCTAAATGCGTCGCGTAAAACGGAGCAATACGACAGCCAGCCAGCCGACCGCATTGTTTTTTTAGGGTTCCCAAGAGAAACTTGAAATACGAAGTTACCTTCTACTTGTAAAAGATCATTAGAAATACTGGTATTCAGCTGCATCCGGTTAGACTTTACGCTGACTCCAACATAGGGAAAGGCTAGGCAGATGATGATGTCAAAGATCATTATTATTTTGACTATTTTCGAATTAAAAAATCAGACAGTCCTAAAGTGTGTTCCGGTGATACAAACCAAAGAAAATTTTTAGTAACCTTTCAGATCTTTCCTTCCTTCTATTTACGCGTGCTACATTGAGCTTGAGGAAACTTAAAAATTACCTAAGAGGACCTCGGTACCTACTTAAGGTTCTTAAACCGTGCGGAACCATGTGATTTTTCTACCGTTTCAAACTGGCAGGTATTATTTACTTTATGGTTGTACGTGTAAACTGTTTCGATGTCTCGTGCTCAATGGGCACATGTTGTACCTGTGGTACGAGGGATGTCTGTCTGCAGTTACCAACTTGCGCTAAGTGGTCCAATTTTGTGTTGAGCTGTGTTTTTTCGTAGCACGCGCGAAGTAACGTAGTGCGTAGTAACATGGTGCGTAGTAACATGTTTCGTAGTATGTGCGTAGTGCTAAGTTTCGTAGTGTTTTAAAAGATTTGTGGATTTTAATATCTTTTTCTTTGTTAAAAATATCTCCTTGTTTAGTGTCATGGTGTATTTACTTAGTTAAGTTACACAAGTACATAGTGACATACGAGAGTTACAACTTGTTATTTAATCAGGCTATTTGCTCAGAAGTTCTAGAAACTCCTTCTATCTTTTTTATTTTATTTAAATCTGTAGACATTTTATTACAGAGATTTTTATGATGTTCTGTCTTACACACTTTTTGTATTAAAATGGGCCTCGAGAAATATTACTTACCTTCAAAAAGTTTTTTACGTTAACTTCTCGAGTTAAGGCAAAAGAGGTGTTAACATGCAATAAACTTGTCATAAATAAACTTTTCCCTTTTGTCGTTATGATAGCAAGTCCCGAGCCGACGATATTGTTACCTGTAAGTGTCAAATTAAATTAAAACTGAAATAAAATAGACAGCCTATTTCAAGATACAAAATTCATTATTATTTTCATTTAAGTTTTGTATTTATAGTTTTATAATTATAATACAATACAATAAAATAGATTTTTATTAAATTGAAAGCAATTAATGGCCAACGATTTGATACGATACAATCGGGATCAAAAGTAACATAAAAAAACTTTTCAATTCCTATTTAAGTATTACTGTATTTTCTGTATGTTGTCAACACAGCAAGCTCACGCTCCTAAGCAAATCACTTGCTTTTTTCTAAATTACAAACTGCTCAGGCTGTCACATAAATGGTGTGTCAATATCTTTAAAAATATATACGGGGATGATCAGAGCTCGCTCAGCGGGACTCTCGCGTCAATTGCTGTATCCCATCCGGTTCCGGAGTGCCGGCAGTCAACTACCGGTTCAGATTCATAACTCTGATGCTTAGAACATTGTCGGCACCCAACTGTAAAATACGAGCTCTCCGCAAATATTTATGTTGCTAGTTCTCTTTGTTCAAGAATTATTGGCTGCATTCTTTTGTTTTTTGTCTTCGATTTGAAGTGGTTGTAAGTTGTGTGAAGATTGGTTGTACCTACAATGAGTAAGAAGAACGTATGGTCAAAATTATTCTGGTTTTATATAGACCTAAAAAGTAGGTTCGAAAAACACAAACCTGGTGTCTTTGAAGAACGTAGTGGGCGGTATAAGGCTTTATTAAATTGGCCTAAAAATATCAGACATAATATGAGCTTCTAGCGTAGATACTTTATTACTATTATTCATTTGCTCGTAAAAATAAACATAAATTGAAAAAAAGTCCTTCTCAACTAGTTTCGTATTCCCTTCATCTCATTTTTAAGTTAGGAATTTATTTACAAGTTTTGCAAAATAAATTTCCCCGTAACATTTAGTTGAGGATAGAGTAGAAAGCTGCCTACCTACTAAGTATTTGTTTTGAGGAAACAGGTAGCGAGCGAGAGCTTCAACTACTTAAAAGTTGTGTTGCAAATGAAGCGTTACAAAAATGAACGCTCCTTTGGGCCCTATTTGGAGCGCGAAGTACCCAGTGGTTTTCGAAAGCGAATGCTTGGCGAAAATTGATAAATATTTGTTTTTGGAATACCATAATTTGAATAGGGGTTTTAAAGCTTTATTGCATGATGGCCAATTAGATTAATTATAAAAAATAATAATTTTACTGTAAAATTATAAGTACTACATACTTTATTAATAAACGTTATTTGATAAATCTACATACAAAATATTCTTGCCAGCATACAGTCAGAAAATATCAAACAGGTTTAGCAGCGGATAACAGTATAACAAACAAGGAAAAGTGATTACGCGAGTGGCAGCGTGTAATCGCTACGCTAAGACGTTTCGAGAGGCACCCGCTAAACCCCGGATCGGCGACGCACCGGGCTCGATCCCAGAAGTCACTTTTAAGCCATTACTTACTCGCTTGTTTTCGATTTGTTTTTTCCTACGAAAAAAGACAACGTGAAATACAAGCGAGACTAACTTTCGGGCAATCAGCAAGCTCAACTTCGGGAAGGGTTAAATCAAAGGGTTCCGCTTTTATGAAGACTTATTTCAGACTTACCTTGAAGTTGAAATTAGATTTAATCTGGCTCGAAGCTTTAGGATTGAATTTTGTAAACAATTTGGAATACCTCTACAACTTCCAGGCTTTGTTCGAATACCATTGGGAACTCGGGATCCGGTTGTTTAGAAATTCCTTTGAAATGAATTTGTACTCATATGAGGTCGAGTTTTGTAAATACGCGGCCAGTTCATGTTCAATGGGCATAAAGTATATGTGATGTTTATTTAATTGAGTTTATTTGGCATTTGTTTAGGGCCTGCGATTGTTCTGTTTATTGACACATAGTGTTCACGTGAAGCTAACTTTGCGCTCAGTAAAAAGCATTTGCTTTTAAAGTAAAATGTTTTCGATGTTAATATTTGAGGTTGACACAAGGTACAGCGTATTGTTCCACTCGTGGCTTTTTAATATGAATTTTATTAGTGGCTTGCCAAACATTTTGGACGTGTGTAATTAATACCCCAGAGCTATATGAAAGTTTACTGGTGGTTTTTACCACTGGCATATACTCAATTATTACTTTTATCTATGTAGTTCTAATTCCTAAAAATAACCTGAAATCCTCATTCTCTCTACAGAAAAAATAAGAGAAAAATGTTTCTTAATAGAAAACATCCCACATCCATTGACCTTTATACTTAAATTACAATCATGTTAAATATAGAATCACAACCACAAACTATTGGGATAGTTGGTACGTTAAGGAAAATGTTCATAGTTCATAGCGTCTCGAAGAGGTCTGCGGAGAGGTCGGTGCACAATGGTCGGGAGGCCGGATGTATGTTTCTCTTTGTATCGAAGCTTTTAAGTTTCATGCCGATCACCGACACCGAACGAAAAAAAACTTCATGTACTAAAACAAAATTTTATACAATTAATTATTTTAACTGACCTTTTTTACCGTCTTCATCAAAATAATAGACGCTTTTATAATCTTTTATAGTTCAGAATAGTCGTAAATTTTGGTTAGCATAAAACACTTCCTATGAGACAAGCGACTGCAGACTTGAGTGCTCACTTTTATCTGTGCATGCTTCTTCTCCGAAACACTAACACATACTTCTATTTTATGTCGTGACCTATGCTTTTAAAAGTAAGTACTTACTGCGTTTTGAAAGGAACTACGCATACGTGTTCGAGGGTTTACCCATTGAATTTGGAAAACCCACTAGTTGACCAAACATTTCACGATTCTTCCGTGTTGACGCAGAACCGTTCAAAAGTGAAAGGAAAAATAAAAAGCAAGAATCAGTTTTATTATGTCGGTGTTTTTGCGGATGGTGCGGCAAGGGGTCGCGTATGATCGAGCCCACGTGACGTACACTTTCATGCCGCCACTATTTTTCCACGGCAGGTACGTATGTACTCCTTTGTGCTCGGCCGCCTCGGGACCGCACTTCTTCCTTTCATTGTCCAGATCGCCGCTCGAGTAGGAAATAGATGACGTGTACCGAATATAACGTCTATTGAAAGGAACATCGCCTCGTTGCCTCGCGCCTCACTCACGTTTTATTTTTATACTGCCGCGCTAAGAACAACGTACATTATTTTTTATTTATTTATTTTATTCGATAAATAGGTACCAAAATTAATTGTATGCTGAAAGCTTTAAGATTATAAGATTTACATAGAAACGACAGCATCAAAGAAATAACGTTTCCATTTCAAATTATGCTAATGTTAATAGAAATGCGAGTCCCCTTTGCGCAAACATCGTACAGCGAAAGAAAATATGCTGACGAGATCGCGGACGCACATCGAATGATTTCTAAACAACATTTATTTTTGTAAAAAATAAAAAAAAAATACAGAGGTAAAAGCTTTAATTACCCCTTCGGAGTCTTTACCGGTTCAAGTGTTCCGCCATCAAATCGCATGAATCGCGCGTATTTATGGGGAAGGGGAAAATGACGAGTTGAATTAAGCCAGCATTTTTTCTAAGTGGGCAGTAAACGGGCTGCTTTCACCCATACATATTGAAGTGTCGTATTTTACGATCCGTCCCGCTCGAGGGCACTCCCACGGAAGCAATAGGCGAACATCCGTATCGAGTGGACAAAATTACCTTCATCGTGTTTTACACCTTCCTCTTGTTTTACCTTCAGGACATTTTTGCTCATACCTTCGGGCCGTATTTTTATAATGTTTTTGGGAAAAATATTTTATTTGTTTCTCTTGTTTTTTAGAAAAAATTGTTTGGTATTTGGATGGATGGGGCGTAGTAAACACTAGTACGCATTTAATAATTTTTTACCTGATCTCTTAGTTAATCTATAAGGAATACCTACGCACGAATTCTATTACCAATAACAATAGTAAACCTAGGTTCTAAATATAACGTATCTTATCTAATCTGTTAAAATTTGAACGCATAATCCACAACACCCCAGTTTATTCACGAAAACCCATTCATCCTTTATTTACAAAACAATAATAAGCACCCTTTACCGTCGGATTAGAAACAATTGTTCCACGACAGTTAGATCATCATTTTTGTTCGCGACTGTGCGAAGTAGCCTCAGTCTGGTAATTTAAATTATACGAGAGAATTCATGAGACGGGACGTTTCTTCGGCGGACATGCAAACAATTAATTACGGGGAATATTAATGCCTCGCATTAGTCAGGGGTAGAGCCGTGTCAGCAGACCCTCGGACTCGCATCGTTGTCCGCAGCTCACCCACAAGCCTACGTCACCAGTGTAATATGACCCTTCACGGCGGCGCTGCTTCAGTATAAAACAAAGTCGTTTTTTCTGCCCCCGTGTCCCGTTGTACGCTTAAATCTTCAAAACTTCAAAACTTCTAATAGATAGAGTGATTAAAGAAGAAGGTTAATATGTATAATAACATTCATGAAATACTGGGGAAATACTGTTATCCCGCGTGAAGCCGGAACGGGTCGCTATTCCTGCTATAAACGTCAATGGAACGTCAAACTCCGTAGAAGTATACAAGTTCTTTTACCGTCCGTGTGTCTTGTTACGGTGGACGACGGCCAATATTTAAATTGTCGGTAAATATTGCTGCAGTATATAACCTGATTAGATCCTTGTTGTGTGGTGCTGCGGTGCTTCTAAGTTATAGTGCGCCTTTGTAAGGATTTTGTTGTCAATATTTATTTGATGGTTATGGGTTTTGTATTGTTGGTATTGCTGGCTATTGTGTAATCAAGCATTAAATTCTCTTTACCTAATGTAACACCAGTAGGGCTCAATATCGTTCTGGACGATAATAAATTAGATGTTATTAGTCAAACCGTCTTCCTGGGCATCACCATTGACTCTAAATTGCAATGGGGTGCCCACATCTCAGCACTGTCAAAGAGGCTGAGTTCCGCAGCTTATGCAGTCAGAAAAATAAGACAGATTACTGACGTTGCTACTGCTAGGCTCGTGTATTTCGCTTACTTCCATTGTATTATGTCCTATGGTATTTTACTGTGGGGGGCAGCGGCTGACGTAAACTCAATCTTCGTTCTCCAGAAAAGGGCAGTTCGTGCAATTTATGGCCTCGGCCCTCGCGAGTCATTAAGAGAATTATTTAAAGAAATTGATATACTTACACTACCTTCTCTTTATATTCTAGAAAATATCATGTTCGTACGCAAAAACTTAAATCAATTTAGTGTTAAAAGTGATATACATTCCATTAATACAAGAAACAAGCACAAGCTAGTAGTTCCGAGATTCAGATTAACGAAATCAAATAAATCGTTTTTAGGGAATTGTGTCCGTTTTTACAACAAGCTGCCTAAGTGTGTAACCGATCTCACGGATATAAAATTTAAGAACACTTTAAAATCCACCCTAATTAAAAAAGCTTATTATAAAATTCAAGACTTTGTTGACGATAAAGATATTATATGGCGATAACTCATCTCTCCATGTGTGGCTTCCCTGGCAATTAAACGACTTTTTCTTCTCCCTTTGCATTGTATAGATTTACAGTTTAACTTTCTTGCATTGTATAATTCTGTGAGCTTACTATTGTTATGTAATAGACTGTTTGTACTGTGACTATATTACTTTTTAAAAAGAGTGTCTATGGAGTTTCTTGCCGGCTCTTCTCCATGAGACCAACTTTTTGGAACCGTGCAACTAATGTGACGTTTCATAGGTGCCTGCAAAGGCCTATGTGAAATAAAAAGATTTTGATTTTGATTGATTTTGATTTTGAATCCGACAACTATTTTCAGCTAATTTACCTTTACTTATTGTTATGAAGTGCAGTTCACAATAGCTATTACCTATAACCTCTGACAGGGTGAAACAGTTACAAGAGCATTTAAGTCATAGTTACAATAATTATCTTAACTTTGCAAAAGCACTAGGTATCCAGCTGTTTTGAAATTTGATTTTAAGGCGCTTTGTGTCGGCGAACTAAAGTGAAATATTTGACGTCAATAAAATCGTTGTTTAAAATCATTTTTGGATTGCGTTCTGCCAATCAAAAGTTATGTTCAAAGCGCGGGCCCCGGGGGTTTCAGGGCTTTAGGGCTGTCGCATGCAAAAAACCTATTAAAGTAACTATGAACTAAAATCATATGTACCCGATTAATGTGTTATTAAAAATATCGAAGTGGGAAGATGATCAAGACTGGATGTTGCTACTCACAACCTTTCAGATGAAAAGATCCAAAAAAGTCTACGCTCAGTCCCGTTTGTGATCACATCATATAATACCTAGTATATAGTCTATATTTTATCTATTTATAACATACTCGAAAATAAAAACTTCAAGAAAGATTTAGTTATAAACAGGTAATGATAACTTACGAAGAGGATCTTAGCCGGTTTCGGAGAGGTTTCTATTCAGGCTTTTGTATTTGTTTAAGTTTATTCTAAGCATTTAATGATTAACGAAGTGGAAATTCTTCTCTAGCAAAGGCTTATGCTGACTACGGCTATGTTCAGCGCACCGTGACTTCGCCGCACAAATACATATTAGAAAAGCAATATTTTTAGTAAAATTCGGGATAACCATATCCTGTATGGTTATACGGAGTCTGCTAAACACATTGTTAAAAATTTATATTATTGAAAAAAAGAAACTTTATTCTTTGCCTGGTTGGTAAAATAGTCTTTTCACCTTTTAAAACACTACCTACATAATTTCAGAAAATTATTTCCTAGTTCTGACGAACTGTAAATTATTCCTTTCTTAAGTTTTTGCATCAGAAATTGCTAGAATTTCTTCACTTGTAAACGAGAGGTTTGACCATTAAAGTGCCGAGTAACAGTTTCGAAATATGCAACGCAGTTTACTGAGAGCTCAGTTACTACTTACCTACATATTTTTAGGTCGTAAAGAACCATTGCTTTAAGATTTTGCTAAAACTCAAAGGGTATTTGATGTTTGCCTAAATCCTATTTTATATGTGTTATGCTAAGGCCATGTTGCTAAGATAAATATTTGACCATTTACCAGTACTTTAGAACTTACAGGTGCTGAGATGCAATTTCATAGACTGAATCTTTAGTTAGGGATATTAAGCCTTTTAAGCCTTTAGTCTCACTCTTTATGAACTTTGGATGTGAAAGTTATGAATTAAGAGCCATTGCAATAAAAATAGTATCTTTTTCAGTCTCGTTCTTTAACTATGATTCAACACCTCTAAACATTGACACTTGCCTCACAATATCAATAAAAACAAAAAAGGTCGCCACATTTCACGGCTTTATCCTAAGACGATCAGTTTGATGACGACATCGTTGTTACGTCATAAGGGTGTTAGTACACCATCGACAAGCCTTGCGGTTGTGTGCCGGCGGGCGTGATAACGTGTATGTAATCCGATAAAATATACTCATTGCCAGCCGCGATGCTCGTTATTTGTAATTACTGCTACTTATGTGTTTGTTATGTTCTCATGTAGTTTGTTCTGTGCTTTATTCGGGGGACCAGGGTTTGTTTAGCCTTTAAGAATGGCGCGACAACATTTTTTTCAAACGGAAAATCATTTCTTGGAATTTTGACAAAAAATGAAAAGTTCCACCTCAAAACTTTTACGATAGAAATACGAATGAACTAGATCTAGTATACATTCATATCAATATCAATTGCACGAATTATTCAATTGACATCATATAATAATCATCTGTTAATGGCTAAATAGGGCTATATGAGGGATTAGCCGTTAAATTTAGATGACCATCAATCTAAGCAGTCGGTTAAGGAGGATTTGAGCTACTACCACTTCAATTATAGGTGATGTTCACAATACATCATGTATGAGACATATTGTGCCTTCCTTAAAACTGATAAGTTAGCTATTACAACCTTTTAACCAGCTTTTATTTAACCAACTTACAAAAATGTGGGTTCTCAGTTTGTTTTCTTTGTGCGCAATTATCTGAGTTTGTCTAAAACGACTTTGATGCAGTTTCCAGCGCAGTTGTCAGTCTTAGGAGAAGGGTTCGGGTATACCACTGAAGTCGCTTATATTTTGTGGCAGGTAAAAGTTTTTTTTTCCATGAGGTGCATATTAGCAAAACTCTCCTACTCCAACCGTCTCTTAGGTCCGCTATAAATCGCCCTCCACACCAAACAAAAGCGGTTCATTCGTTTTTCAGTAGAAGAACACCATGTATTAAGTTTGGTTTTCTAATTGATGATTCATCCCGTCCCCCGTTTACTTACCTACAAACCCACTAATGAATTAAAATGAGCTCAATACAATTCGCACTCCACAAAGAGCGGTCAAGACGGGGCGTGGTTCAAATAATTGCTTTATAAATGTCTGTGGGTCTGTCCCGAGTCCTCTTGAGCGAGTCTGACCGAGACTTAAGCGTTTGTCTGCTATTAAAACGACTTTTAACTTTGAAGTAAAAGAGTTCTAATTCAGAATTTGGTCCTTTTGATTCTGAGACTTATTTATTGTTTGACAGACAATTCTGATTGATTAATTCATTTCAATTATTAATAACAGGTTATTCTTATAACTGAACCTATATTCACGTTACAAACACAAAACTTAAAAGTAATAAAGCGCGTCAAAACTTGGTCTTCATAGCTGTCACCCGGCAGTTTTGGAGGCTGAAACTGCGAGTTTGAAATTGTCGATTATTTATATGTAAAGGTACACAACTTATACCTAAACTACTTTAACGCTTTAATGTAAGTTTTATATCCTGTCATTGCCAGAAATGGGTCGAGCTTTTGTTGCTTCTTAGAGATCCTTTTAACAATATTTTGTCGAAACAAAAAATGTTATTGTTCTACGTGGTCTACTGCGGACTAGAATCAATCAATCAATCAACTCAGCATATTGCAGTCCACTGCCGCAGTGACCATGCTGCGCCAGCGGTGACCGCACTCTCGAATAGAATCATCGTTGTTCGCATTCTATATTTCACTCGATACTGATTACATTCAGACAAATAACAACGTATCATCAAGAGTAAAAGTAGTAAGGCTTTATAAAATTCATTCAAAACTGAATAAATGATCATCATAGTATCATTTTGGTGGAATTCAGTATGCTTTTATGGAATGGCTTTTTATTGTAGTTGTGCAATACGAAAATACTATCTACACCTTTTATTATTAACATTACATTGTTTTAAATCTTTTATTGGTAGGTACTTATGGTGATATGGTGTTTAGGGTCCAACTCCCGAATCAGACATATTTCATTTTGGGTTATTCCTATTTGGAAATGATTTCACTGGCCCGGAGTTTATATGCCATCCCAACAATACAATTTTATCAGGTGGACTTAAGTTCTTTTCAAGTGGACTAAAGTTATGGTGCAAAATGGTGTTTGGAGTTACTTACCACTCAGCCTGTCCAATCTGACAACTAAGCTTGATATTATGTTAATATTTATGCAGAAATGTTCGCCCAATTACATACATTGTTGAATTATGTTAATCGCTTATTGTTAATATTGCTACTCATTTTATTAGAGCAAACTGCTATTAGGCTAATCGTGGTTATCGAGGTGGCAATCTATGCATATATGATAATTTTGTTTAGATTGCAGCTGTATCCATAATACGTATATATTCTAAATTAGATAGCTATTTTACTTATTAATTCAAGGTATTTTTAATAGCGACGTCATGATCCGGAGGTCATTGAACCGGCCACCTGAATATAGGACCTGAACCTGACTCCCTACAATTACAAAGTGGAATGTGGTTTCAAAGTTTAAGTTAGATTCCACTGAAACAATGAAGAAACTTTCAAAGTCAATACGATCAGGTCAGGGTCAGTAAGGTCAGAAATGACTCCAACCATGACAGTCATTATCAATGTTAAGGTTGAGACTTGAAACACAGAATGAATCCACACAGACCACACAGGTACCCAGATTGCATATGTGATCATAAAATTACAAGAATCGTAAGTTGATAAATTTTCTAGGTAGTTGATCAATTCTAGTTTTGTTATTTTCTGGTGATACATGCAATACAAGAAAAACTACAGTCTTATTGCAATACGTGTTTGTATTTTAAGTTGGTAAAATATGGTATATTTAATTAAATTATGCGTTACCACAAATAACTATAGATATTTATGCATAAAGTAAGTATTGAGGCTTCATAAGCTAGTTACAAGGACGTATATAAGTCGCACGTATTTAGTTAGCTGTGGTCGGCTTCTGTTCGAGCTCCGTTTAGAACCATTAAGCTCCCGGCCGTATCTTTTACTCTGACCAAATTGCGCTACTATTTTACTGTTTGGAAACTGTTGAGTAATTTACTATATTCTATTATCATATTTGTTTGATGCAAATATTTGGAATAATTATTATAAAAAATAGAAATAAAACTGAGCACATTTTTTTGTAGGTAGGTTACTCGCTACTTAAGTGTGAAAACTAACTTGAATTTTAACAAAAATCAATATAGCATAATGCATGTACCTACTAATATACATAAATAGTAAAATGTATGTATTGCAAGTGTCTTTTTATAATTTTGTTTTTTTTTTTCGTTGATTAACGATGGCTAGATTGAGTTGTGATTCGACAAATTCGTTAACCACAAATATTATCTGTTGTGGTATATTACAAATTCCAAGCATGTAGCAGCTAAGTTCCGTAGAAGAGCGGTTTTCTATTAGCTACTCATAATTTAATCTAATCGTTACGTGCTTTGTGATGCCAGCTTGTAATATGAGTCGTGACCGTTGCCATTTCTCGGCCAGCGGCCGCGCTTTGAGTCACAGCTTCAATTTCAAACGTTTGATGTGTTTAATTACTTTGTTTGTTCTTGTTCAGCCTCCAATGCTTGCTGCGGTCGCCCTAAGTCGAAAACGCTTCCAAAACTGTTAGCATTCGCAAATTAAATGTTACCCACGTCAAAGTGAGTGAATAGTTTTATGCTTACAACGAAATAATTAAAGCTCGGCTATTGAAGAGGTAAGTGTCAGATGCCGATTTTAGGTTGATTGATCGGTAATCAGACTAGGCCCTTTGTCTTAGACCTGAAATGAGATACCTTTAATGGAGCCACTTTGTACTAAGCTTTGTTAATTTCGTTGTGTTCAGAAATAAAATGACCTATAAAGCTAAAACTATGTTTGATAAACTAAGCCCTTATTGACATGTGACGGTTTAATATTAGATTTAATGATCTGCCGGCGTGGAAACTCGAGAAATGTTATCGCAAGTACTTACAAAATCTACAAGTCGAGTGTTTCGTGTGGTCTTTTGACATTCGTGTGGCTCACTCGCTCCAACTTTCAGTTAACTTCTACAGCACTATGTATTCGTAGTATTTGTTTGACATTTAGGTAGTACATTTATCAGTTATTTAGTAAATAATCACTGGAACGGTTAATTTTAAAGTAACGCCAGGGTCGGGTGTTCCACAAGGACGAGCCTTGGGTCCACAATATATCTTGTGGGCAGGCAACCGCGATTTGACTGACGGCGCACTCTGAAAGGACATTTATCAGTCTCACTAGCGGGTTACACTAAACCAAACAACAATGAATTCTCATTGACAAATTATCTTGGCATTTCTTGCTCTACGGTCCTTTCTTTTGACTAATAGACGCTTAAGACTTACGTGAGGTTAGGTAGACGAAGGCGAAGTTTTGGCTTCTATATACCATGTGCAAATTATAAGACTAGACGTCGCGCATAATAATAACACAGCCAAGTCACACACGTACCTATATGTTCGCTCTTATTTCATAATTTCTTACAAACAAAGTTCATACATAAAATATCAGGCAGCAGCTCACAAAAACATTTAATTCGTGATCCCTAAGTGGCTAACACGGCGGTGTAATGTGAGGAGGCGACAGGAGGACGTCCCGGTCCGTCGCGACGGTCTCCCACTAACCGGACCTTAGCCGCATTCGTTGAATGTAAGCCACTTATGAAAATTAATGTAAAGCGAGGATAAACCAAAGCCTATTTTCTGCGCGAAGTAAAGCGGGCGGTTACAAATTGCTTTGGGCAAAGCGTAAATTTTAATTTTATCTCTAATACCCAAATGAGTACCGTGACTCGACATAATAAATGTACTCTTCCCACGTTAGCTGCGGTCGATTCGTGTGCCGCGTTCTGTCTGCACAACGCGTTAACACATAGCCCGCTTGTGAATCACATGCCGAATCGCCTACTGGGCCCATAATTATGTGAAGCGCTTGGATTTGTTTGCGGTGTGAGCAGAAACCTAAGCTTTGTGTATATTTTATGATTATTTGATAAAACGGTTTATGAAGACAAAGTTCGGTTGTTACTGGTTTCGTGGCTCCATATACTTCCTATATATGTGTATACACCATGTTTTAATGCCAAATCCACCTTCCTTGAATAATGTAGAAAATACTTGATAAAAAATTACGTTTAACCTAGTTACAGAAAACCACAAAATTATTGTTAAAATTCCAAATCATCATCATCATCATCATCATCATCTCAGCCATAGGACGTCCACTGCTGAACATAGGCCTCCCCCTTTGATCTAAATTCCAAATAAAAGAGTTAAATATAAACAGACTTACCGAAGATGTTTATATTCGTTGGTAAAGTTTCATTGGCATGTTTTGATCTGGTTATCAGCGGCAGCACGGTTCGCTCCACTCAGGTGGTGCCACCTGTTTTCATCCTTTTGTCCGCCTCGGTGATAATGGCACGTTCGCCGTCTCTCTGCTTCACTGCACCCAGACCAGTAGGCTTTCATAACAATTATAGCATTTAGTGCCAATAGTGGAAACTTTAGAAAATTTCGAATATTTGAGGGTAAATGTAGGAGGGAAAATACCACCTTTTCCGGTTGAAGTCAGTTATTAATAGACTAGTTTTCCTGTTAAAGGAAAGGTTTCGTTTAAGTCACCTTTTTGAGAAAAAACCTTAAAACAACAATATTCATTAGAAAATTTGTTCAAGAAAATATTTTTACAGGAACGAAAACGTTTGCAGCGTTTTGAAGAGGTTTCGAATTCGGGACTGACAGACTTCATTCCTGCCTACATAATTGGTCGAAATAAAAACGTACATACCACACGTCGCGGTAACAATGTAAACGTAATTTAAATAAGCGTCGGAATCGCCGCGATCCGCACGCTCGCTTCACCGATCAGAGTGCCAGTCACGGCGGGACAGTTTATTTCAACTTCTCAACTTGTTCCGCGCCTTCGAATGGGGCATAATTTTCATAAGAAACGCGCCGTTTCGCCCCGACACAAAAATTAGATTCATCAGGCTTCCAGGCACATTTGGCTCGAAACATTCTCCTAGCTACCAATTCGATTCGAGTTCGTAACGAGCGCGTGAACAATGTGATGTTAACTTTTGTTACTTTGCATTTTGCTTTGTAAGTATTAATGCTGGGACTGTTAACTCTAGAGTGTAGGTACGCATCACAATCATGTGTTATGTAAATGATCCCTTATTAAGGGCTCATGCAGATGATTGAGTTTTGGTTGATAAAAGTATTAGCGGTGCTTTCGGATGAAATGTGGAATGAAGATATTTATTGTATACATTTTTGGATGGAACAAGTATGGCTCTAAGTATATAGTAGGTGGTTATAGACAATTTTATTCGTAATAACCATTTTTAGAACCTTTGCAATAAAATTTGATGTATCGTGTCTCAGCCGAGAGTTGCCATTCCTTCCGTATTTCAAATTTATACCAACATCGCACTCTTAAATTGCGATTATATGGTATAACCATAAACCTCTCAAGCTTCTTTATGTCGGAATAATTTGCAGTCTGCATATTTTATTTAAGCAATATTTCCTCGAATATCTGGAGTGTGCGAACCGCTAAAACAGTTTCATCAACGCTTAATATCGGTAATGTATGACGATCGTTTGTATAATTTTTTATTGCTCGTATTCTTTGAGAACTTTTTTCATTTTTACTTCGGTTGTATATGGGAAGAATGCCGAGCCATATTTTTATAATCTCTTTTCTTTGTTTGCTTTACATATACAATTTGTTACGTTTTGTTTGGCTTTATCTTTTCTTTACATTCTTCCGAATACCGGGCATCGGGCATAAAAGTCAAGGTTAGTTATTCAGAAGTTAATTTAGTTGCAAAAACTTTAATTCGTCGAAGTTTTTCCAACAAATAATTTAAATAAGCAAATCACGGGGCGAGACATTGAATACAACGCGGTGTTCGGGACGCAAACATAATTTACTTATCTCACGCGAGACCAGAAAGTTTCGTTCAAACAAATAATATAGGTTTCCATCGGTGCGGGGAGCACCTGGGCGGCACTACGATCGGTGTGTCCCCAGGGAAATAAAAACTTTGTCGCACGTCGCTTGTCCTAAAGCCTTCTTACTGTCTCCCCGCTCCGCGACACGTTCACCGATTTGCTACCGACCTACAGTTTATAGCTTTGATTCTCAACGACACACTACGTTTACGATATTGTTTCGCATTACTGCTGCGTAAAGCGACGCGTAAAACGTTAGCGGAATACAACGCCGAATTCAATATCCCTCACTTAACTGCTGTCTTATTCGCGGAAGTGGGTACAATCAGATACAGCTCAACTTTTGTTATTCAAGTTAAGTAAACTAAGCTGTTATATAAGTAGGTTTCCGCCAACGTGTGAAAGAATTAACGTCTGCAATCTTAGATTCTAAAGTCGGAAATTCTCGGAATGACTTCGCTAATATTACTAGTGTTGAAAGTTTCCGACGTCCCGAGTTCGATAACTGCCAGGATCTCAGCAGGAATTTTTAAATTAATTCAAAGGAAAAATAAAATTAACGAAGTTCGCGTAGATTAAATTATATCCGTCGTAATTTGTGTCAAGAAAGTTGGGATGTTGATTGTGGCATCAACTTCTTTTTTTACCCATAAAGTAGTAAGTTTCGTCACCAATAAAATTCTATTAAAATAAAAAGGGAATATCGTTATCAATTTTCCGTACTGCGTCAAACGCTCATAAAAATGAGAGCAATATCGAAAAACTTTGCTTAGCACAATTTCCCAGAGGTTTACCTACAATGTATGCTTGTATATGTATGTTGTAAGTATAAATTATATATACGTACTTACATCTAGGTATCGGAAAATACACATGTACACTTCACTCGACTGATCTATGAACTTTAGTTTTGTCTCCCTTTCGCTCCGCAGAATCTATAAAATCTTTGAATAAACATTTGCCTTCTTTGCCCTTTTGCACTCGTAAAAGGGGTCTGTGAAACTCGCCTAAACTTATTTAAACTTTTACCCTAGGAAATCCTTTTCACAGGCACTTTAAATGTAGAATAGAATATGTATTAGAGAATAGAAAAAGGTTACACGGAATTGTTTTTTTTTTTCAATAAACATTTCGTTAGTTTATCGAATTCTATTATTTGAAAGTTGTGTAGATGTATTAAGTGTGTTAACAGGCAAGTTTCGCTTCCGTATCACGGTTGATCTATAAGCTTGTTTACAGCCCAGTAAGTAGTTGCTAAAGATATATTGATAAGGGTTAACATAAACACTCTCCAATAACGTCTATCGTGTAGATCAGCTTTTCAGTTTTCAAAGGGACGAAGTTAAAGTTTGCCCCGAGGTATTTCTCGGATCATCAAGACGGTTTTCCAATTTTAACTTTGCTTTAACCAAGCAGCGGTAGCGATTTTCGAATTATCTTCCCGCTTTGGCGGGCTCATCAAAATCTGTTTATCTTTCAAAGCTTCTGTCTACGGAGGTTGCTACTTTTACTTTTTTTATTCGGGATATTACATTTTACTTTTACACTTTAGTAGCATGGTTTATTAGCTGCTTATTTTTTGTGCTTGTTTAACTTTTAAGGGTTAGGAGAGAGTATCTAAAGTACGAGTAATGTTCAGTCTGCTTGCCATTGTATGTATACGCTAGTTACCTCTCTAGGTATTAGATTATATGCATTCTTAATAAAATAAATAATGTGTATTACTTTTCAATTTAACTTATTAATATCAGGGATGAATAGGTATCCTTGTTCCTATTTATTAAACTAACCCTTTTGTAGTCGTTGTTTGAGCAGTACAAGGTTGCAAAAAATTACAGTACACGTATAAATTACATACCTCTATGTACTTTAAAAAAAATGTTTGTATAGGTATATTCCAACAGTTGTTGTAACATTTGTTCAAATGCATTCCTAGCCCCGAGTCCAAGAAATACGCTGTGCGTTTAATTGTCCATGAAGTTGGATTTCAAATTCACACACAGTATATTTCTATTCATATGACAGGTATTTCCTTTTCCATTAAATTTACTTATATTGTTATTGTTTCCTGCAGTTTTGTTGAAAGCAAAATATACACTTCGTTTATATTAAGATGCCTGAATAATGTATGGCGGTTCTTACATATAGGTATCTAGAGATTTTATTGTTTGAACAGCCCTATAACTTTAAGTTTTTATAAACATTGAATAAAAACTTCTATTGTATTCAACTTTTCTTTAACATCCATGTAGGTTTCAGTTACAACGGTCAATCTTCACTTAAAACAAAAGATAAACACATAAATGCTTTACAAAAGAACCTTTCTTTTAAGGTCTCCTAAAACGAGCATCTTTCTAAATCACCTTTTACGATACCTGTTCGAGAACAAAGTTCGTTCTTACGTATTCAAGTAACAATTCTGAAAATAAACGGGAAACCAAATCCTAACAAAGGTTTATTCGCCAGCAGTACCGTAATTCAACATTGCTGAAAACATGCAAATCACAGGAAATTGTCCAAGAGCCACGCGGAAGTGAATTGTTTTAAATCTAAGATTTATTCATTAAACGACTCCACTGGCAAAACAATAGAGAATAAACATGAGACATAATAAATTCTAGTTGGTTGCTTGCAACGTGAATTTGGTTAAGTTCATCGTAATGGAAGGAATAGATAATAAGTAAAGCAGATATACAAAGAAATGAATCAATACATAACAGTACATAAAGACCTTAAAAATCCAAAAAGGCTCGAAAATACAGCTCAGGACATGAGGAATTTAATGCTTATCTACTTAAACCTATGGTAGCTAAAAAGCATTATAATTCATAGTGGATGAAAGCAATGAACATACTTGGAGATCAAATTGTCTTCTCTACTAATACCGACTGTAATATCATAGCTGTATTATGTATTAAGAACTTCCTTACTTCTCCTAACAGGTCTTTAACAAGGTAAAGGTAGCAAAAGTAATAATTCTAAGCTCTCAGACAAATCTAGCTTAATTATTTTTCACATAATTCAAACCCAAAAATAAATAACCCAAAACATTCCCATAAATAATCAAGCCAATAAATCCCAAAGTTTGTTAAAGGTAGATTAAAAATCAATGCATGTTGTATGGTGTAAGTTGGACCCGTGTGTCATTGTTTAGAGATCTCGGGAACGACGCCGGAGTCAATATGCGGAACATTTCCTATTACACGCCCACTTCTTTCCGTGAACGAATCTGAACTATATAGAGTGGTTTGTGCGAAAATTGGATTAGTAATAAACGAGTTATGTGATACATATTTCAAAATGAGATTTTATAAGAAATTATACTTTAGTAGATTTCATTAGAATAAAAAAGTACTTTAGTAATATTTTATTGCATTACTTTTTCTTTCACGTATTTTAGTGTACATAGATGGTGCAATAAATAAAATAATTTTGTTGTGAATAGCAAATTTTTGAAGTAACTGTTTTTAAGTTTCATGCAATCAAAAAAGGAAACCAAATTAATTTTACAGTGGGACCTGAAAAAAATGGTCTGTTTGGCAGGAGGCAAAAAACCTTTGATAGTTATCTGTTACGTACCTACGTCTTGCTAATAGTTACTAATGCGATTGTTATTGTATAATCACAAAACGTATTTTATAACACGGTGTCAACCCCTCCATACGAATCCGGCCATATTTTTATTCCAACACAATTTGTAATGGAAGCGACACGCGGAGACAAGAGAGCAAGGCAAGGGCGGGGGTGAAGGGGCGGTGGTGGCGAAATTACTTGCAAATTCCATTTACAAAGTCGGCGGCCAGGCGTCAAAAGAAGCTGGTGGCTTGTCTCCTTCGAAAACTGACTAGTTACCTAGATTCTGGTCTGTTCATGGCTATTATATTTACGCAGTACAATGTAGTGTTCAACGTCTGCTTTAGTGCCTTATGAAATGTACTGTCTCATTTCAAGAGATATAATTCTGTTAAATCTATGTTTTGGGGTGACAAGGACCTAAAGTTCATTTTGGTAGTATTATGCGTTTTCGAAAATTGAATATAGTTTTTTAAATACCTACTTATAAGGGTATCTTGATATGTTGATTTAAAATATCCTAGTGGATTATCGTTAACATTTTGTATCTTTATAACAGTGTATTGTTTGATTCATTGACACACTCTCTCTAATGATGTCTAACAGATCAGAATAAGCGAATGTTCAAAAACCCCCGACCCAAAAAAAGTATGCAATAATCATGACAAAAGGTTATAAACGCTAAACCCTATAAAAAGCAAAAAATAACTTAACACTACGTAAACTAAATTTTGTCGTGTCGGGGGACCGCTCTAATTCATTACTTTAGAGACGTGTTTTTTTTTTAAACGAATGTTGTAATATCATTTTATTTATGTAAGTATTTATGAAGGTAAAAAGCGGTCCCCCGACACGTCAAAATTTAGTTTACGTAGTGTTAAGTTATTTTTTGCTTTTTATAGGGTTTAGCGTTTATAACCTTTTGTCATGATTATTGCATACTTTTTTTGGGTCGGGGGTTTTTTTTAAATTTATAATTTAATTTTATTTCATGCTTTTTAAAGGAGCTCCTTAATTTTTCCTTCTTTCATTTAATTTATTTTATCTTAAGATGGGGTCGCTATATGCGATCTCGGCCAAAGGAAGCTGTTTAACAATCCTCATGATAAACTGGCTCTGGGAGAATTGCACAAACTGAAAAACAATAAAGATTAACCTTTGGACATTCTAGATTTTCAGCAAAAATATAAATCGGTTTATCCGTTTCATTTCGGCATTTCAGGGTTTCATCCGCCACATCCCATTTCCAGCATTAGGTTCTCGTCAATCAGAAACATGAAGAGAACTCGTCAAGACAAATTCAACGAGCCCAAACTCGATGGGTTTACTAAAAGGCAGTTCAGGGTTACGTCTCCTACCTTCGTGCCCTAACAGCAGACCAGCTCAGTGGTTCCAAAAGACATTAGTGTTTCAAATTTCAGATCCCACATATACTTGCAAGTAAACAGAGCGTGTAACATTCCTATCACATCTAGCAAACGAGCTGATGACCTTGAAGACCTGAACCGATTTCCACCAAACATAGCTAAGAACACTCCCGACTGACATACCTTTTAAACAAAAAAAACCGCATTACAATCGGATCATCCGTTTGGGAGCTACGATGCCACATACACACACACACACACACACACACACACAGACACGTCAAACTTATAACACACCGTCGTTTTTGCGTCGGGGGTTAAAAAAGGATAGGCATTGCCGCGAAAAAGACGGTTTTGAAATTAATTTAAAGTTACAAAAAAGTTTTCATTCAAACCAATAGCCGTCAAATCCAGTACGAAACATGACCTGAAGTTTCCTGTTTTCCATGTTTGTGGCATGATTACCAATGGAGGTCGGGTGGTAAGGATCCACCGATTGGTATGTAAGTTACGAGGCGTTACGGCGAACTTAGCTCATTACCAGTGGTACGCCGCTAGAATGACAATGGCGGGAATTTTTACTTCATTCTCGTCCACGCTTATTAGGTGCTTCGAGACGCGTAGTGGCAAGAGACTCGAGTCTTGCAACTGCCATATTGAATTTTTCGTCTTAGCATTAGACCAGTGCGCTTTGTTCTTGTTTCAGCTTAAGAAGTAACCGACCCCGGCTTGGTGTCACGTAGTCGGCGTTTCTGCAACACGTTGTGGCCCAGTGACGTCACATACACTGACATAATAGTATTTTCATAGCGTGTGGTGGAAGCGCAGAGGGTTATTCCCCTAGCACGTTACAGTTTGTCTCTGTTTATGTCGAACAGAATTAGAAAATCGTTTAGCGTACTAGGAATGTTATAAAGGTTGTTATTTCGGGAGTGGAACTCTGAAGAAGATCTGAAATCAAAGAATAAAAATAAATTCAATGAATACGCGAGACAGCGAGCGTCTGTCAAATCAGAAGAGGCTTTTTGCTTTTCCTGGGACAATAGCTCTGCGTGGAATTAATACACAGTAAATAGGTACATATATGGACAACAAACACTTGGATTATACCAAAGAAACGTGTAAATGGTGTGGTAAAAATAAAAACACTCCGAACTTGTAGCACTCGCTCCGCGAAAGCGTGGCTGTACAATCTTCTTCGTTCCGTAACACTTAGATGGAACCATCGTTATTGGCAGTATCTATTCCAAGACTTGTCACAAACCTTTGGCCTATGAATAATTTACACGACCGCCGCGACCGCAAAGTGTTTATTGTGATAGCGCGTCTGGCTTCACAACCGCAGTCTCATGTGAAATAAAACACCTAGATTTTTCCTCTCAATCTCTCGAGGTACGTCTACGGAAACTCTCCGAGGAGAAAGATCGTAAGTCCTTCTAAGTTACTTCCGAAAATGAATTATATTTAGCAGGAAGTAAGTCCGACTGTGTGTACTTTGCTAAATCGTTTTCGGGTCGTCGTTTTCTGGATGAAGTCGAGAGTGTAAGGAGCTGTGCCGACGGATTAGGATAACGCATTTAGCGTCGAATGCTATGGGAATAAGGTCGATAATTATTTGCGGTTGGCAGACACGTTTGCCGTGAGAGCCGGAATCGAGGGAAGGCGGCAGTAAATAACAAGCGAGATCGGATTATTTCGATAAGATCGTAAAATGAAACAAGGCGCGCCTCGGCGGGACGTTTTCTTTTTGAATATGTTACACGTTAGTTACATTGCCCACGTACGGATGTAAAATGTGAAAGTTTGACTTCGCTCATTTTCTCGTGTCTTAAAGTTGCGCTTTTGGCACTGAATATATTTCTGATATTAGATTTGGGTCGAAGTTATTGCAATGGGTGTATTTTATTTTACGATGCCAGGGTGTAGCTTATACATCGAGACTTTGAATTGTACGAAACAATTAGACAAGTTTCATTTAAAAGCGCATTCTAAGTCAGTCCGACGTTTGAAGAAAAGTATTTTTCTTTAGTAACAAGATAGCTGGAAAGTTTTAAAATAGTCGTTTGTTACGAGTGGAATGTGCAGTAGGTAGAGGCGGCTGCGAGCGCGGCCGTGCATTGTGCGGCAACGGGGCAGCGTCGGGCATGTGGGAGCACGCGCCGAGGGTCAGGAGCGTCCGGGTGCAATCTTATTTTTCCGGGCGGCTCGCTGGCTCTCTGCCGGCGGCTTATTGCCTACGTGCCAGCGGGCCGGTCGCGCGCCCGTCATATTATTCTATCGAGCGGCTATCGGTTGCGCCCACACGACCGATATTAGTATACCCGACGCTGCCTTCTCCAGATATTGCTCTGGATCGTAAATAAAACTGCCACCGCGGTAAACCACCCGCGCTCGCTGCGAAAGCTCCACTTATCACCTTAAGAAGACTCGGGTGGAGTACGCCGCAGGAAGGATATTATTGATATTTTCATAATTTCAGATTTATATTCAAGATTTGAATACGAAAATCTGTTCATAAAGTATTAACTCGAAGCAGACGTATAAAAAAGAACAGTGGGACGTTATTGGATCTAGAAGTCTCGACATGTAGCATTTGTATCATTTCTTGCGGTCAAATATGTAAGTATGTAAGAAAGGACACCTCGACATTTATGACGAAACTTGTTTATCACAATTACGCAAACAATAACGTAATAAGGGCGGCCGCAGCCGGCGTTATTGTCGCCAGCGAATGTCGCCGCGGAGAGTTGTCGGAAAAAGTGAAAGTTTTTATCTGTGCGCGGTCCCCGGCCGGCCGTTCTCATTTCCACGGAGCCGCTCTTGATCGCAATCGCCCGCTGCAGGGTTGAGCTGTGTACACTTAACCATCGGATAATTGCTGATCAGCAGATACCTCGCTTACACCAACACAAACATAATATCGATTTATTGTTAGTTTGCTTTTTGATTTCGTCGAATTGGGGTTTTACCTGTGAGAAACCTTTAACTTATAATCGATTTCTAATAATAGTTTTAGAAACAACCTCACTGTTTAATATAACACAAATGTCTTTACAATGAACACTCGTGTTAAATTAAACGAGCTTCATTAAAAAGCTTGTTTGTAAATAAAAAAAAAAAGAACAACAAAAGAGAATTGATAACATCAGCGAATTAAGATAATAAGCAACCCTATTTGCCAAGAGTGGTCGACGAAGAAAAAAGTATTTACTCAAGGGGGCGATACGTCAAAATATTATGCGAGCCAGTGGATGTGGCAACACGGTGTGAATGTGACGTCATTGTAAACCTCAGTAGTGCAGTCGTGCGGTCGAATGCAGTCGCGTATCGCACTTTGACGCCTCGAGGGACCTCTAAGTATAGCGTCTCATTTGAGTCCGTATTTTCTTAGTTGTTTTCTCTATGAGATACTGCTGCGGGTTTAGTTTCTTTTGGCTTCTTTATTTTGTTTCTTTAGTTTAATTTATTTTTTTTTCTATTCAAATTGCAATTTTTTCTTACTTTCATGGTGTCGCTAGAGAGTTCGAGGGAGCGAGAGGTGTACTTACTAAACTGTTAAATCTTACCCCATTATAATTTATAAAAGGTAACGTATTAAAGCGTGTAAATATTAGATAAACATATAGAATACACAAATAAGGATGTAAAGCTTCGATGCCGCATAAAACTTGGCAGTAAAATATAAATCGTTCCACAGATAACGTGAGTACAATGAGTTGCCAATATTTTTCATTCTCTTAAGAGTGCGACATATTTCACGGAACCTCTGCGTAGCCCCATATTTCATACAGAGTGGGTATCTGGGTAACTATATTCATACTCAAAGGAATAGGTGAGAGTACGAACTTTCTTTTATTTTAAGGTGTCTTATGTTTGTTAATCTTTAATTTTACTAAAGTACCTAAAATAATGCTTCTCACTTTGAGATGTCACGATCAAGTACTCTGTTTATTTATAAATTACAGAAATATAGAGTTACATACATACATACAGTTACATATATAGTTACATATTTACAATAAATAAAAAAAAAAACTAGAGAAAACTTCATTAATTATTGAAATTACCGGTTTAATTATGAAACTTTTGTGTTATTTTTTCCTACTGACGTACAACTGGCTTCCTCTCCCAATACATTGAAATTAACATAATGTAATTCGTGACACGTGTAAAGTGGAAACTGTCCTCAAAGGATACCTACTTGTAAAGGTCAAGTTAATAATGCTGATAATGCTAATTACGTTAAATACAGAAGCAAGTTAACATAAAAGCATCTTTCTGTACCAAAATGAATGCGAAAAGTATGCTTGGGTACTTAAATTTTAAGCTGACCTACTATTAAAATTCACATGTAGTATAGGAATTTTTATTTCTGTTTACCTAAAATATATAGAGGCGTAATGAAACCTTTTCAGAAATGCGTGCGGCGTCTGTTTCCTTTGCCTTTATAATATCAATGGCGCATACAGTCGTAGATGTCTCAAACGGCTGTCCATTTAAATTCGGTGTATGCGAACCTCTGATTGGATAGCATGTCAGTAGTGGCCACCTCGCATGTGCGTCGAACCTTCGTAATGTCTTAGCAAACCGATATGTTTGAGACGCCACGGGAGAGCTTCTATGAAATTGGAATGGATTGGAACGCGTTATGTTGTGTTCTGATTTGGAATATCTACTGTGAGGCTTGAAACATATAAAACGTGCGTATTACGAACATTAAAAAAATATAATAAATTAACATATACGCCCAGGATATTATTTGCAGAACAAACGCTATATGTTAAGGCCCCAGTACACGTTGCCCCAAGTGCGGCCAATACACGCCATCACCAATGTGTACACGGGGTATTGGTGCAGGTTGGCGGACATTTGTCAAGGTTGGCGCGCATTCGGCGAGTTGTCGGTTTTTTGGGCACACATCAAAGGAATCTTGGCCCAGCTTGGCGTGTGGTGTTTACACATTCGGCCAATGTTTAGTTCGTCACTGACCGCTGAGGATAGTACACTTTTGTGTTGCGAGTAAAAATAAATATAGTAGTAAATAATATAGTAGTGTAGTATATAAATATATATTATACAAATAAACAGCCGGTATTGTACAAATAAACAGCCGCAGCCGTAACTACCTCGACGTCCATCGCAAGTGGTTTGCCAGGCAGCAATGAGCCATGAGCCAATGTGTAAACACCATTTGATCGTGGCCTACATTTGTGCATTGCGCAGCTTGGCCCAACACAGGCCAACGTGTACTGGGGCCTTTAACTTATGACTTCTAACTTTATAAGCTTCAGTATCACCCCATATGTTTTGGAAAAGCTTTACTTGCTTAGTCCATAAAATGAAAAACTCTTCTGTTTTAATCTTCTAAACTTTTGGAGAGACGTTTGGAGAGACGTTGAAACAATTACTCAGAGAGAAAGAAGATAGACTAATTAGCATACTATTGTACTCACAAAAAATTATACCAAGCCAGCACAACAGCGAAAATCCACAAAAAAATGCAAACCATCTTATTCCATTACTATTCCGGCTTCCGAAGTAGAAAGAAGGCTGATTCAATTTTATTAGCGCATCGCGTTAGTGGTTTCGGCTTGTCGGCACGGGCCCCTAATAAAATGAGGCGAGGTAACGGCGTGTTTGCGCCGCGCCGGGAGATGATAGATACGGCACGGTCCGGGCCGCGCCGCCCGAGCCCCGCCGGTCTTATAAACTAGCGTACACACCACACCTACTAAACAGACTGAAAAACTGAATTTATATCGTGTTTGAGCTATGAGCTGTGAGCTGTGGAGTTCCACAGCTCACAGCTCATAGCATTCGCAGTTGCGAATCAACTGAATTTTTAAGGTAAAAGAAAAATGTACATGGCGTTTGTTGGAAGTTTCTATAAGTACATACATTTATTAAAAAATTTCACATGATAGGCATTAATATACGTGGTTTCTATTTTGTGTTTTCGAAAATACCTTTTATTCCATAAGTCACGCTTTCTTTCAGTCCACTCTTAGAATAATTAAAAAAATGGTATTTATTAATGAGCGATCGAACACTACGCTAAAGAAAAATTACACCAGACCTTATAGAATTATTAGACCCAAAATTAGACCAGAGGATCATTAAATAATTAATTAATTAGCTAAGAACATCCACGAAAGCTTCCGTTTCTCTGTAGAGGCAAGTAAAACTAGTACAAAAACCTCGTAATTCATAGCGTTGTTGTTTATAAATCAACAGTTTAATATTATTAGGCGGCTACGCCTAGTAAGCTTAAAAACTTTCCAGTTTTAATTCGCCCGTGAGAGATTTTAATTTAGCGAGAAACTGCTTCCTCGAACTTGTTGTAATGTATTCATATATTAACAAAATACTGACATCCAGCCCGTCGGGGAACATTTTCCGAACAGCACTCCATGAATAGTCTAGCTTTTATTTTCTGATTAAAGTTCATTTTCGAGCTTTCGTATTCAGAAATTATCAGACAAGTTGAAATACAATTGCGTCTGCACTCCACTAAAACAATGCTATCTGATCTTTCGATTGTAAATTAAAACAAAACGACAACACTTACTGCGAGTGCATAATTTATTACAAGGGACAATAAATCCTTATTCGTTTCAAATATTTTAAGAACAAGGGTTTGCAAATTTGCGTTCTCCAGTCGACGCTAGAACGAGAGAGCATTACTTTGCAATGCAGTGACATTTTTCTTTATGAACTCTCCCGCCCTGTTTTTATTAATTCTTGCTACCCGGTCCCAAATAAAAGCTTTAAAGAAAATGTTTTCATAATTTAAACCAGTTTATATTCAGATTTATTTTCGACTTCGCGACACGTCGTATTGTTAGTTGTTCAACGAACGTTACTTCCCGAAATAAAATAATTATGTTAGCTTTTACCTTTTACTTACATTTGCTCCTTTTTCATCTTTTTACGGATCGAGGAATATCCGAGTTAAGTATGTGCTCATTTGCTCATTACAATATGTAGATTTTGAAACTGCATGATTACTACATTAACTCATTTCTAACTCACCAAAACAAATTTACAGTTACAGCAAAGCATTTGATGTTGTGTAATAATATTATTGTGCGAATACCAGCGCCACAAGCCGTTGTAATTATGGCAAATGACCCTCAGGATAGTTTAGGGGCTGTGGCGGTTTGCGAAAGGTTCATTCTTGTAATGGATATCTTTGGGTTGCAGCCCCGTGCAAATATAAGGGTGGTGAAACAGTGGCATTTTTGTACACGCGTGAATTATTGTACGCAGTTTGGAGTATAAACTGTAACATATAAGTAATGGGTTTTGTAAACCTGATTTACAATAATCACATAGTGCGAATATGACCGTTTCTATTTACTGTTAAATGATTTTATTTATATAAATAACACAACAATCCCAGCCGGTAAGAAAACCTTGATGCAACTAACATTTATAAGCTAAAAACGTGCTGTTAAAACACGCATAATTATACCAAAAATAACCGCTTTGTTTTATAAAACAAAATTTCAGCAGTTACAAAGGCACGTTATTGCATCGTTACACCAATTTTATTATTATATCTTTTGGAAGCTAATCAATTTGCATCTGTATACGTGTCAGACTTAATGACCGAAAAAGCCCATTGAATGAAAAAACCGCTCCGAAATCGTTGTTATATGAATGAGGGTCATGAACCTAAATTCAATTTGTGATATATTTGTAGAGACCTGCGTAATTTTATATTTTAAGCCACATTTTGTTGTAGTATGTTGTTATACAGACGTGAAAGAGAGAATCGAAGTTGCAAGACATGTCCGCATTAGCTTCGATATTAAGAATGTTGGGTTAGGGTAGACCAAAGTAGTTATTAAATAGTTTGAGTTTTGTAATCATGTAATCATTTCCATTCGCCACGGTTTCCCCAGTGGTTCTTCGTGTCTTGTGTGCGTATAGAGTAATATCTTATAACCACTAACAACTCCATCTATATTTATAATACCAACTTCTATCTAAATTAATTCCACCACTTTACTATTTCAGCATTACCTAATACAAACAAAGAGATCTCACATTCATGTTTAAAACACAAGTTAAGTTTTAAAAGTCTGTTTTATTCTAGAACCGCACGAGCGTAACAAACTTATTTATACAAAAATAAATATTGACAGTCTTCACAAATTAGTGTTATGAAATTTGTTAAAAGTTGTGAATTCTTGTGATTGAGTTTAACAGGATATTGTTGGCTGATTCGGTTTGATTGTTGAAGCAATTTGTTTCTTCGATGCCAGGAGAATGATTATAAAATTGATTAGACCACGAAGTTTGGTAGCAATTTCGAAATGCCCAGAATAGGTAGCGTCGGCTTTTTCGTAAAGGTCGCGTTTAATTTGGTTTTCAGGTCAAGAGTGAGGATAAAATAACGTTTTCTAGGTATGCCAGTACCTATTAAAATTATGATAATTCTGTTAACTGAATTATTCTGTTGAATATCGGAACATTTTTACGAAAATCAAAGGTTACTTGGCGTAAAATAACGAGTGTTTTCGTTGTTTTACCATGGACTACAATCAAAGTAATTGGATCTTTAGTTCTAATGAGTTTTACCTTTTATTCAGTTATCTCTAAAGATATGACTACCTATTCTAAATAAAAGTCAGTGTTACATAATTACATCATATACAAAATGAACAGTTCTCAAGTTTTCTTTAATTACTACTGAGTACCAAAATATCATAACTACGGTCCAGTTTCAGTTCTCAAGTTATAACTTAGTGTCGAACTGTAGTACTTGGCCGTAACTTCCACATCTTATTTATATAAATGTTCTATTTTAATTAAGTTTTCTACCGACTTAACTTTGAATATTAACTAGTTCTTTCGCTCTGTTTTTCTTGAGCTGCATTCAGCCAATAAAGTTAATTCATATGAATTTAAAATGTTACCATCTGTTTGTTGGTTTATCGCTGTGTTTATTAAAACTGAGCTTTATGAAATCTTCTTTTATAAAGTGTATACAGTATTTATCTTTTTGATTTGCTGTTGGCAACTTACAGTATTTAATCATCTTTAGCCTAATTTATATTAGTACCTTAGGAATTACATATCTTAAATCTTATGACGTGGAAAAACCTGCCAATAGATTCAAGTATGATTCCTCAACGGTATCAAGTAAAACAATGAAACTTGCAGGATCTACATGAAGAGACTTCTCATTTCGCAGGAAAATCATAAATTACCCTGATTTATTGCTTTATATAAACGTATTAAATTCAAGAGCGACGATAGTTGTAAAATTACTGAGGTATAACGTTCCCCTAACTCGTCTCGACAGAAATAATACCGAGTGCCGAGTGCCGAGGCCGAAGACGAATTGATTCGACAACTTAATGACTCATTCAAGAAGTCATAAAGTCGGCGGCATCTCACTGCTTAATATACCGGCGTTGCAAGAAACAATTAGACAAGCGGCACAATCATCCTAGGTGGTGGGGAGGAGCCACGTTCGCAGTGGAGGTGGCATTATTTGGCAGACATATAATCAAGTTTTGAAAAGCATAATATGAAGAGACGTTTTGTAATCGAAATATTTCATTCTACTTTATATTAACAGCTGCTACGCCGTAGTTACTACGACGTAGCTACGACATGATGCTACGATGATTACGCTCCTTGAGGAATATTATGCTTTGATTGTAATTATTTTAGTCTAGTAATCGAATTCTTGCTCCATTTTTCCACTGGTATTTTAGTATGCTGCCATGTCATACTACAAAAAAAAACCGAATGAGAAAATAATGAAAATGTCTGTAATTGGGAGCCAAAATGACGGGAGTGGTCCTATTAACTCAGTCCGGGGAAAATATATCACAAAGTTCACATGTTATACTGGGTCATATCACAGAGTTTTATCGTCATTCAGTATAACTTTACGCTGTACCGTTGCAGTTCAAATGTCGTCCTTCGGGGAGCCAGTTGAAGAAAAACCACTCCGTAGAAAAAAAACACGTTTTATTTATCTTCGTAACTCGTGGTGCGGTGGCAACGTGTCGAATGGCGTGTAATACTGCCAGCATAAATCGTGGAGACACGGTGACGAGAAGGCGCACTTACACGCGGAATGAGACACATATACGCTCTGCGCCTCGCAAGCGCTAAAATTTCCTTTTAATTGTCCCGCCGTGAACGTACGACGTACCCTGTTACCTAATATGGATAGGTGTTGCCATTCGTATAATTCTATTTAGACGCGCACTGTTTTATGTGATAATTTATTATATAATTTTTGACTTGGTAACATTTGAATGATTTAACAACCTTTACTATGGCAATTCGTTAATTCGTTTTAGTGGTAAAAAAATAATCTGACTTTGTTTTAAGGGATTCAAAAATAAATCAGCTGTATTCATTTAGTTAACTATGAAAATAAAAAGAGGAACCACAAGCAGGAAGAAATTAAAACACGAATAAACTATTTGAGTAAATCAGCGATATTTAAAATATTCTGTTTAATATAATAATTGCGCTTTTAGCGAGCTTGTTTGTTCATATTAATTGCCAATATTATTAATATTTTAGCTCAGTTCAATTCGAACCGCGTCATCATTATAATTAGTAAATAAGTTCACTCGATACATAAATCAATGAAAATTACAGTGCGTACAATTAAATTTAAATTATTATTCATTATGCAAATGGAAAATAACCACTTATACTGAAATTGGTCATCCTGTCTTTTTGATCCTTTGAATTGCATACTACCAGAATACTTATTCCGAATATAAAGACTTATTTTAAATATCAATATTCATAATATTCATTGATAACTATTATTTAGTTGAGGATGATGATGTTCGGCTTTCATTTATTTTAAAGTCTTTAAAAAGAAGCTTGTGCCTGTGTGTCCATCGACACCAATCGACACTAAATCATCAGCCTAACTTCAGACTACTCAATGCCCATCACTCACTTCACTATAACTCCAATATCAATTAACACCAACTAAAAGCGACACTTACCACTACTTTTATGAGCACTTTGTATTTAAACTGCTACAGTTACGACTATAACGCACTACAACAGTCTTGCACAATATTCAAATGAAATTGCATCTTTGCCAAAACTAGCGAGAGAATAGCGTCGCTTACATTAATACACAATACAGTCTCTGACCCTTCTTGTCGCTTACCTCTTTGTTTTTATAGGTTGTTGAATAAGCATTAACTAAATAATTTGAGGGCCAGGTAGGTACAAATTGCGGTACGTTTAGCGAACCTTCCCGTTGCCATGGAAACGATATTAGTGTGCCCCACTGCAATTAGAAGTACGTGTGTATAGATTTTAGATTTGGCCTTTGCAGTTGTGTTAATTTGGTTTGGAATTAGTTTATTAAATGTTATTTGTAGACCTTATCACTTTGAACAAGTAGGAGATGATTTGGTGTATATGAGAAGCAATTAAACTGACTGACACCATACATAATAATTATCAAATAAATACTGCTAAATCCATCTAAAATTATTATAATTTGATACTTGCAAGTGTCAAAGTAGTAAAACGTATACAGATAAACTGAAACTTAAACCGGTCTATGTATTAGCAACACTTACATCGATGTACAGTCATGGACACATAATTAAAGACACTGTTGGAATCTTAAATTGCTGCCGCATTTCTTCTGTATTTCTTTTGTCTGATTGCTACTGGAACTTTATTTTCTATTTTAAAATATTTAAGAGGGCATTGTGAAATATTAAAACTAAAGACTATCTTCAGTGATCCTTCGCGACAAGTTTTTTTTCGCTTTATCCGAATCTCGAGCGGTATGAACCATAACGTGGCCTGGCCATATAATTAAAGACATTCCATTTGCTCAGAGGAAGAAATGCAAATTATTAATATTATTGATGGTACTTTTCTATAACAACATTCCCTACACTGTAACTAAGCATACTAATGAGTACTAATATTTGGTTTATTTCCTTTTACCTCAATGACAGCACGACATCCCTAAGCGTGCAAGCGGTCAGTTTTGTTTTAAGTCGCTACGGGAATTTTCTTCCATGCTTCATAAAAATCTGTGTAAAATTGATCAATGTTTCATGTATGACTTATCGCCATTGTGTTTTCTGGCCGATCACCAGTTTCTTTTCTATTAAATTTGCGATGGGCCAAACCAAAACCGTCATAAGTTGCTCGATCAAAGAGTCCTTTTTACTACTCTTACAGTGTTTTTCAGAACTTTTCTAATTTGGAAAGGGCTAAGGACCGGTAAATTATGCTTAGCATATAACAAAATGCTATTTCTAAAATATTAAAGTACTTGAATTCGCCTATTTTTAATACTATCTTTCTAAAAGATCACCACACCAAGTAGTGGAGAGAAGCCCCACACTATTACTTTTTCGCCTCCTATGTTTGAGAACTTTCTTAGTGTATTTTGGTTCCATCTCATGTTTTGGAGGCGACTAATTTCGATACATTATTTTAGAATTATTCGTATCTCTTTGTTTAATGAGAAAAAAAATACATTTTTGAACACTTGTTAACTGCACCTTTCACATTTGATAGAAATAGCCAACTACAGTATGGACACGCGGTGCTTTTCCAAAAGTAACATCTTCCGATACCCATGCCTTACAGCTTTTCCCGACCCGGTTGTAGTCTAAAAGTTCTGCAGACACAATTGTCGTCCTTTTGGCATCAGATGACTCCCAAAAAAACCAGTACCGAATCATGTAAATGGTTCACTATTTGCCTATAGCACCGCCTTAAAGACTGTTTGCGGACAAGTTTTCCTTGGGGTCGGTTTTCAGTTGTTCTCAAACCATGCCTTTTTTAGTGCCATTAATAAGAAATCTTTAATAATAAATTTATTACCGTGTCCTTACTATAATAGATCAAGTGGTATGAATAAATCCGTATGTCAAAATATAATATTAAAAAGCCTAAAACATTTTACTTACCAGAATTTTTGTTCTAGTCTTATTGATAGGACTAAAATGAAAATTTTTAATGAAATAAACCTAAATTATTACCTAATTCGAATTTTCATAAGTATTTTACTCACTTCTAAAAAAAAGTATGGCAACTATTTGTATCTTTCGTTTTTTTTTCTTAACTGTCCTTTCATCATCTCAGCCATAGAACGTCCACTGCTGAACATAGGCCTCCCCCTTTGATCTCCACAGATACCTGTTGGAAGCGACCTGCATCCAGCGTCTTCCGGCGACCTTTATAAGGTCGTCTGTCCACCTCGTTGGTGGACGTCCTACGCTGCGCTTGCTAGTCCGTGGTCTCCACTCCAACACTTTCCGGCCCCATCTGCCATCTGCTCTGCGAGCAATATGACCTGCCCATTGCCACTTCAACTTGCTAATCCGGTGGGCTATATCGGTGACTTTGGTTCGTCTACGGATCTCCTCGTTTCGGATTCGATCACGTAGAGAAACTCCGAGCATAGCCCTCTCCATAGCTCGTTGAGCGACTTTGAGCTTTGAGATGAGGCCGATAGTGAGAGACCACGTTTCGGTGCCGTAAGTCATCACTGGTAACACACATTGGTTGAAGACTTTCGTCTTGAGGCACTTAAGGTATATCGGACGAAAAGACATTGCGTAGTTTCCCGAACGCTGCCCAGCCGAGTTGGATTCGGCGGTTGACCTCTTTCTCGAAGTTGGACCTACCTAATTGGACTACTTGTCCTAGGTAGATATATGAGTCAACAACTTCGACTACCGAGCTTCCAACAGAGACTGGGGTGGGCTGAACATGGACATTTGACATAATTTTCGTCTTGTCCATGTTCATTTTCAGGCCCACCCGTTGTGAAACTCGGTCGAAGCCATCGAGCATCATACTGAGTTCCTCCATCGACTTTGCCATGACTACGATGTCGTCGGCAAACCGAAGGTGAGTGATGTATTCGCCGTTGATGTTGATGCCAAGTCCTTGCCATTCCAGGAGCTTGAAGGCGTCTTCCATTGCGGCGGTAAACAGTTTCGGGGAGATAACGTCCCCCTGTCTTACGCCTCTTCTCAATGGAATCGGCTTCGTGCTATGCTCCTGTACTCGGACCGACATGGTGGCGTTATTATACAAACACTTCAACACCTCGATGTACCGATAGTCAATATGGCATCGCTGGAGTGACTCAAGTACCGCCCATGTTTCCACCGAATCGAAGGCTTTCTCATAGTCCACAAACGCTAAGCATAATGGCAAGTTATACTCCTCGGTCTTCTGTATAACTTGCCGCAGCGTATGGATGTGGTCTATGGTACTAAAGCCTCTTCGGAAACCGGCTTGTTCGGGAGGCTGGAAGTCATCAAACCTGTGTTCGAGACGGTTCGTGATAACCCTTGAAAACAGCTTATAAACATGGCTTAGAAGTGTGATGGGTCTGTAGTTCTTCAATAAGCAGTTGTCACCTTTTTTGAAGAACAACACCACCCCACCCCTGCTCTATGCTTGAGGCGTTTTGCCCTCGGACAGGACGGAGTTAAAAAGCTTCTGGAGGACTTTAAGTACCGGTGTTCCACCCGCTCTCAGAAGCTCTGAAGTGATTCCGTCCTCACCCGGCGCCTTGTTGTTCTTAAGCTGCTTCAGGGCCATCCTAATCTCGTACAGACTGATGTCCGGGATATCTTCGGTATAATGTCGGGACAGCTTGGCTCTTGGATCTCCTGCCAAGCTGTTGACGGGCTTTGCGACCGAAGTGTATAACTGTCCATAGAACCTCTCGATCTCGCCTAAAACCTCTGCCTTGGTCGACGCTATGCTGCCATCCTCCCGTTTCAGCTTAGTCATCTGGCTTTGCCCAATAGACTTGTCCTTTGCGAAAACTTTGTAGCCTTGGTTTCGCTGTATGGTCTCTTTAACACGATTCGTATTAAAGAGACGCAGATCGTGTCGCAAGGACTTGGATATTCGTCTATTGAGCCGCCTATATGACTTCGCGTCGTGGGAAGACTGCAACTGTAGCAAGCGTCGTTCAGCCATGAGGTTTAAGGTTTGGTCGGTCAGTTTATGAGGTCTATCTTTACGGCAGGGTCTAAAAAACTTAGACCCTACCGTGCGGACAGTTTCCACTAGCCCGTCGTTGATCTCGTCCACTGACACTAAGTTCTCGAGGCAAGCAAAGCGATTAGAGAGCTCGAGTTGAAAGCTTTCCGGGTTTTGAATATGGGACCGAGTAGGTCGGAGCGTAGACTTCATCAGACTGGACCTTTCAAGTTTAACATTGATATTCAGTGAGGCTCTTACAATTCGGTGATCGCTACCGGTTTTTACCCTGTTGATCACAGAGACATCACTGAATATCCATTTCTTGTCGGTCATGAAGAAGTCTATCTCGTTTCTCGTGAAACCATCGGGACTTAACCAGGTCCATTTCCTGTGAGGCGGCTTCTGGAAGAAAGAGTTCATCATAAAGAGTTCCTCTTTCTCCAGAAAGTCGGCCAGCCTCTGTCCCCGAGGGTTCCGTTGCCCATACCCAAATTGCCCCACTCTCAACTCATCACCGCTTTTCTTGCCCAACCTAGCGTTAAAGTCCCCCATAACAACAGTGAAGTGGGTTTTGGAACTATGCATGGCCTTACTTACGTCCTCATACATAGTCTCCACCTCATCATCGGAGTGTGACGAGGTCGGTGCGTATACCTGAATGACCTTCAGCGAATATCTTTCGGATATTCTGAGTATTAGGTATATCACCCTGTTCGACACACTGTCGATGGTTATTATGTTGTTTACGAGGGACCTGTGAACGAGAAACCCGACACCACCTTGGGACTTTTGGTCGCCCTCCCGGTAGTAGAGCAAGTTACCAGACTTCAGGGTTACGGTGTCCTCTCCCTCTCTACGGACTTCGCATAACCCTATAATGTCCCAATGTAGCTTGCTCAACTCCTCTTCCAGCTCGCAGATCTTTTCGTCAGTCCTCAATGTGCGTATGTTGTGTGTTACCAGGGCCAGTCGTCGTGGGGGTGGGTAGCCGGATCTCTTCCGGAGATTCTTAGCACCCCCTGCTCCGCCGTTACCTTGACCGCTACCCGCGCCAGGGATAGCGGAGCTGCCGGGGACTGGGGGCCTGGTTTCTGTGCTTTTCATTAGGAGGGTATTTGCCTTTAATCGCCACGCTTGGCAGGCGGGTTGGCGATCGCAGTGAGTATGTACAGTTCGCAGAGGGCGCTGCTGCCCGACCTCCGGTTTTCCCTTAGTCGCCTCTTACGACACCCACGGGATGATTTGGGGGGAGCGCAATTCTAAGCCGGCGTCCCACGGCAACTGTCCTTTAACTGTCTTTAATTAGCTGACCAGCCAAGTATCAGCTACAAAAGTTAGTGTTCATTTCCCATAGAGCTTTATATCTAAAGTATTAAAGAAAGAAAATATTTTTTGTCCTTAATTTAAAGAACACAATGTAATGTTTGTTTTAATAATTATAACACTACAGTTTATACCGTGCTTAAGCTCATGTCAGTACCATAACTATTTATTTCACTTCGAGTCGGGGGGTGTCTTTAATTATGTGTCCATGACTGTATGTACATACATACATTGTTTTGAAGCAAACGCTATATTAAAATAAGCAGATGTGTGTTATGTAGCACTAACTTAATTACATATACGTATAGATACAAACGTACAAGTAATACATATTTTAATGATTGCTAGGCATGTATCAGAATGCTCAAAATATTAATAAAGTAAACTATCCACGAATATCTTTTCACATTTTTGTTAATGAATCAGAATATTGCTCGAATCTTTTAACGATGTATCAGTTGACACGCTCTGGGGGCTCAACTTTCATGCGAAATTGGGCATCCTCCTTTATGCAGAAAGCACGAACAACTGAATACTACCTATCTGTTCAAAAATGTTTTTTTTTCTCACAAAGTGCACTCGCCAATTATGATTTCTGCCATTCCCGTTCGCTGTTCACTTCTTTTGTAAGAATAGATGAGATAAGTTGTGCCTTTGCTCAAAACAATGAAATATGATGTAGTTCTTTAATGAATGGGTTTTGAAATCATAATGACCAAACGTATAAATGACTGTCAATTCGATTGAAACTGATGTAATCACAAAATTCTGCTAATTACGTTTCATAAAACGCATAATGTCAATTCATGCTTTTCACCTAAAATGTCAACGCATTTAAGCTACAAATATCAATTCACTTTGCTAATGACACCGGGTACTTATTAATGCATCAAATCGAATCAAAGCAAATGAATGCTTTCCTCTATTTTGGTGTGCCAAATATACACAGGGCGCCCTGAAATTATATTGCTAATAGTCGACATGCGATGGCCGGGCTCAGGCAGAGCTGGCCTAGGTATTCAGCAGTGTGGGCTATAGGCTCACATCAATAGCAAATGCAATTAGTTTGAGTGCACCGTTTTTGATGTAGTGGCCGAGTGCCGACAGACACGCTCGTGTGTGAGTCGAGAGCTATCCGATATAAATAATCCACAACGTTAATCGTACATACGTGTAGTTGATTTAAAGCTGAACAAAATTGGTTGTCTGACTCTCTGAGTTGTGGTCGCGTTATCCCCGGCTCACTCGCGCGGAAATACTAACATATTCCTAATTAAATTGTTATGTACATAATTTTGTTAGGTTTGTGAGGTTTTAGAGAATTTATATTGTTCTAGTTACTTGATATTATTTATCAACATCAGTACGTATTGCAGTAGGAATTTAGATTTGATAATGATATGCATGACACATTTAGGCACGTCAAAACCATCAAATAGTCTACACTATATAATTAAGTTTCTTTAAAATATATTCGCTACAAGTTTTTTACAATTGCAACAAACAATAATTGACTGTTTACGGCCCTCGAATTTTTCAACTTAGATTAAAGAGACAGAAAAAATATGCCGCGCTTAATTGGCACGCTGTTGAGCTGTTCATCAAGTCTGGTTTTAATTCTATTAATTAACAAGGCGTCAGTGGAGTCGAGAGTTATGTTGAAAAGCAAAATATTTGCACGCTGAAAATCTGTCGATGTATGCACGTTGATTTACGATTTCATTAGTTTGGTGCGTCGACGAGACAGAAACAATACATGCGTTTACTGATTGCGACGATTATGTGAATGCGAGTAGTAACTCCGGCTGATAATGTACTGCTATTTTGCTACAAAGAGATTGGGTGAAAACGAGGTGTGCACCAATTTGAGCGTATTACGAGAATACTAACAGATTAGACGAGTAATGAATAGGTGATGTGAATTAGCGAGTTCTCAATTGAATTAGGATTTGATAAATTCGGTGCGCTGAGGTTTATTGATTAGCGCAGTCAAGTTGCTCTTGTTAATGCAATTATATGATTTACGAATAGTTGATATTGTAGACAGTTAAATATATTTAACTATGCTTATGTCTGCGTCATATCTACATACAATATGAGTACGCAGTCAGAGGTTATTGCCAAAGACATTTTCACTATAATTAGCTCCGCAATTACAATTCACCTCTGTTAAAAAGTTTCGATTATTATAAAAACGCGCTTGAAATGAAGCATGAGGTCCAATAATAACGTTTATCACTTTGTTACCAGTTCTGGAGTTCGTCCAAGAAGAAAAATAAGTTTCCTTAAACCTTAAGTCGTGCCAACAAAACTGTTGTTATTTGGGTGTTTAATCTTACGTACCGTGTTTACTTATTCATGTGTTTTATGACTATCTTTCGCTTATTAAAATTTTGTTTACTTTCTTAGAATTAATCTTTAAAATTACAGAAGTTACTTAGATATCTTGATTGGTTTTGTAAAAAACATGGTTACGACATAACCTACAATCAAAATTATGTTTTATAAAAAAAAGAAAGTAAGCCTCTATACGGTCCTCAGAGAAGTATCTACTTACTATTCTACATCAGACAGAATACAAAAACTCAATTCCAAATTACTCCTTAAAAAATGTTGATCAAAAAACCAAACCATAACTCATTCTCTTACCAAATAATAATTTAGACAATATTCGTATTGTAGATTGATTGCATTTTCCACATGCGTCATCGCATAGAAAATATTGCGAATGGGTAATTGGATATACGCCATGCGTCGGCCGCACTCGACGCCCGCTCGCGCCTGCCGCTGACGGCTCGTGACAAATAATATGACGCACGATGAATACTTGCACCTATTGGCTTAAATGCAATTTCATATCGAGCACTTACGCCAATATGTTTTTCGAATGTTATTGGACGAAACAATATTGCTTATCTACCCTCCGGGAAAATGATGATCGATTATTGCGGAGGAGACAACGAGATACCTACCTAAGTGATGAAATTGAATAACTACAGAGAAGAGCTTATCCATTATGTTACGTTAAAACAACGCGAGAGTTTCTTTGTAAACGCTGTTCGGTATTTGTCATGTGCCATGGAGAGACAAGGGGCACGAAAAAACGGAATAGATTTATTTTTGCAATGTTCCGCTTGTGTGCCGTACAGATCGTTTTAAAAGATAAACACAGTGGCATGCGCGAGATAAAAATAGATCAAATGCAGCTCTCAAACAGAAAAGCCACTCTGCTAGCCAAGTTACATTATGTGGTAGACATGCACTTGCTCGTTTTAGGAAATATTCGTACTTACTTTATGGTGGTATTCAAGATTGTGAAATACATTTGACTAGATACCTACTTAATTGGCTATATTACCGTGAGGCCTACTTATATAGGTATTCTACGTTAAAAGGGACTGATTTTAGTAGAACGCAGATTAATAAAAGTTTTGTTTAATAAACTATTAGATATTAAAATAAACTTTCAGGGTAAAAAAACACACTGTACTTCCAATTTTTTTTGTTTAAATATTATTGGAAAAATATGACCTGATCCACGAAACTACAGTGTAGTAAAATAGGGAAAAAATCAGTGTAAAAACCACTGCGCTCCACGAAGCCGACAATAGCTTTTACAATCGCCGTGAACCATGTGTTTTGTTTTAATTCAATTGGAAAAATATCACCTATGTTCCTATTTATTACACCTTCCCACACAGACTCATACACTATAGAACTATGATCAGAATCAGTAAAGAGAATAGAGTGGTTAGTTTCTTTAAATCAAATACGGTATGGTATTCCAGCCTGGGAATGTTACAATTTAAAGTATGATAAAATGTAAGTAAAATATGGCAATGCCCTTTAAGTAGGTACTTATTTTAATATTCCGTTTATGAAATATGTAATTAACTTAGTTGCCTGTATGAGTTGCCTTTCCAGTACTAGGAGTGTAGTGCAGTCAGTCTCTGCTTGGACTAGACGAAAGTTAACTTTTTGTAGAATCCTGCTGGTAGTTTTAATTTTCGCTAATATTTTATTACCGTTGCTTGAGAAGCTTTCGAATATAACAAGAATATTGAAGTCAGCTAAATTCTGAAACTTTTACACGAAAAATATTCACATTATCTTTACTCCAAAAACCTCGTCAAGAAACCAGATTTTAGTTCAACGATGTTATCAGTATCACGACGAGAAATGAGGTCGCTAAGAGTAAACCTCTTTACTAAGCATGCGATCTCGCGATACGCTAATAACATTACTATTTAAATAGTGCTGAGAAAATAGGTTGGTACACTCCGAGTTCCTTCATCCAGTGTGTCGCTATCACACCGTTACGAAAATAGTTCTCCCACACTTAAGGCGAGGTGAGGCGGAGACGATTGAATCGTATATTCGCGAGCTTCGGCAATGCGACCCCGGTTCCTTTGCGAGACTTCCAACTCGATTTCGAAATTCGGATATTATACAGGTTAGTTGGTCCAACTATGTGGAACTTATTTTTAAACCGAGTGTTCCTGAGAATACATTGGAACGAATTTCGCTATTGAAAAATGTATTGAGATCGGCTAGGACAGTCTACTTAGATATGGCGATTTTATTGATCATTTTCCTCTCAAAATATTTTTAGTTTAGAATGCATCGATATGCACTTTTATTAAACACAGGCCTTACGTTCATGGATAGATTGGACACTGACGTCACTACAAAGCCATTCAATTTTTCCCCACCAAACAGAAGCTAGTATAAAGTTGATTACCGTGCGAGCCGGCCCAGTTTACAGAAGCGCGTTTTTTTGTGAAGGCCCTTTATCGCGGACACTTTACCCGCGACCACTGTGGGTAGTTGAATAGTGCTTCAACGTTTTATTTTTCAAGCTCGCACAGTAAAATGTTTTGAAAGGACCGATTTCACTTTACGTCGGCGGTACCCCGCCCGCATGTCTCCGACTGCCATTGTAAAAGCAACTACAATCGCGCATTATTGTTTCGACGTCGTACCTGCACCTTTTTATTTCAGTTTTCATGCAAAACCGTATCTTTACACGGCTGAGTTATGGTGATGAAATTAAAATGGAGCTTTTAGTCGAACGTTTTGTTCGTATCGTCAAAACGATATTCTAGTAACTCCACTTTTGTTGAGCATATTATTTTAAGGCAGTTTTCATCTCGGAAATGGATAGCGTGCATATATTTCTGCTTATTTCCTGGTGTCTAACATGTCGTTCACTTCTTTTTGGTGTATGGAATTTATATAAAACGCAATATCTGAAAGTAGTTGAGGACAGTAAGCTAATGTTAGTAAATAAATGACATACTTACCTTGTAAGTAGGCAGTTTCTATTGTCTATTAATAAGTGCATTAGCTAACCACTCCCTTACTTAATACAGCCATACCCATAAAAAGCAATAAAATTATTTCGAATGAAGTAGGAAGAAATCGGGTATTTTAATTGAATTCTTAAGATATATTTTATTCACCTATTTCTCCTATTCAAAATGGCTTCGGCGTCAAGTGAATCACTTTTAACGGCTGCATTAAAGAGCAGGATTCATTCCGCAATATGCGTAACGCTCCAATTTATGCAGATTAAAGGAGCTGTAACTAAACGCAGAGAGTCGGGTGTAAACTGAGGGGATATTTTCTCATGTTCGACGGATTAAATTGAGTAAGCCTAGGCTATAGAGGCTCCATTACATAATTCCAAGTTGCGAGCATTCCCGGTTATTCGTATTATCTGACTAATTTCCCAACAAGAACGAATTCTCCCCTTTCCTTTGCACAATACTCAATTGAGTAATTATCGCACGAATTGCTGGAAACTCGATAAATACTCGTTGCAGTAACAATCAGTGAAAAACTCATTTCGGTGGAAAACAAAGGAGCGTATCAGCTGCCTATCAAACCATTTATGTCGTAAGTCATTGAATAAAATGCTCATACCAGAATCAATTTAAATACTAACGACAAAAGGGTTGGTTTTGAGGGGAACGAATGTAATGGTTAGTCGAAAAGGCTATTTCGTTTGCAGTGTCGCCAAATAATCTGGTGCTAGTTTGATGTGGTGAAATGGTAAAATTTATTTACGACCAGCCGTTTTCCCGCGGTTTCACCCGCGTCCCGTGGGAGCTACTGCCCGCACCGGGATAAAATATAGCCTATGTTACTCGCAGATAATATAGCTTTCTAATGGTGAAAGAATATTTAAAATCGGTCCAGCAGTTTTTGAGTTTATCCATTACAACCAAACAAACAAACAAAGTTTTCCTCTTTATAATATTAGTATAGATGAAAAGTCGGAACGGTCCTTGAGTCACTGATTACTTTTCTAATTGGTTCGCTTTTAAACTGTGTGTGTTAATCATTGACACATCAATCAAAATCATTTAATTAAAATACTATAAAACACACCTCTACAGAGCTTCAGAAAACGCCAAATATAAGAACAAATTATTATCAATACGGAACGATTTGTCCGTGTGTATTGTTCATAGTACGTGTGTCGCAGACGACTGCGGTCCACCACACGATGCTTGTTTGTGTTTGTAATTAACAATGTCAGATCGACTTGCTCTTCATCGCTTGATCTAATAAAAGTTTAAAGAACACTGTTTATACAATAAAATATCAATAAAATTTTGTGATAAAAATCATTTTATGAATCTAATTACTTACGTTATTCTTATATTACACGCAACCAGGTGCAACTTAAACTTTTCTTTTTAATCAATTAACGCAGTTTGAAACAGTTTTTTTCTATCTGAAACACCAAGCTATCGGAATTTTAAGTGCAGACATAATTGTTTTCATAGAATTCTTCATTGTCACCCACTATGTTTTCCTCTTACAACTTTCATTAACGTTTCTTTTTCTCTATTCTTTCCCGTTAATATTCCTATCACTCTTTTACATATCGTACTTTCTTCTACATACATTACAAAAAGACAAAACTCCTTACCAAATAAAAGCACTCAAAATACTATCTTCTTTTCGTAAACACTATATGGTATCTAAGTATTTGATTGTTGGTGTGCGTTAGACTGGAGCTACACTGCAAATCATTAGCAGGATAGAGACGGCTGCGGCGGACCACACTCGCTGTTTGCATTCGTAATTAATACACTGTTTGTACTTCTGATTTACGATACCGTCCGTTGTGCACTCCTAATGTGTTAATAGCTTAGAAAATTAACATTTAAATTTATATGCGGAAATCTGATACTGATTGCTGTATCTTTATTGATTTATGTTGATATTTTTAAATGGCCATACAAAATTTCAGATTAGATATAACATTCAACGTTATTTTGGAACATAATACCAACTTACATTATTTTACACTTTATTTCCGGAGATGCTGCAATGAGTCTACACTATGAAAACATAAAAACAACTGAATCTAGTTTTTATAATTGCCATTTTATACCTATAAATATTTACATTTGCAAACATTTTATCTGCAGTACATGGTATGATTAAAATTTACTATGTAGATTCCCCATACGCTTAACACAAAGTAAGGTTAGTGAGAATTCAAACTTAAATACGCTGCGCTGTGGAATGCTAACTTTCGTTGATTCAAGCTGAATACATTTATTTCAAATGTGTATATTAAACAGGAAAATATCAAAAGGGTGAAGAATCTGTGTTTTTGATATTTACGTGTTTTTTAAAAGCTGTGATTATTATTATTGATTGATCTGATAGAAAATATCGATCAAAATATCGAAGATGAAGAGAGTCAAATGGAATGGAAAAATAGGAAAGCTAACAAAGTGGCGTAAATACAATCATGTGATTCCAAGTATTTCATCTAGAATTAAATGAAAGAATAAAAATATAAGTTGGTGCCTCTTTTAATACTGACTTTGTTACTTTATGTGGACAATTGCAATAAAAGTACACATGCAAACATTCTACTGTCTAATTAAATATTTCACAATAAAATACAATTAACATACGCAATTAATCTTTGAGATACAATGAAACTATACGTAACATATCTGGGAATTGTACGAGATATTGTTATGATCTTAGTACAAACAACTTTGATACTTAACGCAGTATATAAAGGGTTTGTTGGATGACGTCACTAAAGTTCCGTGCCCGCTTCGTATAATAAAGAAAACCGCAAGAAAATTGAAGTCGTGGTTAAGTTATAAGTGAACAAATGTACGTGCAGACCTGGTTTTATAAGTGAGTTACTTAGTACATTACGTTCCTGTGATATCGCTGGAGTAGTGTCTGGGTTGCTTATGAGTGTCTGTATGTTTCATTCACTGACATGTGTAAGTTTAGGAACTTGCTGTGCGAACGGGACATGTTTGTTGAGCAAAGATTAAGGAGTTTTTACTTTCACAAGTCTTACGGTTTTATGGTACCTATTGGATTTATGGTTTTATGTTTTAAAGATTGTTCGAAGTTCTGCGCCAGATATGAAAAAAACTGCCGACAAATCCGTTTTCTTAAGAAATTAGTTGATGGAGATTTTATAGAGATAGACCTTTTTTACCTAAGAGTATTTTCTGTTTAACCTACTATGGACCATTTTTGAAGAAAATCACATCACATAACAAAACACTGCCAAAGAATGCCATACAGAACGAGTCCTAGGGGTGTGTCTTGCTCATTTTCGTTTCGTGAAAAATTGTGAGGCCTCATACCCCGGGTCCCTAAGTCAGCGATGCGGCCCCCTGTACTTGGGCGTGGTGTCAGTTCGACGTACAATTTGCATTTTTAGCGAAAGTACGACGCACGTCCCGTGCAGACGGATTGTGCGGGAGACGAATGATCTTGAGACGTGGATCGACAACGATGTTTACGAGATTTTTTTAAATATCGTTTGACGGCTGGTTGGGAGGCTGTTTAATTCTGTGGTGGTGTGAATGGGTGGGTAAAAGTTTGTGACTTAAAGTTTAAAATTGAATTAATTAATCGACTAAGTTTGATGTTTAAGTGATTTTTCGATGCCTTATTTTGTGTCAAAAATATACTTAGTATTTAGATAGATTGCATGATTTTGGTTGTAACAATTTTAAAATAAAACTGAATAAGGAAAACACATACATTCAAAAGATCTTTAATATTCAATTTTGGTAAAATAATACAGCTACATTTCCTCTTGGTTGGAGTACTAAAATTTAAAATAATATTATTTCATCTCACGTTGTTTAAAAGCAATAAAAATCCAAAAACTTCGTTTAGCTGGGAAAGTTGAGCTTTGCTTCGGCTTGGAGCGAGTCAAGTGAACGCACCCGACCCAACAAGGAATAGGCGTGTGCGGAATGCATAATCAAGCAGGAGATTAAAAACTACAAAACCTTGTCAATAACAGCCTTCTCACACTGTTGCGGCTCATTGAGAACACCCCACATCCCTCACTTTGTATAGTATTATGAAACACCACGAATTGATGAAATGTTATAGGATATTCTCTTGGTCGCAACACCAAGAGAATGTCCTACAATATAGTATAATAAAGTAGGTATTACTTTTCTGTCGCACTTAAAATGCGAAGTTATTTCTTCATCACTTCGTTGCTACACAAGTCTATAAATATTGATCTTCAACAAGTGTTAGAAATTGATATGTTACCCCTATTCATTGATACTATGTACATTCAAAAATAGTATTTCATTTCACGTTTCATATTTATCGTTTAGCGTTCGTATGAATACTAATTCGATCGGATATCACGCCGATATATTTTAGAACTATCAGTTATTTTTGCTATCAGACTGTCTCGAAAACTTCTTAGTTCTTTATCCCAATTTAACTTGTCTTAAATGCTAGATATCGAAGTGAGGTTCAAGCTCGTTCATATTTTTCTGCGATAAAGAAAGAAAGAAAGTCTCGGGTATTTTGATCTTATGAATTTATAATCTGCTGGTCGGCAAAAAACGTCCAGAAATAGAAGTCCGCTTCGAAACCATTAACGTAAGTGCATGGTTCCTGTATCGAGCCATCTCTCTTAGTCGATATTATGATATGAAACTTCAAGTGCTCGGCTTCACACTTCGCTTCTAATAGGTATACCTTATTGTTTCATTATACCTATTTGGTAAATTGGGAGTTTTATAATTACTATACCCTGTCACTTATTTATTTTGTATAAGTTTTATCTTGTTTGACGATTTTTTTATCCTCGGAAATAGAGGAATTTCTGAAAATAACCTAAAATAATTTTGACTACACATAATTATAAAATAACAATATTGCCTCACGAATAGAATACTTAAGGTACCCATTTTACCTAGCTAGAGGTAGCAAAACTATTCAACTGAAAACAGTCTCAACGTGCCTGAAGTGCGGAACGGCAAAATTAATGACAATTGGGTCGTTTCTTTTTCCGAATAAACACGGTATATGTACACTTATTTGCTGGGGCAATATAATAAGCATTTTTCAAGCGGGCCGTCGTCTCAGGTGTTCCCGCATCTACATATTGAAACGAGTGTGATCAGAATCGAGATGCAGTTTTATTGTCACTCCCGCCGAGTAAAGCTATGAAATTTTATTGCTTTCTTTAAAATTTTCACGGAATTCACACACGTTACAACCGTGCAAACGTACCAGCAATAACTATCGTATCGGGCGGAGGAGATGCTTTACAAAATGACTTCTTTGACACCAAATATGACAGTGTACATGAAACAAAATATGTGGAATTTATGATGTTCCCGCATGCGACTAGGGTATGTAGGTACGTAAAACCATATTTTACACGTTGTCGTTGACGATTGAAGTTTACTGGAGTTGCAAGTCATTTAATTTTATGGTGGAAGTCTTTTTTGCGCTCCACGAAAATGGAGTCTGAAACACTAAGATCATCATTATTATCTACTTATCTATCCAAATGCATTGAAAGTTTGTAGATTGAGTGAGAAACCATTTATTTTACTATTGAATTTGCTCATTCATCTATTTTTTAAGTCACCAAGAACAGAATCTTCTAAACTTATTAGACCGAATGCCGTCACATAATTAAATCACAAACAAACAAATACAATCTCATTATTATTACGACGTCACCCAGCGAATAAATCCCAAATTCGATCATGTTTCATGTACAATATTAACCCGCGAACGTAAGAGGAAATGAGCGTCTGTATCTAAGGATTCACACGCGAATGGGCGAAGCTGCAGATTGTTAGGCAATGTGGCGTTACTAACGCACCTAATGTCGTATGAAAGGGGCGCTATTGCTTTATCTCAATCGCGGATTCGTGTGTCGTGGCCTTTAGGGCGTCGAATGATTAGTGGCGGGACGCGTGACTTTTGATCTATTAACGCGGCTTATGATTTTGGTGAGAGGTGATGTTTGTTTGTATGGAATGGATATGTCTTTAAGATTTAATATTTTATGTGATTGTGTTTTGTTTTTTTTTATAAATGAATATTTTAGTTAGCGCAATTTACGACTAGTACGACAGTCAAAACTCCAGGTAGCTTTTCTTGCCTTGCACATCAAATCCACTTATTGTTTTTATATCTTCTACATCAGCAACAAATTGATGAAACACGACCTGAAACATACAGATATTTCTAATAAAACCATATTTACATAGGTAACGAAAATATCAAGCCCCGAGATATTTCCAACCGTTAATCTACGAACCGTGTTCCACAAATCTCTGAATAAATCAACACTATTTAAAACGTATGAAAGCGTAATCATTTACAAAAGTGATATAGTAGCTAATATGAATATGTGCAAACACGATGCATCAATTAAGTAATCTTTGACCAGGGAGGCCGGCCCGACGGCCATACATCAATCAGCCTTGTCTGCGTGACGAGCCTGCAATCAAATAAAATTTAACTCAAAAGCCGTAAGCTCTCGTATATAAGCTGTTTATTACGTCCATGTAGTGTTTCGTGTTGTTGTTATGCTGTTATTCGAATGAAAATCTCTTGTAGCTTGTTTTATAGAGATCTTTAAAGGTTCGGTTTCTGGGAAAAATAATTATAATAAGTAAGGTAGTAATTAACCAGTGGAGAAACTATTTAAACAATGGAATCAATGTTATATATTTTCAGCTGAATCAGTCTTCTTAAATAATACTGTTTGTTATTCAAGCTATCGGCTATATGGGATACGACATTATTGACCTTGTTTGAAAATATAAATTTGCGGTACCATTATGTTTATTTTTCCAGCAGAAACAGATCAAACATTCTACATCTAAAATAATGTATTCTTACAAGCATTCCTTTGTGCTAATGGCAAGCTTAGGTTATTAAAACCTCTGTGTATGGTTCATTTGTTTGAAACAATATACGGAGAGGCCGCGAGCGAGGACAACGGACATCCTTCTAATCAAGTACCTTGGATCTCACTACCGTAATTGTTCGCAAAGGTACCGGTCCCTTTAACTTAATACCCCATAGTTAACATATTCACTTTCACATGTTACTTTAAACTTTAAGTTACCTGGCTTTGTTTTTGAACAGAAGTTTGAGGTTCAGTTATAATAAGTTTGAATTTAACTTAAAGTACGTATAACAAATTGGAGCGTATTTTGCAACCTGATTGAAAATTTCGAGGAACCTTAAGTTAGCAACTTTCATATGATAGGTTTCAATGACAATCTGCTAAGGATGACAAAGATAATATAATGTCCTACTAAGGCCCGTGTAGTATGTCATACTTCAGGGTTGTGATCTATGTTTTGCGATAGACCGAAACTGTATGTAAGAGAAGATGTTGAGGATGCCGTCATATATTTAATACGGAGTGTAGACCGGTTGATACAAATGTGTATGTGTATATTTTATGTGCCTATATATGTTGTATCTTCTATTTTAAAGGAAATTGTTTTCAAGCCCCGATACATCGCGTTTGCCCGCCTGTGTCGAAGAAAGGTAATGTTTTTACAATATCATGTAGAAAATGGTGCGTACACAAATTGATTGCCTCATATTTCGGTCGTGTCTCTATATAACAACGGGAAAAAAGTATGTTGTTCGTATCGCTAAGCACACCACCTGAGTTATTTATTTACCGTATGTGATCGAAGTGGGAGGCCTCTTTACAATTTCTTTACAAAAGTCATCATCGTCATCCTCCGAGCCTTTTTCCCAACTATGTTGGGGTTGGCTTCTAGTCTAACCGGAAGAAGCTAAATACCAGTGCTTTACAACTTTAAAGGTATTTAAAAATTAAGTCAAGTCACATATTTAACACAAGCAATCTCTATATTATTCCATAAAGTACAAAGCGAAATCAAAACACAATGCGAATGATTCACGCCTATTAAGTTCATTCAATTCGTGTCTGTAATCGACAAAGTCGCAATCCATCGAGCAGTTCGCATCACTGGTTTAAAATGTATTGGTTGTTCGGAATTATCGTCATATGTCAGCTGGCTGTCGCGGACAGCCGTGAGAGATCGACTCGGTGACGTCGCTAATACGGGCTGTTGTGCTATCTCAAGTACACCTGTGCATGTGTGAGTGATGGTAGGTAGGTATTGTGGAGTCCATCAACTGCCCATATGAAGCTTTAATATACATAGGTATACATGTATACTACTTATTTCCGAAATGTGATTCTCTTCAGTGTCTTGTAGATGTTGATTTATTTCTTGTGCTGGTGGTCACAAAAGAATTAGCTAAGAATTTTTGGGTTCAATATTATCTCAATTTAAGACTTATTTTTTTGCCAGTTCTATATTAAGTGCTATTAGAAATGAATTTATTTAACGTTATTATTTTGTTTAAGTAGGCATTATTTGTGAACTGAACCCGGCCAAACACTGTTTAGTTTAGGCTATCAGTTTCCCTTCCGTTGAATAATTAATTGTTTCTAAGCACTATTTCTGACGAAATATTTGAGGCATAAGTTTTCAAGCATGTACCGAAATAGGATCCTACCTCGTTCGGCGAAGGGATCATTATTTGAGATTAATCCTCGTCAGTCATCCATCTATCTCATGGTACTCCGCACGGCGGTCAAAGGCCATGAAACCATCGTAATTCACAAATCCGTAGGTTGATTCCTGCCAGCTTGAGTAATCCTATGTCAATGTGCACGGGAGTGGAGTTTCATCAACTTTTTTGGAGATGTTCTCAACTTTTGTCATGACAGTAGTAGAAATTATTTTTGTATAATAACGACTATCTTATTCTTCACGGCGTTTATGTTCTTATCAGCAACTTCAAACTCGTGACCGAAAAAAAATCAAGACTGCCTATATAAAAAATAATGGCTTTAGAACAAAAATTACATTAAAAATTTAAACAATGTTATTATTTCATACTCATCAGTCTAACCTTTCCCCGACTAAAACCATAATACAAACTAGACATAAAAACCTAAACTTTCAGCAGAATTCCCGTATAATCCTTCCAAAAATACCTAGCAAAGTCATGGTCGCAATCAGTCCGTGTGTGTTGACTACAGTGTGGACTCATCTATGACTTGTTTCCTAGTCGTGTCGGTCCCTAAGGATGTCCATGTTGCCGTGTTCACCTGTCGGCGGTCGTTTGCCAGTCGTGATTCTAGCTTCATGAAATGCGTTATAGTGTTTCTGAATTTGAGAAGTATTTAAGAGCTTTGAAATGAACTATGCATTTTCATTATCATTAAACGTCTCTAAACACTGCTACATTGCTGCTGTTAGTCAAAAAACCTAAAACAACGCCGATATAATTGTTTCAAAGGAAGTTGTTTACCTACCTGTATTGAAAAACTCAGTCCCAAATCGTTTTTTACGAAAAAACGTTCAGTTGGCATTTCTAAACACTTTGGGCCAATTGAATAGCGAGTATCGGGTTCCATTCGATCGCTTTCTGATAGCCTGGTATCAGTTATTTTTCATGTTCGGATCTCGCCCGAATCTTTGTTGGCGGTCCATTCGACTAGTCCTTCCTACACGCTTATTTGAATCCCTTTCTAAGCGACTTCCTTTTCTGTGAGTGTCAGGTAATTATCTGTGTGGCATTCCAATTTTACGATCGAACGGTTAATTCAGTTTAAATCTCTTCGTCTAATACGTACTCGGCTGTAGGCAGTGCCTAATCCCAGTCCCTCGGAGCCAGTTCCCGAGTCTCGAGCGAGCGCGTCTAATATGGAGTACGACTCTTTATTTTCGTTTGTATTCAACTTTCAAAGTGGTTTAATAGTCAGTCCACATTTTTAAAGCTGACTAATTAGAATTTTAAATCTTATTCAAACGTACGTGCGCTTGGAGCTTAGGCGTGCAGCTTTTCATAATTAGTGGAACTGCCTTTTTATTGGGTGTAGAAAACTTTCATGCATACTTAATTAAGTCAAAATCTCTTAGAGCAAATTAGCGTAATAGAATATTATTAAAAAAATAGGGTTGTTAAATGATTCCCGTATCCGTCTCCATTAAATAGAATCGTCGTATCAGTAAATAAAGTTCGGTGCCAACTCATCAGCCGCAGTGGGCTGGGATCTGATAAAAGTTGTCGGAAACTTTCTTTTGCGATATCGCCACCTTCGTCATGTAAATTGGACAAGTTGTGGCCGACACTGATGCTTGTTTCATTGGTAAATATAGATTAGCTCTTAATCTGACCGATTCTCGCACGAAATTGTTTCCAGATGAACGGGGTCCGGCTCGTGGCGGGACAGGGTCGTTCGGGTCAAGTAGCTTTTGTAATACTTCCGCAGGTAGAACAACTGTCGGTCACGTCGAAGGTCGCCCAATTGCCTATTAAATTAATTACGTATCTGCTTCCGTACCTAGATGAGAGAAGGAGTTTGCTCTTCAAAATATGAAGTATAATTACTTTCCCAAGTAAATAATTTACCCTAGAAAGTTCAACAATATGAGCTCCTTAATATACGCCTTTCATGTTTATTTTTATCAAACTCTAGGTAATAAATGAAAAAACCGATACAGCGGATCAATATTCAATTTTCATTTAAGTGAAAAGTTTCTACTAAATCTCGCTATAATAAAGCGTACATGTCTAAAGCGCTCGATTGCCTTTAACGGATTCAAAGTTTTTATTGAAACGAAGCAGATCCAAAAAGTAAACAACTGTGGATACTTTTATCCTTTTCAACCCGGTTAACCCGTAAACCATCTCAGTTTAAGGAGGCATTAAATCGCAACTCAAACAAGAACCGTTACACTGAAGTTAACTCACATATTGCTTTGTGTCACGAACGCTAAAGCGAACCGAGTATAGTTGAAGAGATGCGAAGTTGGAGTGAGATGGGGGATGCCAGATGGGAGAATGGGTGTGGAGGGCGTAAAAGGAGAAAAACTACATCGCTAAAAGTGAATGCGGTCGAAAGCCGCGCTTATTTTCAGCGCTAAGTGCATGGATTTTTTCAAGTGAAGCCATGAGCACGCTAGGTAGCTATACGAGCGACGACGCGCCGTCATACCAATGGGCTGCAGTACGCAGCTGCCGCCGACAAAAGAGCTGTTTATACCGCCGTATATTTCTACGCCACGCTACTTTCAATTACGAATAACTTAGTAGCTATTGTTACTAGTGTCCGCCTGGCACTTCATTTGTTCCAATCATGATAAGTAACATTCTCTAATATCCTGTGAATTTGCGATGTGTAGGTATAGCAATACTTCACCGACAGTAATTTATCAAAAACGGTTAGCTGGAGTTGTTACTATTAATATTATTTCTTGTATTTACTGCTGCATAATTGCATACTATCATTATGTACGAAGCTACCAGAATCCATTACCGTTTCGTATAAATAACCGATCTACCGAAAATCATGTTTTATCGTTCATTACAATTAAGCAATACCTATCTGGTTAATTACACTAATGTGTCGCGGTCTATAACCAGTGACATCGGATAATAATGCTTTTAAACTTTGTATTGAGCGCCTAATTGACGGCTTATTAAAGTGCTTTTACCATCGTTGTTATAGGGCGGGAATATCCTGGAAGTTCTAAACAACCGATAAATACGTCATGATTGGTACTGTGATCAAATGTAACCATTTCAGTATCCGTTTGGAACAAGTTGTGTTTCTAAATTGTTAACATATACCTGCTTAGGTACAAGGTACTGATAGTTTCTCGATCATCACTTATATCATCGGTGCATTTGCACTCCTGGAACGTCAACTTTTGACATTGAAACGAATTCAGCTTGAAATTTAGTTTTTCATAACACTCTTTGAAAATTGAACGTGAAAATTCCTGGTAAAAGTTGAACTTGAAAAACTTGGGCCTATTTATCCATACACAAGATTTAGACCCCTGTTCACACTCTATAATAAGCATGGCGATACAAACAGGTGTGTGGTATCAGTATAATGCATCAATGGCTGCGTCGGACGGGATCATTAGTCGTGTAACTCAATTATGATGTGCGTACAGCGTTTGATGGGATGTCTCACATATAATAAATATCTATATGTAGAAGACATCGATTCTATATTGTTCTTAATAACTAATTTAAATGATAGCCGGATTATCTGCATAGTATAAAATATAAATAGTCGATTTATTTCAGAAAAAATAAATCAATTTAAGATATATGTAGTTACAAAGGCATACAACCAACATATGGTTGCATTGAGATGAAAATTGCAAGACATAAAGTCACAAACGTTAAGTTACTTTGTTGAATTCTAGCAAACAACAGAATTAAAATTGCCTTATCCTCCACTAGCGGGATAACCGTTCACTTTTCAGCCTATTTTCTAAATTAGAAGCGCAAACCAACAGGTTGTTTATTTAAAGTGCGCTTCAAGAAGTTAATTAGATGAGGGAGACCAGCCAAGTTTAATTTGTTCTAAGGAATTCGTGACATTGCCAAAAAAGTCATTATCAATGTTTTTTAAGCCCACCTCGGATGTTGTCTAACAAAAAATAAGGTTCGTATCATTTATTCAGAAGAAGGTAGACCGAGGGTAGCGCAATTAAATGATGCTTTATTTTGGTGATTGCGTAAAATATGAATTGATTAAGTACATCATGTAAAACAAAAGGTTTTTTAGACCAGTTTTTTGGCATATTCTAATTTGAGCACATCGAATAAGTTATATTGTGAGTTCAAATTATTTTTTGCATCATTAAGATCCAGGCCTTAAATCAATAAAATAATGCAATTCCGATACACTATGCACGTAGGTATTACTTTTACATCGAGCATATTATTCTAATTTCTCCTTCTACCAAACATAAAACGGTACTATAGTTTTCATCAAAAACAAAACTTAATCCAACCAAAAATAACAAAGTTGTGTAGGTCAGTTGTGGTCGCACGCTCAGTACTTAAAACCTAGATTCAGAATAAAGTTATGGTATTCAGACATTTTAATAAATTAATCGTGCTGTAAAGCCTGTTTTGACACATTGATCTAGCTAGCTTAAGTTGCTCATTTCCTAAGCTGTCTGATAAAGGTAAGGACGGGAAGAAATATTTAGGTCATGCGGTTGTACTGCACCTGATTAATTGAAGAGCAATCTATAGTGAGACTGTATCAACGTCTATTTCAAATACCAATGCGAACGTGTGATCCTTGGCGGTTGTCTTTAAATAATCATAGTATTTTAGATCGAGAATTAGCTTAGTCATTGAAGTGAGAAAATATCTATTAAATACAACAGTTTACATACTCATATAATTTGTTATGTTGTAGAACCAATTATCCCTTAAGTTATAAGTCTTGATGTTACAGTTTACAGTACTTTTGAGTCGTGTGCAAGCTTTATCATAAGCATAATATTATAGTTTTATGTAATTATAATCTGCTAAAAGAAAAACGAACAACTTTTTATATTCCAAGTATTTATGTACTTATATTACGTTAGCACATATTGATTTTAAAGTAAGGACGTGACTAAATAAAATATGTAACTGGGAAATTCATTTCTAAGAGTGTTTTTATTTGTTGTTAAAAGGTAAATAAAATGAGAAAAAGGTTGTGGATAGAAAACATTGTATTAAATATTACTCGAGTGTAGAAAACCATAGTTGGTGTAACAGTCTTTTTTTATCTAAATGTACTTGTTTGTCTTTTTTTATCTCAAGTGCATAAAGTTACGTTGGTTAAGTTTTTTTCAAAACTTTCTTTAATTGATCGCTGTAAGCTTATTTAAATTTGTTGGACTAATGAGACAATATTACTTCCACAGTTGCTGTAGTCTATTTCTTTCTTGTATTAATAACATTACACAACACCATTGATTTACGTGCTTGTTTCACTTAGATATACGTGTGCCATTTTCTTTCCAATAAGAAAACATCATTTAAAATTGTATCGTCTAACATTGTACCACTTTATCGGCCATAACAATACAATTTCGTCGTTTAAGGTAAATAAAAATAACGTGTTTTTGACATTCATAACGTTATTGTAGGCGAGCGTGTAGGGGCGCACCTGGGCCGCCAACAATGGGCCCATACAATACCCCGCGAAGTAAACTGAATAACTTTATTTAAGAACACAATAAACCACTTTTTACTAGAAAAGGTCTGAATTGTGTAATGCTATCGTGGGTCGGATAGGTGAAGAAAAGAAAACAAAAAAACCTTACGCAATTTTTTCGTGTATTTTTGAATAAGTTCTAAGCAACAAGATTACCTATGTTCTGAACACTGAATATTTGTTAAGTGTGCCCTATATTTGTGTCTTTAATTCCACGGTACGTTGCGTTTGAGCATCCGATTACCTACATCTTTATTGGGATTCTATAAAACTCGATCAACAACTCGCATTTCACTTCGATTCGTAATGTCATTTCATACTTTAGGGGAGGTAGGGGAGCGATGGGCACTTTTTCACATTTATTGCATAAAAAATCAGATTTTACAGATAATCAACTTTTATTGCCATTTCTTATGTTTGGCTAGATAAAATCAAAGAGCTATCCTAAAAATTACAATCAGTTTCAACATTACGAGATATTTAAACGGTTTAAATAAAACCGTCGACACGTCAAAATTTTGTTTAGTCTGACATGCTTTAGTTGGTACTTACGTAGTGTTTAAAGTTACTTTTTGCTTTTTATAGGGTTTATCGTTTATAACATTTTGTCATAATAATTGCGTACTTTTTTGGGTCGGGGGTTTTTTTTAATTTATAATTTTATTTTATTTCATGGTTTTTTAAAGGAGCTCCTTAATGTTTCCTTCTTTTTATGATGGGTTCGCTAATGCGATCTCAGCCAAAGGAAGCTGTTTAACAATCCTCATGACAAACTGGCTCTGGGAGAATTGCACAGATTGAGAAACAATAAAGATGGACCTTTGTTGATCCAGGGTTATATATCATTCTAGGGTTTCATCCGCCACATCCCATTTCCAGAATTAGGTTCTCGTCAATTAGAAACATGAAGAAAACTAGTCAAGACAAATTAAACGAGCCCAAACTCGATGGGTTTACTAAAAGGCAGTTCAGGGTTACCTATCTTCGTGTCCTAACAGCAGACCAGCTCAGTGGTTCCAGAAGACATTAGTATTTCAAATTTTAGATCCCACATATGCTTGCAAGTAAACTGAGCGTGTAACATTCCTATCACACCTAACAAACGAGCTGATGACCTTGATATACAACACCCCGTCGTTTTTGCGTCGGGGGTTAAAAAGAATGGTTTGCGACGGGAAATTCCTAAAGATTTAATATAACGAGCAATACAAGAGGTATCAAAAGGTTAAAAAATAAAATTAACAGCTGATAAATATGGAGTCCCTAGATCAAGTTGGCAACGGTACCTGAAACAAGATTCTATAAAGGATTTTAGCGCAGATTTATAACCTCACAAATTTTCACTGAAGAAGAAGAACAAAATTTACAAATTATACATTACATGGTATGTCCAAGCCTCCCTACCATAGGGAGCATTGGACACTTTTGACTTAGTTTATAAAAAAATCGGTAAAAACTTAAGTAAAACGGTTTTATCTTATGTGCACTGAAAACTAGAAAATAAAAATAGTTACTTACCTGTCAACCTACGTAGGTGGTCCCGGTCATATTAGACTAAAATAAAACGTGGGGCCCATAAACTATTGCTGTAGTACCTCTTCTAGAGGTATAATAGGTGTGGATTGCATCGACTTACTATAATCGTAACTGGAGATTTTGACAATCAATCATTAATAATAGAAAATACACATACCTTTCATTAGTTTTCTCTTTATAACGATCCGAAACCGCAACAAAATATTTAAGTACTTTTACGAGTGTTTGTTCTTGACAACTCACAGAAATGACAGATAGTCTATGGATGAACACCGTTACCAGTCGGTAACGTAAACTACCCAATAAAAACTATGATCAAATCAGAATAAAGGACCCCCTTTAATCTGATTTGATCATGTCTCAACTGCCCATCTCTCCCCTACCTCCCCTATAGATAGACAGATTTTGGCAGATCTGTCAAAATCTCGACTTTAATTTAGTTCAACTTGTCAACACGCTCGATAGTGAAGCGCTAGTGTAGTTTGACAATGTCAATCACGAAACTTTAAGGTAGAATTCCGTGGGTCGCGATTGTCGCAGCCGCGCGCGACAAAAGTCAACCTATGAAAATGTATGGCACCGCTGTCGAGGGCCGCGACAGTCGCGCGCGGACGACGAATTTCGTGAGCCGCTGGCGGCCGTACGCTTCTCAACATGGTCTAGCGCTTAATAACATCTATAGAATTTTAGTAAAACCAGAATTAAATTGTTGACAATGCCGCGAGCAGCTTACGAAATTCGTCGGCCGCGCGCGACTGTCACGGGCCTCGGCAACGGTGCCATACATTTTCATAGGTTGACTATTGTCGCGTCCACGGAATTCTACCTTTAGATCGAAGTCGAAGTGAGAGTGATGTCGAAGTGAGTTATGATATTTTATAGAATCGACATGCTTGAAGGTAAACTTCATTGAATACACGAATAAAGAATTTTTTTTTTAGATAAATTAAATATGTAGGTATCTATTTCTTCTCAGTTTCTTTGAATGTTTAAGCTTAATATATATTGCAGTCCAGCCTTTTATTTTTGAGTTCTACAGTTCTAAAGTAGTTGGAAAGAATCGGCACCACTTCGCCGTTAGAGGGTTGAAGAGGAAAACAAAAGGCAATCGAGCACTTCACCACCTTTTGAAAATACATCGGTCGAAGGTCATATAGTAGAAGTTTGTTTTTTAGCGACCTAAGATTGTTTGTTGTAATTTTCACAAACTGATTTTAATATGCTAAGGTTTTTATTTTAAAACATCAATGTCACTTTGTAACATTTTCTAATATATAGTATTTTATCTTTTCAAGACACTACTCGCATGAAAATATTCGCATTATTTTTTCAGTGTTACATGACCCGTTTGTCAAGCGTCCGTGAGAAACAGCTACTATTTCATGTTCTAAATACTTAAGTAAACATTAATTCACAAAATAGAATTTCGAGCATTGGCGAGGAATTGAGGTTACACAAGAAGCTGTTAGAGGTTAAAATTCCTTTGAATGAAATTGAAACTAGAATTCGCAGATCGGTTCCAGCGTTCAGTATTGAGGTTAGTTCTGGACCGCAAAGTCTCTGAAGTATATATGGAACTTACAGTCACAGTATCGTTTCATTGCTTTCAGGAAACGATATGTATTTTCGTATGCAAAGGTCAAAGCGTGGCTTTGCCTAATACTGGGAAAATCAAATGTATGGACAGAATTTTCACACTGTCATGGAATTTGTGCCGGGCCTGCGGGATGGACTATTCTTGCTAGAGCAAATACGGACAAATGTATCTTCAATGTTACTAATATATTAAATGCTGTCTACTTCCACAAGAACATATGAATGACTAATAACATAGGTTAGCACGAACGCACTAATGTAATCGTAATGTGTACGTGAGTTATTTTTGAATGGAAAATATTCGTTTCGCACGTATTTTTTATTTAAATTGATGGTTTTATTCATATGTACAGAATGCATAAATTATTGAATCTAGGTATATGTTTCAAAGTACTGATTTGGTATAGTTTAAGATAGAGTGTTCTTGTTTCCAAACAGCTCACATTAACACTACAATGGCATTAGTAAGTTCTCGCCAGTCCTTTGGATCGCGGTATTATTTAACGTAAATTCTATATCAGTCCATGGTCTCTGCGCATAAATCGGATTACAGCATATTATATTAACTGGTCTCAGACAAAGGGTCGTGACATCTTATAGCTCAGGCTCGTTCGTCCACTTCATTAAGACATGAATTATGAATGGGGGGCATTAGCATCCGTCTAGAGAGTACGTAACTATGACCAGCATTGTTATGCAGATTGTTACCGGACGGCACCGACCCTCCAATATGAGATGTTTGCAAACAAATATACATCGATAATAACCGCTTGTTGCTAATTGTTCTTGGAAATGCAAATTGTTGTAGTCGTTGTGACTTAAAGTTCTACTCTTATTGTCAAGTGAGGATTTGATAACAATGTTCTTCTTAAGGTCAATGATATAAGGCTTTTCACACTGTAGTAAGGTTGATATTAGATTATTGATTTGGTAATGAAAAGGTAAAGTATGATGAATGTAAAAACAGTAACAGTAGATAAAAAAACTTTAAGAGATACATATGTGTGGGTACACATGGATGAAACATTACCCTCACTGAGAACTAAACGCATGTAATCTTAGCTAGCTAGTCGAGATACTTTTAAAGGTTCCTTTTTTAACCCCCGACGCAAAAACGACGGGGTGTTATAAGTTTGACGTGTCTGTGTGTGTGTGTGTGTGTGTGTGTGTGTGTGTGTGTGTGTGTGTGTGTGTGTATGTGGCATCGTAGCTCCCAAACGGATGATCCGATTGTAATGCGGTTTTTTTTGTTTAAAAGGTATGTCAGTCGGGAGTGTTCTTAGCTATGTTTGGTGGAAATCGGTTCAGGTCTTCAAGGTCATCAGCTCGTTTGCTAGATGTGATAGGAATGTTACACGCTCAGTTTACTTGCAAGTATATGTGGGATCTGAAATTTGAAACACTAATGTCTTTTGGAACCACTGAGCTGGTCTTCTGTTAGGGCACCAAGGTAGGAGACGTAACCCTGAACTGCCTTTTAGTAAACCCATCGAGTTTGGGCTCGTTGAATTTGTCTTGACGAGTTCTGTCCATGTTTCTGACTGACAAGAACCTGTTGCTGGAAATGGGATGTGGCGGATGAAACCCTGAAATGCCGGAATGAAACGGATAAACCGATTTATATTTTTGCTGAAAATCTAGAATGTCCAAAGGTTAATCTTTATTGTTTCTCAGTGCAATTCTCCCAGAGCCAGTTTGTCATGAGGATTGTTAAACAGCTTCCTTTGGCCGAGATCGCATTTAGCGACCCCATCTTAAGATAAAATAAATTAAATGAAAGAAGGAAAAATTAAGGAGCTCCTTTAAAAAGCATGAAATAAAATTAAATTATAAATTTAAAAAAACCCCCGACCCAAAAAGTATGCAATAATTATGACAAAGGTTAAAACGCTAAACCCTATAAAAGCAAAAAACTTTTAACACTACGTAAACTAAATTTTGACGTGTCGGGGGACCGCTTTTTAACTTCATAAATACTTACATAAATCAAATGATACCTACCTAATTACAACAATCGTTAAAAAAAAAACACGTATCTGAAGTAATGAATTAGAGCGGTCCCCCGACACGACAAAATTTAGTTTACGTAGTGTTAAAAGTTTTTTTTTGCTTTTTATAGGGTTTAGCGTTTTTAACCTTTTGTCATAATTATTGCATACTTTTTTTGGGTCGGGGGTTTTTTTAAATTTATAATTTTTTCATTTAAAGAACCGTCTAATATTCAACTTTACCTTCAACCACAGAGACAACTTTGCTCAAAAACCGAGAAAGCTGTTTTAAAATGAAGTCCAAACTCCGGCAAAGTCAGCAGTCGGGAACAAACTCGCCGCAGTTCGAATAAACACTACGTACACCTTTATGTAGATAGTTCAGTGAGTTTACACCACGATTTAATGTCAAAACGACCACATTAACATTTCGTATGCAGTGAAAGTCCCCTCTGTAACCTATATATTCCATTGAATGCGAAACTAGGTAACTTTTCGCAATAGTGAAAAGCTACGGAGTTGGAACAAAGAGCTAGAAAAGTTCCGCCTCAAAAACGTGCAGTTTGCTTTAATTTTAACTTTGCAGATGATAGCAGCACAACAGACAGAATAATATAGTGATGTGGTTTTCTAATTTCGCTTAAGTTTTACCCATCGGTGCAACTCTTTCAATACTTTTCATAGAAAAGAAAACGAAACACTAAGTTACATTCAAATTCTATTCCACATATTGGATCACGGCAATGTTTTACCAGGGGAATACAACCCGACCTGACAATACAACCTTTGTACCTCACGTATTATTTGCTCACCTAAAACTACCACATCCCACGAGAAAACATAAGAACGTCACAAAAAGTGTACTCCCATAGATTCCATATATTATGGGTATACTTATGTAGGTGTCCTAGCACTTAAGATGCAAACAGTGACGTACAAATCTTGATACACAAGGGACAGACAGAAATGTACTGAGCCGATATTGTGTTACCTCGCTATACCGAACAAAGATCTCCGAATATCAGCCAACGGCCTAAACTTTGACTTTGACAGACTGGACAAAGACTTCAAAGGGAGCCTCTGTGAGGGTGTGCCATTAATAAAATGCTTTGGTGACTTTTATGTGGCGTTGTGCCTCTTCCAGTACTATTGATGTGTATTAGATAGGTTTGGGTACAAATACGTTGTTTCTTTGACTTGTTTTTTGAGAGGAAATGGTGTGTGTATGAGAGATTAGAAATGTACCTATTCAATGTCGTAGTGATGTTTGAAAACATCTAAAAGCTCTTTAAGTTGAACAAATTAATCGTTATTATTGTTGTCCGAAACTGCATATAAATGTCTGTCGATTTTTCAATTTATTTAGAAGGGTGAAACAAACTCTCATGAAAATAGCGCTCAAACATTACATTACTATAGAAATATAAAGTTAACATCCACAGAACATTTCAACCCACTTCTAGTTTACCATATTTATTCAAGGAAAACTCAGCACATTTCATTGTTTGCGTATTACGTGACTACAGGACCACTGTTCCTAGTAGGCAAGTTTCTATTTTCCACACATATACGGTACCTAAGGTTGTCGCAATGAAAATAACAAAGCCTTAGGTAATTTCGCTAATGCAAGTGGTTACACCCTATCTACATCGCACTTACAGCGGCTTCGCTCAAAGGTACCTATTAAGAGGGTCGACACACGGGATATTGTCAGACCTTCTCCGGTATATTTTGACTAAGTGTTAATATTAAGGTGCCGTACGATAGTTTGAGTGTACGAATGGTCTAAGAAATTGGGAACGGTGCGAGTATTGTGTTATAGTAATCACCTTACCTCACTGTCACGGTAATGGTTCCTGGAACTCTCGGCTACGTACTTACCTACAGGTTTGTGAACGCTGGGTAAAGAGAAACAGTCACACAAGTTTTACTTCGTTTATATTTGTTTCGCAGGCAATATCATACATTTACATAAGGCCAATAAATAAAGAAACACTGGCTCCACGATTATACACACAATCTGAATCTTTCGCCAGTTTGTAAAAAGAAAAATGAAACACAACACATCCGCATAAAATATGACTACGAAACTTCCACTTAGTATTATAGATACAGTTTACAAATTATTTTTTTCATAAATTCAACAATATTAAAAACGTTAACAATTTACAAAATTTTCTCTATATTTTATAGCATTTCAGATTTACATACATTTTCTCATAATACAGCTATAAAATTTTATAGATAACAAATTATATGAATGAGCAAATAAAGTTCTAACGTTTATAACCGCTTAGCTACGTTATATTATGTACATATACATTAACAGTTTATTATTTAGATATACAATTATTATGACACTGAGTAGTTTCACGCGCACGCGACGCAACACAATCGAGTTTCGTACTTTAGTAGAAAATATTATACAACAGCAATATAAGTATTTTAGAGTAACATAATTATTAAAAAATGTTCATGAATATGGATGTAATACACTCAATACTTTAAAGTTCCAACAGTATTTATTAACTCAATAATATTATTTCCATACATTATTAAGCATTTACAATGTTAATACAAGCTGACATCTGATGAAATGCTAATGACTATTACATACGTAGTTACACTTATTTACTGTTCGTTCACCGTTCTATAAAACGTACCATACGCAGTACCATAGTCTTTAATCTAAACGATAAACACTGTCTTACGTCCAATTAGTAAGACACAGACACTTCTAATTGCCGAACAATGCTGAGCCATGCACAATTTTAAGACAAACCAACACAAAAGAATTAGTTTAATTACGTTACACGCGAATACGTGACGAATTACGCTGGGAATTATACAGGGTGTTTGGCGCATGGACCGACACAATTTTTTGGGGGATTCGTGAGGCCATGTACTAGTTTTCACTCATAGACCCAATGTCCTATATGTCACTGTATTCGAGATACGATTTTTTTTGTTTGTTTTTAAAAATTACCGGAACTATCACCTTTAAAACGCTATAACTTTTCAGTCTGTTGTCGAATTTACACCAAATCACTTTCATTGCGTTCTCTGATGTATTATTATTCCAAATAAAACATAAATTCATAGCACTAGATGGAAAAAATACTTGTTGAGCTTCCAAAGTCTTAAAATGAAAAACGTATGAAAAATGTCAAATTCAAAATTAATTATAAAAAAGTAAAAGCTTTTATGAACTTCATTTAATAAAAAAATGCCTACTTAATACCCTTTCCAACGATATGCCACATGGGTGTGAAATCATTAATAATGTCGTCACAAACCTAAAGGTACACATTAACCAGTGCCAGGGTAATGAAAACACAAAAATGTTTTAAAATGTTTTAATTAAATTTAAGTTATAAATTATGTTCAAAATGACTGCCTCTGTTGCGAATGCATGCACGGCATCTTTTTCTAATTTCTACAGTCGTCGTCCTCAGTCGCATTTCTGCTTTCATAATTTCAAAGGCGCAATTTATTCTTTCGATTAAAATTTCTCTTGTGGGTACTTCAGTCGCATACACAATTTCTTTTGCACGGCCCCAGACATAAAAATCCAAGGGCGTCAGGTCTGGTGAACGTGCAGGCCAAGGAATTGGGCCGCCTCTTCCGATCCATGAATTTGGAAAACAGTTGTCCAAATGTTCTCGCACGTCTCGCTGGTAATGTGCTGGACAGCCATCATTTTGGAAAATAATTGGTTCTCCATCTAATACTGGTAATACCAATTCAGGTAAATCTTCGAGTAAAAATTCAAATAATTTTCTCCGGTCAGGCGCTCTGGTAAGAAATGTGGACCGATCAGGTGTCTTCAATAACCCCCCAAACGTTTACACTAAACTTAGTTTGAAAGGAACTTTGTCTTTTCTTGCGGGGATTTTGTCTTTTGCGCCCAATGGTGAAGGTTGTGGAGATTCACAATTCCCTCGTGATTAAAATTGGATTCATCAGTCCACAAAATTCTTTTAAAAATTTGTATCATCTACGTCCGTATGCATCATAAATCGGCAAAAATCGAGCCGTCTCCTGTGATCATCATCTATGAGACCTAGAACAATCCATTAAAGACTGGTAAAAATTCACTTTTTGAATGGCAAAAACTAACATAAATTTAAAAGATAAAATTAGAAAAATAAAAGTTACTAGGTATTTATTTGAAAAACGAACCAGTAAAGCTACAAGGATATTTGTAAACGTTTAAAATAAGTGTATGGTTAAAACCATTTTAAAATACAAGTTTTTTGGGTGCAAAATTTCAGCACAATAAGGTCGAAGATAACTGGTTCAAAATTTAGTTTTACGATTTCGCCTGATAAAATAAATAAAGTACTTAACGTACCTTGAACAGAAGTGTAGTGATACGCATGCTTTCCATTTTCCCGAAGAACTGACCAAACTTTCCAAACCGACAAGTGAAGTCTTTCAGCTACAACTCGAATACTTGTCGTTGGATCCTCATCAAAAGCTTGCAAAATGCTTTCATCAATTACAACATTATGTTGCCTCACATTAACGCGAGGCTCTTGGAAATTTATGTTTCCAGTCTCCCTCAGACGTCGATAGGTTGTAGCAAACGTCTCGTGGTGTGGTATACGCCGGTTAGGATAACGCTGCTGGTAAATTCTACGCGCTTCACGAGCGTTACAATTAGCGCTGCCATATGCCAACAACATGTCAGCATACTCTTCGTTGCTGAAGTTAGGCATTGTAACAAGCACGGTGAATACACCAACAGTTTAACAGAAAAGTTCAACAAACAAAACTTAACAAAAACAAACTTTAACAAAAAACAACGAAATAGGAAAACGTGAAATACACGGACACTTCCGATAGCAGAGATAGTCAAATCTCGACTAAACAAGGATCACATAACAAACTCCAACCCAATGATAGACAAAGACAAGAGATATTTTTCATGCGTAAGAAAGAGACAGGCAGTTTACCTGCCAATTACCTGCTTACCATTGTTCTATCAAACGGGTTCGTTGTTAGAGACGTTAGAGTGCGTGTTCGTTCCTGCTCTGATTTTGACGACATTATTAATGATTTCACACCCATGTGGCATATCGTTGGAAAGGGTATTAAGTAGGCAATTTTTTATTAAACGAAGTTCATAAAAGCTTTTACTTTTTTATAATTAATTTTGAATTTGACATTTTTCATACGTTTTTTCATTTTTAAGAGTTTGGAAGCTCAACAAGTATTTTTTTTCCATCTAGTGCTATGAATTTATGTTTTATTTGGAATAATAATACATCAGAGAACGCAATGAAAGTGATTTGGTGTAAATTCGACAACAGACTGAAAAGTTATAGCGTTTTAAAGGTGATAGTTCCGGTAATTTTTAAAAACAAACAAAAAAAATCGTATCTCGAATACAGTGACATATAGGACATTGGGTCTATGAGTGAAAACTAGTACATGGCCTCACGAATCCCCCAAAAATTTTTGTCGGTCCATGCGCCAAACACCCTGTATAGAAACAAATCCTTTTGAAGGAGAAAATTGAATATGAAAACTAAATATTTATTTAGATTTTAATGGACATCATCGATGATAAGTAGTCAGGAGACAATTTACACCAGAAAAAGTAAAAAAATATTATATCGGTCATAATAAAATGAATTTCTGCATTTGCAGTACTTATCCGGTCAGTACTTTCACTTTACACGCCATAAAAACTCCTATTATAATCTGAAAACGAGTAACTTTCGAGGATTTTTTCGTCTTAACTTTGCACATGGCTATAAGTAAAAGTTTAGCATGTAGCGAGGACTAAGGTCGTTATTAAAAAGGTTGCGCTCACGGAGAGCGCGGACGCGGCGGCGGTGACGTGCCCGCCTCCGCCTAAGAAGCTCGCGTCCTCGTCTCTTGGCCCACCTTCCCGGAGTGGACCCTGAAGACTGGAGCGGACGTCATTTGTTTCTTCGATAGAGTAGTCGCGATCGTCGTCGTCGCGAGACTTGCGATTTGGCAACTCCATTTCTATATTGAGGATGAAAAAGAAAATATTTTTCACATTCTGTCATACAAATGATGTTGATTCAATGATGCATTTATTGCAGGGTAATTGAGAAGTTATGTATCAAAACATGGCAGCATCATGTTTTTCACAAAATATCTCCCTATTTCAACATAAATTTAAATTATATTATGAACCAGCACACAATAGCGCAACTATCTCAGAAACACGATCAGACAGAACAAGCCGCATAGATGGTTTACAATCGGTTCTTGCTATACAAAGTTCCATTGACAAAGACAGCATGGCGCCTCCTTTGTCCAAGATCTTACTTACCGTATAACCTAATGTTGCCTTCGGCGTCGCCTATAGAGTTCTTAGATATGCACTTGTAGCCTCCGAGGTCACTTCTCTGTATGTTTCGGATAACGAGCCGCATCTGCACGCTGTAGGCAGAGCTGTTGATCTCAGTCATCTGGTATTTGTCGTTCGATATTATCATTTCACCTGGAATTTCATATAAGGTTAGTTATGTAGAAAGATATTGTGAAAAGGGATAGTTGAATGTAGGTAGGTATTGTTTGTATTTTTAAATTGACAAGGCGATTGTTTAAATTATGTGGTTATTTTGTTGGTTGTTAATTATCCGATATAAAAGATGACTACCATCAAATTGTCTGTCATTAAAGTAACCATTTTTAATGAACCTATTAAAATTTAATTAAAAACGTTCATCATCAGTAAATTAAAACGTCCTGTTGCACAATTATCAAATATTAATAAAATGTTGTTTACATAATGCCAAAGTCTTTGGTTTCAGTTGATACAGTCATTTGTTTCATCGCCCTTTATTCGATAGGCACAAGCCTTTCCGTCCATTTATATTCGGCCACTTCCGACCATTGTCCGCCGATATCGAATTGAAATATTGTTTCGGCATGTCGTGTGCGGAACAATACACTATATGCTCACATAATGTATCTACTTTGCAGTATGTGCTAGCAGAACGGCATTTGGTTAAAATAATATTCAATTTCATTTCATCCCATGTTGCAATGTCAACAAGCAAATGTTGATTTTGGGGGCAAGTGTTAACATTATTCGTTCGTGTTCAATTTGTCAGTCGGAAAGCTTAATGTGCTTCACAAAACAATAGTAATTACAAGGATAAACTGCCGCTTTGCGATTGTTAATCCATTAATAGCGGTGTATGTCGCGACCGAGCCACGGTTGGAGGGCTCGCTGTTTGCCAATCAAAATGTGGGCCTTGTTATGAATATTGCCTATTTATTTGGCTTGCATTAAGGGTTTAATTCTCTCTCTATTCAGTGTGATATCATTTGGGATCAAATTATTATTACTGTTCGTGTTTATAACTGGAACAGTCTGTATCTTTCCTGTTATATTGTGAACGAAGTTAATAAGAATACCAGGTTGAAGGAAACCGTATTGTTTTGTAGAAATAGTTCCTTTCTATTTTATTTTTTTAATGTTCTGATTTATCAAGAAATCACTTCAAACACTTTTAAGTTGAAACCAAACCCAGTTCAATAATGTCGGTAAATTGTTGAATAAAATATAAAGTCATAGGTACTACAGGATTTGTGCCTAGAAAATCCGTGAATCCAGCGAAAACAATCGGTGTGCGAATCTAAACACAGCCAACGTTTTGAATAATAGATACTATGTGCGCTGGTGTTTTTGATCTGTACTATACGTACTGCATATATGTTTGTGTTTCTTCTATCTATGTATTTGTAATGGATTTAACGCTGCATACTGAAAATATGATTGAACCTGCATGGAGTCCGAACTAGCTGAACGTTCAAACTTTTTAAAGTTTAACGACTTTGTGTGAGTTTAGCTCTTAGTTTTTCTGAAGGAAAATATGGAGACATGCTAATAATAATATACATCGTGATTTAAGAGGTAATTAAACAATTTATTATTGCTCTAACGGTAATTATTATAAGACATTAATTAAATTAATTTACAAAATATTAAAATCGTCAAAATTACCACTACGAGAGAAGTAAAAACGTCTCGTTATTGAAAGAAAACGTTCAAAATGTGTGAGTAGATTCTGGGTACAGCGATTTCGTTGAATATTTGTCGTGAGCTACATTATTACCGTGGCGGGGCCCGCGATGCCTCGTTCGTTCAACATTAAAAATTGCTTGCATTCTTCTTGCTTCGCTTTATTTTGTGGGCGGGTTTTTATTTTTTATTGCCAGCCAGTGACCATGGCTTTCTGGTATGAAATTGAAATTTTGGTTATAGGTATTTTTAATTAATAGGATTCACTTTGCTGTTTATTCTAACTGCGTAATTTGAATTTGGAATATAGATGCTCATTTTTTGCAGTTTAATCGTAGAACGTTAGGCTAAATTGTTATGAACTTGGTACCAACATTTTATGAAGATCCACTAGTGAATGTAACAGCTTTGTCACAATATTAGAAATTTGATATAGTATCTACCTACCTAAAATGACCTACCTAGATTATATTTTCCGAATGTTGTATTCTATAAAGGACAGAGTTTAATTCTAACACTATAATTGAAATGTGAAATTACTTCCTGCCCAGATAATATGTTTCGAAACTATTCAGTAATCTCGAAGTTTAATAATAGGACTATGATCTCAATACAATAGCAACAGTAGGAAGTCATTGTAATTAGGTATAAACTAAGTTGAAGACTTGAAGTCGTGTCTCTGTCCTGTTGACGAGCGGTGTTAAGCTATATTAATTTAGCCAACGACACTAACTACAATTAGTTGTACGCTCTCCACAGAATGATAATTCAAATGCAGGATATAACATAATTTTTTGTTCCTATAGGGATTGGCAAACGAACATCATCGTTATTCAATAATTCGACATCTCTTCTCCAGGCAGTCCCCAGAAAAAAAAAACGTCTGAGTGCAGTTAAATCTGGTCAGATACAAAATATCACCCAAACTAAATTCAAATTCCCTGTTTAATAATAATGATCTATTTATAAACCGAACCATACGCCAGTAAATCTTAATAAATGTTAAATAGACGGCAAGTTCACAGTAATATAATACAGTTTGGCGTCGCGACTTGATGCCATCGTTAATCTCTGTTACACACGAACCCACTCGACGGTTGATCTTACTTCAATTGATGGGAAGCTTCGTTTGAGGGTTGCGTTTATAGCAGTCGTGGATATTTATCCATGTTTATTCTACTTTGAAAAGTATTTTTTAAAATTATATTATTGACAGGTATCTACTAATCGCTCTCGTGTGTATACAGTCTTTAACCTTCATCGTAAAATATTCAAGTTTTTGGCGAAACCCTAGTGAAAATTCGTTGGATAGTTTTTGGGTTTAATAGGGAAGAGACAGAGTGATGCAGCTAGATTATTCTTTTAAATTAATGTAACAGTTTCATTCAATTTATTACACAGTGCGTTAAGTAAAAAAAGTGCAGAATATAATATTATAGGCCTATAAAAATTGGGATGAGAATTTAATGGACTTTTTCGTAATTTTTGTTGCTATAAACAAAATTCCAAAACATAATGAAAACAGTTAAACCTAGCATATGCAACGGAGCTGCACTTTGTCTGTGTACGTCAAATTCTTCAGGGAAATCGTACCCTAACAAATAAGTTGAGAAAAACAATACCAAAGAAATGTTCAGAAAGTATCTTCTTGATTGCATATTATTCCCTCGCGAAGGGTAAAGGTGTCGCTCCAATCACGAAATGGCATTAATTTATTAGGGGGAGTTCATCGCTGTAGTTTCGTTACAAATAAACTTGATGCGCCATTGTGGCTGTTGGCAGTATGTACACGTAGTTGTAAAACATGTACCATATGAGGAAAAAAAAAGTTTCTGAGTTGCCTACTCATTTTGTTAAAGTATATCACACTTTCAAGCTGTAAACTTGCACGTTTCTAGCCTAATGTTATAAATGTGTGTCTTTCTGTCTGACTGTAAATAAGATGAATAATAACAGCAATAGGACATTATGAAATAGGTTTCATGTCACTTAAACTATGTGAGTCCACGAAACTTAATCACAGGCATAAATTAATATCCTTAATTGTCCAAAATTGTTGCGTAATGGCGAACTGAAATTGGGGCTTGAGCACTAGCGAGCTATTACTCCTAAGGCGCTATCATATGTTAGAAGTGAGCACATTACTGTAGTAATGTTGCTTCATGCCAGGCAAATGGTAGCAAAACATCACATGTTATTACTGCTCCCACACTGTTTAACTGCTAAGATTGAGGATAAATCTTTTGTAATATGCAAGTACTACAACAGCATTTGGGAATTGCAAACTAACGTGGATATACATATACGAGACCGCAGGCTAGTTCATAGAATTAAATTTTAAAATATACACGCAAAATAAATACAGTTAAAAGCAAATGGTTCTTGGTATTCCTCTTCGATGTTTCAGGAATTTATGTATCGATAAATTATACGTTAAACCACGAGTTACTAAAATAAATGGACATTTTGTTCCATAACAAATTCAATTCGAGTAATTTGTTAAGATAATTAATGATCTTCGTGTTAATCAATAACCTTAACAATTACCTAATAGCAACACGATTACAATAGCTTCATTAATAACTGCGGTCAAAACCGAAGACATCGAGATCTGTCAAGAGACGTGGCTTTGGTGCTCGACCCGGCTGACCACAAATCTGCGGCCGGCCTGATGCAGCTGACACCTCTACGGTGGCCGGCCGCCACTGACACGCCCTCTTTTGTTTATTGTTGACAACTTCGTTAATTAATTGTCAGTTTACAGAATTCAATTGAAGGCGTATCGAATGGTAATGAATGGATCGGACGATGCCATGTCAAGAACTTAGAGTGAAGATTAATTGTAAATTTGTCGAATAGTTTACGATGTTTTGCGTAGGAATTGCAAATAATAAGTTTTTTTTTTCATTTGTTTCGATGTCGAGTTTATTATTTTACATTACAACAGCGAAAACGAGTTTTTATCCGCTACAGAACAATGTACATCTACAGTCATGACGCAATTTAAACAAGCCTTCATATATAAATTGAAACGAAAATGTTTCGTAAAAAGCGCCATCGGAAAATAACCTGTACATCATGACAATAAAGTAAGCAATTTTATTTAAATAAAACCCGATTGAAATTACAACAAAAAGTTGTCGCAAGGCCTGGCTGCGAATGGCGGACACTCCCATTCCATGTCCGGTGCGGCCGGCACGCCGCTTGTCCCATCTCGTCACGCCCGTGTATTACCTAATTTAATTTGTAGTCCCCGCAATTTATGGGCCGCAGAAGAGCCGTCTACCCCCACTGTTTGTTACTAACAGTCCAGACATATGTGCCGTACGTCATTTGATTGTTAATTGCTTAAAAGTTTGCAAAGCGAGGTGACAAAACCAAAGTACCTCTCTTTAATTCGAGAAATTAGATTAGTAATGCTAGAACTGTTTCATGATTCTGCAGTAAAATGCAATAAAAGTAGGTACGTTTTATCATGAAGCATGCAAAAAATATTGAATATTATCAAAATAATGAATTTTAATTTCCATAATGAATATTTAAATGTGCAAATGCGTGAGGGAGCACAAGAGATCAAAAGCCTGAACCCCTAAATGCGATCTTTTGGAAAATGTTTTTGCATAGTTAATAATTAGGTAGTGGCCATGTTTTTGAACTTTGAATTTTAACTGACTACGTGTTTTCGTTTGGTTCAAATGGAAAACTAAAGTGCATAAATCCAGGCGGTTTAGTTTTGGCGAGTAATATTTGGAATTGAATTTAGATTTGTACGAATATTGTGGTACGTACGTGAGAGTAAATATTGTGACTGTAGCCTAAAGCAATTTGAAGCGGGCGGGCCAGCGGTCTTTGTTGCATATCGGGCGGTAATAGAATTTGGTCCGCTTTTTGCGCGGGTGGTCGCTTCGACCGCGTAATAGCGAGCTCGGTTGCCTTTGTAACTGCATCTAAATCTGCCTGCACTATGCATTGGCCTTGTTAGGCTATAACCAATTATTTCGTACTGATACTCCTAAAAGCTAGGATTTGTCTCAGCGGTGTTTATTTCTGATTAAGATAACGTACAAGTTTCTCACCTTCTTGTTTGAGTCTGAACTTTGGTTGCTCAGTGTATTGGTGTGGCTTAGTATTTCATCGCGTTATGAACTTGTTTGAAAGTTTCTAACTAATAATAACGGTGAATTTTTGAACTGCAAGTACAATGATTTTGGTTTTGATAATTGCGTAAGATATTATCATAATAATGTATGTAGATTTCATAGTTATCTAAAAATATTACTCAAATATTACCAATCAGCAAAATTAATTTCAAAATCTCAATTTGAATGCGTCCAACTTTCAGCAAAGTGTGACTGAACTCGCATTGGACCGCATAAACTGTTCGATTAGACCGACAAAAAATATAAGTTTAAAGACCGCATTGCGAAAAAGTTTTGTTCGTTTTATCGGGCTTTGGTGGAGGACCGTTCACACATGTCGCGGCATGCGGTGCGGTGGCGAGCGGCAGATGACTGCGAACGGCAGAGGACGGCAGTGGACGGCGCCGGACGGCCCGAAACCCGTAAATCCATTCCTAACTCGACTTTAGTGGCCGGCCGTTGTCTGCCGACCGTGCCGGCTGTTTGTTGCAACGCATTATCCACTTGAAAACTAGCGCTTCGACTAAAACGTATTTTGGTATGTCGGATTCCGATTGCGTTGGCCTGTCTTCGATGCAATAAAACTGAATGAATTAAACCCTGTAAAGTAACACTGATTACATTTTAGCTTATATGCTTATTTTTGGTGTCTGTCTCAACTAACGCAATTTGCTGCATCTCTATTTCATAAACATTGCGAAATTATACAGAATGCCAGCACTGCATTGTCAGTTTTATGAATATTAGGATTTACGAGGGCGCGTGGCGTTGGGTCAGTTTTGTTAGAGTCACGACATAATCTCTAGCATTTGATCTTTATTTCCTTCATCTACATACGTAAAACAAACGTAAAGTAAATATTGAGCTTATCTCTGGCACATCTCCCTTCGTTACTCTCCGAGTGCTTTTGTCCATCTGTCACCCAAGCACTAAATAAGCAACTTTTATCCTGAGGCTGTCATTTTAATGAGAAATAATGAAGTTGCCGACCTCTCTGATGTTTTGTTAGGTTAAGAGCCTTATTTGTATTAGTTAGCACGTGTTTCTGTATAGGTATTTCACAGGTTATATTTCACTGTGGCCAATTTAGTTCACCTTTTGACGGTCGGCTATTTACGTTAACCGGCTGACTTAATGTTACTGAAATTGCTCCTCGCGCTTTGTTTCTACAAATAGTGATGATAATTAGATTCTGATACCTACAGTTAGATGATTTGACTAGACGTTTAGTTTAATAAGGGTAAATTGATCAATACCTACTAGACAAAATATTTCAAATACATATTTATTCCAATATAACTGAGGTATTCTAATCTCCGACAAAAACAAGGCTCATTAATTAATTCGTGGCCCAGCAATATTTCACGTTGTCATCGTCGCTATAATTATGAGGTCGTTAATAAGCCGTAACATAGGCGCCATATAATCAAAGTAAAAATAAATCTTTGCGAAATGAAAAACGGACATGAAATAAGCGCATATTTTTTCCCTTTAAATACGTCCATAAAAAGGCAATAACTTGTAAGCAAGCACTAGCCCCCGTGGCCTGTCAAAGAGGATAGTAGGAACATGAATAACGGTTCTTTTAATGACTGCTTTAACGCTTTCAATGTGCTTTATGAATAATGAAATTAGTTGCTTATTCCGTTCTCGAGGTTCGTGCTTAGTACTTAATAGAGTTTATGAGTAGCGCGGCTCGTAAACATCTTCAGAACACAATCAGAGATTATACTAATTATAGCTTGCGTTAGCTGATTAAGAGTGGCGATAACCAAGCGAAACTAGAGAAAAACTAGTTTCAATTAAAGCTTTACATGAAAAATTGGTTTCCTTGAAATGCATAAGTATTTATATGATTCTTTATACATATAATTTATTCCTTTTTCACCTTATTACAAAGATTTTTAACGCGTAAGAATTAATTAATATAAATAGAAAAGATTCCGAGAATTACCACGAGTACGATTTGTATTTTCTCGATATTCATCAACGTACTTTAATGTAGTTTATTTATTAATATTTTAAATAAGCCACCTTCTATCTTTACTTAATCTGTGTATGTGTGTAAGATCAACTTTGTAGACTAATGTTGAACATTGTAGTGTTTCTTTGTCGTCAGTACTTTGTACTAAGTCGCCTTGGTGGCTGTCCAAGTTTGGCCACCATAAAACTAGCCAGAACAGATTTAAACAAGCTTCTTAAACTTCAACTTACGAGTATTTTTATTTAATGCTAAAACTTAGAAAAAGAATCATTTTTCCACCTTCCAGTTATTAAGGGTTGAAAATTATGTGGTGGGCGGTTTCATTCTGTGGAAATTGCTTACAAATACCTCAGTTGTGGGCGTCTTAAATGTTATCACATTTTGCTTAAAGGCTGTGGTCACATCTACAGAAAATGCGTACGGAAAGTACTTGAAGAAAAAACTTTGTATACTGTTGGTCAGTTTCTAGTGAGGAAGGTTCTTGCGTCTTTAGATAATGAGACTTTAAAAGTGTAGAAGTATTCATGATTGATTGTTGTAGAATACAGCTACTCATATTTACTTTTATCAAACTTGCAGCCGTGTTCGTCACCGTAGCCAATTTGAATGTGTTCAAGGTTTTAAATATATTCTGGTAACTGATTATTGTCTGTCCACAGCAACAATAAGCGTGATGATGTCTCATTAATATCTAATGTTGTTTTGTTTTTGTTCTTTTAATTAACTAAATGAAGATTATCCTCATCCTCAAAACCTCAGATTTGCTCAATAATGGCTTTACAAATTTAAGTAGCTATTAGCGAAGTAACCTTTCATAAGCTAAAGGTAAAGTTTGGCCTGAGTCTAGGCTGTCGTCATTAATTATGCTCAAAGGTTAACAGACTAAAATGTGGTGTTGCTCAACTAATTAGTAACACACTTTAACTTTTGCTATTAGTTTTGGAGATATACCTGGATTTACTCATACGAGTTACAAAAACTATCGTATTCCTAGCTCTTTGACTGCCAGCATTTTTGTGTCTATTCAAAAGAGGTTCATCGTCCGAACAGGAATATATTAAGTAAATGGTTTTGGCAAAGAGCCTAGCCGGAATCTGTACTTTGACTGGTCAACTACAGCTCGTAAATAATGTTGGATTAAGTTCTATTTAGTAAATTACATAAAAATTGGGTTCATGAATACATACAAAATATACAAAAATAGTGGCTGATGTCATATATTATTCAGTCAATTTTTAAATACCCACCTTTAAGTTTATTATTTTATAAAAAACATCTTACCATTCTCTCTGGTCCAATAGTTGATGGCTTTCGGCGAGGCCTCGACGTGGCACTGAAGAGTGACATCGGTCCCCGTCGGAGCGCCTACCAACTGGTTAGGCACTTGCACCAATGGGTGAACTGCGAACAAAAGAGAATTGTGAAAATATATAGGTAATCAATATTCTAGCTGAACTAATAGTAAATGCTTTGATTAGTTGCTAAGTAACATCATCAAGGGTCAATAGATACAAGATTAAGTAATGCTTAGTAGGTCCCTGGATGGGTGATCATTATGAGAAGGGCACCGCTGACACTTGTGCATATTTTTCAGTAACTCGTTATGAGAAGCCAGAAAGTCGGACAGTTAAGGAGCTCAGGTAGGTAGTCGCTGCATCGAGGCAAAACTCTGGTACTCAGCTGCATCTCTAAAACTCGAAAACGACTTCAACATATTCAAGAAAAGGTTAAACAGGTGATGATTAAAACTACTTTTAAATGTGTACTTAATAGGTTTTAATTGCAGTCAGAATCTTAACGTCATTGTCATAGTGGCAGTGGTGAGTGGGTGTTAAGCAACTAGCTGGTTTGTGGGTAGCAAATCACAAGTTACAACCGCCCAACTAACAATAGATGTGGGTGCTTTGAGCATCTGGTTGCTGGTCAAAAATGCGTTTTTATCTTATAAAATCCTTTCGATTTTCACGACATGAACAATAATATTATAAGAAAAGGGCAAAATAAAAATTGTTCGTTGCGTACCACCTGAGCAAAGTTATTAGTCGAATGACGCTATCGACATGTTCTTTAAAATTTACATCTTTATACTCGTAGAATTCCAAACTTGTTTTTTTTCTAGCTATTCTTTATATGTTATCTCTACTTTCATTTTAGTTTGTAGTTCTCTGGTTGTTTCATTTAATGTTGACGAAATAGTTAATTCTGGGATTATCTTGATGAAGTTGAGGATTCTAATTTATTTTATAAATAAAACTTCTCCTTATCAGTTACTGTGGTGAAGATGAGAGGACTTTTAAATTTTAAATTAAAATTATCGTTATAAATGCTTGCCTACCAAATTTATTCATGGTAAATATTATGTTTTTCATCGCAGCGATGAGTGTAGTCGAGCTAATTTATATTCTGATAATAATTTAAATTAGGCGAAATTAGTTTATCTTTACAATAGCTATAAAAATGTAACTGTATAATTTAACTAATTACTTTAACATTTTTGTCGTATATAATATGTGCGGAAACTTTACTATCAACAAAGTTAAGAATAAATTGATCATTGTGTGATATAGATTTTTTTTACTATTCTAATTAATCAAGAATTTAAAACAAAAAAAATTATTACAAACAAACCGTCATCTCTAAAAAACATCCGACACAAAATCCACAAAGAAAAATCATTACATCTGACTCTTTCGAAATAATTTCATATACTGTGAAATATTCGAAATGAAACACGAGGCTGCCTAGTGAGCAGTTTCATTCACATTTTTGTTACATTACTTTCTATTTTCGCCTTGCGTTTATAAATAGGCGCTCAAAGCCTCTGCATTTGGCATGAACTGCATACGCTGGCATTCGCTTGCATACTTTGGAAACATGTTATTTTATATTTATAACTTCGCGCACTAATAAAGGAGAATGTGTTAACAAAATGTTTGTAATAGCGCCAAAGTTAACATTTGTGTTTGTGTGAATATGTTTGCTTTTTTAATATTCAGAATTTGCTTAGTTTAACCCGATTTGTGTTCGCACTATTTGTGTTTTTATTATGTCGTGCTTTTGAGGGAAATAAAATTCCATGTTATTCTCATTTATATTTAAAAAAAAAATCAGCATTTCGTCCTTTTATCGTTTGTTAATTTTTATTTATGTGAACGGCCTCCTAGTAATGATAATTTTTCAAAGTTTATCAAAGCAAAACGTTGTTAAATACACATTAGCCTCCGTTCCTTTACAAGTGCAACGGGCGGTTCTCATTGCCACTCAAAATCCACTGCAATTGCATACAAAATCATTCATATTTGTCAGTCAACTGCATCATGACGTCATATTATTAACTGTGGTTAGCGTTACGTTCGCGTTAATTAATGGAATGACGGTAATTTATTGCGGGGTGAACTGCATTAGTTGCGAATAAACTTTTACGTTCATACGAGCATTAAACATGATACGATCTAATCTATTTTGGTAATGAGTTATGGTTTTGACTGACTGTACAACTGTGTACGTATATTTATTGTAAGTTATGTTTGAAAAGCGCAGTGTTGTGCGCATGTATAAATGTTCGTTCTAGAAAGACCGTTACACTAATTCAGATAGGGTAGAAGTAAAAGTAGCTTTTGTTTTTTAATAAAACTTACTGATATTATGTTTTGTTAACGTCTCGGTAGCTACTCAACTAAATGGCTACGGCATAGCTACGGCGTAGTGCATACGCTACGATTTTGACAAAATCTTTTAAGCTTCATGTTACTTTACGCAATGTTTGTCGAAAGATACGTATGTGCGAAGTACACCTTAGTTTCCACAAATCATTAGTTAGTTGGCAAGTTTGGGTAGTGTTGTCAGTGCGCAGTCTATAGCGTTCCCGGCGACGCGGCGACGTTGGCGCACTCTGTTTGCTCGCCTCGCTCCGCCACTTTGGTAAAACTCCGCTGCGTCTGTCAGGTGTTTACATTGAATATCATTCCGCCTGGCTGCATTACTTCTGTTTGCATTAACTATTTAACGGACTAGATGTTTGCACGCAATTAAACTACAGTTTCAGACAAGGTACGGTTAGTTCGCAGCGTTATGTACTATACTTTTAGTGAGGCACGTAATCCAACGCAGGCCCCAGCCAACTCAGCCTTTCATTATAACTTTTGAAATTGTATTCATTCATCTGTACTCGACAAAATGGTAAGTTGCGAAAAGAATTTTATAATGCTTTTATTTGAATCAAAAGATGTTTCGTAATTAACAAAGGCCCTGATTCGAAAAGATACCGAAAGGTTAAAATGTCGAAACGAAAGCGCCGAGTTGTTCTGAAGCGAACGGATTATTTCGAAAATGTAAACAATCGCACCAGCATCCCCAAAAGTCTATTTAGGGTGAATTAAGGAAAACGGAATTTTCTTCCACGACCTTAGATCGGAGCTTATTTGCGGTTATTCTCTTTGACCGTCGTTAAGTTCCTTTGGACGGCTTTTACGAGTTTGAGTGGCCAATTTAGCGAACAAAATCTGAACGATCAGAATTTTTGTTCTAATTAATAACTCCAAGGGGCTACGAGGGTAGCCTTTTGCTTATTAAATAAAGCGGAATAATGAACAGTCGAGACGTTAATCTAATTGCAATTGCGTTTTATTCAGTTGTATTTTAAAAGTGTTCAAGCTTTGGAATATTTTACGTTTATACTATGTGTGTTAAGTGCGCAGTATATCTATGTGTACCTTAAAGAACGTGATTAAGCAATCCCTAACTGTATAAGTAGATAGGAATTCTCGCAGCAATCAAAAGTTAGGGGAGTTTTCTCGGGAAGGATTCCGCGCGGAATTCTTGAAGTGACAGTTTGATTAACCGAGCGGCGCACACGCTTTCGCCGTTTTCGGATTTCTTGGCGTTTTGTAGCTATTACCTGTTTTAGTTGACTTCGGAATTTCTTTAGCTGCAGTTTTAACCTAACAATCCTTACAAATACGTTGCATTCACGACGCTATCCGAACTCAGACAAACTCATAAATCAGGGCGAGCGCGGAATTAACACTACAAGAGAAAATATATACTAAAATTAATTATCCTTAACTGCTGGATCCTCTTTGCAAATTGATCGCGATTTGTTCACGTTCGTTTGGCGTGTTTCTTTTTCTCTAAACTCAATTTAGCGTGTCGCCCGCTGCCGGTGAATCAACTGAGAGTCCTCGCGTTACGTAGCACTTACAGGCTCGAATGAATTGCTTCACTTCTACTACTAAAAAAGTGTTTTTATGTACCTTCGCGGCCACAAGTCCACCCAGCCCGCTGTTATCATTCGTTTTCGGGGGGAGGAAATTTAAATTAAATATTTGAGAGCGTTAATTTTGTCTCCTCATCGAGCGAACGCGACGCATTCTTTGTGAAGTAATTAAACTGAGTGGAAGGGTTTCAGACGGCAGTAGTTTGTTTGTTCGCTTGAAATTGCGTTTCCTATGAAGTGAATTTCTCTCGGTTGTCGTCAAGCGATGTTGGCTTTTATTTGTTTTATAGATATGAAATGTCAAGCATCTAAAATGTACACTTATAGAGCGATGCGTGATTTATACGGGATTATATCAAGCGAACATTTTATTTCCTGTAAACGATCGGCACTTGGCAACTCTGTGATTAAATCTAAATAACTTGTTGAATTATTTAGTTGGTACGTCCGTACAAATATAGTATCCAATCAGAATGTTTACATCGACTGCCAATAACAAAATGCAAATACGTATTGGACAACGCATCCGTCCGTCCACTGACCCGCTAACTGGACGAAAAACTTTTATAGGCGCGACTTTGAAGTCAAGCGCGAGAGAACCAGACACTCACACTGGGATTATTATTACTTTTGGGTATTTTTATGGTTGACTGTGAAGTTTGACGTAGATACTTACAAAGTAAGTAATTATAAAAATATTGTTCTTCATAGTTATACAACAAATTGGGTTCTATATTTAAGAACAAAACGGATCCCTCTGTATTTTGCCCAAATGACGCCCACGTACTCTTACTACAGGAACAATCTCATAGAGCATCTCTGTCTCATAGACTGTTTTATGACGACAGTGATTTAGATTTTAGTGTCAAACAGAGATAGTGCTATACAGGTCTTATAGCACTGTCCCTTTTTGGAATGAAAACTGAATCAGTATACCAGCTTTTGCATTTGTGTAGCTAAACTGAATTCAGGAATTTTAAAAGAATTTTCTTTTTGGCTATTTAGAAGATAATTATTTTAAAACGTCGTAAAAAGCAATATAAATAAACTTTTTTATCACTGATTACCCTAAAAATAGCCGATAATTTAACCAAAAAAGATAACACAATTTAGTATCGAGCTCTCGTTGGACAGGTCTGGTGATTGAAGGCTTTGTTTGATCATTGTAATAATAAAAAACCCTTTTATAAATTTACAATGAACGTTGATGGATCGTTGCAAATACACACATTATGCTGCGGTTGTTTTTAACATATTTTACATTGTTTTTAACCGAAAATCTCAAGTTATAAATAGAAAGCTTGATGATAAATTTAACAATTAAAAATAGGATTAATTGGACATCAATGATTGACCTCAACATTCCATCATCTGCTTAGCTTTCACCTTACTACATGTGTTGGGTTCGACTTTCAGTCTAACCGGATGCAGTTGTACTATGAACTAATACAACTTCAAAAATCCCAAAAACACTCATACACTCTCAAAGAGCAACTACCCCAAATCGTCCTTAATACATGTGTTAATTAATTCTAATAACGACAAGCTGAATAATACGAGCGCAAAGTAGTGGGAGTCACCTGTGAACTAATAACACAGGGTGATTGCACCGCCGCGTGTTCATTATAGCATTATCCCCGAAGGTACGTTCCAGCAAATGACTTTGAGCACCATGCTCACTGTGCAATGTACGTCTTGATTATGACGGGATGACGTCACACTGTCTTTGCGGATTTGAGTATTGTGTTCATCAAACAGTAGGATTTTTAATGTTATGTTATTGAACATCTTATCTCGATACGGCTAGAATCCAGTAAGTCTGACAACCAGTCTTACCCAGGAGTTTGTCTTACCTGAGGAGGTCAGTAAGGCAATCGCTCCTTGTAAAACACTGTGATGTTAAAAAATATTCCACAATATAATATTAACAGGTATAAATTAATGTAAACGTATGTGAATATATAGGTCGTAGTCGTCCTAGTAAGAGTTCTTATGTTTTATGTGAAGTGTTATAAGTTACCTAATCGGCATCTTCTTGTAGTTTACTCAGAAGTGTAAAAGACTCAAAAACAACTTGCTCATTTGATGCAGTTTAACAGTCCTAACAATATTTAGACATACCAACGTACCTTAGCTAAAAAATAAAATTTTTAATCACAAAAAAAAATCTTCCCCATCTATTTACCCAGCCAACTAAACATAAATACAAAGTGGTTACACTGTCATCGGTTTTCAGATTCATGAACTGATCAGCTTCAATTCCCAATAGCATAACACTATCCATGCAAATGGAAATGGGCGTATGCACCTGTGCGTCACACTATAATTCCGCCAGTGATTTTGCGATCGCCGTGCGAATACGAACGGTTGATCCCGACAGATAGGAGATTAATTTGTCTGAGTGCTGGCGAGAGCTAAACATAGATACATGGTTTTTTTCTTTCCCTGTAATGCATTGTAAAGGAATGTTTGTATGTGCATTTTTATTCATTAAGGTTCCGAGTATCAATCTATGAAAGTTAGTCTTCTGATTAATAATATCACACCATTTTATCCGAGTGTCCCCTACACTTAGATGGTTCTTTGAGGTTATATAATACTAGTTGTGCCTCCCCACAAATTTTGATGAAAGTATTATCACCTAATTACACTGTCTAGTCCAGATTCAAATGCCGAAGGGCTCAAAATTTAGCGCTTATAACCACAAACCGATAAGCAAAACAAACGAAACTATTTCGTTGATTAGTTTTCGAAATTGAACAAATTAGATTCGGATACAAAGCTGACGATTGTTTTAACATGTTGTATTAAAATGAAGTGATTGGCATTAACAACAGAATTTGTTATAGAGTAACTAATTCTTGCCTCCAATTCTCGTAGCAAATAGCGCTGCTACGCTGAGTACGCTACAACATCGTCGTAGTTGCTACGTAATTTGTAGCTCGTCTGCTACGCAGCTACGACACTCTGAGGCGCATGGTGTAATTTATCCCTCTCTAGATACGATGATAATAATCTAATACTGAATTATATATAACAAAGCATTGTATAATGTAAAATGAATTTGAATAAGTGAGAGTCTCTTTGAATAATCTACAGCGCACCAAAATATTGTAACTCAAACTTATCAGACTATTCTATCTATAATTGAAAACGGTACTAAAACTAAATTTCAATAGTCAACGGGGCAGTAACTTTCTACGCTTTGGAGCGAATAATTTGGATGCAAGACACGCACCGAAGATGATACGTGATAACACGAAAATCTCCCAATTGCTTACGTGTTCGAGCCGGCGGGGCCGGTGTTCTCAAGTCACGGAGTGATAAGCAAATGGAGTGATAACTTGGTACAATAAATACTACCTTTAAGGACTCACAAATTTTAAATGTTTATTTAAAAATCAAATTTAAATATTTATTAAAACCTACTGGTTTTTATAACCGATATTTATTAACTTATTTGGTTATTATTAACCAGTTGATTTTAATACGAATAAATGGAAGCAATTTGTTTATTTGCGGTACATGAATGATTCAGATTATTATTGACGTGTTGTCAGTTGCTTTCAACAAAATAAATATATTAATATTTTATTTATCTCCAGATTACCAGATAAACCTTAAATTCAGTGAATCTGTATATTTATTTTTGGTTTTGATTAAGTAGGTCAGTGGTATCACTCGGAAATAGAGAGTAATATTAAATAAAACAGGTTATGTAAATATTAAATATAATTCACATAAAAATAATAACGCATTCGTTGGATTTGCAAATAAATCACAATTATACACATACGTTAGTATTATACTTTGTGTTTTTAGTGGCCAGAGTGCCCACTCCATTGACTCCATACTCCATGTCTTAAGTTAAGAAACTTGAGACCAGCGGAACATTGAATAAGTCCCGGTTATAAATTAGGACGATCGTTTGATAAGTGAGTTCGCAACGTAACGCTTTTTGCTCATGCTTAACTCAGGTGAGTAGACTTTATCGATCATTGAATCGATACACGTTTTGAATATGTAATCGAATCGGAAGGGAGATGAGCTACAAAATTAATTCGATGGGTTTTTTTTGTGCGTCCCATGTTTTTGTTTTCGGGTAGAATAATTCGATTAACGCTGCATTGAGCGTTTTATTTGCTTTTAGCTCGAGGAATTTTTATTTCGATAGCTTTATGATTTTTTAATGTAAATAAAGTGTATTGTACATTTTTAGTAAGCCAATAAAATATGACAATCATCGGCTCCTCTAAAAAATACTTCATTATGCAATATTGTTTGTTTTAAAAAAAGTATTATATTAAATACCTTATATTTTACCCCTTTAATTTATAAACACAAACCATTGTCCTATCTCCTTGCACTACAAAACACCACCACACACAACACAGAATAATAATAATAACTCATCCGTCTCCCCTACATTATTACACTTGTACACATATCAGTAATCTTATCAGTAATGAACTCGAGTACTCACAGTGTACATGCAGCTTTATGTCCCGAGCCTTTTCCCAACTAAGTTGGGGTCGTCTTCCAGTCTAACTGGATGCAGCTAAGTACCAGTGTTTTACAAGGAGCAACTGCCTATCTGACCTTCTCAACCCAGTTACCCGGGCAAACCAGTACCCCTTGGTTTGATTGGTTGTCAGACTTACTGGCTTCTGACTATCCGTAACGACTGCCGAAGATGTTCACTGACAGCCGGGACCTACAGTTTATCCTGCCATCCGAAACGTGTCATTACTGTTACTTGTTCCAGCCTTTTTTATTGTCCCACTGCTAGGCAAAGGCCTCCTCTCACATGGAGAAGGATTGAGCGTTAATCACCACGCTTGCTCAATGCGTGTTGGCGATTTCAGACTTTATAGTCCAGGTTTCTTTCTTTCTTTTAGTCAGGCTTTTTGTCAGCCATTGGTGTACTAGATATACTTAGCTTTCTAAGTATACACAAAGATATAGGATATACAAACTGGTACTTACAGTGTACATGCAGCATTATTCTCTTGCTCACTGAGGGCGGTACTCCGTTCGCAGCGATGCACAGGTATGCGCCCATCTCTGAGCGCGTCACTTTCGTGAGATTCACTATTTCTCCTTCTAGTGACGTCACTGGAACAAATGAGAATCATAGAAGAACATGTTGAAATAATAAGATTTATGAGTAAAATTTTGATTACGTTTTCATTACTAGTAGTATTAACAGTGTTCTAGTCATAGGGATGACACATCAATGCGTGTTTTTGTAAGTAAGAAATTTATTACATTTCTTTTGGTGGGGAATAATCAAATGATCCCTGGGAGTGTCGGTCTCTTACTAACTAAAACCCACCATGTTCCTTCCTAAGCCCTTTATGTACCAGGGCCGTGGTAATTTTTTCTAAAAATCCCGAGGACCCGGGAACTTTCTACTGTCTTTTTCTTGCGATATCAAATAATAATATAATCATCTATTTATTTCTATTCAGAACTTTCCTAACTATATTTTATTATCTAACACTTCTATTTTACTTTATAAGCCGTCTTTTAAATATGGAATCATTATTTACACTGCAACTCAAACACTCCGTTAGCAACTTTGAAAACCGTAACAAGTGCTCAAGTTAGTTAGAAAAAAACAGATTGTAGAAAAAGAGTGAAGAAATCAGGGCGTTTAGCTTCCAGTTCATTCTATCATTGAAACCTGACTTGAAAATAAATGAACGAGATTTACGTTTGTGTTGAATGAGCAGTGGAAAGACTTAGGAAGCACCTTCAGTTCTTATTTTAAACTTTTACCTGAACTAAGATTGAAGTACAAGATTGTTTAGGAAATTCAGTAGTGCCAAGGTGCCAATAAATCCTTAGATATTCACATCGTATAAAAAAAATCTGTATGTTCAGGTACTCACTTCCTATTTATACAAAAAAATTATACTACCATAAGTTATGCTACTTTCACTTGGAATATGTGAATTATTACTTATGTTATTCCTACAGACAAGACGTAAACTTCCAAACTACCTATTTTGTTCTCAAAATTAGCTCCAACCAACAGTACTACGTACACACTCAACAACAGCCAAAGCAAAGACGAACGAAAACGATTTTGAGCACTATCTGTCGAAGTGCTTACATTACATTTCGCCAGTAACTGTTCAAAAACACTTGTGAACCGCCAAAAGTTGACGGGTTGTGTAAACAAGCCCCGTTAGTGGTTCCAACTCGAGCTGTTTTCCTGACACCTTGCTCGAATGGCGGCCAAGTACGTTTACAGCCATTATTCAAACAAGAGGATAAAAAGCTAGGGCAATATTTTCCGAAGGAGCTGTACACCGTTGATGGTTTAAAGTGTAGAGCTCTCGGTGGCGGGACGACGCTTCGTTAGCAAACAATGCGCGCACAGGGCAAGCTGTTGAGTCGAATCGCGTTGTTTTAGATGTAATATTTCGAATGGCTCCGAAAGAGCTCCTTGTGTTAAGTAGCCGTGTTATTAAACTAGGAAATGATATGCAAATAGTATTACAGTACATTGTGGTGAAATTAAATGACGTACATAAACTTTTATTATAGGGTTCAAACATACCACTTTTTGACTGACATACAAATTTTGACTAATTGATTATTAAACTGACTTTTTTGTAGAATATTATCCGAAAGTCACATGTAAAGCTACGCACAGAAACATGCCCATTTTATAAAATAACGATATCTTCAAACAAAAAAAACATTAAACATATTATAGAGAAAAAAGATGCGAGAAAAATAATTGTAAAAAATATTAGTAGACACACTACTCCACGAATTGTTGTGCTGTCTTCGAAGCGGACCGTTGAATAAACTTGGCCTGTCGATGTGTCATAAGTCAAGTGACGCTTGAGCCCCGGACCCCTAGTGGTTTTGCCACAGACACACGAAATCTTTAAAAGGATCCTTTATAAATACTTAATAGTTTTCATAATAGTTTTTTTTTTATGCTTTGCGGGTTTTTGGTGCTTTTTAATCAAAACAAAAGAAGTATAATGCACATAAAACAAAATAAGTAGCATTTGAAGAAGTTAGTGTTTCGAACTTTAAGACTTGTCTTGCAAAACTTTAATTAATAGTGTTGAACGATTGAACTGAAGTTTAAACATAGCCAATAACTGATAAAAGGAATTTCAATTTATTAAATTTCGGATTCAAAGTTTATTTTCAAAGTTTTCTAATAATATTGGCACTAATCGCGTCACCGCTAAAGTCTACGGTAAAGGCGACAAAAGTCCAGTACTTTGGTAAAGTGTCGTCGACTAAAATGGAAAACCAACATTTTCTCATCACTCCTTGTTCCAAAGTTATAATTTTAATTATGAATTCGAAACGTTCTGTACTGAGTGGGTAATTATTTATTTTGTATTAGGGTGGGCTACCACCCTTCTAAGAGAAGTGCTTCTATTTAATAAGTAGAAATAAAGCTCTTAATGGACTCTATTAATTGATGTGATCGCCAAGAACTTTTGTCTGAAGCACGCAAACAATTGTTATGAAACCTAATATCACCGACGTACAACTTACTCGATAATTGGGATTAACAATTCTGGATATCGTAGAACGTAGTCGTATCTGTTTCAAACTTTGTGGTGCTGATGAAAAGCGTCGAATGGAAGGATGGTGGAGTTAATTTGCATCAGTCTACGACTAAGTTTCCACCATTCATTCGCTTATCTGCATAATTTGGTGTTGAACATGAAACAAATAGGCACGCGACACGCTGTTGTCACCACGAACATGTTTTATGCGAAACAATAAAGGGCAAATTTTGAATAATACCCTATTGTTGGTACGCTGTTTTCTGTCGTCGCTATCATTATTATTACGTACATACCTATCTACCTAATTTATTCTTCTCGGATTGACTAAAATATGATTGTCTCGAGATTTTAGATTTACATTCAGAACAAAGCAGACCGTTAATGTGTTTAACGATTATAAGATTTATGAAAAAATCTCGTCCAAAAAAATTCCAAGGTAGGTAAAGATAATGAAATAACATGAAGAGAATTCCCAAACAACAAAAGAAATATTGCAGATTCTTTTTGTAAAATAAATAATACACAATAAATAATATTATTTAAAACGAAAATGGTTATATTGTAATCTCTCGTAATGAAGAAGTTTTAAGATACCTTCGCCGATGCAGTATTATCATATATCATGGCAATATTAAATTCCTGCAGTTAATTTGTTATATATGGCCAAAGTTGCCCCTCAGTGCGAGATAACAAATTGGAAAGTGGCCCGAGCTAGTCATTAAAAAACTATATTTGTCTTGGCCGGCCTCAAAGTTTCCTCATTGGAATATTCGTGAAGAAACATCGGCCTAAGTAATGGATAGCTTGTATTGTATTCTGTTCAGATTTATGGAGGTAACTTGTAACGGCTTCTTTAATTAGACTTCTTCACTCAAATTGATGATTGTTATTGATGTTAGTTAATTTAAAATTGGTGGGGCCGGGTCTCACCTTGCCACTCATTCAATTACGTATAATTTGGAAAGTTTGTGGTTTTTGAGCTCGACTATTCGATTTATACGATTTCGTACAAAAAGTTTGGAGGAAATACATTTTTACTTTAAAACAATTGCACGTTCAATCTCTTTCACAGGTAAAAGTTTATTTGATGTAATAAAAGAAGACGGGGAGTCTTCTAGACCGTTAAAATCGAATGTCTTCATTTTAATCTGAAGAAAACGATTGCTAATAGTCGGCGCTCACTGCCGCCCCTGGAATGCAGGTATACATTGACACTAATATCGAACGTGCAGAATTGAAAAGGTCTAAGTGTGCTCTAATCTTAGCTGTAGTATTGAAGTGCTCGGCTCGTTGTGAAAGTCATTACCGGTAGTACTTTGTTAGCTTAATGAATTGACTGATGGCAAGAGGAGGTCTGAACAGTGGTAGGGTTAAGTGGGACCTGCTGATTAATCACCCTGTCAGTACAGTTTCCAATTGCCACTCGTCACGAATTCCCCTTGTGCTGGCATAATTTTTGTACTTGCTTTCCCCATAGCCCAATCCAATACTATTTCATTGCAGCGTTTGAATTCCAAAAATAAGCCGTTACGTTTTCAATTTCATAAATGGAATGGATGTTCGAATTTTAGGCAACGGGCGATTAATTTTATTGCCATATCAAAAATAAAGTGTTTAAATACGTGACGTTGGTATTTGTTTTCAAATTGAAAATGTTTTATTTGTGGAATGCTAGTTAATTTGGGGTTTAGTAATAACCCTTTATCCTGGTTTTATTTGACCAAGTGCAGAGATGAGTAGGTAAGTAATTATTCCCGGACCGTCTCGAGATTGTAATCCGGCGGGATTAGGAAGGGCGGTGTGAATGGTAATAGGAGTTCCTGAGGTGCTGCGGTGTGATTTACTGCTAAGATTCAATAGTGAATATTTTAAGCCCTGATTTATTTGTTAGTCGTTTCTTGAAGTTGTTCAAATCTTTCAACATGGACTACAACACTGTTTAATATTCAGACATTAATATTTAGCTAGTACTCAGACTGCTAGTTATTTATTTTGTTGTTATAGATTAAAAATATGATTTGAAAATAATTTCATTATTCTAATACATTTAGCAACTAACAGAACGAACTGTCGGCGTCATATTTGCAAGTAATGCTTCTAAAACTAATGTGCTTAACGACATTTTAAGCTGGAATAGTTTAGAGGTGGATAATACAGAAACTGGGTTAGGTTAAGCCCTGCCTAGTTTTGCTCCACAGTTTGAGGAGAGTCGGCCTCGTACAACTTATATGAACCTTTGAACTCGGCCTGCATTTTCATGCATTATTATAGTTTTAATCGAAATATAAACGGCGAAACTGCCTTTGTAAAACCGAACTAGTTTAACAGAATTTTTCTGCTAACAGTTTGTTCGTGAGGCTATTTTGGAAAACAGGTGGATTTTTCGTTAATTTGCCTTTGTTGGTTTTCCACCGCTTTTTCTGTATCACACAAACTGATCAAATAAGTTTTAAGAATGTATTTTTATTTCGTTCAGCTTCATTGAAAGAGGCTAGGTTGAATGTCATACAATATTTAATTCTTTGTATTTATTACTACAACAAGCGAATAAACTCTTTACTTATACACAAAGGAAAAAGGTTCGTTATGATATAGTCCTGGAATTCATAAAAAGATGTCTATTTATAACTCCGCTTCTGTGTACGTCTCCATAATTAGACTTAATGAACGAACCATTGTAGGAATTAAATCCGGCTTCTTTTAATAAAGCAACTGCAATCAGGAACTTGAATTTTATACAAATACCTTCTAAGTGCGAGTGTAACGATAGATTAGTCAGGAGTTATCGTGTTAAGAGGCCTTAAGTTCCCTCAAAGAAGTAAATGATTCGCTCATAGCACGCAAACGCCACTGACCTTAGTAAATTTTGCATGATTTCACTAATAAATGTTTGTTTTTCATAGTTTTACGAAATAGCTTTATAATCAGTCAAAAGCTCACACGAGGTGAGGGTTTGGTTTATTTTTAATGAGGGATTTTGGCCACGAATATTAATTGGTGTAATTGTTTTGACAAAAGTTGGTCATGTTAGAGCTAATTCCATTTGCTTTCATCATCATTTGTTTTATTAGCTTGTAATCGGATTTAGCGATTATATAGGGATACACGCATGTCACCGCAGAAGTACAAATCATTTTTGAAATATGTGTGTTAACATTGCCACTTTTCTGCGTAGTAAAAAATTAGGATGTATATTTCAAAGAGCCTGTTGTGAAACTGATACTGTATAAGATTTAAACGTGCTGAAAATCCAATCAAACAGTCCACAAATTGGTGTTAGCTGCTAATAGACGAGAGTAACTCCCAGTGTAAGTTACCGACTTACGCTAAGCGATGAATTAAACTGAAACGTTGAGTTTCCACGCAGTTTCGATACGTCTGTGTATCAGTATGTGCCTAGCCATATTTAGAGCGAATGCAGACTACAATCATTTAGTCGGCCGACAGTTGATTTTGGCTCATATGATTTATGAGCCAAAATATTATGGAGATGATTTTAAGTACTAACGACTAGGACACGTAACAACGATTAGGTTTTTTTTTGGTATCGGGGCAACTAAAAACTTTGATGATTTCACAAATTTCAAAAAAAAAACTTACCAAGGGCCGATTAAAAACTCAGCTGTGGGGGCCCGTTCTTAATAGTAACATATTGAATTTATAGATTGCATCGCAGCTAGCATTATTGAGTTACTAGTCTATTAAGAGCGTGTACGTCAACCGCGCGCCATTTGGCCTAAAATGGTACTTTTCAAACCACTGTTTCTCAGTAACTACTTATCCTATAACTATGTTATTTTTTAATAACGCAAGGTAATTTCACTGTCTATATAGTTAATTGAACATAAATTTCAATTTGTGTATTTTAAATACTTAAAACCCCTATAACGTAACAGACGTTTTATAAAATTCCCGTTCAGCGTCTATTTCGAAGCTTAAATTCATGTGAAAACAGTGGCAAATCTAATCATATTTATTTTTTTACTCATAGACGAAATCCCCATGCCTATAGTTAATTGAAAACATTTTTTGATTTAGGTCTCTATCTTTCAGAAAAAAATATTTTAACAATGTGAAAAATTGTGAATTTCAAATGCTTTTTTTAACTATCTATCTTACTTAATTTAATATAACAATTATTTACTATAGTAATATAACTCTTTCTTTAAAACATAAACTTTATATTATAATTTAATCTCTCGTTTTTATTTTTTTATAAATTATTTAAAAACTACTATAAAACGCTGCACGCGAGTCAACTCAAACCAGACCGCCGCAAGGCTTCACAGAGAGAGGACGTGTCGCTCCGTCACATCGCGTAGGGTGAATAACCTCTGCCGTGGATACCGAGAATAGAGTACATTTCAAGCGCGACCAACAAATCTTGATACATTACCTACTATTTTATTTAAAGCTCAATTTTGAAGCATATTTTTTTTATCGATTGAGTTGAAATTTTGTTTGAATGTTCAGTTTTAATGACAATGTATGATTCTATATCCAATATGGCGGTATACCCAAGATGGAGAAAAAATGTTTTAATGCATTCCTACGATATGGGTATCAAATGAAAGGGCTTGCTATGAATAACTCGAAAAAAAATGTGTCGCGAGTCTAAATCCAATATGGCGGACTCCTTAGGCTAGAAATCACTTATTGCAGATGTCTGTTACCAATCGAGCTATATTTTTTTTTTTTCATTTTGGATGTACCCAAATTTTGACTTTTGATCTCGAATAACTTTTGAAGCATATAGGATAGATAACTTAAAACTTTATTTGCAATGGTAAACCCAAGCTCTTCACCAATATTTGGCTTTCCGGCAATTGTTGTTATTTGACCACAATTTTTCGGTCTGGATGGACTGGACCATTCATATAAACAATCAATTTTTCAAATCGGTCCAGGCGTCTTTGAGAAATCGAGAACAATCACAAAACAATCTAATTGAAACCTCCTTCTTTCTTTTTTTGAAATCGGTTAAAATACAGAAACTCTTAACATTGTCATTAATCATCAGTCGACTATTTAGTACTGTTGAAAATTGTATGTAATATACAGAAAGTCCTCAAAACCAAGGTTTTCATAGGTGCCCGATTTTTTTGCAAAAGAGTGTAAGTATTAACGACTTATTTTCATGCTTTTATATTTTAGACATCCATAGACTTACACTATTTTCCCGCTATTAACTATTTACTAAATAATATATTTTTTGTTCTACCAATTTCACGCGAAAGGATCAAAATGGTTTGTGTGACTATACGTGAAGTATGATAGGCACGCACACAGCCGCGACGCTAGTCTGCGCGGTTTTTTGCGTTGAATTACCTAAAGTTGACATCGCGCGCCGAGCGTACACGCTCTTAACATCTCAATTTAATAACCTATTTAGTCTCCAAGCATAGTGCTCCTAATATGTATAGTATATTGACTTGATGGTGTCAAAGACGTTATGTGCAGTTGATAGTGAACGTTTGATACATCAAACTGATTTATACCGAATGTACGTAAACGTGGACGAACGATGGTTCCTATATTTTTGTTGTTAACAGTGTTATTAGATGAACTAAAACTAAACAGCTACCTTTGAGATACAATTCAGACAGCAAATGCTTATACCCAGTGCTTACCTTTATTAAAACAAATACAACATGAGAATTTAGGAAGAAGGTATGAAAGTTTAAATAAATTGATTTTAAGTAATGAAAATATCTTAATCCTTACCTTTCGTCTTCCCCTGAGGTCCCCCTCTTGAAATGATATCTCCCCCATCTTCTCTACGCCATACAATTTTAGGAGGAGGGTAACCCCTGGCTTTGCAGACCAGCTTGGCTGACCCTCCTTCTGGTACCATCATGTCCCCAGACGTTTCTTCGTAAATTATATCTGGAGGGATTACTACTTCCAAAAATGCTGTCTGAAATTAAACAATGCTATTAGTATTACAGTTTAAAACATACGCACAAAACGATTTTTATGTTCTAATTAATGTGTATTTTAACAAGAGCGCCATGAATCATTAAATAGTCTCCACATTATATAATAGTGTATTGATTTAAGAATTGCATGCTTTCACAGTAACATGCATGGTTATTCAGATTAAAACGCCAATGCGCTTTCGCAGAATTGACACCATTAAACAGGTAAATTGATGAGGCATGAACTATAAAGGTTGTTCAAAAAACTGGCTCCAGTCCTCGTTATATCGGTCCATACGTATGTTCAAGTAATATATTATGCAGCTAACAGAATCCATGCACTAAAATAAATCGTAGTTCTGCAATACATTACGGATAATGGTTTAAAATTAGCAGCACTTTACCTGCATTTTCATAGGGTCAGTGTTAACTTGGCACATATATTGTCCTCTGTCTTCCCGCTTGACGCCCCTAATGTTTAGCGTCCACGTGTTGTAGTCGTTGTGCGTGACGCTCAGCCTCGCGTTGTTCGTTATCACGTGCTCGTGTATCGCCAGGATCGCCTTCGTGTCTGCTTTGATCCACGCTACCTACCCCGCGACAAGCCACCCGCGAGCCGACGCCAGCAAAATTGTACGCCCAAAGTGTGCATGGAGGAAAGAACATCGTAAGTACATCGAAAAATAAAAGTGTACACAAACGCCGCATTCCTGTCACGATCGTACGCTTCACGTATGATGTTTTGTTTGTAAACGATGAAGACTTTCAACGAACAAGTCTAATTACAAGCGAATGCTTCCCGAGAGGCAGTCACGACAACGATCCTCGAGCCGGCAACACTATCTTGTTGCGAGCGCCGCGCAAAATGCTCTCGGAATTTTTAATTACATTTTCGTCTGGTCGCCGCCATGAAGCGGGCTGCGGGCGCACTGAAAACGCCCTCGTTTCACCCGCTTTACCAAAAGCGTCGACATCGCAATAGAACCTAATTTCCTGCATAGCGCGTAACAAAAAATACGAACAGAAATACGGCGTTTGTACTTGTCTACGATACGCGTCCTCCTCGGTATTATAACTTTATTATTGAAAATATTATTTGGAGCGATATTTTTTTTTCGTAATTCCTGCTGAATGCCGGCGAAAGTTCTTCAATTCAATGGTTTCATTGAACGAGTAAAATAGGTATCAGCCTTTTATGTGTCTGCTAAAGTCTGCATTCGAGAGCGTATTCTCAAAGTGGGGATATACTTAATGCTCGAGTTTTTTTTTTATTTTATACAGATTTCTAGAAATATATTGACTTTATAGTTAAATAAGTAACGTATAAGTGAATAGACAGAGTGCAAGAAGAAGTGCACTAATAGAGGTGCAACTTAGAAAGTGGTCTACATTTGTATAAGTGCTTGTGCAACTCTAATTAGTCACTAATTAGGTGCCTAGGAACTACAGTCAAAATAAATGTAACTAAAGTAGTACTTTAACACAACATTGTTTTTGTAGAAACAGCCTTACAATTCTCTCGCTATGCTTATCTGCATTATTGAAATGAACGACGACAGGATTGCAGAGCTGTAGAGCGATGTAATTTCAGATTCAAAACGTTTAAGAAATTGCATCGCTGCTTAATTTCACACAATAAATAAAGGGGTACAAAATAATTCATATTTACCAAATTTTGAACTCATCCATACCAGCGGTGCATATCGGAGATGTGTTTAAGATCTTTTGATTATTTGTGTGTTATGTATTGAGACTGTATTTGTGTTTATTTACGTCCTCTAAGCATTTTATTTTACGTGAACCGCAATTTAGATACAACAATAATAATATACTGGCTATATGTAGGTAGATACCTATATTTATCGGAGTAATAACTCGATTGGTGTTTATTCCTTATAAAGCCATCGTGATAATATCATCTCGATATTCATCTCGGAAGCCACGTGGGAATTGTTGAGAAACACATGCGGAGATGTTATTAGTCTTGTGTAATTACTTACGCGGGATCAATATAGAAAAGCAAATATGTATCGATACGTAGCATCGATAGTCGCGTAGAAATCGAGTGATCTAAGCTAACGGCCCCTGAGAGACTATTATCGAATCTTGTTTCTCGTGGCGGAAAGATTTGCGAATAAGTATTTGTGTCCGACTTTATTACACGCTCTCTTGTTGTTATGTTGATCGTGTTTTGGTTTAGGCAGGGAATAGGCATTTGAGATGATTGCTAAAGAAATTATTTATACGGAAATCTGGCTAAATTAAAATTTAAATACAAGTATTGCAAGATGAAAGTGCGATACTAAAAACAAAAATATACAAAAATGGGACATATAATTCTAGACTGGTGACTCAAAGGAAGACATATCGCACACGATACAGTATCGTATATCATAATGATAGTGTACTAGATTAACTCCCGGGACAGTTTGAGAGCTCCGCCTCTCGAAATGATTGAACGGGGACCGAGGGGGTTTGTCCTGGCTTTATTTTAATTTCCTAAAGTGACTGTTTTGCAACGTAAATTCCTTGGACTAAAGTGATCCTATCATAGTGGGGTGCGGTTTTTGTTCCGACAATGATTGACTAACGTGAAACTGACGTGCATTGCTAAATTAATTTTATTTTTCAACTAAAACGTCACTTAGGAATAAAGTGCACTTGGTAAAAGCATGCTCAAAACTTGTGTTCCAAAATAAACGTAATTGTGCATTGGTGTTTAAAACCCAAGAATAGTAACGTTCGTTCACTGTTGCATAAATCACTGTTTTTATCACATTCTTGGATCTTAGTTTCTATGTGCAAGTGTTAGTGTCTAATGCAGTTGTGCACAGTGTGCCAACACTACGGCTATGTGGACAAACTTGCAGTAGATTTGTGCAAATATAGTACCGGTGTTACTCTATTCTAGGATAGAGAGAGGTTCTATAAAGTGGTGCTGTGAGTTTCGAAGAGTGCCGAAGAAAGTGCATTGAAGGTAGTGTGCTAAGAAGTGTGGAAGTAGTGGTGCAAGGTCTATTTGTTGAGATCTATAATTTTATTTCAATATTTATGATTTTAGAGTGACTGAGAGTGATTAAGTCATATGTGTATGTAAGTCAGTATACCATTGCGACTGAACAGACACGCCTGTAGCTGAAAGATGGTAACAACTATAGAAAACATCTTCAGCTACTCAATGCCAAACTAACTTTAGTAAAACAAAACATTGATGAAAAAACAGTCTACAAACTGTTGTCAAGACAACTTTTTAAGGAAAATTTTAAGTTAATAAATCTAGTGATAGAAAAACATGCCTGAATAATTGATCGTTCAATTCATTCTCTAGTGATTAAAGATAGTGAATTTGGACCAGGCATTAAGAGTTTTTGGAAAAAGAGAATGTTCCAGAAAATGCTTGAAGGTTTTATATAAATTATAGATCTCATAGTAAAAGTGCTGTGGTGCTCCTCTAGGTAGCTGTAATGAGTCAGTTTGATACACACCCTGGCCGTGGCGGAGTCGCCACTCACCCTGTAACCGCCCAGGTTATTGACCACGCACGTGAACATCGCGTCCCGGCCTTGAGCGATCGTCACGTTCTCCAGGGGGTATAGGAAGTCCGGCTCTAGACCTAGTGCTGGAAAGAAAATCGTCATTAGTATATAAGTAAATGAGAGGGGGTATTTTGGGGGCAGTTTTGTTGAGGAAAATATGCCTTACCTACCTAAAATATTATTATACAGATGTTTCTTAACGTCGCGACGTTAAGAAACATCTAAAGAAGAATTGGTATTGTTTCACTAGCATTTTTATTAAGAATGAAATGAAGAACTAACGAGTGAATTTTAGTTCGTCATAGAAAAACTGATTGGTTGAGCACGCATTGGTGTCACCACAGCTATAGTCACGACTAGATGTTCCAAAGCTAGTTCGGTGATTGTCATCCAGACAACCGCGCTCATTTTTGTATCGCATGGTCTTGTGTCTGTGTCTATAATCTAATTGGAATATAGAAACCGGTGTCTACATAGATACAAAGCACGCCTCAAAAGTTTACCTGTAAAATCTGTCTGTTGATTAGACTTTTGTGTGGTTTCAAATATTTTTGAATTTTTATATGGCAAATCTAGTCTCGTTGTTGCAACAGCAAAACGTTTATAAAACATTTTGAACTATACCCAAATATTCCGTATATCATATATGAAAAGAGTTGTTTGCCAGCTAGCCGTTTGTGGATAAATAAAACAAAAATTCCCACCACTATTAGTTTTTAGGTCAATAATATTTTTTTAGAAATGAAAAACCTAAACGATGGAGTTTCGATGAATTTAAGTTAGGTATAGCTTAGCCTTAATGCTAAATCGAAAAAGGGTTTAACGCAACTTACAATATTTTTCGAATTTTAAAGTCGATTGAAGCCATGGTTGAATTCTTGAAAGTCTCAAAGCAAATAGGAATGCCGTTTTTATAGTAAAAGAAAGTTATTTATAAGCTCTCGCATTGGAGCCGTTTCTCCTGAGATTAGGCTAACGTCGGATTTATAACGCTGGTTTTCTAACGGGTTGCTTTAGTCACTCTAGTGTATCATTTGTAACTGTTTCGTCTTTGTAATGTCTTTTTAAAATTGTTGGAGTTTGTTTCAAGGGATTAACCTCGAATTTTTGTGATTTTTCATTAAATTTTTCAAAGAACTGGTTTAATTTTTTTTTACACGATTAAGTTACTTAACTAAAAAAATGAGAACAAATAGATTTAGTTTGCGATAGACACCGTTTATTGCGACCATACATAACAGGCTACAACATAAGAAAAAAATCGAAAGCTACAAACATTTTCAAGCATTACAACCCTTAGAATTAAATGATATAACTTGAGAATAAATCAGCGTCTTCCCCTCGTGTTCAGTGAATACGATTGTTCAGTAATATTAGCATAACGTCTCACATTTTAACCTAATGTTGTACCTGAGACTAAATGTTCGAACATGATCTGTTTAATAATGCGAGTCTTCCCAATTGTTATTCAGATGATGAACTCAGTTTTTAGGTACCTATGATCTATTGTAGGTCAATTTTGTGAGAACTAATTGGTTTATCGGCTTCGTGAGCTGCTGATAAGAGAGAGGGCTATTATTCTTGAGTCAAATTCTGGGTAAATAGGTATCTTGGCATAATTGTACTCTTAACGAACTTCATCATCATCGTCATCGTCAACCATTCTATTGTACCACTGGAAGGCATAGGACTCTTCTCATATAGAAGAGGAATGAGCGTTAATCACAACGCTGGAATTTCATATCAAATGCTTACTTACAAAACTCAATTGTTTTTACCAAAACACAAAAGTGAATGGATAAAGATCCGACACCAGATGGTTGTTTATTTCCTTAAAATTAGTTTTGAAAGACATTAAAATTAAACTAACTTGTCAAGTGCTTATAAAATTATGAATATTGATTAACGATAATAAAATAAGATAAAATTACTCGGGGGGAATATAGATAATAATTTATTTTTAATTAATAACGACAAAAGGGACGGCCTGTACCTTTTAATTATTTGTTTCGTAAATATAACAATCATTGTTATTTTGCTACATTAATCTAACTTTGTTAGAGTTTTATACATAGCTAGCAAGTTTTCTAATCCCTGGTGCACAGAAGCCCACAGAACTCTGGTCCCGCAGCGCTTAGAAGTCCTTTTAAAGTCAGTCCATAACAACTTTAGACACAACAGATCGGAATCACAAACGAATCGTTCACGGAATTTAAAGCGCAGAAAATGCTCGTTATTCTTCACGAAATGTTTAGAATGATATACGTAAGTTCCGCATAAAAATGTCTCCCTTAGCGCCGTAGGTATTGTCCCGGCGAATGGATAGCTGGAGGCGTCAATATTCTACGTGACCAGTTACTTGTGTCGGCCACGGAAACATGTGTCGGAAGTGAGGACTATCTGTTTGCTCATAGAATGGCGATCGCACTGTTGAATTATTCGCGTGTACATACGCGACAGGATGCGGATTACATGGTGCATTCGATCCGTTTATGTTTTCGGGTTAGAGACGATCCGACGGCATTTTCTTTTGAATGGATTTCGGAAGGTAAATACTAAACAGGTGCTGCTTATTTATGTTATTGCATATCTCAGAATAACATGTACTACCTGCAAGCATAAGGCGATTAGGAATTAGTTGACAACATCACATTGATTCTATATATAAACAAGTTCTAAGTAAGTTAGATCTACTTTACAAGGAAGAAATTAATACTACAGTAATTACTTTATGTATCTACAGGTAAACTACAAACTCCGATTTCATAGTAAGTGACTTCGCATACGACTACAATTCCCACTGAAAGTTAAGCTTTTGATGTTTTCCTTTCATTAACAGATCGGGGAAACACGAAGCGGGGTCCAATAAATTTCAATACATAACGGAGTTAAATTCATTTCGGCCCTTATTTGTTCACGTCCATGTGTGGCAAACGGAATGGGTCAATTGAAGCACCAGAGCAAATGTCGCCAGACTAAATGTCGTCGATATACACAAGCCTTTCCCGTTCTATATTGGGAACACACAAAATGTCCGCTGGCTTCGGAGCCGTGTTAACATCCCGCATTTAAATTTTCAAATATTCATTGCCAATTAAAATATAATTAACTGCGAAAAGCGTTCCGACGATTCTACGACTGTAGCCGGTAATCGTGCTATAAAATATGATTAAATACGGTCATACGGAAGATAATTAAATTATCTGTAAGTCTGATTGAAAACTACAATTAAATTCAGCAAGCACAATTTCTTTTGTGAGGTGGTGCCGCATTCGTATATTGTTGTAATGCGGACAAAGTTCTTGGAATATCTCAGCGGAAATGATTTCACGATCTCGTAGTGAATATCAAATGTCCGAATCGTACAGACGTTCGGAAAGTAAATACAGTTGGATTTGTATAGGTCGGGAGATCGCACTGCCAATAACCAGCAAATGCTGGCGTCGAAACCAGCTGAAATCGTAAGTACCGGCCCGACCAACTGATATTTGTAAATTCTATGGTAATCCGACTCTGAGCCTAATCCTACTTTCCATTCAAAGCGGTTGAAATAAATTCTAAAAACAATAGGCGGTTATTTGGTTGTTGTGTTCATCGGGAGCAGGTATAAGGGATCCTTGGCGTATTATCTACGCATTGGTATCGTCAGCAATTGTATAATAATCGCATGTATAGTTCTAATTTGTTAAATTAATCCCGTTACGTATTTTGGTACGGTATTCGAGCACGTGCGCGACTGCGAACAATTTGCTAACACGGTTTCGTACTTTCGTCGAGATTCGGAGTTGGTACACCTAACAACTCTTGGCCAAAAGTCCTACGGCTTAATTGGACGATTTTCTACATGTAGATTTGATTTACAGCGTCTCGAAAGTTTAGGCAAACAGGTAGTCAACTTTCCAAGTATAATATTTATAAGATGGATCAAGTTCGAAAGTTATAGATTTCTACGTAACCTGTTATAATATTTGCCTGTAGGTATTTAGGTAAATGAATATGCGTCACGTAGTGTAAACAGCATGTCGATTCTATAAAATATCACAACTCACTTCGACATCACTCTCACTTCGACTTCGATCTAAAGGTAGAATTCCGTGGACGCGACAATAGTCAACCTATGAAAATGTATGGCACCGTTGTCGAGGCCCGTGACAGTCGCGCGCGGCCGACGAATTTCGTAAGCTGCTCGCGGCATTGTCAAAAATTTAATTCTGGTTTTACTAAAATTCTATAGATGTTATTAAGCGCTAGACCATGTTGAGAAGCGTACGGCCGCGAGCGGCTCACGAAATTCGTCGTCCGCGCGCGACTGTCGCAGCCCTCGGCAGCGGTGCCATACATTTTCATAGGTTGACTTTTGTCGCGCGCGGCTGCGACAATCGCGACCCACGGAATTCTACCTTAAAGTTTCGTGATTGACATTGTCAAACTACACTAGCGCTTCACTATCGAGCGTGTTGACAAGTTGAACTAAATTAAAGTCGAGATTTTGACAGATCTGCCAAAATCTGTCTATCTATAGGGAGGTAGGGAGAGATGGGCAGTTGGGAGACATGATCAAATCAGAATAAAAGGGGGTCCTTTTATTCTGATTTCTGATCATAGTTTTGTTTTTTTTTATTGGGTAGTTTACGTTACCGACTGGTAACGGTGTTCATCCATAGACTATCTGTCATTTCTGTGAGTTGTCAAGAACAAACACTCGTAAAAGTACTTAAATATTTTGTTGCGGTTTCGGATCGTTATAAAGAGAAAACTAATGAAAGGTATGTGTATTTTCTATTATTAATTATTGATTGTCAAAATCTCCAGTTACAATTATAGTAAGTCGATGCAATCCACACCTATTATACCTTTAGAAGAGAGTACTACAGCAATAGTTAATGGGCCCCACGTTTTATTTTAGTCTAATATGACCGGGACCACCTACGTAGGTTGACAGGTAAGTAACTATTTTTATTTTCTAGTTTTCAGTGCACATAAGATAAAACCGTTTAACTTAAAAGTTTTTACCGATTTTTTTCATAAACTAAGTCAAAAGTGTCCAATGCTCCCTATGGTAGGGAGGCTTGGACATACCATGTAATGTATAATTTGTAAATTTTGCTCTTCTTCGTCAGTGAAAATTTGTGAGGTTATAAATCTGCGCGAAAAATCCTTTATAGAATCTTGTTTCAGGTACCGTTGCCAACTTGATCTAGAGACTATTATATTTAAAATAGTGTTTAAATAAAGTTCTAAGTGTTTTAAAGTGATTAAGTGCCTACCTTTAACGATGGCTAGAATGTTTTTGCTTAAATCTTTATTAGAAGAAGCTCATGCTTTAGATAATTTAGAAAAGCGTCAACAATCTGCTAGAATTCGTAGTTTATCTTTATTAACTCGCGATGATGACTATGTGAGCATATATAGATTGTCGAAGGAGCTAATTGACCAACTGGAGTCTGATTTACTGCCCTGATAAAGCCCACAAAACGTCGAGGCAAAGGACTTACAACTCGTGTAAAAGTAAGTATTGACACAGTTTATAGTTGAAAAATTGTAATCAAGCACACAATAATAAGAAAAACACTTAGTTCTTAATAAGGAGTATTCCCTTTATGTGGTTTCCCCGCCAGCTGATATGTTTTCAAAAGACTCTGTACTTCAGTTATAATATTGGTATTCTCTTAAGCATGAAAATAACCAAATTGGTCTCAATTTTGTTTTCACTAAATCCAGATAAAGTAGGTATTACATTTTTTATTGATTTATTGTTTCACAGATACTATGTACTTTATCATTCTTGGCTAGTGGCAGTTACCAGAAGGTTATTAAAGAGGGCATCAGAACTTATTTATCGCAACCGTCTGCATCTCGTTGCATAAATGAAGTAGTGGAAGCTCTGAACAATCCGGCCGTAGTAAAAAAATATATAAGGTTTCCTCAAAATCAGCAAGAAAGGCAAATTGGCGCTGTCAGTATTTTTTTTCGTAGGGTAAGCATAGATCACAGCACGAATTTAGAGATTTCTGTTTATTTTATACTTAAAAGCTGCCTCAAATTCCTTACAATAACAAATTATAACTAAAACATCATATTTAGCTAAAATTCTGTGTCAAAACTGATAAAATTAAAAACTGATTAATCTCGGTTGACATTTTGTCGAGTGGGGAAGTCACTAGCACAGCATTGGTCGATGTCGAGCTCACTTCACTTCGCAAGTGATTAGGTGATGTTTACAGAATGCAAAATCAAGGTCGTTCTGAATCGAATGCGAAGTGAGAGTGAATAGCGAAGTGAAATGCGAGTTGTTGTTCGAATTTTATAGAATCGACGTGCAGGCAGGCCTTGGCCCTGTTGGCCCCGCTGGGGTTGCTGACAGTATTCTACTTGTGTAGCCCTTTCATTTGATACCCATATTGAGGGGGCTGTGCCATTTTGTGCCGGCGGCCATATTGGATTTAATTAAAGGTGTATACAAAATTTCAGACCAATCGGTTGACAGGAAGAGGGTGAAATTTGAATTACTAAATTTGATCCAAGAATAAATAATAAAACAAACGGGGTGAGCTAAATAAAACCGTTTAAATATCTCGTAATGTTGAAACTGAGTGTAATTTTTAGGAAAGCTCTTTCATTATATCTAGCTGAATATAAGAAATGGCAATAAAAGTTGATCATGATCTGTAAAATCTGATTTTTTATGCAATAAATTGTGAAAAAGTGCCCATCCCTCCCCTACCTCCCCTAAAGTATGAAATGACATTACGAATCGAAGTGAAATGCGAGTTGTTGATCGAGTTTTATAGAATCGCAGTATAGACCTTGGCCGTTTTTATAATACAATATTAGGTATTTAACTTACATATCCTAATATCTACACACAAAGAATAGACCACCATAGAACATCAACAACCCTTGTGCGACACAAGAATAAGTTGTAATAAAACCCAAACAGAGCACAACAAATCCTTAGCATTCCTAGAACGTGCAATAAAGTCGAATATTAATCACTTACGCGGCCAAACACGTAGTACAGCTATAAGATCTGATATACGGCATTACTAGAGTTAGGCAGGCGCTTCATTTGCAATTTGGTTCAGTGATTTCGTTTAAGCTGAGCGAACGCTGTCCGTGAATTATGCCTATTGTTGTTCCAGTGGCAAAGGATGCATTACGGAGCCTTGTTCGAGATATTCGTCGTCCTTTTATACAAATTGCTTTTAAAACATTGCTATTCATATTATTTTGTGGACGTAATAATTTGTGTTAGTGGATGTAGGTTCCTATTGTATTTTTTGTTTGGGCTTTAGCTTAAAGGTATTCAGAATAACCATTTATGTAATTACTTAGACAATTAGCTTATTTTTTAAGGTCGTTGAAGATAATTACATTAAACATCTTATTTTCACGTACTCAAATGGAACGAAAAAACTGTACTAAAAGCTTATTAATATAGAGGTAATATACCGCTGCTATAGTACATTTATATTAAAAAAAAAAACATAAGTCCACCCGTAAAATAAAACCGTTCAAGCACCTACTCAAGAAACAATACATAAGCAATATGTCAAGAGGGATCACATTAACATCCTCAATAAATTACTCGAACAATCACTCACGATACATTTGTTCTGGATCGAGTCGAATCGACTTATGATATCACTGAGTGGATCACTGGCTAAATCGCCTATTGTCGTGAGGGGATCCGATTCCCGCCACTTACGGCTGTCGACGGATCTCAATCAGAGGTTATCTAACAAGTTGATAAGTACTGACGGCAGATTTGATTTGTACTTCGCTTGTGTCCTTTTTATTAGTCTTGTGTGTCCTTTTTATGGGATTTATCATGAGGTTAAAAGTTGTAATGGTTGATTCATGCAGTCATAATACAAGATTAATTGCTTTTCTATCAATATAGAATCCGCAAATGTTTGTTTAGATTCAGCGTCAATAATCCCGCTTGTTCAGCCAGTATTATTCAAATGTAACAATATCATATCCAATAAAAGTTCCGGCGGCCAGCGGCGTACAAACAATACATCTAAACAGACGTGGCATCAGATCTTGTGTACTGTTGGTTTGCAAAACAAATATTTTCCTAGACGTTTTTGAAGTCGTTACGAACAAGTTAGACGGCCGGTCCACGGGCCGAGTGCAATTCGCGCCACTAGAGTCGCACTCCGGATTTGTTTGCTCCAACTAGTTAAATGTTGGCCCAAACTTTATTTCGGACGTCGAAGTCTCCGAGATGTTGTACCCTTGTTATTGTTGTTCAAGTATATTTAGAGAGGTTCAGACGTACCGTACGAAACAAACATTCGTCTACCGTATTTATTATTCATATTACTGCTATAGTTCCCATTTGGGGATCGTTTACCTTGCAAATGTTTTACAATTACTCGGAATTAACATTTTGATTGTTGTTCTCTGTATTCTAGTGTAATGGTTTCTAAAATGTGGAGTATAATCGGATTACCCGAGTAATTAAAAATACATTATCATAAACATTACAACCATAGCCGTATTCTAAAGATAAATCAATTTATCTTTCTCTTTAATAAATAATCCATGTGAACAAAGCATCGGATCTAAACGGAACAAACAAAGTGAACGCAAACATCTCCTAAGAAAATTGTTAACTAGAGAAAAATAAATTAAAGATCGACAGTAAGCAATAACGGAGAAACAATGTAGAAGGAAACCAAGAATTCTGGTTTGGGGTTTCAGAGAGCTCATTCGAAGTAAGGAAATTCTTTAACAACATTGTTTCTAAATTAAAACAATCTCATAATTGCACATTCTCCAACTTCTTTGATGCAGTGTAGGTATGGTGCGGGAGGCGCCGGAGTGGGGGCAGGGTGTTTGCCCGGGGTAAGTTTTGAGGCGAAGTTAAGCCGATTAAGTGTCATTTCCGGCGCGGAACTAGCACTGTTCATTAAATATTTCGAGTGACTTAATTGCTGAGGTCGCCCGTCTACCAAGTTTTGATGTGAACAGATTTCTACTATTCTTTGCCCATTTGAAAATGTATTCTGTTTTATGCTGAACTTTTATGGCATTTTGTGTGTCAACTTTGCTAATGTGTTTTTAGATTAAGAAGGTCTTAATTGTATGGTTGAAAGTTGCTGCTTATAAATCGATAAGTGAGTCGGTAACTTTGACCGTAACGGCGACAGGACGTAACCATTTTGCGATGAAGTTTCTATTCGTTGTTTAAAATAAAACTGTAGGTACATGATTGATTGAAGTTATAAATTCGATAATTGAACTATCGATGTTCTTTTATTCGTTTCAGCAATAAAAATATCTATAACAGCGACCGATGTCTGTCTAGGGATTAGAATCGATGAACTCTCTCGAAACGTTTGTCACCGTCTCATTGGAGCTGAAATTTTTCTCGCGTATAAAGTTATCGAAATTCTACTATGTAAAATGTGATACATCATTCTAACTTGGAGAATACCAAATTCATATATTATTAGATATATTATTTTTATCTACCTTTGACATTTAAAAATGTTCATATAAGATTCGTGTGAATGAAGAGATATGATCAAAGAATACTAAGTTAGCGCACTAAACCTCACTAAGCTACCGTAGTTTTAGTACTTTATTTTCCACAGTTTGTAAAGTGACGGCAGAAAATGGGTTAATTAATGGTTTCCGAAGTGGACGCGAAACAATTTGTCTGGTGCCCGTGCGCCATTGCCTTCTATGAGCCTGAATTATTATTGTTATTTATGATGTTTGGCAGTTTGTTTAAGCTATAGTGTACTATAGTGTCATTTTTAGTTTGGTTACATTTAATTATTTGAATAATATGACGTATGCAATTTATATATTTTGATAAGTGACAACAAAAGATCATCTTCCAACGCAATTATTAATACAGTGAAGGTACTATCGTATCCCAATGTTAACATCTCTCAATAAATATTTCCCTGTTTGTGGAAACACAGGGATACAGCGCACTACTGCGGGCACAAAGTCCATTACAGTCAATTCGTCTAGACGCAGGCACGTGTTGAAACTATTCTCACGGGTAATCGAATTACCTGCGCCATACAAATAAATAAACTGCCCGCCCAGAATAAACCGTATAACAATTAAACTAAAAACAAATAAAAACTCTAATATAAATGTTCGGATCTTCTTTGTTTACATTAGTTGGCATTTATTATTTACAGAGTCAACCACTTTGCTGTTTCCTTTTACTTTTTTTATACATAAACGGGGAGGGATTATTTTGCCAATTTTCTTTGTTTGTCATTTTCGGAAAACTGTTTAAAGTACGTTTGTTTTTAATTCGGACGAATTGACGCCTACATACATTGCACAATTCCATGTAAACGCTATTATATTTCCACAAAAACTTCATAAGATAAATTCGGCAAAGTACACACGCCAAAAATAACTGAAGAATCTAATTATAAAGCCCATTTGTAAAGAAAATATCAAAAAAGTTACGCACGACCAAAAAGGATTCAATGAGTCAGCAAAGTATGTGGCAAAAGAAATTGAGGGTGAACTAGAACAAATGTGATATTATGGGGCGGGGAAGTGAACCCGGACGACTTATATAAATATAAACAAGCCGTGCTGTCCGGGCATTACGAACCTTCCTATCCTTGCGGGTCGAATTTCGAAAAATCTTTACTTAGGGCCCACGTTAACAGATGGAATAGTAATATATTTCCTTACATGTTGTCGAAGGTGTATTTATGTTGCTGGATATTAGTAGTGTTGTTTTAGGTAGGATATTGCTTTCATATAATTACTGAAGATTTTGATGTAAAGTACCATATTTGTGTAGGAATAAGTACCTTAGTAATTTCAGTAAACTTCACTATTACATATGGGTATTAAGATCAGTTCCTAAAATCTTCTTTTTTAATCTTCTTTAATACTATTTATTAAACGTAGATATTTCATAAAAAAGAATCTTGTCAAGCCATTGCTGTTTTCAAAAAAAAAAAAGAATATTTAGCAACTTCTGTAAAATGGGTAAGGCGATAATAATTCAAAAGCCACAAAGCGAATTTTAATGCGACTTTGATCCAATTACAAGACTTTGTTATCAATTACGCTGACTGTACCTTCTGGGGTCGTTGTGACACGAAATAGAACTCAAGTAGCATTTTTGATATTTGGAATTGTAAAAGGGGGTAAAACTCGAACAAAATTATTAATTTTCTAAGAGCTTAATTAGCATTAAAATGATTGTTGCAATAGGTATATTTTCACGTAGTCAGAAAATCTTTCAGTACAAAAGACCTACAACTTATCAATACTAATATTATAAAGAAGAAAACTTTGTTTGTTTGGTTGTAATGGATAAACTCAAAAACTACTGGACCGATTTTAAATATTCTTTCACCATTAGAAAGCTATATTATCTGCTAGTAAGATAGGCTATATTATATCCCGGTGCGGGCAGTAGCTCCTACGGGACGCGGGTGAAACCGCGGGAAACGGCATACGCGGGAAAAATATAAATATAATAGCTACAGCCAATAAATCTTCCCCTTCTGATTATTACTAAATTGATCTACAAAGAAAATGATGTGTTGTCCGGAATATAGGTACGTGATTCGTGTTAGCCACATATTTATCGATAACAAACCAATTTACCCACTATTATTGTGTTAACAGCTACGGCAGGGTTGCCTAACTTCGGAGATCTTTTGTGTAAAAGCGATTTCTACATAATAATATGTATCTCATTTTACATACCTACATCTAGTGTACATTTTTAAATATAGATACATGAAAAACGTTTTGTAATCAAGGTAGACAATTTTGGTTAAATAATATTAATATAACCGCGATAAAATCCGTAAAAATAGTTTTATTTAAATGTGTAATATTCGCGAAAGTGTAAGAAATCGAGATATGTGTACAAGTTTAGTGGTATATTGTGTAATCAATCGACTTTATGTAGATTATCACCATAAGTAAATAACTTAATTTTACTATTTATATTCACGCACAAAGTATAGGTATTGATTGATTTTAATAATGCAACCTATAATTAAATTATTAAATCGTACAGGTAGGTTACATTGGAGGCGAATTAATACGTGCAAAATTGCAGCTATCAAGTTCGGACGGTAATTGAGGTGAATAAATTTGGAAGTTATCGGCTTTGAAGGTAGCAGTCGATGTACTTTCAACTGCAAGCCAGTTTCAGACCGAATGAGTTGAAATAGAACGTACTATAATTTACGTAAAAGCTTACTGAGTGCGAGAAGTAACGTGAATAGTAGAATCTGCTCATTGCTTTATTTAGCTGTTCTTGAAATACTGTAATCGGATTAGAATTATATTCAGCGTTAGTAAAGCCTGAAATTCTGAACCATGAATACAAACCTAATTTTCACCATTAGTTGGGTACTAATGCTGAAAATTAGGTTTGTATTACTACTACTAGGTTGAAGGAATCTAATGATCTAGCAACCACTTTTAAATAACAATTTGGTACTAGAACAGCTTCGCCAATATATGAATCACTAGCCACATTATTTTATTGAAATCAAGTAAAAAACTACCAAAGAAACTTACAAAAAGCCAATCTAAAACAGATCTTGGGTTACAACTAACGTCTTACACGACATAAGTGCTGGCATATGACGTCACAAATACGAACGAACTGTAGCCATCGACGAGGCTCACTTTTTCAATATCCTCGAGCTAATGGGCGTCAGATGGCAAGTTGGGTAAAGTGATGCTATCAAAAAGCGATAGGCCGCGGTTTCGCGTGGTTATCGGACCACTTTGCTCTTCTCTGACGTGGGTCCACTCGACACGCTATACACGGGTTTACACAATTCGAAATGAATTTAGTGGTAGTTTGTTCCGTGATTTTTTCTTTCTTGAGTTTTAGTTTGGGAAGGGATATAAGTATTGGTATGAAATTTGAAAAAGTTTTGTGCCTTATGATTTTATAAGATCTTTTTTTAGGAAAGTGGTCTGCTTATTTTCAATAGTATTTGTCTCCACTTTTTATTTTCTCTTACCTACCCTAAAATACATAAAAAATACCATTCATAATGTTTCAGTCCATAAACTTGTAGGTCACGAATAAACTAAGTCTCATTTAATATACATCATTATGCGGAATAAGTCACCGTGACACTTTTTATAATGGCGCGGCTATTTATAAAACAAATGAAAATCCCGCGTTTTCAGCGCAGGTACAATCGGCGACTGTTTTACTATGCTCTGAAGGCACGCCACCCAAAAAGTTATAAAGCAGGATTGTTCAAAAAATATTCTCATAATCTCCTTGTTTTTCAGATTAACGTTGTTACAATTCTGTTTATTAACAAAGCGCTTTTAATTTGAGTTAATTGTATTTGCGACGGCGCATGATTAGCGAGGGTTTGTTTTTAAGCCAGATACAATTAGAGATGTTTTTTTCTGTCTGGCTGCTGTAGGAATGCGTTTTCTTCTGTCAAAGCCTCTTTAAAGTTGAGTAGACAATAATTTAACTGTACGATATTTTTTATAAAAGCACATTGAAACAATGTGCTTCTTTTAGGTCAAATAACCGCTAGTCTTGATCAGGTCACAATTAGGTATTTCTAACCACAAACTATATTACGAGAATTCTATTCCAATTTAACATCGACAACTAGATCAGCGCCTCTAAAATGTAACAGCACCGCCAGATAATACAATTTTCCCTATTCTTTTGCATAACAGAGTAGCAGCATTTTAGACGTCCGTTTGCATTGTTATTCAGTCGACGAAGTCACAGCGGCGCACGCTCCGGAGCTTATCGTCGGCCCCCAGCCGTTGTAAATTAAATAAATATACACCTAATGAGCGGAAATACAATGCATGACTAAGCTGAATAATTACTTCATCTTTCTATTCGCGGATTTACTTCGTCATGCAAAACTCGTCTTTTAAGTTCAGTTCGTACAAAAAACGAATGTAAATTTATTCGCCGTACATCCGCGAATCTCGTTTTTAAGTTCGAGTCTAGAATGTATGCGGAAGCTATGCTATTATTTATTGCTTTCCGTTAGTTTGCTTTCAGTAATTTTTATTCAGAATAGAGAGAGATAAAGTGAAATATGCAAGGGGTTCATAGTCACCCCGCTGCGCAGGAAGTTATGATTGAGGGTGACTTTATACGATTTGATTACATGTAAGCTTTTAGACGGATTACAAGGGTTTTTGTTATCATATTTTACGCTTGTTTTTTGCTTTACGAGTATTGCCAAATTGAAGTAGTGCTTAGTGAGTAAGCAGTGAGAGTAGTCATGGTTTGGGCAAAATATGTAAATTATTCTAACAAACGGGACGATGTTCTTGAGAAAATATACTATTTCTTACCTACATATTTATATACATTGTTAATTCTAGATAAACTGAAATACTTAAGTAATTTGAAGCTTAATCAAGTTTCATCAAACAGTAAACAAGTACAAGTTACAAATACCTATCCATAAAATCCTGCCATTAAAAACATCCGCTGTACATCCATCTACAAATATGGCCGCGAACAAAAGCCCCACACTTACACTAAGCAAACAAGGAGAAATAAAGTAAAAATCTATTCACTGTTAAAATCGATATCGCTATCAAAATGCACCCATGCTACCGTTCAAAGGCTCGTCCGCCCGACCGCCTCAAAGGATGTTCCTCGAAACAAGCCGTACGTTCCCACTCAGATCAATGTACAAGGGTATAGAGCTCCTCTTTCCTAGAATCATGAGCACTTGGCACAAAACACATCCTTTCTTATCCCTCTGTGAGGGCGTTTATCGACAGGTTTTTGTAGAGCATCGAAAAAACTGTTTTTTTTTTCTCGTTGTTAAAATGCTGACGTCATCTGTTGCATAATAAGTTTTATTTTATTAATCTGTATGAAATTAGTACCTTTTATTTGTAGATCTCTTAAACTACGACTACCTTGGTAACACTTTCAATAAATTCAAACAGTATTATTTTTTCGATGATGGAGTGTCTTTTGTTTCTGCCGTCAACAAGCCTATGGCGACATGACAAATATCAGAAAATATAATCATCATTTTAAATTTCCCTTGTATAAAAGGAAACATCTCGGGTAAAGTCAATGTTAAAAAACGCTGTTAAACAAAAACGGTGTAAAACAAACATTGATTGACGTGACAAATAAAAAAATGATGCGCTTGGGATTGAAGGGAAGCAAAATTAAATTTCTACGTAAAGAGACTTTTTGTCCGTTATGTATAAGAGAAATTTCATTTTATTGAAAAGGTACTTACAGGTAAAAAACAATAACAATTGTTTCATTAATAAACAAGAAGAAAAATCAAATAATGTTATCTATCTTGATGCGCAGAATACTTACAACACTAATTTCAAATGGAATGATTTTAATGTTTAAAGCACGTTTTCATTTCTAGTCTGTTTTTCATTTTGTATTCCAGCACTGACTAAGTCAAGTACCCAAGTAGTTGGATACGAACGAGAGTTTTTCCAAGAATTTATCCTCTAAACGCTAGTTAATTTTGGTTCATAAATATTCCAACAAAATAATATGTAATCCCAAGAAAAGATTCTCATGATATTAGTTCGGTTATTACAAACAATTTATTTAAGCCGATTTTCCATGATCCCAACAAGATAAAAATATGAGATAACTCACAATCTCATAAAGGGCAACCGCAAAAATATATACAGAAAAAGCTTAATAAAATAAACCGTTAAAGAAAAGATGATATTTGATCACATTAATCGAACATTCAAAGTATTTGTCTTTTGGCTCTGAACCCGTCCCACTTGCGAAGGGAGAGCGTTCGAGAATTTCAATTTAGGAGAAGAATGTGCCGACATAACGTGTGGCCCGAGATATTTTGATAGGACATGTTCTCCGTGAATAAATTTCTTTCCTCATATTAAAAGTTTTTAAGCGGTTTTATTTATTATCAATTTGTGGTCGCCGATGTAATAGTTGGCGGACAAATTGATTTTCTTTGAAAGAGTAATATAACATTTTAATAGAGACATTTTCTAAAAAGACACTATTAATATGGTTACTGCTGCATATGAAAATTGAAAATATTTCAAAATTTCTTCAGTAGAAAACACACACAATAAGAGAACTGAGTTTGATTAAAATTCCATTGTAAATATTAATACGCATTGTAATAGAAATGCTTTTTGTTGCAAACTGACCATTTCTCTAGGTAATATTAAAAGTGCTATAAGTTTTGTGATGCAATGTAGGGCCGCAGGTTTTGTTACACATCGATACTGAATATCAAATATCGATAGTATTGTGATTATGGACGCAGTAAATACACAAGAATCATACAAAGTACCATAGGTATCTGGTTGGAATTTTCAATTTGATCAAGGAATGCGACCGCAAGTAAAGAACAAAACGTAGAAATCTGCATGTACCCGCAGCGAACGCACGCCGCCTGCCACCTACTGGGTTAGTTCCCGATTTATTGTATCAATTTTGTATAAAGCCAGTAGGTGAAATAAGCACGAAGAAATATGTGCTAGCTCGCGCTTTTCACCTCCCTGCAAGAGACAATAGAAAAGATTTTAAAACGAAACTGATTCTTTAAGATTTTTCAATAAGATTTCTGGCACAGAGAAGTATTTTTGTAGCTAAACGTACCTAAACAATATTTGAAAATGACTGACATTAAATACGGAAAAAAATATCCAAAAAGTATAAAATTCAATCAGAGAAAAGGAACAAAACGGAATGACAACAACAGAAAAATAAATCAGATCATAACAAAATGTAATAAAACGGGCATTTAAAAATATAAACTAACATAATAGAGTAAAAGATAAGTCTGTTTTCATAAGCCATATCAAATTCATTACGACAATAAAGTCCCAAATGTATTTACGAGGGATCATGTCATGAATAAATTTTGTCAACAGAAAGTTTGATGCGTAAAATAGCTGCGGTAACTTAGACAATGCTTTGAAACATCATGATTTTGACTTGTTCAAAAAATATTTATCAACGTTTTAGGGTAAGTAGGTATCTACATTTTCTACAAGTTAAGGCTAATTGTCCATTATTCAAGTGTGTTCTTATGCTGCGACATGAATTGGATGACGGGATCATTTTAAACGATTTAGTTAAGGACATGGCATTTAAATTATGCAGCATGTTAAACCTAATTATATATAGTACAAAAATACTATGACTAATTGCAACAATTCCTTATACCTACTTTGTAGCATACAATAACGGGTTTTATTCGGAACTACGAATAATTAATGTCATTTGTCCATGGATCATTTATCACGTCTTTTTGATGAGTTGCATTGAACTGTCTTTCACATTTTGGTTTAGATTCAAAACTGGGCAATAATTGAGATCTATTGGCAGTTTGCACGAACACCACAATGCAACGGAAAAATATATGGTATCCTGCAGAAATATCCAAAAGTCATTCATCGCTTTTATGAGTTTTGTTTCGTCCCATGTTCTATTGGGAGCGGCGAGATTTTGCAGGCCATGATACCAATGTCTATAGTGCTCATTTTAATTTTAAAATTCAATAGAATGAATAGCTCAGATTTTCATTTTAACATTACATCGGTCCGACCTCTCGAACATGAGTAGCTCGGACCATGGTAAATACATGCAATTCACAAGGCAATCTGGCTACCATGGATTTTTATGCAGGTACCTACATAATCCTAACTAATATTATAAATGTGAAAGTAACTCTGTCTGTCTGTTTTTCTGTCTTTTCTTCACGCCTAAACTAATGGACTGATTTGTGTGAAATTTGGTACAGACATAGTCTGGAACTTGAGAAAGGACATAGGATAGTTTTTATTACAAAGAAATACAAAAATAAAAATAAAATTTATTCCGGACATATACCGCCATCTATTGGTCAAACCATAAATCTGCCGCAAGTCACTATTCCACGCGAACGAAGTCGTGGGCAAAAGCTAGTTTATGTATATTTTTATTCACAGTTAATTTAGCAAAAAATAGCAAAGTGTCCATACAAAAATTCACTAGTGATTGGAAAATAATCCTGTAAGCTTCAAATATCATGGTAACTGAATTCCGTGGTTGACACAATTCCCACGGGTATGATATGCGGCTGACGTGCCCTATGTTTTTCTTTAATTTAGCACAGTATGTGCTGTGCTTTAAAATTTTTAAACACTGATAAAAGTGCTACTACTTTAACTAAAATTAATCTTACTTTAAACAAAAGAAATTCTGCTGATTTTACTTACAGATGAAGATAAAATTGAAATGACACAAAAGTTTAAAAATATTTTAAGTACGATTAGAATACGTGGAAAAACCCGTGTAACTGTTGAAGCAGGAAAGATGCTCCTATCAATAAGGCCAATCGACGTAAGGGTCCGTTTTAGTTTTACGGCGACACAACATATCCAAACAGTTAATAAAAATCGTAGCGGGCCAAATGGCTCCCCTGTGCGTGACCCAATCGCCTCACACATAACATTTTTACAACACATAAATTCCTTACTCATATTTCCCAGTTTAGTTACATTATAAAAATAACATGTAGTAAAATATTACTAGGATTAACCCTCAGCTTTGCTCGCTGTATAAGTGTCAATACAGTTTTTCATTGCGAATTTACAATGTTGTTTGCAATGAAACCATGTTGTGTTGTGCAGTTTGGACCATTTCTTGTACTATGAGTGGTATTGCATTAGTTCATCTTTGTTGGAATCAAAAAGAAAATTATAAAAAAATATACAAGATATATATTTCATTTTAATGCAATCAATTCGGTGATTAAACTCTGAATATTCATCGAAGGATACCTAGACTTCAACGCAAGTGTTTTAAAACGAGCTTAATATTTTTACGTGTCTTTTTATCTATCTGCACTATTTTACGTAAAATGGGCGATTTTATTCGTCGTTGGGTTACGATTTGGTTTTATAGCTCAATTTGTCCTCGCATGCATCAAGACTGTTCCAACGTCGTAGAAAAATGATTTATTTAATTGTAAGTGTTGGCGATATCTTATCGAGTAATCGTTTGAGTTAATTTGATGATGTTAGATAAACTTGTGTTCAGTTTAAACCTTCAATAAGCTTGCCTTTAAATTAACCTGAGTTACAAAATATTTTCAGAAGAGTTAAAAAAAATGTCAGCTGCATAACATCTTAAAAAAAAAATATTTATTGCACAGTTTTAGAATTAAACATTTGTTTGTATTAATTTGTTTAATTTTCTATCATGACTTACTACGTATGTAGCTACATATACATAATTATGTGAATAGGTACAACTTTATACAAGCACTCGTGACAAGCCGTTGTGAAACTTTTACACCTGGCACTCAGCACCTTCACCAAAACCACAAACATTTCAGCAATAATGAAAATGTCATCAGACATGATCCTAAATGAATATTTCCACCGCATCTTCCCGAAATTACCTCAAAATTTTCCCCATAATCACAGCTGATTATAAAAGCGATCAAACAAGAAAGTTTTGTTACAATAAATAAACAAAGCTTGGGGGTGGTTCGCAGTAGATAAAACCCTTATGGGCGTTGGGCGACAAGTGATGACGGTCACGTTTTTAATTACCCTGGTTTCATCCGTAACGTGTCAGGGGGAGTTTGGTCTGTGTACTTGGTCTCGGTTTGTTCATTGAGAGCTTTGGCCTGACTAATTATTTGGACCTGGGGCCGTGAGTTGACAATAAACAGGCCTTGATTTGGCACGTGTGCATTATTCTTTGGTCACTGTTACAGTTTTGGAAATATGGGACTGTATCGAGCATAGGTTAGTGATGCGTGCTAGTTGGGATTGGGAATGCCGTGCTAGGTAAGCTATGCTAAGCAAAACTAGTGGGATTCTAGGTATATCTGTTCAGATTAGATAACTTTTTTCTGTACAGAAGTAGATAAAAGTTTGGGTATGATTTAAGCTGTCACCAATTTAATTCATTTTGTGTTTCTTAAATAATAGGGTTTGCCCTCAAAATAGTAGGTTTGTCACCAAATGTAGTCACCAAACAATATAAAATCAATTCCACAATAAATTACCAAAAATCATGGAGATATGGGGTCAAGTACCAAATAAATGGTTTTGTATTTATTATAATAGGTTTGTCCTAATAGTTTTTGAGCAAACTAATTTAAAGAGATCACTAATAAATCATATATTATATCACTAGAAAATTTCATGAAGGTCTAAAAATGTAGGGTGGTCGTCATCATCCTTTCAACCAAAAGAGTCTACTACTTAACTGGTCATGTGCCTCCCCCAAGGGTCTTAATTTCCACAGGTAGTATAAATATATTTAAATTGAATTTCTAGCTGAATAGTAAATAAAACAATTAAAGTCAAAATAATCAATATTTATTGTTAAAAATAACAATCACTGAATAATCAGCGCTGGTTTGGATTTTCAAGGGCGCCCTCTTTTTATATATAAGTAGATTAGATAAGTAATTTTTTTGCTTCTGGTGGGGGGTTGGCCACCTTTACGCCTATGGCTAATCCGATAATATACTTGCATCGTATGATCGTACCTACAACCAACCTACAACCCATTCGTTGAGGCCCGAAAGCGCGCCAATTTGTCTCCCTTCCCTTCCTTTTCCCTTTGAACATATTTTCATTAAAATTATAAACTGATGTATTAAATTGGTAACGAATACATTATTTTAATAACTGAACGAAATAAAATGTAACTACTGTATTGGTGACAAAATAACAAATAAAAAGGAGTCGCAGTCAGGGATCGATTAATCGATTTATTTGGTGACAGATCTACCATTTTGAGCACCAAGCTATTATTTCAGTAACAAAACTATTATTATAAGAACGAAGTTTATATTCATGTAATGCACTACAGTTTTATTGGTAATCCATCTCATATTTTACACATTATATTAACAATAATTTGGTAATTCATACCTGGGGACACTCTTTGTTTATCTGAGAACGAAAATATTTCGTGGCGATAGATCTATTTATTAGGTGATACAACTTGATGACAAATATAAATTTTGGTGACAAAAAATATAGTTCCCTAAAAGTTTTAAGTTTAAACTAAAAACCATGTTTTGTAATGTTTTTTTGTTTAGTCAACAAACAGATAGGTAGTGTTTGAGGCTAATATTTTCAGATCAAAACATCGCTTATAAATCGTAATAATTCGTGGAACTGACTGATTTGCATCAAGCATTTTATATTTATTGTTGTGTTAGGAAATTACGCTGGTAGTTTTCCTCAATTGGAATATTGCAATTCGCTGCACAATTTGTACTGATCCAATTTAAATGTGTTTTAATACCATGGTATTTTCTATGTAATTGTGTTAGTTTAGCAACTATTTTCGTACCCCCTTCATCCCTCTTACCTTTTATCCCTTGGTCACCTATGTCAACACCCTCGAGTTTGTCCTATTTTTACCCGACACCGCACGACAGATATTTTTTAATATTTATTTTTTATTGTGTGTAGGACATTTTGTGGACACAGTATTTGTCGTTTACTTATATCCTTCGTTTCGAACGGAAATCACGAACTGGGAAATAGAAACTATAACTATTTATTCGGTACATATTTATTGAACGAGTTCCTAATATTATTTTGGTTTTATGGAACTTTGTTTGTTTGTGTACAATCTTGTTTGAGAAGTTTGAAAGGTCATCGTGTAAACAATTCAGAATGATTCCGATAACCTAGTTTAAAAACACAGTTATGTAGCTAGCTGAAAACCTTCCGTCGATATGCGTAACCAAAGAATAATAAATTTATTAATCCATTTTATAAGAACCTAACTACGAGATAAAATTATAAGCTAACACAAAATACCTCTGTAAGCAAAATTCTCTAACCAAGGAGCTAAAACTGTTGCTATTAAGAGAGAAAATATTTGTTTACTTAATAACTTAGTATAAAATCCAGTGCAGCTTCAATGGGAAAACATAATAATATAATGTGGTGGCAACGGTCGGTCTCATCTGTTGCCGTGCCGATAATCGTCCGACTAAATGAGTTCTAGACTTGAAACTGTGCCCAGGGAACATATTATACACTATGGACAATAGAACTTGGAAATTATTGCCGCATATGGGAATGTTGGGAAATATTCAATAGGTTTTCTTTGAGTATATTTTCGTTTTAAGTAGATGTTTTGGTGACAGTTTATTTTATCTGCCTTCAGGTTAATTAGGTATCGCTTCCGGAGAATGCTCCCAGGCGCTTCCCTAAATAAATAGTAAAGTAAATACCTGTATAATATAGTATTATTTACATAGTTCTATTTAATAATATTCTTACATTAAATGACTTCGGACTTAGAGTACAGGCTGACACGAATTAATTTATTTGTGTTTGGTTGAGCTAGAATTGGTACCGGCTTATTTTGGCAAGACTTCATTATTTGAATAGTCATCGGAAACACACACTCAAGCAGAAATAGAAAACAAAAGAAAGATAAGATTTAAACTGCTCGCATGCATTTTGTATCTTGGTTCAATCTCGATATGAACTACAAGCAATTTCTCTTGCTTGTGTTCTGTCACTCGACGTGTTCCAGAGTCAAGAGGCTAATAAATAAAACTGCTCCCCTTTCCCCAATTTTACATAAAAACGCGTCTCATCCGCAATCTGCATGTTTATGAGCGAATATTCTATAAACAAGTCGGAAGCCACGGCTTATGGTGTATGCTGGGGACACCAATATACAGAATTGCATGCAAATAAGATAAGGGTAATAAATACGAGCCAAGCTCTTTGCGTTTGTGTACTTTAGGATCTAATAAATGTTGTGCTTCTGTCATTTGCATTCGATAAATCTTTTTATTGATATTAGTCTGAGTACGTTTTGGTATTCAATTGTTTCATTAAGTTTGATATTGGTTCTGTGCTTTGCTTACGTACGATCATTCTTTTAGAATGAATATTTGCTTTCTTTCTACGAGACCGATGCACATTAAAGAAAAACATATGAGTTTGATATGTATTGAGGATTACAAATCAATTAAAATTAGTAAAAAGCTTTCCAATTCACAAATGCACCCTTGCCATTAAAAGTGATAAAATTGCGAGTTGACACAAACATTATTTCAGGGATATTTTCGTCCGCCAGTAAATCACTGGGGAAGGATTACTCATCGACGATGTCCAAACAAAACGGCTCATTGACTTGCTGATTAATTGCAAGGAGGCCCGCGGTGACATTCCGATGTGCCAAAATATGCAAAGAAATAAATACGCCCTAATTGTCTAATGACTTGGAAGGTTTCACCTTACTTTTTTGTGGTGGTCCAAGTTTTAAGGTTTATAAGCAAATAATTGATTGAACTGTGTGCGAAGTTACAAGTATATCAGTAAATATAAGTGTATTTTTACGTGCACCTATAGTTGTCGAATCATTCAATTTGTGAAAATAAATGTTGACTCAAAAGATAAACATGGCTGTGAGTAAGTCTGAATATTATGTCTGGCTTGAAGTGACGTACTTGTATTTAGTCAAAACAAACACGATCCACATTTAACCAAATACACTTCCATGAAGGTGAGGTATGAATTTTGAATAGTATTAAAAGAGTTTTCTAGGGAGAATAAAAATATTACACCCACAGACAACATTATTTTGTGTTAACACGTAGTTGTCATTCCGAGTTGCCGACGAGTGCGTCGTGTTTCACATAAGTGGGGATTTGGCAAAAAGGTGGTAATAAGGTATGCAAGCCCTCTTTCCTTTGTCGGCCACTCGCTCACAACGTGACGTGAATCACCACACGAGATTTGCTAACTCTATGTGAAGAATCCGAGAGGTGAAATGTAGACGACACAATTCGTAAAAGTGTTTACTCATTCATACGTTCCGAAGCTAAGCTTTCCACGTCGATCGACGACTATCTCTGGAATTTGGTCCGGGATTGTGGAAAGGTAAAGCGGCGTTCTATTCCGTGAATAATGCGAGTGCTGAGGGTATTCTCATTTATTATAGAAACTCAAATTTGTATCATAGTAAAGGTAAAAGGCGCGTGTAGAGTGGCGGGGTCGAACGGCCGCACCATTGTGGGGCAGGCCGCGGGCGGGCGATTACAATGCCGTCGCTGTGACATTTTCGCTAATGGTTCCAGGGTAGGCACAATAAAACGACAATACGACAGGAGATAAGGTGGCAAGTGAAAATTTTAGAACGAGATTAATTCAATTCCGTCGCGGGCGGCGTCTCTGCGCGCTGAGACAATCGTGATCAGTATAAGTTTCGTTAAGGGACCTTCTAGTTTTTGTTTATCATCATTAACCTTAAAGTTTTTTAAAGAAACTTTCTACTAGAGATTCAGTTTAGTTATCTAGCTAGCTGATTTAGTTTGTGCCTAAATAAACACAGCCAGAGACATCGACTTTGAAAGCCATCTCAGAAGTAAGTTTTTTTATTTAATTTTGAAATTGGGTCTTTAATTTTATGTTTTTAAATATACTTGAATATAGGGCACACATATCATTAGCAGATTAACTGCACAAACTAATCAAATAAATACCAATATAAATCCTATCCATTTAATCTGAACAAAATCGGTACCGAATCAGCCGGATTGAGTATTGCCACTTCACTTTTATTGAATTGCTATGTACAATAAATTGTTATAATTTTACCCATTAATAAATGAACCAATTAATTATGTTCCTTGTTATTAACATAATTTAATCATAAGGTAAGTGTTATAAATAAAGACCGTGTCCTTACAGGAATATATATTTTTTTCTTATATATTTCTATAACTCATCGTATTTAATAATCTAGGCAACATGATAATTCAGGCTATAATAATGTGGGAATGATACACACCTATTTTGGAAGTTCTTAGTTTAAGTAATCCTAATTTAAACGCTGGGGTACATCTACTGTCAAAACTGGTACAATATAAATTAATAGCTATAGTAAAGCGTTAGTACGAAACCAGACATATCTATCAGCTAGTTACTCGATACCCGATCCAAAATCCACACCTACAGTGGCAAATATCAGCAATTAAAGCGAGGGACGCATGTCCCTTCTCTATTTCGTCCCCAACGGTTTTTCAATGAGGAAACCGAACATCACTTTGAACCCTGAAAGGGTTATCCACGTTACTCTACGATGCTTTTATATTTTTATCAACGTCAAATGAATTGCTACAGTGTGACTACAAAAAATCCATTTGCAAAATGTCTCGTTGGATTTATTCTACGCAACCATTAAATACTCTTTTTATGTAGGCACTTTGAGGGCATAAAGGGACCGCTTGATGATGTAGTTAATTAATATTGCCTTTTGCCCTGAAAGGAAATTCTTTGAATATTTCTCTAGTAATTCATAGTGGGTTCGTAGAGGAAGCCACGTTATTTGGGAATGTTTTGAAAGTATTTTAAATAAACTAGCTCCTAACTAAGGCTATACATAGGTTCTAAAGTAGGCGTCATCTTGCTAGTATTATCTAAAGGTCAGTTAATTAAATTTTTTGATAATCATTTTCTTGTTTGGATACCTTGCTGTTAAAATTGAACGTATCTGTACCTAGGGGTGTATTCAATAATAAACTTAGTGACATAGGTATTAAAGTAAATAATTCATATTAACGGCAATTATATGATTGTCTGTTTCCAGTTTGAGTGCAGGTAGAAGTGTAATTCAATTTGAGAGGTTATTAGAGTAGAAACAGTCCGGCAAGTCTGTCTAGACGTCATAAATGTTTGTAAGGACTTTAGTGTTATGTCCGAATACTTAGATGTCCACTACCTGCAACTTTGTAATATTAATGAACTATATTTATAACAGATACTATGGATTTGGAATTGAAGGTTGAATATAGGATGTTAATCTACTAAGTTCTATAACTTAAAACGTCACTAAACAATCAGCCCTCCTTGTCTGTATCAAACATTATTTTGAGTCACAACAAAAACTCATTTCACTAATTTTTCGATTCATTTTAACCCACGATTCCGTCCCCATAACAGTGTAAAGTACAATAGTTTAGTATTATGAAGCGTTCTACGTTAACGCAGCGAAAGCTTGCACTTTGTGAAATGAGAGCGGTCCGAAACAAAGCACCGTGAACGCGGCCCGAATGTCGTAAGCGTCGCGTAAAGGTCTGCGTACATTACTACGTAACCACGTAACCACGAACCGAACACGCACGAATAGCGAACTTCTATAGTTCAAAGAGTATTGTGGTGTTTCGCCGAATCTGGCGTCCGGTGCGTTACGATTAGTTGATTGAAACCGCACAGTGCATATCAATCTGTTAACATCCATTGTTAGAGGGAGCTGTTCGTCGTCATTCGCTCTATTACGCAGTAACAGAGATCTATGGTGATCAGATCTCTATGCCTATCTACATAATATCAATGTGTGTTAAATTAATAACTGAAAATATTTTCATAAGTATAGTTTTTTATTAATATTGCAATCAATATTAAATAACATAAACCACCACAACAACTCTTTGATAAGACGCCCGTAACATACTCATCACTATTTATTTTTCCTGGCCAAGATATCGCGCGTTTCGTTTCATTTTGTACACAAGTCTGTGTTTACCCTTACATGTCGTTGCTGAGTTTAGGCTTTGACAACCCACACGATGGCCTAGACAAACAGATTCCTTTACCACGATTTACTGAATATTTGTAGACTCAGTGACATGAGCGTAAAAACAAAAAAATGTTGTTATGCTCTGTTGGTTTAAGAGAAGGGTACACGAATAAGCTAAATGTAAAAGAGCTTTGATTTATACTTATGTTAATGTGTTACAATAGGGGTGTAATATTTTAAATAGCTGTGACGGTTTCACTTTATATTCACGCTTATAGCTTACTTTGGAGAATTTTAATTCACTATACTACAAAAAATAATTTGTTTTTACGTATTCTTTCGACTATTACCGGTCGGTAAGTTATGGGAAACCAGTATCAACCAATTTAAAAATAGAATGAAGTGCAGTTTGTCAGTTGTTTACCATCCCACGGTAATTTTAGGAGTCAACTCGGGAAATGGCCCGGTGTAGTGGCCCGAGGCGATGAGCGAACAATCTGTCACTACAAAGTAATGTTGCAATTTTTGAACCCATTTTAAAGAAGCTTTAGGGCGATAATTTTCTGCTTTTTCTTAAATCATTATGAAAATGGTTCCTTTTCATAATTAATTGGAGCTTATTTTGTGCTATGTTATATTATGTATGTAAAAAAAAAATTGCTTTTTCCTCACAGCACAGGCAAAATATAGGAACTGACTGAATAATTTTATGTTTTATATGTATTTAAATTATTGCCATGAAAACAATCTGATAAAGAATTTAATAATTTTTCACTTATCCTATAGAATTTTATAAAGCTTTTTTATATAAACGAAAATAATAATGAAAACTTACCAATAAAATTGACATGTAATACAGCCAGTACTAGTAGGCGCGCGAGCGGCCCGCCCTGCGCGTGCGTCGCCATCCTGCCTCAGCGCGTCACCGTCCGCTGCTGCCATCTACCGCCGCTATCCAGTCTCGACACCCACTTGAGTCTTCTCATTTTGAACACTATTCCACTCGGTCCCACATTTGATTGGTGTTTTATCTGTGAAAAGATGAATGAATGTTAAGTATTGAGGTACCTATTTGTTTTGCGGTCCTGCGCTTGATCTCTCTCTATGAGAGTGAAGGAATAGAAAGGGCGCCTGTCTGCTCAAATGCTTGTGTACGTATAAGTCCTACGAAGTTGGCTAATTTCCTTATATGACAAAAGCCGAAGTAATCTGCTAGGAGGTCATCATCATAATCATAATGAAATAAATAATGATGAAAAAAATCATCGACTTAATAAAAGTTGATGTAGTGAAGAGCAGTTCTTGACTAAGATGATTTGTCCCTATAATATTTTTAGTATACGATTCTAGAAAGCGAAAACAGACTTCTTCCTTTTCCTAAGAACAATGAAGTAATTTGGTGGGACGTTTAATTCTGTGATTGTTAATTTATTATATTCGCAGTTTTACTAAGTTTAGATTTAAGGCTAAGGATTACCAACAAAAGGATGGACCCAGATTAAATGTCATGAAAGAGATTTTAGCGAACTAAACTCTTTGTCTAAACTGAATTCCAGAGTGTAAGTATTTTATGAATTTTATATTTCATAAACTAGATTCTATTATGGCTATTATTCACAAAAAAATGGTGCTCATTGGCCTCCACCGGATTTGTGAACAAATTCTATCAATGCAGTATTTTATTCATCAAAACGAAATAAAAATATATGACCTAACCTAACAATAAATTCCGGTATCTATGCACGAACTCGCAGGGATGGTAAAATATTCGTATTTTTATTCACATTCGGCGGAGCACCAGAGAAACAGTCGAACGTTATCTAAAATATGAGTGAATGTGAGGGTACGTGCGGTTGCTTATAAAAGAATTTGATATCAAAGATTCGAGGCAGCATAAACACGGACGGCGGTGGACCGCGACATGAAATTAGGCGTTGTGGAAGAGCCAATTGTTCTTGCCTACGATTTTAACGGGATATTTGTTCATATCGATGGATGTAATAAAAATCTAAATAATATATCAGAAAGGGGATTGAATATTTTGCGTTTAGATCATGTAGAGGGTTATTGAATCTACTAGTCCTTGAAATATATTTTTGTTTGTGTTTAAGTTATATGACATTAATTAAGTAGCCCCAGGAGATAATCTCCGATTTTTCACTTTCGTACATTTATATAGATTGACGATGTATGCTATTGTGATCCTCAATATATTGAGTACTTATTGCTAAACGTCAAACTACCTGTTGTGGTGTATTGTGTTACTGAACAACGAGACTTTGACAGTTGATGAATGCCAGGATAAACTTACATGTAGGAGTCTGCTACATAACTGTGTGCTGGTTGCTCATATATATGGTTTTTATACCAGGAATGCTGGTTTGAATTTAATTTTGGTTTGAATTTACCAGCGGTTTTACCGGTTACTTGAGAGCGCTACTTCCCGCGCCTGGGTAAAATTAGATAAGCCACATCACTGCCAAGTTTCATCAAAATCGCGTGAGGAAGTAATAAACAATCACGCAGACACAAAAACATTATTATGTACATATTCACGAACTTTTACCTTTATAATAATAGTGTGATTGTTTGGAGATAATTCAAGAGACTTCATGATAAAACATTTGTTGATCCTAATAAAGTCTGATAAAAAAATAATGGAAAATGAAAATAGTATAAAGCATGCAAAAATGAAAAATGGTAGAAAATAATTATTCAAAACATAAACTTTAAGTATGAGAAGTAAATGCGTAACAATTACAGAGAATAATTAAATTATTCATTACAGAATAAAAAATGTTTAATATAAAATGCAAAATAGCGGGAAATAAAATAAATTATGTTTTCCTTGAAACGCTTCTAGTATTGCTTTATAGTAGAATTTCATATAATCACAAAATGGATACTGCAGAATCTTTTGGCTTCTAATTCTTTTATGAAATAAAATCTAAGTTACTAGTGCCTACGTATCACATATGTAATGTATTAAGCTAATGGAATATTTTTTATTTTTTTTTTTCTACAGCATAGTTTCCTTCAAGTGCATGTTTATTGCAAAGAAATTAAGTTAAAGTAATAATGTGAACCCTATGCATAGATGTAAGGTTCATTTTACACGGATAGGTGATTGTATTAGTATAAAAAATTATGGAGTAGAATCAATTCAGATAAGAAATTTTCTATAGGTATTAAAAAAAACTGGATATATTAGTTACTCGATTAGTATAGTTATATTATTGTTGTTGTTGTAGCTTCTCAGAAAATTCATAACCAAAGATTAAACATCTGCTCATAGATTCAAAAAATTCAAACAGTTAAATAAGGATTAGCCACATAGCCACCTTTTAGACCCAATTGATAAAATTATCCGCCATACCCTCAGCTCCATTCTCAGGCCCTGGACGACCGAGCCTGGCAACAAGCCACATTGCCCATCCGGATGGGAGGCCTCGGCGTCCGCAAAATTACCAGTATTAGTTTACCGGCATTCATATCCTCGGTTCACGGCACTGAGAAATTAACCAGGAATATTCTTACTCCAACACTGGCTGATTTCGAGGTGCCGTATTTAGCCGAGGCTATGGATGCATGGAAAATTACTTGCCCGAATGAAAATTTACCCAGCAACCCGTCTTCCCAAAGACAGTGGGATGAGCCGCTCTGCAGAGTAACCCGGAATAGTTTGATAGAAACGGCAATTACTCCTGCTGAGCGAGCGCGCCTACTGGCTGTGGGTAGATGGGAGTCGGGGCTTTGGCTTCAGGCACTACCGTCGTCAAATATTGGCACCATGTTTGACGATACAACTTTCCGCCTCGCTACTTGCTTACGTATAGGAGCACCGTGCTGCTCCCCTCATCGCTGCCACTGTGGTGAGGCTGTCACCAGCCTCGGACACCACGGCCTGTCGTGCAGCCGCAGTGCGGGCCGTATTGCCCGGCATGCAAACATCAATGACATTATACGTCGGGCTCTCGTTCAAACGGCTTGGCACGCGACGACGGTAAGAGACCAGACGGCATGTCGTTATTCCCTTGGAAGATGGGTAGGCCTTTAGTATGGGACGCAACCTGTGTCGATACTCTTGCGCCATCACACCTTCCAAGTTCTGCGTGCTGTGCTGCTGCTGCCGCTGCGGCTGCGGAGAACCTCAAGCGGCGGAAATATAGTGGCCTTGTCGGAAACTATATTTTCGAACCGTTTGGGGTTGAAACCCTCGGGTCGTGGGGTCCGAATGCCCACATTCTATTTAAAGATCTCTCAAGGCGGCTGGTTGACGCTTCTCGTGACCAGAAGGCTGGCTATTACCTCGGACAAAGAATCAGCATGGCGATCCAACGAGGTAATGCTGCCAGCCTCTTGGGCACGCTCCCAGTTGACAGCGATGGGGACGAATTTTTTGACGCTTTTTAGTTGTTTGTTTTACTAGGATAGTTTTTGATTTTTATTGTAAATATGTATTGTAAATATCTGTGTAAATAAATACTTCAATAAGGATTATAAAAAAATATTAAATAAATAAATATTAAAGCTTGGCACTCAACTATCGATCTAAAGCAGCATGGCAATGACAAATCGGCGGAACGCAACGCAGCCGCGTTTCAGCTGCGATAACGCTGCGATCGCCGTACGAAGTTGTAATTAATGCTGGTGAGCGCTATGCCTTTCCTTTACCGTATTCCTTGTTTGTTTGTGAGACTGTGTGCGCTTGTATGTTTTGTGTTTTATTTTTGATTTTTGTAAACTAGGTATGTTAATAAGGTATAGGTGTTAATAAGGTATAGGTTCTAATTGTATACTATTGATTCAATTTAATGATAAGTTTTATAGTAAAAATTGTTCTGAAAAATTAACGGCTAGTGAAATAGGAAAATTAAACCTACTATATTTTTGACAAGCAACAAATTAGATAGATTATTAAACCTGCAAAAATATGCTATGTTTTTAAATGCGTAATATGGCAAGCCTTACTCAATAACAGTGGCAGTTCTTACTCAATAACAGCAATAGCAAACACGTTGTTTGTTAGTGTATCAAACGCGAGCCACAGAGTCCACATTAATCCGGTTCTTCCTATGAATAGCTCCTAGTTCGAGCAAGCTAACACACACGAGTAGTTTACCCTAACTATCTTTACCAGCAATACGTACGTTTGTTCGTAAGTGCGTAACATTCTGAAATCAGTTGCGTGTTTCTTGTATTATTTTACAACTACTTATTTATTTATTATGGCTTACCAACTAAGACACATACAGACAATCTTAAAAATATAGGTAACAACATTTAGTGTATGCTCTTAAATTAAAGGTAGGCTCAACATTGTTTTTAGGTTGTTCAAGTAAAAATTAAAAGTAATTAAAAATAAAAGAAATAAAGAAAAAATAAAAATATGGTAATTATAACTGATTTCAGAATACCTAGAGTAGACACTGTAAGGTACTATACCTTATAGTGCTTGCAATTACTGTAAACCATGCTTGAAATTACGTGGTTCATCATGTGTAGTACCTACAGAAAAGATCAAGAGAAATAATTTTTAGAAAAATATTGAAAACACATGAAGTAAGTCAAACTTAGGAAACAGACCAAGGCCAGTTTAGGAATACTTTAATACAGTATTCTGTTTCAATTTATATGACTTTGTTTAATGCTTCCGTAGGTTTCGTGAAAGTAAATGCGTTTTATGTACCCATAATGTGTAAAAGCAATAAAGTTACGCGTCACGCCGCTGAGAATTATTTCAATTCGCAAGTGGTTCAAATTGTTTCTAACTAACTTACTTGGAGATTGTTTCACTTGATTAGTTTTTGTGAACAAAGAAACCGAGAAAAATGTTTAACACTAACAGAAAGATAACATTCTTTGGAAGAAAATTATAATTCTTAATGTAGGTACGGTTGTAGGTGTTGGTGGGCAGGGGTTGAATGTCTCTACATATGAAAAAGGCTGACAATTAAATGGTAAAATAATGGGCACTCCTAATTCTATTAATTCCCTTTATGAGGTAAAATGTAATGCAGCTCACCTTCTATGAATCACAGTTTGTTTTTATCTGATGAACCATAATGCAAAATCAACATAAATGATCATTTAAATGACCCTTGTTTGTTCTACTCATGACACCACATTCATTACATTTATCAAACGTTAATCAGTATTTATACTTAGCATTATTAACAACTCGAAATCAAAACGACTGCAATTCCATTTAAATCATCAATGTGAGAGTTGACACAATATACTCAAATTAATGATCACGCGACTGAAAACACATTTTGCTTTCGTCAGATTGGCAGTTCGAGCTCATTTGGGAGAGCGGCAATTATAAACCGGCGTAATCAGTGAATGGTCGGCGTATCGAACTCCGACTAGGGATCTCGGAAAAGTATCGATACATGTGCAGTATCGATATATGAGCACTGAATACTGAAGACCGTAATACCGTCAATGCGTTGCTCAAATTCGTTTTGTTAATGCTTGCAGAGTAACCGTTCCTTTGGTAGATGTCTAAACAGAAAGATTGGAGATTAGTATTTAAAAGGTTCTACAGTTTTTATATGTGGGAAAGTAGGCTATCGATAGTTCTATATCGATGACAGAAAACTATCGATATTCAACTGCACAACCCTAACTCTAACTGAACAGAATCCTTTGACCAGCCATGTTTAGTGATGTATTTTCTATACATGACAGTGGTGAAACTGTGTCAGTTTATGCTTGTTTTCTGATGCGTATGCGACGGTACTGAGTTTAGTATTATGCTATGCAGCTTTAAGCCCACAGATTGTATAACATGAATTCAGAATAAAGTCGTGTATTGAAATGTGTATAATACTGCGTATAAAGTTTTGAAAATATTTTTAGTGTGAATATTACGTATCTTTACTGATGAAAAACAAATAGTTTAATAGTAGATAGGGTTGATTTGATAACTTATTTCCTTCAATCGACTACTTATTCTAAGACCTTGTATTTATTCAAGTAACTAACACATCTTAAGTATGACTAAAATACGAGTTCTTTCTGTACATTTTACTTAGGAAATATAAAATATAAATCAACGATTTATGACAGCAACTTCACCACAAATTTATAAACTGCAAGGCGAACTTACACAAGTACAAGCATGGACTGCTTAGTGATTAATTCGAAATTTCTGGAAATTTCGTTCGTTTCGCGAGTGAAGACGTCCAGATTATTGGGTAATTTTGAATTTGTTTCTTTGGTTTAGTGGTAACAAATATGACACAGATAGTAGATATGTCCCCTCTGGACATGTGAAAGTCAGGTAAAGGATTCTCATTTTTACTAATAATAGGCAAAATATTTAAAGATAAAGAGATATTTATTTTTATTTTTGCAAATACGGGTACAATTTTCTTGTTACATAAGGGTAAATGATCCGCCATATTTTACCAATTGGCATGCATTATAATATAAATAAAAAAATGTTGAACATAGCTAGTGTTCGTTTGTGGCATAGAGCACCTTAAAAACTGACACTCAAGTTAGAATCATGGCAAATTCTTGATATATAATCTCAATTTCAAAGGCCTTAATTAATAAACGACGATCTAATTCTTCGAACTGGAACTTGTTAATCTCATTTCTCACCTTGCATTAAGTATTTTATGTATTAAGTTTGAAGTGCTGCTCTTGATTTACCGACTGTACAAAGTTTATTTTAATATTCAGATTTCAGAGAAAATGCTTGTACAAACATAGTTGCCTGTACCAACCGTGTAGATTAATTACGAACGCTAGTACTTACACTACAATATTTCGGTATAACTGGTTTTAAAGACACTCCAGTAAGTCTGACGCCAGTCTAACCAAGGGGTATCGGGTTGCCCGGGTTACTGGGTTGAGGAGGTCAGATAGGCACTCGCTCCTTGTAAAACACTGGTACTCAGCTGAATCCGGTTAGACTGGAAGCCAACCATAGTTGGGAAAAGGGTCGGGAGATGGAGATGTGGCTTTAAAGATACTGTAATAATTTATTTTAACTGATTTCAAAGACACCATGGAGTTTATTTCCGTTCTTTTTTGGGTTGTGACGTAAATGTTAGGGGGTTGAGACAAATTATATGAAATCAACGTAAGCGCCTACTATTTCCTGGCGCTCATCAGCTAACCAACATTCCGTCGGCTGTTATTGCCTTATCCGTGCCGTATTTGCGTGTCATTCGTCAGAGGCGTCCTGTAATTAATGCGGACATGGGCAGCGTCGGCCTAATGAATAGCGGGTGTACCGTGTCGCACAAAAACTGGCCCGTCATACAACACGCGGTCGGTATCGGCCGATGAGATGCGTCGCACTGTTAGCGGGTTATGAGGTAGGCCTTATCGGGTGTTAAAATTTTATGACATGTGTTCATTGATTAGGCATTTTTTAGTTCGGTAACTTTGATGAAACGGATGAAACTGAGAATGATATGAAACGGATTAATGAACTTAATATTTATCAAATTCTTCCTAAAATTTTTTCGCGGAGTACTCAGGAACAATCGCTTTATTTATAAAAAATATACATTAAGGGCTAACCAATAAAAGATTTAATAGCGACCTATGCTTATTGTCTTATTGAAATTGATCCACTGCTCATTTGTGTCATGCATATGCATAAAAAACTGAGGTTTTTTTAATCCCGACTCGTCGCTTTCACTACAGCCTGACATAGCTGAGCGTTACCATAAGCTGCGTACGAAATTCTAGATGTCAAAATGATAGGCACATATTGGGCGGTTATTGATTTTACCCGGACACTGACCGAACGCTGCAAATTTATCTACGGAGATACAATATAATATCACCCTTAAAATATAAAGACTGCGCTTTTTTGGAATATAATAATTTGTTTTTAAAATAACACCATATAAATAATTTGTACAAAAGCAAGATTCAAGTTACTACGATATGCAGAGGTTTCAGAAATTAAATTAATATTTTATTATTTATATGGTCAGTAATATTCTTGGAGATTTTTTTGGTTATAAAGAAACTTGCTTTGTATCTCATTCAAACGTTCCATGTATTTTTAATTATGAGGAGTTACTTTTACTAATGTAGTCAGTAAATATTTCTTCAATGTATATATGTAGGTGTATTCTTTGATAGGATTTGATCCTGCCTAATTTGAAGCAACCTGACTTACAGCATGTCAAACATGTTTTAAAATCCTTCTAATGAAACGGTATAATATGACGGACATGCATCGTTCATGATTATTTTTACAGTGGCAAAATTATCGTATTTGAAGTTTTTACTGGAAAAAATAGACTGAAAAAATAGTTTAAATTAATGCTCAACCTTTTTTGCTTCTTAGAAAACAGCTAGGTAATCATAGTTTAAAAATAGATTTTATTTGTATTGACTGATTTCTTTGAAGTCTCTAATACGTTTTGAATTTATTTTTATAAATACCAGATACTATATTTAGAAAGTTAAATTGAGTAGGATTCGGTCGCAGATTTTAAGTGTTGACAAAATTATGAATCCACCGAGACATGAATGAATAACAAAGAGAGATAATATTTCATTCTCTATCTCTGAGGACTCCAGAGCTGCAAGTTTTTAAAGTTATTTACTTTTATCCTTTTCACAATTAATTACAAAGGACATAAATCGTAAAGAATCAATGAGTTTTGACAAGGATTAAAAAATATGAATTTAATTTAAAGTTAAAAATATGATCGCATCAAAAGTTTAGTTATCGGCTGATTTAATTACCTAGTCTAATTTCAAAGTAATGACATGTAACCCCGACATTATTCAACCCAAGTTTGCTTGTTCAAAAGCCGCAAGACTCGGATAACGGCAGGTAGCCGGACCACTAAAACAAATATTGCCCTTTTACTGCCAAGGGCAAAAACACTAGTGCCAGTAACTGTCTCAACGGACCCTTTAATTTTTATTAGTGTTCGTGTATTAAATAGACGTGAAAAATGTTCGGCGAAAACATGGTGTTATTCTGTATCTCGACGCTTTTGTTCAAATAATAATTTATTATTCAACAATGTTTGTGATATTTTAAAATTCAACGAAATGCTGATGTCGCGTGTTTTTTGAATCGGAAATACGTGTTCCCGATTATTTTATTTTAACAATACGATTTTAAGACCGGGATTTTTGAACGATATGTTTTACATTTACTTGAAAATCCGGATTTTGAAATAATATTTTTAAATGTAACAGGAAAAAGATCCTCATGTATTGTTTTAAGTTTCTTTATCAATACTAAATATACAATGGTGCTACGGCGTAGCAGCGTAGTCTGCTACGCTTCAATGCATTATTTAGCGGAATATCTAAAATAGGTGACGTCTTTAATAATAAGAAAAAGTAAAAAGCAACAACTAAAAGGTCAGTCAACCTTAAAAAAATGCCGAAAGAAAACGGCGTAGGTTCCAATTTGTGTGAAAAAATTCAAGGCGTAAAACTTTTCGGAAGGTTTGCAAATTGAACCTTAAACTTTGTCTGACATACTGTTGCGTAATTAAGAAATCAAAGAGACCGTTTACTCTAAAATTGTGTTGATGACGCCTTTGAATATAAATGAAGGATTTTTGAGATAAAAATGTAGGTTATGTATTCTTGGTTTTTTTATTTGCAGAGTTGATACTTGAAGGAATTCGTCACTTTCATGTAGAGTATCTATCTATACAAGTTAAAATTTAAAGTATTGTCCAATTAACGTTATTTCAAAAAGGTTAGTAAAACATTAATTCAAGCTCAATCGCCCCATATTACAAGCCACGGCGCACGCATCGGCCAATTAAAAATATCCCTCATACATTTCGGTCACGGTATAACATATCTTTTCCACTCAATAACGGAACGCGTATAACCTCTACCATCTGCGGTAATTGGCCCACATGTGCTGAACCTTAGCCATAATAAAGATCGTCTAAATACTATATAGAATAGAAAATTTACAGCTCTATATAAATCAGCGTATAAGTATTCCTCCTTATAATTTATGGGAGCCTAGTAGTCCGTTGTTGGGGGTAATGGATGCCCCCGCAGATATCAGCCGTGGCCGTCTTTAAATTACTCACTGTTACGGAAACATTGGCTTTGCCGTGACTACAAATCCACTTAAGCGTACTTCTCACACTATTTAGATAAGCGGTTCTAATAAAAATCGCCCTTGCTTGTAATTGATTTTAATTGTATCCTGTTACAAGGGGATTGTGTCTCGAAGATATATTGGTAAGGTAGGGACACGATGTTAAGCCACATTTTTTCTGATAAAATTAATTAGAAATCATGATTACGAAACACACTTAAACCATCATGTAGACATGATTTTAGATACAAATTTCATTGATAGTAACAGTATTCTCATACACCATCATCAATATAAAAGAACTTAGTGTACCTGTTATATAATGTTAGAACTAACTCAAGTACTATAGTAGCTTTAACGCTTAAAATCCTATATTTCACACCATGAAAAGAGTTCTCCATACAAGCATGTGATGTATTTTATTTTGAGAGACATTTGAGTGGCTATAATAGTCCCATGCACTATTGTGGTTTGGCATCCCCTACATGCGAAGAGTACACTTATCAGGAAAGCGTGAGTTCGAATCTAGTATGATGTATATAGATACTTTTAACCCTTTAATGCAAGCAAAAGGAGTATACCTCTGCCGATATATTTTTAGGAAAACTACCTACGTAAATTCTATATTATTTATTGATAGACTTAGATTTCAGAATTGTTGTTATACCTAAGTAGTTTAGTGTCTATTGTAGTTGTTTGTACCTATTGTATATTTTTACTCAAGGAAACTCAAAAAAAAGCTGTCATATTTAGAAAATTCTTTCTTAAATATAAGTAAACAAGGTAAACACGAAATATTGAAGCATGTTTTATCCTAACAAACATGTAAGCAAGGTGTACTCGTGCTCCCAAGAACGGAATTACTAAACGTCAGTTTTATAATACTCGTTCAGAAATATCTTAGCTAATGAATATAAGGCGATGTAAAGCCTTGTACTCATTACTGAACGTACCATAAATATTATGTTCATAAAACTCTTTTAATGAGAAATATAAATAATACCGCGGCAGAATGTAAAATATAGAAAAAAAATACGTTTTTTTTTTATATAAAAAGCTCCTAAAAATTCTGTACACAGGAATTCATACAGAAAATGAATAGAATATTAAATTATGTTGGTCCGCATTTTGTAAAACTGACGAAGCTTCTTGTTAAGCTTTCAAGAAGCTTTTAAGTTAATGAACAACTTATTAAAAAATCTATTGACTTTTATACTGGTTGTTTCCTTTCTGAGAATTTGATCAACGTTAATTAATAACCATATAATAATGGGCATTATTATTTTTATAGTAATAATACATTAGCTGATAAAATTAGTTGATATTACGTTTGCTTAGTTTAAATAAATAACCTTGTGTTGAAATAGTTTGCATAGCGACCTAAAATAATAAAACGATTGCTATGTTTTAAGTATCACTCATTTATAGAGGTGGAATTTAATTACAGAAAAATTACATAATTATTTTTCGATCCCTTGATACCTACATTTTAAGATCTAGTTACGAATAATTATGAATATTCTACTGAGTATTAATTCACTTTAAATTAAATAAAGTTGTGAGAAAATAAATGGTTAATTGCCACGATAACCCATGGATTTTTAATAATATTAAAATTCCATGTAAATAAAATCAATTGCTTTTTTACATTCAGTTTTAAAATATTTATGTATTCATCAAAATGGCGATAATATGTTTTAACATTTTATTTGTACAATTTTATTTTTGATTATTTGAAAGTATAGTAGGCGATCGAAATATGAATTTTCTTTTTTTGTTTTGTATTGGTTTTATTTATTTCGCAAAAATAATATTTATTGACATAAGCGTTAATAAATTACAAAAGCGACATTTTAAAATATTTTGCACAATTTTATTTGTAAAGCCAGTCAATTTAATGATTTTATAAATCTTTAATTCGAGCCGTTTATGGTTGGGAAATTCCAGTTTCATTGGGGAGAGCAATTGGCAACTTTATTTATTGCTAGCCGCTTGGCCCGTGGCGTTACCCGTGAAAATGTACTTTATCCCTTTTACCTCGCTTAAAGGGTGATTTGGAAAAATCCCTAAGTGGGTGTCTACGTCACTGGCAGGGCACCCTACAACAATTTTGTTTGCCACGGGCTACATTTTATTTTCTTTACCTACTCCTAATTATGGTTCCAGTATTTAGTGAATTTTATGTACCTGTTCGTGTTAATTAAATTTGTAAGAATTTTGACCCTTTGTTCTATATTTAGAGCTCTTCAAAATCTTAGCGCAAAGTTTCCTCAATTATTTCCTACACATTTAATTAGACAAGCAGTCAAGCTTGAGCATCCTTCACTCAGTAAACTTAAACCACAAACGTTCAGGCATAATTTATGAGCTAGACCACTTTACTCACTTATCTTACGATAAACTTTGTATAGTTTGCAGCTTCTGCTGTCAAAAAGACTTGAGTTCACTTAAAGTTATTGGTTTTATAAATAATATAGAAACTATTTTTGGCAAAAGTTGATCAGAGGCTTAAGAGCGGATTAAATTACCTAGATGTAATTAAATTTTACGGTTTTTCAATTTGGATTATGTAAAAACTTTTTATTTCAGAAAACTTAATTTTATCTTTAGTCTTTAAAATTCCTTAGTGAATACTCACCTACACCAGTTCAATAAAACGAAACAATATTTCTGGGCTTGGTCATAGCTCATAGAGCAGATCTGTAATAAATAAACGTGCGGTTGTCATCCTCGCCACACTCACTGAACATGAATTCCACTCAAACCTCGTCGGTTTAATCAACGAATCATTTGTTAACAGGCATTACTCCTCCGTCTCACTTCTCGTGTTGATCCGGTAAAGTTATATTAAATTTAGCGCAAGTTAAACACGAAAGTTTTGTGTATTTTCGCGTAACAAAACACAACCGGGAAGTTGGGTCGTCGTGCGAGAGGCAAGTTGCGGTGCGGCGCGACACAGGCCTAGCGCGCGGCTCGCTTCGCACTGACTTAGTTGTGTGACACACGGCGCGACCGGCCGACTTGAGAGCGATGCCGGGGCGATTCATGCGCGGATCACTGGGTAGGAGGAGTCTTCCACCAAAACCACGCCTACCAAGGAGCTACACATTTCTTTTTCAATATGTGTAATTCAATTTCGCTTATGTCTTCGCTGGGAAAGTTGATGCCCCGTTGTCGTTGAACGCGATGTTTTTATGTAAACTGTAATGTAGTTCGCGAACCGAGTCGGCCCGTGATGCTACGCTCCGTGTGATTTTCCCTTTTCTTTTTTGTCGGCAATTTCACGTGCTGTTGCTTGTTCATATGTAGAGGAATAATAATAAAAATTGGGAAACTTTGTAAGATAAGAACAAGTGGTATGATGAGCTCTGTTCTGGCTGGGTAAACTTTGAAAACTTTTATTCATGCTGCATACATGTTAAATTTTAGAAAAGTTTTCCATTTACGTTTAACGTTCCTGAGAGTAAAATCCTATCAACTTATTTTATTTATCCTTTTTCTATTACTAAATTAAATATTTTAAACCTATAATAAGTGGCATCAAATAAAGCTAGTATCATCCCATAAACCACATAGTAATATTACAGTAATGGGTACACAGCACGTATCCCATCTCACCGCGGCTGAGTTGCGCACAACGCTTTGGACTGTAAAGGAATTCACTAAATTATAACAGTAAATTAAGCGCTAGTTTCATTTGTGTTACCAAGTGAATTATGCGTTGGTATCTTAGTTCTGTCACCACCTAAGTTACAACGGTTCAAAATTAATACAGTGCCATAAGCCACCTCTAATACCCCGCGTCCTGGGGGTCCTATTTACTGTATCAAATTTAAAGAAACCGTACACCGTAATTACAACCTTATGATCTGAGCATTAGAGTCTAAAATACGAGCTTGGTTCTAAGTGTACATAAGCTTTTATGTTGATATTCAATCATTATTAAGTGTACACCTATTTGTTTAGTGTCGTATGTAACGCGATCCTAATGACGAGTGACATCTATAAACTAAATTGCGCTATATGATATTAGCACCTGGTTTCATAATAATTTACTAACTTGAGAAATGGCGAGGAGTAGAAATAAGATTGCTGAAAGTTAATATTGGAACTTGAAAGGTAAACGACGGAAGAAATACTGAATGTTTTAAATCTACAATAGAAAAGGTTATTTTTTCTTAGTTTTTATACTTTTATGGACCGAGAGTAATTTTTATACTGGAGGAAAGGTACCTATCTGGCCCAATTTTATTTGCTGTGAAAAATGAATTAGTCATGTAGGTATGTTGTGATTCCATAAAACTTTCACGTCTAGTTTGATACCAACTAAACCTACATAATGTATTCGTTTTCCAGAGATCCGAAACCCTGTACCTACTCCCCTAGGCATAGAAAAATTTCAATACAATAATTTTGTTTTTAAACATTTTTAGAAAAGCTTTGAATATTTTATAACATTCTTAAAAAATGCTAATTTACCATGCAAACACAAACCTTTTGATAAGGATGACGGTTCAACATAAACAGGAAGAAACTTTTAACGAGAAAAACCAAGATTTGTCTATTTACTGCGTTTGAAACACTTCAAATTATTTAAAATTCAAAAGAAAATTCTATATGTAAATAGGCATTTTGCTATTTTTACGTCATTTTCATCCTAGATCAGCTGCTTTCTTGAATTATGGCAACATACTCGATTATCAAAGTAATAAACCATTAAAAAAATTACCTGAATAATCACCAAACAGGAAGGTGAATCTTTGAAATATTTAATCAAATCAATCAATCTATCAATAGAATTTCCCGTTAGCTAATAGTGTAAGTATGTAGGTGAAAGAACTCTCTGTATGATAGGATGCCTTTGCCCAGCAGTGGGACGATAAAAAGGCTGATGAAGATAGTGACTAAGGAAAATTAGGTACACATTTTTTCCGAATAAAGTGAGTTATTTTTTGAATTGGCGCGTTATCTTTTAAGGAGTAATAGTACAGTAGTCAAAACAAAAAAAAAAACTGTCCGCTGTGAAGTTACCTCTCATAAATAAATACATAAATAAAATTTACTATTAAAATAATGACAGCTATATTTTAAACTGAGTATTCCTAAATTACATGTCATTCAAAAACATTGGCTCTTTACTATTGCAACGGGTGATTTATTCACGAATTTGCGTTTCCAAATTATAATATTAAAAGAAATAATAGAAAAGATACGTCAATATTATCTTACAATATAAATATTATTAAATTGAAGAATAATGTTGTTCTGACTAGTAGAGCCTCTTTTTGAAAGATGGGGAAGTCATTGGACGACCTTCTTGCTGTGTAGGCGCAGCAGGCACAACATGTTTCTTCTGGAGGCCTTAGTGTACCAGGGCCACTGAAACTATTTCGACTAATCCCACAGTCCCAGCATAACAAGTAGAGCCTATATCTGTTTTGTAGAGACTGTTTATTTAAAACTCAATGTATAAAGTACAGAAAAAACAATCTTGATAAATCAACGTAAAAATGAGTGTAGAATTAAAAGCGTTAAGTAAATGAAATCGGTATAAACAGCTACAATAACCGTGAAATAAACTAGACGAACAGGTAACAAACTATTTACGTAGCTAATGAATCATAAAAAGCGAAACCTCCGTAAAAGCGTAGTTTTTAAACTGAACTACTTTTAAAATCGAGCTAACGTTTTAAAAGTCGACAAAAAATGCAACAACACTTTAACGGCTCAAGTTTTTCATACAGCAGTTGGTGGGGGTAAGTCCAATGTAATCCTGGGAAGTTTGCTAGATCGTCTCGGGGCAAAGGAAGCAAAATAAAGGAGGCCGATAGTCGGTCGCTCCCTCGGGCCTCGTTTGAACCGGAGCGATTTCGCGGCCGTTCTTATGATTAAGTCAACCCTGTAGGGATTCGGAATCGAGCCTCACTAGACGCTGTTTCGATGATTCAACTGGCGGAAATATTACCACGTCAAACGAGTTTATTGATTTTTATGCAGTTCTTTTATTGATTTCTGAGTACTTGGTTGGGATTTTGTGCCGGATCAAACATCGAGCTAGGATGTCACCAAATAGTTTCCGTCACTCGTCGAGTATAAATGGCACACTGAAAAGGGTTTCGTTTTAGATATAACAAAATGAAATACATAAGTTATTTATTTCCATCAACAAAAGGTTGAAAACTAACTAAACCCTTTTAATATTCGTTGTGATTACTTCGTAGAAAATTAGGTAGATACCTACACTTTTTTCCAATACCCTCAATTTTCACAAATACCGTTGAGAGTGAAGATTTTATTACAAAATATCTAGATAATGAAATGAACATAAATAAACTTTATTATAGAGCGAAACAGGAAAATACGATAAAGGGGAAGGAGCCTTCCATTTGAACGGAAAGTTGTTTTATATTAGGCAAATTTTCTTTATTTACATTTAGGTAAAGAGAAAACTTCACCTGTACTCTCACGACAGTATATTCAATGGTTTATGAATGATTTCTTCTTGTTATGCCTCTTCAAGCAATCGAGTGAGTTGTGTTTTGTTTTCTCGAACATATCTATCAGAGGACTAATCTGAAGCTATTGAGAATCGCAATAATTAATCAATCGATATAGACTGATGAATTACAAGAAAAAAATGCTTCAAAAAATTTACTAGAAATTAATTGACTTTTCCATTGATTAACAGATAAGGGGACTCAATAAATCAACCAAGATCTATGTCTCTAAACATAGATACCTACAGAAGTTTCAACTATTCGTAGTTCTTTGATGGAGCTTTGCATCGATCATACTCATTAAACAGCAAAACAAACAAATCAATTAATTATCCAACCCACTTAATCAATTAAAACATCAGCATTTTAATAATATTAAAAAATTAAACCGAACATATTTAACCGGATAATATTTTCTGTCCGTCCAATAACTCCCAAGGGGCATCTGCTAATTGGTTTCATGTCAATGTAATTTCTACAAGTTTATTTTAATGCACGGCCGAATTAATTTTGGCGTTTTCATAATATTGAAATGGTGAAGTTTTGGTACACAGCTAGTTGGATGGATGACTCTTAAAGTTCGTAGTTGGCGGTCTACGTGGTTACTGGTGTTTGGCTTGTTCGAGAACATACCTTGAATTAGACTTTTGCGTGAACTGTGAAAATGATTCCTTTTGAAATTGTTCTGGTGGCTTTAAGATATAGGGGCAGAGTTGTAGTAGTGTATAATTTGTCTTAGTTTTGATAAATGATACCATGATAAGTTTTACTTCCAGATGAAAATTATGGTCAGTTTTTGTTTGAGCGTTTTAAAGTAAAATATATTCTAATACAAGCGTGGCATAATAACTCGGATATAGGTACTTCAAATAAATTTAATAGAAGTAGAGCTAATAAATTACGATACATTAAGATCTGAGCAAAACAATACCCAGTGGGTTTGGACTAAAATCAGTTAACCTTTTTACTTTATTTTGTTTTTTAGATCCATTTAGTCACCCACGCTACAAGTTTATTAAAGGTATCAGAGCTATGTAAAATTTCAATCCATTCTATTAGTTACTCACAGACATTTTAATTTTCAGTTATTGTTACAATTAACCCTTTTTTCACGTTTTTTTTTTACTGAAATTAGATTATCCAAACTACAAATTGGTTTGAATTAATCAATTAATCTTATTTTTAAGATATCGATTGCCCTGCATTTTTTAAACTTATCAAGTCCTAGTATCTGATTTCTTCAGGTGTCTCATAACCTCATATCTTATTTTCATTCATTACCCAACATCCATTATCTCCGAAAAACCATTTTAAAAACAGAACGTCGAACTGTATAAATTTTAAATAAATGTCCTTCCATTGTCACCCGACGTGTTTAAGCGAATTTCTTAAACAATAGCGAGTGGGGTCGCCTTAACGTCTCCAGATCTCATTGTTTAGAGGAATATGCGGTTTCGGCTGAGTATTGTTGTTATCTACGCGTCCGACCTCTGTTTGGGAAGAAATTAAAATAATAATGCGTGTTACGTGTTCGTATTATCGTCGTTTACATCTTTATCTCGTCTGGTGATTGGCTGACTTCTATAATTACCTTTTTGGAAGTGTTTACAAGATTACAAGAAGAAAGATTCTGGTGTCGGCCATGTTGTTCAGTGTGTTAACAGGAACTTTGGGTTTAATTGAATGCTTTCATGTTTAATTCACCAAACAACATTCCGAACTGCATGACATAACATATAAATTAGGCATTTAACATGAGAATAAGATATCGCGTATGCTTCGTAGGTATGATTGAACTTTCAAAGATATTTTATTAGATTTGTAGATTACGCTAACTATGGGAACTTGTAACATTTAAGTTTTCCTATAACGCTCAAAATCCTAATTGAAAATAATTACAGTCTAGTTTCAATGAAGGCTTACTACAACATATAGGTGTCCCCAATTATTGTTATTACATAGTGATTGCAGCTTGCATGTAAAGTTAATTATCGTCTGCAACATATTTACGACACGGGGTCGGTTGTCGCTTAATTTAGCGGTTTCCATGCCACTGGGTAATTAAACGATTGTTTGCCATTTTGCGATAATTGATGTTGCTGTGTTTGATTTGCGCTAATTATCTTTCACGCATTAAATTATTAATTCAGTTGTTTTGCGTTTTACGATAGTTAATTTGGTTATGTGTTAAGCTGGGTTGAGTTTGGGATATTTCGGTGAGCGCGTATTGTGTAAATGGTGCTTCGTTTTAAGAGTCAGATACTAACTATGTGGTCAGAGTAGCAAGAGTTCGGAGTAGTTATAAAGTTGTTTAGTTCTAAGTAGTGAAAATATTTTTCTACATTCTATTCAGGTTTTTCATTTACTTATACGGCCGGTTAATTTTTGAGAGTAAATATATATAGATAAATCGCCGATAAGGTTCTGACACCAGCCACTAGTGCAATTGATTAAGCAAATACATAGTTTTACATAAATGACAAACACATGAGATTAAACCATTTCTGGAACACAAACAAATTGCTTTATTCGGCTTCACACAACAGAACCATACGAATATGAAATAACAACTTCTACTATGCTATGTATTTTGATTAGTTTGCAAGCTTTCACTCACACTTTCCCGACTGAATTTTGCTTTTTCCATTGATAACACAACTCTTGAATAAATAAATAAAAGCACCAAGCGCTTTTGTAACTTTACTACAAAATATTTTTATTATTTTTAATTCTGAAAGAATATTTATTTAACGTGTATGAGGTGTGCACACAATAAAGATAAAAATACAGATTAAAAAACATTTGCTCTCGAAGAACTGTTTCCGGCGGTTCTATAGTTCAAATAAAAGCCATATAATGGAATAAAAAGTGTATTGCTTTCCTTTTGAATGTAATTTCAAGCTTGGGGGAGCATGCCAGCATTTTTAAACGGCAGGATTGCTATCCTCGCGAATACGTACATATATTAAAATCAACTTGCGTTTTGCTCTCATTCGTCTCATAATTTTATTTGCTGGTAGCAAAAATACGCTTGGTAGGAATTCTTATTTGGTAAACTTAATATTTCTCCTTTTGTTTACATTTGGTGATGATGTAACTCAAGGTTTTCTGTGATGTCTAAGCTTTGTGTGATGCATTAGGATTGCACTCGTATTGTTTATTTATACCCTTCATAGTATAGCAAGTTATAAAAATTATATGATCCTTTACTGTCACACAAAATATGTAGATCGAAGCTACCTCGTTAAATTATATTACACGAGCAAAAACATTATCAATTAGGTGCTACACTTCAGATATCTAACATCGTAATTATCCATATTAGGAATTCTCTTGTATGAAGAACTTAGTTGAAGTTGGTAGTTTCACAGTAGTAAAGCCCCTTGTGATCCTTCACCAAACCGGCTTTACTACCGTACCTATTTCTGGCTTCGTGTTATTAACACACAGATGTGGTATTTTGACTATCTCGGAATAAACAACTCAATTTGCCATGTATATGTGTAACTGTAGATAATAAGTAAGCTCAACAATTTAAACTCAAAAAACATTTGAATTGATTTTGATAGCTATAATTTTAATTCGTACATGAATAGTTTCAGTGAGTAAGTACTTACAGCACTCCGACATATTGTCATCTAAAGAATGTAATACGTTACTAAATAATGAATGGATGCTTAAATAGTTTTCCCTGTGGAATTTCCGGTATGAGTTGTCTGCATCTAGCTAAAGATTTTAAAATGCATTTTCCACAATTTGCAAAAAAATATCGTCACCGGTTCTCTGGTAACTTTCAATTTACAGCGATTAATTTCAAGCTCAAAAATAAAAACAAAATTATATGCGACCACATTTTCCTCGTAACCTCTATTAAACGTTAGATAAACAAGCAAGAAAGTTTTTAATCAACTTCCAATAGCCCGTTACCCGTAATCTTCCAACAATGTATTTAATATTTGCACAGAAGAATGCCTGGCGTAGTTGGAGCCAGCTTTAGTTTTTGTTCAAACCTCCTTCTACTCTTTAGTTGTTACGCAAGTTGCATTATTAGTTTTCAACTTTACGAGTTTAGCATTTTCGGGTGAGTTTAGCTCGCTCAAATTAAATGTATAGTTCAATATTGGCGCTTTTTATTTAAACTTCGTTGGGGCTAATCTAAAGTTTTAATCGCGCTTCTGAAGTAAGCAATCCTTTCTTGTTCATTGGTTCCGATGTTAAATACTTTTGCAATTAATTACAGTCTTGTTATGTTTACTCTGATGTTTTTTACGATATTTATTTTATACGTGTTCTTCAGTCCAGTCTAACTAAGGTGAATTGTATTGTAACTGGGTTGAGGAGGTCAGATAGGCAGTCGCTCCTTGCAAAACACTGGTACTCAGCTGCATCCAGTTAGACTGGAAGCCGACCCCAATAGTTGGGAGAAGGCTCGGGAGATGATGATGATTTTATAAGTGGTCTTGAGAAGTAAATAGTAAAATGCAGGTATTCAGTATTTTGCACTATTAATGTTAAAATGTGTACAATTCAAGTAACGGCTGTAGTAGGTATGCTGTGAAATGTAAGAAATTGTTGGAATTCATAAAGTTGTTCAAAGAGTCGAGCTTTTTAATTTATGAATCAAATAACTGGAATAAACTTTAGCAGTATTTACTGTTAAATTGCAACTCTATTTTTGACCTGGAACATATATTTTTTACATACGGACGTTTCGTATAATCTATTCGATAAAATATGCTATAATGACAAGACTTATACATTACTAATTATACTTCACAGCCTTACATTTTCCAACCATAAATTGATGGTAAGCCTTCTAAAATAGAGAGGTGCCGGATGCGAACAATATAACTATCTATCGAAACTGCACTTGAGGCCTGGTGGCTCATACAAGGAGGTGCTCCGACGCAATTAACTTGATTTATTCCCGGCGTTTACTTATTCAGTGCTACGGTTAGTATGCCCTGGGAACACGCAACTACATTTTAAAAATACTTGTTCTAACTTTCACAATATGCCACGCAAATTTAAACCTTATACCCCCCTATTTTGAGGTGTTAAAGCACTTTTGAAGAACAATATTTAAGACGCAAAGTTTCATGCAAACTGTCTGCGTTCAGAACATCTTTTGCTAGCGACCGTGTAACAGTAAATATTTTTTAGAAGCTTTTGATTTAGATTTAGTGGGTAGCTTTATTATTGTAGGTGCGCTGGTCTGAATATGATAACAATGTTTGTTGACTTGCTCCTGAATGGAGTAGTTGTAAAATCCACCTCGATTTCCACTCAGGCTTTTTTAAACACTCACTTTTTAGCTGAAATATAGTCAAAAGCGAGAACCGTGTAGCGTAACTAACGTAATTACATATACCGCGTGCGTCGTCGTTTTTAAAAACAATACGCTACTAAAAACGGTTGATAAAATGCGCTAATTTGAAACAAAAAAGAAACACGAAGCAGAAATAAGCAGATTACAATAACGAGATATAAGAGATTCTTAACAACTCAGCGAAGTAAACTTAACTACCGTGCTGCAGCTATTATGAACTAATTCTCTAAAAGAAAGCCTTTAGCGGATCTAGGGGTGGGTCTGGAGGGCCATTAAAAAGGTGTGAGAGTGCGCGCAACGCCTCGAGTGAATTTGTCAGACGACGTCGTGAAATTAACACTAGGCGAACATAAGTCACTGGGAGACAGTGCTGCGCGTAGCCCCGGGCGAATATCGATATCTCGGATAAAGTAAATTTTGTCCGTTAAATTCGCCGCGAAAGTGGCTGCAGCGATGTGATTTGTGTTATAAACGCGTTTGTGTTCGGTTACTGGATTAGCGCCCGGGTAATGAGTACACTTGTTAGTGTTAACGGTGGACGGGAGTTTGTTTATTGTTTAGGTACGCGGTAGTCATTTGTTTCTAGGCGATTTATTAATTTGTCATTATGTCATCTAAAATAAAAGGTTTTTTTTAAGTATTATCAATAATTGTTCTTATTAAATAAACACATACCCTAGATTTTGTTATCAATACATACCTACTTAGGTATTAACTACAAAATCTTGGTCTGCTTCGTCGAAAAAAAGCCCAATGACTTGTATCTATCTCTTTTATCTATACAACAGGCTGCGTTGAAATTTTAACAAAAAAAAATAATTACATCGTACCACAGCACCTCCCTAAAGACGTTTGGGATGTAGCAATAATTGCTGCGACGCTGTTCACTACCTCGCTGTTATTAAGTTAAACATTACAACAGCATGCAGCTCAGTCCAATACAGAACCACTCCTTTCTATGGAATTCTGGTACATAAAGCAACGAAAAAGTATTTTATGAGATGAAATTATTAAGCTACTTCGTTTGAGGCGAGCCCGGATTTATTACAGTTGGAATTCTGCTCGAGTTTTATTTTTCTGTACCTAGTTACATTCAAAGGAATAAATATAATGCTTACTTTTGACACAGTTTTATTTTGACTGTTAAATCTCGAGCCTGTACCTTAATAATGCCATATAGAAGTTTATATGTAGATGAGTTACTATGAAGATATTTATATTGAAGTGAAGGACAGTATATTTTTTTCTTGTTACTAGTGCTTTCTCCCAGTTTACAGTATTAACATTATAATTAAATTAGTTCACAGAAGTACGCGTTGAAAGTAGAAAGTAAAAATAAAACACAAACCTAATCACTAGGAAGTTCAATAGGTGCTCTTGTTTTCCATCCTGAACCATAACAATAGTTCCAATGGAGTAGTCATCTTTGATTTTTTATTAAAATATTTTTTTATTGACGTCAAATTAGCTATTTAAATAATAAACAAAACATATTCTTTGATTAAATATGTAAATAAACTATGTAAATAAATAATATAATATGATATAAATAATGATAATTATGTAAATAAACCTGTAATGAAGTTGACAATATCACGAACGCAATCTAATATTTGCAAAAGACATGATGCATAGGCATGGAACCAACGAATTTCGGTTAAAAATGAAGATTGCATTGCTAACACTAATGGAATTTATCTATTCATGAAACCTGTGTGATAAAAAATACACAGTTCGATTTGTTTATCAAATAATATTTGACTAGTTGGTGTAACGTCATTGATGCCTATATTGACTATTGCTATTGCTACTTGGGTTAATGTTGATAATGATGGTGAACAATATGTTGGTATAAACAGATACGTAAACGATTTTGTTTATATAAAATGACGGTAAACATGTTAACTTTTTTGTTGTAAAATTTCTAAAACCTTGTTGTGTTATTTTTCTTTTGTAAAATATTTAAAATGTCGACTCCACAGACTTCGTACTCAAACATCTGTAAAAACTTGGTTCATTTGGCCGAATGCATTGAGAATTTTAATACTTTCCTTTATCTTGAACTCTACTTGTTAGGACCTTATCGGGTGCCCACTAAGTTACTTTATTTTATTACCATTTCAATTCTTTTGCATTATACATTTCAATAATTATTTTTGTGGAGTACTATCGACTGTTTTTCTTTTACACAAATATATTTTTGTTTTTACCATCGATTCTTTCTTATCGGGATAAAATGTAGCCTATATTACTCAGTAAGAGTGTAGCTTTCCAACAGTGAATTTTTCAAATCAGTTCAATAGGTTCGGAGTCACCAAAAAAATCTCTTTATTACATTATTATACATTTATAGTTAGATAGGTACTACCAATTATTGTCATCTTTGATAGCTTATTGCTATCGATGCGGTCTCCCAGGCCTCGGTAATTAAATCAGTAGGTACTCATAGCAATCAAACCTGGTTACGTCAATGTAATTTAGCGGCATCAATATATTATGAATGTGAAGTTGTATTACTGACGTCATGATCACCTTTGGGATTTGATGATTGGCGAATAGTATATAACTGGCTAACTAGATGATAGTGATGCTATGAGAATTGTGGTGTCCGAATTAATTGTATAATTCACATGTGCTGGCGGTTTAAATAAATATTTAGAAGTCTATGAGTCACTTACTTAAGTCCACTGTCCACGTAATAAACAGTACTTAATTCGCATGCTCTTATCGACTATTGAATTGCAATTTGGGTAATAATAATTAAAAACAGTTTTGAGTTTTTATTACAATATGCAAGTATGCCTGATCCTTCATTTACATCTATAGTAAGCAGAGTCCTTATGGACTTATACTCTTTTGTTTATATTAATAAGCTAAAACTATCTCGACATAATAAAAAAATAACGAGATTAACACTTTGGCTCATCAGTAAAAAGTACTAGTTCGTATCGTTGTTTCTTAAAACCGCCATCTATAGCGCATCAGTAGTGATTCGCTGTCCCAAGCTTTCTGAGACACCAAACCTTTCACATACTGAAAGTACCCTCGAAGCAAATAATTTATCATCGGCGAGCATATACGAAACTTTTTGGTACAACCTTTTCCTTTGAAAATGGCTTCATTTCAGACAGAGGGCGCTACGATTTCATAATGGGCCACGAAGCTACGCTCGTGACGTAGCACCGGCGTAGCAAACAGTCCTCTGTGTTTGTTTCAGAAAATGTCCGATAGATGGCATTGTAGTGTTACGAAGTAGTTTCGTAATGCATAGTCGAGAGGGCATCATACACGATTCATAGTAGTTTTAAAACTTTTTGTAATTTATCCTTTACTAGCCGTTTTCCCGCGGTTTCACCCGCGTCCCCTGGGAGCTACTGCCCGCACAGGGATAAAATATAAAATATAGCCATTGTTACTCGCAGATAATATACCTTTCTAATGGTGAAAGAATTTTTCAAATCGGTTTAGTAGTTTTTGAGCCTATTCATTACAACCAAACAAACAAAGTTTTCCTCTTTATAATATTAGTATAGATTTCTGAATAAGGTTTCGCGTTAATTTTAAAAATAAGCAGTTATTTTTTGTGTGCATAAGATTAAAGTATGGTTAAAATTATTTCTAGTCATATTTAAAATAGATAAAATCGGCTGCCTCAAATTAAGTACTGTGTAGGTACTAATGGTACATTTTAATTAGGCTAAGTATGCAAATGAACTGTTAATTTATTTAGGCACGATTTAAATTGGAGACTCTTAGTTTAGTTCAATGAGGTTTTTAAGTAGATAAGTATGAGATAAAAAGTAATAAAATATAATTCAATATTTTTTTACAAAAAATTAATAATGAAATTTGTACAAAATCTACATTGCCAAACCTACATTATCTGTTTATTACAAGCGGTTTTGTCCTGAGCGAGTGTTACAAGTTATTTTTAAGTAAACGTGGCTGTACTTACAATAGTCTTGACCATTTCGTCTATGTCTTTAAGTGTTTATTGGCAATAGTGGATTCTCGTACAAATCTTTGGTCCCGATAGGGTACATATTCAGGCTGCTACTGATATAAGTCAAAATATGAATAAACTTTGCTATCATTTACTCATTTGAAAACTTGAAGCCCTATTAGTTAACTACAATAGCAGTCATAACATACGAGATCCCATAATACAAAAGTTATGTAAATAATAACAACAAAACAAAAGACACTTCAAAAATTTGTCCCCAAATATAATATTATTATTTGAAAATACGACAGTGGCATCGAGCGTGCATTACTTCGTGCAAGTGATTCATGTCTGTAGAGAATAGAAATACTCCTAGCTGAACAGAAACACCTCCTATTTGCACCCGAATTCTTATACAGCTACTTCAAACAATTCTAAACCTTATTCGGTACCAATAACATTGTATAGGCGTGCACAAAAAAGTTTGCGTGTATGTACACACGCTCCCGTTTCGCGTATACGTGCCGAGTTCCGTAAAGTTCTCGCGTCTTGTTACCACCACGCGTTTGGCAGATTGGATTTGTTTCTCCGCATGCTAATAACGTAGGTACGTGCGGACTCGGATTAGCGTTGTACAAGAAAAAAATTGTATATTTTAGGTACATAATAACGTTTGAGTGCGCCTTTATAAAAACAATTGTCGCGTCTCGCCGAGTTTTATGTACACAACTGATATTTTAATAAATGTGCTGTGTTGAGCCTGATAAGAGCAGAGTAAAGTTTTAGCGGTTTTTAGGAAAATATTTCAGTGAAATTAGGGTCTCATTTCAATTGTAATGTTTTACCCAAACCACGTGTGAGCAATAAATACGGATTGTCGCAGAATACTGCTCTCTGTTTAATTGTTTTGTATTTGGGCTTCTAATGACTAATAGTGCCTCCTAATCTTACATAATACCTAATCATGCTGTAGGATTTTTAGGTAAGTATGTTGTATATTTCGTTTACCAAATACATACCTACCTCCTCATGCATATTTATTTTATGAATGGTTACAAACTTTGAATTTTATTTTGTTTGATATCCAAATTATATAATAATAATTCCGGTACAGTCTCAGCTACTATCTACAATGTAAATATTGTAATTTATTTTTCCAGAAAATATTTTATTGCCTTCACTATATCTATCAATACTAAAATCGTACTAAACTACTCGATACTAAAATCGTAATCGTGATCGAAAGACTACCTACTGATCAAATTATCATTACCTCATACTCCTTTAGCGAAATAACCACAAAGTTCAAGGCGGATCCTTACAGGCCGTGAAACCACGAAACTATAGTTCCCACGAAACCTACTCGTTTCAATTCCAATACGTATAAACATAGGTAAACATATTTGTAGGTACCTATGTACGTCACTGAATATCTCATTTGCCATCGTTTCTACGCCACTGGTTCAATACCCGATTTGATAAGCCTGTATGCTAACTTGATCATATATTTGCAACTTTGGACAACTTTAATTGGATTATTCGTATTTTTACTAAGGTTCTTTAGAAAGAGATTTTGTTTATTGAAAACCTTCTGACTTCACCCACGCGAAAAGTTTTATAATATTTCTAAAATTAGATTCTGTTTACTATGTAAAGAGTTTGTATTGTACCTGTTCTGAGTATCGAATAGAAGGGTTTATGAAATTCATAAAGTATTGTCGAATAAAATATCTAAGAGTAGCGTAAAAGGACTTAGATTTTATTTGAGATACATTTATTAACCAATCTCATAATAACATATTCACTGAAGAGGTATATAAAAATAGCTTGTTTTAAAGGACTTGAAAGACTTTTTCAAACATACATTTTTCACTTCTTCTTTGTCACCGTTTTATAAATTCGTACCTATGTATTACTTAATTTCGCTATATTCTAAAAAAATATATCTGCTCGTCACAAATTATTTCTAGGAATATTAGGTATATCTAAAGTATTACAGCCTACATAACCAACGATCTAGTTATCATGTATGTACGATCATACGATAAACGTAGTTGGAAGTTACAATTTTCACACTGAAATCTTTAATCCCATCACGTATGGCTCTACGTGACTGACGAAGGGATAGTCTCGCCTTTAGGGCCAAATATCCCCTTTGCGGAAAGACGCATGGTTAACATGGTAGCAAATTATATAAATAATATTTCATCCTTCACCCCTAGGGAACTCCAGTTTAAGGGATTATTTTATGTTAAGCCTTTTTTTGTTCCTATTTGTTGGTTGAACGTTGTGGTTGAATTGGTTTGTTTCGTAGTGTTAGATTTTTTTGCGTTTCGTGATATCGGTTATTTGTAGTTTTGTCTATCGGTTATTTGAGGATTCTAAATCCTATCAACGAATTTCCAAGTCAAACAATAGTCGTATGTACCTTATTAAGTCTCATCCTCAGTGTAATCGGAAATTATACGGGAGTCTTATCCAATTACGATAATGGGACAGCTGTATTTAAATGATGAGGTTATCAAAATTAGTTTATCCTCCGTTCCAAACTTCTATCAACTTGGATTTAATTATTTTCGGAATACAAGGGGCATGTCAAGTGTGCTTACACTTTCCAAGTATGTTGGCAAGTTAATTTATTAATTACATGTAAAACTTAAGCGTTATGTATAAATGCCTTTGTTTCAGTATTTCTCTCGTAACAGGTTGTAAATCTGAAAAGGTTGTTAGTAACTGTGTAATTGGTGCTGAGAGCGATAGTCCTTATTGCTTGGGAATTAAGCCTAGAATCAGAGGAACTCGCAGAAGGAGCGTTGTAAGGGCATGTTTTGAGTGCACACACTGGAGCGAAACGACATGTGTAGTGCAGCTGTATTTGCAATGTAACGACAAGTGATTCGGGTCACTAGTTCATGCGAGCCTCCCACACTACCTACTGCACTTGATTGATCGTTACTAATGACAATAACATCTGTAACTATTTTCAGCCTTTTAGTGCACACCTGTAGCCATATTCCTGTTTGTCAAATTGATTACAGATTGAACTGCTCAGTTCTCAGTACATCAGTCCTTTTGGGCTTACAGAATTTCAGGGAAATTTAATTTTGAGCATTTGACAGACTTAAAAATCCCTTCAAACCTAGCTTTTGTACTGCTCCCATATTTCGCACAACTCCATTGCGGTGTTCTTTGAATTTGGAATTTTATGCAGACCCGAATCCGTTTCGTCGCAGCAATCGATGGAGACGCATGTACACAGTATGGCGCTGCCTTAGTGAAGCAATATGCAAGCGACGACTGCACGGGCGTGTAAATTGTTAAAGTTGGAGAGCGGTTGCAATTTTCGCAGCTGTATAAAATATTGTCAGGCGCAATAGCGGACATGGGTGCGAAACGATGGATGCTCTCTTTGGCTTTTTGGCACGTTTCAGGCGATCGACTCGCACCGCGCCGTTAACAGATATCGTGGATACGATTTGAGGCAACCGGTATTTTAAGACTATTGTTATAATTGATGTAAAATCTCGGTTTAAATAAGGATATACGTTATGGCAGGAACTCAATTCTTCTGTCCATGAATAACCCTTACCAACTGATAAATGATCTGACTTTGACTTTGACTTTGAATTGAGATAAAGTTCCTATATATTAATCAAATAAGGTCATCAGGGTGTAAGTAAAATAAAAAATGAATATGCTGTAAAATAAAACTTTAAAGTCAGTAATTCCATTATTTTTAATACAATTCCGTGCAACGCGTGCCGTTAATATTCTTTAACACGATTAATTTTTACAGCACTTAACTTTCTTTCAAAATTAATTATCCTTTACGTCGTAATACCGCCCCATTACATTTCACCGTTAAGTAAAATGTTAATTTTTATCCTACTAAGTTTTTTTGTTAAAATTTTCCCCTATTTTATTGTTAACTAAAACTTCACACAAAAGCAGAATCTATTTTTACCTATTTTAAAATTCAATTTCACCAGACAAATAAAAATAATTTGTTTGTAGTTTACTGCTTTCATACAAACCATATGGGAGAAGGTAAGAGAAACAATAACTTGATATGCATTTAACGTCTACTTAAAATTCATTCTTCCAAAAGCGTTTAATAAAAATACTGATATTTTGTTTCAGTTTACAAAAGGAGAAAATGTATTCTTTTACATAGTACCGTATTTGTCCATATTTTTTAACTTTCAATAAAACTACTTTTACGGATTTTATCGCGGTTATATTAGTAGGTATAAATTAATCCCGATAGCATCCGTAAAGGTTAATTAAATGTCTAATATTCGCGTAAGTGTCAGAAATCAACACATTTTTACCAATTTTTAAATTAAATTAATTTAGACGCTAAAATGTCTGTATCCCCGTTCTCTAATTCCATGGGTCCGAAACTCCAGCGAATAGTTGAAACTACTTACAGCTGGATATTAGGTACAGCTGTCAGATTTAGGCAAACAATTGCGACGCTCGTTTACTCTGAAACCTAAATCCGCTCTGTTTCTCACATTAGTTCAATCCCGATGAATTGGGCCACTTGCTTCACTTCAGTTGAATTTCGTTAGAGCCTGCACTGTAACGCCTACCCAAAGTTGTGCACTCCTGTGTCGGGACAGGGTTCGTAAACCTTTGGCTGTTTGAACAACTTTTTGATATACGGCAGTGGTTGTGTGTTTTTTTGTAGAGTGCGTGGTCAGTAACTTTAAATATACGGTAGTTTAGTTTACCTATACATTGTATTATCTAAATGTCGAATATTTATAATGATACATATATAATGTGAACAGGTTTGATACAATTTCCTTAACCTTTTAGATATAGGTTTACGAATATAGGATGTTTATTCTACTACTAAATTATTTCTCATTTGTATTGATTAGTATTCCTAGATTGCCCCAGTGGTTCTTCGTAACAATATGCCTATTTACCAAGCATATTGTTGTGAACATTAGATATTAATGACTACAATAACTTGTACTACGAAATATTACTAGCTAGATGAGCAGCAACAATATGAAAACACTAACAATGCCGCCCAATGTATCTAAGATTATCAATAAATCGAGGCTCTAGCGTTCAGTAAATATTCCCGAACAAAGACTCACATAAAAAGGGACAAGTAACAAATTACCTAATTTCTCTTTATGTATACAAAATGAGCTCGAACTTGCTCAAATTGGCCGTTAAACACACTAAAACAATTTGGTATGAAGGCGGGAACCTTATTAGAAGGTTTAATCTGGGAGGCGCCTGAACGAGAAATACACTTCGTTTAATTTTTGAATGAATCTTTAAACAACTTCCACCTTGTACGCGGAGACAAAGTAGGATCTTAATTTGTGAATGTTAATATCATATTTTACTAGACATTTACCAAGAAATACTGCAGCAGGAAAGGAGGGCAAGAACTGTGCGGGTTTTGCTTTATTTTTATCATGTTTTAATTTCCGCTTATCTAGGATCTCTCCTATCCTTATCTAGGTTGCAATGCTAAACTAAACTTTTTATTGACATGGTTTTATTATGAAATTAAACCATACCTAGATAGTCATGGCCCCCGCCGTTGGTCAATGTAGTGCACCAATGCTGTAGACTGCTTCTCAAACAGGGAATTATATGCACATTGATGACCACGCTTACAAAAGACTGATTGTCAAAGCAAATCGGACAGGCATTGCCATAAATCAGGCCCAAAAAGCAACACAAACCTAACCAATTTTCTCGCACACATTCAACCTCTTTGCTAATTCTTGGAAACAGAACTCTAAACAAGAGCCAGTTACGGGGAATAACAGAGCCACAATATGCAAACTCGTTGTGTGAAACCTACACGGGCGGTGTTCAATAGGTGTGTGTCTTTGAGAGCCCGCCCCGGGCACTCCACGAGCCTTTTAACACGTAATTGCGTTAATATGTCCCGACGTACGACACCTACGAAATTAGATGAACCTGTGCTGTACTTTGATTATGTTTCTTTTGAAGACTATGCTTTGTTGAGTCGCAAATCGATATTTACTCATGACGAAATAACATCAGGTTTATTCGTCCAAAGTGTTAGGTAAAGGAAGGTTTTTTGGATACACAGTTTACCCTTGATAGTGACGTTTCATACTTACAATACTTACGACCCTTACTATACGCTTGTAGATCTTGCCTGCGCTAGAGCATGATGCATGCTAAACATGAAGTCAAATATTGGGGTATTTAAATTAAAATATTGCAACAGCTCGAGTGTGTTGTCTACGTGAATGGTGATAGCCTTTCATGGAAAAGGCGGCTCAGTGACAAAATCTTAACACTTTTTGACAGCGTAATTGTTAAAAAAAAGCGTAAATTTTTCTCTGATGGAATATACAATGTTATATTTTCATACAACGTTACGTTTGCAGCTCTTTCTCTTATATTTATACACCGTTTGTGATAAGTAAAAAAAAATGCGATATTTTTTTTCAGCATTTGTCATTTTTGAAAAAAAAAACTGCAAAAATTCGATTAAAAATATTTATCACAAAGAATAAAAGTAGTTGGTAAAAACTACAATTACAATAAGTAAACCTAAGTAATTGTGCGTCTTTTTAAGTAGAAATTATTTGAGTGTGATAAGAGCGTACTAAATAAAGATACATATTTATTTATTAAAAATGGTCACAAAGTTGAAAGGCCACTGCCAATGTTCTTGTCGCTTTCAGTCATGAGTCGAAGGATATGCGCAAAGTAATAATAAAATATGAACTTAAAAAAACAATCGTATCAATGTACTAAGTACACTCAATATGTCGCCTATCGATTTGCCCCGACATCGTCCCTGTTGTTGACATACCCATCGTTCAATGCAATGTTGTAGGCCTGCAGCGAGCAGCTAGTATTTTCATTTTCGATTTACTGCCTCTAAGAGATAGCACATTGGTTAGTAATTGAACCACGGACGTCTTTGATATATCGGCTCTTTTATCGGATTGGACGGACGCAATAACAGACCGTTGATTGCTTCCAAGTGGACTTGGAAGATTGATTATTTTCTCGTTACTCCGTCCGTGTCTTCCGTTGTTTTATATACATTGTCGTATATAGTTTTAATTTTACCTTTAATCAGAAATGTCTGGAAGAGCGATAGAGTGCCAGCGAGTCAGTTTGCAACTTTATTTTGTTGTGGCCTTCATAGCTGAAAAGTAATGCACAAGTTAGTATTGAGAACAAATGCGGGATTGTCAAATTCGTTATCTAAATATACTTAGGCGTACACGAGTTTTTTGTTTGTTCAATGTTTTCTAAAGTAACTTAATTATTCCCCTTAGCAGCGGCTTTGCCTGAAACATCACGACAACCCGCATTCTCAGAACATTTGAATATTCATCGCGTTAAAGTATATTTTTTTAAAGACGTCCTAAACAAAGGCCGCCTTTTAGAACGTCCTCGTATGTTTTCGTGTCCCTAAATCGGTATTGCGAAACCGGCCAGCATTAATGTGAATATATTGTTGGCGAAGCATTTCGTCCGTTCGCACTGGCCAAAGCTCATAAATAAACAAAACTGGATGCTCTGTCGAAAAGTTCAGTAAAAAAAACGTAAAATTTACAACCGGGAATTCAGTGGAGTTTTAATTAACCGTACAATGGATCGGCGCGAGAACAAACTGTTCCATACGTGTACCATCTAAATATTAGTTAGACTAGCGAAAGTTTTTGAATTGACAGCTGGTATTGGTGTTACGAGGAAATTATAACTTTTAATTGTAAAACCTCAGGCAAAGATGGTATATATTTTTTTTACTTAAAAAGCGTGTGGAAATACTCAGTCCTCCCAACCGAAATTTCTTTGCATATGATAACTATATTGTACGGTCTTTAGCTTGACACATCCAACTTTTGCCTAGTTTCGTAGATCGTAACACTACAGATATTGCCAAAGACTACTCACATTTAACTACGGAATCCATTTATACAGCTATGGCCTTTATTTTCATATCTATAGCTGTCCATACTGCAAAACGAAAAGGAAAGAAAAATATTTTTCTAACCCGTTCGCTTCATAAAATTCCACCAAAATACTTTTTTCAACAAAATTAAACAAGCCAGCCACAGCGTATTAAGCTAACGTCTCGGCATAACCAAAAAGTTTATTTGTTTGTGAACTTAGCGCCTGATTTGCATACATAGCAACAAAACACGGCCGACTTGTGTGGGAGTGTGAAAATGGCAAAGTTCCTCCTGTATAATGAAGATGAGGGAAGGGTAATCCGCCACATCGCGAGAAACTTGCTACAAACCACAAGTCTTGGCGTCTTCCAACTTGACTCGTGAGACTTGCCACTTATTTTTCAGGCGTGTGGATGCGTGATATGTATTGTTATCTAATGTAGGCTGTACATTGAGTTTTTGCGATCTTTATACGTTTTGAAAGTTGAAGGGATTAAGTTTGAAAAGTTTAATAGGCTCTTCGACTTCATATTGTGTTTTATTTTATTTTTAAAAGCGATTCTTGTAGCTTAGCATACTTGGGTCCTATTTCAATTATGTTAGTTTGAAAGATAAAAAAAGATAAAAATACCTAGTAGTAATTCAATTGTTATTTGTGGTAAAAGGACCAATGACTGCTAAAATAAACACGGAAAACAAAATGACTAGTTGGTAAATTACTGAATTTATTGCGTATTGGACGCTAACTACACTATTAAAAATGTATTGTTTCTCACTGCAAATTAGTTTAGACATAAAATGAATTCACAAATAATTGCATTGGAAATTAATGTACATTTTAGTGAGAATGTACCCGTTGAACTGTTAAAATGGTGTCAGCCATTAAATCAGTGCGCAACATTTGTTCCAAAACCACATTGTAAAATACTGGATGTCGATTCAAACACATGTTTAGAATAATAATTTATTTGTTTATTTATAATGACATGTTCTATCTAGCGATTCAGTTCCAATGATCATAGAATTGGTTACAATATATAATTGTTCATAACGAGAATACTTTGAACATTTTTATAAACTTCAAGAAGTTGTTATGTGTTTGTATTAAATAAAAATGCTTAAAGTATTCTTCGACATTTAAATAAATTATATTGGTTAATTTTTTGTGAGACATATAATATGTCGGTAAACTTATATGGTCGTCAATATTTTAACAACAATTTGGTCATTAATATGTATTATTTGGAATCATGATTCTTACTTATGGACTTTACATGGATAACTTTTCTTTCTTACTTTCACAACAAATACGATTTGTGATTTTATTGTTTTTGTGTCCAATAGTTCAGTATAAAAAAGATACTTAATTTTAATTGTATAAATAAATGGTTTCGTGAGTCATATGATACCAGAACATACATTTCATGAATAAGTAGTATATGGTTTTTCTCCTGTATACCTCTACAAAAAGTTAATCTTAATTAAATTTTTAATAAGTTAAGTTTTTTTATTTGGATAGCAAAACCGCAATTAAGGTACCATCTAAAATGTTGGCGCATTACACCATCTGCTACAGATTCGAATTAGTTAACTACTACTAGAATGCAAAGCAATACCTTCTCGAGACTGAAATTGAGACATTGTTCACTCAAAATACTCGCTCGCTATATGCCCAAAATGAACGGACATAATTATAATCTGTACTAATTTAGAAAGTTGATGTCTTGAAAAAAGTAGAAAAGTTGAAGAAAACATTTCAGTATTAGAAAACTTATTTTATCTAGAAAGGCTATAAGCTTTTATCCTGGTGCGTAAAGTAGAGATAGTTCCCACAGAACAGAGATGCAACCACTGGTGGAAGCTAGTATGTTGTACTTAACTACGTGTTAAAATCTTCCTCACCAGTGTAAATCTGTTATGGAATAAATATAAACTGTAGGTACTATTGAAACAAAATGAAAGTTTTATAACATAAAATATTTCTTATTTACCCATCATATGCACATGTTTGTTACACACGAAAAAGAACAAAATATCTACATATGAACATTATTCCCAAAGACAAACAAATGAGCAAAGATTTAACGAGTAGCGCAAAATTCAAAAGCGAACGTTAAGAGTTGAAACAAAACCTCAACACATGGTATGGGATGATAATTTTAAATATTCAGAAAAAGTATTGTCACCAACATCCATTCATACTTGTATCCGCCACGGATTCGCATTTAAAGCCGCATTTACATTAATAAAAAATCGTGTCTGTCGGTGTACGACAAACCTTTTCAAGTACTCATTTTTGGGTAAAAATCTTGTGGGAAAACGTGCATAAATGACGGCTTTGAAGAGCTTTAAGAAAACAAAAACAAACTTTGAAGTAACTTTTTCGAATGTAGATTTTGGTGAAATCACAAATGTACTCGTAATATGTCGACACAAGTATAATAAGTTTGTTATTTAGCTACCTGCCTGATTAAAATTGATCGTTCCGTATGACCATTTATATTCGTTCCCTTGATTTTTATTAGTTATTTTCAACAAACAACGTCAGTAGTAAACAATAATTAGAAAAACTTTTGTTTTCATTCGGGTCATAAAATTGCATGATTCATGTGTTATTTAAATCAATTACGTATTAAAATTATAATAAAGCATTTCACTGAGCTATGATTAATTAAAATCTGTATGCCAATCAAAGGAAAATGTTGTTTGAATAAAATTTAAACAGCTGGATTCATCATCATTTGGCATTTTTCCAATACTTAGTTAAAATAACAGCTGATAAGTCAATAATACGCTGTTTGATATAAGTGGCTTTCTTTGTTATCTTCATCACAGTCTGGTATCATATCACACACGTATCAGAGTAGGTGAAGCTTTTATAAATATTCGATTATAATGGATAATAATGTAATGTATCGATATCGCGTCAATGTAATATTAATTTCCATAGCTACGGAACTCTCTCATCAATATCAATTTCGCATCCACTTCAAAACGTTCAATTAATTAATATTCGAAGGCTAAAATCTTGCATCCACGTAACTTACAATATACTGGAATGAATACCGAAGTATCGTTTGGTTAACATTGTAAACATTTAGCAATAACAGCTAGCACAAATATTTCTCTACGTATAATCTAGTACTACAATAATTGCTAACGAAAGAATACAGTTTATTACGAGAAGAGAGTGCACACAACATCTGTTGTTGCCAAACTCTTCTATTTCGAATTTGTTAATAATTTTGCGGACTTTATTGCTGAGCTTTTGTTCCGTTGTCGGGGGGTAATGGATTGTTCTGTTTCTAGTAACGTTTTCGTGTTTGTATGCATTTGAATGTCTGTCGGTGGTGTATGTGGCCGTGTCTCGTTCATCTTCGTCATCTGAGCTGTCAGCAGAACCGAATTGATTGTCAGGCCCCTCTATCGGCGTCGAGTACTTGTAGTCGTCTCTTTTGTATGCTGGACTCGTGTTCTTTACAGTTGGCCCTGGGATTTCTGTGGACGAACATGCCAATAAAGTTTCTAGCAAAACCTCAATTTTGTAAAGTTCTATAAAGTTTGTATTTTAGGGTCGGATATAATTAAAACGTCCTTTGTTTCATTAATCAAGCTGTATCGATGTATATGTATAAACAATTTTACGCCTATTCTGTGAGTTAACTTTTAAATTATTTTAATTTTGTAAGCAATATCCCTTTAAATATAAATAACTATTACTATAAAAAACAAATCTTTTATAAGCCGTATAATATCATTGCAACAGATAAATTAGCTGTATTCTCTCGCCTTGTCGTGGTTCTTAATTAATTAAACTTTTTAGAACTTTCCTGCAATGGCCATCTTGGCGGAAAAAGATAAAATTACAGCCTTTTCCTCGAGTGGAGATTTGAGGGTTGTAGTTATTCATACAATTTGGTTCGTTTCTTAAAGTTTCTTGATGAATACCTATACTATGTTAATAAAGTATGTAGACAATTTGTCGACGATATATTTATAAATAGCTACCTTGATAGGGCAGTATTGTATTTATTCAGATAGGTAAATTATTGTGGAGGTACATTATGTGAAGAATTTACCTACACCGAAATCAGAAACCTTCTCGAATAAGCCCCACTTCAGCTATACTAAAGCCTTCATATAACTACATAATTAAATGTATAATACCTTATTTATTATAAAATAATTGCAACTCCTCACCATATAACCTGATGACGCTATCGACTTCTCCCAGCGAGTTCTTGGCGACGCACCGGTACCCCCCCACATCGGCTGCCGTGAGCCGTCGCACCGTCAGCGTCATGCGGCTCTCGAACGAGCTGACCACTGTGTTGACGACTTCGTACTTGCTTGATGATATCACCATTTCGTCTGGGGGGAAATATTGGTGGGTTAGTTTATGTGGTTTTGTGCTGATGGGTGTTTTTGATATAGGTAGAAAGTGTACAATTTTGGATACATGAAAGGTTAATTATTAGAAAAAATATCGTTCATTATCAATATTAAATAATATGCATTATTGAAAAAAATACAAGCCATATATCCTATTAGTTAATGAGTTTCAGTTCTTAGTTAGTTGTATACTGAGTTTTAGTTTCCTCAAAACATCGAATTACCTACTAACTGAGGGATTAATAATTTCGTAAATAACTAAATATGTTCATGTTTACTACAAAATGCCATCAACACCAGGGCTGTGAACTAAGTTGCAAATTGAATCAAAACTTTAAAAGTAAGCCGTAAAGCAAACATTATAAATTCATAGTGAACTCCAACAAACTTAGGGCAATAAACTGTTGAATATAAAAAGAAAAACAGATTCAAATAATACAATTTCACTATCTCAGAGCAAAGCAAAATAGTTTACAGTGAAGTTTTTCCTTCAGATCTGCGTGAAGAGAACTCATAAAAAGAATTATTATGTCTTCAGTTTTCTTTTACTTGACACTCCATTTCATGAATATATTTCGTGAAAATAAGAAAGTTAGAAACATGGGGTTCACACAATAATCTATTACACAGTATTACACGCTACCGTGGGCTCGTTGAAGTATGATATATCTGCACCGAGTTTCCGGCTATTATTTCGAATACATTTGAATTGTAAGGAAAAATACGAGTTATTACGCGAGAAATGTGAAATCCCCTTATCTCGCGTGTTGTATCCAGCTGTGGCAAGTGTTTACCAGATAAGGTAAACAGTGTCCCAGTTGTCCCTCACAAAATTCCGTTGCAGGGAAAACGATATTTTTCAAGAAGCTCCAAATCGCCGACATTTCCTGGACCCCTTTAGAGAGGTGGCCCAAACAATCCCTACAGTGCGGTACGTAAGTATGTCGTTCGCCGCCTCCGAGCGATGGTAAGCCTCTACCGCCTGTTGTCCGCAAATGATAAAGCGACTAGCTTTCTTTCGGAAACACTGCACCGGAGCTCGTCCTGTAAACACTCCTTTTAACCGCTCCATTTTATTAGAACCAATAAAATATCGCCGAACTATTTATAGCAACCAAAATATTTACAACATAATTTAGAAAGACATTAATTTAAGCTTCATCGCCCGCTATGAACTTTATAAGGAAACGATAACACCAGTAACGCCTTTCTTAATCTTCATTCCGATCGAAACTTCGGTTTGTTTACTCTCCAGTGTGCTTCGACTTTACGACGTGCGCCAAAGATGGCCTTCGGAGGAAATTACTCGACAATCTCGAAGTCTACTCGTTTCATTATAACAAGAAATTTCATCTCAATTAATGTCTAAAATAACACTGTAACACTCTTAATTACGCTCGAGTGAGGCCTGCTTAATTAACACTTACATGTCAGCCACCCTAACATAGATTGATGACAAACGAAAATGACGATCCTGTAGTGTTACCCTTTAGGGCTGGGCTTGGAAGCGAGCCGGAGCGAAAGCGCCAGTCACTGGGCGCAAGTTGGCGGCCGAACAAAGGCCTGTGTACGCCGGCCGACAAAGCCCCCATGGATCATAACGCAGACGTAAAACAACTTGTGACCTTAATGCGTTTTAATAATTAGCCCTCGATGTTGTATAAATTGGGCTACGTAGAATAAATATACTAACATTTTGGGAAACGGGTCTGTATTTTAGAACGAAACTTTTTATACAGATGCTGGGTGAACAATATTATGAAATGACTTGACTTTATTCAGAGCGAAATTCAGAATCGTACTCTTACCTGGTTCCTTTATGTCAGTCATTCAGCATTCTCGTATAGAAAGCACAAGCTTGCTACATCTCCTTTTAACATTATAAAACGAATGCACTTCCATCGTATAGTTTACACTAGTTATAAAGCAGGGGAGTATGCATTACGAACCAACTTCCCAGCTAGATAATATTGAGTTGTGTGAATGGCACGAGCAACAGTATCGACCATTCGACAGAAGTTATTATGACTGTTACTGGTCTCCCCTGAGGTTTTCCGAGAGCTGTGCGAAGCAGCGTAATGGACTAAGCGAACAAAGCACTCGTGTGCTAAAGGCGACCACAAACCATGCCTGGTAATGAAATTATGTGTAACATAGGGGCTACTTATTACTCAGATACGGCTTGTGGGTAAATGGGTGAGCAGAGATCTATCGCCAAACTAAATTAAGCTTCTGCGTTAAGCAACTCGCTTTAAAATGGTTTTGAAAATCTCGCCTATATCAACGCGTAATGTAGCCATGGCAGTGAACATTGTAGTTGGGGGAGCTAATTGGCTGATATGCTTTTAATTTAGAAAAATATATAAGAAAATTATAATAAAACAGGACTTTATATTTATTCAAAACCTCATCTATCTCTTAAATTTTGTTCGTGCAAAGTGAGTAAGCTCGGTGATTCGCGTTCGTTCAAATTCAGCACTGCGTTAAATATGTCGATTTAGAAATCTAATTTAGTTTGTAGAGAGCAGAGAAAGCAAGACAGTAATTTGAGTGAGCAAATTGTTTTATTAACACAATACAAACAAAGAACGTTACGTATATAAAGGAAATGTTTAGTTTGAAGGCTAAGCTATTGTTTGCTACACTTTTGCGGATTCTGTTCCTATGCGGAACCAATTCCTTGTAGCTAATCAGAAGAGGAAATTTAAAGTATTTGGAGATATAAAATTTAATAGTAGTAACAGCAATAAATAAAACCTTCTTTAACTTTCAGCTACCTTTACTTGTTATTGATGATTTCACACAATTACGATCATAAAACTAATAACAACACCCAGATGATTTATCACGTTCGCATTTGTCTGTGACTGGAACTGGCTTACTTACTTAATTAATATAGTTACCCCTTAATGTACTAGTTTATGTTCTAAATTATTACTATGTAACTCTTTGCATATGTTAGAGAAATGGCTTGATGGAATGAATGTGCTTTTACGAAACAACAACTGATATTAATTCTGTGGCTTTTGAATTAGTCTGGAGAAAGTTGATGTTGTTATCGGGGCGTTAGTTGCAAGTCATCTCGCTTGCTGTGGAAATTGCTTGTTGATGTTAGGTTATATTTAATGTTGGTGAAAGTCTGGTACGTAAGTAAGGGTAACTGTAAATTATGTACGCACTTTATAAGATTAACATAATTTTGGTAAAATATTTCTTTTACAACGTGAAGTATTATTGATACCAAAAATAACATGAAAGATATTATGAAGTCTAACAAGATTATAATCTTTTGGATAGAAACGTTGTACAGCGACCTACGCTACAACCTAGAAGCTCGCCATAACAAATCATGTCCCAGATTCATCAACAATTCATAAACAGAAAAATCTGCGAACATAAAAAAGAAACTTCTCCCTTTATTACATCATACATTCCCGCTGCGGATGAGAGCCAAGCATAATGTGGAACTTAAAATTTCCAGAAGCTCAAAACCCAGTCCCATTGAAAATTAACCCGTAAATTTCGCGCGACAAGTGCCGAATGGGGAACTTTGCGAAACCGCCGACGGCTCTGAGCGGGGGCGGGGACGAACGAAGTAACAGCCACGGGCTCCAACCAGCTCATTACTTCACTGTGTGAATGGAAACTGATTTTGATACGTAATATTTGCGGCCAATATGCACGTTGCCTTGGTATGGGGTTGTGAGATTTGTGATAGTTTTTTTTTTTATACGAAAGTAGTTTATTAAAAATTGGGGGTTGTTTTTAAACGTGTGTTGTGTTCTTCTCTTATTTTTAGTTCGCTATAATATTGAGATTAGATAAATTTTATATTGTTATACCATTTTGTTATCCTGTGCCCAGCACAAGATACTTAATGCAATCAATTGGTGTCTGAATCGAAAATACCAAATCTCTTGCTTTCTTTTTACAACCACCAACAAAAGGTTACACAACCAGGACTGTTTTTCAAACATACCTACTGATCTAGAACTGTAGCTTTGTACATAGCTATGATATTACATAAACAATACCGATCTTTGTTCCAAAGTAAGATACACACGCGTTGTTACATTTATTTGCCTGACGCGCTATCATTCTTCGCGAAATCATAATATGATTTTGGACTTTCACATTACACCCTCAGCACAGATATCTTATTATCAAAAGGAATTGCGGAGAAGAATTTATTGTTTTATTACGTACGTACCTAGTACCTAAGTTACTTTGGTTTATTTTACGCCCGGATAAGTGTTAATGGATTTTTCACAGAAGATATCACGTGGGCTTTTATTATGATACCTTTGGTAATGTTTTCTACTTTTCAATGTGAACATTTGGTTTATACGACTGTATTACGAGCTCTCGGCTGCGTGACGGAGCCGATTATTGGAATAGGATCTATGATATTTTTGTATGGGAAACGCGATTCAAATTATGCTATTGGGACCTTTACGAACCGATATGTCGTGGTATCTACCGCGTTACGTCACGTAGTTTTCACATTTCTTATGGCTTTATTCTTGTGGAGGTATTACCGTTGACATGTTGGTCTTATTACAATAATTGAGAGAATTACATTTTAGCAAATGACAGTAATTAATTGCCAACTAAACTACTGTTTCGATTTACATGTATTGTTAATTGAATAGTTAAAACTTGACGATTAGAAAAGGTTACACACTAATATACATAATTAGTGTTTGAAATCCAAACCCAATAAAATATTCGAAAATAAGATCTAAAAACTGTAAACTGTAAAAGAAATAAATAAATACAATGAAAAAAGCAAAACAGATATTCCGCAAAAGAATCTCCCGCCATCAACACCACTAACTGATAAAGAGCATTCGAATGACAACTCCTAATATCAGTAGCACATAAAAAGATTTATGCGAAAACTCGGCGTCTGTAAAGAATTTTATATGAAATTCAGAAGGAATCCTGCAGAGACGGAGGCCTTCCTCACCTCATACATGGCAATATGAATAAAATATGGATTCATCAGCTGAATAAACGAACATTTCGTGCTCGAATAACCTTGTTCGCACGGAGTGTGTAATGATCACTCGAGTTCCGTCAAATATACCATGTTTGAGAATATGGGGGTACATCTTCAAGTCATTGTCAATCTGGCTTGGAGTTTTAAGGTGATTGCTTTTGCTTTTATGTTTGATAGCGTTTTTATGACCTTGTGATTATAGCGATGCACATAAGGGGTTTGTAAAGGTTAATAGCATGTATAAGGTTTTTTATGGTTGAGAAAAAGGTGTGATGAGCATTAAATGTTATTGATTTGGTACTTAAAAATAAGCTAAGAGTGAGTGTAGATTAAATATATATTTTAAAGCTTCCGGACATATTTATACACATTTTTAAAATCTAATGTTGAAGAATGTCCAGAACAACATTACGTGTTTATCTAGGAATATCCCATAGTGTTTTGGTACTTTTTGACTTTATTTCATACGAATTTAAAGGTATGTAAATATAAAAAATCATTATTAGTACATTATTATCTAAAACCTAAATACAAGACCCCAAACATGGCTTGTATCTATACAGCAGTGGCAGTAAGTCGTCGGTCGGCTTGGTCGCTTAAGCAGAAACTTACTGAATCAAAAGCTTGACTGGAGTTGGTGGAATGTTTGCACTGCCAGTTAACTTGGTGTTGCCTTCAGACTTCATGCTAAGATAACTAGACTGCTACGAATCGTGTACGCTCTAATGTATTTACGTCCTGTATTAAAGACGGTTTTGGGTAATGTGATTATGAGTAGTCAGTATAGGTAGTTAGTTAAACTATAACAAATATTTTATATACCTGGAAAATCCTTTATATAATTTTTGTATGCATAGGTACGTCTGTAGAGATGGATATACCATATCTAAAATTGTACTTGCACATTCAAATTGAAGACACACTGCAGAAGCTCATTGGTTCAAATTAAAGCATTTTCACTTTCATCTGGTAACTACAAGTTTAACTAAAGCTATAATTCCCACTATATCAACCGTTAAGCATCCCATTACCTAACTCGTACGCGAGCCGCTCCATAAACTCTACAACGATGAACACTGAACAGTCTTGAAAGAAAACTGCTATACCATCCACACTTTTACGATAAATTTCTAATAGCTAGTTATTTTAAAAACACTGCACCACATAAAAGCTAATGGCTTTCGTTATATCGTACATCTTTAAGTTTATAACACTAATATTATAAAAGAAAGTTTGTGTGTGTTCGTTGCGTCACGCTCAAACGGATGAACCAATTTTGTTGAAATTTCTTTTGGGTATAGAAGATAACCCGTATAATTTTATACGCATTTTATTTTTATAAAGTTCCCTTTTAAAAAGAGTGAATCCGCGTGGAAGAAACTAGTTAATTATAAAGGCATTGTTGAACGAAGAGAGTCGTAAACGCGTCCAGTCGAACGGAACTAACGAGCATTGTCTTATTTCACCACAATAGGTCACTTTTCTTAAGACTTAAACCGACGCACTCGTAAATTTAAACTAATATCTCATTACTTGCAAGCGTTACGCCCGGTTTGGCTCGAGCCAAAAAACTTCAATTATAACCAGACTTTCTTTATTTCACCTCGGATTTTCCGGATTTAAAAAATTTAAGTTAGGTTGGTAACGTATCAATTTCATGGCGTTTTTTGGTTTGATAGTCACTTACATTTCCTTGTTTCTAAGTGCCTGTTTAATGAACCGTTAATAATTTTGTGGGCGTTTAAACGCTTTCGGTTTTTTTGTGAAAATTTTGAAGATATTTATAAATTATATTAAATTTATTTTCATCTTTACCGAGGAGTCTCAAGTCACGAAATAATAGTTAGTAACCTCAACTTTAATTTTGACCAAAAGTAACTTCAAGGACGCAAATGATGAAAATGGCTGAACTTAATAGTATACTCGTCTAATTACTCATTCCAAATGACCCTTAACAACTCAAGTGCCCACTTTTTCACAAATACAAAAGCGAACTCCACAGAGTTACTATCAAAATAAATCTTAGTAGTAATTAGTAACATTTCCTAAGTGATGTCGTCCTAAATTACTTGTGCAATTGCGATTAAACTCAGCGTTTTAGAGGTCACTTGCGTGCCGTTGCTATGGCAACCGAGAATCGTGGTCCCTAAGGAGTGCTAAAGTGAGCTGGACACGACACCAACCGTCTTACTGACACAACACAATCTGCGTTATTTAACGGCTTTTGATACAGTTTGGAAATCAATATTTTTTGTACTAGGATGTGAACATTTTTGGACAGTATTTCCCATGCGATATAATAGTTTGTTTACCATTTATCTTTACCGTTTATTTAGTTACTAACCTTACACTAACGTGGTAAGTTCAATTCCAACGACACGAAACTGACTTCCTAGGCACAAACTATGCGTTATTCATAATCCTCATTATTTAATTACAAACCTCCTTCAAAATAAAATGTTTATCAGCTCGATAGGAAATATCATTGCTACACAGCGTCGTAGTGTCGTAGACCACTGACAAAAAGCGTAGCACCGTAGACCAATGCTATGCAATAAAGTATCTTGAAAGTATGTTTATAACAGTGCCTTGTATGTTGTATGTAAGTATGATCGTCAAATAAGTAGGCAGTTTTGAAATATCTCGTGAAATTGTTGTAACATTGCAAAATTAATCATGTCCGCGAGCTCTAAGCACGCAACACTGACAGCCACGTGTGTGTTTGTAAATTCAACTGCATTTGTGTATTTATTTATTGCGGTACAAATGCTCTGTAGAAACTTTTAGAAACTAGTTCAAATATTTTATTTTACAACTTTATATATCTTTGGATAATAATAATTTTTTTGAATAGCTCGCAAGTACTGAATGAGTAAAAAATATTATTCCAAACTGTGGATTTAAATAAAAATAGGTACCTAACTCAAATCTCAAAGCGTTGCTAATAATTGTTACTATTATGCTTAAACTCGATATCTCAAAGCTTTTTACAACTAAAATACAACATTTCCAAAATGAAGTTCTCGTCTAATTTATTTGAATTATTCGGTAACAGTTTTAGTCAGATAACGTAGTTAAATACAAAATTAAATAGAACAATGAAAGTCAAAGTTAATTTTCACTGCTGTGGTTTTGAAATTTCAATCTTGCAAAGTTTGCAAAAAATATTAACAGGTACGCAGATTTTAATTACAGTCCAAATAGGCTGTAGAGATGAAATAAATTCGTTGATTAAGTAACATTAAAAGATAAAGAGGTAATTTGAAGTTGCTTACTTGAATCTCTGACCCAGTAGTTGATAGACTTGGGCGATGACTCGACGTAGCACTCAATGGTGACGTCAGTACCCAGCGGAGCGCCCACCAGCTGATTGGGCACTTGGATCACCGGGTGAACTGAACAAAAGACCCAAAATACAAAAACTGAAACATCTGTTGAACACTTGTCTAAAAAAGAGAGTGGCTGCAAAACGGAGCTTAATTCAACGTCATAATCTGACATTTTTTTAGATAAGTGTTCAACAGACACTTAAAAGTTTTTGTGGTACGAAGGTACGAACCTTATATCACTTAAGAACCAGTCACAAAATTTTACACGCTGCACAATGCAATAAGAAAATCTCGTTAGCCCGAATTTTGTTTAAGAGAAGTGGGCTAATAATATTTAAGTTAAATCTTGCATAAAAGCGAACTGTCCGCTCGAGTTGACGCGAAGACACAAACAGTCCCTACAGCCAGAAAATAATTAAAAGCTACTACTCGCTGACATTAAATAACACCATTAATAACAAGAAACCTCTGAAAGTTGCCAAGATAAACAACAATTACCACGAATTTGGGGAGGACCTATTTCGTCTACAGAATGAGGCTGGTCCTAAGACATTTTTTGGGAGAAAAAGTAGACTCCTAGGAAACCTAATTGGTTAAAGTACCAATTAGGTTTCCTAATTGGTACTGTGTGGTTGGTCTTGTCATTTTTATTAAGGCAACATGTATATATTTATCGATATAATCTGACAGATATACATAATTTTGTTTCAGCTTTCATACTTTTTTATTTTTTAAAATAACAAAAAATATTTCTTAATTAATGATAAAAATAATCCTTAAAGAATCCATTAAGTTTACTTACAATGCACTTTGATAGTAATTCTCTTGCTCACGGTGGGTGGCACACCGTTACTCGCGATGCACAGATATGCGCCCATATCCGAACGAGATATTTTCGTCAGTGTTAACACGTCTTTCTCGTACATGGCAACTGCAGGGAAAATATATATATATGCAATAAATAACAGCATTTTCTTTTAACATGATAATAAGAAAATTTACATTTAATACGTAAAAATACAAGAATATTGGCACATGTTAAAGTTGATGTACACTTTTAAAATATTTAACTGCCTATAATTGAATATCTTTGAAACATATATTCTCATGGATTGTGGAACAATGGCTAATCCACCCTAAAAAAATTAGGACAAGGTATAACACACCTTTAGTTTTGGTACCATTTGGATCCCTGATAACGATATCAGCCCCATCTTCTCTCCTCCAAAGAACACGAGGTTCTGGCATGCCTCTTGCACGGCAAGAGACTCTGGCAGTACCACCTTCAGGTACCATTATGTCTCCTGACGTCTCTTCTGGTATAAAATCTGGAGGGATTACCACTTCTAGGTAACCCATCTGACAAAAAGAAAGAACTAATAAAGGCAAAGGTTATATTTGTAGGTATTAATAATCCCTTACATAAATCTATAGAGACACAAGTTATTTCATGACTTCAATGCATGCAATCCTATTTTTAAATAATCTGTACATGATGAGATGTTACTGTTACAGCCTTTTTATCGTCCCACTGCTGGGCACAGGCCTCCTCTCACATGGAGAAGGTTTGAGCATTAATCACCACGCTTGCTCAATGCGGGTTGGTGATTTCAGACTTTATAGTCCAGGTTTCCTCAAGATGTTTTCCTTCACCTTTTTATCAGCCATTGGTGTCAAAGTATACTTAGAAAGTACATACAAACTTAGAAAAGTTGCATTGGTACTTGCCTGACCCTGGAATCGAACCCACACCCTCATACTCGAAAGGTTGGTCCTTTACCCACTAGGCCACCACGACTATTACAGATGTAAATATCGTTAATAAGAATTCACAAAAGGCCCACTGCACCCCTTCATAGTAAAATAATTAACAACAACGAAAAGGCATTTCGTACAAACAATGTGAAACAATTATCGAAAGCACATTGCGTCAAGTGGCGTCATGGCGCGTCAACGTCGGAGTCGAAACCTCGAGCGCTGTCGCCGCGGGCGATTTATGTCGTTATCAGCTCCGGGTATAAATTACAGCGCAGCGCAATAATTTAGGTGCACCATGCACGAATCATTACCCGCTGCGTCCCTCGCCCGCTCCCGTCTGCGTGGCTTAATTCACTTTATCTCTCCAATGTTTATTTTAACTGCAATTTAATTTTCTCTGATATGCAGCGCCCATTTATTCTTCCCAGGGCACTATTCCACTTTTATATAAATGCCACGATAAGATACCAACTGGAATAGTTTTAATCTATATGGTCACAATGCTCTCGTGATGTGAGTTGAGTTGGCAGTCAAAATTACAATTGTTTTGAAAAATGCCAGAACAGAAAAGTGAAATTGATGGATCATATGGCCCCGAACAGAAATGTCGCTGGAGTAGTTACAACAGCTACAAAGTCCTCGTATGGGCATGGATGATGAACGAAATAACGGTGGTGTTCTCCCCTGCTGAGATATCGCATAATGGATTTTATGCGCATGCTGCGCTGCAAACATTGGCAGTACTCGTGGTCGGGATGCCACTGGCGTACTCAGAGATATGTGTGGCTCAGTACACCAACTGCAATATATTCACCATGTGGAATTTCTTCCCCCTGTTCCGGAATGTTGGATACGGTACATTATATTTGATTTGGTTGAAAACAATACACTTGTTGGTCTTAGGTTCTTGGTATTTAGTGTACTCATTTTATGCGGCCTTGGATGTACCGCCTTGGCTTAGTTGTGACGACTACGGACATACCAAGTGTATGGTGAAACGGGTCAATGTCTCAGTATTCCAACATTGTTTAGAAGCCCAAATATTGTTTGAAGAGGATTGTGGCATGAAAACTGCGAGCAACTGCTTCTTCGAACGTGAAATAGGTGATAATTCTACTATAGAAATTGGAGTATACTGCTTGATTCCATGGAAGACAATTTTAGCTCTTATTTCAATCTGCATGGCTGTATTCATTTTATCCATTAAAAAGGAAAAAGTGATTCAGGTAGCAGCGAAAATCTCAGCATTCTATGTTTCTATTGTAATACTAGTTCTTTTTTGTGTTGCGCTGTCTACAAACGGGACTTGGTACGCAACAAAAATTAGTATTAATTGGAGTCACTACAATTTCCTGAATTGTTACAGCACAATTGCAAGGGGGTTTCTGTCAGTAGGCACCGGGTATGGTATAATAATCTTCCTAACTCGCGATGTATCATTCCGCAGCCATGCCACGATGACTGCTATAAGTATGCCATTATTTTCACTATTTGTGACGTTCATGTTAGCACTAATAGCATTTAGCGGTATTAAAACCATGTCTTATTATCATGGAGAAGAAGTTAATGTCCTAGAAATTGGATCCAGTTTATTTTTTCCGGCATTTGCTTCAATGACCGAAATCTTGAGTTACTTTGATGCTTTGCCTATTTGGGGATTTTTGTGGTTTTCTTCCATATTTTTTAGTTTATTCATAAACTTTTGGATATTATACATATTTTTAAAAGAACTGTTGCTTCAACTGAGTACGGCTCATTACTACATTAAACTTTCTTGTATGTTTTTGTTACTTTTTGTAATAATTTGCACTCTGCCGTTTTTATGTTCGGACGTCGCTAGTATCCTTACAGATGCTACAGAAATTATTCAGGCCATGAATTGTTTAATTTTTTCCGTTTCCCTGTATTGGTTTTACGGTATTAAGAACCATAACGTGGACATAATATTCATGATAGGAATCAAAACGAATGTCCTTTGGAAATTAGCATGGTTATTAAATCCGATTTTTGTAACCATTATTCTCTACGCTCGATGGGAGATTATAGGCACATATGAGTTCAAAGATTCATATTATATTGATTCCGTTGCTATGTCTTGTGATATGCTTGTTCTCTATATTTTACTGAGCATTTATGTTTTTATTTTAACTATCGGACTATTAGCACGAATATTAAAATATTACCGTCGAGGTGAACTTACGAAGTTATTCTGTGCTAAAACAAGTTGGGGCCCTAAGGACAAGATTTTGTATAGAAGTAGAAAAATGTTTGTACCTGAAATAATGACCAGAGAGTTCCTGTACCGACAAGTACGTATACGAGGCTATTATAAGAAAAAGAAGCCAGTTATTGTCTCCCAGCAAAAAGAGAAAACAGACTCAGGCAGCGAGATTGGCAAGGATGATGTGTCTTGGAGCGCAATGGCGTCAAATTAGTCTGCGTATTCAAAGGCTCATTAAGTTATTGGTACGTACCTGGCTTTTCATTGGGTCCGTATTGATCTGACACATGTATTGACCCCGGTCCTCCTCCTGGACGTTTCTAATGTGTAAATTCCAAACGGTCTGACCGTTATGTGATACTCCGACTCTGTGATTGTTTGTTATTACGTGGACGTGTATTGCTTGAATGGCTTTAGTATCGGCTTTTACCCATCCTACCTGGGAAACGCAATTGAAATTTTGATTAAAAAGAAAATTGAAATACCTAAGTGCCTGTATTACTAATATCCTGATACTTACTCTGTATCCGCCTAAGTTTTGTACTAGACATCTGAAAGTTGCATCCCGGCCGATTGGTACAGTCAGATTCATTAGTGACTCAGCGAATTCTGGTTGAAATGCTTGACCTGAAAATTCTTGTTTTTATTACAAATTCATATTATAAGTATATTACGGATTGTTACTTTATATTGTGTAGGTTTATTTAGAAGTACAAATAAAAAATATTTCTGTTATAGACCCAATTATTTCATAATCTTCTTTCCCATTGTATGTACTACATATTGTTTATTATTTGTAAATATAAAAATACCTACTAGCTTCCGCCAGCGGCTTCGCCCGCGTGGTGTGTTGATAAAAAGTAGCCTATGTGTTAATCCAGGGTATCACCTATCTATATACCAAATTTCAATCAAATCGGTCTAGCCGTTTTTGCGTGATTGAATAAAATAAAATAAAAACATACATCCATACATTCTCACAAACTTTCACATTTATAATATAAGTAGGATTTCTTACATTCGGTGGAAAAATCAACACAGCAGAAGACCTGCGATACCCATTTCTAGAGATAAGTAATGGTCATAATATGAAGATATTATTTTTGCTTTTCTGTTTTTGTGGCAATAAGTACTATATTATTCAAAGTTCATTATGTGTATGCTACTTCACTATGTACTTACCAACGAGCTTCGAGTCTAGTCCTAGCATGAATATAGCCAGTAAGTATATGGACCACCAAGGCTGCTGCATATTTCCAGGCACGCCGACCGGCTCTGCTCTCAAGCAAAGCCTCTGGTTGCCATGGCACTGCAACCAAACAACACTGCTAAAATTGTGTTACTTTTTTGCGAAATGAATAGAAATCTATACTATATGTTCTCACATGTATGAAACACAGATGTAGGTAATTATTGGTAGATATAACACACACACATTACACGACAGGTATTAGGAAGCAAATCCCCGCCATTATTGGGAAACGAACATTGACAATAAATAATTGATTGAGAATGTGGGCTGCACGGTGATACATTCAAAACCAATACACGATACGTACATAAATAGAATTTCGATCTCTCTAACACCACCATAACGTTCTCCAAACATCTCACAATCTCCCCATTGATTTATAATACAAACATCGAGCCAATATTTTTATGGCTTCTATTAATATCTTAACGATACCATTTAGAAGGATACAGTGTGAGCTAAAAAGTTGCTGTTCCATAACCGCTAAAGCTGGTGTTTATGATACATCGCATCAACATAAAACGAGAGAGGTGGCATAAATATTTTGATGGCTCATTGTCACTGTGGCAATTATGATGCGTGCCACATAAGGAGAAACCTTTGAAAGTTCGATTTTCCGACCCTACGATTCAATAATGATTCGTTGTTACGACTATTCCTGTTTATCGGAGTCGTTCGTGTGAACATCATAACAACGGCAGAGCGTGTGAAATGAGCACGGATGCGATCGAGCACCGGTAACTACTTTTCCGCGAAGATATAATGTTTGAGAAAAAATCAGTTTGCCTACACCCTCGTATTGATATGAACCGTGTTATTTCAGTGTGCGTTTAGATAAAAATATATGGTGTTGTGAGATGTCATTTTGAAATCTAAAGGATGTAGGGTAAACTGGGTACGGTTGTGCCAGGGTACGGTAGTGACAGTCGCAATTGTAACGAAACTATACGTAATACGGGGGAGGGGTGTAAGGGAGAAAGACGTGGCTTACACGCCTAAACACGTTCCCCAATATTGCGTTAGCCGGCGCAGGACGTTGACGTAAGCAGGAGCCCACATTGGTTTTCAACAATCAAAAGTAAGTATTTTTGTTCGAATTCTTTTCCTAATTTCTGTTATTTTTATACAGATAGATTATCTTGTTATTTTTTTCTTTAAAAGTTGGACATTAATATGTAATTACAAGTGATTTCTTTTTACGTAAAGTATTTGGCAAAATCATGGCGATTTTTTGTTTTCAAAATGATGCGTTGAGTACGGTTGTGTCAATTTTTTTGGGTACGGTTGTGACGAATATCTATACATATAATAAATCTCATATAATTATTTTTTGCTTTTAGATGTCCAGAATACGTTTGTGGAAGACCGAAAGAGCGCAGTGTGATATAAAAAAATATAAAAATGCCGATGAAGAAGCGAAACAAGGGATTTCGTACGTGTAGCTCAAGCTACAAGCCTTTCTACAGCTACAAGTTTTAACAGAGTAAATGTTGTTTTGTTGATTATTAAAACTATGTTTGTAAGCTTATTATGTTAAACATTTCTACAATAAAACATATTATAGACCATTTTGACATATGTTTATGCGTGTCACAACCGCCCTTGGTATGTGGCCGGTTGTGACACTTTCCCATTTTAAAAAAAATTGATCTTATGAGTAATACATTGTATTAAGGAACAATATATTAGTGTTTTTACGTACACAAATGTCCAAATTGCGATACAAGTTCCTTTTTTGGGAGCTAATTAGTAAAATAACAAAATTATTGGTGATCAAACGAAAATTGGCACAACTGTACCCAGTCTACCCTACTCATAACAGAGCATTTGGTACTAACTGAGATGTTTACTGATTACATTTCGGGTATGCGTAGCGGCTCCGATTGATTCTCTCAATTTGTGTACCTACATTTTTTATCACTAAAAGTTTTCAGTCAAAGAAATAAATAAAAAGGACTAGGTGAATGAAAACAGAGCTTTAAAGTTTTCTACAACTTAAAATCTTCAACCTTCAATCAAAATAATTTCTTAAACCATCACTCCTTTTGTCCACAGAAACATAATAGAAAGTCACAAACAATTAATTTACAAAGCGCCAAACACGGCCTTGTATTAGAATTGGCATCGATTTTAATCAGAAAATGTAATGAAACACGAAATATCTAAATAAATAAGGTAAATGCTGGGAGCGTGACAGGCGGGTCAGTGGAACATGCCTGTCGAAGAATAATCCCGGTCTCAATTGTTATTGGCAGTGTCGCAACATGTTATACATAACTGTTTGTTACAACATCAGTAATGCCTTGTTCATGGGGACTTGTTTTGTCTGCTATATTGATAAAGTTTTTTTTATGATTTTCTATGGTAGCAAGTTGTAATATTTTTGATGATTTTTCTTTGAATAATTAATGTTACTGAAATGAAAAGCCTGTTATTTTCTTATTTATTTTTACTTCAGAAGTTATAAAAAGATAATGTACCTATACTATGTTTTGGTTACATAAAAACATGCTTGTTACACGAGAAACGACTCATAAAATGAAGGACTGTAAAGTAGGTACTCAAGTTGTTTTCTATCAAACTTATACAAGCGTTTAATTCTTCCACTATATGCTGGTTTTTTATATTTTTTTCTATATACCCATTGACACATAGTATAAGTCTACAGATGTCAGACTAAAAGCCAGTGCGAATGTAATCTGTCCGTCAGCTGCCCCTTTCAGTTTAGTCGGATTACAACGCAATCGAATATATTGGTTTTCATTCCTAAAACATTTAGAAATAAAACAACGCCCGAAAAGGACAAAGTCGAACACAAAATGAAAAAAAATGTTTTAAAAATGTTGCTTATTTTTTAAATCTATACATATAATAAATCTGTAGAAAGTGATTGTTTGTTCGGGATTCACGTAAAATCTACGAATTTAATGCAGACAATGCTTATATACAAAAGTTCTACGTAACTTGGGGTATTACTTAGGCTTTGTTTCATCGAAATCGGTTCACTCTATCAAAAGATATGATTAATTTAGTGAATTCAAGATGTAAAATATTACGACACGCAATCTGTTTGACAAAACAGTACAGGTTAAAGTAGCTCCATCTGTGGTAAATAAAATACATCAAGAAGCGAGGTGGTAAATAACAATGAATTACCATTTACATTCTTTATATACTATTATTTCAATAGATGGAGTTGTGTATTTTCCGTAATTCACCATATTTTAACACGTAGTGTAATTTTTCGATAGACATTTCAATAGTGTTTGTCAGTTTGCCGTGCCACATCAAAATCCAACTATAATTATTACCTTGATGAAAGGAAAATTAATAGATCTCAGCCAAATTTAAAACGGTGCCATCTAAATTATTTTTTGAACATTATGTCAAAAATGATGACTTTAGTGGAACAATTAATTATAATTTAAAGTTACAGATGGAGTTCATATCAGGATTTTTTCATAAACATAGTTTAGCTTATCTTCCACTAATGTGGTGGCCTTTACTTTGAGTGAGTAGTATTATTTTTTCTGATGCAAAATATGAAAACTTAATCCTAGAAGAAATCAGGATCTATCTCTCGCAAGCGCTGCTAAGCGTGAGATAATGTAGGCTTCTGTAGCTTTAAAAACCAGCCCAGATACAAAGTGCAGATAAGTAATGGGAGCTGCCTTATCGCGTCTGAAAACGTACAAAATACGCGTCGCATACCAGAGACATGCTTACTTTCAACTTCCGATCGCAATTAATACACTGTTTACGATTACGAACAGTCTCAGTTAGACCCGAGCCAAGTCTAAAAAAACACCTTTTATATAAAACTACGTTTGATATCATTCAATTACAAAGACAGAATTGTTCTCTGTTGCAAATCCTATCCACCTATTATCATCATCATCATCATCATCATCAGCCTATCGCAGTCCACTGCTGGACAATTTAGTGAATTCAATTACGACACGATCCACCTATATCCTATCCTAATCCAGAATGCATTGCAGGTGTGCATTGCACAAAAACCAATGGTATCCTATTCGAGAAGTCAAAAGAGTTGACCTGCCAACGTCAGCTTCTGCGCTAAGCAAGTGTTCTTAATAGTACCATCAGAATTACATTAATCGTTGAATGAGGTGAATAAATTTTCAGAAACCACAATAACAGTAGGAGCCAAAGCGTATTATCGCTTCATAGAGCTCTGATTGGCCCCAGGTGACCAAGTCAGGTCTGATTTGTTCGTTCATCAGATCTTTGAAAGTGTTTCGGTGGATACTTACTGTCGTCCTGTTTACGTGTGACACAAAATATGGTATATAAACGTCCTCCGCAAGAGCGAAATTTTCCCAGTGTGCGGTAGTGACGCACAGTATACTACACTTATGTTTCTTTTGATTTGCTGGCTCCACCAAGAAATGACAAATTGCGAGCGTACATTTTGAAAATCTTGGCAAAACCTCAGGTTTCAAGTACGAACACATGAAGTGGACTCTCTCAGATACGTACATTTTGCCTATTCGTGAACTAATGCAAACATTTCGGTGGAGTCCCGGCTTAGGCCACCACATTAGGCGTGCGCGATCCTCAGGCGTGTGAGTAGCGCGGGCGCCGCGCGTGCGTCGCGAGCGCGTTGCGTGATCGTCGCGTTTTGCTGCCCTGTGGCATTGGTAGCGCGCACGCGCCGCTCTCCTTGACGTTTAACTGCTAAGGCGTTTAGCGGGCGGCGGGGATAGCGGGCGAAGGGGTAAGAACGCAACTCGAGCGCCGCGTGCTCGCCTCGAGCGCGTCGCTTGCACTCTTCACACATGCCGCAGGGCAGCAAAACGCGATGTTCACGCAGCGCGCTCGCGACGCCCGCGCTACTCACACGCCGAGGATCGCGCACGCCTAATGTGGGTCAGCCTTACCATAGTGAGTAAGTGAAACTATCCTACCCTATGCGCCTGCTGATGATGATGACTCATTTCATCATCCATCCAGCTATTCCCCAACTATGTTGGTGTTGGCTTCCAGTCGCCGAATCTGTTCGAGTACCAATATTTTGCTTGGAGCGACTACCTATCTGATCTCTTTAATCCAGTCACATTACAAGACATTATCCATGGTAAGACTGACAGACTTTCTGGCTTCTGATTAGTCACAGCAGCTGCAGAAAATGTACAAATGACAGCTTTGTCAGACTCAAAGCATATAGACATAGATTATAGCTGTTTCATGTGAAAATTACTTACGCACTATACGTAATAATTTTCCAAATTGGCTGATTAGATCCAGAGATATTCACAACGTCACAAACTTTACTTCTTTTGTTTAGATAAATGGTCACATCCACAACACAACCTTGATCAATGAATCTATGCGACTGCTAAGTGCTAATCCTAATTATACTGTCACGTGAAAGAATGCACCTACGGGATAAGTAGTATTTTGACGATTCTATATTGCCCACGCAGACGAAGTTGCGGGCAACAGCTAGTTAATAGGTATATTTTTTGTATTGCCGCTACCATAGCAATATACCTACCTAGCTTTATAAACCGAAATTTGTCAAGTTATAATTTAAATAAATAAAAAAATAATGTAAAAACTTTCTTAACCATATAATTCATAATGTGCTTGTGCTATGTGCTAAATAAATTTAAGTAGACAAAAATGTTGGAAAAAAAAAAATTGTTACACAAACTTCACGTTCATCTTAATGAACGCACAACTACCGCATCTTTAGTACTTAATAAAGCCAAGCACTAGCAAGACAGAGTTCAACAATAACCAAGTTTATTTGGCACATACACGACACCATATTTGGCTATTAAGCCCGCGGCTGTAGGTCAAACAAAGTTTATATCACGGATATCCAAAGATAGTAAGTTATCTGACATACCCAAGTGTAAAGCAGTTGAGCCCAAAGTGTAAAGCAGTTGAAACTAAAGTAACTATAATCGCAATAATTTTCTAGGCCTTGCTTTGATGTGCATTGTCTTGAACGACCTGTCTTAGACTCCCCAACTTGGTGGGAACAAAGTTTGCAAACGTTGTGCTGTCGGAAATTTCATACCGGCCGGCCGGCAAACTTCATACCCTAAACATTTATACTAAGTAGATTTACTATGAACGCGTAACTTCAAGTGTTGCGAGGATAATGTTCAGGTATTCCGAAGTTCAATGTATCTACCTATACCTGGTAATGTTATAAAGCTCAAGAGTTTGTTTGTAGTTTCTTCGCTTGAATGCACAAATCTCAGGAACTACGGGCCAGTTTTTGAAAAATTATAAGTATCGGATTGAGTAACATACTTTTATGAATTGTCATACAATATTTATTACTTGACAAAGTAACGGCCAGAATGCAGTTAAAATCGTATAACTTAACACTATTGCCTAACCGTGCTAATCAACTACTCCACTTAAAAGAATCCACTCGAATTCTACTGGTATTAAAATCCCCAAATACATTTCAATTATTTAGCCTAAATCTGCCAAAAATAGCTACCCAGGTCAACCAATAAACATGCTAACCATACTGACTGTTCTTAACATGCCTTAGAACAATGTTCTAATGAGTACTAATTAAGTACCCATAGCTTTACAAGTGTGTCGGTAAGGGCTTTCCAATTAACATCTCGAGTGTTAAACTCCTTTGGAAAGCAGGAAATAAATATTTGAAGAGGTGTTAGGAATTTTGAAAGAAGCCTCATAAATGTATTAGTTACTAATATCGTGCAAATGTTTATTACTCGCTGTTACTGTTTGGAATTTGGAAGTGTTCCCTTGAAGTCACTGAATACATTTTATTACCTATAATGAATAATTATGAAAATATGTATAAAAATTAAATGCGTACTTTGTCAAACTAAAATCGAGATAATATTTATTTAATTATTTTCATTGAATTCTTATCTATTTTTAAATTAAATATTTTAAATTGTGTATTTTAATCACGTTGTTAATATGCCTGGGAAAAATAAAATAATATGTACTATAGTTAGGATAGTACACTAAAAATAATACTTTCGTATCAGCAGGGAATTTCATAAATATTATAATTATCTCAGTTGTTTTTGTTAACTTTCATATCAAGGCTTCCTGAGGCTGTTGATAGCTATTGATAAACACATGCCTTGTTATAATTAGATATGATACAATTTCATGGGAATTCCATAACAAAATACCTTTATAAGCAAATAACGAATAATGTACGATTTTTTTCAATGCTGCAGTAATTTGCTCATTATATTATTTTTATAATATTAAATTAATAAACTTTTACTAGGAATGCCGATGTAAACGTCTAATTTCATAATAATGAAAATCTTTCATATTGTTTATGGAAGACAAATAATTCAATTATTATTCCTAGAATTACGATCAATTTAATATTAATTTAACGTAATTGATATCTACAAAGTTAAATAATATAAAACGCCTTTGGTAGTAAAATATTATTATTTAGGGAATTTGTAGGTTATTTTTAAAAATATTTAAGTTTAAAAAATAACTAACAATAAATTATAAAGTCAATCAAGTAAAGTGCGAATAATTACGTGTTCTAAAGTGAAATAAAACCTTAAAAATAACAAATAAACGATAGTAATTTTAGTATTATTGAAACTACACATAGCAAAAGTAAATAATCACACAAACGAAAACAAAAAGTCTACCAAAAAATATAAAAAATACATGCAACTTACCTTTTACAAATAACTCAATCAGTAATAAAGAAGCCAATTAACTTCTAGAATGATCCAGAAACGTTTGCTTCTTCATACATGAGCGCATGTTATTGTTCGTTGGTCCCAATGTTTGTGTAAAGTTTCCCGAGCGCGTGAAACTTCCCCGGTCTCCCGGGAGCGCGCGGCCGTGCGCACGACTCTCGCCCACGACACACACTGAACCAATTGTTCATTCAGCTCTCCACTCTGTCGTTATTCTTACGCAGATGTCCGTATGATCGCCAGATATGAAGCCGATGGAATCCCTCGAAAAATTCAACAATCTTCTCACACAATTTTGTAGGTATTTTCATTACCCAACCTCAGTACTTATTTTGAATCAACAGCGGCAGTTTTCTCGGGGGAGTTTTTTCATAATTCTTAGAATCGTTCCCTTTCAATAATAAATATTATTGAGTCGGTTTTTGTTGACGCCTTCTCTGTAATTAATTGTTTAATACTGATTGTTTGCTGTGTAAGTAGGTTTATGGTTTTAAAAAGTTATTTCAGAGAATGGATTGGATAGCTTATTCATCAAAACTGTACAAATATTGATCTTTATTTTACATTGCATTAAAATATTAGAATTGATATTTATTCCTTCAGTAATATAGTCTCAGAATTTTATTTTATTTTAATATCTGGAATCAGCATCGTTTTCTGTGTTTCTGTAATAATAAATACTGTGTTCCTTCTTACACAATGTACCTATTCGTATATCGTTGTTCTATCACACGTAAACTCTGTGGAACTATAGCTAAGACAGTGATCCAAGTTTAGCTCATCGTATACTAACAAAGAAAACCAAAGTCAGCTACTCTTTCTAAAAAGATAATTCAACCAATTTAAAATCCCGCATTAACTGCATAATAATGAGGAATCGAAATCCAATTTGAGTGACCCACACCGTTCAACTTACGAAGCCACTTAATGAAACCGAGATAGAATAATTAGCCACTTTCCGCTAATTTCCAAGTTATTAATTGAGGCGTTAGAAAGGGCCGTCATCTGGCTGGGGAGCTATCTTGAGCTATGTGTGACGCTCCACTAAGCGGCGCCCATTGTGTCAAGACAAAAGCTCATTAGTGAATAAGCTGGATTCAAACGAAGCAGCGCCCAAAGAAATTCTGACATTGGATATTAAAGCATATTTTTGAGGAGTTTAAATTATGCTAAGTAGATTTTGAAACTAAATAACATTTATTGACAAATAACATAACACACTTTCTGAGTATTACTGAATATAAATTAAATTCCTAACAAGTGCCAGCAGCGGATGCAGGGGGCTTAGGCGGAGGCTTAGGCTCATCATATCCCGGATGGAATTTGTTCAAATAATGCCACGGTGTCTGCAACTCATACGACCGCGCTTCTTGAGGGTATTCCATTGGTTCATAAACTATTTTTTTCAGTTCATCATCATAACGAACTTCAATATACCCGATCAAAGGAAAGTCCTTTCGTAATGGATGTCCAGTGAATCCATAGTCTGTGAGAATCCTCCTCAAATCCGGATGATGACTGAAAATAACTCCAAACATGTCGTATATTTCTCGTTCGTACCACTGACAGGACTTCCAGACGCCGGAGCCAGAACGAATAGGTGTCAACTCGTCTGTGTAGGTCTTAACACGAATTCGTTCTCCAAATCTAAAGCTAAGAAGGTCGTATTCTACTTCGAATCTGAATGGTCTGCTGGGTACATCTATAGCAGTTGCCGAAGAGCATTGAGCAAAGCAAGCGTTTTGGTGGAGGCGCATAAAAGTGAGGACCTGGTACAGACCTTCAGGGGCTACCAGTATCTCCAGCTCATCTGTTTGCTGCAGCTGGACCTTCTGCACCCACTTAGGCAGGCACGCTCCTACGTATATACCATATTCGTACAGCCTTTGACGTTTGGCATTGTCATGTCTCCTCAATGTGTGGCTTTCATATTCTAACGGTTCAATGAGTAATGGGTTATTAACTTGCATATCTTTTTCTGCAGCAGGAATGCCAATAAGGAATTTACGTGGTAACGAAGTTACCAAAGTCCTTTTTACTAGCTTTGACAATAAGCAATTCATGATTATTAATATTATTCCTTGCTATAAAATAACGCGATAGAAACAATAATGTCATTGATGACAAACAAATGTTGCGTATTTTTTTCATAAATAGGTATATGGTCTAAGAAAGGTTTGATTATTTTACACATTGCCCTATCGATCCTCTTTTATGCAATTGGACATCAGATTCCTACATCTCATGGGATTATTTACACTCAAAATAAAAGAGAAAAAGTAGAGTTTATTGAAAAAAATAAATCATGCAAGTATGTAAAGTTGAGCGCAAACTAACAACAGTTGCTTAACTGATACAATTTTTAACCGCAGAACAGGAGTTTGTCCGGTACAACAGTTGCGATTGGAAAACTAACTTTTAGGTGACAGAATGCGCAAAGCAAAGTTGATAATGTTTTTGTAAATTGCGAAATTTATATTGTTGTATTTGTTCTTAGATGCAGTTACCAGTTTAATTATCTAGGATTTGTAATAAGTCGAGACGTTAATATTCCTGAATAATATTATAAATCCTAATATTCCTACTAGTTACTATTCCTGCTAATATTATAAATGAGAAAGTTTGTGAGAATGTATATTGGTTATTCTTTCACGATAAAACGTCTGGACCGATTTCGTTGGGTATGTAGATAGGTGATACCCTCGATTAACACATAGGCTACTTTTCATCAACACGACACGCGGGCGAAGCCGCGAGCGGAGGCTAGTAAGTATTTAATAAATAGTAAATGACATCATCTCAGCGATGTAGCAAGGTTTATAATGCATATTAAAAATACCAGTTAAATTCCAAGCTATCATTCAATAGATATAAATTTCCTCGAAATTCCGAAATCACCATATTTACGTACGCCTTCTTCATATCCCAACATCTGTTATAACCGAAATTGAGGTGCCAATGTCTGGTTTTGATTAAACTTTTATGATCTGTTTTATAACGAATAAAATGCAGGTGCATGCACCGGGAACACGGTCCGTGAAGAATTTTAGGTGATTCTATCAATATCGAAGATAATTCAAAGCGATAAGTCGAATGGGTTTAGAGGATTTAGATCTATTGGAACTAGGATTTAGTGTAATAGGATATTAGATAAATAAATATAAATTATTTTAAGTAGGTACTTATTTATTGTTTGTGAAGTAAATCGTACCTATAACTTAAAGAATAGTTTTCAAAGAATTTGACACCAGCTACAAATCGTTACCTGGATGGGCTTACGTGAAAATTGAATTGGACTAGAAGTCTTCAAGCCCGATTCTTACAAATTGTGCGACAACTTTAGTGTTCAATTTCAGGAAATAGTTGCCCAAATCTCTTAAATAATAATGTTTTTTTTTTTTATTTGAACTATATTTTATTAAAACTATTATGAAGTGAAAAGAATATTTCGGTCTCAAAGATTAACAATTCAGTTTCAGGTAACAATAAAACAAATTAATTAAAATTCAAATAAAATTATTAGAGTAGCTAATTAAACAAACAAGATAACTTCTCATTCGAGTACCACAAAACAAAACACACTCGAAACGAGAACAAAATATTCCTTCAAACTGGCACTCCTCGAGAAATAAGAACCTTAATTACGGTAAAAGCTCTCAAATTACTCATTTTATTAAATTATGAAGATATAAAACCGTTCCCGGTGCACGTTACAAGAACAGGGCTTTACTCTTTGCTCCGATGAAGTTTTCGAGTGGAAGTTCAGACACATGTCTCGGAAGTCTCGCAATCCACGTCTCTACATGTCTACAAATAAATTTTGAAACGGATTGTGTTATGAAGATTTTCGACGAAACTATTTTAGAACGTTTAATGCGATGGATTTGGTTAATTGTGTTCTACATCTGGACTAGTGACAGCTATATTATATTTTACTAATAAAAAACTAAAGTTGTTAACTTTACCCGACACATTGTACATCGGTCTCCCATGGGACTTTCCCCACTTCCATGAGAAGAGCTGCGACGCTGTCTTTTACTATCAGTACGTATCAGATTGTTCTATTACCAATAGAGGAAAGAGTGATCAACTTTCTTGGTGAAATCGGATAGAGAGATTCGAACTGAGTGTTTAAAATGACGCTGTCTTTTACCATCTGAATCAATCTGTCCTGCTCCACAACTATTATAGAGCGAGAAGAGGAAATTCTTTGTTTCACCAAATATAGCTTTTGAGCAACACCACCTCCGTCAATGCGAATAGACATAACATTCAGTTACGCTTCATTACGTTATCGAGATCATGGGGGCGATTCAGCGCCTTCTAGGTATTGACTCACTTACGTTACAACGAAACTGAGCCTACAAGCTTTAGTTTAGACAAATAGTCATCCAACATTCGATATGTAGCTACATAACTTTATACGCGTTTCTTTAAAGTTTAAAAAGTGATCAAATGGATATTGTTAGACCATTTATTATATTTAGTTACCTAGTATAATGCAAAGTAGGGTTAAGTCGATCCTTATTGGATACTTTCCAAAATCAAAATTTAACACAGGGTGGTATTGTTGCTGTTTATAAGCCAATTTTATGATACTTCTAAAATATTATTATTATGTTCGGAATAGACGATACAAGCCTTCCTGAACAACTTCCCATTAGATACATCAGCGATAACATTAAATCAGTCCAACTTAATTGTCTAAATCAATTGAAACGGTAAACGGTAGCACTACACTAATCCCCTTTCCCGTCACTACACAAGTACCTATGTAGGTAGGTATCTTCTCACCGAGGCGGTGGGCTCACGCCTACATACGCACGACTGCACGCCCACTACAGCGGACACACGCATGTAAGAACAATTAAACCTAACAACGGGAATTACCTCGGCGGATGATATGAAAACGTACCCATATATCTTTTACACTCTCATATATAAAACAGAAAGCTCAGGCTGCACTTGATTCAGTGTTTCCCGCCGTCCAACTCCAGATTGTGCGCCGCAACACCACAACTTCCTGCTTCCGGTGGCAACCCTGCGCCTGCGCTGTGCGTAACACCGCCCGGATGTGACGTCACGGCATGTCACTTCCGCATCGTGATACGCCCCATTTAAAATAAGAACAACGGTTACGATACATCCACGAAATTTCATGAAGAAAACTTACAAACTATGCTAATTAGTAGCTAATTATTTAATTTTTCAAAAATACCAACAAAGAAACTCCTTGATCAGTTGACGATCCAAAACCAATATGGTTTTATACGTCAAAGAAATAGTCAAACATTCCTAGCCACTGAAAGACCACACGTATCCAAGATACAGAAAGTATCTCTTTACATTCAGTGAGCACATACGGTGGGTACATTTAAATATTTAAAAATGAAACTGAGTGTTTAACGTAGCTCGAAATTTGGGTAAATCTTCCTTTCCGGCCGCAACGGACTGCGGCTGCGTTCTCGACCCTACCACTCTAATCTAAGCCGACGCGTTCTTAAAAATATTAATATTGCACGGACCCTGCTTTTAAAATTATTATATTAAGTTCTAGCCAGCTATGCTCTTTTAACCCTTTAAAGCTCAAAAAAAGAATTGAATTTATTTATTATTATTTTTTTATTTATTGTTTATTTAGATCTTACAAGTGCTCAAAAAAATAAAAATAAAAATCTGGTATACATATATATCCAAATATAGTATGTTGTAAATGTGCTACATTGCGAAACACAAGAACATGTACAGGTTGAAATCAGTGTTGTATATTTACAACAGTGCCCACGTTACGGAATAAAATCCAAACTAATATTATAAATGCGAAAGTAACTCTGTCTGTCTGTCTGTCTGTCTTTCTGTCTGTCTGTCTGTCTTTTCTTCACGCCTAAACTACTGAACCGATTTGTGTGAAATTTGGTACAGACATAGTTTGAAACTTGAGAAAGGACATAGGATAGTTTTTATTACAAAAAATAAAAATAAAAAATAAAATTTATTACGGACATACAGTGCCATCTATTGGTCAAATGTCGAGCTGTTATTCCTATGCTCCGTAGATAGATGGCGTTAATCGCGCAATGGTGTCATTACACGTGTTCGGTTCATGTTATTGTTTTAATTCATCGGAAAATCCATCAGAAAAATGTAAATAAACAGTAAAAAGGTGTAAAAAAAATAATATTAATATAATAAAAGTTTTACTACAAAGAAAATGCTCTAACGGAGTATAGATAATTCTATTAGTACCTACTACGCGCAATGGTGTCGATCGTTACACGAGTTCGGTTCATATTGTTTTAATTCATCGGAAAAAGGTAAATAAATAGTAAAAAGGTATGAAAAAAATAATAATAACAATATAATACTACTTTTAGTACAAAGAAAATGCCCGAACGGAGTATAGATAAATAATCCGAGTTGTCACTATGCTCGATAGATGGCGTTGGGATCGAAATAGATCGCGCTATGGTTTCGTTACACGCATTTGGTTGGGTATCGGCCCAACTACTACTCAACTACTGAACCGATTTGGATGAAGTTTGGTAGGTTCAGACATAGTTTGGAACTCGAGAAAGGACATAGGATAGTTTTTATCCCAAAAATCCTGCGGGAGCGGGAACTTCTCAAAAATCCCGCGAGATCGGGAACTATGTGGGTAAAACCAAAAATCTGCCGGAAGTCACTATTCCACGCGGACGAAGTCGCGGGCAAAAGCTAGTGTAGATATAAATGAAAAACAAAATATATTAAAAAACATATTTATTCTACATTATTAAAGTTAAAGAAACAGTTTCTTTTGGGAACTAAACACAAACGTTGTTCACATTGTGAACAGTGGACTTTTGAATACCCAGTTTTGCAGTATTTGCACCTACCTCGCTGTACAAAAACTGGAAAATGGCCAATTTTATCAAATCTGTACTTTTGTGTCCTTACTTTTTCTAATATCGGCCGAACCTTAAAATAACGATCGTTATTCAGATCCGAATTATCCATGAAATGCAAATATTTTCTCATGAACTCATACTTTTTTAGACATCAGCGACAGGAAATCTGAAATCATTACTCCAGTAGTCTCGATATGACGGCATTCTTACAATACCCATCATAATTGTGATAGCTAGAAAATCACGCACATCATCTCTGGTAACGTTTATAGATTTACCTTCTTTGCTTTGCACATTTGGTCATCATCCTCCATCCTCCGTGCCTTTTTCCCAAACTACGTTAGGGTCGGCTTCCAGTCTAACCGGATGTAGCTGAGTACTCGGCTTTACAAGGAGCGACTGCCCTATCTGACCCCCTCAACCCAGTTACCCGGGCAACCCAATACCCCTTTGTTAGACTGGTGTCAGACTTACTGGCTTCTGACTACCCGTAACGACTGCCAAGGATGTTCAATGACAGCCACACAATTGCTTTGCACATTTGGTGTGCTCCGTAATATAATCTATTATATCTTCAGAAAAAAAATTAAGAAAATAGTCTAACGGAGATTCTGTTGCGGTACGGTACTACCAGTGCTAAGATCAGGCATATCAAACTCTGCTGGATATTTGAATTTCCCACGCTGCCACTTGAAACTAAGAAGAGTTCTCTTGTACTCTTTTAGCTACAACTCTTGGTACACAGTTAGCACTTCTTTTTGAGCGAACTCGAGCCAATTTGAGTTTGAACCAAAGCTAAAATTTGTCTTGCTCTCTGCTATTTTAAGCCTCCCTGGTAATAAGCAAAAAAAAACAAACATGCAGCAATCACCAACACCATACATGAGTTAACACAAGTTTTAGTAAAAAACGAGCATATCTATACTAATATTATAAAGCTGAAGAGTTTGTTTGTTTGTTTGAACGCGCTAATCTCAAGAACTACTGGACCGATTTGAAAAATTCTTTCGGTGTTAGATAGCCCATTTATCGAGGAAGGCTATAAGCTACTTTTTATCCGAGTTCGTGCCGTGGTTCCTACGGGATGCGGGTGAAACCGCTGTCAGAAGATAGTTAGTAATAGCGATATTCATTCATTATTTAGTAATCTAGCTTAGTCGTACATTAGCAAACTTTCAGAACAGTCAATATAAAAACATAATACCGTCAACTCCCATAAATGTAAAAAAAACACAAAACCCATACAAAGAAAATACTAATTATTCGGTGTTAGTAAAAGCGCGACGTGGCACCCGTGCAACGTACGAAATCAAAAGTACTTATGCTAAAGCTTCGCAGTGTCGCAAATGTGCAACGTCGGTAAATACGTGCTTATATTTCATAGTAGAATATGAATTTGACATTGGCGTTATATGGCTCATAAACAATAATATTTCAAATAATAGTTGTCAATAAATGCATAAAAACTATTTATATTTATTAAAACTCACCGGTCGTCTACGAGCGCAATGTCGACGCGACATCATTTTGGTCACAACTAAGTAATGATGCGCGTGAGTTGGTTAAATATTTTTTTTCATAGATGGCAGCAGTATATCCATTATTAAAATTTATGTAAATAAGAAAAAATAATGATGGTCCTTGCAATATATTTTTTTGTTTGGATAGTTGCATCGGTGCAACGTTGCGAATTAAAGGGTTAATTTAACTAAAATGTACGCTTGGAGTAACTTAGCTGCCTTACAACTTACAAGCCTAGGTACTCTAATATTTCGATTTATGTATTATTTTTTGTATTCTTTTACACAAATCTTTTGGTACTGGGAACTTCAGCTGCAAACAGAAATATGATAGGTATAAAAGACGCCATGATTACCTCCTGTTATTCTTAGGACACAATTTTTAACATAAAGAAAAGATACGTTGCATTACATGAGATTTTATTTAAAGAACTTAATTGAGTTATGGCACGAGGGTTGTAAATTATAGCGAGGCGTTTTTACAATTAAATAGGCTGATTTACTGTAAAATATTTCTATCTCGAAGTGAAAATATTTCGACAAACGCTAAGAAATATTATTTCATTCATGCTTGGGGCTTTGGATAATTTGTGTTACTGACACACAAAATTATAGAAAAAAGAACCTACTTATGACCATTATCAGGCCACTGAAAACTTTCGTTATAATACAGTTAAAATAAACAAACTTTTTTGTAAAAAAACACAATCTTTTGAACCGACTTCAAAAAAAGATTCTATGTCTCAAAGTCGGTTTTATTTTTTTGTTAAAGTTTTTATTATGTAAACTAGAAAATCTTTTCAACAACTCACTTCCACGTAGTTTTCTATAATAAAATCGTGTTGACCGTGACTATCTATACTAAGTAAGTTCCGCAAAGAAAGAAGCGCACGATATTTATGATAATATCCTAGACAAAGGAGTTCTACGCGAGTAGGATGTATGTACCTTATTTATATACTAGATTCTATACAAAATGACCGTATACATTTTTGTATTATCGCATGTAAACACGCGACCGTGTGTGAAAATAGAACTAAGTTCTTTCATAAATAGTTAAAAATATAGGTAAAGTGATACACCTACGTTTCGATATTTAGTGGTACTAAATAGTCGAATCAATATTCATGAAAATACACTGATCTGTGTATATTTAAATGTTTAAGTACACAAATAGATTTTACATTTTCCAAAATCATTAAATCCATCGATGGTCAAGAAAAAGATTTTAAACTAAAAATCAATCGCTAAAATATGATATTTAAACTAGTGCAAATATTAACAAGTAATGTAGAAATAAAGTCGGCTAAACCTTCCTATAAAGGGGCGCTTTAAAGAGGTAATTTGTTAATGGCGCGGCCGCAAATCTGCTACTATCTGATGCCGCAACCACCCGCCTTTTCGAAACAAGTAAACTCCTTGTGGTTTTTTTTTCTAAATAATGTTCGCGACTCGCCTTGTTTAGTACCCCTTCCGCGATAAGAACTCTTAAAAAGATATTAAGGGCTTTTAAAGAAATTGTCTCCGTGTACTGTTCTAGACTTTATCCAATTTGGTAATAGGAGCATAATTTTAAACGGTCTTATTATAATTTGTTTAGTTTTTGGTGGAATGGAGTTGGCATTATGAAAAGTACTACGTTGTAAGATTTTTGTTGTGAATGAACGTAAAAATGTTTTTATTAAAATTTGGAGGAAATTATACGGATCGTTGTGTTCAAAATGTAAAACACACAAGTCAATAGTCATGCAATTACTTCTTTTACAATATGGAGAATATACTCGCAAAAGATATCTACCAAAACTACCTATCCTAATCAATTATAATACGTAAAGCGTTCGAACATCTCAAAAACCCTTGACAAAAAAATCTTCTTGGAAGAAGATGTAATCTTTCTCACCACCTGTCATCACTTCAAGCGAGCAATGTGTTACGCCATGGTTACTCCATTTTGTTTACTTCTCAACAACCCTTGAATTAGGGCGAGCACAAACAAACATTGGGGTTGCGTCGATTTTTTACAAATAATGAAGAATAATTTGCCACATTTTTTTCATTTTTCATTCCATGATGACTGATAATTTAGATTTATATGCCTGTATTTATTTATGCTTATAATTTGGGGGAGGAATGCTAAAATAATGATGCTATTTGTGAATATGGGCTTATTTTCTTATTATTGAAAATGAAAAGTATTTTGAAGTAAATTATAAGTTCACATGTTTTGTAATCACTACAGAGATTTATTATTTTTATTTGTTACAGAAAGTATAGAATCCGAATTGAGAACCTCTTCCTTTTTGGTAAGTCAATAAAAAACATCTTAAATTAAATTAAATGTGTTTTTTTAACGGTATAAATTTCGTTTCTTTTTAACATATTAAGTAATTATTAACCTTTATAAAAGCAGTCCAGTTTATAACCAGCTATCTTAGATTCATATTATCTTTTACCATAAAAGGGTAACGTTTTGTGAGAACCATAACACAAACATACTTATCCAAAACGGGCATTTATTTATTTTAGGCCACTTGTTGCCGCTTCGGAACGGCTGAAGGAAAACAAACAATGCGCGTTTGATCCCTCACTTTTAATATTTAGGTTACAATTTATTTATTAAATGACGTGTTACACAAATTATGGGTTTCATACTTTGACTTATGTACAATGTTGAGAGTTTCTTGAACTCAAGTTATTATTATCTGCTCGGCTTGTAAAAAATCCGCTATTTCTACAATGATGGTTCATTGTAAACTTATACATATTTTCATCTTCTATTCATTGACATCCCTACTAGTATTACTCTGCTTAACTCTGTCTGTCCATCTGTTACGCTTTCACGTCTAAACCATTGAACTGATTTTAATAAAATTTGACATAGAGATTGAGTTGACCTTGAGAAAGAACATTTTATCCCGGACTTTTGAAGAGTTCTCTTGAAAACGCGATATAACCGAACTCGACGCGGGCCAAGCCGCGGCTGGAAGCTAGTCTAAAATTAAGTTCAATATATTAATTTATATCTCAATTACATCAGCATTTAATAAGCTATATGTTAGCCGAACACGTTAAATTGAATCCAAATTACAAGTAGCGAAGATGGCTATTTTTCACGATGAATTAAAAGACGCTCCCGACGATCTTTTCATGATTTTTGGAGCGAAATAAATACCTTTACATAGCGTTTGGCAACACTGCTGCATACTTTCAAGATTTATATCCCTATGTTTTCATTTTGGGGATATAATACCCGACTTGGAACTTTAAGTCATGCTTTTTCTGCTTGTCACCGAGTTCTAATGCTGGGTAAAAACTACATGAACGATTTTTGCTTTATTAATTAAGAAGGATCTCTTATAGTGATAGGATATAAGAGAAGAAATTATTTATTGATTGATTATAATGAGCATTTTTCTAAAATAATAGACATGAAGTGCCTTTATACTTAATAGACTCAATATATTTAAGACACCGTATGACTGTAATTTTGAAAAAAAAAACTGCTTGTTTTAATCAACATGCATTTTATTCCTTTGGCAAAAATTTATATGGTACACCTATTAACACTGTTCCTGCCCAACAAAAATAACTGTCTCAAGATGTTTTTACAAATTAATAACTATCTACATACATAGTTTTAACGCAATCAAGGCAAGTACACACGATGCATTTCATACTCGAATCAGCCAGAACGCCACGTCAAAGACAGCAGTGTGTTCCTAGCACAGATTAGCTATTGGCAGAGTGTGAAATTTGATTATATACCGATGTGTCTAATCGAAGGTTCTGGAACATACACATTAATACGTAATTTGGAGCATGAATTTAGAGTATCGCAGTTAGGTAGATGCAATTAAGTGTAGATAATTTTGGAGCTTGTAAAGATGCTTATTATAGTGAGCTAAATATGGGACAGATGTATAAATGTACCTACAAAGGTGACGTATTCGGTACTCAAGTGAAGAGTCATGTGACTTGTGCTAATTTACTGATGACTGAGGTTGACATTAATATTTCATCTACCTTTAAGAAGCTATGAAGGTTATACGGTCATTACTTGCCTAGAAAAAAACGAAAACTAGCCTGAAAATGGTTAACCTAAAGTTTGTAGTCATTTGCATAGTAGTGATAGATACCACGGTTGCTCACCTTTCAACTTCAGCTGAAATGTTAAATGTCAAGCTTGCGACGTATGTAAGTATGTATCTAGTATCTACGTATCGGCCTTATTAGTTGTGGGATTAAAGTGTCTTCGTACATTACTCACAGTTTATCATTACGAATCTTCTAAATACTAAATAGTCCAAATTAAACCCAGCTACAAACAATATATTAATAAAATTACAAATTAAAACGTTAAATTTCAATTAGTTAAGTTGTAAGCGACGTTTTCGTCGTAGTTCTTGCATTTAATTTCAGCTTGCCATAATGAGGTTGAGAAGTGCATATTTCATAGCGGCGGGGCTCGGAAGGCGTTAAGTGGGGTATTTTATTGGCTTATTATACAATATTCTAAGCTAAAAATCGTGGAAAGAGTACGTTTTTAATTGGGCAGTGAGCTCGCGTGGTGCTGACGTTAGGATTATTCATTGCCCCTTCAGCGCCAACGCTCCGTCGCGCCGTTATTCCGCGCGGATTTTTTTATTATCGCCCCGGACTTTTTAGAGCGTTTTAACTTTACTGATCTATGTTCTCGTAGGTTTATTTCAATGTCTTTGGTGCTGATTTTTTAGTTTGTCTTGTTATTGTTTTATTATAAAAAAAACTTGAATCTGCCATTATTTATTGGCTAATTACTTAGCTGAAATTAGATAAAATTAGGAGATAGAAAAAAACTGGGCATGTCAAAACACACACATATTCTACGATACCTTTATGTAGGATACGTACAATCAACAAATAGATGAAAATATCCGCATCGCGTCTACTTCAATCAATTAATAATATTGCGAGCTTTGTCGGTCTCGGTGTATTTCAATTTGTTGTGGTTTTTCAACATTCGCGAATTGATTCCGACGCGGAATACGCTGTCGTTGTCAATTTACACAATACCTTTTTAGCGAATTAGGCCAAATGTACCAATGTTATGTCGATGAATGTAAAATGTGGTTGGATATTATTATTTATTAGATTATTATAGGTGTGGTTTGAGATTTTTTGCATTTTACTACTTTTGGCTAACACATGTAGTACCTATATGTGACATTTAGCTATCAACGTAAATAAGACTCCTTGGATCCAACGTAACAAGAAAATGTTTTTAGTGTTAAAAAGAAATTGCATCAAGCACTTACTTTATTAGGTCAAATTAATTTACTGATAACTTAAAACTTAATTACCTAAAATAATAATAAAAAAATATAATTAATTACAATTACGTTTAATAAAATAATACTTAGGAATATATCTACATGCAATATTTAAATTACATGTAGATATAGAGCAGAATCTGGATTCGAATCAGTTATTACTAAGTTGCACCCTCGGGACTACTAAATAATTATCAATATCATGTTTAGATAATTTCTGTTGTACTCCAAAGAGTAATAAATTATAATAAAATTAACTACGTAGATAAATAAAGACAATTATGCAAATGAATTATATGCGTTAGTACATCTTGATTTTAATGCACCTGCAATTTAAACGGCACTATTTAAAACGAGTTTAAAATAAATAATGTTAATTCATCATTTATGAAGCTTATTATTTTAGAGACTCAGATGTCTGAGATGAGAGAGAACTAGGTAGTATTTTTCAAGCAGGAGTCAGTAAGCCCAATTCAGAAGGGAATAGTTTGCTATCCTAGCAGCCTCGTGTAACACGGGCATTAAACTAATTAACATGGTGGCAGAAAGAACTAATACAAATGCGCATTTATAAAGTTAAATAATGTTAACAAAGACTTAAAGTTAATACTCATATCATTTGACATAATATTTCAAACAACGCGATCTGCGGCGTGGCAGGCTAATTTAGCGTTCCGGACCAGCGGGCCGCGCCGGCAGAATTTAAACATTTCTTCTAGATTCTGGCAGAGGGCGCGCAGAATCTATTTCACGCACATTACGCCCATGACTTATGAGTTATTACTGCCGTAAAACTCAGCACACATCACTCCATTTGTTCGCATTTTTTAATATAATTTGGACAGGTTTCCTCTGTTGTTATTTTACTTCCAGCTTTGATTATTGGCGGCGTTCGTTTTGGGAAACGCCGATAAAGTAATCAAGTATCTTGCTCAATTATAACCACACGTGCTTCATCACCATTTACATGCTATCATATTACAAAATAGTAACCATGAAGTATTTATAAGCAACTTTAATGTAACAGCTGCAAGTTTAACAACATTTTTTTATTATTTATACTCCCCAGTTCAATTGCTAACACAGATTTAAATTTTCACATTCGTAATCATCGATTCACTTAACTAGAGTAGAATCAGTAATTAGGGTAGACCATTTATATGATAAATGGACCCGTACAACTGGAAGGTACATCTTTCATTGAATGTCGTCTTGGGTATGCTAACATTTCTAAGTAATTAATTCTTGGCCATTCCAGACGAGATTGTGTAAATAAACTGTAATAATTTCGAAAGCTATATTTGTGGTCTGTTTGGTTATTCGAAATGTAAGTTGCAATTATTTTATTGCTGTGAAATATAAAAAAACACTGACCGGATAGGTACAAACCAAAAAAAAAAGTAGTTCCAAAAATAAACTGAATGAAGAAAATCCTTCTTTTTTAAGTCGGTTGCAAATGAGTGAAAACCGTAAGCTAAGTTAATAAACTTTGTTTTACTATTTACCATCAATATCACGACTTATGTACCCATAGTTCTGTAAAGTTTCCTTCAGTTCAGAGCATAAAATAGACTATCTAGTATACGTATTACTGTAGCTTGTATATAAGTTCCGTTATTGAAGTCAATTACTGACACTTAGATACATGTTATTTTGTACATACTCTATTACCATTGCCAACTATCACTTGATCTTAGATTTAAACTTTTGGTTCAACATTTTGGCACCTTCAAGTATTGCACAAACATGTCCAGGGTTCAATAAGTGAGTTAAGCTAAGAGTCGTGATTACCTTTGCGATTGCGCTGGGGTGTGATATTATATCGTCTTTGACTAGACTACATGGCGGCAGCAGGAGGAATGACCAGTCAATGGTGGTTGTTACACGCCAAGAGTGAAACGATGCACACGGGTGGTATATGTAGAATGTAATATTAGTATAGATTGCCTGACGTCAATCGGATGACCTGGACAAATTAATCATGGTGGTCTAGATCGTATGAGAGAGACCTCGGTCCATCACTTAGCCCCGCTGTTGTAACCAACCATAGTTTACATTAAAAAGTATTTCTGAAGCAGGAAACTCTTTCATGGATTCACATTTCCACGTGTAGAAATAAGTAGGCATAATAACGGAATTTTCCAAAGGTCGAATTAATAACCTATTGATATGAGTGGGTGGCTAAAAGTCGTGTAGTGTGTACAGATCCGATGTACTGAACCCGAAATAACAGGTCATACTATAGGAAGTGCGTTCCGCTTCGGATCGCCGAAGTATCGTCTGCTAATATAAGTACATTTATAATATTCTGACAGTGACTAACTTCAGCTTTCGTCATTATATAAATTTTACTAAATATACAAGTAAACTACACTAACGCTATATTTTTATCTAAAACTCAAAATCAAAAAATCAAAAGTCATTTATTCAAAGTAGGCTGAAAATCAGCACTTTTTGAACGTCAAATCTACAAAAGACAGCCCCCAAAACGCCCGCCCTTCACCACTTCCTATGTGTTTTTGCTGGGAAGAAGAAGTGGTGGAACAAACTCCCCAGCAACACAATTCTGTCTGTATGGTTTGAAGAACCGTATACAAAAAAATAAAATAAAAATGTCACTAAAAATAATACACATAAATTTGTATATAAAAAAAAAACAAGTAAACATGTAATCATGTTAGCTAGTACACACCTTTCCCATACCTATTACTCAAGAAGCTACAAAAAAAAATAATGTGGAAAAAAAAGAGAGAACATAATGTCTCCATTCATTGAAAATAGGTATAGTTTTAGGGCGTACCAAGCGACAACATAAACAGTGAAAACGGTGAACTAGGACTACTGCTCAAATCAAAAGTCATACACATTATATTACGGGTCAAGAAAATAATTATGTAGTCAGCAAGACGACCTGGTACCACAAGCAGCACCCGTTCACGAGCATAACGCGAGGATCAGCCATCGCCCCCCTCGCACATTTTTGAGGGAGGGAGGCAACCCGACCACCGACGCTACCGCAAGCAATACTGTCTAAGGGAGCATGACGACTTGCAACCACATAACAAGAAAACAGTTAATACTAATAGTTTTACAGTCGCTAGTAAACCATTTACAAAATTGCGATACAACTCATCGTGAAAACAGTACGATGGTGGTAATCTGTCAGTACCTATACCATACAAAATGGAAAATGTCACGTATAAAATAAAAGTAAATCACATCAACTATCAATGATAACTCTTGAAGCTGTCCGGTGTTTAACATGAGGACCAACTACTCTTATCGTTTATGTAATCATTTACAGTATAGTAGGCTTTCTTCGACAGAATAGATTTGACTTGGACTTTAAATTTATCAAATGGCAATTCTAGTAACGACTGAGGAAGTTTATTATAAAATCGTATACCTAGCCCCTTAAATGTTCCATGCACCTTGTGAAGCCTGTGAATGGGTACGCACAGTTTATGCTTGTTCCTAGTGTTGATACTGTGGACATCACTTTTCTTAGTGTAGAGATGAATATTCTGCCTAATATATAGTATGTTAGCAAGGATGAATTGAGATGCCACAGTAAGGATACCTATTTCTTTGAAAAGCTCCCTTAAGGAATGCTTGCTACCTAACTGATATATTGCACGAACGGCTCGTTTCTGTAGTACGAAAATGTTTTCGATATCTGCAGCTTTGCCCCACAGTAGAATACCATAGGACATAACGCAATGAAAGTAACTAAAATAGACTAATCGAGCTGTGTCTACGTCAGTGAATTGTCTTACTTTTCTGACGGCGTAGGCAGCAGAACTAAGCCTTCCCGCGAGGCTAGATATATGCGAGCCCCACTGTAGCTTTGCATCAACTGTTATTCCCAGAAACACTGTTGACTTCACAGTTTCAAGAACTTCATTATTTAGGATAATATTAGGTCCTAAGTGTTTCACATTAGGCAAGGTGAACTTAACACATTTAGTTTTTTTAGCATTAAGAACTAAATTATTTGTTGTAAACCAGTGCGTAACTAAGGAGAGTGCACTATTCACTTCATCAAATTGCTCTCTATTCCTATCAACTAGTCGACTTCACGCGGTTTTACCCGCGTCCCGTGAAAAGTAGTGAACGTACCGGCACAAAATATAGCCTATGTTACTCAGGGAGAGTGAACGTAGCTTTCCAACAGTGAAAAAAATTTTTGATCGGTTAAGTAGTTTCGGAACCTTTAGAGTACAAACAAACAAAAAAAATGATTCCTCTTTATTCATATTAGTAAGATGAACTGATCGCGGTTAGCAAATACGTAAAGGGGTCAAAAAAACAGTGACATTATTTTTTTACTAAACCTAAAAAAACCTAGGTCTATGGCACCGAGGACAAAACTTGGGAAACGGTAAATCATTATATAAAACCTTCTTGAGGAATTATTTCCACATTTCACTGAGAAAATAAAATGCTTATAAATTAAGTTTTCCTAAAAGTCTTTTTTTGGTTACGCAAATTGCAGGAAATATTTTTACTCGTACTTAATGTGAAAGTAATTTCCATTTTATATTATGCCTTTGTCTTCAATACTACTTTGACCTTTTTATAATAAAAGTCTGTAATAACGAAACTGTATTTTTTATAAGTATTAAAAAGTAGATACTTTATAAAAATGACGTAAACATCTGGAAATAATGTGGACCACAAAAGAAAAACAAAAAAAAAATCACATATTTTGCGACCTACATACGCTACGAATAAAACGTAATTTCCCTATAAATAACATAAACAACCGTACAAGAGAAACCCATTACTTGTGAATACATAAATCATTAGTTTATAAGGCTTCTGTCACGAGTCTATCGAATAATATCACTCTATTATAACTAGTGTCTCATATCAGCGAGTGTTCATACTCGATGTTCCAATAAAGTTTTGTCAGGGGATCTTGGGCGCACATAATAAAGTATTACAAAAGCCAAAGACCGTCATTGTTGCTGGTACTTCAATCCCCGACGCGTTGGCGCGTTTGAATGGGCGAGTTTACTTGCCATGTCTGATATTCTCGAGAGAGTAGCAAAAGGTTACACTAGAAGACCTGAAATTCGTTTTTTAAACATGTTAACTAACAAAATATTGTAATAACCACTTCAGTACAAATCAATTCAATGGGAATTTTCAAAGACCAGGTTGAAAATATTGGTTTTTATAACGTAGACACGACGTTAAAGGATGTTTATTCTCATTTTGTAGTTTCTAAAAAACAGAAGATATTTCTAGAAAAAATAAAAATATTAACTATTCTGTTCCACTGTAAGGTGATGTACGATGTAGTGGCGGATCTACCGTACTGGGCAGTGCCAACTACCCTAATTTACCTGTCACGTCACACTTCTTTTACGGTCTACTGATAAATTTGAGACTGGCAGGTTGAGGTTCCATCTACATTTGTTAGAGATCGAGATGCGACAAGAAGGAACGGAAGATTTCTCAGTTAGCGTAGCTGTCGCAGATAGGTCGTTTTCCACTGTTCGTAAAGTAGAACGATAGCTAACATTTTATTCAATTGTTGTATTGTTGTACATCTCTTATATGCTCTCTTATGTACACCCGCATGTGTTACCCTAAGTACTTCCTTATAATATGTATACTCCTTTATGTGCTATATTTTTTGAGCCCTGGAATGATGATGAGAAATCATATTGGTCTTATAAGTGTTTGGATCTGCACATTCGCACACCTTATCATTTCCATGTAATTTTCCTATATGCTTATGCTTCCGCCAGTGACGTCATCTTAGTTCAATGGGAACTATAGCTATAGCTTTTTTCCATAAATGAACTATCTAACGCGTTGCTTGTGAGCAATGCATTTTTATATGTTTTACATATTTATACACATAGGTCCACACATAGGAGATTAGTATAGATACATGTATATCTTGTTTATACTTTCTGCATCCTGGCATTCTGACAGAGCTCGGGCAGACTGGTTTCTGGCTTCAAACTTTCAAACTCAAACTCACTTTGGTTGTCAAATTATCTGGCGTCTTATTCTCCGTAGGGTCCAAAAACCTTTAACTAACTGCTGGGACACACATGCCCATCATTCGAGGACCGTCCAACTATTTATCCAACGCACTAAAAGCTGGTGTCAAAGCAAAAAAATTACTCGCCCAATATCCCGGGAGAGTAGCAAGTAGCAAAATCAGTGTGAACGCTCCCCGAAGGGTACAGATAAGGTTTTATGAGCTCGCCACGTCGTTTCTGTGCGGGAACAGCGAATGTGCACTACATAGGTTTGTACAGAAAACCAATTACCTCGTCTTTTGTTTAGCATTTGATTGTTGTTTTATGTCCGTTCCATTATCGTGAGTAACGAGGATCGATGAAAGTGTATACTATCGTAAAAGAGTGATTTACATAGTTTGATTACTGTTGCATACATTTTATCGATATTTTATAAAGAAAATTAACCAATTGCAAACTATACCTATTTTTTACGCAATACTTACGCTATTATTACAAGTCATAACGCGAAATAGTCAACATTGCAAAAATACAAATACATTTTTCTCAAAAATAGGTTCCATAAGTGTATAAGTCATAAAAAACATCAAATAAATACTTACTTAATTTTATTTGGTACCTACCTAGGTACAATGGTACCTGCTTAAGCAGTTCAGTACTCTAATGTCACCAATTTTAACGCGTACAACTAATTACTTCTAAGGTTCAAAACTACTATTAATTACAGTTGTTTTTGGTTGAGGATAGTTAGATTATCTTAAATTTTGCTTCTTCTAAGCTTCTATCATATTATCAACACTATTCCACTTCTAACGCAAAACTCTGCACCATTTTCCCCTCACCACCCATACACGTTGTTCTACGCATCCAGTATTTCAACACACGTCTGTGTATTATCCTGGGCCTGACACAGTCTGTCAGGCAAATTCACTTACCTATGTACGTAGGTACCGTGCACCGCGTCATATGGACGTAGAATTTAATTAAAAAGCTTAATGAGCTCTTCGTGTTGATCATTTTTGTACAATGTTTCTTTTTCGGGTACTGATTCGATTATTGTTTTACAGTTAATCATATTGATGGCAATATATTGAAAAAGATAAAAAATTATATCGCGTGCAAAGGTGTGAATTTATCATTTATTTTATTTTTCTAGACCTAATAGAAGGGCATTACCTTTAGCCATAACTTTTTCAAAAAGCTACATTATTCGGTAAGTAAATGAGTATAAAGAGCAATACCTATTTAAAAAACATCGGAAGCGTAAGTGTGTTATCCATTTGATTTAATTTTAGGTCTAAAATTATGATGTTTTAAATGCAAATATACACAAATAACGAGTTAGGTAATGTGAACTAATCATTAGTGTAATTTTATGCGCGTTTCAATGCAATTGAAATTTTGCACTTTGTGAGGTCATCGACCTTAATGGGTACTAAATATTTTATTGTAGCACTCAATATATTGCATATTTTAAGATTAAAACGTAATAAAATAATATCATGTCTACATTTATATTTTATGATCATAAGTTGAAATTCAAGGGCCTAATTATACTAATTTTACTTAGGGATTCAAAATAAAATTACCAATTGTGTTTACATTTATTCATTATTTTATGTGTTCTAAAAACAGTAAGTATGCAGAAGGTGTAAAACTACAGCGTTCCTTTAAAATTCGCTAAAATCTTAACTTATGCCCGGTTTACACTTTGTTAAGTTAACACTGCAGGTGATTAGTGCAGGTGTTTAGTAATCAAGGTGTGAACGGAAGCGTAAAGTGATTAGTGTTAAGTGATACGTGCGATTAGTACTTATTGATTAGTGCGAGTGAATAGAATCAAGGTCTATTTTTGTTGTTAAGTAACTACCCCCTCTCAACTATTCTACTACCCTCTCTCGCAATTTGCCTGTACTAATCAGTGTGTAAATTCAGCAGGATCTTCCTTAGCAATTTCTTCAAAAAGTTTATTGCTGGCTCCATACTGAGAACGTCTGGTAATCCATTTTCTTTGCCATAATCTCTTAGGCCTATTGATTTCAAAATTGAGTTCATTTTCTATATCAGATACCACAACAGATACAATCTCCTTAATTATTTGTCTCAATATTAGGCGCTGTTCATCTTCCATTTCTAGAGACACTATGCACAACGGACAGTACCACTATGAGCTTCTTCCTAAACACTGTGTAAACGGAGATGGAAAAGACTACTTAACACTTGAGACTTATCGCGTAAAGTTAACGCTTAACACTTATCACTTCACACTTCGCAAAGTGTAAACCGGCCTTTATATAAATTCGGTATAACGATATGTCAATAACACACGCCCCTAGTCAAAAAAGTTAAATAATTCTCTGCAGCATTTAAATACATATATTATATATAAAAAAAGATACTGCATTAAACAAAATGTTCTGTGCGCACTTTATGACGCAAAAAAACTGGCAAACACGACTGAAACAGAACAGTGGCAATCTATAATTCCCTGTGTAAACGCGTAACGTCAATGGGCGATTTAAATAAATCCACTAGTTATCGCCCGAGCGTTGCTGACGCCTTATAGCGTAACTAGCAGTTGCTACCAGTTGCAATAACGTTGTGGAACGCTCCATAAATGTTAGGTCATTGTATTTTCTTGTAAACTGTAAAATGGGTTTTTTGTACTCTTTTAATTCTACATTTATCTAGTTTTAAGGACTAGGATTATTATTGATACTCATTTATTTATTTTTTTACTTCTTTATTTTGTTGTTTTCACACTTTTTTGTGTTTCGATTGCTAGTCATAGGTACTAGTACAATCGCAAATAGGTACAGTAATATCTTATAAAGAATGGAAAGATCAATATGTTAATATGTTTTCATAAATCTCAAATACTGGTTAAAGGTATCCAATTTTCTCGGTTGCGTTTATTTATGAAACAACTCCCATCACGGGCTTCGAATATAACAAAAAAAAAAAAATAATATTCTCGCTTGCCTTTAATGCTTTATAAGAGCATGCATTTTACTAAATAGTCTAGTTATAAAAGAAAATAGTAGCATATTTCCCATAAATATTTTGCTCATAAAAAAACACAAGCACGCCCCGCTCACGGTTTGCGGCGCTAGTAATACATACTTTAAATTTGCACCGGTATCGCCCGCGAGCGCTCCTACAAGAAACTTTTCACAACTTTAAAGGGATCCAAATGGGCCTTATTTTAAACTTTATCTGCGTATAAAATGACGAAAAAGACATGACGCGACGCTTTTTATTTCTTGAGGCTTGTTAGCAGACATACAAAACTTTGTGCTGAAATGGGTCACGTTGTACTTAACCTATATTGCTGCTAATGAATTTACTATTATTATTAAAAGCAGTTCCAATTAGTTCGAACCTAATGGTGCGAATAGAATTATTAGTAACCTATAAAGCTACGATTCCACCATTACAGAATTTTGTGAGCTTGCACAATTGAATGGAAATACATTCACATGTGTGCAATTTATTTTAAAACGAAAACATAGTTTATTTTTATTTTAATACTTGCCAGTTCGTACGTCACTTGTGAACTTGATCTTGCTTCTACTGAAGTTTAGCTTATCAACAAATTGAAGAGAGGATTCTGACCAGTAAACATATGTACACACTACTGGGGAGTAGCACAGAATGAATGCAAATAACATTGCGCACAACACCATATTGGTGGAATCGTACCGTAACTTACTTAGTAACTCCATTTCATATTCTGACCGAAAATCAATGTAAAATTTAATATATTTAGTAAATAAATTAAATGAGAAATTCTTTAGGGGCTTCTGACAAGGAGTTAATTTATATTATCTGCTTATAGATATCACCTATATTTATATTTCAAAATACATAATTGAAGGCTTATTTCATTTACACATCCCAGCTTTAAGATAAACCTTTTATTTGCGAGCATGGAAATACGGTACTAACCATTACATTATTATAGGGCTACCATTTAAAAGTCACTTTTTAAACTACGTGCTTGCTTTAAATAATATTCTCACAGCAAGGAAGATGAGCTATTCTTAGCCAGAAACACGGAGCGCTCGATAATAATTAATAGTTAGATCCTAAATGGGATTGTGGAGATAAGGCTCTAAATTATAAATTAAGCTTCCACACCTACGATGGTAATGCTGGCTCGAATAAGTAGGTACCTACTGACAGCCGTTTCGCAAAATTATGATGCTGCAGTTCCGGATAGAAAAGAGTTTCTTTTGTTTAAATGTTTTACGATAAGTAGGTGACTGTACTTTTGTAGTCGTTTTAACGGTTGAGTGGGTAATTTGAGCCAGAACAATATCTATATCGAACAAAAAAGATTTCCTTAAAATACCTACTGCTAATGTAGGTGACCTATTTTGAAAATGTGAATAAAATAAAACAAACGTGGATCAATAAACAGCTTTTAGAAATAACTCCATTAATTACTTAAAGACGTTTCAAATGGAAGTGGAAATTTTAAAATGTAACAACATTTTCTGTTGCAACTGGAATGTTTGCGGCTGATTGGATTTGTTTCGCTTTCCATTCAGAAGCTCCTGAGTTCCAATGGTTGGCGAATACTCGTTCTCAGTAAAACACTACGGTTAACCATTGACTGCGAACGTTCCACAATATGCAGCTCTTTTTATTTCCTTCCTTTTATTTGTTCCTTTTAAGCACTCATTTATTTAGGGCCGTGCTGGATCCACGTTTCTTTTTGGCGTAGTAATTAATTTTTATCTTTTCTCAATTTGCGCGAGTTTCGTGGGTAATGGGACAGTGGGGGATTGATTATGTAAACGGTTACTGATTTATTGCTGGGTAGTAAATGTTTGGTTGTTGTACTCGGTAACTAATTCCCTATAGATATAAAGCAATGATATATACCTCGTTTAATTACTCAGCCCTTAGCGCAACAGGGAAGAGCCGTAAAAATAAAAATAACCTGACCTACATTTTAAAATGCCTCCTATTCGCAAAGATACAAACATCTAAGATGTTTATAAAATACTGCATTGCATTCATGCAGTTTATGTTTAGTAAGGTAGGTGATGATAGGTGTAAAATGTTATATTTCTACATCCTTACGCCGAGTAAATTACTATGCTTTTGTGATTAACGGAAAATCTATATTTATTTTTAATTATTTATATTTCATCTCGCAAAAAATACCCTTCAACCCTTATTAAAAAGAAAGTGAATTAATGATCCATACTGGAATGTAATTAAAACATATCTCAGCCGTAGCTAGTACGATAAATAATTAATTTCATCGCACGCCAATGTCCGTCCACAAAAATCGTATCTCTAAGCATTTCAATTAAATCTTGTAAGGTTTCTTTAGGAATGCTCCCCGTTTAGACAAAGGAGTTACAAAGCCGTTTCAGGTAATTAATCCTGGTGGAATTCTTTCAGCGGCAACCAGTCAAGGAAAATAATCACAATTCACTACTTACTTTGACAAAAGATTAAACATTTCTCGTCTCGTTAAGAAATTGCGTAATATTAATTACTTGCCTTTGTTATTATTTATTTTTAGGTATTTTAGTAAATGCTCTCTGCTTGATTGGCTATTTATTTTTAAATCCTCTTATTTAATATTTGTGCTGGTTAGACATAAAACCATAGTTAAACCATAGACAACTAGGTATAATATAATTAAAAAGTTTGATAAGAGTAATGAAGCTCTCAAACTTTATGGTTCTAGTCTCTGGACAGTCGTAAACTTTAGAATGGAATACGGTAATGGCACACATTTGAAATAGTTCTGCAAACATAAGATTGTGTTATCTTATAGATATTGTTTACTATCTCTTTATTGCCATATTGTTCGAGTGTTTGTAGCATGACTTTCTAAAAATGAATTTCTTGATTGCTTTCCCGTGCAGTGTTAAATTTTAATGTTTTCAGTTGATGTTAAATACTGTACTTCTTTTAAATTCGCTTCTATGTAGGTACATAACAGATCTATTACACCAGGAAGAAAATAACACTATAAAAATCAAGTGAGGCTTACGTCGAAAGAAGTATAAAGTTCGCAGGGAGCGCACGATACCCCGCCTGTGCAAATTTAAACAGACAACTACGATAGTCGACTGGACGAGCAAGAGAATTCCATTTACCTCACCAAAACGTCTAGGTCTTAGCCTTTAAACACTGTGGTCACAAAACAAAGAATATATTTTTCTGCTAGAAGACTTAGTAAGGCGGAGCTTACAAGTATGATGTTGGCGAGTGGGTGCTTGGAAATTAATATTGTATTTTCTGAGTTATTTGCTGAGGAAGTAATTGAAGCTAATATTATTTATTTGATATAGTTTTATTTTATGTCGGCTTGTAGGTGTTGTGTAATCAGAACTGTTGAACGGTCATTATTAGATCAAGCTAGGCTTAGATATTGGATAATTAAATAAAATTATACGCCAGTGAATTAGTTGTTTAAAATTAGCCTATAGTGTCCTTTGTCGATGAATAGGCTTTCTAATAATGTATTTTTTTTTTAATCCATCCTCCAGTTCCTGAGGTGGTGTGTTAAAGCAAGCTAATTTTTTAGCTTTGTAATTTTAATATTAGTGCAGATGCTTTGCATCAAGACGGCTCAAGCAAATAAGTAGTAGGTATCCAAAAAGAGTTTCCAATCCTCACAGCACACAATACATTCGGCACCTATCTCCCACGGCTATAACTCGCCAAGTATTTTACGTCCGAGTACTAACATCGAGTAATACCAACTGTTTTCACGTCGCCACTCAGTAGCTACCTTTTAAACCAGAAAATGGATGGCACAGAGAAGTTATAAAAAGAAATACGACATTCCTCCGTCTCTGTTTATTACTGTACATTAGTTATACAGCTTCCGCAGTGTCGCCGCGGCATGAAATGGAACTAATGAGATTTTGATGTTTTTTTGACTATGCTTTTATTTTTCTTGGTAACGTTAAGATGTTGTTTGAGGCCACGTGAGGACACTAGTTGCGAATTTTACTTTGAAATGCTCGCTATTGTTTGGGAATGATTTGTTGTTGCATTTGCAAGTTGCAAGAGCTGTTTGATGTCTTAAGTATTTCTACCCTTAGTGGATGGCAGAAAGTAGATCATGAAGTCAATTAGCAAGTTTGTAATATTCTTTTGGAAAATCTTTTTATTTGACTTTTTTATAAGATCCATATACTACAGATAAATGTTAACACTAACATATAATAAGGAAGTATAGGCCGGGCTCTCCAATTAAACTGCAGTCTCCTTAATAAAAACTTTTTTTTTTTATTATACATGTAGCTTTTATTAGGAATATCTACCAAATTAATATATTTTAACAGGTAGGTCAATGACCCAGAGAGTACTTACACAATATCTAATGCATGTAAGCAGAGTCTAATTACCCACATACAAGCTAATATAATAATTCCGAGTATTCTACTTCCATTGTTTAAAATTGTTTTCAAAACAGATTTCGCTTTGTTTCTCATTTATTACAAGAGAATTTACCGTCATAATGTTCCTGCATTTTTCTTATAACATTTTTATGTATTAACTATACTTTTTGATAAAAATTCTTATATCGATAACATACGAAAATATCTATAAGGTATTGAAAATCTTAGTATTAAAATTATAATTTTTACCCTACTTCTGAAGGCGGATTTTGTTATAAATATTGTAAACCCAAAATAACACTAAATTCGCAATTCAGCTACAGTTTCATTTGATAAATGATTGATTGAATGATTGCAATTACTTCGTGCCAGATAGCCAAATATTATTTTTTTAGATGTGAATAAAATATAATGTTAGGGGATTTAAATAACACGGCAACTTTTTTTGAAAGTTTTTTTTTTTATAAATTCGTTTTAAAACGTGATTAATGCTAAATCCTTCTCCGTGTGAGAGGAGGCCTGTGCCCAGCAGTGGGACGATAAAAAAAGACTGTAACTTTAAAACACCATCACTCATCATACTCATATACTTATAGGTACATATATTCATAGTTAAGCAACCATTAGTTACTAAGTAGGATGGATATATGTATGTATAGTGCATACTTTAGTTTGAAGCAGTGTTAATGGCCTAATAATTACAAATTAAAGTAAGTAATTAAATTCAAACATATGCATAGAAAATTCGTTACTACATACTCTCAAATATTTGTAGAATATTATCATGCATATTTTTAGTGCGACACTACAGGTACTTTCAAACTTGCATATAATATAGCAATTTATATTCTGTTGCACTCGACGTGTTTTGTTTTAGTCAGTGCAAAAGCTTTAAATAATTTAGAACTCTCAATGAAATTATTAAAATGCTGCACAGTGCTTCGAAATATGTTAGTTTCGTACCCACGTGTCAGCGCTCCGAACTAATATTATGCTTTTTAATCAAAAACTTTTTAGTTCTGTTTATTTTTCATTGTTTTTAAATTTTGCTTTACATATTTGTAAATTATGCATCGCAATAAAGCTGTTTTTATTTTATAAATATAGCTATGTTTCTTTGTAAAGCTCAAAACAATGTACATTTTGTGACAAATAATTGAGTATAATTTGAACTGTAACCTTTTAAAAAAAGGTTCAATTATTCAGAATACTATAATAAAATAGATTGCAGTTTATTCATGAAACCTGTTTGTTTTGGGAAAAGTTAATGTATGCAGGTATCTAACAGCGAAAGTTTGGGGCAGACAACAACGGAGTATCATGCAATTATCATACAACTTGGATTTCTCGCATTGTTTATATTTTGATGTTTGTAACTCACATGTTGCGGTTAAATTATGTAACATCATCCAAGTCAAAAACATACTAGAAAAAATACTTATTACAACATGATTTTTCAAACGATTTCCAATAAAATTCTACTGTTTTTTATTGAGACACTTTTCTTTGATAACTTTCAAATTATGATTACTGAATTCATAAAAATAGCAGCACAGTGGTCACAAAAATCTATATTCAAAGAAAAAAAAAACTCATAAACAATTAAACAAAACAACGCTCTAGTCGAATCTATCCACTTATTCCCACAATTTTCTATACGTTTCAACTGTCTAAACGTAACCTAAAGCTGCCTGAGCGTATTCTAGCATTGTGGACGAAGAAACAATATACCCGTTGTTTGCAAACCGCCGGCTTATTTCGTGTGATCCACCCTATGTCTAACACAATACTTTACTGGGGAAACAGTTACGTCATGTGCACGAATATGTTCTACATGACTGCATGTTGTACATATGTTACTCTGTAACTAGATCGATAGTTTTGTCGCGTGAATTATTTATTTTATGTTCGTTTGTCTACAGGTAAGCAATATGTTTGCAGCAACGTAGCTAATAAGTATGTGCCATCAATTTACAAACAAAAATTCGGTAAAATGTAGTGTCTAATTAAACCAATAATAATTTTCATGTGCTAAGCTTTTTTCCAAACACGTTGGACTAGGTTTCTCTGTAACTAAGTGACAGTATAAAATACTTCATGGAGACATTATTAAATTTAGAGACTGCCTATCTGATCCCCTCATGAAAGTAACCCTGGTAGAATAGAAGTAAACATCGTAAGGTATGTATGTAGTAACAAAGAGCAAAATACATAAAATTCTTTGCGTTGAGAGTAATTCCAGTATCTTAGCGGTAAATAGGAAAAGGACCCTCCTGATTCACGGTAGCACGAAATGAATTTATTTTCCCACGACAAAATTAAACACAAATATATTCATAATGCACACTGAAAGTAAGCGGGTTTTGCTGTTACTGTTCATAAGTTTTTATGAAGTCGGAATGCACGATTGCGAAATGCTGGACAAACAAAACATTAAAGGCAAAGATTTTTACGTTCATGAAGACCAATCATAGATTCTTATAAAAGTGACAAAGTGTACGGTTCCGGTGTCCGGTTCCTTCTCCATAGGACGTATCTTATAAAACAGTGGCTCTGTTCTAGCTACTCATAAAAGCTTGTGAAGGCCTACTTAAAAAATATACCTGTCTGAATCCTTTATTAATTACTTCATGTTACGGGTTAACCAGTAGTCAAACTTGAGTGGCCTAGAGTTGTATGCCTTGATTAAAGCCCCCACTTTGATTAAGTACACACGCTTAGCCAAACGTCAAAAGGTTACCAATGAAGATCTTACGCGTATTCAAGTTTCTATACGGTTGACCTAAACTTGATCTTAGTACCAATATTAATTTGAACAATATTATTTGAGCTGAAGTTAAAAGTCACTGTATCCAAGTTAGCAGTAAGAACCCAAAAGTATTTAACCGAATCATTACGTTTCAAACGTAATAACAAATAGTTTGTTACATAATTCAAACGCTTATCACAAACTGTTTAGGAATAGTTTTATCGTACTTTGACGTTGATAGCTCTAATATAATCTCAAGGTTTTCTACTATCTAACGATTAACAAATTAGATAAATATTTACCGTGCAAGCGATTAGGTACACTAGATCTGATACTAACTTGATCAAATATCTTCAGATAATGTGCTACTGTAAGCGATGTTTGAATCATTTACAGTGGGTTGCACCAACTATAATGATAACCGAACAATTGTCAGCAGTCAAACTGCTGATTTGACCAATGCGTGGCCAGCATACGGCTGGTTTTGATTTCGTTATAGTTAAAAGGTGTAACTCAACCTTAGAGTTCATTGACAGTCTTTAAACCAATGAAATGGAGAGGATTTTTTTTTTCATCTGTAATTCATGCGAAAGTCGCTCTGTCTGTCCGACTTTTGCCAACTTAATTTTATGGATAGGTGAAAAGATGATGACATTACTAAGATCCACCCAAGTTCAGACCTGATTTACTAGTATTATGTGTGTGTGAACTAAAGGCTGTTGTTACCCATTAACAAGAGGCAACTGAGCAAAATGGGTTGTTATGCTTCTCGAGAAGCAATAGAACTCGGGAATTATCGTGACTTCACTCTATATGGGGGCTGTGTCGCCATAAGGAATTGTTACCTCGTTTAGTACGTATCATTAAATAATGGAATGACCTAGCGTTTGTGATTATTGACAAAATGGGCATTATAACTAAGCAGAAAAGCGGGTTTTAACATTTTCTTTTTTAATCCCCAATTTCTAGCAAAAAGCCTCTTTATTTTATTAAAAATCTCTATTATAAAGAAACCAAAGTCACTATGGCAGAATCAAAAATTCCTAGAACATTTATGAAAAATTGCTTCAAAAAAATCCTTTTCAAATATTATGAAATTCTTTGTAAAAGGCTGAGGTGTTTACGAGACAAATCTTTTCATCGCGTATGCGTGTCGGTGACCGTCTGGCTGCGACGCGGCGGGACGCGACGGGACGCGACGGGACGCGGCGTGACGCACGCACGACGCGATATTTGCATTATGCATGACGTGGTTTTGGGATGTTGCAGGTACCTACTACATTTTAGCAAAAAATAAGGTATCTACAGTATCATAACTTGTCTTTATGTAAAGTAGAAACAAGTGAAATTCAATATACCTATTGAAAAAAATATAAAAATAGTTTTTATCTAAAACATTTAAATTCAAGTAAAATGATTGATGATTTGAAGATGGAAAAATCAACTTTACGTTAAATCCAAAATTCTTAGCCAGGACGTATTTTTTTTTGTTGAAAATAATAATCTCACGTACCTACGTACGAAACGATTTTCGCAATTATGACATACACAATCATCTTAATATTCATTTCATATTTTTACAGCTGTATGGAAAAGAATTTCCTTATTTCGAAGATTAATTTAATCTAATCCCCGTCTTAACAGCTTCTATCTACTTACCTTATATCTGTTTCAAATAAGCCGACATTTTTCCTCATTTCTAATACACTTAATACATCATTCAAACACGGAACATAGATACTGAAAACAAGGATTTTGTATACAACATAATTACGTTTATTGCATTTTTACTTGAATATTCTACGTCAAAATGGTACTTTTTTTCTGAGGAACATGTATATCCGTTCAAGTATAAACGCTTTTCCGAATGAAAGTGACTTTTTATACATATTATGTTAACTAAGCCTGATTCTGAGCCTATAATTACCAGAATACTACCAGAATATTCGAACACCAAATCTATCGATACCCAATAAGTGCCTCTCCATTTAGGTTATAATACGCATTGTATTTAAACCCTTTTGTTACCATCGACGTCAGAATTCATCGCATTTCAGGATATGCCTACCATGGGAGCTTCGCTAATTAGCACATGTATTATCTTACATTATTATAGTCGCATCACGTCTATTCACGTCTAATTAATGTATAGTCGCTTAGTAGTAAATAGGCAACCAGAAACAGATTAAAAAACTGTAATTTCAGTTACCCGGTAAGATACTCCTATATTCATCATACAACTACAATGCAACGACTAGAATACGAGTCACAGTTAAGGATTTGAAATCATGCTTAAGTTTCTGAGGCTATTTACGTATCCTGGTTCGTCCAAATAAATATGAAAGGACTGAGGTCCTATTTACTTAACAGTTGTCGAATTGTAAATTGAAAACTCAAATAAAGAAGAGTTCGTTTATATTATCTAAAAGCTACGGACTCTCGCAAGAGTATATTCGTAATACAAAGTCAGTCTTAAATACGAACTCAACGTGTAAAAGGTTCACTGAAACGAACAGAATATGTCAGCTCACTAAAACTCAGTTTAAATTATCACACCAGCGCCAGTTATTTTTGTACCTTCAGTTTGCTGAAACTGCGGTCAGTGCCGTAAGCGTAATGTCTGCTGTAGACTCGTCTCATGTCCTCATTTGCATAGACGTCGTCTGAAATACGTGAAATTTAAGGAACATCGCCAAAGCGCCACTTGTCACTGCGGCTACCTCCGTCTGAACCCAACCTTACAAAGTGCCATTTTAATTTAATTAAAACAAAACTTTAAACATAACGATATTTATTTGTTAGACTAGAAATTTAAATGTACCTATCTATACAAAACTTACAATGATAATCTAAAATTAAGTCTTATTTTAAGCATGGCTAGTTAAGGTATTCATATTCATTTTGCATTTATTTTCTCTTATAAACTAACTCTTCACAATTTGTTGTCACATAATTCACTGTCAAAATAGTCATTGGAATGTAAATCGTAACTTTATTAACATAATAACCTAAGTGTTCCACTCTTCTTTCATCACTAAGTACAAATTGATCAACTTCAAGCATTCTCTATAAATATAAACGTGTTTTCACAGCCGTTACACTAAATTCTTCAGGTACTTTGGTCATATTATCAAAAGAAAAATGTCCTATGACCACTAAACTTTGAAGCTCCTATTCGAAATCAGAATCACTATTAATAGGCCTCAGTTTTGTTCATCACGTTTCCTTGTCTGTTTAGTAAATACATTCTTTATGGTCGGCACAACTCGTAGTATTATTATAAGTAGGAACTATTTCTGTCATACGTCAATCAATTGTGTCTTTATCTTATACTGTATGCTTATCTTGACTACGGAACTCTTGATCGTTTCTGCTCATCTTATGAAACTAAACTCCTGTCTGTCATGACAGAATAGTGCACTGCACTAGAGAGTATTTCCAAATATTAAGTAATTTAACTCCAACTATACAATAGTCAGTTCCTATGTTTGGGCTTGTTCAGCTTCTAACTTCTTTTGTCTTCTCTCTTTCATTACTAAGTACAACATATCAGGGATCCATGTCACCAAGAGGATCACAAGAAGAACATTTTGTGCTGTAATGCACGTTATGTAGCTTCCTGAGTAGTCTCGTACCCATCCGAGGAAGTATCCAACTGGGGGTACTATAATGCCCATTGTCAACATTCCAAGGCCGACGGCAGCAGGCACTTGATCCATCCTCACTTGCTCCGATATCGCGATGTTCCTCGCGACAATAATCATACTCCTACCAACACCATAAAGGCAGGACATGAAGATCAACACTTCAATATTAGTCTGGTACGCCAAAACTGAAACAAATAAGATTTATTTTAAGTAATCGATCAACTACTCGATAACGCTGCGACCTTAAAGGTGAACGCTTATCGAGTAACAAATTCCAATCGATAATAGTTTTATCATGGTCGTATAATTTTTCCATTATTCTTCGTATCCTAAGTGCTAAAGATTATGGATTGACAGTGAATATGTTACGTACTTTGCCTGACGACGATGAGCCAGGTGCTTGTCATGATGAGCATCCACCTGGCCTTGATTTTGTACTTGTCTTGGAAGATTGGCAGGATCAGTCGACCTGCGATATCGGCACCAGCGACCGCTGACATACAGTTGGCAGTCTGTTGTTTGTCCATGGATGCTACATGCTGTAACATTAAAAGAGCCATTTGAAGACATTTTTAACTGAACAAATCTATATAGTTTTCTAATTTGTATTGTTTTTAAACTGTACGTGTGTATTTTGTAAAGTGAATCATACAATGCTTGCTATCTGTAGACTTTGAATTACGATATCAAATACTTAGAACCCACTTCCATTATACCCTACTGGACTTTGTCCCTGTTATTGAGGTGACTGAATTTTAGTGTTTTGATTGGTCTATCATCAAACGCGTGTATGTTGTAAAGAAAACGAGTTGGATAAATAATACTATCAAAACAAGCATCAAGTATTGTAAATTATAGTTTATTTACGGCAATTGTCTCACGGCCGATAACACATAAAACAACTATGTTATCAACTAGAGCTGAACTAGTGTTTCTTATTGCATGTACTAAACGACCAGGAAGCGTGGCTTTGCATTTTTTCTTGTATCTTTGGTAGATTTTTTAACTGGATGCGAGAAGCCGAAAATCGATCTCAGTGGCGTGCACTTGGAGAGGCCTATATCCAGCAGTGGACTGCGATAGGCTGATGATGATGATTGGTAGATTTAAATGAAAACATAGTATAGATTTAATAAATTACGGAAACATTACGGAGATATAAATTTATTTCGTGAAAATAGAGTCGATGCGTTTAAGGTGTTTCTTCTGCGAGTAATGCAGTTTATAAAATATTCGTCGCAGAGAGACAAATTCTTCAGTGTGTAATCAATTGTAGTAAAGTGATTCACAACTTTATTGACATAGTGATCATCACAGACCTACTGAATGATCAGAATATAGATAAAACATAAAGGAGTCTATAAATATTGGTAGAACGGTGATCAAATAAGGATTACTTATCACAGTTATTATTGAATTACCTACATTTGCACGTGGATGGTGAAAACACTTGAATTTCACGCACTGAGGTACTGAGTTGCATGCCGATATTGTTCTCATTGAAAAAGTCCGTTAACCAGGACCAAGAACATAGTGTGATGATGTCTTCAACTACAATTAGGGTTATTTTACAGACATGTAATTTTTGTACCCATTTTTTTTTACTAATTAAAGAACCCAATAAATATTGAATTCCATAAACAATTGAATTTCAATGAATCCACTGTTGATTTTAGCTCGGTATCAATAGTAAAAATGCTAAAAGTGTTGTCATGCGCTTCTGATTTATCAATGTTTTTGTATTGTGAAAAATTACATTGTTAATTCATAGGTTATCATATGTTGTTATAACGTTCTATAGAGAGCCATGTGTATAAAGTAATATGAACGTGTTATGTTTTTTTTTGTCTGATATAAAACCATATTTCAATATATTTTAATTTGTAATATTATAGGTAAACGCAAAGTACTGTAGTTTTTTTAGGTATCCATTTCCCTTCTATTTATATTTTGGCGTATTAAAAATATATTGTAGTTCACGACTTACCTGTAAAAAGAATGGGTACAGCATACTGAAGTTTTGTATAGAAGTTACAGCTAAGGCTGTACCGATCACGATGTTCAGGAACCTCGTGTTTGATAGCAAGGAGATACCAAAAAGATCGTATAATTTTTGCAGCACGGTCGGCTTTTGTGCTGGCTTGAATAATACTCCTGAAAAAAATTGTTTGGAAATAAATAAAAAAAATTCAGGCGTTCAATGGGATGGTAATTAGATTCCTAAGATCCACCTACAATTTTTTAAGGGAATATACCTCCACGTTATAATAAATGCAATTACTTATGAAATAAACCAACTTCAGAATTTTTTCATAGCAATAATGTAAGTTTGATACGTAGGTAACGCTTAACTAGCACTTATAAAAATAAATATTTATCAATCAGACCAATTAATATGAGTAAATCCTTTGATCACTACTGAATGAATTTAATTTTAATTGGCAATTAATACAGTTGTTAGTACCTAAATTATGTGAAAATAAATTATCGTTTACTCCTAAATTCTGAGACTTTCTATAGTAGAATTATCATAATAAGGGCATTATATTTTAATAATAATTGAATTTGAAGACTAGAAAATGCTAGTACTGATTGATGTGAACATTTTTTTTTTTTGGAATTTATGAATAGTTCTGCAAATAATTAATTGGAGTAAAACTTAACAAGTTAAAAATAAAATAAAAATGTTTTATTTCATATCTCTGGAAACCAACGCAATTAGGAAAAGCCTAGGCAGATGGCACGCATTATTTCGTAATGGGTAATGAGTGAAAATTGAGATAGCATAAAATAGAGAGATCACAGTGAAATAAAATCTCAAGGTTTTCTAAAACCACGTCAAAGAACAGTTGACCTCAAAATAACTTTTCTAAGACTTTCTGAAAATGAAAACAAAAACAGCGTTCCTTACCATTTGCACCATTCGCGTCTGATTTATTTACGTTTCCACCGTTTAATTCTTTATTGCTCGTTTTGCTTCCCCAGTTAGACTTTTCACACCCATTTGCCTGATTTTGTGCGTCACCATTGCTCTGTGATGATTTTCTTACTCCGTCCTTTGTTTTGTCTTGTAATAAGTGTAGATTCTCGTCTATCGCTACTTCTTCTTCTACTTTCTTCATATGCCATTCTACTGGTTGTATCAGCATGGTACCGGCAATCTAAATAAATAAGGGAAATATTAATACGAATTCATAACTTATTCTATTATTGCTCTGATTTTATGCTAAAACGTTTAGGTATAATGTCGACTAACAAGAAAATTATAAGCAATATTAGTCACATCAAAAAGATTTATCTTACAATCTGGGTTCAATCATAAATTATTGAGGCTTCTAAAAAGTCACATTATGTTGCTGTATAATAAATATTAGGAACTCTAACGATAAACATCAAGACGATGCAACCAGCTAATTAGACGAAACCAAAGTTTTGGACATAAACAAGTAATAAAAAAGGCAGTTACCCCGTGCAAACTCAGAGACGACAGCAGCAAGCAAGCGCCACGGAACCCGTAATGTTCTAGAAGGTACCTCACTAAGTGAGGCATTAAGGTCTGTCCCACACCTGTGCCCACGTTCGCAAGACCCACTGCACGGCTTTTCTTCAGCTTAAAATAGCTATTTATAGCCACAAATGACGAGTTTTGGATAAAACCCAAACCCAAACCTGTAATAAGCATAATAGATTTGTTGTTTTACCAAACATTTGGAATATGGGTCGAAATTACCAACGCTCGTGGTTTGATTTGGGCCTATTCAGAATATTAATAATTTCATTTGTTTTGTTATAATGTATTGTTATGTAGGTCATTAAAAGTTCCATACATCATAATCGTTAACCTCCAAAATCATGAAAATAGCATAATTAATTACGAAAATGTACGCATTTCAACCCGTCAACGTCAATTGTACCGCATTATGCTAAACAATAAACATTGAAGAACAAACAAGACAGCCTTACCTAATAGGACGCCGTAAGTTAACACCAAATGGAAGATATTTGTTGAAAATCCGCTGAAGAAAATTCCGGCTGTACAGAAGCACGCTCCGGTTACCGCTACAAATCTTGTTGATGTCAACTTAACTACGGCCCCGGCTATTGGGCCGCCGAAATTTGTGATGAACAACATCGTGCTCATTACAATGGCGGCGCCTTGGGTCCTGTGCCCCATTGCCTCTAACGCATCTCCGTATAGCAAACTGAATAGCGACAGCATTGATTGGTTGAAAATCTGTAAAGAATGTCCAGTTTTTGAATGCAGACCAACGTACCGCAAGTATAGAATACAGCGTGAGAGCATGACATAAATACACTTCAACCCCGTTCAAAAAATGGCTGATCCGAAAACTGTTACTGTGACTTTTATATGTTATTTTATTATGGTTTCTCTGACGAGAACATGTGACCCAGTTGTTATACAAATACTTCTAACAATAGTAACGAGTTTGAAGCTATGACAGACGCTATGAATGTGAAACCTTCCAGAATTGATCGTAAAGCGATTGAGGTCAAATGGCACTTATGAATAGCCTGTCTGAGACTCGCACTAGATAGATATTTTGTTAAAAGTCTACCCTAGATGGTTGTATGAATTTCGCGAGTCATTTGGGACTTTATTTACTGTACGTATTACCCAGATTCTTGAACCTATGCGGGGTCTTACAACCGAAAGTCGAAGTAAGATTTGGGAAAAAAATATTTTACTAAAGATTAATTTGAGTGCTTGGTACCGTATGTTTTCTAAATAAAAGTGAAGTGTTACAATGTTTTGAACGTTATCTAGTTTAGTGCGCAAATTTCGTTAAGTACTACAATACATTCCGAATATTGTTGTTTTATCAACTAGCCAATCGATATCGGTTACTGATAAATTGGTAGCTTCCCTAATGTGGGGTTATGTTATAAATTAAGCGGCCTTGTAGTTGGCAAGCCAGAGATAATGCGCACTATATCCTGTTGTTGTTATTGTCATTTCATTTTGGTAATGAACTGTGAGTGTGAACAAATGCCTACCTACTCGTGATTATGTCGAAAAGTTGAGTTCTATTTATGTTTGCAGAATATCTATTACAGCAGTTGCATGCTGTTGTAGCATGTTTTAGCTAATAAAATATTGTACTCTTTAAAAAAGAGAGTGATATTTATGAACATGCTATATTATAAAGCTGAGGATTGTTGTTCTTTGAACGTGTTAATCTCTGAAACTACAAAGCAAAAATATTTCACTGTGATTTACGGCTTCCACGGGATGCGAATGAAACCGTTGACGAAAATTAATTCTAAGATATTTCACATAAATAGTATAGATATATATAAAAATATGTACTTACATTACTCATTGCTGTCCCTACTAAAACCATCCACCCCCATCCTCCATCGGGCGGTACTAATTTCATTACTTTCTGTGTCTTTGGAGTTAGCACCAAAGAGTTTTTTTCAGTCGCCATTTTTTTATTTTGTTTTATTTTTCTTTTTTATATCAGCTTAACATACTTTGATTTGCAGATGTTTCTCTTCACCCTGGAACAAAAAGATACGAAATAAATATTTTTCGTTTGGATTTAAAACCAGCAAAAGTAGGGAAGTTGATAATTGTTGCTTCGAGTGCAATGTGTGTCACTTAATATTATACGTAGATTGAATTATAAGATAACGATAATATTATTAAAATATGCAGTAGTATTTTCTGATAACAATCTATTCACTTAAACGTAAATGTAAACAACTTGAAATTAATTTCCCACGTGGGTTGATTGTCAACAAGACTTCATGTTTCATCTCATCATGCATTTCGTGTACATAAAAGTAATAAAAAGATTTTACGTTGTGGGCTGTTACGTCGTTTTACGACTGGGGTGTGTCCGATTGTATATCGCCTGTATAATTAGACCAGAGTTCGCGACTTACGACCTTTTATCTCTCGTCAATAGTAATAACGGAATTATACCGTTTTTTACCCTATTTGTGTGTATAATGAAAACAAAAGTAAATCGTTGTTGTTGTAGTTCTTTTCTGAAGTACTTTGTGTTCGTGGGGGGTCGTTGGCTAGCGATAGATAAAGGTATCTTCCGAACATTGTATAAACAAAGCTATTGAGTGAGAGTTAATTAATGCAATGCAAATGCAATTAAAATATTTCCAGAGCGTTATTTTGTTTGTAATCTTTGGAAAGAGTTTGAACTCCTTTGATGTGAATTGATTCAGACGCTAATGTAAAACCTATTGCAATACTAACACACACGAGGCGTTTTGCATTATTTGTTGGAAGTTATGGAGAATATACGTATTTGTCGTAGGTATATCGATACCACTTCAAATAAATGAAAGAAAAAAAAATCATCATAAATAAAATAAAACAAAAGAAAACTGATAAGGGGTTTACTAACGCCGTACACTAACCCACAAATACCTAAACACAATTAACGAGAGTGAAACTTTCACACTCCAGCAAATAAAGATAAAATGATCAAGCGAATGATCCCATCGGTGAACCCTGTCGCTTAATACGATATGCATACATTATATTATACTTAATTATAATAATAAATATAAGGTCAAAGCCCGTTCACACGTTCTCAGCTTGACGTAACAATACCGCAGTGTGGAGCAACTTCTTGCGAGTCTGGATTTATAAATAACTTAAGCGACTTTCCCCGTGGTTTTTTGCACACTTCCTCTAAAGATAGTGTATTTTAGATGGTATCGTACATTGCTCATTTGAAAGAAAAAAAGTGATCAAATATATCATCTGTAACTCATTAATATATCTACAGTGAATAATTATTTTGTAGTCTAATATTATAAAGCTTTAACTGTTCACTTGTAAACGCAAATCTCAAGAAAAAAAAAACCGGCATTTCCGTAGGTGTTTTTTATCCGGGTGTCCAGGTAGTTTCCCACGGCATATGGTTGATACCGATGGCAGAAGTCAGTAAAAATATACATCCCTAGGTGTTTTATCCGGATGACCGATTAGAAAGGATTCCCACGGAATATCTACCGCTGGCAGAAGTCAGATTAAAAATATTTATCATCAACATTAATATAGTTTACGTGTAATTTATTGCAAAGCCATTAGGTTTGTATTGATACAATGATTATTCTATTTATGTATAAATATAGATCTCGTTAATTAAGTAACACATTTATGTAATATACTTACTACATGTGTAATCTTTATCTAAGAACCAATGTTCAGTGTCATTCTCCATGATGTTAAAGTAAACAATTATTTCAAACAAATTCTAAATATTTTGCTATGTGACCTTTCCTTAGAGATAAGGTAACCCTCCGAATAAATGCTGATAATATATTTTTTAAACCGTCATGGTATACTGGGTCTCGTGACTAACATACGCGTGAGTTAGTCTAATCTAAGATACAGCTTTTTTTTAATCTCTAATGATCTTCAGCAATTGTCAAAAGTTCATCATCCTGATAATGAGACTTGAGTTTGAGAGTTGAATTCTGATAACAAGTTAGCATTGAAGTTTTGGGTCACAACTATAATATATTACAGACTTCTGACAGGTTGTAGTAGGTAGTAGACAACAGAATCTTAAAAGTGGCCATGATATATTTTTTCTATTATCTCAAACTACTTAGATATTTTCCAAAAAAGTGTAACTTGAGCACATTTCTATAAACACGATTAAATAAAAAAGTTGAACGCTAGCTTTTGACCATAACAAATCTCATCTAAGACTTCTTAAGAAGCCGAAAGACTTTGTCGAACGAAAAGAAAAAGGGAAAATATGAAAATTTTATTCTTCTTACGGCCCAGAAAATGTAAAATATCCGGTAGGGATAAAGTAGAAAGATTTTTGTTTTTTTTTTTCTTTTTCTCTGAGCAGTGTCGTACATTGATAACGCGGTATCTACATATTTTGTGTTCATATGCGTATGACGCATTTCAATGTTTTTTTTTTGCTTTACTGGTAGAATTCCCTCGTATTTAGATCAAAGTATTAGTACTTTGATCTGTGATGATGCAATATTATGTTGACTGGTTTTGTTTTTTATGTTAACGTGTATTTTTTAATTAATTAGAATAGTGTAATTTTTCGTTATTTACTGTTTAGTGTTTACCCCATTTTTTTTTCAAAACGGTTAGTTTTAGTAAGGATTAATTGGATGCTTCCAAAGCCATCCTTTCATGTCATGAAAAAGAAAAATAGAATAGGGTTTTTACCTACCCTTCACACCACTGACTAACGTCAAACAATAATTTGTACTGTAAAAATATTCCATCTTTTTTACTTAACCTAATCACATGTCCTACTGAGAAACAAACACTACTACCTACTTAGCGTTTTTTTATATAAAGTTAATGATACCTATAGCAACAACAAATAAAAGAAATAATCATCAATCATTTATTTTTGTTTGATTGGTTACTAACCAATGCGACGTGACGTAATCGTACACCGCATAAAAAGATAAATTGGAAAAAGTAAATAATCATACTTAGTAGTGGTTTTATACCTTCGATTTCTTAGCTTCCATAGATTTACTAAAACTAAAGGTTTTCCCGCGGTTTTACCGTGGGAACTTCTTCCCTAACTAGAATAGAATATAGCTTATTTCACTCGGGAATATTGTAACTCTCCAACAGTGAAAGAATTTATCAAATCTGTTTAGAAGTTTCGGTGTCTCTTCCTTGCAAACCATAAGACAAAAAAACTAATAAAAGTTCAAGGCTTCAAACCATGACCTTCGAGAAATAAGCCTGATCTAAGGTAAGCCGACCCGTTATAACATAAACAGATTAAACCCACCGGGGAGAAAGCATTTTTGAACCCTAAAATACAAAGAATATCGTAAACAAACCCACAGATATGTAATACTAGTTCCTGCTAGCGGCTTCGTTCGCGTCCCGTCGAAACTCCATGCAGACTTATAACTATAACTTATAAGCCATATTTTCTGTCCCTATGTCCCATTGTACACTTAAATTTTCGAAATTACGCAACCGATTTTCATGCGGTTTTTTTAATAGATAGAGTGATTAAAGATGAAGGTTTATATGTATATTAACATACATTGAATATTGGGAAAATACTGTTATCTGGTGCCAAGCCGGAGAGGGTCACTAATTTTACATTATAATACAGTTTTTTTTTTTCATATCGATCGAGCATTTTTTTAGAGATAGGGGGAAGTCCCCCAGTGGCGGACACCTAAGGTTATTTATAAATAAAACAAAAAATAGTTTAAGAAATGTTTATTAAATTATGATTTATATAAGATGACAAAGTTAGAAATCAAATTAAATTATCAAAAATGCAACCTCTGCTCCAAAATAATTAATACCATCAATCAAACCTTGATAACAAAAAACGTAATTTTAAAAAGTGGCACCTAGTACCGGACGGCTATTTGCGCCATACCCCTAGCACTGGAAATTTCAAAATAACCAGCATATTTAGCCATTTTCACACTCTAGAACGTCTTCACATACTTCACGTATCCACCCACGACAGGACGAGCACTAGATCCAGTCTTCTAAGCAAACTACGAAAATTGTCTCGCTTTTTTTGACATAAACTCATCAATAGCAGATTGTAAGCTCTGTGGCTCCCAGGATCCGTTCTTTTTCTTGTCTTCCATTTTAATTATCTCCTTTCTTCTATAATCTAAAACAAATTAAGTAATTAGAATGAATGACGTAAATTCTCACAAGAAATATTCATATGTTTACTGTCCGGTGCTAAGGGACGACTTTGTGTCCGGCGCTAAGGGACAGACATTTTCGTTCATTAGGTGGTACCTACCAAAATTGTTTAAAAGATCTAATAATATTCTACCATTTTACGGATAACAATCAAGTATTACTTTTATCTTTGAATACCACTCAAATGTAAATGCATAAATATACTAGAATTACTTACATTGATATTTAGCTGTCGCAGTGATTTCGCACCTAAACCAGCTAACGGTTGCTCCTGCCGTGGTCGTGTGCATCACAGGTGAGGTGCGGCACGTGATCCTGTACCTGTGTGCCCCCCGCGCCCTTTTCACTTGTATTTTGAATCGAACAGATTTATACACGCTTAAATAGTACGAGTGTCCGGCGCTAGGTGCCGCCCGGCGTTACGGGACTTCCCCCTAAGCATGTTCAAGCAAACAAACCAACTCCACAGTTTTATAAAATTAGTAGGTACAGTAATATTACTGTCTCAATTATATTTATGATGATGTGAAGTAATAATTATTCATTGTCTTTCAAACAGCTTAGGGTAAGTGTTAAACAGTTAATTATGTATAATTTTCTTTCAATTAACACAAAAAAAGAACAATATTAATTCGATTTTCCTCACGAATGTCTCTATAGGCTTTTCAATGAACAATAAATTACCGTTACAGGAAACCGTAATGAGAAAAAGTATATTTCTAAGTATAATAATATAATTTATTAAATTATTAATAGTAATAATTTATAGAGCAAGAACCTAATTCTATAGATTCTTGAATAATAATAATTTATTCTTTTTATATCTTTGTAAATGCACATAATTTTAATCAACTTTCAAAAAGTAAATCATAGGTACTTCCAAAGTACAGAAGAAAATGTGAAAATTAATGGAATTTGTCTTCTTTTATCATCATCACAGCTATATTGAAGCGCGGAACCACAAACGAGGAAATCTGCTAGTAAATTGAAAACGGTTTTTCAATTCGTTGCCACGAATGTTTCCCAACGAATAATATAATTATTTACTATCTGAACGTGTTATATAATTATATGGGAATTATTGTAATTTAATTAAGAGTTATTTTATAAATGCCATGCTTATAATTGTTCCGTGGATTAAGATAAGCCAGCTTACGTCATAGTTCTAAAGAGCGTGATTCATGATTCGCATGCTTGGGCTGAAACAAAAACTAGCATATCTAATAAGTTATTATTACGTACACGCTTTTTTAGTGATCCACAGATTACTCTGTGTCTAAAGTACAGTGACCACGTGGTAACGACAACAAATTATCTGATTATTGTTAATGTTAAGAATCGCGTGATGTCTTTGTTAACACCATGAAATAATGATTATAAATATCTGCAATAAGTATTTTTGCAGTGTGCAACTAAGTAGTATGCTCGTGGCAATATAAGGTGCGCTTGCCTGGTCACTACCATTGACCAAATATTCGATGGATAAATGTCTCGAAAAGTACATTAATTCGTTGCAAATCAGATTGATTGACTAGGACAAGAAATGCACATTTTCGACAACCTTTATCAGGATATCAATAAGTCTGTCTGCGATAACTTTGTTCACGAATTGCACTCGTGCAGTAATGCATAAGATTATGAAAATCCTTGCTAATACTTTAAATGTGAAAGTAACTCTGTCTGTCTGTTTGTTAAATTTTCACGCAAGTTATTTGATAAACATACAGTATAGTGTAGAGCCTGAGAAAGAACATAGACTTCTTTTATCCGGGTGAACGACGAATGATGAAGTGGCTTCCTAGGAACGCGAGTAGAACCGCGGGGACCAACCAGTGCGACTCATGGTGCAATTGAACCTTGACCATGACTTTGTGTTATTACACGTGCTAATGATACAGTATGTTTTGATTAAGCAATTGATAAAGAACGGCCTTGACTTGGCGGCTAATTGGATTCAAAGCGCTAGAGTGAGGTGCTAGGTTTACCTATGTATTTCCAGGTGAAGAAAAGGTGCAAAGAATAACATATGAAGAGTTTTGTGATTTTGGGTACGAAAATATTTTCATAAGTAGATAGGCGCAGTTTGCAGCCGACTTCCCAAAACGAGGAAACTTTCAATTCGAATATTTGTTAGTAACTATTTTTAGCTATACATTTTGATGTTAATTATATACCATGATAATCAATATTTTTTTTTTATCTATGTACTAAAGAATATAGCAACATATGCAATTATATGTATATCTCACGCATTGATCTTGGTAAAATGGTTGATTAGAAATGTGAATTGCCCATTGTGTCTCGCTATTGAGTAAATATAGGTATAGCAAATCCTTTTATATTTTATAGTCCCACACTTAGTTTTATTTTTAAAATAAAACACGTGATTTTCTTAATAACGCCTAAGATGACTATTGCGTCCATCGACGCGAACGCGATCCGAAGCGAATTTAAATATGTACGCTGTACGCGCCGTATCGCTCGACGTCACGCAGGCAACTTCAAAAGACACCAGGCATCAGACCAAAGATCGTGTGAGAGGCACACAAAAAACCACTGCTCTTTAAATGAATAATCTAGATATGCCAAGCGATAGGCCATGAAATGACGTAACGGGACGCAGTGTTAAACAATCGAAGGTTACTGGCATAAAAGAAATTTCGCTCTGCGTCATATCCTGTCACTTAGTATCTGTGACAATGGAGAACACCAAAAAACTGCTGTTTAAAATATTCTGATTTATTCACTTTGTTTTGCACTTTTAAGGACAATGATTTAAATAAAAAACGAAGTATAACATATCTATATTATTTCCTATTTAAGAAAAGCGTTACATTAAAAATATTTTCTGAGAAAAATATTTTTTCTCATAGACAGTAAGGTACTTCCTAAACGTAAAATACTTTATGACAGCTTCATATCTACACGTGTCTAATGATTCCGGAATCTTCACAATACGTCACTATACGTGTATTCAACAAAAAATCCATTCTAATATTCGGTTTTTATCTCGGAGGTCACTGTCAAAAGTTACACAACAAAGCGATTTAATGATTACTTATCATCTCTAACATTACGCAAACAAGTAAAGTAAAAGAAATGTTTTTTACTAATCTAATTACATACACATATAGAATAGTATATTTTTTATGGTACATAACCTACTTTGAAATGGCGGCAGGTAACGGGAACAACTTGTGACCCTCGTATTCCCTTTAAACTTAAGGGGAAAATTTACAAGAGTATGGTCAGGCCTGCTGTCTTGTATGGATCAGAGTGCTGGCCCACAAAGGCGACGAATGAAAGACAATTGCATGCGGCAGAGATGAGAATGTTAAGAGGTATGTGTGGAGTTACGCGAATGGATAGAGTGAGGAATGAGTATATAAGAGGAAGTTTGAAAGTAGCGCCGGTATCAGAAAACCTGCGTGGAAACCGGCTGTCGTGGTATGGGCATGTGATGCGGAGGAATGAGAGTCATGTTGTGAGGAAGGTGATGAGTATGAACGTGGACGGATATAGTGGAAGAGGAAGACCAAAGAAACGATGGATGGATTGTGTGAAAGTAGATATGGTAAGAAAGAATGTTACTTGTGAGATGACGGCAGATAGAAGTGTATGGAAGAAGAAAACATGCTGCGCCGACCCCAAATAAAATTGGGATAAGGGCAGGAGGATGATGATGATGATGATGAACCTACTTTGATGTTACTGTCCATATTTTTTCAAAAAAGTTATGCGACCTCATCATAATTATACCTCATTTTATTTCGCTAGGTCCTAGTAAACGGACATAAACATTTGTAGTACAACTAATAATACCCTAGATAGTATCACTAAGAGAATTGAACCACCAGACCATGGTTCCTGCGGCTAATGTTGGCACTATTGTGTGTACCAACTTTATTATTAAAAATATATGGCGTCCTGTTTGCCAGTGTAATGTATTTGCGGAGTTTATCCTTGGTCAGGGAAAATAGAAAACTAAAAATGAAAATAGTTATGGTTTAGTAAGTAGTTTAGTATAAAAATTATTGACACTGCAAATTAAAGTTCAATTTTATTTGGGAACTCGTAATCGTTACCTCTTTCATCACAGGTGAGGTTGACTCTATGCTTTCATCTAAGAAATAAGACACTTGAAGCCTGTTGTATCCAATTATGGACCATGCATAAAACGCGCTTAATGAAAACTAACAATCGTAACAATAATTTCGAATTGGCTATCTTGCGATGCCGTGTGAAAAATTCACAAATTGGTCGACTCTTGTTAAAAAATGCGTTAACAAGATTTTCAGTAGCACTGTAATGATAATTGTTCAGTAGCGATTTGCAGACGCTAGTTAAAATAATGCGTGTACTGACATAGCACATTTTATTGTGTTAACTTAATAGTAACTATGTGAAAGAGGAGATGAATTTCAAGAGTAATAAGCATACTTATAACACTGCCTACATAGCTACAGGCGCCATCCGATAAAACGTAATCCAATCTATTATTAAAATCAATAAAAAGAATTCACGACTCATTAATTAAACAATCATTGTAAAAGTGCTTATCGGATTGATATAGCTGTTGTCATCTACGGACGTAGGTAAGTACCTATATGAATGTTCCGCAATTTCAACAATTGCAATAGGATTTGTCGAAGGCCGTAGAAATGCGCTCGCGTCATTTTTCCGACATCACGATAAATTAGGTGAGGACGGTATTGTGAGAAAGTGTTCGTATTTATAAAATAATCTTTCGCTTGCCGGATGGTTTTAGGTGAGTTGAGTTCTTTCGGTATGATAAAGTTAATTTTGAATAGTTATATGGTTAAGTAGTAATGGTAATTTATGACGATTCCATAATGGGTAAGTTATTCATAACTAAAAAAATACCGATCACATTTCTTTTACCTTTAGATAAAAAACGTTTAAATACGCACGCTAGTTCGGTAAATCCATATCAGACGTGAAATTTGTTAATCTGCTCGTGAATACAGATACCTAAAAAAAATACACAGTTCCTGATAACCGTATGTAGCCTAAGCATATAATCTTTTGCGTCACCTTTTACAAAAGAAAAAAACATGTGTCACGTTTTGGTTACTTAATTGATTCAATTAAAGGATTGCCCTTCGTTGCTAACGAAATTATTGGGCAAAGGAAACAAGCCAATATAGCCTTTATGACAGTAGGAACTTACGTGACGTCACAATCCACATGTTAAGTACAGTTAGCGCCAATTTTCGAGTGTGAAATAATTGTTACAAATGTTTCGTCATGATTTTTTTATTTGTGAGATAAATGGTCAAAGTGTTTTTTATGTATGAGAAACTAGAACTCTGTATTTCATAATCCTTGCACAATAATGTAACTTGCTAGTTTTAATAATAGTAAAAAATTTATTTACATTTTATAACATTTGGCGCGTGATTTCAATAGTTTTGTCGAATTCATATCAACGTAATCCAAGGTATGCATGTTATGTGCAAATATTGTTATCGTATTTAGGTCAATTTGTTTGTTTACTTTTTGCAGTCCACACAAAAAAATATTTAAACGCTGATTAATATAGTCGGTGCATTTATGTCAAAAAAATTAACGTTCTTTTTTTAAATTATCTTTTCCCGCGTAAAATTAAAAATAAAAAAGAACATAAAAATAAAGAAGGTCCCTTACCTACTCTCACAGTAAGTTCTATATTCAAAATCGTATCACGTATAACAATGGCGCGATCGAGTCAACTCGTTACACACTGACTCATCAGTTGTTCTTCATGCGTCTGTACACTGCGGCTTCACTTACATCAATGAACGTTGACATCGGGTATCATTAAGCCAGGCGAACGCGATAAAACACGACGCTACCTTTTATAATTTATTAGGGACTGTTGCTAAGTATTTACTGGTCAGTATTGAGCTAGACTTGTTTACAGTGTCTCATAAAAAAGTGGAATTAATATGACGTCTTGTGTGGCATAAACTTACGAGACTTACAATGCAATGAAGATTTTTCTAAAAGCGGAACTAGAGTTCACTCAGGAGATACTTAACAGTCTTCTGCAGCTATGTCTTCGCTTACATTTGTGTGAAGTCTTGGACCATCGAAATCACACTTCAATACCCATGTCTCATTTTTCTTGTGCTTAAGCTCATTTAAATTTTTTGCCCAACGTCTCGTGTTACCAAGTAATTCTACCCAAAAAATGGCTACCCGTAATTTGAACGAGTTTTTGTGGGCATAAAGTGCCGCAAGTTGAAGCCGGTTTCCCCATACATTCGGCAGGTGAGGTTTTATAGATAGGTACAATGTTTATATGTCAACATATCCACGTGGATTGGCGGGTGAATGGAGTTCATTCGAACATTGTTTCACGTGTTCAACGGAATTTACGTAATATTGTGTTGATATCATAATTAATTACATGTTTCGAGCTGTTAATACATAATACTGATATTTATACCTCTTATAAAATTAATTAGGTATATTTAGCCATATTACCTCATTGGTCTATGATGAGCAAATGGTGATTTCTATTTCCTTCAGTAATTTCTAAGTAATATAGTGAAGTCATATCTAGATTTGTTGAAGAGGAAACTGTGGGTGTACTTCTCTGAAAGGTGCCGATAGTCTTCTTAGCAATTTTCCCATGGATTAATGCGTATTATAAAAATAACTGTCTATTTTAACAGTTAGAGCAGTCTACAGTTATTTCTTTATAAAATCCTTAGTCGCACAAAGGAACAATTTTCCCAGACTCAAGTAAGATTCTCAAGCATATACAATGAAACAAAATTATGATAAAACTGTAGTATTGTACCATGTTTTAATTACATAAGACAGTGTGCAACGATTGATATGTGCCCAGCTGTTTATAACAGGAAGGCGTAATTATGAAATGTGTAGTAATAAATACTATCGGTATTGATAATGTTTTTATTATGCGTCAATGTTCAAATGATAGTTTAATTTACGTAAAAGTGAAGTTGACTTGCCAAATATTATAGCTATCTTTTTTGTTTTTTACTACCTGGTAGAGATTACTTTGGTTATTATTTTTTATACTCCACACTTTGTGATCTTGTTGTGCAAATTCAATGTTCGTTATCAGTATACTGCACAACACCGTAACATGACAAAAGTAGAATAATAAACGCATGATATATAATATTGTATTTTGAGTTATAAGAATACAAATTACAGTTTTGAGAATACAAGTTAAAGTTCTTTCTATAGAGCTATTTTTAGTTCAAACGTTAGTATCCACAAAATAAGATGCAACAAAAGAAAATATAACGTGTATCGACTGCTTAACATTCAGCTCAAGTCGTAAGGGTCAACCGAGAGAAATGGGCCAGAATGGTGCCCTTGAGTGGGGGCTTATACTACTTACCTACCAACAGTTTATCACCTGTGTTGGTCGTCATTTGTTCCATTGGAGTTCCATTATCACGCCATCATCTACAAAGTTGTGATGATTGTCATATTAAGTTACTTAAGGAGTCTAGTACACACAATATTACTTCATTTGTTTACGCGTTTAACTTACTGAAACTTTCATATATTATACATACTTTCTTTTATTATTTAACTATCAGCATGAAGGGTTTTGTGATCCAAATTGGTCGATCTATGATGATAACTAACAAAAGCGTTCAAAACAGCGTTAACAGTGCATTCTTTTAAACCATGTCTCTCTCCTAGGTATTGTTCGTGAGCTACATCGACGGTAAAAAGTAGTCCTGTAATTTAAAAATTCTAAAAGAATACGACTTCACAACAAAATAAAACTAAGTTTAAGCATTAGGTGTACTCTGGGTTTACAGAGAACCTACTGTGTGCACCAGACGAACTTTGTGATCATGGGTAGTGGTCACGAAAGCCGTAAAAGACAGGAAAACTTCCAAACATTTCAACAGTAGAATTTTTAAAATCTTTGCTGGGTATATCATGTTCCTTTTTTTGCCAAACTTTGTGTAGCTAGAACCACCTTTTGTTGGACGGGGTGATGATATTCGTTAGGCAGACAGCGATAACATGATGATGCCGTTAAAATGCAACGGTTGTATCAGTTCCTGGATTCAATTTTTAAACAGGATTTTTGACCATATTTCGCTTGTTTTCCATTTTATGTGAATAGTATTTAGCACCATAGAATTTGTACAGTACTCTAAACATATTGTTCTCCGCGAAAGAAGTGCTGAGCCTATCAAATTAAATTCAAATTTCGAAGAGTACAGATGCCTACACTACATTCTACAACTAATAGGTACAATTATGTACCTACACAACTTTCATCACAATAAAACAGCACTTATCAATTCCGACTAGACATATCACATAGACAATGATGACAAAATGTACCGCAACGTATGAATCACTTACAATTCTCAGTACATTTATCCATGTTTGAGAACATACATAGTTTACTCGATGACGAAAGTGTTACACATGAACAAGATCAAGGTAATTTCAACGTAGACTGTATTATAGACTTGTTTGTTCTTCAGTGTATTGCTTAGAAGATAATGGGTTGTTCTATAGATTTTATATGTACAATTGTTGTTATGTGTTTGACGGTGAGTAATGAAGATGATCAGTGAATCTTACGTTCAAGTGATCGTCGCATGAAGTGAATTTCGCGAATTGATTTGATTTCATAAAAGGTATTTAAACTTTAGCTGCTTCTAACACATAACATACGTTTTAGTAAAGTAAAGATGACCGATATTGTATAACAAAAAAAGTTTTAAAAATATAAAAAAACTTTAGCTGCGTCAAAAGGATTCCCCTTCTGGGAAGAACATGAATAAAATGATACACAAATTACCTATCTGTTATTATATGTATTTTAAGTCCTTTAAATTCTTGGCCCAGCTTAACCCAGCGATTGAGCCAAAATATATAGAAGGAGTTTCACTTCGAACAAAAAAATTAAGAAAGTGATTTAAATATGGAACTTTAGGAAAAGTAAGTAAGTATCTAAGAATATTTTTAACGTTAACTAGTGCTGCAACTCACCGTAACTATAACTTTACTTATACGAAATGTTATAGATCCACACAGACGTCACTGTAATACAAGAATATGCTAATCCTTGCGGTTTTACTTGCATTTTCCTCTAAGATGAAATTGTAATCCCATGTTCTATCTCTCAACATCTTAAATGTTATCTAAATCTGTTTAGTCATTAAATAGTGTTACAACTTCCACGTATGCAATATTTGACTGAAAACTTCTCTTTCAGAGTTATAGTAACCATGTTTTTTGCATTTATTCAGTGAAAACTGCTAGCTTTGACAACAACAACAATTAAGTTGTGTTCGATTTTTGCTGTCAGAAATTATATTCAGTATTTTTTTATTTACATAATCAAGCGAGTTTGTGAGATTCTAACTGCTGATTGCACACCTGTAATTTTTCTCTTCCTTATATAACAAGAAAATATTAGTGACACTATCTAATTTATTATTTTTATATCAATCTGTGATACTGTTACGAACAATGATTAATTATTACAACGGGCCATGAACAAGGCTCGTGATATCGGCACGAAGAAAAAAATAAGTTGTTTTGACATAAATATTATGATAATTGTGATTTGTAATTATTGTGTGATATTGTAATTATTGTGCAGGCCTAGTAATCTACAAAACAATACAACTGTTTGTCATTTACCGAAAAAAAATATTTTTTTTGCCCTATTTAAATGGAATTAGTAGATAAGAGAAAGGACTCAGGATCTTTATCCGGGTGCGAGGAGTGATTTCTTCGAACTTACTTGTGGAACTACAGCTAGTGTCAAATAATACACTCTTTTGCAAAAAAAACGGGCACCTATGCGAAATCTTAGTTTTTAGGACTTTACGTGTATTTTAAAGTGTTTTAATGACTGTAGTATGTTTCTAGCATCAATAGGGTTGGCCAAGCATGCGTGAGAGTGTATTCTAAATTTGAATTTTGTGCTATTGCTAAGAAATTGGTTAAACCCTGTTTTGGACTAATTGCTGGCAGAAAGTTCGTCGGTGTTTTGAAAAGTTTTTGAAGTGATTTTCAGAAAAATGATAATGCAGTTTTAATTAGTGATTAATGTACCTTTCTGTTAGATCAAAACATTTTTTTAAAACTATGCGTATTTGACAAAAATTTTCACCTGCTCTATATGAACTATACTGATGATTGATGGCAATGTTGGGAGTTTCGGTATTTTAGTGTAAAGCGTTCTATTGTTTAGATATTGTACCCACGTATTTTAAAATATCGCTTTTTCATAAATAAACACTATTTAGAGGAGTATCAGTAGCTTGGGCTGCGACAAAACCAATTTAAAGTAAGCAGTGCCGATCACAACTCGTCTCCCATCGGACTTTGACATTTGACACGTAAAGTCCTTAAAACTAAGATTTCGCATAGGTGCCCGTTTTTTTTTGCAAAAGAGTTTATATGTTAATGTATGCATTTTGTGTACGTAAAGGTTTCCAGAGTATTGCAAAATTATTTGGATTGATTTCTTAATGGTAGGTACCTATTTTATTTAAATGTGTACTACTTGAATAATATAATAAAAAGGTATTTTTATTTTCCCTCAAGGCTCCGAAAATACAGAACCGATAAGAAAAATTCTTTAACTTTTGGACAGCCAGCTTCCCGAGTACCATAGGCTTACTTTATATGCATAGGCTTACTTTGTACGGGCAGTAAGTCCGAGGGAAACAACTAGTGTACGATGAAGTAGTAAAATGTAGAGAGTTATTACACTAACTGTTTCTCTTATCGATGAAACCATCTGCAGTGACCTAATACCAATCATTGATTGTTTAAAATGCATATGTCGTATCAACAATTAGTGCAGTCCAGTGCCTAGTTATTTTCCTCTACAGAAGAGGTTTTTCCCAAACTGCTATTACCGAAAGGATGTTTGACCACTGACCAGAATTAACAAAGTCACTCTCAATTTAATGGATTATTTTTATAGGTTCTTAGATGATTTGCAATATCCATGTTTTTGTTCAGTTTCCTTGTTTTATTGTACAAAGAAAGTTAATTAATTTATTCAAATAGGGTTGTACAACTGTAAACGAATTCCATTCGTGTTCCTCTCATTCTTACTCATATCTATAGAAAAACAGCTGTCGATTTCTATATTTTGCCCTTGACCAGCTATCGTTCTTTAAAAATATCGATAACAAGATAAAGAATAAACAAATTAACGGCAACTCTATAAGAAATGAAGTTCAGTAGATATCTACATACGTTGAAAAACAATTGTGATAATAAAGTAGTTTATCGGAAATCAGACCATCGATTTGGATTTTTCCATAGCGGCTGAATTTGTTTTGACAGTTTCAGGGTCCATTTTAGACCTAGCCAATTAGACTTAAATAAATCCTGGAACTATGCGTGAACTGGAATGTGGAATGTTAAAAAAAATGGCGACTGTTCTTTTTTAAAATAATAGAACTGAATCCATGACATACCTATCTAGTTTTGGCCATTGCAAGGTATTGTATGATGTTTAAACACTTCGTCAGTCAATAGGTGTTAATATGTATTTCAAACTCTCTAATACCACGAACCAAAGTAGTGAACAGATTAAAAAAAAAGCAAAAAGAATGCGGCTATAATTAATCCAGTATCAAGTTAATCGTAAAAATATTGAATTATCTGAAGATAGCGAAATATCGCCGGACAAAAGTCACTAGTGTAATAAAAGTAAACATTCCTCGAGTAAAATATAAGAAATAGCTACATTTCTGCTAATTTGTCTTGTTAGGGTTGCCACTGCGTGGTGTTAAAACTGGTACATCGGTTGCGAGAACAATTTTATGCCGTCCCGAAACGATCTATTTAACATTTTGTGGTATGTGTTCCACTTTGGCCAACCCTATTTCTAATTCTGAATGTCTTCTCTTATTTAAGGATATGTGCCAGGAACGTAAATGTATGACTTTATCTTATCTGCTAATTGTAATGTGTGAAAGTATTCTTAATTTGCTCGGTAAAATTATCCTAATTAAAGTTTACATAATCGGGAAACACCGCACCTAAAAAGCTAATTATACCTAACTCTTATATTGCCATCAATCATTAGTTACTATGTGCATGTAGATACCTACATATTTAAAAAAAACACAAAGGAAATCGGTACAAATATTGTATGTGTCTTAGTGTTCGGTGAGACACTGGCCTAAAACATGGTCTTGAGTTCTTATTAAACCTTATTGACAATGGAAGCATGACGTCAAAGCATACATTATTATAGAGAACCACTAAGTGTGAGGCTTTACAATTTTGTATTAGGCTCTTCCGTTGAGTAATTACAGTACTAATCTATTTATATTTCTTCCTAAAAAGGAGTACAAATGATTGTGGTCTATTATTGGCAGTATAAGCTGTATTTATGAGCGGTAAGTGTTTCTTCTAGACAAATTAGTGTTTTAGTATTATTCTTATGTTTCGTGCAAAAATCATGTGGTTTGGAATGTGGATAAGATTTTTCAGTTTTGTAGTATTGACTGGCTAAGTTGATAGGAAGTAACACCAGTTGCAGTTACAATTAATTTACTCTATTTTGGATTGAATTAACATTGACATCGCTAAACACCACCAATAAAGTTAAAGAGATTTAATCAAAATCACTAAAGCAAATCTTGCAATCGTAAAGATAAATAAAAGGGGTATTCCTGAGTACAGGAAAGCGAATTTGTGAAACATTTATTCAGAATGTGTTCAGGGTCGATAGTACGAAGATAAACCGAGGCAATTTCGAGCAGCCAAGGAGCCGTTAGCTGGTGAAAGCACAGCGACGCAGCGGCTACAGAGTTACTAAGAAAGGGATGTGCCTCGTGACAAGACCCAAATTAACGAGGCCCGCTCCGCTTGAAATTTACATGGGTATGCATGTTGCGCTCCTAGATAGTGCTGTACTGGCAACTGGATTTAGTGCCACAAATAGTTTCGGAACTCCGGATCTAAGCGAGCTACTCGTATAAGGAACTGTAATTAAAGAAGACTCGAATGAACTGTGACCGGGCCTTAATTGTATAGAACGCTTTCCTTAATTTGAACAAGCAATGTTCTTACAAACAACCGTTATATTTATTCTGTAAATAGTCTGTAACTGTTCTAGTTATTTGTTGCGTTGTTAGGCGCAGCAGTAATGAGATTGCTTTAATTACTGTCGTGTTTTGAAATGATTTTGGGGTAATTAAATGTAACAATTAAAGTACATAACACACTGCACATATGCATAATCAATGAAATAGAACATCAAATAGAATATTCTAAAGTTTTTACAATATTTAAATCAAACATTCAATGCAATCAAAAACTCGGCTACTAAAATATGGACAAGACAAAAAAAAACGGACAGCAAAAAGTATCCTTTAAATCCATGACAGTTTTCCCGACTATTGAAATAAAAGTTGCTAAACCGGATATAAACCCCAATACATTGAATTGGCAATATCTATATTTCTGTAACGCAGCCAATGATCATGAACGAACATTTTCTTAGCGTCGAAACAAGCCGGCTGCGGTCACGTTCAAGGAACCGATAAAAATAAGTTACATCTATCTGTTAGCAACAAACTTCGTTGCGGACCATTTAGCAATTCAGCAGGATGCGCAAATCGTCGAAGTTTAATTAAAATTTAGTTAAGTCGCGATTTAAGTTGGTATCAGGACGAATCAATAATTTATTCCTTCGGTGGTGAGTGTGTACTGTGTAGGCCATTGCAGTGCAGTTACAGGATCCGTTCTCGCATACTGTAACACATAGCTCCGCAGAGCGCTTAGCACGGAATTCGATTCAACTAATGCCGCCTAATCCTGGCCGGTGGCACACAAATGGCACAGGGTGCATTCCGAAAGGCTATGTGCAATTTGCAGTTGGTGATTGATGATAATCCTCGGCGCATCTGCGACAAAACAATGCACTCGCCGCGTCTGCACTGCTAATACTATTTTTCCGGTGCGCATCGATTGTCGCCCTATCAATTTTGTTTGACATTTACACGGATACTGATATTTGTTATGTGAATGTAGCTTACTTTATTCAACTTTGCTAAAGTAAATTAATACCTACTACAATATTTAATTAATAATGAGTAAAGAACTTATTTAAAATCGACTTTAGAGCTTAAGAAATAAGTGTTGACTTCAGAAATGAGAATTCAAAAAACATCAAAAAATCATCTGCAAAACCCTAATTCATATTTTGGAGCATTTAAATAATGCGCAATAAAACTGGTCTGTCTTATTCTAAATAAATCCCCGTCAGTTCCGTTGTATAGTGCGGCGAGGCGGAACGAGGAGCGGAAGGTACGCCTTCGGAAACAGGATGGTGTAAGATAAAGAGAACATTTCCTATGGCACGTCTTGCGAGATTTAGCAACATTCCAAGACGCCTCTTTTAATGTGCCGCTAAGTGTAATTCAGTTTTTTGTATGCTGGTTATACGAATCTAGTTTTGAATATGCTAATTTTAATGGCGTTTTGAATGTCCGTATTCTTTTAAGATGATTTATAAAGGAAGGGCGTTTATATTGTATTTTTATTCCATTTGAAATGCAGGGCTTGGGAGGGTTCTGCGTTTTATCGCCCTTAACTAAACCTCTACTATTATTTTATAAGTCAGAAAGAAATATTGGTTCTACTTGCAGATTGATTAGTTACACCTTTCCACATCCACTTAACCAATATTACAAACAATAATCAAATTACTCTAAATCCATATCGTATATTCGGATCCAAATCGGCAATTACATCAACAATCACGTCATAATCTATAGCTTTGTATAATTAGGTTATATCATTCAGCATCAATCTAACATATCTATTACTTAAGATGAATTAGGACATATCTCTTCAGACTTAACAAATAAAGGACGTTATTAATAGATGTATCAAGTACAAAGAATTGTTACTTTTCTCGTCTTTTCATCTCTAAATATATCTCGTTCGTTTTTCCTTTGTTTTTTGCTTGCAATTCGTTGTTAAAATAGGTAAGGGCATCGGCCTGTCTGGCAATCCTTCGTCGTATTTCTAAATACTTTCTAAATGTAGCAATTAAATTGTTACACAGAATTATTAATTGTATCGAAACAATACTTAGGTACTTGTTACTAGAAATGGAAATTTTAATGCAATTTTCAACGAAACAAAACAATTTTGAACAACATATTTGAATTTTAAGCGAAATCTGAAGTTAGATAGTTATACCAACTGGAGTTGACGAGTTATTCAAGGAACAATTGAATGCTAAAATTTATAAATGTCGGTTTTTGAAAAGTGTTAGGAGTTATTGTTCTTTCACCTTTATTTTGAATATATTTTCCTTTTATAGAACCCATCTCATTGTCTGGCTCGAGCGGTGTATTAATATAGCTTCTAATTTCCGCTTGCCTTGTTTATTTTTAGCAGAATATTTTCCGTGAAAATGCATCTAAATGTGTAGAACTTTCTTAAACGCAGTAGCGGTGTTATTAGATCTGAAAAATAATTTTATATGTAACATTTTTTTTAATATACACTTTAACAATTTTTATAGGACAATGAAACTCAAATTAAAGAGGTAAGTTTGACAAACATTAACAAACAACGCATTCACCAAGATATTGCTGACGTATCTTCATTATTGATAACTTTGTATCTTGAGCTGTAGCTTTACAGTCTTTATCGAAATTCGCAGATACTACTAGAACGTATAAGATATAATATAGGTAATACAGCTGTAATTGCAATGTTGTAGATTGGGACCTGAATTTCAGCGGCTCCGACCATCGGCCCATTAGCTCAGTTGGTTAGAGCGTCGTGCTAATAACGCGAAGGTCGCGGGTTCGATCCCCTCATGGGCCACTTTTCAGTTTTTTGACTTACTAATTTTCTTCGTTATTCATGCATTTTATAACTTTCATAATTTTGGTAGGCATTAGGTACTTTCAACAGCTTACGTTGTTTTTGTTAGGTAGTTGCAATGATATTATATATATGGTAGTTGTATGTTTTCTGACTCATAACATCTCATTCGAGCGATTGACAGTTACTGATAAGTCTCTACTTACGTACTTTGCTATCGGTCGCCTTTCTATCAAACCTATTACCTAAAGATGAGATAATTTATCTCAAGTAGAGGACATAAAAACACACAAACAAAAATATCTGATCATATCGACATTGATTCTTTAGTGACATGATGATTAGAGTGAACGTTTACATACAAAACTTTTTCCTTATATAAACTCTGCCTATGCTACTAGCTTTATAAACACGCAAGTTTGTAAGGATCTGTTACAGCAAAACTACTGAATGTATTTTCATGAAACTTTGCAGTAATTTAGCTTACATATCAGGATAACATACAAGCTACTTTTTATCTATATGCCAGAAGTAGTTCCTCTCGGACGCGGCCTTAAACTAGTTAACCATTTACCTAGCTTAGAAATATTTTTCTAAAAATACTTAAAAGTATTTTCCCAGTAATTTGTCTTCAGTACTTAGTGGGTAGCGGAGTCTAACAGCCAGAATTACATCGGCAGCTGGCCATTAGAGATAGCCCGACATTGAATTGCCAGTCATCAACAAGCGATCCGTCCGGTCTCAGGAACTACTGATCTAATTTACCAGCTACTTTACAGTGATCGATGCTTCCCGATTCAGTGGTTCTGTTCTGCATATGCCTTGAATTTGGCTAAAAACTTTTTATGTATATTAGGTAAATCTTCGTCATAACGGCAAATGTGAGTTTTTTTGTAGCTCATACCCTTTAATGATATAGGTAGGACCTATATTAATTACCTTAATACGTGGACTACGATTATTCATCATCATCATCATCATCAGCCTATCGCAGTCCACTGCTGGACATAGGCCTCTCCAAGTGCACGATTACGATTATTATCATTATGTATAGATTTGAAAAGTCGTGGTGGCCTAGTGGGCAAAGAACCAACCTCTCGAGTATGAGGGTGCGGGTTCGAATCCAGGTCAGGCAAGTACCAATGCAACTTTTCTAAGTTTGTATGTACTTTCTAAGTATATCTTAGACACCAATGGCTGATAAAAAGGTGAAGGAAAACATCTTGAGGAAACCTGGACTATCAAGTCTGAAATCACCAACCCGCATTGAGCAAGCGTGGTGATTAATGCTCAATCCTTCTCCGTGTGAGAGGAGGCCTGTGCCCAGCAGTGGGACGATGAATAGGCTGTAACTAACTATATTTTTGACCACGTTTCAATTCAGCCAGTACTGCATTTCATAAAGTGTATTATCGAGATGAAGATAATGTGCATACATGCATTGATATTCATCTGTTTTTCTCGTATGTTCTGATATTTTTTTATCACCCGACATATAGCAGAAGCCTTGATTGACACAGTAGTTGAATAACAATTTCAAATTCCTTGTCGTGGGTTCGATCTCAACACTTAATTTTGTATGTACGTACCTGGGGAAACACTTGAAAATCACAGAAAATCCTGAAGCAAAGATTGCTATTTACCTCTTAGTTCTTGGCAAGATCTTTGGTTAATAAGAATAGTACCTATAGTGCCGTCAAAGAATTCACTTAAAAGAATTTCAAATATAGCATTTGACCCTTGCATGTTTACAAATTAACAGTGTCACTACTTCTTACCAAAAACAAAATCATTCAGTGCTTTAACACTGGTCATCATCACACGTACACCGATCAACTGTATTAGGTACCTACTTATCAATAATTTGGTCACACAACCCGCTCATAATTAGCTAGTTAGAAAGTATAGTGTATTCACCTGCACTCCGGTATAAACAGCCAAAAGAGCCGGAGCTCTTTAGGCGCCTATTGACGCAGACAGGTGCGTTGTTCACTTGTTCGCCAACTTTTCAAAGAAAAACTTTGCAGACGGGGTATGGTATCAGTGCGTCTCACTTTTTCGCAAAACCTTCATTTGCATTTTCATTGCAAAAGTGAATACCTTTGTGTTACTGAAATTTGAATACTGTTTTTATTTTTTTTGGTCATTTGAATCAATGAAATATTTTGCTTCTACTTAGAATTAAAATCTTAAATAATATTGAAAATTATGTTTATTAAACGAGTACATTTAGACATTTGTATGATTTCTTTGATGATTTTCAGTGTGTCTGCAACAGTCTTTGTTAGAAAATTTGTTTGATGTCAGACTAAGATTTTATCTGGAATATTTCTAAAAAATCTTGAGTTTTAGATATCTACTGAAACATCAAAGATGCGGTTAAATATGAAACGTAGGTATTAGGTACATATCAGATAACTCAAAATAATGCGATGTTCAAGTGACAGAAAAATATTATGACAAACATGAACATTTATCATAAGTAAACGTCATTATTATAATATTGTTGAGAATATTATCGAAATTCATTGTTTTTGTTATGTGTAAAATAGGTACAAGGATACCCGAAGATTGCGCATAGTTTATCATAAAGTGACATTCAACACAATAGCTCGATGGTGAAGAAAATAAAGTATTGCAATGTTGTTAATTTTACAGCTATACAATTGTGAGGTTCTTTATTTTATTTGATTGGAGTTCCACATACATTGTTGAAAAAAAAGTAGGTTAACAATATTGCCACTAAAATCTACCTCAATCACATCTAAAACTTCACTCAAGTTTTGGTCACGTCTGTTATTATTTCATAATTTTAATTCTCAACAAGATTTTTATTCGTATCGTTCATTTCTTCATAACATAGCCCCGAATTCTTAGAATCGTTACCATTGTTACTTGGAACAATGAAGAGAGCTCAAAAAAAGTTTACAATCAACCGTGATGTGATTGTTTAAGTAGGCGATAGGAACTTTTTTTCTCGCTCAATTTTATCGCAGACCGAAAAATCTCAAAACCTTTTTTAAGAACGGTAAAATAAAAACATTTTTATTTCATTTCTCAGTTGTATTCTTTTTCAATTTTTTTAGTCTACATTACCTATTGTAAGCAAAAAAGATGTGAGGTCCTTATTGTGACGGTGTTGCGTATTGCGTGAAAAATAGTTTTTAGTGATATTAAAAAAAAACTCTGGTCACATCACTCGTAAAATCGTGGAATTGTGATTTCGTTTTGAAGAAGTTTTCCATCCATATTTTCTATTTGTCAGCACTCACTCATGCCTATACAAATTAAATATTTTGAAGTTATTTTACATCAAAAAGGACCCACCTCAAAAATATTCGATTATTCCTTTTCAAAGCATCAACTAAAACACATTAATCCTTAACTCCTTTCCAATTACCTATCTATATTTTTTATCTATCCATACCACTATCCCATTACCCCGTTCTTAAGTCCTAAACAAATCGTTTGTAGTGTATTGGCAGTAGTAATCTTAGCTCCTTCGAGTTTCGCTGTCAGCTGCACAGCACCACTCCTGATTAGTGCTAGTGTACTGAACTTAACTGCTTGCAACACGTCCCGAAATTTACTACCAGCGTTACGGTATTACGGTATTTATTATGGTGTCTTGAAAAGAACTTAATTTGACATAGAGTATTTTTGCATAGGCATACACATTAGGTAGTGTTCTTTAAGAAATTAGAGTTATTTTTTTAAATTGCAATTGTCATAACGTTTCATAGTTAATATAATCACCGCAAAAGGTGATATTGAAATACGTAGGTATACAAGATTTTTAAAAATACGAACATAATATCAACCAAAAATAGTTACTACCCTTTTTTAACGATGGTAAAAGTCATCAAATGACCTACTCTCTTCTGTGGGTTAGCAGCGGTGAGTGAGTGTCAAACTTTTACTGACTAAAAACCCATCGTGTTCCTTCGTAGGTGTTTTATGTACCAGAGCCGCGGTAAGTCTTCCAAATAATCCCACAGTCCAAATACCTTATGCTGGTCCTGAAACTATTGTCAATCAAAATAATATAGCCTTCACAAGTACGCCGAATCACGCCAGACTACACCCTCCATCCCTTACCAATAATTGTACATCAACGGACGGTCAAGCTCAGGATCGCTGACGTCACAGCCCGTCCCGGCGAGTGTAGGCTGTTGACACACTGGTGCTGAGTCGAGTCGTCTTGTGCACTTACTCAGTAATTTATGTCGGCTTCGTGTGCAGCCTGCATTAATACAAGGTGATAGTATAGGGATAGTCTTCAGCTTGTAGGTTTTGGATATGTAAATTCGTTGCCTTGCCATGAGTTTTGGTAAGGGTTTTGTAAGAGAAAGCTTGTAGAGTAAAAAATAGTACTAGTAGTAAATTAGGATTAAAGTATGTAAGAGATTAAGATACCAGTCAGCAAGATTGAAACGATATTGTTTGCGTTGTTGTTCTGTTCTATGTTTATAAAGATACACGAGGTAAAAACATGAATGGAACTCAATAATGGACAATGCATTCTTGTTCTTCATTTAACAATTTGATATAATATTTAATAATAGACTTGACAAAGTATCACTTCAAACCAACATAATAATATCCAATAAACAATTTCCAAGATTAAACTTATCAAAGAAACCAATACTTTCACAATACAGTTCCCTTGAAGGCTGAAGTGTGTCTATTATAAAGATTTCTCTTATCGCTTTAAAACAATATTTAGGCATAACCACCTATTAAAATTGTTCGATGTACTTTTTGAGAATGCTAGTTATTTGTATACAGTGTACGGTAAAACTTGGTCCTTTTATTCGTGGAACAAAAGCACCGGTAATAACTCCTCCTTGGTACGCTCGTGGACAACTGAAACAACTCTATGGACTTCGCGCGAAGTACATTGACGGCCAGTAAGGTGTGTAGTTTGGGAAACTTTTTAAAGGAAAAACTTTTGTGTACCGCTTCGAAACAAGTCCTTCGTTGTAAAAAATCCTTTGATGTAGTCATGCCTTTATATTTTAATAAGTACGCGCTGTTTGTTTGAGATAATGCAAGAAAGTATCTTTAGGTAAATGTTTGGTAAGTTACTATCTAATCTATTCTTCATCTGATTTGAATTTGATAATATTACGACAGTTAGATTTAATAGTATTGATTAAGCGACACACACCTAATATTTGCTTTGTGCTTTCAAAAAAATATATAAAAGTACTGCAAATATAATTAGGTGAACTATGTGTCTGAGTCATTGATCCTTCTGTGGACTTCCCCGAGCTTATTTTTTTATAGCGATAGAAATAAGGACTAGTATAAAATTAAACAATAATTGGAAAAGGAAACGACTGTTGCAAGACCATCCAATAATTACACCACACATATTCACTTTTATTCAAAACTGCATTAACAATTCTACTAATTTTGAACTAAGATACTATATTTTGCTGCCTCTCACGTGTTTTCTATGAAATTGAAACGGAGATAAAAGCCATGGCGTGGTCACGGGGCGAGGTCTCGACTCCAACTTCGCGTTCATATAATTAATTCCCATGTGAATAAAACTATACAGAAACATACTCTAATTATGAACGTCAGTCACGATCTCTGAGGTTTAAATCTGAATTATTACTGGAAATGTAACGTACATAGGTTTTAGGAACTGGTAACTAGTGTATGAAAGATAAAATCTAACTAAGTCGTAACTATAATAGATGAAGGATAGGAATGAATGATGGATAGTTGAAGTTGGTTTATAGTAAGCTGTGTTTGCTGATGTCAGAAAAGAGTTAGGTGACCGTTTTTGCACCTTAATCAGACTACCGCCTGGTCCCGTTCTTTAAATTCAAGTTTCCAGCCGCCTTTTTATGGTACCTATACTTAAGCCCACATTTAACACATATTTCAAGTTCATTTTGAAGATTGGAGTCTATGAGCATATGCGGTCTAAACAATCACAACAATACTTACTACTTTTACTGTCTAGCTTCTAATACAATTCTCGAAACATCTCAACAACATCAATGCATTTTAACAATTCAATGTATCATAAAGTAGTACAATGAAAGTTAGGAACAGTAATATCCTTGTGCGGGAAGACGTAACGTTATTGCGTTATAAAACTATAAGAATCCCCCGCGAGTGCACTTGGAGTTCAGTTTAACTTGTGAACGATCCGCAAATATGAACCGGACTGTACCACCTTTTGAGTACTTCGCCAACTACATATGAATTTTATTGGATATCCTGTAATAGATCTGTTTCAATTTAATTTTACCCGTAAATACAGATAGATCAATAATAAGAGATACAAAAAATCTATTCATAATTAATGCTCAATTTCTATTTAGTTATTGTATAAATGTAGAACGAGGTTATTAATCCCTGATCCTAGCTCCGTAAGTAAGCAAAACCCCGCTGTAAGATAATCGGCTCATTTGTGTTTCTTTTATCTATGAATACAAGTAATCTTTCTAATTCTTTAATAGGTATCTTAATAAAAGATGGGAAGTTTATCCTGGTCTCATACAAAAATGATTTATTTTCATTTGTTACCAAAATCAACACTTGGCAAATGTCAGTATTATAAAGGTCATCGTTACGATAGGATAAAAGCCCACACTACACTATTTCTTATGTGGGACGAGAAATATAATAAAGAAACTCACAGCAAAAAAGATTTTCAGAGCAAATCTCATAAAGTCAAAATATCAGGGCACTAATGTAAAAAACAAAATATGTCCAGCGTTAGCGGAGTGATTCCACTTTGATCGCGACCAGTTTCATCATCATCATCATCTCAGCCATAGGACGTCCACTGCTGAACATAGGCCTCCCCCTTAGATCTCCACAGATGCCTGTTAGAGGTGACCTAGCGACCAAGTTAGGTTCACAAAACTGATAATTGCACTAGCTCGTCAAAACTCGTATCGGTTATAAGAAGGTCTTCACATACAAAAGAAAACCAGCAGGGTCTAAGTTTACTCGGTAAGTTAGTTAACAAATCGATTACATCAATAGCTACAAATTGTATGAACTAAGGCGACTGACTCGCCAAACACACTCGAATCTGCATAGCTACCTCAAAAGGGAGGGAGTTAACTGAATCTGTTGATCGGGCTATTAGAACCAATGTACACGACTTGAGTGTTCGATAATGTTTGTTACTGAGAGGGAAACTTATCGAATCTAACTCATGAAAATGTTATTTTTTTTCAATTATTTTTCAATACCTGAAGATTTTGATGTGGCTTTTATGATTAAACGAAGTTAGTCCTTAGGTAGTTTAACTTCTGTGGAAGAAATAGAGAGATATGTAAGATGTGCTCATTCTTACAAAAGGATTGACTGATTTTATTTATTCAGTCTAACCACTATAATCGTGTAATTGGCCCAAAACACTTACAGGTACTGCATTTACGCTTCAATCCTGATCCGAGGGATTAACAATAGTCTATTAATTTAGTGCAACGCCGGTCTCAGATGGTGTGAACCGGCCGTCCATTACGCGCAAAGCTCAGGATAACTCTATAATATTGCGTTGCATTGCAGTAATGTACTGCATATTACTTGTCATTAGGCACAAGCCAGGTAGATCCGGTAATTAGTTTGCCCAATGACGGTATAATTGTCCGTAGAACATTAGCTATGGGCGATTAAATAAATACGGGAATATTAGGTGTTTGCGGCGCCAGTTGATTCAATTATCGAGGTTGTGTTGGATAGGGCGATACTCTTGGATAACTGACTATGATACCGGTTGTAATGTGAACCTTACTTCATATAAGTTACTTTCTTAAACATAATATAAATATTTTTCTGGCGGATTGGTTTGCTTGAATTTAGAGTTGGGTTCAGTTACCAAAGCATTACCAAACTTTGCCATTTGTCTATGATTTATAATATACGTTTACATACTAATTAGACATTTTAATTACGAAATAACACATCACTATTTACAAAAAAAATCCAGAACAAATCTAGCTCAAAAACTTCAAACTACAAAAAGAAAAGAGATAATTTCGCAGCAAAGATTCAGCTGTGGATACTTATTCTTCGGGACTGCAGTGCGGTGAAACGTAGGCAAACTTCGTACTTTATGCCCCTGATTTGATATGTTACCTAGTTTCCAAACAAATCTTTTGCTACATCTTGTTTAGTGACATAGATACTCGTTTTTGTAAACTTTTTTATTTAACTGTATGATTCACACTTTTGAATTAAGTACCTATACATCATTTTTCACCACAAAAGAGTGTAGGTTCTTCGATCCTCCGTCCCTATCCTAATTTATGAAAATAAATTAAAGAGAAAATAGGTACCATACTAATTTATCATGTTAATCATTATAATTAAAATTGTATATTGGAAACTTTCTAACTACAAATAATGTTTAAATTAGAATGGTAACGCATAAAATTCATAACAAGTCATATGTATGCAAAAAATATGAATTCATAATTCAAATTAGTTTATCAGTCTCTTTTTAAAATGCGCGGTCTGAGCTCATTGTTATGTATTCACTGGGAACACAACTAGAAATGCTTTACACAGAACTGCATCTTAATCAACCAAGACAAAACAGATTAAATTAAGTATGCACACAATTTGTTCGAGAAAATCCAAGTCGTACACTGAGCAACTCTTTTACTAAGTAATACGTTAAAATGTCAAGTGAGCAAAGTAGACACATATTTTATATTGTTGAAATAAAAAAAAAAACTTCTTTCAAGTACTTCTTTAAGGGGGAGTCTCGTGGCCTATCAGTATTCCGTACACAGTTCGACGGGGGAAACAAATTTTCAAAATTGAATTTTCGGAAACGAGTTGAATGCGACACGGAGGGGTACACAAACTCGAAAACGAAACGAGATTTTTGTCATCTTAACAATGACTTTTATGATTGTTTTAAGACGATTCTGGCTTTTAAGAAGTTTTATTCGTTTGTTAATTGATTTACTAATTTATTTTGTTTACTTTGTTTCAATAATATCCACAAGGGATTATGGTCTACCCATAGAATAGGAATGCTTTACGATCTTATTAACTTTTTAAAATATCATTATTTTTTTGGTCCAAAAAAGATACTATCGATACTAAATAATTTAACTGACAATGCTTACCTACTGATATTTTGGTCACACCGCAAGGTTGACACGTTGATACAATTAACTGACTTCTTTGAGCATATTGTCTGATAGGTACAGTCAAAACAATGGGTAAAAAAAAACATAAATTATGTAACTGTGTAACATTATAGAACACTTGTGTGAATGTACGACTCGCACTTAATCATGTGTTTTCGTTTTGATTTAACATTGATTTTATCACTTTTCTTGATAAATATATTTTTAAAACAAATATTTTGATGCCACAAATCATTATCAATGGCTTACTTTTCAGTTGCAGTGTTATCTAGGTTTTAAGTATTTCTGAATTCCGTTTCCAAAATTATCTAGGCCACTGCTTCACCTACTTACAAGCTCGCCTGCTTCCGAAATGTTCGTGATTTATTGCAAAACGAGCAAATTAAAATAGGATCTTATTAACTGCAATGTTTTTCATTTTCTTCAGATGAAAATTGTTCTCAAATAAACGTGAGATAGAAATTTCAGGTAGGAAGCAAAAGAGATTCTTGTTATACCTCAAAGTAAGGAAATTAAATAAGGCCACAATTTTCCTGTTTTGTCCAAGTGTCAATAGCACAATTTACAATGACAGTTGTGTGTCTGACGCTTCAAAAACACTCCAATTTTTCAGTCTTATAGACGTTCGATAGCTATGAAAGATATGAGTACTACACCATGTATACGGTGCCTCGATATGACCAAGGAGTTTAAATGCTCTGTGTCAATACAAAAGATGCGATTAATTCTTCAAGTTCTCAGTCATTGAATATTCTCAGAATTATATTGGAACGAAACAAAGGTTTATCAGGCTGACTTTATTCTAAAATCCTATTTAGCAATGCAGAGAGAGAGACAAGAAAAAATCAAGGTATCAAGTCTTACGAGTTAAAGTCGTGGATAAGTCGGCACGGGCATTAAATTCTAGTCTTTGTGCAATTTAACTACTGCAGCTAAAGAGATAATGCTCTCAAAGTGATTTCACACAGTTTAGCTCTTAGTCGGCACGGGTAGTCAGCTGGGGTATATTTATGTTATCTAATATTTTAGATACTTTATCTTAAAATGTGTATACAACGCCTTAGAGACTTGTGCTAAAATTATAACACTACATTTTGGATCGAACGCTCGAATGCCGCATTGAGGAAATATTCTAAGTAACCACTACTTCATAAGATGTCCTTTAACTTAGAATATTGAATATCATTATATTATGAGATACCTGCTATAAAAATAACCTTTACATCAATGCTCCAGAGACTAAAAAGTGAAAACACAAGAATTAGCACAACCACACCACTAAAAACGACCATAACCAACCAAAGAGGTTAACATATCTCCACAAAAGTTAGACCCACTTGACCAACATAAATACTCTATGGCCGTAACATTGGGAGGCAGGAATTGCAATAGCTGCAGTGAACAGCCCGTAATAGGTCGCTAGCTGCGCAATAGACACCACAATGGCCCATTCCCCTAGTTGACTCTTGCAGCTTGCGTGAGATGACATACTTGCCCCCGAGTGGGGGAAAAGTGTTGCCGTATTCAATATTTATTGTATTACTATGAGCAAGAGTGGTAGTGGGTTCTTGTAAAAAACTGATGTGTTTTTGTTAACTTTTTTATACGTTCATCCTACTGAAGTACTGTGTACTTCCAGCACGTTATTAAAATAACTGAGCAATTGTCCGAAGTGCCATTAATTGCCAACTGGATTCATATGATGATGATGGTAGATGATCGTCATCACTTAAGAAAAAACATACTACGTTGGTACGGCAGATATTGTTTAAACTTCGTTCCATTGTTATTTCTGGCTATCAAGAATTGCCCTATACGAAAATTCTATTCTTAGATCGAAATTAACCGTACTACCGTATCCCATAAATTTTCTAGCAATGGCAAAATTTATCCTTAAATCTGGCAGCCAATGGGGTTGCATGCTCACATATTGATATTCAACCAGCAATGCAGAGCCGTGCGTCGAAATATAAACAGCACTAACATAGCTTTATTTCAAAACGAACTTTGGTTTCCGATTCATAAACGCTGTTGAGAATTTCATTACAAGAACCTCTTGCTTTTACAGTCTTATTGGTATTTGTATTGTACTCTATATTTAAGATTTTATTAAGCCTTGATTGAAGTAGGTATTTAATTAAGAAACTTCAAAAAGGACGAAGAATGTGGGTATTCTTTGAGTAATTTGGACATTATATTCATAGCTAAAATCCAATCGTTCTTTTATAGTTAATCTTTTATTTACGTTAACTTTATAGATTTCTAGAATTAAAAGATCTCTTTTGTTAATAAATAAACTTACCTCAGCTTATCAACTTAGCAGTTTTTGTTCTTGTACGGAACAATTATATTAACAAATGCTGCTGAACACCCTTTTAGTAACGAGTTCCTGAGTCCGTCACACGATACCCCTCGGAATTAAGATTTTCTAGCTGCTGAACTGCCAGAGATTATAGCGTTTTCTGAGTCACGGAATGGATTTAATGGATGGATATGAAATGCCAACCAGGCATTGACCGCATAAAGCGCAGTTAAACCTTCAGATTGATCGACCCACGTGGCTGTTCATGAGCTACAAGTTTCTCTGAAAAATAAACAAAATATGTAAGTGCAATTGCAAACAAAACGTAGCCTGATACGCGATTCAACCAATACAATATTTTCTGAATTCATTAAAAAATCCGGTAATTATAATACGCTTTAATTCTTCATTTAAACTTAAATATTGTACCTACTACATGTTCTGCATCAAAATCTATAGATATCTACTTAACAATTATTCGGAGTGAGCTGGGGCTCACAACTGGATATAAATCTCTTCGAAGTAGCGGCACTACAGTTTTAGTGAGTCTGCTAATCGCTCTGGTCGCTCAAGTACAGCTAAAATCGACTATTGAGTATACCTTATTGGTTCATAGAATACTATGGCCTTTTCGAATAGTGGCGAGATGTGATGGCATACCAATGAATACAAAGACACGATAATTATTTAGATTGTTATAGTCACTATTGAATTAATAAAATGTCAAATCATTTGTTAACGATTATTTTTTTGTGTCAAAAGATATGGAAATAGATTTGTTCAAAGAAATACCAAATGAGGACGTGGGACGAATTAACATAACAAGAGAATATATTTAGTAATAATTTGCCAATTACCCGTGTATTATTTATTACTTATAAAATAAAGTAGGTAGTCTAAATATGAATACACACTTGAACCACTAACACCAGTCTATATCTCAGCCAAAAAATAAACCAAAAATGTCTAACGAATTTTAATTACTCCAAACTAAACGACGAAAGTAATTAGGAAAATTACAGCACGTACGTAAGCTTATGGTCTTAAAAGTTATAATAGAAAGAGCACTTTGTCATGTCAAGCTTTTAGCAGCCTCTTTAATTTCTCTTTGTGCAGTAAATGAAGACATTAAATCGTTTACGTCAGGGCATAATGAGAGAAAGTAAATGAATCAGGACCTACGTACAATATGAGTTTAATGAATTGATGTAATATTACAAGGGTCTGGAGGAGTGCTGTTTACTTTATTATTGTACTTGTGTGTACTTCTTCCGAGGTATATTAACTATTGAATAGGTTTTGAAGTGTCTTTATTACATAAATATTTAACCTTATTTGAATTGGGGCAACCTTAAATATAATTTGTTTTATACCTAACCATAGACTATCGTTTTTAATAATTTGACATGCAGATTTCAGAGGAAAAAAAGATTACGCCTTCTATGAAACTCCATTCGTTAAAATACCTATCCATATTACTCGGACAGTCAAAAAAAGTAAAACATAGCAAAGCCCTTCAGGGTACTCGCTAATTATATTCTTTGCTAAACTTACAGCAATTATACCAACTGAAAAAAGTACGTTATAGAAAAATACAAGTGTAGCAATATAATTAAAATTTAATCTCTACGCAATAAAAGGAATAGCGTCGGTGCGTAATAAAGTCTTTGTTATGATTCCATTTGAAACAAATGAGCTCGAGACAGAAGCCCTTAAATACTAATTGCAGGTTTCAACCACACACTCAAAGCTGCAAGTTTAAAAAGAAATAAATTAAAATAAATTGCTTGTATTATCTGCTTTTTAATCAAATGTGTATAACTCATTTGAATAGATAAAAATACAACCCTTAAATACTAAAGGATTGGAGATAGTTTAGATTAAGTCTCTGCAAACTGTAGGTTCTTATACATACACAGATAGTCTACCAATTTTATCCTAGTAACCTTTCTGCTAGGAACCGAGGTATTCACAGAGTAGATACCTCTATATTAAACACAAATTCCATGTACTTGCATTATACCTCTGTAAATGTATCAATTTCGAGAACAGTATTCACATACATCCCACACGAGTAATGTTATTTCAAGGAACTGTTATTTTCATCGATGTTCCTTATTATTTGTACATCACTGATTAATTACAAAATGATTAAATAAATATTCGCAAATTAAATTTTGAACATTTGTAAAATACAAAAGCATTGTGCCTGTAATACTTGTATCACAGCACGACTCGTACTGTAGATTCAATTTTAAGAATTTGCTCCAGTCGACGTTCGCATCCTGAATAGCAATGAAGCCAAGTTATGAGTAGTGCTTTCTAAGTATTGTTCAGCGCGTTATTTTAATCTATGGCTTAAGTTTATGAAATTTTATTAAAATCTTTTAAATATTCGATCTGTGTTCGGTTTTTGATAGGATAATTTTATGGATGTACGTGAGAGCTGGCGCGTGATATTATTGGGTCTTTTTTTCTTTTTGTTGTTTTGAAAATAGATCTTTAACTTTAAATGCACAATTATAGTTTTGAGCTCTTTTTGAATTCAGATTTAATTTTAAAACACTAACTTGTAAAATCAATTTTATTTCATAACATATTTTTATATTGTTTCATGTCATTTCAATCCATATTGACTAGATTTTTTAGTAACCTAACCTAACCTGACATAAACAATATCAATTTTGCCAACGAAGAATCTATTCTACAAACCAGTAACACATAATCACACCAAAACCACCACAAATTCATTAATTAAAACCCAAACCCATATCACAGATACGTCATTTTACACCGTAAACAACGTTCGGTATACGGCACATTCACCAGTAAATCGCAGTGCTATCAAAATCTTCATACGTTTCAGTCAATAATACGCCGCTGTCGTGCACGGTATTCGCACATAGCACCAACGGAAATTGAATGCGAACTATCGACTATGGACAGACCTGACATGATGCCGATGGACGTATACATTCGACTGACGTATCTGTCCATCAGTTTGGACAAAGACAGCCATCTAGCGTCCGAAACATCAAAGACTAGTTGACATGTTTCAATTATCAACGAGTCATTGCGATTGCTTTAGTGTTTTATTTTGTTATGTTTGCTTTCGGCTATTTCGATTTTGTTTGGTACGGTGACAATGGATTTTTTAGGCCAATGTTTGGTGGTGCTGCCGATAGGGCAGAGTCAACAGTTTTATGGAATTTCTTTGTTTGTTGCAGGTTTTTGGGAAATATTTTTTAGAACTTTTTGAAGACTCGTCAAAATAAAAACTTTTTTTTAAATAAAGTTGCTCTTCTGGCTCTGTGTTTTTTACAAGTTATAGTTAATGACACAATGTAGGTAACAGTTAAATTATACAAAGTATATTTACCTGGTTATTGAATAGCCTCCCTTTCGAATAGTCTTGAAATAAACTGGCAATGTTAAATCAGCCGTGAAAAGTTCCTTTCAAAGTAATTACAATATTCCCCTATTCATATTGATTGAAACCTAATTAATTTAATAATCTACCGTCGTATTATGGTCTAGTTCAGTTTATATTCAATATTGATACTGAAATAATACTCGGGAACATTAATTAACTAACATTTAGTCAGAATTCCGAAATTGGCTGTGTGAGGCTTATGCGATAAATTTTCATGTAAACCATAAATTTCATTAAACTTTTAAGTAAAAATTATTACCTGGATGCCTGCTCTGGTATTAAAGGCTCATAAAATGTATCCGTGTAAACAGTTTTTAGGGAACTGCTTTCAGATTTTTCTGCAGGTAGATTTTCTTTAATCTACTTTTAAGTAGAATTGGTTGCGTTATATTTTTGAGATTTCCTTTATATTGCGAATGAATTTACAAATACAGACATTTTATTATCACATGGTTAAAAAAGCTTTGCGCGCTATAAGTAAGTCAACAATGACATTAAAAAAACTTAACATACCAATATACCCATCAATCCCTAAAACAGTCTACACAAAAATAAAAGTTCCTACTAAATTATTATGTTGCTCTCAAAATGATCCGACCACTAATAGGCCTCATGAAGAACTTTCTTACAAAAGCAGAAAACTTTTCGTTCGGAAGCCACGTACCTAAGTAGCAAAAGATTCCCCAACTATCAGCAACTTTCAATAATCCCGGTAAGTCGATTGTAGCCAAACTTATTTGGGAAGACGAGTGCGTGTAGTCGTTTTAGATAAAGCAACATCTGCTCTATAGAGTTCTCTTCAACATATCTTTTGTTACTAGCTGTTGCCCGCGACTTCGTTTGCGTGGGCATATAGAATTTCCAATTTGCCAATTTTGTTTATTTAATTGTTCATTGCTCAACCCCCGTAGGTGATGGCGTGATTATGTATAGCCTATGTGTTGAACCGGCCCCCAGGTAATTGTCATGCAAAATTTGATTTAAATCTATGCAGTACTTTTTGAGTTTATCCGGGACAAACGTACAGACAAACAGATAAACAGACATACAGACAAAAATTCTAAAACTACATATTTGAGTTCAGAATCGATTATGGATCACCCCCCAAGTATTCTTAAAAAAAAATATTCAATTTACAGTTTTGACTTTCCTATCATTTTATTATATGTATATAGATTTTCACGCTCGTTTTCCCTATGATCTGAGCAGAAGTTTGAACGCTTCTATACTTGGTGATGGCTCTATTCTAGTATATAGAATGACGGGTTTATTCTAGAAGGAATATGAAAGGGCGCTTCGGTCGTACCTTTTTACGGAATAGTTTTTGTGGAATTTTGGCTTGAGAATATGAAAAAAAGATTTTGTTGGGTAACTTTCGTTTTATAAGTATTTTAAGGTGAATGCAAGTCTCTGGAAAAAGCTAAGCTAGATTTACTCTACTAACTTATTTTTTCGTGGAAATTTTAGAAGATGGATAAATGGTTAATTCACCTAAAAATGACTTTACATACTGATAAGTAATATTTTGTGTTACTCCAAAACATAGGGAAATAGACAGAATTAATGTAATATGTCCATTCAAATTAATATTACTTAGTCCTGCTATTACATTATAACGCGGGTAATCCTCGATCAATCATCTAGCTGCACATGTGTAGGCCACGCTAAGACTAGAACTAACATAGGATTAACATAAATAATATCCTCAGGCCCTAACTAGGTAGTAGGCAATACGGGAGGGATATAAACAAAAATAGGTGATACCTAATTACGGGGTGCTAAACTTACCTAGATTGCCGAAACTAAAATATGTTCTGCCCTTTTCTACTGCTTTTTCATATTTATCAATTTAATAGGAAACTTATATTATTATCGTACATCATGCCGGGTTGAGAAAGTCAGATAAGCAGTCTTTGTAAAACTCTGGTACTCACCTGCATTCGGTTAGACTGGAAGCGAACCCCAGCATAGTTGGGAAAAAGCTAGGCAGATGATAATTGTGATACATTATTTTTATGACGAGTTCCTGTAAATAAGAAACGAATCATTTAGTTTACGGTTCGCTCTACCTTTAAGCTGTCAAAAATCTAGGCAACGTCAGAAAGGTAGTTTTTTGCAAAAAAGGTTATTATAATAAAGCAGAATATCAACATGTTTTTACGCTTCCGATAAAAATCTGGTCTCTTCTCTCGTAGAGGAAACGGCGCCAAATGAAATCTTTTACAACGATCTGTTAATTTAAAAAGATGCTAATCTCTGTGTGTAGGTATTGGGCAGCTCTGGTGTGACATGGTTCATGTGAATGGCATATTTTACACTTGTGTACAATGTTATCTCTTCACTTTTTATGAAAATTGTCGGTTCAGTCAGGATTTACTTAGCATTTTTACAAAAGAGAGAAAGACATACTAATATATCATGAACGCTTATTGTATGATATTTTTTGCAATTTAGTTTTGTATGATAGGCACTATAATTAAATGAAATTCACATACTAAATCCGGTATTAATGAGATAGAGATATATGCTAGCTACACTTACTACACATGCATTATCGATACATAACTTACTTATATCTACATATATGACGTTTTATTGTTATTTATCTTGACGATAAGATTAAAAAACAGCTGACATTACATCATCAGACGTATTTAAGATATACTACCTAAATAAGGATATCACGAATGTCATACAAGGACGAACGTGATCACTAAAATAATTTTATCGTCCAAATTATTTGGCTTACTAATCAAAGAATAGACACAATAGTCAAAATTAACTTCTAAATTAGGTTTTACTTATTAAGTACTAATGTTTTCTTTCGCCCACTGACTGCGACGCTTTGCGTGGGTTTGCGAACTTCAAAAAGGTCGAACCTTTAACCCTGTCGAATAAAATATAAATTTAATGAGGTCAAAATAAATATTTATAGTTTTTACTCTTGCACACTTATTTATAATGTTTAAAAAAATATTCAGGGCAGCCTGGTTCATTTTCCATGTTCTTCAAAACACCTTAGCTTAAAAAAACATGACGTGTATCTACTCGTATGATATTCCATAGTGCTGAAAACCGAAACAGTACTGAACAAACCGGATTTTCAATTTCCTATCCGGACCAAACACTTTCCTTGAGAGAGCATTTTTTATACTTTCACTGTTTACCTATTACGTGGTGTCTGTGTACTTTGTATGTGTGGGTAACACATGAGTAAGTTTTCCATTTTGCGAGCTCTTCCGTGTGACGTTCGATGCTGAAATGAGGTTTCAGCTGATGAACCTGTAACAAACAGGCTCTTGTTTATATTCATTTATCCAGTTTCTTACCTCTGAAACCTATAAAATATGTGTTACCTATAAAAAATGCTGAAATCTTATTTAATACAATAAATGCGGAAATAAGTTCGTCGCTTTGTTGCATTTACACGCCAAAACACCTACATCTTTCTAAAATTAAATAGGTATACAAATACTTCAGAGCCTAAGAAAGGAGAAGCTATTTTTTATCCAGGGGCGAGGTAGTTCTATCGAGAAAAGCCGGTACTGAATACTACTAAAACTAATCCGAAACCTAGATAAAAATAAGTATCAAAAACTGGAACAATTGAAAAAAATCGCTTTTACATTCCTTTTCCTAAAGCCTTAATCAACGATTTAAAGTTCATTAACCCCACCAGCTTCATAAATACGGGTCTTCAGCCCATTCGGTTCATGAACAGCCAATAGGCTTTATGCTCTTAATTCCCAGATCAGTAGGAAATACGAGCTAAGCCGTGAAATTGCCAAACATTTATATAACGCCTACGTGAAAACTGGAAACTAAATATCATTCTATTTGATTTAATATTCTTTTACAACTTGTTGGAAATTATGAATAAAAGATGTTTTGTTCAGCAATAATTGTTAAAGTTAATTATCCTCTTAGATGCTTAATAACTATTGTTTTATGATACCTGAAAAAAGATAAAAAAAATTGTAAGTACTTATTAATTTATAATTATCATACACATCTTTTGTCCACAACTTCGACTACGTGGACTTAGAATATTGCGCGTTATTAAAGTAAACTCATAACTATGTCAGTATAAAAATACTCATTCTAAAATTCATTCATTCTTCATTATAATTTCAATATCAAAACTCACATTCTACTACCAAGAACCAAGATAGCATAATAAAATCAATTCCTAAACATTGGCCACACCACCCCGTTAAGCTAAAATTAGTGAAATAGTAAAATAGTGTAGTACGAAATTAAGCAAGTTCATAATGAATATTTATTGGTTTAATACGGAACAGCTGGGCACCGCCGGGCAAACAATCGCCACTGCATACGGGGAATTGCAACGATAAGTGGCATTTTTTATTGCTGCAACTATACTCTTCCGCAGAAAGTAATCGAAGTTGTATATGGTTATGAAAAAATATTGCTATACGACTGTTGGGAGTAACCTTTGGGTTTCTAAAGGTGTGAAAGCAAAGATTTTTGCCCAAATGCTGAAATCTCAGTCTATTTGAAGCAGAGATTTGACTACGTAACTTTATTTTATTAACGTAGATGTCAAAAGAGCTAAAAGGTCTTTAGGTTTAACCAACTCAGCCTATATATAGGTACGGATTAAGCTCTCACTCTGTCTTTATAAGATCTATTTGGCCCAATTTATAATAAATTGTTTTTGTTTTTTTTTTCTCAGATTCCCAATAAATATACAAAATGTTTTTATTGAATCAAAATTAAAATGTTCACTTTTTAACTATTTACTACGGATTGGATGCAAAGTTTGCATTACACCATAAAAATTCTAAAGCACCTTTAAACAGACGTGAAAAAATACCTGATTAATGTCGCACAAAGCAAAGCTTTTGTATTTTCTTTTTATATCAATTGAAATAAGTCTTACTTTTTCTTTTTTCAACAGCCAAGCCCATTGGCAATGCATTAATTAGGTACCTACTTATTAAATAATAGCCTTTAAGATAAAGTTTGCCACAGTGTAATAATCTCCGCATCATGAACACTAAACAGTTCAAGCTTAACTTTACTTTTTAAACTAGTAAAGAGACATAAGCCAAGTACTAGCATTCAAATAACCTGTAACAAAGTCTAGAGAGTAGTTTTAACCCGCAAACATGTACCTGAATCCACTTAACAGTCCCATTGTCCCATAGGCACATCACTACGGAGTCGAAATGCTCCCTCTGTTTGTGTCGCTAAATAAACTGAGGACTGCTATCAAGCTATCAAACCTTAGGAAATCGCCGCCAATACTGTGCAGTGTGGGCTTTCCTTGAATCAATTTGTATGTGATTGTTGTGTGAGCATTTCGTGGACGATAGTCTTTTTTGTCTTGTGATGGTCATTTGTTTATTTCAGAACGTTTGGTTCCCCCATCCTTTCTTCAATTAATTAAGTTTATTTAGTTAGTTTCTTTTATTAAATAAAGAGGTTGTGTGAGGATGATGAGAATAATGATTCTTATATTATTACATTATTCTACTTTATAGGGTCAGTACCTGGCCTCAAACAGCGAAGAATAGAGAAAAGTGTAAGGCTATGGGGGAGGGTTTTGCCCAGCAGTGGGACAACATAGGCTAATAAAAAAAGGGTCAGTAACAGTTTAGTAAGCCCTGTAACATACCGAATATCAAAACTGTATAATTATCATAATAATCCTCATTAAACTTGCTAATGTCGTTAGAGCAACAATCCTTATAATATTGTAGAAAAGGGGTGATAAAATCAGCTGACTTTAATGGTCTCAGCCTAGACTAGGTCAAGATAGGAATACAAAGGTCTCTTTGAAAGTCTTTGTAAAAAGAAAAAAGTGAGCATCAAGTAAATGTTTTAAAGCTTTAATTCCACATCAGTAGCTTCTTTGTGGTCGGAATAAAATCTTTCTAAAACTAAATATTGGTTGGTACTTATTTGCTTAAACTCAGAGGTATATTTTTAAGTATACATAGGTATTGGTATTGCTCAGAAATAAAACCATGCATATTATAGATGTTCATTCAGTCTAATATATTTCTCTTACATTAAATAACTATTACTTACATAAAAAAATTAAGTTGCTGCAATAAAGTTACACGTAATAAGAGAAAAACACTATGTTACTACCTCTCAAAAAATAAATAAAATTAAATTGAATATACAAAACTGCATATTAACCACCAGCACTACATAAACCAGTAGGAGATCGAACTAAATCAAAACGAAATCCTGAACTTCCCACAAAAAATCTGGAGCTAAAATACTCAAAGTAACAAAAGGAATGTCCACTATAGTTCTGTGCGCCTGGTACCTAAGTCGTATATTCCAGCGAAGACATTGCAATACGTTTGTTTGTTCCGGACCGTATCTTCCTTTTTATAAGATGTCTTCAAGACGCAGGAGTTACGGGTCGGTACACCTTGTGAAGTTCTCAACTGTTTAAAAGCTCTTTATATTGTTTTTTAAAAAATCGAAGGTTAAAGTATTTTTTTTTTTGCTTTATGCTAAGATTGTAAACGGTCAAATTATTACATTGTCTTTTGTACACTGTTACATTTTCTATTTTGTCGAAATATCAGATTGTAAGTTATTGTCTATTGATATTATGTTGAACAAGGCACCATTTTATACCGTAAAAGTCTGTCTGTATAAAATAGGATTTAAATACAATATCGTACAAATTACGTGAAAAAACTATCGCTATAGATTACTTTCTACCATGACCAAGCATCTTAATTTGCACCATAACATTAGACGATCGTCTATACTAGCACGATAAACAAAACCATGCAGACGCCCTCTAACTTAAGAACATGATAAAATTTTATGACCTCACACGAACTCTGAAGTACAGTCAAGCTCATTCCATTGGAGCGTGTATGCACTTATGTGAGGAATAGTACGCGAATGTCCGTTAGCTCATAGTTTGGTACGCTTCCTCGATTCCTCACATTGTTCGGACAATGCCACGAACATGAATCTAAATGACATTTGAACTGTGCGTCATATGACTCGCGACAAGATTTGCTTAGAGTTTTACATATTCAAAATTTTGGCGTGGATGTTATAGTCGTAAACTTATATTATGACTCCGAAATATACGCACAGACATGTCATCGAGACATGCAGTATAAGATCTTTTACCGGGAAGTATTGGTGTCTATTTGAATATGACATCTGAAATATTTTTCTTTACGATATTAAGGTATAGGTCAATCTTTATTATTTTAAATACCCTTTCTTTACTTTTACTATATTATTTATCTTCAGATCAGATCCTTAAACCCAAAGCTACACCCGATACTCCCCAACCGTGGTCACAGGACTTGACAAACGGATAATAGTCTGTCGACTCGTGTTCAACATGCAATGTAATTAGTTGTACGTTAATTTAGACGTGTGCTGTATCTTGATAGGAGAACAAGAGACTACTCTAATATGTTCAGCAATATCGGGGATATGACGTCGTAACTGCTGATTAGGTGACGATGAACAACTACAGTTAAAGCTTAGCCTGTAATTCATTGGCGATATGCTTATCATACTGTATCACTTATTTATTTACAAATCATCATCACTATACAAAACATCACTGAACAAAACGATTTTTACACGCTTTTTATTAGCTTCACCTGTATGTTTGTAACCGACTTCTTTCGGCGCGATTTTGACCCACTTTAAACGGCCAGATTTCGTTCAAACTTTGTAGATTTATTGAGGACCGATGACAATACACTAATTTGATAAAATTATTCCATTTTTAACCGACTTCCCAAAAAGGTGGAGGTTACACATACACATCGATTACTCCGAGGTTTATAGACCGATTTACGTGATTCTTTTTTTGTTCGACTCGGAATAGCTGCCAGTTAGTCCCATAGTCATCAGGTCAGGATCTGATGATGGAAACCCTGAGAAATCGAGGGCAACCTTCAAAAGTTGTAGGCATACATAGGGTAAAAACTTTACACTTAGGTGTACGCCTAAAAGCACTATTCAACTGTGAAGATTTGGAGCTGACCTGATGATGGAGACCAGAGAGGGTCGAGGGAACTCGACAACTGAATATGTAAACTACCTCGTGTTTGGGCTTAAATTATTCGTATTGATAAGACCTATGCAACAGTGAAGATTTGGAGCTAACCTGATGATGGAGACCAGAGAAAGTCGAGGGAACTCGACAACTGAATAATGTAAAATACCTCGTTTGGACTTATATTCTTTGTATTGATGAGAACTTCCCACTTGTATGGATAGTGACAACTATTCGTATCACTGAAAAGCTTTAAATAAATAACCTTTTTACAAAAAATTTAAACCGACTTCCCAAAACACTAAAAAGCAAAAAAAAACTAATTTTAGGTGCATCGGCCTAGAAGTCGGTGGCAAAATTAACTTAGTAACATCCATTAGACACCGACTTCTAGGCTTTTCAATTTGCAAAATATGATTTTTGTTAATTTATATAATTTTCATCTATAGTCGATAAGGTAAGAAAATTATTTAAAATTTTCTAGAATTTTTCTCTACAGTCGATAAGGCAGGACTCGACGTTAATTTTTATTTCCAATAAATTTTCTTTAGCCGTTTTCTCTAATATTGACAAATTTTTGTATACTAAAGAGAATTTTAATTCTACAAAACAAATAATAGTTTTAAAACAAACTAAAAAGTAGAAAATAAATAATAGTAAAAAAAAACTAAAAAACACGCTTTTTATAGAAAAAACGAACTAAAAAATAGAAAATAAATTTTAATGAATTTAAATTAAGAAAACAGTGTTAAAAATTTCAATGAATATAAATTAATAATAGTGTGAATACAAAAAAATATTTAAAAAAAGCGTGGGGTGCTTTTTAAGATATTATCGAAATGAAAATCACTGTACTCATATCTGTCAATAAAATATTTATAACTATTAACACCATGCACCCCACGGTTTTTTAAATATATTTTTTTTGTATTCACACTATTATTAATTTATATTCATTGAAATTTTTAACACTGTTTTCTTAATTTAAATTCATTAAAATTTATTTTCTATTTTTTAGTTCGTTTTTTCTATAAAAAGCGTGTTTTTTAGTTTTTTTTAACTATTATTTTTTTCCAATAAATATTTTCACTCACTACCAAGACCAAAAGATAATAGTCTACAAATAAGCAAACACTAGTCCGTTGATTACCAATAAAGAATCTATTAAGAAAGCAATCATGAGCGTCTGTCACTCCCGCGATGACTGCCCGTGACGACTCGAAGTTCTCAATGTCACGATAAATAGCCCCTAATATACTTAGGTGGGGACGAGGATCCCGTAATAGCTTGGGGCGTAACGTGATTTGCTAGTTCTCTATTACCTTAATGCCCCACAAGTATTCCAACAAAGGATCTTAATATAATATCGACGAGGCCGTGTGTACTAGAATTTGAATAGTCTAACAATTTGTAGGTGTATCGAACATTAGCTTAGCTGAACTTTGTTTTATTCATATTCGCCATTGAATTGAGAACTTTTCATAATTTACAGAACCGGTTCGAATTTGTTTTAACTTAGTGTACCTATGGTGACGTTTTCAACTGCTCTGTTCAACTTGGACAAAGCGTTGGCTTTTGAATTGTAACCGGAGTGTATCGTAAATTATGTCCTATGTATTTTTTTGCCGACTCTGTTATTCTATTTCCTAATCTTTCAGTTTTTCTGTTTTCTTTATCTTTGCTTACCTCTATCGTCATAGAAAGCGAACAAAGGGTTACATTTAAGTGTATTCTCATAAATAGGACAAGATATTGCTAGGAATCACTTTGAGTCCAATTTTTAAAATTATGTCGAAACCCTTTATTTTTCTTCTCATATCGGACATAAAACACATCACCAGTAAAATATAAAGAACACCAAAACGTACCTCATTTGCACGATGATACATGCGCGTCACGACTGCAGAGTACCATCCACATAACACATAGGACCGCTGTTTATCGACATTTGATTGGATTAAACAGCGCTCACTAGTTACCAAATGCGGAGCGTAAAGTTGGTCGTAAAGCCACAAGTTCCGAGGTGTAATCGCTAGTTGTGGTAAACCAATCATGCTACCACTCAATCTGTGGAAACATGTTATAGACGGACGTGTTAATAAATAAGCATGTTTCTGAGGTGGTACTTGTGTGGATAACAACTGTAGGTATGTGATAAATATTGAGTTCATAGACGTGTCCTAATGATGTCCTCCTAGCCGATTATCGGCTACGGCGGCTGTTCTAACACAAGGAGATCAGCGCAGGACATATTATAGTGCATAAGTATTTGCGCAGACACAGGTGCACTCACTATTCCTTCACTCACATAGCGCGATGGGACGGCAATTCGACACGACTGGAGAGAGATCAGGCGTAGGACCGACATTTACGCGCTCTCCTTATTTCATCTTTATTTTATTTTTACTCAAAGGTTTTACTAAAATTCATCATCATCTGCATCATCATGAATTTAGAATTATATCAATGCTAAATGTTGGTAAAATAGGCAATATCCTAAGCTTATGAAAAAAACGCCACTCCAACATTTTCAGGTTATTTTCTAAGTAATCACATGAAAACCGATAGTTGTTTCAGTAGAAACTCTCGTCGACCAGAAGATGGTAAGTTTTAAAACATTATAAAATATCGGGAGCGCATCAAATGTTGTTGAGATGCTACTTCGTTCCAGAGAACCATATTAACCTATTTTACCAGTTTATGAGTAGTTTCGTTTGATCGTTAATACTATCAGGTGTTTCGTTGTTTTAGTATTAGTTCTAGTCTCGCAAAACTTGATAGCGGTCCGCAACTATATTCTGAGTAAAAGCATGCGAATGTAGTCATGTTTTTCCTATTGCCTAAAATCGGTTTGGACTTCCAAAAGAACTATTAGTTGATAATTGTTATTTTTATATGTTTTAGTTTATAAGTATTGTACTTATATATTGTATTTACTTTATATGGGCCTTAGTTGCCTGATGTATCTAAAGGAACAAATAAATAATAATAAAATAAATTAGATAATAATATAGTATTTAATTAAATTGCCGAAGAAGTTTTTTATCAAACAGTGACTAGACTATCAAATATACTTACATCAACAAAATAGTGAAAGGTAAACAATCAAATTTTCAGTCAGCTTCATATCAATGGCAAAATACTTCGTAGAAATCAGCCTTTACGATTTCCAATTCATTTATCGAAATAGTTTTTCGTCAGTTTTAACTGATTTTCAGAAATTTCATGTTTTGATTAAAATACCTATAGGTACGTAATTTCGTTTATTCGGGAAAGGAGTTTTCCTAGTACACTTAAGTCATCATTCCTACAAAGAATTGTCGACCAAACACACGAATCGGCCTGTTTCATGTGGCGAAACTTCTTACAACCAAGTCAAATCTAAAAGACTAAAAATATAAATACTAGGTCTCTCGAAAAAGGTAAAAACTATTTTCCGTCACCACCTTTCTCAGGCTGTGGCTAAACTATCTGTTGAGCTTCATTTGAATGTGTTCAGCAGTTTTGACGTAGAAACGACAGACAGACAGAGTTCACACATTAAAATATAAGAAACGATTTTGATAAGTTAATCCAACCAGAAATAGTTCCAATCTCACTGATCCGATGTACATCGCTGTCTTAATATCATGGCCGTCGCTATCAGCCGTCGATCGCCATCTTAAGTGCACTCCACCGAGCCGTCACTCACACCGTTGGTAACACGCCCGATATTAGCACCAACAGACATTATGATTATGATACGTGTCACTGCCCCGAGTTCTGTGCACTTGTGTGTATCATGATTTTGATGCCCCATTTTCTGTGGCTTCAAGTGTATTTGAGGTTTTTGGGGAAATGGTCATCGTGTAGAACTTTCTTAGTATTAAGCAGCTGTGATGAGATTATAGATTATAGACCTGAGAAAGTTCGATTTTAGCTGGAAATTGATTTACCAGAAAATCTGTTAAGTGTTCAATCATTACAAATGTAAAACAAAATATTTTTACCTATTTCCTTAGAACTTTTATCAATATAAAATGTCGGTTATAAGTGGTAATAAGGAAAAGTCTACAAAGTAATATGCCTACATGCGTAAAGCATATCAAATACACCTACCTAAATATTTTTTTGGTATCTACGTATTTCAAAAAATCTTACGACTTATATCCAAGCATCTTTATCTAAAGATTGCTATCTAATTTTATACTTGAAGAAAACCCTTATACACACATACACAATTTTATTTATTTGTTCCCTTTTCACGGTTCATAAACGGTAACGATAATGCGTTATGGTACATATTGCTTTACTTTTGGGCTCATTACTATGTAATAGCAATACAAAATATTACAACATTGCTTGTAATATTCAATTCCCCTCGAGTTTAGGCCATCAAGTCGGTATAACTTGTAAAATATTCGCACTAAACCTGTGTTTGACAAAGAGGGTTGTCACGGCTTCCCTAGGTTTGCAATATGGCATTGTGCAAACTACAAACAGTTTCCGTAATAACTTGATATTTTGTGAGCATACAATATCGTTGTATGTGCGACTGTGTATTCCGAAGAAAATAAACTGGCAAAAATATATTTCTACGAATGACATAAATATAATCTAAGTTCTATTACCTAACTATCAATAATTTTCATATATATTATTTAATTTAGACTTGAGTACGTGATTATCTAAATTCTCGCATGTTTAACCATCTCCCTAGAGTTGCTGTCTATTGATAACATTGGTTCATACGTAATAATAGAAAGACGGTGTACCTTGTGTCACCTTGCACCTGCAGTAAACGCACTCTGAAAATCTATTTATAAAGGTGCTTAACCAACTACTTATTGCAGCAAAAATCGACAATTCAGCATTGATATCGGAATGCAAATGATAATAATTCACTTATATGACCGTTAAACTTCTTGCGATACAAACTTAGTTATATCCCCGTATCTCTAGTAGGGACATGTATCGGTGGCGCGGTCGGGCCCGTAACGTGATTTCCCAAATCGGACATCTACCGCTCTGAGTGCTCTTCAAACGCTCACTCAGTAAAAGGCATATCTCGGATGCGCACTCAGCTGGCGCCCCTTGAAAACGTGATACTCGAATGAACATACACCACACATAGCTTAGCACTTGCTGTTTATAGACTTGAAGGCAATTAGGCGACGAAATTATGATTTATTTTGAGACTTGTGACAAATGGTAAGCACCAAAGGGTCAGTTTTAATTTAAATATGCGATGCCAAAAAGAGATACTAGCTACTAAAATGGTTCATATAACTCACATAGGTAATCGAAGAAAACTACATTTCATTCAGGAATAATAAAAAAAAACGTTTGCTGTAAGAAAACCCATTTATAAGTCGAGCTCGCCCTTAACATCATTTTCTACAAAATGTCTTTGTATTATTTATAAATAGTGTGTGCAATAAAGGATATTTATAAAAGTGGATAAGTGAGTAAGTGGAAGGTTTAATCTGCCCTGATCTATCTCTGTCTAAAAAACTTATTTTTAACATCCTTATTTCCGTTTGGCGGAATTTTATACCTGCTTTCAAAGACGGTGCAGTGTTTTTTTAGCGAAAGGAAACCTTCCGGATAGGCAAGGATTTACGCTTGACGGATTGCGGTCCAATAAATTGGCAACCAGCGCGTATATATTTCTAGCTCTTTGTAAGGCAACGGAATCACAACCAACCTTTGTGGAGTATTAAGTTCGTATTTCGACTCCTTGTTTATTGAACTTTAACAGCTCAAGTAGTTCTTAATTTTGAATGAAAGGAAGTCGCAACCTCCTTTCAAAATCTATTTGTATAGTAACCAATCTCCTTGAATGAAAAGTTTACTATATCTTTTGTTATTGGAGGGCGAGGATCAATAAATACCTTGGGCCACTTAATTTCAAAGGTCATTGAATGCTTAGAAATCCAAACTTAGAATAACGTGTGATAATTGTAATCACTTTCCTTTTAGCTAATAAACACTATACAATACCAAATATACGGTAAAGCATTAACCTTTTAACGTCCTTTCAAAATAAACTATGTAAGTCATTAGTTGGCTTATTGAACCAAGATTGACAAAATACAAAAATACTTGACAGACGTTGACCTTTAATAGTAGGTACTTCAGGATAAATTTGACATAGCTAGTCGTAGATAGATACATATCACTTGTATCTAAAACTAATGTAAGCACTTCACGCATAATTACATTCACTCCTAACACGGTCACAATTAGTGGCGCTACTAATCGTTGTGCCACTTAACTAAGTTCAGTTATGTTCAGAACCTTATGACATTAACGTAACATAATTTAGATTTTCTCAAGATGTCTTTATCATTTTGTGTCCTCATAAGTGTTAGTGTTTTCACTACATGACAATAATTTAGCTCATATAAAAACATTGCAAGCATATAATGTTGACATCTGAACTATTTTGACTGGGGCCAAGTAAATGGGTTAATGAAGGAGAAAATTACGTCATCCATCTTAGTTGGATTCCTCTTAGCATCGCCGTGCCGGGCTTAATTCACTTCATTAATGTTTTTTTCTCTCCCAGCTTTTTTGCTACCTACTGTACGAAAAAACAAAGATAAGCTGAAAAAATAACAACTCCATAAATGAGATTTGTTGACGTTTCTCTCATCTCGTTTTGTATTACATTTTAAGAATTTTTTGTACTTTTACTTTTCGTAATGGGAAGATAAATGTGGTTAACGGGAGAGATTTAAGATTCGTGCAGCATAGACGTCTAACTATTATGTTACTTAAATCTAGTTGATAGTTCACGGTCTAGTGCCTCTGCAACTTGTTTGAATAAAATTAATGTTGCTGATAAAGCGAGAACGTAATTAATCTGGCTGGCGACTTAAATGTATGAATTAGTTGGCCGAGTGAAAACTTTTTTGAAACCCTTTTCGTATTACTCAAGTAAGAGAACTGGTATCGTAGTGTGAGAACTCAAACACATAGCTACATAATTAATTTCAAATGTGAATCTATTTCTTTAAATAGAGAGATAATGTTTATTTTCTGAAATAAAGTTCTAGATGTTACGACTTTTTTACAAAACAAAACTCTCTTTGCAAGTTGATTGAAAATTTAAAATTAGAAATGTTTTAAAGACCATACAATTAGTAGTTTAAGCTTGTGTGTATAGTGTGAACATATTTACTTGTAAGTATCTATTTATCTACCAAATAAATATGTAGTTAATCATTATAGGATTTTAAAAGGTGTGGATATACAAGGAGACGAAACTTTGCACTAATCGTCAATACGAATGATGTTCGATCCAATCGTTAATGAATAAAAAGTAACATAATCTATTGAACACCAGATGTGACTACCACGATTAACACTCCATATTTCCTGACAGTGAGCCGTCAGTCTGATAACTATTAGGTGATAACAATACGAGCGAAGGTGACGAAGTGTGGGCCTGACACGAAGCGACGGCCGACCATCACAATGTTATATATGAGGGGTAACTGCGATCACAACACACGAAGGGCGTGGCTTCTCGCAATTAAGCCGATGACCCACTGGCGAATCTACAAAGTGGCCCGCATACGACGTTGATGCTTAGTCCTAGAACACTAGGGTTATAATAAATACTTAATTTAATGCCCCTAAACTGACAGCTTCGAGGAATTTATGGAAGATAAAGTGGCCAATCAGAGTCGCCATGAAACTGCTGACTTGGTAATCTTTTTACTACGGTTTGAATTCTTGGTAGTTCGTATCGACTTTCTAGAAAAAGAAAACCATGTTCATCCAATAAAACGTGAATTTATAATACGAAAACGTTCTTAATCACCCTAACGTTGTTTTAAGTAACATTTAAAACTTCTCGGTACTAGCTGAGATTTTCAATGCGCTAACTCTGGGTTATTAGAGGAACTGATTTGGGAGCTTGAATTTTTTATCATCCAAACATCATGTTTGATAAATATTCGTTACAAAATAATCTCTCAAAACTTATATTATTTTACACGCGTAGGTACAATCCCTGAAATTTTGATATCGGAAAATGTTGCCATAAGCAATATTGTTTGTCTATCAAATACGTATTTACGCTCGTTTTCCTTTCAGCGGGCACCATTCCAAGAGTAGACAGGGACCATGCCGGCAACGTTTACCGTGCTGGATATATTGGATTGAAGATCACAATACTGAAAAGGTAGGTTTAGTGCATTGTGCTCAAATAATGGCTCTTATTCATAGAGATGATATTTATATCTAGTAAATCACGTCGTTCTCACTATTCTTGAGTATCAGTACTATAATAAAAAAAATACTAAAAGAAGTTCTTAAAATGTTGGTAGGTATGCTGTAATTTACGGTGGTAAGTTATCGTAACATTCAATTAGCAAGTAAAATTAACTAATCATCTATCACACAACTTTCGACATCAAATAATTACTGTAATATAATAACAATCTCTTTCCCAAACCCGCAACTGCACAGCAACAGCAGTGTCAGTAACAATCCTACCGAGAATCAAATTAAGATACCACACAATCCAAGATGACTGTTATTAGTTATCAATGAATATTCATCGCGTAAGCTGGACATAGTTCGTTAACGTCCAAACATCTCGGGCCGGCACTTATCCGGTACGTTCTGACGGCTGCTGCGTTATCTCAGGGCATACAGATGAACTATGCCAGCTGCTGCGTTCAGAATGGTGAACTGAATTGTAGACAAGTCTGGGTTATTGGATCTTTTGGTATCAGTGATTATGATCTTCACTTACGCTCACGTTTGAAATGGGGTCAAAATTTTTGTGAAAATAATATTATAAAGTAAAAATACTTAGCCCTAAAAAAGTTAAAGATGGATATTACGTAATGTGGAGGCAATAGTATTTTTAAACGGTTTTATTTAGCTCACCCCGTTTGTTTTATTATTTATTCATTCTTGGGTCAAATTTAGAAATTGAAATTTCAGTGCCTTCCTGTTGTCAGATTGATCTGAAATTTGGTACACACCTTTATTTCCGATGACAATACAATATAGTAATATCAATAACATTGCAAATCCAAGATGGCCGCCGGTACAAAATGGCAGATAACGTAGGTTTTATCAATCCCGTCAATGTGGATATCAAATGAAAGTGCTCAACTAGTAGAATACAATGTAGGTACTATATAAAATTCAAATCCAAGATGGCGGCCTCTACAAAATGGCGGATAACTTAGGTTTTATCAATCCCATCAACATGGGTATCAAATGAAAGGTCTCAACAAGTAGAATACGATTTACTATGCAAAATTGAAATCTAAGATGGCCGCCGCTACCAAATGGCTGATAACAATTTTTAAACGGTTTTATTTAGCTCATCCCGTTTGTTTTATTCTTGGGTCAAATTTAGTAATTCAAATTTCACCCTCTTCCTGTCAACCGATTAATCTGAAATTTTGTATACAACTTTTATTCCGATGACAATACAATATAGAAATATCAATAACATTGTAAATCTAATATGGCCGCCGGCACCAAATGGCGGATTACATATTTTTCCACAATTCCCTCAATATGGGTATCAAATGAAAGGGCTACACAAGTAGAATACTGTCAGCAACCCCAGCGGGGCCCAACAGGGCCAAGGCCTGCCTGGGCTGCGGGATTGTTCGAAAGAGTTACCGTGGCCCTGGTACATAAAAGGCCTACGACGAAACATAACTATTTTTAGTCAGTAAGAGTCTGGCACTCCCTTACCGCTGCTGACCCAGGGAGGAGTCACTTGATGATTTTTGGCGTCGTTAAAAAAAATGACTTTTTTAAAAATTAGATTGTAATAAATTATCAGATAAGAGACCGTGTAATAATGATGCACTAAATGAATTAGATAGAATGAGGAATTTCATTAAATACTAAAAAGTAGAAAATAAAAAATCGGTAAAAAAACTTTTAAGTCAAACGGTTTTATCTTATGTGCACTGAAAACTAGAAAATAAAAAAATAGTTACTTACCTGTCAACCTACGTAGGTGGTCTTGGTCATATTAGACTAAAATAAAAACGTGGGGCCCTTCTGAAATCCTACCTATGGCAAAGCATATCTTTATACTTTGGTAGATCATGAGTTCGACGTTCGCTGGTGAAGCCGCTACGGCTGATTATTGATTGTCAAAACCTCCAGTTGCGATTATAGTAAGTCGATGCAATCCACACCTATTATACCACTAGAAGAAAGTACTACAGCAACAGTTAATGGGCCCCACGTTTTTATTTTAGTCTAATATGACCAAGACCACCTACGTAGGTTGACAGGTAAGTAACTATTTTTTTATTTTCTAGTTTTCAGTGCACATAAGATAAAACCGTTTGACTTAAAAGTTTTTTTACCGATTTTTATGAATCAAGATAGCAAAGCCGGAATATGGTCTACTGAAGCTGACAGTCCATCTGATTGCAAGATAAGTGCATCTCGTCTCGTGAGTTTGACAGTGAGCTTAGTTGATAACAAACTTCAATTGGAAAAATCCTCCAACTAAGTATATATTTAGCGATGGAATAGTATGACAGAATTAAATTAATACAAAGCTATTATGAAAAACATGGTATTTTTGTTTTTCAGCGAAACGGGAAATTGACGATGTTAACGTTTATTTCGAAAATTACTGATTTTAATTTCAAAAGCTAAATAAATCGAAATGTACGAATCCAACATCAAAGGGCCACTTAAATTTTGTGAAATTTCAGAAAATCGCGTGCATCACATCAAACACCCACTTGAATCAAATTACCCTTTAGCAGAACCACTCTATTTTACAACAAAAGCATTCAAAACTATTTCTGTGTCACAAAATTCTGCAGTGAAAGATAATGCTCGGGCGATTCTATCACGGTGTATGCCCGATATCGCTAATCCGATTTCAAGTCGGACCGCCCGCCCGCTCGGAACATCCGTACAAAGAACTTCCATTAACTGACAAAAAACCCTTGAAACGTTTTACCTTAACGCCTTTCGCTGGCACCGCCACATCTCACCTAGTCTGTGACAATAAAGCTTATCGATGCAAGTGCCGTGTAACCAAACCTTTATTTTTATTCGCGGTTTTTTGAACGTTCATTTGCCACGTATTTAAGATTCGGTCCGCATAGCACTGTCTTTGCTTTTGTTTTGTCGCCAATTAGCAGTTAGCAGAGAACAAAGTTTCATTCGCTTCGATTTCATTTAAAATACCGTTTAATTAAAATAGTTTACTACAGGCGAAGCGCTCTGCTTAAAATAAAGTGGTGATCACACTAAATACAATAACATTTTAAAATAAAGTAATATGATTACAAATTTTTAATGCTACGTTTTTGAAATGGATCCGTTGATTTGACAAATTATAGTAAGTAGGGACATTCATTAGAAAGCACTCCTCTTAATTTGTAATATTTTTACTGAACTCGTAATTTATTCATTGAGTGACATTTTACTTGAATTTTCGCATCGACGATCCAAAATCCAAAATTTATAGCGATACAGTTTCGAAATTACAGTAAAAATTTAATAAAATTGCGCTATGAATGGACAGAGGGAATACTGGGAAGTAGTTAATAGTTGAAAACTTAGTTTTGATTACAAAAGAGGGAATATTGTAGTCATTTTATATGAGCTCGATCATTGTAGTGAGCAACGGCTGGCGTTCCGAGATTTTCGGATAATATGGATAATCCGCGCTGCTCGAAATGAAGCTACCGGGGATCCTTTGCCGTTCATCCGACTCGAAAATTATTTATTCATTGCCCTGTTTATGAGTATGATTATGTTGTTATGTTAATACCATAATAACCGTAATGTTCAGCATGCTTTATCATTAATGAGAGTGAAGCTTCGGTTATTATTTGTTGCTGAAATGGGTTAAGCGGTTTATATGAAGTACTTACGCAGTATGGATCGAATGTATCATATTTCAATAATCGGCCACAATGTGGTAAGTTACAAAATTATGTATGGTTTATCAGAAAGTAAATAAATAAATGGAGTCATCCACATTTTTGTATTCTTGTCTTGTACTCCAAAAATCTTCAGCTTGCAAAAATAAAGGATATCACTATTCTACCAAAACCAAATAAAAATAAAGTTAGATCGTCCATTACTTATAAGCCGGCTCTCCGCCATGCTGTTCCTCAAAGCACTTGGAAAGCGAAGCACGAAAGCACACAGTCACAATTGGAACTCATAATGATAAGTGGGCAACGCAAACGGATCGAGACCGCAAGCTATCTATCATGAAGCAATAATATTGAACTCTCACAAGCCATCCACAATATCTACTTATTATATTCGTTTTTGTTCTTGTCTTAGATCTGAAGTCTGAACATTTATTACTGTCTTATTGCTTGTGGAGTGCTTCAGGCCGCGGGGCCAACAAGCAGTTATTATGTTGGAACTGGCGAAAAATGAGCAAGAAAAGATTTTTGCATTCTGCATCGCCACGGAACACTTTGGAAATTCCAATCCGCATAACGATTAAACAAACATTTTGGTTTTATTATTTTTCTGTTTGTTTTTTTTTGTGCGAATGGTTTTCATGAAGTGATTGTTATTGTGTACTTGCAGATTAATTGTTCTTGTGTGTACGGTGTATTTTTGGAAATACAATTTACGTAAACTTTTTTTAAATAATAATCATGAGGTCCAGGTACAAAATTACTAGCACAAAAATTCGAAAGTAAACGGACAACTATTCGGTATTTTTTAAACATGACAAAAAGAAGCGTTGTTTATAAATATGAACATTATTTAACTAGGTAGTTATTTACTATCTTTAATGCGCACATAGCCAAGATTGGCAAGAATTTATTCCGCGACACTTGGCCGTTAGCCAAGGCAATAATAATTGTTGTCATTAATTTTACAATACCGTATGTTAATACAAGACTCCCGTTTAATGGCGCGTCATATTTTTAAGCGCAATCTTTTTTGTAAACCGTACTCCCATATGTTTGACTTTTTTTGTAAATTGGCGCATGTTAATTGCTCAATTTAATACGAGGTGGCGTAAAAACAGACTCGAAACGTGTCGGGTTATATTAGCTTTTTTTGGGTACCGGTATGGGCAAACTACTCAATGTACCCGTGAAAAAAAAACAATAAAGCTGAAGCTATGTTTAAAACAACTTCTATTGAGACCGGTTTAGATTTTTTTTAGTGAAAGCCAACATACACAAGCGAATTCAATTTCGAATTTACAGTGTATCGGTTTGCGTTTGCAGTCACAGTGCTGGTCAAAGACATCCACATAATATGGCTACAGAAATCTAACCGTTATAGCACTTGTCAAATTATGTTCCGGTTTCATGATGATTTTTAACCCATAAAGTTTTTGGTCATCCCATACAGTTCCTTTTTTTTCTATGATCTGATGTCATGTCCAAAGAACATTCTTTGGAGCCAAATTTTTTTCACACAATCCAGCCAACGTTTCTTTAGCTATCCTCTTCTTCACAAGTCTCCACATTCATGCTCAAAACCTTCTTCACATGATCCTCATCAATATGAATACAGCGTGTATACAAATGTGGTACAAACACAACATGAGTATAGCCAATAAACCAAAACAAGATACTTTATTGTTAGGTCCCAAAGTATCGCGGCAAAAAGATTCGTCGGTGTTACGCCATAATGCGTATAAAGGTACATTTGCTAAGGATTTATGAAGAAGGCCTTGCTTGGTTTATGATGACAATGGCGCGCCGCCCCGAGCACCACCTCATTTCCTCACTGAAAGTTATAAAAACATATTGAAAATGAGATTCCCGCACTGAAGACCTAGCGAATGTTATCTTGTTTCGTGATTTGCCTGTTTTTATGTACGCCTCCGAGGAAAATAAACGTATTTTAGAGAAAGATCTTTAGAATACTGAGTTGTGAGTACATTTTGTCATCCCTTACATTACAGGCTCGTTTTTGTCACGCTGATGTATTACTTTGTTGCACGTGTTTATTTAGTTTAAGTATCCTTCTATGTCGTTATAATTAATTAGATTTACTTAAGTACAGACGTGAAAATGTCGTATAATTTAGTTAACAAGTTTGTAACACGTAACTTGCCATTTAGCTAAAGCTCGCTCACAGTGCCTGGATCTAATTATATCCTGTAGGTAAAGCAAACTTATGTAATTTTAGGCTTTTAGCAGCATGCTATCACATTCTCTTTCTGAAACATTATGCGGTAATTTACGACTACTTTAAATATTAACCTTATGAGTTGCATGCAAATTTAACACGACTTTTATGTCCAACAAACTTGCACTATAACAGGATTATTATACATATAAATTGTATCATTAAAAGTTGAATATCTACATATAAATCGCATCTGCAATTTACGAGTTGAGGAGATACGAATCTTTGTTGAAGTTTCTCCAAATCAACGCTATTTCTAAGATCTTAATCTACAATCAAGAGACTGAAAAGAAGGATTAAACTTAATTTAAAAGTGAGAAAAGCGCTGCCAATTAACAATATGACACTAGAGCAAGTTAAAAAGAGCGGGCGGAAGACAAAGCTCCCGTTACGCCCGTTATCCGTGCGAAAGCTCACAAGTTGCTGTTGTCTGTTGAGTACCACTATGTACAGGCAAAGATTGTCTTGTCAAGAGCCGGCGCTCAGTGCTACGCGCCCCTTCGCTCCGGGCGGACGCTACGCCGCGCGCTCGTAGAACCCCTCTCGTAGACTCGTAGCCGACACGCTACGAAAACTTTCATCTTCAATCGTAACTTTCTAAATTGATCATTCGGTTTTTCGAGTTGGTTTGTTGATTCTTAATTAGTGATTTATGAATTGAATTGCGAGTGGACAACTTTTTCTATTAGGATTTGTAAGTATTTGTTGTACACTATTATTTTTTTATGAAACAAAAAATATTATTTAGTGAAAAACCTACTATCAAATCACAGTGATCTAAAAAATATAGTAAAAATGAAACATTTTTAATTTATACAGCTTCTGATAAAATTCAGTTCATTAATATTCCCACTGCATATTCGGGAAATTTAAACAGAATATAAACGAAATAGATTTTGGGGAAAGATAAGGGCTATAATTAAATTAGGTGTTCGTCCGTGATCTAGCTCCAACATTTCCATTGACTCGTGTCATAATAAACAAAGAGGAGCTCCGATCATGGCGAAGGTCCTTACGGTTTTATTCGAGCATCCTTTGTTTTCTATTCACCGTATTGTCAAAATCGCTTTACGTTGCCAGTACGAGATAAAAGGAAAAATAATTAGTAAAACGCTTTGTAGACTTAGCTTTAGAAGGACCTTTTCTTCTTAACTAATACCCAAGAGTTTTATGTTCTCGCTTGCCTTTTTCGATGCTTCAATGGCCGGTTTCTGAGAATTTAGTCGTTCATTTGTAGTGTGTGCACTATTGACGTGACGTAATAGTGACCCAAGTTGAATATCCTTCTGGCCGCTTTGGGTCTGTGAAAAGATTTGTAAAGAAATATAAATGGAAACTCGACCGCACTTACTATGCTTATGTATTTTATTATGGTTGGTGATTTAAGTTTTTCAGTTATTTCTTGCTTCAAAGTATGGTTGTTTCAATAATGATCACAATGGATTTTTTTTTAATTGGACTGGATTTTCAATATTTTCATTGTTACTTTAATAATAATGGCCGATGTAGTTGTAAATATTTAAAAATATGTTTAATAGGGAAAGCGGAGCTTTTCATGTTATTTGAAATTCAAAGCCCAAAAATTTGAAATCAGAATTGTAAAACAAAAAACTTTTACACGATTAACCCCAGCGCTTCATATTTGAAGCTTGAATAATGGCTTAATAACATACTTCTGACGTTGTATTAATTAATTAAAGTTAGTTCAGTAATTAGGGTGGATTCGTGAGTTTTTCGTTTGTTATTGAAACTAGTCGGAGCCGTGTTTATTGTGTAAACAAGCCACAAAGGACGGTTTTGCACATTAATGACTTAGGCCGGACGGCTACAGTTCGGAAACTAGAGTAGAAAACACAGTGAACGTCGCTGCCCTACTGGTGTATTATTTACGGTATTTGACTGTTAGCTTTTTGGTTGTAGATAAAAACTTGTGTACATTACGCTCTATTGATATACCTACCTTTTTTGGTGTCAGACTTTTGCTTACTATCTACCTTGTTCCTGTTCCAAAGCTGTTTGGCCGCGGTAACTCTTTCAAATAATACGAAGGAACTTATATCGAAACAATAATACCAGTATCGATACACAGACATACAGCAATTATATTATCGATAAACTAATAACCTCAAAAAGCCTAGCCTTAGTTGAACTAGCCACAGTCCTTATTAACAAATATGGTTTCTACAAAGCTCCTTACGTTGCTTTAAACATAATCTCGGAATTCCAGGAACATATGTATATTTCAAACGTATTAGTATAGATAGAACTTATCGCGGAATTTCACGTTTAAATTATATAAACTTGTACATATATTCGGGATTTCTATATTCTGTTAACAGACGTAACACAATATATCACTTAGTCATCATATGGAGTATTAACAGAGCCTTGAATTCAAACGTAGTTCTTATTTGTATAGGTACGTAACAGCTTGGTAAAGCTAACAAACTTTTTTTTCAAGGCAACTGAGTACAAAAGCCTGGCAGGTAAAGATCTACGATTAACTTCAGATCTGATGCATTTACGTCTATAACATCGTCTAATCCTTGCAAATGTTTTGAACCTTGGGCTCTTCATACGATAATAAGAAAAAATATTGACAGTAACATCGCCGTTGATATAAAAACATTAGTGACTCAGTTTTATTAAACCAACAAAATAACAAAGTAAGTTTATTTTTATGCCATTGACAGATAACAATATTATCAATATGTTATATAAATATAACAGTTAATAATAAACCAACTTAATATCCCATTGATATAAATTATTGATAACAAGGCATTATCTCCCTTCCGGACTGAATACTGCATGAATGTGTGAGATGAATGAAAATGCAATGTTATTTAAAGTAAATACTCAATACTAGTTTTCATTCAAACTTACTAACGCGTCTAAAGTGAACTACTCCCATCATCTAGAATCTAGATTATAAGTCCCATATACCTGAGTTCAGGGGACCACCAATCTCTGTGCCAAATAACACTTGAATTTGTTGAAGACTGCGTATCACACGGACGTAGTTACTTTTGCATTAGAATTATGTATTGTTAATATTATTGTATAAATATTGAATAACCCTGACTAAGCCGATAGTGATACAGTCTAGCTATTGAATCATTTTAAACGATACAGCAATGAAGTAACTTGCTTATTAAGAGCGCTATTACAAAATCGAATCGCTCAGGTTTAGGTAAATTAGACGATAGCCGGCAGCACTTGCGCGCGTGTGCGTCTAGTGAAATACGCAACGCACACCTGCGGACCGCCACGCGGCACAAACAAACTTGAGACTTTGCCACTTTTATTTTCGAAATAGTTTATTGGTTTTATAGTTTATGAAATATTATTTGTACCGATGAATTTTATAACCTAGAATAGCTCGATTGAGTTACAATAAACAAAATCGTTTACAATTTTTAAATTATTTAATCGACAACCAAACTTTTCACCATGTTTATCAATTAGGTATAAGTAATTGATTTATAAAAAAAAACTAAAATCTATAATTCGTCTTCCATGTAAAAACTAGGAATGTAAATAGTTTATTAAAACAAATATGTCTGTTGCGAGTGACAAAAAATACTTACCATATTTGTACTGGTATCCGATTGAGTCTGATAATCTGAATTAAATATGCTTTCATTATCCTGCAAGAATCAAAGATATCCAATAATATTATTATGCAACAGCGAAACTAACGACGATGACATTTACGTACATATTTCTATATAACCAACATCAAAAAAAGAGAACCCAATCTATAACATTTTCGCATTAGAATATCATGGGCTAATACTTATGTATATTACATTTCAATCAGATCATTATAACTAATAAATAAAATAAAAACTCACTAGTATCAAAACGTGTTAGATGCGTAGGTTGCGCTATATTTTTCGAACTCCGGCGAGTTTACGCGGCGCAACAGCGAGCGATACGTCCCTCCTCGGTAAGCGCCTGGCGCTGACTAAAGTTGAACACCGCGCGTCACAAGATTTATATTGATTTTTGCATTGCAAACAAAAATTATTTTAAAATATTGTTTTACTTTTAAATAGACCAAATTTTTTTTTCAAGCTTAATAACAATACCACCTTAATTATTAAATGTTTTTTATTTGAATTTGGATTATACTTTCATAGATAAAAAATATAGTTTCGTACGGAAAATTGTCAGTAACTCTCAGTTTTATAGAATTATTTTTGGTGTATTACTGTATGAATTGTAATAAATTGGTGTAAGCAAGCACAAGTACAAGATATAGTTGTATCTTGAACATTTTTATAAATGGTTAAATTGCTATATCCTCGTAGTACTGAAGCATCAAAAGATTCCCAAAAGCAACATTTTATGAAACATCCTTTGCAGAGACAAAGATTTTACTGATGTACGTGGACAAATTAAAATATTTATTGAAAACAGACCCAAGATAAATGATCAAACTTTCTTAATCTTATTTTTGTTTTTTTTTTGTGACTATATCCAAAGCATAATGACGCATCAAAACTCGTATAAAACTCGAAAATTTGTGATAGCCCTCTTAAGGAATAAACCTTAGAAGATACACACAAGTTATAGGCTAACATTCATCCATTACTAATTACTTAAGGTATTGCTTACACATGCTTCGTCTTAGTAAATGTACAACTTTTAATACCTATACTATACATACCATGTTATGCAAAGTGTTCTAGAAGTCAACATCCCTGTTCATTACTTGAAAATCCGTGCAAATATTATGAAACTAAAAATTTTGTTTGAACAGGCTAATCTCGGGTCTAATCAATGTTAGATACTTTATTTATTGAGAAAGGCTACTTTTTATCTGGGTGTGCGAAGTAGTTCCATAGGATACGAGTGAAATCGTGTGTTTTGCTTGTTACCGCCTTTCCTTCTACGGAAACATCTGGTAATTATAAGAAAGGACTTTTAGCATTTGCTTCGGGATAGCACTTTGGGAACTGTGTAAAATAGTCCTGCTAACAATATCGCCTTTATTTTATGAGTACCGGTTTTAATTATAAAGGAAAAGTTTTGATAATCGCTCATGGAAAATATTTAACCACAACAACGTTAATTGGTAGAATAAAAATAAAAATAAGCATGGAAATATTCAAAGGTGAAATCAATAACCCTTTCAAACACAAGTGCGTGTATATTAGACTTATTTGTATGACAAACAATACTACGGCTGTCCTTATTTATGAATTATTTATAAAAGGCTGATGTAATTATGTTTGATGCCTCAGATATCAGGCTCAACTATACAGTTCATACTGTCAACGTAATAAATATTACATGGAGTTTATTTACCTACCTATATGTGTGGCTAATAAGAATTAATGATATGTAAGAAAGAGGGTTGTTCGAAAGAGATACCGCGGCCCTGGTACATAGAAGGCCTATGACGGAACACGACGATTTTAGTCAGTAAGAGTCTGACACTCCCTCACCGCTGCTAACCCACAGCGGGAGGGGTCATTTGATGATTTTACGTCGCTAAAAAAAAAAAGAGCATTGTAATGGTTTTGAAAAATAGAACTAAAAATCTTAGCGTACGCACACACTGAAGAGTACACAGTTGCCCCACTGTTGACCTGGGCGGTGGTTGGTTAAAAAAAATGTCCGTCTGATACCGGACAAATACCTGATACTGTGTGTGTTCATCTTGAAGCCATGTATTCACTGGGAAACAATGTTTCAGATACACAGTTTCTGAAACATCACGTAGATGTTTACAGCAACAATGTTTCGGAAACTCTGCCACATCGTCCAAACAAAATTATATGTTTCTGAAACAAATAATTTTGTTTCAGAAACACGTAGATATTGTTTCTGAAACAGTGTTTATAAACAATTGTTTCTCAGTGAATACATGGCTTTATATTGATTTATGAGCAAAAACCAACTATCGGCCGACTAAACATTCGTAGTATGCGTGTACTCAGCCAACAGAACGTCAAAAAATATTTTTAAAGAAGTACTGCACTTGTTAATGCGATTGTTAAACTGCTTTTAACAGTGCATAAAATTACAAGAAAAATAAAGATAATATAACCGGAGATATTGTCCCAACCATTCCCTAAAATTCAACATCACCCCGTTTAGTACAAGCATACCATTAGTAGGAAAACGATCACGTTCTACCTGAGTATCGCTAGTATATCGCTTACGACAAGCACGTTAACGAACTTACACCTGTCTTACAAGGAAACAAGCTCGAGTGTGCAGTGTTGCGGTAATTTAGGCACTAACGCTTAACCGGAGAGAGTAAACCTGTTTATTGGTTACTTGGTTATGACTTTGAAGAGATACAGATTTTAAGCAAGTTGCCATGTTTTTAAAACGAGTGTTTGGTGTATTTTTTTCTAGAAACCATCAGCATTATTTGAGTCGTTCCTTATTCAATTCATATTGTTACAAATGGCTCAATTATTAGAAAAATCTGTCGAGTTTAAAAAAAGTGACATCATTATTTTAAGACGCACTGATTTCTCTTCAATTTGTGAGAAATTGTGTTTGTGTGACTGCTGAGCTTATTATCTATAGACAAGCTTCTGTTATTTGTCTGGTCTCCTCTAAGATATATACATAAAGGCTGAATGTGAGCTTATAAGATGTTATATCTAACAACTTCCCTGCTTCATGAGTCACATGTGATACACACTATTGTGTCGTCGTGGACAGTGAAGTGGCTAAACATGAGTCAACCACTTTACAACACATCCCAATGCATACCAATAAAGTGATAATATGACAATACTAGCCATTTTCCCGCGGTTTCACCCGCGTCCCGTGGGAGCTACTGCCCGCACCGGGATAAAATATAGCCTACCTATGTTTCTCGCAGATGATATAGCTTTCTAATGGTGAAAGAATATTTAATATCGGTCCAGTAGTTTTTGAGTTTATCCATTACAACCAAACAAACAAATAAACAAAGTTTTCCTCTTTATAATATTAGTATAGATAGGTTTGATAAACAACCAAATATGAGCACAATTTTACTATATATAAACATACATAGATTATGCAAGTACCCGGATAAGTTTAGGCTACTTATATGGTCATGTGCAGAGCAAACGACAAAAGTTCCAGCGGTTATGGCAGTTTTGACGGCCTCTTGCCAGCCATTCTTGGACACTAGTTGTCTCATTTCGGATACTGTTAGACCAGGGTTTGATATACAGGATATGTATGAAACTAGATTAAATATTTTTAATGTCCAAATACAAGCTGGCATTTAGATATTTGCATATACATAATAAGTAGTCGGCATATTTCAATCGAAACAAAATGGTTTTCGCTAAGTTCATAATTACAATAATGGGACATTCTCAACTTGAATACATTTTTCAATGAAATTCTTTAAACATATGCTTAACTCCATCATTATAAAAAAGGATGTAACTATTCAGAGATAGCCAAGTAAACAAAAAACCCACGTTTGGGTGACTTATGCCTAAGTTATAATGCCTTCTATTAACATCATATTAAGACACATATCAGCAACAGGTAGCATGTTTTTCTTTGATTTACTTTCGTGTATATATTACCTGAAAGTTAGTGTACCAGTTTTCCTGTAATTAATTAGCTACCAATCAGAAGTGAGCCATGAGGATAAACTAAACATTGACTACATATCAGAATTAGTCAGAATTACTGGTGAAATTCCTAGATAGAGTTGGGTTTCCGAATAATTTGTGACACTTGGAATAAGTACGATATAATATTCTTATTGCATAGTGTTCTTTTATATAATTATTATTTAACAATTAAAATTAAAAATTATTTCGAGTGTTGAAAATCATGAGCCAACACATAGGAACTAAAGTTGGGGAAAGGACCATGAGTCAAATTGGGCTCATTGTCCAACAGAGTTATAGCATATGCCGTTGTGAAGATTTTTGTTTGTACTAAAATTGTTACTATGGGCACTACCTTCAATTCCATGGCAAAAAAAAGATATGCACTTAAATAGGTTTTGTAGAAAAAGAATTGTTAGGAGTCGTAGTGCGCTTGGTTGTTCTTGACATAAAACCTAATTCGCAGGATTTGATTATGCTAGGATTATGGGACCACCTCATAATCACCAGGTCAGGATCTGATGATGGAACCCCTGAGAAATCGAGGGCAACTTTCGAAAATTGTAGGCGTGCATAGGTTAAAAACTTGACAGTGAGGTGTACGTCTGATAACACTATGCAACAGTGAAGGTTTGGAGCTGACCTGATGATGGAGACCGGAGAAGGTCGAGGGAACTCGACAGCTTACATATTAAACTACCTCGTGTTTGGGCTTATATTATTCGTATTGATGGGAACTTTCCACAAATGCGATGGTGACAACTATGCTCGTCACTGAAAAGCCAAAAATAAAAAAAAAACTTTTTACAAACAAATAAAACCGACTCCCAAAAACACTGAAAAGCAAAAAAAACTATTCTTAGGTGCATCGGCATAGAAGTCGGTGGCGTATAAACTCAGGAACATTCATTAGACACTGACTTCTAAACCTACAATGCCATAACAGCACTACTTTTTGCAAAATATTAGCTTATTTATGGTTGGAGAAAAACATTTATAGCAAAATAACCCAATGGATGCTTCGCAAAGATGAGTTTAAATCTTTATATTTAGTGCTTTACAAGTATATTCAGAGTGGTCTCATCTCTGTTGGTGGGTGAGCCCAGGCTTCATACATTTTTGCCCATGGTCCTTTTGATCAGACCAAAGTGAAGATTCAACTAAAGTCTTTGGTCTTTGGCCACTGAAAAACATTTATTTACTTTTTAAATTTCCTCATACCTGTTCTGTTTTTATCCAAGTTTGCAAAAAAAATAGTAACTTGATAGTTGGTCAGACCCAAGTTGTGTATAAAATGCTTACAACAAATACTTTCACCTTATTATAATTTTTGCCATCATCGTGTGTACAAAATTCGAAATTTTAGATCTTCAATAAAATATTTTATCTAGATACGGCACTTTACGTTGAAGTTACCATTACACACGGAACCAACATTGAACGCCAATATAAATATTTGTTCCGTTGCGGAAATCGAACTCTCTACAACGCATTCCAATACCGGTATTCAAGCTCCTGTAAATCAGTCCTACTTACTACAAGATTTTACTCTGAAATATATTTTATTATGATATTGTTAAATAAGGGGTAAGAGGTGAGGTTAAAGTGGGACTTAAGATTTTTTATTTAGGTTAAGTTTTCTGAACTAAATAAGGTAATAAACCTTTCCAAACAATTGATCACCCATCTATTGAGAAACCGGGCAAGTTTTAAGTGCTTAACCTTGATTTTTTTATCAGTTTTAGCTCACCCATCTATTATTACGATTTAAGAGACCAGGACAAGTGTAGCTTAACCCTGATCACTACGTAAACCAGTTCAGTTTATTAAGTCATTGATAGCTTTTCTTTGTACTGAAATCTTCTTTTATGTCATTGAAACCCTCTTGCGTCCATTATTTTTAGCCTCTGCAAGAACATACATGCACCACATATAGGTAACACAGCATAACACAATTTGCCCTCGCCTTGCAAACTCGCCTACAAACTGTTGTTTTGTCCAAATTGACAAGAATGTCATAGGCACAACCGTACTGTTTGATCGTCGCGCACTACAAAGTTGGCCAGTTACACAAGTGAAAAACAAAAAGCAAAAAAAAGAAAACGAAGTTCGAATTGTGAAATATGTGTCGTGTCTTTTGTCGGCTGTTTTAATTGGTTAGCGTTTTATGGAAGAGTGTTTTCAAAATTGAAAAAAAATAAAATCTAGGAAAGACTTTCAAAAGTAATACGCATTTGACAGTAAATATTATTGTTTTATTATTATTAAATCAAATCCAATTTAAAGTTCGAATTCGACATAAAAAGAAAGGTATTATTTTAATGCTTCCATTTTTAATTTTATCTATTTTGAAAATCGAACGTCTTTATTCTTCGTATTTTAAATTACTGTTCTCGTTCTTACTGCGTACCAATATAAATAAATAGTATTTTATAGACGGTGTTTTTTCCCAATAAAAATAAGCTTTTTTTATTCAACAAAATAATGTTATTGTTACCAACAATAGTTAGACGGTTGTTGCTATTCCTTCAATTTCGCTGCAATTTGAAGTGGCTTCGCGCCGCCCGTTCTATTGACGCAAAATTTTTGAAATTGGAACTCCATAATGCCATTCTCGCAAGAAGAATTGTGTCGCACTTCGCCATTCAGGTTGATAGAATCATTAGTTTATTCTATCTTGTAGTATGTTAACCTTATTTTAATAAGTTTTTGATTTTAGCAAAATGTTTTTCTAGTCTTTCAAAGTCTTTCCTAAGAGTTTTGAGTACAAGAACAAGAAATCTGCAAAATTTTTGGCTACCTAATTTTATTTCATAAGCCATATTTATCCGCAACCCTTACTTCCTACACCGAACATAACTAAAACCATTCACGATAAAAAAATAACCCTCAAACGCCGATACAAACAGCAGTGCTCATATAAACCCGGGATAGTACCCCGGAAGGGACGCGTGTTCGCCTTGCAGATAACTGAAGAAAGTGTCGAAGGACCGTCTACGTCGTCACACTATCGCCGCCTCACAGTCATTAACGGCAGTGCTGTTGTCCGAACTTATTATCGTTTAATTTATGACCACACATTACCGCTTAAGGCGCCATTAAGCCGCTCCGGGAAAGACCCCGGGAATAAATAAACCGGGAAAGTTCACATGATGAACACCCCTAACTCGTTTCTCTCTCGGCACGTGCAATCGTTAATTTCTCCCGTCACAGATCATAAACTGTTTATTGTTTTCTATTAGCCGTCGAAAGTTTCATAATTTATTTTAATGGTTGTTGCTAGTGATACCTACAAAGTGCTCTAGTCATCTTTATGGCGAATAAAAGTTATTGATGTAGCCTTGATTGAGTAATATACCTTCAAGGAGGCTTCAATTTTGACGCGTGGACGCCTATAGTGTTTATTTTTTAGAAAGCTATGAGAAAAATTAACGTTACTTCATTTAGTTTTGATTCAAATAGATGTGTTTCGCTACATCAGTAAATGGCTTGTATTCAATAAACTTCAAATGTCTTAAAACCCATATCTATTTCACTATATTTCGATATATCAATTGAACTCGAGCATTTCACTCAATGTACTTGTGTCATACCTACACCATCTCAAATAGATATCTCAGAATATGTGGGTTCACTTTGTTACCTATTATTATGTATCATGCAATACGACCACGCTGGTTTAAAAATAAAATTTCTTATTTTTAAAAATAGAATATACATACGTAAAGTATATATATACCTACCAATACATACAGTCTCTAAAGAAAATTGCCAGAGTCCAAACATGTTTATTTTCATCATTGTATGGGAAACACAGCTGATGACCACATTAATAAAGTCCCACACTCAAATAAAAGACTGTCGTGTTCACAACAAAAAGGGGCGTTGCCCTAATGAGTGCGAGACAAACAAACAATCACATGGCCACATGGTAACTGTTCCTTACTTCCTCGAAAAGAAACTATCCTCTAATAAGGAACATAATCAAACAAAGCCGTTCTCCACAAAAAGTTGGGGAGTTCGACAAACGATACCGACTGGCCCCTTAATAGGAAGTTAATTGAATTAGTTACTCCATATAGGATAGTGGCCATCCTTTAGTGGAGCGATTGATAGAAGGGTTCACTAGCGTCTGGGTCCAATTAGATATCGATTTATTTTGACACTCGAGATGCTTAATGCAATTATATTAAACCTATATTACATCTAGGCTAGCCTACCAAGAAATTATGGACGGTCGATAATAAGAATATTAGCCACTGAGACATGTTTACCAAATACTAAGAAGTCTTCCATTCATATTAGACACAAAAATCTGTTACTATCTACACATAACTCCTATTCATCCCCAAATATCCACGTTTCACGGCCGAATAGGTACATTCGCAGACAGAAGAAAAATATCCCACGGCGTATTTATATTAAACCAACAACATGTAATGCTGAGAGAGAGGACAGGGAACGCCACCTGTCATGTTAAACATGAGTTACCGACCCGTCGACTGACACCGCATAAAGAGAGATTAAGGATCCTTGTTCACCTAAAAGGGGTACAATCCTTTGTACATAAGGAATATGCAAGATCTTGTAATCTTCGAAACGATGCGATTGTGTTATGTGCTGTCATCCAGTCTAGGCAGTCTAGGACGTTTGCAGTTCTTGGGACAGGATTTGAGGGTTGAGGTTTATTCTGTTTGTGTGCTCCTGTTAGTTAAAAGGAGGTCTTATATTTAAGCCTCTACCCAGAACCAGTGATTTACTTAAGATCTGTAAGGTATACTTCAGAAAACGCGAAATTTCAAAGTACTTGAGTATGCTTTCGTACATAAATGTTTATGTTAAAAGCTAGCTTTGTTATCGTATCAGAATTTTCGGAAAATTTCGTATACCTAAGCATATGTATATGAGAAAGGGTTTGCTAGGTAGCTATGATAGGCTCATTGACCTCTAAAGAGCATGGGTTTTCCGATACACCGCTATAAGGAACGACCTTACGGGATAATGCATGCATAATCACTTGACAGGCGGAGTGAGGTAACAGTACCCGTTATCAGTGCTCAGTTGATTCAGCTGCCTACACAACTGATATTTTATGCCAAAATACCAGGCTTAGTTTCAAGTTTGAAAGGCTTGGAACTAAGATCTATCTAACGCTTATCAACGATCTGAGATGTTCAACTAGGCTCAATACGTATCAATTTGTCTGTACTAAAAAAGATTCAGATATAAAATAATGCTTTTTCTTGCATACGAACAGTGAAAGCTCTCCAGTAGAGTATTAGACGTTGCATATTCGTAAGATCTATTTGTCTACTGAATCATTCAGTACCTACGCCTTCATAACAATGACATATCACGCTTTTGGTTTGATATTCAAAAAAAGTAACCACTTAAACATTTATCTTGATAATGTTTTATCGATTTTCTGTCCGCCGAAAAACTTGGTGTCCCCAAAAGATTTAGCTGAAATATAGTGCTCCACCAAATACGAGCCTTTTTGCATACGTAACAAGAAAACTGTTGCCAAACGCTAAAAGCCATATGTTAGCTGCTAACTAAAAGCTAACTTTACTTGCCGACTTGTTACAGATTCCTATCTTCCTGACCTTTATTGGCTTAAACTAGCACTCGAGGCTAGCTAGCAGTCTTCGTGTTTTGACAAAAAAGGTCAACGTGTTATACAGGCAGGGATAGAACGCGATATTAATGACCAATTATATTTTGTATCATTTATCAGATTTCTCAATTCACAAATTCTATTTGTGATAGAAATCGTGCTTTTACCGAATAAGCAAACCAGTACATTATTCAGGAAGAAGTCCTAAAAGAGCACAGCGTACTCATCCTAAAAGCTTAATAATTCCTGGCGAAAGTTTCTACTACAGATTTACCATAAGATCTCTTTATAAACGATTGCTTGTACAATAAAGCCACTTGAACAATCAAGGTCTGTTTTAATAGCAAATAAACTTCTCAGCTAATCAATTCTAATTGAAATTCGAACTTGTCAAAGAGCTTTATTTTGTCTGTGAAGAGTTGATAATTAATTTTTCGTGACTGATTGTACTTGTGCTGTTAATTACAGGTATTAATTATTGTTTAAAACATTTTGGCGGTAAAGTTTTTAATTGAACGTATGATTTTTGGGTCGTTCGGTAGATCAAACTTAACAACGTATATGGTTTAATATAAACATGATATAGCACTAGTTATAATAATAATAATAATAAGCCCCGCAGGGCATCTGAGGCGGATGACGGGGAGTAGCGACCCCGCGGGGCTATATATCCGAGTGCTCCAGGGAGAGTATACTGTCCCCCATCTCCGGCTTGCCGGAGTGAAGCATGACGGGGGATAGGTCTCCCGCCTCTTGGCTTGCCTTCATCGGCCGGTCAGAGTGGAGTCGCTAGAGCAAGGTTAGTCCTGCTCGGAGGGTAGGTGCCTCGTGGTAAGTGGCGAGTGGGCCGGTGATGCTGGACCCACAGGGAGCGCGTGATCTGCGTTTAAAGTCCGCCGAGGTATCCTCACCCTTCTCAGCCGCTCATGTCCCTGTTGCCCTCTTGTTGCTTTTCAGTGACTGATTCCCGGGGGCCCAGTAAGTGAGTTGGCGAGTCTCCACCTGCCATTTTTACGTGTATTTATTACATTGTTATCGGCAGGTGCCATAGTTCCCGTAGTTTCCCCATTCCTAGTCCATTAGCATCCCATCACAATAGCCCAAGTAGTTTTCATCCATATTTAGCAATAGTTTAGCACAGAACCGGGGATTGTCCTTGGGTACATTTCTATAGTGTATACAGGGATAATCGTCGGTTTTGTGTCACCATTTTCCAAATGTCGACCGGTTCGGTCGACATTTGTGTGATGAGCATGCTTGTTGGCCGTGGTCTGGGTGTAACAATATGTATTTATAAATATGTATATATGTAGTTATTTGTAGTTTATCAGTTGTGTTAGCACCCATAACACAAGTTAAGTAATAACTTACCATGGGGCTAACCGACCGTGTGTGAAAAGGTGTCCCGACATTATTTATTATTATTTATTATTATTATTATTTCATTAAAGTTGTCTCAAAAGGGCTTCAGCGTGTTGGCTTCGGCCCCACGTTCGCCTCCCAAAAATCCGGGACTCTGTAGTCCCGAGGTCAGAAAGAGACATACATTTATAATAATAATAAACGTTTATTTCGGAGACATGCTCCATAGTTTGTTAGCGATACAACTTACGTAACTATGTTAGTACTTACTTTTAATAGAAACACAATTATTATTCACAGTTATTCTACGCGGTTCCACTCGCATCCCAAGGGAACTAAGTTCCGCTCCACCGCAGAATAAAAGTAGCCTTTGTGTTGTATGAGACTGTACCAAAATTCATTTGAATCGATTCAGTAGATTTGGCGTGAGTTGGAGTGAGTTTTGAATTTATAATATTAGTTAAGGTAACGTTTATGTATAACTCATACATAGTCTTAATGCAGTTTGCCATGAAAAAATCACAAAAACTAATTAAGTATGCAGTGCCATTTAAAATTACCTTCAGTAGTCCTAAACCAAACCAGTCGCAATAAATTGTCGTGATAAAGAAAACCACAGGCTAAAAAGTAGGCACAGAACACCGAACAAAATCGCTAATGCATACTCCTATTTGTTTTCTTTTTGCAAACTTAATGCTTTTTTCGCTTGAAAATGTAGCCATTCTATGCCAGCACTAGATAACAAATAGCTGCGATTACCACGGCTAGTCTTAGCTAAAATAAACTTGGGCTTTTAATAATGAAGACTTCATTTAGACGTCAAGAATTACTCACATTATTCGTGTGATAAAATGTGTAATAGTGTGGTGAGATAACTTAGCAATGTACTTAAAAAAATTGTAACCATAAAATTTAATTTACTCTAGCGTTATCAGATAAGGACTAAGTTATTAGAGCCCATACTTAACAGTTAAAAATGTACTGATAATACTTGTCACCAGTTTTATTAATCGTGTTTTTATTTAAATTGTGTACGTATAAAGAATTTAGTCCAATAGATATTCGCAAAGGGATCATTCCTCTTGTCATACCGTCAGTTCAAATCTATAGCCGTGTTTGGGAGCGTTCATGTAGAAGCGTTTGGTTGATGTATTATATCGATGGCTATACCGCACCATGCATATCGATATCTCCGTCAAATAGAGGGAACAAATACGCTAGGTATACAAAACTTTAAGAAGACTACATAAAACTTTATGGTACCTAACTGGACGTAATAATGAAAGAGTGATAGGTATGTACCTGCTTGGGAATGAAAACATGTCTACCTAACACAAGCTTATCTAAAAACCTTCATATTTATTATTATGGTTTATTTTATCGGATTAAAACATTTACCTTTATGAGCACGTTTTTATAGCCATCGCCATAAAGGTAACTGGATAATTCAATACTTAGAGTGCAGCGGAAGAAAATTCACGGTCATTAGGGAAGGGGTCAAATTCTAAATTCTACAGACAGATCTGACATTAAACATGAGTATGTTTGACATGTCTCTGTTTACCCAGTATTCGTTACACAAACAAAAACAGGCTTAACCACAAGAATAATAAAGTCGCTTTTGATACGCATATGAGTTACAAAGATTGTGTCAGAAAAATGTACTCTATGTGGCGGAATTTAGATTCGATATGAGATGTCAGGGTCGGCGATCCGAACAGGTACTTAGACAAAAAGTTTCAATACACTGTGGCATTTCTTGCTTGGGCAGTAGGGCACAATTTGCTGCGTAAAGGTACGGGAGATTACCTAGACAGGCGGCCGACGATAAGCGCCGAGTCGTTATAGAGGTTGTCGGGGACCCTCAAAATATAAACATGGTCCAGATGTCGCAGATAAGCGAGGAGAGCTTTTTGGCCTAATGGCAGATTACTTGAGTCGAATATGTTGCGAGTCCGCCCCCTCATGTCATGACTTATTGAATGGAAAATTCCTTAAGACCTGATAAGGAAGGGCGATGTTTGATGCTCTAAATATTCCCATCGATACCAATATCCACGATATAGGTCATCAAAGTAATTTACCGATGTAGCAATGCGAACGTAAATTATTTACATTTTAGAGTCATCTGTTATTGGACTCATAAAGGATATATTTATTTTATCATTTTGGATTAATACTTTTCGATTCATTTTCGCTTTGATCCATTTATTTTAAATAATTGGCTATATTAAAATTGAAAGGTTGAAAGGTACTGTATTAATACTTTTGTGAAGTACAATTATGTAAAATTGAGAGAGTTGCATTTTTTAATGTAATTTTTTGCTATGAAGAATCTCTTTGTTTATATTTCATGTCAATCATAGTTAATGTTGTATATAATTACAGTAGAATCCGGATATAACGACCTTCAAGGGACCGACGATACTATGTCGTACTAACCGGACGACGCACAAAACGGACGGATTATTTCTTAAGTACATAACTTAACATGTACATACATACATAACTTACTAATACATATTATTATCTTCTTATATATAAAAATGAATTGATGTTCGTTAGTCTTACTAAAACTCGAGAATGGCTGGACCGATTTGGCTTATTTTGGTTTTAAAATGTTCGTAGAGGTCCAGGGAAGGTTTAAACGATACGAAGTTTGTTGGGTCAGCTAGTCTTCTTCTTATACATAAAAATGAATTGCTGTTCGTTAGTCTGACTAAAACTCCGGAATGGCTGGACCGATTTGGCTTATTTTGGTTTTAGAATGTTTGTAGAGGTCCAGGGAAGGTTTAAACGATACGAACGCGGAGCGGGGGTGCGAGTGCGAACATTGCGCGTGTGTCGTTTTAACCGGACGTATTACCTATAATAAATATTGGTCGCTATAAGCAGTTGGTCGCTTAAACCGGAGTCGCACTAAACGGCTATATTGTCTTAGTACATATATACGAAACCTAACTTGAGTAAAGATTATCGTCGCTAAAACCGATTAGTTGTTATAAGCGGAGTCGTTATATATGAATTCTACTGTACCTATACCTATATTGTTCGTAAATAAAAAAAATACGCAACAGTGAATTTTATTACAAACAGGTGGGTTTACACACTCACAGAATCTATTAAAGTAACGATTATGTTCAAAAATGTTTACCATATCAGAGAAACATGTAATGCGCCTAATATAGTTAAGAGTGACACTGAAATACACATTATTATTTCACTGCAAATTTTCGTACCCCTCTTCACCATCGGAGAAAAAAGGCTTGTTAAAAAGTACAACTGAACCATGAGTGAAACTGCACATTAAAACTCCATTTTTATCTCAACGGGGCTCGTAACACCATTCATTGTTATGCATACACCCCCTCCCCCTATGACATCACAGCACAGACGTCGCTTGTCTAAAACAATGTTAACACATTTTTCTGTTTTGTTAGGTTCATTATATTATTCATGAAGCACCATGTTTGGTTTTCAAAATCGATTGTTTGTATATTTTTAACAAGATTGAATTGGATACAAAAAAATAAAAAATATATAAACAAAATTTATTTTTCCTAAGTATTTTACTTGTTACCATTACTTTCAATATTTGATAAAAGTATGACCACAAAAGACATATGCAGTCTGTAAAGTCTTAAGGAAAGGAATAAATGATGAACTTCCTCAATGTTGTTGGTCAAGGAAATTACATATTGTATATAGTGGCTCCTTCTAATAATATTAGAATATATGCAATTCCCTTTGCGTGCTTGTTCGCCTTGGGACTAAGTATGCAGCGTCCCATTACACGAGGATACTAGCTAATGAGTAAAAAGTACAGCTAAAAGTCTTTAAAAAAGTAATATCTACTTAGTGAAGAAAGTGCTGAAAATACCGCTAGATTTTTGTATTAACTTTTTTTGTAAACAGTCTTAATTGTTATTACATTTCATTACGTCTCTATATAACGTGTTAACAATCCAAAGATTAACTCAGTTTAAGGCAAACGAAGTTTTGATAAAACTCAAAAATAAACACTACAGAATACTTAAACCAGAACCACTTTAGAACTGCACAACAATTTGAAAATCAACCACAAATTAAAAATATCCTCAACAAACTCGTTGTGAAAATTGCAACGGTACATTATAAAATCCTACTTTCTTTGTTGCACTAAAAACATACAAACGAGCTAGGAACGCAAATTTTCTTTTAGTTAGCAAAGGCAACAGGATGATGCCGTATTCAATATGGTTGACAAAGAATTCGTACTTCCCGCGCAACTTGCACGGTTTTCTGTACTAATTAAGGTTGGCTAATGAATACAGGGGGTTCATCCGTAGTTGTCTGGATAATTAACAGCTGAGATAGGAAATATTAATATTTATAAGACTTCGCTGTAGGAGGGAATTTTCGCAAGTACATTGTATATGTTCGGTTGAAAGTGCCGCGTTGAATTTTACATAGCCATTACACACGTAATCAACAGGGTGTTTGTATTCTATTTCCGTGTGCCGTGTGATAAAAGTGTGTGTTTTATTCACTTGATTAACGGCTGGTCTAGGGGACTCCCCTCTCGGCGAAAATAATTGCAATTTACAGCGCGCCAAGCATGGTTGGAAACGAGTAATTTTTATTCATTGTATTTATAAAATGTGTGCAATAATGGCAGCAGAAAGTGTGCCTAAGTATATGTAGAAATAAAATTTAGAAAAATACATATTATTAAGAAAAACTATAGACTACATGCTGGAAAAAATGATAAAGAACAAACGAAAAAGTTTTATTTTCACCCCATAAAATTAGACCAACCATTCGTTAAAAGAAGCATACTGCCAGTGTTCACGAGACCGGTACCTCCTAAGCTAAATTAGCCGGGAGTTAAAAGAGGTCTACCGCTGTAATTCAGCGGGTCGGCTTTCAATCCGCAATCCTTTGATCGGCACTTAATTCCCGACGTTTGGCGATTGTTGCCTCATTAGAGATATAGACATATGACTAGTACTTTTGGGTTTTTAGTATATTAAGAGGTTGGGTAGAAAGTATGGGATATAATATGTATACATAATTATACATTTTACTTAAGATAGTTAAAAGTTAAAGCTTACTTTGTTTTAATATATTATAATAAACGATAAGACTCAATGAAATTTGTTTAAAAATATTATTAGTTAATTCAACAAAAAAAATCCTGTAATTATGTCTGAAACTCCTATCTAAAAATTTACAAAAAATATATAATCAAATAAAAGCAATATTTCAACACTTATTACTGAAATTCTAATTCAAACAGAATAGCTCAAACACGGGTAGGCATACTAAATAAATTAACGTACAAATAAAAACATTTTTTCCGTTCATCGTGAGCTTTAACACCTACAGGGCCGCCAACTCGGTACGTGTACCAAATAAAAATTAAACAACGAGAAATAATCCCCAAGGGCAATTATGTGTTATGAATTGTATTAACATTCACAGTATGTATCTAAAAAATATTTTCATATGGGATTATCTATTTATATTAGTCTGGTCCAAAAAGTTTATATTTTATTTGAAATCATGAGCATAAGTTATCAAATATTTCAAATTACAATTACGGTGTCGAAACATAAGTATTCCCATGGGGATATAAACTTAAGACCGTAGGACCAATTTCATTTTGGACCGAAAGGTACCTGAATTTTTATTTCGTCACGCTTTGGTCAATTATTCTCGCTCGGTAACAATGTTGGAAAAATACTTCCAGACCACATCTTGTACAATCAAGGACGCCCTCAAATACTTACACAAAACTATTTGAATAAAACATGTTCCACAATGCCAAATATTCAATTATGTATGTAGATACAATTTTCTCCTCAGTTCTGTTTGTCATGGTAAAATAATGAAATGTAAATAAAAGTCTTAAGTAAATGACACGAAAAAATATTTCGTCGCCGTAGTAGTTTAAATGAAAACGCTCGAAAATATGAAAAACGTTTATTTGCGGTCAACAAAGAAATGTATCGTATTTTTTTAACAACTTTACTCGTGATCTGTGGCCGTGTATAAATGAAGCGACAATGTGCAATGTATCTCTGCAAACATACGTATAAATAAACTTATGGAACTTAACTGTTCAGCATAAACGGCATGCTGTTAAATGTGATTTTATTTTTATTGCGCCAACAAAAACAAATCGTTTTATGTCGAGATTTAAATTTCAGTGTTCCGCCGACGGCTGAATATCCCAACTGTAATAAGGCGATGTTTTTATTACAGTGGGCCCTTCTAATAAGCGGACACTGTCTGTTTGTGCGCAAACAATCATGCCGTTTTGTAATTTTACACCTATATTCCTCTAGCAAACGAAACAAAATTACACAGACTAATAAGTTGAAAAAACAACAGACATTTTTACGGTTGCTATGTAGTTTATACAATACATAAATAGTACGTTTTTGAAAATTAAAAAGATTTCAGGTTCTGTGTTTGTTTTTTCAGCAGTTGAAAAAACTGATCACTACCTTACTTAAAATTAACTTTTCAAAAAGAGTAACCTAACCAGGTAAAACGCCATTTCGAGTAAGTTAAATGCAAGGCAAATATAAAATTTATATATTCTAAAACAAATAACCAAGAAATTAGCTGCCAGGTAATTAAATACGACATAAACACCGCACCGGGCATGTATTATAACTGCATTACGGCATAAATATTCATAAGCCACAAACTTCCAGTGGGACTGGTGACGAATTCACCGACTTATCCGCCGCATCAAGTTTACCCCATGAATATGTAGAACTAAAATAAGGGTTCATATTATAACGACCAATTACCCCAGATTTCTCCACAGTTACACCCGTCAGTAAAACTTCTGCCAAGACTTCGTGTGTTGTGCAGATGTACTGAGAACAAATATGGAACCTACATTTGTACAGATAGTTTTTATTTTTGTTCTATAAGTGACTTTGGTAGACTGCATTCTTTGAATGGCATGGAATTAGTTATTTGATTGGCAAAAAATAGATCGGATTAAAAAAGAGCAGCACCCATAAACTGTATATTATACCTTCTACGTTTTATACAATCAATTTTAACAGTATCCGATATAATACAAAATACGGTTCAGTCAAGCTACAAATACGCACATAAGAATATTATCCCCCCAACGTCAGATCTGTTAGCAGATGAAGATAAGCCGACGCGAGTAATATGAGGTATCGCTTAAATAAAAATCAATATCGCAATCGGTTGCGAGTTTCTTCTTACAGTCCATTTGCTTTAAGAACGTAGTGCTTTCTCAAAGGGATCTCTCGGCCCTTATTTCGAGATCCTTTAGGACCACACTTGAAGAACGATACGGCGCCTTTAGGGCCCCGCTTCCGCCCTCCGAGAAATGCCCAAGATAAGAGAGACGTTTTGGCGCCATTCATGTTTATGGCGGGGCAAATGGCCCTAGAATACTGCGTACTTATTATAAACAAGTACCTATATACAATGTATTTAAAAACGCTTCGAAAGATATTGAAAACTCGTATTTGTTCAATGAGGAGAAGCATTTGCTTGATTTATTTGGTAATTTAAATATAATGTGTTTTCTTTTTGGTAGTAAACACTCGTATATAATGGGTATATCATCTTAGATAGGTCATCTAATTAAGGCGTTTCACAAAATTATTTCCTTACTTACAATTTTTTATACGAGAAGAAAATTTAATAGTTTTTCTAAGTAAAAGTTAATAGATTCTAAGGTCGCAAAAACTAGCGATGTCAAGTGTGGACGGGACGTGACGGTATTACTTTATATTACAAAATGTAGTCTTCGTAAAATTTTATGAGGACCGTTTTTAGAGGGGAGCTCGAAGCACCGATCATTAACACTGTATCTATGTATACTGTGGTGTTACTTTAGTTTCTACCCGAGCCGTTGATTCCAATTACTTGCTTAACTGTTAATATTGTTCTATTAGAAGATGTAACTTCTAATTTCGGTTCGTTCTATAACGATATTAGAATCGTCGTCTACAAATCCCCTGGATTGTACCACAAAAGGGAAATATTACATACAAGAATATTTTTGATGAACAAAAACGGGATCGAGCGCTCATTTTTCAAAATGTCATTTATGTATCTAACAACTATTGAAACGAAACAATAGCAATGAATTCCTACGCATTCATTAAAAATGTGGGGAGCAGTAGCGAAACGTTGTTAACTGTCGGCGCATTGTATGCGAGCACTAACTGAAATAAACAAGCCATATTGAACGTGTCCGAAGCGTACAAAAAGTACAAATTGGAATAGAGGCAGAGGTCCGTCCTCCATAGGCCGACACAGGCCGAGTTCAGGCGCGGTCCTTTGGGGCACTTGCCAAACAAAGTTTTTGTTTTATCAAACTGGTAATTCACATTTTTTGTTTTATTGCCCCAAAGCTCTGGAGATTTATAGCTAACCACTTTGCATTAATTTCGCATTCATTACAGATCTCTTGAATATTGGGCGTTTTTTGCAACGAGATTGAGTGTAAATTACAGGAAAATTATGTACAATATTTATTCAGAGTGCGTTCTGAATATTGTTATAAATTAATTCATTTATAAAGCTTTCCTTTTCCGTTAAAATTTTGTCATGCCGACAATAAAATTATACAAATGACTTGAAGAGAGGAGAAAGGAATTTAAAACAGACTTGCTTTTTTAATATTAAAAACTTCGAAGAAATGCATTATTAAAATTAACATTTTAACATCAAAACCCATGGAAAATCTGCTTTCCCATTTGCGTTAAAACACGAATAAATATTAACGGCTTGTTAAAAGTGTACTTAATCCTAATTTGTTACGACATTAAAATAGTTTAAAGTAAAACAAAGGAGTTAAGGTCACATACAAGGCGTATTCTCTTGAGTTCGGCGGAAACCGCACATAGCTTAAGTGAACCATTAATGAAGATTAATTGTTGACGACGAGGCTCACTACACCATACACACTACGTAAATGTTTGAATAGATACCTATACCAGCTAAGAAAATTACGTTAAATAGAAAATTATTTTCAACCATTAATCATCATCATACTGTTATACTCATAAAAGCATGGCATACCACATTACCTCCCTTTTATAAAGGTGACCGACAGACCATGGACATTCGTGATATATGAAATGATGAATCATTAAAATTTATTTTTGGTCGAAAGCAAAACATTGTCCTTATGTGCGGGTGAAAGGACCAAATTGTGTTAACGTGTCAACCACGCCTGGTGCATTATTGGTCTTTTAGACACGTAAAATGTTGAACGCAAATTAAATGAAATCACTCTCATCAATTTAGTTAAAATAACGTTAGGCTTACGTTTTCATTGTAAATACCTATTATTTCTTACTAATTTAAAAAGCAGTTTAGTTACTACCCATCTAATCTGTATTTTGTAGCATTAAATCAAATCAAGCATGCCTTAATTCTTCCAACAAAGGTTAAAACACAAAAATGTACCCAGTTTCTACTAATTCAAGAAATATTTAATCCAAACAAACAATTCTACATCAAACCAAGTGAAATAAAAAATACTTCAGGTATTGTACAAAATATGAACAGTCGTACGAAAGAATTTGAAATAAACTGTTATATTCTCTTTTCTCGAAATGTGAGACATATCGAACATGACTGGCGTAATACAATAGAATTTCGAAGATTTTGGACCAGTGAAATCCGATATCTCGCATGCCAGGAAAGTGGCAGAATTTGTTTTATTACAGATTGAAAATGACTGGATTTATGAGTAAATTATTACCAATTTTCAATTGGGTTGCTTTATATAGATGGTCGGATCAATTTTGAGTTTAATAATAATAATATAGGTATACATACCTACATAGGATCTATAACACTCTCCCGAATCTTAACCTTCTTGCATGAATTAATATCACACATAGTTGATTTGGTCGTCGACATTGAAGGGTTGATTTTACCCGTGATAGTACAATGTAGAACAATGTATCTAAAATTATATGTTCCATGTGTATAATATCAATCATTATAATATTACTATCTGTGTCTTGAGGAACCTACGCCTAGCTTCCAATGCTATTTATACAAACATTATGTGAAATCTGTTTAATTTCATGTTAGGACAAAAACGGTTAATTTCTATATTTTAGCAGCTTTTAGGTGCTCCATGCTGCTCTCCTCATCGCTGCCACTGCGGGGAAGCTGTCAACAGCCTCGGTCACCACGGCCTGTCGTGCAGCCGGAGTGCCGGCCGCATACCACGACATGCCAACATAAACGACGTGATCCGTCGCGCTCTTGTTGCCGTCGGCGTGCCAGCCGTACTCGAACCAAATGGCTTGGCACGCGACGATGGCAAGAGACCAGACGGCATGTCGCTATTTCCGTGGAAGGTGGGTAGGACTTTGGTGTGGGACGCGACATGCGTCGACACTCTTGCGCCATCTCACCTTCCCGGAACTGCATGTCGTGCTGGCTCCGCCGCTGCACAAGCAGAGAACCTCAAGCGGCGCAAATATAGTAACCTTATAGGCAATTACATGTTTGAGCCGTTTGGGGTTGAAACTCTAGGGCCGTGGGGTCCGAGCGCCCACCTTCTTGCCAGGGATATCTCCCAGCGCCTGGTTGACACTTCCCGGGACCCAAAGGCTGGCTTTTATTTCGCACAGAGGTTGAGCATTGCCATCCAACGTGGCAATGCTGCCAGTCTTTTGGGTACATTACCCAGTGACAGCGATGAGGAGCAATTTTTTGATGCCCTATATTAGTGTTAAGTTGTATATATATATAAGTTTATTTTATTTTCAATTAATGTAAATATTTTGTGAATAAATAACTCTTAAGTATTACTAAGCAAAAAAAAAAAAAAAAATATAGCAAAAAAAGTGCACCAATATCATTGTAATTCACTTTTAATTAAGAGCGTAATGCGTATTTGAATATTTTCACATTTGTTTTTTTTTTAAGAAATTATATGCCTTCAAGGTTGCTCTTTCTACTCAACCTTTTCCATCCCTTAACGGATAATGCACAACAAACAGCTAACGGTTCCGTACAAAAGAGATCCGTGTTGCCACACCGCTTCCCGACGTCCTTATCTCTAGGAAGTGTCGAGTAGTTCCCATTGTATCCTATAATAGTCGTAATCGACTGCTGAGCCCGCGGCTAACGACTCTTTGATTAGAACTGAACATTAACACATTTCGCTCTTGGCACGAATTGCCTGAGAAACGCTCTGATCATAGCTATGTGTGCAGAAACTCTAATCAACTTGCAGAGACAAATACGTTGATTTATAACTATGTAATCTTGTTACTTTGTCGAGGTTTAGACGTAATCTACACAGTGAAATTAATGTCTGTCTTCCTGTCTATATGAGTCATATTTACAGCTCATGCCCTGGGCAGACATGCGTAAGATTTCACCCTAATGTAACTAGTCGAAACTCAAAACTCTCCTGTTATAAAAAAGATCTGTTTCTGAGTAGACTATACATAATGATTGTGCATGTTTCAACGATATTATGAAAATCCTATGTTTGAAAATGAACCCCAAACAGTTTAATTACAAACTTCAAAAGGTAGTCAATCACTTTAAAACATTGATTTTCTTACGCAGGATAAGTGGAACCAACACTTTCAAAGTTGCAAAACTGTAGCAATCGCCCTTGTGATGTAATAAATACATTTAATACTAATAAAAGCTGATAATGTCATTATTGAGAAAACGCTAGGCAGATGATGAAATTTATTTACAAAAAAACTGTCATCGTTAACGAATTGGATAAAAGTATACAAATAAATGGCGCTTTTCGCCTATTAAAACAAGAACAACCTTACAAGAATTCACTTTATTACATTTTAATTTCCTGCGCCATATACCAACAATAATCTCCCAACACAAAATGGTTCAAACATCTATTTAACGATTACCAAATAAAATAATTAATGATGTGTTTACGTGAAAAGGGCGTGTCGTGACAGATTTCCCTTGTAGATTAAAGTAACTATGTTCAAATTATAAAAGCAATCTGTTTGACGTTACACAATGAAATCAGGTCTATAGAGGTACGCTTTGTTTACATTCCAGATATTAACTGTCCTTTTGGATGAACATTTGCATGGTTAATATGGTTTATTGCAGTTAATCTCTCTATTTGAACATTGGTTTGAAGGCAGATAAATTGTATGTGATACCAAAAGTTATTTATATGTGTAGGTATATATGTTCAATTTATTGTTTTATTAACGTAATTATCCACGTGATTTTTACATATAGGTACTTATTATATTTTAAAAACCAAAACGTTATTAATTTCAAGCAATTTAAATGCCACAAGCCCAATGAAAACTATAAACAGGGGTAGCTAAGCCCCATCTGTCGCTACGAGCAATAATATCTAATCCACTTTAACGTCCCTTACAGGCGAAACCCATTCCATTAAGTCCCTTATAACGCTGCATCGAACAAACCACACCTATAAAGTAAAACATTGTTGCAAATCCTAGCACCAAATCACTTCACCGTCTAGTGGGGCTAGTGAAAATCATTTATCTAAAAGCGTCTCCCTTCCGCCATCAAAACTAAATCAAGTAGGGCGAGGAACATAAACTCGACCGCCCTTGCAGTTAGATAAAATGTAAAGGGAAGTTTGATTCACTTGGCTCGTGTGACATCCCACGTAGGAAACCCGTCCACCTCCCGAGGCCTCGTAACGACCTCTTTATACCAGCTATCTCTATTTGACTACGATTCATATCTCCGGGAGGAGGACACTTAGTCGAACATTATTGGAAACCTAGTCTGAATCCGATACCTAATATCAAATCCGAGGAATCGAATTTTATTCAGTCCGTATTAGATACACAGAGGTTTGCGAAGTTCACAATCTTGGCAACTTGTTCTTCTTTATACACTTTTACGAATTTTGAATACGTAACTTTCACCAACATTAAGGCATGCAAAAAAGTTTCACGTTAGCATATTGCAATAATTACTATCTGTATTCCGCAAATGAGTGCTGCGTAATTGCCACTTATACTTCTGCTGAGAGGTATAATCATTTGTGACGATTCTTAATTACTTAATTCCCGATTAACTTCTTAATTACCGACGGCGTCGGCATGCGAATGGAGCTCTGAAAAAAGTCATTGGAGCACTTCTTAGCGGGCAAATATTGTCGGTGGCCTCCTCTTAGGAGGTTCATCTCGAGATAAGCGTCGGTGAGACGAGGAGGCCAGCATCTGGGCCGGTAATTAAGCGCATCTGCCTACGTTCAATTTTGGAACGCGCTGGATGAGTTGCCCCGCGCTCCTTGGGTCCATTTGGGAGGGTAAGAGCAAATTGCTAAACTTTCAATTAAAGAGTTGTTATTCAAACCGCTCCCAGTTCCTCGATGGAATTATATTTTATTTCACAACGAAAACTCTTATTGGTACTTGCGGTACTTGTTTTCTGCTTTACTTAGCCTCAGTTGAACATTTCTTCGAAAGGAAACTGTACGAATTTATTAACAATTGTGTATTTAAAATAAATTTTCCATTCTGGATCCCTGCTGCGGCTTTAAGATTATACTAGATAATCTCTTAATTTTTGGTTCTGGATTAGAATTGTTGCCGATATCTTTGGGTTCATGTTATTCAATTTGAAACAACTGTGGAAGAGCAGACTGAATACGTTTGTCGTTTATGTCTTACTCGGAGCTTTTTATACGGAATAATCCTCAGAAACATTATGATTCGTTCCCTGGCAAGATTTGAATTCGGCTGGATACTAACATTTTGTTACGCGCCGTCAGAAACAATGTAAGCGCTCCGTAAAATCTTCTGCCTTTGACGTTACCTAGATATCCAGAAAATATTATGTAAGGACAGAGTCTGGTCATAATATCTTTACTAAAAAAATAAAGAAAAAGAGGACCTTATTACATTATAATTTCAAATACTTGTAACTTATGATTTCAACCTTGAATCTTCGATCTATCGTGGCCTCGATACCGTAAAGGTAAGATACATTTTGGTCAAATGACCACACATTAAACCCGACCCAATTATTGGTCCTTACAATTTTCCACCTCATCAAATAACATGTGTACTTTAGACCCTTCTAGATATCTCATTCGTTTATTTAGAACTTAATAAATAGAATATGAATAAGCACTACCGGAATTAAAATCCAGGACAAGCAAAGACAAAGTGTTCTCCGTCAACAGCAACTTAAAAAACGAACCGATTGGTTCTTATGCATTGGTTCGTTGTTCCTATACAACAAAAAATTCTAGGAAAAAAATAGGGAATTTTGATTTCACATCTGTTTGTTTCTAAACTCTTCTTCAAGGGACGAATGCAGAATTAACAGCGTACTTCTTTTTGTTGCCGGTTTTAAACATAAAACGGACGGTAGAAATAGTTAGTCCTAGCAGCATAATTATGTAAGTTCTTATGCACTAAGAAATGATGTTCATACCTTTCCAAGGACATAAAAATGTATTAAAAAATATTATTTTATCCTTACATATTTGATTTGTTTCAGTAACAGCAAGCAGTGCGCTTTCGGCTCGATGTGCGTCCGGCGCGCGAGGAGGGAGCATGCTGGTGCACCTCATAATACTTAGCACCGCCCTCGCGGCAGCCAACACCGGGAAACACGGTATGTATTCTATTATTATTCGGCTAATTTGTGCTTAATTAATAGTTAGAATTTATAGGTAACATGCAGGCTTCGATCCTTCTAAAGTGTAAGCAATCGAAATTAAAATCCCAGATCAGTCCAGTAGTAAAAATAAAGTTATCTAAGCTGACATATAGCCTATTCCAAAGAGGAGTGAAATTCGATATTTTATTATTATTTTACTATTCTAAAAGATAAGTAAACACATACATCATGAAAACATAAAGCTATTCTTAAGTCTTAGTACAATAAAGTGACTGACTGCTTTTATTTATCTTTCTCACAAAATAACAACTACACATGAAAATATTAACCCTCGCAAAAAATCTTAGCGGAAATCTTCGCTTCCTTAAAAAAGATTTCTCCCAAAAAATAAACAAATGTATTGACGCGACCCTCGGCAGAGATTCATCTTGTACATGTACATTATGTAGCAGACCCCCTCGACTTAATCTGCGTGAATGTTATAATATTATACACCCTACAAAACTTGGGGGGTGAAATAAATGGGAAAAATTTAAAACTTCTTCACACTTGTATCCCCTGCAGCATTTATTGTGCCGCTGTTATATGAATGCAAATAATGACACACACTTCAGCAAAGTATACATTTTAGCTGGAATAATAACATGAAATAAACATGCCACCCTGTATAACGCTCGCTTCTGGGAGCACTCAAAAAACCGCATTCGGGGACACGTGCGATGAGAATGACTTTACTCTGAGTATTTTATTTAGCTTTCGTTTTCGGGTTCTACAAAAATTTCTTTTAACAATTCCATGATCTTGTGACTACTGCTTGTTACCTTACATACCGCTGTTACATGACACGAGAAGCAGACAAACCTTTTTTATTTGGTAATAATTTTTTCAGCTTCTATACACCCATTGTGTGACGCAGAATCTTCTGTACTTTTTTTCTGGTGACATTTCGAATTCTACGAACTACCTTGGTGATACCAAAACGTCAAAAAAAATCTCTTTGAAATAAAAGCTACATATGTAGTTATTCCGATAAGTCTGTGTAGTCGTGTGGAGGTTATTACGTGAAATTCTGAGTCAACTGCTGGAAAGCTAGTTCACTAGTTCATCAGTATTTATAATACCTAAATACTGTCAGTTCAGTACTTTTACAGATTACATTATAGATCTTTTTCATTATCTTTTCACATAATATCAATAATAGTTGCCAATACACAACTTTTATTTGGGCAACGAAACCATTCCGACCTAAAAAGCCCATATTTATTAAACAAAAAAATCCTACTAAAATCTTCTACCGCCCAGGAGTCACACATTCCTGGCGTGCAATTTGCCGGCGTGTCGGCTATAGGCCTATAGTCAACGGCTATTGTTGAACGTAGGCCTCCATAAACTGCCTTGACGAACACTCCAGTCTCATTAAGGCACGGGGAAAATTTGACATAATTAAAACGGGGTCAATGGCCGCATTACAAATCCCGTGCCCCTTTTCTTGTAAAATGTATTTATTAATGTACGGGACCCGCGAAATTTAAATTGTTTTGTGAAATATTTTATTTTGCACTTCGGTCTTCGGTCGCATTGGAGGAAAAAACTTTGGGTTTATTTGGTTGTCCATCCATCCATTTTTTTTTTTTTCATATAAAGTAGACAAAGTGCTAAGTATTATTGTAAACTTAACTTAAGAGAACCTATAGTAATTCAATAGTTTAGAAATCTGATCCAACAGATAAACTGTGTATACAGTTTTGTTGGACATTTTATACTTTATATAATGTAAAATGTACCTTCTAAGCAATAATAAATAAATAAAATAAAATAAATAAGTTTTCAATGCATCATTAAGACAATTTAATGTTTACCATGGAACCAAAGTTGCAAACAAAACAGGCTTAGGAAGGATTAGCTGCTATTATTATTGTACAAAACAACTTATAAATAAACCTAACAAAATGCACATCAACATAGTAAATAACAAAATAGCAGTGTTATTTTGTAAACAGGAACAAAACAGCGATATTCATTGAAAACACGTTTTCTTTATCGCGATCGGAATTCGGGTCACCTCAGCAAAGCTGCATGGAAGTTTTACAGTTCAATTATATCAGTTATGAAAGCGAAACGTTTCCTCTACGCCTTAACTTTTACTAACTATTAAGTAACTTTAGCAAAGTTTGGAAACTTAAGAAATAAATGTGGCTAGGAATAAAGCTGGTGGAAATATTTGTGTAGATAAAAAAATCGTCGTAAGGCATGATCAACAACATTCATCAAATACACTCAGAGAAAAGTATAGCTCACAAAGAAATATATTTTTCAAATAGCTTAGAGAAGAATGAAAAAAGAAATAAGTAACACAGAAATGCGGGACACGCGAAACTGTCAAAAAAGGTGTCGCATAACCCACATCCGCACGAGTACAAACATTGCAAGATATCAGGGGACATAAAAGTCCCCTATTGACATGCAGCCACTCGAAAGTAAGATGCATTATCGCATCGGAACTCGAATATCCGATATCACACAATCCGACTGCGGCTGCGTATCTAAGTGGCGCACAAGTCACAACATCCAGGGGCCTTATGTTCTCAGGCCGTCGTTATCAAACTGTCAAACTACATTATAAGCTTGTTTACGCCAGTGTCATCTCCATAAATACACGCAAACTTCTTACTACCATCTTGATACAATTACGTCTTCATGGCCCAAGTTTAATACGCGGATTATACTATTCAAAAACATCTTTAAGGCCAAACAGAATAACATTAAGACTCAGCCGCTGTTGTTTGCAAATAATAAGAAAACAGACTTGGTAAGTTAAAAAAATTCGCGTAAAATTTGCATAAACCTCGTGGCGCCCTGTTCACTTTTCTCTACTTTCGTTTTTTATATCATCTCTTATACCGTTCGTTCCTAACTCATTTTATAACAATATCTTATTAAGTGTTTCATAAAATACTTTGAAAGAAAAAGTTTTATAATAATTGTTAATGGTGTTACTGAATGTGAGCGGAATATTTTTGTGGCAGTGGAAAATGCCTGTTCTTACCGATCTGTCAGTTCGGTGCCGATTTCTCGACATCCCTGCCTTACCCTCGTACATTTATCTACGTAGAAAAAATCCTAGTGAGAATGTTCCGTCCGAAGCCACCCTCATATATATTAAGTAGGTTATTTTATATACGTTGATGGAACACGTGTTATTTCACCGTGAGCCGTGAGATCAAACATAATCGTGATGTATAATATCAGCTCTAGTTTCAGTTTACTTTGCAACAGAAATGCGCGTGAATAGGGCACAATTTTCTAAAGACCATAAATAGAATTAGGTGTATTGTCTTGAGCAAAGTTTGTAGCGCCTACACGCAAGTAATAATTCCCTTGAGTTTACTGTTTATACCGCTAAGCCTGAATAAGGATTACTGTAAACAAAAACAATACGAATAATCCACATTAAACATCATAGTATTATACGATTTCGCAGAATTCGAGAGCCTAAGAAATAATAAATACTTGGTCTTGTCAAAGAAAGTATGACTAAATTCTTTTAAAGTATGTTACTTTGACAAAATTCTGTGAAGACTTAGATGCTTAAAAAGTGTAAATAAAGATTTCTTTTGCGATAAGACTTCATTAAAACTCGAGAACTTTTCAAAAGCCAAACTTAGCCATCATAGACCGCGTTCTAAGTAAAAAGAAGACGGATTAAACCACAAACAAAATTCCACAAGTAAAAAGGGCTATTATTAGAAATACATCAAGAACCGCAATAATAACACAATTGTCGATACAAAGATGCCTAACTTTGTAAAAGGAAAAAATATATGTACGCGAGCTAACGGAGCAGTGCCTTTGTGAACTTAGAACTGAATCCCCAGAGGTTTATGTCTTTTCGGATCAGGAGGCTTACGGGAGGACGCGCGAGGAAAACTCCTTTCCTTCATAAATATTTACTTTATGAAATAACGCGCCCCGAGCTCAGCTTAGTCTTACATACTGGCTGGGACCAGGTGATAACTGGCAAATGACAAAAAACACACTCATGCGTCGTCTATTATAAAACAATATTATTACAGAAAGATTTGGTTCCCTATTTGTTTCTTTTTTTCAAAATGAATTCTTTGCTTAATCTACTAATGCGATTCTTGAACTTACCTATCTAAAACTACGAGTATGTGATGTACCTATCATGTGACAATGCCAAAGAACTAATCCGAAACTTAGTATTCTCTTTACAATTTACCTATAGACAAATTAAAATTGTTGACATAAACATATGTAGGTATGTTATAGTGCCTATAAGTAAAATTAATTAATTTCCCTTGACAAATGAGTACACGAACAAAATAATTGAATTCCAAAAAAACACGAATACCCAGTGAAGGAATAGAAATAAATCAATTTCAAAACAAGTAGGTACTCGTACATAGATAGGGAGTAAATTGGTTTCTGCGGTGTAAAGGTCATTCACCCCACAATTTATGTAAGTAGCATTCTGGATACTCGAGTACAGCGGTTATACAGTACATTGCAATATAATTTCAAATGTATGTACTGCTGAAAGATTGTCTCTCATCTCCATACGAAAGTATGCGCTCAATGCAAATGTGAAAATGGTTTTATGATAGAAGACTTTTTACTTTGTGGAATTTTAAAACGTAAATAGGTACGTATAAAATATGCATGCTCTTTTCTTGTATCTAAAATTGATATATTTCAATAATAAATTTAATTAAGGTGAAGAAGATTTGGAAATCTATAGGAAATGAAGATTTGATTATCGTTGGTTAAATATAATTATAAGTGTAAATACCTATTAGCCAAGTTAATTTACAAGTGTAATTAATATTCCTAGAAATTGGTAAAATATCGTCTGTTCTATAATAAGATATGGTTACTGAGAATATCATTGATATCATGTTACGGATTCGAGGAAACCACCGAATTCCGTACCAAAAGATTTTAAACTGATTTATTTAGTTACCGAGCATTGTCTGTTTTTAACAAAGCCTTAGCAATAGATGCCCTTTACCGCTTCAGAGAAAGAAAAATAAAAAATGATAAGTTGAAATAACTGCCAATTTGTTAATAAAACTGCATCTTCCTTACACCGCGATACCTACATTAGAAAATCTGCTGCATTAAATATAAAAATATGCTTATAAAAATAAGCCTTTATTCAAAAAAATACTTATACTTAGCAAAAGATATTATGTAAATACTTACAAACAGAAAACACATCATTTTCCCAAGAATAATAAACATCATAAAAAAACTCACCGTGAAATTAATAAACGATACACTAAGTAAAGAAATAAAAGTAATTTAAAGTTTTTCGCTTAGGCCATTTCAAGTTTTGTCAGAATTCCGAACTTTTTTGGCTCCTGTACTTTTCTAACATACGCCAATATTTTCCACACCTTGGCTCTGTTTTCTATTGATTTATTGAAGAAAAAGAAACACGTAGCTTTTAGACAAATATGATTCTGTTGAAATTTAATCCCAAAAATATTTTTCAATCCTAATAAAAAGTGCCTGCCAGTGTTCATCAGGCATATTCATCCTATTCTGCCTTTAACTGGTTTTATTTGGGATCAGTGCAGCATGTTTTCTCCTTTCATACTCTTCAATCTACAATTCTATCTTATATCTACAAGAAAGATTCAGACACACTTAAAAGATATCGATAAATAATACAAAATTCATATTTCTAAACAGTGGTTCCTAAATATTTAGAACTCCTGGAACAGTTATTGCAATCATGTCAAAATATTTGACATACAATATTGACTAAGCACGATCGTGTTGGCATAAAAATTAGCAATCAGTTTTTATGTAAGCGATAAATTGATTTTTCTATTTTACCGAGGATAGAACAAAAAAGTTTTCGATTTAAATGCGAAATTGTACAAGGTTCCATTTCAATTACGATAAATTGATCGTCCACCATCGTTTCCACTTATTACGAGCTCTAGGTACATGAATAATAAAAGAAGCCGCAAATTACTTCCACTCAATTCCCATCCACCAAAAAATTAATTGTGCGATCATCAGCTATGAGTTAATACAATATTCAACGAACGCCGCATGAGCGATGGAGAGCCAACGACGTGTGAATCATTCATCCAAATGAACGCAGGCGACGCGACGTTCGCATGCCATCCATCTGTGGCCAATGCAATACGCCACTGAAAAGTTACATCCAATTAGCAGAAACCGATGACGCGAGTGCGCGTACTCCATCCACCCGCTGAATTTGACAACTGCTGTCATAGTTTAAATTTGGAATACCTTACGACCCGTTTATTTTAACCCAGGAGTTGCAATCTATGTGTGTGGAACTTTTTTTTAGTTTTAATTGTTTGGTGCTAGCTTGTTAGCGATTACTAGTTAGGGATTCGATGTGCAAGTTGCTATTTGTTTTACAGTGTTCGAACGAAAACAAAGTGTTAGTTTTTAATGATCGCGCTCCCGTATTGTAACTTTGCTTATTGATACATTGAATTGTGAACCCAATCTGCGCTACAGGAATAATTTCAATTTTGAACTACATTCACGAGAACTTTATTAACAGGTTTTTTGAACTAATTGTAAACTTGTGGCTCTAACATTTTTTAAACTTGTAGATACTTACGTAAGTTCAAAATAATATTAACGGAATATTAATATTAACTGAAATGCACACCAAATTCAATTCGGTATTCATTAAAACATCTAGAAAAAAAAATACAAATAAAACTGAAACCGGTCGCGCTATCTCCAATAGCAATGAACGTTCAAGTGGTCGATTCATGAGAAAAATGTTTTTACTTATCTGTGAAAGTGACCCTCGCGATCTAAGTGCCTTGTTATTTTTGGTCATTAAGTGAAGACGACCAGCGGTATAGTTGTGACCGACTTACTACTAAGAGGTAGAATTTTCTTCGCCACTGCTCAATGATAAAGAGTTTTTACTTTATTTTTATATCTACGACGATGACATAATAAGTCTTCGCTGATTACTTGAATCGCAATTTACCTACGCTAATAAAGTTGAAAGATTCATAGTATTATTTATGGGTGTATTTATGTATGTATTTTGTTTTTGTTATAATGTGTTTCAATCTAGCTCTATTCCAACAAAAACTACAAGTCCTGAGTTAGGAATTTACACTTCATCTCGGATCGTATTTACTGAATACAATATCGAGCGAGACGTTGGTCAAAGAAAAACCAATTCTGTGAATAAAACCTGATAAAGGATCAACTCTGAACCCTGCCCGTAAGGCAAACAAAGGAACAAGCTAATAAATAATAATAAGTCAGTCCGACAAACTCTAACCTTACGTGGACAGACAAAAACTTCACACTTTTTATACTACGACATGTAATAAGTTTTTTCATCCGAACAACAAAAGGAATAGAAGCAAATGAACGTTACTTTCCAAATAAATACAACAAAGAAAAACTTAGTCTAAAAACAAGCTGTTCACTATTACCGCAAGTTTCAAACGAAACTTGCGGTAATAGTGGAGCCGCGGTAAACCAGGATTTTATACTTTGAACTTTAAATAAAGTTTAAAATTAGAAAATATTTCGTATAAAAGACGATGAAGATGTTTATTTGTTTTAAAATTCATAGTTGTAGATAAAAAGGATCATAATTTCTGATGAAGTGGTCAGTATTCACCCACGTTTCATTCCCGGTACGGTAACACCTGGGTAGTTTACTCTGTATCATAGGGAGGGTACAATATGACTGATGTTGATAGATAAGAGAAATAAGGGAGATGAAAGGATGGACATTGTTTGTGCCGCATAGGCTAGCAATTTCGTGAGACGATCTGCTGACAGCTATCATAGAAGTTAAACGAGTAGACCTGAACAGCGGACGTGCACCCGTTTCATCCGTTGACAGAAGCCTAAGCCCGATAATAAACTTATACAAAATAAGCCGATGAAGACGTAAATGACGTGAATTAAATATCCCTCAAAGTTGAAAATCACTGCACTAGTATTATTATATTATAAAATTTTGTGTAACGCGAAAGAACAAAAATATTTTATTTTGTTGTCCCATTCGTACGTAAGTAACAAAACAAATGACCAAATATTTCACAATATAACTAGCAAAAGCATTATGGCGCACAAAAACATTATGAATATAAATTTTCAATTCCACTAAAAATATTTCCAAGAAACTCGCGGCTGTGGGTTAAGTAAGCTTTTGGAAGTAAAACACAAATATAACACACGTTATTACATCGTGTATATCAGAAAAAATATTATGTTCGTAACTATGAATTTCATTTATTTCATCACTACCTACATAAAGCAAATGATATTTATAAAATGTAATAAGTTATTCAAAAAATAAATAATTATACCTAAATTCATTACAATTAATTAACCTGCTAAGGTCACAATATTGTATTTCAACTAATTATTATTGTTATTAAATGCTGAAAATTCAAAAATATGTACTTTAAATTAACCCCTAATTTGTAACGAGAGAAACAACTAAGAATGATTTTACTGTGGCCTCGATAACAGACAGCAAATTACGAGTTATCCAAATAAATATTAATAAAAATTATTGTAGGTACCACATCAAACCCAATCAATGTTTTTTTTAGATTAATAACAGATAATATTTATAATTCAAGAACATCATGCACAATAAATAGGTCTAACAAAATATTCTTCAATTAGTAATAACTAAGACGACTACCAAACACAAGAATAAAATATATTCATAGAAGCCAAATTATCATGCGGACAAAGTTGGGTCTCCCAAGGATTAATATAAAATATCAGTGTCGCACTCGCAATGATCTTCGACACAAATTAAAACTTTGAACTGTGAAGCAAAGACGGCCCCGACGAATTGTGCCGCTTCTGTCTTGCTTTAATTGCGCCTGCCAGGAGTCGTTTACAATTATTACTGCCATTGAAAAACTCTGCAGCTCTGAATACATCTTGCGAAAATAGAAAATATTTTTTAAACTAACCTTGTTCTGACCTATTAAGATAGGAGGCAGTTTTTGTTACAGCTTCTTGGTAATTTAGAACTTGGATGTGGGGTAAATTACTTTGTTATTTTTTTGTAACGCTTTTGAGAACCCTCGTTTCTTACTACACACATTAATAGTTATCTATAGACAACTACATTAAAGTCTAGGCAGAAAGTCGTTATACATAACAGTACCCTAAAGTTAGCATCTTTCGTTTAATGGCCCTTAAAGTGTCACACAACAACAAGACAAATGACTGGAACGTTTCTCTGGACCACTCTTGACTCATTATCAGTAATCTTATTACGATAGTTACGACATTGCCGCTACATACTTATACTACAGGCAGACGTAATTTTATTTAAAAAAGTGTAGCCTTCATTACGCTACGGTCGATGAAACAAACTTAAAGTGCATTGGTATAGTTAAACTTGTATAGCAACACTATTAAGAAGCACAATTCCCGCTATCGACGTTTGCAAATGGCACGCGACCGTAACAAAGTTTTACTGGAAGAATGTTTCAAATTAGTATAATGGTAGTCTTACCCATTAATGTAAGTCTGCTAATGTTCTAAATAAAGTGAAAGCTAGTAATTAATTATGATTACAAAGTCAGCATTACCCTCGTATTAATATTTAAAGAAGCCCGTGAAATTACAGCCAACGTTTTCTCTCGGAACTGGGTGGAACGTAAGCGTACTTATCTTTAAATCAAATTATACAGATCGATTGTAACAAATACTATTAAGAATGTTCTGGAGGAGGTTTGCAAAGGAAGCAATCCGACAGAAAGGAAAAACGGGCCGCGTTATTCTGCAAACAAAACGGAGGCCAGAAGGTTTAATCTCTATGAGGTACAAATCGCTCGTTATGTAAATTGAATCTCTTGCAAATTTGAATAGCTTTCATAAGCCAATTCCCTCTGAATAAAAACAATAGAATACTCTTTCAACGTTTTAGATATTACTCGAGGAGGAATTTATCACGGATCATTAATTATTCAGCGCCGTATCTAGTTAAGATGAGATAACAAGGTCTTTTTCGTCCGAACATGCCCATTTTGGGGCCTTCACTTGAGTTTACGTAGCCAGTCTAGATATGCGTATTCCTTTTGTATTTAAATTTTTGTTTTAATTTCTTAGGAAATTCTTAAACTTTTTTAAATATTCTAGTTATTCAATCATTTATAAAAATTAGAAGTATCAGGAATTTACATTTCACCTTTAGCAACTGATTAAAAACAAGTTATTGCTTATTAATATTCAGCTGGTTTTGATTAATGAGAGACTTTATAGAAATAACATTGAAACATTTTTTATAACACAAATTAAGTCACTTGCCTTCTTTACCTCGTTTCTGAAGTTAAAAATGGTAACACTCAAAAGAGTACCTTAACTCTTTAAACATAAGCTGGTTTTCGTTATTAAACCTCCCAGCTATAATTTATTATTCATTATTAAGAAGCATTTTTTCTCATTACAGAAGAATTAATTACCACTTACACCATCGTTAAATAAACCATTGTTTCGCTGTAAATGAAATTTTCAGATCCTACTTATCCTTTGTTCGCGCCATATACTTTCGAAAATCGCTGGAAACGAGTGCTTTACCTCAACGTATGCCGTCTTAATGAGGCTTAAAATTGTAATATCGCATAAATACTGCATTAATAAGCCTTGCTGCGCTCACGAGCTTCGCCCAATAAGCCGATTCACTTATTTAATTAATTTAAGCTAACCGGAGGACACAAAATTCTTCATTAATTGGGTATTGTTTCCGTGACATCCTTTTGATCCTTAAATAATCAGATAAATCAGTGCAAATTTCTGAAAGCGTACTAAGTAGCTGTTTATTTGAGAGGCTCGTATCACTATCCCACATAAACCGGGGTTTTAGTGAATAATTTACAACAGCAAGGAATACCTGCCTCTGATTTCATGTACATTTAGTAGTGAACCGACACTAAATTGGTTCCATTCATAGCTGAATGAGAAGATCAAATGCAGTCAGGACGAGGTATTTTCTCCCGTTTCAGTGCAATTACTCAGCACAGTACGGCGCTGAAACTATAATTTTTGCTTTGTGAAGCTTAACTACGCCGTGTTGTTGAGAACCATTTACTGACCCTACTGTGTATACTACTCTCATTAGTTTGCGAAATTTTGGTTAATTGTTGTATGTTTGTAATGGCTTTGTGAGTAACAAGTTCATCCAGTACTCTCTGCTATTACTCTAGAATTATAACTATGTAGGTAAATATCAAATGACTAGCGGACAACCAGCAAAATCTGCAAAAGACGTTTTTACAGAAATCCTCCCTGAATACATAAAACAAAGTGTGTTCAAATCTCCGTCGTAAAATCCGGGCTCCATTTTTTTCTTGATAGATGTCTTCTTGTTCCACAATTAAAAAAAGGTTCAAACAGCTGAAATTACGACACTTCATTATAAAAGTAAGAAAAAGCGGACAGTTACGATACTGCTGTCTCGAGACTCGGGGATCTCGGCTAGAGCAATAAAAATGAACAAAACAGAGTAGTTGTGCTCCACAATGACGGGGCTAGACACGGTGTCAAGTGCAGAAAATTATGTCCATTCATCCAGCGCTTGCGAGGATTATAAAACGAGGTCGCATCTTCAGCATCTGACTCCAACTGACGACAGTTTTAAGCGTTTTCAACATGACGTAAGCTCGCTAATTAATGTTTGTTGCTAAATATAGTTGTGATACTTTATTTGGAAACGTCCTAGTGGGCTTTGTGGTTGATTTGTTATAAAAGGCACGTGGGAGAATCCCTTACGTTGAGGAAATGGCTGCAGCAAATAGATAAACTATTATTAGATCTCCGGGCTTTCAGTACAATAGTAAGCTAAAAATACTTTAACTTTTCATGGCAAAATACTTATTTTAAATAATGTACTCACATCATTTTTGGTACTTCTAGAATTCAGAATTTCATATTCTCGTTATTTTATAGCATAACAGAAACAATGTACCGTTTCATTGTTTCGTTATAATATAGCAAAATAAAGGAGTTTGAACAAAAAGGTAGCATAACAAAATCTACCCTAAACATCAGATCAACTTATTTCAGAACTTCGATAAGGTACATTGCCCTTTCACCTAAACTTGATAACCAACCTTCTTTCCCCTTAAAGATGCCCTTTTCTTAAATAAACGTAGAACAAACAGATAAGTAAAAATATATGTGAAGGCGATCAAAGATTCGTCGATAATGTCAAACTAAGAAAAACTTAATTCGCATTAAAGTAAAAATCGGATAATTCGGAAAGGAAGTTGGAGTTCCGAGGCCAGTAGGAAGAGCCTGGATAATGTCCTCTGGCACTAATTAAAACTTTGGAAACAGCGGGAAAAAGGGTTGAGAATTATGGCGTTTCGCGGATAGTAATGGCGGTGTGGTTCTATTTAATTCCCACAGTTTTTCCACTAGAAGTCTTGAATTAGAATTTTGCAGATTAAACTTAACAGATAATGCGCTTCTTTTGTATTTAAATATTAATAGTACAATTGTCGCTTGATTTTTCCAATCCAACACGAAATAGATAAGACATTTTACTGTCGAAGTAGTTGTCAATTGTTTGTACTGATAAGTTTGGAAAACCGAGTGGAAATCCGCTAGTGTGAACGCAATGTAAATTCTACATTTGAATACTTCGTTCGTTATAAGCGTAATATAAAATATTTTCATCAATTCACGAAATATAAAACAAAACCTAAACATACTGAAAACATTTTCACTAAACTGTGCGAACACCCAATTAATTTTGATTTATATCCGTGTGAAATCTGTTCAATCAAAGCGAAACTAGCGTAAACGTATTTATGCCGTGAGCTGCTGATTTTGTTTTTTTCTGAGCTCCAAAAGGAAGTGGCGTATTAATTAATTCCCTCATCAATCATTTGCCGCCTTCTCTTGAACCCGACGTCACTCGCATTGTTAGAACTGAACAGCACCACGCAAAAATAAAAATGCCCTACCTACGACTGCCTCTAACGTTTTTTTTCTTCTTTTAGTTATAATTACTATGACTAAGGATTTACTTATCAAAATTGAGCTCTGTTATTTCTTTTCATTTTGAAGTAATTACAGTTTAGGCTTTGCCTTTGCCCGCCGCTCAGAAGGCGAAAAAAAGGTTGTTTATTTTTTTACTGAAAGTACTCTAGTAATGGCGGACTCGGCGAAGGCATAAATTATACCTAATATTAGATCCTTCGTATCATTAAGTAATTGGTTTTATAGCTTGCTACATACCTACTTATAATATAACATTCCTAATATTCTTTAAAGCTATGTAATTAATTTATTAAATTATGTACATTTTAATACGTAGCTAAACTTAGAAATATAAACCGTTGCAAGTTTGTATTGATAATAAGCCAGCCAATTAGCTGAATAATTTTCTTCCTTTGCCTTTGAGAGATGCATTATTACATAGGTATATGTATGCAAAAACCCCTTTTGTGGTATAAAATAATCTTACATACAATCAGTTTTTTTAACCCAGACACTCTCATGAATGTGGGTTGTAAAAGTACAATATGTACTTTGAAATTGTAAAGAAGTTTTTTTGGAAATCGAAATATCAATCGTAGAAACAAATTCGTTATTGCCAAGTAATTTCCATTGCGAAACTACAAGGATATAACAATTTTCTTCTAATTCAGCCGGTCCGTCAAATAACTAGACAGACGGGACGAAAACGTTTGCTATTTGAAGGCAATCTTTCGACTTCCTGCCGAGTCGCCATCGACGCAATTAAGCCCAGGAAGAGCCCTAATGACTTCACACCCCAATCTTTTCGTGTACACTTGTACCGTGCAGCCGTTAACAATACTTGTGATCGGGAGATAATACGCCATTTTCTTTCTATTATGCCTCTGCTAATTGGGTACGAAGTATATTTATCTTTTGTTAGCAATACGTGTTTTTGTATTCTATTTTAATGGCGAATAGGTCGAATAAGATGTTTGTTTGTATCTATCTATTTTGTCTCCGTTTTAGCTTTCGTGTGTTCAGCAGTGGGCATTTCTACGATGTATTTTATTTATAGGATTGTTCTCGCTGTAATTTCAGAAGAATTTAATCATATTTTACTTTAGAACAATGTTTTTCCTCGTAATGCCTGTAAAATACTTTGTATTATAATTTTTCCTGGAATAAGCGAAAGGTTGAAACTCCTGTTTCATATTCGATTATATTTACAAGCCGAAATAAATTCGGCAAGGAATACTCTATTAAGAACTTCATAGCCAACTTTTGTTTAGGTGTGAGGATTTTTTCATTAAGCTGTTGTTTTAATTATTATAATGACTGTGAACTCCGCAACTTTATTGTTTCAATAAACATGGGTCGGAATTCGCAACCTCGTTTAACAAATTACTCGAAACAGATAAAGTTACTTGAAAACGTTTAATTCTTATCTCCTTCTTGATTGTGGCCATTTTTGTGCCTTTGTTTCAATTTGTTTAAATATTTGCTACTGTCTTTTTGTTCTTTTAATTAAATGGGTAACTTAGAGTTTCTTAAAAAGGTTTTACTCTAAGTTTTTTTTTATTTGGGATGAGAAGTGTCAGGACAGGCGCAGATATCGAAACCCACCTACGCAAACAATGTGGTTTCTTTTATCCGGTCAAGGCGTCTGTCTTTTATTTTTTCCGGACAAGAGGGTGCCAAAGTAATAAAAAAACACATTACTAGAAATAGATAATTATAGTAAAAGAGCAATAAATAAAAAGGATAATATACTTTTAAAAAGTTTAAATTAAAATCTGTCAGATGGCACTGTTATGACCTGGCTCTAATTAAAGACGTCTGCTAAGTTTAAAAACAATTTCATTAACTCTTTCAAGATTCTAAGTGGAATAAAATGACAATCATTTTTTATCATCATTTTTTTTTCTGAACGATGCTATTTTAAGATGTTAAAATATAAAATTAAACAGTTACAGAGTCCTTATGTGTCCCCATAAGCTAAGACTATTCGATAGCCACACCCTTTCCTGTTTCTAATTAATAATCGCATGCATAGATAAAGTTATTAATTAGACGTTACAAGTAGGCAATAAGGTTGACCAACAATCTAGAATCAAGTTAGTCTATAGAGCCATGAATAAAACACAAAAAGTGTTTTTGTCAACATTCTGGGGTCTATATTACTTCCAAGAAATATTACTGTTACTTGTTATACGAGTTAGTAAAAAGTAAATTACGACACATTTTATAGATGTTAACACGCTATTAAGGATAAATACTATTTTAAGGGTATGTTCGTAAATATAAGAAGCACATTCTGAAGGGACAGGAAATTCGGGCGCCTTTTAGGGGCCATATAACCTCGAACAAAATATACACCCTCACGAAATAGAAGGGACGACAGTTAAAAAAGAACGCAATACAGCCGGCCATGTATTTTTAAATGTCTTAAGCACCACGAAAAATGTCTTGAGAAAAAATAATAAATCTGCGATGTACCGCCTTTTTACGTAGGGCGGTGCCGCTATGCATCACCTCTGGTAATAAACCCGTACCAGACGATCCTACTCCATTCTTTTATTTCAATAACCCTCAGCTTGTTACAAACTTTGAGTATTATTACACTCTTTTGAAAATAAAAAACGAATGGCGGCTCTTAGGGTTTACTGTTCATCGTTACTCAGTAATCTTTATAGGTGTTGTAGGTGGTTGATGTGGCCAGAATAGAAATGGAATGGCTGTTCAAATGCTATACTTCTTATTTGTATTTCATGGTTGAAATTCCACTTTGATTTATGAATTAGAATCTGCCCTAGGGAATTTAAGCACCACTTGATTTATATTTTACTCTGACGGAGAAAATGATTTGCGTTAAATATTTTTCACAACGGAGAAAAAAATCTATGCTCAGCTCTAACATAAATAACGTAAATGTCAAGTTACATGAGAGTAATTTTTTAGCACTTTTAACATAAATATTTTATAAGCTCTTTAACATATAACCTTCTCTTAGGTAAGTATATTTCACTTCGTGTTTCCAACATCTATACCTACATCATAAAGCCGCAATTCACTTTACAAAGTTAGTAAGTCCCTAGTAAGTCCCATACAGAACACAGGTCATAAAACTACCGTCCGCACTCACGTAATCTCATTACTACACTGATTGATTCTCCTAAGTAGGTACTCAAGCAAAAATAAGACATGAAAAAGGGTAGTGCGTTTGATACAACCATCAAAACAAATTATATTAAGGCGAGAAAGTGCGATTCTTCGTCACGCGATCGCTAATGGCGTAATAAAGTTTGGAGAAAGAAAACTTGGCAACGCCGCGGCACCCGCGCTCTTTTGCGTATTTATTAACTCCGCCAATGTAACAAGAGCCACAGTCCCTCATTCCTATTACATTTCTTTTGAAAGAATCTTGAAAGACGAGTATCGCAAGAGGTCTGTGTTGGTGGTTGTGTTGTGAAATCTGTTTGCGCTAAAGTCGTCACGCGCACCCGCTGATGAGCCGTAGACGTGATATCACTCACTCGCACGTGACTCTCCTTTTATTTGAGATCCTGCGCCTAAAACTTAGTTCCACTAAATACACAAAGAATTTTACAATGATCTGTATTCAGACTGTAGCTGATCATAAAACGCAAATGATAAGACTACTTTGTTTGCCATTATATACCAAAATTTGTTTAAGAACAATCTAAAATATTAACTGGAAGAAGCTGTCGTTTAAAGTTTGTTTTATAGTCTGCGTAAACTTTTTATTTGCAGCCGTCGGAAATTTATTGCGAAATAATTCCAATAATCTTAGTTTTGGCGGTTTGCTATCCACTTTCAGGTTTCTTCAATTAGGAGATTTAAGACTAATTACGAAAATGAGAAATGGGAAAAGTTCATTCTTACCGCCATCGAGTTTCGGGCAATTTTTTTAATGAAGTCCAAAATGACTGCGTCTTTTTATGTCATGAAAAATTAATTTCCTCCCTTAATTCCTAAAATAAAAAAGCTTGTTTAGACATTGTTGCTAAGTTAAGGTAAACTTGCCGTTTTATGTTTACCACTTAATAAACGTTTTAAATGAGTAGTCATAAATGAACAAACATTTATCTTGATCAAAAGTGTAATAAATATTTTACTATGACTTGTGGTTTTATTTTAATTGGGATTAAACCTTTGGCTCGCCAGACTGTAATGTATTACTTACGTTTAGTTAATTAAGTCAGGCTCAACTTAAGTTTTAAGCGTTCATTTCTATAATACCGAAGGGAATGTGGGCCGACCCTATTAGCCATGTTTACGAACTAAACGGTTTGATATTGAGACCCAAATAGCCCGAAAGCAAACATGTTACTGATTCTGTTTACACGTAGGTAACTATTTGTATCTTTGATTACCTCTCCTAATACGTCACACGGGGCAGGTAGATTTACTTACATTATAATAATAGTATTCTGATACATAATACCAACTAAATTTATATTACGTCAATAGACAAACAAAACATATAAGAGTATTCATTTGAAATCTCCTGCCCACGACTTATCGATCTTCATTTGTCAGGTATTCAATTGAATCAAATCACCCAAATGAATTATCACAGTCATTACTCGATTGAACCAATCAAAAAAGATTGAATTTTTTTTATCTACTTTTAAAACCACAAAGGTACATGAAATTAGAACTTGTATGGTATTAGTGTGGGTTCTTAAACAAAATACATAATATACTTAGTAATAGCGTTGTTCGAATAGATAGTTATTTCAGTATTGGAAAGCTTCACGTAATAATATAATATGTTCAAAGTCTTGCGCCGAGCCGTTCCGATATTTATATACGGAACGTTAGAATTGCAAATGGTTTCAACAGTTTACGTTCCGAGCATAGATTTGTCTCGTATTTATGGGAGAAATATATTATTTTCTTTTCTAAAAGTAGATGTTCAGATCTGAACAAGGCAACCCAATTTACAAATAACTGTAGGTTTTCTATTCATAGGTTTATCCATTTATCTGAAAAATTGTATTGTAGATATAATTTTATGAAACAAAAAAAACAGTTCAAAACATAGGTGCTTCATTTATTGTTTTGTGATATGAAAATGTGCATATAGCTTAGTTTCGGAACCCAAATTTCAGTATGTTTTTTACTTCCCATTACAACGCTCTTAAAATTAAAATGTTAGTATGTAATTAGACTGAATGTAGCAGTAGCTCATTATAAATATAAAAACAACCTCTCCAAGGGTCGTCCTACACTTTAACATTTAAATTAAGCTCATAAAATCATAACGGGATGGACTGTATTCCCTGCAGAAATGGACAAAGCATATTTTTCCTCTACCTACTCACTGTTTGCTATGCCTCGTTTAACTTGTGTGTTATTGCGTCTCTTGTTCGATTACTGTGTTAGAAAAACTTGATGATTTGAGACCCGGTATAATTTATAAGTAGCCATCGATCTTTTAATACCTACTTAAGATTTTTAAATTGAGTGTGAAACTTGAGGTAAAGTATTTTCTTTCCATATTCAAATGCAATATAAAATCGAAAAAAATCTTCCAAGCAGGGACATAATGCGCCAACACAATTGTCAAATCTCCCCAAATCCCACTAGGCAAGTCCCTTAGAAACCTTTATTGCCGATATTCTAAAGAAAATCTTGAAGACAACTTTGAAATGCCACAAAACACGGTAACATAAGTTGTAGCCCACAGATAAAGGTGACGGACGAACAAAGGTTAGGCTACAAAGCAAGATTAATAGACCCACTACAAGACCTAGAATCGGTAAAACTACATAAATTATGCATGAAAAGGTAACCCTTTTTCATCTTTCCAAAGTTAGGTAACACGCGAATTTTATATTCTAAAAGATACGGATAAGCTAACATTTCAAATATAGGACGGAAAAGTATAAATATTTTATTAAGGGCCAAGTGCGTTGTGGTCAATTTAATTTCTAAATTCTATCAAAGTTGTTATATTTATATTTTAGCGTTTTAAAATTTTATGTGTTGTATTACGCTATCGTTGACTTTATACACTCGCATCTACAGCGAACTACTTCCCTCAACCGAATAACACCCTATGTCTGTTTTTAAAGTACCACCTATACCTCCATTCTAGCGTGAAAGCGTAACAGAGACGGACAGGCGATATTGATACTTGTAAAACTCAATAGAGTATATTTCTGGCATTACTTATTTAAAGGAGTTATAAATAACTGCCATCCATTCAGAGGAAAATACCTACATTCCTAACTCCGTTCTCCAACTACATCACATTTGATAAACATTAAAGCGAAGTACTTATCTACGAAAGCAAAAAGCAATTTATAATAGTGACCAAAAGTGCACAGTAACAGGCAGCATTGCTGAAAATTGCATCCGAGACATTCAGCTTCATGATAAATGGTTCCGTCTGTCTTTAAGAATGTACCCAGACGGTTAAACTATGGAAGGGACAAGTCATCCATCGTAATAATGTGACGTATCTACCTATTCATTCCGCTTTAAAGCGCTTTTGATAGAAAAATGCAGCATAATTTCGTTCCGACTTCATGCGGGCTTTGCATTAATTGCAAAAGAGAAATCTAATACTATTGTGTTGGTGCTTTGCTCGTACGGATGAAAAAACATGTATGTGTAATGTAAAAGAATTTGGTTCACGTATTCTTTGTTATACTTTTACAACACAATAATGACTCCGGTTCTGAAAGATGGCAAACAAAACGTTCACTTGCCAATTACGAGTGCGATGCCAGAACGTAGATACATCATCTACTTTCTTCAGCTACAAAAAAATAAGAAACGACCCTCTTTTCCGAAGTTTTTCCTTCGCAACGATTTCACACAAACTTGCAGCGAGAATAAATATCTCGAATATTTTTATCATAATTTCCTCGCTGCATATTTCATGAGCGCTATGGCGATGCAATTGCGTCGGGCTATCAATTAAGTACATTAGTCTGCCGAAAACACATGTAACGTTCGGGTTGGTGTTGTTTAAAAAAGCGGGTCACAAAACACAAGCTGTGCTGCAACCACATTAATAATTTATCAGCCACATGACGGCTGTTTGCTAATAAAGCGTGGATTCGCGCTGGAAATATGTATTAATAAAAGCAGCTTGCAGCCGGAACTCGGACGGTCGGAACCGGCGCGCACTGCACGTCCAATGACAAATGACCAGTTGAAACTTTCATTTAGTTTACTATTTGAATTAAGCGACCAAAATAATTATTTAGGGTGTCCGATTTTTTACTTGAGAGCTTATTTGAGCTACATCAAAGCTACCAGCATATTATATGAGACAGTGTCAACATTGTCACAGTGTCATCTACAAACTAGAAGTAAGTAAACCACGAGCTACATAGGTATAGCTCTTCCACAGGAAAGGATTCGTATTAATTTTACGATGAGTTTATTAATAATCCTAAAGTTACATACATCTCACATTACACTACATTATGCAACTTAAAATAAACATTTATTTCCGAAAATGCCAACAGCACATTCCATAGTGTAACTCAAAACAGATTTCAAGCGCCTGGATGACAATACATTTCACAGCAAAATTACCAATTATTGAATAATGTAATTACTTCATAATGAAAGCAAGCATTTTCACCATTTTACGCAGCTTCGATGGTAAATAATGTATCAATTACCGGACGTTGTGCACGTCGTTATATTTACATTATTTACAATAGCCCCGTTTTTGGAACGAGGTTCATCTACAATGATAATAAAAACATCCGATAAAAAATGCTTAAAAAACAACAGTTTGATTTTAGACTTGATTTACATCCAGGTCCTGGCTAAGGATACCTATAGCCTATAGATAGGATCAATAGCCGTTTTCTTAAAATAACAAGATCCCCGTTTCCTTGAGAAGGTGTTAAGACATCGGTCCCGGGGTTGATCTCACCCAGGTCATGTCGGCTATTTTACCGGATTACGAGAGTCAGAGAGAAGAGAGTGCACCTGTAACTTCGCAAATAAGGTTGCGCTTCGGAGACATCTCCTGCGCAAACACGCAAAAGCTAAGCGTGTTTATACCTTATTGTTAATATGAATAATTACATATTATGACATGCAATAACCCACTATAACGAGGAATATACACAATAAGCCGTTTTAATAGAACGTAAGTATTCTAGGAAATCTAGGAATTCAAGCTTTGTCGTCATACCATCGAGAATAACTAGTTACTACTTATTTCGTATTGAGTGTATAAAGGTAACTCAATTCGGAATATTTGCTGTTAAAAAACACTATTTTAAGTTGTGTTAGGCTAGTGACACTCGAGGTGCTGGAATTAAGAATTGAAAACCAAACTGTATAGATTGCGCTAATGATCACTATACTGTCAATTAAGCCAGTAAAAGAAGCAAATTAATATCAGTGTAACATTAGAACACCGTTGAATATTAGCTGTAGAACCATTTGAAGCCACGTTCAGTATCCCATTTGCTTCTAATGATTCTTACTACTGCTAAGTACCAATAATGTCGATATTATCGACAGTTCTCCTCCCTAGTCTCGGTATTTGCGCCGGTTAGTACCGAACTATTTAAAGCAGCTAACTTAGCTGAATGTTGGTACTATTGTTTTAGGGAACGGGTTGTTTAAGCCGCTTGATTATCCTTTATTTTTAAACTAGTTTTTGATTCCCTCAACTCATATTTCGGGGTTTGTTCGCATAAAGTATGAAATCTACTTTCGCAGTTGTATTTAAACTACATTCCGAATTTCATCGTAATCGGTCCCTTCGTCGAATGAGATTCGTAAAAATCTGCAAACATTTTTAGCTATTTATGAAAAGGGAGAAATAAGGTTGAGGTATGAAGTTAAATTGACAGCTGGTTAGCAAGAAATGTTTTCAGACATGCTTCTCTCTCGAAACAATATTTTCGTACATATCGGAAGAACTCGTAGGTAATCATATAGGTGGTCGACCATCAACGGAGCGACCGCGACAAGAGTTGCTTGACCTGTAATCGAATGACATTAATTTCGCTTAAAAATATTTTATGTTGATACTATTGGTATATAATTATAATACTAGGTATTTAGATTTAGCGAGTAACCCCTTATGAATGTCTGAAGATTTACTCAAACCTATTTTTATAAATAACATCCTTGCATTTTGTCATAACGTAAATCCTTATTATCCGGTATCATAATGACTCTTTCACTTTATAAGTAATCTGCATGGGTAGGTAAATGTCACCTACCTATAGGACAAAATTTTTTAATTAATCAGGCAAGCTGTATGCGATGGATAGGTATGCGTCCTGAGATAAGCTGGGGCTGTCGTGCATCCAATATTATGCAATATGCAATAAGTGCCTATATACCCACTTATATCGTAATTTAGTCCGTATACAATACTGTAAAGGGGAAAATTCTAGGACGATTCAGAGAATTTAAAGAATTTAAAGATAAACTGTTACTAAACCAAGAAAAAATATTTGAAAGAACAATTTGCTTAGCAACAAAAATTGATTTCCCTATTCCTACTACAAATTATATGAGGTCTATGTAACATGCCCTCGAAAATCTCACATTTCTGAACATTGAGTTTATAACATCATAATCTATTCCTTCAACACGCTTATAGGTTCAAATTCCGGCGAGTCGTTGACACCGCTTAGTAGAAATTAATGACTTTAGGTCTTAGTTTCTAAAAGATTTATAATGACTACAGGTCATTAACGAAGACAAAGCCGCAATGTCTTTAGTTAAAAAAATATCTGTTAAAAAAACTGACTAAATATTCATTACTTTACCCGGAAAGATATCGTAATTTCTGTCGCTTATAGCTCATGAAACTCAATTAAATGACTAAAAACATATACAGGACTCATATGATCCTTTTAATTTCTGAACAGCGAATAATAAAATAGACTAGAATACTAGCACGACCAAATAAGGACCGTTTTATTGATAAAACACCAAACATAATACAAACACAGGTAACATTATAAGTAGATAAGTAAATAACATTGTCATACAAAAATGACAACCTCCAAAGTTTAAATATTCGTCGCGATATTTCAGTAGATATTGCTCGCCATACTGATTTATCATTCGCATGATGGTCCACATGGCAAGACGCTGTCTACAGGAAAATAAATGGCGTCTTTGAAGCGCAGAAAGATGGGTAATTTCATTGAATTTATGAACGTATCACCGTTGATATTGCGACGTTGAAAATTTGTACGTAAAATTGTGATAAACATTGTATTTAATGGCCAGTGTAGTTGTGCATATGTGACGCTAGAAGCTCCCCTATATAAATATTACTAGGTATCTATGTTCTACAACTATGAACTACTGAAGTGAAGTACTTCAATTATATGGCGACTATTCAATTAACTGCAATATTGAGCATTGTAAGCACTTCAACTATTCAATAATAATGTAAGACGAGTGATTGAATAGCGTTGATCCATCAAAGAGCTAGCTTTTTAGTTGATTTCAATTTTTTTTAATAACTTCGACATATACCTATCTCTACACGCTAAATATAGCTTTCCTTTTGACACAGTCGGGTAAAAGCTGACGGCGATTAACCCATTAGACGATGTAAGCCGACCCGAAGCACGAATCAGGTCCCAATCAAGTTCGTACTATTGAGATTCCACTCACGCTCTCAGTTCCTATCTTATCTTTGTCAATATTGAAACTTAATTTAGCCGATCAGCGATTAGAAGCGTAAAGTAACCTTTGGACAGACTTAAATGTCTACATTTTATGTATTATAAAAGTGTATAGTAGTATACCATTGCGAGATTATTGCGTGCGGTACCCTTCATTCGTTTCCTCCTCCATTCATCAGTTCCTTACATTTTCTCATTGTGATAGTAAAAATAGATAATATAACACGAACCTATCCTAGGTTCATAGCCTAGCCTGGGAACCATAGGCAATATTTTAGCATTATAGACTATATAGAAAAGCTCTCCGTCTTTTTGTGAGAGGAGGCTTGTGCCCAGCAGTGGGACGATAAAAAAAGGCTGTAACTGAACTGTATATAGAAAAGAATAGGTAGCTTAAGGAGCGGTCTCCGTAACTCCGAACCTAAACATACCAACATAAGCTGTAATTGAATATTATAAGCGCGTCTCATTATCCTTAATCAATGTGTTGGCTTCCATACTCTGATATTAACATGGTATGTACTACTACACCATGTAATTAATATCGAACACACATATCTACGCTAATATAATAAAGGGGAACCATTCTTTTGTATGATTGTACCCTAAAGGCTCCGAAACTACTGAACTACACTATGTATATGGAAAAACTTTCACTTTTGGAAAGCTACACTCTTTCCAAGTAACATGGGCTGTATTTTATCCCGGTACGGGCAGTAATTCCCACAGGACGTAGGTGAAATCGCGGGAAAATGGCTAGTTACATATACATAGCGTGATTGTTATAAAATTACAGAAATTATTAACTCTATTAGGCCTTAAGTGACTGCAAAGATTAAAGTTAGGACAAAACTTTGGCACTAATCATTATTAATAAGTTTGTAAAGTAATGTTATTACAGTTTTGTAATATGATGACTTATGTGGAGTGTGTGATATAGTTACCAAGTTTTGATATTGTTAGTGATTTTATAGAAACTGAAATGTATTTAGACCACTTTTCAATCAGGTACTGGAGCGTATAATTGGATGATATTTTTCTATTTAAATAGCCGGGTAATAATAAGAGTCGAGTTCAACACTTATTATATTGTATCGAAAACTGTATACCTATGTTTTAATCCTATCCAAACTCAATCCAGTGTTCAGTTCAACAATCCATTGTTAAGTCCATAAAATAACATTGCAATACATCATGAAAAGTTTAAATTTAAAACACGACTAACATGAATAGAGATTTCCTACAGATGAGAGTAGAGTGTACAAGTGTTACCGAAAATAGAGCGATTACCGCAGCTGCAGGAAAATGGCCGACTGAGTTTACGCTAAAACGGTAATACAAAAGCAATATCCAACACTTCTAGTGGCACCCACAACAAAAGCAGGATATTTTGTAAACATTTTACTGCGTCCCCGTCTGTGACGATATTGTGGACGCTGTCGCTGCAAAATGGCACTTTTTACTGCCTTCCACGAACCCGGTCGGTAACGTTACATCCCCGCCATAGTTGTCGTTATACTGAGAAATGTACTTTAAAAGTAAGAGTATTTTAACTCATACACTTCTTGCCTTCAGTTTTCTCAAGAAATTGGTAAAGTAAAGCAATAGGAAAACTTCTCTAGTTTCAAAAGCAAACGCTGAATTAAGACGGTGAAGCGGAAATAAAGTTTGTTTAAAATATTTATAGGAACAGGTTTTCATAAAACTGTTGTTATTTTTACGATCGATTGATCTTTTTATAAGTTTGGACTATTTTGTGCCGGACTGGTCGGGTAAATGCTATTCGTTTTCACAAACTAAGTATACTAACATAAGCAATGGAAAAAGCAAAATGATGTTTTGAATGTTAGCAAGCGAGCTTTCACACTTTGCCGCCTCTCGACGCTCGTTAAGGTGACAAAACATCGTTTTTAGTTTCCTCTAACGCACCGTATCTCTAGCCCAACTGCAATTTTCTCACTTAGGAGCCCTGGCTATTTACAAAACGTATGAAACTTACCCACTAAAGTTGCACTACAGTGGAATTTTGTTTATATTTATAGTATGTTAAATTACGCTAGCCTTAAAACTGTGTAACATAGCATTAATATTTTAGAGAATGTGAAATTGTTATAGTATGAATTTTGCACATGAATATTCGTGACGAAAGAATGTAGTTGTATTAGAGTCTGGGTTTCGGGATGGGATCTTTCGACCGTGACAAAATAGGTTGTGATGATCGGATGCTCCCTATTTCGATCCCGAAATATTTTGCTATTTTCGTGACAAAATTATCAGGGTATCTAACATAATAATCCTCACACAAGCGTGCTTTTAGTTTGGCTCCAAGATTTATATTATGTTAGCATTATCCTTGATAGCATAATGCTGTATCCAGAACAGAATACAAAATAGAATTTCCATGCCATTAACTATAGACATTTGACATTATTAGTTCAGTATATACCCCTCACTCATTCCTAAAGATAATTAGGTAAACGGTATTTTTAACCAGCTAAATTCAGACAGTCTTATCCATACCTATAACAGTTACTATACACGTAGGTAAAGAACATAGGTACAATAAAGTTATGAACTAAACTACAAGCCCACGTATCGTCACGCTACCTACATATCAAGCAAACACTTACACGGCGCATGAAATTCACGCCACCAGCGCAATTGTCCCAAACAAGATCGCGGGCGCAAGCGGTCTACACAGTTACTATCACTTGGCAAAGTTATTCGTGTCACTTCACATTTCTGAAGTTGGGACCGCGAATAACGGAACAAGTTGAAGTGGTTAGTTGACACTTTGTTGCAAGGTCCTAGATAGGTGCAACTGTTGGCGACAGTATCGCTGCAACTTTGTAGGCGCGTCCGTGATAAGCCTACATACCGGCGCTAAGTAATGGTGATGTCACGCTCATCAACCACGATACGGAACTGTGAGCACTGCTTTGTTTTTAGACTATCTAGGTTATTCGTTTGCGGCCTTGTACTAGATTTAGACGAAGTTGTGAAAATGTGCCTAATGGTCCTTGTATTTTTTTCACGAAAACCTCTTACGATAACTGTACTACTGTACTGCAAGTATTTAGGTTAAGGAGCATTTTATTCAATAAAATTATTTATTTTGTATCTTATCATATATTTTGTTTTGTTGCCAGGAGGTGTGGAAGTACCGGAGTTTGGTGAGCCCATCACAAACCTGACTGTGCCTATAGGGAGGGACGCCACATTTGAGTGCATAGTTGTCAATCTGGGGAACTTTCGAGTGAGTATTTTATATACTTTTTAATTTAGCGTAACGCCTGAGCAAATTATATGCTTCACATTATCTAATGGTGATTAGATGATATGATTACATGATGTGTAAGGTAATTAGAAGATATCCTATTACGCTTCCACGGTAACAATTATATATATTAACTCCTTGTACACCATACTCCTATACATACGGTAGATATATATGTAAGTTCAAGAGGTAGCCAACAACAAAAATGTTTGAAAAATCTTCATTCGAAATGCTTTCAGCTTATCGTCTACAACTCAATTCCCTTAATCAATTAGCGAAATTATTTCAACTTCAAATTATTATATCGATATCATATTCAGTGAATTTTAGCTTCAAACCTATAGCAAACTGAATAAGTAATACGTTTAAATCAAGCCTTTATAACTTCGCACAATCTATATTAATAGTCTGAGTAGACAAAAAGCTTGTTCCGTCCCTCCGGCAAGTATATAATAAAGTCGAGAGACTGAATATTAATTATGTTAGTTAAGTTGAATTAGCTTGTCGGTTTTAGGCCGAATAAACTACTAGCAACAGTAAAATTACGAAGTCGAAAAGTTTTGCACCACCAGATTAGCGATGAACCGAGATAGAGAGCCGGATTGTTCTAACCGCACTATAAAGTATACAGCGCTCGCTATATTTAACAAGCGAATATCAGATTTGCTGCTTCACTTGAATTCTGCATTAAACTCATGTTAAACTTCGCTGAATCGATTAATCTTATCGATTAGCAAAGACATTTGAGATCAATTGTAATCATCCCTGCTTCTCCCAATGAGCATAACATATATTCCTGCATAGGTCTGTGTAGACTTTTATCGAGAAATTTTCGACAGTCAAAATAAAGCGTATCACAATAGAAACTGAAAGATACCTACCAGGGGGCCTATTGGGAGTAGTTAGGGAGCCGATTGGGGGTAATTAGGGGGCCGATCAATCCCATCCGATTCTGTCTGATCTTACACTACTGTAATGTTGTTTCCTGTGTCGCGAGCTCGTCAAGGATAACGGTATCCTTCTGATATTTTTAACGAGCACCTTATACATTAGCTATTGTTAAACTCAGATTGCTTCCGAGAATATACCAGGATACGAGTACTTTCTATAGTTTACTGAATGAAAAATATATTTCAGTGAACCAGGTTTCTAGGTTATTTTACGACAATCTAAAGTTAGTATCGTTCCATTAGAATTATATTTTAAGGTACATTCTCCTTACTCGTTACCTTTTTACCATCTTTTAAAAGACCCCAGTAGCAAGTAACAGAAAACAGAAATCTTAAATAAAATATCTACAAAGAAATGTAGGTTAGCTACTAGCTAAGGCCGCATGCGTAATTAATAAGTTTTGTTTATGTATAATTTAAGCGAACCCTTTCCTTATTTTAATGTCTAACTTGGCCTGGAAATTAAGCTGGTAAAAAACTCTGTACCAAAAACCTGTTCGTTTTTCAAAGTATTTTTAAAAATAGAAGTATACAACGGAGTCAAATCGACTCGGGAGCTTCGGAGGCGTCTTTCAATTGTTTTGGTAGGCCTCTCTCTTGTAAAAGGCAGAACAACCTACTTAATGTATTTAATTAATTTACTTTGCTGATTTACATTATTCAACGCAATGAGTTTTGAAGTGTTGTTAAGGTTAAAAGACCTCGCTTTTAGGAAATTAATTTATTTATTTATTTATTTATTTATTCCTTTATTTCAGGCAACTAGGGCCCATAAAAATACAAATACACATATATAGTACATTACAATACTTATAAACTAATACATAAAAAATCACCATATCAATTAATGGTAGGTAGATAGAGATTAGGTACCGTAGTAACTGTACTCTTGTAACACGTGTATTCAAATGAAGATTTTAACATTGGACTTAACTTTTTTATGCGAACGTTTTTAAATAATGGAAATGGAAATAATGTACATATAAATTTTTCAGTCCATAAAGTGAATGTTTAAAACTGACTTAACTGTAAAGGAGAATTTTCGTAAAATATAAAGTAAACTTCACACAAAATAAAGACTTAATTTACACCAGTGGCCCGGATAATTTGTCACATTTATGTAATATACACATCATTTTACAGATTAAATATATATTATACTGCATTTTTGATTTATTTAATAAAACGGGGGAGTAATTTCTCAATATAAATTACAATTTATATTTCTCAATATACCTTACAGTTTATTTGAAAAACCATTTTTATAATACTTAGCCATGAAGTTGTGTCGCTCATTTACTAGGGACTGTTGTATGTCCCACATTCAGGTGCCCATTTTTGGAATTAACATAATGATTCTTAATTTCTAGAACCTTCTAAAAACTGAACTCTTTCAGGTGGGCTGGGTGAAAGCAGACACGAAGGCGATCCAGGCTATCCACGAGCACGTGATCACCCACAACCCTCGGGTGTCAGTCTCCCATAGTGACCACTCCACCTGGTACCTGCACATCAAGAACGTGCAAGAAGAGGATAGAGGGCAGTACATGTGTCAGATTAATACTGATCCTATGAAGAGTCAGGTGAGTTACCCATATCGTCAAATAGACAGGCAGACTCGCGTATATTTAATAAACCTCGTTGGAACGGAACCGGCAAGCCCATAGTAATATGAAAATTGCTCTCTCTTATTACCTGTCTACATCTATTTCTTCTTTCCTGAATTCTAATGGACGTGATAAATAGAACATACACGAAAACTTTAGAAGTTACACTGATCACTTGAAGCGCTTTCTCATTCAAAGAAAACAATTGACAACTAGCTGTGCACAGATGACGTTTAGGACCATCAGTATGAAACCGCTGTTATCATCAAGCTAGAAAAAATAACATTTTAAAAGCAGGATATATTCCATCACTACACTACACGGTGCGTAAAATTCAAGCATCTTTTTTGAATGAACCACAACCGAGATCCTTGTTACAAAGTAATGGACTGCGGTGCACTGAATTTCAGGAACGATTTAACGAGAATGCGTCACGCGCCGAGGTGCACTTTAACCAATATACTGACATAAATTGCAACTTATGCGGTAGTGCCCTGCATGGTACTCATGCATTTTTAACCACTTTTGAAGTAGGCGAAAACGTTATTTATGAGAACGGTAATGGTTTGTGAACAGTTGGTTATCAGTAAGGCCTAAATTAAATACGAAAAGTGTAATGTACTGAAACTGGACAGAACAAACACTTAAAATGGCCGGGGCGTGATGAAAACCTTACTTGTTCTTCGAAGTATTTCTTTTCTATATCACTTGGATATAGCCAATACTGTTTGATCTTACAGAAAACTATAAGTTGAGCATCCTTATTATATAAATATACACACAATATGTCTGTACCTATATGCATCAAAACACAAACCTCCATTGAAGCCAATCGCACGATAGCTTAAAACCAAAATACTCCCACAACAAACCTTCAAATCGAAGCCAGCAATATCGTTACAATAATACTTTTACCTCCAAATATAGAAAGGAGAAATAGTGGGAAAGTTCCCTGGTTACTAATAAAATTCTTAACGTGTATCCTGACCTGCCGTTGGGCATCAGTGGCCGCGTGACGTAGACACATCGGTAGCATTCAATACGCTGATTGATTCACCACGGATCTCTATTACCGTGAAAGGGTTGTGTGATTATGCTTATTTAGATTTGAGGATATATTTTCGAATGTTTATAGTACTAGGTAATAGTGGGACACTGGAGATGTAGTATTGGTGAAGAGCTAGTAATGGTAAACGTTTAAGTACCCTAAAATGTTCTTATCAAATTCAAGGTGCTTAATTTCATTAATAAGATGAGACGAAATATTTAAAAAGTGGTTGATAATATGACAGCGCAAATCTGTCCACAGACGAAGAATATTAACTATTCCATAGCACTCAAACAAATTAATTAATTGAAGCATTTTATTTCATCCCGCGGCGCAATGTTTCGAACATTTAACGCCATCCGACAAACTTATTAAACGAACGAAACGCTAAAACTTATTTCAATTCAAATAATTCTTCGCTCTTATTAATCTGCTGGACTCGGAATAAATCTGTTGAGAATTATAATATTTCCGATGGATCTCCTTCAATACAAAGGTTTTTGCATCAAAAAGTGCTGTAACACCGTTATTATACAGAAGCTTCCATTTTAATTGCCACTTCTGTTTATTTTCCGTCGTTGCTTGTTCAGTACACCGGACATTAATCTGAAAAGACATCAATTTAGTACCAAAATGTGATTAGAGCATCCCGCTTAGCAATTTGGAGTAAATATTTTCTCATCGGCGATCGGAAAACCGCACAATTCAGATTTAATTTAATCAACAGTGTGAACTATGTTAGGTTTCTCGATAATTAAATGATCCTGTTTACACTTGTGATGGGCTATTGATTTTAGTGTGTTATCCGATCTGGAGCTATGTTCATATAATAAATAACAATGTTGTTAAAATTAAAAGAAATACAATCTCAAATGGTTGCAAAGATTTTTGTATAAAAGCACGATTAAGTTAGTTTGAGTTTTAAATATAACCAGTCTAAATATCCAAGTCCTAATACGGATTGCTAAACTAATTATCATAATTAAATAAACAGTATTTTCGTTATAATCTGTAGTGCCCAGCTTGTGGATTAAATCAGGATGGTCATGGATTATATTCGGATTTAAACAGAGCCTGAAATTATGAGCTTTTATTACGCGTAAATGATCCTGCCTAACTGTGGTAATACCAGCAGTTTCAAGCGGTTTCACCTGCTTCTACTTACTTTCGGCACCCAGATAAGAACCTTTTATCAAGCCTAAAATTATCTCAATCGTTTCAGCCGGTTAACTGTAATAACGTTACAAGAAAATATTTTCAAGAGTCAATTCCTACCCCTAACCTTCTTCAACCTGTCAGTTCTAGAAACAAAAAATAAACTCCGTCTAATGGAACTGCTTTCTTCCTCAGATGGGCTTCCTAGACGTAGTGATACCACCCGACTTCATCCCTGAAGAGACTTCGGGAGACACGATGGTTCCCGAAGGTGGAACTGCGAGAGTGTCCTGCAAGGCCCGAGGAGTACCGCCTCCGAGGGTCATGTGGAAGAGAGAAGATGGAATGGACATTGTGGTACGGGACCAAACTGGAGCGAAAAGCAAAGGTACTGCTATAGTAAAATCTGCGGAATGAATGGTGATTTACCTACCCGACTTTGTTTCCGTAAATAATCGGTATTGTATTTCAGAGTGGGTATTGGGTGCTGATGTTCTTTTTGGCACAATAGCTATTTAAATACTTCCTCATAATTCGCATGTTTTGGTTCTTCTGGTACAGATCATATTTATATCATTTTCATTAACATTTAAAAAAAGTAGATTGCTCTGTGTCGGACTTCCCTACACTGATCTCTTGATGAAGGTAGCCAACACTGCCTACAGGGTGACCGTAAAAACCCACCCTTCACAATAATAGCAGACTGTAATAACCTGTAAATTGCAATAAACACGGGGTACATTGGGCATCGGTCACGCGAGCCGCACTTACCAAGAATGTACGTACATTAGTGGATAATAATAACAGAGCGACAATTCTGTGCTCCCCCTAAATACATAATATCCAATGTGTGGTACACCGTAATTTGGTTTTCCGACAAACGCGATAAAATTACAAAGCGAATGTTTTAAACAGTCCCATATTCCAGTGAATCAATATAAAATACAATGGCTACCTTAAGCTCAAAAGTTCAATTCACAAAAGTTAAATTGAACCAAATTTCAACCTTGATCGTGAACAATTAAACAAAATAATTAACCAAAGATCAAATTTGAGACTTGATTAAATCGCTAAAGGCGACTACAAAATTTCATAGTAAACGTTATTATTACAATGCTTAGGGTAAATTCGTAAATTCCGAGGGAGGAGGTATTGTTTCACAAATTACCGGTGTAGAAGGCAATCCGAGACCCCTCAAACAACGAAATAAGGCAACGATAAAATCAACATTGAGCACGCTAACCGCAAATAGTGATTGAATGCTTGTTTCTACTGGAATTACGTGTACACTTGTACGCTAGAACATTGAACTGATTCGCTAAAATATTCTTGCATGCCGTCTAGCCTTGGTCATCTATTAACGAAAATTAAAAAATACTTTCAATTTTGGAAGGTTAAATTAGCCAGGTAAGTGTAAAGATTTGTGAGAAGATTATCATGACTCTATTTTAAATAAAAGTAAATCCTACAATACATAGATTGAAAACGCTCACGAACATAAAAAAAAAACTATCTCACACACAAAAAAGAACAGACTTTCTATAGTATTTTTTTAACCAAAACAAATAAAAGCTACCTTCACAGCTATCTCGCCATCCATACTTCTTTTGTTTTTGTATTGTAAAATTGTATCTGTTCAACAATTTCATAGGTTAGTTCTGCTAGTAAAAACCTTTGATAAATGAACGTCACAATATTGTTAGCGGTTAGAGTTATCGGATAGAAAAATACCGCAGTTCGTGGTTGCAATCTGATTGTGGTTTGCAGATTCATAATATAAACAGTTTAAATTCTTTATGAAGTCTGTTCATCAGTTATTTATTGTATTTTTTGTGAATATTTTAGGGTTTGTCGTAGTGTTTTGTTTTGATTTGTTTATGAGAATGATTTAAAAAGCCATTTTATAATGGTTTTGCATGCTATTATTGCCTACACACAAAAAATGCCTGAAAAATCTAAAATAAATAACCAAAACATTACTAAAAATTACAATAGAGCGTCAAACTAATTCATAATCAGTAAAAAGTAAATACTTTTTTATAAAACTTTTTCTTTACTAAAAACCTCAGCCTGCGTACAATACGGTGCCTTTAAAAAAAATATGGCGCAAAAGTTAAGTGATTGGCTATGGCGAAGACTAAGCTAAAAAATATTGATGTGGAATACCAACGGATTTCATTGTATTGATGCTAGTTTTTAGTTTTATTAGATGGAATTCCTAATTGGATTAGGTAACTAGAGATTGTTACTAAAAGCATTTAATATATTTAATCATATCAGGTGAAAATTAGGACCCTTTCTATGGTTGGTCGAATTAGGTATCTATGGATTGAGAAATAACATGTTTTTTATAATAAGTAAATAGTGACTTCAAACCCAAAATAATACCGAACCTTATACCGAAGTAATTATTAGCATTGTGTCCTATTCATTTCAATCATAGTTGCCGACACCAAAGTATTTTTATTTACAAGAATAAAAAATCTCTTTTTTACAAGCAATTGAATTAAAATAAAACTTTCAATCTGACACGCATTCAGGTAAAAATATACTTATTGATTAAATTCAGAAAGCACTACATTTTTCTCATACTTTCGAGACAATTCGTAGTATTTCTATTTATTCTATCTCAGGCTTATCGAATATTATTAGTAAGCTATTTTGATATGAAAGGAACTCTATTATTCAATCCGATCTTTAGTATTAGGTATCCACGTAGGTATATGGAATTTTTCCTATTTTCGTATCATTAAGAATGGAAGCAGACGAAACCTCGTGTCTCAAAATAATATTCTAGACTGTGTAGTATTATCCTTTAAAAGAGAAATATGTAGGTAATGATCTATATTAATACTGTAAAGAGTTTGCTTGTTATTTTATGGTTGGTATAAAAGCTTCGGTACTACTAAACAGTTAAAATCAAATCTTCAGACCACTTTCAGTTAAGGGAGGAACTTTTTGCTTGTAAACATTTTCGTCGCAGAATTCCTAATCAAGAATGTTTAGGTTGATCCGAATGCAGAAGTGCTTTTGAATTTTGTGCCGTATGAAAATGTCACTACCTATAAGTGGTTGAAACATGATCACGTCTATAGTTATAATGTGGGTAAACATGGCTCTCATTATGTCCATTGTCATCCACCCAACTAAAAGTACTTCATAAATCAACGTCGCAAAAAACAAAAACGAAACGCTACAAAATTAATAAAGCCGAAAACTATTCGTTAAATAGCTGGAAAAAATATTTCATTTGTCTTAGTTTATTTGAATGGAGCAAGGGCGCCATTGTTTTTCTGAATATGTATAATACGAAAGTCGGTGTGACCGCATTTGTGGGTCTACAATGAGGCGCGCGGCGACTATTCTCGGGATGAGTTTCGCGTCCAGTATTGTTTAAAGTTTGTCGTAATTAGTAGAGTTCTGCCGTTGAATACACTTCTAGGTCTCACTGTACGAATGGTGAATAACGTTTGAATAATTTATTGAGTGTGTATGGGATAGTTACTAATTTACGGTCGTGTTGCTTTTTGAATGGGGAGTTGCAGGTTACTAATTAAATTAAAAGAGTTTTTTGTGGTGCTGCTTACTAGAGCACAATAGTGCCTAATTATATGCTCAGAGTAAATGATACTAGTAACATTTTGTTGTAAATAAGCTGTTTTCAGTTTTATTATCATCGTATTATTATGTTCCTGTACTTAAATAACTTAGACTCGTATAGCCTTTTCGACTTCACCTAGAAGTTATAGATTTCACCGAGGTTTCATTGCTCACAGTACGCAGTTTGACTTGACAAACATCAGCACACTCCAGTTGCCTTTACATTTTACAAACAAGCGGTAATTTCGCAAACTCACAGTTATGCACCAGAATTTATTCACATACAAATCAAGCTTATTAAAGCATGTTAGTGAAAACAAAAAAACTCGGCAAATAAACTAGCATTTTATCTTGTAAAGTCGTACTTGAATAGTGCAATATATTTCCAGCAATGGTTACCGCTTTAGCACAAAGCTGGACGATTAATGTAATTAAATTTTACTGCACATTTTAAGAATTTCCAACGAACAAGACATAAATTCTGTGTAGGTACAATAATGGGGTTATTCAGCGCTTTTATAGTCACACTAAACGGCTGTGGGTTTTATTAATAATTTTACAATGGCATAATGATTTAGCTGTTAAGATTTGCTTCATAAAACACGCAGTGCACATCTGGATACCTTGGATTTTCTCGGTTTTTCCGTGCGTCAACTCTCGGGTCGTACGGGCGGTGACGCAAGTATACGGACAATTACAAACAATTGACTCCTAGTGGTACGGTAGACCGCACATCAGTGGTAACTGTCATGCACCTTAACTCAATAGTAATAAGTACGATTTTCCTATAAAACTGTTACCACTGACCTGACGTTGACTGTACAAACAATGACACCTGAAATCGCGTGAGAGGTAAAAAAACGGATACAAAATATCATATGGATGCGACAAAACCCGCTAGTGTGGAAGCGTAGCGGTATGACACCAAAATCTAACCACCACTTTTCACTATAATATTTGACGCACGAACAGACGAATTGAGTTGAACGTAAAGTCAATGTTGTGTTCATTTCAACATTTGCCAAACTTTAACCCAATAACTAAATTCTGGCTGGCAGTAGAATGTTATTAGTATTAGTAAACAAATATCGAGCGTAAAATTATTACATTGCGGTTTGGAACTATTTCGAATCTGTAGATATGAAAAATGCGACTTTTTTAGATGTAGATATTAGAATAACATAAACAAATCCTCTGGGAAAAAAAATATATAAATAATTCTCCCATGACCAGATAAAAAGTTTTCTGTGTTTCAAGTTGGACCCCAATATTATGTGTCCAAAAGTTGAGGAAAAAACATTCACATATTTTTTTACTCGGATTTAAGATGAATCCATTTTCATTTGTTTTAAACATTACTACAGGTATAGCATGAATGTACGATGTAATTACCAAGCAAATAGCGAGTGTAAACGTGGATGGATGTGAATGATACGGAGGTGAGGTGACTGATTATAGTGTGAAAGCTGGACAGATAAGAATGGGAGACAAAATATATGGCGCGGAAATACGTAAGATTGGATGGAAAAGAGAAAAATATTTGGAAAGTGCCAACAGAAGCAGGTTATCTGAGAGGCCAAATACACTTCTCAAGCCACGGAATTTGCCAAATTACGCGTTAATTTTTGTAGCGAAGTTTCAGTGTCTTGAGACAACTTATGCCCAGAATATTAAGTAACATGTTTGCCAATTGTTCGCAGTGCTATCGTACCAGGGTGAAGTGTTGAAGCTGACCAAAATATCACGTTCAGAGATGGGCACATACTTATGTATCGCCGGTAATGGGGTCCCGCCCACAGTGAGCAAGCGGATCCACATCAGTGTACACTGTAAGCCGATCTTTATAACATTTCATGTATTTCGTAGGCAGGCAATTAAGCAAAATGAAGCCGTAAAAAGATTCCCTTTTTTTACAACTTGAAAGTATCAAATCTCACTCCGGCGGGGAGTGTAGTTGATTTAAAAAGGTCTTGGAGATAATTAAGATAATTGAATGCTGTTTCGTAAACATTTCTTCGTAAATCTTTCAGCGTTGGGATGGTGAATTTAAAAGAGCTTCTAATGAATGTTGATGTAATTTAACTTATTGGTTTTTTGTGCAGTTCACCCGGTGATCCAAGTGCCCAATCAGCTGGTGGGTGCTCCGCTGGGTACTGACGTCACCATTGAGTGCTACGTCGAGTCATCGCCCAAGTCCATCAACTACTGGGTTAAGGATCCAGGTAAAAATACGCGCGAAAATATTTTAATCATATTTAGAAGATAACGTTTATTACCTTCGCAGTCTTCATACTTAGACATAATTTGAAAACGATAACAAGATCAAGTTACTTTCTGACGATCATAAACATAAAATTATGATACGGTGATAAAAGCAAAAAAAATCATCTTACATCCCGGATTGAATATAAATACGCTTTAAAAGTCCAACATTCGAATTTTAATACCGTTTGATTAACTCGGCTGGCAGGTAAGGCATCCGCGATAAAAGCGAAACAAATTATAAGGCAGCCATAAAACTCCTAGGTGTCTGCACGAAGTTTTTACATTTTTCATAAAACTTCCGCTGAGGAAAGATGAAATTCTAATATTGAATTTGAAAACAAGTGTGTTTTAAGTAATAAATTGTTCTGCAGGTGAGCTGATCATACCTTCGGAGCACCACGTGATGTCGGTCAGACAAAAGTCAATGTTCGAAGCTGAGATGACAATGACTATCAAGAATATTCGAAGGGAAGACCTGGGGAGCTACATCTGCGTCGCTAAGAATTCCCTTGGTGACGTCGAGAGCAAGATAAGATTATATGGTACGTTCATACTCTCTTTATTCTGATAAAATAACATTGTACGACACACCGCATACTTTAAATATCAGCTTTTGGATATTCGAATACAAATATTTGCAACAGCAAACGCATATAAAACGTGTTCAATGACTCTCAAATCTGCATTCCAATTCACAAATACTTTAAATAAATGCAAAATCGCAATTAACTTCGCATATTGAAGCCACACGTTGGTTATTGTGTTGATAGAATTTAAAAAAAAACTTTTTGATGATGTCGCAGAGATTCCTGGGAACGATAGGCATGCGTACCAGTACCCTGACGTTCGAGCTACCTCGGATGATGAGTACGGGAACAACGCCTATGACGATGATGATGAGGATATCGATAGCATGAAGAGTAACAGAGTACCAGATAGAGCGAATAAATGGTACTCGAATGATGGTAAGGTAACGGTGATGACAGCCACCGGGGCCTCGTCGACCATCACGACGACGACAACAATCTTCCTGTGTCTAATCAAAAGTCTGCTATAATTACTATAACTGCTACAATAAATGTTTTTCCTTTTTTATCGTCAGCCCTGATGCTAATTCAGGTAAATTGTCAACAATCACAGCCTGTAATTACGTTTGATTGGAATAATTTCTGTAGGCATCGTTTATTCTTTTGTTTTTTAGAGTCGGCGAATATTATGTTTCATAGTTTTTTATTCCATCAGCGTGTAACGTGATAATAACTAGTCTTATAACGTTGTATATAGTTTGTAATAGGCGAATATCCGAACTGTTTGTAAGAATATAAATAATAGTAACTCATCTCTGATATTTATTGTTAAATACATTTACGAGATCGTATAAGATTTAAGCAAATGTTTATAAATGAATGTGCCATGTATATTGCTATTAACTTGAATAGAGACATTTATATTAAAGTTTTTATTGGGCATGGTAAATTTAATTGTAAATAATATATTGATATGTAAGCGATAGAGGACATATTTACTTAATGACTTGTTTGAGACATATGAAACAGTTAATAGTTGCCGAGTATATACAACTTAAAGTTACATTTTCCAGTGCTTACCCTCCAGTTGCAACTTTTGTACAAGATACAATACGTAGTTATAGATTTACTGCCTAAAGTATCTCACCACTTAAACAAACTTGCTATTGCGTTCCTGAGATTTGTTCAACAGTTTCTGAAACAGTTATTAATGGAATATCAAAAGTTGCAGATGGAGTAATTTCCGCGTATATCTAAATAATGTAGTCGAATAATAATGTAACTTCTTCCGAACAATGTACGTTAATATCCTGATCGTTACAAAAAATAATAAAATCAAGGACATGTCGCATTGCCTCTTAATTTCATCCAAAACCTTCGTTTCTCGAGGACTTTAATACCTAATTGAATATTTCACGGCGTTCTATGCTAATGTTGCGAGGGGTGATAAATGGTAATGATATTCTTCGTTATTCTGACTAAAATTCATACGTTTTATAAAATATAACCGTTTCAATTGGGATCTGTCGGCGTCACTGATAAAGACCAGTTGACGATCGATGGAACTGCTCGAATCTGTCAAAGGTATTGCTCTAATTGCATGGTAATTGGGTTACACTGGAGGTTTACTTTTGATCTACACATTGCGTGATTCCTGTTATATGACAGATGGCGTTCTAAGAATAAGGTTCAATGGATATGGTAAATTATACAATTGAATTTGTATGGTGTTTGACGGTCCTAACCTTGTCACAACCCTCACTGCACGTATCCAAATTATAACAGCATGCTAGAGTAAAAATATGTCAAAACATATTCTTAAACCCACACATTCATAATTTCGTCCGACACCACGAAGCAATATTTCCACCGTATTATTTAAATTTAGCTGCAGTTTTCGCAAGAAGCTAATACTTTGGTCTCATGATAATAATATACCTGCACAAAGTCGGGTACCTAGCCTTTGGCTATGCCGTCATATGCACAAATATTGTTATAAGTTTACGCTACTAAACTTGCTTTCACATTTAAGTTTGATAAAGAACTTTATTGGGAAAATCGAATTCTATTATGGTGTGTATTTTGTGTGAGGTTTCCATCAAATGTTTCATATAATATAAGTTCAATTATCTTTGGAGCTTTATTACTAGCATTGTATTGAGAGCTGATTAACATAGTTCTCTGTAACTTGACGAAGTTTAGAATATTTCAACAGATATATACTTATTAAATATCAGAGGAACTTATTGCAATCACTGTTCATAAAGCAGCCTGACATGAAATAAAACGTACCGGTATGTATATTAAGTACACATAGCAATTAACGTAATCACAATCAATATTGTTCCACATACCATATGAAACAAAAGAAATTCCTTCAATACCATCACAGTACGAATTACGTTCAGGCTAATTAATTCAATTAACTTGACTACAAATGCATCAATTTGCGTTATCCAATTAAGGGATGATTTAATTTTAGTATCAAATAAACAGTATTTCATTTATGTAATTCTCCTTTGAATGTTGTGGTAGATAAATAAATAAAGATATTGACCGCTGCAAATTAAGGTAATCTAATTCTGGTAATTGTGTGGGTAGTCGGCAGATTAAGTACCCTAACCACTTGAATAAGTCAAGTTAAAGGTGATAGCCCACTCATGCTCTTATTTTTATCCGTAGCCATAATATGAGTCTAAAAGTGACAATAGCAGTAAGAAAGATACACTATGTATATAATAATCAAAAAAAACAAATGTTCAGAAACAATTTATGTCTGACTGAATTCAGAAGTAAGTATTCAGAATAAGGTATACTATCTTATGTCCCTTACGTACACCCTTATGTACTTTCTCATTATATCCCTCATGTACTCCCTTATGCACACCCTCATGTTCTCCCTTACTTACTCCCTTATGTAATCCCTTATGTACTCACTTATGTAATCCCTTATGTACTCAATTATGCATTCGATTATGCACTCCCTTATGTACTCCCTGAGGTTCTCTCTTATGTACTTCGTTATATACTATCTTATGTACTGCCTTATGTACTCCCTTTTATACTCCCTTATGTACTCCGTTATATACTATCCTTCATACTCCCATATTTAGTTTGCAAATAAGAACTTAATTTACAGACTCCCAAATATAGGAAAAAAAATATCACGAATTCTCCGTAATTACTTTAATAGAACATATTGAAAAAAAGTATCAAACAAATGCATTTTCCAGTACAGTGTAAAATAAAGCAAGAAGAATTATTCATAGCCAGTACTAATACTATTGTATTGTACTTTGATGACATTCTAGTAAAATTGTCTGAATTCTCCAGCACTGAATATACATATTTTATGCATTTTCCAACATAATATACGCCAATACACGACCAGTATGCATAAAGAAAATCAGTATTATTGATGATAAAATGGAACATAGCTATGAAATGAAAATACATATGTTTATTCTGTTAACCAGCTGTAGATAAAGTTGTTTACACACTTATCTAAATTACCTACAATATCATTCTGCAACTTTTCTAAGTTTGTATGTACTTTCTAAGTATATCTTGGACACCAATGGCTAATAAAAAGGTGAAGGAAAACGTCTTGAGGAAACACCAACAGAATTATTCTGTTAAAGTATTTTATTTATAGCGTTTATTTTAAGTTTACCGAAGAAAAATCATCAAAAGAAGTCTGCCTCGTGCAACCGTGCTCATTGATCCTCATTTTACGTTATTTGTCCTTATTCACATATAAATACTGTATTTTTTCATGTTTTTTTCCTATCGTCACAACAAAATAATTGAATATAAATAAATAGAAAAGGGACAATATTTTGGGTACGTATTTAAAGATATTCTAAGAACTGCGTAATGATAACCAAATATTGTTGTTATGCATATTACAATTGTGAAACTTAGGTGGCTTTTCAACATCCGAAAATGGACGAAAATTAATATTATATTGATAAATAAAATAATTACACTAGTATTCCAATAATGAGGTACATGAGTGCTTTTGGTTTAGCAACATTATGTACGTTCAACTGTTTTAGTAAAGCCGCTTTCAGCAGCTTTCGACATAGTAAACAAACTTCACATTGGACTGTTTACATTACTAATATTTGTTTCATTTCAGGTTTGTATTACGAGGACCCTTTCGGTCTTACTACAAAAACTTAAACATCTGTCGAACACTTGTCTAAAAAAATTTGGCTACAAAATGGACCTCATTTAAACGACATAATCTGTCATTTTTTAGACAAGTCTTAAACTGACGTTTAAAAGTTTTTGTGGTACGACGCTTTATGTTTACAAAGTAACTGAATGCAAATAATTCTAGAAAACATAAAATCTATCTTCAACTTCTACTAAATCCTCTAAAATTTTAACCTCAATACACTTGACTTATAAAGTAATTAATGGCTTCCACAATTTTATCTGAACATCTCACTGCATTGCACCGAAACTGACCTCATTATGTTATTGGTCTTAAGCTCAAAATCTGCTGTATCACGGGTTAAGTAATTGGGCGGCAAATTAGCTAAGCCCGAACTGTCAATCACTATAACCCACTTATGCGTGCCGGTCGAAGCGGTCAGATTATGTGTACGTATTTTCTTAATTGTAATTAAGTTAAAATGTAAACCGTTTCAGTATGGTTTTAATTAAAAATATGCTATAATAAGTATTGTATCTGTCTAACAAAATTAGTACGCTGTTGTTCTTTTTGTAGCATCTGTTAGTTGTTCTAGATTTTTCTTGACTTTAGATGATTTTAGGCACTGTGTTGTATATGCATAAAACAATTTGCCAATCAAATCTTTTTCATAACACGCAATTTATACAATTTTCTAGACGTTGCTTCAGCTGACGTTGATCTCAATATTTCACTCCACACCACAAAGTCACACACAGTGTATCGACGCCATCAAACAAAACTCACATAATTGAATTACACATGTGTTCCCGAGCAACATAAGGAGAAGAGTTGAATAATCACCATTATTTTTCGTCAAGACAAGAGAGAGCTCTCACAAACGCCCTTAATTTGGGCAATCTAAACATTGCAGAGCAAAAGTGATTGATGCCTACACCCTCGCGCCGTTTGGGTAACAAGTGTTTCTACGTGACAGTAATCAAGAAGAATGCCGCCATTGCTTTACAGGAAATTGATAAATCAATTCGAATTTACAAGCAATATAGTCCGTATTTAATTATGAATAATGCTCAGTTTTGATTAGCTTCGCGTTTAAATTGAAATTTTGTTACTCTTGCAACAGCAGAATTGTTGAATACTGCAAAATATTGATCAACAAAAACGGTTGATAAATCTGCGGTACTGTTTTTACCTATCGAGTACCTATATATATTTATCTTATTACTTATACAAAAATAAATAAATTGCCTCAATTAAACCATCAATCCCTCTCATCATTAAATTCCAGTGGTCCATTAAATAAAATTTTAACCACAAATAAGTATTTCAACACCAAATATTAAATCCGTTCTTACCGAAAACTGAAAATCCATTCAATTCAAAACAAAAGTTTTGAGTTTGCGATTGTGGAATAAGTTATTTCACAAACTAATTCAAACTATCTATTGTTGCAAATAAATTATCTTTAGTTTCGCAGCGCTAATTGTTTTTCTAGTTGATGAAAATGCAAACAAGCTTTTCAGTGCAGATGGACGATTGAAAACAAAACAGCGGGTAGGTTACGTAGCTGCAAGCTCTATCAACCAGTCATTCACACTACACGCGTATTATTCAACGAACACTGAAGCAGTTTTACGTTCACATACACAAAGAGGTTTGATAACTACAAGTGCACCTGAAGTTTCTTTGTGCGCAAACATACATACATGTATAAAATAATAGCGGGTATAATTATACGGTGAACTTGCCCGAGTTGCCTCAGCCGCAGCATACCTACCCAACTCAATGTTCAACAACTCAAAGTTAGGGTTGGGTTTAGCCCAAAGCTGTATAAATGTTCTATTTCAATTAGCCCAACCTTTCGAGTACTTCTAAATTCGTTTCTATAGTTGTCCAGCCTAATTGAAGTTTGGCAGTGCAGTTCAATGAATTCGGTTTCAATTGACACTTTCATGTTTCAAGTGTTTGTCGTTCTCAGCTTCGAATGAAGTGATTCTAATTAAAACTGGGGTTATATTAAACGTCTTACTGTGAACACCGTCGTTATAGTTGGCGAGGAACGCAAGATTGCTATTCAAGACTTAGCTTAACTATGAGCAATTAAAACTGTTGTAATTGTTTTGATAAATATCTTGTAAGTGGAACTTCAAGGCTTTAAAAATAGCTGAATAAAAATAGCTTCAATGGCGAACCGACTATATTATTTTTAATATGAAATTGCTGATGTAATAAAATTCTACACAACACACACTTCTTTTAGACCTTTAAGTGTTTTTCTGCACTCAAATTATGTACAGAAACTTACACATACTGTCACACAAAATGACTAGTAGTATGTACCAAAAACATCTTTTATAAGAAAACCTCATAGAATCGACAGCCACAAAAAGTAAAACCCCATACAAAAGATACCTCAAAAACACAATATTCGTTCTAGCATCCCTATTCCCCGAACACTTTATCGACGCAGTATGAATGCATAGAGGTTAATGCACTTGTCAATGTCAGTTCGTAACACGTTTCAGCCTATCGGACCGTGTCTGTGCTCCGCTAGTTGGTTGAAAAATATACACTCGAGCTATTGTTCGGAATTTTTATCGAATAGTTTACACAGAAATGTATGCAACCCTTCGTAGTTTGTTTAAGATGTTTGTTTGCTATCCCGTTTTTTGTGGGCGGAAGTGTGTTTTTATATGCTTATGTTTTTCTTTAGTGGGAAGTTATGGTTAGTGGTTATATATTTTGTGGGCGATTTAATTCTGTTTTATAAAGAAAAAGCAGTGAAGCATAACTATAGGTACGTGTGTTGAATAATTCTGAAATGTGAAAAGTAAATAACAAAACCTATAATTATTGAACATTACTCAAGCACTTCTCACTGAAACAATACTTTCATACAACCAAACTTTGATTGGCAGCAAATAATTAACGTTAAAAGCACCGTAAAATTTGATCATACGAAACACGATTTTATATCCGCCGAAATAAAACAACTCAGGAAAATAAACTTAAAACAGACCGAACTCCAGAACATTCTACACGATATTAAGAAACTTTTAATCGAAATGAACTGACGGAAAGCCAAAACATATTATTCTCAAAGACATAGAACACCTGCCTAACAAAAAGTTGTCTTAAATTAAAGTAAAACCTTCTTGAATAAAATTATTTAGGTCTAAAGTTAGAACAACTGTTGCTTTCAGACTTAGGAAAATTTCATAACCTCAGAATGTATGTAATGAAGAAACCAGACGTTTTTGGGCAGAATATCAGTGTCTGGGTAGATATTGGAATATTACAAGGCCTTGGCGTGTTTAAATGAATTTTGATGGCAGAATTATATTTGAGTTTACTTATATTTAGGCTAGAAATGTTTTATTTGTGGAGAGTTTTTAGGGTTTTTCAATCAGTCGTAATAATTGTGTAGTGCCAGCTCTAGATGATTCTATTTTTTGATAGATTATTATTTGATTGGATTAATTTATAAAGCAATTTCAAACTTAAACCTGTTATTCCAGACGTACTTTTGTGAGATTCTGAAAAATGAAGGATTATGGAAAAGCATGTCTTAAGGTTTAGGTCAGTATATTTAAAATGCTGTAGAATATTTTGTTGATCTGATTGTTGATAATCAAGTTTCTGGAATCGTGTAGGTACTATAAAGCTGTAATAGGCTAAATAAAGCTTTCAGCCTTTCTACTCTAACAGACACAGTTTCTTGGGTAAGTATGATTATTTAGAACGTCATTTTAATACAACACATTAAGACCTCAGAGGAAGGAAAGATAGCAGAGATGCCATAAGGTGGGTCAGGCGCCTTCTTTGAGGTCACGGTAACGTACGGTAGGCGTGATCAAAACGACAGTTACTAGAACGTTCGGGTGCTCTGTCAGATCACCAATCTGTCAAAGTCCCCGAACACCACCATTCTGTCGCGATACTTTTTACTTTCCTAGGACGTATTGCGTTATGACATGTCCGCTAGTCATTTTGTTCTCCATGGTTAGGACCTACAAAACCGAATTTGGAAAAGTCAAATCAATGTATTTCATTTAAGCCTCTACAAGCACCTATGGAGGTCAGAAATTCTAGTTGCCCAGCTCCCTAGGGAGAAGAACGGGCGGAGAAGTGAAAAACTTGATATTTACGAGTTTCATCCTAAAATATGGGGGATTAACTGTCAGGCTGCACCAGCGTGACGGGCAGGCGAAATTAAGCGATAACTAATGAAAACCGTGCAACAATGACACTCGAGTTGGCGTAGAATTTAAGCTGTCTCGCCGACCGCAGCTGGATTGGACATTATTTGGAGCAGCGCTTAAAAGCGTAGTTTTATAACTTTTATTTAATGTATTACAAACTTTATATTGCTGAAGTAAGGTATTTATAATAATTAAATATGTAAGGTAAAAAATGAAATGCATTGTTTATTAGTAGTCGCATCCAAAAGTCTGACTATGTTATAAAAATAAACAAACAAGTAAGTGTGTATGGCTAAACTTTTATATGTGCGTCCCGTGGGTTACCATCGATTCGAGGCCAAAAAATTACTTGACATCAATTCTTGACAGTCTGTTAAGAATACTCTTAAATCCTACACAAATATTCTTTAAATCAATGTCTCAGACACGTCAAGTCTGACCAAAAGTCCAACTGTGCTTTATATCACTAAGACACAACACGTAACGAAGACTGACACGCTAATCACAATGACTTACGCTGCTAAAGCCTTTTACAGACTACACGGTCTAATGTGCGCGTAGACATTTACGCGTACACAGGTACGAAAGTTCAGTTAGAGTTCACGTATACAATTTGAAGACAAGTGCTGACGCCGTGGTAAGGCCACAGATTACTTAATAGCGTGCACGGTGTATGTTGGTACAAACCTGCATATTCAAAATGTTTTCATGCGTAAGCGAAGACGCGTAGACCTTGTCTAGCGCATTTCTTGTGTGCATATAAATGCGATAGCGGGGTTGCGCGTCATTGCGCGTTCGTCGAGCCCTAGAATGCCTAGTCTGCACCAAGCCTAAAGGTTTCCATTCACACCGCAGCAAACAGAGGTCGAATACTAATACTGAAGTTAGTTCGGTTAAACAGACTTGACCTCACAGTTAAATAGAGCAAAGTCAAATTGTGCTTGACCATGAAAGGGTAAGGTCAGAAACAATAATTTATTCGTGGACTTCTAAACATTTTGGTGAACATTGTTGACACTGTTTTTGGGGTCATTAGGCCGTGTCCAAATTATGCCACGTGTCTCTTAGTTTTGGCAGCTTACACACAAAACTGTGGTTACGTTCCTAAATGTTAACCAATAAGTAGATAAATCTACAGGTAGCCATTAAGCACTAAGCATTACACAAGACTTTTCAGAACTGTAAATCGAAATAAGGATTTACATAATAAAATATTTAGAGATTATAATCATAATTTAAACACCTTATAAAATTACAGCGCTTTCACTCCAGCGGATTTTCCGCTCAGTTTTCCGAGCGAAAACAATAATAATAGGCGTTGTGCACATAGGTACGGATGACAGTTTCGAAGGATGAAAGTCAAAACGACGCGACAGATTTTTAGCGCTCGGAACGCGTATATAGGTACCTCGGTTTTGCTACATGCGGAAAATCCGCTAGTGTAAAAATGCTGTTGTACTCAAAAAGTTATACCACAGTAAATAAAAATAGTTGCAAAGTATCTTATTATGAGCAAAAATACAGTCTTTGGTTTGAGCTGTGAGGATCAACTTACTGTTTAACCCTTGTAACACCGCTATGAAACGCGATACCGTGTCGAAACTTTTCCATCATTTTCCTTTTGTTCTGTTAAGTAAGTCTATTTTTCTACGAAACTACGGAACAAGTAGGTTGGGTTCATTCGTGGTTTATTTAAGAAAAAAGCTTTTTTAAAGGAACAGATTTTTATAAAATTCTGTAAAGATTATTTTACAATTATGTTATGTTTGATAATGGTATAGTTTAAATAGTAGATATAATTATTTTTTTTTATTTCATTTATAAACAGCATATTTTATATCTACATATTTTTTAACCTTATAAAATATCATGACTCGTCCGCATAGTGGCCGCGGCAAGCTTTATGTGACCTCAAACAATCAGTGCTGTGCAGTCACTGTTTCCCTTTGTTATAAATGTGTTTATTTTATAATTATTTTCAGCTAGTTATTACGAAACACCCCTTCATAATGCAATAAGCTGATTACTGTATTCATTATGTGATGAAAACATTTTAATTATTAATTTTGATATAAGTGTCATCGTTGCGGATTAAATATTCATTTATTTGAGTAGATAATTAATTCATTAAGTTTATTATTGAAACAGTAGGTACTGTTGAACATTGGTTTGATATACGCTGAAGTTTACCTAACCGGCAGTGTTATTGTATTGCACGATATACTAGACTACTAAGTAGAACTGCTACAAAAACAACAATACTACGTGAAAATAGACTTTTAGATAATGAACCATAATTAACTAAAACAATATAGAGGACATAAAGGCTCTTCTACACGAAAAACAGCACTTTAAATAGTTAGGTATTATTTATAACGCATTGTAATACCTAGAACAACCTTCACATCACCCCAAACTTGCATATTAAAACATTAATTTCAAATCCTAAATCCATTTAAAACATTTCGTCAGCACACCAAAAATTCTAGCACCAACATACAAGAGTACATTAAAACGCAATTTATTCGCGCAATCTTAACTAACGTTTAATTAAAACTATTAGGTAGCAACCCTGAAAGTTGGGCCACGTGTGATAGGAGGGGTTCAACCATGGAGAAACAAATTACTAGCGGAGATGCCAAGACGGAAAAACGTCTCAAATGCGCGCCAAAATGCGGGCGGAACGTTACTCTTTTCACCCTTATATACGTGTACGAGCAAATCCGTAAATTTTGTATTGTTCAGTAATAACGCTGATGCTTGCACTCACGATGCGGTGCATAGCGCTTCAATTGTCAATTTATTACTTTAGTGCCAATAAATCCCTGTAACAGTAAACATCGTTTTACTAAAACAAATTCCCTAACTGGGTCGCGGCACGGTACTCATAACATTTAACAGTTTAAAGCAATCTAGGTATAAGGTAATCACCGTACAATACGCCTTCTTTGGAGTCGACCATTTTTGTAACCAACATCGTTGACAGATCGTTTTGGTCGTGGCCAACGAATTTGACCTACTTATAATAAGGCGTCTGACCTACCTGCAGTATAGCATCTCTACTTATCTTCCTTGCTCCGTGGCTTCAACCCTAACTCAGCTATATAGATGTGGGTACTTGATAATGAACATTCTAGAAAGACGGGCACGTGGCCAGCCCTATCGCTCGGTAACTGATTAGGAACATATTAGACTAGGCGACTGGAATGTGTTATTGCTAATTGAATTAACTTGATTTGTGTTTACAGGGGTTAGTGATAATGTGTTTGTGCGATAAGCTAGCGGTGGTGTAAACTTGTAAGTACCAAGGAAGAGGAAAAATAATTTAATATACTTAAAACAGATATTTAAGAGAGTTGAAGACTAATTGAAACATATTTTTGAAGGACTTGCTAATTTTTGTTTTTTTTTTTTCTCGTAAAAATTTGTCGAGTAGGTAAGTACCTATGCAGGTACTGTCACGGTATAACGAAATCTACTTAGGCAATAACAAGTTAAAATAAAGCTTTTTATGTCTTGCGTCTTGGGTCGTGAGAATTTCCATCTACTTATTTTGACATCATTAAAACCTACTATTTTATATAATTACATTATGAAACACTAAAAATTACATAAATATGAACTAATGTGAATCAGTGTGTGAGTCAAACTGATATTAAGCTAGTCCGTTACATTCCATTTATAAATGAATACCTATGTAGATAATAGTTCTAGTGGTTCACAGTTTTAGATCTCGGTCTCTCGAATTCATGCATAAATATTCTACTTTCGGAATTAAAGGAATGCGAAACCCTTTTAAAATAGAACTAAGCGTTTATTAGGTCAGTGGTAGTCTTGTTTTAGATGGAAAATAATGCACTATATTATTTATTTATCTGCTAAGATGTATATACTTACTGCTGGTTGCAAATAGAACGAATTAATTTAATGATCTGAAAATTAACACTATGTTATTATTTGAATCTTTTATCACCTTCTACTAAATAAATCAACATTACATCTATAATCAAAATATACGTTAAATAGAAAAAAAAATGTTTGCCAAATTCAAGCAACAGTGATAACAATGGCATGAAAAAAGCAAAACTTGGTCAAAATATTATATCCTTCAAGCATCCCATTCACAGCCTTCATTCACTTCAAAATTAGAACCAGTTTTGTATCAAAAGAAACCAGACGCATGTCTTTCTTGAAAATTGCATTAAACATCTATTTATCTCTGTCTAATTTATAAACCTATCTCTTTCATTTCGTGCGTGACGTCATTGACGTGTCTTTTGTTTTAAACATTTGTTTTCTCTTTCTTACATAATTATCTATCTCTTTCATTTCGTGCATGACGTCATTGGCGTGTGTTTTGTTTTAAACATTTGTTTTCTCTTTCTTTCATATTACCTATCCCTTTCATTTCGTGCGTGACGTCATTGGCGTGTGTTTTGTTTTTATTCAAACATTTGTTTACTCTTTCTTACAAATCAATCTATCTCTTTCATATGACGCGTGCCATATGTAGCTGTTTCAAATTTAAAAGTAGCGTCAAGTCGGTTGAACGACTTTTATCAATTTTAAAATTCGAACACCTTCTCGAATGTTCTAATTATCTAAATGTTCAGTATGAGGTCAATGGAAGACTTTTGAGAAAGAATTTTAATAAATCGGTCCAGGCAAAAACGACGGATTAAAAACCTCCTCTTTTTGGGAAGTCGGTTAAAACATAATAACACATAATTGAAAATGGCAAGTAATCGTTAAAATGTAAAAATTAAACGGACATTCAATAAACCGATGCCATATCGGTCGAGAACAACGGCCCACCGTAGGCAATTAAAATATTTTTCAATTTTGTTACACATTTCCATACCACCCAATATTGGTACAAAATATGCGGTTTGTACGTGGCAACTGTGATGGGAACGAAATCATTGTTTCCAATTCATTCGGTTCATTTTAAACGTGATGTTTTTGATGGGTTGTAAGCTGTACAATCGGTTAAAATCGGTTTTGCTTATATTATTAAAGAATTACGCGTTTAAAAGCTGTTTTGTGACCTTAAGTTACCTGATAGCCTCAATTATTTATTGTAAAAGACTTTGTCTCGACTTTAGCTTTATGCACATTATCTAGCTTCAGCCAGCGCTCTCAGCCATGGGAACTACTCCATGCACCCTACTAAAAATGGACTACCTACTTAACACTGTCAATTTTTTCTAATCTGACCAGCAGTTCCTAAGATTAGCGCGTCAAACAAACTCTTCAGTTTTGTAATGTTAGTTTCTATACATATATTTCCATATATACGGTAGTACAGTATTGAAGAAGAAAGTTTAATGGTACGTTCACACGCGCGCGTTCAAATCGACATTCAACGGGCACAATCACGTTCACGAGCGTGTAAACGGTACGCCCGAGCCCGTGAGCGCGCCCGTGCCCGTGAACGCCGCGAACCGGTCGAGTGTCGGTTTTTTGGCAAAGTTCAAAGGATGAATGTGCGGGCGCCCGGCGACTGTTTACACGCGCGCGGGCAGTCAGTCTCTCCTGCGCTTTCGTGACGATTAAACGTTCTAAGAAAGTCGCTACGATCGGAGATTACAACATGGCGGAATGGTTAACGTCGTTCATCATTTTGATTCTTTTTCCAATATAAAAATAAGTTAAGCCAAAGGCTATGACAGCAACAACACCGAGATCCTCGCTGCTCGCCATTCTTGTATTGACTGACACGACGGCGCGCGTGTGAACAGCTTGAATGTACGCCTGCCCGCGACGGGCTGCACGCCGCGCAGCCCGCCAGGCAGCCCGAAGGGCTGCGCGGCGCGCGTGTGAACGTAGCATAACAGTTTAAGTGTAACACGTAAAACCGGAGAAAACCACTAGTGATATCAGCAAGGATGCATAGCAAAAGCGGGCATCAATATTTCATACGACTGAGCTGTCTAAGGTGCATATACCTACATAAGATGCTGTTCCAAACGGTAAGGTGCCGAGTTCCCAGCTTATATTTAGATATACCATCTCGATGTCTTTGCACCTGATCAATATTGCTTCGACCAAACCGTCATAAAGTTTGAAGGATCGTTGACCTTCTCGGCAAGATAGGTACGGTAGAAACCTAAACTGCAGATGAAAACGTCAGAACTTTTGATTGGAATTTTAAAATCATCCACGTAGATTGTTCATTTAACAAAACATACTCACTAAAAAAGATACGCCTTTTTGTGGACATTCGCGTAAAAACATAACATATTTTTTATATTTTCTATTTTGGAGTCTATGTTAAATTGCTTACCTTAATATAATATCAAAGTTCGTATTTCCACAATAGCAAAGCTTAATAGTTCATGTGCAAACATATTGCCAGCAACACCGACTAGGTAGGAAAACAACTAGTTTCCCGTTGACTCTTTAAACTTGAACTAACTTTCTTTATACCCAGAACTACTTGGGAACTCTCTACAAAGTCTCAGCTTCGGTCCTTTTTTAGAGAAAAACAAAAGCAAATCGCTGCAGTTCAAGAATAGACATCAGAAAGAAGGTTTTAAATGCGGGAATTCAATAACTTGTTTTATTGCTTTTAAAATAAGAAGCAATTATTTTTAAAAGTACTCAAAGAAAAATAGTGAAATAATTATATTGTTTTTTTGTTCACATGTCTTTCTACACATGTAGAAGGACATTCACGGAATGTACATACTCGTATTTTGGAAGTGGTACCTTGAATCGGTCCATTTTTTCGGAAATTATCCATACCATAATAAAGACAATATTTTTATCGCTTTAGAAATACCTGCTTGTAAATCTTCTAACAGGTAGACAATAATCATAATTTTACCTCGCACACACACGACAGCGTCATTAAACTGAACTAAAAAATACTCCATTAAAAATTTATAACCCCTAAAAGCTCTATCAGATATTAATATTGCACTGCAAATCTAACTTGCAAACCATAACAGTGTAGACTAAGTTCTAAAACCTAAATACACAGGATAGAGTTGAGAACACGGTTCAATGTGCTAACATTATCAATTCAGTGGAGGTGAGACTTCCGACCGTGTGTACACTGGTCTGTCTTTAACTTCTGCCTATTTTAATGATAGCTTAGACTTTCATGGACTCTAAGGCTATGAAAATGTTGGACAATGGACAAACACACTATAATAGTCTAGAACATACTTCGATATTTTGTCGTATTGTATGCAGACAAAAGATAAAATAGATTGGGTAAAAATATTTTAAAAGTGTTAATTTTACACAAGTCTACAAATATACAGGGTGATTTAAAGCAAGTACATAAGTTCTTTCTATCCTCTCAGAATACTAAACGACTTGGATGCACTTAAGTATCCAGTAAGCATCTCACTAAGCTCAGCTTAGAGGAGTTAAATTCCAAAGGATATTAGTAAAAACACTTATTTCTCGCTAACATTTCGCGTTGTCAATGAAAACTAATCTCCACCCGAGTGACACTTTACAGGATCAAATGTACGCTGAATGTGTATGATAAGGTACACAACGGGTCCCTAATACTATCCGAGTTCATTGCCCCATAATTAAAAACAAAACAAACCTATAACAGAGCGATAAGTACTACGTATATTGTATTTAATTTTCTCCAATCTGCAAACACAAGCCACGCGTCTGATATTCCAAATTTAAATTCCCCCCGCATTTAGTAAACAATGTAATTGGTCGGGGCACTACACTCGATTGAAGCTGGAAATGCAGACGCGTGTAATTAAGTCTGTCTCGGGTGCAGGCCTTTTCGAATCACAATGAGTCCGAGTCGAGCTCACGGAGCGTCCCACACAAAGGCGCGAACTGAGCTAATGGCGCGTGCATAATCCGCACAAGTCTCCCATTCACGAGTAACTGGCAAATTTTTCAACGATGATTTACGAACCCGTCTATATCTGACGCTGAACATTTGACAGCCAAATTGTTATGTGCTGTCACTTGATTTATTTATTTACCGCAGTACCAAGCGGTCGTTAATGGAAAAAGTTTTGAAGTCTGTCTATTTTGGATTGTTTACAAAATATATTAGTTTACATTTCGTAAACAAATGTACTTAAGTTAGTTCCTGCTAACATCCTACCCGGGACTTAACAGGGTGGGTTTTCATCATAATCATATTGCGGATGTATTTTGTCTCTGTATAATGGAGTACATAAATGCAGGGACGTAGCGTGGTAGCCCAGATAATAATCCCTTACAACCTAACCGTCTATGACCGTTAAATATTCCACATCGATTGACATTACAATTACACGAATATCTGTAATAGTCGTTACCAGGTAGTCATCGCTTCAATGTATGCTAACCGGATTAGCTTTACAGTGAGAATTTAATTGTAGAGTTAAATAAAATTCATTTTTATTATACTAACGCACAATCCGGTATTTTTATTGGAATAGGCATTTGATTAGGTACTGAAGTGAAATAAGAGATGAGCTAAAAATTCTAAATCGCTCGTGATATAGGTACGTATGACCCAAAATGGTTGCCCATTCTATTTTCATCATTTATATACCTACGGTACCCTAATAAAATACTATTATGTTACAAAAGGTCTAATATAAATGTTAACAAATCAAAACTTGGAAAGGATTCTAGGTCACAACATACAAATGACAAAGAAAATCCGCTCCGGCTCCGAATGGAAAAGTACCGAACGAACGAAAGAAAAGCTGGCAAAGTTATAATTGATGTGTAAATCTGTTATCGCCTTCAGATATTAAGTTATAAAAAGAAGTTGTTAACATAAATTGGAAAAAAAATATCGTTGCATGATTTTTTTATAACCTATCATAAGGTCTTTATTATTATTTGAACGTTGAAGACACACAATAAAATTTTAAAGGCTATTTGCTGTCGAGTAATCTTACGAAATTACATGATGTAAAACGGGTTTCATGTCGAAATAGATTGAGTCCAGAAAAAGAACGCCTTTCGAAGATATTTTTTAATATAATAACGAAAATTTCGTCACAACAAACTATCCGAAAAAATAGAAAAAAACTTAATATGTTTCTATAAATTTTACGGCTGACTGACTTTTTTAATAATTTTGTTATTATATTTCATGGTTATTTCAATTATTTATTGTTGGTTGAAGATTGAAGTTTTATTTTTACAATATTATATTCTAGCTTGTCTTTTTTATGTGTTTGTTAAGATCACACCTGATTGGAATGAATTTTTATTTATATTTCAGAGGGCAATGAATTTATATTTTTCATAAGTTTTGGAATCAAATATAAAAAAGTAAGATGCCAACAATAATATGTCAAACATTATCGCGGGCTCAATAAACTGTAATGGAATGTGTGCTTGTAAATTAATATTCAATGCAGATTCTAGGTATTCAATAGTCTAGTATAAAATTTCTAGGTATGACATTGGTTGACTATACCAACCAATTTTATATGATTTATGTCGTATGATTACAATTCCAACAAAATTGGTAGCTACCTTAAATATAGTGTTTGTGATGTCAGAAAAATAGTTACAAATAATAAATTAAATCGTATTGATCCAATCTAAAATTATCTTTCCATTAATTGACTAAATCTCAGATCAACGACCTTAGACCATAAGTGTATGATTCCACGAACATCCATATTTGCGTAAACCTGTCAAATTCAGGCTTCCTTTAACTCAATCACGTGCGTTATACATGTGACTTACTTAAACTGCCATTACGTGAGAAAACCCCCTTAGTAACAGTAAACAAGATTTTATTTTCCCCAATTTCTTCTGTATCTCCATGCCTACAAAATTCATTTATCTTGTAGAAAAATATGGGTCTATCAACATGATAGTTTTCGAAAATACTGCCTAGCGGGCATCAGACAATCAGTATGGTAATGACAGATACCTAAATCAGATATTTGATAGAGGCCTACTCGAATATTCTTCTGGTAACATCCATAAGGCCGCTTATATCGTTTTCATACTGATTTAAGATACTATAAATAATTGGATGACAACTAAGTAAGTCTAGTTTAATGGCCACCCTAAACTTGGTGCTTAAAGAGACTTTGTAAGTGTAAGTACTAATGATACCCGAGACAAAATAAATCCCAGCGCTGTGTACGAGTCAAAAACGTGTGTTTATTTACCCGACAAGGCGGTGTTTATTCCATTTGTGCCGTAAAAGACCTGTGTGCTTGTCACAAGGATATGTACACACATTGTTACCCAAATGTTGGTTCAAACCTACGAAATGTAGTAGTGAACAATGAAATAGAACGCGGTCGGGTTTCAAAGGTTTAAGTAATGCGTTCGTGTTAGAACCGCAATTAACGTATGCCCTTCCGGGAGCTGCGGTACAATAATTAAACGCCGAGGGTTGGGGCTTATGTAAACGAGAGATGGAAATAAAACAAAATCTGATTTCAGATGTTTTTTTTTCGATTTTTTTTAATTGTGTGTGTTTTTATAGGTAAGGTTATTGTTTGCTGTTCAAGGTTCAAAATAAAGGAATAGTAAAATCGATGCAGTCTCGCAATTAAAACTTGCCAGTCATACCGCGCATTTACCAAAATAGTGTGACAGAACAGCAGGAACTGATAGCCGTTTGCATGGATATTAGCACCGTACACACATCCATATCTGAAAAACTTATCTTAAAAAAACATTTGTCAAAGCAAAACCAATCACTTCTTTTCAAACTAGTAACAAACCCGTCACTTTTAAACGCAACTATGCGAACGTTTGACATTTAGTAAGCCATTTGTCTCTCCAGACTAGTTACAATTCATGATCGCAATTCAAGGAGCTCTCTACAGCGGTTTCGTTTCTCGCAGCTAAAAGGACTGTCCTGTGACAACTTGCTAATTCCAAGAAACTTTGGTTCCACCTCGACTTTGTCATTCCGGATCATGTCACGTAGAGAAACTCCGAACATTGCTCTTTCTATAGCTAGTTGACTGACTTTGGGATTCGTGAGACTGAATGTACGGTACCTATACCTATGAATTTTCGTGACACTGCATCTGTTGTGAGGCTTTTGACCTGATACTGTCTCTTAAATACTTGTTATTACTGCAATTGGGTGACTGGGACACTAACTATTTTCCCTTGACTGAATTTTCCTATGGAGTTTTCTCCTATGAGCATAGGCTAATCTTCGTACCGTTAACAAACAATACAGACTGAATCTTCATCTTTACTATACAGCAAAATATCTTCAGCAACCTCTTTTAAAACTAAGTCAGTTCACCTAAAGTCAAGCTTTTTTACCTGCAAAAGTTTACCTTCCATCCTGCTTATAATAATCGCCTTAAATAAGACACCTACGTTAAAAATACAAGTTTGCATTAACTATTGTTGCCATTATATTCCCAAGAGACTGGGGAAAAATTAAGTTCTCCTGACGGTGCCGTACAGTTGGCAAATAAAAAAAAATATCACCCCACTTATACTCAGCGAAATCTGGAGCAAATACTGTCGGACGTAAAACTGTAATATAATATCCCCAACATTATACAGAGTTTTCAAGTAAGTTATTTCAATGAACTTATCCGGAATAAATTATTTTCTTGTTTTCGTATACCTTATCTTTTATTCCGTAAGCTTAGTGACACTAATTCTGACCTAGTGTTTTAAATAAACTAGTTTGGGTTATACGAAATTTAAATGAGGGAGGTCAAGAAAAATGTAGGGTGAAATCGCCTTTTTTGCGCCATCCTCCTGAAAGTAATCAATGGAAAATCTTTATTCAGTAACGGCCAACTTTTCCTAGAAGCAAAAGTCTTAGTGCTTAAATATGGAAAGGAGGTCCTGTAGAGAACTATATCTACTAGCTTAACATATTGATAGTTTAATATTAATCATATTTTTAAATAAAATATTCCAATGAACTTAATAAGTAGATACCGTAAAAAGGATGGTCAATCAATTAACTGATCATAAACACGTACTTAAGTATCAAATAATTTTCATACTTGAACAATATATTGAAAGGAGACAATTAGTCACGACCGATAATATTTAAATAAATATATCAGCGAAGATAAAGCATGTATAAAAAGAGACAGAGGTTAATCAAACCTACAGAAACAGCATAAAGTAAAAAAACACACAAACATTTTCCCAATAAATGAAACAGAGCATTTCAACCAACAAGTTAAAGGCTTAAATTTTTGAACATTGAATTAAAATAATCCTTTACCAGTTACATAAAATCCGGAACAATAAACGTTAATGGAGGTAACTATGATTCGGAGCGTGTCGTCGACATTCGCATTTTGAACAAAACCGTTGCGTCCGCCGCCGGCGCCGCGTCCTCACGTCACTCTCGCTAACTTTTAATAGAGTTGAAGCATACGAATCCAATTCGAAACTCTGATAATATGTGATAATATACATTTGGGATTAACACATCTATTTCATGTTTCCGCTCTATAAAATTAACCAGGAGTTTGATAACCGGAGTAACTTATTTGAAATTGATGTGCTGTACCAGTAACTTAATGATTTTCAAAAGCGTTCGTTTATGTGTTTGAAAATTAAACAATTAAGTTCAAAAATGGTAAAGTTAAACTTCTATAATTAAAGCATGTCTAAAACAATGGACTATAATAGTCTTTAAGCTACAACCTGTGGACCAACTAACAAAACGTTAGTGTCGTAACGAACAGTCTCAAACTAGAATAGTCGTATAGTTATTTGCTCTCTAAGTATTACAAACTGTCCAGACTTCTCGCCATAAACTTGGTCTGCGCTGACCACTACTGACCTCATCTGAAACCATTTTAATGAACAATACATTAATACCCCAGACTGTAAATTTATTATAAAGCTCAACAAAGAAAATCGCTTTAAGCCGAAATACAATGTAGGTATTCCATTTAATAATACATGTAATCGAATAACCTACATCAAAAACACATTACCAAATACTTCATAACAGTTATTCCACGTCGATATTACCTTTTAAAATACGCAGATAACAATACGCAGCCGTCAGGCTAACACTTTTCATTAGCTACATAATTCTAAATTAATTGTAAATAACGCGCTTTGTTTCGCCGCTTATAAATCTCTTAAAATATGCTTAAGCATCCCAGTTGGTAACGTTGTTCCTATTTGCTTTATTAAATTTTACCCGTAACAGTCTTCAGGAGGGAAATTTATTTCGGTGTCTGTGAATGCGGGTGTGTTTCATTATTCTTGAGCTAAGCCGCGGATTAGATTAGCAGCCTCTCACGGCGCTTCTTGTCAACCAATGCATATTACATTAAGTGTAAACTAGACTCGTTTCTTTATTTAGATTGAGAGAAACACTCTTGACGGAAATCGTATTCATGAATACGAATGTAAGTAGGGATTTTTTATCTCAGCAAAAATATCTAATCAAAGAAAACACGATCTTTAGAGCACTTTTATTATAATTTATTCTTTCATATCTCGAGAATGTTCCCAATATTTAGATGTTCGTATAAATAAACCATGATATTAAAAGAAAAATATAAACGTTGACAGGATTACGGTGACCTGAATTTGACGTACAAAGTCCGTTCTTATGAAAATCGTGATATTCCATTTCAATTATCTTCACGGATTTGCGACATCGAAATCCTGTCACAAAACAAAGTGACGACTGAGAAATGAAACAAATACTCAGAAAGTGGGAGCTGTTCGGGGAACCGTCCCCCGACACATGACGAATATGGGCCAGAGGGGATTATGATAACAAATACACCGCGGATGAAGGGGTCAAACTCACTTTATTTATCCGACTGTACAAGATATTGAATTTGTTGTCTGCTAACGATTTTCGCGATTTTCCCGTATCCGTTAAATTGGAAGGCAAACTTACATTATTTTCAACTGCTACACTTTTATCCACACAAAGAAGGTATTGTACGAGTGAGACATCACACGAGCGATCGCACTAGCGCACAACTAAAAAAAACAAATGAAAGCTATCAAACAAAAACTAACAATAGAAGATGCAAATACAATAAATTGAGGAATGCAAATCTCATAAAACAAGCACCGTCAGATAGGAGGAATACAAAGCCGCTGCCAGACGGGTGCAGTTTGTGGCGATAAAATTGCGCTAGAATTATTCCGAGCTGCCATCTGTCGCGCTGACGAGATACCTGTCCGACTAACCTATGTATGGAGGGAAGCGGCTGCTCCAATTAGGTATTACATAGCCTTAAAGGGTTGTTTATTTTATGGCTAATTGGCTGTACGTCAAATTGCGCGTGTTGAGTTCTTTACTTGAGTTTGTTGTATGAGTTTGAAGTATTAAAATTGTATATTGTTTTGACGATTAAATGTAAAGAATCAATGAATTTAACTTCAAACAAAAAATATTGCTATGCTCTACTCGGTGTCAATACATGCTCGTGAACTAAAGTGTGAGAAAATTCCAATTTAATTACCTAGTTACATCTATGAAATTAACTACCTTAGTACTCAGAAAGATGATCATGAAGAACTTGTGTAATATCGGAGGGAGGCTACAGAATTTTTCAACAGAGCTATCCAGAGCTCATCTTTAGAGTAACGTTCGTGGTGTTCCAGGAACACCAGATGAGCAACCACATTTTCTTAGAAAAACCGATTTCTTGTATAAGAAACCATGGAGCCTACCTACCCATACTCCGAAGTCATAGAATTAGGTCTCAGAATATTTCATATTTCTCTTTAGTTTCCAGGCAGTAGCATATTAAATGTGAATAGGAATAGAGCCGCATCTCGTTAAAATAGATTCCAATTTACTTGAAAAGGTCTTCAGAAATATGATGATTGACTAAACATAAGCAGCTTATAGATGGAGAAATACTTGAAATATGCATAAAAATTGGATTTTTTATTTCTGGTTTTACAAAATCGTAATAAATAACAAATATTAGTTACTTTTTGAAAGCTTTAAAGATTTCTTTATTAAAAACTATCGCTCAGTATGTGCATTGTGCACTGGTACATTCGAGTAGGCACGAATTAGCGATTGGAGAATATTTCGATTTACCCACGCATTGTGAATAAAGCGTGGTGATGAACCTAGTTGCTTCAGTGGGAAAACATAAGCCGATATAATTTATAAGTACAAACGTAATTCCCAAACCGTTTTTGACGTCTTTTATAAGATTTGTCTATTAAACGTAACGCTCCTTACATTGACAGAGCGTGTATTTATTTCGTTGTCGGCGGGCGGAAAGGTATTAGACCAGCCGCGTCGACGGTGTAAAGCACTTTTGAAGCATCAAAGGAAAATTATGTATATTTATTCAATAAACTCTCAAAAAATATTCAGTAAGGTTGCGTGAGAGTAACTGATGCGATTTTCCTCTCTGTTCTCATTTTCCGTCCCATATTTTTGTTTTCAACTCCACTGAATATTTTTATTACATTTTCTTGTCTCTCAACACATGAGTTATTTTCGTGTTGGCAGCGCGGTTTTTACACTGCTTCCGAACGCGTTGAACTGCAAAAAGTTATAGACTCACTCTCCGTCTTACATGGAACGCGCGCTTATGAAGTGTCACTTTAAACTTATGGAGTAGCAGACAAATGCGGGTGCCGTTGTGTAGCTTCAAATGTATACCGACTATAATTTCAAGTTATATGGAGTCAGTACATAATTACTTACGTCGGTACTCTCCCAGAGACCACAAGTACCTACCACGAGTATATTGCGGGCTGAGTCTTGAGGGCTTCCCTATTGACAATATTGCTTCTAAGAAACTGTTCAATTCACATTCGCCACTTTTTTCCTCCATTTGTAAATAGAACATTCACAATTTGACACATAAATAACGTAATTTCAATTAAATGGTACTCACAAAGCTGTGAGGATTAATTTCAATAAATATTTGTTTTAAACAATAATTAATTTAATTAGTTTAAACCGATATCATTGTTGCTGTTTAACACTAATCATGAAGATATCTAATGAGAAATTAATACCATAAATTAGTTTCCAGGAATATATTTCATAGTATCCTGCTTTCATGTTAATTACACAACCGATAACAAAATGTAATAAACAGCACACAATGAAAAAGGTAATTAAAATTATGGAATGTCACACAGCTTTTGAGCTTAATTAATATTAATTAGAATTATTTCACACAAATGAGGTTTCAGTATTTAGCGGTGGATAATTCGTTTATTTTAGACACCAGAGGAAATGTTAATAATATCCGCGATGCCTACGTCTCTCAAATTTCGCACCACTTTAACGTGGATTGAAGGAATGGAAAAGGATGGGGAGAATCTAATAATATTCCGTGTTAAATTCACAAATCGTTCGCGGTTAGTAGCCGTGAAATTTCTATATAAAAGGGCCAAAGGAGATGCCTGCTGAACGTTGAAGTTTGGCGAGTCACATCAATTCAACGGTATCTTATTCATGACTTGTTATATCCAAAAATGGCGGAAAACCATCGGAATGATTTCTCTTACTTCCTTTTAACGTCTGTCGAGATTTTTGCGTTCAAAACGGATTACTGTTTATTTTCGGAAGGACCTTGTCAGTGCTTTTGTGTTGGCATGTGTTGTGGGCGATAACAATCCATAAAGGTTAGCAAGTTGTATTCAAAGATCCAGACTTGACATTGCGGTTAAATTAAATTGGTGTTTTTATTTATTTCGAACTTCTATTGAATTTCATTGGCTTTATGTCGTTACTAACCCTTACTTCATTTTATAAATGCGAAAAAAAGTCTGTCTGTCGCGCTTTCACGCCAACACTAGTGAACCAATTTAAATGAAAATGACGTAGATAGTCTACAGACTGAAAAAAGGTATCAGCTACTTTTTATCAGGCTGCTAGAAATAGATTCCTAAGGACAGGGGTGGAACCACGGGGAACTGCTAGTAGAATGTTAGGGGTTACTTACTTGGGACAGTGTAAAAACAAAATTAATTGATTCCTAACCATTCCTAACCTCCCTTCCTTAAACTGATACGAACTCCAATTACAACGAAAATATAGGTAACAAAGTAGTGACGCAGTGGTATCTCACCTTAGGTGGGCACGACCCTTATCAAGCGCCATCCGATTAGGCCCGGATTAACCGGACAAATGGAATGTGTAATTATCTCTAGCTAACTAATCGCATTCAACGTGTATCGTAACACGTATGTTACAAAATAATTTGATACCCTTAAAGGTATTGATCTAGTAGCCGATCAGGGTATTTGGTTATTGTCTACTGAATTTCGAAAATGCACTAAAAAATCTAGAGTTCCCGTCCATTATTTTTTTTGTCAACCGAAAGTTGTTCGGGCTCATAATCAGTACGAAGATGAATAAGTACACATTTTAACGTTATAATTATTTGGCTCAGATATTTTACCAGACCAAATAAAACTTTGATAGGACCAACGATTTTCTTTAAAAAAAAGTTTCAACCATCAAGCCAACTGTGGGCTGACTATTTATTCTGCAGTATGCAGGAGCGCTTAGCACATGTACCTAAGTACAAAATAATGTAAAGATACAAGTGAACATTCTATACTTTATAAAGACTCAGAGAGATTAGGTACAGGTCTAAAGAATTCCCTAAGTCTGTAAGACCTCTCGATCTCAAAGCAGAAAGCCATCAAGTCGAATCAAGAGTTACTAAACCTCTCAGATTATGTATTTACATATGTATGAGCGGCGGTTTCTTTCTTACAATATACATAGGTACTTAATATTTTCAAAGGGATCAATCGTAGTACTACAATTAATCGATTTAAAAATCATATTTCGAATATCGTTCGTTGGCATTGCATATGGAAATGGCAAATAATTCGTGAAATTTCGTACAGCAGAACACTACGAGTATAAAATCAGTTTTTTTATCTATGCGCATGACACTGGCAGCAGGCATTTAATTAACTCCAGCATAACTGATCCTTTCAACTGAAATTAATATTGAATATTTATTGCTGTTCATATTTTGGAGTTCCGTAACCAAAGGGAAAAACGGGACCCTGTTGCCAAGAGTTCACTGTCCGTCCTTCGACATACCTACATATGGTCTCCAGGCTGTATTTCATGAACCATATTTTTTACAGATGATGTGCTATTGTTGCCGCTATACCTAGGTACTGAAAAAATTATTTAGGGGCATGCAGCAAACGTAATTTTTAGCCGCCTTCTAATAATGATAATGATGAGTATACTTATAGATATGGAACCTTCCATGCGCAAGTCCGACACGCACTTGGCCGATATTTTTTGCGATGTGTCCCTTTTTAATCCAACGACGGACTCCAATATTGTAATCTTTTAAGAGAAAGGTAACCAGACTTTTCAGTTTAATATGTGGTAGAAAATTGAGTGGGTAGGTACCCAATAGCTCTTCTTGGCATTAGGTACCTACCCACTCAATTTTAGGCATAATTTACCTACTGATCTATAACAATCTAACCATCAAGACAGTCAAAAATATCGATACTTATTCTATAGGTTAATCAACATGTTTAACCACCGTACAAAACAGCTTCCCCATCATTAACCATCCGTACCGATTAACAGAACGCCAATATAAATTAACGAGGATTCCGTAATGTTACCTTTTAATGTAACAAGCGAAGTCCGTCACTCATGTCCGATGTGAAATTGGTTACCGAAGCTCGGCCGAGTGCGGCTTCGCCCCAGTCAAGGGCCATCGTCCCACCACCCGTGAAAACAAACAAAACTGTCGAAACCCAATTCATTTACATCCACACTTCATCCATTAATGATCTATTTAATTGTTTAATTTAACATTCCGCTATTGAACACCTTTGTTTTCTGTTTACGGGTTATATTCGCTTTTTGTGTAAGCTTCACTTAAAGCTTGTTCAGTTGGTGTAAATATTTCTATAGAACTTATGGTTTATCTTATAAGATTTTATAAAGTCGATGTATGGATAGCAAATTGTATTTGTGTGTTCTACTAACTACGCTTGAAGTGAAACACTTCAAACTTTCTCGTAATTCCAAGAATTCATATTTCGAAATGAAATAATGTGAAGTCTTAGAAATCTATTGTATTATTTTACTTAAAACTTGTGTACCTACTATACACATGACCTAAATAGATCAAGAATGTACACAATAAAGTCTTGTATATTTCTGTTTTGTGTTCTTTATCACAGACTTTTTTTGCTACGATTGAATAAATTGAAAAATATAAAGTGACTTATGCAACAAATTCGGCGATCAGAATTTATTATTCGATGTGCACAACAAAGAGTTTGTCAAACAACAAGGTAAACTTTGCATTGTGTCGACGCCCTGAATTCCAAATTTGGCGCGAAGTGAGGCGACCGCGAGCCCTAGTCACAATTAACTCCCGACATGTTTCAATTTCCACTCCCGACTAAATACTAAATCCTCGGTTAATATTCTAGTTGGAACTCCGCTTTTGAGACTCTTGGAATAGTTGCAATTGCTTTGACTTGCGTGCAAGCTTTTAAGAACAACGGAATGAAGTTGCCGCGATGAGGCTCCGAGGAACTTATGAAAGAACGATGGAGATGCCTATGCAAGTTCTCCGTACACTATTATATAAGTTGTAAATTACTGCGAAGCGGATACTCAGAGAGATCTTCTTTGACTTCGATCGGATTTGAAAGATAAAGATAACAAAATCTCTGCTTGGATTCGACTTTCAAAGTCTACATTGACGATCGAAGCGAAAAGAAAGCTATTATGATTTCGGCGAAATGTTAAGTCGAAGTGAAGAGCAACTTGGTAAAGTTAATATCACTCTTTCACAGTCCAATAATTCACGCGTCGCGCGTGTCCTACGTAACATAGACATTTTTAGATTGGAATTAGGTTTGTATGAGAAGTTTGTGATTAAAGGAATATTTGCTCCAAAAACCGCTTGGCTGTTACAGCTACAAGGATAAACATCCTTTGTCACGTAACAAGTACGCCTACGGAGTTTGGGTGAATTAGCCATATTCATACTTCATACTTACTACATTCTTAATACTTCTTCTTTGAGTTCGTACCAAGGCTACTAGACACCACTCGACTACGCTCGATAAATACAAGTAGACAAAGACGAAAACAGTATTTGGTTGTAAGCCCAAACACGTTTACTATTTACGGCAAATCATATACCAAACAAAATAACTGCGCATCACCTCTACACACTCTAGAATTCACAGAAAACATCCAGGATCACACACATATCCTTCAATTGTTTAATTCTGCGAACACATTCCTTTGCACGAAAGTTTCGTGCAACAAAGATTCATAAACCCGTTCCGTCCTAAGTCTACAGCAGGCGGGAAACATAAATCAGGTACGACATTACTCTTGTTGAACGCACATAAACTGTTGAAATTATGACGAGCTCAACCTGTGTAATAAGGAGGCCTTTGTTTTACTACTCGATGACACTCCTGGCTTGTGTTGTGTAAAGTTTGTTGCCTACAACCGGCTTAGGGCTGGCTGTTTGAGATTTGCGCTTTTTATCTTTATTAATTTTGTGAATATTTTTAAGGATGTTAAATTTACTGAAAAGTATGTTTAATTAAATCTGACATACCTATTTTTGAAATAATGTAATATCTTTATTAATAAACCCGCTCATTTAGCCCAATCTTGCACAATGCAGCAGATGGCACAATGAACCAGAAATTCAAGGAATGCCCGTCTCAGCTTCTAATTAATAGCAAGGAGAACAACTCAGATGCAAATGATCAATCTATTAATTACTTCACTTTACACATGAATAATTGTATTAATATAATGAATACTAACTTATATTATTAATGCGTATGCAACTATGTATATTTGTTTGTCCGCTACGATTTTATGGAAAGTATTGAATCCATTTTCATGAATTCAATTTTCAATCATGCTAATATTTTTTCCCTGATCAAGAGAAGTTTATCTAAATGCGAAAATTAGTTTTCTAAAAACTCATAACCTCTCGTTTTCTCAAATGAGTAAAGAATGGAATGGAACACAGAGAACATTCAAGTACGCTTCAACGATAAACTGAAATGATGAATACACAAAGACGACAAAATAAAAACAATCCCCCTTTTCAGGTTTTACTGCAACACGAGTCACTGTCTTATCTATTTAAGTTGTCAGCTCGTAAATGAACGCCGCTGAACACAAAGCTGCCACGTAAACCAGTAAATATAAAGAAGGAACCACGGTAAGGAACGGGTTATAACTGATTACTGCGGGTTCTTTAATTGGTTTAAATCTTAAGCAGGATTAATTCTATAAATATACTCCACGAAGAAAAAAGTTAACTTCTGATCTATGATTAAGTTTCATAATTGTACTTTGAAGACTTAACTTGAATTTTTAACAATCCTTTTTTTAGCAAGGTCAATTCTCTTTTTGACATGTTTTTCTGTAGATTATTTCTGCATAATTAAAGGTTCTTACAAAATAAATAACCACGCACCCTCTAAAACAGATGAAGGCTACATTTATTGTAGCATAACATTCCATAGTCACGCATTCGTTCTTAACAACGTTCCGCCGGTCATAAATGACCTGATAACTACTTAAGTACGCAATTCAATTCGTCTGCGCTAACATAGGACTTATTTATGGCTTAATTAGAGCCTTATAAAACTGTAGCAGTTTTTATTAACACGCTTATATTAGCTTCACTTGTAAGAACGTAAGAAAATCTTGGAATCTTAATTTGACCCGGCATTCGATTAGGATGAAATGTACACGTTCCGAGTTCTGATGACGAAACATGACTAGCTATGAAATGTCATTCAAAATAGCAAATTTTTGTGCGTGCTAACAGCGTATTTTTTAATTTATTAAACTATCAATTTAACCAAACCAATTTAAAACAAAATACAGCAATGTTCGTTGTTAATTCGTACTATCAAGCGATGGTGTCGGTAAGCGTTTATCTTTGGCGAAAGGTCGCAAGGCGCGGGCTCGGTCGCCGGTCGCAGGTCCCAGGATTATCCGCAAGCCCCTCCCTCGCCGGGCCTGGACGCAATTAACTCTCGACATGTTTCAATTTACACTCGCAAATACGGCCGACAAGCACTCCATTGTACACCGCTATACCACCGCTATACCACCGCTAGAATATAGGTCGCCATAAATATTCACTAGTTCCTCTAACTTGCGACCATAGCGATGTTGCTTTAGATAAATGGCCGTGGATTTCTTGTGTATTATGTTTTTTTATTAGGTACGAAAATGTGTTCGTAGAAAATAATTGACTGTTCGCGTTGAAATGAATGGAAATGTAATTTTCGTTGATATGATTGTGTTCAATTATTTCTTATTTCTCCTTTATAATCACTTTCAGTTGGAAAAAAATCCTGAATCGTATAAACATGCCCTTTACATGGGACACCAAGGGACTTCTTTCCAATCAAGGATACTTCATATTGCGGAACACTAAATTACTTACCTTAGAAATATAAAAGTCCTGTAATATCTAAATTAAACCAATCTAGTTACGATCTCGAAAAAGAATATTTCTGCGACTAAAAGCTTCCCAGAAATATAATTTAGTTGAAACTATTCAAAGATTACTTCGTACCATTCCTACATAAAGGTAGAATTTACATATTAAATATTTTTATTTACCTTTAGGTACAGAATTTGTGTGAATTATGTATGAAGTATTTTGAGTACTTTAATTTCATTTGTGAGGTTTCAAATTGTTAGTGGACTTAGGTAATTACTGAATATTGTCTATTGCTAGAAATAATGATATAATTTTTTTTAGTCCCCCAAGCAAAAATAAGGGTATTGTGTTTGACTTGTATATCTGTCTGTCTATTGTTGTCTCTATCTGTAACGATGGCTTTTAATGATGCTGTTTTTTTTTTAAGCTGATGATGAATTTGATGAAATTATGCAAAAAAAAAGAATTATAAATGTGCCTTCTTTTTTAAACAAACATACGTCTTTAAACAAAAATACTTTTCTTAAAACATTTAATAAATTGAGTTGTTATAACATTTCCTATTCAATAGAAATGAGGGCTATGTGAAGCCTCACTAATGTTTTCAAGACTTCTCTAAATAAAAAATTCAAATGTAAAAACATGTAAATAAATACCCTTTAAAACATTCAAAGTTCTGAGCAAAGAATACAAAAATGGAAAAAAGCACGACTACATACAATAAGAGAATCTCTTATATTAATGTCAACACCGCAGAATAGTCATGTCCAAGAGAAAATAATAAAAGTCTGAGATACCAAGAAATAATCTCGACAAGAATAATGTCGTTTCCAGTATATTCAGCAGCTGGTTTTCCAGTCCTAGTTAGTTTCCCTACAAATAGAGCGGAATGTGAAAGAAAATTGTTGCTTACTAATTTTTATATTCCAAGTCAAACCTTGCTGTGTCAAAAGGTTTTTCCATTTACGTTTCCATGAAAAATGTCCCAGCAAAAAGCATAAACAAGCAGAGGCTTTCTAAATTTTCGTTTCCAGGTAATAAACGCAAAGGTTCAAATTCTTTTTTCAAGATTAAAACTTCCCAAAGTTTTTATCCCACTGTCCGATTACACACGGTCTTATGCCAGTAAATTACATTACAACAAACATAATTTTTCACATTATACCCTATTACCCGTAATAACGGACATTAACGTGCCTAAGTAATTACGCTCCCCCTTTTTATAGCTGCGAAAATATAATCATGAACAAAAATAATTCCCCCCACAAAACTTTAATGGACTCAATTAGTGCTCGTTTTGAATTCCGCGACTCACAAAAATTATTTTTAAATTTAAATGTATGAACTGGTAAAGTCCATAGTTTGTTATCCGAGGAGACAGCACACCGGCTGGAATAACACGACGCAAGGTAATCCACACGAGAATAACAATGTTTTCACTTTATTTTCACTTGTTTTTGGCCATTCCCACGAATGCTCCGGGGGGACAAATGTGTACGACTGGGACCTTTGCCTTATTTACCGGCTGGTTTTCATAAAAAGTCTTTGCGTGCCAAAATTTTTATTCCGACAACATTATACAAAACTTTGTGAATAATTTTGTGATATGAATAATAATTTGCGCATACGTTTAATTAAGTTAATCGCGTCTGGATTGCTGAATCGTGAAATATAACGGCGTTAACACGTTTTAGTTGTTCTATTATGATTACAATTTTGATTTAATTTAACAACGTCACTGTGATGGCACTCTGAATTTCGTAATGCAATTTAAATCTAAATGTTGAGTGCATTTTATTATAATGTATTCTGTCGGGTTCCGCTTCCATTGTCAAACGTGTGGACGACGTGCGAGGTGCGCGCGTTGTCTGGCGACCGTCTGCGGCATCGAGGAGATTCATCCGTAGGTACTCGTGATCCACACACGACTAACGAACTTTTCACCTCAAAGGAATGTTGTATCGTTCACGTCACGCTACCCATTTCCCAGCGTGAGGTATTCTGCCGAGAATAGGAGGGGGGGGGCTCTTGTAAAATTACTTTCACGAAGACCGCGCGCCGCAGTGGGCCGCGGTTTCCAGCCATGATAATGTATGATATATCGCACCAAGTTTGCATTGTGATCTTGACACCTACTCCACTATAAAGTGGCCAATTTATTATAAGACATTACTATGGCCAACGGTATATTAATTTATCATCAACATGCGCTGTGGGGCAATAATATGTATGTGCGCTACTCATTATTATTCCCACGGTATTTACACGTAGATAAATCAGTTTTCGCTTGATTATTGAACATATATAAACCTAATCTACCAAACAGGCTAATAGCATGTGAATAAACATGGATGTGATGGATTGGCTGTACTATTGTAATATAATAATACAGTAGTTTGAAACTCCAAACAATAATTGTAACTAATTTGGTGTAAAGTTTAATTATAAATGTTTATTATTACTTTATACAAATGGTCAAGATCAAATCACAAAACAATAATTTAACGTTGTCCCCAGGGTTCAAAGCACAAAATTTATCTAAATAACAATAATTGTTGGCTACAACTACTGTAGAAACTTGAGGAACACGAAACATAATATAGATGTTGTACCAGCTCAAATAGAATCGTAGTTATTATTCTGTACCACTGTGGGGAGCTAACTCAATATGAAGTTGAGTAGCAGTTCCTAGAACAAGGGATTTTGACCTTCTATATAACAGAAATCCTTCTTAGTATAAGACATGTCCTTTACTGCCTACATGTATAATAAAATCTCTTTTCTATAATTGTCTTGGTCAATATTGTAGTTGCCTATATTTTGATGTTACACTTGTGTTCATATTTCTATAACTATATGTATTTACCTTATATTGTAATGGTGTAATCTAATGTTAATGACTCAAACAAATAAATACAAAAGTCTACATACAAACACATTTTTACTTAAAAGATCATAAATGCACATCCACAAGTCATTATTATATGCTTATAACACTCAGCTTCCCATAAGTTTCGAACTGCGTTTAAACTTTCGAACTTGGTCATACTTACTACTTATAGGTTTCAATTTCTATGAGATAGATAGTACACACATTGTTATTAGGTAGGACATAGTAAAGAAATAGCTACAGATATCGAGTAATCTGAAAAAAATAATTAATTAAACAGTAAAACACGTTGTCGACATGATACATCAACTATCTTGTTTCCTGTATACCTAACTTGATCAACAGGGTCATTTCAGAATATTGCAGTACCTATACATATTTTAGTGCACTCAAGTAATACCGTGTCCATTGAGTATGATAAATTGTTTAATTTGTAAACCATATGTAATTACGTTTACAATTAAACGCATGCACGACTAATTGAATTTAATAATGATTGAGCTTTAAATCAGCCAGTCCAAATGCATTAAATCCACATAAATTAATCCAAATAAATACCTACTAGTGAAAACTAAATGATTTATTATTGAACATTAATATTTGCTACACTTCAAATATAACTTGTTATGAAATATACCCAAACTATGTACATACCTATATGCCCATTCAACGTCACAATAATAATATTATAAACACTAAAATGACCCTTATTAGTTTAATCAAACAAAATTCATTCAATTCTATTGCTCGCTAATTACAAATAATCCTACATGACAACGATACTGACGCGGTATCTGGATAGTCGAGGATATTCCCTCGAGGACTACCCAACAGCAAATACCACATTACACCAATAATAAAAGGGAAACAACAAACAATTTTAACCACCCACTTCCACACCAGATTGTTTCGTAAAACTAAAATTTCAAAATTAAATATCGACAAAGGATGTCGAAATCAATTGATCTAAAAATACAGACGTACTAACTGTATAGGGAATAACCAATCGGAGCACACAATAAGCAATAACAAATACAATAAATAACAATGTTGCGCCATTATTATTCTGAAGAGATGGTACTGGGGGATTATTAGAGCAAACGTGCGCCCATTATCGGAACGAGACAGCGGTGGGTAATTATAACAATTATGAGCGCCCACGCAAATCCGTGGCGCGTACACAACTCACGTCGGACAAAGTACCTGTGGGCCTGATGCCAGTCAGTAAATAATTCAATCAGTCAGCACTCCCGGCGGAGGGCCCGCTGTGCTTAAACGCACAAATATGCAAATCTACGCAGTCCTCCCGCGATGCTAACTTACAAACTTTAAAATTAAATTGCGACCAGCTTACAGCGGTGATGGAGCTGAATATTGGTTTTTATACTGTTACAGTGTAGTAGACATTGTTGGAAAATACGTGAGTTCGTATGTCAAGCATCAAACCTCTGCTACAACTGAGCTGATCCTTTCACAACATACGCCTCATTTCTACCCTTAAGTGCTACATTTTGGGCATACAAAACTAGCGATTTCTTGCCCGTACAGAATTACAAATTGCCATTCTTTTTCCACACATTTCTGTAGCATTACGTACAATAAAACTTGCAATTTTGTAGTGTAATTAACGTTGCAATCCTTTTCTAAATCCTGTTGTCGTCTCACAAGGTTCTCTCTCAAAGAATGAAACTCCCCTTTCTGTAGCTACAATGTTAAAACGCAACGCATAATGTGTCGAAACGAGGTAATTACCTTATTAGTGAGCCACTCTGAAAACGCGCAAATTAGTTTTCGCGTAGAACAGAATACAATAAGGTAGCCTATCAAGAAAGCGCCATTCATTTGTGTAGTGGATTAGCTATTGTACAAAACCTTTGTTGTATTATATTAGCTATATTAAGATAACGGCAGGCAATTATGTATACACAATAGATTTATTGATTCCATGTATAAGCGAAATTTGTACTGTGAAGTGCGAATTAATCTGCTGAAACAGGTGTTGTATAAGATAATTCCTGTGCATGCTTCGGAACTGTGTTCATGTATGTTGTTGAAACTAATTCGCGTACGTTCGCCAGTCGGGACTGCGAAAGATGGATTATTTTGTCAGCAGCGAACAATACTGTTGGATTAAATTATTCCTGTGTGGTCTAGATATTGAAACAAGGTTCTATATTTAGTACCGTTATAGATTTTTTGTGACACTTTGTTACGGCTAGCCGAGTAGGCAGGAAGTTTTTTAAACATTGGAAAGGCTACAGGGCGTCAAATTCATTTAAAATATCAAATACCATGTTTTTCTGTGGATCCTACCCAAACAAGAGCAACTATTTGCTATTTTCGTGAACATGACGCAAAGGAACTTAATTTATTTTAAGTAAATCGATATAATCGAGATTAACCAGTTCCTCAGAACCAATGAGATGAGAACGTGCTTATCGGTATACACATGGCTGACCCATTAGTATCACTTGTAGTAGTCACTTGTAGATGCTCATTTGTTTCACTGCTATTCAAATTGCGGCGAAAATACACTTACATTAGTTGTAAAAGTTCAAATTATGATAAAGACTTACAATAAATCTCTATCTACGAAATGTAATATCGCTGTTTTTACCGCTTCTGACCGAAGCACTGACAACATTACCGACCAAAAATCTAATTTCGATAAAAAATAATCATTGCACGAATAAAACAGGTATCAAAATGTTCAAATTACAAGTAATAAACCCATTATTAGATATGGCAAGATATCAAAAAGCCATAATAACGTAACGTCTAAAGTTGTTGTAAAATTTTATGTTACGACCCTGTTTCAAAACGAAACTTTTGTTACCGATACCAAAGTTTATGTCTCTACAGGTATCTATGTATACTTGTTTACATGTATATTACATGTTGGGATAATAAGGTAAAGCGCGGCACAGCTTGCAAATTATTAGTGAACTTTTGGATTTTGTTAAATAGATAAAGTATACCTGTGGTGATTTGCAATGTTGCCTGATTCCCCTTTGGAGATAAGACCGTTGGTTGTGCAGTATTTGGGTGTTCAATGGCTTTATTTTTACTCGAAGAGTCAGATAGCTTACTGCTATTTTAGGTGTGATATTAATCTTCTTCAACACTCTCCGATTTCACTGAGTAATTCCTTATGGAAAAATCAGGTAAAACCTACTAAAAATCAGGTAATGCTTTTGTCAATTTTTTCTCTAAGTCTTAAGTTTATCAGTCACACGAATAGACTAACGAGGGAGTCAAGAGTTTTGGGGATATTAATATTGATACGATCCTTTTTCTATATATAATGTACGACTCAATCAGGACTTGATACCCAAGACCATAGGCCACTAGGTGTTCCAATTTTCAGAGGACTACCGCAGTAAGTAACCAAAAATAATAAGCGGTACTCCGTAGGGAATTTGTATAAATTTTTGAGGCCAGCGTGAATCCAAAATACCACTCTGAGTATATTTGTTCAATTCTACCAAATGTTTATTAAAAACTTTCTTCTTAAATCAGCTTTTTCTTCGTTAAATTAAAGTAATGGCGCTGAGATTGAACACCTTGATAATTAAATTGTTAATTAGACGATGAAATCTTTTGTTCGAGCCTTTTTGTTTTGACATCTCATAATTATTTACCAATTTTAAGCCGATTTTAATCGGCACTGACATTTAATTCTCTTAAGCTTTCTACAAATTGACAAAATAAAAATATATTCCCGTACATAATTTGTCTCATTCATCTTTTGAATCAAAATAAAGTTTGTATCGAATTCATCAATAATAGCTGTTCGTAATCTATTTAAACATCCCACTTAACTTCTTTGCTGACTAAATAAAGACGTTTTTCTGAACAGCAGTACAGAATGGGAATAATTATCTCCAGTAAGTTTCCAGAGGAAAATGTGTAATGCGGTTTAAATTGGAGCCACGAAGGCGTTAAACCATAAATTTTATCTAAGAAAAATATCAAAGGCTTGGCGATGACACACTCAGAGATCGCATTCGGAATTCAAATTTCCGAATTCTTTTTTTCCAACCGAATTTTCTAGAATTAATTTCTCCAACTTAAATCTTTGAAGTAATCGTTTGAAACATTTGATGTAGGAACGTTTAAAAAGTGCATAATCAGCGCTTGCCAGGAGGCAGTTTGCCAGAATCCTGTAGTGATAAATCTCGAAGGCCTCCATTGAATAGAGACTCGTGCGAATTATTAACGCCCCATTAGTCTTCGCCCAACGTCTTTATTTGTACAGAGAAATCTTATTGAAATGCCTATCTGTTCGCAAAATTATAAAGGGCTTATCGGTACGGTGAGCCGAGTTCGGCTTCGGAGACGAATAAATCAATTTTGTTGTCACAGTCCTTTGTTGTATTTCGAGCTAGAAAATGCATTCAGGATAATAAGGTGTCTTCATTGTGTACTGAACACATTATTCTTTTGTGTCATATTTTTCTTGAGATAAATACTAAAAATATAAAATTTTGAATGGTTCAGTGACTACGAACTGAATCTTTATGTTTCAACGATTTTGAAGAGGCCACGTTAATATCACACAAACTAATGTAATAAGCAACAATAAAGACCATAGAAAATTATTAATTAACGTATAAAAAAAACTTCATTACAATGTCTGGCGTTAAATGTGGTTTGAAAATTATAATATTCTTTACAATTACTTCACAAATTATAAAAAAAACATGTTATAAATTAATCTTTACCTCATTATCAAATGAATTTCACATTAGATAATCATAAAACTGATATCATAAACGTACATTTTAAAGTTGAGGACATTATTCATTTGTTGAACGCGTAAAATTGTTGTTATATAAAGAGTATCGAGGCCACTGCGAGCTCTAACGTACCTCCTTACTTTATTTATTACCTTAATTTCTAGTAGTCGTTGTAAATAATCTCCGAAGTGAGACCAGCTGGATACTTTAGGATTATAATGTTTTAGAACTGCGGTAACACTTTCCGCGACATTTTTCGTACAAAAAAAAATATAAACTGTTTAACTTTGAATAATTTTAAATGCAAAGAAATACCTATATCGATATTTATGAATTTTCTTGGCTGCATCATCATGGTCTGGAGATCAAGAGGTCAAGTGTTATTGGGACCGGCATTCAGATATTTCTCTTCAATAACAGTAAGCTTTACCATAGGAACCATGACAACATTCATCATACACGAAGGTAGTATGATAAATCAAAATTTGTTCCGTCCTCGGGAAAAAATACCCATTTATATTTTTTCTCTGTAAATAAAATGAAATGGTCAATTGAAATAAACATTTACAATAAATAATTCCCGAAAAGAGTAAAAAATATGATGTCAATAACAAGTCAAAATATTTGAACACTGCGCTGTCAACGCATAACATACTCGAAATTTTAGTACCGTTGTAATTGTTCCTAAAAATATTGCGTGCTTGTAAAGTACATGAAGGAAAATTGCTTCATTTGCTGAGCAAGTATGAGAAAAGCATACATTATTTTGCTTTTAAAATTAATCGAAATCTTTAAATAAAGAAATAAGCTCAGAGTAACTCCTAACCAGCATTAATTTAACATTATCTTTATTTTCTTACAAATGAAACAAAGAACCACATTCATTGGTTCTAGGTGCAATCAACCGGTCAAATACTACGTTAGAATGCACTCTCTATCTCGGATTACTAGTTTCTAAATGTGAAAACATAGTAAAAAAACTATCAGTTTCTTATTGAAAGTATATTATAATTGAAACTCTCGATCTATTAAATTACTATTTAAGTAAAAGTACCTACTAATAATATAATAATACATATATAATTATCCAAGAATCTTTTGAGCAGGTATATTAGTAGGTAAATGTTGTTAATATGACTAAAAACATGGCTAACTAAAAGGTTGTCAATTTTGGTTTATTTAGTACATATACATACTATGCACAATCTTTCTTTTCTTACAACAAAGGGAGAAAGAGGGACATACGCCTTTAAACTACGTAGTGTTCAATCTTACTTTTTATCTCGTGGATAAAATCTTACTATTAAATCAGACACACTTACATATCTGTCATAAAGTCTAACAAAAGCTTGCCAAACCGCGGCCTCTACATACTTAATACATCAAACTATAGTCGGTCCGTTCTGTAGGAACACGATGCAGTACATAAATTCCACCGAATGTTTACCCCGAGGGCGTATAGTAACAGGTTGTAAGGTCGTAAAATATTTAATAGCAGACACTACTTACACCGAACGGATCACGGGAAAACATTTACAACAATACTTTATAGAAACATGTCAGCGATTTCAGGGCTATTGTAAAAATGACATTTATTGAAAATGCATGTGTGCGTGATGCTTCTTTTCTAAACTTGAAAAAATTATAGTGAAATTTTCAAGTGTGTTACACAAGGGAACGTATTTGTGCTCCATTGATGTCAATAGACTGGATTATATCACATGGGAGTTACAATAAGTGCATATAATAATAATAAGTGCATATAAGTGTTTATCTACTAAAGTTTGAGAAGAAAACCTACCCTTAGGGAAATAGAGCCGCGATATTCCCTTATTCGAAGAAATGAAACTTAAATTCAACACTCGTAAAGTAACTACAAGCGCAACCACAAAAGGAATCATTAAGGAGAAAATTGAAACAGAAAATATCTATTTAACGGTCGGTCGTTGACCAATAACAACTACAGACGCACAGCTCCGTGTAATTTTGTTTTATAATAATTGAAAAACAACATTTCGTCTCTTATCAAATGAACAAAAACATTATCGTAACGCGCCCAATGTAATTTGGAATAATGTTTTGTGTAATGGGTCTGTTCGGCAAAGTAGAGAGGGCGCAGTGGTCTTTTTGCCGAATTTCCCACGCCCGGCCGCTATTACAAGCAAAGCAATCCACAAAAAGATAAATTGTGAGTGAATTTATTACAGCAGAGTGCTCTCAGCAGGACAGATTTTCTTAAAGAACACTCAGGTACTTGTTTTTTATCGTGTTTTGTTAATTCGTTGAAAAAAATATTTAGACACGTTTTATATCTTATCCGAGACCACGAATAGACCGAGGAAAGAAAACGTATTTTTACACATTTATTATGTCCCCCTTATAATTGCCCCTTATTAATTTGGATTTATAAATAGCCCATCTACTCTTATTACTTTCTGCAAATGGGAATTGGGCCATGTTTATATAAATAGAATATAATAATGGTTATTAATCAGTGTGGAAAGATAATATGTTACGATTAGGTTCAGTACATTGTTTGTAGAAATACGCACACAGTTTCTAAAATTATATTTGTAGCCGCTTTTCGTCGGCTTCTTGGAAACCTTATATATTTCAGGGCATACAAATTATTCATATGCTTATACTTCATTAAGTCATATTTTACTCTAATTTTCTTTTTCTGTTAATTTACACACTAGTGTGCGGTAAATACATGACTTTTCATTTCTTCCTTACAAAGTGTATCAAGCACTGAAACTTTCTTCTCTAGTAGCAAAAGAAAAAAAAGATATCCAAAATATAATCATGAAAGTCCAAATATTACGGAGGTAAATTCTCTTTAAAAACCGTGTAGGGTATGCCACGACATATATTAAGACGTGTCTTTGTCGACTACAGATTTTTTATCTGTGTTGTTTACTGACTACATTGACTCCTGACAAGATAGGACTGTCTGAAAATCCATTTCTTTAAGTTTAACGGTCATGTCATATAAACTGCATGGCACTTTAGTATATGTAAAAGAGATATAATTATTCAGTTAAAAATATGTTTGATTACACTTCAGACAGTTTTCGTCAACATCTTTCACTTCGAACAATATTTTAATTGTAAGATTTATCAGAAATGGTCCTAAATGCAAAATGGTCTTAGAGATTCAATAGCTATCTAGTAATTGGATCTGCGGTGATCTCGTAGTGTGGTTCCGATCATACGAGCTAATCTCGGTGTGTACAGCCTCCAATAGTGACCACTTTAACATAGACTTAGTATTGTCAGAGATGTAAGAATCTTTACTGAAATCATAAATTCGAAAGTAACTCTGTCCGTCTGTCTGTCACGCTTATACACCAACGCTACTGGACAGATATGAACTACTATGTTTGTTACATAGATACAGAGCCCGCGAAAGGGCTTACACTACTTTTCTTTTGGATGAGCGACTTACTTCTTTAGCTTTTGCTAATCTAAGTGATAGTCACTTTTCTTTGTTTCTAAAGAGGTATTATACGCCTAGCAGGAGGCATTAACATTTAAAACCATCTAAGCAAAAAATCATATAATCATTAAACAGGAAAATTAGGAAGCCAAAAATATCCGAGATTTGATTAAAAACCGACATAGCTTCTAATCTAATAATATTCCTACAAGTTAAGTCAATTTAAAGCGTGTTTATAAATCAACAAAGCCATTTGAATGAACTCTAAACGTACAAACAAAAGTTCCTTTGCTTTATGGTCCGTTTGCCATGTCCTACCATAATACGTTAACCTGTGTCTTCCCGCGGGGGTCGTAACTGAAGTCAATTTTTAAACTCACTCATACCTACGATATATGATATTACATGGTTTATGTAGGTTCATGTAGGTTCATTATTGAAAGTTTGCCTTTTAAAACCTACAATATCTTTGTTATAAAAAATAGTTATTTGTTATACAAGAGTGCAAAGTTGCTTTTTAACCGCGTGCTCAATTTTGATGACCGAGCAAGCGAAGGATTCTAAAATTGAAACACGAGCGTAGCGAGTGTTTCAATAATTAGAATCCTGAGCGTTAGTGAGGGAATCAAAAGAGCACAAGGTGAAAAATCTTTGCACTCGAGTGCAACACGTAACTTTTCATCCCACCTCATCGAGGAAATTACTAAATGCAAAAAAAACAAAATGGCGCGCACATATGAGTATCAAATTAAAAAGTAGTACCTATTAAAGTTCATTTATTTGAAAACTCAGTTTAAAAATGAAACGAGGTTAAAAATATACGTAAAAACAATAATAAAAATTACTTAATTAATTGAATAATTATTTTAAGCAGTATTTTATTTGTTTAATATGTATATGTTTGAAAAGTCTTATCAAGATTGTCACAAATGGAGTATTGCACACGATATTCTAAATTCAAATCACTTTGCCGCTCTAGAGGATAAAAACTTTTAGCTTTTGCGCTCAGATATCAAAGGGTAAAACTACTCTTTCCGAGATGGTGGGATGAAAATGATATTTTATACCTCGTTCTATAGTAGTAATAATAGCCAAAATCCCCGCCCAATCCAATAATAATGACGCCACAAAAATCAACGACAAGTCAAATCGTAATCCGAAACAGAATTTAGTGTTCTCTATCCCACGAAGGATCCAGTGGACATCAATCGCTCCTGTCCTAATAACCGTTTAAATAGCAGAAAGATTTATGGAAAAGCCCAACAAAAGGGCCTCGATCCGCCTGCGCCGATAAATCTACGCACAAAATAATACGATCCCAGAGCGATTTGTTCGCTGGGACAAAGACTATGTTTTGTCCAATAAAATTAAGGAGCGTTTCATAGCGAAGATCGCGCCACGTCAAGTTGTTTGATCGTTAAGACACTCCCTCTAGTACAAGTGCCTGTATTTCTCCAACTAAAATCTTCTAAGGATTGCCTTTTACAGTATTTCGTTTAAACGTTTCTTTCTGCTATGTTCATTTAATAAGACAAGACTTAACTAATTATATCGTCTAGAGTAGCTTTTCTGTACCAAATAAAGAATCAAATATGTAAAAATATACACTGTATCTTGAAATACTGTTTTCAGCCATGTGTGTAATGACATTCAAAAATGGCCCCATATCTTTTGCACAGAGCAGGTGGAGAGAAACACATGAGCAATAATTTATTACCAAGGGCAAAACACCCTCGCCTTATATTCATATTTAAATGGGGAGACTTATATTGTAGATTGAGCTACTCTGATCTTTCTATTCTAGTAGCACAGAATATTTGTACCAGAAACCACAGCAAACATTAAAGTAAGAGGTTTTTATAGACTACGTGTGTGCAAAGTTTATTTTCTACGACAACTTACCGTTTAAATCAACGAAGGTAAACGTACAAAGAGCGAAACTGCAAAGCGGTTCTCCAGTGCAGTTCGCGGTAAGAAAATAAAAGTTGCACGAACATACATCTACATAACGTAGATATCTGTTACAAATCGAGCTCCCACTCACAGACGAACGACAAAAGAGCTGAGACCACCTTTTTTATCTTTCTCTTTTCGCTTGGACGAGCCTCGTGAGTGAAGAAAATTATTGCCTCGCAGAAAAACCTGTGGAGTCGGAGGAAGGTCAGGAAACAGCACACAAAGACAAAACTGCCGATTGAAGAGATCGCCGAAATAATCACCGCCGACGTCGGATCCGTAGCAATTTATCTTTATAAATTCCTTTTCTATTTTAAGTCTCTTCTGTGTGACGCAGTTTCAAACTATTGTTCTGCGCTACACAAAGACCTAATGTAATGGATGTTTGATATTTGGGTATCAGCCGTTGGAACTGTCCATTGTTTTGTATCTGATCACTTCCCTATCAACTGTTTTTGCGCTACATTTCAGAACTCACAGCACTGTGTCATTAATTTCTGTGCATTAGGCACAATGTTTAATCAGGACAAATGCTGTTCCGCCTAAATTCTATTTTAAAATGTATTAAAGTAGAAAGTACACTGAGGGCGTACTGTGTAATTAAGTGTGTCGAATATTTCCCGGGCCTCCTCTAAAAGTAATAATTTCCGTGAGGATAGTGGAGCGGCGGGGACCTAATCATGCCTACATGACCGCGCAGCGATCTCCCCATCTACGTCTCATTAAGGCTCGGCGCTAGCGTGTAGGACGAGGCGTGCGATTCTCGGCAGTTTAGCAGAAAGCCCCAAGTCGTAATTCGTGGCGGCGAAGGCTGCTAACAGACCGACTGGCGAGCATTATTAACGGGCCATTAGCTCTCATTCGACGCTCGCCGGGATCTGCAAGACGCCGCGGCCTATAGACAACTATTCCGAGTCGGGGAACGGCGAAAATTGTAAATCCGATAATTGTCCACAGTTTAAGTTTGCGAGACAGGTTTCCTTTGACGTTACACGATACTGAGTAATGGCCTCTTGTTTAAATAAACGAGCTTGTTGAAAATATTTTCTATATATTATTTTATAAGTCGATTTAAAACTGATGATTTTCGATTTCAAAAGTACCTAACCCTATCAAACGTTGATGTTCAATTAAAAAAAAAACAGACTTCAAATTCACCAACCATTCCTTTCTTATGGAGCACTAAGGCTAAGCTCCGTTTATCATGAGGAAAATCGGAGAAAACATCTTAGTACAAAAAGAGCAAGCATGTAACATGAAATATGGATTCAGTAGTACGTAACAAAGCAAGGGCGCGGTGTCGTGACGACAGCTTATAAGATGTTCTACGAGCGCCACAGACAACAGATATCAGTCGCTGACACGAAAACAAATACAAATCTGTTTTCAAACTTCCGTAAACATTATTCCATGGACTCTCAGCCGATTCAATATGCATTTCATATGAACAATAAAGATAGGAACCCATTTCCGTCGCAAAACAATTTTACTTCAAATAATATTTGTGCGCTGGCAAACTATCTCGCAGTCAACAGTAGTTCATGGTACACCGGCGGCTATATTCTGTAACTGCACTAACTTTTATGCAAATACATAGTGTAACGCAGGAGCACATCCCACCTGGGATCCGACGCTCAACTCCACAGCACGCCCTCCACTCACTAATTAACGACCAAAGTTTCACAACAACAATACCTAAAGCCATACCTCATTAGAGACTGTACTTATGTACGAAAAATAAACCGTTATCCCACAAAAGTTTGGAAATATCTTTTCGAAAGTAAATTGATGAGAAAAAAATAATGGGTTTTGTGTTAGGCTTGGTTCTGAATGACCGCGTCATGTTGCACGGTTGATATGAAAATGAAATGTCGTACGTCAACGCGTTTAAGGCTATTTTGATGGATTGAGTATTCGGTTCTGCGAACTGAAACCCCTCGTTTATCTGTCCTAAGCCTAGTAATACGTAGTCTACTTACTTTTTGATATCTAGTAACAATATTAACATTATAACGAAGCCGTATCTGACCGCCAATAATCCTAGACATATTAGCTGGGTTTCTTAGATAAGCCTACCTAGTTACCTGCCTATTTATACGAAAAGTCCTGTATGTAACGTTAAAATTTTTTCCTTTGTCAAGTTGTGTGTATGTGTCATGTAAGCAGATTATTATAACAATACGGTGCACGCTTGACGTTTCTTTTCCTTTCCTTTGCACTAAGCCACTATTTACAACATATTGATAGAAATTTCGGAGCTAATATGAGCAATTCGCTTACTTTCTCTTCTTCTCTCACTAAGCTCTCAAATATCTTCGAGCACACAACGACAAACGTGTTCAGTATATTATACTATATACTAAAACTGGTGAAAACAAAACTGACTCTGGTACAATTAGTGCCAAAATAAAGGGCAATTTTCCCAGTACATAGTGATTAAACACTAAACAGCAATCTCTGAGAGGGGTCAATGTTTTGTTCAGCAACTTCACTGGCAGTTGTTGATAGATTGTTAGCCACGTTTTTCTGTTAGCGAGTGTAACCCTACTTTACTTTCATATAAACTAGCTTTATGCTCATTAGCAAACTATTGGTCGGAGCAAATGTATTTCTTTTTTATATAGACTTTTTCTAACCCAGTTGGGCTATGAAGTTTTGTGTCTGTGGTAACTTTTTACAGATATAATTTTGTTTCTGTCTGATTACAATGAATATTCAGCCTTTCTTAGTATCGAATGAATCTAGTTGTAACTAGCTTTTGCCCGCGGCTTCGCTCCCGTCAACTGACTTCTCTACTTTACCCTATTTTTTTTGCATAAGAACCTTCTCCTGACAATAACAAACACAACAAAAAAAGAATTAGCCAAATTGGTCCAGGCGTTGTTGAGTTATGCGCTTACCAACACATTTTGCGATTCATTTTTATATTATAGATAAATTGGTGCATATTATAGATATAAAAAAGTATCATGCAAATAGAAACTTTCAATTTTTTTTGGATGGATAAATAAGAATCAAATATTATTTTACTGGGTATTTCATCATTATTTAAAAGAAATGTAGAAATAAAACCTAATTAGACATTTTATTTCCCCAGAAGTTTGATAACAATGTAAACCTTGTTTATTGTTTCAGTATTTTAGAGGGAAATATCGAATGATGTAGCAGGTTTCAACATAAATAATTAAGCATGTGAACATATTTCCAAGAACTTCACGTATGTAAACTATAGTGAACATAATTACCTACGTTCGAAAGTCCTGAGAGGCAGATTAAATCTACTCAAATAATTTTTAGCTTACTTTACTTTTCTGGTATATAGAAACATTCTTCAAACAGAATAATAATAATTAGCTCTAATACTCACTGAAATTATTAATCACACTAACATAAAAGCGAAAGTTTTTGGTTGTATGTCCGTAGATGTTTGTTCCTTCTTCAGGCACAAACGGCTGAACTTTTTTTCATGTTTGGCAGTAGCACAGCTTCTACATCAGAATAAAAACATAGGCTACTTTTTATCCTAATATAGGCAGTTTTTCTATAAGCAAGCGGGTGAAACCGTAGGTGGAAGCTAACGTATCATAAATCAACAATGTTCAATTATACCTACATAGGAAAATCCATGTAATTTTCTAAATATCTGTATACAGGCAATCTCAATCACAAGGTAACCCCTTATGGGAACAACCCAATTTACTAGTATACAAGTTTATTTGACCAACTGTCCTTTGGGTATTATAATAAATGGAAGGACAAATTCTCGACCTTTCTGTTATATTGAAATTTTGTTAAGGCATCCATTTGGAAACTTTAATTACCTTACAAATATACGACTAATTAAAGACTATCTAACGAATCCTTTGATTAATTGTAGCATTTTATCTTTGAACCGTTTCATGTCTGATTTCGTGGAATAAAACCAATGTGTATATCAAATTGTATATGTTTTCTAGCATTGCATGTTTTTATTATAATATTTATCCGCATAATAAGTTTTAATAGATCTCTCGATCTACATATAAATAAGTAATTAGTTTACTAGATTAAAATAAAATGAATGAGAGACTGCTTCTCAAAAATGTATTAAGCATAAAATTTTATTTGTTAACATTATTTTATTTTAATTAATCGTGTTTCATTACCATACAGAAATAACCCGAGCAATTTCCAATCATATTAATACTTGGTCCGAACAAACGGACCAACTTTCTAATTCATTCGTCTGAGTTGAATTACTCTTATTAATCAATTGGGATTAGTAACATACATATTTGTTTAAAATCGTTGAAATTTCAATTTATCTTTGCCTACACCCTATATTATTAGCCGAAGCGTGGTTTTGTGTTACGGGAGTTAATTAATCTTAGCTTAGTTAATCTATACAGCTATACAAATAAATAAAATTGGAGTGTCCGTTTGTAATGTGAAAATAACCGCTTAGAATAAATGAATGTGGGTGTCAGTCAGTATACACGGTACACATATCAAAGCAACTTTTTTATCTGTCTGACTTTATGTTTGTTCTAGCTTATCACTGATATCTTGGGGCCGATTATAACGAGAATTCAACTGGCACATGGTTGATGTAACAAGGAATAACTTTTTATCCGAGTATTGAGACCCTATAGGAGCAGGTGGATCCGTAGGCAACACCTATAGTACCTTATAAATATCGTGTTATTACGTACTAAGTATATATTAAACAGCTTATTGTTGCTCCATTATATTCCGAGTCAATGCATTATGAAGGAGCCTGAAATGAGTATTCCCTTTAATCCAGCTTACGGCTCTATTATAGACGGAAGAAAACAAGGGATCAGAATTAAAGAAAAGATTAGTAATTCCCCGTCCGGAGACGGAGAAGTGAAGTGGCGCAAACAATAAATCTTTTGCCGTTTTCTTGCAGCCGGCCGCTACAAAAACGGCCACGCGTAATTAATTACCTCACTTGGTTGGCCAGCGCCGGATCCCAATCCCTGCTTTCGACTTTTTTGGCTTACATTAAACTGTGGATGGTTGAGTAATTGATTTGGTCTGAGCTGCCAGTTCTAAACCGATTGTCAATCACATCCAGTGAAGTGAGAGCTCACTGACGTTCTGAAGGGTTGTCGTCTTTGATGCAAGCGTGTGGTAAGCTTTGTTGAAATTATGACAGGGCCTTTGCCTATACGTACCTTAATCCTTATTATTCGTTACCAAAAAAAAAATTTTTTTGAAGGAGTAATAATATTAGAGCTATTTACTGTGAAGTTGAAAGCATATCAATTTACCGAATGAAACCTTTCGAAGTTCAAATAAGCTTACCACAAATCATGCTTATAGTAATTATAAAGGCATCGCAAGTGCGTTCTTAATGACTTACTCTTTTTCCATTAAAATGAGTACATATTAAGAAAATAAGGTGCATTATCACTACTTTAGATGATAAGCAAAGATACTTAGAATAAAGGTACTTAGAATTCCCTTAGTTAAAGTAATCAAAGTTATGACTCAGCCACTAAAAGTACTAAACAAAAAGAAGTAACACCGCAAGCTGCAACTCAACAGTTTATTAATTTCCATCAAACCGTTAAAGAAAAACGTGTTTCTCTACAAATTACTTCGGAGCAGCATCTGATAGCCAGACGGGAAAAAAATATATTAAAACATCGTTGAAGTTGGAGATCTCAGTAATGATCTGGGCCGAGATCGCTTTGAATTGTTTTCATTTTCGCTCGGTCCGCGGGGTTGCGACTCAGATGGCGGGAAAACGCGCTTATCTGATGCGAGCGCTATCAGGTGGGACGCTGTTTTGTGCAACTTTGGAAAATGAAGTTAGATAAAGGTTTGATGCGTGGTATAGTAGAGCATACCTGTTTTTATCATTTGAACGATATCGTCTGATATGAATAGTTTACCAATCCTATGTTATTCCCTAAAATCACGACAGGTCAGGACAACGACAAGACAGGTGTAATTTTCTGTTTAGTTAGATTATAGTATACAACCGAAGTAAGAAAAATGTGCAGATTTACAGAATCGGTTAATCAATTTTAATCACTTACCAAAGAAAGTCGTTTGAGCAGAGACTTTGACGTCAGCCAGTGACGTTTAACACAGAAACTACAAAGACGCTAAAAATAGACCTTATAAATACAGCATAACCTTTTCCCTGAATTCAATTATTTTGAAAAATAATTAAGTCTTAACTTAGTTCATTAAGACTTTGCTAATTTTCTAGAGAGTTGGCGTGAGTGATTAATTTAATAAAGTAGGTAGGTCTGATCGCGTTGTCAGTAACAGTGAAGGTACTAATTAATGGCAAATCATATGATTACCTTATCAACAAGAAAAAAAAATGTATTAGCGGATAAGCTTTTTTGCAGTACAAAAAAGCGGAAGGGTTTTCAGAATATTTTATTTATTGTAATAAAAATGAAATTTAAGAAATTAAATTGGATCGCTGATCTTCTTTTCCTTTTTTTCTAAAAAATTGCGAGACTTCGGAAGAAATATGTGTGGTTACACTACTCATATTACGCTCAAGGTTTACTTAAACATACAGCTTATCCGCCTATTTATTCATCACTAATTAAGTATCATAATTAACTTAGTTCCCCAACATTGTTTAATTATAAACACACTATACACACAACGAATAATAGGCCATTATATATAGCTTTGCTGAAACAGAGGCTGAAAACAATCAAGTTTCTACAAACATGCTTACATAAAGTCTTAGTTGTGAACAACTATACATAGTTTACACATTGTAAGTTGTAAGTAACTTGTAGTCTCACTCGTCTTCATTCGAATCTCTCTCGATAAAAAAATATTAATAGGTTTCTCGATTACAACTAATCCCTACTGAGCTCATACATACAAAAACAATGACGATTACACACACATGTAAGGGATCATCCGCTTTCATGACGTAAAACATCTACACCTTTGTACATAAATACTAGTTTTTTCCCACTGTTTCACCCGCGTCCGATGGGAACTTCTTCCCGTGCCCAGATATATTACAGCTTATGTTACTGTGGGATAGTGTAGCTTTAAATCGGTCCAGGAGTATCGGAGCTTTCGTGGTACAAACAAACAAATGTTTCCCCTTTATTATATTAGTATAGCAGAGAAATATATTTGTAAGTAGGTACTCGGACTAAGTATAAGCAGGTAAAAAATGTCGAGTCCATCGACTTGAATGTAGAAAAGCAGTGAAAGCTCTTTATGAACAGATTCAAAGCATTACTACTAAACTATCCTTCTAACCTTCAGTATTCTATTTCAAATTGTTTGGTAATTACATGTGAAATATTTCAGCATTGTTTCCGGATAGATACTTGGTTCTTTAAAAAAAACAATCACAAGCAATATAACTACTGAATCAAAATCAAAAAATCAAAATCTTTTTATTTCACATAGGCCTTTGCAGGCACCTATGAAACGTCACATTAGTTGCACGGTTCCAAAAAGTTGGTCTCATGGAGAAGAGCCGGCAAGAAACTCCATAGACACTCTTTTTAAAAAGTAATATAGTCACAGTACAAACAGTCTATTACATAACAATAGTAAGCTCACAGAATTATACAATGCAAGAAAGTTTATCTGTAAATCTATACAATGCAAAGGGAGAAGAAAAAGTCGTTTAATTGCCAGGGAAGCCACACATGGAGAGATGAGTTATCGCCATATAATATCTTTATCGTCAACAAAGTCTTGAATTTTATAATAAGCTTTTTTAATTAGGGTGGATTTTAAAGTTTTCTTAAATTTTATATCTGTGAGATGGGTTACACACTTAGGCACCTTGTTGTAAAAACGGACACAATTCCCTAAAAACGATTTATTTGATTTCGTTAATCTGAATCTCGGAACTACTAGCTTGTGCTTGTTTCTTGTATTAATGGAATGTATATCACTTTTAACACTAAATTGATTTAAGTTTTTGCGTACGAACATGATATTTTCTAGTATATAAAGAGAAGGTAGTGTAAGTATATCAATTTCTTTAAATAATTCTCTTAATGACTCGCGAGGGCCGAGGCCATAAATTGCACGAACTGCCCTTTTCTGGAGAACGAAGATTGAGTTTACGTCAGCCACAGTAAAATACCATAGGACATAATACAATGGAAGTAAGCGAAATACACGAGCCTAGCAGTAGCAACGTCAGTAATCTGTCTTATTTTTCTGACTGCATAAGCTGCGGAACTCAGCCTCTTTGACAGTGCTGAGATGTGGGCACCCCATTGCAATTTAGAGTCAATGGTGATGCCCAGGAAGACGGTTTGACTAATAACATCTAATTTATTATCGTCCAGAACGATATTGAGCCCTACTGGTGTTACATTAGGTAAAGAGAATTTAATGCATTTCGTTTTGGAAGAATTAAGAAGCAAGTTATTCGCGGCAAACCACTTGCTCAGAGTAACCAAGCTATCGTTTACGTCTATAGGACTAGATTCCTTTCTGTTAATTTTGAAGACAAGGGAAGTGTCATCGGCAAATAAAATAATATCAGAGATCACAGACATCATATACGGGAGATCATTTATATAAGCTAAGAATAAAAAGGGACCTAAAATTGAGACCTGCGGCACGCCCATTTTTACTAATGACCCAGATGAAGTTGAGCCACTTACGTCTACTACTTGCTGTCTATTTGACAGATAAGAAAGGACGAGCGCGAGAGCTTTACCACGAATTCCGTAGTGGTTCAGCTTACAAATGAGAGTGTCGTGGTCAACGCAATCGAACGCCTTAGAAAGGTCGCAGAAAATGCCCACAGCATCCCGCGAATCTTCCCAGGCGTTTAAGATTTGGGTGATCAATCTTGCACTTGCGTCAGTGGTAGACCTACCCTTTGTAAAGCCGTACTGACGGTCATGAAATATGTTGTTTAAATTAAAATGTCTTAACATCTGATCGAGCATGATCCTTTCGAAGATTTTGCTAAAGGCTGTTGAACTGCTGAACGTTAAGTTACGATAAAAGGCATACAAATTAACCTTTATATTTCGTATCGTACGCTGAATACCAAGCAAGACTTCACTTGATTCAAAATTTAATATTAATAAAAGAGTTTTAATTCCACTGTTATTTGTATTCATTTGTTTTTAATATGTATTGACGTAAAAAGATTTCGATTATTCAAAATTCATTCGATATCGAACAAACAAATGAATTACTACTTTCAAATTACTAGTGGGACCATATTTTGGAGTAAATAAGGATAACAAAGCTTGTCCGATCGTTAATCCTAAACATAGGTACATTTCAGACAATACATTTTCCTGTAATTCTTGGCTTGATATACAAGTGCCCGGACAAAGGTCACATGCCCCCTACTATATCATTGGAAGGTCTCAACAGGTGCCCAATTAATACTTAAATAGCAGACACCACTTTATTAGTGCACCTGCGAGTTTATCGTCTTATTATGTTGAAATCTCTGAGCCGAATATTAAATTGATACTTTAATTATGAATAGGTTCGAGATGATAATGATCGGAGGATAGATTATAATTTTACATAGATACAGCACTTTTACTGCTTACATTTAATGATTACATCGCCATCGCTATTTGATGCAATTAGTATTATAAGATGAAATTGATTTATTTAGCTTTCTGCATTAATAGGGTAAAAAAATAATGAGTAAGATCAGTCAGGATAACCCTGATAAGATACAGAACAAAATTGATCATACACACCTTAATATACATAGAAAGAACCGCCCTTGTGTAGCCCCCACGGCATTGACTGACGCATATTGTCCCACTACTGGACCAACACCCATAACTCATATTAAAATATCGTCCGAACAACAAGTAATAAATCAGTTGCACCGCAAGATGACGTCACGATCCACCCTGGCCGATTGTCAGCTAATTCGTCGCGCTCCACCGAAGATTGTACATCGCAATAAATTCACCACATTCAGACTGCCCAACCAACTGAAAGAGCTACGATAAAAACGAGATGACTTGCTCTCCGACACATTTTTTTACTCAGAAAACAATGTTCCGAGTTTCCGACCTCTAAGGTATTAAGACGCCGATTGATAGGTACGTCTTTCTATTGAATATTTCATTATTTCCTGCCTCCGTCTACTTATGAGTTTGTCAAACGGAGGTCGGCGTATTTTTATAGGTATATTACGTAATAGGGATTTTGTATTAGTATTTATGAGTTTATTAAGGGCGTATTTGAGGTTGGCAGTAGGTTGGATGATCATAAGGAAAGTAATAAAATTCTTGTCGATTGACATCGTTTGTCTGTTACTGGTAAATTAAGTGGGATTTACTGTTATTTGATTAATTAAGCTTTTTAAAAGCTTACAACTATTTTCGGTTTTTGAAATCTGTTCATTTCTAGAACTAGAACAAAAGTTACGAAAACACTAAAGTTTAAAGTTCAACCACTTATAATAAATGATTTGAAAGTCTACTGGGAGAATCTTTTCTCGTTTCAGTCGTAAAATTTCATTCTTTCTTTTAAAATTACTCGTGTTTGCACAATAAATAATAAAGCGCTATAGTTTGTAAGCCACTTTCACAAAGTACACTGCTCAAGTAAAGTTCAGCTTTCTGATGTACACAACAATTCCTTGAATCGTACCTGTAGTTCCAATTATATCAATATTTTATAAATCTATAAACATTTTTAACTTAAATAAATATTTCCACTTGCAGATATTTTATAGGTTAATATGTCCTGAAAGCAAATTGATACAGATCCACCAAACAAATATTATTGATTGCAGATTCAATGCCTCAAAAGCCATTTTAAAATAAAATGTAAAATTAACATAGCAAATTGACTCGAGATATAAGTCAATTTACTTCTGTCAACTTATAATTTCATCAAAAAACCACAAAAGATTCGAATTAAAGGTACGTTTTAGAATCGAGCTGCCGGCGGCAACTGCCGATCGTGCGAGCTGCAGCTACACTACTATACCTCTAGTTTGTATGTATTTACAGAAATCGTTTAGGATCGAAGCGGCAGCAGCACGTACCCAACAATTAAGCCTTCATTATTCCTTAACCCAATTCGAGTTGATACACTAAGTCCAAAGTCACAACTGATTAACTTCAAGCGATTACAAACGCATGTAGAACAATTATTGTCGATGGTCGCACGATCAATCGTCTAACAGACAGTGACGTAACGGTCTATCAGAGAACATTATGCTAACACATGTCCTTAAACGTCCAATTAGAATTGACTATACTTGACTTCAAAATATGTCAATGGAGGTCAGATTGGCAGTCATTACCTAAGTGTAAATACTAATTTACACTTAATGACTGCCAATCTGACCTCCATTAAATACTAATTTACACTTAATGACTGCCAATCTGACCTCCTATACTACTACTGACTAGCACAGTATATAAAAGCTACCTTGAATTTGATAAAGGCAATTGAAGCCAGCCTAATTGAAAATGAGAGAAAGTACCTTCTAGATGCCAAATGATAAATTAAATTGCTACAGCTACACGTGGAATCTCCTCATTAAGTAATTATCTTAAATACGATATGAGAATCCCTACATTAATACTTGGTACTGATCTAATTAATGTATTTTCCTCAAACTCCATACAGATGGATGACAGAGAAAACTTACCATTCCGTGAACTGATTAAGAATGTTTGTATCATAATTGAGCTAGGCTCATTTAGCTAATTCTCTAACAAGTCAAGCAACAACTATACCTAATAACTATCTTTATTATAATGTGCAAACTAGAAATGCCGTTCGGCTTTTATATGCCCAATTCAGCCCAATAATCTATAAATGGCATTGTCTATAAAAACAAAATAGAAACGTATTCAGAGCGTTCCATCACATTTCTATTTTCGGCACTCCAGAAAGAAAATAGGTCACCTGAGCCGATAGATTCACTAAAAGTCTAGATTGACATACCGACAACACACTCCGTCGATCTCAAGATCCGAGGTAAATGAACCGTCCACTTTAAAAGCAATTCTCATTCAATATAAAGAAACTCTTAAGCATAAATATTCTTGAAATTTCCTTTGTAGAAAAAGGTATTTCTCATTCATCGGAAACTCAAACGGCTTTGTAACTAATTACTCCAATACATTAGAAACTTGAATCAAATGTTTCTAATTTTATTTCACTTGTTGACTTGGAATAAAATAGAATACTTTAAAATACTTATTGACTAGAGTGATTTATTTTTAACGATGCTATCTACAAATTATTTTTATAATATTATTACTTCATCTTTAAATACATCACAGAATAACTGTTACATTGCACGATTTTAATTTATGAATGCACTGATGTATTTGTCCCAAGTAATTTTCCTACAATCAAGTTTTGAACTATTATTTCAACCCAGCAGCAAATATTTCCGACGTGCGTGACATATTTACCATTACAAACAGCCAGTAATTGAAATACGCACATATTCAATACTGTGTATCATATTATGACTTCTCTATTACGAATTGCACCATCTGATTACTGAATAGATAATTACGTTTTTATAATAAACTTTCACACTTCTATCGGGTATTACGCTGAACGTACACGAGCTTATACCGAAACAGAAAATAAACCAAAAAAAACCGATTACAAGCAATAGAATCTCGCTACAAGCTAAAGAAATAATTACAAACAAAACCGAGCATTGAGACCGCACTCCCCCTCGCCGATAGCAACCATTTTGGAAAACCCAAAGCCCGCTTCAATTTTATTTTCACGCCTGCAGTTTGGAGATACGCTGAACTTTCATCGCGGGCTTTCACTAGAGGCGAGAACGAAACATAAATTGTCGACGGACGGCTCACAGACATTGTCTTTATTTTTTAAAAACAATGCACGTATGTTCATTTGTTTTGTTTGGCGAATGTTCTTGTGTCTTTCAGTCGAGTTTGTTGAAATTAATATTCATGGCTTGTTCGGTGTAGATTAGCTGTTTTTTATGTTATTATGATTAAGCTTCTTTGGTAGCGTTGTTTTTAATTAAGTATTTTTATGAAGTATGGTTGGTTGTAACTATCTTTATCGCTGCTGAAAATTTACTCTTATATCAACATAAGTGAGTAAATAGGTATACGTTTATATAATAAAATCATTAATAAACATTCATCTCTAATATTAGATTCAAATATAGGACGAATACCTAGTAAGCAAAACTTCCTTGGTGGAAATAAAATGGGTTACAAAATACAAAATTCTACTGAAAAAAACATTACAATCGCACACAATACAAAGCGAGCCTTCACAAAGGTCTTCAAAAAATCTAATTTATTTATTTTTCAGAATCCATTCAAAAATAATGCTGGTGCCAAGTACATGAACAATAAATATGTCATCTTTAAAAGGAAAGCTTCCTCGTTTTATCAGAGACGAAACACTCGTAAACGAACGAACCACTACAGCCTACAGCAATAGGGAAAACGGAACGCAACGCTATTATCATCGGATTAATTGAAAATTCGATTACCAAAATACAATATTGGAAGCAAATGAAGTGGTTTACTTATTTGGGAATACATTACTGATCTGTGTTACCGTTGTACTGTTTGTTAGTGTTTTTATTTTTGTTTGGACACTAAAGTTAAAACATATGGTGCGTGGATTCTGGTTGCTCTTTTTATTGACTTGTTGTTCCTAAGGGATTCCCGGATATTAAATAGCTAATAAGCTATCGTGAGTTACACAATGTATTGTAAAGTTACATCAAAATCCATTAAGTAAGTTGTTTTTGTATCAGAATATATCCATCCATTCATCTGCACATTCCTACTCTCACAGAGAAAGCTGTTTTAAGATCATGCTGCCCAATATCTACTTAACTACCTACATTGCAAGTAGAAACACAGGAAAACCTAATATTATAGGCAAGACCTTTGATATAAAGTACCCAAGTTAAAAACCTGATGCCTGAAAACTTGGAAAAATTGCCACAAGCAATTTTTAGAATGTTTCCAAGATTTGTACCTACTCCTAATTGTAGCGTCAATATTTCGTGCTTTTTAGACCTTAAAAGGAAGCAACAATGTATTTATTGGAAGACTATTATGAAAAAAAATAGCAACACATATTCATAAAGAGAATTGGCAGAAGCTCAGTAACATCACGTTATCAGTTAAACAGATATCGAACATCATCACCGAGTCCCCATTAGCACTTGTAATGGTACGCCCAGATTTTATCTAGCTGTCGAGATACACCGTCATTATGTAGCTAATGTGTTTACAGTACAATGGATGTGTGTGTTTGTCACGGGGTAAGCAGAAGTGGTGGTAACAGCAATATTAATGCGAAAGTAACTGTGTCTATCTGTCACCCTTTACCGAAAAACTACTGAATCGATTTACTTAAAATTGGGTACGCAGATAGTCTAGCTAGAGCCTGCGAAAGGACATAGGTTACTTTTTAGTAACGGGAAGTGGTTCTCCTGGGATATGCGTAAATGCGGAAATAGCTAGTTAAGTTATACATATTATAAAAAAAATATTGCAGATAGGTAGGACTTACAGACAGACACTAGACAGCTTACAGTATTTTCTGTTTGCTGAAGAATAAACAGACAGTTATAAATCCAAGCAAACATAAGTACATGTTAAAATAAATAGAAGTGTTTAATCTCGAGAAAACAAATAATTTCGCCAAACCATAAGTTACGGCTTACATTTGTATAGCTGTGCCAAATTTTCTGCATTCTTATCTTAGAAATAAAAAAAAAAACAAAATATATCCAAAGTTGACCATAAATACCGAAGCGATTGAAATCGTCTCCGAAACTTCTTTATATTACGCCATAAATAAGATTACTGGAATAAGAATACTTCACGGAGGGTCAAGCGACCACAAATGCCCGTTGAATAATGTCTCGTCAACTAAAATAACAGTGCTATAATGGTAGGAGCCTGTCAATACTTTTGATGATGTCGCAGACGTTTTGTTTGAAATCGTATTTTGCGAAAATTACTACAATATAGTGAAAAAAAAATACAGATAACTTTTTACTAGATGGTCTTGAGAACCCTTTGTCTTTTTGGTTCCCAAGTAGTGTTGGGAACATTTACACAATTATTTAGTAAATAAAATTATATTGAACATGTCATACTTTACCCATATTCAATACATTTACCTACAAGCATCGAGAATAAACAAAGATAACTACTTATTTATAAAAGCAAAACAGCTCTCTACAGAGTCTAAAGTTAAAGAATATTTCACAGTCCGTCTATTCCCCGCCATTTTCCTAAATGGCTAGCCTTTCAGCTGAAAGACATGTTATTCTGAACGCCCGCGACGTTAATATCGAATCTAACGGTCAATAAAATTGAAAGATATGATCATGAAATTTATCAGTGACCCCGATATAATGTTACCCACAAAATTTCGCGGACAAATGCTGCCTGAAGCGGAAAAACGTTTGCTTAGAATTGATACTTAAGTAAACACGATTTTGTTTACAGAATAAATAAATAGAACCTTTGGTCCGATATTATATGTAATGTATGGAAGTTCTTATTTATTTTTAACCATTCATTTTCAGGTACAATGACTAGCTATCATTAATCATTGTATTTGAAGATGAACGTTATACTTCCAATCAAAACTAAGACAACAAAGAAACATATATTTGTAAAATTATCACGCGACTTTGCTCATATCCTATATTCTCCTATCGAAATCAGTGAACCTTTAACCCTAACATCTAAACAGAAAAATACAAACCCTTGATTACAAAGTAGTGATATCAAGGTAGACTCTGCCTTTATTAACTTGTCCCAAAACAGCAACGCGCGTACCCCAGCATACAATTTATCTTCGTTCATACAAAACTATCTATATCTTAACCCCTTGCATGTTAAGTAGTACTCCAAGCGACACAGAAAATACGATACGGGCTGAATTTACCTACGATAATAAGTTATCGATCGATGCACCTTACGAACCGCAACAAGGCGGGAGGAGAACATACTTTTGTGAACGACTACTTACTTTAAAGGCTACATACTGTTATGGTAAATAATAGAGTTTTAACAGAGCAAACTTTAAAATAAAAGGATTTTAAAGGTCAGTTGAACTCATCAAAAGGAAGAGGTTTTTATCAAAAAAAAAGTTATAAACATTAATTATGTACATAATTAAATTGTTTAATTCGGTAGTAAGGCTCAAGGTTTCACAAAACAGCTAGTTTTGCAGCCTTACTTACGTGTAGTTGTAAGTTGAAGTTACTTCAGTCAATCTCTTCGTCTTCATCAATATACTTATGTGCAGACAAATATTTAAAGCACATATAGGAAAGAAGCATGTCCACATGTCAATAAGTTTAAGAAGGAACATTGGACCGAAGACCAAGAAGAAATGTATAGATTGCCTGAAAGAGGAGACATGAATATTATGACGGCTGACAGAGAGGAATGGAAGCGCCCCAATTAGGGCATGCAATACCGGTTAACCGGTTTCGTTTTTACCGGTAAATCGCCCGTTTTTGCGAGTTTTAAATTACCGGTAAAAATAATATGAAACCGGTAATTTACCGGTTTTTACGTTTTTCTGATAAAATATAGCAATTGTTCATTTAACGTCAAATCTTTGTTATGTAGCTTGAATATAATGTAATGTTGCATACATTACGTATTGTAAGAGTGTTAAAGTTGCTGTTTTTTAGGAAAGTAAACTTGTGTGTCCTTAACTTTCTCTAGGTTAGATACAAATCTTCTTTCTCATCTTAATATATAAAATCTAAACAAATTGTATTCATTCGGTTATTCTGTTTTTCCTCATAGCTGTCGGCTCATACTAGGTACGGTAGCTAATGCTTATTTTACCTATTCTATGACCTTACTGAGCAAGCAAGGGCTTTTACTTCACCACCATGCGGACAGCTCTGAGGACACGGTGGAGCACACAGTCCAAGTGTGCACTGCCTGGGAAGGGTACCGCCATGTTGTCGTCGAGGCAATAGGCAGGGGCGACCTTTCGCGTCCTTCCCTGGTTCAAGCCATGGTCCGGAGCTAGAGGGAATGGGAAGCCGTCGCCTCCTTCTGCGAAGCAGTCATGCTCGAGAAGGAGACGACAGAGCGACTGCGAGTAGCACCTCTCATCCCAGCCGTTGTAGTGGACCAGGAAGACAACACGGGCGCCAAGGGTCGAGAGACGACTCCCGGCCACCGTAGGTGTAGGTCTGTGGGCGGTGAGTTCGGGTGGCTCATCGTTCCACCGTCTGCATAGACAACAGACCCGTGTCAGTGGCGCGCGTTGTTCCACGGGCTCCTCAGGGAGATGTCAGCAAACCCAGTGGGGCCCAGCAGGCCTCCCGGGATTGTTCGAAAGAGTTACCTCGACCCTGGTCCATAAAACGCCTACTAAAAAACATGGGTGTTAGACAGAAAGAGTCTGTCATTTGATGATTTACCATAAAAAAGGGCTTTCACTCCAATGAAAAATATATTTTTTACGGTAATTCTTAGCGTTTATCCCGTCTTGTGACGGGGTCGGCTTTCCGTATCTTCCTTCTTCCACTTCGCTCTATCCTCCTGAATAGACATCTTCCTCTTCGAGTTCGCAGATTTTCATGTCATTCGTTACGACACTCAACCACCACGGTTTCGGCCAGCCTTTGCGCCTTTGACCGGGTATATTGAGATTGAGTATCACATTCACACTGCCGATGTCCTCAGGTGTCACTCCTTTTTACATGTTCGTACCATCGCAGCCGTTTCTCTTGCATTTTGTCGGCGACATCGCGTACTGACATGTTTTTGTTACGGCCCACGTCACAAAAAAACGTTTACCACCTTATACTTTGCATATTTATTTTGTTTTTGCTTTAAGACTACCCAATCTTATTGTTATAATATCACATTTTAAAAAATTACAAAAATTACCGTTTTACCGGTTTACCGGTAAAAATATTTTTATTACCGAATTTTTACCGGTAATTTTTGTTTTACCGAAATTGCATGCCCTAGCCCCAATAGGTAGATTGGGGACAGAGCAAAATGAAGAAGATAAGGCTTATCCACGGTATATTTAAAAATACCATAAAACCACGAGCCTAAGCTACTCTTCCTGCGTGAATCAGAAGACAAGGCAAGTGCATCGTAAGTACCTACCTACTGTCTGCCAGTGCTCGCCACGTCGGGACAAGTGAGTCGTGTAATTCGGCACTTGGAATTTACGACGCCTCCACGCCGCGTGAGCTCTGACCTTTGCTTTATTTTATATTACGTGTGCTTAAAAATTGTGGGAAAAGGGAAAACATGAATGAAATGCGTAGTGTTTCATGTAAGTAGGAGATAAATATAAAAATTACATGAGCATGTATGCTCGGCTGTATGTGCTTAACCGCGGGAAATAGTTAGTTATTAACTTGGGAATGGATGGAAATGGGTTATGCTCTACTAAATGTAATACTATGAAATCAATAATTTTTCACAAAAGGAGATTTGAATTTAGCGTTGCCAATACTATACGAAATCGTTTACGTTTCATCGTATAAAAAATATATATTTCAGACTATTTTATGGCCGAAATAAAGTCAAAAGCTAATGTACAACAATAATTCACCAATGCACTCCCACTTTGAAACTATTCAAGAAGAAAATAATTCCCATTTATTTTTATAGCTTTTGCTTAACATTTAAGTTTAATTGCTCATGCATTATTTCATGTAGGTATCTATTGAGAAATTCTCAACAGATTATTTTGTGTTGCCCTTTGGTATCGCGGAATATTAATAGGGTAGTGTCCAGGGTCGAAATAATGAAATAATATTTAGTCCGCTTTTTAGATAATCAAAAAATATTGGATACGTATTTTTTCTTTTTTTAATTAAACATAAAATGACAAAGATAATACGCTTCAAAAATTAGGAGTGGGGGCCTTTTACGTCACAGTGTCCTGAAAATTGTAGCAACTTGTGACGTCACACTCAACTTTAACACGCTATATCTTAACAAGTTCTGATCCAATTTAAAAAAGAAAAAATACGTATCGCTTAATTTTGGACAATCTACAAGACGGACTAATTATTATTTTTTAGGAAACTAGCCTATTGAGAATCTAATATACTTTTTCAGAAATAACACGTAAATAACGACATAGTTATTATTATCGAAAAAAATTGGTGAACTAATTGTCTAGTCGGTTTTTTTACTATTTTTTTAATATAATGACGGACAAATAATTACTTAAAAAAACTATGTAGCTAATAAATGGTTTGCATTTGACTCCAAAATCCCCAACACAGGTGGACGTCTTAAATTAAAAACGCCTTAATTAAACATTAAATAAATTCCAAAAAACCGACCAAAAACTTAATTCGTAAGTCTTCCAAAATTCTTTAAACTTCAAACTTGACTAATAAACTGTCAAAATGTAAAGTCGAAGGCAGATTAATTAATTAAACTATAGCTGAGGCCGGTTCACCTCGTCTGTGGAGCGAGATAAACGCTCTTTTAGGTCGCAAGGTGAACTTGATTGTTTTCTACAACATCTTATTAACTTTGCTCTATTCTCGAAGTATCTACAGAATTGTATACTTACACAGAAATAGCCGGCAAGACATCCTGCAGCCATTTTTTCGCTCTTTAAGCAGACACAGATAGATTCAGATCTTACCTGATGTCCTCCTTGGAGAGAAGTGGCACACCTGCCTCGAATAATAAATAGATCAATTTTAATAATGGTGATTATATACCATAATCATGAATCTAATCGAAATAAATGTAGAATAAACTAAAAAGCTTTATATTAGATACCTTTATATCTTTCTTTTGATTTAAAAGTAATAACAATGTTTAAACGTCATAAACACAAGTTGTAGACAACCACAAAGGTTGGCAACTTTTTATAACTCTTTCAAACTGTTCACGCGGCAATATTCCACTAACAACATTTTTTACGAAGTCTATTAAGTCGTAGCTTAAAAAATGAAAAAATCTTTATTGCGATATTCGTCGGTGTAGTTAACAAAAATGCCATAAAAATTTCATAGGTGACTTTCATGAAAAATATATTGTTGGTGTTAATATAAGAGGACGCACTCCAGCCAGTACGAGTCTAGGAAAAATTGGATACTATTTTACTGTCATCATATTTAAAAAGAAAGCTTTAGTGCTTGTTTTGATAAAAATAATATACACAATTTACGCAACAGAGGTACACTAACTATCCATACATATAAACCCATTCAATGATAATTATGTTGATTAATTTAAATACAGCATTATTCTGTTAATGATGATCGTATTTTAGGAGCCTAATCACTGATACAAAAGCTCGTATAATAATAAACCTAGATAGATAATAAAGCTAGCTCATCAAAATGTTGCTAATTAAGCCTCATTTATTGCTTGTTTCGATACAATAGAAATTACGGAATCCGGTAGCTAGCCAGCTATCCGGTATTTAATCTACATACAATATTCATTCTTATTTTGTTTATTATCCTTTTCATAAAAGAATAATTATCTGTCTGCTTTACTGTCCGTGCGTTTTGCACCGTAAAACGACTGAACCAATTAAGACGAAGAATTGAGATTAAAAAGTGGGAAAAGTTTTTATGGCTAGCACTTAATTAAAGGTGAATTTAGACGAAACAATTCGTTTTCCCATAATATATCCGTCTATGGTAAGAAAGCTTTGTACCTATGAGTACCTCTACCTATATATAGGTGCCTACCCTACGTACTATGCGGACCTCATAATTTCACCCCAAAAAGGATCTAGTCTACGAAACAAACCTTTTATATGTATTATAAAATACATCATGCCTAGTTGATTTACAGCCAGTTGGCTTGCATGCTGAGCGAGCTGTGTTTCTAAACTGTAATTTAGGTGTAGAATTTTGTGATGATGCATCGCAACACGGAGAATACAAATTAAGTGAGCGCGTGAACGTTTGGTTTGGGCACTCGAAATCTATGGAGAGTTAGCTATTTACAGTAGATCGGGCACGTGGAAACAAATAATGGTAAAAAATTGGTTAAACATTGGCACATTGGCAGAAGGCAGTTGGAAGTACATTTATGATTTCACGCCAATTTAAGACATTTAAATAAATTTTCTTTCGTGCAAGGACTTGTGGTTTATCAAATCTGATGTAATGCTGGGGTTTGTCTAGTGTGTGTTCACAAACTGCTGACTTTCTGGAACAGCGGTGTTTGACATCGGCGATGTGTTCTTATACGCGGGTCACTATGCTCCTTTTATAATAGTTTGGCCTATATATGATGCATCTCTCTCTACTTTTAGTTTGGGTTATGTAGGTATGTCTCTTCAACACCTTAGTCTGCCCGTGACCATGGATGCTGTAAGTAAAGGATCCGAAACGTCGGGATTAAATAATATTAATATAAAAACGATAAAATCCGTAAAACCAATCTTATTTAAATTGATAGATACCTATTTTACTAACTTTCTAAAGTCTCAACCTACCCCCAACCAGGAAATGGCGTGAACCTTAGTACACTGCTAAGAAATAAAGATGATATTATCGTTAGCAGTAAAAATCACATTAAACAAACTATTAGCGATAAAGCAGGTAATTTAGATAGGGGAATGGATACAAATGTAAATAAATCTTGCGCTGGCCGTAAATAACGGGCCATAGGCAACCCCAGCTGTTAATGCGGTATCGGCTGCTCTTGACCAACGCTTACTATATAGGTAACTACTATATTTCACGTGGCCATTATTATTTATTAACGGATTTAGAAAATAGAACGAAAATAATTGATACCGACTCTAAAAAAGGTAAAATAGGAGTAAGAGATAATAAATTAGGATGTTAGTTTTTTTAACTTGCCGTTTACGTAACAATTGTTAAGTTACCTATTATAAAGTTTTTATTTACCTATTTATTGTCAAAAATATTATTTCAGCTTTTATAGGTCTCTAAATAGCAATCTAATAATCTAAGTCCGAATTTCAAATCAAATAGCTTATATTCTATGCTCACAAGATAGCAATGTGATTTGTACTTCATCAACGTTCTCAACGAGATCGCAAAATGAGTAAGCTATCGATTAAAGGCTCGAGCAGACCGGATGCGTATGCGTAACCACGTCGTAGTCACGCGCGTAGTTACGGCGTAACCAAGAGTTGTAATGTATGGAAATGTATGAGACAGGCCACACCGCTTGCGTAACGTAGACATGCGCGTCGTTACGCAAGCGGTGTGGCCTGTCTCATACATTTCCATACATTACAACTCATGGTTACGCCTTAACTACGCGCGTGACTACGCTTACGTCTACGCATACGCATCCGGTCTGCTGGAGCCTTAATTAAGGCTCGAGCAGACCGGATGCGTATGAGACATGCCACACCGCTTGCGTAACGACGCGCACGTCTACGTTACGCAAGCGGTGTGGCCTGTCTCATACATTTCCATACATTACAACTCATGGTACGTGCACGTCTACGCTTACGTCTACGCATACGCATCCGGTCTGCTGGAGCCTTAAATGATAACTCTATGCTAGCGTGATATGTTGCTAGAGCCGTTGTTATTTTATTCAAAAACCAAAAAACAACTAAGCACCCCACAGCAAAATATTCAGTTATACATTTTCTACAGAACTTTTCCGGGCACCTTTCATAACAGCAAACTGTAACAGGATGTCCGGTGAAGATAATGATCTACTGAATATAGTCCCTTTTATCCGGGCTACGAAGCGACGAGCCATATTATACTCGTATAGATCGGTCGGGCGGACGTGGCGCATCCAATTTTGCGTTACATTATCTCTGTTGTTGCAAGCCAGACGCCTCAATTAAATCTATCTCTACAAAATACTGCCTAAAATATAATTAATATTGAGTAGGGAGTTATGATGCGATACTTAAAACTTTGATTAGTTGATATAAAATTCAAGTGATTGTCGAGGGGTGTGTTACTAAGGGGAATCGTTCTTGCATTTAGATACGAATGAAACACTACATAAAAATCCAATAAGGATCATAATTTATTTAAAAAATGATATATTACACTTTACAATTGACCGAACTCATGTTAATGTGGCGGGTCACCCATAATATTCGATAATTTAAAATTTCGAGTATCACAGTTCTCTTTTATTTATGTAATGATGTTTCCCGATAAAGAACATCCAAAATAAACTATACTTTGGTACAAGTGTCCACAATATCGTGTAACACAGACAAACCGTGATGAACGCGTATAGTATTTTTAATAAAAAACATTTAAAATTCCACTGAAGGAAGTCAATAATGACAATACTAACATTTTATATAAATGTCTTTATTAAATTCATCAGGTCCATAAAATGTATGAGCATTCCTGGATACATTAATCTATTAACAATATTTAATATCTATCTCTGTCAGGTCCATCCAGCCACATTAACAGTCGCAGTGACCGATGCATAAAAGCATCCTACACATACATTCCATTGGTAATAACTATAACATTCTAATAATATGTACAACTTTATTTACAACATGAAACTCACGATTTTACTGCCACTTTGGATAAGACACTTTGTGATAATAAAACCAAATTTTATATTGCTTCATATACATTGTATGTGTAAGACACAAAATATCAAAATGACAGGAAAACTGTTAGTTTTGGCCGACACAAATTCACGTTCCTTGGTCAATAAACTTTGTTACAATTCAGCAAGACATGGCTGCAATGCATACGTTTTCATAAAATGCTTTGAAGTTAATGAAACATAAATATGATATGATGATATTTCGCTTATGAATGTTTTAATGTTTCTACTATACTTAAAGAACAACTCTTATACTCTTTCAGTTTTAATGTTAAGATTCATAACAGATTGACAAAATATGCTTAGTATCTTATAAACAAAATGATTCGCATACAATGCAATAACTATTCGCTCAACAGTGAGTCACCGCTGAGCCTGTGAGATCATTTACATCGCATCTCGTGTTATTACTGTACACTGACGACATGACTACTTATCAGGCGGAATCGCAATACAAAAATCATCGAATATAATTATTCTATGGTAGAAATAACAATCAGAATATCAACGTTCACTGGCTTGTTACAATAAAATTAACACAGAAATTAATATCATAACAGCACATGCTTGTGTCCATTGTTTAAAATATCTACGTGTCGTAAATCCGTCGAACTAAGTTCCCGACTTTGAACAGCAAATGTGGCCAGTCATAACATCACATTAAATGTCCACAGGGTTCACTTTTACTAGCTGTGGTTGTTGGAGTTACTGTACATCACTGAGTTGTTCACTCTCTTCATGGTAATAGAGGCACTGCTTCCGTTTTTCTCTAGTCCCGCTAAAAAGTCTTCCAAAAGCTTGGCGAGGGCCTTTCGCTTAAACCTTAACGATTCGTTTATAACTTCGCGTATCACTTCCTTTTTAACGTCCACACCACCTTGCAATTGTTTTAAATTCTCGAACAGTTTCGTGTAATCTGTGAACAAGATGATTAAGCAACATTATCCAAGGTTATCGCTGAATACCATTTGATAGCATACACGTTTTAGTGACGATTATTGTACATTGAATGGAATGGCTTGTGATAACACTGATAACTCAGAAATACCAAAAAACTACGCAAAAATAAGGAATTTGTTTATTTAGGAAATACATATTTATCGAGTCTGTGTTATCAAAACAAACATGCACACATATTTGACGAGGTAAAGCTTTTTATCGATTGCTCTTCAGAGTTTGATGACTCCTTAAATCAGACAATGACTATAAGAAAACAATACTAGAATCGACATTCAATTTGGACAATTTCGTCGTATTCGCCTAACAAGAAAGATGTTATTTCGAAAATTAGCTAATACGTTTATTTTTGATGGATATAAAGCCCAAAAGTTAAAGCATACATAACATAAACATATTTTTGATCTATTGAAAATTTAGTTTTGTCTCTTATATTATTTCAATAGTCATCATTATGATACAATAACGATGATAAAATCTATTATATATTTACCTTTCCCAGGTCGTCTGACAGCGCGGAACACTTCAGATCGTACGTCCAGGTTGTGCTTCCTGATGTCCGCGAGCTCTTTGCGGGTCAGCTGCGGCGGCATCGTCAACTGTAGTGGCTGTTTATCGTTCTGAAATAAAATTAATTATATTACTGTTAATTTACTTATACTGTAACTGTAGTTTCTGTCAGCGGTTTCGCCCGATATTTCATGGTCCTGGACAAAATGTGGCCTATACCTATAACTTTTCCATGATAAATGTTTTCTAACACAAATAGAATTTTTCAAGTCAGAACACAAGTCCCTTAGCCCGTTTAAGTATTAGTGTACCCATTTTTTTATGGATTCACCTTATTAATATTTATTCATGATACTTTTTCTAGTGTAATCGAACAGTTTATAACTGCAGTAGGCTTCCCTAGCTTTTTTTTGGGATCATGAGCTTTTAGTCTTTTTAAATTTTTGTGAGATCATCTCTCTTTTTCGTTCATAAAATTAATTTCGTTATTGCCCTAACCTTGATAACTTTATTAGGCCTAATCAAACAGACACGAAAGCTTAACTTTTCACAGTACCTTTCGTTTCCTCTTCCTCGAGCGAGCATTAGAGTTGTTCTCGGCAGCCACGCCCTGCAGGATGGCGTTGATCTGCAGCTCCTGCGAGTCGTGCAGCACGGGCGGCGCCTCGCCCGGCGGCGACGGCGACCGGGACATCTTGCTGCCCATTGTCGTGTACGCGTCTATGGAAATATACAGGGCATTGTGAGATAAACGATCGTGGTGTTAGTTACTGGATTTTGTGTGTAAAACCTGCGAAGCATATAATTAAATAAAAAACGTAAAATCTCCTAAGAAAGTAGCGTCGCCAAAATGCGGGTGTTCGGGAGATGAGGAACGTTACTGGCGCTTTCTTTAGAACCCGCCCTTCTCCGGAGGCAATTACCCGAACGCCTCGTTAGTTCATAAGATGAGCGTTTTGGTCACGCCCTCCGTATGTTATTTGATCAAGAAGGAGACTCCTGACTTGCTTGCCCTATGGCATCACCGCTTATCTTTTTCTCATCCATGGATGCTTTCAACGTTTACTAGAGAAATGTATTGAATATAAAATGCCCCATTTTCTAAATGCTTAATATGTGAATAGGACTTACCTCCATTGAGGAAGGGTTTGACGACAGGCGGCAGGTTGGGAGGCGCGATTGCAGGCGGAGACGCAGGCGGCGATGCTGGACCGATGGCCGGGCCGCCTGTATCCATGTTAGGTGGCTCCTAGAATGTAAATATTAACATTCGTAAATTTTAACATTAATGGGTCTTAATATAAATTAAGTTCATTGTATCAAAAATAGATATAAATAAATATCCAATATCCAAAAAAAAAATGATTGCTCTAACCATTCAAAATTGTGGTAGTCACAAGCCACATTTATACAGAGATAGACATAGAACTTTCCCGAGATAAATAAAGGATACTAGTTTATTATTATATAATTCGTGAACGATGGCGTAGTATATACCACATACGTACTTCACTAAATGAATCTTAACTAAAATATTGCAGGTAACAAAGAGCATCATCATCATACCTCAGGAGGCCTTCCAGAAGGCAGATCAGAGGGTACAGGCGCCAGCGGCGGGGCGGCGCTGCGTGGCGGGCGACAGCGGCGCGGCGGGCGCGGGCTGCGGGCGGGGTGGGGCTGCGGGTGGGGCGCGGGGTCGGGGCGCGGCGCGGGGTCGGAGGGCGACGCGCGACGACATGGGCCGGGGCCCGCTTGCGCTTGGGCGGCGCGGCGCGCGGGCTGTCGGCGCCGCGCTTGCCGCCGCCGCCGCCGCCGCTCCGCACCGTGCCAACTGGGTCCATGTCCGCCTCGTCTACCATCATGCGCTGGAATAGTATAATCATCCATTAGTATTTTGAAAACCGCATAACAATTCACATTATTCACACTTCTTTTTTAAATTACAAAACTGTAGCTTCAGCAGCCTCGAGGATGGCATTATTATACCTTATTTTGGCTAAACAAACTGTAAGAACTTTGCATCATTTAACCATAACGATAACCATACCATTTTCAATAGCGACGTCGCCTATTGACCAATGGGCGACAATTTCACCACTGGCTATGGTTTGCTTATCGTTATTCTTAACTATTGCAAAACACCACTACTAAAAATCCCAATCCCAAAGTCCAACTAAAAGAAATCTTATTATCATAACAAATTCCATCATTAATTTATATCTCATCATAAATATTATGCATACCTTGTCTATCTTAAACGGGTTGCCGAACATATGCTGCCGCACAGGCTGGGACTCGATCTCTCAACTGCGGCGTCATTCTCTTCAGATACTCTTGATAGTTGCCCATCTGCGCGACCGGCATGGAGTGTACGCTGTCCTCGTCGACCAGGCGAGTATGTGCTAAAGATGGTTGCAGGAAGTTCGCTCGCATTCGTACTACCTGGAATTTGGGTTAAATGTTGTTAATAAATTGGTTTGTTTTATATTTATTGAGATGGTTTTGAATAGTCTTACAATAAGAGGGGCATTTCGCTATGTAGGTAAAAATATAAGTGGATGTATGTCTGACACAGAGAAATGGAAGTTGAATACAGGTTGCGTCGACCCCAAATAACTTGGAAACAGGGCAAGAAGAAGACAGCTTCCACTACCCAAGTGGATCAGAATAGTTTGAATGGAAAGATAGCCATATTACTTTGCAAAACCCGGATAATTACTAAAGATAAAACTATATAAATTGTTTGTCATTCTGACTGCTTGCTTTCATGACTTTAAAGCCCTCAGTTACTTTTTGCAAACTCAAAATGGAAACAAAAATATCTATATAAGTGTCCGTTCAACGTTGTTACCGACTACATCTCATAAAACCGTTAGGTAAAATGCCATATAAATAAAACAAACAATGGCTTTCGCACACCCTGCCTTATTACAATACAATGTGGTTATGGCATACAAAAACTGATAAATATGTAAATAAGGCATGTATTTTGGAAACTTGCCAAGTAACATTGCAGATATGAAATACCAATGTTTGTACATGTACTTACATACAATTTAAGATGGATGTTTGAGAGCCAACCAAATCATAACTGACGAAATAGAAATGCAACACTTCTTCCCATTCTATTGGATTTTAACCCACATTTTGACAATAAGAAACAGTTTATCCATGCTAATTACATTTATAATGCTTACCTGATCTAATAAGTCTCTCCGCTGAATATCAAAGGGATTCCTATACGTATGGGCTTGCGTCTTATGCCTTCCTCGTGAAAGTCCTACGACGAAACCGCCGAACTCGTTCAACTGATCGCGAAGTGCTGAGAACTTGTCTTGTAGACATGGATGCGTTGTCAAGTCTTTACGAAGAGGTGAACGAGGCATTACTCTTACGCTCTCTGCTACCTGAAATTTAATATTAACAAAGGTTTAAGTAAGTATGCAATGTCCAATAAAGAAAAAGTGGTGATCACAGCCTTAAAAGTGACGGCGTCCTTTCCAAAGCGGCTGCTCTCATATTATTATAAGGAGATCAACTAAATGCGCATGCCATATGGCACGAGCATTTGCGCAGACACAGATGAACTTCTTATTCCATCACTCTCATAGCCCGATGGGACGGCAATCCAACACCACCGGAGAGAGATCGGGCGCAGGACCGACATCAAAGTGCTTTCCGACGCACAGATTTATCAGTCTCTAACTTGCAGACTCTAGGTAGCTTTGTGTTTCTGTGACCCACAAAACGAATTCAGCCCGACCCGGGAATCGAACCCGAGACCTCGTGCAGATCAATCTCGCTATGCAACAACTAGACCAACGAGGCAGAACAAGAAAAATATGCATAAAAGAATAAGAAATATGCATAATCTTTATGCATGACCATTTACTAATTGGAGAAACATCGCTTCGTTTATAGCGCGTACGAATCAAAGAATAGGCAATTAATGCAAATTGCTACCAATAAATATACAGTTATACACGAGATTTATATTTTTATTAATTTACCTTTTGCGTGTTGTTGCTGGAAGACTTGTTGATGACGTCAGCACATAGTTTCTCGAATTCTACCTTAGCTTGATTTTTCAGTCTTTTCAAATAGTTCAATACGGAGAAACTGAGCGAGTTGTCTTGAGAATCGGGAATCAAGCTCTGCAGTAGTTGTGCTGATGCTCCCATTTTAGTCAGTGCTCTTCGGAGGCTGAAATAAGAAAAAATGATTTTATAAATTGCTGTAGCAGAAATATACGATGTCTTGCAAATATTGATCAGTGATGTTTTTTTCCATACTTCGATACAAACTCCCACTCAAGTTCTGAATTAACTTTCGATTTTATTGACGATTAGACACTATAGACGACACGCAAAATTCTCATTAAGGTTAGCAGAAAATACAAAGCATCCAGTTACTCCTTAATGCAATTCTACTCCATCCACTGAATGCTCACGAGGCAAAAGACTATGTAATTCAACAATATGGTTATACTATCTCCAGCAAACTTCACCTTTTAATATTAGTTAGTTTACATAATTATATAACTCACCGCAACATAGTAAGAAGGCATCCTATCCAGATAATGTTGGAACGCGAGCTTCCACTCTGGCGTGGGCTTGCATCGATGCACTTTGAACAGATCGTCCAAAAGAGGCAATAACATCGGGTAGTTGTACGGCAATACGAATAAGTTCACGCAAGTCAGGTTGGTCGACGCCTTTAGATAACCGAAAGGATGGTTGATTTCAGAGTTCTTGCAACCGCTGTTGGCGACAAAGACCTGGAAAATAAATGGAAAGATATTAGATTTTTTTCGGAATAAAGTATTTAACAATTCTCTTTTGAGCACATAATAATTACATTTTCAATTGGCATATTATTGCAAAACGAATTTGTAATATTTCGATCAGGAAAAGTGGTGAAGTCTCGTCGTTCAATAAACGATTATACTAAAATATTATGCAAATGCGTAAATGTCTATTTGTCAATGAATTATTGAACACTTAAGCAGTAATTGCACACATTATCTTATTAGTGGCGAGCAATTTGATAGTTTGTTTACACGACACAAGGTAACCTACATAATAAATTAATTCAAATTGAAGTCAATTGGCTATATCTTTAGTTACTCTCTGTTTACGAAAATTGGCTTGAGTGGACAAGCTCATTGCCCTAGTGCGAGAAAAGAATTCTATTTTAAAACTAAAGGACCATGAGACAAATTGGGCTCATTGTCCAACAGAGTTATAGCATATGCCGTTGTGAAGGTTTTTGTTTGTACTAAAATTGTTACTATGGGCACTACCTTCAATTCCATGGCAAAAAAAAGATATGCACCTAAATAGGTTTTGTAGAAAAAGACGATTGTTAGGAGTCGTAGTGCGCTTAATTCGCAGGATTTATATTATTAACCGACTTCTTTAAAAGGAGGAGGTTCTCAATTCGTCGGGATCTTTTTTTTTTATTTTTTTTGTATGTTCACCGATTTCTCGAAGACTCCTAGACCGATTTGGCTATTAAGAGGAAGGATATAGTCAAGACATGTTCGTGCACATTCATTATTACGTATACATTCTGGTTAACAGAAACGAAATGGGTCGAGATGCCATCGCTCAGTATTACTGCTCGTGTCTAATAGGTAGATGCACAGTAGGAAGTTGTGCTCATATCATTTCAATAATATGGTATCTAGGGTTAGGCAGGCACACACAATTTAATCCACCATCAGGATATTTAGATGACATTATTATTGATATTGATTGAAATGTTAACAAAAATATTTTTAACTAATAGCAGCTGTTTTTTTTTTCATGTATACATTAAACCTGGCATTAAAACTAGTTAAAGGCGTTCAATAACAAAACCTACAATGCCATAACAGCACAACTTTTTGCAGAATATTAGTTTATTTATGGTCGGAGAAAAATATTTATAGCAAAATAACCCCATGGATTCTTCGCAAAAATGAGTTAAAATCTTTATATTTAGTGCTTTACAAGTATATTCAAAGTGGTCTCATCTCTGTTGGTGGGTGAGCCCAGGCTTCATACATTTTTGCCCATGGTCCTTTGACATCTATAATAATACAATGGCCAGTTTCACAGTTTACTGATAAAATCTCTGATAGCCTATACATACAGATAAACTGTATCTTTTGGTTTCGCAGAGCAGCCTTTATTTTATTTATTTTTATTAGAAACAATATCAGAGAAATAATATTTATCTGGTAGATAGCATTAACTATCGGATAACTAACTGTCACTTTACCGGTAGCCAATGATACTAGGCCTAGATGACCTAAAATATTTACAACATAAATATGCTTTGAACTATTTGCTTTGAACATCTTACCTGCCAGCATATAGTGGGCTGTTTCCTAGCCAATATAAACTGCGTGAGTGGACTGGGCTCCAATTCATACTTGTCAAAAGGCAGATTGTCAATCACCATAGGCTCTTGACTGGAACAAGTAAACTTGACCACTGGATGTGCAGAACGAGGTGGCTGCGAAATAACAGAAAAAAGTTTTTAATAAAATACAATTATGTGAGATTATACGTATATAATTGGGGAATTCTGTGTATCTGACTTCGATCTTTGAAGTTACGCCCTTATGCTGCCGCATACATGTCACAAACGTGTTTAACACCATACGTTAAATGCGCAAATTGCAGCTAATTATAGACGCTACCTTGACAAAAATAAATATATTTATTTTTAAGAATTGTTGCTAAGGCATTTGCGCAAAACACTTATAGTAAGCTATCAAAAGAAATTTAAATAATAATAGTCCATGTAAATAATAGTAAGCCATTTTCTCTGTAAAAACGAGTAATTTCAATATCAATTTGTGCCAAGGCTACCATTACATCCCCAGTGAATAAAAAAGCTTTGTTGCACTTCAACTTTACATTTCCATATTGACCGAACCAAGTACTAACTTAATAAACAAACACAATGCAATCGCTTTCAAGAATCGAGAACTCTTCAATATCGAAAATAACCAATATTTACGGACAAACGAACAATGTTTAATTATTACAGTATCCGAACAACGTAATAAAAGTGTGTTATATTGTTAACTAGCTTCTGCCAGCGGTTTCACCCGCATCCCGTGGGAACCTCTGCACGAAGCCGGTTAAAAAGTAGCCTATAGCCTTCCTCGATAAATGGGCTATCTAACACCGAAAGAATTGTTCAAATCGGACCAGTAGTTCCTGAGATTAGCGCGTTCAAACAAACAAACAAACTCTTCAGCTTTATAATATTAGTATAGATAATAAAAATCGACCAAGTCATGGGAACTGCAGTAATATGCAGCACCTGTTGTTACATGAAATATTAACAGTTACGACTAAATAGTATCTATTATAAAACAATCATGCTTGATTTGCGTTCAGTTTTGTCGATTCTTGGAAGTAATTATGCTGTTGTCATGCCGTGCAGCTTTGAGCATAAAGCGCTGGTTTTATAGAATTGGGTGGATGACTAGGTCAAAAATAAATTACGTTGTCATATTCATTTAGTGAAGCATTTAAAAATAATGTCACTTCCATTTATCGTTTTGATGGAATAATTGATTAAATTTTTTTATTGATAATATAAGCTAAATAAGAATCCAGTTTGATGTGAAAAATCTGTGACGTCATATGTTGCGCTTACATACATATTGCAAAGAAAGTGACAGTTTTTGACAGTTAAATAAAAGTAATGAATTTGACTCGTTGGAAACTACCGTATTGAAAGTATAGACAATTTTGATTCCACTGTTATGTCCTTGTTATTTCAGTAAACATTCATATTTTTGTATGAGTAAACCTTTGCAGTACAAATAGATTTTGGAGAAATCAAAATGAAGCCCATTAATAAACAGTCCGTAAATGAAGGGTTATTAAAATTAGCAGGTCCTGCAAATTGGTTTGAGCTGCCCTGATTCCGGTACATAAAGATGTAAGTAAAGAAATAGAATAACCACAGGTGGATTTTTTGACTATAAAACCCCGCGCCCCTTTAGTTCTATCCACAGAGCAAAGAAACCTGCCTTATTTCCCACTCCAAAAAAGAGTGGTAGGTAAGTACAATACATAAATTAGTCCTCACACATTATCAACAATTAACACAAGTAACACTCACCAATGTCTGCGCGTTAGGGTCGGATCGGAAGGACTCCGGTATAGGCCAGAAGCCGACAGCGAAGCCCTTCTGCGCGACCGTCCGCGGCACGTAGATGAGGCGGCGGCACGAGTGCCACGCTTGGGGGGCTCCTTGACCGCTCTGGGTCTGATACTGGCCGCTGTTCCAACGCTGCAAAGAGGTTATTATGTCTTAGAAATAAGTACCAAAGAGGTAAATAACTCTTCTCGGCATTCGATAAAGAAGATGATCGTGATAGAATAGTATGCTAAGAATTCACACCAGGTTTTAAGGTGCTCAAATCTTTCAGACCAAGTCATTTGACATTTTGTGTAAAATGATGTGAAAAAGACTAATAAAACTGCCACCGAGTACTTAAATTAAGTAGTTCACTTTTTTCTACATTTTAAAGATAGTTATCGATATATTAAAAATAAGTCGTTTATCGATACACGATCAAAATCAATCGCTATTTTCTCAGAAAACTGTAAATTGACAAATTCTTGTTCTAAGTATTTCAAATAACTCTTTACAGCCATCTTAATTTGAACACTTTCATCATAACATCCGAAGCGCGCATAAATTATGATTTAGAAAGTACCTATTCGGGTATTTGAGATCAATCTTTAGGAGTTAATGAGTATAATTTCCGCTAGTGGTAGTGTACCATATTTAAAGACCTGTGCATACTAATGTGGTTTCGAAATAGTAACGATACTTCGCTAATAGATTAGCAGGTGTGTAGAGCTTTGCACCCATCACTTGCGTCACAAAGCGCTCGCTTATCATAATACGCAGTACCGTTAGCGTGACTAAGAGAACGTGTCTTACTAAAATCTCCACTATGTTAAGAATTTAATAATTTATCTATTGTTACTTGCTATCTGCCTGATGCATATTAATGTTATGGACATTTGCATTTTAGGTACTGGAGTCTGAAATCTTTTAACTCTGTTTTACAATTCTGAAATCCTATTTAATTTGCAAATTCTATTTTTAGCACGCTTCTCAAGTAAACTGACTAATTTATTGGACCGTAGAATGTAAATATAGGACTTGCGATTAAGCTAAAAAATCAGAAGCTCAAGTCAAAAAAATCTAAGTATCTTATGAAACAAAAACCATTACATTGAACAAAGAGAACCTTTGAAACCACCTGCATTTTTTTTTCTACAATTACTCAGTCAAACACACCCGATATTTTAAACATAACGCAACTTTTTAAAAGTACACTAAGTATGAGAAACTTACCCCATTTCTCTCCCCATCACCGTCAATATCTTTCTCCCCCTCATGGATGGCATCATCCCCCTCTCCCTCCCTGCTGTTAGCCCCGTCAATAGGCGGCGGGTCGGGGCCAATCTTCTCGAAGTTGATCACCACCCCACTCTGCACTTTCTGCACCAAACTGTCGATGCACTGCATCAGCATGCGATGGGAAGTGATGCAGTATGAGCGACCTGCAAATATATAGAAAAATATTGTAATTTATCTAGAAGTTTTCAAAGTCAAAATCATTTTTTTTTCCTATGTCTATGAAAGCTCTTTCGAAACGTCAAACTAGTTGCATGGTTCCAAAGAGTTGGTCTTGTGCGCATGTAAAGGGCACTCGCTAAAGTTTTAAGTACAGTCAGTACCATAATATTTTACCCATTAACTATGTGTCTATATTTTAGTATATTTACATCTAAGTAGTTCAATGTAGAGCAAGACTAGTTAATTTTTACATGTAACATTGAGACATTTTTCTCATTACAATGAATAGCTAGAAAATTGTTTGGAAAAGATTTTTTATATGTTTCTGGAAATGGACCACTTAAGGTCACTAAACGGGACATCCCTTCCCTTCGATGAGGAACATAATAATTTGACTACACATTTTTCACAGATAGTAATTTATTTAAACTGTACTTTGTGTGTGGAATATAGAGTGAGGAAATTATTTTATCAATGACTCATTATGTCTGTTGATAGTTTCACAGTTACGTTAGTCTTAACCTATCAGGAATATATTAGTCAAAGAGTAGGTTAGACTTGAAGCTAAAGTTACACCAGAATAACATTAAGTGAAATTAGTTCTCTTTTAAAATAAATCACAAAAGCGTCCAGAATACTATTATTAAACTCCCGAACTCATTATCTTGGACTTGAAAGGGGCCACGTGTTATCGACATCGATATTACTTACCAACTGAATAAAAATTACCAGGAAAATCACACGATATTAAAATCCATATTGTAGGAATGCCAAGCCATTGATATCATTGTATTATTTTCATGATTGGTCAACAAAAACTTTTATTGCATTGAATTTAATATTTTATACATAAAACTTGTTTAATACTTAAGGCAATAACTTCTCATGGTTAATTAAACCAGCTATTAGGACTGCAGCATAAAACATTATTTTTACTCAAAGCTGTAGGTATATGTTTAAAGTATATGTACCTTGACTCTAAAGTCTAAATGAACAGCACAAAAACTAGTCAGACTGGTTTTCTAAAGGGCTTCCTATCCCCTGTTAATATGAAATTTCTACAACCGAAGTCTCTTTACATTTTTATACTTATTATTACATTCGTGCATATTCTTAAGCCCATAAGTAATTTCAAACAATTTTTTTATTAGTGTAGTTGCAAAATTATGTTGAGCTGCAACTTGTAGATAGTTGTGATAAATGCAGTAAGTATACATATTACTGTTTGTATTTGCAAAGAGTATTAACAAAATCAAGACGTCCAATATGGTATAAATAGTGGAAAGGCGTCATAGTGGATGAGGGGTCTAACAGCTGCAACGATATAATGTATAGCTAGTGCTCGCCGCGAGCAATCCATGAAAGAGTGACCAATTTCTTAGAACACCATTAGCAGCCAATTTGACCTTCCATAAAAAAAACTGAGAATACTGTAATGCAAATTCAAACTCATGTATTAAATTAATTGACTCTGAATTTGCTCTTTATTAAATTAATAGTCTTATTAGACTCTGCTATTAAATTAATTTTTACTGCGTAATTTGCAAGTCTCTTTAGTCGTTTTGCCGTGACCAAATTCCGGTCTGGACAAAGGTCACAAATTAAGTGTAGCATCATCACAAAATATTGACTTACCGCCAGTAACTTCACACATCGCGTCGATAGGCGAAGAGTCTGAAGGCACTAGGCCAGTGTCTCTCGACAGCCGGCGTCCCAGCAAGCCTTAGCACCAGCGAAAATAGTCTTTGGTCCCATCGAAACGGCTCGCGAGTCAACTCGGAACCAGGTATTGGGCAGTTCATCGGCAAATTGAACTGCAAGAGACGTTGATGACAATTTATCACTAAAAGTAGGTAAATGCATTTATGATTAGAGCCAGGAAATGCTGTTATCACTATTTGAAAACTATGACACGTGAATAGCTATCGTTTGTAACTACAACTTTGAATATTTTTCGGATACTAATAGTTAATACCTACATTGAAAAAAAAAACTATTTTCTTATTCTATTGACACAGTATTCAAATGTAACACTTGTTGGTGAAATTTTGAATAACGCATGAGCGACCTCTAAACGTAAGATGCAATATGACTACACGAGTTAGCCTATCAGTACGTAACCAACAGTCGGCAAAGTCAGTTTTAAGCTGGCTGCACACTGTATTGTTAATTGAACAGATTTAAGCTACAGGCTGTCAGTGTGCCAAACTTGTGTGTCAAACTTCTGCCCTTGCATACGCTATATGCACATAGAACATCATATAGCACTCGAAGATAATATAGCTTTCTGTATTCTTTTTACAATTAGCTCAGTGGTTCCAGAGATTACGCATTAAATACATAGTCAAAAACTCCACCCCTTTACAACATGAGTCATTCCGCATTCAATAAAACTGGATGTCTATAGGAGATAACTAGCCAGATTTCAGTATAGCCACGGCATCCGTAGCGAGAACACTGATTTATCTTACACCTCCCACGTTTTCATTATAAGGATAATGACCATGTCGAACCAACGAGAATGCTTGTAGACACGTCACATATCCTCTTCGTTTTATTTACAAACTTATTGTTTTTGAAAAGGCACTGAGGAACAATAATTGCCACGATTCTAGACGTCGATGCCATAATACCGCGGACAACCAGACTTGTAGCTCCGAACGCAAACGGATTTCAACTGAAGTTACTTGCTAACGATAAAACTTAGTCTTTGGAGAGCTCTGCAGTTATGCAGCTCGTGTTAGGCTTGTGGCACATTTTACCTGTGACTTTGGTTTACTCTATGATGATGTGACATACAACCTTTTTCCTACTTAATATTTTATAATTTATGTAAAATCACGCAAAAAATAATATCATCTTCAAAATATTCAAAAATTATATTGTTACTATCTAATTTCTTAAATCTCAAACGTGGACAACGTCGTGGACAAAAGTTAGCTTACATAAAAACCGATAAAAAAAAAGACTGACGACTGGTATTCTAAGCCCTATACTTATGGATATAAATGTCTTGTGTGCATCAGACCTTAGCCGAAATTTATAGTGCATCATTTATTGCAGATATTAATGATGTTCAAAAGTAGGTCAGCAAAAATTATGTTTGCACTCACTGCAACTGAGTCAACACAATCAGATTTATAAATATCAATCTAAAATACGTAGTAAGTGAAAAAGCCAGTAAGCAATCACCGCCAATATACCTAAAATACTAGTCAACCTAAAATAAGTTCCAGTAGTACAAAAATACAAGTCTTAACTGACTTTTCTGGTTCTCTGTTGTCCAGGCTATTTTGTTCCATAGTTGAGAGTCATTACTAAGGAAGGATTTTAGAGTTCAGGTAACTTTATTTTGCTTGTGTTAATGAACTTTTGTTGCTGACTGTACTTTAAATATTTTTGACGACTTTTAAATTATAATATTATTCTGATTGCATATCAAAAACTACCTGATAACTTGAACTAGAGTAAACTTAGAGCCAGGTTTTCATTTATTGAAAGGAGTAATCACTTTTAAAAATGTGTTGTCCAAGCATTCATACTAATCATACCTACAACATTAGTTGGATAACTGTTTAAAAACTCAAATTCAACACAACTTAAGCCCCACTTAGATAAGATATGGAAGCGTAATTTGTTAAACATTGTAACTGATGCTTTGCAGTTAATGTTTAAAAATTTTCTAAGTATGTACTTAATAAGTCAACTTGTACCTATTTAGGCGAAATAAAGCTTTCATCATGGTAATATTTACTAACAGTGTAAAATTAATAAGTATAATATACAATTAAATAATAAGTTTTATATTCACAGGCACGGTTCACAGGCTTAATAAGTGTAAAACAGAAAAAGAGATTCAGTAGTTTTGGTTCAGCTGATCCAGTGATAAAATTCTAAAATGTCACAAAGTTTATCTCTTTTTTATAATATTAGAAACTTATTAGGATTAATCCACTGCAACATGTAGGCCCCCACTATTGAAACAACTCTCTAAATACAGAGACAACCATGCAGCAACATTTAAAGTAGATTCAATAAGTATGTTCTTTTTTTTAAGTTTGAATGCATCACGGTTATCATACTTTAAAAGCTTACTGGAATATTTCAAACTAAAGTATAAAACCAAGAAGAGTATCCATTAAGATAATAAGGCCATCTGTAACTTTTGTACAAGTAGAAAGATATAAAAGAAAAGTTAGCCTAGTAAAACTAGCAATCATAAACAATATGAGTATGTTTAAACTTCAAACTCATTATCAATATGTACCTGACTTACTATACAAAATGAATGACTTTACAATTGATAAAAAATAATAAAATGTATAGTAACTCACCTCTTCTTGAATGCCTGCATTGCTTGAAAGCTTCCCTCCATCAGTAATAACAACAATCACAGAAGGTTCAAGATAGAATGGACATCTTCCCTGGCCATATGTGTCAATACCAGTCTGCATGCGATTTATGTTCAGAACATCAAAGGCATGCTTCAAGGCCGCACCCATTGTTGTCAAGCCCAGACATTGCAAATTCTTTAGTTCATTTATAAATGTTGCTAGGTTCTCTTTCCAACCAGCCTGAAACATAAAACAGATTGAGAACCATGCCACATATTGTACAAGTACTTCAGGAAGTATTGTGTCAAGAGATAACAGTGGCTGATGATACTACTTATATTTAACCCCAAGCAATAGTTGAAGCTCTACATGAAATAAAGTGATTGTTATCATCCAATACATATTTCAGAACAATACACATAAAACTAATAAGAAATTAATTGGCTGTGATGTGTGAATCAGTTTGAATTTCCCCCCCGAATCGCCATTTCGTAGTGTGCGGGCTCGGCCAATGAGAGTGTGCGACGAGCGGCGCAGTAGCGAGCGCTATCGCGGAGGCAGCAACGGCGGCGGTTCGTCCTGTTTACGTCGTGCTGTCTATTTCAGTAAATTTCGCACTTTCAAAATATGTAAATGTTCTGGATTGCAGATTACAGTGCTTGACATTTGGACACCACTCAACCGGCATAAACACTCTCACTTATGCACAATCCATAAGAAAATCTTCGCTAACGTGTTCACTCTGATATACTAACCTTGATGTTCGCGGGTGGTTCTTCGAAAGTTAGAAGCATATACCTGTCGCCTCTGCTTTCGGGGGAACGTTGACGAACCTAAGAAATAAAATTGATCAGTCCAACACACTAACACGCGATAAACAAATCGATCACAAAAACGAGGCGGTTGACGAGTCGATGACACTGCACGTACCTTTACGAACGTTTCCACAGCGCCCTTGGCTACATCGAGCAATGTTGGGCGTCCGCCCAAATAAGCTCTTTGGTTCATAGAAGCTGAAGTATCTATTAGGAAAACTATAATAGTCATCGTGAAAATTGCCTAAATGTCCTTCGAAATACATTAAAATATGCGCACGCTATTATGAACTAAGAACAAAAATGGCCGCTACATCGTACGCTGACTCGCTGAGAGGCGACCGTCCGACAGCCGCTTCGACGAGCAGCTGAACAAGCTACGCCACCATGGGGATGCAACTGAAGTACAATAATTTTCTGAGGTTTTTTTTTAGAAATGCGCCATCTAGTGACGGATGCCCCGTAACTTGGGTATTTGTACTTCGTTTTAGTCACTAGATGTCACTGCACCTTAGACCGATATTTCATCGATTTAATAACAAATCTAAAAAAAGTTTTGTGATTAGAAATATTAACAAATATTGTAATTAAATAATTTTATGATTTATTTTTAATTCTTTTTTATCTATGAGGACGTCTTAGTTAATCACAATAATCACACTACTTGAAACCACTTGAAACACTGACGATTGACATTGACAGTCGACCATACTTTTAAATTAAACCGTTTTCCGTTTTCTAACGTGTTGGTTTATTCTGAGTGTTATTTTCTGGTTTTTTTATTACGATTGTTGCGTGTTCCTGGACTCTGATACTGACTGCTTCTGTGATTGACCTGGCTTCGTATTTTGGACCTGTGATCTACTGCATTTTCATTGACCCGGCTTTGTATTTTGGAACCTCGATCGACTGCTTTTACATTGACCCGGCACCGTATTTAGGACTAGAAAATGCGTCCAGTGGATCGTCTTAGGGCGGAATGCCATCAACGTCAAGATATAAGTGCTACTTTGATTGTGACAATGACGGTAAGTTCAAAACTTTTAACTTTATAATGCACGTAATTTATCTTTTGCTGATAGGCTGCACAATATCCATTATTGTCATCCGTGCAATCTGTGGTCATCATAGTCCTTGAGTCATCAAAAATCTAAGATGCACTACCACACACACTCCTGTCCTGACCCTACACAAACAATTGAAACTGCACATTAACTTTTATATCCAATCAAAAGACTCGGAATCTACGTATAAGACAAAGCCCGCTCTAGACGACCCTCTGACCAAATAACTTCATCAGGTTTTAAAACTATGATTTTACAGTGGCGTAGCATGGGATTCCGCCGCCGGCGCAGGTATATTTAGCTGCCGGTCAGTGGGTAGTCTTAGGGGCGAGCCCCCTTATTTAGGTACTTATTTAAATTCAAATGACTACAATTTAATAAAATTCTAAAGATGGTTTTGGCAAGAAAGAATTATTATTGATATCGACTCATGACCAGGTGCGGTCTCAGCCCATGATTTTGGGATTCACTAGGGTGCTGGAAGGAATACTTTCAGAAATTGTTACTGGCTCTCTTTGATATGTAGTGCAGCAGTGTGAAAATTTTAGCATCCTACCTAGGATTTTGTTGATTCATACACTAATGATCTATGTATAACTTTGTCGATTCATACAGCATGCAACAATATTTTTTGCAAACTAGGATATGTTAGATTTTCCTTTAAAGCTCAAAAAACATAAAGCCTTGTGTGGACTAAGCATTTATTGTCAAATTAAACGAAAAACAAGCAGATGTAAAAATTCAAGAGCGAGTCGAAAAATTTAGTACCCTGCCTGCCTGATAGGTTAGATCTTCTTTTAGTAGACAAGAAGTTATTGGGAGGTAGGCTAGAAGTATAGATAGATATCTATCTATCTTGTTGTATTTGTTATGGTGGTGGTGGTGGTATCTATACACACTATGTACACCATAACAAATTACAATTTAAAACTTAATAACTAAAAGGGGTGTAACAATGGGTGGTCTTATCGCTAAAAGCGATCTTTTACAGACAACCTTTAATGTATAGTGACTCTTCTCAAGAAAATTGTATTATGGGGTGGCATAAATAGGAACTGACAATGTAAAGGCGGCAAAAAATGCCTTTGCCTCTACTGTCAACGCTATCAGCTTCTACTTGGCTTGATGCTGCAGCTAGGCGGCGGTGCCGGCCCCTAGAGTAGCGCCACCCAGGGCCATGGCCCCCTCGGCACCCCCATGCTATGCTACTGTGATTTTATTTACTTCAACTGTGGTGTTCCTGTTCTAGTACTGCTAGACCTCAGCTATTATTTCTAGTGTTAGATTAATATTCAAGGATGGTATCACAGTACATTACTAAAATTTTATACATATGATGATGATATCTATTACGGTATTTTAATGAGAGTGAGTTGTTCATGTATAAAACTTCTTGATTTCAGGCCCATTGCACCGATTTCCTAAACCTGAATACCCACATTTGGAAAAGTTTAACTCGTGGAAAAAGTACTAGATAAAGCTTTACAAGAGAAAGGCGACATCTACATTTATAACCAAATTCGATTTTGCGACAGACATTTTGAAGAGTGTTACCGTTCAGCCAGTCACCGACTTACTCCAAATGCAATACCAACTCTAGGTACCTACTATTTAGATGTCTTATGTTATTTAAATCTTAATAGAAACAAAACCACATTTCTTTGCCTTCGCTGTAATAACAAAATTGTTCCTCAAATATTAAATAAAATTTTCTACTGAATAATCTAATCCTAATTAGAAGAAAATAAAATGAATATTATATACCAAAATAATTGATGCAACATGCTATCTTCTAAGAATTAAATGAATATTGTTCTATATTCTACATAATTATACAGTAACTATAAATAATTTCATCCTTTTGCAGATTTATCTACATTACCAGTTGGTCAAACTCTTGAAGGTCCATCGGGACATGTCGAGGCAGACATGTCGAATTTATTAAACATTTCGCAAGATAAACTTGCTGTCATTGAGCCATCCAGCTCTACCCACTATCATAGTGATGTACAGAATGCATTACAGACAGCTGAACGCCCTAAAGGTAAATATTTTTATTGACAATTGACCTTTGACTTGTAACATTAGGTTTTTCTTTCCATCATCAGGATTCCAATTTGTTTCCACTGTAGGGTCATAAAACTTCTTGCAGAGAGAGAGAGTGGGCATTTAAGCGTACATAGGGAAATAAGGACAGAGAAAGCGACTTTGTTTTATACTATGTAGTGAAGCCTATGTGTTATTACATTTTTTATAAGCTATATTACTGTAAAGTTTCATCTAAATCCGTTTAGTAGTTTTCGCGGGAAAGAGGAACAAACATCCTCACAACATTTATAATATTAGTACTAGTATAGGATTATTTCATACTAACTGCGTCCCGCGGTTTCACCCGCGTATACCGGAATAAAAAATAGCCTATGTCTAATTCCAGGGTATAAGCTATCTACATACCAAATTTCATCCAAAGCCGTTCAGTAGTTTTTCGTGAAAGAGTAACAAACATCATCCAAACTTACAAACTTTCGCGTTTATAATTTTAGGTAGGATTATTTCCGCACTTGCAGGAATCAATAAATGTAAGACAATAACAAATCTCCGAACTTGTAAACCTGAATTAAATGGATTAATAATAATAACTTGATATAATCCTACAACTTATGTGTCATAATAATTATTCATCCAAATAGCTAGTTCTAACCATCCATACCATTTTTTTTCGTTGGTAGAAAAGGCCCAAAAATGTATGGAGTCTGAATGATCTTCTTTATATCCATTTTTGTTTACCCATAAAATCCCCATAAAAAATATTTATCAAGCTTGTATCTGCTGTTGTAGGGAAGTCTCCACTTTTGTATCTGTTCCTCGAAGCCTACCTATTCCAATCTCTGGTCATAATATAATAACAGAACAATATTATGTAACATATTTTTATCACAATTCTATTAAAACTTTGTGTAACACTATTTCTTTGATCTGAGGTGTAACATAATTTAAATTACAGGTTCTAGGAAAAGAGGGACTTGTCAATATTTAAAACGAGTCGTCACCTCCAAAGAGAAGGAGATAATAAAGTTAAAACAGAAAGTATTGAAGCTGAAAAAGAAATATAAGGAACAAAATAACAAGAAACTCTCTGCAAGGAAAATTTCCACATCAAAATCATTTTGAAAGAGTTAAATAAAATGCCTGCAACAATAAAAATATTTACTTCCCTCCAAATGAAATGGAAAAAGAAACCACGAGGCAGGCGATTTACATTTAACGAAAAATCATGGCATTGACCATTTACAAACAGAGTCAGAAAGCTTACAACCTCATGCGAAAAATGTTTGTCTTGCCATCAAAGCGCAGCCTACAAAAATGTTGAGTAAATTTGAACTGAAACCAGGCTTCAATCCTGATATATTTAAAATTTAAAAGCTACAGTAGCAAAATTGCCGGCAGAAAAAAGTTGGTCAATTTACTGTTTGATGAGGTATCATTGGCTCCGGGTGTTTTTACAACCCTGCCCTAAAACAGATAACTGGTTTTGAAGATTTTGGGCACAGACAAACAAAAACTCGCAGATCATGCCTTGGTCTTTATGATCAAGGGTATAAAAGCAAAGTGAAACAACCTTTATGCTTTTCATTTTGCCAAGGTGCCACGAAAAGGACGATTTAAAGAAGCTGATCAAAACAATAATAAAAGAAATCTCCAATACTGGATTGATAGTTATTGCCACTATATGTGACCAATCAGCCACAAATATTTCTGTGATAAAAGTCTTCAAGAAGACACAAAACGCAAATATTTACAAGAGGGTAATGAATATAGGACCCAAGCCTTCGAGTTTGAAGACCAAAAGGTCTTCCCATTATTTGATCCTCCACATCTTTTAAAGGGAATGAGAAATAATTTACTCGCCAAACATTTGAAATTTGTACAAGATGGGAAAACAAAGTATGCAAAGTGGGAACATTTGGAGATGCTGTTGAAGTTAGATGTTGGGGATGATGAAATTAGGCTTGTTAATAAATTAACAGAAAACCATGTTAATAAAGAGAAAATTCCAAAATGAAAGTGAAATATGCTGCACAAGTTTTCAGCCAAAGGGTATCATCAGCATTGAGATTCTTAGCAAGTAAGTATGCTTTTATTGTTCTCATTATTTTCTCTATATATTTAAAAAATTGCTATTAATTTACTAAATTAGATTTTTATTTTTAATTTACATGTTTTAACCATCTTCATTCTCCACAGACAAATTAGAAAGTTCATTATTTTTCTTTAAAATAATATTAGATGTCCTGGCTACATTTATAAGTTCAAAAATATTTAAAACAAACAATTGAGATGCTATTTCTCTCGATAAAATTCAAAATAAAAATACAATTCATATCTAATAATTTATCTAAAATTGGCTATGTCAATATTTAAGATGCATAAGATATATTGTTGGAATAACATTATAAATTGAAATGAAATAATAAATTAAAATTATCATATTGAAATAAAATTTGAGACATTATGAAACTACAAAATATAGTTTAATGTTGGTTTCTTACTAATTATATTTACACCCACAACTATTTACTGAACCAACTGATAAAGACGCACAGTAAATCGTTACTGCCACTTTAAAGTTTGTAAGTTTGTGCCTTTTCGACACAGCCGTGAGGCACACCGTTTAATTTTTAATTAAATTTTTGTATTTTGTTTTTTTGTGTCCCCTAATCTGGGTCGAATAAATGTATTTTCTTTCTTTTTTCTTTAATTTCGGTCCACAATAGCAAAAAAGATTGATATGAACTGTATTCTAGTACTTATTTAATATATTGTTTCAGAACACAACCTTCTTCCGGCGGAGTGCGAAGAAACTGCTGATTTTCTACTCATTATGGACAAACTATTTGATTCTTTCAATGGACATTCATATACAGGTGATCCAAAATTTTCAAGGGTGTGTAATGAATAATTCTCCTCATTTTAGATTATGGACAGAGGTAGTTCCTATATTGGATTCAATGACTTTTAAAACTATAAAAAAAAAACGGGATGGTACAGAAGAAGTAAGATATGAAAAAGTGCCATCCCTTCAAAATTGGATCCACAATATTAAAACGTTTAAAGAAATGTGGGAGTTTTAAAAATCAAATATAAAGTTACTAGCCTTTTAACCAGAAATTTCAATCAGGACCCTCTTGAAAATTTTTTGTAACATTAGAAGTAATGGGATACGAAATGTTAATCCCTCGTGCCTACAATTTATTAATGCGTTCAAAACTTTGTTACTTAATAATTTAAATTCGCCCCATTCTGTAAGTGCCAACTGTGAAAAGATGAAAATAAATCACTGCAATCTTTCAAAGATCTTCTTGCTGAAAAACAAAACAATGAAATTGAATTGGTTAGTGGTGATTTTCCTATTGATTCTTTAATTAATACAATGAACCAAATTAAATGGAATGACTCGATTTTGCATGCCGAATCAAAAAAATATGTAGCAGGATACATTGTAAAAAATCGAAATGTAAAGTGTTCAAAAATGTGGAACATGTACTAATGATATATTAAGAAAGGAAATTGATTTTGAATCATTTAATTATGAAATAGATTATACGAAAAATCCTTATTTAATGCATGTGATGATTTTATAAAATTATTAAATGAAATATATTATATGATTGTTGCATGTTTACGAGATTCACCTGAAATAAAATATCTGAAAGAAAAATGAAATTTTACATCAATTGCCATTGTGATTTTAGTATAATTACTTGTATAGTTCATAAAAATAAATTAATTGATTTTATAATTAATATGTCAATTAATTTAATCATTCACAGTTGGTGCACCGGGGTTAATAGAATAATTAACGGAAAAATAACAAATTTCGATGTAAATGATGAAATTAAGTTACAAGCATTTAAATATTGTAATACACATAAAAAAAGGAAATAAAATATACTTAGCCGATAAATGTACTCTTTATCTTTTGTTTTTTTATTATCTCCCATAATATTATTGACTAGACTAGAAGTTGGAAACTGAAAACTGGAAACTGGAACTGGAAATTGAAATCACTGTTTTAAATTCAATTTACAGTAAATTGAATTTAAAACAGTGATTTCAATTTTCAAATTTAAAAACATATTTAAGAGAACTCTTGAAAAGCGCCATCTACCCTAACCATACATGAAGTAACCACGCCATCTTGTGACGGGGGCCCGTTAACTTTCACGCTAGTAAGTTGTTTTGAACGATGAGTTGCGTATCTATCTCTATATAGTGTATTATCTATGTACGCCACGACGAAGACTCCAAAAGTACCACGTGACCTAATCACACGTTCGGAATTCGTCGGCAATGTCCGTTGACTAGCGATAAATGTTGCCATGCTTTAATAAAATTTTACCATATTTTTTAATCTTATGTTACGCAAATTGATGCCGCTAGAATATTACTTTCATTCATTACAGAAATGTCAGATCATTACAGAAATAAATAAATAAATAGAATAGAAGACAAAGAAAATTAACGACATGGAAGTTTATAGAACCCTATCGTGTTTTGCCAATAGCTGAAACATTGCGAATAAATATTTCGAATTTGTGTTTGGACTGAAGTAAGAAACATATTGTTTTATAAAATTTCTCACTTTTTAAAGTACTTGTACTGGCTCCTCAAGGTTTGGTAACAAAATAATATTAATTAAAAGCAAAAGATTTTATTGAATAATAATGGGATTAAGTTAAAATTTAGTAATTATATTACTTTCGAAAGATAATTTGTAAAAAAATAAATGTCCACAAATTACATGGTTCTCTTTTAATCAAAAGATGCCCAACAGATGCTTTAATCAAAATAATTGAAAATAAAAATGTGTCAACGGTACAGTCTTATTACAGTGAGAATATTGGAAATTATTTTTACACCATTTTAGAGATTCAAATGATTTAAAAAAATGAGGTGTAGGTGTCTGTACTATGTAACAACTTTTCCTGATTTCGGGCAAATAAAACTTTGGTAGCAACCCTGGTAACTATTAAGTGTAATTAATAAGTATGGAAACGACTGTGATACTTGTAATATATTACAAATGTATAAGTAAAATACTAAAGTAAAAGTCACATAAAGTTTTTCATAATATAAAACGCTGCAAGGAACAAGAAACACAATTTTATGAAATTCAACAAGCACTCAACATACATTCTCTATAATTAGCGGTAAATTCAAATATAGAATGCATAGGGCAGGCTTCTACATTACCTTTGGCAGATTTACTCGATTATTAATTTGACCTAATTATTATTTAATCTCATCATTTTATTAAAATCGTTATTATGTTATTTACGCAAAATGAATTACATAAGTATATGGCGTTTTTTATAATAAACCTAAATAAAATAAATAACATTGACATAACAATAAAATATTCTGAAGTACCTACTTACCTGTACATAATTTTACCAAAGAATTTTAAGTAGAAATTCTTTGTTGTTAAACTAATTTCTATAACTTTGGTTTCAAAAACACCACAAAAACAGTTAAGGGTACGAACAGAAATAAATGTATAAAGGTATTAAGTAGGTAGGTACCTATATAATGTTCCATTTTATTTTTATTTCATTTCGTCGCCATCGTTGTTGCTTCAGCCGAAAGATGTCCGCTGCTGAACAAAGACCTCCGCCAAGATTCGCCACTCATTTATGACATAAATAATACCTCTACCTATTACCAATACTCTCTCGACTCTGTCTCGCATAGGGTCGCTGCATATGCTGAGCGAGGGCTGAGCTGAGCGTGATTCTGACGCATATTTTCCTCTAACCCTATTCTTCTGTTTTATATTTTATTACTGTTTTTTTTTTGTGTGTTTTTTTTTTTATGTATATTCGCTTTTGTTTGTGCGTCATGAACGCGAATAAACGTTTTGATTTGATTTGAATACCTATATTGAGATATGGACGTGTAATGAGGAGCTAATGAAAGGGAATGTAGATGGTGGTGAGGGTCAGGGAAAGGAAGACCGTAGAAAATACGGATGGATGATTGCTTGAGAGATGACATGAATAAGTAGGGAGTCATTTCTAGAAAGACAAATGGCAGAGAGAAATGAAAGCGGTAAAACAACGCCGCCGTCCCCAAATGAAATTGGTAAGAGGGCAGGCAGAAGAAGAGACGAAAAAAAATTCTTCAATCACATTTAATTTTTTGATATGTTCCTGCCTTTACCTTATGTGGTATATTGGTAGAGCGTATAGAAATCACTATCAATACTGTAATATTAGCACCTATTTGAAGAATCCGGTTATCCGGAAGCCGATCCCAACATAGTTGGGAAAAGGCTCGTGAGATGATGATGAAGAAACGGTTTTATTTACTATTTTCTAATTATTCTTAATGTTATACAATGTTAAATCTGTATAACGGCAGAATAGCTGGACCACTTTTCATGAAATTCACATTGTTAGATAGAACCCTGGTTGGTTCGTCCCGCCCGAGTGATAGAGGAATTAATTGCAAGGACAAAGAACTACTATCGCTAGAGAATCGTTAGAAACGAAATTGCAATTTTAACCTTCCCGCTTAAGATGATCGATTTGAATCCAACGGGAGCCAATACGCGGAAAATAACCACGGAACAGATGTAGACCTTTAGAATATCCTTTGGGTCCCTCTAATATAATCCATTATGACTATAGTCAGTTAATTCTACTTTTCGTTAATAATTATTTTATTCTTAGATGACTATAATAAATAGTGATTGAATGTCTCAACATTATGCGTGCGAAAGGAGGAATCATCACCAGCGAAAGCTGCACGCAAAAATCAATAAATACTTGACAGTTGGCAGTATGACAGTGATGTCAAAGTAATGTCAACATTACTGTTGTGCCATACGGTCGTGTTGAGCCATCTGTTTAGCTCGGTGTTCGGTGGTGTTCGGTTTAAATTGTTTTTCCAATTCTCTTTTAGCATTTATTAATTCAGTGGTCTGTGTTATTGTCGATTGAGTAGTTACAATTTGTTATAGAACATAGAGGAAAGTAATATATGTCTATATATGTTGTAGAACCTGTAATTATGGACGAAGTACTGCAAAAATTCAGTGCGCTCAGCAAGGACGATACTCCTAGCAATGATGCCGGTACAAATTTTGAAGGAATGTACAAATACTGGGGGAAATTGGACAACCAGGAGCAGCGACGAAAGGAAATACTTTCCAGCCAAAAGACGTGAGTTGTACTCTAGGAGTTTTTTTTGTGGTCATTGAAATAGTAAACAGTCAAAACATTCCGCCAAAATACTTCACAGCTGAATAATTATTGTCCTTTTCGTTTATAATATCCCCATAAGTGTAACCTTTCTCTCACAATGTTTTCACAACTGCAGAGACATTCATATTGTAGTCGTTATTACTTTGGAAGATATATAGAAGAATAGTGTTATCACTTTGGTATTAAAGTGTTACTTATACTATTATGTATTACTGTAGTATTTATTCACAATGAATTCACTTGTTTTTATTTAAAGTTTTAATATTTCAGTCACCGTAATGCTCTCACAGACACATTTCGAGGTATATTGGAAGGTGTAGAGAATGCTGCCAAACAAAGCCAAATTTTCAAAGGAAAGAAGGTGAGAAAGCTGGCGGTCTGAAGTACTCAATCTAATTACTCTAAACTGGTTATCAGACTTTCTGGAATATAGTTTTACTCATAAAATGGCTGAAGTACCTTTACAAGCAGGACCTTCTATTTTACAGAGGAGTTAGCAATGACATGGTCTGTCAGATATCAATGAACTGACAACACAAATATTGCTTAACTTTTAATCAAAGAAACCATGTTTCTAACTAATCATTCTATTTATTATGCAGCACTATACAGTTTGACATAACACTTCACCTCTGCCCGCCTTTGCTAAGTTAAAAAAAAATTCTATTTATTGTGCATACTATGCAGTTTGAAATAACACTTCACCTCTGCCCCCCTTTGCTTAGTTAAAAAAAAAAACAAATTAAGAATGTAAACATAACATTTATATTACAGGTTCATTACAGACCACAGATATATGTTGCTGGTTTCAACAGATGTAATTACAACAATACTCTAATGTTATCTGAGTGGATGGTGGAGAAACCAGGGGATTTCCATGACAATTGGTTTGTGGTGCCGTGCCCAAAAGGTGTTAGGATGTTAGTAATTGCTAATGATGTGAGTATTTAAAAACTGTTGTATGTTTACTTTGATTGGATTTTTTTCATAACATGGTTACAGTCCAACAACCCCTAATTTCTGTTAACAATGTATTTTGTTTTGTCATAATATAGTTATTTACTTATTAACATAAACTTAAAATAAGCAGAGGTAATGTACCCAAAAACAATTTGTTTTGCTAGGTTGTGCACGAACAAACATCTCATTAACAATATTGGTCCAAATAAAAGACTTATAATTGCAGCAAAGCTACGTGTTACAGTTTTAATATTGGAAACAGTTGAAACTCCAAGGAGAAGCTTGTAAAATAAAAAATCCATCCATTAAACTCAATAATTTAATTATTCAATAGTTTTCATTCACAATTTCAGGGTACAACACAATGCTACAGTAAATACGGTCACTTCAGATTTGAATGTAGAACTGCATTACCGGGAGGATCACCGGCCACCGTGAGCCGAAGACGTTGCTGCATTCTAGACTGTTTCTATGTAGAAACTCTAAAAACAATGTTTGTGCTCGATCTCTTGGCTTGGAACTGCCAGCCAATGACTGATGGAGAGGTGAGCAATTTTTTATGTGAACACTGTTACTGTTACAGCCTTATTATCGCCCACCTCTGGGCACAGGCCTCCTCTCACATGGAGAAGGATTGAACATTAATCACCACGCTTGCTCAATGCAGGTTGGTGATTTCAGACTTAATAGTCCATATAGTAATATTTGAACAACTATTTTAAAATTTGATTATTCAGAAAAAACCAAATGCAGATTGCTATCTATGTATATCCTTAATTAACCTTCATACTTAATCAAACTTTATAATGTTCTGAGTCAAGCAAAATTCTAACTTCATAATTGAAAATAATTTCCTGATTTGTGATGTGGGCACATTTTTTACCCATTTTTTATTTTTTGAGGCTGCTGTCGCAGTTATAGGATAGTTGTGACCAAAAATAGTAGTCAGATGAATAACGTACTGATTCTGTTTATTTTCAGGCTGAATTCAGACATTATTGGTTGTTGTCCAATCTAGATGACATTCCTGAATTAGGGACATACAGTAAAAAGAATCAGTTAATATTTAAGATACTACCAAAAATAACATGCGATCCAGAAAACTTTAATGAGTAAGTATTGTATTATTTAATGGCTTCAATAAAAAAAAAATTGTGCAACGTTGTTTCCAAATAAATTCAAAAACAGCAACACACTGACAGATTTGAGTATGTGTGTGTATCTGATAATGCCTAATAATCGTCCTCTCTTGAGCCTATTCCCAACTATGTTGGGGGTCTGCTACCAGTCTACCCTGATGCAGATGTGCACCAGTGTTTTGCAAGGAGTTGCCAAGTTACTCAGGCGACTTAATACCCCTTGGTATGACTGGTCGTCTGGTTGTCAGACTTACTGCATTCTTACTACCTGTAACAACTGCCAAAGATGTATGATAGCCAGGACCTACAGTTTAACATGCCCTCTGAAACACAGTCATTGATATCCAAGCTATACTTAGGTACGTTAAGCTAAACGTACATTCAAACTTAGAACAGTTGCATTGGAACTTGCCTGAAACAAATCAAACCCATACTTGAGGTTGGTTCTTTACCCACTAGGCCACCACGACTATTTATCATCTAATCATCTGTATCTAATGTCTGGTTTAAGGCTGTTCTTTAATTGCAGATTTATGATGAGGTATCCACCATTTCCAAATTGTACTCCTAGCCTGGATGGCCTGTTGTTTTACCACAAGCAAGCTCAGTATGTTGCCGGAGAAACTCCCTTAGTGACCTGGCTGTACCCTTTTATGGTACCAGAAGTTTTAGGAAGAGGTAAATATATTTTTTTTTGAGCTGAACCTGTATTTTATATAAAAAATACCGTATTTTTGTGTTGTAGTTGGAATAAAGTTGGTCATTTTTTTTTCATTTATTTTAATTCATCGGCTATGAATAGTTGATAATATTATGTACATTGCAAAAATTGAACCCCTTTTAAGTCTTTGGACAGCGTTAGTATTCGTGATCTTAATAGTGTATGTATTCATTTTTCAGAAATAACAGTAAACCCAGTATACATGCTTGGAATGCCTAAAAATTATGTGAACCAAGCCAATTATATCCATGAGTTCACAGAGAAAGAGGCAAAATCTAACAGGAGGTGGAAACAGCGGTGTGAAAGTATGGATATCGCGCCCGTTGTAGTTGCCAACAGCGAGAATGACCAGAGTGTAAGTATAGATGCATAAATGGAATGCTATACATCATTATAAAGTACTGGCTGATTCCTAAGTCACTTGAGTTTGAGGGAAGCACTCCCTGTACTCGATAAAGCATAGCTTCCGATGCTCAGAAGATAAACGCAGCTTTGTATATTTTGTATAGGAATTGAAAAAATAATCGATTCTGCAGATATAGAGAGCTTACCCTCTAAAACTTCTATTTAATATTAGTCTCCTCATAGTTTCATTTCAATTTTTATGTAAGCTACTGATTCCCGCGGTCTCACAGGTGTCTCGAGAGAAATAATTCACACTCTCAGACTAAAAGGAGCCTATAGCCTTGCTCGATAAATGGGTTATTTAAACTTAAGGGATTGTTCAAAACCACCTGAAATTAGCGCGTTCAAGCTAACAAACTTCAGTTTTTTATAAATCCATCTCCATTTTTTACAGAATACAATGGCGACAGAGACTGTACCTCAAAATTTGGACCCAACGACAGAAGTTCAAAATTGGAACAAAGATGACAAGAAGAGTATCGAACAGATGGAGTAAGCACTCTCGCCTGTTTGATAAATGTGGAATTATTTACAAGGCTGTAAACTAGATTATGCTGTGTAGTTTTTGAGAAACTGAATTGTCAGTAGCTAGAGCTTAAAAACTAGTCTTTAAGTGTATGTCGTTTTAGATCTACATCCAATCTTGGAAGGATTACATGGTACCGAAATAAGGCCCAAGTTCGCAACATGAACGTATTTTTTTTTTAAAACAACACCTTACTATTTTTCACATTCAATTTTTAATCTGTGGTTTTAAGAATGACTGACGTTTATGTTGTCTGTGATAATGGGCGTAAGTAGTATTTTTATGATGTTACTGTTTTGGAATTTTATGTATTTTGTGTTATCTCACGTCGCTTACAATTATGTAGCCAAAAAAACACGTTTTGGATGTCGAATCCTAAATTCTGTGGAACCGAGTTTTCTGAAATGAAACTATTTCAGATATATTTTCTAAGACTGATTTCAAATTCAATTCGTCTGCGAATTTTCGGATTCCAGTCTACCAATACGTGTTTGTTGATGTTTTTTATTTTGCATGCTGCAAAAATTTTATTTATTCAACCTGTGTACACGATAAATTTATTTTAATACTTACAGTAGTTTTAAAATAATTGAAATAGTCTGAATTAGCTACTCATAAAATAAGTCTCTTCTGTGTATGATGTGTTAACTTCATCTTCAGACAATTCCGGTTAACTTTATTTTTTAATGAATTAAGGCCCATTTGCACAACTGCCTGCTAAACACATGTAGGTATACTCGCTTGTTATTTTCATTGGCTGCTGATGATAATTTTCCAAGTCACCATTAAGTTCGACATTAACTGTTCCTCTGAGTATATATTTTTTATGTTGTCAGTATCCTTAGTGAGTATTAAATAAAATAAATATACATATGTAACATATGTGAAAAACATTAGTAGGTATATTATCACTTTAAAATATATTTAATGATGAACATGTTAAATAGATTTAACACTGCATGTGTTCAGTGGGCAGTTGCTTAATTTGACCGTAATTCAATTGTTGTACCTAATTAAGTTTTGAATAATGTTATTTATTGAATGTAGCATGACCTAGAGTTAAGCAAACTGTTATGAACTCTAAATAAATGGATACAAGTCTCGAATGTTTGCCTTTGTCTCCTCATTTTGTACCATCTTAAACCTTTTAGTTATTACGATTTGAGTGTCTGATAGACAGTTACTTCGATGTGCTTCTGCATCTGAAAACTTGCAGTAATTGTGACCCAAAAAGTATCGAAATAAGGGTAACACTTATTTGTTGGGTCACAATTACTTACACTTCTGTTTTCATAACCTAAATTAGACACACATACAACCCTACTTTAAAAATGGTTACAGCGATTCTTTAAAAGCAGTGGTTTTGTGTAAACAAAATGATAAATACCGAATGGTATTTTCGACCAGGGGCCCGATTCTAATAAGTTTTAATAATGTCAAAATTTGATAGAAATTGAATCGTAATATCAGTTTTAACCATATCGGGCATTCTGCTACTAATATAAGACCAATCGTATTCCAACGACATTCGATTGGTTTGCGATTGGTCTGCCATTTTGGTGATTTTGGTCTATACGGTAGTTTGCTCTACAATCATATTGCAATCGTAAATCATTTGCAGACAAAATGATTCATTATTAAATGACAGAAAAGGATAACGTTTATTTCCAAGAAAAAATAGCGGAATGCCACATACGCTTCAATCGTAATTGAGTCGTGATAGGATCTCAGTCGGATGTGAATCGTATGTCGCTTAAGTAAAATTAGGAGAATCGGGCTCCTGGACTGCAAAGAAATTGAAGCGTACAAATATATTAAAGCATGTTTTTTTTTGTTATACAGGCGTCTTCGAATGCAGCAGTATCTACGGCTACAGGATCCTATAACAAAGGTGGCTCGGGAAATTATGTGTATGCAGAATAACAACGTGTATGGAGAGAGCAGAGGAACGCCGACCGCATTACAATGGGATAAGTTGTGTTTTTTTTAATAAACTATAGTTTAGAGCTGTTCCCCAATTTATCTAGTTTTGTATTCGACTGACCACGTAGCGATTTTTATCGATATGGTTGTTGTTAACTATTCATACTAGGAAATATCCTTGTACAAATACCTGTGTACATATTTTATTATTATTTTTATAATCTTATGACAACATCCAAAATATATTACCTGCCTGATTTTGAGTTTGCAGATCAGCTTTAAGAACGCTTGCAACGCTCCGAGCCACTTCATCCGCCCGCTATTTTCCTAAATCTACTATAGCTACAGATAATATTTATATACCTACCTATTTTTTAAAGCCTTTTAAAAATGATCATGCAGCCATGAGGTAAGCTTATTTTTATGTGTTGCTGCAATGCCTGTTTTTTCGTTATTGTGATAATTTTCTTTCGTAATATTTTCTATAGCATTTAGCAGTATTTTTCTTAGAGAAGACAGATTTTCTTGTTTTTTTGATCAGCAAATGTAGAAATAGAAATAATTTACGTATGAAAACTCAAAAAAAAAACCTTCTTAAAACATTAATCTTAATAGGTAAATACGATATTGTAATATTCTGACGTCCTGTTTATGTGCAAGCATTTTGAATAGGATCTTGAGGGTTCAAAACTTGAAAAGTTACAATGTGTCTTCTGCAGTCACTAACTGTATCTTAGACACAAGTACTTTTAAGATTTCTATGGGTGATTAATAGAACTAGGAAGAAATCGGAGAGACTGAAAGCAACAACCTGCCTTCAGTGGTGATAGTAGGCTATGCTCGTATTTTTCGTATGAAAAAAGGGGATGTAAGGGTGCGTCCACATCTGGCGAATGCGCCGCGAATGCGCAGCACGCGAGCCGATCGCGAGCTGTCCGCGAGCTGCGCGCGTGCATTTTTGTTCGTGCGCCGCTTCTGCGCCGCCCGCGCTCAGCTCGCGCGCGACCTAAGCGCCGCACGCGAGCGGCGCGCAGGCGGCGCGCGACGTCTGCCATCTTCGATAGTACTGAGCCAATATACGGAACTGTAAGGGCGAGAACTGATTGCGCGCAGATCGCGCGCCGCTCGCGCGCCGCTCGCGCGCTCTATACGAGCCTTGCGTGAGCTGCGCTAAAGAGGCGCACCGAACTATTGCAGTGACTGCACGCGCGCAGCTCGCGGACAGCTCGCGATCGGCTCGCGTGCTGCACATTCGCGGCGCATTCGCCAGATGTGGACGCACCCTAGAATGACGAATAAGCGTATAATGACGAAAAATTATGTAATAATATAATTGTAAGTAAAATTAAACTGTGAGAACACTCGTAAGGAACGAGAGGTGTAGAGACGGAATGGGGAGGCTTTTGCCCAGCAGTGGGACAATTCAAACTAAGTATAAAAAAAGTAAAACGAATCGTTTTGGACTGAGAATTGTGAGCAAAACCGAATTTTTAGTAGATAAACTTTTGCATATTAATGTCTATTTACAGAAAGTGTAGAACTTACCTACTTCTAGTATGTACTTCTACATAGTAGGTATGGTCTCTTAGAATAAGATATTCTTGTAAAATTTCCTTGGATCTGTGTTGTTACAATTACCTAACCGTAGAAAGATAATAATATATGTTGTAATTAATATACCTTATAATATCTTCCGTGAAATTGATGCATGAATTTAATTAGCTGCATATCTAAATGTCCTATATATAGGATATCTTACTTCACTTCACTTTCACTAAACTATCACTTGTCGGATTAAACGATAAGAGCAATTTTACGGACCCCGCATGCGTCAATTTTACGCATTTCTTCAGGGTAAAATCTCTTTAATAAACATCACATTTTCTTGAGATAAATAGTTTTACTTTTTAAACATTGTTTATAGAGGTTGTTTTGAAGATTAAACAACACAAAAGATCTACTTGAATTGCTACTAATCGAATATAAGTTAAACTTAGGTATATTCGGCATTCTATTATCTATATGCAAGTTGGTATGGTTGGTACTTAGGTAGGTATCTATTGGCTAAAGAATGGTCGAATAAGAAGGGGTTGGCATGAAAACTCCTTTGCGTGAGAAAATAGAGACATTCAGCATCTGAAATAGGTAAGAAACAATATATCATCCAGCACCTAACTCTTCCAACGAGAAGTGAACCGTAAGAACGCGATAAATCGGTATTTGTAAGATATTACGGTATCCCCATGTCACATAAGGTCCTGGTAGGTATTCAGCGAATATTTAATAGATAATCTTTATAAAGAAATGCTTACCGTTAATCTTGAACCATGCGTGACCATGCCTGCGCGTATGAATTCACTATCTGCCCAAAAGTTATGAGGATTCACCCAAAGTCGAATGAAAAATGGCGTTGCATTTTATTCTCCATGGTTTGACCTTTTCAGTTTGCGTTTTGGTCGAAATACATTTATCAAATAAAATTTTAAGTTCTCTACAGTTCGCCTGTTGAGATTTTTCATGCAGGCGGATTCTTTGTTTAAAAAAATATTTTAATTAGTATGGTTGGTTGGTAGATCAACCTAGGTACCTACTACTACTAGTAGTGCCTCTTCTTACCGAAGGACTGATTTACGGCTTGGCTGACTTGTAGCTTGGCTTGGCAATCTGCCATGATTGTGTCCCGAAGGAGTGTAGATATTGATGATGGTCAATAGCTTTCAAAATAACTGACTGAAATATTATTTCATAAAGATTTAATGCAACCTCACTGAACTCGCTGCCTTTTCCTTGCCGACCGTGTTCTTTTTCCTAGCTTTTTGCTTCATTTTCTAGAAGTTTCGGGACTCCTGAACCAAGAAACTTGTTGAAGTATATTAGTTTTCGTTTTAATGATTCTCTGGGAAGTTATGAACAGTTAACGGTTTTTTGTACCTTTCAACCCATTCAAACCAAAGCGACCTTCAATTTGAGTCCTGTTTTTGCCTTATTATCTGGACATTTATAAAACTGCTTTTCGAAAATAAATGCAGTTCCATCCTTAAGTTGTAAAAATGCACAAAAAAACGTCGGCTACAATCTTTACTTGAAACAACAGTTTACATACGAGGTTTCTATAAAAATAAACCTCAAAAATAAATATTTTTACCGGTTGTTTGCGCGGTTTGTCTCAGGTGTTTGTTACACGAATTTATTTCTTGCGAACAAATCCACACGGTTATAAATTTTGTATAATAGCGCACATGACGCGTTCTTACAAGCTCCCTTTGAAGATATGAAAACGCGAGCTATGAGAATATACCACCCACGTATTTATGGTTCAATTAATCACTGATTTAAGGCTAATTGAACCAAAGCGAGTGCTAAAAGGCCTTGTTTTAAAATTGTAATAGGTTAAAAATAAGTATGGTTGAGTTATTTCAGGGAAAATTGACATATTGCTGGAAAATTACGCTGTTTATTCTTCCCACTCTTGAATGTTAGAACTAACACGATTATTATTTAGCATTAATCTAAAATTAGAAATATATTTCATAAGGAAATAAGTACCTAAGTATAGGTACATAATCAGAAACCCGTGGCCTAAGGTCATTCAACTCGTAGAGTTCACAAGAATCAGGCAGATATCCTTCCTCCATTAGGATTGTGAAACATGTGTAGGTAACTGTACATATATACTTATGTACATACATATGTGTGTATATCTACAGGGCACATGTTTTGTTCCTGGAAAGTTCTAATAAATAACAAGTGAACATTAGCTGCTCAGTGGGGGGTCAATCAGACGCATCCGAAAACAAGGAGTTGCATGTTATGAAGTACATATTTATTAGCAAATGGTAACTAGGTCAACGTAATTCTGAGAACACGTAAACAATAAACACAATATAATTATTACTTATATACCTACCATAACATTGTATTGTTTGTTGTGGCGTAATTTACCTTCCCAATGTTACAAAAACATTGAAATAAGTCTTTCATAATTTATCTACTTACTTATATTTTTTTCTAAAAATTATGGGCAGGTCGCTTCCAACAGGTATCTGTGGGAACAAAGGGGGAGGCCTATGTTCAGCAGTGGACGTCCTATGGCTGAGATGATGATGATGATGATTATGGGCATGAGATAAAAATCTTACCTTACCATATAGATACCTACATATTTCTTGAAAACCGAATTCGGTCATGGTCACTGTCCCAAAAAAGTGACTATCTGCACAGATACCTATCTATGACTATTATGGGTCAGCAAACTAACTTGTGAAAGGAACTTTTTATTCGACCGAAGGAATCCCATGATTTATAGCGGGATGAAGGGGATCTCACATTTAAGGAAAGCTTACAATATTTAAAAAAATATATATATCCTTAAATATTCAGTTATGGGTATATATTTTTTAGAGTTATCAATCTGGACATAGGTAATAAGCGATAGGAGAGCTTCATATCAATCAGATAAGCGGTTTTTATGCCCGAGCAAACAAACGGAACTGTCCTCTCTATGATATTAGTTTGGTCATGATTGATGAACTAATATCTAACTGAATAACGATGGGTGAGTATATGAACCTTCATGCTTATGATATATGTATATGAACCTACCAAGCTTCGGTAGAGTTTCATGGTTCAAACACAGATTACCTTAATAGTTACTTCGGATCAACTAAGAGCTCGCGTAGGTAAGGCTACAATATGTATCTGACTGACATGTACCTATTTTTGTTTCGGCTGTAGTCACCTAACAGGGATTACACAAATGTCTAAAAATAATATCGTAACGAATTTTTATAAGCCGTAGAGTTAGAAATATGATTTTAAGGTGTTTTTGCCATCGCCCATTACCGCTTACGTAACTGGATCATAAGTGAGGGTTTAGTCACTAGGTAAGACCTACGTACCCTTTTAACACCCCTAAACGAGCTGCGAGAGGAGGATTTCCACAGGATAAAAAAATGTAAGCCACGTTATCATTATCATAATACTGAATCCAGTCATGTAGGTAACAAAAGGGGCAAAGAACTTCACGCTCCCATTATAATATAGGGCTGAACATTATTCATGGGCCTTTCGCGTTATTACCATAATAAAAACTGCGGAAATAAAAAGAGTAATTTGACACAAACGTCTTGTGGCGTATCCAGCACTTAGCCACGCTATGTATGAGCTATAAAACTCACTTGTTTTTATAAAAGAAGCCACATCAGGATTTTTATTGTTAGACAACGAAGGCGCTTCTAGTCATTCAGATTTATTAGGACGTCGATTAGTACTGAATAGCAAATTTATTGCCTATGAAATCGTGGTTTTATAGGTTTTAAATTGAATGTGAGCACTAATTCATTGTGAAATAGCTCGTATAAATTAGAAGCCGTATTGTTTGGTTCATACAGATGTACGATAATGGATTTGATGTCTGAAATTACTAAGGTTGAAGTTGTGTAAAGCATAATTTTACTTTAGTAGAAAGATTTAGGTAAGAAGATTTTACCTATTTTCAATTGTTCATAAGTCATCATGTTCACATTGCCCACAGACAGACTTCAAGAAACGAATCCGAAAAACAAATTCCCTTAATCCTTTGAGCATTGAGGTTCTCAAATATGCTTTGGGGACCCGAACTTCACTTGCGACTCCAAATGTGACCCTCACCCTGCTTGTCATATATTTTACATAGAAAAACCACTACGCACCACCTCCATGAATTGTAGACGTGACTTTGTGCCTACCATGTATATGCTCACGTTTTGTTTTTATGGCAACACTGATCAGCGCGCGAAGTCGACATGTGTTTTTTTGCAGTCAAATATAGTAATGACGATCATCATTTAAATGAGTGTATAATGGATGTATCCGCGATGACGTGTCTTTCGACTTGTATGTAGGTATTATATGACATATATGACTTGTATACCTACCTGCCTACATTTCGTCATCTAGGTAAGTAGTTAGGTGCTTTTTACGGAAGTTGAGCAAAAAGTTTGAATTGTAGGCAAAAGTATTTTATTGGGAATAGAGGTTTTGTACATATTAGAGCACCAGAGTTCATAAAAGATTTTGTATCTAAAGACTAGGTAGTTGTTCTTATGATTGCAGGCGACAGTTCAGCATCACACAGCTTTGCTTATGTTTTGATAGAAAATGCGATGTTAAGGGAACCTAACCCACATTATATTTCGTGTGCATTATTTTAATGGTCTTCGTTAAAAATGGCGATGACAAACTCGAGTGCTCAGTTTATGATAGAGATTAGATTAAAAGGTCACTAGTTTTCATACTAATCTCTTGTGATCGCTGTAGGTACTTCTACAATACGTAGATACTTGATATTTTCCAATTTAACTTTCAGAGCTTGCGCGAAACGATATGCAGCTCGCTTGCTTTTCATTCATAAAGCCGGAAACGAAGGAATTTTAATATGCATATTGAAATGGTTGCTATAAAGAATATTTTATGAAATTACGTCTGGAACAACTCATGAATTTTCACCATTCCATAAGCATTGACCTGAAAATTTCCAGTAGCACAATCGAAATTCTATAGGTAGAACGAATGCCTGAGATCGGAATTATAGAATTTAAGATTGTTTTCCTGATTTCAAAGGATTTTCGACCGAAGCTCAAGCTATAGGTATCTATTTGTAGGTACCTAGGTATCATGGCGTCGACGTCTGCAGTACTTGACCGTTAAAATAAAATCCTACTTTATATAGCTTCGAATCTCAGAAGTTGAATTTTACAAGTTATAGTCTGTCTAGAAAACGAACACAAGTAAGATTTTTACTAACCACTGGGCCTGCTCGGTACACCCGTATGAAATGAATCTAGCGTACGACCAATACAAACTTCTTGTCTATAGGTATAATCATCTCTATAATAATGGTAGATCCTTGATCACATTACCACTTCACTGGAAGTGACATCCACTGCAGTGACGCATCTAGGATAATGAAGTCGGAACTCTTGGTACCTACCGTCTCGTGGGAAAGCGGCCATGATTGGCTTTTGTTTCACATCAAACCCAGGATAACTTCGCGCCAGACAATTCTATTGTGCGCGAAACTTTTGTGTGAGGGATTTTTAACTGGATTTTAAAATAGGTTCCTATGGAAGCTATAGTTGGTAAGCTTTTTATTCGAGAACCGCATCTAAGGCAGGCGAACCAATATTTGAACAGCCTTAAACATACACCGTCTTACCACAAAAACTTTTAAACGTCAGTTTAAGCCTTGTCTAAAAAAATGACAAATTATGACGTTGACATATGGTTCATTTTGCAGCCACAATTTTTTTAGACAAGTGTAAAACCGGTGTTTAAGTTTTTGTAGTAATGCCAACATAGTTTGTTTAAGAAATATGTCACCAAAATATTTTACGTTCTAAAATAAAGATTTCTACGGAATATACTGTTACTGTTACAGCCTTTTTTATCGTCCCACTGCTGGGCGCAGGTCTCCTCTCACACGGAGAAGGATTGAGCATTAATCACAACGCTTGCTCAATGCGGGTTGGTGATTTCAGACTACAGTCCAGGTTTCCTCAAGATGATTTCCTTCACCTTTTTATCAGCCATTGGTGTCCAAGATTTACTTAGAAAGTACAGACAAACTTAGAAAAGTTGCATTGGTACTTGTCTGACCTGGAATCGAACCCGCGTCCTCATACTCGAGAAGTTGGTTCTTTACCCACTAGGCCACCACGACCCCACCACACACCAGGACCCACGACGGAATATACGATTAAAGTATATTTCTGAAGGCTATTTCGATATCTTTTGTAATCTGAAAGGATAGATAGAGAGATTACACTCAAGGACTGCGGCCTCAATAGGCTATTTTCCTGACGTACCCTAGGGCTTAGGGGATAACTTTGCAACACCCGATTTTATAGCTAAGAAAAGTGTTATGCATTATTATTTGAAGTGCTGGTGGTCGATCAATCTGCAAGCTGATAAGAATTGGTTGTAATAATTAATTTCAAGATAACTTTGATTTACTTATGGTTATACCTCTTTTTGAAAATCTCGTCCGAAATTACTTTATACGATGTCTGAAGATAGAATTTGAGTAAAATTCAACATCATCTAGCAAGTCTAGAAGCAGTCTCCACTCTCATCTTCTATGTGAAGAATTTCTAATATACCCACCGCTTGTGTTGGATGAAGTTTCACTGGCTGATTAAATTATAACATCATTTTGTATCATGTCATCTGCTGCAGCCGATGTAGTACAATCCCTCGGGGCGAGTAGCCTCGATTGGTTATTGTTTTATATCCCTACGGTCTGAAGTGTGAACTTCACGATAGATATTTTTATAGCTAAAGATATCAACTTTAATATTCATTATTTTGACGTAAATGCTAAAAAGGTATTTTTAGTTACGTGTACCTGCATTAAAATTGCAACCATCCTCCGAGCCTTTTCCCAATCATGTTGGGGTCGGCTTCCAGTCTAACCGGATTCAGCTGAGTACCAGTGCTTTACAAGAAGCGACTGCCTATCTGACCTCCTCAACCCAGTTACCCAGGCAACCCGATACCCCTTGGTTAGACTGCTGTCAGACTTACTGGCTTCTGACTACCCGTAACGACTGCCAAGGATGTTCAATGACAGCCGGGACCTACAGTTTAACGTGCCATCCGAAACACAGCCAATGGTGTCTAAGATATACTTAGAAAGTACATACAAACTTAGAAAAGTTGCATTGGTACTTGCCTGAAATGGGATCGAACCCGCACCCTCATACTTGAGAGGTTGATCCTTTACCCACTAGGCCACCACGACTTTTTCATTCTTTTTCATTCGACATTAAAATTGCAACCAATGGTCTAATTTTTTAATTTTAATACCTAGTTGTTTTCTGTTGGACAAATGCATGTTTACACCTACATCAGTATTTAGATTGATATTTAAATGTACTATAAATAGAGACACCTTCCAAGAAACTGAAGACATAAAAATAATAGAAGTGCCACAACAATTTCTCCAGTATCAGAACCTGTCTTGCAGTAACGGATAGCGTAATTTTCACATGAGCGGCGGTCTAGTCGAGTAGCTCATTTCTCAGGATCCAACTTATCGTGCTTTCACAAACTCGCCGAGAGCTCTTCCATTTGCATTAAGTTATTTCATGTCGTGAAATGTGACGTCACGCGAGAACGCGATACATTCTGTTGCGAGTGATAGATGAGGGGTTAAATGAAACTATCGCATTTTTATTTCCTTTCGGTTTGAGGAAATATGATAAAAAAATCAAGTTTCATGATCTTTGATAAATATATATTTTTTAATGATTGCCATTGATACGTTATTGTCAAGACAGAAATCGTTATAGAACAATAGAAATGCATCAAATATATCTTAGAACAGTGACAATAAATAAAGGTAAGATACATATAGGTACTATATTTATCAGCATCAGCAAAAGTATCTTCACTTTATAAAAAAAAATACTCAAGCTCTTTAAAGTCGTTACTCAAAAGCTATTTGTCGGTTACAAACCAAATAAAGTCTGACAATCCTCGATTTAAGATGATTGCTTTCTTTCAACTCAATTATTTAAAGTGAATTCGAGTAAATTGAATTTAAGACTGACTGACTGCAATTTGTCAGGTTTGATTAAGGTCCTTAAGTTTAAAGTCCTATATTTTAAATTGCACACTAATTCATGAGGGTGCTTTTAAAAAATCCGGTGTGAGTGTTTTGTTTGTTGAGCCAATGTTAATTATTTACTTCGTTGAGTACACAGAGTGTATAAATATTAAGGGCGTCGTTAAAATAGATTGAAACTGAGATTCAGCCAAGATCCAGCAGAGATAAACGACGCAATAAAACTCTTATGACGGACTTTATTGTTGGCGGACTTAAATTGTACTAACAAACGTCTATCTCTGACGCGATCTTATATACAATCATCTGATTAAATTGCGTAACTATAGGTACTTGGTAGGGTGTCAGGGTCCGTAAGCGAGCGTGACCAATTAGGCCGCGTTTCCACTGACGCGGAGCTGGGCGGAGAGGAGCGGAGAAGAGCGGTGAAAAGTGGTCAGTGTTTCCACTGAAGCGGAGCTGGGCGGAGAGGGGCGGAGAGGAGCGCAGCTGGGCGGAGAGGAGCGATGAAGATTTTGAATGCACCTAGTGACGTAACGAAGACAACTGACACACTGCACGCGAGTCACGCACCGCCCCGCTCCGTACCGCCCCGCTGTCGTCCGCTCTGCATCCCAATGCTCGCTGTCCTCCGCACTGCACCGCCTCGATGTAAGAATATTCGCTCAGCTCTGCTCCACCCCGCTCGTACTGTTTCCATTGAAGCGGAGCGGAGATTTCAAGCATAGTCATTGGTCAATTTGTGCACCGCTAAGCTCCTCTCCGCCCAGCTCCGCGTCAGTGGAAACGCGGCCTTGTCATTTATCATTATCATTAAAATTGACGTGTGGCGTTTGTCAAAGTGCCATCAAAACAGACAAAGTTGGTCAAAAGAGACACTACGGTACCGCCGGCCATAGTGGTAGCGACAATGGAACCGATAGCGGTTGCGGTAGTACTTGAAAAAGAATTAATTTAACAAAAACAAATGCAATAAATACTTGGGCACCTACACACAGTTTGAATGTTTTTTTTTTTTTTACAATTAAAACACTACGGGATTAGCATTGCTATTAATAATCCTCGTTAAAATAAATAAAGTGATCACAAGCCACTTGGCATATTAAGTTGGTAAGTATTGTATAACAGCTTCAATATTTTCACATCACTTCGTAATTATTCATAACAGATCCTTCGTATAGCGAAAAATCCCGTGGGATATTGACATAATTAGTTCGCCTGACTGCCGGATTCCTGATGGCACTATGATAATAATATGTCATACTTACGTACGTAGATGATTCTGTACATTAAATGTAAATTGTATATGGACTGTACGCGAATTAAACTATTAGGTAGTCTTAACTTTACCCATCAATGCGATTTTGCCGGGTCAGTATTAATAAAACTAAGCACTATTTGTATTCCTCAGCAAGAAGGGAGCATTCTTACTTCGAGTCGTATCCTAATCTCCCAATACATGACTAAAGCTTCCTGGATTTACTCGTAGAAGTTTGTGCAAAGTTTTTGTACTTCACTCATAAACTTCAAATACTGTACAGAACATTTTTTTGTCCGCCAGACACGTGCGAATGGTACACCGTGCGTGGACAGAATTCCCAAGTAGATAGAAAACGCTTTTTCAAACAAGTGGCTTTATGTCAGCCCATATTTCAGCTACTTCTTGAGGAAAAAGTAAATGAGCGCCCTTTTGTACCCATATTAACCTTACGATATGTTTCGAACGCTATCATGCGCGTATATGAAGCAAATAATTTGCTTTCATAGCTATTACAGGGTTGCTCTGATAAGAATACTAGCTATATATTATGTAGGCAGTACTCCTACGCAATATCATAACAACGGCATCGTAAAAGCTATTTTAACGAACGTCTTCGCATCGGGATGGTTGTTTCAGCAAGTGAACGACTTTCAAGCAATAAAGCACAGAGAGACGTTTTACGCTGGTTTTATTGAAGTTTTTTCTACGCCACATTTAAGCGACGCGACGTGATGCTGCGTCCCGCAGGGTGGATCAAGCTGTCAATGCCAACATTCCGTGAATGGGCCCGTTTTGAATAACGTGTTCCTATACAGTGCCTCCTTAATCCTTCAGCTTGAAATTTTTGACGTAATAGGGATGGCTTTATGCATAATTCTCGAGCGACGATCATTAAAGCTGTCGGATGGCGGGCGCGCGCGGTAATGAACCCCGCGATCGTGCGCTGTTGTCTCTCTCAGCGCTAATTGCTGCACACTTATTAAGGTCGAGACGCGGCAACAGTTGAAAAATGCACTCCAAAACACAAAGAGATAGTTTGCATAAGCGCTTTGAGATAGGATTGTTCGGATGTTTGTTCCAGACAGCAAAGGTTTTCAGATTACAATTATAGGTCGACAACAATTCACTACCCGTTGATACTTTTAGTGGAAATAAAATCGTGTTAGACGTTTAAATTGAGTGGAATCGAGGTCGAGTTAAGCCTACGAGCACGTGATCGGAATTTCAGGAGCGATTCGTAAGCGAAGCTGTAGACCTCTCGTCGTTCAGGTGTTCGCCAATATACCGGGACTTTTTTGTATGCATTGAGTACTACCTAGATTGTTTACTGCGAACCGTGTGTGTAAATTTCGTTTAACACGTAAAGTTGGGAGGGTTCTTGAAATAAACTTTTAAGAAGGTGGGCTATAAACACCTCGGACTTAGGTAAGTACAATTGCAACATACCAACTTGGAAATTACGTTACCTGAAGGGTATACCTATTATTCTTCTTGATTAGTTTTTTGGGTCTTCGTGATGGCAGTAAAATCGGGGAAAATATGGCAACTGAGATGGGCTTGTATTGTTGTAAGAAATTAGCGAGTTTCTCTCCAGCCGTGTCGGCGCAACGTGTTGATTACTTTTTAATGAATGTTTGATGGGAAAACGGCAATTATTGGGTCTCTTTATCGAAATTATAGCTACAACAGGTTCTGGAACGTTTGTAATGGAAAATGTTTACATACACTTTTATAAATAATTTACGTTGCTATGTAATCAGTTTAACTCTTCGTGCATGTAAGTGATATTTTAATCTTTATTTATAATTTTTCTGAATAATGCAGCCAATTAGTGTCAATTATCTAACCTTGGCTTTATGGAAACATATTTACTTAAGTTTTGTCACTTTGGCTGTAGTTTTATATACTTGTACGAATGCTTAATTTATTTCTCTTGATTTCACCGTACCCTTTTATGATAGCAGACTACGTCAGAAATATGTACAAGTTTGATCTAGCAGCGTTGTGATAAAGTGGAAGTATATTTCAGAATCGGGACGCCTCGTTTATGGGTATAGATGGAGTATAGACAGCTAAAAACGGTGTGTAAAAATCTGGGACCATCCACTGCCTTTCTGTCTTTAACCAAACATCATTTGATGGAACACTTAATTAAGGTAGGTAGATTATCTACCGTAGAAACACCAACCAACCTATAATAGCAGTATTAAAAGAAACTTGAAAACTGTAAGCTAAAAACAGTATTCATATTTTTTAAATTGATAATTAGTACCATTTTCACTTAACCGAAAAACGTGCCAAAAATATTTAACAATTACTTTGTCTTTGTACATTTTGTACTAAACACGGTGACAAATTCAATATATCTAAAGTGGAATGACAAGGCTTCGAGCCGTTGTATAGATTGCTTCCGTTATCTATCATGACGGATCAGAAGATTGAAGAATCGTGTTCGATGGAAACAGATTCCATTTGGAGATTGCATTTGAAATCTTACAGGGTTAAACGTGTTGGATAGCCAAATTACAAGTTGTTTAGATCGTGTTGTACCTTTTTGATGTAAAATCTATTAAGGTAGATATATAAAATATGTCAATTTTTCGTTGTAAATTTATAGCTCAAGTACGAGCTTACCCAAACCAAATGTTAAGGGTTTTTTCGGACTATTTAGTAGTTCGAACGGGACGCGAGTGAAACCGCGAAAAAACTAGTATTATATAAAGCGGCTTTTTTCTAAAAATATTTCAAAAGGTAAGTTATCAAAGCTGAAAAGGTTCATTACATTTTTCACGCGATGAACCAATGATTTTTTATGGCCAGGTTTTAAGCTTAGTCGGTTAACTAGCTATGACTTCTTTGTTAAGTAGACTGCAGTTACTTTTTGGCCTTTTTAGCAGATGTTCCAAGTTTCCAGAATTTTGGTACCAAATACAGAAACAATCTGATACAGAATATAGAACAAGTACGCGTTAGTAATGCAAATATTTTGTGTATTACTGCAACGATTCGAGTCACGTAGCGCAGAAGACGAACAAAGTGCACTAGTCGACAAGTCTATTAAGTGCATCCTCGCTGAATAATCTTAGCACCAGCCTTAATACTCATGTGAAAAAAGAAAGAAGGTTTAATTACCACGATAGGCTATGGTGCTGACAGTTGGCTAATTGATTTGAATCCTTCAATATAATTGCATAAAACACATAGGTAGGTAAAATATCACGTAGGCATGCTAATGCTGTATCCATCCATCACAGCCCCTAGGTTGTCTTGTCTGTCTTCGGATGTAGACCTCCTCCAAATCTTTCCATTTCTGCCTAATTCTTGCCATACTTACTCATATTTTAAATTCTCCGTAAATAAATCTACTGACGTTATGGAACTCACATTTTCTCTTGGATACCTAGGTAGGTACATTGGTTCTCGGATGTTTGCATACAGACGGACTGCAATTAATATGCAAACTAGATGAGTTACTCAAAAACTTTATGATTCAACTACACTGTCTAGAAACAACAAGACTGACAACAGAAAACTATTTTGTACCTGATTTTTTTTCTGCATTTTAATGGCCTCTGAAGTCCACTTTCTTCTTCTTACATTTAAGAGCTCAGCTCTTGTCGGTGCAGCTCCTTCCATTTACGTTTATCGAGTACCAACTTCTGAACCTCCTTTTACAGCCTTCACCTTCTTTTAAATTTGCTTGATGCAGCTTTACCTTTGACGACCCCTTCCCTCTTTCCTTCGATCATTTTTCGTCCAACCAAAATCATAAGTCATGTGCGATGCGCAAACCCGGAGGTCGTCGGCCAATAATAGGATATTTATTGACTTAGACCAAGTCAATATCGGTATACACACAAACATGTACCCGATATAAGTTGATATGTACCGCGACTAGTTTAGCTGGATCCACGAGGGACCGAAATATGGCCGCTATCATATTTGTTGACTACCATGCGGTAATATGATTATGTTGGCGGTTGGTTTTAGATAGTTGTTGTTGTTTTATTTTAGTTTCTAACTGGCTGGCAGTGGTTAATTTTGTGAGTAAACTGTGATTTGTTGTTCCGCGAATTTAATCGTCCGTAATATGGTTTGTTGTTAAAACAAACCATTTTGTATATACTCATATTTCGTTGCGGTTTTACGTGCATTTCTGCGCAAACCCGATTATGTGTATAGTTTATAGTTTGATGTTTTCAGACATAACTTTTTGTTATATGATTTTTCTTCTACTACTAGCATCTAAAATGAGTTTCCATAAGTACTACTCCCAAAAAGAAACATCAAAAAAACATAAGCCCCAAAACGCAGCACGTAGTCAAAAGCCAAGTGCCCCGAATAAACGTCTCCAGCCTAATACAAGTTTTGATTGCGGGCTTGGTAAGCAAATCTGACGGCATGCAGTCCCGAGGGTCGCTGTCTGCTTTGCAAGTCAATTCCACTGCACGCTGCATTCCAACATTCAACATTTTTGTTTTGGAATAAAACCTGAGTCAAACTGTCGAGAGCTTCCAACCTTTTGTTTAAACAGAACGAGTTCAATGAAATAAAGCCCGAAATTTTCATCATGTTTTCTCTAGCTGATTTTGTTTTTATTTTCCACAGAGTATCTGTTTGTCTGGTTCTCGTTTTGGTGTTTTTTGGTTGCGGTGTCGATTTTAATGAAAGTTGGAAGAGGTCTGAAGACTCATCATTCAGCTATGCCATTCATTCAGCAAGAGACTAATAATACTGGAGCGTGGCTTTCATTTGAGTTTAAAATTACACTTTAGTAGCAACAGATAGATACTTTACAGTTTTATTTGTTTATCAATTTATAAATTCCCTAGTGAAATCATTGTCCGTTTCCAAACAGGTAGTAATAAAATTGCAAAGCAGTGAACCGTTATTTTACAACTTTTTAAAGCAATGTTAGCTACGCTAAAAATGAACATGGAATGTCATAACACTCGGTTTCATTACTTTATCTCAATTATTTTTTAAATAATGGTTTTCAAAACTTAAATACATCTCGTCAGTATTAAATAAGGTCGTTTAGCTTAACACGCTGACGTAAGGTACCGTGAAATATTGCCCATTATGAGTTCAGTTTGCACAGCTATTCCAAGATTGTATGCAATTTACGAAGACAAAGAATTTCAGCTAAATATTTAATCTGCGTGCCTTCGCTCCGAGCTACAGGGCAGTATAGATGAAAATGTTGAATATTTGAAACTTTGACATCAACACACTATCGGTTGAGGTTTTCTATGGGTAGGCTTTCTAAACTTGATGACATGCCGTAGTATGGGGTCGTTCGACGTTTCGCCCCATAAGCGATTGGGGCGAAACGACGAACGACCCGTAGTATGTCACTTTTGAAAGTTTCGACTTATATTCTGAAATACTTTATTTTGAACGCTACTCACGCGCTGTATAGGAAATTAGGCTCGTCTTATAGCTAAAAAATAGACACGTGGTGTTGCCAATTTAGCCTGAGCATCATGCGTCGGTCGATGCTCGATTCAACTTGGAATGACAAGAAAAGGACATTGTCATTTATAGCTGAAGCTGAAGCTTATGTAGCTGAAGAGTGTGTTCGCTAGTTTTCTCAGGGACGACTGGGCCGATTTGAAAAAAAAAATCAGTAGATATTAAATAGCTTACTTACCAAGAAAAGTTTTGGCTAATTTATATCTAGGTACGCGAATCAAATGACGCGGGTGAATCCCTGGGCAGATTTTAGTGTAGGCAGCCTATTTATGAGCTGACAGTGATTGATATTTCTGCAACAATATGTAGTAGTTGTTTGAAGTGGTTTACAGTGACGGGTGTCAAAATATAACTTAAAATGCATCCAAAATTCCCTGACCAAACTACATCTGGCTTTGACAGGCGCTTTTGTGTCATTCATAATACATATTTAACAATACCTAAGTATGACATTGTCATTTAAAAAGGAATATACTTTGTATTATGTTTAATATTACATAACAGTACGAGTAGCAAATACTACTTAAAATATAAATAAATAGCTTAGGAAGTTTAGAGACAAGAAACTCATTCGTAATAACTTGTCAATCCTTTGATAACGAAATACGAGATAGTTCCTTCCGACTTCCGACTAACTCTGTCGTCTCAAATTTCATGTAAATCTATTCAAATTTTACGGTTTGATTAAGCATCCAATGTTTGCTTTAGTTACCTATACTTAGTAAGGAATAGACTCAACAATGAGGAATTTATGTTGTACGCTTTAGTGAGATATAAGTTAATTTTAGAAATGAATTAGGTAGGTACCTACCTACATATGTATTGTTATTTTACATGTACCTATAGTAAGATCCAGTAAGATTCAGAATGCATATATATATTTTTAAATAATTTATACGAGATCTACTGAGGAAACTATTGGAATCTGCGCTATACTTATTCAATCGACGAATAAACGATTAGATGATTTTTATATTTCGAATTTAGAACACTGGGCAATTACGTACTTGTGGAAAGATTTAAAAACCTTGTATATGTTTATGAAGTTGGGATTCAAGTTAATTTAGAGTGATTTGTTATATTAACACCTAAAAGAAATTTTTCACCTAAAACTTTTTTTTCATAACTTTGAGATATACTTACTACCTTTTGGGTAAAATGCTGGAATACTTAGAAAGACCAACAATAATTTCAGACTTTATTCGACATACCTATAAACGATTAGGTTTCTACCTACAACAAGCGCACCACTAGTTCATTATAAAGTCAATAACATCATCACATTAATAAGTCTGTCACAAGTTGCAGCGCACGTGTGATACCATCGGATTGCCTATCTGCTGCTGTCATGTTCTGTGTCGGCTGTAGGAAGTATTGTGATGTAAGTGGGAGCTTGTTTACAGCCTTTGTAGTACGTACCTAGTGGGAAATGTATTTAAAGGATCATTTTGCTGATATAGAGCGCTGGGCAATACGAACTGTGAAATGATTTAAAAAAGCTGTCGGAGTTTATGAAGTTGGGTTATCCGCGGTTATGTGGAAAACATACAAACATACGAATTGTGAACCTCCTTTTTGGGATGTTGGATAAAAACCCCAACCGGTCTCAAAAAACAACACAAGAGAATGAAGATATTTCTATGCACAACTGTCCATAATTGCACTGTACACTGTACATTTTATTGCCACCAATATTCTGAACAAAAATCCATGCAATGTCCCAGTCACAATCCCAAAAAAATACATAAAATAGAGGACGTACGAATCGTAAAATTCTTACTTTGTAAAATCTTTGACTGCAGCATTTCCTTTAAAGGCGATAACTGGAGCTACCTGTCTTTTACCAAGATTTATCTATTGGTGCAATATGAGAACATTTTGCTTCATGGAACAGAATATGGCAACAACGATTTTTCTATGAAGAGAACAAATACACATTCTCTAAGATATTATCGCTACACTGTCGAAATGAATATATGTAAGTGTCGATGAAAATTTTTATGGCAAAGATTTTTCCTGATTTTTAATGCAACAATCTCTGCAGGCGATCTTGAGTATCGGTCATAGACAGTTTCAAATTTTATGAGCACTTATGCAAACAACAAAGACACTATCCCTAAAACGCTTCCTTTTTCGGGCAGGCACATGGTTCCGATAATTCAAAGCTGTGATGAATCTATCAATTTGTTAAATATATCAATAGTGTGTGTGTGTGTGATGTACCTATAGTTTAAAAAGTATGTACGTAAAAATATAGCTTATGTTACTCGCAGATAATATAGTTTTCTAATGGTGAAAGAATATTTAAAATCGGTCCAGTAGTTTTTGAGTTTATCCATTACAACCAAACAAACAATGTTTCTAATATTATATATAGTATAGAAAGTGCATACATTTTATATTTAAGTGGCTTTTGGTTTAGATACCATTTTCCAGCTACGATGCTCTTCATAGCACAATTTTCTCACTGAGCCCTAATCCCGCATGACCAAACGATTACCGTTATTTAGTAGTTTCGCACACATTATAACAGATGGCCGTAATTAAATTATGCAAAACACGTGCTTTGGCCTCTCGCGTACACTAAAGCGGTTAATTGAGAAGATTTTGTTTGAGAATCCCCTAAAGTATTTTTTTGATCGCCTTTCCCTCGGAATTGGCTCATTTATAACTCGGACAATCTGCTTAGGCTGTACCCCGCTGGTGGGAAGGCTGAGAGGATATTCTATTTTCATGTAAAGGGCTCTGCGTGGGACCACAGCTTCCACAACAAGGGCTTAGAATAATAGACGACCTTACACCCCTGAATATATTGTAAGAGGAACAAAAATTCTTCCGAACGAGTTTAAACAGGCATTTCTTTTACAAAAATAATGTTGGTGTTGCGGCTTGAACAGTTTTTGTTATTGTCAAGTTTTGTTCATTGACCTCGCCTTGATAATGTTCAAAGCTATGTAGATTGAACCTGCAACGGGCAATTACCTACATTGTTTAGATAATTTTCAGACACACGTGCAACTGATAAATGAAGATGAGTAATTACTCTTTGAAATTAATCTTGAAGTTATTTACTTGTTTTGATTTATTATAATCACAAACAACTATTATATACAACAAAAGTATCTCGTCTTTCTTCTAAACTTCGAACAAAATTTGTCCAGCAAAATATTGTCACGAGCATAAAAGGTAACGACACTATAATGTAGCCTAAAGACATTAAAGAACCTACTTTGATAATGGAGGCGTGATGATACTTTAAATCATTTTACTGTTCGCCGCCTACTATTAAGATTTTGCGAAAGAAAATCTATTTGTCAGTAATGTTTGTCGGCCTAGAGTTTGATTAACGAGCGGGCTTCGCTACGTTTTGTCACTGATATACTGAGACAAATAGTTTTCACCCAAAAAATCCGACACTCCAAAAAGTTGTTGAAATGCGTGATAAAGGATAGATTACGCATACGTTCGCGATATTGGAAAATGTAGAAACCTATTTTCTGTTCGATATTTATGACCCTCTTGTGAATATTTTATAATGAGATTTTAATGAAGTGCTCCCGATAAAGAATGCTGTTAAAGATATATTTCTGAAAGCTTCCGTCGAACGACTTTTCCTGAAGAACTTAATGGCCTAAACATGGCATGCTTGGTTGTAATAAGTTACAAAGTGGTACCGTACAAAGTCACCTTCATCTTGTATTTGTTGGGATCATAGGAAAGACAGTTGAAAGTTCAGTTCCGATGAGTGAATTGCTGGTACGGAACTGTTTTTAGACCAACCCAAATAAAATTTCAGAAATCTCTCGTTTGTGTTTCTTGTAGTCGCCAGAATTAGAATGCAAAATATTATAGCAGCAATTTCTCACAAAATAAATGTCCTGTAAAAGGGTTTAATACTACGCTGCTTACTTACAACCTATTGACCTAAAAATAAAGCAATTTTTGGGGGGAAATTTTGTTTTACGATATGACTAGCGATAAAACCCAGCTGTGCTTGAACAGTTATATAAAATTAAAATGTCCTAGGTAGCCGTTGCTGGAGTCCAAGCCATTTCTACATTGACCATATAAAAATTTTACGAGTGATTCTCAAACTTAGAAAATACTAGCACTTTATGTAAGTATTTAATGTACAAACATTTTAAACAACTCTATGAAATACTAGTGTATTTTATAGAGTTGAGTTACTAAAATTGAATGCCAAATCTTAATGGATTAAAATATATTTAATGCCGCTAATTTATATCCTAAAACTGATAAATGATTATATTGGCAAAGGATAAATCGCATTTAAATAAAAACCTACTTAACTTTATTTTCCGAGGCGCCTAGTGACGAAAACTCATCTAAATCGATACTTTTCGCCCGCAGCTATAGTGACACCGACACTATAGACGGTATCCGTTCCCTCACGTTCTTATTTATCCAGTAAAGCAAGTTAATTAATGAACTGTCAGTGGGTTTCTACATCGATATGGCGTTCGTGCGTATGAACGCTTCCCCCTCACTATTCCGCCGTGGATCGGAATCTTATTGGAAATTCGCGTGCAATAACTGGTGTACGACAGTAGTATTTTTACTTATTTTACTTTGTTAGTACTTACTACAATTTAGAAATAGGTAATAATAAAGGTTGAATCCGGGCCAAAACATCGAGCCTTTGATGATGTATGGCTTGCAAAAATAAGATAAGATTGTCATTACATCAATATCATCGATCATCTGTAGCAATAATGAACTACTTTGTCATTCGACATTCTATGAAACGTTGCAATATATTATTTCATAGGATATCATATTAAATTATTACCTACGTGTTAAAAAAGGTCACCTTCAGTGCATCTACCTATAGACATGTTATGGTGAGTGAGATGGTCATCCGGGAGTGATACTGATAAAATTGGATGTAAACGGACGCCGTGCCATCGCCAACGTAATGAAATAAAAATGACCGCCCGCTGAAACCCCATGATGTTTCCCATACACGGTTTGATTTAACATTTGACATATTTTTCTAACGACTGGTCACTTTGAGCAAAGTCTAGAATATTGATTTATTGTCAAAAGGTCACTCTATTATGTCATCAGTGCTGAAATAATCCCAATTATCCTGTTAGTAGCTAAAATAACGAACCGTCAGCTGGTGCTGCATCAGAAATTTGCAATGGAGCTATTGAACGACGAGGAAAATAAAGATAATAAAACATTTTGTTTCTACAGCCACTTTAAAATTACCGCTAGTGAAGTGACATTTAACAATCGCGGCGAGCACTGTGCTGACAGGTACGTAAACCTATTGACAATATTCACGAGTGCTTTTTTCGCAGAGCCTGCGGTGTCCGATAAAGCGGACAATAATTGAATATTGTTCATGTAGGTAAACATTACGAATGGACGTTAATTAACGGAGATAGTTCCCGTCACGGACGACTGCTGGCCTCTATTATTTCATTAGCTCACTTTTATTCCTCTTCAGTAGCTGAGGAAGCGGTCTGCGAAAGAAAACGATCGACGATAATTGGCTTGAAAAAAAGTTGATTGGAAATGTCAATTGGCCGGGCGTCTCGGCTTTCTCACGATTGTAGGCTTTACGCGGTAAAGTAGATATTTTTTTTCGGTTACTCCAATATTGTAAAACGGTTTCTGGGCATCGAAAGTAATTAGAGTTTCCGCATGAATTTACTTTGTTGAATCACTGGTTTTTAATTAGAAATCGTTGGAATTGTGCGTCTATAAAGTCATGCGTAGCTAATTTGTTATCAAAGCACAAAGTCACATTAGTTCGTTTGCAAAGAGAAAATAATGAAAGAGTGAAAAAACGTGGTGTTGTGTTCATGAATAGGAACATGTAGGGTAGAGTCGGCTCGACAATCACAGTTCGCTGACAGTCGGCGATAGCACGTGTGTGCCGCGACCCGACACTAATGCAATATATTGAACACGTCAAGCTAGGAAATAATATACAATATTGTGAAAGAATAATCCACTGTAGTGTTATAAGGAAAGCTCACGACACCTTGTAGATATTAAATAATGGCGTGTGTCGGATTAAAGTAACATAACTGGGGGGAAATATACAATATTAGCTTTAGATTTTGGATTACATTTTCAGTCACGAAAAAATATAAAAATATTTTTGATAGTTAGCTTGCTTTATCTAGACACACGGCAGTGTGTCCGCCAAGTTCGAGCAAAAAAAGCGACACACCGGCCGTGGGTTATATTACACGAACCATTTCGGGCCAAATTCGACCCCCCTATAACTCAAAATCTATTTTATTTACGCATATCAAATTTCTAGTATCTGTTGAGACCCCCTCACTTATCTAAAATACAAAATTTCATTAATATACCTATTGTAGGTCTTGAGATATTGACGTCAGAAAATCGCTATTTTTACTATACACTCACTGACTGACTGACTCACTCATCAAAAACCTAGACCACTTCCAATGGTCGTATTGACTTGAAATTTGGCATGGAGGTAGGTCTTTATGTCAAGGTAAAGGGAAAAATCAGAAAATGGCCAAGTGTGAGTCGGTTTCAAAATGATGAAGGTGGAAATTTATACCCGGTGTAAAATACCCCTAAGGAACTAAAACGGACTAAATGTATCTATATTTATATAATATATCTTCGAATGGTCGTACCGATCTGAAATTCGTTACAAAGGTTTGTATTTAGTCAAAGTAAAGTATAAATTTGAAAAAGGCCAAGTGTGAGCCACTTTCGAAAATAACGAATGTGTAACTTTGATCCACGAACATAATACACTCTTTTGCAAAAAAAACGGGCACCTATGCGAAATCTTAGTTTTAAGGACTTTACGTGTATTTCAAAGGGTTTTAATGATTGTAGTATGTTTCTAGCATCAAAAGAGTTAGCCGAGCATGCGTGAGAGTTTATTCTAAATTTGAATTTTGTACAATTGCTAAGAAATTGGTTAAACCTTGTTTTGGACTAATTGCTGGCAGAAAGTTCGTCGGTGTTTTGAAAAGTTTTTGAAGTGATTTTCAGAAAAATGATAATGCAGTTTTAATTAATGATTAATGTACTTTTTTGTTAGATCAAAACATTTTTGAAAAACTATGCGTATTTGATAAAATTTTCACCTGCTCTAAATGGGCTATACTGATGATTGATGGCAATGTTAAGAGTTTCGGTATTTTAGTGTAAAGCGTTCTATTGTTTAGATATTGTACCCCCGTGTTTTAAAATATCGCTTTTTCTTAAATAAACACTATTTAGAAGAGTATCAGAACCTTTGGCTGCGACAAAACAAAATTAAAGTAAACAGTGCCGATTACAACCCGTCTCCTATCGGACTTTGACATTTAAAAAATACCAAATTTTGTGATAAATGTTAAAATTAACCACATGAAAAATGATGAGGAGAGTTAAAGCTATCTAAAAAGTCAAATTATTGCCTCGTTGAAGCTCTCGATAACTCCATAGGTATCGGGTTACTAAACAAAGATTGAGCTGAAAGGGAGTCAAGAATTCAAAATTATTGGCCAAACGTATGTTTCTTAAGAAATGAGCAGCTAGCCAATTATTGTTATGATTTAAGCAGGAAAGTGCTGCAGATGCCAGAAAATCTCAGTTTAGGCAAGTTTATTTAATTAAATATCCGTGGGATGAAAACACGCTATTTGAACGCTCAGACTCATAGATCTTCAGAGGTCTACGGAGTTTCCCAAGAGACGAGGTTGTTTAAAAAACAGTAAATACGAGACCTTAAGACCTCGTGCTCACAGTCTATGCGCTATTTTCTGTATTTTGTAGAATTTCAAGACTTTTGAAAATGTCAAAGTCCGATAGGAGACGGGTTGTGATCGGCACTGTTTACTTTAATTTTGTTTTGTCGCAGCCAAAGGTTCTGATACTCTTCTAAATAGTGTTTATTTAAGAAAAAGCGATATTTTAAAACACGTGGGTACAATATCTAAACAATAGAACCGAAACTCTTAACATTGCCATCAATCATCAGTATAGCCCATTTAGAGCAGGTGAAAATTTTATCAAATACGCATAGTTTTTCAAAAATGTTTTGATCTAAAAAAAAAGGACATTAATCATTAATTAAAACTGCATTATCATTTTTCTGAAAATCACTTCAAAAACTTTTCAAAACACCGACGAACTTTCTGCCAGCAATTAGTCCAAAACAAGGTTTAACCAATTTCTTAGCAATTGTACAAAATTCAAATTTAGAATAAACTCTCACGCATGCTCGGCTAACTCTTTTGATGCTAGAAACATACTACAATCATTAAAACCCTTTGAAATACACGTAAAGTCCTTAAAACTAAGATTTTGCATAGGTGCCCGTTTTTTTTGCAAAAGAGTTTATATGATAACATGTCATGTCAGTCAGTTGGTAAATCTAGTCCATTTAGTTAATCTAGTTCATTTCTTTGTAAGAAGCATAGTGCATATTCAAAAATCTGAAAGATAGTATAAATGAGACATTTCCTTAACTAACTTAATTATAAGAAAAAAATAAAATAAACAACCTTACAAAAATAAATGAAATCCCACCCAAAACAAAAATGTGAAAGACTGCCAAGTTCGATTATATGGGAATGCTTCGCCTATAAAAGAAGTGAGATCTGAATAAGTACCAAGTTCCATACACATACCTCAGTTAAAAATATTTACTTTTTAATGATGTTACTTGGCAAGTTTTAATAGAAAATTAAATACTTGATTCATTGCGTTTAGTAGGTTTATAACAAGGTGTGTGAAAACTTGCCAAGTAACATCGTTAAAAAGTAACTATTTTTAACTGAGGTATGTGTATGGAACTTGGTACTTATTCAGATCTCACTTCTTTTATAGGCGAAGCATTCCCATATAATCGAACTTGGCAGTCTTTCACATTTTTGTTTTGGGTGGGTCGTGAGATACTGAAATGGAACAAAACAAACTGAATTCGACGTTGTCAGGTACATCACGGGAAATACCTATTTTGGGAGATTGTGATGTATGAAACAAGTAATCGGAGACTCATCACAGAAAGGCGATCCTTTTAGTGTAATTGTTATGTCATATCCATTTTGTGTTGTTTTCTTATTAATTCGATGTGATTCGTACAGCAAAGCCGTGTCTGCATATAGCCGTCCGATCGTTCTAATGGAAAACTGTGAGTGGACCCAATGATACGTTGCTATTGTGAACTTCTATAACATAAAACTGGGACGTAGTTTTTTTGTAACACATTGAAATAAAAATTCACATTAATTAATCTAATTTTAGAAATTAAAATCATTTACCGAAAAGCAATTCATTGGATTTTATGATGTAAAGACGTCATCAAAAATATATTAATCATACCAATTTTAAAGCTATTAAAATTGAGATCCAAAAATATATTCTTAGAAAATAATTTTAACTCTATTTTTCCATGTCATTTAACTTCTTTTTAACATTGAAAGCCACGGAGGCAACGCTCTTACATTCAATGTGCAACGTGGCGTGAACATCAAAAAGCATCATCAGGCCAATCCTGCTCTCTCTTTATTGTACCAAACCTTATGTGTTGCGACACCGAAACTTAGTTAAATAACTCGTGAACTGAGAACTGGGGCCCGATTCTCCTAATTTTATTTAATCGCCATTCGATTCATGTTCGACTGCGATCCAATCCCGACTCGATTACGATTGAAGCGTATGTGGCATTCCGATATTTTTTCTTAGAAATAAACGTTTTTATCCTTTTCTGTCATTCAATAATGAATCATTTTGTCTGCAAATGATTTACGATTGCAATATGATTGTAGAGCAAACTACCGTATAGACCAAAATCACCAAAATAGCAGACCAATCGCAAACCAATCGAATGTCGTTGGAATACGATTGGTCTTATATTAGTAGCAGACTGCTCAATATGGTTAAAACTGCTATTGCGATCATATTGCGATTCAATTTCTATTCGATTTTGACATTATTAACTTAGGAGAATCGGGCCCCTGAATGTTATTCTGTCGCAGAAAGCTACGAGTGTGCGTTTTATTCGTTGGGCGGTAATAACAAACACACATTTCGCTTTTTAAAGCTCAAAACAATCGGACTCGAGTGAAAGGGTCAAGGGGTGTAAGTAGTGATAAAGAAAATATATGGGCGTCGGGCCCGCGCCGAAACGTTGGGAGAACGAGCGATTTTTTCTCTCAATGCAATAAAGTCGTTTACCTACGGCCGAACTAACAGTGCAATCGAAAAGGTCCTTGTTAGTATTGCAAACACGTTTTCTGTTCAAATAGGATTGTTTTTTTTTGTTGCTGATTATAGTTGCCAACTGTTATTTGGGACATTGGAGGTTAGGTTTAATTGGGAATAGATTTGTGTTCTAATTTTGAAAGTACTTCAATAGAATATAAATGTTTTAAATACCAGCAAGACTCGTGGGTTGTTAGTCAGATAAACATTTAATCTTATTAATTTACCTAAAACATTCAAACTTCGTAAAAGAACATTATAGTATTTGTTACTTAATGGATCTTAAAGGCACTTAAACAATTTGGAAAGACGGAAGATCAGCAAATTACGTTGAAAGTGTACACAGAATTTTCATAAAAGCTTAGTACTATTTTTAAACGGTACACTTCAGTGCTCAAGTGCTTTAAGGATATTAGCTCGTATTTGTACGGAATTGTCGTACTATTGTCAATAACGAGCCACACAGCGCTGTTACCGACAGTAATGTACACTCGCAATGAAAATATTAAACGTGATTCCAGTACAGTCGGGAGGTCACGTTTTTTCCGGGTCCAATTTTGTTTATTAAATTATTCGTAATAATTTTAATCGAAGCTTTTGTTGTTTTGTTATTATGGCTATTTTAATTAATTGAAATGAGCTTTTTAATAACATTTAAATTCTGAAAATCTTTGCAATATTTCATGAAGGCGACGTAAATATTTAAATTTTATGACTGTTGTATATGCAACGTTGTAAATTTTTATAAAATATGGCCTGATATGCGTGATTAATTAGCGGAAGTGCATAGTTTAATAGGTTAATTACGTGTAACTTTTAATAGCTTTAATTTATGGAAAAAGAAGTATTTTTTGCAAAGTTAAATTAAAAAGTATTTGAAGTCTTTTTTTACGCAAAATTTATACTAAAAGAGCATTTAACATAATGTTGAATTTGTTTCTCAGTAGATATTTTATAGGCATTGATCGATTAGAAACTTCTCTTACTCTTTACGTAGTACTTACTTATTCAAAGAATTATATATAGGTCAGCATCGTTAATACTTATAGAACTTCGCTTTAAGAGATCAAACAGGTCAACTGTACTTCGACGGAACCCTTTAAAATGTAGCGATTACGATATTTCCAGTCCAGTGCACGTAACAGCTGACTCAAGTTCTTAAACTTACATTATAAGTTTAATGGCTACAGCGTATTGGTGCACGAATCACATCACCCAGTGCTTTTATACAATGTTTTATTATGATTGGGGATTGTTAATGTACTCAAGACTTGTACTACAAGAGCTTTGACCAAAGTGTACTGAAACTCATGCTGGCTTGCATTGCCATTTGCCATTGTGTAATAAAAAATTCTATTTTTTGTTGTTACTTTCAGCACCAATGTCAAATTCCAATCTGTGCTGAAAGTGTGATGGTGCTGTAGCGAATGGTGATCACAATTTTAGTTTTGGTTTTTTAGGGGGAATACTCCCCATTTACTACTCATTGTGATGATGAGATGAGTAGACTATCTTCTACTGCCTGCAAAATAATAATGAATGTCCTAATTATATTACTAACAAGTGTACCTCGCTCATTTTTGATTGCATCCCACCAGTTGTACAAACTGTTGGTCAGTTTACAAGCTGAGGTTGCAGTATTTCCTGAACTACGGTCGTATTTCAGCACATTAATAAACACAAAACCAGCTGTATATCTGAATACAAAGAAGGTCGACTTACAAGTACAAGAGGAAGGCTACTAGCTCCAAATCTAGACACACGGCAGTGTGTCCGCCAAGTTCGAGCAAAAAAGGCGACACACCGGCCGTGGGTTATATTACACGAACCATTTCAGGCCAAATTCGACCCCCCTGTAACTCAAAATCTATTTTATTTACGCATATCAAATTTCTAGTATCTGTTGAGACCCCCTCACTTATCTAAAATACAAAATTTCATTAATATACCTATTGTAGGTCTTGAGATATTGACGTCAGAAAATCGCTATTTTTACTATACACTCACTGACTGATTCACTTATTCACTGATTCACTGATTCACTGACTCACTCATCAAAAACCTAGACCACTTCCAATGGTCGTATTGACTTGAAATTTGGCATGGAGGTAGGTCTTTATGTCAAGGTAAAGGGAAAAATCTGAAAATGGCCAAGTGTGAGTCGGTTTCAAAATAATGAAGGTGTTTTATACCCGGTGTAAATTTATACCCCTAAGGAACTAAAAATAACTAAATTTATCTATATTTATATAATATATCTTCGAATGGTACAAAGGTTTGTATTTAGTCAAAGTAAAGTAAAAATCTGAAAACGGCCAAGTGTGAATCACTTTCGAAAATAACGAATGTGTAACTTTGATCCACGAACATAATATATGATAACATGTCATGTCAGTCAGTTGGTAAATCTAGTCCATTTAGTTAATCTAGTTAATTTCTTTGTAAGAAACATAGTGCATATTAAAAAATCTAAAAGATAGTATAAATGAGACATTTCTTTAACTAACTTCATCATAAGAAAAAAATAAAATGAACAACCTTGCAAAAATAAATGAAATCCCACCCAAAACAAAAATGTGAAAGACTGCCAAGTTCGATAATATGGGAATGCTTCGCCTATAAAAGAAGTGAGATCTGAATAAGTACCAAGTTTCATACACATACCTCAGTTAAAAATAGTTACTTTTTAATGATGATTACTTGGCAAGTTTTAATAGAAAATTAAATACTTGATTCATTGCGTTTAGTAGGTTTATAACAAGGTGTATGAAAACTTGCCAAGTCATCATTAAAAAGTAACTATTTTTAACTGAGGTATGTGTATGGAACTTGGTACTTATTCAGATCTCACTTCTTTTATAGGCGAAGCATTCCCATATTATCGAACTTGGCAGTCTTTCACATTTTTGTTTTGGGTGGGTTACCTCTTTATGACATTAAAATTAAATAAGACAGTCGAGTATCGAGAGCTCAGCTGAAAGCTAGTCCTAATTAGACAAAGGACTTGCATTTTATTTAAAATGAAAAGTACGATGGGAGCTCCACAGTTTAGCCAGACAGCAAACTGGCCAGTTGAATTGCAATTTGTTTTATTACTGAATATTTTTGTTAGTCAAATCAAAACATTGAAATTAATAATATGAAACGTAACGCTATCATGGAATCTAATTTTATTTGCAATATGTCTGAATATGTCGATGGAACAATTAAAAATATTTCTCATGATATAAAAAGACTCATCGATTTTTGTTCAAAACTCTGCTACTATAAGCATTATATTTTCTCGTCGATTGTACAAATTCGAGTATATGGATTAAATACATAACAGTGATACCACAAAATCTTGGTGCCAGTATTAAATTAAATTAATAGTTTATTTCGAATGCTGAGCATAATAACCCATTCTCGGTTTACGATCTCAAAACTAGAACTACTTACGTGTGAAGTGGAGTTTCTGAATATTCCTATTTTATACTCTTTGTTAGTAAGTGGTGTGTCTGCTTGTAATCACCCACGAAGGTCTGTCACGTCCATTAGCTCACTGCAAGGATAAGAACATCGTTTTAAGATAATTTTGAATAATCGTCACTGCGTGGACCTTTGTAACGGAGATAATGAGCAAAAAGTTTTGTTTTAAATTTATATAATTACGTGAATATTATGTTGCGATATTTAATACACCTAATTAAGCGCTTTTCATTGCTTTATTTTGTTGTACTTTTAATGATCAAGCAAATTATTTTTTAGTAATTATTTATTAAGAGTCTGGGTGGTCATCATAAATTCTTTCTTAGGATGTCAGATTACGTGTCATATTTATTTATTAAAATAGTTTTGGAATCTAGACTTAATCACAATTCAAGAACGATTTTCTATTAAATAAAAAATCTTGCGTAGGTAAACAAACTTTGAAATCATCTCTAACAATTTTTTAAAATATGGCACAAAAGCGTGAGGAATAGTATAAAAAACTTCATTTATTTTAAGTGGCTGTCATCAGATGAATGTCGCAAATTATCTCTTTTCATTCGTATATTTTTTGCAGACTAGACATTATACTGAGTCGAGTGGCTGGAATTAACGTAAGTATAAAAAGCGAGTTGTACCTTTCAAGACTAAAATACTCAACCATCATCATACTCCTGCCCTTATCCCAATATTATTTGGTGCAGCATGTTTTCTTCTTCCATACTCTTCTATTTGCCGTCATCTCACAAGCCACACTCCTACTATCCATATCGACTTTCACACAATCCACCATCGTTCTTCCACCATATCCGTCCACGTTCATACCATGACTAAAATACTCAACCGATTTCGATAAAATTGTACATACAGCTCTTGGGTATGTTCTATAGTGATAGAAAATTAATATAGCATAATGCACCCTAATTTCTAGAGGACGTATTCAGTTGCAGAAACTGGTTTACGTATAAAGGTACATGCAGGTGCATATGAAGATAATATGTGTGTATATTTTGAGTTTCTAGGATGTCAGAAACACGTGCAATGATTTAAGCAACATCCTGTGTCTGTGTAGTCCCTGTAAATTACTTGGTTTGCGTATTAAAATATAATCTCGGTGGTAAAATTGGAGGAAAATATATGTAGTTTCGTTGGGAAATTATATGTTTTTTTTTTAGTAAAATTAGTCCATGACTAAATATAAAAAAATATATATCTTTATTATTACCTCTATTTACACCTAATTATCTATTTAATTGTACTGAATAAAACAATGAGATAAAATTTTAATTAATGAGTCGGTACAATTGCAATGGTAGAGAGCTACCTACAAAGAAAAGGTTTCTTTTATTATATTTTTTTTTTAATTGTGTGAAAGTGAAAACACATTTTCTTTTTCTCAATCTCTAAGGTTTTAAATAAAAGAGGTTTTTTAATATAAAAAAGGGACGGGCTGCAAAATTTTAAAGTTTTATTTTATGGCACGTCAGTCAGTCGTAGAAGGCACATTTGCATTTTGATTGGATAACTAAAGCCTGAGAAAGCTAGATTAGCTTCAACTTGTTAGTTTCAGCAAATAATAACTATTATCATTTGTGTATATTCGTATTATATTCCTATTATGCGAAATTCATTCTACCTTTGTGTTCGAGATAAGACAAGCATTGTTTGGGTTACAATGCAAGTTGGGTCTTATGCTTATATGTAAGTTAATAGTTTTATCAAATTCAGTTTGGAAATCAGTAGGTATTTGAGTAGTGCTAGTAAGTACATTAAATACACCTGTAACAGTTTAATACAATAAGCATTTTTTATACCACAAACATATTAATAAAAACATTGTTTCTACTAAAAACACAATTTACACAGCAAACACATTAATGCTGAAAAAGCCTTCCACAGTTCATCCTTATTTCCTTTTTATGACTTTATTCATCGCTACACGGTGATTATAAATTTTGCCGAAAAACAAAAAATTTCTTTGTTTACGCAAACATTCGTAGTCATTGGTAAGCGTTTTTATTGTTCTGTATCAGATGATAACGATATAAAAATGTGTTAATTATGTAATTTAAGGTTAACCGTTATATTTCAAGCTTTTGAAAAGTGGTGTCCAGATAGAAGGGTTCTCTAGACTTTTTTATAATCGTGATTGTAATATTGTTAGTGAACTTTGTAAAATATGCTTTACCCTTTAGGTAATAACTTTATTAAGTTAAGCAATTACCGCACGGAAGATGCTATTTTTATATAACGTACTCACCCATTAGAGACATTAAAATATATATCAGTTTTCTATCATAGTAAAGGTACCTAACTCATGTAGATTAAAAAAAAAACTTTTATATAACAGTAGGCAAACAAGAACAAAAAGGGGCACTCGGAGTGTGCAATAACGTCGGCAGTGACGCGTGAGTCCAAATCACTCGTCTCTTAGTTCATCCCTCGCAGCCATTCGAGTGTGTCACGAGCTTTACATCGCTCACTCCATTCCATTCATTGCCTGAGAGTTGTTCACGCGAAACGCATTTACCATTTCTATATGAATCGGATGATTTTGATGGAATATAATTGACATTGTCTATTATATTCCATCAAAATCATCTTGATTGATTGGAATCACATTGATTGGATATTGTCGACAAAACGCGGTATAGATTTACAAAAACCAACGTAATAAATCTCCTGGACTTTTTGACATGAACACACAATGTCCGCGTTTTGAAGTTTCACTTTTGTTATGCAGTAAGCTCATGAAAGTGCAAAGTTTGTTAAGAAATTTAAAATAACTCAGTAGATAACTAAAGTTATTCGTCAGGATGTCGTTAAAAGCTTTAACAAAGAAATTATAACTTGAGCAGAAGAATTTAATAGGACAAGTTAGACTTGCCTAACTTCACCACAAATTATCTTGAAAATGTATTTCGACTAAAACACGTAACAGAACATTTTTACTTTGATTTAACGAATTTAAAATGGTGGCTTTTAATTTGTGCAAATGTGGAACCATCTTTTTCGAATATTTATTTTAGAAGTATAAAAAACCCTTAGATATATTGAAACAGAGTTATATGCGAGTAAATACGTCAGTGGCAAGCATCTTCGGTGACTCATGACCTTTCATCTGCAGTGGGTCAATGCTCAGCAGTGTAGTTCATACTATGCCCCAGTTACCAAGTGCCTGCACATATTTGTGCTAAACGTAGCTTTTGCGCGCTATTCTTGTTCGTTTGATGCTAACTGACTGACTGACTTTTTTTGAAGGAAAAGTGAAAAATTAGTTCATTCAATTGTATTTATTTCGTAAGTCTAACTTTTATCTTACGTTGCTTTTATCGATGGGAAATCTTCATCGTACATCATACAGATAGATACATATAGACTAAAACCAAGATGCTTAGGCAAATCTATTTGAAATCAATGAAGCCAGAACAAAATTATCTTGCATATACAAACCCGTTCCTCGTATAAATAGACTGATACAAATATATGTCTGTCACACAAAAATACACAAACTGCAATGATCACTTGACATAAGTTTAGATAGCAATAACATTCAATATATGAACCGCGATCGGCAAAGTTTCCTGACGTCTTGCAAGACCATTCACCAAGTTCCGTGTACATGCCAAGTGCCAACCAAATAGGATCTGACTTAAAACGCTTTCACGCTTCAAAGCGCTGGCGGATTTTATTGAATATTGAATGGCGTGTAACCTCTTTAGTGTCTGTGGGACACAGCTTTTATATGGAAACATGTAGGCCTTTTTATCCACTTTTTTTATTTATATAAGGAGGAAAGATTGGACACTTTATTATGTATGTATAATTTATTTTGCAAGTTCGATTTTTTAAGAATTAAAGACTCAATTGGGTTATTATTTTTCAGGTTGTCCGGTCATTGCTTTTCCTAACACTCTGTTTTAACAGTAGTAAAAATCGAGGATACACTAGAGGAACAATTTAAAATTTCACTAACGTTTGATCTACTAAACTGTGCAGACTAAACAGTTGGCTTGGCCGACAGTTGACAGGATGATTGTCATTTTTTTTAATGAAAATTTTGATCTTCCAAACAATGATATGAGTTGGTCTGATACAGCTAAATACTTTACCTATCTTTGTAATGTGTGTGCTACAAATTCATCTTCATACTAATCAGTATGAAACTTACCAAATAAACCAAACTTTCTACTAAAAGTTTGCAGTCTGCGGGTAATCTTAGTGATAGTCAAACGACACATATATTACTTTTTCTAGGTTTAAGATTAAGCCTTTGAGATTCATGTAAACCCAACTTCGATACAGGATATTATATACGAGCATCGAGTGGATTTTCTCATAGCCGTAGAAGCCATCTAAGCGCTCATATTTTAGTTCATCATATTTACTTTTTCATAAAAGTAAACAGGATAAAATCCAAAACAAACAGGAACGTCTGATATTTATGAAAACTCATGTAGAGAGTTGCTAATCAAAATTGCAATTAGGTCAGGGTTTAATGTAAATGTATTGGTATCAAACAGTGTGATCCAGTCAATAATGTAAACCCTCATTTACATATTATTTACCCGTCCAATTTATAGCTGAATTTCAGGGTTCTGTATTGCTTCAATATTTATCTTGGCTTCGTATGGTTCTGTAAGTACAACCGTTGTAGGATTGGAATAGAAAATATGTTTTTGAAACACTGAGATGTTTTATCGTAGTTGTTTTTATAAAATGGTTGGAGCTTAATATTTAAGTTTCTCTAAACTTAATGAACTTGGAACGACTCATCATCGTCAGCCAGTGGCCTATTAACATCTATGAAAGTTGATTAAAACATCAACCGTGTCCGGTTGATAACACAAAACATTATGATTTTATGAGATTCATTTATATTTGATTTGATACTTTATTACCTATGTATGTATTATTCTTATTCAGAGTAACCAATTGCCTGTGTCATAATTTATTTTTTCTACACGTGATCCCAACCCATTCACAGCTCCAACTAAGTTATCAAATGCATAATAAACATTTGTCATCGTTTCGCTCACTGCATGAGTAGATATTTTTGTAACAGGATACACGTTTTGTGGCCATAACTCATCGTGTTACTACATTCTCTCTGACAACGGGATTTTGTTATTTCGAAATAAAACTAGTTTTTCAGAGGACATTATTTTAAATTACGTGTGTTGTTTAAAAATATATGTCAGATTTAAAGTGGATAGGTCAATGGAAACAGTATAAGAAGTGCATAACTTGAGTATGACATCTAAGGAGTTCATGCTTAAAATAATAAAGTTTCATTATCACCAGCCAGCTTTTTAATTGTCTAATTGCTGGGCACATGCCTCCTCACTCAGAGAAGAACACCACGCTTACTCAATGAGGGTTGATGATTTCTGACATCACTTACTATATTTGTCTGACTCACATGAATCGGACCCTCAAAACTCATACCTACTTGAGAGGTTAGTGCTTCCGGGGCTGCGGGTTGTTCGAAAGAGATATCGCGGCCCTGGTACATAAAAGGCCTATGACGGAACACGACGACTTTTAGTCAGTAAGAGTCTGACACTCCCTGACCGCTGCTAACCCACAGCGGGAGGGGTCATTTGATGATTTTTGACGTCGGAAAAAAAAAGAGGTTAGTGCTTTGCCCATTAGGTCACGTCTACTCCTTCAAGAAGTTTTATATCCTTTGGTTAATATATCTAAGTTGTTAAGTATTATACTGACGGCCACATAAGACATGAATTAGGGCCAAAACTTTAAATTTCACTATCTATAGCACATCCAACATTGCGTAATAGTGATTACGCGCGAAACTTTGGGAAGTTGGCTGGGAAATACGTTATTAGCTTCCAAGGGTGTGAGCACATAGACGATAGTAAAACCACATTGTTAGTGTTTGTAATAATGTTACTAAGTATGAGATGTCTCTTGAGGTTTCGACTGGATTCTGAGGAACCGACCTACTTAAGGAACCATCATCCATCCTCATCCTCCGAGCCTTTTCCCAATCATGTTGGGGTCGGCTTCCAGTCTAACCGGATTCAGCTGAGTAACAGTGCTTTACAAGAAGCGACTGCCTATCTGACCTCCCCAACCCAGTTACCCGGGCAACCCGATACCCCTTGGTTAGACTAGTGTCAGACTTACTGGCTTCTGACTACCCGTAACGACTGCCAAGGATGTTCAATGACAGCCGGGACCTACAGTTTAACATGCCATCCGACTTACTTAAGGAACCTATTTTAATTTTTTTTAAATCTGATTGTACGCCTCATATCGTAAAAGTACGCCTTAGTTATAAAGTAACTTAATCCAGTAATCTATTTTAGAAATACAGAAATTCCAAAACATTGGCTTTTGCATAAAAAAATATAACATGTGTTTTTGTTTGTATTTTTCCGTACACGTGGATTTCAATTCCTTTTTTTATGCATGAAATTTGATATACCTGTGTGTTCAAAAATTGCGATGGAGAGTTGCGGCTAAACATTGTTTTTAGTGTGTAACTTGTAGTGAGTGACTCCATATTAATTTTATAGTAATAAGTAAAGCAACAACATGAAATGAGGACGTATAATTTTTACAACTACAACCAGTGGTATATTTTTAAAACCAGAACACCAATCCCACATTCAATAAAGTTAAGTAAACAAACCGTTTCCCAGTATTATGACTTGTGTAGTCAGGAAATGGCGTGTCTGAACTGCCTTTAAGTGGTAGGCGGTTGAACGTCAGACGTCGATTCTACTGCATTCCGTTTTCTTCATGTTTGAGAAACAATAAACTTAGTTCCGTTCACGTGGCGCACTCCGTCTTGTAAAACGCAAAGAGCTTTCGCTTGTTTTTACGAGAAGTCTGCGCAGTCTATTGCCGTGTTTTTTTATTGTTGCGTTTGTTTAATTACCTTGAAAAAAACTACCCAGGTTTTTTTAAACCACCTTTTAAGCAATAATGCATAGGAAGGTAACTTTAGATGAAATTAATTTTTGAACAATTAATTATCAAGCAAAACTGATTGATTTGCCATATTTCTTGTTAGTTTATAAAAGTTCGCATGAACTTGCTGTCTTTGACGAAATTCCTCTATAATCCCATTAAAACTGTAAGAAGGTTGATTAACTTTTCCAGTAACAAATACCCAAATTGAACTATCGTCAGCGTATCGGTATCTGTTGGTCCTCGTAGCGCGTAGCCCGTAGTTCGTAGCCCGTAGCTCAGTCAGCGCGTGCGGTCCGTGGAAGCCGGCCGTCGCCGCACCGCTGTACCCGCGACTTCTACGCAACTTCACACAGAACATTTACGATTGATCACTTTCGTAACTCCATTAAGTGCCAGTTCACTGTTCCTTGGAATTCATTATCACACGTGCTTAAGGCAAGTACGAATTTTGAGTTTAGAACTGTTTGTAGTTACGTCTTTGATTACGCGAATGAGTTTCAAAACTGTTCAAGTTTGTTGCTTTTTGTGTGTGTAGCGTAATTGTTTTCTTAAGAAATTCTTTTAAATTAATAAAAATGTAAATAATAACGATACTAATAGACTGTTTGACCCATTTATAATTTAAAAAAACTAGTTTAAAATATGTTACAGGTATTATTTATTAGTATTTTACCTGTACTACACATAAAATACAAAATAACATATTCTAATTTGGATAAGGAAAACGGTACATTTTCCTGTATGCAATAACAAACTATAAGAACAATACAACAAACTCAATTCAATGACGCATCTGTCTCTTATTTATTAACAAAATTAAATGACACGCGAAAAATATATGACCATAAATATTGAATACAATTATGTATCTTTCCATGCATGCTCGTTACTGGCCGTTGACAGGCAGAATAGTTGAAAAACGACCAGTAATACGTCAGCACCGAATTAATGATGACTGACATGTAAGCCGGGTGATAAAACCCAACTAAATAAATGAATGTCGCCTTATCTTGCTCAACTGATACTTACGAACATTCCAAATATGTTATATAAGTGTGAGTTGCACCAATTGACCATAAAAATAACCTAAATATAAGCAGCCGTGATATAGTCGCCTATTGGTGAAATCGGTCATTTGACAACCGGAGACGGTTCAGTTAACTTTACAGTTAAATCGTGCAATCCATAGTAAGACTCTATCACGCTATCATACTTAAACTTCTGAACTGATTGAGATAGAATTTGGTACGGAGTTGACCATTTGGGAAGGACATACACTCGTAGAAGTAAGTGCCTATTTTCCAGGAATAAAAATTCCTATAGAGTGGAGCTTGGAAAATACTGAACCGATATGTAATTCATATTTCAAGAAAATATGTAAATAAAACTTGATGGAGTGAGGCCCAGCTGTGTTAAGAATCGAATCAGCTAAAAAGTAGCCGCAAGTTTTATAGGGGTTACTGAGTTAGATACATATACATATATATACCATGTACAAATACATATACATAAATTGTTGGTTTTGTATTCAGATCGTGATTGGACTGACTAGACTTCGGCTTCTTGTTAAAAACAATGGACGTGATCTCATTTGCGAGTGAATGATTAGCCTGGGATCAATATTATTTTCTGTGTAAACAGGGATTTTGGTCGCTGGTGACCTTATGACCTCTAAAAACCGACCATTGAAGAAAGATCCCCTTCTCAGGATCCTACATCTGGTTCTGATCCTATTACCCTTTCATCATATTTCATATTTCAAGCTTAATACAGGATTTATTTATTTATTTATTGCAAAATGAATATAGTTACAGAAATGCATCCTTATCCTGGGTATACATTACCCTGTTAGGGCGCAGCAAATTAACTTAAAACTATCTCAACACAGCATGCTCAAAGGACAGCCAACAACTATTCCAATCTTGGTCAGTTCGCCTACATCATAGATACATACACTGATGATGTTGTTAATCATCATCAGCTAACCAAATTATCGCTGATCACAACAAGTCATTATACCAGTACACATGTACCTTCATATTGACTCTTCCTCGCCATTAACCATTAACCTTCAGTCGCCTCTAATGGCGCCCTCGAGAAAGATTGGGTCTCGTATTTTTAGCCGACCACATGGCTAACTCAATTATTTTAATTATACACCAACAAACAACACGGGCCCTCTTTCCATTGGATTACGAAACTGTAGAGACACATATGTGCTATACGTTATATTTAATTATAGTAAGGGTTCTGCAAAAACTCTCTTTTCTTAAGTACCTTTTGTAGGTATATGCGGAGAATATCCATAGTATTATTATAAAGCTAAAGAGTTTGTTAACTTGAACGCTCTGATTTTAGGAGCAACTGGACTTATTTTAAAAATTATTTCTATTTATCGAGGAAGGCTACAAGCATACTTAAACTTTTATCCGGGTCAGCGGAGTAAATCCCACAGGATGCGGATGAATCACCATAGGAAGCTAGTAATTCATACACTGTTTTTGGTATTGTCAACTGTCGTTTACCATAAGCACTTAAACCATAGAAGCCTTGGAAGCTTTTAACTCAATCTCCAACGACAAGTGTCAGCATTCAGTAGTCATATTCCTGCAAGTCCGACATCTCGACACCTTTGCATGTCGCTTTCACAAAGTGATTGCACAGTGGAACTCCACAGAACTGCATAATAAATTGATGCAATTTCAAAATTCATATTATAGAATTTATCGAGCTTCTATATCCAAAATAGGTTGGCATGTCATCTTTGTAATCGAAACAACGGCAATACGATTACCGATAAACGAGAAAATGCTTACTTTTCGGTTCGTTTTGTTGTTCTTGAATATTTGACATTCTGTGAACGACCTAAGATGGAAAACTCCCAGGCATCTCTCCGCCAGCGAAATAAGAAAAAAGATTGGCTATATCTACTTAGTGAAGATTATACTTTTTGTAATAGATCGCTTTTTCTTCTTTTTTTTAACCCGTTAATTTTACAGTTGTCAAGATCCATAAGTCAGAAAAACAGATTAAAATAATGAAAAAGTTAAAGTATCGAGTGGACGTGACTTTTTATTCTCGCCCGTTAACTTGCTCCAGAGAGATTTATTTAGCTTGTTAGGCGTGAATTTTATACAAATGATTAATATCGGGTACTTACTGGAAAATTCCGTTGTTAGAAAGTATATTTTATTTCTTAGAATTAATAGCTTGCGTTAACTTCCTATGTTATTATTTCTACTATTCAAGATTAAAGTTGCGTGTAACCTAATAGCCTACTCAGTCTATAAAGGGAAATTATGAGTTGTACTTAATATGGTACCCACCGCTGTCAGTAAATAGGGTTTAGCTTGACTCGTAATCCTAGCAATTAAGTATAGCTCTTAAGTAAATATGGAAATAGCACAGTGATATTACAAGATAGAGTAACATTTTTTTGGCCGTTATGAACTTTACAGGAATAAAATTTAAGTAGGTAGGGGTAGTGTTCTGAACATAATGTTAATTCAGTCGTACTTAAAATTATCTAATGATGTAAGTGCTTAAACACACTGTGGTGCCAAACGAGGTCCGAAGTTCAAATACAATTTCGTTGAATTATTGCAGTGAACCGGTTTCTAACACAATTAGACTGGCTTTAACTGCAGAGGATGACGCCAATTTAAAGAGAATGCGCACACTCAAAACTTTTAGTAGGCCGATAGTAGGTTTGGGCTCATAAATCAGTATGAAGATGAAGGAACTACACAGGTAACAACGATCAGGTATTTATACGGTATTAGATCGACTAAATACTTCGATTGAATTCACGTTTTTAGGGCGTTTGGCTTTTGGAACGGTCTATTGTTTTCGCTCCTCTCTCCGTCCGTCCGTCTGTCACCAGGCTGTATCTCAACAACCGTGGTAGTTAGAGAGTTGAAATTTATACAGATGGTGTATTCCTGTTGTCGCTATTACTGAAAACTAGAATAAAATAAATATTTTGGGGGGCACCCATACAACCAGCGTGATATTTTTGCTCATTTTCTAAATAATGGTACGGAACCCTTCGTGTGCGAGTCCAACTCGCGCTTGGCCGGTTTTTTTATAGTTTTTTCCTACTACGGCCCGACAGTCCGCCCACTTTTTAGTCTGCAGTTTGCTCGCAGGCTAAGTATAGTTAGCCTGTAACTTAGCCGTTGTGCATACTGTATGCATTACTAATGCAATAAGCATCACGAATCGCCCGTATTCTTTATGAGTAATTGAACAGACATGTTGGTTTAGCCTAGTAACAATTCAGGGAATTGTATTATTAGGTGCAATGACTTAATGTAACTGTCAGTTGTTTTGCATGGTTTGTCTGCGTTAGCGAAGCGCTCACCTAAAATAAATAGAATCAATTGTCCAAACTAGGCTGAGAATTAGCTCTTTTTGAACGTCAAAAAATACATTATACAGCCCTCTAAAGACTTTTTACCACTTCCTCACATTTTTTAAAGAAATGGTGCAAGAAAAGTAATTATTGTGATAATTCTTTTGTAAAAAAAGTCGCGGTGGCCTAGTGGGCAAAGAACCAACCTCTCGACTATGAGGGCGCGGGTTCGATTCCAGGTCAGGCAAGTACCAATGCAACTTTTCTAAGTTTGTATTTACTTTCTAAGTATATCTTAGACACCAATGACTGTGTTTCGGATGGCACGTTAAACTGTAGGTCCCGGCTATCATTGAACATCCTTGGCAGTCGTTACGGGTAGTCAGAAGCCAGTAACTCTGACACCAGTCTAACCAGGGGGTATCGGGTTGCCCGGGTAACTGGGTTGAGGAGGTCAGATAGGCAGTCGCTTCTTGTAAAGCACTGGTACTTAGCTGAATCCGGTTAGACTGAAAGCCGACCCCAACATAGTTTGGGAAAAAGGCTCGGAGGATGATGATCTTTTGTAAATAGGTACGTTGAGCTGAAAACATGACCAATAATTTTAAGTAATAAACTCCCATTAGCACTTACAATATTAGTTAGGAAGTTACTGTAAGGGTTTGCGGTTGAGACACAGTCTCACAGACCAATCGATCAAGATTAAGTGGATGGTCCGGGATCCATGGTTGGGTGACCATCTATTTCATACTGAAACCTCTCTGTGACACAAAAGCACATAAACCGTTTTGGGGTGGTTTAGGGTGTTATTTGTAGATCTTAGACAGTCTGTGGTTAACGAAGCTTGAAATTTTGGACACCAATTACACTTGGGGTGCCTACCTATCCAATAGTTTAGGTATGTTTTATTAGATAGGCATTTGTATTTTGTTTTGGATTCCGCTTGAGTGGTTGATCAGATGAGAGAGGTGAGCGTTACATAAAAAAAAGTTTTGTATAAAGAGTGGACCGTTCAAGTGTTAAGTGAATGTCTTATTATTTCTTATATTGTTCATCTAAACAGCTTTGCATGATAATATCTACGTGTATTAGCTAGTAGTAATCAATTAATACCCTTGAACATTGAGACGGTTTATCTTGATTTAGACAGTTAGGTATATGATTATGTTACTAAATTATTTTCTAAACAGTTGTTGATAGACGTATTAATCGCATTTTTTACGGCTTCCTTAGAAGTCAGACATGATGATTACTAAATAAAAATGGATACACATGATGTATCTATAAACATTTTCAAACTTCAAACAGTGCGTCTTCTATCGTAATCAAACTGAGTTTATAAGCGAACTTCTTCTTCAGTGTATAACTATTATAATCTATGTGTACATGCCTATATATTGTTAGATCCAGCACTGAAATATACCGAATTGTAATGAAAAATGCTTTCGCTAAATAATAAAACCGACTTAATTAATTTTAACCGACTTAATTATCAATTATAGTTGCTCTCTATTTGTTGAGAGTATCTTTTTCTGGGCCTTCAAAATATACAGACGTACAAAGTATATACCATAAAAAACTACTACACTGTATTAAAATAACTATCTCTTTCTTCACCACTTTTCCCCCGTAATCTTGCGTTACATGCCTACATACATAGCAGGACCAAATCCTGAAGTCAACGCAGACAAAGTCTCGTGTAGAAGCTATAACTTACAAGGGCTTACAATTCACACGCTCCATAGTATCGAACAGTTTCCCAATTGAGTGCGTTCTTGGTATATTGTTGCTCAATCAGGCCATCGAATGTCTAGCACCGAATAACAGGCGATCTTGTGAGTGTCAGGTTCTAAGTGTTGCAGTGTAGGTAGACTTAAGTGTTTGCACAATAGATGAACTAACAAGTCGCGGTGGTATGAGTGACTGGCTTCTGGATTTTGGTTAATATACATAGATCCGAAAAAGAGTAGCCCATTGCCTTCGTTGATAAATGGACTAACTAACACTGAAAGATTTTTTCAAAATCGTACATATATTTTCTGAGATTGGCATCCAAGAAAACAAACAGACAAACCAAGAAAACAAATTCTTCTGCTTTATAATATTAGTGTAGATATAGTATTTGCTCCTCAACTTTCATCATCTAATTCTCTAAATCCAGATTAAGAGAGATCTATTTTCTTATAATTCTAGAGGAAGATAGAGCGTTGTCTACATGACAAATATTGTTGCGGCAATAAGAGGCTTAGCCAAGCGCAGCGAGGCTCGGAGATCAAGTATAAGGTCAGACTTATTCCTTGCATATAAGGATATACATACATACATCAACTTATAGCAATGTAGGTACCTCTATATTAACACTTTTTTATAGAGTTAACAAAAATATTACCGAAATGACAAAATAAAAGACAAATTCCCAAGGCCCCTGGTGCAGTGTGACTTAAAGGAAAATTATTTTATTCATCCAATGAAGTTTTAATATAAAAAAAACACACACACACAATACCTTAAATATTTTCTGTTAAACGGAAAAGAAAGGCGGTGAAAATATCATCATAAACGTAATGCAGTTCCGCTTATATTTAGGTGCAACCTCTACTTATATCTAATACGTTCAATCTGCCGTTAGTACAACAAATTATGTATTTAGCTATGCTATCAACTCTACGATAGTTATTGAATTATGTAGTTAACTCACACAAAACAAGTTGGATAGCTTTGGGAGTCTTGCTCTAGACGCGAATAGTTTGGATATTAATTAATTGCAGCTTTATTGATGCTGTTGCTAAGGAGATTTAATTTTGTATCGGATTATCATAACAAAGATTATTTAATGTTATCTCATTTATATGTTTAGGCGTATGTACATACCTAACTATATTTATTTATTTATTTATTTATTTTCCTCTCTTACAACTATCCTTACAGATTAAATCTAATTCGATAGTGTAACTTAATTCTATATATACATAATATAACTACTGGAGAACAATTCCACTTAATAATCCTACTTATATAAATGTTTTTAAGCGTATCTACTTTATTCATATGTATTTTAGATATAGTTATTAGTATACCATCCTACTGTTAGTTGAAACTAAAGAAAAATATTAACGGTTTATATCCTTTCTTTGTGTCTACTTAAAGTGTCAGTCTTTTCCATTTTTGTTAAAATGTAGGCTTTGCCATGAAAACAAGCGTCAATTTCAACTTAATTTACTCCTCATCAAATTAAAATGATATTCATAACGGCTGTTTTCTCTTTAAACGGAAAATTAGCGCCAACATAATTTGCGACAAAGATTTTACGCGACGCCCTCGTCGCGTAAAAATATCAAAATTATTAATTACTTTTGCAGTACATACATATATGTTATTTGTTTGTGAATGTCATAATCGTGATAGTTATATCATAATTGTACAACAGTAACAGTTAATGTCGTAAACATTTGGAGGACAATCTGTGACGTCATGATATCATAACTTGGTTTATAACCGTACATGTGTAACCTCCTTGTCGGCAATCATTTGTGAAATTGAGAACGATTGAGTAAGTACATTATATAAAGTAGGTCTGTTAGGTTTAGTGTTAAATTATGGGTATAAATATTATTCTAGGGAAGAAGAGTTATTAGCTTAGATATATTGCTCACAAAACCTTATAATATCCAAGTAGAAATCCCATATCATAATCATGTATCACATAGATTTTAGTCCATCTCACGGAACGCACCACAATTGTGCTTAGTATTTATAATTATGATTTCCGTAAACAAATCTTTAATTGGAACAGTTTATGCGGCAGATAACGCTGATTTGGGTTATTTCATAATTAACGGTGAATAACCTACGCGAGGTTTTTCTTGCTTAGTAAGGGATTTTCACAGTAGGGTATGTTTTTGGTTTTATGGGTTCTATTCTGTGCGATATTTTTCTGTAACTACATAAGACACTTATGTGTTATCTATAAGTTTTATTTAGAAAAATTGGAAATTGTTGCTTTGATTATGATTAATTTGAATGAATTGAATTCACTTCAAAACAAAAAGCTGTTTTCAGGAAACTATTTAATCGCTTAAAACCCTGAAAAATATTGCTGATCCGAAATGGTTGAGCAAGTTTAAGTCGCCTGACGTAAATCTCGAACGACCTTGCCAAGGAAATTTCCTTCATTCTTCCGCAAGTATTGGCAAACTGAGGAACAAAAATGAAAAACGCTGTTGTTGTTATTTACCCGATATTATTAAACCTATAGCTACGTCAGATTTTTGTAGTCCAATATTGATCTACATCAAAGTAGTTAATTAAATTGTTGTAGCTAATTTGGATGATCCCCGATGTAATTTTCGATAAAGATCTTAATTAAATTCTGATTTACAAACAATACATATTGTGTAGGTATCTAGTAAAAAGTGGTCTACCCATGAAGAGTGATATTGCGAATACAAAATTATTTAGCTAGACTTTAAAATAAACGTGGCGTGCGTGTTGCCAAAACGTCATGAGATAACCTAAAGTGAGTGCCACATTAACATATCTTGCGTCATTTTTCCACGAGGGCGCCACAATCACTTTGCTATGAAAGTAATTTTATTATCAGCTGCCCGTTTTTATTCTGTTATGAAAGCTCAAAGAAATATGACGGAGCGGTTTGCGTTTGGGAGAAATGGGTTAAAGAGGTGATTAGGCATTTCCGTGTTTTTCTAACGAAGTAAGTATTTCAGTAATGTTGTGTTCGCCTGATGTAATTTACCCTAATTCTGCGAATTATGCTAATCACATTTTCAAATTAACATTTTTACTTGAGAGAAAGATTTTAAAAACAAAAGTGGACGAATCTTGAGACCAGATATGGGTACCTAACATGATTTCCGGACCGAATTTCTGTAAAACGTGTCACATTTTTCATTTATAAAGTGGGAAGGAAGATTTTCCTAAGGTCAAAGTTAAGTCTTTAGGAATCTTAATGGTGAAAACTTTATCGAAATTGTGAGTACTTAAGTACTAACATTATACTGGAACAAATTCTATGAAAGGCGATCCGTTTACGTGGGCTGCTACAAAAGCGACAGCTGACGATCAACTAATTTGCATCTACTGTCAAAACTCGCAGATAGGATTCCGCTTTGCAAATCCTGAATACGTTTAAATAGGATATTATGTAGTTCTCTGTGAAGATCCTAAATTATACGAATAAGGTAAATATATAGCAGCCGGTGATTCGACCACTAGTAATAAACCATACCATTCGAAACTTAAAAAAAAATAAAAAATAATTCTGGAGCTTTTTTCCTAATTTATAGGTGCCTATGCTAACTCCTTGCATTGAAAATTTTCAAGCGGTACTTAATAACCAACGAAAAAAGTTTTGAATATAGAATTTAGAAATTCTATTTAACAAATGAAGGGTCTAATCCTTCGCAGACTGGCCGTTTTCTACATTATCTCGTTAGCAAACAATGTTACATTTGCATAATTAGGCACTGTATTATCTCCATGATTTGGGGATAAAAGAGGTTCTACTTAAGATTCTATGCGTGGTATTAGAGTCAACTAGGGATGGGGTAGAGGGCTGTTGTAAGCGAATGTTTGACTGTTTCCACTTATTGTTATTGCCATATCGTTGCGAAACGGTGATACGTGATTCAATTGTTATTTCTTTTTTCTTTATGGTCGTTAAGTTGCTGAGTATTTAATAGAGTGGTGAGTGGATCCATTCGATAAATCGCATGAGTGATCAGTGTTAGTGGTATTATTATCTACTTATTTATATTTTCTTTAAAAGATGATGAACGGCGTTTCCTGTTCTCTTCTGAATTTATAAAATACTGTCAAGTTTACATGCAGATGGCACAAAACGAAAACAATGCAATAAATCGTGTCGCAAATTAAAGCTTAGGTACAACCGAACAAATTAAAGCGAACACCCCGTGATTTGTCGCCGTGTCTATTCCATAGAATCTCAACTGTTCACGTCGATGTACACACACGTTACAGAGTTTATACATCACCTACCATTAGTTAATGGACTTTGATTGCACCCATGACGGTGAGAAAACATGACACGACGAGTAATTAACCCTTTCCATTATTGAAAAGACCTGTTAAATCATCATTAGTAAGATGGTAGATAGAATGTTCTTTTGTTTTTGTAAACAGCTGTGGGGTTGTTTTGGTTGTGGTTTTAAAAGTCACGATTATCGGGAACCTTTTAGTACCTATATCTTAATGGGTTTCTTAGAGTCCTTTACAAGGAACATTTGAGAAAAGATTATAGAGAGTTAGAACCCAACATTTATCGTTTTGGTTTATCTAAAAACATTCTAAATGTATGGTTTCGATATCTATAATGTGTGTTTACTGAAGTACATTTGAAACTGTTAATTCGAGACTTTATTGTGCTTTGACCACGTTCCCACATACATATTATTTAGAACAGAAATGTACCAGCATTTTCTTTGAAAGCAGCTGGCAGTGCAAATAATAAAAAGGTAGGTTTTCACACCGCTTGCAACAAAAACATAATAACAGCGAAGAACGCCGGGTATGTAGTACAAATATGTTTTCACATTTTTCCTCCATTTACTAGAGAGAAGGTCACGAAAGGGTACTGAAGGCAAAAACGTGTGCGGCCCAGACCCATCAAGACGGTTCCAGTTAAAAAGTAAATAAGAAAACACGACTGGAACGTTACTTTTTTATTTTTGGAAGGAAAGTAATTCAGTGTCCTTTTTGTGTTTTTAAATAAAACAAAGATAAGATTATTTTTCGGTACATAAGTAACATAGACAACTCACGCACAAAAACGCGCACGGCCGCGATCCAATTTCTTGTGTGTAAATTCTAAACATTATTTTCCGCACGGACGAGCGGATGCGGAGAGACAACGACCACGCAGTCGGGCGATGTATGAAAGTTTTCATGGATTTCATAGAAGCAACTGCAACATAGGACCCCGGCCCGTGTACAAATCACCATATTTCATAATTACGTATTTAATTAGACTTTAATTTCTTGCCTGATTATAAAGAAATTATAAACCTGAGAGCTGCGAAAATAAAAGATGTGTTCCATCAACCCAGTTTGTTTTTAATTCTCGTGAAAATATTTTCGCTTTTGTCGTCTACGCAGGTAAATATTTGTCGCAGCCGTTTCGCACCCTCATGAATTATTAACTGTACTTTATAAGCGTAGCTATGCTATGTTCAAGATGCTATAGGATTACTGATATAACTCAAACTGCAAAATGCTTTTTAGGTGCAGAGATTAAATGAGCTATCGTGTTCTTAAATGATATCTAACGAACGACTCCTCAAAATACTTGTCCAGTAGAGAATAAAACACAGTAACCTAATGAAAATTCCATACTCAATAATAGCTAAACTTGACAAAGCAGACGGGAAAATTGGCTCACAACTCCCAAAGGCCGTTTAGGTAACTATAAACTATGTGATATTGAAAATTTTGTAAAATATACTATACAGACACGACACGTTAGCTGACTCGGCCTGAACCACAGGGTGACGCGGAGTCCACGTAACGAAAGTGGAATTTACCTCTCCCCGTTGAGCGACCGCAGGGTGGAACTTTGAACGTAGGTGATGTAATGAAAAATTCTGCCTATCTTTTTAATGTTAGTAAATTTTTGATCGGTGCTTGTTTGCATTTTTGATTCGGAAGCCAAGTTTTTAACTAACTGTAGACAATGGATGAAGGTGTTAATATTTTCGAGGATTTTTTTTTCACCCCATCACTTTAAGAAGGAAATTATACGCGTTGCTAATTGGTGATGTACGGCTCTGCTAATATAAGATATTCAATTGGTAAAAGCTTCGACTTATAGTAAAATATTGAATAGTTCCCTTTTCCGAGCACGTTCTAATTAAAATATAAACAGTCAACTAATTGATACGTAGACCTACATTAAATCTGTTATCTGCCCATTGACAGCGGACAAGATTGGACGAGTAATATGTGTAAGCTTAGCCTAAGACCGAATTCGGGTCACTGGCACATAATATAACGTAGAAAGAAAATTAACACTGTTATGAAGTTCCTTGGTCATTTGAAGAAAATATAGTAATGTGGAAGGACACTTAATGAAATATAATTTTGGAAATATAAATGTAATGTGTGAGCCGCTTTTATTTCGCTAATTATATGTATAACAATAGAAAATCTATTGTGGCTCGCGTATATCTGCGCTCCGACATACAACGGGTTATTTTTTTAAATTGAATAGAAGTTATATATCGGGTCGACACACCCGATATATATATTTTTAGTTTTTTATAAGATTTTTGCACCATTTTCTGGTAATTTATTTAACTCATTTATTATTTACAGGTTGAATATCAGTTGCGTATTGCTTATGTGTCTCTCTGTCGCCTGGGAAATCTGGGGTAGGGTAACCAAAACATAATAACGATATATTGATAACTTTATAGGATGAGCTGCTGAGAATCAATATCATATTTTGGCTCGAAGACGTTGCAGGCTTCGATTTTTCTGGAATGTACTTTTACCTGTGTAAAACTAAAGGTTTTAAGTAAAATGTAATTTCGTTCAACTTTTTATGGAAAAATATAGCTCAAAAACAATTTGTTCTAACTAAGCTCATTAGCTCTTTCTTTCATTTGAACGTCAACAATAAAAAAATACTGCTTTAAAACTCGCGCATTCAGTTTTTAAGCCGCAAAGAAGACGCGGGGACACGCCTCAGCAAAGTCAGAAAAAGTAATTAAACAAAAAGCCTTAAAATATAATATTCAAACTTGTGCACACGAAATTAATTCACAAAGTGCAGTGTTGATGTTCAAAGCAGAATTTTCCATTCGCATACGATTCAGCACAGTTCGATAGAGTTATTCATTTATCTATGAGCAAAGAGCTGAAAGGCTGTAGTGCCGGAATTTTCTTTACACTTCGGTGCTCACTATTTCCGAGTCACGGTTTCCAAAAGTGCTCAAATTGCACTCCACATCTGCTCCATATTAAAGAGAACTGTGGCCACGTTAAATTATCACGTATTTAGCCTCAGACCGAGCCGAATTTTAATTGCTAATTTATTCTTGTTATGATAATAAGTCTACCGGTAAACTGCTCTCAAAAATCTGCAAAAATATTCAGTAATTGCGGTCAGGATGTCTCGGGGGTGGTTTTAATTACTTGAAATAATTAAAGAAAAGAAAAAAGACAGCTTAACTTATTATACTAAAGATGTTTTAGGTACCTATATTCAAGCTAAATAGGCCAGACTGTGAATCCAGTTTACGTCATTTCGTATTATTGTAATTTACCTGCCCATCGTTTCAATTACCGTCGTTAAGTTGATAACAATAATTAGTAGGTCATTCACACCGAACAAGGACATACATGAAATGAAATGAAATGAAATGAAATGAAATCGTTTATTTTGCAAGTTGGACATTACATCACTTTTACACGTCATTTTAAGAATGCTGAGGTCGGCATTTCCTAACTGACTGATCCCTGAGAAGAAACGCCGAAACAAACTCAAGGGTCATAGTCTCTTTTAAAGTCCAAACATGTTATAAATCAAGTAATATCATTTGTGAGTGTCACCATGTACGCGGTCTGGAATGGCCTTTTGAGGAAAGAGCCACATCAGGCTGGAGCTGACCAGTCCCAACAGACGGCAAGCATGCATCAGTCGTCGTGTAGCTCAACCATATCTTAGGGAGCTCAACGACCTGTCACACGACGATACCAGATCTGCAGAACATTTGCGTAGGCCATTCAAAAATACTCAAACCCGCCAGACAGTGTTTATGTTATAAGAATATATAATGTTGCTCGCATACACGATACTCACATTCACAATAATAATAATAAAAAAAAAATAATATATAAAAAAAAAATACAATTATAATATATAAATGTCAATAAACAATGTCATTAATAAAATGTTATCTGATGATAATATATATTTAAATGTCAAAAGTAACAATATACAGGCATTTGAAAAGATATCACTCACTAAGCGAGCAGCTCATTCCCAAGCTTTTTAGGGTTCCGTAGCCAAAATGGCAAAAACGGAACCCTTATAGTTTCGTCATGTCCGTCTGTCCGTCTGTCCGTCTGTCCGTCTGTCCGTCTGTCACAGCCGATTTACTCGGAAACTATAAGTACTACAGTGATGAAATTTGATGGGAATATGTGTTGTATGAACCGCTACAAAAATATGACACTAAATAGTAAAAAAAAGAATTGGGGGTGGGGCCCCCCATACATGTAACTGAGGGATGAAATTTTTTTTTTCGATGTACATACCCGTGTGGGGTATCAATGGAAAGGTCTTTTAAAATGATATAAAGTTTTCTAAAAAACATTTTTCTTAAAGTGAACGGTTTTTGAGATATCAGCTCTCAAAGTCGTAAAAGTATGTCCCCTCTATTTTATAACTACGGGGTATAAAATTCTAAAAAATAGAGGTGATGCATGCTAATTAACTCTTTCAACGATTTTTGGTTTGATCAAAGTATCTCTTATAGTTTTTGAGATAGGTTGATTTAACTGTAATTTACGGAACCCTTCGTGCACGAGTCCGACTCGCACTTGGCCGGTTTTTTTATCATTTAAATAATCAGATATTTTGTAATATCCTTTTTTCAAAAGTTTGGATTTTATATGATTTTTAAATTTCTTGATAGGCAAATCACGAACCGCTTTGAGAAGTTTATTGTAAAAGCGTATACATTGACCCATGAACGAGTTGCTTACTCTGTGGAGGCGAGTAGCATGTACAGCAAGATTATGTTTATTCCTAGTATTTATGCTATGAACATCAGACATTTGAACAAAGTCTGATATGTTTTTATGAACGTACATTAAATTTTCAAAAATGTATTGAGAGGCAACAGTCAGAATATTTATTTCTTTGAATTTCTCTCTGAGAGAAACTTTTGGACCCAGATTATAAATGGCTCGAACAGCTCTTCTCTCTCTCTGCTCTTACAAAACATAAATACCGTCTATCCCTATGGAACTTTAAATTTAATTGCAGCAAAGTATAAAAGACAAAAGGAAAGTAGCGTCTAACTTGCACTCGCCAAAGCAAGGGACCGCTTTGCCGACGAATGAAGTTGGAAAGACTAAACGAGATTTGTAGTCACAGAGTCTGGGGACATGCACTGATACGAGAACTTTTTGATTGGTAACTTTCTAGCGCAGTTATTCCTAGTTTTTATTCGAGAAACCTATTGGGACTACTCTGCACGCTTATTATTATCATTAGCCCTTGTAGATTTTCTGTCACATGTTTTTATAGCGATATGTGCGAAATATATGCAGCTTGGATTTATGTGAACATGAAATGTGGCATATATACGTTTGTGCCTATAAAAATATTCAAATTGTAATCTTAACATAAATAGTCTATACAATGAGAAAGAGTCGCGTCGTTCTGTTATGTTAGTGACCAAGACGGCCACATTTAGTGGTTCTGTCAAGCGTCGTACTTTAAACTAGATTAATGATCGGTCGTACAACGTTAAGCCGTCGGTCTCAGCCGACATTAGGAGGCGTTCGCCGTCAGACCGTGTCGGGCCCATAATGCCACTGATTATTTGGTCGCGAGTAAGTGGGAATTTTGGGATTACATTTAGCGAGAGTCATCAAAGCTCCTCGCAATGTTTCGTCTCTGAACACATCTTTTGTCTTTTGATATATCTATGTTAACATTTCTTGTTTTACTATAGATTTTTGACATTTTAAGCTTAATCAAATCAAATTACGTATTAGTATTGTATTCACCTAATAAAAAATAAATAATAAAAAGTGACATAAGTTAGGGGCAACAAAATGCCTTTTATAAACCAGCAATAAAAGTCACATGTCAAGTTGCTGAGTGGCAGTATAGTTCCAGCCGGGATTACAATATAGAGCCAAAATATGCCTGCAGCAGTTTGATAAAAACGGAAGGTGTCACGACTGACAGTTTGGACGTTAATACTTTAGTCTTGCAGCGACAAACCCCGCGGGGGTGTAACACAGAAATGTTAGAGTTAAATTAATCATAAATCTATTTTTATCTCGGTGCCGGGTTGTGTGAGAATAGACAAGAAACTTTATACTTTATTGTGTCACATTTTATGACGGCAGATCCTTGCTAAGACCGTCGTATGTCTAGAAGCATAAAGTCGTGTAAAATAAATCGATCCGCTGTCGACAGGAGATTGGATTGCACACTTTTCTCTGTTTACCCTTCAATATTTTTATATCTAACATTTTACGTGGTGCAAAATTTATGCACTCTGTGCGAAATGGTGGTCCCGAAAGACAGTTTGCACAGTCTGCGTCATTTGTTACGTTTTGGCTTAGCAGATGTCAGGCTTATGACTTGCAACTCTTAAACGGATTTTATGTACAGAGATTTATGAAAGAAAATAGAAGAATTTTCCTTTTTCCAACCCAATTTTTGTAATACAAATTCGTAGCAGCGCCTTGAAGCGACTTGTTTGAAGGAGATAAGTAAAGGTGAATTTGTAGGAAAAAGTATACACGAAGTAACGATATTGCTCCGGCTTTTAATGGTTTCAGTTCTTGAAAATCTGGGAAAGTATCGTTCTCACAAGTTTCTTTTGGCCTTAAAACTTTGAAGTTTATGAATATTCAATAGAAAACGTTATACGTGACTTACAGCGATTTTGTGCGGGCTTAAAAATTCTTTGTTCTTCCCAAAATGTATCTAATTTTGGTAATGACCAGCATGAAGCAGAATTTAGCGAAAACTTTTTTAAATCTGGGTACCTAATAAAGTAGGTTCATAAATACTATTTAAAAAATAAAGTTTCCTTTTAATGTTTCCGAAAAGGAGATTATGGTGGATGAAATATGCAAGAAATCGTATTGGAATACCGCCAATTGGATCTGCATGAAACTATCACAACTATTTCAGGGGTTACCTCTTGAGATACTCAATTTAATTAAGGATACCTACCTATTTAAATTACCTGATCAAGTATTTTCGTGAACTAATTTACACCATATAAGGATTCGTACCCAAAATGCACTGATGCCTGATACAAATAAATAAAAATCAAATAAAAAAGATTCCGATCTCGAATTTCGATAGCCAAATTAAAGTACATAATAACCCCATTTTTTGTTCGCATTTTTTTCAGTTACCAAAATAGTGAAAAAAAAACTAGTTTCAAAATGAAAACCTTTATAAAAATAGGTAGACATTTGGCTGTATCTATAGAAATTGGAACAGTTCACAAAGATTGAAAAACTTCCGCGTGAGTTTTATCTTTTTTGGACCCGAAACGTTTTTATGGAATCACCACTTTTGCCGCTTGTATTGAACAAATAAAGTAAAATATGGGCTCATACAGTAATCTAAGTTCGGCGCAACTTTTAGAAATATCGTTTTGGGAAACTTTGTTTTGATTATTTTTTAAGTCATTGCAGTTTTAGAAAGACTTTTGAGTAATATTTTTTTATCGTCATTAGTGATGTTAGAACTAGTACTGAACTCACAACAAATAACTGTTTTGACATTCTAGGAGCTATATCTCCGAAGCGTATTTACAGAGTGTACATAGCCAAAACGCATCCATAGGAAACTGCTCGCTGATATTTTGTAATGCTGTTTTTTAATTTGTGATTTCAAAGTATACACGAATTTTGCGTACTGCTCGAGTATAATTCGTAGCTTAGACGTGCACATGCATCATTCCAATTTATACACGGTCAAATTTAACTATTCAAAATTAATATTAGGTAAAGCATTAAATAAAAAAGGCTTTTGAATCTGAGTTTGTTGATTAAAAATGGGTGCTAATTAAACAGGCTTCTTTTTAATATCATTATTCGCCCCCAAAAATTTATGTTGCCTTCTAAATTACTAAGTCAGCCACAATTAACGAGCATCTAAATAATACTATCTTAGCCAGTAGTATCTTCTAAGTAAACCACTCTAAATACAACTCAGCATGATGGTTATTTTTTAGCATCTAAATTTGTAGCATGCATTCTAACAGTAAACTTCTAAAATACTATTAAATGACACCATAAAATATATTTAATTAGCTTCTAATTTTTTAACTCAGTACGTTTAAAATGTAAGCAAGCAACATGCAGCAAGCATCGCTTCTGTCAAGGCTCCGGTGCTGCGGGCTCCGGCGGTCCCCTGCGAGCTTATCGTCGCAGATGTTTTCACGCTCACCACCGAAGCTTCGGCTTGCTGACCGGCTCAGCCGGTCAGCCTCAGCCGCGGCGGCGAGCGTTAAAACTACCTGCGCCTCAGCTCGCAGGCCGCCTCGCCCCTCCGCGCCTACGCGGTTTTGAATTGCACTCTAGGGGTAGAGCAGACAAGACTACGTGGAGTCGGTTTTGCAGCGATTCGTTTTCGTCACTAACTTCAATTTTTAATACAATGTTTTTTAATTGAAGGTTATAAATGGCAATATACTAAAAACGAGGCCCAGTTAGTAAATTAGATGACAATGTATAAGTAATGTTGTAAAATTAGAAGCTTAATCATATGTTCAATAAATAATTTTGTGGCTGCACTTATATTTCCCATAAAAAAATCAACTTGTTTAAAAAATATACTAAAAGAAATTGAATTTACGAGCATGATTAATATTTAAATTAACATTAAATGCTAGGTCGTGTTTTAATCAAAATGGCAGCATGCAACTGCAGATTGAAATCGTAAAGTTTTTCGCGCCTATTCCAGTGTATACACGATTAGTTTGCATGCGGACTAGCACTGTATATTATGGAACAAAGCAAGTTACTTTGGCCACTACAAAATATATGCGAGTATTTGCGTACTGCTACTGTATACATCGGAAGACTTTGTATAAAAAGTGAATTCCAATCTATTCGCGACTAGTTTCACACGCTTGCGTACTAGCCATGTATATACTGTAAATACGCATCTCCGAAGATTCTATAGTCATGTTTGTGTGAGTAATAAAAACTGAATAGTCATACATAAATCGAATATAAGCCTAGACGTCATCAAATCATAAGGTTTATCGTCGAATACCGGCCAAAATACGCCCACGGCTCACGAATTATCACAAGTTCGGTTGAGCATGCAATCACTGACATCCGATAGAAAATACGTGCAATATTACCAAACAGATCCATTATTAGCAGGACGGAGCTCATTTCATATTGATAACAGGTTGCTATAAGCCCAAAATATCGTACGGATGACCGTTATCCGGGATATTAGTTCGGCGTGGACGCGATACGCCACTGCGAAGCGTCATCGATACTTTCGTCCGATAAGACGACCGTGGACGTTAACGTTAAACCTTTCTAAGACGGTTCATTGATAAGCCGACGCCTCGGTTAAATCGAAGGGGTTATGGATGGGGAAATGTTGCGTTAAACGATACGGTTAGGTAAATAAATCGGTAAATTCCAAGTCCAAAATATAACTTGATTTTTTTGTGTCAATTATTAAAAAACAAAGATTATAAAGTTTTACTATCAAGTCTTTCATTGGCTTATTAAATTAACTTAGCTTAAATAACGTAGCATTGTTACTAAGAATCAAGTCAAACACTAATTGAATTACTAGCATAAGAACTTAAAATTAAAGTTTCAAGTAGAGCCACTTATGAGCTCGTACGAAGTTTGAACTGTTTTAATTTTAATTTATGGCTACTGTAACTTGGAAACTAGTAGAGCATACTTATGTTTGAGGTCATATAACTTAGAACTTATTAAAGACGACATCTTAGTTTAAGTCATTAAGTAAATTCAATTTTTAATAACTAGAATTTCAGAGAAATGAAATGCATTCGTTCGAGGTTAATTGTCCCGCTCGCAACACTGAATAAAAGTAAAGGGAGTTCAGAATGTATCATCAAGAACAATTAAATCTTTGCACCTCACTGCACACACGAGAACAAGCAATTAATTAACAATCAACGAATACCGTTTAATATCGAGGTAACAATAGAAACTCTTTTGTATGTCGTTTGTTCAGTAACTGTCGCAGCGCTGCAGAAAATAAAGCGATGTAAGCGCACCAGCGAGGCAGAGCACACAGCTGCGTGGGAAGCTTGGCGTAGTCAAAAATAAACATTTATAGGAAAAAACATACGGTAGGGAAGTTTATCGAAAAAGCTGTATACAAATAAAATTAGTCACATTATAAAACTGAAGAGATAATTTGTTTGTTGTGCGCTTCAGTGTTGGATAGCTCATTCATTTATCGCGGACGGCCATTACAGGCCAATCCCAAATCCAGTGTGCATAGTGGTTCCCTTGGGACACGGGCGAACCGCTTTGTGGAAGCTAGTATATAATTATTATCCCAAGATTTTTCCTTATGTGGACTCGGGCTACCTTATCGGATGTGTGCATTACTCCCCTTACCGTTTTGGCGGACAATCAGCAGATATTCTCAGTTTATCATTTAGTTAACGAGCCATATCTAATAATTTCATCGATAGTCGGATCAGCTCAGCATCTGCCCCATTGCATCTCATGAGCGTCGTAAAAGACGGATAAGCGATATCAGGACAGTCGGGTGCCTCCACCTGGGCTAATAGCGGGGTGCTCCAGTTCTCCAACACAGTACGGTAATTAGTGCAAATCTAACCAATTATTCAAAAGTTATAATGAATTTGATGCAGATTTTAATTTAAGTTTAAGTTTTGTTAACATCGTTTTGGCCCTCCCTTTCTCTTATTAATAATAGAGAGAATAGACAATATTCATGCTTTTTGATGAATATTATTAGATGTCAGACTTTCCAGAATAGCTTTCAATAAATATTAAAAACAATGTTACGGACAACATGGTGAGTCTAACATATATTACATATACAATTGTCGTTTGTTAGGAAAACTCTGACTAGCACAGTTCCTAGAGACGTCTAATCACACTAAGCATTAGTTTCATTACTCATACACTTTAGCTCATAGTAGTTTTTTGTGGGTATTTTCATTAGGTGTTCAATATTCAATATTCTTCCTCAATAAACTGAAATGTCAGCACTCAGCATGCACAAAACTTGTGGCTGAGTAGAACGACCTGTATGCGTGACGGGGCGCATAAAGAGGCGCCGTAGCGTGTTTTAAATCAAACATTTATAGGAACACCGCATCAAACGCTCATCAAACATACAACGCGCGGTTTCAAGCGAACACTGAACCGAACGAGTTTCCAACCATATTGGCTTTAAATCAGCCCTGAAATGACACTGGAAACTTGGGAATTTCGTAATGACACGATAAACTGTAGGTATGAACATCTTTGGCAGTCGTTACGGGTATTCAGAAGCCAGAAAGTTTGACGACCAGTCTTACCAAGGAATATTGGGTTGCCCGGGTAGCTGCTTTGGGGAGGCCAGATAGGCAAACGCTCTATGTAAAGTACACAATTGCATCCATTTAGACAACCCCAACATAGTTGGAAAAGGCTAAGCAAAGGATGAATTTGCAATAATGTAAGCATGAGAATTAAGGACAGGATTGCGTGAAATGGGCATGACTAGGAAAGAAATACTTACCTAGTAGATACAAAGATGATGGGTGAAGGAGATAAATGGCAGTAAAAAATGCTGCGCTGACCCCCAAACAAATTGGATTTATGCCAGGAGGGTGATGATTGACCGCAGTTTCACAGAATATGGAAATTCTATCAGAAAAGGAACTACTAGGTAAATAAGGTAAGAAGGTACGTACTAGGACAGCCACCTACTTACAAAGAAAAAAATCTAGCCTGTTATTTCTTAATTCAAAAGTGATGTATAGGAACTGTATGGTATGCAGTTCCAAAAAAAAACGATGTATCGAATGTCCAACGATAGTTCCAATGAATATTAAAATCGAATGCCAGTATCAATTACTTAGCATTCATCATTGCGTTTGCATGCCACGAAAAGGGCAAAATGAGCTTACTGTCATATGTCCGGCATTAGCTCGCGGCAAAACTGAAAAGCCGAAATTAGGTTGGCTGTTTTGTCATTAATCTGGTGAATGCATTTCAATAGCACGATGTAGGGTAGTAATCCATTTGTATTTAGGAGGTCATCAATTTTTCATAAACGACTAATTCTATTGTTGTCAATAATTTTACCCATTAATTTGTGTCCTTCTCCGTGTGAGAGGAGGCCTGTGCCCAGCATTGGGACGATAAAAAGGCTGTAACAGTAACAGTAATTTGTGTCTATCCTCCAGATTAGTATGCCAGTAATTGGTTCACCTACATACGCTTCTTTTATTTCGGAATTTTAGCTCAAGTATCTTTCTAAATAGTAACACGCAAACAAAGGAATCTTGACCATTCCTACGAAACAGTACGTTTAGCCAGTACATTATAACATACGCTACTAGTTATAGACTATCTTTGAGTCATCTTCTACATAATAGACTGCGATAGAACTGTTGGCATTCTGTTTGTTTACGTTCAAGATCATCTTTATAAGCTCCAGATTGTATGTAGGTATACTAATCGGACTGGCAGTCGACGGATTAGCAACATTTCTGCAAATTATATCTACTGGAATTCTGATCAATTTATCAACTCCCAATATACATACTACTACCTACTAAGTACATATTGTTTTCCCCTGGTATCATTCTTGTCCCGTGGGAACTATTGCCTGTACCCGGATAAAATATAGTCTCTGCCAATTGGGTTAATTTAGCTCCACAACAGTGGATGAATTTTTCAAATCGTTTCTGTAGTTTCGGTGCCTTCAAAAAAATCCTTTTATCATATTAGCATAGTCATAGGTATTGTAGATCATATTAATAAACAAACTATAAATATACGAGTATTTTAAAATGTTTATATAGAGCAATTCACATAAACATTCATACATTTTTTGATTACAAAAAAGCCTTTGACACCTTAGAAACAGACACTTTAATAACATCTTTAGAAGAGTGTGGTGTGGAGAAGCCTCTGAAGGAATGGTTCAGAGACTACCTCACATCACGCTCTTACCGAGTCAAGATAGGCGACACGTTGAGCGATGAAAAAATGGTCCGTTGCGGGGTACCGCAGGGCTCAGGAAGTGGTCCCGTATGCTATTTAATGCATGTTAATAGTCTGTGCAATGTGCTACAACACTGCTCGGCGCATATGTTCGCGGACGACCTCTGCGCCATGCGGGCCGGTACGGACCTCGCTGAAACGTGTCGTCTGGTGCAGCAAGACGTGGATGCCGTAGTTAAATGGTCCCATGATAACGGCATAGTATTAAATACGGATAAAACACAATACATCATTATTCATTCACCTTACTTACCACTAAAGGATAATCCTCTACCACTATACACTCATACATTTGGTTGCATTCATGGTGGCCTTGTCAATTGTGGCTGCAAACCTATCCAGAGAGTAAGTTGTGTAACTTACTTAGGAGTTAAAGTCGACGAGCATTTCTCATGGAAAGAACATATAGATTTCTTGTGCAATAAACTTAAAACTGTACTAAGTAAATTTTATCACCTAAGTTATCGAGTTCCTACTAGTACCTTAAAAATATTATATTCATGTATGGTAGAATCAATAATTGATTACGCTCTTGATTGCTATGGACTTACATTCAAATCTCACATAGAAAAATTAGAAAATATACAAATTAGGTTCTTAAAACTATTAGTGGATAAAAAAACTAAAAATAAACATAAAACAGACTATTATAAACTATACAAAATTTGCAAAGTATTACCGGTCAGCATAAAACATAAGTACTTACTCGCAACTAATAGCCATGGTAATCGAGAGCGTAATTCATTGTTGACTAATGTTAGTAATAGTTATAACACCCGAACGATGTCGTCTGGTAAATATGTAGTACCCAGAGTTAATAATGTTTATGGGGACCGAACGCTAGAAAAGCGTGTCCCATACGTACTCAATAGCTTACCAGACGACATCAGAAACGAAAATAGGAAAAATAGATTTAAGATAAAACTAAAAAAACACCTACTCAGTACACTGCCTTAACTTTTTATTGTATTACTATCCTACTAACTTCTACTACTACCTAACTACCGACTACTTTTCTTACTTATGCTATATCTATACTCCGATTATATCTATCTAATCTTTGATTTTCATACTTACGTACTTAATATTAACCTCCTAATACTACTTAGATAACTTAACATATATAATACTAATATTACATATATAATATTAATACATATATAATATAATACTAATATATATTAATATATTAATTTTATTATTATTGTAAACTCAACTTAATAGAACCTATAATAGTAAGTCAATAGTTAAGAAATCTGATCCAACAGATAAACTGTGTATACAGTTTTGTTGGACATTTTATATTTTCTATAATGTAAAATGTACCTTTTAAGCAATAAATAAATAAATAATAATAATAAAGCGTGTAGCAATTTGCATGCCTTTCTAATTACGAACATGCACTGATTGTATTCACTGATAATTAAGGCTTAAATAAATATCCATAAATTAAAACCATAAATAAATTACTTTATTTGGAAACGTGAGCGAGCAATTTTAATATTAGTAATTAAAATTACTAAGGTAAAATGTGAGTACCTACCTATTTACTTGACGCTGGATGAGTGAATGAGTTCACATACTTATCCTGCATTATGACTTCTTGTTTACAATTTCAGGATTAATCTTAAACTTTAAAGGATACTCATTCGTACCTAATTGAATCTGGTTACGGTTTATTTTAGAATGCATTACGTGAGTATGATCATTGATTTTGTACCCCATTTAAAACTTTTACTATTTCGTGCAAAGACGAGACCACTCCAAAAAGTGGATATCTCACTTCAAAACTTGGCCGGGTATCCCACTGGCCAAACAATAAAACTTCTATGAAATCTCCAGTCAATCAGATAAGCTGTTTTACATGAAACAAAACACAAACTAGTGTACTATATTGTATGATAAATTGAATGGTTGCCAAACTCCTTGCTTTAATATCGCATGAATCATTCCTGTGTGATTGTTATGAGAAGTTTAACATCTCCCGTGACTGGATTGCGTCAAGAATAGGCTAATCTTATTATTGTTAACAAGCTGTTATCTGTGACTTTGTTTGCGTAAACTTGTTTATCACAATGAAACGTAGCCGGTGGCACTCGGTAACTCAGTAGCTTTCGATGAGATAATTCTGAATATAGATTGGTACCTAGTTTAGTAGTTGCTAGTTTTGGTACACCTGTGAAATTTCAGCTAGTTATAGAAACGTTATACAGAAACATTTTCATCTAGAGGTTTGATGCGGATAATATTTTGGATTTTTTGTTTACAGTGTTTTAGTATTAAGAAGCTTTAATGCATTTCAAGATTGTGGTTTGAGGATTTTCTCATTCGACTGTACATAGGTGTATCCATCATTATTTCCTTACATAAAAAAGAAGATTTTCTCTCCCAAACAGATTAACAAAGAAAATAAATTATACCTACCGTTTTATAATTCACGTCACGATGTCTTGTGGTTTTAATCAAGGCGAAAGTTTAGGGGGAGCGTTAATCTACTAATGTTAGGTTAAGGGAGTTTGTGAACTCCGGCGCCGCTATTCAGAGGATTTACTCTTTGTTTCCAATCCTTTTATAGAAAATGTATGTGTTGCTAACGTTATTTAATACGAGATACTTTTTAATAAAAGTTTGTTTTACCTAATGGTTTTATTTATTTAAATGTAGAAGACTATTGTATTATGACCTTCAAAGTAGATAAAAAAATATTAACTAAATAACTTTTACTGGCGATAATTGATCACTGATAGAAGAGGCCATTTATTAAGCAAAATAATGCAACTGTAGCTAGGTACTCAGAAAGAGTTAAAGGAATAATGACTTACAATACAATAGATAGATACCTACAGACATAGAGACGTTGAAGGCGAGAAAACATCATTGCAGCAATAGCAAAGTTATGCTTCTTCAAAAATTTTTATCAATATACCTAATGTAACGATATGTATGTATTAAAAAGTAAACATCACAATATGTCGTACTCTTAAACCGCTACAGCAGCAGAAAAACCACATGAAACGCATGAACCTCGTTGCATCATTATGATTTAAAATTATATAAACCAAGAATCTCATTCTATTTCCCAGCAATGAAAATAGAATAAGTACCGTTGAAATACTTTTTTAAAACTTAAATGTCAATTTACTGACAAGAGCATAAAAGTGTATTTGCTGACTTAAAATTTACGAGCGACCGCAGTTACTGAAAAACTAAGGGAAAATTTTAAAATGTAATTGTGTTCCGTAGCTCTCTGGAAACCGAATAGTTTTGTAAACTAATAAACCAGTTCCATTTTATATTTTTAAAGTCAACATCGGTAAACTATTGTGAACGAAAGTTTGCCTGGTGCCTTTAGTTTTTATTTGATGGCTGAAATTCTCTTTTCTGTAGGTTCATACGGATAAAATTGAATAAACGAAATTCTATGACAGGTTTCTTTTGTTTTAGGACTTCGTTCCTTTTTTAAATTACTCTAAAGTGCAAAAACCGTTTAAAAAAATTAATGAAGTGGAAGCCATCGCGGTACCTAACTCTCAGCTGCACTTATGCCAAAATGTATTTGGGTCTTATCACTGAAGTGTTATCAAACAGTAAATTAATATTAACAATTTGATAACTCTTATCAGAACTTAGGTAACTCTAACATAAACCAGTATGATTTTCCTTATGCTCTATGCACAATAATTATAATATTTCTGAATAACTTGCGTCGCTATTTTAATGAAAGGAATGCAAACTTGCCTAGTATCATGGAACCCTCTTAGGCATAAATAGACTGCGCACTATTCTCAGTCTCACCGCACATTATTTCAAATCCCGTAAATCCTTCACCACGCGCAAAGTACTGGGGTTCAGTGCTCGTCTCGTTAACTAACAACTGGCGGAAAATTAACAGCTGAGCCGACTTGTGTCGGGAGCACGAACAACCGCCATCATTGCTCATTAAACCCATAATACGTTAAATATGCTAAGGAGCTCGCTTTCCAGAATAATAGTGGCAGAAATCTTTGCGAACTTTGTCGGAACTTCGCCGTATGTTATGTTGGTACTTCGCTAATTATGTACTCTGACGTCACGATGAGATTTGGTCGTGGTCGTGTTAAATTAAGTTTTAAGTTGAGACTTTAATTTTGTTCTATGTATGTCACCGAATGTAGGTACATAATTATACTGCGAGTGAAGTTCCTACTCAACGTACAAATTAACACGGACTCTGAAATAAGTCAATATATTTACATCTGTTGAACTTACCAGCATGTTTATATGGCCAATGCTGATTGACGATATTCTTATATTAGTTTATGCTAAGTTTCAAAAATAAAAATCTCCCTTGAAAATACTGAAACTATATCAAAAGCTTAACTGCATGTAGATGTCATTAAATGCTGCCACTCGCTTCGGTCACTTAATCCGATTGCCAATTGTCCAATCAATTGAACCCGTTTCCAAGCCTCAGTAACGTCAGGCCGAAATAAAATAAGTGTGTATTTATTTGATCGATTGACAGATTTAGTGGAAGGTGACACATACGTAGGGCCTACATGCATTATGAGACGAGATGTAAGATTGATGAGCGAACCACTGAAATATCGCTCTACTTTGTAAAGCTCTTCAAGCGACGAACGAGTCCAAAATCCGGGGAAACGGGATGTAATATTAGTACCCACTTACGCGGATGTTGATCAACCTTTAAAGGGCATTTATTCTGTCATAATGTGCCACAATTAAACGCCGCACGTATAACCTTTGTATAAGTACTCGAGTTACGCCTATCTATTATGCGTCGCCTCAATGAGCAGCGAATCTGTCCGTAATGAATCAATCTACGCAAAGGCAGGTTTCACCATTCCAAGCGATATCTAAGAGATGGATTGAATGGAGCTTACTAAGGCTTATTTTAATGACATTTTATCTCAGACAAATCTTCTCTTAAATGGATGTTTTAGCTCTTGAGCTAAGGCGCAGAGTTTATGGGTATAAAAGCGTCATCTTCGCATTTTAATTCGAATTCCCAAAGAATATAAGACGATGATAGTGTAGATAATTCAATAAGCTCAAGTGGATTAAAGTGTGGCGTTATCTATCTGTCTGGTGAGCTTGGCAATATTCAAGGGGTGCTATTGTTTGACCCACTTCGCACACACGACTGGCGCGGTGAAAATTAAATGTTATATTTATCATTCGTATCTTTCATATCTGCTATTGTTTTTATTTACGGTAGAAGTTTATTGCGCATAATGTTCGAGTAATAGAAAAGAGTAAATATTACTGAGTTGTTCCTCTATTTGGATGGGACGGCGATTAGTTACTGTAAATGAATAATAATTTAGCTTTTGTCTGGAAAAAAACACTTATTCGGACTACTGGGAATTGCAGGGAGCATACACATCGACCTATTTGAATAATGCCTTCATAATAGCATACTTGTCCACCACATCTAAACTGTGTTCAATGTGTGGGTACCCTATTAAACTGGTATGTGGAAAATTTTAATTACACGCACACAACGGTGACTTCGCTCACCGCTAGTGTTGGCAACATAAAATTAATACAAACAGTCAACAAAGCAAATTACTTCCAGGGAAAGTATGAAGAGTTAGTTACGCCTCTGCCACAACAGGCAGAAAAATGAACTTTTAACATAGAATAGTTAATTATGCAAACTTAGTTATAACTCAGGGACTAAGCATTATTTAACTTCGACTATAGAGGACCTTTATTTTTCTACACAGAGTAATGAAGGTGTACATTCCCCGTCACGGTATGTGTGCGTCATAACACTCATTTGCATGGACTAACCGCCATCTTGCCCTAAGCTAAGAGGGGCTCCCTAGGGTAAAGTTATTAGTGTCCTGTCCATCTTCATTTAACAGGCTCACTGCCCGAGACTTGGACTTGACAACCGTTTACTAACGGTCGCTTGACCATATTCCGCAATTTGAATTTGAAAAAGGAAGCAAATTGTTCGATGTTCTAAAACGGTTTCGAATGTATTTCAATAACTGGCAAGCTTTTAACAGAATTGCATTTTTTAGGGTTCCGTACCTCGAAAGGAAAAAACGGAACCCTTATAGGATCACTTTGTTGTCCGTCTGTCTGTCTGTCTGTCTGTCTGTCAAGACCCTTTATCTTAAGAACGCGTGGACGTATCTAGCTGAAATTCACATGGAATACTCAGGTCTATTGTCCCTTTAAGCTGTGAAAATATCAAACTTCTAAGCCAAGCCAATCAAAAGATACAACCGATTATGTCGATATTTTCAACAAATTTTCGACACTCGCAAAGGAATCAAAACCTACAGGGTACTTCCCGTAAACTCAGAATCTTGAAATTTGGCATGAAGCATTGCTATATAATGCAAACATAGGAAAAATTGCGAAAATCACATTTTTTAGGTTATATAATATAATAAAAATATTTTAATAAAATGAAACTTACTACCTTATTTCTCACGAACGAATAAAGGTACCAAATTGAAATTTATATCAAATACCTAGGTCTATTGTCCCTTTAAGCAGTGAAAAAATCAAACTTCTAAGTTAAAGCGATCAAAAGATACAGCAGATTTACCGAAACCTTAGACGAATTTCCGTCACACGCCAGGGAATCAAAACCTACAAGGTACTTCCCGTGAACTCAGAATCTTGAAATTCGGCACGAAGCAACGTTATGTAGTACAGATAAAGGAAAACTTGCGAAAATGATAAATTTGAAGTTACATAAAATATAAAAATATTATTTTTGCTTACATGACATAAAATATTTTATTAATTATTATAAACTTACTACCTACCCTTTTTCACATCAACGCGTAGAGATATTAAAGTTTTGAATAAAAAGTGAAATTCATATCAAACACTTCTTAAATATAATTGCCTCTAAACTGTGAAAAATTTTAAACCATTCAAAGGTCACTGGGCACCTTAGTATGGAAACCAATATAACCGCGGATACGAACGAAATATAGCACAGTATAATGATAAAGGCTCTGATTTTCTGAACCATGGGAATCTAGAGCAAATCAGGTGTAAACATCAAATATTTTCCTCATTTCATTGGGGAATTTAAACGACCACGTTTGACGGATTTAAGAAATAATTTCTTTAAAAAACGGTGAGTATACTTTTTCACTACGAAAGAGTATACTCACCGTTTATTTCCATTGTCATCAGGTCAGGGTCTGATGATGGAAATCCTGAGAAATCGAGGGCAACTATCAGAAATTGTAGGCATGCATAGGATTAAAACTTGATTCTCAGATGTATGTCTGGTGATTCTATCAAACAGTGAAGGTTTAGAGCTTACTTGATGATGGAGACGTGAGAAAGTCGAGAGAACTTCCTAACGGTATGTTTTAGTTACGTCGTGTTTGGGCTTATATTATTCGTATTGACGAGAACTTTTCACTTCACACTTCTAAAAACAACAAGAAAACTGTTTATATGCATCGGTCTAGATCTCGGTTATTAAATAAATGTAGATGCATCCTCTAGACACCGACTTCTAGACCGATGCACCTAACATCTTTTTAATTTATTTCTTGCTTTTGTTTTCTTGTTGCTTTTTTATAATGTTTGAAGTTAGATTTGTGTGCAAAATGCTACAAAATAAAATAAAGCCGATTTTATAAAACCAAGAAAGGGACAGAATTACACTTTTGTCAAGGCTCTAGAAACGTAAAGCCAGCAGAGCCGAATCCTACTCTCTAGAAGTCGTTGTTACAATTCGACAGCTACAAGTCGTCAGGCGGTTTCGAAAAAAACCTGAAACTGGGGCTCGTTAGGTGATTAATCCCTCAAAAATAAAAGATCCCATTCCTGCAATGGCTGCTTTAACCCAAGTTAGTAGTGAATTCTCATCACCTAAAATAAGCTCCAACACAAGGTTACGTTATAAATTGTAAAGGAGTTCCCATAACTATATCTGATCTTTGCTATCGATCCCACAATGGCAGTCAAACCTATCTATGTGGAAAGTCTTCGCCAATACGAATAAAATAAGCCCAAGCACGTGGTAGTTGTAACATACCGTTCAGGAGTTCCCTCGACTCTCTGTAGTCTCCATAATCAAATCAGCTCCAAACCTTCACTGTTTACCAGTACCCTCAAAAATACACTCACATGTCTGGTTATGACTCGATGCGTGCCTACAATATTCAAGAGTTGCCCTCGATTTCTCAGGGTTTCCAGATCCGCATCAGATCCTGGTCATCCGAATTGGCATCTTCCTTCTTTACGAAAAGTCTTTAACAATAAAAACTAGCATTGCAACCTGTACAATCCTCTGAAACTGCTTTTATATTTTTCAAACAATCCTGGACATTCGTCTCCGTGGAATTTTAATAAAATATTTATATTCAAAGAAACGTCATACCATTCTCCACAGTTTAAAACTACTTTGATTCATGTCCGCCACTTTTTACAAAGCGGGTCAGATATGCCCAATGACCTTTAAGACATAATTAGTTATTTTCAATAAAATTTCTGAAAGATGACTATAAAATGTTGTATATAAATACCTTTAATAAAATAACTTTTACAAGGTACTGGCCTATTATTTTAGTTATATTATAAAATAAAAAATATTAACTACTTTGACTCTCACGAAATTACCATAACTATGATTGTTCTAAACTGAACGGTTGGCGTGAGACTCGCTTTTTATCTATACAGGATTTGTACGGAACCCTCGGTGCGCGAGTCCGACTCGCACTTGGCCGGTTTTATTGATGCATGAGATCGGATTGGGAGATTCCTGTTATTGTTTTAAAACAATCCAAACTCTGTTGTATCAGTATGTAAAAGCAGTAAAGCCGTGAAATATATCCTTTGATTTCCTGAAATTTTCATTCATCTAGAATCTGTTGGCTCAAATCAGCGTTCAATCTTTTTTTACGAGGCAATGTCTCATTTATCTGTCTGGACTCCTGGAAATATTACGCCGAGAACATCGATCAATTTGACATATTATTCTTTCGAAATTCCCTTCACAATATTCTAAGAAGGTTATTACAAAGAGACCAATCTAGTGATGAAAGGACTTAGTGATAATTTTTATCTGTTCACAATCTCAGTGACTAAAAAAAGTTACCTCAACGAATTAGGTCACCAGGATAGTCGTGGATCCACGACATTTGCATTTACAATTATCTCTAAATCTTTCACGGGGCAGCTGTGGAGTGTCTCTTTTAATTAAGCCAGACAATATTAGTTTCCGTTTTCAACTCCTTATTTTATCGGTATTAGTACCTACATTCTAAGCCCCGTTCCAGAATATAGCAACCAGACACAGTGCGAAATCACATTGTGGTTCGGAACTGTTCGAATAGCCGTAGCGTTGATTACAGCATAATCACTCCCCATTCATTAATTGCAGCGGTCTCCGGTTGACAATCAATTCCGCGCTGAAGACTTCGAACAATTCTAATGTCTGCTTCAATAATCAAAGTTGGAAAACAAAATCGCTGTAGGTAATATATGAATGAAAAAACTTATTCTCCCTGAAAAAGTTTGTACCTATTTACCTTTGTGTGAATATAGCCAGCTACCTATTTGAACACTATGCAGAGTTTCAGAGTTTCGGAGGACATAGCTCCGAAAGTTCGTTCTAAAGACTGCTTCAAAGAAACAACTAATAAAAAATTCACAGACAAAAGGGTCTCTAGTTTCTAGTACAAAGCTGCAAGGCACCAATTTAACCCGACGCTTCATCTTTTCTGCGCTGAGAGGCTGTCGTCACGTATTTGCGCGTGTTTAATTCACGACTGTCCGTGCCCGCCACGGCGGGGTTAACGAGTGTACCTGCTTCTGGCGGTATTCTCTTTCTTTTATATTATTTTCTGAATAGGCGAGCCAGTTGAGTGATTAAATATGCAAAGCTGGGCCAGTTTAAGTGCTAATGAACCGTGTGATTCTAGCTTTGTTTATGGATTGCGGGTGTAATCAGTGGGAACTTGTTGATTTAAATAAATGTTTTGAGCTTGTTTTATTAGCGTAATTAAATGAGGAAATATTTTTAAAATAAAACTCCCCGTTCTGTGTTGTGAAACGCACGGTTTCTTACCGCTTCAGAGAGTTTTAGATATATAGTTATATGTAAACAGGAAACAAAACATATTTGTTTTAGGCAACATACTTACGTATACCCTTCCGCAAAGCCCCGTATCTCCTAAAGAGGCAGAAAACAGCGCGGTCGTCCAATTTCGCTTGATCCGTTGCGTGGGCAGTTTTGCATTACGTTGCGGTAGGAGGCCCCGAAAACCACACCAAATGAGCACATGCACGGAAACTTCCAAGCCCATTTACGGCCTCACAAATCCTAGAAAAACCAAAGAAAAACTTCGCCTCTTTTACGTAAAGGGAAAATATTTCGCTCGCTAAGTGCCCGTTTATTTATATCTGATCAGCACTTAACGTGCGCCTTATGACGCGTGAAGGGATTTCTTAGCTATTTATGTTCGTTCGGATTTTGAAAATTTTAAATTAATTCTTTGCCTGGATGGGTTTTCAGCCATATTTACGATCTGTACACACCTACGATACATTTTATTCCAAAGATATTTTTTTTTGTCTGAAAAACATCGGCAAAGATTTTCGATATAAACTGATATTCGAAGGTCTAATAAACAAATCGTATCACAACTAAGTTTCAAACGCAAAAATAATGAAGTTCCCCACAACTTCTTTAAATGTATCTCTTGAGTGTGATTCAATTTCTAGCACTCGATTTTATGTGTACCGTTTTCCTTTCGTTTGGGATTTAAAAAGATTGAGTAAAAATGTTTACTGCTCAGTGCACACGAGCTGAATCCTAAGCTTAACGTAATGAAATATAGCGTATTTTATTATTAAAGCGACACTACCAACGTATTGTACGACTTAGAATCGCCAACAAAATGTAGCCAATAAATAGTTTCTGAACCGTGGCTAAGTCTGCAACTTTTTTCTTTTTTCGAGGAGATACTTATCGATCTTTCTAAGAATAAAGTCTATTTCTTCTATTCCGTTTCTAAAAATACACTGTGGGTGTTGCGTGATATATCACTGATATTTTTAGTTATAAATGCTAATGAAATGTTTTTTGCTGGGTTCTGTGCAAATAAAGTCTGAAAATATGAAAACATTGGCATTTAGTGGAAGTAAAACTGTATAGTTTTTCTTTTCAAAAATGTAGTAAACGAGATTGCATCAAAATTACTTACATTGTGTTACATGTTACATGTTTCTATCCACGTTCAATTCAAACATACAAATTAGACAATGTGCACACGTTTCCGTAACTTCATGTTGTTTTGTGTAAATGTATGGTGGTGAAACGGACAATGTTTTGCCCAGATATCTGACGGCCATTCAATGTTGCCATTTTGAAAAAGAACCCATATCATATTGCCTCTGACTGGCGGACGCGAGAAAGGCGTTCGCTTATGATGACCCTTGTCACACATTTTTTCTGTCTCGACACTAAATGGTTAAATAAATATATTTGTATTTTGTTTCAGATGAACGAGATATTGTCGTAACATTTTAAATTAAAATAATTATTAAAAAGAGTAGCAGATGTGAAAAATGATAGTGCCTATATTAAAAAAAATATTTAAAGTCATTTAATTAAGTGCTAAAGTGTAATGTTCGAGTAAAATTGATTATAAAATGAAAGCTGTGTAATTAGGGAAGCAAAATTTATTAAGCGAGTGTAGAAATGAGTGTGTATTTAATCAAGAGTGTTACTGAGAGCTAATTGGAGTATATGATGGTATATACGGCATAGTTTGTGTGTGAGTGAGTACAAGGAAGTGAAAATGTTGCCGGTGCCCCAGGATCGTATGTCTGGTCGGCGAAGCAGTTCCATCGTCAGTAGAACGCTGCTCGGGCGCCGGGCCTCCGTCTACGTTACCGGGAACCACCAGGATCCTGCGAAGGTAATTATTTATAATATTCACATATTTTAAATCTGTATTATTAGTATGGAATATAAACCGACGCTCATATGTTTTGTGAATAGCATATCATTAGTCTTACTATAAGTAAGATTGCACAATCTCACATAGCTTCGTATATTCAACGAAGGAACTTCGTTTTCTTAACAGTACCACATTTACATTTAACACTATCAAACTAAAACAAAGGGCATCAAAACAAGAATACCCATTTAAATTAACCTTATCAGGACTTGCTCTAATCTGGTATTCCCAGCATTCCTTATTAACTAACACTAACAAGTATATGAGCGTAGTTTTGTTAAATAAATAAATAAATAAATAAATAATTCAGGATCGGGAGGGTACTTTGAGAAACGCGGCGTGCTATAGGTACCTCCTAAGGGTATTTATTTGATCATTGGCTTCAGTTTTCCCTCCGATCAGGCTGCGACGGTTTCGGTAACAGCTGAGCGGAATTTGCATAATAAATCGGCCGTAACAACGGTAATGTCCCTCGTACGTACACCGTATTACCGGCGTTAGCTGTCTACCCACGCCTTTATATACTAGTGCTTAACTACATGACTCAATTAGCTCAACGCGTATCAATCTGAATTACAGATGCGACGTAATTGCGACAGGTATCAGTATTTGGTATCTCCCTCTAAACATTCAAATACGTCACTTTTATACTTGTACCAATATTCGTCGAACGAAACCAGTCATCAAGTATATGAAAGTAGAAAATTATGTTGTCGTTCAAGCGTCAGGTTCTTTTTATCGTGAACTCGACAATGAATAGGGTTGAAACATCTAAAGAATAATAACTCAAACATGTTCCCAGATAAGAATAGGCTGATAGTATTATAAATATGAGCGTATCTACCATAAATTTTCTTCGAAACTTTTTTGTATACAACTTTTTATAGGCGTATCAAAGGAGTGTACTATACCGATTTATGAAAGAGGTATGAATGATAGTGCTCGCGTAATATAAATGTTTACGAAAAGCGCTACTACTTGTCAGATTTACGAGTGTAAAATATATTTCTCGGTAGCGTTAGCACATAGTTACTGTGCGGGATCTTACTGAACGATCTTAAGGCAAAATGATTGATGGATAGATAGAAATAACTCGGTATATTAGCACTTTAGGAGCTTTTTATAATACCTACTGAAATAAGTAACATAATGCAAGCAGTATAATGTTTTATTAGTGCTATTACTCTATTATACGTCCTTGTTTAACTTTCCATAGAAGTTAGCACACCATGTTTGCATTACAATTTTCGCGTCACAAATTCCATATAACAATTTGCGTGAAGTTATGGCGAATGGCGATGTTATGAGCGTAACTCGCTTGCCTGTACACAAACAACCAGGGGGCACACATAACCATGAACTGTGTATTATTACTGGCTTGCGTACATTTGTTCAGCGTGTACCACCGCTCAACGCTTGCCTCTATTCTTCCATTCATCCGACGAACAATGTCTTATTTCGCGAATATGCTAAATTAAAATGCGCAATACATGCCACAGTTGGCGTTTTCGTGAATTGCAACAGTATTTTTTATTATTCATGTACGCGTTTTATTGTTCGTCGAATTGTTCTAATGTGCAATCATGCAACGTTTTATTATTGCAGGATTCACGCGTGATAAACTAGCCCTTCATATTAACTCTAAATATGATTCAGCTGTTACAAATAACATTGAATATGCAGTTACCTAATACTTCCATTGCAAATAATTTAATATACCGCAATGGTCAAAATTTAATAGGTCAGCTAAAACTAGCTGAGTTGCGAATTTCCAAAATGCGGTCTTATTCAAATAAATATTTCGCTGCGCAGGTATTCCCGATGCCAAAAATTATATTAAATATCATATCTGTGATTCGCTGCACGTAACATTTTCACTCCGTTTATATAAAATTAAATGGTCCCAAAATAGAGTTTTTAGCATTCCAATTTTCTCGATAATACCTTTAGCGAAATCACGCAAAAGTGACACTGAGCTCGCTGCCATTTTGAAAAGGGTACGAATGGCGTAGAATTAAAATACCTGCTTACTTTGAATATAAACGATGTACTCGCTTATGGGAAATTATGGGGATAAGGGTGAGACGAACATTGAAATTGAAAAAATCCAGATCCAGTTCTGAAAAGAAATGGGATTTTCCGTTTCACCTAAGATTTTCCCAAAATGCGCTTATAAGAGCCTTAACCTATGTCTTTTATTTATTGACCTCATATTCACTACGTTAGAATTAAATGAATACCGAGAAGCCCATAATTATCCAGTTTGAATTTTCAGCAACATTAAAGGGTTGACCTGAAAGCATTTTCAAAATGTTTGTATACAACGTATAAAATGCACGGGACCAAAAAATGCAGCAAGCAACTCATTTGCAAGTCATATGTATCGCTGAATGTTTTCAAAGCAAACAAGTTGAGATTTCAAACGTGAAAAATAACCTGCAGATTTACATTTTTTGCCCATAAAGTTCACCTTTAAAAATAGGAAACGTGTATTTCAGGAAATGAGAGTGATTTTCATAATAATTCTCGATCGGTATTTCCGATTTCATGCGTTCCAACAATACATCATGTAATTCAATAATTCTGGCAACAGCAATTAAATTCACCAGAAGCTTATCGTTCAATATATCGGTTTGAATGGCAAATTGATTCAGATACGAATCATAAATTCACGGCTCGCACCCAAACCGCTTCATGTTAAATTCATAGAAGTAATGAAATTAAGCAATATATCCAAATAGCACGTTGTATTGCGTTGTTAAAAACGGCAAGCGTGCGGTGGCCCGCCGACCTCCGCTAATTGATCGACATTACAGCGAACTTCCAACAAATACCGAAACAAAGTTTTATTCACATGTGAATTAAAACAATGAAATGTTTCGCAACATGTTCCTGTGATTTTGGTATTTAATTTATTGTTAATTGTTATGGATGATGTGGTTTTTATTCCGCCAGTGGTTTACGCAAACAACGAAATTTGTGCTAAAATCCAGAGAAAGCCAAAAGTTCAAACAATGCGGCATTTTCGATAATTATCAGGTTTTGTTTATTTTTATTTTGTTCATGACAAATTATATATTAGAGTAAACCTTGTTTTAACCGATAATCCCCAAACAATAACACACACGAAGTTTGTGGCCGAGTCTACTAAGTTTAGGTAACCCTAACTTTTTTGATATCTGCTGAAAATAGTTCATGATATTTTTAAAATAGAATCTACGTATCGTGTGATCTATTGTCATTTGTCATCATCACTTAGGACATAGGTATAACACTCACCTAATTATGTAAAATCTTGTTCGATAAGTAAAAGTGATTATTGTTGTATCTGAAAGATGTAACCTAAAGAAAGTTTAACGTCTGCTTTCCACATAAAGTTAGTTCAATGTGCGAACAAGTGGCTAGGGCGTGTTTCTCTTAAGGCTACATTACCTACTTGTCGGATATTTTCTGTTCAGTGGCTGGAATAAAAGACTTTTATTGGCTTTTAGATATCCTTTAATGGTTTTTAGACGATGGAAAACATTTTAGACTGTTGTTTAATGAAACTGAATCTGTTTAGACTTTGCTGAATAGCAAGAATAAATCTCGGTGATTGCTATGTTCTTTCAGCAACTGAAGTATGAAAGAGAAGGGTTCTGTGTAGATCTAGTTGTTAGTTTACTTCAGCGAGCAGAATTTATTTTTTCTTCCTCATAGGAAGTAATAGAAAATCACTTGACTCAAATATAAAAACAACGAAACAAGACGTATCAAACAATAACAAATTACTATCGTCACATTTCTCGTATATCAACATATTTTTTCATTTCGTCAGAGACACGAGGAAACAGGAAAAAAGAAAGCTTGAAAACAAATAATCTTCTTTATTTAGCTGCGATAACATTGACTTCATAACGCGATCTTGAAGAAGTAATCTCGTTAAAGGACCTACGATAACCGTAATCTTAGGATAAACAGGATGTGTTCTTTTAAACAGAAACAATTTGATAAATTACTTCCAACTTGAAATGTTGGCAAAGAAAATTAAGTCATTATTCCTACGTCTGTGAAAAAAGCATTTTCCGCGAGGACCACGCTGTGTTTTAATTTCACTCTCATCTGATATCCTACAGCATATGTACTTTGTTACATGTTCCAATTTTGTGTTTTTATCTCATTTAGCTCTCCCTCCTACAGTCTGCTAGTATTTGACCCTGGTTTAATAATGCGCCCTGTATTCTATATATAGGTACTCAGATGTTAACATTGATTCATCGTAATATAAATGAGGGTCTTCTTGCTAAATAAATTGATTCATACCTATATTTTGGTAATTGATGAACATTCAAGGGATACGAAGAATTAATTGGAATGTTGTGTAAATAAATGAATCAAAGGAAATTCGAATGGAAAAATATACATATATAGGAATGCTAATTTACACAAGCCCTTGTGTGGGCATCTTGGATGATACTTCTTGTGGATACGAAAAGTAGGTGAGACTGCAATTTGTGATGAATGTCCTCTGACGTTTTTATTATCTACTGAAACTTTCACTGAAATATTTTTTATATATTGGTGTATCCAGATGTCTCGCATAGTAACCCACCGCTGCACTGTTACGAAACTATCCAAAAGCAATATAACAGGCCAACTAGTTCAACTCTACTATCCCATACATTAGATTAGAGACATGAATGAAACTGGCGGAATTAGTTTATTACATAATTCAGTGCGTCCCCAGCCACTTGACATGACACCGTTACGTACATTATTAAACACCTAGAATTGGCTTACACGGTAAATAATTCATGAGTATAGGAACCTTACATGATATGGCAATTTCCGAACTTAACTTGCGATTATGTGTGAATCTAGACTATGAATGAGACCACGGCCTAGCAAGCGATGCGTAGGACGTCCACCAACAAGGTGGATAGACGACCTTATAAAGGTCGCAAGAAGACGCTGGATGCAGGTCGCCTCCAACAGGTATCTGTAGAGATCTAAGGGGGAGGCCTATGTTCAGCAGTGGACGTCCTATGGCTGAGATGATGATGTATGAATCTATTTGTAATACTCTTTGCGACAGGTTAAGCCCGATTTGTTATTGAGACATGTTACGTAAACTACATTGTTTGTCAAACGTTGTAGATGTCAAAACCTTGGTCATAACATTAATTAACTCGTTCCGCGAATTTCTTGGGTTAGGATAACCAGAAGAATATATCAGTAAACTTGTATAGTTTTGTTATTTATGTAGTGCTTTAAGTTGATTAATGCCACAATGGCCTGATGAAAATGATTATTTGGTAATTTGTAGTAAAATAAATACTCTTCTTTTGTGGGTTTTACATAGTGTTATGCTCAATCATTTAAAATACACAGAGATACTTATACGTACAATCAGAATTGATGTCAGTGCAGACTTTCCTACCACACGCCAAAAATATCGGAAAAATCACAGTAAAATCCAACCGTATAAAATATTCCATGATCTCAGTCCTCGATTTTGAAAGCCAGCGTCGGTAACATAAGATTTTCAGCCGCCTGTATCAATGGAAAGCCTAAGGAAACAAGACCGCATTAAACAAAAGAAAAACATACATTCCATTTTACGGAATAAAGTATCAGAACTTGGAAGTGACCGTTTTATTTCGCGCCGACAAAATAGACGAGTATTTATAACACCACTTTCAAAGTGGTTTGTCTCTCTTTAGCTTTATATTTCACACATTTCATTTTTAAAATAGTCACGAACAAGTCCCGTTTGTATTCGCAATAAAGTAGAAAATTATTGAAGAAAAATAGTGGAAAATTCCGAGCAATATTTCAGCTGAGCTAACTTCGTTGTGTTTACAAATACAATTATGAAATGCACAAACATTCAAATCAGGTTAAACTATTTGCAGGTGCAATGCCAATTGCATAACCACGATGCTAATAATTGTGATTTCTAATGCCTGAAATATGGCTTAAAGTTCAGTGTGAAAAGTATTCGCTATTTTTTGCTCTCTATAAGACTTCAGTGTCATATATCTTTCTAAAATTGCGATAGATGTTACTTTAAAATCGCTATTTTTTCGGCTTATTTGTTACCTATGGGTAATGAGGCATGGTCAAAGACCATATGTCGTTCCACCTTTCTTTTTAAAATCGTTCAGAAATATATTGGTATCGGGATGTCTGCTTAATTATGGAAACAATATAGTAAATTGATGGGTCGATGAAAGCCTTTTTAAATTAATTTGGAAACCTCTCAAACCCAGACCGGTTTTCATACGAAAAATGTTGAACGTAAATACCGATATATTTATAAAGTTCAGAGTACAGCAAAGGTTACGTATATATGGTATTCATCTAATTTTATAATTGCAAAGGTCATCTGATGTCACCTAACCATAAATGCCTATTAATATCTGACGATATTACCTTTTCCTGTCAAACTGAGTATATTTAAATAACTATGAAAGTGACAATACAATGTCATGATGTAACTCATTATCAAGTTGCGATCAATTTGTTTTATGAAAGACCGAATACAAAAAAATATTGTTATTTATTTATTTAATTTACATGGGAAACCTACAGCTAAAGAAAATAAACTAAGAACAGTATGGTAAACGGACAGCCAATTACAGGTCTCCACGTATAGATACAGATATATACAAACAAATCTGTGAACAACATTATATAAGAAGAGTACTGCCAACAAGAAAGGAAATATAATAATAACAAAATCAAAATATTACAGTTTGCATTAATGAAAAAAGTTAAGGCTTAGACACTTTCTGGCCGAGGACACGCTTGTCGTAAATGGATCAAAATCATGCTGTTTACATATGTTATTGAAGCTTCTACTTGCACGCACAATAAATGAATTCTGCCTATAATTCGACGAAGTAAGTGGTACACACAACGGTTATAAATATACTTTATCGAATATTTTGCAAAAAATCTCATCCGAAAAGCCAAGTTGTTCGCAGAAAGTACGTTGTATTTTAGTCGTTGAATGGAACAAGATTATTATCAATAAGTGGAGTCGTTCCTATCAGCATGAGGCGAGGCGATGAGCCGTGAACGCGTAACTGCGGCCCTAGTGCCATACTATACCGACAAGATCTCATACAAATATCTCAGATACCTTTCTTATCGTATCGGCGAATACATAAATATGTGGGACCGAGTCGAATATCCAATTATCGCGATTATGGGAAGGAGATAGGTCTGCATAAAGTGCTAAGACTATTCTATGGAGCTGTGTCTCTATCTCTTATTATATGCAATCAGTAAACATCGAAAATTTTAATATATCATTGCCTTTAGTAGTTATTGTTGGTGCTATAAAAGGCTATCTTTTCTGTGAAGAAATCACGAAACTGCATAGTTTCTAACATAAATCGGGTACATAACCCTCAAAACTGCTGAAATGTCAGTACTTTTTGTAATCAGGCGAGAAAGTCTAATGAATGGCTGAGCTCAGTACCACTTTTTCATTTCGACGTACAAGCCGCCAATTCATTCATTTCAATGTATACTGTTTAGGCTTTCCAAATGACTTCGTAGTCTGAAGGCTAAATATGAGCGCATAGCCTTTCAGTTTCTGTACTTTGAAACGTATTGAGAGAACTTTTAGTATTCGGTGAAAAATGTTTGAGCAATAATCTCTATGGATTTGACTTACTTGCAAAATATGAAAGTGCAGAAAGACAGTGTTTCTTGAGCTTACGAACAGTTAAAATAAATATGTATTAGTACCTTAGTTTGTTCTATCGCAGTTATTCAATCACCCATTACTTTAAGAAAGGTTATTGAATCCATCAATTCATAAATCATAACTAATCATATCACATACTTCGTCATAATCGTAACAAACCAATAACGCCGAACAAGATACAAAAATACCAATATAAAACGCAGACATGTAAGTAATAACTTAGATCATAAACCTAGTAATAAAGAGGCAGTCTTTATATCACAATAACTATATAAGAAACGCTATAACTTCGAGAAAATATCTCGAAGTCCATTTAAAGTCGAAATGTGAAAAAGGTCCGAGATGTGAGATTGTTGTGAGCCATAAAAAGGTTAACGGACACGAAACGCCGTCACTCGATATCTGAAATGAATAAAATACCGAATAATATGAGCAGCACCTTTGCAAGGATTTTAAAAGAAATGGAATCTTAGAAAAATATAAGTAAGCTGTAAGCACTTCTGTAATATGTACTAGTTGGAAATAAGTGAAGTTGCATTTGGGGAAAAGATGTCTATGTAAGACTGCATAAGTTGAATTGCATTTCGAATGCAATTCAAAATATTTCACTCATACCTAAGCGCTTATTAAATAATACTACTTAAGTAGATAGTTCTAAAAAGTTTGTAGTGTAAATAACGAATATTTATATCCACTAATATACTTCAATAATTAATTTGTTATTATGTACTTGTAACGCTGAATTATTCAGCAATGAACGATATTAAATTGTCGATTTATTAAACATAAGCCCATCGAAAGCCCAATTAAAATCGGTAAGCTTTGAGAGTCGGTACTCGTAACAATTGTATAATTGTTATCATTCGTGTTGCGAACACCGATAAAACAAAATATTTAAATTTTATGAAGATCATTTTTATACTGTACTGTCAGAAAACATTTTTTTGTTTTGTATTTTTTTACCCTAAAAGCTCCAAAACAACTGAACTGATTTGAAAAATTATTTCAGTACCTCAAGGTCAACTCTCTTCAGTGGTTTAGACGTGAAAGCGTAACAGGCAAACAGATAGATAGACAGACAGAGTTACTTTCGCATTTATAACATTAGTTTGGATGGGACTTGGCTACCTACTTCCTGAGTAACATAAGGATAGTAGTTTCGACGGGACATGAGTGAATTATTGAATATTACATACTTTCTCGTACTAATATTCCTTAAGTAAGAAAAAAACTACTTGAAATTCCTTCAAAAACAAGAAATTCTTTAGTCCAACCGCTTTTAGGGTTAAAGTTTCGTAAAGGAAGAGCACACAGATAAGAGCAACCTCGAAAATGCATCGGTTGTAAAACATTACCCTACTTGTGAATTCGTAGCTGGGTGAAAACATGTTGACACATTGTACATTGTCGTAGCAAAAGGCGTATTTTTTCATAATATCCTACGCAAATCGAGGTCTTCGAACAAAATATAGACATTCATTTAAATATCATTTTGCACATGATGATGACGATATACTTAATCAAATAAATAACTGGCATTGGATTTCAATAAATACTAAATCATACTGGATAACGTTATACAGCCGATGGTACCGATAAAATTAAGCTGCCTAATTACCATTTTTTTAGGTTAATCTCTTGTTTGAGGGGATAATAAATAATAAATAAAATAATAAGTTAGCGAAAACATTTTATGTTGTTTACTGTTTATCTCGTCTAGTAACCATTTTTAAAGCCCAGATTTCGTATAAATACAACATATTATAATTATTTATTATAACGAAATATTATATAGTTTTAAATTTACACTCGCTTCTGTAATTCATTACCCCTATCAATCTCCCACAAACACGTTACAAACATGTACCTTCTAACAGTATTTAACTCTATGTACAACTAAGACGAGCTACGTACGACGTACTACCACGTCCTGTCGAGTAAAGTGATTCTACTCGTTCCCGTATTTGTGGCTGCGATGCTGCATAGCACCACATTGTACCGTAGTGTCTGCGATGCCAACCCCTCAGTTTTAACTGTAGATCTGCCGTTTTTCGGAAATCCTCTCAGTTTTTACTATGTACTGAAAATTATAGTAAAGTCATTTTCGGTCACACTTTTTGAATAGTTTCTAGCTTTTAAATAGTAGTCATGTTATGTAAAATATATTTTTTTCTTTGATTATTCATAGTTTTTAATCTTCTCCCAAAAATATATTCTAATTATTACCATCAGTACTTTCAGTTTTTACCAGTTTTTTTCTGGCATATCTATAGTTTACCTCTGTGCTGTGGTTGGCAACACTGCGTAGTGCTGTGACAATACGATGTCTGCCCTATATCGATAAGCGCTAACTTGTGACGTGGGGCTTTTAGCGTCAGTGTACACAGATCTTTGAACTGTGAGATGGTGGTACCACTTTGATTGTGTCCGGGAGTGTACCTATTATTTGTTGATGCATGAGATATGGATTTATGCAAGCCTTTAGAGGAATATTAAAGTTCCAGAGGATTACGCTTTTAGCCATTTTCGTTACACCCAAAACTTAGGCAATGCATAAGACAGCAAACCAAATTATTATGCTTACAAGAATATATTACCTACATACAGAGTCCATTAAAGCGTTAGAAATATACAGTTTGCTGACGATATTAGGTTAATCTCAGCCAGTACTAAGCGGAAACCATCTTTCTCGCTGGCTATCCGTTGTCTGACAATAGGTACCGACTTCCAGATAAAGATGTTTTCCATGTAAGCTTTACATTTAGGTTAGGTTATTTCTTATTTGTTAAGCTTTCAACATTATATGTTAAGATTAGTCTTTAAAAATATTGCGACTGATGGCTCCACGATAGCACTAAAAGTACCTACTTATTGCATTTTCCAATGAAAAAACAGATGTAGGTAAGTATTTAATGTTCAAGTTTACAGGAAGTATATTTTAAATGGAAGTCAAGAAAACTTTAATATTGCTACTGACAGAACCCTAAGGGAAGTTACCCAATCAGAAAAACTTAACCTGTACAATATTTCTGAACATCGCCTTTCGAAACAAGATTGAACATTCAAAAGCAGACGAAGATAAGGAAAGTAATTAAAACTAAATTGAAAATAAAGAAAACAATCCGAGAGAATACGGGATAATTTTTAAGCTATCAAAGTGTGAATAAGCGTGGAACAGTGCGCCAGACAGCGGCGAGTTAAATCGTCGAAGTTGCGGAGACAAACTGTGGCAGCCGCCATTCAAAGCCGACTCGAACAGTGCCACAAGTTTGAATGAAAGCATTCAAACTTGTTCGGTCACCAGCGCCCCACTGCCTCCCTAAGCCGCTTCAAAAATACATCGTCAAGATTTAGGTAGAAGGATTTCATCTGCGTTTAGTGCGCCATGATGATTTTTTGACTACGATACCAAGTTACTTGGCGTATTTTAAGGGGGATCTCGGTAATGTACATGATGCTGTTTCCAACGAATATTCGTGTAGACGAAAACATGCATTACATATTAACATTAAAATTCGAAGTAGGATCTTTTGAAAGTAACTATGGCATTCTTTTTTGCGAATCGTTGTTTCCTTCTATATGTAAGTACATACTTGTTTAACGATGTATTCAACATTGTATCATGGGCCCCAAACTCTTGTTTGGTCAAGTTTCAGACTGTTACACATGTTTAGAATTTATGATTAAACTGGAAGCGCCCGCTGCGTTACATTAGTGAAGATTTGGACAAGTGTCGTCTAACACCAACTTTTCGTCAAAAGTTCACGAACAATGTGAAAGTAAAAACAAAATAAATTTTGATTGACAGAAAAAAGTTAAAAGCTTTAAGTAAACCCATTTAAAAAGACCTAATAGAAACAGCTAGAAGGAGTCTTTTGTTAGATAAGGTACTAATAACACTGCAGCAAAATACGTGCTCAGACATATTTCAGCACGAATTTTAATGAGTTACGAACAAAACATATTTGCTTTTATATGGAAAACGAGGCACGTAAGGTTAATATATTAGACAAGCCAAAGTATTACTAGATATATCTCTCAAAACTACATCTATAACACCTATTTACTTGACTTAGTACATTCAACCGTATGAACCAAGACTACAGGGTTTTATTGAAAAATATAAATATATAACACTACAACAACTTTCATGGTGCTTGCCACTTAGACTTATGAATTATTAAGTAATTACTAAACTAAAAAAATAAATTAAAAATGAAACTTGCATAATTGGTATTCATATAAGCGAAATATTGCTCTATATTTAAATCACTCTACACAATGTACTTACAAGTAATTCCGTTTTTGACGACAACAGTACAATCAGCCAAAAACAAACGACGTCGTTATCCTATCTAACGTAACTATCACGTACACAAATGTGTGACCATTAAAATTATGTCATTGTTTGGCCCGAGTGTCATTGAAAGACGTATGTAGTACGTGCCCGCGAATAGTTTGACAACTATGCCTCAATTAGACGGAACGAGCCTTGCTAACGATTTCCGCATACATAGATATATCATACTAGCTGTTACCCGCTGATCCACTCGCTTCCTGTGGATAAAACTGCCCGCACCAGGATGAAATTTAGCCTATGTTACTCGGGAAGAGTGTGGCTTTCTAACAGAGCAAGATTTTTAAAAATCGTTCTTATTGTTTTTGATTTTATCCACTACTAGCCGTGTTCCCGCGGTTTCACCCGCGTCCCGTGGGAGCTACGGCCCTCACCGGGATAAAATATAGCCTATGTTACTCCCAGATAATATAGCTTTCTAATGGTGAAAGAATATTTAAAATCGGAAGTATAGACTAGCTGTTACCCACGGTGCCACCTGCAACCTGAGAGAACTACTTTCTACCACTCTGTTAAAAAGTTACCTATACCCTTTCTCAGGCTCTATACTATCTGTATACCAAAAGTCATGTAAATCTGTCCAGGAGTTTTGATATGTAAGACAACGGTGACAGACAGAGAGTATATAGTATAGATATATATAGATAGTATATATCTCTATTGTATCTATTTATTTGCAAACTTAGCCATACTAAACTTATATATGCACGCAAGCTAATTCGTTTAAGCCAGGTGTTCCACGTGATGACTTAATTAGCTGAGATAAGCCGAGATGTTTTCAGGAAAACTCGCTTCTTAATATCGTAAATGTTATTTTAAGGAGCAGATAAGTACCTAACTTCCTTCACGAAGATATAATGGATTGCTTAATTTTATTAAATGACTTCAAATTACTTGGAAACCTTAATTGAATTATTCTATAATTAATTGTACTTTGTAGTTCTAGTTTGTTATTATAAAATGCTTGGATGTAGGTAACAGTTGACAACTAGTCTCAATAGTAAAAATTGTTATCCTATATGGCACCTTTTGATGGAATTTAAACAGGTAATTAGACTGTGAATCAAGACAATTCAATGTAAAAAATGATACCATTCATATCTTAGTAAAGTAGCCTAAATTAAAGTGTAGGTATCTAAAGAAGCCTTTATTAAAATAATTGATGACATTCAGAAACAATTTACAGCAAATACATCGCATACAACTTAAAAATAAAATAGAAATATAATATCCAAATAATACGTTCCAAACTTAAATATAAGAACAAAACAATTCTAAATATAGAATCAACTTCTAAACCCCTTTCAGACATGACTGGTGAGAAAGCGGTACAAATCTCTCGGTTTGAGTATTAGGGCGGGGTTAGGTTTCGACGCCTGATATCGGAGACGCTTTGTATTGTTCGTACGTCGCTTTTGAGAGATAGTTCGCTTTAGGCTACAATTTGTAGCTTATGTTTGTTATTGGTTATTATGTACATATTCATAATTATTCTGGGCTTTTGATAAATTAAAATGTGGTCACAAAAAAGCTTGAAATGGCTACTTATTAAGTAAGGTGTCTTTTTGTAGGAAAGGTCTCATAAAAATGTCAAACGGCTCAATTTCACATCTCAGAACATGTGCTAATGTTCGTGTAGAGACGTCTAAATACTTTTGATAAACACTAGATTGCGAATAGGAGTCTACACTACCTATAAACCGGTAATTGTATATCACATCCCAACTAAAAAAACAGAATAAAGACTTCGTTGTCTAGAAATCCCACATTCTACTTTCCTCTTCCACCAATGTATAGATACTGGAATACGCAAATCCACAACCGCAATACGATATAACTGAACTTATTAAACTTTTGATGAAGTAATATCTCGGCAGTTAATTTATTATTATAACTTCATCGGAGATACAGACGTACGAAGTAACATCAAATTGCCTTCATCTCGCAACAACATACTCGTATTATAATTCAGAAGCAATATTTTCTTCGCCTAAAATCTTTGATGGAAAGTTTCATATTGTTTCTTATAAGCATACAAAAAACAATGAAGTATAAGAGCTTAAATGACGACTTACTAACAGTTTAATTATGATTAAATCAATTTTTATTATATTTTCAGCTCATAGTGTTAAGAAAATCACATTATTCTTATCACTGTAATGATAGTGTGTATGTTTTTAAATAAATAAACAGTCTATTTGAACATTGCACAGCATGACTGTTTCATCCATCCATCACCTTGCCGTCATTCATTCCATGGACATACTTAGGTATTTCGTCTCTTTTCTCATAAACGTAGTCAATTTTATATTTTGGACACATTTAGATATAACGTTGTGCTACCTCTGACAAATTAACTGCATTACACAAAAGTCGTATTTACAAATCTAGCAATAAAATCAATAGAATGAATCAGAAATCATTAATGTCGAAGCAAGACTTCGTTAGACAAAATATTAATTATTGCGCGATACTGTTTGATGTTAACTAAAGCCTTTACATTGTTACACTCATTATGAGAGAAGGCTTCAATCAAACCAAACCAGTGCTTAATTAATTCAGAAATAACAAGCCGAATCGTTTCCTATCAAATAATTTCTATTTGAACAATAGGTACCTACAGAGGTGGCGCGTAGACTACCGTTGAGTCTCATTTCGTTCGTTAGCAGATATTTTACAGAGAAAGAATCTCGCGTTCCGAAAGAAATATATAGACTACGAAAACTCTATAAATAACATCTACAAAAATCTACTTTAATGAAAAAAACTTTCCATTTGAGCTTTTTCTTCATTTGACCTTTTACAAAAAGTTGAGCAACAAAACTGATAAAAACGATCCTACGGTATTTGCATTAACTGTCTCTTTATCATCTTTTGAAACTGTGAATAGGATATTTATAAATGCTCAATTTCTATCAGCTATTTAATCTCCCACCACGGTTATATAAAAAGATCCTGGGTGTAACGTACTACATAAAAATGCACTGAAACTGGCATATTGCTGACATAAACATATTTCTTTTGTAACTGAACCCACAACGTTAATTTAATTACGGAACATTGCGCAGATTCGTCAAAAGAGAGTGACATTTTATCCAGCTGACAGCTTCATCATATGCTGGCGGTAAATAAAAAGAGATAAATCGATGTCCTACCACCCTACACAATGTATAAAATCTTATGTATGTTACAACTTGTAATTATACAGTAGCAAGTTTTAATATCTTACTTTACAAGCAGTGCTACTAAAAGCTAACAATGTATGTGATATATAATGCACTATAAGTCGCATTTCTTGAAAGCTACGTAATTTCAAAGTAGAAGTCGTTATATACGTTAATAACTCATTCGCTTCTACGCATGTGTAGCAAGCCTCTTTGTAATCTACTATTTCACGTAAACATTGTAGTATAAAGAGTTCTCCAATTAAAAGGAGTACTTGCTAAGAGACTTATCCTTCAAATCCCACAGCACACAGGTTTACTCCGTTAGATACGAGCTGAAATAACATTGGAATAGAAAATACAGTATCTCCGATAGAGGTCGCAATCGACGCGGAGCTTCGCTGATCTCGTTCGTGACATCTTACTTGATTTGTGGATTCCGACGGTTTTAATTGTACGAAATGTAATCTACAATTCATATAACTGGCGAAATGCTTCGTCAATGTTGGTACACGGCCCCTCTCACGGCTATTAATCTCCCGCTTTTAACGTTATCCCGGCCTAACAGTGATTTACTTTGCTTTACGTAAAAAAACTATTGGAAGCAGCCAACTGTTTTGTTTAGGATTTCCATCGAAGATTTATTGCTGTACGGATTATTTAAAAATTCGGAAAATTAATGAGGTTTTAAAGCTTAATAGTCCTCTTAAAAATCTTTTAAAAATAATACTTTGTACTACCAAAAAGTAAGCACATCTAAAACCTGCGAATAGAAAACAACTTTGTCCTTCTTATTAGGCAAAAATATAAAATACAGTCCACGTAAAGTATCACTTTTGTAAATTGAATCATAATTATTTTCGTACCTGGAGAGCTTTTAAAAGAATTAATTTAATACTACCGCGGTCGGCGATACCTAATGGCCATGATCTAACGACCCCCAATTCGTGTACCCATTAATGGCTACATCTGTCCCATTAGCAGATAAAGGTCTGTCACCAATCTCTAGCTAGATGGATGACCAGCCATCTCCGAACACACATGACCTAAAAACTTAAACGTTCTAATGTAACCCAGCACTGATAAATCACCCACTACTCGGTTATAGACGTATTAGACGTCTATAAAAATACTAAAGTTCCCCAGTTTATTTCGCAGTCCATTGCGCTAAATTTACATCACCGTAAACGAATGTAATGTGAACGACCGCAATAAAACGCAATGAAAAGCTAAACCTTGTGTCATAGTGGTGGCCGGTGGAAACCAAAATAGAAAATGCTGGGAAGGGTAATTGTTTTCGGAATGTGTTTTTGCGTGTAATATACGGTTAAAATCGTAATAAATAAATTGCGTAGAATGGCTGGGAGTTATGAAGATAGTGTAAACAGATGTGAAGGGGAAGATTAATGAGGTGTTAGTGCTAAAAGCGGTGATGTGTGTTCGCCGCGCTAAGCCAGATGGATACCGGCATCTACGAGTACTCGAGTACTACTCGACGTACGCGGCTACTATGGTAACATTAAAACGGAACGAGTATTAGGTATAATTACCGCATCAATCGATTCTCGCTTTTCCCTCAAAAGATTTTTTTAGATAATAAATTATGCTCTTCTATTATTTGGCTGCAGCTATCGACAAAAACCTTTCGGAATCAGTAATATATAGTTTGAGTATATCTAATAATCTTGTGCTTACCTATTGCACCAACTGTAAAACTGCTACTGATCCCATTGGGGCATCCAGGATCTTGTTGTTGTCGAAAAGTTCTAAACTTCGAACTACCTTGAGAATTTCCTCACAGAATAATTCAATATTACTTCGTTTGACCTGGGAATAGAATTCACAATCAGCACGTGTAATCGGATTAAGTACAAACCATAAACCTCTTCTTAATGGATATTAAGTTATTATCAAGCACTTTCATTAACAGTTATTGTCCCATACGCGTTGTTGAAACGAGTAGTTCGTAACATCGATGTTTATCGACACAGCAATTAATTTCATTTTAATGGCTGTTAGAAGATGTTTGCAACAATTCTCGCAGATAACTGTAAATTAAATTGCGATGTTGGGACGATATAAATTGTGATTATCTTCAACGGCGGTAACCATATTTTCGTTTATCAATTTATCTGTAATTAGATAGTGACTTAACATGAGTGAGAAGGGTCCAAAATGTGGACATGTTATTGTGGGAATACCTTAAATAAATACGAACACCAAAGAGCCTCAATATTGGGCATATTTGCCGAATATAGCTGTATTCACGCCGAAAACAAATCGTTTACATTCATAACATCGTCACATTATCTCCATAATATTCATTTTATCGTCGTAATCACGATCCTCCCCCCTAATACCTAAATGCCAGGATACTGTTACGTCCTCTTTACTTCGTTATGTAGGACAATAAATTAGGACGCAATTAAAGTGCCCCTCGGACATTGACTGATATACAACCTCTTTGCAACGTTCGCCAGATTGCGTTTACACCGAACGATCCGAAAAAATGAGCCAGTCAAGTCCCCCATAATTTATTAGCCCCTATGCTACTAAAATTAACGTTTCCCTTAAAAAGGCTTTTTGCGAAATTATTATATCGTTGGATAGTCCTCAACAAAAGCAATTAGGTAGCCTACGGACGCGACCTACGGGATAGCGGAGCTTCGACCGAGGTTTTCTGTTTTCAAAGAAAGTTATCGCTAATGTTTCTTTTTTTATGAAATCTGCGTTTTGTCTGTTTGTTTATAACTTCGCGATTTATTGGCTTTCTTGCCGTTGTCTTCATTTTACTACCAATTTGAGGTCATATTTTTTGTTAAACTTCTTGGTAATCAAATTTTTGTGATGTTCGTTTGTTTCAAGAGTATTTGAAAATGTTTTGTCCATGTTATCGAAGTCTCTCATTTTTCGATTGTTATAAAATGTTCCAAATAATTAGCATTACAAAAGGATATACATACGTATTTTATAGATGTACACGAGCGGCAGAAATTACTTGTAACTGGGACACCTTTTTCTTCATTGTATGTACCTGTGTACTACAATCGTATTATTCGTGATTTCCGTTCCAATATCAGTTTCCCGTCTCAAAAGTAATGTGTGTTGAAAATAAACCTGTTTACACGTGTGTGACGATGAAATCACACAATATGATTTAATCCCAATAAGTAACGTAGTAACATTGCCGAAGTCTTTGTTATCAAAACAATAAACGAAACATACCTACATAAAGTAAATATTTCTCATATGTACGATGAAAGTTTTAGTTCAAATCTCCCCTAAAATATCATTCATATTATCGAAATGTAATCTTGTAATGTAAGATTTGCGAACTGCATCAGCTCGAATGCTCAAGAGAATATTGCTTCTGCGTGATTCGATTTCGTTCCATCCGCACAAAGTTGGCTAACCGCTGGCCTGCCGATATTACACCCATATCACAGGCTCGCAGACTAAGGGCACCAGATAACTCGGTTAAAACCGGACAGTCCACGCAACAGAATAACAAGCTACGAAAGATGTGAAATCGCAAGTCATACAAACAGGCCCGACTGGGCCTTAATTATTGTATGCAAAAACGGGCTGATTGTTGTACCTACTATATATCATAATACCTAGCTAATACCTGTTATGTACAATCCTACTCAATCAAAAAAATAAAGATTATTTTACTTCCGCTAAACGCCTTTAGTAAACAAAGTAACTTAAGTATCAATATCGTGCACTTAAAATTATATTATTTAGCTGCTAAATCCTTGTGTGCCTTTGAGAATATCCTGTTCAACCCGTGCCTAGGCTTCTCGAGTTCGGATTATCAGTAAACTGTAATAAAATATCTCTCGCCTAACGAGCTTAGCTTAGGAACGTAATGTTTTCTATTAAGTTATTAAGAACAGGTAATTTATTTTAAAGTGGTTAACGACCAATTAATGAGAGTATCTATTATCATATCGTGTGTATCTTACTAAATACGAGTGCGAAAATAATTCTGTCTGTATTTTTTGGGAATGTCCTGTTAAAAGCTTACGTTTGGTTACCCATATGAGTTGCAAGTAAAGTTGGTGTAACAACAAGGCTGTTTTCAGCGATAGTTTTAGCGAACAAAGTTTACTCGCAAGTTCACATGAATAAATCAAAATCCCTAGACCTTTGTTTCTATTGAACATTCGATTAAACTAAACATGTTTACGACTAGTTCAACGATTGTGTTGTGAACTTTTCACAATAAGTTTCTCGTTGTTTATTAAGTACATTATTACACTCATTTTAATTTTTCATTTATTCTATTATTATCTCCTTGCTTTTAATACACGAGTATCAGACTAATGAGCTTAATAACTTTAATAGACCACTCCCTCAAATCTACCCCCTTGATTAAATTTAGAGCAAATATGTATTAATTATGGACGTAGCTACCTATGAGGTTACGGTTCAAAGGATACAAATTGAGCAAAATGGACGAATCAAATTATATTGTTGTGTATATTATATTATGTTGTTGTATTGTTATGTATTATATTGTTTTCAATTAGTTTTGATTTACCAAAATGAATTATCTATTTATATCTTAATTAAGCTTTAGTAGTTACCAAAGATGGTGCTCACATACGAAAATAACCAGTCTGCAAAACACTAAGAAAAATATTACCATAATTGTTACCTATACGCTTTCAAATGTGAAACGTTTGTGTATCCAAGGGTATACGATAATCCCATTACTTATCTACAGTACCCAGAATTCTCCTGTCTGCGGTATTACACCCGAACACCAAATTGTTTCTCACACAAAGCGATCTTCTTTTCAAAACAAACGAAAACAGTCTAGATATCATTTGAGTAAGCTTTTTTTTCATAAGAAATATTTATAAAACCTTGAAGAAAAGATCTAAATAAACCTACATATTATGGATACAGTTTTTTTTTGTTTATACAAATCATTGCTTTGATGTTCACAGCGATCTAGTAAACTCGTAAATTAATGCACAGTTTTGATAAATATGGATGTAAACAATTTAGTTCTAAACCTTAAAAGAACACCAGACTAGAAACTTTATCGTCTAGAACACAACTTTTGAAAACTTTCACAAAATAATATAAGATTTTTCTTTTTACAGTACATTACGTATAAATACAAATACTCGTAAATTGGCCTTATGGTAGGAGTTATGAAAATGCGCGTTAAACGTGTCTAGTGATGTTTGTTTTAGCGAACCCTTATGCTTAAACTTATATTTCACCCATATTTCGGTATTTATGTTATGTATTGACAATATAAATATGGATGATTTATAGGTAGAAATATTATTTCATGGAACCACTGTTCTCTAACTTCATTTATTGTGGAAAGATTTAAAAAAATATTTTATACATTCTTAGGTTTCCACAACACTGGTTTCTAATTTAATACATTTTACCAACTTAAACTTTGATCAATATTAAACAAAGTACATTTATTAGCAGAAAGATCCAGAAATAACTTAAGCTCCTTATAAATTAATATTCCGTAATCCTTCAAACGACTATTGGCGTAATAAAAGTATCATAAATTAAAATATTATAGTCGGTAAGTATTTTGTTCCCGACTGTATTGGCTTTCTTCGATGTCCATAAATATTTTGTTGGAAGACGAGCTTTGGCTGTCGTATATTTTGTTGAAACGTAAAACTGGAACAAACATAAGTAACCGGAGCTTTGTTTCCTGTTATAGAAAAACAACTTGAATTAAGCCTGCTTTCCTTTTCCACGATGGATCGGTTTTCTTTCGAATCGTAGCTGTTGGCAATTATTTTTTTAATCAAAGTGTCTGAAGTCAGAGTATAGAGTACTTACTTATGTGCCATTTTGTTGTACACCATTACGTACCTATACAGTCTTCTGTTATAAAATTTTCTGTATCAAGATCAGAAGGTATTAGTTTTGATTGGTAGTAGGAAAGAGTAGAAAACTTAAAAAGCCATGTTTTGTTAAAAACGAGGTTAACAACTAAGTATACTTATAGGAGTTTCACAGTTTGCTATAACAGAACGTTACATTAATAAGTACCAATATTGCTACAGCCATCGTGTGAAAAACTTACTACTTATTTGAAAGTTTTGCACTTCGGTTTTCACTCTTAAAGTACCAGTAGCGCCATCTATCGATACAAATACACAATCAACAGGGGAGGTTTGCTCTCAAGTCTCGTAGTGAGACAGCCGAGCTTCCCTTGGAAAACCGGGAAAACTGTCTTCATAGTAATTTACTCTTTACTCGCTAGGTGTCGCTTCTAACTGAAAGCATATTTTTTGTAATTTACTATTTTCAAAGCCATGTATTTTACAAGCTTTATTTCGAAGCTCAGTGTTACTTTAGTAATGAAAACATTCACGTTACAAAGCAACATAAAAAGCTCTCCACAGTTTTGTATAACGCTTGTACTATTAAATCATAAATAACAAAACTGAATGCACAGAAGTTTATTGAACTTAATAATTTTCTTACAAAACACGCGAAAATCGTTGAAACAAAGGAAAATTCAAGTACAAACGTATAATCAGATGTTTATCATTGCGCAAATTGAGTGCGCTGCAATCAAGCATTTATTTCTTAAGCACGATTATACACAGAAGCTGTTAGTTCTAAGCGTGACTCAAAGTGGATGAAAACATTGAACTGGTCCTTTTTGAAGTACCTACCTAGCCATATTTCTGTCTCAATAAAAGTTAAATTAAAGAAATATTTTTCGAAACTTTAATTACATAATTTAGAATTTAATGGTCTTACCACAAAAACTTTTAAACGTCAGTTTATGCCTTGTCTAAAAAAATGACAAATTATGACGTTGACATATGGTTCATTTTGCAGCCAAAATTTTATTAGACAAGTGTAAAACAGGGTTTAAAGTTTTTGTAGTAAGGCCCTAAAACTTTTGCTTATCAACAACTATTTAAAAACACAAATATTTCATGTTAACTGTTGCAAGTATTCCAATAATTCTTAGAGTTCAAATATGATGTTGTAAAGTCAGACTTAAGTTTATAATAAGTATTTAGATTTCGCAGAAACTTACAACATTCGTTAGCGTGTGCAATTGCTTGATAATCCTAACTAAACTCAAACCTCTCTTATTTTATTCGCTAGTATGTATATCGTCTAGACGACTTAATAATTTAGGTAAAGGTATTAACTATGACCTACGACAACAAGTAAACGGTGACTTAACATTTCACCAAGTTGATAGAATGAGAGGTCATGGTCTCATAGATGCCACCTATCATTGAAATTGTAGTTCTCAACCCAAACTTATGCGCTATAACCAAGTCTGCTTGTTCCATGGACAAAATATGTAGGAAACAAGTCAATCCCTTTGCTAATTTAGGATAGCCTTGACTTATTATAAACATTGTATGAGATTTTCGACTTAGTCAATTGGTTAAAATAACAAGTCCTTTTATGAAATCTAGGGTCCTAAACAAATAAGTATTCATTATCTAGCTAAATCATTTCCCTAATTGAATGCAACTATTCTTTATTTCATCATTTAGAACCAAAATGTAGTTTCATCTAGTGTCTCGTTGCACTCACATCATACAGCTATTTATTACAATAGCATAAAAGTGTTTGCTTCATCTAAAACATATAAACTCTTTTGCAAAAAAAACGGGCACCTATGCGAAATCTTAGTTTTAAGGACTTTACGTGTATTTCAAAGGGTTTTAATGATTGTAGTATGTTTCTAGCATCAAAAGAGTTAGCCGAGCATGCGTGAGAGTGTATTCTAAATTTGAATTTTGTACAATTGCTAAGAAATTGGTTAAACCCTGTTTTGGACTAATTACTGGCAGAAAGTTCGTCGGTGATTTGAAAAGTTTTTGAAGTGATTTTCGGGAAAATGATAATGCAGTTTTAATTGATGATTAATGTACTTTTCTGTTAGATCAAAACATTTTTGAAAAACTATGCGTATTTGATAAAATTTTCACATGCTCTTAATGGGCTATACTGATGATTGATGGCAATGTTAAGAGTTTCGGTATTTTAGTGTTAAGCGTTCTATTGTTTAGATATTGTACCCATGTGTTTTAAAATAAAGCTTTTTCATAAATAAACACTATTAAGAAGAGTATCAGTACTTTGAGCTACGACAAAACCAATTTAAAGTAAGCAGTGCCCATCACAACTCGTCTCCTATCGGACTTAGACATTTTTAAAAGTCTTTAAATTCTACAAAATACAGAAAATAGCACATAGACTGTGAGCACGAGGTCTTAAGGTCTCGTAATCACTAATTTTTAAACAACCTCGTCTCTTGGGAAACTCCGTAGACCTCTGAAGATCTATGAGTCTGAGCGTTCAAATAGCGTGTTTTCATCCCACGGACATTTTATTAAATAAACTTGCCTACACCGAGATTTTCTGGCATCTGCAGCACTTTCCTGCTTAAATCATAACAATAATTGGCTATCTGCTTATTTCCTAAGAAACATACGTTTGGGCCAATCATTTTGAATGCTTGACTCCCTTTCAGCTAAATCGTCGTTTGTTACTAAACGATACCTATGGAGTTATCGAGAGCTTCAACGCGGCAATAATTTGACTTTTTAGATAGCTTTAACCCTCCTCATCATTTTTCATGCGGTTAATTTTAACATTTATCACAAAATATCGTATTTTTTAAATGTCAAAGTCCGATAGGAGACGGGTTGTGATCGGCACTGCTTACTTTAAATTGGTTTTGTCGCAGCCAAAGGTACTGATACTCTTCTAAATAGTGTTTATTTATGAAGAAGCGATATTTTAAAACACGTGTGTACAATATCTAAACAATAGAATGCTTAACACTAAAATACCGAAACTCTTAACATTGCCATCAATCATCAGTATAGCCCATTTAGAGCAGGTGAAAATTTTATCAAATACGCATAGTTATTCAAAAATGTTTTGATCTAACAAAAAAGTACATTAATCATTAATTAAAACTGCATTATCGTTTTCCTGAAAATCACTTCAAAAACTTTTCAAAACACCGACGAACTTTCTGCCAGTAATTAGTCCAAAACAGGGTTTAACCAATTTCTTAGCAATTGTACAAAATTCAAATTTAGAATACACTCTCACGCATGCTCGGCTAACTCTTTTGATGCTAGAAACATACTACAATCATTAAAACCCTTTGAAATACACGTAAAGTCCTTAAAACTAAGATTTCGCATAGGTGCCCGTTTTTTTTGCAAAAGAGTGTATTTGTAACGTAATAAACATCATCATTAATCATCGCGCTGGATAAAGACAACGGCTAAGTAATAGATAGCGCTCATCTATCTAGATTTCATGTTTTGTATTGGTGGCATTTTTCTATTTTCTAGAAGTAGTACTCGTTAATTACTTTGTAGTGCAAAGCAGAAATAGAATTTCTGAAAGTGTGTTTTTGTGTCTCAATGGGTTTTGAACTTGTTCATTAAAACCTATTGGCGCAGTCGGGTAATGAACTGTTAATCTTAGGGACTGCTGAAAATAAAAAATAATAACTATGTAGTATTTATCCTTACTTAATTATTTTAGAAGATAAAAAAGTAAAAGTACAAACAAAACAACTTTCTAGACGAGATAAGGCAACAACCACGGTCGCGACTATTGTTTTAATTTAGCTTCCATTTTCAATGAACACCGATATTGTCTAAAGCACAGTTGGATACCTTCTCGAGTGCATACAACTTTGAATTCAAGTAGGTAGTACAGTTTTCAAGAATACTTTTGGGGTAAACCGAGCATTCTCGAGTTGTGCCGACTCCAGCGAATTCAATTCTGTTTGGAGTGCCCAAGTGCCTCGGACAATTCAAAGAATACCAAAAATGTTTCGCGAACTGACTCGGTCGTGTGCCTGCTTTCTTAAATTGTTATTTGCCTCAGTCAGAAGTGAATTAAACATATGCAGTTGACATAAATACGTGGAATTCAGTTTTCGCGACGTTTTCTTCAACGTGAATTCTATTTTCGCCATGTTTTGTATTTCTTTTCTTATAGGTCTCCCGTTTTTTGTTTTCTTCGTCTTCCATTGTTTTTTCTGCCCGTTTGTAAACAAAAAGGTTTTTCGTCCGATAGTTTGTGTAGTAAACAGAGCTGGCATTTAGTATACCGACGCTTCCTGATTGATTACTGAATTGATGATGAATGCCCCGCGGAGGTTGCTTACCTATAAGAAATATTACCCTGTCCAAATACACCGTTATAATAAATAGATTAGATACAATATACCTACACAAATAGATTGGATTTCAACACAACAAAAAAGTAACTAAGGAAAAAAGGTCAAATCTCCGAATATGTGAGAATTTATACAGAGCGTATGTCACTGCTTTATCCTTATGTAAAAGCTGTAAGTGAGACGATATTCAGTGAGTTATGCGCTCGTCTCGGCTTGAAGTATGTGGCGTCAAAATTACGGTGAAGGCTAATTAACTCCAGACCTTTGGCTGTGGTTTCCTCTTGATAGCTCCTGAACGCGTTACACTGCCTTCGCGCTCACATATTTAGCTCTCTACTGAGTCTACTGACATAATACCATCAAAATTACCCAAACGTGTAAGTATATTCCAACGTACGCATGCCTCACAGACTCTTAAAAGAAAATTCCTCTTTACGCCAAATAAATCTCATATACTTATGACAGACTTAAACAAATCTTTTTATTTCATCTTTCGGCCACCCGAAACGTACCTAAGTTCAGCAGGCATAAATATTTAAACTGTAATCTCCTGTACGTAATATGCAAATGGAATGGAAAAACCGATAGGTAAGCAAAATAATAAATAACATTTTCATATTTTGCAACCTTTCTCGCAGCCGACGAGTAATTTGATTTACTGATGTAGGTACACGGAACTGCAAGGATCTAAGTATAAAAAATACACGAACTCAACATGAAGGTTTATCACGTTCATGAAAAAACAAATAACTTTACTGGTGACCTGCTTGACAAATATTTTTAGTATCAAATTTTTGAATAGTTTCTCTTTTCATTTACTTACTTGAGTTATTTGGAGTGGCTTATTATGGTATATTGGTTGGTATGGTTATGGTACTCTTTTCAAACACGGAATTAAAGCGGGTGTTGGGAGAACCGAACAAAGTTTCGTTTTCAATATTTTGTTTGACCGTACACTTGAATGGTGAGTGGTGACAACGAAGTGATTCTTCTTAGCCTCAGTTCACAGACCGCATAGACGTCAATTTCCTTTAAACAATTAGATATTTACTATGAATTTTCAGTATACAAAAATAACCTGAATTAACCGGCATCTACATAAAGTGCAAGATCCAAACTGCCATTTCACAGATAGTTGGTCGAACAAGTCACAAGTCACCTTACAGTTCTGATGACGCAACGCATTTGAAGATTGCAGTCGGTTTGACGTCGCTTAGTATTCGAAATTCAAACAGCTGGTTTGGCTTTAGATTAAACTTGCACAAAGATGTCATTCTGTCGCTGTATTGTTTCGATAATACAGGCACAACCTCATTGTTCGGAGCCCATTCACTTCAGTGCAAGTTTTCAGCAACTTTAGTGAAACTGTTGAGATATACCAGCTAAAAGTAGCTACGTCTTTATAAGGGCTTAAAAAACTTAATGTTCAGAAGACAGGCAGAGTACATAAACTAAAGAGTTTTGGTTGTGTTAAATACCTATTTTCTCGCATATTTGTTGCAAGATTTTTGGAAATTGTTAATTTTGTAAATATAGTTCAAAAGTCCCATTGAAAGTTCAATTATTTTGTTCTACGATAAAATTGGGTAGGTATAATCATTTCTCTTGGAAGTTTCACTATTGTACAAAATTATAAAAATAAATATAAATACTTCATACACCGAAATGAAATAGTATAGCCATTAATAAATTCGAAGTGCAATTCCCGGCGCACGCGATACCCCCACCTTCGTGACCAAACTCAAAACTTGAGTAACCAACTTGCAATATAATAAATTGGCCTAACCTATATTGAGTGAAAAATGTACTCATTCCATCTATACCACAAAGCTATTCGAATAAAACTAGTGGTATGAAATATTATAACATTCCGCTTTCGATACCTACTCACGTTCCGTAGGAACAAAATGTGCATTTTTTCGAATATGCATTGAATACAAATTAGAACAATGTCCACAGTAGCAATTTTGCTTTTTTGCCATTGCACATCGAAATTAAGTTTAAAAGTTTAGTATAAAATACATTTCCAGTTTTTATTCCTTTCCAATAAAAAAAAAACTTTAGTACATATTCTATCATTGCTCGCTCTTTAATAAAGTACTTACTTGAAAAGAAATATTGCATAAAGTTTCAATAGAGTAGATTTAAATTTCTTCCGCTAGTCTTTGAAAACCTGCCACTTAAGACAAATATGTCTGCTCTATTCAATTTCACGTTAGATGGATATTCATAAATTCAGAGTGAATCCGAACTGATACATACAAATGGTTGTACTTTACCAGTCAAGCTATGCAGTGTGAAAAGAAAATTGATATTACTCTATCACTATAGCATGGCTTGAGCATTATGCTGTTCAAACTTAGTATATGCTCGCAGAGGAGATTGTCAAGTCTTACGAAAACTTTTACTATATAATAATGTCTGTTATGACGTCTGTTACCAGTGCATGCAATTGAGAGATATTGTAAATTACTCGGAGTATTTGCTTACTCAAAATAGAATTCTCTCTTATACAGAAAATCTAGCTTCAACACAGTCTATTTAATTCTTGCAACATTGACTCCTGCAACCAGTTTTATTTTTATGTTCAAAAGTTAAAACCACACGACGGAATTTTCGGTTGAAATATCAACTAACCCGATTTGCTTTAGTGCTTAAAGTCATGCACAGTTTACAAACATTCGTGTCATGCTTAACGATAGTTTAGTATATCACCTCCAAACGTGTAGTTTGTCCCCAACAACTGACTAAGATGTGTGCTTTAATTGGTCTCAACTTTCTCAAAACTGAGATGGCTGTAGTAATTCGAATTCTGAGGAACCCTTTTGATACAACTTTGTAATTGTACACAATGTGCTCTAAGAAATGGCCTTGCAACTGTTATAATCAGGTATGCAGGATCCGCACTGCACTCCGTCTTGAAGAAATAATGCAACATCAATGAGAATGTTCCGTGTACACTAGAAACTTCAGTAAATGAAGAAAATGTTCAGTTTTCCTCAAGTTTTCAAGTTCATTTTTTTTTTTTATTAGCCTTTGCTGTCCCACTGCTGGGCAAAGGCCTCCCCCAAAGCCTTCCACTTTTCTTTATCCCTCGCTGCTTGAGGCCAGTCCGAGAGGAAGCTGTCCAAGTCTTCCCTCCAGCGTTTCCTTGGTCTCCCTCTCGGTCGCCTTCCATCCTCCGGGATCCACTTTGTGGTTATATTGGCCCACTTGTCCGGGTGCATTCGACAGATGTGACCCGCCCAATCCCACTTCAACTTCGCAGACTTATTGCCCACATCGAGTATGCCCGTCTTGGACCGGATAATGGTGTTTCGTATCCGGTCGCTTAGCCGTATGTTGAGCAGGCTACGCTCCATGCTTCTTTGGCATACTTTTAGCCTGGACTTCTGAGATTCGGTTTCAAGTTCATGTTTCAAGTTCATGTTATCATAATTTTCTTTGAAATATGTTATCGCAGTATCGTCTGTGGTTTTGCTTTTATGGTAGTGATATGACATTGTTAATTTATCTTTAAAACTTGGTGTGCATTCATAATAAATCATTAGTTGCGTCTCATTAGTTGCGTCCGAAAATTTTAAATTATCAATGTTCAGTTTTGTGTATATGCTTATCTTATATTAATAATGAATTTACTGTAAGTCAGACAATAATAGGCCTATCTCAAATTAAGCTGAGAACATTTTCAACACACGTAGATTCTTTGCAAAACACCAATTTGTGTTGTATTACGTCTAAAAGTACTTCTATTAAATAGTATCTTCTGAGGATTGAGTGAGTCGCAACTTCATAAATTTTCCAGTAATTGCATTTGTGTCTTATTTTCTACGAGTTTCACTTAGTTTTATATAAAAAATGAAATATGGTTACTGAAAGAAGTTATTACCCGTCCCAGAGGGCACTGTCTGCCAACTTTTATTCGCATTTTATGTGGGTCGCTGCAATTTTTATGCAACACGAAGATTAAATTTAATTCTCACGCCATTTTGTTTCACTTTAGCGGTCGCCGGTCGGCATGGCGTTAACCGCGCGTTTGGTATTCACGTCGCGGTCCCTGCGGGTACGTACGTGTGTACCTACTACCTACCTATAATATGTAGGTACATGTGTTTGTATGCCATCTTGTGTGTAATAAAGGTCATTACATGCATACAGATGACGTTGCCTTAAAATAAATATGACGTCAATCTCTTTCAAATGAATCAATCCTGTAACTCTGTAGCGCCTTAAACGATACTTTCTACTTACATCTAATGCGACATCTCGCTACAACATTATCTCCTACACCTAATTAACGTGCCTACACAGAAAAGCAGCTAAAACAGAATGAACAACAAAACCAATCAATTTTCGTTTAGCTGCATGATTGGATGCATGATGAAGTAGTTTGCGCTTGAATAGTTGTAAGGCGTGAGCGGGCGCGGTGGCACATGCAAAATGATTGGCCCCTGTTGTTTGATTTAGCCGACCTGGTTGCGGCACCCGTTGCACATGGTTGCTCACAGCTCAATGTTTGTATTGCCTATAATTTTAGTGTGATTTATTGTGATTGGAATGCAAATGTGGAAAGGAAGTTTGTTTTTGTGTGGTCGTTTGTCAAGTTAGGTAATGTTTTAACTAGGTAGAACTACCTCTATAATTATGTGTGTACAACTTTTGTATACATTTTAGGTAGGTACATACTGTAAGATTTGATATTACAATTTGATAACAAACTGCTGCTCCGTTTATCGTGCCGAAAAAAGTAAGATATATTCCTTCATATATTTATTTTAACTTCACAATATCTATTAACTTGGAATGCTCACGCAGATAACATTAACGTTTACAATAAATCTAAATCTCCACATTAAAGCTATCTGAACATTGAAAAATTTGCTTTAAAATATCCAAGACATTTGTTGAGAAAGACAATTGACGTTCTCCAGAATCATCATTCTCATATTTTATACTATAAGTAAATAAATGTTAAGTTAATCTTACTTGATACTTGATTTACCGAAGAAAGTTATTTTAAAATATATATTGTTTCTATTTAACATAAAACCCTCCACCACGTCGTTCATTTGCTCAAGCGACCCTAAGATGGCGAAGGAAATTAAGAAATTTCCTTGTTTACTTAGATTTGTACTAAATGGGGGCATCGTACCCTCGACGAGACATCAGCCAAACATTGCTCTTAATTGTAAGATATAATACAAGGTTTTGTGACTACAAAATTTCAAAATATTGTATATTTGAGTCCAAAATATTCCATGAGTATTTCAGTTTTGATTAAGAACGCTCTTTGTTTAGTATTTTTGGTTAATTTATTTATTAAATAGGCTACCAATCTACCAATGGTACCAATAGGAATGGGGTTGCCAGGGTAACTGGGAAGATGAGGTCAGATAGGCAGTCACTCCAGTATAAGGAGAAAATGAGAAATATTAACCAATAGGATTGAGGAGCGGAGATTTTGTGCAATCCTATTGGTTAATATTTCTCAGTTTCTCCACTCCGCAGCCTGGCTTCGCTCCGGTGGACAGGCAGCCTAAAACCCTAGTATACAGCTACTTCTGTCAGACTGGAAGCCGACCCCAACATCGTTGACAAGATGCTAAATCTTGACTTATGCCTTTCCTGAGTTAGCTACTCAGAAACAGAACCATACACTAAAGCCTACAAAATCACAGTTTTATAGAGCATCCAGAAGTATTGGCTGTGTAATTGCAGTTGCTGGGATCACGTTGCTTAGTTGCTGTAGGTCAGTAGCGTAATGGAGCACGTGCGAGCGTCCGCAATTAGCCCGGTGCTATCGATGTTCACGTCAAAACAACTATTGCGGCTTACGTGTAAAAACCTAATAAAACCACCATTTGTTTTGGGGTTACACGTCCTTTAATTAGATGGTGGCTTCTGGTGGTTGTAGGTTTAAGTTGGTCAAATCGTTTATAGAAATTGTAGTTAAAGAAAAGAAAAGACGATATTTAAAAGAAGAGGCAAGTAATTCACCCTCAAACATTTTTCAATATGGTGTTCACAAATCCTTTTAAAAGAAACGTTACGTTAGAGCCTTTTTATCGTCCCACTGTTGAGAACAGGCCTCCTCTCACAAGGAGAAGGATATATGATATGGATAGGAGGGACTCGTAAATCCTTTAAAGAAACCTTAAAAAACTAAAACCAAAATGCTTTTGAAAAGATTTATATAACACTATGATTAACAGGAAAGCAATTTCAACCTATACAGTTTTTACAGCCAATGTCCAAAACCAAAGTTCACAAGTAACATGGTCAGGCACGCCTGCGAACAGATTCACAGCCGATTGGCCGCGCGAACAACCCACTGTGTAAATTACAACTGTACCTATCTTATTTGGTCATATTGTACCGTGCGGATTCGTTAGTAAATAAAATCGACTGCCGTGATTGAGCTGCATTGCTTGATTGGAATTAGTTTGTCGTGTACATGCAATCTGTTGAAAGTACAGTGCACCGATTGCTGTTTTGATTGGTGTACGTGAGACTCCTAATTACATCGAGCAAAGAGGTTTTCTGATGCGACTATCTTCTGACAGAGAATGAAACTTGCAACAAAGATCTCAGCAGTCGTGTTTTATAACTCCAAAAGCAAAGGGTTTATTAGAAGACATGCAGTATCGCTTGGGTTTTTCGATGTTCAAAGTGAGTAACATTAATAGTAAGACAAGTATTATCTATACTAATATTATAAAGCCGAAGAGTTTGTGTTTTAGTTTGTTTGTTTGAACGCGCTAATCTCAGGAACTACTGGTCCGATTTGAAAAATTCTTTCAGTGTTAGATAGCCCATTTATGGAGGAAGGCTATAGACTACTTTTTATCCGGGTTCGTGCAGAGGTTCCTACGGGATGCGGGTGAAACCGCTGGCAGAAGCTAGTATTATATAAGTATTTTGGTCTTCTTACTATCCCGTTAGACTTTGATGCACGCTGAATCTTGGTAACAATTATATCTCAACAAACATATTATCTTGACTTACCTTTGAAACAGATGGAAGCAATCACTTAAGGCAGAAAGCGGTCCGTCATACAAATAATCAAAACGCATATCATCACTACCAGATTAGCACAGACACGGTTAATGCAGTTCAGTTTAGCGATTCATAGAGGGACGTCCCACTACGGCGACTATTTGGATGTTTGTTGCAACCTGAATTTACCTGAAAGCAGTCGTTTAAACTTTGATGCGCCGGCAACGTGCTTTAATAACGATGCCGCGAATGCAGCTGTTGTGTACACATTCAAGTTGGAAATGTGTGTTTGTCTGACTTTAATGTGATAGGTGCAATAAACTTCTGGTATTTTATGTGACGCAGAAAGTTTCAATTTTTTTGTTATTCATTGATTTATATTACAATCCTGCTAAGCCCAAATAAATAATGGAATGGCTTCACATTTTTTAAGCTACTTATATCTCTTCCATGCTTGATAAAAATCATATTTCTTGTTGAAAATTACCAACTCACAAATAGTAGTCAGACCCAGACCTTTCAGGAGAGCAGGAATTCGCTCATTTTTTACACAGAAATGTGTGAAAATAACTGCAAAATATGATGAGAATTTCTGAGAAAATTTCAACATATTCAAAAAGGGAAATAACGAGTTACGAGTAAACGCTTGATTGAGTTATCATTCCATGAAAGAGTATCCATCGCTTATTAATTGAAATTCAATGAAAAATTCAAGTGTCCAAGTATTTATTTAAGCTATAAATTGCCTGCAGCATTTTATGATGATCCGTTTTGACGAAATTTTAAAGAGGTACAGTTGGTACAGAAAAGTACGCGGAATGCTGACCTTGTCATAAAAAGTAATATGTTTAAAACTTTGAGAGCAATTTACCAACGTTATAAAAGGCAATATTTAAAATTGCATTTATTTTACTGAGTAATATGCTTCGTTTAATATAGTATCATAATGTTTTGACATGTTTCGCTCACGCTTCTGAAAAGAACTACAAATTGTATCAGTCATTGAATAGGATTGTATGTTAAATCAATAAAAAATGCTTCGTGAAAATTTCATCAGAGTTGTATTCCGCAAGACATATTTTTGACAGAGAACATTTAAAAAAAGATAAAACAAAATACAGACATAAAGAGGTTTCTATAATCTAATAATCGTATAACGACATGAGTGGACTGTAATAATAATGGATGCTTTTTATCGAAAGCAAAGTGAGAATTATCAAGACGACCTCCAACTTGAATAAAATTTTGGTCGTCTAAAAACACAGTAAACTTATTTAAGGGACTCTTTTTGGGTAGTTCCTTTTTATTCAATAACAGCGTATTCGGGGAATGATACCTTTTGTAAAATTCGTATAATAACATGTAGAGCCTGTTTTAACTCATGAGTGGTAAGAAATAGATGTTTAGATAACTTCTCTTTTTTGCAACGACTTATAAATCTCAATACGTATGCAACCGACCGTTTGAGTGTAGTGAAGTTTGAAAATCTATCAAAGTCTATATAAAATGGTCGAGATTTTTTATTTATAACGAGTAGAGAAACTTCGAACCTAATTTCGGGAAGTTTTTTCGTTGCAACTGCTGGATCATCAGGCCATTTAGAGATATCATATCGTAAATATTCAGGGCCTGACCACCATAAATCTAAGGATTGCAAAGAAGTTATAGTAAGTTCAACTCAGTCGTGCGCGCGGCCTTATGTGTTCGTAACCCTTGTACATATACAGTGACTTTGTGTGCGTGACAAGAGGTATAGTCGGGTACAATACAGTTATTTAGGGTGTTTAAAGAAAAACGGTTACTACGTAATTTAATGTTTATTTATTTTTAATGATTATGAATCGCTGATTGAAAAATCAAATGATTAATTTTCGGATTTGCTACTCTCCAAGGTGAATTATAAATTCTGTTTCCATGTCAAAATGTCTATAGTATTCTTCTTTTTTCTTTTTTACATGTCGACAAGTATTACGCCACATCCCTTCATCAATTTGACTTAAACGTTCATTTATGAGTTTCATTATTTTGTTATGTTGGTCGACATTATGCGAAGCAATATAATTTTTTAAAATTCCCCACACATTTTGTTTACATTATTATACTAGATTGTACCTCTTTTTACATTCTTAGTCCACACTTTTATTTATTGTCCGCGTACCCCGAGCTAGAAACTATGTACTTAAGGAGTATTTAATTCTTACATACTATCAATGTCAATTTGAAAAGACGTATGAGAAAATAATGAAAAACTATATTTAATAATAAAAAGCTTTGAATGTTGTTTTATTTTTTGAAACGCTTTATCTGACTCCTTAATAATTTCTCCGTGAATAACTAGTATTTTCGTAAACGACTGTACCCATAACAAAAAGTGATAAGAACACGTCATGCTCGCACGACGTCACTGTCACACGAATGAAAGTTGTATATTTACAAGCCGACGCACACATAGGGCCGCGCGCAAATCTGAGTTGAACTATCTATACATCTGTTCCACGTGATATATGGTCAGCTGGATTTAAGTCTATGGGAACATGCCTCCAAGAGCAGACCGCAGTTTTGTCCAATATCTCAGCGACACGGTTACGTACAAAAAGTTGTAACTTTATTGGCAACATTTTAATCCAACCTAAAACAATCGTTGAGTCCGTCCAAAAGTCACATAGTACGATCCGTGGAACTCTCAATGCATCTAATAATGGTAAGTCGCGTAAGATCTTGGACCAAATTCTGGATATTTCAGACGGCAGCTCATCGTCCCATCCCAATTTAAATACCCAAAGCTTTTGCATGAGGGTTTTTATGACAATAATGCAAGGAGCTAATATACCCAGTGGATCAAAAATTTGAACAATTGTAAAAAATATTCCACGCTTTGTCATGACTTTATTAATATTGGGATTCAATGAAAAAACTAAGACGTCAGTCTCAGTAAGCCAACTTAAACCTAACATGTTACAAGGTTCTAGTGAACCAATGTTCAAACTAAATGAAGAATTACCTATATGATCGGGTAATACTTGAGGAGTATTTGATTTCCATTTATGTAATGGCACACCAGCTGAAGCCAGCTCAACGGGTCCTTCAGTAGTAAAAGTACTTTCACAGATAAGGCCATGATGAGCTATTAAATATGCAACCTTCTGTGGATCAGGTGCACATAAAGAAATATGTTTTAACTCTAAATACTCTTTCATAAAATCACAATAACGAATGCTAAATGATGTCTGACTCTGAACGCTACGCTCTAATGAAAGCAAACACTGCTTAGATTGACATGTTCAGAGTGACTTAAGTTATAATGTGATTGTTTTACCGTTGATCTAACACAAAAATGGCCATCTTTCAGACACGTAGTGTTTCTAATAAGGGGCTCTTCACACATTTTTTCTTCTAGATAATGTACTGATGACTGATGGCTAACTTCCTCAAGCTGCCTAAAACGCATTAAATGGTTTTGGATGTCATCGGTACTTGAGTCATTCTGTATAACATTAGCTTCAGAATGATGAATATTCGTAAAATTACAAATTAATGAGGGTGAACGCGACACTTGACCACTATTAACCATAGGGCCTGAAACTATCCAACCTAGTCTAGTCTCAAATAGTACCGGTTTACCTATACCGAGGTTTATCTTTTCTGTACCCAAGATGTCCCAGAAAACATCTGCACCTATAATGAAGTCCACGGAGGATGGTGCATAAAAATGAGGATCAGCTAGACATAAATCACTCGGAATATTTATGTCATTAAGATTAAGTTGACGACAAGGCACTTCTTCAGTGATAGAAGGTAAGATGTAACAATTAATATTTACAGAAAAGTTTTCATTCAATGATTTTATCGGAACGCAACACATTTTACTTATTAGTGAGTTGGAATTATTTATGCCAATTAATGTCTCGCTAACCTTAATAGTCGGCAAACTTAATGAATTACAGAATTTCTCTGTGATAAGGCAGCACGTACTACCACTGTCAAGTACAGCACGACCAAGATGTTCGCGGTTACTGCTATCATAAAGTTTGAACAAAGAAGTGGCTAAAAGAACGTCTCCTTTATTTCGCACATTCGCCGTGACTTGTGCCGACAATGTTAAGTTGTTATTGGGCAATGGCTTCGCAACTTCACTGCTGTTATTGTCGTTACCGATAGAGGTTGATGGTTCAATTGACGAGTTAGCTTTACCATCAGTAATATGAACAAGAGTGTTGTGTCTGCGCTTACACACTTTGCAGCCACTTGCTTTGCACCGATTTGCATAATGACCCGAACGGAAACAGTTAAAACATATCTTATATTGTGGTAGTAACTCCAACCTCTCTTCATTACTAAGACCTAAAAATTGTGAACAGTTATTAAGATTATGTTCACCGCTACACTTCGGGCAATGTTTAAATGAATTAGACTGCTTATCTGGCGCACTGGTTACAGACACCATGCTTTTATGTTTAATGTTAGAAAGAGATGAATTATTAGCACTGTTCTGTGACATTTCAATAGTCTCTAACAAATCTGCACGGCTTCGCAAAAAATCAAAAAATATGTTCAAAGTAACTGACTTGTCCTTAACAAACCTACCTTTAAATTCTTCCCACTCTCGAAAGGTTTTACCATCCAATTTGGTTGATACCATGTGAATCAACAGTGTGTCCCAATGATCTGTTGGCTCTCCTAACGATTCCAGTGAACGCGAATTCTTATTTACAGACCAATAGAAGAATCAATGACATCAATGAGAAAAATAAGAATCAATGACACGTTTTAACGCTAGTGATGATTCTTTTTTAACCAACTCGAGGTTGAACAGTGCTGCAACATGGTTGTTTATTAAAACCCGCTTGTTGTCATAGCGATCGCATAATATCTTCCATGCGACAGCATAGTTGTTCGCGGAAAACTCAATGGATTGGATCACAACAGCAGCTGATCCCTCGAGACACGCTTTAAGATAATGAAACTTGTTGACATCATCAATATCATCATTACAATGTATCAAGCTAGAGAACGTGTCATGGAACTCCAACCATTTCTCATAGGAACCACTAAACTTAGGCAGTTGTATGGTAGGTAATTTAACAAGCCTGCGATTACGCGTTTGTGCTGAACTATAATCACTTTCCAAAGGTTCATTCTTAGTTGGTTTCAAGTTACGTGTAAGTAATTCTTGAGCCTTTGCAAAGATCTTATAATACTTAGATTCAAACTCGTTACGCTCCGGTAGTTGACTATTGATATCATCAGCTAAACACTCTATGGTCGACTGAACCTCGTCAAATTGTGAAAATAAACTTTCCATCTTACCCAAACGTAGTTGCAATTCGCACACCTGTGACGCATCCAATGACTCATCCAACTCGTTGACATAGTTGGTAAATGCTGTCAACCGACCTTTGCAACTCGCGCGTTTTCTGACTGACTCCTTGTCGGTCATTTTGGAGACCGGTATTAATTACACTGTAATGTTAAAGAAGTTAATACCAACTCTTAATGTCTCACAAACTTAATAAGACTTGCAAATAATAATAATTCACGTAGGCCGTAATTAGTTCTTCTTATTTTATCCGGCTCGAAGGACCAATGAATAGGATTGTATGTTAAATCAATAAAAAATGCTTCGTGAAAATTTCATCAGAGTTGTATTCCGCAAGACATATTTTTGACAGAGAACATTTAAAAAAAGATAAAACAAAATACAGACATAAAGAGGTTACTAGTTTACAGGTTTTACATTAAAAAAGGTTTCACGTTCTGGGTATCCCGAACAGTCATACCATGTACCTAAATCTCGTTTGTTTCTCTATTCTTGTAAAAAATCTTCTAAATAGTGAATTTTTCAATGGCATTATATTTAAAATATCTTCTGAATCGATTTCCCAGTTTACATCAATAGAAGATCATTAGTCTATCTACGTTAGAATATACATTGCATGTCTTCTTACTTCTGGAAAAACAAAATAAAATCGTCTTGTAACAAGTCTCATTAGCCTCCATTACCGTTCATTCAATCAGTGCTCTGTAGAAAGCAGTAATATACAGCCCTTGTAAGTTACAAAGTGTGCACTCCCTGTACACTCACGTGCAAAATTAACTAACTATGCGACAGATTTCCTAAGTTACTTTGAATTAGTTAGCCAACTTCTCAGACGGGAGACTTCGCTGATAAGTTTTATCTTGTCATTATAACATTTGCTAATACAAAGTTCTTTGATGTATGCGCCATTGTTGCTGGAAATGGTACTTTAAAAATACATGAAGTGAAAGTTTTTTTATTTTGCTGGCGCGATAGAAATATAACCATAATTGGATATTTTTATGAGATTCGTAATTTTCCAGAAACGTTCACACATAATGTGGGTTCGTATTATTTTTGAAATACATAAAACGCATACTATGTAAAAAAGTAAAAATAATGACACGGTTGAAATCACAAACCCAGAATACCGAGAAAATTCCAATTTTAGAGAATATAGATTACCATTCTTAATTAGTTACTGGAAATGAAATGGTGGAAATGTTAGTTTTCCGAGTAATCTGATATCCAGTTGGAACCGGTTAGAATGGAAGCCAAACACAAACTGCCTGTGAAAATACTAGGAAAAAATATTATTTATTATGTAAAATGAAGCACTATTTTGTGAACCTGATGCTTTTGTCTATTATTCTGAAAAATATTATGTTGCGACTGTTACCGACCCTTTACGCTTTCGAATATTTTAAAGGATTCCTTAGACTTCATACCCGATTCACGTAATAGTAATTACATTATACTTAACAATTACAATTAAGTAGACAATAACGCACAACAAACAGATACATACCCAAACCAGAGTTAAACAAAGAGTTCACATTGGTAAAGTCAACCCCTAAACTGATTAAAACACTGAACTGATTAATTTACCTACAGGCGATGACAAGTACACACACCACGAGCACTTTATAAAAAAAACACAAAAAGTACTCAAAAACGAATGGTTCAATATAACTGCACGTGAGTGTACTCAGTAGGGTTGCGACTTGCGTGTTTTCTTAAGAGTTATCATTAACGTGACGTGGGCGGGTGACGCAGATCGCGATAACGGTTCACTTGTTTATTTTAACTATGTTCTTGCCTTTTACTTTGACTAAGAATATACTTTTCCCGTTGTTAAGTTTCATAGATAGGGATAAACTTTAAATGAAGACGAAATTATTTTGTTTATTGAGATTGACTTGACATTTATCGAATTGACTGTTATTTCTATTTTAAACGAAGTCGTTGATAGTTGAAGATGTTTGCTACGTTTCGATTCTTCAGTATTTTTGTTGTTGCATTATTAATATTATCTTTATTTACAGACTTTATTTGTTGTACGATTGTTGTATACTGATTAAAGTTAACTCTAAGTAACAGTAATTTTGAAATTTTTTAAAACACAAATAAACACAACAAACATTGGCTTGAGTAGATATATCAATCGTCCCCTTGTATCCGTGCTCTAATTAAACGTGAAACTACATTTATCTACTTTCTCGGTAATGTCAGAGTTGCTAATAATGAACTAAGTCAACATTGCATTTCTAGTAATTTCAAATGGGGATTTGTATGAACCTCCGTATTATTATGGCAGTCCACAATTAGCAGACATTGACTCTAAATAATGATTAATTAATAATTAATAAGTACTTAATGGGAAATCTGAAATGGTTTTATAATTTATGTGTCAAGTAAAGCATGTAATATTTACGCATCTATTCTACAAAACATACTTTTGTTATAAAAACTAGTAATTTCCCAGAATGCTTTTATTTCTATACTAGCTTTTGCCCGCGACTTCGTTCGCATGATATAGTGACTTCCGGCATATTTTTGGTTTGACCAATAGATGGCGCTATATGTCCGGAATATTTTTTTTTTGAAATAAAAACTATCCTATGTCCTTTCTCAAGTTCCAAACTATGTCTGTACCAAATTTCACACAAATCGGTTCAGTAGTTTAGGCGTGAAGAAAAGACAGACAGACAGACAGAGTTACTTTCGCATTTATAATATTAGTTAGGATTAGTCAGTAATTCAGACATAAAAATCTTGCACTTGCATAATGGCTACCTTTGTCTTACACGAGAAACATAACATTATAAAAATAATATCTACATAAAACCTTAACCAAATAATTTATGTAACCAAATAACCAAACGGAAAAACTCGGCTAATGGTAAAAAATGCCTAAGAAATGTGGTGTTTTGCAATGAAAGTGCGTCTAATCGCCTTCCTCAGGTTTCAGTCGTACGCTTAGCGTTCCGAGATTTGTGTTCACGTGTTCACGACATTCGTTATTCTTGTAACATACAGATTATGAATAATTTCACGTGTATAAATTCTTGGTTTTTTGCGAATACTGGTTATTTTCAGGTGATAAATATTTTTAACATATGAAATAAGTAGCGTTCCTAGATTTTTATTGAAATGCCCATGATCGTTATATAAAGCCTAAGAATGTATCTAGTATATTATTGCGTGCAATACATAACTTTTATTTAATAAAGCAGCCCCAATTTCCGGATCATATTGCATCAAATTAATAATACACTAATATTAAATCTATATAGAATTCTTAATACCAACAAACACCATAACAACTCATTGCTAAAGAAAATAAAAAGCAGACGTCTCGTATTTTTCTTGGAGCGACTTCCTCAACATTGAAGCGCTTTCCTAATCAGATTATGTAGAGCGGTGTTACGTTGTGATAACATCGCGGTCTGTTTATCAGAGCTATCAGAGCTATCACAACTCGTGTGACCGGAGGCCGCGACGGAAGCTCAATGCCACGCTCGCGGCAACAGGTAGCCTATCTTCACTATCACCCACTTTTATAGCCCCGCTACTTTGTTTTTTTTTCTATTTGCTAATCGCCATTCATTTGTTTATGGTCGGTGTTTGAAAAAAGAACGGTACGCTTTTGTTTCTTTACATGATCCGAGTTTAAAATTTAAGTCTAATTGTAGTTCTTAGGTTATATTTTGATATTCAAGTTCGTAAAATTAAACAGACAGTTATTTACATTAAGTACACGTCTGATACCCAATTAATAAAACCAATACTCCACCTAAATCTGTTTACAATTTAACGTGGAAATGACGTGTAAAGTGCCGTACGTGTACCAAAGATATAATATATAAGCGTCGTTAATGTCTCATTACCGAGGAAAAGCCTCATTCCGCTTTGAAGTTTGTACAAGGAAACGGGAAACATAATCACGCTCAAACGTCAGCTGAAATCACGGTATAGGTACGTACATAGTGAAGATAGAATATATAGTGACGTCACTCTTCGATATGCAAGCGAGTCACAGTTTTAATCCAATCCCGATCACATTGGGGACCTTGTGACCTTTATAAAGTCTGTATTTGCTGGACTAGTATGACGGTAACGTTTCCTTCTGATCGCATCGTCGTCTGAAAGTGTTACAAGGACACCACAAACGTCATTTGTTCACTGACTTTATGTATGTGGAAAAATCTGCTGCGAGATGCTTCAATGAGACGGGATTGTAACATAATCTACATATGTTCTTAAAAGTAAGTTGTTATTAATTACGACTTGTGAAGAATATATAATATAAGGTACTATATGTAGTGTGTTTTAGGTACAGTGTTCTTATTGAACAAAACATTTTCAAACTTCCAAAGAGCTCAAAACTTTCAAGTAGATACTTTATGCGAAAATACTTATAATAGCTATGTCTCAGACTCAGTCGACTTATAATTTTCTAACAACATTATTTTACTCTAAGTATTCTATTATTATACGCAGCTATTCTGAAAGTTTAAAATAAAACATTCCGAGATCACATCTCGGGGCTTCGTGAAATTAACTTCGTTTTGTTTCCCACAACCTATGTAGAAACAGAATAACTTTCAAAAACATTTTTGATAATAAACCTGGTTTTAATTTTAATTAAAAGCCCTGTGTTGTTTAGAATGAAACAGAAACCAAGGTTCAGACGCGTTGTTTTCGCGTCTTGTACATTTTTGTTCGTTTGAAACGGAAAGACAACTTGAGATTTCCCCAGGGATGGCCTGAGCGATGCTCACTGCAAATATTTGACCGCGCTGTCGATCCTTGACATAACCTCAGACTTCAGTAAATGTGTATAATCCATCACTCAAATAAATGAAGTAATTCACTAATTCTATTTATCTGTTTATCCTTAAAACGATAAACACGGTAACATAATATTGTTGCAAGACGTACTGAGTAGGGAACGCCGAATTATTTGTAACACAATGACCTACTTTCAGTTTCAGTGATGTTATCCACCTTTGTGACGTTATGGAATGCCTTCATAAAAAAATGTTTATACAATTTGGTGTGCGTGCGACACAAGTGTGTGTAATTGAAAGGAAAATTGGGTACCTGTCAAAAGTCTTTAAAGAAACAACATGTTACAAATAAATATAGTAAGGAATTTGTAATATTTAGACATTATTTAGGTAGTTCAATTGTAATTGTACAAGGTGCAATAAGAGTACGTACTTTGTGGGAATATGCCTCTTCTTGTCATGTTGTTGAAGACACTTATTCAATTACTTAGCACGTAATAAGCGAGGTGTTGCATGGTGAATGATAGATAACAGTTTATTATAGATTTCAAATGACTATGCTGCAACAGTTCACATTGTGTTTTATTCATCAATAAGCTGACTTGCATTCTCTATTCTCTCAGTGTAAAAAAATACATTAACATATGATAACACGCATATTTCACTGATTTTTTTTCCTCATGACATTAAACCATAATTGAAATTACTTAGCGGGGAGGCATACCGCTGTAAAAATAACCGAAAAAACAAATTGAGTCAAGGATCTGCGCTGTAAATAATTACATTATGTCATTGACCCCGTGTTTTAAGAACGAATTTTTCGAAGGTTTGTGAGTCGAGCGTGTGTGTGTGCTATTAACGGAGGTCAAATTTAATGAGGCGGTTCTTTGAGGCATTCTGCACCATTGCTCCTTCTAATTGATCCCTTTTGAATCATTAAATTAGTACGCTAACGTACATTATCGTTTTACTGTCTGGATTTTCTTTAACTATTTGCAAGATGTTTATTGTGTTACACTCTATCGTGTCAACAATAACATTTTAATAGACAAAAACAAACTTATTGACGATTAAAAAATTTAAAGTTAGTACCAGATTTGTGTAATTATCCCGAGAAACAAAGGAACGACCTGGAATACCAAATAACAAACATATTACAAATTCCTTCGTACGCCCATTCCCAAAAAAAATAACTTCGAATATCGATAAGTACCATTTCAACAGGTAGTCCCAGTCACTGTCAGTGTCTTCATGACTCGAGCTAAAACGACTGTCATATTGCAATCCATTACATGTTATGAATACTTCATTGAGTAGTTCATAGTCGTGATTTGATTTAAGCATATAACATGGCCGCTTGCTATATAGATTCTCTACTATCTGATTCTCGCGATTTCACCTACCTACATCCCGCGAGACCACTAGCCGGACATAAGGTAACTTGATAACTGTTTTCGGGAAAATAATTTCATTTTAATCGGTCCCAAATCTATACTAATATTATAAAGCTGAAGAGTTTGTTTGTTTGTTTGTTTGTTCGTTTGTTTGAACGCGCTAATCTCAGGATCTACTGGTCCGATTTGAAAATTTCTTTCAGTGTTAGATAGCCCATTTTTCGAGGTGGCTGTAGGCTACTTTTTATCCCGGTACGGGAAGTAGTTCCCACGGGATGCGGGTGAAACCGCTGGCAGAAGCTAATTGGTCATATAAGCGCACTGTTAAATATATAGGTACGGATTGTAGCTTATATTTAGTAGATATATGTGCATGAATACCGTGTTAGTGAATAAGACATGATTCCACGACACATGAATATATTAATAACATTAGTAGGTACACGTTGCTTTGAATATAGTCTGAGAGCCGTACTATAGGATAGGACATGAATAATGTGCCAGCTTCCTAGTAGTAAGCCTTTATTAATAAGACAATAGACGCAATTCAGGAATTATGTGCTGTATTCAATTAAATCTGTGTATTTAAATGACAATAGCCTGAACTATGACAACAAGATTTTATTATGGCTTAGAAACATTGTAGGTTTTTCATCACCATCCTCCGAGCCTTTTTTCCGACTATGTTGGGGTTGGTTTCCATTCAAACCAGAATTCAGCTGAGTACCAGTGCTTTGGTTGATTGAAACATTGTAGGTTTTATGGGCCAAAATTAGATTAGGTTATCTTCAGAATAAAAATACACACGATCATTAAACATTTATACACCTTAAGTACGTAACTACTTGAGTACTTAAATACACACATCGGTTTCACATAGCACGAAGGGTTTTTTGCCAATTTGCCAACTTTGTTTTTAAATCCTATGGTGCTCAATAAAATATAGGTAACAATCAACCGCTTACAACACTTCTAGGCCGAACAAAGCAGCCAATTTACCTATTAAAAACTAAATTAGCATTAACGACAATCGACCACGCTCAACTGCCTGACTACACTAACGAGACAACTTTAGCATTTTACATAATTGAATTCTATTCAATTAATTCAATTCAAGTACTTCAATTGTTATTTTACACTTCCTTACTGATCCCTTAAGTGAAATACGAGCGAAGCGTAAATAGGAACTCTTAAAGTAAGAAGTATCACCTTACAGTCGACTCGTGTTTTATCAGCGAACGTAAGTTTCTCGTATCTGCTACCTTTGCACAGAATGAAAGTTATTTTTACAGTGTACTGCACACAGCACAGATGCAGTGTATGCATTCGACGCAGGAATATTATCTCTCTTTTATATTTGATTTCAATTGAATTTTCCAAGCGTGTTAGCAGTATCGTGTTATGCTGTGTAATGTGATCGTATATTCTGCAGGTTTAATGTTTGTAGAGGTGTTATATTTTAATGCAGTCAATAAGTTGTATAACTATCTTATTGATATGTATGGGATGGTTATTGAATTGGATTAAATGAGTATTCTTGAAGTTTCACACGACTTAAATTCAACACATCATAAAGATTGATTTCAATAGCTAGTAGGTAGGTATAAGCCTTAACTATAAAATGCCCCATCGTCTGTCAAACTTACTAACACTTATTGAGTCATTTTTCAGCAGAATTGTGACTAACTCTACGCTTGTACTATGCGTCTACAGCTTAATCACTAAATAAGGCATATGTGATACGAACTTTAATTTGTCAAAATACATGAAAGTCATTTTTAAGCCTTCAGATCTTTAACTTTACACCCAATTATAATTCTCATTAAAATGGTTTACTGTTACCATTAATCAACGTCCATTTTGCATATGCAAAACTGGTTGTTTTCATTCATTTATTAAAATACTGGACGTACCTATACGTGAAAAGTCGTGGTGGCAAAGTGGGTAAAGAACCAACCTCTCAAGTATGAGGGTTCGATTCCAGGTCAAGCAAGTATCAATGCAACTTTTTTAAGTTTGTATGTACTTTCTAAGTATATCTTAAACACCAATGACCGTCTTTCGGATGGCACGATAAACTGTAGGTTCCGGCTGTCAGTGAACGTCTTTGGCAGTCGTTACGGGTAGTCAGAAGCCGGTATATCTGACAACCAGTCTTGCCAAGGGGTATTGGGTTGCCTGGATAATTGAGTTGATGAGGTCAGAGAGAGCATCCAGTTATACCGGAAGCCGACTCCAACATAGTTGGGAAAAGGCTAGGCAGATGATGACATACCTATTAGTGAAAACCGCATTTTATTTTATAAATGGTGTTTCTTTCGTGCAGAGAAATGTTCTGAAGTTCTGTGAAATTCTCTTTAATTAGTTCTTCTTGGAGGTACAATCAACGATTCTTAGAATCCGTAGTTTGTAGAGAAAACGTTATACACATATTAGAGAGCAATAACTACTCTCGTTATAAAATACGGATAACTCAGATGTTTACTTTTAAATGTTTATGAAACATTTCATTTAATGATACACCTAGATGAGATAGGTATAAAGTGAAATATTTATTTTCCAATAAACATTAAATAACATGGTTTTTTTTTTACTCATTCAAACATACTTTATTAGCTATTTCCCCGTGGGTTTAGTATAGTGAAAGAATTTTTCATTTCATAAAAACAAACAAAAAAGTGTTTCCTTATTATATTACTAAGTAAAGATATAATAAATAGAATATTCAGAGATGTTCAAATAATTTCGTTAATATTTTTTTTTGATAATATGTTATGAGTGTCCTTATTTTGTCAGTCGAAATAAGCCAAACATATCCAAATATTACCTCAACGACCCTCCATATATAAACTTGCAATCATAAAAATAGGCCAAGCGCGTGTCAAGTCATGTATTAATTAGGGTTCCGTAGATTCATATACTTTGATGCACGCAAGTGTAGGGTTCCGTCCTACTAAGTAAGTCTTAAGTAAACTACAAACATTTAATGTGGAGTAACATACCAAAACAAAGGGTTGGTAATAAAACCTTTTGTTTATTTTTATGTTATTTCACTTTATGTTACTTTAATGTTAGTTTGCACGAGTACAAAGTGACTTTACCGTTTTAAATTAAAGCTATAATTTAGTTCTGCGTAACTGAAATTTAAAACTTCAACCGTCTTACCACAAAAACTTTTAAACGTCAGTTTATGCCTTGTCTAAAAAAATGTCAAATTATGACGTTGACATATGGTTCATTTTGCAGCCAAAATTTTATTAGACAAGTGTAAAACAGGGTTTAAAGTTTTTGTAGTAAGGCCCCAAATGTTTTATTATAATCGCAATTTAACTACTTCTTTATTGAATAAAACGATTGTTATGAAAACTGCTGAAAGTTTTGATAATTCTAAGCTGCATTAATTCTAAGCAAGCTAGAAGGCACAGCTCATTTTTAGCACTATTACTCATCTTGGTGAAGAAAACTTTTAGATATATTCAAACTTTATCAAGTGTTCTCAGATCTTGATGGAAGTAGGTACCAAAAATTTTAATGATTTTTATTTTATAAAAATCTTTACCTACTAGTTTTTTATTATTTAAAAAAAATAGGTATAAACAGCTTTATTGATTTTAGTATGCAAAAAAAATATCTGAAGTTTTTTTTTCACATTTAACCTTGAACTTTTCCTCCGTATGTTTCCATCTGCACCTCGTTAATGGGCTTTTCTTCTCGTAGAAAACACAGGTAAAGTATTTTGTCAATCATTACGTTGCGGAGTGCGCGGGTTGGAGCAACCAGTATGCCGCACGCTGCGGCAGTCGAGCGCCAGCCGCTACGAACACGGCCCGTAGCCCCGTAGCGCTACGACGACTACGCCGTAGCGCGCGACCTCAGCCGATGTTAAGTGAATAAAGTCGTACTTTGTGAGTTGTTGTATAGTCGAATAAAATAGGAAAATATTTGTTAGTTAGTTTTCTGGATATAAAAATAACTTTTTTCAATTTCAAGTGATTTATAACTTAACAAACGTAAAATTAAAATTAAGTCATAATTTCGTTGAAATATTTTTTTATTCATAAATTAGTACTGTTTTGTAAAATCTACAAAAAGCATTTTGATTAAGCAATTTACATACAAAAAAAAATATTAAAGGCCGTTATCAAACACCTAATCGATCGATTGCATCTAATCGTATTCTAATTATTCAGCATCCCTCCAATAAATCACCGTTGAGCCTCAGAAATCTATACCAAATCCTTAACAATAAAATAGGATTTATTGAGAAGGCCATCCTGTGGTAATTATCCCAATACAATCGTGACCAGAAAGCTTTATCTATTCACTGATAACAATCATTAAGTTATTCCGAATAAACACGCCTTGATTAGAACTATCAAAACACAATTATATTCCAAAAAAAAAACAACAAATTCAAATATAGAACAAAAAAATCTTCAACCTCTTTACATGACCACAATGAAAGGAGGTGACAACACAAACTATAAAAAAAATAAAACACCCAACCATGAAGGTTCAATCCCGATAGAGGTACCAATACCCAAGACATAGTTTACAATGGAAGTGGTCACTCATCCCGTGAAATCCTTCGCCCGAAGACTGAGGCGGAATTAATCCTAGCACGACACACTTGCTAATCCCTCCCCTAGCTGAACTTCAAGTTTTCCACTACCGAACAACTTCGAAGAAAGATTTCTGCCAAAGTCTGTAAAGGATTTTATGTTGCATTTTTCTGTACATCTTTTTTCTTCGCCTAGTTGCAGGCTAGTTAGCTTTTAGCTGGAAGTTTAATGGACCAAGTTGTGCTGTTACTGTTACTTAAGATCACTCTTGGGTGAATGGAGTTTTAAATTCTTGTAAACAAGTAATCACAAGTAAAACTTTTTGAGCACTTGATTACAAAATAGTAATGTTTCGAGAAAATAATTTGTAGTCCCCATTGACTGATTTATCTGACAATGAAGCTCTGTGAATGATTTTACTATATCTATAAATCTTTTCCACGAATCTACACTATTCTCAAAATCTAAAAAAAAACACTTAAATAAAGTAGTTAATCCAATAAATTGAAAATAAATTACCAATAAGTAAGTGCTGGGAATGCACAAAAACTTATTGCGTGTCAAAAGCAAACTGCTAAATTATTTATAGTACTTACCAATAAAATACACTAAGTTGTAATGCTCGGTTTCCTTACAACGTAATGTATTTTATTTATTCCCCTTAAACCTCGAAATTTCACCTCATATTTAGATGTATAAATCTACCTATTAATAAATCACGGAGCTACTACATCATAGATCAAAAACTATCAGTGCAATGTATTCTCAAAGCTGATTGTGCAGGACAATGTGATAAAGCAATGAGGAGTGTAGTCATGTGACAATACGGCATGTAGACTGACGACGGCATGGCGGGCACTATCCGACACCACTCCACCTACCACCATGAGACGGAGCCTAATGCTGCCTCGGTGAGTTTCCACGTAATACACTCAGCGGCACGGAATCTGGCCCAAGCACATTTGAGCCTTATAACCATTATTTAAATAAAAAATCTGAGTTTTTATTTTAAAATTGTTTAATTTACTCATTTTCCAAAAGAAACTGACTGACAAACAACAGAATTGTGAGGATTTTCATTAAGTTTCATTGAGTTAGAAAACAGAGTCCTTTACCGCAATAATCACCATAAACTTTTTGAATTCAACATTTTTAACAAAACAGAAAGTTATCGAATTTTAATAATGGGTGTTACTTCCTCTTGATCTGATGACTGCCTGCATACGATCTGGCATGCTCTGGATGATGTTTTTTATCTCCACCTGAGAGATCTCCTCTCGGGCAACTACCAGCGCGGTTTTCAGTCCCCTTAGAGTCCGTGGTGGGTTACGACTTGCTTGGACCTGTCTTTTAAGCATGTTCCAGACATGTTCTACAGGATTCATGGCTGGGTTTCTTGCAAGCCAGTCCAATTTTTGAATACCTACCTCGAACAAGTTATCGGTTACGCAAAGAGCTGCGTGAGGTCGAGCATTGTCCTGCATTATACGAAATTCTTCATTTCCTATGAATCCCTGACAGGGTAAAACATAATTTTGAAGGATCTCTTCAATATACCGCACTGTTGTCAGACGACTTTCGACAGCCAATAATTCAGTACGGGCTTCTGAACTTATGCCCCGCCAAACCAAGATGGACCCACCATGAAAACCGAATGTTTGCTTAGTAGTGGTGGGAAGAAACCATTCCCCGCGCTTTCTCCATTCACATTCACGGCCGTCTGGAGATCTTAAGACGACTCTGCATTCATCGGTCCATAAAATTTTACTCCATTGGTCATGCGTCTAATTTACATGTTCTCTTGCAAACCTAAGTCTGGCTATGCGATAGTGCGGGAGAAGTTCCGGGCCTCGAGTTGGTCTTCGAGCACGCAGATCCCGTTCCTCCATCCTTCTTCTTATTGTGCGCTTACGGACGTTGACTTCTCTTGCTGTTTGCAAAGGCTGGCGTATCTCTAACGCAGTGAGAAACCGATTTTTCATTATTGCACGTACGATAAATCGGTCTTCGTGCGCCGACGAACACCTTACACCCCCACTTTCTGGTCTTCTTGTGTAAAGGCTAGTCTGGTCATACATTTTCTATGCATATCTTTAACTTGTACGCGGTGCACTTAAAGTTTCAACCATCTTCCGCTGCTTCCGCCCTTGACGTCTTAGCAACACTACTTGAGCAACTTGAGCTGCAGTAAGGGTAATTTTCAGATCAAATTATGAGAAAAAGAGAAACAAAAAACGATCATAATCATAATTTTTTTTTGGAACCGGTTTAGTACTTCGGCAATTTCTATCTGAATTTAAACTTAACTTTCTGCTTTGTGTTCCAACAACGGAATCTGCTTCTAGTGTTACAAAAGTTAAACAGACACACATTTTTCTGTATTTTAATTAACAATTACGAAAGGATTGACAATATGTCATATGAAATTAGAATTTACAACAGCTATCTGGGCTGATATCTACTTGTATTTGTTTGGGCCAAATTCCGTGCCGCTGAGTGTATAAACATGTGTGGTCTTACTACAAAAACTTAAACATGTGTCAAAAACTTGTCTAAAAAAAGTGTAGAATGCAAAATGGACCTTATTTCAACGTCATAATCCGACATTTTTTTAGACAAGTGCTAAACTGACGTTTAAATTTAAGCAGCAGATAGGTATACTTTAAGCAGATCAAATTGGGAATATTTTTTCGCACTGACAATATGTAATATGAGTAGTTTACGTTGATCACATTGGAAATCATCTTTGGAGAAATCGGGAACAACCCTGTGTGCAGTCACTATTGAAAGTTACGCATCCCGTGAACCGAGTACTGTGGGAGTGCCTCTAACGAATTTGCAAAACTGTAATAAAAAAGTATTTATAGCAATATTTAGAGTTGAAGTCATTAAAACTGATTAGTTTCACAAACTTTATTGTAATCCACTTATTTTCAGAATGAATTCAAAACTCGCAAGTTAAACTCATTAGGATTTTTCAACTGAAAAGGCATTTCAATACTGAGTATAGTAAATTACGAGTCACACTCAACTAAAAACTCTATCGTATTGGTATACAAAGCCGAACTATTTTAATTTATTTATGAACTTGATTTTCGTACATACAGCTAAGTTTATCTAGTAAAAATAACCTCAAATATAATACATACATATCTTACGCCACGTACGACTGAGCAGAATGAGATGAGCGTGGAACAAAAACATCTGTACTTTTTTATATTAAGAAAATATTAACGTACTCTTATATGAATACTCTTCGCATATGAATGCAAATAAATAAATGAATGTGGCTTGGAGGTTCAAGGGCCTGCATCATGAGGTTGACAGTGCGGTTTTCAAACTTTGAAACAAATGTACCTAACTTTCTAAATCTAAAGTCGTTTCTAATCAAACTATTATTAGATTTTAAATTTACAGAAACATAAGTTATCTCTTCGTATGTTAAGCTATATATTATTATCTTCTGTGTGATTATTTGTTCATGAGTTATTGCTTGCAAACTGTATGGTAAAAACTTATTTATAATTATGTTATTTTAAATGGACTTGTCAGTCATTCTCTACGTTGAATAAAACGCAAAAGTTTGTGTTATTATGATTGCCATAGGCTTGATTACTTTATAGGAGACGAAAAAAGCACTATATGGCTCTATGTATAAAACGGCGTTATATTTTGATTATAAATAAATGTTATAAAGTTAGCCTTTCCTACTTGCTGATGATCTATTTTTGTTGATACGGCTCCACCTACGCGATTGAATGACCTACCATAATGAGAGTGCGAATCGACCTTTAACCCGTTAAAGCCCATTCACCATGAAACACTAACTGCACAGGTTTCTGTGGCAATCACTCCGCTTTGAGAAACTTCATTCATAACTTTCACGTTCTCTTCTCTTCATAACGGAGGAAGTTGGGCGTTTTTATCGAACTAAGTAAACTGGGGATAGGTATTGGGAGGATGAAGGTATTTTAGGGTTAACCTATCACCTTTGTTTTTGGTGTACGTTACAGTAACAGTGACTATAACTTCACTTCCATTTGCTTAAATTTAAGTAGCACGTTCCTATCACCCTTAATCAAATACATTTGCCTATCACAGTTTAATGTAAAAAAGAATAAGTTGGATTATTTATTTACACAGATATTTACAATACATATTTACAATAAAAATCAAAAACTATCCTAGTAAAACAAACAACTAAAAAGCGTCAAAAAATTCGTCCCCATCGCTGTCAACTGGGAGCGTGCCCAAGAGGCTGGCAGCATTACCTCGTTGGATCGCCATGCTGATTCTTTGTCCGAGGTAATAGCCAGCCTTCTGGTCACGAGAAGCGTCAACCAGCCGCCTTGAGAGATCTTTAAATAGAATGTGGGCATTCGGACCCCACGACCCGAGGGTTTCAACCCCAAACGGTTCGAAAATATAGTTTCCGACAAGGCCACTATATTTCCGCCGCTTGAGGTTCTCCGCAGCCGCAGCGGCAGCAGCAGCACAGCACGCAGAACTTGGAAGGTGTGATGGCGCAAGAGTATCGACACAGGTTGCGTCCCATACTAAAGGCCTACCCATCTTCCAAGGGAATAACGACATGCCGTCTGGTCTCTTACCGTCGTCGCGTGCCAAGCCATTTGGTTCTAATACAGCTGGTACCCCGACGGCAACAAGAGCCCGACGTATAATGTCATTGATGTTTGCATGCCGGGCAATACGGCCCGCACTGCGGCTGCACGACAGGCCGTGGTGTCCGAGGCTGGTGACAGCCTCACCACAGTGGCAGCGATGAGGGGAGCAGCACGGTGCTCCTATACGTAAGCAAGTAGCGAGGCGGAAAGTTGTATCGTCAAACATGGTGCCAATATTTGACGACGGTAGTGCCTGAAGCCAAAGCCCCGACTCCCATCTACCCACAGCCAGTAGGCGCGCTCGCTCAGCAGGAGTAATTGCCGTTTCTATCAAACTATTCCGGGTTACTCCGCAGAGCGGCTCATCCCACTGTCTTTGGGAACACGGGTTGCTGGGTAAATTTTCATTCGGGCAAGTAATTTTCCATGCATCCATAGCCTCGGCTAAATACGGCACCTCGAAATCAGCCAGTGTTGGAGTAAGAATATTCCTGGTTAATTTCTCAGTGCCGTGAACCGAGGATATGAATGCCGGTAAACTAATACTGGTAATTTTGCGGACGCCGAGGCCTCCCATCCGGATGGGCAATGTGGCTTGTTGCCAGGCTCGGTCGTCCAGGGCCACGTTGAGAATGGAGCTGAGGGTATGGCGGATAATTTTATCAATTGGGTCTAAAAGGTGGCTATGTTTAAAGAGATGAGAAGAACGGAGGTAATATGTAAATTTAGGACCAAAACAGCAGTGTCGAATAATTGTGATGGCCGAATGCATTGTAATTTTTTGTAAGCGTTCCGAAATATCGTTGAAATTATCAATTTTTTCCGAAATAAATGTAGAAAAAGATTGGTCTAGGATGGGAGCCCCAAGGAGGCGGAGAGACTGTTTATCTATAATTTTAATCTGTGGTGCTAATGATTGAAATTTGGATATTGTCATTTGTCTGTCAGTCATGTCAGTATTAAATAATTCACATTTTGTACAATTTAGTTCTAAACCAATGGAACGAAATTTATGTTTTAAATGAATGAAATCCTGAAATACGGTCTCTACATCGCCTCCCAGGGTCCCATCATCTAGATACCAAACGTTGAATTTGGAATTTAGCTCTCGAATGATCGGGTGAATGGCTAGGCTGAAAATTACAGTCGTCATATCAAACAACGCCTTTGATGGACTGGTAAAACAGTATTGTAACGCTATTGTAGAGATACCTTGTCTTTGTATTTTTGCTGACTAGCTAAATTTTCAGCAAAATATTTTATACTGAGTAGTTCATGTGATAGACAAGAGAGACACATAAAAAATATTTTTCTATACGACATTAATGCGACTACATTCGAAAAAATATCGCCGCGTCACCATTAACAGTGGAAAACCTCATTTGTCGAGTCCCCGAACGCTCATATAACACAATACCTCTTAGTGACAAAAAATCGTAAAGTTTATTACAATGTTGAAATAAAAAACCGCGTCTTTTTATTGCGAGGTCTGAAATTTCACATCAGGAGTAAATAAAATTGTCGACGGAGCTTAGTGGGGTCTCATAGGTCGTCGCATTTCCGACTTCATGCAATATAAACTGCGCCTCGAAGCTTCAGCGCTGTTTCAGAGTAAGATGGAAAAGATTTCAATACTTCTACTTCACTGTGAAACGAGATCTATCTGTAGTCTGACACTTATTGCTAGTACCCTGATGCTCGAATGCTTTATTAGATTTTACTGTAAAAAAGGTTTGGAACTTTCCTAATAATACTGAAATATCACACTCTACATAATATTACACTTTAAATAAAGTCTTAAACAATCAGAATTTTCACTGTACTGTTGGGTTGAGTATGTGTCCCTATTTAAGCGATACGACTTTTCAAAGTCAAATTATGCCTCACTGCCTTATTAATTTAAACGAAAAATAAATATGTTTTGTGGAAACCTATCAGTGACTTATGAGTACCTAATTGAGGCTATCAGATTTTTTTTCGTTCCAAAACGCTTTACAAACATAACTCAACAGAAAGTTAAGAAATGATAACTGGGTATTAAAATACCATCGGAAAACTGCACCTGATTTGCTTACTAAATATAAAATATCTTGAAAGCACTTCAACAAACATAATAATAAGGTTTCCGTACCTCTTGACGGCTGTAAAGTCTAGAACTACTCCAGTTAACTTTTAAATTCAATGCTTCGCGCTCGAATGAATTTGCATCTTCAGTTCACGCTATAAAAACAGGTATAAACTTTAAATTAAAAGTATGAAAGATGAATGCAATAGCTACTGGAGCTACTTAAAATAATCTCGTTTTGAAAACTGTTTTATTATTAACTTTTGTATCAAGTTTTGATTAGTTTTCAAAGAAATACAGAATGCGAAATACGCTCAAATGATTTTTTTACAACGAAAAGAAGACTGCCAAAAAGTGTGTTACTTGTTTAATTCTTGACGTATAAACATGACAGACTGACAGATGACGGACACAAAGCGCCCCATCACTTGTCATATTCAAAAAAACTTTGAGGTCCCAAGGTCTTTGAGGTCTCTATGGACGAGAACACCAACAATACAGCTCCACAATTTATTTAATGTTGTTTCACAGACAATAAAACAAAAGCATACTGTGTTCATTGTTTCGTTTAACCACAGTACTCGGTGCATCTATTCTAGATCGGTTATAAAAGATCACTAGACAATTTTATTATTTATCACATAGATACTTCTATATAAAGAAACACTTCTTAGCAAACATGGCTTGTGTATATGAAAGGACTAGCTTTTGCCAGCGGTTTCACCCGCATCCCGTGGGAACCTCTGCCCGAACCCAGATGAAAAGTAGCCTATAGCCTTCCTTGATAAATGGGCTAACTAACACTGAAAGAGTTTTTCTAATCGGACCAGCAGTTCCTGAGATTAGCGCGTTCAAGCAAACAAACAAACTTTTCTGCTCTATAATATTAGTATAGATTTGCTGTCGCAGCGATGGTGTAAAATTACCATATTGAGCGCCTACTGTAATGGTATCTCGGTCACATCAGCAGATAGGTCTAATTACTTAATTCTCAACAGATTTAATCTGATATTTAGGTCCACTCGCTTTCGTAGGTTCAGTACAAATCCCTAATGTAGAATCAATGACAGAGGTTACCGCGTCGCCTCTATATAATTCAGTAACGGTCGACCGCTGGCTTCGCACCTAATTAACACATTTTCTTTGATGATGCGTAAAAGCTTTCTTGAAAAACCTTACCTACTTAATGTGTATTGCGTCCCGTGAGATTAGGCTTAAATAGGGTAGTGTCCAGGGTCGAAATAATGAAATAATATTTAGTCCGCTTTTTAGATAATCAAAAAATATTGGATACGTATTTTTTCTTTTTTTAATTAAACATAAAATGACAAAGATAATACACTTCAAAAATTAGGAGTGGGGGCCTTTTACGTCACAGTGTCCTGAAAATTGTAGCAACTTGTGACGTCACACTCAACTTTAACACGCTATATCTTAACAAGTTCTGATCCAATTTAAAAAAGAAAAAATACGTATCGCTTAATTTTGGACAATCTACAAGACGGACTAATTATTATTTTTTAGGAAACTAGCCTATTCAGACTAGTCAAACCACCTAATACAGGTTACATCAAATTTATTATAGAACCTTAGAACAGATATAAAATCTTTATGTAATTGGTGCTCGTTTCTTATTTTTAATGGACTTCCTACTAAGGGCTCTTAATTCAGATGGTTGTATTACATACATAATTCCTTCTTGGTAGTCGGTTAAAGAGAATCAGAATTCGTAAGTGGGCAATGGTAATCGCTTCAGTACTTCCAGAAACATCAGTAATACACACAAACAAGTAAATATACCAATATATCAATGCCACCTGGCAAAACCACAAATCCAGTGAACGTTTGTTACCAAACGGGAAAATTGTGTTGGCATTTTGACAGATCTACCAGTTTGTTGGCAGTTTTAACCTCAAACTCCGCAATTATTGGGGCCGTCTGTTCCTAGCTTCTAGGTTCACACAGTGGGGCTATCTGTACCTAGGTACCTATATGCAACATTGCTACGTACTATACCACCCAATAAATTAAAACACGAGGTAACATTGAGGTCGTGTGTTATACGGGTGTAATCATTGCAAATGTTATTTCAGTCCTTTTATTTAACCCTTTTTCCACGAAAAAAAAAACAAGAGAAACATTTTAACAGGTAAAACAAGTAAAACATTTCAACATTGCCACCTCTGTCGCCACAAAGAAGTTAAAACATCATAAACCAACAATTTAACCCTCAAAACTCAAGTAATTAAGGTTAAAACGTTAAAGTTGCGCTTTCAAAATCTTTCAGGGAAGCGAATGAAAACCGATCGTTTGACTATGCAATTCACTTTTGTCAGTAGGAAGGCACGGCTCAACTGAATTTTAATTATATCCCTTTGGCGGGTAGGCTCCGCTTCCTCCGCCAATTATGTCTTTATGAATTTGTGTCCTTTGTGTAAAATATTCAACTTACCAATTCGAACTTTGCTGGACTGCCAAGTTTTGTCACAATGAAATGAAAGTTGAGAAATAAATAAATTATTAATGGTACTTCTTTCTTTTGCAAATATGTTGTTACCTATTTCTTTAAATAAAATATGTACTTAGTTGTCTAAAACTCCACAGCAGTTAGATATACTTAGCGGTATCTATTTAGATTCCGTGTATAATTTCTTCTATTTTTGCATTTCAAATTCTTCAACGAGATACCATCCTATGGGAGTAAGCGACATCTTAGAGATTATTCTATAAGTATAAGATGGATGAACGAAAACATCCGCCTGCATGTTTATTATACTGTATAATAGTATGAAAACATATAGAATGGATAAAGTATGATAACCTTAAGGTTGCGGAGATGAGATGTCAGATGCTCTGTAACACGGCAACTGCTACAGACGTGTATATTGTTTATACAGTTTTGAAAGATGTGTGTTCATGATAAGTGATAGACAGTTTTGTTACGGCCAGTGAGAAGGTAATATTAAAGATCACGAGTACTATGTTATTCCACATTTAAAAATAACTTCTAGTCGTCGCTCAGAGTTTCTATCTTTTTAATAGAAACAAAAGATGAAGTTAAAAGAATTCTTTGAATAAAGTAAGCTTAGCCGCTAGGCTAGTAAAATGGTAGGATGAAAGAGATTTACATTATTAGGTCGCCCAACTCAGCCGAGAGTAAGACAAATGTTACACAATCACAATCTTCATGTTTTAGTGAGGTACATCATATGTCTTAGTCGGCAGCACAAACCACGCATAAAGCCACTCTTGATGCAGACCATTTATTATCGTCCTCCCTAAAATATTGCTGAAGTACCGACTACGTCTTTTAAGTGGTTCCAAAAAGAGCCTAATATAAGTACTAAAATCAGGTCACGACTCTGCAAATTGCGTTTCTATTCCATCAAAAAGGTTTATTTAATATGGAGTCAATCTCGTATTGCTAAAATTATATTTTTGCCTTTTATCGTCCATTAATCATGGGTAGCAACAAGCGCTAATATAGGCATAGTTTGAATAAATAAACGCTTTATTTACCTTTTGTGCTACTTATCTGGCTGTCAAGACCATACCACACGCGACCCGACTATCGTTTGCGTAAAGAAAACAATTTCTGTTTTATAACTGTTTTGCGTCCGGATATGTAATACTTCGAAAGTCTTAAAGTTAGCGACATGGGAATAAAACTCTATTATTTACTTACAAAAGAGGTTACGTAGTAAAAAGTTTTGATGTCCTCTAAATTATTCTATTAAAACATCTTTAGAAGACACCCACTGCATTGTTTTGACGTCATGAAAATTGCAATATGACGTCATAGCAATTACATATTTTAGCCTTAAAGTCTTAACATCCCACCCTTTCGCAACTCCCTCGGCCAAGGGCTTTGGGAGAGTTGAACCGAATAAAGCAATTATAGTACATCTATTTTAAACCAGTATACCTACCTACATACTTAGTAATATACACGCGATTATTAAGTGACATGTCACACGACCATCACGCAATATTATGACGCAGTGAATTTGGGGTTTCTAGGGTAGGTTAGTAGTAACAAAATAGTACCTGTAATAAAAAAATATTATACAACAACTTAGTCCTCGATCCATATCAATACTAAATTGCTCCTAAGTATACTGAGTCAACTAACAAATTTTGCGAATTGCACTTTTTTGTGTATTAACACAAATAACAATAACAATAGTATACTTAGGAGCCGTCGTAATGGGGAATTAATTTGGTGTCCGTATATCCGTTTATAAGTAATTAAGTATAAGGAGTAGCACGCTTTTAGAAAGCATCAATATTTGCGTAGAATTTCACAATAGTAGATTTTCTTGCGAAGGTATTTGACCTTACCCCACATCTCCTATTTATCATCCGAAGCTGTTGGATTCCGATAAATCTTTCCTCAGCATACACTTGTCGGAAATATAAACGTATATTTCTGCGTTATATGGCCACTGCTTGAAGAGTCGGATGGTCGAGAAAAATACATACCCATACATATTCGGTTAGATAGTGCACGATAACATGTACATACTTTAGTAGTATATAGAAGTTGCTATATTTTTCCAAAATGCAAGCTTTCCTTTCTTATTTATCTGCAAACCGTTCCTTTTAAAAAATCAACTCTTAATAAAATTCATGGAATAAGAATAAGATTTTTTGGGCCATAAAACTAATAATAAACATGTTTGTGATATTATAAATATCCATAAAACCAAAATATATCTGAACTTTCGAACACCGTGAAAATAAATTGAGTTATAAGTCAACCTGCCTTGACCTTAAGTATAAACTGATGCCATATTTTTTGCGCCATATAAAAAGCTATAAAACCTTACTCCATGGTACTGGTTATATTATATGCTAGCTATAAAAGTAAAAGGAATAGATTTCAACGGTTGTAATGAGGGTTTTCGAAAATGGCAATCCACGAGGTGGCAGCACCGAGCGTCAGGTCCAGATAACTGTCAAAGTGCTTATCTTTACTATGAATAGTGAACGATTTTAGTGTTTTTTTTATTTTATAATTAAAGCACTGCATTATTGTTTTACTATTGCGGTTGAGTAAATAAAAAAAACTAAATCATATTGTGTTAACAAATTTTTCAACAAGCTTTTCCTTAGTACCAGTGACTTTTGCACCCTCTCTCTTAGCTCATTTTTTAGTTCGGAAACCTTATTCTGACCGTAGTCCATAATAAAATCAATAACACTTCCAATATAACAGAATTTCAATAAACAATAAGTTCGGCACCTACAATTCCATACTATTTGACAGCTGTTTGGACCAGACGCATACGTGGCGCCACCCGGTGGCAGAAAAAATTTCAAAAACCCTCATTGGCCAGATCGTTTGTTACAAAAAAAAAACGTATTTCCTTCAAAGCACATTGGGTGTGGAACCCGATCGTACTTGATAAATTATGGAATTGATCATTCGCGTGTTCATAGTCGAGCTGGTTTTTCGACTCGCTATATCCTGTTATAAATGACGGACATGTATTCCTGTCGACCGTTTATCAATAGTTATCGAATCGGTATACACAATGGACAGATGATGTTCGAACTTCAAAAGATCGGATATTATATTTTTAACTGACTTCCGAACTGACATATTTACAAGTTGATTCTACGAAAACCAATCAAGTTTACACACGAGTTTGAAACTAACAAATCGTTCGCACTCAAAATAGAAATAGGCGCCATAGTACTATTTCGGTGGTTGAAAAATAGCTTCAGGAGCTGTGTGTGACGACTGATCGAGGGTCCCTTTCTACTAATTACACTAACGTTCACTTGTATTTACTTCTGGCGAATTCTCTTCTCGATTTATCGCACCCGACCGAAACAGTGCGTCATTACGTTTTTTCGGTCGATTTCGTAAATTTGGTCGTGCCCACACCACATTGATTACAACATGTACATGTGGCCTAGCGTGAAACCGTCTGATTGAATCTATGTTCCCTTTGTGTCTGAGAATAAAGAAACAGCCGTATTGTTTGCTATTTGCTTTATTTATTATTAAACGTGTTGAAATAAATCGGAAAAGTTTTCCCCTAGATATAAATCAGTTAGAACTATGGTGACACTTGAAAGTTTTATTAAAATTTGAAGTAGGTTTTATGTGTGTTTGGAAGTTTATACGAGCATAGGTAGTAAAGTGAGTCATTATATTAGCTGACAGCTATTTGGCGAAGCGCCCAGTGTGTGCGGGGAACAGCGTTATTAATTTCATAACATGAATGTCTCCTAATTCGAGTGGATAAACTAGTGAATCGAGGTTTAGTTACCGATAAATGCTAATGCTGTGCTATTTGAGAACCAAAATGAGCCAACGACAATACGAACTCGTTAAATCATATGAAGTACAGGCATAAAATCAAGTTAATAATGTCGCACTTACTCGTAACTAATCTGTTTTCACCATCAATAAGCCATAAATAAGTGCTAGATATTCCTCGATGGAATTATTACTCACCTACATAAGGTAGGGTAGTTCTAAGCTTGTTGATGTTTACCAAGTGTTAATAAGCCCCAAGCCGAATATAATCAGCTTTATTAATTTTTGTTGCTTATTTTAAGAGAGTTTAATATTTAAAATCCATTACTGAATCTAACAGGACAGGTAAAAGTTTTCATTATTTAACAAATGTGTTTAGAGCTCATACATGAATTAATCTGAGGATTATAATCCTGGACTAATAAAATATGGATAAGTCTCTTCAAATAATAAACATGTCACTTTTAATTCCCAAAACGGTATGGTAAAGTAAACAAGCGAATTTAAAAGGTTTCAGGTAGCCATCGCTGTTTTGAGATTACATTGACTGAAAGCTCACTTTATTTTATTTATTCGTAGACAAAATATAGGTACTGTTGTATTTTAGACATTCTTAGGATTTCCATTGGTATCTAGCTAGACTTACAGTTATCATATCATAAAGTGGGTGTAAAATGTTATGAATTATATTACAAAGTGAATTCTTGAGACTTCACCTCCAATTCATCACCGATTGGAACTTCACGAAAATAAAATTCCATCATCAAAAATAATACCCTTGCCAATTCAATTTAATCCTTAACTCTTACTAAATAAAGCTCTCTTTCCCAGCTGATAACGGAGATCAACGTGCAGTTGGCGCTATTCCGGGACTTACTGATTCACATCGGCCAGCCTCACGACTGTCCGGAGCTGCGCGAGCGCGTCCGTCGACTGCGCCGCGCATGCGTAGAGGCCACCAAGACCACCAGCCAGCTAGTCCTACCTAATTGTAAAAAGTTAGTATACCTATTGTATTTTTTGTATTTGATACTTCGTAATTCTGTAGGTCCCCATTATACCTATTTCCGATGTCTGTCGACAGATCAAGTAATTTCTAGAAAAACATTTTATTTTTTATTCTTGTTCTAGTTTGAAAAATTTGTGTGTATTATTTATATAATAAAATAAGACAAAAAAATATTGGGAGGCAATTTACACAGCCGAAGAACGGCTGATTTGTTATTCAAATACTTAAACCTTGGACGTTAAGTTTTAACCCGATTTATTATGACCAACATTTCACAACTTGAGGACTTAAGCTAATTGCTGGGTATTTTACAAGTAAGCTGTGACCTTTTTGATGACACAATTGGCACAGTAGCTGATTGATTCAGTATTTTGTATCGTGAAGCCGCAAACCACACATAAATCGAACCTATTGTTATATAAATACCTACGTATATTTGTTAATCAGCCCGCTGCCGAGCCCAGTCAGTAGGTAGCTGATTAAAAATTAAACCTGAGCATTACATAAATTCTAATTTGTTTGATGTTAATTTTTTATTTATTAAAATTACGGCTCATCGTTTCAAGTCTCAGAGGCATCATCATCATCAGCCTATCGCAGTCCACTGCTGGACATAGGCCTCTCCAAGTGCACGCCACTGAGATCTATTTTCGGCTTCTCGCATCCAGCTCCTGCCAGCCGTCTTGCGCAAGTCATCACTCCACCGTGCCTGAGGACGTCCTACACTACGTTTGCCGAGGCGTGGTCTCCACTCTAGAACTCGTTTACCCCAACGGTTATCGGTTCTTCGGCTAATATGGCCAGCCCACTGCCACTTCAGCTTGCTGATTCGGTAGGCTATGTCGATGACCTTGGTTCTCTGACGGATTACCTCATTTCTGATGCGATCCCTCAGAGAAACGCCGAGCATAGCTCTTTCCATAGCCCGCTGAGCGACTTTAAACTTGTGGACCAGCCGTACCGTCAGTGTCCACGTTTCGGCTCCGTAGGTCATGACAGGTAGGACGCACTGATTGAAGACTTTTGTCTTTAGGCACTGTGGGATCGACGATGTTAGGACTCGACGTAGCTTCCCAAATGCAGCCCAACCCAACTGAATTCTCCTATTCACCTCGTCCTCAAAGTTGTTTCTACCTAACTGCAATGTCTGCCCGAGGTATACATATTTCCGAACAACTTCGAGAACGGCGCCGTGTATCGCAATCGGTTCCGGTAGAACATGTTCATTGAACATGACCTTGGTTTTGTCCAAGTTCATCCGTAGGCCGATGCGTAGAGAAGATTCAGCCAAGTCGTTCAGCATCTGTTGTAGGTCCTGCAGCGTTTCCGCCATGATGACGATATCGTCAGCAAATCTCAAGTGAGAGATGTGTTCGCCATTGATGTTGATGCCGCGTCCTTTCCAGTTCAGCGTCTTGAACATATCCTCCATTGCATTAGTGAACAGTTTCGGGGAAATAACATCCCCTTGTCTCACTCCTCGATGCAACGGTATGGGCCTTGTTTGCTGATTCTGTACTTGGACGGACATTGTAGCGGCTTCGTAGAGACATCTCATCACTTGGATGTATCGCCAATCTACTTGACAACGCTGCAGGGACTCCAGAACAGACCAGATTTCAACTGAGTCAAAGGCCTTCTCATAGTCCACAAATGCTAGACACAGGGGCTGATTATACTCTTCGGTCTTCTGTATAATCTGCCGCACTGTGTGGATGTGGTCTATGGTGCCGTATCCGCTCCGAAACCCAGCCTGCTCCGGTGGTTGGAATTCGTCGAGTCTTCGCGCAAGTCGGTTCGTGATCACTCTTGAGAACAGCTTATATACGTGGCTTAGGAGGGAAATGGGTCGATAGTTCTTCAACTGGGTTTTGTCTCCCTTTTTGAAGAACAGGACGACAACACTCCTACTCCACGCCTTCAAGTCTCAGAGGCATAACCCTTATCAAAAGAACAACGTAGTTTTTTTATCATCCAACGAAGCATGGTTTTACCCTTCCTTCAATTTCCATTTTCATGAGCTGTATACTTGTGTAACGTAGATATATTGATAACACCTAGTTCACCGCTCACCGAGATATCAAGCGGATCCTATTTCATTGCACATACCGAGGAATCGATCACGTAGAAGATCGAGTAGAAATTTCCGATATCTCAATCTGAGAAGGGTTTAACCGTCCTTGTTTATTTATTTGCGGCCCACTCTGTCTCTGACAGAAAAGCCATTTTAAATCAATATTGAACGGCGGCCTAACCTCGTAATCTTATAACGTAAATATTAAATTACAGAAAGTAGAAGACGAGTACCGAGTGATGCGAGTATCTAAATCGAATCCCCCTCGTGGCCGCGAATCGGTGTCAGGCGTTAGATTAATGCGCGAGCCCCACTAGATAAATGGCTGCCCGGTTAACGCAAAACAATGCATACCGAATTATTCACTAAAGCACATGAAAAACAATTTTCGGAACAATTCACCGTACGTACTTATATGACAGCATATTCAGCGGAAATTTTGTCTTTAAAATTGAACTCTTTTGTTCGTGCTCGCTCAGGGATTTCCAGAAACGGCACCGTTTTGCCCCCTGGAGTTACCGCTCCATTATTCTGCTTTATGTTATACAAAACATTCAGTTTAATAGATAAATGTGCCGTGAGCCTTCTGTACACAGTGACAGCGGAGTACACGCTGACACCCGGCCATTTGCATTTCAAAAGGCGAACCAATTCACAGTCTGTGATCTCGAATCCGAAAGAAAACTAATTACGTCAGGAAAAGTTTTTGCATTTTGCTGCAAAGAGTAAAGACAATCTGAAGCTATGGCAGACGTTTTCATCATTTATGGAATTGATAGACAATTAATATGTTCACGAGTCCGATTTAGATTCGATTAAATTTATTTACTGAGCGGTCTAATAATGGAGACGGCCGGGATTTATAACTTTGTACCGATGAGTTTTATTCATTGAATTCATGAAATGAAAACGAGTTGAATTTATTTCTACAAAGTAGCTATTCTGTTGTTATAATGATTGGAAATAAATAGTACTTTGAACTCTTTGAAACATGCTTTCAGAGCCTTTATAAATTATATTTATATCTGCGTTATTCGTCTATTCATATTTTTCTGGTAGCATTTACTTAAAACTCTTCTAGCACTGACCACAAAAGTCATCTAGGTTCAGGTAGTCTAAACTAAAGTTCTAGCAAGTTTAACTAGACAAAACCTCAAGCGGTTATCTTAAGCCAAGCTTAGCTTAAATAGTGTTGCAAGATACCTGTAGTTTCCTTATACCTAAATAACAAGTAGAGATTAAATTTTCAAAACATAAAGATATAAAGACTGTTTTGATATTCAGCAAGAATAAAAACATCTGTAACTATCGACTTCCAGATTATAGGTAACTTAGTACTACAAGATGTATTAGTAGTGACGCGAATGCATATAGCTGTATAGTATACAAAAAAAGCTGCAAAAGTTATCATCTATTGTCATATTGCGCCCACTGGGATTACAGCCATGTAGTGTGTTTGAGAGTGGATGGGATGACATCTCGTACAAATCCATACGGGTTCACGTCAATCTCAGGCTGCCAGCGTGCAAATATTCTTCACTTCTGTTCCTATGCTATATCGCTTCAGTCCTTTGGAGATTAAAATCCATGTCAGTAATTTCGGAAAAAAATTTAATGTACTGACTTACTGCATACTTTCCAGTTTTGTTTCACACCAGCCCTACAAGAATGAATTCACAGTTCCATAGATACTTATACGTATATCTTCATCATCATACAAAAATATTGCAGCTACATCCATAATAATATATATAATTTCTTTAACTTTTAAGCCAGAATAAATCTTACTTTATATATAAACGGCTTCCTGCAAAATTGCGCGGAATGCCCGTTATATTCAGATGCACGCCAGTTTCGGATGCATCCGACGGCGTACGTAAATCATCTTTGCGAGTGAATCTGAACCACGGAGTAAGGAAAGATAAGCGGAGATACCATAATGCAGGCAGGTCAGGCTTCTAGGTCAAATTCGTACGAGTGCATGACCAAAACGCTCACTTGAGAGGGAAGTAACGATGCGTTTGAGTTATTTAAGACATCTGTCAACAATTATTTATGGTATTACAAAAAAAAATCGGGTCTAAAGAAGGCATTTAAGGGCTGAAACAGTAATGTTCCTCGTCCTCACCCGCATTTTGGTGCGCTGCTTTCTTAGGAGATTGTCCGTTATGGCACCTCCGCTAGTTTGTTCTCCATGATCTGAACAGTCGCGAACGTTTGCTGTGGGAATGTAAAAAGATATTTGTTATGCAGGTCAACGAGCGACAGCTGCACGGAACAGCCGCAGATGGTGCTCCTGTACTTCATGGCGCAACTCCTGCTGCGGGAACTCGCCAAGTGCCACCGATTAGTTCAGCTCGTGCCAATGGATATGACCTCTTATTATGGTATGTTACCAATATTAACTTTAATGAATTTTATCTGAAGGTATATCTTCAGCTACAAAACAGTTCAAAATGTAATAAATCAGCAGCTTAAAAAGTTACAGTTTAAATCCTATTAGGCTCGCATGCAATACTAATGCATATTAAATCACATATCGCATGCAGCTGTTGTAGATTACAAAATACCTACAACCAGATAACACTGAAAAATAAATTACTCAGGTAAACAATATACCAGAGTATGTGGTCGAATATACCACACCATATTTCCCGAGGGTGTCGTAACGGCTGAATAAAGGATTACACCCGTATTAGAAGAATGGCCAGCAACCGCTTATCTATTAATAATAACGTTCTAAGAAACCTTATCTATCTGCCAATTGTGGCCATTACAACAATATCTCCCGAGAAAGATTCCTGAAGCAGTAAGAAAGGCAATTTAGAAAAGGACATTTGTCACGGTGACGATGTATCCAGGCTTCGACCTATAATTACCGGCGAGGAATCTTATAGTATTATCTTCTGGCCGCTTATCAAAATACCGAAGCAAAGTTTGGCAAGGTCTAAAGTATCGTCCGTTCCCTAACGACGGTAGCTCTTTTTATTATACTGCTACCTAATTAATTATTCAACAAAGTTAGAACATTATTTTTTTGGTTGATCCAAATTTTTATAATATTGTTCAGTTTCTAATTTTCTACAGCAAAAAAATATATTACCATATCAAATGAAAACAAAGTTTAAACATTTCTGAAACATTGTTGGAAGGCTCGATTATAAATTCATTTGTAACAAAAGTTTTTCTTCTTTTGGCATGTTTGAGAAAGGAAACGAATTCGTAGAGTACATTAGAGACAGGTGTTTATCCTCCCTCGTTTAGAGGCATCTGAGGGTAATGGGATGGCAGACAATAAGTGATTCACCTGTCGATTAGAATGAACGACCCGTTTCGGCTCCTCTCTGAGCTTCGGCTAACCGGTATTGGAAAACTGTGTAGCGGGTAATGGTTTTTAATTTACCACATTGTGTCCGTTTAGATTGTCTATTATTTATTTATCGTTCATTGTATTTCAGTGAACAAAATGAATTACAAATACAATGTACAATGGCCGGCCTTATCGCTAAAAGCGATTACAACCAAACGGACATGAAAGATTAAAAACAGACAACAGACAGACAGCGAGCGAATTACTAAAAGTTACGAGATAAAGCAGAGGGGATTATATTAAAGTTACACACACACATGTATGGACATACATATTATGTAGTTGTATACGTGTGAAGCTTTAGGCGAAAATGTAAAGTGAAAAATGCTTTAGTAGCATTTCAACCAATTTCTAACTTTTATTGCTGTTTTACTCTTTTTTGTTCTTCTCAGACGGGAGTGCTAACTTATCAATGTCACTGTAGAAGCCCTAATTTTAAAAGCAGTTTATTTTTCCAGTTCCAATTGAAAGCAACTTTTTCTCAAACACCAAGAGCCACACTTTCTTCTACATCACCACTAAATTGTACAATAATAAAAGTAACATTTTAATAGCTTGCTGCCACGAACAATTAGCAGCAATTAATCACTGCTAAAGACACAGGCCGCGGAGTTCGACTCGGCCAAAATTTCCCGGAATAATGTTACTTATTTCCGCTATTTGTGAGAGCGAAACATTACCGCTGCTAAGAGTAACAAGATCAAAGATATTTACGACACAATACCTGTGAACATTAACAAAGGCTCGCGGCAGAGATGGTCACCATTCAGACTGGCGGTACAAGTATCTGCTAGCAATTGCATTGAAACTCAAACCAGCGTCGCATTCGTTCGTGTATAGGTTTAATATTTCCTTTGAAAGCCTATTCGGTTAGAATCCGCAGATAATACGGAGTTGGCGGATGTCGTTTGGACTTCTTTCCAATTTTGTTTCTACTTCGGCATAAGCTTAGAAAATGCACTGTTCAATACCTATTCTATTGTTACAAATGCTACAGTAGGATTAGTAACAATTCAATTCCATGCGAGTTTGTTTAACGTTTTATTTATTTGAATGAATCAAACATAACGTAATATTTTAGGGGCTGTTAGGCTAAGTGCTTTACAACAATAACGCTTTATTTTTAGCCGTCATAGCCGATTTCATGTTTATTTTATCCATTTCCAAACCTCGTATTTGTGTTGACGAAAAAATACAACTTTGTTTAGATAGATGACGTAGGTACATTCGAATGCCTTTGACTTTTTGTACAAAATGTTATGTTTACAGTCGAAATTATACAGCATCATAATGTAATAATAATACACAAATTCTCAACATTCACAATATTAATTATTCACAATAATTACATTAAAATTTTCAATGTTGTCATTACACTTTTCAGAAAGGACATTGTTCCGGCTCCATACATGTTCTGCCTAAGAACCGTTGGAATGGAAAGTGACTTCTATAAACTCTTTAAATTATATGGAATCCTATGAAATAAGTTTTCACGAACGGACACTTCAGGAAATTAAAGTAATTACGAAAAAAGTTAATATTTTGAGGTTATAAATAAAAATAACCAAGCTTGCGTGAAGTATCAGAGTAGTATTATCAAACTACACTATACAAAATATCAACAATACTATGTACAGCTCTATATGTTCTCTTCTAGATCTAGGAAAAGAGATAGTAGGTACCTAGTCAAGTTTAAGATAATTCTTTGACAATGATCATTTTATAAAGTTGCATTTTCTGTCTGTCCCTATGAATGCTTTAGATCTTTAAAACTACGCAATGGATTTGGGTGCGATTTTTTTTAATAGATAGAGTAGGTCAAGAGGAAGGTTTACACCAAGGTTTTACATTGCCACCGTGCGAAGACGTGCGTGTGACTAGTTTTCATAAATGCATAATATATATCTACATGCCATAAGGCGGGAATCGAACCCGCGGTCTATTACCAAGACCGCACAGACCATACTAAAAATGTCATTACCACACAAAATAATTCAACAGTTAAAGTAAGGTTTACCAATAACAATGAAAGAGGTTTTTGAGGATGTGCAATAAAAACAATATTTATATTCAATTAAAGGTTTTTAATCATCAATATTTCTCAATAATATATTATCTAAGAACTGAGCAGGGCGTTCAATTGAATTTTGGTATCTCGCCCAGCTTAAATACCAGATAATAGTCATTATGTGGGCACAACAGCCCACTGTTCTACGCCCAACGATACAATTGCAACAGTAATGCCTGATGGTAGGAGCTTCTTACAAAGTACACAATGCTTCCAACAGTGCATTGCATCTTATTATGCTCGACTGCTTCAGACCAACACGTCGTACATATAAGGTCATGAGCTTCAACCTGTAATAAATAAATACAATAAAACATTAGTAAATGTCAAGTAACTTGCAATTGTGGCAATTGATTTAAAAACCGAGAAATTGTGTGCTTATGAAAACATAAGTAGGTAGTAACATTCTTATCAAAATTAGAAAAACACTTTCGTAGACCACTTACCATACGGGGAACAGTCCATTGTTGTATGCAACGAAGTATATATTCGTTTTCTAATACCAAAAAACCTCCAGCAGGTCCACAATTTATACAATATACTATATTCTGCATCCATTGTTGTAATTATAATACAACTCCAGTCCTTTACACACAGCCGAGTCTACCAAGTACGCAATCTAATCGGAGTCCGTAATCAAGCCAAAGTTGTTAGAATAAAACCATGAAACGCATAGAAAATCACAAAAGAAACGATAGTCGCAAAGCAATCAAACTGACTTCTTGCAAACTGACTGAAGTACACCAGTGTTGTCAATTACGAAAACTATAATCCTACTCGAATGCCAAGCTAGAAATTCGCGATTTCGCTTAAAACATATAGAATACTAGTTTTTTTCTAGCTAGTCAGTTTAGGTATTTAAATGAATAAAGCGTTACCAACTAATTTTAATAACCGACTTCGGAAAGGAGGTTCTCAATTCGATCCGTATTTACCGAAATCGCGAAAACTTCTGAAACTGGCAGCACTGGCTGACGGAAACATTTTATAAGGCATCAATAATTGTGAACCAACTTTTTATTTGGAATTTATTTATTTGAAGTGTCCGTGGAATACTAAAATATGTTTCAAACAATATAAAAATAAACGAAAATTATAGTATAATTTATATTCATATCGGTTCTTAGGCCAAAATTGAACAATGTCCTTTAATATTGATGTTATATCAACAAATACCTGAAAGCAAAGCCTTTATGACCGAAACCACAAACAATAAAACAAATTGTTTGTTTCATCGCCATGACCTCTGACCTATCCAGGAATTATTACAAGGTCTGATCGAGAGCTGCGGGATTGTATGAAAGAGTTACCGCGGTCCTGGTGAATGACACATGAAGAGCTCAAGAAGGAGCATGATGCATTTTATTCAGTTAGAGTCTAACACTCCTTCACAGCAAAAAACCTTGCTGATATTGCCGGAGTGTTTATTGCGTCACTTCTTCTTCACAGCAAAAACACATAGGAAGTGGTGAAGGGTGGGCGTTTTGAGGGTTGTCTTTTGTAAAAATTGTTTCGTTTGAACGTTCGAAAAGTGCTGTTTTGCAGCCAAGTTTTAATACATATTTGATTTTGATTTTGTGCTGCTAACCCACAGCGGGAGAAATCATTTGAGAATGAAGGTCTAATCAATAGCGTTTTCACAGAGAATCGGGCCGGTCCGTCCAACTTCGGCAACGTCATCAGTCAGATCCTATTATGCAAGCAGATCACTCCTGACTTCAACCAGGAGGAGCTGTGCAGCATCGTCAAGGATACGCAGGAGATCACGCGGATAGTCAACGATATACAGGAGTATTTGCCGCAGCATGAGAACTTAAATCACTTAGGTATTGGTTTTTATGTACTTGTCTTAGATGTATAAGCTTCAGAAATAGAAAAAACTTCGTGAAACTTTGGATCTATTTGTTATAGTTAGGTGTCGTGCTTGTAAAGGCATAAACGATAATTTAATGAATACAACAAACTACCTATAAAACATAAAATTAATTTAAAAATAATTCAGTTTATCTGTGATTCCCAAGAGATTGGAATTATTTGTATGACCTGAACCGACCGCACTCTAAATAATCAAAAGAGTTTGATCTATATGGATTAAAATAATTATGAAAACGAGGCCATAAAACTATTATGAATTTACACTCAATGATGCGATGTAAAAAATATAACTTTAACATAAAAACATTTTAATCCCAGCTTAAATCCAAAAATATGTACTGCAATGCACAAAATATTTCATTTTCAACAAAAAGCAATTTAATGAGACACTTTATATTTTGTAGAACCATTTTAAAGCCATTACAATGCGAACAATCCCGTATTAATTTGTTATTCCAGCGAAACAGTGCTCTCAGGATTTTAATTTATAATAACATTCAGATCAAACATGAAATACACTGCGTTTATATTTCGTGGAGCATCGTTTTACAACCATTTACGTAGAAATGATTCTTGTATACTCGATGTCAGTGAAACCGGGCGTGTAGCAAACATTTTAGAGTACTTACACGATTTCAATATTTGGATAAAACTATGTTTTTGTCAATAAAATGTTCGAATTAGTTTTGTATCCAATCACGCCTTATTCTATTATTTTTGGCAGAAATATATTTGATAACCGACCCGGTTCAATCCTTAATGTAATTTCAAACGCAAATGCCGGAAGGAGTTTCAGTCTCTGCGGCGTGGCTATTGTTCTTCACACCTCCCGTCGAAACAATACTGAAATAGGTACATTAACTCTGGCAGGTTAGCGCATTACCAACAACGTAACCCTATTTAACTAAAGGGATTACGAACTCGCAACACCTTCGCGTCTTCCTTGACATTAAGAGCTCTCTGTAACCAAGGAGCAGAATAGTTTTTCTATCCTCCACTAAATATCTTCTTACAGTATAAAGCTGTTGGCCCAACACAATCTATGTAGTTACAGACTATTAGCGCTGTGAAAGCCCTTTCCGCGGAAGTTATGTGTACAACTGGGAAATAACACGCGTAGTCATCGCACTAAATGTGAACTTGTGTTAATGTGAGCAGTTTGTCTAGGGACGAAGAAATATCTGCTAATTTCAGGCCTTGATATAACCCACCTCATTACGAGAGAAACCGTCACTTGGGAAAACTTTATTCCCTTAGAATATGACAGCATAATAAAATGTAAAAACTCTTTTGAGAATTTGGTTTAACTGAATAAAGTCACTAGCACGTGAAACTTTCATAAAACTGTCGCAGCAAATGTATTACGTGACATCAAAACTATCTCAAACACTCAACGCAAATAGACATTTAATATTTCATACGATACACACTCACAAACGAATGTAAGTAACTCTGGGCGTGTTTTGCAGAGAGCAACATCGCGCTGAAAGGCGACGACGTTAACGGACTGTGGAGGAATAAGCGAAGAGGATCCTTGTACAAAGGCATGGGAGTGCTTTGTTGCGTGTCGCGGCCCAACTACCTCTGAGGGTGACAGGGCTCGCCCGCGCGGCGGCTCGGCGCCCAAGCGGCCATCGCCTCCACAGCGTGCTAGAGCGCCGGCTCTCGCGCAGTGATAGTGAATGTCGAGTGACGCTACGTGCTGTGCGCTAATGAATGGGTCCATTACATTGTTTAATTAGTAACTGATTAGCGAATTGACATGTTCACAGTGGTTGATTTGAAATATTATTATCACATAATTGTAGTTCAATTATAAATAAGTATTTTAATAGCCGTAAGTACTGCATACATTCATGCATAGATTATATTATTATGAATTGCCTGGAATGGGATCAATTGCGTTTAAGTAGTATATAATACAAATAATTAGTATTGTTTGCACCATGGGTCATTGCATTGATGGCTGTGTCGTGTTTATAATTTCCATTTTCTATATTAGGTTAACTTTTTTACGCGATTTCTATGTATGATATATTCTGAGTTAGGTAGATATCTATTTATATTTAATTTGGTAGTTGGTTTTTCCATCCCTCACTACATTATTTATAGTCTAGAAAACTATCTCGTATGCTGTTAGATATTCAGAATAGCCTAACGTTCAGTAAGTAAACTCTAGTCGGGTCACATCCACACATCTCGTCTTTGTCAACACTTTGTGACTTTTATTTTGTCTAGTCATTTATAAAATATATAGCTGTATCATACCTGTAAATAAAATATAATTTATGTAAAACTTAAATCAAGACATACTCTATCTTTTAGTAGATGTGTTTTTTTACCTAATTTGATATTTTATTACATCTCTAGTTTTACCTAAGTAAATCAAATACCAAATAATTAGCTGGCTTTAGATATTTCAAGTACTGTACAGTTTTATTTTCATCGATGGCCTAGTCATTGTTATGAAGATTAAACTTGAATATTCTAGTCAATTATTGTATTACCATTAAATTGCTAAATTAATTAAACTAAGCATGCTAAACAATTAATTAATAGGTAAAACGTATAATTACGTAAGACTTTTTGGAGTTAATTAAAAAGGGTACATCATTTTAAATTCACATTGCCCCCTGGCGGTCCGAATAAAAATAAATAGATAGGCCAGCCTACGCACTTTTAATTCACCACGTGCATATAAGCCGTGAACACACGCGCGTCCGAACAGCAGAATCCTCAAAAACGCACATCGCATAATACTATGAAAATGCGGATTTGTTTCCACTTCCCACGTCCAGCGGTCGCGTGTTCGCTTTAAATTGCAGATGAGCCTACGCACAATGCGGATTTTTTTATGATGTACACTCGGGTTTATGTTACCTTTTGTACGTACTCATACGTTTGTTATGACAACTTGACACAAATTATTTGATGCAAAATAGTAAAGAGTTAAGTTTGATACTCCACATTATTATGTACGTACCTAAGTAAGAAGTCTAATAGCTTATTACGTTACGCATGTATGTAAAACATTATTGTATTAGTCAACTGTTGCCTAAATATATCTATATAAATAAATAATAGCTATTAAATAAGATATAAAACAATAAGTAAAATATTTATTACAAGTGGATAATTGTTAAATAAAAATAGGAAATATTTATTTTAATGTAGTGCACTGCAAACACAGGTACCTAATAAATAATTAATTTAAGTAATTAGAGCTCACGCAATTAGCTACACGATATCATTAATTTATCAATAGGCACAACACGTAGACACAAACAATGTTTTATTACTTTTCTATCCTTCATCTGTTGAACTATAAATTCATATAGCCTAACGGTTCAATTTGTGTAATACACTATTATAATAATCCACTTACTAAAGTGAAGACTGTGATATACTCGTAATATAAAAATTATTATTATAGAAGAAAATAATTATGCATTAGTAAAAACGTAATTGAATTACAAGGCAGTTTTAATTACTTTGTGAACCCAATTTAAATTTTTAGGAGTTAATTTTGGATGCACAACTCGTTAAAAGGCTTTGTCCAGTGGCGCGAGGCGAGCCTTGCGGAATTGTTATAGCTTAGTTGTGCTACTTTATCCTCTAAAACTGAGTATAATAAAACCATATTTTAAAACGTGAAAGCTAAATTATACGTGTCTGCTTTTATTATGAGGAAAATCCGTGTAGTGCTATCAAAAGCCTTTTGTGTAAAGAGGTTGTACTAGTTGGGCACAGCAGATTTTCTGATAAGGACGCGATGAGAATACCCCAAAGCGAAATGTAATATTTTATCCAGTAGTGAGATATTTTCTGATTGAAATAGTTTCGTAAAAGTTAAACATTGATAACGTAAAATTATTACTGCTAGACTAACATTAATCATTGCCGATAAGCCCTCACTTGACAGATAATCTGCTGGGAATTCTTTTGGCTCCGAAGGGTTAAACCTCAATGTGTATAACTATAAAATTTCACTTTATCTTCATTACTGTTGTCTGAGAACTTTCTCAAAGATAAAATTTTCAGCCTAGACGACTGTGCCACTAATGTTTGGAATTGCTATTTTTAGCAGCCATCGAGATTTTAAAAGGAGCACCCAATGAGATTGCCATTTGTTTATAGCTAGACTTCAAGAAAGAAGCAAGCCTGTAATTTCCAGTACCTCTACAAAGAAGCAGCATCGTTAAGAATATACAAGGTAAGACGATCTATCTACATATTGTTCATGTAGGTACGTAAACATGGAAGCAAGTTGCACGTAAGCCACATAATCCACCCACCGGACGCAGCCACAAGTTGTTGCATTAAGTCACTTACATAATACATCTAATATGCATGTCGCAGGGATATGATAAAAACGGGGATTTGATCAATTCCCTAAGGGATTTGATCAAATCCCGAGGGATGTTAAAATAACAACATGATTTTATCTTTTCCCTAAACAAATCTAGTGAATTGAACAAATCCCTAAATTGGTTTAGTGAAATGACAAAAATAATTTTGCTTTGATATTTTAAAGGTTTATTTTTTAAGATATACCTACATAATTATGATAATCAGGTGTGTGTAATACAAGGAAATATTGATATAACAAATCCCCATTACTTAGAACAATTTTTTTAAAGAATGAACAAAAATTTCTTAAAAAAATAAAAAATATTTTAGTTGCGTATGATATGCCTATATTTGTAATAATAACTTATTAAAACATGTAGCTGATTTGTGGCATCGTGAATTACATAAAGGAATTTCTTTCTACAGGCACAAGCCAAGAACTGACATGTTTTTTGTCATTTCACTGAACCAATTTAGGGATTTGTTCAATTCACTAGATTTGTTTAGGGAAAAGATAAAATCGTGTTGTTATTTTAACATCCTCCGTGATTTGATGAAATCCCTTAGGGAATTGATCAAATCCCCGTTTTTATCATATCCCTGCGACATGCATACTGAATACTGGATTGAACTAGATTTCATTGACGAGTTTGTGCACTGGCTTTTCTCTAGTTGTAGGTGTCTGTAGTTTGTAACAAAACAGGCTTTAAAAATTCAAATACAACAAATACGGATTTTCGGTAATCTTTCATCAAAATGTAGGATAGCTGTTTGTAACTATAATATCAAGACAACTTTAGTCTACCCGTGACCATGGATGCTGTAAAAGATCCGTAACGTTGGGATTAAATAATACTTATTGATGTAACCGCGATAAAATCCGTAAAAGTAGTTTTATTTAAATGTAAGTGTCGGAAATCAACCTGTTTTAAAAAAACCACGAAGAAATTGAATCAGTGAGCCAGGTTTCTACGTACATCATTGTAAGTATATTACATATTAACACTACAAATAAAAAGGTTTAATTAATAGTTATGCTCATAACACAAAGCAAACTATTCACTGCACAGATTTGGTGTTAAAATATTTGAGGAAACGCTCTGTCCATTGGCTAACTTTGTCTAAAAGCAAGCAGGTGCAAACAAATGGATATGAGCCATATTTTATCCGGCTAACCAAAATTGTTTCAGCAGTTAAACTGAAAAACCGCAGCAAATTTTTGCGGCGTGAAACCTAGTTACGAAATAAACGGGTGTTATTTAAACAATGTCATTATAAAGGATTGCGGGGAAATTGCACCTCGTTTCTCTTGAATAAGTACCTCCTAGCCTTGTTTCAATAGGCAGGAAATAAACATCTTAATTCGCAAGCTTTGCACTCTAATTTTGATGGAAAGAAATGGAATATTTTGATGCGAGAAAATGTTAGGATATTTGTTTATGAAACGGATCATATTTTTTTGTTAAGGGCAAATGCATTTTTGTCCGACTTTATTCACAAAATACATATTTTCCGTGTATTATTATTTTGTTGGGTATTGTTGTCTCGGCAGCTATATCAATTTTCGGAATCGTGAAAAATATGTCAGTGAGTGTATTCCATCCACCGCTATGATTATAATTTTGTTTATACTAACCTGCCTGCGCTGTGAATTTAATTGAAAATTGCATTCAAATATTTTGATTCGGTATTTCTCCTTTCATTCTTTTAAAAACATGGCACAACTCGCGTTCATTGCTTTAAACATGAACTTGCGATGCATGCAACCTATTTGTTTCAATTCGTTAAACATACATCACTGAAAAAATGTTTTCGTAAAACAAAAGAATTGTTTTCAAAAAACTCGATTATTTTATCAAAAATAAAAAACATGTTTTATTGATGATCATAATATTAATCGGGAAGATGGTCAGTTTATTGAATACCAGTTCTATACTTAAATGTTTACAATGCCTAAAATCTTTATTAAAAAGGTGTTTCCAGTTTTGACACATCATGTCGTAGATATACATAAAAATATAATTTATTTTTTTAATAGGAGAACCAGATTAATATATAAAAAGGAATTAATTTAATCATCCCTCTCGTATATGTCTCCTCTATGACGTATGTATGGTATAGACGTGTGTCCAGCCGGGTTGCCACCATTTCGTGGTCTTTTCCGACCATAATCATCGCCCATTGAATCTCTTCGATAATCTGCAAAATAACAAAATGTAAATTACATCATTGGCGTACTTTACGTCCTCTTTAATTTTTTTTTTTCAAGTCAATGCAAAACTTCCAAATCGCCATTTGACGTTAAAAAACGATAACAAACAAACAGACAAAGTCAGGTACATTCACGTTAATAATATTAGTAACTATGAATATTTCCTTGAAGCGTTAAAGACGTGTGAAATTGCCAACTTGTAGAATGCACACGCAATATGCATTATCGATGGGCCTGCCATAGCCACATGGCCGCAACGGCCCCATCAGGACAATGATTAATTGCTGCATTAATACCGCAGCTGTTGTCATACTCACTCTTTCTGTATGACCTGGACCGCCTTGCACGGTCGTCTAGAACAAATCCTTTGTAGCGACGGGGCTTCTTATTCACTGGACGAGACATTTTCGATGAAGACCCAGACACCAAAAGTACTTTGGAAATCCTAAGTAAAAATTTAAATTACGTGACAAAGGTATAGGATTTTATTTTACGAAAATATTAAATTCTTAAAATAAAATGCATAGTCACTCAACGACCACCAAGTTTTAAAAATGTGCTCAAGCTACCATAAAGACCTTATTCTTAAAGAATAATAAAGTGGCATGACTTACAAATCATTAAGTGCATTCTTGTTCTTGCTTCTTTGAGCGGCTTGAGGATTCAAAACTATATATATTTTAGAATAATCTCCAAGACCTTTTAGTGCATCATTTTTATAATTGTTTAATTTATTTAAATTCAAAGCGGGCGATAAGCGTTTCTGTTTTTGGTAGCCAACTCTTTGTTTTTCTTTGCGTTCTTCTTCAATTAAACTTTTCGAAAATAATTTATCAAGAATATCTTTCTGTAGGTTGTTAGCACCATCAGAATTGTCACGCTTATCACTATTACTGCCTAATAGTATAGGTCCTAAATTAGATTTTTCACTAAGGTACGAATTACGGTCATTATTTCTATGTCTATCATTTTTTTCATTTGCTACTTTTTCTATTAAATCTATTATACTTTGTTTTCTTAGCCTTTCAAGACGATTATTATCAGAAGCATCATCGTCATCTGATTCACTAAGGCTATCGTCATCTGAATCGGAATCTGCTTCTATAGGTTCTTGACGAAGCTGAATTCTGCCCTGCTTACTTGATCCCGAATTAAGTCGTTGTTGCTGTATCAATTCCAAAATTTTATTTAAGTCCAATGATTGAGCTGGAACAGTTTCTATCACTGCTATAACAGCTGAAAATATAAGTATGTATTAATTTATATACCTGCTTATTAACCATGCTTTTGTGCCACTTACCGAGAAACAATATTATGAGGTTCGACATTATCGGAGCTCAGTCGAAAACCTCGTGAAAAAATTACTTTTGAGCTGTTATCGAACCAGTGAACTATATAAATTTACACGGCAATTTACAATTTTCATTTCCTCTTATCGCATTCGGCATCACATATTTATGAAATGCGTAGCACTTTGGTAAACGCACGCGATTGAATTTTAATCCTCGGCGTTATTCATTCACTCGTATTAGTTATCGATAATATCTTCAAACATAATGTTAATATCGAATTAGGTATATTCATTTGATAAACCATGATAACATACGGATATTTGTAAACGACGACTATAAACCGAAATAGCTGAAAACATTTTGGCTGAAATGAGAAAAAGTCCGGTACCTACGGAAGAGTCTCACATTCATTTTAAATTACTTTCTTTAATTTCACGGATCTGTCTGCATTGCAGACATTTTATTTAAATAAGAATAACTGTATTGTTCACTCGAGAACCGCACTAAACAAAACTTTATATAGCGGAGTGAGTCGCTGCAAATTAAAATTCAAGAGAGAATTATGCAGCAAGGATGCATTCAAAATTTAGTTTTTGGTATTTTAATCCGCCAATCGAAAAAATATATATTTTTCAGAAATATTACACATTTGAAGGTCGTTAATATCATAAGAATTTCAAGGATGTTGTGACGTAGCTGTGTGTACCTGCTTGGTGAGAGTTTCGTATGCAAAGTAAAGGGAAAGGAAGCGAAGCGTAGCGCCTTGCGTGTTTGTATAATGGGTTTTAGGTAATTTGACCTAACGGCCCCGTGCCATGGAAAACTTACTTAAAATTAATTAAGCATACGAATATTCATACACGTCTTGATTTAAATATGCTGGGAATATATCTACGTTATTTTTGTTTCCGAAGTAAAAAAGCCCACGTTTATCACTTTGCGGTATTTTTTCTGAACGGCGATAAAGTCTAAATAATAAAGGCAATAACTTATTGACATGGGCGAAATTATATCCGTCTTTACCTTTGAAAAGATAAGTTTTATATAACGTGGCATAGTTCGATACTGTCATTTACCTAATGCTGGAGCAGTTAAATAAAAGCTTATAAAAACTAAATCTTCCATTTCATTATTTTTTATTAAGTCAAACAAAAAAGACAAGTGGAATGTATTGGTTATAATGCACTTGACTTAGGTTGTCTTGACAACAATTTTTCATTTTTGTAAATTCACCTACGATGTCTGTGAATTGGCCGTGTCGCCGTCGGTGAAAATCAGCGAATAAGCAAACATACACTCAATGTTAAACTAACTCGTTCTTTATTTGTGAGAAAATAAGTGGCGTCTTACTGCACTGGGAGCAAGCAATGAACACAGTCCAGTAGGTACAATATGAACCCTACATAGTGAGTACATTTATATTTCTAGAATGTCTCAGGTAGTTTTTAACAAATACATTTCGGCTAATCTAAAATAATGCTACAAACAGAAATATAATTTATTTAATTGCCAAAAAAAACAATTATGATTGATGAGTCTTCTCATATATATCTCCTCGGTTCCGTACGTATGGTATGGCGGTGTGTCCTGCATTTGAATTTCCACGAGACTTTTTCGATTTGTACTCATCGCCATTCGAATCATCTCTGGGGGCGTAAACTGTAACAGATGACAAAAGATACATTTATAAATTATATAAGACTCAACCGTTGTTTTGAAAGTCTACCCAGACAATTAAACACATATGTAGGTCCGAGAACATCTTCAATGTTATTGGAAAAAATTCTCTTTTAAAAGAATCTTAAGTATAGTTTGTAAACGGAGCAGTTGTCGTCATACTTACTCTCCCTGGAACTTCTAGACCTCCTTACAACTTGATCATTTACTACTAATCCTTTAAGACGACGGGGTTTGATGTTGACTGAACGATCCCTCTTAGATGCTGAACCAGATAATGAGAGTACCTTTGAAATCCTAAATATTAAAAGCAAAATAAATTAATCTTAAAACAATGAAGATAAAATAAAGTAAATACCATATGCAACTTACAAATCATTAAGAGCGTTCTGATTCTTGCTTTGTCGAACTGCATTAGGATTCAAAACTATGTATACTTTTGAATAATCTTCGAGACCAGTCACGTCATCGTTTCTATTATAATTGTCATCTGCTCTAGGTAATAAAAGGTTAGGAGTCAGTCTCTTCTTTTCATAGTCACCTGTTGGCTTAGTTTCCTTCTCAGCTACATTCAAATTGTTACCAAATAATTTATCCAAAATATTTTGTGTTCTAACTTGGGCATAATTTTGTGAATTGTCTCGCTTGTCACTTCGATATACAGAATTGGTGGCTCTATACTTTGGTTTTCTATTTTTCTTGGGCCCATAGTCGTTACGTCCTTCTTTATATCTATTTTCATTTACTAAAGTTTCTATTATTTCTAATAGTTTCTCGTCGTTGGACCTTCCATAGCGGTTTTCTGGTTCATCTGATTCAGTTTCGTCATCTGAGTCAGTATCATCGTCGGAAGAATCTGAGGATTGTTGAACGAGCTGCACTCTGTTGAGCCTGTTTGCTCCCGAGTTAATACGTTGTTGTTGCACTAGCTCCAATATTGTGTTTATGTCTAAACCTTGTGCTGAAGCTGATTTTGCTACATTCAGTGGCCCTGATATTGCTATTACAGCTAGAAAAGATTTCCTTATTAATAGTATTCTTTAATAATGACATAAAATATTTGATTGCTCATTCACATCATAGAATATAAGTAATTATACCACTTACCTAGAAAAAATATTACGAGGTTCGACATTATCGGAGCTCAGTCGAAAACCTCGTGAAAAATTACTTTTGAGCTGTTATCGAACCAGTGAACTATATAAATTTACACGGCAATTTACAATTTTCATTTCCTCTTATCGCATTCGGTATCACATATTTATGAAATCCGTAGTGCTTTGGTGAGAACGCGCTATAAAAATAAATATATGGCTCGAATTTACTTCTGAGAAATTATTTTATTAATAAAACGTTTCGTTTACTTGGTTGAAAATCAGTTCATGGAAGGTGTTTGTTCCTTTTGAATTATTAATTTTTTTAATAACTTCAAGGATCTGTCCTCATTGCAGACAAGATAAATAAAAAAATCTACTCATATATTGTGCACTGGAGGACCGCACTAGACAAAAGTCATGATAAGATTACTAAGAATGCATTTTAAACTTTAACTTTATTTTTTATTTGCTTTTTATGTATTATTGCATGCTCACAAAACGCTATCATAATAAAATTATGTTTCAGACATTTGTGATTAATTTTTGATTCATGATCATGATTTGTCTACTATAGCATAGGTACATACATTATGGCATACATACATTTGTCCAATATGGCTGCCACTTCAATACGTTCTACAGTTAGATAAAACTAAATCCCAGAAAAATAAAATAAGTATTTAGCACCATCCTATAGTTTTCTGAGCTATTTTATGATAGGTAGTTACCGGACTTATTTCACAGAGAATTTAAAATTCTAAGGAACTTTAGAACATACTTATTGCAATTATATCAAGTTCAAGATTATTAAACGTTTGACCCACAGCAGCTGGCTTGAAGGAGCTGATTCTCAATATAAATATTAACCCAATAAAGTCAGATCGAAGCAAATGATGACTTAATAATACTTATCGTGAAGTTCGATGAAAACCCCGTAGTCGGCTGCGAAAGTTTGTTGTGCCACTTCCTCGCCTCGCTATGCTCTCTGCGGAGATACGGCTTCTTAAACTAACACAAAATTACTTCAAAGAATTAATTAAGATAAAATTTTATTTAGCACTAATGGTAAGTCGCTATAATTAGTTATTAAACGGAGTTAATGTCAACTAACATTGCTCGAAGCTAGGGACAGTACTGCCGTTGCTAAGGAAAACTCCAGTAATTCAACACCTAATGAACAAGGAAAGACAATAAATAAATGAGAAAGTTTATTATTGTGAGCATTTATAAAACAATTTATGTAATTACTAAAAATAAACACGCAAAAATCATTTTATATTTTTGCCTAAAATGCCCTTTTGAAACAAACTGTCAGTTGTGTTTTATTTTTTTTTCAATAATCGAGAAAATGTAATCATTTCTGTTTGAATTTGTTCGAGTAGATAAGCTTGAAATCAAAGGCTGACAATGCCAAGTGCACATACGAACTTATGGAAGTGATAGACATTTATTTTGCATTGAGTACATAAAAGTATTTACAGTCAATTACATTTTGAGGAAACTATATCATTATATTATCGGAAAATATTTGTGTACTATTTGACATAGTTTCTGTAATATGTATCCGTAGGTGTATGCCATAATTATGAAGAGTTTAAAGATCGAGTCAAGCTTCCAGATCGAAGGCTGATAGTCTGAAAGTTAATGACACATTAGTTAGAATCACGTCAAACAAGCATTATTATTAGTAATGGAAGAGATCCATTAACGTTGTTACGGATAATAAACTACATAAATAAAATAATAGCTACAAAGCTATAGATAGTTGTACCGTGTAAACAAATCGTTTCAGCCGTTCAATGTCATCATTACGATATATCAAAATGTGTTAATCTACGATCTAGGATGTTGAATAATTAAACAGTTACAAATTATGATAGGCGTACCTAATGGCTATTGATAGTTGATAGTTTTTCTAGCTTATCGTTAGATATATCGAGGCTATAGGATTTGGAAAAAGCGTATTTATTTATCAAGCGAACAGGACTCAATTTAAAAAAATCTAAATAAGATTGTGCTAATTTATGTAATAGAGCGTTATTCATCATCCTAACTTAAATATTGAGGTCGACTTCCAGTCTAACCGGATTCAACTGAGTACCAGTGTTTTACAAATAGCAACTGCCTATCTGACCTCCTCAACCCAGTTCCCTGGGCAACCCTTGGTTAGACTGGTGTCAGACTTACTGGCTTCTGACTACCCGTAACGACTGTAATAGAACGTTACTTATCAGAGTTATCAGTAATGAATCCACGCTAACTAAAGAAATTCACACTTTCTTTACCCCACTATCATTCTTAAGGTCTCCCTATCGTATACGCTTGAACAAGGATCTATTACTACCTTGTTACAGTTATGTACAGTGACGTGACTAATATTACAAAGCACACATCTCACACAAGTATACCTACACAAGTACAACAGTAAAGTAGGTTACTAATACCCACCTCGTTCAAACACTAGTTGGTGAATATTCCATTTGATTCGCGTCACGAACTATACGAGGGGTTGCAGTGAACCAAAACTGAACTAGAACCAATCATAGTATGCTTTGAGTGCCTCTGTACTTCTATTGCTTTATAACCTTCAGAATTTTGAGCTCAAATTCACAATAGGTATTGCTAAGAAATCATGACCCATTTTTGGCAAGCCACATCTGCCTAAACTCTTGATGTCAACTGTAGTCACTGTAGACTGAGAAAAACCACTACCAAAATACTTTCGCATCTTTTATATTGGTGAAAATAAATCAGCAGAAGAAACTGTATTTTATGGGTACTGTATAATTGGTAGAAACAGAAATAGAAAAGAAGTTAATATAAATAAGTTAATATTACACGGCACGTCATTCGGCTAAACATTACATTGCAACAATGAAGCTCATTTGACATGCCTATTTGCTCTTTATAAAGTACTTACCTGTAGATTTAGACATACTCTATAGTTTCTTTATTACAACAGCAACTGCCAGTATTGATAAAAAGCCATTTTACGTCCATATTTAGTAAAAAAACTCACTCTATCGCACTTAATCTTGGTTGGAAGCCATTTTCGTGATTCCATAGCTAACTCACTTCCTTTCAGGAAGTAAGCAATCGTTTCAATTTATAGCTTGAACAATTATGTATACTTAGGATTAATCGATATGGGTATTTTTGCTTAATTTTCAGTTTATATACTTCACAATAAAAGTTCATAATCAGCAATAATGGTAATTGTTTATTTTCCCCTTTGATTATTAATATTGCACTCGTGACTCACTATTGGTATTCAATAATACTCTCGACTACAAAAACACATGGTCCTAAAATAATAGGATGTTATTTATTTACCAGAATTAAAATAACAATGTCATATTACTAACTGAATTGCAATTAAATTAACTTATGATAACGGTGACCTGATAACTGCAGCTAGAAACAAAATAAAAACTGAAATAAAACTTTAATTATTTTTTTTCTATGTCACAACGAAGTGCGGTAACCTTTTTTTGACGTTTGACTCGTAACTCCGTGATTGATTGAGGGATTAATTGATCGAAAGCAAAGCCTAATCTAGTGTTACTCATTGCAACAAATGGTTATTTTGATGTTTTTGTATGATATACCAACCAGGTTTTTTAAACTGCTGCCTTATTAGTGACTTAAAAGTTGTGATTCAAAACAGTTTTTAAGCAGCTTTACAATTTGTCAGTCAATATCCTCCTTACCTTCGAATCCCATAACTTTGAGAATTCTGACTCAGCTAAGGGTGATATTAAAACTCATAGATAAACAAAAGCCTATCTAGCCTTCGCAAGCTGCCTCATCATACATCATCTGTTCTAGTTACACTTTCGATATTGCACATTTCATAAACAACATTAAAACGCCAATGGAAGCGACACGATTTTAATAAAACGGCTAAAGTAATGGCTTCTCAACGTGATTATCGCCTGCTGAAGCACGTATACAAGTACGACTTTATTGAGTTCCATTTTGTGAAGCGGCCCACCGTCGGCTCACTTAATTTGTTCGGAAATAGTTTAATCAAGCGTTGCGTCGGATTTGCAGTAATTAAAGAAGGAGACATCGGACCTTGGCCCGTATATTGCTTCCTCAGATTAGCACCAAGCGCACAGTTAATTTCCTGCGTACAATTCCGGAGTGTTCTATCTCGAAACATCCTTCCAAATATCTGAGACACGACATTTTACATATCACAGTACATTTCTTACGTTTCACGGTTGATTTCAACCTTAATTTAATCAAAGAAACTCCGAAATATTCTCTTGATGTGCATAAATTTTCCTGGTTTATGGTTGAATTCAATATTGGATAAATATAGCTTTGGTTCACCGCACTGTGTACTCGCTTAAAGCATTTAATTAAATTCTAGAAATAATTAATTTTAAACCCATAATATTTGAACGCAGCTGGTTGGTAAACTTTATCGTTGGCAGTTTAACCACAAAATCATATTGCAGTAGTTAGGTACCTTTGACATGAAATGACACTAATACTTAGTACATAAAAAGACCGTAAAAAATATTATTTGTTAAACTCTAACATGGTCTAACTTGCATATTGACGAATTAAGGTCTTGCACGAAATAATTTAGCTAGGAACAGAATGGAAAATGTTAAATCAAATATTGACAAACAACAGAACCATGTTCAACATACTTCCACGAAATAGGAGCAGTTCCCGTGATTCGACAAAGCAACGTTCGATCGAATAAATCCCTTTGAAACATTTCGAGCAATGCACAATACAAATGAAAATCAATATCGTAATCAGAGCTGTGTTTCTGATACTCCAATTACCCAGCATTGTTGCCAGCCAGGAAACTATTCCTTCCCTGCGTTATTGTCCTTTAATTATTTACTTACGTTTAGTGGCAGTTCGAACAATAGAATATAAGGTAGCTATTTGAATATAGTTAAATTATTTATCTACGTAACTGCGCCACGAGGAAATCCTGCTAAAGACGTGGAGAGTTGTTAATGACGTCGTAATGACGACCCCTGTGCGTACTTTCCTTTTAATAAATTTTAAACATGAATAAACCGCAAAGCCGTCGTCGTTCCTATTCAAATATTTGTTCGAAGCTAACTAATCGGCGCCGGTATCTGACAATACGAATATTTATGTTCAGATACGCACACAAACATAACTTCCGATTATAAAGCTTTTGTTGTACTTCATAAATACTGAAGTACGGAAACTGTTCGCTATACACAGGAACTTGTTAAGGTTTTTATCGTCTATTCTATTGTCGGACGTCTATTGTAGGAGCAGACTAACTTTATCTAACATAGCATGAAGCATTAATCATCGTGCAAAGTTGGAGAAGTCAAACAAGATAGCCAGTCTAGTGGCCGCTGGACTAACAACTGGTCAGATATTAATGCACTTCAACAATCTTGCTACATAAACTGACAGATTAGGTGCAAGCCACAGTACTAACATTCGCACGTAAGGATGCCAGCACGTGTTTCAACGATACATAAACATAGATGAATTATTTTTCAGCATTTTCAAATTAAAATTACAAGGATTGGACTGTTTTCGGAATTTTCTTATTTAGCTAAAAGAATAAGGTACAAACTTATTTTCCTACAGCATGTTCATGATGTGAGCTCGTCAAATCTTTACTGAGCCATCTTTATACCGTACACGTTGCAAATTAATTAAATGCTGCATCTCACAAACAACACTGACTGCTAATTAGCAAAGGAAACCGTTATTAACTTCTACTTTGTATAAAACAAGGAAAATAATATAAAAGTACACTAATAGGTACTCCATTTTAATTTTAATTAATAATAACAGCAGACTTGGTTAAAAAGAGGTAAGTATAGTGAGATAAAGAGACCTGTTTTGTTAAAAATGTTGGCAAAAAGTAACTTATTTAAATCTAAAGCGTCATGTAATCTGATCACGACTCGCTGAAACCAATAACTGAAAATTCAATATGAGAATCTATCAGTGCCATTTGATACCAAGATGTCCAACCATTTGAGGGTAATCTCAAATACTAGCTTTTGAATTTCCGTTTTGTAGCGAAGGGTATTGAAATAGTAAGTATAAGTTGTTAAACCTATCTTGTTGTATAAATCTAGGAATTACTGAATAGAGTCGCGTCACACTAATTACTCTGATCGTGTTTATAAACAGTCAATGAAATGATTACGACAAATTCGATAAGTATTCAAAATACTAAAAATAAATGCAGGTAAATGTTGGCTGTTTGTCTAGAGACTTAAAGAGGGTATCCCCGTAGGACCACGTATTTTCCAAAGATCCTTTGGTTTGTAAGTAAATATCTAGGTATAGTATGATTCTTAACAAGCACAATATAACTTCTTGCTAAACAGTATAATTATAGTGAAACGTATGACGTTCCTTGTAGCTTCTAAAAATATTTCATTTACAAAAGTTAGGTAGGTACACTTTTATGTTTACTAAAAGGCTTCCTTGCAATGTCGCCGCAGACATAACCTTGTATCGTGAATCTAATATCGCTTTCTACTATTGTAGAACGTCTTACTATTCATCCTATTCCATCTTGATCTCGAAGCGTAAAGCCATGCAGGGAATAGTTGAAAGCTTTATACCGACATACGCAATATACTTACGTACGTAATAGAGATGCTATTCAATGTATTACGCTGACCGCACATTGAGACCCGCACCGCAACACCACAGCCACACCACAGCCACACCAAGGAGGTCATTACCAATTCATATCCACGAAGATCCTATTGAAACATGGAATCCGAACCATTTACGTTCCTAAGTCACGTACTGAATAAATTATTTTATTTAAATCCTACAGATAGACCTATCTTCTTGTCGATTACTAAATGGAAATCGTATTCATCATGTTTACTTTCGTATCTCTCTAATTTTAGGACGAGTTTCTATTCATACAGTTCTCCTTAAGACCGAATTAAATGTATCTATTTTTGTACACTTTGTGATCTAAGTACATTTACCATTAAAATCAAAAGTTTGAGACTTAGGTAATATAATTAGACTTACTTAATGTTATTTTATACCAAACAATTTTACGGACAATATTTATATTTAAGTGAGTTCTCTAAACCCTATTAAGCAAAATACTGTAAAAATCAAAGCGCACCCAGTTATTTTAACGTACATAATCTCGTATTATCGAAGCCAACAAAGTGTGGATATGAAGCCTAACATCTGTTTTGAAGCGTTTCCCTCGCGGCCGGGTGTTTTCCGCGCGTATATAATTTATTTGACATTTAACGTAGTGGGGTGTGCTGTGCTAACAAAGTTTACACTGCGCAACGTTATAGCACTCCACGTCAAGTCAATCTACTACTACAGTCAGTAACCTGAAATGAAACGGCAGACACGTGAAGATAGATACAAAGCATTGTTCGTGTAGTGAAATATGATATTTGGTAGTAATAATGAAGGTTATTATGATTGAGTATGGATTTAGAGAGTGTATCTGAAGGGAAAGTTGTATCCAATTTCTATAGCCTGGGAGCGTTGGTGCCTGTCTAGTCTCAATCTCACTGTTTTTGCTTATACTTTATAACTCAAAATTAAACAATAAATTAAAGAACAAATGTAACTCTTTATTGGACTGAAATTGGTCGCAGTCGGTACTAAAAAATGCATTGTAAATAATGAGGTACTTACTCTATTTAAGTTACAGTGTGGTCAACTGAGAACAGCCCCTATTTCTCTGCACGTGCTGTTGGACGCGAATAATAAAGTGCACAGTCAAGCAAGCTAACCAGAACAGATTTTTTTAATTTTACAAGGCTTTTAAAAGCTGCTTTATTTACGGAGATATGAGGTCGGTTAGCAGGTTCTTGGGAAAAAGTAAATAAAGTCTGGTATTTGGTTAAAGTTCGCTATTAGTTCAAATAAATTGCAGTCTGTCATCACTTTAATGTATTTATCTACAATACGAAACTAAAGCAGCTTTTAATATGGGTTGTTGTACATTCGTCATAAAGTAAATTCGTCCCGATAAAGAATGTGTAAATTTGCCACAACTCTAATTTATACAATAAATTTCCAATATATTAATTTTGTTTATTGTAAATTCGTCACATTGGTTTTATTTGCACCGATAGCAAAAAAATAAACAAGAAGTAGAATAAAATGTTATATATTTTTCAGAATCACGTCAAGGTTATTGATATACCTTACATTGACATAAAAAGAATCGAACGAAGTTCTCGAGTGAACGATTTGCCTAAACCTTAACAATAATAAGATAAACAATAGAAAGACATTAAAACACAGCCATAAACATCTTTTTTTTAAATTTAACATAACATTTATAAAGAATCACAGTTCTCGACTTGCTGACTTGCCAACAACAATATAGATAAATATAATAACCTAACATCTACGTAAAAATCATAGTTCTCAAGTGGCTGGTATGCCCGTAACATTACGAATAATAAGAAAAACAGCTAAAGTCTGTCATTAACCTAAAAACAACATAAAAATCACAGTTTTTTTGTGGCTTATTTACGAACAACATTACAATAATAAGAAAAATAATTACATCACAGTTATAATCACTTTTTTTTTAACCTAAGTAAAAATCACAGTTCTGAATGGCTGACTTGTCTATAACAATACAAAAATAATAAGACTTATAAGTATGTTTTTAAAATGCTGCAAAACAGAAAGTTTTTTAAGAACTTCAGTCAAAGACATTTTATCGTAATTGTCCAAAATAGTTTTCAATTCTTTATCATAGGCTATGGATCGACGTGTTCTCATCTTTAAGGATATATCCAATTTGAAATTCTTTAATTTCCAATCGATATATTCAGCCTCCTTTTTTAGTAGGTATCAAAGTGATTTTTTTATTGTAAACAATTAATACATCCTGCATATTAAAATGTCTTTCTACAACATTATTACAAAAACTGGAGAAAAAATATATAACGAGATTCATAGAAATGAACACTACAAACTTGCAAAGATTTCTGGCCTTTAAAATTTCAGTTTTTACTATATTTGGTTGACACGTGTGGGCCAATTCATGAAAAATTCTGATGTCATGATTCTCCGAAATTTTAATAGTTGCACTACATGAACGATTAGTGCATCTCCATACAGTGCCAATCTTAGTTTCACGGTGGAAATGTTGTAGAAAGACATTTTAATATGCAGGATGTATTAATTGTTTACAATAAAAAAATCACTTTGATACCTACTAAAATAAAGCATGACTAAACTTCTAAGTCTATTGATATAATCGTCTAATACTATTGTAGTGGGTCACCATTTTTTGTGTTAGTGACAGTTGCACCTGTCATGTTGTATCATATGTCATCGTACTATAGATGCGTTTGACAGATACTGTTAGAAAGGGATGTAGGTATGCAGAGAACGAGCGAGCACGATGCGACAGCGAGTTCAGGAGTATATTTAATTTCGAACTCAAACTCAAACTTATTATATTTATTAATTTATATATCGAGCCCTAAAATCTTGCTTGCTATCGCTACTGAAGCAATAAAAAATGAAAATTGAGGATTTGTGACAAAACAACAACCCTTATGAAACTATAACGAGTTTACACATATTTTTTATACATGTGACGAATTTACTTTCAATGTATGGATTTTTCAGAATATGGCAAATTTACTTTGTGACGAATGTACAATAACCCTTTAATATTGCCAAATAATATTTTATACCATAGGTTTGTTATTGAAAATATTAAATTGTTTCTAGGTGAAAAATATATTGAAACTACATTCTATTTTAAACTTAAAATATTTATTGGACCTTAATGTTATTTATCACACAGAATCTTATGCCTTATATAGTAATGGTAAAACTAGTTTATTTATTGCATTATTTAACAACACTATATTGTCTACATATTACATTTTTATATCTTACAAAGATCAATTCTACATCTCACTAGCTTATTTCTTCAACATACAAAAATATTTTCTAATACAGTTAAATTCTGATTCCGTAACATTTTAATATCATGTCCAGCAGTGGACTGCGATAGGCTGATGATGGATATTTTAAAGCATTTCGCATATTGGCATAGCGCACCACAATACAGCGTAATCTAGGCTCTAATCAATCACCGTTCAGGAGCAATTATTTCATCGTATCCATGTGACCCGTGGCACTTCTCACATAGGACTATGAAATTCTGAAAAGTAATAAAAAATAACATTAGCATCGAAAATAGCAACTAGTCTTTTAGTTAAAAGGCGCTTCTTCAAATATTCATACTTCTTTTGACAAGCCGTTAAAAGGGTCAAATAAAAATATTAAACGTATTGCATCGGTATGTTTTGGGTCTGTGATCAATTGGTCCCTTGCCAACAAGTCGAGCGCAAAAAAACTATAAAACGTTTCTGTCGATAGCTCAAACAAAAAATATTTGTTCGGGCCCGACTCGAACACAGAATATTTTAATCTCGAAGTAAAATGCAAATGTTTGCTAACGAATCTCGATGGATCTAAACTTTGTAATAACTGTAGTTGAGAGTCAATAGTATTAAAGTATATTTACGAGATTATATTGAAGTCGTAGTAGATCCATAGCTCGTTCATAATTGTGTTCGGATTTCGGGGCATGTTTCTCCATCAGTTCAACAGTTCTGTTGGCCAAAGCTTCTAACTCTAAAAGTCCTTTTGGTTCTGAGTGGCGAGCTTCTCCTCGTCGACTGTGCCTGGCGCCCCAGTTGTGATGACTCCGAGGGCCACGTGAACTGCCGCGCTCCCCAACCGCTCTCGCAGGCTGCTCATTCGGTTCCGTTAGTTTCACCATGCTCACTTTTCAAATAATGATAACTAAACTTTCCGAACCCTTCTTTTAAATAAGATCTAAGACCAACTAATTAACACTTAAGTGCAAGTCATTAGCTAATTTGGTAATTTGCATGAATTAATTAACTAATTAATGAAGAGCATTTCCACAACATGTTTACTCTAATCACAACAAATTATATCTGAGTCAATAACACGACCGGCTAGTGCCGAATGTGGTTATTGTTTTCAGAAATATGAAAACACCACGTGCTAATCAATGGGATAGGTAACAATGGGCAACCAGTCAGGTCATTTATTGTTAAAAATAATAGACAATAGGACGAATGCATTTGTCCCATCCCCACTAGTGCAAGTTCCAGGTAGGCATTATTGCATTTCATTTGCTGCGTGCTATTAAGCGTGTCAAGAAGTGAAAGATGGTGAAGTTGCCAGAAAATGAGTCGTACATCCCTGTGCCGGAGGGGGAGATGTGGGCGAGGTTCCAGAGCAACCGAAGCCTGTACGCACACAGAGGCCCCTCCACGCTTGTCGAGCTGGAAGAATTCGCGGACATAGCAGCTAAGTTCATGAGCACCACGACTAATGATCCGAATACTCGTCAAATTGCAATGAATCGACTCCGCCAGTTCTTCAACTTGGTAAGCAGTTTTATTAATATGAGCATGGTTTCCAAGTAGCTTTCAATCAACTTTCGAAAAATATATTTTGGCCGATAAACCAATTCCATAAGTACATAGCATGAGCCGATACCCCAAGGTATTTAAGTCGAATAATATTGTTTTCACTCCTACATCTTATTAGTTTCAACCTTTAAAGATCAACATCCAAGACTTTATCGTAATTGTTTTGATACTTGATAGATCTTGCGTAGGATGCCGATAGCTTCCATGATAAAATTGTATAAATAGCTAAGCTCTTGCTCAGCACCTAGAATTTCTTCGTTGTTTATTTCCTACAGAGAATCGTTACCTATTTCTCAGTATATTTCTCTGAGAAATTGTGAAACTATTGCACTTTATTTTAGAGCTTCCCAGGAATTTATTTATTTAGAATTTTCAACTTTAGTGCGCAACACAATCAGAAAGAGGAATTAATTAAGGAAAATGTATTATTTTATTCATTTAATCATGGAGAGTTTCTTATCGATTCCTCTCTATGAAATCAACGTTTTGAAACCGTGCACCTAGCTTTTCTAGATTTTAATTTTTTAAATCCTTTTTTCTAGGAATTCAAGTTACGTTGTAACGTTTGTGGGACTGCACACAATCAAGACGAGATCACTGCGCCCGAACGATAGAATGACGTCATCAGAATAGTATGCATCAAAAACTTCATCTACTTACATAGCTTCTTACTGCTATACTCAGTCCCAAAAAAAACTTTTTAATATTAGGGTACGCTTAACAGAAACTGATGTCTGTCATAGAGTTAACTTTTGAAACTGAATTCACCTCACGTACAAGAGATGACAAGAACATCTAGTACTATTTTGTTTTGCCGTTTATAAAGCGTCTGATCCCTTGGGGTAGGTATAACTGATAGCTTTAAGAGTACTTCTAATGTTTCATGTCATGAAATTTTTGATTTCTTTTCTTGGAAATTGTATTTAGTACTTATGTTAACATATGTATAAGAATAGCTACTTAAAATCAAATTTATAAAGCAATGAAAAGCTTTAGTTTTTAACAATAAATACCTATACGATCGGTAGTCGGATATCGGTGCGGTGACCTCTGGACCAGTTGGGTCAAGCGAACAACCCTAACAAATCATTTAAGAGTATGTTCAGTAAAGCAAGACGGAAAGTACACTTAATACCGTCCCTTCTTTTATGAAGACAAACGAATTTTGGGTGACGAATAAAAATGTAAGAAAAAAAATATGGTGACTGAGTTTTTCAGCGTCAAGTGACTAACCACAAAAGGCGTTACAACATCAAACGTTGAGGTAAAAAATACTATAAAAATATTGTTTTTAAGACAAACATCTACTGGTATGAACAATAAGAAGTGTTCACCTTTTTGTCTTCCAACATTGTATGAACAGATACTTTTGTTTTACTTAATAAACATAGAAATCAAGCATTGTTTTTATTTTAGTTTCTTTTAAAGAAAGATCGTGTTGTGTATGTATGCATACAGCTGTGAAACGACCACTTTTCTTTACGACCCAGTTTCATAGAGCTTTCAAATATAATGATTATTCAACACTTAAAGTTTTATAGTTGAAACATCATAAAAAAGCTCTATCTTAGTCGTTCTTTATTTTTTTCTTTGAAATCTCTGCATCTTTTACAACACGATTTTAACCGAAATAGACATGATATAAATGCGTGACATAAATATTTGACCGAAACATTTTTTGTTCTTGAAATCGAAATATTCTAAATTATGATTTATCTGTTATATTTTATTCACAACATCATTTGATGCATATTGATGCGTCTAAACCCAAGTCGTGAAGATGAAACGAAAATTGTCAATGTTAAGTTTGCGAAGGCCGCATCACAAAGACGAATTTCATCCACAAAGAGCCGGCATTACGCCAGCTCCCGCGTAATCCGGATTGAGCCAGCAATTATAATACTTATCCCGTTCGGTATTTCATCTCACCACAGAAAAGTATACCAAATTGTCCCGGTTCATCCTGATATATAAAAAGAGATTTTGAATAAATATTTCAATAACGTATCTGTCTACTGCAAATATGTTAGGTATTAAGTTATATTACTAAGGATGCAATAGGTAAAAAATAGGTAATAAATATTTCACTAACGTATCTACGTCTACTGCAAATAATATGTTATCAAGTTATATTACTAGGGATGCAATAGATAAATATCTCTTTCTCCGGCCACAAAGACTTGGCTGTATTTACCCCATGGCAATTTGCTAATGTTAACACTAGGTATAGGTACTTATTAGAAACTACTAGATACAAAGTTAGTCCTAGATGTTTCTTGATAATTATTATCTAACCTCGTGCTACCTTCACGATGATAAAGAGGTCTTAAATGGAAGCAGAATTGTTTACTGCCAAAGTTACTAAAGTATCGTTAAGGATGCCACTAATGACCGGCCAGACAGATGTTAGTCTTATACATAGGTATGTGTGTAGCAGCAACCACGAATGCATCCAAAAATAACAATTGCAAAGAAAGACGTAGGCTTGCCAACAATAGCTCTTTATAGTCGAAATTGCAGTCTTAAACAAACATAGGTACCAGTTTAAGCTTGGAGTATAGGATTTTAAGCAGGAGAATTGCTGCTAGTCTAGGAAATACACTGCTTTAAGGCCGAAAGTTCAACTAAACCCTGTGATGTGACAGCCCTAGTCAGAGGCGTAGTAAAATATTGACATTAGCCTTTAGTTCACCGCCGCATCGATACCACGATAAGCTAATGAATTTCACCCGAACTTGCTAGGGTGCTGATAAATTAAACTTGTTGTTTATTATCAGAAACAACTTGTGAACAAAGTATGTTCCCAGAAATGTTATTGATAAATCTTTGAAACTTAGGTCTTGGTTAGTTCGATAAAGCTACAGATATCAGGTATATTGGAGAGAAGATTTGTAATCTTAGCTGTAAATACATTACCACTCTCCACTTGATTTTGCAAATTGGTATTAAAAGATTAGCGGTCTGTAACCAAAAACTTACCCTATATTACTTCTGCACTTTTTGGCAGTCGAGTACCCTTGTAACCCGCCATTTGCTTGCCCAGCCAGCAAACTACATCAACGTAACTATGGTTAGATTAGGTAACTATCTTCCTATTTCGGTGGCCAAAGTTAATAGAAACCATGAAGACATACTCCTCGTACATAGTATTTAGCAAATAAAATGAGGCTTATTACGTTTTGTACTGTCAAATATCTAAAAGAAGTCATCTAATCGAAGTTTCAGTTAAGTTTGAAACATTCATAAATAATCAAAGACTCGTCAATTTCCGCAGCAAAATATAAGAATGAAATTATCGACAACGGGAAGTCCATAAATACAAATAATCGATACGGGACCCAATCAATCAATCCGACACCATTTGAAAGGCCGCAAATGAGTAAGAATAAGATTTTGAGATTAGGCAGTAGCAAGCTAGTGTAATTATTATTCTGATAAGCAAGGAACTCATCAATCAAAGTACTTCGGTTGCCGCCTTCGCCGTCTCCTCCAATCTCCAGACTGTAAGCCTTTACTCGCTTATAATATATCGTCCTCTGCACACAATGCTTCTAATTGCGGTGTTGCCACAATGAAGCCGATTGGATACATTCTTGGTCGAAATTAATTTATTTGGGTGTTAGAATATTTCGCAGAATAGAGTCCATGTAATTTTTAAGTTGGTAGGGTTTTGGTGGGAATTCACCTCGGAATTATTGATACCTGTAGCGAAAACCTGTCGTAATAAGTTGGTTTTATACTTTTTTGTCTTTAATGATAAAAAAAGTGAGCAATATATGATATTTTTAAAGATTGTCATTGTCGAGCGATTAGTTGATACCTATTCAGTAGATATTTTTTATGTTAAAATAAATAAAATTAGCTAAATTAGCTTTGAAGTTAAAACTACTACTTATTCCTAACCATAACACTTCTTTTAAATTTTAAACTCTCACCTCGTCGTAATAAACTTTTGGTTCGTTTAATTAAACCTCATGCCTCGGAAAATGTTAAACGCTCAAGTTAAATTAAATTCACCATCGACGTTTCATATTTTGCTCAGAAATAATGTAATTGCCCTAAATTAGAAGAGATCCTGAACATTTACGAATTAATTTACCAACTTCGAATAGAGTTGGCGATTTTATTGTATTTGCTAAGTTTTGAATTGAACACTTGAATGCTCATCAAATTGTTTTGTTTTCATTCAATACAAGTTGTGGAAGGTGAAGGCCATGTCTTGATCGACTAATTTTTCAAGTCCTGTCTTCAATTATATTAGGAAATAGGGCATACATACCTACACTCCTTGAGGATCCTATTCTGAATGAACATCGATAGAACTGAAGACTTCACTCTCGTAGCGCTACATTTACCTGCGAAGAACCAATAAGGAAGAGGCCACAATAGACCTAAAATGTAGGCACAAATCAGTTTTATTTTGCGGCTTCTTTTTTCAAATGGACCTTCCAGCCAGCAACGTTTACTGGTTCAGCGGACAATGGCGGGCGCAGATGGCTTTCAGCCAACCATGGAATTTCAAGCACGAATGCATCTTACAGCCTGGTGTTTGGAATAGGTACTTACTGACTTTTGGCGTACAGATGTACGTGTTACATGAACACCAAGTCTTGGTGTTCATGTTCTTGGTGACCAAGACATGCCATGTAAACCGCAGTATCTTGGCAGGTACTTTGACGAACAAATTATGGTGAAGTTGCACATTTTACCCCTCATTACACATATCAATCATGATGTCACATGACATGATATACGAAAATTCTTCAGTCGTCATAGGTGGGTCCGCTATGACTAATAACTAATCTGCATGACTTCAAAAACGATCACCATAGCTTACTTAGTCAATATAATAAAAATGCGTTGGTAACAGGTAAACAGGTTTTTTTTTAATGAATTTATAGGACCCAATCATCAGCCGTTTTATAATCTAGCCCTGCTTCGCATACCATAATGAAAACTGAATGAAACAGGTATTTCTTTGACGTTGCCATTTCGCTACAACGACTGTACACTGTACAGTCCAGTAAAAATGGAGAACGTATTCCCGACAAATGATCCAAGGAAAATAGACTGCGTCCCTTTTACAGATATAAAAAAAAATAACCACAGCCAGAATATTTTTCATGTCACAAAAAAGACAATCTGTATCTTTTGACAGAATACCAAATATTACAGTGAAAATGAGAATAATGGAACCCACCCTTGTACGTTTTTATGCGACCATGTTACCATCGTTTCTGTAATTGATAGACATATTGCGTACCTAATGGGTGCGTACCTATTGTAATATTTACATAGTTATTTCAGGCAGTGAATACTTTATAGGATGTCGGCTTTAGGTCTTACGTATTTACGCAGGACCTACTTGAAAAGGAACAAAATAAACAAAAGCTTTATTTTATCATGAAGTAACTAAGTTACGCAGGTATACTTAAGATAGGTGACAAGCCAACCGAAAACATTCATATTGAAAATCCGACCCGTTACAAGTAGGTACCTATAACAAAGCGTTGGTCATCATAATTTTATTCTTACCTAATAACCTCCAGTCCTGTAGCTAGTAACCATAAAACAGCAATTAAAAACTATGGCGCTACATAAAATATTACAACTAATATCTAATAATCTGTCGGTTTACGACAGTTATAAATATTTTACCGTCTGTCCGACTTATGAAGCATCATATTTTCAGTTGATTGCTCACTGTCTTCCAGCCTTGGCGAAAAACTTAGGTAAGCAGTAAGGTGTTTAGATATTTAAACGGCAATAACATTCCTGGAACGTAGGGCTGTAGCCGCAGGTACGTGGCCATCATAATTTTACTCTCACGTATCTACAGTTGTTGTATTCTTCATTGTATGTAGTTAACGCTACGTGAGACGAGATATTACTACAATGATTATTCTCTTGAGTAATACGCGTGAATTTGTTACAACGCTCATGGTTTTGGTGAGCTTGGTATTTTTTTGTTCTGTTTTGTAAATTGTAGGCGTTTAGATAAATAATGTTTTTTTGTGTGTAAAGTATTAGGCAGGTATATAATTTTCTTTGTACTGTGGCATTTTTTTTTATTTCAAGAGACGTAATCAGTTCTGACCTTTGACAGACCAATCGTTACATACCTAAGTTTTACTGAAAAATATTTTTCTTTCGATTTAAACCGACGTACCATATCCACTCTACTCTATCAATTTCCATAACGTATCGCCAACTGAAAATAATAAAAAATAAAAAAATACAGCTGCCATCCTTTTTATTAAATGCAAACATTTATTATGAACTTTTTGCTTGTTTCGTATGAATTTGTAGATTTTTTGATCAGCTTATCCCATGCTTACAATACAAATATCAAACACAATTAGGGTTGCCAACCGTACTATAATATATAGTATTGTACTATATTTCGGGTCTGCGTACTATATACTGTTGAAAAAATATATAGTACGTAAAAATACTATATTTTCAACACCGAAAAAACTAACAACCAAATCCATGTTGAAGGTGAATGGCATGAGCTGAAACGACATGTTGGTACTAGGTGGCTTTCATTGCTTCCTTGCGTGGAGAACATACTTTTGAATTGGAAGGCTTTGAGTGATTATTTTTTTAGTTTAGGTGAAGAATGTCCTACACATATTCAAAATATTTTGATGATGAACAAAAGTAATGGAAACAGTAAAGTTCTAATCTTTTTGCATTTCGCGAGTCATTTTTTACATAACTTTCATAAAGCTGTTAAACAACTTGAAGGCAATAACATCACAGTCATAGATGTGTATCATATTATGTCAATTTTAAAATCGGCGCTAGAACAACGTAAAAAAGATATTTTTTTTGGTTACGAAACCAAAAAAATGTTACAATCATTAGAAGCAAAATTCCCTACAGAAAGTTATGCAATTCAAAAGAATTTTTTGTTATTTATTGATGAATGTTTAGACTATCTTAATAAATGGTTTGATTTTGGTGATAGCAATTGGTTATGTAAAATCCAAATTTATTTAAAGTAATATCATTCCTGCTCTCTATTCCCGCCACTTCGGCATTCACAGAAAGGATATTTTCGGTTATGAATTCGAAGTGGCGAGAAGAAAGAACAGAAACAGAAGTAGTATACCTATCATTAATAAAAAATGAGCTTTTGATTTACGTTTAAAAATTGAGTGTGACAAAGCATATGACACTTTTATTTTAAACAAAAAACTGTTACACAGTGCAAGAAGTGCAAAAAAATATAGTTTTTATAAAAATAAATAATTAACAAATATATATGTCTCTTTTTTGTTTTACCCATAAAATACTATATTTTTTTTAAATGTACTATATTTTTTTACACCTTATTTTGGAATGTACTATATTTCGCTGATGAAATGTTGGCAACCCTAAACACAATCTACATACAAAACCATGTTTCACGTTAGCCAACCATACTGCAAAGTTTAATGTTTTTGTTTAGAGAAACATATCGCGCCAACAGCACTGTTCCTGTATTACACCGGCCGAGTTAAATCTCAGCGCGGTGTTAAAATATTCAGGCGCTGAGTCCGTGACCCCACAAAACTGTGATGTTTGCTTGCAGAACGATACCATTGGAACTTTGTGGTTTTTCTAGGATTTCCTCTATTTATAAAAAATACTACGCAACCCGAAAACTTAAGGTTGCGTCAAATGACTAACAAATTATGTAAGGAGGTTTTCTTTACACAAGTGAATTTGTGAAACACGACTGTTATTCCACAACAATTTTAGTCTGTTTACATAACAACTTTTCTTATGAAGAGAAAAATAACAAGAGCAAAATATAAGTACTTTTCCTTTTCCTAACGTTAACCTATGTTTATGTAACGACTACCTGATGAGTATTTATGTAGACCATTATAGCAAACATTAAACGTAGATCTTAGATATAAAGGTAACATCAGAACTACCAATGTTGTTGTTGGTTCTTAACATCATGGGCATTGATGTAGGTAATTGGTGAAACGCAACGCTCACCTCAGCTCAAGGCGAGGAAGTGGTCAACAATAATTCCATAACCGGCACGCGCATCTAAGGCGCCAAAAGGGGTCGGAGCGTCTGAGCGGGGCGAGGATAACAATACGCGCGCTAGCTTATAACTAAAAGTCGTAAGCGACAAAATGGTTTTGTAATTTTAATATTTAGAAATGATAATTTAATAAAAATTCCTACTACCATTTTAAAGAATATGTATATACTCAACTACTAAAAAAGTTAAGAGGCTTAAATCGGTCCCGTTTGCCCATAATATGTGAATCTCTTTTTAAAAAGAGGTATGTTTGATATATTTTTCTCTGTTATAAAAGTTACCTAATCATGTTTCTACAACTAACAAAATAAGGCTTATATCATGAATTTTCAGGTAACCAAGTTGTATTTTGATCCGTTTTGTATTTACTGAGAAAAATTGACATCCTTGGCGCCAAAAATTCCAATTCGTCCTCTTAACTAGTAATAGCCATAGTAGGTGATGAGTGCATGAACATAATTGCTCACAAGACCACACCCTAATGTTATGACTCAACGTTATATTCTTAAAACATTGGGTAAATACGGTTTGGTTATAAGTTTAAAATCTCTGCGGTCCTAAAAATAGAACTACCTAAGACCTTAACCACATTTCCTGGAATTTAAAAATCTGCTTAGTAAATTAATGAGTGTAATTTACGTAATTATGTAGGTAAGAGAGTGCTTTGTAAATTAATTTAAAATCTTAACTAATGTAAAATTCGTCACTAACAATTAAAGACAATAACTTAATCGTTCCGAGAAATGTGGCGATGGGTCTGTTACACTCAAACACCACGACATGGCATCTGACTGATGATTCAATTACCCTACGGGACGATAATAGCCCACTTTATATTGTCGACATCGCTATGTAGAAAATTAACCCTGACCCTTGGCTTGTTACAAATGATCTCCACTATTTCGGACTTGGGAGACGCAAACAGAGGGTTGGACTGAGTTAAAATTAATTTGCAAGGAATCCAGTCATTTCTTCGGGTTAAAGTAGACCTACATTTTTGCTTATTGCTTCCTAAGTATGCAATTTGCAAAACATGTTTTGTAGACACTAGCAACCATCATGTAGATTGGAAATAAACCTACATTATTTCCTCCATACTACATTACCTATATCCTTAAAGGGGGTTTCCCCCCATTTTTATCTATTGTATAAGTTAAAGTAAATTAAAATATAGGCTCAATTCTTCAAAATGAAAAATCAATATCGCATTTAACTTGTCTAGGAAATAACAAGCAATTAGACGCCACTTTGAAGCAATTATCTTAATATTAGTTTCGCTCTCAAGATGAATATTGAATGCTGAGATCTGCTACAAACGTAATGATGCGTAAAGGTCACGTCTCTTGTACAAGTTTAATTTAATTAGTTCAGTTAATGCACATTGCAGAAGCCAACTTGATGTCCTGTCTCATATCTGTCAAATAAAAAAAAAAAACTGGAATTTAGTAGGAAAGTACTTAGTAAGTAGGTATAGTTGAGTGAGTAAATTACATGAATTTTAGTTTACAGCATGTGTGTATGTTATGTATACTAACTTTAATTAATTAGAACTCTTAGAAAAAGTTTGAACATGTAAGTTGCCGTTACTGTTGTTTGCTTGAAAATACAACGAAAATTGAATTGGTCGCAAACCCCGAAGGCTGCTTAATCAACTATTAGAAACATTAACAAACTCCAGAATTATTAATTTAAACCCGTTTTTGCTACAAACCGCAAGTTGAAACAAACTTTACGAGTTAAGTACCTAATAAATTGATTTCCAGGAACAATGAAATGGACCTATAACTTTTTACCAGCAAATTGTTTTCTCATATTTAAGTAGGTAGGCACGTGAACACTGTGGGTAGAATGAAACTCTGCCAGTTCAGAATTTAAGACTTGATTTAAATGCCAGTTAGACTTTATAGCCTGTAGGTGTTTTGGTCAAGGGTCACCTTTATTTGTGGTGCGTTCTGGAAACTTTATTTGAGAGAAGTGAAATTATTAGACATGAAACCTAGTTACCTACAAAATATAATAGGTTAATAGGTACGACTTTGACACCGGGCCACTAAGAACTAGAAGTCAATATGTAGCTTGGCTAGTTTTATAGGCTTTTGCCTCTGAGTAATCGGTAAAAAACCCTGTTAAAAACATGGGATCCTATTCATATTGAAAATCTCCTTCTCTAGTTAACAAAAACCTAGGTACATACTTACCAAGTGCTTCCTTACATCCGTATCTTTCATAGTCGCTCTTACAGACTAAATGCCTTGTTAATGTTTAATGAATGAGCATAAAATAGGAAGTTGCTTTCTTGTCTGAAACCTTGAGACCGCTTCCTATTTATTTCGCTACCGTTAAGATCTATTTACCTACCTACAAAAATTAGTGATGCTATTTTTCAACATCCGATTTAGGTCCTATCTTTTCTACCTATTGAATGAGTGGTTGATGATAATAATGACCGTAAAAAAAACTTTATAGTTAAGTAGGTAGGTACCTACTGCCGAGAAGATCAAGTTATGTGCCCAACGCCTAATATTGGTTAATTTCAATCGTATTATCCGATTTATCATAGGTATTCCCCTTTTATAAACATCGATCATATTATGTTAAGTAAAAGAACACGATTACTTTTATATATTTGTACACTTGCATTTTGCATCTGAGCTTTCAGATATTAATTTGCACTCTTGCATTGCGATGCATTTTACTACCGCAGCGACATCTACAGTGACAATTAATACTACGGTAACTATAAAATGGAAAGAGTTCGGAACGTTATCTTGTTTAATAAAATTATAATCAATATTTTAATTTAGAAACATGTGCATGAAAAACTTGAATTATGATATCATTTGGATTTAGGTAGATATTATAAATCTTTAATTAAATTATATTACAACCTAATTAGAGCTTAAAATAAAAGTATGTACAAACCAAACTACAGAACCGCAAAGGTTGAATAGCGACAAACGGAACGTAGCGTAAAAAAGTAAATGAGCTAAAGTGACGGTCGACAGCTCATCGTTACGTTGTTTTCGATGATATTTTTATAGTTTAAAAACCTAACAATAGTAGTGTAGTGATCTAATTCAGCCTATCAAGATGTGGGACCCAACTCATGTTCAAGTTACTATTCAAAGGGCTCGTGGACTGTTGATCAAAGGTAAAAACGGTGCGAATAACTGTTTTGTTACGATCGCTCTCGGTAAAGATAAATTCCAAACTTCCGTCAAACACAAAGCGACTCAGAATGTCGAATGGATAGAAGAATGCGAGTTACGAATACCTTCACAGGGTAATACTGCTGAAATTGTTCTTAAGATTTACGATGAAGATCTGCTAAAGGACCATTTACTAGGTCAAGTATCGATTCCGTTAAAAGACCTCGATGTTTACGAGCGGCCAAGAAGCCGTTGGTATACCCTGCAGGGAAAATCTGGTAAAGAAAACGATAAACCGAGAGGAGAGTTAGAAGTCAAAATAGCTTTCACTGTTAAAGAAGGAAGTTTGACTGATTTGAGTAAGAAAGATAAACACAGATCCTCTTTGTCTAGCATCGCTCAGAATGTAGGTGGAAGTCTTATGAGCATTGGCAGTATCGAAAAACGCAAGAGTATTAAGAAATTTGCTAAAAATCTTGGCTCCAAAATGAACTTGAGTAAAAAGGATAAGAAGAGTGATTCATCATCTTTGGGTGGTAGTATTGGAAACCTCAAGAGTTCTACACTTTCAACTCCTGATCACTCCACACCCAAACGCTTGTCGGGAGAAGCTGATCCTGGGGTCATTAGTGAAGATGATGACGAGTTTGCTTTTGATGACCTATCTCATAAGAGCTCTGGCAGCTCACTAAATGTTCAAACATTACCTCGTGGACATAAATACACACCCTCACCTGTTAATGCATCATTGGAAAACCTAGGAGGTGGTGAATTCTTGAGACGATCTACAAGTAGCAACTTGGCAGTGCCAGAAAAACCAGTACCACAGAAACCTGTGCGCTTGAGCCTTGATACTTTCACTCCCCCGCAGCTACCTGAACAGGTTATTGACAAAAATGATGAGTGGTCACAAAAACTTTACTCTAAGCGGAAATCCAACAGTCAACTAGCTATTGATAGAGAAAAGTCTTCAAGTCTAGAGAGAAACAAGAAACTGGACAGTCCAAGTTCACTAAAAGAAAGACCAAGTCCTAAGTTCTTCAAGAAGTTTGGCAATAACAATAAACAAAAGAAATTGTTAGAAGAACGCATCATTGTTGGAGAAGAAAATATTGCTGAGGAAGATTCCATAAATCCAGCATTCAATAACATCCCTAAATCAATTGTTAAAGACTTTGATGGGAAGTCCCGAGAAGATTTGATGGTCATGGTCTATAATTTGCAAAAGGATGTAGAATATGAGAAAAAGAAAAATAAAGACCTGGAAAATTATCTTGATGAACTGCTACTCAGAGTAATGGAAACAACACCAAGAATTTTACAAAATCCTTATACCAGAAATAACAGCATGCATATTAGAAACAAATAATTTTATGCAATTGCCTAAAAATTCAATGCATTATTATCAATTTGATTGCATGATTGCATAACATTAATGTGGCATGCCTCATTCTCTTCAATGTTTGTGTAACACTGATATAATTTGAAGAAACTTTCTTTCATTATTTAGGTTGCTTTATTAATATGATTTAGTATAAAATGAACAAGAGAATTCTAATTGGAATCTTGGTTTTTCTAATAATGAAAATAGGTATTAGGCTATCACTTGGGTACCCAGTGACACCTGTATCTAAATTAGTGGAGAGTTGTATGTATGAATCATAAGGAAATGTTCTAATGCTTATCAACTTTCACTCTTCTATAGATCTAATCACATACAAACTAGTGCCTTATGTATTTGAATAAGTCTGTGATAGAAATAAATTTTGTGTTTGTATTTTGGTTACTCATATTCATGTTTTGCATGACTTATCTTATCTGCATTTCCCAAATCTCTGAAGTAAGATTAAAATCACAATGATATGATGAATCATAAATACTGTATGTTACATACTTGCTGCCAGTATTGTTATAGAAGGTCAGACTCAAGTATAATTGATGTTTAATAGTTAGTCTGAAATTTTAATTGAGTAATATATCAAAGAATGTGCAACAATTACACACTGCCATAAAATTTTATAAAGCAATTTTACTTCTTACTTTTTAACAGAAAATGGACAATTCTAAAGTTTGTGCCAAACTTATTTATATGCACAGTCCGTTTTATAATAGTCACATAGGTAAACAAACACGGATACAGCATCATCATACTTGTGATAATAATGAGTGTGTGATTGGCAAGAGGTTTTTTTTAGATTGGTATTCCTTATATTACTTAATTAATGTCCAAAATGTTTCATTCCATTGAATGTGAATGCTTATTGCTTCTTTAAAAAGGCTTATCTATCTTACAGGTGTCATGCAATTGTGACACATTAGGTGTGTATGATTCATAAGTGTGGTATAATAATAAGAATGACTAAGGCATTGAATGTCTTCATAGATAGCTCAAACAATTTCCAAGCCTTAATAAAAGTGACTTGAAACACAAGTACCTACCTAAGGAATCCATCCAAATCTAATTGAATGAGGTTGATCATTATTTATTTGTTAGTGTTAAAACGTTTTTCATTTATTTATAGTGGCATTAACATGCATATATCAAGTATTTTTTAGTGCAAATCATATTAACTTTCGTGTAATTTACGTAAATCATACTTATTTTGTAAGAAATGCCTTTGTGCAATAATTAAAACTTAGTGGGTAGATTGTTTTGTTGATGTCTATACATTTTTATGATTAACTCTAACATTGAAGTATTACTTATTAACATAAACATTTATAGATATTTTAAACAAATATATTATAGTTGATTCATGGGGATCTGAGGATTGTTTAACATTTATAATTTAACAGTGTCATAGACTTATCTAAAATTAGGTAGGTAAATAGAATAGTAGCTGATTCATATGCATACCTATTGTTTTTCTTCCATAAATTAACATGTGATATTTGTTCAAAAGACAAACAGAACAAATTAACAGTAGATTAACTATATTTAAAAAGTTATTGAAGTATAATTATTTGAAAAATTAAGGCCTTGTATTACTGAATTTCTTGTTAATCGAAAACTACATGATTATTTATTTAATTATAATGAATAGATCATTTATTTTTCTATGAGGTTGAACTACCTACTCTTAAGTTAATTTTATTAAGAAGTTAAGAGGAAAGTATGTTCACACCACCAGATGTTAGAAAATGTCTACTTTTGTCCCAGGTACTAATTTTTTCAATAAAACGTTTTTTAAATGTTTGTTTTTAATTTGTAATCCTTTACTGAAACTTAAATGAAACTTGATGAAGACACTTTAAAATGAAACAATTTGTATTATAATTATTTTTTATTGAATAATAGAAAAAGTACACTTATTATTTTAATGTGTTCATTTGTGACGTCGACTTTTGGTTGATACTGCTACAGGGGCTGCTGTCGCATATGTTTTTTGTGACAACTTGTTCATGTAGTAGATTGTGATTATGGAGAATATCAAACTGAAAATAAGAAAAAAATACATTATAATTGAGTTACTTTCTTTACCATAACTGTACATTTATTTATTTAGGGCATCCAGGTCAATACACAATTTTGCAGAAAAAATTATAAAACTTTACTTTTAGAGTATTCTGAATCTACTTATATTATAAAGGGGAAAAAAAATTATTTTGTTTGTAATGGATAAACTCGAAGACTTCTGGCCTGATTTTAAAATTCTTATATTCTTTCAGTGTTGGAAAACCACTCTTCTGGTGCATCATAGGCTATATTTTATCCCAGTATGAGCAGTGGTTCCCACAGAATGCGGGTGAAACCACAGGAAAATGGATAAAAGTTTATTCTATTAGCTGTGTAGAATATACAAATTGTTTCAAATATAAAGGATATAATTTACCATGTAGTGAAACAGATCCTGTGCACCATGCCGGCAGCAATCAAAGAGATAGCCATAGACAAGACTATTTCAGGCAACTTCAGCTGAAAGTTCTTGCCAAACATAGTTGCCTCCAAGTTACCAATGGCCTGTGGTAGGTTCAGGAAAATTATATTGATATTGTTTGAAACAATTATAGCAACAATGTAGTATGCTCATTAACTAGTTATGGGCGTGGCTTTACTGGCCATGGCTCTCAACAATATAAGGAAAGTTATTTTAATATGTTGTTGCATGATTATTATTATAATAAGTATACTATTACGATAAGTACCAAAGATTTGAATTGTTTAGAGAACAATTTTATAAAATGCAAAAGTAAAAAAAATATGATATGCTCAGTCATATAGTTATTTAAAATGATGTGGTAGAAAATCTTTGAAATTACTGTTCTTATTATGAAAACATTTCCCAATACAAGTTTTTATACAAAAATAACAATGCACGAATATTTATTTCTTTGTCTACTGTTTGTGATAAAATAAATGGGAAATAATGCTATGGCAAGTAGTGTGTCATCATATAGGAGGTAACAATTATAACTGGATCAAGATCTCATTCACTGAAAGTCAAGATGGATTTTCAATACACAATAACTCCTCTGTCAGATAATAGTGTAATGCCCGTTTTCACCAACAACCTCTTACCGTTTCCCTATCTAAAAGCTACTTTTAATAAGGACCCCTCCCAATTTGACACCTACCTAAATTCATTTTCACCACACTTATACATGGATCCCTTAAGTAAGTGACAGATTACTAGTTCTACAAACGATAATGCAAAGTCGATATTTTATCGATAAAATGATTTTTCTCTACTTCTTAAGAAATAAACGTCTATCCAGTGATGCCAGATGGGGGGGATTCCCCCCAAATTTGGGGGTATTTTCTGCCCACGGGGGTTTTTTTGGGGGGAAGAATCCTTTGGGGGGATCAGCGGGGGGATTTGAAATTGGCTTGGAGGGTTTTGGAGGATTTTTCGAAAAAGTTTTATGACTGAACGACCAAATTACTCACTACTTAATTTGAACGCACCATAGAACCACACACAAAAACATACACACATCATCATCATCATCAGCCTATCGCAGTCCACTGCTGGACATAGGCCTCTCCAAGTGCACTACATACATTTAACATACACACACTACCACAATAATGCTGCGTGCGGAGAACGACGATGAACGATGATACTATATTTATTTTACAGAAAAGAGCTGTTCGACCCATTTATAATCTGGGTCCAAAAGTTTCTCTTAGAGAGAAATTCAAAGAAATAAATATTCTGACTGTTGCCTCTCAACACATTTTTGAAAATTTAATGTACGTTCGTAAAAACATATCTAACTTTGTTCAAATGTCTGATGTTCATAGCATAAAATTATTAGGAATAAACATAATCTTGATGTACATGCTACTCGCCTCCACAGAGTAAGCAACTCGTTCATGGGTCAACGTATACGCTTTTACAATAAACTTCCCAAAACTTTTCAATTAAATGTTTTTCTAATTACTGGGGGTTTTTTCTCAAAACACTAACATTTTGGGGGGATTTTGGGTGAGATTTGGGGAGAATGCTAAATCATCATCTGGCAACACTGCGTCTATCGAGTATATATTGCTAAAGCCTGTGAGTTTTTTTTCTTGTGATGTTATTTTAATTTAACTTAAACTACATTACGCTATGTTTTATGCAATAAAACAGTAAAGAGGTTTTCTATAGGTGAATTTTTACCTATGTCATTCGCGCGTTTGTCAAATTGACTGATGTGTATGTGTACATAGAGTGAGGTTAATTTTGGGTTTATTATTGTTGAATAGATAAGTTTATTTTGGCAGAGAAGAGAAAACGAGGATAAACCTTTCTTGCAGAAGAAAAAGACAAGCTAGTGAAATTGCTGACGTCTTATAGAGACACAATATTAAACAAAAAACGGATGGGACCACGAACGAAGCCAAAAACAAAGCTTGGATCCAGTTACAAATAGTTTTAATGCGATAGGAACCGTTTACAGGTAAATGTGAATAATATCTGTGTATAATAATATAAGATATTGCCGTTCAACTGTGTTCCTTGTTTTACTGTCGACTTCATTGTATTTTTGTTCTCCATGAGTTGATGGATTTAAGTATGGGGTTAAAATTATACATTTATTATATTTATTTAGTTTCAGGTGGTGCGAGAAATTGGAAAGACGTGTAAAAACATGCTGCGCCCAGCCCACCTCAAATTGAATTGGTGCAGGAGGATGATGATAATGTTTGGTACATCATATGAGGACTAATATTAAAATATTTGTTTACTATCTTTGTTTTAATTTACATATTTTATTATGTTCAATATTAGCCTACTTCTTACCTCCAGAGGGTATCCCCTATCACCTAGGAGATAGGCTCCTCCATATTCACCATTTTCGAATCATCGGTATCTACTGCAGTTTTGGTATTTAAGGCCAATTCAAACCTGAGCGATATTCGCTGCCGCTGTGGGTAGAGGTAGATACCGCACGGGTTTCGCTCAGGTATTTAGTATCAAGTATAGTTACCGGCACGGATATTGAGCTCTCGGCGGAAGAGTGGGGATCGCTTTGCGCACTGTACACAAGGCAATAAACCAATAAATGGCTTCTGCGCAGGTTAAGGTCAGGGGTCAATATCCGTGCCAATAACTATACCTACCGCGGCTAGAGCGACCTGAGCGATATTCACTGCCGCTGTGGGTAGAAGTACCTACATACCGCGCGGCAGCAGCGGCATACGTCCCGAACATCAACAGTAATATTATCGCATACCCACTGGGTTTTCTCTGTCGCAGGTGGTAGCGAATACAGCTTAGGTCTGAACAGTCATATTACCGCATACCCACAGGGTTTTCTCTGCCGTAGACGGTAGCGAATACCGCTTAGGTCTGAATAGGCCTATAGATGTCCCGGCCACCGCGAAACTACATCAGTGATTACCAGATTTGCATCTGTTATGGTCTGTATATCTATGGACATGCAGGACTACCTATTTTTGAATAATTCAGCGACATCACGACCTAGCAAGTGCATTCATAGCAAGTGATAACCTATAATCTATATCTATACTAATATTATAAAGAGGAAAATGTTTGTTTGTTTAGTTGTAATGGATAAACTCAAAAACTACTGGATCGATTTTAAATATTCTTTCACCACTAGAAAGCTATATTATCTGCGAGTAACATAGGCTATATTTTATCCCGGTGCGGGCAGTAGCTCCCACGGGACGCGGGTGAAACCGCGGGAAAACGGCTAGTCTTATAAAAAAGTCATGATCATCGTACTTATTTCTCAGTCATCTGCTCTTTCACGTAAGATAGGTACGTGGTCTTCTAATGATTATTATTTTACATATCCACAACCTCCACAGCTTCTAAACTTTCTAAAAGTTTACGTTGAATTTTTTTTTTTTTTTTTGCTTTTTAAACATGGTATTTTTGGTGTTACATAACATATAAAGGTACATTTCACTATCCACGGTTCAAAATATGTTTGTATTCTGTAATGATAATGATAGGGGTTGTTTAAGCAGGCATCAATCGGGCCCCCAAGTTGAAGTCAAATTTTAAGGTTATAATTTGACACCTAGGCTTTGGTGAAAATGAAATTCTTATTAAGTGTTCCGTAAATGCTCCCTAAATTTAGGTATTCGTTGGTGAAAACGGGCATTAGTATCTCAGTTTATAAAGCAATAGTAGGAAGTGAAGGTAGCTTTGTAAACAACTTAGGGGTCGGCTAATTAGATTCTTTCGTTAATGTTTATAAAAAGGATACGGTAACGAAGAATAAGAACATCAGGGACCCAAGGTAACCACCAAATATTATAGTAATTGGTGATCTTATCAGAAGTGGTTTGTACATCTGCATTCCGGAAAATATGAGCAGGGTCAAAATTGATGATAACACGAAAGACGTGGCACTGTTCACGGCTGAAAATATTAAATTATAAGTTAAAACATGTTTCGTACTATAAAAGTTAGTCTTCAAAACTAATTCAGTACTCAACCCATTGTAAAAATCGTGTTTTATTTAGTATTTTATTCCAAAATTATTTCGACAAAAATGCCGCAAGGAACACAATGTTCAGTTGGAAATTGACAGTGACAGCAAAGTGACAACACGATGGACATAGGTAGGATAGGACGCCGCCACGCTAACTAAACGAAGGATCTTGTCGTCGTTAGACAAAAAGTTAATTTATAATTATGTTTATTAGTTTAACAGTAAAATACTTAATTTTAGTAAGTCAATATTTAGTATTACATGGTTGATTTCAATATAATTATTGAAAATAGAAAAGTTATCATGTTCAATGTGTCTATTTCAAATTCAAACATCGAAAATGACAGTTCTGCTGAGTAAGTAAAGATGTTCAGAGGCCGTTTTCTTATCAAAACTCTAAACAAATTAAAACAAAAATGACATTCCAGCGATTGATACTGGTTGATAACAAAAGTAGATGACGATCTACAGACCGCGTATACTGTGTGATATTTAGGTAGTTATTGTTACGTAAAAAAAAGTAATTAAAATGAACATTGCTAAATCAATAAACAGAAAACTTGTGAAAACTATAACTCAACGTAGTCTTGTAAGTATGTAAAATTATATATTTTTAAGTTCATTGCTCAGAAAATAAACTTATTTATGTGGCTTGAATGAGTTATTATTGGAAAGTCAACATTATTATGGTGAGGTTTTTTTGTTTTCTAAAATCCCTGCAATGTTTTCAGAGTACAGTAGCACCGCAAGTTCGAATTTACGAGGTGGGCCCGAGGGATGGCTTGCAAAATGAATCTAAATTCGTTCCTACAGATATCAAAATAGAACTCATAAATAAAATAGCTGCGGCTGGAATAAAAGATATTGAATCAGCCAGGTATGCTTATATAGTAGGTAAATACTTCATTTTATACATATTCAATAGCAATAGATGAAGTTTTATCTTGTAATTTAGCCAGCCACACTGTTTGAGTACACTTATCTATCTAGAAGTAAACAATCTTGAAGGAACTTTTTACACAAATACATTTTAGTTAAGTAAACTACTACTTAAAGTAATGTTTTTAAGACGGACTTTGTCTTATAATTTAGATTTTTATATAAAAAGTCACATGAAGATTGTAGTACATACTGAAATGGGCTGTAGATGAATATTAAATACTGGGTGCATAATTAATTATAACAAAAAAAGCTGTTCTTGATTTCTTTCCAATCCAATTAATATTAATTCAACCAGTTGACTTTACTCTTAAACACAGTTTTCCTACTTTATTATGTTAGAAAATGACTTAACATGAGGCAATCACCATTTTTTGTGCTGTTATATCTACTAAGTAATTAATTTTATGCTTCAGTCTTGTGTAACAGTTAATTAGCATTCATTCGCATTCCACGGTCATGAATTTAAAAGCTATTGTTTTTATTTGAGACAGGAAAACTAGCTAAATACCAAATAGCTTATTCACTATTGAAATAAAATTTCAACCGTTGAGTTGATTAAAACTTTCACCAATTTGTGTAAAATGTGCAAAAAATGCAATAAAATGAATATAAAAAAAAGCTTAGCAATAGTGATTCTCAAAAATAGTGCCCTATGTAATATCCCTATGCTCTTATGCCTTTGTAAACTAATGTGATAAGTAGGGCTTTCAAATACCGGATTTTTTCAATACCGGTATCAATACCGGTATTAGAAATTTCAATACCGTGATCACGGTATTGTCGGTCATGCAAATATTGCAATACTCCAGATATTAAAAGTGCTTTTGCAAGATTTTGGCTTAGTCATTAGCTTGACCATCTAACTTCGTCAACATACATTTTAGCGCAATATCCGCTTTTAGTAAATTGGCACCCCGTTTACAAACTAATATAGTTACTTTGACTACAGAAAGGCTGTTGTAAACATTTTTTAATATTGTCAAATCGAATTCGTCTAATTCGAAATCGGAGTTTAATTTTAGATCGATTAAAACTTTTAAAACACAATCCTTTAATTTCAAAAAGCGTCCAATCATAGCCCCGACACTATGAATAAAAATGAGATTGACTTCATCATGACGAACAAGAAGCACATAGTCAGAGACGTCTCCGTGATCAATAGGTTTAACACCGGTAGCGATCACCGACTTGTCCGAGGCTCTCTGAATATCAACTTCAAGGCCGAACGTTTCCGTCTGATGAAGGCCAGGCTCCGACCAACACTGCTCCAAACCATGTCAGGATCTGAAACGTTCCAGTCAAATTTGGAGAACCGATTTGCCGCCGTGGAAACCACAACAGACGTTAACCAGAACCACGAATATGTGGTTCGGATCCTCAGGGAGGAAGGTTCGAGATTCTGTAATATGCAGCGTCAGGGCTTATGAAGAAACGACGTGAAAACCCGCCTCGTCAGCTAAGCGGGCTCTAGCTCTAGCGGCACCTCCGGTGCTCCAATACTCTTGACATTGGGGGTCAAAGGTATTCGTACAATCTCTTGGAAGAAACCACTTAACGAAGCTGACCACAACAAGTGGAGAAGTCATTTCTTCGGTGCCGGCAGTCTTTTCGGAAGTGGAAAACTTCTAGAGCCGGTTATATGCATCGCATGCATCTCGACCTTATCCCGGAAATGAGGATTCTAGAGCCACATTAACACGCCATTTCACCGAAGACCTGCCAGAAGTCAGCAGCGGCGAAATCGAGATCGCTCTGAGACAGCTCAAAAATGGAAAAGCCCCTGGCGAGGATGGCATTACAACAGAGCTATTAAAAGCAGGAGCTAAGCCCGTACTGGGGGAGCTCCAGAAGCTTTTTAATGCCGTCCTGTTTGAAGGGAGAACTCCAGAGGCGTGGAGTAGGAGTGTTGTCGTCCTGTTCTTCAAAAAGGGAGACAAACCCCTGCTGAAGAACTATCAGCGGGCGGGTATGCTGGAGATAAAACTACATACATCTTACGAGTCGTAGATATTCATCTTATTTAATACAACTTCCTGCTACTTATCACAACAAACCACAATAATTAAAATTATAAAAAGATTGTAATACCGTAATCACGGTATTGGCTCCTCAATACCGGTATTGAAAAAATACCAAAATATATCCGTGATCACGGTATTACGGGACCCCGTAATACCGGTATTGAAAGCCCTAGTGATAAGGTTGTCTGTCCACCAGCAAAGTGGCTTATAAAGATCATCAGAAGACGCTGGATGCAGGTCGCCTCCAACAGATATCTGTGGAGATCTAAGGGGGAGGCCTATGATCAGTAGTGGGCGTCCTGCGTCTGAGATGATATCTATGTAATCTCTTATCTACTTCCCCTATGTTAACCGTTATATACCACCCTATTTAGTCCTTTATTTATTTATTTAGTCCCCCTATAAACTTGTTTATGTAAACTGTATATGCTGCTGTGTGTGCTGCTTTCTATATCTTCAATATCAATATTTTAGGTGTTTTTTCAGTTTGATCATAGAACATTAAAAACATTTTGAAAATATTGCAGCCTTTTTGTAAACACGTTAAATACAGGACCTCTATTAGGATGTATAGTTCTGTCAAGAATTGCCAATCTCTATCAAACGGTAGTGGGATCCTTTTACTATCGTAAATAATGGTATCTCTAGAGTGCCCTAGACTTTAAAGTCCATTCCATTTACGCAGACTAAATAAATCGGTACTACTGTAATCAAACAACTGAGAGTAAGATCATAATCAGTAACGGAAAGAGTGGATCGCATAGTCGCAGACTTAAATATAATAAAATTTGTTATTTTTTCTACATCTGAAGTGTAAAAATGAGAGGTTCAAATTTATGCAAAGTCACGTAAAGTAGATGGTATCTTCGTTGTACATGCCTTATGTAACAACGCTGTGGTATAATCTTTACTCTTAACATCAGCGTTCTTAGCATCACAAAGCGTTGTAATTAGTTAACGCTCAAATACATTTCCGAGCTATCAAGTTACTTTACCTACGTCTCATTGCGTTATGAAACTTGTCATTGTTTAAACAGTTTGTCGTGGTAACAACATATCGAAGTTACGTCGTTATCGGCTTCACAAGTTAGTTCTTAAGGTGTTGGGTTAAAGACTACTACTAATTAAGAAACATTTCCGATTAATTAGCGCTGTTCTGATTCTAATTTCTACGTCGTAATTAAAACATTTTTGGTTCCTACCAGTCCAATTAGATAATAGAAACCTTTGGCGGCCTTTTATACAATAAATCATTAGCCGATGGTCGAAATATTTTTTAGCAAATTAGATAAAAAGTAGATTTGAAAATTAGAAAGTATAGCGTCGCGTATTTTTTTACCAATAGGTATCAGGTCACAAAGTTGAAAAATCCGACTTTGTTCCGGCTTTAACTGGCATGTTAGCTTTATTTTTAGATCGATTGATGAGTAATCAAAAATTCTGCCAACAGTTTCGTGAGTCCAAAATGGGTGAAACAAATGAGCGATGGTGTCGATGTCATGAAGAACCTTCCGAGAGCCCCTGGAGTAAACTACCCAGTACTAGTACCAAATTTGAAGGGATATGACACTGCTGTAAGGTCTTTTAACAGTAGACTGTTATAATATTTCTAAGTAGTTAATGCCTTATTGACTTCGCTAAACATTTTCTTGTCATATTCTTTCCATACAGCGACAATGCAATGTAGAAGAGGTCGCAATATTCCCAGCAGGCTCTGAGGGGTTCTCACAGAAGAATCTGAACTGTTCCGTAGAAGAAGGGTTAAAGAGGTTCAAACTAGTCGCCGATCAGGCTGTGAAGGACGGCCTTAGGGTTCGAGGCTACGTGTCCTGCGTCGTGGGTTGTCCTTATGACGGACCGATACATCCGAAAGGCATTGCCAAGGTAAATCATAATTTTTGAATCAAAACCATTCCAAGTATTGAATGCAGTTCAACCATTATTGTCCCTCAATACAATTTATTCAATCGAACTAAAAGTGAATTATTTTGCGAAATTTTGAAACACATGCAACAGGTGTTTTTAGATCGCAGTATAAAATGTTTAAAATTCCGAATGTTGAGCGTTGTTTATGAAAAAACTTGATTTATGTAATGTAAACAATTTCTTACGTCATTTGCGAATGCCGAACAATACCCGCACGATTTTTATGTAAGTAACAATAATTCTTATCATTCGTATGACATCGTGCACCTTAGCATCTGTTAACAATACAGCTTACAGTTCTGAAAAATATAACAATACGGAAAAATAATATTACCCGTCATTCCACTTGACTGTTTACGAAAACAGTTCTAATCATGAAAAAACATTCATAAACATAAGCCAACTCACATAGTCAATGTTCTTATAATAGGTACAACAGAAAGCCAGACAAAACATTGTATCACTACTATTATTTACAACCATAAAATGTATCAAATGCTTGCATTCCATATTGATGTGCACGTAATGCATTTAAAGTGGTAGGTAAACTTAGATGTAATGTTTAATTCAAAGGAATACCTAACAAGATGCAAATAGGATAGGAGGCTATATACATATTATGCAGTTTTATACATAGGTACAAGTGAAGACAAGTAGGAATTGAGATTTTGGAACGGAATTATGTTACCTTCATAAATGCATTTAATTATTATATGTAATTTCATTTTGGATCGTACACATATAGCGTAAATCTACGTTTCAATAATATATAGAATTTGTCTTAACAGATAACAGAACAGCTTTTTGAGATGGGGTGCTATGAGGTCTCCTTGGGGGACACCATAGGCGTGGGCACTGCGGGCTCCGTCCAGCGCCTGATGCGTGAAGTTCTGACGGTCGCTAAGCCTGAACAACTGGCTCTCCACTTCCACGACACATATGGACAGGCTTTGTCGAACCTTCTGGCTGGATTAGAGGTAACTATGACGTGATTGACTGTATCAAATGCTTCTGGTAAAGCACTACAACGGTTATTAATGATAGATGATTTTTTTTATATTCAGTTGGCAGTAGAGTGCGTGTATCTTTATGCTCATTTCTAGGTGACCTTTATCTTTAGTTTGTTTTCGTCGTTTGTGAACAAGGACAAACTTTTTCAGTGACGATACAGTGACATATTTAATTTTATCCGATATGACTGATGTCTGCGTTTGGATAGTTATTACTCATACCAAATATTTAACTTTTATTAAGTAGTTATAAGTCGAATAACGACCTACGGTCAACCATCAGTATTAGGCTCAATAAAGTCAAAATGGAATTTTATCAGCGCACAAAATTCGTGACGAAATGAGGGCAGGTCGCTATGATTGCTGTGGTCTACATATTGAGTGATATTGCCCCACAGTAACAAATAGTCTAATAGCACACATTTCCTTATTGCTGTATGATAAATTATTTTAGAATGTACACGTTATTACACTTTTATTAACCGATAGCATACAATGTGTCCATACCGACCGTTTAGTACTACGTGATATGTGCCTATTTCTATACAGATAAAACTACTTATGGTGTACCCAAGCTGCTTGAATAAATAATAGCAATTCTAGAAGTATACTTATCAGACCTCTTCAAGTTTGTAAATACTCAACATAAAGACTTCGTTACCATTGCCGCTGATAAAAATTATCAGTTCTTATCTAGAACAGCTGAAAGCGTTGTAAAAGTATATCAAAATAATATGATGTTGACCAGTGTCTTAACTACAGCACACACCCGCATGTTTCTAGTTACGTCATCCGACAAGCCTCTTAGCATAACTTGTTTTTGCAGTATGGAATTAAAACCGTGGACTCGTCTATCTCGGGGCTGGGCGGGTGTCCGTACGCGCGCGGTGCAAGCGGCAACCTCGCCACGGAGGACCTGGTGTACTTCCTGTACGGGCTGGGCGTCAACACGCACGTAGACCTCGTCAAGCTCATGGAGGCGGGCCGCTACATCTCCAACTACCTCGGCAAACCCACCGAGTCGAAAGTCAACCGTGCACTTGGCGATAGGTTCAAAAATCACAATGATATCGCTAAAATGGCCTCGTGCGATGTTTGACCATGAATAATTATAATCAGTGCAAATGTAAACATTCTTAAATTGAAAACAAAGACTGGAGCTTCTGTACATACTTAATAATGTTATTTTCTTTGTTTATATAAGAGTCAAGAAATGCTATTTATGTGCAATAAATAATATATTTTAATATACTGTCTGTGTATTTTTACCTTCGGGAGGACACGCCGGTGGTCATGAACACAGTGGCATGTACATACCTACAGGTTTTATCAATTATCATGCGGAGTGGGTGCGGGTACGCGGCGGCGGCGCGGGCGCGCACACTCGAGCGGCCGCCGCGCAACGAGCTGCCCGCTTTATATTGAATTGACCTTATTTATCCGATTTGATCTTGAGCGAGAGGTCGATAAACCTTCGCTGCACAGTGCCAGTGTAGAGCCAGCGCGCCGTCGGAACCGAAGCCGGTTTCGCTTTGTTTGTTTTTATGGAACGAGCGTGACATCAACATGGTAGAAGTGAAGATAAACGAAGATGTCAAAGTTGGCGGCAACAATCCGTGCTTCATCATCGCGGAAGTCGGACAAAACCATCAAGGAGACATCGAAATAGCAAAAAAGCTAATAAAAGCCGCTAAGGTAAGCTACTTTTCCATACAAATACTTAGTTGCCGGAAAACATTTGTGCGCTTTGTTTACATTGAAAACACAACAAAGAAAAACGGACATTCACTACAATGGACTTCGAGTGGAATTAGTATTGAACAATGAATTGTGCTTTGCAAAGTTACACAATAGATAACTACCGGACACCTAAGCCTTGATGTATCCCATTACTATTGGTCTATTGTAGATACTTTAATTAAACAGACCTAATTTGGATGCCTTCGCTGTCTACACAATAATTTCATCTTATGTCTTCTTGCTTGCGTTTCGTTTCGTAATCAACACCTTAGTATTTACAAAGATGTGTAGCTTAGCCTCCTACTTTCCAAATCTACTTTTAACACTGGATTATATCACAAAATATCGTGATACTGTGAAATTTTCCTGTTATTAATCTTGTTTGTACAGATGATGTCATCAAAACAAAATAAACCCGGCTTACCTAATAAGATTTTCATTATCACAGTCAACATAGAATTGTAAAAAGTTTTAGCACATAGCATTCATATACCTGCCTAGTATAATACATGTGTACACTGTTGTATGTTTGTTAATTGACATTACAGGATGCAGGTGCCAACTGTGTCAAGTTTCAAAAGACGTGTCTCAACGAGAAATTCACAAAGAAATACTTGGAGCGACCGTACGATAACCCCAATTCTTGGGGCAAGACTTATGGTGAACACAAACGCCACCTGGAGTTCTCGGAGAGCCAATACAGGGAATTGTTCAAATATGCACATGAAGTTGGCATATTATGCACGGCATCGGCTATGGACATGGTGAGTTATCTCTTCATACTTTAATTAGCTTTTATCAACGTTAACCAGACGCGGTTCATTAAGCCGATGTATTCGTTCACTGATCACAAGTCTTAAATCAGTAAAGTTAAGAAAATTATGGCCTAAAATATTTTCGTAGACGCTTAATTTAGTTGCAATGCGTAAACAGATTTATGTATCACTGCTGATAGCTACGCTGCCATTAGTTGCGCATTCAAATGAATACGACAGAGAACAAAGTATGTTAGCAATATGTGGCTGTACGAACACTTTCACGCTTCATACTCTCAAATCCATTATTAAAGGCAGTAGAAATTGCTAACGTACGCTAACTAACTACTAACTTGTACTGGTTTAGAAAGCAAATATGTAGTTCAATATCGCATAAGCTTTATTATTAAAAACAGACTGTATTGTAAAACTCAATACATTATGCCAACAGGCCAGATGAATGACTGTCATTCAATAAAGCTCATATTATTATTTTCTGCAATCATAACAAATTATACAGCAATATTTAAAAATATGTTTTCATAATATTTCAGGTTTCCTTCGACTTTTTGGTCAACATAAAGGCTCCATTCATTAAAATTGGGTCAGGTGACTCAAATAATTTGCTGTTTTTGAAGTATGCTGCTTCGAAAAATGTTCCACTCATTATCTCTACGGGGATGGTCGATAAGTCTGCAGTGAAGACTATCTATGATATAATTTCTGCTCAACATAAGAACTTCTGCTTGCTGCATTGTATATCGGCGTACCCCGTGCCTTATGAAGACTGCAACTTGACTGTGATCCAAGACTACATGAACACTTTTGATATACCAATTGGATACTCTGGGCAGGAGGTTGGCACTGCTGTCGCGCTGGCCTCAGTCGCTTTGGGAGCAAAGGTACTTCAATTTTATTTTAATTAAGTACATACAATTAGCGATGTCACGAATGCAATTAATTATGTTGTACAATGCAATCGGGGCGAGAGTCCATGTTGAATATGCCAATAAGTCGATAATTACATTGTTTATTGAATAGCTAGAAATAAGCAATGGCACACACAAAAACTTTTGGCCATCGTTTAAAATGTTATTAAAGTTTTGTGTGAGATTGTTATTGCTTACATTTAGATCACACATTTTTAGACCACTGTTTTACTCAAAGGTAACGCGCACGCGCACTAAAGGTAAATCTATTTATTTCAGGCTTTTGTAGGTATATAATATGTATCTAATATTGTAGTTATACGTGGTTTTACGTCTGTCTGCTGTTATATTTATGTTGTGTGATAGCGTGTTTAGATAATAAAGTACGGTTTATCGAAAAAGATGTCGAAATTATATAGCCACTGTTGCGATAAGGTTTATTTTGATATTGTCGATAGGTACACAGAATCATTATCATCAAACTTTACTAGTCTTTGTTCGACTGAAATATATAGGTATTGTAGGGCAATAAATACCAATTGTATACAACTAGGCATCTACGTTATTTTAACAAAGATACGTGGATAAAAATGAACATTTATAACATGAAAAATATACCCTATCAGTTTATGTATTAAAATAGTTATATTATTACTAAGGTGGTATATTGACAAGCTTTTATAATGGAATTGTATGTAACAGCATGCGATTACAACACAGATTACGTTTTCTGTTGCCTCACGTTGTTTTTATAGAATAGGGACAAAAAATATACATTTCCTGCTAATGACTGGCTGATAGATGACTCATCAAAAGGTTTATTTCCCCGGGCCTGTTCCACAACTGATGCGATTTAATTATTGTGGACACAAATAGTCTAGACTTCTGGAGCCTAGACATGAGTTACTTTTATATCCTTATGCGAGAAGTAGTTCCCTCGAGTGTAACCGCGGGGAACAGTTAGTAATATACAATTATTCATCCAATCCCTTTGTTACCCAGGTTCTGGAGAAGCACATAACTCTAGAGAAGACGATGAAGGGCACGGACCACGTGTGCTCGCTGACTCCGCCTGAGTTCCAGCAGTTGGTGAGAGATGTCCGGGTTATTGAGAACGCACTCGGCACACCTATCAAGAAAGTCGTTACTTCTGGTACGTGGTATAAACTTAAGCTTTATAAAAACTAACTAACAATTTTAATTTCTGTGGTACTGATAATAGCCTAGCCTCTTTAGTATCTCCTACATTTTTATCATTTATTCTTTTTCGAAATATTAATTATCACAACCATGTTAGTAGTATTACTGCAAACGTTTAACAAACTCAATTTGGCATTTTAAATATTAGCAAAAATTAATTAACACAGAAAATCTAAATATTCAAAAGGTTACAAGATAATCAACTATACATAACTTGTACGTGTTAATTGATCTGTGATGGAGTTTTATTAAGGGCCTTTGTCTTATATCTTGTACTGACTGACAGAGCATTGGCGTTTTTGTTTTTACGTGCTCAATCAATAGTATCGGTTAAAAAAAATATTATTATGTCCTGCCTTGTTTTGAAACTGTGTCGGTTAAATGATAGACACGCCAATCAATATAATAATTATTTCCTGACATAACAACATTGTAGAAAGTTTAAATAGATGCCACATGTTACTCCCGCATCGGTTTTTATCTGATGTGTGTTTAGTCTGAGTTAAAACAAACACCATACTCTCATGACATGACTTTCCAATCTTTCTGAATAGGATAAAGAAGTAACATGTTCGGTGTACAAAATTAAATAATAATTAAATATGTACTACAAAAACCTAAAAGTATACGTAATTGGATTAGTCAGAGATAATCCATCAAACATCCTCCTGTAGCATGGAGGATGCGCTTTCAAACTTTTAAATAAGTCGGAAACTGTAAGATGTAGAGTATATTTTAACACTTTCTTATTTATTCATTCAGAGATCCCATGCATCGACAAACTTCAGAAGTCACTCGTGATGGGCTGCACTAAGAACAAAGGTGAAATCCTCTACCCCGGCGACGTCAAAATTAAAGTGGCGGAACCCAAGGGACTGAACGCGCTGCACTTCGAAGATGTCATATACAAGACTCTGGTCTACGACAAAAAGGAGGACGAACCCCTCAATGAGGGAGATTTCTGCTAACTCCCGCTCAAAGTACACAACACGACCAACAATTCTAATATAACATATCATTTTATTTAAGTAACTATCAAACGTATATGGGAAACAGGTCACACGTTACATGTAAACTTTCTACGACCTTCTCAAGAAACAAAATATTTTTAAGTATTTACCTATTATTTCTAGTACATAATTATGAGATAACACAGGGATTTAACCGCTAACGTCGACGCCACTGTGTTATACACGATATCGTCGCAAGCACAATGACAGCATAATTATTCGAATTTATTAAACGTCTCAAAGTGTAAATTATGTGAATATAGATCATAGACATAAGTTTAGTTTACGTTAAAATACATACTTTAAAAACCTTTATCCATAAATAGTTCATACATATTACAAATATTTTTCTTTATACCAGGTTTATTAAAGTTTTACTATTAATAGCTGTATTTTATTTACATTTGCGTGGCTGAGTCTCGGATGTATGGATAAGTATATACCTGCCTACGCAATGAAAAATACTCGCTTTGACGTCAACACTCATTCATAAAGTTATTATTGACTCTTCAGATATAAAATTATCTTCACCTAACGCGAATTTCCTCAGCAATAAACGGACACATTTTACACACATGACTCTCTGGTACATACAAAGAGAATTTTGTTTAATTTATTTGTTGAACTATTGCTACAGCAATTCATCTTGCGGTCCAGGTGCGCCTGCGCAGGTAATGCAGTGAGGCGGGACGTCGGCGGTGCTCACGCACCCGGCTGCGATGCGACGAGATACTCCCTGAGCCGTTTTATTAGCAAGTCTGTTTTATTTTTATAGACGGTCAGAAGGCGAGCAGTGGTTCAGCGGTGTGTGGTGTAATAGAACATAAGTGGCGCAGCGGTGCGCGGCTCGCGTTGGCTCGGTGCCCGCGCGGCCGCCAGTCCCCGGAGCGCCGGCCCGCCCGCCGCATCGCATGCGCGCCCACCACTAGCTCGCCCGACGAATCCTTGCTATTGCGTGTTACATGACCGGAGCTGCGCGCTACTCAGACGCGATCCTTTGCGACCCAAGTGGACGAAGCTTACGCTCGAGGCGTTCGCAGAAATACTCCTACTGATACAATCGCGTTTGTGTTTACGCGCCTAGAAAGTCAGAGAATTAGTAGCGAGTTCAGAGCAGCCGATTTAGGTCGCCCGGTTCAGTGCTAGCAGCGAGATATTTTTATTGCCACTGTTGGGTGCAGACGTACGAGCGCCTGAACACGTTGCTGGTCAAATAAATTATTATTTATAGAGTAAAATCGTAAATTCATTCCATAAACTTTTGCGTGTGTGTGTGTGGTTGTTCCTAGTTTCCTTTATGTCGGGTGCAATCCTGTTACGAGACGTGGTATTGACTGCGTGAGAGAGGAGGAATGTGACGAACTGAACTTGTCGTTAGCAGCATTTAGGTGAAATCTTTGACATTTGTAAAGTGCATTTGTGTGTGTTGTTGTGAGGATGCATCACTTGTATCCTCTGGCGAAGGGCGACCCGCTGTGCCCGCTGGGCTTCCACCCGCAGGTGCGGTGGCCGACGCGCTGCAAGCGCTGCTTCCGCGACTACAAGGAGCACGGCGGGGTGCGCAAGAAGGAGGATGACTTCACAGTGTCCACGCCCAGCCTCTCCACTTGGAACACGCCGTCGTCACGGTCAGTGTTCCCGCTCTTTTACGTTGCAACAACCCTTTTCTACTTTTGTCTATTCAAAAATATGTCTACACTTAAAGCTAAATAATTTATCCCACCTGTTGATGAAGTGGAAGCAGTTTTCTATAAATTACCTACGGAGTTCAGACCGGGGATACAACGTCCAGCATAGCAACCCATAAAGTTCACAAGGTTTTACTCACTGATCAAACGGTCAGTGTGTCAATGGTCGCAAGCAATAATTATTATGATAATGACCCCTAAACAGTTCAATAAACATGCAAGATTCACGTTCATAATTTCATAGCTGAGCATAAAACATTGACCTGTCAGCCTGACATTGGTCTAGTTAGGAGGAACTACTTAGTGCAAAAATTAGATCCGTTTCCTTCATTAAGCTTAATTAACTACCTAATGTTAATTATTGTAATACTTGTTATTGAAGTTAACACTGAAAACTCAAGAGGTTAACACTGTGTCGTTAGCCTTATACTTACCTACTAACCGAAACCGAAATATTTTCAGTTGTCAAATCCTCGATTTGAACAATGGGAGCCAATTTCAATTTCAGGGCTGGTTATGGTTTGGCTATGTTTATAATTAAATGGTGCACCTCAGCCTAGGCTCGGTTTCACTGGCTACCGATAACTTAAAGTCAGTTAGTTATCTGAAGTTGGTATCTGACAAATAAAGACTGCTTATATATTTGCCAGATATACCTTTGAAATCAAATAGTTTATCTGTCATATTCCTGATTAGTGTTGGGAGTCTTCAGAGTTAGTTTGAAGAAGAGAATATAAAGTTATGGTTCGATTACCATCACATGTAGGGCTGCCATCCGTCCGGGTTTCCCCGGATTTGTCCTCGTTTTGACCCCGTCCGGGGGACGTCCGGGCGGGTTTTCAAGAGGCGTCCGGGAAAACCCGGACACTTTTCATGTAAAAAAGCACCTTACTGTATTTACGTATTTATCGGCATTATTATACAAAACGCTAACTTCATTCGGTGTAAGAGTAACACGATAAAATAACAACAGACTGCCCTTCGTCGCCACACCCTCGCGAGTTCAACCACTTCGATTGGATGATGTTGGAACACATTTCAGTAGATTCATCGTGGCCTGAAGTAGAAAAAACTTTTCTATTTCTGATAGAAAGAAACATTAATATAGACGACTCGGAATTATTTGACGAGTGGGTCAATTTGAAAGAATTTAGCCTAAATCTTTCAGACGAAGAGAAAAACTTGAGCGCTAACCAGCTTTGGCTGAATTTTTTTAAAACAAAGAATGCACACCTGTACACTGAATTAAGTAGGATTGCGCAATATTTTTTCTGCATACCTACATAATGCGAATGAAGAGCGAATATTTTCATTAATTAATCAGCAATGGACGAAAGACAGAAAGTCGTTAGACACAGATATAAATTTTTTTTGTAAAAAAATGATTTGTTTTTGTAATTGTTTATGGCTAAAATTACACATTGAGTGAAATTAAAAAAAAAAAGAAAATTAAAGGTCTTTTTTTAAATATTATTTTCGGACCCGTCCGGGGAAAAAATGCGATTTACGTCAAATGTCCGGGTTTTTTTTAAATTTTGTCCGGGTTCGGCGAAATTCGAGATGGCAGCCCTAATCACATGGAGCTCAATAATTGTCCAACTTTGATAGTAAGGAGAACCTTACAATACAAGTTTATTAGATAACAACAAATATTACTACCTGGACATTATTCAACAAATTGCCATACGGCAATCACCAAGTCAGCGTAAAATTAATGTGCAGTAAAATAACACAGCGGAGATTACGACCATGCATTCCCTCTAATGGGAACATAACTCAAACTCATCTTGAAATACACTGTATGGTATAGGTATAGGTGTATGATCGACCGAAACATGTGAAACATGTTATTAAGTAACTACCCAGGTAGTATATAATATTTAGATCGCTGAATTATTTTGACTTGCCTAAATGGCAAAAAAATACAAAAATGGCATATTAGTGGTGTGCTGGTCCTGTTCGCGAACGAGACATTTTTTCTGCGTCTGAGTGTTTACGCAAATGTAGAAAAATATGCATGTCTGTCAACCCACCCACGATGTTTTATATGTAGATAGTTTTTATTTTAATGTCACACATTGAAACGGTTATCGATCCTTCGTTACGTGTATCTTCGATCTTTGTGTAGAGGTAGGTATAAATATCAGCTATAGATTAAGGGTAGTTGTAATGATCTGTGACCTATAACCTGAACTTTGGAGGCACCACAATACTTTGTAAATGACATCATAAGGAACTAGACAGAACGTAAGTTAACCATGACCTATAACAAGTGCCATTTTGGCCGTCCTACTTTACTACCTATCCCTAATTATTTCTAATCTTTGACAAAAAATGATGGCAGAATTCCAAATTCCTGAGCATTTTGTGGATTGTTTGCACTGGGGCTGATGTTAAAGTTTGACGCAAGTCGCCTTCGTGTGTATGCACGTTCTGTCATTATCTATACCTACATACAGTATACATAACACATACAACATAATGCACAAATCACTTGAGTCTAATCTCATTGTTGTAAAGTGCACCCAGAACGATGCAGTCCGAATTTACGTACTCAATATCAACCCGATGATTCATAACTCCATAACTGCTAAAAGCATTCAATTTAGTTTGAAATGAGAGTTCACCGTTTTGATTCACTCTCATAGTGAATACGAAGTGGCAAAATAAAATAGGCAGGCAAGGACAGTAACATTTTAAGCACATTTAAATAAAAATGTTGTTAGTTTGTCATTTAGTACAATAGAATGAATTGAACAAATAGGACCCAGACGTAGCTAGGTATCTAACTAAATGGTTAGCACCCTGAGAGATACAGCTTAGTGACAGGCGGACAGCGGTCTTAGGTTATAGGGTCCCGTTTTATCCTTTGGGCCGGAACCCTCAAAATACGTGTGTGAGGATTTTGTGTGTATCTACCTTATATAACTGTATTGAAAGTATTATCCATATAGGTCCCAATCATGTAAACATAACCACGTGATCTCAAAACAGCACCGTTTGTCAACATTTACAAACAAAATAGGAATAGTGCATAATTAATAAACATCTCTTTGATATTACTTGGCACAAGTTTGGAGATCAAACGCATGTAATCACATCATTCATTTTCACACGGCCTGTTACATTTTAGAGTTTAGATACCACCATTAGCCAGATGGGTTCCTAAACATACGTAGGCAACTACTAGATAACCTGCGCCAGGTTTCAATATCGACGATTGAGAATTGGGTAACCATTTCGAATGGCTTTTACAGTTGGTAGACTATCCTTAAAAGGTAAGGGAAAGTAGTATAAACTGATCCCCTAGCGTACGAAGATGTTTTGCGATTACGCTGAAAGTATTAACGCTAACTAAAGACCTAGTAACAAAGACAGGTGCAATGGTGCATGTGTAAGTAGGTATATGTAACTATAGGTAGGTATCATTCACCTTCGGTTTGCGGTCAACATTATGTAGTTGTTACGATGAGATTGCACACAATACTGCATTACTGGGCATAAATACCTAGGTGTTCTCAATAGAGCATCACAATAGGTATAATAGGTATCGATTGTCCCAATTACTACATACCAACGTTTCTTGCTTCCATACGTTTGATTCTTGAAAGCTCTTGAAGAGCTCTATTTCATTATGCGGCAGCCTAGGGCCTAGCTTTTCATCCCACCATCTCGAAAAGAGTAGTTTTGCTCTTCGATATCTGAGTGCAAAAGCCGTAGTCTAGAGCGGCAAAGTGATTTGAATTTAGAACATCTGGTGCAATACTGCATTTGTGACAATCTTGGAAAGACTTTTTAATCAAATATGACATATTGAACAAATAAACTACCTACTGCTTAAAATAATGATTCTACTATTTTTACTAATTTTTATTATTGTTTGTAGATCGATTTTAAATCTCTTTTTGTTTTTAAACCATTTTTTAAATAATTAAACTTAAATAGGTACCTACCTAGATACTTCTTTCTAATTTGATACTCATATGCACGCGCCATTTTCTTTTTTTTTGTCATTTAGTAATTTACTCGATGAGGTGGGATAAAAACTTACGTGTTGCACTCGATTGCAAATATTTCTCAACCTTGTGCTCTTTTGAAAAAAATTAAGCCCGCGGTTACAAAGCAACTTTGCACTATTGTAGGTGTAACCAATAACTAGTTGGTAATGGTCTGCAGGTGAATAGTGTTATGTGGTTTTGAGAAAAACTAAAATGTGCTTTCGTTGTACACAGGAGTCGTGATGAAGACAATGGTGTGGAAGTGGAGAAGGCGGGAAGAGGTTGGGCGTCCAGCACCAACCTCAGTACCCTCGACAGCTCCAAGAAAGACGCCTTCTCCACAGGTAACCAGGACTTGATTAGCTTCTTATAAGTTTATAGCCGTTTGTGGTTTAGCAAATATGCTCTGTAGATTCGACTGAGATTATTTCATAGGGTTGTGTTTACTTGCTTAAGAGTGTGTACCTATGTAGAAGCAAGCATACAAATATAGCCGTATACAGAAGGAAAGCTGGTAATAGTTACATAAAGCAAGCAAGCAGATTGAAGCAACGTGCATCAAATGTAACTGTTACAGCATGGAGTAACGTCGATCAGCGCTGGTGGACCGGCGCCGGCTACAAGCTGTCTTTCTGTAGGCATACCTACGGTCTAAGGGTGCAAACACCAAAAATTTGATACAATTAAAATGGATACGATGTGATGGGCAGTAGGCGTTTGCTTGAAAAACTGCAATAGAACCGAAATTGCCGTAATTACCATAATGAGCACTGAATACCTAAGCTACCTTGATATAATGTAAATTACTATTGTACTTCTCTAGCGCATCTAATGACCATGTATGACAGATGACCTTTTCTATCTACCTGCATAGGTACACAATTTGCGATTAGGTTTGATATATTATTTCCATACTAAGGTATTTGTATGTATCGTTTCTGCTGTGGACATTGCAATGACAAACCCTGAATATTTTATTACAAACCGTATGTTGTAAGATACTTTACTTAAAGCAAATGGCAAATGTTTTGTCCGCTAACACAACAATAAAATATCAATCCAGACATCTGAGAACGCGAGCCAAGACCATAATGTTCCACCTGTATTAGTCACAATATTGTGGATCCTAATTTAAACGTCTTGCGCCCACACATTCACATTTCGATCTTCGCTGTTTATCTTTATATAAAGCAATTAACTATCTATGATCCTAAACCTCTGTTTTTAACCTGTGGATCGCGCTCACGACACCTCGTCATATTTCTGCAGTTCTAGCAATGGATAGGTATGCCTTGGCTCATAAAAGGCACAAAAAGAGTTTGCACCTTAAAAAGTATAATGATCAAATCCTAACACAGCCTAGCGTGGGCATAGAAAAAGCGATATGGAGCCAGTACGTCAGAATATATCTCTATTGACTGTTCGCGCAAATAAAGTTTATGTGCCTCAAGTACTTCCTTCTTAGTAATCATCATCCTCCGAACCTTTTTCCCAACTATGTTGGGGTCGGCTTCCAGTCTAACCGGATGTAGCTGAGTACCAGTGCTTTACAAGAAGCGACTCCCCTGCCTGACCTCCTCAACCCAGTTACCCGGGCAACCCAATACCCCTTGGTTAGACTGACTGACTTCCTTCTTAGTAATATGCCATATAAAATATAGATCTCTTACCAGTTAAGTAGTAAGTAGAATAAAAAACAACGAAAGATCGAACTCGTGTGCGTGCTAAATAAAAACCAATGGTCGGCGATATAACAAATGAAAATCTAAATTTACAACTCCGTGACATTCGCAGAGTGAAATGTTACGATGTGGGTTAGGTGGGTTATAAACACGCACCCAATTGAAAAGTTTTCACATTTAACTAACACTATGTATGACAGTTTATAGTCCTTCAATAATTTAATTGATGCTACATATTTAGTTCAGATGCCTACATATTTAAGTCATATTTTTTTATTCGTTGTTAACGTTGTATAATATCCCGACAACTTTGAAAACAACAGCTACAAATCACAAGAGACTGCTCAAATCGTCTTCATGTATGAATCATCGTTCTAATAATGACTTTATAACACCGGCTTTGCTTATAATACTAGATCCTAAATACTTTCGAGATTTAGGTAAATATTTGTTAATACATAATAATTTACGGTACCGATACACTTGGCTATACTCATTAGGTATTCAATACAGGTTTAGGTTATAATTTTGCTAAACCCGTTAGCCGTAGTGGTTAGATATAATTTCATAAGTGAGCACGCTTATGAAGGCTTGATTTATTTATCGGTATCAAACTTACTACCTAAGGCAATGCATAGATCTTCGGTGGCATCCAACTTTTTTGTATGGAAAATTCATAGCCCATTCCATTCCTATCAAGCTTCCCGCAAACTTTAGTAGGTACCCACTTGATAAATCTGCAAATCTAGCAGATTAGCAGATACACGTTACCTATTAAAAAAAAATACTGGACTCAAGTCTACTTACTTTAATCGGTGTCCAGGGTTCACAAGAACCAGTGCATCGTGGACGTCGACGCCGGACCTGGGGGCAAACGAGACCGAGAGCACGAACGCTGTCACCGTCAGCCTGAAGCTGCCCAAGCGGCGGCTCACGGGACCACTGCCGTCTTTGGATACGGGGCAAAATAGTACTTCAGGTATTACTCATTGATACACATAAGGACCAATTGCTGAAGGGTAAGAGATGGCGAAACAAAGCAGAACCTAGGTTCTCAACTTCTATGATAAAGCATAATAAAAAAAGGGGAATGGTAGAAGACCCCTTTTGGTCCTAAAATTGTACAAGACGGAAAAAGAAAGAAAGATGGATAGGGATTTTTTAAAGTGTATTGTTTATTTCGAAGACACGGTGACGCTGCGACGACCGTCGCCATCTCCTCCGCCGTCGACTGCACCGGTGCAGACACCCATTACTATAAGCAAGAACGACTCGCTAGCTGAACGCGTGCGAAAGGTAAGTAATCATCAGCATCTTCTTAACATACCCATGTGTTGACAACATGTGCTTTCCGCACTTCATACCACATTAACACACATTTTGAGGAAACAACAAACAAGAAAGCTGTTAACCTTGACCCATTTGCCTGCCATTCCAGAATAATCGTCAATGTAGTCCATAGAGATAATAAATCATTTTCAAATCAGATTTACTCTAAATAAATAATATTTAAATAGAACATTCTTCTCATCAGACTAGTAACTTTATCGTAAAATTAGTTTGCAATGTTTTGTAAAATTAGTTTCGCAACGTCGAACGTTCTTTGTAAATATTTATGATATTCTTCAGAAATATACTGAGCGATTCACGGTATTGTTCACCTTGGGTTCACAGTCGTGTTATTACGAGTGTGAAGTGGGTCAAAGTGATAGAACCGTCTGCCGCTGAAGCCGATGCTCGTAGCTTTCAACCCGAACCGAACGCAATGCGCTGCTCAAAATAAACATAAAAGGTCACCATGAAAGTTAGTGCTTGGCAATGCGCTAGCTTTATAATTAATTGAGGAAATGACCTATTATCTGATTTCGCTACTTTAAAATATAGGTTTCTACTCTATATTTAGGTTGTTGCAAAACAGTTACGGCGAATGTTTTGTAACACAGCCTAATTAATGATTGCGCATTTAAAATCGATAGTATCGTAAATTATAAAGACGCAAAGTTTATTTGACTAACTCGTTCGTAGAAATAACTGAAGTCATTTGAATAAAAAAAATAGTAGCACCTGTTTCGGTCTCTTATTACGGAACTGTTCTATTTTTACAGATGCAGTTAATCAAATCACAAAATAGTTTTGAAAAGGAATCAAGTATAGAAAAAGATAGAGAAAGACGAAGTTTATCAAGAAGTAAAGAAGCTCATCATGAAGACAAACCTGCTCGGCCTAAAGAAGACAGAAGTTCCACGAAGGACGATGTTAACTTTATGATGCAGGTGACTCATACACCTAACTTTATCCTATGATAAAATCATGGCTAAGGAATAGAACACATTCCTGATTTATATTTTTATACATGGGTCTAACTTATGTACAATGATTCGGGTAAACTATTTAAGTATTCTCCTAAATATTAGAAAATCTCGCAAATCATTAATTCCATGGTTTATTCAGGTGAAGAGTTCTCGGACATCAGCAAGCTCGAAGCCTCCCGTTCGCGGCGGACCCTCACGAGACAGAGACGAGTCCGATGATGACACCAGCACTACTGGCACTGTCACTACCGAGACCACACTCGTTGATGTTAACGTTAAGGAGTATCAGGTACGGGACGAAACATTAGATTTAGTAGAAGATACATTACGAAATGACGATGATACATTCAAATCACGTTCATGTTTCACATCCAACTCCAACGCATTTGCCCTTAAACGGCTTCGAGATTATTTCCCAATTTATGGCGCACATGCTGCGCGTGCTATTTATGAATTATCCTGTCCAGATTTGGCAACTTGTGTACGTTGTTAAAACAGACGTAAACACTACAGCTATCTTTATTACCTCGCACATGCAAACCAGATATTCAAGGTCCTGTACATAGCTTTTGTTACGTAATTTCAGGAGCAGATAGAGAGTTTGAAACAAGAGGTGGACACGTTAAGGAAACGTTGCGAGAGGGTAGAGAAAGAGAAGAGTGACATATTGTTACGAAGGCTGGCGAACATTGACTCGGTTAACAAGTACAGTACAGGCAGATCCTCGGAAGTGCTGAAGCTGCAGCAGAAGGTCAATGAGCTAACATCACAGAATGAAGATCTGAAAGATGAGAAGAAACATCTCGCGTTGCGAGTTCGGGAAGTGGAAAGTGAACTTGAGGTAAGCATACGATTACATGCAATTGTAAAAAAAATTTAATGCTAGCTTTTTTTCCAATCGTAATCTGTAATTAGTCCGTAAAAATAGATACACCTACAGCAATCTAAGATATGAAGAACTATTAAGTGATTGAAATTCGATTCAAATTCCAGTCTCGTCCCTCAGTGGAAGCTCAAGCCCGGCAAATAGAACAGCTTCGTGCCAAACTACTGGCTGCTGAGACTCTGTGCGAGGAGCTCATGGATGAGAACGAAGACATGAAGAAGGAGCTAAGAGACCTAGAAGAGGAGATTGAGGAGATGCAGGATAACTTCAGGTAGGGTTACGTCACTATTATAAATTTTTAATAACAAGGTGTGTATGGAATCAAATCGAGAACTTAATAAAGGTATACATAATAGAAAGATCCAAAGAAAAAATATGGTTAAATGTTAGATTGCGAACTCATCTATTTTTAGATTAGCTTTTTGGTGTAGGTTTGTTATTTGGCAAGACACGAGAAAGGCATGAAATTCATTATTTTTAGACAAACCGCGCAGATGTGACTGACATATGAGAGTAAAATTAACTTTGTGATACGATTTTCTGATATGAATATTAATTGTACCTAAAGCAATGTATAGCCAGAACCAATACGTAAGCTAATGAGTAAATGTAAATATGAAACTGAGTTCATTGGACTCTTACAAATGAAATACTAAAATAGTAAATGGTATTTATGTATACCACTCAAAATTATATTTAGATGTTAAACCTGTATGTAGGCGGGTAGGTACTTATCCGATATAGAAACTTCTGATGTTATAAAATTTTATGAGAATTGCAATAAGGTAAACTGTCATGGGCTATATTGTTTTCAGGGAGGACCAAGCAGATGAATACTCATCACTCAGAAGAGAGTTAGAGCAGACCATTAAGAATTGTAGAGTTTTATCGTTTAAGTTAAAAAAGACTGAAAGGAAAGCTGATCAGCTTGAACAAGAAAAAGCTGAACACGAGAAGAAACTTTTAGAGGTAAGAAGAAAGTTTTACTCCCGGACGTACATGTCTATTCAAAGACTTGCATGGCCCATAAATATTTACTACAACAATGTCGATATATTACCTGGTCAAATATTTACAATCATAAATCTGTTTCTATCCGGCTAGCGGCCAGAACACCTGGTATCCTATTAAGTCATTTATTCCCTGTATGAATTGTAATAAATCATCTCAGCATTCGCTGGACCTGTAATTTATGTTCAGGCAGGTCACCATCACCTATTTTATGTATAGCTAAAATCTCCTTTAGACACAAACCACCTATCTTCTAATACTCACTTATATAGACGACTTAAAGATTTGACAGGTGCTTTTAACCAAGTGCCAACCCAATCAGATTCTTTACTTTACGTCTGTTTCCTTGTAAAGAATTTGTTCTTGTTGATTTGTCTCTTGTTCTAGTTCTGATCTAAATACACTTTCACAGTTGCCAAAAAGATGCTAAATTGTTATGCATACATGTATTCCAGATAGTTGGCGGCCAAGACGGGTTACAACGTGAGAACCGCATCAAGGACTTGGAGCAAGAAGTGGCGCGGTCTACGGAGGTCGCGTTACGGCTGCAGAGGGAACTCTCCGAGGCCAATGCGAAGCTTGCAGCGGCTTCGGGAACTCCCACTGCTAACCTTAAGAAGAACCAACTTACTGATGGGGTCAGTACTTCTTTTGCGATATAAACTTGTGAAGTAATTTTTGGACTTTCTGTCGGATTCATTCTAGAAGTACCAAGTTATTGCCCTACCCCTTCAAAAGTAGAAGATTGCTTAAGTTATCTGCGTATATCTTAGCCTATCTTTATTGATAAATGATATAGAAAATAAGTGTTAATTAAAAATTTGTATTCAGAAAGTGTCGCGGTCGTCGCTGACGCGTGGCGGTAGCCAGGAGGACCCGGCGCAGCTGCTGCGAGACCTGCAGGACTCCTTGGAACGTGAGGCTGACCTCCGCGAACAACTGCGTAACGCTGAAGATGAGGTAGCCATCCACACCACAATTATGTTACATAATATACCATACTTCACATTACTTCCCAAATGTCACGAAAAAATTTGAATGATGATGATTTTAAAGATGCACAATCGTACGATAACGTTTCTTTAGTATAGTGTATGCAAATAGGTAACACGATAATCTCCGCACATGCGTAAACACAACATACCTCTCTGCTTAATATAATTTTACAGCCGAGCTTGGAATGCAGTAAACATGCACAAATAGTTACAATTTAACGATAACTCATCTCTTGTTAACAGTAAAATGCCATTACAACCACTTATTTCTCCGATCATTTAGTTCCACTAGAAAAACAACGCATTCATTAGGGCATTAGCTCTCGTTCGACGGATGCCAGCTGGCCCATTGCCAACACATGTGTGACTCAACATGACGACACTCATTATGTATTATTGTATATCACATTGTTATTCTCTAAAAGCCGTATGTTACTTTTTAATTAAACCAGAAAAATAAGGAATATTATGTCCATACAGGCTAGTCGATATCGGCCACGAGTCGTCGGCAGAAGGATACGCCCACAACTTGTACCACAGTCTCCCCAATCTGATCCCAATTCACCTCAGCCATTTGTAAAAGATAACGATATGATAGAACCAAATACGATTCAGAGAATACTTGAAATGCAACTCGCTTTAGAAAAGAGTTTGTCGTCATTAGACAGTAGCCCGTCGTCCATTGGTGTTAACCAGATCACACAGTCTCCACAAGATCTCATTATTAGTTACTCTGAAGGTTGCCAAACGGATACCATTCTAATGCACGATGTAATGACCGACACGAAAAAGATCACACTTGATTCAATTGTACAAAGCTCTATAGATATTTTGGAAATGTACACCCAAACTGAAGTAGCATTTATGAAGAATAAACTGATGCAAACTGAATTTATGGGAACACATAACTTTGTTCAGACTGAAAAACAGAAACTGAGAAATGCTAGTGTGCAAACTGCAGCTAAATTATACAATGATAAAGGTCTGCAGGCAGTCAATAATAATAGCAAAGAGTATGTTGACGCTAGCACTGAAACGTCTAGTATTGATGGCGAAGAGACTGTGCTATCAGTTTATAGAGATCTACAAGTGGATTCCGTAGAAATATCCAGAATATTCGAAAAAGATAAATCTGAAAGTCCTCCTCTTACTCCAGACAAAATACCTGAATCTCATTCTCCCTATCCTTCCCCCTTCGTATCAATGTTCAGTCCGTTGGCTGTAAGATTGCCACTTATAGGTACTTATAAATAGTTTGCCCATTTAAATGTTGGTTTTCTTCAACCTGTAATTTGTCCTTAACAGAATCTTGATCAATCTTAGTTTTGGTAATAATTTAGATTAGAGAAATATTAATTAAAACTAACGAATATTTACAGGCAAATAATTTACGTAAAACTGCGTCACGAGTCGAGGACGACAATGAGTCCTTGCTTCTACAGCTGAAGAAAATGGCTACCAAAGCCAGAAGTACGTCAAACTACTTATATTGTGAAAAATCGATTGTGTTTTTCTAACATAACACCCTTTCCTAAGAATCACCGCACTTCTGAGACCGGTTGTGATTCATAATCTTCATGTTTATTTGACTTCTTGCATAACCATTAATTCATAACATTACCTTTGTTCCTTGATGTTTACTAACACGCTTGTCAGTGTACTTGAATTACTCGGCGTATTGATGGTAGCCATTTTCTCCAGACAGAATTAGACCTTATTGAATCTTTTACAATGTTTGGGTTTATACCACCATATTATTCAACATCCGTATCCAGAACAATGACTCAGAACCATGGAATTTGACTAATTTTCATCTAAGCCTTTGCTGTAATATACTAAAAAGACTTAAAGCTTATTATTTCGGAGCCAGAATATTATGCACTGTTCTAAAGCAAATAAAAATTATTTATAGGTCGTAAGCTGTCACCGACACCTCCATCAAATAAACTCAATATTGATGTCAATGAAAAAGATGGAAAAACTGATGAAGAAGATGCAGCTGAACTACGACTTTTACTTGAACTTAATGAACAGGTGCTTAAATCAAAACATTAACTACGGTCGCATTTATACAAAGAAGCCAGAATTTACTAAATAATAAATTTCAGGAAGCATCAGTTTTGCGGCGGAAAGTTGAAGAAACGGAACAGGAAAAGGATTCCTTGAAGAAACAAGTTAAAGAACTTACTGATAAAATCGCTAGTCAATCTAAAACGAATTCAACAGTAACACTTCGTAGAACAACAAATTCGAAAGCCAACAACTTGGCAGAAGAAAAAGTCAAAGTAAGTCACCTTGACTAGTGAAAACAAAGAATATATGAAAGAAAGAAGATTATTTAATTAAATAATGTATTCGATTTCCAGGTGTTAGAAGATGAGATCGCAGAATTAAGGAAAAAACTTATTGAAAAAGAAAGAGACTGCGAAAGGTTACATGCCGAACTCAGCTTATCAAAGAAACCGAAAGCTTCACTTATAAAGAGCAAGTAAGTAAACCTTTATTAGGTCAATATTACACAGGAAGTAGCTATAAACTACAATAATCGTGTTTTTTGTAGGTCACTCGATGGCGATCAACAAAATGTGGACTTGAAGAGACAACTTCAAGTCATAGAACAAGAGGCAAATGTTCTACGTTCTAAGACACAAAGTCTAGAAGCAGATAACGAAAAACTGCAATTAGAAAACAAAAAACTACAGGTATAATTGCGTACCTTGAGAATCATCATATATGATGGATAATAAAAAGTAAATAATTATTACATATACCTTTTTATTACAGCTATTGAAGAACGCAAAAACACTAAAATCCGACAAGTCAATAGAACAAAATGCATCTAAAATAACGCAGTTAGAAACTGAACTAAAAGAAGCTTTAGCCAAATTAAAAGAAGTTGAAAATAATAAAGACGACAAAACGGAGAAAAAAGTAAGATTCGGTGGAGAAATTAATAACAAAAAGGACGCTGACGCGTTAAAATCAAAACAGGAAGAATTAGATAAATTGAAACTCAACTTTAATAAGGTAAATTAAAGATAACTCGAAGGCAGAATTGATACATATGTTTCAAACCCTCACGCGATAATATACTGTTTTTTTTTACAGCTTGAAAAAGAAAAAGCTCAATTACAAGTTGCATTAAAAGCGTTGAAAGAAGATGCAATTAAATCGTTCAGACCCAGAGTTCCCAAGAAACCAACTGATCTAACTACAAAACTACAAATGAAAAGAATGGTCGAGGATTTGGAAAGTGAAATCGGTAAAACATAATTATTACTCATATCAATCCTTATTGACAATGCGATAGTCCTAATTGTAAATTGAAGCTTAATTAATTTAAATTTTGTGGTTTCTTTACAGGTGAAATGTATGTCATTATGAAAAACGCAGGACTTTCTGGAACTGAAATCAATACTAGAGCTCAAATGGAAAAAGATATTGAAGACATAAGATCCAAGTTATCCAGAAACGATTCCGAGTTTACAAACGAGAAGAATCGATTACAAACAGAAATTGCTAAACTAAAGGATCTCAACGCAAAGTTAGAAACTGACAAGACAGACATAAATAGCAAATTAAAAACACTGGAAAAAGACAATAGCAGCATATCTAGTCAGATCAAAACGCTACAGGAAGAAAAGAAGAGTTTAGAGTCACAAATCAGTAAACTCAATAATGAACTGAGTGAGTATTCCTATGATAATTAACGTTACTAATGTATATTCTAAATAATATACATTAATAATGAATATTCACACCTCTCTTTCAGAAAATGCAACATCACTGCATACTACTATGTCGGACTGTATGAAGAAAATAGAGGATCTGAAAAAAGAGATAGATGTAAAAGATAAAGAGATTGATAAGTTAAAGAAACAAGTGGAAGTTGTAAATAAATTAGAACAAGATAAACAAAAGTTGCTCAAAGAGGTAAGTACTTAAACGACCTATTTACTGTTTAGAGAGACATATTATATAACAAACCGTGATGGGTGAATTCTCTTATAATGTCTTGTCCTGCGGACTGCGGTTAATTGTAACATATAAAATTGATCAACACTAAAATGATCTGTTCCAAGGTTGGAGATAAAGCTAAGAAGATAGGTGAGTTAGAAAAGAAATTCAAAGAAGCAGAGGACAAATGTAAGCGAACCGAAAAGCAACTAGCAGTTCGTAAAGACAAAGTAGCTAAATTAGAAAAAGAGGTAAGAACACGAACCTTTACAAATCTTCCATTGATATAATTGTGCCTATACAAGTACATCATTAATCATTTTTTATTATAAAATACTAGCTTTCCCTGGAAAAGGAGCAAGCTGAGTTATTAGCTAACAGTCAGCGGCGTCTATCGGTAGATTTTACTAGCGAAAAAGACCAAATGCAAACCAAACTTATGAAAGCCGAAAGCAGTCTAATAACTCTCGAAACAGATTTAAGGGACATGAAATCTGATTACGAGAATAAAATCACCAATTTGGAATCAACAATATCTGCCAAAGATATTCATATAAAACAACTGGTATTTGGACGATCCCTTTGATAGAAAAGCACAAAGCATGTCCCCATTTTGGATTTCACCCGGTTTTCCAAATTTTAGTGCTCCGTTATTTTGTTTGACTATCCCTTACGAAGTTAGAGCAGCTATTTATAGATTTTTAGAACATGCGCATGTAAAATTATTTCCCCACGCCTTATAATCTGTTCCCTTTTACATTAGTGATATAGATTGCGATTTTCCTTTCATAGTGATCAGATATAATGAATCTGGAAGCTTATTAAAATATTCCACAAAATTGCAGGAAGATGCCTTACGAGATACATCAAACCAGAAATACGACGAAGCGATATCGTCGGTGGAAATGGCACAAATGCAAGATAAATTAGACAGAACATCTAAAGAACTTGAAGATAAACAGGAAGAATTAGCAAATGCCAAACGAGATCTAGAAAAGACTGAGAAGGAACTAGCTGCAATAAAATCCGAAATGTCGCAATTAAAATCAAGTATATCAAAATTAGAGAATGAGAAAAAAGAGCACGAGAACAAATTACAGGCAGAAAAGAAAGAGTCTAGCTACTGGGAGAGTAAAGCTTCGGAATTGGAAACTGATCTACAGGTAAGTTAACAAATTCACTCCTTTCATATGAACGTTGACGTTGAACATGAATTAAATTTCTAAGAATATAACTTTTCATAGGCTGAACGCAAGAAACTGGAGCGTATGCGCAAGGCCCATGATGTAGATATAAAGAACAAAGAAGCAGAATTAGCTACACTTAAAGGAAAACTAAAAGTATTAGAGCAATCGTCCGGTGCAGGTGCAAAGAAGATTTCTGATCTCAAGCAGGAACATGAAGAAGCAGTTAAAAGTGCGTAATTCACTTGATACAGTTTGAAAAAATAAAATATATGAATCTTTTTGTTATACCAAATATTCGTTGATTACAGAATTGGAGCATTCTCTTGCCGTTGAAAAGGCAGAGTACGAAGAACTGACGGGTAAATACGAAATATTGGAAGAAGAGCATGTTGTCACTAAAGCCAGGCTTACAGTGGAAAAAGAGCAGGCACAGGGGTAACTATTATTCCTCAAATCTTCTTAGTCAAGATTGTGAAGGATTATATTAATATCTATGTTTTTTCTCACAGTGAGTTAATACACGTCCAAAAAGAGCTGACCGCTGCATTAGCTGAAATCAAAACTCTCTCAGACAACTATGAAACGCAATCGTCAGCATGGACGAAAGAAAAGACTGAAATGCAGGTAAATACCGTCTGTATTTTTGAATGCAAAAATTTTCTGCTGGTTTTACATTCATTATTCCTCATTGTAGAATACGATATCGTCACTACAAGACCGGTTGTGCGGCGGAGGCTGGGAAGTGGAACGAGCTCGGCTCAACACTAAGCTGGAACAGCGAGAGCGTGAACTACGCACCGCTCAAGACCAGCGAGATGTCCTGCAGCATCATCACGACATGGCCAAGAAAGAGGTAAGACTGAAAAAAACCCGCAAGAGAAATACTTGCAATAGTAGTTATTAATTTACAAGTTTAAAACAGCTGGCATGCTTTAACCACTTTTGAAAAAACTATATTGTTCTGCAGTTGGAGGAAGCCAAGAAAAAACTGGAAGACTACGAGAGAGTCTCTAAGGTACAGAGGACTTTGGCAACAGAAAATTCCGAGTTGGAGAGAGAATTGTCTTCTCTGAATACGAGACTTGAACAAGCTGATGTAGCAAGGAAGCATGAACTTGCAGAGATGAAGGTTAGATACGAAGGCCAGATGAACACCATGAGAGACGAACTAAAGTCTTTGCACAACCAGGTAATACAATATTAACCAACAGAAAAATTATTCTGCAGTTAAGCCAAAGCAAATTCTTAAAAATGACATTTGTTTTTCAAGGTATCGAGATTCAGGCGTGAAAGAGACAACTATAAGCAAATGTTGGATGCAGCTCAGAAAACGATGACCGAAATGAAGAATGGTGACAAGAATGCAAGAACACCCAGGCTTTCTATATCTAGTACTGATGAGGTAAGTTTTGGATGCACTTCTTATGGGAAAATGGTCAGCTTAAATAAAAATAAAACTAAATAAAATTATGTTTTAGGAGGAGTACCGCAACAAAGTGGCGACTCTGGAGCAGCAGACAGCCTGCTTGGAAGATGAACTGTGTGAGGCTAGACTATTAGCTTCCAAACTAAACACAGAACTCATTAGCGAACGCTCTGCGGCTGAAGTACGCTTCTCCGAAATGCAGTCTAGATTGAATGAGGTAACACCACCAGACACCTTAAATTTCATAATTAAATGTTAACAGAAGAAGGAAATTTTGACATAATTGTACCTCCACAGTATGAAGAAGAAAGATTGCTATCGTCTGGTCGAGCGCGAGTGGCAGGATTGGCGACTCGTATGGAGCTAGCGTGGCATAAGGAACGAGACGAACAACAGCGATTGTTACAAGAGACCTCTACACTCGCCAGGGATCTTAGGCAAACACTCTTCGAGGTAACATACAGGTTCATATTTGATTAGAAGCTGAGGTCTGCGGAATTACTACAAGTTTTGCTATTTTTAGATTGAACGTGAAAGAGAGAAGGAAAGATTAGACATGAAGAGAAGAATAGATCAATTGAAGAGAACAACAGAAGAAGAAACCGAAGAGGCTAAGAAGAAGGTAGCTACCGACTTAAACAAAAAGCGAAATCTGCTCTATTTCTTAACAATTCTCTCAAACTAAATTCTCTATTCAGGTGACAGAGTTGCAGTGTGATTTGCTAGAGTTGCGAGACGCACACGCTAAGTTGCGAACTGCCAACGAGAAGCTACGGCGCGATAAGGAGCGTCATGACAGAGACCGCGATCAGAACAAACTCCTCGTCGGATCGCTCAAACGTGCTCAACAGGTCAGTAAATGAAGCAAGGGATTTCGCATCTTAAAAGATCTCATTTCGATATTATATCAAACTTAGGACTTATATTGCCTTTCTTCAAACATTTACAGGAGGATGACAGAATAATAACTCAACTCTTAGAAACAATAGACGACCTAATGAAGCAGAGTCCAGAGCTATTCCGCAATGAGCCGCCTGTCAAACCGGAGAAGAACTTGGTCACTCCTACACCTCCAAGACGAAATAGGGTATGTCGCTTCTAAAACAGTTAATTATTATTAGCTAGCTGTTTTCTCCCATGGGAACTACTGCCCGTACCGGGATAAAATATAGCCTATGGCACTCGGGAACAATGTAATCCGACCAGCGGTTCCAAAGATACCCCCTACACACTAACTAATAAATTTTCCGCCTTTATAATATTAGTATAGATAAAAACTTTACTTATCTTATTTTTGGGGCTTTTAATAAAAAATATTCCAAATTTGCTTCTTCGCATTTAGTCATCGAAGTCGCGGTCTCGGTCGGCAACGCCAGAGAGTGGCGCGAACGGCATAGAAGCCGCGTCTACTGCGGCGCGGCTCCGGCGCCTCACCGACGAGCTGCGAGCGTCACGCATCGCAGAGAGGCAGCGACGACACCAGGCCACTGCTAGAAGGTGATATAGCTACTTCCTTCATAGACTACAAGTTTTTTATTCCTCTTGCTTTAGTTCTATAAAATGTTAAGGATATTTTTTTATATAACAAACATACTTTCTAAATGGGAATTCAAGCTATGTACTTCGTTTGGCAAAACCTTCAACTGCCTTTTTGCTGTACCATGTTGTTTTTTTAGCCTTTTTATCGTCCCACTGCTGGGTTGCGGCCTCCTCTCACACGGAGAAGGATTGAGCGATAATGCTGTATCGTAAATTCATAAATTAGCTAAAGGTTGTGACTTGTTGTGGCTGTGCCTACATCGGATTATTCAAGAAATGCTTCTGTCATTCTTAGAGCAATGTCGACGGAGCCGCGAGACACGCTGTCAGTGTCACCGGCCACGCGCACACCATCCCGTGCTCCATCACTCAAGAAGCGATCCATATCACTTGAGCAGACTACTAAAGATCAAGTAAGTGTAGGAGTCACTTTTTGTATAAGGCTAATGTCAAAATTATATCTGCACTAAGCAAACCATTCATTAGATAGATATAATATTGGAAACGGCCATAAATAGGTATAATTTACACAAAAGATCTTCAAATACTGATGGTACTTACTTACATACATTTTTGTAAATAGAGCTTGATATGGAAATCCGTGGACGAAAGCAGCGTGTCGTCGATGCAGTCGCTAGACGGAGATGCGGATAACCGTTTGTTCACGATGCAACGTGACGCTAGCCTTGACAGGTATGATAATTGGAAACCCTCTATTTTTTACCAACATTCTTTGCAAATAAACGTTTTGTCTTTCAATTTTCCCTTTGACCCCTACTTAACCCGATATCTAAATCTTGACTAGAAGATAAAATTCCAAAGAATATTGGTAAAGAACGTTTTGGTAACGAAGGTTTTCATTGCATTCCTTTTACTTATACTTAATTATCATTTTGCAGTCGACTATCCGGTGGATCAGCCCAAAGCGAAGTGCTTCCTTCCGAGAAGAAGAAAAAGAAGAGTATCTTCGGCAAACTGAAGAAACTAACCAAGTCCCGTTCCATTGACGACCAAGTGCACACCCACGACAGCACGGAACATGTGGAATTCAGACCTATTGGCACTGTTTCTCAGGTAACTAAGCGTTCCATAAATAAATTTTTAAAAGGTAGCTTTATTTATATCCTAATTACATCTTTGGTTTGTACACAGGGTTCAGATTCGGATATGAGTGCAGCGGGTAGCAAACGCGACCTAAGAGGGCGCCTATCCGATATATTCAGCAGAAAAGGGCAGATGTCACGAACAAACAGGTAGTGTAATTATTAATTTACATTATGTTTTTATTTATTATATATTCCCTTCTTTTATGCTCATATACATAATGTTTTATTTATAACATTCCATTCTTTATGTTCTTTTGTGTCAACTGAATATTATAGTTTGAAAAATATTCATATTTATAGCAAAGAGCTGAGCCCGGAGCGGCCGGCGAGTGCAATGGGCGGTATGATGAGCTCATCGTCTCGGCCGCCTCTACGAAACGCCAGCAGCACCACACTGACCCGCGCGTCTCCAGCTAAACCGGTAATTTACTTATTGCTAAACCCTTATAAAGTAAGGCTTGCGATTCCTGGTTATCATAACTTGTGCAGATATAAGCTGCCTATGTAGTTCTTATAAAAAATATGTTTTACCCACAGAACGAAGTGCCAAGGCCAGCGAGCGCCACGCCAGCGGCAAAGAGGAAAGGGAAATAACTGATACTATAAAGATTCGCTTCATTATAGTGTATTTATCCATTTTCCTATGATTTTTCCACATAGCTTGTAATATCACAATACATATCAATAAAATAAATTATTCTGTATAACTATCGATAGAACACTACCAATCTATGAGTCTAGCCATTCTATTGAACTGTTGAGTACTAGTTAAAGCGGATTAAGAACTTTAGCCCGGATATCGATAGTTATGCATGTCTGATTTCCGCCGTCACAATATAGGTATGCGAACCGTGACGAGACCTAATTCCTTACGTCCTTAGTTTCCTTGTGAGCATAGCGAACACTCGCGTTCTGGCGTACTATCATAAACGTCCAGAATTCGATTAGCAGTGCTAATGTTTTAGTTATGTACTTTGTAACTTTATAATAAAGCTGTTGAATTAAACTCTCTTTAATTCGAGCCCAATGAAAAGCGAAATTAAAATATAGTATTAAACTACTTCTATTCAATTTCAATCATTTTTACATTTGACATGAATGAAAATAATATGCATTCTTACAAAAACGAAACAACAAAATAGACCAAAATAAAATAACCTCGTGGTGTTGGTCGCAATGTGGGAGAACAGATGCGAAGTGTGAGGGCGGCTAGCTCTGGTCCATGAGGTTGGAGTCCACGCCCGCGCCGCCCACGGAGTCCTTCAGGATGGACTCGAAGATAGGCTGCAGGTCCGGGAACGACTTGATCTGGGTCACGAAGTCCATCAAGTGGGGGTTCTTCTCTGTAATCACGATAACAGACATTTAATCAAACGCCACAATACTGATTATTCTGAATTTAATAAAGACTAGTTTGCAGGCTATTTATAGGAGGTTTGTATTAGATTTTATTATTTTACCTGCTTCGGGTATCTGTAGTAGAGCGGCGGCTGCTCTGAGCGCGGACCGCTTGAGCTCGTCCTGTTTCTCGTACTCTTGCTTCACTGAGTTCGCCTTCACCTTCATCGTGCATGTCGCTCTTAATGGCTCCACTAAACTTTCTAGCCCTGAATAAGAATAAAAAAATATTATATATAGCCCCCATAGACTCAAAGCAAACTGTATGGGTCACATAGTCTCTTAGAGGACATTTTCTAAGTGGCTTTTAAGAAGCAGCAGTATCTTCTATTGCATTTTGAGGTGACTTTTATCTATATAAGGCACACCAACAACTTATACACGATAATTAGGTATTACATAAGAAGGGTTTGTGTAAATAAGTCAATTACAGGTATGCACATCAATCACAGTGAACGTGATTAGACTTGACCACTTGTCAGGCTCAATTCGATGAGACATCAAAATTTAATGAGCAATAAAGATACTCGTTATTTACTCAAAAAACTACCTAATAATAAATATTATAAAGTCTGTTAAAAATACACAGGTTTCCTGCAGAAAAAAAAACTTATAACTACGATGAACTTACTCTGTAAAACAACAGCGGGGCACAGCTGTGCTAAACGAGCACACATGAGGTAGGTGAGCATCTTGATATCATAGTGATCGCGCAGGCCGTCTTCCACGTGGCGCAGGAACTCGAACACGTCCAGCCGGTCCAGGCACGTGCCCAGTAATGTGTACATGCACTCGAATGCTGCCTTGCGTAAATCGAGACCGTCGTCTACGGAGTGCTTGAAGGGACCCATCTCTACTTCTCTGATTAGCTCTTTCTGTTGGGAGATTAATATTTCATCTTTAGATATCTTACATATGATTACTAATATATAATTAAGGTAGGGTTATTTAATGGATAACAAAATGCTTAGCTTAGATGTCATATCGCAAAATCTCTTAAGAAACTAGCGGTGCCAAAATGCAGGTGTTTGGGAGACGAGGAACGTTAGTGGCTACGCCCTCATACGCCTTTAAACTCGCGCGTGATTTGTAAAACCAGTAATCTCCGTCAGATGTATCAAATAAACCGTTAAGGTCTATCGTAGCTGATCATTTTGACCTAGAAGAAGCCGCCCGACCCTACCTTGCGGCATCTCCGTTCATCTTTCCTTCCTTCGTATAACCCACCCCCTTGTTCGAAATCATGTTTATAAAGTAACTGCTATCTAGACCAGGTGTATATCTAGGTTACCTTGACTTTGGTCTCCTGGTAGATGGTGGGCAGCACGTGCGGCAGCAGGTCGCGGATGAGCGAGGGCTTGTTGTGCGCGGCGGAGTTGAACGCCACCAGCGCCACGCGCCGCACGCCCAGCTCCGGGTCCCGCAGCGGCACCAGCAGCTCCGACATGCAGCCGCGCAGCAGCGGGTCGATCGCTTGCGGCTAACAACAATATATAAATTAGAAAATATATGTTTTCACGTCAACATTTCCATATACAAAAACTGGCCAAATGCGAGTCGAACTCGGCAAAATCAAACTCAAAGAGGTTTATTCAAATTAGACTAATAAATCAGCACTTTTCGAACGACAAAAATAAAAGACCACCCCCAGTACGCCCACCCTTCACCACTTCCTTTGTGTTTTTGTTGGGAAGAAAAGGTGGCATATAACAACACAAAAATGAGGAAAACAATACTTCACAATAAAAATTTGTATGTACAAAAACTGACAAACTGCGAGTCGGACTCGACACGTACAAAAATCACATAAATGTAAAAATACTTATTTTATGATAGTTTTTTTTTTAAGTAATTCTTGTAAAAGCGGCAACATAAATAATCACCTGTGAAAATTTCAGCGGTCAAAAATAAATGGAATAACTTACCTGATCTGATATCGTGAATTTGACGGCAGTGACGGCAGTTGTCCTTGTGAGTGGTTCGGGCGACTTGAGGAACTCCTTAAGGTGTGGTAATAAGTCTTGAGGCTCTAGTAAACATAATTTTCCTAAGCATTCGGCCACCTGGAACAAGATTGTTGAGTAAATAACAAGTTTATTACCTCTTTTCATGCTATACTTACATGAAAGATGTTTTATACAATGCTACAAAACTATTAAAAAACTCACAACATTGCGAGATCCTTCTTCCGCGCACTGACAGTGCTTAGACAGCTGCACCCAGATTTCAGGTATAAACGGTCTCAACGCTTCCACGCCTTCAGGCGTGCACGATTCACATGAGATTATCTGGCAACAAATAACAAAATGAAATCATCATCATATTTAGGGCCAATTTTTCAATCGTCAGTTAACTTCTATCTGAGGAATAAATATGGCGGTTCAACATATTTTCTATAAAAAACTGTCAAAACATCAAACATTTTAGTCAAACAACAATTTTGACTATTGAGAAATTGCCCTAAATGAAATGAAATGTTTATTCTAAAAATTCAGTAAATATGTACATATTCACTATGTTGATAACATTCTTTTACTACATTTTTTAAAACTATAATTATTTAAGATGACATCTTACCTCCCTCAAAGAGTGTAACAACAGATATTGCCGTTTAGGTTGCGCCTCGATCTCTCCCAGTATGAAGGGTAGGAACTCGGGCAGGTTGCCCACAGCGACGGACCCGAGAGCGTAGCTGGCGGCCGACTTCACTTCTTCCGATGACGGAGTGAATGACGCCAAGAGGACCTCTTTCAAGTTAGGTATGGAGCTTAAGTCTCTAAAAGGGAATGATAATAATTAATTAAGAGGCATCGTATGGGCACTCAGTTGGGAACAATGTCTTTCGTTATTAGTTTTTAGAATGCCTCTAAAACAACTATAATAAAATATCGGTAAAGGTTCGTTTTTCATTTTTACACGTTTTCTTCAACCATTCCACGCGCATAAAAAATCGAAGGATTAATTGATAAGGAAGACACTTCGTCACAATAAATCCAACAAAATATGATCCTAAAAAAAAACCCCCGACCCAAAAAAGTACGCAATAATTATGACAAAAGGTTGAAAACGCTAAACCCTATAAAAAGCAAAAAATAACTTTTAACACTACGTAAACTAAATTTTGACGTGTCGGGGGACCGCTTTTTACCTTCATAAATACTTACATAAATCTAATGATACCTACCTAATTACAACATTCGTTTAAAAAAAAAACACGTATCTAAAGTAATGAATTAGAGCGGTCCCCCGACACGACAAAATTTAGTTTACGTAGTGTTAAAAGTTATTTTTTGCTTTTTATAGGGTTTAGCGTTTTCAACCTTTTGTCATAATTATTGCGTACTTTTTTGGGTCGGGGGTTTTTTATTTAATTTATATTATCTCAAGATGGGGTCGCTATATGCGATCTCGGCCAAAGGAAGTTGTTTAACAATCCTCATGACAAACTGGCTCTGGGAGAATTGCACAGATTGAGAAACAATAAAGATTAACCGTTGGACATTCTAGATTTTCAGCAAAAATATAAATCGGTTTATCCGTTTCATTCCGGCATTCCAGGGTTTCATCCGCCACATCCCATTTGCAGCATTAGGTTCTCGTCAATCAGAAACATGAAGAGAACTCATCAAGACAAATTCAACGAGCCCAAACTCGATGGGTTTACTAAAAGGCAGTTCAGGGTTACGTTTCCTACCTTCGTGCCCTAACAGCAGACCAGCTCAGTGGTTCCAAAAGACATTAGTGTTTCAAATTTCAGATCCCACATATACTTGCAAGTAAACTGAGCGTGTAACATTCCTATGACATCTAGCAAACGAGCTGATGACCTTGAAGACCTGAACCGATTTCCACCAAACATAGCTAAGAACACTCCCGACTGACATACCTTTTAAACAAAAAAAACCGCATTACAATCGGATCATCCGTTTGGGAGCTACGATGCCACATACACACACACACACACACACACACACACACACAGACACGTCAAACTTATAACACCCCGTCGTTTTTGCGTCGGGGGTTAAAAAAACACTTTTTCTTACTAAACACATTTTATCTTGTTGACAAAGAGTCTGCAATAGATTTAAAGAAGCTTTAACATTAGTACACCACACAACAGATTAGTACACAACAGGTTAGTAATCAAAACTGCAATACTCACAAGTGCCTTCCGATCTCGGCGAGTGCCAACAAAGCGAACATATGATGTGCGTCGGATGTAGGCTGAGCGGCGTCGCGCAGGAACCCGCGCACCACTTCCAGAGCATCCGACCCGCCCTCCACTACCACTGCCGCCACGCACTTCGCGAGCGAGTGGAACGCCTAAAGAAACGATAGAGAATACAATAAAAAACAAAAAAAAATGCAGCTGAAATTGTTATTTCATGTGATTTCGTTTAAGAGTTGTGATGTCTTTCGAATATAATGAGTTTGCAATATACCGAAAGTAAATTGACAACAAAAGTAAGTAAGAATAACATTTTTATAAAAATTTCATAAAAATATATAGGTAATACAGATTTTATATAGTACATATACCTTCTCTTGTGCTTGAAAAATAAATATAATATGTATATGTCAAACAAATCAGTTCAGCCCAACGTGAGATAATTGCGCACAAACAAGCATGCAGGTCAAACTGAGAACCTCGTTTTTTCAAGTCGGTTAAATTAAACATACATTGATTCACATGTTTCCAGCAGTAGGTACCTGTTTGATATGATGTGCAGAGGCGCTGTGGTCGTGCAGACGGTGTACGGGTGCTACTAGAAGCGCCAGCAGCTCCCGGCGCGAGCAGCCCGCTACGTCAGCGGCTACTAACGCGCTCAATACTCCTAGCATCGCCTTTAGAGCACCACCTATACAATAACAGAAAATAAATATACGATATACAATAAAATACGCGGTTTCGTACGTCGGGTGTTACCGTTTCATGTTCCCAAATGAAAAATGGTCAAAATAATTTATGTAATTTATCGGATCCAAACTGTGTTTCGGAGGGCACGTTAAACTGTCATTCAACATCCTTACCAGTCGTTACGGATAGCCAGAAGCCAGTAAGTCTGACAACAGTCTAATCAAGTGGTATTGGGTTGCCCGGGTAACTAGGTAGAGGAAGTCAGATAAGCAGTCGCTCCTTGTAAAACACTGGTACCCAGCCGCGTCTGGTTAGACTGGAAGCCGACCCCAACATAGTTGGGAAAAGGCTCGGGCGATGATTATCGGAGCAGCGTGACACACCAGCGCCTGCACAGTTAGCACTCACCTTGCAGCAGCGGCGACTTGGCAAGCGCGAGTATGTTCGGGGTGAGCGCGTGACGCGCCTCAGGTGTGAGCGCGGCGGGGCAGCGGATGCAGGCGCCGCGAACTAAAGCAAGCGCCGTCTGTGCGCAGTGCAGGTCCGCCTCGCACACTAACGCCGGCACCTCTTGTAGCACCTGTGCATCAGAACAAGCTTTAAATAATCATATTTTGCACTTTTGCAAATATTCTGAAATCAACCAGTTAGAACGTACACGCCCGAAGCATACGAGCAGCAAAGTACGTGCCACGTGCGTAAAGTGCACGCGGCAAACCCCCGAACATTCGCTAGCGTGCGCGACACCACGCGGCAAATCGAACAAGCAACAAGAATCCGTGAACTGTCAGGGAGACTGCATCGAAGCAGCTTCAGTTGTACGCACACTCTCAACTGGGACGGTTGTTGATTTTGACTCACGTGGCAGATGCGACTTATAGGATAGGATTATAGGACCTTCATCGTGTACTGCTTACACTAGGGCCAGCCGCGCGCGAAAAATGATCATCAGCTTTGATCGAACGTGAATAACAAAAGCCTAGATCTATTCGGGAAACAAAACAAGTGAAGAAATAATACATAGTACATACCTTGCTCAACAGCTCTATGCTAATAGCGTGGCTGTAGTTTTGCACCAAAGTATCAAGAAGGACGAGTGTCGACAACTTCAAAGCTCTCTGGTTTTTCCTCAAGAATGATCCGAGAATCGGTACAGCATCCGACTAAAATAAACAATTATTAATTAAACAACGATGTTTTAAATATTTTAACTATGTTTTGTGAAATATAATATAATAGCTTACCAGAATGGGTGTAAGATCAATCCTCAAAGGTGACGAAGCTACTTTGGTGAGAGCTTTCACGGTAGTCAAGCGAGTGATTTCGTTGCGCAGTCGCTCTAAGAATATTGGGAGACATACGGGAAGCTCGTGCTGACAAAGAAATTAAACATTATGAATGTACCATAAATATAAATACTACTTAGTCTAAAAGAAGAAAGATATTCTTAATTCCAGCAAACTTGACATAGGACTGAATGTGTATTAAAATTGATAAGTACGTATATGTTTGAAATGACATCATGTACATACATATATCATCATTAATACACTTTTTTTATCAGAAATGCAACATTTAATACATATTAGTTCATAATAATTTAAATACATAAAGTAAATAATAATTTATATAAAACAAATATTGAACGTACTTGCAAATAATCACCAAAATGGCATAGCAGTTGTCCGCAAGCAGCTATAGCTCTCTCCTTGACCTCCTGGTCCATGTCGGTGGCGCGCAGACGTACCAGCGTGCACTCGTACATCGCGGGGATGAACTTCTGCAGTTCTTCCGGAGGTGGCTCCACGCGCATCTCCTCTGTCTCTGATGGTGGTTCTACCTGATCTGTTGTGAATAGTGACGTCATTAGTCAATGACCGATTTTTCTTTGTAGAAGAAAAACACACACACACAAACAAACAGGTATACACTTATAGCAGTAGTACAACACATAGATACGTCCTACATAAAGTAAGTCATAAAATCGTAGTAAAACCGTTCTACAAAAAATCGGTCCGATAACCTGTCCTACAAGAGTCTGACGAAGGCGGACAGCCTAAATAACAATATTTAGGCTGTCCGCCTTCGTCAGACTCTTGATCACTGAATTTAAAAAACAAGTACATATGTACCTCGTAATTTGACTACCATCTCACGAACACTAGTGTCTCGAACTTTATAACACATTTCCGTAATGATACTTACCTAAAGGTCGCATAACTTTGACAAGAGTCTGGAGTACTCGCAGGGCTTCAGCAGTGACTTTGTAGAAGGGGTCGTGCACACAGCACAGCACTGCCGGCAACAGAGCCGCCACGTGTGGTCGCATGGTCGCCGATGGGTGGCCGCGTACTAGGCACACTACGAACACTAGTGTCTCGATCTTCATGGAGGACGCTGTGCTTTTGTCACTGTAGGAAAGGTCAAATTTTGATAAAAATTGTTAAGATCCTGATTAAAATAAAAATACTATATTCTCAGTAAGCGCAAGATTTGGACCTATAAAATTAAATACAAAACCATAACAATTGTGTTCGACATCATCATCACATTAGAACATTTTCACCAGATATTATTATGTATAAGGGAATTTCTATTTCAAATAAGGAAGATATGAGCAGGAACTCAGAAAATAAGTCTCCACAGATTTTTAGCCCCTGTGTTGCCTAACTTACTACAGATTACAAAAACCTATTATTTTGAAGTTAGTACCCTTACAAATAATATCAAATAAATTCTGTAATACAAGTAAATTCTGATCGCAAAACAAAAGGTAGAACGGTTTCAATCCGCAATAGGTTAGCTTAATAATAAAAAATCTGTTCTACTCACGTGAGTGCAGGCGTGAGCGCGCGGATGACGCGGGCGGCGTGGTCGACGAGGCAGCCGGGCGCCGCCGCCAGCAGCTCGCGCAGCAGCGCCAGCGCGCAGCCCCGCGCGCGCACGCTGCGCCCGCGGATCACGCGCAGCGCGCCGCGCACCACGCCCGACACCTGCACCACGAACAAGGATTAGCTACTCTACTCACCACATCGTATCTCTTAGGCTCAGCGCAGAACGATAGGAGCGCAACAAAAAGGATTTTTATGAGATAAAAACTGCGCGAGGTATAGCGAAAACGCGCAAGTATTTTTCCCCGATTTAAGCCTTCACCCTTCTTCAATATTAGGTTTAATTAATTTTCTAGTGTCCTCTATGTTATATATCCTCTATGTTGCGCGACTTCGCTGAGACTTAATGTATTAAAAGTAAAAATGATTACGAATGTAGTGTGTGGACACTACAGTCGTAATCATTTTTACTTTAAATGAAAAAATAAAAGCACATTAAAATCTTATGTGAATACCAATCATGTAGAATGAAGAGAAAATCTGATGGGAAAGTAAATTATTTACTGCTGGCTTCATTTAGGCGTCACCAATGAGCTCAACCATCCCTTTTCTAGTTACACTATAATTTAAACTACATGCAAAAGAGTGATATTTTCCTAGTTTAAAAATAATAAATTAGACTTACCCTTTGCAACAACAAAGCTTGCGGTGAATTGTCGGTCGGCACGATAGTAATTTGCAAAGCCGGTGGGGGACGGGTAGCCCTCAACAAAGCCGTGTACGCACTCAGAATATCACACTTCACATTTTCTTCGCGTTCTAGAACATTCAACAAAAAGGCTGTTTATTACCTAGAACTTACATGTGATTGGTGTACAATGAATAAAAGTAATGCAATGTACCTTTGAATCTAGCAATTAAAGCGGGTGATACAGTTTGGTACATTTCACCAAGTAGTTCGTGACGAGTTGCGATAACTGATTCTAAGCACTTCGCTGCCGCACGACGCACCTGGGGATAAACGCAAGAGGGATTAAAAACTGATAATCTACTACTTATTCAAATCTATGGAACAATAGCTTGTGACTGTATCTTAATAAGATGGTCAGTTTTGGACGCTCAATACCTTCAATTTAATAACCATTTATATATTTGAAATCAACAAGTAAATATGGTGGTTGTTTGTACAAAAGCCATCAAATTAATCAAACACAAGCATTCTTGAGACAAAAATTACGTGGCGATTGAAAAATCGGCTCTTAGTATAAAAGTTATCTTACCTTCCAGGACATATCATCATCATCTGAGTACTCTTCGGAATCGGACTCTGGTTCAGCATCAGGAGTGAAGGATTCATCTTCCATCTCCTCATCTTCACCTCCACCGTCTTCCTCTTCATCCTCATAGTTGTAGTTAGGATCATAAGTGATCATTTTCAGGCAGAGGTCGATTATCTAGAGAAACAAACAAATTTGTTGAATAAGTAACATATCTCTAAAGAGGCAAAGGTCAAGATTGAGTCATTTGTTTATCATCTACTGCAGAAAGGACTTTTTTTTATTTTATCCTAAATCAAGTTCTAAGTACAATAATGAACTAAATCCTTACTGTAGGGATATGGGGCTGCACTTCCTTAGGACACTTAAGTACAAAGGCTTCAAGAGCTTGTAAGCAATGCTCACGGAGTTCTTCATCAGCATCAGTAGAATATTCTAGGACCTGTGGCGCAACTCGCCACAGCTGCTCTCCAAATCTATGACCTGCTTGGCGACTGAAACATTTAGCTAAGTTAATACCTTATAACATAAAGTTTATCTTGTTTTTTTTATTATGTATGTGATCTTACCAAATAGATGCAATACACTGTATGTGAGTGCGGCTGACACTGGACGATGTGGAGGAACTCAGCCCCTCCAGCAGATGATCAATAAGTTTGTTGTACAATGACGCATTGCAAGACATGACCAGATGTGACAATGCAACTATGGTGCGTTTACGGACGGCCTGTACAAATGATGTTAGCATGGTTAGTTTATGGTAACTAAACGTTCATGATCATCAATTTCTATCTATATTTACTACACAGAGAAATTAAATTATACAAATCATCACAATGAACACAACCACCGAAATAACATTAATTATATGAAGTACATATAGATAATTTCATATGCATATAGCTTTGTAATTATAAATACTATAGTTATTTAAATTTATCTCAAAATACCTGACGTGGTGAAGCGAGTTGTGGCAGAAGTGAATTGAGTAACATGGGGTGAAAAGATATGAGCAAGCCTCCAAATCTGCTTAACAGATCAGCCAATATGTCCAAAGCCTCCAGTTGAACTGAAACATCTTCTTGCTGAAATTTAAAATGGTATTTATTTTGAGCTATTATTGAACAAAATAACTGTGGGATAATACCAACAAATATAATATCAATGGGTTTACTGTATTATCTTAATGGTAACTTACAAAAATCTAAAATAAGAGCACATTCATTCATCATCACCTCAAGCTTGTATAAGGTTTGTATGTTATTTATTTTTAAACTGACTTAAACACTAATGTTATAAAAGGATTACCTTCTCAATAGCACTGCTGAGTTTTCCAGTTATTTTCTTACACACATTAGCAGCCAATGTGTTGGAGCCCAATGGTAGTTCCGATATGACAGTTTTCAAGCCAATGCTGCTGATGTCTCTCAGTTGTTCTGTGTCTGAGAGCATGTTTGCACACAGTGTGTCCACAATACCCTCCACTTGATATTCTTTGACTTTATTCACTAGAGGACCGAGACTGTAATATAACAGAAGGGTATTATTCAAATTCACTCATTAATTTAAGTCACTTTAGATGTGAGTATGGTTATAAAGATCACATACCATTTCACAGCTAGATTTTGCACTTCACCGTTCTTATCTTCCAGGAGGCGAAGGAGCATTTTGACTACTTTTCTCTCCGAGTCATCGTCAAGCTTTATACTGTCTTTTTGTAATTCAGTCATCAAATCGTTAGTAGCCATGAACCTGAAGTCTTTGTCGTTCGATGTCATCTGAACACATTTTTTAAGACAATGTTATTAGCACGCAATTAGGGAACGATTAATGAATTCTATTCTGTGTTATTATGAGAACGCCGGCTTACCTTCTCTAGAAGATTTGCAATTTGATAGGATACACTAGCCATTTTGTAATGTGTTCAGTCTCTGAAATCACAATAGAAAACTACAAAAGCCAAATAAAGATAAAGTTAACAATTTATCATGAGTAATTGGTGAAGAAAAAACATTTGAATGATTATTCGGGAAATAAAAGCGACGAATCGAAAACTTGCTTCGTGGTGCTTCGCTAAAATTGTATAGACAAAATAGGACAAGTTTAGGACTTGTCAAAATGAAATCGATTAAATATTCGCTGTGGCATATTGCATTCGATTTCACATGAATTTGTGTTTTTAATAATAATATATAAATAGTTTCATAGCCTTATTGGTATTTGCTACAAATTTATTGGCCCAATTTGCATTTGATCGCTCAAATTCATAAAATATACTTGAAAGACCAAAGATTAAATTAAAAAAACTATATATCTATAAGATAATAGTATCAAAATGTCTGCAAGTCAAATAAGGTGCTAGACTCTGATAATTTATCATGAAATAAAGAAAAAATCATTTTTGCTACAACAGGTGAACCCTGGATACGGTTTCTTACCCAGCGATCGAGTGGAATGTGAAACTCGAGGAACGTATTTAATCGAATCAAATGATCTTTATGTCACATCACTATTTTACTCACCATACTCACCAAAGAGTAAAATAATACTATGGAAAAAGAGAGCCCTCTCGCGATGTTTTTATGCAAGCAACTTTGAAGCGCCATCTGGAGTTTGCGACCAAAAGTAAATGTGTGCTATACATACGTATACTTACCTATATGTATTTATAAACATAAGCATAGTTCCCCATATACCCGTTCGCCGGTAACAAGTTATGTTTAATTTTCTTATTGTTATGCTTTGAAATACATTACAACAGGAAAATTAAACAAAATACTTTTTACTGGTAAGCAGGTCTACTAAAATCAAATATTTATTTGCTAGGAATTACACAAAAATGACCAAAATACACAGACAAGCGTACGCGCAAGTTATGATGGCGGTCATCTTGTGAAGTATGATGTGTTACTATTACCAATTAACAAAAAGGTCAGATAGGTTCTCAGATTGAGAATTTTTAAAAACCAAATTTAACTAGAATTCGTAATTTAAATCATCTTCTAATTATTGAAATACTCTCGTATTTTTGTATAAAAAGGTAAAATAATTAATTTTCAATCTACTTACAGAGACATCTATCGTGAAATAGGTAGCAATATGGCATGTTTTCACGTTTCATGTATAAGATGGCGCTACTTTCTTTACGACAACTCTCAGTCAAGGTAACTGTCCCCCCCCTGATACTCACTGTAGAGTATAGAGAACAAGAGAGTTTATGAAATGATGATATTGCGTCTTTGGGTACTTTTGTCCCAAAACTGAACGATAACAGAAGCAAGCTAGCAGCAGCATGCCAGCAGCTTTGTTATATGTACAAGATTTTATATTATCACCTGAAGGTACTATTATACTTACGAAAGCTCGAAAGAGGAGGATTCGCAGAAGTACCGAGCAGAGTTGAGCAACCAACCGATAAAAGAAATTCGACAAACAGTAGAGTATTTGTATTTCACACAGTGGTTCATGTACTCATTGTACATTAACTAGAGCTGGGAATAAAATATCAGCAGTTCATCATTCAAAGTTAGACACTCCCTCGACGGTCAATGAAAATGCACTACTAAGGGCATTGACTTAAATTCTACGTAGGTAGTACACATATTATATCGATGATTAAGGGTTAAATATTGAAGGTTGTGCAATGTTTTTTAGCGACAAAATCTGTGCTATTATCGATTTATTTCACTTAGGTCTAGGTGCCACCTTATAGTAAATCTGTGCTTACGTGCTTACTATACTCTATGGAATCTGTCTAAATGACAGTCTGATTGTTTTGACTTTTTGAATTAGGTTATAAAATGCAAGTCGTGTGTGTAAGCATGGGGCTAGAATAAAGAAATAATATTTTAACGTTGAAAATATAATTCAATATTTTATATCAACACCATGGATCTATTCGTCATCAATAGGTATCATATCTATACTGTCTAAAATTAAGATAAATCAGAAAACATATCAAAAAACATATCCTAATCAAATGATTGTATTTCTTTTTCAGATATAGAGATACGAACGAAGATGAAGTTGTAGACATAGTAGAACAGGAAGCTCAGCATTTAGAGAATTTGAAGAAACGAATTGCAGAAAGGAAATCAGCATATGCTACCAAAAAGCCATCTAATGTTATTACTCTTAAACCCCAAATAGTTGTAGAGGAACATGAAGAAAAAGATAAAGAAAAACTGGATACAGCGAGTGAAGATCCTCAAGTCCATACTAGTACTAACGTAGTACAGAAACAAGAGAGGAAAAAGGCTAAACCTTCCCATGAATTTAAGGTTTTAGGAGTTAATGATTTTGAAAAAAAAGCGAAGGTATGACTTATTACTATTCTGAAGAAGTAACCTTTAATTACTTAGTAATATATTAATTGAAGCATATTTACTTTTTCAGGTTTCCAGAGTATTGCCTTTCTGGCTATCACATCCATTTCACATATCAACAAGTTTAAAATCATCATCTTGTTCTGTTGAGGACCAAGATTGGTTACACAGCACACTGAAGACTACATTGTTAAGTGAAGGTGTCAAAAATTTGTTTCCTGTGCAAGAAAAAGTTGTTCCATTTATCCTGGATGAACACAAATTAAGTTACCCATTTTGGCCTCATGATATTTGTGTCTCGGCTCCAACAGGTAGTGGAAAAACTCTGTCTTTTGTCCTGCCTATAGTACAGGTATTATTTTGTTTTCAGTAATTAAATGTTCTATATTATTTAATTCACATTTAAAATACTGTATTCATTTTTGTATAGATTCTCATGAATGAAATTGGATGCCATGTTAGAGCCTTAGTGGTTTTGCCAGTCCAAGAATTAGCAGCACAAGTTGCGAAGGTATTTAAAAAATATTGCATGAAGACACGGTTAAAGGTTGCATTATTGGGAGGATCAACACCACTGCAACAGGAGCAACAAAGTATTGTCAGATACAGTAAGTACAGAACAAAGACCTGTTATACTTAAAGGGAATGTGAAAAGAAGGTTTTGTAAATAAAACAATTGTTCACTTTTATTTCAGCTGAATCATCAGGATGGGTTAGTGAAATTGACATTATAGTGTGCACAGCTGGACGCTTAGTAGAACACCTACAAAACACAGAAGGATTTTCTTTGAAACATTTGAAATTTTTAGTTATTGATGAAGCAGACAGAATAATGGATCACATACAAAATGATTGGCTTTATCATTTAGACAAACACATCAAACTGGAGAATGAGCTAATGACTGGACGCCACTTCAATGCATGGTCCAGTCTAGTTGAACAAAAGCCTCCACCCCAGAAATTGCTGTTCTCAGCAACTCTGTCTCAGGACCCTGAGAAGTTAGAACAGTGGGGTCTATTTCAACCTAAATTATTTTCTGCTGCCAAATCACAAAATTTTGATGATGAGGACCAAATAAGGCTATATGCCACACCTGAAGAATTAACAGAGCAATGTATCACATGTGATGCTGAGCACAAACCACTTGTGCTCTATCATTTCTTAGCTGAACAAAAATGGGACAAAGTGTTATGTTTCACTAATGCAGCAGAGGCAGCCCACAGATTAGCTGTCCTGCTTAATACCTGGGGTAGTGGTAAATTTAAAGTAGCTGAATTATCCTCAGCATTGGACAAGTCAAAAAGGGAAAGTGTACTAAAAAAGTTTACACAATCAGAAATCAATGTGTAAGTTAACCCTTTGGGTATTTATGCATTATGTGCTTAAAAATGTTATTTTAAGTTTCTGTTAATAATTTCACTTGCAGCCTAATTGGGACAGATGCTTTAGCAAGAGGTATTGATATCTCTGACTGCAATTATGTAATATCTTATGACCCCCCAAGAAATATCAAAACCTATATACATAGAGTGGGCCGCACTGGTCGAGCTGGATGTATTGGACATGCCGTTACTATCCTATTACAGAATCAAGTAAACCAGTTCAAGGTTAGTACTTATCCAATCACAGGTACATTCTCAAATCCAACTTAGACCGTAATGCTCTATTGTACATAGTAAGTAAAGAGATTGTAACGAATTTTGATTTTAAAATCTTCAATTTCAGGAAATAATACAAGCTGGTGGCAAGGCTGAACTCCCACAAATAACAATCGAAGCGGATGTTCTTGACCGTCTCACAAGCAGCTACCAGCAAGCAATAAGCGAGACAAAAAGACAAATTCATGCTGAGATTGATGACAAAGTTAAGAGGTCTTTGGAAATTAAAAGAAGATTGAAATCAAAACCACAAAAGCGAAAACTTACTACATGATTGTTTTTATTACTTTGTAATAGATTAAGAAGTAAATTGTTATATAACATTAAAATAATTTTTTTATTAAGGCGGCTCCTAGATCTACAAGTATATTGTGAATTTTTTTTGTCGCTAAAAATCATTACGCAATTTTCAATATTAACCCTAAACGACAATACATTTGCACAATATCTTAATACATGTTTCGGAATTTTATTGTGGGTCTAGGAACCGTTTATGTTTAAGAAAAACCCTGACTTCATAGCAAACAACTTCCATACTATTATTTGTGAAGTTCGTCAGGGAGCGAGATACTCGGGAAAATATATCGGAGCAAATGAAGGAGTACAGCGAGGCAAAGTAAGCCGAAGTGCCACTATTCATCCGTCTTTAGAACGGATAGAACGACCAAATAAATGGCGCAATAAAGTTGATTGTCTAGGCAGAGCATTAGAGTCCACTTTTTATCCAAGTGCGGGTAGAACAAAGAGTAATGTAGTGGGGCAGTACTTCCTTAGCGATGTGGTTAAAACAATGGCAGGCGGTAACCAGCAGCCTGAATTTTATATTATTTTCAGAAAAACGTTTTTAGTTCCGCCTATAGTCTGTTTTTTAATCTCGTAGACTAAATTGACACTTGCAAAATGTCAAACTTCCAAATAATTTTGCTAGCTCTGTGGTGCAGTGTTGTACTTACGATACCGGTTCGTTGAATCGTAACTTTTTATCTATAATAGACGCACTAATAGACGCGATAACGCATGGCTTTGCGTGGTCAGATATCCCTGGCAGTTTGTAGCACGTCGTACAGCCATGTGTACGTACGTGAATTTTAAATATAAAACTTTGAATGAATATTAAATTCGTCTATTATAGATAAAAAGTTACGATTCAACGAACCGGTGTCGTAAGTACAACACTGCACCACAGAGCTAGCAAAATTATTAGAAAGTTTGACATTTTGCAAGTGTCAATTTAGTCTACGAGATTAAAAAACAGACTATAGTGCGATCCAATCTTAAAAGACAACCACAGAGTACATTCTATTCTATTTTTTGTTTCTGGCAATCAATGCCGTCGATGTTGGTGTCGACGATTCTGCCACTGACAAGTGATATGAGAAGCAAGTAGGTATATATTATTATAAAATGTAAGAAAGAAATAAAACTTAAGAAAAAAAAATTGCTTTCTCTTCTTGTAGGACTTGTTGAGTTAGTAGGACGGCACTGAAACAAACACATAAATAAAAATTGATAAATTGTTAGAACATAGAAATATAACACACAAAATATATATATATATAAAATAAAATAAAAAATATTGCCACAACCACATAGACGATGGCCTAACTAGGCCAAAGTCTACAATTTAATATTATTTTGAAGGATGAAGATCAATAGGATGTGGAACAGTTCTGGAGAGGAATATGTTAAAAGGGAAGGGAAGTTAATTGGAACAGGAATCTTTAATTTAATGAGGCGGTTATACAAGTCGAAGGATGAGGAATTTACGGGGCAGCTAAAAAATATGTGTTCCAGGCTCCCTTCATCCAATCCGCACTCACAGAGAGACGAGTCCTGAACACGAATTTTGCGTAGAAAAACAGGCGTGCAGCAATGACCTAAACGAATTCTGCTAAGGACCGATATCACATGCTTGGGATACTTTTTAAAATGGAAATACCAGGGCTTGGTTTGGATCAAGGACAACCACAGAGTACATAATCTCCCATTACAGACATGACAGCAGAACGACATTGACACTTTTTAGTAACTGACATTTTAATGACGTAAACTTACGTTATGAATCCGAAGCGAAGTTTTCAAATTGTTACTGGTTACTTACACAATAAAACGTAACGAATACTGTAAGTTTAACTGAATCTTTTAAACTAAATCTAAAGGTTAAAATCAACCTATTTTGCTTATTACCATGACAATAACACTGTCTCAAGTAAAATCGCTTAATAGTTGTATTACTTCTAACATCGATGCTAAACTATTATATCCAAAAGTAGTATTATTTGAAAATAAAAACAGTGTGCGAGTAGTGAACTTACTGGAAAACAATGAAAAAATTGAAGAGCAGAACGAATACTATACATTTGAAAAGGAAATTGTTGATAAAATATTATTAGATCACTTTGTGTGGCTTGTTTTCAAATGTGGTGATATCATTGCAATAGATGTAGTAAAAGGTACACAAATTAAAGTAACAAATGATACTAACACTAGCCTCAAAATCTGTCAGATTGGAAGAATAAGTAACCATTTACATTTCATCAGTGAGAGTGGAGATACCTTTGTTATTCCATTAGATACCTCAGAGTTGCTGAAGAGATTAAGTGAGAACACCAATGAACTCACTGTTCCTTTTAAGAAAGCCCATGTCTCGCATTCAAGTGTTAAGGCAACAGAGAATTCAATAAATGGTTTGAATATTTACATAGAGGATGGAACTGCGATGATAAAATGCCCAATAACTGGAATAGTTGAAAATGTAACAACAAAAACAAAATTCGATCATATTGTGTCATGGAAAGACCAGATAGTCTTAACTAATGGAAATCAAATGTGGATTATTGATCTGAAGGAATCTCAAGTAATACATGAATTTGAGAAAATAGAAGGGAATTATTACCCTGTGCTGGACCACAATGATCTCTTTTACTACCTTGTGTGGAGTAAGGAAAAGGTAATATATTTAATATATTGCTACAAATATTTAGTCCAATGATGATATATATGTTTATTACTTAAGAAACCTCTCATTCTGTTTCAATCATATAGGTACCTATTTTGCCTGTTTTCAGCACCCAGCGAGTTTCTTTTTTCAAAGTACTTGTGATCCAAACTGTTTGTTTTATGCGTGTGCGTTCGCGCAGCGGAATGTTGTTGAATTTAAAGATTTTAATTATGCAGATAATTAGTGTAAGACGTCCTATAATTGTGTATGATAAATAAAAATTTGTGTATGCAGCCATTGTGAAGAAATTCACCAAAAACAGATTCCGCTGGGCGAACGTTGGCGAACGTTGTCCTGGTGGAACTTTTTTTAATCCATAGACTTTACAAGAAAAGAGATGTGTCCGAAAATTAGTGCGTATTTGTGTATAATTGATTATGTATGAATGAAATCAGTGCATGCATAAACTTCGGAGAAATTCAAGTTTCCGCTACGCGAACGTTTGGCCATTAACTAGTTTTCATATAAAGCGCTTACATAGAGAGCTGTAGATTTTTACATACGTTGTTTTGAATTTGTTTATATTTGTTTAAAAAACAGATTTAGAAAAAGTCGTAGGGTTTAAAAGATAAAAATATAAACGTAAAATACACTTATTAGGTCTTAGTTCTTAAAGTATGCAGTTTGGGGTCTAGATTTTCACGTTTACACAAACCTTGTAAGTGTCTCCAACATGTTGCCAAGTATCAATGATGTTCCGTTAGTAATTAAAAATGTATAGGATATTTTACCATGAACAGATCACTGTTTACAAAGCAGTCGAATATCACGACGTTCTAAAGAAATTGCATGGTAAAATGTATGCCAATAATTAGTTTAATCATTCAACTATTCACTTGCAAAATTTCATGTCATTAAATTCAGTAATTAAAGAAAGACAATTATAATACTGACGGAGCATCGAAACCCTACATAATCCGACCAAGTTCGGATAGCTACAAAAAAGCGGCCCTGCCATATGTCTAAGCAACGTTCTTAACTTGGTAGGTTAGTATTTATTAAAATGGTACAGTTGCGTACACAAGCGTTAGGAAAAAATAAAACAATTGTATTTCTTGATTGAATTTTTTTTTAATAATAATGCCACTATCTACGATAAAAATAAATTTTCAATTAACAAGTACTTCTCTATTTAAATATCCGTGTACAAAAATATTTTTATTATTATTACTTACATAAATTACTTGACTACGTGATTAAAAATAACGTTAATAAACGTTACGTATTTTAACTAAAATGTCGTAGATAGTGGCATTATTATTAAAAAATATTTTCATTCAAGAAATGCAATTGTTTTATTTTTCCTAACGCTTGTGTACGCAACTGTACCATATTAATAAATATACTAACCTTCCAAGTTAAGAACGTTGCTTAGACATATGGCACGGCCGCTTTTTTGTAGCTATCCGAACTTGGTCGGATTATGTAGGGTTTCGATGCTTCGTCAGTATTATAATTGTCTTTCTTTAATTACTGAATTTAATGACATGAAATTTTGCAAGTGAATAGTTGAATGATTAAACTAATTATTGGCATACATTTTACCATGCAATTCCTTTAGAACGTCGTGATATTCGACTGCTTTGTAAACAGTGATCTGTTCATGGTAAAATATCCTATAACTTTTTAATTACTTACGGAACATCATTGATACTTGGCAACATGTTGGAGACACTTACAAGGTTTGTGTAAACGTGAAAATCTAGACCCCAAACTGCATACTTTAAGAACTAAGACCTAATAAGTGTATTTTACGTTTATATTTTTATCTTTTAAACCCTACGACTTTTTCTAAATCTGTTTTTTAAACAAATATAAACAAATTCAAAACAACGTATGTAAAAATCTACAGCTCTCTATGTAAGCGCTTTATATGAAAACTAGCTAATGGCCAAACGTTCGCGTAGCGGAAACTTGAATTTCTCCGAAGTTTATGCATGCACTGATTTCATTCATACATAATCAATTATACACACTAATTTTCGGACACATCTCTTTTCTTGTAAAGTCTATGGATTAAAAAAAGTTCCGCCAGGACAACGTTCGCCAACGTTCGCCCAGCGGAATTTGTTTTTGGTGAATTTCTCCACAATGGCTGCATACACAAATTTTTATTTACCATGCACAATTATAGGACGTCTTACACTAATTATCTGCATAATTAAAATCTTTAAATTCAACAACATTCCGCTGCGCGAACGCACACGTTTTATGCAGCAAGTTTAACCAGTTTGGGGTTAATCAATGTCAGCATCTGCTTAACCTTTTCACCAACTAATTGGCTTTCTTTCTGATGTATGCCTAGTACCAGCATTTCACAAGGAGTGACTGACTATCTGATCTTGTCAGCCAGGTTACCCAAATAGTGTGATAAACTCTTGAAGACAGATTCTTGCTCTCTGACTTCCCAGTATGGCTGCAATGACAGCTGGCTCTCATAATTTTACTATAATGTTTTTTATCAACTTTCTTAACATTACTGAAGTCTTACATACTGTCTATTATATGACTTCAGTAATGTTGGTGGTGTGAGAGCACCTTATGAGCTAGTTATGTGATCCATAAGTAGTTAGACCTCAGTCCAATTTTAAACTAACATACAATATTTACTTTTACAGGTGGAGATTAAGTGTGCTGGATTTACCCAAGACCCTTCAAATCTTGCTGGAAGTGATAACAATACTGATAATTGTAGTGTACAAAAAGCATCTCAAGAAACACTCAAGGCTCAGCTGATGATGTTGGTAAACACTATTACAACTGCAACAAAACCAGAAACTGTATTACCAGAATTACAGCCTCTTTATGAGGCTATTGATGATTTTAAATTTCTAATTGAAATAACTCAGCAACTATGCCAACTCAGTATTGTATATAAATCATTGCTTTACCCTCTTCAAAAGAGAATATTTGCACTAAATGATAATAATCTAATAAATATAGTGAGTGAATTGTCTATCAAAATAGATTTGATTGAATACATTCAATTTACAGGCAATAACTCATACGAGGAAATCAACATCTTTGATCAAAATCCCAAAGAACTTTGTGTTACATTTATATGTAAAAGTGATTTTGATATTGCTTGTATTTGTTGGTTGAAATATTCTCAGTTGAAGTTGTCTATAACTACAGATGATGTTGCATGTATTTTAAATGCTATAAGTAGTAGTACTAAACTAGCTTCCATCATTATTTGGTTAAAGAATTTTATTCCATCACTGTTAGAACAAAATCCATTTTACATTGACTTATTTGTCAGATGGGCTATGGAAAGAGTTTTTTTGTTAGAGCAATCTGCATTTTGGCCAAAGATAGGCTTGAAATTCGTTGAAGAAATCATAGTCATTCTTGAAACATCTCTTAAATCAATCTCTGTAAGACCTATATCCATGGATGACCTAGACATGCTTAAAACAAGAATATCATACATAATGGAATTGAAGGATAAATATAGAATCAATGTATTGTTAAATGAGTTGAGCTCTCAGAGTCCAAGTGAAGTAGCTTTGATAATGCTACGCCGTTGTTATACTGAAGACCTGACACCATTCTTGCAAAATTATTTGCCACCATATGCTTTGCAGTATTCATTTGACATCGATGAAATTCTTGGTTCATACATTGAAAGCGAAGCAGCAAGCAGTGGTGGTGGAATTGATGGTGCACGGCTACAGATATTACTGGAAGCTTTCCATTCCTACAATAATAAACTTGAATGTTTATTACAAGTTCTAAAAGTCCTAGATGTCCCGTGGAATTCAAATGTCTTAGAACTGGCAGTAAAAACAGTCACCAATGCTGGTAAAACCTTTACTGTATCTGATTCAGAAAGATTACTCTCAAGAGAAATACAAACAGAAATTAATTACGCAAATGCGAAAGTGGTACTCAAGAAATATAATTTCCCAATGACATGTACTGATTACATGTTAGTACTTCATAAAATTTTAAGTGTACCAGTTATAGAATTAGAAGATTTAAAAGCAATAATAGGCATAATGCCGATTTATTCAAACTATGGCAATGCTTTATACATTGAAAGATGCTTACAGGATTGTGAAACTAGAAAAGCATTGGTATATTTTAATAGCTTATCATCAAAGGAAAAAAAGTTGTTACTCAAAACTGTGGTGGCTAAATATGAACAAATTGTTTGTGGAAACACAATTAATTTAAGTGTTGAAAGAAATTATATAGACTTCATGAAGGGAACACATCTTCTAAATGATATTGAAATTAACGACATTGAAACACTGTACAATTTCAAAAATTCTTATAATATACAACTTAATATGAACGACATACGTAATGAAAGAACCTGTGAAAATGCAGTTAATTCTTGGATCAATCAAGATGGAGCGATTGCAAGCTCTAGTCGTGGTGGAAGTGTTATTCAACTAACACAAGCATGTCATTCTCAATACTCAGTACTTACGGCCTTGTTGCGAAGTACTTCTACTTGCTGTCAAGTGCGAAAACTTGTTGAATACCTTATAAGGATGTTTTCCACGAAAGATGTATCAGTTGATGATTTTACAGCAGTTTTATCTCAGTTTCAGTATGGTGAAAACTGTGATCTATTGCTGAATTCCTTCAATGTGTTAATTGAGCTAATAGTGAACTGCAGTGAAGAATATCTTCACAATTTAATGAAACAATTGGCTTTATTGAACAATCTGATCAACGCTAGCATAATTGTGAAAAACTTGTCAATAGCATGGAAATTCCATTACATATTTCTGCCTATTTCGTCGAGTACCGCTATTAATGAACTGATAAATTTCTACAAAACCATACAATATCCAAACTGTTTAGGAACGGAATCGTCAAGTATTAACAGTAAATGTGATTTTACTTTCATGAGAATGGTCTCAAACTGTATTATAAACTCTGAACCAGTGAAACCAACATGGCAAGATGACATGTCTGAGATAGCAAAACGATTGTTAGCTAAAGTTGTCACATACCAAGAGCTTGATGAATTATTAATGACAAGTTTAATGTTAGTTCTGAAAAGTTATGAAGAAGATAATAGTGTTCTAGATATTCTGAGAGGAAATAATGAACAATTGCCCCCTAACATACTTGGGTACCTTTCATCACCTATTATCCGTTGCACTTTCGTTTTCAACAATGATTCGGTCTGCAAAGAAATTGGTAGTTCTGTATCGTATCCTCCTCCGTACATACTTAAAAGTAAGTTTAACATCAATTTGGCTGATGTTGCTCTACCTGATAACAGCGAAGAAACTTGGGAAGGAAAAGTTATCTTGTTTTATGTTCTGCTGCATAGCCCGGATACCAGTTTTGAGCGACTTATTGAATTATGTCGTGCGTTAAACATTTCCACAAATGATGGCCTATCGCTTCAATTGATAGCTTTATTATCGACGTGGGAACTGAAATATAAAATAGTGCCAGATGATTTAGGTCACCGCCAAATATACATAGAAAATGACGAAAGCTATCTGAACAAATGTTTTATTATTTGGCATAGCATAGAAAATAAAGATTTTGTAAAAGATATATTGAACGATTTTTGGAAAAATGGTGAAGTCACTCTGCATGGTCGTGCAGTATCTATAAATCCATATTATTATGAAGTATATCTTTGCATATATCGCCTGATTTTTGGGACAGATACCGAAGTAAAGAATACGAAAGAGTACTTTCTATTACACTACCTGAAAGAATACAAACGTAAAAGTACTCCTAAACAAAATGAATATGAACTGTTTTCTGTAAAAGGAATGTTTCCTGAAATTGGTCACTTCAGGTTACCATTTCATCTTTTTATGCGAGAAGATAAGTGGGCGAATTTGAAATCTGAAATAACTTTAGAAACGTATGAACGTTGGCTACCCGCTGTTGCTTTGCTCGAATTAAACCCTACAGCACAAATTGCTAGAGATATGATTTGCAGCAACGCCGTGAAACAAACAATGACTTCAAGAAAACGGAACGATGACGTAGATGCAGATACCAAAAATGAACCATGGCTTTTGACCAGCCAGGAAGAAGCTTTATTACGTGCAGCGCATAGATGTGTTCGACACATTAACAACATGGAGTGGGCAGGAGCGTGTCTTTTCTACGTGCTACAAGGATGTGCACGAGGAGCAGACCAAGTGGCTGCAGCTCATCTCTGTTACCAATTTGCGCAACGCTGGGCCGCCGAGCAGCCTGGAAATCGTGCAGTTCGACAAATGCAAAGGCTGTATGCGACTCTATCAACAAGGCACGCTTTATATAAAATTGATTGGGCATCTGAAGAGCTTGTTCGGCTTTCAACAGAGCCAGCACAACTCATTCGTACTTTATACCTACATCCGGATTTTATATCCAAAATGAGCCGACACGATGTTAATCGAGCTGTTAATGAAATTGCAGATAAGAATTCCATTAATGTTAGTTCTATAAGGATTCAGATTTTAGAAAACATTCTCGACAAGGGCAATGGTGACAGTAAAACGGTGACTGTTTTAAATATAAAGGAATTAATGACGGCAAAGTACATATTGAAAGCAACATGCCCTAAGATGGGTGCTATATACTTATCTCGTATTGCATTTGATGATGATAGTGATAATAATAAATCAAAAAAATTAAGAGCTCTCCAGTGTCTAATGAGCTTAGTAGATGCTGACACTGCCATCAAAGTAGCGAATCGCAAGAGAGATGCGCTATGGATGTCATTGTTAGAGTTGTTTGGTGTCGTTAGCTTGGAAAGCATTGATATGCCGTGGATAGCGGCCACCTTTACGCATGATAAACTTCGTGGTCTAGAACAGTTGCTTCAGGCTTCTGAAGGTAACGCAGATGGATTGAGAACAGCTGCCGAACTTGCACGTGAATTTGGTACCTCGCAATTAATTCGCAATCTTATTCCTCATCTATTACGTGCAGCTCTATATGAAGAAATGATTCCATTATTATTGAAACTAACATCTCAACTGGATAGCGTGATATATACTGCATGGCGTGCTGTTATTTTATCTCCATTCCAACGAGCTGACTACCCGATTACAGAGCGTCAACGAACCAAGTGCTTAAATGCAATTAATTTATTACCAATCTGTCCTGTTATAAAGGACGAAGATTTAGTAGAAATATGGAAAAACTGCCTTAGATGTAAAGTATTTGGATTAGGTTGTTTAATTTTGCCATACATGACATCGCAAACAAGAAAATCGCTTACCGAATTACAGAAAATTGACAGAAGAAATCTGATTGCTAGTTTGAAAAATCTACATGCTGATACTTACCTTGTATCAGGTGCGATGCATATAATTGAGAGATTATCATTGAGAGCCTACAGATAAGGATTTAAAAACATGAGTTATATGGTTTATTTGAACTGCCATATTATAATCTTGCTTAAATGGTGCTCAAAACTAAGAAATTACCTTCAAGATTGTCAATCGAAATTACTTTTATTTTTATGTTTTGGAATAACACTGTTACGAGTCACTGTTATTGTTTTACAAGAGAAGATATAAAAAAAGAAGATATCTTAAATAATATTATGATTTTATTATGTAGCTTCACTAACATTACTTATAAAAAACTTAAAATGCACATTGCACACACAAATAAAATTAAGTCTAAGTACTGTCTTTAAATTGCTATTGTGTAAATTAATTAGCATAAGAAATTATATGCCTATAAGAAGGTAAAATTATTTGAATGTAATACTAAATAATCATGGTTTCTGACTGTGCTGGTTTAAATTTATCATTACATTTAATATAATAAAAAAATCTTGAATTATATTTTTTTTTTATTGCACTCATGTCAATTACTTGAATAAACCTCAGTATATTTAACTTCTAGCAAGTTAAATTAAAATCCATATTTTTTGATTTGCTTATTTATTATCTTTATACAGACTTTTGTCTTAAATATGGATTAGAAGTAAATGCTATAGATTTTATGTATGACACTGCTGGTGACACCATCTCAAATAGAGGACCGTATATTCCATGTCTTTGAGCTAACTGTTCTGGAGTTTCATTAGCACTATTTTTTTTATGAGCTATTTCCACAGTATCATCTCTCAAAAACAAAATTAACAATGTTGACTTACAGTGACTAATTGCTGCTGCTAAATGCATGGGGGTTTGTCCTGAAACAATGGCAAATGTTGAACTATCACTTATTTGTTCAGTAAATGGAATAAATATATTTTCACTAACAGTCATTGGTAGCTGTTTTTACTGGAAAACGCAAATAAAAACATATTTTTTTACCTTTGACCTTGAATATATATTTTTTTTGCACACAGGGGAAACATGGGGTACTTTGAAATTTTGTTTATTATTATATTTTAAACGATCTCACCAATTTCAGCTTGTTGTGTATTAATGTAACTTCACACTCATTTGGTCTAATTTGACTGGACTATTTGTTACATAACTGAGGAATATACCCAATATATAGAGTTAAAAAACGCCCAGAAAGATGTCTATATAAGCAATCTTGCTAGCAATATTGAGCAATAGTTTATCATGTTATTTGTGACGTACAATTATTGTAGTTTTTGAAGAACTTTTATTAAGATTCAAACAAAAAAAAATTAAAGAAAAAGACTGCAAAGATTTATACAGACATTTACATTCTAGATACACCTATTTACATACACAATTATATTTTTGCTTACCTCCATCAGACAGGGCCCCTGGATCTGCACCAGCAGCTAATAGTCTAGCAGCAGCTATATAATTATTCCAGTTAGATGCAGAATGTAATGCTGTCCACCCGAGCTGTGTTTTAGTATTTAAGTTAGCTCCAATACTTAATAAGTATGATATGACCTCAATATGATTACTGTATGCTGCCCGGTGAAGTGGTGTGTAGCCATCAGCATCTTGTGCGTGAACAAGACCTGGCTGTTTTTTCAGTAGTTCTCTCAAAATACAGATTTCACCATTCTCTGCTGCCCACAAAACATAGTCAATGGGATTTGCTGTAATAACAGAAAAAGAATATTAATGCATCTGCTAATGTCAGTCTTGCTGTTCAGAAGATAAAATAACTAATAAAATATGTGTACCTTTGGGATCCTTAACCACATCGACGTCTTGATCAGCATCATCCCATCCAGATACAAACATTTCCGAAGTTTCAGGGTTTCTTTTATACTCTTGGATCTCATCATGAATTTCTTCAAAGCTTTTAATTTCCTTGTTTTCATCCTCCGAATCTGACATTTCCATTTTTATATATTGTTTAATTCAACAGAATTAGAACACAAAAATTCACTTGCTATTAAAACAACTTTTCAATTCAAGTCAATAAAATTCCGCAATCAATCATCCATCACAATAAAGATTGACGTTACGTTTCATTTCATGTCAATGTCAAAATCATGTACAGAGACCATAGATGTAATATATTATGTCTATGACAGAGACACGCTAAAAGAAAGCGAAGCCGAAACGAAGAAACGAAGCTGTAAACTTCTTTTTGTTTTATTAAGAGCTCCCTAGACGGTCAATTTTATTGTGCAATCTTTTTGTTCACTGAAAATTATTGCGCAATCTTTACCGTAAACGACAATAAAGCACAATATCGTAATATAATATGCGCAATTAAAATAACCGTGTAATTTGCACCTAAATGTATCAATCAAAAATGATTAATAATTTTAAACGAATTCAATTTTATGTACAATATTTTTTTTTATTATATTGCACTTTGTTACTGCAGGTTTAATTAAGACTAAAATGTTTGTTGTTATGGACATAGCGTGCAGTCAACTATGACGCCACTAAACCTATTTTTGAATATGTATTTTGTTATTTATATTTATTTAAAGACGAATCGAAAGCATCACAATTTGGTAGACCCTGAAATAATACTATGATTAAGTTTAACTTTAATATTCATTGCTGATTTTCCTGTTCTATTCACACTATCACGATAGGCTAGTAATAAGCATCGGTAATAAAACGAAATATATTAAAATATAATTCTTACCTCCTGTGAAATACCGCTTATTACTATTATTTTTAGTATGGAATGTTGCGTTATCAATGTTATAGGGAATAGTATGATAGCAATAAAGGACGGATCGTAGTATAATCCTATAGAATCGTGATCTGAATAAACAATAGTAATGATATCAATATACGATACACAGAAAATAAAGTTTCAATAGTAAACATAAAATGCACTAATATTATGTGTTATGTAAATACTATTACCATCTAATAATTATTTTCTTAGCAACACCGATTTTCCGCCATGATTGGAATTTAGAAATAATTTCAACATGGCGCCCGGTGGTTCAGAGTGTGTGTGTGTGAAAGTGCAGTGAAATTATGTTATTATCTAGAATTTTTAGTGATTATTTTAGTGTTTAAGTGAAAAGTGTGTGCTTTAATGCAGTGGTTTTCTTATCATGGCTTTGGATTTACGCCTGCATTCTCCTGCAGGCGCGGAACCTGTTGTTTATACATGGCCCCTCACTTCAGGTCATGGCTCGGTAAGGAAATCGTATATTTTACTATCGTGTAGTTAGTTGCAATGATGCTAGCAAGAGTACTAGGTTTCTATTTTCTATTTTTCTATAGATTTGTTTATAATCATTGGTGATGTAACTAAATTGTTTAGAAGGCTCGATACTCGCTATTGTACAACAAGTGACTATTCACACTGAGTACTTGCTTGTGTTTGGTTGAGGTTGATTGAAATGATGGAGTGAACCTCTAAATTATACATAGACATCAATAAAAGTTTTCCGAAGTAAATATATTTATTGTGGTAACTGCAAGAAGTTTATCAAGCATCTAGACATAGGCAAGCTCTTCTTCACGTCACATGGGTATTGCAGTAGAGTGTATTGACCTCGTGTTTTGTCAAGGTGTCGGCTTTTTTTAGATATGTACACACTGTTGCGTAGTTTTCATTCGTCATTTATTTACATTTTAGACGATTATAGCAATGCGACTTTTAATAATTGTGGTGGTTCACAAAGATAAATATTGTTTATAGATTATTGGTTTTATAAATGTATCACATACTCATTGATGGCAACTACCTAATTCAAATTTTCCCAGGCTTTCCTCTGTTTAATTGCTCATTTATTTATGAATCAGATCAGATCAGCTTTACAATAAACACAACATGTGTACATTCATACTATTTTTATTTCAAAAATGTTTTCATAGTGTACTGACCACCCTGATTTTGTATGTAATTATTAAATACACAAAAAAGAATACAACCCCTATTCTTTGCTATGCAATATTGTAAGTGAACTAAAACTAAGAGTTATGTTGGTTTGCACACAGCTTGATACACTCTGACCAAAGTTACTAGATAAGTTGTTGAAATAAAAAGTAATTTTTATTTCTTAATGTCATTTACCAATATTTTTTTGTAGATCATATGATCTTACAATATTAACGTAATACTTATACCTAGATCACTGTCCAATGAGTCAAATACTAAAAGCAAGCTGAGATCTAGTTTTATTCCTCTTATACAGTGCTACAAAAAAAGTAAATACCTACATACATATACATATACATTTAACTTTTAAAGTCAGAATTGATAATTTGTAACATATACCTAGTTTCTCATTTTTCACAAATTATGTATTCACAAAGTTTTCTAATCTTCAATTTAAGTAAGTACAGGTTTCAAACAGCACAGTTTCTATATTTATAATTGTATTTTTATTAAGTGTTAATTAATTATACTTCAAATTAGGCATAGTGCATAGTTTTTTACCTACTATACAACTGTACAGAGCAAGGGCTCATACATGAATAAAAAAATTGCAGCATGTTATGATTAAAAAAAATTTGGCAATTGATCTTTATAAACTAGGTTGCCCCTTTTGACTTTACATGTATGTATACAAAACACATATAGGAAATCTAATATTGTTATCAAAAGCTATGGGGAAATATTTTTTACTGTAGGTACAATAGAGGTCAGTGACACAGTAGGTAATAAGTAATATTAATATCCTATATCCAAATTTTTTGTAATATTGCCTTTGAGGTTAAATACAAAATTTTAAACAACACAATCCCATAAAAAGTCGATGAAGACCAATTATAAATCAGTTTTAAGTATTTATGAATTATGGCTTCAACATAATTTTTAATTGTTTCAGGACAAACACGATGGGGCCTTGGAGATAGTAGAAACCATACGGTATGTTATTTTTTATGTTAAAATAAATCTTTAAATTGTATGCTTCAATGTTTAGTTGACCAATTTTGGAAAGGAATATGATTTAACACATTTCTTCTTTGTTGATTCCTCACTGATAGGAATGCCATGATAATTTACATCTCTCCATTTATAATATGCACTAAAAACTGAGCCAATCCATGAAGGTGATCTTTACATATAATTTCATTACATGCATTGATTGCAAAGTGTAGATCGCCTCCAACAATTCTTTTAGCTACTAACAGATTTCTTATTCTTAATATCCATAAAAAACACCACTAATAAAATCCTTGCTTGGCAACAATATTATTATGCCTTACTAATATTAATTTATTTTGTTAACCAGCAATAGTTTATGCTGGAAAAAAGACATTAATATCTCCCAAAGAAATTCCTAAATTGCAAATGGACTTATATTTTTCTTGGCAACCTAGGATACCCCATGGGTTCCACAAACACAAAATTTCTAACTTATCTTTTACTTTATGTGCATAGGCAGTGAGGAAAAAATAATTGGAAATATTGCAGGTTAGATTGTGAAATAGTTAATTTTTCCTATAAAAAAGATAAAAAAAAGTTTACAGCAGTAGAATGCTAAAATGAAATTAAAAAAACTATTATTTAAAATAATTATTATACAAGATTAGCGGTTCTGTGTGGTTTCAGTCCTGTTCGTGGAAACTTTCTTCCCATACCCGGATAAAACAATGCCCATGTTCAGCGCAGAGAGTGCAGCTTCCTAACAGTGAAAGAATTGTTAAAATCGGTTTAGTAGTTAGAGCGCCTATTTTATTCAAAGAAACACACAATCAAATCTTTTCTCTGTGTACATTGGCACAGAGTATAGATGTATGGAAACCTAATTAAATAAAGTATTATTACTGTAATGAGTTTAATTGGCGCCACAGATAGCTTCCTGTCGTCAAACTAGGAACTGTTAACTTGACCTTGTTTTCAATGGTCCTGTATTATGTAGATAACCATTAAAGTACAGATAGCTTCATTGTTATTTATTACATTATTCTATTGTAACCAGCTGATATTATATGTGCTTAAAATATTAGTCTGCATTGATACAACCGATATTAAACGTTTATTTGCATAATATGAAGCACTCAATTGTTGAAACACATTATAAATATGTTTTTGCATCCGATATACAGGGTGTTCGAAAAGGTAGCGTTAATCTTCTTAACCAAAGCATCAAATAAATTAAATCTGATGTCAAGGTAACAGAGAAAGAAAAAAAAATATCAAGGAGACTGAGACAACAATTAGATAACAATCACAGACAAGTTGGTAGAGTTTACGAATCCCTAATCCCAAAACATACATGAGTGTTAGGCTTGTTTTAGGGTCAATTCCCACTGAAAGAGCAGCGGCCGGCAGCGGCCGGCAGCGGCCGTAATTGCAAGGGATTGAGCGCGAGCGCGGCGGGCCGCGCGGCGCCGCACCGCGCCGCGCTCTTACATTTTCCGTGCTCTTACGGCCGCTGCCGGCCGCTGCTCTTTCAGTGGGAATTGACCCTTAGGCTAATGCCAGGTACCATGAAATGAATTTAGTCAAATGAAACCGTAAGTCATGGCCACATTTATGTTATGTAAGCTTAGAAACGTGTTAATGTTTTTCAAATTAACAGTGAGCCAAGATCGACACGGGATCCAAATCACGTGACCAGAAGCATTTTTTTCACTGCAGTAGAAAAAACACATTTGCATTAGAAACAATTAGTTACTATTTGATGATTAAACGCGCCATTCGATAACGTTCATACTGTAACCAAAACGTACGAAAAAAGTCAAGTTAAAAATGTATCATTAAATCCCTCAGGCTCATTAAACTTGAAAGTCACAGTAACTCTAAAACCACAAAAAATGCGGGGTTTTTTCGTGGAATCTACATTACGCATTTAGACGTCACATTTTTGACCATCCTCCTCTGAATAATAGTGGTATAAAACGGCTAAAGAAAGTACCACGTGAAAGCCCGTAGGACACACGTGTGCGTTGTTTTGAGATCGCAGATAGCAAACACCTGTCCTGTCGGGCACGCGCCACCGGCAACCGGCCGGTGCGCGACATGCGTACAGTCAACTCGGTAATCGAACGTAATATAAAGATTACCCCTTACAAGGAACTTTCAATAATAACGGTCAAAGTTCACACTTTTAACTTGAATGAAGCCTTTCGACAAATTGTGCCGGTTCTGGCTGTCATTGCAAGTTTCGGAATTTCATATTTCTAAATCTAAAAAGCTATTTAATGTTACATTTACTTCTGAAATGTGTTTACTGTGAACATAAATGGTTAAATAAATAAAACCTCCGACAATGTTCTTAGATCCATTCATACACCGAATAGTAAAGGCAACGGAGCGACCAAATGATTGGCTAATGGAATTGGTAAGAAAGTGTAAAAAAGAATATGCTCTTTACAAGTACAGTTCAACGCTAAAACATCTCTTATGTCTGCAGGCGAAATAAATGAACAAAACTAGGTATAAGAGAAGCAAAACGAAACCTTAAGTAATCCATTTTTTTATTTATTAAAGTTTATAATCGTGTGTAGGGTTAAAGTGAGAACAAGTCTCACAGGTCGATTCGGGCTCGGGTAGTCGGGAGCGGGAGAACCTTCACTATGACCTCTTTTTGTCCGGACGCGCTCATTCACCCGCTCGTGACCTTGAAATCGATCCCAATTATTTCAGAATAAGGGCGGGCCCTCAAATGCTTTATATTTCTTCATCTTATAAAATTGCTGAGCATAAGAATTTTGAATGCCGTGCCTGCGTGCTACTAGCCCATAATTTAAAGAAAATATATGGTTTAATTTGATTGTAAGTATTAGCATAGGTATTTGCATTAGGTCTGTCAGATGTTGAAATGTAGGAAAAAAGATAAAGCTGTGACATTATTACACACATCATTATCATACGAGTGTGTTGACAGTGATAGCTATTAGAGGTCAAATCTTAGATCGCCTGACTTATGACCTGTTTGACAACACTTGTTAAAACTCGAGCTACAAACTTAGGGGCATTATACTGATAGATCATGTCAAAATGTTAGAGACCGAAATAGCTGGTGGTACCAGCGCATTTGAAATCTGTTGCTCGGGTGGTAGATATTTATTTGTTAAGTGTAAAGTTCGTTGAATTTATGATAAGGGAGTGTTTTATCGCAAAATAAAATGACCAACAAAATAAACAATATACAAACCCAGTTATGAATGTGAATAAAGTAGCAATAGAATCGCAATAATACTACAATAAATGCTGGAAAGGGAACGGAGACCGCAACGGCTCGGTATTAGCAATATCCTAAGTCCATGTGGACATCCATAGTCGTGGGCGAAATCTGGTATGGTAGATAGTAATCCAATATAGGTAGGTAATTCAAGTTCTAAGTTAAGGAGCTAACGTGGTTGAGAAATATCCGTTCTATAGACGTAGTTTACACGAGACTTTAGGCTTTTCTTCTGTCTCAAATTGACCTATATAACTCTACTCATAAAATGTACTGGAGAACATTGTCCTTGTATTCGCATTATTGGCTCACGATGCATAACCTTGACCGAAAGACTAAAAATGTAGATCATGTCGTATAATAAGTTGTTTTGTACGTATGTAGGTATTTTCACTGTATCACAATACTAGTCACTTCCGTCCTATCTGCTTTGCTGTATTTACTCGATACGAGATTGCTGCTATTACTGTATAGGGGTGCTATGTTCTGGGTCATTTCAATTACTTCGAATTTACATTAAAAAAAATTGTAGAGATATGACCTGTGACCACGCTTAATAACCTTTAGGTGCGGCACAATGATATTTGTGACGAAACCTCTGAAGTCTTAACAAGAAGAGTTTTGCTAGATAGTTTTTGTCATCGCTAATGAAGATTTCTTTGTTGCAGGTGGGTGTGCGACGACCTGCCGGAGATGAAAGCGGCTCTGGAGAACAACATCTTGTGCGATTACGACACCCACTCGTACGACAGCATGAGAGCCCTGTGCGACCGTTTCAACCGCGCCATCGACTCCGTCGTCGCTCTGGTGAGATCTTCATACAAATGTTCTATTTACTACTTGTTACTGGTTATTACGTTAATACTCTAGTTAAATACCTAATCCAAACTTTAAAAAATGCTATAAGGAACTGTTGTTGGACCTTATGACTAAGGCCTTGCGACCGCTGCGATAGTATTACGACAGTAAAATTGCAACATTCTCGAAACGTTATTGCAACGGAACGGACGTTATTAGAACAAACGGTGTAGTGACCGAACATTCTATCGTGCCTAATTATAATAGCAATAACTAAACTCGTTATGAAGTGGTTTCTATCATTTATGCTTCGGTGACCACTAACCTCATAATACGAGTCGTTAAATAGGTGAAAAAATAACAAAGTATAAGATTTAACTAATTTGTAATATAAGCGAAATCATGGTCGGCACATTATTATAAGTATTATACGAGTACCTATGCTTTTTTGAGCTCTCATCGCGTGAAAGGATCCAAAAGCTCATTTTCGATTCATTGTCCCAAATTACTGATACTTAAGGAGTACCTACCTAGTTAACGTTTCATCAGAATTAGTATGCAGCAGTTTCGAGATTTGTTATTTATTGTCTACTACATCTGTTTCTTAATATATGGCTTAAAAAGACCGGGCATGCCTGGTATAAAACTAGGAAAGATTTTATGTTTTTATTATGTTCATGACATTCTTGGAAATACGTATAATAAAATGTAATATTCTGTCAGCAATACGGTTCTTTTTACTAGCATTTCAATAGAGGCTGTACCGAAATTACCCATTATTATTATACAGGTAAAAACTACCCAAAGTATTGTGTATACCAAAAAAACAGGCCAATTGCAAGTCGGTCTCGTCTACCGAGCAAAGGTTCTGAAATTCTTACTTAAAATAGTAGCAATTATCGATAACTTCTTTTCGAAGGTCTCAATTAAAGGGTCCCAAAACTGTCCCATAAAGATGATAAAAATACTTGATTTATATAGTTCATTTGCGTTATATTTCACTTCAGTTCCATCCGCTGTCGGCAACTAAATAATGTTGATCAGGCACACCTGTACTTCAAAGATCGTTAATGTCTGGAAATATTGGCGATGTACACGTTCTAATAATATAAAAAGGAGATGATATTTTCTGTGCGACCCCTGACCTTGTAGGATCTTTCAGAAAGATCACAAATGTCATAGTTCAATAAACTCTTGTAACATCTTACCTACATTGCAAACTAAGATAATCAGCTTTTAAAGGTTTTGGCGAAAATAGTCTGCAGAATGTGAAAAAAAAAATGGAATTATAGAAGTAGATGGGAATGTATGGTAAAATGTAGTCGGCAGAATAACTTAATTACGTCTTTACTGCCTACTGCCTAGCTGTATTTTAGAGAGAAACAATATGTGTATTAAATAAATAAAAATAATAAAACATACCGCGTTTTAATATAAAAGGCATTCCAAATCACAAAATACCGGGCAAAAATTCAAATATGTATGTATATTCTGGTCGAACAAGAAAATACGGAAATCGATTATGCAGTATCTCCTTGAAGATGTTTATTTTTGTAGAGCTGCGAATTCTACAGCCAAATGTTGAGTCAGCTAGCTAGAAACAGCGGACATATCGCATAATGTAGCATGTGCGAAACGGTGCGGTGAATGTGGGGCAGTGAGGGGCAATAGAGGCGAGTGGGGCGCGGGCTGCAGGAGGGAGACACGAGGGCCAAGATGGCGGCGAGGACGCAACGATCGATGTCCGCAGACGCCGCGCGAGGCTAACTCTATTTATACACGTTGCATACCATTTTCTCTTTGACATGGAGAATTGACTATTGAAATGATGTCCAAAAATAATCATTCGGGATTTCGTTGTAGTGAAGTATCTAGTAGGTATTCTAGGTGCATCTAAATATTAATAAAAAATTGTAACATGTAGTCCTATAAAATTAACATTGACAATTTTTGTATAATTTTGCGTACTTCCTGGGTGTAAATAAAAAAACGTTGTTAGTTAGAAAAGTTACAAATAGCGATGTTCACATTTTTATGAGTTTTCTAAAAATACCCAAGATATGGTCCTTGATAGGTCCTTGGAATTTTAATGATGAACTAGCGAGTGACTGACGTTCTTTAAATGAAGGTGTCTAAATTGATTATCCTAAATAGTAATGCTTATGCGTAATGCGTTAAGTAGCAACAGTTTAAGGTTCATATTTAAAAAAAATACGAAGGCTTGCATACTCATCTAGAATGGCCGTTTCATAATAATAGAATAATCCGTTGTAAAGAGGTGATGTCATTTGTGTTACTTGGTTAGAGGAGTAGCATATTGAGAAGTTAAACGTTACGTTCATTCTGGCATAATTTTTGAACGTGACTGGCCTTAACACTAACGCCACTAAGTTTTATAATAATTTATTATCGCGTACTATGTACTTTATACACGAGAAGATGCATCGTATGTGCACGTAGATTACTATTTGCAATATTGTATGTATTTGTTTTATTTTACCTTGAGAGTTAGTTTTCAATTAGGTGGCCGAGGTCAAGTTTATTTCATGCGATCTAATTGCGGTTTGACGAATGAAATGGTGGGTATCGAAAACTACTTCACAATTTGTGCGTTACGTAGTAAGTATTTAAAAAGCAATGACATTAATCAGGTGCTCTACAACAAACGGTGTGAATCTTCAAAGTGTGCATATATCGAAATGGGGCAATGTGTGTTTAATTTTATCGACAAAATTATTTTAAATAATGAGGTTATTTTTTTTTTCTTAATTCAATTTGAGCACAGATTCCTGCATTTCGATTTGTGCCCATTATAAAAACTCACACCGTCATAGTCCATCGTATATTTAACAAAATTAGGTAATTATGTAACTTTATTTTTAAAATGGTTTATATTTGTATTTAATACATAGGTACAGCTAGACCTGTTAATTCAAATGGAGTTCGGATGAAAGGTCTTCAATTTTCATTTCATGGCATTTTTTCGACGAAACTTTAAAATCAAAAAGATTAAAAATCGCCATTAAAAATATTTCCATTCCTAAACTATTTACTGTAACGATCACAGCTACGAAGCCTTCGGTGGGCAAGTCCAAATCGTAAATTGATGTCTGGCATTTCAAAATAATTCAGTTCACTACGAATGAATTTGTTCAAAATAATGTCAAACAGATGTCCGGCTATACGGGATACTTTTGAAGCGATTTATAAATATGAATTACATGTTCATTGAAATATTAAATTAATTTTATTGGAGGTCCCAATACGCTTCTTGACTTCACATTATATTCGGTGTAGAATGGACCGCGAATCGCATTGTTATAGTGAGTTACTCAGTGCGGGCCACTTGTGGGGGCGTTGACCGCGATATTGAGCGAACGCGAATGTCTCACGTAGTGTTAATGACCTTTTTTTTCGGCTGCGACAGCGTCTTCGTTCGGGCTACAAGTCGTTTTAATTTTAACAAGAAGATATAAATCCTCCTTCGCTTATCAAATAAAGATTACTCAATGGAGCTGTGTTCAAAATTGGACTGTTTATTCTTTCGTAGTGTACTGTAAGCTATTTATAATATTTATTGGTCCTAAGCGAAGTTTATGAGGTTAAAGTATTGTACGGAAGACAGTTATACAAAAATACCTTAAGTTTTAAATAAACGCAACATTTTGTATAAAATAGACTACTAAATAACTTAAATTGGTCATCTGCACTATTATCATAAAGAGGAAAATTTTTAATTTTTCTTTGTTTGTTTGGAATGGATAAACTCAAAAAATTAATTCACCATTAGAACGATACACTTAACATAGGCTATTTTATCCCGGTGGGGGCAGTAGTTCCCACGGGACGCGGATGAAACCGCGACGAAACGGCTAGTTCTTTGTACAGTGAAAAAATCACTCACACACACACATTTGATTTGATCCATATTACAAAGGACACTCTTTAAAACAAATGGTTTCTATTTGACCAGTAGTGCAAGAATTTGAAACACAGCTAGGTACATGCTTCTAACATTTTTTAAATTCTAAGTATTTTATTAAGTTCGTAATGGAGACGTTTTTAATGGGGTTCAGACAAACCAGTACCTACATACATAAAAGGTATTTACGAATTCAAGTTCTCATTGATTAATTACTTATACGTTTAATTGTGATAGCAATTGTTAGCTGTCTCCATTTCTAATTGATAAGCAAATTAGGTTTAGAAGACTTTAGATACCTACCTATGTTTTCTAAGATAAGAAGTCATGCTAGAATTTATTGTTCTGATTATTTTCTGTCATTTAAGACGTCATAAGTTTTGTTTATTCTTACTAGAAATGCCAGGTAACTAGTAGTTAACGCTGCATATGTAACATAATATTAGTAAACGGCGGCATGTTATTGCATGCACTGCGCTGAATTAACGTGGGGCCGCTTTCTAATTTTCACCGAGTAAGTAGATAGAGAGTGACGCAATGGTTTAGCGCCATATGGACTGTTTGGGCAACGGCCGGGCATGTGAGAACTGCTTGCATCACTGGCCTGAGATGCAACGCCTTCTCCCGTCAGGCCGCGTAACGCACATTGTATGTAGATTGAATGAAGTACGTCTGACATACGTTTTTATGACAAGTGCTATCAACTTATCCCCTCTTATTATAAAAACTGCCGCAAGTAGTGGTTTAAACCCGACTGAAGACGTCTTGGTTTGTTACGGTACTTACGATAGTCTTGACATCCTTGTTACAAAACGTAGACTAAGAGAAGACTGTTTAGTACTTCGATTTGTCTATGGTTCAAATAATATCCACAGATTATAAGCAACAAATATTTAAATCATTCGCTCAATCGTTCCGAATTCTATGCGCCGTTCCTTTTTACATTATTTTGTTAAGTCTATTTTGATGAAAAATAAATAACTATGATAATAAAAAAAATATCTCAGCAGTTGAAAATATTACTTTTTATTATTTAAAGGTAATTTTATATTTCTAGTATCTTTTAACGATATACATGATCCAATTATTCTCTTTTAAACAACTATCGAGTTTGCGCGTATAACGGAACGTCAGCGCGCGTATCCGAGTTGTTTTGTTTTTAGGTTAGAAATAATTTGGATTATTTTCATCCCGATTTAAATGATTAAATAAGACGTTGTGCATCTAATTAGAACCTCTTCAAAATTAAGTGCACAATAACTTACCTACACACAGAATATCGTGTGCATTAAATTACCAAAAGAAAATGAAACATTTGAAACAACATAAAAGTAGAAAATTATATTTTATTCCGATGTCTATTTAAACAGTCAAACGTACTGATACATGTTGGACACTGTTCTTCATCACACAATCTTGTTCCCTTTCTCATCTAGGCATTTTTGTACATTTTAGCAAGCTTCCAGTCTTTTACAAACATTGCATATTACTGGCAGAGATACGGCGTGCAAAACGCCAAAATAGTCTTGAATCTGTAAATAAACAATAGGCTGTATGATAATCTGATATATTTTCGGAGTTTCATCAAAATCTATGTGGTATTTTATGTGTGGAACATAAACAAACATCCATAATAAAAACTTTGACTCGTATACAATTAATTAGGATGTTTTGGCAACCTACTTGCACTGTAAAGGCTACTTACTTTATGGCGAGCCCAGTTGAGCATCATAGGATCATCCTGGATTATCATCATGCATTCAATTGACTATTATTTCGAAAAACGTAAATCGATATTTATATCGAAAATTGTCGTCAGGTAATTTGAAGAGATTTTGTCGATGACGCATTCTGTTGGGTCCCCGGACACTCTCAATAGTATTCTAACACATCCAAGTATTCCAAATCACACATATTTATATCCACTTTCGTTTTTTTCATCACAAAACAAATAACCTCAAAAGTAAATAATGTCGGAATTTGACGTTTGTCGACTAAGTACTGCAGTTAAACTAGGGGGCTCGATGGTTTATCTTTTGTACTACAGATAGTAATAGGACTTGCGATAAACTGCGTTTTGTAATAACGTTTTTTCAAGGTCGTACTTAAAGGTGGATTAAAGGTAGTACAAAAGCCGATACTTATTTGATACCGCGTTTTATAATAAGAGGGATCGAATTTACATCACACTAATATTGAATGTTGTATATATTATACTCTTTATTATTAAATAATTCGAAGCATAAGTATGGATTTACGAAGTATTAAGTTACATAAGATTTACCCCTGGCGGAAGTTACGCAAGAATCCTAAAAATAGACGCGAAAAAGATTGTTTACATTTAGAGTTGGTATTGATTTTCCGAGCACGCCTGCCTCCCCTGACCCCATTACCTCCTTCATTTTAACGGGAGCAAATTATGTGGGGTACGCACACCACTTCGTTTGCACATTATTTATATCTGTGATAGGTATTAAGCTTCAAAGAAAGTAAACAATGCCTTACGGCAACCGATAGCTTTACCTAGGTACGTTCCTATTTCTATAGACTAGTGTTTACTGTATCGTGAACACCTACGCGTACAAAAGGTAACATTACAATGACCTTACTGCACCATAATAGATTCTACCTACGCCACATGCAAGACCCTTCTACGAATATTGTTACTTTATTTACAACACTGATGCTATTTTGAATGAATCAGAGCGGTTTTAAGATATTTCAATACCTACACCTATTAAGTAATACGTATCAAACGTTATTTTATACAACACTTTATCTTTTATGAATGAATGCATCAGACAGAACGTAAACAAATACATATAAAAGATCAACAGCAAGGTCACTAAACCAAACGAACTCGGCAATCATATTCCCCACATCGTTACCACCAACATTCAGTGGTTAGTGACTAAAATAGGAACTACACCATAAATAAAATAAAAGATTACTACATGTCTTTAAAAATCAATGTCAATACCTAAATAGTGCCAAACAAAATTCATGTTTATTAATATTAGTAGCTAGGGCGTGATAAAACAACGAGTATTTTTATATCGAGTTAGGTATTCGTTTTTTATGTGCATTAAATGCCACATGAGTTATTTAAAATGTGAGAAGTTATTGACCTCAGCTTTAAGTTCAAATTGGCAGGTACTCTTATGTTGCTACATTTATTAAACCTTGAACCGTGAATCGGACTCAAGGCCATCGACATTGCTCTCAAATGACGCATTTGCTTGTATCGATCGGTCATTTTGCCATGTTCGCAATGTCAAGGCTTTACTGAGTTTTATAATAAGTTTACAGTTTCATACAACGCAGAAATAATATCCAGGAATTCTATTGAAGCACCGTGCCCTACTTAACTGCAATTGGCTTGAAAATAATGTATTATTTGTGTGCTATGCAATAAAGTTACTGTATGCTACAATTACTGCAAGAGATATTTCATTCGTTTGGATTTGGTATTGTTATTATCTTATGAACCAATCAATTGTTTCACTTTAAGCACGCCACATAGGTTCCGCCTCATAAAAAAATGTTGAAAGAAATTAATGTTTTATCTATATTTTTACTATGAAGCTGAAGAGTTTGTTTGTTTGTTTGTTTCAATGGGTATCTCAGAGATTTCTGGACCGATTTGAAACATTCTTTCAGTGTTAGATAGCCCATTGATCGAGAATTGCCTCTGGACGCGGTTGAAACCGCCTCTAGCATAAATTAAATACCCCATCAAGCGCTAAAGTATTTTCTGCAGAAATAATTTGTGCGTATATTTTGATAATTGTATTGATATGCTTATTATAATTTGATTACAGGAAAAAGGCACATCGTTACCAGCCCAACGGTTGAACAAGTATCCGTCAAGGGGTTTGCTAAAACACATATTACAGCAGACGTACAACCAAGCAGTATCAGACCCGGATAAACTCAACCAATATGAACCCTTCTCACCTGAGGTCAGTACTAACGGTTATTTATTACGTAAACCGTATTGTTTATAGCTGCGCGGTCATGATGTCGTGTTGCTAACTTTGCTCTGAGCTATTAATAGCGTATTCATTTTAAAATATGGAACATTTTACTCAGTAGGAAAATTGAACGACATTGCAATTACGTAACCAGTTTTTTTTTCTCTTTCTGTTTTTCTGTCTGTCATATCTTTGTCTACAAGAATTTTAAAAATATATTATTTTATTCGTCGAAAGTTCAGTAAAGGGACACCTAAATAATAAAACATTAAAAACATCAACCCTCTTATTATAAAAACTGCCGCAAGTAGTGGTTTAAACCAGACTGAAGACGTCTTGGTTTGTTACGGTACTTACGATAGTCTTTACATCCTTATTACAAAACGTAGACTAAGAGAAGACTGTTTGGTACTTCGATTTGTCTCTGTGTGTGTGTGGTTCAAATAATATCCACAGATTATAAGCAACAAATATTTAAATCATTCGTTCAATCGTTCCGAATTATGTGCGCCGTTCCTTTTTACATTATTTTGTTAAGTCTATTTTGATGAAAAATTAATAACTATCATAATAAAAAAAAATATCTCTGCAGTTGAAAATATTACTTGTTATTATTTAAAGGTAATTATATATTGCTAGTATCTTTTAACGATATACATGATCCAATTATTCTCTTTTAAACAACTATCGAGTTTGCGCGTATAACGGAACGTCAGCGCGCGTAACCGAGTTATGTTTTGTTTTTAGGTTAGAAATAACTTGGATTATTTTCATCCCGATTTAAATGATTAAATAAGACGTTGTGCATCTAATTAGAACCTCTTCAAAATTAAGTGCACAATAACTTACACACAGAATATCGTGTGCATTAAATTACGAAAAGAAAATGAAACAACATAAAAGTAGAAAATTATATTTTATTCCGATGTCTATTTATACAGTTAAACGCACTAATACATGTTGGACACTGTTCTTCATCACACAATCGTGTTCCCTTGCTCATCTTGGCATTTTTGTACCTACATTTTAGCAAGCTTCCAGTCTTTTACAAACATTTCATATCACTGGCAAAGATACGGCGTGCAAAACGCCAAAATAGTCTTGAATCTGTAAATAAACAGTAAACTGTATGATAATCTGATATATTTTCGAAGTTTCATCAAAATCCATGTGGTAGTTTATGCGTGGAATATAAACAAACATCCATAATAAAAACTTCGACTCTTATATAATTAATAGGATGTTTTGGCAACTTAATTGCCCTGTAAAGGCTACGTACCTTATGGCGAGCCCAGTTGAGCATCATAGGATCATCATGGATTAATTATCATCATGCATTCAATTGACTTTTATTTCGAAAAACATAAATCGATATTTATATCGAAAATTGTCGTCAGATAATTTGAAGAGATTTTGTCGATGACGCACACTGTTGGGTCCCCGGACACTCTCTATAGTATTCTAACACATCCAAGTATTCCAAATTACACATATTTGTATCCACTTTCGTTTTTTTCATCACAAAACAAATAACCTCAAAAGTAAATAATGTCGGAATTTGACGTTTGTCGACTAAGTACTGCAGTTAAACTAGGGGGCTCGATGGTTTATCTTTTGTACTACAGATAGTAATAGGACTTGCGATAAACTGCGTTTTGTAATAACGTTTTTTCAAGGTCGTACTTACAGCTGGATTAAAGGTAGTACAAAAGCCGATACTTATTTGATACCGCGTTTTATAATAAGAGGGCAAATGTTTAGAAAAAAAGAACCCAGCTTTATCAGAAACTCAGAACTGTAAAAATAGATCCTCCAGATCTATTTTTATGGTCATCTTGTTAAATTATTATATGTTTTACCACAAGCCAGGTATTAATATTATGTGTTTCTAATGTCGGCAGGTATACGGCGAAACATCGTATGAACTGGTCTGTCAGATGATAGATCAAATAGATATAACCCCCGACGATGTGTTTGTGGACTTGGGCTCGGGCGTAGGGCAGGTGGTCTTACAAATGGCGGCCGCAACACCTTGCCGCGTCTGTCTCGGAGTTGAAAAGGCGGAAGTTCCTAGTAAATATGCTGAGGTGAATATCATTTAAATGCAGATGCCCATTATATATAGACAAAGAAAAAAATATAATCCAAGTTAGATAAAGAACTGTATAATTTAAAGTTAACGTTTTTTTTCCAGAGTATGGATGGTCACTTCAGAATGTGGATGAGATGGTATGGAAAAAAGTTTGGAGAGTATAAATTAATAAAGGGCGACTTCCTGCTGGATGAACACAGAGAAAAAATAAATGCAGCGACGATAGTCTTTGTGAATAACTTTGCATTTGGCCCTCATGTTGACCATCAGTTGAAAGAAAGATTTGCTGACTTGAAAGACGGTGCTAAAATCGTATCATCAAAAAGTTTTTGTCCGCTGAACTTCAGGATAACGGACAGAAATCTCAGCGACATCGGGACCATCATGCACGTCAGCGAGATGTCTCCGCTCAAAGGATCCGTCTCGTGGACGGGGAAGCCAGTCTCTTACTATTTACACATTATAGATAGGACCAAATTGGAGAGATATTTTCAAAGACTGAAAAATCCGAAACTCAAGGTCAGCAAAAGGGTCTGTTCCAATCACTTTACGTTTTATAAGATTATTAACATAATAATGTGGTTAAAAATATGGTACTCGAATACATACTTGATATATTTGCAACATTTCGGCACACGAATTTAATCAATTAAAAGTCATAACTTATTTATATAACCAATCGTCATGATGAACTCGTATCTTAGTATTCTACATGTGCTATATCAAGCTATACCTCATAGATAGGCAAAGATTGTCTCGTGGCAATTGCATTCACGTCAAGTGGTCGTTTCGTCTGACTGAAGCTTTAGGTGGATTTATGTAATCCATCGCGAGCATTCGTACACGTGCATTAGTTCAGTAGCTTTCACATGTCAATTGTGATTGTAATCTTATCATGGCCTGGCTTTCGTAACATGTCTGATCATTCACTTAAAATTGATGTTAATGTACTTCTTAAATGCTCGTTGCCGAATGCTGGCGGTAGAAGTGCACCGTTATGTGAATAATGAGATGAAAACAGCTTTTAGTAAAAAGTTTTCCTATCTGGGTTCCGTAATTTAACAGCGCCTCTTACACGTTCATCACTCAAAGTTTGATCTCAGGTGGTCTTAAAAATAATTATAGAGTAAGTACTTAAGTTCTTAATCATTTAAAATCTGCAACATTTTCAGGCATTGAATCTGAACTTTGTTTTAATTATTATGTATTGACAGCCTTCAATGAATAAGTTTGGAAGATGTGGTGTACCAAGTTATCTAGCTGTTGACTCCTTTCAACCTGTCCCTTGGCGACTGCACAAACATAATTGTGGCAAGTTACAGATTTCAGTGATGTCTTACAAAAATGTTAGATTTTATATCTTTACGAACATTGTACTCCATCAATGGACAGTGATTACGGAATCCTGTGCAGGTTTTCTTCCTACATAGTGAGGTAGCATTGCTTCTTGGTCAGCTATATTGCTTGCCTAGCGCCGTATGGTTGCTGCATCTCTTTAGTTGTTATCTTTATTTTTCCTCCATTTCTAAAGTCTGACCTATGTAAGGCTTTTCAAACTTGCTACATTTGGTTCAGTTTGTATCAACAGTTATTTTTATTAGGTATGATTTTTCCGAATATGCGACCCGAAGTATTATGTTGCTTCAGCTTGTCATTGCTAAAATAAACCCAAGTAATATAATAATATAACTTAATTATTATCTGTTTGAGTTCATTTAGAACTAAGTTAGATAGGTATTCCGAATTCAGTCACTGGTAAAAAATATTTAAAATACCAAATGACGAACACCTACAGTTGGTAGCTATTGATTCTGATTTTTAGTTCTCGATTTTAAATCAAATAATCTAACAAAATAATAATTGTTGTATGTGAATGAAACTAACATCACAGATTTCCTAACACCTAAATTAGTCACCTTTTATTTTGATCTGTTTTTCTTTTAAATAATGTCTGAGAACATTATACATTAATGCATGTGGAACATTATTTACCAATGTAAACATAAATGCGTCTACCCGGGAAGATTGTTACTTGATATCGGGGTCGAACAGGTCAGCGGTTATCTTTATTTCAGCAAACTAGATATTTATGAACGTCAGTGTAAACAGATGGGATCACGTTTGGCTGATTGCTTGACTGGTGTTGTTATTGTTAGGGCACGCAGAACGGGTGCGAGGAGGGCGAGGGCAGCAAGCGGCACCTCAGCGCGCCGCCCACGCGCCAGCCCACGCCCGACCTGCTCAACGGCAACAGCAACCACAGCACCGCCTCGCTGCCCGAGCGCCGCCGCAAGGTGGCCCGCCCCAGAGCCGTCAGGTAACACACGCCACCATAAACTATGGAGCAATAGAGTTTGCCTTGGAGCGCCTTTCTAACATAAAATGATTTGTAACGCAGGGGTGAGAACGGGCGCACGCGAGCACGCGCGGCGGTGGCCAAGCGGCGCGTGGTGCGGCGCTCCAGCGACGACAGCGACGAGGAGTCCAGCGGCACCGACGACGCGCCGCCCAACCCCGAGCCCGCGCCGCGCGAGTGGGGCGCGCCCTGGGCCTCCTCCTCCGACTCCAGTTAGTATACACGACGCAACACAATAGCTCTATGACCATATTGTTTATAACAAATAGCCAGCGACATCACGATACTTTGTCTGTTTTGTGAAAGTTTCTGAAAGCCCACAGAAGTGATATCGGCCCGACCCAGGACACGATCCCGGGAACCAGCAGTCGCCTATGCGACCACTGGAACAACGGGACAGGTTTTTTACGCTGTGGGTCTGATTTGAGTGTTGGATAGACACGACTTAACGTATTTAATATTGAAACAGATCGCAGCCGGCGGCCAGCAAGCAAGCGCAGCGCGAGTGCAGGCGGTGCGCGGCGCAGAGCTGCCCGCGCCAAGCGCCGCCGCGCCGCGCCCGCCGCCATCGCCGGCCTCGACCTGCTGCACTCCACCACGCTCGCCTCTACGCTGCACAATGGCGCTGTGAGTCTACCATACATATCTACTCTTCTTGAGCTCAATTCTCTACGCTCGTGTCAGATTGTCGTCCCATTGCGAGGCAAATCCTTATCACTAGAGGTATTGGATAACTTTAGGCGGATCTGATTTTCGCATGAAGATTTTACAATCGCGAACCGACAGATACGTACAACGACGTTGTTGTTTATTCTTGAATACTGTTCACGTACGTTATTCTCCCTTGTAAGTTCAATTACTGTATTTTTGGCATCCTGTAGCTCCCGATGATACTATCTTAGAAGTTCGACGCAGTCTAATCTTCTCTCCATGGTTAATGTCTTTCATCTGTGTGGTCATATCTTCTACTCTACAGTTAATATCTTTCAAATCTGGTCAAATTTGGTCAAATCTTCGACGGAGGTCTTCTCAATGTTGACGTTGGCTTTGAGTTCATCAATACAGCTAGGGAGAGCTTTTTAGCTCCTTCAGTACATCCGATAGAGTGGGCGAGTGACTAGACGTACGACAATCAACGCAGCGCCAATTATCTCTTTAATTTCTCTGCAGTCACCTTACGATACGTCGTCTCTTGGACGCCAGAGCAAGAATACAGGTGTACACAAGAATAATACAGGTGCTTCTGGCACTGACTACACAAAACACCTTCGGTCTATTTAATGAATTATCCAGTTTTATTTAAATGTGTTTTCTTTTTCCCAAATCTCCCCAATTTCATATCATATCATACCATATTATCGTTTATTGCATTCCATAATGTACATTTGGTGGAAAATGTAAAACAATAGAGGTAGTCACAATTTTGGACCCTGATGGGCACAGCGTAAGACAATTAATTGGTAACCCATTTTCGTACGTTAATGTCAACTGTGTCAAAATCCTGCTGTCATTTGATTTTGACAAGTGATTTTGTGAAATACGAGTGGGTAGTTTCTCTTTATTTGACAGTTTTGTCCCTTTAACAAAGTTTGAACGAGAGTTGTTATAACGAGGATGTCGTTGCGTTGGTCTGCCAAGGTCTAAGGATTCTGTATCATGTATAATTCTGAGTATTTTCCACACCTTCATATTAATACCATAACCATTTTTTATCATTGTCTCAGGTTACCGCGCCACCCCCGGGTTGCGTGGAGCAGCGTCTGTCAGCGCTAGGCGTGCAGCTGCAGCCCGCGGATCGCCTGCACTCGGAGCTGGACATCCCGCGGTCGCCGCACACGCCGTACAGCCTGCAGCTGCTGCTGGACATGTTCCGTGACCAGTACCTCGCCTTCATCGAGCGCATGAACACGCCCGACTACGCCGACGAGATACGACACCAGATTCAAAAAGAGAAGGTACGTCGTCTTTTTTTTTTCATGGCTCTCCACGTTTTTTTAGCCAATGACGAGTAAGGTACGTCGTTTGTTTTAAATGTCGACCTCATTTGAACGGTAAAGGTTTTTAGTTTTCTTGTGTTAATGATGCGTCGTTTCCATATTATTTTTCCCGTTTTAGTAATTATTTTTTTGCATTTAACGTGTGCCTTAATCCTCGTCGATAGATTTTACATTTAAACTAGACTCACATTTGATGAAATTGCTTTACATAATTCAGACAAGTATTTAATCCGATAACCATATTGCGACTGCCGGCGACCACGAAGGTCCCCCCAAGAGTTTGATGTATATATTTGATGATAAAAAAAAAACAACATGAAGCATTTCAAATGTAAGATGGTATAATCAGGTTTCAAATATTTTCGAGTCTAACATTACACCATGTAAGTTTTTATAAATGTCATATTTAACGTGGAGCAAGTAAATTCGCGGGATACAGCCAGTTTATAAATAAGATAAATAAATAAGTATAAAAACTTTGAAATAGTATACATAAATATAAAACTTAAATGCAAGTATTCAATACAGGAGAGGAACCAGAAACTGAAGTCACGTGCGTCTCAGTTAGATAAACAGATCAACGTGCTCATAAGCGACAGTGTTGCTCTGTTAAAGGCGCGCATGAGTGAGCTGGGCATTCACGCCAATAACACAGTGGATCTGTTGGCCAAAGCGAAGGAAATTGTGGGGAGACACAAAGAGTTGCAGAGCAAAGCTAGCAAATTGCAAGCGCAGGTAAATATCATCATCGATTTGAATATGTCATAGTATCGTGCATTGAAAACTATTAGCTTTTATTGTAACGTCAAAGATTATAGTGACCGGATGCCACCCCTGCTTCTGTCCCTAGGTACTTTCGCTCTTTTAGCTCACTATCACTCGGTCATGCACCTGATAGATAGTACGGTCTCGGTATCGCGACGGGTTAGACTCATTTTCGAAGAGTACGTTCATCACTACACTTGATATAACGGTACTCATCATTTCATTATTATATTTCGTTTTTAAACGTATATCACCTTTATTTTCATGAGATACCTACTATACGTATTATATCATACCGTTTTATGGTAACATACAATTTATTGTTTACATTTGTATGAATATTTTGTAGCTCATTGTTTTATTGAATGTAATTTTAATTTTCTATGTACGATATTATGCCATTGGTTTTTATTTTACATTAGTACGTTATATGATATGTATTTGTGCTGCCAGAACTTATCAACTATTGCCATAATTTCATCACTGTGTTATTATTTTTAGGTGAATAATATAGAATCAGACCAAACGATGCTGGTTAAACAAAGGACTTTCGAGATAACTGAAAAGTATCGCCAGTTGGGTCACATACCACCCGATGTTAAGATCACCCAGAGCATAGCTCATGATTGCATTTTGAAGGAAATATCGGCGACACTTGCATACCGGAAGAGGTTACACGCGCAGGTAGGACACCTGCAAAATGAAATAGTTCAAATGGAAAGATCAAGCGAACAAAAAGTTCCGCCGCCGACTGTGCCCGTCGCTACTGTTAAACCACATACGGTTAATTCTAAACCGAGGAAATCTAGAGAACACAGGTCGCGGTCGCAAGAGTGGCCTGATGTTCCGGATGTTGGTAAAATTGAGGAGCAAAATCCAGAGATTTTAGCTCAGAAGATACTGGAGACAGGGCGGCAGATCGAGGCGGGCAAGATAACTAAACCGAATGTTATAGTGAATGGGTATCCAAGAGAATCAGAGAGGCACGTCGACCATCACCGACACACAAAAGCTGCCGCGCCGATACACAGAGCGCAACCGCAGCGGCCGGGCCAGCCGCCGCCGAGCCTCGCGCACCGGCAGTCACCTGTCAAACCGCAAAAACCTCTCAACGTCGTCGGCAAAGTACAGGAGTCGCCGAAGGTGATCAACTTCGAGGACAGACTTAAAAGCATAATAACTTCGGTGCTAAACGAGGATCAGGAGCAGCGAAAGGCGTCGCGACCGGCGCAGAGCCACGCCTACAGCAACGGGTACGTGCGCGCCGGCGCCCCGCACGGGCCGCACCAGCACTACCCGCGCGGCGCCCCGCCCGCGCCCTACGCGCGGCCCTCGCGCGACCTGCGCCGCGAGCGCTACCCGCCGCGCATGCACCTGGAGCCCGCGCAGCCCGACTACACGCAGGTGAGGCCCGCCCCGCGCCCCGCGCCCCGCCCGCCCCGCGACCCCCGCACTAACCGCTCGTCGCCTGCAGGTGTCGCCGGCCAAGCTGGCGCTGCGCCGCCACCTGTCGCAGGAGCGGCTGGCGGCGCCGGGCGCGCGCACCATCGGTGACCTCGTCAACGGCGAGATCGAGCGCACGCTCGAGATCTCCAACCAGAGCATCATCAACGCCGCCGTCAACATGAGCGCGCGGTACCACGAGCCCGCCGCCGCCAACCAGCCGCTAGAAGGTATGCATCACCATAACTACTATTACTATGTAAAATATTTATATTAAGAACCATGAATCTATTAATGTAACTGTTTAACCGAAGTTATAAAAATACATTAAGTCAATGAAAATGTTTCGATCGCAGGACTGGCAGCTTGCCTGCAGGCCCGCGTACTGGCGTCGGAGTACTGGCGGGGTCGGAACGGAGCGAGCGGGGCGGGCCCGGGCGGCGCGGCGGGCGAGGAGGAGGCGCGGCGCCGCTCGCCGCCGGGCGACCCGCACTCCAACACGTCCACGCCGCTGGTGGACGAGCTGCCCGACGGCGCGCGCCTGCCAGGTAACGCGCCGCCCGACGCCGAGCCCGCCGCGCGGCCCGACGCACTCACCGCCCGCTCCGTTACAGAGGGCGAGGCCGGCGAGGAGGTCGACGAGAGCAAGTGGCAGGACCGGATAGCGTTCCGGTTCGACCAGATCATATCGTTCGCGTCCACGGCCATGGAGGACAAGCGGCGGCGCTCGGACGAGGCGTGCAACACGTCGCCCGACTCGGGCATCGGGCACGGCGAGGCGGGCGCGGCGCTGGCGGCGGGCGCGGCGCGGGCGGGCGGCTCGCCGCCGGCGGCGCACTTCAAGAAGCGCTTCTTCCGGCGCGAGCGCTGGGGCGCGTGGGGCGGCGCCGCGCCCGCCGTGGACTGGGAGCGCCCGCCCATGTGACGCCGCCGCCTCTAGCGCTACTCCGACTAGCACTGCCGCGACCCGCGTCCGGGGATGTTGACTGTCGACTTTTTGTTATTTTTTTCGAATATATAATGTAATTATGTATATTATTGAGTTTATTTTACGTTTAAGATGTGTAATTATTTAATAGTAGTTTTATGTCGCCGTTCCGTTCGGTGACGTCGAGACGTTTGCGCCGTGGCGGATTGTATTTCATGTGTTCATTTAGGTCTTAGAGTCTGAAATACATGATTCGGTGACTTTGCAGCGGATCATTCTTGCGCCGGTCGTTTGGTGAATGTTTGTTGTTTTATGTGTTTTGTTTGTCTATGTTACGGAAGCTCTTGTCTGAATAATGTAAATCATTTCTTTGGGAAATCTTAAATTTTTAATATTGTACTTATATCGAGTTTGTATAGAATAGATCATTTTGAATTTTCTTACGTATCGAATCGGAAAGTTATTGCATTAGGAACTCTTTAGTAAATTATAGCGCAATTTTAAATTTTCATTGTGAAATGAAATGATAACTATCTGATATTGTCATAATCCTAGCAATGAGGTCGTCATTCGTCCTGTGATACACAAAGCACCATTATTGCTATCGTTTTGTTAATCTGCGTGATAACAATAACTTAACTAATTTTTACGTAGTGCTGTTCGATGACCATAATAGGTAGATCGTTAGATTGTAAAGAGTATCAATTTTATTGCTAGTGAAACTGTAAAAGCTAGACTAAACTAATAGTATACTAAAAGCATGTGGTAATACTTATGATAATATAAAGTCTAACGTGATCCCTCAGAAAAAGTTTTCCCAGAGAAACACCATGGTGCATAAACAGTAGATATTGCATAGTATAAATGGACACGCTATTTTTATACAGGATTATTTTAGATAAGATTATGCCTCAATCCCAAGTCTATTATGAAAGTTATAGGTAACGTGTATATTCATGCTTATCTTCATATTTTCAATAGTACGGGAGTAAAAGTACACAGATTACTCGTGTCTCTTTATATAATCAATTTCTATAAAAATCATTGCCTAAGAAACTAATTGCTGTATGAAATGTAAGCTGTCCATGTCTTTTTGTTCAGCACGTTCTACACGAGCAGGGCGTGTATGAAGCCATAATTATTATATTCGTTTATTTCCTAACATTATTTGATAAAATCATAATAATTCCTGCTTTTGCTAGACAAATTATGGCAGACTAACAGAGTATATTATGTTAATATGTACGAATGAACGAAATTGGCGAATATTGTAATTTTGGTAAACTTCCATTTGTTATAACCCAATATGTATTATTTATTACAAGCTCGATAGAGAGTTTCAATTCGAACTTCAATTTTATCAACTTATTTTACATTTTAATTGACGTTACATTCAAATTGTCTTCGGAGACAGTATAGTATAATCGATCCGAGATTTCCTTTTTCTTTACTTTGACTAAATGCACGTTATGTAGATATATTTCGTTATACACGTTATAGCTATAATTATAGGACCAAAGAGTTTCTGGCGACGTGCCTAATTGTATCAATTTTGTCCATGCCCCCAATAATAATACTTAACTTATTACATTTTAATTTTGCCTTGCTTGACTCTATTTATATTTCGCACGGGAGGAAGGATCTATATTTTAATTATTTTACCACAAACATGTTTAATGAAATTGATAAGTTTAATAAAATTATTAGAAGTGATTTTTTTAAAGACCAAGCTCAAGGGATTAGACTGTTAACATTGCCTTGTATCCACCACCTCTTTAAACTGTTCTTAGTACTCTACAAAACATATCTGCGTTCCTTTGGGGGTTTATCAACGAGTTACTTTAAAATCATTTGTTTATGTAACAAGCCACAAGTAACTTAGGAATAAACTTTATTTCGCTCATGACGATTATCCGCCTCTTAGGAATAAGATTAAACAAAAATAAGCAATTTGTTATTTAATGGGGTTTCTGAAGTCATTGTTGATATTCGAAAAATAGTAAATACGGTTTTATACTTTCTGTCGATGCAGCAGTTAATTAAATGTTTGTGTATAAATATAAAATAAGAATTCAGAAACTGTAAAAATGTAATTGTGCTGTAAGAGTGTAAGGACCGACTTGTTTTCTAATTATTATTATCTGATTGGCCCACTGAGCGTTGCTATTATATGTCTAGTTAAAACATAACACCGAGTACTGATAAATGTGTTCAATTCATTCAAATCGTCAAATCTTAGTGTCAAGTAGCTACCAATTATGTGCAGATTCAGAGATTCTAGACAGCCTACAGTTAGATACATAGTCGTTTCAAGGAACATAACAACTTTCGCTTGTACTGGCCCCACGAATTCGTTTTAGCTAGTTAGCCCAAAGCAAGGAGGTTGTGACGCACTTTCTGAAGATGGTCGCACTTAGGATTTTACGACCGGCCTAATTTAATTCCGCATTATAATAGTGTCGGTCAATGGGCAACACAGCCTTAAGGCTCGAGCAGACCGGATGCGTATGCGTAACCAGTAGTCACGCATGGTAACCATGAGTTGTAATGGACAGCCACACCGCTTGCGTAACGACGCGCGTGTCTACGTTACGCAAGCGGTGTGGCCTGTCTCATACATTTCCATACATTACAACTCATGGTTACGCCGTAACTACGCGCGTGACTACGCGCGTGGTTACGCATACGCATCCGGTCTGCTCGAGCCTTTATTCTTAGACGAAGAAGACGTACGTGTAGTAATCAGATCGCGCATAACTTATTAAATATCGGAAAGCTTAGAAATTATATTCGTTTCAGAATAATTAATAGATAACTAGATCGTATTTATAACGATTAAAATAAGACTTGATGATTAATTATGTGCACTGATATTATCAGGTGAATTGTAGGAAATTTGAAGTGTATCCAAATTTATCCAAAGCTCACCTAAAATTAACATTACGCTAAAATTATGATCATGGGAAAAAAGGACTAAATGAAAATAGTTCTTCAGAACTGTATTTTTTTTTTTGTATTAGTTATATTATTTACTATTATGGCCACGGCCATTAAGAGAGACGTCAATAAAGTCGGTTCTATTTTTTTAAGTTATTTTTGTACAGTACATTTACTTACTGTGCACGGTGTAATGTTTTATAGATAAGATTGAAAAAAAAAACAAGGTAACGTGAGATGTGTATGATTGTAATAGTTTATTACTTGAGCAGTTTTAATCATTTGAGAACGATGAATATTACATTCTGTAAATGTGAATATCCAGACATGTTTATAATACATAGACGGCTCTGGAATCGGAAAAAACCAAGTTAAAAATTAAATTGTTATCAAAGAAAATGGTTGTAGTTTCTAGTGTCGTTTGATGTGTTACAAACATTGGGGTGCACTGGTTTGATTGTGCCTGAATAACTCATCAATGCCGCTCCAAACCTCAAAATTATGTATGTATTTGTATATTGATAAGTAAGCTTAAAAATCTGATGTAGGTACCAATAGTAATATAGTGTAATGTCGGCAATAAAACATCTATTTTGGTCGGATTAACTCGAGGAGTGATTACATTATTCAGTTACGATTAATTTAATTTTTGATGGGGAATAATGAGCTAATCTGTGTGACGTTATAGTGTCTAAAATAGTACAAATGAGAAGACTTATCGTCGTAAGCCTCGGACTATTCAACATGCAAATGCTAGGTTTGAGATGTATCCCTGTGTACTAGTTTTATTTTGTACTAAAAGTTAAAAATAAACGAATAATTATACTGAGTTGTATTTTATTTCATACTAGTCGATATCCCGCGGCGAAGACTGTACCTATCCGATAGTGAAAGAATTTTTCAGATGGTCTTTCGGTCCTGCTTGCACCTTAAGAATCGGATTGGACGGTAATACGACAAGACGACCAACTTCGCCACTGACGATTGAAATTATTTTAATCAGCTGATCCCGCGAAATTTGTATCGTTTTAACCTCTGAATAAATGGGCTATTTAACACTGAAATAATTTTTCAAATCGGACCAGTATTTCGTGAGATTAGCGAGTTCAAACAAACAAATAAACTCTTCAGCTTTATAATATTATTTTAAAAGTATAAGTATAGACTAGCTAAACCCGAGAACTTCGAACGTTTGGAGAGGTCCAGGGAACGTTTAAGGGTCAGTTCACACCGAGACGCGACGCGGCGCGACGCTGCGCGCACATTTTTCACAGAGCGACTCAGAATATACTTTATTCACTACACGAAAAGATACACATTACATTGTGCGGCGCAGCGGCGCAGCGCGAAATCATTGGCCTCTTTGAGTATCGTCGCGTCGCGTCGCGTCTCGGTGTGAACTGACCCTAATACCTTAATACCGTTTACGGTTTAAACGTTCCCTGGACCTCTCCAAACATTTTAAAACCAAAATAAGCTAAATCAATCCAGCCATTCTGGAGTTTTAGTCAGACTAACGAACAGTAATTCATTTTTATAAAGAAGATGATTTAAAGAATTATTGAAAGACGATATTATTTTATTAATAATATTTACGTTTTTTTTCCATAGACAAGTTTGATAAACTATGTAACAGTCAGCCGTCAGTTGGGTTATTCCCGCTCGGTAACACCCTTTCATCAACACTGTTGACGATCGGGAAAAAAAAAGTTGCGTTCGTTCACAGTGTTGACGAACGCTACTTATTATATTAGTGTAAAATGGTTATTATGCACATGATAAGGCCACTTTTATTTTCTAGTTAATTGTGTTTCAAAAGATTTAACATAATCTATTAAAACATTTAAAAAATCCATGACAAGTCTTTCCATATTTTAAAAATAAAAACCAGCGTTCGTCAACACTGTGAACAAACGAAACTTTTTTTTCCCGATCGTCAACAGTGTTGACGAAAGGGTGTTACCGAGCGGGAATAACCCGTCAGTTGTCACTGCCAGCCAATTGCCATTTGCCATGCCAAATGCCAAGTGTCAAAATGTTGTTTTACTGGTGTAGTCAGTAGCCTAGCTGAGTAATTTTTATTTCGTTCTTATATTTTGGTACGAATGTGATGGAAAAAAAGTAAAGATAATTGACAAATGGTGTGCAAAAGCATTTCATGATTACTTTTATTACGTTTCGTCCACGTATTCTTTTATGTTTTATTATCCTAACAAATTTTTGTTCAAATGAAATGCAATATTCGAGAACTCGCTCATTTGAGCGATCAACCTTGTGTTATTGAAGGAAGATTAAACTATAAAAAAGTATCTAATGGCGGTTATCGTAATCAGGCAGGTCAGTATGTGTCACAGTCGGTATATGATTTAGCAAATCGGGAAAGCACAGAGAACTATTAATTAATTTGTGAAAAATATAAATAGATTTTCCTTAAAGTTCCCCTCGAGTGAGTCACAGCAGAACCGACCCTTTCACATTGTTTTTGGCAATAGCTTGTGATGCAAACATACTTATGAAATTTTTGAGTCTTTATTTTGTCTAACTCAGCTGTGTGACAAGTCTTTGCTTTGTATGCTTAACTAAAGCCTCATGATTGGTTAAGGTACCTCATAGTAAACACATAGAGAGAATATTATACTTTTCCTTCTATAGGAATGATAAACATAATCATTTTATCATATAATAAAACAATCCTACACATTTACCTTGATTTTGAAACAATCATGTTAATTAAATTTAGCAATTAGTTCAATTTGTGCTGTTGTCACCTTTCAGATTGTCATTTTATACATATTTTCTTTCAGTTTTCAAAGAGCGATGGTTTCGGCTGATAAATAATTATTTATTTTATTTTAAAATAAGTGAAATGGGGAAGTTTGATACGAAAAGTCCAGCAGGAATGTTTGTATTAGAGAATTCTTCAATACAGATGGAACATGGCCAGAGTATACCATTTTCATTTTCAATATCATTTATGTAAGTTGTTTATTAGTAAATACTACATAAAATGTATTTCATATGACTAGCACCTCTTTTTTGTTTTTTACATGATAGCATATGTTTGTTACTGATTACAGAGATGAACCTGAAAAACGCCATGTTTTTGCGGCCCGCGCTGAAGATAATGTGGTCCAATGGGTAATGAAACTAAGAGAGAGCTCCTATGAATATCTACGCAACAGACTTCATGCTCTGCAGTCAAAAATATTTGCTATCACTGGAAAGGTAATTATTTAAGCACCTTTCTACTATAAATAATTGTAAAAGCATTAGTTCCATGGAAAATATTTTCTAAAGCGTGGCAGGGACTTTTTTAGAATACTATAAGCAGCTTGACAAGAATTTATCTTTAATTCTAATTTACCTCAGCTGGTTGATTTTGATAAGAAACTTATCAAATTGAATTAATCCATTTATCTTCAAAATTCTTATCTCAAATAAAAATATTACATGTTTATTAATGCAAATTAGCGATAATATTCAGTTTTGTGCAATACATTTTTGTACATAATATGTCTATTTATATTTTTAGGATCCCTTGTTGCTGGTACCAAGAAATGAAGGAGCTTGTTTGTGGGCACCAGCCGTACCATTTTCAACAGCTCCAGCTTGCACTGTGAACACAAGTTCCTTTAGTTGTCATCTGCATACCAATGGCGCGTTCACACTTGAAAGAAGCAAATCAGATGTCCAGGCTCATAAGCACTTCCAAGCAGAATACTCGAAAAAGGCGACTTTTTATACTGACGATCATAAAAAGACTGAAAAACATGAAGAAACTTCTTGTGAAGTGTATTCTCTTGGGCGAAGTAAAACAGCAGCTCTGATGCCGGGCAGCATGAATCCAATCGATACTTCAATTTTCGACAATCGGCCGTTGTATTCTCGAGCAGCACCAAGTCCGCCTGTCAGAACCAAGCTGTCGCCAAACACTAGGCGAGTTGAAATAAATCAAGAAGTCAAGTATTTTGCTGAACAAAGTAGACATTTAGGCATAACAAGTATCTTAGCTGAAGCTCCTGTTCCGCCTAGAAGAAAAGTATCCCCTAAAAATTTAGAGGCTCCAAACCCCACTGTAGACTTAGCAAATACTTCCAGAGACAATACAGATGGAAGTGATGATCTGATAAAATTTTAGTTGTAGTATAGTAGATAGAGATCCCACCTATTACTTGTGTAGTAACTTGCCAGTTGTATATATAATTATGGAATTACAATAATTATTATGTTTTGTAATGTTGAAAAGTATTTGATATCAAATGTTTAAGATTTAATATTTAGTATATGGAAGACAGCCTTCCAGTAACTGTAGGGGACAGTGACTCATAGAAAGAAGTAAGGACTCGAGATTTTTATAAATTTGATAGATTTCATAAGGTTTATATAGTAAAATTAAACCAAAAACGTAGGTATAATGAACACTCAGTAGCATTTTTGATAGCCATTTGTAATTTGTTTTACTCTAAGGTAAATATTTGTACAAACAAAACGAACTACCTTTTTGATGCTATGTCCTGTAAAGTATTTGAACAAAGTAATGTAGTAATGTTTGCTTGGATATTGCCTATTTTAAAATATATTTGGTGCTCTTAGCAAACAAGCTTTTAAATAAAAATATATATTTTAATTAACAACTGTGTTTTAGTTTGTTTAGGATGATGCGTTTTAATTAACGTAGCAGTCATCCAGCAAGCAAATGTGTCTCCATATAAGCTACTTGGTTTTGAAAAATCAGAAATCAGTTTTTGAAAAACCTTAAATTCAGTCGCTTGTATAAATTACATTCTTATTATTGAATCAGCGATTTCCCGCGACTTTTCCTCATATAGACCGACCTATTATTCGGCACCTAAAAGGCAAAAGTACGTTAGTCCGAAACAATACTCAGGAGATCCCGAATTGAGCTCAAAAACGAATGTTAGTGTTTAATAAATTGCATTCCGATAAGTAATAATAATAATGGCGTCCACGGCCGATTTCGGCCACGGCGGTTGTTCTCATATAAGGAAATCAGCCAGCTGCGCAGGACATATTACACAAATGCTTGTGCACAAGGTGCACAAGCATTCGCGTAGACACAGGAGCACTCACTAATATTCCTTCACTCTAACAGCCCGATGGGACGGTAATCCGACACGACCGGAAAGAAATCAGGTGCTGGACCGACATTTAATCTGCTCTCCGACGCACGGGTGAATCAATCACCAACTTCCAGACTACAGGTGCTTTGTGAAAGTTTTAAGGAAACCCACAAAGCGATTTGGCCGACCCGGGAATCGAACCCAAGCAAGACCTCGGTCACAGCAGCCGCGGTTGCGACCACTACACCAACGAGGCAGTAAGTACTACATAACATTAAGAATGCTCGCTCGGTTGATGTACTTAATTATAAGAACAAGACATATATAGGCGTGCTTTTGGCTTTTGTTCTTTATTGGTTGCATTAAGGTTGGTTGGATCCAAATCATAGAAATCTATGATCTGGCTGACGCACACTGAGACACCACCTAACCGTCTCTAACCGCCTTCTAAATTATAACTAGATTTTTTTTTTGTGAAATTTGTGGTTGAGTTGTTCTTAATCTTAAGTTAAAAGGCTCGAGCAGACCGGGTGCGTATGCGTAGACGTAAGCGTAGAAGTGCACGTACCACTGAGTTGTAATGTATGGAAATGTATAAGACAGGCCACACACACCGCTTGCGTAGCGTAGACGTGCGCGTCGTTACGTCTACGTCTACGCATACGCATCCGGTCTGCTCGAGCCTTTAGTAGTTACTTACAAAGTTAGACGGATTTTCTATTGTCTCATGTGAGTGTCGGTGTCGAGATATAAATTTCAAGGCTCTCAGTTTCACTGCAGCGATAGGCCACGTGCAGTGTGCAGTCGTGTTATTTTTCTATGAATATCTATTTCTTTCTCAACAAGTGTATACCTAACTTGTTCTTCTTTGTAGTCGTTAAATAAAACATAAAATAGCTAAAGATTATGTTTATTGTGTACATTGCTTTTAAGCTTCATCGACACTTATCGTTATAACATAAATACATTAAAATTTATCGTATCGACGTCCCAGTTAACATAACTATGACGTTTATACATTTGAGGCACTCTCGTTTTAAGGTACATCTACATACAATACTTAACTTATTACGTATTATGTAAGTTGTTCAGTCAAGACACCGTTTTGACTGCAGTCGACTTGTCCCAGTGACGGACTGGTCTTGTCGATGCCAGGGTCAAAACATAGAGATCAGTGACCTAACATAAATTGTAATTTTTGTTTGGACCAAATACTTATCAGTTAACAGACAATGTTCTTGGGAAAATTACTATGAAAACTCATTTCGTTCCCATCGCTTTATCATATTCGAGACATATAAACCTATAAACTGTATTTTACCTTTCTGCAAGTTTTTTTTTATTACATTTATTTCATGATCTGTTAAATTCGCAGATTTGGTCCATTAGGTTTACCTCCCCGAGATTTTTGCATGTTGTTAATTAAAATGTATAACTTATTGGTATTATGTAAATTCTTAAAATATAATGAAAATTAAGCCATTAAGACTGTCAATTTTTATAAAATATAGCCATCTGAAGACATTTCTATTATTGTGTCATCTTAAATCTGCATTTTAAATGTTATATATATCTTATTTAATATAAATTTCAATATAGATAACATTTTATTCGAAGGATTGGAGGCACTTGATTAGGATTATTACATTATAATGTCTACATAAGCTACAGTCACATAAACTTACGAGCACACATGAGAAGTCCCATTATGTATTAAAATTACCTCGATTAACATGATAAATGCGAATGTGATTGAATGTTTTTTATCCGAATACGATGAACTACGCAACGAATCTCTCTTTGCATCACACAACCTCCCTTAGTAGGTACATAGGTATATTTAACAAGATATCAGGTGCGTAATTGGGATCGGAGATTATTTCTCACTTACAACTACAACTAGATACTACATACATAGCTATGACGAGATTCGTTTTATACGGAACATATTGCATTGCGTAGGCACCATTCATAAGAGTTGCGTGGCCCACGTGTCATCCGTTAGATTAACTCGCCGGAATGCGAATGGGGCACTAGTTTCAGGAGGAACTGCGCAATTGGCAGCTCTGTTTGTGATTGTATCGTGATAGCGCATGTGGCAGCGTCACCGCAGCCGTGCTGCACTAGTGTCGGGACGCCGCTGTTAGTTGCCGGCGCCGTAGTCGCGCAGCTCACGGTTGCCGAGCGGCAGAGTCGGCCTGTAGTTGTGCAGGACTTCCATGGCCTCCGTGCCGGCTGACGCTTCGCCGCACTTCAGTTTCCGCATCGAAGCCAGCTGAAACCAATCAGTTATACCATGTTAGTACATTCAGGCATAAAGTAGTGCAAGAGGAAGTCATTAAAATTAGTAATTAAAAGATCTAGCCTGAGAGAATAGGCAAATATTTTTATCTTCGATCACCGTTTATTAAACCCGGCAAGCAATAAAGCGTTACTGTAATACGCATTTAAAAAACATATTCCACATAATGAGTATTTGGAAAGTAGCTGCTAAAGTAGGTCGTGAACGGACGTCTGCTATTATTTAGTCCGTGGATACTTGAACGCTGAGTGCTGTATGCATCGGAAACCGGTACACATCGCTTCTGTTGCGTCATATACTATTCGTAATCCGATTATACATTTTAAAAAGACTAACCAAGCAGAAGGTAATGAATAATAATGTGGGTAGAACTTTGTAGGTGTTAGTTTATTTACTTAGCTTAAGTTTTTGCGTTCTGACATCATAAATAATTAAAGATCCACGACATAATACCCATTTTCTCGGACGTTCGCTAATTACATTTGTCAGGGAACAAGGGGCTGAGTACAAAACTTCACAACAATCTGTCGCATTCAGTTAGGTGATATTGTTTCCCCATGTTTAGCGCCATTCATTATTTAATGATGACGAAAAAAATAAATAAAACGTTTTCTAATTTCCCTATGTATACTCTAGGTGTGTTCATTTCCTTCGTCACAATGTAGATACTGCTTACCTATATCAGCACTTGAACATTATCAGCCTATTAAACAAAGTGACGAAGTTCCATTATCAAACAATACAAATAAACTAAATGCCTTTTGATACGCGTGCAATGTTGATGGCTTAACATTAAACTTGAACTCACTTGTTCAGCGGAAACTTGTACGGGCTGCTTGAATAAGATCCATGTGACGGACTCGGTGCAGGGCGGGGTGGTGAGAGAGCCAGGGTACGTCCAGTACGCGTGCTGGTGAGGTAGTAGCTTCACCGGGTTGAGAGGGTCTGACAGGGTCACTTTGTCGTTCTTGTGAGTGATAAACGGAAGCAAACGTATAACTTTGTCCAATTCGTCATGTCTTGAACCGACCTGTGGAAGAAAAAACAATGTGTTAAAGCCAAATATCAAATAACATATTTACCTATTAGCAAAGTTAAATTAACCACCTATTTTATTTAATAAAGGTACGAATATTCAGACTATTCGCTCTATAGGACTTCAGACTCATTGTTCGTCCGATTCGCTACACCTATAGTGGCATTGTAGAGGAACGTGTTCATGAAGTAAAATTTAAATGAGACTTATTGTATTCAGATTGCGACGGCTTGCCGCGGATTTAATTAAAATAGCTGAAGTAGGTAGGCGATATCTGTCTGTAAATCAGGAAAATAATTTAAAAGAAGACGGTTAACGTTCGATGTACCCATGCGTGCATGAAAATAAACTCATGCATCTAGCTCAATGACATGTGCACTACATTATTGAACACTGCAGTTAACTGGATTTTGATGTAAGGCTTCGGTGGCATAACCGCTACTTTGCCCGGTGCATATTAACTTAGTGAAATCGCTTTAGAGAATATTGATCTATGTCTTATTTTAGCAAAATACCCATAAAATGATGAGTGTTTAAGAAGAGTAAAATACTTGTTGTTCTAATGATTTACCTGAATAAAATTCACATAAAGTTTAACATTCTAATATACTAAGTAACCATCGCAAATCCGAATGCACATTAAGGGCGGTGCATATAAATTGTATTGAAGTGTTTACAAACTGTTGTGCAATTTGTAAACAGCTTGCTCAAAGTAATGGTGCTATTTTAATATTGTGGTAAAATGTAGTCACTGAGTCACTTTGTTACGCATTAATTAAAATGTTTTTTGTTACTTGTAAGAAGTAGCAGCAGTCATTTCTTATAGATAGACTTGAATATAAAGTTACTGGACCAAGAAAGCGACGTGAAATGTTCTTAAAATTGATGTTTAAATTGTCTTATTGTCGTGGTTGTAATGCTGTGCCGTCGCTCGCTTTGACGAGAGAAAGTTCCTCTGGTGTGCAAAAGAGCGGCTCGTTATCGCACTCATCTCCCACTTATAAAACGTAGCCGTGTATGAAATCAATTCACTCTAAGTATGTATTTTAATCTGCTGATATTGAACTCTTAACACATTAGACCTGTATTATCGCACATTATTTATAGACGTACCTATGTACGTTCGTAATATAATACCTACAGGATCTTGTAAACAGTTACTTTCTAATATGTACCTAAGCAGTTCTCGTCTGTAACTTTCGCAACGATGAATTTGATTAACATCTGATATCAAATAAGCATAGTTCCTTTGTTTCTTTTTGCTGTGAATTTTGACCTTCGGGCTACAACCGTGCTAATTTTATTTAAACTATACAACCAAAGCAATCATTTTAAACGGTCATATTTTTGACTTTTAGTTTGTGAAAACTAACTAGGTATAACTACAAAATATTACTGTCAAGTTTCATTAAAATCTGTTCAGCAGTTTTCGTACAAAGAAATAAAAAATACAGAAACACTTTCGCCTTTAATACTAGTTTGATACAGCGTGAAGTATGATAGGAGTAAAAACGTAGGTAGCGGGGCTCGTGCCTAAACCATACAAATTGATTGATACACTCTGTTGCAATGATACACAAGTCGACTGGAAGCAGATGTTAACACAATCATTGACTGATGTTTGAATTTAAGTTTCAATTCTAGAACAGAAACCACGAACGGTCTCCACGAATACCTATCTATTAATATTCGCCCCTGTTTTTATGAGGTCTGATCTGTCCAAAATTTTGAGTTTCAGCTATTGGCCATTCAGTTTTTTAATTTACCAGAAACCATACTGGTAATTGGAGCTACCTCTGCTGGTAATTAGAGCAAAAAAACTTAAAAGTATTGAAGATAAAGTACTCACCATTAACAGCACGCCTAAAACGGCGAGTCCATCGGGCTGTCCAGCGGCCTCTTGGAAGCTGTTGTATTTGGTGGTGTTCCAGTGAACCAGGTGAAGTTCTCCAGAGAACGAGCGGCCGTCCACTGTGTGCTCCGAACCCTCGCCGTTGACTGCGCCCCAGTGGCAGTGCCACTGCTGCAGCTTGTACACGTCATGGCCGAGAGGACCACCACGAAGCTCTGTAAATAAATCGTTGAGTCGAATGAGTTTATATAATTACCTATGCGGAGATAGTTTCGAGTGTTTCAGACTAGATTTCATATAAGCAGTTTGTTGTACACTCAGACTAACAATGACTAACAGTGGGATCGTCGGCAGAGGCAAGTGGGTCAAAATCTGAATTTCAGTATGTACCTATACCTATCTAATTCTCAAGAGGGTAGTAACCCTCGCAAATATGGGATATTTTCGTTCCACACCTATTAGGTGTTTACAAAATTGCGTGGGACAGGAACGACGCGGTGACTCATCGCGAGGGGTACGCCTGTCGCGACGCTCGTCGTGTCGATGGAAATGCAAATTGGCCCTCACTTTGCACGAGGACTTGCAACTTCCTTTTACACGTTATATCATCGAGTTGTTTCAATTCCCATTGCAATTTATGTGCCGACAGCAAGAGATTCGTGCCGATTGGTTCTCAGGCTTAATTAAAGAGATTTCAAGGTTTCCTAGTAAAATGCTAATGTGACAGGCACATGAGCCATTACTTATCTCGAATAAAACATTACGAAAAAAAAAAACGTAGTCCATAACGATATTGCGGTACTAACCTTGGTTTGAGATGTTTTTTTTTCGTTTAATGCCAAAATGATAAATATTATTAAAATTTACATAGCTTTTTTTTATTTCCTGTATCAACAGGTGTGATTGGAACTGAATTTTAGATAAGAAGAAGAATAACGCGCGAAGAGTTGGTATCTCTCTAGCAATTTTGCTCACGAAAATCTCGAAAATTTCGGACACCACGTACCTGAGTCATATCCATTTTCGTCGACTCTCCAGCAGTAGCCGGGGTTGACGACGGAGCGAGGGTGGTTGACAGAGTAGCGCCATTTTAGGGGCGGCGCGCTGCCTCCGCTGCTGATCCTCGATGTGTCTATGTCCACGGGGCTCTGGCGGGCGCCCCGCGCTTCTGGGAACTTCTCCGTCCAAGTCGACGGACCTGCAAATTAATAAACTTAAATAAGTATAGAAATAGCCTCCTTTCACACAACGTTATGTTGTCGCTGTGTACCTAAGTAGTCGTTTGCGGTTGCAATATGGGGATTTCCCTTTACAAAAGTAGTCTGTTAACTGATCGAGATTCTACTAAAGGTTTTCCTTTTCTGGTGCACACGATGAACATATTAAAAATTTAATAAATTCTTTCATTTTCATTTCTTTTTTCAATTCTTCATTTTATAAATTCTTTAGATAGGCAACATGATATTTAAATTTCTAAAGAATCACTATTTCATCTAAGATTAGTCTACTTAAATCCAGAAAATAGTTCATTGGTCAACATTTGTTCCGTCCTAAGCGCTCGCATTAACTGTTGTTTTTTGTTTGCCGTTCATTGACACACAAACATAAACATTGGCTCGATTGTTAGCGGCCCAGAAGTGGGATATACGGACCAGCTGATATGATAACCGACGAACACTTATAGCTCTACTGTCCACTGGTTATATTTTTAGAAGCAATCTGTACTTGATGATAAGTTCTTGGAAAGTTGATTATCGCTCCTGGTGTTTATTTTAAAATATTTGGTAGAAGCAGGAAACTCCATATAGGAAGATTATTTTTAAATACCATTGTTTTTGTTTAATATAGGTAATGGTAGTTGACTATTAATTTTCTCATGTAACCGAGAACATTAAACAAAGAGTCGTTATAACAAAACACCTGAGTTGAAGGCACTCTTTGTCTGAATTTTTTATCAGTAAAATACCTTAAATTCTACAAGAGAAGTTGCTTGATAGTAGGCAGGCACCTAAAGTTGACACCCATATAATATACCATTGCGCTAAGTAAACAAAAGGAAATGAAAGTAGGTACGATTGTATAATACATATCTACTTATTAAAATTCTAGAGTCATCCGCTAAGGAATTCCCAAGTTTGGAATTTTCTATTCTTGTCTGTTATCGCCATTAACAAATAGGTTTAGATTAATAAATTGCGGTTAATTAATATTAAATTGATTTGGTGCTGTGATGCAACGACTGGGTTGTCATCTAAAAGCATATTAAAAAAATCATTGAAATAGTAAGCAACACCTGATGGATTATGAATCTCTGTGTAATGTTCGAGTACAAGTAAAGTATTTAAAACCCGTTTCGTTGACAGAAATGATCGCGACAACACCCACAAAATAATTACGCATCAAACCACGTGCTTGTGGGAAAGAGAACAAACGTCATTGTCGCGTCATCAGCCTCATTTACTGCCAAAGGGGCGTGGACTTGTGGTAACGTAAAAATCTCTTTTTGTAATTAATATTAACTTAGTAATATTTACAACTGTGTTATTCAGACAGACGTTATGTAATTATAAACTTGTCAAGCAGAGATTACTTACGAAGAATTTAGAGACAAATATAATTTTCGTGAACTTGATTTGCATAGATGTCATAATGTCAACGTGAGGGATGAGTGAACACCTCTCCACAGAGACTGACAGATTGTTTAACTCATCACATTAGCGTTATCTTATCAGTACGCTACCGCCCGCCGGTCTACTCAGAAACGATTACAGAAACATTTTTATAATGATGAATCCCTGTCTTTATTTATGACTTCTTAGACATATTTGATGAAAATGTGTTATCATCGTCAACGTCAAAATATTTACTGTATCTCTTGGAGTAAGTGAACCGCTGTGGAGTGAAGCTTTTAAAATCAGGTTGTATTTATAGGTATCAAGCTACATAGTTAACCGCATATACTTGAAAATATCGTTTATGTGATGACTAATGTTCGTCCCACGCTGGTTCAAATCCATTTTGAGGATGGTAATCGTGAACTTCCGACGCGTTGACACGAGAAATTGAGAAAGTTAATGTAGTATCGTTCAAAACCTCCGGCCGGCCGGCTTTCGGAGATATTTTTATCTGGAGTATAGGTACATATTAGCAGTTGTTACCAGTATTTTTTGGCTAAGAAAATATCTACAATTGCCTATGCCAAATTTAAATTCTAACGTGAGATCTAATAGGAATTCTGTACTCATTGTTCTTCATAACAAAATATGTCCTATTTATACTATTTTTCAAAATAGTCGATGTGTTCACGTTTAATTATCAAGGTAAATAGCTGTTAATGATCTTAAATACTGTAGTTAAGGTTGAACAGCAAAAAAATAATGAAAAACGAGCACTGAAAACAGTTTCGTCAATTCCACCTGTATTTTTTACAGTCGAAGGAACACAAATCAGTCGTGAAGGCTGTGCACTCATAAAGATCCATAGATAATTTAGTTCACATCGACAGCGCTGTTCATGAAAATAAATATGTACCGGTCATTTTACCAATTGAGCTCACTCGGGGACCGGATGCGCGTGTGTCAATAACAATCGCCAATATTGATCATATTTTACCTATATATTGCATACTATATGTACTTTTCTAATATGTACCTACGAGTATACAGCTCTGTGTAGAGTGTCATCCGCCTGTCAGCCAATTGAGGGGTTCAGTGCACGGATGACATCTATCTGCATTGGGCAATAGTGTTCATGAATGCAAGTTTCCTATCATCAGCTTCCCACTCTATATCCCTATGACTAAATGAAACATCTGCTCTTGTTAAACCACTGCAGTTAAGAGTAAATGATATTATTTATTTTTTATAGAAACAGAGTTTGCCTGCGCGTCATAGCGTCATCGTAAATCCTGCAAGTGACGCTAATGTTTTCACAGCTAAGAGCGATTTTCGTGGAATGTTTCAGTATATTGGACTACCGTGGTAATTAATCATTCACCGTGCGTAGCCGCATATTAAGTAACCAAACACTTGATTCATTTATTGAATTAATTTGTATTCATGACTCATTTCCTTTTAATAGCTTTCAGATGTAAACGAAAATTTGTTGCAGTTTGTGTTGATAAGATTTAGGTACTTATAAGAAAAATTCTTCCGTGTGATAAAAGAGTGATCTTTGAACCTGAAGCATGCACACGATTCTATCAAATGACAAAATCCACTGACCTATCATACAGCTATCAATTGACTCGGTAACACGTAGAACGTCGCTCCTTGCCCTTCTGTTTACGTAAAGAGTGTGTACAATGTCAAGGGTTAAACATGCTAACTGCATTATGTATTAGCACAGTCTAGCAGCCTTTCAAATTTCACAATTTCTGATTTGGCAGCGGCGTTTTTGCAAACCACGATCCCAACATCCTCAACTGTAACTTGTTGAATTAAACAACTGTGTAAATAAATAAAGATGTTTTATATACAAACGTGTACCTAAATGATTATAATACGTGGATACCCATTATTAGGTAATTCCGATACCACCGTGTACGTAATCTTTTCGGTAGAGTAATTTTAAGATAAACTATAGTGTTTCGTGTTAATGCAGTGTTTGGACGAATCCGACGTGTTTACGGATATATTTTATACTGGAATAAGTTATTTGTGGTATAATGCGTAAGTAAGTATTTTATAAAACCTACGCTGGTTCGAAAAGATATAAGAAATACTCAATCGGTGTTTCGAGTAGCTGGTAGTAGGTACACGTCACGATGCGTGCAGTCGCCTCCGACCTCGGCCAGACTTATCTCTCACAGATTTATTTACCCACTTTTACAAGTGCCCTCGCGTTGGCGCCTTCAGCCGGTATGCTCTCTCCCTCATATGCATGCATGCGTATCTCTTATTTTATCTTACTGGGAATGCGTGACATTTTTGCTCAGGAAGTCATTATTAACTCTTGTTTCCTTTATTTCAGTTTCAATATTCACCTTTACTGACTAATTAGGTTTAACCCTGTGCGGTTGGGAAGTAGACCTTTTGACTCGTTCGTGCTGTAGGCCAATTACTTTTCTGAATGGCAGTGACTGTAAACGGTTGCTATCGTTTGCAGTGTCACGGAGACTTATGTTAAGATAAAATAGTCTCTGTTGTAAAAGCCTTCATAATCCGCACAATACACACCGTTAATGAACTACGTGTTGAACTTCATGCCGAGTGTACATAAATATTAAGTGAGATTTGAAAATGTTTAGTTAATTTAAATATTACAACAAAATAGCAGTATTTTATCTTTATGCTTTTGTAAAAACATCATAAACTCGTTATATCCTCCTAAAATTGAAGAAACACCTGGCACAGATAGGCGCACAATCTTAGCAGTTTTCTATTCTAAGAGTATTTGTGCAATATCAGTAATACGTCGTACCGACTGTATGACCCCGAGGCGCACGCTGCAATTCAAATCATGCGCAAGTGCAAGTGAATTGCGAGTTCGAGGCCCAGATCTTTGTAGCAAATTAGCACAACCTGAGATTTTATAATTATTTCCTTATTGAGAGAACACTTGATAGAAAATATGAACTGTTCGGTGAGCGATCAACCTTCATTTCCGTAATGGAGCGACACGGACGAGGTCGTCAGAGTCCGGCAAGCTTCGGAAAACATACAAAAACGCCTTCTACCTACAATCTTAATCAAAAGAAACAGTTAACAATATCAATTTATTCTTAATTTATCACGCATGTTTTTAGAGGCAACATTAATTATGTTTGTTGCACGCAAAAAAGAATCTTAACAGTAACACGTATTTAGTGACAATTGGCTGAGGGTCGAGTACGCCTCCAGTCTCATCATTGTTCAATAATGGCTACTCTGAACTCTAATAACCTAACATTAGCTACACGCTATCAAACTGCACTACCTATACAACCTATGTATCATATACTGCCATAGACGCAAGTATATGTACATCCTGCAGTTTTTCTAGTTGTTTTTTTAAGTTAGTGTGTCAGTCAGTCACGTCACGCGTAAGTAGTTCTTTATCATAGTTATTTATTAGTGTTAAGGACCACATCTTTCCACTTACTTTTACGGTACTTTTTAGATAATGTCAGTAAATTGATCTGTAAGGCGTATTGTCACGAAATGTACTCGCTTTGGTATTGTTTTTAGAATGTCATATTATCTGCTTTTTTTTTTGTTTCTGAAATAAAATGTGATACTATTCAAGAAACCTGAGATTTCACGCTAACTGAATTTAGTATGGTCTGAGTGGTACTTGAGAGTTGTAGTAGATACTTGGTTACAAAGTATTTAAATAAACCGATTTTGAAACATCCAATATTGAAGGATTTTGTCATATTTAAAGGTAACATCCCAAAATTTTCCTAATGGAATAATATTATTGGACATGTATTGTTATGTCTAGGGAAAAACGCCACGCAAACTGCAAATCTGGTTCTTACCACATATCCAAAACAACTTGGGAACTTTATAGATACATTCTAATTTCTATTATGTTCTTCTGCAAACTTGATAAAATCATAATGATAGCGTTAGTACAGTTAATTAACAGTCACTTACTGGCGAGTTTTGACTGACTGATCTGCCTGTTAGCGCAGTTGGCGGACATAAGTAAATACGTATTGTTAACCGTCGTTTGTTCTGGTTTAGTCATGTGGAAATGTTTTTTGCCCCGAATTTATGGGCTACTGAATTCGATAAAGTTAAAATCAAATAGTATAGATTAGCACTGGTATTAAAATTACTGAATAAATAACTGTCATTGACCAATATAATATAATGTAAAACGTTATGTTTATAAATGTTGTTAACATTTTGTAGGATATGCCAATATTACCTAGTATATCTTTTGGGTTATTCGGTAAAGGCGAAGTGAGTGCAAAAATTAAGGGGATGGCCTAATCGGTTTAAACAGAATTGATATGATTAGAGTAGAAGATATTAAATAAGCAAGACATATTTGAAGTGGTCAGCTCTCTGCTCCAGTAATTTTACAACAGAACACCACATTATCCTCGCTTAGTAAATTTTCTGGCTAATGGTTCTCTGGTTTCAGATCACTGCTTCTGCGCGTGCGCATATCCAGCACGTATTTGAGTACCAGTAAATCTCTCGGAAAAGTCGCAAATCTTATTTCAGATTCAAAGTCGTGAAACTGGCATTAAAGCTGTTCCGCTTCAGAATGAAATTTGGCGTGGTTTTAGCGATCGACAATTATTATACGATCCTGATTTGAGTCCACGCCTTAGTTTTATGCTGTGTTTTGAACTGAATCGATATCTGGAGGATCCTAATTCTAGACAAAATGCGTCATTTTATTGACATCATCTGCCCCAAATTGTCACGTTTCTCGTTATAGTAATCGTTTTTATATCTAGATGGCCAATTACTTAGCTCTCCGCGAAGACTGAGCGGTCGGTAATGGAGGCTCATACAGATGAGATGGATTGCATATTTATTAAATGTTTTATTCATTCCATATTATGCTCTACCCTATGTCTACAATTGTTTAGAAGAAGACAGAATGTCTGTGGACCACGTGGAATTGTGACTCAGGTCTTTTACCTACCTAAGTTAGACAATGAATTCATAACACTTTTCTATCATTGCGTAAAATGCTATGTTATTAATTCTCTTCACATGTTGTACACACACTAGAAGAGATATTTGATAAAACGGAAACAATAGATTAATTGCTGTACGCCAGAAAACGTTTCCCGTGCGTTTTTTGGCTTTTATTTGATTACGGCTAAACGGGTTAAACTGTCATTGTAGTGGTCAACGAGCCATAAACAAGTGTTTGACAATTACGTTAGCACGGAGTTAAAATCGCACATAAAATTTTGTAAACAGATATGAATTACAGCTCAGTTTTAGGCACTGATTATTAAACCGCATTTATATCCTTATTAAGTGGTTTTCATTGTTTTTTTTTTATAGGTAAATGGGTACATTGAGTAAACCCTACTTTCCTCTGAAATAGCGACAGATATAATTATGATGTACATGGAAATAAAATGCGCCAGAGTCATTACAGCAGTGCTGCGATTGTATTCGATCGATTACTGTCATGAAGCAATTTTAATTGCCATCAGACATAATATCCTCGTTGCAACAGCCCAACTGCCTGCGCAATTTTATAACTACAGGAAATAAATTCTTAATCTGTTATTTATGGCTTAATACCCGTTGTTTCTTAAAACAAACCGATTTTATGAAAAGTAATGCGCACTCCGTGCTTGTGTATAATGGACCATGAAAACTATAGTTAAGTTAGCATAGATAAGAACTTTACGCTGTATTGTAGAACACGTCTTATAGCGTACGGTCATGTTAACAGCCAATAAAATATATTATGCAAGAAAATGGTTCGAAATAAAAAGGAAAAATAGAATACAGCATGAATTTTTCTGCACAAACAACCCTGTTAATTGTCACATTATACATACCTACATGCGCGGTTATTGAGAAAATTCTTTTCAAAACACAATAAAGGATTCTAGATATCAACAATTTTTTTTTAAATTTATCTAAGTTACACACAAAGAGAATCATAGTATAGGTATGTTGACTAATGATGACCAACCGATATTTTAAGTTTACTACAAAACACTTGACTAATTAATTTTTTACAGCTCCAATTGATTATGATATATTGTTTTGATGTAATTTGATGGGTTAATTTAGTATGTTATGGTAAAGTAATACTCAATTTATGATGTTTTTGCTATTACTTGTTGAATGGCTCACAACATTCTGGGATTCCTTTAATTTGATAAGTAATCACTGTGCCCTTTTTTATTGCCTCACGTAATTAGGTTTTAGTTTTTGCGCTTTTTTATTTAATTAAACAAAATCTTCCTAATCTGTGGTTTTATTGAAGCATACAGAGACGTTTCTCGAATCAGTTCCAGACTTTTCATTTATTTTTCGACACACCTTGATATAGAAGACCTATGTGGTTTGGTTATAGGTAATTTTCCCGCTTCTTAGTCTAAAATAATATTTCTTAATACAGATCATAATACCTAAGTCAATATTTTGGTTTCAATAAGGATAGTTCCCTTTCCGTGCGGTTATTTCTAAATTGCCAGAATTGTGGGAATCCCCGTTAAGGCAGTTGAATAGGTTTGATTTAAACGTCGTGCAACACGTTATTTACTAATGCAGTTTAATCGATCAATTTAATTATGTAACCGCGTTTATTAGACAAAAAATATATATACCTGTTTCGAAAAGTTCAAATATAATTGTTTTGTACAAAAACAGACTTGCAGTCTTACAATACAATACCTAAACTCAGTGGCGTAGCGTGGGGGGGGCAGGGGGGGCACATTCCCCGGGCGGCAGCTTTTAGGGGGCGGCAAAATTTACCCAATAAAAAAAATGTGCGCAACTAGTATCTGCGCCGCTACATAAATCTGTCTAACAATAACAAAACATTAAACAAGTTGAAACTTAAAATTAATTATTGTTAAAATTTGGTACCTACTTAAAACACACGTGACACTACATTTTACGTAATTTTGGTTTTGAGTCTTAAATACAAAATAATTGAAATTTCGCGCTCGCTTCGCTCGCGTATTCAGAAACTGTATACGCTTGATTTTGCATTTGTCAACAAACAAAAAGTTAAGTACGTTTGGGGTAAATTTTACGTAATATTTGGTTTAAGTCCTATAAAAATTTCGCGCTCGCTTCGCTCGCGTATTCACAAACTGTATTATGGTCCTTATTTTTGTATTTGTCAACAAACAAAACGATAAGTACGTTTGGGCTAAATTTTACGTAAATTTGTTTTAAGTCCGATAAAAATTTCGCGCTCGCTTCGCTCGCGTATTTGGAATTTAAAAACCTTCCAGAAATCAAGTAACAAAGATATAAAAGAAAAATCTACTTGAGAACCTCCCCCTTCTGCCGGGGCTGCGGGTTGTTCGAAAGAGTTACCATAAAACATAAAAGGCCTTCGACAGAACACGACGGTTTTTAATCAGTAAGAGTCTGACACTCCCTCACCGCTGCTAACCCACAGCGGGAAGGGTCATTTGATGATTTTTAACGTCGATACAAAAAAACCCTTTTTTTGAAGTCGGTTAAAAATGACAAACGGCCAGTAACACTTGTTAAAAAAAAATACACTGGAAAGGGCGGCAAAATCGACAACTGCCCCGGGCGGCAGATACCCACGCTACGCCACTGCCTAAACTGTGATCGATAGATGTCACTCAAATGTGACACAGAAAAATCTGTGACTAAGCCTGATTGTTACACATTTAACAATGTAAAGTAACGAAACTGAAAGACAAGAAAAGCAAGGTGTCTCGTAATTTGAAGATTTTTGAAAAACAATATAAGACATTAGTCACGGTTAATAAAGCGACAACCGTGGATTACTCGTACATGATTCTCAGGCTAGTTTACATAATAATTATTATACGTCAGCGAAAACTTGGATCTTGTTAGAAAAACTGCATTGTGAAGCGTTAAGGCAAAGTACTCGTACTTATTAATGAGTTACGAGACATACATCGTTACCCACTTGTTGCTTCAATGGCTTTGATTACAGCTCATTTGAAATATTTCTATATTAATCATTGTGTGGCGCTATCAATGATACGATACATTGCCATAATTGTAATTTGAGGAAAAACAAATACACTGATGGGAAGGCAGTTTTCATTTCTCCTAAGAGCCATAAATTAAAAGTAACGAGTAATAATCTTTATTTTAATGCAGTAAATCCTTGATGTAAACTCATGCAGATTGTTACTGTAAATACATATTTTTAAACGGTTTTCCTCATCTTCGGCATAAGTTTTCTGTCTGAATAAACGAGCCTTTTACGGAATTGCGATCTTTTTCGTCTTTTTGGCGGCAAACTGGTTCGCCTCCAGCGGTTCGCGTTAAAAGTTGTTAATACAAAGAAGGCAGTTGGTGTATCGTACTAGTGCAGAAGAAGTTTCATTAGTGGAACCGGCTCACCGTTCGGATGTAAGTAGGCCAGCCATCGCCTCACGCGACTCCACGCTAACTCTCTTGGCACCATTATCGAACTTTACGTGAAAATATATTTTTCTTTTTTAATATTAGTAATGTTTATCTCGGCTTTGAACAGCTAATTTTGCGTGCAATCGCGAAGTTAACGTACTTATATTTGTATAGCTTATTGGTGTCAATAACACCTACTGGTTCCTTTGTTTACCTGATTACAGGTGGAAATAAGTATACTCTAATCAAGGCATTAATAGCGGGTAGCTATTAAATGAATAAGATGACGATATCCATTCATTTCGTACCACAAGATTAAACAAATAACATAATCACATTCCAAATAATAGTTAGATCATGCAATCAACAGGTGCTTTGTTAAGCATGAATGAAACGAATTTAGATAAAATATGAAACAGCGCTGAAACGACGTCAATGACAAAGTTATTTAGTTATTCTCTGTCATGTTTTATCTTTCCACGGTAATGTACTGATAAATCATACGCTTTTGCTCCGATTGCAGCGCTGTGCATAGCGAAAGTATCATCTAATGTCAGCTTAACTGATATCAGAAGTAAACATGGCTACTTGGAGAGGAGCCCTTTATTTATAGATAACAGTTAATTAACTTCCTGTTGTTTTCCAAAATATTGATACCTTTCAAAGTATTAATATATCAACCCGGAACACAACACCAATCAGAATACTAAATCACCGAATTCGCGCGGAACCGAGAACTGATATCAAAAGTTAGCTTTTCGGAGTTTTATTTACATGGTGTGTCACGTGCCTCGATGTAAACAAACCGGTCCGCGCCGCTCGCTGCACTCAACATTGAAGGTGGACTCACCGTTCTCACCGCTGTATCCCCAGTCCTTTTCTGCCATTGTTACGTTGATATTATCACTGGTGATGATTGCTTCCTTCCTTGAGGCGAGTCACGAGTCAAGTGTTTCGCGGGGTAATGTATGTCGCGTGTCAGCGGGGTGCACGAGTGAACGTGGTCGGGTCGTGACTGCGTGCGAGTGTTCGCGGCGGCTTGTCTTTATAGAAAGGCCGTCGCCGGGTGTGACGCGGAGCGGTCGCGGACGCGGGCGCGGGCTGGCGGCTGCTCGCGGCTCGGGACGGGAGGCACTGGCACGCGCGCGCTCCGCCGGCCCACTGCGCGCGCGCCGCTGCGCAGGCCACGCTCCGCCCCACCGATGGCTTTCTACTGTTTCTACTCAACATTCGTAATTACTCTATTTACTCATCAAATACATTACCACATGTCAATGTCAATAATACGCCGCATTCCCATGCACATGCGTTTATTGTGTGAGTGTACGTCTTCCCCGTGTAGCTTTTCATTAGGCTTCCTAATTTTCACGGCGCGGCTATGATATGATCGCACGTTTAGGTGCCCCAAAAATTGATTACTTATGTGCGTGGCGTTAATAGAATATTTTAAGCCCGATTTACACTTGAGTAATAAATAAACGACAATGACAATCAAGTAAAACGACCACGCTAGATGATTTTCAATGAAATCTAGGTAATTTCAGAATTAGTGTATTTTTGTTTTTTTTTGTGGCACGGGATGACGGGACTGTCGATCACGGGTTCGGGTATAGTACTATAATATATTTTCTTATTTTTCTGTCGATTGCTTATTTAATTATATTGAGGATATTATTTTTGCATAGTTCTACGAACAGTAAGCCTATAAAAATAAAGCACCATCTGGTAAGATTCGAAGCCGACTCCAGCATGGTCCCAACCGTAGGCTAGGCAGATACTTGAGTTCAATTTGGGTTAAAGACACGACTTCGTTTTAGAATTTGTAGAGAAAGCCACTTATTGTATTTGGTATAAAATCGTTACAAATAAATCGCCCTCAAATAACCAGATTTTTTAGGCCGTTTGTTATCAGTAGTAACAAATACATCCGAAATACAACAGTCAGTCTTTATCTCACTACTACATAATAAATCATAATACATGTAGATAAAGTAAGTCATTAATGGTTAAAATTATTTACTAATTATGCTTACCTATGATAAGCAACGAGAAGTTTTGTTTTACACCCAATGTGTTTATTGATAAAAATATATAAAGTTTCCTTTTGGTATATCTTAATGTATTAGCTAACTCTGTTATCGTATGAACCACGTTGTTATTTAATTTTGTATGTGATAATTAGAATAAATGAGTAACGGCATCGGTTGCTTGTAATCTGGATATTTTCAGGTTTAAATTCGTTGAAACCATGAATAAGAAAAAAACAATGCAGGTACACTCAACTGCAGATGACGAAAATTATCAGAATTTAGATTTTTTTTATTATCAGAGCCAGATTGTACGGTAGACCGCACATCAGTGGTAACTGTCATGCACCTTAACAGAATAGTAATAAGTACGATTTTCCTATAAAACTGTTACCACTGACCTGAAGTTGACTGTACTATATTGATAAAGCATTCAAATGAACTTATTTGAAATGTGTCACATAACTTGGCCTTTATTCGATTTATTTATTTTTTAAGTGAATAGTAGGATCGTTTTTTCATCCACATTTTTTAACGTAATTTACGTAGGTAATATTTGTCTTGATTAGGCATATCTTATAAAAAAAATATTATATATCTTTTAAATAATTTTGATCTTGTAATTGTACCTACCTACTGGTTTAAAAAAAATTAATTATATTGCGTTTGTTTGTCCATGCACAATTAGATAGGAACGTCAGTTAAATAAGCATGAAATAAAACTTTAGTGCTCTATCGACTTAGCAATCAAATAACAGAAACGTCACAACGTATGCGTTTAATTCTTTTGTATGATTCATGAACTTTGACTTGGCGTACGCAGGTTATTATAATAATTTGACAACTTTAGGTAATAATTATGTACAAGTTTTCATAGGTATAGTAAAATAAAAAAAAGGTAAGGGAACATATTTGTTTTTATATCTTTAAATCTAACACAGCATTTAGGTACAGCATAGGGTAAAATTCGCTGAGTGAGTTCATGATAAAGCATAGCAAAATGTGTACTTTGACAAAAAAAATTGTCGTGGGTACTATTTTTTTTTATACAGAACTCGTAAGTCGGTTTATTTACAAAAGCCAATACGCTATGTACAAGGTTATTGGCGGTCTTCATTTACTACATGTCAGTAAGTAATATGGGCAAGTTAATACTCCTTGGCGCGGTCCCTCGCGGTTAACCGAGTGACGTATCTATTTATTTACGAAGTTCATTGAATTCTATATTTTTCCTTTAAACAATAATCATTATGATATTGTCAAGTACAGTATAATAATTCGCATTGATTTATATATGCAATTACGTGACCTCTGTGATAACCTGTGTTCTAGTTTGTCGCAGAAGCGCGTCGCAACAATACCGATATAGGTACCTACTACATAATATGTTTATGTGTTGACCGATGTGTTCGTTATTACTAATAAGTAGGTACCTAGTCTGTAGACAGTTTAACAACCGCGTAGAAATAATGTTTATTTATAAACGAATACCTAAATTACCTACATCAACATATTTTTATGCAAAAGTGATTTGGCGCCTTTTCAGCGAAAATACTGATTGGAAACCTATTTTGAGATTATTAATACAGACTTTTAAAAGTCACGGGAAAGGAATTCTGATAAGTGATAAGATAATTTAACAAAATGACGACATAAGATTCGATGGGGTAGGAAAACTTGGTAAACCCGATGAGTCATCCATTATATTGCATAATATTCAGGGGATGTTACTATTAATTGTTTAATAAATCTGAAGAATTATGAAATGTCAAAAAAGGTGTTTAAAATAAAGGGGATAATCTGAAGGCAGTGTAAACATAACAGCGTGTGTATAGAACTTGTCGGGTTTAAAGATCACATTTATGAATAGTAAGTAAATAAGACAATCAAATTGTAGTGTTCATTGTGCCGTGGTATTTATTCATTTAATTATAACCAACTTTTACCTAAGTACCTAATATATTGTGTTGAAAGTTTAGGGGGCAGATTCCACAAAAACATTTATTGCGAATTTTTCAGAGCGATTCGCGTAGAGTAGGTAAGGTTAATCTATTTCCATTGTTAGTAGATCCTGGACCATTGAGGGTCATTTATGTAAAAATATTAGGATATATATATATATAACTCTACTACTCTACTATATAACTCTTAGATACATTTTCGAATCTGCTTTTGCACTTTGCTTATGAAGATGCAAAAACCGATGCAACGAATATCCAATGTTTGCATAATAAACTTGAAAGAAAATGGGCTATTTAAAATTCTCACTTAGTTTACTAATATTAATTTATTCAATCGCATCTCGTCTAACCTGACTAGAAACCTACTACAACTTGCTGGAAAAAGGTGATCTCGATGAAGGTGGAAAGCTGGTTCCGTAAGTAAACCAATATACATACATATGTAGGTATACTTACCTAAGTGTAGGTAACAAATGTTTTAAATTGGAACGATGACGCTTTTAACCCAATAAAGTAAATACATATAAATAAAGCAAAGATTTAAACCAGGACAGTTAATTTAAAACAACATTATTTTACAGGCGTGTCATCGTGTCACTGATTTGCTTTTCTTTGTTTACGAAAATACTTTTGCATTGGTATGCATTTTCTTTTGCAACTGACTTTTATTTTCGTCCTTCTCGCGTTTATTACTGAATCCGGATTTTGTTTATTTAATTGGGTAATTTCAGTCCAGTCTACCTCTAAATAAGATTTCCAAACATTTCTTATTTTCCTTAAAATGATGATAATAAACCTACCATTTGAAGTTAACGTTATCCCTATACTCGAACATCAGCTGAAGAGGAAAGTATTTATATTTTTTTATCTTTGTTTAAAAAAAATAGATTATTTTGTGATTTCATATGGACCCATATTTACCTACATCTGAACATATGCCTACCTGTGTAGGTCTATATATACTAGTAGTAGGTACTTCTATGTGGTCATGAAGAGTTAATTTTCTCTCATCCAAAGAGATGAAGGATGACAAATATTTTTCATAAACGCTTCAAAACATTCAATATGATACCAAGATACACATGATACCAAGCGCTTGGAGTCATTCCAATTAAATTAACTGAAAATTCCGAAATTGACCGGATGGGAAAGGAAAATAATAATTCAGAAAATGAAAGTACTTTATATTATCTCTAGCAGGCTGGGCCTAATTCTTTGCCTATAATTCATATTATATTCAAGAAGAAATAAAAATAGCATTTGATTGTTTTCTAAACATTTTTTTTCCGAATTTGGATATTTGGCCGTAGTCGTAGAAGATAACACTTTTTTACCATACGCGACGATTTCTACCATTCTACTAACGTCGCAAGTCGCAAGCCGAGTTAGGAAACATAATTCCAAAAAGTTATTTATGCAAGACTTGCAAAGGTCATCAGAGAATGCTAATAAATGATTCAGGTGCAACAATACAAAGTCAATCATTATGTTACATAATTGCTCTGAAGTTCAAGTTGTTTCTTATCTAATTAAAATGATTACTCTAAGTATTTAATTACAGGTCATGGTCTATTGGTGTGCTTTATGTCTTCCATCTTAGAGTAACAGGTAAACAATAGAAAGAATCATCATCCTCCGAGCCTTTTCCCAACTATGTTGGGGTCGGCTTCCAGTCTAACCGGATTAAGCTGAGTACCCAGTTACCCGGGCAACCCAATACCATTTGGTTAGACTGGTGTCAGACTTACTGGCTTCTGACTACCCGTTACGACTGCCAAGGATGTTCAATGACAGCCGGGACCTACAGTTTAACGCGCCATCCGAAACACAGTCATTGGTGTCTAAGATAAACTTAGAAAGTACATACAAACTTAGAAAAGTTGCATTGCTACTTGCCTGACCTGGAATTGAACCCGCGCCCTCATACTCGAGAGGTTGGTTCTTTACCCACTAGGCCACCACGACTTTAAACAATAGAAAGAATACACCTATAAAAAAAAGTATGGTGACCAACTTAGAAATATATAAAGCATAAAGGAGGTGAGGTTTTCATCTCTTTTGCGATGGTGAGCAATCTTTATCCTCAAAGTTATTCTTTGAAAAGGTACAAGATTTTCCTGCTACCGAAAACAAAACCTTTAGGTATCAGCTGAAAAAGTGTTCATTTATCCATGAACCAATATACCGCGAAAACTATCTCTAAGCTTCACATGCGAGGGTTCTGAAAATGTTAATGATGTAGGTACTTTTTAACATTCAGTATGAGTAATCGACCATCGCTCATCATACGATGTTACGGATATTCATCGTCTACGTCATAATCAATACTTATTGTTTTTCGCGCTTTCAATATGCAAACAGGCAAACTATGAAATAAACTTGTTGTTTAGCTATAAAGATATATTATTTCCTTTGGAAGAGAACTCAATGGACAACGTAATTACCATTTCTACGCAATCATGTGACTATCGCACGGATTTAGAACTTGTCGAGGAAGCGTTCGAACCTAAGTTATGAATGATCTCTGAGGAAAACGTGTTTGATTACATAACGCAAATATTATGCAGGTTGTCTAGCTAATTATGTTAAGAGATAGGTACTTGCTTCATCTAAATGACCTCGTATGACATATTAATTGTCCAAAGGATTGTAAGTATCAGGAATTGTCATATTTATCAAAATATGTTTATCTATTACTACAATTTTTGATTCATGATTAGGTTTCCCATGTATATCCAATTTTTTTTTGTTAGTTAATTGTCTGAAGATGACCTAAACAAATAATTTGACGATACATAATTGGAATGTGTAATATGTCTCTACCTACTCGATTAGTATACCAATACCAATTAAGTAAGTCGCTGCCGCTGATGACAGCCTGACATATCAGGAAACTTAAAGTTCCTATGCCTGGCTCCGATCTCTGGTGTTACCTTTGTCAAGTTTCAGATATTTCGCATTACGTCCTTTAGCTATTTCAGTTTTATATTACCTACTGAAACAATTTTAAGCCAATGGTAGACACTGTTTTGTTTTACGACTGCGTGGGATAACATCGCACTCAGTCCATTTATGTTGCACTTGACTTGATGTCCGATAAAAATATTGCCGTGATGCGTCAAATGTTTCTTTCGTATATTTTGGATATTTTATTTGAAATACTCAATGTTTTATTATGGCTGCCTGTTAAATTCGATGTATTCGATGACAATATAGGTACCAACTTAGCTACGCAACAAATATTTCAGCCCCAACTGTTACCACAACCAAGGAAAATGGTATAATATCTGTACATTCGGTAATGCCACAGAATTGGACAATAATAGACATTCCAAATAATTCGTCATTCTATTTACATATTGTAGTTAAATAATAATGAATTCTTCGTGAGATGAATGCATGAATAGAATATTAGTTGTTCACTCAGATATCGAAGAGTAAATAAAGGTACCCTTTCCGCGATGAGAAAAGATAGAGCTAACTTACTACTTAAAAGTATTCTATGACAGAAGTATTACTTATCTAAGAGTAGGTAAGATATTGTCTGTATTTCTCACTCTACATCAAAGTTTGTGTTTACAAACCGACCTTCGCATTTTTAGGTCCATATTTGTATAATAAAATAAATAAAGTAGTACCTATATACGACCTGAATTATGACAGAGCAAAACTGCGGACGTCACAGTATTTACAAACACTGAATTACGACGAAACCGAGGACTTGCTGACTGTGATCAAATAGACATACTTAGGTATAATTGGGTAGTACGTAGTAATAATGTTAAGTTTTAATGTATTCTCAAATTAAGTATAAATAAAACGTATGACTATGTATAAATTGTGTGTTAGATATATAGAAGTATATAAAATAAATATTGTTAAGGTAGAATCATAGCATAAAGTAACTGAAAGTGACCGTGACGCCTGTGGTACAGAATAATTTCTATACAGGCACAGAAATGTTATTTACCTAGAATAATTAAAATGTAAGACCTAATTAAGATATTGTGTACAAAACATAAATAAATAAATTTTGATTTGATTTGATTTGAAGAGTTTTGCAGTGTTTTATAAAGGATTGAAACTATACATTCGTTCAGATGAGATACTGATCTTAAAGGTAAAAAGGTAACTGACTAATATTAAAGGTAAAATATGCATAATAAACCACAGTGATGATGGTTAATTTCTTCCCGGATACAGGCAAATAACTTTCACTACTTAAGTATCTTATCATGACGCAGCTAAGCTCTTGAATTATTGTGTCAGAAAGTTGTACATCTGCTTACCTAATTAAATACATCATCTATATAAAGGAACATAATTTGTATTACGTAACCCAAGATAAAAACTTCTTTATTTGCGGCTTAAGAAACTACAAATTAAACACAAACGTAATTAGATACTTATAACGTCGATTCTTTAATTTTAAAAACATTGAATCTTTTTGTGAATGAATGTTAACCGCTCTGTGTGGGAAAATCCTAACCAGGCTAATGACTTTTTCTTATTGCTTCCCCAAAGTCATTGAGTTGTATTGAATGACGTTTTGTTTAAAGTTCATGTCAGCGCTATAACTTAGTACAAACTTTATTTAAACTCTGATTTCCCTTTCACATTTTTCATTAGTGCCCATAAATTCGCAGTTGTTTGCTTGCTCCGTTTAATTAACGGCGTTTACTAAAGCCAAATCGGTGTGGATATTTTTAAATCAGTTTAAAAATCGTTCGTAAGCATGAATGTTCTCGTTCAGAAACGAGTGTTCAATTATAATCTGTTCGCCGTTCGGCCTGTCGTCTCATTTCTTTGAAATAAGGAAAATTGCTTGAAATTACCTTGTTAACATAGTTACATGGAACCGGCATACTTACCTCTACTTTAAGTGTTTCATCTACAGTTATATCTGAATAGGCTTTTTACAGTAAGTAATGTCAATTGTATTAGTGAGGTCCTTTTAGCATAAAAGTATGATATGAGTAGATGTTTTTGAACCTATGTAAATAATTACACTTTTTGAAAGTTCTGTCCTGACTATATTATAAGTTACCTTACCTATGCCTTGTTTTATTTACGATCAGCGCAGCATGTCTTTCTTGTTACATATACTTTTATACTTAATTATTCTTTTTCCAAATAAGTATAAACTGAGAACGACATGAAGTTAAAACCGATTTTCAAACTAAGCGCAGGCTAACGCACCCATTTAAACTTTAGCATCGGAAGCAGCGTGAACAGGGTAATCCGAGTTGTTGCTACAATTAGCTCGCGACTCGCAGGTTAGCGAATAATGAGTTTCACCTGTTTCGTACGAGTTCTAACTGCCGTGGTATCTACCTTACAAGAGTTACAAGAGTAGATAATACCGCAATTCATTCCTGTGAATGTCGGACTGAAGAATTTAAATGGAAGGTAGAGCCTTAGATAATGTAACTGCTTAGATTAGTTATAACAACAGAATGTAAGAGCGTCTGAACGATAAGATTAATCTTCCTAACAAAACATGTTGGGCGAAATGGAAACTTATCTAAAAGTTAGTTATGTTACGTGAGTGCTTTATCAAATCATGCTCCCTGATAACTCCCATTTTGCAATAGAAATTCCATGAGCCCAAAAATCTACAGCAATTATCTGGAAAATGTTCTGGACGATAAGGTAAGAGACACCATTGGTACTACCAGTAAGAAATAAATGAAGCGTGGGTGTACTTACACCAATTACACAGCAATCAGCACTTCCACCAATTGCTGGGATATCATACGTATCCGCGCGTCACCTCACCGCTGGCATCATCACGAGGGAGTCAGCTGAATGTCGTCGAATCCTTCATGGATTTTATTCTTCTTCAAAGACTTAATTATATCCAGAAACGAGAATTGACCCATTTTTTCGCAAGCTAGGAGATTCGGAGCTGTAGTGTGTGAGATTTTCTGGTCATTTTAACAATATTTTATACCAAATTATTTTTTTAGTTTTATGATTCCGCATGTCACACCGGCCATATCATTAAAGTATATTTTCCAAGGAAATAGTAGGAGAGTAGAGATCGACGATGAAAGATTGTAAGTAAATAACAGTAGAACCTACTTGTCAGGGGTCGAAAGCACATTCGTTCTGAGTACAGTGTGTACGAGTGCAATGAGTAAGTCTGTACCCATTTTATGTAGGACCTCTGAAGGTTTTTTAAAGTATTAAAAGGTAATGTCTATTTTATAGCCTACGTAGATAATTATTACGAGTTTATGATGGTTTTAAAATTCTTAACAATAACGATTATTTATATTTATTGCGGTTTCTGTCGAAGGGCTTTCGGCTATTTTAATTCATATTTTATATTCTTGGATATTACTTTTCATAATGACTTCTGGCGATATGGAATTAACTATTATACTTCTAGGAAATAGTATTTTTCAGTTAGTAGTACCTACAAGTGCCCTCCTCAGGCTTCGGGGTGTCACAATTGTTGAGCAACATTATGGGAAAATTCGAAAATGTAAGGAAACACTTTAATTTCCTAGAAGTAGGTATGTTTCGGTAGAGAGAACTGCTATGAAAGCTTAATGTACATAAGTTTCACATAGCACATTATAATATTATGTGTAAAAACCTGACTAAGTCAATTCGTTTCACTAAAAAACTTAGGTAGTTTCTCAAAGTCTAGTGTTGTGTTGATAATGCCTGTATTTCAAGCTTTCTTGTCTATCATTCCTGAAAATCCTTTATCGGTTATTAGAAGGTAAATTACTTAGGTACATTACGTGGCTATGTTATTTGCTTCCTTGTATTCCTAATACGTCTTTTGGCATTAAATATGCTTAACGTACAAACGAAATTTATCTCTTAGCGCTAACAGAATAGCAAAGTGGCGTACAAATTTGAAACACAAAGATTTATGCACGACCACGGAGTCACGGACAAAAGACAAATCAATCCTAGAATATATTATCTGAAGCGTATTTGTTTATGAATTCGAATATTGGCATAGTAAGTAGATACCATTCTATTTTCTGTGTTACCGGTCAACTTAAAAATACTTAAAATGCTAAGAGAAAATACTCTTTGGACTGCACTTTTGCCAATACCAACTGAAACCTTTTGACCGATTGATTTAAACATATCTGACCATGACCATTAATAGTATTGACGCCATTACTTGACGATAGAATTTTAAGACCAGATCATTATTTTAGTGTCAATCTAGGAAAGAATCCAGTTTACTATAATTTAAATGCCTTTTTTTAGTTCAAATCCAATAAAAAATGTTACACGTAACTGATTTTTAACAGCGAACTCCATGCCTGGTTATTTTCCAGGCAGCCAGAAGTTTTAACATTTTATTAGTCTACTCTAGATCTAAGAATAAATTGGTGTCAATAAAAAGATTTTATTTGTTTTTCAGATCAGATCATAGGATACCTTAATAAATATTGAATATTCTATAGAATCGATGAGCGAATGATCGGTTATACTACTAATGTTTGATAATGTTAAGCATCTCACTTACTTATTCCTCATGAATTAAATAGTTTCCTGCGACAGTGAAGGTACTGGTAGGCCTAGCATCACGTCTAATTGCTACGTGGTATTAATATTAATGCACATGTCACCGTCCCGATAAATTTACACAGAATTACGGACACATATTGTGTGTAAATCGTTCATCCGTCTTTTTTTTCAAAGCCTTTTGTCACATTGTTTTGTTCCTATGGAGTGAGGCCCCATGGCCCCATACATTCATGTGTGTCGTCAATTACACGGGATAATAGAGGGTACGCCCATCGTTTCGTCTTCGTAACCAAGTTATTATCATAATAAAATGGTTAAGTTGATATTACCGCCGCCCCTTCATTACCGACGATGACACTAATTTATGATTGTGTCCGGCAACCGTGTCCATTTGTGACGTCATAAACTTCATACTTTAGATGTCAGTTAGTCTGAACAATATATTTCATATCTGTAAGCAAGTACATTATGAATCTACTAAGTGACTGCCAATAAATAGTCGTGTAAACGGGTCACAACAATAGGCATACAAAGTATGCATTGCAAGTGCAACAAACCGATTGTATGTAATTGTATGCTGCTCAATGAATTATTTATTTTGTTTGTAGTCTGCGTTCTTAGATAATGTGAAGATAAAACCGGAGCGTTCGCCCTTAAGGTAGCTCTACTAAAACTATGTAAACGAGGACATTTTGCATGAGATTTAGGTACCCCAAAGTTCATCGAAGTTGTTACTGAACAATTACTGTTGGCAAATATAATAAAAGTCGTATCACCTGACATGGTTAGCATACATTAGAGCGTTTAGCGCACATCACGCATGCGCGGCCTGAAGCCACTTCATCACGGGGAAGCTACACGTATAAGCTCTGACACTAATGTATGAGACGTATGCCTATACAATGTGTACAAATATGCCTAATGTTCAATTTATTTCGAACTATGAACTATAAATCTTATTAAATACAATGGTAACTAGGGACATACAGGGCATACATAACATCCAGAAGAAAAAAAATAAATCAAATAAATCTACCGCGTACATTGATTGATTTAAAGCCTATCAAACGCAAATAAAAGATCGTAAAATTTAATGATAGTTCGATATATGGATAGCATGAAATTCAAGAATACTTGTGAGTGAGAATATATTTCCTTGTAAGTATTGTATAGGGAAATTAATGCTGTTATCTAATGTTATTTGATTGGTGTAATGAGGTTGTTTGAATTCACAACTAATCGATGATTTATTTCTATTTGCCCGACGAAGTAATTGATTCTCCAAAAATATTTTCATTCAACCGGGAATGGAAAATAAAAGATTATCGGAAGTCGGTTAAATTTAAAGAAAACACTCATGTATATTATGATGCAGGTGTTTATTCAAACCGACAAACACGCAATAAAACACCACCTTACATAAAACTAAAGTAACTAAGGAAATAAATTTTATGGGAGCATAAAACTAAAACATTTTACTCTATGATTTTAAAAATAAAAAACAGTTGATCTGTTCTTATAAATAGGGTGCAAAGACTAGTATTTTAAAAGAGTTCACTTAAAATATTTTACATACATAAGTAACATTATTCTTTTTAAACAATTTCACATAGGTTTAGAATTTCAGACATAAGTATTACGGTCAATCATGATTTCGAATTTTTAAATGGAAATTGAAACTGAAAGTATTTGTGAATGTAAAGTTTGATCCGACAATTTTTCTCTTGAATCAAAAAATAAATAATTCTACTCTACAAGCTATAATACTGTTATTTCTAATAAATGCTTCGACAAGGCACTGGCCGCACCATATTTCATTACATTACTAGGAATTACAATTAAGTACTTAAGATCTAGCTATCATTCTACAATTTGGCAAGATTGTGGTTCTTACTTAAAACTACATCAAATATGAATTACCTACTTGCAATGCTGTTTCTAATGCAGTATAAATAATAATATCTGTAAAATCGATCTACGACTGTAACGTCGTCGTATTTTTTTCAGAGGTAAATTGGTCTCAAAATACTGACTGATAAATACTTTCGTACATTAATTTGATATCTTAATTATCTTACACTGTTTACAATGATCCATTTAAGCATATGTAGTGATATGGTAATTGTCTACCGTTGACTCTAAAATCCTGGTCATTACGTATCAGGCGAGTTAATTCTGGGAGTTCTCTTTCTCTTCAGCGACTGGTTAGGAATGTCTACATAGTCAACTACTTCCCAGTTGTCCTCCGGTTCTTCAGGTATCTGTGGTGGTAAGGCTGATCTGACGATGGGCACCCCTTCGTTGTCCAGGGACAGGTAAGCCCGGATCGCATTAGCCGCCGCCTCGTCATCAGGAGTAGATAACGCTCGAGCATTGAAAGGACCGCTCACGTCCTCACTCGGCAGCTCCCAGATGTGCCATTGAGCTGTCATCTTAAAATTCTGTAGACAAGCAAAGCAGGTATTAAACAAAATATTGTAGAGTAGCATTAACTGCATAATAAATTGATCGATTGTTTCACATGTACCTATACTCCATTTAAAATAACATTAGAAATTTAAGTAAAACTTTTTTACTGTTTGTTCAACCGATTTTGACTTCTATTGCGTTAGTAGTATGATTAATGGCGGCTGCAGTAAATACTTGGTATTGTAACCACTATTTTGCTTTTAATTCCGTTCTTTTGTCTACGGAATAGAAGTCAAAATCGGTTGAACAAATAGTAAAAAAGGTTTACTTAAATGTCTAATGTTATTTTGAATGGAGTATAGTAGCTCTACGTTATTGTAACAATAGAATTGAAATCTCATTGAAAATATCTCCAGTATCGGGTTTTTACTTCGACATGTAAAAAACCAACCAACATGTACAACAGTTTGAAACTGCAAGCTACAATAAAATTTAACAAGCGATTAATTTTCTAATTCACTGCTACGCGACTACGAATTTCGTAGCACTTAAATTATTACTATTGTTGATCCCTACGCAGAAAATATGGAACTTTTCCCGTGTATTAATATTGCATAGCAATATTTATAAACTGGAAATAAACTTAACATGCTAATCTTTATCTTTACGTCTGGTATGCTTTCAATTTTATACCTACATTGAAATAGGAATTTTTAGGATTTTTATTTTTATGTACAGTCAAGTTTCGTAGTTCTTTTGGATGCAAAATGGTATCGTTTAGATTACACAACTGGGATATGTAGTACAGACTACATTTACGAATAGATCGAAATTACATTAATTGGACCAATTACATTCACTTAAATAAATAGCTAGCATTTAAGTATTCCTTTTGTTTTCGTTCCTTGCAACGGAGAGCCGTTGTCCAGTCAAACTTTGCTTGTACATTATGTACACACATTACAGCTACATAAGGTTCAAGAATATATTAACCTTAGACACAAGTAATCCCTCCCTTATTATTAGCTCTTGTTATTGTTACATTATTATTAAAATGTACCTTAAACCACAAGGCTACATTAAATCCAGGAAATCTTAAAAGGTAAACGTTTATCAGTACTTTAGACTCGCGATAAATCATGTATTTGAATAAAACATTGTTGTATATGAGACTTTCACGTTCATCGTGTCTTATAAAGTCTTAGTCAAATATGAATTACATTAGTTTTATCTCGTTATCATTGTTCAAACGTTCGAAATCTGTCGTGAGAAACTGAGGGCTCATGAGAAATATTAAAAGACTGACGACGCGACTGACTCAAAGCCAATTAAAATGTTTATTTTGCTTCTTAATATATTATTGAAGAGTATTTATAAGCTTCCATACTTCGATCTCTCTAAATAAAAGATAAATAAGATTGGTATTACGATCACACATGGAAGCCAGATGTGAATAGGTTTGTTTATCTTTTTTATGATGATCCTTGAAATGTGAAAATCATATGAATTTTATTAGTAAGTAGTCTTCTGCAAAGTTTTGCGTAAATCGTTCTTTTTTAGCCTAATTAGTTTTATAAACGTGCTTACTTTGTATTCAATATTTTCACTTATAACTTTACCATTTATATTATTACTTACATATACTTTTGGTTGGAAGATAATCAAAACGCCTCAATAACTATAATATTCTTTCAAAAGGAAATCTTTATTGAAATGGTCATCAGGGAGTGTAGGGTTATCTCAAGGGATGCTACTAGCTCTATTGTTATTATAATAATCGAAGCACTCAACGTATTCTCCCATAAGAGCGTAGTTATTACATATTTAATAAATATGCTGATCTTTTCGGATAAAGTAGATAAACGATACCCAAATATATTCCTAACTTGTAAGGCATACGCGGTAGGGCCATTTTTTTATCAGTAGGTAATCTTAAAATTTCGTAAATTTATCATTAGCCTCGTAATTATGAGGCTAAAGGGCACGATTATGAATATACCTACATAAATACTCAAACAAAAAATATAATTACGACAAATAATCTCTATCCAATAATAATTATTATATATTTTAAAACAATTATTAAGCACTTAAAATTATTTCTGCATTACATCTAGATAACATTTTTTGTCGTGCTTACGAATTTTAGAATAATTGTAAACTATGTCCGCCATTAAAGCAAATTGGTTCAAATTGCTGAGACTATTTTCAGTGTTATCATAGAAATTACTGATCCATGAACTTGGAAGTTTCTCATGATTATCAATGTTTGCGGAACTTGTCTTGCGATGAAGTATTGATACAGGAGACAGTGTAATAAATATTGACCTACAGGTAAACAGGCGTCGATTAGCGTCAGCCTTCGTACAGCACAATGCTTGCCCTTGCCTGCTTCCGTTTGAGGCTTATCTAGGTTCTAATGCACATGCTAGTGAACCGCACATGCTGCATAACATGAGATTCTGTCTTAACCGTAAATTATACACTAGCGTCATTCAATTAGGCGAGTACTGTTGCTAGATTTAACGCATTACATACTGTGTTTTGAAGTAGAAAAATGTAATCTTTTTAACTCTAATATAGTAAACAATTTGTTTTTGTACTTTATCTTATATCTAATTGCTGTGTTATCACAGGACCTTGTTCTGAAAATAGACACTTATTATTGTAAATAGGATTCGTTATAGACGGAGAGAAAATAAATGCACTCCGCTTTACTTAAAGTTGAAATTGTTATCTAAAATACTTAAAATTTTACAACTTTTAAATTCATAATAGGTTTATGTACCTGCGTTGCGTTATATCAATATGCCAAGCTTTGACGGAACTCAGCTGACAAGTGGACTATGCGCTTGTTTTGTCACACTTATCAAAAGTCAACATTTTGTTAAAATGTTGACGTCTCATCTTGAACATACTTGCTCAATTTATCATACTTAGTCCAATTTAAACGTCTAGATAAACGATGACTAATTAGGCCCATAATTTACTCTAAATGAGTAAATATCTTTGAATTTCTATGACGCACGGAAGAAAGTTGGACTGAAGTGTCGCGTATGTTTGACAGCCAAACAACACTAAGCACTACATAATGAGATGTCGCCTGACGCATGCACGGTACACACACACAAATATTACCTAATACCTAATGAAATCTAGATTCAAAATATGATGATGTAAATCGGTCATTTTTAAAGTTGTCGTCCTAAACATCAACAGAGAACAAGGTAGGTACGCCTTAAATGCAGCAGCTATGTCTTCGAAGAAGTTTTCATTACACGAATACTTAATGCGCTCAGTTTACATACGAAATAGGAATAGCACGCAGAATGCTAACATTACCTTACTTGCATGCAAGTTGCTACTTTATAGTAGAAACATGCCTTAAATACAAACAGCTGGGGATGATAAGATCTGGGGTCTTAAACGGTGACATTGTTATCCTAATGTGACCTGAGAGCGAGGATCAAAAACCTCTAGCCTCGGTGTCGTGGATATAAAACCTAATTGTAGTTCACTGCCTGTTCCAAGAACAAAATCCTGCAAAGGAATTTGTTTTTGGGAAATTAAATGGAAATTAACCAACCAAACCATAGATAATGTTTTCTACAATTACTTCCAAATATTCTTTTTAGGGTTCCGTAGCCAAAGGGTAAAACGGGACGTTTTTTCGCTCCTCTGTCCGTCCTTCCGTCCGTCCGTCCGTCTGTAACCAGGCTGTCACCAGGCTTTATCTCATAAACCGTGATAGTTAGAGTGTTGAAATTTTCAGAGATGATGTATTTCTGTTGCCGCTATAACAACAAATACTCAAAACTAGAATCAAATAAATATTTTGGGGGACTCCCATACAACAAACGTGATTTTTTTGCTCGATTTCCATAAATATATAGGTATATATAGAATATTAGTTTGGATGGTACGGAACCCTTCGTGCGCGAGTCCGACTCGCACTTGGCCGGTTTTTTCAATTTCAATTTGACCCAAATAGCAAGGGCTGTAACGGGGGAAATTGGCGGTTCGCTGCAGTGTATTTACATTACCTAAATGCTTGCCGTTTATGGAGGCTATATAATTTATTTTGGTGACTTTACAGATGTCATAGCGTACCTAGGTGCTTGTCTATATTGTTAGCGTTGTGTGAGAGCAATCACGTGAGATGACACGGCACTATTAGCAAACAACAAGATTATACTTCGCCGCAATGCCGTTTATGCGGTTATAAGCCTATTTATAACAAGACAATGCACTATAAAATTAACTAAATGTTCTAAACCTTTTATAGAATCATGAAACATTGTTTAGGGCCTTGTACTTGTTATAGGTTTCTAATGATTGTTCATTATGTGGGGGGGGACGTATATGGAGCTGTAAGTATCTTCGTTAATAACATGTGTCAGCACGTGGGTTTAGCTTCAGGTGTAGAAGGGACATCATCAGCATAGGTACTTATGTCAGCTCACGTTTTTAGAGCGGAAAATTTACTGAAAACTCATTCACTTTATTTTCTGACCGACATTCGTGGAATTTTCAATAAATCTTCATCTCGGATCGTAAGTCGACAAAAGCCAGTAAAAACCGAAGAATTTCATTTCATAAATACGCATGCATTATTTTAATATTGTTGATTTCTCATTTAATTTAATTTATTACCTACATTGGTAACATAAACGCTCATGAGGATAGGGGTAAGCGCTTTACGATGCTTTAATATATGGCTTATATATTTTTTAAACAAAATATGTGTTTCATATACAAAGCACGAAGAAAAATTCTGTTTACATACAATGGGATTATAAAGAATTGCGTTGTCTTCTTAATTTTCAGACTCTCAAATCTCGTTAGTCTCACGCCTGAGCCTTGACCCAAAAATATTGGCTGGTATTCAGGAACTAACTCTCAGCACAATATAAACTGATAAGTAGATAAGCTAAGCCGTGGAAATGACGATTTTCCGTATGACGAAGCACTTTATCAATTTTATCTTAAACCGCAAACAATGGATGGAAAATATCTGGGAAACTTACCAGCGGCGCCATCTACCACGTGAGATGGGCACTACGAAGCATACCGTATTGCGAAGAAACCGTGTAACCACTCTACGGTCGCTAACATTCCACGTACCTATTGATCCAATGGAGTGACTCTTTACCTTTATTGGCCGAGCGAGGGCGTACTTAACATCGTAGTAACCGAGTGAGTCAAGCTACTTATAACCACTTATAACTACTATAGCAACTGTTGCTAGGACCGGGGTTAGGACAAAATGAACAAAGCCACTCGGTACATTTAATCTGACGTTGCTTTAGGATTAACGATTTAGATACAAGTGCGTACAGAGAGTGAGAATTTGTTTTGATATTACAAATCGCATTATTATCTTGGGGTCATGCGTTTACGCTCAATATCGACAATTAATAATCGACACGCAATTAATAACTTCTAGAATTATACAATATTGTTAGATAATCTTCACGAATAAGAAACTGTTCTATTTCAATTAGGTAATCTTAATGGCTTAACACTCATACGTTATTTGCAGATGATGCCAGCCGGTTTTTTAAATTGAGAATAAGCATTACCAAGGTAACAAGAACTTTTTTGTGGAACGACATAATTATGGTATCGGCCGGTTTTTGAATTAAGAATTAACACTTTTTCTATCATACTTAATGGCAGTATTATGCTACAAGCCAGTTTTGAATTGCCAATTATTATTTTTCTTTGAAACCTAATGGAACTTAATGCCTTCTGTAAGTCACTTTAAAGCGGCCATTTTGTTTTTGAAAAAATCAATGCTCACCTCAGGGAGACAATGATGTTGAAGGCAGTAGTAATCCTGACTGCCATCGTTGTGACACCACGTGCCGTCCGGGAAGTAGGGGTCTTTGCCCTTATCGTTGAGCTCGACTCGCGGCGCGTAGAAACCTCCCCCAGAAGCGCGGCGACAGAACACAGCACACCCCATCCACATGCGAGCTGTGAAAATAAATATTTGGATTAATGGAGGAAGACTGTTAAGAATTAAAAGAAAAATACATGCGTCTCCAATGCTCCAATTTTGAGGTAGAAAACCTAATCTTGAATAATCCTTTTCACAATCTGCTAAAATGTCTGTATCTTTTTAATTTACTTCGTTTTTTCCCCAAACTAATATTTATTAAAGTTTCTTGTCAGTACACTCACTAGGGTCATGCGGCGCCTGCAGACCACCTCCTCGGGAGTCCAGCTCCGGCAGTAAAGCAGCGAACTCAGCGCACTTGCGTGATGCCAACTCACTCGCTCCTACACGGGTTTTCTTGCCACAAACCTGAAGAAACAATTTGGTAAAGGAATTTATTAAGTCTTAAGTCATGATTGTCCATAAATCCCGAGTGTTTATACAAAATATTAAAGTGCCTCTATTTAGACTACATATAATAGTGCAGGTCCAGATCAGATACGTGTTATATGTCAATTAATATGACAACAGGTTAACAAAAATCATGAATAATTTACGATCCCTTCAAGATGCCCTGCGAAAACCAAAACTGCTTCTTAGCAGTACATAATAATCTATAGTCACTAATATAATAAAGAGAAAACATATATAAAAGGACAGGGGAACCTTGGTATCATCACACAGGAGCACATCATAGGCTGATCCTTGACAGGCGTCGCTCGTAGTGGTACAGACTCGGCGTCGCTCGCGGAAGCCACGGCTTCGCTCGGAGCAGCCGGAGCGACACGAGGCCTCCTGCCACGGGCCCCAGCCGCCCGTACTGCCAGCCGAACTTGGGGGCGGAGCGGGGCTGCTGGCTGGTGAGCCACTCGCGGGTACACACTCGCCTCCTTGACACCACTGAAGTATTAGTTAGATTTTTACTTTTTGTCAGATATTTTAATATACATAGGTACAAGAATACAAACTACGTTAATAAGCTCCATAAGTTTGGTACTGAACGTATGTCATGAACATCAAAATTTACAAAAAAAATATATTTTTGGACCACGTTGGGCGCCAATACCGAAAAAAATATAATATTAACATTTGCCACGATGACAGTGATGTCGAATATTCTTTCAAGAAAATTAGACTTAAGAACAAAATAATCGGACCATATTCGTGCCGCAGGACGTGCCAGGTAACGCGGGTCCGGCGTAGTAGTACCCAGCTCTGTGCGGCGTGCGACACGCTAGCTGAGTGCAGTGCTCGCTTGTAGGCCCGGTAGGAGAAGGCGCCGCGTCTGCGTCACGCAGCAGGATCTAGAGCACAAGGAAATAATACAAAATCAGCAGAATTTCGAAGTCATACAATGGTAAGGATAGCGGATATCGATATACTTAAAACATGCAGTTCTGTGGCGCATGAACCTCCAGAAATCACAAACACAAACAGAATGATAAAGAATATATTTTTAGCTGATTGTATTTTTTCAAAAAGCATTCCTCTCTTCAGTGTTATAACAAGCTACATCACACATCTTTAACTTGATATTAATACCATCTCGCGGGTAAACGGCGCTAAGGTGAGGTATGTATGTATGAACATAATAAATCTTCTGTGATTTAGGTCAGCGTATTAGTGTAGACTTCTAATTCGTATCCAATTTGCACTGACTTTCTAAAGTGTATTTTTGTAGTTAGTTTCTTCATGTCGTGACTCACCTCACATTGCTTCTTCGCACTCCAGACGGTGCCGGGAACACCTCCGAACCTCTCGTGTTGAAGTTCAGTAGGCGCGTCCAGGTCATCAGAACCATCGAACAGACAGGTCGCCCATCTATGGAAACAATAAAAGTAGATAAAGATGAAGTTTAATGTGCTTATTTTCTCTTGGTAGATGCTCTAAATTATTGTTAAATACGTCCTGAAATTCGATAAAGATTCGGTTCCAATAAAGCATAAGTTATGACGAACATTAATCAGTAATTAAACACAATGAGGAAACATGCCTGCCATGCCATATATGCATACGAATTCATTTGTTATACAACTGCCCAAAATGCTCGTTGTAATGAACGCAACATTTTCTTATTACTACAACAATCACGTCCGATTAATCAGTTTCAGTGAAAACAAAAATTACGAAACAATATTGTGAGTAGTAATGTATTATCAGTGTCTTTTGTTGTCCTCGGGAGATCAGTACTATTATCTATTAAAGCTATTAAAAACTAAGAAGAGGATGAACTACAACAGGAACGAAGGATATGATAAAATAGTTTTTTGAGTCATTTGAATTTCTCTGTTATCATGAAACTACTAAAATTGCATAGCTACATAGTTTCTCGCGAACATGACTGACTAAAATGAGAACAGACAGAAGATAAAGGAACTATACTGCAAGTCAGCCACAACGCGAGCGCTGCACGTCGACCAGGACGCCTCGCCATTGGTGCCGCGGGAGGGCGACATGATGTAGCCGTCGCGCGCGCAGCTGTTGCCCGTGCCGTCGTGGTGCATGCCAAGACTGGAACAAGTTCATAATCAAATTCAATATAATATAAAAATAATAAATCATTTATTTCAGACGGTCCAATCTTCGTGGAATATCTCCACGCTCGGTTGAGTAAAAATAGCGAGATACTCCTTGAGATACAAATATATCTTATACCTACAATTCTACCATATAAATTGAGTAAATGAACTTTACATTTTAGTTATCATCACCCGCATAAAAGCATTATGTTTAGGTTAACGACTTCATGAAATGTCACTGGCCGGTTTTGGTACCCTTGCCAAAGCCTGCCTGACGAAAATGGCAAATATGACAAATCTTTGAAGAAAGTATGCTCTGATTGAGGATGATGAATATTGTTCAGGTTGTAAAACGATATAGAGATGAAATGAACAAGCTGTGACCGACTTGTGTCCGATCTCGTGAGCGAGGATATAGACGGAGGTGAATCCGGCAGACGGGTAGGGTCGTCCCAGCAGGTCGGCCGTGCCAAACTCCGAGACTACGCAGGCATGTGCAGGCAGACACACGCCGCCCACTGGCGCCAAGCCCATTGTCACGCCGTTGCGACGACCGCCTTCCATAGAGTAGAAGTCCAATCTGAAAACACGACCGCCGATATAATCCTTACCACTATAATACGAACTTAACACAGGGGTCAAGATCCTGCCGTTGAGATCCTATGTCCAATCTTATTAATTTCTAGATAATCCCGGATACTTCCCGGGTGTGAAATTAATTATCATCTGTTACATGGGAATGTACATAATTAAACATTGCGCAAAAGTGCTCCTACATTGCATTCTGTACTTTTGAACAAAATAAATAATGTTGCCGGCGGCGTCGATCCTTAATGCCAACAACCCATTGGAATGTGATAAATATTTGCCATTTTAGGGGTTTACTCAAAATCTTACAGAATACATACAGCAGTTGCATTTTTAACTGATTATTGCACAATATTTTAGCGGTATGAATCACCAGGCTTTTAGCAATCATTGAATACAAACCAAACCGCAAGAAATTTTTAAACCACCGTTCATATTTGCATTTTTCAGTGATGCGTGCATGTTTGATTCAAGAACATTATTTAAATACAATGGTAGCCTCGACAGTTTTTTTAAGCACTTCATGGTTAGGAAGTAGGCTAACCGATTTTTAAACGGTTTCGAAAAAGGGGGTCAACAGTGTTTACACTTGTGCGATTTAAATAATCATTATTAAAATATTTAGACAAAGCTGAGAAGATCATAACTGAATCATAGTTACCCTGAGAGCAGCAGAGCCATATCCCAATGTTGTGGATCGTCGTCATCGTCTACGTTCAGCGACTTTTGGTACGCGCAGAAGGAGTCCAGCAGCCGGCCGCGCTCCGCGTGCGCGGGCAGGCCTGGCGGCTGCGAGCGCAGCAGTGTCAGCCGCACTAACGACAGCTGAATGTGCGTGCCCAGGGAAGAGTGCTGGTACAGAGCTTGCACCTGGAACAGTTACGAAACATTTGACAGTAGCTATATGTTTTAGGCATTATTAAGAAATACAGAAATTGATTGGTTATGGACAACTATCACAATTAATAACTTACACCATTTATGTACGCCAGAAGCATATCACGTAGATCCGTCTCGCTATAGTTGAGATAAGGGTAGAAAATTTTGTATGCAGCTTCGTCAAGGAACAAGGCTATCTCGATGGTATAGTTGGGCGGGCCTGGCTTGAGGCGCGGCGCGTGAGCACGCGGGCGGCGCACGCGCGGCCGCAGAGGACGTGCATCGTCGCCGGGCGGCGCGGGCGGTGGAGCGCGACGGATCACATGCGCGGTGCGACCGCGACCGTTCTCCGCCCGCCCATTGCCGGTGCCCAGGGGACGGACTTCGTACGTAGAGTTATCCACAACAATCAACCCGTGCTGAAAGGCAGGGAACAAACGTTTATGCATCAGACAACTTGTGGAACTTTGATATAAGATTTGTTTATTTCAGTTTCTTATTCTGAGTAAAATAAACCGGAACACCGTTGCTACAAAAATTACTATCAGTAATGGCTGTACTCACAAGAGCATGATCTCTGCAAGCTGAAAATGCAGCAACCGCATTGGGGCCAGTGTGCTGGAAGTGGCATGAGGGGTCCACAGATGAGAGAGTTGCCTCGTGGCCCACGTCTGACCACACTCGGAATTCAGGGGAAATCAGTCGACGGTTTGGAACCAACTGTAGCTCAAAATTTCTAGAAACAAATTAAAATTAGATACATACACAGAAATTGCGTTCGTGAAACCCCCAAAAGCTATATTCACTTAGTCATCTAATGTCTCAAATGCATTTACATACGCTTTCTCCTGTGCGACATGATTGATCGATCGTATGAGCATTACAAGCCAATTCAACACACTTAAAACAATCAGTTATCTCAAGGTCAGTCGGTTATCCATTCGATCAAACCGGTTTTTCTCTAATAGGCGTCTAGGTTGCCCGCCCGATTTTTTTCTCAAGTTCTTAGTCACATTCATGTCTGAGACTGGCTTACGCAGATGTAGAACGGAAAAAATACAGGAACAAAAAGAGTGATTAAATATAACGAAGAGAATGTGCTTTTCATATCCATGAATTTGCAATGCTGTTGGACGGGCAATTGGGCATGAAGGAGTAAAAAGTCAGCTATCTACATACCTCCCAAAAGCGTCGAAGCTGTAGGGAAGCGGTACGTCATCGGCAGGCTTGTCGGAGGCGAGCTGTGCCTCTCTGGGCAGCAGCGCCGGTAGGTACACCACCTGAACGTCGGAGCCCTCCTGCACGCGCTCCGGATTCGTCCACCAGCCGTACAGTGGCAGTAACTCCTGCAGTACAAAGGAAAGCTTTAGCATTATCATCGAGACCTGTTCGAAGTCTTATCATCGAGGTCTGTTCATTATTTCCATGATTTTGCCATTTTTTTTTGGTCCCAAGGATCCAAATCTGCAATTCTTTAACACAAGTATCGCCGAGTTCTAAAAAAACTTGAATTCGAAGTACCTAGTCAATGATGATTAATACAACTACTTGTTGATTGAAAGGCCCATAGCGCCATATTGAAAGGCCCCATTTGTCATTGTGTTGCTTGTAAAGCTTATTTAGCTTATATTCTGCACTTGTATGCCCCAAGCTAAGCCACAGGCGCCCTAATTCTTAACGATTTTTTTTGCTAGTTGGGGAATAAAAATAAAAAAAATTTTTTCCTCTCGTAGAGAAGGCAACTGAATGAGCGAGCGTAATTCATCTACCCGACGCGACGTCAACCCATTTCTCATGAATTTTGAAATTCTTTTACCTTTCGTATGCTTTTTTTCTCTGCCGTCTCTGCTGCCTCCCCCGAGTCTCCCTAGAGGGCAACTCCCTACTATTTCTAGCAATTGCTTAAATAGCTTATATCCTGATCCAGGTCTGGCTGTTATTTCAAATACAAATATTATATTACTTTAAATAATATCAAAGAAATTGTAGCAAAGCACGACATACTAAATTTTTCTCGTAGCACATTGCTACGCAATAAAGTATAATGGATGGATTATTATGTTCTGCGTCAGTTAACTTACATACTTCGTTTGTCTTTGAGGCTTCGGTATTTTAAAGGTGTATTGTCAACACACTTTGAAAGTGTGCAGAAAGTTTATTTTTAAAAAGGGTCCTGAACCGAGCGGTACGTACGTAGCAAGCAGGTATATGGACGAAGGTACCTATATATATGTATATGCTAAGTATACAGCCAGCGACCTCCGACATTCTTTCTCGCCTCGCTTGCATGTTTCATTGAAACTACATTCTTTCGCAGATTCAACCGGGTTCAAGCTCAAGTCTGTTTGTTTTTCTTTGTACCTAATAAAAAGATGACTATACTGTCGGATTTTAATTTTAATTGCAACTTGGTCTATGAAACAGCAGATAAACAACGTTTAATAAAATAAAAACTGACACGTAAGTTTTTCTTTAAACCCTTTGTCTGATTGAGTTTTAAATATTTATGACAAATTTCTAGTCATTACTTTATTTATACATATCTACAGAAATATAAAATTCTATGCTGAAATAAAAATATTAAAAACTTTTTAGTACCGTAATGAAAAATGCTCGTCTATAAAAGCGTTGCGATAAATGAGAAGCTGAGCAAGACTTCTAATAAATGCTGTTTTGCAGAATATTAAAAAAATATGTTCAAGCATACTTTCCTTTTTCAAAATAAATTATTTTTTAATTATGTTCGTTATTATAATGTAATGTAATGACACCGCATCCACGATATGGGTACTTATGTTTTCAGTCTAAAGCAACTCGTACGTAACTTATTGGTTTCTTTTAACCAAATGAGACCTGTAACAAGGTTTCAGCTCGTAGCAGTCGTAGCAGCCTGTAAAATGTCCGAGAAAATGAAAATAGTCCATAATATAAAACGAGCATTATAAACCTAAATGCCAAACGAGATGAACAATGACTGACTACCGCAGGGGTCCAGGAGCGATCACTCGCATGAGTGGACAGGCCTCATACTGCCGAGCTTGGCTTCACTAACCGGGTTGTCACAAATAAACACGTGTTAAATCAATATCTTCCACACGTAAATAATTATAGTACGTGGCTCAAACCATTATAAATAGATAATAACCACTTGTGCTAGCATGGAGGCGATCAACAACTAGTTGTTAGTTATGTAATTCGATCATAAAAATAGTAACGATAATCAGTTATTATGTGTTATGGCATAACTTATGCAACAGATATAGGTACATAATTTAAGTATGTTATAGTTATAATATTCTACTTAGAATTTTCATGAGGCTAAAATTTAATAATGCTATAAGCATTCTCTGCTCATTATGCAGTTTATATGAGCTAAATGTCTGTCGCATAGAGCTATCGATTTTATGCATGCGTCGCGTCGGGAACCCTTCGTAGTCGGGAGAGCACGGTGAACTGTCTGATTCCTTTCGGTCAGGGAAATCAATATTGTTACAGCGAGGTAACTTTACAAATACACCCAACGAACCGAGAGAGAATAGCGCTGCGAGGCATATTGTTGTTAAATTAAATTACATCTACCTATTAACTTCGATGAACTGCAATGACCGTATGAATTGATTCGCAGTTGCAGAAGCGAAAACTCTTAATCACCCAAATGAATTCATGCAATTTCTAACAATAAATGATATCTAGGTCCCGCTCGCCGGAATGACTAAAGCTATCATTCATGAAGATTATTCAGCTTCCGTACAATATTTAACAATACAATCAATGTGGGTATCAGGAACATCGAAATAATCCGAACAAGGCGGTGATAAATGTGTCTAATAAAGTAGGACAAGAAGGCGACAAGGAGCGCGTCTGGTGGGCGCGCGGCATTGTCACGGACGTGTCGCCTGCTACACATTCTCACACTACTTTTATTGCTCTCATTAATGCCCAGACCACATACTTTTATTAGCCTTGTTAATTCATTGCAATAATTGTAACTACCATGCCTCAAACAAAGAACGTGTTTTGCCAGTCTCTACATACTTAGGCCTGCGCCTAAAATATTCTGTCACTCAACTTCAGCAGCTCATGATACGTTATGGTTAATCAGTTACATGGTACTCGTTTTCAATACAATAACGTATGTATATTAATCCGGCAGTTCACACTAACTAGGTCAATCATCTCTACTAATCATCTCACACACATCTCTACTAATGCTATCGTTGACACTTATTGCCTGCGGCTTATGATGACCGCACGAAGATCTTTGTACTAGAAATAATAATTACATTAAATATTTTAACAAAATATCAATATAATATCTGCTTCTTTTTAAACAATATCCTGATTCCTGACACTACCAGGAAAACATTTTTGTAAGTCACGACAAGATAAGTTATCGGCGAAAAGCTTTTGTGAAGTATTTGTTAGTTCTGGTTTCATTGTTTTCTCAATTCGAATGATTGATGATCTCGCAGCGGTGTAACAAACGGCCGGCCCAATGAAACTGTAAGTTGTTATTACAGTAGTTCATTGTTGTTGTAACTATGTGTGTGAAGAGTATTTTAGCATGTCAGTCAAACTGATGGAGAGCAGTGAAAATGAAATCAAGTCCACATGAGTCAGCTAAGTGTAGGCTCTATATTAGCGGATGCGAGCGAAGTAAAGGGGAAAGTAAAACTATTTGTTTTTCCTTTTCTTCTACGCGAGACAATGCGCCTTCCAGTGAATTATTAGCGGCTTTGAATAAGTGCCAGGGCATAATGGAGCCGGTAATTACTTTAATTTTGGCATTCAATTGCGAGTGTTACGTCGGTATGTGCCGATGATGAAAGTTACTGGTATCGATCTCAATTATACGGAGGCTGCGAGCACGTCGCGTCTCCGAGCGCCACAATAAAGCCTCGCTGTGATTCATCGAGACCGATTGAAAAACTCTACTTGACGTTAGCGTTGTGTAACTTTGTACGTGATCCAGTACGCGAAACACCTGCATTTTTATTACGTAATTTAATTGTCAAAATAAAATCGTATCGTAAAGCGTTGTTAATGTACTGTAATTTGGTGAAAGTTTAAATAGTTTCGGAAAATGTGCTTTGTAGGTAACCTGTTATCGAATTCATGTTATATAATCCTCGTCCGAAAAGTAGCGTAAAAATTATGAGCACAGATTGCGGTCTACATGGACCAATACGTATATCTTATTTGTTAAAGAAAAACATTCACTTAACCAGTACTTGTTATGTTAAAAACTTTAAGCTTCTTCAGAAAATTTGCTTACCGGTTTATCAACAAAACAAATAATTTCCATTCTTCGATATTTTCAGAAATATTATCCGAATACGTGATGAATATGTGTAAAAAACCGAATTCCCGTGTCGTGTAAAGTAATATGAGGTTTCTGCTGTCATATTATGAAGAATTGTAGTCCATTAATCAATTTGAAATCCATTCAGCCCTTACCGGCTTCGCACATATAAATCAAGACCGTATGGCGAGCCCGGGGGAATATTAATATTGAGAATTTTCCCTCGTGTATGTACCTAATAATATTATGTTCAAGGTAAGGTTGTTGGGATAAATTTACATCCGTAACACAAAAATAATGAACTTAGTTTATTCTACTGCGAACTAAAAAGGTACCTCCGGTTTCCCTTTTAAGCACCTTTAGTTGCTGTAATGGGATTAATTACTCTAATTGAATTTATAGCATAGAACACTACTTATATCCAGGCACTATACTACTTTGTAACATCCTAAAACACCCTTTTAATGGTTAATGTGTGTTCTTAAAGTCTGCGTAGCTGATCCTAAACGTTTTTAAGTCTCAATAAATAAGTAAATCTTGAGAGAGTAACAAATAAAACTTTATCCTATGACCTATTTGAATAATTTAGGTCACAATATACTATATTTACATATATTACATATATTATATGTAAAGCGAGGGCTAGTTTAAGTGCCTACTTACGTCATGTCAAAAAGGTTCCAAATACATTTAGGTACCTAGTAAGCTCTTAAACAGAATTTATGGGTGCTCTTAACATCCACTAAGCAGTTATTAGTTTTTAATGCCCGTCATTGAAACAAAAAAATACCTATCGATTTATATTCTAATTCTAAGAAATTTTAATATCTCAAAGCCGTTTTATTTGCTTTTGGTTGTTCAGATTTGTCAAATACGTAATTGGCTTCCAAGTAAATATGGTTTGGACAACCCAAGGAGGTTTAATAACAAGAACTAACAAAAGCGTGTCAAGCCTCTAACAGACAGACAGTAGGACAGTTATTAGACGGCCACACGCAACTTGTTGTGGATTTCCAAAACTCATATGATTATCTTAGCCCGTAATAATAGTTGAAAGTGACCAGTGTAGCAATTTCTCCAATTTTCACATGTTACCAACAATCACACATTCGTTTTGCAAAATAAACACTTAACACCATTATTCACAAATTAGAACATACTTTTGTGTTTGTTATTTTAGTGAAAACTTTAATTATCTACTATTGTTTATGACTAAACGTAAGTCAAAGTTAGTACTTAGCTGTTTCTTTAAAATACTCTTAGAGTTCTTTTTAATTTCGAAAAAATATTATTACCGATATTTTTATTTCATTTCATTGAATACTAAGATTTAAAGTACCTACCTTACTAAGATACCTAACTAACTAAATGAAATAGCAAACTGTTTAAAATAAGTTATCTAAATATTAAATGAGCATAAATATTAGGGGTTAAAGTATGAAATTGCCGTTTTATTCTAGTAGGTTTTTGAATTGCCATAGAGTCTTCATGGTTTGAGGTTTTCGAATGGAACTTTTTTCACGTGGTTTCTGTGATGTTTTTCTTTTAAAAAATGTGAAACATTTGATTATCGATGTTCAATTGTTTTTGTTATTCAACTTAAACAAGAAAGATGGATACTGCGAAAATTTGAGTAATTTTTGAATATGAGTTCCGACGCGGGATTGAACGGCAGAAACAGCCCGCAATATCAATGCTGCATTTGAAGAGGTGTCTGCTAAAGAACGCGCCGTGCGATTTTGGATTAAACGCTTTCGTGGTGGAAACTTCGACTTGAAGAACGAGCCATGAGAAAGACCGCCTGACAGGTGATTAACGAGAAATTAAGAGAGACGGTGAACGCCGATCCTAGTCAAACTACCCAGATACCCAGCCGAACACCGAATAATGTTGAAAAAATTAGCAGTAAAACAGCCACGACTCATGAATCGGCCTTCACCGCTATTGCTCCATGACAACGCGAGGCCTCATACAGCAAAATAAACCGTTTTAACTCTTCAGGAACTGCAGTTGGAAACTATTCGTCTTCCTCCATATTCGCCAGACCTTGCTCTAACGGACGACCATTTTTTTTTGTGATTTGGACAATTATCTACGTCACAAGAAGTTTCTTCCCAGGAGGCAGAACAAAATTCTTTCACACTGTTTGTGCAGTCTAGATCCTCAGAGTTCTATCGTAAAGGCATAAATGACCTTCTTATTAGATGACCGCAATGTATAGATAATAATGGCAACTATTTTGATTAAATAAGTTTGTTAAAAATTAAAAAAAAATACAATTTAGGTTTTCAGTACAAATCGGCAATTTCATACTTTAACCCCTATTATTAAATGTAGCTGCCATAAAATCGTAGCACATTGTCTACGCGTAATCTGCCCTTAAAACCTTTTTGATGTTACGGTGTATTACCTACTGAAGGTTACTGTGTCTTCATATCATATTACTCGTAAATGTTTTTTTAATACGAATCAAGCACAATTTTATAATAGGAATTTTATTCACATTTACATTGTTTAAATATAGGTATAGGTACATATTTTATAAATGGGCATGGTACCTACACATTGCACGTAGACGAACGTCAGTAAATAAATCAGTAACCCCTTGGAAAATTAATTTATCAAAAAGGCAGAGTGAGCTTGCGCCACTGCACTTTTAATTTATTTTTAACTTTATTAACCTTTATTTATTTTACATTGGAAAATTTTCACCCATTCCATTAACATTATATTTAAAATACTTATATTAATAGATACACAACTGTGTAGATTGCTAGCATCTATATCATACATAATAAAGGAAAAAATAAGTACACAGCAGTGTAATAAATCAATAAATAAGAAATGAACGCGCCGCCCGCCCTAGCAGCGGAGCTTACTCACGGGAAACCGCGCAGGCGCACCGCCGCGGACCACGCACAACAGCGCTACTAGCACTATGTCACTTGTCAGCGCCATGGCCGCCTCACATTGCTGTCCAGACACACCACGACGAGTTACTTGCTAACACTTGCCACACTGTTTATAAAGGCTAACTCGGAAGTAGCATGCAGGTGCTTTGAATATCTGAAGCTGCCGCGATGCACCGTGTGCCGCGAGGGACCGACCGTCGTTGCGCACGATTAGAACGCGTACACTTATGAGGCGCCAGCTACCGAATAAGCATTGCGAGCCCCCGAATGAAGTGAACAGAACACCTTTCGCACCTCCAAGAGAAAGTCGAAGGAAAGTGTAGATTTTGGCTGTCAAGGCACCGCCCACACGCGTCCCCTGAGGAGCATTGTCGCGAGTCATCCATCACTCGACCTCGCCGACAGTCATCGGCTTCTGCTAATCACAACAAATGAACAATATCGAGCGAGGGACGCCGCTAGGCGGTCGTGGCGTGGCGCTCGTCGCCGACACTCGCGCCCTTCCGACACTCACTGCCATGACACATTGTACCCATTGATGTCTCACTAACCTATTACATAGCATGTGCAATGAGTTAATGAGTAGCTACTGTAACTAATAAAATTGTCCTCTCATAATTCAAATAAATTAAAAACAACTTGTCAGTTCATTTCTTAATTTATGTCCCTATTTGAATGTTGTACCGACTTGTACCCTTACGTTTAACTACATAACTTAAGTACTATCTTATCACGGTTTTGCAGATATGTGGGAGACAGACCCGCATTCATATAATCAGAAAAGGGTCTTCTGAGTCATGAAATTATTGATTGACGTGTGAGTTCATTCATGTCTGTGCCACAATTAGACCACAAAATAAAGAACGAGCTCTATATTTGTACCATATCAGTACCTATCTCAAAGAGTTGCAGATTTTTATAGACCACTTTTAAATAATTTGTATCAATTTTTCTAAAATAAATATAAGTATTTAATTTAATAACTTGTACATGCAAGATGTTTTTCTTCACCTTTATTCCTTCTCCACAGACATGTTTCTGTGTACTCTCTGAACTAGAGCATATTTTAATCTGAACTTATGCTCCCGAAGAGCACAAAGTGCTATGCCGGACCCTCGTCTCCGTTATCATCGAGGGCTCGGAAGATGTCTACTTGATGTCCAGTGCCCTGCAGTTTAAACTCCGCCTGATAATGGTATTATCTTTAATATATCATAGATGATAATCATGACACCATAATATCTGCGCACCCTCCTGTACAATGAGTTTGGGTCAGCTACAGTAAACTGGCCAAAAAATAAATCTCTTCAACTAGAATTTTAAGGTATGTACCTATGCTTCGCAGTTTCTTTGTCAGCTTTACCGACTCTTCATGGACTGTACGTAGATACATGTGCCTTTAAAGTGGTATGTATTAGCCTTAGCCTATTTAGAACTTGATGTTCTGCTTAATCCTGAATGCTTAACATAGATATTATATTATAGGTAAAGTTCCTGTCCCTTAGGTACATGAAATACCTTACTACTTGTTAATTGTTTAAAGTCATTATGTTGATTAATAAAAACCTTTCATAAAGAATGAATTACAAATTACATTGATGTCCTATTGATGTGGTTGATCATTCATCCGCGCATATAACTAACACCCTCTATCAATCAGCAAATGCCAAGAATATACTTGAGTGTAAGTAGATATGCTCAAGTTAGGAGGAGTGACTCCTCGATGCGGGCGCCGTCGCCGGTAGTTGTTTGCGAACGCAGAATAATAATGAACTTACAGCACGCGCACACAGCCCTTTTACGAGTATTACGTTATTTGCACACTTGGTCGGCGAGAATAACATACGACAAGTTGACGACTTGCTGTGCAGGCCAGTTAGATAGACTTATATTAAGAAATTGTGCGTCGCAGTAAGGACAAGAAATACCTCACATCGTTAGCAATTTCGCGCGCCCTAGTGTGGTGCACATGTTCGGACAGCGGTGAATCACTACTGAAAAAAAAAACCGAGGGACGGCGGAGAACGCGGGTGACGCAGCGGCCCCGAGGCGCGAGTCATTGATCCCGATACAGTCCCGGACAGCCGACGCCATGTCGGAGCGCGCGCACTCGGCCGAGCCGCTCCTCCCGCCGCTCGCGCTCGCCGCGTACGTCGCGTGCGTCGCCGGCGCTGCCGCTCTCGCCAACTGCTCGGTGCTCGCTGCGCTCTTCAAAACCTCGCGGACTGGTAAACAAACTTGTTTGATAATACTTTTATAACAGTCCCCTGGTCCGCAGACATGCATATCTTTTCAATAGTGTTTGTAGTATTCATTAAGTACTTTGATATAATATGACGTTATTATCCACGAAGTATCAACAAGTTACATAGTTAAACAGCTGAAGTTATGGTGCCCAACTAATTCTATTTCAGTGTCGTTTCTCCAGTTGTCTGTATCATCTTATCATTTGTCCTAACAACACAAATGTTTCTACTTAGGTATTTAAAACTGCAATTAAGTAATTAATATCGTCAATCGGTAATATAAACTCTCTTCCAAGATTATGAAGGTCTTGCAGATGGTTCAACTATAAGATTTCTAAAAACGCAATACATAAATACAATAATTAGGTTCCTTTCTGAAAATTTCTAAATATATGGTAGGTACCTACAGAAAAGGATTTTCCCTAAGTATGTGGTGTATGTATTATTACTCATTTACATAGGAAATTATATATGGTCTTAGGTACCTTCACATGATTATAGGTAACACATTGTCTGACGTTTTATTGTTTTGTTTGTGTTTCAGGTTTGCTTACCATCATTCTACAATTGGCTATAGCTGACTTTATACTCGGAGCATCAATAGGACCTGAGCTATGGTCTTACAATAGCAGATCATGGGACTTCGGTAATCATGGCTGTGTCGCCTATCGAGGACTGAACGTGTTTGCATCAACGGCAGCATCCTATCTAGTAGCAACTATTGCTCTACACTCGCTGGCCACCATAAACATTGAAGAAAAGGCAATTGCAAAACGAATGAAACGAAACGCACAGGATGAAGATGAAGAAATAAGGTGTTCACGCCATAGTTTGGTGACAAGCAGTGACTCTTCGACTCCACCCAGAACTATGAACCTAGATTACAGACTCTCTGATCGTAGAATCTCAGTAACTCAACCATCAGTATTTGTTTGGGTACTGGCTATTTCATTAAGCGTTCCAGAATTTGTATTGGCCACTACAGTGCACCTAGAAAGGGATGCTGTGCTATGCACCATAGTCGACACCAGTCAACGTCTGCATATGTACTCGATGTTAGCTATGTTTAATCTTTTTTTACCCCTAATCATTATGGGTACTGCTGCTGTTCTAGTCATCATTAAATTAAAGAATGAAAAAATAATGTCTCGAATTGAATACTTTGAATCTATTGCAGCTCTTAAGTTATCTTTGTGGCTTATTGTCGTTTACATGGTATTGTGTAGTCCTCGGTCGATTGTCACTGCTTTCAATATATACTCGAAATCATTGCAAGGTAACGAGACATCCTTGGCTCATACTGCAGACATGACATCTGTAAACGTAGCAGCCAGCAGTACGTACATACTCGCCACATTAGTCCGTCCATTGCTCAGCATAGTGCTACTGCCGCGTGTCAGGAAGTCGTTTTCTTTCGGATCCTATACAAGTGCAGATAATGTGTGATTATGAAAACGTTTCTAAAGTTGCAAACTCTGATGAGGTGATATATTATTCACGGTGTAGTGTATGCAGCATTTAAACAAGGTTGCATTTGAAAGTTTGTGAAATGTAGTGGTATTAAAGGAAACCAAGGATTAACATAACAAACGCTATGCTGCATTTGCTTAGTGCGAGTAAAAAGGTCTTAGTTGTGTAAGTGCCATTGAGTAAAAAAGCTACTTAGATCTAAGAACGTACCTTTATAAACCTACCTACTTTACCAAAGTTCACCCTTAGTGCCTGACCTTACGCCTACATATCAAATGTTACCCTATAAGATCCACAGGATACCTATGTCTAAATCAGGAACACTGTTTTAGTTATTTTTCTATTTTTGTAAAATACTTTTTATTTTGTAATAATCAATGCTATTATTAAGTTCTGCTTGATTGCAGAAAAGAGAATATTTCGATTTTAAAATATACTTATAATGTAGGCTACTTATATTTTTAAAAGCTGTCTATTTTATACCAATTTTTAATAAAAATCATAAAAATAAAGTTCTTTACTTTTTTAAACAGGACAACAGGACCTAAGCTTACTGTGTATGTGTACTATAACCTAAAGGTGCAGTTAGTAGGTAGCATCTACTTCATGTTATGTAGTATCCAGACAATGTAATGCACTCCGCAAATAAACGCAACTCGAGGTAAACGGGGGTGGGTCTGTCTCGCTCCCCCGAACCACCCCAGACCCGGGTGATGTCATGCAACAAGCACTAATATACCAACTGCTACCAAGTGCCAAATAACTATTTTGGAGTTCACGGTTTTATTGATTTTAATAACCGCAGTACCAACATAGCAACCTACCTTATAGATTTTCCAGATTATTCGCCAAGGGCCGTCGTTTTACTTGTAGGGACTGACTGATATAAACTCGATCATAAGAAATAGACACGGTTTTTTGTAGGCACTTATTCAAAGAAAATAAAACGTTATAATTAATTAATTAAAACTTTAAAAGCAACTATTACCTACTTTGAAAAATTTGCTTATCAAGGAGTCTTTAAAGTATCTACATTATTTTGAGAATGCATGAAAGTATTTATCCAGTTAAACCTTATACTGTTCCATAAAACCCCATAAGGCTTTGGAAGAATCAAACTTCTAATTGTACGTAAACGAAATTATAGAGGGAAGGGACAGTCATTTATTCTGTAAAAATGCATTCCGATTCTCTCAAAATCCTCAATGGAATCTAAACACTCGTTGACCTAGAACTATGTTTTGCAAATCATTTGCGACGACGTCATTTGCTAAGACTCAGGACGAGCCCGCCCGTGGCTAAGCAACAGCCGCGCGGACACAAGGTAAAGCAACGCTTGACGCGGTCGGTTCGTGGATGAGTGGCCCCTTGTTATAACCTTTCTTCCGTGTTTCCGATGGCACGTTAAATTGTGGGTCGTGACTGTCTTTTGAAGATCTTTGCCCACTAGCCAGTCTTAGCAAAGGGATATTCGTGTGCGTTCGCGCAGCGGAATGTTGTTGAATTTAAAGATTTTAATTATGCAGATAATTAGTGTAAGACGTCCTATAATTGTGTATGGTAAATAAAAATTTGTGTATGCAGCCATTGTGGAGAAATTCACCAAAAACAGATTCCGCTGGGCGAACGTTGGCGAACGTTGTCCTGGCGGAACTTTTTTTAATCCATAGACTTTAGAAGAAAAGAGATGTGTCCGAAAATTAGTGTGTATTTGTGTATAATTGATTATGTATGAATGAAATCAGTGCATGCATAAACTTCGGAGAAATTCAAGTTTCCGCTACGCGAACGTTTGGCCATTAGCTAGTTTTCATATAAAGCGCTTACATAGAGAGCTGTAGATTTTTACATACGTTGTTTTGAATTTGTTTATATTTGTTTAAAAAACAGATTTAGAAAAGTCGTAGGGTTTAAAAGATAAAATATAAACGTAAAATACACTTATTAGGTCTTAGTTCTTAAAGTATGCAGTGTGGGGTCTAGATTTTCACGTTTACACAAACCTTGTAAGTGTCTCCAACATGTTGCTAAGTATCAATGATGTTCCGTTAGTAATTAAAAAGTTATAGGATATTTTACCATGAACAGATCACTGTTTACAAAGCAGTCGAATATCACGACGTTCTAAAGGAATTGCATGGTAAAATGTATGCCAATAATTAGTTTAATCATTCAACTATTCACTTGCAAAATTTCATGTCATTAAATTCAGTAATTAAAGAAAGACAATTATAATACTGACGGAGCAACGAAACCCTACATAATCCGACCAAGTTCGGATAGTTACAAAAAAGCGGCCGTGCCATATGTCTAAGCAACGTTCTTAACTTGGAAGGTTAGTATATTTATTAATATGGTACAGTTGCGTACACAAGCGTTAGGAAAAAATAAAACAATCGCATTTCTTGAATGAAAAATATTTTTTTAATAATAATGCCACTATCTACGACATTTTAGTTAAAATACGTAACGTTTATTAACGTTATTTTTAATCACGTAGTCAAGTAATTTATGTAAGTAATAATAATAAAAATATTTTTGTACACGTATATTTAAATAGAGAAGTACTTATTAATTGAAGATTTATTTTTACCGTAGAAGTGCCTATCCGAACTTGGTCGGATTATGTAGGGTTTCGATGCTAGTCAGTATTATAATTGTCTTTCTTTAATTACTGAATTTAATGACATGAAATTTTGCAAGTGAATAGCTGAATGATTAAACTAATTATTGGCATACATTTTACCATGCAATTCCTTTAGAACGTCGTGATATTCGACTGCTTTGTAAACAGTGATCTATTCATGGTAAAATATCCTATAACTTTTTAATTACTAACGGACCATCATTGATACTTGGCAACATGTTGGAGACACTTACAAGGTTTGTGTAAACGTGAAAATCTAGACCCCAAACTGCATACTTTAAGAACTAAAACCTAATAAGTGTATTTTACGTTTATATTTTTATCTTTTAAACCCTACGACTTTTTCTAAATCTGTTTTTTAAACAAATATAAACAAATTCAAAACAACGTATGTAAAAATCTACAGCTCTCTATGTAAGCGCTTTATATGAAAACTAGCTAATGGCAAACGTTCGCGTAGCGGAAACTTGAATTTCTCCGAAGTTTTGCATGCACTGATTTCATTCATACATAATCAATTATACACAAATACACACTAATTTTCGGACACACAAAGTCTATGGATTAAAAAGTTCCGCCAGGACAACGTTCGCCAACGTTCGCCCAGCGGAATCTGTTTTTGGTGAATTTCTCCACAATGGCTGCATACACAAATTTTTATTTACCATACACAATTATAGGACGTCTTACACTAATTATCTGCATAATTAAAATCTTTAAATTCAACAACATTCCGCTGCGCGAACGCACACGGGATATTCAGCAGGATGTCCCGGTAACTAGGTGGAGGAGGTCGGAGAGGCCATGTAAAGCTCTTGCACATAACTTTATCCGGATAGACTGGAAGCCGACCAAAATAACATTCTTGGGAAAAGACTAGGCAGATGATGAAATAGTGTCACTAAATCTGTTAAGTGAAAGAAAGAACAGGTTACCTAATCCTAATCCAGGTTTCAAATAAGTACCCACGTACTGGAAATAAAAAAATGCAAATCCGCTTACAGTATTCCGATCAAGTTCAAAAACCGATGAAGTGCCACTAGCATAATATTCCCGTAAAGTAAATAAGCACTAGATTTTACGCATCTCATTAACCGACTCTATTGAACATACATACATATTATATTAAGTACCTAATACAAGGTGTTCCCCGCGATTTTACCCGTTTAGGCTGCCTGTCCACCGGAGCGGAGCTAGGCTGCGAAGTGGAGAAACTGAGAAATATTAACCAATAGGATTGCACAAAATCTCCGCTCCTCAATCCTATTGGTTAATATTTCTCAGTTTCTCCACTTCGCAGCCTAGCTCCGCTCCGGTGGACAGGCAGCCTAAACGGACCATCTTTTGTATGTGTAAATAAGTGTGCTTTCCTCGAAATCAATGTATATTAGTTGTTTCTTGATTTTGATCATTTAACATTGAAATATTTTTTCAAAATTTCGCGGTTCTTGATAGGTGTTTGATACATACAGGGTCACGCTATACAGGCACCTAGCCTATCCGTGTTTTGGACTCAACCACATAATATCTGCCACTCACAGCTAGGGCTGCCATCTCGAATTTTGCCAAACCCGGACAAACGTTAAAAAAACCCGGACATTTGGCGTAAATCGCATTTTTACCCCGAACGAATATTTTTAAAACAAAATAATACCTAATTTGTAATCCATTTACTATTAACATATACTTAAATTCAATGAGGCGCTTCCTTACATGAAACCCCGCCCGGACGGTCCCCGGACGGCCTACAAACGAGGACAAATCCGGGGAAACCCGGACGGATGGCAGCCCTACTCACAGCCAATCTTCAAAAGGTAGAGGAATCAATTCTATGGTTCTGGGTGCCAAAATAGGCCCATGTTGGTTCATCTATGGCAGGAGTATTGTAGTAGAGCAGTTGCAAAACGTACTGTTTTAATTTGGCTGATCATACAAGTCCTCGGAAGGTTTTTTTTGCCATACATTTGCTAGGCCAATTGTCTTGTTCAAGCGATTCTGAATCAATGACTATTTCGTCGGCTTATGCTGCAGCTTCCGCTACTTTAGCACCGAGCGAGATAGACACCTATGTCGACTTGTCGTAGTATACCTAAGTCAAACTGCTCTTAGAGCTTTTTGAGGGTTGATGAAAACAAAGTAGATCTTTCTACTGCCTATTATCGATCGATAAGTTAAATATTTCCTTAGTTGTAGGTTTTCCGAAAAGCCCCCTGATATCAATACCCACTTCGGCGAACCCACGACAGAAGTAGGTACGGGTTTACAGCCAGAATTACGGACGATAGCTATATACAAGGGCTTTCGAGATCCAGTATTTTTGGATAATTCTATTAGACTTCATTTATATTCAGTTTATAACCTATTTATTCATTAATGAATTAAAAATTTTGTATTTTCTTAATGTAGAGTTATCCCATTGTTAGTTATTTTCTTGCGTTTTAGGGTCATTAATATCACTAGTTCTCTTAGTAACTTTACACAAACATCTTTGGGGTATTAGGTGGCGTTTTATTTAAATATTGGTTCTAAAACTAAAAATTGTATTTAATACAAAAGTTTATTGGTGAAAACATGAAAAATATAATAGATTAATGGCTGATAAAATGCAGCAGAAATGTTACAATATTGGCCATCACAAAAACTATTTTGCTAATAAATGCCTGAAAATTCAGAATGCTATTATAATTAGGTATTGGTGATGGGCACAACAAAATGGTTAATGTCAACAATTAAAAGTTCCTTTGGTAATATTCAAAATGTTAGAAGACATCACAAAAACCACGAAAGACACTAACAAGTTTTTTGTGCCCTTAATTTGGTACAGCCATTATACAGGTTGATTTATTATTTGATGAAAATTTTTGATTTCATTGGGTCAGTTTTGGGCGTACTTTAACAAATTTTAAATAACGAATAGCATAATTTTTAAACATTCACCATCATGATCTCCATTTCACTGCGGACATGCGGCGAAAGGAATGTTAATTTGGGGCCGACCAGGCTGTTATGTTTTTAGTTTATATTGAAAGGAAAACACTTTTAACTTAAGAAACCGTAATTTTAATAACTTAAGTTATAAATATTTATATTCATCGGGTCAGCTCGATATCTGTAATCCAGTGTAAATACAGAAATACAAAACCGTCAAAGATGACACATAACATTTAATTTTAGACGGAACGTGAAGGTCCGCTGCGAACGACATTTTTAACATTTTTTTACAAGCGACGGCTCGCATCAGCGGCGGTGGACCCGCGCCGCGCGGCGTTCTCGAATGTTACTCGTTTTCTTATAAAACACCAATGAGAACAAATGCGTGTGCTGGGAGTGAGCGCGGCGCGAGATTAGTTGTCGCCGCCCTCGGCGGGCTCGTCGCCATCGCCTTGCGTGTCTGACGTCCACAGCGTCAGGTTGTCTCGCAGCAACTGCATGATCAGTGTCGAGTCTTTGTACGAGTCTTCATTGAGTGTGTCTAATTCGGCAATCGCATCATCGAACGCCTGAAAGAACACAAATCTTCATTAGTATTTGACCTCAAGTGTTACAGTAATGAGACATCAATAAATTGAATATCATTCCCTTTGTGGGATGATTAACTAACTCTTTTAAGAGTTTGGAATAAACACTCTGATGCTGGCTGGATCGAGGATTAAGGGTTAATTGCTTTTCACACGGCCATGCTAATATATAATTATTAGTTCTTTAATCTATGAGATTACGTCTAATTTTGAAACGAATTTTATTTTTTTTAATGTTCATGCAAACTGAACAAGAAAAATGCACTAGCAAGAACTTTACAGTTAGTATATTATAATACTTTGGTCTTTCACACACTAATTTTCTTTTTTATGATAAAACCTGTTTAGCTAAGTGGCACGCTCGCGCAGGGGAGTTGATTATCTCGTAATAAAACACGGAAAAGTTGAGCGCAAGGCCGAGCCTGATGGGGTGGGTCGGTTGCATTTTGGCTTTAGCAATGTCGAACGCTTCTTGGTAGGCCTTCTGCGAGTCCTCCACGACGGCTGGGGACAAGCGAGTACATTAATATGCCTAGCCTGCACATCCCTCTCGTGCCAGCCAGCACAGAGCCTATGCGTAACTGACACAAATAATGACCTGTTTGGCGAGCTGACACGCTTTGTCTGGTGAATTTAATATCTCATAATAGAAGACGGAGAAATTTAACGCCAGACCCAGCCTTATTGGGTGTGTGGGCTGCATTTTCGCCTTGCTGATCTCGAAAGCGTCTTGGTATGCTTTCTGTGAATCCTCTACAACAGCTGTAATGTAAAGTGATGTTAACTTACTGCATAATAAAACAGGTACATTAGACCTATAAATCATTTGAGTATATAATACAACTTGTGATTGGTTTAATACTTACAATTTCTGGTTTCTCCTGTGGCCACTTCTGCAAGGTACCTATAGTAATCACCCTTCATTTTAAGGTAAAATACTTTACTTTCTGGATTACTAGCTTTAGGAATAAGGTGCTTGTCAAGTAAACCCTGAAACAAAAAGAAAGTAAAAATTGAATGTTGCTTTTTGTTAAAATCCTTAGTTGTTAATGTTTGTGTTGAGACTAGCAAAAAAATTGAACTTTAATTAATACATAATATAGTTTAGAGTCAGGGCAACGAACGAAAATGGGATAGCAGCGCGCGCAATGACGCGGCGCAATACGTCACCCCACCCTCCCGGTCCGCGAAAACTCCGCACCGCGCCCTGTATGCTCTCACGTGCTACCCAACATTATAACGCCCATGATTAACAAAAACGTTATGACTGCGGAGGAAATGACCACGGCAACGATCGCTTGCATCACCCCTCAAATTGGCGAGGCGCAAATATCATGACGTCATTCGTGTAGGATGACAGCAACTGACGTTAATCTTACTAACTTTGGGATAAATTCCGAAGTGAATTGATAACCACGCTGACGAAGAAGTTACCTATCCTAAAGAGGAACAATCTAAAATACTACATAATGAATGAAACTTACCAAAACATCGTAGCAGATTTCTCTGAGCTCTTTTTCTACTTTAACCCTATATTCTTTTGCCATCTGTTGTTTTCTTTCCGAGCCTTCGGTTTTCTGTTCAATGGAGGAGATAACGCGCCATGACGATCGTCGAGCGCCCACGACATTTTTGTAAGCAACGGAAAGCAGGTTCCTTTCCTCATTGCTCAGCTCGACGCCGGTTTCCGTGACTTCTTTCATCGCGGCCGCCATGTCGTCATATCGTTCAGCCTGCTCCGCCAGCTTGGCGCGTTGCACCAGTTCCTCCTTGTCGACGGACATCGTGGACGATGGGAGAGGATTAATTCACTGATGCCCCTGCAATTAAGTATGAACCACGAATAAACAATTTGACTCGAAAACAAATGGCGGATCGCAATTACCTAAGGTTTATCAGAAAGACTAATCGTTTGGGCGTCACTTTCACCGAAGCGAATCGCTTATAGGGTATGTGTCATCATGGATGGATGGAAGTCGCACCTTGGGTAGAGGCTCGCGGGCGCACTAGCGCAATATGAAAATTCAACGAAGCTCAAAGAGCACCTTTCACGCCAAACGCGACATCGACGCGGCGTCCGCTCGGTTTGACAGCATCTCACAGACTCAAGCTACTAGCAGGCTAGGCACGCGCCGTGTCGCCGCGCCGCCGCTTGGTCACCGCCACTGCGCCAACAGTATTGATCCGGCGACGCGGGATAAACACTCCAGACGAAATACGACTAGCGCGACGATTGCACACACCCCTCACCCCCACCGTACGCCCCTCGTGCACCGCGCCCGTCCGCCCGGCGCCTACCTCACGCTACCCCTATCTACCTACCTATAGCTTTTTACGCGAGGCTCTAGTATTACTATCTATAATATTTAAGTTGTTTGGTTCTATTATTTCATCAAATTTTTGAATAATGAATAATACTGTTAACACATCAAAAATATAAAAGCAATTTATAATAAAAATCAATAATATTGATTAAAAATGATTTTGCTTAAGTTAGACCAAATACAGTAGTAATATCTATAGTCCTTATTAACCAACTTCAAAAAATAGGAGGAGCTTCTCAATTCAATTATATTTTTTGGCAGATGACTCATGAAAAGACATCAATCTACAGAGATGAAAGGATTGAGTAATAAAGGAGGAATGTTTTGTACAGGTAGCCAAATTGTTTAGAGGGGGGTATTTCAAATGTAATGCAAAAGCTGATGTAATACAGAACAGTCAAGTTCCTAAGGGCTCATTTTGACATAATTCATACACAAACATGATATCAAACCCATTTGTGATGTTATCCGGCTAATGAAACAAAATTTCATCATTTTGTAAAAATAGCTTTAAACTGAATGCATCAGTATTTCTATCAAGAAAAAAAGCAATTATGCTACATTTACCCACATAAATCTTAAACAAATAATTATTAATGTATACCTAGAGATGGCAGTCTATTAGTCTTCTAATAAAATAGTGTAGGTAGGTATGTATCAGTCATTACTTAGCATGATGTCAATCTCTGAAGGGCAATGTGTCATAACAAATGTAGCAGTTACAACTGAGAACTTACTTTAGATTTATTCATTTTTTCAAGTAGATACTTTATTACAAATTAAGAGTTGGCATGGGGTAATATCACAAGAGCACCGAGCCCCGTACTTAAGCCATAGATAAAACATTAATTTTTGCTAGGATGCCAAGTTATGTCCAAGTCTAGCCAAATGTTTTACTCGGGTATAGATTCTATCAAGCCTTACGAAGAACTTTATATTTTTTTACCATCAACCAATGACATTTATGGCCCACTTGGTTGATAATGATAAAATCATTTGAAATTGTCCAAACTGACTACCTCGTTTACAATGCATGTAGAATGTCAACCACATTGTTTTTGATTCTCTATGAAAATTTGCTAATATACCTGGATTAAAACTATGAAATGAGATGAATATAATCTACTAAATAACCAACAAAGTACTTGTGCAAGTCAATGATGGAATAGAAAACTTCTGAAAGAGCCCTACCTATGTATAGATCTCATACTATGTGAAACGAATATGAGGAAAACTATTCACTAACTTATTAACATAGGTAAGCCTTGTTATAATAATATACAATATAATTATCCAGTATCACAAACACGAGAGCATTGTGCTGTCGACTCAATGTCACGCACGTGCCTAGGTTTCTGAAAAGCGATGTAAGTTAATCGAAGCTAATGACACTAACGTTAGATCAAATATTGAATGTCTAACAGTTACAACCTAGGTATACCAAATTACCTACACAACGTAATTAACGTTAACTTTCGTGGAATGTCATCGAAGTTAAGTAGATAGTAATTACCTTTAAATATGTACTGGCACTACCTCCAATGACATTACACAGTTATTGAATTGACCAAGATAACGGCATGACTACGCACGGCGAAATTACGACGCACTAGTGTGATCGCTAGCTGCCTCTATGAATACGCCAACGTTCAAGATACCCACGCACTACTAACGGATCTAAATGAATTAACGAATAAAATATAAATCACATCGTTAGTTTACAATCAATCTGCATGTTCCTGATGAATTGTCCAAAAATATAATTCAGTCACGTATCATGAAGAAAATGAAATAAGAGCTAAAAATCCAACTTACGCGGCGATCTCGTCGTATGCAAACTCTTATTATAACTAACGTATAAACTACAACGTACTTAATAAATGTAAATCCTTTGAGAAGGACATAAATCCCGATTACAAAAATTTAGAATTATATCTAACCGCACCGCGAAATCGTGTCGCCGGCTCGGGCAAAATGGCTGCTGCAAAGGGGCACTCCTTCTATGCGTCACAGTCACAGATTTGTGAGAAAACGAATTTTAAACATAGACACTTCAAGATAAACACATAAAATTACATCCACTTAGTATAATTTTAATACACTTACTTGTTGGAAGGGAAATAAAGTAATTAAACCAGCAAATTACAACACAATATCGGTTTTTGTCTTGCGGTGAACGATATACTACACTGACGGCAGCGGGGCCAGAGGGGAAACAAAAACGGAACAGGGTTCACATTACGAGTCGGCCATCTTGGATTACTACGATGGAAGCGTAGTTCAGTGCTACGTATTCACATTTAGTACGTATTTCGAATGTATTGCGCACTCTTTCTAATACACGGCGATATAAAAGAGATAACAAATAGTGAACAGAAATCATGGTACATAATAGGTATCTTCGTTTTGTAACAGGAAGTGATGATAAAAGCGCGCAACTTTTGAATGACTTGTTAAAAACTGTCTTGATCTCAAAGTAAAATCTCAGGTGTTACGCACATGCTATGGTTGTTGATTCCTACACTAAAATATGAAAATGCATTTATGATATTTTATAACAATGGAAGTAGTTTAACGGTGGTGAATCGAAGACGATCTCAGAGAAGCATATCTCAGATTATATCGCCATCACCATGTAATGAAGAAATCTGAAAAGCATATGACTGGGCAAATCTTTATGAACACCAAAACACCGGCCTTACTTTTTGCACCCCTAAATCAATCACTCAACTAGTTAGAAGTGTCGGGCGAAGAATGACTAAATATCACGGGGTACGAGATATAGCGTGATGACAGACAGCGAAGTCTTTGTAATAGGGTCCCGTTTGTCTTTTTGGTGAAACGGAATTCTTATTAAGTGTTCCGTAAATGCTCTTAGGGGATCCCTTAATTTAGGTATTTGTTGGTGAAAATGGGCATTAATACTATATCCACTTCTCGAACATTCTTGCATACAACAACAGTGTCAGGAGTTCTTGAACATGATCAAAATGAGTTCGTCTTAAATTCGTTCTTTACTAAAAAGGTATGAGGAATATTTTTTCTGTATATATATCGCATCGTTATTATTATGCATATTTTGACGACTTTGTATATCGAATAAATCTGAAGATTTAGTCGATTTACAAAGAATACAATTAAAGACAAAAATTTTGTCGAGTGACTACTGTCACTGTCATGTTTTTAACGTCATTTGTCAATTAGACGTCATACTTGACATTTGTCGAGCGAGCATGTTTCTTTTCTGAGGCATGTTTGCTTCTTTCATAGAATTTTGAGGTTAGATTGTATGTGTTCGATCTAATCATTAAAACCATCTTTTAGTTAATAGATCATTTAAGAAGTATCTAGCATTATATAATAAACGTGCAGTAAATATTACAAACAAAAATGCCGAAATCAAAAAGGGATAAGAAAGGTATGATAATCTAATTTAGTAAATAAAGCCACACAATTTTTCTTTATTACGTGTATTTTATTTTTGCAACTCTTGAATACAAAAGTTATAAATATATTACTGCTATATTTTTTGTGTATTTTACTCACATGTCAATCAACATTTAATATTTCAGTTTCACTAACAAAAACAAACAAAAAAGGATTATTGTTAAAACAGAAAATAATAGAAGAAATAAGGAATTCTCTGTCTAAATATGAACATATATTTCTGTTTACTGTTGATAACATGCGCAACACAAAGTTAAAAGACTTGCGCAATGAGTGGAAAGACTCAAGATTCTTCTTTGGTAAAAATAAAGTCATGGCTGTGGCACTTGGAAGAACTAAAAGTGATGAAGCAGAAGACCAATTGAACCTGGTGAGTTGTGTTATCTCTGATAAACTTTTGAAAATTTTATATGGACCAAAGCGAGTTCCATATTTGAAGTTAATTTTTTTCCCCTATTTTATTTCTCAGATCATCTTTTATGGGTAACATTGAAAAACCTATCCAACGTTACATTTTATGTAATTCTTCATTCAAATTTTAATAGATGTAATTGATAATTTCCTTTTCTTTAATTGTCTTTTTCAGTTGTCCAAGAGACTTAAGGGTCAATGTGGTTTATTGATGACAAATAAGGATGTACCTGAAGTTCTGCAATGGTTCAAAGACTTCCGTGATGCTGAATATGCACGTGCAGGGTTTGTCGCTACAAAAGATGTTATTCTCCCACAAGGCCCTCTTGCTGACTTCTCACACACAATAGAACCGCACTTAAGACGACTTGGGCTACCTACGTCACTAGAAAGAGGTGTTATAAACCTCATTAAAGAATATCAGGTAAGATTTATGGTTATATCTGCTTCTTTCTGTACAACCTCAATAAAGAATAATCTATCTATCAATCTAACCTTGCCATCTTGAGAGTGTTGCTGGTCTTCAGGCTAAATTCCATGTCAATCAATTCAGCTGCTTTACTCTGACAATGGATCAAGCACATCAAATACACTCACTATACCTTTTATTAGGGTTCCAACTCACACTCTGCCAGTTTTTTATATTAGTGGCATGTTAACTAATAAATAAAAGAAATGTTGAAGGACAGGGAAATTAGCTATAAATATAAACAATTAAACTTTATTATTATGTATTTTTTTAGGTTTGTAAAAAAGGAGTTCCTCTAACACCAGAGCAAGCAAGTATATTAAAACTTTTGGGGATACAAATGGCGAAGTTTAAAGTTGTGATAAAGTGCCACTGGACTAAAGGCAAAGGATTCCATAAAGATTTAGATGTAGCCAGTGACGATGATGATGAAGATGATGATGAGGATGCTGAGGATGGAGATGCCATGGAGGAGGATGAAACATAGCAAAGGAGTTCTGTAAAAGAATTATATTGTTTTACATACTACCTTTCTGTTTTATTTAGCGACTGTTCTTCACGTTTTCACTTACATTCACTACCCAGATAGTTCTTTCTACTCAATTCTTTCTTTCCCCAGTTGTTATACAATTCTCCTTGAAACAAACTATTTTCAATTATCTGGAACAGTGAACATATAATGACTGATTTTTATTTGGGCTGTCTAACAAGGATTTTCTGACCAACTTTTTGTAGGATGTGTGCGTTACACTATTGCTATCAGAGTTTTCTATGTTTCTCCTTCAAAAAATCAGTCGCCCATGATTGGATGTGAGTGGGCACCCCACGTTCCTACAGTATAGTCAGAACAAATTTATTTTTTTAAATCAATGCATGCCTATAAACAAGTTGCCTTAAACCGCCGTCAGTCCAAAACTTGTTTGCCCTCGGATACTGGCAGAAATTGGAACGGGTTAGTTTCCGCACAGGTACACTCGCACACGAAACTCTTAGACATATAATTTTTTTTTGTTGGTCGCGGTTTCGTATGCCACTTAATGTGCAGCTTACTTAGGCTAACAGAGTCGATTGAGCACATATATATGTATACCTAGAAGTTGATAAGTCTATTTTATTTACGCTATGGTTTCACCGTTTCACGGGTCTGTTTCATTGTCGTCGCAGCCGAAAGACGTCCACTGCTGGATCCATTCCGAAGCCAAGGGGATATACTCACAAACGCGCTCGTAATCCGTATTGGTGAACATCGGATATGCTGCTGCCCCCATCTCCGTGCAATTTTTTAAATAATCGTTATAACATTGAATAACCTTGTAACTTATTGATACATTCACGTTACATAACTACAGCAAACCATTTTTTGTCTGTTTGTCGTGTCTTTTCTGGCTATTCTCTAAAATAGGTGTACTGGTTTTGAGGGGACGTTCACTGACAGATGGCTGATGCAACAGGTGTAAGCATATCGTTATACTTTTATCCTTGATACGAGAGGTATTCCCTTTGGACGCAGGTGAAACCGCGGGCAACAACAAGAAAATGAGTTTTCAAGTCGCTCCCCATCTTTCCTTTCGGTATAGGAATTTTATCACAATATTTCTACATAGGTAAACTGGTGTTTGAAATCACGTGCATCTTTAATATCGAAACAATGAGAGTCTCCACTATCATTATTTCTTATAATTAAAGAAAGCCCGTAGACAAAACATAATTGACCCAGCCAGGATCACGTACCTGAACCTTGCGCATGCTAATCATTAGCACCGATAAGTCCACGATAAACACATGACATCTAATTATTGGCAACGATAATAATAGTATCGAACGAGGAAAATACAAAACAACATTTCGTTATTTCTGAAAATATTTATTGAAACAATCACAGAAACAACAATAAATTATTTTAAAAAATATACCAAATTCTAATTAGACATAATATTAACTAAATCAATGTTTCAAAATCATTAAAGAGGTATTGATTACAAAGAATATAATAAATCTATCAGAAGCTACGCCTCTGCATTTTACGAATGTGTATTGCTTTAACACAAATATAACTTAGCACGTACAAATAGGTAATCACAGTATAAAAATAAAGCATCGTAATCAGTCGACGACATCACAGCTTACATAATCGACGAAACCAAAACTTAACTTGATTCCTTTGTAACCTAAATCTGCAAATCATTTACTATCATGCATTCACAGTCTTCGCAGAGAATAAATTGTAAATAATATTAATCACCCTCATCAAAAGTACATATACGCTACTGCAGAAAGTAGACTTACGAAAATAATCCGCTAGACACATCACAGAACATCTATCGAACTTACGTAACACACACGATATACTACAAGTTAAGCATTTTATATTGTTTTTGGTATTCACTACATACAATTCAGTTATCATTATATTTCAACTAACGACATAAGAAACTAAACATCCTAAATCTAAAGCAGCCCAAATGAAACTATAATTCCAGCTATGTCTACGTATTTCGAAACTAGTTAATTAATAACCTAGTTTTAAGTGTCTTTCCATTTTAACTGTAGATTAAGCCAAGCAGAGTTTAGGCACATTGCTATAGTTCAATCTTATGTAATAAAAAAGCGAGATAGTTTTTGGATAAGATATAGGTGTATAGAAAGTGGGTAGTAAAGTGATTAATGATGTTTGGGTGGCGGTGGGCATGCGGGGGGCAGTTCGACGTCGGGGAGCGGCTCCCTCCAGAACACGGTCTGCGAGAACTCGTCGCTGGGCTCGCACTGCGCCGGCGGGAACACCTGGTCCACCAGCACCGACATGTGGGGGTACCTGACGACGACAATCACAATTAGTATTACATACACAGTATTATATTTTTTACCTTATTGATAATAAACATCACAACAGACATTTTCCAAAACGAATGAGCCGAATCGACAACGCAACATTGTGATGTGTCCCAATATTTCATGTCTGTATGTAAATTAAAGTACATTTTGCTCTCGCTAATTTCAGTGTGCTAAGTATCAACCATCTCCCGTCTTTTACGACAATTATTGTTACAGGCGCTTATTATCTTTATGTTAGCATTGATCTGCTTTTTACAGTTTTAATATATACAGTTGGTTTTGACATGCTCATTTCATTGTCCATTCACAGGTGCCACATAGATTTTATAAAGACATTAGTAGACTTGAATCATGAGTAAACGATTCTCGAATAGCAAATGCATAGTTATTTAGAATCAAATAGTTATTTTACGGGTACGAGCATGTAGCTGCTAAACATTCAACTGAAAAAGTCATTCATGAGTTCCTTGTGTGATTTAAATTTTATGTAAGTGTTTTGGTGATGATTAAACATAAAATTAGACAGAGGAGTAGTGTGCATCAGGAAAATGAACGAAAATAAATTGACCTGAAGTATAGCTTTACGGTCAAGATGTTAAAACAAACACCACTAAACATAAAACCAACACAGATATAAAGACAGAACAGATGACATGTCGATGATTGCAAGTTATTTGTCAGTAATATTTTAGTATCCAGCTAGATATGGCGTTACAGAAAATTTTGGTTACATGGTATTATTATTTGTTTTTGAAAATGAATGATTGTGCAGCCGCAAACGTGATCAAGCCTTACAAGTCATCTCATTCGGCTTACCGGCTTATTATCGTGTGTTCGCGAAATTTTCAATAACTAAAGTTATATAATTTTGACACCTAAACCTCGCGCTAGCTAACTATTATTTCAGTTGATTGTGGTGGGAAGAAATCATCGACCATGTCACTTTGCACGTGGTAACTGAAATAAAAATATAATACTCAGTACAGTGAGTAAAATATGGTGTTAGTGACTACGCAACGTGAAACAGAACGTGACGGAAAGCTTACTAAAAAGGCGGAAAGCGGCATTACTTACGTGGATTGGAATGTCTGAGTCAGTTCGTGTTTTAGTTCTCCCTTGTAATTGATTGTGAAAATTCTCACGATCGGAATGCCAACTGCTTGATATGCGCATACATCCTGTAGATCGAAAAAGGTTTTAGTTGGATTATACATTCATAATTATTAAAAAAAAAACATACTAATATTTGAATACTAACATTGACTCTATTGCCATAGCCCGCATAGAAGGGATTCGAGCCTTGCGGGAACAGCGCCTTGATATCTGCGAGACACTGGATCTTGAACTCCTCAGGCTTCTTCTCAATAACTTCCCGGTGGAAGGCGCGCAGTAACGACGTGGGGTTCAGTAGTAGAGGCCCGTCGGGCAAGCTAAGCTCACCTTGTCTGATTGAGCGAAGGTACTCGCGTGTTACCTGATGAAGTTAATGAAACCATTGTTAAATAAGTTGTTTGGGAAGTCAGATAGATATAGCTAGCTAGTCTTTACTTGGAAAAACAGTAGTTTTTGCTGTCTTTCCTCTTTCGGTCTTTGGGTCGGCTCTGTCTCATTTAATGCAGTAACAGGATGTAAGTAGAAGGAAAAAGCTAACTTTTTTAAAACCGATAAAAAAAGATTTGCACAGTGTGTCTTTCTATTACTTACTCTCGCTTGTCCAATAGCTCTTGCTGACAGGTACAATAACTGGTATCCATTATTCTTGATTTTAGTAAATAGCTGCGCCACTCCAGCCTGCGCCCAATCTTTGCCCACCAACGGGAAAATGTGGCCCAAAACATCAGACCTAAAAATGATTCATTTATAAAAATAATTATAATTATCTAATCAGTCATATTTATACCAAGAAGTAAAGTTATTTTTGTTTTGAATTCGTTATTAAAATGATTCATACTTGGTGATAGTGCCGTCGATATCTGAGATGACAATTTTGTCGTCATATCTCCACCGGAAGACGTTACATTTGCACCGCGTCGTGCCCTGGTACGCCGTGGTCACACTGAACACCATTTCATTCATACCTTCGCGGAGATTTAGGTTTTTCTACAAAAAAACAAAATTATGTTGAGATTCTATTTTTAAATATTGGTTTTGATGTATGTTGATTGGTAAAGATCTTACAATTTGTTCAGAAGATAACCGAAGAGTTTTTCTGAAGGAAGAATGTCTGCGATTAGGCCTCTTGACTTGTCCGTCTTGATCTGAGTCGGACGAGCTGTGGTCGTGTCGATCTACTGAGTAAACGAATAAATATAAATAAAACAATACACATTTTATATACTATTAAAATATACTGTTGACAAGAACAAAAACTACCTTGATCCTGATTTTCGACAATCTGTGGTAGTTGTTGGCTGTCCTCTAGAAACTCCATGGGCTTCATGTCTTCAACGATGTCTACTTCCCTCGCTTCCTCAGGTTTTTCTTCGACGGAATTCTGCTTCTCCTCGTGAAGTTCCCGCACGGTCACGGTTTTAGGCTCTGAGGCCACTTCAATTTGGGCTACTGTTTCTTTTGTCATGTCATCTTTGGGTGGGGACGCTTCGGGGCTGGAAATGTGATATAGGATAAATATCATATCAATCTGTGACTAGAATTTGGTTCGCAATGAAGATGATAGTGTGTCATATGTTGTTCCTTACCGCTTGGAGTCAGCAGTGGACCGCCGCCAGCTCCACCAGGAGTAGCCGCGCGGCTTGGCGGTGCTGTCCGACGGACCCGACGGACGCGACTGAGACTCGTCCTTCTCGTTCTTCTCTAGAGATTCTAATACCAGCTGAAACAAACAATTCCTTGTTAATGTCATTATAGACAATTTTTTTCAATTACCCTTAAATTTTGTGGATTAAGTTAAGGTTTGCGGGGTTAGGCAGAACTCCATGCACGTATACCTGCCCCTAGCACACACATGTACTTACAGAGGGCAGCGGGCGGCGGTACGCCAGCAGCGACAGCAGCAGCGGGCCGGCGGAGCGCCAGGGCATGGCGCGGTCGCCCACGCGCACCACGAGGCGGCCCTCCGCCGCCGCGCAGAACTCCATGCACGTATACCTGCCCTAGCACACGTACTTACAGAGGGCAGCGGGCGGCGGTACGCCAGCAGCGACAGCAGCAGCGGGCCGGCGGAGCGCCAGGGCATGGCGCGGTCGCCCACGCGCACCACGAGGCGGCCCTCCGCCGCCGCGCAGAACTCCATGCACGTATACCTGCCCCTAGCACACACATGTACTTACAGAGGGCAGCGGGCGGCGGTACGCCAGCAGCGACAGCAGCAGCGGGCCGGCGGAGCCAGGGCATGGCGCGGTCGCCCACGCGCACCACGAGGCGGCCCTCCGCCGCCGCGCAGAACTCCATGCACGTATACCTGCCCTAGCACACACATACTTACAGAGGGCAGCGGGCGGCGGTACGCCAGCAGCGACAGCAGCAGCGGGCCGGCGGAGCGCCAGGGCATGGCGCGGTCGCCCACGCACCACGAGGCGGCCCTCCGCCGCCGCGCAGAACTCCATGCACGTATACCTGCCCCTAGCACACACATGTACTTACAGAGGGCAGCGGGCGGCGGTACGCCAGCAGCGACAGCAGCAGCGGGCCGGCGGAGCGCCAGGGCATGGCGCGGTCGCCCACGCGCACCACGAGGCGGCCCTCCGCCGCCGCGCAGAACTCCATGCACGTATACCTGCCCCTAGCACACACATGTACTTACAGAGGGCAGCGGGCGGCGGTACGCCAGCAGCGACAGCAGCAGCGGGCCGGCGGAGCGCCAGGGCATGGCGCGGTCGCCCACGCGCACCACGAGGCGGCCCTCCGCCGCCGCGCAGAACTCCATGCACGTATACCTGCCCCTAGCACACGTACTTACAGAGGGCAGCGGGCGGCGGTACGCCAGCAGCGACAGCAGCAGCGGACCGGCGGAGCGCCAGGGCATGGCGCGGTCGCCCACGCGCACCACGAGGCGGCCCTCCGCCGCCGCGCAGAACTCCATGCACGTATACCTGCCCCAGCACACATGTACTTACAGAGGGCAGCGGGCGGCGGTACGCCAGCAGCGACAGCAGCAGCGGGCCGGCGGAGCGCCAGGGCATGGCGCGGTCGCCCACGCGCACCACGAGGCGGCCCTCCGCCGCCGCGCAGAACTCCATGCACGTATACCTGCCCCTAGCACACACATGTACTTACAGAGGGCAGCGGGCGGCGGTACGCCAGCAGCGACAGCAGCAGCGGGCCGGCGGAGCGCCAGGGCATGGCGCGGTCGCCCACGCGCACCACGAGGCGGCCCTCCGCCGCCGCACAGTAGATCGACGCCATACAAGCGTTGGGACATAGGATATTTAAATATCCAAATGTCAATTTTTGAAAAACGAGTTATGCCATCGTATTTGTCTTCTTATTAGCTGTTAAAAATGTTACTAGCATTTTCTGATTGGACTCTTACATCGAGAGCTATAGCGCAAAATGTGATTTAAATGTATGGGAAGTGACTTAAAAACTGATGTATCTCGAGATTCCCTTCGCCTTTCGACTTGATTTTTTTATATGGTAATAAGACATATATTTGGCACATTTTCTTCAAACAAACATGGTGCGATAAATGTGCCCGTTTTAAGATACAAGTATAGACCGATTTTTGCAATATCATCTACATATTTATTTATAAGTTTCACATATTTTATCTCTGAATCTCACTTCAGTGGTGACTCACTGATATGGTCAGGCCATAACTCATTGGTGCACCGATAATATAATCTCTGGAAATAATTATATACTACTAATGAGGTAATTTGTTAATTTTTGGTAATTTGTTATTACCTAAATTTTAATGAGGTGATTAGCTATTTTTTTGAAAAATTAGCTAATTACTTATAAAAGACCTTTTTATTGTTTACAATAAGAACTCGAATCGATTTTTAACATACCTACCCTCATAAGTGCCAATTTTGGAAACCATATAAATAGGTGCATTACTTGAAGAGCGTTAGTTGTAATTTCATCCTCATCCGAGTGTTGTCATTATGTCTTTTCACGGTTTCGGTACTTACCTCGACCTTTACATTTCTCTACGTGAAGGTGGTGATATTCGGGACTATAATCAATTATTTACGTCTCTGAAAACCAATAGTGATTTTCAGTTAAGAGACGCAGTTGAAAAAGAACTTAAAGAATGGTGTCGTAGATTTTGTTATCGGATCTATGCAAAATGGATGAAATCTTCAAGAAATCAAGAAGCATTTATGCGGAAGTATTCCTCCTGGTTGCAAGCAGATATCAAATGGCCAGAAAATTGGAAAGAGAATGTTATTATACCCGAAGAAGAAATAGACGAGGCATCTGAAGAACCAACAGCGACAACATCCGATTCTTTCACAAATGTTGTGATGAATCCGGAATGTCGGGTTTCCGACGCATCTACATCTACTTCGATAGAAAGCCGCAAACCTTTTGAAGAATTATCGAACAAACAAAAAAGAAGACGCACAGAATCGAGTTGCAGCTCCTATAGCACGGAAGAAATCGTCTTCTCTGCTCAAACGAGCCTCAAATCATCTGGAAAAAAAGATGTGGCTGAAATCCTGCAGTACCTTTTAGAAAATCCAGAGCAAGTCTCTAAAGTAAAGCAGTATATTCAATTTGGAGAAATGAAAGAAATATCATCCCAAAAAGCTTTGGCATTATATGTCACTTTAAGACTATCAAAGTTTCGATACATAACACTAAGAGATTTCAGTGAAAAGGAAGGAATTTGTAAATACCCTAGTTATTATAAACTTCAAGAAGAGAAGAAAAAGTGCTACCCTGACAACAGTGCTGTAACAATAACAGAAACTTCTGTTAAGATTAAACTTCAAGCTCTGTTAGATTTAACTGTAAATAGACTTATTCAGTGTTTGGACATAAGTCTTGACAAAGATGAACTCCTGCTAATAAGCAAATGGGGTTTGATGGAGCCTCAAATCAAAGTGTACATCAACAAAAGTCGGATTGTTCAAATCAAGAACTACAAAGCGTGTTCATGGCGAGTCTTGTGCCATTGAAGCTCACAACTCAAGATGGATGTATTATTTGGCAAAACCAACGGCCTTCATCAACGTCTTTCTGCCGACCCATTATGTGGAAGTTCATGAAAGAAACGGAGTTTAATGTTAAAAACGAAATGACTAATATAGAAACAGAAATAGAAAGTTTAAATCCAACGAAATGTGAAAATGCAACTATCAAGCATAAATTGCTCTTGACAATGATAGATGGAAAAGTGGCATCCTATATCTCTGGCACTTCTACAGCAGTTTGCGATTTGTGTAAGGCGCGTCCAAAGGAAATGAACAATATAGAATTGGTTCAGAAAAAACCAGTGGACGAAGATATGTATAAATATGGATTAAGCAGTCTTCATGCATGGATCCGTGCCATAGAATGTTTGCTTCATATAGCATATAGATTAGACATTAAATCTTGGCAATCAAGAGGAGACGATGCCAAAAAATCTGTAGATGAAAGACAAAAGAACATTCAAGACAGATTCAGAAAAGAAACTGGTTTATTATTAGACGTTGGAAAACAAGGCAGTGGGACGACAAACAACGGAAACTCAGCTAGAAGGTTCTTTCAAGATCCAGCCAAAACTGCTGATATAACTGGACTAGACGTTGCTTTAGTGCAAAGACTTGGTGTGATCCTACAATGTATTTCTTCTGGTGAAAAAATTATTGTAAACAAATTTAATGAATTCTGTATAGATACTGCAAAAATGTTTACCAATCTTTATCCATGGTATTATATGCCTGTGAGTATTCATAAGTTGCTTATTCATGGAGCTCATATAATTGAGCATTTGTCTATAGTGCCAATCGGTTTTTTGTCAGAAGAAGCATCTGAAGCGAGAAACAAAGATTTTAGTAAATTTAGAGCTCACTCGAGAAAAAGTAGTAGTATTAATTGTAATGAAGATGTACTTCATAACCTGCTTCTCACTTCAGATCCTTTTTTGACAACCATACGACCAAAATTGGATCGTAACGTAAAGAGAAATATGTTTAAAGAAGTTTATGAAATGATAGTCACAGAAGAAAATCAAGTAAAATTTTGTGACGTTATGAATTTAATATCTGATAGCGATTCTGAAGAATCTGAAATAGAATCTGATGATGATATTTTCTGTGACTAACACTTTCTTTTAGACTATTGATTTTTATGATGCTGTTCTTCGTTTTGTTTGTTATATTGAATATTTGTTTTTACTGTTTTTATCATGTCTAAATATTAGTGTCAACCAATTTAAAATTTTGTCCTTACTTTATCATTATGAAATTAGTTATTAGTAAATTGTAGTTAAGTACTTCAATAAATATCTTAGTAATAGAATTGTAGGTATATTTTGATGTTTTTACATATTTTATTTTTTGTAATTTATTATTTTTTTAGTAACTAAGCGTGACAATAAAATATTTTTTTGTTTTTCATAAAAAACGACTGCTTTTATTTAATTTAATTTCAGTCAACCATGCGCCTATTTATATGGTTTCCAAAATTGGCACTTATGAGGGTAGGTATGTTAAAAATCGATTCGAGTTCTTATTGTAAACAATAAAAAGGTCTTTTATAAGTAATTAGCTAATTTTTCAAAAAAATAGCTAATCACCTCATTAAAATTTAGGTAATAACAAATTACCAAAAATTAACAAATTACCTCATTAGTAGTATATAATTATTTCCAGAGATTATATTATCGGTGCACCAATGAGTTATGGCCTGACCATATCAGTGAGTCACCACTGAAGTGAGATTCAGAGATAAAATATGTGAAACTTATAAATAAATATGTAGATGATATTGCAAAAATCGGTCTATACTTGTATCTTAAAACGGGCACATTTATCGCACCATGTTTGTTTGAAGAAAATGTGCCAAATATATGTCTTATTACCATATAAAAAAATCAAGTCGAAAGGCGAAGGGAATCTCGAGATACATCAGTTTTTAAGTCACTTCCCATACATTTAAATCACATTTTGCGCTATAGCTCTCGATGTAAGAGTCCAATCAGAAAATGCTAGTAACATTTTTAACAGCTAATAAGAAGACAAATACGATGGCATAACTCGTTTTTCAAAAATTGACATTTGGATATTTAAATATCCTATGTCCCAACGCTTGTATGGCGTCGATCTACTGTGCGCCGCGCAGAACTCCATGCACGTATACCTGCCCCTAGCACACACATGTACTTACAGAGGGCAGCGGGCGGCGGTACGCCAGCAGCGACAGCAGCAGCGGGCCGGCGGAGCGCCAGGGCATGGCGCGGTCGCCCACGCGCACCACGAGGCGGCCCTCCGCCGCCGCGCAGAACTCCATGCACGTATACCTGCCCCTAGCACATGTACTTACAGAGGGCAGCGGGCGGCGGTACGCCAGCAGCGACAGCAGCAGCGGGCCGGCGGAGCGCCAGGGCATGGCGCGGTCGCCCACGCGCACCACGAGGCGGCCCTCCGCCGCCGCGCAGAACTCCATGCACGTATGCCCTAGCACACATGTACTTACAGAGGGCAGCGGGCGGCGGTACGCCAGCAGCGACAGCAGCAGCGGGCCGGCGGAGCGCCAGGGCATGGCGCGGTCGCCCACGCGCACCACGAGGCGGCCCTCCGCCGCCGCGCAGAACTCCATGCACGTATACCTGCCCCTAGCACACACATGTACTTACAGAGGGCAGCGGGCGGCGGTACGCCAGCAGCGACAGCAGCAGCGGGCCGGCGGAGCGCCAGGGCATGGCGCGGTCGCCCACGCGCACCACGAGGCGGCCCTCCGCCGCCGCGCAGAACTCCATGCACGTATACCTGCCCCTAGCACACACATGTACTTACAGAGGGCAGCGGGCGGCGGTACGCCAGCAGCGACAGCAGCAGCGGGCCGGCGGAGCGCCAGGGCATGGCGCGGTCGCCCACGCGCACCACGAGGCGGCCCTCCGCCGCCGCGCAGAACTCCATGCACGTATACCTGCCTAGCACATGTACTTACAGAGGGCAGCGGGCGGCGGTACGCCAGCAGCGACAGCAGCAGCGGGCCGGCGGAGCGCCAGGGCATGGCGCGGTCGCCCACGCGCACCACGAGGCGGCCCTCCGCCGCCGCGCAGAACTCCATGCACGTATACCTGCCCCTAGCACACACATGTACTTACAGAGGGCAGCGGGCGGCGGTACGCCAGCAGCGACAGCAGCAGCGGGCCGGCGGAGCGCCAGGGCATGGCGCGGTCGCCCACGCGCACCACGAGGCGGCCCTCCGCCGCCAGCGCGCCGGCGCGCAGGCAGAACTCCATGAACGACAGCTCCCGGGACCCGTCCGCCTCCTGCACGTATACGCCAACCTGGCCCCTAACACAAAACATCTACTGTTAAGAGAATCAAGGCAAAGTTTGCCAGACTAGAAGACCTAAACTTGAACATAATTTCAGTCTTATGTACATTCATAAAATGTTTCATTCATTGTATAGAATGGCATATTTATATTTACTTGGCAAGAAGTTTCTCATCATCATCGGAGTCGAGTGCGGGTGGTTCTAGCGAGGCTGGCGACTGTGGCAGCGAGGGGCCGTTACCAGACTCGTACTCCTCTTCCGTGGGGCCAGAGCTCGGGTGAGAACCACTTCTCGCACCTACATAGACAATATAACATTAAAGATACTACTCCACTTTATCTGGAATTGTGCAAAATGTTATGCGAATTATCGCAGCTCAGGTCATGAAGTCCAAAAGTCATTGTTTGGCTGTCTTTGTTTAGATCATTTTTTACAAAAAAGTACAAGCCAAAAATGGCCTTGGCACTGCTTGCACCGAGCCACAGATTTAGAACTTACAAATGATCTCACCAGATCGATATCTGTCTGCGTGGTGCTTCGGGAAATAGAGATCAGGGTCGACCTGGCCTCGGTCCAGATCGTCTAGGTAGACGCCCTCGGCGGGCACGTCGTCGCGCGGGGACATGAAGCGGAACATGCCGCTGAGCACGCCGCGCCGGCTGGGCCGCTCCTCGTCCGAGCTGAGCGGCTCGGCCGGGGACGCGGGCGACGCGGGCGAGTCGGCCGAGGCGGCCGCGGCCGCGGGGTCGGCGCGCACGGGCGGCTCGGGCAGCTCGCCCCAGCGCCACGACTGCGACGCCTTGTCGCCCTGCCGCCCGCCCAGCTCCACCTCCGTGTCGGACTGCACCGGCGTGCCGCTACGCGAGCCTCTGTTGTGACACAACGTGCGAATTCTTACAACCAGCTCGTGCAACTAAACTAACCTCGCTTTCGTGATTGCAATACACATTTAGGAAACGTGCCGGATGTTAAGGCAAAAATTTGGTTTAGTTTCTTTTTTCATTAAGATCAGATTTCGCTTTGGAATTCATCTGTAAATTGGGCAAGCTTCGCTGGATGTTAATAATGTAAAATCACGTAAGTGCAAAACGAGGTCATTCAGTGATTAAATAATAATTTAAAATTGCATACAATTATCATGTACGGGATTAAACTTCAGACTTTGGAATACCCAATTAATACGAAGTGTCAGTGACTCAAATAATCATGAGTCATAACATAATTTAGATCCCTGATATCTGGCTTATTAAAATAATGCGATGAAATTTATACTTTATTGCAATGGCTTAAGGTAGATAATCTTCGGTGATATCTTAAAAGGATTTAAAATAATAATTTATGATCACAAATAAGTCGAACATACCAATTTTTTAGGTTTCTATCTACTCAACTAAATACTATAAAAAATATTGCTTAATTTAATGTGATTAGGTGTTCTTAAAGTCTACTTAGGTGGAAAGAAAGCACGACTCAACAAGTGCGAACAAATTTTAGTTAGACAGGGATGCACTACGGTAACTATCAGGGTATAGCAAACAAAATAATAAATAACTTAAAATTATTTAAACTACGGCATTTACTGTGTGCTCTAATGGATGGCTTTCCGTTAGGGTATCAACAGGAACTAGCAATACGATTAATTAGGTCGTGCTTATTGCAAGCGAGTGAATGAACGGATGTTACTGATTATAGATTATTACGCGTGTCTGGAGGCGGCGTGCACCTCAAACGCAGTGTCGGACAACGCCAGGGGGATGCGGTTGTCGCCGTTCAGCTTGAGGTTGGACATCTCTTCACTGAAATGAGGCGAGTCGCTCAACAACAGGCACAGAACACTCTTTACTGGACACTCAAACAATGTCAACTATTAGGGGTCTTTCACACGCATCACAAGGGAGTACTCGGTGATGTATTTACCTGAGTGTGGCGGCATGCACCTCGGTGTCGCTGTAGAAGTTGATGTCAGTCACGTTGGGAATGGGTGCTGGCTGCGTGGCGCGCTGTTCAGAACCCGCGCGGTCCGACTGACTCGAAATTGAACTTGTCGAGGACTTTCTTTGATGCTTTTTCGAGCTAGCTTTTCTTGTTTTCTTCTTTTTCTTTCCGTTACCGCCGTTTGGTTTGACGTCGTCCTGGTTTGATGGCACGGCTTCGATAGGCCTGAAGTCGTTGTGAGCGCTGATTTTCTGGATCACCTGGTGCGCTTCGCTCTCTGCGCCGCCGAGCTGGGTAGCCGCGAAGGTTCTGGGCGCTAACCCCTCAACTTTGTCAGTCGCCTCGTCGAGACCATCCATTTCAAATAGAGCATCAGTGTCGTCATGAGTGGTATCCTCTTTGGTAGTTTTTTTAGTTATCTTACTTAAGTCTGGTTTCTGCATAGATTGTCCGTCGGCAGTGTATCTGTTTTATGAAAGGAAAGTTACCAAATTATTATAAGAACATAATAATATACAGCTTATTTACTTTTTACGATAATCTAATAGAGACAATTCAAAAGTGGAACGGATAAAGTGTTATTTGATAGAATAGTTACAATTATCATAATCACTAGTGTGAATAATGCAAATGTGTTGGGAAATTCGCTTTCGAGCAGTTTGCACGCAATGTAATTGTGATATTTAACAAACTGTCACTTTCCATTCCTAACCATAGCATGTAATATGTTGTCGTTCAAACAAATTATAATATGCTGCGTTATAAAATGAGTATAATATTATTTAGAGATAAGTTTCACACTGGTACATTGTAATTACCTTCTCTTAGTATAATCAGATGCCTGTCCATGATCAGGCTCGACCACAGAGAGCGAGTTTCTCCGTCGAGGTTCGTACAGATCTTCGAAGCGGGCAGCCGGAATGGGCGAGGTGGCGAGATGCGCTGAACACTCTGCCTCATCTTCTCCAACTTCCTCGACAAAAAATGCTTCGCCCGACTCTCCGAGCTTCATGTGAATGTCCAACGGCTCTCCATTCAGTTCGAGATCAACCTGTTCACAAAAATTTGGTTATATTCTACGATTACCACATGAACTAAATACGAAAAGTGTTAAATGTTATGTTCTTACGTTCTTAAGATTTTTTATATTACAGAAATGTTGTGCATAAATACATAACTAGAAAAAGTTTCCATTCGTCATTTGAGTCGTAAAGCGGTTCAAGATACCATGTACCGTTTAAAATAATTGGCGTCTACCGGTGCATCATAAGAATCATCAGAGATGTTTTATTCGCTTAAAACATTTTTATTTGCTATTAAAATATATTTAGTAATATGAATGAAAATAATAATTCCAGAGCACAGTGCGTGAGACAATTGCTACCTATTTTCCATTTAAATATTAACAGGTGTCCGGATGAAAGAAAATATTTGTGCCAAATCTCCACAGTCTTGGTAAGAATTGTATCCTACTTTGGCATTATTCCAATTTTCACCCGAAGCGAATAAGACGCAGATTCTTAAGCTCATTTTGGCAATGTACACTAATATACTAAACAATGTACTAAAAATATTATTTAGAAATGAATAATGATGGTAGGTATCTACTAATGGTTATCGATCTGCTATTATCTAGTTTTATCTTGTGTAGAAAACGAGTCATTATTTATACATAAATCGAAGGAACATTAGATTACTTTATCTTACAGCTTAATGCATTTTTTCACTTACGTATTACTGAATGTGTTATTATCTTATTGACTAACGTTTTATTTTTAAACATAGATACGTATTTATTACTGCAAAAGGTTGTACGTGTAATATCAGCGAATGATCTAGACGCGTGCATGGAGCGTAAACTGAGAGAGCATCGAGAAAGAATGTGGGGGAGCTTGTCTACATAGCTTGATAAAATAAAATGGACGTTAAGTGACTGCTGTGTCGGACTCACGAAAGCTGAAACTGTCGTCAGCTATGAATTTATACTGGCGATTGAGTGCCAAACTATAGTGATGCGATAGCTGGCAATTTGCAATAAGTACTACAACACTAACGTTGACTTAAATAAATGTGCAAACAAACAAAAAAATATTATAGGTAATATGTTTTTGACCCCACTTGGTGGTGATGTACATAATGTCAGTCAGTATCATTTTGGAGAAGAATTGTTTTTAGAATGTCACCACTCAAAGATGTTACCTACATGATGTGTATTCAATCATTTAAAATAATATTTGCTCAACATCTCATAACATGACCGAACGACTACAGAGATCATTTGGCTAAGAACTTTTTGCTGCGAATTTCAATAGCACCTACCTACTCGCAAAAAATTGTACTGTCATTCGGAATTATTCTTACTTACTCGTTTAGGGAAGTAACCATAGACGGTAGATACTCTTTAACAAGAATCATTTTAAGAAATGAACTCGGCTAAAACCTACAGCTTTTTGCGGAAAACACTTACATAAACTAGATAATAAATACATAGCCTTATATAAATGCAAATGGGATTGAAATGACCAACGACATATTGCAAAAAAACATTCGTAACGTGTCGTATATGAAAAGAATAAACATATACAGAGGTGTGGCTGTCGCTAGGTGTCGCAAGTATAGATGTTTTAGTTGGATGACTGATTCGAAGGCCAAACAAGTCTGCTCTTCGCGTGGCCATTTATATTCAATGTACGGCTTCCCTTTTCCACTGTGACGCAAATGACGATCCAAATAGTTTTCACTCATGACTGAAACTGCTTATTAATTATAGCAGCGTAAGATATGACTAATATTAACCAAAATTGTCGTGCATTAAGCAGGTGACACATCCCTTTTACAGCGAACATTTAAAATGAAACAAAATATTTTTAGTATAAAACAACAGTAATATCAAAAAGCACAATTCATTGACGTCCGCGATGTTTAGTTATTTACGATAATTACCATCGCGACACATTCTTGCGAAGTCCACTTGGGTCAATAAGATCTTTAACCGAAATAATATGCGTCTGCGGACGCAGACACTGTTCAAGTATTCAAAAGAACGAGTATTACATAAATATCTTCTTGCGTCTTTGGTACTAAACGAATTAAATAAAGAACATATTCCACAAAATAACCGAGGTTATTGCTGATAGGTCTAGTTCCAAAAAGAGAGAAGTTAAAACATCTTACCACTTTGAATCTGGAGCGCAGTACGCCGAGCTTCCCAAAGCGGACATGGAAGGGCGAGCACGTGAAGCTGCCATCGGGCTGCTCGACTACCACCACGTCGATGGCGCCCGTCAGAGTCGCACCATTGATCTCATTGTAAAAATCGCGAAAGTTCGCAATGAACTTGCCAATATAGTTCATAGAATACATGGCTGCTGATTTGTCAGTCTCTCGTTCAACTATATTTTTCACTTCACTAAACACAATATTCTAAATTACTTATTGTCTTATAAATTACCCCATCTTGGGGTTGAGATCAAAAACATTAGGTTTCCTGAAACAAAAGAAACGGTAGCTGATTATTATGTTTTAAGATTAGCAAAAAGGAAATGTGAAAGATAACTACATAATCAAGAATAAGGATAATGACTGGTCGTACTTCCAAGTAAGTAAGATGGATTAAAATCCTTATCCGGTTAACAATACGTAAATACAGATAATCTATTTATGCGTAATATGTATTTATTTAAATCACCTTCTGTTGTTGGTAGAAAGTGACTTTTACGATTGTGGAACAAACAACAGCAATCGTAATAGTTCTTTTATAGTCTAACAATCTAAACACTACGCACATTCTAGAATTAGATCTCATAGAGACTAACGTTTTCGTCCCAGTTCTTCGAACATTACATCTCAATGCAGCTGTAATGGTTTATAACGAAGTTGGTACAAACATGGACATAAATAGCGCAAGTGTTCATTACTACAGATATCGCGCGGGTTGGTGGGTTCATGCACTATAACTAGGCATCAGTGCACACGCAGGATATTGCTCAATATTGTACAGTCCTCAAGATACAAAATAATCTGCTAGTTCACTAACGATTCGTAGAAATTATTGAGGTCGCTGACTGACACGGTATATTCTTAGTTTATCGAGGCAGTTATTTTGCATCTATTTGAGTATGGAGTTGATAAAGATGAAGCTGGTTTCAGTCGCAATTTCAGTTACCAACGCGGCGCGTTTATTAACGGCAGTACGGTTTTTTATATAAGAGTTAGATTTGTATTTTCATGGGAACTATATTTTTTGTCACCAAAATTTATATTTGTCATCATGTTGTATCACCTAATAAATAAATCTATCGCCACGAAATATTTTCGTTCTCAGATAAACAAAGAGTGTTCCCAGGTATGAATAACCAAATTATTGTTAATATAATGTGTAAAATATGAGATGGATTACCAATAAAATTGCAGTGCATTACATGAATATAAACATCGTTCTTATAATAATAGTTTTATTACTTAAATAATAGCTCGGTGCTCAAAATGGTAGATCTGTCACCAAATAAATCGATTAATCGATCCCTGACTGCGACTCCTTTTTATTTGTTATTTTGTCACCAATACAGTATTTCGTTCAGTTATTAAAATAATGTATTCGTTACCAATTTAATACATCAGTTTATAATTTTAATGAATATATGTTCAAAGGGAAGAGGAAGGGAAGGGAGACAAATTGGCACGCTTTCGAGCCTCAACGTATGGGTTGTAGGTTGGTTGTAGGTACGATCATACGATTACATTTTAACAATAAATATTGATTATTTTGACTTTAATTAAGTGTTTTATTTACTATTCAGCTAGAAATTTAATTTTAATATATTTATACTACCTGTGGAAATTAAGACCCTTTGGGGAGGCACATGGCCAGTTAAGTAGTAGACTCTTTTGGTTGAAAGGATAATGACGACCACCCTACCTTTTTAGACCTTCATGAAATTTTCTAATGATATAATATATGATTTATTGGTGATCTCTTTAAATTAGTTTGCTTAAATTATATTAGGACAAACCTATTATAATACATACGAAACCATTTATTTGGTACTTGACCCCATATCTCCATGATTTTCGGTAATTTATTGTGGAATTGATTTTATATTATTTGGTGACTACATTTTGGTGACGAATCTACTATTTTGAGGGCAAACCCTATTATTTAAGAAACACAAAATGAATTAAATTGGTGACAGCTTAAATCATACCCTATTTTCATTAGCAACGTCACGCGCTGACAGCGTGCTGACCGAGAGCGTGCTCAGCGACCACGCACCGGGGACTCTGCCCCCAGTATCTACTTACAATGACTAATTCTCAAGAATAGCGAGTCAAATAGTCATATCTCATAATAGGTAATACATAATGATGTAGAAGTGTGAAGAATTGTTTGGAGAGAATGTTACACACGTGTTCAGAAATCAGACAAAAATAATGAAATATATCGACGGAAGGTATGCAAATGGTAATAAGTATTGTAAAGTCAAACTGATATATTTGATAACACAGCTGTAACGACTGCGGACTTTGCCCATCGTGCACACTCAATGAGGATAATGTGACTATCAGATGATACCCGCCCATATAACCATTTTTGCGAACATAACGTAACCGTTTCGACACTTAGTGTCGACACTGATCTATCTCGAAACATAATCTCGTCGACGTTCCGTGTTAGCGCCGTCGCTGCAACTAAAAATGGGGAAGATCTCGACACAATAAACAAGTAACATTTGGTTTCTAATTTACGTCGCCGTGTCGTAACATTGTTACCATATTTTAACCAGAGTTCGCACTAATCATTCAATCATTCATTCGTTCGATCAATTTCGTTGGCTCGTGCGTGAGTGACACGACGAAATAATACAAAATCCCAAAATGATGGTTGAAGTATGATAATGATAATGAAGTAAACAAAGTTTTAGTTTTCATTAATTAATATGGTTAATAATGCTCAAATCTTATTGGGAAAAAAAGTTTACTGTGTAATTTCTTTGAATATGTTGATATTTCCAACGCGCCACCGTAATATCATGTTTTAATAATTCTGGCGAAAGAAAAACTTTGTTAAAATAAAATAAAAATATAAAATGATGCACATCGAGTGCTCAAAAGCTTCCCTTTAAATACAATATCAAATATTTTAATCCTAATACAAATTATTTTAGCAAGATTTACTCATAAAATTGCTAAATAATGAACTATGAAAAAACATTTTTGATGTTTGTTATGAAAAATATGCTCGTCGCAACTAGTCACAAAGTTACGATAATGTGTCGACACGTGTCGACATGTTACGGTAACTTGTTACAAAATTACTAGATTTTTAAGATGGTTTCTCTTAACATTTGGTTACAGTGTTTTCCAAAGTTTTTATCAAGATGCCTTTTTGCATTGTTCTAACCAAAGAAGGCTCATCAGAATTAATATCGCTTGTACCGAGTACTTGGGTTAAAGACGAAGACGTCTTGTTTTGGCCGAGAAAAAGAAAAAACAGCGATTTGGAGCTCGAAAGTTGAAACTTTGGCACTAGGGACTATACCAATAAGCTCCTCGGTACGAAATTCCGTACTGCTTTCCTGTAAATGGCCTAGAAAAGAATAAGTTTTGAGTTCAATAAAATGGGTATCCGTCAATTTGCCCTACCAACATTGCAACATCATGAAAAAAATATTATTATAATAAAAAAACCTACATGTACTCGTACGAGTACAATATTTTGGGGCGTACTTATTTCTTTAATTCTTCTGTAAAAAGTTGAAGTCCATCGGAATTTACGTAAGGTTTTTGGTTCTTTACTCATTTTAAATTTCATTAAATGGTTGATAACGGCAGAAAACATAGACAGTTTGAGAATAACTGGCTCTCATCATGTTTTTATATATGCAAGTTAGTGTCAAAGTGTTCTGGAACATCGACTACACCATGTTACTACCCAGTTACAACACAATTGTGTCAACATTGCACACTGGTTACAAACCAAACGCAAAGTTTCTAAAATGTGTGGTTACCAATTAAGCTGTAAAGTATCGACACAGCGACCACACAAAGTTACTGAATCTAGTTTCCGTCACATTTTTACTGAACCGTTACAACACATAAAAGCTAATCCATACACAGTCACGTTGTGTCGTACCTGTTACGAAACTATTGCGACTTGTTACATCTTTATCATATCTGCGACCAAAAATGGTTGTATGGGCGGTTGGTCGAAATTATTTTAGTGACGCTAGCAGACAGTGAAGGTTAGATTACCGGATGCTGAAAATAGTAGGGAATAGCTCCGGTCGCCTTAAGGTTAGAGGAAGCTAACAATACGTGATGAGTTAACCTAAAAAGGTAGCACTTCAATTAACTTCCTTATAGATAGTGATGGAAATTTACTGCAGAATGTTTGTTTCCCTAACTAGTACCCGGTTAATATCAGAATGTGTAAAGAGCCTGTATGTATAGAGGTAGTATCTGCATAAGTGTATGTGTATCCCTAACTTGTATGGTTAGCATTTAATTTCATGAAATATTGTTCCGAACAAGGAAACCGAAAATACATTTACAGTGTTATACTTCAGCAACTAACGCTTGCGACGAAGTGGCAGGTGTCCAAGGAGACCTGAATGGCAGCTGAACGTATTTTAGTTCCAAGGGCTTCAAGTTCAATGTCTACCGAGATAAAAACCAGCCATGTCGTTAGGGTCACGCACCTTTACGCGGAAAACGGAACTCGGTAACCGGCCGCTTTGTCGGTTGGAACCGTTGAATTTATTGAAACTCCGACTGAAACTGTTTGGCATACTTATTGCGATCATTAAATATTCATACTTACTCACAAAGGTCATTGTTTGACCAAGTGTATTGACCCGAGTATTAATCTAGCACATCATTTGGCAAATGTAGGTAATAATTAACGAAAGTTTAGGTTATTTAAGCTATTTGCTCTTTCTGGATTATGTAGTAAGACAATGGGAATTACCTTATTTACAATTGGATAGCGTAAATGCCTTAGGTTGTTCGTGTTCCTGAACCGATGTTCTAAAGAAGATAAATATTCTATTAGAAGAGATAACGATTCACTGTTTAACCTAATGATGGCTCTAGCATGTCTTCCTCGTATTCCAGTTGATAATGAAACCAAAAAGTCTTTGGCCTTCAGGCTTCATTCGCCTGGGACACTGGTTTGTTATTTATACCTTATTACCTATGCAAATAAATCGCAAACATAACTTCCAAAATATTATTTACTTAATTGAACATGTAACGAACCCATAAAATGCAAAAAATTGTGTTTAGAATGGCTTCGTATCTGTGTAAACAGCCATATGACCGCCACCACTACAAGGTTGGTCTTATTTAAATTCTTTATTGAACACCTCATAAAAATAATTTATGCAAAACAAGTTAAAAATTGAAAATACGGACGACATTAATATTAGCGAACGAGGTAGTTCCACATGTTTTTTTTTTACAGTCGACTGTTATCATAGTTTATTGGGTTACGTGGAACCACTGTCACCACAGAGCACTTCCTGAATAGTCACTGGTACAAATTCATAACAATATGCGTACAATTTATGTTTATCAATACTGAAAACTGGAACTGAACTACTTTTGAGGCAATACGACTTTGGCAAGAAATTAATCTATCTTGCTAAGTCTATTCGAACGTCATTCACGGGCACGGGTTATTCAAACTGACCTATAGTTCAGTAAGTTACTACCTAATAAGGCATATCACACGTACGCGCGTGAAAAACTGATCCAACAACACGACTCAGGAACAAACAACTGTTTATGAAACCTTATCTGTTAGCCGGTCGAACATACCGCAACTCTTCACGTGTACAGACACCACGCTCGTGTTTATTCATCAGGACCGCGTACAAGTTGAAATATATAGCTCATTATATAACCACAATAAACTTCTTTACCGTTTAATGTTAACGTCAGTTGAGAAACCTATTGATCATTCGACGCCGTAAGCTACGTTTAGCAACCGATTTAATGACTGTGAGTGTTATCGTATCAGAACAGTGTTTCTGACTTACGTATTTAAGATAGCGGTGTGTCAAAATAGCATTAGCTGATATATAGGTAAATGTGTTTTTGGTGTGAATATCTTTTGGTGCCCATGATATAATAAGCACGCCACAAGGCCATCGTGTCAAGATAGAAGCGACGGTGTCAGACTAGAACATTTCGTGGAATCTCAAGGGAGATATAATTATTGAACTAACTATATTGGCTTTTTTACTAAAATACCATAATCTTTGATTCAACTGAATAACAGATGATGACATAATGATGTACCTAGAGTTTAATAAATCGATTCCATGAAATCATTATACTCGTTTGTAGTGCAATGTTAGATCCATTATACACACACATTCAAGCGTGCATGGAAAATGGAAACTTTGCCTTATTTGCATTTTCTTTTAAATTGAAAGCACAAATAATAAAGACAAAAACCAAATTGCAAATGGAAAGGTAGAGAATTAAAGATATAGGTAGGTACTATATTAGTATATTTATCACAACAGCGATAATTTAATTTATCGATGTACGTAACGACATACGTCTTAATATGACCTGATCAAATCTACAAATTAGTATTATATTACGTAATGCAAGATAATAAGCATCTAGAACCTAACCAAATACGTTTTAGAAATAAAATCGATATAAAGCATAACAAAAACAAAGTTAAAGAAATGCGCTAGTTAGTTTTCAGTATTCCAAAAAAAATACTGGTAGAAAGGAGGTCAGTCATGCGAGGTATCGGAGTGTAAGGAAACGAGTTTCATTTCAAAGACAAGATCATCAAGGTGAAGGATCGATATGCGCACTGTTTGTGCTGCTTGGACAACGGATAATCCTTTCCTTCTAGCAACTATTCCATTCCAAGTATTATTTAATGACTCACATACATATAAACAACCATATAAATAAACCATATGTATGTCGCGTTGAGTAAACACCACGTCGTTTAAAACAACAATAATGATTATCTGATCAGTTATTCGATTTCAATAAACAAGTTAATCGCTTTGTTTGCTAAAACTATTAAGTTGTTTTGACTTTTAAATTATCAGTAGCATAGTAAATAACTGAAAGATAAGTTGTATTTAAACTAATTACTGAAAGGTAAGGTAAATTAGAAAGACACTAAAGTATTTAAAGTGAAAACTGCCTAATTTCTCATCCGGTCCATTCAGGCAAAGTGAAAACATGAACATTATAAAAGCATGAAGGCCTGTGTGGAAATGAAATAAACATTGCAAAACTAACAGTGCGTTGAATAAACGTGTAGTGCAACAACATCAAGGCATTTTAACTAAGCCCACAAAACATCCCGAATAAATTGGATACAGTGACAGATCAACATTTTTGCCAACCGAAAAAATTACAATAAGATTAGGACTTATCAATAGCTAGAATATTGTTTCTGAAAGGACTTTCTTAAGCACTTAAGTAATGATAATTTTATTAATCAAAACAAACCAAGATGGTACACATAGGTCTTACACGCTTACAATGAAATGGCATAGTAACGTTCATCATAAAACTATACACTTACAAACAATAAAATGTTGAAAAGCAAAATCGTATTAATTGTTACCTTAGGAACGGTTGAGGAGATAAAGTTACACTGTGATGTCTCCAAGGCACAAAATGTTTTATACAAACAAAATTACAGTCAGCTGTAATTATCGTACACAATTCCGAACACAGGTAAGATTTCGACACGTGTTGGCCGCGCCGACTCTACCAGTAAACTGCCTGTGAGTGGCTGATGTGGGTGGGACGATGCGAGAACGTCCAAGTGCCGTCCATGGTCTGACGTCGCGTGACGTAGCTCAGTTGTTGATATGATACCGCAAAATATCAGTCATACAACTCACACCACTAACCATGTGGTTCGAACATTTGCTTTGTTTCTTTACTGAAATCCGTTCTCGCACTCGCGCGGTCGCCGGCATGCGGCACTGCATGTACTAATAAGCTGGGTCGATCGCGCGACATGGCGTGATGTCGCGCCATGCTGTTACGAAAGTAACTTTACCACAAGTTTAAGAACACGCAATGTAAAAAGTTAACTATGGATATTGCCGTCATGGACAAGGCGCCTAATATGGAAGAGCGTAATGAGATTGCCATTCACATAATATCTGACGGGAATTCTGGAATTATGTCATTGCTTGACGTTCTTTGTAGATTTATCACAAAACGATTCTCTTCAGTTAATACAAAACAAAGTACTTATTTCAGCATAGGCCATACCTATAAAAACAGGTACTTACCCAATCTTTTTGAACAGAGTCTGCAAAAACATCTCGGTATGTAAACAACAACAACAAGCCAACGAGACGTACTATCATGGCAGTTACATTTGCATCTGTAGGTATTATTGTGCTCAGTCGAGGTGTTAGTCACACATGTGACCAAAATGTCGTAAACAAAACAATGCTTGTTTATCCGCGTATCGGCGACGGCGACGTAGTGCACTAGGTTAGCCAAGACGAACCTATCACAAAAACAAGTACACTGTACACTCTATGTACGTATTTATGTACTGTATTTTCTTAACAGGTGATTTCAGCAGATATTTTATTTTCAATTCAATAAGGTTCAGATTGAAAACCAAGTTGCATGGATTGCAAGAAGTATTGTCAAAATTCTCCATAGAAACCTGCTTAAGAAATCTTCTGGAAAGGTTTCACAGTGAGGAAATATTTATAAATTCAATATGGAATCTATTTTACCATATTTCTGTGTTGACCGTAATAAATAACTAAATATTCATAATAGGAACAATTTGTTATCCTCACTGGCGATGGCGTGATCATTATTTGACTTAACTTCTGGGATTAAAATTATCGTTATTTAGAACGCAGAATGCAGTATTATCTCATTGATTTATCGCAGAAAATTACTTTAGCATGAATTATCTTTACTCATTACTCCATTTACAGATTATCTACATATTCTGTCGAATGATTCATATTTTTAAGAATAAGGTGAAAAGGCATGTTTATTTCTAAAGCGTGCTTTACAGAAATTGATTGAATTATTGCATAATAATGCTCAGTAGCACCATAAAAGGTTGCAATAAGCACACAGGTGCAGCAAAAGCACGCAGTATCTTTAGAATCAAAGGGGGTGTGTCCGATTTATGTTTATCTATGCTCTTTAACTAAACTACGCTCTACGCTAAACATGCGCATTTAAAAACGATGATTAACATTTAAGACAAGATCAAATTATAATGAAGACTCAACAGGTAATATTAATACCGGCGCAACAAAATACAGGCACCTTATTAGTCTAGGAATGGGTGTGTCATGACGTATATTTACGACTAGCCGAGAGGACCGATGTGGCGCCATACGATGCCTGTTGCGTATTATTTAAACCACGAAGGTCAGGCTTAACAAGCAGTTTGAAAAACACTATCTCATGCAAGGTACTTTCAACCGTATATATAGTACTCTAAATAATAAATTCGAATTCGCAAATTTGCGAAAACGGCATTCACGCACAAACATTATCGCGCCGATGGCCTTCGACTTCTTAATACGCATGCCAGTGATATTGTGAGGCGTAATATGCGGAAAAACATTTATTTTTTGAAATCCTCTAATCAAGATGCGATAAAGAGCCCCCTAGTGTTTTTACATCATAATTCAAACATTATGCAACAATTTCTTGGTGATACTTAAGGCAAAGATCGGAGTACACTTTTACTCATTAGAAAACCATTAAACATATTTTGCCTTTCTATCTTGTACTGTTTTGCAAAAGACATGTAAGTGACAATGTTTAAGAAGATTGCAGCATATTATATTTTACTATACTACATAGCAATTAGTTTAAATAACAGGGCAAAAAGTAAAGGCAGCTGATCTTGTCAAAAGCTCAATATGAATCTTAAGGATGAAGGTGTCCCTCAAGGGTCAATACTGAGGCTATTATGAAATAAAGTAAATTCAAAGTTTTTTGAAAAGCATTAAAATCATTTGTAGGTCCTATGCTAATCCAAATATACATTAATGTATAATAAAAATCTGTATAAAATACCTAAATTGTGCAAGGCCTGAAAATTATTTCTCATAACAAAAAAATTCCTTTGTTTTAAGTAAAAACATACTTGTTATGCTGGTACTTGTTGGTTGCTGGAGAATAGGTAATTGTAGATGGACTGATTGAAGGAAGCTTTTATATCCTCAAATCAGCTATCAAAAACTGCATTTCAATGGCCTAGAGTGAACACCCACATTTTTATTGCGTTTTTAAAGGAAAATCACTCGGTTATTTATCTTTACCCAAAATTATTTTTCTTTATACTTACAAGGTTTTCACTCTTAGGTGTTGATTCCAAAAAATTACAAGGACTTTAGAACTAACTATTAGGTCCCAGTTTGCTGCCTTATTAAGATCATTTAGTTACAATGACCAATATATTTCTTATGACTATTTTTCACTGCACTCACAGTGTAAATGGTCATTTAATTATATCTCACATACAACTTTCTCTTATCTAATAATCATATGAATAGTAGACTACTACAAAATAAAAAAAGCTATTAATAATGAAATAAACCCAATGTACAATTTGAAGCACTATATTAAAATTATTCTATAAAAGAATTAAACACGAACCACCTTATTATAAAACATGGTTTTAAGAAGTACCCGCTTTAGTAATAGCTTGTTCACTGATTTTGTTGGGGATGGTGGTTTACAGGTGGTACAAGAGCTGGTTCTTTATTTAAACCACATTTTATAATAAGGTGGATAGTTTCTATTAATCAATTCACACTCATTCTTTTTTTGTAAGAGCTAGCTACATCCCATGGTTACACTAAACTTGCTTCAATAGGAACTATTCTACTCTGGACCAGACAAAAGATACCCTATGTAACACGGGAACATCGTAGTTTCCCAGCCGTGATCAAATTTTTAAATTGTTTCAGTAGTTTTGGAGTATTTAAAGTACACAACAATTAATATTTTTATTTATGTTATTAATTCATAAGAATTTACAGTCATCACTGTGGAATTCTAGAAAAATTAAACATCAAGGAAAACATAATTGTTTCTTTGTTCTACTCATATTACTGAGGAGGATGCAAAACTTTGAAGTTATATGCATTGTTATGTAACGTAAATGTGTTTTTATTTTCAATAATTCTTTGTTTTCGTCTAGTAGACCAAAACAAAACTATAATTTAGAAACAAATGTTAAGATCTGACTGAAACTTTAATTTAGAATATTTACTCAGGTCAGGAAGAATAAATTGTTTATGTCATACTTTCAGCTGTGTTCATACACCATGTCTAACAAGCTGTTACCAGAAGTGAAAGTTGGTAAACATTAATTTAATAATTAGTCAGCATAATATCATACACTGTTTATAATAAAAATATTTAATTTAATTATTAAATAGATAAATAAAAAAAGTTAAACTGCCCATTCAATTCGAATCTCCAAGATCTTTTTATAAGGAAATTTATTTGAGTAGATCAGCTCCAGACAGGGGTATGTTTATGATTTCAGCAATAACTGGAAAATTATTATTTTGTTTTTAAGTTTGAGGTTTGGTTTATGTTTGAGTTGACTCGGTAATTAAAAAGAAATGCAAATTAATTATGGGTAAACCGCAAAAATTACTCATCCTTTGTTCCTTGGAATTAGTACCTACACTGTATTTTTGTTAAACGAATGGTATGTGGCGAAATAACGATAATAATGAAAGCACACGTATATATTTTGTTTGATGATATTACACTTGTTGTAGATTGCTAAACAGCAGGCGTAAGAGATGAGAATTTCGCAATTTGTAATTATGTTTTCACTAAGAACTTGAACATCTTGTTGTACACAGAATTATATCTAGGAAATTATACTATGAAATAAAGCACTTACCAAAATCGTCCAATATCAAGACGTCGTACAATATAAGGATCAATAACACAACGTACTGCAGAGAAAATAAATTATTTTCAAAGTACAACCATAAGCTCAAATAGAATAGCAAAGCACAAACAAAAGATACCTACAATCGAATGCTTATTTCCCCGTAATGACATTTGTGATTTGATGGATTGGCATTAGAGCTGCCCATTTGAAATTTAGGCGATTACGCTAACTTCATCAAGTGCGTTAAATTAAAAAAAAAGGATGCATGCATCCATCTAATATGTTATGTCTAAGTCTTGTATTGAGGCAAGCTACAAATGAAATTAAAATTGAAGTCTTGAAGCACTTGAGAACGCAATCGATAGGGTCAATGAAAGGAGTTGGTCGTTTTTACAAGTAATGGGGGCCCTCATTTAAGGTATTTTTTTACGAGCATGTCGTTCTAGTTTTCGAATTGTACCACTAGCTCCTTTATTACAAAGTAATCGTTTTCCCGCGGTTTTGCCCGCGTTCCGTGGTAACTACTGCCCGTACCGGGATAAAATATAGCCCATGTTACTCGCAGATAATATAGCTTTCTATTGGTGAAAGAATATTTAAAATCGGTCCAGTAGTTTTTGAGTTTATCCATTACAACCAAACAAACAAAGTTTTCCTCTTTATAATATTAGTATAGATATATTTTAGGAAAACACGTGAATGAGAATAACAACAAAGGATGGTTTGGGGTTAATTTAAATAAATTAATCTAATAATAACATAATTATGCTCTTTTATTCACATACTTAAAAACATTGTTACATATATCTCAGTATATTAAGGTTTGCAAAAATAAGCGTTGTGCTGATATGCTATGGTAAATGGGTTTGTGAACGGTCGGAAGCACTTTCTGTCGAGTCAGCTGCCCCATTAGTGATGGGTTCTGGTGTATCTGACGCTGCTCTAGATGTGATAACGTTCTGACATTTGTTGCGCAACTCAAACACCTGTGTGATAGCATCCCTGAAGCACAGGAAGTTGTAGTCAATCACACCTGAAAATAAAATTAAATATTTAATAGTCTAAAATGTGTAAAATAAAGTAAAAATCTAGTTTAAGGTAGTAAAATGTCTCTTGAACATAAAAATGTCTTAGAATACACAATTCTTTGATAATAACTAAATTCCATTCAAAATAAATGTAGTTGTAGAATTTTAGAGAAACTAGTTAGGTACCTTGTTTTTGGAAGTTTTCTTCACGGAGAATACAGACAAGTGCAAGGAATTTGTTGACCTCGCGCAAATATAAAACAGTGCCATTGTTCAGCTTTATTAAACTTGAGCTTTGACTGTTGAATGTGTTCACTTCTGTTTCATCCACCATGCTAAACAAAAAACAAAAAAAAATGTCTATTTATTAAACATTCATATACATGGAACATTACACACAAACTGATGATATTTAATTACACTACTGATGGATATTTAATTAAAAATTTGTTATTCAACATTTTTTATAAGTTTATGTATGCAATGTGATTTATACTGATTCAGGCTTTTAAACCACAGACTTTGCTTACCCATATATACAGGAAATATCAATAACAACATCAATCATATCACAGCATAACTCATAACTTTGCATATCCACCGGGGAGCTGTCTGTTGCTATGTAGATTTTCGACACTACATCAAAAAGGAATGCTTTCTCAATGCCAGAGTTCTAGAAAAAGAAAAAATAAATAAAGACCATCTTAAGAACAATTTGATTAAAGAAAAACTGACAGCTATTATACTCACAGATATGAGGATATTCAGCAGGTTTTCTAAAGTTGGTAGCTGTGGAATCAGCTTTTGTACTACTTTACTGAATGCTTCAAAAATGGAGTGGTCATAAATGGAGGTCAGGTGAAATGATAAGTGCACATGTTCCAGTCCAGCTTCTGCCAGATCTTCAGTTGCTCGATGGTGTATGTCTCTCTGAGATTCCATCTTGTAATCGTCATTGAGACCATCAACCTGGAAATGGACAGTTTAAAGTGTACTATTTGTTTTCGTAATCTAAATCATGTTTAGGGTTTTATCTATATATGAATGTTAAATGAATTTGTAGAAGTCCCAAACATAGACCATATTACATCTGCGTATAAGAGGACAACATAGCTGATTTTCACAGTTTGAACTATACAGAATCAAGGATTAATATTTCACTCCAAAGTCAGTTTGCTATGGAAATTTAAGAATGCTATTGAATTTATGTAGTTCACCAAATATTTTCAAATTAGAATAACAAAACAGATATCTGTCCTAACAAATGAGTCATGCTTAATCAATTAGTTGTCCCAGATATTTGTAATATAAATACATCTGACATCAGGCTTGGGTAAATTAAGTTATCAAATATTAGTACTTACTTTATGTATAAATACTTCAAATTTGATATTGCTGTTCACTCGGTATGCTTTGGTGACTGTTAACTGCAACTTATCTAGGGCATCTTGGTAGTCATCCTGGAAAAGATAACAGTTGCATGTATCTCCCCCATTTGTTTCCCTTATTTTATTTGTAGTTATAATTAGAATAAAACAATCATTTACCTGAGCATCAATAACAAACACCAAGGCTCCACAACCACCAAATATTGTGTCAGAATCAAAAGTTGCATCAAAGAAATCAATCTGTCCAGGAAAATCCCAGATTTGAAACTGTACAAAACTACTGTTATTTATGTCATCTTTAACTATTTTATTTGTTGACTCCAAGAATAATGTTTCATTTGGTGACATTTTGTGAAAGACCACCTTCTGGATAGATGACTTTCCAGATCTGAAATCAAAATTCACTTAATAAAAAATTGCTCAGCTGGTAATTTGCTGTAGATGAATTTCTTGATATCAAGTAGAGAGAGGGAGAGGCTCTTGCATACACTTTGTCCATAACATACAAATTACTAGTCAAGTTGTTAATTTTACTGCAAAGGTCATACACAGCCTTTTGAAGGAAGCAAACATCAAGTATGAATATTAATCTAATAGACTGTCGAATGATACTCTTAAGAAATTCTAATTAGGTATTCATGTTGTGCAAGAACGCACAATATAAATTACCTTCTCAGACCCATTAGAAGAATTCGAGGCTTGTGATCTTCTTGTAATGAAGTATTGTCACCATCTCCATTTTGTTCGAAAGGCCCATAGCTGAAGTCCTTGGGGAACGAACCAACATAACAACTGGGATCGTCTTGATAACTCTGAATCATAAAGTTGATAAAAGCTATTTTGTATCATTGTTATTTCAATGGCGATATTGTAGAAATCTAAACTGAACTTACCATTTTAGTATTTATATTACAGATTTATATACAGTTTATAAATAATTATATTCTAATTTTGAGTTTATTATACTTTTAACATTTTATAAAACACTGCGTATTTATAATGAACAAAACATGAATAGGTGTCCAATACCTACACATACACAGCGAAACAGAATCAGCATAAGATTGACAAGACAGTGACATTGACAATTAAAATCATGACAGCTCTGACATAAAACTGGCAACTTACGAAAAAAGGACACGCTTCCATTTTGTCTCACGAGGGGGCCTCACTCAAACGACCGCATTAACTGGAACGGCTTTCCGAGGTTAAGCGACAAACGATTGATATCCAACTAATATTCAATCACGACTCAATTACGATTGGAGCATATGTGGCATTCCGCAATTGTTTGTTTCAAATAAGTTTTTTTTCTGCTTTTCTGAGATTCAATAATGAATCATAATTGTCTGCAACTTATGTTTGCAACACAACACGATCGTAGAGCAGAATACCCTATAGATAGGGCATATGTCAATGGATAGGGCAAGCAATGGCAGACCAATGGAACGTCATTGGAAAACAATTGCTCTTATATTAGTAGCAGAATTAGCAGAATTCACGCTAAGGTTAAAACTGCTCCTGAGATTCAATTGATATCCGTCAAATTAGCAGAATTGAGCCCCTGAAGACATCTTTCACTCAGCGTCGTCACAAAATACATAGGTACAGAAGTCAATCTCATGTATGTACTTCACTTTTCATGCCTAAACTCGGCGGTCGCGCTAGGGTTGTCAACTTTTTTATGCGCATAAAACTAACGTGGTAGTGGTACTCGTATCTAATTATTTGATGTATTGTTGAGAATAAAACAGGAAAAATGAAATATAAACCAATAATAATCAAAAAATTAATGTGGCATACAAGAGGTTAATAAACACTTTCAACGGAAATTCGTTTGAACGAGATACCGAACTTTTTCAGAAACCGCAATTTATAATTTTGTTATTCATACATATATATACTTACCCTACTCTTTACTTGTGAAAAAAATATTTTTGTATGTAATGGGCTGGTACAGTCCCCGATCTAAGCTTGCTTCTACCTACAGAAACCTTGATGTGCGAGTTTTATTTCGTCTACCTTACAACATACTCTCGCCATGATCACAAAAATTATCAACTCCTACTAGTAATAATCTTTGAGGGTAGGTAGGCAGGTTTGCCTGGGTCGACACTAGCAAAACTTATTACGGCATTGGGCCAGAAACCTCCCCGGGGCGCTTACCTACCCACCTAACTGTACCTACCTACTGCGTTTATTAAACGGTTTTATTTAGCTCACCCCGTTTGTTTTATTTATTATTTATTCATTCTTGGGTCAAATTTAGAAATTGAAATTTCAGTGCCTTCCTGTAGTCAGATTGATCTGAAATTTGGTACACACCTTTATTTCCGATGACAATACAATATAGTAATATCAATAACATTGCAAATCCAAGATGGCCGCCGGTACAAAATGGCGGATAACGTAAGTTTTATCAATCCCGTCAATGTGGGTATCAAATGAAAGTGCTCAACCAGTAGAATACAATGTACTATATAAAATTCAAATCCAAGATGGCGGCCTCTACTAAATGGCGGATAACTTAGGTTTTATCAATCCCATCAACATGGGTATCAAATGAAAGGTCTCAACAACCAGAATAAAATTTACTATGCAAAATTGAAATCTAAGATGGCCGCCGCTACCAAATGGCTGATAACAATTTTTAAACGGTTTTATTTAGCTCATCCCGTTTGTTTTATTCTTGGGTCCAATTTAGTAATTCAAACACCCTCTTCCTGTCAAGCGATTAATCTGAAATTTTGTATACACCTTTTATTCCGATGACAATACAATATAGTAATATCAATAACATTGTAAATCTAATATGGCCGCTGGCACAAAATGGCGGATTACATATTTTTCCACAACCCCCTCAATATGGGTATCAAATGAAAGGGCTACACAAGTAGAATACTGTCAGCAACCCCAGCAGGGCCCAACAGGGCGCCAGGCCTGCCTGGGCTGCGGGATTGTTCGAAAGAGTTACCATGGCCCTGGTACATAAAAGGCCTACGACGAAACATAACTATTTTTAGTCAGTAAGAGTCTGGCACTCCCTTACCGCTGCTGACCCAGGGAGGGGTCACTTGATGATTTTTGGTGTCGTTAAAAAAAATGTCTTTTTTTTTAAATTAGATTGTAATAAATTATCAGGTAAGAGACCGTGTAATAATGATGCACTAAATGAATTAGATACAATGAGGAATATTCGGTAGGCATTTTCATTAAATACTAAAAACTAGAAAATAAAAAATCGGTAAAAAAACTTTTAAGTCAAACGGTTTTATCTTATGTGCACTGAAAACTAGAAAATAAAAAATAGTTACTTACCTGTCAACCTACGTAGGTGGTCTTGGTCATATTAGACTAAAATAAAAACGTGGGGCCCCTCTGAAATCCTACCTATGGCAAAGCATATCTTTATACTTTGGTAGATCATGAGCTCGGCGTTCGCTGGTGAAGCCGCTACGGCTGATTATTGATTGTCAAAATCTCCATTTACGATTATAGTAAGTCGATGCAATCCACACCTATTATACCTCTAGAAGAAAGTACTACAGCAACAGTTAATGGGCCCCACGTTTTTATTTTAGTCTAATATGACCAAGACCACCTACGTAGGTTGACAGGTAAGTAACTATTTTTTTATTTTCTAGTTTTCAGTGCACATAAGATAAAACCGTTTGACTTAAAAGTTTTTTTACCGATGTTTTAATCGAACCATCGAAATATGAGAAAATAAGTAGGTACATAGGTACTAAAGGTAATACGGCAGGCTAAAAAAAACGAAAATTCACTGTTTATTTTTGTATAAAAACAACCGTCCACTGAACAATTATAATACGACTTTTTGTTGCTCCATTATTACTTTTTCTTTTGTTATTAAAATTAAAAATATTACAGTCAAATTACAGACGCGTGCACATTTATCTACCTTGTGTGTGACGCGCGTATCTCAAGAAAACGGCAGCCGCGCTCGCACTGTTTTGAGTTGTTTTGAGACAGCGCGTCTGTGAACACGCACACATAGACACCTATGGCTGCGTGACTCGAACGCGCTTTGTATGTAGATTGACTTCTGTACCTATGTATTCTGTGGCGTCGTCGTTGCTTTATTCGATATAACTATACTGGCCATTAACATGTGCGTTATATAGACATAGTTAACGTACTTGCGCAAAACGCTGTAGTTTTTATATTTCGCATTACCACAACCTGTTGAATGCCAAGGGTCAGAACATGCTAAAAGCCACTAGATGTGAATAACTTATTTTAGTTGCATGAAACAAGGATTGCATAATCTAAATTATTTATTTTAAACCTATAATAGAAATATCTTGTAATTATACTAATAATTATATTAATACTAATTTATTTATGGAAATATTAAAATAATAATATAACAATACTTTAAAAAGAAATAGAAAATGTTTAACAAGTGCGAGTACATCATTCAAAGAAGGCGGGTATTATAATATAAATTGCTTGATGGCTTTCGGCAAGGACAATATCCGGCGCTAGTCGTAGAGGCAGTGGGCAGAGTCCTCAAAGGAGGTCTTAACGGGGCGGAGACGGCAGCCATGAGGTGATCCGCACTGGCGCAAGGTTCCGGGGGCCGCAGTCTGCGCTCGCGCTCGGTGCGCTGCCTCTCGTAGCGCTGCGCGTACGCTACACTGCGCTGCAAGCCCGCGAGGCTATCAGTGCGAGCTGGGAATCTTTCTAAATTGTTCGAAACTTCTCCTACTTCAGCAGTGTCTGTATCCACAATTTCTTGATGGTCTAATATCATGCCGATGTTGAGTTTCAAATTAGTCGTACCGTCTCTAAAGATTAGATAGATTGTAGCTTGATCTAACACTTTCAGAGAAAAATGCTCATTGATTTTAAGAGCCTTCATTTTTATCTGGAAGGGTTTGAATTTTTGGGACAACTTCTTACTCTTCTCTTTGATGAAGTTATCAAACTCTATAGCTAACATTTCTTCGTTATCCGGTCGAACTTTCGTGTCAGCAGCCGCGCCTAGTTTAAGTATTTGAGGATCTTTATGTGCCATTTGCGTATCTATCATGACTTGTTGTAGAACCGGCGGATCGTTCAGAGTATGCCATTTCCAATGCGAAACAGGTCCGATACCACGATCGAGCACTACTCCTTCAGTTTGATTGTATTTGAGGCTGCGAAACATAAATATTATGCAAGATATTAGGTATGAACACTAAAGAGGTTTTTCCTACGTACATATATGTAGCTATATTTGCTGTTACCGTATTTTTCCCGCATGATCGAAAACTATCCCATTTCCTAGATAGTCAAAAGTGGCAAGTATCGTAATAGGATAACTGCGACCGCGCTCATCGGGCTCACCACTGCTGTATATAACGAACCGCTGTTGAGCATTTGTCTCTGAAATTCACAACGGTGCATAAATCCCAACATTATGTTTAAAATAAAGTATGTGTAGGTACACCAAGATTACCTTCAGCATCGTAATAATCTAATGCCAGCCGTCCACTTCTGTAATACCAGCGACCTCGTCCGTTATCGTCGAACTCTGCTAATCTTTCACCAGTGTCGTAAGTCATCAATCGCTTATTTTTGTTGTGTTCGAACCAGTCGAATTCGGGATGCGCGGGGCGCATACGGTAAACATTCATCTATAAAAAATATAAATATAAATCCCAGATGCGTAAACATAGTTACCTACCTATACCTAAAGCTTTATTGATTCTAGAAGAATCAAGTACTAATATATAAAGAATACCAAAAAAAAAGAAGATAAAGAGAATAGGTTTGTTTGTTTGTTTATGGTACCCGTAACTAGGTTGGTCCGATTTGAAAAAATCTAACTGGTGAAACCAAACAACCATAAGGCCTATACTAATCTGGAGTAGTATAATATAGAGGAAACATTTTTTGTACCCTAAAAACTCCCAAACTACTGAACCGATTTGAAAATTCTTTCACTGTTGGGAAATTGGAAACTATAGTCTATCCTCGAGTAACAATAAAGAGACGGGGCTGGAACCGCTGGAAAACAGCTATTCTATATTATAAAGTGTAAAAATTTGTATTTTAGTTTGTTTATTTGTAAAGGACAAACTCAAAAACTGCTGTACCGATTTAAAAAATTCTTTCACAAGGCTACATTATCTGAGTGATATAGGCTATATTTTATCCCGGTACGGGCCCGCAGTAGTTACCACAGGACGCAGGTGAGATAGCGGGAAAATGGCAAACCTTCAATAAATATAGAGATAAACAAACCTACCTTTCGCACAACTTTCTCAGTTGGTAGCATAGTCCAACCCTTGTCTATGAAAGTGCGATCGGACAAAGCGTATCGTACTATACCTTTCGCGGGCTCCGGGTCGATCTGCAAAGAGTTTTTAACAATTAATTAAAAATTTTATTTTGTATTTGCCTCAATTTTTATGTAGGTACCTATATAAGATATATATATATATATTCGTTTCACAGCGTCTTCCTATGCTCAGAATAATGTAAGTTTTTTACTAAATTAATCTAAAATGGGCGATGTTGGCAGACTCGATGTTGTCTACTTACTGGTTCTGCTTTTTTGTTTCTAGACATTTTCGGTTAGAAAATAATGAAAATAAAGGGCTATAATAAAATAAATTACTCGCAAATATACCTAATTATCAAAATCGAATAGTTGTTATGAAGAATAATGTCAAATATTAACGTCACATTTAGAAAATATTCAAAGATTATAAGTGGCCAGTACAAAATACTTACAAAACTTATAGAAAAAAAATACTCAACCGATGACAATTTTGATATTTTGATTATTTTAGCGCTCTAAAGTTGGTAGAATATTTTGTGCAGTTGAAGTTTCATATAAAAATAAAACATAATGAATTCAAAAAGTTCGAAAATGACCTTATGTCTATTTGATTTATTTATACCTCGCGGAACACCCTGAATAAAGGATTTTCTTCATTTGGTACATCCAGGAAACGTAGGTAGGCCCTTTTTAGACTAAGTTTCAGTTCGGGTTACTAAAATTTAAAATAAGGCTAACTTCTCTCTAGCGGTTGGATTGTATTAGATAATAATAGATTGTTGTCTTGTAAGTCGTGATGGTTGGGTACCTACCTATACAAATTGAAATACGAAGAAAACTCGATTGTTTATCTAGAAACGTTATTATCGCGGCTTATACAATAGGATAACCTACATTACACAGGTTACGTACCTACTGCCCATCATGACCATTCATCAGACGAAGGTTATGAGAAGCATGAGAAGACAATAATTGGACGTGATTTTCTAATAGACAATAATGTTCAAATCAAATTTTGATAACTAGCAGGTATATAACGTATTTTAAATCTATATGAGATCTAAGTACCTAACACAAAAAATATATATTAAGTAAGTACAAGCTGAAAATCGCCATTGACAAACTGGGGCCCGATTCTCCTAAGCTAATAATGTCAAAATCTAATAGAAATCGAATCGCAATATGATCGCAATAGCAGTTTCTGCTACTAATAAAAGACCAATCGTATTCGATTGACATTTGATTGGTGTGCGATTGGTCTGCTATTTTGGTAATTTTGGTCTATACGGTAGTTTGCTGTACAATCATTTTGCAATCGTAAATCAGTTGCAGACAAAATGATTCATTATTGAATGACAGAAAAGGATAAAAACGTTTATTTCAAAGAAAAAATAGCGGAATGCCACATACGCTTCAATCGTAATCGAGTCGGGATTGGATCTCAGTCGAATAGAGTCGAACGTGAATCCTATGTCGCTTAAGTAAAATTTGGAGAATCGGGCCCCTGCTACAACACACTAAAGCCCGAAGTGCACCACTTAGGTTTAACCGAGTACAGCTAGGTGTAACCGGCCATATGCCCCTTTAAAACTAGTTGTATCCTCAAATCTTCGGTTAGAATTAGGTGTAGCCTTCATCGTAGCGACTACAATGTGCAGTCGAACTGTGGAGTTTAGGTGTACCTATAGGGCTTATTACACACACTTCACTAAATTGAGTCGTCTATGATTCAGTCACAAAATTCACAAAATCGCATTTAGGAAGGTACCTAGGTTTCATTAAATCATTTAGAAACCTCATTAGACGACTGAATTTAGTCAAGTTTAAAAAGCTTTTAATTAGCGTTCTCCGCGTGAGAGGAGGCCTGTGCCCAGCAGTGGGACGATAAAAAGGCTGTAACAGTAAGCAGAACGAAATGATTACCTAGTGGATATGCCTTATGTAACGCAAAATCTTTAAATAACGCAAGTATCTACCTAAGTTTCAAAATATTTATGCTAACATGTTTAAATCATCATCATCATCATCTCAGCCATAGGACGTCCACTGCTGAACATAGGCCTCCCCCTTAGATCTCCACAGATACCTGTCGGAGGCGACCAGGGGCCCGATTCTCCTAATTTTACTTAAGCGACCTTCGATTGACGTTCGACTCGATTCGACTGAGATCCAATCCCGACTCGATTACGATTGAAGCGTATGTGGCATTCCGCTATTTTTTCATTGAAATAAACGTTTTTATCCTTTTCTGTCATTCAATAATGAATCATTTTGTCTGCAAATGATTTACAATTGCAAAATGATTGTACAGCAAACTACCGTATAGACCAAAATCATCAAAATAGCAGACCAATCGCACACCAATCAAATGTAAATCGAATACGATTGGTCTTTTATTAGTAGCAGGGCCCCGATTCTCCTAAGTTAATAACGTCAAAATCGAATAGAAATCGAATCGCAATATGATCGTAATAGCAGTTTTAACCATATCGGGCATTCTGCTACTAATAAAAGACCAATCGTATTCGATTGACATTTGATTGGTGTGCGATTGGTCTGCTATTTTGATGATTTTGGTCTATACGGTAGTTTGCTGTACAATCATTTTGCAATCGTAAATCATTTGCAGACAAAATGATTCATTATTGAATGACAGAAAAGGATAAAAACGTTTATTTCAAAGAAAAAATAGCGGAATGCCACATACGCTTCAATCGTAATCGAGTCGGGATTGGATCTCAGTCGAATCGAGTCGAACGTCAATCGAAGGTCACTTAAGTAAAATTAGGAGAATCGGGCCCCAGAATGCCCGATATAGTTAAAACTGCTATTACGATCATATTGCGATTCGATTTCTATTCGATTTTGACATTATTAACTTAGGAGAATCGGGGCCCTGCATCCAGCGTTTTCCGGCGACCTTTATAAGGTCGTCTGTCATTTTTAAATATGTAAGGCATAACCTAAAGGACCCAAGGACTCATATAGAAATAAACATGAACTAACTGCTCCCGACTATCGGTAAAATAAGGTGTACGGATCATTTGTGGCTTTGTGTACCTATGCATTTACATGCCTATTTTAATGTTAATGATTATTTTCACAGATAAACGCAAATGGCAGCTTTGAAGGGGAAAACTGTGTTTTATTATGTACTATATCATGTTTATGTGTATTATTATATGTAGTATTGATATACAAAAAACCCAAAAGCACACTCAACGTGTCAAAAACGTCCTCACAAAATGAACGCAACATTTAAAAGGAGATTGGGCAAGAATGTATGAAGTCTGGTCCAAATGTCCACCACGAACGAGACCTATATAATTAAATAGTCCACTTAATTTAGAGTAACTTTGACTAAGAAAGTAAAAAAAAAAACAATGCCAAAAAAAAGTTATAGCCAAAAATGTATTCTTAATTTTCGGTAGTTTTTGTATGTTATCATTTTAATTTTTTATTTTATTCCACTTCCATTTCCGCATTTTATCTAAAACTAAGATGAGTAAGACACATTTGCATATAAACAGCCCATATTTTTGCCCAATGGATTTACGAATCACTAACCAATTGAGGCGCCAGAAGTGCTTGAATATACTCAGCGGTTCCTGTTTCCAGCGGTAACTGGTGGTGTATTCTCTCTAATAATGAACAATTCTATTTTGTCAGAAATTACAGAAAGTACGAAAATCGAACATCACGAAAAGTAATTGAAAAAATGAAATTGAATAAATCTGTAAAATGTTGTATTTGATTTTGCTATAACTTTTTTCTGGCATAATATTTTTTTTTACTTTCATAACAAAAAATGTTCTACATTTAACGGGCTATCTAGCCATATAGGTCTCGTTCGTGGTGGACATTTGGACCGGAATCGCCCATTGTCCTTTTGCGCTCATTTCAAATAGTCTCGCGTCGCTCGAGTAGCGGTAAGCAGTCGTTAAAAATGCCGAAGTGTTCCCTCAAAAACTGTAAAAATATCACGTCTAGAAGATTAAAAAAGGATGGGATATCATATTTTCGGTAAGTTAAATAGTTCATTTATTAGTTTTTATGACTGATTTTTGCAAGCAATATTTGATTTATTTTTCTAAAAACTTAATCCAACACTCAAAGTATAATACGGCCAACTTCAATGGCCACTTGTTCAGTGTTAGAACAACGCAATACAGCGACCTGCTTATTTTCGTCGCATTATAAAAGTTCTAATATATGTATAAGTGGAGTCGATTTTTTTTGTATTTGTGTTGAATTTTTTTGTTAATACATTTATATACTTTGAACTTTTTTTATGTAGGTTTTTAGAGTTATATTTACTTTACGTACATTATACAAAGTGTGCCATACCTAATCACATTAAATTAAACATTACAGTGAATATTAAATAAACGATAATAACAGTTACCTACTATTTGTTTTTTTTATATACCCATAGGCTACCAAAGACATGTTTATGCAAAAATAAAAGAATGTATACCTATAAATGTGGACGTAAAATATTACAATTTATCTCCCGTTTAGAATCTTACGAAAGTTTATAAACTTCCTAGTAAATTGATAAACGTACGGATCTTGTTATTTTCCGGTGACATATATATGTTTAAAACAAATCCAACAAAATTAAAATACTGGCTAATAATGAAAAAAATAAAGCCATGTTCGTCTCCACTCAATGCTTTGTCCTAGCCGACCGAGTACTTACGGAGCCCTTCGTGTGCGAGTCCGACTCGCACTTGGCCGGTTTTTTATTTTCCTGGCACTCCTCTAATTACTTGTATGTGTACTTACCACATTAGCGCCTTTCTTTGCCATGACAGTTGGCAGAACTGGTTTATTCTCGAGTTCGTCCACACCAGTAGGTACTGTCACTAGTTCTTTAGATGGTTGTAGATTAGATTCTTCTATAAATTTCGATTTAAATAATAAAGGAACATTAGTTTCTTGAATTATTTCGCGGCGTGGTTTATATTTCAATATGTATTCGCCAATTATGATGTCTGTTATGTCTGCCTTCTTACGATTAAGTTTATTATCATAACTTTCAACATCAATTTCTAAGTCAGAATCGAAACAAAGTATACACGTTTGTGAGTCGTGTCCACATCTATAGTGGTTTCTATGAGCTCTTACAACTTTAGGGTCAACATCGGCAGGGTTAATCTTTATTAGCCTTGGAGTGGATTCTTCAGACAATTGTGGTTCAATTGACTTTGGTGCTTTCTCACTTTTTTTACGTTCGGCTTCTTCTTTGGCTCTTTTTTCTGCTAACTCTGTTATTTTTCTTGCCTCAGCTTCTTCTATTTTTTTCTGCTTTAAGGCTTCTTCTTTTTCTTTTTTGAGTTTAGCTTGTAATTTTCTAAACTCAGCCTCATCTGCTGATTCTTTTGCTTTTTTTTTAGCATCTTCTTTAGAAGCTTCTTCTTTTTTAGAACTTTCGTCTATGGGTTCTTTAGATGTTTCAGCTTTCTTAGACTCTTTTCTAGAAGACTCTTGCATCTCTCCAGGCGTTTCTCCTTTTTTCTTTTTAGAATCTTGTTGCGTAGTTGAAAGTTTTATATTTTCAGATGCATTTGGATCTTTGACTTTTATTTTTGTCATAGATATATCAATTTCAGATGATTTTTGTGCTTTTGAGGGCTTCTCCGACTTTTTGAGCGTTTCTTTCTCTTTAATAGACTTTCTTGGCATCTCTGCTGCTTCTTTTGTTGATGGTTTCTTCTGATTTTCTTTGTCTTTTCGTTCTATTAACTCTCGCATTTCTTTTTCTTCTTTGTCTCTTTGTAGCTTTTCATCAAGCTCTTGTTTTTCCTTATTTTTTAAAGCTGTTGCCATTTCTTTATCCATATCTTTATTCCAATCTTTCTTTTCTGGTTTCTTTTCTTTAGCATTTTTATCTTTGTGTTCTTCTTGAAAGTCTTTTTTGTCTTCAGCTTTTTTAACTCGTTCAGATTTTTCTTTTAAATCTTTTTTCAACTGACTATCACTTTTGATAGCTTGCTGTCCAGTTTTACTTTTTAACGTTATTTCAATATCTGAATCTGATTCTCTTTTGAGCTTCGGATATTTTTTACTCAAGTCGGGTATGTCCTCATGTTTACCTTTCAATCCGGGCTTATCTGTTACCTCTTTTCTACTTTTGGCAGTTATTTCACCATCTTTGCCCGTTGATTCATATTTTTCTTTAATTCCTTTTTTGCCTTTTTCTTGCACTTCGAAGCCCTTTTCTTTTGGTTCAGACCTCATCGAAACTTCAACTTCAGTATCTTTTTCGGGTTTTATTTTATAGTCTTTTTTGGTCTCTTTTTCTTTCCTCAATGCTTCTTCAGATTTATCTCCTAGTCCAGATTTAGCCTTGGACCCTTTTTTGGCTTTTTCGGATACTTCATCATATTTATCTTGTTTGTCAGTTTTAGAACTAATTTCTTTTTTTGATTTGTCTATCGTATCATCATATGTATCTCTTTTATCACTTTTAGATTTCAATTCTCTCTTAGATTTAGAACTTAGCTCTTTTCTTTCTTTGTCTATTCCATCATCATATATATCTCTTTTGTCACTTTTCGATTTGAAAGAAAGAAAGAATTTATCTAATTCTTTGTCGGGTTTAGAACTTAGCTCTTTTCTTTCTTTGTCTGTCCCATCATCATATGTATCTCTTGTATCACTTTTCGATTTTATACCTCTCTTAGATTTTTCTAAATCTCTATCAGTTTTAGAACTTAGCTCTTTCCTTGCTTTGTCTGTCCCATCATCATACGTATGTTTAGAGTCACTTTTTGATTTTACACCTTTCTTAGATCTTTCTAATTCTCTATCAGTTTCAGAACTTAGCTCTTTCCTATTTTTATCTGTCCCGTCGTCATATGCATCCTTTGTGTCAGTTTTCGATTTTATATCTCTTTTAGATTTTTCTGATTCTTTATCAGTTTTAGAACTTGGTTCTCTCCTTTCTTTGTCTGTCCTTTTATCGTAGATATCTTTTGTGTCAGTTTTCGATTTTGTTCCTTTTTTAGATTTTTCTAATTCTCGATCAGTTTTAGGACTTAGCTCTCTCCTTGCTTTGTCTGTCTCATAATCGTTTGTATCTCTTGTGTCAGTTTTCGATTTTATATCTCTCTTAGATTTTTCTAAATCTCGATCAGTTTTATAACTTTGCTCTCTCTTTGCTTTGTCTTTCTCATCATCGTATGTATCTCTTGTGTCAGTTTTCGATTTTATACCTCTCTTAGATTTTTCTAAATCTCGATCAGTTTTATAACTTTGCTCTCTCTTTGCTTTGTCTTTCTCATCTTCGTATGTATCTCTTGTGTCAGTTTTCGATTTTATAGCTCTTTTAGATTTTTCTAATTCTCTTTCAGTTTTAGAACTTAGCTCTCTTCTTGCTTTGTCTGCCTCATCGTCATATGTACCTCTTGTATCACTTTTCGATTTTAAGCCTCTCTTAGATTTTTCTAATTGTCTTTCAGTTTTAAAGCTTTCTCTCCTTGCTTTGTCTGTTTCATCATCATATGTACCTCTTGTTTCACTTTTCGATTTTAAGCCTCTCTTCGATTTTTCTAATTCTCTTTCAGTTTTAGAACTCTCTCCCTTTGCTTTGTCTGTCTCGTCAGCATATGTATCTCTTGTGTCACTTTTCGATTTTAAGCCTCTCTTCGATTTTTCTAATTCTCTTTCAGTTTTAGAACTTTCTCTCTTTGCTTTGTCTGTCTCGTCAGCATATGTATCTCTTGTGTCACTTTTCGATTTTAAGCCTCTCTTCGATTTTTCTAATTCTCTTTCAGTTTTAGAACTTTCTCTCTTTGCTTTGTCTGTCTCGTCAGCATATGTATCTCTTGTGTCACTTTTCGATTTTAAGCCTCTCCTAGATTTTTCTAATTCTCTATCGGTTTCCATTTTGTCCCTTGGTTGTGTTCTTTGTTTCAAATCCTTTTCAAATAAACCTGAATCCGACATCGTGTCTCTTTTGTATTTATCTTCTTTGGAGAGGTCCCTCGCTCTATCTTGCTTTTCTCTCTCTGCCAATGATTTGCTTTCCAAATCTTCAAAGCTTCTTTCAACTGTCATTCTAATATCTTCTTTTTCATCCTTAATTGACTGCCGTATTTCTTCATCCTGCTGCGTTTTCCCTTTTTCGGCTAGCATTTTCTTTTCATGTACTTCCTGTTTTTGTTGTTGTTCAACTTCAAGCCGTTTCTGCGCATCTTCAGCTTGTTGAAGTATCTTTTCCTGTGTTGTCTTAATAAGCTCTGATGAACGAACTTTGAATTGTTTTTTGTGTTTTTGGACTTTTTTTGGAAAATAGAAGCTGAATTGGTGTTTCAATTTTCTTTCTACGTTATCTTTGGGTCCGATGGATTTTTGTCCAGTTACTTTTGCTACACCTTGTTCTGATTTAAATTCTTTATCATGTAAATGGTATTCGTCTCGCTTAATTTTCTGGAATATTAGTTCAGATTCAGATATTTCTTTATTTAATTTACCGTGGTCATATTTACCAACTCGCTCAGAGCGAGTACCTCTTAAACTCTTTTGTGACGAGATTTTTGATGTTGGGTGCTTTCTTTTACCGGTTTCTTTAGCATTAAATTTGGTATCAGCAGCATATTCCAAAGGTTTCCGTTTCGATTCTTTTTGAGAGGTTCTTGATCCATATTTTTTTAATTTGTACAATTCAGATTCGGCATCACCTGAACTTTCTGAACTTAAATCTTGTTTTGCTTTAGGCAATTTAATAAAAATTTCTGATATGCCGTCATGATCTTTTTCGGTTTTAGGGTGTTCCCATGGTGCGATTTTAAGAATTTCGTATATTTCAGGCCTTTTCGATGCGGCTCTAAAATTTTTTCCAGATCCCACCATTTGTCTCAAACTGAGATCATGTTTATTTTTAATAGCTTCCTTAACATCCATTGAAGGTTTATTGTAATAATCTAACTTATCTTCTAGTTTGCCTTCTTTTAGTGAAGTTCGTGGGGGCTCCTGTGCAGGTACATGCGTTCCAACGACAGTTTCCGATGGTTCAATAGGTTGAGAAAAAGCTACAGCCTTTTCAGGCACATTAATTTCTTTTAATTCTGTTGTCGTATCCACAAATATGTCTACATATGATTTGTGTGTTTCGGGGCTAAACATTTGTTGAACTTCTAGTTCACGTCTACATTTGGGTGATTTTATAAATATTTGGTTTATATGTGCGTCAGAATAGGTACGAGTTTGGTGTCTATTGTCAAGATTCATTGTGTCTTTCAAAAGATGCCCCATTCTTGAAAGCCATAATTTAACATCCTTTTTTGTCTCTTCTTTTTGTTCACCTTTAACTGATATAAATTTCTTTACAATCTCTTCACAGGCAAAGCATGGCTTTTTAATTCTTTGAGCTTTCTTACGACAGTGATCACATACACCTATAGTATTTCTCCTACCTATCGACGGTATTTTTTTAATTAGTTCTTGAGCATGCTCTAATGTTTTTCTACATCTTGGGCAGCTGATGTCTTTTTTTTCTGAAACTTTAATATATATAATTTCAATAGGTTTAAAGTTTAAGTAAATGAAAACCGAATCAAGGCTGTCACACTAATTAAATTAATGAATAGTGCCGTTTTACCCAATTCTGAAGTTAAATCGGCATTTGTGATTTTTACGCCTCCCGTATTATGCAATATAAATACATCTTTTACAGCGCCTTCTTCACCTTGCCTGACCTGTTGATCATAATAGCAATATAGCGGGTGGCTTTTATGTAGGTAGCTAGTTCTCTGCTCAGATACCTAATAAGACATACAATACTTATAATGTACCTAGTAGGTAGGTATATTTGTAGATACGGTTATAACATTACTTGTGATAGAAGAGCATGGAAGAAAACATACAGCGCCGACCCCAAATGAAATTGGGATATGGGCAGGAGGATGATGATGAGGTAGGTTAATTTATCCAGCACATTATGGATCTTAGGTCTTTTTGTCTTACACAGAGTGGGCATAAAGTTATATGAAGTGAGAAAGTTTTAAGAGATTACTGTTACCTACCTACATACCTAGAACCTAGTTAAGTAGTTACGGAAAAGTGTTCTCTTACATTCGTTCTCCGTGTGCTATGACAATAGACCACCAACCCAGTATCCTTAAATTCAGCTAGTTTGTAGAACTGTTGTTGGCACTCCTTGTAGCACGGACATAACTGCTGTTCTCTGCACATAATAATATTATAATGTTATATTAGAAAAAAAAAGTTCCACACTAGAACAACCCCGCAATCTCATTGCACTTACGTTCCAAGTACTCCCATCATATAGCTACATGTAAAATAAAATCCCTAATAGAAAAAATGTTACACATACAAAAACGGTCTTATTTGTCAATTTGACACTGGATTACCTCAAAGACTACAATGTATATACGATTACCTTTTCTAAGTTGTCTTTGAAGATGAGCACAGATGCCTTCGCGCCTCGGCTGTAATCTCTGTATTTTCCAAGAAGTTTGTATACAAATAAGTAATGATATCAATCAATATCGCTCAAGTCTAAGGGATCATCGTAGGTCCAGTCCGCCACGCGTATGGCGTGCACCACACGCGGCCGGCGCGACTACCGGGGCACTCCATCACAAGACTTTCAACTAATGTGGCTAAAGTTCCAGTCATTACGGATATGAAGTACGACAAAGGTACGATGATACATGATACCCAGATTCAGGCTGACCTTGTACCTAGCCAAAAAGCAAAAAAAAAAATGATAGATTTAATTACGGACTTTGTAGTGTGGTTGCCCTCTAAGTACATTTTCTAATGTATATTTTCCAGAGATATCAATGAGTTCAATTGGGGCACATAATGTTTCACTTATATGAATAAAAACCACATTATTCTGTATTATTTTATTCAGTCCAAAATTAATACTTCCTTCTTCTTAATCCTTCTTCTTTTTAAATAAATTTAACAGTTTTTGCGTTAGTGACACAGGAGTTCCCAAGGGCTTGAGAACTAACTCTTTTGTGCAGATGTTGTGGAGTGGGCCAAATGCCAGTGCTACCACAGTGCAGGCTAGGCAGATAACATTATAAGGCATACTGAAGTCTGGAGTAGGCAATGATACCATAGCACCATTTGTTCTGAACACGATAGGGTACCCTGAAAATAAACAGTATTTGAGATTTCTTATCAAAACAACATATTCAAATATATATATATGTATAGTATAAATTGGACTACTTACATATCTTTGATGCATTAACAAATGAATCAAATGTGGAGCCAGTAATAGGCAGACTTGTATAGTTTCTGGCTGTAGGCAGGTTTGCCGAAATGAGTGCTGAACCAACATAGAACCCATGGTTAGCATCAGGAGGATATTCTTGCCATTTCAGAAAGACAAACTCAAAGTCAATTGTAATGGTTGTTGTTGATTTAGGCGGAAGTTTGATGAGTAGCTCCAAATGGTATGGTTTTTGCCTGCTCCTACCAGGTGAATAGAATTGAGACATAACCAAATTACTCTCAGCTTCACCATTAATTCTTAGGGAACTAAGTTGTATTGGCAACCACCAGGGAGCATTTTCCAAAACAACAACATTTATAGAAGTCCAACAGTTGTTTGTAATCTCTGTCACTATACCTCCATACTCTTTACCATAACCAAGAATGTAGCGAGTAAAGTGTAAAGGTGGGGGTACAGAAAGGGGTAAATGTAACTTAGATTTATATTTAGCTCCAATATTTATCATTTGGCCATCAGGCTTTACATTGTAGACTGCTAATTTAGTTTCGCTACCACCTCTTTGAGACATTATAACATTTTCTGGCGCTGGTGTTAATGTGAATGTCTGTGTATCATTTAAAGTAATATCAACATATATCTTGCTGTCTGAAGAAAGCGGGCAAGCTCCAGGCAATCCTTGGCCAAATAATTTTCTGAATGACCAGTCATTGCTGTTTATTATATCATAATCATAAACAAGAGCCACCGTCTGTTTAAATTCCATTTGAGTCTCCAAGCAGTCACTTAATTTACAGATTTTTCTTACATGAACTCCAATTGAATGGTAGTTTGTGTTATGGATCATCCGGGAGTTGAGCAATGCAGAAAAGCCACGACTTGATTCACATGGTAAAAGTTTCTTCCATGGTGTTAAGTTCTCTGTGCACACAATCTCCCTAGGTAGTGAAGCATATCGAAGCTGTGAAGTAACATTTTGACTAGATTTGACTGCTCCCATGGGCCAAAGGGCCATTTGAGGTGTGACAGTATTAAAGTTGTCAATGAAATTAAGCGAAGCACAAAAGAGTCCTGAAAGAGTAGCACTTAATTTTTTCCAATGTGTATCAACATCTGTAACATCAGGTGAGAACCAAGCATACAACTCGGCCCCAGGTGCCGCATCCAGTACTGGATATCCCCATTGGTTATGTCTCCATTGTCCTTCAGTAAGAGTTAAGTGTAACTCCTCCACTTGAAAGCGAGATATAACTTCAGCCAATGATCGAGGTGCCAAGTGGGAATGAACTAAAAACAGAAATACTCACTGAATAAAGGAAGTTCACTAGTATGTCAACTTAATGAAAAAAACAAGTATATAACCGTTAACAATTTATGTTATCAATCCTTACATGAAGAAGTCTCCCCATCTACCAATGTGACGAATTGAAAGTAGCTATACAGATGAGTCGGCGGCAAAGGTTTTATATATAATTCCTCTTTAAAGTCATCACCACGGACAAATAAAAAATAAGTAAGGAATACACTGTAATATACTAATTTACGAAGGGTCTCCATTGTAAGCCACGAATAGAGTTTAAGGAAAGATTTTCATTATCAACAGTGTAATCAAATTCAATCATTCGGTATCAGTCCTATTCGGCACTATGTTTCTAAAAAATTGACACTTGACAGGTTGAATCTTGACAGCAAAATAGTTTTAATAGTAAATGACATTACGACAAAGACTAAAGAGCATTCATCATCATCATCATCATCATCAGCCTATCGCAGTCCACTGCTGGACATAGGCCTCTCCAAGTGCACGCCACTGAGATCATAAAGAGCATTGTGTGTTCCGAATCTTAGGATGCTTTAAGTTCAGTGTCTTGTAAATGTAACGTCATTCGAATCTGATGTGATATTCCTTATCGTACGGTGAGAAAGTGAGGCGTGCGTGCTAATTTATGATATTGTGTGTCTACAGTGACATGGCAATGGCATGCAGATGGCAGATGAAAAAGAAAATTCCAAATTTTTCGTACCTCGATCCCCTTTCTCGACAAGCTTTTTGAGAATACCTAACGTTAAAAATTGTAAGCCCAAGTCTATGGCAAAATAATGACATGAAATTGACATTTCTGCCAACTTTGACCTTACTGTGTTGACATTGTTGACAATTTGAATTTCATGATATTCAAAAAAAATACTTGCTCAGCTTGCGAACGTGCTATGTTGGTGAGACAATAGAAAATGTGATAAATGTGAACTGTGAAGGAAATTAAATCTTGACGCGATATTTTTTATGAATAGAATAGAATACCAAACCATTATAATCTTTAACGTTACGGAACTAATTATGTGTGTACGAAGTTTCTAATATCACGACGCGACAATAAAAAAGAATTAACTTTTTTTATTAATTATAGTAACGTGAATTAAGTGCATTAAAATGGATACCGAATTTATACACATATCTACTAGCTTGCGGTTACAACTGGGCTACGGTATAGGCCATGTATTGAACGATGTTTGTGCAAGTTTATGGTTTACATATTTTCTTGTATTTTTTCATTTAGTACTTGAATTTAGTGCTTCTCAGTCAGGTAACTTAATGTTAATCGGTCAAGTAATGGATGCTCTATCAACGCCTTTTGTTGGCTATCATTCAGATCATACCGACAACCGTTTTAGTATAAAGTATGGTAAGCGGAAACTATGGCATTTATTTGGTAAGTATGTTTTAAAGTTTTTAATTATTAATTACTTGCTGTTTATATATTTGCTAAGTATGAAATCAGTTTACTGGTAATAGTTACCAATGCTTAATTACTTGTTTTAGGTACAGCCTGTGTTCTTGCTTCATTCCCGTTCATATTCACTGAATGTATTGGTTGTTCATCCACACACAAATGGGCACAAATGTATTATTATGCTGCATTTATTGTTATATTCCAAATTGGGTGGGCTGCTGTTCAGATATCCCACTTAAGTTTAATACCAGAGCTGTCTGAGGATGATCACACAAGGACACATCTGACTGCAATCAGGTAAATATGTTTTGTGTTCATTATAAATTGATAAAATTCATGTATCAAGGGCATAGTATGGTAAAAATCTATATCTTGTGCCTAGCCTTTTCCAACTATGTTCGGGTTTTCTTCTAGTCTAACTGGATACAATAGAGTACACTGTTTTACATAGAGCGATTACCTATTAGATCTCCTCAACCCAGTTATCTAGGAAAAAAGATTTAACATGTAAAAAAAACATATTAATTGAATATGTTTCATAAGAATACTAATTATGTTAATATTTCTATTCCAGATATGGATTTACAGTGTTTTCTAATCTATTTGTTTATATTATCACATGGATTATATTACATTTGACTGGGGAATGTGATAAGCATGTAAGTTTATTAGTTTTTTATTAATCACTAAATCGTAAATTCTGTGTATGAGTTATATGTTTGAAACATTTTCTTTATTCTTTTAGCAAGTTGGGCCTACTGATGCATGGAAGTTTAGACATGTTGTCTATATAGTATTAGGACTAGGAACGTTGACATCAATAATATTTCATCTTTCTGTTACTGAAAAAAACAACTACCAACGTCAAGAGCTACTCCTAGCTGAAGGTGAAAGCGGGGCACACTATGAGTTCTTACAAAAACCAGTCATGTATCAAGTAAGTTGATAAACAAATAACATACTGCATGTCTGAATTAGCTTGGTTAACTGAACACAGGCCTATAAATATGTTGTATCTAGTTATCAGTACACTAACACAGTTATCAATACTCATTACCTACTCATTACTATTCAAATATTTAATGTTAAATAATTAATTAAGTTGTTTGTAGGTTGCAGGAGTGTACATGTGTACGAGGCTGGTAGTCAACATATCTCAGGTGCTCATCCCACTGTACCTGCACCGGACGCTAGGGCTGGCTGCGAGAGCCCTGGCCGTGGTTCCTCTCGCCCTGTACCTCGGCAGTCTGGCAGCTGCTGGAGTACAGAGGTTGGCACCAAGATCCTTCACTCGAAAACTTAATTATTTGACCGGTGCTGCATGCGCAATAGCTGGTTTTGTGTGGATTTATCTTGGATCAGATGATGATTACAAAGTTTATTTCATTTATGTGGTTGCTGTGTTAATAGGTTAGTACCCTCTAGCTTACATACATTGACCTATATTTCAATTATGTAGTAAATAAAACCATGCTATTATCCTAAAATGTTCTGTCACCTCTTAGTCTATGTACTGTTAAATAAACTAACAAACCTGATGAATGAGCCTCGCATACCCCTGTGACAATGTAATAACATATTATGTTACTTTGTTGTGATAAAAGTAGTTAGTCAGCTCCAATTCTGTGTATGATATGGTTTTACCCAGAATTTTCGTTCATAAATTGTATTTCTGTTATCAGGTTTTGGTGGTGCAGTGATGTTGGTGACGAGCCTAGCTCTGACGGCTGACCTAGTCGGAGCTAGGACAGAAGCTTCCGCCTTTGTCTACGGCCTCATGAGTTTCACTGATAAGCTCGCGTGCGGTATTGCAATTGCTATTATACAGGCATAGTAAGTGAACTAATGATTCATAGTGACACATAATGCTTCTGTTTACACATTTAATTGAACTCAAATATTATTTCAACAATTTGTAATAGTGTTGATTTTATCAAAACACATAATTTTATTAGTCACTTTCAAAAGTAAGCAACCTACTGTTTCAATGTAAAACTGTATCCACTTTGCAACTACTTTAGGTACCTACTTTATATCAAAGCATTCTTGTCCATATATGATACAAACTGTGCTAATATTAGTATTCCTAACTTGTTGCTCTAAATTGCTGTGCCCTATCAGGGCGATGAACTCATAAGACCTCATTGTGCAATACGCAATAAAATAAATAGTAAAAGCTATATATAGGTATCCTTTGCTATATCTAATAATTTGATATTACGTTTTCAGCGCAGACGGCGCCCCGGCGGCGTACTACGGGACCGTGCTTGTGTGGGTGTGTGGCGTCGCAGCGATTATAGGACTCGTGCTAACTCTACTCTTGCCAAGATTTAGATTTGATGCTCCATCATCCACTGGTAAGTACTTGATAATATATTTGGTAGTATATTTTTAACAACTACCTACACAGTTTCATGTTTTGTCTTTGTATGTTTCAGTGGACTCCTCAATAAATAACTCTGACGTGATCTCAGAAGAACAGCAATTGCCTGCGGCGATAGAAAGTATATGAAGCGAATTTTAGTACAATATATGTATGCAATGCACACATAATATATTTCTTAAGTATATAATTGACTGGGTAGTTACCATAAGTATCATATTATCTCAAGATGAGTACCTAAAATACGCAGCCCCGGATCTTCAATTTTTTTTAGGCGGGGCAAAAACTGAAAAATGCCGCCCTGCCTACCTACTTATGTTTATTCACCTTTATCATCCATTTAATTTCAGCTATCACTATGCAGGCAGGCAGGGCCGCCTCTAGCTCATGTAGCGCTTGGGTGCAATCATCACCCAAGCGCCACCTATACCTAGTACATATTGATCGAAGTACTTAGAGTAGTTATAAGGAATATAAATAAGAACGTTCGAACGAAAGTCACTTTTTTGGTAGGTAAAGGACTTAAAAAAGGTGTCCAACAGGCCCGCCGCTAGCTGTTTGTTCGCCCGCGTGCAAAACCGATTATGCCGCCCTACGACTACATATTATACTGGGTTTTGTCAAAAAATATATAAGGGGGTGGGGGTCCAGGGGGTCCGGACCCACCCGCCCATTCATATCCATTTTACTTGTCCAACAGAAAAAAATATCTACATGCACCGCTCTGATTGCAGAAAACGCACTTCCTTTTGGATACATAAATATTGCAATAGGTACATAACATATATTACACATAACTTTTTATTTACTTGAAATGCTCAAGTCTTAGAGTAACCTAAGAAGTCCTGGGTTAGCCCATAAGCAGACTAAGCAATTGCTTAGGGCATCAATGCAGTGCAATCATTACCCAAGTGGCCCCTATTTATTGAAAGATTGTGATTAATGGGTAGGTACCAACATAATGTATATCAAAGTGCTTAGAACAGATTATGGGTAACTTAAACTTACGAACTTAAATTATCTACAGCAATGTTTAATTTCAGTAAAATATGTTATTAATGGTTTTTGGTGGGTTTTCCGTTGAAAAAATCAACGCATGAGACATATTTCATATGTAAGGAAGCGCGAGCGACGCGAGCGAAATTTATTTAGTCTAAGGACACAAAACAAATAAAAACCACTGTAAATTAACAAAGCAAAGTCAAAAAGTAAGATATGCACAGAAACGAAGTGCAAATGTACATGAAGCCGCGAGCGAAGCGAGCGCGATTTTTTCCTTAGAGTTTTCATGAAGTAAACATACCATAAAAAGCCAAAGTGAACAAAAAGCTATAACGGACGTGCGCGAAAAATGATTTTTCGGAATTGAAGGCCTCAACAATTAAACAAAGATAAATTGCGATCAGTGCCGGTTTTAACTCAACCATCGGTTGCTGGTTGGTGAATGCAAAAACACTGGAATGTGTCTTCAGATTGCGCGAGCGAAGCGAGCGCGAAATTTTTTGTAATATTTTAGAACTCAAAACAAAAATTACTTAAAATTTTGCCCAAACGTACATAACTCTTTGTTGATGATGGCGCCTATGTATTAAAATTTTGGGACTTAAAGTAGTACCGTAAATAAGAAAGTTCATATGGAAACTAGAAGTTACTTTCTTATTAATAAAAGAACTTCAAAACGACGCTCCCTTTTTGCTAGGGTAGACTAAAAAATCTTGAAAAATAAAAACAACTGTAAAGTGAAGCAAGCCCGAAAATTTTTGAGTTTTGGATCACTAAAAGTCCTAAACATATTTAGTAAAAAGCGACTGTGAAGTGAAGAAGCCGCGAGCGAAGGTAGCGCGAATTTTTTTGAGTATTGGGACATTAAAAGTAGCTATATGTGATAAAAAATTGAAGAGTAAAGTAAGGAAACCGCGAGCGAAGCGAGCGCGAAAATTTTTGAGTTTTGGGACATAAAAGTAGTGTTTCTTCGAGAATTTCTCAAATTTAACGACGAATTAAACACAAATTCGCCTTGGGCGCCCCTGAGCCCGCGGCGCCCAGGTTATTCGCACACGCTGCACCATAGGTTAAGATGGCCCTGATGCTATCCATTCATTTGGATACAGTTCTTGTAAGTTGCAATCTTTGATGAAATTTAAAACAAAAATAGGAGTAACATTCTGAACAAGGATTGGTTGGGGGCGCCTGCGGCGCCCCTTATATCCGGCGCCCTGGGCCGTCGTACGACCGCGCCCTACCATAAAACCGCTACTGACTGCGATATCTGACATGGAGGCGCGAGCGCAGCTAGCGCGATTTTTTTTGGGGATGCAAAGGATGAACCCGTCAAAATTGATAGGGGACGACCAAAGCGAGGGCGGTTTTTCTGAAATTTTATTGCTAATCTACTCATCTATTTTTAGTAAAAATATGTTTATTACGTAATTATGGTTTAATTTTGCCGTATGGGTTAATTTTGCCGCCCCCTAAATAGTGCCGCCCAGGGCATTTGCCCCCCCTGCTCTCTCCCCCCACGCTACGCCAATTGTTGATCTTAAATCGTTTGTAATAATTTTTAATTTTGAAAATGATCAACAGATGTAACTGAAATCGGCAGTGTAAGTAATATTCTTAGAGCTATTGCTGTGTTCGGAAATATTGAAATCAAATAATTGGTAAGAAGATATTGTTTTTTTTTAATATAACGTGATAAGTCGCTCGATTTGCCGCCCCCTAGGACGTGCCGCCCGCGTGCGGTGCACGCGCTGCACGCCCGCTTACGGCGGGCCTGTGTCCAAATCATTGTAGGCTTAAACTGTTGGGCAGGATTACGTTATGAAAGTCGAGACAGATTCATGCAACCGTAGAAAGTAGCGCAATTTTTTTAATTTTGGGACACAAAAACTTAATAAGTTTTAAAAAGCGCTGTAAAGTAACAAGCAGCGCAAACTTTTTGTTTTTGAGGACTCCGTAAATTGTTTTTTGCTACATTCGACTTATGTAGTAACGAAGGCAAACTATGTATAATATTGCGCGAGCGTAGCGAGCGCAAAATTTTTTGAGCCCACGACGCAAAAGTACCTTGTAAAGCAACAAGTAGCCGCGAGCGTAGCGAGCGCGAACTTTTTAAAAATATTTGTTTGATGACTCACAAATTTAACTGGGAATTATGTAAGTACAAATAAAAAGAAACTGTGATTAGAGCGAGTGCCATTTGTGTTCGTTGATTCGGTGCGTCAATAAAAATAATAAACAATCAGAAAAAATGTACATGTAGTGTCACATAGCCGCGAGCGTAGCGATCGCCAATTTTTTCACTTAGTGGATGTTAAACGGATTACTGTCCCATCGGGCTATGAGAGGCTATGAGAGTTAAGGAATAGGGAGTGCACCTGTATCTGCGCAAATGCTTGTGCACTTTAATATGTCCTGCGAAGTTGGCTAATCTCCTTACATGAGAACAGCCGCCGTAGCCGATAATCGGCTAGGAGGACATCATCATCATCACAATGTGAAACTTCCTTATCAAAAGGGTGTAATTTCATTGAAATTTCCTGGTGGTGGGGCGTCCTACGGCGCCCCTGAGACCGAGGCGCCCGGGTTATTCGCACGCCCTGCACCATAGGTTAAGAAGGAGCAGGATTTAAAATAACAATAAATATGTGATAAGCGTTTCTGGCTCATAGATGATCGCAAATAATTTTAATCAGTTTTAGTTTGTTAAAACTTCGTCTTGTGAATAATAAATGTTCGTGCAGTCTTGCAGCATATCTCTCTCCTCGCTCAGGGTATCGGTCAAGTTGATATGGCCATAAAATTGCTGTACTTGTGCTATTATTTATTCCGTGGTCAATGTTAAATCAATGATGAGTAGTCCATTGGTCTGTGAAGTGTGAATTTGGCAGCCGCCTGATTTTGCCGCCCCCTGAATTTGCCGCCCGGGGCATGGGCCCCGGCTTGCCCCCCCCTAGATCCGGGGCTGAAAATACGTACCTATAGGTGAACATAATACTATTTATTTGGTTACAACAATACGAAAGGCATTTTACTCACATATTTTATTTGGTTATTTATTCTCATAATAAATCTCTATAGAAAGTAATGGGGAACTCTTAGGAATTGATATTTTAAAGTTAGATTCAGTATAAGAAGAATAAATGGATCTCGTGCGACAGCCTGAAAGTTGTAGTATGTGAAGATGTCTTAGTTAGAGCACAAAATGACTATTAACATAGTATAATAAAAATGATAACACGTTACTAGTGTTATTTTACATTCCGGCAACTGTTGTGAATATTTAGTTAATACATATCTAGATATTCTATTGTTATTTTTGTGTTAAGATTTTAACTGTGTTATGATAGTACAGGTGCTAATTGTGTAAATGATATTTAATTGCAAGTTAATTACCAATTGATATTATATTTACTAGAAAAAAAAAACATAATATTCACTCAGTACTGCATACCTAATTATTATTGAAATATAAGTAATTATTATGGAGCTACATTTTCGTACCTAATATTAACTATAAAGTGACTATGGAGTAGGTACTTATTTTTTTTATTGTGATTATTAAATTACCGCTGTATTATTCTAGCCAAATTGCACATCAGTAAATCAGTAGGTATATAGGTAGGTACTTTTTATAAATTAAATAAATTATTTTTGAATCTGTATATCCGTCGGAATTGTTTCAGTTATTTAACCTTCTTACCACCTAAACCTAACCAAATACCAATCGTCATCATTATCCTACTCATCCTAGGTAGGTACGTACTCAGAGTACCTTATATTACCTGTAATATTTTCCTATCACTTCAAGAACCCTAATTGAGATTTTTTTCGTCTCATCTTGGGATCTCGTGAGATTTCATTCGATAGTAGCCAATATTACCGATGCGATGGAATGACTTGATTAAATAATTTTAGAACCCAAAATAAAGTCGTGAATAACACCAGACAATCTAATGATCAGACAACTTGTGATCTAAAATAGAATTAGGTAGTAGGACCTACTTATCCCACTAACATTTTATGAATGAAAAGTTTTCCACAAGCATGTATGTTTGTTACTCATTTACGCCAAAACTACTATGCCGATTTAAATGTTTGGCTATCAGATTGTCAGTCTAGAGCTTGGCTATTATTAAGATACTTTTTACCCGAGTTCGGGATGCGGTAGGAACCGCGGTGCGGGGAACAACTAGTGTTTAAAAAAAAATGGAAATTCCGTCACGCACTGGTGAATACCATGATAGTATATAGGTATACACTCAGCATTATACCGACAGTAAATTCGCGAACGGACCGTGTTTATCGACGCGAGACGATTTCTGCCTAGTAGGTACCTACTTACTCCAGTCTAGCTGAGCAGTACGTACATACAGACCTATACCTGTGTCTATACGTCTTGTCTGGCTCTATTGATTTTTAGTTTAACGTAAGTCGTCTGAAAGTGGTCTGGTACAAATAGGTACCTATTGGTACTTATTTGGGGTAGCAAAAGTATAGACACGTTATTCTATCAACCTACCTACATTATCAAAATAGCTCTTTTTAGGGTTCCGTATATAAAGAAGAGTACCTCAAGAACCAAAAAACTAGAATGTAATATTTTAAGAGGCTTCCATAATAACGTGATTTTGATAATCCTTTGTTAGAGAGTCCGACTCACACTGTGCCGGATTTTTACGTTTTCAAACCTAAGAACTGAAGCCATATAATCCTTTGTGCTACAGTAAACATAAGCGGTAGCTAACATAAGGTTCTGCACATAAAGGGCTTGGTTGAATGAATTTACAAGGTTAAAGAATCTTTACTTCAGTGCCTAGTTTGTTTTTATGATTTAGTAGTGGCATTGAGCTAATTAGTCAGTTAGGCTCTGTTTCAGCTTTTTGGTACATATTGTAAAGGTTTTCTAAACAAAGACATTTAACTTTTTTATGAAGTTTATTTCAAAATAAATACTTTATATTGTATCACAAAAGCTTGCATTGCACCTTTTAGTATCAAACGTCAGAATACTTTTAAGCTTGAATAAGAAGCACGGCTCATTATAAACTACAGCCTGCAAAATGCTGTAGAGAGCTCAACTCTATACAACAATACATTAGTCAGAAGCTGCCAATGCAATAACTGTGAAGCGTACTTCATTGGGATCACGAGCCATGAACTCCTTGCACACCTTGGCAGCATCTTCTAGCAGAGAATCAGGTGTAGTAGGGCCATGATTAACAGGGAAAGCCTTGCGGCCATCTAATTCATACAGAGACCCATCCTTATGAACAAATGTTATAAAATGATGGTTGACAGGCTCCTCAGCACTGGGAGTATTGGTTTGTCCCTCTTGGGCCAATTCCTTGTGGGCAGTGATGATACCTTCAGACTTTTCTAATAATTTTCCTCGAGCGGAAGCATCTATATCTTTGGCCTCATCTAAGAATTTCTTCATGTGTCCTTCAGCCAGCTCTATTTTATCAGTATTATTGGCAACACTGTGCACAAGTGCCACAGTGCCGCAAGCATTACTTAGGAACTGTTTCATATAGAAAATATTGCTTGAAACTTCTTGCCCCTTCGATAGAATATCGCTTTCTTCCTTTTGTTTATGTTCTTCGTAAGCATCGGAAACCGGGAAGAGGAGCATGACAGAAAGCACGGGACGAGGAACCCACGACAACATTTCAGGTTCCAAGCCCATAACATCTACGATACCCCATTGACTAGGTACTCCCAATTTCTGCAAAAACTTATTCATAACCTCAGGGTTCGATTCTAATGGGATTAAAGTTTCAGTCGCCATTTCGGTTTTATTTCTGGAAGTAAAATTCGAACATGTGAGGTTACCGGTACCTACTGGATTCAGATATTAATACGCAATCTCTATGAGAAATACATAATGAATTGTACTTACCAGTTATAAAACTTCTCAATAAATACTAAAACAAAGGCAGACTGAGGTAGCGTATTCGGGAAATTCAAATTATGATGAGTAAGTAACCCTGACCGATCAATACAATCCGAATCCGTCTGACTTTTTGATTATCAACATAGAGTAGTCCTTGTGAGGTGGGTTCATTAAGCTCATCAAAAGAGAATCGACTAAGTTGTTATTATATTTCAACTGATGTGGTAAACTTAAGCGATATTTTAAGCGCAAATTGGTTGATTCAAACGATATATTCATCTCTTCAACTTCAATATATTACATACGATCATGATGGGTGGGATGGCATGATGGTAGCCTTTAGAATCAATTTACTTTCCGGTGCTACATTAATATTGTCAAAATTTTCACATAATTACTCAAAATCAAAGAGATTCTGCGTGTTTGCTCCTGGGGAATCCGATTTAAAAACGGGATATCCGATATTCATATATTCGATTTGAAATCGGATAATGACAGTGATTTAACACCACATCACTATTCTCAACATTGCCGATTAAAAAAAAAAAACTTTTACCACACATACAACGGGAATAATTTTGTTATTCAAAATGTTTAGTTTATTAGTTTTATGTATTAGAATTAGATAGTTATGTGTTTATAAAAATGTACCTGTATATTTCCTAAAATAAATTTAAAGTTTTTGTGCGATTCCGTCGGATAACTTGTTGAAATGGCAGTTTGTGGTCTAAGAACGTTATTGTTGATCGTCTGTATTTTGGAATTGGTATGTCTTGCCGTTAAAATCTTATCGAAATGTTGATATTTCTATTGGCTGTGCCTTATTACTGTTCATAAGCTTACCACTTTTATTTATCATATTGGACTGTTTTTCTTGGAGTAGTGATTAGGTACTTCTTAGACCTAGTTACTGATGACCTCCACTAGGTACCATGCAGATTCTGATAATATGAAATCATATTTAAATGACTCATACTCAGTGGTTGGATTGCTATAATCATTGTTTCTTTATTACAGATCATCACAATACAGCGGCAAGTCTTTGATTTTCTTGGATATATGTGGTTGCCAATAATTGCAAACTTCACGAACATAATTTTGATAATATTTGGATCATTTGGAGCTGTTCAGTATATTACAAAGTATCTTTTAGCGGTAAGTCAACAGTTAGACGGTTTAGCATTATGGTATATTGTTAACAAGTGATAAAGAAATGACCTACTTTTTTCTTTTGCTTTCACCATGTGTAGGTGGTTCCATAAACAACATTATGTAACCATTTAAGAATTTGCTATCACATTCTTTATAACCAATCCTCTAAAAGGAGGAAGTTTTATGGTCCTGATTGAATTTTACTCATGCATGTGTGGGAATGGGTTAACGCTTTATTATTCCAAAGTAAAATTAAAGTAATGAATCTTTATGTATCCTAAGATAGTTAGGTGTCATTGAAGGAAATTTTAATAATGTGTATATTATCAAAGAAAACATCTTTTTGTTATGTAAACAAACTTGCCTTTCCACATTAGGTCATAGTGATGCTGGGCAAACTAGTTTTAGAATGTATGCAGCATGTATAAGTCAATCTTGACTCTAGTCATATTAAATTGTCATTTTTATTTTCAACCTTTCTCTTTTGATTTTACATGTTTGTGACTCCTGATTTTTTAATAAAAAAACCTTTTTATTCTTTACAGTATGCAATATGGAGTTTCATGTGGCTAGTATGGAATATATTTTTGATATGCTACTACCTGAATTTGGGCTCTTTGAACAGGGTATGATTTATTTTAAGATTTTATGTTTATTTAATTTTTCCCCTTATCAAAGGATAAGGGGTATCATAGGTTGAAGTAATTTATATATTTTTTAATATTTTTCAGGATAGTGGCCTGTTATCCCTGGGTACAGGCAGTGTTAGCTGGTGGGAAGGCAATGGTTGGGGGTGTCAACCAGTTTGGGATGAAGTGGATGGTCCAGGCTCATGGAGACCCACAAGAGTTGAGGGTTGTTTCATGCAGTGGGACCATGTGGAACTGGGACAGTCAGCTGTTGCTGCTATATTTGCAGCCACAGCATTACCACTCGCTGTTGTTTTGGCTTATAGATCCTTTAAAAAGCAGAAGCCAGCAGCAGGTAACAATGGATTCAGTTATTTTTTTTAATACTGATTTTAAGTGCTATAAACAGTAGTGCTCATTCACTTCTTTATTTGCAGATAAAGGAACTATGTCTCGTCGACCAGTGTATACAATTGAACTAAGTCCAACAGAAACAAACATCAGTGAAACTTCAATGAAACCAATGACACCTCGTCGAGTAAAACGTCGATCAGGTTCTCGGGGAAATAACTCGTCAGTCCGCAGGTCCCGTCGTTCATACAGAAACGCTGGATACTTATCGTCAAACGCTTCGTTGCCGCGCGAGTCGAGAGCGTCTCGACCGACGTCGGCGCACTCGTCCTACTCTAATTTCCACGCGGCGCGTCCTGTCTCTTATCACACAGCAGAGCGAGAAAACTTTCCTTGTGTAGAAGATGCCTATGACCCACCACCCCCAGTCGAATCTGTTCCTATAGTCACTAATAATAGGTATAACACCATAGGTCGTAGCAGTATGAAATCAGGTTACGATGTAGTCGGCCCTTACAACGAACCAAACCCACCAAGGAAATACGAGCCCAACATTGCATCTTATGACAATATTGAAAGAAATTATGAGACCGCACCCACATACGACAATAGAGCAGACAATATTACTCCTTGCGAGTCTCCTTCTTACGTGTACGGCGGCGCTTACGGCGAGGCGGCGTGGCAGACGCCGCCGCCGCCCGCGCCGCCCTATAGCGCCCGCGCCACGCCGCAGGCGCCTGGCCCGCCCGCCTATCAGCCCACCAATGATCATTATAACATGAATATAGCAGCTTAATTAATCAATAATGTTCTAGATGCTTGACCTTGCAGAGTACTTAAGTGCCTTACTTCAGTGATGTTATTTGGTAAATGCTGTTCGAAATATTGCTGGCCTTATAACTGTAGTCACTAAGTTTTGATTTATATTTAGATAATCATATCGAAATATTGCCATCAAGTGGTGTGTTTAACGAATGAGTGTTTCAAGATGTGAATGTGATTTTATACGAATTTTTTCATTTGGGTTTAGGTCATTGAGCGAGCATATTTTTAAGGAATTGTTATTATTATGTCAAGACATTAGCTTTAATGAAACTGTTAGTGTTAAGTTTCTGCCAGAAATAATTAGTTTTACATCGATAGCACGTGTCGTTATGAAGCATTTAAACTGAATTGAAGATTAATATAAATTATCCAATTGTTGATTTGATTGCCCAGTGAATTTATACTTATTTGTTTGGGCACAAAATAAGTTTATACTTACATTTTATATAGAATCCTAGCCTAAACCATTCCATTGACTTACATTCCAGAAGCTGATCCTAACATATTTTTAATGAACACAAGTAATGTATGTACTACATTACTTGTGTTCTGTAAATGTATATATCAAAATAAATTGTATAAAGATCCGTTTATTACTAAATTAGAAATTAAACAATAGTTATTTTATAATGTTATGGGAATTCCAGTGTTATACTTCCGTCCAATTGATTGAAGTTCTCGAATTACTAGAATCTCATAATAAATGTTTAAGCAAAAGTCGAATTTGTCTAGATAAGGTATAAGTAATCGGACTGTATTTGTTACTTAAGTCTTGATTATGAACTGTGGACCAATTTTGTACCTAGCAATTAATTAGATTACAACGAGCTTTATTAGGTTAAGTGTATAAGTTATAGGGTTATATTTGAACCAGACTATCTGGTAATTTTTATACCAAATATACACCTACTAAGCAAATACAGATCTTTATTTTTTTACAATTTCTCCTCATGATACCTACATACATTGGAAGAAGAAAATAAAAAGTAACGTTATATCGAGCACTATAATTTTATTCTTAAAATTAATCTTAACAGAGAAATATAAGACTTCAAAAATATATCACAAGGTATTCAATACACTGATCATGAATATTTTATAAAATTGCCAGCTATATACATAAATAAGCCGAAACAATAATTTACTAGTTTTAAAGAAAAAAATGTTAGTTACATTATATATGAATGATCATTATAAAATCGACTGATAACTTCCAGTTCACGAATTTATAGTCTCTTATGATTTTAAACTGATATGCCTATGACAGACTTTACAGGTAACTACCATAAGTACGGTAAAATTATGCGTCAAATTATTTTTAAAGAAATTCAATATTACTTTTGCGAAACCACGTAAACATTAAATGCAACGCTAAACGCGATGTATGCGTTTTTAATGATGTAAAATTGACTAGTTTAATTCATTCTTACATAAAAAATACTTTTTCCCATCGGGATTTATTAGCTTGTCCTGTTCCCTATTTTGATATGGGTATAGTATCTAAAGGTGTGTACATAACGGATGCCTTATTATGACATGTAATCCGTAGCTGGGTCACACTCCCATGGTCTGCGGGCGTCTGAACGCCACCCGCATGGGTCATGGGAGTGTCATAAACCAAGACTACGGTAGTGTTGTGACACTGCGAGGACGGAGAGGACGTTCAGATGGCCGGCAGGGTTCGGCGCTCGGCGGGCGTGAGCGCGGGGTGCCACACGTCCACTATGAGCACCAGCCGCGTGCCGGTGCCGTTGTGCCACACCTCGTGCTCGAAGCTGTCGTCGAACATGAACGTCTTGCCCACTTGCCACTGTCTGACAATTGAATAACACGTTTTAGCGAGTTCTCAGATGAAATCATATAGGAGGCTATTATTAAGATCTTAAAAAACATGTATTATTAATTACACTAAAATCAAAAGTGGCCACTTGTTTATCTCACCTGGTTTCTTGATCCACTCTTAAGTATGTATCTTTGGTATTACTGAGACCTAAGTGCATCCGTAAGCGGCAGTTGGTAGGTCCGACATGTGGCCGGACATGGGTGCCTGCCTCCATAGCGCTGAACTTCACCTGCCCGCGTCGACAGCCCACCGCGGCGGCTTCCGACCGCACGATCGAACACGTCACCGGTGCCCTCTTACATCTATTGGGAATTTCTTGGCCGCGAACGAACAAGTCCAGTTGCGACCATTCGCCGCGCTCCTTGAGACCTTCTTTTTCTTTCTCATATAGAGCTTTTGCAGCTTCTCCTTCTTTCAAGATTTCTTTCCAAGATTTTTCTAAGGCGCGAGCTAACTTTGCATATGGAGTCTGCTCTATGTTCCACCATGGTTGACTTTTTAGCCGATCTACATTATATAGTGATCGTTGCGCTGGTGATAGAAAATGGCCAAGTGCCGCTCCACGCTTGTGGACTTCATGGGCTTCTTTGAATCGGCCCAGCAAGAGGAGCGAGTCTCCAAGGTGGTAATAAAACCGCGGCTCAGTCGCTGGACCGACGTCGCCCTCCAATGCTTTTTGGAATGCCTCAACTGCTTCTTCGTTGCGGTTATGTTGAGTTTTCAGCACAAAGCCATGGTGGGCCAGTGCTACGCGATCGTTGGGCCACTTTTTAAGCGTATCTTTAATGACCTGTTCAGCGAGGTCGGCCCTGAAACATATTGAAGCATATTTTTATAACATAATTTTTTTAATACAGCAAGAAAGAATCAAAATTTGATGGAAAGCTACCTGTTAGCCATGAGGAAAGACACTGTTAGATTATTGTGATAGTCGGGCACGTCAGGAAACCGACGAATGAGCAACCTGTACACAGGTTCCGCACTTAAATAATTACCTGCGAACAGAAATAGTGTATTATAATTTTCTATTATTATTTAGGAATATAGGTATGTATATATATTCATGGAATAAAAATGACCTCTAAATCGTATTCTGTCAAGCGTTCTTAGCGCGACCTCGAGCAGCCTGCGGTCGGAGAGGCGTTCGTTCATCTTGAGCAGGTGCAGGTAGGCGGTGATGGCGGCGGAGAGCAGGCGGTTGTCGCGGCGCGCCTCGGCCTCGGCGTCGGCGGCGCGCGCCAGCAGCCAGCGCGCGCGCGCACTGCCCGCCAGCGCGTCACCGCCCGCCAGCCGCCGCGCCCGGCCCCACGCGCCCTCGCACGTTAGTACACGATACACTCACACACGCACACACACAACCGCTCACCCGCCCACAACACGCACTAACCAGCAAATCACTCGTATTAACATCGATTTGCTTTCTACTTCGTGTTTGTTTTGAGGCAGGTGAGCAACAGTTCCTAGTCTAGGGGAGACGATGTCGTCGGAGGAAGGCGGGGGCGACCCGCGCGGGGTGCGGGCGCGGGACGCAGCCCGACCCTCCGCCGACAACAAGTCCAAAGGAAAATGGCACAACGAGCAAAGTATGATGGATGCGAATTTTGGATGCAAAAAATAAAAATAAGTTAGTCGAGCCACTCCTGAAAGTTGATATAATAGTGGTTTGAGAAACGTTTTTGAAAACATTTTGAGGTTGAATCGATTGGAGTAGTCAAATTCCCCCTAGGTCTCGATTTCTTGTATTGTTGGTGTATCGTTGTGATGACGTGGAAAGCGAGCAAAGCTATTACAGGCTTTAGGAAACCCAAAAACTCACTCGGTAGCATGCCAGTTAATAACAATATGGACGTGCAGTTTAAAATTAAATAAGAAAATCAAAACACTCGAGGTAGTCATATTAACAGAAAATAATGATACACCAACAATTATTTTAATTTAACAAGGCAAAGACACTCGATATACCTAATACGGCATCCTTGCTGTGTGAAGGATCATAACATTGAAATTCCGAAAATGTGTTTGTTTGTCAAGCAAGCTTTTACGCTAAACTCTGACCTGATTTAGATAATTATTGAGATAGATGTGATTTAGACACGGTTATAGACTTTTTATTTTGTTCCGGGGAACAGTTTCCCTGGGCCACAGGTGTGGAAAACAGGTCATACTCATATAAAGATACAATATATTTGAAGAAATAATAATAAAAAAAAAACTTTGTAAGTGCTTACTTGGCGTAGCTCTTCCTCCGCTTGGTCGAGTTGCTGGCGCCAGTACTGATCACTGGGCTCTCCCGGCCAGTCGTCCTCTATACTGTTCCCACCATCCTCTGCAAATTGCACATACAAGAATTTAAAAAATATAAAGAAAAAAAGTGAAAAATAAAAACACTTTGTTATTTGGAGCAGTTCATAGACAGTTGCCCGGATCTAGGGCTTAGGGAATAGATGAATGTTAACTAAATCTGGGAGGTCAATGTAATTACTAAGTTCTAGATCTATTCAGAATCTGTAATGACGTATGACACCTATGTTACATACTTAGATATAATTCTAAATAGGGTATGTATGTAGATCGAATCAGATGTTCAAGGCAATTAAATCTGAAATGAACACAGAACCTAAAATATGAAAGCACAAAACAAATATAAGTATATTAATGAATAATTCATATCCACTCACGTTACAGTTAGTCATGCCAGGGAGGGTTAATAAGTTAAGTGATGAAGCCAACTGCGAGTCTACGCGAGCAAGCGGACACAGGCATACAGTCGTGTTTACTGGGTTTTGGTCCGAATCGCTCCGGTTCGGGCAGACGCCCGTATTTAGCCTCCAGGCGGCTGAGAAGCTCTGCGTCATCCACGTCTGATATTTCTTCCTCTTCGTCGTCTTCTTCTTCATATTCCTCCTCAAGCTGCTCATTATCGATTATTTCCACGTCATCAGGTACATCGTCGTCAGCCGTTGGTTTAGTCTCCGCCGAATTTTGTGGAGTCGGAGCTGCTTTCTTCGGAGGCTCCTTTACTTCTTCAACAATTTCCTCTTCCTCCTCAACTTCTTCATCTTCTTCTTCGTCGCTGTACAGTTCTTTATCTTTCGTGATTCCTTTTGCACTTACTTCCTGTGAATTATTGGTTTGTCGTTTACAAAGAAGATTGATTGATCAATAAATGATTTAGAATATCGATTACAATCTTACCTTGGCTCCTATCGGTCCTTCTTCGTTTTCTTCTTCTTCCTCCTCTACTACCTCTTCTTCAATTTCTTCCTTTTGAGGTGGAGCAGATTTAATAACAGAAGCAATCTTTTCAGCTAGATTTTCTTCCTCAACTGGTTGGGAAATTTCCTCTTCTTCATCAATTGCTGCAGTCACGAAAAACTGATTAACTTATGGTTCGAGGAAAAATGTTGTATGAATGCCTGTAATAAATATTTCCTACCAGCTGCGGCTTCTTCAGATATGAGGGTCATTCGACGGTCCCTCACTGGTGTTTCTTCCCTAATATCGTGCTCTTCACTTGCTGATGCATCTGTTACGAAAATTGCAGTTCAATTGCCATAATTTGAGTTGATAGGTCTACATCTTCCTATGCTAAATGTGTGTGTGTATGGGATAATCTTTGCCAATTTATCAATGTCTCATATGCGAATTAAACTATAGGTACGTTAACTTTATTGGAATAGTTCCAAATCCCTAAATACAATTCACAATTGAATGAAATTGTTAGAAATTATTCAATCCCAATTCTATCTACTTATAAAAGTTATTCTAAGATTCAATGGTTTCTAATGAGAAAGTAATGAATGGTACGCACCGCGCCGGGCAGTGGCTCGACGCACGACGGCGTGGGTGGCCAACAGCAACGCGCCGCCCACGCCCAGCTTCAGCCACACTGCAACACACGCGCCACACGCGTTACCGTTGCGTACACCTCACAAACACCACGGTCAAAGCCGATAGCTAAAACTATGCCCGCACTGATTAATTTACGTCTGATTATCAATAAAATTTTGTCAGGTCAGTAAGGTTCTGCAATGCCAAAATACCTACGGGTCAGGAGTATCGTTGGGCAAACAAAATCGCTAAAATTGGGCGAAGCGGGCTAACAATGTTATGTAGCTTTTTTGTAGACAGCGCGTAACTGTAGTTTTTGGATGTGGATCTGCTATAGTCAAAACGCGAAAAGATGGACTCAAGAGGACAGCTGCATGGCTCCATCACGATTGGAACGCGGTGAAACTGAAAGTCACCAGTGTGCTCTTCGAAAAGCTCTACAAGCTATTACACTGCAGTCGTAAGATTTTTTTTCTGTATTTAATCATATCGTTCGCATTTAGTGTAAAAGGCTTTATGCTGCACCTACGGACGTAAAATTTGCACATAATGTTTACGCTGAAGGTGTACCTAATACGTACTTACAGGATTCTAAAACAGCAATGTCATGAAAATTACTGGGTCACATTGCAGTTAAAATAAACTTAAGGCCAAAAGCACTAATTGAGAAAAAAAACGTAGTCAAATATATTCTTACATCGAGTTGAGATTTCTTACACATATTGAAGTTTATCATGGATTTAATCAGTGGTCATATCAATCCGTCGCCCGTCTGCACGACATCCTCAATTATAATTTATTTAATAACAAGAACAATGAATAATGGTCATTTGCGTCGCATACATTTAAAACTTAACATGCCAAATGGTCCTTTGTCTCACATATGTATAAAGTCTTAGGAAACAAAAATAGCGCGACCGTAATGAGAACTTCGAGAGAATCTATTTTCGATGTAGGCTAATTGCAAAAGCCCTTTCCGCGTTAACGTAGACAAGATACAAGATACAGTTTAGCCATTTTCAGGTGATCCTAGAGTAAGGAGGTAGGTAAGCTAGAGCGATCATTATTGTTATTAATCGAACATAAACAAAATTAAATGTATGAAAATTTACAAAGATAAAGATGAAATTAATTCAGCAAAATTAGGTACACGTGAGTGTGAGTGGAAGAGTTAACAATTAGGTTTTTGGTCTAATGTAATTTGTAATATGTAAATTCAAAAGTAATCATTATAATGACAACTATTAGGGATCTAGATATGTATGAGATTTCTGTACGAGGTATATATATCTAAATATAAAAAAAGACCACTGATCTAAAACGAGCCCGAAAATTTAGTTTTCATAACAATACTTTTTTAAATAAATATGTTTTCCAATAATACATTACAATCGTTGCAACAAAAGAAAACAACAAATTCCGAAAAAAAGAAAAACCTGTGTTGAAAATTAAAAAAAAACAGAAAAAAGAAATCAAATACTTAGCTCACTAAAGCAAATGGGTCAAAATAAAAGAAATTAATTTCCACAACATTTATTTTTACATAGTTTTATGAAATAAACTATATCAATTGTTAGACCTGTTATTAAAACCAAAACCGATGTTTTAAGCAGAATGGAATTTCAATATTACGGTGTTAATGGGAACTATTTTATATTACGAATTATTAGCTAAACAAGCCCGTAATAAGCTGGTAGGTTAAGGTTTTATTATTGGCATGCAAATTAATAAAATTATATGAAAAAACTTACTGTGAGAAGCTTGTTCCTGTTCACGTCTTAACTCTTCTTGCTGTTTCTCGTACTCTTCTTCTTCGGCCAAAGTATCAGCAGGCTTGACGATAGGTGTGTCTTCTTCAACCTGATAAACGTTGAGCATATTTAAAAAATAATGAAGTTCAAATAAAATGATTGAAGTTTGACACATCTTAGTATTGTTCCAGCCAAAATTTTTGTCGTCACTGAACATTGCACGAGTTCTGGGCAGAAACGCTATATTAATATAATCATAGGCACGAATCTTGAGCTCTGACCTTCACCTGCGCAGAAGTAATTTTTTGGTTCCCTTTTGTGGTATGAAGTGAGGGGAGCGAGCTAAAGCGGTGATTGGCCCGCAGTGCATCGCGTCATAGCCGTCACTCGGGATTGGTTCTTTGCTAATAAATCACTTCTACGCATATGTAGATCAGAGCTCAAGATTCGTGCCGATAACTATATGAGCGGTATACCACGGAAGGTATAATATCTCAAGTCTACAGTCAAAACAGCTAACAAGCTTGATTCATTATTTAAAACCAACAAGAAAGATGGACCATCAATTAATGGATATACTATTTTCGAAAAATCATTACCAATGACAGCACAAAATTCAAACAGATCATAATTTACCTCAACTAAAGGTTTTCCCTTCGGCGCAACGATAGGTTCGATCTCAGGCAGTGCGTCGTCAATATCGTCGGGTTCTAGAAACTCTTCGTCCTCCGTGGCACCATCGTCAGCGTCTGCGTCATCTTCTTGAGCTATTTCGTTTGATATTTCTGAAATGTTTGTTAATATTTTACTACTATTTACAACAGAATCAGACTTAGTTTAGGATTTCTGAGATACAAATCACAGACACCGATCCCTACTACTATTATAAATGCGAAAGTAACTCTGTCTGCCTGTTCGCGTTCACTTCTAAACCACTGAACAAATTTTAATAAAATTTGGTACAGACATAGAGTTGGCCATGAGAAAGAACATAGGATTTTTTTTATCCCGGCTTTTTGAAGAATTCTCTTGGAAACGTGATATAACCGAACTCTACGCGGGCGAAGCCGCTGGCGGAAGCTAGTTTGAAATAAATGCTGAAAGCCTATATTATGTCCATCCTTTGGTTCTAAGCTCCACGAACTTTCAACCAAATCAGTTCAACCGTTTTCGAGTTATATTACATTATTAATGTGCACTAGTTAATTGCTTTGTTTAGCTTATTGAGGTTTTAAAAATTAAATGTAAAAATATCACCTTCGCTTTTATCGTCATCATCAAGTTCGGGTGCGGGCAGTTCCTCAGATAAATCATCATCAGAAACTTCCTTCTCCAGTCTCTCTACTTCCACCTCTAAATCTTCTTCTTCATCCTCGTGTTCTTCTTCTTCGTCCTGTAATATTTTATCATAGTCATCCTCTACGCTAAATTATTTATTTTTATAATCACATCCATAGTAGTCTACAAATCAATGTACTGAATTAGAAATGTAGACTATAAGCGTAATACATCGATTGGTGCTTATGTCTGAAAAATACACCTTTACATTAAAACAACATTGCATATTAAAGTTTAAATGAGTTTGACAAGTGCATACATGCACATCTTTTTTGTCCATGCTGAAAAATCATACCTAGCCATAATATTAAACATTCAAATATCATTGCTTCAATAATCAATTTTTTAAACTGGTAATGTGACAAAACAGACAGAAAATTTATATTAACTTAATTCGCGAACATAGTATGTTAAGATTCAACAAAACTAAATTCACAATAATAAGCCATACCACAGTGTAGTTTCACTTCTGTAATGTTATTAATAGCGATTCTTTTTATTGTTAGATTTAAAAAAAAATAATATCATTAATTTATTTAATAAACGCACTAGAACATTGGTGCCTCAAATTAAAATTTTAAAAACAAAAGCTTGAAGATGTTAGTGCCAATCAAAATGAATCACTCTTTTATTGTTGCCAAGCATCACACTTTGCACCTCATTTTCACGCGATTCATTGCCACCCTGATTATTTTCGTCACTGTTTTCTTCATCAGCACCGTCATCATTGTGTTCAATACTATCATTTCTTTCATCATCTTGGTCATCATCTTCACCTGTATCGTTTTCGTCTACCCTTTGTAGGTCGTCATCTTCGTCATCATCATCGTTATTTTTGTCGTCTTCACCACTATCCTCATACTTTCCATAGCCTTCTTCTATTTTATCATCATCATCCTGTTGAAAGTTGTAATGAATACAAGAACTGTACGATCAAATTTCAAACTGTTACCACAAAAGCAAATCAGGACAATAAAATTATATAGACCTCATTTGATTTGTCAAAACTTCTTTCTTCACCGTTGTCATCATCTTGTTGGTCAAGTTCTGCATTGTCTTCATCAGCGTCTTCATTATCATCATCGCCATCTTCATCATCATCACCATCTCCGTCATGTTCTTGACCATCGTCGTCATCGTCAAGTTCATTGGAATTTTCATCTTCATCATTGTCTTCACGCTCGTCATTTTCGTCCTCTTGCGCAGAATCTTCGTCATCTTGTTCCGCATGTTCATCATCATCATCACCATCGTCATGTTCATCATCATCATCACCATCATCATGATCATCATCATCATCATCGTCATCCTCATTATCATGATCATCATCCTCATCGTCATGATCTATTTCTTCTGGACTGTGATCATCAATATCTTCTTCATCATCATCCTAGGTCATAATCTTAGTAAAAACATTGCTATACACAAAAAAACATAAATGCTACGTTTATGGAAATAGAATATGGATATTAAATACTTACAGAAGTCTATGCAGTTGATCCACTATTGTAAGATTGTGGAACTTGGTAAATAATATAGTAATAAATGTTTATAAAATGATATTGCAGTCAATTGTCTTTCCTTGTTGTATTATGTATGTTATGTTGTATCTATTTTATTGTTTTATTGGGTCTACTTACATGATGCTTTAGTTCTAGTGTATGTTCGTCATGGTGGTCATCTTCCGGTGCATCTTCAAGCCAACCTTCTAATATTCCAGAGTATTGAGACTCCACAGAATTTGCTTCCACTGTAAAGTCAAAAATAATAAACTGTTAAAAATTTTGAGCAATGTTTTCAAGTTATACAATGTTGAAAATGCTTAAATAGTGCAAAAATGATTTTGAACTGCAAGTGTGGAAAAATGGGAACAGTTATGTGTTACATTGTCAGTCTAAAATTAGTTTAAGAACTACTTTTAGTGATGGATTTCTTTGTCCTATCCTAGAAAAAAAAAGTACATCTTAAAAACTCTGTTAAAGTTTACTCACATTCTGTAAGACCTCTGTTTTCCAATATAATCAGTCCAATTAGAGTTACGAGCACAGCGAGTAATGAGAAGAATATGATCTTAGCACACCAATGTCCACCAGTTCCATGTTCATTGGGAGAATGCATAAACACATCGCCTTCACCAAGCGCCGCAGCCGTACCACGAGGTGTTTCGTCTGCGCCTAACTCATCTGAAACGCAAATAAAGGAGCGATGATCCAATAAAACCTCATTGGTATGCAGAACACATATTAAACCTTTACTGCATATTTCTTACCTTTCTTCCTCTTCTTATCCTTACGTTTCCTTGGCTGAACGTCCCCTGACATGGTTCACAAAGACTGGCGCTCCCGAGGCGACAGAGATCCACTTTATTGTTTCATAACCCTGAGTAAACAATGAACATAAAGACTTGCATATAATATATTATGACACGCGTTATACAAGTATCCAAATGCGCAATTTTCATGAATAAAGAAAATGAATGGCGCACGATGAAATGTTAAAATAACCTACGTACAAAACTATGTAATGTACCACCGCAGCTTTCTTCAATTTATTTTAGATTTTAACCTAAAAATAACCGGCAAAGACAGCTGAGGAGGGAGACAGGGATAGACGAGAAGTTTACTTAGTTTAGAAATTATTCCACGTAACTTATGCACGATAAAGTTACAATGATTATTTTAACAGATAATAATCCATTTGCGAAAAATGAAAACGAGTTCATTACGTAACAACTTACTTTACACGTATTTTAAAGCTAAATTAATAATGTTCCGATTTAGTTTATAAACAATTTTAAAAGAATAACATTGAAATATACTTTTGAGTTTCAGCACGATATCACATATTTCAATTTTGATTGACGTAAATGACGTTTCTTAGGTTTGGTTTCCGCTCTGTCAAAGTGTCAACCGAATGTTTTTCTGTTTTGAAGAAAGTGTGTAAATAAATGTAAAAAAGAAGAGTTATGATGAAAGTGCGCGCTTAGTGAATTCTATTCATACTTATTTTTTGACAGTGGGAAATTAGCTAGGCTATCCATATTCCTTGAATCATAGAAATCTCGTGCGCAGTTATTGAAAACAAGTAGATCAAAATGACTGAAGTTATAACTTTATATGATGGTTACTCGGTAATGACTGGAAAAGATAGGATGTCTGCAAATTGCAGTTGTACTCTGGTAAAAGGAGTCAATAACATAGTAGTAGACACAATGACGGCTTGGGATTCACAGAAAATAATTTCTGGTAAATAAACCTTCTATTCACCTGAATGTAAACATATAAAAAAGTAAAATTATCTAAAATTTATGTTTCTTTCTTTCGCAGCATTAGATAGAAATAACGTGAAACCAGAAAATATAAACTATGTTGTTTCAACTCATGGTCATTCAGACCACATAGGTAACAACAACCTGTTTTTGATGGCAAAACACATAGTTGGGTTCAGTGTATCTTTTCAAGATGAATACCACATGCATCCTTTTGATAAAGGTAATTTGAGAACCTTATATTTATACTTATACACAAATATTGTGTAATGTCTGTAACAAAATGTATATTTTCCACATTTCAGGTGAAGATTTCAAAATAGATGAAAATGTCAAAGTAATCCCAACTCCTGGCCATACATTATCTGATGTTACTGTGATTGTAACATCTAAACCATCAGGAACCATAGCTATTGCTGGTAAAAATTAATAACCATATTTAAACCATAGTAGTAAGAATCAACCATATTTTCCCCTATTTTTTATGTTTAATAAATACTCATTTTTCTCAGGAGATCTATTTGAAAGGTTTGAAGATATTGAAAATCCAAACATATGGCTGGAAGCAGGAAGTGAGGACCCAGTGCAACAAATGAAGAACAGGTCAAAAGTTGCTGATTTAGCAGACTGGATTATTCCTGGACATGGGCCCAAGTTTCAAGTCACTGAACAAATTAAACAAACACTTCAGAAACAAGTGGGTCCGGAAACACCTTCATAAGATCAAAACTTTTAGGCTAAGGCTTCAATTTTTATATTTTTGTTGAGATAATAAAAATTACTTTGCAATTATTTAAGGATTTTGCTTTGTAACACTTATCAGTATTTGAATAGGGTCCAAGTATTTAAATAGTATGAAAACAAATAGAATGTTGATTTATACATAAATGGAAATAAATACTATTATACTTTTTGGGTTTGGGTAGATTAAATAAAAATCAATTTAAAGGTCAGATTTTAATACACATAAAGAAATTCAATTTGCTAAGTTTTTAAAACGAAGCAGATTTACATTACACAAAACTATTGATGAGGACACTTGTAACATTTAGTATAAAATTTTGAAAAATACGAAATTTTTTGACACCTGACTATCTGAGATCAAATCAATGTTACATATTAATTAGTTAAATACTTTGTAATATTATGATATGCGATAAAACAAAGCATTTAGGAACATGGACAGCAACATAATATTATCTACATTAATGTGATTAAAAATGATCCAAAAGAAGTTTTACTGTAACTTGTACCTCTCACTATTCTATGAAAATCTAAACAGTAAGGAAATAACCTTATGGTTTTAGAAACCTCTTAATGTCAAATAATTTCATTAATAATACAAAACGGACAAAGACATAAAACAAAAACTAAAAATAAATTCAAATATGAGATAATTACCCTTCCCCAGTAACATGAAATATAAGTTCCCATTTGATGGTCAACAAAAATATTCGTCGAATTCTATGAAATAAGCGAGACATTAATTTTATTACGAAGTAAGTAGGTACATAATAGTAGACTAGATTATTTAATATAAAAGTGTTTCATACGGTGAGACGACATTTTACATCACGTGAAGCGAGTGTTGAGCTTTCACGAATAGACAATGAAACATTGGTGAAGAAAAATACACTAACCTCCTCTTTTTGAAGTCAGTTAAATAAAGCTATTGATACATTTAAGGGACAGAGTGCTTTCAAGATCACGCGATTTTATTCAGCTTACAGACGACTCAAACTAAACAATAAAATCGAATGGAAAATATCCTTTCTAGTAAGAATGAAATAAAGATGCTACGATTATAGGAAATAAATTGCATTATCTAAACCGGGAGTGCTTTGTATATGACTCCCGAGCCTACGACTTTATAATTACTTGCATTGCAGCCATGGATTCGTGACCTTATAATCAGATCTTACATTCACATCTTCATAACGATCACATTTAAATACAAAGTTATTGTAAACTCCAATAGTGAATTCGTGTAAACATTACGATTACACACTGGCCATAACAACATTCATTTACAAACATTTTAACTGTTTACTTATGTATACAAAAGGCATTTATATCGAATGGTTTACGTATTGAATACTCAGCTAAGAATAGAAAATTGAATAAACAGTTAAAATCTTGTGTTTTGCGAAGAATTTTAATGATTAATATTTATACAACATTTGTGGCACCCATTTTCAATTTTGTTATATCAAAGTACTCAATACAAATACTTAGATATTGCTACCAGTGATACCTTCTACAGAAATCCTCGTGTCCACCAGTCCAGGCCATAATTGCTGCGTGCAATAATTAAAAAGGAATTTCCTATTAATCATATTTTTCTATTATATGCTATTAGAGCAAATTTCATATCACAGCCGTGGATCACTAATGCTACAAAGCTCAAACATGCCCATATCCATTCCGAACGTTAATCGATAGCTGCAACCAAAAGGAAATATGAAATATTAATAAACAAATATGTATACATAATAATATATTATAGAATAAATAGAAATATTATGATAAATCAACAAAAATGACAAAAAATACATCAATAACGGAACAAGTTTTATTTCGATGGTATATTAATAAAATAACTCATTTGCTTTAACGAAGACATCCTTATTTTTATCGAGTGCAACACCTCATCTCGATTTTATACATAACAACTTAACATGCCAATAAAACATTGGAAGCTATAATGTAAAGCCTAACAAACTGGCAGCTGACATTATTGCGAGTCGAAGAACGAAGGTTTTATATGCGGTTTACCTGAGGGTCAATACTCGTAGGAACTGGTTGCTGCTCATCGATGCAAAGGTCTGAATCGGAGTCGGTCCTACGCAGCGAGCTGTCCTGTGGACACAAAACATACTGTTTACTTTACTTTTGTTGGTAAAATATTCCTTCGGCTAGAGAGCAGGCAGCGGGAACGAGAACGGCGATAATATATGGAAGCATACTAAGGACATTGTCGATTTCTCTGCAAACAAAATGTTTGAAATAAAGCAGTCTCTACATATTTGTAACAAGAACTCGAGCTGCAAAAGCCTCTAGAATAATTTTTCACGTATATTTCTCGCCAAGCATAATGGGGGCACGCAGCTAACTTCCGAGCACTACCGACAAGTTGCTCAAATTCCGCACGCATCTCCACCACTCAATGATACCTAAAAAGGTGCCTGTGTACTTGAAACGCCCATACATATTGGCGATACCTAGACATCCTAGTGTTCTTAATTTTAATATAACTTACCCCCTGTGTATACTGGTGCGTAGTAGTGAGTACCCTCGCTAGAGGCCTCATGAACGCCGGCAAGGTTTCCGTCAGAGGCGGGCGCGCGTGAGTCAGCAGTGGTTTCAGTAGTTTGGAGTCTACTGCACCCCATAGACGTGCGAGGCGAGCCTTCTGTCCAGTGCCGCCGTCACCGCGGTCACGGGGCGTGTCCTGGTGTACCAACGTATGTATGTAAACATGGTGTTTGTCTTGGATGGTGACATTTCAATATTATGTACAAAGGAATGTTGGGAAGTTAGAATCAATTTGAAAATTTAATTTATTCAGATTATATCAGCTAACTGTCATGAATGTGACAGTCAAAAAACATTTTAAAGTCCAATTTACAGAAAGAAATAAAATCATATTTACAACAAAACAACGTTAGGTCAAACGGTCCTTAATATACAAAGGACTAAGTTACTCACAGGTGGCATCAAAAAGTTGTTAATGTTACACACCATGTTAAAGTTGAAGTTAGTGAAGTAAGTTTGTAAGTGACAACTGATTTTGATACCCTCTGCTTGTGTAATTAAGGGCAGTGTAGAACTGTACAGTCATTTCAAATGCAGTGATACTTGGATAAGTAAGTGAAAAGGTGTGTTAACAGGATGTAACAACTCAATTGAATAAAACGTAAAATTCAAAGCTCAAGAAAAATGGCCAAAATGATAATTTATCCAAGCAACACTACCCGTCATGTTATTATTTCTCTAAATTAACATTCACCAAATACATGCACGGAGATTTGTGTTATTTGCATAATGCTCATGTATTTCATGCATGTGAGTGGTAAATACTATATACTTAAATAACAATATAATAAAAATACAACATACTTCGATACCGTTTAGTTCCCAAGGCATAATCACTTCCTTCGCTCCATTAGCCCACTTAACTACCATGCGGCCTCTCTAGATATTAAAAGAAACCAAACAAAGCAATAAAGTAAAAGTAATACCATGCAAGATACAACACTACATTTATAGTTTCATCTGCTTCTCTTCATACAGTGGTGTGAAAATTCCAAGAATAAAATAGACTGTGAAAAAGTTAGTGGAAAATTACTGTCTTAAATATTTTCAGCCATAGTGCAGAATTGTCTTTCAAACCCTGTTTGTAAAGTAAAATTTGTTAAAGTATCGATATGTGCTGTCAATCCCTATGGTGTTGAAGTTTAGTAAGTTAGTTAATAATTATTTTTAGTAAGACTCGTGCAGAATTGTAATGCGTGCATGTATTTATTAGTCTTACTGTAGCCCTGTCGCAACTGGCTGGTTGCGTTGAGTCCATGTTACGTAGGCCGAAACCTATGTCAGCGGGCTGAACAACAAAACAGTTTTTAGTTACGTGTTAATTAAACGCTAAGGTCAATTCAATGACACCTTTGCTAATTTGACGATTGATGTAGGAAGGGTACTCTATGAAATTACTCGAGCGTAAAGAAAGATAAAACACACAGAGTGAGCGAAAAAGATTAGCGAATTGTATTGAATAAGTATTGTGTAATATAAATAAGAATAAGTCTTGTAATTTCAAAAGTAACCTTCATCTCGTGACATATAAATAGGTACCTACACAAAAATAGGTAAATTAATCTAATGACATGAATGAATCTGTAAACCTTCCCCAAACACTCCTACGATTATTCAAATAAAATTGTAAATACAGAATTTGGTACACTTTGGAGTTTGAAGAAGATTTCTAAACGTCGTTTCTCAACCTGAACACAATCGTCTAAAAACTACCAAGTTCTTAAACATGGAACATGTTAGTAACGTACAACTATCACCCTATACCCCCAAAAAATACGGTACAACAAAGATTGAGAAACGCAATGCGTGATAAGCGCTCGGTATGAACATCCAAAGCTCCAGTAAGGTGCAAACATAGCGCTATGAATACGTACCGGTCCAGCAGAGTCCGTGGCCTGGTACAGCTGCCACAATAATGTAGTTATTAATCACATGCTTGCCCGTACACACGCTTCTAACGTGCCTTATGTACGAATACGAGCCATGATACGTGCGCGTCTGCGACTGTCCTACAGTGCTCTGATGACCTCAATATGGACTCTTTATACAAAATATTAAGTACTAGTATTGCTTGACCAGTTTGCCTTTGTACAGTCAGCTACATATACTTGTGAATAGTGCCAATTATTTGTCAAAGACAATTGACGAATTAAAGTCGGTAATATTTTGTATAAACATTACGTTCATGCCTTATAAACTGTTTAAAAAGCATAAATAATGGACGATCAACGATCCGGTCAATTTTGTCGTTTTTCTATCGACAATTAAGTTACATCCATAGGTATTTTATTTAAAAACATATGCTTTCTTAGATAATTATAAAAGGAATTGCCTTAACCAGGATACTTTTAAAAGGCAAGTAGGGAAGTTAAAGAAGTTAGAAAACGAAAAAAAATAAGGCACACAGAAAGCAGCGGTTGATTGAAAATAAATAGCAACGAAGAAATGTTACACTCTACGATTTAAAAACTTTACTGAAAAATTTTGGATACCGTCCCAAAACATTTTAAAATGAAATTTAAAAAATATCTAGTGGACGTAAGGAGTTAACAAATACAAATGAATGTAAATGAACGAAATGCTTACTAAATAACTGTTTCGCCAATCGAAAGTGAAAGTGATTTCGTCTATTTCTAGTAGAAAACCAGTGTGATTCCAGCACTACTTTACAAAGTGTATCAATTAAAACTTCTTGCAACCCAAAGTTAATTCACAATATTTACAGGGGAGTAAAAAAACTTACGCTTCTGACATCCCGGTATGGTAGCGCGTCATTTTCATCGTTGCCCGTTTCACTGAAAATTAAATTTTATTTAAGTAGATTGTTAAACACATTAACCTGTTGTCAGAGGTATGCTGCTCCTAAAAGGGCGAGTCTTTGTTGTTTTCAAATAATTTGCTACTTAATAGAAAAAATAGGTCATTAGTTGCGTGTGCTGATAGTACTTTTGGTCCTATCAAACAAGACCCTATTTAAGCAAATTTTCGTAGGGATCAAATAAAATAAGGTCGAAATTCGGTATGCTCTGTAAATAATTGTAGCCTGTATTGTTTTGCAGATTTTTCGACATGTCTGGTCGATAATATATGATTTTTTATAAATATGGGAACATATAAAAAATATACTACATACCCAGTAGGTATACGAAGATAAGCGAGCGCATGCGTAGCGGCGCCTCCTTGCAGTACAACAGTGGCTATCACAATCAGAGACGTGGTCGTCAACATGGCTTGCCGCGCCTCTGACACCGTGTTGCGAATGGCGAGCGCGAACGACATCGCTCCTCGAAGACCTGGAAATATTATATTGGAATGATTATATGTATTTCTAAGTTAGATAATTTTAATAACTTACTACTACTTAGAAATTCTAACCGGTTATTAAAATTATAAAAATAATTAATAACGCTAAAAGTCCGTATCAGCTTCGAATGGGAAAGTCTAATAAATAACCAAGAAGTTAAATGTTCGGACATCTCCCATACTTGGACGATCATATTTATTTTCAAATTAGGTATATCAATGTACCTATTTTTTTAATTACTTATGTTCTACTGTTTTGTAGCTCAAACTATTGAAGTAAGCAAGCACAAGTTTGCGTCAAAGGCGGTTAGGCCCCCGCTTTAATAAAACGTGAATTGATTCTAAATTAGCTTTAGACGAGACCACAATATGGAGTGGCTGTAGCAATAAACTTTTACCTTGTTTACCGAGATAGGTACAAACAATTCCTGCGGTTAGAGATTACGGAATACCCCAAGATACAGAAATATCGTACCTACCTATTTTTTGTAAGTATTACGTGTTATCAAGTATTTTTTCCTTAAAATATTCTTTCTATAAAATAAGATAGATTGGCCTGAAGTCAGTGTCTGTAAAATATTTTTGTAATGGGCAGGTAAATTTTTGCCGTGTAGACGCTCCTTAATTTAAACAAATCAAAAATACCTGAGAAGAATAACATGTGCTGGAAATTCATAGGAATGGGCGGTTTTCGTCCGAGGTTGAGCAGGAACGATAGTGGGTATATGTTGACAGCGCGTCCGAGGACCGATGTGATCTGTCTATGGCTAAGGAACATTATGTCTATGGAAAATTGATCACAGCCTAAAAATAATTCTTCCTGCAAAAAGGCGTTGAACCACTTATAGGTACGACTGGTGTATTTTCTGTGTTACTTACACTCAAGCCTTGTCCTTAATTATCATTGAATTTTGGCTACATGATTTGTACCAAGCATCGTGATAAACTTCATAATCTTTAAATCGATTCGTAATCTTGTAAATATAGTATGCTTTATTGATGATAATAGATATATTAAAAGCATTACTTTGTAATCAATAAGGCAAAACAAAAGTATGCGAAACACTTATGATTCTGCATTGATTTCAGAATGCATAAATAGCACCTTTGATATGGCGAAACCCTAACGCAAAATACACATGACGGAGTAAATTAGATTAACTTAGCACTTCAAGAGATTTGAGTAAACTCTGATCAGGCATTGTTAGGTGCTTAGACCTGCAGCTTATTCGATAAGAACAAGATTTTGACATAAGTAAAATTCAATAATAAGTATATAAAAATGAAACCCGTTTTCCGTTGTACGACATAACATGAAAACGGCTTGACCGATTTGGCTGAAAATTTGAGGTAACTTAGACCCGGGAGAAGGTTTTAGGATTTTTGTCACCATCCGGCTACGGGACGCGGGTGAAACCGCGGGCGAAAGCTAGTCTAAAATAATTTCAAAAGGATACAAAACCAGCAATAATAAACCACGGATCAAAATGATGCTTAGGAAACGTGAACATAGAGACGCCGATGTACGTGAAGATGAAGTTCTCCGCCAAAAAGTTCAGTAGCTCGAACAGTTGCTTGGTGCGATTGCGCGAGTCCGATGATAAGTTGTTGTATGTGTAGTGAGCCTGGCATATGCCGCAGAATAGCACTGCTACGACACCTGTGTAAAGAAGTAATATTATAATTATAATATATCAAGGTAATATAATAAAATATACTTTAATAATACTAGTAAGATGTATTTTCATCATTTGTTTTAACATAAAAAGAGTACTACAGAAATGTGCGAAAGATATGCACAGTATTCGTTTGTTTAAAAAATATAGGCACTAAGTATTAGCACAAAAATATTGCGTACAAAGGGACAGTGTAACTCCACGACAATGAAATAACTTTTCAAATCGGTTCGTCAGTTTCGGAGCCTAATCAATGTAAACAAACAACCATTGGATTGTTTTGTTATTTATTTACCCTTTATATCATTACTATATAATTATCCAGCAACCTATTTGTCATATACGTGTTTTTTTTTATATGTGAGTATAATAATGTTATTACAATCTTTGTTGTCTACAAGTTAGGGGACTCTAAACATTTTATTTCAATGTCACAGTCCTAAGTCAATTTCACAATAGCACTAACGGTACCTTTGTTTATTTCCGCTAACCACGAAGAAATGTTCAAGTGGCGACATCATTAACATAAAACAAACTAGGCCAAACGGCCGGAAATTGTGTACCAACTCAGCATTTGACTCGACTGTCTAACGAAGCGATTAAGCCGCTATGACAAAAACTATTCTTTACGCGGTGTACCTATTTTAAAACTCGTAAAATTTTCATTACAACTCAAACGATAATTTCTAGTGGTAGAAACAATAATATTACATCAAAGAGACTGTCTAAAAAGCCAATGCGGAAGTTTTCTATTCATTGTAGAATCTCTCTTTGAATATCAATAGATCTTTTTAAGCTAAGATTGCATTGAATCGAAGTGTTTACTATTATCTAAAACAATACCAAGTTACGTTTTCACGTAACAAAAGTTAGCCGTATATCGTTTAAATACCAGAAATACTGTATTTAATCATTATCGTGTATTCCACATACACTACCTTAAAAATTTCGTATTACAATGCCAAACGAATACCAACCGTATGATCTAAGCAATAAAGTCCACATTACCTGTCAACTCGCAGACTTCAGCAATCAAGAAGGCAGCATATGACATGAGTACGAATAACGCCGACTCGAGTAGCGGCCACTCGCGCACGTGAGTGAACTTGGTCATGTAAACATTGGTTAAGGAATCATTGCTTATCTTTGTAGTACTAAAGTCATTGTGTATGAAGAGTAATTAATATTTAGACGCCACGTGGACGGTGAGTCAGACAGATAAACAAAAATTTTAGAAGTGTTTGGATTACGATACTAATGACGGGGCGTTTTTTGCCGAGTTTAATTATATGGCTTAAATTCGCGCCATTCGGGTGTTTTTCGAGAAGGGTTAAGCTAATGAGAAAATTACACAAATATTTCGCCAATCGCATTGTAACGCCTGTAACTAGAAACTGCCAATGAATAATAAAAACTTATAGACACGATAACAATTCACCCAACTGTGAAATTGAATATGCTTTGCGTTCACTACTCCAATTAAAGTGATTAACAGACATCATTAGACATTACCTTAAATATATTTAAGCATATTAATGTGCGAAAATTATATTGAAAAGGATATCAATGCTGTCAAACATCCCATAAGAGCTCCAACCAGTAGCGACAAGCTGAAGATCCCAATAAAATCTCCGATAGCTCCCAAGAACGCCGTGATTTCAAACCCGCCATCATTGGAATACCTCAACTCATAGTTTTGTATGGCTCTGTAAAAATACAGGAAAAAATATAACGTTGATAAGCGTATCTATTGATTGTCGAAGGCATGCCATTAAATATATAGAGCTATTACGGTCTAATGTAGATAGCAGAATAAATAAAATAGTTTTTTCCGACTTTAATCTCGATTACTGGATAACGGTTAATCGTCACAATTAATTTAAGTAATAGTATAAAATATTATGAAATACAGATATAATTTTGAAGACAGAATATTTCTACCTACTCGTGTTAATATTTTGTGTTTTCAAAAATAGCATATTGTGTGCAATTATATAAAAAAGTCTTTATTGTATAAGTGATTACCCGCTGAGTACAAGAGCCACTGCGTCATTGAGAACGCTTTCACCGAATATCATCGCATAAAGATTGACATCCACCTGTAACAATATTGACACGTTAATTCTGACGATTGCGTGACAATGGGAGAATACCTGAAAAAACGCTAAGCATGTGACTCAGCTGATATGATAAATAATGGCGTCTGATGGGAGAGACAACACCGTGGTATTTTACTTTAATTTTACACTACATGGTAATTGCATGTTTTTGTCTGTAAACTAAATATTACAATACCTTTTCGGTACCAGATTCTTAATTTAATTCATGTTCCTATGTTCGGTAAATACGTAGGTACGATAGTCGTACCTAGGTGTTTGTGCGTTGGTCTAGTAACTTGATAGCCTTAACTATTTCATAAAACATAGGCACCGAACATATGAGAGCTTCTAAAATTACATGTGAATTCGATATATTTTAGTAAGCACAAATCTTAAGCGCCCACCGCTATATTTCGAATACTTCACTTATTTCTATTTAAGGCATTCGCTAAAAGGAACCTCCGTGTTTGCGGTCGTAAGTATACGAGTACTTGTATCACTAGATAGTTGAATAGCGAAGTAACGAAGTAGATAACGTAATTTATTCCAAGTTGATGTACTTAGATGCCTTTCAACATGTTATCCACTACATACCTACACAAGTACATAGCTATTGAAAGTTGGTTTATTAATATATTCATTATCCTCATTGTCACATTTGAATACAGACACACATAATACTTAGGAAAACATGATAAGTTGAATAAATGATAGTGGTGTTTTACCTTCAATTGTGAGAAGATGGCGAGTACTGTCAGAGGGTCGGTGGGTGAGATGAGGGCGCCGAAGTACAGTGTGTCTAGAAAGGTGAAGCTTGAAGCCAAGGAGGCTGGCATCAGCTGAACGCAGCCGTACATCAGAGAGCCGATAACCAGGGCTGATAGTGCTGTCCCCACCATCGCGAACGTCAATATCGCGCCCAGATTGCGGAAGAAATATTTCTGTGAAGATGAATGTAACATGAGCACAGTGCATACTGTTGATACTCCATACGATCTAGTTAAATTCTAGATGGATTGTTGTCGCACTGCTGGACAAAAGCATCTTGAATTAGTGTATGCTAAGTGTGGTTTAAAACCCACTTTTGTAATGTGCAACCTGTATTTAATCGAATATTTTAAATTATTACCGCAAGGTAACTACACTTTAATAGGTTTTAGTTACTATAAATAAATAGCAAATGATTTCAGGAAGGAAAATAATTCAACTTAAACTGGTTTTAACTACAACTAGTCCATTAAGCTAAAAATAAATCGATTTCATATTGATATTCTTTCTGTTATACACTTACCCTTTTCAAGCAATATCCAGCATGGAATATGATAGGTGGTAAAATTATGTTAAAAAATATCTCAGGATCAAATGTTGCCTTCAGATCTATCTCATTCTGTTCAACATTTACTATTTCTCCTCTAAAGCTATATGCATAAGTCTTATTTGGTACTGGAGCATCTGTACAAAAATAATTTACTGTTAATCCATTTGCTAATATTAATTTGGGGTTTCACAATAATTTGCTAATACATAAAGTTATCATAAAATTTTAACTATCAATTAGGCGTAACTATGATAAGATTACAAACACTTAAGTTATTAAATAAAGAATTCCATTGAGACAAAAAAACTAACAAGGCCATACTGTTCTGCATGCAAGTATATTAGTGGTATAAAAAGTCTAAGTAAAAAAACTCTTGAAGAAGGCGATTGTCAAGGAAATTATGATTTGAATAGTTTTTTTAAACATATTTGACAGTTGACAATAAAAATTATCAGACTGTGACTTCATTCGGACCGTTCCATATCAATTTGTAGTGTCTCATTTTAGACTAAATCTCTTTAAAATTAAATCGGTAACACTGTATGTAAGTAATACAAAAGCTTATAAATTTTGCCCTTATAAATATACTACCTCATTAAATAATATGACAATGTTAATATTCCTTACCTCCCGAAGACACCTGCATTTTATCAGGGAAGTGCAGGCGTAGCATGTCTGGTGGGACCGATAGATTGTACTTTGTTTCCGGTGCAGGGTGCACATTGATGTAGGTAACTTGGTTTGTACTAGCTGCATAGCGAATTATTGCTCCCACGATAAGACCTGGTAAAGAAAAAAGACACTGGTACTTAGCTGAATCCGGTTAGACTGGAAGCCAACCCCAACATGGTAGGGAAAGGCTCGAGAGATGAAAGAAAAAAACATTTAGTTATAAACTAGTAGGTTTCTGTTGATAATAAATGTGGTATTTTTATATTGATTACATCAATAGTTTCTCTTAAAAATGTGTGAGTACACCTAAAACTGGAATATTAGTTTCTAGAAGTACATTGTACTTTTCAATGGACGCATGCACAATTAAACTGTTATGTAAACAACACTAGAAACTGCAAACCAGTAAACATCACACTGGTTGTTTGAAGTGTTACCTATATGTATTGTAAAGATGAATATATTTTTTTTGAAAATGGGGATAATTAAGAAGGTAATACAAGAAGTAATTAGTTAGCATTAAGTATTTAAAACCATGTACATTATATTTAAAGTGAATTTAAAAAATATATTTAATCTGAACATACCTAAAAAGATATCAGGGTCAACAGGTTATCCAAATAAAATGTATGTATTGCTTAAGTTTGATGTTACATACAATATCATAGACACAAAACGGTAATTTAGCGGCAGATAGGTACAAACAGGTAAATAATAATTTACTTCAAGGTCTTAAGCATCATATTGAGTGATCACATGACCAGTTACTGTTATTATAAACTAATAAAGCTTTGTTAGGCAATATAATATGAGTCTCACCATAAATAACAGCAAGTCCTGTCTCGTGAAGCCAGCTTACACGGCGGTGTTTAAATACCCAAATAGTCAGCACAGTTAACGTTAATAGACAGGTGTATATTAGAAGATTTAAACTGTCTATACGATGCAGTAGTGTGGCTTTTGCGTCCAACGCAATGTCTGTTCCAGAAGCTTGACATTGTGCCACTAAATATAAAAGAAATGACGCGAAACTCGGAAGGATATTCATGATTTTTAGTGCAATAAAATAAAGTCGTCACATCACATATATCCGCACTGAATTCAAAGTAAACATCTATTCAAATAACGTTTAAACCTTCAATAGACGGGACAATCCATACACATACAAATAAATACGTAATAAAGCCCAATTATATCTCGTTCCAGAAAAATAGTCAATACATTTTTTACACAAGAACAAACCGTACAGACAACCGTGAGTGAGATTTAGAAATAGCAACTGTCAGTCAAACCTTCAAACCTGTCAGAAAATTGTCAATAAACTCGTTTCATGCCTAATAGGATTGATGTTAAGCATAAAAAATAGATTTTTAACTTCAGATAATTTTTCAGTAGCGTGTGTTGAATATGACTATTTTTAAAAAAAGATGCCATATAAACCTTGTTATTTTTTTATTATATTTTATTTTGATTGTGTTTATTTCAACGCAAAAGATAATCTTAATTTTGTAAACTTTGTAACCTTGCTTATTAAACAGTGATTGGCTGTTTAGAATCGACATAAGAAAATTACGCGCGAAGTTTAAAAAGCGAATGAAAATTCTGTCGTGTTGGTTTCATAAATGGTTTTATCCTTTAAAATATCATTGGTTTTATCGTATCGTGCACTTGGAAAAGTGGAAAAATAGCTTTCTATGAAGCATAGTCACTTACATTTCAGCAGTTCAGACTGAGGTAAGTATTTTTGTAATTGTAGCTCAGTTCAGCTATCCAAATATGCAGGTATATACCTACTACCCGTGCCAATAAAGAATGGGATTAGAAATGGCGGCGCATCTATTCACTTCTCGCTCGCACATTATTTCCGTCTATACTCACTCTCTTTGGTACCGACTGACAAAAAAATAACGACTTTGATTATGCGTTCCCCCCCTTTAGTGATATTGATACGGTAATTGCCGGCACCAGCAAGATGTGAAATTTTACTGGAAATAAACTAAATTATAATATTTATTACATCCTTTTATTTCAAAACTAGCCTTTGCCCACGTGAATGTTGCGCATGCGTAGAAAGTTGAAGAAGAATAAAAAGTAGCATATATGTAGTAGTAAATTAGCCTAAGCCCAAGGAAGGCCTTGGGATTCAAGCTATCTCCATACCAAATTTCATCAAAATCGGTTCAGAGGTTTAGCCGTGAAAGCATAACAGACAGACAGAGAGACAGAGTTACTTACACATTTATAATATTAGTATGGATATTTAAAGTTATGAAGCGAAAATAGTTTATATCCAACCTTACCCTCTCCGCGATTCAGGTAATGGTTTTGTTGACAATTTGTGTACCTACGTAATGTAGTCTCAAAACGATCACAAATTTAACTAACATAAGCTTTATTTTAATTCATGAAATAACGAAACACTTTCAACGGTAACGATATTTTTTAACGTTATTCAGTTATTAGTTTTTATTGTTATTGCATTGTTATGCTGACGCTCCCAGCTCAATGAGCCGCCATTTCTAATCCCATTCTTTATCGGCACGGGTTGTACTTAGTATCGATTCTCTATCTATCGATGTAATCATTTCTAGATTGATTGAATAAATTGTACTTAAGATCATATTTATTGATTGTTTATCTTTTAAGTCTGGCTGCCCGTCTGCCCAATAAACTTATCCAATTCAAAAAGACATCTGAAAATAAAACTATTAAATCTCACAATTAAATTATTATTTTTTATGTTCTGTGGGGTTGTAAATCCACCGTGATATTTTTAATATGTGGGCAATATTGATTTACGGAGCGCAACTACGGAATGCAAGTTTTATAATGTATAATTTATTGAATCCCATAAATACTACAGTTTGGAATGTCCGTTAGACAGATATGTAGGCAGGTACTTTGCATTGTATTTAATTGTGGAGTAGTGCAAGTATTTATTTAGCAACAGTAGCGAGAACACCACAAGCCCAATCGATTGCTATTCGTATTCCGACAATCTTTGCGTTAGTGTGTTGCTACGAATAAATTAGGTACCCGATTGTATTATGTATTACGAAAGTTGCGAAATTAGATTTAAAATATTCCATTTGACTTCTGAGTACCAATATTTGTAGATTATACCGAAATGAACTAAAAGTAGATCCGTTATAAGTGCGTACCTACATAAGTAGGGGAGTTCACGAGTATTAAAATAAAAATAACACACAAATATGTACACAATGGATACATTTTCTTTTTTTTTATTCATATAAGGCAGAAATAAGAGTGATGTCAAAAGTAAATTAGGATTGTTTGCATGCCCACAGTGCCCACTACGGTAGATCCGCCACTGCTTCGTGACTCGATCTCATTAATTGCTGTGTTATATATATCAATAACAATAAATAAACTTTAATAACTACTGGTTTTATAGACCTATCGTATACCTAATACTAGTTTGATATTAATAAATGAAGTGCTGCATCCCATTGTTTTAAATGAAGAGACGACTTTATTGTCTTGATAAAACTAGACTAGGTATCGTTTGAAGTGTAATGTTACAAGATTTCTCCTTTACCTAGTTAATATATACACAGATAATATATTATATACACAGACACGTAAATACTCTACACATTTTCTAACCACATGCTACTTACTGGTGAAAAAACCTGTATTTTACTTTGTTTGTTTGTAGGTAGTTACATATATTATGTTTATTATGACTTCAATTTGTTATGAAACCATAAGTGTTATCAGATTAAATCACAGGCACATCTATCACGAGTGTTTGTTTTATTGTGGGTTAAGAATTAGATTAATTAAATGTAAGTCAAGATGCTCAAACTGGTGCTTGAATAGAATTATGAAACAAAAAAGCTTGGAGTTTTTTATGTACCTATGCTTCAAAGGCAACGCACAGTGCTTTCAGTCACTGAAATAATTACAAAACGAATTAAAATAAAAATCCAACAGGTCCCACTGCGCTAACTAACTAGTTAAGAAATCGATAGTTTTTTCGTAATGTCATCATTTAGCGTTTTCTTAACAAATATTTTGAAATACTTATATAAATGTCTACCATACGTCCTTCCTTGCTTAAGAAATTAACGCATATAAAAGGCCTCGTAATTACGTTCAAGGGTGATTTGGAGACCCTGCTCATCGGTTTAATAGCATTCTATCGGATATAAATTAATATTAAAAAGGATACCAAAAACTTCTATCTTATTTATAGTTAAGGTCGACCAATGACGCAGTTAAAGTGATCCAGTAGGTAGGTGATTTGTGATTTGGCAATCAGTTCTCTACCACAGTTTCTATATTGCTATCGCAAGCAAATTGCGGGTACCTGTACCTACATAATTGACTCTAGGTTATATTCACCAGTTTTGGTACAGACCTAAACCAAATCCTTTTTTAAAATGCAATAATAAAAATCATACAGATTCTCGGAAAATAATTTACAGTTCTCAAGGTGCTTTTATTTGTAGAGGATAACCGGTTTAGTAACCGGAAAATCCTAAATGCATATGCCTTATTTGTTGTAAGGACAGCATCATTCGTATTCGGTATCTCGACTTCAACTTCTTACTTCAGAATTGTGTTGCTGGGGAGTTTGTTGCACCACTTCTTCTTCCCAGCAAAAACACATAGGAAGTGGTGAAGGGCGGGCGTTTTGGGGGCTGTCTTTTGTAGATTTGACGTTCAAAAAGTGCTGATTTTCAGCCTACTTTGAATAAATGACTTCTGATTTTGATTTTGATTTTACAGGTTAAATGGCCCTATTTAATCTCTTAACTGGCTTCGGCTCGAGGTTTCACCCGTGTACAGAGGGAACTAGGTACTTACCGCACCCGGATAAAATTATGTTTTAAGATTGAACCAATCGATGTCTGCTCAGCTATTAAAACGTTATTGAGGAACACACTACGTAATATCATATTTTTTTAAACAGTTTAACATTTTTAGACTCTGAATAGCGGCCATCTATTATTATCATTTACAAATGCTTTATTATCGAGGTATGCAAATCGTTCAGTTACTTACTTATTATGCGGCTACTACCTACTGGTTATTAAGCTAATAATAAATGTAACTAACCAAGCGCTAACTCGTGAAGAACTAAATTAAATAATAAATTATTTTAAATTTCGTGCATTTGGTTTTGTATATTTAGTTTGCAACATCGTCGATAGATACCATTTATAAGCTAAAACAAGGCTTGTATAAAATTACTGCAGCAGAGTTCACAATGTCCAAATGAATAGACATACATTGGATTTAAAAAAAGTAATCTATATTCAGTCTTCTGAGATTAAACGTCACGAATAAACTAACTACACCTGATTGGGAAAATAAATAAAGCAATTTTTTTTGTTCTCTGTAACTTTGCATCCTTAGTGGTAATTAAAACGTGCTTATAAACATAATGTTAGTTCCCAATAAATATGATATTCCTGTCATTACCATGTTCAATCAAATATTTTATAATACCACTTAAAACAAAACTCCTAAACGATTAATCGCCGAAAAATAATACTGAAAATTCTTAGGTATACCTCGTTTATTTATGTTGATGATTTCATAAATAATTGAGGTAAAATAAGATCTAAGAAAGTTATTTGTTGCAATAAAATTGAAAACATTGCGCAAAGTCATATTGGTAAAGTTAATCATAGGTTAAAGGAGGAAAATTAACGTTTGTTTCAAGGGATTTCGTTGTGCACTTCGATCAACAGTAATGTTGATCGCATGACTAAGTAGGTACCTAGGTACCTCTTTGTAAATAGCATGCGTAACAAACTATTAATGCAGGAGGTAAATCCCTTCGTTGCATGTTTAATGGAAATAATATAATATGTGGAATTTCTCCGAAAAAGTACACAGATCTATACATTCTGTTTGCAACATGTATTATTCCAATTTTTCAGTGGATGACAGTTGCAGAGCTTTTAACGTATTTTTCTTATAGTATTTGTATTTATTTTAGATAGCAATTATTGGTTAACTGAAATGAAAATGGACGTCAAAATCTTGCACCAGAAGGCACAACTATTTACTTTTAGAGAGTAAAGTGGTGAAAACTCCTAACTATATTTTCAATCCACTGAACCAAGTTTGCCTCGTTATTTTATACGAAAATATGTAGAAACATAAATAATATGTACCCAACTATGTATAGCCAAAGTTAACAAAATGATTCGTGTTTTGCAATACTAACAAGTATTATTAGATCAAAGTTAACTGTGCCGGAAATCTCTCCAGTGAATATCATCCTCCGAGCCTTTTTCCCAAACTATGTTGGGGTCGGCTTCCAGTCTAACCGGATTCAGCTGAGTACCAGTGCTTTACAAGAAGCGACTGCCTATCTGACCTCCTCAACCCAGTTACCTGGGCAACCCGATACCCCTTGGTTAGACTGGTGTCAGACTTACTGGCTTCTGACTACCCGTAACGACTGCCAAGGATGTTCAATGACAGCCGGGACCTACAGTTTAACGTGCCATCCGAAACACAGTCATTGGTGTCTAAGATATACTTAGAAAGTACATACAAACTTTAGAAAAGTTGCATTGGTACTAGCCTGACCTAGGATCGAACCCGCGCCCTCGAAATCTCTCCAGTGAATATATTAAAATAAAACATACTTACATAAAGACACCTTCTTACTTATATAATGTTATAAATGGACTCATCAGAGGAATTTGTAATCAGTGATTTGAATATTACCTAGTAATGCGAACATTAACAATACAGGTTTTGAACATTTAGGTGTATAATACGGTTTATGATCTCAAGTGTTTTAACAATTAGGTAGATGCATTTTTCGTATTGCTATCATCTTCTTAGTCTAAGGCGCTGAATGCACTGTAATGATCCTTGGGGAAGGTCAGTTTAGAGTACTTACCTAAAGAGAACGTCGACGCTCTGACGCACGTAGCCATACTGCAACGGAAATAATTATTGGGCTAATGATGTTGCCCTGGTGATGCTACCTTGACCATTTTTCGCATAATCAATCACACATTATATTGAAAATTCTAATAGAAAAACAACAGTTTAATAAAATTGGTGGTAATTACCAGATTGAACTTTAAATGGTGTATATGATATGTATATGAAAGTACCTATACCGTTAAACTTTTGCAATTTGAGTCCTTTAACGGATTACGTAAACACTACAAGGACTCATACAAAAAGGTTAAAGTAAAACTTTTTGTGGGATAGGCATGACGCGTCAGGCTTGTAATTACCTACGTCATGTAAACCTGAACAACAGTCTCTCTATCCCTATTGGACGGGGGTTTCCATACAGGTTCCAATAGTCTACGAGTTTCACCAACGTCATGACGACATTACTACGAATCCTTTATCTCAGCTGCCTTTTAAGTGATCGGTTAGTATTCGTAGCGCTACAAGCTGCGCCAACGCATTCAGTGCGCGTCGAGTTTTGGCGCGCATTACATGTTTCGACTTAATTTAATATTTTATTTACGATAACTTATTCCCTTTCAATAATTTAAGAAATGTTAAGAACTAAAAACTAAAATATTTTTTTCTCGCAGTGTAAATAAAGTGATATTTTTTAATTTATTAAATTAGTGTAAACTACAAAAATGGAGTACAAACTTTTGGTGTTATTTGCTGTTGTGTGGATTGGGTAAGATTTTCTTTTAATGACTGCTTGAAGTAACTATGTAGTATACAGTGTAGATCTGTTTTCGTTTATTGAAAATTAAAACAATAACGTACCTGTTTGAGCATTTTAAATCATGGTTGGTTGTCGTCACGTCGACGACATTGTTATTGTTTGTGACCGCAAATTATTACGTACTTCTTCGAACCCTGAATAATGTTCGTGGAGTTTGCAAAAAAATATAACCTAAAGCTATCTTACAATAGAGTGCTAGTTAGCAGGTAGTTTGATTAATAAAGATTAATGACGTGACTCTTCTATTGTTTAGCTGTAATTTGAGATCAAAAGATTAGTTACGCTGTCAAAGGATTGCTTTTAAAATTATTAATTGCCGTTTTTCTGAGCAATAACAGAGCTATAGTTTTCACAAAAAAACATCAGCTTTCCTCTGCTGTCACGCGTCCAAAAATTTATAAAAAAATCATTAATTATTAGTTAAGCTTGCGTGCCCATTCCTATAAATAAACAACAATTTATTATATTATTAATATCTAAAAAAGTTGTAAATAAAATAAATTATCTTGACGTATACTTATGTAACGTAAATGCCCATCCTTAAGCTTTATGTTCCTATTATCTTTAGTATACGTAAGACTTATTTTTTTATTACATAAAAAAATACAGACTTTACTGAAGTTGACAGTTAGCACCAGACCCTACTACTTATGTATCTTCTTTTCTTATTAAAGCTGAGGTCACCATTCGGCCATAAATATTTATTTGGCAATGGCAAATTGGTAATTTTCCCAAGTAACCTTTCATTTGAAGAAGATTAAATTATAATCTAATTAAAAATACTTAAATTGAATATAAGCGAGGTATCTGAGCTGTAGCTAATAATTATGTTCTAACAAATTGATGCTTAGTATTGATATGGGCAGTAACTACACAATTTGTGTAATTGAATGTTTGGTAGACGACTTTGGTAAGCACGTAAGCTAATTGGCGCCATAAGTATGGCATATATAGCAGTTGTTTTAATCTAATAAGTGTACAAATATAATGTGGGTATTAAATCCCGCATGTGCACAAATTATAGATAGCAGTAACTATGTCATTTAATTAACGAGGTTAACTTTCCCTCTGTTTGGATGGCTTAGCCTTATCGCAATAAAACAATGGTAAGCAATAAACAAATCACAAACAAGTACTCAAATTACCTTAATATAGCCTGTTTAAAGAAGAACATATTTTTAAATGGTAAAGATTAAGATATAGCTTCCTAAATATTTGTTTTTGGGTTGGATCTATTATTTTGGAAAAAAATAAAAGTTCTGAATGAATGTGTAATTAACAGATTTTCTTAAAATTTCTTCCTCTTCAGGAATAACTGACGTGAAACTCAGACATTTTGTGCAGTGGATGTATAAATCTATGTATAGGTATATCTATAAAATTGTAACTGGATACTGCAAGGTAATATAGACTTTATAGTTCGTGAATAGGCGCAAAAAAAAGGGTAACGGCAAAAAGGTATGACACGTAGGATCAACGTCAGAAGCCAAAAAGTCTGACGACCAGTCTTGCCAAGGTGTGTAATTGAGTTGCCCCAGTAACTGTGTTGAGGGGGGCAGATAGACGGTCGTTTCTTGTAAAAACACTAGTACTCAGCTGCATACGGTTCTTTAGACTGGAAGCCAGCCCCAACAAAGTTGGGAAAAGGCTCGGGAGATGATGACGTAGGATTATTCAATTATTTTAATAAAATCTGTGTTTGATATTTATGGGCGCATTATGTAGGTCCATATCAAACCACAACGATTCTCAGTAAGTAGTATATCTAGTTGAACGAGTTTTGGCATTATGTTTGGTATGTGGGCGGAAAAAGAGGGAAATATAGGTAGGTAAAGTCAACTTAGAGCAAATGGCAAGCGCTAGCATATAGCGTGGATATGAGGATATAGCTTAGAAAGTATTTTATAACGACTTTATAATCGTAAACGGTTATATCTGAAGATGTACCTATCTATATGTTGGTACAATTTTTTATTGGAGGCGATTTAATAATTTTATTTATCGAAAGTAATTAAAGATGATAAGATGTAAGTTCCTATGTTAAATTAATATAAGTAAAACAAAGAACTATGCGTAAACATTTCAACATAGCCACACAGGTAGGGCTAAGCAATTTCCTACTATGAGGGGAAAAACCGAGCAGTATTGAGGATATATCAAACTGCATAAACACCTGTTTGGATAACTTTATATGCCGGTCAAGCTGGAAAAGCGGTTTTTTAGTATCAGTAGGATAGTCGTAACTGTAATTAAATTAAACGCAGAAGGCGACTGGGTAAGTATACGACTCTTAATATTCGTCCTGATTAATACCCATGGATTGAAGTGACGCGAAACGGTCCGCGTCAGCTGATTCGTAGGGATTTCCAAGGTGTAAAACAAATAGTTGACCACTAAAGTCAGTGTGGTCTATCAAACTCACAACTAGTTTCATTCAAAACGTAAATATTTTCCTTATTTTTCAATTTTCCGTGCAGGTAACAAAGTGTAAGAAGAAAAGTTTTGTATGTATTATAAATATGTATTGTGTACCTAGTCCTTAATCATTGACTAACTTCCACGATATTTGGGCTTTACGGGTTCATCCAAAGATTCATTATCCTCACACAGAACATTAATATTATGTTCTGCAACCCGCGGTATGAATCCATTCGGGTAAATTGGACTAAGCAAGTTTTGGGTTAATGGAACAATTTATCATGTCACCTTGAATTAACTGCGTTGCTATGTGTCTTTACCACTTAATACCGCATAAATAGGGCCTACAGAGAATTTTATAGCAATTATATATTCGAAGACAAATATTAAATTTTATTACATAACGTCAGCCTTTAGCAGTGTAATTAGTACCTTTCAAAACCTTGCTCTTTTATCACTAAGTACCTATAAATTTTATATTTAGTAATTGTCAGGTATTTGTAACAGTAGGTTACTTGGAAATTATGAATGCATTTTGTGTTCAGCAAAAAATCTCAGTTACGAAGGTTTTCCTCGCGGAAACGGGGCACTGACTTTACATTGACAATGACATACATAGTTCTACGATATTTTAATAATTCAAGAAAGGGCCTTACCTTAAAAGGTCTTACGCAACTAGTTTATCAAAAGGCATTGAACAAAAGGGAAAGTTAAGTCTTTATTTGAGACTCAAGCTATTAATCTCACAGTAATTATTAATATCGGGTTTTTTTTATTAACATTGTAGTTTGCATCTATTCATGCATTAAGTTATACCCAGTATTTATTTTGACTTCTAAGTGAACATTTCTTATAAATTATTTTTCTTATAATATTTACTTAATAGGTTTAAAATAGTTTTACAAAATAAAATACTGTAGACACAATTTTCTCCCTTCTTATGTCGATTTTATTATGGTCCACACAATATCTCAAGTAGAAGTAGAAAGATACCTCGTCGAAACTGAAAATGTCTGCCTGAGAATACCATAGACCTTTAAAGTAGCCGTCGACATTTATAATAATTGGATATGTAGAATAAAGAGATTGCCAGGAATCTGCTTACTACAAACCACCTACCTAGGTACTACAATCGCTTAATATATCCTACGGAAGTCTGTGGCACGGAAATGCGTGCTTTTTCAATGAACATTGATTAAGTCGTCTTTGATAGAGCAATCAGACAGGAGCGTGGTCATGTGCGACACTAACTTTAGCACGAACCAAGTTAGTCACGTCTTGCAAAATGGATCTATTTAGTTCAATGCTCTTCATTTCTAGTAAGTATGGTCTTCTTTACGAAGTCTGTGAATGATTTTGCTTGAAATATGGGTTAAATGTCGGATGCTTTCGTATGCAAAACTTGTAACACTATATTGTCTTCGTCTTACATACAATACTTGCAAATTACATACTTTCTTTGTTGCTTATCTGCTTAAAGAATACATTAAAGAATGTAGGTTAAGTTTAGGGCCAGTTCAACGAAATACTTGTTTCCATTCGCAGTTTCAACACTATAGTAACTGGTTTAGTTGGAGGAATTATAAAAACCATTCAGCTAATATTAATAAATATTTCATTCATAAGCTGATATAATTCACCTAAGTATCTGTAGGGTTTAAGATCACTTAAGTTACTCGTAATCCTGTTTGTTTGCAGATAACTGTAATAATACGTAGTATTCTAGTATTGTTAACTGGATATTAAGTAACAGATACTCGTGGTAATTGTAAAAATACATTCTCTCGTCTAGGCACGTGTTACCGAGTAGGTATTATCATTGGGAAAATGATTCAACATGTTATGAGGAAAAACTAGTTCTAGCTCTCCATTTGCATAGGTAGGTACGGAATATGTTTCTGTCTCAGGAGTTCATCTTAGTGTTTCTTTTTGTATCTGTTATATCTTACAGTGAATATTCTTTATAACATCCTAAAGTAAAAAGATTTTTTTACGAGCAGAGGTTTTTATTACGAATCAAATAAATATGAAGGAATTCTACGCAGATATGAAACAGGTTTCTGAGACTAAGTACTTATAGGTAGGTATAGTAAGATATGTATAGCTTTTAATATTTCTGATAACAATCCTTATTAGGGATTATACATAGGCAATTTACAAAACTAATTCCAAAGTTCAATATCCTTGCCCCTTTCGTAATCTGTGTCCTTTCAGAGCAATCGCAAACATTATTGGATTAAGGCAAAATTTGTTATTGCTTTGTGGTCAAGTTGTAATGTCGTGCGTTTTCGTAAAATGCCTTTTGCTTTTGAATGTCTTTGAGTAAAATATGTTCGACCAGAAGCCTGTTAGCCTTGAGTACTTTCTGGGTTCCCTCTGTCGGATTCTCCGGAGTCTCAGGGGAAAAACCAAGGTTTCACCTGATAACTTGATCGTTTAATGTATCTACTAGCATTGTACGCACCAGTTTAATTACGAGTTAATAGCTATCGTACTTTGTATGTTGTGTTTTAGAACATGGACTGCTAAGGAATAATATGTTCTAATTAGACAACTTCTGAAAATTGGTTTAGAAAAAAATTACATACGGTAGTAAACTACCTAAAATTTATTCAAAAATTTAGAGCTTGTTAAAATAATAAGAATCGAACGACATAAGTTTTTCTCAGAATTGCTAATGTTGATAATTTTACACCAAACCGGTAGTCTTGCAACAGTTATCTGTCCCAAAAATTTGAATTTTTATAAAGAAAACCTGACAGAATCCTTTGTAATAATAATTTATCAGTGTTAATAACTTGGCATATAGGTTTTACATCAATAAACTATGTCATTGAGTGTACGTCTATAAATATTTACAATCATGTATAAAATAGAATTATCTGTTGAAGGAATGAGATCAGGTAAAATAATAAGTCATTAGTGTTAAACCTTAGATTTACCTAATCTACTTCATTAATCACAAAAATAAATAAGCTTAAGATCGTACAATAGACACGCAGAAGAGATTATTTAAGTCCTGACTAGTTTTCATTACCGTTACTTGTATATAATTATGTTTCTCATTATTGTTCTTGACTTGTGCCAAATAAGCGTATCTAATCGATAAGATTCCATGATTAGCCTTATCCTTCATAGCTTCATTCGGGCTTAATGCTAAGATTGCCTTTGGAATGCCATAACTATGTAGAACTTCATTGATCATAATTAGAAGGGCAATTTTAATGGACTTCATACTTCATATTAGTTCTGATAGGTTTATAGAGATGCTAAAAATAATAGACATACTTACGTTTGTGTTTATCCATATAATTTATAATCCTGTATATCAGGTTTAGTCTGATGGAGATAAACCGGAGCCTGGAAATCATGTTTGCTTTAAAATGTGTTTTTTTTTTTTTGTAATAAAAATGCGGTTATTATTAAACTGTAAATGTTGCAATTTAAAATTAATATAGGTCTTACAGATGTTCTTTATTAAAGAAAACATTTGTGTTAGTAAATCCCTAGTATGTAAAAAAATTAAAAAACTGTATTTCCACTAACGGAATATGTAGTCACTATAAAAATAGCCAATCCTTATATTAGCTACGCTGCATAATACATAATTGCTTCATATTGCGTTTATAAGTTGATTGAATTAAACAAGTATGGAATTTAAGTCGTGACCCCGCCTTTTATGGGCAGTGGAACTTTATTGTTTATCGCTGATATTGACAAGAAACATGTGTTACCTATGTACCTTCATTTAGTTCCGCTTCCTGCATAATAGAATAATTTCAAGTAAACCAGAACAGTATTTGTTTAACGAGAACTGATTAAAACAGCTGCGGTCTGACAGTCTACTCAACTAACGAATTTAACTTTTGTTACAGAAATGCTGAAATTTTGAACTTTTCCGGAGGATCGAAATCGAATTACACATTCGCGAGAGATTTCGTATTTGGAGTCTCTACAGCTGCTTATCAAATTGAAGGAGCATGGGACGAAGATGGTAAGAAACTTTTTACTTAATTTAAAATTGCAGAAGTACAATAAGTAAACACTTACAAGTATTCATAACTGATTCCAGGAAAGTCCGAGAGTATATGGGATCACCTAGTACACAATAATAAAACATTTGTCAAAGATGGATCGAATGGTGATGTGGCGGCTGATTCATATCACCTTTACAAGAGGGATGCTGAGATGGTTCATGAACTGGGTGTTGACGTCTATAGATTTTCTATAGCATGGTCAAGGATCTTGCCAACTGGTCTCACAAACGAGATTAACGCTTTAGGTCTCAAGTATTATAGTAATCTTATTGACGAACTTTTGAAGTACAATATTACTCCCATGGTGACTATTTATCACTGGGACTTGCCACAGAAGCTGCAGAATATAGGTGGATGGACAAACGCACATATCGTTGACTACTACACAGATTATGCAAAGGTTTTGTTCGATAACTTCGCTGGTAAGGTGAAGTATTGGGTGACTTTCAATGAGCCGATGCAGACGTGTCTGGAAGGCTACGGCGGTACATATAGAGCTCCTGCATTGAACAGGCACGGTATTGCTGAATACCTCTGTGCTCACAACCTTTTGAAAGCACACGCGAGCGTATACCATCTCTTCAACGAGAACTACCGTCATGTCAATAAAGGTACGAATCAGTTTATACTTCTCTTGCTTGGAATTTGTATTACATTTGCCCTGTAAATATAAATCTAAATTCATATATTCCAGGTAAAATTGGACTTTCGTTGGACTCGAACTGGGCTGAACCCAAAGAGGATACGCCTCAAGATAGGGAAGCTGCAGAATTATACTTAAAAACTCACGTGAGTGTACATATTTAGAAATAAGTATTTAGCTAACATTGTTATCTAACAAAAGAATCACAACCTTTATCGGTACGTACTGTCATTCAGAAAGACTTCTCAGCTCTCAAGGTCAGATTTCACTGAAATGTCATTGAACCAGGGTACCTACACATACCTACCTCGTACGAACTGCCTTTGTTTAGTGGAACGTAACGACGACATTCAGGTAATAACCGAAGTATAATTTTGGTGCAGATTTAGTTACGACTAATTATAGCAGTATTGAGAACATACTTATACTTTTTTAAGTGAAGAGTACATTGCCATGCACCTCGACATGATGTTTTGAAGTGCATGGAAGTTCAAAATAAATTGATATAAAACCTGTTTATCAAAACCTGAATTTAGGGTTTCACTCATCGACGTTTTGAATGAAGATAAAGAAAATAAATACCTAAAATTTCATCTACAAATAAATACGGACTCTCCGTAGCAACAGTAAAATAAGCAACACAAACGTCTAAAAGCACACATCTCCAAAGATACCTTCGGTCAATACCCTGTCGTTTGGTTGGCATGGCGGAAAACATTTGTAATATAAGTAATTTATGCAAAATCTTCTGTGAATTCCAGTTGGGTTGGTACGCGCACCCAGTTTACTCGAAAGAGGGCAACTACCCTGCCGAACTCATAAAGTTAGTCGACGAGAAGAGTCTGCAGCAAAACTACACTCGCTCCCGACTTCCAAAGTTTACTCCTGAGGAGGTTAACTACATAAGGGGAACTGCCGACTTCTTCGGGTTGAACCATTATACCACTTACCTCCTGTCTATGGCTGATAAAGAAGTAGGTGCCATACCCTCGCACGAAAACGACGTTGGTATCGTTAGAGTCCAGGATCCCAAATGGCCTTCCGATTCTTCTTCATCTTGGCTTAAGGTAAGTGTATTATAGGTACTAAAGAATTGTTTTTAAGTTTAAGTTTGATGTACCAAACTAGTCGCTAGGTTCCTAAAATCTATTGCATTGGATACTTACTATAGGATCAAATATTTAGCAGAGCAGCATACATATTTTCTTTTATATAGTATGATTTCTTACGAGTCTTTTGACTATTATCTAGAGTTGTTGGTAAGGAGCTACAATTGTCAGACAGTATTTAAGATTACAGTTTGCCTCGAGTCTATTCAGGTAGGTATTGAAACGTTACACATTATCTTATTCAATAAGTACTTACATAAGTCATGTACAAAGAACATCTTTCGTAATAAACCTACTGATAACAGATCCAGTTAATCTTCTTAGAGGATGTACTTGCTATACTTGAGAGTTCTGCAATATGATATCTGTCTAGGTTATTTAGATAAGTGGAGATCTACCTACACCAATATTTATTTTGAAGCTGAAGATATGGAAAGTTTGTTTAAAAATCCATCAGAAAATACTGATCCTGGTATACTGATTTCGACTTTTATAGGCTAGCCTTCAAAATTAGAACAAGAATTAGAAATAAACACAAAAAATCTTGCAATGTCAAGCGTTTATTTATTGTGATTTTAATATCAATCTAATGCTTTCCGTAGGTGGTGCCTTTCGGCTTCAGGCGTCTTCTCAAATGGATCTCAAAGACCTACGACAATGTTCCCATCATAGTTACGGAGAATGGTTATGCAGATTTCTCGGGATTGGAGGACAAAGCTCGCGTGGCATACTACAGTCATTACTTGAACGCTTTGCTTCACGCCGTACATGAAGACAAGTGCAATGTCCAAGGATACTTCGCGTGGAGTCTCATGGACAACTTTGAATGGGACGACGGTTATGTGTAAGTATTGTTTATAGGTCCTTTATTCCTTTCAGGGAAGTATAGGATGGTTGTTTCAATGATCTGCTGTGAAAAGACAAGAAGACTCTTGACATAGTTGTGGCTCCTCTTTGGCTGATAAATACCTACCTAAAGCGATAACGCGATTAGTACAGTAAGTACATAGATTTAAACATATCATCATCGTCATCAGCCTTTTATATTGTCAGACTGCTTGGCACAGGTCTCCTCTAAGTTAGTAACGCTCAATCTTAGGTACTCTGTGTTAGAGCCTCTAACACAGAGTACCTATGATTGAGCGTTAGTCATCACGTTTGCTCACTGCGGGTTGGTGATTTCAGACTTTATAGTCCAGGTTTCCTTAAGATGTTTTCCTTCACCTTTAAACAGTGACCAGTGTCCGAGATACCTATACTTATTTAGAAAGTACAAACTTTTTAGGTAATATTAAAAAAAAAATTACTTTGTTTCAAATGAGAATTTTGCACTTCTAGGAAAATCATTCTTTATTTATTTTGCCATAACTCCTACCAAACAGGATGTTTTTTAATATAACCTATCAAGAACCTTGGGCTATTAACTTATAATAAACAATAACGCTACCTATTCACGTACGACACCAATTGCTGATGGTTTTATAATTATCTACAATCAATCATTAGCACTTGACAATAAGCCACAACATACAAGCAGCGACATCTATCGAAAGTGGTTCGAATTAAAATCGTTCTATCTAGAGTTTGACAGTACGCTACAGTGCTAGATGTCACTACCAGTTTCTAGATATAAACTTGTGTTATAAGTGGAGCACAAAGTTCAAGGACGCATGATTATAAAAGTTCGGACCCTGGCGTACCTATATGGATTTCTTTTCAGTCATGATATTTCGTCCTAACATTATTTCATCCGCATGTATAATTTGCTAACTACTACTCCAAAAATATACTGTAATTAAAACTGTGCGAAAGAATTTACTAAATACATTATACAAGACATGGAGAAGTTTTCGTTCATTAATTCAAAGTCAATTAATTGTTCGCAATTTTTCATTAGGGGCAGTGATTTATTTTGTGCTCTTATAGTCTGTCACATTCCAATTCTGAGTTTGGCAATCGCATCGAGTTATTTAGAACTATTTCTTCAGTATTACTCAGCTTAAGGGGATTTGGTGCAAAAATATTTATCAAAATTTTAGAACCTTAGGTACCATACCACTGGTCTCGCACGTGCAAACTGTATACTGTATGTGATATGTGTTCAGATACTTATGTACCTATTTCCAAAGTCCAAATTCCAGTCAAATCTTGTTTGTGATCACTGTGTCATAACGATAATATTTATATCTTCTATTGATCAGGCGTCGTCTCTATCTCTTTATAACTGATTGACTATCAAAAATCGACCTTAATTTCTCCATTTTGATATAACAATAAATATTTACGAAATCTTACATTTTACGTGCCACGCTGCGCCTATAACGTTGTAGTGACTTTCAAAGTTTCAATATCAAGGGACTAGTATCAAGAACTTTGTTGCAAGGTTAAGAAGCCCATATTAATCAATTATCATGACAATTACCTGCCGTTAACTTATTACGTATACATTAATTTATTATGGTTTAAGGGCATCTACCTATCACTTGTATATAAGGCCAACTACATTTTAAGCCGAATCATTCTTTACTGCACTGATTAATTTTGATAGCGCCTCTAAAAACCAAATTAAGTTGGACTTTTAAAGTGTGAATCATTAATTTTTAATCTTTTTGAAAAACAACAAATGTAACATCATGTTACACTTGCAAAAAATAAATAATCTAAAAGATTAGACAAATGTCTACTATCATAGATATCTTTCCACATACTTACTCGTAATGATGAGTTGACATATCTTTAAATAGGTATGGACTTTTTGGATCTACCTTTACCTCATCATAAATAGGGACATTTATTTAATGTGATATTTTGAATGAAACTTTTATTTTAATCATTGTAATGAATGAAATATTTCTTAGCATAATTTTGAATCGTAATAATTTTATGTTCCTCTTCAGAGAGATATTTTTATAATTGACCTAAAACATTTTGCTCTCTATTCAAAAGCTCCCGTTAAGATTAACTTAATCCCCTGTTACCTAAATACGAAAAGTGGAAAATATAACCTAGTAACACAAACGGCTGAATTTCGGTGGAAACGGCCTAGCTTAGCGGCTGTTTGCGTCATAAGTCAACCTAATTCTGAAACTATTTTTATCACCCTGTATCAGCATAGTGGACGTTGTACAATTTCTCTTTAATCTAATCTGCTTAAAATATGTGAAGAACTATTGGAGGCACGTTCTAAATGATAGCAATGATTGATGAATGTTATCAATTGCGTTGTTTTGTTATATTTATCTTCGCATATTAGATAGCTAACGTCAATTCTATCGGGTTCTTCAAATAGATGAATCATTTGAATCGGAAATAATCTGTTAAGTTTATTTTGATATACTTTTAAGGAAAAATACCTGTCAGATTTAAACATGCGTGTTTGACAATAGTTTGTTTATATCAAGAATTTCTTTATTTTCGTCTCCTCTAAAGTTACCAGGTTAAAAGCAGTTAACATACATACAATGGAATTTTAATAGACAGCATATTATTTTATTTGCTTTTGTAACTAGCAAGTAAACTATAAATTATTTCAATATGTTAAGACAAAGTTAAGAACACAAAATGTCCATTAACATTCTGTCCATTGTCCATCTGGTGATAAATAAAACACATAGATCAGTCAGAAATGTCTAATTTCACTCTTTTCACAGTTGTAAATGCATTTGCAGGTCCCGCTTCGGTCTGTACCTGGTTGATTTCAAGAGTCCGAACAAGACGCGGACGGCGAAAGACTCCGCCAAGCTGTACGCGAGCGTGATCAGGTCACGCTCGCTGCCTGCCGACTACGACCCTGAGGATTTTACCGCCTTCTCGGGCGCAGCCCTTTTGGCCCCCTCCATACTCCCTCTACTGTGCATACACAGGCTACTTTTGTAATAGTGTCTACAATACTTTATAGAAAACTGTACGTTGTTACACTATTCTATGCTATAAGTATATTAAACATTAAGTATCAATATCCTTAACTGTCATTCCAACTTGCTTGATCCCTTAAAACACATTAAAGTAAAGCTTAAGCTAAACTAGTGAGAAGTTATCCGGACGACGATGTCTCCGGCGTTCAGTATTCGACGGTGGCCAGTTTCTTAGCGTTGTCGCGGGCCACCTCCCGCTTCAGCTGCGCCTGGATGCTCGCGAACGACTTGCCCTTCGTCTCCGGCAACATGATCAGCATGAACACCAGCCCCAGCAGCGAGAACGTGGCGAATCCCCAGAATACTGTGTAGATTTGATATGCGTCTTTGACCACCTGGAATGATAAAATATTTCAGATTAGAGCAATGTTCAAATATGAATTTAATTATTTTGTGTTTATTACACGGCTGAAATTGTACAAAAAGTATTTTACTATTAATAAATGGGAATTTTGTTACAATAATGCTTTTCTATTCTTATTCATTTTTGTTAAAATGTTGTAATGCTGCACTAGCGGTAATGTTATAAAAGATCTCTCACCTGGAATAGTTTTTGAACAGCGAACATGGAGACTCCGGTGTAGATGTGAGCGATACAGGAAGCATACAACTTGACGTTGGTCGGGAACATCTCTCCTATGATGACGTAGGGTACCGTCGACAACCCGATGGCGTAGCAAACGATGTAAACTAGAAGAGCGGCGAGGGGTATCCAGTGAAGATGTGCAACGGCTTCTTTGTTGACATGGTCGAAGTAGAAGTATGTTCCAATTGTGCCGTTCATAAGGCCCACTCCAAGAGCCGATAGCAAGAGAAGGGGCTTTCTACCAACACGATCGACGAGTATTACTGACAGGACACAGGTGGCTACTTGTACACAACCAAGAATAATAGATTCTTGGTAGGGTTCTATAGAAGCGGAAGCGGTAACATTTTCTGCTCCAGTAATGTTTGAAGTGACTGGGCTGGTCGTGCAGTTGAATATGACCTGCGCGTATGCCACCACAGCAGCACTGCCACATAGCTGCTGTATCGTGAATATACCAAGCGTAATCCACATTGCTTTCCTGTTGGTAGCTTCAGTGATCAAGTCTCCCCAAGTTCCTCTATTCTTCATGTCTTCTTGAACGTTCAGTTCTATACTTTTGAGTTCAGTTCTAATGTCACCACTGCGTAGATTCCTGAGGGAGCGCTCGGCTCTCTCACTTCGCTCAAATTTTAAGTAGTAGTAAGGAGATTCTGGCAAAAAGATGAAGGTGATGACAAATGTGACGGGCAGGATCAAGTTGATGGCAGCGAGGGTTTGCATCGAGACGAACGGACCGATGCAGTACTGGGCAAGAATTCCGACCTGAAGCAAAAGAAATAATGCATTAGTTTTGTATATCGTGAATGTTTTATGACATGATATGAAAATTTTCTGTAATACGTGATATAATGCTATTTAGGGGCACATTATTATTTACATTATGCCTACTTTTTACGGATGAATCGTTTGATACCGAGGTTACTCGAGTGCATCAATAAACAATGGTTTTACATCATTATTTGTCAAGATAAGGTGGCTAATAGCTAAGTATGGGTAGATAAAAACCATCGTTACGATTAGATGGACACAATAGGTATACCTACACATAAATTGGGTGTTCCTCTATCGGAATCAATTTTATCACAAGCGTAGCTGTATTCAAGTAGGATTTGGGTATAAATATGATCAGTTCAAAAGATTAACGACATAAGTGAGCTTATTCAAAGGCAATATAATTATTATTTTCAAAACATCGTATACGTTTCAAGTTTTATATGAGTTGCGGGAAACCGTGCTCACTGCGTAATTGAGGTAATGAGTCACGTTTCAGCATCGCGTCGCGCCTCGTATCGCGCTGCCTTAATTACGTGCAAATACGACGCACAATGTGAAATAAATTGTTGTCATATAAGATCACGGTGAATAGCTTTTGATTAAAGCCCTCTGCACTGACGTTGTTGTGAGCTCTGTCGAATGATACTTCAATATTTCATTAGGATGCACTGTGGTTTGGCATCCCGGGGAATAATTTGATTTCCTCTAGTTAACAGAGATAGTAGGTATATTCTGATACGTACGTATCTACTTATAATGTGTTTCATGGTATTATCACAAGCTTATCACGTGAACATTTTATAGCTCTTGATAAAAATGGTCGGTTTTTATGTGCGACGACTGGTATCAGACATGTGAATGTTTTTACTTAGAGGATTAAAGTTAGAGAAATAGGTATTACCAAGTAGGTACAGTACATATTTAGATGAACTGAACAATTACTTAATTCAAAAGCTTTTTGGCTATGAGATATACCTATGTAATACTCAACATAATATTTGTTGAGTAATTTAGTGGCTTGGGTATCCATAACATAACCGAAATCTCGTATGACATTGTCGATGTAACGAGATAAGTATTATGCCTGTAGTGCAATGGACTCTGACAAAGGAAACCGTACACCTGTTGGTTACACAAGTACATACCGTTCATGCTCACCGTGCGATTCTACGAATATCATTTAGAAATCGCATATCTAACTCTCAAAGCAGAAAGCGAGCTTATGAGACAGGCAACAGAGCATGGAATATGTAAATACCGCGTGATAAGCCAGAGCAGGCTCCGAGCGAAATAATTTATAATTGCAATTGCCTATTACGTTGCAAAGGATATCGCCCATTAGTTGAACTTATCCAGAGTGAATAATTGCAATGAGATGGAGTTACTCAATTATTTCATTGAACTTGATCAATTGATGTGCCATTACAGTTGACATTGATCTATCACATAAATGAACCTTCTCGATGACAGCATCGTAGTTTTTCTATTAGGTAGTTTTTTTAAACACCGTTAAGTAATATAAGTACTCGAATGATTATTATTAGTATTCGCAGATGGAACTTGCAAATGCGATGAATCATTCATTAACACCTGCCTGTCTCATGTTTTTTTAATGCCCCTAAGTTTAATACTATTCGTTTCACTGGCGCGATATTGTGACAATTTCAAGTAACATCGTATACCTAAATGGAATATTGTGTTCGTATTGCATCACTAATTAATGTGCGTCATGTACTTACTTTATTCATTAACGTGATGAGTGTGGAGAGGGCTCCTCGAACTTGATTGGTAGCGATTTCTCCTGTGTACATTGGAGCAACTGTGTAGACAATTCCATAGCCCAAGCCGGAGAACATCCGCGCCACGTAGAGCAGAGCGACGGAGTTGGCCACGATGACCAGCACCCAACCCAGGATGAACGGCACCGCACCGAGGAGTAGCGTGGTCTTCCTGCCGAACCGGTCGGCGAAGTAGGCGGAGGGAACAGGCGTCAACGCGGAGCACAGGATCATTATCGAGACTATCCATGATCCCTCGTCAGCTGTTGTTTTGATTGAACTCTCTTCGGATAGTAGGTACGGTAGAGTAGGTGAGGGCCACCCGTAGCAGGTACCCGCTGTAGCGGTGATAAGCGTAGCTGAAATAGAAGGAAAACAACTGTTAGATTCAAGTAACATTCATGCTAATTATATCGGGTACAGTGCCAATAGTGTTAATAGAAAAAGTACCGTTTTGGCAAAAGCATTGTATGCTAAAGTCATTTGATTATATAAGAGAATCAAGGATAGTTATTGATGGTTACACAGCTTATAAAGAGTGCATTGCCCCCTACGAGGTGCTAGAAGTAGGTGTTTATCTGTGTACGTTAAGAAATATAAATGTGAAAATGTTTACAGATGGAGATAATGTCGGAGTAAACTTTTACACTATGTTCATAGAGCTGTGTATATATGTACCTATACTTGTACATACCTATGCGGGTTACATTAATACTTCATGCGACCTTGGTGTTAATTATCGCGTTAAACATTTTCCGGTCATCACCGATAGTAAATCTAGTCTTGTAATTAAGCGGTATTAAAACTGTACTACCTATTGTTATCACTTTAGTGGAAACGTGATGCAGAATGACTAGCTGATGAATATCTTATTCTGTAAAACCTTGTAGCTTTATCTACGAGAGAGAATAGTTTTGTGGTGGAAAACTGGAATGTTTACTAGCGTTCATATGACCTTCCTATAAGCAAAGCGGAACCTGGCAGTAGTCCAGGCAGCAGTAAGAATGAAGAAGAAGATGCACACAATCCACTTTTAACTATGCAACGACCATTGAAATGAATATCTTACAAAATCGAATGGTCGAATGGAATTCTTCGAGATTTAGATTCGGACTATAAACACGTACACGATTAAATGGAACGAGATCGCCTGATAAAGTGCATTTTTTCACATTTAAATCTGCTTGAAAGATGTAGGTTAAAATTAAAAAAGATTTAATACCTGTTTAAGATTTTGACAATTATTACCAAAATTATTTGGTTCCTTTTCAGACATAGGTATACCATAGGTCCTTTTCCTGAATCGCGGTGTTTCAGCTTTAATCGTAATCTAAATAGGTACACATTTGTAATACCAAGCGATTGTACACATCGTAAATCTAATTAGTCGAGATTACCATCTCCATATATCTGTATTGCGGCGACTGATATTAATGTTTGTTTTATACATTTCCTACCTTTACCAAAGTGTAAATGGAAAAATAATGTATAAGGGAAATGAAAGTGGTTATTCATGTATCTAATGGAGGATTAGTGGTAAATAATGAATGTTGAATATCCTCAAACCGACTTTTATCACGAAAAACCTATACATATAAAATGCCTAAAGTTTCGTAATTTATGGTAATTAAAATATAAAACCCTCTTATTTTATGACTCTAGACGGCGAGTGCCAAATATCAATAGGAAACTAGATTTGGCAGACTAGATATACCTTGAATTGCGGTAAATGGCATGCCATCAATCCTTTTGATCTACCTGTACTTATTCTATTTTTAAGAGCTTTCATATTTTTAAGAACATTTTTAAATTGGACTAGAATCTCTACTCCCCAGGAATATGTCTAGAATGCGTACAATTTACTGTAACAAACTTCCTGTCCGAAGTAAAAACAAGTTTGGGAGTGGCGACGCTATCATGTCTTATCGGGCGCTCGTGGAAACTTCTGGCCACTCCAATATACTCAATACGTTCCTCGACCCTGTATCTGATAATTAATATGACAGATGCTACAGTTTCGTGACAATATACTATTAGAAAGTTACGCGTATATGCTACGAATATTACTTTTCCTGGACCATTCGCCTACAAGTTGCCGTGACGCTGTTTGTTTTATCGCTGACTCATTTCATAGATACACAGAAGACGTATTGACCCCGTTCCCATTATTATCAGTTTTTATTTGCTAAAGGTTTACAGAAGCTTTAAATTGTGTTCTTAGAGTCCACAGTAAGTCTATGAATAAGTGGAGCAATCTGAAATCATTTTGATTGTAAACACTGGATTTATAGTTCCGATTTTTAAATGGGGTTTCAATTGAATTTTATTTTTAAGTTTCAAAGAAGCATTCGAAACACGTAGTAGAAGAGTGGGCATCTTAAGGCGCAGGTTGTTGAAACTGCTTAATATTTCAGTATATCTGGTGTACGTGCGCTATACCAAATGCAGAAGCGTGTTCGAGTCAGTGCCTAAGTTTAATCACAAATATGTACCTACATAGTTTGTGCACAACAGAATCAAACTGCGAGCTAAAGTTTACATGGTGGCCGTGTTGTGTTAGTTAGGAGATAGAGGACGCCACACCCACGCCGCACGTAAATACTTCACGTTCGCGATCAAGCTTTACAACAACTAGACTACGAACACGTGAGCCGCAGTGACTCCAGGAACTTCAGATTGAAACCGAACAAAAAACCTAAAAAATGGCATGACAAACTCGTTTGAGACCAAGACTGTGGCAATTGCAACATTTTACGAAGAATACAACGTTTTTCAGCCTAAATAGCTTGGACACGTATTGAGTTTTTCAGGAAAGACATTTACGCGTGCTGAAGGCGTCTGAAATTGTTTCAACGTCAGCAGTGTAAACAGTGGAGCTGTGTAATTTATATAGTAACAGATTCAGGGAACGAACGCCGTATGCCAGTTGGCACCATCATCGAGCCGTCAGTTTATAGTTATGTACGAGTACACGCAGGAGTCGGACGCTGGCTTTAGACTCACGTGCTTATTATTAATTAATACTTTATTCATGAATTTATGCAGTCCATTTTTTCAAGAATGTCTTTTTTTAACAATGTTGCTGTTATGACACCAGTAATGGCTCTATTGTAAGTAAATGGTTTGTATTGGTATCAAGGCACTCATTATCATATTTATACCTGTCATGTTTGGACTAACCTTGAGAGGAAAATGAAAAAAGGTTTCTAACAATAGAATTAAAGTCACGTTGTTTTCCTGTTATAATGGAAGTAGTTTAGTTGCTAATTTAGATCTTTAATAATGTGTGGACTATAAAGTACCAGTGCACTTATTAAGCCGCTGTATTCTGAAGGTATTTTTACTGTGGTGATCAATCAGGCAATAACATAATGAAGAATACGTATCTACAGCTGACATTGAAAAATTGGTCTGGGACTATGAAAAATCGGTTTAGTTGAAAGCTGGGTCGAGTTTAAATTAAAATTTAAATAGGATTGATAGACTTGATTTTAAGTGCAAAATACTTAGGCAATGCTGTTTACTTAAAATCACACAGATTTAATTGTGTTTTATTAAATTCCACGAAATCTTAATACTCAGAAGCAGAAGCAAATTATATTTATTTAAATGCAAATACAATTTAAAACACGGAGTCGCTATAGGCATTAGTAATGATTGTAGTATGACCATTGTTTACACATATATTTTTTCTGGACGCATTTTTAAAGTTAAAAATTACCTGCGTTCACCTTACTTTGCGTTCAGTTAGATAATGTATTACTAACGTGACCAGACGTCCCGTTTTGAACGGGACTGTCCCTTTTTACAATTACGAGTCCCGGTGTCCCCGAAATGGACTGTGGGACGCACAATTGTCCCGTTTTCAGAAACCGCGCGAAAATTTGAACAGCCGACGGCCGGCCACCGCCCGCCCGCCGCCGCGATGTGACGCCCGCACCAATCGGACGCGAGCTAGCGGTGTGCGAGAGCGAGACCGCGTCGTCGTCGACGCAGCGACAGCCGATAGTGGCCAAGACGTCAACTCATAATAATTATCGCTCGTGTTTTGTTGACTTATTGACTATTGCTTGAAAAACTTTCATTTGCCCATTTCTCGCTATTTGTTTTGTTATTGTTTGGTGCTTGTGTAGTAAATAATTTAAATTTCTTTTGGTTTGGAATCACAAGTTAAAATGCCGAAACGCAAGTGTTCGTTCAATGTTAGCTTACAAGCAAAATATCCGTTTATCAAGCAAATAAATACTCCATCAGATGTTAGATGTGAAAAGTGTCGTACAGAATTTAGTGTTGCCCACAGCGGTGGCGGTGATATTGAACAGCATTTAAAGTCTGACAAACATAAAAATGCCGATCGTGCCGCGGCTTCGAGTTCTACGATGTTAAACTTTTTCAAGAAATCGGACGCGCCAACTTTGAAGGACTTGGATATCGCCGCGGCAGAAGGCGTCTGGGCTTATCACACGGTACAAGAAAACCACAGTTTTCGTTCTAATGATTGTGCATCGAAATTGATTCAATCATGTTTTGATCCCAAATTTACATGCGCGCGTACGAAATCAGAAGCTATTGTAGTAAATGTTTTGACGCCTACAGCAATGAAAGAATTAAAAGATGACCTTGATAAGTGCAATTGCATTACAATACTAAACGACGCGTCAAACCACGGTAACAAGAAAATATACCCCATTGTAGTGCGCTTTTTTCAACCTTACGTAGGTGTGCAAGTAAAAATTTTAGATTTACAAGACCAACCCGGTGAAACGTCTGACATCATTGTCAATTATTTAAGCCAAGTGTTGACAGATAATAATTTGACAGCAAAAGTCGTAGCATTTTGCGGGGACAATGCCAACGTCAATTTCGGAGGTGCAGCTAGGCGAGGAACTAACAATGTATTAACGAAATTACAATCATCTCTGAAAAAAGAATTAATAGGTATTGGATGTGGAGCCCATGTTATTCACAATGCAGTAAAATCCGCTGCAGATGGACTACCCGTAGATTACGAAAGCGTTATTGTGAAGATATATTCATTTTTTTATATCTATACGATTCGAGTTGAAGCTCTAAAAGAGTTTTGTGCCGAAACTGAAACGGAATATCAACAAATGCTCGGCTATAGCAAAACCAGATGGCTTGCTCTTATGCCTGCTTTAGAGAGGGTTTTAAAAATGTATCAGCCGTTAAAAAACTACTTTTTGAGTATTGAAAAATGTCCCCAGTTACTAAAAATCTTTTTTGAAGATCCCACATCAGAATTGTGGTTTTATTTTTTACACGCCCAGTCAGCAAGTTTTCATCAAGCTGTCTTGAAACTTGAAGGTCAGACTGTATCGGCAATAGAAGCTGCAAAAGAAATCAATCAATTAAAAGACAATTTAATTCAGAAACAGACCAATCAGTTTCTTCCATTTATGGTCCGTCAATTAATATTAAAATTGAAAGATAGTGGTACTAATATTGATGAAGAATTTGTGAAAAGGACGGCTACAGAATTTTATAAAACAAGCCGTGAATATCTGGAGCAGTGGACTTCCTTTCTTACCAAAGAAATGGAGATATTTTATTGGGCAGATTTAAAAAAGGTTCCCACATGGGAAGACATTCAAAAATCTCTGGATTTATTAATTGAAAAGCAATATATTGACTGTAATAAAGATACTGAAGTTTTTGACGAATTTTCCTTAATTTCAAATTACATTACATCACAAAAAATAACGGAATGGAATAATTTAAATGTTTCCACAGAAACCCGTTGGGTGGAAATATTCAAACACTTTCGCGCCAATAATCTTCAGCATGAAAACTTTTGTATTGTTATTGAATATATTTTATGTTTGCCTGCTACAAATGCTCCAGTAGAAAGAGTATTTTCTATTATGAATAAATTGTGGACATCTGAGAAAACTCAGTTACAAATTTCAGTTCTAAAGGCGATGTTGATAATTAAGGTGAATATAAAAAAAACATGCCAGGAGTTTCATTCTTATTTGAAATCGTCACCAGATATATTAAAAAAAATTTGTTCTTCCGATAAATATAAATATAACTAAACATTTTGGGTACCTACATATATTTTGTGATTCGTAACTTTTAAGCCAACTAACTTTTTCTCAATAAATAACATTACAAAAGTGTCTTTTTTTTCTCTACCTATGATTTGACCTAAATAAAACAATGTCCCGTTTTGAGTCAAAAAATAAACGGTCACGTTATGTATTACTTACTTATGTACTTTTAAATAACATGATGTATTATGTTGTGCATTCGAGATGCTCGTGTCACCACAAAGTCATCTCGCTAATACGTTAGTTACAGATAATGAACGCAATAAAAATATGACTTAAGGTATAATTTAAATTGTGGTATAAATGGTCTCGTGTGAGGTGGGCACGAGGCCGCGGCGCGGTGCGGGGCGCCGGCGCCTCTCCGCTCGCCGCGAGCCCGCCCGCGCCCGCTCGCTGACGCAACCCACCGTCATACAAAGGGTGCGTTCAAACTCCAAACCACATTTTTATTTTGTTTTCCTAATTACCACATATCTCTGCTTTTCTTATAATTTATAATACACGTGTTTACATAACTGATAGATAGAGGCCTTGTTCCTAAAATCTTATCGTTTGTTTTTGCTTCAAACAGAGCTTTTCGAGTAAACAAGTTTTTAAACAAAATTAAACGTCCCAGAAAATTGTATTTCAGGTAATCCAGCTATGCATAAATCGCTTTCGGGAGTCGGTAGAAAAACTTGGCAATACTTTTTGAAGAAAATGCAAATGGAGCTGATTTATATTTTTGTCGGGAACTGACTCGTTTAAATATAAATATAACTAAACATTTTGGGTACCTACATATATTTTGTGATTCGTAACTTTTAAGCCAACTAACTTTTTCTCAATAAATAACATTACAAAAGTGTCTTTTTTTTCTCTACCTATGATTTGACCTAAATAAAACAATGTCCCGTTTTGAGTCAAAAAATAAACGGTCACGTTATGTACTACTTACTTATGTACTTTTAAATAACATGATGTATTATGTTGTGCATTCGAGATGCTCGTGTCACCACAAAGTCATCTCGCTAATACGTTAGTTACAGATAATGAACGCAATAAAAATATGACTTAAGGTATAATTTAAATTGTGGTATAAATGGTCTCGTGTGAGGTGGGCACGAGGCCGCGGCGCGGTGGGGGCGCCGGCGCCTCTCCGCTCGCCGCGAGCCCGCCCGCGCCCGCTCGCTGACGCAACCCACCGTCATACAAAGGGTGCGTTCAAACTCCAAACCACATTTTTATTTTGTTTTCCTAATTACCACATATCTCTGCTTTTCTTATAATTTATAATACACGTGTTTACATAACTGATAGATAGAGGCCTTGTTCCTAAAATCTTATCGTTTGTTTTTGCTTCAAACAGAGCTTTTCGAGTAAACAAGTTTTTAAACAAAATTAAACGTCCCAGAAAATTGTATTTCAGGTAATCCAGCTATGCATAAATCGCTTTCGGGAGTCGGTAGAAAAACTTGGCAATACTTTTTGAAGAAAATGCAAATGGAGCTGATTTATATTTTTGTCGGGAACTGACTCGTTTGCGTCGTTATTTTGCAAGCTAAGTGTGAACGTGTCCTAATGGCGGCACACATCTCAGAATAACAATAATTGTAATTGTGATATTGTTGTATCGTACGACAATGTACCACTTGCTGAATTTGAACAAATATCATCGTGTGCGTGCGTGACTGAACCGCAACTAAGTAGAACAATAGCTATATTCGATTGCTTCATTTGATGGTAAAAAACAGGTCCAGTTAGCGAATCAATGAAAGGATTTAGTGGCGTCGTTTGAACTTGGCGGCTTTATTTATAGCTCGTGACAATTATGTTCAATGTTGGAACAGAATGGATGAATTAATAGCTTTACACAATATTTTAGATTGGTTATTTTGTTGCTAGGGCGAGTGGACTTCAAAAGTGTCGCTTGTGATTTAAGGGAGGTGTGGCGTTAACGTAGACGCCATGTGTTTGATTTACGTTTTATAACACTCACAATGTTGACAGGATGTAGTCAATCATTCAAAATCTCAAAGTGAAAGCCGACACTCAGATGACACTCATGTCTTGATTATGATAGCAGATGACAGACTACGATATATTTTTAACAGATTAACAAACTCAGATTTCCTTTTTCAAAATTATTCAAATTTGAGGTTTCAAAAACGATTTCTATTAATTAAGTAATTCAAATTCAGTCACATATTAATTAATGTCCAGCATGAGATACCTATCTAAAAGTTAAATAGCCATCACACAATTTTGATTTATACCGGCCAAATATTGCTCTTATTTGTGACTGACCTTTAAAATATTCCATTCGCTAATTTAACCTGTCACCCGTCACTTATTTTGAAACTGTTGTTATAGAGAATATAGTGCCGAAGACGGAACATTCAATTCTCAGTATAAATAAATTGTTTGTTGACCCATTTAATACAATTCCATTAATATCACAAGTCAACTTTAATCAGGCTATTACGAGCTATCTTGCAAGATTCTTCATCGTTTGAATGCCAATATTATGCTTATTCGCATTGAATGTTACGTTCATTACCGATAAACAGAATCTTTGTATCGTAAGCAGCATTAGCCATGTGTGTGTAAATTGTAGCCATAAGTAAGACTTCGTGATTGGCCGACAATATCGATAAGGGAAAATACCGCAATACACATAAACGGTGCACTGAGCGTGAATAAACCTACAGAACTGTATTTTCATAAAACAATAAATAAATTATCATAAGAATCAGACGAATGAATCCAGTGAGCCTGGAAGTGGCTATTATTCAGTTCACAAAGACTGAGAATTTCAATTTCCGACTCCACCCGGTCTGTTATATTGGGTCAATTAAATGCTTGATCTGATACAGCGAATCCAATTCGAAAAGATACTTTAATATAGATTTAAATACATAAAGGTCCAAATCTTTGTAAGAAATTACAGTCACTCATTTTAATTAGGTAGTCATTTGTTTTGCGCACAGATAGAGCGTAAAAAAATAAGTACAATTAACCATTTTTTATCATCATGGTAGAACGGAAAATCCCATGTGCGATCATGAGGGTGTTTCCGATAATTACCACGCGCAAATGGTCGGCCATCTCAATTGTACGCCACTTAATACATGTTGTATATAAGGAATATTCTGTGTCTGTGTTAAGTCATAGTTTATTCTGAACATTTATAGTTTATCCCCGCTCTAGAATAGAACAACATCTTCATGTGAATGGATAGAATATAATAATATAGAGCACGTGTCAAAAGCACGTGGTGCCGAACACCAGAACATTTATAGTTCTAGGTTCAAGACCTCGTGACGTCAAACTGAGTATAACGAACCTACTCACAATACTATACCGTACAGATTTCAACGAACAATTTGTACTCCGTTTGTTAAATAAGCTCATTGTTCTTTTGATCTAAAAATTGGATCCGCTTATTTTATGTTTGAACACATAGCGAGTTTCTAATGGATTGGCGATCCGAGTGATTATTTACCAACCTACACTAAAACAGGAAACTTTAGTAGGTAAATCTTGAAGCGTATGCAGATTTGTGTTACATAATACTGGGTAGAGTTTCATATATTTTTTTCTTTATTACGTGTAGTAACTAGATTCTTTGCTTTAAAAACATTATACGCAGCGTATAAGTAATGGAATACTTCTTTTATCATTCTATTGACACGATCGATACCCCTATAAACAGCTGAATCCTTTTTAAACACCAGTTTCCCGATAATATACAAATGGAAGAAAAATAATGGCACACCGTTTGTTTACCTTCCGCGTTTATTGTAACGTATTCTGAGAAATGGGTTAGGATTGTTCCAGCGGAGCTGCTTATTATCGGACAACAACCTTTTGGCTCTCTCTTATTTAGCATTGATTTAATTGTTTTGTCTATCCATTGGCTTATTATATTCTCCATTATCTACACCTAGCAGCCACGCCCGTTATGCATACAAGAACTAGTATTATTTTACTTTTGTTTGACCACAATCCCCCGAGCAAACAGCTTTATTAAAAATCGATTGTATCAACAGCAATATATCAAAAGCTTTACTACCGTTCCGTTTTGCTTAGTTCTGCAAAGATTATGCGCATAGTTAAAAGCTATCGTCCAGTTCAATGGAATTGCATAGCAATAGATTTAACAGCTCGACGGAATGAAGAATAGAAATCCTATTGGTTCGCGCGGATTAGCGTCCATTAATCTATTACCTACATCTGAATTCTTTCACGTTAATCTGAAGACTGTTTTAAAACTTTAAAATGTTAGTTTGAAATAATTATCATTGTGGTTTTAACAGACAGCGTTCGTTTAACATTAGCTTCGTTAGTGACGGTTCGGTGAAGAATTCAACGTGTAAGATAAAAAATAAAGAACTGAGATAAAAAGTGAGTGTAGTCAAGTCTTTATTAGTGTATGGTGTTACTAGCGTACAATAGATAGATTATCTGTGAGAAGTTTTTAGACTCTTCTTTTTTTAATTGAGGCAGGAAAAAACAGGTCTATTTTATTATTATTCACGTATGTTGTTAATGATATAGCGATGGCAGTTAGACAGTGCAATAAGATGATTTGAATTGATAGCCTTTCAGTATTCGCTTGATGACAAACAACATCATGTTATATGTGAAGATCGCCAGTCCGTCTGTCAAGAGAGAACATTTTGGCATCGTCCCACACAGGTGTGAATGTTCAGCTCAGACGTGAACATGGAATTTCGTAAAGTATATAGGTACCTACCTATGACATTTCATTTTCTATATATAAACATAACTGTTGAATACTCAAATCAACAACATTATGTTATTCTGCGTAAGCATTCATAACCGAAAATTTGCTACAATTTGTTGATCATGATCAGATTTCAATACTTGCTGGTTTAGCAATGTTTTTAATAAATATATTTATTTACGAGTATTTATTGCTAAATATTCATTATGATTAATTGTTACGTAACTTTTTTTATAATAGTAAAGTGTGACGCAATGTACCTTCCTGTAGGTATTACCTGCATAAATCAATTTCACGTGAGGTGATTTTTTCTGATGCAGTTTGAAGAAGTATGCAGATGAGCAGGTCGAATAGCTACAAAAAATACGAAACATCGAAAATCCTGGTGCAAATCCAACAATATTTATTTCCAGAACTTTTTATAACATAAATGCATTTTACCTAGATTTATTTTTATGGCAAAGTAATGGATTTAAAAAAAAAATTAGAACATTATAAAATCGAACTCATTAATCATTCGGAATACCGTGCTGTAAAACGAACCGAGTTTTCACCATCTGTGACTCATCATTCAAAATTTTGTAATGACGTCAGCATATCCTCATAGCGAGCCGTGTCTGATCTCTCCAAGCAAAAAAGCTGCGTAGAACATTATTTTATTGCTAACATTTAGTATCGTCACTTCCAAGAATTTGTCTTTGAAGTGGAACATACCATGGCGGGCTATTGTTTATAAACATGGATCGTCGCCGAGCCATCGTTTCCACCTCGCTCTCTCCACGCCGACGAATCGCAGAAAATCGCAATAGAACCGTAAACTATCGGATGTCAATGACATTCGCGTTTAATGGAATTGAATACCTGAGTTTATAGTAAGGTTGGTGTTTTTTACCAACATATAGCACCGATCTATTTGCATACGCTCTTGCGTGTCCGGAAGTCATAACATAACCTATGAAGGAGGGGTACGAATTGGAATTTTGAAGGCTGATACAAGGGAAGGGAAGGACTACCTAAAATGTATGATGATTCACAATGCTTGAATGATGAATAAAAAAACTTAAAAACGCAACGCAGTAAATATAAACCTACAACAGTATTCAAGCGCAGATATCAATGGTTCATTAATAAACGCGATAAAATTTAAATTAATCAGTAATCGCAAAATGTATTAGATATTAGGTAATACAAACTGTGCTGTTGATTTTGATAAATAAAACACTTATTTGTATAATGTAATTAACAACCCTAGTTATCTAATTCAGTCACATGTCAAAATATGTCCAACAGATATGAAGTTGACCTGCAACTGGTATATCTTGTGTGGAGTTTACTATTGATAATGACATCTGCACTAGTAGACAAAGTAAGTATAGCCGTAAATATATTGAGCTACTAGCTGTTCCCCGCGGTTCTACTTACGTCCTGGGAAAATTCTTGCACATTCGGATAAAAAAGGTAATTGGTCTAGGTCTAGGTAGGTAATTCGTCTGTAAAGGCATAGTAACTTTGAGAGATGAATAAATAAATAAATAAAAAGAAGCATAAAATCGAGAGCTGTAGCCATTAAATATCATAAAAGTAATAAAAAAGTTATAAAAAACCACATCAGGTTTAAGTTCTAATTAAGAATCCGTATTGACAACAGGAATTAAATAAGACAGCTACACTTGCATGTATAAATGTGATGATAAAACATCGAGTTGTTATGAAATTGTAATGACTAATGACACAATAGCGTATAGTTTTTAAATAATTGACACGTGGTTACTGTAAATATAAACTACGAAGGAAGTGAATCAAAACGTTAGGTAAATATTAGGCTTTCTGCTTTTCCTCATGGAGGTATTATTAATATTTTATCATTCGTATATCTAACCATAATTATAAATAATGTAATTATTGACTTATACATCATGTTATTACCAGAATTTAGCAAGGAAGATTATTTAGCACTAGAATCAGTTGGTAGCACTTATCTAGAAAGAATTAGGAGTTTGAGTATTGTAGCCAAAAAATTAAAAAGGATCCGGACGTAGAGTTTTTTCCTGATTGCGGGAAGTTTTTGTAGCTAGTAACGAATAAATGTTTTACATCTGAATTGTTACATAAATTGTTCTTACTTTCTTGAGAGTTGATTGATGTCTAATCCAAGCGAAACGAACTTAATGGTATAAATTCCTCGATGTTTTCCATGCGAATTGACGGTGATTATTTTCTTTGTTTTACTTTGATATCGACGACGAAACCATTGTGGTTATAATTCTTAAATCTTTCTAGAACACGACAAATACAGTTTGGATTCCTTTAAATGTTATCTAAATTAAGGCAATTAATGTACAAGTTTAAAAAAATAAAACAAAACGAAGATACTGAAGTTATTACTTTGTAATGACGTAAAACAGACAGCAGTAAATAGTCCTAGGTATTTACTGTGACAACGTTAATTACACTGAATTGTTTATATAAATACGATTAGTTTCGTGTTGATTGGCATTGGAGGATTATTGTAAGATCTTCTGAGAATTAATTTATACAAAGAGTTGGATTAAGTTTTAGAATAAAAAAATATAAATCATGAATACTGTGAAGTGGTTTCGTCTAGTTAATATAATACTAAAAGTCCTAGAAGTTATGTTCTGAAAGTATCTCTCCTCAGTGAAACTTCTAAACCGATTCAAATGAAATTTGGTACACAGATAGTCTAGAATGAGAGGAAGGACATAACCTACCATCTATGTTCAATGTTGTTCAAATATAGTTCAATGGAAATAGAGGGATGTGGATTAGTTACTATTAATGATATTTGTTTACCTGTTTGTTTATATTTCATTGCGGTCTAAAGGTCGAGCAATAATCGCACGTATTGATATTTCTCGTTAAATGCATACAAAGTGATATAAGGCTTTGATACTGACAGATTATGTTTTATTAGACTTATCTAATCATTATTAGAATTAATTTATATTTATTGGACAAGGCAATACAACTGCAAGTATTGTCTTCGATATTAATCTATTAAGAAATATTTTAGTTGTTCATTTTTTAAATTGGCATTCTTCCTCTCTATCTGCGGCATCACCTATAGCCGACACTTGGTCCCTTGGTTTCATTTTTCTACCTGATACCTTTGCATTCTCGGAATAACAGGAATTCCTCTCAGGAGAAGTGCCATGGTTTATAATGGTTCTTTCAAGTAAATGTTCGAAGATACTTAAAGAATTCCTCTATACAAACCATCGATTCGTTTGAGAAGGTATCGATGACGCATCTTGTAATAGATGGAGTTAAGTGGTTATGGCACTAATGTTATTAAAGAGTATCTTTGTTTGAGATGATTAACTTGGGGATAGGGTATAGACTTGAAATAACATTTTAATGTGTAATAAATCATTCGTTAGCAAGAAGTAACAGCGCGGTTGGCATCGCTTTCACGATTTCACGACGCACTAGGTTGTAAGAATTACTTTAGAGATACGTGAATCAAATATGATTCAATACATACTTAGTTTAGTTTATTTGGCTGTTTTAAAAATATATTCCTCAGGCCATTCACCTAATGAGAAAATAAATATGTGCATTCGTTCTTGAAAAAGGTTATTCAAACAGAACTTTTTCAGAGACGTCCAATTTCATAAGTGGAACAAAATAAATAATCATTAGGAGCGATAAACGAGACACTTCAGTGGGATATTCCTTCGAGTTTGAATGATCATGTGATTTCAGGAAAGCTATTAGAGGATTGGAACATAACTCTTTTCGAGTGGGCTATCATGTTATATATTTACGATACTTCAATTTATCCGGTCGTAAGAGCAGATTGATAACCCATTAACCTACAGTTTTGTTCAGGCGAATTAGCGTTGAAGTTATAAAAGCAATTAAAGCCACTAGGATCTTGTGGTTTCAGAAATATTATATCTAAGTATTTCTTTGATTTGAAATACTGCAGGTATAACATAAGGAAAATCATCTATTCCATCCTACATACTTAGCTATAGCATTCTCTAGTTTGATCCTACATAGGTAGTTGTTATTTATGTTAAGAACTTATAGATATTGCTTTTGCGATTTTCCTTACGATTTACGCGAGTTGACGTTAGATGTAAAAGCAATTATTTTAAGTAGACAGAATGCAAGACTCTAATAAATTTGAATTAAAGACGCCATCAATGACATATACCTATTACACAAATGTTCTTATCAGTGATGATACTCGGTTGTTTTCCTAAAAATTCTTAGAAGTCTGGACATGCGAGCGTTTAATGGCAACATAATATCTTATGCTATACTTGTGATTTTCTTGCGCACGCCACTTGTATCAGCCATTTATACACATATATTGCTGTCGGAAGCAGAGCAAACAGATGCAATTGAGTGTTTTCACTCTAAAGCTTTTCAGGTTTCGGAGCTAAAATCTTCACGCTTTATTCAAAGAATATTGAGAGCACCACGTGCGGCTAGATTGCTACTTCTACGGAATTGTACTCGAGAAAACCTCGAGGCGTATTGAAGTTCTGGTTTAAATAAAAGGCAATACATGTTACAAAATAAGCATACGTGGAACGTGGAATGTTCTCTATTAACAATGTGACAGACGAGCATGCCTCTAACTTTACCGCTGTTTGCCGATAATGACAAGTAACACCGATAATAATTATGCATCTAATTATGATCAAATGACATTTGGTAGAGTCATTGTTGTCAATATGGGAAAAAATGGGTTGGCACTGACCGGTACATGATCGCTACATTAAAAATAGCTTACTGCGTTAACTTGAATAATATGTGGTTCTCGGTGAAATCATGCATCGGTAGCTTTCACATGTGAATTTAATGGACGTGCACAACAGCGAGTGTCTGAGGTAGTTTGGGGTGACACAAAATGAAAATGACGGGGGTTTTGCAGTGATTTCCATGTAATTAAGTTACAATAAATGAGTATTTACGTCATCGCCGCGGCTGGACCGCCGCGGCCCGGTCACATACGGACACATGGCCGACGCATGCGATAATGATAGGTTAGAAAATGAACTCACCACATAGTGCTGTTCCATATTCCTTCCAATGTGAACGAGTTTTTGCAGTCATCGCAATTGTTGTAGTAAGACTTCTAGATAATTACTGCGCGTTTGGAATGAGATTATCTTGAGCACTGAATTTATTTTATATATTAAAAATAATAATATTAAATAAAGTAAATTGAATTCATCGTAACGATTATAAATATTAAAAATACGGAGAACTAACTAAATATCACAATAATTATATATATTCGATCTAAATTAAAATTGGGTTTGTAAACGAAACGTTATAACCGATTAGGCTTCATTTTGATGGTTTATGTGTTGTTGGCTGGCTGGTTCATTGCGCGGGAAGGACGCGTGAGTGTCGTGGTAGCGCGACGGCGACTCGTGAGCAACTGAACGAAACGGCACGATAAAGAGGCGAACGAACTAATCGCAACGCTCCAAGTGGGATGGAATGAGGCAAAACGGCGCGGGCGCACGCTTTTGCTCCTTGTTTATCGGGCGGTGGAGTAGTTCTTGTTGAGATAAGAAGAAGGTCGATAACGGCGGCGAGACACGCGGGGACGCCGCGCGCGACGACTGCAACCACGCCGCCGGCCAGACACTGCCGGACACTCCGACACACAGAATATTTTGTTAACACTCATTTATTTATAGACTTAATACGACTAAAATAACACTGACAAACGTTACACCCGTGCGATGCACGAGACCACTTATAACGGAATAGGTACAAACGACGTAACTCCGATAATAAGGGAGTTTTAAGCATTTTTATTAAATAGGTCATATTATTATGTCATTCCTGTTTCGCAGCTTTATTTTAATACAAATTCCCGTAGCTATAGTTCGGCCGTTCAGAGAATGCGTTCCTGACACCTATCAGTTAGTCAGGACTAGTGATGGGCACAACTAAACACTGAGTTCGTTACCGTTCCCCCAAAATAAACCGCCGCATTATTTTAAGATTATTTTCGTTTTAAATTGGCGGAATCATTTAAAATTTATATTTTAGTTATTTAAGTGGAAACCAAAAAAAGGTAATATTCATATAATAAAATCGTTTTATTTATTCTTTGTTACAAAGTTACAATCTGTATTTCTATGCAATAAAGTAAGTACATTGAATTGAATGTGCGTACAGAATGTTAATCAGACTCCGATTCGCTTGAGGAGGTGGTGTCTTCATCATCATCTTCGCCTACGTGTATATTAGGTATTATCAATAACAGAATCAATCCTGATATCTCGGTCAAAATCTTCCAAAATCAGGTTTCGAAACGACAACAAATGACTATTTAGCGTCACAAAATGACGGCCCAGGATGCCATTTGGGGTTACCATTTTCAACCTAAATATAAAAATGCTACTTTCTTTCGCGCGTTCAGTTTGATCATAGTTTTATTTTTATATTTCATAAAAGTTATCCTATAGTCCATTATTTTCAAATTCTTAAAAAGAAAAACAAAACGTATTATTTTATATTATAAGTATAACTGTATAAGAACCATCAACCAGAACAGATTACGATACTTGCCTGTTATTTTTAGCACAGCACTACAAATATAAAGCGCTGACATAACCTTGTAATAGCGCAGTATAGATTTAGAAAAATATTGTTTACCAAGTTATTTGACACTCAATTTGGCACAAAATTACAACATTCATTGATTATTATTGATATAATAATCTTGTTTTAATGCTCAACAATTGTTAAAACGATAAACAACCAGCAAAAATATTTTTATCGTACTGCAACGCCATTACAAAGTTACGTCGTCAGTTCAATCGCGATGTGTCAGAAACGCATTCTCTGAGCGGCCGAACTATAGTAATTATGATTAAATAAAAGACAAAGGTAATGCTAGAGTTTTTCAGTAAAGATGCACAGGGAAAAAAATCTATCGAATTTCAACAGAGCTAGTGATAAATTCATAAAGTTATTAGGTACTACATAATAATGTAGTATAATAAACATGTGTAGTACATAATAATGTAGTATAATTAATAATAATTAATTAGTACCGTTTCTGAAATTGCTGACGTAATCGCAAATAGGTGACACAAATTCGAATTTTCTGAATGATAGAATCAGCTTCCAAAATAAAAAGCAAGACCTTTATAATGTTCTTCTTGTGACAAATAGTGAAATGGACAGATGAGAGGACACAGGATTCACATTTCATTAAGCTCTACTTCTAAGCTCCCGGTATATTGGATTTTTTCATGTTTAAGTAGAGCAAGAGTAGATATTCTCGTACAAGTATAAAGTTAAATGGACCTTTCAAGTTATATTGGTGTTTCATCCCTTTCTCGTATGTGTTTGCGAACTTCAGAATAGCCCATTTTTTGTTCAGAAAGCAATTTGCTTTCAAGGAGAGATCGTAATATCGAAATTTTATTGATATTTTGTTACGGGTATGTCGTTTTACACTTTCAGGATTTGTAACACTGTTTCACGCGATTGACAAAACCTTTTCACTCCAGTTCACACACTTAACTTTTCAAAAACTTATTATTCAGTAAGCACATGTTGAATTATAAGATGAACCTATATTTTTTATAAATATGACGACTTCTAAAGGAAATTCCTTGCAAATTGGGATTTACCAAAGTGCCACTATAAACAACGCTACCACTACCACATTCGGGTTTATGAGTAGGTACCTATAGCATCCCATGTCCATAGTTTAACTTGTTTACACCACCAAGGACATAAGCTTCTGATTCCTACTTTTATGTACATACCGTACATACTCGTAAAAACAGGAATCCGTATTTACCTGTTGCCATAAATGTACTAGTTGGCATCTACGTATCATTCACAGATCATGTTTGGCATTTTGTATGAACAATACATAAATCAGACTGGGGGAGAGGTGAAAATTTAAGAACCAATGATACAGTCCTCTTCATTGACTGAAAGTTATGTTTCTTTAAAGTGTTATAATTTAGCCCCCGAAGGTCACAACTGAATCAATACTGAAAGTGACATGCTTCTAACAAAATTAGATCCGTCAAGGTCTCCATGCTTGGAAAAGCAACAAATTACTATCTTTATTTGTTCCTAATTCGTTTCTGCTGAAGTGTTTTGACATTCATAATTTAAAACAGCACTATATCAAGCTACACATGCACGAGTTTTGGCTTCATTCCATTAATTAGATATATTCGACACAGAGGACATTCGCTGTTAGGATGCAAGGGCTGCTGATGCATTTTTGGCTTATGTGACTTGTTTTGAAACAATTCTATTAATAAATATATTCCCTCAGGGCTAAATATGAAGGAAGAGTTATTGAAATAATCTGACGAATAGAGTTTTATATCGGTTTCAGACCGCCTTTAGCGGTGGTTTGTCCATTTATTTTTAAAGAGGAAAAAGGTGCTTAGCAACAGGCTACTACTATAAAATACTGGTACCTATCTAGTACAAGTTCTTTCAAAAAGATCCAGTTTTGTCGGACGAAATAGGTATTGGAAAGAATCTACTTATAAGGAAATTATTACCCAACTATAGTTACATGATCAAAGTTGGAAATAACATTAGGAAACAAATCAGGTAAAACCTCACGAACTAGGCTTTGAGAATAACTGTAATTTTAGAATTGATTTTCCTGTTTGTTTACATTTCTAATAAAAGCTTAGCTATGCAAACAGTGTTCGCTGATACATGCGTAATTGAAATGAATAAGTAGATATCAATTTAAAAAATAGCAATGCAATATGAAGGATGAAGTTGCTACCTACCTACTACATACATATAAAGTGCGGAGGTGAAAGTAAGAGAGTTACAGACGACGCTACAAGTCGTCACTGCGGTTCCGAAATAGTGCAAAATTATCGGCGAGTATATCTATATGAAGAGAGAAAGCAAGGGGAAATGACTTGACTGAGACCTGTCTGTAATTCTAACCTTTCTCTATGATTGGTTACAAAAATGTCGCAGTTCTAGAAAACATCGCAATTAAGTCCAATCAATCCAATTAAACCGCTTCATTGAAAAATAAATGCGATAGTTTTGTTTTATATAAAAAAATAGCCACTTAAATACCAGTTCTTAAATCTCAAGGTAAGTCCCGAAAGATTTTTCTGTAAAAGTCCTTGCAAATCCGAAAATTCTTGTTACAATCGATAACGCCAGATTGTTTCCTGAAAGAGCAATCAGATAAATAGATAGCAATCAGTTATGGTCCTTCGCCCTAACGATTTAAATATCACGGTGTGTTGGCATTTTTGATCAATTGTTTTTACTTTCCGCACGCCTTTTCCGGCTGATTTTCACGCAATATTTCGCTTGTAATGCAAGATAAGGGCAAAAGAAATCGGAGGACTTTAGCTTGATAAACAATGTGGGCTTGGCCCGTTCGTCATGACACACAGATAAAAAACGTTGATAACGAATATTTTAATCCCTATCTAATTACATCACTTTTTATTTGCTACACCCCTACGTCACGTTATGCTGATTTTCACGCAATTTATTGTTGTTTGATAAGAAATTTTGTATGATATCCTAATCTTGCCGCTGAAGAAATGTATGAGTAAGCAATTCATAGTGAAAATTTTATCTGATAATGTGTGCAGTGACAGTTTTATCGCGCTCTAGTTATAAATAGTACCATATTACTGCGTTCAACATTGAGCAGTTACGGGAAATACGCGTTGCATGTGACTGTACCTACTGCAAGCCTTGAGAAAAACAGGAAAATAGATTTTTCTTTTAAGTTCAATAGCCGGTCGCGACTTTGTCAAACCATGAGCAGTTTTTTGAAAGAAATATTGCTCACCCACTTATGAAACTATTTTCAACGCTGGTCTGGAAGACCAGGAATAGGATTTTGCTTTTTGTCGCAATAAATAATTTCTACAGCATTTCGAGACAAGTCAAGTTAAACGTTCACAAGATCATAGTATCAATTTGAAATAACGATAACTGCTTATGAGAAACTTATCGTAAATATCGATGGTCCGGATACAGCTGCTATAAAATGCTCTCTTGACATTGAATGGAATAATATAATAAAATTGTTCTATAAATAGTCATGGTATTGATATTAAGGCAACTGAAAAGAATGCAATATTAAACTCTTGGCAAAAACTAAGTCGTAGCTTTCATCAACAAAAATAATTATAACTTTATTAATTCACTTGCGTTGTTATTAAGAGCACCGAGTTTCTTTGCCTTTACCTGTCAAAATGTCTAAGAATATTTATAGGTAATTGCTATCTTACATTTTCTTGAAGCGTCCTTATCTAAGAGACAATTTCAGAGTCCTATTGTGTTCATAATTTATTGAATTGAGTCATTCAGAATTATTTTATGGCAGCTGAAAGATAAATTTTATTATTGAGCAAATGATAGTGCGATCATTTCATGTGTCTGAAGCATCGAACTATGTTTTTTTGGACCGCTTTCTGTACGGAAATAATTAATATGTACCTTCTCGTAGATACGTTTGTGTTTTCGTATGACGTACTATGATGTCAGGTTAGCTCATTGGCAGTTGCCTAACATCTAATAATACGTACTGATCAAATCGATTTGTACAATTTACGTGGGAAGAAAATGCTAATCTATTTATTGATATTTTTACACCTTTTAAATATAGGCATTGTGAATCCTAATAAATCAATCACTATAAGTAACCGTAGTGATTTATGTTTCACCTTTTACTGTCCAAGAGCTATAAATACTATGTAAATACATTTTCATTCTCGAAGTGAGTTAACTTGTACAATAAATTATGAATCATTTAGTGTAGGAGTCAGCTTGCTCGACTTTGGACCGTTTGACGTTTGCCTTGTCGGATCCGAGACAATCCATTGTCTTAGTTTGTGTAAAAAAACAATTGAAATCTTTACACAAATTATAGTCTTGTTTATTTTCAGAAGTTTTGTATTGAGTACGTGTTGTTATTAATATTACAGAAACACGGTTATTAATATTGGATGTTTTACGGTCAGTACAAAATCGTATTAAAATCTAAATTATCTGACATGAATGACAAATGTCTGGCAAGTCTAGGAAACTTGTCTCGCTTTATTCAATTAAATTTTGTGAAACATATGATTTAATTTATTTACGTGTACCTAAATAGTACCAGTTTAAAAATAATAAGATAACTAAATATTTAAATACATACTAAGCTTAACTTTTGAAATCGCATATGGATAGGACAGAGAGAACCTTAGAAATTGCGGAGTATTTGGCCTTCACGAAACTTTTGGGTTGGCTCAATAAATTCGAAACTAAGATCTTTAACAAAAGGTTTGCTCTTTAGGGAGTACATTACATAATGAAGTGTACGATGTGGGATTGCGAAAAATTTGACAAGTTATTCGTGCTGCCAGAGGAACATTTTGGCACCGTCGGCGTCTGTACCTCCCGCGCACTGTCTCTCGTACTAATAGATACAAAATCAGCGCGTGGGCATTAAGTGATGATAGCTTACTCGGAGGAAATGGAGAATTCAAGAATGACATTAAACGGTGACAAATCTTCGTGACATGCTTAACTGCAGCACTCGTGTACAAACCGGTTGGGATTAAGGTCGGGATTGGTCGCTTCCTCCGAAGATATAGGCAATTTGCTTGGTCAGCTTCGGGCAAAGTGATCTAACATTTAATATTAGATCACAGTCTAATATTAAAACGCATTTTACAGAACCAAGTAGGTATCATAACACCAATACTTTGTTATTTTCTGGATCCACTTGTTCAAATAAAGGTAAGATAGTGTCTGTCCACTTAAACGAAATGTTTACTGATATACGTGGAGTTTAAAATAAATAATCGTGTAATATTCCATTAAACTTTCCATAATCGTCTTGAATTAATGAAAATTACGGTCGGCTATAAGGTAATTCGTGAGCTTTAAGTAGGGAAAACTGGTTGTCGTTTACGATGGAGAAGCCTAATGCCATGTCTACACTACTTATATTCATAATTCGTGGTTATATTCATAATTATAACTACATATAGATAATGTTCTCTTGAATTAGAAGTATATTATGTACATAGTTATTTATTTATTGGCCTAAACTATCAAAAGAGGATAATGTAGTAAATCCTTCTTCGGCGGTATTTTACACATTTCATTCTCCAAACACCCTTTAATTTAAGAACGGAGATACCTACCATTATGAATATGATTAAGTACATTAATGAGTGATGTAGTCTCACCTTTTGTTCGGAATATTTGGAGTTCTGCCCACCTTGAAAGAGACAAAACAATGATTTATTAATACCCTTTTCCTGGTCGGAAAGATCTTCGCGAAGAATTCTGTCAGTGTTGTTAGCCAGCTATACAACAACATTTTGTAAATCGGACAATGTTGATCTAGATTATTTTATTTACAATATAGAGCCACCGTCTATTATTGTAGAAAAATACCAATATCGGGAGTGATATTAAAAGAACTCTATAATTCCAAGAGAAATACAGAGTCATTAAAATTTACTGTAACCTGAAAACCGTTACAAATACAAAGAGCAAAGAAAATGATCATGCGAGTGCATTAGTTTAGTTTCTCTAAGTGAACCAGATCTTGGCAATACGCCAAAGAATATTAACATGAACAAGAAACTAGTAAGCATACGTAATTATTGGGAACGAACTTATCTGATTAGTAAAAAACATCTCTGAAATCATTACTAGGGGGAATGGAAATCACGACGGCATCAATCTTTGTACAGTTAAAGATTATCGTAACACGCAACAAAACAAGATTTGAGGAATAAATTACACACTGCTCCAGTGGGAGGTCGATAAGAAATATCAAAAGAAATAAAATATACCACAACAAACAATGTATTATTATTTCAACCATCTCAGAGCAAAATTAATACAAAAACCTCAAGGTTTTAGGACATCCTAATGGCGCAGTAAGAGCCCATCACTTTGCGATGGAGGACATTTGTCGCAGATAAAATTTTACTGCATCAGCATGATAATGTGATGAAATGGTTGTGTAATATTTATTATAAATCAGTATTTTGTATCTTATTGTCACCTGCGCCGCGTGAGCCTCATTCACGTCATTTGAATACAAGAAACTGAATTTTAAGTGCGAAGTTCAGATCCATTTTCCCGTTTTCTGATTTCTTGCCAACCTTGTAACACTAATGGATACATTTTCACAACAATGTCGAGAGCTAGTATATACTCGTACTTTGCCGTCAAAAATGCATGTAGTGTGCTTTTGCACTCTGGTTCCAAGCACGTTGGAATGTGAACATTGATCACGCGTCCAGCACGTGAAGTCTGCATACGCACACAGACAAGCGAACACACACATCACATGTGTGCCAAATGCCAATGTACGCATTGTTGGCAAGTACGCGTGTGTGAGGTCTCTCTATACGAGTTCACGCTCACACGAACATCTCGTGAGCCGGTCATATATTTTCAAATCCGCACGATATTATGATTCGGGTCAAGTTGACATTATAGGGTGAGTTTTTGTTTACTTTCAACACTTGACACAACTCGAGTAGGCAGACCTGTCAAAAATTATTCGCAGCGTATTTTTCTTCTAAATTAAAATTACTCGGGACGGCCGTTAACCTTTCAGTCCAGCTGACATCACCGTTTTGCGCGAAGATGTGTCAATAGTAGTTTCACTGATACAAGTAGAATCTCAGTTCTGGGCATGGGTTCAGGCGTTCAGATAACCCTCATAGTTGCTACGTTGGCATTATAAATTTTGTTTAAATAATATTATTATATGTTAACCTAACCTTTACTGTGTAATCCTGAACACATTTGTTGATAACGTAACATTCATATCCTGTGTGCATTGTTTGAAATAGTCACCTTCATGGTAGAGCGACTAATTGTGAATAGGCAATAGTTCCATGCTAGTTCGCATTAAGTGGGGTACTTATTGTACATCTGTACATACGTGGACAGTGAGTCAACATAGACTTCGTGACCGTTGAGGCTCAGAATGTCAACTTCCCAAAATGTCCCCTGGTACCAAAATGTCAACTTCCCATAATGTCCCTTTCCCAAAATGTCCATTTCCCATAATGTCCCTTTCCCAAAATGCCGCTTTCCCAAAATGTCTCCCATTCTTAGAATTAAGCGTTATAACTCAACTAAAAAATAAAATACAAATAATCGTTACGTTCAAGTACACAGTAATTCAATAGGATTTCAATAGTCAGATACAGACTGACACAATTAAGCGTTAAATTATTATCAAATTTAGAAAGAATATCAATTAAAGTTAGTCTCAAAAGATTATCCGTCGTGCTCTTTCCACCGCCGGCGTACCAGCCGTGTTAGAGCCTAATGGACTGGTACGTGACGATGGAAAGAGGCCTGATGGTATGACGTTGTTGCCATGGAAGTTGGGTAGGCCCTTGGTGTGCATTCATTCAGCAAGAAGTACTTGGCCGTGATTTCATACTGCATAGGTATTCACAATATTTCTTGGACACCAAAATTTTTAAAAGTACTTATATTAAAAATTATGTTAATTTTGTGGAAAATAAGCCTTTTTAAATAGGTACGTATCAGGGATTTAAACTTCGAAGCAAATATTTTTCGTGTTATAGGTATGCAAATTATAATACTGAATTTGATAATAATTTAACGCTTAATTGTGTCAGTCTGTATCTGACTGTTGAAATCCTATTAAATTACTGTGTACTTGAACGTAACGATTATTTGTATTTTATTTTTTAGTTGAGTTATAACGCTTAATTCTAAGAATGGGAGACATTTTGGGAAAGCGGCATTTTGGGAAAGGGACATTATGGGAAATGGGCATTTTGGGAAAGGGACATTTTGGGAAATGGACATTTTGGGAAAGGGACATTATGGGAAGTTGACATTTTGGTACCAGGGGACATTTTGGGAAGTTGACATTCTGAGCCTCAACGTTCGTGACGTGCACCGAACACACCCACGGAGATAATGTCAAATTAATTAGCAAGCTAACGTTATCGCCGCCATTATTGCTTTACGCGTTATGTACTAATGTTTAACTTTGAAGTTATATTTAACAGTGTAAGCTGGGTTGATGTGTAAAAAGATAAATAATGCTATAAATTGCACTACAAACACGTAGGTTGTGCGTCATAGCGGTTGAGTTTGCGTACTGCCGTCGTTGTCAATATTGGATGAGATAAGTCCAACATCTGCAAACTGACAGGTAAAGCTTCATAATGGTCTTTGGTCGCGAAATCTTCTTCACGTGCCACTAAACCTGCAGAAATGAAGAAGCAGATTGTGGGCGTTGCTATCGATAAAAAACGCGTGAAAAGAGATAATGTTGCACGTGAGGAGTACACACCTGAGGTATTGCGTTTGAATTTTGGCTGTAACGGACCTGTGACGATGACCTGCTAGATGGTAGTGATATGATGTACGTGATGTATCATCAAGTATGCATAGTAGGTACATGGGACGCGATATGTTTTAAGCGAGTATTTTTTGCAGCGCATCGGTGACGCATGAAAAGTTTTTCTGTGTAGACGTAGTGAAGGATTTTATGGAAAAAATTATTACTGACACAGCTGTAGAATAATGAACCTATAACTACTACCTAAGCAATATTTTAAATATTACGTTATTTAAAATATTAATCTTCAGGAATTTATAAAACATTGCGTAACAATAATTTCAGGACTTATTACGTAAAAACTAGAAAATTACTTTTGTATTGTTTTTTTCTCAAATTCTATTTACTTACACTTAATGGGAGACAAAAAAAGAAAATTTGTGAAATTGAAATAATTATGTCTGAAACGTTTTCTTTTGGCATCGTTTGTCTGAGGCGATAAGTACATATTTGTGTCAGGTAATTTAGGTTTACTTTTGTGTATTTTCGGGCTTCGGGCCAGTTTCAGACAAAGCCCCTTAATTGCCTGCTACAAGAGGGACAGAAACAAAACTTCAAGAAAGTACCTATCGATATCTGTATTATCGAATAATTATATGTATGAGTGAATTCGCAAGTTTTATAAAATTTTGTAAGTTATGTTTAGTGTGTCATTATCATCCATCTTCCTAGCATTTTTCCAACTATGTATGTTGGGGTCAGCTTATGTGTAGTGTGTATTGTTATATACATATTATATTTATATTCAGTAATTTTTATGTAACCGCTATTGTATTGAGTTTATCCCGCAATGAAAGCTTGTAAACAAATAAATATGCATATCGTTATTTTTTTTTTAATTTCAACCGTTAAAACAAAGTCAGCTAGCCTAACAGATATGGTGGAATATCAGTACCACTGCGGACGAATGCTAGTTGACCTTTGCTACCCAATTACTGAGCAATACGATATACTAAGGTTGGACCGGTTATCTGGCTGGGCTTTTAAATTTCTATGGTCTCTTAGGTATAAATAGTAATAGTCTATTAGTAATGGTACCTGCATGTTAAGTACGCGTACTTATGAAGCTTTTATGAGGGTTCGTATCCAGTGGCCATATCAATGTTTATCAAAGTTATACACTCACAAGAAGAAGAATATCGTGGCCTGCACCCATTATGTCCAAAATCAAAACCAACAGTGGTTAGGAACAATAATGCTTGCTTCACGCTTATATGAGAAGACCCCTGTTATACTGAGCAAAAAAATTAAGCAAAATAGATGAAGAGAGAGGCCGGTGTTGTTAGTTCCACCTACGCTGTAGGCAAAACTATTTTGATATGGTCTTGAAGACATAAGATGTCTCTAGTCCTATTATCCCTAGTTACAATGCATATGTACGTAATATGTAAGTACTTTTTCCATTGATAGCCATCAATGCAAACTGGTAATTACTCGTGCCTTGTTTTTTCCTAATTTAATTGTTATTATCTTGACTGATGAGCTAATTACAATGTTTATAATGAAGATAATAAAAATTAAAATGTTGAAGACTAGTTTTGGCCTTGGGTCCGCTCATGTATTACACGAAAACGTAATTTTAATTGAATTATATGTATTTGGCAGGATCTGACGAATTGCGGCCCACAAACTACAAATTATGTCCTGAAAGCGGCTCGTTCACAAATTCCTTACCAACGGATCCCGCGGGAAAAAAGCAATTCTTTAAAAATAATAAAATCCTTCCCCCAAGATTTTAATTACATAAAGCCCAGGGTTAATTTCATCATAAGGTTAAGAAATAAAATAAGTTTTACTTTAACGACCTTATGTGCTGAAATCAACGTTCTTGTTTCCGAACGTAAACAAAGTATGATTTCCACTAGCCTTTTATGAAAAAAATATATGCGGGTATTTTAAATAATTTCTTACGAAGATAGGCTAGTAAACGAGTGAGAGCGTGAATCTTAAACTTTATAATTTGATATTTTTCTGACAAATACACAACGAATATTTCTAGTTTCCGCATTTCCTAGGCCACAAAAATTAAGCTTTAAATGGGAAAAAAGAGAGTTAAAATTGCAAGCAAATTCACGAGCAATGCTCCGCTATAATCCCTGCCCACTATTTTAAGCCAGAGCCACATCATAGCACTTCCGACTAAAGTTATTTATATTCAAGCTACCTATATAAAACTGCATGCAACATTGTTTTTGCATGTACCTGTGAATTACGTTCGTGGCTTTTTGTCCCGAGTTCTCGAGCGTAGCGCCAAATAGACGAGAACTACGAACAAAGCCTGGTTCCGCTGAAATTATTGCATAGCTCATTTTGTTATAGCTTTGAACCTGGTTTTTGTGTTACATTTTAAAAAGTACGTTTTAGATGAAATGTATTTGTTTGCGAAATTCTTTTAGAACATATAATTTGCTCTCTATACTCTTCTTCTTCGACCTTATTCTTCACAGTCGTCGTGATGTAGTCAGAAGTTAAATCGGCAGATGAATCAATCCGCACGAAGCTCTTTATATCAGTACCTAAAAGTTTAATTTTCTAAACGCCGAATAGTTTTACTTGGGAACTACGTAGTAGCTATGCCTAACTTACCTACTTTTAATTACATTTTCAAAACATCCATTCCTATACAAAAACTTCAGCCATAATTTTGTGTTTCTGAAAATATTGTCGATTAAGAATTTTGATATAATTTGATATTATAATTTGTTGCGACTAATTATGTAATTACTTTGCTGATACTTGATAATAATCAAATTATGATGATTGATTTGTTGTTATTATATCACTTCCGAGATTTAAAGATACAAGTTGCCCCCTGCGTTGCTCTCTAGAGTATAAAAAGAACATAGCTTCATAGTTTTACAACTTAAGCATCTAAGCTGACGTTGTTAAGGCCGTGTAGCAACTAAGTTGCATGATTCTGGATTGTTATTTGTGACATATGTTGCTGAATAATTATATAAACTGAGACATCTTTAATAGAACATTTTGTCAACAAGATGTTTTGTATGTTACATTCCGGTATTATGATTAGTTTGATTAAAACCAAAGGAAAATAAAAATACTGCTGAAATGCCATTAAATTCGTCATCAGTTGGAATGGAAAAACATTGCATTGCATAAACGCGAGTTATATTGCATGTTGTTGACTGTTTCTCGTGTTATGCATAACTACAATAGGTAGTCAGTAAGTATGAGCATAGAGTTGTTAAGATACTAATCTTTTTAATGCTTCAGTGATTAAATGTCTCTATTTGTCTTAAATCCCGACATGCGGAGAGATAAGTTTGAGTCCTGTATAGATTGAAGACTAAGGTACTGTTGACGCGGTGAGTTTCGTGGATCGATTGATCAAGGGTAAGATAGGTTTGTCTCCGCCAATCCAGGAATGGGTGTCCATCTATTTCCTAGTGAAACCTCTCCATGCCATTAAAGCACGTTAATCCATTTGGTCCGAGCTGTCATCCCTAGATATTTCTCTTTAATGGTAGCTAGGCCGAAATCTCCGAATCAGTGTTACGGAGAAGACACCCTGTTGAACTCATCAAAGGCAGTTCCTGTATGAGGATCTATACTGAGAATATGTCTAGAATGGAGCCAATTTGAAAATGGTATAGCTACGAGAAGTTTAATTAATAGATAACGATGAAAACAAACAACGCTGAATACGTTAAATTCAAACAAACAAGTAGCTAATAAAATGCATAGGTACCTGAGCAAATTGATCAGGTTGTGACAATAATTTGGCAAATCATCTCGGTTACCTGGTTGGTGACTGCACCAAAAATGCGTTGGTACTGCTCTTGTAATTCAAAGCCAGGTTTGCAAAACTTACGTCATCAAGTCCTACACCGTTTAGGCATAAAGACTTGTTTAATCTGCCTAATGAGTATGACTTACAACTGATATCTGGAACGGACTTGATCTAAAGTGGATAGTAATAGGCGTGGCGTAGGCGATATCTAAGAGAAACAGGACATTAATCCAATTTGATATTCCTACTCAAAGACATAAGATATGTCTCTTTATTAGCTTGAAATTAGATTTGTGGATGCCAGGTATGCTCATCACGAGGATTTGTGGTCCATGAAACTATATCCAACGATATCTTCAACATGTGTGACACTCACTTAACATAGTTTTGCATCTGAAGAAAATTATCCTCTAAATTTCTTGCATGCATTTGCAAAAGGTGTTCAACCATGATTGAAGGCCCATGTTTTTCCAACCTTAGTAATTTATAGATGTCATGTTTGGAGAACAACCCACCAAGATGTACGTGATCACAGCCCAACTGCAATTTTTCCGAAGATAAGTGTAAACAAAAACAGACACATTTATCAATACTTCAATATCTACATATGTCGCTCTATTGACCACGTTTTAAGTGTTGAATTGTCTGACAATTGATTGACTCTACTGCGCATATTTGTCATGGCTTCAGTCTGTATGGAAGTGACTCAGTCATTTGTTTTTGTCGTACCTACAGTTCAATTCAAGCGTGTCCTTCAGTTGTACCCCCTTTTGTAGGCCTTTAGATCTACGTATCTATGTATGTATCTGTGGATATAAGGAAGTACTTACTGAGTTATAATTAGGATATGAAGTGTAGCTAGTGATGTAGCATATGACGTTGTAATTTCTGATTACGCATGTGGGAAAGTTGAGTTTATTATGTAAAAAGATGATCGATCATTTCCACAGTCAGTGTAACTAAGGCGAAAATGATTTTTCCTAGTTTCAGCGCTCGTGGGCAGGTACTCAATGTATATTAGCTTAGTTATTTTTAAATCGTAGAGAACATTACTAAATTTTATATATTTGTGCGTATGTTTATAGGCTTTTCCCTGATTTAAGTATAGGTTGAGAACCATGTACAATAAACCCAAATTAAAAGTAACCGCATTTCCACATGGTTCGGCGTATCAACTCGGCTATCAACGCATTTACGAAATTAGTATGGAAAATTAGGCATACGTGCAAACTCATCATTTCTTTTATCATCAGAAAAATGGAAATAAATCAGTGTCAAATCATTAATGTAAACAAAGTTTTACATAGTCATTTACTCAAAGCTTGAAATTTGAGCTGCCTGAAGTATGACGTACATAATTATGTCCATGTATGTTTGTACATGATGTACGAAAGTATGTATATGTTGTGGAGTCATTATACGCCTTGGCAAAGACATATCTTGTTACAATAAAGAACTTCAGCCAAAGAGCCAAAGTACTCCTGTTTACAATGAATCTTCTAGAATAACGAGACTGAATATTGCTCATCACCTGCCTAGCATTATCCCAACTATGTTGGGGTCGGCTTCCAGTCTAAAGGGTGCAGCTGATTATCAGTGTTTTACATGGGGCAACTACCTCATCTTTTCAACCTTTCATTAATCACATATTAAGTTTTTTTATTTACAATAAATATTAATTTAAAATCAGTATCATATAAACGGCTAAACTCAGTATTACATTTAGCCAATAGCCCATTCTATTTTTCTGTGAAGCCAGCAAACAATAGGTTTTCATTCAAATTGTATGTAAGTACGTACATTCACAGTACACCCGTATCATGAACTCTATTGTTAAGCTTTCAGGAAAGAGAAACAATTATCTAGCTGAATTATGGCGTAACATGTACATAGGTGTATCTACTAAAACATGTATTTGTATATTTCGAATAATGAAAATGTATATGAGATTCTCTTCCTGCTAGAGGTCCAGGAATTAGTAAGGTTTATTTGCTCCATCTCTAAGACAAGGTATGTCAATGTGGAATTTCTTAGTACATAAACAATTTCTCAGTGCCAGCAGAATCAGAATTTGTACTTAATTGATGGCAATATTGAATTGGAATGCTACTGACGAAATACTACAGGTTGTCGATTGATAGGATCAGGTAGAAGTTTGAAATAAATCAAGCGTTTGTAGAATGTAGATATTACCTTAGGTGGTACCTTGTAAAATATTAGCAATCGACTAATTAAGTATTAGTCAGATATAACTCATTTAGGTGCCCATTAATGAGTGTCACCACATATAGGGTAATGAGTAGTATAAACTAGTTCTCTAAGACAAATGACTATCAGTAGAGACGGGACTTTGTAGTCTTCTAATGAGTTTCGACTTATAAAGCGCATCACCAGTTAATACCGGTATAAAAATATCCAGTTGCGACAATGTTTAAAACAACATTAATTCGATAATTTCAATGACACATGACAAATATTAGTATATTCGTAGTATTAACATGTAAACAGAGATAAGGGTGAGTTAAGAATTTTCCAGCGATATGTTATGTCCATGAGTTTGTTTTCGATATCAAAAGGTACTATCAGTTGTAGATACTATCGAACTTTCTAATAAGATTCTATTGTATGTAGGAACAGGTAGCTGGTACATTTCCACGTAATCGGATTTTAGTCGATATTTATTTAGTTCTACTCTATGACCGCGTTGTATGCGTAGGTGCATAAATCGGTTATGCAGATGCATATTGTTATATCCATTGTGATGTAATTACGTAAGCATGCCATGAATTATAATGAGACTATTTACAAGGTGGTTACTATGTAAATAAGATATCACAGTAAACATAAATTCTTAATATAATAAACAATAAACCGTGTCCAACTGTTAGCGAGTAAAATGATCTTAGCAAAATTTCAATCTTGACCTTCTTTTTTATCTTTATAGTGTGGTGAAGAATTGCTCATGCTTTGGGAACCAAATGCATTATTACCTAAAATCCTATGGCTTAGACATCAACCTTCTTGACACATGAAAATCGCCAACAAATCCAAACAAATGATACAAAACTACCTACGTAGATCGTTTACAACGCTACTAAAATACCTAGTCAAACAAAATTGTCACAAAAACTACTATTCTGCTAACGCAACTATTTCCTGAAACTCGTGCTAGGTCCCAAATTATATTGTTCTGTTTTATACAACATTGTTGTTTGTTCTGAACTTATATGACCCAACACATAAAACATCATAAATGAGCATGAAATTATATAGAGACATAAAATCCATTAATTGTTAGGCAATTCTTAAATTAGCCACGATTTCTATTTTCCTTTGAAGAAATGCATTATCATACTTTTGTGAACAAAAGGCATCATCATTGTCATCACCACTGATGAATCAGTGATGTCAATATAAGATGAATATCAATTCACGCCTTGTTCACGCCCTAGACGAGTAACTTATGTAGGTACCTAATGCACTAGGCCGATTGAAAAATATATTTTTTGTAGATACGAGCATTTTATGCAGTTCATGCCGATATGCGTCAGGCTATGACTTAGCATAAATTTTTGATTTATTTAAGGCGATATTCGTCCTATCAAGATTATCATTATTATACGTAAAAGACTTTATGCAGAAACGCAAGTCACATTCAACCAAAGATACGCTCTATATTACCGTATATGGTATCAAAAATCAATGAAACGTAATACGCGGACAGAGTGGGGTGAATGAGTGTAAAATGATCCCCACCGGTATACGTAGTTAAATATCGACAATCAGGGAAACAAAATGTTCTCGTAAAAGTATTTATATTGCACTATCTAGTGTATAACTAATTAAATTACTCAGTGTCGGGATACTTTGTGTGCAACAGCACTCAGCTCTTAACAGAAGAGGTCTTTGTCCTGAAACAGTGCAAGCTTATGCTTCCCAAGCCAATAATTAGGGTAATGACGATAGCAAATGGAAAACACAGCAACTAACCGTTCTAGACAACACTTTAATTTGTAACTGTTTACCCTCACAGATGAAGGTTTTGTTCACCTCAGCTTCGTAGTAGCTACCACCTTTGCTTTTTGAAGTAAATTTTGAATCGTCATTTTTCAGGATTTTCCATCCTTGTATTCCTTAGAAGTCCAAACTTTCTGGTGTTATCCTGTTCGCATTTCAGAAAATGCAACTTCAATTTTAAGAGTGTTAATTTTAATTTTCTGATAATAGATGTCACAATTAAAACTTGCTATCACAATTACCTAGGTATTTCAATTCAATTGCAGCAAAAAATGAAATTATTATGTAATAATTTGTGGGGACCAAAATTTTATTTGTTTTTCATTACCAGTCAAATTAAATGAAATTCGAAGCTATTTTTCTGAATAAAGAAAATATATTAGGCCCGTAAAAAATAGGAAATTGCGATTTCTCCAAGTACTTAATTATATTTTTCCACCGATTTCAATACCTAGAGCTCGAATGTCACTAGTCACGTGACTATCACTGGGCGGGGATTTTGTTTATTCTAAGGTTCAATAAACAAGAATAGCATATATAGCTACTATTTAATCCTCTGTAGAGGTCAAAAGTCTTTTAATACTTGGGGCTTATTAATATTTTACGCATGCGCCACCCTGTTATCGCTAATACGATCAAAAAACTTACTAATTTATCACGAAGCTGACACCTCGGTATCAATTAAGATAATAAAAGACATCGGATGTTATCACAATTATTTTTAATCACAAATGTTTACAATTTATCAATTAGAGATGCTTACAGAACATTGCATTTCACCTTCACAAAATAATTTATTATATTTATTCATATTGTATAAATGGCACGAGGATCCGTGAGACAATGGGAATGTTGTATCATCACAATAAAATTATATTACATGTGTTATAAAATATAAGGTAATATTTAGGTGAGGTCCAATAAAATGGGCTGGTATCACTCAGCAATAAAGTTTACACCAGGAACGCAAATGCCTATGCAGTTTAGCACATGCTAAAAATATTTGGACACACGTAAAGATTACCTAATATTAATTGGTAAGTGCCATAGAACATACAAAAATTTGTTCATAAAAACAATAGGTATTAGTAAACTCCATTATATAATATTTTATTCTGTAGTACCGCCTTGGTACTTAAGTGTAGTGCCGAAAAGGAACTCATTATTCAAGCTTTGTCAACGTCGCAGCTTGAGGTAAGTTAGTTCATTATAAAAGACTCTATTAGTTAATAAAATGCATTTTAATTTATAATTACTTATATTCTCTCTTATATTATAATAATTAGTGGTCCACAATATTCTTCATAAAACGAAAACACAAGGATTGTGACAAATAAACTAGCAAGCTAGTAAAAACCATATGTAAGTTATTGATATTTAAACTTATAACAAACGTACAGTTATTTTTCTAAAAATAAATAGCTAAAGATTCGTAATAATTACTTCATGAACCAAAATGAATCTAACCAAATGATAAAGAAACAAACTTTCAATTTTAGGATTGTCGCTTGCATAATCGCCATCACATGTAAGGCTTTCATAAGGCACTTTATTCATAATCTTATCCACGTGTTCACAACATCACTATATTTAGTACCTATATTTTATTCGGAGCAAAACCGCACCAAAGCGGTACCTTGCTCAAAGATTTCAGTATAGCAATATAATCCGATACAATATCGGCTTAGAGCCGTCCGAAATATAGTGCTCTTAACTGTAAACAAGTTTTAGAGTGGAGTTAGAGCAAGTTGCCTGCAAAAATGTAGCTGGGCCTTAATGAAGTGCAGTTGTGCTGACCGCTTGTGTACCGGCTCCCACTTCTAAACAAGGAAAAATAATAGCCACCCCTGTTCTAGTAAACAGACTGGCAATTTGGAGGGTACGAATAAAGCTTAACTAGTGTTGTGCTGAAACTCATTTATAATCTGTAACGTAGAACTCAGAGAGCATCACTATTGATGTCGTGCAGTTTTTGAATTTGGAACTAACTGACATAATCATAAAATTTGTTATTTTTCGGGCTTAATAAACAATGAGTCTGTAATACAATAGTGTTACTAAATGTCTGTAGTTGGACGCAGTGTGAGTTCTAACATTTCCATTCATACTATTCTCGGATTCATACAAAGAGCAATGTAAAGAGATTCGATATTATTTTAACATTCGACGCTGTTTTGTTTTATTCAAAAGTATAATTCCTTTCTCAGAATCCCTGTAAATACTTAGGCGTCCTTATAAACTTGGCGAGAGTTTACAAGAACTTACATTACAGTAACTTATATTATGTTTGTACTTGTTGTTTTGCTATTTAGATGTTAGTTATAATATAAAGGCACTTTTGAACGAGCTTATACTATGGTAAATAAATAATAACATGCATATATTATAAAAAATACTTAAGTATCATGTTGCAATTTTTGTAGGCACTAGTTCCGTTTGCAAGTTCGTAGTTACACATCATTATTTTCCCTCACATTAGGTAATGTGAACTATTAAGTAAGTGCCCGCATGTTGTTGGCACATATAATACTCTTATCAAACTTAATTACGAAAACTATGTTTTCGTGTAAAATAGTAGATCTAGTCTTTTATATAGATACGTACAAAACTTGGCATTAGATGGAAACGGAAGTCCATTCTTCAATATATTTGTAAATAGGTATCTTAAAATACATAAATTGGCTATTTTTCTATGGTAAAAATTAAATTCGAAACCTTATAGAGAAAGTGAACAAGGAACCCAAAATTCGTGTCGCAGCACTTAAAAGTGAATTCTTTGGTCTTTATAGGTCTCGCTGTAACAGTTAACAACCACAATATAACAAACAAAGAAGACAGACTCGACAAATTGGGTCCTCTGCGGAATGTCGCCACGTAGCGCGGACGGAGAATTAAGTACTGCATAATGTTAAAGTACTACGCATAACAAACGGCTTAAATAAAGTGTACAGTTTTAAATAAACTTATAAAATACGTATACTTTAAATTAAAAATAATGTACTTCATCACAAAGTGATCTTAACGCTAGCCATATGGTCCTCACCCTTCTCGTACACTACTTTTTTGGGCGAATACAATTTCTCTTGTATCGCTGCGAATGACTGTCCTTTAGTTTCAGGCAGTTGCAATAATATAAATATAACACCGAACACCGACAACACACCGAATCCCCAGAAAGCGACGTAGTTACCTAAATTATCCGCCACCACTTGATACAACTTCGTCACTGCGAACGTCATTAGCGCCACAAATATTTGGATCACACAAGTCGCTTTTGATTTAATGTTTGTGGGGAATATTTCCGAAGTTATTGCGAAAGGCACTGTAGCTAAACCTATGGTATATGAGAATATAAATATTGGTATCACAACGATAGGAATGAATTTCACACTGACGATGTACTCGCTGTTTTGGTGTTTCATGAAGAAGTACGCCCCGATTATGACGTTGGCTAGTCCGACGCCACATGATGATATAAGTAATAGGGGTTTTCTTCCTAATCTGTCCACTAGTTGTGAGGACATCGCCGATGTAAGGAGCTGCACAGTGCCGAACAATATGCAAGATTCTTCGGCGCCCAATCCTCCTTCAGCTGCACCAAATATCTGCTGAGCATACGATATGATGGCCGTGCTGCCACAGAACTGTTGCGTAAAATATATGCCCATCAAAATGATGAGGCCTTTTCTGTTCCCTCCAACAGTGAACAAGTCTTTCCACCGGCCTTTTTCCTTCATGTTTTCTGTGACCAAGTTGCTCATACTTTCTAATTCCTCTCTGACGTAGCTTCTGCCTCTAAGTTTTTTGAGCGAGGATTCAGCCTCTTGCTTCTGTCCGTGTTTGATGTAGTAGTATGGGGACTCCGGCATGGTGCTGAACGTCACCACGAAGAGGATCGGTATGGCGATGTTGAAGCTCGCCAGGCCAAGCATGGACACGTACGGCCCGATGCAATACTGAGACAGGATACCAAACTGAAACATAATGATTACAACGTTAATCTAGTTGTTTAACTGGGATTGAAATAATAGCAGCATAGCAAAATTATGGATGTGGTTCCCAGTGTTTAATTTTGAAATGAAGCTTTGACATACAAATTGCTACATAAGTGCATACGATGGTTTATAACCCATTCCATTTGAAAGTCTATAATACCAAGAACTTCCACAGTTGCAAAAGGTGGACTGATATTGCGTAGGTATAGCAATTTGAATCATGTCAAAGCTTTCCGGGATTTGGTCGGCTCAGATAGAATGTATTCTCAGCAATTAAATTGTATAGGCATTCCCACTTGAAAGTGATTGTACATGTGGTCGATTCTACATATTGATTTTGATTTATTGTGTTTTAGGAGTTTTGATCTATTTGTAAGGGATATACTAATTGCAATGAGTAAAATAACGTTTTGTTAATGTCTTTATAATTGTCATACAAACCGATGGTTTAAAAACTCTAGTATTTTATCGTAATTTTAAAATTAAGAAGTCGCCATCAAATCTGAGTCCAAAATTTATCTCAAAAATATAATAATAAAAATCTCAGAAATAGAGGAATCATATTTTAATAAGTCTTCCTACTGTATTGACGAATAGGCACTTTAGGACGGTAATAAGCCAGTTTTATATTTAGACATTGAGAGAGAACATTTTCTTTAATCTTTTATCTGATACAGACATCTGAACAAACTAAAATAGCATTTTATTTATGTAAATAGGTATTAAAGTTTATATTTTCTGATACATATTATAGCATGAATAAATTAATAGGAAATATAGAAACAAGGTTATTAATTAATGCTCTTTGAGTGTTTCTACTTATTAGCGACCGCATACAAAGTGTGTTTAGATCTTCGGATTATACTGTATATTTACATCGAGGTTGTTGAAACTTGTTTTTAATTAGTCTAGATCGAGATCAAACCTGACAGCAGATAAAATAATAATAGCTTTATCTATCTATTATTAAAATCAAGTAAACAATATGATAATAAGAATTCTAAGTTGGTACCTATAAACACAATAAAGAATACAGAATTTCCTCAGATTAAGTTTTAATGTTGCTACACTATTTTTTCCTTTGCCTACTAAATTATTTTTCTACAATGATGGATGTATTCAGTGGATTTTAACTTTTTCCTCAAATTTCTTTGTTTGAGGTTTATCAAGTAGGTACCAAGCAATGCCAAAAGTTACTGTATTCAAAATAGTTTGTATTTTTAAATATTTTTTCCTCATTATATTCATACATAGGTACCTAATCTGTCCAAGAATTCTATTGTTTCACAAAAGGAAACCACAGGCACGTAACCACTGCTTTGTGGGCTGTATGTAGGTATGCCTGATAATACGCCTACTAGGTACTCCAAAATCGTTTGCAAAACCGAATAGCCACTCCATTCCCAGAAAAGTGCTTAAACGTCACAATAAATTAGCTGTACGACTCAATTACTCATTCGTACAATTGACCTTGAGATCATAATTCGGGTAGCAGACTGACCTTCGACATGACAGTGATGAGTGTTGCCATGGCGCCTCTGACGTCATCGGACGCGATTTCTCCGAGGTACATGGGCGCGGTGGTGTAAGCAATTCCGTACCCGAGACCTGAGATCAGACGGGACGCGTATATCGTGGGTACGTTCCCTGCGAACATCACTAGTATCCAACCAATGATGTAGGGCACTGAAGCGAGGAGTAACGTCTTCTTGGTGCCGATCCTGTCTGCCAGGTACGACGCAGGAATGGGACTTGCGGCTGGAACGAAAAAAGAACAATAATATAGCTTATTATAGTATGTTATGAAGGCATTCAATGACGTGTAAGCGATGATTCAATACCCTTTGTAGTCTAGACCTATCCCACTTTGCGGTCGATAGTGACCATTGTTATTACCTAATAAAACGTATTTTTATGACTGTAATAATCTTTATTTATGAACAGGCTTTGTTCAAAAAAAACGTTCGAGAAACATTCGTCCTTTGTTACAGCTTTCAGCTTTAGAGGAGCTTGTGGCTAGTTAGCAACCGTAAAGGTCTCATCCTCCGAGCCTTTTCCCAATCATGTTGGGGTCGGCTTCCAGTCTAACCGGATTCAGCTGAGTACCAGTGCTTTACAAGAAGCGACTGCCTATCTGACCTCCTCAACCCAGTTACCCGGGCAACCCGAAACCCCTTGGTTAGAATGGTGTCAGACTGGCTTCTGACTACCCGTAACGACTGGTCTATTGAACCAATCAATTTGACAGCCACAGATTGTCAGATCGCCCAGATTGTACTGGTTTGAGAACAGTTAGACCAGAAGTCGAGCACAACATGAATACTCTGCTATATAACTACTTTGAAAATTTGTCATGAGAGGATATTCTAGTTCTTTTGCAATTGCTGATCTGTGCAGAAAAATAAATAGTTAAATTATATATTCACGAGCACCATAATATTATTTGGTGAGGTGCGCTGTTTCAAGATCAAGCGGTTATCATGTTTCATTCTAGACACCCGATCACATTGCGGGGTAAGAACATTTTTATGTTATCCACAATACCTATCGAGTTACGAAGGCCAACCTCATCATTTGGGATTACTGAACAAGGCAGAATCACGATCATGTTACGACTTGGATTAATGTGCCGACTAAATATGTAATGCCTTCGGGAAAATTAATCGATTGTGTAATTTGAACGTAAAGTTTCCACTTTCCTTCGTACAAGGCAGTGCAAATAGTCGGATAGCCTCGATATGAACTGCGTACGTAGGACATGAGTGTGTTTGCTCTGTATAAGCATGACCTGATTTATTTCTCATCACTCGAGATTGAAAATCACATGACGTTCAACTTTCTATCGGTATTGCGATAAGTTCTTAGCACAGACCAGTCATTGTTACTCGAACTCGAACATGGAGTTATTGACCCGGTGCACATAGGAGTATTTAACCCAAAAAATCGATCAAAAGTCGAATATTACAAAGTATTCATAGAAGGTAGTTTTTGCTACCTGGCAAAACGGTAGGGTCGGGGGGACAATAAACCGCTAGACTCTCTTTTGTTCTTGCTAAAATTCCGTTCACAATCAAGTCGTCTTTCTAACGCAAGCTTGATCGCACGAACTTAATACCCAGTGAAAGTGAGTTAACTTAATTGTTAAAAATAAGCGTGACAGTTAGATTACTCGGTATAAATCATATTTTAGTTATGGACGGTGCAGAACAAGGTATGTAAAATTTATATTACTATTTTTTTTTGTAATATATACCTTTAACAATTATTTACTCCATCTTTTATGGGGTACATTAAAAAGATGAGTCGATTTTAGCCTTTTCCAATATTTCAAAGTCTTTTTGTTGTATTTCCGGACTTTTCCCGGGTCAAATTCTTTTTTCATCCTGTTGTTAGATATGCATATTAGAAATTTAAAAAGAAAATAGCTGCCAACATGTGCCAAAATGAAAACATTTTGAAAATTAAGTGCATGTGGTATTTACAAAAACAAACTTTATTTTGCGGTCACTTAAGTTAATTTCAGATTTCTCTTGTTGTAGGGGATATTCTGGTACAAAGGTCGTGACGCGAAATTATGTTTTCCGAAAATCGAGGGAATATACTGAACCAGATTTCGGAAAAAAGTTGGATTTATTGGAGTTTGAAATAATTAATGACTCTTCATTCCCAACTGATCAAAAATCATAGTTTATTCATACATTTTCTCGTCTCAAGTCTGAAATGAAGTCTAAGTGGCAGACAGCAAAGCGAACAGAAAGTGTATTTTTGAAAAAATACCATGATTGGTTACAAGGCACTCTTGAAATACCGAAAAAAAAATAATATTGAAAAATCCCCGGGTCGGCCAAGCAAAGAGTTCGCGGAACTAACAGACTGCAGTAAGCGTCGGAAGACATCACATTTACGAGGCAAAAATGAAGCAGATACACTAATTTATGCAGGTCAAATGGCGCTTCGTGATAAAGGAAATGTGGATGGTGCATACGTGATAAAAGATATTATGGCATCCCCAACACGTGGTCGGAAATATCGTGAAGCTTTCAGAAAGAGCGCAACTCCTGAAGCAAAAATTAAGCAACTATCGCCAAGTCAGGCTTTGTCTATATTTGTGGAAGCTGCATTAACAAGAAAGCAGTACGAAATAATTAGAGAAAGTTCTAAAAAACTATATCCGTGCTATTCCATTTTACAAAAAGCAAAACAAGATTGCTATCCAAATGCCGAGTCTTATAGGGTCACTGAAACGTGTGCAGAAATTCAGTTACAAGCATTATTATTTTAATACATGGGCCTACAGTTATTAGACACGCCATACTACCAATAGGGACCTTATCAGAAGCTGCAGAGGCTCGTAATAAACATTTTCGAAAATTCAGGGAACAATATGCAAGAAAATTCAGTAGAACTGACTGTAATATGGATGTCTTAAATAGATTATTATTAACTTCAGACCCATATTTGACAAGTATTAGACGAAAAGTGACTAAAAAGTCAATAAATTTTAAACTAGAAACTAGGGAAATGTTAATGTCCTACGAAGTTGATAAGGATAAAGAGAATGCAGAAGATAGTGAACATGATTCAGGTGAAGAAGAGTAGTTATAAGCGATTTAATTAATTTAATAATGTATTAGTTTATAAGTTTTTAATTAATACGTCTAAATTGTTAAAGATTGCAATAAACAAATAGAGACAAATTATTTTTTTTACACTTATTTCAAATTCCTGTTAAAAAATAAATCAAAATAGTTTTTTTTTTTACTTTTTGAGTACATTTTAATGCCAATAAATAAATTATAGCAGATAAATAATTTTGATCGACTTTATTGATCAAATACCCCTATGTGCGGTGGTGAAATAAGACGGTATCACATGATTGAACCGTAGCGAATGGAAATAAATTACCGTGGAAAATTAGTGACTTAGAATAGAATTCAATTGGCATGAGTGAAATTAGGTTTCGTGAAATAAGTTAGGTTGAAAAATTGGGATGAACAACACGTGTAACTATGATTGTTATGAAATCAGTAACTATTTTCTTGTAATATGAACCGAAAAAATATGATTTGCGAAAGAGCTCCTCCTGCAACTCATAAATTTTTAGCAAGTTAAATTAGGCTTTTTTCAGTTTTGGTGCATTATCAATTATAACATGGATTGTGGTACTAACCGGAACATAATATCATAAGTGAGGCGATCCATGAGCTCTGATCTGCTGAGGTCTGTATGGGCGAGTCTGGGGCTAGCAGAATGGGCAGCGTGGGTGAAGTCCAGCCCACTGTGGTGCCAGCCGCCGCCGTGATCAAAGTAGCTGAAACATTTTAAAAAGTAAATTAAAATCTATAGTTACAAGAAAGTCGTCTTAGTTACTACACCTTAGGTAAAACTGAAGAACGGCTGAAACAATTTGATTGAAAATTGGTGGGGACTAGCTTAGACCGGGACGAGCAACTTTATATTGTCACCAGATTATGGAAACTACATAGATATGTCGGAGGCGAACATCAAGGATGGCACTATCGTCCGACATCAGTTAGGGTAATGAAGCAAAGAGATAACTCAAAGAAACTCAAACACTCACACTCAAAAGTCAAACGTTTATTCAAATTAGTCAGAACAAAAGACAGCCCCCAAAACGCCCGCCCTTCGCCACTTCCTATGTGTTTTGGCTTGGGGAGAAGAAGTGGCGGAACAAACTCCCCAGCAACACATGTCGGTCTGTTAGGTTAGAAGAACCTTTACACTTTAATTTCAAAAGACACTTTACACACTTTACAATATGGATCTACAACAGTACTACAACACTAGGCAATAACACTAGGTACACTACACGTAACGAAAGGCAGTATCGAGATGTGCGCAGCACGACGCCTCGACCAAGACTGAGCTCCGCGGACGCCACGCCGACCACCACTACTCTGCCAAGCGCGCCAAAATGTTGTTTCACCGGAAACGCCACCAGAGGGCGCGCTTGCGTGACGTTTAGTGTCCGTACTATTGACAGTCTCCGACACGGCCATCCTGCGTAGACCCACGTCCTCGTGGGTTAATCTGCAACAACACAAACACAGCACAGTATGCACAGTACAACCTCGGCCACTCCTGACCACTATGTAGCACACAGGCTACCAACTGCCACACAGGCTCCTAACTGCCACACAGGCTCCTAACTGCCACAGGCTCCTAACTGCCACACGGGCTCCTAACTGCCACACAGGCTCCTAACTGCCACACAGGCTCCTAGCTGCCACACAGGCTCCTAGCTGCCACACAGGCTCCTAGCTGCCACACAGGCTCCTAGCTGCCACACAGGCTCCTAGCTGCCACACAGGCTCCTAGCTGCCACACAGGCTAGTCATTGTCAAGTTTGTCTGATCAATCTAAACATTTTCAATGCAATAGAATGCTTTCACCTTGTGCGATGACATGCGATGTCCTGGCCTGCCGCAACTCATACGGCCTCCACGACGAATCCGGGGGAGGATGACGCTCCAAACAGCAACTGCAGCGCACCTCGCGCGCCGCTTGACTAGTGGACCTCGTCCTGTTCTCCAGGCTCGGTTCACCTTAGATGTTATCGGGTTTCCACTCAACACCTCAACGCGCATGACGATGCGCACATCGCTATGGCGCGCAGTACAGCAAGGCTTTCGCGGACGTGAAGCCACGTAGATGCACGAGCACCAACACTCCGACCTTACGATGACACGTCAGGCTCCTGGCAGCTGGGATGCTCCGCAGTAATTTTGTCGCCAGATTGCACAATAATCACCGTCATTGTTGAAACCATAACCGTGGTTACTATAACCTCCATATCAAAATTCTGATGTTCCCTTATTTTCTTCTCCCAGTAGGTTGGTATTCAGCCTGTGCCTATCGTGCACTCAGAAATCCAGAAAGTTTGTCTTCACGTGGCGAATTCTTCCGAAACTAATCCACCATCGGCCGCCACACATCACTCCGAACGAGCACATCACTTTTCACTTTTTCACTTTTTGAACAATGGCATGGCAATCCTTAACACACGTGGGCATTCGGATTGCATCCCACTTCTGATGTCGGAGGCGAACATCAAGGATGGCACTATCGTCCGACATCAGTTAGGGTAATGAAGCAAAGAGATAACTCAAAGAAACTCAAACACTCACACTCAAAAGTCAAACGTTTATTCAAATTAGTCAGAACAAAGACAGCCCCAAAACGCCCGCCCTTCGCCACTTCCTATGTGTTTTGGCTTGGGGAGAAGAAGTGGCGGAACAAACTCCCCAGCAACACATGTCGGTCTGTTAGGTTAGAAGAACCTTTACACTTTAATTTCAAAAGACACTTTACACACTTTACAATATGGATCTACAACAGTACTACAACACTAGGCAATAACACTAGGTACACTACACGTAACGAAAGGCAGTATCGAGATGTGCGCAGCACGACGCCTCGACCAAGACTGAGCTCCGCGGACGCCACGCCGACCACCACTACTCTGCCAAGCGCGCCAAAATGTTGTTTCACCGGAAACGCCACCAGAGGGCGCGCTTGCGTGACGTTTAGTGTCCGTACTATTGACAGTCTCCGAAGTAAGAAGAAGTAAGTTCAACTCAGTCTTGCGCGCGGCGTTATGTGTGGGTAACCCTTGTACATATACAGTGACTTTGTGTGCGTGACAAGAGGTACAGTCGGGTACAAATAAAGTTATTTAGGGGTTGTATACGGCTGTTTAAAGAAAAACAGTTTGTTACGTAATTTAATGTTTATTTATTTATAATGATTCTGAATCGCTACTTGAAAAATAAATGATGAATTTTCAGATTCGCTACTCTCACCAAGGTCAATTATAAATTTTGACTACATGTCAAAATTTCTATAGTATTCTTCTTTTTTCTTTTGTACATGTCGACAAGTATTACCCAACACCCTTCATCAATTTGACTTAAACGTTCATTTATGAGTTTCATTATTTCCGTCTTATTTTGGTCGACATTATGCGAAGCAATATAATTTTTTTAAAATTCCCCACACATTTTGTTTACATTATTATACTAGATTATACGTCTTTTTACATTCTTTTATTATTCTTAGCCCACACTTTTATTTATTGTCCGCGTACCCCGAGCTAGAAAATATGTAAGAAGTAGGTATTTAATTCATCTTAGATATTTCACCTCATTTATTTCTTAGATACTGTCAATGTCAATTTGAAAAAACGTATGAGAAAATAATGAAAAACTGTAAAATGTAATAATAAAAAAGCTTTGAATGTTTCATTTTTTGAAACGCTACTTAAACATTTTCTTAGTGAAGAACTAGACATTTTCGTAAACGACTGTACTCATAACAAAAAGCGATAAGAACACGTCATGCTCGGACGACGTCACTGTCACACGAATGAAAGTTGTATATTTACAAGCCGACGCACACATAGAGCCGCGCGCAAATCTGAGTTGAACTATCTATAGTTCCTTGAGACGCGGATGAAACCGCGAGCGAGAGCGGCGGGTGTAAATATAGATTGTATCACTAAGCTACCTGTAAAGCACAAATTAGGTTTGTGTACGTAGTTCAGAAACTGCACTTTGCAGTTAACTACGATAATTTGATAGAAAGTCTAAGTTGCTTGTGAATAAGTTGTTGGAAAACCGCCGTAGGTATAACTTATACGATAGAACCGTCGTTCCAAGACAGGAGTTAGGGTTGAATCGATACAAATGTGCCGTAAATTGATAAAGCTTATCGAGCAAGGAAAATAAATGTTTAAAATTATTGTATATTATTGAGTAATTTGTAAATTATGTCAGTGTCATTTTAAAACAATGATATGCATGTTTCCATAAAAAGGACTTTGTATTCTGAACTTTGTAACGGTAATCAAATAATCAGTAGGTATCGCAATTAAAATTTCCTTAAAACTTTCTGGATTATTATAAATACCTGAAACCTGAATAAAAATCTAATCTTAAATGTGGTTAATCAGTTAACCTCGGATTCCTTAGTAGCTAGGTGATTAATTATCTTCCTTTATTAGGTTCCCCAATTTTATATCATCATTAATCATATTTCTGTGGACTGCGCTAATCTGGAATTCCGATTAACGACTAGTAGTTATCCATTTAGAAAATGTGGAATTGTCAAGATAATAATACAAATAATATGCCCCGCAGGGCATCTGAGGCGGATGACGGGGAGTAGCGACCCCGCGGGGCTATATATCCGAGTGCTCCAGGGAGAGTATACTGTCCCCCATCTCCGGCTTGCCGGAGTGAAGCATGACGGGGGATAGGTCTCCCGCCTCTTGGCTTGCCTTCACCGGCCGGTCAGAGTGGAGTCGCTAGAGCAATGCTAGGAGGGTAGGTGCCTCGTGGTAAGTGGCGAGTGGGCCGGTGATGCTGGACCCACAGGGAGCGCGTGATCTGCGTTTAAAGTCCGCCGAGGTATCCTCACCCTTCTAAGCCGCTCATGTACCTGTTGCCCTCTTGTTGCTTTTCAGTGACTGATTCCCGGGGGCCCAGTAAGTGAGTTGGCGAGTCTCCACCTGCCATTTTTACGTGTATTTATTACATTGTTATCGGCAGGTGCCATAGTTCCCGTAGTTTCCCCATTCCTAGTCCATTAGCATCCCATCACAATAGCCCAAGTAGTTTTCATCCATAGTTAGCAATAGTTTAGCACAGAACCGGGGAATGTCCTTGGGTACATTTCTATAGTGTATACAGGGATAATCGTCGGTTTTGTGTCACCATTTCATTAAAGTTGTCTCAAAAGGGCTTCAGCGTGTTGGCTTCGGCCCCACGTTCGCCTCCCAAAAATCCGGGACTCTATAGTCCCGAGGTCTGGTAGAGACATACAAATAATATTTTAAACTAGAAAAATTTTATCTAGCATTTAAAAATACTTTGCCTGAAAATACATACAAAATACAGGATTGAGAAAACATAAAAGTGAATTGTTGATGAAAAGGTAAAACGAAACCCGTATTTCACAAAAAAAAAAAATAACGGTTTAGGTTTCACTTCGGATAAAAAAATAGATAATATTAGTAATTGCGGTTGCTTGCTGTTTCAATTTATATGCTAATGCTAAGTACATTAGATATGTAGTGAGGAATAGTGACGCATAGATCAATCGATCGACTGAAGTTCAGGTAAGTAAGGCGCGGTCTGTTCTTTGATGGGTGGCTTAAGTGGCTTTTGTTCTATAATTAATGGATTATAGTCACTTAGCTAGCATTTTTTATCGTATATTAAACGATGCCTTGGATCAACAGGTTTATTACGAAATATTATACCCGTATATGTGTTAACCAACTTCTTACATGTCACGGATTACCTACCTACATCCTTAAGAAATTCTTGAAGAGTGAATATTATAAAAATCTTCGTTCTTAAATCCTTACAAGCATTACACTTGCAACTAAGATTTGAAGTAGCTTTCGAAATAAATAGATATTCCCTCAAAGTCGAAAGGTCTTCAAACCATTCAGACTTCCCCACCTACCTTACATGATAATTTCAAACAACATGTTTATTTTAAGTCTACCTACAACGTTTATTTATTAAAATATACAAAACAAAACATTGATAGTGGGATCGTGTCTCCTCTTATAAACATTGAGACAAAAGCAAACAGTGCAGACATTTAGATATAGCATTTATTGAATGTTTAACAAAACCACTGTTATCTATTCATAATAGGACAATATTCTTGCATCTAAAACACGACTTGCAGTTTTTTTACTGCTATTGTTGACAAGAATACATTTACAAGAATAATATGTATTTTCTAACGGTATTCAGCAGTCTATCTGTATGTTTCCATGAATACCTATTGAACGTGTTTTCAACAAAATTGATACAGAGACTTGAATGTAGAGAGGAGAATAACAAACCACAATGTTGGTAAATGTGGCAAAATAATTATCAACAATGTGTAGGTATTTAACCGTAGCCAATTTAGTATCTCTATAGCATACCTACCTACTCGTTTTCCTCTAGAGACTAAGCACGAAAAAACTTGTCGTATATTCGATTTTTATCAGTTATGATTGGCGACTTAATACTTAGATCGATACCAAAATTATCCGCTACTACGTTTGTACGAATTACTACCATCTAAACATAATTAGCATATAGATATTTGAATCTAAAATCACAGTCGCCTAAAGGAAGTGAAAATTAGGTGCTAAAATTACTCGCCCTATTTGGCAACCAAACACCCTTTTTTGCACGGAATATTAGGGAACTTCTAAAAATAACAACCTAATTATCTAAATGTGTGTTCCATATTTGAATAGGTGGTTCTAAAAATACATTACTACTTACGCAGTTTGAGAAACCTGGCAAATAGAGGTATATTCGGAGAAGTATCTATCACTCACTGATTGGCATACTCGTAGCAGGTGAATATTTGATAAAAACAAAACAGTTTTTCCCTTTATAAAATATAGGAAATTACCACGCTCCTACTCGTTTTGATCTATACTTCGAAGGACACCACGTGTAAACGCATATATGTTGGTACTAATTAATTAATGAATAAGTACCTGAATGTCAATATACAATTTGCATTTACGCATTTGTTTATGACATGCACCATTTATTATTCAGCTAATCAAATGAGCGCAGCCTGTCATTTGTCAAGTCATTATATCAACAAGGTCTATTATAAAGAAATGCATCCTGTACTTGCATAGCTGACCCTACTGTCAAAGGAATGGTGCTAAGAACAGTATTTGATGCAGTAACACAACTTCCGAGTTTAATCCGATCCGACGGTAGGCACGGAAATGACAGGCTTACTCACTATGGCGATTAAAACGTAGTTTGAAACTTACTTGTTCGTAGTAGACTAATGTGCACGGCAAGCCGACTGGTCAGCTAAAACTCTTGAATAGACAGTCTAGGAAACTTCCTAGACAACCTAACTAGGTATAAGTGAATATGGATAGACGTTTAGCCGTAAATATGCAACTATGAGTTTTTGATACGCATCATTCTTCCATACTCTTCTATCTTCCGTCATATGCATTTTCGATACACATGAATTTTTATTAGAATGCGGGAGTAAATTTTACGTCATCCCTTCCTCATTTTTAAACTCTGATAAAGTATTTAATCAACGCTTAAAAAAATAAACTCGACGGTTAAAAAAGTTCATGGTTTTTTATCGACACAGACAAGGGTCGCTGGCTAGTCCCTAATGAAGCAATGTGACAGCATCAGCTTTTGGCTTTTGCAGAATATATCCAATATATCTCTGGTCCCTTTTAGTGACAGAGTTAATACTTAGCTCTATATTAGATGACGTGTGATGAGTTTTATCACTATTTATATTGCCTTAAATTATGTTACAAAAATTCTGCTTCTGAATAATGCTAAAATGTGAAAATGTGTCGGCCAGTCTTATTGGCATACACCCAAGCTAAGTGCATAATAAAGACATTAAAAAAATAATTAGTAAAGAAAAGAAAACTTGCCATATAGAATGTTAATTAGTAATGCATTTAGCTAAATTAATAAAAATGAAAGAGGCATATTTCTAGAAGATAGAGGTATAAATTGAAATTCAACAACCTGGCACCAAAACAGACTCTTACTGAGAAATTCGGCGTGAACATTCCTAATAACAAAACCCGACCTGGTAATAAGTGTTAGATACCCATGCTCTTTAGTTTAATTTGGTTTTAATAGAAACATAACAAAAGCAATAATATTAATAGCTACTTTTTTGTTTACGTATGTAATTAACAAAGACAATTGAATAAATGGCGGGACATAAACAATATAGAAATGCAACAAAGTTGCGAAACGATAAACGAGGACGCATTAGCAGTTTAAAACGATAACTAAGTACATATGTACGTGCACTGTTATGCAGTTACATGGACAAGAGGTCATAGCCAGTTATATCCGTTATATACATTACTGATTTACACTTCCTAACTGCACTAGAATAACATTTATTAATATCGGAAATATAAGTGTGACTATGGAATATTTATTATCTTTTCCGATCACTTGTAACTCCCGCTCTCATAGTCAATTAATAATAATTATTCGAAGAACGTAACTAAATGAACTCTTGATAAAACTAATGAACTTGAATAGCGAATATTGGTTACTATGTAGGCCATTAATCATGAGGTTCATTGAACTCGTCAATTGAGAGGAAAGTTTGATGATTTAGTTTTTACATGGACTTTGGTTGTGAGCCAATCATGCTATGGTCAAGGAACTAAGAACTATGGGGACACGACAGTAGCCACGCCAAGTCAATTGGGCACGACCTTATAAGCTAGTCCTAGATATATCTTGTGCCTGTTTTGGATTTTGTTGTGAGACGGATAGGCCTGTCAGAAAGAAAAATAGTTTACAATTCTAGATTCCTTGTAGTTGCCTAAGTAAGCTTTGTCTCCTGGGACACTTGTGAGATTCAAACATACCTATTTTTTGCCAGTTGCTGTATCATTTATTTTGATACTAACATAATTATGCGAGTTTGTGAAAAAAGATGTATTATTCATGTGTATTATTCATGAGGCCAATGACTAAGCTGCAATTTATCGATCTTATATTTGTCAGTTTGATTTGTTGTAAAATAAGTACGGACTTAAGACACCACGTGATGTGACTAGGAATACATTATCGTATGTATTTTTTCATCTACATTGTTTTTCTGCAAGTATTGGACAAACCATTCAGTTTAGTTGTGTGCGTAGTAAAATTGGATTGTACCCATCGATCAAAGTTGTTCAAAGAATATGGATATCCATAACACGTGTGTAGGTACTCATGTACCTATATCTATTTCTATGACTGACATGTGTGTTAAGGGGATAGAAATTCATTGAAATGATTAGTTTTAGGCGTGACAAACAATAAAAAGTTAATCTCTTTGACTGTAGTCAATTGATCATTGCAAAAATAGCATTGTCACGGAGAGGCCCCACAGCATTTGGCATTGGACGCGAATTGATTAACATGCATGTGTAGTACTTATTAAATAGTTTTTATTAACATTTAGTCTCGAAGGAATAGAAGGATACTTAATATTTATACCCACGTTTAGTCCCACGGTTGAGATGCTACTTCATCATCCGTGAACCGTGTGGCAGGAGGCTAACCTACCGCCATTTATCAAATATTATTTGAGTTTCTTTTTCTTCGAAGCATTTTTGCTAAAATGCCGATTTTCCTTTTACGAATCTAGTGCACTGAATACAAACCTTTTAGCGTACTAATTGGTAGAAATACCATACTTATATGAAATTGTATTTTGTTACAGTTTTTGGAATTTGAATACCACCTTTGCAATCAGATTAAGCCATCAGATTAAATTTTACATCATTTTAAAGCATTGTATAGCGAATAACTTGATATCAGACCGTGGATATTATGAAAAGATGTAAAAGAAAATGTCCGGAAAATTTTCATCAATCATTATAATTTGCATGAATGTCAAACGAGCGAGAGAAATTACAATACAAGATTTTTTGATGCAACAAATTGGTGTAAAATGGTAAAATGCGACTAGAAAAAAGCGAAACTCGACAGCAGTTTACTATATTTTTATTTCAGGAATATTTTTTTGGATTATAAAGGTCACTACTGACTAGTAAAAATGGTTTCAATATTATCATAACGCTATCAGTAAACTGATAAGAATAAATAAAACCGTACCATACTTGTGATTTTTTGTTATTGTTTACATTTGTTTTTTTTTTTTCAAAATGATAATGTTATCTTTTACAACTTGCAACATAAAATATTGAAATTGAAATTATTTTTGTTGTCGTGGTAGAAAAAAAGAGTAATAAGAAGTTTTTAGAAGTAGATATATAGGTATTATTTGTTTTTTTTTTTAAATAATGAGCATCATTTATTTAATTTCATCAGGTCAGATAGGCAGTCGCTTCTTGTAAAGCACTGGTACTCAGCTGAATCCGGTTAGACTGGAAGCCGACCCCAACATGATTGGGAAAAGGCTCGGAGGATGATGAATGAGCATCATTTACATATTTTTTTATCAAACCATGTAACTATCTTGTCATGATTATTAGGTTAGGTTATTACATATGAGGATCGTTTCCGCGTAAGTTTTTGCGATATATAAAGATATAACTAAATGACATGATCATGTGTAAAAAATGGTAACAACCTTAGTTCCAATGACACGTTTTTATGTCATGGATTTTTTTCACCAATTAATCAATAAGTAGCAGATTAGCTAACAGCCGACATCAGAATTTGTTGGAGTTTTCAGATCGCTTAAAAATATGTATTTGAAATAAAATTAAATTGAGACTATTTTGGAACTGATATTGAATTCTGTAAAAAGTTTGGTTACGATTATAATTGCTATAATTTAATAAAAATCTGTTAATATGTGATCTACTTTTTGACAAAAACAAGTCGATCGATATTTCCATATCCCAAGTTGTTGACATTCAGAACTTAAATAAATACTTCCGGTATTTTTGCTTGCGATAAGCGTCCCCTGAACACATACATGAATTTTAACTAGTAAAATCACGTGAACGCATATATTTATCATGTGTTTTCGATTTTTTCCCTTGACATATTATTTTTTATATTCTTTAGGTAAGTAACTCAGGCACAATAGATATGTAGATATAGTTTGGTCTTATCTGCAAAATAATTTGTAAATAGTGGAAAAAACGTAATCCAATACATTGCTTAGTATGTATTATTCTAGGTAGGTATACTGTAGGTAATTTTTTTGTTATGGTAGTAGTAACATTAGATTTTTGCCATGCAAATCAGCAGCTTTACAAGATAAAACACTATCGAACTTATTGCGGTAAAGATAAGGTTGATTGTTGATAAACAAAAGCTTTAATTGTCACTACTCACCGGTGTGACGGGACCCTAATAGGGGCTCGAGGCGCCATCGCTTCTGAATTGATATTACCTACCGTTTTTAACGTTGTTTTTCTAACTGTAGAATTTAATTACACGATCCCTTTGTCTTTTTCCAGACGAAAAACCTTGTAATTGTCGTGTAAAAAAAGAAAATAAAAGCTCCGAAATGATTTTAAGCGTTTAAAAAGTTGCGTTCCTAATTTGGAAGGTACTTTTTTCACAAGTGCCAATTCTATACAATAATGTGGGCTTGTGGCAATTTTCGTAGCTGCAGGCACTTTTTCTGATGGCATTCTTTTGTTTTGTTTATTTTTTAGTGTAAATTGAATCGTGTTTGACTTGACCTACTGCAAACGATGAAAGTGATATCTACTGTATAATTCAATTTTAGGTGTAATTGAAAAAAAAAAACATCAGAAAAAAGGTGTAACGGAAAAAAACAGAAAGAGAATTCCCAAAAAGAAAATGATAAGTATAACCGAATACTTTTCCTTGTCACGATGATAAAGGAAAAATAAACAAGTCAATCTTCGTATCTATTGTTATGTTTTTTTGCAATAATGTAAGTAGGTGCAAGTTTTCAAAAGGTTATTCACATTTGAAGAGAGAGAGAGGTATTGTCCAAATTATATAAAAAGTAATTAGGTACCTAGTTTACGACGTGTTTCATGTCTTCACAAGTTAGGTAGGTATATTGGTTTTTATAAAAAAGTCTTGTTTTTATTGTTTCTTATTATATATCTACTAGTTGGCAAAAGAAATAAAATAACATGACCAAAATTATTAATAAATTTTCTAATTTTCAAATTAAACTGTTTTACTTAAGTGATGCTGATAAAGTCAATATTGTTTTTATTTGGATTTATTCGTATACATAGGTAAAGAACTTACACTATTGATCGCATTATACAAATCCGTATACAATATATGTACCTACACTAGATCGTTTATCGAATGCATTGTTGTTTGTTTTTGTTCTTGTAATTATTAAAGTTGCAATTTAACCTTATGGACCCAGATCGCAATATTGGGTATTTTCACTGATTCACGAATGAGAAAACATTTGCATGTAGTTATAAACAAATAATATACAGAATTGTTATCTACGGTAATTCCCTGAGATGAACGTTATCAGCAATGAAGTTTGTGTTTTCAATTTTCTCGTTAATAATTGCTTTGGTGTTTGCAAATTACAGTAACTTGTGCCTACCTACTTGCAAAAAGTTGTTTTTATTATTTCTATAATTGTAGGTCTTGGTTTCCCCAGATATCCACAAAACAGGCACGTGAGGTACGTGATATAATCTTGTTACCCGCAAATAATTTAATAGGCCAGGGTCCTCTTTTATCGTGAAAAGTAAATAAAGGTTTGTGTCAAGGCGATGGACAGTACTATCGCAATATCTTCTTAAGAACTGATTAGATTGCACTCTAGACCATTTCTGTTAAAGTCTGATCATCATCATCGGCCTATCGCAGTCCACTGCTGGACATAGGCCTCTCCAAGTGCACGCCACTGAGATCGATTTTCGGCTTCGATGTTAAAGTCTATGGTACTTGTAAAAGGTCAGATTTCACTTTTAGGAACAAAAAACATGCTTGTAAGGCTTACAGCTGTCGAAACAGGTTTTAATTTTCCCGATTCATGATTCATGCTTTTATAAGCATTGCCAAGTGTAGTAAGTGATAAAAGATGGGCAAAGTACACAGGGTTTTCCTAAATAAATAACTATCATTTAGACTTGATAATTTGCAAACGCCATAGGCAAATAATGAATTAACATTTTCTTTTAGTGATGGTAATAAAAAAATCATGAGAAATCTGTCATAATATCTAAACGTTTTGACAGTTTTAGTCAATACAATGATCTAATACATTGTAACTGATATTAACTGGATAGCAGTTTACTGGGTATCGTGCTATTTTTATTATCTCAACTGTATCGGTGATAAGAGATAAGAGGTTTATTGAAATACTGGTTCTTAATGATGAAATCAGTAATTGAACATTGACTGTCCTCAGTTTGTAGTAATGAGGGCAGGAATATTATCTTGAATTGACCATCGTCTATTGATGAAATAAGATACTTATTCTATAGACAGTACCACGTAGTTAGGTTCCTAGGTATAATAAAGGTAGTGTTAGGTTCAAAGAACCAGCAATCCTATTATCGTTCCGCGTTGTTTGCCAAAGCCTAATTTCAATAGATTGTCATAACACAGTTAAGCTCAACCTACACATCAACTATTCAGCGAACACTCATTTTTTACAAGGTTTATGACTCAAACTGCATAGCATCACTCTTAAGTTAGATTTGCTACACTTTTTTTTATTTCACAGTTTGACGAATGGGCAACAATAGATATTGCTGATAAATGAACTATGGGTGTTGTGATCACGATGACAATCGGTAAATTCAGAATGTGAAATCTGACAGTTGTGCTGATCAAAACCTTGATCAGAGTTCAGACTACGGTTAATCACCCCAAGGGCACATTTGTTTACACAAAAAACAATTGAAGATACAAAATAATAAAAGACAATCTATCCAGCTTTGAACTGGATTGAATCTTAATTGAACTGAGTCATCTGGTAATAAAACCTATTACATAGATGGAGTTTAGTCTAGATCTTAATAATGTCTAGACAAAAAGAGCGTGTAGGAATGCTGATGGTACCGTTCATGTCTGTTATACCTATTTGAAAAAAAAGAGCATCAACCTACTGTATGTAATTAACTACTTATCGTGGGTGATACCGCAGAGCTGTGTTGTCGCCATGAACTAATTTTACAAGAGTGACAAAAACTGTACATAGGTATTTTTATTTGATTTCGACGCGTAAGAACCTGTATAAAAATCGTAATGCTGCGGTCATCACATTAAAAGACGTATTCGGACGCAAGCTTTTTAAAAGAATTAAGTTTCTTATAATTTTGGGACCTGGAACATTTTGTATTATCACCGACTTTATGTAGGTATTTTAATTCTGTGAAAATTACCTGATGTAAAATGACCAGAAGGCTGGCTATTACCTCGGACAAAGAATCAGCATGGCGATCCAACGAGGTAATGCTGCCAGCCTCTTGGGCACGCTCCCAGTTGACAGCGATGGGGACGAATTTTTTGACGCTTTTTAGTTGTTTGTTTTACTAGGATAGTTTTTGATTTTTATTGTAAATATGTATTGTAAATATCTGTGTTAATAAAGTAGGCACCTGATGTTTTTATGTTAGAAATATTTATTACCATAATCCAATTAACTAATGAAGGTGTGTCAGGTGCTTAATAAATTATTCTTAGGCACGCAAATTAAGTTTATGACAAATCAACATTATACAAACGCCTTCTTTACTAGGTGATTTATTTTCGAAAAAAAAAACCTAAAAAAATGTTTTTTTTTTTTAACAGTAGAGAAATTTAAAAGGTTTTTGTATACATTCGTGTTTTTGTATACAGTGCGCGTATTTTATGAAAGACTACATTGGGATACCCGTTGCTCGTTTTCACAATTTTCCATCTACATTACGTATTGCAAAGATGTGCCAAATGAATGATGCAAGAAACTGAAATTCAGTTCGAAGTTTACAGTTATTGAAAATTATGAATTAAGACGATATATGTATTGACGACCTCGATGGCGCAATGGTCACCATGCCGGACTGCCGGACCTGAGGTCCCGGGTTCAATTCTCGGTTCGGTCGGCATTTGTGTTATGAGCATGCTTGTTGGCCGTGGTCTGGGTGTTACAATATGTATTTATTAATATGTATATATGTAGTTTATCAGTTGTGTTAGCACCCATAACACAAGTTAATTAATAACTTACCATGGGGCTAACCGACCGTGTGTGAAAAGATGTCCCGACATCATTTATTTATTTATTTATGTATTTGATACTTTCTATTGTATGTGTCCCTTTGATTATTTTAAGACTGTCGAGATTTTAATTTATAATTTTACATTTTACACTTTTATTAGAAAACGCATTAACTGTAGTGACCAAAGTAACAACAAATGTTAAAATACATGCTTTATCATATTTAAACTAATTCCAAGAAACTGATAAATTATCTAGTAAAGTTGATAATGACCTACAATGCATTACTTGGATTTTTAACCAAATCAAGTCATGTTATTGTGCACTTTATTTTATTCAAAAACGTGAACTCATTTAAATAACCAAAATACATGGAAATGAAGGGACCTTGGAAAACCTAATAATGTATAAGATGTTAATGTAAAACGTAAACAGTATGAATAATTATTTCCGTGTATCTACTACTGTAACATCAGCTGTGTAATTCAAAAGTACGACAAGTCCACACAATAGGTACAGTGTGCGACAGAAATTGTTTATCATTTTAATGATTACACACATTGTTATACTCACATTATTTAGAGGTTAGGTTTTTGTTTACGTGGTAATCTCACAGTATACTAAACTGATTTCTATATATCACTCACCAATATAAGTCGTTAAGAATGATAACATAGGCTGAGAGTTATTATTAGTTAAACACGAAAATGGCAATAAAAATATTGTCATGTAGTGTCAGCATCAATTTACTTTGTAGCTGAGTGTACATTTACGACAATGGACTATATCAGTGAAGTTTATTGATGACAGCATATCAATGAAGAATCACTACACTACTTAATTTAAGTAGTTAGCAACAATCATTTCCGTATAAGAATTTTGGTTACAGCGTTAATAAATCGATTAAACAACGTGATTAACGTTTATCTATGAAATAGATATTAGACTTAGCTAAGTCACCGGAATTACCGTCATGAAAATAATATCGTAAATAAATGTATAACATGCGGATATGATGAGTTTTCAATATGTACCAATTTTAATATTAATTTCAATGAGATACCGGCACCATTATGTAAAAGAGGACGATATCATTACGAAATACGTTTGCATTCATACAAGGTAATTTAACAATGAGGTAATATCGTAATTGAACAATAATAACGTACCATACACAGTAACTTTAATGAAAACTTAATTAATGACATTAAAGTGCGTGAGTGTGCACAGTTTGCAAAACGTACGGTGTTGCCGGCACAACGATACGCGCACCAAAAACATAAATACGAATAAAACTATTTTGAAACACACGCACTGAACACATGATAAGTAAAAATAAAATCAACGAACCGCTGAGAGCCGTCACATATTCCCTCCACTTGCGGCTGTTGGTCATTGTCGGTGTTGTCGCGAACTTTGGGCACTAACATTTATGCTCTGTGACAGCGGAGCACGCATGGGGACACGGAGTGATGCGGTGCGCGACTGAGCGTGCGGTGTAGCATGCCGCTGTCGCGCTAATATTACTCGGCCACGTGTTGTCCGCGTTTCGTTGTAAGCGCCAATGGTTAGCTGAACGCGCCCAGACAACACAATAATATTCCCGTTTTGTTGACGGTTTCAGCTGTCAAAGTACTGCGTGAAGTCGTCCGCGGCGGGGCGCCTCTGCCGAGCCTGTGTTGCCTGCCTAGCTTCAGATATTGCTGTTATATGTTTTATCGTTCGTTGTGCACCCAACCAGACAGATAACGTCACAATGTTTGTGCAAAACTTCACATCGTTAATTTTGTTTTGTTTTTTGTTTACGGGATTCCACCTTTTTGTAATGATTTCATTTATTTATACAATTCTGCTTTTTTACTGAAGAAGATGATAGCTACATTAGAACGTGACATTTTTGACAACCATTTTATTTCTTTGTAGATTCGTATTTCATAACTTACAATAAAAAGTTTCACTGTACTATAATTTCCAATAGGAACTGATTCAAAACAAATGAAGTCTTGTTGTGTTTACTGGTAATCACTTTACGCAAGGTTACGACACATGCAATATTCGTGGCAACCGCTAAAAATAGTCTTATCGCCTGGTTTTGTGTTCGGGAAATGTTGCTGTAGGAATAATAATAGCTTGTTGTATTAGAATGAAAATATACAAGTATTCATCACGGGTTGGATGTTTGACACTGATCATAATACTAACTGTCGCACGGAGAGCAGAAAGATCTAGACCGAAGAATATAAATATACACCGATTGACTGACTCACTAATCTGCACATTGGACTTGAGAAAGTCTAGTGCAGATCTGTTGCTATGACAACGATGTAAATAAAATTTCAGATGTAAAGGTTCAATGTCCAAGAAGTTTCTAATAACGTTACTTATTTAATATCTTAGATATTAACATTGTTTCTTCAGGGAGTAGTATACTTGGCAGCAATATAGAGTAGTTTTATAACTGATAATTATATTTTCTTATCCCTGTTAAATTCTTTCATCCGTCTTATGGTTCGAAACTTTCAAAGAAGTATCTTTGGTGCTCCTAAAGCCTAGAGCCCTTTCTATGAATAACTAGGTCCCAATTTGCCACTGAGCATGGCAACCTGTTAAGTGACTGTTTTCTAACAGTATTCTGTATTTGATGTGCGTTTTAAACTACACACACACCTACTGAAGGAAAAATGCTAATTTGCTAATTTTGTCAATTCAAATAGTACGCTTCAAATACCATGGCCCTAACAATTTATTATTTTAATTGATTTTACTTTTGTACCGTATTCTAACTGCTTTGTTGCCCATCAATGAAAGCGCCCGCATAGCTATACTTTGTTAGAAAAACAAAAACAATACAAAATAACAATTGATTTTACTATTTAAAAATAATAGGATTTTAGTGTATTGTGTATTAGGTACTTAAAGTTCTTGAACCATAAACCATAAACGGAATCCTCAGTTAAATATTGCACCTACCTACTTTTTCTCAATTTTTTTGTTGCTATTCTTGGGGCCAAAGGAATCGATAAAGAGGTTGTTTGAAGTGGTAATTTTAATGTAATAGGTAGCCATAGGCATTTTTCGGCAATGTCAAAGCAAAAAGCAGCAATTTTGTCCGGCGTGCATACTTTTTGTGAACACTACTAAAAAAAAAAACGCACGCTAGTATATTCTTAGATTTCGTTCGTCTCGGATTAGACAATGTTGGTATTTATGGTGCAATCCAGAATTCATGTTTGTGCTTGTTAAATTTAACTCGTATTAATTAATGATGCGATGACTTACATAAATCATTTATATGATGCAATCGTATTCATCATCCTTAAGAATAGGTTAGGTTGGATATCTACCACGGAGGAAGGAAAGTCATTTTGTTCTCCATGACAGCTACTTACATTATAAAAAGGACTTAGTTTCAAATAATGTAGATGCTGTCATAATTGCAGATATGTATAGTGTTTTTAACAGTATTCCTATTACATATCCTCTGATAGTATTTTCAACCATTTAAACGGCTTGTGGTACTTCAAATCCAGACACGAATATGTAAAAAACAGGTTCTTCACACTTGGCTGATCATGAAAGAAAAAAAAAAACTCCGAAGTAAGACAGTTAGTCGCCTAGCATTAACACCAATGTACGACATAAATCTAGTCAATCCAATTGTAACACAGTCATTCGTTTTAAGACGAAACTCTGCGATGTTACTGACAGGGTGATATATTTAAGTCTCGAAAAGAAGATTGACTAATGTATTGAAAGAACCAAAGTCAGGTCGAAGATCGCAGTTAGTGAGAGCAGATAGGTGACATCATCATGGCGACAGAATGCCTTAGGGACTGGCCGAAAATAAAAATCACCTTTTTTGGGTGCCTGAGAACTTGGTTGTGCTGCTTCCTTTTTTAGCAGCGTAAAGATGTTCAGGTACTCTTTTCTTTGAAATTAACGTAATAATAACACATAATGACCCAATTGTAGAAGATCAGATCCCTCAGCCCCGCAAGCTCTATTGGTTCCCAGTGAACTCTTCCTATCTTAAGTAGGTTGTCACTCAGGTTGACCGTATAAATGTAAATAAAACCTTTGCACATACAAACTTAACTATGTACAGTCCGTATTTCACTCCTGGAATAATCCCAAGACGTTTCTCTGAGCGCAGTATCTTTTTCTACATTTATTTTACACAATCCTGTAATTGTATTCACGGCGTAAATAAACAAATGGATTACGTAAAGAGGCTCTCGGTGGCATTTTAAAATTCCATGACACCAATACTGTTTTCGTAGTAAGATGTGTAAAGCTTTGCTTAAGTTACTTACTGAGGAGTAAGTAACTTAGGGACCGCAGTGGAACCGCAAGCTGCGAACGAATTTACGGTTTGTTGAACCGATGGGTGGGTACCTCAAGGTAACTAAACAACTAAACGTGAATTACTGTGACCTGTTAAGACATGTTAGGACGTGATGCAAAAACTAGACGTTCTGGTTTTATCGGTAGTACATAAAACACGTGCTGTCATGATTATCTATGTGCTATATTTCTGATCACATGATTGATTGAAATTACTAACATGATTTGATCGTAAGATAGATTTCGTTTTGAGATAATGATATCTAATATCAAATATCAGGAAGGTGAGATAGGACATGTTAAACTGGAATATACCTGACTTAATTTAATTACTGTTTGACAATAAGTAGGTATGCATTTTTTCAGAATTTATTTAGTTACCCAGTGGGTGTGAGCATGTAATCTGTCTTCCTGGAAATAATAAACGATTCAATTATAATTATCATAATCTGCGCTATGTATGTAACTATAATGGCATAGAGTTGAACACAAACAGATTACAGACAATTTGATGACTGAATAATTGAAGAAGAGACATTTGAATAAGAACATTCATTTCAAATTCCAACTTACCCTAGGTATAGTATAGTATAGTATATTGTTATAACAAAAATGAATCTGAGGAAAAGTTTGTGCCTCTGAGCTGAGTCCTTGACTGTTAATTGCAGTCCAATCTAATGTTGAATGTCCAGTGTCCATTTGTCAATTGTACACCGTCTACGTGTAATAGCGTGCTTTCATTAACGTCTATTGTTCCTCTTTTACTATTTCTCTTACAATTGGAAGCACGAAAGTCCGCACCGGATTGTCAGAACTTTTGAAAGTAAGGACAGATGAAGAGAGAAGTAAAATGCCAATGATCGTAGTTTCGACACTAATTGTAACAAACAAACACAAATTCGACAAATTCGATACTAATTGTAATGGAAATTACATAAGCAGATACTTAGTTGGTATATCAGCCATCTTAAGTTTAATTATATTATTATTGTAAAATATAATTAAAGCTCTTTACGGTATAAGTGCATTGTGCAAAGATCGTAAGGGCATTGTGCAAAGATTTAATATTTGTGGAAAGTTGGCGTTTGGATTGTCAATAGCCGTGATATTATCGGAAGCTTCAACGTAACCGGCTTTCCAAAAAGGAGGATGCTCTCAATACGGATGATTATATATTTTTATTTTGGTAGTACATAATTGCATCATACCTTCATTCGAATAATGTGTCATAAGTTAGATGGTAAACCGTTTAATCATACCTATTTGGGTTATTACATCTGACGAAAGAATGCCTTATCATGTATTGGGATAAGTGGACCGCATGACGATGTATACTAGATTGCATCATTCTGAGCGTAGATATTTGGATTAAGTGCATACTGGATTACACCTGATCGTTGGTTTCAATGGGATGCCAGATCTATCAAACGTGTTATAATGTTACAAAGCCCTGGAATGCAAATAAATACTTACAGTGGAGATACCTTTAGTTTATATCAAAATCATATTATTCTAGAATCTGCACCAATCAAGTCACCCTGCCAGTTATTTAAAATGCTATAAACGATTACATACGTCTGTATTTAATTCTGATTGCTGTTCCGAGAACATCTCGTATAAACCATGACTGCAGTTTATACCACATTGTTCAAATTGATATTTAATTGAGTGCGGAAAAACAATGTAGGTTGTATTCTTTTTGCACAGATACGTACTGAATTATTTACAATTGGCTGACTGTCTGCGTAAGTTTATTTTTTCAAAAAAAGAACCGTGGAGTTTATTTATTTAAAAAATACTGCCACATCACAAACATTTAACATTCGATAACTTAAACTACTTATTTAGTTTATGGTCATTCGGTTCCTTTTTTTTTTCTTTAAAGAATTTACGTTCAATGAAAACCAAAACCTTTCCCACGGCTCTGCCTTCAAACTCATTCTCATCTGCAATTGCTTTTTTCCGTACATTTTTAAATTTCTGTATTTATGTAATAATAATCTGTTACTATTTATATATCGCCAGGAAATCCTGACTATAGTCTGAAATCACCAACGTTCAATCCTTTTATACGTAAGGGGTGGCTTGTGCCCAATATTGGGACCATAAAGAGGCTGGACGACGAATATATTACTATAAAACTAATACAGTTTCGGTCCTCTATGAAAACTGTATGGATGGATGCGGGCTGTCCATGACCGGGATGGATGGCGTTCCTTGGGGAGGCCTACGTTCAGCAGTGGGTAGTAATTGGCCGATATGATGATGATGATTAGATTAAACTTTATAACATTTTAATCATAGTTACTTTCGGCAAAATATTGTAAGGTTATTTGGAAAATACGCTCCTGTTTAACTGCGCAAAACAATGTGCTACTTTATTAAATTAAAATCACAATACATTAACTGATAAAACAGCGCTCAAATAAACATAATATTATTATAGTATCTGATTCCTAAGCAAACACAATCTTCATTATATGGCGCATCAAACAATTGTGCTAGTGTGTGTAAGTCATTGTCGATTTGATCGGCCCTTGCGCTGACATAATATATACTGCAACAATAAATTCATTGAGTCGCAAACTCACGCGCACTTGGCCTGCCAATCATGGAATTAACCCTGAATTTAATTTTATTCAATAAAAACGGCAAAGGATCTTTCCATCATCAAAACATAATTTTAAAGTATATGTAACTTGTTGTAAAGTATATGTTTACCTTCAAATGTTTGGTAACAGACTGCTTCCAACATTTTTTTTGCCCTTGGAAGAAGCTTCCCCGCAGAGGCTTCACCAAGAAGTTACGTCTTGCGGCTGTGACGATAGAGATGATATATGGCTCCTGTTTTGGTTTGTAGTTTTTACAAACCTCTATCATCAATACCATTGTGATGAAACAGTGAAACAGGTAGCTTTGAGTGGACCATTGGCCTTTAAAAAGTCAACCATAATTTAATATTTTACTAAAGAGTATTCCTGCTTTTAATTACGTAGGCAGTTCACTTATTTGAGACCACAGAGAGCCTTTATAGTCTTTGATGTGGAAAGTCAATACCAGCAGTACAAAATAAATAAACAGGAAATGTTTGCGCGTATTTTTGGATACACACGTTCGTTCATTAACAAGGTTGTTACATTGCATTGACTTAAAAGCAATGCTTAATTATTTTTGCATTGGAATTTATTTCAGGTCAACGTATATGGATTCGAAATTATTATGCTGTCACTTCAATCAAGGTACATAATAAAAGGAGGTGGGAAGGGGAATTATGATTTTGGTCATATATTTTCTGATGTGTTAAAACACTGCTGTTTTTTTGAGCCACCACAAATATTTTAAGAAGATCTTCAAGGTTCATTTAGGATTTGCGGCATATATAAATAAACAACAAAGCGTTACTTTGAGAAGGAAGATAAAGAAACATTACGAATTATACGTATAGTATAGCGTATCATAATACTCTCGAATACGTTGCAAAGGGCTTCCTCGGCACACAGGAAAAACAAAAATAAGGAATATAAACAACGGAATTCTCTCGTTTACATGAATGGCAAAAATAAATACACCTTTATATTTATTTAAGGATTGGACTGATTTGATAAGATAAGCGATTCCTCTAAGTACTTGTTTATTAAAACCAATTCAATCAGATAGTGTAATTGTGAAGTTTACGAGGGTACAATAAGTGTAGCTCTGCTTCTAATAAATTTGAGGACTGTCGCAATAGCCAATCCGATGTTTTATTGAGGACTTATTTTTAAGTAAGATTGAATGAATGATTTTGTATATTACTTTTATTTATTGTTTTTTTTTTCTGAATGTTTGCTATGTAATTAAGGCATCCATTTTTCTTCAATAGTATGAGAAAGTTTGATTCAGATTTAATTGTAAGGCATGTCCTATGCAGGAAGGTAATACTTGTAAGTCAACAGGATTATAAGAATATAATATTATTACTAATAATATTCATAAACATTCCAAAATGAAATAAAGTACTAAGAATTTTATTTTAACAAAATACCAAAACGTTGCAAAAATTAATGAAAATAATTTTCACGTTTTCCTTTGAAATGAATTAAACTTTTACGCCCCATGATGCGACGTCGCATGAATTTTTATATCGTACCCACTGAATTCGGTACTCGGACGACGGGGTTATTTCTCCGTAGATTTACGAGTACTAAAGGAACGGACATCCGTTGAGAGGCACGCAGACATGCACCAAAGACGTCCGTTCTGAATGGAAGACCTTTGTGTACCTGTGCCATATCTACGGGACAGATTCAATGGGACATATTTTGGGTGCGGAAAATACGCGTATGTTTATATAAACATTCAAAAATGCTCTATAGGTCATTAAATGTGTGTATTGTGTAAGTTCAGATCAAAGATTTTTGATCTGAGTGTGTAAGTATAGAATCTGCAATATCATCCGGCGTATTCAGTCTACCCAAAATCTAGTTTTATCTTGTTTGTTAGTGAGTCAAAATTGCAATATTGACTGAAGATTCACATTGTTTGAGATGAGTCATCGCTGTAATTTCGTACGTTTCAACTTCAGCTGTTATAATCCGTTTTACTTCTCTCTAATGAGAATAGCATATACTGTGTAGGTATGTTTGCTGAAGGCATTAGTATAGTTTAACTTTATGACAAATAGGCCTCCACTGGATTGGTCATTACGTATATTTCATGATGGGGTATTTAGTGAAACGTCATGGAACATGTTAAAACAATTTTGTGTCATCGTGACTACTCTTAAATAGGCCAAGGTAAAGAGACGTACTTGTACTAAGAATTATTTGGGAACCACTAATATTTCCATAAACTATTTACAATAACACACATGCAATGGTATGGAGCCATAAAATAAGTTGTAAAAGTGAAATGTAATTAAAACTTAGCATAGAACAAATTGACTGTGTACTTGAAAATTTGTTAACAGTATAAGATTTAGAACTTTCTAAGGGTAAAAAAGAAGAATGTTCTTAGCTGCGCTATAATTATTAACAGCTAAATTAAAGTCTGCACTCAAGATTACCTGAAATAATGATTTTTTGTTTAAGTTACTTTATCTTAATCCTTTAGATGATAAATGCTACATTATTTAATACTTTTATAATCATTTCATAACTCCGATGATAAGGCAAAAACAGCGGTTACAGGACGTCCATCAATGTCATTTCTATCAACTCCAATACAATATAATTGAGAAGACCGTTGTTATGGCATCAAGTCTAAATAATAAATCAGATAAGGCTATTGAGCTCGTCAAAAGTGTATAAGTCAATTCATCTATTATTGCGATGATCTCGCAAAGACCTGAACTTTTTCTTAATAAAAAAAAAACCCATTATATAGTACCTAAATGCTTAATCATCACTACATTACATATACCTAATACAAAGTCAACCGTTGCGTCTGTTGGTTTGTTGACAATTATACTCAAAATTGTCAATATAAGATGAAGTGATTCATGGCATTTATAATAATAATAATAAGAAGAAGTCTATGAACACTGAATTAAAAAAAAATACCTGGTAAAATTAGTGTAGTAAATAGTAACTCTTTAGTGCAGTAAATAGAAAATCATCTGGACATAAGAGAATTAAGCCGCCAAACGTAACAATTACAATTGAGATTTTAGTGTTAAGGTATATTTTAATTTTGATAATGGTTAAAATAGCTAAAACAGATTAAAGAAAAATCTAGTTAGAAAAGATAACTATGTTAGAGATAAGATTTAAAGATAACAGCATATTTCGCAGCAGAATCTGATGTCGACCTAATTGATATGCTCGCCCCACCGCCCGCTTGGTCCGATAAAGTTCAAAGTAACTCTTTGTAAGTCAGAAAATATGCAACAAAGGAACTGAAAAAAATCCCCTGAGGAGTTCCAAGTCTCATCTATTTTGTTCTAGAATCTAGATGGTGAGGGAAAATTACGATATTGCACCTGAAATGGGAAGCTTATTTCTTTGGATCTCAGGAAGTTTAGTCTCTTAGGACTTTTAAAGAATGAATATTCTAGGTTCAAGCTAAAAAATTTACTTGACGGATCAATAATTGTACATTGCTTTTCTCACGCTTTTATTCGTCGAATATTTTTTTTTGAATATCATTATAATCGGGTTCACGTGAGTTTATTTGTGCACGAGTTATAGAAATATAAAAATTTGAATATCTATAATGAGAGCAACACGTTAAAAAACATAGCCGTTGTTAAAAGGACACTAGAAGATATACTGTACGAGAAAATAATGTTATGTGCATAAATATACTTGCATAATATAAAATAACGTTGAATAACCATTGCGTTAATTAAAGCAATACGGAATTATTAGTTCCTTCCTCGTTAACGAGATTTTATTTCCACCATTCTTTTAATAGCATGTTGTCTCATTTATGGCATTATATCGTTGTTGCATTTATGGCTGAACATAAATGTTACTTTATAATGTAGAACGTGCGTTTCTCTTAGAAGAGTAGATGAACTGAAATAATTTAACGTCTTTTAGATGGGGGTATGACATATAGAAGTAGCTTTCGTAAATTGGTTTATCAATGGTCGTCATCCTTTTTGCTTATAACAATTTTTGTCAACAAGAGGACTTTTCAAGAGGAAATACAGACGAAATGTGACTGCACCAATAAAAAACCTAGGCGACGTCTCCATGGAGGAAGGTAACAGGATTAAAACTTTAATTCGCAAAGAATATATTGCCTCTTTGTAAATAATTAAGAAGACGTGGATAGTTGGAGCGAGGCCACAACTTTGTTGACGGGGAGTTAGTTCCCCTCGCAGCGGGGGACTCACAGCTGAATATTAATTCAGCCACAGCTTTCTCTTTAAGGAGGTAATTATTTAACTGCTATTACGAAGTAAGGACTAGTTAGTAATAGGGGAGTGACCTGAAAGAGGGTTGACTTGTGTAAAGAGGAGGCCAACTCGCCCTCGTTACGCGAAACTGTCACCAACTATGTATTTTGTAACTTATGTGACTAGTTCCGGCGCCCTGCTGTGAACATGGGTGAAGTTTTAAATACTTTTTAGCGATAGCAACACAATATTATACCATATTTGACTTATTAAATTCCATATGGGTATACAATTATCCTAAGCTTTATGTCAGAATTAAAGCACCCTTGAACAAGTAATAATTAACACGAGTTGCACATGACAAATACAAATGTTGCTTATCATAGTCGAAATAAGTTGCTTCAACTAAGCAAAAAATGCTTTGCTGAAAAAGTCAAAGAGTGCCATAATGAGTGCTTTTTTGGGTTTCACATGACTGTCATTATATCAAGTATCAGAGTTTAGACTAACGATGCCCTTTCTTTTCTATAGTAAAATGCAAAAGGCCATACAACGTACGCCGTCATATTTTGAAGTGAAATGTAAATGAGCGCTTCTGTTTACCTACCTGTACAAATGTTTGCTATTGCTGTTTATAATGATCCAGCGAATGAATGAAAATGATCCTTATCTCCATAGTTGAACTATATTTCATCCGAATATGACACATTTACTATAGAGATTATAGATAGCAGTTGTAAACTTTCTGTATCGTTGGAGAGAAACTAAGAGTTGATCAGTGTCATCTTTTATCTTTTGTAACTTTTCTAAGAATATATCTAACAAAAAAGCAACATTATTATACGAGTCGATTTCAAGCGTAACATGGTATAAGCCTGGTTTATCGAACTCAGCACAGAGCTACCCTTGTGTATTTTTGTAAAAGTTAAACTCCTATTTTGTAGCGCATTAAAACCTCTTTATTTTTATGAGGATCCCTATACCGAACAAAGCAATCCCTGCAATAAACATGAGTGCCGTCCGTAGTCTACAGAAATTGTGTCTTAAAAAATAATGTTTCTATACCATCAAAAGCTTTCAACGTATAAAATTGCATGTTTCAAGATTTTAAAACACAATAGAGGAGTCTTCTTATGATATTTTTGTTCAGTGAAAGTATTTTGTGAGGCTTTCCTCGCAGAGATCGCGAAGCCGCGAAGCTGCTCGCTTGGGATGCATTAGAATTTATTTTGCGTTTACATCCGACTCGAGCTAGTTCTATCAAGTTAGATTATACGAAACTACGTGTAGTTCAAGAACATATCATAATCATTTTGAATAATGTCGCTGAGATTATTCTCTGCGGAGAGATTGCTAGATGATTAGGTTTGTGTAGCTATGTTTGGGGACGCTTGTTTCGCGTTGTACATGTGTATGTTTAATGAGTCACGAAGTTGCTCACTTTTTCGTACGCCTTTCTGATTATAGAGTTAATTTATCAATTTAAAATATTTCGCAATAATTCAATTTCCTGATTTATCACGCATCATACACCATATCACACATCACATCCGAAGTATTTAAATATTTTATTTCCGTAGTTATAATTAATTACACCATGTGACTACATTAATGCTATGTAATGTGTATGTGTCACTATGTATTGTGAATAGGTATTCCACTTCTAACTGGTTCACCTTACAACGCAACGTAAGATTTAGATTTTATAATATAATCAGAACAATATTTTTTGAGAATAAAATGGAGACCTATAGACAAGGTATACAAAACGGCATAAACGGTAAAGTACTTGCGTTACCAAGTTTAATGCGTCTTTTATATGTAGAGATGAACAATACCACGACCAAGAGGAGTAATTTATGCTCTCAAAATTAGAAAGGGTGTGTAAACTTTTGTATGATCAGTCTAACATCAAAACTATTAATTTGTCAGCGTATTAGCAAAACGTAAAGTTTTCTATCTGAATACATTTCAATGTTTATTCAGCAAGTTTATCAGATCATAAATAAATTTAACGCATCACTGGATGATTCTCCGATTTGTCCTAATTAGAATAAATCTTTGATCCATAACTTTATTTGGCTATTGACTGTCTGTTACAGCTGAATAGTAGTTTTACTTAAATTAACATCCAAACGAATCATTGAGACGTACGATTTACTTAATTTGAATTTTGGGATTTTACGTAAAACTTCTTAGACGAAACGCCTTAAATAGAAATTCTATCACTTCCTTAAATATAATGAGTTAAGGAGATGCTTAAAGTTTCCAATTTGTGAAGTCAGTAGGTGCAGTCAGGCAATTTTTATGTGAAAAGTTCACGAGTTCCAGGCAATTTCCACGAAAATCCTTTTCCATTTGCATTTGGTATGCCATTACAAAAGACCAGAGCTCCATAGATGGCGTTAGATGTCGCTAGATATTTGGCTTCGTTCGCAATTTATGAGTGTGGTCCCGCCGGCCTCATAGGGTTTTAATTAAAGTGCTAAACGTTAGCTGCATCTTTCGGGCCAGCCGGCCCTCAGTCACAATTCTCTTATTTTAGCCTCCCGACTTAATTAAGTTACTTTTTCAACCACGCTACCGGCACAATAGGATTTGAAAATGCAATTTTAATTTTGTTAGCATTCTCCAAATATATTTTCGTTTCGTTTCTGAATAGAAATAAATAATGAGCTGTTACTAAAAGTGATGCAATTCGAGGTCAAAGAAAACCTGTTGCTTCGTCCGGTGCCTCGTTCTAGAAACTTTTTGTGTCTAGATGTCAATGGAATTAGAAAACTTAATTAGATTTTTAATGGCGTTTCAATTTGCAAAATGTAAACAAATGTTATCTTGATTAATCATTATCGGAATTGAAAGGCTAGTTCATATTGTTTTGTTTACGGTAATTTCGTTTTCCTGATAAATCAATATCTAATTATTAGAATCGGTAAAATTTATTTACAGTTACATTTGTTCTATGAGTATCAATAGCATACATTATCAAAGATGATGAAAGAAAATACATATTATTTGTGTGGTGTGTTTGACGAACGCGCAATAATTCAAGTTGATACTAATTTGATTATATTGCACCTTGAATAGCTGTAGTGTGATTGATTCGATAATTGCATGACAGACATCTAGGTGTACCTGTGTGTGCAAGATCTCTGGTATTGATATTCATAGGGGCGGAATAAATACGCTCCGTACTGCCTGTACAGGCTTAGATTTATCTAGATGGTGCAAGAATGTTCATATTTATTTGTTTGAAAACTTACAATCGGGAATTGAGTTATCCAATTATAAAAAAAGATTCAAGATTTTCTGGCGTTCGATAAGCAGGCGCTGATCGAGTGCGACTACTTATTTCGAGACTGGTACATTTGCGCTGTCTAGGTCTATCTATATCCATGGTCGCATGTGAAGGGGCATTCAAGAGGAACAATACAGGATAGGTAATCATATTACATCAAAGTAATTGCTTTGTGCACACGTGTAACATTTAACTCTCAGTTTAATATTTAACATTTCGTTGTTTCCTAAACAAAGGTTACAATATAAGCTCACTTGATTCTCTTGTCCCTTGAGATTAGCCCCGAATCCAAATTCACGTACGAGTTCTTCGCCGAATTCGGTTCAAACGAAATTAAACGGACACAATACCGGCCATTGTTTCAGTAGCCCCTTTTTCGAGCAATAATGGAACTCGAAAAATAGTAGCAAGGAACACAAGCGTGGGATGGTGTGACTTGACACTTAATTCCGTAGCTCTTGCTAGTGTTGTGTTGTGTGCAACATGAACGAATGTACGATGTTCTGTGAGCCGCCTGTCAAACTATTTCCCTCTTCTTAACGTTATTAGTATCGTGTATGTCGTAGATAGCTACGTTGTCACATCTGTGAGAGGAATAACGATAGAAGTGCGGAGTAAAATTGTTCGCAAGGATACATATCGATGTTTTCGAGAGCGGAAACTTACTGTAACAACCTACGTAACACATACGTAGGTAGAATAAACTACTCCTCACCTATTAGCATTTTAGTAACTGCTAACCTATTAATATGTATGCCATTTTAGACTTGTTTGAATAATTTTGCACAAACACAAGCACATTAATATCGGATCGTTTTACGTTGTAACATTAGAATGTGAAAAAATATTCAGAGTCAAATATCATATATATTGCATATTCATATGGCATATTTAATAAACAGATAAATGACTTCATCATACCTATGCACCTATATATTCAATACCTGTGTACTCATAAAACCTCTTATACTTGGATATATTCTACTCTCGTTGATATTCGTTTCGCTAGATCCATATTCCTAACCCAGTACAAATACCTCTGAAGGTAACCAATGCATAAATTACATAACAGTAGCGTTGGATGGAAATCGAGTTTTCATGTACGCTCGCTGTCAAAATTTACGTGTAAATAACAAACCACCAAATACCATCATGGCGGATGAAGCTAACAAATCACAGTGCTGTTTGGGAGTGCGGATCATTTAGGCTTATCTGTCGGCCAGCCAGCTCGTATTGTTCCCAACTAATTTAACATCTAGATCTATCGAATGATTATCGATTACACAGAACTCAACATTGTGTGCCTATCGATACGGCCGACCGATTGAACCATGGAGCATTGTTCTCAAATACAATGTTCATGTTCATGTGTGAAAGTATCTTCCGTATAAACCTATCATAAAATGAAATATCGGGTTCATTCAGAATATTCTTCACAATGGAATAGTCTATACACAAAAGCATTGCCGGTAAATGGGCATATATGATTCGATCCAAATCCAATAGTCAGAGCAAATGCAAGACGCGCTCCTAGGCTACATCGCTTTCGGCAACTAACTTCGTTTGAGCAAACACTCCGGCTAAGAACTCTTTGCCCACTTGGCTCTCGCTTCCACTTGGTTTGCAGAACCTACTAAGTTCTATAAGAATATTCGCTGCCGTTTTAGTGCTCTCAGGCTTAATTAAAAACTTCGACTTCGAGATGCCTTTTCAATTACCGTTAATTATTTTAATCTCTAAGTATCCTCGGAGAACCACAGTTCATTTTTGTTGGACACAAGTTCGGTATGAGTGCAGCACGCGATAAGTAATGTTGAACTTTAGTGTCTTCCTCATAAATACAGGCAAGATAAACACTTTGCTGTGTTGGTGTCAGGGATAAGCGCAAGTGGACAATATAGTTTATGGAAGTCGCAAAATTTATATGCAATCTAGCGCTGTAGCCTGAAGTTCAGAGCGCCAAAGGACGAGGGCTCTAAGTTTGTTAATTTCACATAGTGGTTGGCATGCAACAAACTTTATCAATCTATGCGTCGCTAACTTTATAATTCGCCCCTAGGAACGTCGTATTCAGGAGTGGCTTTAAATAAGATACATAGTTGGAATCTTTGCACTTTCTGAGGTGGCAACACCTTCCAATGAATTCGTTCAAGATTAAAAATCTAAAGAACTGTTTTAAAGTCTTTTCAGCAATCGTTTCTAGTTTTCTGTAGTGAAAGGCAATCAAAAGGCTAACGGCTTCTTTTTCAAAAGCTTGGATGCTGGAATCGGATAAAATACTTGAGGTGCTTTCAACACTGCGGAACGGAGGCTAGTTATGTAATTCCATAGCACCGTATAATTTTAAGAGAACATAATAAAGATATATTTTTCAATGATACGGGTACAATATTTAATAAAGAATGATAAATAAAATCAACAATGAAACCGATTGAACATTTTAGATCCGGGCATTGTTAAAAGCTTGTTTGTTCCCGTTTACGAATTCGCCAAATGTTGACACAGCAGAATACAATAAGAACCAGATTTACGATTCGAACATTTTTACATACGATACCGGGTCTGCTTACCAAAAATGGAGTAGATACAATATTTGCATAATATTTCTGATACGGAGCCGAGGAAGTATCCCTTTCGCTCGTATGTGCTCGGAATATTATGACCTTCGCCTTAAAACCATATAAGCGTTCACTCCGACACAAAAAGGTACGATGTTCTCCCACTTGTGGGAATACCGGGATTAGATTAAGCAAGATACGTGATGTGATTAGTGATACGGATTATGTTCGGTTTAATGACGAACATTGGCAAAGGTGGGGCAGCGTTTTAGTGGTTTGTGGACGTTTAATACCAAAGTTGAAATATTGGATTACGAGAGTCCGCAAATAGTGCGAATGGTTCAAATATATATAAAATTTGCCTGTCTAAAACGTGTTGTTTTGATTCAAAATTATTGTACTTAGAAATACCACTTCACTGAATGCGGCGGAGGAAAACCTCTTCAATAAACTCCGGCCCTTACCTGGAAAGCTTCTTATCGAACTGCGATAGATCGACATTGACATTAAGTAGAACCCAGCTTTGCGTACCCCTTCGTGGAATTTAGAGTGTAATGTGTTGTGTACATGGGGTAATTTGTACCTTGCACTTGTAGGTCTGTGGCAGGCGGGCCGCAGGTAGCGACACCCGACGGCGGCGTCCACTCCCTCTCCCCGGGGACTTATTCTAGCAATTTATTTTTCCCCGTGACGTCGGGACTTTCATTCTGAATAGTTTTGCCTGTCGCCAATCCCATTTGTATCGTGTGAAGCGTAAACTTTATTCCCTTAGCCAAAACAGAGTAGTCAGTCAAGGAAATGTGAAAAGATTCTAAAGTTGTCTTTTCCTTTTGAGTCTTGCTGTTGGCTTTTCTACTACATCAACTGTGAAAGCTTCGTACCTGAGGGATTTAAACTTCATTTTACTTATTCTCTGTTGACATTTAAAGCATTCGACGAACAACAAGTTTACGGATAATGGCTTGCTCTCTTTTGTTCTCAGTGATGGAATTGGGCATTACGTGGACAAATTAATATAGGCAATAAATTGACAGGCCTATTTAAAAGGATCGTAGGGTGAAGCAAAAAATGTACTAACATAAATAACAATAAATCTAATAAACCGCTAAGCCGGGCTCAGTACAGCTGGCGGTAGGTAGCAGGCTCCACGTCGTGATGGACGACCCGCATTCGTTTCCAGCACACAGATAAGCCTCAGGCGGGATTTTGCCCACCATCTGGTTGCTAGATTGCCTTTGTCAGTCGAGGCCCGTGAACATTCAGCGCATACGAATACACTAGAGGTAACTTATCTGTCTGACGCAAGTTGCTAGTTAGTTCTAGTGAGTTTAACGCCACTGGAACATAGTTGTGTTATTATCAAGTGAGACCGCACTGGAACAAAGGCGCCACCTGCCCGCGAACTGCTTTAAACTTGTCTAACTAATTCGAAATGCCGTATCGTGTCGAAGTTTTGACTTTGGGGTATCAAGTTTCTGTGATTACTCAGCTAGCAACTACCTGTTTCAGGCATTTTGATACAATATGATATGTTGTGTCTATTTCTATTTGCGTCGGAAACTTCCTCCTAAGTTATCGTTTTATTGGAACGTGTGGGAAGATTTCGCAGAGAAAGCAAAAAGGTTTCATTAATTTAATGCTGTAGATAGTCAGGTTGATATCAGGAAGGCAGGTACATATTTCTTGCCGTGACAGTATTATATTGTTCGTGTGATCAGATAATTCGGAAGTGTTTGCTGGGCGGCCGACCGGCCACTCGTAAATTTTACCTTTTATGAGCCATTATATTGGCGATAATTCCGGCGGCCAGGACCGTTACACGAACATTTTGCACTGGAAAATATTCTATTTTATATCTAACAAACATTGTTATTTCTAAACCGCGGTTTTCAAAATATCAACGTTATTGATGCTATTAATTAGGGTATAATATTCCGAATATATAGAATGGATAAATACAATATCATATGATATTAAATGTTACATTAATTGACGATAGCCGCGTACTGGTGAACTATGAATTATAAACGTTTGAATATATTTTGCTTTATAAGGAGATGATGTGATATAACTTCATAAATATTACCCATCTGAAAATTGTATTGAAGATTTAGTAAAAATAGCTTACAAAGAAAGATGGGCAAACTTACGTATTCATGTAGTTTATTTAATCGAAATAACGACGGTCCCAACGTTGACCTACATTTCGATCAAAGAGCAGACCCCTGTCAGTACTACTCGTATATTTACTTGAAAAATAGACAGTTATTAAAACCAGTTCTTAACAGCATGCGACTGAAAAATATTTCCTTGTTGTTGCCATTATTCTAAAGGAAAAGTGCGGCCAGTAAATTGCGGTCTTAAGAACCGCCATCAACCACCTAGCTTTTGATGTTTGTCATTCGCAAACTTAACGGACCAGAATCTATTAAAATGAGAAAAGAGACGTTGTTGTGAATTTGTTTATACAAATTGTGGTGAGATCGAAGCGGACAGTTAACGACTCGGCTCACCAGTAGATTTGGCTTTAAGCCTGCTATTAAGTGTAATACGAAGCTCAACTACAATATAACATTGTGTATTAGATTAGAGTAGTTGGCAGCTAAGCCGTTACAGTCCAACAGCAAAATGGTATGGTAATGAGAAAACAGTCGCGGCGCTGGCGATTACTCTAAGATCCGATAATGCCGTCGTTTTTCTTCTATAATCCTGAAAAAGTGATGCAGCCCGGGCATTACGAGAATGGCTACAAAAACGATTCCCTGACTAATATAAATAAAACCTTTCGGATTCCTGTTTTAAATCCAATTGTTAAGGCTTGGGAGAATTCGGTATTGGAGAAATTTATTATTATCAGGCGGATACTGAGTGTTTTTTTTTATCCTGGATGGATACCTATTAGGTATAATTAGAATATATTTTTATGTGTATATTTAGTTAATGTGTATGTGTCCATGTACGAATGAACATTCAAACACGCCAAATTAAATGTTGATTTATTGGTTTTTGCATTATCGTCGTTATCTGTTTCTTAGGCTTTTTCAACATAATTTCTTTACAATAGCATTTTGTTCAACCAAGTTCGACCCCAAGAATCTATGTGGAATATTTTAGCTTTTTGTAATCAGCTTTTAACATTTCATTCTTTATGAAGATTACTGAAATATAATTAGAATATTAAGATAAAAAAAAAATATTTTATAAATTCAATTTTTCAATGTCTTACATAAAACATCTGGCGTTAATATTATTTTTTTAATAAATTGGTAACTTAAATAGAACGCCTACTAGAAACCCACGTGAACATCCATTTAATCGGTCTAACGACCCACGTTCAATGTCTTCTCATTAAATAAATAAATATTTTCAATCAAGTGTAATGGGAAAACTAAGCCTATCTTACAGTGATTACTGGCATCCCCTTTTCAGTTATTGCTGTAAATTGGCCTTCATATTCAACTGTTTTTTTATTCGAGAAAAAAACTATGGTTTTGATTATAATGGACAAAAAAGGAAGTAGTTACTTATGTTGCAGATTGACATACAAACAAACGACTTGTATGTTGGATGCAAAGTGTCCACATGGTTATCCCAGCATACTTCACCTAAATTCCTGTAGATACCTTATTACTTACATGATTTCGAATTATTTTTGGTGATTGAAACAACAATTTTATTTACCTTTTATCCTCCCGCGTACATTACAGTCAGAAATCCGCTCATTATCTCAGTCAACTTTGGAAATCTAAATATTGTTTCGCAGTTAAATTGAAACCAATATTCGACCACCAGGCGACCATAATTTATGCAGATGTCGGTGTAGTGTATATATACAATATCAGCACATATGTGTACGTCGTAATCAAGGCCTATTAGCATAAAGCGGAATTGACAAAGGCCGTCTAACCAGTCTCATCAGCTGGCAGATCTCATTTGTACATCGATAATGAAGTTGCTATTACGTATGTTTGAAGTTGGCTTATCAAACTGGGCCTCATTATATTGCTAAGGACGTTATTGTTGCTTGGTGATGTCCTTTGATTGTGTAAGGCTCTAGTTTTGGCATTGAAGGTTCTATGTGGAACGTAAACACAGGAAGTGTTTGTGTGATATAGCGTATCAAAATATAGTGTTATACCTACTGAGCGGCGCACTATCTGTTGTATGTGTAAGGCTCAACCAGCTCAAACCTCAATACAGGTACCCTTTATATGCAGAGTTCACGTGCTATTTGTGCGATTTCCATGTTATATCGACTGAATTAAGGATTATGGTAAAACGCTTTGCAAATATAGACGAGTGGAGAATATCCCACTATCAACTATGTATGTTCTACAGTTTTGAACGTTTTCCTAGTTTTGGTTGTAACTCACCAACCTTTATAGGATTATGAAAGCTTGGATATTCCCTTTGTAGCATTAGTTTGATAAAAACTTTAGCCTGACAACCCCATTGGTTTGCAAAAATTGAGGTAGTTCCATCCCATTTATTTGGTTGAGCGCGCTGAGTACTCTTACGTCCCCAACTGACAGTGTAGTGGTTACGGATTTCCAGTTAGTTAAACTTCCAGTTTTCCTACACAAATCAATCTTGCTGCTCGAATGAATGTAAAATAAATTGGACAAATTACAAAACAATGGTTTGCTCTTATAAAGGACCTGATTATTATATGTTCAAAATAATGAATTAACAATGTAATTTGTCCATAGAATGGACCGGGGTGGACCGCAGTGGTCTACCTAATGACCGGCGCAAGCGTTACGGTTCAATGTACCGCCGCAAACCAATTTATAATTTGTATCTTTTAAAATAGATTGTAAAATAAATTCGGCATTTCAGCTAATATAATTCGCTGGTTTACTGAATTAAACCTGTTTAGTCAACTTTATCAGGTGGTAAACTTTTATTGCTTGTGTTGTTGCCATCTACTATTGACTTCAAAACGTTAATGCCACCATAATGTACTTAATTACTATGTATAACCATAAGTAGGTGTTCTTTTATTTGGTACCTACCTATAGGCGACATGAACCAATCAAAATTGATTTGCGATTATACATATAAAGCAAATCCTTAACACCGTCATGTACCAATACTAATATTTCTCCGGGTTTTATCCAACTTTGCTTACTGTATCATATAAATCAAGAAGATTAACATTTTAAATAAATTCCGTAGTTTGGAAATAAAAATAACATTGTTTTATTTTCCAAAGAAATTACTAATTGTCTAGATAACGTTTTTGCCTTGTTACTGGGCTTAAATTGTGACCTTGTTCGGTCATCCTCATTTTTAAGTAAACGAAAATTTCCTTGTCCTTTTTAAGGTTGTTCGAACTATGCTATGCCAGTATTTTATTTATTGTAGGGACATGACATCTTTCAATCATCCATTTTCAAGCTGCGTATGGATGTTTATTTTTTTACACGTTCCATCATACCTATGCATGAAAAATTAAAAAAGATAGCGAGATTTAAACACACCTACTTGTTAACATGTTATGACTATGTCGTGTTATCCGATGGGGTTTTTCATTCAGAATTAGTAGTCCTTATTAGACGTTATGTGTTAACGATAACATAGAATAATTATTTACCTAACTGAAGAGACATGTGAATGATGCCGTCCTGTTATTACCTAAACTGTTTATTTATTTTATTAACTTTGAAACTTATTTCTGAAAAAAAAAGACAATTTGAGTCAAGATTTGTTTGTGGCTTACTCATCATCATCCTCCGAGCCTTTTCCCAAACTATGTTGGGGTCGGCTTCCAGTCTAACCGGATTCAGCTGAGTACCAGTGCTTTACAAGAAGCGACTGCCTATCTGACCTCCTCAACCCAGTTACCCGGGCAACCCGATACCCCTTGGTTAGACTGGTGTCAGACTTACTGGCTTCTGAGTACCCGTAACGACTGCCAAGGATGTTCTATGACAGCCGGGACCTACAGTTTAACGTGCCATCCGAAACACAGTCATTGGTGTCTAAGATATACTTAGAAAGTACATACAAACTTAGAAAAGTTGCATTGGTACTTGCCTGACCTGGAGTCGAACCCGCGCCCTCATACTCGAGAGGTCGGTTCTTTGCCCACTAGGCCACCACGACTTTTTTCTTTTTTGTTTGTGGCTTACTACAAGACATAATAAATCAACCTAAGGATCGGTTCACACGGGCACTCTCACCGCCCCTTTTGCCGTGAAATCAGTTTCAACAGTGAGCTGTCTTCAGTAGTATTATGCACGCGTACTGTCATTAGTGTAATACTTTCATACATTCATTCTTGCTTCACAATGTTCCAAGTGAGAATTGTTGTGTATGAGTAAAGCTTTTGTGGTTATGATGTGGCCGTTTTTATAATAGGTAGGTACCTATTGAATGAATTCACGAAAATATTATTCTCATTGAACGAATTTTGTTCCCTATGTACGAGGCTTTATTATAGCCTAGAGAGCTATATTTAAGTAAATATTGGTCCACGATGACGCACCTAAGGCTTTTAGCTATTATTAATGTAAGATAAGGTCAAACCTCTTATGTTATTTTCTGTAATATAAATGAAAACCGACTGTAGTTTCCTGTAGTGACTTACCACTTTAATAACAACAAATGGAATTTTCCACATTAAAAAGGAAAATAGAAGTGTGTAGGTAGATATTTAGTTTTTTTCAGAGAAGGATTTTTCCAAGGCTATTGTGTCGATGATTAAAAGTAACGTAGGCGTGAACTACAAAGATAAATACAATTTTCGACTGTTAAAAACCCAGAGCACGTTACATAAAGTTATATTAGCTACTTATTGATGTATGTTTATTATATAAAGTTAGTAAATAAGTAAATTAAGTGGCTACATGAATAACTTTGGGTCTGCAATTTGTCGCCGAAACAGTCAACTATCGTTAAAAAGCTACTGAAATTTAGCACTGTAAGAATGTCATAAAATATTTTAATGATTGCTGTAAACGCCGTGGGTAAAGCCAAGTATTCGGTCAAGTGGGACAGTCGCTCATGCAATTAATGCCCCATTTTGTAGAGTGCTTCAGGCAATTTAAGGACCTCAATAATTAAATTATGTCCTTTTTCCTGAATTATCTAAGAATCATTTTATGTGCGGATTTGATTGTGAATTTTATGTGTCTGATGATTTTTAATTTAATATTAATTTTCCTGAAACGCCGAGGTCAGATCAGTTGGAGCTGGGTTACCGATGGCCTTTCTCTTCAAGCTTCTAAATTATTATCAGATGATAAAAGTTTTCCTTCCGATTTAGAATCCGATAATAAAAGTCACACGAAGGTAAAGTGCAAGATGAATAGGTTGATTAATTAACACATTTTTTCATAAAATATCTTACTAGGACATTAATTGTAATTACATATGCTATTTTTTCACTATCACTGACTTTAAATACGTGCCTTGAAAGTGACGTCATAACTTGAAAATATTTTCCTGTAAATGCTGTAGGTATAATAATAGAACAACTACTTAGTTTTAATGGTACGTTACATGGCACGTTCATATACTTAACTTATACCTAGCTGCCCATAACATAGAGAGAATAATAATTTGTCAAACATAAACACACTGTTTATGTGTCTACCTTGCTAAACAGATCTCATTTGAATGTAAATATCAAAAGAAATAGGACACGCACGTTTCTGATAACACTTACACGTCACATATCTTTGCGATAAGTACAGTTATCTCGGTCATCTTACAAAATAGCTTCATATTCATATCAACGCTATAAATATATCACTAAGTATTTATTTAAGAGGTGTGTTTTCATTCTTATTTCTGAGAATTGGCATCATGACCCTGAAATTCTTTATCTCGAACATTAGTACGTGCGAGCAGGGAGATAAAAGAAATTACCACTGGAAGGCATGTGACGACACGCTGAATAAAAATGGCAGAAAAGTAACTGTTAACATTTTAAATGTTTCTTCATGATTACCAAAACATTAGGTTAATAAACACAACACTTTTTGGAAAAGCGATTTTTTTTTATTTGAAGGCCACATATTCTGACTATTGCGTGTAGGCACTATTAAAGTTTCCTAAAAAACATCTGAAGCCTTTGTATAACTGCAGTGTACGTATGCATGTATATGTAATATTTGACCTAGCTAACGGATAGTGATAAGTTACAAACTCACAAACCATGTGTGCGCTAGTTTGTAACAAGTTCAGCTTCTGTATTTCTTGTCTCGTAAGCTTTACAATGTTGGGAAGTCACGTCATAAATTTGGCGGTTTGGACAGGCGGTTTCCTTCCGTCAGGGCATGCGCACTGCACTCGGGAACCACAACTTTTTATTTTGGACTTCCGCAAACTCGCACACGCTTGTGCTTTGAGCTTACAAATGAATATTCTAGCTTTATCTATGGCTCTTCTATCCGGTTTGAAAATGGAAGGAGAATAAAGTGCTATCAACCAGTGTTTTTAAGTTCGAGTTATTGTAACTTTTTGGTCAGATTGAAATAAATCTTATTTCTCTCTACCCTAGACATCTAGTGGAAACGCGTGGGTCGAGGATAATTAATACTAATGTCTTTAAGTTCAGATCTTAGTTTATATTATTTTAATTGGCTTCAAATGCCGTAAATATAAATGAAAATTAATATCGTAGACGGATTTAGATTTTCTTAGAAGAATAAAATATGGATTATTTTCTTTATAATATAAGGCTTTATTTAATTTACTGTGCGTATTTGGATGCGTGCCTATAAAAAAAAATAAGCAATGAAAATATTTAAAAAATAAATTGAAAAACTGTCCACCTGTTGGTTTTTAAATGATAAAGTAATTAATTTAATTTTTTAAATATATTTTTATGATATTTTATGTAATATTAAATTGTAGGTTTGTTGTGTGGTGGGCTTATTTTTTATCTATTGAATGAATATTACAAAATATTTTTTTCCATAACTATTGAATCAATTTGTACACGAAAACTGAATTTACTGTATGAAAACGTTATGAAAGCCAAATCCAGCTTAGTTGTGAACTTTTAGGATTATTTCCATTTATATCGACTATATTTTTGTAAATACAGATTATAGGAATCGATGGAGGAGCCTAGTTATGTAATATTTTTAATTCGTTATATGAACAGTCGTCGATTGATCGATTATAAAGTTAAGCAACGCTTGGCGCGGTTAGTCCGTGGATAGGTGCCCACCTTGTCATAACGAGCTTTTCCGTTTTTCGGGAAGCACGATAAATCGAGGTCACGGTTGTCATTTGAACATCTTTGCCAGTCGTTAGTCAGAAGCCAGTAGGTACCTAAGTCTGACAATCAGTCTTACCAAGGGATGGGTTTGCCCGGGTAACTGGATTGAAGAGGTCAGAAAGGCAGTCCCTCCTTAAACGCACTGATACCTACTCAACTGCATCCAGTTAGGCTGAAAGCTGACCCCAACATAGCTGAAAAAAGGTTAGGCAAATAATGATGTAGGGACAGTTTTATTTCTCTTCTAATTCAGTTATAAACAAGCCACTTAATACGCTATGCTCACAGCCTCGTTGCAGCCAACAGTTTGCATGCACAGGAAACATCCATTAAAAGTTGCAATTGACTCGAACATTGGCACTGGAGTTGGGATTAGTTCCACGAACTAAATCATTTATCTTTCAAAAGTGTGCTCTTGTACGTTCTTAACTGTTCCAGTTCCGACGTGCTGGTGTTACGGAACCGTTCCTAGTATATGGTATTAGTTTTTACGGAATAGTATTAGATTATGTTGTTATTCAGATGTTTTAGATGGCAGCCTTGCTCGCGGTTTATGGAATATTGTAGATTAATTCTAGGAGAAGCTCGTGAATTTCTATGACATAAAATGGATAACTTAATTCTATAAGTAAGTCTTCTCTTAAAAACTGCTAAGAAAAAGGTTTGTTTCAAATTAGAGCGACAATAGCACCGACACCAAACGTAAAATTTTGAAAGAACACTAACGATAAAGGCAATTTTTTTAAAGTGTGATGTCGGTTAAAATTGGATGAATGAAATAAATAAAAAAAACACCGATTTAATGTATTCTACAACAGTAAAGTTTTACCAATATCGATAAACAAGTTGCTACCAAAAATAAACTACTATGTTTTAAAAAAATAGCTACAAAATCATTCTATGTATTTTCATTGAATGCCAGTTTCATTTTTGTCAACATTTCGTTGAGAACCAATTACCAATATTTTCATATGGTTCATATTTGTATACGAAAATTAATATTGTTTTCGTACATTGTTAGTGCTAAAACGCTTTCATGCAAATGGTCGTTTTATTTTTTTGCAAATAAAATATGCACTTGCCGTAATGATAATGCACGGTTTACACTGAAGTTTGGTTGATTTGGTATTATAAAATAATCATAACAACAACATGTATTTCTACCTCGTATTTCTGCGCTATCTTTTGTATATTTATTTGTGTTCTAAGTTGAATGTTGTTTTGCCCTAATTTTATTTTAAGAATAATAATAAAGAGGGCCAATTATTGTAAAATAATTGCTCTAGACTGTTGTTGTTTATACCGTAGTGGAAAGACCCCAGATTATTTATTGTTTATTTCTTATCAATAATAGGTACTTGTTTGTTTATTACTACCATGATTCTGAGTTGTTGTTTATTTGGCAAATTATATGAAGTAGATCAATTAATTATTTGGAACAATACTGCTGAAATTATATAGTTCTAAGATTCATAGTGTGACCAACATGTTGATTCTGCTGTGAAGGAAAGTAAGACCTTTATACTTCATTCGTCTTCATTACACACCTATTATGTTGTAAAGAAAGATAAATTCCATTTTTACATTTCTTCATACGATGAGGGAATAATATAGGTAAACCAAGAAGTATAAGTTAATAAAGGCTGCGTTTTGTAAGAATATAACACTTATTTTCCTAATTATCACAGAATATGGTTTTGGAAAGCAATATTTCAGATCATGTATGAAGTTTCAAACATAAGAACAATGTCGTTTATTTTATCACAAAACTTAACTGGATGTTCTGATGACATATTTAAATTAAATGAGATATTCTCGAAAGTTTTTTTGCTTTAAAGATATAAATAGTTTAGAAATGCATAATATAATTTCCCGATTATAGCACAACTTTGTGAAATGAGTCAAGTAAGCAATTCTTGAGATGCCAAATTAGAAATTTCGCGATGATATAAAGGATTCATTTGCCTGGAATCAGAGGTAGATATTCACAATTAGGATTACTAGAATATAGTTTCTAAAAGCTTTTATTTCAAAATATCATACAAAATTCATTCGAAATCTAATTCTTACAATCCGTTTTTTTTCGAGCTTAGTTGGCAACGCCTCAACAAATCCTGTTTATATCTGTTAATATTTAATACGACCTTGTCTTGCCTTGTCTGACCTATATTCGTACCTTGTTGCACTGAACAAAGTTTTTACACTTATATACTTACATCTATTTTTGTGCTCAAACTTTGAATTTATTGCTAACACTTACATACAGCTTTATGCTTGCTGAATCAAGTTGAAGAAAATTGTATTCTGAAATTGAACTATGAATTTCTGATATAAGGCTATAAATCTAAGCTATTATACTATAAATATTTATATTATAAAGAATACGTACCTACATAAATATTACATGTAGGTACATATATATTTTGTGTGATCTAAAAATCAAAGGGGAGAAAAAAAATACATTGTGTATTTCATTTGTTTTTTTTTTCGTCCTGAATGTACGAAAAGCACGTGGCTACTTTTATAGCTATAGGTACATTGATAGTTAGTAATTGAAGTGAGGCAAATACTATCCGCTGATCGCTCGATTAAGCAACGCTTACCACGCTCGGGTGGGCAGCTATACACTTACAGGACTATACTTTACAGGAGCCGTGCTTCCGAGAACACGTCTAACAAATATCTTTGACAGACGTGCGTATTGTCAGAAGCTCGGAAGTATAGATAAATAGAAGGATTATTTTCTATCTTGCTCTGTAGAAAAGGAATTTCAAATCTACTTATATACCTAATAACTAAGTATTGTGTGTTTCAAACTTAATTTAAAGTTAGATTAGTTGTCATAATATTCTATGTCAAAGATAAATTTATGCCATGTCTCAACCCAGTCTCACAGTATGATGAATGCTTAGTTCTAACCGAAGATAAGAGGATACAACTGAGTTTAGTCGCATACGGCCAGTTACACCTAGTTGTAGTCGGTTCAACCAAGGCCCGAAATACTAGCCGTATTTCGGGCATAAGCCGTATCATTTACATACATTTCACCATTAAATTTAAAAAGAGCAGCACAAAATTGCAAGTACAAAAACACATTTTACAGTTGCAGGAAGCCATATTGAACGAGAAGCAACAATTTGAAAGTTGTGCATTAAATTTATAGAGTACTTAGCTGGGTAGTGTTGCGGAAAGGTGAAAAGAACTCCGCACGGCGCAATTACGTGCCAGCTAAATTATTATTTCCAGAATTCTACAGTTGGACCATAAAATATTGTAAAATTGCCTCCAGTTGTTCGATAACCAATTTTATTTCATTTTCATTTTTCCACTGTGAATATTGTTTGTTTATTTTCATATTTGCAAAATGGCTTTTTCCGCGAAAGATCAGTAACGTGTAGTCGAATATCTCCTTGTGTTTGTCCGTGGGCATTCAAATAATCCAATTACATCTATGACTGATATCTATACCAACCTTCTACGAAAAACGGCTGAAACAAACCTTCTTCTATCGCACAAAATAGCGAGAAAAAAAATACAGTAGCTACAATTGATATATTAGGGCCTTTCGTTGTTACTTTACTTACCATATAACACATAGTACCTAGGTATGTATACTATTACAAACAGCCAGCCTCCAAAACAAACAAAATTAAATTCTCATTCTGTATGTAAATACTTTACTTTTAATCCTACCTCGATACATAAAAAGTGTCACAAGTTTGTAGGCCAGTGGTTTCCGGGCGCAACAGAGGGCAGGCGATATCTCCCACGGGTGTCATGAGGACGGAGTAAGGGATTATGTCGGGGTTCCCAGGTACCTGTGACCCAGTGATGCTATGACGTCATAATCATTCTGCTCTCTGCAGAATTGCCTTGGAAGAAAAGGTAATTAAAAGAAGAGTTGTTAAAGACTGATACTAAAAATGGTATTTACTACATAAATGACTAATTAAAGGTAAATAATATGGTGTGTAAGAAATTACAAAGGTTTGCTTGTTCTTCAGAACTTTGAGGAAAGTCATGAAATATGGGAAGGAAAGTCAGTATGATATATTGGAATAGATACAGAGAACTGACAGGTCTGATACGCTTGCTGATACCAAAAAACCCAAAATATGATTTAGTTAAAGCCATTACACGCTTCGAGGAAAATATTCGCCAACTAATTCTAAGAATCCAAAACTGTTTTAAGTTTCCTACTAAATTCAAGACAAAAGTACCTACCTAACTAAACTGCGCAAGTCGCAAACACAACCCTGAAACACATTCTATTCAACAATAATAACTTTAAACTAATAACAAAGACTAAACAAATGTATGCAATATGAATCAGTAACGACACCCATACAAAACGAATAATACTTAGTTCCGTTTCAGACAAACATAAGTTTAATACCTTACAGAAAGGAAATTGTACCACTCTTAAGGCTATATTCGGCTAGTTCCCACCTGCTCCACAAATTCCTTCCCATCACCATCCTCCGAGCCTTTTCCCAATCATGTTGGGGTCGGCTTCCAGTCTAACCGGATTCAGCTGAGTACCAGTGCTTTACAAGAAGCGACTGCCTATCTGACCTCCTCAACCCAGTTACCTGGGCAACCCGATACCCCTTGGTTAGACTGGTGTCAGACTTACTGGCTTCTGACTACGCGTAACGACTGCCAAGGATGTTCAATGACAGCCGGGACTTACAGTTTAACGTGCCACAAATTCCTTCCCAACGGGTTCAAAGCGAAAAAAAATTTATCTAAAACTAGTGAAATCCTTCCCCCGAGTTTTCAAAAGATTTTACATAATTACAGAGAGGTACATAATTTTGATATTTTTCTGACAATACACAACATTTTTTGGAGCCATGTGTAAGGAATTTGAAGGTACATTTAAATGGGCTGCGGGATTGTTCGAAAGAGTTACCACGGCCCCGGTACATAAAAGGCATACGACGGAGCACGACGGTTTTCAGTCAGTAAGAGTCTGACACTCCCTCACCGCTGCTAACCTACGTCGGGAGAGACATTTGTGGTCTTACTACAAAAACTTAAACACGTGTCTTACAGTTGTCTACAAAAAATGTGGTTGCAAAATGGACCTTATCTCAACGTCATAATTTGACATTTTTTTAGACAAGTCATAAACTGACGTTTAAAAGTTTTTGTGGTATGACGGTAGATGTTTTGGACGTCGTTAAAAAAACGTTATCAAATGTATTTATTTTGTTCCACAAAATTTTGGATCCAAGTGGAAGAAATGTATGAAAACTTTGCTGACAGAAAACAATGGGTTTGGGAGTAAAAGGGAACAAGCCTATTATTCAGGACAATACGCAATAAAAGTGCTTAGACATCACATAAGCCTCTTGAAGTAATGAATGGTGGCGGCAATAAACTGTCGGTTATCACCAAACGCCTTCTGCTACAAAGGAAACCACAGAAAAAAAGGAATACATAAAGACACGATACAATAAGAAATAGCTTTTTATGTTTCTAAAGACAACTAGTTGAACTTGATAATTTATTTGAATAAAACTATGAAGGGTTGAAGGTAGGTTATGATTATTATTTGTTCATCAGGAAAACTGGCAAATTATTTACAATATTTTAATTACTTCTTTTGTAGTGGTTTTGTAGGTAAATAATCATGTAAATAAGAGGAAAAAATAATTAATAAAAATTAATTAAGGAGCCGCAAAAGCTACTTGCTGCACAAACTTCACAGAGCCAACGGTTTTTCGCAGAATTGTAGAAGTAAACGAGTTTAAAATAATATGAATGGGGTGAGAAAATTAATAACGTTGCAAACCAGAATATTAAATACTTAATTTGATGTAAATTGTAATTAATAACGTAAAATAATTAAATATCTGCATATCACTAGGTACATGCATAGAATGGTTAATTTGTATAAAATTAATTAAGCATATAGTTATAATGAAATGTGCAATTGCCTTGAGTTTATATGAAGTACCAACGATCAATATTATAAGCATAAATCTTGTCAATAAACTCCATTATAGTGTACCTGTACATATCAGCAACACCCATGGGAAGTCCGATATGATGCTGACATGAAAAGGGTATGGGGAGGACCCATCCCTTCTGCCACAAAAAGGTATCATGTACCCATGTACCCTGACTAACACAACAAGCTACCCCTATATCTGATAAACAGAGTTTCTTCAATATTCGAAAGAACATTTTTTTATAGAAAATAGCTGTGTTATTGTTTGCCACACTTAATATCTAACAAAACGTCATTCGAACGCAATTTACAGTGGCTCCAAACAATGGATATTTTTCGTTCACGAAAATGTCACAGAAAATTTTATCGCCCCATAAATGCATGGAATTTTTATAAGAAAATATTGACTTACGACGCATTGGCCTTTCTAGAAGCTCGGTAAATAAAGATCGAGTGGTGCGTTTAAGAGTACCCACTGTAGATGAAATAGTCGGCCGACAGTTGCCCTGAAAAATATATTTTTATAAGAAAATCGTAAATCAAATCAAAGTTTTTATTCGGCTTGATACCTGATCTTTGTAATGTGCGTACTACAATTCATTTTCATACTGATTTATGAGCTCAAACAAACTATCGGCCGACTAAAAGTCTGTAGTATGCGGGTAGGCCAACAAACGGTTTAGTGTACGCTTCAATCTTTATTTAACTTCAGTGTTTCCTTCAAAATAACAGTGCTTTGTTCTTCCTGACCTTTGTCCAGTTTATAATAGCTACTTTATAAAGTTACTTGAAGGAAGTGTTTTAATATTAAAATCATTTTTCGTTTTCGGAAAAAATAAAAGCATTACAGAGTTTTTTTTTAGCAAGAAACATAAAGTTAGTGTTAGTCACAATAAACAGCATTATGCTTACGGAATAAACTTGTAAATATTTATAGTTAAGCGGATTTCACTACAGATTTTACTAGAAGTCACATGTCGATTTGCACACGTGAATAAACCACGTGTAAACTTTTAAAGGAAAGTCGGATTGAAACACCTACACAGGGAACATCAATATATACATATGTATTAATAAATTCTCTCATTTGCCGCTCATTGCGGAGTTCTGCGGACGGCGTAATAAACAGAAATCAATTAGTTAGCATCGATATTCAGATAATTTCATTTTTCCACTTCGAATAGCTGATATAATGAGGCTGACCCGTACTCTCTTTGTGTTTTCTCTCGTGCGCTTTACTTGGAACTATACGTAGATAATTAAAATTTAAAAAAATTACGTACCTAATGCAGTGTTAGAGTTAACTGTTGACCTATATACGTGATGTCTGTAGTCGGTCAAGAATATGTAGGATCGTAAATCAAAAGTTAGCGCAGCGGAGCTCGCCGGCGATTCTTCAATACCTCTCGAGGGAACACGAGCACTACATAAGTAATTCCTGTCTGAATATTTCCTCTGTTTCAGTAACAAAAAAATGGCGCGCCCTCGAGGCAAAAGTTTCTCTGAAAACGTCGTTTTGGATATATTGGATTTTTTGGTAACCCGAGACTTATAACTCGCCTCAGGCTTTTCTATTTACGATGATAGCAACACCATGTACGTGCTGTAAAATAGTCGCTGTAAAATATTCGCGTTCCAAACTAGCTTTGTTATATAAGTTGAAAAGGCATTAAGTATAATACAAGGCGTGGATTAGCAAAAGACTTGAACAACTATTTTCGCGACTTAAGTAAAGAGTAAAAGGCGTCTATTAGTACAAAGGTACCGAGACAAAGGAACTAACGACCGTCGCTGTGGTAATTAATGAATTCATTATCTTTTTAATTTCACCTGGAACAGATATTAATGGGGTTTGTACCTGTTTAATGTAAAATTTGCTGAAACTCCGTCGTCGACTCTTTCAGGTGTCAAGATAACTTCGTTAATAGTTGATCGATGGACTGGCGTGATTCGGAATTTTATCGAATAATCGAGAGCGTATTTTAGGAACGTTAGCGAGCGACGCCCCCATTTGCTAGTTAGTAAGAAACTACGCAAATGATTTGTCGAGGGCTAGTCTTTAAAGTGCATTGCCCTTACAATGAGTCTGAGTGATTTATTATTAAAATGAATGCACCCTTTCTTGAAGGATTAACATAAATTGAGCAGAAAACTGATTGTGCTTCACAAAATATTACCAAATCTAAATCTTCTTAAACGTACACTGAAATGTTAAAGGTTTATGAGTTAACGTATTTTACACTAAAATAATTCTCATATCTACCTCAATAGATAGGTAATTTTTCTTTGTATTATTGTAATTCATAACATAGGTAACACACAGTAAAATCACAAAGGTATTTAAACAGATGATGAGAAAATGTGAATACTTACATTATATAAGGTACGTGCCTAATTATATTAAAGTAGTAAGATACTTAACTTTTTTAAGTCGGCATTCGTGATCAGAGGCAGCGTAATAGTAAAACGAGCGATTTTCATGAAAACGCCATTGATTTGATTTGACTCGCTCACCAATCGCCCGGTGCCCGTTTGCCGACGAGAAGAGCACTAGATTTTAACGAGTTTTGCTCTAAGAGTCTTCACGAGCAATTATTATTATCCGCCGTTGACTTCTGTTAAGTGAATTTCCACTTATAAGTTTTAATTGTTCATTTTACAACTATTGCAAAAACTGCGCGGTTGGTATAGAAACGTACCTAGGAAAGTAGTACTTAGATTTTTACGCCTTTTGTACTAAAGTCGAACAAGTCAAGTATTTTCGAATTCTTTCGCAGCTTCGAGTCGGTGGTTGCCGAGAGTTTATAGGGAAAGTTTCCCGATGCGCTGGCCTAGTGAAATATTCAACTTGTTAGAAAACCGCACGAGACGTCGTAAAATGCGAAATCAATAAGACATTCACGTATTTCACTTTTAACCTTTAGGACAATGGGACGTTCTATCTAAAGCGTCTAGATTTAATTGCCCGATAAGAAAGAAGTCAACTTAATTGCGCAATGAAACAAGATCGAAAAGAAAGGGTGGCGAGGATAAAGAAAGGAATATTTCCATGTTGCTCGAGTTAAGCTGTTCGGAGGCCGTTATCATTCATTGTTATTTGGCTCTAAAGGGCGATAAACAAAAAGCGATATTGCATCGAAATATAAGAAAATACAAATGTTATTTTTATGTTTTGTTGGTTCCTTTTCTTGTTTACGTACGAGTGGCGTTTTCAATCCATGTTCAATCAATTTGCATGTGGCCTACATCGGCGCGCTTCAGCGACCAACTTCCGAAGGACTACCCTTTTTATTCTCGAGTTATGTGATTGAACTCATCGGTATTCCACCCGCAGCTTCTCAAGTTTTATACTTAATAAAAGACACGCACACGGTACAAATAATGCGAAGGCTATTTTGTTCTGTAATAACGGTTTTATTCCAACTAAATAAGTTTAAGAGCGGGGAGACGAAGGACGCCAATCTAAATGAACGACACGTAATAATTTTTATAAAGTTTTATTTTTAGACTCTATTGAGGTTCGGGCGGAGGAAAACGTGTGTTTTTCTCAAAGTAAAAACTCTTTTATGCGAGGAAGGAGACTGAAGGGCTGAAAAGCTCGTCACGAGTGGAATATTAGCTCGTTTCATATGTTAAAACTCAGTGAAGCAGTGTTCTGTACTTGTATTTTATTCTCAGTCTAGATTTACCTACTCGAAATTTGAATGACTACGTAATATGAAGTGAGTATATTTTTTAACCTCAGCTTGTTATGAAAAAAAAAATCGATGATATTTTATAAGCACCCTTATCACAATGAAAGTGCCCGTAGTCCATGGTTGAATACTTCATACAAGATACAGTTACTTCATACAGATAATTAATAAAAACATTTAATCTAATTTAAACGCGTACTCGTTTATAAATAGTAACTCGAAGATTATTTATAGCTCCATCTTTATTAAGCTCCGAGTGTGGGTAGTTAAAATGGCAAACAAATGTTAAAATTATGTTAAATAAATTAGGCGTACCCAGTCCCACGTTAGCAAAAATAGCATCAAGGGAATAAGAAATGTATTTCCTTATTAAGTACAACCTCTTCACAATTTTGTCGTGTCGTTAATTATAATACTTGTGAAGAGTGCCCCGTCACTCTCAACATCAACAATGTTGGTTACAACAACAAACTGTCGAGGTGGTTTCCAACAAAACAATAGATTGATCAAAGAAATAAGTCCCGTGGCTGTCCGCTCCGCAACTGTAAGCCAGCTTAGATGTTGTCTAATACTTGAAGAGAAACAGTTCATGAAGGTACACAGTTTATAATATTTCGCCTAGGTAAATAAACCTCCTACAATTTACAAAATGGAAAACGAGCCAATTTAAATTTTACGCAACACTCGGCCTCAAAAACGTTTTCTACGGACACGAATTCCCTTTCTGCGAACGTCATACGAATGAGCGTAAAAAGGAATTACATAGTAAAGCGATGCTTACTCTTTTACGGCCCAAAGATCGGGAAAATAAAGTTCTTTTTATTGCCCTCAGTTTTACAGCCCTGGTAATAGGTGAATTCGGTGAACTCAGCGTTTGAAATTCCTGGGTGCAAGCCGTGACGCGCAATGCACACTACCTTTTATGTTATTGGCGAACACTCGTGCTTGAGATTGTGGGAAACATTTTTAGTATCAGCGAGTGTAGCTGTTTTATCTAGGTCGGGAATAACTGTTCTGTTGCCTTCTTTTATTGAAGCTTGCAACTTTCTTGACCTCTGCCCTCAATACGTCGCTTTCGCATTTAGTTGAATCCGTTAAGACAGGGTTTATATTTTTATACGATTAAAGTGGTTACAGGGAACGCTGACTGCATTTAAAATGGATTGGAAGTAATTTTATAATTGTCTTGGTTATTAAGACAGATTCGTATCTGTCTTCAGTTTAGCACATACAGTCTCGTCATCCCACGTTAACATTATGATTGAACTATTAAGCTTAATTACTTGAGTGCTAGTGCTTTACAATACAAGAACACACAGCACATATTATTGCAGACCTATGTGGCGAGGATGATTTCAGGAAGTGGGCCATTATTCTGCTCGTATGCGAGAAGGAAGATAATGGTTGATACTACCAGGCCTCTGTCACTCGACGTACTTGCGCGCGATAAATGCCTACCGCTCGCTGGGTTACCGGTAGCCCCACGCGGCTCAGGGCTTTCAATAGTATCACGCGCCGCGCGCGTTCCAATATTATTATTTTTATTTCGTGGCATGTTATGCTGTTGGTTTTTATTAGTTTTTTAAGCTACCTAACAAACTGATGGATTATTATGAGTTGTGTTGGTTTATATGCGACTATTGTAAGATCTAGAAACATTTTATATTTATGAACTTATCTAGTAATTCAATTTTTTTAAAATAAATTAATAATTATCTACTTTATGATTTTAACAACAGAGATCATTAGGTACTTATTTTACTTTAGATACCTACTTAGTTATATGAACTGTATTGTGAGTTTTGTAGCTCAAAACACTTCTCGAGTGTAAGTAGGTATAGTTCTGGTCCAACTTAATGACGACTCGGAACATTACGCGTGTCGCTACGCAGAAACTAATTTTAGGTAGGTATGTATCAACACTCGACGGAGTTGTACCATATGGGGTATGGCGCTTGTGCTCGAAAAATAGTTGGAAACCGCCTTTGATTTTGACGAAAGCTTTACTTAAGTACTTAGGTACCTATGCTTACGTATTAGGTAATATTTAGTAATATGTACCTACCCATACTCCATTTTAGTAGGCAATACAATAGTTAACTAAAGAAAAATATTCTTGATATTACTTTTTATTTAAAAACTCAGTTTTAAAAAAGGCTATCTTAAAATAAGCGTAACTTTGTTTTCCTACTTAAATATTAATAAATTGTAAGAAGCAACCCTAAGCACGGCCACGGCACGGTTGCGGTCACTGAACTGTGCGCTATCGTATTGGAATAACAATCAAGCGCTCGAGCTTTTAAGGTTCATTTTATAACGCAGCTAGGAATTTGTAGGTAGTTGGGGAACTTGTAGGTGCTTATAACAGTAGGTATGGACTTTTTTCTATGGAGTGATTTATCTGTTACGTAGTAACTATTATATAATCTGTGATACTACTTGGAGACATAATGTAAAGCCGTTTAACTGAATAGATTGTTGTCATACATGATGACAGGTGAAGTGATGTGATGCGAAGCAATCTGTGTCGGTGTTGGGGTTAAGACATACTGCACCGTAGTTTTAATATAATGTACATTGTACATACTTAAATACATTCACATAAAGCGAAGGCAGCTAATGGTTGATGTATTTCAGGTATAATTACGTTAAATTGTACCAATATTGTTTAGAGGATTAGTTAGGAGTAAAGACAACAAAAAAGCGAAAGGTTAGCGTTTTAGAAACTACAAATTACAGCCTCTAGGTACAGGCCCATTTAATTTGAAAAGTCCCACCTAATCGATGATCCACATCAAATATTTGTGGATCCTAAACTACAACAAACAAGCGGTTGTTGACTTTGTAATAACTAATAGTTTATTATCATAGTTTAGTTGGATTTGTGAACAGTACATAAGCGCGGCAATACAACAATGTTATTTCAAATTATCGAGGCAACTTCACCGAGGGCCCGGGGCGTAACACTGAAATTAAATTCCAATACTCATTGGCTTCCAACAAGAGCCGTCATAATCAATACAAGAGGAAATAAGTTCAGCAGCGAGTCGCGGCTAACAGGTCAAAGTTCGTTACTTTCTTCCTTTATAGTTTTATCCCAGTTATTTTAGTTTTAAAAATATTGGAGCGCTCAAAGTGAAATTAAATTAAGAATTTTATTTTGTCGACGCGGCACTGCCAAGCCTTATAACGTAATTACTGGGTCAATAGGCTTACTGGGTCGGAAGTCTAGATATTCCAAAATTACTGTGTAGGTTCATAGCCATTCATTTTTGAAGCTTTCAATCGCTGGAATTTTTCAACCATATTACTATATCCTTTTTTGTCTCGGCAACAAGTTATGGAACGAAAAAATAGCAAAACTCATTGTTAGGTTGCAGCTTTTTTTATAAAACAGCCAAATAAAGTTAATAAATTTTTGAAGTGAGAACCTATACATTAAATTTAGACTCAACATTCAATTTTCTCGAAGGCGTCTACAAGATTTGGCGTATAGTTTACAAGGTACTTCCAAGAAGCAATCTATAGAGACAGGCAATCTTCATCAATGGCTTGTAGTCACTGAATATCAGATATTCCAATCTTGCAGTGGCCGGCAAACAAAGTGAATCCCTTGCTTTTGAGTAAGACACGAGAATTCGATCTCAGCCTATGTAACGGTACCGTTTGTGTTCAGGACGGGAGTAAACGCCTCTCTTACAGGTATGTCTGTTACTTGGCATAATACTGAAGCACAGTAACATAAGGTGATATGGCAATAAAACTTGACATGATTTGATTTTCGGATTTATAAACAAAACCCTCTCTAGAATGGTTGATTTTTTTGTTTGTTGACTCAGTCTTCAAAATCTGGCAAACCGTGGTTCCTATTTCGGCTAACTGTAGTTTACTCAATGTTTGTGTACACTTTTTTTGTGGTTATTCAGCGTAACATAAAAATTCTTCTAAAATAAAAAGTTGCGGCTTCACTGTCACCAAAACGAATTGAGAGCAGTCTTTGCCGAAGGACCGTTATGCCAGAATAAACCATATGGTTTGATCCATACCTACTAATAAAAAAATACATCAAAAAGTTCCACACATTCAAATCGTCTTCGTAAAACAAAACAAAAGCGATCTAGTTTCGTTCTATACTCTGCCGATAAATAAAAACGTATCCTTAGAAGAAATGGTTCACTCTATGACGCTCCGAGGTGATGGCCTAGTAATTTATTGCTAGTAAAATCCTTAAAGGAAAGTAGAAGCTGAGTAAGTAGTTCACGTTGATGTGAAGGCAAAATTGTTGGGTTACTATGTGCTAAAAGGTATGGAGAATAAGGTCCGTAATAATTGTTAGTTTGCGGCGAAGCGTGTTTGAGTGGTTTCCTACAAAAGGGCGTATAATGTTCGTTGGTGAATTTATTTTGGAATGCTAATTGGAATTTTGTTTGACCTTTGTGAAGCGTTGCTATGGATACACAAATTAGATTGCACACAATAAAAAACTAAGTGGTCTTATTTAAAGTCAAACTGATAGAAAAGATAAATATTTATTCAACTTGTAAAGTATCAATAAAACTCAAACGTGTTCAAAATGTTGCGTGGTATTAAGATAAAACACAGCATTTTATAATTTTTATGCTTTCGTTCTAAATGTCAACGCCACAGCCAATGAATTCAATTAAAAAATGCCTCCTTTTCGTTATCAACGAAGAATTACAAACACAATTAAGGTTTTATTTGAAATTCATTCAGAAATATAACTTGGATGAGCCGCTTTGACATGAGACCTCTCGGCTTCCTTGAAAAGTTATTTAAAGGGGCATACCCTTTAAATATTGTACTTTCGCAGAACAGACTATAACAATGACAAAGGTTTTAGAAGTAATTAATTAGACTCTTCCGCTGTCTCCTAACAACCCTTCAGATGTTTTATTTTTATGTAATTTTCTTGTGAAAGGTCTATCGTGAAGCATCGTCTGTTATGGTTGGCTGCTAAAGAAGGAAAATGAATTCCTTGAGAGAAATGTTGGTCTGACCTTTGAAAATATAAACTTAGAATCAATTTATCATACGGTCAGTTTATAGACTGTATTGAAGCGTTGTATTGCTGCTAGTGGGCTAACCAATATATAAACAATCCAAATAAGTTTTTAAGCAGAAAAAAAAGCACCGTAACGATTTGGAATAACAAATAATATAGTCTAGAATATAATAAAAATTGTTGAAAGTCTTAGCAACACATGACTCCCAAAGCCTTAAATCACAAAACTGAATTTCTGATACACGCAACAAAGCGCTGCCAAGTGGAAACGGATTGAGTAGGTATCAAAAGATGGAGTCGAATGTTTGACGCTCTCTTTCAAGTATTTGCCTTTAGGATTAAATCAAATGGAAAACATATGAGGGTCAAAATATTCGTGATTGGATTGGCGACATCTCATTCTAAGGTTTGTTAACACGTATGCCTTTGTACGATCTGTCTAACTCTTTAGAGTACAGCAAATAGTGATACGATGAATTATGTGAAACATTTACGCCAAATGAAGCGAGGTACGTCACTGATGCGAATTTGGAAATTCAAGAATTTAGTATATGTGTACACTTTCTTTGATAGTCTTGGCAACGATAGTATAATATCTACAGTTTAAATATTTTAAGTGAAATTATATAATTAGTGAACTGAAACGATATTTTAGTACTTACTTATCTGTATAGGTTTATCTCCAAAGTTTAACTAATTTATGCAAAATAATCCCAAGTCCGTCATTTAACGATGTTGTAAAACGACTACATTGATAGATACCATGTTTATCACTCATTAACATCCCGGTAATAAACTTACTAAATGACTAAGTTCCTAACTCAGGCTCATTCATATTCACGGACCCAGAGTTTAAAGGCTACGGTCAGAATTATTTTAAATCTCAAGAAAATTACAAATCTCTTAATTCTCTGAGAGTTTATCTTCTTTAATCTCTTCGAACAAAATTCTGTTGAAACAACTCCTTTAAGTAGCAACTTAGTTAAGAGACAAGATCCAATACTAAAAGGGTTTACTTTGTGACTCCACGCTTTGTGACTTAGCGACAACATTTTGATGTAGGTAATATTGAATGAACGTCATGTAAATTGTGTAATAATAATATATCCTGCATACTTTGAATTTGAAAGGTGAAGGACTTTTACCCGGTTCGCTTCAACTTCTTCGGGGCACAGTTAAGGCTTATCAATGTTTTTCTCAATATGAAACAGTGAATTCAAATAAAGAACGCTGTTTTCATTTGTTTGAAGTCCGATATAATAGAAAGATGTATTGTGGCAGTGTTATTTATGTTCAAAGTAACAAAAGAATCGCGAATCGGAATTCAATGATATTTTTGTAGAAACAGGCCACCTGTGCAGAACCTTCTAGGATGTTTTATTGACCTTTCTGTAATTCTACAGAAGCTCGCAAATATTTGTATCTTTTCGACATAACTTGTAAAATCCAAATATAAAATGCCTATTGGTGAAATCAGGTTAATTTTGAAGAATCGCTCGCTCACCGTGCTTCTTTTGATTTCCCAAGAGTACTTATGAAGTTACTAGAAAACCTGACGGTGTGTTACGTTCTTCCTTTAAGGAGATAAGGAAATATATAAAAGAAAAGGAAACAAAAGATGTACCTATGTAATTAAAAGTAAAAGTTTTTATTCTCAGAACAAAGTAAACGGAAAACATATTGCTATTAATAAAACATCAGGTTATTGACACTGTGGACATTTCATGGAGTTTAAAATGGATAATAGACTTCCAATAAATAAAATAAGAACCTTATTCCATAGAGGTCAGTTACCTTTATTGTTAAAAATAAATAAACCAAATAAAATAACAAAAGCGAATAGGTAAAGGCTAACAAACGGTGGAGCACGACAAAGTAAAATGGAGTGCGATAAAAATGTTAGGCGTTTATTATAAGTACTTACGACAATAACAAAAGAATTTCATTTGTAAAACAATTATTCTGATTTTAATACTATAAAAAACAAATGGTATTTCTTATGTCTAAAAATAGTATGAAGTGTTTTGTTTTTATTGTACTTGAAAATTAATTGACGATTTGATCCGGCTGAGTGGCACCATCTTAAATGTTGAGTGAAATCATCGGCTTAAGAGTTTTTAACTTTATTTTACCATGTCCAAATACAAAAGAAATTAAATAAGTACATTGTTACGCTAACCTTCTTTGTAGTTTACCTTTTTAAATTCGAGGATTTTTTAAGTTCTCAATTCGAATTTTCATTACTACAGATTTCATTTCTATCCAGGAATGCGAATGGCTCACAATAGCTTTGCTAATAAACAAAAATACCCTTTCAGTGTTTTCTTGGAAAAGCAGAATTAAAGTCTGAATGGATCCTCAGGTTTCAAGTAATTCTGAAAACAATTAGTTCCTTTTAATTGGGTCTTAGCATTGAATTGCAGCAAAACGGGAAGCTAGTCAGAAACGACGTAGGATTATCCTTTGTGCGAAAAAATGCAAGGGTTTTGGGATTGCAGGAGGAAAAATTCACCAATTAATTTCAGTCGAAGCAATAATCCGCTCTTTTTGAAGAACATCACTCAAGTTGCTTTGATAAAGGTTCACGCTTAAAATGTTCTGAGTAACATTTTCTGTCGGTAAGATTCACAAGTTCTGTAAGGGTCCTTCGCCTAGAAGTTATTACATACGCTCTAACAAGCGACCTCTTGCGTCTCCGGGCAGGGCTTATGCTTGGAGTAAGTAGGTAAGGTGTTAGCTCCTAACAACCCCCACTAATTGCGCCATTGACTTAGATTACATCAATTAAAATATGAACTTGGAGTTACTCAAAACCATTGCTAATGTAATGCGTGTAATTAGCGATATTAGAATTAGTAGGACGGTCGCCACTCGTATGAATCTCAGTTTTATTAAGGGAAAGGGCCATTTACATTTAAAATTGCTTGTTTGAATGACTTGTCAGGATAACGTTTACACGCAAATTAGGGGTTTAATAAACTGAGCTTCCGTAATGTTACGTATATAATTAAACTTTATAAATGATGTATTTTTGAGATCCTTAAAACGGTGGTAGGAAAACCGTAATACCAATTAATATGGTTCGGAAATATACCCAAATATTTTACTAAGCATAATCACCAATTTGCTTTCAAATCGAACCGTTTGAATATCGAATAATACGTTAATCCCTTGCAAGCCACGATTCCAGTCAAAGTGCTCTCATTTTTTGTCCCACTTTTTAGCCTGTTGCCGGGATGTGTTTTACCAAGCGTACGGGAAGTTCCCTCATCCATGCTACCCGGGACCAAACAGCATTAGCCGGGGACCACATAGAATTACCCTCAGGCTACGCAGTGCTAGGTACGCCGTACTTCCAACCTGACTTTTTTCCTGGCCGCTTAGATGCCGTAAAAAGTAGAATGAGCAAAAAGTTCCAATATCCTCTTTGATATAAAACTCATTTGCGTCCTTTAATTATGTTTTCTATTATTTCGCATTGTATTGAAGCCTTGATGAATATTATTTGAAAGATATTTCAGTAGAGATTGTAGTATGTGTGATTTATTTTTGATTTCCATTGTTTCAATTCCAGTTAACCCGAATTTATATAATAGACTTTTCACTTTCATAAAATAGTTTATCTACAAAATGCTATAAAGCTTTAAATTTAAAGCAGTTAAACTAAAAAAATATGTTACGATTTTTTACACAAATTATCAGCCGATTACAGACTTCGCAAAAAAACTATGTCAGTCGATTTGTTTTTCTAATTGGTTGCCATTAAACATAATTTCTGATAAGGCACCCACATTGTGAAAGAGTGTAATAATTCAGGGCTCCCTTTTAATTGTGACAAATGAGGGACTTGTCTGATTAATGATTAATTGTGCTTTGCGTAGATGTAAAAAAAATATTCACATATTTATTTTCAGAAAAATATTTATTCAAACCATTTATTTTTCATATTTTGTAGACCGTACTTTTTTTGCATTTTGTTAACATTGGAAAAATATTGTTTCTATTTAAAAGTAAAATTGACTATACAAAAATATAACTATTTTTCCACTCTGTATTGTTGTAGATTATTATATTTCATTTATTCAAATAAAAATATGTTCCTGATGCATGGGACATTGTTCATATAATTTATGTAAGTAGGTATCATACATGGGACGATAAATCAATACACCAGTTAATTAGTCACTGATTAAGCAACAAGTCAGTTCATGTAACATCTTATACGGCAGATGGCGTCTGTAACTTGACCTGTGCTTGATTCCACCAATAATTAAATCTAAGTAGGGTAAAGCAGGGCTTCGCAGAGGTCTGATAGCTAGTAATAAACCCTAAACTAAGATCATTTTACTGTGGAACTCCGCTAATCTTAGATTACGAACATCGATTAATCTTTCAAAGTTAACGACAGATTAAGCTGTTGCGATGCAGTTTGGGGAATTCAGACGCTATTCAAGTAGAATATTGTGTACGTGCATACAGTTTTAAATGGTAACTTTTCATAAAACATTTTACCATTGTGGTGAAAGCATTAATACATATTTTATTTTGTTATTATTAACAAGCTCATGGGATTTCCATTGAAACTAGGCATTTAAGCCTTTTGTTTAGTTTAAATTTGTCATAAATATTACATTAAGTATTTAAATTCAAAACTTTATCGAAATATTTCATGAAATTAAAACTAATTCAATCGGATGAAAATTCGTATTTTAGTGTAAAGCAGCTTATAATAACATAATTATCATAAACATCATTATTTTGCGCAAAAACTGTAACGTTAGGAACTTAATATTAATCAGCGATGAAATAACATGCGCTTTTGCAAATTAATTATGTTAAGCACAAAAACAGTTACCTCATTAATGAAGAGATGTAAATAATTAATAGCTACCAATACCTATTAAATAACCTAAATCTTTTCAAGCATTGACACAAAATGCGACAAATATCCAACGAAGCGAACCAGATTTAGTCCCGAACATATGAGCGTAAATCACAATCTGTAATTACGAGGCAGACTAAAAGACAGACATCGACCAGTCAGTGCCAACTCAGCTCTATGATTCGGTCTTTTGTGAGAAGGCGACAATTATCTGCTGCCACCATAATTACAGGTGAATTTGTCCCCACAATCCCTGCGAACTCAGCTAGGGTTCAAACAACGCTGAAAGCAACGCAAACGCCGGGAAAAGGCGAAATCTTTTTCGAATTTTTAGCTTTCCACGAAATAGGAGTCGATTATTTTTGTTTTTAGTTTTTGGGACGTGTGTTATAAACAGTTCTAAACTTGAATTTGCAGTTATGTGAGAATGGACTTCTTTTTGAAAATGTTTTGCTACACAAAGAGTCTTTTAGGAGAAAGATCAAAAATTATGGTATAAAGCAATCTTGCAACTTCAACTTTTATTTCTTGTATTTCTTATTTACCTAATGCATACATTTCAGTACTTTGAGCTTCCTATAATTTTTTTCTTCAATCACCATCTGCAGTTATAATTTTTTCAATCCGCGTTTTATGGGTTTCTTCAAGAAGTAATCACGTATGAGATCAGTCACAGAGATTGGGACCGACTGCATATAAACTTGTTCTATAAGTTATCTACTATATACATATATCTGTAATATTTTGCTGTATGTTTCCTTTCTTTTGTGTCATGTAATTTAATTAAATAGAAATCTTTATGTTTTTTTTATGTAGTATTTTTATATTTTTAGGGAATGCTAAGCGCGAGTTTAAACAATAACTGAAAAGGGTCAATATTGCAATGGCATAATAAACTGTAGAACTAGTTAATATTCGAATTAATTAATTCACACATGTACAATGTCTTGAGCGCCTAATCTTGCGTCGACGTCACACAGCCATCATCGCTCCTCTATTATTAAGTTCGAGATAAACCCACCCGATGACATAAAGGGTTTTAATTATTGAACTTAATATTCTGTACAAAGAGCATTAGTTCTGTTACAAGCTCAGCGTTATATAATCTCCGTTGCTTTGGAACATCGGACTTGAGCCTTATTGTAGTCTTTGAAATCTATTCAAAGGGTTGTCCTTGTAGCGAGGTATATTATCAGATTTACGTTAATGCAGTACAAGGCGGTCTGCAGACTTAAGGTAGACACATTACCCAGATTTGAGAATGTCGATGGTTCGCTTCGTTGATTTAATTGTAGTGCGGCGTCATGTTTGGTATTCGAACTAAGTATGTCTGGGGATCTGAGAACATTTCGGCTGTGGGTCGGTGGTTAACATGAAGGTCGTTAGACAATTAAACTTGATGGAGTCAGTGTTATAGATACACTAATGTATAATTCTGATAATACGAATGAATTAACTGATGAACTGTTTCGGATTCACGGACAGATAAATAATGAAACAAAATCTTTTTAGGTACACAAGAAAAACGACGTCTACAAGCACTGAAAACTTTATTTTTTTTGAAAACTCGGGTAAAAATGGACATAATAAAAAGTCGTGGTGGCCTAGTGGGCAAAGAACCAACCTCTCGAGTATGAGGGCGCGGTTCGATTCCAGGTCAGGCAAGTACCAATGCAACTTTTCTAAGTTTGTATGTACTTTCTAAGTATATCTTAGACACCAATGACTGTGTTTCGGATGGCACGTTAAACTGTAGGTCCCGGCTGTCATTGAACATCCTTGGCAGTCGTTACGGGTAGTCAGAAGCCAGTAAGTCTGACACCAGTCTAACCAAGGGGTATCGGGTTGCCCGGGTAACTGGGTTGAGGAGGTCAGATACTTAGGCAGTCGCTTCTTGTAAAGCACTGGTACTCAGCTGAATCCGGTTAGACTGGAAGCCGACCCCAACATAGTTTGGGAAAAGGCTCGGAGGATGGGTAAAAATGGCTACGACATAGGTACACACTGTTCACAATAAATTGGCTTGACAGTTTATACGTAGGCTAATTCGTTTTTATCAGTTTTTTGGTCGCAGAAACGAAACGGGAAATAGATTTATCCTTATCACGCAGATTCATTCATGTAGCATTCATTGTTTTAGTACAAACTCAGTTTAATAATGGATATGTTGAGTGTGGTGTTAATAAATCTGTATTTTTATGTTCTTGTTGTGAAAGTTCAAGGTAAGTTACGATTTTTTTATTTCAGCATTCGACAATGTTAAAAAATTTCGTCGTCTTTCTAAATCGAAATGTTGTTTTCATTAAGGTTTGTTTTTTTAGAAAACTTAAGTAGTGATTATTTATAAATTGGAGAATTTCAAACCTCTCATAAATAATCGTCCTTTATTATTTCTATGGTTCCAATTACTTTATTCTAATCCAATCAATTTGTCATCAGTGTAACAAGCAACCATAAAATGCTTTTATCATTAGCATAGTATCGGAAGATAAGTAAAACAATTCCATTTGTTTCCCCAACATAAAATCCTCTGGGTAATAAATAATGGTCCGTCAGTTTACGGGTCACATGGTAACTGCATTTTAATGTGACCACATGTCTGTGGGCCCTACGTTTTATTGTTGGTTTCTCGTTTCATTTGTACTTGTGTGGGTAGGGGGTGGCTTCCAGTAACGTATCTATCTTTTGTTTTACTTACTGGGGATAGGAATTTGACATTACTTCTACTATGGTCTACTGGGCCAAAGTCAATCTCGAGTTAGTTAAACAAAAGATAGATATTTTATTGAAATTAGGAGTTGGTTTATCTGTCTGTATATCTGTTTTAATTCTCCGAAGTAATGTTTCACTTTATGAGGTATGGGTGACGTAATGTGGTGTAGCTGCACGTGATTTTGGATCCCTAAGTTTAGAGTTTGAAGGGTATTTAACGTTTCAGCTATAAACGGTTTGAGAATGTTGGTCTAGATGTGTGGGCCTCGTTTGCAAGACCACAAAAGTCGTAGCTTGCTTGTTGGTATTTTTAAAGAGTATATCAGTAACCTTTTTCCAATTTCTCATGGGTTGTAAGTTCAACCTCCTTTCCTTCCTTGTCCTTTTTGTTTAAGTCTTATTAGGATTTGTCATTTAAGTATTCTAGTTTGTCCATGTGTTACTGAGATGTTTCTAGTTTCAGCATCGAGTTAGCTGTACCTAAGCTTGTTTGTGTTAAACAAATGAAGTAATCATAGTGTAATGTGGAAATGCTAAAAACTATAGCGTAACGTATCTGAACAATTTAGTTTAATGATATTTTGTAGGTATAGAGATACATAATTTTGCCTATTATATTTGTCATAATTAACAGTAGTATGTTAAAACAGTAATTTCCAAGTGATTAAGTTTGTAACCTTATTGAATGTTTCCATCGTTACTGTTGTTCATTAATTTACGTTCGCGGTAATGATTCATTCTCTACGTGAGCTTGTATTATTTTAAACCAATTGCTTTACTTTGTTTTCGGTTACATTGTTATTAATAAATACGCAATTAACGTACATACTTTCACAATTTTATAGAAATCAAGGATTTACGATCCTTGATTTCTATAAAATTTTGTCTATTTTATGTGTTTTCTTTTCTAATAAACATTGTGAATGAAATACTTAGCAATTAATGAAGTAACCCTTTCAAATATTTCAGTTTATTTTACTAAACTAAAACTCAAGAAAAACAAATACCATACATTTTTATATAAGAACTGGGTACAAGTTTGATTAAGTTGGTTGTTTGCGAAACTTCTCAGATTTCTTTATTTTAAGACCACGGCGCAACAAACAGAACCTAATAAAGTTTAGTTCACAATGTAAGCACGGCTGCGATGTGGGGACTTTTTCTGCTGTATGTAAGTAGCTTTATACTATAAACAAATAAGTTTTGAAACAAATCACGAGCAAACGCAATTCGTTACCGCACGTGTGTGCTGAACTTAACAATTTTTATAAGTAATGCTACTCAATATTCAACAGCGGATATTTGTTACACCTTTATTAGTTTCTTTGTTTAACTCGCAGGTACTTTGTACAAAAATATTCGCGACAATCACGTTCGGCTAATTTGGCTTCAGCGCACGTTTCACCTGAAATGTTTTATTGAGTAACACGCTTCCACGTTTCAGTTGCTTTTTGAAAAATCGCATCTCTCCGTTGGCCGACACGACCCAGAAATTCGGGATGTTCAGTGTAAAAGCAATTTGGAATGACCCTATTTGCGAAGGCGTGAAATGTAGTACGTTTCAAGTTAATGCCCTGAAATCAATCTGAATTCAGGTATTTTGTAGTGGATGGAGCGCCAACCTTTTTTTTTGCTGACGTCGCTGTTTCTATCATTCTGAAGTTTTTATATATGGAAAGCTTTGTAACTAGGTCGGAGATTTCTACGATCTTAAAATGTTAACCAATTTTGTTTAGTAAATTACTCGTGTCACAAATTAGTAATTTATATCATGTCAGCATCTGGACGTTCCATAATTCAAAGCAATCAAATTCTACAGAACTGTGAATTTATTACAATACGGATTCATTCTCTTGAATGTAAGTAATTCATAAGTATGTGCCCAGACTAATAGTTTGAAAGCTTTCACTGACATACAAGTTATTACAAAGCAAACTGTTAGCACGATGACAATGTCGCGCTAATTGCTAATTAACTACTTAATAAATTGAAGCGAATATTAGTTTCGTCTCAAGGAAAAAAAACACGAGGAATTCAGTTCGTAAGGCCATAATAAATAAATGACTGATTTTCCTGAAAATCCTTACGACTAATAAAAAAATGTTTAACTATTTACCGGCTATCAATAAGCAACAAGAGGAAATTGATTTATACGGTATAGGAAAACATGAATAAATAATTGAATAATAAACTTAAGCCCTCCAAGATTTGATTGTTCAATCGAAAGCCTTTTACGTTATTCAGACTCTGTAAAGCGAACACTTTAGCGAAGATTCTTATTCATGTGTTAGCCGACTAAATAAAGGAGGCCTCTATGTGTGTGTCGCTAGAAGCGGAAAGAGTGTTGTTGTTAAAAAGCCAGTTGGCTGGAAGCTCCGCTTCAGTAGCATACTCTCCCTTTAGCGAAAGACGAGCTTACGCACACATTCAAAGCGTTCGCTGACACAGAATTCAGCTGACTAGCAGCGGGTCTGTACGTTCTCTGCGAAGCTTTCAGTAAGAGCGGGTGTTTTGCATGTGTGCGTGCGTCAGGCGGGGAGTGTAGCAAGTGTTGTGTCAGTGAGAGGTGTTATCTGCCGGGAGCGTTATCACGGCGATGCGTATGGCGTATGTGCGTAACGACTGACGCCACGCCCCCCGACGTCTTCGGCTTCGGCACTGTTAAGATGCGCGCGCATTCCTGTTCTAGCGTTAGGGTGAGATCACAGCCGTGCGTCTGTCTGGACCTTTACAAATTCTGTGATTGACTTTTATTTATATTGCGAGTTTGATATCAGTATGAAGGTTTATGTCGTAAATTAGTTGGTTTAGGTACCTACCTAAGAACCAAAAACTGATCAGCTTACTGTATTACATAATTCTACATATTACGATAATGAATGTGTATGTCTTGAGCGTTTAAAGTATAAAAGTATGATATGGATATTTTTGGAGGTACTAGCATTTTTACAAAAAAATATCTGAAAAGCAATCATCGCGCATGATAATGAGTTCCCCCGACTAGTGGAATGAGTATCATATTCTACAAGGCAAGCCCCAAATGCTTATATCAACGATATTAGATTACGAGATATTATAGACACGTTTTCGTGTAATAAAGAAGCCAACTCATAAAAACTAATGGTGCACCCTCAGCCGTCGTAAATAGTCGTTTGTTCAGGAGATCGCATGTGAGCGAGGCTTAACATCGTGTCGTTCGCGTGATGCGTTGGAAAAATCTGTAGCTAGAATCAGCAGCGCAGCGCCGCCGTTCGGTCGCCGAAACTAAACGTAGCTACGTCACGCGTGCGCCGAGCGCCATCTAGCGGCGCGCTGCCTCCGCCGCATCGCCTCACCTGCCTCGCGCGACATTTCTCCGTCGCGCTCGCACCAGTGGCACGTAGAAATAACCTCAAAACTCTCGCGTACCAACCAATCACCAAAATATTGCTCCTCGCAGTATTAATAACAGTGACTACAATCCGTAAGACGGCTAACAGTGTTATGAACGTGACGTAATCCTGTCACACTCCTGGATTTGCCCTGCAGTGTTGCTTCATAGTGATTTTGATAAAATCGAAAGTTTACAGGACGAATGTTCCTTTTGGTGGGCTGTCATCGGGCAGCCCCCAAATTTTGTGCCATAATGTGGTGGTTAATATTTTTATGTGTTGTAAACGTTAAAACGTTCGGTGTATTAGCATCGAATAGCAGTGGGACTATCTCAGAATGTAAGTAGAATTTTTTTGATCATTGTTTAAAAATTGATTGTTGTTTAATTGCATGAATGTAAATAGGAACCTGATAAAATTGTAGTGGTTTGATAATTGGTGTAGATATTAAATCCAAGTAGAATGTAATAAAGTAAACAAAAATTGGTTCGGTATTTATATGTAAATGTTGATCGCGCGATCTTTTTAACAGCTGGGAACACCTTGTCCAGCGCTCAGTGAATGCGTTAACTAGCTTATTCATAGTACAAACAGGTTTGTTACGTACGTACCTGGTGTAAACACGTGTGGTTTACTTTTTCTAGTGATTGTTTATGTTTTTACTGATACGGCAGATCATAGACGTGATAAGATAATGTCAGACTGTCACGCCACCACCTCTTGTACAGTAAATAAGATTATATAAACACGCCCTATCAATGGAAAGATATTTTTCTTAGATGTATAATATTGTTATTTTATGAAGATCTCCTACATTATGAAAAATATACGAACTGTTTTAGAACCTCCTTTGCTTTTACTGGGGTAAAAGCAGATAAGCCGAAAGATAAATCGAAGCACGATAAATATCTAACTTAAGTTAATTAAAAATACCTACTATCGTCTTTGTCATCAATGTGTCATCTATAGTCTACGTATGAAGGATACCATCATGGAATTTTACAAAACTCACCTAAATCTAGAGGAGAACAAACTGTGGAACGAGTGACGAATTTATATGCGTAGTTAACAGATGTGCCGTTTGAACTTATATAATACATACCTACTTACATACCTATTACATGGCATGAAGCATGATAAACACCATAATGTAAGAATCATGATCAATTTTTACGGCAATCCTCCATTGTGTTAAGTAAAACGACACTAATATTGGTGTCAATTTTAACACCATACTGTTGTATGCTTAATTAGATGCCTTCACACCTGTGACTGCTCATTTCAGAGGAATACTCTTGTATAAAATTAAAAGATTGGTGGAAAAATACTGCCGCGTACATAGACTATAAATAAAGTTGAAGGAGACACATACTTATCTCAAGAGCTAGAAACAATCAACATGAATGTGCTAACAGAAACTCAAAATACAACACTAGAAAAAAGTCAAATCAAATGAAAAAACTTAACAAAGCCAGAATGCAATAAAATGACAAGTGTTCAACAAAACAAATGTCAAAAACTCACGGTTGTATAATAAGAAATACATAAGAATGTTAAAATACCGATAAACTGGTTGATTACACTGGCCTGATACCTACATAAAACAACTATTAAAACAGTCAACGCTTGTGTTGATGCAAACCATTCAAGGTCTCCTGCGGTTGTTGCGTCTCGACTATAGTGTTTGTCATGTAGATCGTAATTAATACCGTTATCCTTAGAATGTTCACCACAGAAACGATCACATTCATAGCCGTAAGCATGAATGTGATACAATGATGTATCGCTGACGATCTTACATTCACAGATAGGTACTTGAGAGGCAAATGGAAACCTACCATCCACCCATAGTCGTAAATGCTAGCTATTGTCTTATAGCATCGGTTTACGATTTCTTACAACTTGTAAACAATATTTTGCCATGCACGTCATGCTCTGTATCATTTTGCTTGATATAGGGTATGCGTTTTGTAGAACTGTTGCCAAAATCTTAAAATAGACGGCATAAACAGATGAAAGTGGCCGAAGACACTATGTTTTCCTGAATCGGTACAAAGTTCAATAGCTGTGGCGGAAAGCCAATATTCGGAACAACTATGTGACATTGTTTACTATTTTTTCAAACAAGTAACCTTCCCAGTAATAATCTACATATTTACGCCATCGTAGCGGTCGGCTAGGGTGATAAAGAGCTGCAACCGCTAAATGGGTGGTCGAGCGAAAGTAGTTAGTTATACTGTCTCAATTTTGGCGCCCCACAGCACAGCTGACGCGACGACCATAAAAGTCCCGCTGATGAAAGAGCACAATCCCATTGTGATGGCTATAAAACGGGCTTTGTGCCCGGAGGAGGCGTCATTATATGAAAAATGAAAAACGAATCGCACTTGTCACATTCAGCTCGATTTTATTGGAGACAGAGCCTAAGATCTTAGAATTTGTCAATCGATAGAATATTGTTTGTGAAATGTATTCTTTTTGGATGCTTCAGACGATCAAGCAATTTGCACAACTGAGAAAGTCGATTTGGCACCATTATGATGTTATAAATCTTCCAGTCTTTGCAAAAATTTGTTTATTTTTATGCAGGCGTGTGTGTCTGGATTGTTGCTTTTCTTTCAAAGTGGATGGAGGTGTGTTGAGAACATCATTTGATTGGTTAATAAGCGAAATCAAATGTAACAATGCGACAGTTACCCAAATAGAATCAAAATTGAAATATTCTAAAACTTTCGAACAGAGTGTTCTCCCATTCATTACGAAAACAATCCAATTTCGGGGACCCATTCAATTTTTTTCAACAACGAGCTTTATTTGGACAGCAGATAAAATTGGGGTCAAGTACATCTGTACGGTACCAGCTGCAAAGCAAGAAGGGACAACTGCAGATTAGATAAGGACCCACTTTTTGCCTTTGAGTTTAATGAAGGGCGCACGATCTGCAAACGCTGCACGTTGACCCGAAGCTTTTGGGAACTATTTGTACGCGTACTTACTTGAAGGAAAGGGTCGGGCGTCTAATTTAACTCTTCGAAAAGAGACTCCCGCCGTCCAGTTTGTGTAGACGTCCTATATTTTACAACATAGAAACAAAGCTTACTACACTTTATTTTAGGATTTATTTAACGTGTACTGAACATTGGCATAACATTCGCCCGTTGTTTGAAATACAGTTCAGCGCTTTGGGTAGTTTTGTTACCCCGAGCGTGTTATTAGTATTTTTGCAATTCAAACAAAATGAGAATTACTCTATCTAGTATAGTTTATACGATTTGAAATGGTTGCATTGCGTTGCAGTATATTTTATTAACTGGAATGTAACCAAACTATTTGAAAACAAAAGCATTCTGACGTTGGACTTTAGTACAGTTTTGAAATATTGTAATTATGTATTTGTATTCCTCAAATGGTACCTAATAACTGCTATTTGAAAAATATAAAATCTGAAAAATATGCGTAGTCTAAATTATAACAAGCTATTAATAAATGTTTGGTACATTGTTTTACGCTTATATTGCATTTTTTCTAAATATTATGATAATAATTTTCCGATATTGGATACTGATTACCTTGCTTTATTATTTTCTTTCATAACCGATATATCTAAAATCGCCTGAATAATTTAATTTGCCGACAAGAAAAGATGTATCTAAGCAAAGAAAAATGGTACAAAGCTTATTTAAGACAGGTATTCTCTAGAGGACTTTGTAATGGATGAAGCAGACACCGGCTTGAACTCTTGGATTTTTTTATATTTGTGGAAGAATTTGGTTCATTACACAGTGTTCGCGAGTGAAGAGGGAAGTAAGATTAAAATGTTTTTACGACTAATGTTCCTGACATTAGGTTTTGTTCAAAGATTAACTGTTACTCTTACCCGTTATGTATTAAGCTAGATTTGTTTGTGTTTCTTCGTTTATTAGGCAAAATATTACCAGCTCTGTTAATTCACCGACACGAGGATATACGGCAGTCATTTTCCTGCTTTCCAACTCTTGCACGTGCACGTACACACGTCTCGAAAATCACTTTGCCGCGTTATTCCTTACATTTCTGAGCTGGAGGGAAATTTACAGGGTAATAGCGAAATATAATTTTTTCCCCGTCCAATATAACCGCAACAGTGAGCTCGGAACCATCCATTACTTCGTGACGCGCGATGAGGGTCCCCAAATTGGTTATTTTAGCGACGACGCCGCGCACCGTCGCTCTGGTCGGACAAATTCACCAGTGGGCTTCACACGAAGGGTGACAAAAATTCCCTTTCTGAAATAAATACTTCCTCACTGGAGGTTAATTAAAACAAATCAATTTTTGCTAGCGATAGCTGATCAAGATTAAGTGCCCTAATTTTTAACGATGATAAATGAACATTTTGTTCGCTGACCTTAATTAATTTACAGGTGGGAGTAAGCAAGGAGTTGATATGATTAAAAAGAAAAATAGAAAAAAAGTTTCCACTAATTAAATTGCAGACAGATTTCCAAAATATTTATTTGGTTTTAAAAGCTATTGTATGTTCGTCTTATCTAGCCAATTTATCATGTGGTACACTAATACTGTGTATTAATTATTACATAAGAGATTTCGAAGACACTAAGTGAACAACTTAAATACACACAGTTGTAGCTGACTTAGTCTGGAGTCCCAACTCTTCCATTAATTGCAAGCAAGTTGTGTCTGCAAGTTTCATTAAACATGTGTGCTGAGTAATTCTTGTTAGTGATTTGTTTTCGAAACTTATCTCAATTCTATAATTTTATGCTTTGTCTTGAATTTGCTGTTCTTTCTTTTAATTACTGGCGCAGTTTGCGATTCCGCTCTTAGATTTATTAATATGGTTTTTACCTATCTTTTGGCTTAAATGTGGTTCGAAACCATATTATTCTTTGCAATAAGAAACGTACGGATACAGAATTTCATTGCTTTTCTTTTGTTTAGGCAATAAATCAATACCCAATGAACTGTCATTTCCGAATACGTTTGAGTAATTGATATTGTTGCTATCGCTTCTCTGGTGTTACATTCAATTGTTTACAATCATTGAATGTCCATGAAATTATATCGATCGTTGATTAAATGACACTGAAAAAAAAACAAATATTATTTAAATAAAGGCGAAGGAAATAGTGGTACATATTTTGATGTCGAAAAATACCAACGGCGGTATTCAATATGATGGGAGACGAGTTATCGACATTTATCGGCAACAGTTATAACATCGGTTACAAGCCAAATGATTCAGAGAAAAACCCGTATTTTATACAAATTGGATTTCGTTTATTCGAGATAGATAAAGGTTTGAACCTATTAAAGTTGAAGGTAAAATATATAAAAGCTGATATTATTTCATCTTTATATTTCCCTTTCTAACTTGAGCGGTGTCAGCTGAAGTGGGTTTGAATTCCACTGCAATATCGTGTCAAACCCACTTCTCCGAACTTCTATTATTTTTTCGTCGTTCCATTACTGACCACACGATAACCGCTCAATTAAGGGTCCGTGCCAAGTCCAATGCGACACTTAACGTTGACCTCGATTCTGTATTGGTCCGTTGTCATTAAACCTCACTGCTGCCCTTTGCTATGTCGATGATACTCATAGACAATTCTATAGCAGGGGTTAGATCGGAACCCATACCGAAAATTGACAATCGAATTTAATCCCTTCAACTTCAAAAATAAGTTCGAATATTCGTTGAACACAGTAACAGTTGAAGCCATTTTACTCTTGGGCCAACCATTTGGTTCGAAGCATGTATTAATTGTGGGCGAGTCGGACGCTCAGTACATTTCCGATCAATGGTTTATTTTGTTGGACACAAACTGAGTGGTTGACATTCTAGAAAGTCCCAAGAGAATTTCGACTTTATTAGGAAATGTCGAGCATTTTCTCTTGGCTCCAATAATATTAGTACATATATAAATATTTTGTTTCGTGGGCGTAGACTTTTCTAAAAATGTCTTTTTAGTTCTGTTGACTCTTTATGAAAAATATTTGATTTTGTGCTGTAAATAGCTTCTAGTATGAAAATAACTTCGTTGAAAATCTCACAGCCATAGAAACTCCAATTCAACTTCTGAAAAACTCAATAAAATTGAACATCGTGCACGAAAAGACATTTTAGAGACAGTTTTAGAGTCCTCAAGAGCTTGTTGAAATTCGCGACTTTGTGAAAGGGCCGGGCGGAGCTCTGCCACAAAGTTGTTGTTACAATGCTCCTGATGACTACATAAGGCCATAGTTAATAAAGTTTCGAACAAGTTATTCATAGTTACTAATGAGCCAACTCATACTAGATTTCTCTCGGCATGTTCTCAATTACGCCGATTCAATTGTAGCTCCGACGGCGGTAGGCGCTTTCATTATTTAATTGTCTTAGTTCAGCATTCCTTGAAATATGAATAATAATGATTCCATTTCAGAATTCCTAGTAGGTTGTCGCAAGCGTTAATTTATAAAGAATTCATTTTTGAGAATTACATTAATATTTTACTACCTTCATAATTTTTTTGGAATTTCCTTGAACAGTAATCAGAATGAAACTGCGCTATGCAAATATTTCAGTCGTTCCACGTGTACATTTAAATAGTGAAACGTTCTACGAACTATTCATTAAAATACTTTAAAACTGTGAAAATAGTGAAACATTTCAATGTAGAAGGGAGAAAATTGCATATGGAATGGTCGTAACAAGCGCTGAATCGTTTGGTTGTACGGAATGGTCCCCGGTCGCGGATAGTGGCGGAATGGAAAAAGTAATGCGCCTTACAGATGCAGACACAATGATGATAACGTATACACATTGTGTTGAGCGAACACATATTGCAGCTTTATTGGGATCTGGATTGCGTGAGAATAGATAATGATGTGCATATTTCATTTGTATGGGTTCTCGTGATGTATTAAAGATGTAAAATTGATATGTTTACTTGTTACTAGTAATGAAGCTGGTGTTACTCAGTCGCATTTTGCATATATTTACGTTATTTGGAATCATTATTACACTCTTGTCATCTTACGTTATAATATGCCTAAATACTGTTGAATACTAGGTATTGTATTGAACTAATCAATCTTCGCAAAATAATTTCGTAGTGAAACTCGGTACAAAGGCAATATACAGTCAGCGTTTCCTTTTGCTTCTTTTTCGAAACGCTATTCGCTAAGACCTGCCAGAAAAGATTCGATACTATTTTTTCCTTTTATAATTCTATTGGTAGGTACTTTTTCTCATGTATAGTTAGTTGACTTCGCTACTTTTTCGTGGATTTTCATGAAATTTTGAGCAAGCCACTTCGCAAGGCGTGTCGGCGTATCTGGAGAAAAGTTTGCGCATTAGCGGAACCGGAAAAAGGGGATGAAAAAGTTGACGACAACTTCTACCGAAGACACTAAAATCGCGAGGCGTTTGCAAAAGTTACGCCCAAAGTTAATAGCAAAATGATTTGGTCGGTTTTAGGATATTTATTATAAGTATAGGCGTTAGGAGTTTACCAACAACTTTAACAACTGTCTTTTATCAAATCTTTCAGCGCGAGTTCATCCTACAAGTACCGGTAGGAAGAAAACTTGGTTCCGGAACCATTCGAGTGAATTCTATTAAACGAAATAAATAGCATTATCAATCACCATCGCAATCCAAAGGATTATATTTCAGTCAAACTGAAAATGCAGACGTTCCGAAAATGAGCAACTAACGAGAATAGTTAAACGGACCTGTAATTTGCATACAGATTGGCTTTCAGGGATAAACGGTCCATTTGTATTCAAACGCAGGAACCCAGCTCAGTGGTCGAGGAGCATTTATCCAGTTTAGGATTTAAATCGACCACAGTATCATCTGCTTATCGATATCATGTACTCCTAAGCTCTCCCGTCACTACTAATGCACAATATTTTCCTTTCTATTTAACCTTATTTTGGCACTGTGCCAGTTCCACTTTTTAGGCACCGAATTTGGCATGCAGTTGATTTTTCTAGGATTCGTATTAAAATTTATCGATTATACGGTAATGGAGGACTTTTATCTGGTTTTGGATTGCGCTATTGCTTGAAATAAAAAAACGATTATGAATTTTTTACGAGGAGTATTTTTTTTCTTATAGTTGTCCTTGCTCCGATGTCTAAGCTTATTTATGTTGCCTATAAGCACAGCGTTTCCGTAGATCATTTCTAAAGGATTCATGAAACCGTTTGTAATACTATAGATTAACCTGCTCTGTCGTCACCCAGACTTTGACAGAAGCACATGAGAGACATAATGCTTCTGTTTGCGCGTCCTCTGAATATAATCCTCTTACGGTACCCGAACTACCACTGCTTTCAGTTTAATGGTATATTCTGACCTGGGTTTACTTACCAAACTGTGTTTAACTACTAATGCTTTTTATAACTAGAGCTTTTTTTATAGTAGGTAATAAAGAAGTAGTCTGAAGTCGTCCTAAAGAATTAATGACTATTATTACACGGCCTATTCGTCGCGGTACAATACATAGTTGAGGTGAATGACATACGACCGGGCCGAGACTTGCCGATGCTGACGGACGGGGGGAGCGCGAAAATAGACCAATCTGATGTACGTGACGTCATTCATACCCAATATAGGCATGGGCGGGCAATGTTAGATTTTGGAAAGTTTTTAAAGCTTCAAATTATTGAGCTGTTTTTTTTTGTCTAATAAGAAAAACTATTCCCTTGTCATTAAAGTTGAAAGTTGCCTGGCATTGTGCGGTCACACACAGCTTATCATTATCTTCCCCAACCATTATGGGGTTTGCTATCTGTAACTGTTACTCATAGGTAGGCCTACGTATTTTGTAGACGCTTATAATTTATAGTAAGGAAAAGGTAGCACGGAGGGTTTGGCAAGGGCTCGCAATTTGAAGCTACTAATGCGCTCGTTAAACCCTAAGGTTATCGTTGTACGTGTCTTCGATGAATCTTATGGCAGTCGGAAGTACATTCTATAAGCACATAGAACGTGGCGAGGAATAAGTATAAATGTACCTAAAAATATTGCAGAAGTATAAGAAAGAACCCTTTTTTTGTTTGAACTTTCTTTTTTATTTTTATATCTGTAGATACATCTATTATTTCTAAAGTACCCAACAATGCTGTAAGATCAAAGTCTCGAGTTCTAAAAATGGAAACATCAATGGAATTGGGATGTATTTTTTCCCATGGGCTTACATATCTTTGATGAAAATAACACCGTTCATCGTCATTCATCCTTTTCCGCGAGTGGAAAGTGATATTCCTATCATATTGCAATAGTTCCCTCTAACCGAATTTCCGCAATTTGATCTATTTTAGGGGTTCGCTCAGTAACCATGACAACTTTTAGCCCCAGTAGACGATCATTTATATCAGTACTTATGTAGTCTCATGTTATATTAATTTCTGCAATATTGAAGTCATAGGTACTGTTTTGCACATATTTTACTGTTTCAGAAGTAAATTGCTCTACCTATAACGTCACCCGTAGCTCTAGTGCACTAAACTTTTCAAAGTAGGGTAGAGTAAGATAATTCCTTCTGAAGTTTAGACAGGAAAGCAAGTCATGCTTACCTACGTACCGCCGCTAACTATACTTACCGCACCACGCCTCGCTTCTCTTTCAAAGTACTCACAATAACTACATACTTATATATTGTAATAAATTTCACTCAAGTATAATTTGATTAAACCCTACCAAGCAAATAATTAAGATCGCCCACCTCCTTGGTTCGTTTCTCAGTTTTTTAATTAAAATAATTTTGCTCGCTCGTGCAAATTCTGGGTTGGGAAGCAATGAAAATATTTCTTCAATGTTGCCAAATAATATCTCAAACTTTTTCGGAATAGTGGGTATTGTAATTAGCGTGGGCACAGTTTTGGAATTTTTGAAAGTGTTTAATATTAAAATACTTTCTTCGGCTTTAAGATTTTCTTTTTGTAAAACTTCCAATAGCCGTCGATGCGAGAATTGTTGCTGCCAACAAAATTGAAAGGTGCAAAGCAATGTCGAGTTTTAGAAAAAGTTCGCAATACAGTCGGGGTTTTTTAAATTCGTTGCCGGGAATCCCATCTGCTATTCACAGATTGGCTCTTTCAAACTGATGGTCTTGAAAAAACAAACTTAAAAACACAATTGTTAGAGTCCAAAAGGAAAGGGATAATTTAATGGACACTAGAAATAACAAGGGCCGAAGGGTTTAGACCTGAAATGGCGACAAACCCTTGTCTGAGCCGAGAGTCAAATCGAATAACAAATAAATGTATTAGTTCTAGTTGGGGTCACGAGTTTAGTAAATTCTAATTGGAATATTCCAATATATTCAATCACACACAGGGTTGGTCTCTTAGTTAAGGCAATCGAGTTGATAATTTGGAGGTACACGATTACTAACGTACAGCATTTAGTCAAATGAGTGAACTGAGTAAGATAAATTACCCTCTGCGCTTAGTTCATAGTGCTAACAGCTTGCTACAGGCCAATTATGACATTATGTGCGACATACAAATTGTAGTTAATAACCGTGTGATAAAAAGCATAATGTGCATAGTTCATTGAAGCAAAACTATTTATTATATGCTGCAGAAGTTATTTAAGTAAATAAGGACAAGTATGACGGAAAACAAACATAATAAAAATATCAATCAATAAATCGTATCAGCAAAGCAGATCACCTTCAATGTGCAGTAAAGTTCACGCGAGTTATAAAAGCTACACCGCTCGCTTTGCGAGTATTCACGCTCAGATTAATCAAACACATTTAATGGAATGGTGGACAATCGCTGTCGCTGTCACATCACGTAGATTGGGAGCTATTGGGCCGCAGGATTTCAGTCCCTAAAACAACTTCCAGTGACGGTAACCGTAATGTACAAATTTGCCGGGCCAGTCCCCCCAGGCTCGAGCGATTTGCTCTCAATGAGACAGACATGAGGGTTCTCCACACAGATTGGATGTCAGGGCGAGCGTGGCGCGCGTCACTACTCGCCACGGCCGGCTTTTAGTATAACAACCCTCCTAGAGTAATGAAATTAAATTAGTGTCCCTTTCAGACCACTTAGACTCCATGAATTATATTACCTATCCTATACCATTTAAATTAAACGAGTTTTCTCTTGTCAAGTTGATTCCCTGTCACGTTTTGTTGGCTGAGACAAATTGATGAATTAAGGCGTTCGTACATGTATCTAACATATTCTGGTAATGCAGTTTGAAAATGATTGTGAATTTTATTTTTAATTATAATACAGAGAAAATGACGTAAAAACTTTTCGCATTTGCGCTTCAGCCAAACGTCCGTTTTAAACATTACATTACACGGTGGGGCTAACGTCCAGTACAATTTGGTTCTTGTCAAGTCTGAACGACATTTATAAAAAACATACAGTTGCTAGTGAGGTGAGAACAAAATTATAAGAATTGAAAAAAAAAAGACATTGTCAACAGAAAATGTATGAGAAGGAAATCTTAAACAGCAGAAATTATTTATAATGCATAGACTAGTGATACTGAATGCGTTTAAATGAAGATGTAGGCAATGCAGGTGTGCGCAAGCGCATACAGTTTTAGCAACGCCGACTCTGGCATTGAGCCGGGAAAATGCAATATATCATGAAGCTTCGTGCTAATACTCCACAGTACAATACTAGTTTAAATTATATTTCTAAATTCACAGAAATTTGATATGATACACAACTCAAAAATACCAATAAAATTAAGCTTAGATACCTACCTACATTACAGAACTCTGTCGCTGCCCGACTACAATTTGGTACATAACCATCTCACATTTATATTATTATCCTTTGAAATATTTATGATCCAATAAACCCACAATGAATATTAGATAAAACAGACAATAAGTACTCTACCTACCAACAAAATACAAAAAGTTAATCGGAAACAATGAACAAAGCGTAAAAAATACACCCATTTATCCCAAGAGGACCGTGCTCATATTAAAAGAGCCTTTTGTTTCACAAATATTTACACAGAATAATGCAATCTGCTCTGTTTCGCTATAAATCAATAGCACGTATGTAAATCATTGATTGCAATATTCCATGTACAGGGGATGGGATGGCTTCTCTCGAAAATGTTGGCGCATAAATCAAGTCGAGCGGACAGGGAGATAGTCTCGCCGATTGTATTGACCGTCTGATTCCTTACTTCCATTACATAATGGACTTATAAAGGCTGTTAAGGATCATGGAAATGTACGTCCAATCGTACAGTAAGAGTATAGGCCCGACTGAATTATGTGCCAAGTTTTGATAGGCCATTTTCCTCTATTGTGTGTTTATCTTTGAAATGTGTGTTGGGCGTGCCAGTGTTATGAATGAAAGTTTTTGTACGACACAGATAATTGAGATGTTAACAGAAATACTTACAGAGTTTATGAGATGGGGGAGACACTTGGTACCACAAAAAAACTGTGTCATTATATTTTTCGTTACATACTTGTTTTGACCGACTTAGATATTTGTGGGTCATGAATCAGAATCATAATCCGGATTAGTCAGAAAATATTTTTGTGATATTCCATTAATTTGCAATCTTATCTTGTTAGCTATTTGTGTGATTATGATTCAATTGAAAATAAATCACAATAATGTATCATAGCTGCGATCAATGAAAGATTACCTTAATCACTATTATTGATAAAAATTGCGGTAAGTATAAGTGAAGTAATTTCGACGTAGGTATAATAAATTATGGCGTGACTGATATCAGTTGCTTGGTCATATTAGCATTATACGTTATCTTATCATTACACTTGAACGTTTTGTTGTTTTCCTTCGAACAGAGGAGACATTGTATTCTTTATTCAAAGATAGATTGAAGATAGGCACTGAATACTATCTCAACGGAGCAGTGTGGCTCAGTTATACATTTGAATAAAATTTATGGTTTTAATATTAATCAAGATATTCGTAGTATAAATATATATAGAAAAAAGTGTTTTTGATGAGAATTTATTTAGGTAATGCGAGCCTGAAATTCTGGGAGAATAAAAGCGGCAAATGGTTATTGCGTTTTCCTTATAAACCGGACACCTTTATGTCCATGGAGTTTATGTCAATAGTATGCTCAAAATGGGTCCTTAATGTGATGACGTAACAAACATCCTCTTCATTATTGAACAAAATACGAAGAGGAAGGATAAAATTATTCAAATAATACGAGTTAGAACAATAATAAAGCTACTTAATTAATAGTATCCCTATTCATCCCATTATGTTGATTGAATATGTTATTTTCCTTGAAAATATTTCCTGTAATTTTTTATTCAATTAATTATTCAGCATTGTTTCAATTATGTAGTCATAATTTCTGTGGTAGGAATATTGGTTCTCCTGCCGCGCCGGGGCTATGGAATTTTAAGGGTTCCAGAAGGAACATGGTGGGTTTTAGTCAGTAAGAGTCTGACACCCCGCTGTGGGTGGCTTAGGGGTCGTTAGATGATTTCCCACCAGAAAAAAAGTATATTGCTTTTCATATTTTTTATTTCTTATATAATCAACTGATATTGTCTACTCCCCGCTTCTAAACAATCTTTTGTGTAGTTTTAATAGGCTTCGTGAGATTGCTTACGACTTTTACTTTTTTCATGCATCGTCGAGAAGAAATAGCTTTCAGGCAAAATGGGGAGGTTTTAATGATGTGGTCAAAGTAGGTAGTTAAATGAAACACTGTTATAAAACATTCAATGCATACTTATGTAGCCTTTGGAAATGAAGCAGGTTATAATAGTAAGGAGATTGTAGCTGCCATGAACTTTCGTACTACTGGAATATCATGTACTTGTCTTAATATTGTGTTATTATTGCGAAAATTCATTTATTCAAGCAATGATGTGCGGCTTGCGTTTTATTTCAAAAATGTGGCGATTGTGAATAGGTAGAGATGATAACAATTTCAATACGGAATGATAAGTACTCATTACATTCTCTAAAACACTTAACCATCTTTTCTTCTACTTCCTACAGTAGCTCAGATACATATTTTTCTTTTGACGTGGCCAATTTTTTGACGTGGTAGAATAGTACCACTATGCAGTTTACCTGTACCAGTGAACATCACGTTAGGTGCATACCCGCACATAGCTAATTAGAGTTCCGTGTTTGACGTGACGTCAGATGCAAATCCATACGCATTTAGTTAGCGGAGGGGTGTTTGACACCCCAGCGCGGTGCGACGCATCTAGACGCAAATGTGAATTTATTCCATGAATAAAAACATTTTATCTCTTTGTTTTTACTCAAACAGGGCGATTCTGTGAAAGATATCTTTAAAGTTCTGACGTTGATGATATTTTGAGATTTGAATTTTTTGAATTTCAAGATCTATGCTTCTACAAACAGCTAGTGGACTATCAATATTCATGATCCTCAGATGTTTTATGTATTTAATAATACATAGTTACTACAAAATATACACAATAAACTACTTAAAACTAATCTATAAATCTACAATACTTGCAAATTATAACTGCTCTAGAACCAGGGTTACTTTTTACTAAATCATGGCCTACATCTGAAGCTAGGATGTAGATATAAGGCTAATATAAGACATATAAATAGGCTTCAGAATATTCTTCAAGAAGAAGTACATTAATTAAATGGAATCTTTTTTCTTTGTTACAGCAATATGTTCGTTGAAGCAGTTCCAGTGCAACAATGGCAAGTGCATACCCAGCATGTGGGTGTGTGATCTGGAGAAGGACTGCGAAGACAACTCCGATGAAGAAATTGAAGAATGCAAAAAAGGTTAGTGGCATATCTTTACACACTACAAAATTTTACTCGGCCGACAGTTTTGCTGCAAATGGAAATGAATTGGAAATGAAACATAACAACGATCAGATATTTCGCCAGTATCAGACTGTCAAAAATTTTCATTGAACTCGCGACTTTCTGAAAAAAAAATGTTTTTCTAACTATCGGGCAGACTGTAGGCCGACTGTCTAGTCTGCAGTGTGTGGATACTCTTATGGTTGTGATGAAGTCTGGTGGTAATTCGCTAAAATCTGTCGCGGTTTCTAGCCTATTTCAGAATCTACTACCAAAAAAACTTTCGCAATTCGGATGTTTTTAGAAACACCAACTTTTAGAGCGACGATTTTTAGACCAATTTTTCGAGCGTTTCAGCAAAGTAAATTTATTTTCCTCTCCACAGTTTTTTGGAGGCTGGTTGTATTTTTTAGATCAATAAAATTCCACTACTATCCCGTATGTGTATCACTTGGTAAATAAATATAAGTCAAAATACGTTAACTTTGGCTTAAATTTTGAAATGTTCACGTCCCTTCACAGTTCTCTAAATAAATAAATTTAAATGCAAAAACAAATAATCACGATTATTTTATCACGACATTTCTGACGATGAACGTCATTGAAGACAATATGAAAAAAAAAATCTGTGTTTTCCTTCATTGAACGTTGAAGTAATACATTGTTCGTATTTTAAGTCCAACTTGCGATATTTATAGACATAAAAAAGAATGAATGCGTCATTGTGTTAAACGCTTTAATTATGGCCCGTTTGCATGACTATCCATTCAGTAATAACAAACTGTAAACAACTGGTATTTTATGGTTTATTTATAGAAAATTAACGAACGAGATCGTGCCTAATTTTGCTAGCCTCCACTGCGTTCTGGTCATAAAAATCATTAATCCTGTAAAATATAAAAACAAGTTTTAACAAAGTAAAACATTAATAAGTTTCAAGAACATCTGCAACTATAGCGTCACTTTAATAAATGCTTTTACTATATCGAAAACTCGAAGAATGACGTCAAAAAATTACAAGACCCACCCAAATGATTGAAGGTTATATAATTGAGGACAGATACCCATTTATAATTTAAAGACAGAGTACGTCAACGTATCGTCCGATATTGTCCTCACTTGGGCACGACAAAGGCATCTTGTATTGACGGCCTATTAATATTTATTGGGGAAATAGCTTCGGTAACTTGACGGCTTTCCCCTAATTTTAGATCAATTGGTCTCTCTCAATTTAATTTCCAGAAGCAATTTACGGCGATGGTAGAATCAATACTTGGCCTTAACAGCTTTATGTGAGGGTCGCAAGTCGTGATGTAATTTAATTATTATTTAATTATTTACTGGTTTTAATTTAATATGTTCCGCACACAATGGAATAGCAATGCTTGGGAACAAACAAAGCTAGCGTATAAAGCAGGGCAATAAGTTTTACTGTAGGAATTACGGCTGAGCGTTACCTTAAGTCGCACAACTATTATTTAAACGCTTAATGTCAGTAATTTTTTCTCCTTTATTTCTCTATTTCCTTCATTTATTACACAAGTAAGTGTAATATTTTCTTGTATGCTACCGACTTTTGCTTCTTCTGTTTACCAAGGTTTTATCATTTCGATAAGATAAGGCGAATCTACGCCTGTTGATGTTTTCTGAATATCGAGATAGGTATTTATTTATGTCTGATTTCACCAACAATCTCCGCTGATTTTGATTGAGTGTTATTATTTCTTCGGCCCACATCCTCAATCATATTGTATTTACCAAGAATCAAGTCATACTCTCAGATATTCAAAATAAACGTTAACAATTTACGTATACGATGAAAAGCAGTTGTGCAAATAGAAACACGTGTACCACCCATACTTATTCACGAACACGTGTTAAGTCTTGTATGCCCAACCATTTACAATTACGGTACGATTTTGCCCAGTCAGTTAGTTCCCTCATTGACCCTGAATGGTGACACCTTATTATCAATCTGTATCAATTTATTAACGGCTGATTGCAAGCGTCCACTTGATTGCTTGGGCTTCCTTTATTGATGGGAGATGACTTGCCCCGACTAGCTGGCGCCGTTAGGCAATGCCCACTGCGCATGCGTCGTAGTAATAAACTATGACAAATTAATAATAAGTCATTGTGGCTAAGGCTTGCTTAAAAGATTTTTTGATGCTACATGCACATTCATGGGTTGTTATTCTCCGAAACTGTTGACGCAATCAAACATTTATTATTTACTTAATTTCGTCTGCGAAGAGGTTTGCTAGTTGAGATAATGTCAATTCCAATAAGAAAACCTGTTAATTACAATGTCTACGTAAATGACAGCTAGTGGTTATGTCACAGTGAATAGGTACATGTTTTCTTTTATTTACCATTCGCGTCATTGCTTAAATGAATACTTCAAAGTAACAAACCAACCATAAAATAATTTCGTTTATAAATCAATCTGAACACGTTACACGTTCCTGATTAACCAATAATAACTTTAAATTAATTGAATTCCAAAATCAGGAAACAGGAATTAATTTTCATAAACACTCGAGCATGTTTTCCTTTGTTTACCACTCAGCAATTTGCTAAGAATAATCACAAGGGTACGATATTAGCCAATCACATTAGCTAAACAAGTTTACCGATGTGTAACATTGGCTAGGATTTCTAAGGAATCCGCTACCGTTCAAAATGTACGTAAACAAAGCTGCTCCATTCTCGTTCCGTTTCTCGTTATCTTTATTCAAAGTAATTCGCACAACCGACACCCGAAAGGCCTTTTGCAATTTGTTTTTGCTTGTCTATTATTTTTGTGTGTTACTGAGAAAAGATGTTTTAATAGTTAAAGTAGAAATGATTTTTTTAAAGTAACAATTGAAATCACACTGAATCAGCGCAATGAAAATTGAAAAATAACTCTATAGTTAAGGCTATTTTTGTATTTTATACAAAAAATTAAATCTTTTTCGTTTTCTTTTTTCAGAATTTTGAACATAGTCTCAAATGTGAAACCTAATACGCATAAGTACATAATATTATCGAAGTATACTTTGATTTTATTCATAGACTAGTCTAGCTTAGAGGTAAAGCTAAGACCGCAGTTTGACCTTTGGGATTAATATTACATTTAGAGCTTCGCCTTTTGCCCGCTTTTAGAAACTATTTGTGTTTAGCAGAAACCTAAAAAATAACGCTCTGAAAATATTTTGATACGCACTGAAATAGCTTAATACTTACGCACTTAGGTTCTGTTTTTAGACGGGTACTTGGGCAATATTTATGTAGTCCTGTATAATGCTAGATGTATGTAGGCATAAAACCGTAGGCTTATACATAAACATTCGATCTGAACCTAAAATATTTGGTCAACTCAAAACAAATATTGACTCGATAAATATAGTTGTGACGTGCTCAGTTTTATATAATAAATAAATACATCTATAAAAATTAAACAAAACGCTTATAAAGTAAATGTGAGTAAAATGGTAAAAATACTTTTTTAATTTGTTGTACTTAGTTAAGGGTAAGTTACCTACAATACCTACTATAACATCTACCTCCCCTTAACACCCCTATTTTGTTTATTTGTGTTAAGAAGAATTTGCTCCTACTACAGGTAGACTTAACACCTTCATTTAGGCCCCTAACAATGTTGTATTCCTTTTACGGGGGTGCCTCGTAGCTACTAAAGATATTCTCCTGGTTCCTTCGACAGCCTAACTTCACCTTACCCAAGTCCCAATTGTCTTAATATCACAAAGAAACCCATTAATCATTCTTCAACCAATCTTCTTCACTCGCATTGATGTTAATTTATATTTCCAGTGAATCAGTTTGTTTATCTAATTTATCTTGGCGATTCCCTAAAGTAATCAACTAACTTGCCAAAGAACTGGTAAAACAAAATGGACGTGATTAAATTAGGTCCGTATTCGCATTTAATCTGTTAGATTGCGTATTGTTATCCCTTCATGTTCTATTATTTTTTTACTCTGTGACATGGGTCCAGTGTGCTTTTTGTGAGACGCAAACCATACGCAAAGGTTATGACTTGGCAGTCTGCATTTACAACGTTGCGTTGTTCCGTAATGGTTCACTGCAGAAATAATGTATTACAGTTCTCAGCATGCCTGACACTCTGCAAATTTTACTAGAATTAATATATTTTATAATAGGTGAGCTACACGTCACTGCTTCGTTAATATTATAGGTACTATATCTTGAAAATGCTCTGAATAAAATAAAACATGGAGTATCCTTAAAACGCGTACATTAATATTTTACTGCGCTCTCATAAACTTCAGTAGAAATAAAGGTATTTTCTTGCAAAGAACTTTTTAAATAAATAACTGTACGAGTTCCTGCTTGAAAGCCGAACATGTGAACAACCTGGAGGCTTTATGATTGTAACAAGGAACGGGAATTGTAGTGGTGGTTACTGGGTCACCGCTCAACTTATTTCCTCCCTCTGAGGTACGGAAAGCAAGCTACGTTGTATATTTTGCATTGTATGGACGAGCTCGCTAAAATGTTTGTGTAATATTCCATTAAGTGGGTATCTTTTAACTAGGAATGTAGGTAGATTGTTTGAAATGAAAATGTAAAATTAGAATGCGAGGGAAGTTTGAGGAGGAAGTTGATTTAAGTATATAATTCATACTTGAGTTTCCATAGCTACGCTTTTACTTAATTACTAACCCTCATTTATTATTCTACAACTATTTATTTAATACGGTTAAATCCAATTAATATCTAACTTTCGCTTCAAACCATCAAACCTTTTGATGATGGTACCTGAATGTTACACACTAATCCTAACAGTCAAAGTATACCCGAAGGCTTACAAGATATTTTCATAACTCTCATTAAATTATGTTTAACTTTGTGTTTGGCTTTTCTCCGCCTATGTGAGTATTTTAAATTAGTCGGTATGTCAATGAATATTAAATCAACTTGTTATTACGTAATTGCGTGTAGAACGAACTCGACAATATTTCGACGAATCAGAAATTTAAAGTTTTTGATTTGAGTTTGGTATGAGGATTTCTTCAAAATCTCGTTTGGAAACGCGCTATGTTAGCAGTTACAGTTAAGTGTCATTATTTTGATGACGGCTTAAGAGAGACTCATTACTTTGCGAACCGACTTCATTTTTTTGTTTGAAATCGCATCTTTTTTATCAGAAAATATGATGAGTTTTCAGTAATTTTTTTGACGTCTCAGTGAGATTATTTTTTCGTCAAATATCTGATGTTATTAATGTGTACCATATTGATATTTGCTGCATGTGAACTGAAACGTCGTCAATCATTTCATTTGATTGATTGTCAGTTTTCTCTTTTTAAGTTTTAAAATTAATGATTGCCACAGTCTTTTTCATTTATTTATTTAAAATAAAATGTACACTAAAATAAACTTCAAAGCAGACAAAACAGCAACAATAAAACTGTACCACTCCCTGAACATTATGTTTACCTATTACTACCGGTGAGAAAAATCGCTCGTAGAATATTTCTCAGTTGATCCTAGGAATATTTTCTGTCAGGTTCAAGCGACAGATGGCGTCATATTTGCTCGCGTTCGACATTTTCTAGTCGATGTTGACGATAGTATAGGCTGGGTATACAAGTGTAATATGTCGACATTTCAAAATCTGGTCACGCACATACCTCGATAGCCTCGGCGGCAGAAAATTGTGCGTACATCTAGACTATTCATGAATAACTACCTACTGCTACTGTGTACCTGGTATTTTGTACGGACATTTTGTTACGTCACCCTCATAAATCCTCAGGTTTTAGAACGGTGGGAACAAAAACTGTATTTTGAATGATATGTAAATCTTCGCCAGCCTATAACATTTGCATGAATTTACACCGGGTCAATGTCCTGAAGTTTAGCTAACATATCACTCACATATCTACGATAAAATTTGAGAATAAGTTGTGAATTGAATACATTAATCCAAAGATTCTGCGAACGCGATTACGAAGCTGGAAACTTAATCATATTTCAAACGTGCGTCACAAAGGTGTAGATTGTAGAATTTTGATTATTCAGCCTCCTTTGATCAGCGTAATAGTATTTACGTAGAGCGAGTCTTACTAATTCTACTAAGAATCACATCGCAGTCAAATAATTGTATTCTAAGATTTGCTGAAGAGGGTTGACGAAATACAAAGCGAAAAGGCAAATCTTGTGACATAGGTAGGTAATAACAAAAACGTTGGGTAACATCTAAAGTCTAAATATAGGGTAATAACTAAGTAGCAGAGGAAAATCCTTTGTTAGATATGTCCAACTGAAAATATCACGATAACCGCAAGACTTAGCTGTATTTCGTGCGCAGGTAGTCAAAGGGTGAAGGGTAAACCTCAAAGAGACGCGACAGTATCTCTGTGACCGTTGAGTGAGGTACTCCATTGATTTACTCAAATGACGGCTTTGTGGATACCTACTTACACATGCCAATGTTCTTTATAGGCGAAGGAATTATTAATAGGCCAAAGGTTGTAAACGTGATTGGAACTGATTTTTTCAATTGTAGACGTATTCTTGACAACAGTATAGGATTGATTATGATCAAAATCAATCAAAATTATTAATTGCTTAACAATACATACTGTACTAAATGATCCAATCTCAGCTTCAATATGAAATCAAGCGCTGAATTCGGAAAATAGTGAAGTTCTGAGTACCTACATAGAGTATAGCTATACCTTAATAGCTATTTAATATACAAGACAAACTTCAAGAGCAAATATCTTAACCTTCAAAGACGACATTAGTACAGACGACGTTTAATAGCTGTGTTTATTTCTCATATTATTATTCCCTTAAGTATTTACCTGCCTTTTCATATAAACTTTGTACTTTGAAAGGAGAAATTGTACAGCCAGCGTATTTCTACACATAAATACCTGAAATTACAGTACCGTAAAATGATTATACTATGTCAGGCTTACTGTGAATTTTATGCGCCATTAACTGTCGTTTGCGGCCACGTCAGCTTTATATAAAGTGACAACCCTTTCCGAGGACAGCTTTCTGAATGGCAGGCAACATTAGCGTTTATGTTATGGGTGATAAGAGCGAATTTTCTTTCAACGTGTCTCTTTAAATATATGAGTTGCTTCCTTCCAATACGGCTTTGGCGAGGTGAGGCAACTACAAGTAATGAAGCAGAAACTAAGCACTTTTTGTGTATGATACGGTCAACACTTACCTGATACAAAAGATGGAAGAATAAGTTTTTTTTTTATATCAAAGCTTATAATGTAATGTTGCTTAATGTTTTATTTTTGTGTGAATCATAAAGCTAATGAACTTAGATGTTTATTTATTGGATTGAACCCGCTAATCTCTGAAGCTACAGGGCCGAGTACCAAAATCAATATTTTTTTAAATGAGAACTGAAACATTTTCACACACAGTAAAGATGTGTGTGTGTGCGTGTGTCTGCAAATGCCCTTACGTTGAGCTGAGAGGTTTGAATACCAATGCGATGACTGGCATTGATAGTAATAGTATTTAGTTAATAATATTATTCAGCAATGTTATTAGAATTACGAGCGAACAGCTTCTCTGGCTATAATTACTAAGTACTATCTTGGAATTAGTTTAGATTGATGGTACCTATCATGGTATGATTGAAATGAACAACAAGCCGTTTTCCCGAGGTTTCACTCGCGTCACATGGGTACTACTATCAGACCCGGTATCTATAACATATTCGTATACGTATGTTATTCTTACTCGAAAAGAGTATAGCTTTCCAAGAGTGAAAGATTTTCTCAAATCGGTTAAATCGTTTTGGAGCCTGCATAAAATCATTCTCTTTATTATATCAGTACAGATAGATTAATTCCAAGTAATAACTTACATATACATACATAATTGTATAGTATGTAAAAGTGAATCGTCGAAAATAAACAAATGAATGTTAATGAAATGTTTTTATCTGAACCTGTTAACTCATTTCAACTGAAGCAGATTTTTTGCACATATTGGTTTTTAAACATTTCCAACTGTGGTATTTTCTGTTTGTAAAACTTTTCAATTCTACGTATAGTTAATAAAAAGTAAGTTTGGTTTATATATTCACAGCAAATTAGTTTTTTGTTTATCTTCTTTTGAGCTTATCAACGTTTTCATTGGAATTGCACCTAATTGAAATTATTAAAATTATCCTGTAATTACTGTAAACCGTAATGTAATAACTAACATTATATAGGTAGATATAGCCAGTGTTCTGAACCTGTTCTTCGAACTCATTGTAACCAAACACTTATTAGCTCGTTTGAAATTCCGGGAACTTAATCTGCAAACGTGATTGTGTCTAGTAACGTACTATGTGTGTATTATTGGTAGTGAGTATTGTGAGTAACATAATTAACAATTTCAAAAAGCTTGCCAAGCGATATTAGATAAAACTTGTTTACATCTACCCTAAAACAAACCGTCACGTAACAATTCCATCTGTATTACGCAGTGTTAACGTGATCGACACTGCAAAGGAAGGCTTCGACGCAAATAGATCCAATCCATCCAGGCTTTATGTCAAATCGAGTTCTCCTTCTTCCCGCCAATACCAACGTAGGTAATTTCAAAATTATCGGCGAACTATAAAGAAGTTGGGCATTTGGAATAATCAATGCAGTAACCCCGATTCCCGAAAATCCATAAAAGACAAACGAATCTTCGACATTACAGAGTTGAAGGGTAGTAATTGCCGCCATAAAGTGTGGTGTCCCCTCAACTGCTAGCGGCCGGTATTAAATTTTAGTGCTTTCCCAAGTTTTTGGCCTTAAATCCTTATCGATTCCTTTGTCCCCACATTTATTTTTAAACTCGATTCTTTGGAGTGCCTCAAGCTATTAAAGAGATTAACGGCGCAGACTTTAAAATATGATTGCAGTTATTATTCTATAGCTTACAATGGGTTCTGAAGATCGAAAATTACGTCATGTTAAGTAATTTTTATTTTCATTCATACGAATTTTCGATGATAATGGAGGAATGAAAGCGATTATAATAATTATTTCAAATATTACTTTTAAAGATAGCTCGCTGGGAGTGAAAACGTTTAAATATAAAATAATCTGCTCACCTCTCTTTTAGCGACTGTGAACTCAATAATGGAGCTGTCATAAATAATTAAAGAGCGTTTCAAACATTTTATTTCGATTTAACTTTACAAATGCTAATGAAAATGGTTCGAATAATGTAATCGAATAAATTGAATAGCCGTAATTAGTGCTATCGTGAATATTATTGAAATTCAACTGGTAAGAGTTACAGTGAAAGCTTTTTTTTTTAGTTTCTAAAGAATCCATAGGTTATTCTAGTTTCTCATGAATTAAACTAGCATTAGGTTATCAAAAGCTCCATTGTAAAACTATTTTCTATTACTTACTTATAGACAAAGTTTTTTTGTATTCTATACAATAGAAACTGAAAAGAGCTAAACAACAAAATAGATGGTTATTTCTTACAAAAACCTCTAGGTAACTAAAAAACTGTTCCAGACTAAGCTGTGTCTAGGGAATTATGGAAAGTGTCACTTGTCTTACACGGTCCTTCTTGTAACAAGTATAAAAGTAAGTCGGTCTCGGTCGTTGTCGCACCGGTCACGTCCCGTGGACGGCACGTCAACGGCTCGCTGTAAAATGTACGCAGCCAGCCGCGCCGCCGACCCAATTCTGACACGGAACAAAACCCTGCTGGATGACTAAATGATTAACCAGATACCACATTGATCGGCTGATGATCGGATACTTGGTTAATAGCTGTGGATACAGATATAGACTTGAAATCGATAGACGATTTTGTGTTCTCTTTCTGGGTTTAATGTGGAATTTGAAGTGCCATAAAGTATATTTACAAGTTATCTATAAGTCGAGTCATGCAGCAAAAGTATCATGAAGCGATGCTGTGACAAATACGATAAAAGGGACCTCGGGATGCGCCGCAGAAAAGTCCACTTTTTTCCAACTCGTTAAAAAATATTTCATTAATAAAATAAAAACAAACTTGCGACCAAATTAACTGGCCACGGTGACAGATCGCTGCGACTGCAATCACAATAAAAATTGTGAGTATAACGAAAATTTTAAGAAAGCAAGAGGCGCGTACTTCACCCAATTTACATGAAATTTCCGTCATGGAGAATATTTCTTTCTTTTCTCTTCGCCTTCAAATGGTAATGAGGGTCGGTTGGAAAATTTCAGAAGCAGATTAGATTTCCCCGCTCCTATATTGTCTGTTCAAATGAACGGCATTGGAACTTGTTCACTTGGCCTGATACGTTTTATTGGCGTATTGATTTTGTACTTACGTAATATTTTGCTAAATCTTGTAACTTGTAAACAGGGAACGGATGCTAAGAATATATATGAAATCTACAATATTGTTAACTGGTGTTATATCTCACAGTCAATTAGTTTTTGATTATGTTTAGTTTTATTTTTGTTTTTTATTTATTTTTTGTAGAACTCATTAATTCAGGCAACTGTATTTCCATAGTTCACTAATTACGCATTATAATTTGCACAAACTAATAAGCCGCAGAAATTAACTGCAGGTAATGAGTAGCGGGTTGACGTTATTGTGACAAATTATTTATTATCAATTAGTACCCTACCCAGACCATATTTCAACCATATTTATTTAAATGATGGCGGGTTGATTGTTATGAGTTCAATTCATAAAACATAATTAGGTTCTTTTTAGATGCACTTGGACCAAGAATTTTGGAGCTAACCGTCATCTCACGTTTATGACACAGAACATTCATGTGCTCTAAAGATAATGCATACAGGTTTTATGAAACTCACCATTAAGATAGCGAGACCAGACGTCAAACTGGCTGTAGAGACTTTAAGACCACATCGAGGAACGCTGCCTCGGCACTTGAAGATCCTTTACGAAAACTCAACGGGAAGCAGAAAGACAAGGATTAAGAATAAACCCGGGGCCGGACGTACTCCTTATAAACTTAAGTGGAATTTAGTCTATTAAGAAACCTGCACTCGACTCGAAAATATTCTAAAGCATAATTTTGAGCTAGGAAGTAGAAAAGTTAACTAGACTAAGAAGAGGATAGTTGCTTTATTCACTTTTTTCGTCGTTTCAACGTATATTATACTCTCGAAAACGTTTGTATTTTTAATACCCCGCTTTTGCTAGCTACGATGCAAAAATTTGCGCTGCAGAATAAAGATTTATTTAGAGAAGAAAACTTACCCAAGCGTAATATAAAATCCGCACCTGACGCGCATAATATTAGCAGGATGTCGTTCGCGGGTGCATATTTAACTTTAGTCCGGAGACAGTGTCAAGAACCTTCTTCGTCTCAATCCCCGTGCAAAAATGAAAATTTTCTGTTGAGTTACTGTAAAAACAGCGTATCTGTAACTCGAATAAAGAGGACATCTGCCCTTACAGTAGTGCAGGTAGCCTGAACATTTTTCGAGTCATTAAACATGGCTGACGGTCTCCGCCAACATAACAAAACAAGCCATGCCAAGCTTTGTTTCATAGTTCACGATGAAGTTGGTACACCTGTTTGTTTTGGATCACGTAGCGTTTTGATTACAGTGGGGATAATAATGTCGCTTTTGTGATTTTCAAGTCATGACTCGTTACACTTTGCTTTTATGTTTTGAAATGGTTTTTCGGGCATAAAAGTTGGTGATTAACTAAAATAACTATGAAGCTCTGTAACATATTCATACATTTCAAATGACTATTCTGACATGTCGCTAGCGTGCAAAATTAATACTTATGAATAAATAGTTGCATCCCTTAATTGGGTGCCCGCAATAATCCTAAATTATCGCATCGAATACCTGCACAGGAGATTTGAATTAGATCATTTGTAACCCGCCTTACTGCCGTCTATGTTCGATAACTTTCGCCTCACGTCCGCAGCGAGAAAAAAATCGCTTGTCTTCGTACGAATTTCCGCAAACACCGTCGCCGCGATTGGCTCCGAACGTCGGCGTCTAAATTAAGTTACATCCACCTGCCTAAGTTTTGCGCTTTCTCTTGATAAGCTCGGGGACATGCCGTGTAATTTTAGTTGTGCAACTATGTGCTACTTTTGTTTCTTCAGTTCCAGGTAGTCGCATTATTCAAGGAATAGTGGAGAAATGCTCAAAGTTAAATAAATAAAATACGGTTCTTTCTCAGAAACATAATCTACACAACTTTTCGTCAAGACTGAAATTAAAACGCTAAATTTTTCACCGTTAGTTTTTTCGTGAACGCACGTTAAAAATGACTTACTTATCCCAAGTACTTATGATAAAAAATATCGCTGATGGCCAAGATTTCCATAAAGTGTAAGAAAAAGCCTCCCAAATTACCTGACGTTGAGCCAGCTGAATTCAAAATCAGTCAAAACGCTCACAATTTAGCCTTAGTACGCGAAACGTTCGTGATTCCATACTGAAGAGGCGTAAAAAATGGTTTAACTAAGCTAAAAAACAGCGCTAGGCTTGTGACCTTTGTTCTTCCTTCGAAAAAATGTTGTTTCATTCAAAAAAAATATGTTAGGGCCACGTCAAAATTTGCGCCGCGGAATTTGTGTTTCTGTTACGTTTCGCTACATAATTTATAAGCGGATGAGCCATCCACTCGTATTTCAATGGCGGCCAGCGAGCGGTCTTTTCACGATACGAATTTTTAGCTTTCAGAACACTATCGTATGTTAATAAGCTCTCACTGAGAAGCATGAAACATGAAAATGTGGTCCCTTTTCCTGTGCTATAAAACATAATTAGGTGGGACTTTTATATTCTTTCAGTAAAAAGTTCTGTAAAATTGTTACAAGACACGTTTTAGCTAGTCACTTTGGACCAATTTCTTTATATTGCTTGTTTGCTTGGTCGAAGACTGTTACTTATAGTTTTATTTGTTCGCCGTCTCCTTGACAGTGATCGAAGACTTTAATGGCGTGACTGTGTAAGTGCTGTAAGTATATGTGTGTGAATATAGTCGACGGTGTGAGTTTAAATAGAAGTGGAGCATCTAGATATAAGGTGACATAAAGGTATTACAAGCGAGTAATCTCACTGAGCAAATGTGAGGGTACGATCTTTGTCGTATAATGGCGCTTATTTTGTCACATTCGCGTCGCATAAACGTGACGGAGCGGGCACAATAACACGTAGGCTATGCCGTAATGGCCGACGCCTCTGATTTATACGTATTTCTTTTATGTGCCAACCAAATGGCTTTCTTTATAGAATGTTTCTTTTTCGGGCGCAGCCACAAGTCAGTGTCGCGGCTGGCCGTCTCTAAGTGAGTTACGGTGGCGGCAATGCTTTTAGATTAAATTAAGTTTAACCTTAGTAGTGCTCAAGAAATAATGAAATCCCATTCAATATATTGTCAGTATGAGAATTACTTTATCTTTATTATTGGTACAGTAGGTATAGAATAATATTCGAACACAGCTTTTATATAACATTAGGTTAAAAATTACATAGGTATATGTAAGAAGAATGTAATACGATTATTTTTAAGATTTATATTTTATACACATATTACGGGGGGAAAAATGAGAATTTGAAAGAGTAATAAATAGTATTCTATCTATACTTTATCTTGAACTCGATACACCGAAGAACAAGACAATTATAATGACTAAAGTATACTAAGAACAACCCGCTCGTCACTACCGGGCAAACCGTTGTGACGAGCGTTACCCAGCAACAGATAGGCTTAATATTCTTTTGACACGATAACAGAGACACAATATATCAGCAATGAATAGCAAGCTCATGCCACGGAGATAACAGGCCAGGAACAAAAGGGTTCCATAAATCGTTATTAACTACAGTCTCTTGGTCCCTGTTCAGATAGTATGCGTCACCAGCTAGTAAATTAAATAAGTTGGAAACTGTTACAACTTGGTGCATGCTGTGTATCGCTTGCATAGTATCGGGGAAGTCTAAGTCGCTGAGCTTCCCATAGGTATTTACATGTGGTAAACAGATAAGGTGAGGGTACCCTGTGGCTAAGAAGCAGTCATACTGCTCAATCGATCATAAGGTTAAGCAACGATTGGCGTGGTCTGTCATGACAAGTTCCTCTGTGTTTTGGAAGACACATTATTGATGGGTCCATGGCTGTGATTTGAACATCTTTAGCAGTCGCTACGGGTAGCCAAAAGCCAGAAAATGGTATTGGGTTGCCCGGATAACTAAGCTGAGGGAGTCAGATAGACAGTGACTGGAGGCCAACCCCAATATAGTTAGGAAAAGTATTGGCTGATGATGATGAATAGATAAGGGCAGACCAGTATGTGTCTTGGTTATGTCAGGTGTTCTATCAGAAATAAAAATTTTTAATAGAAGCAAAATAACAGCATTCAAGCATTCCTTTTTATTCTAAAACGGTATAACATCGAATTGGGAATTACACACCTACTCAAACTGAAACATTCACTCTTCTGTATCCAATGGTCCAAAAATAGAATATTCGCTAAAAGTCTATTTTTACATTATTCCCGGAGGAAATAAAAGAAAAATACTTCAGCTTTCACATCTCTTTTGCAACGTGCGAATATGTACCTGCAAAATGGAGTACATTATATTGACAAGGGTCTAAAAATATAAAAGGATTTGAATGACGAATTTATTATGTAACTAGCTTCCTCCCACGATTTCACCCGCGTCCTGACATACTTTCCTTATCCGTGCGAACGTGTGTGTCTCACAACAATTTCATTCAGCCGTTAAAGCGGGATAGAGGAACAAATGTCTAAACCCTCGAATCCCCTTCCTATTCAGGTAATCTTTATTAAATAATGGCTAAAAATAATTTTCATCAGCCTTTTTTATTGTCTCACTGCCGGTCTCCTCTCACACAGAGAAGTATTGAGCGTAGACCACTAGGTGGCGGACTTAACAATATTTAATAACTAGCTTCCACCAGCGGCTTCGCCCGCGTGTTGTGTTGATAAAAAGTAGCCTATGTGTTAATCTAGGGTATCACCTATCTACATACCAAATTTCAACCAAATCGGTCCAGCCGTTTTTGCGTGATTGAATAACAAACATTCATCCATACATTCTCACAAACTTTCACATTTATAATATAAGAATTAGGAATAAGTAGGAATATAAGTAGCATATTTGTTAATCGTGACATTAAAAATGTTTTAAATCAATAAAGTAATGACAAATACTTACAAATATTCCCAATCGAACCACCCACTTCACAAACAGACGTCATGTTCAAAGCATGCAATGGAGCCATAATTGAATTTATTCGCCCATGTGCTAATTAATTTGAATGACTGACTTAATTAAATGTTACCAGACTTTGTACAATGTCCAGAATGTAATTAACTAGCTGCGGTTCAACTTTTTATTTAAGCAGGCATTATGGTGGCCTAGGTAAAGCACCTACCTCTAAAGTACGAGTGTGGTTCGATTCCAGAATAGGCAAGAACCAATGTAACTTTTCTTAGTTATATCCACTTTCTAAGTGTTTTGAACATCAATGATTAAGGAACGTGAAGGAAAACATTTTGAAGAAACCTGGACTTGTAAATTCGCCTTGAGCAAGAGAATCCTTCGCTATGAGAAGTAGTCTGTGCCTTGCAATGGGACCAAAAAATCTTATATTAATTATCTATATGATATTGTACCCCGGTACTCGCATACGGCTTCATCGGTACATTACGGTGTTTATTTTCATTTTCTCAAGAATACTCGCACAGGATTATAAAAGTACGATTATACAGAAGTGTATAGAACTTTCGTAGCAATAATAAAACCTGAAAGCGGTTTTAGCTTGAAAAACCTCGGCGTCGCATTGGCGACCGCAGTTTGTTGTTGTTAGAACATTTATTTACTTTCCCCGTTGCTCACTATAAAGCTGTTTTAAAACTACTATACCTATAGACTCGGGTTTTTTATCCGGCCCATGGCTTAGAAATCAAGTATAATAATTATAGCAAAAAGGATTTTTTTGTGTGTTTGTTTGTGTGTACCCCAAAGGCTCCAAAACTACTGAAACGATTTGAAAAGTTATTTCACTGTTGGAAAAGCTACAATATTCCTGAGTGAAATAGGTTATATTTTATTCCGGTACGGCTATTCCCTGTCATTCATTCACGAGACATGGGTGAAACCGCGAGAAAACGGCTAGTTATTATATCACAGGTCTTTCATGTGAAAAGCTTTAACCAAAACATCTTACAAGGTAGAGCATTACGGAGAACATTAAAGACACACCAAACATTTGCAACGATATCAATTTTAAGATAACAACAGCGCTCTATATTCTCGAATAAATGATGTAAAAACAGGAGACGGGGGAGCGTAACATAATTCTGCGTGTTCCGACGTCGTGGGAGCTCCGATAAATCTAATGTAAACACCATCGCGCCGCAGATAAGATATGAGAAACAAACGAGGAAATGAATCACTATTTATTACATTTTAATATATCGACACGGTGTAGGGGAGTCTATATCGTCATGGGATGAATTGTGAAACATCTTAAAAGTGAGAGAAAAAAAGAAATTCTGCGGTCTTTTGGAATGTGATATGATCAAAAGATTTGGAACGTAGATGCAGTTAAGATGTTGTTTTTTACAAATGTAATTTTTGCATGAATAACCTCCTTTATTCATAACATATCACCCTAGAACGAATCCTTATTCGCGTAAAACAGCATACCTATGTATGCTCGTCTCCATACGACTTTTACGATTTACTCGACACGACGACACTCATAAATACCATCTCTCTCTTTGCTGAAAACACACAAAACAAAAGTGAAGCGAATTTTCCGTATTCAGTTTAGAATTTTACACGCAGAAGTATCCTAAGTGAGATGGGCAGACATAATTATCGAATGTCAGTTGTAGGTACGAAGCTCCGCTCTCGACTCAGGTATGCTAGGGATGTGTTGCATTTGCGGGCATTCCGGCCAAACTGGTACTACACTAGAGATTGTGTTTGTTCAGAGTGCACCCCGATATGTTGGTTCATTTTACTCGGTTTACTCTAAACAGATTCGGTAACTAAAGGTTATTGAGTTCTTGGTGTGGTTATAGGTATTGGAATTTTGTGTACAGCGGGGACTTTTAATTAAAAATAACCGACACATAGCGTGGTTATCATGGATGCAAAACTATTTACACAAGCAGGTGAAGCTACCTTAACCAAGAATAAGTTACTTATATTCTATATTTGAACCACTCTCAATACGTCGTACAAAACTTTGTATAACCCGTGTGAATTCTGCATCTTCAACGTCTTACCAACCAAACATAACCTAGAATTTAACACATGTTTAGCTTACGGAAACAAAACACTACTGGCTACTACAAGTTCACATTTCTGCCACTGACAACAATTCTCTCATTGCATTACACACGTCAATTGTTTTACCCCGTTTTTGTCTTTCAAAGAAACAGTGCTTGGGTTCGTAGTTCGTACTATATTAAAATACAATTTTCAATGAAATCGATTGTTCAGAGAAAAACCATCACGCTTATTTTCCTCGAACGCTTAGTCAAAATGTACGTATCTACGAGGTAACCGATATTTAGCTGGTACCGTTAAAGTTATAATGAAATTAAAGGAATACGTATTTAATCTTCATCCAAGGACAGAGGGAAACTTCGTTAATTCTGGAAAATTCCACGAGGAAAATCCCAAAGCAACAAACACCTATTATTAAATGGGTGCAAGTGGTATAAACATCCGTACCATGGTTTCCTATGAGTAGTCGAGCTGTATTGTAAACAACTCAAGTTTACATGGCTAAATTGAGAATAGGGCCAGACGAATCAAACCTAGACTGCTGCGTCATTGTCGACTAAATAAATTGTTATTTGATGGACAGTGACTGGTTTCTTAGGTATTGATACGGATGCAAGTTGCTACATTATTCATAAGAATGTGAAGTCAGGAGGATTTTAAAATGAAAATGGACTGATTTATTAAGTATTTCTAATAATTTTTAATTTTTCTCTTAGAATACTACACTGCATGTTATAAATAAATATTCAATCTGGGATTTCGATATCATTTTTAATTTCTTTGCGTTATTTTATACAAATTAAATATTAATTCGTGCTTGTAATTTAAAAATATTTATTCAACCCAGCAAAGCGAACTGATTTTCAAACCGAGCCAGTCTTGTTTCTGACTGTACTCAAGCTGGTAATCCTTATGTTTTCAAACGCGGATAACTTATCTCATTACCAAGCGTCAGTAAACTGCAAAGCGTCTAATTATCAGCAAACTGAACTCGGAAACTCCGTCAAGCGAGAGTCAACCTCTAAAAGCTAAAACCTAGAGCTGTTCTAAATACAACAACCACAACTAAATAGTAGCTTTAACGAGTTTTGTATCGAACCAAATAAAATTATAAAACGATAATATAAATATACATGAGCATTCGTAATAACCCGATGGTTTTAAAGAATATAAAACATGGGAAAGTAATGGGAAATCGATTTTGTCTTACATAACAGAAATAAATAAGAGGGATGAGAGAGGGGACTTAACGGTTGCTTTCTGTCAACATGTGTTATGTATGCATGCTGCGGTGAAGAGCGTTATTTCACAAAGAGAACTTACAAAATAATATTAACAAAAAATTACGCCAGGTTCGTGAAATTACACTACTTCGGTAAATATTCAAAGTAACTGCCAATATTTCGAATAAAGATACTCGCAATTTAAGCTTCAATAATATTGTTTTTGTAAATTAAAAACGAAATATTTCAATATACATGTACGAAATTGAGCGACGAAATAATCTTCCCATTTGCAACGAATAAATAATACATAAACAAAGCGTTTCGTATTATTGCAGAGTTAATTGGACGAGCTCTAAACAGGCGGTGTAAACGCATCCATTTGTTTTGACAATTATAAATGACGCATTTCATTATAATCGAACGGTGCTAATTATTTCGGGTTACAGCTGAAAATAATTAACTGCCATTACAAATACTTAGAACCTGTTTACGAACTTTAGATATTATGTGGTGTATAAATGACTGAATCACGGCTCGTGTTTCTATAGTTTAAGTTTATATTCGAAAAGTACGTAATAAGCATTTCAAACGTAAGGCATTTACTAAGTATTCATTCATAAAAGTATCTAATTTTCATTAATTGAGGATTGGATTTCTGTTCTATTGAATTGATTCGCCTGATTCTCGCTCAGCTAATCCCAAACGTGATACCGAGCGAGTCATGCATTCTATTCCCGGCTGAGTAGTGTTATTGTGTTATTCCATCGGGAATTTCTTAGTAGTATCCCGGAGTTCGGGATCTGAGCCCCGTTGCCATACAATACAATGACTGGCAAAATGTGGGTGTAGGAAAGGATAGAGGCCACGTTTGTGCTCGAACCTTCGAGGAAATGGGCTTGCTATTATATGTATATTGTTTAATTATGCATGTTATATCGTATAAACTATTATTAAAATTATAAATAGCTACACTTCTGAGTAATTCAAATACTTACTGTTGTTTGCCCCGTCTAAAATTACGTAATCTGTTTTGAAGAGTGAACCTCTCACCTATTTGGGCGCTTCAATAACAAGTACTTGCTATATATTGCTGATTAATTTTAATTATAACACGGCACAGCGTGGCCTGATTTATAGCCTGTGTTACTAAGTCGGGGTAATTGAAGCATTACTTTGAGGTAGGCAGGTTTACTAAGCAGCTTAATCAGTGTCGGCACCTTGTTATTATGGTTAATGACTTGTTCTAATTCTCTCTCAGTAGTGCTCCAAGTTTTCGAACCGACTGCATCTAAAGCTGGGTACTCACTTAGAAGCGTAGCACGTAACGTATCAGATACGGTATCAAGCAAGCCGCTCGCGCGTGGAGCGCTGTAAGCTCGCAGTGACCCGCCGAGTGGCGGTTTCGCTGCGAACACAAAGACGGCTCGCAGTGTGCTCGTGAGGACCGTGGACGAGCCGTACCCACTTGCAGGTTGATACCGTATCTGATACGTTACGTGCTACACTGCTAAGTGAGTACCCAGCTTTATGAAAGTTTAATGTGTAAGAATCTAAAGTTCCTTAATAGTCGAGGATGAGGTATGAAGTTAAATTGCCTGCAGTTAGGATTAATTGCCGGATGGAGTTATTTGTGGCACGTGTTGTTGATAGTGAGTAGGTTAAGTTCGTGTATGAGTGATTATGACCTTTGAATGTCGTGAACTTAAGGTTGTAAGGTCACGTTGAATGGGTTCGTGTATTTAAATATATAAGTTTATGTAGGGTTTTTGTGGCATAAAGTTTGATTTATGACTTATGTAGGACTGACTTCAAATATTTGTGTTTATGATCTGTTTGGTAGTTGATTTAGGATTCTGATGTTCTATTTTAGTTTGCAAATTTGAATTATTAATTTCAGCATTATTTACAAAATATTGTTACACATAAAAAGACACACGTAAACAAGCAAAACAACATTTTACGATTTTTTTTATGTTTCGTCAAACGCACAACATTTACTGACCTATAACTTTTAATTGACAAACAAATTACACACAACTTTACAAAAGTAAAAAAGGTCATATTTTTTGGGATTCTCTGGGTGTTGTGTTAATTGCGCTATATAAACTTTTACGTCCAATTCATCTTTATTTTCGTACACATTTTTATACGTTCATATAATCCGCACAATAATTCGGCACCATGTGTTATAGGGAGCACGTTATCTCCAAATGAACGTTGTATCATTTCAAATGAATTACACCAACTGTTAACGCGATACAGCCTGTGAAGGTTTTGTTAATTTTATTTTCGGCGCCGCTCAATTCGCCCGCCCTTGTTTTATTCAAATTTGATAGCAAAACATATTTCATACCGAAACTGAGCTTTCTAGGTCAAGCGATATAAGCCAGATGATAATGCCTTCCACCACCGGCGCGGGCGACACTAAGTGGACCTCTAAATAATGCTGCTTGATTAACAACCTTCAATTTAATAACGCCTGTATATTTTTCAGTTTACACAAATCTGTCTACGTTGTATCTTCCGTAAAGCCACGGTCGAAGGAAAGGAAAACGATCTTCACAAAAACCGATCATTCCAGCGTTTTAAGCAATTGATTGAAATCCGGATCGGATAAACACTTGGTGATAGGTTAAAATGGAGATTCCTCCTTCTAATCTCCGAGCTTGCAAATTGAAAGTCTGATAGAAAGACGTACTTATAAGACGAACCTTTGTAATGTTACTTTCATGTCAAGCCTCGGGAAAATTTCCTGCAACACAAATATTTGCCAATTTCTTACTTCGTCACTTTTAAAAACAAGCTTGTTTATAAAATAACGCTGCTATCAAAACATCTTTGATGATCCTGTATTTTTGAATTCTCGTTGAGTATTTTTTGTAAAAGGTAAACAACAAGGTATAGTAAACTTGCTAATCTTAATTGAACACTATCAAAAAGTTTTCGTACCACTCATCTGCAAGTCCGCAGTTATATGCCTATATGCCTGCTACTGAATTTCAAACCATTTCAAAATCTAAGAAAATAAGCGGCTACATTTGAAAGCGAGTCAAACTGCCTTCCCTTTATCCGGCTACCTAATGGTACGTAAAATTTGTAACCGTTTCGAGTACTACGGCTACGACCGCGGTGCTACGAGCGTAGTACTTTTGTAGACCGTAGCGCTACGCTGAGTGGGGTTACTCGTTACTTCGAATGTAAGCTACGTAAAATAAAATTGGTCGTTTGAAGCAGTTTAGTAGATGTAAGTAAAAATGCTACGGATATTGACGGTGCTGCAAAAGATGACGTAGAAAATATGGAATATTAGAAAGGAAATATGTTACCAGGTGGTGGTCTAGATGCAATTTATTGGTACTTATGCAATTTTCTCTTATTGCTTTCAGTGAAATGGTAACAGGAATAGTAATCATTTTAAAGGCTTCTCATACTGAAAATGGGCCACCAGTTAATACTGTTATAGATGCTATTGCGAATTCAAATAGTACGTAATAGGTACGATGTTGAGAGCTTGCTTATTGAATATCTAATGGATCACTCCGCTTAGAAAATTATAAGAATTTAACTTAAAAATCCTACATTTTTAATAACAATTAAAACGTTCTTAATTCTGAATACCGGGGTTGACCTACTGGCCTCTTTACCTAATTTAATGGTATTACTTCCTTGACAATATTGCCATTAAATTAGGCTTTGTCAAAGACATATTAATTAAAATTTTGCGGATTACTCAGAAGGTTAACACCTACTTTGCCCTTATCCAGGTGTCATAAAATTGAATATAAATCCGAACAGTAAGACCGTTCCGAGGAAATTCCGCGAGTTATAAATAAAGACTGAATTAATATTAGTCCTTTCTCGTCTCGAGTAATAAATTACAATATTACGACCCATAATTAACGCCAAGTGTTCGGCTTTTATGTACAGTAGAATCCGGATATAACGACCTTCAAGGGACCGACGATACTATGTCGTACTAACCGGACGACGCACAAAACGGACGGATTATTTCTTAAGTACATAACTTAACTTTTACATACATAAATAACTTACGAATACATATTATTATCTGCTTATGTATAAAAATGAATTGATGTTCGTTAGTCTCACTAAAACTCAAGAATGGCTGGACCGAGTTGGCTTATTTTGGTTTTAAAATGTTCGTAGAGGTCCAGGGAAGGTTTAAACGATACGAAGTTTGTTGGGTCAGCTAGTCTTCTTATATATAAAAATGAATTGCTGTTCGTTAGTCTGACTAAAACTCCGGAATGACTGGACCGATTTGGCTTATTTTGGTTTTAGAATGTTTGTAGTAGTTTCATCTATACTAATATTATAAAGCTGAAGAGTTTGTTGGTTTGAACGCGCTAATCTCAGGAACTACTGGTCCGATTTGAAAAATTCTTTCAGTGTTAGATAGCCCATTTATCGAGGAAGGCTATAGGCTACTTTTTATCCCTACTGGTATGGGAAGTAGTTCCCACGGGATGCGGGTGAAACCGCTGGCAGAAGCTAGTATACTAATAAAACTGGTCGGCAATTCAGTGTTTTATTAGGTACTTAGTTATTATACATAGGTCACAAATGTTAGCGTTGAGGATAATAAGAGATTTTAATTGAAATCACCCCTTTGGGTTCTGTCAACATGAATATGTTAGAAGAATGTTTTATTTAATGAGGGAATAGGTTTATTTGTTTAGGAGTTCCAAATTATTATGGTTTAAAATTAGACCTTTTGTTTTTGCACGTATTTTTGTGTGGGAATGTTATTTCCTTTCTAAGGATTACCTCGTAGGTTTTGGGGACCCACGCACAGTTGATCATGGATTTTGTATATGTAAACTACAATTATTAAAATTTGATGTGGAAATAAAAAAAAAGAGTTAATTTTTGTAGCAGTTCGGTGTCTAGATTACAGAACATATTAATGAAATATATTCAAAACACCTTAACTTTACTTAAGTACACTTTTTCCCGTAGTTAACTGTTTTCTACTTGAAATAATTTAAAGCATTCATATATAGCACAATTTTGATGGCAATAGCACAGTATATGTATATTATGGTAGTAGCGCAACAGAACTAAGCACGAAAGCCCTACTAACCCAAAAGTCATCAAGTTAAATTTGCCCACGCACGATAACAGTAACCAAACCTAAACAGTGGCCATTGGTACCCATCCTATTTCAATTTGGTCCTAAACACGGAGTAAGGAAAGATGAGCGGAGATATCATAATGCAGGTAGGTCAGCAAGACGATCCCGAATGAGGTTCGGGCTCTTTCACACATTTGGCAACTCCTTTGTTAGGGTTCCGTACCCAAAGGGTAAAACGGGACCCTATTGTTTTCGCTCCTCTGTCCGTCCGTCTGTCATCAGGCTGTATCTCATGAACCGTGATAGTAAGAGAATTAAAATTTTCACAGATGATGTATTTCTGTTGCCGCTATAACAACAAATACTGCAAAGTAGAATAAAATAAATATTTTGGGGGGCTCCCATACAACAAACGTGATTTTTTTGCTCCTCTTTGCTCGATATCGTTAAAGATGCTTGAAATATTCACAGAGTACGACTCCCACTTGGCCGGTTTTTTCTTCTTCTTTTGTTTTTCTTCCCCCGCACATCCGCATTTTGGCGCGCTACGTTCTTAGACTTTCCGCTATGGCACCTCCGCTAGTTATTCTGTTCTCCATGGTCCTAAAGTACTTAGCAGCACAGTGCTATCAGATTTCCGCACCGTTTCGGTATTTGTCGGTGAGGCGGGATATCACATGGAATCTCATTTGGATTTCAAAGTTTGCATGAGTACGCAGTGTCGTCCACGGTAATACCGTTGGGTTGAACCTGCTCTGGTAATTAACCGTTGAGCTTGATCATGCGAGTTTAGACGCGATTCAATAATAGCCGCATGATGTTGGTCTTTGTGAATTGTTTAGCTGATACTGAATTTTTGCCTGAAAAAAAAAACACGATTTGAAATAACGTTACGGTAGGGGACAGAACTAAAGTTTACAGAAGAGAAAGAATAATAAATTCTTCAGACTTATTTTTTAAATTATTAAAGTGTCTAGGAAAATTTTAATTGAGATTTTTAATATACTAATCAAGACGATACCTACTTATATGGGTAGATAGATGATATAGGTTTTTTAAAACTTGAGTCTGGTGACGCTGAAAGTGTCCTGAAATATAGCTGAAAGTAAATAATCTCTTTTTTCATCCTCATTTTTGGGTCGTATTTTGCACGTTTTAATTCCTATTTATAATACGTTTTTAACGTAAACTCTCGTATTTGTTTATAACAGACACATAATCCTACTTTGTTTTTCGCGTTAAATAAAGATCAGTTCACGGAATCCAAAATTGTTTGTACAAAATTAAATTTAGCGGAATTACAAAATTCGCTTGAAACGTTAAATTACGCACGATTTAATATTGTTTAGAATGAAACACGAGGACTTACATATTATTATATTCATCTCAGGGTAATGTGAAGCGGTACAAAGACACACATGCATTGTTTTCTTTGTCTTCAAAAGGAATATTTGGGATGGAAGGAAAAACGACACGTTCGCGAAAACAGAATGTGTTACGCCAGTAACGTTTTAGTGACGTTGTAAAGAAAAGGTTCGTTTACGCTTAGTTTTACTCTCGCGGTTATGCTAAGATGTTTCCTCTTCACATAAATATGTACCAACATACGTATAAATACGAGAATATTCGTGTATTAAGGTAAATGGATGTATGCGGATGAGAGTTCTCTACGCGAGACATCGAGACGAATTTTCAATATCAGTCCTTCTCCATAATATGTTCGATATTTTATTATACAATTTCATTGTTAAGGTACGCAGCGAAATAGAAAACAATAGTTTTTGTTTGAATATTTTATTCACAAATAAGTAGCATGTAATATAACGTGCTTATGCAAGATTTGAATATGAACAAACTTGCATTGTTGTAGCCATAATAAAGATTGCAAGTAACAAAACCTTGCATACTCCTCTGTCGTCGGGAAATTTCAGACTGCACAGTTTTTTGTTCGCGCGATATAATGTGTTCATAACAAGAGTTTTGACATTGTTATGGAAAATGACACGGAAACGCGAATTTACGGCTTGTTTCACCCTCCTGCAGGCGACGAACGACTTTCCGACTTTTAACATTTCTTGCAAACTGCGCCCTTGTTTGACTTACATTATAAACATTTGCGACTTTAAAATAACTTTTAATTATCTGGAAGTTTTTAATTCTCTGGTTACGTAACAGTTACGATTGCGAGCTTTATCTGGGATCTCTGGATTGGGTCCACATGGCGTCGTGTTTGGGGTTCTTTATCGTAATTACTTTTGGTCAGTGTTTGCATTAGTTAGCAGAATGAACGATCGATATAATCGGGTCCCAGAGATTAGATGTCCGTCGTCTGCATAATAAATTAGAATCAATAAGCAAAACCCGATAGAGATGGGTCTGGAATGGATTCACTCTTTGTTTATTAAATGGGTATGGTTATCTACTCTGTGATATATTCGGTATTTAATCAGAATTGCGTCTTTCCCAGCCTATTGTTTCCTCAAGTATATTAATCGAAAGGGATCTGAAGTAGGATTTGATAGAGCTCCGAGAGGTTATAAGTGAGGGTAGTCGATACTTCACGTGGCAGGTATTGAATGTTATTCATTGGCATTTCCAGTGTATTGTTCAGATTAGCAGTTAATTATTACGTACGAAGAACTTGAAATGTTCTCGGAGAATACTAATACTCGTGTACTTGAGTGTACTGAACATAGATCCGCATGCAAATTGTACAGTTAACATTTATTTATAGGGAACAATGCGAGACAATGTTAAAATACGAGAGCTTCCGAAAAAGTTTATTTTAACCTGCTTACGCTTCTCCGTGCCTCTCTTGGGACAAAGGGGAAGTTTTTTCCGAAAGGTTTCCGTGGATTTTATTTCAAATACCCTGATTACTTACCATGGTGCTTCACTATGAATACATTTCAATATTTTTGCACAATTCTTTGGCAAGGGGATCTGTTGTCGAGTATTGTAACTTGATTCGCGATACTGAAGGGATTTGCAAGTTTTGAGTGGCCACTACAATGTGATTTTATTATATTTTAGTCAAAACTTTTTATTAGGAAAAGGTTGTTGACCATTGACCTCAATGTTGATTGAGATAGAAACGAGCTACTTCTAAATACAATAACAGTATAATTAACGTTATATAAACTGAAGTCTTTATTCAATATGAAAATGTCAAACCGTTAATTTAAGTCCAACGCCTACTAATTGAATTTTTACTAATTAGCAACACCCTCTGTAAAGAAACGATATTATTATTAAGTTATTTACTCAAAAGCGTCTCTTAAAATTCTAAAGAAATTCAATAAAGTACCGCGTTTGTTATGGACATCAGAATTTTATATAGTAAGTTTTTATTTTATCTTGGTTGCTAAGAAGTGGGCGGTAAATATGATATGTACCTTTTTATTATCACATGGCCTGAGCTAGTAAAATAACGTATGTAGGTACATTATTCTTATTCTATTTCATTCAATGAAAAACCTAGGTTCATCATCATTTCAGTGAGACAAAATACCTACAGCTAGAAGTAATAAAATTCACAAGTGCTAATAACGAAATGATTAAAATTAAGCGCCACGATATTTTTCCTTCATCGCGAGTATCTTCGGCGATACGTGACATGGTAACCTAAGTTCATAAAGGGCCGTTCTTCACACGTACGAGTGTCGGCCAAATAACGAAACTTATTTAACTCTCGCACGTCATATTATTGAACGAAGAATTTTCTCTAGTAATTAAGTAACAATATATCTGACCTCCAGACTTCAAGCCTCTATTTTTATTATAATCTTCACAATAAAGACGTAATTGGATTTCAATGCAATTCGATTAAGCCGAGCTGAATTCGTAAACGATGCTGTCAGTTGCTGGTGTCTCGATGCCGGCGACGTTTGTTCGTTTAAAGTGAAAACAAATCAACAGAAAATGCTGAAATCGTTTCTCAATGCCCGATGACGTATGAAATGGAGCTTACCAAGCAAAAGACAGTTTTCCTTTCATTCGAAATGCGTTTGCATCTGTATACAGATGAGGGTTATTGTTCCAACCCGGTGATGCGGGCGGGTCGGGTTCGGTCTAAAGCTCGACAGTGATAAATGTTTCATTTATTCTTCAGTATGCACACTGCCGTATTCCAAATCTGCTGCTCGAATTTTATTGTTTAATTATTTGTTCCTACCCTCCGAGTTTTTCCTTTCATTGGGTTTTCGTAACGTTGAATTATATCCACGAGCCTACGAGGTCATTCAAGGATATTTTTTCGTAAAAGTAATTTTATTAGATCTGAAAAATATTATATTCAAGCTAGCCCACGGCGGTATAAAAAGTGCTTTTAGCATGTTCTCAAATCTAATTTCAACATCAGTTGTACAAAAAACATGTTTTAATGTAATAAAAGTTACCAAAAAAACTAATCCATTACTTTTTCATTTCAGGTAAGAGTCTGCGTATGTAGCGTTAACATGTCGACAAAAGGTTGGTATTATATCACTAAAAAGCGAAAATTCTCGGGACCTATATCAAACTGAAAAGGTACAAAACTGTCTGAGGTGCTATATCATATTTTATCGTAAAAATGTAATTGCGAAATAGAGGCTCTGCTTGTAAATTATGTGCAAACAGCTGAAATAATGTAGGCGGCGCAACACGAGTGGCCACCGGGGACATATTGAGACACCGAGCCCTTCTCACCGCTTATTTATTGTTTATTTTTACTGTACAAGTGGAAATTGTTTATTACATTAACAACTTTTAGATTCAAACATTATTATCTAAAGAAAACAATAACAATAATTGAGGCACAGATCATCTAGGCATCACAATAAATTAGAATTCACTAAAATAAGTTTTCCTCCCAAATTCCAATTACGGACAAAATAAATATTATGTAACCGCAAGACCGTGGCCTTTGGTAATATGAAAGTCTAGAAAATTACATTATATCTAAGGCTTTGTCGTTAGGGACAAAAAATAATGTTACGAAAGTTGGGCATGTAATCTTCATTATTAAGGTGCTTTCTTTAGTAGCAAATCTCAAAATACGTCTTAGGGGACGTTTAATCAAAACGGAGTGGGGCACCTAGTACGTCACGGTGGAAATATAATGGTTTTTCCATTTTGCTTTATAATATTTAAAAGGCGGGTCGCCTGGCCGCACAATAACCCTGTCGACGTCACGTCACGGTCCTGCCATGATGAAAATAAATAACTCGCAACTTTACCACGGGATTATCCGTCACCATAAATAGGGATTAATAAGGTTTAATTACATGTCCTTTTTCGTATTCGGGTCCGTTATATATTTCCGAGCACGTACGCGGAATGTGCGCGCTCGTCCGCCACGCAACAAATGAAGCTTCGAAGTCGGAACAAACTTTCGACCATCGATTATACTTGATCTATTCGGTTTGTTTACTTTTATCTCGAGTTGCTATTCGATTATACGTAGTTATATCATGGTCAGTTTGCTCCAACTTTAAACTGGCAAAGGCATTTATTACTATATTGGAATACTTGAAAAACTTGGTCTGAATCTTCGAAACCAATATCTTTTTCGAAAAACGTATTCCTAAATAAAAAGACATACATAGGTACCAAGTAAAAAAAACAGACCTTAGTTTATCTATATTCCAGAATAACATAGGTGATCTACAAAGTATCCCTTATTTCCAAACACGAAGCATGATTTAAACACGAAACTATCAATAACCATCGAAACTCATCGTACATTCGGTATCCTCTTACCGAAACGTATTGTGTTTCATGTAAATATGCGGCCTGAAGAATGTGTAGGCAGGAGGTGCTTTCAACGTTACTCGGCTACGAACATGACTAAGAAATTCAATTCTGTTATATCCCTCGTACCCACACCAAGTATAGTGGGGGATCGCTCTAAGTGTAGTGCACATTTATCCTATAGTGTTTCACTAAGAAGTATTTCTTTGGATAGCGTTTAACCTCTTTTTGCGTAACCCATTAAGGTTGCTCTTACACTAGAAAATTCCAAGCACATTCAGTATTATTTTCACACCACAAACAAAGGCTGTTCTGTTTTATGAAATATGTACATATTAATGCTTTGTTTTCCCCGTTATAACCTTTTGTAACAGAGTAAATGACCCATAAGCTATCAAATGGACGTCTAGATCCTGCGAGAAAATTAGCCGTAAGGTATTTATGGTGATACATTATGTTTTTGTATTCTACGAACACAGCGGTAATAAAGAAATGCCTCTATCTATATTATTATTTACTGAATATTCCGTTACAGGTTTTATGTTCAATAAACTATTGTATTTTTATCTTGATAGTAAACACAAAAGCTTTGTAGATATCAAAGACAAAAGTCATGAAAACTGTTGTAAAACGAAAATATAATACAGAGCGAAATGTTGAACCAGTATAATAATTTTGTTGAAACACGTGCACCAAGTCTCCATAGTAGTTTTAAACATTTTGCAACTAGAAAAGAATTTACTATACAATAAACGTCGTGTATCGTGTCACATATTCGGTGTAAATTAAGCGACGGCTGTGGGCTTATCTCGCAGAATAGAGATGAGTGTCCCCTACACTGGGATTTGCTTGAATAAAACTTTGTTTCTGACAACCTCCTGAAACAACTATTTCATTTTTCAAATTGCTTTTTTCGCTGTGTCACTGACAAAACTTCCAAGAAAGGATAACGTAGTACGGTAATATTAAATGCTCAAGCTTGGCGAGAACGCTCAACTTGTGTATAATGTGTTTCCAGGTGTAATTTTTGTGAAAAATAGGCGCCTATTAAAGTGAGTTCACGTTGTTAAAAAGGTACATAACTCATAATTTAATGGAGAAGTTATTTTCACGTTAATAACAAGGCAAATGAGATATTGTCGAAAACTCTTTTGTTTAGCAAGAGCCTTAGGACATGGCAATTAAGTTTCATTGAGTGCCTGTTAAATTGCTAATTTACATTTAATGGATATGTATGGAGAGTTTTGGTACATTTTGAAATGTTGGTTTATATCTATGATTTAAAATACTTCGTAAACTTATTATTGCACATTAAACACAACATTATCAGTTATCTCGAATAATGGAGTTGGTTACTTCGTAGGATTTGCGGGCGCGTATCTGTTGCCCCGGAACTAATCAGATCATTATCAGACCCTTGGCACATTAATCATCTCGTAAGCCGAATCATAAACGTTGGTGGAGCGGTCAACCCGTGCCCGCGGTGATGGAATTCTTCTGCGGCCAGTGCGCAGAGCTTGCGAGTGGTTTAACTACGGCCAAACTTTGCGGTCAACCCTTATATTTTACGCGAATACCCCGATAGTAATTCACATAGCCTTAACAACAGTTTCACACAACTCACAAAGCTTTTGTTCCACCTGAATTATTGGCAATTATTTCGTATTTCTTTTAATTGAGCTCGTTAATATTGCTGACCTACTTTTATTGCGAGCGATTCGTGTTTTTCTTTTTACTCGAGAGAAAGAGAAATGGTAATATCAAATTAGTAAGACACGTGTAGACGATATTTGTATAAAAAATCTATATTAATAATTGAACATTGTATTATTTTCCAACAAATATACTTGAAAAATAATAAAAAGGCGAGTACATAGTATAGCTATACGAATATGAGCATAATTGATTGAGGTTTTATTAATTAAAGTAAAGTTTATTTTAAAAAAGCACCTTTTGAGCAGTATTGTAAACATGACAAGTTAGTTTAGTTTACGATTAATTAATTATATGCACGTACGTACGTTGATACTTTATCTAATTAAAATATAAAAGTTTCCCAATTAACTAAAGTTATTTTGCAATTATTAAAGTATTTTGAATAACAGTACATTAAATATGTATAATGTAATGTTTAAAATTATGAATAAGTGGTAATAAATTAAATCATTTCAGTCAAAGCTTAGCCCTAAGTTCAATACGAGATAACAGATCTACATCGTGGCAGTTTAACAGTAAGCATTATTTTAGTAAATAGTAAACATTGATCAGCTGAAAGTCACAGTTATAATACGTAAATGTGTCAAAATCAAAAGTCATTTATTCAAAGAAGGCTGAAAATCAGCACTTTTTGAACGTCAAATGTACAAAGTGTATCGTCAAACATAGCGATCATTTGATAAACGGTGACGACGAGAGCAAATGTCAAAGTATCATAATTAAGCCTCTAGATAGCATTGACATTTATACTTTTTTCAACTATTTCGATCAAAAGAAATACCCGACATATTTCAAAAATATACAGCCGTAAGGGATGATTCCAATGTTTCAGTGCAACAAAGTTATCTACAAAATTGTTTACCTACATCAATCGGATATTTATTATAATGATAAAGTACGTACGTACGATAAATAAAGGAATTCGAGGAAAAAGTACGATAAAATAAATGATGCATACTTAAGCAAATCGGTTCGATTAACTTTCTTTTAGAAATAAATTAGACCTTTGAAGTTGGCCAGACCTTTGAACAGTAATTTTGGTTTTATTCAACGCTGGTATCACAAAAGAATCGATTACGTAATCTTATTATTTAAGAGTGGAGATAAGCATTTGTTTTTATTTCTTATAACATTACTCGTCTTTACAGCGGGTTGCCTGATGTATCTGTCAGATAAAAATGTTGAACTGCCAACTTGAGCACTTAGTAATGGTACTTTTTTTGCAAAACGATAAAACCTTTTTGGTATTTTTAAGTTCAAGTACTCATTTACTCAAATTTAATTCAATGTGTCTATATTTTTTAGGAATTATACAAATATCAGCTTCTTTTCTTAATTTGGACACACTCAGTCAAAAGACAGTCTGCGGTGTTGTCGATCTTTGTTTAGAAGTAGATACGTGTATTAAATACATGATGGACCCTAAAAGAGCTTAGTTAATGTAGCGTATTATCCTCTAATGTATTTCGCGCCATCCCTGGAGTTAGTGATTGGTAACCAAGACCATCCCCCAATTCTGTGGGCCACCAACGCTATTATCGGAATGTCTCCCAACGACCAGGAATGCTGCTGGCTCAATAAACAAATATATAGCTATATCTATTAAACCGATCCCTTGTACTATTCCCTCATAATCCGATTAAGTGGAAATTCTCTGCTCCCAAAACTCATGTAAAATGAATCGAGCAAAATTAAGCAATTTTATTTTATTTTTAGACTTGCACCTGCTCCTTTTTAAATAATTCATCTTTCAACTTCAGTCTAACAATACATTTATCTTCAAAATCTCTTGAACCCAGAGTTCAACCTCTTACGTGATCTAGAGATAACAAAATATTTTTTTTAAATTAGGTGAGTTCGGATCGCGTAGAATTTTCATATTTAGACTTAAGAATAAGAATAGGCGTACATAATTTTCTTTCATGCATAATTTATTTTATTTTGGCGTTTCTCTTCAGTAGCGGCATCTTTTAGTGAATAGACTTCAATAGACTTTCCAACGAATGCCTAATTTTCTCCCTTTCCTTATTTACTCATATTTCTAGTTGCTATTTTAATTAGTTACCGTAAAGAGCTTTCTGCGTCATTAATTGAATATTTCTTAATTGCCTTCATTTGGCGCCTGAGTGCTTGATGAATAATTAAAGATTGAAGTTTCTTGTCAAATATTACCTACTCTAAAACATCAATCTCTAAAAAAATTAACAGCATGTAATTTAATTTTCAGGTTGAATTTACCTCTGTTGAGTGTGCGTTCACCTCGCAGGTTAAAAATACACACTCCTGTATAACTTGGACATGCTATCTCCATCGTGAATCCGCCGCTTCACGATATATATGGGATCTTTCTGGACCTTACAATCTCCCTTTGCATGCATAATACGTAAACTTAGTGAATTCCCTCCTCAGCGAATATAAAGTTACGACACCAGACCGAGTTACACTGCCTTAAAGTCTGATTGAACGTCTTCCAATGGAATATACTTCGCATTTGTTTAGATTATCCCAAGTAATGGCGATATAAACTTACCGGCTTCCAGAAATTGGTCGTATAAGTAGTTTATTATTTGTTCCCCGCGTTTATTGGATATAAAACAAACTGAAATTGATGTAGTTGATATATATTTAAATATATAGGTATTTTATCAGTGCTCGGTATGGCCTTTTTTATGATTGCCTATTTCGTTTTCGGACCTAAGTGAGTTTGATGTTTCCAATATTTGGACCGCATTCCATTTAGGATTTTGTAAAGCTGCGTGTTTATCATCTAAAGTCGAATAAACCAGTTGTCATTACTTATATTCCTCAGTAAGAGTATTTTACAAACATTTATAGCGATGAAAGTTTTAAAGTGCGGTGGCATTATCTCGCTCTTGACCAAATGGTAGACGTTAGCGAATGTGTTCGACGTGGGCACGGTATATAAATCACAAAGTTGAGAAAGCGACGACTTCCTTAACCAGTCGAGTTGCCAAAAGGCTGCTGTTTAGAAATAACGAAAAAGAAATTTGTTATTTTACGCCCTCCAGCTATGGCTTTCTTATTCAAATTACAATTCGGGCAGAATATTGTATTTTTCTTATGAAAAAAGACATCGATATAGCATTCTGTCCCTTTCAACATATTTTTCCATAATTCCGTATGAAATTAGTGTAAACTTTTAACTAGATCAAACTTTTAAGTCTTGTTATAGTTGGCAAACAAAGGACGGACATTCCATCTATCTATTAAATTATAAATCCGCTCTAGTCCCCGCATCACGCTAGGTGGCCATGTTTAAGTTAGCGCTTTGTTAGTGTTTGCATCGATGACCGACAACTGACGACCGATGCCATGCAACTCTCGCTCACTGTTAGCGCAAATGAAAACCGATGCTTTGTTCAACCACCACATGTTTATATGCCTACCGAGATTTACTGAAATCCCGTGACGTTTCACTGGGCGGTTTCGGCCTGAATTCACTAGAAGTATACCCCGCAATGCTACATTGTTAAATACAGCTCGACAGGTACATCGCAGGTATCTGGGGGCACGTAAACTGTACAATGTACGGACCAAACCACGCTCCCAAAAGGATGTCCCAGGGATTAAGAGAGCGGACAGATGGAGTAATTTCAACGAAGGATTTGTGTCCGCTTCTTTGTTTATAATGTAGGCGGTGTGAGGTTACAATATGCATGTTTGTGATTTGATATTCTGTTCAGGTAGCAAACTAGAGCAACGTTAGCGTTTATCTGGGAATATTATGTACACTGGGATGCAACAAATGTGGGCATAAGCGTCTTGGTTCCCGGGCTCCGTGTAGCGCCGTAGTGCCGTAGATCCGGCGGCGTGGCACCTCAAATAAATCTTGCTTTGTCCGACGACATTATGTATGCTAACGTCGGCCATTCCTTTGCTTGGTGAGCTGAGCGTTGCGGCCTCATTGTGTCCTAACTGGCGACTCTGCTCAGAGCCTAGATTAGTACGGCGTTGTAGCGCACCCGCGAACTTTTTAATAATGAAGTTGAACGTCTTTGTTAAGAACATTATATGGGTGTTATAAAGGATAGCTTAAGATTTATGTCATGGGGTGGAGCAACAAAGTCTTATGACTCGTCAACAGTATAAAATCCTTTGTGACATCATTTTTGCTAGGGCTTTATAGGGTCAAAAACGAGTGGTGACTGGTAGTAATAGTAATGATAATTAGATATCTGATTACATATATCCACGGACCGTGTTTGTTGTGTATTCCCTAGGGCACGTGGCTAATGTTTGAGATCAATGCTCTGTCATGTTGGGACATTTACAAATAGTAGTCGATACTAAATACGTTACTTTGTACTGGACAACCTGACAGGCTGACAGTACATATGTACGTACCTAAGTGTTAATGGACACAACATATCAATAATATATGATAATAATAATATATAATAATAATAATATTCTCTTACAAGGTTTTGTTGTTATGTGAAATAACTAAGAAGGTTAACAAAGTTCACGTTACTTAAAAAGTATGAAAGGCACATCACTTAAAATTTCTTATTTTTCACAAAGTTCAATGACTCTTCTTTTTCATTATATTATTCGACTTACATCTGATATCAAAGAACTTTAACATTGAACATTTAATAGTCGGTATTAGAACCGCGCTGTTTGAGCAGAACTAAGTTTGCACTTATCGATGCCAATTATCTCGAGTTGAGATTTAAATCCAGACACGGTTGCTATGCATTCTTCATTCCCGTGTGGAATATTGGCTTTTAGAACATTCGAGAAAGATCTATTAATGTTGCTTTATTAGATGTTTCTAGTTTATTCAAACCTTATTGTGGGCAATATTAATTGTTTACTCATCAATTAAGTAACCACAAAACTTGCTGAGATGAGGGTTAACAAAATAAGCTCCCGTCACCCCGTCGGACGCCCCACGTCCAAGCAAGACGTATATTAAAGAAGTGAGTCCTAAATATTTTCCCGTGGAGTGGTTAATGTGGTAATAGTGCGGACGGTCGTGCGATCCGTCGGTTCGTGCGACATTTATTGGCCCGCCGGCCGACGACCGACGCCGACATTGACGGACGATCGCGCCGAATGCGAAACGAGACTTATTGGCGACAATTTTTCAAAGTCATCCGATGCACGCTTGATACGGACGGCTTCCTCATTTAACTAGTTTTACAAGTTTGTCGAGATTCGCGAAGTTAGCCCCCCTCTTGGTCACATTGTGATGCCTACAAAGCTAGAATGCTCTAGAGATTATATTTTCTCCTCACAGAAATTAAATTATCCTCGTCGTTTATAAAAGCTTTAGAGAAAGCTATGTTTGCCGACTGATACTGGCTCGCAATCCCTCATTTTCTCACTTTCCTTAAGTCAATGTTATCCGACGTGCCCTAACGATTTTCCTTATTTGTAAAAACTGTAATATGGAATGAAATCGATTGCTCACTCATGCGGGGAAGAAAATAATGATGGTAATGATTCGGAATGAATTGAATAATCGTTAATCGACCAGAATTCAGTATTGTGCCTTTGTTTGGAGAAAAAAACATGATTTATGCCTGACCACGTACTGCGCACAGATTACTAGTGCTTAGCATGAAATATTTGATAAGTTTCCACCCCTCTAACCTGATCTGTAATAAAAAAAATTGTACCTAAATAATATTAAAGTGATTTATACCTAATTATGATAGAAGAAGATCAAGGCTATTTACAATGTAAGTGCGTACACAAAAATCATAGCAAAACTTGGCTCTTCATTTTAAATAAATACCCTTACGAAGTAGGTACTAGTTTCCAAACTCACTTACCTTACCACCCTGGAAATCTTTAAAATTCAAGTAGTGTACAAAGAGACAGATTTAAAAGTAAATGCCTTAGGATTGGTCATTAATTAACACGTTCCCCAGAGTCAACTTTTAGGATAAACATAGACAAAAAACTGTTTAAATTACAAAAAAAAGTTTTTGTGTCTGAAAAGTTTCCTCTTATCCAAATGGTTTTCGGATTAACGCGGGATAACAGAAATAAGTGTTGTGTAAAATACGAAAAATGTAACACATGTGTGAAAATAAAGTATATATGTATGTATCTATTATATAAATGTGTATGTTAAAATGGAATTTCGGTCTACCGAACGCACCATTATCCCATTTCAGGGATTACCTTTTACTATCCACTTTTTGCGGTGAAAACGTTTTTATAATTTTTCCGTGTTACTATGTTTTGCTTTCAAATAAAATTCAAAGGCTGTGTAAAAGCACATATAGCGTTTACTCTGCTAGCACTTAGGTATTGTTATTTTTGGAATCCTATTTCTAATATAATTAACAGATGAAAAAAATACTTTAGTTTGTACGATGTTTTCCTTTTCCATTCTGTAAAATGTTATGGAAACAATAGAATCATTGGAAATTAAAATCACTATAAATTTATTTTTAAACTTTGACATTAAGTTTCAGATGTATGTTTGGCTAAATCTTATTCCCTATGAAAGATTTTACCTATTGATATTAGATACATTCTTACATACATAGGTATCAACTAAAAGCTCCTAATAATTTAGCGTAGGAAAATTTTCTTCCACAATTACGAACATATCCCTTACATAACAATTATTATTGTAGTAATCGCTGTGAAATTACATCCTCAATTATTCCGAGAAAGATTCTAATATTTGCGTAACGACTTGGTTTAGCTTTCAGGTTAGCATTACCTACTGAAATTCATAATAATAACATAGTAGAGTTACCTACGATACATAGGTAAATAATACCTACATTATTTTATTCTTTGCTTATTTTGATATCATATTTACTTACTTGAATTTTGTTTATTTTAATTATTGGCATGTGATAGCGTGTAATTACATTTTAATAAAATTCTAGTAATTAGATATTTTAAATAGGTACCAAAATTATTTATAACAAATTATTTTCTTAATATTTTTATGTAAATAATATACCTACGCTTTGGTTTTTAAAGATGTTCATTATTAAAAAGTTTTATGATACGTATCTGATTACTAAAGGCAGTTTTTCAGCTGTAATAAACCCATAAAAGTAAAGCTACTATACTATACACATGGATGAAACTATCCACATGGCTTGCCCTCAAGGGAAACAATGTAATTTACAACACACGAGCACTAAGCCGGTCTAATTAGAGAATTTTGTTGTAATACACCACTAATTGCAGTGCATGCGCTCCGTACCATATGATCGCATCGTTAATATCTAAAGGAAATTACGAAGCTATCTAAACCGAAGACTATACTCACCAGGGCTGCGGGATTGTTCGAAAGAGCAACCACGGTTCTGGTACACAAAAGACTCCAGTAGAAATCTTCTTCTTCTTGTCCTTCTTAGCTTTTGTCCACTTTCCGTATCTTTTTCTTCCAAATCGCTCTGTCCAGGACATCTTCCTCTTTAAATTCGCAGGTTTTAATATCTTTCTTTACAATACTCATCCACCGCAGTTTTGGCATGCTTCTGCGCCTTTGTCCTTTAACACAAAAGGCTCCAGAAGGAACATGGTGGGTTTTAGTCAGTAAAAGTCTAACACTAGCACACGCTGCACCCGCACAGATAATCATTTGATGATTTATTTATTTATTTAATACACTGTGGAAGACTTACAGCTAAACAAAAACTAAACAATAGAAGGAAGTCATAGTCGACAGAGAGCCAATTAGAAGACCTCGTATAATATCAGCCTAGAAATAACGTGATCACACATCAGTGCACCGTTTTTTGAGATGATGCTGTTTCATAAAAATATAAAACGAACTATACGCACCAACATCACTTCTATTACAATATCTGCTTGAAAAACAGGAAAGAAAACAGTATTTTGTGAACAGTGTGCTTCACTCGCAGTAAGTGGGTTAAGGGTGCTCAAAGCGATGGGCGTCACTGAATGCATTAAACCATATTCACAAGCCTTTATTGCAGTTTACGCAAACTTGCTTTGAATAGCTTTATTTTTCTTCAAACTCTTTGCTTGTTTGACGGCTGGAGTTATTTTTTGAACAATGGAAAGGACTTATGTATATGTTGTTATTCTTATCTTTTGCAATAAAGTAAGAATTTAGAAGTCGATAAAAATTGAGTTTTTTGTTTTGAAAAGAAAAATTGGCTTTTTTTTTGTAGCTTACCACGTGAGTTTCGGGTGAATATTTTTTAAATTGTTTTATTGCGACAATTTATTCCATATTCTGCCGTTATTTTTATTTTCTCTGTGGTTTTGAATTTTATGCCATCCTCCCAGTAACAATTGCTATTAGGACCATTAATATTCTGTGTAAGATGAAAATAACTACAAAAAGAAACTTGAATATCTTAAAATAATATTTATCAAATACCACATTGTTCATGGCTTTGTGAAAAAATATTTAATCTCATACCTTTCCTGGACATTTCGGATATTATTACTTCGTTTATTAATGAATCCGTTTCCTACTTTCCGGGAACAGCGAGCTCATTCCCGCGCTCAGAAAATATCAATTTTCCGGGAACGGGAACCAGGAAAAGGACCTGTGTAGACACATATTTTAATTATGAATACTATTGTGACGAACCTGTTTTCATCTAAAAACTAAATTAAATTAAATGTAAATAAAAAAGCTCGTACTTTACCATTTACTCGAGTCTTTCAAATTATTTAATGTTTTGATTTTGACCTGGTTTGAACTACCTACTCTAGACTTACTTACCTCGTCTTCGGCAATTTGCTGTACAAAATCGGGTCATTGCGTAACGATCATGCTCTTGCCCCCATCCATCGAACCTAATGAAAGGATATGACTACAACTTGTTAACTATGTGATGTCGAGCACCGTATAAATTTGGGGTTGGACCGCCTCCCCCAGAACCAGTAATTAAACTGTAAATTACCGCTAAGTGCAGACCCGGCTTGAAGGTCGTATCGGCAGTCTCTCCCAAGAATACCAATGAACCTGGGGTCGTAATCAAAAATTTATTCGACTGCCTACAGGTCGGAACATACACGTGAAACTATTCGGTATACTGTTTTATATAGACACGTCTTAATCCTAAAACATTTGCATTACTTATTAATGAAAAGGGATGTTTATATCTTCACTTGTTTTTAACCTCGAACCTTTTAAAACTTTCACTACTCCTAAGGCCCATAGCACACGGCGTTTTTTAAACGCGCTGACGACGCGCAGAGAACGCGCGTATACACGATTCAAACGAGATTGGATCGCAACCTTGTAACTTAAGCACACGGGGCGATTATAAAACCTGCCTCTTCTGCGCGTATACGCGCAGGTACAGCGGTAAGACGCGCTGTAGTCGCTCGTACCTTTTGCGTTTTGATCAGAGACTCCTCTTCTTCAGTTGTACAATGGCGTCGGTTGAGACAACACTGCTTACTTTGGCTTTAGTACTTTTAAAAGTAAAAACGTAAAAAAGCGAATTTATTGGATAGATCCATTTACGAGTGAAAAAAGATTGAGTGGTCATTATCATACAACTTTTAAAAAATTGGTAATACATAGAAGATGGAAGAAATTTTATAATTGTTATCGAATGTCATATTCGTCATTCCAAGAACTTCTTTTGATTCTAAAACCTGAGTTAACTCGTCAAAATACAGCAATGAGATCATGTATATCGGCAGAAGAACGTTTGCTCATCACATTGAGGTAAGAAAACAACTAGTATTTATTTATTTATTTATTGTTCTGTTACATTTTTAAATCAATCGTAAAATGTTATAAGTGCACTTAGATTATGAATAAGAGAAAAAGATTTATTCAATATCATCATACATGTCAGATATGATATCGGAGTCATTTGTAACCGATTCATTGCTATCTAAATTTTGAAGTGAACTGACAGATTCGTTTCTTGGCGCTGATTGATTACTTGGATATTGTGGTTGAAATTCAGACTGATATCCAGATTCAGACTGATATCCAGACTGGTATCCATACTGATGTTCATATTGAAATGCACCTTGGTATCTATTTTCATTCAATATTCTCGATGAGTGTCCCATATTTTTATATTTACGAATTAAATTTATCATATCAGCTTTGGCCTCTAACTTAAATTCCTCTTTGATAGCAGAAAATCTTTAGCTAACGAAATTAAGAACAGTATGTCGGGATTTTCAGATAAAATTGTATTATTCGCTTCCTTAGACTGTTTGAGATTTGCTGTCAGTGCTTCATACAATTTGTCTTGTGGGTCTTCATGTTTTGGAGTCTTTTTAGACTTCTTTGGTGAATGTGGTTTTTGAAAATCACAGTCTTGGTTATTCCCCAGTGCTGCATCATCATTTTGACTTGGAGATCTTATTTCGTAAAGCGGGTCTAAAAAAGTTAGCAAATTGGAATATATGTAGGGTCTTCTAGGTTTAGCTCCAGATCCACTGGAACAGTTATTGTTCTTCGCCTTGTCTCTTTTATAAGCGTCCTTAATGCTCTTCCATTTTCTTTGAAGTTCAATGACTGAAAACAATAATAATGTAAATAGTTTAGTTATTTATTAGGTTAATTTTAATTCATTTGAAATAAGTAGTTGTAGGTTAATTTTAATTAAATATGTAAAATTTACGATAACAAGAGAAGCTTTAAAATGTTATTCTTTTCAGGTATTTAGCTACGGGTTGCTATTTCTCAGATATTCACTATGACTTTAAGTGTGGACAAACGACGGCAGGCATCATAGTCCGTGAAACAGTGAAAATAATATGGGATAAATTAAAAAACATCTGTATGCCAGAACCAACCGAGGAATCACATCTAAAACTGCTGAAGGATTTATGAAATACGCAAATTTTCCCAATCTACTTGGGGCTATCGATGGGAAACATATCAGAGTTATAAAACCTCAACATAGTGGATCAGAGTATTTTAATTATAAAAAATATTTTTCCATCGTATTGCTTGCAATATGTGACGCAAATTACAGATTTATCGATATAGATGTCGGATGCTATGGAAAGGCTGCAGACTCAACAATAAATGAATGTAGTGAATGGACCAAAAAGATAAGGCAAGGAAATTATAATATACCAAATGCGAGACCAATATCTAATAATGGAGTGCCAATACCATTTACGTTTGTTGGAGATGAAGGCTTTGCATTATCTCAACATTTACAGAGACCTTACGCTGGAAAAATCTTGCCACGAGAGAAAAGAATATATAATTACCGCTTGACACGTGCCAGACGATACATTGAATGTACATTTGGTATATTAAGCAACAAATTTAAAATCTTTAATCGGCCACTGAACGTTAGCGTGGACTTCAGTGTGGCTATTGTGAAAGCCTGTTGTGTACTGCATAATTTCATACGTGAACGTGACGGTTATAATTTTCATAATTCTTTGAGTATAGTTGGTTTAGAAGATCCTCCTGAAGATGCAAGTTTGATTTCGATTGGTGCAAGACGGTCACAGGGACAATTAAGCGGAACTATGATACGAAATATGTACGCTGATTATTTTATTAGTGATGAAGGTGCAGTACCATGGCAAGATTCTAAAATTTAGGGTACCTACCAGTAGCGTAGGGTGAAAAAAGAAAAGTAAAGCCAGCACAAAAAAAAGTTTACCGCGTCAATAAACAAGACGTCATTAAATTACTTACATAAAAGTTCTCATCAAGACGAATCAAACGAGCCCAAACTTGATGGAATTACTTTGTTTTATTACGAAGATCCTATAGCCGACTTCCAGCTCCATCGTCAGACCCTGGAAACTGTCTGAAGACAAAGTACTCATCAAGACAAATGAAACGAGCCCAAACTCGACGGAATTACGTTGCTTTATTACAGAGATCCCATGGCCACCCTCCAGCTCCATCATGAGACCTTGGAAACTGTCTGAATACAAAATACTCATCAAGACAAATGAAACGAGTCCAAACTCGATGGAAGTACATCGCTTTATTACTGAGTTCCTATGGCCACCTTCCACCTCTATCATCAGATCAGTTCTACGTCATACATCATCATAATATTCCACTGTCATGCGATTTACACATTTATGCAAAATTTCAGCTTAATTGGAAACCGACAAGTGGGTCAAATTTAACTTACAACATTATATTGCAACGGACAAATGAAACGAAATAATATTCTTATAATAAAGATTGTAAGCTATCACAGATCGGCTTTACCCGGCTCATATTATCGACAGTGTTTGCATGTGGTAGTAATGTGTATGTATGCGTGAATCGCATACATTTCAAACATTTGAATTCCCATAAATATGAGCGAGTAAAATCGGCACGCGTAAAATAATATACGTGTGCGTTTGCGCGATTCAAATACATTGCGTATTTTGTATTCAGCTTATTGAAGAATATTTTGTGAAAGGTGTAATGCAGTGATGTGGCAGGTTCCTGCCATTTTGACAGATTAATTAAGGACAAAAAGCCTGGCATAGATTTAATTTATATAATTAATTTACTGAGACTCTCAGTAAATTAATTAAATAAATTCTGCCAACTGCCAGGGTTTTTTTGTCCTTAATTAATCTGTACAAAATGGCAGGAACCTGCCACAAATGGTCACCCTGGTGTAATGTAATTATATTGTTTGCGATAATTACGTAGATTAGTCGAATAGATTTTTGTAAGACTAGGGCTCAGTGAAGCTATTGTTGTAAATATAAAAAAAATACATATACCTATTAGAATCTGCCAAGGGAAGCCGATGGGAATCGTGTTGTATGGAGGCTACGCCACTGGTACCTACCTAATTACATGTTCTACTGTTTTACTGTTCTATGTACCGTCGCACTATAAACTATAATAAATTATTTTTAAATAAATATAAGAAATCTTACCTGCCAGGTTTTTTTCCTTACTGGTTTTTTCATTAAAATTGTTATAAAAAATTTGGCACAATTCATCCCAAGCATTTCTTTTTAACACTTTGTTTGAATATTCGGGCAGTAGTGAATTCCATGTAGCTGGACGATTGTTTATTTCTGTTATAAAGCGGTCGGTGTCGAAGGGTTCCATTTTAAACGAGATACACGCGCAGCACACAATAAACCATTATTGCAACTGAGGCGCGGGCGCAGTGGTGGACCCCCACCCCCTCTGCCCTACTCCGCTCCTTTGTACGCGCGTTTGTACCGCTTCAAATGCGCGTATACGCGCTTCATGCGCGCGTTTCTATTATCAATGCAAACGCAACAATTAGCGTTTACAGCGCCGAAGAAGCGCGTTCCTGAAACGCGCGTTATCAGCGCATTTAAAAAACGCCGTGTGCTATGGGCCTAATACAAATTATAGGTCTTTAATCTTAATTAAACTGCGAACTTTTAATTCTTGGGTGCTATCGGGAGCATAACTTGTTTAATGCTATTATTTTTCCATTATCCTATTAAGGATTTTGATCATCATTGATGTACAAGATTTGAAGTTTATTTTGGCTATTCAAGTCAAATATATAAGCAATTATTTTGATGTTTAGCTTATGCACAAACTCATTTTTGTTGATGGAATTAATAAAGCATTACAAAAAAAGAATTTTACATATTACTCGAGTCATATTTGACAACCCATTACCAGTCTACTTACCAGCATAGTATATCTTCTTCCCCGACCAAGAATATGTCAGTAGTAGATAACGTTAAAGGCATCTAAAGGATTCTGTCAACTGGATAGCTGCGTTGTTCTTTCAGTAGCGACAAACTGCGACCGCCGATCTGTCTAGCAAGCGCGCTGTTTGTCGAGAATAGCCGTTTATTGTGATTTAGTTATTGGAACTGTGTTCTAAAGGATTTTACAAAGAGATACAGCCATTATAGACTGGCTCACTTCAATTGTGGATTGGCAGTCAAACAAAAAATGATAGCCAATAGACTAGGATTTCTATCATAGATTCTTCGTTGTGTTTTCTTGACAGAGCGTTACCTACCCAGAATTTGTACTTCTATAGTTAATAGGTACTACCAATCCTTTTAACTTTTTAGTAAAGTATTCGATTCACATACCAAAAGCTAAACATATTGAAAAGCCTTCTGTTAGTGCCCCTACAGTAGGTACACAGTTTTAGAAATTGATCCAATCACGCGGGCCGCTTCATATATACGTTGTGGCTTCACAAATGTGCCCTTTATAACATAATCCCTAGAGATGAAGGTTTCAAATAACATTGCGGCGAATTGATGGAAACACAAATATAGTTTTGAGAGATTATCATCGCATTACGCAAACATTGGCTTTTGCAAGAAATTTCATGCATAATAACAGAACTTGAAATTCCTGTAAATACATAATAGATATATTCAAGGAAAAGTTAAAATACCTATTCATGATTCCCATTTACGTATTTAATTTTCAAGTGCATCCATCATGTCATTCAGATGGTCTGGATACCCTCGAGTATGTGAATGAGGAATGTAGTAAGTAGTAACATGAGAACATATTAGGTCGGTAGTGTCGGGGAAGCTAAGTGGCATCATTATCACGACTTCGGCAACTTACACACGTTAAACACAGATTGCGTGCTTCTGTTGTCGGTGAACAATTAACTCGGTTCAGAATGTTCTTTAAGATATTAGCAAAGTTGCGACAAGGAGAGCGCGATGCGATCCCGCGACCGAACTTCTCCGGTACCGTTTAGCTCGTAAAAGAGCGTAACTGCCGCTGTGAATAGATAATAAGGATTTTATTAAAATTCCTTGTCCTTGTTTTGCCATTCGTAGGGCTCGCTCCAGCGGACGTCTTTTGTTCTGGTGGCATGCAAGCCTAAAGGCTTGCCAAATTCGCCCATCGTCAACTTCAATGAAATTTCAGTGCCACATTTATAGTCCCCTTCTTTGTGCTTTTTATATCAAGTCTCCGTGATGATAAGACATAATTTAGAGTGAGTTTATCTTGTCGCCATAAAACACAAACGCTTTGTTTATTATTTCAATGACTGCTCAAATGTTTTCAATTTTAGACCTAGAGGGATATTCGAACATTTGCTCATCACAGTCTGTAATCCACGTTCGTTTATAACGTAAATACGGATAAATGTTGCACAATAGGCACGTGGATGGTGCATAATATATGATTTACTACATTGACGATCGCCGTTTTAATTAATCTCCCTGCGCGAAATAACAACGAGGATTCAATTTTCTGGTCAAATGAATTGGTGCTGCCAAACGTGCGGGCTGCGGCCCCTATGTGGAACTCGTGTACACTTTTTATTCTTCATACGTCCATTCGTGTGAGTCAATACAATCGATTTCATGAAAGATCACAGCCTAGTCGGCAGCCGGACTGAGGGCAGTTTCGTATTGTTTTTAGAATTGTTTCGCTGTGAAAGCTGCCAATGTGCCAACAGTTCTTTTTACATTGTTCTTTTTAGGACCTTTTCTTTGTAAAATGGGCGTTTGTTTATATTGTGGGCAATATGTGATGCGGTGCACAACAGCGACTGCGTTTCATAAATCATCTCAACAGCGTTCGCCGATAGACTGTCTCTCGGAGGAGTCGTTGGGGCAAAATTACTTTCTCATGGTTTCGGTGGTCGGTGTTTTATTGCTTCATCCCAATGAATAATGTTCGTTATACAGAGTATTCAGGGAAAAATTGTGCTAACAACTGTTTCGGAACTTTAAATTGGCGCTCTGTTTGGCGGTTTCGTAAAATCTCGACTCTGATTCGTTTAAAACATTTTCAACGACTAGGTTTTTAATAAAAATGCAAAGTTTTATATTGTGCTGTAGTTTGTATGCTTTGGGTATCAATGCGAAATGCCTGTGTTTATGCTCGTATCTCAATTGGAGGTACAGACGCGAAAACAGTTCCGTTTGCTTGCGGTTTTCAAATTTGCACACGATGTAAAACATAGCTACGTAGTAGGTACTTACGTCTACATCTGATAATTTTGCGGTGATTTTCTACATCTATATTTGCTAATTAGTTCAATGCATTATGAAATTTAATCATATTGATTTTTTAAAATTGACTGACAAAATATTCGAATTTTAATGAGCCAAAACAAAACTCCCTTTTATTTTTTTTAATTTAATTTTTAAAGCAACGTTTTAATAGGAAATAATGTCAATAAATAAAGGAAATAAATAGCCGATTTATTTTCTTACTTCCTTCTGCAGCTTTCAGATACCTAAACGGTAAAATTCATACTTACTTTATTTTAAATCACTCAAAATGCTATTTGGAGCATCTTTATCTTAAGATTTCACTCTATTATTTTTAATATCTCATAAAACAGCAATAGGATTAGCCATTTCCCCAGTGACTAGGTTTATTGATCTAAAAATAGCAGTTGAAAGTTCTCATAAAACCGAGTTCAAGTTAAAGGTAATAAGAAATTTAATATAATACTTAAGTTGACTGCCGATTCTAAGTTCTACCCAGTAAACTGTCATTATTTACAATTCAATGAATACTTGAGTTGGTTTCCAGTAGTGTATTATCCCACCCAAAACAAAAAGACACATACCTCAGTTAAAAATAGTATAACTATTTTTAACTGAGGTATGTGTATGGAACTTGGTACTTATTCAGATCTCACTTCTTTTATAGGCGAAGGATTTCCATATTATCGAACTTGGCAGCCTTTCACATTTTTGTTTTGGGTGGGATTTCATTTATTTTTGTAAGGTTGTTTATTTTATTTTCTTCTTATGATTAGGTTAGTTAAGGAAATGTCTCATTTATACTATCTTTCAGATTTTTGAATATGCACTATGCTTCTTACAAAGAAATGAACTAGATTAACTAAATGGACTAGATTTACCAACTGACTGACATGACATGTTATCATATATTATGTTCGTGGATCAAAGTTACACATACGTTATTTTCGAAAGTGACTCACACTTGGCCGTTTTCAGATTTTTACTTTGACTAAATACAAACCTTTGTAACGAATTTCAGATCGGTACGACCATTCGAAGATATATTATATAAATATAAATAAATTTAGTTCGTTTTAGTTCCTTAGGGGTATAAATTTACACTGGGTATTTTACACCTTCATTATTTTGAAACCGACTCACACTTGGCCATTTTCAGATTTTTCCCTTTACCTTGACATAAAGACCTACCTCCATGCCAAATTTCAAGTCAATACGACCATTGGAAGTGGTCTAGGTTTTTGATGAGTGAGTCAGTGAATCAGTCAGTCAGTGAGTGTATAGTAAAAATAGCGATTTTCTGACGTCAATATCTCAAGACCTACAATAGGTATATTAATGAAATTTTGTATTTTAGATAAGTGAGGGGGTCTCAACAGATACTAGAAATTTGAAATGTGTAAATAAAATAGATTTTGAGTTATAGGGGGGTCGAATTTGGCCCGAAATGGTTCGTGTAATATAACCCACGGCCGGTGTGTCGCTTTTTTTGCTCGAACTTGGCGGACACACTGCCGTGTGTCTAGATATTCCAGTTGCATTGTACTTTGAAATCAAACCTCACCTCTGTTCGAGAAATATCAAAGCAATAAATAGAACAGTTATTTTAGCATCTCCAACAATAGAGTTTCACTTCGCCCAATGACTTAACCCTTCTCGAATGTCGGCCTGATCGATTCCGTAGTCATTTTATTGAACAAGACTTGACATCTGAAGCCCATCCAAAACTATGTTATGAATGCCTCTTAGTGCGTTATGTTGAAAAGCCACTAAGTTTCGGATTAATCGATTACATTGCGGGTTAGATTGGGCAAGTTTAACAGGCGTTTGGACGGGCCAAGTTAACCCATTTATCTGAAACAAGCCCTTACCCTTGACAAGAAAGATTTGACGGGGCCTCTACGACCTTACCGATGTTCTAGACGGGCTATCGAAATGAGTTTACGCTTCCATGAATTGAATGTCATGTGAACTTTGGTAACTGTATTTGGCAGAACACGTATTGTGCGAAGTTACGACAACAATTTTGTGAAACGAAATATGAATCCCCAAAATCAGCGGACTGGTATGACAAAATGGCCTGTGCTTAACGCGGCTCTGTGGACCGATATAATATTCATCACATTAAACCCTGAATGCCAATACGGATGTTCATTAAAATACATTGAAATAATCCTTTTCTATTAAATTTCTGACCTCGTATGGCTTTGTCTGGCGTCATTAATCTTCATAAATGAAAATGATATGTGCTGCAGGAAATCAATTTTCCGCTCGACTTCATTGCATCGAGTATTCGGTGGCCCGTGTTTGCCATTTGACATTTAATATTCCTCAATGGGAATGAACATTTTTTGCACGATCACCATTTTTAGGAGTAGGTACGCTGGTATTCCAGGGAATTTTTATTCTGATGGAAATTTTTCAAGTGAATATTTTTTGCCGGAGACTGAAATAAGCTTCATTTATTTTTTTAAACTTTCAATTAAAGTTATTCCTATTTGGTTACACGCGGAAGCTCTATTCTTTGTTATTCTCCGATAACCTCAGAAAGTCATGGAGATGCATTGATATAAACAGTATTTTCATGCATATTTTCCTTAAGTTAAAATAATTTAGGCACCTAAATACTTCTTCATATGTCAAATTCTGGTATTAACGATCCGTAAAATTCACAATGGCTTGAATAATATTCGTCCATATCTCCTGATTGTTGGAATTTCCGCGCCGCATGAATATATCTCCATTGGAATTTGGAACCCAGCGTATACGGAACTCCTCAACAATATTATTTGTCGTAGATATGCCAGTTATTTGGCAACTACATATTGTGCCTAAAAATAAAAACGTTAATATGTAGTGAAAATAGATGGAATAGAGCATTACCTATGATAGTTTTTTTAAAACAGCGTAGGTACAAAAAACTATCAAGATTTTTAACTCCAAATGAAAACCGATACGTTGAAAAACAGCCCTTAGTGACTTTCATAAAAAACGGAAACCCAAAAACATTTCAATATTGCGAATATGTTTTATAAACTTCACGTCCATTGATGGCCGAATAACAAACTGTGCAGGCTCTCGACTCTGTCAAACGGTATCCGATATACGTCTGTGACAGACAGAAGAATCCAAACTAATATTATAAATGCGAAAGTAACTCTGTCTGTCTGTCTGTCTGTCTTTCTGTCTGTCTGTCTGTCTTTTCTTCACGCCTAAACTACTGAACCGATTTGTGTGAAATTTGGTACAGACATAGTTTGAAACTTGAGAAAGGACATAGGATAGTTTTTATTACAAAAAAAATAAAAATAAAATTATTCCGGACATATAGCGCCATCTATTGGTCAAATCAAAAATCTGCTGGTAGTCACTATTCCACGCGAACGAAGTTGCGGGCAAAAGCTAGTGATTCCATAAACGGAATGTGAAACTCCAAAAAGAATTCCAAATTGGGAACCGTTTTTGAATTTTCCGCTTTTTTAATTCAATATTTTCCGTTGAACTGTCTCCTCGCTTTTTGATGAATGAGTCCATATTTGAGTCGTATCTCGATGCAAAAATATTTCCGTCGGAAATAAATATTATTACTCGTAGGTTCTTTTTTTACAAATGTTTACATTCGCCATTTTTATTTGTTAATACATTTAAGGCAATGAAAGAATGTATTTTGAAAAAAAATGTCGGAAATGTAAAATCTTCATGCACCAAACGATATTTTGGGTTTATTTTTAATCACCCGAAACTAAAAAAGTTTTCTTATTTATATCTTAAGGCTTGACTGACCATGACTAGACTGAAAGTATCGTAGGGTTATTTACTTTTTTATTTATAAGCTCCACACGTATCCTAACTATCTTGAGAAGGGTTGGAAATGACAACAATCGATAAAGGTCGGGTATCGAATCGAATCCGACATCGAATCTGCAGAATTCTTGACCTCACTCGCTTATACAGCCAGTGTAAGTTTTGAGGCATTTTAATAATCAACGAATAATCAACGATATTAAAATTTAAATTAAAATACCGATATTAATTTGTTGGAGTATTTTTGATTCATTCGCGAAATTACTTTTCCAGTCTTCTATGATTAATTCCTTTTCTGTGAATCAATCAATGGCTTTCGTTTGAAGCTTTTATACTAAATGGATATGAAAATAAACATTGCAACAGATTTTACTCAAAACTATTGCTATATATTGAAACTCGTATTTTCCAGGTCTTTTGAAAATATGAAAGTGTTTTTCGCTCTATGTTGGAATATACGAGAATATTAAGAATTATAGCACCCTATAAAACTCTCGTTGCTATAGCATGGGAAGGTTGTTGAAACTAAGCTGGAACTAGTTTCAGAATATTGAAGACAGTTTACAAGTACGCAAGTAACAAACTGTGTAGGTAAGTACATTTCGAAGTCATATTGAACTCGATTCTCTTCGGATATTAGTTTTACGTGTGTAAGAAGCACTTTATAACGTATCTTATAGCTGTTTACTAGAAACAGAAAAGATGTGAATATCAAGAAAACAATGCATTCTAAATCGAAATCCATTTAAAGGTGCGCTGTCTCTATAAATCATTGTAGATGCTATCAAAATAGCAGTAAAATCGTTTTCTATCTTTGACCGCGAATAAATTTTCAAAGCCCGACATAAAAGCCTCGTTTAGAAAATAAAAGTCTGCAATTTGCCGCAGCAATGAAAAATGATAACATTCACAAAAAAGGATACAAACAAAGTTAAGAAGGTATATAATTAATGAGGAATGTACCTGTTTCAGACGAGCACGCAACCTGTGCGGCGGACCACACATTAATATTAGCGACAAGGCCCACTTTAGACAATGTTATTTTTGTTCCAAACAAGTAAAACGTTTTTTGTTGTCAGGTTTGTTCACACAGAGATGTTTTGATATATGTCTAACAACGGATGATATTAAGCCGGTGAAAACCCCAAAGGGATCGCAGAATTGACCGACGCGGGTTTCGGGGTCCAAGGGCGGCGATTAGACCCCTTCAAGCGAACATACAGCAAAATCTCTTGTTGAAATACTGAATCATATATTCAAACAAACATTATCTAATATTCTAGACTACTCACACGTGACCCATTTATGCTTGAAAGGATCTTTGTACTAAGTAAATAACTGGAGGGATGACAATTCAAACTTCGTACGTGGGTAGGACGTAGCGGACAGTCTTGTCAGTTGGAACCGTCCTGTCCTTATTCCTTTACATCTAGATTCAGGACGGATCCCAGAAGAATAACAAATACATTTCACAGTAATACGGTGATATACTTCCAGGCACGTGTGAAGGATCCTTAACCTTGGAATTCGATTATCTCTTCGAAAACTGTAAACAACCTTCACTCACGAAGATGTTCAGAAATAATTTAGTATGTTTCGCTGATGAATTCGTGTGGCCTTCTGTTAAATTTAGATGTTTGTATTCGTGTTGATATTTTGGCAATATGAAGGAGACCATCTATTATAGGAAATATGTATTTTTAAATGTGTATATTTTGTCAATTTTAATGAAGGGCAAAAAGCTAGCTAGCTTGTAAGAAGTAAAGCTCTGATTTTTTGATAGCACACAATCCTTATAACACACGAGTAAAGTAGAAAGCATCAACAACAGTTTAGGCAGACACTCTAACAAATAACTTTGTTGTGGAGGATAAACGGACGGCGGGAACTTAGGAGCCCCGGAGGCCACTTAAAACTTATGTGGCTTCGTTAACCATAGTCCTATATTCCTACTGTTGTTAAGGCCTTACAGAATTATATAACAAGAGCCGTCTTCAAGTTTAAATTTAGTGTTTCGTCTCGTCATTGTGGTTTCGTTGAATTTAATCAGTATATCACTGCGACCCCAGTTTGTTTGGCGGAGTCGAGCTAAACTGCGGGGATCCCTGGAATATTCAGTATCAAAAATATGAACGCCATTGCTGAACTGCAAACGGCTTTGTGGGATTTAGATGGTTCGATATGATTGGTGAAAGGTATACAGATGTTTCGCTATAAAATACTTTTTTTCAATAGGTATGCGTATTCAATTGGAAGTAATCAATAGTTTTAATAAGTTTGATTTCAGAATAGGTTGAGATCTGAACAGTTGAGCTGTAAACAGCTAGGTAAGTATTAACTTTAGTTATCATAGAGTAGTATCGAGGTTGTTTGTAATCGATGTACACTGAAAATATCTCTCTGATGCCGGCTGACGTATTTTTGCAAATCTCTAGTCTCCTATTTCAAAGCTACCTTTTGTTTATGCCCCGTTTATAATAAGTAGGTCAAATATGGTTGAGAATATTTGCTTACCGGAATCAATTGACGAAAATTTAATTGACGTCTTTAAAATTGCATGTAATTGAATACAAAAGACACTGTCAACATTAGTTATAGATAGTTCAACCACAAAATACATAGGTACAGAAGTCAATCTACATACAAAGCGCGTTCGAGTCACGCAGACAAAGGTGTCTATGTGTGCGTGTTCACAGACGCGCTGTCTCAAAACAACTCAAAACAGTGCGAGCGCGGCTGCCGCTTTCTTGAGATAAGCGCGTCACACAAAGGTAGATAAATGTGCACGCGTTGTGATACCTACCTAACTGTAATTTGACTGTAATATTTTTAATTTTAATAACAAAAGAAAAAGTAATACTGGAGCAACAAAATTCGTATTATAATTGAACAAGTTGACGTTTGTTTTATACAACAATAAACAGTGAATTGTCGTTTTTTTAGCCTGCCGTATTACCTATATGTAGTATGTACCTACTTATTTTCTCATATTTCGATGGTTCGTTTAATAAACGCAGTAGGTAGGTACAGTGAGGTGGGTAGGTAAGCGCCCCGGCGGCGGCCTCTGGCCCAATGCCGTAATAAGTTTTGCTAGTGTCGACCCAGGCGAACCTGCCTACCTACCCTCAAAGATTATTGCTAGTAGGAGTTGATAATTTTTGTGATCATGGCGAGACTATGTTGTAAGGTAGACGAAATAAAACTCGCACATCAAGTTTTCTGTAGGTAGAAGCAAGCTTAGATCAGGGACTGTACCAACCCATTACATACAAAAATATTTTTTTCACAAGTAAAGAGTAGGGTAAGTATATATGTATGAATAACAAAATTATAAATTGCGGTTTCTGAAAAACGGTATCTCGTTCAAACGAATTTCCGTTGAAAGTGTTTATTAACCTCTTGTATGCCACATTAAATATTTTATTATTATTGGTTTATATTTCATTTTTCCTGTTTTATTCTCAACAATACATCAAATAATTAGATACGAGTACCACTACCACGTTAGTTTTATGCGCATAAAACAGTTGACAACCCTAGCGCGACGGCCGAGTTTAGGCATGAAAAGTGAAGTACATACATCAGATTGACTTCTGTACCTATGTATTTTGTGGTTCAACTCAGATTTGCGCGCGGCCCTATGTGTGCGTCGGCTTGTAAATATACAACTTTCATTCGTGTGACAGTGACGTCGTCCGAGCATGACGTGTTCTTATCACTTTTTCTTATGGGTACAGTCGTTTACGAACATACTAGTTATTCGCGGAGAAATTATTAAGGAGTCAGATAAAGCGTTTCAAAAAATAAAACGACATTCAAAGCTTTTTATTATTAAATATAGTTTTTCATTATTTTTTCATACGTCTTTTCAAATTGACATTGACAGTATCTAAGAATTGAATACTCCTTAAGTACATTATTTTCTAGCTCGGGGTACGTGGACAATAAATAAAAGTGTGGACTAAGAATGTAAAAAGAGGTATAATCTAGTATAATAATGTAAACAAAATGTGTGGGGAATTTAAAAAAGTTATATTGCTTTGCATAATGTCGACCAAAATAACAAAATAATGAAACTCATACATGAACGTTTAAGTCAAATTGATGAAGGGATGTGGCGTAATACTTGTCGACATGTAGAAAAGAAAAAAGAAGAATACTATAGACATTTTGACATTGGAGTCAGAATTTATAATTCTCCTTGGAGAGTAGCGAATCCGAAAATTCATAATTTGATTTTTCAAATAGCGATTCATAATCATTATAAATAAATAAACATTAAATTACGTAATAACTGTTTTTCTTTAAACCCCCGTATACAACCCCTAAATAACTGTATTGTACCCGACTGTACCTCTTGTCACGCACACAAAGTTACTGTATATGTACAAGGGTTACCCACACATAAGGCCGCGCGCACAACTGAGTTGAACTTACTATACAATACTGGAGATGGCGTTAGTCATTTATTAATGTTTGGATATTTTTGCCTTATTTTGCAATTTAGCTGTCCTTAAATCCTTTGACTAGGGATTACGACCTTGAGAGGGCTTTAAGAATTAGCCCTTAAATAGAAAGGCATTTAATATTATAGCTGTAGTGGAGTGCTTTTAGCTTTTGTTTCAGTATTTATGTTGTTATTTTCTTTGTCTCAATGCTGGTTAATAGAGGCCAATTGACATCAATGGACTATATTGATTTATTTACATCAGCTAGCACTTGGCGATGTTACAGATGGTACAATGTACGTATCTTCATTCAATCATGAAAACATCGCTCATTTAACGAGTATCGATTTAAAAGCTCGATTGGAAACATTGATTTCAATTAATTGACTTCAATACAACATTCGTTTTTCTGCAAGTAATTACTCACGAATATATTTATTCAGATGATAATTTAACGAAAAGAAATACTGTATTGACATGTTTTTTTTTTATGTCGTTTCGTAGAAATACTTACTTTCAAGGAGAGAAATAATCGAGTCATAACATCAAGTTTATCATTCCTAAGTAACCTAATAATAAATACGTGATATTTCTTAAAGATGTTTTACTAACACTAACATATAAGCAACCAAACTTGTCATAAGAAAGTCTCAGGTGGTGTTTATATGTATTTTCTCGTATATACTTAATAATTAAGATGGATCTACGACGTTTTATGACGCAACGAATAATTCCCCTGCGTAATAGAAAAAATGACAAAACCTAATAAAGGTACTATGGTAATACACTGAAAAAAGTACGAAAATCATGAGTTTACACCAATTTAATACAGTAAAGTTACTCGAATATCTCTCTTAAATCGCTTAATTGTTGGCTTATTCAGTGAAGAGTTCGAAACTGAACAGCTATCAATTATTCTTTATTTAATATTTTCAGGAAACAGCCTGATAAACGAAAATTTTAATACCACTTAGCTTTAAGCCGTGCTTCAACGTATTTTTGTCAATATAATGGCAAGCGCCAGAACTCCAATGAACGGATAATCAGTATAACTTTTATACGTTAAATACTCTTAGTAAGTATTTCTTGGACTCCAATTACTAAGTAATGGTGAAGGAAAATATCTTAAGAAAATCTAGACTTTTAACTCTAAATGCCCAATCCGCTTTGATTAACGCTCAATTCCCTTCCTTCTTACGTCATCTTAATCTCAGAGCGGTGGTCAATTCGAAGATCAGTTGTGACACTCGGTGCCATCACTTTGTGGCCGACATATTTGTCAACAAAGTACTAACAGGCACCCAGAACTGTACGGTACGGGTCTTGCATATTTTAGAAATCGGTATGCTCCGACAATCTGTTCGGAATCCTCGGGGCCCGAGAGCCGCGCAAACAGTATCTGAACGTGGCTCGAATGTTTGTCTATTGATCGAAAGCTAACGAACTTACTAGTAGCTTCACGTCTAATAGTTCCTCAGATAGATTCCACTCGTTTCGGCTAAAACCTAATATAAGGCTAGACGTCCGCTTGAAAATGTCTTTACTGAAATTCCGTGGGCGGTAAAAGTTCGATCGCTCGCTGCTTTTATTGTATTCACAAGATTTATTATTGAAGCTTAATAACGACGGTAATATGTTACCTTTAATAAAATGTATTTTCGTTGGTTTTAAAAATATGAGTTTATTCAATTTTGCAATATTGGCCAGATGTAATCAGCTGTCAGGAACAGTTAAAAAATCCAAATAGCACGTTTTTAGAAAATGGAAAACTAATTGAGTTCCGTTGTGGTACGCTTTAAAGGCGACCAGAACAACACTAGACCGACTACAGGGAGAAATTAATTTGATGGCTGTTCTGTTTTGCTGTTAAATTCATAGCGGCAAACAACGCCTGGCTATAACAGCCGAGTGTGCTATTTACTTAAGGCAAGAAAACACGCTCGGTGCAAAACTGCAGGCGCTTAAACTGCACTCGTACGATTGCAATGCGATGTTCGCGTTCTTGTTCCGTAATTAAAAGAAAGTTGGTGACGCCCGCGGCTGCTACTACGAAAATTAAATAAACCTCTTTAAGAATAATGCTGTGTAAGTATTTAAGGTTGTAGGAATTTTCCTAAAAAAGAAAATACCTAATTATAGAGGTACGTAGTGGATTTTTTCTCGGTTGCCAACTGAGCTAAATAAGTGTTTGTAGCCTCGCAAAAGTCTTATTGTTTTTCTGGCGACTACGTATTATTACAAAAAAAAATACTTACTGGTCCGAAAAACAACAACGTTCTTTTTATATTTTTTTCATAATTGTATTGTTTTGTCTTTTTAATATTTTCATGTTATGTCTGACTTAATACAAAATGTTATTTGGGAAAATATACTTACCATTTATAAAATTTTCTGACTAAATTCGCTATATTTAGGTAATTCAAAAAGTTGCCCTATTTACTACCTTGCCTAAGAGTGATATAAAAACTTGTACAAACATAATATAACTTAAGAAAACATGTATGTTATTTGAATTTTCTTAGATTTCCCAGGCGGTTTAGCAAAATTGCTTAGAATATTAATATAAAGGAGTATGGAATGAGCTAATTCTACTTAGGCCGTACTTGAATCTAGGCAAAAATGTAATCGATTTTATTTACTAACAAACATACATCTTTCATTTTATTGAGCTTTGCAAAGAGAAAATCGAGACACGTATTCGAGTTTTTTCTTAATCCTTTATGAAGCGTGGTGACCATTGACCGTGATTTCTTTCTTTGCCAAGACCTTGCCTTTCCTATATTATTTACATTGAAACTAATTACAAAGCAATAGCATATTTACTTGCTTAATTAGAGGGAATGGTAAATAATGACATAGGTGGGTTAGCAACTGCTAATTTACCCATAGATTACATAATTGCGTTGACAATACATATTTGATGGGAAACCATTAACCGCCATTTCAATTAGGCACCACAGATAATATTACAAAACAATAGATAATTAATTAAAATATTAGTGATTAATACTGTATGCTGTTGGATTATTATGTTCAACGTACCATTCATTGTAACTTATATTAGAATTATTTTAGGTCAAAGCTATTTTCCCGTTTATTGATATTGCCTTTATTTGTGCTTACACAAAGTTTGTTGATGTTTAATATTTTGTAATCGAATGGAAAACTGATTGCATCGCAAACATTAAATTACAAAGTGACTAAAAATAAAATATTTTCTAAGTTCTTACGAGCACAGTTAAATCTCTTTGTGGGAAAGTCGTTAGCAGAAGTATAACTACTACGCACTTGACACAAAGCATTTCTCTGTACTTATTATGAAGTACACAAGTATATGGTTGTGGTTGTAATTACATAAGCGAGATATTTCACCATTTTTTCGCCTCTCAGAAGTCGTCGCCGCCCAAGCATTTGAGAAGTTCCAAAAAATATGTACCTAATTAGGTACCTGTGGGTAATAAAAATCTCACATGCTTTTCTATGTGTAGGTATCTAATTTCCCTTTTTGCCTATAAATGCGATAGCAAGTTGGGGTAGGTCTTTCATAATTTAAAAAGTGTTTGAAGGTATCTCAAATGACCGTAAAGCATAGAAAAGTAGGATACCTACCTACTGGTAATTTGAAAAATATCCATAATTATTTAAGAATACGCACGCAATAATTAATTCATTTGTTCTTAGGTCCTATCCCCTTTAATTTTAAAGCAGTGGTTGAATCTAGTTTGTTTTTGGTTTCATTTGCATATTTCTCAATTTGTCTTGAGTTTTTTAAATGCTCACATATTTTTTTCAATGTTCTGTTTCTTTTTCAAACAATAACACTCTACAACCTGGAATCAAACAGCCCAAGCTCGTCCGGGCGAGTCTAGAACAACGAGGCTTCCAAACAAAAATAACAAATGGTTTAAGTAATTAACTTCTGTTGGTTGTGTTGGACAAAGGAAATTATTCTCAGCGCAAACAGTGTAAATATTCGGTACCCCAGTCTAATTAGGTTCAAATATTTAGCGTATCTTTAAAACGGATGGTTATAAAATTGGGAAGGAAAACCTCAGTTATGGCTGTGGTCTCAGAAAGTTAGCTGAAGAGTACCTAACGAAGCGAGAGCGACATTATTTTTTATCTAACAAGGGGGAGTCGAAAGAAAGGGTAAATTTTACACAGAATTATTTGAAGAGGTAGGCAAGGTAGGCGGGTTTCGGGTATCTGTTATTTTATTTGTATTTTTAGTCAAACTTCATTAAATTTCACGAATTTAAAGCATTAAGGGCCTACAGTAAAGTAGAAATTACTGTGAAAAATATTTATTCTCATGCTGTATAAATAAAGCTATCATATTTCATAATTTATTTAGTACTAGGTATTCTATTCTCGATTTTATGAAATAAAGCTTACAAGCTACGTACCCACACAGCTTGGAGCCTTTTTTACAAACACATACTCGTACTAGTATACTTCCCAACAAAGCTACGTATCTGAAGTAGATTTACCTACTTCAAAAGAGCACTGAATGAAAAAATAAGTAAATACCTACGTCTCGTTTTATAACGTATAAAAGTGTTTTCTAACGTCCATATCTGCCTCGTCTCTAAAAAAATATGCGCAAATGATATTTCACTTATCTAATACTGCATAGCAACATAAAAGACACGATGCGCTGACTCACTGCAGATTTTTCTCCCCAAGATACGCGAGAATGGCTTTATACACTACATTCTTTGATAGTCACACTTCACCGTTCATTGCTCCATTTGTTTACTAGACTTGCATCAAAGTAACCACGCAATAAGGAAATATGAGCGGAGATGCCATAGTGCAGGTAGGTCACGCGCTTTCTTCTAGGTCAAATTCGTACGGTGGGTATGAACATTATGATCAGTTTACGAGTGTTCTAACGATGAGTTTGGGTTCTTTAAGACACCTCTCAACGATTTTTGGTACCTAATACAAAAAAAAATGTCGGGTCCAATGAAAGCGTATAAACAGTTCCCTTCCTCGTCCCCCGCTAACCCGCAGTTTGGCGCGCTGCTTCTTAGGCGATTTTACATTACGGCACCTCCGCTAGTCATTTTGTTCTCCATGAACCGCATACACATATAAATTGGTGTGTCGCTAAAAGCATTTGTGAAACTACAGGAACCCATGTTTCTATTTAATACATCTCAATCGACTTTTATACGTCGTAAACATCTATATTTGTGGGATTACTTTTATAGTTGAAACTAATGGAAGTCTCGTTATATAATATTTACGATCGGTTGGTTGTAAAGCTATAGCAGGTAGTGTTGGATATATGACCATATAGGCTATCAATCGTGATACATATGAACTTCAAATTTTCACAGCTATTGTGGATTTTTGTATAGTAGTATTTATGGACAAAAAAAAACACAAAAAAAAGAACCCAAAGTATTTTTTCACTCCTGAAGGTGTTTTACAGATGTTAATAATTAATGTTAAGTACAGCTTAACGGCCCTTTTTCAGGCGTTTGCAGAAGAAACATGAGTATACATATTAATCAAAATTAATGAAATGCAACAGCAAAAATATTTTAATTACCTTACAATTGATATAATAATAATTCATTGACCTGTCGTTTTAGCTGTATCGATCAATATTTCAATACTTACGCGCCTCTCGTAAGTGGGACCTATTCTTAGAAGTTAAGAAACAAGTTTGCTTCAGGGACCGACTTGGACTGCTTAATTATTTCTCCTGCTATTCTCACGTAGGTATCGACCTCAAGTTAAACCCACTGCAATTCTGCATGTGGGTGCTCTGTAGTATCCAAAAATTCTAGATAATTTAATTTTGGTTTTTTTACCTAGGTATATTTAGGCATTGAAATTCTTGTTCTTTTTACAGATTAATGATAATGAAGTAAGGGTTTTTTTATTTTTGTAGGAAATGTAAACTGTTCGTGGCTACCTTCAATTGAAACAATCTATCAAGTAGGTTCAGTAGTTCTTGAGATTAGCGCGTTCATAAAAGTAAAGAACACATAAAATTCTCCATGACATTTTCCCCCCAAATTCGGGCAGGGGCTGCAAACTTTGAAGCGATGATAAACGCTATAATAAGCTCGTGAATCGGGTCCATTACTGTAACTCGTTGGGAACTCGTAATTTATGTTATGTAACTTCAAACTACCCGCAGCCCGCTCCAAGGATTAAAGTGCCAGCGAGATGTTTAATTGTACACACAACCATGGATTAAATAAGGTGAACCTTGCTGAAGTTTTCTCTTCGTCATAATTTTGGAGTCGGGCCCTTGTTCTTGTTTAGTGTTGATTGTTCTAAGTTGTCTAATTTTCACTTGTGTTGGCTTTGCCTTTAGTGTTTTTTTCAGTCAGTGAAAATAAGTGAGTTTAAATCGTAATAGCTTTGCGAATCAAAACAACCATTCTAAGCCCCCTCACGTTGTAGGTTATACCTATCAGTATAACGTTGTAAGTTATTAAAGTACATCTGTTGTTCCCATGATTGTAATATTTTCTTAAATTTTTATTCAAGATTGTACTTTTATTCTCCAAAACGAAGTGTAAACGTTAAGCACCTTGTATAACTCTCGCAAAGCCAATTAAAAACCGAAAGAAATTCCCAAGTTTTATTTAACGTACTTTAAGTTTTAATTGCATAAGAAACTATGTTAAATAGACGTATAAGAAATATTAATGAACTTTCAGAAAGTTTTCCAGACTTTGGTAGGTACCTGTAACTAAGCAACTAAGTGGGTATGTACATACCTACTTACTACATTTATCATCATTTGTAAACTTCGCTTCAAATTATAAATGGGATTGTTGCGACCGAGTTCGTAATAAGCAATTAACTAACATTGAAGAGCAATTAATCAAGTACAGAATGTTTTTAGGGTTAGTCCACAATAAATAACAACCACAAAAAAATATATAAATCTCACTCATACTGACATACCTACCTACTCATAATTAATTTTGGTTGGAGCAACTCCACCAATCTATTGACCCCTGAAAGTCAGATTGAATCGTGAAAACCGTAAATAAAATTGATCTTGTGGCTTCTATCAAACTACAAATAATATCCTTACTTACCTAATTAAATCAAACACGGTCAAACCTGAACAGTATGCATAATAATATTTCTACTTTTGACGACGCCAGGTAACTTTGTAGAGAACTCCCAGTTAATATTAACGGGCTTCGCGCAGCACTAGTTTGCTCCGAACAAACATAGAGAACGTTAGCAAATTCATAACATACGTATATATATGTATGTATTATGTGCATACAATGCGATGGCCGAAGCTTCAGTAGACAGCGGACAGCGTCACATTATTGAATTTCAGTCCAAAACGTCGTTTACAAAAGGCCCTCGAGTTTTAAAGGAGAAAATAATCTTCTGAGATAGGTATTCATATTTTGCTGCCGTTACAGCAATGTACGCCATATTGATGTTAGATATTACTGAAAAGCACATAAAAAAAAAATTGTGCGCAATCAAACGAAAGCCATTTTATTGACGCCTGTCCGTTAAAGACATACCAACTTTTCTTGTGCAGGCTGACAATAATTTCATTGTTTATGCTCGGCCTTTTACGATAGTCTTTTGTTTATTATCCATTTTTAGATCTGTCATGTTATGTGTTTTCTTTGCATTAAAAGATAATTATTAAATTACTCCTACTAAGTTCAGCAAATGTGATAGAATAAAGTTTAGTGTCAAAAACAAAGCGTGAATCCTCAATTGAAAGTTCAGTCGTTCAGAAAGAAGAAACTGAAATGTGATGCTATATGAAACGAGTATTTTGACAAGTTCCAACAAACAATGTAAACGTGAAACATGGAAATGGTTAAAGTTTCGAAGGTAATAGAAGTTGAAATCTATTCTATCTTTGTTGAACGATTCAGTTAAGTGCGTGACTTTTAATTTTCTCATGTCAATGCCTTTTTGTTTGCGTTGCACTTTATTGTCAACAGCAAATAGTTTTTCCACTTTATAGAAAGTCATGTATTGGAAGAATACTCCACGGTTTTGCAGCTTACATATAGTGAAAGAAAATAATATGAAGAAGTTCTGTATACCTACTAAAATATAAATGTTGGTAAAATAAGTAGTTTTAAAGTCTAGCGTCCAGGCTGGCCTGCTTTGCGGATTATGCCCACTCTCTAACGCTCTTTGTACCTGCGTTCAGGAAGCTTAAATGTTATGTTTAAGTAAGTACTTATATACTAAAAAGCAAAAAGTTTGTGCAAAAATAATATGATATTTATTTATAATATTTTGAAAAATAAATATGTATGTTGAAGCTGGGCATTGTATAATGCTAACCTATATTGTCATTGAACGCGTTTGATAACATGTCCAAAATACGTAATCTCATTACAGTAGGTACCTAAACTGTCACTCTTTTATACCTAAAAAATAGATATTGTGAGTTAACTAGCCATTATTAACTACATTTATGAACTTACAAGCTCCTGTTGATAAAATGTGTTTACAATACGCAGCAATGGTACCCAGCCTCCTTGAGATAACTAAGAGCAACTAGTAGATAAGTATCATTGCGTTCCTTGAGATGATATTTTATCATACAAACTTAAAATTACGTCGGACTTATATATTTGTAAACCTTTATTTCCTTACTACAAAATCTTAAACATCTGTTGAAAACTTGTCTAAAAAAATTTGCTGCAAAATGGACATTTTTTTAGACAAGTGTTCAACAGACGTTTAAAAGTTTTTGTGGTATGACGGTTACTGCCCCACTGCTGGACAAAGGCCTCCCCTATATAATCATTCTATCAGTCTTTTTACCATACCATAATTAAAAGATAGTAAAGGTACCTATTATAGTTTTCATGCATAATTACTTAAGCAATTTTGTACGATCGATCCTTCATAAGAACGTTAGATGAAGTGTGTGATTCTTTACTCTCGTTTTGCCGTACCGTAGCCGTGCAAAGCCATACAAAGCGAAATAACCGTAATTTCACGATAAAATCACAGGAAACTTTATTCCCACGGGATAGTGCTTATTTCATTTAAGTTTTATATTTCAATTAATATTTTGATCCTATGTGTTTATGCTATGAAAATTGGGAGTTGGCAGATAGAACGATATCATGATATCAAAATAAAAAAAACTAGTCCTAATCGGATTGTTTTGGTACCTTTATCACTTCTCAGGAAATTTGGAATTCATGTGAATTGTTTTATTTTGTGTGTCTAGTCATAAATTAATTCCCAAACTGTGAGCTTTTTTCTTGTTTACATACACATTCTAACTCTCAGCTTATTGATAATAAGGTTGGTTTTTTGTCGGTTAATATTCCAGGAACCAAGAAATCACGCCCGAAACTTGAAACCTTCATGAAATGAGATATTCTGTTCATTAGGCATATTCATTAAGCGAGTCTCGTTCCATTTAATAATGATACAAATGAGAAATTGGAATTGAATTTTAAAGTATGCATCCTCGTTTTATATCGAATAAGTAGATTGTTTTAAAATTAACAACGAAGAACAAGTCGCAAAAAGTTTTAAATTGCATCAGTGCAAAGAAAACATTTCAATATCAACAAAAAGTATCGCAATTGAAAATAATTTGCCGAAGAAATCAGATATTGGTAGCACTCAGAGAGCGGGAACCAAGAATATGTAATTATGTAATAATGACATCAGTCAATGAGCCAATTACTGAACGGAGCTCGCTCGGCTCCGGCACAGAGGACTGGCGACCACAAGCACTGACGAACAATAACTTCGTAACGACTTCCTCCCCCTCGTAAATAAACAAACAACATGGAAAACAAACAAGTTTCAATTATAGTCTCGTTTTCATTCGACTCCTGATTTTCAAGTACGTTTTTCTGTTCCCAACAAATTGTATATTTAACTTCAAAGATAGAAAATAAATGTCGCTGCTCTTCTGAACTTTCCAAATTATGAAACTCTGGAGCGTTTATTGCGTTCTCATGGAAAAGATTAAAGTGCCTTTGCCTTATCATCGCCGTCTACCTGAAGTAAGAGACTTTAAAGCTTTGACCAATTTTAAATAAGTTCTAGTACTTTATTTGCTTCACAAGATATTAATCAACTCCTAGTCGGGATCATAGAGCCCATTCAACTGATAATAATAAGATTGGAACTGATTTAATCTCAATTACGGAGCTACAATAATTGAATCTGCATATATAATAGCTGCTCTTAGGAGTATAATAACAAAGGTGATTGAGGAGAGAAACTGAACAAAGGCTTTAGTGAGAACTGAAATCAAAGCCTAGGTTTAACTTAAAGACTATTTGGAGCACACACAGAATTGAAACAATAAATACAGTGTAAGGACCAGTAATGCTTTGTTGATAACTTCATCTATTCATTCATAGAAACTATGAATGCATTGTATGAGGTCGTAAGTGTAAAGTCTGTCGCGTCTTTTTGCGGAAGCTGGATCGTCGCCAACGTTCATACAATGTTGTTATGAGATTGTACTGGGCAGAATTACCGTAACAACGCCGTTGTATTTATGGTAGTTCCCAACAAACAATTCATGGGACTCAGTTAATCTTTAGGGCTATAAGTCTTACTGCGACTTCTGAATCCGCTGTTTATTTGTTCTTTAAGACATTTCAGCTCGTTTGGCAAGCAGTTTTTTGACTAATTTATTTCACACGCCAGGAATGATTGCTATGTGTTCTTGCAATCACGCAGCTGTCAACCTCAGACTTCCTCTGCGCTATGCCAACTTTTTCGTTTATTCGTTCTTATTTAAATGTGCCCTTCGTCGGTACAGTCTGTGTGTAGACTGTTAAAGTCAATTATGTCGTCTCGTTAAGTTCGTGCCCATCTCAAACTTGTGTAATACCGACATCTATTTACTACCACGAACTTTAAGATCATGACTTATGGTAATTGATGCCTTAGTGGTTTTACTCTACGCTAATGCCCCAGTCTTGTACAAACTCGATTTACTGCTGAACCACTCGTGTTTACTTAAATTACTTACCTTAGACTGGATGGTTATTTAACATCTAAATAACTTCCTGCTTTATACAGGTCATAAGGTCACTTTGAAAAGCTCTCTTTGTAATCGTTGTAGGTAAGTGTAAAAGATTACATGATCGATTATTTAAGATTTGTGCGAACGTCGATAGTTATTACTTGAGTGAATAATGTTTCAATAATTGAACCAGGAATCCAAACATGAACCTGTTATCACCGCCACAATTTAACAAGCATTCCCAATCCATAAAAGCATCGAGCGGTTTTTCCCTAACTTTTTTTTTAATACATTGGCTTTGCAGACCAATTCGAATCCAATTTACATTTCAATCGGGAGGTTCATGTAAAAACATGAGCTTCAGAGAGCATGCCGCTGCGCTGTGGAGGGCTTATGAAATAATGTTACATTGGGGTGCAAATACACACCTATACATTTACAGAAGCTAAGTATTTAACATACTAGCTCCCGCCTGCGGTTTCACCCTCGTTCCTTGGGTACTATTCCGCGCGCTAGGGTAAAAAGTAGCCTTATGTCCTTTCTCAAGATCTTGATTAAGTATCTGTATATAAAATTGTTTTGTTTTGAATGTTGGACAGACACAGAGAGTTAGTTACTTTCGCATTTATAATATCGGTGAAGATTACATTTCTTGTGCATTCGCCTAAAAATTCCCCCCTAACTCACGTGGAGACATAAAGGTGAGAATTATAAATATTTCTGAGCAGAATTCCTGCTACGTTGGCGCGAGCGCCTCGGGTATGTGTTGCTTACGCTCATGAGATTTCCAACGTACAGACTTATCAGTTTGAATTATTGCTAGTTTTTGTTCACTTTGTTTCGGTGCTTTGGAGATGTTTGAAAATAAATTATGTACGGAGAACTTTCATTGTTTTGTTTTGAAGGTTCTGGTCTTAAATCTTGCAACCTTTGATGAAGTTCTGCTTCCTGTTAATTATAGCTAACGTGTACCTAAGTTAACCAAGGCGCTTTCGTTACATATATCTCATTAAAGGTTTCATCCAGGTAGTTTCTTGCATTTTCACCGAGTATTACAATAAATTTATTCTTTACTTAACTAAATAATAAAAATCAAGCTATATATAGAAAAGGTATAAGGAAAATATTGAATAAAAAAATAGACGGTTAAAAGCAACAGGCAGTTTGCCATCTTCATAACAAATTTTAATGCTCACCCTTTTGTACTAAAATAATACCTCCACTTCAGAAATTCTGGCATAAACCAATAAAGTTCCAAAACAAGTTGGCATCACGGCCGGTTTCTCTTCACTTAAACATGCATGAAAGAAAATACGTGGCATGTTTCTAGAAATATATTTTCAGTGCACATGAACCGCTGCATCGGCGAGTTTAGGGGTGTCACCTGTAAACAGAGATTTAAAATTGAATCAGAAACTGCCTTTGTGAGTGAAAACGCTCGTATTGAATGCGAACAACACAGAATGATAGTTATTAAGTATATGGAAGGGGCTTTCTAAGCGCATTAGGAGCACGCGGTTGACTAAGGAACCCGAGATAGCTGGCAATGCGGAGAATTTAAGCTTGAGCGGTTGGGAGGCTCGGGGCTCGGAGATATATCAGCCGCGAGGGACTGCAGGTTGTAAGGTGGTAGCCCTATTCGCAGATAAAGTTGCTAAGCGCAGCCCGAGTGCGCGCTGTAAACTAGTTTTATTCGGCCATAACAAAAGTCCCGCGGGATGCCAGAACATGTCTCGCAGTCTCCAGCTTTAACCCCTCATTCTTTTTCGTGTAATTTGCGAAGCAATGGCTTTTATCCATCGTTAACTCAGTTGTTGTTAATACCCGTGATATGAGCTTTTAAATTGTCTGTTTCGGTTAACGTTTTGTTATGAAGGGCGTTAATTATTGTGTTTACGTGCTAAACCAAGGCTTACTTTGCGTTATGAATATTCGTTCGCTTCGAAATTAGGAATCCTATTATTCTACCAATGTTTTAATATGTACGTGCGGTATATTATTGTGTTGTTGGAATAATTAAAGGCCGTAATGTTTACAACTAATTAAGCACCCATTATATTATTCTGTAACCAAATTTGCACTCAATCATGTCGTGATTAGGTAGTCTATCATGCTCTGAAATAGAACTAAAATATTCCAATCTGTCGACTGGCCATTACTCTCAGTTAACTCGGCTTTTTTATGTCCTATGTAAACGTGCCCCTTAAAAATTTACATAATCTGTGCAACGATATTATTTGCACTAGCTTCTCGTAAATATTCACTGTGGTTTATCACGTCAGCACTGGCTAAACACACTACTACTTTCATATTTTATACCCACTTAGATTTTTTTTGCATTTTGTTCTAATAACTTTACAAGTCGGTAATGTGTATGAGTGCTACAATGCCTGTTTTTCTTTATAAGACATAAGCAATACCTTATGTCTGTAACAATAAATTGGAACTAAACTATACAAAAAAATCGGTAAAAAAACTTTTAAGTTAAACGGTTTTATCTTATGTGCACTGAAAACTAGAAAATAAAAAAATAGTTACTTACCTGTCAACCTACGTAGGTGGGCCCGGTCATATAGACTAAAATAAAAACGTGGGGCCCATTAACTATTGCTGTACTTCTTTCTTCTAGAGGTATAATAATAGGTGTGGATTGCATCGACTTACTATAATCGTAACTGGAGATTTTGATCAATAATCAGCCGTAGCGGCTTCACCAGCGAACGCCGAGCTCATGATCTACCAAAGTATAGAGATATGCTTTGCCATAGGTAGGATTTCACAAGGGCCCCACGTTTTTATTTTAGTCTATATGACCGGGCCCACCTACGTAGGTTGACAGGTAAGTAACTATTTTTTTATTTTCTAGTTTTCAGTGCACATAAGATAAAACCGTTTAACTTAAAAGTTTTTTTACCGATTTTTTATTCTCTTGTTTTTAGTATTTAATGAAAATGCCTACCGAATATTCCTCATTCTATCTAATTCATTTAGTGCATCATTATTACACGGTCTCTTACCTGACAATTTATTACAATGTAGTAATTCCTCAATACATAGCCCTTCCAGATACTTTTTTTTTAACGACCCCAAAAATCATCACATGACCTCTCCTGCTGTGGGTCAGCAGCGGTGAGGGAGTGCCAGACTCTTGACTAAAAACCGTTTTGTTCCGTCGTAGGCCTTTTATGTACCAGGGCCGCGGTAACTCTTTCGAACAATCTCGCAGCCCAGGCAGGCCTTGGCCCTGTTGGGCCCCGCTGGAGTTACTGACAGTTTTCTACTTGTGAAGCCCTTTCATTTGATACCCATATTGGTGGGATTGATAAAAAATTGTTATCAGCCATTTGGTAGCGGCGGCCATCTTAGATTTCAATTTGGCATAGTAAATTGTATTCTACTTGTTGAGACCTTTCATTTGATACCCATATTGATGGGATTGATAAAACCTAAGTTATCCGCCATTTTGTAGCGGCCGCCATCTTGGATTTCAATTTTTTATAGTATATTGTATTCTGCTTGTTGAGCCCTTTCATTTGATACCCATATTGATGGGATTGATAAAATCTACGTTATCCGCCATTTTGTGCCGGCGGCCATATTGGATTTACAATGTTATTGATATTACTATATTGTATTGTCATCGGAATTAAAGGTGTATACAAAATTTCAGATTAATCGGTTGACAGGAAGAGGGTGAAATTTGAATTACTAAATTTGACCCAAGAATGAATAAATAATAAATAAAACAAACGGGGTGAGCTAAATAAAACCGTTTAAAAAGACTAAAATATCCAATTCTCAAAGTTAGGACTTCAAACTGGCTGTAGTGGTCACAAGCAATGAATCATATTTCGCTATATTGCTGACATTGAAATGGGTACATTTGCTTAAAAACTTTTATTAGATACCTCAACCATAGCGGTGACCTCCAACTATACTACACGTGTAGCAAGAAACTTGAGATATTCCGAGTACATTGACGCACGTGGAAAGCTTTGAAAGGGCAACTTGTTTCCCTTCAACCTTTTTAAAGCATATTTCTCTTATAGTATTTTGATAAAAGATAACAGTTCGCGTTTGTCTTCAAACTAAAGGTATTTGATCTAATATTTAACCTCTTATGTTCTAGACTTTTCTTTTCAGACGATTTCAGCTGATGTTTTAAAGCAATATTTTTTGTTATTTTTGCTTAAAACCCTTGAAATGCTGTCACGCCACTGTCTGAAATCTACATAAAATAAATTTAAACTAAGATGAATTATAGTTAAATAAGTATAAGGTATTATATTTTGGCAACCTATTGTATTTTCTATTTTATTGCAAAACAAATGAGCTGTCCACCGCTCGTATAATTTTAAGTTATATTTCAACAAGGTTAGACATAAAGTACTTACTGGTTGCTACTTTGAAACAAAATCTTTCTTTGTCTGAATTTTATAACAGGTACCTAAAACTAAAAGGCACAGACCACCTACGTGAAATACAAAAAAAAAACATTGTTTTAGTTGTATTTGAATTGTTGACATCTGAATTGACTTCTTACTATTTAACCGAACGCAAAATAAAAAGTACAATAGACATGTTTATGACTAAGATAAAAGGCAAATTATTTACCTTCAAACGAGCGAATTTATTCGTCCAGTTTCCATTCTTACTGTTAAAACAGACTTTGAAAACATTTAATTTAAATTAATTCCATCAGTATTATGGTAGGTTCTATACTAACTAGATTATCAGAAAGCCAGAAACTTTATGCAAAGTAGAGCAGCTTGACACAGTTCTTGTAACGTTGAGAGTTCTCTCTGTGAAGACTTAAATATAACAGATTAACTGGCTTAATTAAACGATACCTACTCGCTTCAAAGTGCATGATATTACAATTTTCATAACATTTATATGGTTGTAGCAAGAGCTAGAGCTTCGTGAAAGCATTTTAATCCTTTTTTTTTATGATGTCAATAAAGACCGCCACCCGTGTTCGTATTTGCAGTAAAATAGATTTTATCGTTTGACACAAACGCCAACTGCCAATTCTTAAAGCAGAATTTCAAAATATCTTTCCGTAATAACTGAAAGCTATATCATAAACTGGTCAAGTATTCCCAAGAGAACAAATTCCCCAACTAAGATATTTTCCTAATTTTCCCGAAAGGATTCTCCAATTTACTTTTCTAATTTCGGAAAAATGTGCTGTAGCTTTCGTAGGAATAGGGATGAAAATTACGTACAGAATTTCATATTACTAGAGCATCCAGGAAAGGACCCGGTAACAAGTTTTTGGATCAATGTATTTTTAGGAACGCTATGTCGATAGTTGGATCTGTCATGAGCTTTCCATGGCAACTACATTTCCCTGATAGCGCATAGCGAGCGCTACCATCACATTCATCGTTGAATGTCGTCGTTGTTTTGTGGAGGTCAAATGGCAGACACAATTCAAATATTAACATTAACTTGAACCCAGTTAGACTGGAACCCGACCGCGACCTAGTTAGAAAAAGGCTAGACGAATGATGCTTACGTATTCTCGGTAGCACCTCCAAAAATAAATAATCCTCAGGGTGACTACTACGTATGCACAAAAAAGGTCATGTCCTCTAAAACGCTGGCATCCAAAATTTATACGCATGTAGGGTAGAGGTGCTTTGTTCTCACATGTCGGCTCTAGGATCGCTTGAGAAGTTATTGTTTTCACATGTCATGCGGGAGATTTATAGTTCCTCCGAAGAAATAAAACTGCTCGCCGTACCGTGCAGCTTGGATCCCAACTTTTCATTTACATGTTGATTTTATTTGCCACGACTTTACATGTGTGCGCGGCCGCAGAATATCAATGTGACAATTTAAATGTATATACTGATATTCCATCCATATAAATCACAACCCTAAAATATTCAAGCTTAACTCCTGTTTATTTTTGCACGATTCATTTTAGGGAGAAACTGGTTCTGTGTTCATATATCTTTCTTATGTTGAGACACGTACGAGTTGTGGACACACTATTATGAAAATGAGGCTGGCTTGGAAACGCTACGTTTTCATCTAAATTTTTCAATCTGTGAGTACCTACAGTTAAAGTTATTTCCTTTGCGAAATTGTACCTACAAATTAAATAACAAATACATAGATATAATCGGTACACGATAGCTATCAAAGTACCTGCGCAACTTGATGACATTCCTATTGTTCAACTAAATTCACAATTGTGATCAATACCTACCTCTGAACCGCAGCTTAATAAATCTAAAACTTGGTTGCAACTTCAAATACTGAACTTTGTAAATCAAATGAATAGTAAACAGTTACTCGAGCTTCGATAACTAACATTCGAAAACAAATCGGGGCTAACTTTGTTTGAAAATGAAAAGCAATGAAATCGACAATGTTTCAGGCTCTTGTACGGAATACGTTGTTACGTTTCGTTATTGGTACATAGCACCCCTGTTTATGTCTTGGCGAATAACCGCCTCATAAATTTTACGAACTTGGGGGTAATATTGTTTGCTTATTACAACGCGTTTCGTTGGTAACGCAACGTATTAACCGCTCACTACCGCTCGCTGAGACTTATTTGCATAATTTTAATTTTGTTATGTATGATATTAAAGGCTCGAGCAGACCGGATGCGTATGCGTAACGACGCGCGTGTCTACGTTACGCAAGCGGTGTGGCCTGTCTCATACATTTCCATACATTACAACTCATGGTTACGCCGTAACTACGCGCGTGACTACGCGCGTGGTTACGCATACGCATCCGGTCTGCTGGAGCCTTAACTCATTGCACGTAGCTACGTGCCCAGAAATAGACGTTCATTTGTTTATCACCTAAATTACCTTATAAAAGTAGCTGAAACTTAGAGCACTTAAAGTCTACTACGTATACTAACGTAACGACCCCAATCAGTAAACTACATACAAGAAAACAAGCACATAAACATGTATAACATTCAAAACTTTGCCTGGCGAACTGAGCAAAAATATGATGAAATCTTCAGGTAAAGTAAAAGCAATACAATAAAGAAAACTTAAAATATTCACGAGGCACGCGAATAACAAACAGAACCTCGCAATCGCATACTTACGTAGGCTTCAGAGAATAAACTGTGAGCTTCAGTGGCAAATGGTGGGGCGGGCCAAGACCTGGCCGCCTGCCAAACACACGTTTAGTGGCCACGCGCATATAAAAACTACGGCGTTTAACACGCTCTATCTGTATAAAGCTCAGGGGACACTTCGTTTTACTCCTACTGCCTGCATAATATACACTCTTTTGCAAAAAAAACGGGCACCTATGCAAAATCTTAGTTTTAAGGACTTTACGTGTATTTCAAAGGGTTTTAATGATTGTAGTATGTTTCTAGCATCAAAGGAGTTAGCCGAGCATGCGTGAGAGTGTATTCTAAATTTCAATTTTGTACAATTGCTAAGAAATTGGTTAAACCATGTTAAGGACTAATTGCTAGCAGAAAGTACGTCGGTGTTTTGAAAAGTTTTTGAAGTGATTTTCAGGAAAATGATAATTCAGTTTTAATAAATGATTAATGTACTTTTTATTTAGATCAAAACATTTTTGAAAAACTATGCGTATTTGATAAAATTTTCACCTGCTCTAAATGGGCTATACTGATGATTGATGGCAATGTTAAGCGTTTCGGTATTTTAGTGTAAAGTGTTCTATTGTTTAGATATTGTACCCACGAGTTTAAAAATATCGCTTTTTCATAAATAAACACTATTTAGAAGAGTATCAGTACCTTTGGCTGCGACAAAACCAATTTAGAGTAAGCAGTGCCGATCACAACTCGTCTGCTATCGGACTTTGACATTTTTAAAAGTCTTGAAATTCTGCAAAATACAGAAAATAGCGCATAGACTGTGAGCACGAGGTCTTAAGGTCTCGTAATCACTGATTTTTAAACAGCTTCGTCTTTTAGGAAACTCAGTAGACCTCTGAAGATCTATGAGTCTAAGCGTTCAAATAGCGTGTTTTCATCCCACGGACATTTTGTTAAATAAACATGCCTACAATGAGATTTTCTGGCATCTACAGCACTTTCCTGCTTAAATCATAACAATAATTTGCTATCTGCTCATTTCTTAAGAACTATACGTTTGACCAATAATTTTGAATTCTTGACTCCCTTTCAGCTAAATCGTCGTTTAGTATCCCGATACCTATGGAGTTATCGAAAGCTTCAACGCGGCAATAATTTGACTTTTTAGATAGCTGTAACCCTCCTCATCATTTTTCATGTGGTTAATTTTAACATTTATTACAAAATTTTGTATTTTTTAAATGTCAAAGTCCGATAGGAGACGATTTGTGATCGGCACTGCTTACTTTAAATTGGTTTTGTCGCAGCTCAAAGTACTGATACTCTTCTAGATAGTGTTTAATTATGAAAAAGCGACATTTTAAAACACGTGGGTACAATATCTAAACAATAGAACGCTTTACACTAAAATACCGAAACGCTTAACATTGCCATCAATCATCAGTATAGCCCATTTAGAGCAGATGAAAATTTTATCAAATACGCATAGTTTTTCAAAAATGTTTTGATTTGACAAAAAAGTACATTAATCATTTATTAAAACTGCATTATCATTTTTCTGAAAATCACTTCAAAAACTTTTCGAAACACCGACGAACTTTCTGCCAGCAATTAGTCCAAAGCATGGTTTAACCAATTTCTTAGCAATTATACAAAATTCAAATTTAGAATACACCCTCACGCATGCTTGGCTAACCCTTTTGATGCTAGAAACATATTACAATCATTAAAACCCTTTGAAATACACGTAAAGTCCTTAAAACTAAGATTTCGCATAGGTGCCCGCTTTTTTTGCAAAAGAGTTTATTAAAGCAGATCGCAACAACACTCCTCATTGATAAGGAAATGCAGCTTCATTTTAATCTGCCATAAAAATAATGACAGTCATTATATTTTCAGTGAATATCTTATCAGTTCTCGTGGTTTAATATGTATATAATTTGCCTCATAAAAACTTCATAAAAGGCTTCTCAATAATTAAATACCGTCCAGCAAAGTGAAGCGCCAATGCCGCCAACGTTTCCGTCGGAAGAATTTTTAATTATTTTCTTATAACTACGAAACATAGCTACAACACTGAAACACGAAATTTGAAACAAAAATAAGTGAATTATGAAGTTGTTCTTCATCCATATTTATACAACGTTAAAGTGAAACGTTCCATCTTAAATAAATAGCGTCTAGAATTAATACACTATCCACATTACAAATTGCTTTCAATTTAAATGTGTAACGCAAACCATTTATTTCCTTAGCCTTCTGGTTACGTGTTTAACCCTCAACTATTAATATTATCTGGAGCCGTGTCGTTTAAGGAATGGGATAGATTTTCAATTATATATCTATTCTGGCTTAGGTGTTCCTTTTAATCAGCCATTAGGTACTTATCAGAACTTTGCTGTCAGCTACTTATTCATACTTCACGCTTGCAGTTAGGAAAGAGTCAATCGTTATTGGATGTTTGATATGGATGTTCGATATTGACACATTGAGAGCAATGGAAGTTCTGTTGATTGGATTCGAATCAATTTTGTTCATGCTGTAAAGGGCCCCACAGAAAACATAGAATAGCCCTTTGTGAAACGAGACCTTCGAATATGTACCGAGGACAAGGCAGTTATGCTGCATTCCAATTGATCCGATTTCAACGATAAGTGGGTACCAATACCGCAGTCATAGAAGCTTGTCAGGAGTTTCTTTGGGACGCGATTATAAAAAAAATCTACGGATACTTTGATAAATAAGACGCTAAATGGTGTCAACCCAAACGCCCACGTGACGGTGCGCACACTTTTAGTCTGAAACAAAAGACATTTACATTATTACTAAACATTTTTATAAGATGTGAGTAAGCCAAGTAATAAATGTATTTTAATATAAACTAAACCTTTGAACTACACCACAGTGAGGAGGCCATTTATTTAAGTAACCAACACTTAAGCGTAACGTAGGTATAATCTACCTCCACTCGAGAAAAGCCCGTGAATTAAGAGGATTCGTTCCATTTAACTTATGTACGCATCTAAGTTTTGACATTTTAAACGACTAGATATTTGTTCTCTAAAATATGAATATAATATTTAACTTTCCTTTTGTTATACGTGAGAATTGGCAATTTTGCGGCTTTAATCCTAATGCTAACTTATTTTAGTGATTTTAACAAATCAAAACTAAACACAGCCATCTATTACTAGATCCTTTATTATAACTTTTAATTAATATGGACTAAATGTGGTCACGTTTACATTAGGTCAGTTTACATAACCCAATATCAAAGAGGTTGCATACATATGTAAGTAGGTAGATACGGCAAAGGAGCTCCTTCAATTACAAACGATTCTGAAACGCCAATGGAAGGCAACCAGCATTAGATTCGATATCTTGGTGCTGTGTGCAAGATTTATCAATGCGTAATTGCACATGGCTGAAACCGCATTTGGATTTCGACCTTGCCTGGTAGAGTGCACTTAGGATAGGAGATTAGGTCATATTCTAAGCACAGTGGCAATATAATCTTATGATTTTAAAGAGGATGAATATTAATTAATTATGATGGCCCATTTGTTTGTTTTGTAAGTTATAGGTACTGAACTACAGTAGGTAAACAAATATATTTTGCCCGCGAAGTGCTTACTCGTGTTTGGCTATTAGTGAATATTAAATATCATTGTGGGCAAACGATTTTCCAATTAACTGGGTATATTGTTACTTTTGTTCATTGGAAACATTACTGCTACGAATATAATTACAAAGTCTTTGATACGGCTTCACGGCAAATCAAAGCGCGAACATAAATGAAACGCCGTCTAGCTTAAAAGGTCGCATTCCAAATAAATTGAGTCCCCTTTTTAAATGTTTATTAAGTTTAAAAAAGCTGTATTGCTGGCGGATAATTTTGTTTGGGGAGTTTATTTTTTGTTGGGGCTCTCGGTGGTACGCGGGCAATCGTGACGTAGGTCGACATACAATTTCCTGTCTATGGGCGGTTCTGACCGCTGCTCTTTCCCGAGAGATTTAGTCTCGTCTGACAACCTGGAAATGTTCTCCGGATATAGGATGTCAAGCAACCAACCTTTGCTCTAGGGCTACCGAAATTGCTTCCGGCTGACGTTCGCCTTTGTACCGTTGCATACAGCAATTGTTTGAGATTGCACAACAACTATGAGAGAAAAAGAAAACTTTGAAGTGTCAAGTCAATAGGTAAACCTGTCGCCGCTCGTACATAGATTTTGACAAGCACTCTGGATGTAACAATGTAGGTACCTAGATAACAGAACAATTCTACGAGTAGTGTAGGAATAAGTAATTTAGAAAGCTTTTGCCTAATAGATATTGCATTACTTACATTTGTTTACATTTAACTCTGGATTTTACTTTATGCATAAAATATTAAGTAAAACTTTCCATCACTTATATATTTCCGTGAGAATCTTCCACTTCTGTGTGTCGTAAATCTATATCTTTCAATTTATTATTACTTATAGATCCACAAGATGTGAAGGAGCTAGTAAATTCTAAGAATATTTTCTTTCAGTTTACTAGGAAATGTCTTTGACTTGTGAAGATGTTTTTCTTCAATAATAGACGGTACTGTAATAGAGTTTTCTTTCCTGTAGGAGATAAATACATATTTTTTTACGAAAGTGTGTACGTGGGTTGAAGGTGGTCGTGGTGATAAATTAATGTTTATTATTTGAATTCATCTTTATTGAAGTAGTTGGGCTCCTTGTTTAAGCTAAATATTACATGACTGGTATTGCATTTTGTAACAAAATGTTGGATAATGGGTATTACAAATCTCCTTTACTCAAATTAGTGTGCAATTTTCTCTTTGAAGTGCCTACCTAAGTTACAAACGCTTATAAAAAAATGCCGTTGGACTTACACAGTCATCACGGAAAAGATAAAAGCGCCTTGTAAGTGAAGGTACACACAATTATGAATATTACGAGGAAAATCTTACTTTATTCTCCCTTTGAGATAACCAGTCCTATAGCCATAATACAGTTACTCATAAACTCTTAAAACCATGGCATGTACCTGTGTGCATTAAGATTTGTGTCAAACAATAAAATATTTACAACAGGAAAATCTCGCGAAAAGCAAAATGGACTATTTCCCATAAAATTATTTCCATGTCTCTTTGAAGACAATAACGTGCAGAGATTGGTCATGCTGACGATAAAAACATAATTGGTAGTTAACAAACTTATATTTCATAGGGCGCCTAAGGTTTGCTAGTAAAATAAAAGCTTTCAATCATACTTGTCATGGAACTTTTTCTATACATTTAGGTAAATGATGAAAAGTTAACTTCTTATTTATAGCTACCTACTACATTTAACAGTAAACAATAATCAGCGGTAAATAACATGTGCCGCTAACAAAACACACCTTTGTTGAATAGCTTATTACATAATTAATAGATGAGCATTGTTCGATAATTTATTTCAATAACTACAACCTCCCTTAACAATTGCGAGTAAATTGCATTACAATAAAACATTTACCTACAACGATATTTTCCGATTTTAAGAGCAACACGCAATGTATGTATATTGTATAAACCCGCGGTCTATATAAAGTGCTTTTTTGTGTTACATTGTTCGTTTTCACAGCGAACGTTTGGTTTTCCGATAGGCAAACGCATCAGTGGATACGATATAAATTATTCAATGCGAAGGAGCTCAGATGCGTTGGGAATATAGCGCTATTGATACACTAGCAGGCAGGTATTTAGGAGATAGTTATAGAGAAATGAATTTTCTTATGACCGTCGTCGTATTGAGGTCATCAGTTCCTAAGATCATTTCGTAGATGTTATTGCGTAAGTAGCTACATAGCTTTTAATGGAATTGAAGTGTATACTGTTCTATAAGTGTACCTATGTTTTGCAGAAACGTGTAAAAGTAAGTGCTTTCAGCCATACCGGCGTCCCACAAATAACTATCCGAATTATTCCGTTTCTGTTATAGTTTTATTACTCTAACAAATCAAACGTCTATAACATTTGAGAATAGGGCAATTGACAAATTCAACGCTAAATCGTCGAACAAACGATAATCGCCCGTCATTAGATAGTTCAAGTCCTGGCATTCAGTGGACGATTTAACGCAAGATTTGTGACCATCGAGGAAACTTGTGGATAACATACCTCTATATACTTTTGCGCGAACAAGGAGAAAACGGGGGTAACAGCGGGTTGGAAGCATCACAAATGCATTTTAGATGCGGACCCAGTTGCGGAATAAAAGGAGTGAAGAGTTTTCTGAACGTTCTCACATATCTATAGGTTATTTGGAATAAGTAGTGGGTGATATTGTAACCGTGCTCCCGGGGAGTACGGTATATGCAGTAGGTATCTACACTTTATACGAACATAACTAATTGAATGTGTGTCAGTAACTCGTGTAAGCTGACGCAATAAGTTCAAGACATTGCTAGACCGAGACCCAGATAATTGTTATCGTATCGGAAATAGGTAAATGATAGGGAATATCGTTTTTGCATTTGGGTTTTATGCGACGCAAAATGTAAATGGGGTGAACGTGTGACGGAATGATCTAAACTATATGTGTTTAGGTATACGTTAGCCATTGCGATTTTATCTCCCAATCAGAATTCACGAAATCACAAACTTTGATAAATACTAATAGTTGGGGCTCAATTTAAACAAGGGTCGAAGTTTACTCTGCCAATGTTGTGTTTATTTGGAACGTAATAAATAAACTTCACTGTTTACATAATATACAGCTTAATAATAACGTCATTCATAAACATTTACACTAACATAATATTTTGTACAATTTTCATCATTTGTTTTCACAATACATGTCTAAAAATAGAAAAAATATATCAGCAACAGTAATTAGCGTGTTATTATTTTTCATCAAATCATTCGATTAAAACTAAAAACAATTAGTAGTTAAGCGTAACTTGTTGTTAATAATATAAAACAATAAAGCTTATTTATCGTATTGAATATTACCTATGTTTATTTAATCTTACAGCGATTTAATTATTTATTATTACGTTGAACTTACACTGACTGATATAAGTGCATTACACTGCGAACAAGAAAAATAATGGGTACGGATAAGAATTGTGTCCCTATATATAACTTGTTAATAAACTATTCCCTTAATTAACAGAGTATCTAGTAACAAAGGTATACTCAGATATAATAATTAATCTAATAATTACTAAATTAGGCAGAAGAGGTATTGACTTATCAGAAATATAAAAAATAAAAATTAGGTAATTTCTGGAAAAGTATTGATGTCAACTGACATCACATAAACCCAATTAGGTAATAATATTTAACACGTGGAATGTTCAAAATTTATTGAGGGCGATAACCCACATTCTTGGGTCAAAAAACTTCCAAAAACAGTGCACGAGTAACATATAGATCTTGCGCATGCCGTTTTCAGTCTCACACGTTTTGAGATAAGCCTAACTTACTATCTTAAGGAAGCACGTATAGTACAGAAGAATGCGCAATCTCTGCAAAAGCAGAGGTCAGCTCCCGATGTAATAATAAATGAACTTTAATCTCGAACAAAAGAGACCGCACAGATTAGCTAACCTAATAATGAACGTTATGTGCAATCTGCTAGGTCTTAATACGAAATAAAGGTCAATCGTTGTTAATTAAAATATGGATAGTAATTTAACTTCGCAATACTAATGTGTTGTATAATCGTAAGATTATAGTCCCTATGCTAAAAACAAACAAAGATTATGTCAAACTGTTGTAAGATAACGAAAACTACATTCGTTTTATGCACGTTGCATGTCAAGCAAACATTTGTTGTTTAGCTTTACGTATGTATATACGTAAAGCTAAACAACAAATATTCGCATAGCTACTCGTTCGCAGTCCAACTTCGATTCATATGTCAAAATGCAACATTCTTTTCATTCCATCTGCAATAAAATATGAAGCCTTGAATTATTATCCAGCACGTACACTGTACAGCTTTTGAATGCTTTAAAAATAAACTACTTGCTTGGAAAGGTGTTTCTGGTAAAAAGCAGCTCGAATGTTTTTTTTCTTGCTTGCGCAGCTTGCTTCCTTTTCTTTAGATCTATAAAGAAAAGACATCCTTCCTAGCTAGCAGTGTTGCGAACTAAGTTGTTTGTTGACTTTGTTGTTATTTTGAGTCAATATTGAAGTGGATTAAAAATAACTTAAAGACGTCTTTAAAGGACATTTCAGATAAAACGTCAAAGCAAGATCACGTGTGACCTATCACTATTTAGAAACAGAATCTTTGTACGTAAATACAACAGAAATTAGAAACAATATTAGCGATGCAAACCAGAAACGAGACTGAAAAACGTAAAGTCTTGTGACTTCCATATTCTCGTGCAACTACGTTTACCTACTCATAACAAACCGACACAAATTCTATTTGCTCAACGAATACAAAGCAACCGTTGAAATCCCGTTCGATCCCTTCGGATACACATTTGAAAACATGGTTCTGATTCGAGTTCAGCCACGCTTAAGTTAATCTGGCGAGCTTCGGCGCGATCACTACCGAATCACATCAGATGTAGCCACTGTTGCGACCACTTGCTCATTGATACGATGTATATGTCTACTTCATTAAGCAGTATCTACCTAAGTATGTCCATTGGGGCTTGCTTCTCGAACATATTCAGAAAGTTCACATACGATCTCAATTACTTTGATTAGTGTTCATGCCCTCAATGAATGAAAACAAGACAAACGATAATTATGATGACGCATTCCATATACAGAAAAAACAATCAAATATTTCTACGCGTCGCGGTTTAATTGGCACGTACAACCACGCAATATAAATATGACAACAACTGCGGAATGAATTCGATCAAAATATACGTTCAATATGAAATCCTGTCACGAGTCACTATAAACTAACTAGTCACTATTGCCTCGAATCCCCTTTAATCCGCGTGGTCTGGAGCGCAATACCAATGCCAATATGCCGAATCTGTATCGAACAATTGAATTGGCACTGATAATTTTTTTCAACAAACCCAATTTTTAGAACAGGCTTTTGTTGATTGTGAAATGCAAATGAATACCACATGTGCCTACATGTAGATACCTGGTGAACACGACATGTGAATGAACTGATGCTGAACATAAAAATAATATGGCATATTATGTTTGTAATTCATATTGTAGTTTTAACTATCTATATAGGTATGTGATGTTATTGTTGTATTCAAATTAAAGATTATAATTTTAGAAAAACATACTTACCTATTGGGGGGTGGTTGAGGCGAGAGTTAAGAAAATATTTGCAAAATAAGTGTAGAATAGAAATTATACGTAAATGGTGACATACGTAAGTAATCAAAAGTTTTCTTAATGCTTAGTTTTTGTAAGTTTCAAATGAATATTTTATTTACTAGACCTATCAGTTACAGACAATACGTATCCTACCAGTTCTACAAAATTCGAGTTGCAATCAAATCCATCTGTACTGTGTAAGCTGGATACAAAAGTAAAATCGTGTTCCGAATACGGACCATCGGCGTAATCGAACCTGGCTTTTTAACTCGAATCCAAAAGATTTTGTTACTTTATTGTATTTTTGCACATGTTGCTTTTTAGGTCTATAGCTTACAAGAGTTTTAAATATAAAAAAACTCGTTCAGAAAATAATATATACGGCGGCGGCGGCTTGTCATTTCCAATATGTTAATAGGATAAATTGGCGCGGGCATTATACAATTTAACGAACTCAATAACGCCTCTGTGAGGAGATGCATTGTGATGTTGAAAGAGGCACGGGTGTCACCGCTATTGTACATCTGACGTTTTGGCCCGACCTTATTTGAATTGCGAACACCTCCGAGCGATTCAAAATGGGAGCAGGAACGATTTTTTGCTCTTCATGAATGAGATCAGCGAGATCCGAACATCGTGTTCATGGCACTTAAAAAGTCATAAATTAACGTTGGTCGACCGCGAGCGGGAGAGGTGAGCTTTTACGTGAATAATGACCCTAAAGTAGTCAGCTGAAGGTATCAAGTGGATCCTTAAACATTTAATCGTAATGCTAGAATATTTTAATAATGAAAAGCAAAATTCTGAATCCAGTAAAAAGACACGATTACGTAATTTAAAACTTTGCTATCGTTTTGCCATACTTTAGAATAAGCATGAAAATGCAGTTTTGCTCCGTTTTGTAAATTATTTTACCGTGGCTCGTTAAAAGCACCTCGAGAAACAGAAGGTTCGCTGTGTATCGTTGGGTGAGATCGCGGTTGCTTGCTAGCTCTAGTCCAAATTGCCGCGGTACTCCACGTCGGGGGCACTTAAAGGGCTATAAATTAGTGGAAGCTGCCCACAAACGGTAAGGTGGGCGGTCTGCCACGTGAATAATGGCCGCGGCGAGACCACCAAGCCTCGTGATGTAAAAAAATCCGCAATAAACAAAACATTATTCGTAAATAATTTTTAACATTTTGTGGTTGAAATTCCTCCATTAATTTTGCTCTTGTCATCGCCGCCCATTTCAATGACAGTCGTTGGTTTCATAAAGCAATGTTTACAATAGCAGAATCGATGGAGCTCAAAATGAGCAGTGAGATGAAATATAAAATGCTCTGCGTCGTCTGTTTTTACTTTAAAGGATATCAGTCTTATAATTTTAATAAGCAGTAAATATTAAGCTAGAATCAATACTTAGTTAATTCGTGAAAACAATGAGACAGATCACACGATGTTGATAATAATATTCCAATGTAAATACCCACGGCCCAGTAATAAGATAAATAAGGGTGTTAAGAATTTATTTGTTTCTCTGACCTGGATTATCACTGAGTCTGAAAACTAATAATTGAACCTACATTATAATTATACCCCTACACATTTATGAAGCTATTCAGTCCAAATGTTTTGATTACACTTCGTAACAAGGATGAACCAACTACGAATACCTAAACAAACCGATATTAGTAAAGTTTATAATAACACAGCACAAATAATAACCGTGAAAGTTAAAATTCGCAATACTACGAAAGTGAGTTATTTTACTAATTAATTTGTTTGTTGTTGCAGGTAAGCTTTGTTTGTGTACAGACAGCAGTATGAAAACTCCTTCGCGGTAAGTCATTTACAGACAAACAATTATTTACAACTATGCCGAAACAGATATAACATCATCAATATTCTTACTATTGACATACGTAGCTGTAAGTTCTAGATATCCAGCATATCGGTGTTAAGGTCGTATTTTCACCAAAACAATCGTTTTAATATCAAAACAAAGAGACGCGACTGTCTATGTTGATAAGTAATTGGGTCAGACACGGGTCAAGTCTGGTCACAGCGATCTGGTGATAACCTAGCACGCGTTCCAGCGACGTCACATCATTATGTCGAACACGTATCTATGTTATTATATCGAACTCATCATGATACGAAACGCTGCGAATTAGGTTGGCACTCAAATGCGCAGGACATTTCTTCTCTAACGAACTCTGGTCTTATGTCTGCTCATTGATCTTTAGGTACATAATTTCTTGATGGTTTATCTATTGTATACCTAATCTTCACAAATTCATAGTGAAGTCATGTGTTGAATTGATATTGTGATATAGGGATTCTGCGTGTAACGTTTAATGGAAAGCAGGTCAGATATCCCATGGTTAGGTTGGCGTGCTATCGCATATAACTGGCGGAAACCAGCTACTACGAATATCGTCTCTCTGTCTCTCCTTGAGTAAGAAGCATAAAAATGATAAAGCTAGTATGATTTTATTAATTTATTAATTGCCAAGATGCAGGCCCTTGACATTCTTTTCAGTTCGCGGACAATCTTATGATAGCTAACAATATTTTTACGATTTGGAAATGCCAGACACATCCGAATAGGAACTATATCAGCTAAATTGAGGTCATTGTTTCCGTTTATTTGCCGTAGTTTTATATCACTGCACTCAAAAGTTAATTGATAGGAAAATCAATTTCAATTGCCACCTCTTTAAAAATAAACTTGTCGATATTTTTTTCAAATGTTATTTTTTGGTGAACCAGTTAAGTTAGGTTAGTTTCATGATTTTGTGTTGACCCACGAATTTCTTTTTATCGTTGCAATTTAGCTCGAAATATTTATGGCCGTTTATTTGGTAAAACATTTTCCCGGGGGTGTGAAACACAACTAGTGTGTCTATAAACCAGCTGTACGTGCGTTATTCTGGAGCTAGAATTTATCTTTCTACCTAGACCATTCTACACTTGACTTTCTATTTCCGGAGGATTGCAAGCGGTATCCTGCGGGATCTTCGTTGCGATAAATGAGGAAACTTACTTCCCGTCGGCTTTGTCTTAGCTAAGTGGGATGCTCCACGATTGAGAGTTCATTCCGCACTCGCGCTCTAAGATCGAATGAACGTCGCTCCTTAATAGATATACTCGATTATTAAGATCTTAATAAGCCATTTAGTTAGCCATTAGATAACTGGTGTGATGCTGAACACAGCTAACTGGCTATTAGGTACTTACATACCTAGTTTTACAAAGGTATTTCCATTTACCTTAAGTTAACATGAGCCTCCAGTAAAACACGTCATATTCAAAAGTGTTTTATATGTTTTAATATTTTAACGTTACGATACCGTATGTGTTTTCGAGAAAAGCAATATTGTATTGTGTTCAAAGAAAAATATTGCAATGCCGTTCTCGCGCAATTTCGCAGCCATTGCTATTTCATATGGTGCATATTCCGTTCATTTGTTCTGGTTTTTTGCAGATGCTTTCCCGGCGTGAATATTCATGTTCAGAGGCCGTCATAAATATGTAAACACTTTTGAACTCCTCGCCTAGGTGCGCGCAACTTTAAAGTGTAGCAGATAACACCTTTGCTTAGGAATATAAGGGATAACTGTTGCTTTATTCTAAACATAAACAAGTCGAAAGATTGGATTTTAAACTAGGACTCTTCTAACTTAGGACGATTGAATTAAAAATGTAATCGACTTAGCACCGTGCAGCTTACAACATCTAGGCTGGAGCATAATCCATTAGCCATATTTGTTTTCAACTCAGTTAGTTAATATGTTAATTTCACAACGTAAGCGATATAAAATATCCGTATTTTTTCAAACAGTTAAATAAAACCATAGAAACACCCATAAAACTGAATAGGCACACAAAGATCACCCACTTAAACTTCAAAAGAAATCCTCGTGATTACGCCACACTCATTTCATTATCACATAAAGAAGAGCGAAGCCCGCCTGGCAACTTTAAAGAATGAAAGTTTCAGAATAAATTGAGAGTTTCCGAAATAGGGCGCGCTAACGGCAACTCTATCAGACCACCTGCGTCCAAGATTCGAGAATTTAGATTAGTGCATCACGAGTTGGCGTATTCGCGGGAAGGCAACGTCTCTCAAAGTTTTCTCCCGCGGAAATCGTATAAATGTTAATGAAAGTCAGACGTCTCTAATGAGATTACCGTTCCCGTGAAATTGGATTCGCGTGGGACTTCTTTAATTTTCATTCAACGCGAAAATTAGGTAGATTTGGGCACGACTCGACTGCCATCTGACTGATTCACATTGCAGGCCTCTATAGAGTTATTATATCTGTTTGAGGTGCTTTATTCAGGTTGATGTTACCTTTGTGTTTGTAATTGGCTTATAGATATTTACTGACTATAGAATAATCGCATCTGTGAGCGTGATACATTTATCACTTATTAAGAAATTTGTTGTTTTTCAAAATCTTTAATACCTCGCACAAACTAATGGATGTATTTAAATAACCACATCAAATCATCATTACGTTAGTAATCACTAATTTATTATGTCCAAAGACATTTCAAATTGAAAGAAACGCTTAAAAACGAACACGGGAAAATAAATACAAACATTGATACATTTTCATCTTAAAATTTATAGCGACGCAGTCATCGTATATGCTGGTTCAATCAGTCAGAAGTCCCAGCACACGTCATGAATATCGCAGCGGCATGTTCTGCAATATTCACACCTATCTGTCGCTACACCTATCTTTATGGAACGTTTTCTGCATGACGTAGGTACGCAAATACGAAATTTCTTCGCATTTTCACTGTTATTTTTCTAATACCTTCCCCGAATTTTATTGTTAGGTAATGGTTCCAAATTGACGGCTGCGTTTCGTTATACATAATTCGCTATTTTACTGCTAGCAATATTGTTTGTAGGAATAAATAACCTGTAGTCAATATGTAGGTATATAGAAGCTTTAGAACACAGAACTACTATAAGTATAATTGAGTGGTCCAACTCGTGCCACTATTTAAACATTAGATAGGACCGTAACTGCACGGTGCATAAGCTCAAACAAAAACACTCTAGTCACGTCTCGTCTGTGTGGCAGTAGCGAATGCATGCTCAAATAGATGCCCCGATACCTACGTACCGCCACTGACAGTTCTGAAATTGTGGCCGAAGTCATAAGCTTAATGAGAGCGTTTCTTAACTTTTTCGATGAGAAGAAGATAGCTAGGTGTTAACACGTAAGTAATAAAGCATTCTTCCATCTATTTTTGATGACCAAGTTCGGAATGAGAATACATCTAGGTATGTAGCTCGGTTGTTAAGCTTACCAATGCAGGATTTACTTAGTACTTGGCATTAGTATGTACAGTGTACAGAGGGCGCGGAGAAGCATGGCCAGTGCGGCGTTAAGCGATCGCTCCGTGTGCCGCAAATTGAGAGGCTATCGGCTCAGTGCAAATTGAAAGCGCTCCCAAATTGCAGCAGACCTTTGTATTTGTAACCAGGGCCGGAGCGTCCAGAATCAATCAGGGTAATGGGGGTTTGTCCGAATCTGCTAGGATTAGTCGCGGTGGGCAACCCTCGGCCACTACGGCAACAGACTTTCCAATCGCCCAATGGCGGCCCTTTGTCGAATTGATTGAATGCCCTTTATCTACTCCCTCATTTGAATTTCGAACCGTGATCGTAATAAGAATCAGATACATTTAAGATAGCAGCAAATTTCACTTAAAGTATACTTTTATAAAATGCTCATTATAATTTGCAACTTTGCTCACGAACTGCAAATTTTGGTAATTTTGTATTCAGTTATGAGGGTGAAAAGTTATTTCGCGCCCACCTGGGTTAAGCGTGTTTTAATTTAAAGTAACGTTTGTATGTTCATAAAAATATAAAGGTTAAACTTAAAGTTCGGCGACTTATTCTGTCTTTAAAATGACTTGAATAAATACAAGGTTCAAATTCGGCAACATTCGATTCCATAGGTGTTTGTTTATCTAAGTTACGCCGTACTATGAGTTTCGACCTGGGCTAAACCTACGGAACGTACTAATTCAGAATATACGATATCAACACAGCTCGTTTCTTAGTACAGAGGTCACAATAGACCGTGGATCAAGCAACAGCCGTCGCTCCTAAATCTAAATGTTAATGTGGTTGATAGCTACAACGAAGTTGATTCTCCATCTTCATTAACGATAGTCTGAAATTTTGATTATAGCTAGAATCATTGTGAAGGTAATGCCATTCATTCATTTGAGTAGAAGGATAGGTTATTGTTACAGACTGAAGCTTAGTACAGCTTATGTCTACACAATAGTAGTAGTGACCACGTAAGCCCATAACGTGACCTACACAAAGCATTTACAGATTGCGAGCGAGGCTGCGGTGCGCCGCAGCGAGGCACAAAGCTTTGGGAAATGTTCGTACTCACCGGGCCTAACAATTAGCGTAATAGACGTTTGACCGGCCACCGCGCCATCCTTTATAGTTGTAAATCACTACATGCACAGATGTGATCTCAATTAGTTCTTGCCTGCTATAGCATTCAGTCTTACGTCCATGTTCGCTTCATATTTCATGAGAAAAAAAATACACTCAGGACCAACGTAATGTCCTCTGGGGATTCAAAACGAAGTTACCCGACCCGTGTGCACATGTTTTGCAAAATTAGCTGAAACAGTAATTTTGTAAGCTAAGAAAAAGTGGGAAATGAGCTAACAACTTGAATGTTAAAATGTAGCGGATACATAATTGTGTGCTACAGAGCCGAAGTTCTCTTTGTCTGAAACAATGAGTTTCAGTGAGGCAGCACGCGTCTGTCTAGACTAGGGACAGTTGGTATTGCGGACGGGGCAGAGCGGCATACGAATGAAGAATGGTGGACTGGGGACAACACGTAACTACGTATCGCTTTGTCACGTCACTATTGTGCCGGTAAACGGTAACCGGCGATATTTTACACTCGGAAATCTTTTACTTGTTCGTTGAACTGTTGAACATTAGGGGAATATATCTTTCCAGACATTTTCAAATAGAACCCGCACCAAGGTACATTTATTACTACTTTTGAAATAATATCTAAAAGAATTTTAGTTCGCTTTTGGTGTGAAAATGAAAAACACGAGAAAAGGTCTTTCCAAAGTGAATCGAAATCATAAGCTTTTTGATGAAAATTTAATGGGAAGGTAAGTTTTTCAAGGAGATTAAAACTCGACAAAATAACAACACTAAGCTTAACCCTCGTTCTCATTATGTACATGGACATTCTGCCTTTGAAACATATCTCGTTGAGAACAACCCTCCACTGAAGGGGTCCTTTTAAATACCACGATAGTGCTAATTAAGTGTGAAGTGTTGTACTAATTACTCTACAGTACGAACAAAGAACATGCACTCCTTTATTAAACAAAGATGGTAGATTGCATCAAGTTTGTTGCTAATATATTACGGGCGTGATTTATGGCGAGTTGTAAACTAAAAACAGTTTAAGGATCTGGCTTGAGTTAGCTTGGCTGTAAGGCCCAGTTAGAAAATTGCGGGACTATAGTACGGAACTGTAAACGGCGACGGTCGGTGAAAGTTTATAATCAATTCAATCCCGTGACGTTACGCGTTGTTCAGCTCGTTGTTTAGCAACAAGAAAACTTTACTGTTGGCATTTTCGCTTCCCGCAAAAATGTTGGTAAATGTTTTTAATAAACAGTATATGAACAACCGAAATTGTAATTTTACTCATTCGTTTAAATTATGGCTTGGTATAAATGTCTGCGGGAAGCCACGGTTCTCGGGCAATACCTACGGATACATGAATTTTGAAATTCCACGAGTAAAATTGTATGACGTGTTGTTTTGTGTTTACTGAAGTTGAAGTTCTTCCGCACAGCATAGGAATACCGTCAGTATTGATGCAGATCCTATTGTATTTCAACAGCAGCTATAACGAATATGTAGGTATGCCTTTTGGACATAAATTTCTACTTGTTGCTCTATTGTTATTAGCAACCTCAGTTTCACTAAAATTAATTATTCTAATTTTGATTCCCCCGAAATTATTTTGCCGAAGTTAAGTATGTCCTGCTATAAAAAGGTTCTAGTAAGATTATAATAGCTCTATCAGATTCATGTTTCATGTCCTTTATGTTGGAAAATGACATATCGGCTCGCTGTTGTCTTCATAAAATACATTGGTCGCGTGTTGATCAGATCATGGAGTGCGTTGTCAATTTTTGGGGTGAATTTATTGATTGATTCGGTTAAGCCGAAACAAAACTCGATTTGCCTTATCCTTCGGTTAAAGCGGCGGATTTTTATGTTTCATATGGCTCCCCACCCAATCTGTTTGTTTAGAACGCAATTTTAAAATACCCTTTTTTATGTTGCTTGTTAGGCAGATATTGTTTTAATGAAAATTAAATTGCTAATTTTCAGACTTGATAAGTTTGAAATTATTAATGAACTGTTCATTTAGCTAGCAGTAGGTTGCGTATTGTTTGTACCGTTGCCTGTTTCGCCAAAAACTTTTGATCAAATAAATTAAATTGTAAATATAGTATGGCCATAACCGCTGTGCACTCCCTGAGGTATGCAAGGCGAGGTGGGAGGCGAGGAAAAAAGAGCATAAATTCACATGAGATCAATACACGTCAGACAAATCTAACGATATCAGTTTTCATTTCTAAGGCAGGACTTATGGCGGAACGGTGGTCGGAATCTATATTATGCTCGATACTGTATTAAAATACCTAGACAGTTGATGAATGAGAACTAAAGTTAAAATTCAAATCAGGATTTTTTTTATTGAAAATTTACTATAATTACAAACAAATAGATATATGTAGATAGTATAAGAAGTTAAGTTATTCCGACATAGATTCTGTTTCAACTTCATCTTCCATTTCGTCATCATCTTCATCGTCCGTGTCGCCATTGGAACTTGAATCAGAGTCTTGCTTTGTTATGAATGAATCGATAATATTATCGAACCTAAAATCGCGATTCCAGTAATCATTTTCATTTTTCTGGACATGATATTTCATGATCGGTAAGCTTTCTCTGTCTACTTTTATTTTCTTGAAATATTCAGCCACTTTAAAAATCACGGTTTTTACATCTCGAGATAACGCACGACCCATCTTTGAATTTTTATCTCATGTGCATCTGACATTGACGGTCCGATACAAATGACACTACCTGCCGCCACGAGCGTTGACGGCGGACTGACAGACCGCGTCACCCTCCGCCTCTCCGCGCGTACCTCAGGGAGTGCGCAGCGGTTATGGCCATACTATAGTAAGCAATAGACTAACAATAAGCAAGGTCTATCCCGGACTAGGTAACCATTTTCCCACATTTTGTATGTACCTACCCTTAGTACTACAGTAAGCATGAAGGTGTTGCTGCTGTCGTAATAAAGTTTGTAACATAAGAAGTAGCCGCGACTATACTGAGGATTATTTCCGCCTTATTCCCAACAGCCTAAAGTTTGTACAGTGAAAAAGGCAATTGTTTCTGCACGCCGCGCTCGAAACATTTTTACGTTTTGAAAATCAACTCGTTCCTTCCCCACGGGTTAGTCGTTGGAACTTAATATTTTTGCTGAAATTCGCAGCGTTCTGGAAACAAAGAACTGTCATAACAAATCCAGTTAGACCTTCCGATTTTATACACGGTAACGCAATCCAAATTTTGGGAATCGGATATGCTCTAAGCTTTGTTTGCAATTTTACTTTGGTCACACATGAGAGAAATTCCTGTTTGCTGAAAATATTTCTACATCGGCAAGTTAGAATAACTAGAATCGTGTCTTTATACGTATGTAGGTACTAAATAAAAAAGATTAAGATTAAAATACTTCAACAAGAAGCTTCACCCATTACTCTGGGTTTGTCTGAAATACTTTGCAAGTTAATACCTTAAACTGAAATCTAATTTAGTTCCACGTTTCTACATTAATTTAATTTCCTCGTATCCATTGAGTTCGAGTGACATGAAGTGTTAATCAATTAATTAATGTACAAAGTTCTTGAAAGACGGTATGTAGGTATGTCCCCGATGTTTCAAGTTTCTATCCTAAATAACTAATACGGGTAAGTGCGAAGGAACTTGTTTCTATGGATTCCTACACAAGAGCACATTTAAGATACTTGACTACTTGATGCTCACAAGGAAGCAATCAGTGTTAATATGAAATTCTTAAATGTTTTATTTATAAAGTATTCATTTACGGCGTGGGTACCTAAAATGAAAACAGAAATCTGACTGAACCACGTTCACTGCTGATTGGTTGAAATACGTACTGATTTCCGATATGAATATTTAGGTTTGTCATAAGACCGTTGCTATGTACTTGAGGCGAAAACTAGAAAACGTAGACAAAATTAAAATACGCGGGCTAAAAGCATGCCCGGAGTTTGTTCAGCTACCTTTGAAAAGCGGGAAATTATAGCAATTTCAACTAAAATTTCTAGGTTAATAGAATAATATTCTCAACTTAAATTTTAATATAATTTCGGTTGTTTGAATAAAGTGTAGGATGTCTGAAATTCTAATTTTCCGCAGTGAGCATACAAATTTTGAGGTCAGGTTATCCAAACTTGAGAATTATTTAATACATTAATAATCACATGCTGAAAGTGGCTGCTGGTTTTCATTTCGATTTCTCCACTGTATTTCAAATAGGACTGAATTAATAACGATATGGTTACAAATAATTAATTTGCCATTTCAAGACTTCTTATTCTTACTGAGGATACTGGGATATAAAAAAAAATTGCAACAACTGTATTAGTTAGTAGAAGAGAAGGACACTTCGAAATAATCAAACACACCCTGGTCTCCTAAACTCAGTTACTTATCAGATGATATACGATTATGATCTCGGGCATTCCATCTTCGAAGTACTTAGATACAGCTGGTCCAACATCATGAATCATGTTATTGTCATTACGTCTCACCTTTGATTAATTCCGACCATTCCTAGCCTTAATTATGCACGGTTTAGTTGGCACTTCAGGCTATGTGCCGACAACAATAACATAATTGCTTCTAACTACTGCCTGCCAATCAATAGTGCATAAGTGGCAGCACGTATGCTTAGCGCCTTAGCTATTGTTATTAGGTACTGCCGAATTATTTCATTAGTTAATATAACATCATGTATGTTTTGCCCGATGGCATAAGCAGTATTTGTGTTTAATATAAAATATCACTTTGCCAGTACCTATATTTTGGAAGTAAAACTGCAAAATGTTGTATGACATCGCAATGAAATTAGGGGAGCTACTTTGAAGCTAGAATTTATAGAGTATCCCTCTTTCCCCAAAACAACATAATTTTTCCACAATATACGTCATAACTGCACGTTATAAAGGGCCGCTTGTTAACTATAAACGGCAACAAAGAAGCATTGCACACCAAGAAACGGACCCAAACAGCGCATTTCACGTGGTACTAGCCAATTTATTTGTGGTTAAGTGCACACAATAAATTTCTCAAATGGCCCGTGCTTACACCGACGAAGGCTGTCTGCTATTTATTTCCTAAGTCCGTGGTTTATCGTCGAATCTACGAACGCATTGTACTAGACAATAGAGCTTAGATTTGTCGCGTGATGTGATAATAAAAACCACGTATTACGCTCTATTTGTCGCTGCAATATACGCTTTATGGCGCTTTTATGGGCGTGCGTAAACTTAAGCTACTGAGAACAAAATACATTTACCGTTGACCTTCCTAAATGAAAGAAATGGGCTCATCGAATCTACTAAATTCTACACGAAGTTATTGAATATTTTGAAAAAATAATTTGCGGAAAAATAATTGAACAGCAAATTTTGATTAAAGTCCTAATTGTTTTGACGTAGAAACCGATGAGCCGAGTCGGTAAACAATTAGACTTCAATCAAAGTAAACAAGGGCAACGGCGAACAACAGGGCCCATAATAGGCACTGAACGTTTCTCGAAAACAAAACGAAACCATTCAAGACTTGATTAAACAACTAAGTCACTACAACTACCAACTACTGCATGGAAATATAAGAGTCTTTCGAATTTAGTTTGCGTAATATTTTCTGACGTCTACGTGGAAACTTAGTCGATCCGAAAATGAAATAAAACTGAATACGTTGGGAAATACACCGGCGGCGTCGGGTTTCTATGACGACAGTAGACGTCGGGCTATCAAACTGTCACGACAGTGGCGCTGGCGATTTCAAAACCGCAACGAAGAAAACTGGAAGGTATTTAAAAGTGAGAAAGTTTTGCAGCATTTTTCTCTGAGTAAATTGGATATCATTGTGTTGCTAGGTGCTTACTTGTCACAGAATATAAAACTTCGTTTCAAAGTTTGTTTCTAACTTTTTTAATTTAAATAAACCATTACAATAAATCCTAATGAAACCAAAACCTATTTTCGGAGAACAGCAATCACCTTGCGGAGCAGTCTACATTAATTTTAAATATGCAGTTTCTTCTTATTACTTGTTGGTAATAAAAATAAGGGGGGTTCGCAAAGCGTTAATGGCCGGTGTTAACGTTCGTATTTATGCACCGGCACGTTAACAAGACAACATTACACTGCAGAGCAAACTTCGTGTCTCAAACTTTATAATTAATGCCCTGTTTTATAATTTGCCCACCGTGCGCAGTATTAAAGTTGCGAGGTGATATTTCGGCCACGCGGTGTACGGGGTAACGTACTAGATTAGGATGAACTTTTAGAACTAGCGCATCAGCTTTGTATAACACAATCAACATTGAAGTAGGTAGGTACGTGCTATCGCATTGTAAGAGCATATGCAAATAATAATTGCGAACGCCAGTTACCTATATTAATTCTGAGCGAAGCTGTTTTTAGCTGAAATTTCGAAATTATAATAATATTACGAGTATCATTGGCATAATCGTAATGATAGTTGAGTATTCACTACCTATCATTTATTTATTCACCAAAGTTAATCCGATTAATTAGTCAATATTGGTGAATGGTCTATTTTTTTTATCACGCGCATTCATGATCATAGCATATACTTATTTTAGGGTCTATGTTTAGGTTTTATACGTCTCGTGAATAATATCAAAGTCTTATTGATATTACTTACTTAAATATCACGATGACGACTCCTGTCTGTAATTGCCTTTTTATCGACACACCAACACAACATTCACTAAATGCAAGAGTTAAATAACTGTACTGACGAAAACGTCTGTAAGTTCCACAGTGAACACACACTATTAAACACAAACATTTATTGCAACATACCTTCCTCGTTATTTGCACTGACAGACAGACGACGCTCAAATACAAATACTGCCAGAAATATATGCCATAAAACTTTCGGACGTAACTGGCGAACATGAATTCAACCTAGTGCTTACTGAAAAAACAACACTCAATAAAATAAACAAAAGGCTCTCAAATTGGAAGTGTAAAGCTTTGAGCGGAACTGGGCCAAAATTGCCTGGAACTTAACGGCGTTTTTTTAACGGTCCAACCAAAAACTGCTGTATATCTGTGTTCATTTGCTTCCCAAGCTGACCATAACTACACGGTTAGTGGCCAGGCTTTAGCTCCTAAATGCTGCAAACTTGCTTGCAACTTTGTTTTCAGTTTTTAGTGTACACTATTGGAAATGCGGATTTATTTAAGCAGGTATCTACGTTCACATTTTAGAGCAGCTTAAGGATATCACGTACAGTTACATGGTAACTTGTGTTTTGTATACTCGATATGCTTGAAAATAATAGCGTTTCTCTTTATTGGATTCTTTGCGTACAAACAAAGGAAACCTAACCAAAAATCCTTTTGTATTTCCATCGAAATTCTGGCGAAAGAAAATTCAATAGTACTTTTACATAGCACTAAAAGAAAACCCCAATCACGATTGGTGATTGCCTTTTATATAACACGTATTTTAGCTTGGAACCTACATAAAATGGTATGTTTTCATTAATACTAGAGTAGCTACCTAATCTGCTTTTTCTTAAGCAACGGCAATGGGCCACTTACGTAACCTTATTATGATCATTATGCCCTACATAATTTCATATAAATAAGCCGTTTTTCACAATTCCTAATGGTACGTGAGGGTACAATTTGTAAATCCTAATAACTGACGTCATGTAAAAGCGCACTCCACTTTGCCCGTCGTTGCATTCGAGGGTCGGCCATACAGGGGCCCACGGGAGACTTTTGGAAGCCAAATTGCTTCAGATGACTATTCAATGCGGCCTGCCTCCGCTCGAAACTGCCTGTCAGGAACTCGCATAAAGCTTCCGTTCTGTGCAAGCTGTGAGCACCTTGTGTTTAGTTAAGTATAGGTTTCTAGAATATCGTAGTAGTGGCGTCTCTATGAAATCTCTTTGGTATATAATCATGCAATGAACTGTGTTTTCAAAGACCGAATTACTTTCAAAGCCTAATTGCCTTAATTTGAGCGGTGCTTCCAACTTTTATTTACTGAAGAAATCAAATCATAACCAAACTGTCGTTTTCATAAATTGACGGCCATTTCCTGACAACTGCCGCAAATTTTCCCAAGTAAATAATAACTTTTTATTCGATTCTCTTTATTGTTTTGAATTCATTAATTGGTTAAAGTTTGGAACAGTTAGCGACCGCGACATTTTGTAAATGATCTCAGTTACATGAAATACGCGATAAGTTTTTAGATCCTAATTGGAAATCAACTATGTACGCAAACAACAGCCCCTACCCATCGCTGGGAAGTTTTGAACTACGAGTACATGCCTCGTAATTTATAAAACGAATTTTATTATTTTCTCATTAGGTGTATCAAACAACAACTCGCGTTAGGCCCGAAAGTGTCGACCAACTGACTTTGAAATGGGTTTCTTTCATTGCTTTCAAGGCAATATTCAAGACAGGGACAATACAATGTTATGTACCGAAATGAAGGTAACATTTCCCTAATAATTTAATTAAAGATTTGAAATAACCTTTACCATTTTTTTCATATGGATCTCCTCGTCGACATACCATTGATAATGTTAGGTAGCTAATACAATACATATAATACATATGTACGTGAATGTTGGTTCACCTGTAATTGGCGACTGTGTAAGCCCTTTACTACCTAAAACCTCCTATTTTGTTAATTTGTACACGGAAGCTGTTGGTGTTCCTTTCTTAAATAAATAAATAAATAAATAAGTAGCTAAGGTTTAAGTAACAATTGTTAAAAATGAAAAAGCAGTTTGCCAACCAAATATATGGAACCATAGTATGGAATTCAGAAAATCCTGTGCATTCCATATGAATGCGACGCATAATAGATGCCACACAAGAGCCAGTATCATCGAGCAGATTCAATCCAATTAGCATAAAACATCTGGCAAAGAATTTAGAGTTGGCTAGTTACGAACGGGATTGGAGACAAATGAAGCGGGGACAGCTCTCGACTGGGTGCTGCGCCCCGGCACACGGAGATCCACTGATGAAATTACACAAAATGCTAATGAAAGTCGCTGCTCGGGTGAGATTAGCGTCGTCGCTGTGAAATTGGACCTGTTTAGAGGCCAATTTTACTCCGATCCGGGAATTAGTTCCGACGTTTTTATTCTCAGAAAGGTATCTCTTTGTAGCTAGTCTTTACACTTTAATAAATTGTTGTCGTTATTACAACATGGTTTTGATAAACAAACGCTAACGTTTGTCAGTTTTATTGTAAGTGCGACGAGTTGACAATAAACGTGCGAGACGCTTTACATTACAAGCCTTAATAAAAGCCGGCGTGAAATATTATTTTACGTGCATAGTTATTAAGCATCGAGTAATTACGTTTACTTTACCCCTCGACTTGTGTATCGCGTCGCCAACTACACGCTGCGTACCTATCTAGTGTATAATTACATGCCAAAATAAATTATCTCCAACATAAATAACGTAACTTAATTATAAACACCAAGATGGCGTCATATTATGCTCAGGGCAGACAGTTCAAGTGTTGGACGAAGTGTCATAATATTGTAAATAAGGGATACCGTGCATGCTTGACCGCGCTATTTACACGTGACTAGAGCAAGGGGACTTAAAGTCAAAGAGTTTCTCACACCCCTTCTCTGACTTCTGCTTTATTAAGTATTAGATATAATGGCGTCCAGGAAAACATAACATGATTTTTAACAGTTTATTTTATATTTTCCACTCTTTATAAACAAAATAATGAGCGATACTTATAAATAATTGTTACGGTTTACAGTGGCAATAAATAATTATAACATTTTATTGTCAGACATACAAAGTACAATTTATTAAAATTGAATTCCAGATTAATTATTTTCATTCTGAACAGGCAACAAAGGGCGTGGTTTTAAACTGTTGTACGTAAAGTGTATACATCAATTTAATCCAAATCGTACAAAATATAAATATCTGTCATAATAACAGTAAATCATTAGTCATCCGTAATGCAGCTGACTGGTGTCAGTGAGTTACAACCGCGCACTGTATGTGCTTGACTCCTCACGCGAAATTAAACATTTCCCCGCAACTGGGCGTCGACGATGTATCCGGACAATCTGATGGTGTCCCCTGTCTAATCCCCCATTCCGGGATCCCGCGTCCCGGGCCCTCCCTAATCCAGCTCTATGAGCGTTTATTTCATATTTATCCACGTTGTCCTCGCCGCGCTAATGAAGCTTTTCTTGTCTTTGTTTTCATTATACTTGTGTTTATCCATTATTATAAATATAAGAATTTATGTGGCTTTATTGTAGTAGGGTTTCTGTGGCATAAAATTGCTTATTGGAGCCTAGATGTTTTGTTTGTGTAAGTGTGAGTGTCTATGAGTGTAGTGAACTGGTGCTGTAGTGTTGAAGTGGCAATGCCATCTGACTAGCATTACACATTAACGACCATTATCTGGCACATGTATCTTAAGTGACTCTTAGTTTATTGCTTAACACAAATTAATTAGTTAGGTCGGATTATAACATCTTGATAATATTGCATTTGAAGATATTCAACCAAAAGCTGTTTAGTTAAACTAATTAGTGAATTACCAAATCATAATGCTCCTTTGTAAACATAATCCCATGCTATAAAACGAAAAAAAGTTTACTTGAATAGAGTTTCTACGTAGCAAAGGAACAGCAGTATGTTAAAATTTACTGCAACGAAAGGAAGAATGCAGGGAGCTGAATTCTTTAACTTCGCCGGTTTGAGAAAGACGCGAAAGTACGGGCTAGTTCTACCTACCTACTATTTTAAACACATTAACAAAGAAGACGCTGCCACAAGTTCTATCATGAAATACGACGTAACCTATATTGAAAATCATAGAAATTTCCTTTCGATTCCAAGAAAGCCTTAGTGGACACTAGGAAACTTCACGACACAGGGCTTCTGAGAAAACACTCAATAGGTTTATGGCAACTGTCTAGAATCCACAGTGTACGTAGAATTGAACGTTGTAAGAATATTGAGCCTTAAGAAATATGAGAGAATAATTAGATGATTTCAGGTAATCAATTTACAAAAACACCTTGGTTAGACAGGTACTTAGTATTATCGAGTTTTAATGTGTTCAAATTAATTACTAGAGTAAGTGAACATTTAAGTTCATTATTATTTTAAGCTCACCTTAATAACTGTATTTAGTCTTTAGAAATTCTAAATATGAAAGTGTATTTTACTTGAAACTGAAAATAAAGCAGCGTTTCTTTTTCAGAATTCGATAAATGCTTTTAACGAAAGCAAAATAGAAAGTTACATAGATTGCTTTAAGAGCTGGCCAGTGGTTTGATTCGAGCGTTTTATTTTATTTGTGTGAAGAGAAGTCTATATAAATAAGTGCTGGGAAAACTACGTAATTACATTTGTACTACTGGCTGAAACTGCTATGTCATTCGACCTTACTTCGAGACTAAGTACCTACGTACCTAATAATATTAGTGTCTGAACTTATAAACATGAAAAAAGTGCTCGTAAAGATTACTAGCCTTATCTAACTATTGCTTGATACATAAAGCTAAAGAGTTTAAGTATCGACGTATCTATACCTAAATGTAATAGATGTCTAGAAGAATAAGTTTATTTTTGTTGCTCAGGTGAACACAGTAAGTTGTTAATAAGTTAGTCTTAAACATAAGATGACACATTCTATGTAATGGCTTATTACAACTTTAATTATAACTGAAATTACTTGTAAGCGTTTGAATAACATTCCATTTGCTTTGAGAAAAGATGACGTATTTTTTCTGCAGCAGATGGGAGTTGAACGCAATTTTCTTTAATTACTTAATTTACTGAACAATTTATTATTATGGTAGGCTGACGAATGAAGTTGAACCAACTGAATGAACTAATTCAAACGTGAATAAAGGTTTTATAAAATACTAGCTTCTGCCCGCGACTTCGTACGCGGATCCTATCCCTTATGCCAGCGACTACGGGGTCAGCAAAATCAAAGACCTGAATCGTCTGATATTGAATTTTAAGGGCCCGTTGACTTGAAAACAACGGATTACGCATAGCCTCTAATGAAACGTTCCATATATTTAATTTTTGTACTTCAACGGCAAAAGCACAGCAGACTAAAAAAAACGCTGAGAACTGAACCGCAATAGACGTGACCATAGGGATAAAAGTAGTCATTGTAATTAGTCCGCATTTAAGTTGTGTGTGGCAAAAATATTACACGTATTATTACGTAAAAAACCATTGTCTGTAAAGTCGTTTTACTGACGATAGTTGAACGTGACAACGTGAGTAGCTGCCGATTGTGCCTCTTTGTCGCTCGCTGCGTGCTCTCGCTTGCACTTCAAGCCTTAAACGGAACGCCTCAAAGCGAGGTAACGCCTCAGAGCGAGGTAACGCCTCAGAGCGAGGTAACGCCTCAGAGCGAGGTAACGCCGCATGAGTCATGTTTTTTCGTGCGTGCAGCCGGCTCCATCGATTTATAAGACGTTGTCACGTCAAAAAAACATTAAATGTTACTGAGATGACAAAGTCGTGATGACTTAGTGGAATTCGTGGTGGTTTAGTGGGTAGAGAACCAATCTCTCAAGTATGAGCGTGCGTCTTTGATTCCAGATCTGGCAAGTACCTGCCAATGCAACTTTTCTAAGTTCGTATGTACTTTCTACGTATATTTTGGATACCAACGACCGTTATTTGGGGGGGATGTTAAACTGTAGGTTCCGGCTGTCATTGAACATTCTTGGCAGTCGTTATGGGTAGTCAGAAGCCAGTAAGTCTGACCAGTTTTACCAAGGGGTGTTGGGTTGAGCGGGTAACCGGGTTGTGGAGAGTCAGATAGGCAGTCGCTCCTTGTAAAACACTGGTACTCAGTTGCATCGTGACTGGAAGTCGACCCTAACATAATTGGGACAAAGGCTCTTGAGATAATAACGACAATAATAATGTTCGTTCCATTACGTACTGATAGGTTCAAACTAATACATTTTACATCCTTCATCATCCCTTATTTTATCACCCGTGGGGGTAGAATGGGGGTTGAATTAATCAAAATCGTATTTAAGCGAACGTCATCATAAAATTCTGATTCGTCATCAGGACTTCTTCATAAAATCTAAGAAGATGTATACAAACTTTCATCCCCTATTTTATCCCCTTAGGGATGGAATTTATCAAAATCCTTTCTTAAGGGTTGCCTACGCCATAGTAGCTTTATGCATGCAAAGTCTCAGTCCGATCGGTTTAAAATTGACAAAGTTTCATACAAACTTTCATCCCCTATTTTATCCCCTTGGGGGTAGAATTGATCAAAATCCTTTCTTAGCGGATGCCTACGTCATAACATCTACCTGCATGCCAAATTTCAGCCCAATCCGTCCAGTGGTTTCAGCTGTGCGTTGATAGATCACTATGTCAGTCAGTCAGTCAGTCAGTCAGTCACCTTTGAGTTTTATATATTTAGATATAAAATATATGGGTTGATGCAGGATTCGTTGTATAATAGATTTGGATATTTTCTTAATGTATTTTCATTACTTATGAATGATTTTTATGAATTACATTTATAAAAATTACATTTGAAATCAGAATCAAAATTAAAAATTCCTTTACAAGTTTCATCACACCAGACAAGATTAAAAAAACACGCAATCGTTAAAAGCTCGCTTACAGACTCTGGCTACACAATTTATCTTCTGAACTTCAGTTGACTGAAGGAAAAATGTTGCTATATACTTACTATTGTGTGCTAAGCGCGGTGCTTAGCGACCCGTCACTATGTAACACTACACTCCACACGTCTTCCCTAAATGGGTCTTTTAAGACGACAACTTCGCATTTATATTACCGACTGTACCGCAACTGTACTGAAGGATCTTGTTCACATGTCTGTTGTTCGCGGCATTTGGTACATGCGCGAACAAAAGCGTTACTGTGGCCGAAGCTTGAGCTGTGCCAAACGTTCGCCCTGTGACATCGCCAAATGAAACAGTATAAGTTAAAAGACAAACTTATGTTACTTTTCTCTTTCGAGAACTTTTTTAAATAATGTACAGTTTGAAGCATGTTTATATTCAGATTTAGTATGTGGGTTGGCAATTACAGTTTCTATTTTGTACCAAAATGTATACCTAATTACGTATGACCTCATTTGTTTCTCGTTTCTGGAGGAAATGGACATTCAACTAAATTAGATAAGAGCTCGATTAAATTAGGCAAAGCTAATTCAGATTTTAGCAAATCAAATCCGATTATTATTCAATTTCAGCTGTTTAAAATCTGGTTTGCTAGTCGTTGGGGCGGTTATAATTCGATTTATGCTGTCCGACACACGCTTGACCGGTTTATATAATAAGAAACAAACGAATCAATATGAGTATGTTGACACTTCAACTGACAAGAAAGTACACGGAATATTAATTTCTCAATGGGCCATTGTCTTGATTTATTATTACTTGTGAAACTTTGTTTTCTAAAATAAGATAAAGAAAGTCATGAATCCCATATTTCACAGTGTTATTGCCAGGCAACGTGGTATATTTTTATCGAAAAAACATTCTGTAATGCAAGTTACGTACATAAATCCACCGTAATGGTAACATTGTGCATGTAATTAAAAGTTAATCGTTTTCATAAATCAATATTACTGTTTATTTTGTCGTTCGGTCTCGTTGCAAATAAGATCATTCAATAATATTAGTTATCGCAGTTACCAATAAATTATTCATTAAATATTATTACATTATTTTTATCTTATTGTAATAATAAATGGCAGTGCTTGGTACGGGTGTGAATCGAACGCTTACTATAAGAGATAGGACATCAATAAGATGGCACGACCTTCTCAGACAGTGCGATAGAAATGTTCTTCGCAAGACGAGTTACTTTGTCTCCAACCGTAAGTGATGTTTCGCAAACTAACAGGCCAAATATCCCTTTTAACTGTTTGTCATTATTAAAATGAGTAAACACCTACTACAGGGGGAGACAAATAAATTCATTTCGCCAACAAAAGGCGTCCAAGCTCGGCTAATGAAGAAGGACGTCTTGTTTAATTACCTTTTGTAATTTTTCTTCTAAGCGGGCCAACGTATAAATTAATTTTCTTTCAGTGGCCCGTCCATGAGCACCATTATGAAGCACTAAGTGAACCTTCTTTTGTCTGATATAACCTGGCGGGCTTGTTGGGAACTCTTAAAAAATCTTGCTAACAAGGCTAATTCACGACGAGAACACTATTTTGAGGTTTTTACAAGCGAAGTTGGCGTTTTGTGAACGTACACGTCTTTTATATGAGAACAAGTCTTGCGGAGTTTGTTTGCGTTAAATTTTGATATGGTTTCCGTACAAGTTAAAGTTTTGTTTTGATTAATTGGGAATTCTTTTGACATTGAGAGGCACAGAACATAATGACTGAGTCATCATGTGTACGATTCCGGATTGCGTTATCAAAAAAAGAGGAAGAGCCTACATTGAAAACAAAAGATTTACATAACCGAGTGTTGTGATAACAATGACGGAATATTTGTAACAGCAACAGTGTTTGTCATCCGTTGTAGTTTATCGTGGGCTAATCCAACGATGTTAGGAGTACACTACTGTCTATGACTAATGCATATAAAAGTGCAATTAAGTATTGTGTTTTGCACAGTCAAAGTACATATCTGAATAGTAATTTCCGTCATCCAACGATCAGAAAAAGATATCTACCTACCTACGAGGTGTGTATTTTGAACACTTTCCTTCTAATACAAAGAACACACAAAAAATAAGCGTGTAAATAACATAGCTTCTTAATAATGCACTTCAAAGGCTTCCGAGTCTGTTTTCGTAACATCACCTAAATCTCTTGGAACATCATAGGCTTCGTTTAAAGAGCTCGCGTACCAAACTTTTCCAATATTTTTTTCATCACGTTTGTCAACTTCCTCGGCTCGGTATCACGTCAACAAACAAACAATATTTCCGTGGTGACACGAGTTTTACGAACTCATTTCCATTGGGGAGCGCGTTGCTAAATATTTATTGACTAGTTGGACTTGTCAAAAACACATGGGTCTTTCTGGCAGACTGGTTCAATCAAAAACTACTTTGAAAAGTCATTAATATATCACTTACTTATGCATTTATTAATAACATAATACCTGAAGAATAAATTGATTAAAAGACCTTTGTTGTTAACCGTGATTATCTGTCTATTGATCTAAATAAATTCCAATCCATCTTCCAATGACCCGATGACAATGAAATGAATCGTAAAGCCATCGCAAGCTCCTCAACCCTAAATACTCCTATATCAATATACTTATGTACCTTTTTGTTTTCATTAACTGCACATCTCTTTTCATTAGCACTTAACGGTGACAAACAAACTTTCGTAAAGACGGGACATTCACCAACTGTCCAGAGACTAACTTGTACTGCAACTTTTTATATGTGAAAGAAAACCATTTTGAATCGTCGCCTCAGGGAATGGTTTAATAAAGGTTCAAATAAATAATGTTTTTGTTTACATTTCACTTAATGACGTATCTTAGGGATTAGTACGTTTTATGATAAGACATTCAGTAGGTACTTATCGTATCGCATACGTTATCTACACTCTACATTACTAGAACATTCTTGAGCAGTTCCTAATTAAATGATAAAATGACGAAGCTGTACATATAGGCCATTTAAAATTATAAATCTATCTGATTTCTCCGGCTGCTACGTAACATGAAATATTTAAATAGTATTATTATTTATTATTAAAGTCGGTCAGCTGTCCACTGGCAGGCTCGTAGAACGAGTGTCGTATCTGCGCATTTGATAGACACAGATATAGATAGGTACGCTGTAAGTGGGTCGTGCGTATCCGGAGGGTCGCTATCGGCAGATATTGTCGCTATTAGTGCATTAAACTGTTACTGTTATTGCACTATTAGAAAATCTTTATTAAACGCCAAACGTTCGACTGGGTAACGCTTTCGATGGACTTTTATTAAATTCGGAAATGAGGACGACACGGCTGTGAATGACCTTGTTTGATAGAACTAGGTATCATACTAAATAATTAACCGATAATTTAATAATTAGGTTGAATTAGAGATTTAAAGTAATCGTAGTGTAAATAAAACACTTATTTTCTACAATAAAATAGTAATCAAAAACTAAAGTTCTCAAGTAGTTCCGAAGCCGATGTAAACAAACGATGAAATCACTTAAAACTTTTATCCACCACGATGCCAACAATAAAATTAAGGTTTTATGTCCCGTTTAAGGTTTGAACTTTTAACGCATTACGTATATATTTCACAAGGAATAAAAAGCGGCGTTGCTGTAAGAAGGTGGGGTTGGGAGAGCTTCAATAGTTCGCAATCTTCTATTTGGAGGTCTGTGCAAATCTTTGGGGAGCGGGCGTCGCTGCCGACGGAGCCTGTCCCTAAAATATCAGCGAATTGCTGGATGTGACGGGCCGGACGCGTCGCCTATTGAGCGCATTCATTAATGATTCATGTGTAGATGACAGCCCGCCATCGATTTTATATCTCCGCGGAGAATCATGCCAATTTGATGTCCTTCGTGGGCAGAAAATGTGTGAGATTATTTTACGCTGAGTGTTAGAAACTGGGAATTAAAATTGCTAGGGTTAGGAAAAATTTTGCTTACAAAACAATTGTTGACTTCATCAAAAAAAAAAATTGTCAGACAACAGAATTATGGAAGAAGATAAAATGGTTATGATAAAAGAGCTTCATCACAAGCATCATGTATTTCCTCTACTAAATATAACATGGTGTGTGTAATTACACGTGGTAATATTTTTACCAGTTAGTTTATATGGCATGCAGGAAAATTAACATTTCCACCTTAAATTACACAGGACCGTTTAGTAAAAATTACACTGAAGATTTATTTGCGTAAACGTTCTTAGCGAGCTTTGGAAAAATTACACAAAAAGAGGGAACAAAAAATGCAGAAGACGTAGTTCCCGTTATATCATTTCGTCTGTCACGTCTAGTTAGAATAAATCTGCGTTACTGTCATACTAGACGTTTTTATCTCAAACGTAAACTGTGAGAAATAAGGGAGCCCAGTTTAGAAATTGTGCGTCGCAATTTCGACTTGCGTGCTTCTTGAATTGTGGTTCAAAGTTTATGTTCGCTTACGGCTGAATATAGGATTTCTGTTACAAATTAACGAGCGAGTCAGTCAAGTGTCATGTCGTCGAGCCTCATTGCTCTGGAGTAACGCTACACGTATGTGGCTGACACCTACCCCTCAGTTTGATCGGTGTAAACACCAAATTTGCGTCACAATAATACGAGATTTGTGTCGAAATTACTAACTAAACATTTCACTGTGTTTGTACTTGACAAATCCCCGGCTATATCCGAAAATAACTTTGAGGACTAACAGGAAAATCAAGTTGAAATTCTTAAAGCTTTTTTTTTACAGTATTACTGTATTTATAAGGAATTCCATCGAAAATGGCTTCTTGAATTTTTAAGATGAGTACGCATTTCAAGATGTTATTCGGTTCAAAGTTAAAAAGTAGCTTTATTAAATTTTCATTTGTAATACAGTTCGACGTAGGCATGTACAGCAAAAATGTAGAAGATATTTTAAAATATAAATATGTATTGGCAAATTCTAAATCAAAATTCTTTTGCAAATGCGTAAAACGTAATAACTCTGGGATATCATTCGGTAGCTATTTCCCTGATGCAATTTTCCGCCCACATCGATAAGATACCGGTTATTATTTAGACGCAGTAGAACACAGACAGCTGTTCATCCTGATGTTTATATTTATAGACAACTGTGACGACTTATTTTATTGTCATTTACATAATAACTTTTGTCTGTTGTTACAAATGGACTTTAGCTTATTGATTCATGTAAATTCTAAGAACGTAGTACAAAAACTATGGCTCAATAGACATACTTATCAAGCTAACAATATGTCAATTTGGTAACATTAGGTAAGTGTAAAGTGAATATATGGATCTTCGAACACTTAAGAAAAATAACGAAAGCGACCAACAAATACTAAATTCATCATCATCATCGACGAACGTCAACCATCCTCGTCATGGGCAGCCCGCTCCATCCACTGCCACCTTCTTTAAATCGTTGGTCAAACACACTAAATTGGTTTTCCAATTGACTTAGGTTGGACATAGATCAGAGATTTATTTTGTCACAATTTTTAATTAAATCCCTTGATTGGTTACAATTTGTAAGTATTTCAAGTAATTTCAAGCGAATATATTCCATTCTAACCATTCTACACACAAATAGAAAGCCAGACAACAAAGTAACTGATTACTAATTTTCCGGATCCTTAACATACATATACCTACATTGGTGGAAATATCCACTAACTATCGATTAGCTGTTAACCTACCACAACGACAATTTTAAATGACTTTGATACGATACAAAGTTGCAATCATATTCGACGCATCATATTATTATTAATTCCCTACCCGGCTTTTAACTTATATGAAGGCTGGTAATCATACGTTCGTCAAAGGCTTCGCTAAGTTAAAAGCATATGAATATTTATTACAAATTATAATCCACATAAAAATAACCTTTGCTTTGAGTGTTTTTGTGCAATTATTTTGGCGTATATCACGTGAAATTAATGTACCGTTATTGGTGTTTCGGTCCATCAGTTTTGATAAATGGATGTGTGAAAATAAGTTTTCTTAAGTAACTCGAAAAAGTAGGAGGCCCAACAAAAAAGCGAATTATAAATGTTGGTGCCATATTGTTTTCTAACTTAAGTTTTGCGAGTGGAATAGGTTTTTTGTTGCTTTTTTGTCTCTAAAGTGCTAAGTTGTAAAGATTAATTTTAAAACAATAATCGTAGCAAATTATGAACCCAATGTTTTCCTATAGTTTCTTCCTAGTTGTATGTTCTAAGAATGTAAGTTTTTCTTTCTTTATGTTCATAGATATTTCAGTTGATCGGATAAAAGCTGGGTCCTACCTATGGCACAGAGCACAGAGGCATGTTCGTAGGTGCACAGTATACCTAAGATGATATGCATATTAAGTAAATTGCATCACTGCTACTACAAAAGCTTTGTACTATGGAGAATGTGGACTCAAACACTTCGGTATCACAACAGTGTGGTACCAAGGAGATTCCTTTGACAGAATAGACTAATCGCAATAATGTAGGTACCACATGCCGCCTTCGTATGCAAACAAAGATCGCTTCAACCATCCATCCATCAATATTGTTGCTATTTCAATAAATTCGCAAACATATTTTACGTATCGCAAGATAGTCGTAAATGTCAACCATCCGTGGTAAACGGCCAGTATTAGGGATAACCATTTTTATCATATCTTTGTTTATACACGCCTTTGCGGGCTTTTTGCGGGTAGCCTAACGATGTTTCCCTTCGTCCGAGAGCAATGCAATAAATATATTTAGCCGTTTACAAAACTCTAGCTCATTTGTGTTGGGGTCGTTAATCAAAGTCATTTTTTGTGGAACATTGCATATGCCGTAAATATATTATTTTACTTTCAACAAGGAAGCTATACAGTTTAAGCAAACATAATGATGTATGACGCGAAAATTATAACGACTTCATTTAAGAGGGCTCCTTAAAATCAGCTGTTTGACTAAAGACGAATCTTGTAACGTAAGAAGTCTAATTAACAAAATTATGAAGCCTTTTCTTTCTATATCAAAGGCATGCCTTCTTGTTCTTCCTGCCCTGGTCCCAATTTTCCACCCCGTCCATCTTTTTTCGGTCTTCTCTCTTTCAATCCATCCACATTCATACTTAAAACACTCTTTGTAACAGTCTTTAATCACGTATATGCAAGGCTAAGCCATCACGGCATGAACAATATTTATAATTTGTACGAAATAGCATCCGCAACTCTCTACAACTTAGCAACGGGGAACTGTTTATTTACATCCTTTCCAGTAGCCGAACTCTAACGTCACTCCAAATTATTCATAGGTAAATATCGCTCTAACTTGCAAGACATTGCCATAGTATTTAAGCCGGCTTTCCATACAGATGGCTAGGTGTGCAAAGTTGACCCTTCCGCTGCTGACTTTGCTAAGCTTCTTGGTGAAGTCCGAAGCAAAGTTAACAGCCATGATTTGGTATTATTATACTCTTCCTTGTGGTCACAGACTTAGGCAACTATAGCGGTCACAAAATTATGACCCAGCTTCTCGGCTTTGGACTTCGTGTACCTACTTAACGAATACAAGAAGGTTCCTACTTTGATTTTGTGTGACTGCTTAATTCATAGTTCAAGTTTTTCACTAAAAGTTGAAAAACTTTAATTAAATTATTGGAATTTGAAGGGCATTTCAAGAACCAAGCCTAACCGGATTAGTTCTAGTTATTATGAGCAATATTTTCCAAGTACAAAATATTATAAATTAGTATTGAATACCCAAAGGCTTGGGTTCGTTCTGAGTAAATTCAGATTTTTCTATAATTCGAGTAACTAATTAGTATCATTCAAAGTTGTAATGATTTGAATTGGGCAATTAGTAGTAGGCTCTTGCTTATTTCAGTTTGATAATTTATGTACATAATTTCAGGTACTGATTTTTGTAAATTAATAATTCAATTGATAAAATTATTATAATTTGTGTAATTGAAAATGATTCAAAGCTTTGTTACGAAACAAGTTAAACATTGTTAGGTTAGTTTTCTCAAAAAAAAAAACTAATAACAAGTAGGTAAAGAGTTACATAGAACCTTAAAAAAACCCATACTCATGTTATTCCAAGAAGCAGGTAAATGATAGGAGTGTAAACATAGCTTATATTTCATCAGATGTAATTAAGTTCATTGGAAAGGATCTGTCAGGTAAAGTTGACTGATGCAATTTAAACGGCGCTTGCACCGAGCTTTGCGAATTGCGCGCCATAATTATGGTATATGGGAAAAAGTGGCCACTGCTGTCTGACGTAAGAAGTCATTATGTCGTATCAGATCATGTTTTGTTTTAGTCCTTATTTTATGTTGCATCACTATTAGGGATCAAATAAATAGACTCTACTTTTTGTAATAGGATAAGCTTAGACATTCTATACAAGATGCACATTGTATACCTAAGCTTTTATTTCAAATTGATGTCTACTTTCGTCCCTAATCCTACAGTGAGTATCACTACAATAATAAACCTAACTTGTACAAAGCTTTTAGTGCCGACAAACGCTGAAATTCTCGGCCGCGACACGAGTTCATTTCGTAACACCTAATAGGCGATAAAGCATCGATTTTCACACAAAGAGAGGTTAGTGGCGCAACAGCGACCCCTTTTCAATAAAATTCACATTTTCTTTCACAAGTCGGGTGTTGGTGCCTGGGTAACATTCATGACGGAGTTTAGTGACTTCCGAAGTAGCAGGTTATCAGACGTGGGGGTACAGGGCAGGGTGCGCGCGGGAGGGGAGCGGGAAAAGCTGGATGCTGGTGGTGGATTCGCGCCCCCGCATTCTAGTCCCGGCGCTCGGCGCGCTCGCTCGCGCCTCCCTGTCCGCGCGACTCGCTCATTACGCGTCAGCTTCTCTATTTTATTTACTTACGCAGCGTCTGATCGTCTTTTTCTATTACGTGTGACGGAGGTTTGTTGTGAATGAAGTGTCGATGTGATTTTGACGGTTCCTTTTGTCTTTGTTTTATGGTAAATTAAAGTATTTAGATTGTTTTACAACGAATAAATATTTGAACATTGATAACGCACAAACAAAAACTAATTTAGTTTAAAGAGACGATTTACAAAACTATTTTAACAATACGATAACGATAGCATTACAAATGACAAGTGTTTATTGTGTCAACAATCTGGGTATCTATTTATAGAATTTGATTCTTCTTGTAACCGTTAATTTATACCTATTAACATATTATAGATTAAATTATGTCAAGCAATATATTATAATTGCTAAACCATCGATTAAAATCGCAGTTTATAAACATGAGTCTGTATGCCGCTCGATCCGGCTAGATTGCTAAGTGAAAACGCTTGGCTTCATTAGGTAGCCGCTATATAATATACACTTATTAAAATAAATAGGTACCTAATCGCTAAGCTATCGTGTATGTGTGAACTGACAGCACCCTATTTGTATTCATATGAACGCCAGCGTCGAAACGACCGTCAATATATTCAGTAATTTTGTGCGAAAAACAAACGCAAACAAAACTGAATTAGGTAATGAAATGAAATGTGATTAACAACGTATGTATTTAACATTACAGCAGCTAGCATTTATTATTAGTAAAATGTGTTTAAACGGCCATAGGCAGCGTCAAATTAAATTACTTTAAATTGTATTTATAGAATGTTTTATGTGTACAAAGTTTCAACAAACGTTACGCTGTACAAATAAATGAGTGAAATGATTTACTTTGCAACATAAACAGAACGTAGGTCGCGGTCGATGAATTAAACATACTCAAGATTTATTGTTTGTGAATGTAAATAAGTACTGAAAAGCGCCAAGATACATAAATATTTTCATTTAGCTTTAAAACCAATTTTATTACATGGAAAATCGAGTTTGATTAGGTACCTAGGATAAACATTGTAGTATACCATAGTACGACTGTATGGGATCTGATTCCCATGTGCCGTCCTACTCTACTTGTCGGGCACTCGCGCAATGTGGCCTCACACGCCAGTAAAAACCATAAAACTGCGCTTTCGATCCGGACCCGCCGCTCGTGGGCGAGTTTCTATCTGGGATGATAACCAAGTACAGTCGCGTGCGAAACTCGCTGGCCCTTTATGACGCCGACTCTTAATTGGGGGCAATGTTTATGTAACGCAACTTTATACATATTTTACGAGCTATATACAACGCCCAATATTTACACCACCCAACGCAGTAAACACATTTTAATTATTTTCTTTTATTTTTTCTCAGTTAACCCAATTTACTTTCTCATTCCCGTTTTAATTTGTTTTGCGCATTGAAAAGAATGTCAAGTATCTTATTCCTTCCGGGAAAGTTTGTATTTACACGGGACTCGTTAATGTTTACATTGTCCAACATAGACTCCTCATTAAAATGAACATCGAAAAACAACTTAATCCAAGCTTAAGTTGGGGACTGTCCAAATTTTGTTTTAATTGCCGTGTTATTGTAGTTATTAAATATGAAATCATATTCTTAAGGATAATTTTGGCTTTTAGCACGCCAAGGGGATTTCAAGTTAAAAAGGATTTTAACTTCTTTTTCTTTACACAAATGAATTTTTAGAGTAAGAGGTAAAGTTTGGAGTTATTTTAAAGTTAGAGACGTGACAAAAATTATAAAATGGACCTCTGAGCTACCAGATAAAACATTGGTTTAAAATTCATTACCTTTGCTAAAGGTGCGCATCAAACATCTTTTGAAATTGTAGCAAAGATTCTTTAGATTAGCAAGCAAATCAAAATTCAAAAAAATATTTAGGCATTGATGTTACCAATCCATCATACAAAGTATATGGATATTATTCACAAGAAAAGTGCTTCTATGAAGTACGCGATCGGAAGCCTAAGCTGGATTGGCAACTTTCTTAATACGTCCTTACACTACCATCGCTCTTGATGTCAAGTCGGGCCACTTAAACACGAATCTATTACGGAAAATAACACGCCACGGCTAATAACCACGGATGGGACGAGACAGACTAATAACTTTTTAATAAATAAACTGTACTTTGAGATTAAATTAACCGATAGCACACTTTTGCTTAGGTTTTTATTGTAGGTCCGGTATAAAAAGGCCAAAGAAAAGAGCAATTTAAGCCAAAAGGGTGTCGGAAAAACCATCTTATTCTAAGATGGTTCAGTAAACCTGTGATAGATAGAATTCCAATCAATTTCGACAAGGTCTATCGAGAGTAACCTGCCAGTACGCGATACTTGCTGTCTGAAACGATTTACGTTACATTTTCATATTTCCGTTACTTGGCAAATATTGTAATTTATTCGATGAGATTTCTCAGAATAGACTCAGAACTCCTTCAAAATCAAATGGTCGATGTAGAAGAACAGACTTGAACTGAAAAGCTTATATAAATATTTCAGTACCTACGGCTTTAATCCATTAATTTTCTTTATTAATCAATAAAAAATAATGTTTCATTTTGGCTGAGTATTCCTTGTTTGTTCATCTAATTTAAAAATTTAATTTTAGCTCTGAAATGGCGAAAGTTTTAATTTCTAGAGAGGGAGGATCTCTAGTTTAGACTAGCATCTGTCGTTATTTCTGTCATAACAATCGCAGTACCAATTTATTCTGTCGCACTCGTTATTATGTTCTCTATTGTCAATTTTATATAAGTTGAACATAAGTTTTATTCTACCTTTAATATGTTTGAGTTTCACGTTTACAATTAATGAAATAGGTACATGATATTGATTTCTGACACTTACGCGAATATTAGACATTTAAATAAAACTACTTCTACGGATTTTATCGCGGTTATATTATATTATTTTAATCCCGACGTTTCGGATCCTTTACAGCATCCATGGTCACGGGCAGACTAAGGTGTTGGTCGTCTTGATATATTAGTTACAAACAGCTACCCTACATTTTGTTAATTATTATTGACAATCCGATTCACGCAAAACGAGCTCACTGTATCCTTAGGTCGAGCAGTTGTAGGCTTGGATTTTGATTTAATAGTTTCTATGATGGGATTCCAAGCAGGTGGTATGACCCAGCCGTCTTCTCTATTGAAATTTGGATGTTTTTTAATTTCAATAGCCTCGCGAATCATCCTAGGTAGGAATCGGTTTTCTTTTGCAAGGACTTGTGGTTTATCAAATCTGATGTAATGCTGGGCCTTGTCTAGTGTGTGTTCACAAACTGCTGACTGTCTGGAACGGCGGTGTTTGACATCGGCGATGTGTTCTTTTACGCGGGTCCCTATGCTTCTTTTAGTTTGGCCTATGTAAGAGAGACCACAATCACATTCAAGCTTGTATACACCCGCATCTTGTAGAGGTATGTGACACTTGACAGGTGGTAAGAATTGACTAATCTTCTTCAGCGGCTTGAAGTAGGTTTTGATTGAAGCTCGCTTCAAGATGTAGCCAATCTTGTCTGTGACTCCTCTTATGTATGGAAGAACAGCAGGTAGACGCTCAACTGTGGCTGGTTTCACGCGGGTTCTGCGACGAGGGCGCGGTACTCGGAGCTTGTTGTCGTGCAGTACTTGCTTAACATGTTGAAGCTCAGCACCCAGGTGTTGTTCATCGCAGATCCCACGTGCTCTCTGAAACAATGATTTACCAACGGTAGATAACTGTGTTGGGTGGTGGTGGGACTCACCATGAAGGTATTTGTCTGTATGGGTTTTCTTCCGATACACAGTGTGACTCAAGGTGTTATTAGGGTTACGGATAACCAAAACATCTAAGAAAGCTAAGGAGTTGTTTGCCTCTGACTCCATAGTGAATTGAATTTTGGGGTTTATGGAGTTAAGATGATTTAAAAATGCTGTGACTTTGTCAGATGGTAGTATTGTGAAAGTATCATCTACGTACCGCTTGTAGAATTTGGGTGTTACGGGTGCAGATTGCAGGGCTCGCTCCTCAAAATCCTCCATGAAGATATCAGCAACAATGGGAGATACTGGGAGCCCATTGCTACACCATCCACTTGCGTGTAGAAGTGATTATTCCACAGTAAATAGCCAGATGTTAGGCAATGTTTTAACAGTTCAGCATATTCAGTAGGCATGTTATTCTCTGCTAGTTTCTTAGACACAATCTTGATGCAGTCTTCAACGGGTAAGCATGTAAACAATGACTGAACATCAAAACTGACCATAGTTTCATTGTCAGCTAGTTGTAGGTGTTTTATTTCACTGACAAAATGGTACGAGTCCTTTACATATGCTGCTGTGTTTCCTCTCAATGGTGAAAGTACTTTAGCCAGATGTTGAGCCAATCTGTAGGTTGGTGAGTCGATTTGGCTGACTATTGGTCGTAGTGGAGCATTAGGTTTGTGTATCTTCGGTAGCCCATACAGCTTTGGTGGTTTTGCGCAGCTAGGAACTAGGTATTTTACGTCTAGATTCAATGTTTCGGAGTACTTTTTATCAAATCACTAGTTGATTTCAATGTTTTGTTGTGGGGTCGGTCTTCACTTGTTTATATGTACTTACATCCGATAAAAGGTCTTGTATTTTATCATTGTAATCTGACGTATCCATCACCACCGTAGCATTACCTTTATCTGCACGTAGAATTGTTAATTCAGGCCTGTCGCGAAGGTTTTTAACGCTAGATATTGATTTTATTTAGATTCGGTTTGGGCAGTATGTTGCGACGTAATACAGACGAAATGTCCTGACGTATCGCCTCCGAATCATGTTTATTGATTTTATTTTTAAACAGGCAGTCTTCCACGTTGCATATAATGCTTTCTACCGGTATTTTTCGAGGTGTTACAGCAAAATTTAGGCCTTTCGATAACACTTGAACCGTATTTTCATCCAAGACATTTTTTGATAGATTGACAACTGCGCGTGATTGGCTCGCAGGTAACGGGCGCGTTCCGTTTTCTTTTCGTGTGTTATTTTGGACATTTGATTTAGACGTTAGTTTTTCAAATTTGATTATTTGTCTGTTTTTGCATTCATTATATTTAGATTTTTCGCGCTCATCTAGTATTTTCATGCAATTATTAAAATCAAATGTAGTTAAATCTATCTTTAATTCATGGGATGACGCCTCAAAGTCTTGATTAACGCGGTGCAAATCGGATCGTGTATTTTGTATTAACTGCTGTAGTAACTTTTTACTTGCCTGGTTTAAGATCTTAGCGCTTCCTCGTATGTCCTTCCTTGGTGAAATTATGGCACACGTAGGAATGATGCTGTTGTCTCTGCATCTCTTCAAGAAATTCAAGGATGTTATGAATCTTGCGCGCTTAGTCTTGAGATCTTCCAACCGGCGTATTTTATTTGCAATTGGCAGTCCGTACTGGTTAACATATTGATTTCTGACACTCGTCGCAGAACCCGCGTGAAACCAGCCACAGTTGAGCGTCTACCTGCTGTTCTTCCATACATAAGAGGAGTCACAGACAAGATTGGCAACATCTTGAAGCGAGCTTCAATCAAAACCTACTTCAAGCCGCTGAAGAAGATTAGTCAATTCTTACCACCTGTCAAGTGTCACATACCTCTACAAGATGCGGGTGTATACAAGCTTGAATGTGATTGTGGTCTCTCTTACATAGGCCAAACTAAAAGAAGCATAGGGACCCGCGTAAAAGAACACATCGCCGATGTCAAACACCGCCGTTCCAGACAGTCAGCAGTTTGTGAACACACACTAGACAAGGCCCAGCATTACATCAGATTTGATAAACCACAAGTCCTTGCAAAAGAAAACCGATTCCTACCTAGGATGATTCGCGAGGCTATTGAAATTAAAAAACATCCAAATTTCAATAGAGAAGACGGCTGGGTCATACCACCTGCTTGGAATCCCATCATAGAAACTATTAAATCAAAATCCAAGCCTACAACTGCTCGACCTAAGGATACAGTGAGCTCGTTTTGCGTGAATCGGATTGTCAATAATAATTAACAAAATGTAGGGTAGCTGTTTGTAACTAATATATCAAGACGACCAACACCTTAGTCTGCCCGTGACCATGGATGCTGTAAAGGATCCGAAACGTCGGGATTAAAATAATATAATATAACCGCGATAAAATCCGTAAAAGTAGTTTTATTTAAATAGGTACATGATTTAAAAATTGAACACTGAAACCCTGACTTTAGTGGGACTGGTCCTATACATATGGAACCACAGCTTGTTTAATCAGCAAGTACAAGTACGCGAATATTGTTATTCATGTATGCATACACGTGCGTTCCCATACATACAACACATCCTACGATCTACCCCCAAATCGAACGTGGATTTGCCATGGTAGGTATCCACTCGGAATCCATTTTCTCTCCTTTGACAAAGCCACGAATAAACCCTGGTATTAAAATATTCCCATTAAGGAAAGGATGTTGCTCATCATATTCGTAAAACCTTGACATTTCTCGAGTTTTCTGCGAACGGGTGAACTTTATGTAATATGGAAGTGGCTTAGAATACATCTCGGCAACATTCAAAATTGTACGTGGGATCATCCGCGGCACAATCGACGGAAATGTTCAAAATAAATAACAGACGTGAGATAAAAACGTTTTTTGAATTTGATTACTTAGCTACGCGTATCAACTCTTCATATGAAAAAATAGATGGTTATAAAAATATGGATATAACATAAGAACTTTCGACGATTAATCCGCAGAAAGGAACGCAATTTATTTTTTGCTATTTACATTTAACTATTCTCGTCTATGCCCTGAATGTTACAAGATAGGTCACAAGTTTAAACTTTATTTGAACTTTGACATTGCAGACTAGTAACGATTTTGAGAAATGAAAGACTTGAAAGATACTGCTCTATTTCATAGGCTTTAGGCAGTTTTTGCGATTAGAAAATTAATAGTTCTCCCGTACCTACGCCCCGGCTGCCAACGTTTGAGAAAAATAAACATAATTACGTTGTCTGGCTGTGTTATTGTAAAATGTTGTGTTATGACGCTACAGGGCCTGTAACTAGAAGTCTTGGTTATGTCACGTAACATCGGTTACCTACAATACATAGGATCTTATCTATTTCACTCTACGTTATATAAAAAAAGTTAAGGCACCGAAACCGTAAAATCCGATGAGGTTTAAGATTCCTTACACATTCTGAATTGAAAAAGATATATGTAATACAAATCCTAAAAATGATATAATATTTTTATCCCTAAGATATATAGACTTACGCACTTGAAATTTTATTTTCAGAAACGAAAGAATAAATAAAACGTTAACTCCAAAACGTACTGGGCGTCCAATATGATATCTGATGCAAATGCATGCACGAGTGATTTACATATTGTGTTGTAAAAGAGTTTGAATGGTGACCAACTGACCTATGACACGAAATTCTTATTTTTAATTAAACTTTGTTTAATTGTTCAATGTGTGTTCACGTAAAGGTACCCAATTTAATTGATTTAAAGTGATGACAAGTAGTGAAATATTAGAGAAGCTCGTACTTTATACTGAATCTAACAATGTAAGTTTTTTTTCAAGGTATTATTATATGCTGTGTAATATTAATCCCACCCAAAACAAAAATGTGAAAGACTGCCAAGTTCGATAATATGGGAATGCTTCGCCTATAAAAGAAGTGAGATCTGAATAAGTACCAAGTTCCATACACATACCTCATTTAAAAATAGTTACTTTTAATGATGTTACTTAGGGGTATAAATTTACACCGGGTATAAAACACCTTCATTATTTTGAAACCGACTCACACTTGACCATTTTCAGATTTTTCCCTTTACCTTGACATTAAGATCTACCTCCATGCCAAATTTCAAGTCAATACGACCATTGGAAGTGGTCTAGGTTTTTGATGAGTGAGTCAGTCAGTCAGTGAGTGTATAGTAAAAATAGCGATTTTGTGAAGTCAATATCTCAAGACCTACAATAGGTATATTAATGAAATTTTGTATTTTAGATAAGTGAGGGGGTCTCAACAGATACTAGAAATTTGATATGCGTAAATAAAATAGATTTTGAGTTACAGGGGGGTCGAATTTGGCCCGAAATGGTTCGTGTAATATAACCCACGGCCGGTGTGTCGCTTTTTTTGCTCGAACTTGGCGGACACACTGCCGTGTGTCTAGATAAGTCTATTCGTAACACTTTTTCCAATTTAGAAAACCTACGTTTTTATCACATTAAAACTAATTCTGAACTTACAAAATTACTAAAATTGCTCTCAAAATGAAGATAAAAGCTAAGAAATATTGTGCCATTCGATCACTATTAATTCTCAGGATTTTTCTAGGCATTTTAAGGCGCCTGCAAATGACACTCTGTCCTGTTCTATTCAAATAAGTGAAGGAGGCGTGGTTTAAAAGAGACGAATGGGTGTGAATTTGACAGAGGTTGTTAATTATATGGTCGTCAGTGTCGATCGCGAGCTCCTTGCGGTTTCAAGGAAAATTACGACCCACGTACATGGCTCGTTTAACACGCGCACAGTTTAATGAAGTCGTAAAAAAGGGAAATTCAAAGGTCTGACTAGGAGATTTCTTTCTCTCTGTAGAATTTGTTCTTTTACGCAAATGTATCGTAAACGTGTAACAGGAATGCGTAATTTATGGTTTGAATTTCTAAATCTCATCTAATTGGTAGTTAACAATTGAGTCTTGGAGAATATTTTCTTTTTCATTACTGCCCACATAAAAAGTAGTAGTCAAAGTATTGGCAGTACATCATAGGGATTCCCAATAGTGGTTATTTTAATTACTTTCACTGCCTCTTGTTTACTTTATAACAGAGAAAAGCAAATTAATAAGCTTCTCGAACTCCGACCCAATATTGTGGTTTATTGGGTCTCGAGTTTGTTTAAGTATAACACACACTTTAATATCCTCGTGTACACTAATATAACATACAAAAGAAATAGGAATCAAGGACTTAAACATCTGAACAAAACGTGGCATGTCTAGAAACTTTACACAATTTTTAAACGAAACTTTAAATTAAAAAGTTCTGAAAGCGGTTTGTAGCGTATTTTTTCCTTTTCATTGTACACTTGTACTCGTCAAGTACACGTAATACAATTGCAGTTAATTGTCTGCAAAGTTCGAGTTAATGTGTTTTGTTCCATAACTCATTTTTAAAAAGCTTTTCATGACCTATCCATAAACAACTTTAAACTGAGTTACACAACTTATAAGTACCAAGTTATTACTTCTACAAACGCGTTTTTAGGATTGGACAAATTAAATTGTGGTTTTGTTTTATACGTTTTGATAAGCTGTAAAAATTTAACTTTGCTTAACAGTTAGTCATTATTTGTACAATCAAACTCGTTTAGATCAGGCCGCCCGCAATGTGGGGAGAGTCCGAATAGAATAATGGCGCGGTGTAATTGACGGGTCCCTGAAGTTCGGAGTAATTAATTTTAGACTCGCTCCGATCTATCAGAGTTTACATGGAATTAATAAGGATTTTGGGAGGGCGATAAGCGCGCCTTTTTAAACAGCGGCCACACTTGTGCGCGTAGTTCCGACAGGGCAGACCTCGTTTTCGAAACACGCCTAATTTGCATGCAAAACTTTTCATCAAAGTTATACTTAATCTAAGCCACAATATTGGCAACCGGGAGCGCAAATAACTTCTCAGTGCTACTTAACCCGAGTATAACGTTTCAATAAGCTGTGATTAGGTACGTCAAGGTAAGCGATATACGCTAAATTAATAGCTGTCTTATTCAGAATATAGAATTTGAATAATTATCAAGTTTAAACAACAGTTTTCAAGTTGTGGTTTTGAAATGCTCACAAATGTAATGAACAATTTTAAGCAGTGTTAAGTACAGCCTCGTGCCGAAATGATTGCTCATTTTAACGTACATAGGTACCATTGAAGCATTGAGGACTTTAATTCTTTTCAACATAATGTAGAATATACACCTATTAATATAGTATGTTAGGTACTTATGCATAGCTTAATAAGTATGTAATAGTATATAATAATGCTGTTATTTGTTTTAAGCATGATCAATTTGATATGTACATACAATTTATGATTATCTTTTTTTCCGTATAAATATACAAAAAAAAAACATTTTTTCCTTTGTTAATTTCCAGCAATAACCTCTAGGTTCAGAGAGCGCAATAAATTACTGCGCAACGCTGTATGTCGGAAAAAACCGTCTCAGAGCGATCTCTTATTTCTTTCTAACCGTCTTGTATCTCTGGACGTAGATAAAAATAAACTACATCTTCATAAATTTTCTTTACCTGCCTTGTGTCCAATAACATGTTGTACAAAGCCTTTCGTTTATCTTATTTAATATTTTATTTGATAAATGTAGGTAATGTAGGCGGCTCGGAAACATTCGAGTCGTGTAGTGGGGTCCATATTAGCATTCAACGTGTTTAGTTATTCAAAAGCAAAATTTTGTGGACCGCACATTCTACTGGTATGCGCTAATTTGAGTCACTGTCTACTGATTAAATAAGGCGGGCTTTGGACTAGCCACAGATATCTAGGAGACTGGCATTGCAGCTGTATCGTAGAAATCCTTATCAAAGTTTGATTGCTCAATCAAACAGCGTCGTGTAACCGGCTCTGGAATGCCAGGAATTATTAATGCACTAGTTTGCTTTGCCCGCACACCTTAATTGTAACTGACGGTTGTTGTTTATTCACGTTTCACTTGTCCATTTACGCTATTTCGCTACGGGAAAGTTATTAGAACTACTCATGTTTTTATCTGTCTGTGTTGTAGGCCTAAGTTTTTAAATGGATATGTTTACCGAAGAATTGAGTTTTATTGAAACACTTTTTAAAATAGGTATAATTTTACCCTTCCTAAAGATATTGAATTTACAGTCGTTTTTGGTATCATGTTGCATGGTTATAGTCCAATAATATTAGAGTGCACTCAGACTATTGTACTCAACGGGAGTGGCGATGCGTTTGCCTACTTTAATTTTGTAATAGACACCTTTGTCTGTTCTTTTAGTACTAGCTTGGGTAGAAAAACATAATTGATTACCCAATTCATTGTCAATCAATTCCAGCACGTTTTTATTTGGTGGTAAATTAAAGGCAATATTTACTGCGTTCGAAGAACGTTAGAAGAACTGGAAGCCGACCCCAACATAGTTTGGGAAAAAGGCTCGGAGGATGATGATGATTTACTGCGTTCGAAAAACTAAGCGACGTTTATTAGATTTACGATGTCCTCCGAGAATACTCCACAAGGTAATTACTTATTAGATATTGCGGTAGTATTTTTTATTTACGGATACATTTACGAGGAAACCGCCACCGTATAATTACTTCTTACGATACAATTTATTTCCATAGCTCTTTGATATAATATTAAGCAAAGACGATACGATGGCTAAAATTAGTTCTATACAAATATTGTGTGGACGTTTTCAGTCTTAGAGGTCTGTCTTCAAGGACAAATTTCAATACTCCTACGTAAAAATAATAGTCGTCTTATATAGCTTGTTTATTATTCTACAACTTATCAAAGCAGTAAGTATTACTTTGTGACTATAAAACATACAGTTCAATACATAATCACTGACCCCATTTAGGGGAGCCGCCCCTAAATCGTAAATAACTAGGTATCACGTGGTTCGAAATCACGACGTGAATGAAGAAATTTATTACAGTCGCACAGAAAAATAAGTCCCTGTTTATTGCTAGAGAGGAATACTATTCCACTTATATTATTTGTTAATGAGACCCTTTATGGGCGCTGATAGCAAAGGTTAAGGGTGTTTAATGGTAATAGAAACGTAGAATATAAATGAGCTTTCTAGGAATACTGAGTTAATTATTTTTTGAAGTCAGTCGTATGCATGTAGGTACTGGATGTTTGTTTTGTACTTTACGAGCGGAATTTCCTATTTAAATCATTGCATTTATAAGTGTAACTAATGTAGTGTTAACATACCGTGTACAACTTCGGAAACTTAATTTCTCCGTGTAGGTAAAAAAATTACCATGCTGCATTCGAAAGAAGTCGTATTTGAATAAATCATTCAAAACTATGTCAGGGCCTATACGGGAATGACAGCGTCGATATCGAGTCACACTCAATGGAAAAAATCGAGTGCTCAACCGGTATCATCGCGATGTTTGCCGAGAATATGTGAACGCGTGTGAAAAGGTATCGATTACCACGCCGACAACGTTAATATCGAGTCAGAAAATCATAGAATTTTCGTATTACACCGCACTAATGTGCGGTAAAGGGAAAACGCCAATATTTTACCTTTTTTGTCGGGTTGTTGAGCTCTCGCACTAAAGCCCGTACCTACTTTTTCTAGACTCGAATATTCCTTACCTTTACTTGAACACATTTGTAGAATTTATTTGAATAACCTTAGGTCTTATTTGACTGTTGAAAAATTCCTATAACCTAAAGATTAATCTCACTATCATAATATTTTAAGGTAAACTTTAACAAAATGACCTCCGTGAGACAAAGGGTCGATAGGATTACCCCAACTACCTGAGACAAATTCAGGTATTTCCCAGTAGATTCATAATTTAACGCTAAACTTCAGGCATACGATAGTTTGCACACTATTTGGCTGTCAGATTCGTTAATCTTTATTATCTAATGTTAAATCTGCTCCAACTATTCCGAATATTGAAGATTTATGTAGAGAGATATCTGTGTGACCTATATGAATAAAACATTCAAACGAGTGTTCACTACGTTTTAATTTTATGCGCAAAATTGTACACGATAAGTGCGTAAACAAATTAGGTCTAGTACCGAACATCGAATAAATACCACTACAACACTCCCATGGAAACTAGAAGTCGAGTGGCTCGTTGATTTTTAAACGGGCTGTAAGCTAGTTATCTCTATGCGAGTAGGGCTGGTAACGATATTAAAAAAGGAACCGTGAAAATCACTGAGCTTCGCACATGTGTGCTCGGTTTTATAATCCTGTTTCCCGTCCTTATTTGTTTGTATTTTGTATTTTAGTGTATTGAGTGCGTACAAAGACTTTGAAGTGAAGGAGCGATGGCGTGCTCTTGGATAATTTGTTTGGTAGCGTTAGCGGTGACGGTGGAAGCCACGCTGTATGACGATGATTACGACACATATACAAAGGTGTATGACTACAAAAGTGCAGGTAATTATTATATTTAGTTACTAAGTAAGTACATTTGGTTGGTTTCGTTGGTAAATGCAACTGTTAATACCATATTCAACCATGGTTACTCATTACAACTATATTTTATTATTTTAGCCATAGGTTAGAGTTAGGTACCTACTCAGTTTAACCACATTTATTCACTTGAACCATAGTGACTCAACACAACCACGGTGTTCACTTAAACCATATAAACTTTATTTAACTATAGTTACTCAATTTTATCGTGAGCTCACAACTCTTATGTGGCCAATTTGATTTTCACCGTTATGCCACTCAATCGAACCGAATGGCGTCCTCTCAAATTGAGTTTTGTAACGAAGCCTTGAAGGCAATAGTCGCCGGAGCTTCTAACTAGATTTTCGTTACTGCCTAAAGGGAATAGATTTGAACAATGCTCTGTATTTAGTTTTCACTAGTACCTACTAACATTTAACTTGGCTAAGACAAATATTTTAGGGTGGCTCGAATACAGCAATAAGCAATTTATAGTACCTACTTGTACATGTACAATGTTTTATATTAACAGTTGAGATTTGATAGGTTCTTCATTCACATTAAACATACCCATGTGTGAAAGCGAGCCCTTAATTCAGACAGTGTAACCGTGCCCGAGAAGTCTACTTAGACTAAAACACTAATACATTGTTAAAACGTAGCTCTCGTTGATGGTTTTAATACGATTAAGTACAAACAAGTCTAACTCACAAATTTACATAATGTTACAATAGGTATGTACGTGTAAAATATAATATGGAAAACCAGCCACTTTACACAATTGTTATGCTTACATTGTCCCACATGACACTTTTCTACATGTTGTGTTTTTTTGTAATAAAGTCAATGTTTGCTTTGTATCACATACAATATTATACAGTAAAATATGTCGACAATAAGACAGCACAAAGTATGAAATTCGTAGGCGATCCGCGTCGTAGCAGATGTGACGCTCGCCGCGCTTCCGTAGCTCTAGCGTAGCGCTACGCATGTAGAAAACCAATCTCGAAACTTTTCGTACAACTTGGTTACGCGCACGAACTAAATTTCATTTCCGATGGGTCAACAAGGTGTCATGTCGATCGCTGTTTCGCTTACTTGTCCACCTTAATTCGGACAACATAATAGACACAGCTCGCAATATGCAAGCCGAGAGGCGACTAACATATGCAAGTGCGCTCCAAAGCTCCCAGTTACGTCGGTAACGAATGCACTCATCGCTGTTGGCTGCAAGTAAGGCCCGGTAATACAATTTCCCGCTGCTCTGGCGCTATTGCCATCTTGGGGACAATTTGGTCTAATGCTTGTGCATCCCGAGTTCGCAACGAACATTGTTTAAAATATTTCGCGGAAATGGCCATAGTCGGCGGTGGATTTCAAGGAAATTGAAACTTTAATACACTTTTTAATTCCACTTTCAAGACAATAAAAGTGTGTTCTGAACCGCAACAACATACAAATGAGCTCGTTTGTGATAGTTCGGTAAGAACACACAACACGTACAAGTACATACCTCCCAAGCTCAAAGAAGTTTCACAGAAAAAAATAGGTAGGTCGTACCCACTAGGAACCCGTTTTGAATATACGCGTACATACACACAGTTTGTTACAAAGCTCTTTTGAAACATAAAACCCTTGTTCAGTCACTTTTATTCTTTTGAAGCTTGCTCATAAAACGCTGTGATATTTTAACGAAAGAAACACAAGTTAGAAGTTTTAGGAAGATCAGTAATTTGGCATATCGCGATTAAAGAATTAATTTATTAAATACATTAAAAAGTTTCAAATTATCCAAAAGATTATGATATTCATCTATGGGCAATTTTCCAATTATAATACATATTTTCAGTAGTTCAGTAGCTCTTTTAGATACCAGGAAAGGTATAGGTATAAAATTAAAAGGCAATACGCTGCTAACTCACATCAAGGCCGGCTAATTATAAAATCCAATTTCACAATAATTGGTTAAACTCATCTTTGGAGAAGCCACAGGATAAATATGAAACAGTTAATTGGGCTTGATATCATTATTCAAATTAAACCGCAGCATGGAAGCCGATTATTTTGGGTGTTATTAACAGTTTGAACTAAACCAGGTCAATACCCATCAAAAACCGAAAGCATTATACTCCAAGCCGTCGTTTCATTCTTACTAACCAAATACTTGAAGACAGCTTGACAAGTTCAAAGGAACGAAACTCGAAATCGACTGTGTGCGATTGAATGTGAACACGATATGTCATTACATCAATGAGAATCGTAGATACGAAGGGCTCCAGAGGCAATTTCGCGGACGGCAATTTTTGTCGCCATTTCGCGATAGAGTGATTCCATTCCACGAGAAGACATAGCTGTCGAACTAGCTTATCGGACGGGCGCAGCTCGCCGTATCTTCGATTCACCCACTTGTCTGGCCGCGGCTCAATACCACAGACATTTATAGCCTTTTCTTGCGGACCCGATTAGTGATTCACGTATCTATCGGCCGTATAACAACTGCGTGACTAAATTGCGAGTTCGAGTAATAGGACCGTACTCGACAGATTAATTAACTGTACACTGTTGATTAATATCTTTGTTCCCCACTAACGACTCGTAAGGATACTTGCATATGGGTTAATAAGCCAAATTAACTACGATAATTGCCTATCAAATATTTGATGACACATTCTAGTTTAACATTTCAGGAATGTTTGCCTGTGTAATGAATGAGCTTGCCTATTTAAATTATATGCAATATCCTCCGAGAATCGTGAAAAGAGACAATAATCCTTTGAGCAGTAAAAGATTTTGCTACTAACTGAGCTAAATACTTCTTCAGTAACAACATAGCAGTTGGATATCTCACGTAAAACATTAATGAGAAAGTTGGAGCGATAAGTTTCAAACATGAATTGAAGCAGGACGGCTGAAAGAAGCTCCTATTAACATTCCAGCGTGAAGGGGGCAATAATGTGGGTGTTACACGGTGAACGTTTCACTCGAGCAAATGGCCGTGCTCCGGGGATAAGGGTGTTCTGTTACGAAGCGGTATGCCCAACCGCATCGGTTACTGCTATCGGGGATACTAAAGCTGTACCGATATGCTTTACTAACATAGAGGTACAATCTCCAAAATGACGGAGACAGCAAGATTGAAAATAACGTACCTAATAACCTTATTTTTGGTATGACCTTCGTCGAATCTTGAAAAATAGTCGGTGAAACGATCATTACCGGCGTTGGTAACATGAAATTTCCGAGAAAAAACGTATCATATCTAGCAATTTTGCGCTCTATTTATATAAATGGTATTATATGTATTATCTATAGCTATACTGTTAGATCTTTAGTTCCTTCACAAGATTGTAAATAAAAATATGACTAAGCTGATATTACGTATCTTGATCTTTGAACCAAAAATAGGTAACTTAGATAATATTAAATTCTAAGAGTTTTTAGCAACTCAGGATTTTTCTTTAAGACGTCACAATAATTGTCATGATAACATTCATTTCACGTACATGCTTAGTATATAGCAGAACAAAGATACGCCAAGTTTTATACTTAACGTTAAACGTGAAAAGATTATAAAGACAAGGCATGAATATAAACTGTAACGACGAGACTTAGAATAAGACTACTATAACATGCACATACAAACGTACAAAAGTTATTACCTAATATGACCCCTCTCAACGTTACCCTAAATTCTGGGTAAAATTAGCCAACAGTTTGTAAGTGAAGTGTATACCTATTGTTAGTGAAGTTTTTTACGGCAAGTACGGTGCGAAATACCGTTTCACGTTCCAACAATCTCTGATGGTACACTTGAATTTATCGCACGGGTAACACTGTAAAAGGGCTACGTAGTCGTGGATGCCGGCGAGGCGATATTATTCGGCGGGGGTGCGTTTTGTTTACAAATTGCTTGGCGGCGCGTGCCCGCCCTGCCGCGCCTCGAATCACCTCGAGATAAACCGGCTGCTGCTACCCGCCGATAATTTTCTTAAACCTTGTTTTATACGCACGTTGAACGGTGATTTCAGCCGTAAATGGATTGATCCAGTTTACGGCGCCCCCTGCGAAGGCTGGAGGGAATTAGAGCGATGCCGTAAAATGGATATACTTAATAACGAAATTTTTACAAAAAATAATAAGTCTTTGTCCGATATTTGTCTGGAGGTTTAATTTAAAGGTTTGAAAATTATTATTAATAAAAGTTATACCAACAATATCCATCGTCCAACTCGTTTATCATAAAGTGACTTTGATATAATTTATAGTTGGCTTAGGTATTTGCATAAGAAATTACTCTTAAGGCACATTCTCTTTTGCTAGTTTTAAATGAATGCTATTAAAACAGTCTGTGGTCCCGCTTAAGCAAACGATATAATTTATATGAAATCATTTGTGTTCTTAAAAATAGCATTTTGGTATCTAAGTTACTTGTACCTCTATCTATCTATCTACTTATAAATTCACAATATGCATTTTACATAATATGTAGCTTAGTTCAATATAAACAGACATGAAAGACCCTCGGATGTGTCAACATAGTCCCCGTCACATCTTGCAAATAAATTAAAAAGGACTAAGATCCTTTAGGGTGTCACCTCTCTAAATATTAACATTTACAAATGCATATTTGAGTCATTTTACACTGACGTTTGGAGAAGAAGTAATAAAAAATCGCCCTTCACGGAACTAGTGTAAACCTTTATCGATATTGCTGGATACTTTCGTCTTGTTTACCATTTTATTATTGTCTGCCTTGTGGTGTTTCTACTTATCTAATGAATGTTTTGTTTGTCCATTTCAGAAAGTCGCACGTGCACACAGGCAGAGTTCCGATGCAAGACTGGAAGATGTATTCCGATGTCCTGGCACTGCGACAGTGAGAAAGACTGCCCTGATGGCTCAGACGAAGATCCTAGCACATGCAGTCAGTATCTCACTATAGTATAGCATCGCCATTCTCTATACGAGTAAACTTGCCATAATAACAAGCATTTTTTAAAGAGTTTTACAGAGTGTGAACTCAAGAAATTCTCGCCGAATAATAACCTGGAATTTAATAACAAACTTATTTGCGTCGTACCTACCAAAACATAATTTAATTAAAACATTGTAAGACCGGAAAATGACGATGCAAAGTAGACATGTTTCTAAGTAAATTCTATGAATGTGTATTAAGTTTCTTGATAACGTTGAAAGCAACTTCAAGTTTGCGTGGCCGCCTACTTAGTTTATATTTGTGTGTGGAAAATAAGCGAACACTGTTATTTTGGCAAATTTACTTTAGGGTCGAGTTGGCAGTCACTCGCCTATTGTTTAGACGTAGAACAATGAAAAAACAAGGTCGCAAAATGACAAAGCCAGCGAGGGTATGAAAACTGGACGATCCTGTGATCCCGACCCGAGAGTTATCCCTTGTTATTGAAACCGAAAAACTTTTTACTAACCGCAATTTTGATTTTAACAATCTGCGCTAGAGGGCAATCAAAATTTATCATTCAGACCAATTTACTAGTATAAAAGCATAATGGACCGTTACTCTATGTGAAATGAAAAAGGTTTGATGTAGTAATAGAAAGGTTTTAAAACAAAAATATTTCGTCGGCTTTATGGAATATTCACATTTTAGTTAGCAAATCCGTAAGTGCCTACTATTTCCATTCGATTGGAAATGTTTTTTTATCCCCATTATTTACGTACGTAGTTAGATAATCTGGTGTAGTAGATTTATTTTGCAGCAAAAGGTCAATGTAGTTAATAGCATAACATCAATTCAAGAACTGAAACCGTAAAAAATAATTATCTAACGATTTATGAGGAAACTTTTGAAATACGCGTATTTTGTCCTCAGCGGGACACCCAACGTAGATTAAAATCTTAATTACGACCAACTTTTCAGGATTAAGTTTATAATCTTTGCCCCCACTTACCTGTTTCTACGGAGGATCAAAAATTAGCATCGCGTTTCAATCAAAATGTTTCCAGGACCTATCAAAGCAGTGCTTAATCAAATATTCAAATTTTATTTTAGTCCTAACGAGAAGACTCGTATCCTTTATGGAAAATGTCATTACAGAAATGTAAATATGGTCCTATTATAAGTAAGTCGGTAAACGTAATGTGAAAAATGTGAATATTCACAAAGACGCGAGGGTCCCCAAATGAATTTTTGCCGAGAGCCTGTGGTATTTAAATAAAACACGTAATACGAATTTAAACATTCCATGGGGTGCGTAGAGGATCGTGTTAATTTATTTATGGTTGGCACATGAGATAGCGGACAAGGAAGGGAATGTACGATGAAAATTGTACTTGTTCATCTAGAGCTAAAGTCAAAGTGCCATAACCTCGCGTACTGAGTCGTGTTTCTCTCAATAAGTTAGAAATTTTCTATCGATCCGTGGTTACGTGGCGACCATGGTTCGCCAGCGTCTGACGCACCTAATCTCCCAAACTCTCCACCTTGTCAAAACTTTCAAGGCGCGTAATCCTATTTATGTGAAACGATTGGCTTTGGGTACTTCTTATTTTTAATACAATTTATGAAACAAAATGGTAGTTATAAGAGATATAAATATTTTCTCAGTTGAATTTAGTTTGAAAATATCATTGCAAATTTTATAGTTTGCACAGCAGGGCTATGATGGATCTAGCTGAAAATAATGATGCCTTAGGGATTCGAGTAAGCTCCCAAATATTTGTGCTGATAGGTATTCTACTCACAAATATAGTACCTACTAAACATGAACAAATATATATTTTTACAGCTTCGCATCACGAAAAAGTTTTTATTCATATTTGTTAAATAGCGATCACATAAATGTTTAAACTGGAAAGGCATAAAAAGACAATGTATTAAATAAACGACTGCCCACCCCATTATTCAAATGTGAAACGAGTAGAAAATTACGCGTTGGCTTTTTTCGTTTGTCGATCCATGGGAGGGTCACGCCATAAATTGAGATTTTTATCACCGACACTTTTCAATATAAGTGACCCGTAAAATTAACACGCCTTTTCACAATTTACTTTGCCTAGGTAATAGTCCAGTTATTGTGATAAATCATAAACTTAAACATAATCCATAAAGCTCACCCGAAGTGTAATGGTTTTTCGAAAATGATTTTCTAGAAAAGTAAGTTCAGGTTGTAAACGTAATTCATATACACAACCAAGCACAATTCTTAATTTGTTAATGTAATGCAAGCAAGCATTGTCAACAAAACGAGTTGATCCAGCGTCAAAGGGAGTTTTAATTCCTTGTTTCTCTCAAACTGCAGCGGTGTATAAAAAAGCTTGTGAAACTTTGCGAAGGTTTTATTTCAACGGAGGTGGGGTTATGGCAACCGCGGGCGTAACTTTGTACACTTAGAGCTACTGTAAGTCGTCCCACATAATGGAAAATCCTTTTTTATTTGGCAGGGACACGCAATGTTTTGTAGCCGACAATGTATAAGGTGGTTATATACACCAAGTTTATATAGCTAATCTGGCTTTGTTGTCCTTGTTGACAAATGTATTTATAACCAAGGTTTCAACTTGAACTGTGATGTTATTTCGTGGGATAAGCAAGCTTTATGGTGTCATGTCCTTTGTGAAGCAAGAGCAGTCGTAAGCTCGTGGATTTTATACATCGAGTAATATTGCTTGTCAGCGTATTTACTTTGCACATTATTTACCTGTGCCGTGACAAATGTTATCCAATATAGAATTTACGACATCGATCATGTTCGGAATGTATTACCGTTGGCTATGAAGTCATCTTTCAATGTCTATTGCAGTCTTTATTATGTACCTACTTTTAACATAATATGAATATACAATATGCTGATGCGAGTTTGTGGTATCTATGTAATAAGCTGTAAACACAGTATAGGTAGATTAAATTCTAGCAATTAACAATTGAATGAATTCCCCTTGTCATAACTTAAAAAGCCGTGTTCATTTTCCCTTTATTTAAATATAAACAGCTAAGACTGTAGATAGCTCACAGAATCTTCCTCCTCAACAAAAACTTGTTACATGTTGTCAAGCTTCCTCAATTCGCGTCTCTAGAATTTTGTTAGCCGCGTCGCAAAACAACATTACACTCTAATAAGGGGACTGTTTAGAATCATTAATTACGTTTCAGCCGAGCCCGTGCTTAGCATTACCATTTATTATATTGCTAAAGCACTCGGCTAGCATTTTAAACGTGTTTGCTTAGTCAACTTAAGTTGCTACTGATAGCCCCGTTTCAAGTCATTCAGTTTGTCAAGATTAATTACATCAGTGCGAATTGTTTATACTGGGACCCCTGATTTATTTGTGCCTGATCGCAGATAGTTTTAATGACATTAAATTGTTTGCTCCTCGACTAAAGTCTTGCAAATAGTTTCCAAGTAAAGCGCTCAAAGAGTAACGTTATCAATGCTTAATATTTCGAAGTAACTCCGACGGCTTAGACAGCTAAGAAGATATCATAAAATGTACCCTAATAAAAGAGTAGAGATAAAATGGGGATCAATGTTATGAGAGAAATTCGATATGAATCCAAGTTTCGTACACAGCTACGGAAAGGCGTTGTCCGGAGCACAAATTTGTGTGCACGACAGGCCAGTGCATACCGATCTCGTGGAAATGTGACGATGTGGCCGACTGTGTCGACGGCTCAGACGAACACCAGTGCGGTAAGAGCATGGCTCGCAATGGATCAGAAGCATGATACCAACAACAATTGGCATGTTCCTATACACGGCTCGACATAAATGGTATCTATCGTCTGTGGTATAAACATAAATAAGCATGCGACTATAAAATCACATTTTACGAGACCTATAAAATTCTTCGTTTTTGATTAAATTATAGTAACGGTACGTTTTTCTATGATGCTCACGGTTACTTTATAACTTTAGCATTTTACTACTGAATTTATTACTTTACGAATTGATTACTCGACAGAGATAAAATGTAAAGAAAACAAGCAATTACGGTTTGACTTTAGGGAAAATTAAAGTAAAACAAAATAATTATTTTACAAGGACATCAAAGTAATTGGTGTTCTACTTAGAAAACATCTCGGTAGATATTTCACAGGAAAAAAATCTAAAAGGCTTAAGCGTAAAGTAGGATAAGACCAAAATGGATATCGAATCCCTGAAGGGATTTGTGTAAGTGTATCGTGTCGGTGTATACTCGCATCGTACTTAGCATGTGCATGAATGGGTTGACAGAGGTGAAGTCGTGCGGGCCCGAGGAGTTCACCTGCAGAGGACGAGACGGCGAGTGCGTCCCGCTCACGTGGATGTGCGACGACAACGCCGACTGCTCCGACGGATCTGATGAGAAAGCATGCAGTAAGGGATCTCACTCAAATGCAGGAGTAATTATGTCGAGAACAAAATCTGCACCTAAACTCCAATGTCGTCACTCAATTTAGAGTGCGTTTAAATCTCACGCTATTACTTTCTTTCAAAGTGCTATTAAAGCGAAAGCAAAGAGAATTAAGCACCACTCAACATTGATTAACGTTGCAAAGTTCCGGTATATCACATTTTCTTTCTTTTTCACCGTTACATAAATAAAAGAGATAGCGAGAGACATGAGGGTGCTTATCAGTGGCGCGACTCTTCAAAGTTAATTAAATTATGACGCTCACATAATTACTCCTGAATTGTTTCACATTACACTTGACATTTTATACATGGGTCAGCATTTATGTTATACAAAATTACCATTAAAACATATTCACTGACTGTTGACATTTATGCGATATCAAAATGGTGTAATCGGCTATGAATGTGGAAATTGCATGATGCCGACCTCAATATTTAATTATCTTCCTATTTTAAGTTAAGATAGTGTAGTACAAAGAGCACATCGTAATTTATTACTTGAGTTCTAAGATAACTCTATTGTTCCCTTTACCTACTTACTTCATTGACAATGTTATTGTTTCATTAACAATTTTGTGCCGCAAAAATCATTGTGGGAATTTTATCGCTCATTTAAAAATCCCGAGCATATATTTATACACAACGACCAAACTTAACTTCTCATACATATTGGTCAGAGCAATCTATCATGAATCAATCATAGGATGGTGTCCCACCTAAACTGTGTGTATTCTATGAAGGCTGGGCTCATCCATCTATAAATTCTTATCTACCCACTGGGCGGCCCAGTGTGGCGTGAGCGATAACATTGCGTGCTTACTTCAATACACGTGAAGGTTTTCTTACTCCAAGCCTCATCACGATTATGTCATCGTTTATCTTATTACGTACATCCTACTTATTTCCCCAGGAAACTCTGATACAGTATAAACAAGTCTGTATCGTGCAAAGATGTTAGCCTGCAGCTTACTTTGTTGAATTTGCTCTATCAGGTTACACATTAAACAAATAAAAAGCTTCATCTGAAGCAAAATAAATTGTAGTTCTCAAATGTTTTTGTACAAATACAAGTTAAATATTGTTGCAGAGATTTTTTGTTTTTAGAGAGAACGTCTGGAACATATGTTTGAAATCTAAAAACATAACGAACTACATAGTAGATTTTGTTATTCTATTAAATTATACTAGCCACTTCATTAGATTCATTAAAAATTGTGAACTATCTGAGGAGAATGTTAATTGCGGTGCATTTTATGCGCTATTCGTTTTAAATTAGGTGTGCTCTTAGTACTTATTGTGACTTTATAATTCCACTTTTTATTGTGTTTGTTAGTGTGTAGCAACGAATTGGAAACATTTTGTTTATCGAAATTACTTGGCTTCAATAACATTTTTTGCTTTACTTTTATCAATATACCTTGAGGCTTTATTTATCAATCTACTGTCAGACAATATTTGTTTTAAATTCCATTTATTTCAAAAGAACAAAACGAAATTCGACTTGACCGTGTAAACTTAATTAAAATTTCTTTTTAAATTGTCTTTTTAACGACTGAACTTCTTTTGTAACCAGGTCTTTGATGAATTAAACATTTAGAAATAGTTCTCCCAAGTTGATAATTGTTGAATTTGACACCTATTAAGTTATTAATGCCTTTGGCCTTAGAACCTTGGCTTAAAAGGTTATTAGAGAATCCATTGACGCGATTAAGTTACTGAACTATTTAATGAATGTTGTTTAATGAGAACAGAATGTTTCCAATACAGATCTTACAGCGGATTTAGTGTCCCTTTACTTCAACTTAAACGTGATACGACTGAACCTACAAAATTTTCATCAAAATTTTAACTATGTCATGTCGGCGTGCGCCAATGTTCGATGTCATTTGGAGGATTCCAATTATGGCTGCATGAAATTCCACAATCGAATCGTCAAGAAAGGACATACCTAGCTAAAGTTTTCTTGAAATCTTCGAGTCGTATAAAATTTATAGAGGTTTCGAAACAAAATAGATGTCTTTTTATACCATTCAACCTACTTACAGTTTTTTTTTTCTGTAACAGCCTTTATATATGCTTATAATATTCTTAAGACTAAACATTCACCTGGTACATCAGATGAGACCTGTCGTTCGGACGAGTTCACATGTGGCAACGGCAAGTGCATCCAGCTCCGATGGGTGTGCGACGGTGATGACGACTGCGGGGATGACAGCGACGAAGTCAAGTGCCCTCCCCCGACCTGCCAGCCTCAGACACACTTCTCCTGCGGGAACGGTCACTGCGTGTCAGCGTGGTGGCGCTGTGACGGCACTGAGGACTGCCCTGATGGAAGCGATGAAGTTGTAAGTATTTGAAACCATACCTATTATATCAAGAGTAATATTACCTAACTGATTACTGCGTTAAATAGTAGCTGGCGAAATTAAATTATGAAGATAAAGATTATTTCAGACAAAGCTATCGTTGGAATGAAATAGTATACCTAATTGAAATAGTGCTATTTTTACATAAAATAGAAACATTTTTAGTGTTGATAATGTTCTAAATGGCTTAATGAATAAATAATAACTTAACCTATTGAATTAATCGCACACTTACATGTTAGCATGTTAGAAGTGGAGACCACCCGGCTGCTACTTTAGTGACACTCGTGAACCGCTTATCTGAAAACTAAGCGGCATAATTACATTATAATAGGATTAATCTAATCAGATTAAAGTCATAAAACATAAATGACTCAATCACAGCTGAATGCAAATTAACTGTTAGATTATCACCCATGAAGTAGGAATCCGAATAAATTAAAGTTTTATGACGACCAGCAATTGATGAAAATGCTGCTTAAGCTTAAAGCTCCTATTACGAAGTTCGAGATACCTAATATCGGGTGTGTCGTTCACAATCACATTAAATCATATCGCATATACTTTATGATATTCTATGGCGAATTGTAAAAAAAATAACCTAATCCATTCAGTGGTTTAACCACAGGAGTCATTTTTCGTTTTTATAATTTACAACATCATGTGTAAAGCAGAGATAAAGTTAGGAGTATCGTATGTTTTGATCAGTTGACAGCTGTCAGTTTTCAAGGGAGAATTTCAGTTGTTTGTAATGACTGACTTTTATATGGTGTTCTAATTTTTGCACATTTTTATTCCATTTACTTTGTTTGAAAAAAACATTTTTTTTATTTTTACGTATTTTTATTTTATCTTTTATATTAACGCATTTCATTTAATGTGATTATGAACGACACACCCGATATAATAAATCATGCATAAATAGTTTTTTGCAAATTCTTAACGCTTCAATAAAATTTTCCAGGGCTGCACAGCGACACCAAAAGTTCGATCACCCTGCATATCATCGGAATTCGAATGCAAGGACCGCATGACCTGTGTCCACAAGGCGTGGGTGTGTGATGGAGACCGAGACTGTCCGGACGGTGGTGATGAAGACCCTCAGCAGTGCCGGAGAAACATCACCTGCAGGCTTGACCAGTACCAGTGCAATGATCACAGCTGTATCCCTGGAGCGCTGTACTGCAACGGAGATAAAGACTGTCCCGATGGAAGTGACGAGCGTAATTGCAGTGAGTATCAAAAAAAACTTATACAAATTACAAAAGAAGGTATAAACTTTTTCACTATGAAGAGATTTTTGCATAGGTTTCCCCGCCTTTTATAACTTAAGCCAAAGAGGGTAGATACAGATATATGTTTAATAGTTATAGCAACGAAACTAATACCTAACTCCATTTCTATTTCAGCACAACCAAAACCAGTGTGCGACAAGAAAACAGAATTCGACTGCGGCGCTGGAATGTGCATTCCTCTCTCAAAGGTGTGTGACAAGCATCCAGACTGCCCGAACTTTGAAGACGAGCCTCGAGACAGATGTGGGGAGAACGAATGCGAGAAGAACAACGGAGGATGTACACAGCGCTGTGTTGACACTCCTGTTGGATACTACTGCGACTGTGAAAAGGGATACAAGCTTGTTGATAACAGGACTTGTGAAGGTGTGTAACAATAATAATTTCATGTAAAACTTTCTTGCAGTTTCTTGGCAATAATTGAACTATTCGATGCATAAGTCAAAATGCAGAAAAATAAGTCAAAATAGCCTTTCCTCTGGTTTGCTAATATTTCTGATCCTCAAGATTTTGCATGTAGCGGCATTACAAAATTACAAGTGCTGAGTCAAAAGGAAATGCCAGTGGATAGAAATCAATTAGCAGACATAACATAACAAGTGTCATTAATAAGTATCAGATTAGGTAACCTTATCTTATACTTATTTTAAGCAATAATAGATTCAAATGCGAGATTATTAGATAAAAAAGCAATCACATTTTTTGCGCAGCCTTAATTGTTTTGATAACTTACAGCTGCGAAAAATGACTAATGACAATACAACTATTCAAAACGGTAAAATGAAAGCCTATTTACAATAACTTTTTTTTTCAGACGTCGACGAGTGTTCAGACCCTGGCGCATGCTCACAAATGTGCATCAATGAGAAAGGCACCTTCAAATGCGAATGCCACGTCGGTTATGCCCGAGACCCTCGAGATAGGACCAGGTGTAAGGCTACTGAAGGCCATCCTTCACTCCTGTTTGCCAGACGGTTCGACATCCGCAAGATCAGCTTAGATCACCACGAAATGGTTGCTATAGTGAATGACACGAAGTCTGCGACTGCTTTAGATTATGTCTTCAGGACAGGAATGATCTTCTGGAGTGATGTTACTGATGAGAAGATTTACAAGTAAGTTGAGAATGCTCGCTGAATTAGAACCACTTATTGCTTTATGATATTTGTGACCCATTCCTTAACTTTCGATTGAGTTAGCATTTTGCATGCCTGAGAATCAGGTAAAGATTATACATTATTAAAATATACAGCAATAGCTGTAGATGGACGTACTACATGTTACTGGTAAAGTAATAAATATAATTATGGGCCCATCCTTATAGACTTACGTCGAAAACGATCTACCCGTATAACTGATGTAGTCGTAAAGTCCTCTGTAGATTACTACATTTAATTATGAGCACGTGTCACAATTGACATAAAGAGTAATGTAAGTGAATGATTCACAAAGCCGGTCAAAAGTATTTTTATCCTATCGCACAATAAGAATGAGTCAACTAATTGCTTTTACGAAATTTATAAACAAAGATTAAAACAATGTAAACATCTTTTGGTTACCTATACCTACCGAAAAACGTCATCACTGTATCGACTATTAAGTAAATTAAGTAAGTCATTTTCAACAACGTACATATGTATGTAGGTACAAGTTTACGGGCTACCATTAAACGTATAAATCATGTAAAGTATGTAGGTACACATGCTTTATTTATCAAGCTTCTTTTGAAACGTGTAAGCGTGTCTAGTACCTACCATAGAGAGTCAAGATATGTTCTATATCGGGCGATATAGAACATATCGCCCTTGGGCGATATAGAACATATCTCTATAGAACAAAAAATGCATCTTAACACTAGGCAATTAGAATTTAACGTGACCTCTTTAATCAAAACTAAGACCACACGCAGCAATGTGAAAGTGTTTGATCGAGAAATGTCATTGGGATTCTTCATGTACTCGTAGAACCAATTTCTAGGTTCGCTTTCTACATGAACTGTTATGTAATTTCGCTATTATTTTATCACAGAGCGCCAATCGACGAAGGCACACAAAGAACAGTCGTGATCGGAGACCAGCTCATCACATCCGACGGCTTGGCAGTCGACTGGATATACAACCACTTGTACTGGACGGATACTGGGAAGAACCACATCGAGTTATCAGACCTGCAAGGGAACATGAGGAAGATCCTCATCAGGGATCAACTTGAGGAACCTAGAGCTATTGCCCTTAATCCTCTAGATGGGTAAGTGTATAAGGAAAAAGCTTTTTTAATACTGTATAGCCAGCATATTCACAATGGCCAACTTAACCATGAACGGGGTTTCTTTGGCAATCTTTAGAGCAATATCGGAACAGCTAGTGATATGATTAATTAGTGCGCAACACTTACGGTAAAAAAAACAAACAAAGAAACCACATTAAGATATTTTAATTAGGTCTCTTACGACCAAATAAATTTCCAGTCAATAAAATGCTTCTTCAAGACTATGGAGCTTAGAAACCTTATAACAACAAGGCCTAAGCTACCTAGCTAACCAAGCGAGTTGGTGACCTAAACAATAAAACGTTTTTATAGGTTACCTATCTATAAAAAACCTACGTCAGTACCTACTAAGACTTACGTACGAATAAGGCGTTGAAAAGCAATAAGGCTTCATTACATTGTGTTTTCACGTGCGTCTGTGTAACATATTAAGTAAGTTTGAGTGGTGTTTACATAATAAAAATACACACCACGGTAATCGTCTTAAATTCTGACGTCATCATTTTAATACTAGCTAAATTGAATAATACTTCAGAAGTATTGGAATTGCCCTGTCTATAACGTTTTGACAAAAAAAAATAACACTTACCTGGTTGTTTAGCAAGGCTGATCAAATAATATCTATGAAAGCATTTCTTACCGGTCTGACTAACACACCTAATACACGGACATGGTAACATGGCGATCAAAACAAACAACATTGCTAAAATCTAATTAGTAAGTATATTAAATTGATAAACACCTGACTTTCTGACCACTAAGTAGGCATAGAGATAAGACACTTCTCGTTAGGTAAATCACGTGGGTAACCACGTATTGAAAATTTTAATCTGTTTCCTATCGTACCCATTTGTTTGGAAAACCGGATTACACCGTTATAATCTGGTTTTCCAGATTATGATAAAAATTGATGAGTTTCATTCTTTTATTATTGCAATTTAGATACAGCTAATGGAGACATGTGCAATGTGCATTCTTACTTAGCAAATTCTTAGATAAGTGCACCATAAGGAACCATCATTTAAGCTATTGAAAAATAAACTAAAACGATTTTTTTCCTTTTGTTGTTTTTTCCTTAGTGGAAGGTGTAGGTGATTAGATCGTCGTGGAATGTTTTAAAATTGCCAATTTTGTTAGGCTATATAACAACATTTGAATATAAATTGGATGTAAATAACAAACTTCTACGATACAGTCTATACTATACTGCTGATACAATAAAGAAGAAACATTTTTTTTTGTTTGCTTTTACCCTAAAGCCGCCGAGGCCACTGAACCGATTTGAAAAATTATTTCACTTTCTGAAAATTACATTATTCCCGAGTAACATACGAGTACCTAGGCTAAATTTGAATCAGATAAGTTTCCCAGGAAGCGGGTGAAACCGCGATAAAACAGCTAGTAAGTAGTATACACGTTTTATCAATTCTATTAAATCTTATTGACTGAAGCATATTTGGTCAATTGATAAAAGAATGCAGAGTTATTTCGGGTCGTCGTTTATGAATTGCAATAGCACTTATTATTCATTGACGCAATTGAAATAAGTGGAGTTATTGATTTTATTGTTGACCTCACAAAATAAAACGTGGAAAATCACAGTAAATATCTTGTGATTTGCAATCGTAATTAGACCCTTCTAGATTATAAAGTGATTTTCCATTGTTTTTTTATGAATTAGCATACTCACTACAGAATAGGGTATTTTAGTCTAGATGAGAAAAAAATTAAAAGTGAATTACAATGATTGTTTAGAGGAAAAGCAATCGGGAAATGTTAGTTTCACTTCGTAAGGTACATAAATATATTTTTTATTGCAGTTTAAAGTTTTTAGGTTTTTTTATCTGTCTTTGAACACTACGAAATGTCGCCGCCATGCTAATGACGTCATTACGGTAGTGTCAGTTAAAATTTTCAATACATAGGGTCATTTCGCCTGTTCGCGTCCATAGCCCAGTTCGCGTCCATTTTGCCGATCTCCTTTTAAAAATCCTCGAAAACAAGTCAATTAACACACTAATCAAACGAAAAGTCATTACCGCTAATACGTTAATGTATAAGAGGCACGCACAGATAGACAAACGTTCTGTGCGTCCAACCAATCCTTTTAGAAATAATAATTAGTCTAGGCTCTTCAACAAGAAAGCGAAAACACGCAGAATTTTAGATAAAAATTAGTGTGCAGCGGCGTGTTTGATGGTAAGTTTTATATTGTTTTATGTGAATTTTAGGATAGATAGCTATTTCTTCAGTTTAATGATGAATAAAAGTATAATGTTTATTATGAATTTGGTAATGTTTTTTTTTTTATATTTAACGAGTAAAATAAGGTGGACGCGAATTACTACATCGAATTTTACGAAACTTCCACTTTGCATCCACAATGGACGCGAACTAAAACTATCCTCTATAATAATAAACCAAATTGCATCCACTGTTTTCGTTTAATACTTGCTTATAAAAAATAATTAAAACATACTGTTTAATATTAATATATTAAACAGTACATTTTTTTATTAAGATATATACGTGGTTATAATTAAATTATCAACTGATATAAGTAATTTCATTTAAGATAAGTTCTTCCGATACAGGAAAAAAGAAGGAAAAGACAACATACACAGAAGAAGATTTAAATAAAGCGTTAAATGTTATTCGAGAGAAGAATAAATCGATAAAAAATATGCAAAGAATATGCTACCTTGTCTGATAATTTATTGACTCAACAATTCTTTTAGTTGTATGTTTACACAAAATTATTAAATTGTTTTGTTAATTTAATATGAAAGGAAATCGATCTACGGATCGAAAACGCCTGGAAGAGCTACTGGTCCATGAAGGGAGAACTCCCTTTATGTCTGAAGCGGAAACTAGTCGACATGTGTATTCTGCCCATCCTAACCTACGGCGCTCAGACTTGGTCTTTGACCGAATCTCAAAAGTCCAGGCTAAAAGTATGCCAAAGGAGCATGGAGCGTAGCCTGCTCAGCATACGGCTTAGTGACCGGATACCTACGCAACACCATTATCCGGTCCAAGATCCGGGCATAGTAGATGTGGGCAATAAGTCTGCAAAGTTGAAGTCGAATGCACCCGGACAAGTGGGCCAACATCACCACACACTGGATCCCTGAGGATGGAAGGTGACCGAGAGGGAGACTAAGAAAACGCTGGAGAGAAGACTTGGACAGCTTCCTCTCGGACTGGCCACAAATAGCGATGGACAGAGAAAAATGGAAGGCTATGGGGGAGGCCTTTGCCCAGCAGTGGGACAGCATAGGCTAATAAAAAAAATAATATGGCCAAAAACTTAGTATAATCAAGGCGGATCTTAAGCATTCCCTGTGATTTAGAGTAAAATTAACAGAATTGATTACTGTTTATTCTTCAAGTTTCAAAATTAATTGCCTAATTTTAAGTTACTTAAACCAATGTTGAGAAGAATTATTTTTATTTTGTAAAGTGAATTTTAAATGATGATAATGTTGATTTTAATAATTAAGTGTATTGTTAAATAAAGAAATTGTTCAAATACAATCTTTCTTTATTAATTCTTAACAATTTCACCCCTATATTCCTTTTCAAAGCCGCTGGACGCGAACTGGACCATGGGTGGACCCGAATTGGATTTTGTGGACGCAAACTGGGTAAAACGCCTAATTCTGAGGTTTATCGATTTAAATAGAAAACGTAAGATATTTCTTATACAACTGAAAGTTAATCTTAAAATAGAGTATATAAGGAATACATTACACAAATTTGACATGGAAATGAGTGCTGGAGCATTTTTATTATCGCCGTCAAACTTGCCAACTGCACTAAATGGTCGCCAACAGGCGAAATGACCCTATCAAAATATGTATTACTGACAGCTGTAGTAGCGTAATGACGTCATGACCAAAAAACAATCATGGCGTCCGTTGTGTGCCGCGTTTTCGCGAAATACGCGCGAAATTTGAAATTATGATAAAACAATTAATTTATATTCGTACATAACGTGAGAAAAAAAAATATTTTTAATTTTTTAGAGATATATCAAGACTAAAGAATTTATTTAAGATATATTTCAAAAATGCATGTAATACCCTATTGATACCAATGGTAAATTACTGAACTGAATCGTAATTTCGCACAATTCTGTTAATTGTAACCAAATATGTGGTTTTTGAACGGAATCGGTTGTCTGAACTTACCAAAGTTATTTGGTGAATTTTTTAATTTATGTACATGCATATTGTTTATAAATATGTAAATAGATTTAAATTCGCCATTTGACATATTTACAAAGAAAAGTAAATTATACAAAAAATAAATTATTATCAAGTACAATACTTGACAATAATTTATTTTCCGATCAGTGTTCGCAATTGAAGCTTCGCAGAATCGCTGCTAAAAGGGTTTAAATATGTAGGTCAGGCAAATTAATTGTTGTTACGGGTTCATATTTACTAGGCAGTCATTAAACGTAAATATTTTTGTATTTAGATGGATGTACTGGACCGATTGGGGCCAGGTGCCGAAGATCGAGCGAGCTGGCATGGACGGCTCTCACAGACAGACCATCGTGTCTTATGACGTCAAATGGCCCAATGGCCTGACACTGGACCTCGTCCGCAAACGAGTTTATTGGGTGAGTGGAATATTATTCCAAAAAAGTCGAAAAAGGGTCTTGTACCTGGGTTTTTCCATATTTTGTTACTTAGGTATATAGGTTCTGGAATTTTCCTAAAAGTAGGTACTTGATGGACGGAGTAAGATTCTGTTTACGGTTTACTTTAGGTAATTCGGCTTTGGTGATGATTGAAGATTGAAATCAAAACAATTTGGTTTTCCCACACCAAAATATTTACGCAATTCTTTATCTGCTGGTCTAATAGAGTCAGCTACCGATATAATTAATTATATTGTTGTGCTATAAGCAATATCAGGTATTATGTATTCATATCGTAAAGAGACAGTGATTATTATGATAAAACGACAATAATTTCAATTCTAATTTTGTCAAGATGATTCATTATGTTGATGACATTTTGCATGATTAGTAGACACACGTAAATTGTTATCACTATTTTTAATGTTGAAATTTGGTGCAGGTGGACGCTAAAATGAACATGATATCCTCTTGCAACTACGATGGAACAGGGCGTAGGGTGATCCTGTACTCCACAGACGTGTTACGTCACCCATTCTCCATCACCACGTTCGAGGATTGGGTCTACTGGACTGACTGGGACAAGGCCGCCGTCTACCGCGCCAACAAATTCAACGGAAAAGATATTGAAGCTATTACTCCTACACATAACGTAAGTGAATGTGCATTGCGGCCACTTAGGAAAGATTATGTAGGTATAAAAAATTGAGGTTATTCAATTAATTAAACTCGCTTCAGTATAAAAGGCAGACCATTTCCTACAATTATTATTTTTTAATTGTAGATAATGAAAGTCTACCTCGTTGGTCTAGCGGTCTCCACCGTGACTGCTGAGCATGATGTAATTCATCAATATCAGACTAAGAGTATTTCATGGTAAATGATCACCCCCTAGGTAACGTGGGACGTTAGCGTAACTAGCAAAATGTCGGCATGGTTTTATGTGATCTATAAATATAGGGAAACAGAAATTCTAATATCGACTATGATATACGATTCTTTCATATCTTTCGAAAAATTAAAACATCCTTGTCGATAGCAACAGTTAAAAACAATTACTCCGCTCTTTTCGGTCATTTCCAATAACGAGTTACAAGTCTCCTTGACATCGAATTTTAATTAACGCCTTCGCGCGACCTTCAGAAATGTAAAAATTGAAGCGAAGGAGTGAAATAAGGAAATCAATTTCTGCCAACATTGGATCAAACAAAGTTATATCATTGGCAGAGATAGTGAAAATAGAAACGTTTTACAGGCGCATTAAGATCAATGATAAACACGAGGAGGCACTCAAGATAAATATGTACCCACATTCAACTATTTTCTTATCTCAATATTGACCACAATAAAGAGATTGTAGTTTTTACACCATTCTTTAAGCAGACAGTCTTCTGATCTATCGATGATATGATATATATTTTCTTGTCTATACACGAAGTTTTTGTCACCACCAGAAGTATATTTTTGGGTGCTAATGTTTTATTTTATTAACAGCTCCAAAACCCGATGGTGATCCACGTGTATCACCCATACCGCCAGCCCGATGGTGTGAACCACTGCGCGGCTGTCAACGGTCACTGCTCCCATCTCTGTCTCCCAGCACCACGCATCGGGGCGAACTCCCCTCGCGTCTCCTGCGCCTGCCCCAATGGGCTGAGACTACTGCCTGACAACCAGATGTGCGTCGAAGACAGTAAGTGGACTTCATTCTTTTATTCTAACGTTTTTTATTTTCCCAAGGGTGCGGCTCAAGTGTTTGCTACTCGCTCAATTAGTGAGTTCACTTTTGACGTCATGAATTATGTCAGCATTGACAAATTGCTTGCTAACTTACTATTGTGTAGAAGAAGGCATTCAACAATGATGCTGACATAATCATGTCCAATGATGAGCATAATATTTGTCGTTAGATAGTCCTACGTTGAATTTTGATCAAACGTTGCAACATAAGGAACGCGTCAAGTCAGCGGAACAACCAAGTCATCCGACTTTTGACTTTGTAAACGTCTTCTGCCTAAGGTCAAAATTGTAACGCTACTTAATTTTTATGTTGAATATTTTTATGGGAAAATGTTACGAGAGAAAGGTTTAAGCAATGTCAAAATGGGCAAACGGTGAAATCTTGAATGTCATGTGTTAAATGCACCGTGAACGCTTTTATTGCCAGCCATTTCTGTATATTTAGAAATAACAATTTATGATGCATGTACTAGTAGGTCCATGAGTTGTTTTAGTGAAGTCAACTTTGCGGATGTCATGCTGATTCGAAGAAAAGGCGTTTCAGATCAGAAAACGAAAACATAAAGATTCATACGCATTATTAATTCGACTGCTATTTATATCAGTACCCTTGTTTGTATCAACAACTATGTTGTTTGCATAAGGTTAAAAATAGCACCTACGTCGGACACGAGGCTCCCACTATTAAGTAACAGTGATAACCAAAGTGAACGACATATCAGGGTCTTTGAAGAATTACGATTGAAAAAAATGCAGTTCCTAGGCAATTTGGCGTTGGACCAAATATTTAGATTCAAAAGCAGAGTTAGTCTGGTATGTGTCAGTCCGGTCTGCTATAAACTGCGATTTACTTCATCTCGTATGTTTAGGTTTTCCCAACTGAGCAAGCGAAAACAAATGACAGTCATGTTTGAAATTTGTTTTTTAACTTCCAACCTCTGACCTCCACTACTCTATTTCTACTGAACCTGGGATTGTTTTGTTGACCGAATTTAGGGCTAAATTGAACTAGGGTTACAGAAGCCATTGGCCCCCTTTGTTTTGAAACTGTTATTCCTTACTTGAACACGGATGAATTTACAGACGTATAGGCCAAGTTTCATACAATTCCGTTACGATGCGATTTGTTGGTACTTATTGAAACAATACAGTAATAAAATCACAATGGGGAATATGTACGTTGCTGGGTCAATTGCCTATCTGAACCAAAGTACTTGCATGCACTTTTCGCATAAGTATTTCTCATCGAAAGGTCATACGAGAGAATTTAAAATTGTTGAATGTTGTTATTTTGTAAGGAGATTTTTTTTTTTTGCACAAAAGTACAGTAAATATATTTATTTTCGTAATACTTAACACTATAATACAAAAGAATTTCACTATCTTAATTACAATATAATGAGAGGATTAATTTGAATGTGGACGCGGCGTGATGATTACGGATATTATTATGTCGACGTATCAATGACATTGATAAGCTGCTAGAATTTTCATTCAATCGTAATTAATTTGTTGACGTTTTTTTACTAAGCATTTGTAGTATTGACGTTATAACCAGTTTTAAACGGTATTAACCAGTTTTTTTTTCTCTAGAATTTTTTGTCTTATTTTTTCTAGTCATAAAATTTTCTTTTAGGTACCATAATAATTAGGACAAAAAAACTAACATACATATATTAACAAACAAGTTTTTCAAGGATATGCATAAAAATAAATTAGGTACCTAGCAGGCATTTGCATTCAAAATTGAATGTTTAGATGCTTATCGAAAGAGTAGCGTGGAGTGGTAAACTCAATATTAAGAACTTGCAATTCAGCGTGACTACGCACTATAACAGTAAATACTGGACATAACATAAGTCCTATAAAAGGCAAAAAGCTTCTTTAGAAATATTTTTCTACTACACATTTTAGAAAACTTGATTGAAAAGCACAAACGTGCATGATACAGCACTTATTTTTAAATCTATGAATAAGTTCTAACAGAGTTCGTTTGCCTAAAATGCTAATAACCGATGCTAAATTGTGGCTAAATAACGATGACCTAATCCATTGAACAGAGTGGTCTGATTTCGTTATACAGAAATACTGTTGAAGAACCATGATACCATGCTAATACCATTCTTACTGGCGACCATTTATGCACAGAACAGTAGTGTTTCAATTTTATTTAGGAGTATCAAAGGCACTCTTTGATGAAATTAGCTTGAATTTGACAACCAATCTCAGTTTAGAAATTCTTTGGGTTGTTGTGGAGGTCAGAGAGGCCATCTTTTTTTGGCTAAATTCAGCCGATTACTTACAAGTTGGGAAAACCTTAGTGGTAGATATAGATATGATGAGAATGTTAAAATTTCAATTTGCGTCGTTCAGCATAAAACAGTCTAATCCCTACAATCTAGACAACAGATAAATTAATTAACGATAAAATTGACTGCAAATTAATTGCTTCAAAATTGGCACGAGTAGATAAGGCTTAGTTATAATTTCATATTTGGTTAGATAATAATTAATCAATTGCTTAAATAGGGAAAATATTTTTCCCTATTTTGTAATGAAATTATGAGCGTAAGTTTCTAATCTATGTACAGGGAAAACCTATCGTTTTTCTAGTTTTTAATTCAAACCGATGAGGAAAAAAAATTTCAATTATATAATTAGGAACAATCTAAAATAAATTTAAGATAAGGATTAAACCATGAACCACGATGTTACAGGATAATAGAAAAAATATCTAGCCAAAACCACAAACTAATTCATTTAATTGTTGGTTTAAAATTTTCCTGCAATTGTGAAAACAGTCCAATTGTCTACTGCACTTGTATGACCCACCGATTGCTGGAAGATAACCACACAGATAAATAAGATACAGTATCTGGGTATATCTAGTGTAGTTTTTTTTGCTGAATAAAGATTATACTGACATGATTGAATTTTTTCAATGGGAAGTTTAGTTATATAGACACAAAATGAAGCCATAAATGAATGAATGTTATAATTACTTGATTCTTATAACTTCCACGTTATATTATGAGAACATACAGCTACAATTTCAGATCATCTATTTAAGATGTATTCTCCTTCATTGAATGCAGTCATCTTTTGATTAAAGTACAATTGAATGGGTCAATAAAAAAGACATTTAGTACGATTGGTAACGTTTAGTAATGATTGATTGAACTGGCACGATCAATAAAGCAACACCGAGTACTTGGTTACGTAGTGTCAGAACGAGGAAGCCTTACAACTATCAATTTGGAGTTTAAAAGGTACGATGCCGTACATGTAGACATTACTTATTATTTTTTTAAGTAGGCAGGTAGGCAGGTAACTTATTTTAAGGTAGACAACCTAAAGATCAAGGCAAAGCAACTTTTAAATAATTCTAGGTTTAAACGCAGGGTTGATCGTACATCATATACTTGATCTTGATTACTTTTCGATTAACTTTTTATCTATCAAATGATTATAGTCACACCATCGCGTCATTGCATCAGGTGGCGTGATATTCGAGGAAAACAAATGATACCCGCAAAATCGGTCCTTGTGACGATCATTTTCGTAATAATAATGTGGAGACAAGGCCACCAGAACGTTGAAGTGAATTTTAAAAATACGGCCGACCGGAGCTCCAACGCCGCGGACACGTAATGGGCCACGTCACGCGATGACGACACATCGTACGATATTTTTTATCACTGTTAAAAATTAGGATGACTGATCAGTTACGGAGAACTACTAGGTAGATATGTTATGACCGGAATATACCACGCCTACGTGTTATCACATACCGCTAAAACATGCGAGTTAATCGTTTCAATTTATTATTACTCATAATTGTTTATAAGCATATCGTTATCATGAGAAATGCCTTACGTGTTGATATCGCGTGTTGCGCTGATTTGTAATTCGTATTTACCTACATAAATCACGTAACAGAAATATCGATTTAGTGGATAATTTTGGAGCGATTACAGGATTTAGGCTTATAAATACGTTTATATTATTTTGGCGGCGCTTTCGCTACTTGCAGTCTACGAAAATGCGGAGTCAAAACATTAATCATTGAGCTAATTTTAAATTTTAAGTAGATAGGTAAGTTTGATAAGAATACAAATTATAAGGATAAATAGACAATCTTTTAAACTTTTCGGTAATGATTAGACCTATATAAATGACTCACAATGTTTATGTTCACCTGTGAGGATTGTGACCTCACTCATGAGTGCTCATGCACCGAACGGACCTACTTGACGTACTAGCTCATGTGGAAACATAGAACGCCCAATACTCTAACAGTTGGCGAATAAGGCGACGTGACGTCACGGCATCACGCCACCTTTTGTTCAGTGGCTCTACCTGCGATCCGGCACGCCGCATGCGCATGCAAGCAACGCTGTTACCGCACACTGGGTTGCTTTAAAAAATTTTAACTGTATTATTTATTTATCCTATATTTACAGGTATTATTAAAATAAATGCTATTTGTGGATGCCAATTACATACCAACTAATCATATTTTAAAATGAACTATGATTTAATATATTTTATACTCTAGAATCTAGAAAATATACTTAGTCGTTGTGTAAAAATAGTTCTACATTCTACATTAAAGCAATTCAATAGTTTTAATTTGTTATAATTAAGTCAAAAAGAATATATAAGTTAGTTATCGTCTTTACTTTCGTGGTTAAAATTGACTAGTTCATGGTTTGTAAGTGCGAGCCAGATCGCACTCAGTTAAATTGACAGAAAGCAGTGGTGGTGGGACGTCAATGGCGGTTACACGCGACCGGTTTTCGGCCTGTCTCATTCCGAATCGGAACCCCGTACGTGTCGCGTGTGCCGTGCCATTTGCGTGAAATACTTCGCTGTGTGATCAATATACAAAAATTACCCTCGTACTGAAAATGAAAACAAGAATTTGTTACTAAGGAAGCATTCTTAAGTTGTTTATTTAATAAAATCTACAGATGCAATAAAACCAGATGAGGAGGTGCATTATAAACCGACTATTGGTTCAAATGAAACTGTAGTTAACGAAGAAAAACCTGTAACCAGTGAGTATTTTGGAGACATACATTCAATTTATGGTTAAACCAGTTTACCCCTTGATCTGTCTCACATGAGTTTGTTCATTAATCAGTATCGTGACGTTTGGAATGTTGCGTTTAATCCGGCGAAATGAAAGTGAACGTGGTGGGTGTATATCTAACCTTGCTTTCAGCAATGGTTAAGGAAAATAATTGTCTATAGTTTCAGTAATGTTGTTGATCAAACGCCACGATTTTGATTAAAGATTGCTTCATGGATGGGTTGAATCATTTAATCACATCGTTTGATAAGATAAAATAGCGCCCATATATACATAAGGTAATGGGTATCGAACATCACTAATACACATCAGACCATCAACTAACAACAGTTCATTGTGAATGATGACTCAATATCTGTGTGTCTTCAACTTGGGATTCCTTGACTGATTTGCAGGGCATGTCAATCTGCTAGTTGTCAAACAGATGTATTGCTATTTTGAATGCGAATGATTATCGGGAACGTTTGACACATATGGTGAATTACAAAAGAGAAGGGCTAAGCCTTCTCTTAAAGTTGGGACGAGGCCTCTTGAAGAGCGAGGATACCACTGAAGCACCCGAGGAGACGGAAGACACTACCACCGCACCAGTGGATCCTGAAGCTGAGCCAATGAAGGCCTATTGGGAAACTGACAAACGAGATCTGGGAAATAGGAATCAGCCGTTTATAGATCTGTTTTTGAAAGGAGAAGCTCTGGAGAGAATACCAGACGCCACCGAGGAGCCCGTCAAAGAATCTCATTATAATTTTGAACAAATCAGTCTGGTTCACTTACCAGACGCCCTGAAAAACTTAAATATTGAGGGTAAAGTATTATAATTTTATTTAATTTTCTTTTAAAGCCGGAATCATATTTTTTATGACGGGAAGACACACAGATTCATTATGAGCTGGGTGCATGTCGCATAACCGTGTGTGAATATTTACTAATACCTAACCAAATATACTGCAACTAACACACTATGCTAGATAAAAGTAATAGTTTCTAAATATCTACTATCTAATTTTATTTTAGTGGCAAATATGTAACATTGAATACATAAATTAAAGTTTAATTGTCAGTTTGGAACATTCTAGAATAATTTAAAATAATACCAAGTCACTGAGCATAAAGATGATTTTGATACATACGTTGTATTCTAATGTACTACAGGTACCTACATGGTTTCCGCGTTTTGTTATGTTAATACCAAAAACTGTTTGCCTATGTACCTTTTGTTTGATTGATATAGATAGACCTTGCAATAAGCTATTTATACATACAACATTACTCATAAAAGAAAACATATATGTAATGTGAAAGTAGGTTAGGATATTTTAGTTAAATAGTATTAGTTGGCACGTTTCATTGACACTAGCTTTAAATAGAACTAGTCTAGTGCGATCGGGTTAAGCGCCCACACAAACATAAAGTTAAATTGACAATTAGATGTAAGAAAATTGTTCAGAGACGCACACTGTGAATTCAACATGTCTATGTGGAAATACGTCAATATAAGCAATTGTCGTCATTCTTCTACAAATGTTTCTTATTAATTTGTTGACAATGAACTTGTCAACGAGGGCGGATGTTCAATATTGTTTACTTATGACTCCACAAGAACTTTGTTTTTATCAATGGTTTTTATTTGCCTAAATGATATTCTGTCATTACATTAGCCTCTTAGTTGATTTAACAATTTTTTCGTTCATCTCTTCACTTGTTTTTATGTTTTTCATTTGTTTCTATGTTGCTTTCAATTTAACATTGTCACAGATCACCTGTCTTTTCTGCTTTTTGGTGAAAGGTTCATTTTTTCCACAAAAACAACACCAACGTTATTAACGATTACCATAATTGTATTACAAACCTTTGCAAAGTTTTCTTCTATTTAAAATGCTGGTAAATAAAACAATTGTACTTGAACCTATAGTTCATTTACAATTTAATGTGTGCAATCAATTATCGATACATAGCTGACTTTCGCTTCATATGTCTTGCATACCAATGAACACGTTGCAAGGGTTTAAAGAACTGCAAAACGTGTCACTCAACAATGTATTAACTATTGTTTTGTTTTATTATTCTAGGTGTCCCTGAAACACCTAAGACTGGTACAGGAATCTCAAGCAGCGGCCGCGATGCCGGCATGGTAGCCGGTGTCGTTGTTGCAGTAATCTCTGGAATCATCATATTGGCAGCACTGGTAAGCAACCAATACAGTACTTAAGACTAGCAACCCGAAACATAGATCTTTCTAGACCACCCACCCAGTCGCTAACGATGCTCACGACAAAATAGAGGCGCAGGCAAAAATTGGAACACCAAAATTACCGTTGGAATGTGTTAAGAGAATCTGCTCGTGAAACGGATAGTCCCGTTTTATTTCATACTAATTCCTGAACTAGCTTGTCATACTTATGATATGTAGATAGGTATTGTTGCCACCCAAGTATTGTATCTACTTGGAAGTATTGAAGAATCTGCAAGTTATGGACATGATTCTAAGAAATGCACGCGCATGTTTCTTTATCTTGAACATTCCAATCCGTGTGCGAGTTAGTGTCTTTCTAAGCCCAGTCGCTTTTGTTGTCTTTTTGCAACAATGCTTTTCGATTCAAGGAACTCACAAAACAGCTCATCCTTGAATATTTTCGGTCCTGTCAAGATAAGGATCTAAAACCATAATTAATATTCCTTGAAAATAACGAAATGCTTATCTGTCAACGCTATTGGCGTAATCGCGGAAAATATTGAAATTCGAGTAGACGGCGCCTAAAAACTACGCACGCAATATATGAACGATTAATCTGCTTATCTCAGGAAATGCCACGGAACGACAATAGCTCTAATTGATTATGATTAATAAAGGTACCTACGCACTAGTCAAGTCTGCGGTTAAACACTAATGCAAATTCCAACCTGCAACAGTCATTTCATGACGTTGGGGAAATTTGTTGACAGTCACACTAATGAATAAATTGCCTTCATTAATGGCCATACCGAGTTAAATTGCATCTTTGTAACTGCTCTAACAGACACCAATTGGTTTTATTTCTTTGATGATGTAACTTTTTCGACCTTCGTGAAGATTTTGCCCAGATGTATCTTGTCTAGTAAAAATCACTTGTAAAATTAACGATAACTACTCTTTACAGATCGCAGTGGTTATGTACAGACATTACGTGCACCGTAATGTTACATCTATGAACTTCGACAACCCGGTGTACCGCAAGACGACGGAGGACCAATTCGCGCTCGAGAAGAATGGCTACGCACCGGGCAGCAAGCTGTACCCCAGTACCGTGGGAGAAGAGGTGAGAGCGCTTACCGCCATGGAGTGTACGCTTAACATACAGAACAGTCTAAGATAAGTCGCACAAGGACGCACTGCCCTCCGCCAAGCCAATTAACGAGTTAGTGCCTCACGCCACTAACTCACTTCTTCCTTTCATATATTTTTACTGTAAACTAAGAATATTATTTTAAAAATGAGAACATCACTCCAACTTCTTGTGTACAATGAATTATACCCCGTGTAACTTGGCCAAAATGATAAATTGTTGTAAATATCAATGAAAACTAGCATTATTTTACTATAGTAAATAATTATTATAAGGTCTGCCTAAGACATTTTAAACTTGATGTATTTAGAGTTATTATATTTACTAGAGATTGTTTTAAGGATTTATAGGAGATATTTTCGTTTAGATTTAATGATTGTGGCAATTTATAATGTGCCAACATTTTTACCGCATCAGTATTAAATCATAGTTGCCAAATTATTGGCTCTAAGTGGTAGGTGTAAAATGCTGTAAATAGTCCCTTTTAAATAGCAAATATGATTTTTGTAATCTGCCTAAAGCTTAACATAGACTTTACTAATAATATTTTACTGCCGTAATATTTATTTTTCATGCGTTAACATGCGAGGGCATTAATATGGTAAGTTTTGAGTAGACTGAACGTAGGCAAACTTTGATTAATTTACGTCACAATGCGATTTAGTTGCATTTCGTTGGTTCTTAGATGTTCCGCTTAAGAAGCAGACATTCTAGATGTCATGCTCAAGAAGCTCAGATAATTGAGAAAATGTTTTCGATGACTAATGTGTGTTTCTCTTTGCAGGCCCAAGAACCTCTCAACACACCAGGTACAAATGACTTTGTATAGTGTACAAGCTGGAAGTAAATACAGTATAATGTCATTGAATGTGAAAAGAAAGAGAAGGACATGTGATACTTAAAATAGTGTTATCCAGTGAATGGGACTTAAGCTAACATTTTTGTAGTAAACTCTAAAAATAGTTAGCGTTAGTGCAGTGAAGTGAAAGCTTATTGGAACAAAGTTCTGTTTGCTGTCATGCCTCGCGCCGGGATGGATCTCAAAATTACGATTATTTCATCAGCTGTCATATCACAAGACTTTGGTTTTTATTTACACAGATGTAGAGAAAGGCAGATGTTTGTTAAAGTGACAAGTGACATCTGTTAAAATTGTCGATGGTTTATCAAATTTGTTATACGATTACCATCTTCATGTTATGTAATTGGAAGCGTGGCGGTGTTCAGTCGGTAGTGACGGACTCGCCGTGTGGTCAGCTAGCGCCATCTCCCTTTCTCCGCGTCTGTTCTCAGTACGTAAGAGATCTTGGTAATGCTTTTGTATCTGTATCACATTATTCGACGTTAGAAGGGACATGTTTGCTCTAATTTTCTCTTTACACTGTGAATAGTATAAACATTCTTAATATTGCTTTATCAAATGCCTGGTGCATTGTAATTATTTATATAGAGTTTACAATTTTTTATTCCACTTTAGTTGATAATGTTAAATATTATACACCTATACAGCAATCTTAAACTCTGTACCGCATTCAGAGAGAATGAAAAGCTCATGTTTCATAATGAAATGTACTTAGTTAGTAGTTTGTCATGTTTTCCTAAATATTTTTTAAAATTGAACTGATTCTGCATATACGAATATGAAATCTCCAGGTACCTATTTACCTAGATTGATTAAAAATAAATAATGGATTTATTTATTGCAACACACTAGTAAATATAGGCTAATGATAACAGTATAATGTGCCAATTTTAGTAAAATTTACAATTGTGTCGCCAAATTTTATTGTACTATAAACTTGATAGTAGTTGAATTCTCATACGTTTGTTGCGTCTGTAATTTATTTGTACTATATAAAATTGTTATTATTAGCATAAAGCAGTTTTAATATGAATTTATATTTTATGTACCAGTTGAGTTTTTCCATCGAACAATTTATGTATTTATAATATTTAATAGCAATGAACGCATAGTATTTGGAATGTGACTTTGTCAAGCAAAATCCTGCCAAATCCTTAAAATATAAATATTACTCTATTTTTAATGTAATTCAATTACATTATTACATACTTGATGCACATTTCATACAATATGCCTAGCTCAATAAGTGTGGTCACCAAAATAAATTATTGTGTAAATATTGTCAGTAAAATATATGTAAAAGGTGTTAATACTATGACTTTTATTTATTAACCTATTTACTGATTTCCAAATCAGACCAAACTTCAGCTATACATCCGAACGTATATTAGGACCAAAGCTCATAAATGAACATTAACATGAAAAATGGTTAGACAGACAATATAAATATTTCAAACACAAAACATGCAAAGGAAAAATAAACGATCCCATATACATAATCACTTGGTTTATTGTACTATAACAATTTAAGCTACACATACGGCATACAGGCGGAAAATATATACCTACTATGAATATTCATCACGCTTTAACTATTATGGGGTAAGAAATCACGAGCCTGAAGAGTGATCTTTAGGCTAGGCCACACCGAATATAGGATGACAATATGCTTTACCCGTGCAGAGCAATCGGGATTGACATTGACATAATATAGTCTATGAATACATAACTTATAATCAGCTGACATTCACGGGTGCATAGAAAAAAAAACTTGAAAATTCTTTCATGAATAGGCACCTTATGATTGAAAAGGATTTAAGAATCTTATCATTATTACACCTCCACTTCCTCATATTAATGCCAATTAATATAAATCAAGGACTTAATTATTACTTAAAAATGGCATAACACTTTTATCTGCAGTAATCGATGTAAGCCGGCCTTCAGACATTACATTGATGATTTGCAACAATGTATAACATATTATTCGTCTTCCAGCGTAGTTTTTAGTCTTATAAATAAATATAATAATAAATAACATAAGTTATTAACGCTAGTTACAGCCACACTGTTGTGAACAGTTCTATTTGTGTATTAAATATTTAAATAAACTTAAATAATTATTATTGAAAGTTTCTTAAGTATAAATAATAAAATTAACTATAACATGTCCGGGGTTTCGGTTCTATCAAAAAAATATTCGCTAGCCCATATAAGTACACACGTACGTAGAAATGGAAAATATAATAACATCCAGCAAACGCTGCTTGATTCATAATATGACCGTTTTAAAATACTTACCTTATTTTTTAAACCAAAATAAAAACAATTCTACAGTAACTGAGCAATTCATATGAAACGCGGAATTCAAATTAGGGCCGTCAATAATTGGCAATTGGTTTTAATACGATCTAAAAGATATAAAAATATATCGCTTAATTGCAGTCATTGTTCTATTCGTATCTTTTTCGTTATCAATGCAATCGATATATCAAGGCTTTGATAAACTTAACACGTGTATATTTTCCCCATTTTCAACGAGGTCGAGCTGTATTAAAAAAAAATAACGTGAAAAACTTAACGTTTCAAAAAACAACTAAATCTCAAGGAGCGAGGTAGATATAACTACTCGTATTATTATTACCTAAATGATAAATTGAAAGGGCAACATTTTCAGAAGTAATTTTGATCGTTTTTTCACCAAAATATACATAATATCAAAAACGATCGGTTAGGTATGTGAGGGATCACACGCAGGACAGAGCTCCGTAGTCAGCTACAGTGAGATAAAAGATTTAAATAAAAATATTCAAATTTTTGCTTTGAATATTTGCTTTTGGACAGTAATTTAGGATTTGTATTATATGCGTGTAGATGACAATGAGTATCAGATAACGAACTTGTTCATGACAGATTCACGCGTGCTTACCAAAAAAAATAGTGGTTTTATTGTTTCAAATGACTACGGAACCCTAAAGAATTTTAAAGCCAACATTATCCTAGGATCACAAAATCAGTATAAATTTTTGGTTCTAAATCACATAATTAAACTAAGTTAAATAATTACCCCTATCGCATGTTATTTCGTATGACGCATTTTCACTTATCAAGTAATATTTCTAACTACATTTAAACTAAAATAATATTAATTTATCTCCAAACAGAAGACATTGGTGCGAGGCAAGGATCACATCCCGTGACGTACAATATACAACAAAATGGCAGAAGTGTTCAAATGCATCATGGATATAATAAATGCAAGTCATGCCTGTTTGACGCCGTGCTTTGAATTAAGCATAATTGGCTAAATAATTAATCATAGTTTAACAAAATAATAATTAAAAAATTTTGCTACCAAAGTTTCGAGAAAATGAGAATCCAAATTATTATAATCAATACATCATACCTACTTCCTTACTTTTTTTAGAAAAGTTTTAGGTTTAACCCTTATTTTGCCAGTCAAAAAACACGATACACAAAAGCTACTTGGTGGTACTACATGGTACATTCTACAACTAAATTCGATTTTACAGTACAGTAACGTTATTCTACGAAATTCTACCATTAGCTACTTTAATAGTAGGAATTTCATCGTCACTCACTCGCAGTCTCTTCTTTACATGGTCCGTTCCGTCTATAACATCGGAATCTTTTAGCTCGTCGACTCCATTGGTAGTTTGAGGTAGTTTAAGAGTTTCATACTGTTTGGTAATATGTTGTTTGTATATTTGGAATGTGTTTGCTGCAATATGCTGGCGGGCGTGGCGGAATAGCTGGTCGAAATGATGGAGATTGTGGCTGGAAGTCAGAAATGGTAGGTATTAAATAAGAGTACGACGAAGGTTAAAACTTTGGAGTGATGGTAGTGCGTAAACAGTCGAGTACGGTTTATTTTTTTACAATTCGCCATAGAATATCATAAAGTATATGTGATAGGATTTAATGTGATTAAGGTAAACGCGGGTGAAGTCGTCATGCCCCAATAGTCGTCAATTAATCTTAAAACTTTTATTATTATTTTCTACTGAACTTAAAATGGGCCGGTTTATATCTCAACATATTCTTGATAATCTATTGCACAATTGAAATAACAATACGGGGTTTTAACAGTCACGGCTTCTAAGATATGTTATTTCAAACGTGTGTGCCCTAACAAAATCGTTTTTTCGTGAAGTTTAGCTGTCAAAAGTGAAACTCAGCACGTGGTTTTGTGTTTTGATTTACATAACTCCAGTGGGGTCTGTGGTATGTTTCTTTGTTCAATTAGATAGTTAAGTTTATTTGCTAGCGATGTAATATGCAATTTGGAATACTTTTAACATAGAAGATATATTTTTTTAATGTGACATCTATTGGTACTTCAAAACTCCCATTTGACCCAAAACCCGTCAATTTTACAATTATTATGACGACTACTGGGACATGCTCAAAAGTTGCACCTAAACTCGTCATAATGAGGATATTTTGTGTTTTACGGTACAAAATGCGAATAAATAGCTAATATCGGGACTTTTACAAAATTGATAACTGTCTAGAACAAACATATTTAAGGTTAAGATTACATTTGTTCATAAACTGCGTTTCTTTTAAGCTTTTTCTTAGGGGTAAATTTTACTCTGCTAGATGCACGTACACAGTCATGTTATTCGATTCAATTAATATGTTGCTTAATGGTTAAATCCCCTGTTTTCTATAAGGATGCACTTTCTACGAGTGTTTTTTCAGGTATATATTGGCCGCTGTAAGCCTCCGCCATTTGATTAAGATCTACCGCTTTGGGTACAAGTAGGTCTAGCACTAGCCTTTGTTTCTACTACGCTTGGATTACAATTTGTGGCAAACAAAAATTGACTGTTCTTACACTATGCTTTTTGTTCGAAATAACTGCATTTCGTTATGCGTATTGTACCGCGTCTTCCTAACGTGTCTTAATAGCGCCTGATTAAAAATATGTCATTCAACTAGTTTTGACGCAAAAATATTAAAATCAGTTTTAAAACTAAGATGCCATAGCTTCCATCGCTGTCACTTCTTTGCTTGTCGTATTCGATATTGATGGGTAAAGAGTAATCTTAAGTAAGATTTTTTATTTAAAATTGTCTGTATTTAGTGATTGCATGATCGTAATTTTAATAGCAGATCATGACTGAAAGAAACTACAAAAAGAGGGCCTTTTAAAAGTCATAAAAGCTCTAAATCAAGGGCCCACACACAACATCAGATGCAGCAAAAAAATTTAAAACGCCCTTTTAAGACAACTTTAATGAAATGGCGACACAAAACCGACGATTATCCCTGTATATACTATAGAAATGAACCCAAGGACAATCTCCGGTTCTGTGCTAAGTATTGCTAACTAAGGAGGAAAACTACTTGGGCTATTGCGTTGCGAGGGATGTTGATTGGATATAGGAAGCTATAGGAACTATGGCACCTGGAAAAAAGTCGTGGTGGCCTGGTGGGCCAAGAATCAACCTCTCAAGTATGAGGGCGCGGGTTCGATTCCAGGTCAGGCAAGTACCAACGCAACTTTTCTAAGTTTGTATGTACTTTCTAAGTATATCCAGCAATGACACCAATGACTGTGTTTCGGATGGCACGTTAAACTGTAGGTCCCGGCTATTCTTGAACATCCTTGGCAGTCGTTACGGGTAGTCAAAAGTCAGTAAGTCTCACACCAGTCTAACCAAGGGGTATTGGGTTGCCTGGGTAACTGGGTTGAGGTGGTCAGATTTAGGCAGTCGCTTCTTGTAAAGTACTGGTACTCAGCTGAATCCGGTTAGACTGGAAGCCGACCCCAACATAGTTGGGAAAAAAGGCTCGGAGGATGATGATGATGAGCAACTATGGCACCTGCCGATGACAATGTGATGATGATGATGTCCTCCTAGCCGATTATCGGTTATGGCGGCTGTTCTCATGTAAGGAGATTAGCCAACTACGCAGGACATATTATAGTGCACGAGCATTTGCGCAGACACAGGTGCACTCCCTATTCCTTCACTCTCATAGCCCGATGGGACGGTAATCCGACACGACCGGCAAGAGATCAGGCGTAGGACCGACATTCACGTGCTCTCCGATGCACGGGTGTATCAATCACCAGCTTCCAGGCTCCGTCTTCTAAAACCCACAAAGCGATTTCGGCCCGACTCGGGAATCGAACCCAAAACCTCGTGCTCAGCAGCCGCACATGACAATGTATAAAATACATGTTAAAATGGCAGGTGGAGACTCGCCACCTCACTTACTGGGCCCCCGGGAATCAGTTGCTAAATCGCAACAAGAGGGCAACAGGTAGATGAGCGGCCGCAGGGTGAGGATACCTCGGCGGACTTTAAACGCAGATCACGCGCTCCCTGTGGGTCCAGCATCACCGGCCCACTCGCCACTTACCACGAGGCACCTACCCTCCGAGCAGGGCTGTTAACCCTGCTCTAGCGACTCCACTCTGGTCGGCCAATGAAGGCAAGCCAAGAGGCGGGAGACCTTCACTCCAGCAGGCCGGAGATGGGGGACAGTATACTCTCCCCGGAGCACTCGGATATATAGCCCCGCGGGGTCGCTACTCCCCGTCATCCACCTCGGATGCCCTGTGGGGCTTATTAGATATTATTATTATTGAGTTTGAACGGTTAGTTGTACCTAATTACCTAATTTTATTTTTTGATTGATACCTTTAAGACAGTAGACAGTTTAAACTGTCTATAGAGATTTTTGCAAATGGTACTTAGCATGCGCTAAGCAGTTCAGAAGTTTTGATGAATGACAACCTTACCTACATATCTATGAATGTTAGTAATTATTTCGCGATAAGCTATATAAATGAATGTGGCTTTTATTTTTTGTGAATACTAATTATTTTATTTTACAATTTAAATATTTTAAAAGTAATTATTTTACTCGTGCTACATATGCACATGACTGCATCGTTATTATGATTAAAAAATAAAACATACTAGCTTCTGCCAGCGGTTTCACCCGCATCCCGTGGGAACTACTTCCCGTACCGGGATAAAAAGCCTATAGCCTTCCTCGATACATGGGCTATCTAACACTGAAAGAAATATTCAAATCGGACCAGTAGTTCCTGAGATTAGCGCGTTCAAACAAACAAACTTTTCAGCTTTATAATATTAGTATAGTTATCGGCACGAATCTTGAGCTCTGACCTACTCCTGCGCAGAAGTATTTATTGGGTACCTTTTGTGGTATGAAGTGAGGCGCGGGGACGGGCTAAAGCGGTGACTGGCCCGCAGTGCATCGCGTCATAGCGGTCACTCGGGATTGGTTCTTTGCTAATAAATCACTTCTGCGCAGATGTAGGTCAGAGCTCAAAATTCGTGCCGATAACTATATAGATATTTTATACATAGACTGGTTTTGTGATTCCAAGCGTTTGATAGATAGGAATATAAATTAAAATGCAACCATGTATCTGTTTTATTGAATACCTGCTCTTCTAACAGATTATGACCTGCTATTCTAAATAGGAATTTGGTTTTTTATCTATCTACCTACCTGATGTTTCAAAAGCACAAGTATGCTTAACAAATTCAAGCACAAAAAAAATTTACAACTTGAACCTTATGTTCAAGAGCACAGAGTTTACATTAGCATTAAAAGTTGACGAGTACTGGGATAATTTGACGAGTATCCGTACAAATCAGACGACTATTGGTACAAATCGCCCTTTTTTTACTTTTGCCTTAATAAGTACATAAACCCATCAAAATGATTAAAAAAACATTAGTTAATTAGAATAATGAATAAATACTCTATCATGTCATGCAAAAATTTTCATTTTCTATTGAATATTTAACACACAGTAGCGCTTCAAAGTCAGTGATTTCCGAAATCCGACGACTATTGGTACGTTTACCTTAGGTACGACACACCCGATATAAAGGCTGATAGAAACTACAAGTCATAGGAAACAAAAGGAACTGTCCAAACACATTACTATCGGCTATATTATGCCCGATGGTCTTATGCATCTAACCTGATTTTCCCTCTCTTATCTGCCTGGATGGCTTATACGCTGCTACGTATTACAAGAGGCGGATGGAAAGTAAAGGTATAGGAAATAAAAGGTTCTACTTACATGCTCAATAAAACTGACGAAAGCATCTCCCTAGTATTCAAAAGATGGCGTATATAAGCCCGCGTATGTTTCTTACAAGTCAAACATTCGCATCCTTGTAATACTGGCGTAAAATCTTCCTTATACCTGTAACATAAACATTACTGTTGTTTACCGTCAAACCATAGCCAATTACGTTGTTTGTTACAAGTTTTTACCTGAGCAGGAAATAGTTCCGCACAAAAAGTTGTGATGATAAAACATCAAACAAAAGACACAAAAAAGGCAAGTACGTTTATTTATATACGATTTCTGAGGATTGGTTTGGGTGGGTTTTCTCAGCGATTAATTGAAGGTCCAAAAATAATCTTAACCTTAAGTTAATACAAATTAAATTAAAAATCCATAATGTGCAATGAAGAGGCACTGTTAGTTAACTGTTTCTGCGTAATATAATACGAATATTTCAATTTAATTAGTATACAAAATACATATTGAGAACTATCACAACGCTGCCTAGCAACGAAAACAAGATAGTCACGTTTTAATCATCTCGCGGTCTGACACGTGAGTTCTGGCCTTTCCAACAGGCGCTCACGAAATTCCGCAAGGTCGTTTCTCCGTCTGAGCAGCCCGTGTACTTTGCTCAATATTGACACCAAACAGGTTTTTTAACATGGTCAAACTTTAGTTCGGATCAAAGTGCAAAGTCCAATTACTTGATCGACCAAGAAATAAAACAAAACCTTTGACCCCATTTAAAAAAAGAACAAGGAAAACTATTAAAAATGATTATCATGCTCGTTCGCTATTCAAATGAGGAAGATCAAGGATTAAAGGTCAAAAGATTAAACATACCTTTCGTCAATGAGATCTAAGATGCACGGTTCAGCACTATATCGATTTGTATCGAAGTTGAGCGTTAATGCATGGCCCGCGTTGCTCAGTTTAGTGGGATATGAGCCATCGAACACGTCCCAGCCGTGCTCTATCGCCGACATAATGATTGCTGGGTTCCAGCAACCTTCTACTATTCTTAACAAATGCTTTGGCAGTGCGTCCTGTAATGCACAAATGGCTAATTGAGGTAAACAAATATGTTGTGAATATTTCGCAGATATGCAGTCCTAATGGGTCCTAAATATCTGGGCCTGATGTATCACACACAACACATAGAAATGGCCTTATGTTACATTAAATGGCCTGAACCTATACAATACATTAGTAATTATTTCCTTAAAAGGGATATTGTTTGGTTTATACATGACTAATTTAAAAATTATTTTCATGCGTGTTTCATAAGTCCACTTTATACGCACGTCTTAATCTAAAAACATGAGGTTTTCATTTAACACATTGAAATTGTGATAAGTTTTATCGCGAGCGTCAAGCGTGTTTATATTTTACGTAACATTCATTTCCACATGCCTAGCGCACGGCGAAAAAATGAATAATTTTACTACAGAGTTACGTAAAGTTAGTAACTATTTGCTAACAAAATTGTTATGAGAATAAAAATATTTTGGACGTTCATTCGATACACCTTCAGCGTAGTATTCTATAAATTCATTTAACATTTTTATTTTTTTATAGCTGAGCATAAGGCTGAGCCTTTGATACAATATTACAAACACCATCAAAAATATAGCAGTATTTTTGCATCCATGTACCTTCTTAGTATGATCACTCAAACCCGATAGAAACAAAAAAAATATTAGGTATGCATCTGAGGTCTTTATGCCACATTCCCAATTCCATACGTCGTAAAAAACTCAAGATATATGAACCATAATTCGATGATCTACCAATATCTAAGGAAACTAATAAGGAGTTCGATCAAGTTTCTATTCTAATCTAATATAAAGAAGGTTGTAATACCACTGACTAATCAAAAACGTGGGATTAGGCACACGCCATTCTGATGTCAATGAAGTCACAGAATATTACGTCATGACGCAAGAATGTAGGTGATGTGTACATTGAAAACAAGTTTTTTTAAAGGCCACTTTTCCTACTATTTGAATAGCTGTGGAACAGTGGAACGTAACTTTCGTAATAGTAAACACATTTTTGTAACATAGGTTAAAAAAAGACAAACTGCAAAACATTGCAACAACATTTCTAGCAGGCGCAACAAAAGATAAATCGCATTCGCATTTTGGCATTATAAGCTGCTATAAAGAGCTTTACGTATATTATTGGTATAGGCATTTGTAAAACAAATAAGGTCAAATAGGATGACAAAACTTATAAAACAAGTCCAAATGCAACACAATACAAATAAAAAAAAGTTTTTAAAAGTTTTTGCATAAATAAGTATGTATAACATAACTTACACCAACAGTTTTGAAAATGCTTTCAATCTTTGCTGTTGCCAACTTCATGGATTCTTCCGTTCCATCGGTAACTCCTGCTAAAGCTACTCCACTCAGGTCATCTTTATACTGCAGCAAATGTTTTATTGACTCCTGGCATTTCTTTGGTACACCAGTCGCTACTACTACACCTGGAAATATTAAAGAGATTTTATAGCATTTAATTTTTAACCCACCTAAAAAGTTTTACTGAGGAAATTAAAAAATATTTGATATAAGGGGTCAAAACTAATTTCATTTCAGTTCTTCACACATTAAATAAAAGCACTTAGTTCATAACTATGGTCACTGTTGTTCTTTGCAGTTAATAGCCCAAACTTACTTCATCATCATCATCATTTCAGCCATAGGACGTCCACTGCTGAACAAGGGCCTCCCCCATAGATCTCCACAGCTACCTGTTGGAGGTGACCTGCATCCAGCGTCTTCCAGCGACCTTTATAAGGTGGTCAGACGTCCTACGCTGCGCTTGCTAGTCTGTGGTCTCCTCTCCAGCACTTTACAAACTTACTTGGTTTATTACAAAAAGTATTATAAATCAAATTGATACCAACCTATGAGAGCACTATTTCGAAGCTGCTTTGAGGCCTTATATCGATGCACACAGATATCCATCAAATTACAGGTCCTGTCCACAGATTTCAATATTCTCTTGTACCCCTCGTTAAGCGACGTACGGCAATCTGCAATCGCCAAAATTATGTCTGGTTTGTAAACTTCCATCAAATCCATATATCTGAAAATTTGTTTAATTGACAGGAATAGAACTCTATTTCTAATATAAACTTAAAAGAATGAAACAGTATATTTTCAAGTGATGGCTGGTTTTTATGTTATAATTCATAATTTCAAATTAATTACAAAGGGAAAGTATTAGTTACAAAGTAATTGATCAGAATATGTGTCCAACCTATCGAAGCAACTGTTTTAAAAACACAAAATCTAATCTTATCTTCATGATACATAAATAATATATTTTTCATAACAATTCATGCTTACCTCTCCGCAGTAACCATTTTCTTTCCATTCTTAGTCCAAAGAGGTACTTTGTTAAGTTCAAAATGTCCTGAAGGAGTTACCTCACTCATGTTATGTGGTGTTACACAAGCAAAATGGTCTGGTAGACCAGTGAACTTGGCAACTCCCTCTCCTTGGGCTCGAAGGCCTGGTTCCATTTGCAGAGAGTTTGATACTGGCACCCATAGCAGTTGCGGAGTTGTAAACACTTTGGATAGTACTTCAGCAGTCATATGTAACACGCTGCCACCCTGTAACAGTTTAACATAATTTATAAAGAAAACATCTCTTTTGTAAGTCAAGCTGTTAGTCTATAGAGGGGTATCATCTCAGCATTTTATAACTGTGTTGGGGCAGATTCTATCAATTAAACCCATATAAAAGTGGTTGGCCAATACTTTAATTAATACTACTTTGCTAGGCTTTGGATAGCATAGAACAAGTTTCCATATAAAGTCAGTTGATACCTACCTAATCTTGAAATGAGTCAACATCTGAGCAATTTCTTGGAGATATTACAACATAATCAGATTTTCCACTAAGAAACAGGAAGATATGTAAAATTGTCTACATCAGAAGAAATAGATATTAGCATTGGAATAATATAAAAAAATCCTAAATGGTTTGTAAGGGAAAAATAATCGGAAAATTGTTGCAATATGTTGTATAGCCGCTTTCGTTCTTATTACAACGAGATGAAATTTAGATTAGAATTCAAATGAGACTACATTGTAGATATTTCGGTCAATAATAACAACAGTTGGTATACAATAATAAATCAATATTTTGCTAAGTACCTGAGTCAGTAAAGCTGTTGTTGGAGTTTCAAGTATGGTGCTAGGCGATTTCAAAAATCCCGTTAAAGTGCCGATACGTTCACCACCAGAGGTAGCTTGTTTGATAGCGAAACGCATTTTTATATTAGAAATAGGTATTAAAAGGTAACTTTATTTACACTTCTACGCGCCGCGCGTAAAAATAACCTCAAAGCAAAGCAAGGATTGGCAGTCGCAATGACACTTAAGTCGCCGAGTTGCCAATTTAATTTAGTAAATATAAGGTTGTTATAAAAATTATTTTGGTAGAAAATAAATAACAATAAATTAGATGTTATGAAATAAAATACCTACCTTTTTAACCTTTTGTTATAATTAAGTAAAAATTGCTTGATATAATACCTAAGGGTGCATGAGGAATACATAGAGTTGCAGTATATAAGAGTAGATAAGGGAGTGTGTATGGGAATATATCAGGGTATTCCAATATCCTGTCCGATTGAGACACAACCTGACGATCTCAAATTCTCAATAGAACATAAAAGAACTGTGACGTTACAAATAAATCAGAGTTATGGGAATCCGGTTCTGCATCTAAGCTATCTCCTGTCGTGACGGATTGGTACCCATCCGACTATGAGAGTGAGGGATAGGTAAAAGATTGCACCTGGGTCTTAAGTCTAGCTGCGGAACAGCTGGCTGATCTTTATGAGCTTGGGAGCAGCCACCGTGACCGAAATTCCTGAACCGTTGTGCACGCTCAACCGACATGTGCCTTCCCTGTCTGTTTAGGAAGGTACCTACTTATTTATTTGAAACTTTACTTAAATCTCGTTTCGCTATTTTCTCCCTTGAAAATTACGGTAGGTTGTTATTTACCTCTGTAATTTAAAAATGCTTCTAAATATACTTAGTTAATAAGTAGATATATGAGACCAATTACCACCAATATTTTTATTTGATAAAGGCATATAAGCTACATCTGTTCATGATTTCTGTTATAGGAACGTGATTATTTATCACGCCATTCACGAAATAGGCTTTTCAGCTGCCATTATCGTAAGTACCCTTTGGAGGGCTGGTCCTACAGAAGGGAACCCACCCTTTTACGTCTCATTGTTTCAAAGAATGTTGCGAGATCTAATGGATATATTAATTAAGTTTGCTCATTTACGACGAATACTGTAGGTGCTTTGCAGCATTAATTAATAACTGAAAGGCCCCTTTTAATAAGTGGCTTCATAGCAGGAAATTTATTTTTAAGAAACCAGGTGGAACTGTAGTTGGTATCATTTTGTATTCCATGCCTCTGGGCATTTTATCATTTATTAATTTTCATATCATTTACCGTATCAACCCCTCTGCAATTCTGAGGGGATAAAGTTTTATAGCTGGTTGCCGCAATGGGAGCTTATTTGCAATTTTGAAACTTACTGAATTATCCGTACCTACTTTTGATAAAGGGTTATGTTATGTAGAGATCAATTTTACTGACAGCAAAGAAAATAGAAGTAGGTAGGTAGGTAATAAATCATAGATCCTATATGATACGTTCAATTATATCAACCTTAGACGTATGGCTGGTGCCGCAGTCGCGCCTAAAATTACTGATATGGTATCAGAAAAAACAACTCGCGATTCATTGTTCTTGTAGACCAAACCACCGCACAACGGTAGGATGCGTCTTTATCGTGAGACTATGAAGCCTGCCTATTTCTCGAAAGCTCTGCTGTTTACATTCTCGGGGTAGTTAACTTTAATATCAAAACGTTATGAGATTCAGTATTTTAATGACCATTTCGATGGCGATATTAAAATGTTATTTAACCAGTGCAAGTTAATCTTGGCACTTTACAGCGTCCTCTATTAAACGCGAGGTCATGCCAAAGGCTGGAATCCAGCGCAATATAAAACTTGAGCAAACCACGTCAAAGCGACTCGGAAAATTTTTAGAGCTACGTGTATTACCCGAAACCCTAATATTAATGTATGCAAGCTAATTTGTGAGTCACACTCAGATTTTAATGCGGGGTGGAAAAACCTAGTTTACGGCAGGAAAGCTGGTAAAAAGTTGGATAATAAGTTTCTCGTATGAGCAGGCGTGGTCATGCGCCCCTGCGCGTCGGTGCATTAATGCCTTACAACTTAATGCTAGCTTGCACGCCGACCACTCGTGCCCGTAACGAGTCCGCAAAGAATATGTGATGGATCACACACAAGAGAGTTTTTGCCTGCGTTTATAGTTTGCTTCTGAGGCCATGTATTTTTGAAAGTATTCCATATACTTAGTTTAGATAATAGACATGTAGGTACTTTGGAAAGAAGTAGACATGTTTGAAAATGTCATAGAACTTTTTAATTTAGAAGTAGAACTTTTTTGTATCCTTCTATTTCATTTAACAATTAAATTTTCAACCACCACTACGGTTCACGTGCGTCATGGCTAAAACTGCCCCAACTATGGGATGTATGGATTAGATAGTAAGATAGTTTACGACGTAAAGCTAGGTATTTTATGCGCGTTGCACACCTAATGCAAATGTCTATCACATCTGCATCAGTTTACCTAAATTCGCTACTCTCCAAGCTGCTGTGGCTAAAAGTCTAAAAGCCTTTGTGCCTCGGCTGAATCTAGAGCTACTTGCGCGGCGTATGTATACCCGCCTTTATTTTCTGTGTTTACACTTACCTCTTTTATTATGATGCACACGGGCGGATTATTTTACATGGTACGGATTTTCAAGTGAGGAAAAATGAATGAAAAAAAAACAAAATGGCACAAAATATTAATGACACTGCTCGCCCTTGCAGATAACCTGGAAGAAAATTATTTTAGAAATTCCGATTCTAGATTGCAATTGTGACAATTTAGTTAGGACCTTGGATAACAAGGGAAACTATTTTGCTATGCAAATTGATTATCCTCATTCTATTGAGCAGTGCTACCCAAGAGACCCAGTAACAGCAGAACACTAGACTAATGTCTGTGACTACCATATTTGTTTGCACAATGACGAACGTAAGCTTCTCCCTAAGGACCGTACACAAATCGGCTTTACATAAGTTAGTATGCTAGACGCAGGCTACTAATTTCTTTAGGTGCGTGGGCCAAATTGTCCCATATGACCCTTACATACACATTAATCTTCTCATAAGTCACTTCAAAACCCACATTGCTTGATATTTCATTCAGGTACGCCAGACAAGAGGCCCCTCAGGATATGTATAGAACTTTATCAACATGTTAACTTGTCGTCTTATTTACAAATGTAATATTCAACGTTTCCCACGAGGCTGGTTTAGACGCCATATTTAAATTACTTCTCTCAAAGCGGGATTACGTTCGGCTGAGGTTAAGAGGCAAAATTTCACTTAATGCTCTCTCACATCTTGTAATTTCTTTAACTTAACCAACGCAGTCGGCTTCTCTCTGCATTAATGCTAATACCCTCGTATTAACTCACGTTTATACGACCTACATCGCAAAGCTTTGAGAAAAATACATTTATTTAAATAAGATGTTGTCGTATGAGCTTCAGGATTGTATTACGAAAATAACCATGCTGAAAGCTTGATTCTATTTAGCATAATGTTAATGTTTGTAGTTGAAGCTGTATACATTTTTGTTTGTACATAGGTAACAATTATTCCCTTAGTTGATTGACTGATCCTCACATTCGTCTACAGTGTATCTCGGTATTGTGTAGACTCTACACAATAAAACTAAATAAACCATTTTTTTCTGTTGATTAAATAATGTTATTCTAGTTGTAACAACAAATAACAGCAACACGTGTAAAAACACTGAGTAGGCAAGTAGGTAATTACTAAATGGAGTATCCATCCGTAGGCACATTTTCTCCAACAATATCACTTCACAAATTCTGTAATGGAATTTGTGAAGTGTGTGGTAAAAAGCCCGTGTTTGGCTTTGTGTGATCTCATGATATGCCACGATGACATAAAAATAAATTCATACAGGGATAAAAGTTTAACATTGTACTAGCGTTTTCGGAAAATAATAACTGAAGTTTCAACTAAGTTACAGTACTACAGATTTTAAAGAAATTTCTAAAAATAAAACATAGAAGTTATTTCGGAAACCCATTCTAACAACGTAGGTATGCCAGATAAAAAAAATATTCATGACGATCAATAAATTATTTGAACAGAAAAAGGTCTTGAACATAACCATGAATATCTAGAAGCCCTATTAAACATCACTACATTTACAGGCAGAGGACCAAAAATAATAAAATTAAAGCACCTATCTAGGTACCCTACATTAATATTCCGCTTTATAACAAAAAAACATTTACATTGGAGAAATGCTAAGTATTTGCAGAGATCGTTTGATATTTTTTAAGGCCACGGAACACAAAAAAAAAACTGTAAGTAGGATTTTTTGCGGGTTTGCAGCAAGACTAGGTTTGTTTAAATTATCTAGATCCAGACTAGATTTATTCATGCTAGAGGCAATAGAGATAAAAAATCTTTGATAAACAAAAAAAAACTTTTTTTTTTGACGAACATTTACATTCTAATTCAAGTATCTAGGCACGGTCCCACCGAGTACAGTTTAAAATAAAGTAAGGACAGAAATATATTATTCACAGTTTGAATGTAAAGTATTCAATTTTTTTATTCTAGAAAATAGAATCCATGTAGAGCTTTTATTTTAGTCATTACTTATGCAAGCACGATTTAAAAGCTACATGGTTACCTTCATAGATTTCTATGGTAACCTATTACTAATTTAGTTTTACTACTTTTTCAGAACAAATTCTACCAATAAGTACCTCAATATTAAACTGGAATTGGCCATAAAACTGTGAAAGTATAACAAACATACGAAACGGAAAGGGCAAAATAAAAAGTTACGGGCCTGTACCCGACAATGGAGTAAAATTCGTTCCCATAAAACGGAGGTCGAAAGGCATTAGTATTAAACATTTATGCGATAAAAATATGTCTGCGGCCAACCTTGACTAAATATTTTATTCCCATTTATAAGCCTGCGTGTTCCATAAACGTCAGAAAAAGCTTCAATGTGTAACACATTGGCGACACGTGACGTGACGCGGCGAGTCGACGCTACTTAGAATCCCGAACGTCGAAGATAAATCATGTAAAACTCGCGTAAGCCACTCTCACCGTTTATAATGTGAAAGTCAAGACTGTTTTTCCAGATACTTCAATTCATATTTATTTACGAATTCAGATGAGATTTTATTTTTAGGTTCACTTAACAGGTATTTTGGTTTGCCTGAAATAAAAAGTTTATCTTATTTTTTCTGTACTGAACGTCACTACTACTTACATATTATTTACTTCTTTACTCCTAAAATATAGTGTTACATTTCTTCTTTTATTTACTAAGCTTATATGAATAAGCTGGTAAATGTTATTTTCTCAGACACAAATCCAGTATAGCAGCAGATTTGTATTCACACATAAAATAGCGAATAAAAATAGAAGCTCATCTCTACCAGTAATAAAATACGTTAAATTATAGGATTACCGTCAAGTGCGTACAAAGGAAGCCAATTTCTCTAAGAGGTTGGCGTCGAATGCGTATACAAACCCAATATACTTTATGTACTACTCATTTCATAAGCCTAGGAAATGTGCCAAATGTCTTTTCTTACTGCGATGCTGTTTTACAAAATCCCGCTAAGTAAATGAACAATGTAATATACGTTTCAAATGCTGTGTTTATTTTTCTTACTTATTGTTCAAGCAATGTTTTGCAGCTTCACGTTATTGTGAAACTTATATGTTTCAAAATTACTTAAAAAGTTTTAATGTTTCGGATGAACTCCAAAACATTATGCAGAAAGGGGGAAAATTGTGTCCCAGTTTGGGTGAAACAATTGAAATATGTCACAAATGACTCATCGGTGATGTAGCAACTTCTGAAAAGGGTTTAAGTATTTCTTATTCATTGATCTTGTGAAGTACCGTACTGGGTAGGATAATGCTCCTATTAAAAAAGGCATCATCTACATACTTTAGTTGACCACTCAATTAAATAGAAGTGCTTACCTATTTAAAGATAAACATTAATCTATAAACTCCCATGAAAGACTCGAGACGCGTTAACGGCCGTCCTTTCAAAGCTTATATATCAGCCATTGATAACTGGATTCGTATTGATAATATCTGTAACGACCGTAACCCCGTATAAACAGGTAAATTTCGGTTTTGTAAGTAGGTCAGGATTTGTGAATAAATCTAGGTTTGGCGTAATGTGTGTCGACATTACCGTGCCGGGGAGGGTCATGACTGTTCGAGAGATAGATAACAGTAGACTGCTGTGTCAATGGAAATAAATCTGATAATAAAGCGGCCATAATTACCTGCAACTATCGTTTGGTTTTTTGTTGGGCTTGCTATTTATTTTTCACCGTAATGTAGCAAGCAAGAAATTGTAGTTTTGGAAATGCTTTTACAAGAAGTTATATTATTTTCTACTTATAAGTCTGTGTGAATTTACTTAATTGAAAATCAACAAACAGAAAATATGATTTGTCACCAAACACCAGCATTAATTTCATAACGAATATGAAACCCAGTTAAAACCGATCGCTCTTAATTACAGTAAAACAGAATAACAAATTACCACTTTTAAAACACGCATCAATATTAAAACAGAGCAAAAGCAGCATCAATCAATGTTCCCAATAAGTTGGAGGAGCCTATCATTTGTCACGCAGTACATCATGAAACTTTGTACCTACGACATTTATACACATGGCCAATAAATTAATATCGGTATGATAAAGGGCTTCGAACACGACAGCCGAACCAAGAGGTTATATCCGGGCCATCCGTCAATGTGAAAGTACTCGATTAGGACGTACGTGCGATTTATAACTTTACATAACCACATTAATCATTGACTCGCTTTGACCCAGTTTAGCGGTATCAGTGACGAGGACTTTATTAGCTTAGCTTTTACTTAGATGAGGGTTTTTCTCGTGTGAGGTGTAGATTACGGGCTTCCGGGAAGAGGATGTTTATGATTAATTTGCTACTGTTTTAATCTTTTCGATGTTGTTTAATAAATTACATCATGCTTTCGAGAATGTTGAGAACTTTTGGAGAGAGTTTTCTTTGTCTGCTTCATCTAGCGCAATGTAATTTCAGTAATATTTTTCACAAATGGCAAGGGTGTTCAATAGGACCTTTTCAAAATCTCGAGCATATTTTTTCTGCTTTTGTGTTGGATGCCATACATGTTAAACTAACGTCAAAATATTTGCGACACTCATAAGGCGGTAGTTCACTTATCTTGTCATACGGCACGTTTAGGAGTGCATTAGGCAGTGATTGAGCTAAGTGCGCGACGCATTAGCGATGCGACGCCGGCGGACATCCGCCCCGCGCCGCGGTCCCGTGACGTCACTTCACGGCCATATTGTTATGTAAACATAATGCAAGCCTTTGGCTATTTGTGAAAACTTGCCTGTTCGGGAAATCTGCGGGTGACAAGTCAACAATCCCCGAGTTGTATCGATTATGTTGCGACTTTTAGTTAGCATCCTGAATAATATTCAAACCGTACTCTTTAGTAATAATGATTCTTTTACCAGTCTGACGCACTAAAAAAGTAGGAAAGTTATACGAAAACGAAGCTACGCAATTAATATTTCTTAGCGGCAAAACCACTTGTAATATCGGAAAGATTGTGAAGAATATGAATGAAAAAGTTAATATGGAGGACCGCACGCGCGTGCGGCAGGAAAAAAAAGATGGATGTCCGTGAATAATGTTCGGTCGCGAACTGTAGTAATGGACAGCACTAAATATTGCACCAAGGGAAAATAAATTACACCACTTTTTCAGAGGCACAAAAAGAACTCTTCGTTTTCTCTTTCAGTGGAGCGGTGAGTAGAAAAAAAGTTTAATATGTTAGGACGCCGGACACTGATTATGTAGGCTGAGTGGTCGTGGGCGTGTGCCCCCGATGGTTTGTATGCCTTATGTAGGGGCACATATGTGTTTGATTTACGTTTCTTACGGAAAAAAACAGCTGCTTTGTTGATTTTTCTCAATAAGACATTATTTAAAAGGAAGAATATAAAAATAACATCGTCACATTTACTGCAATTTAAAACGCCCTTTAATGTAATTAATAGAATTCAATACAACTAATTGGATGCAATTAAAAGTCAAACCGGAAAAACGAGCGAAGGGAGCATATCCGCGTCACACTGCCAATTGCGTGGCATTGTAAGGAAAAATTAGCTGCAACCAGAACCAAATTCACAAATTGTGTAGTCAAACTAATTTCCAGTTAATGAGGTTACGGACAGCTGCATGCGAGTGAGAAGTTTAAATTGGTTCACGACCATTGCCGCTTCGGTTTTTGTCGGAGGAATCAGCGGCCCCTTCAGCGGTAAATGGATTTATTACCCTGCACCGTTCAGGTGTAGTCGTAATTACTCTTATTGTGCACAACCGGATTGTTTATTGTTTACAGTTGGAAAATTGCAACATATATTTTATGTTCGACGCGCTCGTTCTATGAAATATTACGTCTGCAATTCGATATATAATTCTCATCGCGGAATTAAACGAGGGATATTGTATCTATTACAAAGATGTATGTTCTCGGCTGTATTGGAAAGAATATTGGATATAGAGCTTTGTTTTTCAAATAAGTATATATTTAGATAGGTATGTACTTATAAAAAAAATGAAGAAGAACGTTTGCATCATGCTTTACCTATCATACCTAAGTATAAATGACATGAATACGAAGAATATTACACTAAGACATCTGCTGACCCATTGTTGTAAAATTCAATCCAGTCCTTTTAATTAACAGTGAACTTCACATAAAATATTCACGCCGCCAATGAACCAATCACGTCCAACAAAGATTCAATCGAACAAAGAAGCTGATGTGTGCGTTACCACCCTATAGATACATACATACACACTTTTAAAAGGAAAATCCTCGTGTATCGGTTGTTTCAATTTAAATATCCTAATCCTCGTTGTAGTGGCGAGCAGTAATCAGTCGACAGTAAGCGGCGTCCAAAGGGATTTAGTTTCAATCACGCCGGTGGCCGAGAGCTTGTGATTAATGCATACTAAACAGGACACATAGACGATTTCCAGATAATTTACTTTCCTGTATAATCGTCTCGTACGTTCAGGTTTAAAGTTTTTCAATTTCAGATTATACGGTATACATTTTATGATCGATTAAGAACGTTGAACTGTATTGTTCAGCAACACGGAAGAAAATTCTTTCAGTAGGGGGTTGCGAGATTATAATGTATATTATTTTTAAATAAAAATACGTTAACAAAGATAAACGTTAATAAGTAAAACACTATAGTTACCATCCCACTTAATGATTAAAGTGGACGTCTGCAAATTCAAGTACTTACCTAATCAAATTCACGCAAATAGCGTTTGTTATTTTGTTTTTGCTTAGATTCCGTTTTATAAACTCAAGTGGGCAAATAAAGCGTTGTTGATGACAAGTGACTGACTGGCGGGCAATTAGCGGGTGGCCAGGCCAAGGAAACAAAAGGGCCTCTTAGTTTCACTTAATTAAAAAAGAGGAAGCCGGCGCGAGGCAGAGAAAAATTGCTCTGAAATAACGAAGCACCGCTGTGTACGAGACCGTGTGAAGATATTTTTAAAGTAAAACAAGGCAAAGCTTGGTAAGTGTACTTTCATGTAATTACCTATACTCGTAGTAGACTTTGCAATGAAGTTAGAAGAGGAAACTTAAACCAATACAGTTTTTCTTCAATAGAATATTTATTATTATTTATAAATTTTCTCTTTCCATGTTGATGGCGGCTTAATTCCAAATTCCTAGTGATTAAAATTTGCGGAGTTCATATTCTAAGAAAGAAAACAATGTCTATTATTTGTACTATTTGTAAAACAATGTATATTTTTCGCTAGTAAAACAATATTTTTTTTGAAATCTTATCAACCTTAGATGCGCAACCGCCAAATGCCAAATGTACGCACGTGCGATTTTTTTGTTTGTTACTAAAAACAGTTGAATTGACTGAAACGATGTCATTCGGGTGATTTTGTTTAGGTCGATGTGTTATATTCGTAATTATTTAATTAATGATGTTCTGTGCTCATTTTACGTGTTATTACATTTAGTGTTATTACACAGTTCAAAAAAAAACTAATTGGACAAAAGAAAGGCGTGAAATAAATAATTATACGCTGGTGCTAAATACTGTATATTTTGAAACAATTAACGCAGTTAATGGCTTTATAAAAGGACATGCTTATTATTTCAAACACATTTCCAAATAATACTCACGGTTAGCATCATCATGCCCTCGGATCTATCAAAAATTTTTGAACAAACATTGAGATTCTTAAATTTTTTCGGAGTATGGGCTGGCAAAACACCCTCAAAATATTACAAATATTTTTCCTTTATTAGTGTTTTTCTGGCGGTTGTTTGCTATAACTTACTTCTCACAATAAATTTGGTTTATACTCCCAGGAATATCGAATTAATCCTACGAGAAGTGATATTTTTCTTCACTGAAATAACTGTTACGGCGAAAGTGTTCACAGTTATCCTTATGCGTGATGAAATCATTGAAGTATTAAATTTTATTGATAACGATAAATTCATTGGTGACAATGGAAAAAAAGATGGGATCCTTTACAAAACTCATAAGGGTTACAAATTCAGTTGGCGAGTATACAACATTTTGGCACACGCAGCGTATATTTTTGATATAATTGCTCCACTATTCCTTGCTTTTCTACGGGGAACCAAATCTGAATTGCCAGTGTGCAAATATTACTTTTTGGACGATGAATTTCGAGATTCCTATTTCTTTATTTTGTTCTTGTATCAAGCTATTGGAATGTATGGGCACATGATATACAACGTGAATGTTGATACATTGAGCGCTGGGTTCTTAGCTATAGCGGTAGCGCAATTGAAGTTGCTGAACAGTAATTTGACTACTTTGAAATTGTCTGCCGAAGAATGCAAGCTACCCAGAGAAATTCAAGAGAAGATTCAAATAACCAGACTCAACAAATTGTTACGACACTATGAATTTATTTTGAAGTACAAACCAATTTTAATTAAAATCAGATTTTATTGGCTCGATTTTTTATTAAATGATTTTTTGTTCTGTTTTAGTTATTGTGGAGCAGTTCAGAATGTTTTATCAATATCATTATTCATTCAATTCGGTGTTGGATCACTGATAATATGTGTCGTTATGTGCAGTTTACTGATGGTGAGTAAGAAACGATTCCTCTTTTTTATCTCGAACACTTTATCGACTAAGTATACTGAATCAGATTTCAAAAAGAATATTGGTATTTTTTAATTAAATCTAAGTTTATAATAATCATGACGGTAATTATTATTACCTATACTAATTGTGGTTAACTAACTACATTGCCATTCTTGCTGTGTTTACAGCCTGCGTCGATGGAGAGCAGATTATTTATGGTGATTTATTTACTAATGATGACAGGACAAATTTTTGTACCAGGCTATCTTGGGACTCTGTTGACTTACGAAGTACGTGAAATATACATATTTTTCTTTAAATATTATAAACTAATACTATCAAATTATGTTTTTTTATTTGTATTTTCTAGAGTCAAGAATTAGTTACGGCGGCTTACAACTGTGAGTGGCTAGTGAGATCAAAATCGTTTAGAAAGGACTTGATCCTCTTCAGAGAACGAGCTGCAAGACCTATACGGATTTCGGGGATGAAAATGTTTCCTTTATCCCTCGTCACTTTTATTGCAGTAAGTATCTTAGTACTTAACTACTACGCTTCAACGCAAAAAGTAAATTAAAAAGAAAATATGTGTGTACCTGTGTATCTGACTGTAGCGCCGTGCCTTTTTAATAGATGAACCGATTTAGATGCCGTCTTTTTAGTTGACGCAATATTTAAAATAAAAAATAACGTTGTATGGCAGTATGTACAGTCTGAGAGACTATACTTCGTTAAGATATACAATGTGTAACTTGATAAAATATCACGATGTTTTAATCTACTCTTCTATATTGCTTTTCTTTCAAACAATAAGGGTATTTAAAATAAATTCACCGTTTAAAAATAACGGTATTTAATATCATACCGTACTGTTTCAGATTATGAAGACGGCGTATTCTTTCTTCACGTTGATAAGAAATGTTCAAGATAAATAGACTCACCGTTGGTTTATGAAGAAATACTTTCGTTAGTTACCTAATTATCTTAGAGTTTTCACCCTCAAATAAGGGATGGATAAAAATATTCACTGGATTTTATCACCATTTTGCCACGTTAGCAACACTCATTTGAGAAAATGTTTTGAATAAATTACCTCTAATTATACAATACCTTTATTTATCAGACTTGACTTTCCAATTTCAAACATTTTGACATAAGGCCTTTAAGTAAAAGGTTACCTACTCAATTGTTCAAACTGGTCACATTACACACTAACATTATACAAGCCATCTTATGTACTCCTTTTATGTACTCCCTTATGTACTCCTCCTATGTACTCCCCTTATGTACTCCCATTATGTACTCTCTTATGTACTCCCTTATATACTCTCTTATGTACTCTCTTATGTACTCCCTTATATACTCTCTTATGTACTCTCTTATGTACTCTCTTATGTACTTCTCTTATGTGTTCTCTTATGTTTTTCTGTTGTGTACTCCCCTTATGTACTTCTCTTATGTACCTCTTATATACTCCTCTTACGTACTCTTTTGTCATAAGAAAAAAAAAAACATCATACAACATAAATTCAGACATCGTTTTTTTTGGCCATCTCCTTTTCCTGTGACCATGGAAAAATCCGTCGGCGCGAAGTTCGCAGCGTGTGAAAAACTAAATTGCTGGTTGGCAGTCGACGCGCATGAAATTTCTAGCAAGTTTAGTGAGTATAATTTTCCGGCGTCCACGAGCGCGCTCGCACAATGAGCGACGCCCGCAGCCATAATTAAGGTGTGTATGCGCCGTTCGCGGAGCCTCTTTCTTCCCTATTTCCACTTCGACTACTTTTCCATGTGGATGTTTGGATCCTGAATTCTGTTACTCATCGTAATAAGCATTTGCCAAGTATTGTATCTGAGAAAAAGACACGGAATGTTGCGGATATTTTCCAGATGAAGTGATGTCTTCATGTAAAGGAACTCTAAAAAAGTAGTCCTCTCACGGAAACACTCTGTTTCTAGTACCTCGAAAAAGTGAGTTATTTATCTTCTTAATTGTATTGATTTAGTAAATGTACTGAAGAGTCGAGTTTGTCCAGAAGTTTGGTTGAAGTGAAAAGTTCTACTCCCATGTTGACTAGTAAATAAATGATTAATGAGTCGTCCACAAGTCGAGGCGTTTAATTACTTTCATTCAATAATTGTGAAATAAAATTGATTGTTAAATTGAAGGCTCTATTTATTTTAGTAGAAGACGATGTAAACTTTTGCCTGCTTGAAAGTAAGTTATTGAAACAAGTATCTCGTCCCAACTTTGTACGAATTACCTAATTGATCCTTAAAATCCCTCTGAAAAATCTCTAAATCAGTTCTGAAGGCTTTGTGATTTTTGGAACCATCACCTAATAATGTAGTGAGTGTTAAAACTTGACTGTCAATTTACTTCACAGCACTTTGTAGCACCTTTAGCTACGTCGTAACCGTGACGACTACGGCGCAGCTTCCACAAATACAATGATTTGATAATAATTTTCTCTTTAAAACAAGTAAATGAACCCTTAATTTGAACTGATATTAGGAAATCCTTCCATAATTTTAGTATAACCAAGTTTCCACGTTACATTATTTGTTTAGGGTAATTAATTTTTGAGGGGTAAATCTAACATCATGTAATTAGCGGAAGGCCGTGGCCAAAGATGCCTTCAAGTGTATTTGTACATAAACCGCGATGTTCCCTTTTTATTGTTATTGCTGAGAATTTTGAACGAAGAGAAAAAATGAAGCTAAATTAAATTGAACTCAATTTTACTTCCTGGAATTGTACCTATATAATGAAAACGAACATTATGTAGGTACATAATAGTACATCAAGTAGTTTGAATTGAGTCATTAGTATGCCATTAAGTAATTACATAGCTTGATAAGGTGTCTTTCTTACCATGTCGTTTCTTGTTACCGATGTTTTAGCTGTTGTCACAAGTTTGTTTGAGATAAGTTTTTTATACATAAGGATCCTTAATTTTTTGATGTTACAAAAACATACCTCAGTGCCTCAAGACGAAAGTCTACAACCAGCGTGTGTTACCAGTGATGACTTACGGCACCGAAACGTGGTCTCTCACTATCGGCATCATCTCAAAGCTCAAAGTCGCTCAACGAGCTATGGAAAGGGCTATGCTCGGTGTTTCTCTACGTGATCGAATCCGAAACTAGGAGATCCGTAGACGAACCAAAGTCACCGATATAGACCACAGGATTAGCAAGTTGAAGTGGCAATAGGCAGGCTATATTGCTCGCAGAGCAGATGGCCGATGGGGCCGAAAAGTGCTGGAGTGGAGACCACGGACTAGCAAGCGCAGCGTAGGACGTCCACCAACAAGGTGGACAGACGACCTTATAAAGGTCGCCGGAAGACGCTGGATGCAGGTCGCCTCCAACAAGTATCTGTGGAGATTTAAGGGGGAGGCCTATGTTCAGCAGTGGACGTCCTATGGCTGAGATGATGATGATAACAAAAACATTTATCCGATCCGATCGTTTCAGTTTGTGAATTTGAAACAATGATCATAATCACCGGGTAATAGTTGTTTAAAATAATTATTATACAGCACAGAAATGAAGGTGGTCAGTAAATAACTACTGACGTTCAATCTGAGGGCTCTAGATTAGCTGGAAGGCTTCAATGCTGCGGAATTCGTTGACATATACTTGACTGAAATATTAATTTCAAGCTTTCTTACGGTCAATAAATGTCGAATAAAACTTGGTCACAATTTATTTATGGTACAAAGAGAAGCTTTAGGTACTATGTGCACGTCCCTTAAGGTAGTCAACGATATTATTAACGACGTCACGTACCTACGTTTGCCACTGAGAATAGGTGTAATTACTTCATATACGATACAAAAGAATTGGATTATAAGAAAGGCGTAATAGGGGACAAATACATAATGATACGGCTCTGTGTACCTACCGTTGTATATTCTACAGAAATTGAGGCTTGCAGCTTTATAAAAAACCTGCTTAGAAACACAACACTTACTGACGTCGACAGCATCATGCCGTCGGATCAATCTAGAATGTTTGATCCACCGTTGACCGTTTTGAAAATATTCGGAGTATGGGAAGGCAGAACGCCTTCGAAATATTACAAAACCTTTTCATTTCTGTTCCTTTTTGTGTCATGGTTTTTTTATAACTTTCTTCTTACTTTAAGCTTGGTTTATACTCCTCGAAGTGTGGAGCTTTTTCTACGAGAATTGATGTTTTATTTTACTGAAATATCTATTACATCGAAATTTTTAACAGTTCTCCTCTTGCGTAATAAAATACTTGAAGTATTTAGTGTAATTGATAGCGATGAGTTTGTCGGTGATTATGAAAACAAAGACGGTATTCTATACAGAACTAATAAGGGTTACAGTTTATGTTGGAAAGTATACAACGTTTTGGCGAACATAGATTATACCTGTGTTATAATAATGCCAGTAGTTATTGATCTTATTCAAGGAACCAAATCTGTACTGCCCATATGCAACTATTACTTTTTGAGCGAAGATTTCCGAGATTCTCATTTTGTTATTTTGTACCTCTATCAATCTATTGGAATGTATGGACACATGATGTATAACTTAAACATGGATTCTTTGGCATGGGGATTACTAGCTGTAGGTATAGCCCAGATTAAAGTACTAAATAAAAATTTTACGGATTTAAAATTATCAGCCGAAGAAAGCAAGCTGCCGTTAGAAATTCAAGACAACATTCAAAAAACGAGGCTCTTTAAATTGTTACGACACTACGAAGCAATTTTGAAGTAAGGTCGATGAAAAATATTTTGTGTACCTATTTCGTGAAAAAATATGTTTAGAAAATATTGTTTGTTCTAGCTATTGCGATGCGATTCAAAATTTGTTATCAGTAACTTTCTTTTTTCAATTCAGCTTCGGAGCGTTGACAACTTGTGTTATTATGTGTAGTTTATTGATGGTAAGTACAGACACCAGCACATCAACATACTCCAATGTATAAAAAAAAACATTTAAGTTTCTCTTAATATTTTTATATCTAATTTACTTTTGTTTTCAGCCAGGAACAATGGTGTACAGAATATTTCTGGTGATCTATTTTTTTGCTATGGCTGGTCAGATTGCTGTGCCAGGATTTTTTGGTACTCTACTAACTCATGAAGTACGTAACATGTCAATTACTTGTAGTTTTTTCCATTCAACAAATGTATATTAATTTTTATGTTTCTATTGTAGAGTCAAGAATTAGTAACAGCGGCATATAACTGCGAGTGGATAGAGAGATCACAGTCATTCAAAAGAACTTTGATCCTATTTAGAGAACGGGCAGGGACTCCGATCATAATTTCGGGCATGAAAATGTTTTCTCTGTCTCTCGTCACTTTTGTTGCAGTAAGGACTTATATTTTTAGCACTAATTAATATCCTGAGAAAAGTAAGCTTGGTTTGAATGGTCTAAATCTGTTTTGTTAAATATCGATCTATATTTTGGTAACTGTGAATACCGTCATCAGTATTTATAATAATAATGGCGTCCACCGATTTCGCTGATTTCGGCCACGGCGGCTGTTCCCATTTAAAGAGATCAGCCAGTTACGCAGGACATGTTATAGTGCATGAGCATTGTATTTAACATAATTTGTGTTCTATTACAGATCATGAAAACTACGTACTCCTTCTTCACGCTTATAAGAAATGCTCAAGAAACATAAACTCATCGCTATTTAAGGTTACAGAGCCTTTCTTTATTCACCTATATTTGATTTTGTTAATTAATTTATGCATTATTTTAAGGTAGTGACTGTCAAAAATAAATCATACAATACGAAAATACAAGACTTTATTTTTGAATACCACGCAAATAATACGACTCAAGGAGAAGCAAGTTGTGCAAGCAACCAGTGACGCTGGATGACAACGTTAAATCGTGCACTCTCAATTATCTGTCGAACACTTCTTTGCCAAATTGTACTTCGTTTTCCTTCCGTCCAGCTACCGAGGGGGATATAAAGCGTTCCATTTTATCCATTTCCTCAAAGGCAGTAGGAGATGATGGACTTCATCTTCAAATGCTTCTTCCTATCCTTGATGTACTAATTCCTGTAATTTTACATCTTGTTAACTACTCCTTATTGACCAGTTCCTTTCCCTCAGCATGGAAAAGAGCCCATGTATTGCCTTTGCCCAAGACATCCAATCCCTCCACAGTTTCCCAGTTCCGTCCAATATCCATTCTTCCAATCCTCTCTAAAGTCCTTGAGAGTGTTGTCAATAATCAACTGTCTCACTTTCTTTCCTCTAATAGCCTGCTGAGTCCGTACCAATCTGGTTTCCGTCCTGGCCATAGCACGGTATCTGCATTGGTGAAAATCACAGATGATATCCGGCTGGCTATAGAGAACAGGCACTTAACAGTTTTGGTATTACTAGATTTCAGTAGTGCTTTTAACTCAGTTGATTTTGACATCCTCCTAGGTATCCTCTCCTCTCTTAATATATCTTCGTCTGTAACTGCGTGGTTTAGCTCGTATCTTCGAGGTCGCTCGCAGTCGGTTCGCTCTGACGAGGGTTCTTCTGAGTGGTAGGATTTTGCTGCGGGTGTTCCTCAGGGTGGCGTTCTCTGTCCTCTACTTTTCTCCGTTTTTATTAACGCCATCACAAAGACACTTACTTCATATTACCATCTCTATGCAGACAATTTGCAGCTTTATCAACATTGTCATCTTGAAAAGCTTCCTAAGACAATTGATGCCATCAATAGTGATCTTGACAACATAAGTCAATGGGCTAAAAGCTTTGGTCTTTTGGTCAACCTTTCCAAATCTCAAACCAGCATTAAACCCATAAACTGAAGTTTTATTTCCCAGAAATCATTAAAACCTTCACGCAAATTAAAGCTGAAAAATATTTTATGTGGCCGATAAAAATTTACTTAATAGACACCAGTTTCAGAGCAGTCAAAGTGAAATGAAACTAATAAAACTGAGTTAAAAATAAATAATTATCGGAGGCGCTATCGTTATCAGCATTAAATTATGTAGAGACCATTGTGTCAACATCATTGCAGTCATAAACAGGAGACCAGTCAAAAATGCCCGCATCTTCTCTTAAACGATCCATATCAATGTTCTTGAAGAGAAATTTGGCTTCACGTTTAGGTGGACGGATCTTATAAGATAAAAATAGAAGGTCATGATAAGAGGAAGAGGCAGGGAGTTGCCCATGAGTGGCTACTTTGCTAGGGTCGGATACTAGTATGAGATCTAGAAGAGAAGGATTGCAATGAGGGGCATGATGTGTAGCGTTAAGCTGAAGGATATGCATATTGACAGAAGAGACAAGAGAACGGAGTTTGCGGCTGCGCACATCATCCTTAAGCAAGCAAGTGTTAAGGTCTCGGTGTGAGATGTTCAAGCTTTGCCTCAAATTATGTGTAATAGGTACTCAATTGTACACATTGGATTATAGAACACCCCCAGTAATAGTTTGTTGTAATTAAAAGTAATTTCAATAAATAAATGTTCAGCAGATTTTTAATAATCACTCGGAGACTTATCAACAGTTTATATGGCATGTCGCCACGGAGATAAATGGCTACCCCTTCCGCCTCCCTTGCCAGTTCTGTCATTACGCACAAGCTTGTAGCCGGGCAAGGAGTATTGAGTGGCAGGGAGTACTGGTTTGAGAAATGATTCTGAGACAAGGATGACATGGACAAGGCTGTAGTCAAAAGAAGTTAACAAGTCCGCATGATGAGCAGGAATGCTTTGGGCATTTATGTGGACCGTATTAAAAAACTTATTATATTATGGTGAAAAGGTAGTAAAGAGCTGATCGCGAAGATGTACCGTGTCATTACTGTATGCACTAGCGAAACTCTCATCAGATGCACAAGACGACGAGCAAGAAACAAAACTATCATCACAATGATCAAACATGATATATAAATATATAAGAAAATATGTAAATATATATAACAAACAAATAAGATACTAAAATATTCTATAACAGTTACCTGCTATCTCAAAGTCTTGATGCACTCGCCAGTTAACTTAAAAGATCAAAAGACACATATCTACACAATAAGATGTTTCCGAACGAGTCTCAAGTATAAAGTACGGGTTATGAAGTTATATCTAAGTCAAACTAATAGAACAATAACAAAATAAAAGAGCAGCGGCGTAGCTACAGGTGCTACAAAGTGCCACTCATAGTATTGACAGTCAAGTATTAGCAAGCACTACATATTAGGTGTTTTAATCACAAAACCTTCTTCTGAGGGATTCATTAGGATCAATTAGGTAATTCGTACAAAGCCGGAACGAGATACTTGTTTTAATAACTTACATTCAAGCAGGCAAAAGGTTCCCATAGACTTTTCCTAAACATAAATACAGTCTTCAATTTAACCATCAATTTTATTTCACAATTATTGAATGAAAGTAATTAAACGCCTCGACTTGTGGACGACTCATTAATCATTTATTTACTAGTCAACATGGGAGTAGAACTTTTCACTTTAACCAAACTTCAGGACAAACTCGACTCTTCAGTACATTTACTAAATCAATACAATTAAGAAGATAAATAACTCACTTTTTCGAGGTACTAGAAACAGAATGTTTCCGTGAGAGACTACTTTTTTAGAGTTCCTTTACATGAGACCGATTTAGACCGCGTAGAAACCCATTTGAGAATATTAAAAACTTTGTTTGTTAAGTGCATTACTAATCTGTATCCACTTCCTTAAAAACAAGTAAATGAACTTAATTTGAAGTGATATTAGGAAATCCTTCCATAATTTTAGTATAACCAAGTTTCCACGTTACATTATTTGTTTAGGGTAATTAATTTTTGAGGGGTAAATCTACCATCATGTAATTAGCGGAAGGCCGTGGCCAAGGATGCCTTCAAGTGTATTTGTACATAAACCACGATGTTCCCTTTTTATTGTTATTGCAGAGAATTTTGAACGAAGAGCAAAAATGAAGCTAAATTAAATTGAACTCAATTTTATTTCATGGAATTGTACCTATAACTATATAATGAAAACGAACATTATGTAAGTAGGTATATTCAAACAGTCTGAATTAAGTCATTACTATACCATTAAGTAATTATGTACTTTGGTAAGGCGTCTTTTTTATCATGTCGTTTCTTGTTATCGAAGGTCAGTGTGTAGGAAGGTACGTACATATTAGAGGTATTATAGCTGTTGTCACCGCTTTGTTTGAAATAAGTTCTATATTTAAAGATTCCAAATTTTTTTATGATACAAAAACATTTCTGTCGATTAGGTGGTTTCAGTTTGTGAATTTGAAACAATGATCATAATCACCGGGTAATAGTTGTTTAAAATAATTATTATGCAGCAAATAAATGAAAGACGGTCAGTAAATAACTATGCGATAAAAAACAAATGAAATGAAGGAACGTCGCCCCCAGCGTAATTGATACCCTCAGAAGTATCCCATCAAAAGTTATAATATTAGTATGCATTAAATGAGCCGTGTGCGGTATCCGAGGCTCCCAAGAATTAAACGGTGAAGATTTTCATGCCAGCGGCGCCCCCTACCGAACAACCCTTGCAATTAAAACGCACCCGAAGGGTTGCACCGCTTTCCACATTGCAAACACGTCCATTGTTTTAATCTTCTCCTCTCCCAGAATCCTTGGTATAATACTGGAATAAAGACTCCTAGTGTACCATGACATCATCATTCATCTCCAGCACTTACGTTCAATGACGTTCAATCTGAGGGCTCTAGATTAGCTGGATGGTTTCAATGCTGCGGAATTCATTGACGTATACTTGATTGAAATATTAATTTCAAGCTTTCTTACGGTCAAAAAATGTCGAATAAAACTTGGTAACAATTTGTTTTTGGTACAAAGAGAAGCTTTAGGTACTATGTGCACGTCCCTTTAGGTAGTCAACGATATAATTAATGACGTCACGTACCTACGTTGGCCGCTGAGAATAGGTGTAATTACTTCATACACGATACAAAAGAATTGGATTATAAGAAAGGCGTAATAGGGGAAAAATACATAATGATACGGCTCTGGTACCTACCGTTGTATATTCTACAGAAATTGAGGCTTGCAGCTTTATAAAAAACTGCTTAGAAACACAACACTCACTGACACAGCACGACAGCATCATGCCGTCGGATCAATCTAGAATGTTTGATCCACCGTTGACCGTTTTGAAAATATTCGGAGTATGGGAAGGCAGAACGCCCTCGAAATATTACAAAACCTTTTCATTTCTGTTCCTTTTTGTGTCATGGTTTTTTTATAACTTTCTTCTAACTTTAAACTTGGTTTATACTCCTCGAAGTTTGGAGTTATTTCTACGAGAAGTGATATTTTATTTTACAGAAATAACTGTTACATCGAAATTTTTAACAGTTCTCCTCTTGCGTGATAAAATACTTGAAGTATTTAGTATAATTGATGGCGATGAGTTTGTCGGTGATTATGAAAACAAAGACGGTATTCTATACAGAACTAATAAGGGTTACAGTTTCTGTTGGAAAGTATACAACTTTTTGGCGCTCATAGCTTATACATGTGATATAATAATGCCAGTAGTTATTGATCTTATTCGAGGAACCAAATCTGTACTGCCCATATGCAACTATTACTTTTTGAGCGAAGATTTCCGAGACTCTCATTTCGTTATTTTGTACCTCTATCAATCTATTGGAATGTATGGACACATGATGTATAACTTAAACATGGATTCTTTGGGATGGGGATTACTAGCTGTAGGTATAGCTCAAATTAAAGTACTAAATAAAAATTTTACGGATTTAAAATTATCAGCCGAAGAAAGCAAGCTGCCGTTAGAAATTCAAGACAACATTCAAAAAACGAGGCTCTTGAAATTGTTACGACACTACGAAGCAATTTTGAAGTAAGGTCGATGAAAAATATTTTTGTGTACTTATTTCGTGAAAAATTATATTTAGAAAATATTGTTTGTTCTAGCTATTGCGATGCGATTCAAAATTTGTTATCAGCAACTTTCTTTTTTCAATTCAGCTTCGGAGCGTTGACAACTTGTGTTATTATGTGTAGTTTATTGATGGTAAGTATAGACACAAACACACCAAGCTACACCAATTTGTAATATTTTACCTCTATTTCTGTCTTAATGATGATTTCCTCCTAGCCGATGATCGGCTACAGCGGCTGTTCTCATGTAAGGACATAAGCCAACTGCGCAGGACATATTATGTGCACAAGCATTTGATGCACTCAATATTGCTGCACTCTCCTAGTCCGATGGGACGACAATCCGACACGACCTAATATATTTACACTATGTTTCTGTCTTAATATATTTGCACTTAATAAAGACTTTTGTTTTCAGCCAGGAACGATGGTGTACAGAATATTTCTAGTCATTTATTTACTTGCTATGGCTGGTCAGATTGCTGTGCCAGGATTTTTTGGTACTCTACTAACTCATGAAGTACGTTACATATCAATTTATATACTAGTTTTTTCAGTACTGTAACATTAAATGGAAATATTTTAATTTCTATTTCTATTGTAGAGTGAAGAATTAGTAACAGCGGCATATAACTGCGAGTGGATAGAGAGATCACAGTCATTCAAAAGAACTTTGATCCTATTTAGAGAACGGGCGGGGACTCCGATCATAATTTCGGGCATGAAAATGTTTCCCCTGTCTCTCGCCACTTTTGTTGCAGTAAGGACTTATATTTCTTAACACTAATCAATATCCTGAGAAAGTTAAGCTTGGTTTAAATGTTATAAATCTGTTATGTTAAATATCGATCTATGTTTTGTTTTCTATGAATTGGAATCCCGTCATCAGTATTTAATATATTTGTGTTCTATTACAGATCATGAAAACTACGTACTCTTTCTTCACGCTAATAAGAAATGCTCAAGAAACATAGACTCATCGCTATTTAAGGTTACAACGCCTGCCTATCATCATCATCATCCTCCGAGCCTTTTTCCCAACAATGTTGGGGTCGGCTTCCAGTCTAACCGGATTCAGCTGAGTTACAACGCCTGCCTATACATTACCTATATTTTAGTTTGAATTAAGTTATTTATCAAACTAAAATATAGGTAATGTATACTAAAAAAACGGATTTTCGTAGAGCATGTTTTATTTTTGACAGTCACTACATATAGCGTACCTAATGCATTAAGTTCAAATTAAGTTATTTATTGAACTTAATGCATTAGGTACGCTATATGTAGTGACTGTCAAAAATAAAACATGCTCTACGAAAATCCGTTTTTTTTTGGTGAAAATACGACTTAAGGAGAAGAAACTTGCATAATTAGTTATTTTACCGATCGTACCAGGAAGCCGTTAATTATAATAGAACGATCAACGAATAAGATTTCGCGTATCGCTAATAGGTGGCGCCACCTGCGCTAAACTCATTAGTGACGAAACTTCAAATTGTCGTCAATTAAAATTTACTAACATGGTTATAGCCACAAAGGGAGTCACGTTGATTTTGGCACGTGATATTTGCTAATAATGTGATTACGTTACGGATATTATGTAAGTATTATTGGAGGTATATATATATGCGTAACTATGTCAAGTAAACAGCGTAATGTTTAGAGACGGCTTTACTCTAAAATATATCTACATAAAACGTGGCGTGCACTTGGAGAGGCATATACAGTCATGGACACATAATTAAAGACACCCCCCGACTCGAAGTGAAATAAATGGTTATGGTACTGACATGAGCTTAAACACGGTATAAACTGTAGTGTAATAATTATTAAAACAAACATTACATTGTGTTCTTTAAATTAAGGACAAAAAATATTTTCTTTCTTTAATACTTTAGATATAAAGCTCTATGGGAAATGAACACTAACTTTTGTAGCTGATACTTGGCTGGTCAGCTAATTAAAGACAGTTAAAGCCCAGTTAAGAAAAAAAAGGAAAGATACAAATAGTTGCCATAGTTTTTTTTTTTAAGTAAGTAAAATACTTATGAAAACTCGAATTAGGTAATAATTTAGGTTTATTTCATTAAAAAATTTCATTTTAGTCCTATCAATAAGACTAGAACAAAAATTCTGCTAAGTAAAATGTTTTAGGCTTTTTAATATTATATTTTGACATACGGATTTATTCATACCACTTGATCTGTAGTAAGGACATGGTAATAAATTTATTATTAAAGATTTCTTATCAATGGCACTAAAAAAGGCAAGGTTTGAGAACAACTCAAAACCGACCCCAAGGAAAACTTGTCCGCAAACAGACTTTAAGGCGGTGCTATAGGCAAATAGAGAACCATTTACATGATTCGGTACTGGTTTTTTTGGGAGTCATCTGATGCTAAAAAGACGACAATTGTGTCTGCAGAACTTTTAGACTACAACCGGGTCGGGAAAAGTTGTAAGGCATGGGTATCGGAAGATGTTACTTTTGGAAAAGCACCGCGTGTCCATACTGTAGTTGGCTATTTCTATCAAATGTGAAAGGTGCAGTTAACAAGTGTTCAAAAATGTATTTTTTTTCTCATTAAACAAAGAGATACGAATAATCCTAAAATAATGTATCGAAATTAGTCGCCTCCAAAACATGAGATGGAACCAAAATAGACTAAGAAAGTTCTCAAACATAGGAGGCGAAAAAGTAATAGTGTGGGGCTTCTCTCCACTACTTGGTGTGGTGATCTTTTAGAAAGATATTATTAAAAATAGGCGAATTCAAGTACTATAATATTTTAGAAATAGCATTTTGTTATATGCTAAGCATAATTTACCGGTCCTTAGCGCTTTCCAAATTAGAAAAGTTCTGAAAAACACGAGTAGTAAAAAGGACTCTTTGGTCGAGCAACTTATGACGGTTTTGGTTTGGCCCATCGCAAATTTAATAGAAAAAAAAACTGGTGATCGGCCAGAAAACACAATGGCGATAATTCATACATGAAACATTGATCAATTTTACACAGATTTTTATGAAGCATGGAAGAAAATTCCCGTAGCGACTTAAAACAAAACTGACCGCTTGCACGCTTAGGGATGTCGTGCTGTCATTGAGGTAAAAGGAAATAAACCAAATATTAGTACTCATTAGTATGCTTAATTACAGTGTAGGGAATGTTGTTATAGAAAAGTACCATCAATAATATTAATAATTTGCATTTCTTCCTCTGAGCAAATAGAGTGTCTTTAATTATATGGCCAGGCCACGTTATGGTTCATACCGCTCGAGATTCGGATAAAGCGAAAAAAAACTTGTCGCGAAGGATCACTGAAGATAGTCTTTAGTTTTAATATTTCACAATGCCCTCTTAAATATTTTAAAATCTATACATATAATAAATCTGTAGAAAGTGATTGTTTGTTCGGGATTCACGTAAAATCTACGAATTTAATGCAGACAATGCTTATATACAAAAGTTCTACGTAACTTGGGGTATTACTTAGGCTTTGTTTCATCGAAATCGGTTCACTCTATCAAAAGATATGATTAATTTAGTGAATTCAAGATGTAAAATATTACGACACGCAATCTGTTTGACAAAACAGTACAGGTTAAAGTAGCTCCATCTGTGGTAAATAAAATACATCAAGAAGCGAGGTGGTAAATAACAATGAATTACCATTTACATTCTTTATATACTATTATTTCAATAGATGGAGTTGTGTATTTTCCGTAATTCACCATATTTTAACACGTAGTGTAATTTTTCGATAGACATTTCAATAGTGTTTGTCAGTTTGCCATGCCACATCAAAATCCAACTATAATTATTACCTTGATGAAAGGAAAATTAATAGATCTCAGCCAAATTTAAAACGGTGCCATCTAAATTATTTTTTGAACATTATGTCAAAAATGATGACTTTAGTGGAACAATTAATTATAATTTAAAGTTACAGATGGAGTTCATATCAGGATTTTTTCATAAACATAGTTTAGCTTATCTTCCACTAATGTGGTGGCCTTAAACAAATTACTTTGAGTGAGTAGTATTATTTTTTCTGATGCAAAATATGAAAACTTAATCCTAAATTTAATCGCTGCTAAGCGTGAGATAATGTAGGCTTCTGTAGCTTTAAAAACCAGCCCAGATACAAAGATAAGAAATGGGAGCTGCCTTATCGCGTCTGAAAACGTACAAAATACGCGTCGCATACCAGAGACATGCTTACTTTCAACTTCCGATCGCAATTAATACACTGTTCACGATTACGAACAGTCTCAGTTAGACCCGAGCCAAGTCTAAAAAAAACACCTTTTATATAAAACTACGTTTGATATCATTCAATTACAAAGACAGAATTGTTCTCTGTTGCAAATCCTATCCACCTATATCCTATCCTAATCCAGAATGCATTGCAGGTGTGCATTGCACAAAAACCAATGGTATCCTATTCGAGAAGTCAAAAGAGTCGACCTGCCAACGTCAGCTTCTGCGCTAAGCAAGTGTTCTTAATAGTACCATCAGAATTACATTCATCGTTGAATGAGGTGAATAAATTTTCAGAAACCACAATAACAGTAGGAGCCAAAGCGTATCGCTTCATAGAGCTCTGATTGGCCCCAGGTGACCAAGTCAGGTCTGATTTGTTCGTTCATCAGATCTTTGAAAGTGTTTCGGTGGATACTTACTGTCGTCCTGTTTACGTGTGACACAAAATATGGTATATAAACGTCCTCCGCAAGAGCGAAATTTTCCCAGTGTGCGGTAGTGACGCACAGTATACAACACTTATGTTTCTTTTGATTTGCTGGCTCCACCAAAAAATGACAAATTGCGAGCGTACATTTTGAAAATCTTGGCAAAACTGCAGGTTTCAAGTACGAACACATGAAGTGGACTCTCTCAGATACGTACATTTTGCCTATTCGTGAACTAATGCAATTATTTCGGTGGAGTCCCTGCTTAGGCCACCACATTAGGCGTGCGCGATCCTCGGGCGTGTGAGTAGCGCGGGCGCCGCGCGTGCGTCGCGAGCGCGTTGCGTGAGCGTCGCGTTTTGCTGCCCTGCGGCATTTGTAGCGCGCACGCGCCGCTCTCCTTGACGTTTAACTGCTAAGGCGTTTAGCGGGCGAAGGGGTAAGAACGCAACTCGAGCGCCGCGTGCTCGCCTCGAGCGCGTCGCTTGCACTCTTCACACATGCCGCAGGGCAGCAAAACGCGATGTTCACGCAGCGCGCTCGCGACGCCCGCGCTACTCACACGCCCGAGGATCGCGCACGCCTAATGTGGGGTCAGCCTTACCATAGTCAGTAAGTGAAACTATCCTACCCTATGCGCCTGCTGATGATGATGACTCATTTCATCATCCATCCAGCTATTCCCCAACTATGTTGGTGTTGGCTTCCAGTCGCCGAATCTGTTCGAGTACCAATATTTTGCTTGGAGCGACTACCTATCTGATCTCTTCAATCCAGTCACATTACAAGACATTATCCATGGTAAGACTGACAGACTTTCTGGCTTCTGATTAGTCACAGCAGCTGCAGAAAATGTACAAATGACAGCTTTGTCAGACTCAAAGCATATAGACATAGATTATAGCTGTTTCCTGTGAAAATTACTTACGCACTATACGTAATAATTTTCCAAATTGGCTGACTAGATCCAGAGATATTCACAACGTCACAAACTTTACTTCTTTTGTTTAGATAAATGGTCACATCCACAACACAACCTTGATCATTGAATCTATGCGACTGCTAAGTGCTAATCCTAATTATACTGTCACGTGAAAGAATGCACCTACGGGATAAGTAGTATTTTGACGATTCTATATTCCCCACGCAGACGAAGTTGCGGGCAACAGCTAGTAGAAAATAAAGTTCCAGTAGCAATCAGAAAAAAGAAATACAGATGAAATGCGGCAGCAATTTAAGATTCCAACAGTGTCTTTAATTATGTGTCCATGACTGTATATGTCCAGCAGTGGACTGCGATAGGCTGATGATGATGATGATGATGATGATACATAAAACGATAATATGCTATTGTAAGCATCAAACGTGGACCAGAAACAGCCAAAAACCTCGTAGATTTTTACCAGTGCAAAAGTTAGTCTATAAAATAAAGAAGCATTTAAATATATTCAATTGCAGTAACTAGTTTCAAAAGAAAGACTTGTGTAATCACATCTTTCACTGACTTGGGAACAGATAAACGAAAAGTTGAAAAGTTTTGATGAATGCATGCAATCGTCACCGCAGCGCCAATGACCGACAGACTTTCATGAATAAATTAATATTTTTAATACGATTAAACTCAGTTTATTAGTTTCATTTCACTTTGACTGCTCTGAAACTGGTGACTATTTAGTAAATTTTTATCGGCCACATAAAATATTTTTCAGCTTTAATTCGGTTGAAGGTTTTAATGATTTCTGGGAAATAAAACTTCAGTTTATGGGTTTAATGGCTTCAATGGCGGAAAAATATTATTTTTGTTCAGTGCAGTAATAACTCTTTTGGTAATAGACTTGTTTCTGGCTTGTCAGCAAAAACAGTAAGATTTGACTAGTTTTATGTTATTTTCAGATAGGTTTTATAATTAAGCAATATGTTTTGATACATACTTACCTAGCTGATGATGTTAACAAAAATAAGACTCCTCGATCATTACTTTGGTATACGCCGCTGAATGTTAAACATACAAGCAAGTTACTTAACGAAACCAAAACGCTGTCACAACTAGCTACGGATACTTAAACTCCCCGATGCTCACACTAGGGGATAATTTCGCATTCTAATGTTTCATTTCGACTACGACATGCAAAAGTAGTCTTACAATAAGACAGAAAAACAATGGAAAGTTTGTCTATTTACATAGTTATCATGGCGCATTCACATCGTCACTGGGGAACTGGCTAATGGCGCGGCTCATTACGCAACTCCTTACAGATATTGTTGGAGAAAAACAATTAGAACTCAGTGTTAAACAACTTGTTTTCAAAAGTACGTTGGCGAATGCTCTACGATTTTTTCAAACATTTTTTTACTGGGTGTGTAGGCAAATATGCAGGAATTACCATTTAAGTTTAACATACCCTAGTTCGAGCTTGTCTAAGCTGTACTTACAGTGAATGCGATGGTAGGGCGCGTCATTTTACTGAGACGAGCTATAAATTTGTAGCTTCATATTGAAGTGCTGCATAACACAAGTGGGTATATAGTGGTCAAGAAACCTCGAAAAAGTCAAAATAAAGACTGTAATCAAATTAAAAACGTGCTTGCCTTTTCATCATGCTTGGACACTTTTAAAACAGAATATTACAGTAACATCATCAAAACACTTTCAAAGGCCTTCCAAGATAAGATTTAATAAAGTTAATCTTCAAAATCACTTGCACCAAACAGATTTGTATCTCCAAAGTGTTTTGGTACTTAGCAACAAAAACTCATTTTGCCTTCGTTTGAACACTGGCCGTGTATATTGTGTGCAGGCTAGACAAGGGCTCTCCAGTTAGTGTTAATGAGCTTGGTCATTACCGAGCGTGCGTGCCCCGGAAACAAGTTTCTGCAAGGAACCTTAAACACCTTCCCGGGTAGAAACAAGTTTCTACAAACTTAAACACGGCTCTAAGAAATCATAAAAGCGGACGCGTAATGTACAGCACATGTCTTTGATAGTGTTAGTGTAAACGTTTTGCAAGTGAAAACATATTAAAGTAGTTTCTAAGGCAAATGAGTTTTCGCAGAATTTGTAGATCAGATTTAAATTAAGAACGTTCACCTTATGAAGTAAATAAATGTTATCCTCATATCCTCTTTCCTTTTCCATATTTTTTGTAAACAGAATACTATATCCTGAGTAAGCAAATAGCAAGGTTGGTGATATAGTTCAGTTAAGCACAGAATTATTTCTTGGAAAAACACATTACATGTTGGTGTGACTCATGACAAATAAACATCTTATAACTATATTTTCACGATTCTCTTTGAAAATAACACAAACAATCCTGAAAATATAACTAATTTATTTTTGGTGAATATGTTGCAGTGAAAATAAAATAGAGCAATAATTAACAAATTAATTTAAACAATCAGTAAATGAAATACATAAACAGTAAGACTCTGTGGCTAATTTATTGAAGCTAATGATATCAAAACACAGCGGTCGCATTACTTTGTTAATTACACAATGTCAAACTTCATTAGTGCACACACAACAAAATTAAATTTCGTTGAGTCTGAGTTTGAGTACGAGTCTTAGAGCATCTAACTTACTGGAACCGCCGTAAGTACAGCTATGAAGTGAAGAAAAGAGTCTGGCATTTCAAGAGCGGGGTACGAAGCAACGCATCAAAAATACATTTGCTTTCGAAGTTTATAGACATGATAAGTGAGTAAAGTTCATTACTCACACATGTACCTAGACAAGATACATCTATGATGCAAAGGCCTTTTTGACCACCCCTGATGTGGGTGCAGCATTCATGGTGTGTCAGACTCTTATTGACTAGAACCCACCATGTTCTTAAGCCTTCATGTACCAAGACCGCGGTCCCGCAGCCTATGATAGCATATACTTTAAGAAGAGAGGAAGGCACAATGGCAAATTGGCGTGTCCAGTTGGTGAAATGCTCTAACACACGAGTACTAACATACAACAACATTGTGCTTACTTTATTCGTCTGACTAATGTGGGGACCGCACTAACTAAACTCCATGTATTATGTTGGTGGTTTAACGCTGGTTTATGTTCGAATTACGGGCTTAGTGACGTCATTTTACGTAACAAATGCTGATGGATTGCTCATAGCTTTGTTGCGTGGTCCTTTGCTGAACTTTTTTGTTTGCCAATTAATTTATTGATAATTGTTTTGTACAGTGTTCTTCTAAAAGAGAACTATGCTCTTACTTGTGGGTACATAGTGGTAATGCAATAGTGGTAATGTGAGGAATAGATATTAAAATCGTTTTGTTATTTTGGTCTATAAAAAACCTATACCTACGTATAGAGATAAGTAAAGTAAGTATGCTATGTATTTTTTTCAAAATATTTTTTTTGTAGTTTTTTAGATTTCGAATTTAGTATAGATCGAAATATAAAGTTATGATACCCAACTGTTCCAGCCCAATAAATAAATTGTTACCTTACATAGTTACCTAACATACGAAGCTTTAACAAACTTAGCAATCCCACTAAACTATTTTCCTATAAACCCCAACTTCTTTACTGAAGCGGGACAAACAGCTGACAAAACAAAACACAAACATTTCCAATTCCATTTACAAACAGAAACAAATGCCTTTTTGTTCTGCCATTAAATAAATCCATTACAAAAATAGTTTGCTTTACCTACCCAATTAATTTGTAAAATCACAAGTCGCATCCCCCGGCTTTCAAGTATAATTTAAACATTACAGTAGGATTCCCGCTGGGCTGGGATTAATCACTGGCTGTTTAAAAATTCAAATTATCCATTCTACGAGGCTACTTTTCGGATTCGTTCGGAAAACGAGAATTAATATTTAAAATTTTAGATGCTTCTACTTGGATGTATTTACTGAAATGTACATGAAGATGATTTTAGGAACTAGCTTATGATAAAGATTTTTGCGCAACGAGATCAATTATGTGGTTATAGGATAGAAGGCTTATTTTATTTAGCTGTAGACATTATTTTTGGAAAAAGAATTGGTGGTACTTACTTAGTCCTATAAATTAATTTAAATCGAATTGCAAATGAGTGAGTGAGAATCTAAAATTCATCTTCAAACTTTAAAAAGAAAAGCTCAAACCAAATTCACGCCATCATTAGACTGTATCATTTCACCAAACAATAGCTCGCTCTTACCCAACACATACTTGTACGCAGAGCAACGCAAAACGTAATCCAAAACGTACTTCACACTAGGTAGCCTCACAATCTCAAGCAAAACAATAGCAGGTAAAGAGCTTCCATCGGAGAGGGATGATGTGCTCCACGTAACGAACCCCTAGAGGCATGCTTTATCCTCTGAATAAAAATAACACAATGTACACAATCAGTTGATGCTACCTGTAAACGTCTGCCTTTGGGCGCAATACTTTTTTCCCGACAGAAAAATAAAACAAAAGCCTATCTAGGTTCTGCGGGCGCTGATAATGGATTTGGGCTTATAGTTCTACAAAAACAGGAGGCTTTTACGCCTGTAGGTTTTAAATAAAATGCGCAGAACCCATTCTAGGTTTCACATGTCGAGTTAAACAGATTTCAGTTTGATGTTACGTTTATGGGCTCGTGAAAAATATGGTAGGTAATATCGTTGTTTGTTTAAGTAAAGAAAGATGTACAAGATAAACAGTAAGAGATGGTGATACTAAAAAACGTTTTTATGACCGAGCAATTTTTTGGTTAATATTTTCTGTTTTTCATTGTCTTTGAAAACTGTGGAATAAAAATAATTCAGTATTGTTGTAACGCATAAATCATGAAGAGACAAAAAAGGATCAATGCATTTCACAATGACAATTTAACTACAAAGGATTTAGAATCATAAACAAGCATCATCATAACCATAAACTAACAAAGCCCCGACCTCTATAAAAGCAAATAACTTCATTCTACCGTAGATACGTGCATTTAAAGAGAATAATAATTGAAAGTGTTCCAACTATGCTGAAATAGAGCATCACTAGTTTTCGAGCAACAATTTTCGTTCGCTGAAAGTTACCTGTTGAAACTGAAGTTTATCATACGTGAAAACAACACTGAAACTTCGCAACTTTGCAGGACAACAGTTTTCACTTCTATATGCATAATATACGGGAAACTTTCTTTATTACATTAACAGTGCAGACTAAACTGTCGACCGATAGTTAGCTGACAGTTGAAGGTAATCATAACTCCAATCAAACATTTTAGTCGGTCTAATACTATTGTAATGTGCGGGCTAGGTAAGTACATTTCAATACTGATTTATGAACACTTTCAGACGACTCAAGGTTTGCAGTGTTTATTATTTTCAGCAAAGATTTTACCTCGTCAGAATGTACAATATTTGTTCTTGCTGTTATGAATGTACATTTTTAACGAACTCGTGTAATATTTAAATTCGTAAAGTTTACTCATCAAACACGTGAATATTAAAAGTAATAAAATAAAATTCTGACAGAAAAAAGGTAAGTAAGGATATGTCGATCTATATGGGTACAGAAACAAACTGTCTCTACTAAGGATTTTGTCTGTACAATATATTGGTGTTAAACAAATAAAGACTAATCCTATTTTTTTTTATTATTAAAGGAATGAGTTCCCTCAGATCGCATGCGAAAGTGCGGACAGAAGCTAGTGAAGTAGGTATAAGTACTTTTATATCATACTTAATTTAGTTTCTGATTCTTCAGAGCATTTTTAAGACACGTAAAAGATTGAGTAGCTTGTATGCTGTATTATCTCAAAAAGCATCTCAGCTTAAAAGAATTCTTCTGAAACAACGAACGGTTCCGCGTTCAATTTATTAATAAATATTGACATGCAAGGCAGCGCCTGAGGCGATTGATTGCGATGCAGCACCTCGCTTACCTAGACACACTCCGGGAAAACTGAGATCGTAAATATTGTGGAAATATATTTAGGAGTAAATGTAGTGCCAGTATCAAAATCAGTCGAGAGCAAAAAGGTGTACCTAGGTTAAAACCTATCAATTTGCTTATTGAACTCCTATAGGTATGTTTTTTAAATACAGTACGTCGGTAGTTCGAATTTTTAGATTCAGAACTACAGTTGAGAGTAACATTACCTATATTGAAACTAAAGGTAAAAACTGGTGAATAGATTTTTTTATAATTTTAAGATGATTATTTCATGTACAATTATACCTAAGTCGTAGTAGATAATAAACATTTACTGTGTTAATAAAATACTGACCAAAATAGTATGCAACACACTGCCTCCATTCAACGCAATTGAATACAAAATTAAAGTTCAGGTACACCAATAAACTTTATTAGACTGTTTACTTAAAAAATAATATCGAAAAGCTTATAAAATATGGTTCAAAGATTAAATGTCATAGATGTGACAACGTAAGTACGTCGACGCAGTAAATCAAGCGAAGGAAATTGGTTGCTTTCTAGATACTACGGAGCTATTGGCAACCTGTTACTATTGGTAAGCTATTGCCTATCTATTGGCCTAATTTATTGCGCTTGAGTTTCTCTTGAAGGTCCTCTACTTGAACCATGAACCGTGGAAAATGATATTGTGTTACCAAAATATTGTTACCCTAGATTTGTAATAACATTTATTTTATAAGACGTCGAAGAGTTTTCTCCTTTATTTGTTTTCTGTGCGTGCTCTCAAATGGCAATAAAAATTAGAAGTTGAAATACGAAATATTGATGATAATTTGATATTCAATATCTAGTGATTTGCATGCATTGGACATTAGAGGTATATTCGTTTTCTTATGAACTGGCAAAAAATCTAACCACTTAGTTCTCTTATTAAAAACTTCCTAAAGGAGCTCTGAATTATCCCATTGTAAAGTCTTAGCCTCATAATATAAAAATAATTAATAAGTTCCATTTTAGCTAACCCTTTGTCGCCGCAACTGGCTAAAAAACAACAAAGAATTTTTAAAGCTCTTTATAAATAATTTTTAGAGTTCTTCAGTAGTCTGTTAATTAGAACGGATCTCTGGTTCCGTTTCGCGGATGGACGAACGTCACCTTCGTTAATTGCATCTCATTTAAAAAGTACGGAACCCGCAATTAACCTACATCCTTTCCCAACGGTCTCTGTTTAAGTAGAGTAGGCACTTATTGTAATTCACCCCCTTTGAAATATACCCACCAACTAATAGTTCCACAGTCACTTTGAAGAAACGTTAATGTTGTAGTAGTGTATCTTTAATTAAAGTGCATGTTTTATAGTAGAAAATAGTGCTAATTACAAGTACAAACAAAGTTCCCTGTACACTAATTTTAGCTATAAATACTTAATGTGCAGTAGCCTAGTGGGTACAGGACCAACTATTCAAGTACGTGTGTATGGGTTCGATTCCAGGTCAGCACCAGCAAGTACCAATACAACTTTTCTAAGTTTGTACGAACTTTCTAATATATCTTGGACAGCAATGACTACAGGGGAAGGAGAGCATCTCGAGGAAACCTGGGCTATAAAGTCTGAAATCACCGACAGCCATTCAGCAAGTACGGTGATTAACTTTCAATCCTTCTCTAAGTGAGAGGAGGCCTGACCAGCATTGAAACGATAAAAACGCTGATGATGATGGTGATAAATAATAAATGATTCGAAAAAATATTTCTTTATATGAAAGAGTATAATCACAGTTGGGTCCCATTGTCACCATCTCAGTATCTGATGTTGGAAACCCTGGCTGAAGACCAAGGACCAAGAGACAGTAGGGTGAAAACTTGATATTCGTCTGTATATCGGATGAAGGGTGAAAATTTGGACCTTATCTGATGATGGAGACAACAGTAAATCAAGGGAAATCGAATCAGTATTTAGCAACTGCCAAGTGTCTGGGCTCATTTCTGTACACACTGTTACATGTTATGACTAATATGTCTGAACTGCAAGCAAACTAGTTTACCGAACTCCTCAACGGTTGATAGCAGATAGAATCTGTTTGGGCATATTTTATTTATGGGTATTGGTAAGGACTTTGCACTATTATGCGTTACGTCTGCCACTGTGGGTATTCATAATATTAAAGTATTGGACCCAAAAATTGAACCGCATAAAACATAAAACTTTTTACAAAAAAGTTTAAATTTACTTCATAAAACACTGAAAGATACAAAATAAGACTTTTGACATGTTTTTCCGATAAACCTTTGTGACTGAGCGAAAAGTTACATTATTATGCTGATGAATCTAAATATAACTATAAAATAAAAAATTCGTCTAATTTTAACAATGAAGCTATAAAAAGTAATATAAAAATAAAAATACCACTCGAGTGCAGTCTGAATGTTATCTGTTCTGCAATTCCTCGCTACTTTGTACCACGGCGCCTATCTGATTCACACGGTAAAACACATGTACCTACAACAATTTGGATAATGGAATTGCATCAAGTAGACTGCTTTTGAATAAACATGTAGTTTTGGAGTTTCTTGCTTTTTGGTCCAGGGACGAGAACTTATATGACATTTATTATGACATTGGTTCTGGTATATTTCATATTTTTAATCCGAATTTATAGACTAGATTCCACTGTAATGTGAAATATTATGATCCCAATGGTGATGATGATAGTTTCAAATAAATAGAACATTATATTATCATTCAATAGCTTACACGTGCTTTTGTTGATATACAATGCATCTTCAAGGTCTTCTGTGAAATGTAAAAACATAGTTATTTTGTTACAATGGTTTTTTTATTCTCTTTGAACCTATCGTAATGTGGCTTTCTGGTTTGTGTCTTCAATCTAAAAAACCGACCAAGTGCGTGATGGGCCATGCTCAGTGTAAGAAGGAGTTACAGACAGAGCCAGAACTTAAATTATTTAATGTCTTTATAAAGTTCTACTTGCAAGCGAATTCTCCGAACTGCATTGATGCGCTTTGAGACATATATTATGGTCATAATGGTCTTACGTCAAATAGACTGCTTTATAATTAACATGAAGTTTTTGAAATACCTCGCCGTTTGGCCGGGTGAAGACTCGACTCCCAGATACAAATACTACTCCACAGCATTTATCACGATCTACATATTCGTCTACATGACATTATTCACCATAAACTTTCCCTTTTTGCCCAAACAGTTGGATGTTTTTGTAGAAGACATGCTTTTTTATTTCACCGATTGTGCCGTAGTATCTAAAACTCTAACCATTGTGTTTATGCGTGAAAAAATATACGATTTATTTGACATGCTGGAAAGTGATATTTTTCAACCAGATGACGTTGAAGGCTTGGCTATAATAGAAAAAGCAAAGAAGTTTATCAAGCTTTATTGGAATATTTTTACGTCGGTCTCGTTTACTTCAAGTGCCGTTCATCTCTCGCCGATAATAGTGCATTTTATAATAGGAACTGAACTTAAACTACCCGTCTGTAGCTACAGGTTTCTGTCAGAAAATTTCAGACAAATGTTTGTAGTTCCGTTGTATTTGTATCAGGGCTCAGGAAATATGTTCCACATGATGTACAATGTGAGTATAGACACATTTTTCGCGGGCTTGATGGTACTAACAATAGCTCAACTGGATGTTCTTGATAAAAAGCTAAGGAGAGTGACAGATAAAGATGAACATGAAGATGCAGATGGTGAAACATTTAGACAACGTCACGACAAACACAGAGAAGCTGTTAGGAAAATAAACCAATGCATAATTCATTATGAAGAAATAAACAAGTAAGTAATCTCTTTAGTAATCGAGTAAAGGCCAGATCTTTTCGAACCAATTATCGTAACAGGGTAGTTCTTTCAACAGAAAACATGCATGCAACATGCTGAGGTGAGGTCAGTTTTAGGGATAATGATAGTACGTTCTTGAGTTGACAAAGACTTATTGATTTCAGATTTCGCAGACTAGTTCAGGATGTGTTCAGCATATCGTTATTTGTACAATTCGGCATGGGATCGTGCATCATCTGTATATGCTTGATGAGATTTACTATGGTAATACAATTTCTTACCTTTGGTGTTTGGTATATTATCTTGGTTTAGAGAAATCAATGTTTTTAGTTATTTCAGCCAGCACCGCTTAGTTATTTCTTCTTCCTTGCCACTTACATGTTTCTGATGGTCATACAAATAATGGTGCCCTGCTGGTTTGGGCAGCGGATTATAGATAAGGTATTCGTTTCATACTTAGGACCAATCTATCTGTTATTTAATGATTTTGAGAACTTGTCATTTAGGATTAAGTTTTTATTATTGTAAAAGTTGTGAATATTGTTTGATTCAGCAATTTTATTTTTTTCTTCTCCATAGAGCAACTTTTTGGCTTTTTCTGCTTATAACTGTGAGTGGACTTCTGAGACTCGTCAGTTCAAGAGTAACATGCGACTTTTCGTAGAAAGGGCTAACAAACCCCTCTCTATTACTGGAGGGAAGATGTTCAGCCTTTCACTCGTCACCTTTACTTCTGTAAGTATTGGCGTCCATGAAACGCGTGTTGTTTTGATTTTCTCTTCAATTATTTTTTCCAATTTCAGATCATGAATTCTGCTTATTCTTTCTTTACTCTTCTTCAAAATGTGAAGTCTCGGAAGTAATTATAACTATGTCAGTATTCATTTTAAAATATTACTTTTATTCATGTTTGTATGGTTTTGAAAAAGTAATTTTATGTCATTAACGATTTCAGATTATAAAGTCTGCTTATTCTATCTTTATTTCTTAAAAATGAGCGGTCCTGGGAGTGCAGATTCTGCAAATTGAAAAGCTTTAGTTACTTCACGTCTTGAACGACTATTGTGCATTTCATAACCTATAAATAATTAATGTCATCTTCTAATCTATTACGCAATACTTGAATTATAAGTTTCAGATTATTGTATCAATGATTGATTACCTTAATAATTTTAAATAAACGCACCACAATGCTCACTTACTAAATGTTTAATTTCTATGGGAACCAATTAAGAATGCCCTTGTAGCTTTAATGTAGTCTTGCGAAGGAATTATAAATATGTGATTTTCTGAAGTGATTATAGACGATGTTCTACTTCGCCAGTTCCTCTGTATTGTCAAATCCTTTGATCTCCATGGTGACTACATTGTCGTTTCAAATAAATAGAACATTATCATTTAATACGTACATTGGTGTACATTGCATTTTCAAGGTTGTCTTTAGAAAATAAATACATACTACTAGGAATTTTACTTTCTTTTACAAAGACATTAGTTTTTTTATTCTCTTTGAACTTACTATAAAGTAGTGTTTGTGTGGGTATTGCTCTTTAATTAAAAAATAAATGCATTCATGTATGAAAAGTCCTAATCACCGGATAGGTAGAAAGGACAAGTAGAACAAAAGTAATGGAGCTGTCGACACTTCTATTCTATTTCGCTTTATTTCTTATGTTTACTAACATTTGAAAAAAAAATTTGTTCAAATTTAGGTATGGTTTTAAAGTTGAATAACGTCCAAGTTTAACTATTTAAAATCAGTGACATAAGAGACAACCAACCAGCATTAAAAAAGTGAGACTTTACACCACTCTAAACCTCTAACCAAATATCAAGTTGATTTCTCTAATCTATTAGAGCCATACACAGGCTGCAAGACACATTGGACCTTAACAATATTTATGATAAGGGCCTTAAGTCAAATAGACTGCTTTAAAACTCACATGAAGTTTTGGAAATTCCTCGCCGTTTGGCCGGGTGACGATTCAACTCCCAGATACAAGTACTACTCCACAGCATTCATCACAACGTACATCTTTATCTACATGATATTATTCACCATAAACTTTTCTTTCTTGCCGAAACAGCTGGACATTTTCATAGAAGACTTGCTTTTTTATTTCACCGATTGTACCGTAGTATCGAAATCTCTGACAATGATTCTTAAGCGTGAAAAAATATACGATTTATTTGACATGCTGGAAAGTGATATTTTTCAACCAGATGACGCTGAAGGTTTGGCTATAATAGAAAAAGCAAAAAAGTTTAACAAGCTTTATTGGAAAATTCTTACCACTGTCTCGTTTACTTCAAGTGCCGCTCATCTCTCGCCGATAGTAGTGCATTTTATATTAGGAACAGAACTGGAGCTACCCGTCTGCAGTTACGGGTTTTTATCAGAAGCCTTTAGAGAAATGTTTGTGGTCCCCTTGTATTTATATCAAGGCTCAGGAATAATGTTCCACATGATGTACAACGTGAATATAGACTCATTTTAACAATAGCTCAACTAGATGTTCTTGATAAAAAGCTAAGGAAAGTAACAGATAAAGATAAACATGAAGATGCAGATGGTGAAACATCAAGACAACATCACGACAAACACAGAGAAGCTGTTAGGAAAATAAACCAATGCATAATTCATTATGAAGAAATAAACAAGTAAGTAATCTCTTTACTAATTGAGGTGACAGAAAACATTGTTGATGCCGAGATGAGGTGAATTTAAGGGTAAATGATGGCACGTTTTTGTTTTCAGGTTTTGCAGACTAGTGTAAGATGTCTTCGGCATAACTTTATTCGTGCAATTTGGCATGGGATCATGCATCATCTGTATATGCTTGATGAGACTAACTATGGTAATACCATTCCCTATTTTTGGAAATTCTCCTTATCTTAGTTTATAGAAAGAAATCAATATTTTATTGATTTCAGCCAGCACCACTTAGCTATTACGTATTCCTTGGTACCTACTTGTTTGTGATGGTCCTACAATTCATGGTACCATGCTGGTTTGGGCAGCGGATTATAGATAAGGTAAATATTTATTTCTTTACGCTAAAAAATAGGTGGCCCCTGATATCGGGTACAGGGTCTAAAGCATCGGGATTAGAGTCCCAGAGACAGAAACCTCCTCACAATACGCGCCGTATCAAGGAGTACTGCCTTCTGAATCAGTCCCTTGATCCAATCGCCTAACGAGCGCCTCATGAGGTGTTGGTCGAAGTTCATGTCTGTAACGATAATCGGCACAATAACAGCCGTGTTGACATTCCACATGGAGACAACTTCGTGTGGAAATCGAGATACTTTATTTGTTTCTCTTTCTTAGCTTTCCAAGGTTCTCATCATGCGGAGTATATTGATCTATCACCCCTATTTCAGGCTTATTGGCTGCAATAGTCATTCAGGCTTTTGTTATTATGATTGTAAAAGTAGTGAATATTGTTTAAAACAGCAATTTTCTTTGTTTGTTCTCCACAGAGCATTTTTTTGGCTTTTTCTGCTTATAACTGTGAGTGGACTTCTGAGACTCGTCGGTTCAAGAGTAACATGCGCTTTTTCGTAGAAAGGGCTAACAAGCCCCTCTCTATTACTGGAGGGAAGATGTTCCGCCTTTCACTCGTCACTTTTACTTCTGTGAGTATGAGTACCTATTGGTCTAACGCTTTTTGTTTTTTTTTAGTCTTAAACCAAATTTATTTTATATCCTTTCCAATTTCAGATTATGAACTCTGCTTATTCGTTCTTTACTCTTCTCCAAAATGTGAAGTCTCGGAAGTAATTATGTGAGTATTAATTTCATACAATTACTTATACTGGCATGTGTATGGTCTTGAAAAAGTAATCTTATACCATTTCCAAATTTCAGATTATAAAATCTGCTTATTCATTCTTGATTTCTTCAAATGAGCGGTCTCAGGAATGAAGTTACTGCAAATTGAAAAGCGTTAGTTACTTCACGTCTTGAACCTTAAACGACTATATAGTATATTTCATTGCAATTAATTTTAACACTCTTGTCATATCCAAAATTCAATCTGTTAAGCAATGCTTGGTGTATATTTAGATTAACTTAACTTCATAAGTTTTAGATTATTTTATCAATGATTGATTACCTTTTAAGATGACATAAAATTTTCAAATAAACGCACCACAATGCTTACTTATTAAGTGTTTAATTTTAATGTCTATTAATTCAGAATGTCCTTTTAGCCTTAATGTAATCTTGAAAAGTAATTATATCTATGTCGATGACAAAGGCGTCGATAAAATTTTCTAATAAATGAGTGAAACATGACAGGTTTTAATTTAAAATGTTTACTTTAATAAATTACAAAATATTGAGTTACGCCTTTAGTTGGAAATGTGTTCACTTGTGATTAATGATGTTCGTCTATTTATTGAGTAGCATACCCTATTTACATCGAGAATTATAATATTTTTTGATTATGTTTTTAATTTCTTAAAAAATATGTTCGAACTTTGTGTAATGAACAATAGTAATAAATCTTCTCTTACCTTCAACGTGTCTATAAGTCAATTAGAACATTAATTTTAAATGTAAACTTTCATACATTAACCAGAAAAAACATATATTATGCTTTTAGAATGATTTCTTGGTTGACGCCCGTCACTAATTGCATCTCATTTAAAACCTACTACGACAGCAATTAACCTACATTCATTAAAACCTCCGTATACTTCGTATTTACAAATATTTTAATATGTCTTGGAAGTGTACCTGCAAATTAATTCCTAGGGGCTGTTAATTTGCTTTGAACTGAAATGGATGTAAATTAGAAATTTCAAGACGACCGACTAAAACGTGCGATGCATTTAAACACCTCTACTTATTAATTAAGAATATACCTAGTTTGACTGTAATTACAGGTATGTTTCGTGTCTTTTTGACTTCGTCGTATAAAAAGGGTAGCCCAGTCTGTCAGTCTTGTTTTCGAGGAGTAGTGAGGGCAGACTGTTAGACTTAACATAAACATGGGTTACCAACAAATCGATTGTTTCGACATCCATTTAAAAATCCTCAGAATACTTGGTGTATGGCCACATGATAATCCAAGTATCTACTACATATATTTCTCCAGAATTTTTGTGTTTACATTCACAGTTTTATATGTCGTGATATATACCATGAACTTCTATTTTTTACCACAACAATTGGAAGTTTTCGCTGATGAACTAATATTTTATTTTACCAACGTCGGAGCTCTATCTAAAGCGTTGGCCTTTATATTTCTGCGTGACAAAGTAAAAAAAATGCTTTTTATGTTAGAAAGTGAGATATTTCAATCTGACGACCCTGAAGAAATTAAATTGATAAAGGAAGGCAAAGAGAAATCCAATTTTTATTGGAAAATAACTGCTGGGTTATCGGTTTCTGCAAATACAGTAAATGTGTGCCTCCCGTTGCTGGTACATATAATTTTTTCGGTTGAGCTTGAGTTTCCTGTGTGCAGATATTCGTTTATTCCGGAGAAATATGAAGCTATGTTTGCGTATCCAGCGTATTTCTATCAGAGTATAGGAATCACGACACATATGCTGTATAACGTGAATATCGATACATTTCTTCTGGGCGTGATGTTTCTTGCTATGACCCAACTGGATATTCTTGATAGGAAATTGAGGAAAGTGACCGATGTTTGTATAAATCCTGACGCCGCTCGCGGTTCGGTTGATAAGTTTATTGACGATCAGAATGCCGTATTGGAAATTATTAAGTGTATCAAGCACTATGATGCTATTTGCGAGTAAGTTTTTACACGCTTTTTATTAGCTTCACCTGTATGTTTGTAACCGACTTCTTTGGGCGCGATTTTGACCCACTTTAAACGGCCAGATTTCGTTCAAACTTTGTAGATTTATTGAGGACCGATGACAATACACTAATTTGATAAAATTATTCCATTTTTAACCGACTTCCCAAAAAGGAGGAGGTTACACATACACATCGATTACTCCGAGGTTTATAGACCGATTTACGTGATTCTTTTTTTGTTCGACTCGGAATAGCTGCCAGTTGGTCCCATATTCATCAGGTCAGGATCTGATGATGGAAACCCTGAGAAATCGAGGGCAACCTTCAAAAGTTGTAGGCATACATAGGGTAAAAATTTGACACTCAGGTGTACGCTTAAAAGCACTATTCAACTGTGAAGATTTGGAGCTGAACTGATGATGGAGACCATAGAGGGTCGAGGGAACTCGACAACTGAATATGTAAACTACCTCGTGTTTGGGCTTAAATTATTTGTATTGACAAGACCTTTGCAACAGTGAAGGTTTGGAGCTGACCTGATGATGGAGACCAGAGAAAGTCGAGGGAACTCGACAACTGAATATGTAAACTACCTCGTGTTTGGGCTTAAATTATTCGTATTGACAAGACCTATGCAACAGTGAAGGTTTGGAGCTGACCTGATGATGGAGACCAGAGAAAGTCGAGGGAACTCGACAACTGAATATGTAAAATACCTCGTTTGGACTTATATTCTTTGTATTGATGAGAACTTCCCACTTGTATGGATAGTGACAACTATTCGTATCACTGAAAAGCTTTAAATAAATAACCTTTTTACAAAAAAAAATAAACCGACTTCCCAAAACACTAAAAAACAAAAAAAAAAAACAAATTTTAGGTGCATCGGCCTAGAAGTCGGTGGCAAAATTAACTTAGTAACATCCATTAGACACCGACTTCTAGGCTTTTCAATTTGCAAAATATGATTTTTGTTAATTTATATAATTTTCATCTATAGTCGATAAGGTAAGAAAATTAATTAAAATTTTCTAGAATTTTTCTCTACAGTCGATAAGGCAGGACTCGATGTTAATTTTTATTTCCAATAATTATCTTTAGCCGTTTTCTCTAATATTGACCAATTTTTATATACTAAAGAGAATTTTAATTCTACAAAACAAATAATAGTTTTAAAACGAACTAAAAAGTAGAAAATAAATAATAGTTTAAAAAAACTAAAAAACACGCTTTTTATAGAAAAACGAACTAAAAAATAGAAAATAAATTTTAATGAATTTAAATTAAGAAAACAGTGTTAAAAATTTCAATGAATATAAATTAATAATAGTGTGAATACAAAAAAAATATTTAAAAAAAGCGTGGGGTGCATGGTGTCAATAGTTATAAATATTTTATTGACAAATATGAGTACAGTGACTTTCATTTCGATAATATCTTAAAAAGCACCCCACGCTTTTTTTTAATATTTTTTTTTTGTATTCACACTATTATTAATTTATATTCATTGAAATTTTTAACACTGTTTTCTTAATTTAAATTCATTAAAATTTATTTTCTATTAATTTTTGTAAAGTAAAGATATTTCAGAGACGTAGATAAAGTGTTCCAATTTTCGACTGATTTGTTTTAAACTTAATGAATTTTTATGTTTATGTTTTCAGATATTGTAAATTAATTCAAGATGCTTTCAGTGAGATATTATTCGTACTATTCAGTTCTGGCTCTTGTAAGATATGCATGTGCCTATTTCGATTCACAATGGTAGGTGCTCACTAAATTATCTTTTCTACACTAATATTATAAGCTGGGTTCGTTTGTTTGGGAAGACTAGTCCGATTCGAAAAATTATTTCAGTGTCAATAATATATTTTACTATCGAGTTAAATAAAGGTTTATCCGAGTACGTGAAGTAATTTTCATGACGTTTTTTTCAGCCAGCAACGACAGGATATTTTGTTTTTTTGACACTGTATGTAACTGTCATGACACTTCAAGTGATGGTGCCTTGTTGGTTTGGATCTCGGCTTATGGACAAGGTACAAACTGATTTTTCTTAGCATAGTTTTTGATATCATGAATAGTATAACAATACTGGACTGTTTCACAGCTTCTTTAGTCATTTGTAGATTTGTGAATAACAGAATAGCAATTCTAAATATAATTTTTATAATATTAGATAGTCCTAAAAAGATTTTTATTATATCAAAAACTGAATTTTAAATAAGTTTTGTGCATTTAGAATTTTGATACATGAATTGCTTTGAGAACGGAGTCTGATTAGATTTTAAAAGTAAATTAGACCGTTTTAATATTTACCTCTTTACCCAACAGAGCAGTCAAATTACTATTGCGGCGTACGACTGCGACTGGACGCCGCGATGTCGCAGGTTCAAGAGCAATTTGCGACTATTAGTCGAACGAGCAAACAGACCTATCACTATTATTGGAGGGAAAATGTTCCTGCTCTCACTAGGAACTTTTACTGCGGTAGGTAGCGATAAAGATATGTCATCATCATCAAGCGCCTAGTCCTTCTTTCTATTCTATTACCTATATTATTTCTGTTGGATTGACTGGATTGCAAAAAAGGCTAGCTTGAAACCTATTGATGTGAACAGATGTGGATGAGTATTAGTACTTTATCCTAGAATCGTCGTTTACTTAGAGCGCTTTCACTCTAGCGGGTTTTTTCGGCAAAGAATCGCTTGGTTCGGCAAACAATTGACAAGTACCGCATACCTGATACCGCTTGACTATAATGTGTCGCACTTAGAAAAACCAAACATACCTAAGTACATATACGCAGAACAAACTGTTAGTAGTTTGAAAATTATTTTTATGTATTTTTTATAGGTAAAAAATATGTTTCTTCTTTTGTTTCAGATAATGAACTCTTCTTATTCCTTCTTCACTTTGATGCGTCACATGCAATCTCGTTGAATACTCTGTAAAATAGTTCATACGGTACTTGTATTATTTCTAAGTCTTGTTATCAATATTTTTCAACAATTTGCTTTTTTTATTAGTTACAATATTAATGTAATTTAATTCAGATTTCATCTTAAAGGACCAGAGCAAAGCTAACAAGTTCCCTTATTTGTCTATAATGAGGCCTTGATGAATAATTACGTAGTATCCGGATAAATTAGATGAATTCGCTACCTTTAGATACCTATAATTATTAAAGCTTGAATATTCTTTTACACGAGATTGTATTAATCAGAATAAGTATTTTTATATGTAGCGTAGTTATACTTACAACAAAAATAAAAATGTAGTAGATGTAAGTGTATTGCAACTGTTCCACTTTCGAAACTCGTAGTTTTCCTTTTATTTTACTTCACAAGGAACAAAATAAATATAGTGAACACATGAATAAATAGTCGTTTCTCGACGAGGGAGTACAATTTTTTCTTGGCATCTGCGAGGCACAAACGTCACACACAAGGTTCGGGGACAATGGTCCCGTTCAACAGTTCATCTGTTAGCCGGTGGCGGTAATAAGGCGTGTTTTTGCCCGAACACACAACGGAAAAGGAAACAATGATTTTGCTCGTGACTAGATAAATAAGATGTCCGGACGTGACGAGGGTACCATTACAGTTTTTATGGATTCTTTCAGTGGGTATAGCACCACCCGATCCACCTGGATCTCTTTGTTTAGGTCCGAGTACATTGTCTATCTGCGAATGCGAACATTTTTATCGCACCTCCACTGTCAAACAAGGCCACAACTTGAATCGAATTCGTAATCATTATCACGTGAAATCTGTCGTGAAAATGGAAATTGTAATTACGGATACAATGGCAATGTATCCATTTGTTTCCATCGATGAAAAATGGATAAAAATTGCGTCCGCACACGTCCTTCCGTCGCGCCGCCTGCAAACGATGATTTAGTGGCGATCCCTGGATTTATAGAGCGGCCCGCCCCGCCCAGCGACTTCAATGAATAATAAATTGAAGATCTTTTTCGATATTATTGATACTCCGGGTATCTTCGTGTGATGTATGTTCGGGTGAGAATTGAAACCCTTTTATTAAAACATATATTACAGGACACGTCCCGACGGTGACACTGAATAATACGCTCCTTGTTGCGACTATTCTTTGCAGAGCTCTCTCTTATTTCGGATTTTATTACTCTAGGATTATTTATTACATTGTCTGTACAATATACTTTTGTAGAGATTCGTCGAGCCATAAATCCTTTGACTTTATTATATTTTGCTTGCACTTAAGCCAAATAGGATAATACGCAAGTTTGTACGTAATCATTTGGAGACGTAAGTAGTTTAAGCCAAAGTAAACCCGTGAACCGCGCACTGCAGCAAAATGTCTTTAAGAAACCTCGTGCACAAGATTCTCTTGCAAACTGCGCTTGGTAATCAAGACTGCACGTTAACTTGGTGGCTTTCAAAATTCTGACAACAGTTATCGTCGCTAGTTGTCAGGCGTACAAGTGGAGGAGTTGGATGTTTGAATTTGCCGAGCTAATTCCGAAGGGCGTACGTACCAGTTTGTCTTGCCGAGGCGCGGCGTCGGCACTCGCGAGACGTACCCACGACAGCGGCAACGCAAACATATGGTAGTGGGGTTAAAACTTGCCCCGCATGTAAAATTAGTTAAATAACTCCCCGGGAATCTTCACTCTCTGTATGGAAACACGTCTTTGCTCTAAACCCGAGCAAATTAGACTAGCGAACTTGCACACATTAAGCTCGCTTTCTAAATTAATCTACGTACTGTGGCTAATTAAGAAAAAACATTGTTCGTGAACTGGAATTTATGTTTGTTTGCGTTTCAAATTATGAAAGGCTTGTTGTGCAGTGTCGAGTCTGTGCCAGAAATGAAGTGTATTACAATATAAAACGAACTGACCATACATATGCAAAAGCACATACCTACATAAAAATTATCCATACTTCATGTACTAGTATTGAGAAGTCTGTATGAAAACGAATCGTTAATAGTCCAATGGATGATGATTTTAATCTACGGCAGGTAGGGTTCAATTTCAGCAATACATTAAGCTTATGTATGTTTTCGAATATCTTTCATACAAATGCTTGCAGGTACCTATAGAAGAGTACTTTATATAAATAATCTAACATACGAGTAAGCTTTTAGACGATTTATTGGCATCCATTCTCTAAACGAATTGCTTGATCCCAATATAAGGGCATACAGGCTTTATTACTTTTCTTTGGAAAACAATGGCTTTTAACAAAATGTACTTACATCAATATATATAATTACTTTATGTCCATATGTAACGCACTCGTAAAGTGACAGTTATTTGAAAGCATTACTGCGCATAACTGAGAATTTCTTCGGGCAAGTACTAATCTATACTGCTACACTATTATTATAATAAAGACGAAATATTGTCAAATCACTCAAAAACGATTAGTCTCTGAATGATAAACTATATTTTATCCGGGAACGGGAAGTTCCCGGTGTTCCAAGGTATAAAAGTTAGTACATATTACATTAAGAGTTCAATTGTCTTGTATTTATTTTTAATGATTATCTAACACTGGTACCTTAGAAACAAGCTCAACGCTTCCTCAGACAGGATCCGAACTAGGTACTGCAAATGTTCCTCAACGAGCACAATTTGACAAATACACCCACAAACATGCTTAGACTATCGAGCGACTTGAATTTCAATGTCCCCACTAATTCTGGAAGCTCTCAGCATCTCCATGTTTGTGTTATTTGTGTAACTTGGCCGTCTAAACACTTGGCCAGTTAATTTCTTCAGCCCGCCCCTTGAAGCGTGTTTAGTGAAATGGTTCATTTAAATATATGCAAATGGCTAACGAAGTATCCACTCGTGTTTAAGACGAGTACTGACTTATGGATGAAGGATTTGTAATAATATAATGTTAGGTAACTTGTTAATTTGAGACGTGACTGGCCACCCTTATAGGTTTCATCAAACCCATATTCCTAACCCTTGTAGATGTTATATCAAATTAATAAATATAATTAATTACCTTTTTTTGATGGGAAGTCATCGAATGACCCCCGCTGTGGGTTAGCAGCGTGAGAGAGTGTCAGACTTTTACTGACTAAAACCCATCTTGTTCCTTTTTAAGCACTTTATGTACTAGGGCCGCGGTAACTTTTCGAACAATCCTGTAGCCAAAACATAAATACCTTGAGGCAGCTGTCACGATTGACAAAATATGCCAAATCAGGCAACCAAATTAGAGTTATTAATATTTTTAACAACATAGGAACTGGTAGGAAAGAAACATCAGGATTAACTTGTCATTTTTATTTCACCTAACAGACCATACCAAACGACCTTCAGCTGATTAAACAGTCACAAATCCTAATCACAATAAACATGTTGGATAGATCGATGTCGTCGACAGACGCTGATTAGTAGCAAATGGTTGCGGTTGTGGCTGCTACTGCTGCACTCTGGTGGTTCGTGACCCTAGAGTCGGATCTTCATGGAAGAAGCCTCGTTTTATGTTGCAGGGTAACAATTTTTGAATTTGGAATTTGAGTAGTCTGCGGTAAGCTTAGGTTAGCTTCAGAGCGTCAAGAAAAATGCATAAAAAAAAAGGGTCTTTCAAATAAACGTAACGTGGTATTCATAAGCAGTAGTAGTATAAGCGAGTGGTCTTAGATGGTGATAATCGCTTTGCACGGGCAATCCATCTGCTCGTTTGCCCCTATCACATAACCCTATTTCATAGAGAAGGAATTATAAGAAGGTTCTTCTCAGTTTATTAAGTTTATAAATATTAATTGCGACAGTACAAATAGGTATGTAACCAGTAACCAGAATGACCTTCAAGGATACTTATACATATTGTTTATTGAACCTTCCTTTCGTCAGAGTTTTAAGTCTTATCTTGATTGACAGCACTTATAAAACTTTGTACTGTGGTGAATCTCGGCTGGAAGTAAACGCTTATAGTGTCGTCGTATAATCTTACAAAAAATGCTTTTATAGAATTAATTTGTTTGTTCAATATAATGCGAGTTGCAAAATTTTACGATAAAAGAACTGTTTCATTGATACACTCCCAAATATTTTGCATTAGTAAACTATGAAATAATTCTTGAGCTCAAAAAAGAAATTCATTCAGAAAACTCAACAAAAGCTTAAGGTTTTTATATTATTTTCTTCGCAAAGTCTGTGCCCTTCTAGTGTATCTAGTCCCGGTCACATTTGCTGGGTCGAGTGATCGCAAGCCATCTACTCGTACGGAATGAGTTTTCTATTTATCTAAAGAGTCAACTAAGCTCAGTCGGATAGTTAGTTGCGGCAACTGATGGTTTAAATAGTTGCAAGCAATGTTTGTGCACTGATCAAGATTGCTATTGGGAAATGGTGACAGAATTTATGTCAGTTTGTGGTCCTTTTTGTTGCTGTTGCAAATTGCTTGGTTGTTTATTTGTAAAAAACTAGTGTTGGAGTTTCAAGTGGTCTTTATTAATAAGCACTGAATATAGTTTGTTTGTATGTTTTTAATGAGTTAATAAGTAATCTGAAAAATAGACTATTATACGGCAACAAAAATTTATACCTAAATGTGCATCATACATGATTTTGAGAAAATTAGCAATAATTGAGATGCAAGAAAACGGTAAGTTGACCAACTTAACTTTCTTTATCAAAATAAATAAGTACATTTACCTAGAAGAAAGGAATAGAAACGAAAAATACATTCTGTTTAAAAGAAAATACTTGATTTCCAGCTAAAATGCTTAGAAAACTGTATATTCGACTGAAGCAACTTAGGAAACTATTTGTATGCGAACAAACGCTAATATAAAAGTCGGGACGCTCAACATATTCCCACAAAAGCTATTGAACAAGTCCATTTATTCAATGTTTTAAAGACACATGGTCTCTTGAAACTGTTCAGGGTAGAAGAAAAGCTTTGAGTTGATCCGTTGAACTAAAAGTTTTCAACAACAGTTCAAACATTTTGTGGCACGACATACAGCGTTCCCCTTTCAGTGGAGAGCCTTTGTGCTCGATGCATTAGATCGATTGTTTTGTGTCGCCAATTTGCTGTAATGTGCTGGGCTCCTTATCATTTGTTGGAGAACGTAACAGAAATTACGTGGTCTTGAAAATTGAATTTAAAAATAATTTTTGATATAAAAATTTGTATTTAGCCAATTAACTAAATGTGACGCTAAAAGACTCAGTTAAAATTTATCGTTATCAAAACTGTAATGAGCTAGAACTTAGCTTAAGTAAGTCGCTTTAATAATATAAATAAACATTAAAAACACCCACAAAGCGATTACCAAACATTTTAAATGCCTATAACAATAAACAAATAATGTCTTTGCATAATTTACTCTCTGAAATTAACTTTAATTATTCCATAAATTCAAACGGACACCCTTCACATTATTAGCATTCACAACGTAACTACAGTCGAAATAAAAGGGTCTATAGTCCAAATATTTCAGGTCAACTTAATTTGCACGAAAATTGCAAGTTTAATTTCTTCCAGTTAAGAGTCCATTTCGCCTGTCCCGCGTTCGGCTTTGTCTTCACAATTAATTTAGTATGAGGAAATCTCCATTCCGTGACAATGTCACAGCATTTACTTTTCTTACAGCCGTGACTTTCATTTATATTTCAAAGGGACTAGCTGCTCTAATGAAATTGTTTTAAAGGCTGGCTTATGATTTATTTATTAACATAGAATCCGGTGAATTATGTCGTTATGGCCGCCTTTATTATGATTTAATAATTATGAAGTAAACTGTTTTGCTGTTCCGTTTGATGTTTTAATTGTGACAACCGCTTTATTCCGCTCAGAGTTATGGTGAATGGTCATTTACAGAGCAGTTTATTTTCACAGTACTAACTATAATATATATTCCTCTCTATGAACATAAACTTGTTTTGAAAAGGAATTCCTGTTTGGTAGAATATTCATTTCACTACTATTATTCATAACAACAATACATTTCAGTCCTGATTTGAGTTAAATTTCCTTTGCAGCAGTATTTAGGAAATAATATCATAACACGAAAACGCCCTGTGGTCAAGCAGCGAAACAAAAACACATCACAAAAGCGCAAAAGTGCTGTATTGTAAATAAAACCTAAAAGCACTCTATTATTTTAATAGCGGATCATTTTTCCACACTGCCCCTCGGTTCATGTTTAAAGAAATAGCCTGTAGTACGATTTTATCGTTGAAAAAACTCGCCCCTAAGTTAGTTGACCTGTGGCGCTAGTTTTTCAGTGGATAAATACGATTCGCATCACCCTAGGGGGTGATTCATCACGGTCGTGAGTAGCCTCTAGGACTTTTTCCTCTCAAGACGGAGAGTATATTATACTTAGAAGCTATGATTTTTTTCCTGTTTGAGCTATGAAGTTTATGGGATTGTTTTATTATGTGGAGTGCTTCAGAGAGATGCTCTTTTATATTTAATAGTTTATTATGTCTCGCCTGTTTGGTTAAAAGGTTTTGAATTTAACAATCATTTCTATGTCCTACCATAACTCATACTTACGGTATTTACCAAAATATTGAAAGATATTATTTATATGTGCATTAATTTTATCTCCCACAGACAAGCATTACAATCTATTTTTGGTTACAAAACAACGTAGCATTATGAAGGCTATTTTCCACAATAATCATTTATAAACAATACATGACAAAATCACAATCAGCAGATTATTGGAACGTGATAACTGAACATTAGTCTAAACAAAATAAATGCACGGCCTGAAACAGATTAAGTAAATACCAATAAAAGCAATACAAACACGTTTGTTAACGAAACGAATATTATAGGCTTTGTCATCGTGCTATTACTAATTGGACGTGCGACTGTTTGTATTCATTTAGACCTAATAAAATGGCGGTTAGATCTCACGCTATACAAATTGTTTTATTATGAGAATTGAAATTGGCAACGGAACATAGTGGGCCTACAATAGCATGTTATGCGTGATTGCGGAAAAAAGTCAGCTGCAATAAACATTCATAGATTAGACGGTATATGTGCAAGAAAATGAAGATAGAAGTCGAACTACTACCATGAGACATAAAAACATAGTATAAACCATACAAGCCCCATAAGAAACATGATATAGTTTCCACAACGTTAACACACCGTGTCGCATCATGCACTAAAACTAAAAACAAGACTGACAACAAAGCTTAGCCACTCAGGAGGTGTACACAACTGCCTGCTTATCTCCATCGCTCATCGAGTAAAGTATGGTACACAAAAGTTACAAGGAATATGATGCAACGTGAACGGGAAGTGTTTGCTCTAATGAAACGCGATTGTTCCCCAAGCACACCTGATGTCGCATTCTCTTCGCTCACAAAACTCCCCTTGCCCGGAACTGGCTGAGATAGGAAAATGTTATTCTTTTTTAAATCGGAATTGTGTGTTCTTTGCTGAGTTCGTAACGAGGTAGGCAGAAAGTGCCAACGGCGACTGTCTGTATGTTTTTTTAGTTTGCTTAGTTATTCTTTGTTTATTCTGCGAAAGTATGTTTTTTTTTGTCGTTTGCCCATTTCATTTATTTTGCCTTTTTTTATATTAAAAAGTGTACTACAATTTGAAAGCACATTTCAGACTAATCAGTAATTCAGCAACAAACTGTACCGTACAACTCTAAACCTAGGTAACATTGACGTAATTACAACACGTTTCATTTAGTATTCTACATTACGTTGGTACATACAGTTAAACAAATTTGTCCGGCAAACAATTTCAGTTTTAGTTAGTGATTTATTTGAAGCGAACATAGTTTAATTAGATTGGCTGGCCCGCACAAAACTGAATACGATTTACGTATTTATTCGTTCATGCGGCACAAATCTAGCGGTGTCGCAAATGTGATATCAAATACAAGAGTATGTTTTAAAGGTGGTTTTGAAAATAGTGAGGATTAGGCATTGTAACAGTATGAGTATGTTGAATGTCCTGTGTGTAAAGCTTCTATTCAACTTCAGATAAAAAATGGTTTTATAACGTCAATCAATCTAGAACATTTCAGACTAAAATCTTTTCTTAAATAAGAGTTTTATTCGTAGCAATGCAATGGGTCAAATCTGCCGTGGTCTTGATTCCTTGGAAAACCTACTACAATAACTTAGGCCTGGCTTGAAGTCACTAATAAAGTAGTTTTATCATCATTCATGTTTTCATTAATCTTCCATAGTTACCAAGATTTAGTGAGACTTTCGACATAAATTTTATGTCTTTATCCGATTCAATTTCAAAAGGCTCTTCAAATATACCCTTAACAAAAACAGATAGACATTCAGTACAAGAAGCTATCCCCCAAGACCTTAATAATAATTTGTAGCGAGATCTGAATGTGTCGTTTAGGCTGGATGTGATGCTAAGAACATTATCTGAGGAAGGAAGGCGTGAACCAAGTCGTTAGTGAATCTACAATGGGTAATAGCGCCAAAACGGACTATAATATTCAACCATGTTGGGTACTTGGAAATTATCATGAAATTAATTTTGCGGGAGACGATGTTCTGTTGAAGTAAATAGTGTAACAGCTGTTTTAAGCGGCTACTGAGTATTTGGAGCAGTTTCTTTGGACTTAGTTTTTTTTTAATTCTTTGTTCTACTGCACTTTTTATAAACATTATTTTTACTTTTTTATTTTTAGAATTACACATGCATTTTGGGACAGAAACTGATTCCATATTTATTCCGTCTCCAGACAAAAATATTTCGGGCATCCACCGTCACGTAACGTCACCGTCTTAAATATAAAAAGTCTACATTGCGACTTCGTAAAATGTAATAAACTTTGAATAATACCATTTCATTTGTTCTACGCCGTGACAGAATTTTAAGAATATAAAACTGCACTGTAGCTGTATATTCTCATGCACTATGTGACGTTTATCCAATTTTGTAGAACAAATAGGATGCGTATTGTAATTTTTCCTTTGAATTGGGTCACGGATATTATTTAGTGGCTTCACATAGCATTTTTTGTACTGTCAAATAAAAATATTTGTCTGACTACAGGATTGGTTTTCAGTCGGGCGCTGCCCAGTCGAGCGATTTCTTTTCCCCCTACAATAAATTGTACTTAAAGGCACCGCGTGCGGGTCATGCATAACATCTCATAGATTTATATCCCACACTTCTGTCCAAATTTAGATTTAGTGTTATGTTTCGCTATAATTCAAGCCACCACTTACATTCCTCGCAAAATTGCGAAAAATAAGATTACTCTCGCAGTAATTATTAATATTTTATAACGGTTGCAACACAAATTGAAAATAATAAAGCAGCCCGTCGCAGTCCCACGGATGCTGTGGACGTTTTAGATAAGCGCTGCAGTTAATTTATTGCAAGAGAAGCACTGACTTGTGTATTATATTTTGTTATTCAGTTTGCATTTTCATAACATTGCGTCTAGACAGTAGACCATATGGCGAACAATAAAAGCGGTTACGAGCGTGCACCTATCTAGGCAAGTGGACGATCCATCCAAATATGCTGCGGATTCATATTCGGCGTAATATCCTGCAATTACCCAGCTTTCCAACTGACGGAGGGGCTTAATACATCCAGGGGTCCGCTGTAGTTATTCGTCGCTCAAACCGTCCGCGCACATATGAGTTTTACGTCATTTGGGCAAATTTTTCAAAGTGGAACAATTTTTCCACGAAACGAACCGACCGGCCGGGTTTAAATAACACTCGTTAACTTTTCCGCACAGTAACGGGCTCCACGATTATTTTCGAGAATGCGATTTTTTAACGGGTTGATTAAAACGAGCGTTTTTTTTTGCTCTGAAGCACGAGTAATTTTTCACGTTAATGCACGGCTGGGCGAAATAGGCACTTATTATGTTGATGTTGTTTACGTTGAGTTAAAAACTCAAAGTAATTAAGTTAAAAAACGTACCTAACAATAAAGTATTCGTTTTGATGTTTCAAAAAGGTTGTAAGTAGATGTCGGCGTGGCGTTAAAATTTTTGGACAAAAATATGAAATCATAATTTTATTTGGATGTCACTGGTGTTTATTTTGGGATGGAAAATTACGGGGTGTGAATTTAAATAAAAATGTTTCTGTATAAATAATGGAGGAGTATTAAATGTCAAATTAGTATTCAAGAGCATATCTATCGGGAGCTAGCCGGTACCAGGGAAACAGTGCCCTCGGGAGGCTTCGGTATCACCGCGCGGCTATGTGAAAAATTTAATTCATTGCCAGCAAATTTATATGCATACCGCGATTGCAGTCTACTAAGAATGCACCGTCCGCGTCGCTGGGAGCTCTAAAATAAAACGGTCAGCTTCGTTTCATCCATCATACCTATCGAGGGTTAGAAAAAATTAAATCTGTTTTTTCCTGCCATTGGGGCTTTGAAGAGCTTGTTTGCATTGCTTAAAGGCTTTTTATTGCTTTTAAGTTAGTGATTTACATTCGTAATTTTAAAAAGTTTTTCGTTTGTTTCAACTAATATTAAAAATAGAATTTAAGTAGATTTCTTTGCTTTCGTGTTATAAGCGACTTTTATTCCAATTTGAATACAAGTTCTACACTAGTAGGTACCTATAGGCGCACAAGGTGATAAAAATTATGACATAGGCAATTATCTTAAAGAAGAAAAATAATGTTTTGCCTCTGACATTTTCTCGTCCATTAGCTCAAAATAACAGCTCCAGTGTCCTTAAAGGCAATCGCGTAATTTCAACCAAATGAAGCACTTAAGTGCTAGCTTTACACCAGAGAAGTTGTTTTATCCGATCTCTTACAAAGTAAACGTCGGGTCTCCATGAAATATGCATTAAATATTTACAGAGCCTCGGGCCAAGCCATTCCCTTGAAGTTGACTGAACCGAACAGATTTGCAATTCACCGAACATCCTTTAGGAAAAAAGAGCCACCGAACAAAGCTAGGGAAGTTGAATCGAAATGAACCACTAAATATCAACCAGCTAAGTGTTCGCTCGCCGAGAAATGGTTCATTGTGAAACCTTTTGTTTTTTGCAATATTTCTGTGTCGTGCCTTTTAGATGTTTGCTAGTACTTGGTCTTGTTCGCGGAATTCTTTGTTGAAGTACAGTTATGTAAGACGATTATTTTGGCTGAGATGTTAAAAGTTGGCTATATGATGGCTATCGGCGTTGTGAAACAAAGTTCTACTTTCATTCAGTAAAATTATAAATTGACATGAAACTGAAAGAGAATTAGAATTAACTATTTTATTTTTGTCCTTTTATTGTATAACCACATTAAATACAATTTTATTTTATAAATAAAATTTTCAAAAACAGTTTCTTAAAAACACTTACGTTGAAAAATTAACCAACTGATAAGAAGGAAAGGTCGAACTGCTTGACAAAGTGCAAAAACTGACCCACGCTTATCTGATCGTCCATCGCTCTCAGAAAACCAATCGTCGCTGGTCAAAGATATTAATGGATCTCTTAGATAAAGACAGAAATAAAAAATCTAAGTATTTTTTTCATTGAACATATCTATTTATTTTTTAACTTAAAAACACTGAAAAATCTGTACAGATCTTGGAATTTCCATATATATTTTTTAACCGATTACGCCGGAAGAAAAGAAATGTTTTAGAGTGTAACTCATATACGCTTGAACTCATTAAGTGGAGAGAACAGCACATTTTTATGCCTCCATTATACCTAGGTACAGTAAAAGTTAGTTTTATGCACCATCCGACTTTATTTAAAATCAATGAACATTTTTTCTCACGCTCTGTTTCGCAAAGTTGGAAACTTTTTAAATAAGTTACATCAGCAATGACAAAAATTCCAGGAAAAGGCAATAAGAGGATTTTTCGATCTGTACTTTTAATTAAAAACATGAAAAAGGGAGTTTTATTAATTTATGGTAATTAAATATTATGTAGGTACGGTATTAAATATTTTTCACGTATTTTCATTTCAGAAGTAACCTCGAAAAACTTAATACCCTTATTTACTTCATTATCGTAATTATTATTTTTACATAATACTTTTAACGGTTAACCATGTTGCCGAGAAAAATGTTTACCACTCACTATTTGTAACCAGAAACAAAACACAATCGAATTGAGTACAAAACAGTCAAACGTAGAATCGATACACCATAGACCACTTCGACGATCGTCATCTCAAACTGCCCTTTTCCAATAGGTAATAACTTTTGATTTTTCATATAAGATCGGGAACGGCAAACGACATCGATTGTTAGGGACATTAAAGAATCGCTCGAAGACTGTTACGTTCCCGCAGGCATTCTAATAGAGTTCGCTACTGCTTGCTAGATGTTGATGTAAAATCTTACAGGATACGGTAACTGGCTGTTTTCGTGGGGGAACACAGATTTAAAAATGTAATGTTGAACAAATAGAAGTAAAGGTGGCTTTTGATGTCGTTGCAAAATAAATGTTTTAAATTGTAAAAACTTGAGTTCAATCTTTAGGTCAACAATATAGGAGTATTTTATTGACAATAACTGTGTCAAAATCGCACTAATTAAAACACAAATCCGAACCCTTAGGTTTAGGTCATGTACCAAACGGGTAAAATATTTTGAACTAGGAATCCTACAGAATGTTTCGATCAATCGCTAGATTTTTTTGAATCAATCCGCGTGCAGACCAAGATCACGCTCGGTTATCGCATTTATACCAACAGTTCAATAAGACAGTACAAGAAACTTGCGGTCCTAGAAAACCATTTCAAACAAAATTGATAGCAGCAATGTAAGACTGTCTAGAACCTAAACTAAATTATCAATCACTTGTCCTATCCAGTTCTCTAACATCCATTTAAGAAGCGTTTCCGTTATTAAACGCATCAATTTGGAGGCGACAAGAGATAAGGCGTGCACTCACGATCCGAAACGACAGTTATTACCCTCTAATGTTAATGCCAGTTTGGCACATCCATTCAATTACAGCTTAAATGTTTGTTACTAACCGTCGGAATCTCTTCGATGTGTTGGACATGTTGCTGGTATGTGCGTTGAGAAATAGATTGTCCATATGCTGTGATCGTTCTGGCTTTATTAGATAGAATGCTGATATAATGTAATTTTATTATAAATATTTTGTATGCCATAGTATGGCAGGATATGTTGGAACCAGAAATTTGTACCATCTATTGTACCATATTCTGACAAATAAATATTTTTGTTTTGATTTGATTTGCTAGGTTAAGATCTAGTGGTATCAGTTAATGTGAAGAAAAAGATACTTAGTTTAAAAATACCATCCTTGATGCTCCGTCTTATATAGCGGAAGTAAGTAATATGTGTGCGTCAATATGAATGATCTTTCAACTTTCCTTTCAGCTTCAAAGAAAATATTTCATGCCCAACAAAACAAACTCAACACATGGATTAAAGGACTTCGCAAGTAATTACCGGGTCAAAAGATAATTAAGCCCATTCACATATCTGTAGAAAATAACGTGATTACAACGTACAAGTAGATAAGGAGGGTCAAAAAGAATAGAGGATTAAAAGCTATTGGCTGACTGCCCATCCAATTTTCTTTGTTGATGTCTCTGGGGACCTCGCTAAGATTATCTTAACAAAGCAAAGGCGTTAGCGCCAAGTTCGGCCTCTGAAACAATGTTATCCAACAGCCAACAAAGAAAACAATTACAACTTTTTTACAGATAATTTATCACATTACTTTTGTGTCTAAAATACTCGTAGGTACTATGTGTTGGTGGAGAAATATCGCGGCCTTCTTTTGTTATTTCTGTTTTTGTTAAAGCTAGGTTTTTTGTTGAGGAAAAATGGTGGGGATGTTTTTTGAGGGTAATTTTATTGAAGTCGTGGTTACACAAATTATGTAAAATATTCGTAAAAATGATGATCATTTATTTTAAGATTTAGTAAATAATTGTATTGGGACATATTTTTACAATTACAGCAGCATCCAATGTCTTACAGTAAATTAGACGTACCTACATACGTTAGCCTTGAAGAAAAAAAGATCTTTATATGTTTAAATGTTAAACTTTTTCTGAGTTACGTTTACAATTTCTTATGTAATTGTGTTTAGTGGCTTCGTCTAGACATGTTTTTTTGTCATTTGTTGTGATAGGCAGCTAGATTTACATTTAAAGTATTTTGACGATTCTCAGTAAATAATTCAGACGTTCAATATGTAAAATGTCATTATGTACTCAAAAATAAACTAAAATAGTCTACTTTTTTCTACAAATAAATTCTCAATAATACTCAAATTGCGTGTGATAGGTCAATTTATATTTTACAATCCCATATTGAGAAGTGATCGTGTAAGCTTTATTCAATTTGACTTTACGAGTAGGTGTTTTTTTTCATATGTTACAAAAATTCTTCGTAGTGCCATTAATAGTACTTGTATAAATCACAATAAATATCAAAACATAAATCTAAAAAACCAGATAACGATTATAAACGACTATTAAAGTGTTGGTGGCCAATAAATATTGGTTCTCAATTCAATAGACGTCCTGCAACCGCTGGTATCCTGGCACCATGGCATTGATGGCCGATATCAGCACATCCTGCAGATTTCCGCTCACTGAGTAATACGTTTGGAGAATAAAATAACTAGCGGAGTTGGCATAGCTCCGGGATTGTTCCGAAAGAGTGAAGGCGGCCCTGGTACACGATAACTGTTTACTTCATTTTGTGCATAATTTTACAATATTTGCTTAATTTTAAAAAGTGCTGATGTAAGATTTTCTTGAACTAGGTAAAAACCATTAATGGGTTAAGAAGGAACATCTTGGGTATTAGTCAGTAAGAGAGACAGAAATTGGCATCTCGAAAAATTTCCTAAGAAAATAGCTCACCAAATTGCGAATGCGCGGGAGAGGAGGAACGTTACTGTCTCCGCCCTTATTCATCTTCTTTGGACACGATCATTTTTTGTAATACCCAAAAATCGTTGCCAAATGTCTCAAAGAACCAGAACACCTAGTTAATTCACTCGTTTCGGTCATATCCATCGTACATATTAGACCTAGATGAAGGCGCTTGGCCTGCCTGCATTATGGCACCTCCTCTCATCTTTCCTTACTCCGTAGTATTACGTTTGCTTTAACGACTGTATAGCTGTATTGGTTTATGGGCGCCTGGTAACTGATGTGACGGCACCATTTGGCAACCGTTTTTTGGTCCGCTAGCAATTTTGAGCTTAGAGTTTTTTAGTGATAGATCAGGCTTGGCATGAATGATTGCATGTTAGAATCGTTAATTTAAATGATTTTCGGATGGTTCTGAAATATTTGATAACATGCATTTTACATCACACGGCTGTTTCCGGAAAAGTTGTATTAAAAATGTTTTTCAGCACTTCCCACTACGTACCTTTTTGTAGATAAAACATTTATGAAACGAGGTTGTATTTTGATAAGACCTAATACGGATATAATAGAATACGGAATAAGTATGTTATTGAATTTACTTCCTCCGAGTCTATAAATAAGTACACGAACATAAATTAGGCGGTTTTCTAAGCAAAGGTTAAAGTTCAGGCACCCTGAAATAAATTACAGAGTATCCGCACACCACAGACTAAATAGTCGGCTAAAAGTTGACCCTATGGTACACAAAATAAAAAATCTTGTTTCCAAGCAAAGTTTTCAGTCGCTATGATACCGAGTCAATACCTGTATATAACAATAATCTTTGAGAATGTGCTTACTACCATTCATCTGAATACTGATTTATGAGCCCAAACAAACTATCGGCCGACTAAAAGTTTGCAGTGGGTATGTACTCCTTAATCATATTAGTCGGGAAAGTTTGCTACCAAAATTACTTATTCTGTTTCACATACGTTCATTATCTCAATAATATACATAAGTAACTTTCGCTAACTCCAAGTTGTCTAAATCAGCATTAGGTATTCATATATTACATAAAAATAATACTTAAAATAGGTAACAAATACACGTGACTTGACATTGAAGGTTTCCATGTCATATTTTTAAAGTACCTAAAGCTACATTAAAAAATTAAATCGTTCTTCAAGTATGTTTACAAAATACGAAGAGAGTTTATGGTTATTGATCCGGGGGTACACTAATAAGCAAACAAACAATGACCACACAAGGTATATATCATACTACAGTCATATCTTAGTATTGTATGCCCTTAATATTCATAAAGGACAGCGCACACATTCCGAACGTCTCCAAGGCGTATTTTCTCATTAATTTTAATTCTAAATGTGATTAATGCTATACTTGCGTCTACAAATCGGTCTGCAGCTGGCTGAACAGTCTCTGGTGACAATTTATCATTTCATCTAATAATAACAGCCATGTCTTGTCGAAGCACAGATGTTGAAGACATGCTGACCAACAAGCTCATTTTTGTGAGATGATTAATTTTGCTCAACTGAAATTAGATAGATTGTGTCAATTTGGGAGTGGTGTTTATAGAAATGATATTAAATAAGATATTGATCAAGAAAGTATTAATGAACTTGAACTTGAATATGAAATTGAACGAGTTTTCGAATTGAAATAGTTATTTGACACATTTAGGTACCTCATTTTTCACGAAAATTTTCTACTATAACATTGTAATCATATCATTTAACGTCGACATAACTAAAATGCTATATACAGAAGAAAATAAAAACAATTTTTTTCCCCTAACTAAGGGTAAAACGCAAGAGGGCAAAGCGATAACATTTTCATTAACTCTAATTTTGAGACTCGCTCGAGCAAAACTGTGCACAGGTGCTCTTCCGCAATGAATGGATAGAAAACAGAAGACAAAGAAACGAAATACCTCGCTTTTGTAATGATTTAAGAGCACGGAAAATGTAAAATCTATAAGAATTGTACTGGTAAAAAAAATTCTCAGTAAAAATTGGCACCAAGTTCTTACAATGTCATTGTAGCTGCAACTTCAATTACTTACCATATTTCTGCTATATATATATTTTTAAAGCAATCCAGATTTAAAGTTACATTCTAAATTGAAATATTAGAAATGATGAAATTCTCATTCATAAGCCTCAAATATAAAGCAGACAAACTCACTAGACCTTTTATAAATCGGCATCAATGTAGGCTATATCATTGTTCCCACGGCTTGCTTACATTAAACCCTGCAGACTGGAAACCAGACATTCCTTTAGGGTAATCGTTAAACCTTGCGGAGTAAGAAACTCCAATTATACATTCAACGTTTCCGAACCGAAGAGGGTAGTTTGAATTTGGAATTAGTTGAGAACCAATCACGGAGCGATGAGGTCTCTCCAATTAACTAATCACGTGTCGTTAAAGCTAACTCTATCAACTTTGTACCACCCTTTAGGTTGAATCGATATATCTTCATTATTTCATTATGTCTGGATAATTTATTGTTAGGTTTTAATTTCAGGTCAGGCAAGTACCAATTCAACTTTTCTAAGTTTGTATGTACTTTCTAAGTATATCTTGGACACCAATCACTGATACAAAGCTGAAGGAAAACATCTTGAGGAAACCTGGACTATAAAGTCTGAAATCACCAACCCGCATTGAGCAAGCGTGGTAATTAATGCTCAATCCTTCTCCGTGAGAGAAGAGGCCTGTGCCCAGCAGTGGGACGATACAAAAGGGCTGTAACAGTAATTTATTGTCATTTGCTTAGATATTATATATTGTCTTCAGTATATTCAGCAATTTGAATCTTTATTTTAGGACTACAAAAGTCTGTATGATTACGGTAAAGAAATGTTGATATTAAGGTTGCTATAAATAGCTTTCATTTTTGACGTAAGCAAAAGAGAAGGTTGGTTCTAAAAATCCATTTTATTGTCTTCAGCAAGCGTGGGTGCAAAAGTATTATTTATACAAAGCACGCTTGTTTTGTTGCTGATGCCAATCACTTTTTCTAAGAATCTTCGAAGCAAGGAAAAACAATTTTATATATTTTCCAATCTATTGAAATAGACTACAAGCCATTTCTATAATAGGTAACTAATATTGTGAAGATAGTCTACCTATTACACCCTGTGGCTATAAAAAGTTAAGTTACGGACAGCCAAAATTACAAAAGACTTTAAAAATAAAAATTATATCTGTACATTTATATAATTAAGGAAATAATTGTTGGGGCTACGGATATTATACACATATATGGGCTTCGGTGCACTAAGAGTAGGTACAAACTGAAAACTTTTAATCGTCCGACAGTTGCTCGAATGGTAGGAAAAAACTACTTTTGAAAGAAAATCGTGAATTCAATATAAGTTTTTATTCGGTCTGATACCATCCTACTCGTAATACGTGATCTTTGTTATGTGCGCACTCTCATTTATTTCCATACAGATTCATGAGTCCGAACAAACTGTCGGCCGACTGAAAGTTTGCCGTATACTTTAAGGGTAAACGTCCCTTAGTTCGGGGTATTTCGCCCCAGTTTTTCGAACAAACTTCTCAAATATGCGCGTTGAGATAGGGTTGTCACCTGCATCGGTACCTAATGTGCCATTAGGTCGGGAACGGGTAGCGGCGGGTTAGACACCGCGTGTCGCTAGCATTAGGGTTAAGTGATATGGACCAACTTGCGTTTTCAATTAATGTTTGTTTTGTTCTTCGCTATTTATTTGCTTTAGAAATGGGTCAGGAGTCTCCTGTTTATCTAGGTCTTATGAAGTGTAATTAAAATAAACTTTATATTACAGACATCAGTTGAGTTTATTATTACAGTTTTTCTGCTCACCTACAGGCTTTTATATCTATGAAGGACTGTCTTACATTTGAATGTATATTTAAATTATAATCTAAAATTGAATAAAGCCGCCCCAGTAACACTAGAACAATAAACTAATTCAATTTGATAATTAAAATAGGTCTCCAAATTCGAAACTCCTACCTTCCCCGAGCGTATCAACTTTTATTAATTGGGCACTATAACAACCAGGATTATTCCGTCTAAATCCTAATAGATGCGTTGTTTAATATTTACAAATGGCGGCAGGTGTGAGCGACAAGCCGTCCCTTCTAATTTTCGTCTGGTAGATCCCTTATCACGTGACGTCATCTGTTCCCAATTACACAACTACCAGGTATTTATAGCTATATTTATTGCTATGACCGAAACTGCGATAGTTTTCATAATTAGAATACCCTTGTTTTGGATAAAGGGTCACCTCCAAGTGTGAATTTTAAAATAGTTATTAGTTTTCCATACGTTGCTTTTATAGCTTAGTTTTTATTTTTTACATGGAAATATTACCAATGGCACTAAATGATGTTAAAGTTCGTATTTATGAATACAGTCCCCCAAAACATTAGAAGTCAATACAAAAAGAGACTAACTGTATTTCCCAGGCATAGATGTTCGGAAGCGGGCCAAACAGATCGTTACCCAACGTCGTTTTGTGGGGAACAAGTCTCATTTATCGCACGCGTTGCACTATCCGATATTACTGAGAGTGCCTCTTATAGATTTTATAGCTCGACGATGATTGCCCATGGGGTACGTATATCAACGTACATCTCTATAATTTATGTACTAGATAATGATGTTGAGTGTTATATGAGCTGCGAGCTAAAAGGAATTTTATTGAAGGAGCGATCGGTTTTATGGAAGCTGAAATTTTATAGGAAATCTAATAGAGTAGGTGGTATTGTGCATTTTTAATCTTTCTGTCATAGGTATCGTGTGCACGAGTAAGTTGCGGCACCTACGCCAATGCAGAAATAGATATATTCAAACTGACTTACGTCAGAGAAACGGTTGGTTATATTTGAACTACTTTTAAGTCACCCCCGCATTAAATATACTCAGAAATATAAAAGGCCACATTACCTATAAGACGGCTCAGCAATTCAGTCAACACCTAATTTGCGTAAAAGCTACCTACCCACCGAACCTATCTTTAAAATGCCAGCCGAGGTACCAGGATAGCAGCGGCCAAAGCACGTCATCCCAACAACTATTAATTAAGAGCCCCGGGTCATCATCCTGTGGGAAGACAGCTGTCTACCCGAATTGCACGGACCCTCCCTTACGTGTTGCAAATGACGGGTGGGCTTTTTTTGGACCAGCCCAGAAAAGTTGGTGGTCCACTGTTTATGCAGTGAGACTGTAATGTAGCCAGGAATTATAAATCCAAAATTAATTTCGAAGTTATATCTTCCTTTCTCTCATTATCAACGACTTACGTTGATTGGACAAGTTTAAAACAAAAACTGTGCCCTAATAGAATTAAACTAGTGTTCTACTTTGTATAACTTATTTTTCATCTACAATCAATATTCTGATTGATACTAAAAGATTGATCTAAATATTTTAGCCATGTTTTCATTACAGTTTTACCTGGAAAAACCTCTTTAGGTAAAGTAAAATAAATAGGCTTCAAGAGAGCAAGGATCGTTTAGATCTTCACGGTTAATATTTACGTATGTATTACAGCAGCTATATAACTGATATCTTTTATATAATTGCCGAATAAATATAAAATTAAGTACAAGTGCTTGGGATAGTAATATTTCTTGATCAAGACCAAACCCACCTGGGCTGGCTTCTTAGTACACAATACACCGCTAAGTAAATAGACAACAATTTATCTTGTAGTACCTAGAAAACGATATCAATACCAGCGAGAATATAAAGTGCACTACATGATACTCAACTAAAATATCTCCCTTATATAAAACAGTTTCTATCTAAACTTACTTACCGTAACCTAATACGTATCATAAAGAAAACGTGACGCGATCCGGCAAATTTTTGTAACACTCAATAAAGGTGATGCCAGGCAATGTTTGACGACTCGAAACAATGTCTCCGGGTCCTCCCCTATCACCTTTGACGTACAGAAATTCGCAAAAACATGTAGAAGATATCAGGGGCACGTGTTATGATGTTTGGGGGTGTATTATTGAAATATCGTGTGTGACGAACGACTGAGCGTTCTTTTGTGATGGAAACCTGTGTTTTTTTTCGGGATTCAGTTTTTTTTCATTATACATTGCTAGGAAAGTTAAACGTTTTAACAATACTCTTATTATTTTTTTTTTATTCCTAGAAAATGACTCTTGTTCCGAAAATTTTTTCAAAAGTTAGTTTTGAAACGAATACAAACACGTAGAAACAATAATAATATGCTATCACCAGAAATTTCTGAAACTTTACTTACGTCTCAGCACATTTAGTGAAGCAAAGTCGACAAACAAATGACATTCAAACGTGTTACATTTACGAGCACGATACGACACAGCGACTAAAACAGGCCTACATACAATATTCAAGATATCGAACGTTGCCTGAATAGCGGGCCGTCGTCAGCTCTCCCGATTTCGCGCGAATTGCTTGTTTAACATATTTTTTCGTTTCTGTCTCGTTTACGTTTAGCGTAACGACTTCGTACGCGTTATGTATTTGAATTGGAAGTCGGCCATTGTGATTGCTCGCTTTTTATAACAGGCAGCGTCTTGTCTTCAATGCAAATCGGAAGCACTCAATTTGTTTTCAAGAGTTTTGGCTCGTGAGTGCGTTTGAAGGGCTGGTTACAAAACTTATCGATTTAATTCTACTTACTTATGTATGTATTATAATAATGATAAATAGATGTTTTGTAAATTGTAAGTAAAATTAAAACAAAATTTCTTATGACATTATCTCATTCTCCTATCACCATTGCTCAATGTAGCTGTAAGATTCGGTGCTTCGATAGAAGCATTCTCAAAAAAATAAGCTCGCTAGCTTACATTCGCTTATCCGACGTTTTTATTTAGGAACAAGTAAAGAACGTAACTGTCTCAGGAAAATGCTAGTTTTTCGCAGTGTTGCATACGAGTTTTACGCGACTGTGAGCAGCTGGTACTCTCTATTTATGATCCGAGATCAACTACATCGTCGACACGTGAAACTGCCGTGGAAATCTTATCGTGTTTTGTTTTTAGTAGCTGCGAAACTCGAGTCGAACTTTGTCGTTTGTTACGAGTATGTAAAGTCGGCAATAAATATTTCCCAATTACATAGCATAACTAGATAGATAGATACAATTATTAATAAATCCTTAAAATACCTAATAGGCCATATTTTTTTTTAGTTTTTTTTTTTTAATTTTATTTCTTTAATACTTCTGCATATTATGTACAATGGCGGACTTAACGATGATGAAAAAATAGCAGCAATTTAAAAACTGGCTTCGGGAAAGCACTGTTTTAAGTGCATTTACTAAAGTTCGGTTAACACCAAAGTACTGTCAACTCAATCAAAATAACAAAATACTTGGTGAGTACTACTCAGTCCTGTCTGTAGGTTCAACTCCACACTAAAACAAATAGCCTGGAATTATATTCAACAAATTAGCTCCAACTTAGAGCAAGTATTAGATAATCGCATTACGTATCTACCAGTTAGGTAGACAGCTAACTAAAGCATCGTACGCCGCGATAAGTAAGTAGCAAACTACGTAAATCATATTCAAAGCGATTATTCATAGTAGTGATCGCATAAATTATGGTAAAGTAACTAAATTTGTATAAGTCGTTCAATGCCTGACTCTAATGGATAAGATACGTGGCTTTTATCTAATTAGGAATTGACAAATTAGGTTGTGTAACTAATTTGTACTGCTAATTAGCTGTTATTGGTTAATTGATTTCGAAATCGCGTTATGTTAGGCAAGTCATAATTATTTTGAGATGCTCACGTGTTTACGTTCTATAAGTATTTGTACCATTATTTGTCTTAGAAGCCATTGAACTCCAAACGTCTGGGTAGGTGTACAATAATAAAATTTTATCTAAAGAGATAAAACCTGAAACTTATTCTATGAAACTAAATTATTGATAAAATTATACAAAAAGTAGCGGCGGCTTAATGGATTAAATGCAAACTTCATAGAACTAGTAAATTAGCTTAGAGTTAAGCTCATATCTAACTGCCATATGAACTATTCTGAAGGCTGACTGCCTAATACAATTTCAAACAATACAATTCCGAGGCTCCACCGTCTAGTTCTCAGCTACTTTGCTCTTTTATTTATTACTTGCACACTGAACGTGCTCAACGCGAATTTGTTTTCATAATATTTCTCACAGACGCCGCTTCTGCGTTATGTGTTACACCTACAAACAAAATTCTACCTTAACCCAAAGACACAAGCTTCATAACGGAGTGGTAACCCCTGGGAGCATGTACATTTGTCTCTTTATTTACTTTATTGCGACGTTTTATAATATTCTACGTTTTGTGCGATAAGGCGCAAGACGCTCAACCGTAACAAAGTGCTTCTTGTTTTGAAATCATAAGGAGTTTTGCGTGAAAAGTTTTCACTAAAAAACGTTTAAGCTATATACTTTTCAACTCATTTACGTAGTTTGTAGTTAAAGAGTCAAGGTTTTTCGTAGTTTAGAGTACTGTTTGAAAATATGAAGGATTAAAAAAAGCAAAAGGACAAAAATCTACTTCAAATACCTACTCAAAAAAGACAATCTATCAGACAAAACACAAGAATAAACTCGCAGACTAAACCTAGTAATTTAATTAATCCAAAAATTTGATAGCAAAGTTTCCAATAACTTAATTATTAAAAGATTACAGCCAGCGACTTAAAACTTGCACCTGCCGTTATCCGGCGATTTCGCTTACACAAACTTTCCTTTTCAATGAATGTTGGAAATCTTTTCCTTTTGTTATTGTTTTCGATTGGCGAAGTTCAAGGGAAATGGCGGAAAGTCTGGGATCATAACGTTCAACTTAATGTCTTCAATGTGACCTTTTTAAGCGAGTTTCTTAAGTAAATGTTGGTTCTTTTTATTGGGCGGGAAATCTGTTTCATGTTCTTCGATGGCGGTAGATAAGTTTATGATGAATTGTTGTGGTTTTGAGTAGGTGTATTGATGACTTCTAAGCAATTATGTTTTGCTCAAATAAGAAAATATTAAGGTATGAGTACTTTTGGAAAACACAATTTACTGATTCAATTACTTACTGTTAAGTTGTAATTTCCCTACGCGATTATACCTACGTAAGTAATTGTTAAACTTCCAGCGTCTACGTAATAAATATCGTTGAATAATCGACTGCTATTAAAAACAAAAGCCTGCGTGTTATTTTTTCTATTAACAGTATATAACTCATAACACAATCTCAATCTTGTGCAAACAAGAGCAAAATAATTAAACGAGCCGTCGGCCGCTCGTTGCTTACTTCCTATAAATTCTACTGAAAATATGAACGGTGTCGCAGTATTTCAAAAGGCTATTACTTATTAAAGAATTATGCACACAGTGTGGGAGCCTTAGGTGGCTTAAGACCTCGCTTATGAAAAGAATTTAATAATAATGTCGCAGTTTTATGCCTGTGATACCGCTAACTCGACTTTGGTTGACTCGTTATTCATGCTTGTATACTCCTTTATTAATACGCTAGTTGGTAGAATTATTTCCTTTGCTACTTTTTAATAATGCCTACATTTCTTCTAAAAAGCAATCTCTACTGAAAATTCTTTTCTACATTGTCCGTTCATTTCGAGATCTAGTTTCTTTGTATCCGATCGTGCGCCAAGACATTCGATTCGAACTTAAAACAAGGCAAACAAGGAACAGCCTTGCCAAAGATCCTTGTCAACTGGATTAATTCTGTTAAACAAACCACCAAGTAAATGGTTGCAGGTTGAGGTAGATAAGGGCTCCGGAAATTGCCTTAGAGTAGGAACCGAGTGGCCATTGCCAGTGGCACAGGGCAAGTGGGTGATGGATTGGTTGCTCGCATGACCAAGTAATTGTTACTTGAGGTCCGCTGACCGCCCCCTGGGCTCGCGTGCTAACACTCGACCTTTCTTTAAAACATAATCTGTGGACCTTTTGTTGCTTAAGTGAGACTTAGCGGAGTGACGCTTTTCAAATGAAAAGGTGGAGACGTTTTAACGGCGTGTGATTTGTAGATACGTGTGATTATTTAGTGGCTATATTTTTCACGTAATTCCGTGGAAATGCTGACTGGACTCATTATTAATATGGTAATAAAATAAATCAGTAAGGTTTCATGAGCCTATAAAATATATTCAAAAGTCTAACATTATTTCCTACCTTATTATTCTGCCACTTATTCTCTATTGTTCAAGCTAAACATATGCTTAAACTTTTTCGCCAAAAAAGTTTACATGCCGCCCTCCCATAACTTGTATTCCACTCCACCGCCCAAATGAAATTGAATGAATAACAAATAGCTACTTAAAACTTCACATACCTTATTTTGTACTGCATTCAAACATTATCCTGTAATTTAAACACCGCAATCACGATACGGTTTCGAAAGCCAGACAAAACGCGTGCGAGACTAGTTTTTACCATGCAACAATGATTCACTACTCAAAGGGAAAAAAATGGCAAACGAGTGCTGTATCATATCATATTCAGAATGGCAGAAACACACGAGGAACACAAATAGGCCGTCGATGGCGATTGTCAGCGCAGTTTGTTTTTGATTTCACTCAACAAAACGAACTGGGCGCACGTCGCAGTGTTTGTGACACATCGCTGGGTTTCTGTCGAGCTAATAAATTCTGCTGCGATAAATGTTCCTGGTTAATATTTTATTTTAGTGCTGGATTAGAGATCGTTATGTTCATAATGATTTCATAGTGTTGTCCTTTTGACTCATGCTTTCACATAAGTATGCGGATTTTCGAGCGCTAAATGTGTCACTCGTAATTAAAAAAAAATAAAAAAATAAATAATGTTTATTATCAAAAACGCAACTTTACATTGTGGTAGATACCGTTGAGCCACAAACTAAGCACAGCTTGTATCTTGTGGCTCTGAGTGCTTTAATATTGCTTATATTATAAAGTTACATAGGTACCAAATCTTTGGAGATGAAATAGTAAAGGAAATTATGAGCTAAGGATGTTGGAACTTAAATTGAGGTACATAATATAAAGAAAATGATATTAAAACTAGGTGAATTAATCGGGCTTTTATGCTAGTTTGGTGTGTATGTGAGGGCATGTGTGAATGAGTGTATGTGTGAGGTGAGAGAGTGTGTGGTGTGTAGTGTCAGTGTGAGAGTGATAGTGTTGATGGTGTGGGTGACTTTGTAGGTATGTTGATGGTGTTGGTGGCTTTGTAGGTACTACAGCAGAGCTTCGGTTTCGACGTAAGTCAGTTTTAGTAGGGCTGCAGTTATCTTCTTTTTACACATATTGTGAGTACAGTCTCTAAGGTCACAAATTCTGTTGACCTTGTTGTACGTGCTAGGATTTGAGTATTGGGTGCAACGTCTGGCTAATTCAGAGTTGGCATTAGGTAAAGGTATTCTAAAGATCCGTTTTCTAAGTAAGTCAAATTATTATTATTATTAAACCTTGCAAAAACAGATAATTATAGCATTTACGTATATAATGACATAAATTACAACAGGCGGGCGAAGGATCTTCATAAATCCTTATTTACTTACTTTTTATTTCAATCTTCATTCTTAAACAATTTTCCCTTCATATCAATAATATTGATCATAAGTGATGAAAATTACTGGTTGAATGGAAGCAGGCAGCACGCGAGTTCGCCCGGCCACTCACAGCGTTTAATACGCCATCTGTAACTGTTACCGAGTTTACACGATTATTACACATCGATAATCAACAACGTTTTATTTTTCATTCGATTAATTGAATCCTCAAACCGATTGATGAGCTTTTTCATTCATTACGATATTAAATGAAATAATATTTTTATAAGCTTAAATTCGTCTGTGCCATTCATTTTAATTTTTAATCAATATTTCGATGAAAAGCCGTTGTAGGTGTTGATAGCGAAAGAGATAAATTAATCTTATTAAAAATATCAGGTGATATTTGAACATGGTGATTTTTGCTTTGGGTGATTTCGTATTCTTTGAATTGTACTTAAGCCTGTTTGCATAACAGAACATTTCGACAAATGATGGTTTTATTTAGATACTTGAAATTTTATTATATTTTTACTGATTTACTTATTTATATCGTTAAGCATAAAAGTTATGTTTGAAAACATGAAAACCGAATTTTCATTGCTTTCGTACCTATATTTTTAAATACCACGACGCATATCCAATAACTTCTAATCTGCAAAATAATATTTTAATCATGAATTCCACAAATGAAAACAAATTCATTAAATATAAAACGCGCATATTTCTATTTTTATTTTGCCTAAAATAAAATTAATTACTCGAATGAATTGTGTTACCAAAACAAATGGACATGCAAATGCTGTAATAAATCATAGTAAGGCTAAATAACGATGGGATCACATAGCCCATCAACAAGATACTACATATATTCCGTGGAGATGTTCGCAGATTATTACTAGCGTCACGCATGTATTATTCATAGTTGTCTGTTCGTATTACAGTGGCCATACTTCACGGAATGACTTCCCCTTTTATCAACAGTATTGTGAAGCTACACACTTAAGGCAGCGTGCTGTCGTTATGTAATATTTTGACTTTTTCAGCAAAAGGTGATGTCTGAAAAAACAATATAGATGTTTGCACTTAGCAATAATTTGAGTATTACGTACTGACAAAGAAAGAGATGATTTGGTGACCTAGGTAAGGTTAAAATTAAAATGTAGTCTGGTCGTTACAACAAAATGGTTTAATAAATCTTTAACATCATCAAAAATAAAACATTAAACGCTGCCAGACAAGACGAAAATTGCCCCTTTTATTTACGTACCATTTCATTTCAAACAAAGCTTTGTCGAAACTAGGGCACGATCCCACATGACGGCTAAGATTAAGCGGTATTAGATTAAGACCTCAGAACGGGACTATTACTTTTTTGTAAGGAGAAAAAAAAACAATAATGCAGCTACCGCTTTCATAGCTAATGCAGACTTGGCGTGAGAGAAGCTTGTGCTTTGTTCCACGGTACTGCAGTTTGGTCTAGATTAAATAGGTGCATAAAGTTCTGCTATGGTAATGATATAATTTGCTGTGGTATTCAGTATATCGTGAACTATACTAAGCTGAAACGTCGTCTTTACTGAACGCATAGGCGATAGTTTAACTATCCTTATTTTAGAAATTCTCTATCGATACATTGGTAACACAAACCATTCTCAACAGTCAGTATTCGGCCCTTAAAGCTTTTCTAATTTGCTCCATTAAAAGATCATCTCTAAAATGCTGAAAATGTTTCGTTTCAAAAGCGAGTATTCAGGCTTATAAATAAGCACAACGATAATGCATACAAAAGTTTATTTGAAACTTAGCACTAGAATCTGCATTTGGGTCATGACCCCTGTTCTGAATTTCGTCGGTTTTCAAAGGAGTATTATAGTGCAGATTAGGAGTATGAGCTTGCAGTACTAGGTTATATGGTATAGGCTACACGATTCATATTCCTTTTGATACAAAATATAATAAAGTTTAGGCACCTATTTGAAAATTAAAGTAGGTATGTGAGTGAAAAGTAGCTTCATACTCATTTACCACAAAACTAGCGTATTTTTTTTTACGTGGTAGCGAAGATTTGTGTCATCAATCATACAATAGCATCACACCATTTGCCATCAAAATTACTCAATATTTTCCCTCAGATAACATAATTGAAATTAAACTAACAAACCTTCTGACGTTTTATAAGACTGTTGGACCGATTGAAATAAAGGGTACGCAGTTAAGCCATTTTATCCATGTGCAGGACATAGTTTCCTCAAGAAGAATGTAAAATCTAGTTCATAATATTATCAAACTACCTATCTTAATTTTCATTGAAGATAACAAACTTCAGTACACATGTAAATGAAGTGCGTAATATTGGCTGAACTTTACCACTCGCGCCCACAACATGTGTTTAACTACAACGTGCTTAGTAATAAATCTACACTCATGACTGCTAAATAATTGCTAGATAGTACTAACAAGATTGGAGTTTGATTAACTCTCTCATTTTAATACCTAAGGAACCTAGGGAAATTAAAGTAATTGGGTTCTCTTTTTAATTTTAAATATTTTGGGAATAAGAATATCAAAATGAGTATGGATATTGTTGAATCGGTATCAAAGGGTGCTGTTTAGTTGTTTTATGAATGCAGATGCTTGTCCAAGACTTCGGAAAAGTTAAGATGATAAAAGAAAATAATATCGTGCGGGTACACAATTGTATCTTACTATACACTTTCAATGGCAAGGATCTATTCTGCGCATGAGTACAATACTTTATTATAATTATGAAGGTACTACTCATGTGCACTGTTTATGAATGTGGTAAGTATTATGGAATTTTACAAAATATTCACACTCATTTTAAATTAATCGTAACCCACTTTTCCTTTGCACATTTTCACCCAATAATTTTCCATTTTCCTACCAATAACGAGACAAAGAAAAAAAATCTAACAACAAATTAAAGTTAGATCGGCTCGCTACCGCACCGCAGCGATAAAGAAACTCGTACGAAACAGACTATCGTGCGATGTTACTATACGTATTAATCACGAGTTTGCGGACCAAAGTGATAAATTAAACCGGAGCCTTATATTTAGGGTTGCTGCTAATCTTTTGGATATTATTTTCATCACCTTTGATTTTTAGATGGTACAGAATTTTCTATTATGACTTTACTGGAGCAATTATTTATTGCTTATTTTACCTACGGTTTTATTTTCCATGTAAGAAAGTCTTCTTCTTCTTTTTAGCATTTATCCCGTCTTGTGACGGGGTCCCCTTTTTATTTATTTCACATTTTCCATGTAAGAAAGTATTTCAATTATTTATGACGCGGAAATGATTGTTAAATTCATTCTCATTTTGAAACAAATCTCATTCTGAAAGTGTACTGGACGAAAAAAACATAGAGACACTGAAATTACGTCTGGTAGAGAATTAAAATAAAATGAAAAGCTTCAAAAATTAATACTATGCATGTTACAAAGTCGGCTTTTATCCATACGTCAGACATACATATTTACAAGTAAATATTTAATCAACGTTTTTAAGTTCTTTCATTTTCATGTTCGCAAATGATTAAGTACTAATCTAGGTCTGGACAGCCCTACCCATATCGCGAACGTGTGATCTAAACGCCGCGTTTTTGGTACGCCCGCTTACTAGCAACGCGTTATCATTAATCATGATGATCTGACTTCTATTTATTTTATTTTAGCAATAAATAAAACATATGTACATGATATGATTTATTTGTTGCATTAGCCCTAATATTTCGTGATGTATGTCCTTTATTTTGTGAATAATAGTTGCGAAAATTTGTATTCAAATTTTAGGTGTTGAAAGGATTAGAGATATACCTAAATTGATTTGATTGATTGATTTTTATGTAGATGATTTGATTTTCTTTTAGGCTGATAAATTAGCTACTGCAGTTTCAGGGGCTCATATTTTTATTAAGATAGGTTTCATTTAAAACATCAAATACCCATAGAGCAAAGAATTAAAAAAGGGAAATATTACAAAAGTTTTCACCATATTTGCATATGGTAATTAAGTAATCATTATAATCAAGTGCAGTTTCGTTGCCAATATCATTCAAGTACTAAATGCAACCATGTATTGTTGCTACAATGTGCCGTAAGCAATTTAAACTCACTTTGTATGGTAACGTCAAATTAAGTGGCCAAGTTCAAATTAATTAGAAACTTTGAAACCTTAGCTTAGACGGACCGACTTTGATTATCTAGGGATGTGCCGTTTCTGAACTGTTACATAAAATGTAGTGACCATTTTGAGAAAGTTTATCTATATTTTAGTTGGGTAATTAATATTAATGTTATTTTTCTTCACAATTGCAAAAAAATATACTTACATGGATCATTGTTGTTCAAAACAAAATAATTCGTAACTTGTCTAATCATATTATGACGTTTGACTCAAAACATGTGTATCTGAACATCATCGTTCAAATATGTACGACAATTACTACTGGCTTCTACGACTGAACACAAACAAGACATAATTCAATTACAAAATGTATTTATAAAACGTATTATGTCAATTACACAAACTTAAAAATAACACCTTCCTTCATAGTAATAAAGAATTCTTTTTTCCTTTAAAATCCATTAAACTTCTCAAAATGCAATCCAGTACACCAAAACCAAGCTGTGCAAACCAAAAATTGATTACAAACTTTAAAAAATACTTCACACAAAAGGCGCACGTATCTATTCGTAATTAATTTCAAAAACTCGTATTGTGAAAACACAAGCAACGTCAATTTTGAACTGGAAACGCAATCAGGAGCACAATAAGATAGCAGAGCTGACCAATGCGAGAGAATCGCATCATCTGGTGGTATTGAAAATGTAATAAAACGATGCACTGTGGATAGGATTTTAAGTTTCACGTACAAAATATTGTGAAAAGAAAGACGTTATATTCTTGGATGTAGGTTTAAAGTAAGGTTCGCCGTTGGTTTAGTACTCGCAAAGCGCAAGTTATTTGCATGTGATCTCGGGTTTCGTTCCCGGGTTAGTATAAAATCGCTTTGAGTAATTTTAAGAAACTTTCATTTAATGTTTCAACTTTCATGTTATGTTGGGGTCGGCTTCCAATCTAACCGGATTCAGCTGAGTACCAGATTTAATGCAAGACATTTTCTTAAATTTTTTAAACACATATTTTCCAAATAATTACCTAAAAAAAATATTGCTGACCCAAAAACTAATTCACATTAAGTTTTTGTCGACGAAATTCAGTCTCGGGACCACTGTGCGCCAGTTGCGCTCTGCACTCGTGAATTTTGTTCCAACTCTCTGATAGATTGTTAAGTCCTGCTTCTGTGCAGTTTGCCGGTTCCTAATGCTACTTTTTACGTGACTGTGGCAAAGCAAATTGCTGTAGTTTTTTATATACCTAGAACATTTTCTGCCCAGAAGAATATTTGTAACGAGTTTATGTACCAGTTTATTATGTAATAATGCAATGACAGAAATATTTTAACTAAGAGTAAATACTTCATTTTGATTCAAATGTACCTACTGTCATTTTGTTAAGCTCTGTATGGCAATTTTAAATACCTATGCTTCATAAAGCACAAGAAATAAACCATTCAATAAAGCGTCAAAAACATTAACCGAAAGAAATATAACCACGGCCAATGAAATTCTTTGAAAACCAGCATAAATACATAACGTGACTAAATTAATTCCAGGTTAAACCTTGGTACGTGTCATGATTGTCGTCGACAGTGAAACATTACCATTGAATCGAGTCCCCTCGACATAGCTTAATAAGCACTATGGAAATTACCGTTTTCTAACCCTACTTTAATTCGTATAAGTTAGCTACGTCCTCTGGGAATGCAGTGCCATAAATATTGGTTTGTTGTTTGGTTAGGGAAATGAGAAATTGTATAGCAGAGTTGCTGAGATTCGTAAAATATTTTAAGAATAATGTAAATTAATAGACATTACTAAACAAGATTTTGGATGTCTCATCTAAAAAGGGGTTCTGATTTCGAGGCTTTAACGTACCAACGCAGTTATGAACAGTTTTTTTGACATCTTGATTATTTATTTACATCTACAGTTGGAAAATGTTTTTTACCAATGAGTCTGGCTGAAAATCTTCTCGTTATTAAATTATTTTGTGTTAATAAATCATAACAATTTAAGCATATTGTACGATAAATTATTCTTCAGTATGTGGACAAAATTCTAAAAATAAATTGTCTTTTTGAGGTCAGTATACAAGCGAACGCTAATCTATTAGAGCACTCGCTAGACAAAAGTCGAGTACTGGAGCAATTTTACAGCCAGCGCTTCTAAACAAAACAGCATGCAAAATAAATTATGGAAACACATTTTCACTGGTAAATATTTAGAACATTTCATAAAATAATTTTGACTAAATATAAATGCTTTGAAACTCTTTAGCTACTTATCTCAGAACTAAAATGGGATCTATTCATGAAGGTGGGAAAGAATTTAATATCCAAGGCTCTGGAAATAGTGCCGATAAAAAAACCTAAAGGTCACGATTCTTGATAAAAATATCTTCGAACAAGTAATATTTTCAGGTAAACTTTAATTACGGTAAACGATAAATGGAAAAAAGAATACATTATTTAATTTATTACCTACATAATACTCGCGTAAAACGTTTCCCTGAAAATTACTTTATTTAAAAAAATATACTTGTTTACCAAACTGAGTTCCAAGTAATAGACTGTATAGGAACCGCCGTTATCAAAGTGAAAATAAAAAACATGATTAATATACTTACCAAAGTAATTACCGTTATGAAATTGCACTTAGGTAAATTATGTTTCGTAAACGGCGTTCTAAATGCTGGTAATTTACAGAGAAGATTATCCACACCCACTTTCACATTGAAATCAACAAAATGCAGTAGATTTTAGGTGTTTTAGTACTAATTGAAAAATAATGGAGGTGATATGCACCCTCCGGTGTAAGGAACCCTCAAAAATACACGCAACCCGTCAAGTTGTCACTCAGTATGATTTTTCGAGACTACATTTTTCTCTTTGTATGTTTTATTCAAATTGGCTTGCAGTACTTGTCATGGGCTGAAATTTTCTTATACCAAAAATAAACCAATTATGTATCTAAATAACTAAGAATTGTACCTACCTACGAGTAATACTACGCTAGACAATTGCTCAGCTCATTAAAACATAAAATTAAACATAGAACATTTAATGAGCCAAACAAAACATTGTTACCGTTTAATATCTAGAAGTATACATCGGTAACATTTTAATACTTCTGTTGAGACAAAAACAAAATGTTACAGACGAGTCAAATAAACAACGAGATAAAGAAAAATGTGGTATCCTTTGTGGAGACTAAATTAAATTGGTCTAAAGTTAATTTCTCGGTCGAGTCTGCGACCCCGACTCGTCGACTGCCAACCAATTGTTGTTGATCGATGAACAAAGTTTTTAATAAAGCATTTCATTTATAGATTTGATATAGACCTACACAGTTTAAACACATATTTTTTTAGCTACATTTAGTAACGATCTCTCTGTGGGCGTGTAATGTAAATATTAAAGTATCTGAAGTTTAAATATCTGGGACATATTGTAACAGACAACTTGATGGATGATGACGATATGGAACGGCAGAGGCGCAGTATAGCCTGTAGAAGTAACATGCTAGCCAGGCGTTTCTACCACTGCTCTAAACAGGTGAAGGTGACGCTGTTCAAGGCGTACTGTCAGTCGTTCTACACCAGCCAACTCTGGTACCGGTACACGAGGAGTGCGTATAACACTCTTCGTGTACAATATAATAATGCATTCCGGGTAATGATGAACTTGCCCTGGCGGTGTAGTGCGACTGACATGTTCGCTGAGAGCAGTGTCGTAGGTTTTGCTAGTCTAGTACAGAAGCTCAGGGTGTCATTCTACAGCAGAGTAGCCCTGAGTAACAACAAAATTGTGTCCTCTGTGTTTCATAACGTCCATCTAACCCGAGAGATGAAAGACTTTTATTAATTTTTAATTACATTTAGGTTAAGTTTTTAATTTTGTTATTTTATTATTATGTATTTCAAAGTTTAAGTCATGATGTCTGTGTTAGTCTGTAAGTATCTAGTGTATGTTATGGGTAATTACCTGAAATAAACCATATTTAATTTAATTTAATTTAATTGTTACAAGAGTAGTATTTGCTTAACATATGTAAAGTTCAACTTGCTTTACCATTTCATTTTTGGATTTCACGTAATTATTAAATGTTATATTATGAAACAATAATGTTAAATAAATATATCTACTAAGTCGCTATATTATGTTTTGAACCCGTTTTACCTACATTATAATTTAATGGAGATTAACATTGCACCTGTTTGCTTATTAAACATTCATATTCCAATAAATGCAAGTAATAGGCTCGCATAAGGAGGTATTATACTAATTTGCCTTAATATTTAATGAGCAGAAACAAGCGCTCAGGTAGTTTAACATGCACCGTTAATACGTGGCTGGCTCAAACATATTATAATTATTTAATACGTATGCAAATCACTTCATTGCCCCTATTGAGTTTACATAGTAACACTACGTACATACGTCAACAGCGAATTACCTTAGGGCTAATTTACTATTATTTATAAACAATCGTTGCAGAACAGTTTTTCAGCTGAAAATACTTGTGTAAAAACTAATTCTTACTACAAGATCGAGCTATTGATAAGTCGTTGAGATGCATGAAAGTACACATATAACAACGATGAGGTATTTGACCGTTATTACTACTACTTAAAACTTTGATTAAATTCACGATATTCGTAAAAAAACATTTTCTTCAGCTATCGGGTTAGCTGTCGGCCAACTGTCTAGTTTACACTGTATGGTTAGGTAGGTTTTTCACTACTAACTGCTGCTGCACTAACAAGAACATTAAATGAATATTCATTATAATGCTTGTACATATTATGTAGGTAAGTACCTAATGTAGTATCAAAAGTAAATAATGTGATTATTCTTGTTATATTCGATGATAACTTACATTACCTACAGTGCGACTCCATGTTGACAGCGGTTATGGCTGCAACCACATCAAGATAGCAATTCCACGCGCACATAATTGCAGGTTTCAGGTCAGCAATCCATGTTTAACTGGATGTAATGATGATGATGTTCATGGTTTGGTGAGATGCTTCATTTTGTATGAGGAAGAAGCTATTAGGTTGTAAGATAGAGAGTTAAGCATATAAAGAGTTTTGGAGAAAGCTTGGTTTGCAGTCAAGCGCCAATTTTAGTGGTTTTCAGCAATAGTAGGTAATAGTTTTTATTTAAACAGACAAGCTACATAATATAGGTAGATACTTGAATATTATTAGGCATATAGTAGGTATACATAGAAAGAGTAAGGTTTACAATAATGATAAAAAATATGCAATTATTTTTTAAACATGAAAGTTAAAGTTGTTCTTATAAATATAGGCACTAATAAATCTAACAAATGTGAAACACCAGCAAGCAATTAAAAAGTTTTTCACAGACGCGTGTGACTGTACCGCCATCGTTCGCGTGATACCGAACATCTCATGTAACATAGCGTTTACTTTCCTACAAACAAAATATCGCGAAACGCAATAATTTGCATTACACTTGGCCAAGGAAGGGCGGGGTAAAGTCGTCATTAATAATAGAGTAAAGTTAGAGGGCGTTTCCCGCCCTACAGGACGGGGTTAACAACCCTTGTTAAACAGTATAGTCTGGATTCATTTTCCGCTACAATGACTAGTGCATATTTATGCTAAGTTTCGTGGAACCAGGAAAAGGTTTTTTTTTTATATAATTTGTATGCTTACTTGAGAAATTTTATTAGCATCTGTACCTACGGAAGGTACCGAAGGAATTGTAGGTACCTACTGAATGTGATTTTGAATTTTAAAAGCTTTTTTCAGTTAGATATAATAAAACCGAAGGATTAGCGATCACATAACTTACATCTAGCCATTTTCCAATCATAGGATATTATGATTTATAATACCAAGGAAATAAACATTAGGTACAATTTATAGTGCAATTAAAAGGCATGAAAACCTATTCTACGCTCCGCAATATTCAGAAAAAGAAGTCGAGCAAAGCCGAAGGAAGAATTAGTGATAGCAAGTAATAATTCACCGTGGACGTTGGAGGGCCGACTAGCGGTCACAATCCGTGAAATTGGCCGCACATTATTTTATAAAATATGCTGGCTATCATCGCTCCTTGTTTTTCGGCTTAATTATCTTCAGGGGGTTTTGCTGGAATCTTATTACTTTTTAAATGACTAAGTATAGAGTTTTCAGATGCTGTTGTGTTAGTAAATGTTAACAAAAAAGTCACTTTTAAGTAACAAATTGAAGATATTTTAATGAGTAAAATAAACAAGTATATTGGTATATAAATAAACCACTTACATTATTATGTAAGTGTATGTATATTGTCTCTACTGGATATTTCCAGTAGAGACAAGATAGCAGTTTGATTCTACTTGAAATTTTATTTAAAGGCACTACTAATTAGGAATTAACCATCACCATCGGTCAAACAAGCAACTACTTTTACGCTTCATATGGCAACTATCACTATGTAAACCCCTTCATCAAAAGCACGTTCATTGATTGAATAACAACACATTTTCCAACTGATAAAACTTCTAACCCCAAACTCATCGTTTCATTCTAAGTCCTCATCAAACCTTTAAACAATTCACGCAAGAACAACGCCACTAGAAACTTAAAGCTTCGTGGCTTTAATAAAGTACTTTATAATTAAATTACATTAATATTGATGGAGGCCAGAAAGTACGTAGATTGCATTACACAGACAAGCCCGAACCCGTTTGTAAGCCGATTACTTCGACCCTAAACAACTCGATATTAATCTGAAGACCATTATTGTTGACATGTAAAACGCATTAAGCGCCCAAAAGCTTACAAATAAAATACTAGAATATCGAAAGTCGAATCCGATTGACAAACATTCGAAATAACAATGTTTGTGTACTTTGAGCAATGTTTGGTTTGCGGAATGTTAAATTTCACGGGAAAAAAGTGGTTTTGAAAAACATTTTGTAAAGTTAATTGGGGTTAAAATTCTGTATTGTGTTGACGGGACTTCCATACATAATCGGAAATTAGTTCTATAAAATCATCGATAATTCGGTTCATGAAACTATTAATTTCATTCCAATTCTTAACTTTCTCGAAATAAATAAGTACTATATGAAAATAAAATAATTTAAAAATAACAGAGATATATTTTTGATAACATTGCTGTTTATGACTGCATTTTTTAAAGAAATAAATATTTTACTGGTTTTGAGCAGAACATACAGGTATTTTTCAAGCAAACATTATACTGAGACGAAAAAGAAGGTAACATTTTTGTACCGTATCAGTTACCTTGTATAAAGCCTGGTACGTGTTCCGAATGCTTTTTCCTTCGCAAAAGTGCAAACAGAATAAAAGATTATTTAAACAGTATTACAGATATTGTAAAAAACAGGTTATAAAAAACAAGCTATTAAAAGTTTTATCAAAAGCACAAAAGAGACTTTGTCAGGTAGACTTTAATATAATTCCAAGTATTATAAATAATTAATTTATGAAATCAAAATGAGAACAACAGGAAGGCTACGCTGATTTGCTCTGCAAAATTTTATTATAAAGAGGCAATTAAAACGAAAATTAAACGTGTGTTTTTCGTACATCCCTTAATCAAATAAAGCGACAAAATTAATCTGTGCGATTCACCGCTCCCTCCCAAGCCCCGGATTGGCGCGATCTCGTCCGGTCGCGTCCGGTCCCCGCCAATTTCATACAATAACACATCACGTATTTGTGTTGCCGTAATGAAAACCTATACATACCCACTTGTTTTGTTTGCTCCTATTATTAATTCATCGTATTCATAGAAAGGGTAGCGAAAGCATATCGTTTGCCATTTTGATTGGATTTCACTGAAAGAACATTTTTATAACTCGAGCACATACGGATGATTCAATAACCGTTCGGAGATTCCTTTGATTACGTTATGCGAACGTAATATTATTTCTGTACCCTTTGAATAGATATTTAATTTCGTCGGAGGCAAAACAAGTTATCTCGAACGTGTAATATTCACGTTTAATGTCGGGCCGATGACTTTGTTTCACAAAACGGTTATCGTTTCTTTTACGAGTATATAAGAAAGAACGGATAAGTCATTAAAAGTGTCGATGAAGCGTGAAAATAAAGTGTGCCGAGCAAAAGTGGTCGAATCCGAGTGAAGCCGCGTCTTATCGAAAACTTGGAACTAGCATGGTTCCTATCCAACGAACGGTTATTAAACTTTCTTTACTTTAACGAGTCGAACGTCAAATTTCTAGAATAGTTACCGACTTCATATCTCGCTGTAATAGTTCCATCTTTCTTTTCTTTCGCGTTTAATTCAATTAGTTTAATGAATGCCAATTGATAGCACGAGTTACAGACTTGCTACATAGCTCTCGTGGAAACTTATATACTAAAGATTTTTCTTTGTATGTGGAATAGAAAATCCAGACTAACCTCTTCAATGAAGAACACAGATATAAAATAGGTAGGTAATTTATAAACTCATATCATAATAAACTCAGTCCCTCATCTGAACCTATTTGATCTTTGTCAGTAAAAATCACGTTGAATACACAATTTAGGAAGTGTCCCTCACTAAAAGTCAACATTTCCTAAGACAAAGCGCAATTTTCTTGCAACGTCTTCAAATTACTTTTCCGACACGTAGCGGAACCAAATAGACCTGTCCTCAACAAATAGGTCAGGGATCCTTGTTTTCTTTTTCAATAAACAGGTCAAGCTTAAAATGTCTTATCCAGTAGATAAAACCAGATTGGTCCCAAGTTTTTTGTTCGCCAAGAGGCAGTAATGAGTCGTCTCAGTGCTTCGATTGACCGCCCCTCCACCTTCCGAGCCAATTCACTCGCTTTTATATACTTTTAAACCCTCCCATCTGACTTTTAAAAGAAAACCGTTGCTATGTCCCGTTGGATGTAGGAATTGATGTAGGTTGGTGAGAGTATTTATGTAAGAATAGTACTTTGTAAGGATTTCTTTATTAATGCTGTAGCTAAAGTAATTGGATCATCATTATTTATATTTTAACGTGCTCCATATTCCACCACATGGTCGCTTACCTATGCATACCCATGGTAAGTCAGGAAAAAATCTTTGTAAAAATACCGGAATAATAGATGGAGAACATTTTGTCACATATTTTAAGTTCAGAAATCCAACCCAGAAATAAAGTAAGACAATATTCAACTGATCTAAGTTAGAATAAGATCAAATATAGGTGTTCAAGCTTCTGGGGTGCACTAAGAACACATAGGTACGTGATCAAACTTTGAATTTAAGTTATACAGGACGCGTACATGTCTTCGTTCTATGCTAAGATCGGAATAATGATTGTTCCGGGATTGTACCAAACTTTTACATGAGATTTTAATGAGGTTTTTAAGTAGAAAATAGATGGAATGAAAATCGTTTTATTCATTTGCCATGTAATATGGTGCCTATCACGCTGACTGTGATACCTAGGTGGGTAAACTCTCAGTAAATGTGTTTATCAAAACGATATAATTCTAATACAATCAAATCATCATCCTCCGAGCCTTTTTCCAATCATGTTGGGGTCGGCTTCCAGTCTAACCGGATTCAGCTGAGTACCAGTGCTTTACAAGGAGCGACTGCCTATCTGACCTCCTCAACCCAGTTACCCGGGCAACCCGATACCCCTTGGTTAGACTGGTGTCTTATACAATCAAATAATTATAGAGAAAGGAAATTGACAAAAAATATTGAATAAAATAAAAAAAATAGCCCTTAATTTCTTCATAATTTTACAAAAACATAAAAATGTTTTATCTAATCTTTATTTTCTGTAAACATGAACAACTAAAACATAAACAATACTTAATTGTACTAAAGTAACTGCTAACTGTTATAATTTATATTAAGTTAATTATTTTCTTGACCGAGACCTTAACAATGTCATTTTGACCCTAATTATTACTTACTAAGTACGTGTCGCCGTCTGGTAAGACATTTTTCAATTTGCAAGAACAAAATTAAATTCTAGACAATTTATTATTTGACTTTTACTAACAATTTACTTCGTGTTTTTTTTATATTGACTTTAATTAATTTTTAAGCTATATTAGTGTAACAATTTCAATTATAATGTGCATTGAAAATTATACCTATTCGACTATTCGTCCTTTGTAAATATTGTCTATGGAACGCGTGCATGAGTTACAATCATGAATGCGACAACAAACACCTTTGAAAACTCAATAAAAGGTGTTTGTGCTTTTTAAACACGTTATTTTATTTTATGAAATTACATTAAAACACACAAGTTATAGATTAAAACGTGCCTGATGTCGTTATCCAAATACACATAAAAACATTTTGTTAATAACAATACTCTGTCAAAATTATGATAACTACTAATGAATGCCTAATTTTAATATAGCAAACATTTCTTACAAACACAAAGGTAATTAAATTAGGCTGCTAAAATAAAATAAAAGCTTAGGGTAAACGTTATTAACTATACTCACGACCCCTCTCTTAGTTAGCAAAGTTTTAATTCTGTTTTGTTTAATATAAAGTGCAGTAAATTATTACGCATTAAAGGGTAGGCTAATAACGCCAACTGCCTCGCTTATGGCTGCTGTAGAAATTAATAGCGCTAATAGTGATGTGAAATGTCGAATGTGCGATGGTGTCGATATTCTGAATGTCAATGGTAAAATTATAAGTATTAATAAGAAAACTAGATTACGCTTGATTTACTTACAGGCTTTTATTAAGATTAATTTTCATGTAGGTATTGAACGATGGCAATAGGACAATACAGGCGAAGAGAACAAAAAATAAATAAACCATGGAGACGAACTTTGGTGTGTAGGGTTCCACGTGGAATTATACATACCGAAAGTTACACACAGTTTATTTATTCCTTAGTTTCCCTCGTGGGAAAATAATCTTGCAAAACTTAACCAAACACTCTCGCAATACGTGGATCAAGCAACAATTTGAAGTAATGCTAATTCCTAATAAAATTCGATAAACTCCAAAACATCGATACCCAAAAAAAATGCACAGCCCATCACTAACCGTTCTTTAGTTACGTGCTAGGGCGTCGGCGGGGGATTTCCGGCTCTCGGGTAGGTCGCTAATATAGCCATCCTCACTCGGGGCGACGTCGCCGGCCTAGCGAGAAACTCATTAAAATTACACACCGGTACAAAAGCATACAGTAACACAGGCTCCCGAATACGCCCTTTGCCGTGTCAATTTGTCGCGTCAATTGCTTTATCTAACGGTATCGATTTCATTTAATCGATAATATTAACCTCGGGGTTAATGTTTTGAAACATGAACGTAAGATACACTTACATTACATTCTGAAACTTAGTTCTTCCACTTTTTTTGTGTGAAACATATTTTAACATCTATTAAAACTCCATTCATAAAAATCCGGCCGGTGTTTTCTCCTTATTTTTTACTCATGTTGTAACATAAATGTACGTTAATTTATTATTCATTATTAATCTTTCTTAAAAAATAATTAAATAAATTAATGGTAGGAGCATTTAATGCGCTTAAAATATATTGGATTAAAAACTCTTTGTGCGACATAAATCCTGAAAAAAAATCCACTGGACAAATTAAAGCTGCGCAAAATACAACAAGCTCGAAAGATAAAGCGTCTGTAGTTAATTGTACGTAAAACCCATATTTCTCCATGAGATATTCCCGTAGTCTTTACCGAAAATTAGATGACAGTTAAATTTTTTACGGACCTCCGCTCGACCGCAATGGACAATAAAACTCAGGCAATCCCCCGCGTATTTCACGGTAGCCCAACGCTTGCAATAAATTCCTTCAGAGAAAATTTTAAATATCAAAATGGATATAATATAATAGTCGTGGTGGCCTTGTGCAACAACCTCTTAAATATGGGTAAGTGTGCAGGCATGTACAAATGCAACTGTTCTAAGCTTGTTGTACTTTTTAAGTACCTACCTGTTCTGGACACCAATGACTAATCAGAGATGAAGGAAAACATCTCAAGGAAACCTGGATAATAAAGTATAAAATTACCAACCCGCATTGAGCAAGTGTGGTGACTAAAGCTCAATTTTTCTCTGTATGAGAGGAGGCTTGTGTCCAGCACTGGGGCGATAAAAAGATGACGAATATAATATTTAGTTCATGACATTTGAAAATTATTATAGGAAAATAAGTTGTTCAATTTATTTTTAAGTTTGTCCTTTGAGGATTGAAATGCTAACCTGTTTTCTTTTCATAAATATTTAAGTTGGTATTTTAAGGTCAGTCATGTTTAAGAGATAAATGTCAGTTTATTTAGACCTACTGCTAAGTAAATAGAGTGTCTTTTGAGAATAGTGACAGCACTGTTTTATTTTTAGTTGAGTACCACTCTAAATAGAGTTAAAGACAATTTAACTACCTATACTACATCAATATTATTGCAGTCATTGTAGCGTGTTAAAACTGCAATGCCTGTAAAAAAAATTATGAGCTTAAGAATGACATGCTTTTTTTAGCACCACTCGACAAGCAAGTCACAGATTATTTTCGGCATGAAAATCAAAAGAAGAAACAAAAGTTAGTCAAGTCTGTCCCCAATGCACATTAATCATGTTCCATCTACTATAACCATTGTATATTTAAACATCCTATATTACTCTTATTTATTTTTCTTTGCCGGTCATCTAACCACAAATACTCTTCACGGTCTAATTCTCAAACAAACCTCACAGTAAATCACCGTGACGTAAATCGCGTCACCGAAAGGATGGAATAATTAATGAGGTGCATTGCTCGTGACACTGGCGGAGAATCATTTGGGCCATAATTAACATGTTCTGTTCTGCACAGTGGGCGGGGGGCGGAACCGCGGACAATAGGGCAACATGTTTAGATCAGGTCACTGTATTGTCCGCACACAATCGACTGACAAATGGACGTGCTCAATACGTGATAGATATTATAAATTAGCGTTTTGATTTATGAACCTTGTTTGAGTTTTGGGCGAAATTGGTGTGAAACAGTAATTGGTTCGCCTCTAAGGCTTCAAACCTCAAAAGAGGCTAGGGAAATGATGATACCTAAAAAAGAAATTATGGATTCCTTAGAAGATCAGGTTGTCTTCATATTTCTTACACAACTCGTATGTGGTGTTAAGCATTGTTTTAGAAATTATTTAAATGCAGTTCTTTATTTAACCACATGATTATACGATCTTATACTTACACTATTCCGAAAAATACATGCGGTTCCCACTAAAAACTTGTTCGCCGAATAATTTAGAAATCAATTTCGGTCGTGCATCGGCCGCAATCGAATCGTCGTCGGCCCGCATCGATATTGGGAACGTAATAAACTGCTCCAAGATTATTTCCACTTGATCCAATACGTACAGATTCTACGAGGCTTCTCGACCATTGGTATGTGGATGTAAACACAAACGGTTTCAGTCACTTCAGTAACCGATATTCAATCTTGTCCGATTTAAAAATATTTTGACATCAATGACTTTGAATGTAGGTAAATATGAGATAAGTATGTAACTTATCATTGAATTTAGTTTGTGTAAATATATTAATTGGTTAATTGCTAAGTAGACGGAGTATAGGCCATTGAAAGTTTTGGTCTGCGTTTTCCTCGTAGTAAACTCGCGTAGCCCGTATGCTGATTCGTAGACGATATTTTCTTGCTATTTAAATAATAACTTCAACACATTTTATTAAAAAGCAAGCTTAAAATATTTCAACAAAATCCAATTTCACGAAAACCACTCATAGACCCATCTCGTTAAGTATTCCCTACAGATCGACTATTAATATCGTACACAGAAGATGCATTCGCCGGCGCGCCTCGCTCAAATCTGTATGAATATTTCGGCGAGAGAATACTACCGTCAGTTGCGCCGTATTCAATGAGGCAGTGCGATTCAAACTGAAGTATTTCATATTGTGCAATCTCTTTCAGGGAACAGACAATACGATACGTGGTGGTACGCATCACTCAACGTCACATCTAGACGTGTATTTTTACATCCCCACAATGCTCAAGGGGGAATAATTTCTATTGTCAGTAAACAGAGCGCCACGATCGGCAACTACGAGCCACTGTTTATTTTTTCCCAGACAGATATTCTGAGAATTTGTAATATATACGCTGCGAAAGTTAACGTCAGTCAACGGATTTTTTGTATGTTAAGCACTGAAATTGCTTTTGAGTGACTGTTGTTCTATTTATTTGTGGGCCCTGTTCCAGTTATTTATTCTGTTCTGTTATTTTTATGTTAAAGTACCTATCAAACGCATATTTTTTATGTTATTTTATTACCGAAGCATCAGTAGGTAAACTTGGAGTAGCTAAGTGAAACGCTGAAGTGCTTGAATTAAAAATGAACTAATTTCGCGCATCATAAATTTTAATAAAAGTAATATAAAGAATTATAACTTTCAAAGCAAAATCTAAAAATTCACTCGAACTACTTTCAAAACTTTGAGGTTCGGTTATAGCATCTGAATTTACGTAATGGACTGTTATATTCTGTTATATTTTAAGTTTGCCAACTCGATTAACTCAAATATATTTTTATTAATAAAACTAACTATGCTTGAAGAATAGCTTTGAACCTTGCATCTTTCAGAATACTAAAACATGGCTTTATACATGGTAAAAAAAAAAACATTAATAATATTAATAACACGCATTTTGCCTCGAATACTTACTTTGATCTTAGAGAATTAAATTTTCAAGACAGATTTTTCCTTATTAAATACCTACCTAAGTAAAGTCATTTAAGGAAGTACGGAAATTATTAATAGTGATAGGTAATCAAATTATGTGCAAAGAATAAAAAAATTGTATAGTAATTTTGGATTTTGAATTTCCTTTTTGTATCAGGTACTTTGGCAATAAAGAACTTATTCTAAGTGTCTATTCTTATTATTTCTTTCATTTTCTGATACAAAAAGATATTATTGTATTCAGCACTCTTATTCTTACCATTTGAAACCAAGAAACGAGCTGAACATCTAACACGCAAATCATTAATCAACTATCAGGGAGCCGTAGCAGAAAATAAAATATGGCAATTCGTAGACCACAGAATCGTGCTGTCAGCTTAGATGATGTATTTGAACGTTTTCATGGGAACCAGCGAGCGCTTTGTCAACGTCCCCCATTAGGGGTCATCGCTCAAGCCGACCCCGCCGACGGACCCCGCTTTTCCTCAAGATTTATGAATATCGATTCGAATTATTGTACCCATTAAGACTTGTGAAAACAAGGCGCCAATTATGTTAGCAGTCAATTCTGTGGGAATATTTGGGTCGCTCGGCCTGTTTGTTTGCGTTGGATGTTGTGTCCACGTGTAGCCGGACCTAAGTAAATAAACGGGATACTATGAAACCTTTTTCCAAGAATTCTCGCCATGTTATAAAGTAGGCAGATAATACAATATTTATTTTAATAATGATAAAACAATTTATTAATTTATTATAGGAAAAAATATACTTAGTTGAATACAAAAAGATTTTAACGACGGAATAAAAAATATGAAGCTGTTGCAAATTGTTAAGTATTTACGGACAAGGAAGCGGGTCTTTTGGTTCAAACGAAATTGTTAAAGGAATCTTGTAACGACGACAAACTCACAATTTTGAAGCAAGTACTGAATGTAACCCTGAAAGTTATTACCGTCGTTAGGAACATAGTTCCATTTTATCACTTTGAATGTAGACGATAAATACAAACGAATGGCTGAGCGACGCTCATTACCGCGCCAGCACTCGAAACTCCTCGTAAAGCCGCAGAAGAGTGATGCAACTACTAGTAATGGACGGACAGAGAACGAGTGCCGGATCAAGCATTACTCCACTTTGAGCTCGCTCACATCTACACTAAGCTACTCTCGTTTATGTCCCCTAATACCTCTCCACGCCACTAAAAACGAAAACTCTCTCAAAGACAAATCCTCATAATCTCAAAAATCCCTCGCAATTTCTCACTTTTAATACAGGCGTACTTCAATAATTATTTTCATCAGAGAGAAAATGAAAGCCGAATCCGGCGTGGCACGCACGACAGATGGCAGCCGCACCTGGCATTCACAACTTTCCTTTTCAATAAATCCGACCGACATTCGCGCGACATTGTTCTACCAGAATATACTCAAATTATGATTTATTATTATGAAATGTTAGTTGTAATAAGGGGAAGTTTGCATGCTTATTCCGAATGTTAATTAGGGGCGAAATGAAAACCGTGTAGACAATGTAACGATTATCCGGCGGTACGTATACGAACCGCAGAATACAATAGAAAAGTTTATTACAGCTCCCGCGGGTGAAGTCAGGTTTCTCGTTAAGAGGTAAATATTTGCAGAGAGCGAAGCAACGTGTGAGCACGAGTAAATAATGAAGCCTACGTCTCGTAACGAGATGAATGTTTGCGGACTACCAACGAAAGTAATTAAGAGTTTAACAAGAGTTACAGAATAAGACAATTTTGACAAAAACTCGTCAACTTTGAACCTGACTCGCGCGGTCTGATTATGTTGCTGCGAAATTATGAATTTAAGTTATTTTATGTATTAAGTTAATTTTGTACATCATGATAACCACACGATGAATTAAGTTTACATCGATGAATTCGAAGGTATTTATTAATTGCATTTCCAAGGTTTTCCCAAATACTCAAGAATTTCGAAAACATTACTGAAATTCTTTGTCACGTGGTTATAGTTGAAAGTGCAGGTATACGAAATTATCACCAAATTAATTCGATTCAAAAACAAATTGTATGCAAATCAATTTGAATAAAATCTCTTGAAAGTTTCCAAACACGAAACTAAAATAATTGAATAATAAACAATTAGGCCGAAGGGCGATAACAAGAAAAAAAGCACAATTCTTAAAAAAAGGTTCGTTATTATTTTTATTGTTTCATTAAATTTCTTTGATAACGGCCCAGAGTATTGCTAACTTGTTTGTTCTACAAGAGAAACTGATAAAATTAAATAACTTTGTTATGGCACTCCGAAATACTTTAATAAGAACTTAGTTTTTATATTTGGGCTTACTAACGGTCATTGACTTTTTATAGCTAAAGTAATTCTGTTTTTCCCAGTGTATAAAAGGGGAAATTATTTAGCTTTCATATTTGATTGGGTATTTAATTTTTACACTTCTATTTAGGTTTCTAAGTTACTTTGGACAAAATGGAAAAACATTTTATTTTTGTTAAATCTCGAACGAACCTACGTGAGGTTCGTTTTATTTAATTAACAAATATAAACATTATTTTAATGCTCAATAAAGTAAGAATTATTTTATACATACTTTTAATCAACCAGATTGCGTTAAAAAAGCGTAGGTTTGAATATTACATACAGTATAAATACAGTGTATATGTAGGTACATGAGCGGGCGTATGTTATAAAAGGTTTCGTTAATAATATCTATTTTTGGATTCAATCGCTTAGATTATTTTGAAACTCTCAATATTTTACCTAAATTACAGAGCAATAGCAGTTTTAAATATTCAAAAATACCATCAAATTACGCATCTTAAATCACAAATCAATTCAACAGATAAAAAGCAGTACCAACAAAAGTTACAACCCAAAATACTTAATTAAAAACGCCCTCTTACACCCTAAAACCTAAACAAAGGCCGTTAAAAACCCAGCATTTATCTTAATAAAGGAACATAGTGGTAAAAGACGGACAGCACAGATAAAGTAATCCCGCGGACCTATACTTCGTCACTGTCCGAACGTGGTCCGAACCTTCGATGCCACGGATCTACGGCTTAACAAACGTGTACGAATTTAAGGATACACAACCATGTGGTTTCAGCCCTTAACCGAAGCTTAATCCTCGGTTGCCGAACAAAAGGTTCGTTCGTTAATTCTTAACAAGCGTTTGTCTTAATCCTGATTGTATAGAAATCCTATTAAAGTTTTAATGCTGGTGAAAAGTTTCGAGGATTTGAGTGTGAGTGCTTAATTACTTAATGTTGAAGCTGGTTTTTATTTAATCGTTACATTTTATTGATATTTGTTTGACTGTTTTGTGTGGTTTCATTGCGGATCAGTTTCTGTGTTGTATTTCACCTATCTCTTGGTACAATCTTTTGTGTTTATATATTGAGAAGTTAGCGGCTCCGGCTGCACTGCTGCCCCATGAAACACTATATCTATGATGGAAACCGTATCAGAATCCGTGCAGAAGTGTTTGAGTTTATGTGTTACAAACAAAAGACGCACCAGGTCTTTGTATTATAATTCGGTATGTAAATACATTACATAGGGTCCAATTGATTGCACAATTCAAACATTACACTCTATAAGGCTAATTAATCCATGACGAATATTAACATAGTTTTTAATAAAGAAAATGTTTATTTGAAAACATAGCCTGTATATTACACGTTCCTTTACAAGTTTGTGAACTACAACATTAACTAAAACACGTAAGCCTCAAGAAGTGGATGTTGTTTCAATCAGGCCGCTGTTTACTCTGTCTAGGCTTAATTTAATCCCTGCCTATGTTCCCACATTGGTAGTTCCTAAACTAAGTATGGAGTATGTAAGATTAAAGTGTGAACATTATGGCGTGAAAATGAAAAAAAATGATTTATTCGTAATTGTTGTTCACAAAGGAAACGACGATGCAATAAAAATGTAATGTTAAAAAATATGACTTTATATTAGGAGGTATGTATCTAAGTACATCAATCTAAACATGTAAGTAAAAACATATGCACACAGACACATAATAATTATAAAATTGAGATGATTAACTCTAAGCTGTTCAAACTAAAAATAGCAACTTTGTATCGTTTCAATTTCCTTCACAAACGGACCCGGTCAAACCAGCCATCTATCCGGGCCATCGCGGTCCCATAACTCGCATTTACGTGTTAAAAATGTTTGTCTATTCGTCTTAATAAAGCTGGATCGGTCCGGATCCCATCGGATACTAATCCTACCCTCTCTTCAGTCAATGTCGTGACCATCGCCGACCAATGGCCTCGGGGATTATTTGACACATGTTAGGATTTACTATATGTTAGGCGAATGTCTTTTTTGATGTAATAGGGTTAAATGTGTATTTGGTTCGTGAGATATTGTGTTTGAAGGTTGTGTAACACGGTATTTCGAATGCCTATCCCAATAAGTTTCTAATAAACAGAGAATTATAGAAGTACTATGACTGTGGGACATATAAAAAACGTATGTATTTTAATATGTAGTTTAATATCAAATTCTTTGATAAAAATGTTAAGAAAATCAGGTTTTTCATTACATGTTATAAGGAACCTTACATAAACTCCCTACATGCTCAAGGCTGAAATAGGTTCGCCTATTCAGGTCAGGGATCAAACGACTCATGAATATTTTAGACTAGCTGAGCTCGGGATCCCACCCTTGTGAACTTCTTAATTGTACGGTGTAGAAAATGCCATACCCATACAAGTAATAGGCCTTACAGCAACCTAAAAGAACACAAGAGGCGTGATTATTAATTCCAGCAACTTTTTCCTAGAATAAACAAAAGGCAGACGTTTTTCAAAGAAACTAACCAACATGATTTGCGAGTAACAAAGTGGAAATATGTAGTGTATTTTCTTTATTATTTTTACAATAAAAAATTATAAACCGCCAAGCAAGTATTTACACAATTAACATCAAAACACTTTTTGTGCTCATGATTGATTGACACAGCACACAATTATTTTCCATGGCTACTTGCGTGACCAACACCGCATAGTTCCCGTGCTTACTACAAAATACACAGTTTATTTTATATAATGCTGTGCAACGTTTCAGAAAAGGTCAACGGTATATAGAAAAAAATAGGCACGAAATAAAACAATTTGTTTATAAGAAATTGTCGGGGCGTAAGAGTCGTTGAGGCGGGCGACCAAAAGTAATGTAGTGGTTGAATATTTGCCCACGGACCTCTACAAAGTCCTTAGTGCATGAAATTTTCATCGGGATCCTTGTATTGTGCTAAATTTGAGAGGTGTCGTCGGCTACTGCTGTCTGTTCTGACTTTTAGTCCATTCCGTTACATTTCTTTATTACGTGTCGAATGTAGTATTTTCTTATTTACCTTAGTTATTTTACACGTGGCAAATCCAAAACAGAAATTATAGCTACGTGCTAGACAGAATCACAGCAGCTTTGAATATGTAAAACATGGAATATAAAGGTACTCAGAACCGTAATAAAATGTTAATCTCTTTCTGCAGTTTTAACAGAACTCCGTAGCTGATGTTTAAACTTCGCCTACTATCCTAAAATCGTAAAACATGAAATTGGATAGCAAGAAAACCGTTTAACATGGATGTCCGTATACAAAACGGCAGAAAGTTAAAGAATAAGCCTCCCTCCTCTAACAAATCAAAGTGAATAGTCCAATAAAACGCGACCAACCGAGCGTATCGTCTAGATGTCTCCCTAAGAAGTTAACTTCATATCATGCACCTGGACACACAAGAAAAGTAGAATTAGGGAAGAGACTGAAATAATTTCAGTCATAAATTCAACTTTTATAACTGGCACGTTACGCGGTAAGGTCGGACTCCTCAGACATCGACATAATTTAACTTTTTCCTATTATCTTTATGCTGACGCCGTTAAGTGGCTCACTCACATATTGCAGAGCGAGCGTTTTTGTTATAATTTCGAATTTACTCTCCGCCTTTCATGCATTTTTACCAAGTTTAATTTTATTCGACGAAGGTAGGGACTCAAAGTTTGACTCCAATTATTACTTTGGAATTAAGTTACACATTGTTAAAGGGATGCCTAACCACGTACTAAGTTAATTTCAGTGACTAAGTAGTTAAGTCATCAAGTGGAGGGAAAGCTAGTCAAAATAAGTTATATTATTTTGACTTTCAAGACCTCTTCGTAAGCGGGGGTAGACTACCAGCTACAGCCTTCGTGTTTGCATTTCGCGATGGGCAATTCTATGACACTTTTTTATAGTCTGAACCTAGCAATGAAATGTTAAAATTAAAATAATCTGAGAAAACCACTGTTACATTGTACATTAATGTACATTGTTCAGCCGCAGGCTTACCTTTGGGTTAAAGAATATATTTTTGACAACATTAACACAAAAGACGGAAATAAAACACAGCACACTTACCGATAAGAGCATATCACGCACCCACATCATACGCAGTAAATGCAAAATACCGATACATTATACATTTCCTGGCGTCACATTTAAGTACAAACCTAGAACGGCCCTCGGCTACAACGTTCACATTCGCATCTTACCATCGGAACACCGTTTTGCTCTCAAACACATCGTATTGCGACTCCGTCGTCTCGGCTAGCCAACTCTGAGTCAAAGTTCCCTCGGGCCAAATCTATAAGAGTGTTTTGCCACATGATCGCTTTCACGATTTGCCAAGAAAATAAAGTAGAATCGAACAGGGAAACTAGTTCCCACCACAAGTGAGTTGATAAAAGTAGATATATCTTTGCAGCGTTCTAACTTTGACAGTGAATAATAATGTTACTTCTAGTAAGTGGGTGATGTTTGAGTTTAAAGATTTTTAACTTACTAATGGGGATCATTTTGTTCTGGTACTGCCTGACTGTAAATAAGTATAATGTGGTGCACTTATATTTTGAGTTGATTTGTATACCTACCCTATGTAGGGTTCATAACCTCTAAAAGTGGTGGTATTGTCATTCCATCCTTTGCTCGTTTCAAATGTGCAAATACATATACGATATATGTATTTTGCGAACTTGTAAAAGTTTTTCAGCAACAAATTGTAAGATATTGAGTTTATTGAGCATGCAATGTCTCCCAACTCATTCTGTTATCGTATTCATAGTTATATTGGAGAAAATTGCATTTGAATATTTGTATTCACATTGTACTCATTGGGATGTCACCTTTGTTTTGGTTAACATATCTGTCTTTCTTTGTTTTTAAGCAACTAGCTTTTGCTCTCGACTTCGTTCGCAGGGAATAGTGACTTCCGGCAGATTTTTGGTTTGACCAATGGATGGCGCCATAATATGTCCGGAATAAATTTTATTTTTATGTTTATTTGTATTAAAAACTATCCTATGTCCTTTTTCAAGTTCCAAACTATGTCTGTGCCAAATTTGACACAAATCGGTTAAGTAGTTTAGGCGTGAAGAAAAGACAGACAGACAGTCAGACAGAGTTACTTTCACACTTACAATATTAGTTAGGATTAGGATTGTAAAAGAAAACTTACTGGGTTATAGCAATCATACAAAAAAATGAAATTGTAAAATCCTGTTACAATGAAAGCTTTCGTAATTAAAATATTTAAAGCGTTCACACGCAGTGACTTGTAGAACTTTGTTGAAACAATTAAGAGAGTACACAAGTTATTAACAGTGTTCCTAATTAAATTTCATAATTAAGTATTTACGTGTCACTTAGTTTCTTTGTTTGAACTTAAATTACGATGTCTTTATTGTTGAGATTTATGTGGGTAAAGAACCAACGTCTCAAGTATGAGGGCGCGGGTTCGATTCCAGGTCAGGCAAGTACCAATGCAATTTTTCTAAGTTTTTAGGTACTTTTTATGTACTCGTATATCTTAGACACCAATGGCTGATAAAAAAGGTGAAGGAAAACATCTTGAGGAAACCTGGAATGATAAATCTGAAATCATCAACCCGCATTGAGCAAGCGCGGTGATTAATGCTCAATCCCTCTCCGTGTGAGAGGAGGCCTGTGCCCAGCAGTGGGACGATAAAAAGGTTGTAACTGTAGGCTAAAAAACCCTATGTCCTTATTATTATTGTCAAGATCTCTTAAAAATTCCCAAAGTGTTTCATAGTTAATTTCTAGAACATGAACAATTAGCAAAAAACTTCCTTATTTCAACACAAATAGATCGGTGAAATACCCGCATGCGGGCTTCATACCCGCAAAACAGAATACGGTCGCATTAGTTACATTATAGCGAACGTAATGAAAATTTAACTTAGTTTGGGCGTCACATCGTTGATATTACCGCTGGTGCTTCGTGAATACACCATTTAATCTTAATTAGATCTTCCTTAATTTGATCCTTATGCGGCTAAATTTGACTTAGCGTGCAGACTTCCGCATAGTGCGAACTTGATAATATAGACAACGGATTTAGTCTCTGGAGTCTAAAACTAATGCAGTTGGCAGTCCATACCGCAGCGGCTATGGGAATGTATAAGATGAACTGTCAAACTGTATCTTGATAGATTTTCTTGTTGAGTTTAGCTGCATTTGAATAAAGCAACTTTGTTATGCGCAATTTTGTATGATGTTCGCTTATAATGGTTTATCTACCAAACTTTAACTAATTAGATAAAATATATAGACGTAAAGGGGCATAAATTCCTGGAGAGACCAACCGAATTCAGCATTGGATGCAGCACCTTAATTTTCTTGCTACAGAATTTTGTGAAAGTCGTTTTTAAGAACCTGTGCATAATTAACTTAAAAAATCTACTTATATAAAACAGTACTTATATAATTAGTAGGTACCTACGCAGGTAAAGACTGTTATCAACATGCACACTATAGCACTTTATTTCAGGATCCAGAAAAAGAAAATTCTCGAAAATAACGCTCACAAAACCTATCCATAACTACGTACAAACCACAGAAAACAGAGGCATTACGTCTATCTCTAGCTTACGTATACAAGTGAATGCTAAGAGCCGACATGCCTGAATGATGGATGAAGGCGGGAACCCGACAGTTCTGATAATGTCTGCGGTTGGAAACGATCTCCGCTCCTAATGAATTTTTCATACAACTCTTAATGTGCCCTCGGGTTTATTCGATGCAGTTTCTGTGATAGATGTGCGGTTACGCTCGTGTGAACTCGGTCAAAGGGAATCATTTGAATTCGTGTTCAGTGTGTACAGGGGTTTATAAACAATGTATGGGTATAACACATAGTTCTACAACCAGCTTAATCTGGATAAGAACTTAATGCTTCATAATTAGTTTTTTGTGTACCTGGCCAGTTTGTAGATGATTATTTCATAGAATTTAAAAACACTTAGGTCAGTGATCTCTCGACTACGCATAATTTAGTTTCATTAAACTACAAAAGACTAATTCAAAAGATCTAAAGGAAAGGATCTAAAAGATCTAATGAATGAATAAAATAGTACCTAGCAGCTTTAATGAACTTTATTAGGATTATAAATCTTCACAGTTTTGAAGTTGAGCAATCAAATAAAACACGCCGTGCGTGTCTCAATTGAACTCGAAAAGGGAAATAAAAAGAGCGTTCCAATGAATATCTAATCGAATTACAAAAAGGATGTGCAGTAAAACGTAATCTAATTTTATAAATCTTGTGATACCGTTTAGTATTCTCTTCACAACCTCCCTTTACGAAAACAAATGTATGATTTACAGCAAAATTTTGCTCTCGTTATCAGCTAGGGGCGGTTGATTTACACGGCGCGAGATCGCAGGCCGAACCTACCGCTATCACACCACGAAAATAATCACAAACGTTCATCTCTTAACTCAAAGGAACAAAACAAAACTCGTCCGAAACAAACAATCCCGATAAACAATGTATAAACTTACGCTTTATTATGATTATCTCGAACAAGGAGAATAATCTAATTCCGTGGCAAAAACAGCTTTTAAAAACACTGTCGGCGGACTAATTATGAATGTAGATATAACTTCGGAAGGAACCTGTCCTTTCCCATTAATCTTTCGTAACAGAAATTGAAAATCAAGGATGGCAGGTTGAGGAAAAAGCGAACGTTTTTCCAGGACGAATTAATTAGTGCGCTGGGCGGCGCTGCATTGAATTTCACGGCGGCGGCCTTTCGATTCCTTTTAAACTACGCTATGTGGGTGAATCGGCGGTAACGCAATTGGTGACAGAATTGTTTTCAACGTTGTTGTGTGTAAATATTTTTTAGTGGAAGACCACGGACTTTGTTGTTATGATGATTGTAAGCAGGGTTGACGTTAGATGTGGTGTATATCAGAATTTTACTTTGGATAAGCAATAATGTTAATTATAAAATTCATAGAGTAAAATAAAGCTATAAAAACATTAATGCAAAATAAAATATTAAGTAAATAATTTTATGCAAATGGATATCAATTACGACAGGTTACTTTCAATATGAAAATTTTACTGTTAATTTTATTATCATAATAGTAATTAAGTGCAATTTAGGTGTACATTTTACTGCCATTAATACACCTTTATTTATTCGTAAGTACGATAAATTAATTTCGAATTATTAATATTAAATATACTCACATTTTATTGACGCTTATTTTTGTGCAGTAAGGCATACAAAGGTCAAAGATAAAACAAGACAACAATAGCCCATTCAGAATCATCAACCCCTTTAAATTCGTGAAACAAAACACAACCACCAGCTTTTCGGCGACACAGTTTAGTGACACAACAACCTACAGCGTTGCCCCATCAAGCAAAAACCCGAAAATAAATAAACGGCAACAATATTTTATCGCTCATAGAGCTGTTCCCGATATTAATGGGAACGTTACGTTATCACTACGTGTTTCGGCTTGTCGGGTAGTCACATTCATCAATCAGGGAAGTGAACTCGTTACCGAGTTTCCCGAAACGGCAATGAGGCCCAATATGTTTGTAAAAACTTTTTAGATCATTCACTTTCGCCTGAAAAGGTCCGAAAGTTGCCAACTATCTACATAGATGCGTAACTAGTGTGGCACGTGACTTATTTTCTTAATAGGGGTTTCTTCCTTGTTTTAGCTATTGTTCTCTTGCAGATTTTACCATAGTTTAACGGAGTCAGATTTTTTATTTGAATTTTACTTAAAGCTTTAAGTTTTCAGAATCTAGTGACTTATGACCGGTTACTGTGTAGCAATTTTTTTTTATAGGTAAAATTATCCCCAAGTTATATGCTGTTTATAAGTTCCAGAAAATAAAAAGACGCGCGTTCATATTCAATTTTAAATTTTACCGTTTCAAAATATAGGTACCTACTGAAAACAATAAACCAGGAATCATTCCTATGTCTATATAGTAAATTGAACTTTCAATTCATAACTCCACAATCACCCAATAAACTTGAACTAGGCACCAAAAGTTAAGACCCCAGAAATCTCATTAGCATTCCTCCAATAATTCCCGAAACAGCCAACAGATTCACTGGCCCTTCACGTTTCATCCAGAACATTATTAACACGTTTCGAACAGCGGAATAAACAAAGCAGATTATTTAATATAAATTGGAAACAGGAAGTTAATCAGAGTTCGCAGTAGACGGTGAAACTAAATAGGTCAGTCGTGCCTGAGACTGAGCATTGAGAAGCCAGCGTCTCAACACGGCCTTTCAATTGCTGTAAATTAGGTAAATAGTCGACCCTTGTTGAATTAGCTTTTATCAACTCAAGATTTTCTCTTGTTCTGTTGACGGATATTTTGTTAGTGCTGTTTTCAGTATTATTTGAGACTGTTACTCATTTGGTTTTTTATCCAAGTGAATGAGGTAATATGGCCAAGTTGATGGTTTATTTACTGTGTACATGAGCTGGTAGACAAATGATTCCATGAAACTTCTTTGAAACTGTATTTAAATGAAATATTATTCCTTAACATCACTCATAAGTAATGAAATAAAAAACTTGTCACCTGAATATTTTACTACAAACAACGCCGATGCTCACCATACTAATCAAGAATGTTATACATTAGATATATTAACATAATTATATAAGTCTACAGCACCAACTTTCCCTGTCAAGTTGTTTAGGAATTCCAAGTATTTCATCTCATTAATAATGCGAGGAGGATGGTGGTGCGTGCGCCTATTCTCCACTTCTTATAAATTTATGATACCAATATAAATACTTCGCAACTTGCTTATGATCAAGTACTCAACTCAGGTTGTGGGTAATATAAAGTATGTGTTATTTCGCTCAGAGTATCGGAGTTTTGGCAATAAATATCTCCCAAAGTCTTCATCGCAAATTAAAGTGAGATGTGCTCAGTAATTTATATTCGAGAAGCATGATATAAATTGCGGTTTGAAGTTGCTCTTTTTGTTTTAATATATCGATTTTATTGGGTGTAGCGAGTTAAAAGCTTACAATTAATCAAATGATTTCACTCGTATATATTAAGTGTTTTTAAACGTTGATACCCGTGTATTTTGCTCACTGTATGGTGTTTTACAGACAGAAAATTCCCAGGTCAGTTCCTTAGGTAGGTACTCCATCTAGCTTTGTTAATACTGCTAAACAACCAGTGATGCTATTTGCAAGCTACAGATGTTATCAAATTATGGCCATTCGATACAATAGGCCCAGAATCTAGCAGGATTATGACATATTGGCTGCCACTAACTTCCTCCACACATCCTTAATCCCTTAACAAACATCTACGAATCGGTACATTCAAAAGCTGTGTACACAACCGCCGATCACTTACATTGAAGTAGCACAAACAATAGCGATAATCCTATTCAATAAGCAGTAGACTATCGATCGACTGTCGATAGCCGAGCTAGCTGACCGATGTCCATAGCAAGGCCGACACAATGCGATACAGTGAGCACTCGACCTAACCAAAGCTGCTTATGGACACAGTTTCGATACTCTTAGCCACAGATGACCGAATTTTGCAAATGTTTTCCGATAATTCATGGCTATTATCGATATCGATTTGGTTTCCGTTCGTTATTAGTAGCTTCATGTTTTGTTATTGTGACTGGATAACTGTTGGTGCAGTTTTCATAGAAGGCTATTTAGTTCCATTTCTGATGGATGATTAAAATTTTGTCATTGTGTTTTTCTTGGAATGATAAAGTGTAGTTTTTTGTTGTGTGTAGTTTGAATTTTAGGCAGCTACAATAATTAAGATATCCGCAACAAATCAGACCAGCAAAATAAAGCAACAAACCAATAAACATACATTACACCGAACAATACAAAACTCGAGCAATAACTTCAACAACAAGAGAACAAATGGCCTTAATCGCAACACAGCCAATAAAATAAACTTCAGCGCGAATAGATAGCGTTAAAATAAAGACATTACTCAAAGAATGTTCTAGAACCAAAAGGGTATTCGATATTAATTAACGTCGTATCCAGAGGCGACGAAGATAAATGCAAGGGACCTTCGTAATGTATTTTTCCGGGCGAAGTTGGACGAAACAAATGATAATCGGGAAAGAATGAAGTCAACATTAATGAGGTCTAATTAATTATGGGCCGTATACGAGAAATGGGCGGAGCGGTGTGGTAAGTAACCGTCGTTATCGCTGTGAAAAAGGGGACTGAGATTCAATGGATGTTCCGAAAAGATAGGTAGTTAATGGTAAGGTATGTAGCCCGCATGTTTTGTTAAGAGCGTTAGGCCCTGGAATTTAATTCCTAGGCCAGTTTTTTATGACGCACAAATAATTTTACTTTCTGTTCGAATTCTTCAACTAGCAGATCAGATTCTCAGTATTCTCGTTAATGATGAAGCTCGACCCCTATTACACGATCCTTGCACATTCACATGATCAAACTAATTCAGAAGAATTACTGAACTTATACACATGTGCAGTATTGTTATCTTCATTTACCAAAGGAAAACAGATATCCAGCGTTCCCCCATGTCGGACAAGACACGTCTAGAGAATTACTTCTGTCGGCCTGTTCGTACATACAAAGTGAACAGTCTAGAGCAACGAATTCCGTGCGGCATTGTAACTTGATACCTTGAGCGACATAGCTTGCAGTCAATGTTGGATAACATTTACTTTAAGGTACGTAGCTTAAGTGGCTTGAACGGGGAGTCATGAAATATTGTGTTGGAGGAGAGAAAATGGTGATGGCGTATGTTGCAGTGTATAAATTGTATATAGGAGATATTTTTATAAACATTTCCATTTTTTTTAATAGGGGAAATTTTGCTGTAGTCATATAATGAATTTCATAGGAAGTGTTATTTAACTGTAGATAATTCAGCATCAGTGCTAACAAATAAGTATGAATTAGTTTATTTATGAATAAATATTCCACTAAAATCAATTTAAAATGTTTTTTTTTTTATTTTAACTACCAAGAAACACAGAATCGATTTCATTTTCCTAGTTAAAAATAGTGGGCATTCTATTAATAACCCCACTGAATAGGTATATTAATACTACTGTCAAAATAAATCCCAACTGAAACATTCGTAGAAATTAATTCAAAATAACAAAACAATAACGCAATTTATAATTCCAAAACGCTATCTAATCTCAGCCGAAACTTTACAATGGACACCAGTGCCAACTTGATGGATGGCCCATGGGGATGCCAGTGACGTACCAGGGTATCTTATTGTGTTTATTTCTTATCTGCGCGCAATTCCTTAAAACTTCCAAATAAACCGCCGAAGGATTAACGATAAAGGGCTCATTGTAATGTCACAATGAATTGGACAGGACGAATCAATCTTGAAATAATTTGTCTTTGTTCGGAAATGATTTTCCAATTATACCTTTATAAACGATTCAAAAGGTTATTGCTGAAACGAGTTTTCGATTAATTTGTATTGATTAATTTGCTTCAATTAATTTTCGTGATAGTTCGGTTGTGAAGCGAAATCTGGAGTTCATTGTACCTTGTAAATGATTCTAGGTATATTAATTAACATTATAAGTTTCTTGTTTGAGTTTTTCTTATTATTATAACCAAAACCAGATCGTACTTATTAAAGAAGGGTTCAGAAAAGGCTGTTATATGCAGTTTTAAAGGATTTTTTTGGTTTTAGATTCAATTATAAATATTGGAAATTAAATAATTTAGTATTGTAATAAAATCCATTGCCAAAATTAAAGAACGAAGAACTTGCATGAAATACTTACTTAATTGATTGCTTTATTGAAATACGAAGTTATTATATCAACATTTCAAACAATACTGAATTGCTTGATTAATATTCTGGAATATTAGAATCACAATTCGCAGCCAACCAGCCAACAGTAATTATTTCGTGCAAGCGCCTATTTATTAGTGAATAGCACCGTGGCGCGGTATAATTGCGGCGCGAGTTTTTGTAGGCGCTTTCGACACGCATCTGAATCATATTGCGATAATGATCTTTTGTGCCCTAGAACAATCTGGTTCATATTCTAAAGAAAAAAGGGTTTATTTTTTACTAACTAGGTTGGTAATTAGTGCGTGGAATAATTAATTCTTGTTACTATAACGAGCTTGAAGTGAAAATAAGTATGTGTAAAAATATATGAATTATGTGGTAATTAAAGTGTTAAACACTGTTTTCAGTGAGGAAAATAAAGCTAAGATAATGCTACATTACTTTCGTTTCTTTACACGTTGTATAATTGTTATTTTTTATTTAAATTCCCACAATAGCGACGAAATTCCCACATGAACCGCGGAAAACACCATTTGTTTTTCCTAAGTCCAAGTCGTTAATTTCCTAATTACAGTTTCAAAATAAAAGCGTGTTTTTGTTCGCCGTCGTCCCTTCCGTGGGGCGTACAATCCCGGCCGGAAGGTTAATGGAAGAAAAAATACGCTGTACAAATTTGCATAACATTTTTCTCTGTCTCCTACCAAAATTAAGTCCTCGGCCCTGCATCGGCTTTGTTTAAATTACTGAAGTGAAATTCGTGATTCGCTTGTACTATTCAATTTTATGTTTGCCTCTCCCTGCTTTTACGTCTTTCTTGCTCTGGAATTCTTTGGATTAATATTTTTTGTGATAAAGCTTGCGGCGACCTTATTTGTTCACCTCTGTTTATGCTTACATTTTAATTTTAACTGAATAAACGCCCGGTTGGGTTGTGCTAATTTAAATGTTTTATGTGATGTTGCTTTTTATTTGAAATGTTTTAGCTAATTTTTAAATCGTTGTAATAAATGGGATAGAGTGAATGAGTGTGTTGTGTTTGCAATCAACTTTTTTAGCACTAACATACGCAATATCATGCATGCTCTTAAGTAGTTCCCAGTTAAGTCCTTTCAGGGCCCAAAAAAGTTACAGTTTAGAGGTTTAAGACGAATTTACCCTTCTATCGACCTATCGACACTTTCAAGTACAGATGATAATAAATAACTAAGCGAGTGTCAGAGGAAGTTATCGATATAGTCTGGCAAGTTGAAACTGGTGTAGGCCCTATGGGAAATCTGCAATCTTGGCCTTCCGCTAACAAAGTTTTCAACTAAAATCCTATTGTGTTCTCTGTCGTGGGGGAGTACACTTGATTAGTACTATGAGGACTTGAAACTTGCTGCTGAACCACGGTATCTCAGGCAGCCTGTTAAAACTTGCTAAGTACCTCTGATTAATTAGGCGGGGAACTTTCAGATACGTGCTAAGTTTTCTTTTGTATGCTTTTTGAAGAGCTGGTGGTAATAAGGATTTTTATATTTACGTTGGCGGAATAACCGACTTAATTGAATTGATTTAACGTTTGTGTCGATCAGTTGTCTTCTTTTTTTGTCCGTATTAGGTAGCTTAGTGTGGGTATATAGCAAAGCAATTTGGGTATATTGCAAGCAAATACAAAAACTTTAATAAAAGCTTGAAAGTAGAATGACCCCTAATTGCAGAAACTTTGATCTCAGCTATTCTTATTTCTAACATAGGTAGACGAGCAAATCCTCGTGAATTTAACCAAAGAAACGTCTGAGATCCCCTACAATAAACGCCCTCAACAAATATCAAAATATTAAACCAAGAAAAAAAGAAATCAGTTCGTGTAAAAAATTGCTTGATATCTGAGAGCGAAGGGAGAGTGAATGATCTCTAAATGAATAGGGTCTGCCAAAGAACAAAGCATTGCTGGATAAGAAATTGTAATAAACGCAAAGGTCCCATTTTTAGGGTTCCGTATCCAAAGGGTAAAACGGGACCCTATCTTTTTCGCTTCTCTGTCCGTCCGTCCGTCTGTCACCAGGCCGTATCTCATGAACCGTGATAGTTAGAGAGATGAAATTTTCACAGATGATGTAGGTAATTCTGTTGCCGCTATAACAACAAATACTGAAAACTAGAATAAAATCAATATTTTGGGGAGTTCCCATGCAACAAACGTCATTTTTTTGCTCGATATCCATAAATATATATAGAATATTAGTTTGGATGGTACGGAACCCTACGTGCGCGAGTCCGACTCGCACTTGGCCGGTTTTTATTACTACAACTATGTAGATAACAGCTCAGTTGCAGACATCAAAGATCAAATAAATGGTAATAATATTCGTTTGATAAAATATTATTTCTTTATTACAAATAAATGGAAATGCCTTGTTTATATCAATGTCTCAATGCTAGCTTTCATATTGTTCTAAGGTTATTACTATGTCTTTCTGAAATTCTCATAAAATTGTGACAGGTTGCTGGTAATTGTAAGGGCTAAATAATATAGAAACTTGTATACCTAATCTAAGTGAGCTTTATTACTTACATATTTTTGAAAGGGTCATTATCTTGATACCCATCACTTATTTTTAATTAATTTGATATTAAATAAATTATTTAAAAATGTAACACAAACATTTAATAATAACATATTTTCTACCAATTAAGGCTTCAATATGTGGAAAAGCGAAAACATCGGCTGGGCAACAGACACATTTTAAAACAAAATGACACAATCACCCCTCTATCTACAAAGAACATTAATTAGGTCAAGCCACCTATGATTTTAATACGCGATAACTAAACCATTTCATTAAACAAACACATGTTTATTACTATACCATAACCCTCATTAATAATGGCGATATTATTTCCTATGACCTTTGTTTACCCTTACAACCCTTGCTTAGCGATTCGCAAAGCGAAGCGAACGCGATAAGCCGCGATAGAGATCGCGCCGAATCAAACGCTCCCTAGACGCTTTGTAAACGAAGCACCGATTTGGAGAACGAAATATTGCCGAGATACGAAATACGTTTACAGTGCGTTTGGGAATTTTTCTTGTTACCTTTAGATTATATCTTCCACAGCCATGTTAGCAATTACGTTTTTCGTTTAAGCGTGTCTTCGGAGAGCGGGAAGTGGGATCGTTAATTTTGTTATAGCTCTTGTATACATTGCAATTTTTTATGCGGAGGCTGTGATTTCTTATCTCACATACCATCCTTAAATGTATAGCATGCATAGAATTAAAATATATACTTACAGCATATAGTATTCTGGCTTAAACTATGGGTATGAATTATTTACTTGCATGGCCAAAGGGGAATACCCCTTGAGTTTCGTATAGGCCAAGTAGTTGTTAGTTTCTGAGACCGGTAGGCTTCTAACTAAAGGATTGGTAGATACTACGAATATTTAATTTGGCATACAGGCCTTTGGTTAAAGCTTAAGTATAGAGCATCACTCATGAATACCTAAAACTATTCCACATTTCTTATGGAGATGTTACAGTTTGCAGTCTTTCAACGACGGAGTGTCAAATACAGCCATTGGACTCCAACAATGTATCCTGAATATTAGATGCTAAGACTGCTTCAGCTTGCTTCTGATAGTTGATTTACAAAGGAAGATATCGGGAGCGAAGGACTTGACCGACAATTGACTACTAGCTGTAAACTGAATCTAGGTTATGGTCGTCATGTTTCTATTAAAAATGAATACCGAAACAACCATTAGAGGTGTTGAGAATCCAGCTATTAAACTGTTAAGGCATAGCCTAAGAAAACGCAAAAATGACGGTGGATATATCAGTGCGAACGAATTTATTTCAATGTAACGCTTAAGAGACAGCTTAACGACAAGATTCACTAACTATTACTTTATTTTTTTTAAATACTTTCAAACGTCCAATTTATCAAAAGGATCTTTTTATATCTCACCTCTCTGCTTAAACATAAAAAAAGCACTCCAACGTTGAAACCACCTGTATATTTTACACAGAAGTCCACGAACGTTCATACAACGTTCCGTTCCTTATAAACACAATGTGACCAACGACTTGCTAAGGCCCCTGAATATTGTTTTACACACAGCAAGTGACGTCAAAGACCCGTAACGCAACTATAAATTGGGGAGAATCAGAGCCTGGTTGCCTCACCCCAAAATCAATTTTTCACTAATTAATCAGTTTATTCGGTTCAGGAGGGTGTTTATACGCAGCCTAATCAGATTAATAACAACCTGGTTAGCTAATTTAACTGAGTTAGCTGTGTTGTTAGTACTTATTGGGAGATTACCCTCAATTGAATGGAGCTGAATTCGTGTGTTTTTTCGTAATTCTACAGGCTGTTTTATTCATACACAGACAATCGGTATATGATGATTTGTCGGCACACACAATAAAAATGAAAAGAAAAAACTTTTACATGCAATGCCTACTAGTAGGTATAAGAACACTAGTTTAGGCTCTTTGTCTTTAAACATAATACTGACACACTTATCTATCTTAAATACATAATATCCTGCCGTTATAAAGACAATCTAAGTTTCGATCTAGAAGATTGATTTCAGTTAGATTCCAACTGTAGACGCCCTGCGGAGACACGACAAGTCCAAAAAAACATTAATGAATTAGTCACTACTCAGTGTCTATAAAAAGAATCCGGCCATGGGTTAGGTCAAATGTCACACATTATCAACAAATTAGTTGCCATCACACATTCTTGCATAGGATCGGTACATTAAATACTGCATATCTTATATATTTGAGACTATCTACTTCCCTGCGGTTTTACCCTCGTCCTGGTGAAATTTCTTGCCGTACCCGGACAAAATATAGCCTATGTTACTCGGGAAGAGTGTAGCTTTCCAACAGTGTGAGAATCTTTTAAATCGGTTCAGTAGTTTTGGAGCTTTTAAGGTACAAACAAACAGAAAATGTTTCCTCTTTATTATATTTGTATAGACTACTCTAATATTAAAAGTCAAAAATCTGACTCACGTGATAAGCATTTATTTATTAGACCAGGTTTTTTAAAGTGTATTTTTCAAATGTGTCTCTGTCTAGTTATGCAATAGTTACGTTTATTTACATATGGCTATGAGAAAAAATATAGTGTGACAGCTTTAATTACACAAGGTCGTATGAGAGACATGTTAGGTAAAGCACCTTAAGTTTTTTTCTATTACATCATTTTTTTTCTAAAAGTTTAAACAAAGAATACTTTTGTATTTTTTTTTTGGTGAAAGATGTTAGATGGAGATTTTTATTTTCTTTTTATAGGAACAAAAGTTAAGTGACCGTCTACATTCTGTTTTCTGGAAATTAACTAAAAAATATTATTTTTTAACACACATACTAAAAATCTTCCCAACTACATAACCACTAAAACCATAGAACAGTAATCAAAGATAAGCAGAAAGCGCAGATACGTCACACAAACACGGAATATTCTACCTACCAACGCTCATAAAGAGTATTATTCTGATAAAGTCACAACTGTGAAAGCTTTAATGCCTACATTTGTAATCAGAGAAGCATTCTAACATAGGTATTCTAATAACTAAACTTGGTTATATACGTGCGAAATTAGATCCTCCAAGCAAATTAAAGTTGGTGTACCTTCTGACTACTAATTTAATCTTAAAACACGCGTTCGTTTATAATACCTACTAGATTTTTTATCTGTTTTTCTTTGTTAGTGATTTTTTAAGTATTTTTATTTTTGCTTGAAGTACAGTGTCTTCCTATTCAGTAAAAGTTTCATAGTTAGTAATAGAAAATATTGTAAGTATCTTTTCTTAGTAACTATTATAGTAATCTGTGCCGGAGCCATGTCGCTACAAACTGAAACAAACAGTAACAATACTTAATTTAAAGATGAAAAGGATCTGTGAAAAGCGTATTTAAAAGAAATAAAAGTTATAAAAGATTCACAATCAGTCTCTAGAATCATCAATTATTCCAAAGGTTAGAGGCCAAAATACTAATAAAATAATTGATATTTGATTAAAATTCTGAATAAATAAAATTCTTTAAAACTAAACTGGTGATTCGCTCTTATCAAAGCAATATAAAACTTAAGAACATAACATGAAAGACAAAAAAGAGCAATTTATTAGAATAAATAAAACACACCTTATAAATTAATTGTTCACGCCACTTAAAGCAATTATTAGACAAATATTTAAAAAATGAGATCAATCAGGAACTGACTGTTCTGTTTTGTTTAAAAAAAAAATTGATTAATAGGCGAACAATTTATTAAGACTCATTAACAAATTAAAGATGACGATAACAAAATTGCATATTCATACAATACTAATTTTGCAATTTGATGGTATTTTATTTCATTTTAGAGTACACTGTCGACTAAATAGTGGGCCGAGTGTTGCCCCATTGAAAAACCTTTTTTTTTATTAAATCGTGAACAGGTATCTGAGGAGATCTAAGGGGGAGGCATAGGGTAAACTGGGTACGGTTGTGCCAGGGTACGGTAGTGACAGTCGCGATTGTAACGAAACTATACGTAATAGGGGGGAGTGGTGTAGGGGAGAAAGACGTGGCTTACAAGCCTAAATACGTTCCCCAGTATTGCGTTAGTCGGCGCACGACGTTGACGTAAGCAGGAGCCCACATTGCTTTTCAACCATCAAAAGTAAGTATTTTTGTTCGATTTCTTTTCCTAATTACTGTTATTTTTATACAGATAGATTATCCTGTTATTTTTTTCTTTAAAAGTTGAACATTCATATTTAATTAGAAGTGATTTCTTTTTACGTAAAGTATTTGACAAAATCATAGCGATTTTTTGTTTTCAAAATGCTGCGTTGGGTACGGTTGTGATTATTTTTTTGGGTACGGTTGTGACGAATATCTTAGATAAAAAAAATCACATATTATTATTTTTTGCTTTTAGATGCCCAGAATACGTTTGCGGAAGGCCAAAAGAGCGCAGTGTGATATCAAAAAATATAATGATGCGGATGAAGAAGTGAAACAAGGGATTTCGTACGTGTAGCTCAAGCTACAAGCCTTTCTACAGCTACAAGTTTTAACAGAGAAAATGTTGTATTGTTGATTGTTAAAACTATGTTTGTAAGCTTATTATATTAAACATTTCTACAATAAAAGATATTATAGACCATTTTGATATATGTTTATGCATGTCACAACCGCCCTTGGTATGTGGCCGGTTGTGACACTTTCCCATTTTTTTTTAAATTGATCTTATGAGTAATACATTGTATTAAGGAACAATATATTAGTGTTTTACGTACACAAATGTACAAATTGCGATACAAGTTCCTTTTCTGCGAGCTAATTAGTCAAATATCAAAATTATTGGTGATCAAACGAAAATTGGCACAACTGTACCCAGTCTACCCTATGTTCAGCAGTGGACGTCCTATGGCTGAGATGATGATGATGATGAAGTCGTGAATTCAATCAAAATTTTCCGTCAGTTTGATACCGACTGAATACCTGATCTTTATAATATGCCTACTACCATTCATCTTCATACTGCTTTATAAGCCCAAACAAGCTATCGGCCGACTAAAAGTTTTCAGTTTACTTTTAGAGTTCTGACAGATTTTTTTTAAGTTCAGAATTCAAGAGCCATGACATCATAAGGAGATCTTCTGGCATTGTATTTAGTTCCTCAATGCTTGTATATCTGATCTAGTTTAAAGGCTAGGTCATCAAGTCTATCACCTGCACCATTCTACCTATACTCGTAAATATTATGAATAAATAAATGATGGAATCTTTTGAACAACCTTGTGTCATTCTTAGTGCTGTCGATTTTGACTTTGTTTTTGATGGAAGAAGGATTAAAAAAATAATAACTAACAATTATCGTGTTTGTCTAGTCTAACCTCCAAACTCAGAGACATTTAATGGTTACTTAAGCCATTCCTTAGTGAAGGATTTGTATGACATTCCGTCACTAAGGAGCGACTAAAGTATTCATTTCATTTAGTTAGACTGGAAGCCGACCCCAACATAGTTGGGAAAAATTCTCGGAGGATGATGGTCTTAAATTTTATTTTTTTTTGGATTAATTTGTAGCAATTTCCTTTCAACAAATTAACGAACAGGTGATCAAATCCTCAAAATATTTAGTAGATTTTATTTTTGGTTGTTACGTTAAAAATTCAATGATTTATGATTGTTCGGCGGCCTTGCACTAAACCCAAAAGCATATTTTACATTATTTACGACTTTTATTTGGAACCGGCTCCTTTGAAGTTTAAGTTATTGTTTTGTAAGACATCTGTTTTAGACGTTGAGTCATCATGATTTTTTATACTTTTGTGTAACAATAAATTGTAGATAATTACCAAGCCATAGTTTCACGGTTTTAAGTTACTGACTACTGGTAGCTATATTTCATAATGATGATTATCAGTAGAGATACGTGGACATAATATAAAACAGAATGGGTGCGAACAAGTTGACGTATAAGATAAATAATGTATGATGAAACTACGAAATAAGGAGTTCTGTCAAAAAGTTTCCACCTGTTTTTTAACGAAATATTTATGATAAAAACTGTTTTATCTTAAAGGGTATTAAGCATTCACATAACATAAAGAAGTATTTCAAAATACGTTAGCTATATCAAAAAGTACTGCACGAATCTTTATGCGGTTTTCAGTTATATTATAGATGATATTCATATGGAAGTTCATAGTGTATAAACATACTCCAGGTTCAGTCTGGGTGTGCCACTAGTTACCTATAACAATTTTACATTTTACTTAGATGCCCTAGTGACCTGGTAAACTAATATCATGGTTGACCATAAACCTACTAATCAGAAGTTTACATCATTTGGATTTACGATATCATAACCACAGCAGTGTGTTCAGGGACTAAAATACCATAATAGTTAAGCTTTAAAGTTTATTCATAAGGTCAGGTAATTTGTTAATGGTATGGACCAGGGTTGTGGAGGTCAGATAGGCAGTCGTTCTTTGTAAAATACTGGAACCCAGCTGAATCTGGCTAGACTGAAAGCCGACCCCAACATAGTTGGGAAAAGGCTAGGCAGATGATGATAAAAGCAATAGAGTCAATTACATTTTATCCCTATTCGTGTTTTAATTATCAAAAAAGTTATTCAGCACTAAAATAACGTAATAAGTGTAATAAAATTACGTAAATTAATAAACCAAAATAACTTAATCGGGATAAATAAATAAACCCCTAAATTAAATATCCTTTAAAATCTCTCACTACGAAAGGCCCCAGGCGTCCTATAACAGTAGAATTTTTACTGCGACTACTCATGCCTTTGGTATGCATTAATAAAATAAGAGAAACAAGATATTATTTCACTTAATACTAATATAATTAATGTTGTAACCCATAAACAAGACACATTAAGATAATTAATTTTATTTATTCAATAGCTTTACAAATTGAGTCTCTTATTTTTCATTATTTGTTGCAATAAATTACTTAGATAAGAGGGGCATTACCAATAGTGCCCTATGTATAGTCTATGACGCATTTTGGCTTCAATTACAGTGGTCATTCAAGAGTAATGTCACTTTGCAGTGATGCGGCTGGATGAGCTAGCATCCGTGTCTGACGCTAGATAATAACCACGCATCTAAATTGACACTAAATGTCTTTCCCTATAGCGTAGTGATGTGCAAGGCTATGAATAGCGGATAGCGTGGCTGAAACACAAACTGCGGATAACTGGGTTGATGAGGTCAGATAGGTAGTCGCTCCTTGTAAAACACTGGTACTCAGCTGATTCCGATTAGACTGGAAGCCATAGTTGGGAAAAGGCTCGGAGGATGATGTGGCTGAAACACAAAATACTATTAGTGTAAATATAGTAAGGAACGGAACGGGCATAGTTGCACGTTTACGGTGTATGAATAGCTGAAAACAGCTTTGTTTGTAAGAGGACATAAAAGTTTAGAAATTATAGCTAAGACCGAGCATTTCATAAAAATATCGACGATGTTGCAATTTTTTGTGAAGAGGTTTATTGCGTAATTTAAAGTTTTAATATATTTATTTTTAATCAATTTACAATAACTCTAATATTTACATTAAGATAAAACTATACGCAGATAAATTCATGCCTTTCCTTTATTTTGTGACATTAGATAGGGACCCTTCCCTCTTGCTCGCGTCATAAGAAATAAACGTCATCAATTTTCCGTGATAAGCATTTATCTTTCTTTCTCGAAATATGAAAAAAAGTAATGCGATTTGAACGATTTCTACTTGAAAAATTATATCCAACCCAAAACAATTTAATTTTTCGAGGGTGTTGACATACTGGCTCTTTAAAATATGAGTCTTTCCCAATTACCTAATTACCTTTGTAGGTTAAAAATTCCTTAAATAAGATCAGTCGAAAATAGTTATAACTTCCCTGTCACTTTTTGTCAATATACATTTTTTAAATTTATGTAATTATATTTTTTATTCCAGAATATTTTTACCACTCCCTCTTCCAGACAGTTCTTAATCCATAAAATCACGGCTATTAATCACCAGCTATCGCTGTACCAACAATCAGTTCCCCACAAACCACTAATACTCGTATCCACATCACTAACCCCGATGACTGCACGCATCGCACGACACGTCATCTCATTACCGGCTTTATTGCAATGTAAATATGAGTCTTTCGAAATTACATAAGTAATTAACTTTTTAGATTAAAAATACAAAAAGTCTTCACATTAGATTTCAGTTGAAAATAATTAAACATTTAATCTTTTTTTTTTCCAGAATATTTTTACAATCATCCCTTTTAGACAGTTCTTAATCCACAAAATCACGGCTATTAATCACCAGCTATCGCTGTACCAACAATCAGTTCCCCACAAACCACTAATACTCGTATCCACATCACTAACCCCGATGACTGCACGCATTGCACGACACGTCATCTCATTACCGGCTTTATTGCAATGTAAATGTAAATAATTGATGCTTACCACGCAATGGGTAGTAAATGGAGTGTTGAGTAACCGTTCCAATAAATATGAATGTTTTATGTTTTTTTAGAGCTGATTTGTGTTGTAAGTTATGCTATGTTAATGTTACAGATGTTTTTGTGATAAAATGTTAGATTACACTATTTGTTGTTTATATTATTTTACAAACATAGGTCAATCACGTGAAGGTATTTTTAAACGTAAATTTTTGTAGACATGAAACCATCGGCATTGTTAAATTATTTATTGAAAAAATAAATGTTAATTAAAAAAAAACACTGAAAAGGCTGTGCACGAGGTCCACGTTCAATTTGATATGTTGATAAGTTATCAATGATAACAGAGTTCACCCTTCATGTTTCTGTAATACTCCATGAGCTATCTACTCAATGGACCCCAGTATTACTGAACTATTCATAGAATACGCCAAACTGAACAGGGACGGCCAAGTCCGATGTCTGCGGACTTAGACGGCCGTAGGCGGTTGTCCCAAACGTCCTGAACAATTGTTCAGTAATTGTTCCTACTTGCTCCCGTCAGGACCGATAGCAAGGATGTTACAAGAATTCCAACAGCCTTGACATTTCACAACTTCGTTATATAACCTGAATAATATAATTAGTATTAAACTTTTGTATCGATTTTGAAACTAGATTTGAGGTCGTTATTATTTTTTTAATTAATGTATTATTTTAGGTATGGTACTGGTGACCCCTGTTTTTTTGATAATTTTATTACCTGTTTTAACATATTTAAAAACTTCTTGGTAGCATATGTCACGCTGTGATAAATACAGATATGAATAGCTAGAAATACTGAGGTCTAGTCGTACTGTTGAAAAGTTTTGAATAAAATAAGAAGCTCTTTGCGAGCAATCCTGCGGCTTAACTTTGAATCCGGCTAAAGTTTTACTTTTGTAGCGATGAAAAGAAAATGTGGTGCGCACTAAGATAAGCATTTTGAATTTTAGACCGGTTTGAAGAACTGGCAGGTCTAAAAATTAGGATGTAAAATTATACAGCTAGGCTTTAACATAACATATGGCGAATAAAATATATGGAAATAAATCGAATTTTTACGTCTAAAATCAAAAAAACTTTGTTACTGTGAACTATGAACTTGGATGTAAATGTTATTATAATGGCCTTGAAAGTAGGTACCTAATATCGAAATGCCGTGTTGCTATTTAAAAATGTAATAATAAGAAAGAGAAGAAGAGGTCGAATTAAAAGGATAATTAAAATAATAATATTTTTTCTGCGATGGATCATACCTACTGCACGAGACTTGGATATATTTATTAGATTTTTACCCAATACCTATACATACTTAACAGTCAACAGTAACCCAAGTCATAGATATACAATAACTGTGAATAATATATTAAATTAATATGATGAAGGTCAAAGTTTTGTCAAATGTCAAATTCTTTCTAAAACCAGTTATCTTAAACAGGAAATGCAGTTTTCGTGTATTATATTTCTTGACAAATTGTCATAAAACCCAAACACATAAATTAATTAGATATCATATCAGTCTCCTTTGTCAAAATCCCAACTAACATTATAAATGCGAAAGTAACTCTGTCTGTCTGTCTGTCTGTTACGCTTTCATGTCTAAACCACTGAACTGATTTTAATTAAATTTGGTACAGAGATAGAGTTGACCTTGACAAAGAACATAGGATAGTATTTATCCCAGACTTTTGAAGGGTTCTCTTGGAAACGCGATATAACCGAACTCCACGCGGGCGAAGCCGCGGGCGGAAGCTAGTGTTGAATAAAGAAAAAAAAACGTTGTAAAAGGTAGCGTGAAATATCGTATTACTCATCCACTCTTTTAACCTTTAGCCCAAACTGTATAAAGCAAATATTTTATAATGTAGAAATAATTATTGTTTTACCTACCTAATTTGACAGTGTGCAAGATAACTAATAAATAAGAACTAAACCTGTTTTATCCGGTAGTGGACCAGTGGGTTACTGAGATTTTGTACATATAAATCATTTATATGTTAAACAATGTACGTGACTGGAATTAATGAAATTATTTAGTTGAGATAGTGCGTCACTTATATTTTCGATAAACACAAATAAATGATGAAAGGAACACTTCGTAAGTCTGACACCATTCTTACCTAGGGTATTTGGGTTGCCCGGATAACTGGGCTGAGGAGATCAGATAGGCTGGGACTGCGGTCCTTGTAAAACACGGGTATTCAGCTGCATTCGCGAAGACTGGAAGCCGCTGGACTGGAGCTACAACACAGTTGGGAAAAGGCAAGGCAGATGAGAGCACTTTCATACACATCCAGAACTGCCTACATTTAAAAAAAACTCTCACTATTCACGCTTGATTATAATTACATATCAATTCTATTAATCCAAACTGAACCAATTACTAAACCCCCTAATTCCATTACCCACACGCAATCAATTGCTTTGTCTCACAACATAATTAGGGTGCATCAAAATCCATTGAAGAAATCAAAACCAAGGAAGTGCCAACATAATAGTACACGTTCGCAGTTGGCACGCCTGCTAGATCCCGCCGGAACCGGATGCCGTGTTAATTGGATATGTCAGATGCCTCTAGCTTCACGCCCCGAGATAGTTTCCCTAGTTGTGCTTACAAGACATTAATTATTAGGAACTCGTCTGTTTGCCGTCAGTACATGAAACGTGGATTCGTATGCTATGTGCGAATTAAAATTTTGTTAGCGGCTGTTGATTTGTTGAGTGAAGCTGATTAGGGGTGCTAGTATTATCACTACGTTTCATCTCCTCTTTGGTTGTGTAAATAGAGCGACTGTCACTTGGTTCAAAGCTGTGTATTTAACCGTATATTTCGTAACATCATGAGCTTATTGCTCCTAAACTAAAAATTATAATCTCTCACACAATATTGAAATCGAAGTACCGTATTCATTAACACTCATTAACCACATTCCGACCAGTTCAATCATAAACAAAATGCCTTAAGCAATATGCCACCACAATCACGACCGTTCAGAAAATTGCAATATTTTTTTCTTCATGAAAAATGTAACACAATTGCAATTCAAGATCCAATATCTTACTGTCAATACACAGTTACTATCTGACAGATCTTAACCTACAAGAATACAACAAAAGACGCATCAAGTGGTGTCAATGTACTGTTTGAAGAAGATTCCACTGCACCCTGTCAGCCGGCGCACGATGGATTGATCGAGAGATTACTCACAAGATAACCTCATTTTTATAAATCATAACTGTATTATAAAGCTATCATAGCAATTAAGTGGCCAAAACATAGAAAAAATCATAAAGATGTAACTGATAACAACGGTATCTGATACCTAGACTAAAAATATGCGAAAAAACTTACGAATGAATTTTTGAACTTCGAATGAGCAAGATCGCTATCACGTAAAACAAAGATTCATTCGCTGTTGATGACTTGCTGTCCAACATACGTCACTCTGATGCGAAAAAGGAAATCAACTTGGCGAAATTTCATCTAAATGTCTTTAAATAAACGACGTAAAGCAAGCAGACCTGCTAAAGTAATATTTCAGAGTATATCTCGGGAAGAAATCTCCTGATATACCTAAAAGTAATTCTGCCGCTTAAGACTTGTGACTGACAAGATTGATTGATGTCTGAGTAACCGACAAATTCACTCCGTCTCCAAATGCGAAACTTTACAGGGAAACGGGAGAGCGTTTAACTTATGCCATTTTGAGTTTTCCGGTTTTTTTTAACGTTGACTTAAAGTAACTGTTTTGAAAATTTTGCCGAGTGCATTTGACTTGAGGAATAAATTGAGACTTTCTTAAATTTACAGAATCAATACAAATCGCTAATACACATTTTGTAGCATCAGAATGATTCACCCATCAAAAATATTTTGATAAACACCAATATCAGACACTTCAAAATTTCCCACTACACTCATCCGGCATGCCTATGTAAATTGTGTTGCTTTGTGACGTCACCAATGACCTCTGGTAGCGTCAGACTTTGACTTTACCGTAGCCATCGGTTATACGGTACTGAACCTTGAACTTCCTAAGAGATTTCCCCGTATGACTCTTTCTTATAAACCTTCTATCTAAAAGTCGGCTATGATTGCTTCTTAGAACTTTCGTGCATTTAGACTAAGTATTGGAGTTCCCATTGACCTATAGGCACACGGCTTAGGTTAAGGCAGTCTATACCTAACTTTAATACCTAAATGAAGAAGGGACTTGTAATATTAAGCTGTTAACTAGCTACAAGAGGCACTTATACAATACAATAAATTACCGAATAAATATGGATGGTTAAAAAACGAAAAACACAACATTATAAATATAACAAAAACAATGTCTTATTATACAAATAATAGAAATAGACAAAGAAATAAAAAAACAACATTTGTTTGTGACATAAGTTCCACTAGTGTTACGCTCGTAGGTACTATAGTAAAAAGTAAACAGCGTAAAAAGTCGTCCTAATTTCCATACTGACCCACAATCTCACTTGAAAGTCACCTATTCCATTCAACCTATTAATCGACTATTTACACGTGTTTCTTAAAAAAACATTATCAAAGTTGTTGTTAAACATTGCCACTTGGGAACGTAAATATTACGTTTAGAAATAGCTAGCAATTTTCGTGTACTCATATCATAAGTTTCATTTTAATTGGTTTTAGCTGTGTTATGATTACAAATTCTTGTAACATTATTACAATTAGGTACGTGAAACAGTTTAGTGAACAAATTAAACGGAGGTTAAACGTATTCGTTTATTTACCCCTTATGTGATACTTTATTTGTTTGTTTGACTATTTTCAAGAATATTATCAAAAGCTGTATTTCGAGGAATATTGGCTCCAAGGTATGCTATGTTCGAGGTGATTCACGTTAAGATACGAAGAAATTGGTGTTTTCCTAATAAAATGCCAGAGGATTCTTAGGGGTCAATTATAACATTTTCATTTTATAAGTTTGCCTACTTCACCTAGCAAATGATATCAGTAAACTATACACTAAGTAATACAAGATACACTATATAGAAGTATTTCAGACTGAAAAGACAGTCAAGTACGGAAGCTTTTAAAGGGAATGGTAAAAAAAAACTTGAAATGAAAATATTAGATGATATCACATATATTGGTATATATTTTGTGTATAACAGAAAAAGAAATAGGACATTCAAAAACTTAATTTTCAAGGACCGTTTTGTAACAATGCTTTAATTAAAGGACTCAATTATGCAAAAACACGCAAATTAAACTAGTTAATTAATTGATTAATAAGATACATGAAAATATTATAACAAGTTTGAAAATAATCGTGTTATTTAATTTTATTCTAAAAACAATGTTTACTTAAAGTTGTGACGTAGAATAATAAAATATAACACTTTATTATCTTGTGTCAATCTAAACTGTTTATTATGAAACTGGTTTTAGTTCTTATTTGTCTCATCTAGGTATAGACTTAATATTTGTTTAGTGCGAATATTATCATGGTCTTGTTTAACTTTGTGAAATCTTGTAAAATGTAGGGATTAAAGAAAACCTGATTTGCACGCTTGCAAAAATAGTCATATATTTTTTTATTTTTCACCAACTTCATAAATGAGAAGAGATTCGCAGATTTACTGTTTCTTTTGTAGTAATAGTAAATATCATAATTGTGGTTAAGAGAGTTTTTTAGGCATATGTTGCTGGGTTATCATTAATTTCGTTAACATTATGTGCGCTCGCTTGTCTACACAACACGTGTTTTTAAATTGATACAAAAGCACAGATCTTGTACATAATTATTGCTTAAGCCGAAATAATTGGAAAAACAAAGTATTTTTGTAAATGATCCGGATTCATCACTACCGAGAACAATTTTTTCAAAAATATTTAGACATTTACATACCATCAGCATAATTATTTGGGATTTTGGTCCTAAAGACCTCATAATGGCTAATTTACACTCGGATTACTGTCAGTTTTAGCTACCGACGTCAGTTACTGTTATCAACTGCATCCAACCCATAATGAATGACGTGAATTCTGGGTTTTATGAGCTTAAAATACTTTTTTTTAAGTTCTTGGTATTTACTAACTACATTGGGGATGAGTTCCAGGCTTATCCGCACGCAACTTAGTATCAGTCTTGTATATAGCACGACGAATTTTCAGACCCAGTTATACAAGTAACTGGACGCCCCTAGAAGAACTGGTCGTCATATTTCCTTGATTTTAACTACCCATCAGAACTGCCAAAGATGTACAAATTGTCGAATTGCCAATCTGATACAAATGGGTCTCATCGGAACTCTAATCAACGGACCCAGTTCACAATTATGTGTGCATTACGTAAACAGTGCCTACAATAGGTCGGTGACTATCATTGAATCCTGCCCACATGTGGCGCATAAGTTCTAAATGCGATATTAATGCAGTTATCTCAGAATTAATGTTTACATTTCTACATTCCTGCAAAACTAGTATGTTTGCGATTCGCATTACTTCTAGTTGCGTAATGAGCCACTAAGTTGCAAGGATGTTCGTAGAATTTGTACTAGAATAATACCTAGTAGTATTGTTTGTGTGGTGAATAAACAATGTTTGGAAAATCTGCAGGATGTGTATTTCTATCAAAGTATACCTCTAGAATTGGCTTAAATACGAAGTAGAGGCTCTTTTACGATCACCATCATCTTCCTAGCCTTTTTTCCAACTGTTGAGGTCGGCTGTCTTTTACGGTGATATCATTGCTGTCACTCGATAAAACAAAAGATAACTCAATAGGAAATTATGAGTACTATAAATCAGTCTAAGTTTCAAATTAAGGATCCAAATGTATCATGTACATAAATATTGAGCTATGTAGATACATTGTACCCACAATATTGCAACAAGACAGTGGAATTTTGACAGCTGGTAAATTGGAAACTGGGGTTCAATTTCAATTCTGTATAACGTAATATTGTTCGACTATGGACAACACTATCATCGATACAAGCTTTGCACTAGGAGCTTGTCCGATGTTTCTAGAGGTAAAATAGTTTTCGTTCATATAGATGGGGCATAGAACGCGTAAAGATGTTTGAATAATTACTGAAAATTAAAACAAAGGGATTTTATTTCCGTCGTATGTAGATATATTATAGGATTATAATAACTGCATAATGAAAACATATAATATATGCAAAAGTCATTGACTCACTGGATAATACCTATAATATGAGGGTTATTTAAAACATCTCGCGTTTTACCAATTAAGCAAGATTTGAAGACGGAAAGAAAATGCTAAATTTAGCTTTATTTAGCTTCGTAACATTTGCGCAGATTTAGTGATTGCTAAGTTTATATTGCGTAGCTATTAAAACATTTAAATTCCTTTAATTTATAAGAAGGGACTTGTGAACAATTAAGTTTATAACGTTTAATTTTATACTCAGGCACGGCAGCTCCGCTTCAAAATCTCGCAATATCATTATCGAAACTTGAATTAGTTCGCAAGATCGTTAATAAAAGAATTTTAACGCCTCGACCCTCATTTTGTGAGACTAAAAAAGAAGAATTTAGTGTCCGACTTAGCGACCAATAGCGTCTCAGAGCAATTTAATCTTACGACTCTTATACCCGGATACGAATTCCCCAATCAGGGGAGCATTCAGGCTTGTTCGTACGCGTGGGTTTTGTACACTAAAACACCGAGAAGTGTACACATGAAGTACCTACTCATACACATGCCAATCAATATGGAAATATTCTGGTAACTGTTTGCTGCACCTAACGGACGCATGCTGTTATTTCGAATAATCGTACCTCATCTAACATTATAGAAGTATCTTACAGATCCTAATTAATTCGGCATTCAAATATGCAACTAGGAAACATTATATCGACCCTGCCTCTACATATCTCGTACAATTTCAGAGAACTCAAAGACGAACCATCACTCAAAGGAGTTTTCACCCGATTTCCCGATGACTGATCACTCCATTCCCTACACACTCTGTGTCTAAAATCATAAATCACGCATTTATTTCGTGAGGCACGGACCGTTGCGGCATCGGGACGTGCTTATCTGTTATTTGCAGCGAGAACGCAGCGTTCGCGTTCGCCGAGCGGTTTTCACCAACATATTGATAAATATTGGCCAGCACTAGATATAATGGCAGCGGTTTGTTGATTGTCCGTTCGAGTACAGTAAATCTAACGCTAAGTGTGGTACGAATGGCCAGTGTACACGAATTATTGCTTAATCGACTGGATTTATGCCAATAGATGTTTGTTTCGAATAATGTTGCGTTATGAAAGTGATTATATGAGAGGTTTCCTCCAACTGGCTCTTACTACGGACGCGCTAAAGAGAAGTTTTCCATTCAAAATTTAAAATAACAAGTCCTCTAAGATTTAAAACCTCATATCCATTTAGAAGTTCATTGTTAAGTGCAAACAGAACTAATGATTTTTTTTAATAACTAAAGGGGAGTACCTAATATCTAAAATGTCTTTTTTTCATATTTGGTATAATTATTTTGTAAATCTTATGAATTAGCAAAGATGAAGATGAGATCCCATAGCCTTGGTTATTGCTGATCTTAATTTTAAATATTATATTAAATGCGATCTAAATAAATAAGATGTTCGTCAACAGGATGTGACGTAGGACTGATACAAATTATATAGACTGTTGTTTAATTTATCAACCTTTATCTTGATCTCAATCAAAATAATTTGATCAAAGTTAAAATTCTGGAAAATTGATGTATTAAAAATTTCCATATGACCGATACAATATCACTCTGTAAAGCTCACATACCTAATAATTAAAAGTGTATGGTAATACATTTATAGGCATATCAATTCCAATTTCATTGGGAACATAGGGTCTTGAATTTCATGAACTTACAACCATGACAACCGCTTTTAGAACAGTCACCTATCAAAAAGAAGCTCTATTAGTTTTGCTTAGGCGGCAGTCTTTTCGTATACTGCTCATAGAATAAAACTGTATCTAGTCTATTCATAGGAACATGGCAATGAGTACCTGGAAAAAAAATCTATCACCTTATTTAGGACTTTTTGATATTACCTACCTTAGTACCTACCTACTTTTATTAGTAGGTATGTGGTTTAGGAATTATGTTCAAAGCTTTAGACTTACTCGTAATTGACGTTGGTGGCTGCTAAGTCTTGCTGTCGGCTATCAATCATCAGCTCGTAGCCGGTAAACGTGCAGCGACGGACGTAAGCCCCTCTGTGTATGCCTCCCTGTGAACCAGAGAGGAACAATATGCATATGGCCGATATACCTATTTTTACTATATAACCAGTATTTATTACCAGTGATGTTGTTCGTCAGATTTCTATGAGAACTACGCTCCGCATTGATATGAAAAGTAGCCTGCCTTGGGCTTTAGGATATCATCTTTCTCCATGCGAAATTTTATTTGAATTAATTTAGCCGATTGAGTTGAAAAAAAGTACCTACATAGGTAATTCACAATGGTATTTACAGTATTTGTTGAAAGTAGCACACTCAACTGTTTCTATACTACCATAGGAAGAACTTATGTAGGTATAGTACTTCTATCCTTCGTTCAATCGAACAGGCAACCCTTTCAAGTCATATCTATGGTAAATTTTAGGTAAACTGACCCAGATCAGGAGCAAGCAAAGATTCAAAAAAATCAAAATCACATTAGCAGCATTATCAAAATAAAATCAGAATCATCCCAAATCAATGTCCTTATTCTAAATAAGGTTCCCGTATTAATAATATTATGTTTCCACTACACGCATATAGAGGTGCTCAAACAAGACGGGGCTTACGGTAGTTCTGTAAACACCGAACGCATCCATCAACGAAGCTTAATGGCTTATCCAAATCAATTAGAAACTTGAGGCTTATGTTTAGTATCAGATCGCTTGTATGCGTATTATGTTGGTTGCGTTACGCTTGAGTTTGGCTTGGTGACTTTGGGAATAATAAAAATGCTTGATTTTTATTGATTAATGGATGTTAAAAAACTGATTTCTCATATTGGTGGTTACCACTAGGCACCTACCCTCCGAGCGGGCTGCTAACCCTGCTCTAGCGACTCCACTCTGACCGGCCGATGAAGGCAAGCCAAGAGGCGGGAGACCTATCCCCCGTCATGCTTTTGGGCTTTTTGGTTATAAATAATGAGAATTTTGTGTCGAGGTTGTAAGACCAGACCAGCCAATTGCCGTCCACTGCCTGCCTCCTTCCTCAAATAGAAACTTCACGCCAATTAAGTCAGTATTGGAAACATACTACGATAAAATATATTTTTTATACTAATGCAACTTCTGTCTAATCTCCTAGTTTTAGATGAAATAGCTTTTTATAGGAGGCTCTAAATGGAACCATTGCATATTTACACTACACTTGTGAGCTAGCCATTGACACAAAATGAACAATAATTAACTTTATAATCCGCGAGATCCACCGCCTAGACTCCCATAATTAATTTATTTATATTGCGTCAAAAATGTATATAAATTAACATTATGTCAAAGTGACACTCGTCACACAAAGATTGGCTTCCTTGTTCACAATGATATATTATTCAATTTAAACGCTTTGACGAAAAAAAAGACCGACTCATCGGAATGTGATATTTAGATCATAATTATTCCGAAATACATTCAATCTTTATGAACTAACACGACTTTGTAATAACCTATATAATGTTTATGTTGTCCATAATATTTTGGTATGAATTATTATTTCCTTTACATTTATGTTTCGTCTCAACAAAAGAAAGAACGAAATGTTAATGAGATTGTTCGTTGCAGTTCGTTTGACAAAAAACGCTGCAATAAATATTGCTAACTCGATGTTTCTAGGATATCGATATTTCAACGAATAGGTATCGATTGGATTCTATAATTAAAATTCCAAATGCTTTATAAAGGAAGTTATTATAATGATCATATAAATAAATAAACTCTATAATTGCTCAATTAATTTTACCAACAGATTATGTCGGCGCAGCGCTGACTACGGGAGGAAATTAAAATACCTAGATTGAAATCTAGGACCTTTTCCACGTTTTACTTATTCCTTGTATACCTACATAAAAATAATATTTCTTTAATAAATAATTACTCAAATATAAAGTTAAATTATTTTCGAACCTTTACCATCTTTAGGATATTTTTCCTAGATAATTTTGGTTGGTGCAATCGGACATAAAACTTTAGTAAAATGTCTATGAGTGCAATCAAAGGGTTGGCTTATAAACAAAACAAGTGCAATAAGGCCGACACGATCAAAGCAAAAGTTTGACCATTTCATTAACTTACGCTTCAGATGACGTCGCCAATTTTTGCTTTTTCACGTCTCGTCGTTCCCATCGATTTTATTTAAGCACTGATCCTATTAACAGAAAGAAATACGCCTGTTTTGGAGTTATGCCCGATTCGTCATTTTAGTGATTTGGCATCCATAAAAAACGTGTCCCAGTTGGTCATTCAATAAAATATTTTATTTTGCTTAGTCCCAATTGGTCATCCGTACTTTATTTTGTAAAAAGTACTGTCAACAAGATAAGCTTTACAATATTGTAATATGTTTTTTTTTATTTATTTTGGTTATGTTTTTTCCGAACATGGCAAGACGCTATTAATAAAATCGCGATTTCAACGGCGTCACACACCGCACGGCCAAAACCAAAATACCAGGATCGCATAAATCAGATGAGTAATATACCAATCAACGAGTGTCCATGGAACTGCCCACCGTGTACTAGGACCGCATAACTTACAAGAGTATAGCAGTCAAGAGTGTCAGGATTTTACGTTTTTTTCCTTATTGTAGATAAACATACCAATTTACACCATCATTCATCATTTTTATGTATACAATCTCTTTTCTAGTTATGGGCCCCTGGTACTTTTATTACCGGCACAAAAAGTATGGAGTCACATTTTCGGGTTTATAAAATGCCCATGTTGTCTGCACCTGTGTTTTAATGTAAATTTTATTATATTTATATGAGAGCTATACCTTTACCTACATCGAAGTTTTTCATTTAAAATTTCTTCTAACACTTTTATTTCTGACGGTACTCTGATACGTGAAATTTTATGCGGATGACGAATCGGAACACAAAATTTAAATATTAAATTATTTATTTTGCTCGAATGACCAATTGGGATTTGATGTATGGAAAAAATAGTTGGTGACCAATCGGTACTAATGACAAATTGGGAATAACTCCTGTTTTGGTGTACAGAATGAGTCGGTATATAATGGTCAAAATAAATGTACCTCAAGTTACCAATATCCAAGTCCCTAACAATCTTGATTCAACAGATTTATCATCATAACTTTATTCAAAAGCAAGCCTTGCACACAGTTTGCTACACACCAACCAAAAGTAGTTAGTAAAGTTACTAAAAAAAAGTTAAATTTGACCTGCATTCTGTTTTTTCACAGTCCTCTATAACACAGCTCCATACCCATTTAATACACCACAGAGTAACATTAATACTTAAAAATAATCTTTATTATCTTAGGATTTAGTACAAACAGGTCCACACGAATCCACGTATAATAAGCGCTTAATTGAATTAAATTTTCACATTTCCCGAAGTCGTAACGACCGTGGTATAAGCACCAATAGTAGTTCCATTTTAATTGATTAAAACAGATCTACTGAATGGGAATTTAAATTAAGTAATAGAAGTTAATGGAACCGAGTTATGAAAGTTCATCAGTGGCTTTAACCTAGTTCCATAATAATGCGGTAATAACAATATGAATCTAGAAAAGGTTTCTTATGAAAATGTATGATTTGCCAAGGTAGTCTAAGATGTTACATCTTTTGCGATATTATTCTATGTAAACGTAAAAACAAAATGTGTAATACCATTATGACAACATTACAGAAAACTAAGCAATACTAAGCGCTAATTGTTCAGTAGTTATAAAAAAACAAAGTATGAAACTCAAAACCAGATACACTATTTTTGCGACGTAGATTTTGTTTATAAGAACCAAAAAGAAAGTTAAGGAAATTCCCACGCCATACATTCTAATTATTGAAATTCCGCTTTATATTTAAACAACCAAACTAATTTAAAACTCCAACCTTATTGAGTTTAACATAATGTAACTAAAAGAGAAAAATAGAAACAAACTGATAAAAAAGTTATCGTTAAATATCTTGATTTCAAAAGTGATATCATTTAAGTATACCAAACAGGAGAGGTGACATTTGATAAAAAAAAAATCTTTATGATAACAAAATATTTGCATCCAATCAGTATTTACGATTTCAATATGTCATCAATATATTCAAAGCTGACTTTAGAAAAATGCGAAACTAGGTGGGCAGTGTCTCCTTAGAAGTCAATTGATATCACAAGACAAAGGAATCCGAAATCGAATAAAAATAACATAAACATAAAGGAATGTTTACAATATTTCGACTCCCACGCAAGAGGCTTGTTTTCGAAACTGCTCTAGTTTCTTGTTACTCTTTTTTAAATGTTTGATTTTGTTCAAAACAAAACCAGTGATGAAATGAAACATTTGGATGTCACATAAGACACCAGGGTCGGTTGAAATCGCAATGTCCTTGTCTGAATCGCATTTTTGGAATTATTAAAACTATTGATTATTTTCAATATTTGTTAGGATTCTCATGTTACCTATAGCCAATGATTTATCTCGATGCCATATTAATTCGCTTGATAAACGCTTAAGTGAAATCTTTAGCAATGACATTAATATTCTATCAAAAATCCGGTAGATAAGCTTAGAGTTAATTGGCCAAAAATTCCTTTGAATTCTTCTATGCAGTCACGTCATCTTAGATTGAGCCATCATTGTCAGTTTCCGCATAATATTTGATATTTTACGACCGAAAAATGATCAATTAACATTCCTGCCAAGGCAACATGCCTATTTACAAATAAAATCTAATTTGAAGATTGAACTAAATGCAATTTGCGAATGTTCGTTCTGTTGTTATTGTAAAAAAAGTAGCCTAAGAGTTTCCGGAGCTTGAGTTTATGAGATGCGTTTTTTTAAGCCACGGCGAATCTGAGGTCATCGCATTTCGGCGGCCTTGCCCGGTCGCCGACCAATGACCATCGATGACACTACGACCCACGACATTTGCAAGCACGAGCTCGTGTTTCGGATTACGGACGTTCGATTCATAATAAACCTTAATTCCAGGGAATAAGATATAATTTTCAATGCCAGTTTCGTTTCGGTTTGAAACGTAGGCGTCTGAGTACTAATATTTGTTTGACAAAACACCTAAAACAGATAAATTGGAGCAGTGTTTAGCTAATGTGTCCAGTTTTTGTTCTAGAATGTTTAATGGAAATCCGTTTTTGTGACGCATTTGATCCAATAATGTGCTTTTGTGTTTATGTTTGATTTGAAATCATAATGATCTTATTTATTGACGTTTTTAAGTTTTTACTAAACATGTTTGTAAGCTTTTGCAGCTTTATCAAAATAATAAAAGAACGGTTATCTTCTCCAGTGTCATTCTATTTTATTTATTCGATAATAAAACCCAAAAATATATGTTTTCTGTCTATGTCTCTGCAGATATGTAGGTATACCTAAGTAGCGTTCAGCGTTCGATTAAATCTCGATAATTAAAAATACATTTATCGAATTCTATCTAAAAATATAACATAGGCAAAAAACAAGCTATTTTCAAAAACAAAACACGACACGTGTATAACCCACCACGTGATAAATCGTTTTAAATTATAATAATTTAAAATCCATACTAATATTATAAAGAGGAAGACTTTGTTTGTTTGTTTGTATCCTAAAGGCTCCGAAACTATGTGACCGATTAGAAAAAATATTTCACTGTTGGCAAGCGCTGCTCTTCCCGAGTAACATCCTAACTAATATTATAAATGTGAAAGTAACTCTGTCTGTCTGTCTGTCTTTTCTTCACGCCTAAACTACTTACCCGATTTGTGTGAAACTAGGCACAGACATAGGTTGGGACTTGAGAAAGGACATAGGATAGGTTTTATTACAAAAAAGTATAAAAATATCTGCTGGAAGTCACTATTCCATGCGAACGAAGTTGCGGGCAAAAGCTATAAAGCGCCTGTTTTATACGATTTTTAGTCGATTATGTAACAGAATTGATTAGTAAGCCAAATATGGATTCTACAAAACTAGATTACTTACTTATAAATATTATGTTTTGAAGCATCCTGTACTGCAAAGGTTAACTATACAGGTAGTGACGAATTCTGAAAACTCGGTTCTTTGTTGGATTTTTTTGCATTAAGTTTTCAATGTAAATAGAGCATTTAATGATGCGTTTCTTGTAAATTATTTGAATAGATGAGGATTCGATGCAAAATAGAATATCATCTTTATTTATTTAATTCTACGTACAAAATATTAAGTTATATGTAGAAGTAATTACGTTATTACGACTCATGTTTGCGTATAATTTTCAATTATTATGAAATTAATAATTAATATTAATGAAAATTATAATAAGCCATGAGCATATAGGAAATTAGAACTACTTATTCTTAAATATAAGTTATGGGCGACCTTATTAACACAGATGAAAAAATAGCAAGTCATTCAAACCTAAGGACATAAGTAGCCTTAACTTAGCATATAATCCTTAAGAACATTTACAATCTTTAACTTCTGGAGAAAATTTAAAAGGTCAAAATAAAGATTAAATACTGAAGCTACCGCTACAATAACTTTCCTAGAAAATTTCAAAGCGGTTCGCACTTGACTATCATCGTAACTTTTGACCTAGACCTTTGGCGGCACGATTCTTAGTAACCTGCTCTTTACACGCCTATATTGACGTTTGACGGCTATTGTTAGTTAAAGTATTGTGATGTGTGTCTATTAAACACACATTTTTTTAATAGTTATTGATCTGACAGTAAAAAATCTAACGATTGTATCAAGGAGCCTGCGAAAGTAAGAAAAAAATGCCGTTACGTGTTTGATAAATCTTAAAAGCCTTAAGAAATGGGTCAGATAAGAGTTGTATAATTATTTTTGATCGGTGATGAGAGCTCAACTTCTTATTGTATAGGTACTTTTGTGCCTATTTCCATTTATGATCAATTATAAGAAATTGGTTGTTTCAATATATGTAGTGTTGGAAACTTGGAGATATCATGTTTTTACTAAGTGACTAATATATACAAATGTCCTAAAGTGGCTTCTCATAAATATTATCTTTGTCTGGTATTTCGTCGTCATTATAACTTTTTAGGAATACATGTCGATGCACTGCTGATCTAATCAATATTTTTCTCTACTCGTACAAAGCACCTACTTGAAATTAAACTATAGATATAGCCTACGGAATTATAACTGGAAATACTTCTACAACTGCGTCGTTGTGATAAACTTTTTGGGTCAGTTTGCGTGTCCCAGATGTCAGAGAACACTTAATGCTATGCTAATGTAAAAGTGAAATGTAAAAATAGACTTCGAAAAATCCAGCTCTTAATATTAAGTTCCGTACTTTCCACTTCGAAGATCATCAAGGTCGTCATTTATTACTTTAGTAGCTTAAAACCAAATCTGTGATTTCATTATATTTTTAGCGACATCGAGTAGGACGCGAAACACATAAATTCAAGAAATTATGACCGCATTTCTTATTTAGACTTGAAGTCATTAGTCACTGTACACGAATGCATTTTATTATCAGGTCCTGTTCTATACCTACTTATATTTTCGCTCAGTTTGGTACATTAACACCTAACGGGCACACGGCCCGAGTGCAAGCATATCGATGTCAGAATAAACAACAACTTAGAACAACATACCGATTAATGTTTTTTTCGCATCTGACACAGAATCAATGATTGATATCTCACTTACAACTGACCAATCCAGGCTTTAGTGAATTATGTTTGTTCATAAATGTACACTCACGGCGAATGGTGTGTTAATCAATGTTTACTGTTAGCAATGAAGGTTCAAACTTATAATTATCGCTCATTCAAATACAATAAATTACTAAAACGTATGATTGATATTTTAATTTCGGACGCCTAACTGTTTAGTGAATTCGATGACCTGGAGTTCTCAATGTTTTAGAAAATCGCCGTAACTCAAACAATAGAGGTTATTCCAACAAAAAAAAAGATAAAAAGAAATGGCCTATTATTGGTCGTAATAAATCGGGCACATTAATATTGTCCATCAGCAAAAACTTGGGTATTGTTCGCTTTGACGTGAATGATAGAGGATCTCACCGTTATTTTTGGTGATATAGGTACACTTGATCTTTGCCCACGGAAGAGGTGTTACACCGTTAACCATTGTCGATTGTATGCCACATAATGATCCGTTTGCTGACCACTTAGTTGCCACTGACGATAAACTAACAGACGGAATTCACGTCTTGTTACACTAAATAAGGCCCACAATTTTCAATAAGTATTACTTAGGTACCTAATTTTCTTTTTTCAAATTATATACTTCATCCTAAATTGATTCCCTTTGCAAAGAGTGGTGTCATAAACAATAATTAGGGTCCCATTATTAAATTCAATCTCGCCTCCATAAATTGACGCATAATAAAGCGTCTAAATAAAACCACTATTTTATACTAAATTTGCGGCTTCCATCGGATTTAATGCGCGGATCCGGCGTCGTACTCAATAACAGTTCGTTCGTGGTCCATTACTGAGAACAGGAACCTGTAATGTTCAGTATGCAGGCTATTAATTTTGGTTCGCGGGCGGATGTCGTGAAGGCGTCGCTTAGCCGCGGCTGGCGTCTCGCGCAGGCGCCATCGCAGCCACGGCGCGCCGCTTGCGCATAAATATAACCGCCTTATTGTTGCACCCCGATCAAGGAGTAAACAACGTTGGAACGATTCCGTGGACTGGCCAGTTTCGGTGACATATCGAATACATTAAATATACCACATTCCTTCAAACCTGTTCATTAAAATTAGTCTTTTTGATCACATTAATTCATTTTGATGGATAATTAGCATTTTCGCGGACTTTGCTAAGCATAGTGTCTATTTGGGACTAATAGGTATGACTTAATATTTTGAAATCATATTTCAATCCAAGTCTTATTTTATCATACCTACTAAAAAAATTTTGAACATCAACTTCAGGATTTGGTACCTACTTAGGTAATACCGGGATTAGGATTGAGTTACATGAGATGTGTATAATAATTCTTTCTTTACATTATGAGTAAATCCTTGCTGAGATACCTATTGTGAATTATTGCTTTTACTTTGTAGGCGGTGCTGTCACTTCAGCACTTTACAATTTCAAAAACAAAGGTTAAAGGGCTTTATGTGTCAATCCTTGTAAGTACTTTGTTTATTGACGTCAAAATTATTCTTAAATTACAGTGCTTATAATGAGCACATTTTGTCGCCATAAAAGATCATCAAACGAACAAGGAAATGGCAAATATATCAATCTTATATTAGTTATAAATACCATGAATATTATCATAATTAAATGGCAAATTAAGCAGCAGCCGTTAATCATTCGATTGTCGGGCCCTTAATTATCTCATTCTTATCTTAATCCTCATACATTTATAATCTCTGACGTAATGCGTGTAATAAATTGATTTGTAAGGCGAAACTAATTATGCTATGATAAATCAATTAATTTTAACAAATAAGCGAACTGTTGCATTCTTTCGAGAGGTCGTTTTGTTCGTACGTGGAATCTCTAAAGGCTACATTGAGAGTTTAATAGGTACAGGAAGATATTATTATAAGTAAATATCTCTTGAAAAGATGGCCTCGATTGTGACGGTACTTCTGGATAAGTCCAAATCGTTTCATAGAAACCTTTGCTTTATATTCTTGATTGAAACCGCATTATGAGATTGGAATAGAATGTTCTGAGCCGATGCGCACGATTTGCTTTCAAAGTTTATATCTTTACATATTATACTAGTGAGCAAGTGTCGTGGTTTCCGTGTTAGAATAAAATACTAGAGCTTTTCAGTTGGGTTCTGTACCTACATATGTATAATTACCTACAGATTTAGTAGACATTACCGCAGACTTGGGGGTCCGCGCTTTTGGTTAGTAAATTTAATTTTCTACAATAATTAATTACAATAATCGCCGTCTTGGCCTCACTATCTTATTCTACTTACTTGATCTTAAGACTATGAGAGTCCACCGCTTATTTATATGTATATTTACTGTGTTAAGACACTTAAAAGAAAAGTCGATATCAGTTTCATACAAAATGTATTGATGTCTTTAAGAGGTTAATTAAATCCTACTAATATTATAAACGCGAAAGTTTGGATGTATGGATGTTTGTTACTCTTTCACGCAAAAACTACTGAATGGATTTTAATGAAACTTTACAATAATATAGCTTATACATAAGAATAACACATAGGCTACAATTTGTAAACATATTGTTCGAAATACTAAACCTGCGCAGACGAAGTCGCGGGCACCAGCTAGTATTACAATAACAGTACAATATTTCCATAACAAAGATTTTTTATAACTTATTTCCTTGATCTAAATAATTGATGCTCATTTTTGTCAATAATGGAACAATAATAACATAAAGGTCAAAAATGATATCAAAAATAATTGACAAGATTAATGTTCAATCAAAAGTTTTTTAAATGCAAATTGCAAATTCTTAATCCTCCAATTTAATGCTTATAAAATGCCAATCTATCGACAGAAACATTACGGGTTAAAAATTAGTCATAAAACAGCAGGAGTATTAATTATTTTGTAATTTTGACTCCTCTTAAATACTTTTGACAAGGGAAGACATCTGGTAGATTCAACCGAATATTATAGTATTATTTTTAATTTAAAATATATACCTAATTAAGTATACTGAACCGCAAGATTAATTTTTAATGGTAACAAAGTCGCCCAATATTAAAGTAGTAATTAATCAGCTGTTAAGCATAATGTGTGAACAATCATTGTAGAAACTTGATCGTTAATTAATTATATCGTCAGTCGGTAGCGCCTTTATGAGCCAATTAATGTTATTCTTATGAAAACAGAAAATGGCCGATTGATTTTAAGAAAAATAATACGCACGATACACGTGATTAAACCTAAACTAAATACTCATACGTTTTTTTATAAGGTTAAAATTAACTTTTTTGTTAATGGAAGTAAACGTCCACAGCGCGTCCTAAAATATGTTTCATTGATTTATCTTTTCATTTTTCGTAACCACATTGCGGTATTCTGACAGCTTCATAATCAAGTTGACAGCCGTGAAGAATGCTATACCTACTCCTAATTTCTTTTTTAAGTCGTCCATCAAAAATGTGGCACAAAAGTTCAAATTATATTCGTTTTTTTTGAAAACAGAACCCCAAATTTCATATAAGTCGTATTTAGAACAAAAAGAGGAAGACTTGAAATAAATGTCATGGTTGGTGGGCGCGACATACGGTGCCAAAATCTCGAGTAAGGACGGCCGCGAAGGTCGCATTCCGTTGTCAAGTTTATTTCTTTTTTCCAAAGAGCCGATGCTCCCGAATAAACTGGCAGGTTGAGGGTCGATCACATCGCCAGCAGATTCTGGCAGTTTCTGACGAAAACCTGCTCCAACAATAAAGAACCCTAATTACTGGCAGTCAGTAAAATGATCATTAAAACGTTGACGCTTCTTTCCGGAGCCGAGAATGCAATACGATAAAATTCATATTTTATTAAGACTTTGTTCAATTTGTCAAACTTGGTCTTGAACTCAGCATGAGTTCTTATGGAGGAAACAAGCTCTTATGATCCATACCTAGTACATAATATTATGATGATTACTTGAAAATACCTGAAGTCCATCAATTTTGGCATTTGATTGGAATGTTAAGACCCAATTTAGGTGTTGTTAAATAGTCTGGTATTTTATACGAAGATCAAAACTGATCGAATTAGCAGTTGCTAAATTCGATTGATATTTTATACGAGATCAGTTTCGAGATATTTTGCTCTGCAAGTTTGTTACAATGTCATACCAATAAATGTTTTACGATATCATGATGGCAGTAAGATTCGTCTTCATTTCAGACTAAATAATTACAAAGTATTAATTGCTGGGTCGTAAATATAAATGGCAGTGACTTCTAAATAATATTCCATTTAACTATTAATGGAATGTTATCATTTAAGCATCGTACGAATATAACAATTTGATTGCTTCAAAGCTAAATTGCTTAATATCATGAGTTTAATGCCATTTGCAGATATTTGTCAAAGCTGAATGGAGATCGACCTTAGATGAACTCCCAAATGATTTAAACTATGAAAGTTATACTAAGATGAATGAAGAAAATATGAGTAATTCGGTGCAAATTATTGGTAAAGAAAGGGTTTGTAATTAAAGAAGACTTGATAGCTTTATTAGCAGAGTTGCAATACATCCATGTCTCGAGCATGCCAATTGTAGAACTCATGCAATAAAACAAAAATAACACTGTTATCAGGCTGCAATGGCGGTAATTGGTGAGCTCTTGAAAGATAATTAATAACTTTTTTATAACTTTAGTTAGCATGATCACAGGTAATCGAAACTGCAGATACGGGGTCATTGAACTATAAACAATAACAATGGAAGCTTCAAGAGTAAGTACGTGCATACCTACAGCAAAAATGGATTTGAGGAAAAAATTACAAACAAAACACTGTACTTACATGACAATAATGCAAATATTAGTTTAGGGAATTAAAACAATATTTTAAAGTTATCGGAGCAAAAACGATGAAACTGAAGAGCCAATTGAAACCCACAATTGTTTGTTTAAGTGAAGCAATAATAACGTATTTGGAAAATGAGTAACAAAAAGCATACAACCGATGTATGTATGTAGTAGCTTAAGTTTTATATATAGAGAGATGTATACAAAACTGTTTTATCTGTGTTCACGTACGACAATTCAAAAGGGTAGGTACTGCTTTGCCCGGGTAACTTGGCTGAGTAGGTCAGATAGGCAGTTGCACCTTGTGCAGCACTGGGATACAGGTGCATCCGGTGAGACTGGAAGCTGATCCCTACATAGTTCGGAAGAAGCCTATCCAGATGGTGTATGACAATTCAAAGGTAAGTCATGAAGATACCCCAAATCAAAATTACACTATACAACAAATAAGACTCAATCGTCTGCCAGCCTTAACGAAAGAACCATGTAAGAACGAATGTATGTACTCGTAAATACATGACAATCCCGAACAATCATGTTGTGAAAGAACATTACACATTACAAAATATTTATGTATCATCTGTAGTTCCTTAAAGCTGAGGGTCATGACCCAGTGTGGTGTCACCTTCTTCGCGGCCTTTACTCACTATCTCTATATTTAGCGAAACGCACTGTATTGTTGATCTCCACGGAGTAATGAAAGATGAGTGGAGATGCCGTAAGGCATGTAGGTCAGGCCTATTTTCTAGGTCTAACTAGTACGGTGTACCTACATGGCCAAAACTATCAGTTAGGAGTGATGTAACGCGTTCGGGTTCTTTGAAATATCTGTCAACGATTTTTGGCATTTCAAAAATGTTCGGCTCCAAAGAAGACGTTTCAGGGGGAAAATAGTAAAGTTCCTCGTCCACCACTTTTTACCCAATTTGGCGTGCTACTTTCTTAGGAGATTTTGCGTTATAACACCTCCGCTGTTCATTTGTTTCTCCATGTTGATCCCTCTGTGAATTCTACTGACGAACTTCGCACTCTCGTAGGACACGCGACTTTCTAGGTGAAGGACCGATATGAATAGAGGTCAGAAATAGAAAAGATTTTATCAATTTGCTAAGTGACTGGTAAATTGTAGTTCTGAGTTGGAAATTATTTGATAAGATGTGACCGGCACGATACTGTCGTAAAAATATATTTAAAGCGTTTTTTTAAAGACAATCTAACGCAAATATTATTTGTTGAATGTTAGAATTGCAAAAAGAATTAGCTATTGTAATTTTAAACCTAAATCAATAAATAGTAGTAAAACGAACGAAGAACATTCAACTCGATACAGATGCACTGTTGAAAATTAAAGTGGGATGCAGACCGTAGAAGAGCAAAATGTATTTATCGGTTGATTCTTGTACCTATCGATCATAAATATATTGGTTAGGCATTATCAAAAACAATGTTTTTTATTTCTACAGCAGGACATTATTTATGAACCGACCTGATTCTGCCCACGAAGGTCTAACCCGACATTAAATAAGAAGTAACGTATGAAGGACGAAGTGATACAATTGGTTTGGATGAGAACAGACAGATTTATGTTAATTTCGTTGTATACATATTTTTTATGCGTAAAATACAAAATGCACAAAAACATGAACGCATTTCGTTGATGTAGGTACACCTATTTATTTGGATAATAAATAGACCACTATACAGGTCAGACGTTAACGAACTGCTATTAGTAAATTTTATATAAGTTACAATAAAATAACTTAAGTATTTAATGGTGGTTGCAAGTGCTACATTTAACGGTTTAACAATGCGAAATATACCTAGTTGCGGTGTTTGTCATTAAATGCCTGAATGAGCGAAAAAGTTCTAATCTTTATTTCATACTCAGACATAATTATCATGTTAATATAATGCATTTACATGGAGATATTTATTTTGTTTAAAACAAAAACTTAGTCATCAATACATCCACACGAGTATCTCACAATGCACTTGATGTCAAAAGTCTATTGACGCGCATGCGTTGACACGAGAACGCAAAAAGTATATGAAAACATGAATCGATGACAAATCCTGATCAAAACCTATAGTTTATTGTAGCATTAAAGCCTAATTTGTATAAAGCAAACATAACAAACATGGCTTAGTTTTAACTTATTGATTTTTCTTGTTTTTAAGATCATACTAATTACCTTGATGATTTAGTAGAGTAAATAAGTGTGTTGGTTTCGGCACATTAAGGTCTTACAGTAAAAAGCTTATAAACATTTCAGTTTATGTAATACTTTGATGGTCATATACTTAAACTCGAAACTCGATCTCAGTGGCGTGCACTTGGAGAGGCCTACCTATGTCCAGCAGTGGACTGCGATAGGCTGATGATGATACTTAAACTCAAATATACACAACATATTAAAAAAAACGGTATACTGAAAGGTTATGAAGAAAGGCGAGCTTAAGTTAAGATTGTTAACTTTAAACTTTATAATAAAACGGTATCTAAAAAATATTTTATGATTAAAGATATAACACTTTAATATAAATAAACAATGTCATATTTTTCTACGAACACATTACTATTTAGTGCTAAGGTGACATACGCCGAAATCAAAATACCTATACTCATAGGAAACATATTGTTTACTATACTTCGAGGAAAACTTAATACCTAAATGACATACCGTGACTGTTACACACCTAATTTATATTTAGGCGCCATCGAACTAATAATGATCACTAATGGTATTGCTTTTGCGGTTTCATATCTTTGACATTTTATTTGAATTAAAACAAGATTTCGCAATCATTTTTAAACAAATAATATATGATTTTCTAAGTCAATATTGGTTTCGTAGAAGTAATTCTTAATGATTCGTGTGGCGCCTATATTGCGGCTAAATTGTCCGGACCGTGGCTCGTGCCAGCCACAACCTAGCATACCTATAATACTTATTGACATATTAGAATAATCAAGTATCAAAAGATAAAATTGCTTTTTTATATGACAAGAAGAGGCCGTTACTCAACGAATAATCAAGTAGACCATTTTACTTGGTATTGAAACTGATAATGATCATAGATTGCTCCTATTAAATGTATCTCAAACTCTTTTGTGGGCCCTTTCTTTTCGAATTCCACTGACAGACGGTAAGGTTAACCGTTCAAATTCATTTTAGATAACGTCGAATTTCGCAGGTATCGAACCTTTTGGGGGCAATGCACGTTTTAATTGTACACTCTTGATCACTGTTGGATCTTATTGACTGAAGTATGACTAAAGTCTTTGTTAATCAAAAAAGGTTGTTTATTAATCAATTGTTAATACCCAAAGACAACATGTCAAATCATTGTAAGCTTAAGATTACACAACAAAAAGAAATGTTAAATTATTACAAATCACGCTAACATAATGTAAATACCGCGTTTTGGAGATGTTTTGAAATTTAAGATGGAATTGGGGACCCTCAATAAATAATAACCATTTATTTCCTGCTTTAAGGTTGACGACTCCTGTTAAGGATGTAAACGTACGTTATGTACGAGTATGTGAGTAGGTACTCTAAACTAGGTATATAAAGTAATGAACTTTTGCAACCAGAGGTTTTCAAGAAAAGGACCACCTTTACTTCTGTGAAACATACTAATCAATATGACGTTACCTTTACAATCTTTAAATACCCTTATATTATAAAGCTGAAGAATTTGTATGATTACTTGAAAGCGCTAATGTAATACTGATCCGATTTGAAACTATTTTTTCAGTGTTAAATAGCCCATTTATCGAGGAAGGCTACTTTCGCCCTTGGTGCACCTATTAGGGAACGAGTGCAGCAAGCAAAAAGTAAAATTGATGAGTTCATATTAGAACCAGTTAATAAGTCTGATTTATTTTGAACGCACAGTAAGTCAAGGCGGTTTGTTCAAACAGCCCCAGGCCAGTCATTTATATATTCAATATATATTTAAATAAAATGCGTTGATAGATGATCTATTTATTTAAATTATAAAATTCAATTATTTTACTCAAATGGCTACTGTTTGATTACTTCATTAACGAACGATCGTTTTTTTGCCAATTGATCAAATATGTACTAAAATAATATATTTATAAAACTGGTCATAATTATTCGCGAATTAATATTGTATGTATTAATTAGTAATTAAGCAATCGCAGATCCGCGATCAATTACAAATTGAGTATATTGCACTAAAGAGTAATTAGTTTAGAGTATAAAATTACATAGTATTGGTAAATTGAAATAATTACGACCACTTTTGTACCTACTATTTCAATAAAAAAATAAGGCAATGAACAAAGGTATAATAATATAATCAACAGTCAATAATTTCAAATTATGTGATATGAAAATATGCATCGCTACCAAAAGCAGTCTTTCTTAATAATTTTCTAACGTGATCTAGTTATTTTTAATAAAATTGTCAATAAATGAAATATAGCAAAACCTGGCATTTTATTTTCAAATCCTATAACTTGTTTGCCAACAATAATTTTGTATGTTAATTACTAATCAGATTATTTAAATGGTCTAATAAGAATTGCAAATGTAACAAAGTTAACCTACTTTGTGACACCGCCATGACCTTTATTTTCGCTTTAGTGATGAACAAACAAAATTTATTTAAATAATGTCATTTATATTTTTTTAAGACGCAATATTATGAGGATTCTACACGTTATCAGAGATAATCTTGAACAGTACCTACTTATAATGAAATGTCAAGATTAAAGTACATAAGTATCTGGTGTTAATTAATGATACATTAAATTAGGGACCGATATGGCATCAAGCACTGGTTTCTAATAAAACCTACTTAATCAGCCTTTTGAAATATTTTAGAGTTTGCAAGTCCTATGTATTCATTTTTTTCGAAGAAATACACAAAATTAACTCATCACATAATTCATCTTAACTGAATTTTAATGTAATTTGTTTGATTTAAAATAACCACTGAAGAAGCGCGTTTCATAATTTATTATTTATTAAAGAATTTTGCAATTTTATAGTTTCGATAATAATACACAATCAACAAAGTTATGCATAGGAATTTGATTATTGATTTTTTTCCATCAAAACATAAATCAAATTTCATTTGTAAACAATATTAATTAATATTGGGTAGGTGACAAGGCTATGCCGTCAAATATATTATTTTTATTATTTTTATTTTTGCATATTTTTCCGTTGCCAAATATCTTAAACCGATAATATTAACGTCATATTAAAGTGTATATTTTTTTAATAAGTTTTTATCCTATTTGCTATATTATTTAGTCGAAGCTCCTACTTTTATCTTGAAGGAAATAAACTTCAAACGCATGTTGGGAAAAGGCTAGGCAAATTTTGATGCATGCTATCTCTTAATGTACTTAGCAGTTAATTATCAAAATCTGTTCATCTTTAACGCCTAACACGAACACAGAAATATCAATTATATTTTTTCGGGAAAATAGTGTTTAGTACGGATTTTTAGTTACCATAGATCAAAAAATAAATAAATATTCATCTTCCTTTTTTATAATTCATACAAGATGTAATAATCTATATCATAAAAAATGAGTATTGTATAACATTTTAATAATATAACCATCAATTTTCTATAACTATAAATACTTCTTAAAGTCAAAGCTTACTCAATTTGTGTGAGACTCATACAAATTACGATCTAAATTAATTTCCCTTGTATTTAATATGTAGATCTCTAAGTAAAATAAATGGTTATAGGCCTATAAAACCGGAATAAACGAATAAAGTATTTATTAGAAAATAAATTACTTTATCATCACCTCGTTTGAAAGGAAGAGTGATTATGATAGGCATAAAAGGCAGTTTTTTATTGATTTGGTATAACTAAGAATATGTTATCTATATCTTTACTTCCTATACTAATATTATTAAAAGGAAACATTTGTTTGTTTGTATCCTAACGGCTCCGAAACTATTTTAAATATTCTATACTAGCCGTTTTCCCGCGGTTTTACCCGCGTCCCGTGGTAACTACTGCCCGTGCCGGGATGAAATATATCCTATGTTACTCGTGGATAATGAAGCTTTCGAATGGTGAAAGAATTTTTAAAAAAGGTCCAGTAGTTTTTGAGCCTATTCATTACAACCAAACAAACAAAGTTTTCCTCTTTATAATATTAGTATAGATAATATTTGAGTGGGAAGAAGTTCCCGGACTCAGGCAAAACCGTGGGAAACAGATAGTAGAATCTTAGATCACTGATGTACAAATAACATTACCTACAGTGATCTACAAATAGCAAACGAAAAATATGTTATTTAATTTTAATTTAATTTATTGTTTTGGTAGCAATGTAAAGCTCTTGTATCGATAAAAGGGTTTGATGTGTACAAATTACAGTTTCTGTATCGAAAACCAAGCTTATCTTGAATTTATCATTTGATTAATTTACTAAAGGTTCGATTCCAAACAGTTTATGCCGTAACACATTTATTTGAACAAGTGTGGGTCGCCAATTCAAATGTACAGTTACTGGATCATGTTTCTGAATCCAGTACGTAAAATTATCGTATCTTCCTTATATAAACGGACACTAAACAATGGAAATTATTCTACTGTTTATTTTGCATTATCGAAGTTAACATCTAGGTGACAAAAATCATTGTTTCGGCACAAAAGTCCTTCAAATGTAGGTCAAAGTAAAATGAATTGTGAAAGCTGTTAATTGATTTGTTTCGTCGCCAATAACCATATAATTTATAAGGATTATAAACATTCTCCAGTAAATAAACAAAGTTTTATATTGCATTGTGCTTTTCCTTCTAAATTACGACGGAACTATAAAACTAAACGAGCAATGGAATTCAAAGAGGTTCTATTGTCTGGATTATGGCCTTAGGTTCTAAGAAGCGTAAACTTTTGGGGGCTTCAGTAAAATATACGAACTCTTAACTTTCTTAACAGAAAAAAGCACTTAAGTTTTTTTATTTGAGCGAAGGAAATGAGTAGAGAGATTTATGATTATGACGGTAGGTGTTATTTATTGAAGCAAATTATTATCTTTGTGTATGCACCGGCCGTTAATGTGAGATCTTTATTGATATTAAAGACTACGCCTACTTGCGGTCGCTGGTCCACATCTGGGTGTCCCGATCTAAGCCGCAGGATTTGAACGTGTTAATAAAAATAATATAATGGACTTACATTATTATCTGAAATCTAAATTCACATAAAAAGTATAGTTTGAAGGGTAAATTAATATTAAAGTTTCCAGGTATTAATTAGAAGTGCATATGTTTGCAAGTACACATAACTTTAACTATAACTACTTATAGTACCTAATATAAGTCCAAAAGTTAAACACAAAAATATTTAGAAAATTCTCAAGGTCGTATTTCTTATAACATAGACGGCAAAACCATAAAAAATGAGATCAATAGGTCGTCATTAATAGCCAAACACCACAAAGTTTATTTGTTCAATATTAAACAACATTTTAATTTAATTAGCAATAAAAGCATTTCGTTGCGGCTAATTGATAAAGTACTAAAAGTTTATGCTCAATTATGATAATTTTCATTACCGGAACGATTTTTAAATAAGCTTCACAGAGGGCGTTGCTGCGCCATCAAAATCGATATAAAAATCATAAAAGTAACTGTTTTACTATCACCTAATTTGATCACAAAATGTTTGTTTGCTATTTTAATAAAGCAAACGCCTTCTTTCATAAATAATGGAATTTTGGAAGGAGCGTCTCATATAAAAATACCGTTTGCACTAAAAATATACAAATAAGTTATATATTATGCTAATAATAAGGAAATGTAACATTTATTAGCATAGATACCAGGATGCAAACAAAATATATTATGTATATAGAGTAGAAATCGAAAAGTATTGTTATTGGGCACTTTAGGTATTTCCATAATGGTTTGTTTTGACGGTGATATGAATGTAGATGAGGGAAAGCTGTCACCATAAACTAGATCGTCATTGCCGAAGCCTATCAATTTAAATGCGGTTTTGGAGATAAAACTTTTTTGATACCTTTACCTGTGTTGATTTTATCTATTCATGAATTTCCGGCCTATAGCTAAGATTGACAATATTTTTTTTTTGTTTTTGGTAATTATGATCATCAAGTCTTGCAAGTTCTTCAAGTTTCAATAGAAATATTGTGCCTCTAGAACTTTGCTGTTATAGCCTAGTAATATTTGTACATATCGTGCTTTTTCTGACTGACATGACATGACAAGTCTATTGCACTTTACAAAGATATATGTAATTATCTTGTAGTGGGTAATAATAATGAATGTTTACTTAGTCAGCAATCAAGAGATTTTATTAAGGTTCATTATAATAGAAATGTTATAGGCATGAATCATATGGTATTCTTTTGAATGAATCTGTGATTCCGCGAATATTTTGCTCGTTAGGCAAGTCAGCTTATTGTATTGGATACGATCAAGGCCCATAAACTGTAGCGTGTGTGTAGCGAGTCATAGTCAAATGAATTCCGATATCCTTCAATGTAAGAACCAAGTCTAATAGTATTAAGATTAAGGGTTTTAAGGAACATTCTAAATGCAATGCTATAGTTTCTACGTAAAATTGTGAGTTTGGCATGAGAGTCGGGCTTTAAATCAATCGAGATCCTCAAAAGTCCAACAAAGGATTTTATATATCTGCCTCACCGCTCTTCAGATGTTAAAAACCCCAACTCCAAAGACCCTTGATCTTTCAAAACCCTTTAGCCTTGCATTTTGCACCTAATACCACGCCTCATATAGAAACAGCGCCGAATTTCGTTCACATAATAAGGAAAAAGGCAGGACGACGTAAAATAACCATTTGAAAATAAAAAGCGGTAAAGCGCATACCGTATTTGGGCGAAGTCCGGTACCGTTCCGTTCTTCCAAACATTCCAGGCACATTTAATGTATTACGAGTGGCCACTGCCCCAATATATTTTAAAGAAATTGAACGCGAACATAAACCTCCGACGATTTAAGATATTCCTGATTTGTATACGACGACGCTAAATACATTTATGAAGGATTTTAATGCGATTATACAACATTTTTGTGTTGTACGTCGGCATTTTGTCATTACGTTTACGAAGGCTGAGGTGACCCGAGCAGACTTTACGACCTACCCATATACGAATTCGGGTGCACACTAAATAATTTTAGTTCGTTTTATTGAAATAATGTAGGCGTACTTCACAAAGCAATAATATTTGGCTGTACCTAAGCCACTAAGGAGGCGATAAGTGATACTTGTAAAGGTTTAGCGTGATATGCCTTTTTGAAAATCTGTTTACTCATTGTTGTATCGCCCTTTCTCGTCATTATATTATTTCTTGTCATAGCTTATTATTTTATGGCCCCTCACTACTGGTGTCGGGGTGAATAAAATTATTTTCATCAACTGTCACGAAACAGTAGGTGTCTTGTGTTTTTATTACTGCTTATTAATTCCTCTTCATGAAGCGGAAATAATTTTATTTAATCTGGTATCGAAAGTAAGTTTCTTGAAGGAAGTGGGCATAAATTAATCAAATACTAGGAGGTTAATACCCATTGATATTTTATTGGATACTTTTAGTTTATGTTGGGAAAAAACCATCCCTTTATATTTCCCGAAGTCGTTTATGAGCATTTTCAAAAAATATATTAAAGTGACAGTCAACGAATATCTAAGCCTCAAGAAATTCTGATGCTTTTAGACCACACACTATGCAAATATTAATCAATCAAGCGCCTTAACAACTTTGGTGTAAATCCTTATTGGATACTTTTTTTTTAATAATTTATAGCGAGCCAAAACATAGAGAGTCCACCCAAATAAAACCTCACTTAATTGCCTACGTAATAATTGTTTTATGGCTAACTTAAGTGTTCGATCCTCGTAAAGAATATTTAAAACAAAGGTTTGTTACAGCCTTTTTATCGTCCCACTGCTGGGCACAGGCCTCATCTCACATGGAGAAGGATTGAGCATTAATCACCACGCTTGCTCATTGCGGGTTGGCGATTTCAGACTTAATAGTCCAGATTTCCTCAAGATGTTTTCCTTCACCTTTATATCAGCCATTGGTGTCTAAGATATACTTAGAAAGTACATACAAACTTAGAAAAGTTGCATTGGTACTTGCCTGACCTGGAATCGAACCCACACCCTCATACTCGAGAGGTTGGTTCTTTACCCACTAGGCCACCACGACTTTTTTGACAAAGGTTGACATACTAAAATTCTTTGACGGAGATATAAAAATAACTAAAACCAAAAAATACATTTCGAACTTTAGCCAAAATAATTAAGTGCTAAAATTTAATTAGTCCATTTTATGGTGGCTTAAGAAAAAAAGGTTTTATCGGCGGAAAATCTGTTTGAACATGTTTGTGCAAAAATATTTAGATTCCATAGTGTTCTGTGTTAGTTCTCTTATTTGTTACTTAAATTAAAATATCTTTAGATACTTATGTAGCAAACAGGAAACATGTTATCGAACTACAGTATCGGTTCGAAAAATTTCTTTCACTATTGGAAAGCTACACTCTGCTCGAGTCACATAAACTACTATATTTTATCCCGGTAAGGATAGTAGTTCCTACGGGAAGCGGGTGAAACCGTGAGAAAACGGCTAGTGAGTAAAACATGTGTAAGTAAAGGCACAATATGTAGACTATGAAAATGATAAAAGAGGAAAAAGTGTGTTTTAAGTTAAAATAAATATAAGAACTAATTTAACAAAGAGGAAACATTTTATCATTTGTTTATTTGTACCCTAAAATCTCCGAAATTACTGTAACGGTTTGAAAAATGCTTTCACTATTGGTAAGCTACACTCTTCCCGAGTAACATAAGCTACTATATTTTGTCCCGGTAAGGGCAGTAGTTCCCACGGCACATGGCTAAACCGCAGGAAAAGGGCTAGTAAAACATGTGTACCTAACTGAAGGCATAGTATGTAGACTATGAAAATGATAGAAGGTTAAAGAGTCCTTTGAGATTTTTTACCTTTGTAGCTATTATAAAAAAATAAAAAATAAACTATTTCGATTAACGCATTAGAGGATGCATACAGTGGGCATATATGACAAAAAAATTTAATACAAACAAAACTTATCCATTATCTGATGATTTCATGAGATTAGTCAGATTGTTTGGCAGAATTCCCCATACATAAATTATTGTTAAAAACTCAGATTCTGTCAATTTGTGCCTAACTAACATAGTCATCAAAATCCTTTGAAATCCGAAAAGGGCATTGTGATTGAATGCATTTATTGACCCTTAATACAATTATTCACAGACTATAAAATTGATTCAGAATTATTCAAAGAAAAAAATCAAAGGTTGAAGGAAATATTGAATTGAAAATATTCGTCATACAAAACCAGTCAGTTTTAGAGTGCACACTGCAAACTAACAGTCGGCCAATAGTTGACCCGATCGGCAATTTTTTAAAAAGAATATCTTGATACCGATCAAAGTTTTCAGTCGGTCTTATCATCATCATCTCAGCCATAGGACGTCCACTGCTGAACATAGGCTCCCCTTAGATCTCCACAGATACCTGTTGGAGGCGACCTGCATCCAGTCGTCGTATACCGCCTAAGTACCTAACTTCTGTAATGTGAGAACTACCATTCTAAGGCCCGGTTGTTCGAAACTCAGTTACGTCAAGGTTAGGGTTAAATTCTAGTTACAGTAAAATAAACAGGGTTTAAATTCAAAAAGGCGTTGTTGAAGTACCAGTTAGTTTAACGAACGTTAAAATTTCGTACGAACAACCGGGCCTAATTCATACTGATTTATGAGCCCAAACAAACTATCAGCCGACTAAAAGTTTGCAGTTTGCGCTCTTAATTGTAATAATTTTACCAATATTTTAATTAATCGTTTGGTTGGTTTCACTGAAATGTTTTAACAATGAGTAACAGGTGATTTCAGGTATATGATTACGTTTGTAATATTGTCCGATTACATTTCATATGTAACTTTGTTGTAAGCGTGTTTGTGCGTCATTTATGTTTCATTAATTACAATAATTAAACGTTGGATGTTTTGCATTTTATCCTTTCCAGATGAATCTTTACCTTTATTAATAATGTAAATGTATAAGGTTGTCAGCTCATCTGCGTTCCATTCAACTGTTGCATAGCGAAGCGATTAAAAAAAGGTTGCATGGTAGTTAGTTACATCTAGCAGACTATTAGTTAATATTTTAAGTTTTTATTCTATTCAAAACATGAATAAAGTAGTTTTGTCAAAATCACACGACAATATGCTGCATACTTTCCTCTTAAAATAATTAAGTATGTAGCAACTAGAAAAACTAGAGGTTGGAGAGTTGGCTTACTACAAAAAAGTTAACTTACTCGATACCTACATTCATGCAAAATACTGATGTTATGATACTTTTCACTTTTAACGAAACCGTTATTATGGCGGTAAAAATTCAGATCGATAACAATATTGGAACGATAAGTTAGTACCGTTTAGAAGAACAAAGGTCAATGACCTTTATATATGCTGACAATAATATGTAATACACAATTTCAATTACTTACAATCAAAATGGGAACTCGATAAGCACAAATACGATTTTCTCGAATAATCGATTAATTTATGCAAAATCGAATACAAAAATAAAAAATAAATTATCTGAATCAACACGGGACTTTTTCAAGATTGTTTCGTCACTTGATATTTCTCAAATAAGTTGATTCTAACTAATCTGGCCTAAGGACTTTCCCATACGCACCGATTTCTTAGTAGTAAATGACATTGTAGGATATCCGATCATCTTCTTCGAAGATATTCTAATTAAGTGATGATTTGTGTCCTACAAAAATATGACCACAATATTCTAGGTAAATAAATAAATCGTGATAGCCTAAGAACCAATTTCTCAAGTATGATTGTGGGTATTTTATTGTATGTACTTTCTAAGTATATTTGGGCATCAATGACCATGCTTCGGAGTGCACGATAAACTGTAGGTCCCAGGTGTCACGGAACAGCAGCCGTTAGGCTTACTCAGAAGCCAATAAGTCTGACAACCAGTGTAACCAAAGGGTGTTGGGTTGCGGGTAGGTAGAGGAGGCCAGATCCCCTGGCCATCCAGTTGCTCCCTGTAAAACACTGGTACTCCAGCTGCATCCGGTTAGACCGGTAGCCAACTCCAACATAGTTAGTCAAAGGCTAGCTAGATGATGATGATGATTTATTTACTGCGAAAATATGACCACAAAATTCTAGGTAGTGTTTAAACGTTCATGTTTGATGAACATTTCCATCGATTTAGATGCAAAGTGAGAGACGGTCCTAGAATTATAAAACATACGTGATAATGGTCAGGCATTGATTGAATTGTTTAAGGACGATAAATAAGTGTAATTGATGACTCTCCAAGCTTTTTGACCTGTTACATTAAGTTACAATTTAAGAAGACGAGTACATTTCTGGAATATCAGATAAAGTTTAGGACTTCGTAGTTTTGTATATATGTACTTAATTATGTCTTGAGTTAGGAAGAAAAGTAGTTTCATAATTAAACTGATACACGGTATTTCTTCTCGAGAACACAATAGTTACATCTTTAAAAAATTATACTATTTTCCATCAGTGACATAAAGTTCAACATGGAATTAGGTACCTACTTCATTCGACAGGAATCAAAAAAGAGCTAAAAAGAATATTCACCGTTGGAGAACTTAATACTGCCTAAAGGCTAAGCCACAGTTATGTTACCTATTCAAAAAAGGCTTAGATTACTAATTTCACAGAATTACCAAGAGTATCAAATTATTCATCTGGGTTTTTATGACAACAATTAATAAAGGGACGAACCACAAACTTGATATTTGGAAAATCGATGATTTCAAAAATTCGCATTACAAATAAAAACGTTGAAACAACATAACTTATCAAAAACTGCATAATTTTCTTAATATATGAACTGATTTGGGTCGATCGATTTAAAAACAATTAAACCGAATTCTTTTGACTAAAGGATCCGGGTGACAAAATTCTAAACATACTGAAAGAATGTGGCCATATACGAATAGCTAATATATTTTTTATTTAGTTGGATCTCAGTCATTCAGTTCGTAGACATTAATAAATTAGTATTCTATAAATCGATAAAAGATATAATTATTATATCCAGTTTTGATCAGGTGCTATACCAATGTTCGATATTGTGTATATTTTCGAAATGACTTTGGGCGTCCATTAACTTCTCGTTTTTGCATCTAAATGCTACTGTTAGCTACTGTTATCTCATTAATTAACCGAATAAGGTAAACATAATATATGTTCTTATCATATATTTCTCAATAAGTGTAGGAATTCCAAACGTTTATCTAATTTATTAAACGAAACAACAATAACATGATAAAGCGCAAAAATAATAATGAACTTTGCAAAACATGGAAAAGTACATTTTAAAATAAATTTTATTCGAACAAAAATAGAGACATCAACATAATATTATTTGATTATTGAAACGATTAATTAAATTGGCACGCTCAAATATAGACTGAGCATAACAACATTCTTGAAATAAATGTCTGTCTCTTTAACATACCAAACAAAATCAAAACACTGCGAGACTTTGCTACAGTTAAGTAGCAGATGTCTTAAAAGTTGAATAAAAAAATAATTTAATAAATTATGTAAAACCGGAGCACCCGTTGGCGCCATCCACTGCGTCATCGGCGCCAACCGACAAAATTTTCCCAGGAATGTCACATAATAATCTCAGGTATTTGGCGACAAATAAACAGGGTTGATTCGCGGAGACAAACGTCAATATTTGTTTCTTGAAAACCGGACACAAATAGACACATTAGAATTAATGGATTTGTTCAACAGAATTATAATATCGTGACGTAGTTAATCGGAATGTTATGAAGAATTCTGATGACGAATTCTTAAGTTGAGTATTGATAAGCTCGAAACCTTTGACCTCTAGCTTCCTGAAATATGTTGTTGTTTGGGTATTTAATATTGTTGAGTTCTTCCCGTAGCATTTAATGAATTCTGAGTAAAGTATGATTGTTGTTGGTTAGTATTTCCGAATATTGATTAAAATAATAATGTTTTCAAAACATCATATTACCTATCTCATCGTGGAAGGTAAAGGAAACTGAACACATACATATACTGGTTTGTTTCTCGAATTTCAGACTAAACAAATTATTTCCTCTAATGCTAAACCTTTTTACAATCCATACCTATAACAAATATATCTATCAATGTATAAAAACCCTATAGACATGAACAAAAGTTGCCCTAGGCATTAACAGTGCTTCAGAAATGACTGACCTCTTTCAGACCCAATAATCAATAGAAATACCAAAGTAGAATCAAGATTCATCATTAATCAGAACTTTAGGTCTGTCAGATTGAATCGGACATAACATACTTAAGCAAAATAAAATATAGGTACCTACCACCTACATGAATTGTAAAATGCTTGAACTTTAGTCAGACAAAAAAGGAATTGTTTTACTTAGATTTTTTTATTAAATGGATCAACAAAACGTTTGTGATCTAGATTAGGTTTATTTGTCATAATATTTTTTGTCTTTTTGCTAAACCTAACATAATTCCTTAAAATGCTGCTTTTTATCTATTAGCCTATCAAAATGACTCAACATTTTTAATTACTCTCATAGAATAGGCTTATTATCTTCCAACTTCTCAGTTCAAAAAAATATTAGGAAAAAATGGTTTATAAAAAATAGCACTGACCTTCCTTAACGAAGTGACTTATTAAGTATTATTAACTACAAGTTAAAACGTTTATTATCTATTTATTAAAGAGTTAAACATTGAATTTCGCATACCACACACGATTAAAAGAAAATATTTACAAAGTTTAGCGTCACAATTAATCTTGCTTCTTTAAATATTTAGATTTATCACCGGTCCGCTGTGTTCATTGATTTCTCTAATAAACATTCTTTATCAATTTGTTATACTGTTGTGTAGAGAATGTACGGATAAACCCACGTTTTTACCATAGTTCGTAATATTTAAAATAGTGAGACTTGTCAAAATGAAATTCTGCAGTGATCAACCTAAGAATGCGTGTGAATAAAGTGTACTGTAGGTAATAATATTATAATGTCGATTTATAATTATTTCATTCATTAAAATATTAATAAGTAGTCTAGTTCCAATTAAATTGATTCATATGTCTGCCAAATAGCTATTTGCATAATAAACATTCAATTTTGTATGAAACACGTGCAAAACATTTTGCAGATGGGAAAATAATGATTTCATCTTCACTGTAAGTTCATGAAAATGTAGCAAAAAATATTTATATTTTTTCGACACGTGTATGAATAAGTAAAATTATTGTTGGAAAAAACATAACTTATGTAACTCACAATACCTATTTGTAACAATTATGCACATATTCAACAAATGTAATTAGCCAAGATGGTTTGATGTCAACATTATCGTAAATATACATCCTATACGTAATTGTATGTCTTCTGTCACCCACTTACCTTCTACGAGTCAAGATCCTCATTATAAACTGCATAATTACAGTAATATACATTAAAAATTAGCCCCACTACTGAGCAACGTAGTAATTATGTAAGCTACGATAATACTGCATTTTATAACACTTAGAATATCTTAGAAGAAAAGAGCGCACAACACCGCGAAGAAACACGCACTAATTTAAGTTTTAATTTGAACCTATGTAAAAAATAAACACAGTTAAAACAACACTTAATATCGCTACACAATGACATTGTCATAATTGCCCATTTATAATTATTTATTCACAATAAAATCGAAACCCAAATAAATAGCAAATATGAAGTAAAAAACATATTGTTTATTGTTATACCGTAATTGTACGAGTATACAGATAAGGCAGGATTACGCGAGGACCTCCAAAATATTTGTCCCCACAGAGGTGAATCACGTAGTTTGGAAAAACATTCTTTGTCATCCAGATTTAAAAATAAACAATAAGCCCATTATTGCACGTAAGTGTAATTTTTCATAAAATACCACCAAGTGCAATTTCACGAGCATCCGTGATTAGTTAAGTGCTTTAAAGCGCGAAGATAATTTTCTATATGACACCGATACCCCAATAAAGTAACTCTGACCAACAATGGTATGCAAAGATGATAAAAATGCGTGCGATGTGTGTGTGTAGGTATTGTGACGCGCGCTTGTGTTTGTATTCCCGAAGAGATGACTTGATGTTGCTATATAAAAGCGAACCGTCGATTTCGAAATCAACACAACGATTTGAAATCCTCTAAGGAGTGTACACACGGACAGCCGAGTGACCGTGAATTAAATTTCCGCATTGTGATATCAAGTTCGGTTGCAGTGACAAGTGGCCTGAAGAACTGTAACGTTTAAGTTGTTCAACAATATTTTTTTTCGAGCTTTCGTGAAGTGAATAGTCAGGATGTTTTCTTTGGAGGTACGTGATTTTTTTTTTGTTATTTAATTGTGTTTATTTTTTTCACATTCAATTTTATTATTTTATTTTGTTTTGTTTTCAATAAAATTAAATATTAAAATTGACACTAAATATGTATGCTCTTATATTCTATTGGAGTCTTAAATCAAATAGTGTAACCAAATTAAAAAATATTTACAGATCGTGCTTGCAGTTTGCATCGCCGTGGTGGCAAGCTCCCCAATCGAAGACGGTAGATGGAACCCATACAAATATGGAGACGACGGCAAGTAAGTAAATGCCAACAACTTGTTTGTATTTATTTAGACATTCAGCAGTCTTGCATTCTAGATTATTATCTGTTTACTTCAACTTAGAAATACCTGCATTTAAATTATCATTAGTTTACCCTAGTCTACCTATTCAACTTAACAAGTCTTGGTAAGCCGCTGAAAGTTTTCAAACTAGTTTAAAATTCAAGTAAATAAAATATCAGAGTACCTAGAAGCCGAAGTAGGCCAAGTCTACTTAATCCTTGAACAACAACAAAACTTCAAAAAAATACCTCCAACTTAAACGGGAAACCAGATTTCAACTCGAACTGGAACAGATTTAGCGATTTTATTAATTCGCCGTCTGACCTATTAGCATTTTTATAAAAGTAAAAACGATTCGAAATCCGAGACGAAAAACTATCAAAACTGCAGTTTTAAATCCCGTACGAACATAAAACTCAACTGTAAAAAATACTTAACTAAAAATTTCTTCGCAGATACATTCCCAGCAATGAGGGAAAATACATCCACATTCCGAACCCTTATATTCACATTGACAACCCTTACGACGGTGGCTATGGACCCTACACCCATGACTACGAGCCCTACGTCGGCGAGGCCTCAGTAGACCAGTACAGGCTGATCCAATATCCTGGTGAAGATAACCCCTTCTACAAAGATGGATACTACAAGAACAATGGAATTAAGATCATCAAGCAAAACCACAACTACAAGGAGGACAAATACGATTTTGAGTGAGTATTTTTTTTTTAATATTCGAAATTCAAACCACCATAAAGGCCCTTTACCTGTCTAGAAAAAAAATCCTTAACGCCAACTTCTATGACGTTCGATAAAATAACTTCCCCGACACTAGATGAGAATCGATCACGACCTTTTATTCAGTGAATACGCATTCGTCGCTGAGATCCGATATTTGCATTTACATATTCAGGGATCGAAGTAAAAAATAACTATGTGCAAACTGCATCATGCGACTTTTGAGCAAAAAATTGGCCACCAAAAATTTTACGTGTTACGCATACTTTGAATTAATTATTGATTTATCACAGTAAGATGTAAAATCCACCTTAGAGTAATCCTAATCCTCCAAACAAAGTGATGAACAAGCTTTATTCACAAAGTCGTTAACAAAACTTTAATTGATTTACAACTTTTTTGAAGCGCTAACTTATGTTAATCAGAGCATTAACATACTAGAGCCGCGTAATGTACAAATTTATTGCCTTCCCGTCTCTTACACAGAATTCGGCCTTGCATCGCTGAATGTCAAGCTTATCATGACTATTTGCATATGGAAGATGAGCCTTCTGAATTATAAATGAAAGTGCAAAATAATCATATGCACGATTCGATTATGTTGTTACATGCAAACCGCGGGCGTTTTCCAATAAACATTGGCCAGCAAGATAATAAAAGTATCATTCGTTCGAGTATAGCTATAAATATTGTACGGTCGAATTCCGGTTCCGACATATCTTTTTATACGGTGATAAATCTAATCGTTGCCTAAAAAGCGTTAATGCCAACATGCATACAATAACTCTTTTAACTACTGAATCTATTTAGACATCTAATTAAGATTTTAGATTATCATATTAATCATATTGCAGATAATCAGGTGATTAAGGAATTCCTTTCAAAGTTCGATTAAAGTCCTTGATTATACAATGATAATAAAGCAGATCAATTCACTATTTTGAAAAACTGCCTTGACCGACACAAAACGCTGGTGGGTCATAGTTCAAAATAATTTATAATCATTTACGACAACCGAATTGACATTATACGCGCTCATTACAATAACAGCGATGAAGGATCGATGAAGCGTTGATTAAAATATATTTAACAACGAACCAGAAATATCAAATAGACATCAGTTATTAATCACAGGAAATTATATAAGCAACCATCTGTAAGAGGATTAAAACGTACACGTTGAAACAAGTGAAGATAAAATTAATAAAAATACATTTTACATGAGACGAGCCTGTAGAATGTATCTTAGAAGTAAACGAGTTACTAATATTTTTTATCCTTTGCAGTTTCGAGACCGAAAACAAGATCCGTGCTGAAGAGAAGGCTGTCCTCAAGAACCCCAACACCATCGATGAGGGTATCGCTTCCAAGGGCTTCTACGAGTACATCGGACCCGACGGTTTCATGTACAGAGTAGACTACACCGCCGACGAGAAGGGCTTCCGCCCCACTGTCAAGAGGTTGGAAACCCCCTACTCCGGCAAATGGATATACGAGAAAGTCAACTAAAGCAACCCTAATATCATCATCCTCTGAATCAGTATTTTGATATAAGTAGGCGATGTTGCATTTTCCATTGTAACCTCATTCATCTTCCGACTGACTGCAATTTATTTAACGATCACCTTCATTTAGTTCAAGATCAAAATATTGTTCACGAATATGACATTTGAATTTCTCATAGCCAGGATATCATTGATGCATTTGATAGACAGATCAACCTCGATAATGTTTGTAGTAATAAAATACTTTTGGTCAAAGGATTAAGTCTTAGAAAATGTAATTTATATTTTAGGTTTAAGTGCTTAGATTTTTAAACTTAGATACTTATTTATGAAAATTGTGATAATAAATTTATATTGCAAAAAGCTATTTATTTTCATTTACACCAACACCCTCACACACAGTCACAATCACAAAACAATCTGCTATTCAAAACAATCTACACATTTGAATTAGTGTTTGGAATCCATTCGAAATAGCAAACATATAGAATTAAGATAATGTCAAAAGGATGCAAATACCCAGAGGTCTAGCCAGACCCTAAATATTTGTTCAAATTGAATGACATTCCAACCTTTCACCTTTGTAAAGAATTCGTGCACTGTCTAAGGTGTAATGTAGATAGTGTGATAATACCAACCAACCATTTTAGAAAATGAATAATGCTTTGTGCACACAGCCTTAATATTAATTAAAGGCTTAATGTCATACTGTTATTATCATTCAAAATGTTAAAGTTTATACGAGGCATGTCAATACCTTATTAGAAGGAGATTTGCTATGATCTACCAGAGATCCGCAATCCAACAATCCTAGCCTATAAATACAAAGACCAGTTGTAAAACTCCACTGAACTCTTTTCAAGAGTTTACATAAGTAATTATGGTAAACCCAAAATCAGATTAATTTGAATCAGTTTAAACTGATTGCATTACATACAGCCTCTTGAGAATAGGACTGTAATTACTAGATTACATTGTAATTATAATATTATATTAGATTTGCATTGTGGTCTGTACAAATGATCATCCTGAGAATAAACGTTTCGAGTTAGATTTTCATTATTTTTAGTCAATTTATTGCAACGGATTTTACGTCTCAGTTTTCAAATAAATAACGAAACCTAGATGTGATAACAAATTGAGTACCAAATATGTACGCTATAATGTTTTGATCAAATTAAATTCTATCGTAAATCTTAATACAAGTTTACTTTATCCATATTATGTTAAACTGACTAAGATTAATTACAGCGAAGAATCACACATTATATTCATTGTTGTCAAGTATGTTTATAACAACAAACCTATGGAATTTCGCACGTATTTGTTGAATCTTTACAAAATTGCACGGCGGTATTGTGTGGATAGTGAATAGGAAGTAGCGAACACACAAAACATCATTAGGCGTGCCATAGCATAATGTGCAAGCGTCGGAAATATACTCCTTTCGACCTTAAACTGCCGAGGTCCCAAAGCCAACCCATATCGCGTTGGCTTGATGAATGTTCGATGTAGGAATCAATAAAATTTATAGCCAGCATATTTTTTGTGGGCCTGATTAATCGAAATCGGTCCATAACTTAGAAGAGGCATTTTCTGCCATTTTGGCACACATCGTGAAAATGAGGGTAAGAATAACAATTTGTTAAGTTCATGAAAAATATGACAAGTCAATGCGCTAGAATTGTTAGTTTACTATCAAGACGTATAAAGACCTATTTAGGAATCATTTATTTTTTATGAGGTCAATGATTACAATATCGATCCGTATTGCTTTTAGTTTAGTACAGCTATAAAGCCTAATTAACAATATTATGATTAGGATTTTCCATGTTTCAATTCTGCAGGTAGCGTCAAATTGTTGATGTTTAGCACTACATTACCCACCTAATTGAGATGTCCATAAACGAAATAGGATAAAAGGACCAAAAAAAAATACCAAAAAAGAATAATATTTGTTGAATACATGAAGTTACATCTTCAACTGTTCCTCTGGTTAAGTTCAAGAGATAGTGTCGTCTAACTTGGTGGGCAATAAACACGAAGATGTGGAGGCAATATTTGATCTGATAACGCGATAAATAAATACCGAGGCGCCTCGAATTTCAATAAAAATATCACGAGTTGCTCCGCCAAAAATAAACGAACCCATCGAGAGGAGAGAGGAGCGGAAGGATCGTAAAATCATGCGTGTTAGGGCACTGGCAAGAAATTTGGCGAAATTGTTTTGGCTCAAGCTTGTGGAGGCTTTTATGGAGACAGAGGACGTTGACCGAGAGCTGTGCCAAGTGGCCGGCGCCACTCCGCCCGACGCACTGCGAACCCGAGGATGCTGCACTGCGCACCGTCTTATCTCCACGCTTCCTTCTCGAAATAATTTAAAACATTCGATACACTGCCAAATAGGTCCCGATCAGGATATCTCAGTGTGTCGCCGTATATCCCCGATCCCAACCGGAAAATACGAACCGAAACGCAAAGTGCAACGCCCTTCCAAATATTTCTATCGAAGGACGTCCCAAGGCAGACGAAAATAATAAAAGTGGCCTTTTTTTGTAATTATATTGCCGAATGATATTTATATGGAAATCAGGTGGAGTTCGATTAGCGTGTCTTGTCTTTAAGACGTTTATTGCTACCTCTGTTACGCGGACTTGAAATATGTGTAATGTGGCGCTTGGATCCGTCTATCGGATACTAATATATTTATTGGTGTTCAATCACATGCATAATATTTCTGTTTATAATGATTACTCGTTTGTTTTGAAGATTCGACTTTAATAAAACTATTTCAGTTTTATGAGCCATAAAAAACAAAGGACGACCCGTATATTGTCCGGTTCTTCAGTACACGCAGTGACTGCGGATTCATTGGTTGAACCGAAATCTTTGTGGGTTATAAGGAAGTTTTACAAAGCAGCAAATATTACTGAAGCTAATGTCTTTCGGTCTTACTTGTAAACGTGAATTAAATAATAAGTTATACTTAAGGGGTATTTAAGAAAAAATCTTACTTAGAAACGTGGCTCAACTAAATCATTTTCTTAGCAATGTCTTAAATGAGCTGTCAAATTAAGTAGCCTCACACCCTTGTTTAACCCGCTAATTAGCAAAATGGCTGGATTCTTACCAGCTGATTTTTCATTTCCGGTTTATTGACAGCTCAACTTTTTAATTTTATATTTTACGGATGCCATTGTTGCCATTACACAACGTTTTGATGACAAATATTTTTTTAAGCTACCAACATTCCGGTAGTGTTGAGAAATTAGTATGTTTTTATGTCATTATCTGTTCATTACTTAAGACATGCTTAAGCAACGTTTATAGGTCAAAATAATTCAATCACTACTTATGGCTTTAAGTAGTAATTAGTTAAAACAATACTTAGAAGATGATTTGTTGATTTTTATAAGTAATGCTGTTTGTATTTAGTTTAAGTAGGTATTATATTTCCAAACCCATATTCCTAAAAGTTGTATATAGAATATAGGTGTATCTACCAATGTATTAAAAGCCACTGCAGGAACGGTTATGTACGCCTTTCGTGGTCAATGGTGCGTCATTCTACAGCCATTCTTAAACTCGATTTAGTTTTAGGTGTTGATGCTTTCGAGGTATATTAAGCTCTAAACCAAACCAAGCACCTAAAGAGTTTAACATTGTATATAGTAAAGATTTAAAAAATCTGCGTATGTAATATAGATTTTGCTTTTGAGAACAATTGATTTGATTTTCACAGATATTTGACAAGTTATTAAAATTGACCATGTTAACATAAACTATAAAGGCATTAGTTCGTCCGAAGAAAACTTGACTGCCGATTTTGAATTCAGAAACCAAAATCACTGTCCAACAATAAAAATACGCCTAAAATAAAGACACCGCCAATTTAACCAGTCAAAGCTTCCAGCCTACCACTACACACGGTTCCAATTATCCAATTGCTCCCAAAACTGAACAAAAATGTTCAGTGAGCAGCTTAATTCAATGTAATTCATACAATAAAGATTGGCCCAACGATTTGTCGGTGAACCAGCGGAAGGCGGTTGCTGGCGCCTGCTGGCTTAATTGGAGCCGACCAACTCACCAAAAGATACCCGGGAACGTGATGCGGTTGAAAGAAAAAGGGTAGAGAAACTACATAATATTCGCTACTGTTTTAGGGTTCGGTACGGTATTGGGTGAAACTTTAAGTTTTTTTCGGAATTTTTGTCCAGTTTTAATTAACAAAATTCTTGAAAACATGTTGGATATGACGTAAAGATGCATGAGTGGTGTAATGTGTTATCACCTTTTCTGTCATGAATAATTAAATTATTTTTGTCTTTTTTTTAACAGTTGAAAATCGTATCTTAAATAGTAGGTAAGTGTGAGTTTGATAGGAAGCAATAAGTATTATTGTAATGAACACTGCGATTATCCATACCAAAGCGTAGTTTTATATACGGAATCCCAAACAGTCTAGGTTACAATAAAATACCTAAACTTTATCTACGACGTCTACACGTGCTTTTCTTTGATCGATAACTGGCCACGGTATAAAATGAAACTTTTTCACAATATATTTTTCTTTCATTTCAGTGTCTACGTTTGTTTTTGTAGGTTCTGGTTTCATTTGGTCCGGTCATAAGTAAACTTTCGGTCTAATAATGCGGCAGAATAAATTTTTGAGTTTATTTACATATCCCTGTAGGGAACCCTCTGATTTTAATTTGGTGTTTGGATTGTATGGTTGTCTTGATACCACGTAATTATTATTTTGGGAACGATTAAATACGAGTTCGTTACTTTTGCAGATATATACTTGTGATAAGTTTTGGGTCAGATCCAGTATTTGGTTTAAGGTGGTTTGACTTTAAGCCACACTCGAACATTTTGCTGTCATGTTTATTAAACGGAGAGTAACAGCGACCGTATGGAAAAAGATAAAAACATTCTCTAAATTCACAACTAACAATTAAAAAGATATCAAGTATTTCAGGAACTGTTAGCAGTTTCGGCAATTCTTTTGTTTTGTTTAATGAACCACACAGATTTTATAAAAATCGTCAAACAACTTCTTCAATTTTAACAAAATTGTTGAATTAAATACGGATGTCCTCGTTTAATCAGGATAATATCCTTATAATATTTGTTTTCTTAATACCTATAATTCAATGAGAAATGACCAAGATTTGGCTTCTATAGTCATACAGGGTCAGACACAATTGTCTGCAATTTGAAAGATTACCGTGGATCTTCCTTTAAGATTAAATGCACAATTTAACATTTAAAATACAATATTTATTGAGCTTAAAATAACTGAGGATTTGTAATCAAAGCTTATTATTGTAATTAACATTGATGGAAATGATTCTACGCTTTAAATGGTTCTTTGGATCAATATTGTTGATAATTACGAATATAATTATTTAGCGTCTATCTTTATATCGTAGGCTGCACCATAGTGCACCATTTAACAATATATCGTCAGGTAGTCAACCAAAATAAAACGTTTTTTTTTATATAACCTTAACCATGTATAGCTAATGAGTGATCTAATTTCATACAGGTAACCAATAATTATATGAAGTTTAAGGTTTGAAGGCGTGTTTCACATGACATACGACTATGTCCCTATAATTATGCAGATGACAGATAAAACTGAGCGTAGGCAGCTTATTGTGCAAATATGGAACCCGATAGCCTTAGCTTCAAATAATATCTGACCACAACGACGTTTCATGTGCAGGAGAAGTAAATATAATTTAAAGATATTTACATTGTATGCAAGTGTGTTATTACATCATCATCATGTATTAAAATATGTAGAACTTTTTTGAGGAGCGTGGACAAGTGTCTCTGTGTTTCGAAAGGCACATTTGAACATCTTCAGTTGTCGTTATGAGTAGTCAGAAGACAGAAAGTAACAACCAGTCTTACCGAGGGTTTCGGCTTGCTAAGAATTAAGAAGGTCAGATAGGCTTTGTGAAAAATACTGGTGCTCAGTTGCATGTAATATTGTGAATGGATCAATTTCTTAGAAGCTGTGTATCTTTTAATAAAGCATTTCAAAGGAATAAAAAATGTTTTTTTTTTTTTTTTAAGAATAGGTATATATAATTTTGTGCCTTTTATACTGACTCTTTACCAAATATAAAAATAGCGGACAAAGAGTGTGTCAAAGTTGAAGATTTCAAGAACATCAGAGTTCACCTGGGTCAGTTGTTCACCTATTTTTATGATAAAAACTTTTATTATCTAACACTTATTAAAAATCAAACAACAAAATATTCTTAGATTATTAAAATTAGCAATTTAAGTAGGTATCATCCAAACGTCAACTGTTATTTAAAAAGTTGTTTTATCTTCCGCAAAACTACTTGACGACAAAAGGTGTGGCAAACGATCGAAATACGTCAAATATTTAAAGTAACTATTATAACAAGATTAGCTCTATTATTTCTTGTTTATTTTCTGTAAATTAGAAGCCTAATACGTCATAAATACGTCAATAAAACGATTAGTTAATGAGATGTCGAAAATCCATAAATCTACATACCTATTACCTAATCATCGTTTGACCTCCGAGCTTTGTTTGTATGATAACAATGTGAAGTTATATCAGATTGCAAATGCAATTTTTCGGCTAAACCGCATTGAAATAACATAAAAGTTTACGGGTGATGCTGGACTGCCGCCAAATAAGGTGACTGTCGTGAACATCCGCTTGGGGCAACACGGAGCTGCAAACTTATACTGCACGCCCATTGAACCTTAAAGCTGTCACATAAAGTGCAATATCAAATGGCTGTAAGACTCCACAACTTGGTTTTTGGTCAACTGCTCGGTTCCGGAGTCGTTGGCTACTCGTTCAGTTTTATTGGGAACCGATTGAATTTGTTGGTGATTATTACAAAGTTTCAGACCTAGTTTCGATTGTGATGTATGGTTTTGCTTTATTTTGTGGGCAAGTTTTGTAAGCTTTAGTGTAAGTTGGGCAGAGCTTTTGTCGGTAAAGTAGTACAAAGCTAAATAAAAACGAAGAAATGAACACATTCTACTTACTCTTACTCTAGGTACTTACTCTATATTTTTGTTCTGGAAGCATTGGCAAAATCATGCGGAAAATTGTGGTAATGTTTCGTATTAGTACTTAGTAAAGTACAATATGGTATGTTTCTTTTAAAGGAAATTAATAAAATCACGACTTTCTGTGATACAAAACCCATTTTCAGATGCAGTTGTTTACTATAGGTAGGAATACATTTATCAGTTTCAGAGATGTATCTTGACTTAATGCTCCTGAATCAAGTAAAACGTATGATTATTTATTTATCTCTCAAACATGATTTCCATAAAGTAAATTTTAAAAAATCTACATGAGTTGATAGTTTTTATACACATATTATAAACTGTTACCTATGCATTGTTATGATGTTACCGATAAATTCAGTTTCAACCTGCAACAAAAAATGTTGTACAGCCTAAATTAGATTCCCGGATTGAACACCACTTAATTTCGACGTCATACGTGTTTCAAAAATCACGATGAAAAAAACGCGTTAGTTATTCCAAGCTAGTCAATATTTAAAATGGTTTTCACTGTATAGCTTTATCGACGAGGTTAAAACTGTCCATTAAAATATTTTGAATAATAGAGCTCTCCTCAAAGAGAGCACTGTATTTTTAAAAGCCATTAGCCGGCTGGCGGATCTTTTTCAGCTTTTCATTTTGAAAAACCTGATTGACTATTTACGCTGTAGCTACATCAAATTTTCGATAGTTCAGTTTAGATAACTATTGGGTACTGGTGGACTGAATAAAAATGCGTTTACATCGTTCGGGATTCGAAAATAAATAAAGAAAGCTTTGGATTGGGATTTGGCTCTGAATATACCCAACAATAATGACATATCTTTATATATCAGTCCATCAAACTACCGTAAGTACAGCGATGAACGTTCTAGCAATACTTCACAATGTTATATACTTTCAGGATTAACAATTAATTAATATTAATTATGCATGCGCAGTACCTGTTGGGACTTCATTACTTATGCAAGCGATGCATCATTAGGTCTCACCCGCTGCTTGTGGATATTCCATCTATACCTAGTTAGTTATATAACAATTTCGTATGAAGATACCAGCATATAGTTTAAACTTCAGAACTGTGTGGTCTATTTTTATTTATATCAATAGATTATCTTCCTTTCACCTTCCAACGCAAGATCACCGCATTTTGCTAGAATATCCCTGTAGTGCTGAAATATATTTTGTACCTAATATCTATTCGATTTTATATCAATTCAATTAATTTATTTATTGAGGAATGCGATTGCCTCGGGTATTTTGTACCTAATTTTTTAAAATAGCTAATAAAATCACGTTATTTCATAAAATACTGCCAATTCAGTAAATGATACCATAAATGGGTCACTAAAATAAAATTCGACCATTTACGCCCTACCACTAAAACTCATTTCTAATTCACTTAAGTGTCATCGCAATGAGTATAAAATTCAATAAATTTGCGGTAGTAGTGGGGCTCTCAAGGAAACGGTTCCCCTAAAACTAAAATCGTAAAACGGTAGTAGAATTCTCGTCTTGGGAGTAACGTATGCTAAAAATGCAAACAGGAAAATTTAATGGTTCGTGAAGTAAACCCGCTACGCAGAGCACCCGGAATTGCCTTCCATGTTCTACTTTCGACCCTACTAAGGGTAACTTTTGGGAATGTTCTCGAATGACAAATGAAATTTAACTCCGCGAAAATGGCGTGAGTCTTTGTTCCAATGATAGATAATATAGCAGTACTTTTATACAACATAAAAGTATTTTAGTCGATCATTGTGCATTTTATTAATGTTATTGCATTCCCTTAACATTGAAAACACTTGCAATTTAAGCTGTAGTAGATATTAATTACTGCAAAAATTACTTCATATACATTTATTGTATATAGACTACATCGACAGTTATGACTTTGGTGAGTTCTTCATTTTTTTTATAATGGAAGCGATAAAAACATGAGAACCGATAGTGACGCTCAAGAATATTGGGGACTCTTATGTGGATTTCCCCAATATTACTTACTATCACTTATTATTCTAAGCTATTGACTTGAACATGAAACTTGCGTTCCGTTTTGTTTATTTTGGGGAGAGAGAGTATTATAAAAGATGCATGCAGTGTCAGATAAGAGGAATATATGTAACAACAATACGGTTAAAATTTAGTGGTACACGTTTTATTACTATAAATCTTCTGAAATGGGGTGAGTTATAACACTTTATGTTTTGAGTTCTACAACCCCTGTTGAATAACGATTATTTTTTATTTTATCGTCAAAAAATAAATTAAACAATTCCGTAAACTGTTTCGCTGAAAAGGGTTGTCGGAAAACCTTTCAGACTATTTACCGCACTAGTTAATTTAAAACGTACAACGAGAACCTTTGCCACGTACACCCGGCGAAAACACCAAAAAACATCAAGTGTAATTAATGAACAGTACAAAACGTAGCCCTAAGTCCACTTGTCCAACATGCCTTCGAGTGACACTTCAGTATTTAATTAAAACGAAACGAAAACAGAAACTGAGATGCTCTGGTAATTTGTCAAAATTAATTAAAAAAAGAAAAACGCTAAAACTGAAGAATTACAAGGAATTTAACAAGATGATGCTGAGAAGGAATTTGTTTTTGACTCTCTGTTTACTAAGTAGCTATTCGTTTTTGTAGGCTTCAAGTGTTTTGGGAACGGTAAATGAAACTTTTTATTTTTTTCACAAGTGTTGATTATTTTTCCCGTGTCCTTGTGCTGCTCTAGACTTTTATCGACAAAGGAAGAAACATAAATAGGCAGTATTCTTGTTTAACCAACGAGGTGAGAATGCCATGAACCTATCATTATTTTGATAGGTTCACACAAATACGTAATTGCGTTATGTTTACCCAAAATCATCACAAAACATATTAGAATATTTACTATAGATAATATATTTCCTACTCCAAAAACAATTATTGTAATGCTTTGTTTAATTAATTGCATTACATTTTGCTTCATAAAACAAAACAGAATCAATGCAAACGAAATTGAAAAATGTTTTGTTTATTCCAACAGATGAAAATAGGAATCTAGTTATACAACACCATTTCAGCTCAGCTTTCATAAAACTATTCATAATATTATGAATCAATAAAATCTGCGTTGCTTGTAAACAATTTTTACGTTATTTGGCTATTATTTATTACATTTTATTTGTCAAACCATGATAAGCTAACTAGATAGACATAATATTATACGCTAAATACAAAGGTTTCTTTTAAGAAATAAGATAAGAAGACAAAATAATTTTATAAAAATCGCTTTTAACGACTAAAGAGTATTAAAATACGACTGTATATATTTTTAATAGTCTATGTATTTTTAAAGCATTATGCTACGGCACATTTAAATTAATCTTAAAAGTAGGTATAGCGAGCTTCAACTAACCCTTCACAATTGACAGCCGCAAAGCCGTAAAATAAAACACAACCACATAGAAAAAAACATCAAAGCAATATCCATACATCCTATCAGTCTCCCACCTTCACAATACGTTGTTCACATAAAGACCTGCAAGCCGGGCTTGGCAAACCCTGTTCGGTTCCGTCTTTACATACAAAGACCGAATTGCTCGCTCTGATTGAATTATATGCCTTCTACGGGTCACGGCTTTAGAAGATACCTATTTATGTGAACCTAGTTCCGTGTAATAGTTCCTTTGAATATAGGCAAGTCAATCAGTAGTGTTTGTTTTGAATTGTGTTTCAATATTTTGCAATTTTCAAAGCTTGGATTTGGGCCACAGGTGCTGTCTCTGACGTTTGTGGAACAATTTATTTCAGTGTGTGCATTGTTGTTGTCAGATGTCAGATAGAATCGGGAATTTCAAAGTTATGTCGAGGTCCACTGATTGTTTTATATTTGAAATTAAATTACTATCAAGATATTTAGGTGGGTAAATGAACGAAGAAAATAATTCCAAAAACACACAAAACAAAACTTTTGATATATGATTTACTATCCTATCCGATTGATATTGATAGTCAGACTTGAACTTGAGTTGGATTCTTTGTATATACAAATTGTAACATCAAAAAAACACAAAAGAAAAAAACTTAAAAGGGTGAGTAATAAATACTTAACACGTCGTCACAACACAAAAGACACGAAATTTTGAAATTTGTGTTTCCTCCGAAATAAAAATCAGTGTACAAAGGCTAGACAAAAAAATCCTTAATAAAAAGGAAGCGAACTCGTCAGCAATGTGTCGACCCCGAGCCAATTGAATTTCAAAGCCGACAACGTCTACCACAAAATTTATTCAAAGAATAAATCTGAAAATTTGTAGATCTAAAGGCATAAAGGCAAAGTGGCGCCGACTCGTCGACAAAGGAATTTCTAAATTTCACGGCTTCCGCCTTGGTTGTTTGTATTTATATGAGGGCGTTGTGAGAGATGACAAACGACGGGGGGGTTAACAGTGTGGTCGGTAGTGCCGACACGCAGCGGTCGGCGGCTTGCGAAAGGGTCATACGCGTTATAGCAGGGGCGTGCAACACCGTGCAAAAGTCGCGGATCATTTTCCCAGTGATGTATTATGTGCATGCATTTCCCCTTTGTCTGTTTTGAAGATAGCTTTCGTGTCCATTCAAATTGTTTGCGTAACAAATCTTCGTGATTGTGCACTTATAGGAAAAGGCGATACAAGTAGTGTATCAATTTATAACATTGCATCCCTTTTATTTCCTTCATGCATCACGGTGGATTACTTCAGATGGACATGGCTACCGTATCCTTTATCTATCGAAATTTACATCACAAAAAAGTGCAATATCTTCTGAAAATGCACTGTAATTGTCCAAAAGCGTAATGTCTTCTCAAAGTTCGCTGTAATCATCCATATACCATTGCATATAGAAGTTACAGAGTAACTATCCGAAAAGTACGCAGCTCGTCTCGTAAGGTCGAGTATTAATGCACGTAACCCATTGTTAACTAGCTGGTACTCTGGTGACAAGTTTGTTAGTCCGCTCTCTTCACGTGAGGAAACTTCACTTTGAAGCTCTAGTGTACTCGGGAGTAAAAAGTTTCTGCATTGTACATTGTACGGGTTATGATGCGAATTTACTATTGTGTGTGTGATACGTTTTGGTATTGTTGTTAGTTTAAAAGCTTTAAAAATGAAACATTAGTAAATATAGCCTTAGGATTTGGTCATTTTTATACATTTTTGATTTCATTGCTATATGACTGAATCCTGGTGAGACTGTAGTCTACCGATGAACCAGACGTAATAATAAGAGAAGGTGAATATGTTAGGTATTACTCTAATTAATAGGAATACGAGAAAACTTTTAATCACTACCTAATAAAAACACTGCATTAATTAACTCTGAAGTGGCTACATAACTCGCGATCTGTCAACAATACAAAAACACCAATTAAAAGTTTGAAACATCATAACCAATTATTTTTGTGCCGTTGTTAGGTAATTGTTACTCGTGCCTAGTAAAAGTACTGCTTATAACGAAATCATTAATGTGACCTATTTAACGAGACCTAATTAGCTTTGTTTTTTAACAATGCCTTCAATATGGCGGTTCTTTTGTTTGACATAACAAATACCTTTAGTTAGATCTTTTACATGTATCTTTGGCCTGAAATGGTTTTTTTTTTACTGATAGTGGAAACCACAAAGGCATTCAGAAATAAGTGCACATAAATTGCTCATTTCCCGTTTAAACTCAAATACCTATATTTGGGTATATAATTCAGTCAATCTTTTAATAAGCCGTAGCTTTTAAATAATAATGAAAATAAATCTAGGTTCTATTAAGTGTACAATTAAAAGTTCTATGACCAGGTAATAGGAACATTAAGAATAGATAGGCTGATATTATATAAGCGAGGACTTCTAATTGGCTCTCTGGCGACTATGACTTCCTTTTATTGTTTTGTTTTTGTTTAGCTGTAAGTTCTCCATAGTTTATTAAATAAATAAATAGATAGAAAGGTCACTACGGAACGTGTTAATTTAAGATAGTTGCGGCAATATTTGCTCATGGTTGCTGCAGTTTGCTTTTCTATAGGCGTTTTAGTTTGTCGCATTAATGTAGGTACGAGAGTACCTGCATACATACTTACCTACCTACCTAAGTATTAGTATTGTTCCAATATAATATACCTATTTATTTAATTATTTATATTTATGTTCGGTTGGGAATATTTTAGAATATGGTGCTTCAAAAATGTATGATGGTGAAATTAATTTGAAGTGTATGTTGATCTTATAATAAAACTAGCTGTTGCCCGCAACTTCGTCCGCGTGGGCAATATAGAATAGTCAAAATATCCCGTAGGTGCATTCTTTCACGTGAGGGTATAATTAGGATTAGCACTTAACAGTCGCATATATTCATTGATCAAGGTTGTGTTGTGGATGTGGCCATTTATCTAAACAAAAGAAATAAAGTTTGTGACGTTGTGAATATCTCTGGATCTAGTATAATAAAATATCACATTGGCAAGTTGTATGCTAAACTTTATTAAAGGTTGTTTTGGTCATTAAGCCTCTTATAAAATTATAATATTATATTATAGCTCATAAAACCTAGACTGGAGTAGAAAACATTTAGCGCCTTATTTACATTTTACGCAACGCGCTCGATAGCAACAGTGTATTATAGCTATTAGAATATGATGCTCTTGAATTATAAAATATAGAAGTTTCTTCACATAATTTTAATTAAACCAGTGTTCATACAAACAAAAATATTATTATTACTTATAGTAAAAAGGAAAGGTGCATTTGACTACCTTTGTAAATAACCTTTCGATAAACCACCAGTTATTTGATATCATATAAATAACATTCAGTATTTTATTTAGAATTAAAACTTTGATGAATTTGTTCCGCATATCTAAGTATGTACTTAAAATAATAATACTTTTACAAAGCATATGTGGCGCCTCGTACAAAACTCAAAGCAAAATATTTAAACCTTTATATTTTGCTGACTGGCAAGCGTAGGCGCTTAAGACTGCCTGCAAAGGTGTTACATATTACATGTTATTGGATCTCATATATCACACCTTTAGTATAATATGAACTTTATTTTGACTGCAGTAGGTTAGTGGGTCAAACTTGCAGTTTCAGTGGGCATTTAAGAAAGGAGAGACGAAGGAGAATTGGCTTGACCGTAGTAAAATATATTCAAGTAGTTATAAGTGTCTTTACAAAACTATCTAATTAAATAAAACTGGCTAATTTCGTGTTTGTCCCTGTCCCTACATTACTCAAAGTATTTATGTGAAACAAACATTCAAAATTCATGTGACAAACAGGACACCTTATTTTTGAGCCGCGGTAACTCTTTCGAACAATCCCGCAGCCCACAAAAAGCAAATCTCATACCTAACTTAAGCAAACAGCTGTACTATAAATCGCAATCCACTTTCACTAAACGGAACTATCCCCGAAACTTCGAGAAGAGACATTAAAAGAACTGTAAGTATGCCAACATTTCCCACAAGCGTCTAAATTTCCCACATTTGCATAGGTTTCCCGTTTCATGTCACCCGGAAGATTCTACTGTCGTTCATTCTACCTGGGAATCGGATAAGAATCTACTTCCCCACGTAATAAGAATAAATAAGGGTTTTCGAATGTTGCTTTCGCTTTTTTTTTCTGAGGTTTTATGATTTTATTTGAAAGGATAGGTTGATGATTGGTCGTTGCCTTAAAACAATAGGAGTATTTTCTATACAATCTACATAAAAGTGCGTTTTGTTTTTGTCTAAATAACGATCTATTTGACCTAGATATATCATGTCACATAAACAATTACATACTTGAAATAAATACCGAATTTATTTCCATATTGTAACGCACAAAATAATCCAATGAAAAAATGTGGGTGTCAATTTTATATTCAATACAAAACACAGCGAACATCGCTTTTCAATACTCGAAAAAATAAAATAAAACTAACTACTTTTAACAGATTTTTATATACAGCCAAATAAAAAAAAACACAATCAATTTAAATCCTTCTCGTACAACTCTAAATAAAATGTTCCCATTTAGAGTTTCGTGTAACTTTTATGTCCGGAGTAAAAACTAGCTGGTTCCGTAGAAAATGGCGACTGCGCTTGTCATCTGGAAGTTTCAACTTTATTAGTGCACTTACTGTTATTATCTTAGTTTATAACCTGAAGATGGCCAGGTGCTATTTGAATGGGGAAATTGCCTTCGTTGAAGAAAAATGCTTGTTTTTATTTGACAGACTGTAAACTGTTTGTTTAAACAACATTGTAGTTTGTGAAGTAACATCTTCGTTACCATTTTGGCACGTACATTTTTTAAGGTAGTGAACTTACTTTACTTTATTGCAAAAGATTTGTGTTCTTTAATTTTGAATGAGAATTCTGGAAATTTACTGTTTTAAAACGACTTTAATCGGTTTCTACTGAATGACTCCAATGTGTTCGAGTTAAGGTTCTTGAAACTATAAATGTTTTGAGTAAGTAGATTTGAAATTATTTGAAGAATATAATAATTAAATAAGCGTGTTTAAAACGATTTCAACATTGTACGGTATAAAATGTAGTTGGATGTATAGAACCTCGTCTACTATAAACACATACGCACAAACATCAACACTGAAACTAAAGTCGTTGTTAAAGTTACGTTTACATTCTAACTACTTTAGGTTGGAAGCGTGGCCGAGTAAGCTCATTTCACTCTTTATAAACACTTTTATAGCATTGTAGCAAATAAAACAAGTCGACAGCCCTATTCCCGCCCTAGACGGTACAATAAAACAACAGCAAATTGTTACTTTCCTCAACTACCCGAGCTAGTGGCAACCCTGTAAATGAAATGTCGATTTTTCTGGTTACAAACGTTTGTAGTTCAACAAACAAATGCTTGTCTAAAAGAATTTTGGGCACTTACACACTTTTTCTTTCTTTTCAAGCATGTTCTTTAGAACAAAATGAGCGTTTCGACTTGTTGAACTTTTTTCAAAATTTTCTTCAGAAATGTTGGTCATTAAAAACCTTTTGTTTGTTTGTAACTTTTTTAATTTAATGTGACCTTTATTTTTTTTCATTGCGTATTGCGAATGACTGTATAACTTTTAGATGATAGACCATTACGTACATTGATGAATACCTTGTACAGTCTTCATCATCATCATCTTCATCATCAGCCTATCGCAGTCCACTGCTGGACATAGGCCTCTCCAAGTGCACGCCACTGAGATCGATTTTCGGCTTCTCGCATCCAACAGTCTTATCGAAAACAAATTCCAAACAAAACATACTAGCCCACATCTCGTTTGATAGTTACGTGATTTAAATCACCATATAACTCATTAAAAAAACAACAAGAAATCAGTTTCAATGACTTGTTATTTATAGATCGTTGATAATGATTTTTAAATTTACAATGTGGCTAGATCATTCGTTAAGAGACGCCGCTGTGATCAATGCAGCCGCGTGAGAAAATACATCAGAATACAAATTTGAAATTAATTTAAGCCGGTGTTAATATCTGTTGTACGGTCAGAGAAAAATGAATGTAGCTAATAGATTTTTGATTTAGGTTTTGATATTAAACAATTGTAGGAACTTAATGCTAATTTTATTGCAGTGGCTATTGGTTTTGTTCAGATAACTCTTTAGTTTATATGTTTGTAATTATGTATATTATAATGTCTTTATATAATAAATTTCAAGAAAGAATTAAGTATTTACTACCGATGTTAATCAGTTTAAAGGAGTAAAAAAAATCAACCTAACCTAAATAATGATTCAACATCAACTCTTTGGTGGCCCACACTTGTTTGACTTAAAATCCATCCAAAGAAATTAACCAATCCTTTTTATTCCTTTACCTTTAATTCGCACGTACTGTCTCCATATCTCCGTCAGACAGTACACAGATCTCTCGGCGAGGGCTCTTTGCGTTTCAATAAATCAGAAGAAATGACGGCGAGCGCGTTAAGCAGTCATCGTCCCACTGGGTGGTCGTCTCCACGACGCCTTCACGGCTATTTCACACGGCTCCACAACAAATAAAATGTAACTTCGACACGGAAACAGTGAAACTAAAAGAGAACTTGCACTTTAAGTGCGAATGCGTGAACACTTGGTAATTGAAGAACGCGTTCATAGAAGTCAACGGCACTGTCTTTGAGTCAGTTTCATGTTTATAGTTTGTGTTTCAAGGTTGATTTTGTTTTAATTTGTAAACGGATTCTGAGAAACTTTACTTCTTGAGTCATGTGTCATGCTTAGCAAGTCCCTTGAAAAAGCAACAAACTTCAAGACTGTTTAACCTTTCATTAAACCATTTATGAAACCAACCTAGTCTAGAAATATTTCTTGTTTAAATAAAGTGAAGGAAATATCAGTATGATATTGACGAATCTCTTCTAGTAAGCCTTACTATTTCAAAGTCAGATATAAATACTAAAATGTTGATACCAAATCCTACACGGTGCTTTTACTGACAAATTGATTTTAGATCTCATCGGCTACGTACTTTAAATACGTTATTTATAATGTCCTGCGCATTATAAGTAGGTGCACTAAAAGGATTTACAGAAAGCTCGGATGTTGATACAAGTAGGTACCTATGTATATTTTCTGAGTGAGTCAATGATTCCAGCTTTTGGAACTACATAATGAAGACACATGAAAACAAATGAAATGCTAAGGATGACCCAGTAATTGAATTAAAGTTTCTTTGAAATATTTGAAAAAATAACTACGAAGTTTATCGCAGATAGTACTTTATCAGAAACGCTCGATTAGTTTTAATTTAGTTTTGGACCTCTTTCAGAAACAGAACGCTTTCAATCATAGCTCTGAAAGATCGATTACGACTAACGCAATAACAAAACCAGTAACCCGATACTCCAAAGGGCAAAGGGAGCAATTCTAAAGTCATCAGCTACGCTCAAAATGTTCTAATCGTGGAAATGAGAATAAACAGTTCAGCAGTAGATATGTGGTCAATAGGAGTTAATTTTAACTTAATTTTATGTAGGTATGTAGTGAGACGTGAAGTGTGAAATAAAACATAAGTAGAACAATACTGCTAGCCACCACGGTACTTCCAACAAGATTTTACCAAGCACGTCTAAATTCTCTGTTCCGTCTGGTTTGGCTATTTACTGCGGAATCCTAGCCAGTTCATTCTGCAGTTGCAAATTTTTTATTTCTTCCACTTCTATTTTTTAAATGTCGCCAGCGAATACGTAATACGAACTACTTGAAGCGCAATTTCATAAGTTAGGCGTCATATTTTATCGCAATACTAACTCAAAGCTACAAACTCTGCCTCGTGTTCCATTAAATATAAAAGCAATACTTCATTACCTACAACCGGCTTCCAGAAATTGTAAAGTTCATTCCGTACTACAAAATCGGATCCCGCGTTATTGCAAAATGTTAATTACTCCTTGTAATAATGCAAACTTTAATCAAAATTGGCGTCTGCCGGGTAAACTCGATTAACAACAAATAAGTAAAAATAAACACGAATGAAATAAAGTCGAGCTTTACTTCCAATTTGAGGGGAAACGAAGCATAAAAGTAAGGTAAGAAAACACAATAACATTTTTTACGGTAAGCGAAACAGGAACAACAGCTTAAAACAATTTGCTGAAGGTGCCACTTGAAAGCGTTAACTGAATTTGAAAATGTTAAGATGCCTTTACACGGAAGTTACTGGGAACCATGTTGGCGGAATGTTTGCTGCTAACATTCTATCGGTATCGGGTAGCGATAGACTACACGAAATTATGTTTTCGTTGCTTCTTTCTAGCGGTTTTCTTTAGTACTGCGTCCGATTGTGCCAATATTTATATAGGTGGATAGTTCAAGCATGTGCATTTGCATGATTGTTGTGCATTTCGCAATAACTATTTAATTTTGGTGCAAGTGTAAAGTAAATATGCATTGATAAAAACGTGAAATCGCAACAACAATAAGGTTAGGTATGCGTACTACATTACGAAGCTAAGGAGCAAATATTATAACTTATGTACTCAAGATTTGTCATTTGACTAGTATAATTTTGTTAACTTTTTTACGTTGACTTAAAAATTATGTTGATACCAGTGTTGTCAACATTGTCACGTTCGGTCTGGAGGCACCCTAACAATTAGAGCAGTCGGTTGTTCAAATTGAGTCAAACAAACGAAACTCATCGACAAGATTCTATCGTAGAGTTTAAGAGCAATTTTTCTCTTAAAGCCAAACAAATGAGGCGCCATTAGATGGAGTGAGAGAGCTTAATCTATTTCTGACGAGTTCAGTGACGCCGACAAAGACAAATCGACGTTAGCCTACCCACACGGCGCGCAAAGGCGTTCCACTTCTGTTTCAATTCCACTTTTATTTGCGGATTAACTTCTTATTAGTCATTGTGCCGGGACGGGGCCCGGACCGCTATCACGAGCCTTATGAATGGCTCAATTATTTTGCAGACTCAGTACGCATTGTGGCGAATTTGAACAGTATAAACGCTAAGCGTGAAATATTGCACCCCTATTGCTCTTATCTACGCTCGTTCCTTCCCTCTTCCTTGCATCGACGATAATCATAAACTTGTTAATCGCTACAAAAAGTGAATAAAGAAATGCACTCGTCTAACATGTGTATGTCTTTAGTAGCTCATGTAACACGGGTATTAATAAACTGACAACATATTTATGCTCTCTCCATGACAGTTATAATGGTCTCAATAAATTGTACGTGATTAAATATTCACTGTTCAGCTGACATAGAAATATTATTTTTCGTCCCAACCAAATATCAATTTAACCGACCTTATTCCCAAAGCGGCCCAAACAGATATTTGTTGTTTATCGAAGTGATATTCAGTTTAACTAATTGCCCACTAACCCGTATCGGTCACATTAGCGTGTTCAAGAATTAGATGTAAACTGACTTTTTGTCTGCTCTTATTAAACTGAAGGGTGTTATGTAGAAAATAGCCAGCACAATTCTGTCGTCTCACGCTAATTCAAACTCTCGTGTTAAAACAATAAGTTCCATTGTTGTGTTCTCGGAATGGGTGATTCAAACGGTGACGAGCAAAAATAAATATAAAAGGGCGGAGCGGTGCGTATTTCAGAAACGACAAGTTGAAGAATGTCGAAATGTGTCATCTGTCAGTCGGCATTTAAAACGATATGTTATTCTGAAAGTGTCGTCCCGTGTCCGCGTTCGTCGTGTATCTAAATAGTTAAGCAGCTGTCTCGCTGTAAAGATTACACATTTTCTTAGAAGCCAATGAGAATTCCAAAGTCTTTAATGCGTTTTTCGACTTAAAATGAAACATAAATTATTAAAAAATAGTGTTAACTGTATCGAGCCTAAAGTGATTTTAAAATGCTGTCTCCTTAAATTGATGAGCTTCCTAATATAGCAAATGCCACCGCATGGTTATAATCCAGAAATATACTGTCGAATATATGGTTTGTTTGGATCATTTTTTATTGAAACACATTTGGAACAAGCTGGTTTATGATGATGTTTGCTAATAAGTGCCTTCCTATACTTGGTATGTTTACTTGAACAAAGAGATAATAAACGTAAGCACTTGCAGAACACTTTAAAATTCAAATACTCTTACGATAAATATGTCCAGCTGTCCCTATCTTTCTTAAAACTATCTTCCGGCAGCAGACTACAAAGACAAACAAAATTTTACGCCGCAGTATAAAATAATAGCCAATGAAATTGCAAAACTGTAAAATGCATCCTCAGTTTCCGTCGAAAATGTCCCAATATTTCTTCACTTTGTAAAGATATTGTTTTTGCAAAGCAAAGTCGTGTTCAAAGTGACCACTTCCACCTTCAATGGAAAGTATTATGTTGCACGCTCAGCAGTTGTGCACTTGAAATACCTAGGACGCTACTTTAGTAATAAACTGAGCGAGAAAATAAACCTCTTCTAAAATTACTTAAGCGGTTACAAATACCTACTGCCTTTTTTTCTGGACTGACATGTTAAGTCTTTTACTTTCTCGATAAACATTCATAGTTTATAGGAAAAATATAGAATTTGCACTAAAAAAAATCCAATATCAGTTTTGTCATTTCTGGCAATTCCAGCTAAATAAAATTTCATCAAAATATTACCTAGAAAACTAATAGTTTAAAAAACTAAAACAGACGCTAGTCATGTATTGTCATCAGAACTCAGAGCGTGTGCAAAATTTCATCCTAATCGAAGTCGACCGGGAAGTGTGTCAAATTAAGAATAGTTTCATGACGCGGAAGACGCTGGATGCAGGTCGCCTCCAACAGGTATCTGTGGAGATCTAAGGAGGAGACCTATGTTCAGCAGTGGACGTCCTATGGCTGAGATGATGATGATGATGGTGATGATAGTTTCAAGTGAAGCTAATATAAGCGTGTTAAAAATAGTTACATGGTATCATTTCTATCAATGTAACCGAACCCGAGGTTGGTGAGCAATAACGATTTTCCGCAAACTCTGCCAGGTAATAGCTGTTGCGATGTTATATCGAGTGCATCGTGATTCCACCTCGTTATGCTGGCTGTCGACAAAAAAATGCCTTTTATTTAAATAGTTTGAACCTTCGTTCTAGACTTGATGGTGGTGGGGGCTGAGTATACCTAATGTATCGTATGCCTAATGAGAATTTTTTTTCATATTTTTTTATTAAAATAACGTAAGTTTATAAAATATAATATACCTCGGTCTTTTTCCGCTTCTAATAGTGCATTATTAAATTAACTTTCTCTTCTCTTTTTTTTTTCTTTTTTGATAAGCTAACTATAAGAGGTTACCTACAGTAAACTTAGAGCTAGAACTTAGGCTAAAAATCATTATTATCATAACTATTACTTTTATGTGTAACTTTTAATTGTAATTTATGTGTAACTTTTAAAATTATTTTTTCAATTTCATTATATTTTGCTCATACAATTTTCTCTCTATTAAATAAAACGTGATATCATATGTATATTGTCATCGTGTACCTTTTACATAACACCATCCCAGACTTTGAGGGTGGTATTGGCGGAACAGTTTGCCAGACGCGTATTTTAAATGAGATTTTTAAACTAGATACGAACAGTTTTGTATTGATCAACGAGTAACTTGGTTGTGGTTTTCATTTACACCGTGAAATGGTGTTCAAAATGTTATTAATATTGATAGAACTCGGACATTATTATCGCAATATCAAATAGAACTATGTTTCACTAAGCGTTTCTATAAAAAAAAAAAACATGGTACAGTAAACTGCACATTAGTGGTAACTGTCATGCACCTTATTTCAATAGTAATAAGTACGATTTTCCTATAAAACTATTACCACTGACCTGAAGTTGACTGTACAATGAAAATTTTGGCAAATTAACAACTTATTATAACAACAAACACATGTTAATAGATAATTATCGCTTCTTAAGTAATCTCATAAAAGAATTTAGGTGGAAACGAACAAGTTGAGAGGCAAAATGTTTGGAGTTCAACAAAGGTCTGACAAGGGTTCAAGTTCGTTTGGCTGTCGGTAACTTTAAAAGATTACGCTACCTACCTACCCTTCTTAAACTTTCACTTTAATAAGACTTCTTTTAAAATGTAATGCCTTATTTAGAGCTTTTAATTGGTGGAGAAAATGTGTGGTTTCAACGTTTTTTTACCGTAAGTAGGTATTACAGTTTTTTTATATTGAAACAGGAGTGATTGTGACATTAAATAAACGTTCGAGATTTCATGTGATATATCGTATAGTTTTTCTACTGTACATTAAAAGTAACTCCATCATGCATCACCCGAACGATTACAAAATATAATACATAGAATTAAAATAAGCCTTCTCCAGTTACAACTACTATCAAAGTCTATAAACCCTAAAATCAAAGTTTACAAAACCTAAAACCCATTATACAGAAGGTACTTCACCTAATCGTTGTTTTAAATCAAAACGTAATTGCCCATTTAATCTCAAATAGAAAGAGCAAAAGTTTTTATTCGGAACTTGTTCTAACTGTAAGACCAAGATGTTAGCGGGGCTTGTCTAAGTCCTATCAAGCTTCGGTGTCAGTGGTCGAAGTTCAGGATTTCAGCTATTTATTGCAATCCCCAAGGATTCGAGAATTTACGCGTCGGACGATAAAAGACGTAGTTTTACAGGGATATGCGGTTAGCTCTCGTTATCGCACTATTATGGCAACTAACTCCATTTTATAGGGCCTACTGAAGTTTTTTCAGATATTACATTTAAGATTCTCAATTCTGTGTATTTAGATTGTAAGTTTTTATTGAGATCTACTTTGAGGTCTTATTTGTTGAGGCAGGCAATTTAAGAGTTTTAAAATAAAATTGTATTACTCAATGCTAAGATGACAAAGGAAAACAAGCTATTATTTAATAATCACACACACATCACACTCATAGTCGCAATAATACCAGCAACAAGTCGTCGTTTTGAGCAACTATCGAAAACTATTAAATCCAACATGGAACGTAGATATAAATTCGTGTCACAGCCAGGCCTAGGTGAAGGATATTCCTACTTAATGTACCTACAAAATCGATTTCCACACATATTGGAGTTCACTTTAGCTTCGAATTCGTTCGCGAAGTTTTCTTCGTGTCCCAACCGCTGTATAAAATCGCTTCCTCGAACTATTCCTTACATGATTGAGTAGCTTGTAGCGGGCTTAAGCTGAACGTATCGAAATATGGGCCAACGTAAGATTTAAATTTACTACCTACATTGAGATCCGTTTTCCAGGAAAATCAGCCTTTCTAAGCATCGGTATACTAAACTTTATTTAGATAATAAATCTTATTTACAGCGAAATATACGTTTTCACCCATACTGATACAATTTTGCAAACTCAAAAGGCTTGTTTATAAAATCCCTGAGTCAATGCAAAATACCTTTTTAGCTTACCTGATCTGATGTCCTTTACTCATTTCTAGGAATGAAGACATTGCTAATCTTTAACTATGTTTATTTATTTAGTTTATAAAGGATTTATGAATGCATTCGCATGGATTGTGAAGTATTTCTTATGATGAGTAATGTTTAAAAGTAAACAAAACAAAGTTGCAAAGTTAATAGACAACAAATCAACGCACGGTCGTTAAGAGTTATTAACATGCAAAGGAAATATTTGCAGCATATAATGAGAGTGCTAATAATGAAATAAAACATGTTGTTTGTTTTGCCGATGAGCACACAAAGGGCTAAGAACGGGAGCCAATAAATTGCGCGTCACGCCACGCACGCATCTTACTATGCAGGGCTGTGGTACTATGGAATAATATTTTGACATCATGATTAATATTTAGTTAGCCAAAAGTTACTTACATTTGTTTTTTCTTCCATAAGATTCTCGGTTCTCGTCCATAAGATCCAAGTCTTGGTAACATGAGCTTACCTGTTGAAGTGATACGTACGTTGTGTGAATAAAACCTCAACTAACAAGCTTAATAAATACCTACGTAATTAAATTAAAAGTCATTTGATAACATGACTGCCTGAGATTCCATAAGATTTTTAAATTAATCCCTATACTGAATATTTTAATAACGAGTACACTCATGTACTCCCAGATTAATGGTGAAAGTTGTAAATTGCTTATCAGTGGGAAAAAATATATTATTTGGTCAAAATATATCTTATCACCATACTCCTTTATTGCAACACATAAGCATCCAAATAGAACAATATATCGTACAATCCTAATTTAGTTAAAATTAATTCAATCAAAAAGTTTGTCATGTCTACACACAATAATTTAAATTTTAAAATTAAACACTAGCCAACCCTGACGTCTATTCGTAACAATGGCTGAAACAACAATTTTAGCAACGTTGCTAGAACGATACGCACGCATAATATAAGGACATCGACCCTACGCCAGTCTCTTCGTTGAAAATTATCTTTAGTACTAAAACGTCTAAACAGGTGTACTTTATTGTGCACTAAAACCAGATAATACAGCCATATTTTATAGCAAATCATTCTTTGTTAGACGTAATTTAACAGTACTAATAATATGGTTGTTTGTTTTCTTTGCACATTAGTTGTAGGATGCACATTTCTCTCTGACTTTTATTGTTGGTATCCGAGAGTATTTATTTAGTAACCTTTGCTATTCAGGATGTATTTATGTTTGTGGTCATTTTCTTCCGGCATGGTTTAGTTTGAGATTATATATCTAAATATATAAAACTCAAAGGTGACTGACTGACTGACTGACATAGTGATCTATCAACGCACAGCTGAAACCACTGGACGGATCGGGCTGAAATTTGGCATGCAGGTAAATGTTATGACGTAGGCATCCGCTAAGAAAGGATTTTGATCAATTCTACCCCTAAGGGGATAAAATAGGGGATGAAAGTTTGTATGAAACTTTGTCAATTTTAAACCGATCGGACTGAGACTTTGCATGCATAAAGCTACTATGGCGTAGGCAACCCTTAAGAAAGGATTTTGATAAATTCCATCCCTAAGGGGATAAAATAGGGGATGAATGTTTGTATACATCTTCTTAGATTTTATGAAGAAGTCCTGATGACGAATCAGAATTTTATGATGACGTTCGCTTAAATACGATTTTGATTAATTCAACCCACATTCAACCCCCACGGGTGATAAAATAAGGGATGATGAAGGATGTAAAATGTATTAGTTTGAACCTATCAGTACGTAATGGAACGAACAAAATAAATAATAACTTAATAGTTTTAGCGCCTAATGACAGATTAGTAAAGAATATTGTGTACAAAGAAGTTTTGTAGGCCCTAATTTTTTACACACGCTAAACAAAAGTAAAGCCGCAAAAACCATACCTAATTAATAATAATACTTCTTAACGCGAGCGAAGCCGCGGGCAAAAGCTAGTTCTATGATATATTGTTTGTGCTAGCTGAGAGTGACAAACTTTTAAAAGCTTGTATGGTTAACCCGCGATGTGCATTTACTATACCTGCTTGCAATTCATTAACATTAGCTATTTCTCCATAAAAGGTAATACATACCCAAATATTATAAAGCTTAAGTTTGTTTGCTAAGCTGATATCAAGAAGAATGGACAAATATTTAAGTGTTAGATAATTCATTAATTATCGAGAACGAACGGGTTCTACTTTTTCACGAATTTCTAAATCCGCGTGGGGAAGTGTGGTAGTTTATTTTAACCATTCAAGAACTTTTACAGCACCCCTTATAAAAAGTAGGTTTTACATACTTCATTATACTTGACCTATGTCATTAGTTATGTACATACGTGCGTGCCTACATAACAAACACAACACCTCTGTATTTGTGTAGCGTTTGGCCGCTAATTAATTGTATTTGATTAACTAAGCTATAAATAGCTTAGAACTAGTAACCGTTGTACTTTAAGGGATTAGACTGAACTGTGGTTCTAGTGTCTGATGCGTTTCGTTAGATACAAGATTTAATGTTTCGTATTTTTTATCATGGCGAATCAAAAGATTAGACATTTTTAATGCAACATACAATAGAAAAACTTTACTATTGTTTCCTTTTGATTACATAATGTAATTTTAAATTATTAGATATATATATTTTTTTCATTTCATTTCTTTTTTCAATACATAATGATTATATAGTTTATGCACGCATATTTAGCATATACGAGTAGTTGGAAAAAGCTATTAATTTTATATGTGAATAACTATATTTCAATTAAGTCAATGCCTTTTAGTAATATGTTTTATAGTTGACTCACAAACGTTTCGTTCGAACTAAATTAATAATTCACATTAAAATTTATTATTATTTGAAAGCAATAAAACATTATTAGGCTCATCTGATAAACAATAAAGCTTTAAAAAGCTCGCATTAAAACATATTTCTAAATTAGTTCAAGTTTAAATATTTACTCTGTCAACTTTTAATCTTAAATAATGTTATGTACTTACAGTAATGGTGTTTAATTTGCATTTTGACAAACAGATTTTCATTTTAGATAACTTAGTTTTAAACTAGAAAGTATCTGTAAAAAAATAAAGTGATACTTAATATTTATGAGAGTTTATGGAAAAATATTATGAGGGTCATATTTAATAGAACTGATCAATATTTAGGGTAATATTTTTGTGATTAATTCATAGTTATCTTGTTAGTATGCTTGAGGTGTAATGAGCGTAAAACATAATAAGTTAAAACCTATACTTTTGTAAATCCGTTTACAATCCAGGGACCTATATACTTAAATGTCTGAGACAGAAATAAATGCTTATTTGTACGTGAGATTACTGACTAAAATATCACCGCAATAAATAAGACTACAAAAATACTGATGCGAAACCAATACGCTCCCCTTATTCCCCTTCCATAAATACTCAAAAACGACATTTACTTTGATCGAACTTTTATTTTTGATCACAAATTAGAAACCGAGGGATTAGCCTCTTAAGCGACACGCAACTTTACAAAAAGGAGTAGAGTTGCCACCGAGACAAATAAAGTATGAGAGAACAATGCGACGAGTCAGTGAATAATTTTAGCTCCGCCGTACCATTGGCGACGAGCGACCACACAGATATAGACTCCTTGGAAACGGTACCTTTTATAAGATTGGAGTGCCAGAATATTAATAAATGTAATGGCAATAGTGAATTTCTAGGTATCTGAAGTGAAAGGGTAATATTATTTTTTTGCGAAATGGCTGTTTGCGGTTACAATTGTAAAGGTTTGGCTCGAATATTTCTCGTCATTCGTGTGATTAAAATGATGTTCTCAGAAGTGTGAATTTCATGTGAATTAAACTTTATTTGAAAAGTCATAAGCTAAATTTTTTAATGCTTTATGATCGCGGCTATACATTTGAATCCATTTAAATAAAATCTCTTATATCTTTACCGTATGGCAGCGGCCAGAATGAAGGGTCAGGTTAAACCATTAATTGACCAGTGACACGCCTGACATACTTCACAGCATTACAAACAAGTCCAAAGCCAAAGTCAACCATGCCCTTTCCCAAAAAAGTACGTCCCCGTATTAAAAATTCAACGATTCCAGTATATTTTTCACGTGTAGCGGGCCCGCTATCTTTACCGCCCTCCAGGGAAATAACGTACTGTCACGCAGAATATACTGGTCCACGCCACAATTAGAGATCGCCAGAAATTGCGTAATTAGGAGCCATTAATCGATCTTGCATAGTCTCGGCCACTTCCCTCTTTGTTAGCGTGGTTCTCTTCTGTTTGGCGGACGACAAATTAGTTTGATATATTGTTCTAGTGTTGCGCGGTCTTGTTACATTTATGAGGAAGGATAGTTTTCAGTTTTAGATTATTATTGTGGGTTTAATAGTTGGCATATGATATGCTGTTTATTGGTAGGCGATAATTGGATCTTTTGTACAGTTAAAACTAGTTATTTTCTTTTCACTTGTAGGTAAAGTAAGAAGATGAGATTTTTACTCTAATCCACACACAGTAAAATGGCAATTCTCACAGCAAAATTGTAGGATTTAGCCCTCGTCCCTTTTGAACCCCTAATTTCTTTAAGTACACCAATTTCGGTGTCCACAATAACTGAATCCGTCCGACCTCTCAATAGGTCCAGACTGCGTCGGAAATAGTTTTCCAAAAAATTCTAAAGACACGACTGTACTTTTTGTGAGGCCACCCTAACCACAGCATTAGGTGATCATGGGGAAGAGTAATGATGGTAAATGGCAGGAAATTACCGGCCACCTTATCGTACGATTCAATAACCCCATAGACCAATGGGCGTGGGGGAAGGTAATAATGAAACTGCAGGCTCAGACTATCCGGTTGACATGACTCAGAACAATGTATGTAGCAATATTTTTTTCGTTTGACGACTACATTGTTGCGGAACAAACAGCTATAAATCATGTATGCATAAGACTGTTAAATTCTTACGGAGAAACGGTGCAAATTATATTTTAAGTAGTTTTAACTTCAGAAACTTAACGAACGTTCTTAAAAATATTAGTAAGTTGTCATTAGATTTTAAATAATACCTGTGGCATTGTATAACAATGCGATGTATTCAAAGAGCTTAAGTATGCTTTGTAATATGTACGTCTGTATGTAAGCTATGTACTTATAGCAATATCACACATTCATCAAATCACAAAAGCCTCAACTATTGATAGACACCACCATTTAACGAAACTTATACAATACACTGACATATCATTTAAGACGAAGAAAAATACAGTTACCAATTCTTGATGGGGATCAATCGATTGGTCCGATGTTCATATACAGTCGTTTCAATGGGTGTAATTGCCGCCGAGACTTTCTGGCCCCGTCAGTGAGACGTATTGACCCGTAGTTCCTTCATTTAAAACCACTTATTAATGTACGCGAATGATGAAGTTATAAAGTCTGTCTGTTTTGGTTCGACAGCTGGCAACTTGTTTTATAGCTAACTAGCCGTTTTCCCGCGGTTTCGCCCGCGTCCCGTGGGAGCTACTGACCGCACCGGGATAAAATATAGCCTATGTTACTCGCAGATAATATAGCTTTCTAATGGTGAAAGAATATTTAAAATCGGTCCAGTAGTTTTTGAGTTTATCCATTACAACCAAACAAACAAACAAAAAAAGTTTTCCTCTTCATAATATTAGTACAGATAATTTTAAATAAACGTGAATAATCCGATAGGTACCTACATCAACAAAATTATAATATTCACTAACTTAAAAGGCCTTTACAATATCGTTCATACTATTATTGCTGATTTAAACAACCAATAAGAATTCCTTTCTATACTTTCTTTTGAAACTTTCCGTTCGCCGCTATGGGGAAGGAACTTTACTTTATAACTTACAGTGTAGCTGTCATTAGAGTCATTTCACGCTTGTCATAAATGTCCATTCTTGGAAAGTAAGTCTTTGTGTGTACACTTTGTAACATAAGAAATAAGTAGGGAATGTAAAATAAGTATAATGTGTACACACAAGAGACAATGCATAGGTAAATACCACTGGTTTGATGATTAGACAACGATTTTATTGTCTGTTTGTTCTCTTCAGTATTACGAAATCATAAATTAATACACCTAAGTAAATAAATTATTCCATCGGTTTTGGCAGCATTTCATTCTTTTTCTTTACTAAGTTAATACTACACTAAATCTAGAATAAGGTGAAAAAAGCCTGTTCTTCGCAACGTTAACACCGTGCCTACGCATAAAACACAATATACGACCTGAGATTCACCGCGAATAAAACGTGCCGAACATAAGTTAAGCCGAGTCTTGAGGGAGCATTTGTTCAGCGCGATGCGTGACAAAATTGTGGCAACCTACGTTTTTCGATCACTCTCGCCCCCAACACTTAGGCTTCCCTTTTTACCAATTTCAAGAGCTTTTTTCACACATCAATCTCGTTCAATGCGAGAGTAATATGATGTAAAAGCGTCATACCACGCGAATGCCGGCCGTCCGCCGTGCCGGGGTCGTTAAATATATTGGAGGTTTTTTAAGTGAATATTTTGGAAAGGGGCTGATGCAGTTTGCTTTTGAAGGTTCAGGCTTAAGGGCGTCGAGTGAGGTATTTTAATTGGATCCTGCAAAAGAAGCCGATGGAAAATTTTCGATTGGTTCTTTAATCTGTGAGGAAAACTCCGTATTTTTGTATTTGCACTTTCTATAACATTTTGATAAATCCTTAAATTTTATGTGCCAAAATATCTAAAAATTAATTTACTAGGATGAAAAATTAAGCAGTTTCTATCCGTAATTTAACCGTAGAACTGAGCAAGAGAAAAATAATCTGTATATTTTTTCGGATTCAGAAACGGGAATACCTATCCAAATGTGCGGTCCTGTGTATTTCCAAACGTGTTTCTCGTATCAACAACAACAATAGCCAACACTATTGTGTGGATAAGCGAAAGCTAGAGTGTTCGTACTTTCACACGAATGCATTTTGAGTGCAAAAAACTTTAGGCTCAAAAACGTAGCACCTATGAAAACTAGAAATGTTTTCAAAACCTCACGGGATTTTATTTCTTTATCGGTTTTGTTTGTTCAATAAAAAAATATGTCGAGACAGAAATACTAACGCAACCACATTTAAATAGCTTTTGGTTTTTCATTATACCACAGCTCTCTTTCTTACAACCATCTTTCGTTCAGAGAAGTTTAATTTCTAAGAAGTTGCGCTCACAGCACAAACAAAAGTCGCCTTTAATATTTATTTGTGCGTTAAATCTCCCACTATTAGCACGTCCATCAAACTACATATCAGTATTAAGCCAGTAATTACTGAAACATCGTTATTTGTTGCCCTACGCCTTATCTGCCCTCAGCAAACACATTATCCTATGTAAGTCGGTATGTATAGAAAAAGTTACAGCTGCCGAGGCCGCGTCGCTTGATTAGGTCGGGTTCCAAATGGTCGTATGTGCTATAAACATTTTTGGGTAAACGTAATATGGAGTCGTTAGGATAATAGAATGGACCACAACGCGGCCGCTTGTGCCGTTAGGGCGGTATCTACCGATTTAGTTCATGTAAACTGACAGATAAAGAAACACATCCCAGGCTTGCGGTTTGGGTATTTGCCCAGAAAATGTAGACGTCTTTATTTTGAAGGATATTGTTTGAGTCTGATCTCTAGCTCTGGGGATAGTTGATAGGTTAAGAATAACATCAATTTAAATACACTTGGGGGAAATGAAACTGGGTTAGTAACAATTCTTGACTTTTCAAAAGTAAAGGTCAAGGGAGAGAAGGTAAAAAGTGATCGATCAGACGAACTTTTTCTTTCATTCATATTTTAGTAATGAATCGAATAATCAAACGTCAGTTTTGAGATTTTTCCTGGGTTCAATAGTGTTGCTGGGTTAGTATTATTTGGGATTCTCGTATCAAAATTCTCAGTGGCAACTGACAGCTGAATACGTAAGGTATCGGATTGATTGCAATATCGTCGCCCCCTATTGCATTCAATTTATCTTTACAAAGGGGAATGTAAATGGGTAAAATATTATTTAGAATTCCATTGCCTATCTCTTTATATTGAACGATAAAATATCTACTAGATTATTAATGTTTTGAATAAAAAACCAAGATAATATTTTAAATAATTCCCTCGATGTTTCTAACCTTTTCATTTTCCTATTTAACTGACTGTATAGAATAGTTAAGCGTAAGAAAATTAACCTTTTCAATGTTTATTTTTATATAATATTATTATATCTCTATTGTACCTATCCAGACATAGACTGGAATAGGTCATGTCTAAATATAACTTTTAAATGTTAAAAGAAATAAAGAACGCTTGAACCAACACAATCGTTAATAGATTTTTCTGCTTTTAAGTTTTATTATTACATATTTACTTTGAAATATTAAATTGATTCTATATCGAGATATGAATGAAATCTTGTCCTACATAAAACATATCTTAAGAAATTCGACTATAACTTGGAACTAAGGAAAATTTATGGAATATACTTAAAAAAAAAACTATTGCCCATGTCCTAGAGAATAACTTCATAGGTAGAACCTGTGAATGTAAATAGAATTAATCACATACCTACTAAGAAATTCTAGGTTATTATTAGTCATACAATATTCTGTTAATACATATCAGATGAATAAGTTCAACGACCTCTGTTCTAAACGTGGCAGATCTTTGTTGGTACAGACGAACTAATGAGTCCTAGTTGTTACGTCATACATCTTGGAATTATTTAATATTTACTTGAGATTTTCCTTTAATACAATCTAGCTCTTCCCTGAGGTTTCATGCCTTCTCGGGGGATTGTTCCCCCGAAGTAGTAATAGAGAAATGACCTTTCCGCATGCGGATAAGACGTACATATGTATGTAAAGCCTATTAGGCTGTGGAATATCTTTGAACTAAATTGTATTTAAATCGGTTCAGTAGTTTTAGCGTGAAAGCGTGGCAGACATACAGACTAATAGATTTACTTTCGTATAAGTAAAGATAAAGATTACTGAATTGGTGAGAATGTACAAGATATACTAAAAACTTAACCACGTTTTCAAGATGTCAAAAGTAACTAAAATTGACTGCTTTTGTAGTAATGAATAAAGTTTAAACTCAACACAGAGATCAAACCATAACCAACCTGTAACAGTAGATAGTAGCCAGCCTTTTCCCAACTATTGGGTCAGCTTCCAACCTAACCAGATGTGGCCGAATATCAGCATTTCACTCCCAACGTATATAACCTGACCTCTAACCTCCTCTAACCCAAATACTGGGGAATACCAAATTCGGTCAGTTCTGGTTGGCCATAATACGATATTGTATATACGTCAGTGAAACCTCTTGAGAACCTCAAGCATATTGATGCCGATACCTCTATGTAGTAATTGTTTTACTTGGTATCAATTGCGTGGTGAATACTGTTGGGATGTACATATGTTTGATTTTATTTAGGTACAAGCCATTTTCCCGCGGTTTTACCCGCGTCCCGTGGTAACTACTGCCCGTACCGGTATAAAATACAGCCTATGTTACTCGTGGATTATATAGCTTTCGAATGGTGAAAGAATTTAAAAAAACGGTCCAGTAGTTTTTGAGCCTATTCATTACAACCAAACAAACAAACGAACAAACAAAGTTTTCCTCTTTATAATATTAGTATAGATGGCATGATTGGTGGCTTATTGCCGAAGTAAGATGTCAAAGTCTAGTAATTTATTTATTTTAGGCCTTTACAAGCATTTATGAATGTCAAAATATAATTAAGATTTATTCTAGTTGCTCATTTTTAAAAGTAGCTTCCTATGGAGAAAAACAGGCAAGAAATTCCATGGTTGTATAAATCTCATACGCATCACAATTGTTTCAGCCGTTTACCAAAAAAGCAAAAGAGACCAACTTTTAATTTCATTAAAAGGTCATAAACTAAGCCGTTACGTAAGGTGCGTAAATTCAAAACTAAGTAAACTTTTATAGTACCACTAAGCAACTGTTTATAGTACAGCGAATTACTAATCTAACTGGAAATGAGTTTCATTGTTGCTTGGCCGCAGCCAGTAAATAGTTACTTAAGAACTATTAAAATGTTCAAAGTAAATTCATAATGTGCCCGACGATTCACTCTGGTCGGTTATTATTGTTTTTAACCAACTTCCTGAAACAAGAAGATTTTTTTTTTCAATTGTTTTTGTGGATAATACTAGACTAAGGAAGGTTATAAGGAATCCCTACTAATATTATAAATGCGAAAGTTACTATGTCTGTCTGTTACGCTTTCACGTCTAAACCACTAAACCAATTTTAATAAAATTTGGTACAGAGATAGAGTTGACCTTGAGAAAGAACAAAGGATAGTCAAATACCTTGGTGTTATGCTCGACCAAAGACTATCATGGCACTCACACTTAGATCTAATAATGTGTAGGGTTAGGAAGCTCATATGGACCTTCAAGTCGCTACGTTATGTGGCAACGAAGGACCTTATTAGACAAATCTACGTCTCCCTGGGACAGTCTATAATAATGTACTGCTTGCCCATTTGGGGCGGGGCAACAAAAACCAAATTTTTGGAACTGGAGAGGGCACAGAGAGCACTTCTGAAAGTGATGTTTTTTAAACCACTGCGATTCCCCACTGAAAGCCTATACTTATCTTCAAACTTGTTATCGGTAAGAAAGCTATATATCCTTCAGATAGTGCTAAAAAAACATAAAACCCTTCCCTACATCCCTGCCAAGACACAAACTAGGAGGAAAAATAATGTCGCTCCAGAAAACCCAGTCAAAACTTATTTCGCTACAAGACAGTACACAAAACAATCCTCACACATATACAATATTATTAATAAAGAAAATAACATATACTCAATGACATACCACGACTGCAAAAAAACACTCACTAATTGGCTGCTATACAAAAGTTACCAAGAAATTGAGTTAATTTTACATACAGTTACATAGTTGGAAACGCACATCGACCCAAACATACACAGTGCACATACACACACACATACACACACACTCAATAACTCACAAACACACTTACACATCCCCACACACACACACACACACACACCCAGAGCGAAATCTGAAATCTAAAACTAAACTTTACTTTGTTTTTTCTTTATTTATACTTTGTTTTGGATTATTTATCCAACTATTTTCGGCACTACTTTTCACATTTATGTATGTACCTACAGTTACTGTAATCTTGAAATGCGGAACTACCTATCACAAGCAAAAATTTGCTTAAAGGGTAATTCCAAAAATTGTTCTGTTTTTATACATAAGTGGATGAAATAAATATTTTATTTTATTTTATTTTTATTTATTTTTTATAGTTTTTATCCCGGACTTTTGAAGAATTATCTTGGAAAAGCGATATAACCGAACTCTACGCAGGCGAAGCCGCGGACGGAAGCTAGTTCCTTATATTCTAACACGTAGACATTTCGACCGAAAGACGTCCTGCTGAACAAAAGCCTTCCCCAAAGTTCATCACTTTTCTAGGTCTTCAGCAACCCGCATTCACGTCTTCTCGACGACTTAGCGAGATCACCCGTCCATCTGGTGGCTGTGGTCAGTGGGGGTAGGATAGCCAGATACAGGTACTTCAGTTCCGGGACAATTCGAGGATTACAAACAAAAATATGAAAAATTAAAAAACCTACATATTTTTTTTGGCTTTATTCAGGATTCGCATGTTTGAAGATCGTTTTTGCAGTCTTTCCAAAAGACTTGTGAAATCTGGGCGCACTTCTTCATTTAATTTGATTTTAATTATTATTTAATTAACTTAGCCTAGGGGGTAAGTATATAAGGGAGTTAATGGGGTAAGTACATAAGGGAGCATATGGGGTTAATACATAAGGGAGTCTAGGGCGTAAGTACATAAGGGTGTATATGGGGTAAGTATATAAGGTAGAATATGGGGTAAGTAATAAGGGAGTCTATGGAGTAAGTAGGTACATAAGGGAGTATATGGGGTTAGTACATAAGAAAGTCTAGGGAGTAATTACATAAGGGAATACATGGGGTCATTACATAAGGGAGTGTATGGGGAGAGCACATAAGGGAGTATATGGGGTAAGTACATAAGGAAGTATATCGAGAGAGTAATAAGGGAGTATACGGGGAGTAAGTGGGGGGCCCGAGCTAGCTGCGTTTTCCGTCGCCATTCAATTTCAGTGACAAAAATTCCACAGTTTACCTTGGTCATATTTATTACGATATTAATCCAACCCTTATCTGCAAAACTATAATTTACTCGAACTTAAATTGCTTCCCCAATCTTAACTACCAAATCGTATTTCCTTGAAAATCATAAAATTATTTAACGTCCATCAAGTTTCAATCTTACTGAAATACGCGGGCCGTGTTGTTTAGATGGTCTGAGCCTATCACATTCAGGATCTAAATTGAATCTTGGTGTGGGGTGCATAGTTCGTAAAGTACCCTCAAGGCCGTAACGTATCTGAAGAAAGTTTATCTCAAGAAATATCTCAGATTAGGATATACGGAGGAATAAGGAAGCCGTTTTATGGTTTCTGTTGGGTTTTGAAATGTTATTTCGTAGTGTGAAATGGGTTTTTGCTATTTTTGTGAGGAGTTGTAAAATTCACTTTTCTTTTAAAAGACATAGTAGTTTGGTAGGTATGGTAGTTTTTTCTAGCTATCCATTCTAAAGCTTAACAGTATAAAGCTGAAGAGTTTGTTAGTAACGCTCTAGTTTTAGAAACGACTAGTCCGATTTGAAAATTTTCAATGTTACGTAGCCCATTTATCAAGAAAGACCGTAGGCTATTTTTTATCCGGGTATATACAGTACGTATGTACAGTAACTTAATATAAGCCAGCAAATTATTAATAATATCGACCTTAAATTCACGAACAAAGAATAGGGCTTCCCACTACACAACCCTGTAAAATAAAAACAAGTTAACGGCATCAGCTGCATTTCAGCTCCGATTTATAACAATCAATTTAGTGAAAAGGGTAATTTAAAGTGGCTTTTAGCTACGGGTCCTGTAATGTGTTGTCTACCTAAATTCATTGTTATTGTGCTGGCTATCTGGGCCAGCCATCTGTTATTATCCGGGACCCATAAGTGCATTACTGTATAGAGGAAAGCGGGAACAAATTAGGTTCACTTAATGGATCGGCTAAGCTGAATGGTACTGAGCAAAATGGGTAAGTTGTGTGTAGCGGAATTTTGGATTTGTTCAATAGTACGGTAATCTACATAAGCTAGAGTACAGTTTATTTGAATGGAGTCAAGTTGACTTTACTTCGCCTCAATTTTCATCGACTCACCAAAAAGTAGGAAGCTCTCAATTCGGATATTTGCAATTCTCATTGCGTCCAACTGTATTTTTTCCTAAGTTTGAAGAAAAAAGGAAAAATCTAGGCAGATGATGATTAGTGAATCAACTTTCAAACTTTCAAACTGCAAACATCGCCTAGGATGTTAGGATGTTGTCACAAAATAAAACCAAGTTCTACTAAAGTGAAAAGTCGTATTGAGTGAGTCGCATCAGCTTCCCTACATCATTTGTTACAGTCGCCGCGTAAGATGAAAGCCTGCGATACAAACGTCTAGCTTCACGAGTCAGTGGCCAAGCGGGACTGCGACCGATAGTGAGAACACACTGCTGTTATTTGCACTGGCGGTTTGCACTAACGGTTTTATAAAGTAGGTGGTGTGGTGGTCAGGAAGTTAGATGGTTCTTTTAAAGCAAAATGATGACCTGTGGATTTTTTGCGTTTACGAAATTTTCATGTAGGGTTTTAGCTCTTTAACCAATAAATAGGCGATGTAACCCGTTGTATATCAAAGCTCTAAATACGCGAGTCACAATTGATTATTTTCAAGCAGTTCAGGATTTTATACTCATGTCAAAAACAGATACTTGAACTATCACATTTTCTCTGCAGATACGCCATGTAAATCTAAATAGGCATTATACCGAAATTAAAGCAAACTGCGCAATTAATAAAACAACAGTCAATTTACACAATTCTATCACAACCAGTGAACCGAAACTAACGCGTTTACTTCCCCTAAATTCCTTGCATTCCTCGTACCATTGTCCCCACTACTTTATCGGGATATCGGGAGATATCCGGCCCATTATTGTACAGATCAAACTTTGATTCGATACAATATAACTTTTGACAGCGACTTTGTTTGCAACTTAATGGCATCTTTGGACATGATATTGTCTCAGATTTTATGAGAGTATTAGTATACTTTCTATCTACTATGATAACTAATACATATAATGAGTAAACGACTCATTGTGGTCTTGTGGTTAGAGCATCTGCCACTCAAAAACGACTCTACGTTCTGCATTCCATGTCCCAGGCAAGTTGGTATCAAAGTACATATGTATATTAGACATCAGTAACAAGTGAAGGGAAAATTATTCTTGTTAATTTCTTCTCTATACGAGAAGAACCCTGTGATTATCTATATTTCTAAGCAGGCCAATGTTATACGATGTTCGTTTGTTTTCAGTTAGAAAACACAAAAATTACACAGAAAACTTCTTTTACAACTCTCGTGAGTACAATTTTCAGTTCTTACGCTACGTTTCCAACTTCGTACATAATACCTTATTTCATTTTCCAAATACCCGGCGTCGTTACGAACTTGGAGAGGCAACAAGTTTTAATAACTACAAACTACCCACAAGGTTTGCGTAGTTGGCAACATTTTATAAAGCACCCGGCCCTCGCACAGTGGATCCAAATTGAAAAATAGTGGACATAGGCAACAAAGTTCCAATATCAATTCCATATTTTTTTATGTGATTCTTCATGATATTCCAGACAACTTTTACTCTTGTGAAATTTCTTCTAAAGTTGATCGTTTGTCTGAAAAAAAATAAATTAGATTTTTTTGTATGGAGCAAATCACGTTTATTTTTTTTTCTTCAATTGTACGAATATGTTAGGTCTGTGCCGTGAGTATATGATACCTAGGGTCATTCTCTATCAAGAAAAATATATCAGCGCCGGCCATCTGCAGCCGCGCGAGTAATCATTCGGTAAAAATAATATTTTCTATGACATTTTTGCCTTTTAAGATCAATTCAAAGTATATTTTCTGTCTCACTTGGCTGTTTTCACCTTATTTTGGCTAAATATATAGTTTTAATGGCACATAGGTACTCACAACTAGTAATTCTAGCAGAGGTTTTGTTATTATTGCATGTTATCGGTGGCACCTGGATTGTGATTGATGACTCATTTGTTTGTGCGCTCGTCTAAGCGCATAACTAATTAGTCATCGAAAAATGCTCGTCTCTGATTGGCTGTAATTTTTTTTACTACCTGCTACCTGTTAAATAAATATTATTTGTCAAATATAGGTGAAATAGTTTGATTTTTTATGGGCAAGACGTTGATAATCATTATCTACATAATCAAGCGTATGTAAAGTATAGTATAAGTTATCGTACGTATGATCAAAAGAACAGTGTGAAATTATTGTAGCCCTGAAAGGGGCTGTTTGTCATACCAGCCCTGACGGGCTTTTGTGGGAACAGTCCAGAGCCGGATCACTTTATTTCTTATTCCAGAAGTGGGTCCGGCAAATTTTCGGACTCTGCTATGAGGCATTCTTCTTCCTCCATAATCTCGCTATCACAGGGAGGCTCGGTAGTCTGTAACAACTGAATTGCTTCAGGCAACCACTCAGCATGAACCTGTTTCGTTATTTTAGGCCTTATGTAGGATATGTGGGGATCAGAGCTTATTAGAAGTCCATGGGAGGATGTCTTCGTTTGTTGCTGTTCCGTCCGTTTTCCGAGTTTGTCTCTCTCTGACGTTTTTGAAGTCTTAAGTAAGTACTTCCATCTCGAGAGCGCAAGTGAGGTATAAAGAGCAAAGCACTTATTTTCAGAGACGGTACTTAGGCTCTGCTTTTTGAATAGTCGCTCGTGTACTTGGGATAGCGTTTCTGAATGGACTGGAAAGGTATTCGACTACTTACTTCTACTTGACTCTATCCACTTTTATTTAGACTTACACAAAAGCCGACAAAACTCCTTGATTAAGTTTTTGTCTTCTTCAGAAACTGTGGTATTCAAAACAAATTATACTTTCATATAGAAACATATAATTTTCAGATCACCACCACTTCTTAATTTCACAAAAGATCTAGGTTGATACAAAATCCAGCCATAGTTCTGACGTAACTATTCAAATAAAAGTATTTCACCGTGTTCACAAATAGGCGACAAGAGCGAAACTAGAGGGACATAAGAAATGTCTTATTATTTATAGTCAGTGTTAAGTAGTGAACATATTAACATGACTAGCAGGTAGTAAAAAATACAGCCAATCAGAGACGAGCATTTTCGATGACTAATTAGTTATGCGCTTAGACGAGCGCACAAACAAATGAGTCATCAATCACAATGTGCCACCGATAACATGCAATAATAACAAAACCTCTGCTAGAATTACTAGTTGTGAGTACCTATGTGCCATTAAAACTATATATTTAGCCAAAAATAAGGTGAAAACAGCCAAGTGAGACAGAAAATATACTTTGAATTGATCTTAAAGGCAAAAATGTCATAGAAAATATTATTTTTTTACCGAATGATTACTCGCGCGGCTGCAGATGGCCGGCGCTGATATATTTTTTTTGGATAGAGAATGACCCTAGGTATCATATACTCACGCCACAGACCTAACATATTCGTACAATTGAAGAAAAAAAAATAAACGTGATTCGCTCCATACAAAAAAATCTAATTTATTTTTTTTCAGACAAACGATCAACTTTAGAAGAAATTTCACAAGAGTAAAAGTTGTCTGGAATATCATGTAGAATCACATAAAAAAATATCGAATCGATATTGGAACTTTGTTGCCTATGTCCACTATTTTTCAATTTGGATCCACTGTGCCTCGGTTTGATTGATGAGCCCAACTTTGTAAGAACAATACAAGTACCCATCGTGTATTATAGACATTGATTAGAAGTAGTTGGTTAGAATTTTAAGTGGAATTCTAGTGTAGTTTTAGGGTTGGTTATGTTTAAAAAATTGTTAGTACAATGGCGTTTAACTGTCGTCAATCTTGCGCAAATTAAATTTACCTATGGATTAATTGCAAAATGTATGCTAACGAGGATATTATCATTTAAACCTCTTATTTTGTAGTTTTGATGAAACAATGAATATACATGAAACTACATACACATACATGCTTTTCAGTAGTTGCGGAAAACAAACAGCCCAAACCTACATAAAACTAGCTTTTTATAGAGACCTAAGTACAAAAAGCCGTACGATATTTTATAAAATACAATACCCGTCTTTTGTCCGATATGAGATCAACATTACTTTCTAGCTTTGTTACCTAGTAGAGATTGTGTTTTATAGACATTGGCGCTAGGGAGAATGGAATCGAGTTTGCGGGATGTAGCTAGCTAAAATAGTTTTTTTTGTTAAAGGGTTGTACATGAAGACGTTTTGTTGCATGTAGTAACGGTTTTATGTAGATAGGCATGTTACTGTAACTTAACTGTGGCAAGAGTAGGTTTCGTGACAGAAGATGTAATGCGTAATGCAAGGAAGTAAATCTTTTTTTTAATCACACCATTCGCATAGCCTGATGATGTTACCATTATTTTACTACCCACAATATAGCTTTTTGTTTCAAATTCTATTGTAAAACTTAGTATCAACTTTCATTTACGTTTTCATACATATAAGCTCAAACTGCATAACACAATTTCACGAAAGTACCTTTCTTGTAACCATAATCATCAAAGAAAAACTTACCACAACAGAACACCCTGTACACATGTACAGAGTTACATGTACCAGGGTTCAAGTTTAAAGGTGCGTCTAGTTCATAACGCGGGAGTCCCTCAGGAAATAAGAGACACTACTATAGGTCCAGGTTAGGTCCCACCAGGCGTTATACTACTCGTGTTATTATTTTCAGACAAAAAGGCACAAACTGTTTAGTTCACAGTACATCCAATTTCACAAAAGTAAATCTCCTGTAACCATCCGTAATCATCGTATATAAACTTACCACAACAGAACACCTTGTATACGTACCAGGGTTCAAGTTTAAAGGTGCGTCTAGTTCATAACGCGGCCGTCCCTCAGGAAATAAGAGACACTGGTACAGGTCGGGGTTAGGTCCCGCCAGGCGTTACACTACTCGTGTTATTATTTTCAGACATAAAAGCGCAGACCATATAGCACATAATTCATCTAATTTCACGAAAATTACTTATCTGTACCCATAATCATCGCACATAAGTAAACATACCACAACAGAACACTCTGTATACGTGTACCAGGGTTCAAGTTTAAAGGTGCGTCTAGTTCATAAAGCGGCCGTCCCTCAGGAAATAAGAGACACTACTACAGGTCGGGGTTAGGTCCCACCCGGGGTTACCGGGGTTACACTACTCGTTTTATTATTTTCCTATTATTTTCTATATTGTTTTGATGATTTGATTTTCCGTTCCGTTGTGGTTTTATGTGTGAGGGCTAGATTTTTTGAAGAGATTTGAAACTCATAAAACTGGAGATGAGTTTTTGAGATGTGTGTTTCAATTTGTGTTTTTGTTGAGTTTTATTTAGATAGATAGTTTTTGTCATATACACATCGAATATGCGTTTGAAGATTTCAATTTATTTTTAAATGTAAATAGGATTTGTATTGAGTAAAATAATGGGTCGCTATGTTGTTTTATAGTTTTATTCAGCGAATCTGACATGAGATATTAAATAAATATTACAATGAAAAACTGGATTTTCATATATCTATGGTTTTTCTATGAAACAAAGCAATTGACCATTTGAGTAAAAACTGATAAAAAACTGAGCACTTGTTAATAAAATTTTCCTAATCCTATAACCAGTTGTAACCACTAATCTGTACCAGGAAACTTTTATTTGTTTCTATCACCAAAACTGCTAAACCAAGTGACATGATTTACTTAGTAAGGATTAGTGTAGTGCTGTCCCGATTGACGAGGGATATAGAACAAGTTGTTGTGTAATCCTTTTATTAAGCGAAAGTGTTGGGTCAAGCAACTTGGTTGGGATTCGAAATCGTTTTGTACTTTTGTGTTTGATTTTTATGTCTAAATAATGGCTTTCGCGCTTTGGCTCAAAAGAGCGTAATTTCACTAATATAGTTAAATGTAAATAATTTTACTTTTGATGCCTTGTCCTGAATGCAATTAACGATGTACCTTACGAAACTAGACTAATGGACACACTCAGAGATTCGGATTAGTGACGGATTGTCAAAGAAATCCATCACGAAGGAACGGCTTAACCGTCAAATCCGTAGCGGACCCCAATCGGGGTCTGAACATCAATGTCACCGTAAGCTCGGTTTAGACCCCAATTGGGGTCTGCGAATCAGTCATACACTTTCCTAATTATTTACGCTCATATTTATTTTCTTTCCAATCAAACCACATTTGTGAGTACTAAATAAAATAACTAAATAAATTTAAATTATTTTTACGCATTCAAACCTTTCATATTTAGCATCCCGTTAGAAATATACCTTTTTAAAATCCAATCGTAATTACCGGGAATTCTGATCGAACTCGCCATGTTTGTTTACATTAGTTGTTTTTTTTAAATTTGAAGACGCATAGACAAGATGGCGACGGTGATAGAAGTTTTGCATCGAATGATCCGATTCGTTAAAATAAAGAATCGATTTAATAATTTTATATTATAATATTACTAAATTGCACTATTGTATAGGTACTTACCATAATCTGGAAATAAATTAGGAAAAGTAAAATGACTTAATTTATTTTGAAAAAAATGCTAGAAAATCAGTGGTAGAAAATACGTTGTAGCCGGAATAAAAAAAATCTTCGGTTTTTAGGGTTTCTGAAGACGGCAAATGAAGACTTATTTATTTCTTCGGGTGTTTTATGTGCAGGATTCCTGTAGACCTGCCAAACTTAATGGCGATTCGTTACTTCCAACTTTTAACTGAGCGGCAAAGCTATTTGACGAGAGCCGTAGTTAGGTGTAGTTATCGCAAAATTTTATGACGATTTCATTGTTTGAAAGGGCAAATAGTTCGCTGTTCATCGAAAGCTGGTCCAAGATGGAAAGATGGCCGCCGCCGACTTATTTTTAACCGACTTCCCAAAAAGCGGAGGTTCTCAATTCGACCGTTTTTTTTTTTGTATGTTTGTTACGCGATTACTCAGCCATTTATTTATCGATTTTAATGATTCTTTTTTTGTTTGATAGCGTATACTTCCGAGGTGGTCCCGTTATCATCAGGTCAGGATCTGATGATGGAACCTTGAGAAATCGAGGGCGACTTTCGAAAGTTGCAGAAATACATAGGTTGAAATCTTATCACTCAGGTGTTTGCCTGGTAGCAATATTCAACAGTGAAGGTTTTGAGCTGAACTGATGATGGAGACCAGTGAAGTTCGAGGGAACTCGACAACTGAACATTTAAACTTTCTCGTGTTTGTGCTTATATTATTCGTATTTACGAGGCCTCTGCAACAGTGAAGGAGATGGAGACGAGAGAAGTTCGGTTGTCGAGATCCCTCGACCTTCTCTGGTCTCCATCATCAGGTCAGCTCCAAACCTTTACTGTTTCATAGTGTTATCAGACATACATCTGAGTGTCAAGTTATAACCTTATCTATGCTTACAATTTTCGAGAGTTGCCCTCGATTTCTCAAGGTTTCCATCATCAGATCCTGGACCTAATAACAAATATGGGGAATATACCCTTTCGACCAAAAACAAACATCCAAATTGAGAACCACCTCCTTTTTGGGATTCGGTTAAAAATATTTGGTGACTTTAAAATCAATCAATTATTATTATTGTTTCTCATCATCAAATAAGTACATTACTTTGGTAGTTACAAATTGCATTATATTTCAGAACACCAGGCTTACCCTCATCATCATCATCATCATCATCATCATCAGCCTATCGCAGTCCACTGCTGGACATAGGCCTCTCCAAGTGCACGCCACTGAGATCGATTGAAGTAGGCTAAATACCTCTATGAGCAGGCTTACCCTCCGCCGAAACAAAAATCTTAGAATTGTTCAGAAATAATATAAGAATAAATTAAAATTCCGTAATAGGTAATAAAAATTCAATTAAAGTTAAAAATTATTACGAATGACGCAACACCAAAATAAATAATACAAATAAAAATTTAATGCTAAAAACTTTCATAAAACTTAAATATCTTTTTTCTTAACAACAAAAACAAATTGAACCTATAATTTAAAATTAATAAATTAAATTGAAATAAGTTGCTATTAAAAAAAAAATATATAAAATTGGTATTCGATTATTTATAATAAATATCCGATTTAGGTATCGAATGCACACCGATGATTGAAAAAAAAAAAAAACTCTATTCCAAACTCTACTTGTCTGTGACTTTGATCTTGTAAATATTGTTCATTTTTATTGTGTATTTTATGTGCTGATTTTTTAGTTATTGAACATAAATAAGTGCACGAAATGTATTGCAATGGATTGAAAATGTTATAAATATGACGTTTGTGTTGTGTTTGAGAAAGTGATGCGATTATTTATTGGTAAGTTTTCACCAAATTTGAAATGCCTAACTTTTCGATAGACTTAAAAACACCGTTATTATTATATTTTTCTGAATTAACTGACCCCATTTGACCTTTGCACGTTGTTGTCAAATAAGTGAGCTCTAAAGTTATAGGTAAAATACTTCTAATCAGGCATTACGGACTTAGAATTCATGTGTTGAAAGTTAGTACAAATTTTTGACATCCATGTCGCGATTCAAAATATCCCGCCGAATCAACGGTATAGTCATATGTCAAAATCTTGTCGAGCAGAGGGGTTAAGTAACCATTAAATGTCTCTGAGTGCGGGTGTAAGGTAACCTACATAATTGTTTCGTGAAACAATACTCAATCTAATTAAAGCATATAGGCTACTTGTCAGTCACTTTCAAAAAATCTGAAAACAGCACAACGTAATTACATTCACAAAAAGCCAGTTCTATAATTTTAAAATTAGAACACCCTTTTGAAATTATTAAAAATATTCCCCGCATACAACTCATTCATACCGCGAAAGCCGCAACTCACAAAGAATTTGAGGTTATTTTTCTCATTTCAAATTCTACGTACGACGAGTGGAATCGTAAAAAGCGGATTATAGTCGGTGTGCTGGCGTGGCGGATAGAATTCGTGAGAATAAGCCGAGTCGGCAATATGGGATGCTTTATTTACCCGCAGCTACTAAGCTGCATATAATGAAAACGCACTGTCGCGGGGCGTCAAACGACGACGAACAACTAAAAATGTCTAGTCATAGCTGTGTGAACCATCTTGATACTTTAGGTACCTCCTTTTTTTCTTTCATTATTTTTTGGAGTAATGCAATCAAATCCAATTTTCTTGCTCAACTTTTTCTATCATAACAAATCAATTATTCTAAAATATTAACAAGCTATTTTCTATCATTACAAACAAATGTTCGCCCTAATTCAATGTTCAAACAATTATCTACATTACAACAATGCGTGTATGTGAAAGTTAATTTTAACCGCATATAATGTAAACAGTACACAACATTAAACGGAAAAGCTTGTAACAGAAGTGGGACATTAATGTTATATACAGATTACAAACGCATAAACATAATCAAATTTATTTTATGAAGCCTCATTTATGGGTTTGTAACACGTATTACTGTATTACGTAATGCATAATTCCCCATAGACATGCAATTGCAAGCGCTCCGACTATTTAAATTCATGATAATATGATTTGTAATTTCATGATTTCCTCAAATGTAGAGTAACAGGTTATGTTTATTGTTTGAGATAGTGAAAGCTGTAATTAGCGTTCTAAGTCTACTAATTAGTTTTATGTTTTGATTTTTTTGTTGCTTGTGTGTTTTGCTGTGTTTTATTCAAACTATAAAATATCGCTCGTGTATTATTTGACGACTGTATTTTCATTTAGGTATTTCACCCTTATATTACTTAAATAGGTTAGCTGTAAGAGTTAGTCTGCCTACCTACGTATAAATAAAAAGAAAACTGTCAATAGAGTGAAAGTTTTAATTGAGACAAATGCTTTTATTATGATTAACATAAAAAGCAAATTAAGTAGATAAAATATATATTCTTGTAAAGCACTGGTACTCAGCTGCATCCGGTTAGACTGGAAACCAACCCCAACGTAGGTAGGTGGGAAAAGGCTCGGAAGATGATGATGAAAATATATAGTTAACAAACTATCCCAGCTTCCTAAAACAGATACCTAGCAATGAAATCCGGAATCAATATCCACCAGTTCTCAGCACCACCAAGTATCAAAACCGCAAGGGCGCAGTAAGTTCATCCTCGCGGTTGCTTATCCGTGCACGTCGCGACTTGTCACTTGTCGCACGCCATGCCTCCCCACTACTGCGATACTGAAACCCTATAGGGGTTTTCCTGTCCTCTATTCAAAATGTCTCTATGTCTAATTGGGAGAAATTGTCGCACTGACGTTTGTGTTAGGGAGATTGTTATTAGGTACTTTTTTTTCTTGTTATTGTTATGGTTGTTTGGTTATTGGCTGTGATAATAGTTTCCTTATTTTGTTTTGATTTGTTATTTGTATCTACTAAAATACATATAAAACATAGAATGATACAATATAAGGTCTTATTGTACCCATTCTTTCTACATCAGTCAAACAAAATTATTCATCCTTCATCACAATTCATCAAGCAACATTTTCCGAGAACTATTTACTGAACAATAAATATATATATAATATATATATCACAAATAAACAAAAACACGAAGCCTTGTGAAGCAATACAATTTTATATTCGTCTATAAATCGTTTGTTCTTATTCCGACAAAGAGCTTCCAACTATTGTGAGACTCATATCACTTCCCATAAAAATGTTTTATGTTAGTGGCTAATAAATGACGTCGGCAAATTCAGTAAGACAATATGAGGAGGCTCTGCATCCGTTTCTTTTATTCCCTCCCCTAGTAATCATTGTTTCGGCTGAGGGGCGCCAACCCGACAGACGTCCTCAGCTAATATTCCCCTTGTTTTCTCTTTGGCAAACAGAACACCATGTATGTATGTATAATTGGAATCGCTTGTAGCAGAATGGGTGATAAAATTTTACGAAGCCGCGTAAAATTAAAACATACTGTATCGGTTACGCACGCACAATAGCGCGGAGGAATTTTCTAGTTGTGGTTTACCTATCATTAGGAACGGCAGTTGGGATTGTTGAATTTATGTACAATTGCCTGTACTAATATTACCTAAACAGCTGAATTCCTACATAGTGTTAACATTAGCTACAGGATTTGGCCATACCAAGTAAAACAGACTTAACCTCTGTTGGGAAAACAGTTGAGAAGTTTCCGAAATATTTGCATTCATTATCACATGAAACCCATAGTTCATAAAATATTGTAACCATTGCAACTTCGGCTTGCATAATATTTGCAGGGGAAGTTTGTTGTGTTCATATGCAAGTATTCGCATAACTAATGATGGGGAACCTTCGATTGTTCAAAGTTCAACAAAGGTTGAAGCAAACGTGCTTACACTTTACACATGGATCAATTCACCTGGGTCTTCATATTAAAGCAAATTAACTGTCTGAACTCATTTTGATAATATTGATGAAAAAATAAGTCAGTCTCGGGTTAGTCTTGAAGGCATTGACCAATAACAGGTGAGCCTAAAAAGTCTAGAAAAAATTACATTTAAACCCAATCAATTATTCATGCCTGAAGTCGACGTCATCAAAGAATTTTTCGAAATCAATTTTATCACTTTAATCAAATGCCATTTCATCTTTAAATATAAGACTATACTTGATTACCTTCAAGTATGCTGAAATAAATTTAAAGACAAAAGAAAGCCTAACGTATCTAATATTAACATAATGGTTCAATACGATAAGTGAATTCACTTGATTGCTGTGCAGGATCAAATAAGTACCTTCCATTTATAACTTTGGAATAAAACTTTTACATTTTCTTCAAGTGAAATTGTCACTGTGATGAATTGTTTGCTAGAATACATGGTAGTTTTTCAAATAGACATAGGTACACAACGTGTCCTTAATTAAAACTACATATTTTTAGTTACCTGAGTTCTCGTCTTTACTTTTCTAGACTCTTTAACTAAGGTAATGAGTATTACATAAATTACTGAACCATTACCTCTGGTTCAGTAATAGTAGATTCATCATTACCTAACAAGATTTTCTTCATCCATAAAATTCCTCAGAACCCGCAAAAGATAATAGAATAGCTTCCCCGAGACCAGCCAACGAATTCAAAAATTATTACACTATTAAACTTTTATTTTCCGAAGAAACTTATCCGCTATCTCCGCCCCTTTAGAATCTGACGCGTGGAACAAAGTTGCGTTCGCATGATTCAGGCACTTTGTCACTCCCTTCTCCATTGTTAGACCCCCTTCTAGCTTTAGTGAGATTGGTTTTACTCTTTTGCACCTAAAGTTATTGTTCTACGGCCACACGTCATTATTCAACGTCATGTATCTCAAATGCTAGCACTTCGAGGGGACCGAAGTGTTTTCCATTCAACATCGATCCTTGTTTGTAATGTTTAAGAGATTGCTACACAAAGAGTTAACACTTCACGCTGTTTGTGCTGTCACGCGATATTCAATTTATGAAGATGATTCAAATTTTCTCAAAGAAATATAGTATTCACTGCACTAAAGCTAATATTACATCTTTTCACATAGATTTAATATAAATCTACGTTACCTAAAACGTCATTTAGATTTTATTAAACTTGATGGCATTAGAAAAGTTGGCAGCTAGCATCAAAATCTAAAATGATAGCCAAAGACCCACGCAACTATTCATGAATAAAAAGCAGCTATGTGTGCATAATAAAATCGTATATGAAACTTAATATCGTTCCCTACATAGCTATACAGGTGCTATATACAAGGTACGTGATAAAAATTCAGTGCACATCGCGAAAAATCTCTGAGTGAGAAAATATCCAAGATTCCATCCCCAATGTTTGCTGTTGGTGGTTAAGCTGCATCTAATGAAATCCCTGTCAAGATATCCTTGCACCATATCTTCATTCGATCGAGAAGTCTTGATACTTCTATTTTAAACATCAATTTTGCCAATGATCTTTACGTTGTTTTGTTATCAAATGTGAAAATACAGTGTTTTTTTTAGAGTAAAAGAATAAATACGTACTGATATTTTAAATCGCTTCATCATTAAATACATGAAAAAAGTTTTGAGAAAAAAAACTATTATTGACAGTTTTTGCCAACGAATGTCGTTTTTATATTTATTAACATCAGTTACACGAACTTTTAGTACTAGGATAGGAAAGGTGTTGATTTTACTTAAATAATACAACAATATATTTAGTACATAAAGTATCAAGACCAATCGTTCCCTCTCTCAACATAGCCACGTGGACACTAAGCATTTTCAGTGTTGTTACGTTCGGCGTCTATTTTGGGGTGCTATTCCGGACACGGAGACACTAATCTTCCTTATTTCATAAATATCCATTAACAATATCATTTGTTAAGGGAATATTAGGGTATGCTGATTAGAGGATCAAGGAAAATATTATGATACCTAATCAACGTTAATACGAGTTATAGTAGGATCTGTACATAGAGACAGAACAAAACAACAGCAGCAATAAGATTTGTGTTGTTTTTCTACAGAATCGATAAATTAAGATAGGGCAATATAAACCAAACAAAAGATAAGGGCTAATTCAATCAGGGCGGGTAATTCAAACTTTTGTGCGGCTAAGGGTGCTTCCTAAGAAATCTTCGGGCGTAGCCGACTGTACATATCTTTGAATAAAACCCCCTCTTCAATTGAACAATGGGACGTTTCAGCCTAGTGGACATATAACGCTTGACCAATTTTCTTTTGTGCGAATGCCTACGATTGGAGAATATCAAACGGGGTGCCCAGACAGTGTGCTGATTGAGCCTTTTTTTGTTGAAAAACCATTGATTTTGACAAATTCACTGAACATTACAGGGTTAAAGCTACTTTGTAAGTCAGAATGTGTGATACATGTGTGACTTTTGAGTTTTACGTCGGGATGCCCTTTATATAGGCGCTTTGGGATATTTTAGTTCTACTTAGCTCTGATATTTGAGTGAAATGAGGAGTTAAATCTTTTTTATTTCACTAGAGTTCAAATGGACGTTATATGTTTATGCTAAGATTATTTCACTGCAGACAAGTGCCCAGTGACTTATGCCTTTAGGACTTAAAAATAATAATTCAGTAAATTTTGTGTTCTGGACAAATTGAATGAAACAATGACATCAATCAAATTTTTCAATGCCAGAATCATATTAAATGGAGTTCTAAGATCCAAATTAAAAGCACTAGCACTACCTACCAAATTTAACCTCAAACTAAATGAATAAAAATAATCAAACAAAAACTCATCAGCGACAGAAAAACGATTTTTGATCCCTTAATAATAAAGGGTGTTTACACATGACATGTTCAATGTTTATTCCCTCTATCTTGAGAGCAAGTTAAGCCTTGTCGTGGCAGATATCAGCAAGCGTCTTAATTGGCTTTTATGGTGTACTGAACACCTTAACACAATGGCGAGGGAATGAGAAATTACGTCCAGCAATTACGGCCGCGTCGTCAATGGTGTATAAATTGTTTTTTTTTTTTTTGTATGAAAATAATTGAGTCTGTTTAGGACTAATGTTTTTGAGATATGAGGTTTTGGGGAAAACTAGGAAATAAATTGATAGGTATATGAGCCATGTGTGTTAAATTCTTCAGTAAGTCGGTCGAGACCCAGATTGTCTTGCAAAACCATTTTAAAAAACGTTCAATAGACAAATAGCCTTCGAAAACTACAATCAATTTTCAAAGGAAACAATCTTTCGCCAACAAAATAGACTTGCCAACCTACTTTCCAAGAATTCGATAATTTATAGCCACAAATAGAAAATAACTGTTTCGGCGGTGAACCATCTAATTTCCAACATTGTAGCTCCGTGTATTTATTTCCGTGGGCTTTGTTCTTCTATCCGCGAATTAAGCTGGATCCGCGAGTCGCCGAATGATTTATACAAGCCACGCTCATCCCGCTTTATTTACGACTACCGTTCTACAGAATAATTACAGGGCGGTATAAACGTTTGCAGATGTAAAAAGGGATTACCCTTTAATGATTACGGCGTAATTGCGCAAAGAAAGTTCAGAGAAAAAAGGTTTTATTCACCTCCTGAACGCGACTTAAATGTTGAAGCACCGCAACTTAGAACGAATAAAACTTCGTTATTTCAAGCGAGGTATTTAAATAGAATATTTTTTCCTCATATAGACATTATGTAAAAAGAATAAACCAATTTAATATTTCCGCACCAAAGCTCGCAACGCCGAAAAACGTAAACATTTTCTACATGCGTTAACAAAAACAATGGAAGAGCGATACCCAAACATTTCTGTTTATGTTTCCCACAAAAAGATAAAAAAAACTTTAGGTACCCGGTTGGCCGCATTCAGCCGGGTTACCGGGTAGCCGGCCATTGTTAGCGCGATCAGAGTCTATTCATGCCTCCCCGGGTAAACGGAAAGCTTGAAAACATTCAAATTAGTCTATTGTGATTTATTTTTCTTGCTATCACCGAATAATACGGCTGAAGTTGATAAAGGTCAATGTCATGAATTAGGTATTTTTGTACGATATCTGGGTCTGCGTTCTGTTTATTTGATATATCGTGCCTAACTATGATAAATGGTGTCGACCTAAACCTATTTCCATTTTTTAACGTCATTCTTTTTGCATAATAAATGTGCGATTTTGTTTCTACTCGATGTTATTAGAGTAACTTCAGTGATCTACCTACTTTGTAGTGAACTACGAATACAATAGTATTTTCTTGGACTGATTTTAATGCAATACAGCTCTTAAGATATTAGAACCTCACATTTTTGGTATTTTCGAATTGAAAACAGAGATAATCAAAGACACCAGTTAACACCAGATTACGGAATGGTTAAAGTAGAAGCAGATATTTTCAGAAAAAATCCCAAAGCTTCAAAGAAAAATATCCACAAATCCGCCAACAGAGCTGCAACATTGAAAAAATAAAACAAACCGGTTTCCCAGCGATTTCACTTCCAAATCCCGGCAGAGACCTACGAAATAAACCAAACATTTAGGCAAGCAAAATTCATTGCTTATTTCTATCTATTGAAAGAAATTCCATCGGAGTTTGCAATTCATAGCGAGCGCGTCGAGTGCATTAGCTGCCGCAACCCGACGCGGGCATGTAATCGTATTTGCATTATAAATTTGTTCGTACACCTAATGGCCTCCTGCAACTGAGGGTAAACAAGCCGCGAGGAATGGAAACACTTGCGGTATTGGCACTGATAGAACTTTACCGTAGCGACAGCCGCTGTGTCGTTTGACTAGCACCTGGAACGATATTCGGACTGTTCACCATACAAGTTTGAATATGACTGGTAGAGTAATTATGGATCGTGTTTTTGGGCAATTAGTATAATAAACAAAATAAAAATTTGCTAGTTTTTAAATGTTACTCTGAAAATTGATTTGGTTAGATATGTCGATGTGTGTATGATTAATACCACTTTGATTGACAATATCAGTGATTTTAGAGCAATTTATATTCAGAAGGCGGAGTGGATACTTCTATCAACTTCAATAGGTAGTTAAGAATACTATTTTCTATAAAGAACATTTAAGCGTTTCAAGAACCTTGCCAGTCAACGTCAGTATTAATTTTAGTACTAAAGGAACTGAAAATAGTATTCCTGAAGTGTTCTTTGTACAAGCTACGTAGATTGATGACAGTAATGACTAGCAGCTATCTGAATAGATGTAGCTAGGTCATAAATCATTATAGCAATCTTGACTACTTAACATTCAATTAAATATTTGCTGGATAGCAGTAAAAAAGATTAGTTTGTTGATTTATAACTTTTTGATCTTTTACCAAATAATATCAGCTCTATATTTTACGTTCCCAAACGATAAAACCACAAATTAGAAATGAAATGATTTATTTCAAAACTTTCGGGTGAGAGGAAGACCAAGGAAACCCTGGAGAGAAGACTTGAACATGTTCCTCACGGAATGGCCACAGACAGCTCCGATAGAGAAAGATAGCTATGGGTTTCCCATAGCTGGGCAAAGGCCTCTCCTATCTTAGCATAGGTGTAATATAAATAAAAAAGTAAAAAATAAAATAATTCGAAACTTAAATTCCCCCAAATCAGCCAGACACAAAGTATACTCTCACATTAATATACTGTTAGATATGAATCCTCACCAACCTGGTATAGAAGAAGAAGTTATGACGGATAGAAGGATGACGGACGTTGAAGATGTCACATCGTGATCTTATAATTAATTATCGATATTGTATTTGCTATTCAAAGTTGGCTTCTGCTAAATCCTTTGTAAGAAATAAACCTTACCAGGTTAAATGTTTATAGACGTGTGTTATTCATTTTCAAGTACCACTTCTGATCTGACCTCTAAGAATACATACACATACATACATATATGTAGGTCCTACCTATATCTTACCTATGTCTATTTGATATCAAGATGTTCAATCCTAATTCAATCTAATAATGAGGAACACACAAACATTAGTTTACTTATTCATTACACAATTAATGTGGCCCGTGAGTAATGGACCATTATCTGGCCTATGACAACAATAATACAGGATTATGGATGTAATCCGCACATAAAGTGTGAATGAACGATGTGATTAGGATTTTAATTATATTTTTTATGTAATTATAAAGAATAATAACTAATTTTTAATGTGTAACTAAGTGCCGCAATTTTTGGTGGTTTTGCACAGTGGTTGGTATGGCTGTTTGGTTTGCGCATAGTTTTGAGTTTTTTTTTTGGTCAACCTATACTTTAATATTATAACTTTAATTGTCAATTCTAGCTACAATACATATAATAATGTTTTACAAAACCTACTTATTAACACTTATTTTTTATTTTATTTGGTAGTATGCTATTTTTTAAATTTTGTTTCTAAGCCATTAGCAAAAAACGCAAAAATACAACAAAAATAGTACCATCTTCACAAGTTCCACAGAAAATTGAAGTACACAAGAAATCAATACGATCATAAAAGGAGCATTAGATTCCTCACGAATATAATATCGAGCTATTTATGTGTCGGCAGTTAAGCCATGCCATTCGCATCGTCGGAATTGTTGGCACAGGGCGGGCTGCGGTCAGCCCCAAGCCCGCAGCCATTTTACAAGTGGCTGTTACGGTGTTATCCTCAGAATGCTGGATTGTACACATCCTATAATTAATCATACTTGAGATACGCGTTATTATAGACTTAACATTGCAGTGTAAACACGAGAGAAATTCAACTGTGCGTGATTAATTCGTCTTTTTGCTAATGAGAGCAACATTATCTACAACAAAAAATAACTATTAAGGTTGCGTGCAACAAAAGAATAAATGCTACAAGAAAAACTATTATGAGATTCTTCAACTAGAATAAGAAGCTTAGCTATTTATTTTCGAAAAAGTTTCTTGCACCCAGACAACATTACTGAAATCCATACATTACACGCGAAATATATCATTTGTGAAGAAAATATCTTTCATAGCAAACAAACACATTAGGTGCAAACCTTGTTACGGTTAGAAAAAGGTAAGAGAACTGGTGAAGAGTAAATTGAATTTACTTTAAGGGTTCCAGAGATTTGGGGTTCCAAATCATACTAAATAACTCACCATGCATAGTGATGTACCTACATTATGTTGTCAATTAAAATGAATGTGGCTAGAGTAATTTAAATAAACTACTTTAAAAACACTGCTACAAAAGAAAATCTTTTTAAATTTAAACCACCTTTCACATCCACTTTTGTTGACAAAAAGAAAAAAGCTAAACCAAAAGATGAACTGGCATAACGATACCCAGAGGGTTTCAGGTTTATTATTGTACAACCCTAAAAATACCGTCTAAGTACGTCGAAGTGTTTTCAGCGGGTGAAAGAAGCAAGGTCATTAATGCACCCTCCGAGGTACCCTCACATTCAGATAAGTAAGTAAAACAACTTTATTTGATGTTCGCGTCAGTGGACGACATCATGACACTAGGGGAAGACCAGACGTGATAAACATTGGGTGCTTGCTACTAAATTATGCTACCTCACATTTGCGTGTCAGAAGGAATTTGGAATCGTATGCTTTTTCTTAGGGGATGCTTTATGCATTTTGACTTCTATTGCTTATTGTGAATGAGATAAAAATGTTGCAGGTTTGTTATTCCTGATTGTTAACATTGTGACTGTTGCAATGTTACATGGGACAGCTCGTAATATTTCGGGCGAGAAGTGTACATTCAATAGTGATGTACGACTAGTGTTACAGGAAATCCCAGTTTTCCCGGAATGTCTTTATTGTCCCAACTGAAAACGTACGTAACTGGTATTTCGAAAAAGTTTCTCGAAAACTCGAATCAGGCTGAAAGCGGTAGTTTGCAACATTTAAAAACGTGCACGTTCAAAAAAAACAAAATGCAATCGACAACTTTGTTTTGAAACGTGCAGTGATATTTTGCATACATAACTGTTTTGTACCAACAAGAACTAGTGCTGGGGTATAATTTTCAAACCTTCACGACTTCCTCGCATGAACGAAAGTACTGACATATAACGACCTCGTGCTCCTGGTAAATGGATCGCTCGCTCGATAGCCTATTGCCATCCAAACTGAACCGGCTCTGCATAGAGACAATAGTTCTTAAAGCGGCACTCACTTAAAACGTCCCATTTAGCCCCACAAAGGAACGTTTACGATTGCACTTTCTACAATATGAGTTTGTGAGTTGTCATTAAGTAAATTCTTTGTTGGATATTCTCATGAAAATGGAATGAATAGAATTTCTTGCTAAGTAAGAACTTAAATGAGTGGTTTTTAAAGTAAGGTTTTAGTGCTTTACCTACCACAATGACATGCTGAGAAATTGCCATTCATAATTTCAGTACTGAATTTTGCTAGCACTTTATTGAAACTCAACAAAAAAACAAATTCAAGTAACAATTTAGCTTCAATTCTTCTGTTTTGTAAATTTATTCGATCTATTAATGAATTTATTCAAATAGCGGCATCCATTTTGCCGTACAAAAACGCGGATACAGCCAACTGGGCTAAAACAATCTACACTGATACAGAACGCTTCACCCAATTTAAAAATTGTATCAACAACAGTGGGGATATACTCGTAAATGGAAGGCCTGCCCAATCCAAAGCTCATCCCAAAAATGTCAAAATAAAAAAGAAAACGTTTTGAATACACAATTGGTATAGGCACATGAATTACATAATTTACACTGGGGATGTCAGTGTTGCGTCCCAATCACTTTTCAACGGGGGCTACGGCTGCGGCCGCCAGATGGCGTCCCGAAATCCGCGGTAATCCCGAATTTATTATCTGTTTGCAACCATTTGCCGTTGCGATGCAATCCGACGAATGCGACGAACGAAATGAATGTGAGCGAATTCGCACCGATACCGTATTGAAAAGCGGTTAAAATCTGCCCATAGAATGTAGTGCAAGTTTCGAAAATATTTGGAATAGCACTAAATTGCGACCCATTCGTAAATACGTGGAAAATAGACCATGAGTGTAGCGGAAAATTTCAATGACACAGTTTTTTTCGGCTAAATCGCCAATATCAATTTTGAAAAAAAGCTGTATACGTAGTGAAAATAAATATTGTACCAACTGTTTTTTTAAATATTGTAGGATTCTATTTTGATGTTAGTGTGTATAGAAAAATCTGGATCACACTGAAAAAAAGCTTTTGATACATTTATGGTTATACAAACTTTTTGCTATGTTAACTTGGAAAAGGTTTTCAATATTCATTTTTCAACGTGTTATTGGATTCTGTGACTTTACTACTGCACATTAAACAATAAAAAAATTGCAAAAGAAATGCAAAAGCTATTAACCATCCATTTTAAATGATACCTACTTATACCCGGTTCCTAACAGAAACGATTCCTCATGCTTGCAGATGGTAAGTCTTGACGTTCATTCTATGACGCTTATGTCAGAAACCAACCATTTTTTTCTTACAGGAACTAATCATAATCAACAATAAACTGCAAAACACACCCACAACATCATACAATCGGTTCCACAATAAGTGTGGCAAGTGGGATTTTAATCACCTGCATTGGGCTTGACACAGATGTGCCTGCAAATCCGCGGTAAGCTGGGACTTAGTTCACGCTGTTCATGTAATCACGCCCGTTGAATTATCGTTCGTTTTAAATACAATTGTTTTGTATTGTGATTCTGGGTCTTATTGTGATACAATTGGGAATCGATATGGTGCATTTTTATAGCAAAATTAACAATTGATCTAACTAACACAAAAAAACAGCAATTATATTAATGACGGGGTGTATGAAGCAATTTATTTAATTATCACTTTAAGTTTCCCTAGTGACGGTGTTCCATATTTTCTATATAAATTCCGTATAAACTATTAGAAACGTTGGACAATATCCAGCTGATCTTACTTCAAATAGCCTAACATGTTATTTTAATATTACCTACCAGCATTTCCGCAGCGTAACAAACGAGAAAAAAAAATAGGAAATCGCTTGTTACAAACTAGAAAATACTCTAAAATTACAGAAATTATTTAGCAAAGCACGTTTCTTATCATTTATTTTACGATCAATAGAAAAAAAACAACTTTCAACTCTACACGTTTCTCTTTATCAGGGGTATAACTTTGTGCAAAACCATAACCAAAGAAGGCACACACCACAAAGGTATTTCATGAACAAAGCATTAATTTCAGCCGACTACAAAGCTATAACTTTCAAGTTCAAAGTTCCACTTGTCCCACAATATTATGTAACGATGTATTCTCGGATCTATGCGGTTATAATGACGTCAATATCGAAGCAGGTTCTCGAATATTCCGACATAAATCACAACCCACACTAAAGCAAGCATGATTTATACACTTACTTTTGAAATGTCCTGTAACGAGAAAGCCAAGTCTAGAAGATAGATGCCGTGCTCCTAAAATTTGAATCCAAAATTGGTATTTTGCTTGTAGGAAATTATAGCTAAAGATATAGTAGAAACCATGTAAAAATAGCACATTATCTTTGCGACTGTGCAAATGCTATTTTAGTACTCAGATTCACCTTAAAAGAAGCTAAAAGTTGAAGATAAAATAGTAAACAAGAATCTTATAGAGTCAAAGTACTCGTACCTTTTTACATTTATTTGCTCCTCGCAAATAAGTACTACTAATGAAAAAAATATTAAAATTCATAAAAGTAGAGACATGCAAAATGAGAAAATAAAAAGTAAAATGCCAACGACAAATATAATAAAGCTGTATGAACTACAAGTCATTTCAATTTTAATCTACCAATATTTATGTGTTGCAGTTTTTGCCTTTATTAAAAAGCTAGCTTGGTGTATGTACAGTAAATAGTGCATGTACCATGGAGTCCCTTATCTTCAATATTGGCTGGAGATGCGGTAATCTAACACCTGAGACTGTTCTGGGATTAAAACGAAGCAGCATGGCGGCGGCGTGAACTTGCCACAAATATCTGGCTATAAGACGACGTTAGCATACTAAATTCTGTGGTGGATTATTCCTCGCTACATAATGTACTGAACTTAGTACATCTACCTATACTTTTATTGTCAATGTCTTTTTAGTGCAAACATGCAGTTGTTTTTATAAAGCCTTAAACGAATGCCGGCCGGTGTTGGTAGTGTATAAAATAACTTTGACTTCAAATGTTCAAAGTTTTCCTCTTTGTAAACTCGTGGAAAAATGATAATTTTAAGGCTATATGTTTGTTACAAAAGACCCAGATGTTAATTCACCAGCCTCTGTCATTATGACAAAATCAATGTTACAAAGATTATAACAATAGGCATTCAATCCTGAATCATTTCATTCTGCGGCCATTTCTGAATTATTATTTTTTCTCGTAATATTTTCTTAAAAAATGTTCGCTTGACTTGAATAGTTTGAGCGAAAAAAAGATGTTTAAAGAATCCCCCTAAAAAAACATGGAATTTCTTTGACCTGCCCAAAAATTCCAAATTCTCGCAAAAAAAAGAAAGATGAAAAGAGAAAAATTGAATTACTATACGAATTTGAAATCTCTGTGATGTTTGTTTGTGGCAATGGAAAAAAAGTGAATGCATTAGATGTCCCACCCTAAAAAGGTGTCTCACACACAAAGGTGAAATTCCTGGACCCTCGCTTGCACTACTCATGAATATTTTAGTGACGTTCTTACGATACGTAAAGTGGTGAATATGCTCACGGATAATATCGCCGAGTTTTTCCAAATAACGAAATGTACATTTCCCTGTATGAGGACACAGTACAGTTATAGAATGAAATCAAATAAAACTCTTTGAGTCCGAAAGCAAAACTGAGAATAATTTAAAGGAAATATTGTGAACTGCCATTCTTTCTATCGCAGATTGCAGTATCTGTTCGAGCGATATTGAGTCTTATTTTTATTCGCTTTGGATGGCACTGGATATGTAATTGTCCCATAGCAGAGGAAATCTTGATACGGAGACATATCTGCATAAACACGTCTTTGTTTCACAAGGTTTCTTGAGCATGTCTAATAAGTGGGTTAACTATATTGGATTTTCATTCGCATGCAAATACTGTTAGCAGTACGAGTATACATACATGTACAGCAGATTTGTACAAGGAAACTGTTCAAATATAGATAGGTCAGATCGTATATACTTGTCTGAACAGACAAACATATTGGAGTTGCCTGGGGTATTGCCGAAATTCTATTTTCTGTTATTCTTGGTGGGAATAACGAAGAATTTGATATCTGAATATAAAATAGGTGGTTTAAAGGAAACGGACTTCTGGGAATTTAGAATAAGACTATTGGACTATTGGATTTCAAAATCAATTTGAAAAATTGTGTACGGTAAATATTGTGGACCAATTGTAACCCATTGGAATGTATTTATAGAAATCAATTTGTTTTAGAAGTCTCCATTCAATAAAATAGTAATGGTAAAATCATTCTATTTTCTTTGAGGAGTAAAAAATTTTCCATTATTATTTTGTTCTGATATATTTTAACGATGGAGATTTTTATGAAACGTCATTAAAATTATGTAATTATAAAAATATAGACATATTTTTAAAAATAAATTCCGAAAACGGCATCAATGAAAGAAACCTTTCTTTGAGACCGCTTAATAACACGACCTCAGAACAATTCAAACAATACAAACAAATGAGTAAAAACGGGTATTATGTGCGTTTGTGGCAATAACCGCCTTGGTAATTAACCACTGAAGCTGCGGAAAATGGCTGGTTAACGTTTTATGTTCCAAAACTCCTGTGATTTTTCTTCTTAAGCCCTCGTTATGCTGACCGCAGTTGTGTTTGAATTTCATTGAATTATATTTTTATTAGTGCTGTTGGGAGCTAACATGGAATATTTGGTTAATTGCTCATGTGGTTTAAAAATATTATATTGACTTGCACTATTACACTTTAACCAAACCATTGTCAGTTGACAAATCACCGCTTTGACCAATAGGAGGCAAGTACCTATATGGATAGTTATGGTATGTTAAAATACTAATATTCTGCGGAAATTCATAAGATATGGTGCATTTAAGCAAGTGAACCTCAAAGAAGACATACCTATATCTTTCTCGAAACCTTACTGAAGCTCAACTTACATACATATTCAAATCTATATTGTTGCTACGGATAACTATTCGGTAGGGGGAAGTAAGTAATCCATCACGCCAGCCTCGTGCGATTTTGGAGTCTGTTCCTACAAGTCATAGATTTTGTTGTTCCAAGAAAAGCTAGTGTCTGAGATGTTTTTCTTCAGCTATTGTTTACAGCTGTGTTAATGTATGAATATGTATTGGTTTTATAAGTAACAAAACTTTTTTCGCTATCTAGAACCGTGCCAACAAAAACATTTCTTTGCTATATATACGCTATATGACCTATACTAAGCTTGCCATGTAGCTGACAAAGAAACCTAATCCACACTTGTTAATTAACAGCCTATATTTCTTTAATCAATTCTATCCAAAGGCTAGAACAAAGAGAATGTCCTAGTAAAAGAATATAACATTGATCACATACGTTAATTTAGCTCCTATACTGGCCTGTTTAATTATTCATCTCATTAGAGAAGTTCTAGGCGTTCCTTTGTAGATAGTTGGATCGGGTGCACTGCCGATAGCCTAGTTCCCGACAAACTTGCGAGGTAAAGTTGTGAGAATATGTGTCGTACCAAACTTAATGTCTTCCAATTGAGAGTCAAAGATAATATATTTCGAGTATTGGAACTGCCAAGCGCATTGTTCGCTTGCTTATTGTTTTGAATGCGCTTTGCGAAAATTAATCATAATTTTGGATCGGTGTCATTGAAATTCTAAAGCTGTATATTCTGTTCAAAGCAATTTTGGGCATGCAGAATAAAGCGTACAGACGAAAAGCGAAGGCAATAATTTACTTGCAAGTCTTTGAATATAAAACTAATGCCATTTTTGATCCCATTGACCCTTAAACCCATTTTCGTTAACATGACTTTATATTTACTTTCAATATATGAAATATTGAAAAATCAATCCAATTTATTGGGGTTCTGATAGCATAACAGAATTTCGTCCAGACGTCAATATCAAAAACAAAACACGTGACCGTTCTATGCAACCTTCAATCAATTTAAGCGGAGAGCAGTGTCAGAGTTCAGGCGGGCATAACATATCGTCCGTCGGGGACAGACAGACGGACGGCGGATAGTGGCGTGACGAGGGGTACGTCACTAGCATTCCAGTCAATTCTGTTTATAGCAATTCATTTGTTATATCGCTACAATCACAATAACTTGGTAACGTGATCGCGTCGACTTGTTTTTGTTCGGAATTATTATGTTCGAAAATCAAACCTGTCACGTTTGATAGATTTCATTTGAGTTTTTCGCTCACGTTTCGTTTTGAAGATTTTGGACAGTGTAGCTTTTTTGAATTACAAAGTTTTTATTGTTGAGTACGTTAACCAGCCGCTTTGAAAACTGAGAAGATTTTGATAATCGCATATTATTTTAGAATAATTTTAAAAATATTTGAAATATTATTTCAAATTAGTAGAACTTTTCTTTTATATACGTAACAGTTTTTGTTAGAATTTCTTCTGTTCACAGACTCGACTTCACACAGTCAAATTCTATACACTCGACTTAAATAAACATATAACTACTTAGGTATATCGTTATAAATTGAATATCAAAATAAAATACCAATAAGTAACATTTACTATTGAATGGGCATAAAAGAAATAAATCCCTAGACGATCCGCGAAGAAGCTATTAACCCCTTCAACAATCTCTCTTTTGTTACACTGAATTGGAATCATCGGCTGTACTATAATTACAGTCGAAGCAGCTTTCAACGTCACACAATAGATTACTCAGAACATTAATCTTGAAGCATTAAAAAGTGCACCGTTCGAGCCCTTTGCATACCCCCTTCACGAAATCGCAAACCAATTTAGCGTGAAACAGCGAAGGAGTCGACAGGTTAGACGGGACAAAAGCAAACAAGTTCAATATCGTAGTGAAAGAACAATAGGGAGTGTGACGTGACAAATGACGTGCAGGTGTCACGGCCGTGTTATCGGCACGCCGCAGCCGCGAGACGCCGTGATTGTGAATACACTATGATTAAACACCGTAGACTAGAACACGCCTAAAACTGCGGGGAAAAGAGAGAGTTAAATTGGATAAGTTTGGTTTTTGGGATCAATTAGGAGAGAAGGAATAACAAGGAGTGTGACAAATGATGGCAGGTGACACGCACGTATTATCTGTGCGTCGCAGCTGCGGCGCGCTGTGGAGCGAGCGTTAGTGAATGTGCTATGATTAAAGAAAAATTGACGTAAAATTTTTACGGCACGAAAATTTTTACCTACCATTAATTCTCAATTTTTGTGAACGTTTCCTTATAAAAAAATTACATATAATGAGTCAAACGGTTAGTATTAATATCCATCCAATTTTAGGTGAAAACTTACGATCAACTGGCTTGATTTACAGCTTATCACTTACGAAACTTACAATAAGATAAACCACTGAAATTCAAGCGAAGCCCATAAATCATGAATATATCAGATTCCCAATTCTTAGCTACTCCGCGAGTAAATCAGATACGTCAATCCTAAGATAGCGTAGTTTCAAACGCCGCGAGGGAGCGTGACAAATGTCATGCGGTCTTTACAAAACGTCAAGTACGTTATCAGTACGCTGAAATAAAGCAGTAAGTATGGCTTAAAGCCTCCTTGTTTGCAAACCTGACTGAATGAGAATTAACATTGTGTAAATGCGATTTGCCGTGACAGTGTGACGTGACAGGACCGGTTTAGATAAGTTGCTGGTAATGTTGTTATTATGTGGCTTATCCGCTGTGGATGGAATAATGTTGGAATTAGGATTTGGTCACAGAATCAGTTAAAATTATATTCACTTTATTAATGGTAATGTGACACCATCAATCCACAAATATATAAACGTTACGAGTCCTACACATATGGTTTTTTAACAAAACATTGTGGCAATTGTTTTTTTAATAATGAAGTTTGGATGTCTCTTAGCGATTCGTAAACAAGTTCTCAACAGAAAAATTCTTTGCTTGTTTTGACGGATCAAAGTGGTAAAACAGACAAACCCCAACTTCACAAATAAACATCGAAATCCACAACTGATTATGTCCAACATAATGATAATGAGTTCTCAACACTTCAAATGCACAAGTACAGTGAGAACGCACTGCACAAAAGCTCACTTGTTTGCAAACTTGTTTGTTGAAACCTCACAACGTGTAAGCGTGATTTGTGACGACACTGATGGTGTTATGTAATTGTTATTGCGACAGTTATCTGAGCATAATTCAGGTTGGGGTTACACTTATTTCGAGCTTGTTTCTATTGAAATTAGACTGGATTTTACGGTTGATATGCTTGAAGTGTTTGGGTGTGTTTTGAAGTTATAATGTCTTTTGTTAAGAGTGTCTTCATCTTCTTTGTGTTTATACTTAAAGCCTTAAGTTTTAGTCATATTGTTAGACTGAGACTGGAAATTATCAGCAGTATATCTATGCCTTCATAAATGTGTGTGCACAATAATAAGTTTGATCTCCTATAAAACCTAGATGTCATAAGCTCAATAGTAATCAATTGTTTGAAATCTAATAAGAGAATTATGAAAGAAAGATCCCGAATTGTGTACCTATTCCTGTTTGGAAGGACTGTTAAAAACACAATCACCTTCTCTTTCGACTGTTTAAGCGAAATCCGAAATAATTCAATAAGCTCACGTGTTGGCTATCTGTGAAAATGAAAACATGCTTTGCTCAGTGTCGGATCTGTCGTGATGATGCCATAATTACCATCAGCGAGCGAACCACGTTATTCGGTGTTCAACATGTCCATATTTAATGTCATATTTCATTCAGTTGGCAGGGTCCACCACGATGGAGATACATGGTATGAGCATGTGGGTAAATATAAGCATTATATAGGTACTTACCTTATGATAATGACCTTGTATTCAAGCTTATTTTAACAAAATACATACCTACAATATAACATAGGTTGTATAAAATACAACCTACTCCTAATATGTTGGACATCCTCAGATTTTTATTATTCAAGATACATCACAGTAGATGGTTGCGAAATACTACGTCAAAGCCGACTTTTACAGCGATATATAGGTTCTTAAGTTGTAAGACTAAAATTGTAAGATTGAGATAAACGCCCAGGATTAAGATAAGTGAAACTAAAAACCTAAAAATCCGAAACTTTAGACTTTCTAAAAGAACGTTCTGAAACTGAAACAGTACAGCCATTTTTAACACACATAAATTTTCTTCTAGAACGAATCACATTGCCTCTGTTATCAGTTTGTCGTGAGATAAAACTTTACAGACGTTTTCAGGGAACGTTTCGGATAAATTAAATTCCTTCACGTTGAAGGAATAGTCAAATCGACGGTGCACCGCAAGAAGCTTCGGCGAATTTCGGAATTTTCTGAAAGTATTTCCTATAACATATCTTTATACCTACGTATGTAGGGGATAGATATTTTCTAGACCGTATGGATGACGTGGTCATTGAGGAATGTGTATAGTGAGAGCTCCAACATGGATAAAATTTATAAAAAAAATCTAGGAGCTTTTTCAAATTGTGTGATAATTATTACGTGTAGAAAAAAATATAGATGAACTGTTTTAACAATGTTTTAAAATTGTATCTTATCCTATTTATTAGTGATCAAGTCTACGAAAATTTTTAGAAACTACATTCAAGTTAAAATCGACAGTCGATTAAAAATTATCAAGCCCATACAAAAATACAATTTAACAATTATTTTCCACATGCAAAATATCTGCTATCCACAATAAAACCTTCATTAAATTACGATATTTAACAACGACCTGAAATAATATCAGTTTATAATAAATTTCATCATCCACAACAAGTCTATAAATTAATACCGAATGATCCCTTAACAGCCGTAAAATTCGCGGCGGAACGAAAACACGGCTCGTGTGTCATTGCGGTATAATGCATATTATTTCAAGAGGTACCTGAAACAACAGTTTAGCGGTATCTAGCGGTACCACGCGTTTTGTTACCTTTGTCCTGTTACACAAGTGGGAAATGCTGAATGTGTAGCACCGTGCAGGTGCAAGATAATGTGGGTTTTAGTGCAATTATGTTCGGCTATGTTTTATGGTCAGACGTCTGAAATTGTCGAGTGGGTCGTTTCAATTTTTATTTTCTGTGTGAAGTGTGACTTGTTTTGTGGTGTTAATATCAGTTTTGTCGAAACATAAAGACTCGTAAAACATCTTAGGTATATGCCGTTTAAAAGGCTCTAATTTGACCTACGAACACCTAAAAATCTCAATTATGTAGGTTTTGAGAATACATAAACGTTATTCCACAAAAAAGTTTCACGCTCACTTTAATTTCGAAGTAAATACAATTTGTAACTTCGATAAACCTCAAAGTGTTTGCCTTACATTTCACCAAAACCCCAACAGGTTGACAAATGGTGCCAGCTCCGCACGCTTAACCCATTTACACCTGTACCGAATCGCGCGTTGATTCGATATAGCGCTAATGTAATGAAAGTGCAAACAACAGCCCACTAAAAGAATACACGCCGGGTTAATACAGGCGCACGTGTTGTATTCCTCTCACGTAGTACGTAAGTAACGGCGTCTTCGCACCGAGCATGTGACACCTAGCGTTAGGTGCCGTGAAAAATGGTCCATTTCCCGACGCGAGGATAAATTTATCTTCCCGTAGACTATTGCGACGCGCCGCGTTATTCCTCTGTTAATATTCATTGTGGAACAACAACGTGACTTTTTCAGCCACAACCTCCTCGATTCACTGCTTCAAACAAACACGTCACTTCATTCTTCTCGTTTGCAATTCATATTTGCCGAGCACCCCTGTTAACTCGTTACCAATTTTATTTATTCGTTATTTAATTCGCAAAAATGGTCCCACTGAAATTTTAAACCGATGACAAAGGCAATGCACCGAAAATGTCACGCGACCGCAACGCCAAACCAATTAAGCGTATATCTGGCTATAATTCGTCTCCACAATGGGGTGGGTGAAACGGAATGAGCGAAAATATGACAAAAATCGCGTTGAGACCAGACGACATTAATTCAATTGTCGCCGGTCAGAGCGGATCAGCGTTAGACAGATCAACGTGAAATCTGATATTTGGCGGGGACGGACAATTTCCTTACGCGGCTAATGGATTGTGAGGGGCCGGCTTACGCGATTATTCATAATATTGCCATGTGTCCCCACATCCACTGTTTATAGCTCCATATATTTTGTCCACGTTCTGCTTATTGTCAGGTCTGTGGCGCCCAGTGTATATCAATAAAGATTGTTATTACTGATCATACTGATATCCCTGTATAAAATACGCAAACTAGACCAGACAGACTGCGGTCAAAGTGTTCCCATAATTACAATTCGATCGTTTCTCGATTGCATTCTCATTAACGCAAAATTTTGTTGTGGGTTTTAATTTAACTTATCAACAACCATTTTTAATTGAAGTTTAATAATTTGTATCGTTAGTCTCGATGATTTATTTAAAGCTAAATAGTAGGTATAAGTAAAAAACAGATTAAATATTTTTAGAAGTTAAATAGGCGTAGGTTGGACACAACATGAAAACTAACTTTAGTTGGACGCAATAAATAGCAAGCCAGTCTAAATCTGAAATAACATTCAAAACAACGGTGATTTTGTAGGTTTAAACATTGACCACAATAATAATATTGTTCTCGTTACATTTTAGCTTTGCATAGTTGTAGTCTGTTATCTAAACAGGATATTACTAATACAGCTTGATGGACAACAATGTTTGTAGCTGACCTAAAATATGAAATGAATAAGGCCTTATCTACACTATATCGAGGCAATATCTTGGTGTCAACTGTCAAAAGATCATAACTGCTTCGATGCGTGCGGTACGAGTCGTGTTTGTGACATTTAGCGATACAGTGCCGAGGTTCCCGACGCGTGCAAATTGAGTTTTCTGCTTCCCAGCTTCGCACTGATGCCGATTGACAAGTGAACAAGCCCCTTTATTAATTAATGTGGGTGTTCCGAACGTGTTTTATCTTTTTTTGCGCTTTTAGTTACCAATGTAAGTAGTTATGTTTGAGTGGTGCGTGCGTTTTAGGTTCATATTATTTATGCGTGAATTTTAGGTTCATATAATTTTTCGGACTTCGGGCCAATATTATCATTAATTATATATAAATAGTTTTTACACAGTATTAGAATGCGGACTAAGCTTATTAATTTTCCAAAAACAGCAAGTGGATGTCAAATAATGAAAATTGAATTGAAAGTATCTCAAATAATAACTAGACTACAACTTAAAAAAAAACTGATTTTCCACAGTTAGCAACTTAACAAAAATCTCTTGATTAGTAAGCACTAATTCTTCAATTCCGGCCGACGCAGACTAGAGAGAACCATTTGTTCCGATCAGCAATCTAAGACGACTCAGCTTCTACTCCAACTGTGTCAAATTAGATCGTCGGTCACGCTGACTCACAATGTTTTAACAAACTAACATGTATTACTCAGCCTAAGTTTGTGGATTCCTTATCTTACCGTGGTAGGGAATTGCTGAAGCTAGCTTGCGACTACCAACGTTGGTAACAAATGTGGCAAAATCAATGAGTGTTCCATGACAAGCCCATGATATTATTTTTTGTTTATTTATTTAATACTTTATGCACAAGTCTGTACAATGGCGGATTGAACGCCTTAGGCGTTTTCTCCCAGTCTACCTTTGGGTGGTGGAAAAATAGCCAAATAACCTTTGCGAGTGTCAAAAGGCAAATTAAGTAACACCTACCTTAATTTAAATATAATGCACCTATTTTAGCATCAACAAAGTGATGCTCAATGCTAGTGCGTGGAGTTCTATGACAAAAACACCCATATATGGATTTTGTTAACCTTCATAAAGTCTGTAGACTTTGTAATACCCACAGTATATTTACCAGTGATTCATCCTCATCCATCTACTTACTCCCACAACTTTACATCGACGCTTAAACTGTTTGCCTCATTAAACGCTAAACCCTGATGAAGTGTAGCAACTTATGACCTAAACGTTGATAGTATAATATAATATAAACCTAATACTTAATACAACACATGAGCCGTAAATCCTAGAACAACAAAATAAAGCAGATATGAAATTTACTTAGGCTTTGTTTGTGTAGGCTCGACTTTAAGCGCCTATTATTAAAGCAAGAAGGCTTGGCGCCTTAAAGCTGCACGCAAACACTTATTTTTGGAAACATGATTGAGTGTATCATCTCTATTTATAGTAAACTAGCCGTGCTAGCTAGTTCCGTGGTAACTGCTGCCCGTACCGGGATAAAATATAGCCTATGTTACTCGTGGATAATGTAGCTTTCGAATGGTGAAAGAATTTTAAAAAACGGTTCAGTAGTTTTTGAGTCTATTCATTACAACCAACCAAACAAACAAACAAAGTTTTCCTCTTCATCACATTAGTACAGATATATTAGCATTAATTTATTTAGTTGTAAGATGTTGCGAAAATTGAATGTGGTGCGATTATGCATGCACCGATTGACGGACAAAAGGCTTAAATTTCACTTAAGAAATTTTAGCCATGGGCGGTACTGATTCCTTGCAATAAATGGTAAATAATTGATTTTGTAATAATTGTAATTTTATTACTATGAAATTTTCTCTCTTTAGCAGAAAGCCTGAAGCAAATATGGTTTTCCAAGAAAAAGCATTTCCTTTGAAGAAACTTTATTAAGGGAAAACGTAATTGTTTTAATTTAAATGTTACATGTGCTGTACAAAGTTCAGTGAACCAACAAATAGAATTCTGTGCTTCATCCTTCATCATATAATTAGGTTCTCATTGTGTTCTCATTTTGAAATCTCTCTATTACTCTAGAACAGACGCAATTGTCACATAATTTCTACCTATATTTTAAGCAGTTTACTCAGTAATTACCTACATCTAGACAGACAAGTTCTTCACTATCAAAACTCTTTTGTTTTAAAGGTCATAATCCTGAAACCGTCATTTGTTTTTTTGTCACCAACGTCACTTAACTTTGGAACACACAAATGAACATTTTATAAAGATAAATCGAAAATACTGTTGTCCTCTTTGTTTTATCGAAATCAAAGCTTGAGTTCCATTAAAATGTTTTTAGTTATCGAACTTAACAGCAGCTTGTTAGCGCGAATGTTTGACAGCATCACTTCTTGATAACTCGGCCGTATCGGCTGGGTACGCCGGTGCATTGAACAGGGAGGTAACAGCAGTCTCAGTTTATTAAATAAATGAATTCCTGTTTCAGATATTTCTTAAGTTAATAAAATTCAAAAATATATGATCCTAGACTGGTTATTTTAATTTGATTCGCCATGGAATAATAGCCTATGTTAGCAGGAGTTATTTGTTGTACATCCCATAACGTTTTGACACCACGACTGATGCAATATAATTGAAAGAAGTTCTGTTACTAAAACACAACATAACCTGGGCTTTTGTGCTTCCAAATTAAAAATATGATACCTACAGGAGAAAAAATCTAACAACAAACGATGCAACAATACAAATAAAAGTCATGAATCAAACCAAAACACCGATCTATATCATAGGATAGTCAAACACAATGTACTCATATTGCAGGTACTAAATAACGGGTTTCCATATCTATCAATAAATCTAACTGGGGCCGCCGAATATTCCATTTTCCGAATATATCACAGCCAAATTGAGTCAATGTCGTCCATGTTAGCTATTTTTGTGATTTTGATATTTTTCGGGGTAGCGTTTGGATAGTTTTTTCGACTGACGTGGGAGTAGTGTGGACTTTGTGTGTTTGTGCTGAAGTAAGAATATCGTAAGTTATAGTCCACGATGATAATTTTCTATACCTATTAGATATGATGATAAATCAATTAATCGATACCTTAGTTTAGTCCTTTCAATTGTTACAACAGTGCCTGTGTAGCAGTTTACAAGGTCAAAATTGTAAGAAGTTATATCTCTCAAAACGAATGAAAAATGTGATGAGACAACTCGACGGCAGGTTAAGAGTGATAGGTGTTCATTTGTTTTGCATTCTTTCTCCTTTTATAATAAATCCCGATCTCGGACCTAACTCATTTCGAAAACTTAATTTTCTGCCCATAATTTTGTACTACGATCCATTTCTATTCAGTGCGAAGTTTGATGGCATTGCTCTGATCAAATTAATACTGTGTATACAGATTTTTCGCTTACTTCATCAGAATTTTGATCATTAGCACGCAGTTCCTTGTTTACAGTTATAGTCTTGTTTGATGTTACGATATCGGCGGAGTTAGAATTAACTCTTCTTTAGATGGTAGATTCGATGACGTCATAACCGCTAACGATAACTAAAAATATAGCACCTTTTTTATCTAAAATAAGACTTGTGTTTTCCTTAATCATTCTTAGCATTTAAGTAATATTTAAGCAGCTATTTATTTTTTGAAAATGGAATTATATAAAAGGTCAAATAAATTTTCCTCCTTTGATTTATTATGGGAGTTAAATATGTAACGATAATAATTAGTATCTGGTTTTCTTAGAAACAATTCACGATTAAGCTATTTTGCCATACTTAATGAAGTGAATGTTTAATTAGTTTAAAGGGTTCATGAGATAGTAAGGGAAGTAAATAGTAAATATTTGCTAGAGGAAAATTAATACACAGTTTGTTCAACAAGTTGTAATGCTATGCAAACGTATGAAGCTCTTTAACTTTAGTTTAAGCAAGTTAAGGAACGCGAAAGTGCTTTATACGTACTAAACGTTCATTAGAATCGAGTTGCATTAAGTATGTATTTTATTTGTTGCCTGGGAGTCCAATGATTTTATTTTATATTTATTTAATTTGGGAAACAAAATACTGTACAAAAATAATTACAATCAAATAGGCACATATAACCCAAAACAGATGATCAAATCTTTTTTATCTCGTGGTTCTATGATACAAAAAAAAAACCAGCAGTATTCGTGTTATATTATCAATATTTTTCTTATAATTCATTGGGAGTTTTAGAGGGCATTTCTGCTGTATCAAGTGTTTTAAAAACATTGCTGTATTAGCAATACAAAAATTACCAAAACAAATGACAGTCCACAATCCGACCAAAAACAGCCGCACCAAAAATAGGAAACATCTGAACATCTGACAAAAACTTCTTTAAATGGGTCAAGACGACAATAGAGTGGCAAGCCGCGTTCCTATACGTACCAGTTAATAGTTTAAACAAGACTAGCAGAGATGTAATCTAGTTAGCTAACAACGTGCTCGGTAAGGGCTCTCGTGGCGAAGTTAAGGCAATCCCCTTTACTTACAAAGCAAGTTTCTACGTCAAATGTGTACCTGGATCTTGGCAATGTGAATCAAAGATTTGTTACTAAGTTGTCGGTTACAATGGCTGTGTTATGTGATAAAGTTATCTAGATGTACCTATTAGGCGTTTGAAGTTTAGTACCTAAGTACATAGGTAGGTATATGGTGTTCATGTGTGTACCAACGCTACGACGTATTCGAAAAAGGTTTTTTTTTAATGTATACCAGAATGGTAACAAATACTTTTGAGTTATTCCCAATTTGTCATTAGTACCGATTGGTCACCAACTATTTTTTCCATACACCAAATCCCAATAGGGTATTACATGCATTTTTGAAATATATCTTAAATAAATTCTTTAGTCTTAATATATCTCTAAAAAAATAAAAATATTTTTTTTTCTCACGTTATGTACGAATATAAATTAATTGTTTTATCATAATTTCAAATTTCGCGCGTATTTCGCGAAAACGCGGCACACAACGGACGCCATGATTGTTTTTGGTCATGACGTCATTACGTTAGTAAACAAACTACAGCTGTCAGTAATACATATTTTGATATGTATTGAAAATTTTAATAATGAGTAATTATGCTCCGTATCGTTGGTGTGTTGTTTCTGAATGTGAGAACACTAGTGTAAAAACACCAGACAAATTATGGATTCAAGTACCAGTGGATATAAATATGAGAAACACTTGGTTAAAAGTTGTTTACTACCGTAATGACGTCATTAGCATGGCGGCGACATTTCGTAGTGTTCAAAGACAGATAAAAAAACCTAAAAACTTTAAACTGCAATAAAAAATATATTTATGTACCTTACGAAGTGAAACTAACATTTCCCGATTGCTTTTCCTCTAAACAATCATTGTAATACACTTTTAATTTTTTTCTCATCTAGACTAAAATACCCTATTGGTCATTCGAGCAAAATAAATAATTTAATATTTAAATTTTGAGTTCCGATTCGTCACCCGCATAAAATTTCACGTATCAGAGTACCGTCAGAAATAAAAGTGTTAGAAGAAATTTTAAATGAAAAACTTCGATGTAGGTAAAGATATAGCTCTCATATAAATATAATAAAATTTACATTAAAACACAGGTGAAGACAACATGGGCATTTTATAAACCCGAAAATGTGACACAACAAAAGTACCAGGGGCCCATAACTAGCAAAGAGGTTGTATACATAAAAATGATGAATGATGGTGTAAATTGGTATGTTATTATCCTGACACTCTTGACTGCTATACTCCTGTAAGTTATGCGGTCCTAGTACACGGTGGGCAGTTCCATGGACACTCGTTGATTGGTATATTACTCATCTGATTTATGCGATCCTGGTATTTTGGTTTTGGCCATGCGGTGTGTGACGCCGTTGAAATCGCAATTTTATTAATAGCGTCTTGCCATATTCGGAAAAAAACATAACCAAAATAAATAAAAAAAAACATATTACAATATTGTAAAGCTTATCTTGTTGACAGTACTTTTTACAAAATAAAGTACGGATGACCAATTGGGACTAAGGAAAATAAAATATTTTATTGAATGACCAACTGGGACACGTTTTTTATGGATGCCAAATCACTAAAATGACGAATCGGGCATGACTCATACTTTTCATGCTTCCTAAATGCATATTTCTTAATAGCAATCGGAATGGAAATATCTTCTTAAATGATGATATACTGAAATCTTAGGTGTGATCATGATGAGATACAGTCATAACACTGCCTTAATATTAAAGAAAATTAGGCAAAAATAAACGAATTCATTACTCTATATTTCAGTCTTTACTTTAATACGGTAATGGATTGCTAGTGCATGCAATTTAAAATAAATACACTCGTATAACAGAAATATACGCTTGCACGGAACACGGCTAAGATCGGAGATAACTCGGTTGGCTCTCAATGTGCAGGTGTCAAAAGAAAACTGGCATATACCCAAAAGTTCAAACTAGGAGATCGAGTTTTTCTACATTAGCCGTGTAGTAAATGCATACGGAATTTTAAGCTGTTTTTCTACATTTAAAATATTTTGAAAGACCAATTTTACAATCTTGTGTGTATTTTTAAAGTTTAATAAAATTGCTGTCGGTAATTTGACAGAAACTCAAGGTAGTTTTTATTATTGTTTTTCATTATTAAGCTGGGTTTTTTCATAGTTCTTGTATGATGAAATAAACCTTCCCAGAACAACTCTTCCAATTAAGGATTGTTAAAATAAATACACCACAAAAATTAAAACTTGCTTTAAAAATAAAAATAACAGTCAAATAATAAAAACATTTCTGGCAGGCAAGAAAGTTGTTTAAAGAATAAAATTTTAGTTGTCATCGAAGCATTTTGAATATGGAACAGGCAGCACTTTTAAATACTGGAACAAATATTGTTGCATAACACGATGTTCCAAATTCAAAAATAATGTGCCAAAACCGTTGTACTAAAAAGCCGTACCTGTACAATGGTACTTTTGTAATAATGTACGCAGACGAAACGCCTGCGGGGCGACAACGAGACGGTGCTCCTCACTCAGCCGGGGGCAGTCTACTACCCACTTCATTTGAATACAACGAATGTTTTCATATAGTCACGGTAAGTAGCTACAGTACGAGAACTTTATTAAAACCTTTTTATGACGCACGAAGTAAAATATCGTCAGTGCTTGGAACAATGTGGGACTAAGCGTACCTGCTTGGTGGAACTGTTTATATTGTAGCGAAATAAACATGGAGCGCATTATTTAGCATGTTTAATAAAAGAATAGAACAAAATATGAAGAAATTTTTCATGCCGTACGTGGGAAGATTTTATTTTGGAAGCGTTTTATTTTGCACTTACCAGCTCTATTTTTATTATACGTTAAGTTAATAGGAGCGCTTTTGCTAGATGTCAAGTTATTACTTTCAGTTTAACAAGTCTACTAGGCAACTACAAAAAACAGAAATATAAACGTTTACATGTCTATAAACCGCTTTTCTACACTGTTTTTAAAACAGCGAGAAACAAATGAAAAACCGAATGGCGTCTGTTTTTCTTCGAAGTTCGAGCTCACTATCCCGGAGCTATACAATTTAGAATATTATTGTAACAAAGTATGAAACATCTGGACTTCCGCTAACCTAGCCAGCTTTAAAGTAATAGTTTAGTTAAAAATTCAGCTCACAGTTTATAGACCTGAGATCGTTGCCAACTGCTGGCCTTTGAACTGGCCAGGCTGTTGGCATTTGACATACTTATTATTGTGTTTTACTTATCTAAAAATGTTAGTAGAAGAGTTTTTATTTCATTGGATTAATAGTCTAGTAAATATAAAGAAGATCGCCAAATATTTGTCTTCTGGAGAGGCAACAATTAGCCCATTCTGGCATTTACTTTCGTAAAAAAAGTGTACCACACTAAATACAACGGTCTAGTAATTATATGTTAAGACCATCAGATCATATTAAACTCGACCGATGCTGATTCAAAAGCACTTATTGTGACTTTCTTCAATCAAATAATATGCATTTAGAGGTTTCTCAATTTTGTGTGATTACCTCGTCTCGCACTGATAGAGACACAAACTAATTCGTAGAATTGCCATCCTTCGATGAAAGGTTTCTAGGAACGTCACTTGAATCATTTTGCCATTTTGCGATATTCAGTTTGCACAAAAAGCAATTTTCCCGATTACCTATTTAATTTACCGAGAATTTAAATAAAATTGGATCACGTGTTATTTGCAAAATACGTGAACTAAGCGAACGCCAAAACAAATTTAATCAACTAATGCACAAAACTTATTTGCAAAAAGCATTTACAAAAGTAAACATCAATTAAAACGCTTCTGAAAAGTACAGCGAGCATGTCACTCAACCTGTTGTAGCAACATATTTCAGTGCAGCGAAACTTTTCAATTGGCATAAAGTTGCGCATGCTCGGCCTGATCAAATTATTACCATGTTGCGGCGCTGCGTCAGACTCCCACATCACTACCAAAAACTCCTATAGATACCCAAATAACTAGACGCAACCTTCCCGACACACCTCCGAACAAGAACAGCGTAACTACAAACTAGGTTCACTCAAAGTCGTGCTTTTGAGTTGCTATAATACAACCCCCGTCTTCGCTTAGTTGACAGGAATGATTACAGACTGTGTGTGGCAACTTCTTAATAAGTCCTCACAACATTTGCATCGGCAACGGAGGCTCCCACCACTGAAATGTACACCAACTTTATTCTTGAATCTTCAAGTTTGTGTCGCGAACCAAACTTTTACCGAGTAAGTGTCGAAGCGATAAAGAATGTAGGTAAGTACTGGCTTTTATTGTTGTTTACTTTATTTACGCATTTTTGGCATGAATGAAGTCCCGAACAAGTAATAAAAACGTGTTTTTCTATTGTGTTGTTATGGAAGTTTTCGACTGAAAAAGGGACAGTTTGGGAGTTCAATGTACGCTTTCGACTGTATGAAGAGTAAATAAAATTGTACTTTTGATTTATTGTTTCTATTTTCTTTTGTTTATTATGTTATTCTGTTAGAGTAAATAATATATTCGTGGTGAATAAACATGCATTGTACGAGTGACGAGCGACACACGGCTTGTAGGTGTTACTGTGTAGGCGCAAGATGATTGAATGTCTGTTTTGTTTTTGAACATAAAATACAAAAACAAAAGCCACTATGTACTCGTAGTGAAATTCCTCTATTCTCTACAGGAGTCTAAAGGTCTTAAAATGTATAAGTGTAGTATTTATATTTGCATGTTATGTTTTGCATTAAAATACACCAAAAATTTATATACATGTAGCTACTTACATAATATTTATGATACAAGCAAGCACTATTATTAACCCTCTTTCCAAAAAAAGAGGAGGTTCTGAATTCGTAGGGATCTTTAATCATTATCTACCTTGCCTTTTTGCCAACTATGTTGGGGTCTGCTTCCAATCTAACCAGATGCAGCTGAGTATTTTACACGGAGCGACTACCTCAACCCAGTAAATTGGTAAACCTGATACCCTTGGTAAGACTATTTGTCGGACTTTTTGGCTTCTGATTACCCATATCGACTGACAAAGATGTTGAAATGACCTATTTTAGTATAAACAATTCATACTTTTAATATTAAAATGTAAGAAGGTTCTCCTAGAATATTCTATTTTCCTAAGACTTAACTTTTAATAATGTTGGCGCCCTTTTCATAAGTTCTAGTAATAATAATTATTATTTGGTACAGCATTACTTTTAACGTCTAGGGAATATCCAACAGTAATATTGTCGCGTAGTCATTGAATTTTATGAATACTATTGCTTTCCATTGCTGTATTTTATTGTATTTGTTTGTTTAACTATTGTATTGCGAAATATTTGCTGTTTTAAATAAAAACATTATTGTTGTGTATTATTTTATTTTGCATGTAACGCTATTCACGAGGAAAGAAGGAGAACCCCACAATTTGTTACAAAAAAAGCGTTACATCACATGAAATTATGAGAATGAGTCAATTTCAATCATAACTGAATTTTGGAACAATATTTTTCCTAATTACGTATTTTACTCAAAAAAAGCATGATGAGAGAAGTTACACATTTGGTTTAGGAATAATTTATTCTGAGTAGAGGGCAAGTACGAAACATTTCCATTTCCGCGTTTTTCCCCTCACTCATTTAAAGAACAAGTTAATTTCCCAGATTTCCCAAGATACGCGTTAGAAGCTCTTATTCTAGTCCACAATTCCTTAGACCACTTCAAATTGCAATCAACGAAAACTAATCTTGACGTAACACTTTTATTCTCAAATGAAACATTCCAAATTCAAACAAAACCATGTCGTTTTAAAAATCTTGTAAAAAGTTCCGACTCCCTCGAATAGCGACGTTAGTGAACTTTTTATTTTGTCGCGCGAGAACAATCGCGTTCCTCGGCGTTCCACCGGTCATCAGTCACACGAAGTGGCCACTAGACTGCACAGACAAGAGGATTGTGGCTCTCTATGCACTTTTACTTTATGAATTTATAGTCCGACACTATTCGCTAACACCGTCGTTTGTCATACTGCATTGGCAAAACGAATTTGGAATAACATATTTAAATTCTACCAACTTAATGTAGGACTGTAATTTATGGCATATACAGGATGCAATGAATACTTTTTGCAGTTTTATCATCATTCATGTAATCTTTCCAGTGAATGATGTAGCTACAGTTGGATATATATTTTAGTTTACCTTTAAAGCACTTTGTTGAAAAACCCTTTCAGAGAACCACGTATAGCAGACATCGAGTTTATTTTCAGATTTAAAGCTGACACTGTTTCTATAATATTAATTCGACAGCTGAAAGGATTACTTTTAAGCCAATACAGCCGCTGTATTTATTTCTATAGAGTATTGTGTCTACCAGGTTTTATTACTTTTACGAAGCTTTAGTAAGGTCAGGTTCTTCAAGGTTCATCAATGGGCTTAAAGGCTTATTCGCTAAATCCATTGATGAGCCGTCAATACGAGTGACCTTTAATTTGATGGATCTTAGTTGGCATTTTATGAAGCCTAAAGCTGGCCAATTTTTATCCAATATTCCAGAGAAATTATGACAAAGACTTTTTTTATTAAAATTCCATGAATGAACTTCATTGACTAACTTTGATAAAAATAATCCTTTCGCACACCAACAGTAACTAAAATTGATTTGAAAACCAACTTACTAATACACCATTTAAATATTATAAATTCGAAAAACTGCACCCAACCCATCCAAGCAGTTCTAAATCAAATAAACAGCGTACCCTAAGACAGTAGAATCCTGACCGCGTCTCTCGCAGTGCAAAGACGCAATGGTCATCAGTCACCGCGAGTGGCCACGCTCCATCGCGTTGACAAAGAGATGGTGAAATTCATTTCAGTGCAGTCCCACGAGTTCTTGTGAGATATGATTTTCTTTATTGCACTACACTGTTTCATTTGAAGTTGTTCTACAGTTTATTATGGTTTAATAGCGCGGAATGATACTTTAAGACTGGGGTAAAACGTTTTGTTGGAATAAAATGAAATGGTTTAAGTTTGTCCTTTATTTTTGAGGGTAAAAATAATTCTGTGGGTGTTTTCTATTTGAATTTCCCTCCAAAACATAAAGGAGATTATGTGCTTAAAATTATGTAAGTTCTAATAATTCTATTTAAGCAGTCCTTAAATTAATTATCATTATCGACCAAAAAGTGCAGTAGGTATTCCTATGATTAATTTTTAGATTAACAGATTTCCTTATACACACTAACCAACTCATCTTAATCCACAAATTAAATCACGAAAATTAAACAAAACAAAGCACAAAATCATACAGCCTTCGCGTAAAATTACATTCAGAACCACGTAGTGGCGTAAACCGCTCTGTATTCGCATTATTACTGTGTCCTGACGTCATCCTATTCGCAAACCAAATGTTCCAATTATCATAGCTAATGTGCCGAAGAGAGGCGCACGGTCCGTAAGGAAACAGCCCGTCTTTAACATATTACTGGCAGTTTTTGTGATACGTTCTCTTGTGTTTTGTGACGAAATTACGCATGGAATGAGGTTAGAATGGTATCAATTAGGGAATTCAAATTTAAATATGGAACTTTGGAATTGGAGCTGGGATTTATTGTGTCATAATGACAATGCATTAGGAAGAGATGGATTGATGAAGTGGAATGCTCATAAATTGCAATGTTTTATTAGTTATAATACAAAGGATAACTTTGAAGGTAACCTTATTTGCTAAATGACTCTATTTGAGTGTGCTAATAATTTACATAATTTTACTTACTTATTTCATTCAAATATTTATTTATTTATCAAAACAGCTAATTTTATCTTTACAGGTACTTAACCTAATACGACAAACTAGTTACATTATATTCGAAGACTAAACACAATATCACAAATTAAAATAACACTACGTATATTGGAGTATTCAAATGAGAAAATCAGTTAACATTTCCTACTGGCAGCGGGAAGTGGTTCCCCCAGGACGCAAGTAAAACCGCGGGGACCTAGAGCTTACATAAAGGGCTAAGGTGCTTATTCATAAATAGCTACATACATAGTTCCACGCGTGAAAATCCAATCTCGTAAAACCTCGAATTTTTAGCTATCCTCGAGGCCTGAGCCTAGGCAAAACGTTTATCTCTCCACCAAGACGTTGAATTAAGTTTAACTGCTTGCGAATAAAGATGTCCTTCTTAGATAAAAATATCCGATGGGGGAAAGAATTTTCTAGCTTTCTTCGAATCGTTCTCAGTGGCAGAGGGTTCGACGGTCGTCGACGAGTGACAATAAAATTAGATAAGTACAGGATAGCCCCGATCCCGTCCGGTCCGTCTTGCGGACGGAATCAATCGCAGTAAAACATGGTATAGAGGAACCAATTACGTTACAGTTTAAACAAGAACAACACATTGCATTCTCAACCTTAACACGTCAGAATAAGGAATAATCTTTCAAAATTCGGCGGCAAAAAGCAGTTTGCCAATGTGTATATCAGTCCGCTTTTCTGTAATGACACGAAACGAGTGGACTTTGAACGAAACGGGGATATCAGAATGGATTACAGAAATCTCCCTGTGAATCGTGGAGACGAAAAATGCACTAGACGCTTGAAAGTGCTGCGTTTTCGTTGGAATTTTAAACGATGCTTTTTCGGGCAAACGATACAATTTTCCAGGAGACTGTTTTTAGTTCTACGAAGTACTTTTTCATTTCGTATTTTAACAGAATTATAGGATAATTTATATTACTAAATGTGAAAGATTATAATCACTAATTGCTATTAGCGTAATGCGAAACAATTTACCCGATTAAACAGTGTGATTGCAATACGGGGAATGCGGTTTGAGATTTACATCTTTAGTTGTAAATTACTGCCTTGTTAGAAATTACATGCGATTGCATCAAATATTTGAGTTTCTCAGTACCTCGAATTAATTGCGAAACATAAACGTAGAGCCCGTTGCAAGCAAAATTACTTTCCGAAAAGTAAATACTTAGTAAAGTGTAGCTATTCTAGACTGATGTATTGATGTTAAGAAATGACCTTGCTTATCGATTCAGAATAAAGGTGTAAGTAAAAGATGACAAAAAATGTGCAATATGGAAACCAAGTTCTTACCAAATTCACATGTAAATCAATCTTTAGGAACACGATTCAGGAACGCATAATTTTTAATACGGGAATTCGGGCGATCGTGTTTTATTTTGTATAAAATAAAATTTTAATACACATTCGAGCAACAATAAAATCCCCCTCGCTAACTAACAGCTCACCAAAAAATCATTATCAAAACATTATCACACCTACACACATAAACAAACACCATTAAATAGGTACTATCACGAAGAAAGTGCGGTTTCAATCGCCATAAACGTAATGCTTGTGTCGAAAAATGAAATTGATTTTCCTTGGGCTTCCGTCTTCGTGCCGTATCACCACGGCTCGAGTGGCTGGGGTGTGCTAATAACTAGGAACGAAGGAACGAACCTGCCAGAGATGTTTATTTAATGGCGTGCCCATAGATGGCTCTAATGGGGATCCACGGCTGCGCGTATCTGAAGCCGCAGCGGTACGAAAATTATTTTTCAATGTCTTGTGATTCTTGTGTGCAACAAAAATGAGATAAGGGGAGAACAATTTGCTTGTTTGTTTGCTTTGAAAATATGGTGGGAATATGTGTGGTGGATTTGGAAGTGTTTGAGTTTTAGATAGGTGTGTTTGTTAACGATAAATCGAGCGCTCTTCTCGACTCTTGACTGAATTTGGCAGAAGTGCTTGAACCTTAAAGTACCAATTTTTTTTGGAAAATGATAAATGAAAATATTAACTACAATAGGTTAAATACACTGGTTATAAAATAACAGATTTGAACTGCAAACAGTGTTTGATGTATTTTAGATTGATGATTATATCAACACATGAATAAAAATATTACATGATATATTTTTTTTTCAGCGCTATGAAAAAAAAAAACAAAATTGTGACATAATTTTGTTAGATTCACACCTGAAATAATATTGTTATTGTCAGAAATATTTTCGAAAAGTTCTACGAAATACTTCATAAAAACTGTTCATAACACTAATTAATTCCAGGTACGTAATTTTTCCGAATTTTTAAAAGGTATATGTAAAGAGTACAATACACGTGCTGAAATATAATTATAATAATTTCATATTTTATTGCATTATTATTGTAAAATCATATAAAAAAAAAAACATAAAAATAATTCATTAAATCGAAGTCAAATCTAAACACGAAATTCAGTTAACCCGTCACTTTAACACCGTTGATGCGAGAATAAGGAAGTGTTCAGACAGAGCGATTAAATGTGCACATATCCTATAAACGCGACGGCAGGTAACACGTGTAAATCAGCCTAATGTGACGTTTCTGGCATCGGCCGTGCCCGCCACGTATTACGAATGAAACTGGTAACATACTTGTGTTACGTTATATGACGTTTGATACTTCATTTGGGAATCGGTGAGACTTTATTATATTTTCATCGTTTGTATAACTTTTCCACTTCCTTTATTATTTTTTAAATAATATTATTATTGTATGTGTGTTATGTGAAGTTGATCGGGCTTATTTTAATAAGCAACACTATCATTTAAAAACATACAACAAAACCATATGAGTCAGCATGCTATAAAAAAATAAAAACATTGAACATATGACCGTGTAATGACAGACCTTGTCAGAGAGTGTTCTTGAAATAATTAAACGCTTTAATTATGATAGTCACATTACCACTATAAAGCTTTGTAATAAATAAAAAGACATGAATGTAATCCCAGAAAGGCGTATTAAGTTGCAGTACTAAATGTGTGCCGCACATTCTGAGTCTTAAGCGTAACAGTATCATAAAAGTTTTCCAACATCTGTTAAACACATACCAACTGCATTAAACTGAACTTACATCACGTTTATCTTAGACTACATCTCAACGCTGTCATATAAATGCATTAAAACTAAAGCAAGTGACATCAGTGACGTCATTACGTAGCGTACACTAAATGTGTTTGCAGCTTAATTCGCAAAGCGTATGGCAAGATTATCATTTGAATGTGCCCTCAGACGATTGTCGGATTTCGTGACACTTGCACAATGGGGAGGCTTGCCCGAAGCAAAATATTTTTACCGAATAAAACCGGTCCTTTCTGTACCTATACGAGGAAATTACATTTTTATCACGAGTCACATTTTACATTTTCCTGTTATCTCACACTTCGTTTGTATCAAGCGATTTTTTTTGTGTTTTGTTTTCGTATCAATGTGTTCTTTGAAAGGGTGTGCTGATTGCTTATTTGTTGCGCTATGGTGTTTTGATTTCTGACCTTTTGTTTATTTTCAATTTTCTTTCAGGTCAATCTCTTTTATTTGTAGCATTGCATAGTTACTAACGAAATCAACAACCAATCAGCTAATGCATTCCTTAATTAGACTTTCACGGTCAATTTTATTTACCCACACTACCGTATTGCGTTCCTGTCTCCCTAGAGCTTAAGGGCCCTATTGTGCAAGTTCAGGAACGATAGTTGGTGACTTAGGGCCCATTCTCACGCGATTCACCTATGCATTGGAGCATAATGAGCTGTTAAATCGACTGTACCGCCTATCGTAACATCTTTGTTCATTTCCGTGACAATGAGTGTAAATAACATGTTGGTTACGTACCTATGTGTCTTGCAACGTTAATGCTTTGTTTATAGGAACATTACTTCTGTTCAGGATATGCGTGTGGTTATAATGTATTCCATGAAAGGGTGAACTGTATTATGAAAATGCTTTCAAGTATGTAAAATATGTGCAATGTTTCTATTTTGTTTAATAACTTATCGGTTACTACACGGCTTAGGTAGGTAATGCCTATATTATTTTCTATGATAAAATAGAACAACTGAAACCTTTTATATTATTATTATATACTCGACCTTAAATGAGATTACCTACATATTTTTCCAGATTATGCCATTAATAACATAAAATATTTATTAAGCTAAATCTCGGTAAAATATCTACAAGTCACCTACAATCTTCGTAATGGCTGAAGTGCCGCCATTTTGTTCGTCGAAAAACAAATTGTGGAGTGATAAAGCACGAAATATGGAAGCAGAAAATTAGATTTAAAAGCAATTAAGTGACGGTGTACTTTTAAAAATGAAAATATCGCTCGGGTCAGTTGGTCTGGGAGAGAGGAATGAATACTTAGACGCTAAATGAGGGTACAGGGTTCTGCGGAAATAATTGATGATTGTTTATAAAAATTAGGCTGTAACTTTTTTTTTAACGACGTCAAAAGTCATCAAATGATATCCCGCTGTAGGTTAGAAGCGGTGACGGGGTGTCAGACTCTTACTGCCTAAAAACTGTTGTGTTCCGTCGTGGGCCTTACATGTATTTTTACTCGCAAAACAGCTTCTAAAAATCTAATGAAGGGTTTTGTAAAAGTTAATATTAATCTATATATCTGGCTGAAAAAATATTTAAGTATCTCAAAATATATTCGTAGTGATTACAGTTAACTTAGGCACCTTAATTACAAAGGTAATGTAAATAATTATTCCTAAAAGTCAGTAGAATACAAACTATCTAGGCTTTCTCCAACAGACTCAACATTTCAGGCTGAAACATGATTTATTCAAGGTACGCTCGGACGTAATTCAGATAATTATTTAGGCTGAAATATTTATACATAAATATATCTTATTAATTGTAGAGTAGAATACATTACATTTGTAGCATTAATGTGATTACAAGACAAGCCTTAGTACTACAATAATAGTGAATAGTTATAGTAATTGAAATGAGAAATTGTGTTTGTTTGTTAAGCTTTCAGACTTAAAGTGCTGGCTAATTGCAAGAAATATACTTTGTATTTATGAATATTTTCAGACACTAATAACTTTGAACTTATTCTTGTGAAAATTATGATTCTTGTAAAATAATTTACCTAATATTAGTAGCCTACTCTAAGCTACAAAAAAACTAAAATCTACCGAAACTTGACCACCACCGATAACAAAAGAACATCAACAAATTCAATTTGGAAATATTCCTCAAATATCCGTCACATTTCTACCAGTAACGTAATAAAATTTCCCCGAAATGTTATATTAGGAGTAGTTGACACTATCAGATTCTTCGACATCCATCCGAATCTCACGTGTCATGCAAACGAAGTTATGGTAAACAGGCCCCTATCGATGGAATAAGTAAACTAAAGTGCTAGCAAAACCGTTGTGTTGTCTAAACGTTACCTTTTTACTGTATGCGGAACGCGTACTAACTAGGTTTTGTCTGCTAGCTTGACAACAAATTATGCTAAACGATTTTGAACTCTAACGCGTCGGAATAGTGACGTGATTAGTATTGGGAAATCAGGCCCGTCCCTTGCCTGTCACATTGGTTCGCATTCAGATTCGCAATTCGAAATTACCGGCGAAGTTTTCGTTTGTAATCAGTTAAGCTGCGGTTTGAACTAGGCTTTATTGTTCTGCATGTTTGGTTACAAATATAACTGTCATATAAACGTACAAAGTTCTTTTAAATTCATACTTTATTATAATAAACAGAACATTTAAAATTACATAGTTGAATGTGTACGTATCAGTGTCAATAAAACACATTTAATAAAATCTTAAGAGTCTAAAAATTGAATTTTATTTATGTTCAAGTTTATTTTTACTTATTGGATTTTCCCATTTTAATTCGATTACGTAACAGTTCGCTTGTCAAAGGTTTTTATGAAATAAATAATACTGTTGATATCTAAAAGTGTTTCAAGATTTTCCAAAAAGTAGGTCACGTCTGATTTATTTATAAATAATTATGTAGGAATAATTAAAAATAGAATTTGAAACTTATAACGATTTTAGTACAATTGGTGGTAATTCCATAGCAACACATCACAATGAATAATCCTTAGTTATCATTCAGCTCACCATAAAGTCCTCAAACGCAAATACCTACCAATAACAAAAAAAAAAACACAAAATTCAAGTACCGGGAACACCATACAAAATCCTATAAAACTGTACAACGAAACCAAATGAAAAACAACCATCCCGCCGCACCAGTCTGTGGTCAACGAATTCATTTTGCAAAATTTATTACATTTCGATAATCTGTTATTTTCAACCGGCGAACTGAATTTCAATGACGGCTATTGGCTAGAAGGTACGCAGTTATTCATAGATAAAAACCAATCATTTTTATTGTTGATCGTCGGAAGCTGTAAATTCTGGGCCTTTTGTATAGGTTTTTCAGTACGAACGATGTGAAATTGGACTTCCGAACGATACATTATGCTTTAAACGAATGTAAATGATGTGTGAGTAATCGTTATGGGCAGTTATAACAACTCACGTGAAATAAAATAAACGTTTTACTGTCATTAATTTTGAAGTTCGTTTATTAATTCCTTTCTTCTTCAGTTTTGTTGTTATATCATTAATTAAGAGTAAGTACAGTATTATTTAAATCAAATTAATGATATCAACATACTTTATGTGATTATTTGTGAAAAACTTGATAGTTAAAATTTTCAGAATATTTTTCAGCCTTGCTGAATTTTATTTCAAAAACTGTTATTCACGATTGAACGCTTGGCTTTATATTCATGATAATAACGGGGTATTGTCAAGGATTTCATTCAAAATTCTGGAGCACAATGTGTACTTCAAATAGTTGGCACTATGAATTTACATTGTAATCAACATGTCAAAGGAACTGGCTGGGACGAGAAACAAATGAGCTAAATGCAAATGCCATTGTCAAGTATCTATCCAAGTGTTTAAGTGGGCTTAAACCAACAATCGTTCGGGATCTAAGCCGGTGACCGACATTCAAATGTTTTCCTATGCTAATCCTTGACAAAATAATGGAGGGACAGGAAAAAGGGTCATTTTACGTTTTATTGATGAGCTGAGGGAAAGAAAGACATTTATTTGCCACAGATACTTTTCACAGAATTTAAAATAAGAAACGTGATACAGGCAAACATTTTTTTTTATAAGAGCAGCATCAATGAAACTTGTATTAAGAAGCCCGTTCAATTAATAATATAAAATATTATTATGACACATGCCGATCTGACTCTTCAATAATTTATTCATTTGATCTTACAAAGTGTTTCCGTAGGAAATTGAATACTAGTATTGTTTATTCTTAACACAAGCTAAAGCCCTTAGAATAAGCAAGCCAGTTTACAAAGCGTTTAAACTCAGAATACCCTATTCCCTTGAGCGAGACAATACATCAAATAGGCGACAATTCCAACCTGAAATAACTATTGGACTTGCAAATAAAGCTACAAAACTCAACACGAGGAGCCGAGACAACGTTCCAGTTTACTGAGCGAGTAACTTTACATAGAATCAGCGAAATACATCGAACGTCGTCCACCGAGTCTGCATGTAAACAATTTCTCATGCCGATAAGATAATATTGTTCGCAGAAAATCATGAATTATTCCGTTGAAGTGTAGAAATATTTTCTACGTTCTTAATCTATGGTGGTAAGCGGATCACGTCGGCTTATTTGTGTTTGTTATGAGATCAGTGCCCCTGGGCGCCTTCTGCAGTCTTGTCTTGCACCCGCCCTTTCTATTGTGCAAATTGAACTAGTTTGTTAGGGTGAATGCTCATTGATTGTGATGCAAGACAACTGACTGGCGATTAAATGTCCCCGACCAGTCTGAATTGGTTAATCGCTTATACATGTATTCTAAACAGAGCTTTTGAATTGCTAAAGAGAGTTGCTTAGAAAACACGCAGCCGTACATAGATTATCTCGACATTCTTGATTAGATGCATATTTTAGATAGGTTTCGACTAATAATGTCGTTTGAATAGCAAAAGTTTTAGTAAATATAAAACATCGGCCCGGTTAAATTTTAATGGGTCACGTTTAGTTACGTCCAATAACGTTATCTATGAAGAATCTACTTATTATCTCGTTTTTTAAAGATCTAGCTTACCTATTTATTAACGACGCTACTTTTGGTATTATTTTGAAGACATAAGTTTCTTTTTCAATCAAGTAAATATTAATTAAAAATAAATAACAATGAATGGGTCCGCCTATTATATTTAAGTGTATAGCTTTTGTAAGATGCTTATACACTTTGTACAGTTTCGTAATACTCTTAGCTGTCTATGTACCACTAGCCTTACATCTACCTGATATCTGGTTCGCGGAACAATACAGTAATTTATGTTGCAGTCTCTAGAGTAATGATAAAGCTAACAAGCCGTTGAATAGTAATGCACAGTACGTCAGGCAGAAAGTGGGTAAGCGATGGTTCTGTATCGCAAAGTATAGTTTACAGTAAGTGACTACAAATTATTAAAAAGAAATAAAATAAAAACTTTATATTTCAGACTCCACAGAATCCATATACATAATATTGTAAAGTACAGTAAACAAAACTTATTTAAAAAAAATGTCTATACTTACTCTCTCATCAGGACGTAGGTTATTCCATCAACTGTATAAAAATCATATAAAAAATGTTGGTTGTAACATTAACTACACATAATATATTTGAAACCTCGCTATAACTATCCCTACTAAAAATGCTCACTTTTATTTATAGATTTTGTATTTTCCGATGAAAACCAATGCAGGAAATAATTTTCACTGTAGTGTAGTAACCTAATATTTGTATGGTGCTCCATGTCGCTAACAGTTTTGTATAAACTATTTGATAATTGATTTTGCTACGTGCTGTCAATATTTTTAAAGTCCTTACTAATATTATAAATGTGAAAGTTAGGTGCTTACTCGGTCTGTCTGTTTGGCTACACGCTAAAACTGAAAAGTGCACATCTAGTCTTGTGCTTAAGAAAGAGAATAGGTTTTGTTTTATCCGAGTGCGAGAAGTGGTTCCTTCGGGTCACGGGTGAAACCACTCGGAACGGTTAGTGCCATGAAAACACTTCTCTTATTATACCGGACTCATTATTTGCAGATGATTCTTTAAAATATTAATTGTACAATACCTAGTTAATGTTCTCGAACTGTATGATAATATTGCATTTTCAATAATTAACTTGTAATACTTTAATGAACCGTATGTTACACGATTAGTTATTATTTCAGCTTTTGGACATTAATGTCATCGTTTAACGTGAAATTGTTTTATATGTGAACATTTTGTACAATATTGTCAATTTCTGTGTTTATTTAAAAGCGGTTGATTATTATTTGTAGAGAATTTCACAGAAAAGGCCCTATTGAATTTAAAGCTAATAAACGCATATATTTACATAGGTCTAAATAATAATAATATGCGGTAAACAAAGCATTGTATCATAATTCCTAGTATTCTGCGCGAATAGAAAATTATTGAGTAAATAATTTGGAAAAAAATATAGGTAATTTTGTTTGGCTCAAGCTAAAGCTTAATTATCTCTTATTTACTTCGAAAGACTCCATTTATTCTTTCAATCTACCATCACTTCGTCTGAAAGTCAGGAACAAAACGCAGGAGAAAACTTGCAATAACTTTACGATTTGCGATGCTAACCAAAACAGTGCAGTGCAACAAAATAGGCTTCCAGACTATGACAACTGTGCAGTTTATAGCGAAACCTCAAAGCTATAAACAAGAAAACTGTTGGCGAACAATAAGTTCAGTATCAGTATCATGTGGGCAGTATAAAGCAGTTGCTGCGATCACGGCTTAGTTAGCCAATGGAATACTCCTCTTGAAGACTCACGTTTTTGTCATAAAGAGAATTTGGAGTTTTTTTTATTAACAGAATATTTGTCATTATCACCAGTATACACATTTATTCATTTGTCGTAATGTCCCCACCGTGTGGGAAACAGCAAGAAAGAAAAAGAGAGAGCTGTCACTTTTACACTTGTCTAAACAAAGTATGCCAAACAGTATAACTAAGTATAATTACTTAAATTTATTACATGTTTACTCCCTTTATAAATAAAATTGATAATATAATTATTTAGCGCTTGATGTTAGGATATTAAATGTCGAGAGTTACACAGGATAACGGCCAAGCATTATCTCTCCATTAACTACCTACTCCATGTGTTGTCCACTACAAAACAGTCTGTTTAAACGCATTCGAGTCACACATGCTGTGTTAAATTTATTCAACGTAAGTGTAGACCGTTCGCTTTGTGTCAAAGTTAGTCCGCAGCCTAACTTAGTACCAACTACTACAGACACAACTGACTGGCATTTTCAACTGCTTGGATCAATGAACACAGTTCGTGTATTTACAAGTTTCGTGCAAGTAAATATTTATAGTTTGAAAAGGCGGGTAAAATATTGCAACTTCCTTCATTTAGTTAGGTGCGTATATTACAAGGATGCCGCATTGATTTGTTTGATAGTTTTACCTGTGGTTTTACTAAGGATGAGTTGCATTATTTAACTACTAGCTGGTGCCCGCGACTTCGTCTGCGCAGGTTTAGTATTTCGAACAATATGTTTACAAATTGTAGCCTATGTGTTATTCTGATGTATAAGCTATATTATTGTAAAGTTTCATTAAAATCCATTCAGTAGTTTTTGCGTGAAAGAGTAACAAACATCCATACATCCATACATCCATACATACAAACTTTCGCGTTTATAATATTAGTAGGATAACAATGACAATTTGATAACTAAAAAAGGTTCGATTATCGTTAATAATACCGAAATACTGCAACTTACCGTAGGTATCAATAAAACTAGTAACAAAACTTCAGATCTTGGTTTCCAAGTCTGAGATTCAGCCACAGTACAATTTGACATTTGGTAGACAGCCTCCATCACAATAAACTTAAAAGACATCTGACGAAATGTGGGCGTGCTTTAAGTATAAAGTAAACCTACCTTCAGAGAAAATAGGCTTAAACGTAATTCATACAACAATGACAGAAATACAACCTAAAATATGTATTTCTACTGTCTTAAGACCCATAACTTAGAGAGCACTCTACAAACTTTTGGTCGGACGATAGTTTGTTTGGGCTCATAAATCAGTATGAAGATGAATGCTAGTATGCATATTACAAAGATCAGGTATTTAGTCTGTATTAGACCGACTGAAAACTTTAATAAACATCAAGATTTTAAAAAAAAGTCACACATCATCTCAACTGTCGGCCTTGCACGGGTACCTACTCTAAACGTAATTCAAACAGTAATAATACAGATAGAACCTGGAATGTTTCTACCGTCTTAAGTCCCATGACTTACGCCATCGAACATCATGGCGAGGGGATTATTAATATAAGGAAAGCGAGTCTAAATTCAGAATCCTGTTCTATATTTTCAAATTGATGTTACTGTCCATTCACCTGACATAATCCTTTTATCTCCGGTTACGACATTCTAGTAATGATATAGGGACGCCTATTCTCGTCTGTGTTACATTGTAAACGTCATTAAATTACAAAGTCTGCATAGGATTAGAAATAAATCGTAGAATTTGACATAAATCTTTTTATGAGAAAATGAAACTCTGAACGTTTAAACTTTGAATAACGGACAATTCGTTACGAGGAGTAGTGTTAGTTTATGTCTTTTTACTATTTTGTAAATTCTATATTTCTTTCAATTCGTAAACCTTCGAACAAATCATCATTATCATCCTCCGAGCCTTTTCCCAATCATGTTGGGGTCGGCTTCCAGTCTAACCGGATTCAGCTGAGTACCAGTGCTTTACAAGAAGCGACTGCCTATCTGACCTCCTCAACCCAGTTGCCCGGGCAACCCGATACCCCTTGATGAGACTTACTGGCTTCTGACTACCCGTAACGACTGCCAAGGATGTTCAATGACAGCCGGGACCTACAGTTTAACGTGCCATCCGAAACACAGGCAATGGTGTCTAAGATATACTTAGAAAGTACACACAAACTTGGAAAAGTTTCATTGGTACTTGCCTGACCTGGGATCGAACCCGCGCCCTCATAGTTGAGAGGTTGGTCATTTACCCACTAGGCCATCACGACTTTCAGGTTTTGAGGTTTACGACGTAAACCTTCGAACAAATATGCGCAAAAATCAAATGGCAGAAATGCAAAGTTAATTGGCGAGAACTTTACATTCGTTTTTATCATAATGTTAGGTGATGCAAAAAGAAAAGGCTAACTGGATGATTATGATTTTATTTTCTCTTATCATCATCATCAGCCGAACTCCTCCGCTTATTAATTGTAACATTCAACAGCACGACCTACGAAAACTTAAGATGAGTTAATTTTAACTAATTACACGGGTGCTGCCGACATCTATTGTAATAACGCTGATTATACGCTAATAGAGAATTAATTACAATGGCAAGCGATTGCTAGACATAGCCAATTAACACACAGCTTAATTTGATTGCTAATGCTATGCCCGGTTCGATATTCTTTCATTTAGAGGACAAATAAACGCCTAATGTAATTTTAAATAGACAAGATATTGTATTACTAGCTTCCGTCAACGACTTTGCCCGCGTAGAGTTCAGTTATATTGCGTTTCCAAGAGAATTCTTCTAAAGTCCGGGATAAAAACTATCCAATGTTCTTTCTCAAGGTCAACTTTATCTTTGTATCAAATTTTATCAATATCAGTTCAGTGATTTAGACGTGAAAGCGTAACAGACAGACAGATAGAGCTACTTTCGCATTTATAATATTAGTACGGATTTAAACAGTAAAAGTATGAATTTATTCACAGTACAATATGCTGTTATAATCCTGCAGTAATTAGGATTAACTAATTAGTTCATATATTATTAAAACTGCTTTAAATGCATACAATGTTAATTAAAGTAATTACTCACTAAATAAGAGTAGGTGCTTTTTAAAACCTTAAATATAATGCCTTAGAGTATCTGAAAGTTTTACTGAGAACAAAAATTTACATTGAAATGTACTTTTTGTGAAGATAGACATTCAGTCATTTGTTCATTACTTTTTGTGCCAATCCAATCTATCTATATCTTTCTTTGTATTTGCAAAAATGTTACTTTAATTTAAAATAATAAACCGGCCAAGTGCGAGTCGGACTCGCGCACCGAGGGTTCCGTACAAATCCTGTATAGATAAAAAGCGAGTCTCGCGCCAACTGCAACTTTCCACATAGATAGGTTTTGACTGCCATTGTGGAATCGATAGCAAAGATCAGATATAGTTATGGGAACTCCTTTACAATTTATAACGTAACCTTGTGTTGGAGCTTATTTTATTTTAGGTGATGAGAATTCAGTACTAATGGGATCTTTTATTTTTGAGGGATTAATCACCTAACGAGCCCCAGTTTCAGGTTTTTTTCGAAACTGCCTGACGACTTGTAACTGTCGAATTGTAACAACGACTGCTAGAGAGTAGGATTCGGGGCTGCTGGCTTTACGTTTCTAGAGCCTTGACAAAAGTGTAATTCTGTCCCTTTCTTTGTTTTATAAAGTCGGCTTTATTTTATTTTGTAGCATTTTACAAACAAATCCAACTTCAAACATATAAAAAAGCAACAAGAAAACAAAAGCAAGAAAGAAATTAAAAAGATGTTAGGTGCATCGGTCTAGAAGTCGGTGTCTAGAGGATGCATGTATATTTATTTTACCACCGAGATATAAACAGTTTTCTTGTTGTTTTTAGAAGTTGTTTTTTTTTAACTTTTGTGAAAAGTTCTCGTCAATACGAATAATATAAGCCCAAACACGACGTTACTAAATCATACCGTTGAGGAGTTCTCTCGACTTTCTCACGTCTCCATCATCAAGAAAGCTCTAAACCTTCACTGTTTGATAGTATCACCAGACATACATCTGAGAATCAAGTTTTAATCCTATGCATGCCTACAATTTCTGATAGTTCCTCTCGATTTCTCAGGATTTCCATCATCAGATCCTGACCTGATGACAATGGAAATAAACGGCGAGTATACTCTTTTGCTACAAAGAAATGATTTCTCAAATCCGTCAAACTTGGTCGTCTAAATTCCCCATTGAAATGAGGATAATATTTGATTTGATTTGATAATATTTTAATTTTTTATGTAACTTCAAATTTATCATTTTCGCAATTTTTCCTTTATCTGCACTATGTAACGTTGCTTCTTGCCGAATTTCAAGATTCTGAGTTCACGGGAAGTACCTTGTAGGTTTTGATTCCCTAGCGTGTGACGGAAATTCGTCTAAGGTGTCGGTATAACTGCTGTATCTTTTGATCGCGTTAACTTAGATGTTTGATTTTTTCACTGCCTAAAGGGACAATAGACCTAGGTATTTGGTATAAATTTCAATTTGATACCTTTATTCGTTCGTGAGAAATAAGGTAGTAAGTTTCATTTTATTAAAATATTTTTTTTTACATTATATAACTAAAAAAATGAGATTTTCGTAATTTTTCCTATATTTGCATTATATGACAATGCTTCATGCCAAATTTCAAGACTCTGAGTTTACGGGAAGTATCCTGTAGGTTTTGATTCCTTTGCGAGTGTCGAAAATTTGTTGAAAATATCGACATAATCGGCTGTATCTTTTGATTGGCTTGGTTTAGAAGTTTGATATTTTCACAGCTTAAAGGGACAATAGACCTGAGTACTTCATGTGAATTTCAGCTTGATACGTCCACGCGTTCTTGAGATAAAGGGTCTTGACAGACAGACAGACAGACAGACAGACAGACAGACAGACGGACAACAAAGTGATCCTATAAGGGTTCCGTTTTTTCGTTTTGAGGTACGGAACCCTAAAAAGTATGAGTACATAAAAATATACGCAAGGAGCATAATACGAGCTTGAAGAACAAGTAAGGTTTAAAAAGGTATTTGCAATATTTGGAGCATGCTATTGACATTTTTCTAGATTGAAAATCTTTTAGTTTTCGTAACCTAGGCTTCATTATAACTGGCCATCAACTTTGCGACCCGATTTAAATAGAGCGAAAAAAAGGGTCAACAAATCACCTATAAAAAAAGAAATTAATTTAGAAAGGTACTTTTCGATTTTAAGTATTCAACAATTTGAATTCCATCCTTTTATTTTTTCTTCATCTCTTCATAGTGACCTGTATGTAATACCCAATAGGTATCATCATCATCTGCCTAGCCTTTTCCTAACTATTTTGGGATCGGCTTCCGACTTCTAAGCTGATGCGGTTGACTACCAGTGCTTTACAAGGAGCGCCTTGTCAGACTTGCTGGCTTCTGGTTACCCGTGACGAGTGCCAAAGATGTTCAAGGATAGACGGGACCTAAAGCTACCCAATAATTATACTACATATTTTTTTTTCTTACAGTTAATATTTTTTTGCTGCAGAAGTTTTTATGTACGATTAGAATTAAATAAAGTGTACCTAACATTTCATATTTTCTGGTTTAACTCACAAATCGTGACTGCTTTCTAAATAAATTACATTGTATTGTGTTCTTTATTTCCTTCGCTTTGCCAGAATACAACAATTGAGTATGTTCAGCGTTGCCAACTACATGCTGAGTCCGAGAACATTTTGTACTTACCTTTATTTATTTGTTTGACTGCAAAAATAATATTATGTAATATATGGTTTGTAGGAAATAATAAATATAAAATAATTACTTTATATATAACCAGCAGTTTTCCCGCGGTTCCACCCGTTTCCGTGGGAACTATTGTCCGTACGGGGATAAAATACAGCCCATGTCACTCGGGAAGAGTGTAGCTTTCCAACAGTGAAATAATTTTGCAAATCAGTTCAGTAGTTCCGGAGTATTTACGGTACAAAAAAAACAAACAATAAAAATACGTTTCCTCTTTATTATAATTATTGATATATAGAGGACATCGTAAAGTTAAGTTTTTTATGCAAATTAGCAATCGTCGCGTATAAGGTAGAGACAGCAAAACCGTCGGGCATACGGGCCACAAATGGGCAATCGTGGGGCATACGGCACAGGTAATGGATTGGTCCACAAATATGCAAATTGTACAATTTTGCCATTATTAAAACGTTCCGCAAAAGAAAGATCATTATTCCATAGTGTTTTGATTGTAGGGTTGAAAAATTGAGGGAGGTATTTCGTTTTAATCTTAGTTACTTATTGACACAAGATTGTTATAAAATTAGTATATATTTTAAATTCGCTAACTACTACACATAAGCATTTTCCTTTGTCAAGCGTTACAACTTCAACTGTTGTCGAACTTTTCGTTCTTACCGAGAAATATTTTTTTCACGTGACTAAAAGTTAAATCAATTTTTTATTTCCACCACCAAACAAAATGGCAGCCACGCGGGAAACGTTTAATCAAATCGCATACATTACTAGGAGCTTATCAAATCAAACTAAATGCAAACTTGGAACAATTAGCGGTGGACAACCCTAGTTGTTGTTCGCGCGTAAACACAGCTCTCTAACGAACCGAACGGGCCCCCTGCACAAATTTGCAATTTCGATTGCTGCTGTTTGCATGTACCTGGCAACCCTATGTGCGGAAAAATTCGAAGGAAACAACTGAATCATAGGACAATGGTAGCTGGAGTGTTTGAAGCAAAGAATAGTTTATTGCGCTAGTGACACCTTCATTTCTTTAAGCTAAGTACTTAGGTACTAACTGTGACAAAACACTTTCAATTGCTGCTGTTTGCATGTTACGCCGAGGTTTATAGACCGATTTACGTGATTCTTTTTTTGTTCGACGCGAAATAGCTGCCAGTTGGTCCCATAGTCATCAGGTCAGGATCTGATGATGGAAACCCTGAGAAATTGAGGGCAACTTTCGAAAGTTGTAGGCATATATAGGGTCAAACCTTGACATTCATATCGACTGCAAGCAAGCAATACCTTCTATCTGACATTTTTGTTTCAAAAAACTCGTATCTACCATAAACTACCTTTAGCTTTGGCTTAGTATATGCCTGATAGCACTATTCAACAGTGAAGGTTTGGAGCTGACCTGATGATGGAGAGCAAAGAAGGTCGAGGGAGCTCGACAACTGAAAATGAAAACTACCTCGTGTTTGGGCTTATATTATTCGTATTAATGAGAACTTTACAGTTATGTGGATAGTGACCTATTCGTATCACTAAAAAGCTGAAAATAAAAAACTTTTTTACAAAAAAATAAAACCGACTTCCAAAAACACTAAAAAGCAAACAAAAACTAATTTTAGGTGCATCGGCCTAGAAGTCGGTGGCAAAATTAACTTAGGGACATCCATTAGACACCGACTTCTAGGCCGATGCACCTAAAATTAGTTTTCTGTTTGCTTTTTAGTGTTTTTGGAAGTCGGTTTTATTTTTTTGTAAAAAAGTTTTTTTTTTATATCACACTTATCAACAATACAGTGCACAAATGATTTCTGTTCCAGTTGTCGCGTGTCCTACTAATGTTCTGAACGTGTGGCTCTAGAAAGGCAAATAAGCCCGCAGTAATTTTTCAAAGCCTGTTGAATTATGTAATTGGATAAAAGCGTAGATTTGCATGTGTCGCGAACTTTTATTGTACTGGAAAATAAGGCTAAGTAAAAGCTTAGAGCCTGGCTAATTGGAACAAACAGTATTTTCTTGGTATAAAACTTACACTATGCGGGGTTTTCTTATTAGATTTCTAGAATTGAATGACTTCTAATTGAGTTTCCATGTAATTATATTATTAGAAGACTACCATCTGGATTATACGATAATACGTAGGTTAAAAAAGAACAGTAAAAAAGTCGACGGAAAATTGCCAAAATTTCCTCTCCGATAAGCAATTTTATCTGACACCAAACAAATGATCAGCTATCAAAAATGTGAATGTTCGTTTTCAAATGCAATATCACAAAACAAAAAATGACAATGCAAAATTCGATACCGACAGCTACACATAATCGGAACTACATTCTATCTATATTGTATAAATCAGTGAAATGCACTAGGAACCACTTTACAAACAGTTTTTATGTACATTTTATTCATAAACCGGAGAGCAGAGTTGGACGCTCTGATAAAATCGTAAAATCATTTTTATGTGATCTGAACATGGAGAACAAAATGACCAGTGGAGATGTCATAACGGAAAATCTCCTAAGAAAGTAGCGCGCTAAAACGCGGGTGTTTGGGGGACGAGAAAGGTTTCTCTTATACGCCTTCTTTTTAACCCGCATTTTTTTTGTAATATCAAAATCGTTGACAGATATCTCAAAGAACCCGAACGCCTTGTTGGTTCCCTTGGAACTGATCGTTTTGGTCATGCCAACCGTACGTATTTGACCTAGAAGAAGGCGCCTGACCTACTTACATTATGGCATCTCCGCTAATTTTTCCTTACTCCGTGGACGTGAAACATGTCTGCTCCCATAGGATTTTTGTCACAATGTTGTCTTTACGATTTGAATGTAAAATCGCGGCGAGGTGTGCCAAGCTATTCTAAGAATTGGGTTAAAAAGATGTAGACAGCCATAAAACGATTTTATGAATGTCTATCGAACTCGGTACGTAGAAAATAAGTAAATCTTTTTATGGGAAGTTAATAACGATCGAATATTCAGTAGGAATCGACTTAAAGGTCCCAAATAGTTTCAACATTTGAATTTATGCAAGAAAAGGTTTGCTACCTTGATATATTGAGCCATAAATCTTCATAAACATGCTTATATAGGTACAAAATATATGTCTATCAGTTCGATACCTCAAAAGTGATATCGTGATTATATATTTATGTTACAGCCAAAGTAATAAGTCCGCATATTATACATATTATCTAGACATTATTTATAATATCTACTCAATTTGGATAAAGTGATAATTGACACAGAATTAATCACATTAACTAGCAATTTTATATAATATCTCCATAGACTTAGATAATGTAATAAAACAAGTAGGTAAAGATTATCATTTCATGTTAACAAACTAAAGTGCCTGGTAGCTGACCTTAATATAATTCGAAAAAGGCTAGTTAGCACAGTGCACCCCATAATGTAGCGAAAAGTCCCCTCTTTGAAGTGTGGCTCGGGCCACTGTACCGACGGCCCGGAGTGTGCCCTGCCCGGGAAGGGCACCGCCGTGTCCTCGTCGAGGCAGTCGGCAGCGGCGACCTCTCGCACCCAGCCCTGGTTCAAGCCAAGGTCCGGGGCGAGAATTGCAGGGATGCCATCGTCTCCTTCTGTGTGGTCGAGAGACGACTCCCAGCCACCGTAGACTTGAGCCTCTGCGATGAGTTCGGGTGCCTTATCGGCCTTCCGTCTCCTGGGAGACACGGACCCGTCTCGGCGTGGGTTTAAGCCACTAACAGTCTGACCTCACGCTGCACGCTCACGCTCTCTGAGTCCCTCACGCTGCTCTCCCACAGTGAGAGGAATCATTTGATGATTTATCATAAAAAGAGTCGATAATAACTTGAGCCGTTTCTAAGAATTAGTAAGTAGTCAGACGATTATACCATATTTATTACTTTGGCTAACTTTGACCAGCTATTATGAATTAGATCCAGATAAAGTGATTAATCTATCACACTGTCTAGTCAATTTGGGTATTATATACAATGACCAGTCATTATGTATAATATCTATTTAATCACTTTGGCTGTAACATATATATTGTTTTAGATAATATATTAATCATACTGAACCAACCCTACCCTAAGATCTGGCCATGAATACAGTCGCCACGCCTCAACAGTCTGAGACTAATTCCGTCACAGGGGACAAACGGACTTACACGTAATAGGAAACTTAGTATGAGTAGTGTAACCACGTTTGTGATACTTATGCCACTGGGGACAGTATCAATACTTTGAATATTGTAGAAGTAAGAAATCTATTTGGCACTGAAAGTGAAAGAATCTTATAAATCTAAACTACATTAGGTTAAACATATCAATAACTTCTGAAACTTTGTATTCTAAAACCTGAATAGCGACATCAACTGCACTGGACATCGACAAAAGACCGCAAAAAAATTAATAAAACAAAAAAAAAGCACACATTGCATTGATTTTCTTAGCATTCCCATTAAAAACTAGCCTTAAAGACAATGCATTTACTTTCAGATGGGTACCTACATAATAATGGATGATACCTTTTACCACCAGAAACAGATGTTCATAATGGTACAATAATTTGTCCCCGGGAGCACATTGAACCTGGCCAAATCTGCCAGCAGACTGCTCGCAGCTGCGTCTTCATAGCTATGCCTATGTCTCTTCACTGCAGTTCTGTTCTAACTCTTAAGATGTTAGAAACAATTTGGAAAGATATATCTAGAATAAGTTGAAAAAATGTGATTGATTAATGCAGCAAAGGAGTACAAAAATGTCTAAGTATCTTGATTGTTTTTTGGATACTTGTCGCAAATTTTCAGCGTTCAGGTTTAATTTCATTACTACTTTACGCTCAGTTGTTTATTTTTAACATTTAGAATACAATCACAAAGCAATAGAGGTAGATTTCATAGTAAGAGTTCGCCTGGAAAAAAGGTTTTTTTAAGCTAAGCTAGAAAGTAACCTGAATGGATCTCGTGATTTATACAAAAAAATATTCATAAAATCGATATTTGACTACATGACAATAGGCTACGCTAACCACTCGTTTTGCAAGTTTAACAATATTTCAGTTGGCCGTCATACGAACAAGCCAGTTTTATTTTACTGTCGGAGCACGATCGACTGTCAGTTTTTTGTTGCCCATAACGGGTTTTCGTTATGCGTACCAATATTTTTCGTGGAAATCCGTCTAATAACTCGTAAAAATCCTACAGAATTGTGTTTCATAACTATGCGAATATCTTTAATGTTTTTCTTCCTTCACTATTATTTTAAGCGTTAAGACCCGTAAAGTGCATACTAAGCAGTCGGTTGACTGTCGGCCCGATGTTAGCAAATCATTTATTTTTAGGAAATCGTGAATTCAATATAAGTTTTTGATCGGTCTGATAGCTGCCACAAACCTCATTGTTTTTATGTGCGTATTACCTTCATTTTCATACTGATTTGTGAGCCCGAAAAAACCATCGGCCGACAAGTTTCAAGGAACAATGCCCACCCAAGTGCCCTATTTTGCATTGCAGACTAGTTTCAGATCATATAAGAGAGTTAGACCTAACAACATACTAAAAGATTTTACTGCATACCTTTACAAGAACTTAGATCTCAAAAAATACCGCAGTATTAGCATAACACTTACATGCTTAGTGCTTAAGTGCATGTTGATGTATAAGGCCGCCAGAGACCGCGGCCTTGCATATATTCATGCAGGTTCACATCTATGGAATAAATAAAATCCCCTGGCTCACCCACTCAGACTTACAGTAAATCTGCTTAAATTATTTAATGGTAGAACGTCTTATTTTTTTGTCTCGCAGTGTAATTTGCAGATTTGAAAAATGAAAATATATTTTCAACATACACTTTTTTGGAAAACTATTTGCAAAAGAACTCGATGAGGGCTTTGAAATTCAAACACAATAGAACAAAAATCAACTTTTGCTCAAAACCGAACCATTAATTTTAAAAATATAGCATGAATATTATACTTTAAAATATTTCTTCGAGTCAAAAATGAAATAACAGCTCCGTTGAAAGAACCCGCACATTATATAGTCATAGCAGCAAAATAATGTCCCATAAAGACAAACTGCTAATCAGGGGCCTCTAATAAACTGTCATTACGAAAATTGGCAGGCCCGAAAGAATTCCCGAACGCTGCCTAATTTAATAACAAAGTATCATCGCCAGAGACGATAATAATAAATCTAATGGCGGTTACCACAATAACCATTGACAACGACGGCATAGTTCATCGATTAGCCGAAGCGAGTGCGACCTGCGATACTGTTAATTAAAATCCAATATTGTCTAACCAAAATTGATTGCCAGAAACCACGCTCGATAGTACACCAGCTTAATCTACCGTTTATTGTGAAGTAACAAGGTGGAGGAACGAAATTATGAACTGCAAATATTTGGAATTATGTCCCAATTTTGTCGAGATTTTATGGCCTGTGCCGAGGTTTTGGCGTTTTATTTTGCAATATTTTTTACTGATTTAGTACATGTTGTTATAAGTTTCACTTGTTAAGTTAAGTTAGATGAATAGAAGCAGCATCTTGAATCTTCGTTGAAGATTAACCATGGTATACACTTCATAAATAAGGCTGAAGCGAGTTGGTCACTCCATGTAAGTGACATTCGGAACACACCCTGCGGTTAAAAGGGCACGACCTGCATCTCACCTACTGCCCTTAAAAACAAAAGTATCGACATTAACCCCAAGGATGGTAATGGATGGTTTCCTACAGTAAAAGTTGACCACCTCCCATCCATCGATAGTCGGCAATTTGCAAGCGCTCGAGCTCGATACAGGCAGGATACAGGCACCTTGCGAGATTTACGGCGTAACATGGTTTACTGAGAAGCCCTCAAGGCTTACTTACAATGTGAACCCGGCTCACAGCATGCGAGATACTTAAACATGTATTGAACGGGATTTATATGAAGCACCGTACTGTATTCAATGAGGCACTGTTTCATTGGTCGCTCTGTATCAGGGAGATGTAGCTTTGTAATTGTGGGACAGGTAACTATTGGATTTAGGTCTAACAAGAGCCTTCTTGTTAGTTTTACGTCTTATGTCTAGTTTGATATGTAGGTGGGACATGTTACATTGCTAAAATTTTCGTAAGATAAAATATATTCCGTCTCATAAAGTTTGCAGCAGAAGGAGAATGCTAAAGTAAAGTGGAGTAACAAATGCAAATTTTCAATTGTTATGTCGATGCCTTTACATGCAGACTCCTATGTTTGGAAAACACCATCGAATGAAAAACAGTGAGGAAAAATCCCATGAATCTTATACGCACTACAAGTCAGTTTAATTGAATACCAATAACATTTAATTTAACAGAGCATTTAAAACAAGAGAATAAAGTAACAGCGTGCATTCGGATAATAAAATCCAATTTTCGATTTCTATTAATCGGCTACAATCGGAGTGGGCCCAATTGTTCTTTGATATCGTTGGCATTGAATCGGCAGCTCGATTGTGTCGACACTGGACAGCAAATTAATCCAGTAGACAATGGCAGTCGTGACGCGGCACGCGCCATGTTTGCGCAGACAATAACAAATTATTCATACTCGGTGATGGAATGTAAACAGAATATGATTGGCTATTAGCATGCGGGGTGTCGATGCCTCCAGTCCTGGCACTCTGGGGACCGGGGGATCGCATACGGCTCGGACCGAGGGATCATCTCCCTTAGCTATTAACAAGTCGCCGGTAGCCACATCCAACTTTGTTCCTAACGTATACCGAACTTAATTTAATTAATTACGTACCCTCACATCGTAGTCCATTTCGCTAAATATTATTTTCAAGTTAAGGGGACTATAACTAAGATCAAACGAACGCGCGGACATAAGTCACGTTTGTGATGTTTTAACGAAGAAAGCAAAATGTAATTATATCGTATGTTTTGTAGGCGCGGTATAAAAGCTCTTTGGGATTATACGCGGTCGCGTTTGGTAGGATTTTATTGATCATTATTCATTATAAACGCCGACGTAACTGGCCGCTGCGTGTCGTATTAAGTTGTTAAAAGGGTTTATGGCTTGAAAAATTATACTTTTTCGTTTTACATCGAGTGCGCTTAATGGGAAAAGCAGATCATGTCAAGAGCATGAAATAATCATTAAATCAGACTCCAATGGTACTGAAACACATGAACATAAGAATTTTAAATTAATAGCTATAAAGAGATGGATAAATCAGAAGCCAGTAAGTCTGACACCAGTCTAACCAAGGGGTATCGGGTTGCCCGGGTAACTGGGTTGAGGAGGTCAGATAGGCAGTCGCTTCTTGTACAGCACTGGTACCCAGCTGAATGCGGTTAGACTGGAAGCCGACCCCAACATGATTAGGAAAAGGCTCGGAGGATGTGAAAGAGGGGGATAAAAATTATAAATTATCTTTAATAGTTTAAAATTGAATATGAACAGCATGAGTGCAAAATTCAGTTTGTTTGTTTCCCTTTTACTTTAGAATTGCTCAATCAAAACTATAAGCTACTTTTCATAAGTGGGTGCATGAAGTAGATCCATTGAAACGCAGGTAAAAATAACTAGTAAACCAGTGTAATTCAATATCAACGATTCTAGTCATACCTATGTTTATTTTATAAACTTTACTGCAATAGCAGTAAATATTTTTACTGGCAGTTATTACGAGCCGTAAAGCATTAAATCTAGGTTTACTCAAAAGGTTAAGAGTTTCTAAACGAAAATCTTATGTTCAGGTAATTCATAGGTTCCATCTTTGCGTTTCCTTTAGTTTATAGACGTTAGGGTAATAAAAAAGTTAATTTCTTATTTAAACATAAAAGTGGTTGGACGAAATAGGCTGGAAAATAAGTTATATTTTTGTTTAGTTCTCATTCTTGGTAAAACTAGGAAGTGAAAACTAAATTAAAAAATCCTGCATACAAAAGTTTCGCGGTATGCCAGCAATGTGTTGTAGGAAAAATGGTTCCAAATGTGTTTATATGGAGCTCTTACTCAACATAATTTAGGCTGCTGAAAATATTTTCCATCTAAACTAACTTTATTTAACAATTGTCTTGAATAGGGTTCCACGGAGACTGCATAAAGATGCAAAATACAGAATAAAGACTCGAATAAAAACAGCACAAGATGTCGGACGGTGATATTTCTCATTTTATCTCGGGAGCTTCGCTATTGTCCACACAACGGGCATTTAACGCCTCACTGAACTTCCACGGAATATCGAAACACCAGTTTACATTTTTACGAATGCAATGTAAGGACAATCTTGTTAATGCCAGTTCGCATAGTTAACGAAGCAGCGCTCAAATTTGCAATTTTGATTGGCGCTACAACGCTATCCGTATTTTACCCAACTGTTAGACCTGATTGGCAAATTATAATTTAATCGACGTGTATTTCAATGAAAACACTGCATTTCATTGACACGGTTTACCCGATAAAGTAATTAGTGCCCGCGATGGAATAGCTATGTTCGTGCTGGAACAAACTTACTTTTTGCCCGCGACATTGCCTTTGGGATCGAGTAAAAAATGTTTTCGTTCATTTTAAATTATTATGTTTGTGTGTTCGCGATAGGAATTTGTAATGTACAGCACGCTACCGATTCTCGTGGGAGTGAATAGGGCTAAGCTAATGTGTTGAATAATTTATAATTAAAATTAGGTTAATTTATAATTGAAATTTCGCGTAACGTACGCTTTTATCTTTATGATGTTTTGAAAGGGAGCTTCTCATGTATAACAAGAATAATTTCGATATTATTATTCCTAGGATAAGAATAAATAGAATCAAAAGATAAAATTTAAAACATCACAATATGACACCCAAGTATTTGTCCGTTTATCTATATCATTAAAATAGGTATACAAAATAATAATGATTCATGTTTAAAATGTATAAAATGACTCCACAAAAACGCGCCACGTTAACCAAAAGCCAAGCTCTTATTTTCAATAACTTTATCATCAGTAGTTACATCTACATAGCATGAACAGTTCGGAGCAATTATGTACATAAGCAGAAGCACGTACGAGTATTTAAGTACAGGGCCAGGCTGCGCCACCGAAGTCACAGTCTCATTCGATTTATTTTATAGCTCGTAAACAAAGCTGCCAACTTCTGCCACTCTCGTTTGACACTTTATGGTAAATAAGATTTTACGGTAACGCGAATTTCCAATACCTCCTTTTCTATAGCATTTTCTCTCTACATGCAAATGACAGTAAACATAAAGAGCATTGTACTTGAACTACAATTGCCTTACAGACAATATAAATGTTGATTTCTGCGAATGCTGCTATTCCACAGCGTGCAAATCGGCCCGATGTAATCTTTTGCGATGTGTTTGTGCAGGCAATAACATAACCGCCGTAATCGCAGCGAGCTGCGCCTTGTTTTCGCAAATAATTAGATTTGGTGAAGTTTGGTAACATAAAAAACAAACGACTGCAGCAGAACTTTTACTGCGGTTTCATGAAATCGAAGTCCTCGACGCGGTACCACGACACCGTTTTTAATAACCGCGCCCGCTCAATGTTCGAATTCTAATCGAGTTTTAAATTGCAGCTATTCTTGTCTGGCGCTGCCGTTCCTCTCCCTCGCAGCTCCGGCTGAACTTTCATCTCTCATCTACGGTCCTATTCCTCGTCAGCTTCTCCTTAAAACTTCGCCGGCGACTTCGATAAGTTTTTTAACTTCAGTGGAACTCGCTTCTCATGATTAATTAATTCGATTGTGCGTGAGCTATTTGCGACGTGATCGCTTGCTGTGGTGTCCATTATTTCACGATTTGGGTCGAGGGGAGCCTCGATAGTAGGGGTTGATTCTGCTCGGTCACCGCACTAAACGGTCTTGTTACATTCCGTCTTTACAGTTTCGTCTTTTTATACGAAAAGTTGAAAGGGGAGGCATGTTCCTTACGGCAAGGACAGCTCAATTTAGACCATAATTTGAAAGAAAAATTGCAATTTTACTGTCGTTGGCAATATTTCGTTTTTTAACCATGTCAACTGCAATAAACTTTCGTTTCAACATTCGATAGCAAATTGTAAACAAATCTCGACTGCTTCCACTGAAAAGCGCACACTATATATGCTTTTAAAACATTTTTTGCAGGAAAAACGAGTTGCAAATGCAATCCAAAACTTATACGCAAAGCTCAAATTCCATTTTTAATATTTCAAGCGTTGTTTCCAAAAATACAGACGTAAAAGGAAAAAAAACGCCGTCAAAATAAATCATTTTAATTTCCACACGGCATTAAGGACATAATCCGCTATATTTTAATAAATTTTACTACTCATAAAAACATGAACAGTGCACGTTACATGTACGGCGGGCGTTTGCGGCTTTCGAAGCACGCAATGTAATTTAATTAAAAGCGACGTATAAAACATCGGTGTGCGTTTGTACTTAAGACGGCGTTAATTCACGGGGGCCTGATGAACCCGCGTGGAGTACCCGCTAATGTTCGCATTACTCAGGCGGCGACGGGTTGATTGTTTATATGTGGAATCGCGGTTCTGTTGTTATTGGCCGTTGTAAGTTTACTTTACAGCCGCGGGACGTAAGATAAATACGTAAAGGTCCAGTCAATATTTTACGTAGATATTTGCCGATAATATTGGCGACCGCGATTGCTAGTTAAACTGGGACACGGTTGATTGTTGGATAGATAATATCGTGAAAAATAGAGGCAGTATTTTTATGTCGGGTAGAATACCATGACATGATTTAGTGTATTTATTATTTTTCCAATTCTATTATTTAGTGGCGTTAAAGAAATATTTAAATATATACCTACATATGTCACTAAAATAAGAAATACAGATTAAGTAAGAGCTGTTGAAATTTTATCAACTTTTCTACTCTGCTCTTGTTAATTAAAAAATCGCTGTTTCTCATTACCCTACACTAAACGTAACGGTGCAAATTATTCCAAGTTTCATACAATTCAGTCATCGTATTCTGTCATGTCATGTAGATATTATAGGCTTTCTAATTAAAATGTTTTTCTGTGCATGGCCCTAATAACTCCTCATCATACAACGCCTAACAATAACCTAGGCGACCTATATTCATGCTTAATACTAAAGAAAGACCAATTAAAATCCCTGTCATTACATATTACACAACATAAAAAACCTTTAATACAGGCTTCCACTTGGCCAATTATAAAGCACCTATTATTTATCCGTGAAAGGTTTTCTCAATATAAACCGATTACGTAGCGGTGGGTAGGCGAAAAAGAAATTATGAATATGCAGGTAGGTTGATATTTTTCTTTCGTAAAGCGTTTGGCCCGATTTTCTTGGCATTTTATTCAATAAAGGCCTTTCAATAACATCCCTCGAGTCTTATTAAAATTATAAAATTGAAGGGTTTTTTATTGATGTCGTCGCTTAGAAATAAATTACTTTCATTTTCACATCACCGCGTGTTTTTAAGAAACCACTTGGTAAAGAAATAATATCATTTGCACCTGTTCAATCTCAGCGCAAAAATATTTGTCAATTGTTTTGCGAGTCTAGTGGAAAGGAACTGGTAAATTGACCTAATCAAACGGCAATTTTGAAAAAAGAACCTTTACTTTTTATCACAGCCTTTTCTGTTACATAGGTTCTTTCCCCCTCCTAATGTTAAAGTACACGTTAAGATAAGTAACGCTTAAAAAAACTAAAGCTTACTATAATGACTCATAATTGATCCCCCCTTTGCAGTCCCTAGTAATTAACGTACTTATGAATATTAGTATTTTACATAACCATAATTACTTCAGCCAACATGCTAACAATACGTTCTATTTTTAAACCGATTAGAAGTATAAGTACAGATACAACTGGCCGTTAAAAGCACCATAGAACAAAGGACTAAAACCTTTTTCAAAGATTTCAAATCCAAACGCATACAGTGCAACCAGACTGTATAATTTAACAGGCGGAGCGGCACACAGCTCGCGGGTACATAAATAAAAGATGGCTGTCGATAGATACAGGAAGAGGGGGACAATTAATTAAATTAAGACTGAATAAAGTTTGCTATCTTTTCTTTTGTAGCAACGCCAATGCTATGGGGATAAGACGCAACCTCGCTAAGAACAATTAGAATTTTACTTTAATTGTTTAAATAAATAATGTCGGGACATCTTTCACACACGGTCGGTTAGCCCCATGGTAAGTTATTAATTAACTTGTGTTATGGGTGCTAACACAACTGAAAAACTACATATAGCTACATATATACATATTAATAAATACATATTGTAACACCCAGACCACGGCCAACAAGCATGCTCATCACACAAATGCCGACCGAACCGGGAATCGAACCCGGGACCTCAGGTCCGGCAGTCCGGCATGGTGACCATTGCGCCATCGAGGTCGTTTGAAAGTTGGGTAGACGTACAATCAGACGTTAGAGAATATTTTAATTGTGATTGATATTAACTTTGTCCCGTTACTTTTAAATAAACCTAAATAATAAAATAACTGATGCCACAGAAAACAACATAATTTTATTTTTTCCCAGACAAACAATTATTATGTTGAAATTGCTACTCTCATATTATTTTCAGTTGTTCCAAACTTTTAATTTATTTATTTCAAATTATCTGCCCACAATCAGCAATTAGAAACTAGAACTTTTTGCTAAAATTGAAACATTTCTCATAAATTGTCCATTTTGAATTCATGTGGATGTCACGACCCTTTCTCTTGGCTTGTCACGTAGCTACCCTTACGCACACAAGCGTAACGATATGCTCTTTATTCGACAAAAATAACCTATTTTGGAATACCTGCCTTCCTATATGAATACTGTGAGGTGAATATTATACTGGAAGTATGCAAGAGATGAACTTTCATTTTGGCGTACACCTAACACGTCGCATCTTCATTGAGATAATGGAAAACTGTATTAAACCAAAAGGTTGTTTTTTTATATAAGAAACACCTCTCTTTCTTAAAATTGTATGCATGAAAAACTGTTTAATTAACCGACTTCCCAAAAAGGAGGATATTCTCAATTCGTCGGGATCTTTTTTATTATTTCTCTATATTTCCTCATACAACAACCATATATTTTATAAAAAGAAAACCTCTTTCAGAAGACAGACAGACAGACAAACGCACCTGAATAAGTCAACAAGTTTCCCAACGAAACAATATGACAGACACAAAACGAAAATATACATCCCATTGCTGGAAACGATACGCATGATACTCCGCGTTTTGTGGCGTGTGGGGTCCATTCCCCGGGGTAACGCGCCCCTTATAGCCGTATCTATCAAAACGTGTATAGATTTACATGTTATAACACATTACACTCAATTTACATACCGTACTGCACTTTGCGTTGTTCACTTTGAACAACATAATGATGGGTAGGTAGTACCAGTAGATGGAAGTACGTATCTGAATATTATACGGAAGAGGATTTTAATATTTCTTTTTATGGAGGTTAGCTTCTATTCGAGTATAGGATGCTGGTCAAAAAACTGAAAGTGAAAGTTTAAATCCCAAGATCTTTGTAATGAACTTTAAAGCTAGGGGTACATATTATGTACTTAGTTGGAACCTTCATGTTTTTTAGTTACAGAGCTGTTATAATAATTTCACTGATCAATCAAAATATTTTGAAATTAGGTTTAAGTAAATGGTAATTTTTTCGAGAAAATAAACGAGCATCTGGGCTGGATACTTTAACTTATGGTCAAATACAATTTTACGGTATAGGTATTATGTAAGTAGTAATACCTAGCAATTACTCGATAGCCAATTTAGCTTATACCTCAGAACAGGGGTCGTATATCTAAAATTGTATGCGTGGTGTGCTGATAACAAATGACCAAAGTTCTCCCGAAAGACCATGTTACTAACAATATTATCGTAAATAAGATAAGCTCTTGTATTTATGGAGACCTACCGAAACTGTTGTCAAAAACCCGAGTAGGGTAAAAGGCCCGAGGCAGGGTCCGAGTCGCGATATACCCCATATATTATGTTATTTCATATGTTCCATATGTATGACGGATTTATGATCGTAATTCATCTCTATTTATTATATTTTTAAGATAATATTAAATTAACCGTTTATTTTTTTTTTTGTTGTAAAAATATTTTATGTACCTATAAGTAGTGGAAAACTTATTTAGAAGCGGTAAAAGCTATGGCAATCTAGAAAAACAAAACAAAAATAAAAGGGTTTAACAACACTCCTGATATATTTCAAATGGAATCTTCCTGGGTCTTTCATCAATGTTATTCCAAAATCCGATGTACATAATTTAAAATGGCATATAAAAAAATACTGTATATGAACTAGCTTTACTAAAAATCATCACCCATATACACATTAACAGACAGGAACAAAACATGAAAGCCTTCAGTAGGTAAATATGACCCAGTTTTACAGATGTCATATTTCAACTGCAACAATAAGTCTTTTTAATCCAAAAATCCCACTGGGCGAAAAAAATATCAGCGGAATTATTGTGAATTTTTTAAATTATTAATCTACTAAAATCAGTTTTCAAACTTGTCTGTCCTTTCAGTTAGATTATTGTTTGGCATGATATTAAAGACACTAAAAAGGTTTTTTTTTTCACTAAAAAAATCTTGTTCACATATTCCGTGTGACAGACGTTTCCACAAAATTTTAACACATTATTCATTTGTAAGACGTGTGGATTTTCTCACGCTGTTTTCCTTCTGGTAACAGTGATTAATTGATGGTGAAATGGCTATTCTGAGCTAAATTAAATCTTCTTCAACCGTGTGTTACATAAAGAAATAAAATGTGTTTATAAAATGCTCTCAATGGTGTTTGACTTTACAAAGTTGAACGTCCAAAGTATTGCGGTAGATTTTAGTTGACCCATCTCCCATCTAATAAGTTTAACTCGAGCGTGAAGTGTCGCCTGGCACCCCGCCAGTATTACTGCCAAATAGATATCTTTTATTCAGTAAAGCTCAAACTTTTCTCAGCATAAATTCCACAACTAGAGGGAGCCTTCATGAAAATGTAATGAGGAAGAACTATTTATGGCTAATCCTTTCGAAACAAACTGCACGAACCGTTGTCCGTTTTAGTTTTACGCATGACCGTTGCAAGAAAGTGTCTAGTGCCATCGCTGGCTAAAAAGCACTGCTGCAAGAACAGGGTCGATATACATTTTAATGTGAGTGTGAAAGAGAGGGGTTTGTTAAAGACAGACGAATGAGCTGGAAGGCAGAGTGAATTTTTGAATTGCAAACGGGGGAAATGAAACCGCCGCCGCCTTGGTCGACTGCCGCCACCCTCAGACCTCTTCCGGCGTTATAATCATCGTTAATAACAGTCGAGCACTTTAATGAATTTATGTAGTGATCAAAGCTAGGAGCTAATTCGAAGGAGGTAGAACTCACATGTACCTATAGGGTTAAGGATGATTGCTTAATCAGCTCTTCGAATTTTAGAACTTTTGTGCCATAATAAAGTCAGAACAACATAATTAGCTAAAATTCTGTTTGGAGCTTTTACAAATAGAATGAATTATTCAAATAAAGTCTACAGGACTTATCTAATTAAGTAAATATTAGGTATTCTGCGTTTGTTTTGGCAATTTATTTCTAGTTTGTTTTTAGTCAAATCACGAAGCTTTTAGCGACAATACACGGGACAAAGGTTGGTTCATAAGAACGTTAACATTTTCTAAGTAAACGCAAGGGACAGAGATTACAAATGCCTGAACGTAATTATAAACATGACTTGCATTTATTTAATCTTAACAGAAAATGACCACGTAGAAATATAACTAAGTTTTTTGGTTACCCACTGAGAATGATAACAATCGTTATCTTTTGTTGTAGTTTTCATAATAATTGGTTTATTTTATCTTAAAAGAAAAACAATGGAAAAATATACACGTCTCTTTAGTTCATAATTTTAATACCCAATCTAGGTATCTTAAAAGAAAAAAAATTAAACTTATCGAAACTCCTGCAAATTATATAAACATCACTCAAACAGCAGCTACATAAAATTAAGCTAATATTTCTCTTGATAAAGTTTCAATTATAATAAAAGTCATATTTCCAAATACCTTGGGACCATAAAAGAACTTGACTGATGCACTGCCGAGCGTGGATAGCTAAAATTTAATTCTAGTGGGGAGAATTCCGCCGCAGATTGCATTCCTTTGCCGGCTGTGGCACCGCTCGCACTTGACGACCCCTGATGGAACTTTAAGTGTTCATACACGTAGACGATAGTAATTTCATTTTTGTTTAACGACTTCTTTCTTAGTCTAGTCATTATTTTGGTTATACAAATTATTTTTTGGAATTAAGTCCGGAATAAAAATATTAAAAACAAGAATTTAAATATGCTTTTTGATTCCATGCTATGTTCATCAACGAGAACTACTTAAAGATATATTTAACATACTATCTTATTTAAGTTGACGTGATGAACCTATAGGTATATAAACCCACCTTATACTTTCGTGTCCGAAAATATGAAATCAACTTTCTTAAAACATAATTCATTAACATTGACCTACATCCAATTAAACAATCGATTTAAATATTTTATATTTCAATCATAAAATTCACCATAAAATCAAACAGCCCGTCTGTTTCGATCTCATTCCCACAGAGTAATGAAAGCAATCAAGGGGCGATGAGTAAAATTCTGATCATAACATTAGCGCACTAATGTCACGAAGTTAGCTGAACTAATGCCATGTCCACGTGTCACATTCTTTGATATCGTTGACTCTCTGCGTTGTGTGAATACGAACACATACGTACAGCGTTTGTTGTGGCTCTAGTAATTGCTGGATTGTGTTAATTTAGTTATTGGTAGTTTATCAATATAATTAAATTTTTATGAAGTTTGTAACTCGAAGCCGAGAAATATAATGGTCCACTTAGGTTTATTAGAAGTAAGCACGTACCTAAATGCCCGTCCTGCGCCTGATCTTTCTCCGGTCGTGTCGCATTGCCGTCCCTTCGGGCTATGAGAGTGAAGGATTAGTGAGTGCACCTGTGTCTCCGCAAATGCTTGTGTACTATAATGTATCCTGCGCAGTTGACTAATCGCCTTACTCGAGATCAGCCGTCGTAGCCAATTATCGGCTTGGAGGACATAATTAGAAGTTAGAAAAATATGTTAATTAATATGTTGGGTATACCCCAATAGCAATAGTTCATATAATCCAGTTCACACTTGGAAGATTTTTATACATGCAATTTGGATTTTTTTTCATAATAGACTGATGAGGTCTTATGTATTATATCAGTCGTGTCTTTTTATTTATCACTAAAGTTTATCCCACTAGTTTAAGATAATAAAGAAAATTTAAATGCTACCTTAATACCCGTATATTCAAGTTAAATAGAAGGCTTTCACGATGCACTTCCCGTCATAAAATATTATCGAAGTGAGGCTATCACGAGGAAACTAGCACCTGACTGACTTTTATTGCGCCTTTTAACTTCAGATCTTACAGGTATAATAAAGTTTAATGGTTTAGCTCATAATATAATTAAGATTATATGGCTTCCATATCACAGGATATTATAAAGGCAGATATTGAAGATGAAGACCGGGATTTTTCACAGTTTATTGCATTTTAAATCCCTTTAAATTCTGATGTTCCATAAATGCAGTTAGATAAAATATAAGGAACCAATTCCTGTGAAATTTGTTTTATATCATCCACCAGATATACCTACTAAGTTTCTACACTCTAGATAAAATATCTAAAGTCACTTTGAATATGTCCTAAAAATTTACAAATAATTTGCGATGAAAAGTTCTTATCCGGCGTAGAACTTACTTTTACATAATTTTATAGGTACATTATTATCAAACACCAATACTTGTCAAAATACTCAATTGTCAAACGTAGGCCGGTTTTATTACTACAAGCCACATAACCCCACATGGGACAAAGAATAAACTCGCACCAAAGTTCTTGCTAACTTGAAATCCAAAATATATCTAGTGATCCCAATAACATGGTTGAAAAATATTTACGAACTCGGTGGACTTAGTAGGCTTGAAACTATATTATACTGAAGGTATTTCAATGTTAATACTGATGTACAGCTTTCGTTTTTATACCGTTTTATAAAGCCTTTTATTCTGAAATGTGTCCCCAAACACAAACTTTTAAAGACAATTAAACTTTCTCATGCCCAGAATTCTGCACGACCTTAACGCATGAATGAACAAACAATAAAGTAAGAGAATTTCTCTATTACTAATACTGTACATACTTAACTCAGGTATTTGGGTTTACACGTGGCTTGATTAAAATAATAATTGCTTGGTGCCCGCTACACGCTCGCGTTAAGGCAGCACCCTAAATATTTTGACGCGGACTGTAATTCGTGATCCGTTCCCAGCCCTGGCTCTGTACTTGTGAATGAATATTTTGCAACATTCCTTGGAGGGATACAGCACAACCCTATGCAATTATAAAATATTTTGATTTCATTACGGATTCGCGTGTTTCGCTAATGAGATTCGGAATAGATCTGCGTATTTATGTCTGTGACTTAGGTTTCCAAATATTGAAACACATAAGAGAAAAGTTGTTATCATAAAGTTAGTACAGGTAAAAACTTACTTTATAACTGTACTTAGGTAGTTTAAAAGTGTTTGTAAGTGTTGTTTGTAGTGTAATACTACAGTTTTTAATAAAATAATAAAAAAAATGTTTTGACCTACAATATAAAACAAAGAATTTTTCACCCGACTACAAACATCACAAAACTGATTGCTCTAAAAATATATTTTTCATTTGAAACTGTCGCGAGTCAGACAGGCACTCTATTAAACCTTACCCAAATACACAAAATGAAGGCAATAGGCAAAAACGATTGTTTCAAAGGGACAACCCTCGGAAAGTCCTTTAGTGGAGTGCATGCAAATTGATATCTCTCTGACATCGCGACAGTCGAGAGAGACCTCTGTATAAACTTACCCACTACACTGAATTTGTTAAGGAAATTATAAAGCGCAGCCGTTTCCACTTGGATTTTGTTACATTGTTTTTTGTGAATGTTTTATGGAATACACCGTGTACAGACTTATAATTTGATCAAATGCGTATTCAAATACTATAATGTGCGGGTAGCTGCTGGGGACGTAGACTACAGGTGAGCGCGGGATGGTGACTGCTGACAGGAATGTCGGTCCTTAGTTACTGCTAAGTCCTACCAACTTTATTATTTCTGTTCAGGTTCCATATAGTAATATGAATCTCTATCTCTCTGAAACTATTAACGCTAGCTTAACTGGCAATGGAAGCTTCAAGTTAAAACAGTAGGTATCCTATGTTATAACTGGGTACTTTTGCCGGTACTAAATATTTTACTGACGTTTTGCACACATTTTGACGACTTCCTTAGCAAACTTTTACTGTTCGTCACCAGTAGGTACATAAATTATATTCAATTATGAAAGTTCTACTATCGCTGAAAACTCGGCTAGAAACAGCAACTTAGGTAATTTCGGCGTCAAAATCTCTGTTTTAAACACCTATTCTCTTTGACGCCTTCTGTGAAAGGCTGACATTTAGGAATATAATTTTGTTCGCGCTAACTTTGTAGAACATAGAAAATACAAAGAGTTTCCATGAAGTCTATAGTATTAAGTAGATTTAATTGTGAAATCTTGATGATAGGCTCATGTTTATTATTTAGTACAAGTTCTTTGTTTTGCTTTGCTGTTGATTTTCCAGCGTTAATATCAGGAATATTTTATTGCATTGTCTTCATTCTGTTAAAGGTCACTCTCATAACACGGTGGCATCTTCAGGATTCCGTGCGGCAAGGTCAAAAAGGGAATCTTATTGAAAATTCTGTATTTTCCTGCTATCCTATGTAAGTTAGACGTAAAGAATTTCATTGTATAAAAAAGACACGCTCAATCACCTTTTTAAAGTTGCTTTATATTAATTTAATTCCCATTATTTCAGCTATTAAACAAAATACCTACTCCAGGCGCGAGTTAGAGTGTTCATAATATTTTAGTTATGTGTACGGAACAGAAATAGTTAAAGCCAGTAAGCGGTCTTGGAATTATTTCTATTAAACTGCCGACACAACAATCTTGGCACAACCTAGCTCAATCTTGCATAATCCTAACTACACTACACTTATGTGAAAGGCCTAAGCAACTTTTTTCTTATCCATGAGCCGTTTTGACTGAGATTTTGTGAGTTCATCCATTTTATGTGTAGCTGAAAATGAATTGAATAAGATAGATAGATTAATTAAAACGTTTGATCTGACAAATAAAGTTCTATTTACAAGATGTCGTTGTTTAAAATAAATAGATGTGTTACTACGTCTAAAATAAACGTTGTGACCGTACTTCGTTGCGACTCCGAAATCCTTGTGCGTGCTCCGACACACACTTGACCCCATTTTTACTTTTAAGGGCAACATACAAACGAAAGTATAGCTACCTATTCAACGTGATTCTGTGTGACAAATTGAGTGGTACTTGACACATTTTCAGGCCTTATTTTTAGCTTTAAAAAACATAATCTGAACTACTAATAAACTAAGCGAAACACAGCGTCAATTTCACTATAAAGTTTTACAACGACCTGCAAACTGGCGGTTATTAGGCGCCTGTAAAGGTTATTCTCACATAATGAAATAGCCGGCAGTACGGCAAATTTCAGCGTTGGCTTATTAAAGCGTAATGCTGATGGAATTTCGCTGTCACGGACCTCTGGCCGGTTTTTGGTGGTACCTGCCGAAGTTAGGAGTTTCAGTTTTGAGTAATAAATTAATTGTGAGCTAATATGACTGTGTTGGCATAGTTTGACGATAATGAGGGAAGTTTTGCATGTTTGAGATTTTCGTTGCGGGTTTTTTTAGGTGGATGCAGTGGTTGGATTGTCGTTTGTTTTAGTAAAAGTGTAGGTGAAGCTTATTAGTGATGCATGAAAAAATATTTGAATAGATACCGTTATGCATCTGTTTAGGTGTATAGGTATAAGTTATGTATCTGTGGAGATAAATTACTAATAGAAGACCAATAGTACGGATACATTATTAAAATTTTCCCTTTTCTTTCCTGAGTAAGAAATAGCTAGCAGTATTTATTGGGATTAAGTATGGAGGAGATCATTATATATTTTATTTACAGTCCATAATTCTTTTACAAAGCCATAATTAAATAAAACAAAATGAATAGTTCTTTAACAAAGCCTTTTATAAAGGCACACATCGGTTATCACCTTTCGGAGAAAACCTGCGGCATGTGCCATTATTGTAGGTCCTTATAACCTTACATCTTTAACATGCGAATTGAACAAGACATGATTGCCAGCTAAGTACCGAGAAAAGCGATAAAATAATGGGAATTAATAGAGCCATAAATGTCGTATAAAATATTATGCCAAGCCATTGATAATATCACAGCGGTTTATATTACACTGTTAACATAAAAGTTTACCGACTTGACTATAAACATAGTGCCCTATTTCTCGATAGTACTTCGAACCTCGGAAAAAAAAACTAGCTTTTATTTACGAAAATGTACGTATAGAAATAAATGCAAACATTCTATCCTACCTGTAAAAAAAATATCTGTCGATGTTAAATATCAGCGTGCAACATCGCACTTTTTGTTTTGCAATACATTTGACAGCTTATCTGACAGTTGTTTTTTTTTAATAGCACCATTTTGAACAAGATAAAAGAATACGCGCCTGCACAGGGAAAAATATAACGCATTTTGTTACTCATTGTCAAACCCGCTGCGGCTCAATTATGATACTTTGACATGTGCGCTGAATACGTTTTTGTTCACCTTACTGAAATGGAGAAAAATAAATAAGCTATCTTGTTTTGACTGTCAAAATGATACGGCAATCTAAATTGCCCTCCTATAGTAATTCAGGCACTAAACCTACAACATTTACGAAAAGGATTAAAAAAATATCCTGTCATAAAAATTGACAAAATCTCAAGAGACACGACAGACCCCGTGGAAGTCAATTTAATTAACATTGTAATCCCGATGAAAAAATCCAGACAGTACCTACATTTTACCGTCTAGAATTCCGTTCGGATATTGCTCTTAAAATTGGGCCGACGTGGTCCATTTATAAATTAAAAACACGAGCTGCAACTACAAGCAATAAAGTTATTAAGTAGAGCTGTAGTCGACAGAAAAAACGAGTTTATAGCTGCGCACAAGTTTGTAAACGCTGGCCAAAAAACATTAGCGAAATATATTGTCGGGAGTGTACTGTTGCTTTGTAAATATCGCTTGGTTGCGGAGAAGTTAAATTGTATCTCATTGTTGGGGGACATTAAGTACAGATTGTAAATCTCCCGGTGTCCTGGGCTCGGACGCACGGCCGCGGCCAGCATGTGGCGATGTGGCCGATATCGTCTGTGAATTCGTTTGCGGATTTTCACACTGCTCTGTTTTTAGTTTCATGTTGGGAATAAATCAAAATGATTTGGAGCAACATTTTAACTTAACGTAACGTAGTAAACGTATTGTAGCTATTTTGTGGAAGTTTTAGTATCCTCGATCATGAATAGGAAAATTAGAGCTCGAGCCTTTGAATACTATCGCCACTGGAAGCTATTTTTAAAGAATTCAAACTATTAACTTCGTAAAGGTTTAAAAGTCAAGTCAAAGGTTTTTTTATTTCATATAGACCTATTGCAGGTGCTTAAGAAACGATAATGTATACTTATGATGAAATAATGTCCCTAAATTGTAGGCAACAAATATTTTGGTTTCAATTCAATGCGGCCATAGAAAAACGTTAGGCTGTACTTAGCATAAAAAATAACTCTTACAGCTTAACATTAAACCATATTAGGCCATACAATTAAATTATATAACGTATAATTTAACCCGTCAAGTCTGAAATATACATTTAAAATATTCAATAAAACTTACGTCACGCGCCGTTGAATGGAGTTGATAAATTCCCTCTATAATGGAAAATGTAATAAGAAATCGCAATTTATTTCTTATTGAAATGAGGATAATAGACGCTCAGCCGCCCTAAGAAGTACTCAAATTGTTCCCCGTAGAGAGAGCACCCCAAATCATGATATTAACATTATAATCCAATTTGCGGCACGGAGCGAGGTGAAACTCATTAACGAAGTTCTTGCATTATTGCATCTAACGTTAGATCCACGGAACGTCTAATTTCTGTCTCTGCAATGCATTTTATATCACCCAGACGTCAATTAAACGGCTCCGAATCGCTGGGGATGGTAATAAGATTTCCTGCTTCCTATTACTGTCACACCTAAATTGAATAAGTTTTTCAATTGAAATTTTAAGTAAAGAAATAAACGTTGAATATGTATGAACAAGTAGGTACAATAACAAAATTGCGAGCTTTACCTAATTTTTTCTCACAGTTTTCGTAATGCTTTATAAAATTCTCAGGTCTTTGGGTTATAATAGCCCGCACTCGCGAACGGAGCGAATTACGGTAAAATGTTCTGAGCAAGCCTTTTTACGGCAACTTAAGTCTCTCGCTAGGTCGGCTAGAAGATAAAATTAACTTGTGCAAATTGTACGTTATCACGCTTTTTTGCTATCGAGTAAGCTTTGTTAGGATTTGTTAAGAACCAAGTTGTTATAAGTCTGAAATGTATAGAAAATTCATTGCTTAAAAATGACTAATAAGTTAATATAATCTAAAAATATATAATACATCTACTCCACATCAATCAACACTAAAATGAGAAAACAACTCAATTTTCATAAATATATAAAACATATGTTACCTTCTCAATTGCTTTTTAAAATCCGACGTAACCTTCGTTTTTTTATTAAATTGCTAGCTTTTTTCTTAACGAAACATTATAATTTGTACAAAAATTATAATCCCATTGAATCCCATGACCTTAAACCGCTTCAAATACCTAAATGCTTATAATTTACATAAGTAAATTCACACGTGTATCAAAATATTTAATTTCATATTTAACACCTGAGTTGTTCAAAGTAGGTTATATTAGTTATGTAAATTATTAGTAAAGCTTATGTATTGATTACACACGTATGATTATTGTGATATTTTAATTTTATTTTGATTTACGTATGATAGGTAATAATTATTTCTCACATGTATGAGTTTCGACACGATGTTTGACTTTATACATACTTCTTACTTTAGCATACTCATTTTGTAATCTGATTAAAAATAAGAGGAGTATTGGTAAGAGTAGGTAAAATCTCTTTTTTGTTTACTTCTTAAACTGTTTTGGAAAATTGAGCGTTAAATATTATGATAAGCTGAAACTAGAATTCCAGGAACCCGCTTTATTAACATCAAAAGACGATTACGTTCTAAAACCATTTCTGCATAACCCGCAAACGTTAACTCTTCAAACATTTAATAAATTCGACTATTAACCTACATTCCTAGTGCACAGCCACTGAACTACAATATTATACAACGTACCATGTCTCGTCAAATTTTAATCCCAATACATAATTAATATGTTTTCAAAGCTTCGGGCAAAGCATGTGTGTAATAGCTTTCACAATTTACTAAATATAATAAACAGCGCTAATGTTTAATTAATTAATAATATTGTTTTGTCGTTCGTAGGTATGTTGGTATGGGTTTCCGGTGAAATAGGTCACAAACAACATGTGTTGCTAGAGGTAACTGTTTAGCAAGCTTTAGTATAGTATTTTGATGATAGAAAGCCTTATTTTCACTGTCTACTTTCATAGAACTGAAAATTGGCATAGAAATGATTTCAACTTATCATCTTTGCATCGCCTCATATTTTTATATGCCATATTCTTTAAGTAGTTCTTGAGAATCGTGTGTAGGCTTGAATACCGCGAATTTGAGATTTGAGCATCATGGTATGAGTCAAAATCTCATTATGTATCAGATCTTGATATGCCTAATCTCCCCCTACATCTTATACGGGGTTTAATAGATGAAGCCACGAAAAGCGAACCGGTGACTCCCATTTAGAAAATTTGTGTAGTTAGATCTACAGTATTATATTAAGTCTCAATTTGCCATTAAGTATGAAATCCTTTTTGAATATTTGTAACCAGCATGAACACGAAAATCTCTAATCTGACTATAATATTTTATATAGCCACTATGCGACGTTCCAATAAGTTTCTACCCCTAACTTCTTAGGTGTCATAAAACTCTACTTACAGATTTCACCAGGTGAGCAGCTGTCTTTTTATGACTTCAATCTGAACTGGCATTTCAAAACTTCATGGTAGCATAATCTAAAGAAAAACAAACGAAGGAAAATAGTTTTACGTCATTGGATAAGAGAGGGCGTTGGGGTATACGTAATCAAAAAAGCATTCCAATTTTGAATTAAGCATGAGCAGTTTCCTATACCTACTTAAGAGTGAACAAACTACATTTGTACAAGAAAAACTAACCTACCTCAACAACAATAAAAAACACGACAACAACTAGATTTGTCCCACCCCTAAAGTATTAGCTATAATCACTACGTACCCACAAAATCTGCAAAAAATTAAGCGTTCCATTTACTTGTAATTTTTTCGTAACTTTAAGTGGATTACAATGTTAATTTTATTGATGCGAGCGCCAAGGATAGACCGAGGACCCCAATATTAGTATGCCGATGGTGGAAAAAGATAAATTTGTTGGCGGAACATTTAATTTATGCGATTTTGCGGGGAGAAACGGTGTTCTGTAAATATATTTTTCTAGGGTAGTTACCCTTGTCTGAAGTAGTGGGAGATGGGGAGGCACTTAGTATTATGCATGACTTGAGATGTATTTTGTATACTTAATAAGGTATATTATGTATATTAGTAGTGTTAACTGCATAATTTTATCAGCGGATAAACTAGCGAAGATTTCATACTTGCAATTGTAGGCCCTGAAGCATTAGGTATATTTATAAATGATCGGCACTTTAACGCAGCAAATGACAGCTAGCGGGCCCTCACTTGGTCGTCACAATTTTCCAACAAGTGAGTCGTCAATTCCCGATTATTTATAAATATGGAATGTTTGTATAAGTTTGTAAATGTTTAAAAAACTGAAGCATTAACTCCTACTTAAATTTCAAAAAGGAGCAAGATCTACAAGTATACTTCAGTATATACTTATGTAATATTTTGAAAAATGACCATAGTGGTTTACTATCAAAACATGGTCCTATAGTACGAATACAAGTTTACATTAAAAACAACCCATTACATAAAACTACATAAACATAGAATGGTTTTATCCCTTCAATAGTTATTTCAAATCCTAAACAAACAACAGAGATAAGTTGCGCTAATTATCACAATTTTAATTGGGTACTTAATTTATCTGACTATAATATCACGCAGCTTCTGTTTTTAATAAAGTGCTGAAATTTGCATACGAGCCTTTATTAATAACTAGCTTTCCGCCCGCGGCTTTGCCCGCGTGGAATTCGGTTATATTGCGGTATAAATCACAACTATAAGAAAACTTCTCATTCACGTTAAAAAAAACAACGTCACCACGTTTTAAAAAGCTATCATTCCACTTCTTACGTATTTTAAAAACACATCGTTACCACGTTTTAAAAACACCCAGCGAAATCTATCGCATAAGTACCTCAAGAACTAAATAACTTAACTAATACTTATACCAATTAGTAATTCGTTGAATTATAGTTATTTCAGGATAAGTAGATGTAAAAAAAAACAGTTAAGACGATAAAACAAATTGTACGTCATCCCTCGGGAATTCCTCATTTTCGAGGATTCATTATCGTATCATTTAGCTTCTAAATTTATATGTTCATATTCGTTTGCAATATATAAGTAGATGTAAAAAAAACAGTTTAGACGATTAGACAAATTGTACATCATCCCTCGGGAATTCCTCATTTTCGGGGATTCATTATCGTATCATTTAGCTTCTAAATTTACATGTTTATATTCGTTTGCAATATATTACCTTGTTTTAAACGACACACAGCGCCATCTACAATCCATCCATCAAGCAAACAATATTTTTGTTTTCCCTCGGGAATATCTATTTTTTTCGGGATAAAAAGTACCCTATTATTTAATTCGGACTTCTAACTTTACGTCTGCAAAATTTCAAAGCAATCGGTTCAGTAGTTACGGCGTGAAAGCGGAACAAACAGACAAACAAACAAACAAACTCACTTTCCGATTTATAATATTAGTAAGGATGTGATGTATTTCGGTCTGTTTATGCCTTTATAAAAGCCTTTGTAATTTTAATAAATTAATTTGATTGTTTTACCAATTTGCTGAACTTCGGGGTAAAGACCTTTTCTCGCGATGAAAGGGATCAACTTTCTGATCAGATTGTGTTGGAATATTTAGTGCGATGACTTTACCTTCAACTGAATCTTTAAAATATTTTCTAAGCTGCCAGTAAATGAAGTAAATATTAATAAAATATGATCCTATATAAAACAGGTTTAACAACAGTAAGCAATAAAGCGAATGCTACTTTTCAACGAGGTTCCTTTAGTGGCCGCGGCAGACTGAAGCCGGCCAAAGCAAATAGGTTTTATCTATAAAGTGTAGCGCTTATGGTGAAATCCTATAGCTCTCACAAGCTCTATCATTCAAAGCCAAGACTGTCTGAAACCCTTAGATCCGACGCTGAAAGTTTAAAACACGCCCGCATTTTTCTTTATGCTTTTAAAACAACGGGAGCTTGAAAATATCCTTTGTTCCCTTCCCTTAACTTTAAAATCAAGTTTATATTGAAGCGATGTTTTTTAATGTAATCTTATATTGGTTTGCTTTACTGTTGCTCCGAAGTTTTTAAGCTTATTTGATTAATATTTTGCAAAGCTGATAATGTAAGTTTATCTTCTTGTGTAAGCCTCAGGTTGAAGTTCGTGTATACTTAATATTAATAAGCAGAAGAGTTTGCTTATTTGCTGGAACGCGCTAAGGAACTATTGAACCGATTTGAAAAAGTATTGTCATGTTCATGCCCATTTATTGAGGAAGGATATTTTATAAGGTGGCACAGATAGTTGCTACGTAACACGTCGCGGGTGCAACTGCTGGCAGAAGGAAACGTTCATAAATTATTGCTATAGGTAAATAATTAGTAGTGTGAAGCAGAAAAGCAAGAAAATATTATATCATGGCACATAGAAATTATCATAAAAAATAAAACACTATAACTATGACATCAAATACATTAATTGCAACCACTCAAATTTACCAATTGCACTACAAATATTCGTACAACCAAGTTCCACTACCGCATAGACGTTCAAAAATAATCCCTCACAACGCCATATTGGTCCATATATCCGTACAAACAGACGGACTGACCGTTTAACTCGCTGTCCGAGTCTCAATTACCACGCGCCCTAGGGAGCAAATTTATTCATAAACCATAAAATTACATAGACTTACCCGTTTGTTTACCGTTGCTAACCAAACGTAAATAGGCCCTTTCCACTTATATAGGACTATATATGGAAGGAATCCTATGAATATATTTCTTTGTGCTCTCAATTTGACGGAGGTGGATAGTAGGTATGGAAAATTTTGCAACCATTGTGGGAATACGGGGAATAAACAGATACAATTTTGCAATAATATTTGTACTGTGAGGGCAATGTGTGGAAGGATCTTGAAAAAAGTAAGAACTTTATAAATAGTAGTTTACAGTGGCCAATTAAAAAAATCCTTTCTACCTACTCTTGCTACATTTTAGCCAGTTACAAAACTTACGTAGATTCAGAATACAAAAATCAGTCATTGTCAACGTTCATTTAACGTCAAAGAAAATAGTGCAATATTATGATTGTTACAGTTTAACGCATTGCGCACGACCTAACAAATAAATAAAATTTTTTAAAATTAATTATGGACATGATAATGCTCCCCTTTTCATTATTATTTCACGGTAACAGCATGAACCATCTTCTGCTGTAATTGCAGTGAGCGTAATAACACTACATACACGTAACACATTACTAAGGTACTATTATTTTAAATACCGTAACCCCAGTTCTGTTTGCCTTACTATCTGCTATTTGTATACAGAGTGTATTTATTGAGAACCAAGTAGAAAGTAGAAGAGGGAAATGGGGACAAATGTCCTTCTAAACTAACACATAAATACTAAATACGTGTGTTATTTTATTACTTACTTACGTACATGCATCTTGAAAAACTCAATTATCTATTTAAAAGTTTTCTTTCTTATAAGCTCAATTATCGAATGAAAATAAATTAATACCTGGCTTGCAACGTCACGCGTCAGTGGCCATAGATAGTCCAAATCGCGAAAAAAACTTAAGTAGGTATTTTTTTATTTATCTTAAGGTCAGTTTAACGTAGCATATAAACTATGCCATCACTACAGATCTTAAATGGGGGGTAATGTCCTTTAAATTCTCAAGCATAACATCTTGGCTCTTAGAACATCCTGTAGGGTAGTCATAAACGTCCCTTGCATAACGTTGCATCATTAGGGGAGTGGCACTCGTAAAGCACTCGCGATGGGTTTTATCTTGAACTATAAAAGTTATTTACACATCGAAGGCTGTATCGGGTCTGTGATGAACTGAAAAATCTTATTTATCATGGTGGAGGCTACGGGAAAAATATTGCAGAAACCAGTATAAAAGTTGTTATTTTTTTAATAGCCATTTTTAAATCATTTAAAATGTCATTATTCAGATCTATATAAATAACAAGCCACGAAATAAAATTAACTTCGATGTTCAAAGATATCTTATTAAATATAGAAAATATTGATATTTTTCGATTTTTAAAAAAACCTTCTTCATGGGAAAGCTCTAATTTCACATTTTGTGTCAACCGATAAATAAAAAAGTAAGCATACTCCCTCAAAAAGTATTTCAGAAAAAAGCTAAGTTATTTTTCCTATCACACGCAAGGTCCCCAGAAAACCGAACACAAGGCCAAATACACATTACATATGTACACAACAAAACATCACACAATACAGCTCCTACTAATTGGTAACAATTCATATCGTCGACACAATCAATCTATCGTATTTGTTAATCGACAACGAGAACAATAGTTTTCGCAATCAAACAACAGTTGCTTCACAACTTTACAGCTCGAAATTTAATTAACAAGAAGAGAACGAAACGTGAACGTCCCAATTCCCACACACAATCCACAGAATACGCCTCTGATCTCCCGATCTGTGGTCATATAATACGGAAATGGTACTGTCCCCTTTTCAGGGGCGAACTGGTGTGGTTTCGGAAAAATCCCAATTTCGAATGGAGTTCTGCGAAAGCTTTGCTTCAGCAGTCATGTAGAAACATACCTGAAAACAATGCGAATTCACAAAGTTGTATTACAAGCAAAAGTATCAGGAATTCACATCGATACGTGAATTACACCTGTAATTTCATTGAAATAAACAAAATGCCGAGCTCATTAAAAAATTACACATTATTCGCGAACGCTAATTATTATTAACAGAGGTCATAATAAATAAAGAATAGCAAGGGCAAGGAAAAAACCATAAAATCAAGAAGTTAGTAATTGCACATTATATGGCAATTTGTAAAAAGCAATAAACACACCCTGAACATAAAACCTTGCACAGACAGCGGTAAGTAAAACAGATCCCCCGGCCCACGGGCGCGGATGACGACAAAAGTGTCGTTTCGAAAGTCGTAATAACACAATCAAGACATTGTCAAGAAAATTAAAAGAGATTCGGCCCTGTAACCTATGTTGCAGGCTGCATTCTCCGACTATCGTCCCTTTGGTGCCATAACGAGTACTGTCGTGAAATAAATCTTGCCACCCCAGCTGTAACAGTGTCGTTTCAGCTGCCTTTCAGGACGGGGATAAAAGGTCTTTATTTTTTCTCATTGATGCCCCTTTATGTGACATGTTTTGATTGGTTCTATTTTTATGTGGAAATGGTGTACCAATTTTCCTCTTTATCAATATTCCTATCAAGCCATCTAATTTACTTGTTACTTCCGATTTATTGTCCGATTCGGGAACTGTGATTTACGAGTATGGGAAATTATATTGGCTAAGTTTCCAGGATTTTAATTGTTGATCCCGAACAAAGATATGATTGGATTGATACTGAATGGGAGTCACGTAACTGGGAATTGGAATTTGTTACAAGGTCTTTTAACAACGTCGTTAATATTAAAATAATATTTGGATTCTTCTATATAAAAAGAAAATAATTGTGTTTGATCCTGAAATGTTCACATCAAAGAGTAAATAAATTGCTGAAAAGCTACTTTTGTCCCGTAATATAAACAAAACAGAATAATGCGGTTCTTTATTTAACGAATAAATGGACTCAAAAATTGTGGTAGAAAATAAATTATAGGAAAACCCAGCTTGTTTCGAATGACCAAGCCATCCTATTATCGAATTCATATTAATTAAACAACAAGCAGAGCGTATTCACAGTACAGCTACAGACAAATAAATTAAAAGCCAATAGACTGCGCTGGCCGGGAAACATTTCGAAAAATTGGAATGGCCTAACGCAACGCAGACGGTACCTGGGCCCAAAAATTTATGCCCTACCTACACTCCCTTACAGAGCCCATTAAAACTGTCAGTCCATCCGTTCGCAGATTTAAACCAAACGTTCGGGTGTCACGAATCTAAAAAACATTTATCACTCTCGATTTTCCGGCTGGCCGTGGGCAAGGAGCGTGTAGTCTGTGTATTTTTCATTGAATGTTGTCGAGCAGCCCTGAACGAGCCAACTTTATGGCTCACAGTACTGTAATGCGGATAAGAATTTATGCTTTAATAGATACTACGCTTCGCTGGATAAGTATTTATGCTGCCAGTGATATTTATGCCGTATTTTTATGAGTCACAATTCAGTGGCACAATACGTGCTAATCAGGGTTGATTCATTTTTGCGTGTGATTTCATGGTGACTAATAGGTATGAAATTATATGTTTCATGGCCTGAAATAATTAGTTTGAGTGGAATAGATAGATTACATGGAAATTACATAAATGGATGCCGTAATTATTCAAGGTGATACTTTTATTGTTTAGTCATTGCAGAACTTTGCGAGACGACCTTAAATTTTCTACGTGTCATCCAGCGCCAACTAGGCATGTGACTGACAAAAAAATGAAAAATGTCTGTTACAATCCTTAACAGATCTGCTTTCAAATGTCACAAATATTGTACTGCTACCTAAAGGTAAGATCTACCAGGCAAGCAATCATTGTCTCTCACTTCTAAAAGTCAGGGATGCTAAACAATTTTCTTTACCTCCATTGCTGCAACTAATCTAATCCTAATCAACAGTTGCATCTCTGGAACGCAGTCAAATTTTGTACGTGACGCGCGGCACGACAGCGACACGACACAGTAGCGACGTGGACACAATCTCTTAATTACTAGCACGCCGCAGTGTACCGCAAACACGCTAGATTTTAATAAGTGTGGACTGTAGTATGCTGTAGTGTTGTCTACTCACGTGGTTCTGTTGTGGCAACCTTTGTAAAATGTCAGAATATGGGTATGTGTAGCTGGTGTTTTGAAGACTGTGTTGAATGAATCACTTCATTTGCAAACCTTTTCCTTTAGGAAAAAGCTCAAAAATTGCTCTGGAGATGAGTAATGAATAAAGTACGATCAATGATTATGTCTGCAGTATTAGGTCTTTGTACTCTAATGCTGTGTTATCCTTTTATCAACCATCAGTTACATACAAAAATGGAAACATTAGATGTAAGAATTTGTATGGTAGATGTTAACAGTACCTATATAATCTAAGTACGTAGACAGGTCAATAGCATTTTACCACTTACTTAGAAGCATTGAAGTGTAGTTAATGTTAAACTAAACTTGAGAAACTAATATTGCTGTAGCAATCGTTTAAAGCAGACGCAAAAATCACTTCATCAAGATCGATGGGAAATTGTCGAGCACTTGATGAAGATCGAGCGCAAAGCCTTTTAAGAAAAATCTGGCAATATTCCATGAAAATGTTGCGATGAATAACATTTTGCTTCATAGTAATCCATTTTGTAAGTTGGCATGTATATTGTACCTATAAGCTACATACATGTTATTATAAAAAAATAAAAATAAACGTGACGACTGTAACTACAGAATGTTGTGATTTTTAAATTCTAAAAACAAAGTTCACTATTATTTTCACACAATAAAATTACACAGGCTGGGTCAAAAATCAAATCAGCAACGTTATCATAACGTCAAACAACAAATCGTTTATAAAAAGCAGTAACTATAAAAAAATAAAAATAAAAATAATTTTCTCTCTAGAACTCATTCATTGTAACCACAATTTAAAAACAGAAACAAAAGATGTTCCAAATTGAATATTAAATCGTCTACCACTCTATAAGTGACAATGGATGTAGTTCTGAAATAAAATTAGGTTAGGCCCGTTTTAGTATTCTATTCCCACGAGAGCAGGTGTCAACTTGTCAGGCCCAAGTTAAACGGCCACTAATTAGTTGACGTTAGCATTGTTCTAAAAATTCTGCATATTATTGAACTTTCGTTTAGTGAAGTTTCGTGTACACTGAAGAGAATTTTAAAGCATTACTTTGTATTCATATGTCTTAATAATCAACTTGACATAATTAAAAATCAGGTCTCTGAATTTAAAAGTTAATATTTAATTTAATCGAACATATTATGTCGATTTTAAAGGACGCTTGAAAGATTAATTTCCAGTAATTGTTAGTCAATGTAGCCTGAATGGAAAATGAAAATGAAAGCCACTTTCACATACCTGCAGCAAACATTAAATAATGACCAATTCTAGCATTTGATAAACAGTTAAACTTCCTACATTTTCCATGGAAATGCATAATCAGCATGAAAATTTCCGTTTTCGTGTTCCATTTTGACGGCAATTGCCCCGCGTGGCCAGCGAGCCCGTCTGACCGAACCTTTAAAGGCAATCCTCTAAACAATACACATCCGACGTCCAATTAATGCCTTCATATCTGAGCCCAAACTAATTAGCCGACACAAAAATACACACTTTTCCGTGCCGAGCCATTTAATAAGCCCAAATGGGGGTAAATTTAAACGTGGTCTAATTGAGAAACAAATGTCCTACACGCTTCCTCCATTACCAGAGTAACCGGTGCTATTTTACTTTTGAGGGCGGCTGGGCGGCAATTTGAGTGCTTTGACATTCATTTATCTCCATTATAGATCTGTGGAGTGTCCCCGGTGGGTAATACCCTCACTACCCTGGATGAGGCAGCGGACAGCGGCCTTGCTGTAATGGCCGTGAAGGTAGTTCGTTTTACCTGAACCTAATGTCGCACATAGGGGTATTTTGCATTTTTAGCCGGGCGAAACTATTAGTTCGGGTTTTTCTGCTGTAAAGTAGATAGGACTTACTAATATTTACAGAAAACCATTGAAAAGGCCTTAATTCAAAAGTGAGTATTATTGGCTGATACGATGATAAAATAAAGGAATATTCATGATTTGGAGAAGGTTTTATTGACTAACTCATTAGATAAAAATCATATTGAACAGGTATTCTCTACTTAAATGTTTGTAGTTAGAGCTCCCTGGTATGCCTAAAACAATAAATAAGTGTGTTAAAAAGAAAACATTTAATAATTTGCTTGAAAATAATGATTAATTGTTTTTAGTTTACACCAGCAGTAACTTCTAAGTTCTGTCAAAAGTAGCAAAAAGTAGCACCTAGTGTGTGTAATATCTATCATCTGACAGTGTTTGTAATACGTTACAACAGAAATCATTAGCCGGAAGCACTCGGAAGATAACTATATTCACTGTGGAAGGTACAATATTCATTAAAAAACGGTTCAAACATTTTGAACTTTAAGAATTGATTTTGAACCTTAAAAAATACACGTAAACATTATTAAATCCTAACAAATAAAACTGTTCTATATTGTATTATGATAATCCATAGTAGTTTTGGTTAAATAGCTGACAATAAAAAAGTTCTGAGGTTTCAAACACGGTACGTTTTTAATGTAGCCAAAAACTGACGCGAGTGCATGTCACAATGATCAAGTTCCGAGAGGTTTGTGGCTGGATGGCGCGGGAGTAGGAGCCTGAAAATGGTCGGATTTTATTCAGTAGTTACCTGGCTTTCTAACAAGCATTAAATTTTTCTTTTCTGTTGAAGATTGTTTTTCTAGTTTCGCCCGGCTAGAAATGCAAAATACCCCTATGTGTGTCGTCACGTTACCCTTTTCTTCTAAGTATGTAACAAATTTTCATCAACATTATATTGACTGGGGTATTTGCTTTACGGGTGTGACACCTAATTTAGAACTTACCAAGTTTGTTACCAATTTATGTTTGCAGAACATAAATAATAATTTTGGAGGCTACGTCTAAAGACAATATTTTATTTAGCGATCGGGTCTTTGAACATTAAAACACTGGTACTCACTTCCATCCGATTACACTGGAAGTAGATCCCAACATAGTTGGGAAAAGACTAGACAGATGATGATGGTCTCGAAACATTAGTTTTCTTCACTACACCGATTGAGGTATTGTCTCGAATATTTAACTCCAAGGTTTGCGAGCAATCAATCTCAAACTCTTGGTTGATATTACTTCAAAAACTATACAACTGCATAATATATTCTGTTTTGGAATAATTTTATTTATCCTAACTGTACACAAGCTGTTTCATTAAAAATACCCCCATTTAAGTTGTACAAATACTTTCGTCACAAAATGAAATAAGTATTTTATTTGATGTCAATGTAAAACAATGAACTCGACAGCCAATATCCGTTGTTCACCCTTTTATATCACACGAATCGTGGGCACTTTCCGATAATTTACGTGAAAATTCCACGCATCCAATCGTTTAACGTCCAACTGATATGTAATTGTGCATGGTAAAAAGGCACCCGCTGGTATTTTTCGCGCACCCTTGTTAACCGTCAAATGACTGTCATCCATCGATACTGGCCAGTGAAATTACTTTATCATAATCAACTTGTTGCGAACGAACCGAAATTCATTAGCAACCACATATTTACGGCTTAATTTGCACTTGCAATGATATTGTGTCTGGGGTTTTTATGATTCGCCGGTCGGAACTGTACCTACTGCACAAGCTTTTAATTTTTCTCGACGGTTATCTCTCAGCATCTTATTTTACTACCCAATTCTTAAATATCTTAGTTTAATCATAGAGCTGCACTAATGAGCTTATTGAATATTAATTTTAAATTTTTTGTTGAGTGAACATAAAAAAATAATTTTATCAATTCACATCCTAATGGTCTTACCCAGTCAGCTTTCCGTAAATCTCTTCGAATACTCTAACTTGTATACATACCTCTATTTAGCCATCTCATTGTTTATTTTAAAGATATAACATCATCTCACCCCTCAATTTGGATGGCTGTTGGATGTTAGGCGCATGGCTTTTATTGCTTCACCGGACAATGAGATTTCACCCCTTCGGGCCTACTATCCTTTGCATCGTAAAAGAATATCATCACCATTTTTCTAAGAAATATTTCTTCTCCCCCCAAACTTTGCGAAGAAATTACGATTGTGAAATATAAGCTAGCGAAAACAGCTGTTGTATAAATGTTACGGTTGATTTGAAATGATTTAGAAAATAGTACCTTTTATTCCTTAAAATAAATCTAGACTGAGGAGGGAAAGTTTTAATGTTTGTTTTAAATGGGTAATCTGTAACAATCCCTGAATTTCCACACTGTATAGATCAGGTAGGATTAACCTTGGTATTTAACACGTAGATAGAGATATATAGAATTAAAAAACTATTCTTAAGTTGTTATACTCATTCGGAAGTCAGGTAAGTACCCCTACATAACAATGGGCTTCAATAAAACAAAAACAAATATTCAAAACTACTTATCGAGTTAATTAAAGAAACAAGACGTTTCCAACTTGTTTTTCAAAACTTTTACTCGAGAACTCCGATTAATTTTATGATTCCCGTATTTGCTTTTAGTAAGAGTTTTATTTCCAATGTTTTACGGTATCAATGTACATAAATTAGCTTTTATCCGTGTATTTAAATGCCTAATTAATACAGTAATAAAATCTAGCTATTTACATAGTTATGTTAGTTTTATAAACTGAATTTGTACTAGATGGACTACGGACTGTTTTTGTGATTAATGTAGCGTTTCTGATCTGTTTGTAAATAATATCTATACATATAATAAATCTGTAGAAAGTGATTGTTTGTTCGGGATTCACGTAAAATCTACGAATTTAATGCAGACAATGCTTATATACAAAAGTTCTACGTAACTTGGGGTATTACTTAGGCTTTGTTTCATCGAAATCGGTTCACTCTATCAAAAGATATGATTAATTTAGTGAATTCAAGATGTAAAATATTACGACACGCAATCTGTTTGACAAAACAGTACAGGTTAAAGTAGCTCCATCTGTGGTAAATAAAATACATCAAGAAGCGAGGTGGTAAATAACAATGAATTACCATTTACATTCTTTATATACTATTATTTCAATAGATGGAGTTGTGTATTTTCCGTAAGGCGATTATCACACTGCCCCGCATGATGCAGCGTAGTGCGTGGATGCGTTTTTTTCCGTTGTATGGAAATATCTCCGTTTGTATGGAAAACACGCATAGTCCAACACACTGAAAATGCATCCACGCGCGTTCATGCGGATCACGCACATACATGCGGAGAAACACGCACGCCCGCGCGTAGGTGCGGGGCGAGACGCATGGTATGGCACACTGATCCCGCAGTGCCGCGCGTGATTTTGAATGGGCGTGACGGGTATATTTGAAAATGGAACTCGATGAGAGCCGCCGTGCGTGAATCTACTAAACGCAACTACGCGCGTGAGTGCGTGAAAAACCCGCACGATGATGCAGATCTGCACTCCCGCAGGAACGCGCGTAGGTGCGTCGACAAGCAAGATGCAGCGTGATGCGGAGCAGTGTGAAGATCACCTTATTCACAATATTTTTCGTAATTTTTCGATAGACATTTCAATAGTGTTTGTCAGTTTGCCGTGCCACATCAAAATCCAACTATAATTATTACCTTGATGAAAGGAAAATTAATAGATTTCAGTAAAATTTAAAACGGTGCCATCTAAATTATTTTTTGAACATTATGTCAAAAGTGATGACTTTAGTGGAACAATTAATTATAATTTAAAGTTACAGATGGAGTTCATATCAGGATTTTTTAATAAACATAGTTTAGCTTATCTTCCACTAATGTGGTGGCCTTAAACAAATTACTTTGAGTGAGTAGTATTATTTTTTCTGATGCAAAATATGAAAACTTAATCCTAGAAGAAATCAGGATCTATCTCTCGCAAGCGCTGCTAAGCGTGAGATAATGTAGGTTCTGTAGCTTTAAGAGGACGAATTGGAATTTTTGGCGCCAAGGATTTCAATTTTTCTCAGTAAATACAAAACGGATCAAAATACAACTTGGTTACCTGAAAGTTCATGATATAAACCTTATTTTGTTAGACGTAGAAACATGATTAGGTAACTTTTATAACAGAGAAAAATATATCAAACATACCTCTTTTTAAAAAGAGATTCACATATTATGGGCATAAGGGACCGATTTAAGCCTGTTAACTTTTTTAGTAGTTGAGTATATACATACTCTTTAAAATTGTAGAAGGAATTTTTATCAAATTATCATTTCTAAATAATAAAATTACAAAACCATTTTGTCGCTTATGACTTTTAGTTATAAGCTAGCGCGCGTATTGTTATCCTCGCCCCGCTCAGACGTTCCGACCCCTTTTGGCGCCTTAGGTGCGCGTGCCGGTTATGGAATTATTGTTGACCAATTCCTCGCCTTAAAAACCAGCCCAGATACAAAGTGCAGATAAGAAATGGGAGCTGCCTTATCGCGTCTGAAAACGTACAAAATACGCGTCGCATACCAGAGACATGCTTACTTTCAACTTCCGATCGCAATTAATACACTGTTCACGATTACGAACAGTCTCAGTTAGACCCGAGCCAAGTCTAAAAAAACACCTTTTATATAAAACTACGTTTGATATCATTCAATTACAAAGACAGAATTGTTCTCTGTTGCAAATCCTATCCACCTATATCCTATCCTAATCCAGAATGCATTGCAGGTGTGCATTGCACAAAAACCAATGGTATCCTATTCGAGAAGTCAAAAAAGTTGACCTGCCAACGTCAGCTTCTGCGCTAAGCAAGTGTTCTTAATAGTACCATCAGAATTACATTCATCGTTGAATGAGGTGAATAAATTTTCAGAAACCACAATAACAGTAGGAGCCAAAGCGTATTATCGCTTCATAGAGCTCTGATTGGCCCCAGGTGACCAAGTCAGGTCTGATTTGTTCGTTCATCAGATCTTTGAAAGTGTTTGGGTGGATACTTACTGTCGTCCTGTTTACGTGTGACACAAAATATGGTATATAAACGTCCTCCGCAAGAGCGAAATTTTCCCAGTGTGCGGTAGTGACGCACAGTATACAACACTTATGTTTCTTTTGATTTGCTGGCTCCACCAAGAAATGACAGATTGCGAGCGTACATTTTGAAAATCTTGGCAAAACTGCAGGTTTCAAGTACGAACACATGAAGTGGACTCTCTCAGATACGTACATTTTGCCTATTCGTGAACTAATGCAAACATTTCGGTGGAGTCCTGGCTTAGGCCACCACATTAGGCGTGCGCGATCCTCGGGCGTGTGAGTAGCGCCCGCGCATAAATAAATAAATAAATGTTCACGCAGCGCGCTCGCACGCCCGAGGATCGCGCTCGCCTAATGTGGGGTCAGCCTTACCATAGTGAGTAAGTGAAACTATCCTACCCTATGCGCCTGCTGATGATGATGACTCATTTCATCATCCATCCAGCTATTCCCCAACTATGTTGGTGTTGGCTTCCAGTCGCCGAATCTGTTCGAGTACCAATATTTTGCTTGGAGCGACTACCTATCTGATCTCTTCAATCCAGTCACATTACAAGACATTATCCATGGTAAGACTGGCAGACTTTCTGGCTTCTGATTAGTCACAGCAGCTGCAGAAAATGTACAAATGACAGCTTTGTCAGACTCAAAGCATATAGACATAGATTATAGCTGTTTCCTGTGAAAATTACTTACGCACTATACGTAATAATTTTCCAAATTGGCTGACTAGATCCAGAGATATTCACAACGTCACAAACTTTACTTCTTTTGTTTAGATAAATGGTCACATCCACAACACAACCTTGATCAATGAATCTATGCGACTGCTAAGTGCTAATCCTAATCATACTGTCACATGAAAGAATGCACCTACGGGATAAGTAGTATTTTGACGATTCTATATTGCCCACGCAGACGAAGTTGCGGGCAGCAGCTAGTTAAAAATAAGTAATAATATAGTGGTGAAGTAATTTTCCTTTACCTTTTTCGAAAATGAAAATCTATTGTACCTTTATAATATTATGATATCCCAATATGCAGATATGAATGAATCCTCTATATGAAGTCCCTATTGTGTATCAAGTCCTACCTATATTGAAAAGGGTGCAATTATAATACCACCTCTTCAATAGATACTTACTTAGCATTTTACAAATCGGTTAAATATGTTTCTTGAGTCACTTTCCGCGTAACTTCTTGAGATACTGCGTTCCTTTAGAGATGAAGGAAAATAGGAAAATGGTTCATAAGGAAGATGTTTTGTTGGAGAAGGAAAATTGAGTGTAATTCAATGAAAGCTTCTTGTCTTTGACTTGCAAATAAACAGATGGTTTACTCTGCCACCACTATTGAAATATTATATTTAAATTAATCTAGGTATACTAATATTATAAAGAGGAAAACTTTGTTTGTTTGGTTGTAATGGATAAACTCAAAACCACCGATCGACCGGATCGGACCGATCTTAAATATTCTTTCACCATTAGAAAGCTATATTATCTACGAGTAACATGGGCTATATTTTATCCCGGTGCGGGCAGTAGCGAAACCGCGGGAAAACGGCTAGTGTAATATAAAGTTCATGTTGATTTTCTATGATTAAAAAAATATTTTTGCTGAGGCAAAAACCAATATATCGTGTACGAATCTGATTATAAAAACCATAACGACCATGAACTAATTGGATGTAATACGAGTGGCCAAGCAGACTTGTAGCTATCGAAATTTTATTTTTCACTCCAATTATGAATTGCCTCACAATAATTAATTGGAATGAGCGACCCGAGTACTTCAATTAAAATGCAATTAATATTTTTAATTGTTTATTTGTCGTTTGTTTTAATGCATTATATATTTAAATAAGTTCCATAACAAAAGGTTTTTCTTTAAGTAGTATGTATAAATAGCCTTACACTATCTTTAAGACTGTAGGTACCGACTGAATAGGTTTGGTTATGAAGCAGATATATCTTTATGTAATTCGTATTAGATATTCTTTATATGTATGTATAAAAATTATTATAATTGCAGTGATTACTTCAGCTAGAACAATTTAAAGCGTGGGCGCTAAAAGTTTTCGGTTCTTGTTTAGAATCACGACAATACTAACAGTCACATCTCTCCTTTGTGAAGTAATCTGAACTCTAAACTGTATACCATAAGAGTCATTTCAGCTTGTGTTTTTATTTCTTTTATACTATGACAATTTCATAATCGAATGTCAGTTTTATAATAAATGCACAGACTGAAACTTCAAGTATAGCCAGTTACAATTTGAGGCAGAAAATGCAGTAGCCAACCAATAACAAACATCTGCATTTTTTTCTAGATCCATCTTCAATACAAAACAACTTTTTGTCTGCATTTCCGCTTGCTAACGTATTTTCTGCCTCAAAAATGTTTGCATACAAATATAATAATAATAGATACAATTACAAATAATTATGTCACAGTGCATTCTCCCTACAAACAAAGTTTTTATATATATTCCAAAATAATTTAAAAAGTAATAAAACTAATATTTTTACAATTGAAACAGACCTACATAATAAAACTAACATAGTCAAGAAAAGGCAAATATTTATATATAAACAATATTTTTGTATGAAATCTCAGCTTTTTAAATTTCTGTATGAAAAAGCTGCATTCAATCCGAATACATTTGCCGAAAACTTTTAGACCCAACATTCACGTATTCACTAAGTATAAAAATATTAATTTCAGAATATCTATTAACAGAATATTATTAAAATAATTTTCCATTGAAATCATTTTGTAAAGCCAATAAAACTGTATTTTGTACCCCTTACCATCAGAGCAACTGGTTTATTGTATAATCTATTTATTTATGTAGATAGGTAATTAATGTTCTTAGCATTTACTGTCAAAAAGTTTCTTCTCTAAATACAACTAATGAGTATGCTATAACAATGTACCGAATTAAATTAACGACATAACATTTCAAATTATTCTATATTGCTCATATTTGTACAAAGTTTTCATCAAGTATTGGTGTTTTCAATTCTGAAAAATATATAATGTTTACTATATTATTACACATGAATATAATATTCATTTAGTATTGAACATCTTAGAGAATTTTACAAAGCACTTATAACAATAATCGAGTACCCATATAATCGAGGAACTAGTAAATAAACCAACTGAACGTCCACACTACATACAGGCGAATGTGACAATCAATATAAGGTATAAACATGACTAAATGAGTAAGTACAAAATAGAAAATGTCTATAAAGTAATGTCTTTATCTGCACTGAGTAATATATTTACACGTCTATATACAAAGCTATCACATATTACATTTTATTCATATCACTATATACATTATTGCAAATTCAATGTTCCTCGTCATTTTGACGACAGTACACAACTTCGTTCGTATAACTTAGCAAAGAAAATATACCCGCGATATTGTCCTTTGCGCACAACTTATGTTAGACGTACACTATGTGTGGTTTCTCTGGCGTCCTGTGGTGAGGGATCGTCTCATAGGCGAACTGCTGGTAGATGTGTTCTTCACTATCCTCCTGGTAGTATGGATTCTTGTCCACACTGTGCCAGGGAGGATTCAACGAATGAAAGTTATTACTCACTGAAGAACCAATCATAAGATATCTGTCTACGTCTCTCTTGGTGTCCTGCTCCCTACCACGAGTAGAATACCCTAATCCATTCCCTAACTTTGATACGTCACCGTTCATCATGACACTCGTCATAACTTGTTTTGACTTATCTCCCTTACACTTCTTCAAGGGTCCCATGAAGTATAAAACACCACCAACCACGCTTATAACAATACTCACAGTCAGCACCACAACCGCAACTATCACCCATCCGCTTGAGCACCCAAATTCCGACTCCGGAATCTGCACAAAGAGGACACCTTTCAAGTGTGCCGGAGCAGCACACTTCACATCCTCATAGTCTATTTTAAGAATGGTACTGGCGTTCCCAGATTTTCTGCTGCTAATCTCGCTTTCCCTTCCGAGTTTCCACAGCCATAACAGAGAACAATTGCAAGCGAATGGGTTTCCAGCAATTTGTAGCTCCTGCAGTCTATCAATAGGGAAGTGCGATGCTTCAAGCGCCACCAATGCGTTGTTCCTCATATAAATGTGTGTCAACTTTGGATTTCCATGGAACAGTCTGGGAGGAACATCGCCAACTTTTACATTCTCATTCATCCATATTTTTTGCAAGTTTATATTGTCCACAAAGGCTCTTGAGTCAATTCTTTCCAGCTCGTAAAGTCTGCTCAAGTGTAAATGTTTTAAATGGAAGAGACTTTGAAATGAAAGCGCCGTAACATTTTGAAAAAAGTTTCCACTTAGGTATAAATGGGACAAGTTTGATAGTTTCGACAGAGCCGACGTTGGGATTGATGTCATATTGTTATCGCTTAAATCCAGGTGCCGCAATGACGGCAGATTGTGGAATCCTAATTGATCCACGCTTTCAATTAAGTTATTATTCAGGTCTAAATGCTTCAATTCCTGTAGGTATGGTATACCGTGCTTTGGTACCTGCTCGATTAAGTTGTCTGACAGATCTAAAACTTCTAGATGCATTATGAAAGCAATGTTATCAGATGGTATATCCAATATGGAATTATTTTTCAAAGATATTATCTTCAGCGAAGTCAATGGCTTGAAGGTTTCCGGCTCAAACTTGACTAACTTATTGCTAGACAAGTCCAGCCTCTCAAGCGCTGATAAGTCTTTAAATGTCTGCAGGTGAATGTTTGTAATTACATTATTGGCTAGATTTAAGTCTACAAGACTTTTCAGTCCAATGAATGTTTCCTTATCTAATCGTCTTAGGCGATTATGGCTTAAATTGAGATGAGTCATCTCGTTGTTGTTTTCAAAGTTTCTACTACCTAAGTCTGAAATTTTGTTGTAGGAGATGTCGAGGACAGTGAGTTGCGTGTAGAAGCCGAAGGTGTAGAGAAGGTTGTCGATGGCATTGTGAGTGAGGTTGATGTGCGTGGCTTCTGGGTTGAGCTGAATAGGCACGATCTCTAGGCTGGCGTTGGCGCAGGAGGCGGCGCGCAGTGCGTCGTCGCAGGCGCAGCGCGCGGGGCAGAGCGTGCGAGCGGCCGCGCCCCACGCCCATGCCGCCACCACCACCCACCAGCGCCACTTCGCTACGCAGGAGCCCATAACATCTCATGTATACGCCACGGGAGATCTGAAACAAACAAATTAACCTTTATAAGAAAACAACTCAACTAGCGCTTAACAAGTACAGAATTACTCCGATTTTAGTAACATAATATATTTTTTATTATTTTCCTAAGGTTTGAGTTTAATCATCAAAAGAATGATAATTTTGTTGTAGTTACTTAAACTAAGTGCTTACTCAAGGGACTTGTTTTTCAGTCTTATCAGCAAAAGTAATATTTTAATTATTTATCCACATAAAAAGAAAATCTCATTGCCTTAGACGGTATCTAATTTATTTTTCGTATAATTTATTGTTACCATAAAATCCGGCTCCCTCAGGATATATCGCCCTAGACCACGAAGAGAGTAAAAGTATACAACATTATCGTAATACAAAATCTTAATATAATTTCTCCCAAAACTGCAGATAACAAATGTGCCTCTCCGCAATTTGTATGGGGGAGTGGAATTGTTTGATCCAAATTAGGCCGATAAGAGACGTGCCGCGCCGGCGGAATAGTAGGCTCGCCGCAAAAACTTTTTTATTATCCTGCTGCGGCATCGCGTAGACAGGAGGATGTTTCATCGAGGCATATTGCACAAACGCTGTTTACGTCGTTGATTTGTTATTCAATATAGCATTATGAGAACGACTTGTCATTTGGGCGCGGGCGGCGAGCGGCGCCACGCGGCGGCACGTGCCACAGGGTTAATGCGTTTCACGGCGCGCGCCCACTAGCGCACACCCGGCGAGCCAGCAACCCATATTGCGCACCTTTATTTATCGTCCCGCATTTCCCCGCAAGACGAATGTTCTCCGTAAACGGGAAACTAGCGGGCAGCACTCTGCCGCTAATCCTCCGCCGCTCGAGCGCGTCCTCAACAATACCGCCCAAAATGCTCGGCGATTTAACAAAGGAGCCTTCGGTAGGTACTTTAAATTAAATGTTCGGCTTTACAATTCGACGGAATGTATAATGAATAGCACCGTAACATCTGTTAACGAAGGCGAACGATCTAGAAAGTTTTCACGCGCGGGAATAACTAATTGCGAAGGTTGGAATTCAATTTATGGTTTCTAGTGCGCCTCCAGGGAGATCACGCCACGCTGAAGTATTAATAATGCAAAACAGTGTCACGGAAAGTTTTCGATTCCAAATGCAAATTGAATTAGGAAACAAAGTTGTGAGTGTTGAACTTTCGCTTTGTCATCATCGGCTGTATCGCGATTAACACCAATTTTGTTAGCTATTAACATAGAAACCACCAACACAAACCAACTTCTAATCTTTATGTCAGTAGGTACTGTCCGAACTACAAAGTTCTCTATTGTCAAAGGAACTACAGTCACAACACGCAATCTATTTGCAGTTTGAATGCATTGGATCCTATCATTATGGACGACACTTTGCAAACCAAACATATTCAGATCCACACAAAGGGGAGGATAAACAGGCAGCATCTCCACGGAATCCCGCGTCTCGAACCACATTGTTCCATCGGATAGGTAGCACGAGCGAGTCCATATAAAGATGCGAGAAAACGGCATCTAGCCTCCCCCAGAAACTCGATATCGCTCGACGCGAATGGATTACACCGGCCCGCCTGAATTACAGAAACCATACGCAGTCTTGATACATTGAGGCCCCCGTATTAGGAAGGATTAATTCGGTTACATTCCAAATGTATTCGGCATTACGTCAACGTGAAAGATTGCATGTTTAATCATTTTGATATTCGCGTTGAGGAGGATGATTACTTTTAGTACGGGTTCGAGAAAGTAGAACAGATTTTATTAACCCTTCTTGTCTATGTAATTTATGTAAGAATTTATTACATTCAGAACATATATCAAGAAACTATAACGATAAAAAAGATACCATCGACATTGTTCACAACAACATGAAATGAGCGCACCAGAGCTAGCAGAGAAACGCCATAGTTGTCGTTGCTGTCGAAGTGAAGCGGTATAACCGAATAATGGCAAAATAGCGGACGTCGGAGAGCGCTTTTTTAATATTCATACGGAGGTGGTCGCGGTTTGGCGCCGATGGAAAAACGCAGAGGGTAGGGCACGCCCTCCATTTCCGAACCTAAACTGCCCTAGCCACCACTCTTTTGTCTTTTAATTTCCTGTCCACCAGAGTGCGCTCCCATTGTGAATTTTGCTTTCGTGAGCTTCGTTAACTTATATCGGCCTTTGTTGTTGCCTATTGAACTTTTCCATTACCGACGTCATCAATTGAAACCGCTAAATTCGTTGGAAAATTCTCGTCGCAGAAATCGACGCCCCCCTCTAAAAACAATATGAACAACGACTCGATTCCCATTTTCCTTTTATAAATCGAGTATGTTTTCAAGTTTTTGTTTTGTTTTCGTTCCGATGAAGCTCTTGAAATGGAAATTAAATATTTCCTTATTGAAAAGTTTCAGAGTTATAACATTTAGATGCGGATTTTAATAATTGTAAGAGACTTTCTTCCGTTTCTAACTGAATGCAAACAAGGATTTTAGGTGAAGTTTATTCAGTTATTTTCTTTTTAATACTGTATTACAAAGTTCGTAAGATTGACGTTTTCCTCAACAACTGAGGCGAGGATTGTTAATTTACGTCACGGATCAGCGCTCATTACCGTTTTCCTATTCGTGTGTCGCCACGTTCTAATGAACTCGTTTTTTTAGTTAAAATTCATTGTACTCCGTCGTTTCCTGTTCCATTTCCATAACGCGTGCTTAGTATTAGTTTCACATTTATGGAATATTAACCCGACGACCGCTTTGTATAGCGGTTACACTCGACCCGGCACAACTGGCGACCTTCCTAATTACACCATAACATCTAAACACCGTTTAGGCCGCGACGCTAAGGGATGCCCGTAATTTATTATACAGTTTCGCTTACGAAATTCAATATCAAGGGTTTCGTATCTCCCCGGGGTATTAATAGGACTGAACGTCATCGGCACCATTTAAATTATTATCAAAACTATCGGCTTACCTCTGCCTCTCGTCCTTTCGGCCTAATTGCGTCGACGAGCCAATCGGACTCACCGAACCAAACGGTCTTTACTAAAGTTATCACGGTGTTAATACAACTTGAGACGTTACTAACACAAAGGAAGCTTTACGAGGGGCTGAGACAATAAAACCAGTGTAAAAGTCGGCTAACCGCTCCTCTCGCCCTCCCACAGAAAATATCTTAGCCCTCTCCACTTTTATGAGTTGCTTAAGTCGTGCTCTGCCGTTTTTAAAATAGTCTTCTGGAGTTAAGCCGAAAACTTTTGTGCTCAACATATTGAAATAGAAGATGTTTCATTGTGAGCATACGGGTAGTTAGGGGAATTCTGCGATAAATGTGTTTTGTTGCATTCGGGGTGCGTACGTGTCGTATTTGACGCTCGTAAGTAGTAGTGTGAGTGGCGGGCGGCACTAACGGCTATAATGAGAAAACTTGGCCGGCTGAGGAGAATGCGGCCCGCTAGTTACTCGCCGGCCGGAGCGGAGCGGCGTACGTTCGTCTTTCACTACTCGCACAATGAGTTCTATTAGAATGAATGCCTGCGTCTACATACGTTATGAACCTAAGTACGAAGACGCTTTAATATTTTAGTACTCTAACGTGAAGTTTTCAAAGACAGTTGAGCCAAATTGGCAGTTTTCGTACAAAACTGAGTTGAGTCAAACTAAGTTAATAAAATCACATCAATGCTAAAATGCAGTCTCATTAGAGCCACTAATTAAACCAAGCAAGTAAGTAGGTAAACAAAAAAAGTTTTGCATATTCTCATTAATGGCTATTTAAATGAAAATCTCGCTAGTGCCTGGTAAAGTGTTAAACTGTGAAAGAAACTTTTAATTTGATCCCGGGAATTCAAACGTCCTTGACTTGAAAGTGCCTAAGTTAGCACGCTCCGCGCACTCCTGTCTAGAGTCCTCGCCTTAACAATCTGCTACCTGTAAGCTAAAATACTATGTACCAGCACGAAAACTAAATTACTAAACAAGAACTTAAGAAATTTACTTCATCAGAAGCAATTAAATTTCTTAGAACCGGTAATCCATCTTATCGATGGTAAGTCTACTGAGCATGTAGAAACATCATCACTGCAAAATATAAACAAGACTACTTATTTTCTTTAGTTTGAAGATAAGATTATTGAATTTATCTCTATGTATAATTATTTTCTATGATATCAACGGCTCATAATTACGATTATAACGTAACATCAGGCATCAAAGTGGGGTGCCGCTAATCGATGCTGCAAATCGATGCTCAATTTAATCAAAGGGCTATCGACTTAGAGCAGGTTTAAGCGTTGCCGATGAGCAGCGTGCTCGCGCCCTAATCGCCGCTGCTAACAAATTTTAATATCACCGGGTTCCACACCTGCCGATAGTTGCACGCCCCGGCACTATTGATTTTGCAATCAAAGCCCCGTTAGAGAGCCACGCCACTTCCCCGCGATTATAACCAGATTTATTAATTTATTACCGGAACACTCTTCCCAACACAGGAAATACATTTTTTGAGTACACATTGCCCACATTGCTGCATCCACTACCACATTTTTATGTAGTTCAAGTTTCTAACAGACTCCTAACTAGGATTTCCTGTCCTATAAAAACTAGAGCCACCGCAACTCGGTCCAGTGCAAATAAAAAGTAAGCTAGTTCATTAAAGCACAAAATAAAGTCACCTATGTGGAAAACGACGAGTCTATTTTATGTCCCCCTATTACTTTAATGTCTAACGTTAACTAAAGAACAGGAGAAACGTCACGTCGTTACGTTTACAATGCAGAATGTTGCCACAAAATATCTTTCGTTCAGATACGCCCCCGCGACGACGGCTTACGGTAAAGAATAAAAAAGGAACTTTAGCGAACAAAACGTCTACACAATTCCATTTTCTCTTTCAGCAACAGAGCGAGTCTTAGTGAATCAGGCTCCTGTATGGGCGCCTTTATAAACGCAATAATGAGGAGTGCTAAGGCGGTATTCAGGCGTGCGCCCCTAACGAGAGGTGCCGATGAATCGCCCATGAGCCGAGCACAAAACTTGCCACTTGGGGCGGTAATGGTGAGCGGGCGATGGCCGCCACACGCGCCTCCGCGCCGCCGCCTCGCCGCCGCCTCGACACCGACTCGACGCCTCGCCAAAGGGCTTTTAGCGAGCACCAACTTGCTTTCGCTTTGACTTTCATCGCTGAGCGAGGATTAGGCGTGCCCTGGCGCGATTGGATGCGGCCCACGGATGAATAGTCAATGAATTTAGGCCAAGCAACGGCGGGCGGCGCAAATTAAAAGCGTACTTGTTTACATTTAACTCTATTTCAAAAAAGTGTCTGCGCTGATTCGTGCTGGGAAAAGTGAATGCGTCGTGGCGTGACTTGCATCGTAAACTGGACTGTCTAAATTAAACCGTTGTTCTATAAAACATTTAATTCTAGTGAACTCAACGTGTTTTCACTGCTTTCATTCAGTGTGTAGCAATAAAGCTTGCTTTTATTCCCGAGAGCTTTCAAGAATAGGAGTTTGCATCTGAAGGTACAGGATTTCCGCAGTACTCGCCGCAAGTCTACGGATCGCGGTACACGTTTGAAACTCCAACTTCGACTTGTGTAGACAAGAATAAAAAAAAAGCTATGAATTGTTTGACTGTTATTAAAACTTTTCCTTTGAAAAAATATAAGTACGTATTCTACATAAACATTAAAAGTTACTGTTTGCATTATAAGTTTTGAGAAAGAAGGTTAGGCGCTCCAGGTTTGAGTGGAACTTGCAAATGACGTGCTTACGTGACAGATATCGAGCGATCGTTCAGTAAGCCCGCAAAACGGTCTCAGCCTAAATGAAGACGCGACGCGACGCTCATCTAAAGCATACTGCGAAATTAGTCAATCCTATCGCAGGCATCTTTAACGGAGTCGGTGAGGCTGAATAATGAAATAGCTCGTTGAGACGGCGGATAGACGGTATCGACACTGTGGCCCATTGGAACGCGATCGGGCGGCCGAGCACAAGCGAAAATCCCACGGATTCCGTGTGAGATATCTGGCTCCTCTTTTAGGGTTATTAAGTGAAGTGGGTTTTAGGGAAATGATCCGACGAATAAATCTACTCTCCCTTGAAATGGAAAAATCTGTGTTCTCCCTAAATAAGGAATGCCCATGAAATAAATTAGACAGGCTCATATATATTGTCTTCATTGCTTCAGTGGAAGAATCCTGACGGATAAAAATCCATGCTCGTGTGGCCCGATTGCCAATAAGGAGAATGGAAGCAGAACAGTTATCGTTGATAAAACCGTTGTTCTTCGTTTATACGAAAGGAAGTTGGATGATAATATTGTGATTGTAAATAAAAATTGGATTTCTGATACAATGGGGCAACGTGCTGAGATAGAGCGGAGCACGACTGCGGACTCGCTACGGGGAATTGTTTTTCCCGACAGATAATATTTTTAATTAATATTTTAGCGAATATCTACAATATAATAGATACGAAGTAGGTATGGTATCGACTCTTAACAAATACCTATTACATGTTTGTTTGTTGTCACGTTGTTTATAACGTAAAGCTGTAGATATTTTTGTAATAATTTTTGATACAAGATCTTTTGAGAACAATCTCACACACAGGCCGTTTTAATAATTTGCCTTTCACTACTGCTACACCAAAAACTAACTAGGTACCAGAGAATAATTAAAAAGCTACGAAAAAAGTAGTTCAAACAAAAAAATCAGCGTACACCGAATATCATCTCCCAATCTTCGCAAACTGACATATTCATTCCTTTCCTCTGGTTTTATTAAAGGCGAATACAAAACGCGGCGGGCCTCGCCCGAGCGGGCACAAAGCCCGATGCACACCCAGGAGCTAAGCTTACCCGGGACTCCGCAAGCGTAACTTGCAACAAAATCCCGCGTTCACGTTTCCATCCCGTATTGCAGTGTACCGAGGATCTCCTTTAACGTATTCCGCGTTGCAACCGAGACGGCGGGGTTAGGGCGCGCGGTGACGGTAATGCGTTTTATGAATGAATGAACGAATGAATGGGAGGATTTCACTTCCAACTAACCGTTGGTTTGAGCAAAAGCGCAGCCGACGCACCGGTAAGATTTTTACGGCTTTGACTGGAGCTTCCGCGTTTGGTTTGCAACGATAAATTTTGAATAGTTTTGCTGTAATGTCGTCGCACGGAAAATTGCTGTAACACAAATATTGGCTCAATTTCATAGTCGACGTGTCGTAGTGAGTACCGTTGCAGTTTATTACGGTGCATAAAGTTCGAGTGAGGGAACACGACACTTCAGTTGAGACAGCATAAAGAGGACGAGGTGATTTAGTGAGCATGTCTCGAGGATGGCATTCTTGGATTAAATGACTAGCACATATAAATTTTGTTAACCCTCTACATGTCACTCAAAATTGACACTTGTAATAAAACCCTTCGGCACAATGGACGCTTCAATGTTTTTGTACTTGTGCTGTAGGCTTAATAATCATTATTCATGACTCATATATTTAAGAGCTAAATAGATCTTCCAACTTGTGCTGCATTTTTTTTTCTTTTATAGCTTTATAACAATAATTCATTTGTATTGTGTATACTGTTAATTAAATGCCACATTATGAGCCTTAACAGCAGAAGTGTTGAGGTGCATCGCTATCATTGCTTCAAAGAAGTGTGAAATCGACCTACCCAGTGAGGCGAGCCTTAACTAGGCTAGATATTTATTAATGAATGCGCCTGCAAACGGTCGGCGACACTCAAAGGACAGATGATTCGATTAATTCCATTTTCCGTGTGGACGCTTTGATTGCGAGTGCAACAAGACCGAAACTGTTTTCTATCAACCTACTTTGTGTGTCGTTGGCCTTACAAAAAGAAATAAGTGTCAGAGATACGAGGAACGGAGATGTGACTTCTGATTTTACGTGATTTGTTTCCTTCTGTCTTTTGCAAACAGTTTTATCAAAAACTCTTATTTGAGGTAGATACATGCTTATATTACCAGCTGTGTCATTGAACGACATATTAATTATGTGCATAACATTAGGTAAACTAGTCTAATGATAATTTGTCTAAGGTACCAGATTAATCATTTTAACCTTTATTTACCTTTTTTTATTTAAATTTTATACACCTACTACACATGCTGATGAATAACACAATAACCTAATGTACCAATCTCCAAATGGTACCTAAAATGAGGTGTGATAATATTAAGCCATTTATAACATTGCACGTGCGATTAGGACTAGTACATACGCCTTGAAATAACATTAAATTTTATACCATACTAGCTGGTGCCCGCGACTTCGTCTGCGCAGGTTTAGTATTTCGAACAATATGTTGACAAATTGTAGCCTATGTGTTATTCTGATGTATAAGCTATATTATTGTAAAGTTTCATTAAAATCCATTCAGTAGTTTTTGCGTGAAAGAGTAACAAACATCCATACATCCATACATACAAACTTTCGCGTTTATAATATTAGTAGGATTCAAGAAATAACCTACACGTAGGCATAGTTTTCTACATAAGTAGGGACTAAAGAATAATATCTTATTGTTATACCCTAACTGTCGAATTATTCAAACTTAAAACGCATTATATTTTTTATTGTCTGCTCAACCTTAACATCGACGTTTAAAACCTTTTAAGTAATAACTTTTAAAGAATAGAAAGCTGGTCGCTGGTTCATTGACGAGTTTTTCATGCAAATCGCCGAAGATTTTCACGGGACTCAACGCTGAATTTTTTACCTTCAATAACATCTTAGCCCTTTAAGACTAATAAGTTCAGCCTTTCTGAATTCTCTATGCGTAATTCATTGATTTTATTACATAGAATATTAATGCCGCTTTCAAAGAAAATAACAGTTTTTTAAGTAATCTTATCTTAAAATCTTGAAACTAATAATATTTAAGCAAAAATTTCTTGTAAGTCATAAACAATTTGCATAAGAATTCAACTTTAGCATTTTATGGTAAAAAAAACCTGAACTCGTTTCTATTTTCTATGAAAAATTCTAACAACACATCTAAATTCCTGAGCCGCGCATGCGTCCTGCAAGTGGCGATTATAAAAACATTGACTGCGCAAGCACATACACCGTTACCAGGGGTATCACGTTATTATGTGACATTCTTCAAATTCTTTAGTTTTAAATAAGTGTTACTAATATGAGGTTATTTTTGAGATGTCCCAATTTTGATTAAGAAAGTCAAATTACAAATTCTCGATGTGTCAAAATTTATGGTTGTTAATGCCACATTTGATCAACATTTTCACTGTATAGAACTGTGTGGTAACTTTACATAGTACCTACTATGTGGTTGCTACAGAAGATTTAAAGTAGAATTATAACACAAACACAGCTAAGAAAACACAAGGATACGTCCATCAATCCGATGCAAATATCTCCACTGAAGAAGGAAACATAAAATAGCGTGCTAACAATGTTCAAAAACTTCGTACAGCGGACATAATATTTTACTATAAGCGGCGATAACTCACGATTGGTTAGACGGCAGCCCTGCGGTAGCCAGCCCTATGGTAACTATGGTAACAGCTAGGCCGTTTTACAACCTGTCTGACAGCTGCTTCCTTTCCATTTACTGCTGACTGACGAGCAAAATGTAACAAACGTAAGTGCGAACAAAAATAACGTCACTGTTAGTGGGATGATTATTTGATAGTCGTCGGTTTACTCTTTATAGATAAGCAAAAATAAGAAAATTAGTAAGAAAGGCTCTTAAAATCAGGTACCTATCCACAGATTGGGAACAAGGACGAGCTGAGATTGAAATCACAAGTTTGGGAGTACAGAGTAACATAGCTATTATTCTCTTCGATAAGATAGGAGGTTAACTACATTGAAGTTTACTAGAAAAATAAACAGGTACTCTACACCAGATGGTACGCAAGTATGAGTAGGTACTTCACGGAATATGATTCTAAATTAAATACTTAGTTCAAGAGTCAGCGACGTTAACTTGAGATGATGCCTGCAATAGGGTAGTTTCCTAAAAAATAATAATTAGTCCGTCTTGTAGATTGTCCAAAATTAAGCGATACGTATTTTTTCTTTTTTAAATTGGATCAGAACTTGTTAAGATATAGCGTGTTAAAGTTGAGTGTGACGTCACAAGTTGCTACAATTTTCAGGAGACTGTGACGTAAAAGGCCCCCACTCCTAATTTTTGAAGCGTATTATCTTTGTCATTTTATGTTTAATTAAAAAAAGAAAAAATACGTATCCAATATTTTTTGATTATCTAAAAAGCGGACTAAATATTATTTCATTATTTCGACCCTGGACACTACCCTATTAAGATTACAACCCATATAAGAACCATAACAACCTACTAAAATTCCGTAGTTAACAGCGTTGAATCATCTTATGAATTCAAAGAAATCGGAAGGCAGATTAAATTGCTCAGATTATATTTCGAAAGTCACAACATAATAAAATAATATAATATACAACGCATCCGACGATTCAAAAAATAATTCCGGGAACGATAGTCGGACCATACAAAATATCTTATTATAATGGGGCACAATATTATCCGATACAGTGCACAGCCATGAGATAGATATCGCTTGAGCATTCATAAAGTACAGGTAAAGGACGCTAATGATCAGATTAAGATATCAGAATTTAAAGCACTATAAAATGAGAGTCACCTCGCGACCTCCACTAACAAACAACATTAATAAACAAACTTGATAATGTTTATATTTAGATAATTCGAACTTTACTGTTGTCGCACTAACAAGGTTACGTGACTTTATGCAGTAAAAGTTTTAAACCAGAGTCGGTTCACGTGTGAAATCGGAACTTGGTTCCCATGATACGATATATTAAACGTCAAAACTACATGCATATAGGCGATTCTGAACGGTCTCCCACGAAACGTTATGGCCTACCTCAGTGGCGGAGTCGGCCGTTAGCTGAGGATATCTATGCTCTGTTACACAATATAGTGTATCGAATATCGCTGTGACCGACTCGCGTACTCAAAAATGTAGATTGACGTGGGCTTATGGACCGTGAAACCGCGGTTTTTCGGACCGTGTGAAGATACCCGAAAATAAAGAACGTAAAAAAACAAAAACAAGTATAAACACGACGTTTAACACGAGGTACTTTTAGTTTAAAATGTCAGCTTTTCCTAGTAACTTTATGCAACTTTTAATCGAACGGAAAATATGAAAGACTCGGTAAACTAATTAATTTTTAAAGTACTCTGTGCTATAAAACTTATTGACCTCATTTTTTCAAATCAAAGTATTCAGAGTGAAGAATGTTTAAATACCGTTAATTAAAAACTTTAGTGCAGGGAATGAATTGGTAGTTTCCTTTAAGTATTCATGCTTAACTAGAGCAGAATTCTTTCTTGGTTAAAAGTATATGGCAAGTAAAAAGATCCAATCTCTTGTTTATATATGCACTTTACTTTCAGTAAAGTACAAGAGCTGTATCTGTAGTCAAACACAATAGCATCAAAACCAAAAGCGTGGAAGACCCACGTAGTACAACTTCCTAAAATATTCGAAGACAGTAAACCAACCCAAAGTTGTGGTGAAAAAAAAAACAAGCGTATTCCGTTCCATCCAGTATCAAATGTAGATTAACAAAGTTCTCACCGACGCGCTCCACTGCCCATCAATATAAAATCTTCAAAACTTCCATAATTATTTTCCAAGTGAACCAATACAACAATTACACAATTCGATACGTTCTCTGTGATTTGATCCTATATATTACGAGCTGTAAAAACTATTACGAGTTCTTTATAATTGTTAAAGCAGTTTTTATGACTCGAATCGGCGTGAAGTGAAAACAAAATGTTTTGGAAACTAATGCGTGGCCGACAATTATTTGCGTTTAATTATGGCCCCTATTAATTATTATGTGCACTTGTGAAGTGCAGGCTATTTGAAGTATACACTTTTATAGCACTATTAACTTATTGGGTATCTATACAAAGTGATAGATGATAGATTTGAAATTTTTTGACTACTTAGAATTTTACAGTTTTCATACAAATCTTGAATAGTACCTAGATTTTTACAGCTCGATAGGCTGCTATGGTTTATGTAGTAATTTTATTATAGTATATTGAATATTGAATTTACCGCAAGTAATAAAACGGGTTTTTAGTATTTATTTTAGCACAAAAAATACCGTTACGCGCATAAAATAGTACCAACACAGGCGGAACCACGGGCAAAAACTATTAAATCAACAACACCGCAAGAAGTAATCACTTCGCTAGAAACGGTGAAAAGTTAACTACGTACAATTTTCTTCCTGAACCAACACAGAACATAAACTTCAGAACTACAATAGCAAAAAAGATTAAAGATTTCCTTATCAGTTAGAACACTTGTTTCGTTGTAAACACGATAGGCAAGCAATTACGTGCCTCGAAAATTCAACGGTACGTTTACTTTATAAGGCATCAGCGAAACTGTTATAGGTATATAACATAAAACATATCGTTGGCTCAGTCGTGTCCCTATTCGAATTCACGTCAAGTCGACATACTTGTAATTCAAGGCGGGACCCCGGCAGTACGTATTGTTTCACCGACTGCTTCTTAAGGCAATGTTCAGTTGTTCAGCTCCAAACGTTTATTGATAAATCAGAATGGGCATTCAGACTGAACGGGCGGTAGTTACGAATTAATTTGTGGTCATTATGTTGTGTTTATTGAATCGTATTCATGTTAGTTATCCTGTGGGTGTTAGTGTCTAGATTTAGGTCGAAGTTAGCGTAATTTCTTTGAAGTTTTTTGACCCGGTTAATTAATTCAACAGATCTCAATCTACACACACAATGTTTTATTGAGGTTGCTAAACGAGACCGTTTAAACAAAAAAACACGACAACGTAAAGCGCCCTATAAAATTCCACGCAACACAAAAAACTTCAACTGCCATATTTTGAGCACAACACACAAACACAGACAGTAAAACAATAATATAAAAGAATCATAACCGATTCACATCGTTCGTTATCGGATCCAATCAGAGTAATTAAAATAAACGTAATCGTTAGGATAATGGCCGGTAATAGGGCGAGCCGCAGTAAGTCAGTGAAACTGATTACAGGGTACAGACACCGTCGGTTTCCAATAACAGTATAGAACTGTTAATTTGGTATAACATAAATTGGATGGCTTCGGACAGCCCTAGACTTAACTAGACAGCAATAAAATGGAACATAAGCACCGTTCCGACGAACAGTGAATAGAGAAAAGTTATGCGTTTGAACTTTTCATACTTGGGTAACAGTTTTTGTAATAGGATTAATAAGGCCTGAGAATGTAAAACAAAATTGTGAATCTTAAAAATATTCTATAACCTCAGCTCTCTTCTACTAGCCCAAAGAACATTTGATCTCAGGCAGGACAAATTACTCATTTTCCCTTTGCTACTGCAGACGAAACTACAATACTCATAAACTTTATGTTATTATTGTTATAAAAATGAGTTGCTTTCACCTGATGAACTTAATCAAAGTTTATTCATTTGAGGTTAATCTCTTTCTCTTCAAATAATTCGAGCTTTCGCAGCCCTTCTTTGTTTACTAAGCAAGTTCAATAACAAAATGAGTATTAAAGAAGTAACATCGATATGAAAGGGGTTAATCAGGCATCGGTGTACACCTAAAGGAATTATCGTCATCAAAGAGAAAACAGACCCAAAAACGTATTAGTCTCGAATCTCGCTCCTAATTGCAACATTTATGCAAACCAATTTCGGGCGAATCTAATTTCGTCATGTATCTACAGGCCACGTAAACCGCTATGGAGATGACGGACGTGGGCTTCCGTCCGAGATGCTCCTCTTCATTAAGAGAGAGGGGCGGGGCGGCGGGGCTGCGATGGCTTTATGGGACAATTTGCATTTACACGAGCTCCGGCACAGATTACGGCCGCACTTATCCGCCAGTCGAAATGAGGCGCTTGCCACCCCACGCCGAACAACCTACGACCAAACAAGCCTTTGTTTATATTCCCTTGTATTTTTCACCCGCCATTTGTTTTGACGGCCCATTTCTAAAACATGAAGGTTTTGAAACCCCGAAAATACTTTACGACGGCCACAGCGGGCACTTTTGATTTTTCACGAGCGCTTTTTATTGTTACCTACCCTGACCAATCGGATATACGTAAAACAATCGTTTCCAAAGCGCCCAAACATTGAAGTCACATTGTGTTTGAGTATAACAATGATAAAAAAACCGTTCATGTGAACGTATTGTTGCAAAAAGTGGTCGTATTTGCACAAAAATATAAAAAAGTTTGTTATAAAATGGAGAGCGTGTATTCGTATGGGTTTTTAGTTTCGTGTATGCGAACACGTACACTAAATAGCTGTCGCAAAGCTAAAAGGTCTAACAAAGAGCAAGCCACAATAGCTGCAAGGCACATATAACTGAATATATATCGAACGCAAATCCCAACTGACCCACTTACGGACAACCACCTTTGAATCGGCCTGACAAAAGCATGTCGCTGCAAGAACATTATGTCGGACCGGCCGTCGAGCCTCAATTTAGAGCCCGCATGGACCTATCTAGAGATCACGTAGAACGGCGAAGCAAGCCCTGAAATCTACATACTAAAGGTAACAGCTATCGAATCAAGTATCACCGACGAGGTAAATGTTGGAGCTATTACTGCAAACGATAGTGGAAACGAACCATTAAATTTTATCACGAAGCTCTGATTCGAAATAGGTAACTGCTATTAACCTTTGTTACTACAAGTTAGTAAATTGCGAGAAATTGGAGATAGATAATTTGCCGCTTTGAGATACAATAACCTTTAGAAGTTCAATGTAACTTGAGATTAAGATTTGTTTTCAAGTTACAAATAATTACTTTATAAAGTTATGCTATATTTTATTTTAGCAGTTTCATAATTAAATTACGTGGCATTGCCTCTGTTCATTATATCTGGTATGATATTGGAAGATTTTAATTGAAAACAAAAGCTTAACAAAGTTGAATTGTTGCCTATAACTTTGAGCATAACTGCTTCCAAACATTGACTTAGCCGGTCGGTTTACCTAATTTAGAACAAAATATACTGGCGCTCCCGTGCACCTAAATGACTGTGAAAATGGGTAACCTTTGCGTAAAAGCGCTGCAAACAACACCTTGACCCACATAGCTTTAATTAAAATTCTGCTTCATCACCTCAGGAAAATAAACAAGCCTGAGAAAATGTGACGACGAAAAATAATCTTGTCCGTCATTATAATAATGGCCTAAGAACTAAGAACTAAGACCAACTAGTTCATGAAGCTATGTCCCTTCGCAAATAACACAAATGAAATTATACTACAGTCAAGATTAATTTCGAGATTTAATTAAGTAATTACGTTGTCCGAGAACTTTTTACGACAGCAAAGCTAGCGGTCAAGTTAAATAAATCGTGAGCTAATTTTGTAAAAGTAGTTTTAATTTCAGCCGTTCTTTCCTTAATGAGAGAGGGAAAGTAATTAACTTATTACAAGCTGACACGTTCTGTTTCGCAAGTCATCTTTGGATTGATACACACCCATCATGACTTAGAATTGGGTGTGTTTAAAGGTAAACCATTTCTATAAAGTATACTAACTGATCGTATAAATAGCTGAACCAATATCATGAAATCTCCTTCCAAAGATAGTCATGAAACGATGTCCAATTAAAATGAACCTACCTCATCTTAAACAACATTGCGGTGCACATAAATATTCATTGTGCAGCACCCGATAGTCCTATTTGTCGTACTGCCGCTTGTCACTACTGCGTATGTATCCTACCAGGCCAAGAATATTGTTTGCTATAAATCACCTATTTATAGGACGATGAAGAGAAATTATGCTCCCTCAAAATGCAAAGAAACATCGCAAAACTAGATTACCTTGTTGGCCTTCCACAAACATTTACCTAATTAAGTGTCCAAATGCCAAACTAAACTCTCTTTAATCAACACTAGCTAGCAGCCGACAATTTCAGACGAATCCCAGGCGTGCCTCGCCACTGTACATTTGGGGGCGGCCATACGTGTGATTGACACATTCGAAATACGCGTCATTCAAACCACGCTTTAAATCTGTCTGAAAGCGAGTGTCGTTGAAAAATGATTGGTCATATATTTTGAACGGCAGTGTACGGAACACGGCGCGTTAAATGCCCATAAAGAAATAAAAGGAAAAATGTACGCTGTATCTTTATTATAATAGTAATAGTAATTTATTATGGCCAATTGACTGGGTTTGTCATTGCTCAGTGATGCGTTCTATTGTTAAACGAAGTATTAAGACATTATTAAGACGGCATTAATTTTTGACAGCGACAAGAAGTTTTGATGGTTTTGTTGTATTGTGATACGTGCACACTGAGAGAGGAATGCTCATCATTATTTAAGGCATAATGAGGATCGATCACTTTTAACCTTTTCAAATGATTTGTAAAGACTGTAATAGCAAAAGTTGTAGCTAAATGAAAAATGAAACCAGATGCCTGGTCGAGATTGGAAAAGAAGGGGGACGAACAACAAAATTAAATATAGGATAGCTATAAGAAAACATCTAATTACCAACTCGAACACTAGTATTAGTCCAGCAATTACAAAGTCTAAGGCTTATTATAAAACAACAACAAGACGGCGAGTACACAACTAAAAACAAAAGAACACCGTGACAAATAAGGCCAACTCCACACCACACGACAAACTGTTGCGACTGAGAAACGAAACAGTTTTTCAATTCCGCTACAAATGGTGTAACATTTACAAAGCTTTAAGCTTAGAGAGAACACAAATGGCTGGGCACAGGTGTTGCTTTATTGAAAAAAAGATACAAATTACCCCTTTCTACGCAATTTGATGGAGGATTGATGCCTTCACAACGAGAACTTGGGTAAACGGTCCGCAGATTGTTTCTTGTTTTGTCTTTTCCACGTTTTTCTTGAAAGTCTTTGGGTTGCTTGCATAAATAATCATTTTGTTCTGTTTACTGAAAACGTTTGTTAGCAATGAGATTTTCTTTTGTACTGACAATTTATTTTCCTGCAGTTGTGTCTAAGATGTCGTCATTTATCTTTTATTTACAGAAGAGATTGTTCCAATTATCTACTTTATTTAGAGAATTCTGCTTACCTAATGGTGGGCAGGGCAGCTTGATGTTATAACGTGGTGATACTTGAGATCATGAGCTCAAAGTAAACAAGATAAATCCTGAAACAAAAGAAACAATATTATGAATAAAAACATTTATTTACATCTGTAATGTTTCTACTTAACCCGCCAACTTTATTATCTTTCCGGATATCGTTACATTATAAAGCATCGATAAAGAAGTTCCTGCCTTAGAGCTCTATAAAACAGACCTTCATAAACAAGCAATAACTTTTATACGCCGCCATAATTCGTTTTCTTTCCCATTTCTCTGAATATGATAGAAAAGGTCAAGTAAATTATTTTCATAAATAACATTATTTCTTCTTCATAAATCATGTTTTACAGAAGGGCGGCTAGACGAAAATACATGACGAAAATTAGTTCACGTACTCCGAATTTTCAGAGGAAATCGCTGATGAAATAAAACGAAATATATCGCAGTAAAATTTCGTTTCTGTCGGGCAAAAGTCAAACGGTACCCGCATCGCGTCGGTCCTTAGCGATAAAACTTCGTCGGGGTTACATTCAGAATTCCAAAACAAAGCGCAGTGAAAAGTCGGCACACAGATGGCGCAGGTGTCCTCGGCGACTCGCACGTCCTCTAATCAAGCGGAAATGTGTGCTTGGACGGCCGGCAGCCGGACGACCGGGCCGGGCCGCGCGCCCGCCGGACCGGTCGCGCCCGGCGCCACGCCACACCTGAGCGCTACAATCCCGCACCCGCCGGAATTTGAATCGGGTTCACATTCGGTCAATTCTAACAGGAAATTTAGATTCCGTTTTGAGCTATCTTTCTGTTTATACGCTTGACGTGCTTTCAGTCGCTTTTATATCAATATCTTTTGTTACGTACTTATAGTAACGTAGCACTGTATGGCAATAAAAAACACTACGATAACCCAGTCAATTTAACAATTCAAAACGGGTTTATATCATAGCTTTAAATTAATGTGGTCAGACAAAGAGCGGACTTGCCGCTTATCCGAGAGAAAGCCGGTTGTCGGTTATCGGTGCGTCCGACTGCATCGTGCATCAATCTTCACGGATGTAGGCACTTACTTAAAGTATCGAGTTTCCGACATCAAATATTTTCTTAAAAAAACATTGAGTTTAAGACCAAATTGACCAGAAACTGTAATCTGGTAGAATACCTACCTATTTTATTTTAAGTTTCAGGAAAGATATAAATTGTATTTTGTAACTAGGTACTCTGTAAAATTGACCTGTGATTTCATATCGGGCGCTTGCCGCAGCTATTTCATTTCCCCCGCCTCGCTGGCCGCGCAGACAGAACATTCTTTTGTTTCTGCTAACCGTGCCTCGTTACTAAGATCTTTGTAAACCTTTTGACATTTCGCTAAAAGGTTCATTTTCGCTGATTAATACTGTAATTCCATTGGCTGAGAACAAAAAGACAACAACGTTTGCACGGTTACGGAAGCGAGATGAGAGAAATTGTGGGAATTTATCAGGCACGTGCAGACCGGTCAGAATATATACGTACATGTTTAACACGAGTCTCTTAAAAAATAGTAACCCAGTTTTTGTGACTGTAAATCTATCAAACGCGATTGAACAAATAAATAGGACCGCTAAATTGATGGGTGAGTGGTTACAAATAGTTTTGGTGCTGTTTGCGGTGTCGAGTGGTTTTATCATCCCGTACATCTATACCGTTTATTTACTAAACGAATTTTACATTCCGGGAACTCGTATTAAATGCTTAAGTAGGGTAATTACCTATAATCAGGTTCTGCTTCGTTGTATATGTGGTTTCCTCAACGAGATAAGAATAACTTGAATAATAGACTATCACCGTTTATTTGACGTTAATTATAACACTACAGCTTATTATACAACACAGGAATTCACCTCATTAACTCTGAAGATAAAAAATAATGGACACACACCATCTCATTATGGCGACCAGTTTTAAAAAGATATTATTTTAATAAAATGGCGCCAGCATTTACCATTATAACCTCTCTGAAGAAAGAATTCGTAAGAAAGTTCGAAATCCAAAAAGTGAACGTTTCAATTTCATCCCTCGAACGCGTTCGGATACATTTCCCAACTGACTTTGTTCTGCGACGCCATTGTCATGCAGAACGCTGTAGCAAAGTTGTAGATGCATAAATTATGTTATTTTGTCGTTTATTATTACAAGCGTGAAGTTAAGCAGATAGAGATACTTCGGATTGTTTATGTAGACATTTGAATGGATGAATAATAAAGTGGGTTTGGAAAAAAGTTTCGATTGAATAGAAAGGTCGTAATTTTCCGAGACCACCCGTATTCGAACAGTTAATAAATAGATCAGGCCACTATGTCCCACCCGTTACAGCTGCTCCAATCGATAGTGAGATAAGCACACCTTGTTTAGGAGACCAGCTACGAGCTTTTATGTCTTTATTACCCAATAACAGCGGTATAAATCGCACTGCGGGGCTACTCTCACTGATAGACGCAGACTGAAATTGAAATATCATTGCCATAAATTACATGACTTTTAAATATAGAATGAGAGTACACGATTTTGAGTAATCGATGTGAATGTAGAGGTCGACTGGAGTAGTTGTATTTTTTTTACTTTATTTAAGAGAATATGAGTAGACACAACATAAATAACGTAAAAACGCCAAACAATAATGCACATTAATGAAGTTTGCAGAAAGCTAAACAGAGTCAGTTGCCACAAAGGCGAGCGTCGAGGGCGGGCTAACAATCTAGCTCATTAGCAGAGGAATATCCTTTTAGGAAAAAAAACACACCCTAGATTAATTTGAGTTTTACTTCTGTAATATTTCGTCGCGCCAGTTAACGAGGTAACTCACCGTGCCTAACAAAGTTACATGATGCAACTCTTCGGAGCTTCAAAACCCTCCTTCGTCGCGATCCTTAATTTTCCTCCGAAACTTTTTAAATTTTACACTGCTTTTAAGATTCGCGACTCGAGTCTCCGAGAAACTATGTCGATGGTTCTGACATCTCGCCAGATGAATTTATTAATGATGTTTTTAATTAAGCTTTTATATACCGGCAAAGGTTCAATTTGTACGGATCTTACTTTTGAGTCGTTGAATTTATAATAATATTTCCTTTTGCCTTAAGTACCTACATACTAACCTTTTTAATATTCATGCTCGGTCTTTAATTACTGTATCCTAGACAATATTAAATATTCATAGTGTTACGAAATATTCATAGTCTAATTCGGTAAGCACACAATTTATAATAACCTGCCAATAAACTATCAAGATTATTATGAGCACCAGACCCCAACAATAACCAAATATTAGCAAGTTGTGGAACGTCCGTACCCTACATAAGATGCCCAATATTCAGAATAATCTGATTATGGGCAACGTAAGAGTATTATTTGAAGCTTACCGAACCCTCGACATTCTCACACGCAAAAGTTCCTTCAAAAATAAGTTCTTATACGTTTATATCGTGGTTAAATTTTAGTGCATGTCTATAGTCACTTATCTCAATGTCCATTGATTGTAGGCAAACATTTTTATTAGGTTATATTTTTATAGATTTATCCCGAGTGTATTAAGTGTTTTGTTATGCGTGGGATGCTGTTAAGTTGGCGTGGGCAGTTTATTTATTCACATGCTTTTGTGTCCAGGGCCTTTGTGATACCCTAGCATACAATTTCCTATGTAGAACAGGTAGTTTTTCAATGATTATATCGTTGATACCGGCCATTTGTAACGTCTGGCTTACATTCCTTGGCGTAATGTTAATATAAATATCCATTCGTTCGTTATTGCTGTTGTGTCTATTATGAATATTATCCAGTAGGAGGAAACTGTATTTTTTTGTAATATCACTCGTACTTGCTACATTGTATTGCTTCGTTCTTCGATTATTGTGGAATGTGTGTGAAGATTTTATGTAAAATGAGCGGACCGAAATATTTGATAAACCCATTATAATATTTTTATTTTCATCTTTATACTTTACTCTTATTGTAGTAGCTTTTGTTGAATATGGATAAATATCCGACCATAGCTACAACTGGGCAGAACCAGACTAAGTACTTCTTAAAAATTTTAGCAATGACTCATCCACATAAAAAAACTCAAAAAAGCAGCCACATGTCTTCTACGAAGCCATAACACAATCCGAGTTCTAAGAATAACTCTATCTTATTAACACCATTGAATCTCTTGCAATTATGTAGGCACCTGTATCACCATAAACGTAGAGCAACTTTTTAAAACCTGTATCAAAGATGTAATGACAGCTGCGTCTCATGTAATGTGATTGCGTCAACCATAACTCGTTTCAACTATTTGACAGGTGTAGTCTCTACTTGTCTATGGTAAATACGCCATTATACGTCTAACCGGCCAGTGTTATGTTTTTAATTTGAAACAGCAACTTGACAGTTCGAAATTTAAAATTCTCGTTGACATAAGGACTAATTTTGTATACTTTTTAAGAATTATCTTTGAATATCTTTGATTCTAAGGTTGACTTAAGAAAAGCTCTGGATACGCTGGTTCTTTTATTATAAGCCCGCGGGCGATTGGACCTAGTTTTTATGTAACTGGTTTATGTGATAATATTGTTAATTGTGTAATGTTTATTATAGTAGCCTAGGCTTTGAACTGATATGAACACCTGTCTGTATGTATTGTTAGTGCATCGAATGCGTTTTGATAAAAAAAGTCATGGATTTAATTTCCAGGGTACTCGAAATATTACAAAATATTACGAAGTTTATTAGCCAAATTATGTGGTACATTAAATACATTATTTTAATAGTTACGGATTTCGTAGAATGAAATTAAAAGCGACTTCGGAAATTATTGCCATTAAATTAAATACGCATACACAAATTAATGTTACATTTAATTCAATTACCTATAAAAGCATCGGTACTATAATTAAATGCAAATGATAAATCAATGATTCTGTTTCAATTTGCGAGCACAAACGTAATTGTACATTTGTATAAAATTATTTATTATTGTTACATTTTAACAGTCGTAACATTTACAAAGAAAACGGACAAGTCTAGATGTTGTCAGGAGTTTCAATTTCAAGGAATTCAAATGAAACAAACTGTCAGAATAATATGCTTTTAAGTTTGTAATAATAGTCACTGAGATAAATTGTAGCAGTTATTATATTTGTATTACAATAAATTAATGTCTGCAAACTATTTTAATCAACAGTAGATCTTTCCCGTCGACATAATATACGTCAGTTGAGTGTCTAATACAACAAACATGGGAGCTCTGGCTACAAACGAGCATTAAAACAATCACGTAATGATCGAGACAGACATACTCGCCGCCATTTAATTTTATTACCGCACAGTCTGGCGGGAAAGTGCAAACAATTTATAATTTTGTACTGCTTACCATTTTGTACACATTTATTAATTAGCTGTAGTACCTACGTACAGGCTGGGTGCTGAAATTGATTTTGTGCCATTTTTCAATCTCTCGACACTTTTATTTTGTTTGATTTGCACAATTATGTGGTTGTGCCGTTAAATTATTTAGTTTTTCTGCACATCTCTTGGTTTCAGAACTAAGCTATTTATTGTGTCATTGACATTTTTATAGGTAAGCTAGCTTAAGAAAGAAATGCATGCGAACACGTATGTAGACGTCGCGACGCTTATCAGCGTTAGTCACCCTGAACCGGTGAGCTGACATGCAGCCGCGGTGACTTGTAATAACGCAGTAATATTATGTAGACAAGCGTTATACTCACTCCCCCTCGGTCTACACGCGAAGCGGGGTGACACTGGGTACTGACGAGTGCACAAGTTATTTTTACACATTCCATTTATGTATTCCACGCCTGGATACAATTTATTTTATAAATGGAAGTGCTCAAAGGAAGTGCGGCTTCTGATTGTTTAATAACCAGATTGACAGCCGTCGACACGTGTAAGAAGTAAACTCAGAAACTTAACACCCATTTCCGATGGCAGTAGATACAGTAAAATAAAAATTCAACGATATTGCCTCTGAAAAATGTTTTTAATTCACCTGCAAAAAGGCTCTCGCGGAAATATTTTTCAGTTTTACCATAAGTAATCCGACCCAACCCCTGTTTTGCATAAAAAATATTAAAACGTTGCACAAATAAATATGTGCCCACCATTACTCTACTGGTAAATTTTATTATTAATTACACGGAGACTGACGGCATGCGGCGTTATGGCGGGTGAAAAAATGCAAAATATACATTTAATTTCGACCCTCGTGGCTAGGGGGCCACCTACTAATTAATTAGATGCCCACCTGCCGTAAAGCACCCTGTATTGTGGTGAGTTCGTGTTTAAATAAATATCTATGATTGCCGACCGTTCTTGGATTAATTGCCGTTTGTGTACAATAAACTTTAAACACATGTTATTTGAAATTCATTTAGGTGTTGAGTATTTTGAAAGTTCATTAATTGATATATGATAATCGAATTTACTATGATGCGTTTTAAAACTGACAAATATTTTTAATAAGTAGTAGGTGGTTCCAAACTTTATACTTGTAACTTAAAAGCTTAAGCTAGAAGCGAAGCAACAAGGTTAATAAAAAGTATTGAGTTCCAATTCACTCAAGTAGGAGCTCCGGTACACAAATAAAACAATGCATCATTGCATGTTGTCGCCTATTCCCAAGCGGTTGTCGGGTCTCGGGCGATATTTCGTTGAAAAATTGCCGCCGGCGTTGCTCGCTACTCGCTGGATGGGCGAATTTGTAAGTAATATTTATGAGGGCACGAGGCGAAATAATGATATGTATATTATTTGGGCCTGAGCGCGGGCGCCGAGGGAGCGCGGTCTAACAGCAGCATTTGTCAATGCCGCCCAGGTGGGCCAGCCCTGATCCTGTTATTACTTTATTTTTTGGTTCATTTCAATAACCTACGCAGCTTCTTATAAATGCCCACGTTTCTAAAGGCATTCCCTTTTATTGACTCGCGTGTGGTCTCTCGGACATCGAAGTGGCCTACGTATAATTATATTTATTTCCAGGACCTTCTCAACAAAATTTGTATGCTCTCATATTGTATTGTACTACAGACCTATCGACCACTTTGACCAATTAAAAAGCCATATTTCATTAAATTAAGAATTCAAAAGGGTCGTCAGACGAGAGATGAGACAAGTGGACATGTCAATTATAAAAGTTGATATTTTCATCCACTTGCCTTCGTGCCCTTATTTCGACAATTTAATAAATGTCGGATAAGTGAGCATTAATATCCGACAGTCAATGACCGGATCATAACCGAAAATCTTCAGTAAGTCAGTGAGCGAGTCGCGGTGCGCGCCGTGAAAAACGACGTCCATTAAGGAAGTGAATACATTTAAAATAATCGGCTTAGCCGTCCGACGTTGACGTATATTCGTACTTATCTCACGGAGATACCGGCACAGATATCCCAGCTAATCCCTTACACAAACATCTGAAAAAGACTCGGCACTCCTTGTACGGTTGATCCGTAATTGAATGGACTGCGAGTAGCTCTTTGACATGAACAAAAGTGCCTAATAATTTATGCCTATAATCTGACGCGCGGTGCACTCTGTTCGAGTCTCATTCGTTTTACGTATCGGGACTTTATTTCTTTTGTGGGATTCAGATATTAACTGCGCTGTGCCGGCGACAGTCACAATATTACCCGCATGCAGGTTCTTTATCCAATTCTTTAGTGGCTGTCACGCCCTCTAGCGCGGAAATTTATGTGCTGTTGGATTAAGAGAATATCAACAAGAAATCGACTTAACCACTGAAAGGAAATGCAAAGTTATAAGGGAGATTAAATCGTAAAGATGTTCGTGTTTACAGAAATAGACTCTGTCTAAATACATACCTTGGATCTTTGGAGTAATCAGGATGTCTCCATTAATTTTTAAGGACTTCCTTTGAGTGGCGCCGTGTTTACTTCGAAAACAAGGAAACTTTTAATGGAGTTACAATTCGTTGACCCTCAAACTCGGTTTCTGGAAGTAAGTTCCGACTTGTGACACCGCTTTGATGAGGCACGTTTAAACAAGACTATCACCTTTTCATTTATTCATAAGATTACATAACTCAAAGTTTTCCCATCAGAAACGACCTAAGAATAATGTTTGGAACACATTTTCTTTGTGGACAATCCTTTATTCATCATTTCACCTCTATGAACTAAATTCAAGGACTTTGCAATAAATTAATCATTGAGCATCTCATGTCTAATTACTACTGAGAAGGCAGTTAGTACACCTATCAGAACATAATTATCTTAGTAGACGCCAGCGCGTCGAGGGCGTCCAAACTACGTAGAATTACACACAATGCAAATTCCATTAATTAATGCAATGTTACCTAAGTATATTGCGGTGTATGGTGGTACAAAATAGTAGACTCGATGAATATTCCCTCGGCGTGCAATCAAACACGACTTATCGATCTCAGAGCTAAAACTGTAACTGTGTCGCCAATTATACATGCTAAAGGAATATGTAAGACGGTAGTAAGTATAGTTTTTTTGACACACAAGCGGGATTCTCCGAAGTAAATATTACGATGATATTTCTCTGATAATATAAAAATAAGAATTCGTTAATGATCAATTTTACGGCCAAGAAATAAGCCTGTCATGCTTACTGAAATCTACATAACACATTCTATCATGTTCGAATTTTACGCATCAAAAATGTCGTTAATATTATAGTTACCCCTTTTTGATGTAGATAATATATAAAAATGATATTCAATAACTATTCTGATAGGTTTCAAGAACAGTCGCAACAGAAGTACAGAAGTACAATGCAACACAAATCGGTTTGAGAGAGTAAGTTGTGGGTGACAATTGAATTATAGAGTGTCTTATAAAAATAAGGTAAGTCCCCGTAGCTCTTGACTAGTAGTGAAGTGGCTTCCACCGACGACACGACGGTACATGAATTATTATGAGGAGGCGACTATCTAAACTTCAAGTAGTTCCGAAGCACATCTCGTCGCCCTACCGACGAGTGTGTACAAATAATTATGACAGTTCTCATAGGAATGGCGCTTCAAGCACCTGTCGACAGCCTCAGGAATTTATAGACTTCATAATGAGACGCGACCATAAGAATTTATAATATAAGTTTATTAATGTGTTCTTGATGACCGCGCCTCATCAGCTATGAGCGGGAAATTTTCATTAAAGTGTGAAAACTTTTATTGAACTAGAAAGTTTATAACCTGCACTAAACTTACAATAACTTAATTACTCCTCAAGCTTAATAACGACTACAAATAAAAGTATATTTTTACAACAACTGCGATATAGTCCCGTTTTGAAAAATGACGGCCATCTTGATAATCATTTGGACGGCTTGATTAATGTTTATCGCGGTTAGCAGTCAATTAGACTCGCACTCAACTGAAGAAGTTGTCGATATACACAAATCGTTCAACAAGCGCACTTCCAAAGCGCGCCGTGACAGCTTCGACCCTGCTCCCGCGCATAACGCTTCCTCGGCGCCTGCACATGCAGTCATCTTTTAAAGCCCTCTTCCCGTCGCGTAGACTCTGACGAATTAAGTTATTAACGCTGCCAGCTGCTTCACACAAATCAAAGTGCCTACACCCGAACACTCGAACAGCACGATCGTCACTCTTCATAGAGTTTACGACCGTTTTATGAGCCCTTTCATATTCAACTTTCAGTCGCAACGTTCTTAAGTGAGGATGAAGTGCGATTGTTTCTACGACAAAATAAATTAATGCGGGCGACTCGTAAACGTGTTTATTTTCCGCGTCGGCCCGCGATATCCTTGGTTATTGTTCTTTGAAGTCAGGCGAGAGCTCCATCGTTCGACACCTTTGATGTTCCCGATAGTGTTGACTATCTAATAAAGCTTCAAGTCAGATATTTCATAAATCATATCCACATTGTCGACTCACGCGTAAGTTTGTTTAGGCGGCATTATTACTTGCGTAATGCGAAAATAGCTTTGATGTGCTCCTGTGAAAACGATAGCGGAATTATAGAGCCCGGGAATCGGGAACGTTTCAGCAGGTCGTCAGCAATAATTCCCCTTAACGGCAATGTATTTTGGGCAATATCTTTGGCCTGGCCTCGTCCTGTCATCGCTGTGCTGAAAACATCCCGTAAAACAGGGCGGTTATAAATTATGAACAGTTTCCACGCGAACGCCGTGTATTTGTCACCCCGGGCGAAGGTGGGTATTAAGATATTGCTTGGTATTCCTGCGGGTCTCATTACAGGCCGGGGCGGGGCCGACACCTCTAATATTTCATCCTTAGCAAGGGCCGCGACGACGCTACTCCACGAAACAGCTTTTACTAAAACGATACGCGAATGTACCTGAGACTTTTCTCATTTTCATAAAACGCTCATAGTGATGTTGTTTGGTGTGTAGCTTTTCGTACATTTGCTCTTAATTTCATTAGGAGCAAACGTTCCGTGGGAAAAAAAACGAGGAACGATTCGCTAAAAAAGGTTGTTTTGATGGTAGTTACATTAAGGTAATTGGTGTACGGCTGCGAAACATTTTTATAGCCCATCGCATCGGTCGTTTGGGGCTGCGCTAGCCCAATCATTGTCAATCTTTGCCTCCGGCTGAATTTAATACGGGATACGATGCTAATGGAACGAATTTAAGTATCAGCTAGATAAATTGCTTCTCAAGATTTATAGAACAACAAACGGTCGAACGTATAGATTTAAATTTAAACCGACAATTTACAACCCATTGTCACGTTTATTTTATGGTATTTGCGTTATTTTAATTGGCCTTAAGCTAAACCAATATTTAAAACTATTAATCATTTCAGCCATTAGACTATCGTACCAGCGGAAAAAATGTACCGTGCGTGGTTCAATTAGATTTGTATAATTGCGACCGCGCCCGCTTCGAGCGGAGGCTCACAGATCAATTTACTCTCACAATGACCTTAATATAAAGTCATCGCGGCGCAATGAATGGAGAATAATAATTTTCATGCGAGTATTAAAGAAATTCTATGTCGATGTTATCTCGAGCGTGAGTCGCGTGTGCGAGAGGAAACCGAGATGCGACGTTATTAAAAAAGCACATGTGGCCCGAGATGCGTATCGCAGCGTCTGTTAATTACTTTTGACACGCAGCATATGATTCAATTATCATATGATTTATACGGAGCGAAGGGTCGCGACTCGCGATGCTCGCAGGTTCGCTGTCTCGTCTGTTTATTTAAGCGTTAACTATCGCATTAATTTCGAAGGATCGCATTCCTGTAACAGATGGTGAGCAAAATCAAGACGGTAGCAGATTTTTTCTTGTATATAAATTCGTTGACACGCTAACTATTTGTGTGGGCTGGGACCAACGCGAAGGTATTTTAAAGATTGAAAATATTTAGACTAATAACGATGCCCTGAAATTATGAAAGATATTTAGGATAATAACGATTTCGAGGTTACTTGGACATTTTGATAGTAATCTTCAACACCTATGAGGTTATAAATTTCATGATTATCACCTGCCAGATCTTGATCTACGGAGTACACATAAAAAGGTTTAATTGCTTAACTCAGCCGTCCCGTAAACACATAATTCACATTAAACCGCTTTCACACTAAAAGATCGCTCCGACAAGACGCACGAAGCAACTCGGTAATAAATACTAATTACTAGTAAAATAACAAACGATAACATCGCGACCGAAATTTTTAACATTATAATGCGGCATCAGTAAAAAAAGCAGTCGTTACCATACATAGTAAATCTTGCGTGACGCGTAATGGTCTTATGGAGTTTATTTATCGTCGTCGGTCGTTTCGAGTGAACCGTTTAATAAATATTATCACACTTTAAGTCGTCAACAAACGTGAGAAGATAGCCGTTGACCCGGTTCGTGATATTTGTCTCATTTCGGGGATTAAAAGTGATCGTTGTTGAACGGCAACGCTTCTGTTTGTTCAATCTGTCTTTACAATAAACATCGGGGGTTGGTTTACGCGCGTCTTTCGTGCGAACATCTCCTATAATTAGAGATGGTTCTAAATGGCTTTGCTCTTCGAGTGTTCTCCAATGACAAAAGAGGACTTATAACAGCCTGTATAGAAGGGATCTCTGCCTAATTCTGAAGACGGTTCAATGACATCTCAAACGGCACTACGTTTTTGGAAGGTAATGCCTTTTAAATTCGTTTCCGGTCCTACTTAAAGCTTTTTAAAAGATTTGACGCAAAAAATGTTTAGAAGAAACTGCACGTGTGTTTTATTATAAAACATACTGTAAGTGCACTTGATCGTAGTGTTTATCCCAAATTAAATCTATCTGACAGGAAACACGTGTCTCGCTAGAATTCCGAAATGTCAAACAGAATTACTGGCAAAGTTTGTGAAAAACAATGGAGTCGGTAGCTAATAAAAAATAAAGAAGCTTATAAAAAGTTTAGTTCTGAAACAAACACATTTATAACAACACAACAATGAAGTAACAAACTCGTTAGTAGGACAACGTCTTGGCGGGGTTCCCACATTTGCCACCACATGGCTCGCATTGAAACATATCTCCTACACTGCAGCCTACTTTCAATAAATCCGGATTATCATTTATTTAAGCATACCCAGGCACGAACACCACCTAATGGACTTTAAAAATGTTTTATATTACAATGTGACAAGGTTCACAATACTTTAAAGGCTGGCAACAAATGTGCAACCGTCCTCCGGTACCGTGCTTTCAGCTCGTAGGAAGTGCGTGTTATTGCAGCTTATGTTTCGTAGTCGCCCGCTGAGATATTCGAAGCACCCGTCCGTTTTTTGTGACAGACCAACCGAGTGCCATAAATAATAGGTAGGGGTTCCCGCACCAAAGAGCTTTGTAATAAATTCGATGCTCTTTTTGGTAGCAAAGGAACGGGCCACGATTGAATTATGGTGATGCGTTAAGCCAGCAAACTCGGCTGGAATTCCACGTTTTTATTTCCTTTACATTTGGCGCTAAGCCCTGCTCGCTGCATTCGTGTCATTACATTCATATTCCTCGAAGTCTTTTCTTTGTTCAGTCAATACAATAAGTTTATTTTGCTACACACTCACTCATCCTGTATGGAGTCTCGGATCAAGTTACTACTCCCGACCATTTGAAAAAGAAAACATACAGATGGTACCTACATCCGTATTAGCTTTCTTTTAAAACAGAAGACATTTAAATCACATGAGACCGTCGATATTTCCTTCCCTTAGTAAAACAAAGGCATTTATCTGAGGCGGTCCGCTCTAAACTAAGATAGATTAGTGTTAGTCGCTGCGGACGACGCGACACAACACGACCGACTCGGACCATGTCGGAGATTTATTCTGTTTACTTGCTTTCAACTATTAAAGGCAACTTAAGTCAATTCAAGCTTGTGAAATATCATATTTTCTAAAAACACATTGAATAAATTAAGCGTCATGATCTTTAAATTACTGCCACAGAGATGCGCTTTGGGAATCATATCTGTTTAAGTAATTTTACGCCTGGTACGCACATCTAACTGGATTATGAAATCGTGATATATGTATCAGAGATATTTAAACGACCTTTCACTTTAAGATACCTGTCAGTGTTTGAGTTGTGTTTGTCTTCGGCGAGCTGGTATAGAGTTACAGCGGCAGAGCCGGTGGCGCGCAGGCCGGCCGGCGGCGAGCGCGTCGCGAGAGCCTCTCAAGTTACCCCCGGATAAGTCAATCATTGGAACGTCCACATTTACCCAAAATAAAACACCGTCAAATGTTACGTGTGGCGCTCGCCGGCATAATGTGAAGCGACAGCCGACATGTTTTGTGCGAGAAAATAAAAATGATGGCGCGCAGACCTAAATAGATCACCATTCGTGCTTCAGCTAAACGCTTTTGTCTATTTTATGACCGGCATCGCATCTCTCAATTTTCCTTTTATTTTCGTGTAACGTATTAGTTTTTGCCGACGACTATTCGTGTCTCACGGAAATTGTTATGTCACACATGTTTGCGATGGTACGGGCGCTGTCCTTTATTAAAACGAGTGCTCGTATTAAACTGTTAAACTGTTGAAAAGGAAGTAATTGGACAAGTGTTAGCGTAGTCGAAACCGGGCGGCGAGGTCCAATTTCCTGCTCCAGCCGCAGTCTTCGACGAGCAAATAGCTCTTTGCAAATCAAACAAGGGACCGTCTGGCGAATCCACATATCAACTTCGCATTGTTTCTCTCCCATCATTCGGGGCTAACCAGAGGCGTTTTCGATTATCCGCCCTCCGGAGAACAAAGCCTGCGACCGCAGAACCAAGTCAATTACATAGTTCAACAACTCAGCCCTTATAACTTTCATGGACCACCACCGGAATACAGAAAAGGGTATCTGTTTTCAATACACTGGCCGAGCGATGCGATTGACCCTTTCGAGTGTCGGCATTGACTTTTAAATTACTAATCCCGCGAGGGCAAACAGAAAAAGCGCCTCCGGGTTCGCTTGTTTACACGGTCGAGTGTACTTGCATATCTTCATTAGCTGCTGTAACTCCGCGCGCCTGCTTGCTCAACACTCGTCCGCTCGACCGACTTCCAACCGACTTCTACCTGGGAACTCTCATTATGATTCTTTCATTCCTAAGCGCCAACCACTCGAATTTTGATGACGCCGTACAATTGATGACTCTCTATGTGAATAAATTACCTTATCACCATTAAATTACATAAACAGCGGATCGTGCATACATATGCGCACTAATTTGATGTGTATCTTAACAAAACATACGCATAATGAATTTAACATTCTTTCACATCGTTTGAGTTCGAGTGTATGGCGCATAACTCGTTTTCCGGAAATAATTTAACTTGCTAACTGCCATTTTAGATACATATAGAATAGGGAACGTCTTTGGGACTTATTAATGTTTATCTAAACATCAGAATACGAATGCGTCGGACGGGAGAGTGAGCGATGCCCGCCCGTGGGGACCAGCCAAGCGCACCCATTCCAACTGCTGCCTATATAATAGGTACCGCTTTTTTCTACGTCAGATACAAACATTCTACCCTTTCAACCCGAATGAATTACTTAATTTTTCTATATTGGGTCTGTGCCCAACGATACTCGATGTCGAAATAAATTAGCGTTATCCATTGTTGTTCGCTATAAAGGAAGCTATGCTGTGAATTGGATTTGAGTGGTTATGCGGTTCGTGAACACAGGGTGGTATTATTATTTCGGCAAACATTTGTTAATAACCGAAACGCTTTAAGTATAAATCAGATAAATTGGGCACTCTACCGTGAAAATGACTATTCACTTTAATGATAGCAATAAGAAGAATTGGGAAAGAGGCATCAGACAAAGGCGGGCGAGGTTGATCACCTTTATAATGAAGAACATCATATCAATTAGAAGTGTAATATTGTACTGATGCAATAGCGGCATATGATCTGAATAAAACATTAAACATTATTATTAATGTGAGCGTTACCATCGAGTGTAATACGAGTCCGCCGCTCTCAAATGTATTCTCTTTCGCTCCAGTGCTTATTAATGAGATCAAATTGTTAATAACGACTGTGGGCATAAAGTAAAAAATAACGATTAACTGTGTTAAACTAGCGTAACCGATCGGAATTCGGCGCGCCAGTTTTGGTTCGCCATTGTGTTCCGAATAATAGAAGTGTTTATGTTTGGGTAGACTTTTTTGGACCGAAAAAAAAACTCATAATAATCATAACGTCTACCTGGCTGATCATCCATCACGCGATATAACGAGAAATATTGTCCGTTTTATTATCCTTCTAGGAAGATGCGCCTCGCTGCGAAACGGAGGCTGGAGTCTTTATTTGCAAACATTGTAAAAATAAATTAATGGAATTGACTTGTCAGCTTTTTCTGTAAGCTGACAAGGTAATATTTTATTTAAAGTTTATATAGATATATCGTAACATCTTTTTCAGATTCACGTGACCATGAATAAAACACATTTTTCATTGCCATAAAGTCTACTGACTCATCGCTGCTTCAAAATCAACATGCAACGCCGCAAATTTCACAGTGCATTTTGGAAATTGAAGTTAGCGAGTTTTATCTCATTGGAGTAAGGTTGAAAATTGAATGGTATAATTTGGACGTGTGCATATTATGTTTGGAAGTCCAATATGCAGATTAGTTGAGGGATAGTTGTCCGCACCGCCCAGCGCGCCGCGTTTCGATCCACGGAACACACGTGGGCCCTTTGAAATTATCATTGTTTAGCTTGTACACTCGCCGAGATCAATGTACAAGGGATAAACCGAAGTCAACATTTACTTTATTAACATAAAGATTTACATCGCATAAATTTAAGTAACACGCAGTAAATTTATCAATTTAAATATCGTTTATAGTGTTCAAAATGATGTTGGAATTAATCCCGTACATTTAATTTATCGTAAATCGCCATTATACAGGAACGTGACTTTCGTTCACTTTTTATTTTGTTATACAATGCGTTCATAACAGTTTTGAACTTTTGTTATTTTTTTCGTTTTCTGAACTTTGCCAGTCTCCGGCGCTAGTTGTAATGAGTTGTTATATTTCTCTTGGGCATGAAACAAATAACTGCTGCTGCTAAACTTCACTGCAATCTTAAAATTGGATTGAAGATAATGATGACTATTATACTGTGATAAAATAACACAGTATAATAGTCATCATTATCTAGACAGTTTTAAGCATAGAACCCAAACTTGACTATTTGGCGTTCTTTTTCCACAAACACATAATGGAACTTCTTACAAGCATCAAAAACGATTGGCTACAGAAATGAACATAAAGAACTTTTTTCTTCACTTGTATACCTTTTGTAATTAAGTAGGTTGCAGAAAAAAGATCATTAAAGCCACAATAAAGCTTAAGAAAGTTCGATGATACTACGAAAAGAAAAAAAACGGACAATATGAACCCAGTTTTTGCTGAAAGAAAGTGCAATAGCCATAAGGCCATAAGTCGACAAGAATATACACAATAATGCTAAGTAAGTACACTTATGTTAAGTAGGCATAATAAACTTGACTGTATAAACAAGTGAACACGATTCTTATCGCGGGCAAAGTGCCAGATTCAAATGAAATTTTTAACTCTGAACAGTGAGTGCCAAATAAATGTGTGGGTACATACAAACAAGTGGTTTATGCTAATACGAAAGGCCTTTTATAGAGTGTGTTTTATTTACTAGCGTAGTGTTTGCTTTTGAAATGGCAATTGACAGTAACTAAACAGCTAGAGATTTGGCTGGCGGCAAAATAAATGTACGTAGTATGTGCCTCCACTTAGCGTTGAAAAAACAAACACAGTTTTCTGAAATATAACATCTAGAATTTTATCTTTAGTCATTTCCACTGAGAAATTAACATAATATATTGATACGGTATCCAGCTTATTTATAGACGCAGGAAATACTCAAGTAGTCATTTGAAAACAAGTTTAACCTGATATTATTAATAGTCAATAAAAATATAAGGCAGCCCTTATGTACCTAATAAAATTCAATGCAGTTCCTATTTTCTCACCAGTTGATAAGACCCTTTTCCCATAACTAGCAAACGCTAACAATAGACCGGAAAACTCTGAGAACTTTCAACAACCATGTTTGTATTTAATAAATAACAAAGCTTGTGTTTCCTATCAATTAAATGAACAACGTACAGAATCAACACCTATACATAAAATGTATTACATTAACTTTAAAATAAATGTGCATATCATTAGGGAGCAAGATGTACGCCGGTGTGTGGTCCCACTAAACTATTCCATACACTCCTCCCTTTTTCATTCGAAAACATTTTATTCCTATTAAATCAATGGCTACAAGATCCAACGCGTGTGCAGCATTTAAGTCATTAGGGTCGTTAGCGGAAGGCTTCAAATTCGGTACGGTACCTTTAATTAATTAATAGCTATTAACCAAATGATAGTTATTATCCAGATTGTTGAGGACGCACGCCTAACCCAATGGTGCTATAATACGACCATTTCGATTAAAACCTACAAAGTTATTAGTTTCGTCATTCACTTAGTGTAATAACATTTATCTTAGTTTAAGTGTTCGTGTATTTAGATCAAAGCCATTACTTTGTATGAACTATAAAGTTGTCATTTTAGCACGAGCTACACTTCCCGCTTACTACTTGAATATATAATTAGATAGAGTTGGTACATTTACCGAAAGTATCTTGAAGTGCGGAACAGATTATGCAAAAGAAAAATAAAGAGTAATAAAACCGGTATTCATCTTGCAAACTGTTTCAACGTTGGGAAATTAGCAAAAATTACTAGCTACATCAAGCTTTCATGAATTTTCTTGTTCTCTTACTTTTATCTCTTTCTCTTCTAGGCTAATGGTTATGTGTAAAGGAGATAGCGATACAAAATACACTCAATGTCTGGAAGTTTTGTTGGTAAGTACGCCTCCGCGTTTCCGCTCGTCTCGATGTTGCCTAGTGATTTAAATTCATTTGTTTTTCTTTGAAGCATGTTAACAATAAAGCTTAGTACATCGTGAGGCGATGACTCGACATAATCAAATGGATCCCTTACACGATTACAATGTGTATTGTTTATTTTTCTCTTTTGAACACCTTGAGTGGATTCAAGAATGTCTTTCTCCTTACCACTTGAAGGTAAAAATAGGTAATGACAAACTTTCTGACGAGACGAGACTAATGAGACCTTCAAATATATTTTCTTATGTAATAAGTCCTTTTTCAAAGGAATTATGAAGCTACAGGAAAACTTTTCTTCAAGGTTCTCTTTTGGATGCTCCAAAGGATTTGCACACAAAGAAAACTTCACAAGCGTTTCCATTTCCCTGTGTATCCAAAAACCTTTTTCTAATTGAAAGTTAATTAGAATTCCAACACGAGTTGGAAAGCTATCGTGGGTCTCCATTATTATTTATAATGTTCTATAACCAGTATAGAGTTAAGTAACGAACTATGCTAATGCGTGTATAATGGGCTAGAAAACAATGAACGGGCATACACTTAATAGAATTCCTAAGTAATATCAAGCGGAGTTCCATCAATCATTCGAGATATCGGATATGATCTTATCTGAAATGAAACTCATCATTTATAGATCTGTCCGTCGGCACTGTCCGAATGTTATTAATAGATTTCTATCTGGTCATCAACTGAATCTGGTAACGGTAATCCCGGTCATTTTGTCGGCTGCCACTATCGGTAACAAATTATTGCTCTTAGTCATTGCTTCGCTTTGATACTCATATGTGAAGCGAGTTGCGTGCGTAGTCGGCAAATAACAATATTGACTTTCTACAGAGTGCCTAGCTTTTTCGAAACAAGCGGCAATTCGATATGGAAAACCGACGTTTCTAAATTGAATTTATAATAAAAAAGCTATACAGTTTTATGTGACGACTCCAATCTTTGAGCATATGTATTACTATAATTTTATTATACGTTCGTCAATTTACTCTTAATAAAGATAATCTTAATGACAAAGCTCTTTTGACCTGGCGCTCAAATAAAATCTTCACTTTTAATTTACCGCGTAACTCATTCGGGAGACAATGTAATCTATTCGAAAGTTATCAATAAAACAGTAATAAAGCGTATTAAGCATAAAATATATCTTAAAATGATAAAGTAGCCATCTATGCTTTTAGATAACAACAAAATAGCGGTATAATAGGATAACGCTGAGGTAATTTGAGCTTTGGTACTAAGTGGCGCGGCTGTAAACCAGTAAAACGTTACGACAGTGCATTAACGGCTAATAATTCGTCTAGTGACGATTTCGAAACGTCACTATCCGGACATTCCGTGAGATGGCAGATTAGTGTTAGTGACAGCGACGATAAGTTAAAAACTTTTTTCTTGTATTACTATTATCGCGAGTAGCGTCTTGATGGGAGCGTAAGATAAAAAGAAATCTTGTCAATATCATTATACGTGCACCAAGCGGGGATTACTTAACAAGATTGTAGGTTCGTATACGATAATGGTTTTGTTTTATTAGTTCTATATGTCTTACATGAGTATCTTGTGTCTCTTATTGATTAGATGCTGAGATTGTTGTTCTGCTTAATAGCGTCATCAGAATCTATTGAATTTATTATGTAGCTAATAATGTTATACGTGGAGTTTGGAGCTTTCTTATTTTTCTTATCTTTGTTTAAGCATTTCCATCTACATATTTAGTTTTCACGGAAAAAGTTTCTAACCAACTTTACTAGAAAGCAGAAGTTACTATGATAACGACAATTCGCAAGTCATTGACCAATAAACTAAGATGTCATCGCAATATTTATGTTGTAAACGTCATAGAGGGCTGTCCTTTATCCGCCCCTACATCTAAATACTTAGAACTCCCTATTGATGTCATTTAAAAATACCATTAAATACAAACTGTCGTATAGGGACCAATAATGATATCCAACTGGGCTGGGCGATTGGGGGTATCCGGATAACTATATAACTTTAGGGCCGATCTCCTAATGGAGCGCAAAAAAGGATCATTGTTTGTATAATATGTACAGTCATTACTCTCTATTGTAAACTAAACTACTAAACTAAACTTTTAGGGATTTCAAATACAATAATATAACTTTAAAATTTTACCAAACTAGAGGCAGTATTTCGCAGCTTTTTGTTAACTAGAAGTAATATTGGAATCGTTTCTTATTAGGTGGGGCTGCGGTTGTTTTAACGAATAATTAAAATTGATGGTGATGGACGTGTTATGTGTGGCCGCCATTTTCTATTTGAAACTAGGGTGGTGAATGACGTAAAGTAGGTAAGTCTATTTTTTAGTAAGTATCTAAGCCTATTAAACTCATAACACAAAAAGGTTAAGTTTATTAGAATGCAGGTGTGTGTGCTACCAAATAAAACTTCTCTGAATCGCCCATTATGAACAATGCATTCTACATTACGCGTTGAATTATGAATAAAGCTCATAGTCACCAAATCGGGCAATTTAATACAAAAACATAATTTAACATTCAAATCCTTCAAAATCACTGCCCACACGACTACCACAATACAAATCGGAGGGCTGACGTTAGAAATAAACAAGGTATCATTATAATAAGTCCCGAGCTGTTCTCATGAGTTGTCACACGTTTATCCCTAGGCAATTTACATAACAACTCACCGCATCATACTGGACTGTCCATATTAATAGGTTTACACAGTCAAATGCACCCTATTGAGCATTCTCAAACACGCCTTGCGGACTAACGCTTATACAAATATATTCAGCAGGTGTTCACGTATTTACATACAATTTACGAAGGCATACACACGATAAGTTGGTATTTAGCATTAGATCCGGTGCGATCGGTTGCAGGCCTTTGTGTTATTATAATGATTGTAAACCTGTAATGTGAGTGCAGGAGTCTGGCGCACCACGAATATATTTGCATGATTCTGTGGCCATGTTTGATGAACAAAAAATACAATGTGCTTTACTAATGGAGTGTATTCAAATAGCTTTTGCCATACATTCGCTATATAACTAACTACGATATATTTTCAGAAAGCCAAAACTATTTCATGGCATTCATAGGCATGAAACTTTTTGGCAAAAAGCCCATAAGTAGATAAATAAAGCGTACAAAAAGACAAACAAGACGCATTTCCATAAAACCTTCTTTAAATGGCAGCCGAATCTAGTAGTTAAATAAATTGCCTAAATGGAGACGGCATTCGTATTCGAATACATTAACGTACATATTTTAAGACTACTTTTGCGAAAAATCTAAAACGTTCATTTTATATTCCGTGCCTCTTATTCAAATACACGCATACTACGACTCGGAAGATGTTTTATTTCTTTCAGAAAACTGTATTTCAAAGATAAAAATATGACTTACTTATTTACTTGAAGAAGATTTTCGTAAGTAGGCTTATTCTTCGCGGGTAAACGCTACTTACGAAGACGTGTGTACTTACAAAATGTCTAAAAGGTGAACCGACACTTAGACAACATTTGAAACACGAAATTAAAATAATAATTTCCAAATATAAAACGATTACTTCACACGCACTTCTAACTGTAAAATACATTAAAACTCAATTAACTTAACACAAACACAATATTTACCTTGGCTATATTTCAAAACAAATTGACTCTTCACTTGGGCACTGCGAGATCGTCAATTTGCATGAACATCACTAATCGTCGAAGTGAACGTACAGGAAACGATAGACAAACAAAGGAGAATGAATTGTGGGCCACCCTCAGACGTAGCCGGTGCGGCCCGCGAGCGATCGTGACGGTAACTGCCTACTGCATCGAGGTAAGGTAAGGTTTTACAGAAAGCGGGTAGCGGGGAGGGTTGCAATGGTAGGAGGCGTTTTAGCCAAAAAAATTGGGATACGGTTGTGACTTTTGTCAAAGAAACTACTGCTACGCCTACTAATAAACATGTTTGCATTGTTAGTTTATACTGGGAATGTATGAGAAAAATAGATTGTTGACTTTGAATTCTGTTGAAAATGGCCAACATTTCACAATAACATGTCAATTTATTTAGAGCTTTCAATTTTCTTTTCATTTTTTTTTTCAATAAATCTTTATATCCGATATTAAATTTAATGTTGTTATGAGTATAACAAAGTTAACTTAAAAATAAGTAAATAAGTGCATGCTCCATACAAAACAATTACTTAAGTAAGGAATGCTTCGCTACAACCACAACCCCACTCGGCCCACTGTACTTACAAGAATGATTATGAAATTACGGAATACGACAGATGCATAGACGGAGCATTAAGTGAAATTATATGAAACTAGTTATTTCCCGCTATTTCATTTGTATTTGGTGAGTTAAAACCTATATATTACGTCAACTAATCGTAAAGCTAAATATTTAAATATCGTTTACATGAAAAGCCGTGACTTCAAAAACTAATCATTGATTAGTAATAAAATCCCAATCATTAATTTAACGCATCGTATCTTACATTAGATCATGTTCTTATCAAAGTTCAATCGTTAGCTTAGTGGTTTCCAATAAAAAATTAAGTATGTAATAAAAGTGGTGCTTATTTCCTAATATCTAATGGCACTTATCATTGCCCATTTGGAACATCAAACGCTGGGCCAAGGAGAGGCATCTTTTAATTCCAATATGTTATGTCATGAGCTTTGATTACCATTCCTATTCAGAACTTTAAGGCAAAGCGCATCTTTTTTAATTTACGATTGATTTCTATTTAATATCAAAGTTAAACTTGAATTTGGTCTACCACGATACCAATGACATTTGAGAACATACAATATGTAATAAGGGCACACTAAATTAATATTAAGATTAGCAAACATTTGCCGACTCCGCGGTTCACTTGTTAGCAATCAATCCTCTGTGGTGACGTAGCTTCGCCCTCGGCAATCGCTTTTCGCGAGTCGCGAATCGCTGTTCTTAGCGACTCGACTCACACTCACGTAAAGTTTTATACCCACCCGCTGATATCTCGTCCGATGTGCAAGGAATATCAATAAGAGGCGCAAACTATAAATGAAATGCCGCACAAAGCGAATTGTTTGGTTTCCATGTTGTTTTAAGAAATTGCCTCTATCAATATCTAATACTGCATCGTAAACTCTGTTTACGTTTGAATTTCTGGGAACTCAATATTAAGTTACGGTCAGCTGAAATGCTGATGGAAAACTATTTCTTAGTTTCTGATAATACTTAATTAAGTTACAGTATTAACATAGATAGCTTCACTTTCCAAAAAATATTGTGGCCTTTGCGTTGGCGTTCATAAATTTCATTATCGTGGTTATTAGCTTTATTATTGCGGAGAGGACGCCTTTATTGTGCTGTAAATATTTTATTCTACGATAAGAGCTATCCACAGATAAAGCAAATTGATCGGGGAATAGAGTATAGTTTTGGTGAGTTTACGAGATATGTGGGCGGGTTTAATTGATACCATGAGATTGTGCGAACGACGCCACACATAAAATAATATTTAACGTCCCTGTTTAGCGGCCTAATGCATAATTATACAGATAAGCTCTCGAGCGCGTCGGTCACAATGAAAAGTTATACATAATAACGCCTAATTTGAATCGACTATGTGCTCGCGTGTACACATACGTTCATGTGCGGTGTTACGACACCCGTCGGCAAACAATATCATAATATATCCAATATTGTCTCGAATATGTTAGAGAAATGTAAAGCACCAAAATCAATATTCAAAGTTATGTTTAACTAACTGAAAGTGGAGGTAATTCCTCCGTTCTTACCTCTACATTAGTGCTATCACGAGGTAGCCGCGAGCGGTTCCTCCCGCGACTTTGCTTCTCTCATAAAACATAATATGAAGACGCGAACCCACATTTCCCTTTATCTAAACATTAAGTATTCCCCCTTCAGTCGAGAGTACATATGGAACACGTCTTTTTATTAAGATTTAATTAAACATTCCTTAACGGCTGTGTTCGTCGCTTGTGCGTACGATTTGATACAATCCCGCGCTATTTACACAAACCCGCTCCGTTCTGCACGATAATAGAAAGCCGTATTAAATGTGCCTTAACTCTAATAGTAGGTTATCGAGCATCTTATGTTTTATTCAGTAGAGATTAGCGGCGGGTGCGCCGGGCCGCGCGTGCCTCCTAGGATTTTTCTTAATGTTAATATCCAACACAGTATTTCAATATGAAAATCGGCTCGAATTGAGCGCAGCGGGGATGCCGCCCGCGCCCGCCACCGTTGAAACAAAATTATTAAAGTGTCTGATGTTGATTAATTAATCGTAGAATTGATTTCGGGTGCCGTCGCTCGGCTCACCTCTAGTAACTTCAATTTATTTGTGAATTTCTGCTTAATAGGACAATCACAGTACCTATAAAATACTTAGTTTTTGATATTATTTTAGGTAATTTGATGAAGTTTTCAAATTACTCCGCGGAGTTTAGTAAAATGATTTAGACAACAAATAAATTGATGGAACATGATAGTTTGAAATGGAAACTGAAAAGGTCAAATGAATCCTTTATTCTATAATTATTCGGAATTATTGTAAACTTCAGCCGTGGGACGCCGGCTTAGAATTGCGCTCCCCCCAAATCATCCCGTGGGTGTCGTAAGAGGCGACTAAGGGACAAACCGGAGGTCGGGCAGCAGCGTCCTCCGCGTACTGCATACCCTCACTGCGATCGCCAACCCGCCTGCCAAGCGTGGCGATTAAAGGCAATTACCCCCCAATGAGAAGCACAGAAACCAGGCCCCCAGTCCCCGGCAGCTCCGCTATCCCTGGCGCGGGTAGCGGTCAAGGTAACGGCGGAGCAGGGGGTGCTAAGAATCTCCGGAAGAGATCCGGCTACCCACCCCCACGACGACTGGCCCTGGTAACACACAACATACGCACATTGAGGACTGACGAAAAGATCTGCGAGCTGGAAGAGGAGTTGAGCAAGTTACATTGGGACATTATAGGGTTATGCGAAGTCCGTAGAGAGAGGACACCGTAACCCTGAAGTCTGGTAACTTGCTCTACTACCGGGAGGGCGACCAAAAGTCCCAAGGTGGTGTCGGGTTTCTCGTTCACAAGTCCCTCGTAAACAACATAACAACCATCGACAGTGTGTCGAACAGGGTGATATACCTAATACTCAGAATATCCGAAAGATATTCGCTGAAGGTCATTCAGGTATACGCACCGACCTCGTCACACTCCGATGATGAGGTGGAGACTATGTATGAGGACGTAAGTAGGGCCATACATAGTTCCAAAACCCACTTCACTGTTGTTATGGGGGATTTTAACGCTAGGTTGGGCAAGAAAAGCGGTGATGAGTTGAGAGTGGGGCAATTTGGATATGGGCAACGGAACCCTAGGGGACAGAGGCTGGCTGACTTTCTGGAGAAAGAGGAACTCTTCATGATGAACTCTTTCTTCCAGAAGCCGCCTCACAGGAAATGGACCTGGTTGAGTCCCGATGGTTTCACGAGAAACGAGATAGACTTCTTCATGACCGACAAGAGACGGATATTCAGTGATGTCTCTGTGATCAACAGGGTAAAAACCGGAAGCGATCACCGAATCGTAAGAGCCTCACTGAATATCAATGTTAAACTTGAAAGGTCCAGTCTGATGAAGTCTACGCTCCGACCTACTCGGTCCCATATTCAAAACCCGGAAAGCTTTCAACTCGAGCTCTCTAATCGCTTTGCTTGCCTCGAGAACTTAGTGTCAGTGGACGAGATCAACGACGGGCTAGTGGAAACTGTCCGCACGGTAGGGGCTAAGTTTTTTAGACCTTGCCGTAAAGATAGGCCTCATAAACTGACCGACCAAACCTTAAACCTCATGGCTGAACGACGCTTGCTACAGTTGCAGTCTTCCCACGACGCGAAGTCATATAGGCAGCTCAATAGACGAATATCCAAGTCCTTGCGACACGATCTGCGTCTCTTTAATACGAATCGTGTTAAAGAGACCATACAGCGAAACCAAGGCTCCAAAGTGTTCGCAAAGGACAAGTCTATTGGGCAAAGCCAGATGACTAAGCTGAAACGGGAGGATGGCAGCATAGCGTCGACCAAGGCAGAGGTTTTAGGCGAGATTGAGAGGTTCTATGGACAGTTATACACTTCGGTCGCAAAGCCCGTCAACAGCTTGGCAGGAGATCCAAGAGCCAAGCTGTCCCGACACTATACCGAAGATATCCCGGACATCAGTCTGTACGAGATTAGGATGGCCCTGAAGCAGCTTAAGAACAACAAGGCGCCGGGTGAGGACGGAATCACTTCAGAGCTTCTGAGAGCGGGTGGAACACCGGTACTTAAAGTCCTCCAGAAGCTCTTTAACTCCGTCCTGTCCGAGGGCAAAACGCCTGAAGCATGGAGCAGGGGTGGGGTGGTGTTGTTCTTCAAAAAAGGTGACAACTGCCTGTTGAAGAACTACAGACCCATCACACTTCTAAGCCATGTTTATAAGCTGTTTTCAAGGGTTATCACGAACCGTCTCGAACACAGGCTTGATGACTTCCAGCCTCCCGAACAAGCCGGTTTCCGAAGAGGCTTTAGTACCATAGACCACATCCATACGCTGCGGCAAGTTATACAGAAGACCGAGGAGTATAACTTGCCATTATGCTTAGCGTTTGTGGACTATGAGAAAGCCTTCGATTCGGTGGAAACATGGGCGGTACTTGAGTCACTCCAGCGATGCCATATTGACTATCGGTACATCGAGGTGTTGAAGTGTTTGTATAATAACGCCACCATGTCGGTCCGAGTACAGGAGCATAGCACGAAGCCGATTCCATTGAGAAGAGGCGTAAGACAGGGGGACGTTATCTCCCCGAAACTGTTTACCGCCGCAATGGAAGACGCCTTCAAGCTCCTGGAATGGCAAGGACTTGGCATCAACATCAACGGCGAATACATCACTCACCTTCGGTTTGCCGACGACATCGTAGTCATGGCAAAGTCGATGGAGGAACTCAGTATGATGCTCGAGGGCCTCGACCGAGTTTCACAACAGGTGGGCCTGAAAATGAACATGGACAAGACGAAAATTATGTCAAATGTCCATGTTCAGCCCACCCCAGTCTCTGTTGGAGCTCGGTACTCGAAGTTGTTGACTCATATATCTACCTAGGACAAGTAGTCCAATTAGGTAGGTCCAACTTCGAGAAAGAGGTCAACCGCCGAATCCAACTCGGCTGGGCAGCGTTCGGGAAACTACGCAATGTCTTTTCGTCCGACATACCTCAGTGCCTCAAGACGAAAGTCTTCAACCAATGTGTGTTACCAGTGATGACTTACGGCACCGAAACGTGGTCTCTCACTATCGGCCTCATCTCAAAGCTCAAAGTCGCTCAACGAGCTATGGAGAGGGCTATGCTCGGTGTTTCTCTACGTGATCGAATCCGAAACGAGGAGATCCGTAGACGAACCAAAGTGACCGATATAGCCCACCGGATTAGCAAGTTGAAGTGGCAATGGGCAGGCCATATTGCTCGCAGAGCAGATGGCAGATGGGGCCGAAAAGTGCTGGAGTGGAGACCACGGACTAGCAAGCGCAGCGTAGGACGTCCACCAACGAGGTGGACAGACGACCTTATAAAGGTCGCCGGAAGACGCTGGATGCAGGTCGCTTCCAACAGGTATCTGTGGAGATCAAAGGGGGAGGCCTATGTTCAGCAGTGGACGTCCTATGGCTGAGATGATGATGATGATGATGATGATGATGATTGTAAACTTCTACATTTTCCAACTAAACGAAATCCAAGTTTTGACACACTCAGACAGTGAGTGCATCTAAATCAGGGTTAATTTCAATCGCCGAATCGACTATAAATGCAAAATCCGGAACAGTTTCACGAACGTAAAATTGTTGCGGTTTGTTTGTAGCACCAACCCAGATATCAGTTTAACCATATAATTACTAATAATATGTAAAGCTCTTCAAAATATCTAATGTACAAATGAAAAATAATGATTGCCTATAATATTTTAGTGGAATTCGACGTTACAAAAGGCTGGAGCCGCGGGCCGGTTCGAATCGATGCTCGCTTGACAGGCAGCTGCAGAATGAAATTATGAGCATTTTTATTTCCCGGCGCGCCTCGGACTACACCTGCCTACCTCGGCCGCGATTGACACCTACCCCATTATACACCACGATCCACACGCACACAAAAAATAACGCAACAATAGAGTCGATCGCAGCCGCATGAGAACTTATTATTAGCCCTTTATAAGATAGACCATTCATTTTTACATCTTCATACAATCCTGACCATTAGCCGAGGCGTGTGGGCAGTGGGCTCGAAGCTAAATAAAACTATTGTTGCGCCAAACAAAACCAAGTGAACATCTTCATAAGACGACATCTCAGTCTATTGTTACGAAAGGTTGAGTTCCAGTCAGCGGGACGATATTTTAGAGGGGAATTTATTGCCAATTTCAGAAAATGTTTACCGAAAAGTGACTGAATGGTAGGCGAGTGAATTACTTATTGTAATGAAATAAAGGAGGGCCAGATTGAAAGCGTCCGATGAAAGCCGACGTCGTCGCCGTCCCGGAATACTGTTTGATGATAATGATTTATGGCGACAGTAGCACGACACGATTTTAGCGCGTTAATGCTGAGAAAGATAAATGTTTCCTCATTGTGGAGCTGTGAAAAATAAATGTTTTCATTAAAAAATCACAATAGGTAGATGACGATCCATTTGGATAGATTCAACATAAATATGCCTGCCCAAAAGTGCTGCGTACAACAAACATAATTATTTGGAGTACGAGGCGTGGACCTTTCCCGCCGAGGTCTCATAACTGGAGTTGACCGCAGGTGTGAACAAAAACGCGCAACCGCAGAAAAGCCGAGCAGACCGCAGGCTCGTTTGCAGTAAGTACCGACGCTCATCTCGACACGCATTCTATATTTAGAAGATCGCTTAAGACACGGTGCAAGGTGTCTGTCCCCAGTCTCACGCGACACTATTATAATATTATTACGCTTATTGGAAACAACAAAATTACAATGTACTCCAAACGTCTTCTAAGAAAAGTTGTAGAATCCGAACACGCAACTTAATTAGTACATAATCTGAAATGTACAATGACGGTCATTACGGCAAGAAGGGAATTAAATATAGGCACCGAATGTTCTGTGCTCGACGGTACCGCGTTAATGATTGCGAGTCGTCGCCGTATTCGGGGGCGAAACTGAACCTTCCGGTTATGAGGCGGTGGCGGGCGCGGGACGAGCGACTTCGTTAGCCGCCGCTCCTGTAATGACTCGCTTAATTCGAGATAATTACGCTTCCAGCAAACGCAAACGTGGGCCACGGAAATTTATCGAGACTAGTCGACAGAACTTCCATGTTCCACTTACTCAAACCGACTAGGTGTAGGCAGTTTACATTCATGTAACAAGATTCCATAAATCAGTGGCCGGCTATAAAATCTTGGCTAAACACTCACTTTATTCGATTTTAAGCGCGTACACCCTAATTTGTATGCACGAAATAAGCGGGCCCTTCCTATCACGAAGTTAAAATTTCCGTCCATATTTTAATAAACAACATTATTCCTCGAAATCACGTGCGCATCAGTCATCCTGTCCAAAATCGCTTCTCTTTAATCAGAAGCGAGTCGAGCGGTTAATATTCGCGATCCGGCAGGGACTTGGCACGACTCGGAGACATCCTGCCATTTTAATATTCTTCGCCAAACAAAGAGTTCTCTTTATTCGAAACTTTTCCCCTTTAGGTAGCCAACTTATTGTTTTTTCTTTTTTGTAAATGTCGCTTAGGCATTCTGTCAGTCAGTTTGGAATAATTCAGATTAAATACACCTACCGCGCGCGGTCGCCCTGTGAATGTTAAGGAGCGGCGCCGTACTCGCTGGAATTAGAAATGAGTGCGCTTCATGTTTTGTTTTAATAAGCTCACATATTTCCCTTTAAAGTTAGAGCTTTTATTTGATTTGTTCTCCCGCGCCGAACGAGTTCCAGTCATGACTATTAGGGATCGCATTAACTTTGTTACACAAAAAAGACGGCCGTACAATGTCAACTCAACTCTGTTAGTATTCATTAAAACAAAAAACTAATGAATTCAGTTCATGATACAAACATTCAAGACTCTACTGCAGATTGAAAACATAATATGTAGGTATGAGACTTAATACATTTCCTTCAGAACAGTAAATAGACCTTAAAATTGCGAGAAGGACCAGTCGATAATGGTTCGTTTGAAATTATACGATACGTCTGCATATTGCTTAGAAATATTACGTCTAGACTGTTGGAACGTAAGGAGAGCAAAACGAATACGAGATACGAACTATGCAACTCTAACAAACATCTTTACAACCAAGAAATCATCGTTGTAACATCAGATGAAAACAGTTAATTGCGCGATCGTAGCGCCTCAACGGTGACGGCGTGACATAGAACTACATGCCAAATGTATGAAAAGGTATTCAGCAACACGAAACATCCTCGCCTTCGCCCTCCTCATCTGTCAAACCACTTGTAAATTGTGGATGTTTTCTTGATGAAGGCTTAAAACAGTTATTTAATAAATTGCATGTGAAAATATGATGATGATTTGTTTATCCTTTAAGAAACATTTGCGCCTATTTTAATGTTTTAACTGTATGTTCGTTGGAAGTAAACATCATGATAATTAAATAAATAATACGTATACGTATTATGGTGCTGATAGAAACTATAATAAGATTGACTGAAGAACAGATTCGACAGTTGAAGATATCGTCGTACTGCATATCATACAGTACAGTGGATAGGTGCCTAAAACTTACCGTCCATCAATGCAGGTACGTCTAAGTACCAAATAATGCTATGTGACATTGCAAGAACAATGTCTCACAAGCATCTGCCTCAAGGACTCAACAATATACAGTAGATGCAGATTGATAAGTACGAGGTAGAACTGTGACGCAAGACTCTAGCAATGAACAGTGGATGTTATGCTAGAAGTTATTTAATGCTATGTAGATGTATTTTACCGTTAAATAGCCTACTTGTAATCATGCGTCTTTTTATTATTTTGTATTTTATAATGTGGATTTATTTATCTAAATTCAGATTCCAAAACATTCTCCTCACTGTATTTTAACTCAATACACCCTGGCAAATCACTTCACTGCAGCTGCAATGAACTGGCAAGTACTGCAACACAAGCTAAAACAACTATTTGCTTGGTGTGGTTTAACTTTCAGTTGCAATTTCAAACTTTATGATTGAATTTTAATAAAATCATTGTATATATGTCAACACTAATTTAGTATAATACATACAAAACACAATGTGAGATTTACCATGATTCAATGCAACACAATTAAATGATGTACATCCATCCTAATTTGTGGCCTTGCTGGCTACGATTGGGCATATCAAACATTGGCTTACTGTTACTATTGGACACTGTAATGTGTTAACAAATGTTTACTTTTTACTGGTTAGGCACTTAAACACTTGTTCAGGCACTTCAATAAGCTGAAATGTTAACCTAGCTTAGAGAATTAACTATTGTTGCTTATTAGAAATCAACAATCGCATTTACCGATAATACGTTAGTGAGAAATAAAAGCTTGAGAAAGACGTTCATCGCAGACCATTTTAAAGCAACGTTGGCGATATTATGCGACAGAATTAGCGATGATGTGTTTGTTACAGAATCGCATGGCTGAGTCCGGCCTATTGTTAGCGTGATGTGGCGCTGTAAATCCTCAACCACCGCCTCTGGCAAATCTCACTGCACTATAATTACTTAATATAATTATGCCATAAATATTTCTGGATTTCGCTAACAAATTAAAGATGTACATCCATCCTAATTTGTGGCTTTGGGAACGGCATACAAATTGGCTGTTGTATAACAAATGGCAATTTTACTTTGACACATAGGCACTTAATCATGTTCTAGCTTAGAGAATAACTGTGTTAATGTTCTCAGGTCCTAGTTGTGAGAAATAAAAGCTTGAGAAAGACGTTCATCGAACCATTTTAAAGCGTGGGATTTAAAGATTGCAGATGTGCATAGGTGACTGTTTGACACCCTCGCCTGCCAGCTCAGATCGTAAAGATGAAGATAGAGCTTAAAACACTGCACGCGATCTTTCTTTGTTTACATTCACGTAACCAGCGGTTTTCAATAACACTATGGTTAAAAGATAAAAAAGCTCGCTGAAATAAATTAATTGTTAATAACTTTAACGCCAATTATACGACTTTATCAACATCAAAATTGCGAGGATCACGTTCGCGCGCGTGTTCGTGACACAAGAGAATTATTTTTTCTATTCTGCTCACCTTGCTGGCACGAAATGAGCCAAAAAGTACGTAGGTCGCTTTAGCAACATATATTTTAATCAGTTCAACATCGCACGTAAGCTCAAATTCATAAGTTATTAACAACTGTGCACGCGCTCAAGTTTGATTTCAACTATTTCCTTCACAAAGCAAACGTACTCGGCTTTAAATTATTGATTGTCTTGCGGGAACGTTTATAATTAAATAATTATATGGTACGTACGGCCGTAAGTTCTGACGCCGTAGTTACGATTTAATTAAGATGTATTGTTCATCGAGCCGAGGCGTGACTTTGCTTTTAAAAACTCCACGCCGAGTTTCACATCACTCCATTAAACATGCGTAGGTAAAGGTACGGCCTTCCGTTACTTAGATACATTATCTACTTTTGTATTAAGTTTTGTAAGCCTCGGCGAGAATAAAGCGCTTCGTTATTGTTCATGTTTAGGATACATTTTTAGAAGCAATTCATCTAACTTAATTTTTTGCTCGACGTCGTTATCGAATGTCTAATTAGGCTGAGAACACAAAAAATCTTGTTCTTGTTTAAAAAACACAATATGTCATGATCGATGTATTTCTAAATCGCTTTATTAAAATACACTTCAAAGCTCTTAAACAATTCTACGAACTAACGACTACGCACTCTTTATACGTACTCTTAACTCACAAACCATAAATGATAAAACAAAAGCTTACCTTATAAAACATTTATTAGTTTCTATAGCCCGCTGTTTATTTTCCGAAGCTTCTGACTGAACCTGAGATAATTAACCTATAAGAGCTGGATTTTATGCAAAACTAGGTAACGTCTGACTTAATAGGATTTCTTTATAGTTGCTTTATTCAAGAAGTATCATAACATTTTAACTTTCCTATTAACTTGAACTAAGTTATCGCGAGTTAAGCGCTTGAGAGCGCAATAATAAATCTCTTAGATTAAAAATAATAAGTGTACCGCTATTCTCCGAATGAGAAGCACACAGTACAGACACGCTTCTTTATTGATTCGATGTTGTGATATTGCGACCCGTTGGGTTGCCTATTAATTCTACACAACAATGACTAAGCCCCAAGCAGCGCCATGTTTTCCATCTCGCACTCTATATTGTTGTTTATAATTGATTTTTTATTTGTCGAACTGATTGTACGATTAGCTACGAGCACAACACGAAAGAATGTTAAAAAGAGACGGCGAAATCCAATCTAAACTCCGAAGTAAACACCGCGAAAGACGGCCGAGACGAACCGTAGACAGAAGAAAAACAAAACTCTGAGAACGCGATCAATGCTACCGAGGGCGAAGGCAAGTGAAAAATCAAAACTCCTACAAAAAAAGGATGAGAATATCCCATAAATTACACCTGCCTCGATGAAATATAAAGCGGAGATATTGTTTTAAAAGTAAGTCCCGGGCGGGTGATTACGGCCGGCAGCTAACCCAGACTTGAAATTCCGATAGTTTTTGCGCCGGTAAAAACTGATATTCCGTTCGGCCGCGTTCCGTCCATCGTATATTGAGTTAATATCGGTCGTGATTGTGCGGCCGTCCCTTTTATCTGTGCGAGTGTGAGTGAGATGAAGCTTTGTTTCAACGGGGTTGGTTCGAATCGCATTTTATGGTAAGTTGGCGGGCCGGGCAGGTGTACGCGGTGCACCTGCGGCGCGGTCGAGCGAGATGCGATCGCAAGGACGTCGACCCGCCGGAGCTACTCGGACGAGTATCTCAACATAGATAACGCTGGCCACATAATTCTGAACAGAAAGCAACATAAATTAACTAATGATACGTGGTGAAGAAACCAGAGCGGAATAAGTACGTTTCCAGCGCTAGATCTGCGGTCGAGATAATGGTACTCGCGGCGGCGTTGCGTACTGATGCAAAATCGTATCTGTCAGCTAATATCTACTGATACCATGTTGATTCCCGGCGAGGCCGAGGAAGGCAATTGCGAGATTAATTCACGTGCCAATACAGAAAATACAACCGAGGTGGATTGAAACTGGACGCTGCATTTGCGGTCAGTTTTGTGTAATTATTGAGCAGAAAGTTTGAAAAAGGTCGGCGCAGGGATGAGAAAGCACCTGCTCAGAAGTTTCGGATAAAAAACGAAATGACGTCGTTTCACAAGGTGGACTCGTGAGAAACTGACAATAAAAGATAAAATGAGCTGAAGTAAAGACGGACAGGTTTTTTATAGGTTTCTCAAAAGCGACGTTAATTTTATTTTTCAGTAAAACAAATAAAACTTTGCTAATAATTAAAAGCGCAAAGGAAATATTTGTAACAAAATAAACGTTAACAAAATATAGCCACTGTTAAAATAATAGCTTAATAAACCTACAAAATAACTGTTAAGCGTTTTCACAACTAAGTTAATAATAACATTAGCAGTAGGTTATAATTAACGAGAACCGAAATATTTTCGTTGAAAATGAACATAGAATTATAATATGAATATTTAAAAGCTTTACTCGCGCCTCTAGCTTTTTGAACAATAGGTATTCCTAATTATGTTTCTTTTTGATATTTTATTTTTACCATGTATTTTATTTACACGGATCATTTAACAACAATTTATTATCTCCTCTTATTGTCAACGTAATTCAGCAATTGTATATTATTTATTTTAAAAGTCAAAATAAAAATACTTATTAGGACCTTTTAAACTTACCAACAGGTGCTTCATCGAAAAGAAAAATATGCTTACCTGAAATACACAAACAAATATTTAATATTTTGATATGAAAATATACAAAGGAAGGCTACCATGTTTTGTTATATAAGGAAGTAATTACTAACAGATACAAGTATGAGATACAAGAAAATATAATAACTAGTCTTGTAGAAATGCCTTTTGATCAAGACATAAAAGTTATTGTTTTAAATCGTTTATTTCTGTTAACGTATAATCAAACTTCATACAAAGCTTTGTTCTTATAATCTATAGCAAACCAGTTTGAGCGCATCTGTCGATCCGCGTAGAGTCTATAGGTACTGGAAATAACCCGGGTGGATTTCGCTACATTGTATAACAACTAAGAACATTACCTAGGAATTCCGTTTATTATAACACGTACGAAGTCAGGCGCTGAGCTAGGGTTTCATAATTGAGAGTTCAGGTATTATATGCCAAGAAATCTTTGTGTGATAGCAAGAATGGACTTTTGATTTTGAATGAATGCATTCTATTGGATTTGTATTTAGTCTAATTGGATTATTTTTATGCTCTCTCCATTTTTTACATTGTACTAATTTAGATGATTTTTTCCAAAGTTATCCCAAATAAGATTTTGACAGTTGGTACTAAAATAATATTACCACGTACTGGGATATAAAGTAAGCCTTCGTGTTTTACAAATAGTGACTAGTTCTATTTGCTTCTGATTAACATTGATATTTATGGTAACAAATAAAGTAGACAGAAAATGCCTCAAACAAGGTGATACGCTATATAATAAGTTATTTTACAACGATTTAAACAACACAAACCAAGGAACGCAATTCTATAAAATAAAAATATGCCGCATAGAAGCAGCTTATCATCCGCAAGATATAAAAGTCAGCTAAAGGGAAACGGGTTATAGTTTTGTCCTTAGACTATGGGCAAGCGACATGCTACTAGTGCAATGTATACCTATAAACCCTACTGGTTATGGCCGGACGTGGCTCTTGACTACAACCATGTAAAAATAGTACAGGAATTACATTTTAGAGGTTGTACCTTAAGTAAAAGGTCGTAAGGTAAGGGGTCCAAAATGTTTCGAGAGCCATTTTTTTCTGTTCTTAATCTGGCATTTTTTTACTATTTTTATGAGCCTTTAATCCTGTGTTAATGATTGGTTTTGTGAACCTAAAGTTTAAGCAAAAATTGTGCACCTTAATCATCAAAAAACACATACGATCCGCAAAAAATCTAATCACGAAACGTAAAAATCGAACCGTGTATTTTAAAATTGATACGTAGATACAGAGGTACGTATAGCAAACGGATACGTCAGTCAGGAGACAGGGAGGTCAGTTTGAGCAAGCAGAGGGGATTTTTTGTAACAGATTCCTGCATCGGGCAAAAATGGGTCAGATAGCTAATCCCTCTCCGTTACAGTTCGCAACTGGGCTTGTGTTGCTCTCGGCGAAGCGTTGATTAATTTTCAAATAATTATAATCGATGCAATGAAGGTATTAATCGTGTTATCAGGCTTTTATGAAATGAGTACTTTTAAAGTAGGATTGAGACAAAGGCTACAGGTTTTTGTGATTCTTAACACTACTAAGGTTAACAGAAGGTATGGTTTTGTTGACGGGGGTAATTAAATATAGGTACCTACTTATAATTCCTGCTTTTAGTTTATTGTTTGTTTTTTTTTATATATTATTAGATAAGCAGAAGAAAAAAAATGCTGAACGCGCATGATATTCATATTTCGAATTAGATAAGTTTCACGCATAAATAAGCATATTTGTCATATTAGATATCGTATCAGGATCCAAATATCTTTGTATTGCTATTTGCTGAACGTGTAGGTGTGATATCTCCATAGATTCGCCTGTTTTGCATATCACAAAATACTCCATAATGTTTGAATGTTGTGTTCTTATTCTAATATGAAGTATCTTGCATATCTAATGCGTATCTCTAAAGTTACTGTGTAGTGTGTACTGTCGGCAATTTGGGTTACGAAGCGCGCGGTTAATGTACTGGCAACCTGTGACTAATACAAGTATTATGCTTTGTACTGTGTTTGTTTATGTAGATCAAAATATGAAAATACTTGTGTTATTCTTCTTCTAGAGTATATCTAAAAATATGAACCTAAACTTTTATACTTTCTTCGTAGAATACGACAGTGTTCGAAAATGGTTTCGAAGTAATGATTCAATATTAATTTAATAATAACTTACGGCAACTTTCAGAGGAGATATTAGGAAGTAATTTTTTTCAGGCAAGTATCAGGCCATTAGTTCACGTAATTCAACGAAGAATCAAAATCAAAATATTTTTATTTCACATAGGCCTTTGCAGGCACCTATGAAACGTCAAGTTAATTGCACGTCTAATATAATCCAATATGACTCCGACCTCGAGTAACCGACTTCTATACTAACCTACAAGACTAAACCTAAAGCAATAAAACCCTTAACGCATACCCACCCTAGTTTCCTTCTAAAAATAGCACTATTACGTATTCAAACCTTCGTGGAAACTTTGCATAATCTTTTCCTTCCAGTTATTTGTCAGCGAGTTAATCTGGGAAAGAATTTAAAAGAAAGTGTCGACTGCTTATCGTGGGTAGGCGAAGGGAATTGATTACTTAATGGCGTTGTTGGTCAACTACCTCTATTATCATTGCGGCCAGTTGCAGCTGCATAGAGGTTCATTTGTTATTCCTGGGCTGTTGCTATGTACTTGAGTGTTTAGCCTTATGGTGCGTTTAAGTGTTTTCGTGAAGTTTTGTAGTCTTCAAATTGTATGTTTAGTGCGAAGTGTCTGAGTGTCTGTTTCATTTATGGTTCGTGGCTGTTCCAGTTTTTTTATAGGCTGCTAATTACGGAAGTATAGGATGAAAAAAACAACCAAATGACAGTCCGGTTTAAGCAGTTACGTGTCGAATAAAAATTATAGATTTCTTGGAATTTCACACAAGAAAACATATTGATATTTTCACTTAATCCTAACGAGCCAAGTCATCGATAAATCCGGCCATGTAACTAGTTAGTATATCCGGTATATCCGGCTATCGGAAGAGGCGAATTCTAGCCGGATATTGAATATTGATCGTACACCCTTAACCCTGATGTATCGCGGTACCGGCCCTCGCGGACGATAAAAGGATATTCAGCGATTATTCAATTGTGCCCGATAAAAAAATACAATAATAGGAAAACGAGTGCCTCATAATAAAGCCATTGGTTGCTTGTTATGACTTCTTTGATCATTTTTTGTGTGTGCCAGCTTTGTAGTGACGTATTTTGTTAATCTCTTTTAGTTGGAGTTGTTAGACCATGTCTTTGTTTTCTGGGGTATTGCTAAAACAATAGGCTAGTTTCCTAAAAAACAATTATTAGTCCGTCTTGTAGATTGTCCAAAATTAAGCGATACGTATTTTTTCTTTTTTAAATTGGATCAGAACTTGTTAAGATATAGCGTGTTAAAGTTGAGTGTGACGTCACAAGTTGCTACAATTTTCAGGACACTGTGACGTAAAAGGCCCCCACTCCTAATTTTTGAAGTGTATTATCTTTGTCATTTTATGTTTAATTAAAAAAAGAAAAAATACGTATCCAATATTTTTTGATTGTCTAAAAAGCGGACTAAATGTTATTTCATTATTTCGACCCTGGACACTACCCTATTCGGTCACCTCATCAAACATACATACTTCAATACAGTGAAAATGCAGTTGTTTTTTTCTACCTAGCAACATAAAATATTATCAATATTACACGGACATTATTTGGCATCTAAAAAAGGGTTCATAGCCAAATGCAGGTAGCCATATATTTATAGCCTTGCCCCTACGGATTCTGGCCACCTAACGGAGGCTATAATTACACGCATGTATGAGAATATATTAACGTATGTAGGTCCCTCCAATCTATAATTACGAAGACTCATAAAACAGAAGCAACGATTAAAGGTATGTACCTTAACGTTCCTTTTTCAAAAGTAGTAAGTTGACTCTTTTGTCAATGAAAAAAATAAAACAAATGAAAATAGATTTTTTTTTTCAATAATGGGTCAAAAGAGTCTCCATTTTGAATTTCGAAATAAAAATGGCACGTTTTCTCTATCCATGCAAAGGTACACCCACATTCCTAGAAGTTATTGACTACTCCATAACTTCTGTTTCCCTCCCACGTCAATCAGATGACAGGAGCCGATAGTCGACACTTCGGGTCAATTTTACGAGCAAACTCTACAAAATGGTATCCAATGACCATCAACTATGCAAAATGAACGTTCACGTAGTACGATGTTATCGTTAATATTTTTACGACGAAACTTGAGTGTAATAGCTCATCCTGTGTTTAATTTATGACTATTTTAACGAGTGGAGAAATTTATTTGACCCATATAATATTATGATGTAAAACTCGATATTATAAGTTACGCCTTTATGGATATTAGCATACTTATACGAGCAAATATTTGTTTAGTCTTCAGTAAAGATATTGCTTCCCACAGAGAACTAATATTCAAAGCGAATTGCAAAAATCCTCCCACTAAAATATAGGTAAAGGAGATTTGCTCTTCTCCGAAATCAGTAAAGTACCAAATCCTGTATATAAATCTCTAAACGCGCCACAAACGTGTTGCACATAGTTTTGGCCTGAAAAGTGGAATAAACTATTAAAATCCAGCGCGCCGTAAGTACAGGCCACAGTGCGCCTAGGCCTGTGTGCAAATAACTTATTCATATCGTTCATGTATGCCCCGTATGAACGTGAGTTGTGTGCAAATTATATAATATACGACAACTTTCCGTACTTTCGTGTTACCCTACCCCTGAGTTTCGTTGTTTTTTCATGCAATAAATACTTTATTTGAGGGTTAGGGGCGTAAAAGTAAGATGTCGTGTTTTATGTTACGTCTTTGTAGGGTTAACTTGATAGCAATTTCAGTTTAATTGACAGATGTGAGGCAACGAACACTGGTTTCTTTAATGAACAAGCTTTTTTCAACACTTTTTTCCGAAACATTGCCCAACACCGTTTGATTTAAGGGTGATTATTTTGAGAAACGATTGCGCTCCTTCCCTTCAATAACATAGAATTTATGAAGAGACCCCAAAATGTAAGAGCTCATAAAAGATCCGTTTTACAGATTGGGCATAAACTTGGAACATCTTAAACACTTCCGAAAACTCTAACACCCAGCCAAAAAGTTTCCACAACCATAAATTATTAATATTCAAACACTCAAAACGGCGACAATTCAGTAAGAACATTATTACAGCAAAACACGTGCTTTAAATGTAAAATATCAAGTGTTACAGACCTCGAAACAGAACTCGAAAAGTAAAATGTTTATGAATGTACGAAGAAACTTTGTTCGTTGGACGAACTTTTAACGCTTTCCGTAGAGCTGGGATTACACGAGAACTGCGTTACCATCCACTCGCTCACCGTCCGATAATGGAATAAAATTGTGAACTTTCATGCCGCATTAATTCTCTACGCCAAGGATAATCGCGTGAGTCAATACCCTTTGACCTCAACTAGTAATAGAGAGATTTGAGGCTTTGTAAACTCGCTCATATTATTATTTACGTAATTTCTCGAGTGATCTAGAGTAGCACGATTTATCGGCTTGTCGATTATTGAAATAACTTTTAAAGTGCGCTTCGATTCGCGAAAATTGTTTTGCTAAAAAAACTGATATTGGTCATTCGCAAAAACGAAATCGAAGTAAAAAGTGTGCGGTTTATCGAAGGCCACAATTAAGCAGTCACAAAATTTTATTACCTAACTCTCGAGTTCAACAATTCATCCACAGATTTGATTTAAAGCCTCTAATAATATACAAATACTTGATAGATGATAATTTCTACATCAGATTCCGATACTCCCGTGCCACCGTTAAGCACACTTCTGTTTAAAACCACGCTATTAGTCGGTACACCGTGTAATTTTCTCCACGAAAATTACGTAGGTATATAGAAATAATCCGTAGGCGGAAGATTGCCCCGGGCGACGTCTCATATATTAGAGTATTTCCTACAGTTATAACGATCAGAAACAAAAATAAAGGCTCTGACTAGTTTCCAATTAATCGTAATAATTGGTAGTGAGCGTTGCTATGTATTGGGATATGTGGGGCTATTTATTTTAACCACACCTGGTGTTCATTGCCGGCGGGCCGTGCTCAGGCGCTGTTGTTCAGAACAGCCATTCTTCTGGTAAATAATGAACGGATATTGTTCGTCGTTCGGTTTAAACTTTAATACGGAGCGTGTGCTCGCGCTATATTTTTTTAAGATCCTTTTGGAAATTGTTTGCCGCGATATCAAAGTGATTCTGCTGTGATCGATTTTTGTTTCAATTTGCACCTTACGTATACTTTGTGAAAACATAAAATCTGGCAGGATTTTATACGGAACGGGTTCGTAACTTTTTGAAATGAATTTAACTGTGAAGTTTGCCTTTAAATTCTAAACTGTCGGATAAACAAGCAGATTGAAGCAAACCAAATCGAACACGATTGATGGCCATTGATCCACTCTCAAAATACTTTGTGCATTCAAATAAAACTACACGTCGGCTCCAGGGCGGTCCGGATCAATTTTCTGTTTACAACCCAATACCATCAAAGAAAACCGACCGGTATACTAATTGACCGTAATAGTACACTTATAAACTAACTTAGTTCGATTTACAACCAACATGCTGGACGTTCAACTTTTTATATGTAGTATTAGAGTTAATTAGGGCGACGAAGGCTCCCTTTGTAAGTATTTAAATTAGAAACGTTATTTTATTTTTATATTGGTGGTCAGCAGTGGAATTTATAGCGTCCGTTGTTAAAGTTCTTTTCTAGTGTTGTAAATAGTGACTATAAAAAAGTGACAGTAGTTACCGATAATGACGGATGCATACTTTATACTTACAACCTCGGCCGTACGTAGGTAATGTAGGCACATTATTATGACCTACTTTAAATTGCAGTTATTAGACTCCCATCTAGGTTACGTGAACATTCACATGGTACTTTGGAAGAAGAATGTAAGGTTTTTAAATATTCTTGTTATTTTATTGTTGTAATGACCTGGGAACGAACAATGACAGGGTACAGAAGGAAGTCCTTTACGTGTCGTTTGCAATTTGATGGGGTTTTAAATAGTAAAGGGAAATGAAATGTTCTTAAATGACCGTGGATGATGTCTTTTGCAAATAAGCTTTTTTCTTTGAAAGAAAACATAACTGTAAGTCTTGCTCTGGATTTAGGAAATATAAGCTCTTGTTTGTTGATAAGTCCTATTAGGTGTTTTAGAAATATTTCTCAAACCGCGAGGTTGAATTTAAAATGACATAAAGATGAACTTAACCTAATCAGATGATTAAACACTAGAAGTGAGCTCTTTAACGTTTAATAATATTGATTGTTCATCTGTTTCTAAGCAAACGCGTCTTATTTGTAGTTGGTACAACACGAACCGCAAAATCAACAAAGAACGCTGTAAAATTCAATGAGAATCAATCGCAGCTGCATTCCTACATACAAACCTGTTAATCAAACATTAGTTTACCGCTTCACACAATAGGCATAAATCGCCTATTTTTTACCCTTATTTTTTTTATTATAATGCGAAAGTTTGTAAGGATGAACGTAAGTATCTGTTACTCTTTCACGCTAAAACTACTGGATGGGTTTTGATGAAATTTAGCAGCAATATAGCTTTTATGTCGTAACATAGTATATGGGTTACATTTTTATGTATTTAGTGCGGGATATAGTTCTATCAAAACGCCAGTGATACCGCGTAAGTACTAAATAATCCTTAAATACATATTTTCACTAAGTTCATATTTGACAGCGTCGTTTGAGTCAACTTTAACGAGTTTCCCAATTACCGATTAGTCATGAATGCTTGTTTGCTGATAGTGTTTATTGAAATATTATCCTCAAACGCATTACTTGAGTACATTGGCATACACGTTCACATAATATCTTAATGCATGAGTCACTAAACACTTACTTTGGTTGTTTGAGAAAAACCTTTAAACTGAACCTTTACTTATTATGTAATCATAAGATCTGTTCATTTATACATACAGCCTAACATGCAAAGACAAAAAAAAATGTTAAAGCTAAAAACAGACCATTTTTCACGATACCTCTAATTATAATAATGAAGTAATTTTAATACCTTCTGCTGATATAAATATAGGTAGCTTCAATTCGAGGAATAAGTTTTTTTATTATCCATATCGCTCATGTAAAATAATTACTTCTCTTATATTTGATCTCAGTGATGATAAATTCACTTAATTATTTATGATCGTGACTTAATTAAGTTCTTCATTAATATTAAAAGTTTCTCTGTAAATTCACACTTGGATGCCAATATTACTTCGATCTACATAAATTATTCAGATATATTTATTACACCTACATAAGTATATATTTTTATTTCATTCGATTGGTGTGAATAAAAATATATTGACATAACTGTGTGAAAAAACATCTTATTTACGTTAATTTCCATCATAACGGAAGTGAATTTTTTATTTATGAATACATAAATAAAAAATTCGTAATTCACATATATTGAGTTACCAAAAACATTTTCTAAAATGGGAACGTTTGGTATAATCCAAAATTTATTTAGGGGTTTTCCCGGTTCAACAGTTGATCCAAAAGTAGTCTTGCTTTTTTATTGCATATAAGCCTATATTGTACACTTTCTGGGGTTGTGGCAAAAATGAAAACTAGGTACTTGAAGAAATAACAAATCATCAAGTAAAATGCTACGCGTTTCCGAGGATTTTTTGCCCAAGAAATGCTGTTAAAAGGGTACACTCAATAATATACTCATTACCACTTCGTAGAGACAATTATTTTATGAAATCTTACAAGCAAACATTCTAAAGTTCTAAAGTAGAGGCCATATTAACATTTCATCTTACTGCTAAGTTTAACTCGTAGAATGGCCCATTCACAAAATACTAATCTTATAGCACTTTACGAGACTGATAATAACCCCTTTTGAAGGAAGAGATAACACTTTTTGAAGGGTAAAAAAATTCAATTACATCATTTCAACAAAATATACCTACCTATACACAAAAGTTAACGAATACTAAATAAAAAAAAATATCACAAAATATACACGCAAAAAATACGTCTACTTTTCCAAACCCACCTTACATAAAACCTCATTACGTAAAAACTTCAGCGTGATCGAACATCAGTGAAATACCTTCTAAAAACGTAAACACCAGTACAACCCCTAATCTTGCAGTTATCTAAGCTGCTAGTCAAAGCTGTGTATGTCGAATATTCACGGTAGCGTCTGCAAAGTGAAAATTCCTCAGCCACCTGAACCTCGCTCACTGACCAAAGAGCTGTTTTACCATGTTAAAGATTCACTATTAAACAAATACAACCCTTTGAGCACATATTACACCGGTTGAGGTAAACTCAACGAGCTGGCAACACCGAAATAAAACGTTCCAAGTTTGAACTTGAATTATTTAAGTGCAATAACATAACTGTAACTTTAGATTAAGGTAAGAAAAAATGTATTATTACTAATAAAAACTTTTCTATAGCATAAAAATGATGAAACCTAATTCTGAAGTTAGACTTAGTTGAAACTCGATGAAACTTTTTCTTCAAAGATAACTGAATAAAAGTTTTTACTCGGACTTAATTTTATTGAATAAAGCAATAACAGAAACTAGATAGAATGTAATAAATCAAAGCTACCGGAATAACACGGTGTCATGATAAAACAAAATATATAGCGTACAAAGATACCTCTTATCATTGACAATAACTCATTAATAATGATGGCTGGACTACTTATTGAGACGTAAAATGTACATCTGCATCCACTGTTATCGTTCTACATACCAAACAAACCGTTATTAAAACGATAAAATATCCAATTTATACGAAAACCTATAAATGTAAATTGTTATTTTTATTAAAATAAGTTATTTTATCACATGGATGTCATCGGGAAAACTATCATAGCGGCGATTATTAACCCATTCAGTGCCGCTTTCATATTTGGTTTAGCCTTATATTTCCGTGTTTACAAACATGTCATATTTATGTGACACGCATATAGTTTTCATCAGAAGTAAATTATTTTTTATTGTTTATTTTATTTATTTAGTGGGAATGTGTTAAGGCTATTTAAAGTATTACTTGTTTTATTCAGTTAAAGTTTCAACTTGGAGCGTTATTATTCTAATTGGATTGCAATGTCTGGTGCGCGTTTTTCCTACAGTCAAAATATAATAACAACATTTCAGATGGTTATTGTAAAGTTACCCGACACTTTAAAAATAAAAAAAGGTATTCAAAATTACATTTCATTCATTCATCACACACATTTCACGCCCTATTATAAAATAATAAAGAAATGATAAAAAAGCCGTTAATAACAAAACAGAACAATCTCCCCATTCAAAACATAGAGGTGAGTGTCGATGACCCACTAATAACGTCCTATCACTTAATTATACCCTACACTTAACCAGAAAGGGTTTGTCTCTACAATTAAAAAAATGAATAGCAATTATTTCCCATACCTTATATCGAAGAAATGGAGTTAATTTTCAATAAAAGTCCATTCACGTTAAAGATGCGAGCGGTTATTAAATAATCATACAGTCACTGAAAACCGGCAAAATATTCTAATAGTCCACAGGGTAGCACAGGGCACGATCAAATCCAGTTCGGGCACACAACACACCAGTAATGCTCTATTAATTAATTTCAATTTATGTTAATTACGGAATCGGGTACGATGCGATAGCGAGAGGGAAGACGGGGACGCGCGCGCTCGGATCGCGCGCCAAGCGTGGACTGCCGGCTGGCGGCTACAAGCGTTTCTAAATATACACCCCCCTTGCGTTTCCCGCGCACCCTATGGGCGCAACGCGTGTACCATGCAATTTTCTATAAATTTTCGCATAAGCTCCGAAGCCGCGCTGTCAAAAGCTGTTTTTACTGAAGCGCGCCCCCAAATGTTGTGCACGTTTTAATTGAATTAAGTGTAATGCTGGCTTTTGAAAAGTAAATTGAAAATAACACACGTTCAACTAAACCTGTGGGATGCTTCAGCATTAACAAAAACGGTTATGATTTTTTTAACAGTCTGGAAATTAAGTGTAGGTGCCTGATATGTACAATCGACATGTTTTATTACTTTAAAAAAATCAAGGGATAAAAGTTGTAGTACCAAGAATAATTTCAGTATTCAAACAACATGAAAAAAAGTGTTGTTATACCTTCTGCCAAAATCAAGTTCTTTGTTATTATAAATGAGTGTTACTAATATTGCTAATTTATTACATGCAAATTGCTACGTTATTCTACGTAGTTTCATGTCTCGTAGCGCTACGTTTTCTCGTAGTCGCCGCGTAGCATTTTTTCGCGAGTAACCAAAAGTCTTTAGACATAAGTTGTTAGCTGTAAGCCTTGAAATGTAATGTAAATCGTCAAAGATCAGTTGCCTTTTGTCTTAGATTGAAGGAGTTCTCAGTAAATAAAACAACATTTCAAAGTTTTAATTGAATAACATACCTACTCCACTGAAGCTCTGAGATAAAGTTTTACGTTGTTTCAACATTTTATTTACGAATTTATCTGTAACTCAAATGGTAATATCAATAATAATTACTTGTGTAGTGATTGTGTAACTCTAAGCGAGGTTTGTTACCACGAAAGTCAACACTCGTATGTGTCTTTTGTTTTAAGATATTTTATTTCAAAAATGTGCATCGCCTAGCAGGCTCAATTTTTTTTTATCGTTCTATTATAAAGCCCATGTATGTACTTAGTCCATCGGTCGTACAAATAATATTTATACACTATGTATTTTACAAAATTATACACTGTCTGTAAATTGTGGCAATAATGCGAAACCTGAAACCATTTAAACTACAGGATGCTCATGATTACGAACTTATGTGTGTACCTATTATTTAATGTTACTCGTAATCTGGTCTTTCTGTAATTTTACCGCAATAGTTTGCTATCCAGAGGACGCGAATGGCTAAGTTGTTTAACATCTTTAAATTACTTTTAACGTTGTAGTTGTCCTTAATTTATATGTAAATCTGTACAGAAGGTCACTTTATTGGAATAATTAATTCAATTTTTGTACTGTATTTAACCCATACTCATACTGTAACAGGTCATACAAAACAGTAGACTAAAAGAAAAATACACAAACAACTTTTTCCCTGGTCCAGTTCAACAAAAGAACAACACACTGTATTCATATTAAACAGCAGTTATTTCTCACATATGCCGCCGCCGATCGCCCTGTATATGTTATTGCAATTAAACGAACACTGAATAAAACCTTGTTAGTCGTGGGACTCGTTTTTACGAGCTTCCAATAGTCACGGTGAGAATAACAACAAACTATAAAAAGTGGTCGATAAACTTATTAGGTAACATGTTACTAATTACGTCCAACAATCTAATAAAGAAGGGACATATTTTATTTCGGGGCTCTTAAATGTGTAAAGAATATTCAGTAAACAAACAATTTATGAAATGCAATTTTGCTGCTTGTATAAAATGGAGAACTATAATGACTACAATTTAATGATCCTTTTCTTTTAAAAAATAATTATTTTATTCACGGTTAAAATACAAAAGGAAAAAAATAGTTTTTTTTTTATAAAACCATATACGTAGAATACGATTAATTAAGCAATATATTCACAAGTATACCTACATATTTTTTTTTAGTTTTATATGAAAGCCTTTAAAGAAGGCGCAACATTCTATTATCTTCAAAACAATGTAACTGTTCCTTTAACACGAGCGTTTCATAACTCGGAGCCGACAGCAAAAAAGTTAAAGAGCCTATCTTGATCTTATTTTAACTCACTAGAGTTTTTCTGCAAATCATGCACACCAATTTGCTACCACAAATAAAACTCGTTCGAATTTACTAGATCCGTATGTTAACCTTTTTCAAATCAATTAAGGGAATGCCATTAAAATTCCTGAAGATTTCGCTTACTCTTCCGTAAATACTTTTTTGTAATATCGTTCGGTTGCTTTCGATTCTAACTGGAGACAGTTGACTACCAGAAGGTACCCGATATCCATAACCTTGTTTTATGGGCTGCAGGATTAACTACAATGGGCCTCGCAATAGTTCGAAAGAGTTACCACGGCCCCAGTACACAAAGGGTTTCAGAAGAAACAAGGGTGATTTTTAGTTATAGTCAAAGTCTGAATGATGATGATAATATTATCGTCATTTATTTATGTATTGTATTTTATATGGGTCCTAGTTGCCTGAAATAAAGGAACAAAAAAAAATGATGATCTGAGCTTCTTTTACTAACACACGAGATAATCTCAATTATATACCTATCTCAACGCTGTTAGGTCCTTGCTTATTTAAAGGTTCTAAGAAATCTACTCTTGTATATCGGTAACGCAACTTTACGACTAAACATCGACTAACACAGTAAATAGTAGACAAAGTAAGAGCTCTTGACTAGAAAATAGAATGCTTGCTAAATAAAGTAAGGATGAAAATTCAATCAATTCTTAAAATTCAAAATAAAATTCAATTCTTAAAATTCTTAAAAGAACCTATCACGTAACCTAGTTCGAAATCTGAAACTATTGAGGTTAAAAAAAGGTTAAAAGCAAATATAAAATCCCTATGTGGCCAGACGACAAAAAATGGTAACTTACCACGAAGCACATGAGTAAGTACTTTACCTCATGTAGGTAATATACAAACACCCACACAATTTATACAATATTCAAGCCTATCTAATTTTATTTTAGTAAGTAACTGTATAAAGATTTTTGAAGTAGGTAAATACAATATATTCAGCCTCACACTCTACAAATACAATATACAATACAAGTACCATATACAGCAACCTGCACATTATACACTTTTTTCACGCTGGAATAGGACACGCGACAAACAGTGCCGTAGCTAACCACTTAACCGACTTCACACAAGAAGCGTGCCTTCAAAATAAACATTACATAGACATCTCTATTATAAGTCACTTGTAAACTACAAACCTCTTTCTATTCGGTAATATTCGTCAGGTAAAAACTGACCGCATTGAGATTACATCTGTGGACAGGTGAGTTTGTCTATAGGCTTACTAAATGCACCTGCTTAGATTTAATCATTGATTCTCGTAAAAACTGTCGACTCACGTTAACGAGTCTATTGAAAGTTTTTTTTTATTATAAAAAGTAGTTTTTTTGAGTCTGTATTCAACTGATTAATGAAAGGTGACTTGTGGTAAAAAATATTGCAATTGACGGATAGTTTACAAAATATTTCAAGATTTTGTTGCTGTGTAAGCAAAAACGGTCGGTGCCAGTTACGTTTGTTAAATAAAAGACATTCACGCGCTCATCTCACAGTACTCCAGACATACCGACGAGTATCCGGTATCTTACAATCTTTCGCAAACAAATCGCATGACGTTGTCACTCACTTAACACTGGTTGCATAAAATATACGTACGAAGTGGTTGATTTGAAACCAAAAGGTTTAAAGAATTATTGTTAGACTGCTGCTTTAAGCTTCCTGTAAGTACCTGAGCATAATTTCCATTATTTACATCCAAATGAAGCGAAACAACTTTGGCAATTATTCCGTCCGTACCTGTAGGTACGTAATTTACAAAATCTTCGCATTCTTAAACAAAAATAATGGATTGCACGATAAACGAAAAGTTAGATTGGAAACGAACTTGTTACAACTTCGCTAAAGAATATTATTTAGTTAGTGACAATGCTAGGAAGCAAATTCTTTTTTCTTTTGGTACCGACTTACCTTATGCTTGCTGCAGAAAACGGTAAGTACCTACCTATCTATACTTCTGTACTTAATTATCAAGCTGACGACTTTGTTTATTTCCTCAAACGCGCTGACCTCTGATTCTACTGGACTGATTTGGAAAATTCTTTCAGTGTTAGATACACACCGACGTCGTCAGAAATGTGTCACTCGTAAAAAAACGCTTATAAGAAAGCGCTGCTGTTAAGCTATATCACATCTCTGACCCCATCAACTACAAGTTTTAAGTAATGGTTCCATCATAATTTACATTACATTATACACAATATGACTTAGGCTTAAGTTCATACACAGCTCCAGTTTATTTTCCTTCTCGTTGCAACCAGCTGCGCCATCTGGGACTCGTTTCACGTAGCACTCACCTTCAACTACTAACGCGATAGACTGCGCTTTCTTGCTTCTGCGTTAGAGGGCACTAAGACAATCTTTAACAAAACAGCTTTATAAAAAATTTCAATATGAATAAAAAATATTTAAAGATTAGTGCAGTTAGTTTTAGATGCAAAAAGAAAACGGAACAGTTTTAGTTCGTTTTTTTTCGGAGAAGTTACAATATTGAGTCGTAAATTTTAACAAGCTATCTTAATGTTAAATACCCTAGTTTCTGAATGTTGTGTAATCTTGGATTCTCAGAAATTATGAGGGCCAACGCAACAATCGAGGGTTTTTTTAAGAAATGCAGCAAACTAACTCGAAGTCATAAAGTTTTACCTCAAAACAAATAATTACTGCTTACCTACTGATAAATCTCTAGACAACAAAGAATAGTAAATATTCACTTGAAACAATAACCCACTACTTACTCAAAAATTTATCAATCAAACAATGACCGTTTCACCATCACATATTTATTTAAATAACCAATTATCAAGTAGATACAAAGTACACACCTTCCCTCAAGTACGGCTCATAACAGTCGGTAACAAAGTAAACGAACTTCACACTCAATTAGAGGATGTGTTCATCTAGTTTGCTGTAAACTATTCTCACGGGTGTACCTGGACCGTGTTTTTAGATTTCTATATTTACCTATCACTTATTATTTTATGTCCATTAACCTATATGCCAGTAAACTATCATCCATACGCATATCCATACGCGTACGCATACGCATAGTTGACTATCCAGTTACTGGATAGTTACTGGATAGTAACTGGATAGTAAACTATAGTTTACTATAGGTAACTATAGTTTACTGGATAGTAGGCGTATGATCTCGAATGTACAGGGGTGTTCCTCGAAGCAAGGGAAAAGTAAAGAAACGTAGGTATTGTATGATCAGAAAAAATAATTACCTAATATAACTGGTCACTTTTGATAGCTCTGGTGTGTTTGTCATCGTGATTTAGACCTATTCAGTAGGTCTGATTCATTTCTAAAAATCATCTTATCACAGCAAGTTAGAAACCTCCCTAGAAACTGATTTGTACTGAGTGCCATCACTAGGTATGTGAAATATTAATGTGTATGGACGGAGAGGGATAGGCAGGCCGAAGATGGGTAGATGCTTGAAAGGTGACTTGAATAAAAGGGTAAATATAAGTGTGTTGGCTGACAGTAAAATTTAAGTCCGCCGACCCCAAAGCAAATTAAGAACAGGGCAGGCAGAAATAGAAGAGAAACGAACTAAGGAATACTAGAAACTAAAAAGACTTACTAATAAACAATTGGCAATATAAACGCAACCCACTTAGTACGGACAATGGTTATATTGTGTAAACGTAAAGGTGTCAGTTATATGCTCGTGTATCAGTCAGTTGTTCCTAAGTGCTGAACAAACTGTGAGTGTGCGGAAAACATTAGAATACAGTTAAATAAATAAGAAAGTAAAATGGTGCAAATAGTGTTCAGATTGCAGGTAATATTGTTGTTATTTGTAAAAGTTTTTTTTTGTCTCGTAACTGTTGAAAGAAAAATTTTCAGTACCTGGCTTTTGTACGAAAAAGTGCCGACGATAGAACGGTGAAAGTATAGATGGAACCTTGATTTAGAAAGTTAGTAAGTTTATTTACGCTACCTACATAACAGAAGGATTCATTTAGTAATATCACAAAAAAAACTTTTCATCAAAAAGATTTGTACACAGTATTGGCAGTGCAGTGCCTTATATTTTGAGGAATAATAAATGAGTTTTGCAGTTAAAGTGTTTCTTAAACACTGATAGTGCGAATTTGTTATCGATTCACTGTAGGGCATGGTTTTCGAATTCTCAAGTTTCTAATAACAATAATACCAAATAATTGAATTCCTAATACACCTGATTGAATCACAATTTAATACGATAATCGCGGCCACTATCTGCTTAATATCTGTGGCCGTAAAGTGGCGCTTATCGAAATTAATCGTCCTTAGTCAGAGACTTTATCAGTCAGAGTCAGTCAGTAGTCATCGGTAGTCGGTGTGTCACTCAGTGCAGTGTTATGTTTTGTTTTGAACTTTTGTGACTGAAACGTCTTGTTGACAAATATGGTAAGATCTTCTTTTGTTTTCCTTTCTTTTTTCAAATTTAATTTCGCGTGTCTTTTGTTTCAATTTTGGCGCTTACTGATTGGTTGAGAGTGATAAATGCAGTAAATTCCCGCTAATCTTATGCGGATATAATTGGTTTATCAATGTTTTATTTGCTTAGGTTATGTTTTTATGTGAGTGCAAGTTTTGCAAAGTTGAGTTGCTGTTATTTATTGAACATTCTTTATGTTAACAAACAATATTTTTTCTATATCTAAGCCAGCTATGTGAATTGTGGTAAATTGAGGGTATCCCAAATACCTTTAGCTGTTGTTCAGAAGTAAATTAAGATCTTATGCACGTTACATTGTTAAATTATACTATTGGATTGACACATAAGTATAAGTAGATGCTTCCTCCTTCAATCCATATAATTCCCTTTGTTCACCTTTTTGTAACTTTTTTTGTAATTTCTGAAGCAACCACATATTCAACATCACATTCAACATATATAACATCTACTATCATCATTTTAATCAGAAACCTCTAGTAAGTACAATGCATGTGTGCAGTTATCAAAATTCTTTAAAAGTTGGTCATCAAATGTCAAATTAAACAATGAAAGGTAATCGACCACCTAAGCCGCCTTGTAAAATATAACAATAAAACAAAACAAGAACGGTTTTTTGTGATAACCAAGTAAAGCATAGTCTACCTACTTTATCGAAAAATAGCTTTGGCCTGTTTTGCCCGCGTTGCGTAGGAACTAGATAGGTACCTTTACTTCACGCACCGGGATTAAAATAGGCTTTCTCGATAATTAGGCCATTCAATAATGAAACATTTTTTCAAATCACTCCAGTGGTCACTGTTGGTGCAATCAAAAAAACAAACGAACAGGCTCCTCAACTTTATTTCAACAGATTCCGTGTATTAACCAAATTTAAATTCTACGTTATTAAATTCATTAGCAAAGATTGAAAGCAAAACTCCCAAAGATAGAAACATTGGAAGAAGTAGTTACAGTTCTTTCAATTTGGACGCTTCTTCATTCCCTGACATTGCAAATATGTCTTGTTTTCCAGTAATACTGTTATCAACAAAATATTTCATTATGGATACGGATAAGGCCAGTAGTTAGCCGTGATACCGTCTAAACTGATATACATCTATTTCTTTTGTTATAAATTGAATCTAACTAATGTTCTGTTTGATAGTTGCGACACATGTTTTGAAAAGCCCAGTAGTAAAATTCCATGTTTTATCGATACCTATATTACCTACCTGCTTCTGAATTCCAGCTATTCGATGGTAATCGATCATGCTTCCAATTAATTTGAAAAAATCATCTAATTGTTTCAGTTCTAAGAACTGTTTTAGAAAAATCTTTGTTCAATATTAGCAACCAAATAAATATTTATTTAATTTTATCTGCCATGGTATAAACAGCGCCAATTTGCCATTGCTGAAATAGGTCAGACATTTAGTTGTTGCTGTTAGCAGAATGTTGTTAAGCTGAAATTATGTTATACACAAGTGCACAAAAACCTATATAAAATTGTTGCTATTCATTAGAATAAAAAGCTTGTTCATACCAATTAATATTGATATTCCCGTTGTAATCTTGGCGAATAATAACTAATAAATTGCAGAGTAAGACTCCACAGTTAAGCTCGGTACTGTGAGTGTGCCATGAATTGTGTTATAAATAAAATGTTATCATCATGACAATATTCATAAATAAAAGAATGTAATGGTATTTATTGTTTTATGATCCTTTGCCATTTAAGTATTGCAATATATCAGATTATAGGGAATTTCCCAATTATAATAGTGCTGTGCGGTGAATTCTATGAATTACTAAAATTTTATGTGTTGTAGAATTTTTCACTTCACTACATGCCGACAATTCCAAGAAACTACATGAAAAATATTATTTAATGATACTTAGTTTTGTCATAAAAAGATACTACCTTGCTTATCCTTCTTACAATCTCAGTCAATTTTAAGACTAAACGAATTCGTCTAGCAATATCGGGCCCTCCTAATCATCTCCTAATATAATCTATGTATAAAGATTACATGCTATTTGATTGATGATTGTATCAATAAATCAAATGCGATAAATAAACATTAGTATGTTAGAGAGCAGATAAGTAAGTAGCTAAATATTCGGTAACATTCCATGGCGCCATTGACGGAATTACTGATTACCTATATCTTGAATTTCATGAATAATTGTACTGTAAGCGTAATTCATTGATAAATAATGCTCATTTGAGATTTAAAATCAATCCAATGGCCTAATTCGCTGTGAATGAGAAATCTAAAATTTCCGCGAAATTGCAAACTTGGTGCGCGAACGGCGAACACATGCTAACAGTGGACTCGCGCTAACTCGAACACCATCAACGTATCTTTATGGTCCCTTTACATCTCACGGCCGTCGTTACCCTTGAACAATCCGGCCAACCTAATACGACCACCTTTGTCAAACCTCTAACCTCATTTATTTTTTTATTTTGTCAGCAGGATGACCAATCATTATCCCGGACCATGGGGTCAGTGGTGCTCCAAGTGGGAGCCCTAGAGCTCTTGGCGCGGTATTCCATGAACTCTGGCAGAGCTACCAGCCTTCTGTCATCGCTACATGACTTCAGAATGCAGGAGGTGGAGTTAGCTGGAGGGAAACAGTGGAATTGGAAATATTTGAGGGTAAGTCCTTTTATAAATCGAATTTTACATTTAATTTTCCAGTTTTATAAGATTTTGATGACTTTTACATTTGTAGTTCTGCTAATCTTTTATCACGACAGCCTAACGCATAATGAAGATTGAGCATGTAATAATAATTTCAGTGACAATAAATAAAATTAAGACTTTTTAATTATGCTAATCAGCTGTCAAAAATACTTATATGAGTATTTCTATTCTAAATATTTTCATTGTTGCTGAAACTATAAATTCTCGATACATATTGTTTCTTTCTTTCTAGGACCAATTCGACCAAAAAGATTTAGAAGGACTGTACAGAAAGTATGACGACAAACTGAGAGAAACGCTTATTTATATTTACTTAACGTTATTAGTATTCTTCTCTACAGTACATGTAGTCTTAGTTGTAGCTAGCACATTTTCAGAGGTAAGTTTCCATCAAATGTTTATTTTTTTAAAAGAGCCTTAAATCAAACCAAAACATTTGTCTCACATCTAGTTTCCTTTGCCCCTCCCATAAAACAAACTATAAAAACTCAAGTTCTAAATTCCATTACAAAAAATATACACAAGTAATAAACACCTTAAAATCAAATACATAATTTTGCAACTTACTTGTAAAAGGACTAGTTTCAGAATTATTTCACAGGTACCAACGGACCCTGAAATGGAGATATTTGCATTAATCACGGTTTTCTTCCAGTCAATTCAGTCGACATCAACGTATTTAACCATGGGAATGTACATATTGAGAATAGCCATACCTATCTTAACTCTATGGAAACCGTTGTATTATCCCATGAAACAGAAATGCTATTGTATGCCAATTCTTGTTACTTTCATCGTGACTTTGGATCTCGCTTTAACAGGTGAGATTTTTTTTATTTGTTTATTTTTCAGTTTACTTTGGATTGCTCATACTTACTACTGAAAGGTACAGAAAAACCGAGACAGACTTAATTTCGACCTTTCTTACATTTACAAGATGGCATGGACCTACAAAGACACTAGGTAGAAATAGGTTCAGTCCAGCATTATACCAGAAAGCTACTACCTGACGCTGGTTTTCAACTAGACCTAAGTATTTTGACAGATTTCATTATATCATAGGTCATACATAACATGAGACATTTATTTCAGACATTGCTATTAGCGTCTACAGTTACTTCGAAGGCATTGCTTTAAGGCCAGCCTATGCAACAATGGCCTTACTATCAAGCTACATCTTCCTCCCAATGAGGAACAACTTCTTGGTTATATTCCTCGGTATCTTTGTCAGTACCATCTATGTTCTTATCTTTGCATTCTTCACGTATGACCAGGACCCACAAATCGGTATAGTGGTAAGTGAAAACTTAGATAAAACAGATCCGATTGTGTTGAAAATGTTATATGTACCCCATAATAATATGCAATTGGGAGGATAATTATAACAACTTTTCAATCAAATATTTTGGGTTTGATAATATATTCTCGGAAATCACGTAAGTAATTAGCGTAATTAATTAACTGGTTTTATTTTTATCTCTTGGCGTAATTGACTTTCTTCGGGAAGACAATAAGAGCTATTTATTTATTATTATTGCTATTTAGTATTATTCTAATCAACTGATTTATCAGTCACGCCACCCATCGGCCAAATATGATAACTCGTGCAGATGTTATGATAATAATGCATCAAAAATACTAGAGGTAAATCGCTATTCAGACATCAATTTATGTACCAAAAAGTTTAGCTGATCAGAACACAGTTAATACCTAAGTGCAATTAGGTGTACCTACCTACTATTACAAAGTTCAAGGCTTATCAATCGCAGTTATATTAATGACACAGTATTCAAATATTTTAAGTAATCTGTGTATTTCAGGTATCATCCGATATAATTTATCTAATCGGCGTGAATCTGATGGGAGTGTACTTCAGACTGATGAATGAAATTGTAACGAGGCGTTCCTTCTTAGACCGGAGAGCGTGCGTTGAAAGTACGCTCAGACTCAAATTTGTTAAGGACCAAGAGGTAAGCATACTGGATATTCTGATTCGTTGACTTTCACGAATTTACACGTAAAGGTCATCCAAGATCTTATGAGGCACTTCTTCGAAAGATTGTATGAGAGCGGTAGTAAAGGGACACGTCATTTCACCTTAGGCGAGCTATGCAGACCCTTCCCAGTATAAAACAAAGTCGTTTTTTCTGTCCCTATATCCCTTTGTATACTAAAATCTTCAAAACTACGCAACCGATTTTCATGCGGTTTTTATCAGATATAGAGTTTCAAGAGGAAGGATGTCTATAATACATGCATAATATGGTAGACACCACTAATAATAATTTTAGAGGTGTCAACCCATATATAACTCTGTTACCGAAGCGAAGCGAGGGCGGGCCACTAGTAGAAAATAAGATTTTGTGACGATAAGTTTTCACATTACATTTTTTTTTGGGGTTACTGATTACGGACTTGAGTCCCTACCTACTCAAAACTTGCATACCGATTGAGTGGTAAGATATGCTGTACATAATATTACCTAACTAAACATCTGTAATACCGTATATCTGCAAATAAAAGTCTCGTCTTGCGATTTGTGACCTTCCTTGTATAGAGTACTTACCTAAATGATTTACACTTAGTGCAAAGGTTTTTTCCCTTACCCAGATTAATATAAACCAAAGCTGAATTATCTAATCTCTTGATAAAACTCGTAGGTACTTATATTTAAAGCGATTATCCAATAATGATTGATTACTTATTCTGACATTGTATAAGAAAGAAGTAAGCGAGAGTACATTTTCTTTTCTCTAGTAAAATTTTAATTTGTAAGCGTTTGAAAAACAATGAGCTGTTAAGCAAAATTCCTTAATTCTAATTAAACATTATATAAATAGATAATACTGATAATAATGCTTGATCATCTACATAATCCTTATTTATTTTTTCCTTCTATTTGTATAAATTACTGATAAAGTAGATGATCTAATACCTTATGTCATTTCTTTATTTGATGTTATACTGAGAACTTGGTTTAAGCTCACACAGTCTTTAAAATCAAACTAACATAGCGCGAAATGCCGAAACTATCTCAATACTCAGAAATTTTAATTACAGGTAATACTTATTAGGTACTTACAACAACACACATTTCAGCGGAATTCGGTCGTATGTAACTTCCACTAACTCTCACTTAATTATTTTATACATAGCTTTCGGTGAAGCGGTAATTGGTCCGGTAGTCTAACGGATTTACTAGGTAAAACATACAAGCACCTTTCGTGGTTACAGAATAGATTTACCGAGAAACCCAAATCCCTACAAGATATGTTTTTATACTTGCCTCATATTAAAAATAATTAATCTTTAATTTAAAACAATATAATCAAAATCATAATCACACTAGGCTGGAAATCAGAAGAGCCCCTAAAAGTGCCCGCCCTTCAGGACTATAAAACACTAAATGCATTTTTTAATATACGATTTTTTCAGGAACGTCTGATGATGAGCATCCTGCCTGAACATATAGTTTCTAAAGTACGTCAAGATATCAGAAATATGTTTCTTGGCCTCGAAACACGTTCTTTGAGCCACAATATGAAATCATTCAAGTAAGTTCCCTTCTAAATGCCTAAAAGATAACATAATCTCTGTATATAATAATACTGTTGCTATTTATCTTTCTATTATATTTGGAAGACTGTGATTAGAAAGAGTAACCTTGGAATTTCTCCATAAGACCAGCTTATTGGAGCTGTACACATTCCTTGGATGAGACATCAAAATGGCCCCTTCATGACGTTCTAGAAGAATCTGTAATAGGTTTAAAGAAATAAAACCCTTTGACTTAAAATTGCTTCTTCCTTCTTTCTTCCTTGTACCTTGGACTCCTTTGTATCTTTATCAAGTTATACCTTTTACAGCCAACTGTACGTAGCAGAACATGACAATGTGAGCATCTTGTACGCCGACGTGGTCAACTACACGATGATATCCACAACTTTGTCTCCCATGAGGATGGTAGAACTACTCAACGAGCTCTTCGGAAGATTTGATGAAGCCTCTGAGGTACAGCATCTTGACCGTTTTGAAGAACATGATACAGAATGTGGCAGGACTTTTCATATATTTGTTAAAAGGCAAATTAAAATGGCATACTTACCTAATTACGCAATAAGCATTTCCTTTCACTGCATCGTTGCAAATCTATGACACCTAGCTGTGCAAGTACTTTGAGTTCGAATTTTAATACCAACTTTTACATAGAGATTGTTATAAAATTGTTACCTAATGAGGTTGAGCTATTATGTTGTGTTCAATCAAACTATAAAACATAATTCAGGGGCAGAAACTAATTTTCAGGAACACGATGTACTCAGGATAAAGTTCTTGGGAGACTGCTACTATTGCGTCAGTGGTATACCAAAGCCGAGTGCTCAACACGCTAAGAACTGTGTCGATCTTGGACTGGAGATGATCAACATCATTAAAGACGTCAGGTATGACTTCATTCATATAATATGTTGAACATGAATCTAGGAAATGGTGTGGTTTGGGTATATTTAAATAATGATTGGGTAATACCTCACTACCTAACCTATTGAGATGACGACGTTTAAGTAACAAGTCCAAAATTATGCTTTTACCACAACGAAGACAGTCCAGATTGGTTCTTTTTGTTCTGTGGTTTTTATCGCAGGTATTTTCTTTATCGCACATGACTTACTTAATTCACTTGAAAATGTATTTTGATAAGTACTATAAGTACTATAAGTACGATAAGTACTATAAGTAATATACCGCGGCATATGTGCCATTATTGCTTGCGCCTTTATTGCATGCGCCCGCGTCACTGCGGACTCGAGGCGCTTATCTGTCGAACACTTTTTACTGTTTACCGTCCTTTTAAAAAGCTATAATATAGTTCGTATTTATTCATTTTTGCTTAATTTGCGCATGGTATTTTTTGTACTCACTTTATACTGTGGTTGTGGTGTTGCACTTAAATACTATAATTCGTATTGTTTGTCTAAGTTAACTATTTACTACTTCGGTCTAGGGGCGTATGTTATTATTCTATTTATAATTATAATATTAGAATTTTTATCATATCTTTATTTTCTTATCTATAAATATGGCTTCATTTGAGTTATACTATCAAAATACGCGGGGTTTGCGAACAAAGACGCATACGTTCAAACGTAATGTATTCTTAAATTCTTATAACGTTATTGCGATTACAGAAACCTGGTTGTTGGATAGTATTAGCGACAGTGAACTATTTGGTAGTGAGTATTTAGTTTGGCGTAGGGACAGAGATTATAGTAAAACTAAACAAACCTTGGGCGGTGGTGTGATGTTGGCAGTGCGACGTGAACTATCAGCTGAAGTTCGTTCCGACTGGTCATCATCAGCCGAAGATCTTTGGGTTACAATTACCCTCAAAAAAAAGGACCGCACTATACATAAACTCAACATTTGTGTTATTTACCTGTGCAAGCAGAATTTGGGGAACTCCTACGAGACGCAGTTACGAAATTTTTCTTCCAGTCTATCACTTATTATAAACTCAAACCCCGACGACTCTTTTATAATACTGGGAGATTTTAACATGCCCAATGTAGAATGGTCAAGTGTAGGCAACTGTTTAAAACCTTCAGGTATAACTGGAGAGTCCCAAACATACTTTTTTGATATTCTTTCCGAGTGTAGCTTAATTCAGTACAATAACTGTTGTAACAAGTCCAAGGGACGAATTTTAGATTTAGTATTATCAAACGTAGATTTGACTGTTAACGCCTGTCTCAATCCTTTTGTTCCTGAAGATGACCACCATAAATCTCTCGATATTGAACTTGGTCGCCTTTTTGATGTGCCATTAAAATCTAATCCCCGAACGAAACTTTATTATGAGTCAGGGGACTACGACAATATCAATCGGTTATTGAATGAGTACGCCTGGGAAGATAACTTGCATTGTAGTTCGTTAGACGACGCAGTTGATATTTTTTATAACTACCTTCAGAGTTTAATTACTGAGTACATACCTCACAAAACTATTTATCCTTCAAACTACCCCCCATGGTATAACTCAAGTTTAAAAAAGATACTCAAGGAGAAATATAAATACCTTCGTAAATACCGTATTTACGGCAACACGTCAGATTACGATTCTTATATATTACTTCGCACCAGAGCCAAAGCAATTGAGGAAGAATGTTACAAATCTTACATCACTAGAACTGAAGCTTCCATCATAAAAAATCCAAAAATGTTCTGGTCTTTTATAAAAGCGAACAAAAAGGGCACTAATACTCTCCCGTCCAGTATGTCATTTGAAGGTTATTGCTATAAAACAAATGATGAAATTAGTGATGCTTTCGCTGCGTACTTTCAGTCCAATTTCCTTCCTACTTCAACCCAAAATTCTGCTCCCCAAAGTTCCTTTTCTCCTACCGACTCAGCACTAAACATAGGCGAGATTGAAATAAATTCTGACCATCTGCTTACTCTTTTAGAATCTTTGGATCTCACTAAAGGCGCGGGTCCCGACAACATACCACCGCTATTTATTGTCAAGTGTGCCAAAGGTTTAGTTAAGCCTCTAAAGATTATTTTCACGCGTTCTGTTACGGAGGGAATTTTTCCCAGTATATGGAAGTACTCCTACATAACACCGGTTCACAAAAGTGGAATTAAGAGTGCCATCGATAATTATAGACCCATTTCCAAATTATGCCTGTTTGGTAAAATTCTTGAACGAATCATCTACAAGCAAGTTTATAGCACTTTTTCTACGACATTTATTCCCCAACAACACGGCTTTCTTAAAAATCGCTCGACTAGTACTAACCTTCTGTCCTTTGTCGACTTCGTTACTACAAGTATGGACGATGGGGGGCAGGTGGATTGTATTTTTACTGATTATAGTAAATGTTTCGATCGTATTGATCATACTATCCTTTTGCAAAAGATTTTTCATGCAGGCATTCATGGTAACTTATACCGGTGGATAACATCCTACATAAAGAATCGTAGCCAAGCTGTTGTAGTCAATGGAGTTGTGTCTAAGCGGTATGTAGTCCCCTCGGGAGTTCCCCAGGGATCACTTCTTGGGCCCTTGTTATTTAATATCTTCATAAACGACATTCATACGTGCTTTCGAAATTCGTTATTTCTACTTTACGCAGACGATATGAAGATCTTTAAATGCATAAACAACCTCGGGGACTGCTACTGCTTGCAGCAAGATCTCGATAGGCTTGAAAATTATTGTCGGTCCAATAATTTAGAACTCAACGTGTCAAAATGTTACTCAATGACATTTACTCGCAAGCCCAACTTCATATCCTACACGTATACGCTAAAGAACGACCAGCTAAAACGAGTAGATTCCATACGGGATTTAGGTGTGATACATGATTCCAAACTTACCTATGAGAGGCACGTAGATCATATAGTAAGTAAAGCTAACAAAGCCATGGGATTCTTAAAAAGGTCTTGTTCCCAGTTTACGGATCTCAAAATAATTAAAATCTTATACTGTTCCTTCGTCCGTAGTTCACTTGAGTACTGTTCGCAGGTCTGGAATCCCATGTATGACATCTATATCTCAAGACTGGAATCTGTTCAGCGAAACTTTACGCGATTCCTGCAGTATAAGTGTAAAACACGCGACCATAATTATGAATTGAGATGCAAAAGATATCATCTACTACCACTCAAGGCGCGAAGGAATATATCGGATATCTCTTTTCTCGTTAAGTTAACACAATCCTATATCGATGCCCCGCAACTTCTTTCCAAGATTAACTTACGCGTTCCCACTAGATCTTCTAGAACACCCTTCCTTCTTCTTAACGTTCCCCGTTGTTATACTAATTACAGACAGAATTCGTTCTTTATAAGATGCGCAAAGTTCTACAACAGTCTGGTCGACTTTTCTGAACTTGACTTATTCGTTACTAAACCACATGTATTGAATAGATTACTGACTAAACATTGGTTCGATAGCTGTTCTATCTAGTAGCAACACGTATTATTGTTACAGTGTAGTAATGTAGTTTTGTTTAAGTTAAGGTTTTCCTTTTTTTTATATTATTCCTAATTTTGTTTCCTTTTCTCTCTCAAGCATGCTCTTCATAAAAACCTAAATGCGAAAACATGTTATTGGTTAATAGATGCATAATTTGTTATTTTTGTTACCTAGTTGTTAATACTGTATGTTTTCCGATTATAATAAAATAAAATAAAATAAAAATAAAAGTACGCAAACAACTTTCTTTGTACTTGACACTTGCTGATGACAAGTGATGGATTACGACAAACATTTGACAATTAGCTAGATAAACTATTGTTTTGATGGTCGTATTTTTACGTCTTCGTTACGACACACGAAAGAAACACTTTTCGGATGTTTCACAAGTAATATAATGACTTCTGGTATAGTCGACGTTCTAAATACAAACCCAAAGCTTCAAATACCAACTTCAATCATATTTTTACCGATTGCAGAGAAAAGCGTTCGCTGAACATAGATATGAGGATAGGCGTTCATTCCGGGAAGATCCTCAGCGGCCTCATTGGTATCAGAAAATGGCAATACGACGTTTGGTCGAAGGATGTTACAATTGCCAACAAAATGGAGTCCACTGGAAAAGCTGGGTATGATAAAATAACTTTACTTTATTCCCAAAATTGTACTTTCCCCTTATTCATTAAATATAGTGAAGAGACAAGAGAGTTTCAAAAATGGTGTGAAAATTATTATGACGTTAATGCTAATGAATGCAGACACTAAAACAGATATCAATTACATTGATTAACAAAAATCATGGATTACATTTATGCATATGTAGGTACAAGTGTATTCAATTAATAACACAAAGATAACGTATCTCTGTGTATCAGTCTCGGTAATGCAGTTTTTCTTATTTCAGAAAAGTGCACGTGACCAAACAAACTCTCGAATTACTCTTGGACTATGCCAGGGAATATATCATTGAACCTAACTTTGAATCTCAAAATGATCCCTTTATTATGAAAAACAAATTGGAAACGTATCTGCTATCAAGACCATCACGGGTAAATCTTTACACAGTCACACATTAGTTCTGATTGGTGATTTAAATATGTGATAGTATACTACACATTGCTTTCAGGCTCTTGAATACAAACCATTTAGAAGAGCATCTGTAGGCTTCAACAAAATAATAACGAAGACTAACACGTCTGCTAGAGTAAGTACAAAACATTATACCAACAAATAATTTAAAAAACCTTTTCATACAATAATGTGCTATATTATTTATGTATTTCTAGTAGCGATCGGAAAATAGAAGCGCTAATAACTTCCGAAGAACAACTACGTTTATGGATGAAAATTTAGTGGAATATCAGCAAATGTTGAAAGCCGCTGATGCTCAAATGGCAAAGGAAATAGAAGATATGACTAACGGAAAGTAAGTTTAGACGTACTTATCAAATCTGAGAGTTATAATTTGCTATTAACCAAATCCGACGATAAATATTTCCGGCAGACGGAAGCGTATAAGGCTTATCATTTTTAGGCTCGCGCGCGCCTAGTTTGGCGGAAATACTTATCTCGGATTACACAATATTAAATCATTTTTTATTTAAAAATTATATAAGTACCTACTTTAAGACTACGAGTAAGCTACATAAAAGTTTGAATTGCAAAAAGACTAATTTCTTCAAAACTGTTTTCAGAGAACACTTTCGAAACGAGTCTAAATTGAACAGATTCACTCTGATGTTCAAAGACTTTCAGATGGAAAAGAAGTTCCTCTTGTTGCCCGACCCACTGTTTAAGTATTACATTACCTGCTGCCTCATTATCTTCTCACTCATGTTGCTGATTAACGGACTCACTACCAGATGGTAAGTTTAGCATCAAATGTACTTCATTTTATCTGTTTTCTTGATTGATCCACTTGTTTACTGACACTTTTTCTCTTCTCAGGTTCGAAGGTTTTCAATGGTATGCTTGGGTTTTACTTAGTGCTCTTCTACTAGCTTTAATTTTAATGCAACCCTTCACTTGGTTCCAATTTCTATGGACCAAATATAAAGGCTTCGAAGAACCAAGGAACAAATACCTGCGATGGATCTACGACATTTCCGCCAAAATCATAAGATCCGCTAAGATAAGAACTGTTATTTACTTAATGATAAGTATAAGTCTTGCTGCTACTTCTGTGGTCAACGTTATCGCGTGCACTGAAGTTGAGGTGCCGGCTGCTGAAACTGTTCTTTCTAACTGTATATCTTCGTGGGTAATCACATTTCTTTACTTTTGTTCTATGCATAAGCAGTCATTCAGTTCGTCTTACACTGCCTTTCTTTCCAGCATGTGACTCAGTGTTGGGGCCTGGCCTTGCTCTTGAACTTTCTGTTCAGCAGAGTTTTCTTCATATTCAAATGGATCGTCGCTGGTGGAATGACCTTCTTCTACTTATGGATCGTTTGGGAGATCAAAACTTCGCTTTTTATAGACGATGTGGCTTGGAATGTTGGACTGGATCCTCGGATTTCTCATACTTTAGCTGTCATAGTGATAACCGTGACTCTGTACTGGATTGATAGGACTACTGAATACAGAAACAGATTAGATCACTTATGGCAATTACAGCTGAGTGACGAACAAAGTGAGGCGGAGACTATGTTGAAAGTAAATAACATGCTTCTTGAGAATATTCTCCCGGCGCATGTAGGTTCGTATCCTGATCTTAAACTTCTATTTTTCATCCATATCTGTATCCTACTTCGTATTGGAATAACAAATTGTGATACTTTTTCAGTTCAAGTATACCTGAATCTAAACAGATCTCTGGATGAATTGTATTACGAAAAGTATGACAACGTAGCAGTGATGTTTGCATCGTTAACTGATTACAAACTTGGCATGGAGGGAGACGCGGACATGAGTGATAAATTCCTCTTGAGTATTCTGGATGAAATCATATCAGATTTTGATAGAGTACGTAATGATCAATTATTTTAAGTGATTAAATAAATAATTATCAAAATTAATCCTATTTGTCTTTTGTTTTTAGTTGCTTCTAACAGGAACTTCAGATTACAAAGTGGAGAAGATCAAGATGGCTGGTTGGACTTACATGGCAGCTTGTGGACTAGACCCGAGTAGGCGAGAGTCTATAGACTCCGTATCGAATCATGAAAGTCTCCAGAACAGCCCATACAGTCGAGCTGTGGTGCTAACCATGGTGGAATTCGCTGCAGCAATGATGATGCAGCTGCAGAACTTCAATAGAGGCTCGTTTCAGAGCTTCGAGGGATTAAACTTACGTATTGGTAAGCTACTATAATTATTTAGGTATAAACGTTCCAACTTCACTTTCCTTGGTGTTCTATTTTTGTTATATGACCAATTTATTTCAATCAGTCAATATCCGAAACAGATAAACGACGTTTTTCAAGAAGCAATAAATAATCAATTTACTGATAACGCATTGACAAAATTGCGTTATTGGACTGAACATCACTATCTAATATTATGTACCTACCTACTTTGTTTTGCTTCATTCAGGTATGTCAAATGGAGAAGTAGCAGCTGGCGTTGTAGGATCACAGAAGCCTTTATACGACATTTGGGGGCATGCAGTTAATATGGCATCACGAATGGACTCCACTGGTGAATCTGGCAAAATACAGGTAATGAAAGTACAATCTTTTGTACCAATTCCAACATTTTGATTCCAAAGTAGCTAAAAATAATTATGATGATTTTTTTCCGCAGGTGACAGAAAACACAGCCATCATATTGGACGAATGTGGCATCCTCACGACCTGCCGAGGCGAAACCTTTGTCAAGGGAGCTGGCTACATAAAAACCTACTTCGTGCCCCTCGACGAAAACTTCAACCTGATCAAGAAGAAAGACAGCATGGACTTCTACAGAATCGAAGATAGGAGCCGCTACTTCTTGATGAGGGCCAACACATTCAGTACTGGTTCCAACGATAGGATCAGTCCTGATATCTACAGATACTCCACGTATGATGTTAGGAAGATGTCGTTTGATAGTCAGGGGACTGTCGACAGTTTGGATACTGAGACTGGTAGAACGGCCACGCCAATGGAAGACCCTGATGCTGTTAGCATATCATCAGAAAGCGAAATAAAGGATACACGTTGCTGACGAAGGATTTTAATATATTTTTTAAGTTTGTAGTGTATTTTTAGGTTTTAAAGGAATAGTTAAGCTCACTAAAACATTTTTCACATTGCATAATTTATTTATTTAAGTTAATCAGTATGTTTCATACGCTTATTATTCTTTGATGGTAATGATAGTTAAGTTTTATATTTTGAGTACGGTAGCAATGATTAAGGACATAATTTAGTCTCTCTGTTCGACTGGGTAAGCATAATTTTTCTTGAACCTCAATACCTATCTGATTATTTATACTACGCAAAATGTTCAAATTATTAAAACCCGCAGATTTAGGCAGTATTAATATATGTTTTTGTTTGTACATTTAAAATATAGTGATCGTCACATGTGTTTAAAGTACGTTTCAGATTCCGACAACCGCCATAAATTACCTCATTTAATAAAATAAACAGATTCAATACATAACTGACAGTTTTCTTTTGAATAACCTCTACAAGTAAAGAAAGCACGGCTTCCTATGTGTTCTCCTTGCACTAGCATTAATACTTTCCTATAATGAAATAAATTATTTATGAAGTAATCAAAACATCCTACCTAGACCAATAACTTATTGATCGGACAAAACTATTCCTGTTTTTTATCTTCCATTTTTGTCATAATATTTAAGAAATTAGGTTTATACGACTTGCGTGTCTCAATACCTTTCAAGTAGTATGCGTACCTAACGACAAAAATATCATGAAGCGTAGAATCCCCACAAGTGACAGGGAAAGTCAACATTCGGACGTGAGACCGTATTAATTTGTACCTATACCGAGTACCTATGTACTTTACAATACTACATTTACAGATAACATGGATTTACTGTCAGTGCCCATGACACATTTCAAATGAGGTCACCTTTCATGAAAATAAAAGCAAATTCTTTAAAAGATAAAGAGTTTCCGTGCGGGTTAAAACATAGCAATTCAGTCGTAAAAATGGATCAACATTTCTGATTATTCTAGCAGAAATTACCTGCACGTAAATCTTTTAATAGTATTTAATCCTAAATGGTTAGATAAGTGCTGCAAGGTTTGATTTTTATTTAAGCTTATGAGTCATAAATATTCTATAGAAAACATACCAAGTAAACAGGATAAGTTGAACAAAACTTAAAACCAAATTGAAATTGCTCACAAAAACCTCTCGGCTTACCCAAAGGTTGAGCACAAAAATACGAGAAAGATGCATCGTTTCCTGAGCAGAATTATACCTACCCTTTCGACCAAACAGATAAAATGCAAGTTCTTCTGCCAATATATTTTTTTTTCTACTTCAAAATTACGTAGGTACCTAACTGCCTTAAGTACTTCTTGAAAAGTTCCCCACAGTTACGTACACCTGAAACCAAACCGTGCAGATTAGCAACGTGGGGCTTCGTTCTAGAACCCGCAAGCTATCTACTTAGCCGTCACCCGCCCCAGTGTCCACCCACCATTTTCATGGATACCTCGTCATTTCCCAATAATAAGACGTGCTGTTTTAATTAGAAGACAACACCTGGAGGTGGAATTTTCAAGGATTCTTCACACCTCGTAAGTAGATTTGAACGTATTTTAAACTTGCTTCAATGCTATACAGAAGATGCTAATGCAATTAGTAGTAACCAACTTTAAAGTCGTTTTGTTACTTCAATAAAATCTTTGAAACATTATTTACATTCGAAATGGATATGTATGTACAGGTAAGAAATCATTAGCTGCTTCCTTTTGCTGCTGAAAACTAGACCTCCTCTCCGATACTGTCTGCACCTGATAAATTCGAAGATGCGGCTGAAGAAAAGCCTTTGATTTTGTGTTCATTCCATGGACGAACCTATAGCATCCACACACTTGGTAGATCTCCATCTGTTGTGTTGCTATTCATTCTTGGACTGTAGTGTTTTATATTTAGTCACTCTAACTCAAAATTTTATATCACTCTAAAACTTCTTCCAGTATACCAAAATGGCAGACGAACCAGAATGCCAACTGCGCCGGCGAAAGGTATCAGGCAACCCCAACCTGCCTTTGAACCTGGACGTGGAGTATCTGGTCAGCGACGGCGACCCCGACCAGGGCACGCCCTCACCTAGCAATGTTAGGCGCTTGTCTCATCAGAAACAGAAGTCGTCGTCTTCAGCACTCCTTGACTATAAGAATAAGCAGCAGTCTTTTGATATTCAGGTCAGTTTTGCGATGGCCACGTTACCATCAAACACGTATAAACATGTAACTTTAAGTAACATTATTCTTCTTGTGTAAAAGTTTTTGTTGACATGCAGTCATGTCAGTGTAACAACTGGGTATGTTAAGCTGCTGACCATATTCAGGCATAAGGGGGTAACACCACGAACTAAGTAGGTGTTTACAAAAAATTATGGCCTGATGTATAAATCTTAATCAGTGAGCACTGGCATAACGAAGAGAGAGCATCATATGCTTAAGTAAAGACGCAAAAGTTATTTAAGTTAAAGCGCTATCCACACATTTACGGATCAGGGCTATCCGTGTTCCGAGTAGATCGTTTCAGTGTTCCCGTCAGGGACGTGCCATCCGTCACCCGTGTTCACACATATCAGGGAAATCGGTATCACTGTAATCTGTTTCGTTAGCTGATACACACAACACGATGTCTTTGTTAAACCAAGAAGAGTTGGCAATGATTGCAATAGCGCTAGATGAAGAAGAAGCAGATGACCAAGAAGTCTATCAGCAGGCCAAAAACGTATTTGGGTATATGAGCTGTGGGAAGATAGAGAAACTGCAGGAGAATTTCACACATTATGCCAGAAACTCACGCCGATAATGTCTCCGTCCCTGACGGAACACGGCAGGGACGATTTCCCGAAAATGTGTGGATAGCGCTTAACTCGTCTCATATAAGTTCTTATCATTTTCAGGTTGAGGAGTGCGAAGAAGAAGAGATAATAATAGAGAGTGAAGACGACGACGAGGATAATGCTGAGGGTGGCGATGATCGCTCCATCACACCAACGCCTATACAGGACTTCGGGGCCAATGTCGTATATACGGAAGGTAGTCATTTAAATATTGTTATTTTAAGTGGGGGTTTCCTAAAAGTTATGTGGGCCAAGCAATAAAAACGGATAACTCTTTATCTATTGCTAACTCTTGAATTTAAGACAGGCTATTCGAAATGAGCGAGAAATGGTATGACAATAAATTGCTTATACCATGCGGCCTTTACGGTGTTGTCCGTGACACTATGTAATGTTTTTTTAATGGAGAAATGAAACAGTAATGCATAGACTAGAGTAAGCTTTACGACTTTTATGGCTCGAGCAAAATCTTACAAGTTTACTGAGCACATTTCAGTAACCTTAAAAACTCGGTAAAATCTCAGTAGCAAGCCAAACTAGGGCAATGGTTCAGGTTAGGGACGTGTCACTCGAAGGTCAAATAAAACTAATTCAATTTGAATGTTACACAAGGCTAGGTTTATCGTAATCCTATTACGCGTTCTGTCTCTGCTATGAGTCATTAGGATACCCCGCAGTTTATTGACAACTCGACTAAAGTAAACAACAATAACAGAAACTTTGGTAGAAGATAATTAATTCTACGCTCGTATAAATTTTTGTATTTAAACATTCGGAAGTTCCGAGTGTTTTTGGCATGTTCGTGTATATCGATAACTTTTGGCGAGGATACTATTGAGTTTGTCTGAACTCTATTATTAAATAAAAAATGTCATCGTTTGTTATCAGACTCACAGACTTCTTTAGTTGATATCTCAAATGGAATTCTGAAGAGTACGGCTAGAATGAACATTCGCTCGTTTCATATAAACGCACCCTGAGAAGTCAACCGTTAATTTAACATAACAATACATGGGTATATAAACTTTACAACATCTGTTGTTGTTGATTTCAGGTCCGCAGGCTACAGACTTCTTGAGGGTAAAAGCAATGGAAGCTGAATGTTATACGGACGTGTCTGACGCCGACACGGATGAAGAAGGCAACTAAGTTAAACAAAATAATATATTACAAAATATACTGAATGATATGATTATCCTAACAACGCTTATATATCATTCAAATACTGTCCAAATCTCACATTTATTGTAACGCATTGAAATTGTATAAGTAAATGCTTTGATATTTTAAATACGAGTTATTTTTTGTGGTGTAGAACTTTGCCTAACCAAAAAATTGAAAATGGTGGTAAACATTTCTTTAGTTGGCATCATAGGCAATCAAGAAACATCTAACCAATAAATAATACGGGAAAAAAAATATAACAGATATTTTAATGATTTTTATTGCACATTTAAAAAATCATTTATATTTAAAATTTCCGTCTATACACACGATAATATAATAAATCAATACATTTTAATTTACATAATGTTGCATTTAGAAGTCCTTGTATAATCTGTACTTTGATAAATTATAATCTGTTACATAAACTAGAGAGTGAAGTACCTTGATACTTGAATCTTAGGAGTTAAGAATTCTCTGGAGTTAGATGGAACATTAGAGATATTTAAAGTATTATTTTAAAGAAGATGTTACACCTATAATATTTTATCATCGTGCCGTTTTCTCAGAAGACATTTATGCTATTAATTTGAGAAATAAAAATTCTTCTCTTCTTTCCAATGCAGTTTTGAACTGCTATAGTCGAGAAGAAAGATTCCTTCTCATTGGTAGAAAATTCTAGAACCAGTCAATCAAAGACTGACTGAAAAGACTAGCTACACAGCTCCACAACAAATAGCTGCTTTGTTCATAAAAAGAAGTTTGTCAACTTTTGGTAGAAATGTACTACACTAGTTTAATAATGGGAAAATGTCTATGTACTGAAAAGTCGAATTCTGGTGGCACCGTTGAGTCCCGTTTGTGTCCTCCAGCTAATAGTTTTAATACTACGAAATTTGTTTTGGCTACCTTCAGCAGATCTTGAACCTGAAAAAGGGAATCTATCTTTAGTAAAAGATATTTATGATTTATTGTATTTAAGTAGCTATTACAGAAAAATAACTCACAAGTCAAAAACAAAAATAAAATGCAGGTAAAAATAATTAAGTAAGTTATACCACTTTTTAGACGAATACTTTAGCTAGCAATCAAATTTAAAATACGACAAAATATTTACTTTCATTGCATTACATCACTTAACGATTATAATCTTTCTTTAATCAAAAGATTATTATCATTTCAAAATCAAGGTTCTGGAACATTCCTTATCATTGGCGAATCAAGGCATCAGATAAAAAATAAATTATCTTTGAATTAGATAAAGTATATAATTACTTACTTCCTGATCGGGTGTTGTGATGGTTTCGAGTAAAGAGCGAGCCTGCTGAAAGTGTTTGCATCCACCGAGATATAGTATTACAGGGTTCTCGTATCTGAAAATAAAAATTAGAAAATAGGTCGTAAGACTGTCTTTCGGTAGTTTCTATCTTCAAAGAAAAGGCCAAACAATGAAAAAAAGAGAGGCCAGAAACATTATGAACATATAATATTCTGCTACTGTTGTAGATTTGTTGACGTTAAATAAATAATAGCTTAAACGAAAACAGCATGTTATATTCAATTTCACATAGATCCTAATGTACAGTTGGCCAAGAAAGCATTCTACCAGTTTTGACAAAACTTTCTATGCTATCTTATATCGCCAAGATTCGCACTTCTAATGGAGTGTGTCTGTGTTGCTTGGAGAAGTTTGTTGCGCCACTTCTTCTTCCCAGTAAGGGAGTAATGAAGGGTGGGCATTATTAGGAGTTGTGTCATGTAATTTTGTCGTTTGAAATGTTCTTTAGCCTATTTTGAATAAAAGTGATAATTTAGTATGAACAAACGTACTGCAGCGGTTGTGTCATCTCGCAGAACTCGTGGTAGTGCACCTGCGGCGGCGTGAGCACGGACAGCGGCGCGAACCGGTGCTTGTACCGCACCGCCTCGTTGTCGAACTCCGACTGCGGCTGACGGATCTTGCCTTGTAGCTTGAACGCTACCAGCGCCTGGAGAAAACATACATAAAATAATATGTACGTCTAAATTATTTTATGTATGAATATGTACGTTTAAATGAAGTCGTGGTGGCCTAGTGGGTAAAGGACCAACCTCTCAAGTACGAGGGCGCGGGTTTGATCCTAGGTCAGGCAAGTACCAATGCAACTTTTCTAAGTTTGTATGTACTTTCTAAGCATATCTTAGACACCATTGGCTGTGTTGCGGATGGCACGTTAAACTGTAGGTCCCGGCTGTCATTGAACATCCTTGGCAGTCGTTACGGGTGGTCAGAAGCCAGTAAGTCTGACACCAGTCTAACCAAGGGGTATCGGGTTGCCCGGGCTGACTGGGTTGAGGAGGTCAGATAGGAAGTCGCTTCTTGTAAAGCACTGGTACTCAGCTGAATCCGGTTAGACTGGAAGCCGACCCCAACATGATTGGGAAAAGGCTCGGAGGATGATGAATATGTACGTCTAAATTGATAACCATTTACTTTTGGGAAGTCGGTAAAAAATGGACTATGTGCTATATACTTCGTTAAGACCGTGGGTAAAATTGGATTATAATGTTGCAATAATTAATTAAAAATGTGGCAATATTTTTTTATGAGTTGGCAATGCTCATAAGAACAGGCGGGTAATCTGATAAAAATAAAATCTCTTTACTAAAACTATAAGCTATTATTATATACAGCGCAGCACAGCGTCGGCTTTGGCGACCACCAGGTGTTTCTACTGCCAGTCGCCATAAATACCCTGCTTGTATATGAAGCTCGGCATAAACTCCCCGACATAGCTTCAGGCACTATGTACAGCACTGAGAACTTTCAAACCAGCTATAGTTACCTTATAATACCCTCCGCACATGTTCTGCATAACGTTGCACAGCAGTCCCTCCCTGGCGTATGGCCGCACTCGCTTCTTGCTCTTGCGCTGCTTGCGCGAGTCGCGGGCGTCGCGTCGAGCCGCGTCGCCCGCCAAGTTCTCAGCCCGGCCCAGCGCTGATACCAGCCAGCCGTATAGGAACTCGTATAGGTACCTGCAATTATTTATTTAAATAGGTTTGTCATTCTATAAAGATGTATAAAAAAGTTCTTTGATTGAAAATAAAATAAACCTTTATTTAAAATAGAGAAATATAAAGATCATATAACAAGTTCAATCTTGGTGGCAATTTAACTGAGTTTTGGTTTGAAGTAGGAACTGTGCAGTGGATTTCTCTCCCCGATTTTATTTCGATCTTGGCCATACGCAACTGTTGGCCTTTCTGTAGGTAAATGAACGGTAGAATTGCAGGACCGTTCTCGAGAATGGTATCGGTAAGTATCGTACTGCTGAGCATTTAGCACAATGGGATGGCCCGATTTTGACAAGAACCCTCTTCCTTACGTCTGTCGCCCACCTAATAACACAAGTAGCTTAACAAATGCTCTACTCACCAGAAGATATAATGGTACTCGTGCACACTGTAGAGCTCTAGCTCGAGGCCGGACAGTAAGTACGCGATCATGACGCGCAGCACGTGGTACAGCAGCCACGTGCCGAAGCAGCCACTCACCACCACGTCTAACCTATGCTATAGCTAACTCACCAGAAGATATAATGGTACTCGTGCACACTGTAGAGCTCTAGCTCGAGGCCGGACAGTAAGTACGCGATCATGACGCGCAGCACGTGGTACAGCAGCCACGTGCCGAAGCAGCCACTCACCACCACGTCTAACCTATGCTATAGCTAACTCACCAGAAGATATAATGGTACTCGTGCACACTGTAGAGCTCTAGCTCGAGGCCGGACAGTAAGTACGCGATCATGACGCGCAGCACGTGGTACAGCAGCCACGTGCCGAAGCAGCCACTCACCACCACGTCTAACCTATGCTATAGCTAACTCACCAGAAGATATAATGGTACTCGTGCACACTGTAGAGCTCTAGCTCGAGGCCGGACAGTAAGTACGCGATCATGACGCGCAGCACGTGGTACAGCAGCCACGTGCCGAAGCAGCCACTCACCACCACGTCTAACCTATGCTATAGCTAACTCACCAGAAGATATAATGGTACTCGTGCACACTGTAGAGCTCTAGCTCGAGGCCGGACAGTAAGTACGCGATCATGACGCGCAGCACGTGGTACAGCAGCCACGTGCCGAAGCAGCCACTCACCACCACGTCTAACCTATGCTATAGCTAACTCACCAGAAGATATAATGGTACTCGTGCACACTGTAGAGCTCTAGCTCGAGGCCGGACAGTAAGTACGCGATCATGACGCGCAGCACGTGGTACAGCAGCCACGTGCCGAAGCAGCCACTCACCACCACGTCTAACCTATGCTATAGCTAACTCACCAGAAGATATAATGGTACTCGTGCACACTGTAGAGCTCTAGCTCGAGGCCGGACAGTAAGTACGCGATCATGACGCGCAGCACGTGGTACAGCAGCCACGTGCCGAAGCAGCCACTCACCACCACGTCTAACCTATGCTATAGCTAACTCACCAGAAGATATAATGGTACTCGTGCACACTGTAGAGCTCTAGCTCGAGGCCGGACAGTAAGTACGCGATCATGACGCGCAGCACGTGGTACAGCAGCCACGTGCCGAAGCAGCCACTCACCACCACGTCTAACCTATGCTATAGCTAACTCACCAGAAGATATAATGGTACTCGTGCACACTGTAGAGCTCTAGCTCGAGGCCGGACAGTAAGTACGCGATCATGACGCGCAGCACGTGGTACAGCAGCCACGTGCCGAAGCAGCCACTCACCACCACGTCTAACCTATGCTATAGCTAACTCACCAGAAGATGGTACTCGTGCACACTGTAGAGCTCTAGCTCGAGGCCGGACAGTAAGTACGCGATCATGACGCGCAGCACGTGGTACAGCAGCCACGTGCCGAAGCAGCCACTCACCACCACGTCTAACCTATGCTATAGCTAACTCACCAGAAGATATAATGGTACTCGTGCACCTGTAGAGCTCTAGCTCGAGGCCGGACAGTACGCGATCATGACGCGCAGCACGTGGTACAGCAGCCACGTGCCGAAGCAGCCACTCACCACCACGTCTAACCTATGCTATAGCTAACTCACCAGAAGATATAATGGTACTCGTGCACACTGTAGAGCTCTAGCTCGAGGCCGGACAGTAAGTACGCGATCATGACGCGCAGCACGTGGTACAGCAGCCACGTGCCGAAGCAGCCACTCACCACCACGTCTAACCTATGCTATAGCTAACTCACCAGAAGATATAATGGTACTCGTGCACACTGTAGAGCTCTAGCTCGAGGCCGGACAGAAGATCATGACGCGCAGCACGTGGTACAGCAGCCACGTGCCGAAGCGCCACTCACCACCACGTCTAACCTATGCTATAGCTAACTCACCAGAAGATATAATGGTACTCGTGCACACTGTAGAGCTCTAGCTCGAGGCCGGACAGTAAGTACGCGATCATGACGCGCAGCACGTGGTACAGCAGCCACGTGCCGAAGCAGCCACTCACCACCACGTCTAACCTATGCTATAGCTAACTCACCAGAAGATATAATGGTACTCGTGCACACTGTAGAGCTCTAGCTCGAGGCCGGACAGTAAGTACGCGATCATGACGCGCAGCACGTGGTACAGCAGCCACGTGCCGAAGCAGCACTCACCACCACGTCTAACCTATGCTATAGCTAACTCACCAGAAGATATAATGGTACTCGTGCACACTGTAGAGCTCTAGCTCGAGGCCGGACAGTAAGTACGCGATCATGACGCGCAGCACGTGGTACAGCAGCCACGTGCCGAAGCAGCCACTCACCACCACGTCTAACCTATGCTATAGCTAACTCACCAGAAGATATAATGGTACTCGTGCACACTGTAGAGCTCTAGCTCGAGGCCGGACAGTAAGTACGCGATCATGACGCGCAGCACGTGGTACAGCAGCCACGTGCCGAAGCAGCCACTCACCACCACGTCTAACCTATGCTATAGCTAACTCACCAGAAGATATAATGGTACTCGTGCACACTGTAGAGCTCTAGCTCGAGGCCGGACAGTAAGTACGCGATCATGACGCGCAGCACGTGGTACAGCAGCCACGTGCCGAAGCAGCCACTCACCACCACGTCTAACCTATGCTATAGCTAACTCACCAGAAGATATAATGGTACTCGTGCACACTGTAGAGCTCTAGCTCGAGGCCGGACAGTAAGTACGCGATCATGACGCGCAGCACGTGGTACAGCAGCCACGTGCCGAAGCAGCCACTCACCACCACGTCTAACCTATGCTATAGCTAACTCACCAGAAGATATAATGGTACTCGTGCACACTGTAGAGCTCTAGCTCGAGGCCGGACAGTAAGTACGCGATCATGACGCGCAGCACGTGGTACAGCAGCCACGTGCCGAAGCAGCCACTCACCACCACGTCTAACCTATGCTATAGCTAACTCACCAGAAGATATAATGGTACTCGTGCACACTGTAGAGCTCTAGCTCGAGGCCGGACAGTAAGTACGCGATCATGACGCGCAGCACGTGGTACAGCAGCCACGTGCCGAAGCAGCCACTCACCACCACGTCTAACCTATGCTATAGCTAACTCACCAGAAGATATAATGGTACTCGTGCACACTGTAGAGCTCTAGCTCGAGGCCGGACAGTAAGTACGCGATCATGACGCGCAGCACGTGGTACAGCAGCCACGTGCCGAAGCAGGCGCGGGGACCAGTGCCTGCTGCGCCGCTCACCACCGCATCCACGCCCTCCGCCTGAAAGAGCAAAGATTTTTGAATTTAGAATACAATGATGATATTATGGCTCATAGGGCTATTGGACTTCGTGATTACTTTCATCATACCACCACTAAGCCACAATAATTAATGCATAATGTGAGAACGCCTGACGAAACTGTCATGGCGTACTTAAGGGACGTGCACACTCATTGTGGAATCAGTCTAAGGCAGAAGCTGGATACTTTGTACTCGGATTTTTTCACTTTCAGTCGCGAGTAAAAAAGCCGGTATAAAATCGCTGTAAGACTTCATAGCTTCACCACACAATTAAATTTCAACGAGCCGCAGCCCCCCTGAATCACTCGGTGAAAGGGCGAGATTTTCAACATATTTGCATCTAAATACCACAGTAATTTACTGTATAATCAAAGCACAAAATATTCATTACCTCCTCTTGCAGTGCAGCGAACTCGTCCAACAACAACGCGAGCTTGTCCCGCTGTCTGGCGCGGTTGTGTCCGCACACCTGTAGCAGCACCGCGAACGGACGTACGCAACGAGCCAGGAAGTTTTCCACGAACTCCCGAGCCTGGGGAAATGGAAAATAATATTGAAAGGGATGTTGGTAATTGAAAATACTAGTAAACACACACTATATATAGTATTAGTAAATAATGTGGATACGACTTAGAAATATACACAGTTTATTTTATACATAGAGTTTGACTAGTGGGCAAAGAACCAACCTCTCGAGTATGAGGGCGCGGGTTCGATTCCAGGTCAGGCAAGTACCAATGCAGCTTTTCTAAGTTTGTATGTACTTTCTAACAGCCTTACTTATAAAAATCAACAAATCATCTTCTAAGTATTGTTTTAACTAATTACTACTTAAAGCCTTAAGTAGTGATTGAAATATTTTGACCTATAAACGTTGCTTAAGCATGTCTTAAGTAATGAACAGATAATGTCATAAAAACATACTAATTTCTCAACACTACCGGAATGTTGGTAGCTTAAAAAAATATTTGTCATCAAAACGTTATGTAATGGCAACAATGGCATCCGTAAAATATAAAATTAAAAAGTTGAGCTGTCAATAAACCGGAAATGAAAAATCAGCTGATTAGAATCCAGCCATTTTGCTAATTACCGGGTTAAACAAGGGTGTGAGGCTACTTAATTTGACAGCTCATTTACGACATTGCTAAGAAAGTTATTTAGTTCAGCCATGTTTATGAGTAAGATTTTTTCTTAAATACCCCTTAAGTATAACTTATTATTTAATTCACGTTTATAAATAAGACTGTAAGTATATCTTAGACACCAATGACTGTTTCGGATGGCACGTTAAACTGTAGGTCCCGGCTGTCATTGAACATCCTTGGCAGTCGTTACGGGTAGTCAGAAGCCAGTAAGTCTGACACCAGTCTAACCAAGGGGTATTGGGTTGCCCGGGTAACTGGGTTGAGGAGGTCAGGCAGGGCAGTCGCTCCTTGTAAAGAACTGGTACTCAGCTACATCCGGTTAGACTGGAAGCCGACCCCAACATAGTTTGGGAAAAAGGCTCGGAGGATGAGTTTGATTTTCACCATAAAGTATTTATTTTATTCTACAAGTAGTTTCCAGGATTTGTAGCCGCAATAGAAAAACATCAGTGAAAACTTCAGCAGTCTCACTTTTCTATAGTTCAAATGATGTAGCCAGTTGACCGACGGACAAAGAGCGAAGTCTTAGTTCCATAAAACAATCCTCAAACTGATATACCTATAATTTTGAGCAAAAATAATTCAATACAACTCACTTGCGGCGTTGAAACCATAGGCGATTTGGGGGTCAAAGCTGGCGGATTGACGAAATTCTTAACCGATTCCCTGAGTATTTCCACAAAGGGATGATGCGGCCTCGGCTGGCCAGCGGGCCCGTTCATAGCGCTCTGAGCCATCGCCGCCGTGTTGGCGGGCGACGGGCTGAGGTACAGCAACTGCAGAGCTGAGCGAGACAAGATGCAAGCACGCTGACGGCTGAACTCCATGAAGAAGTCCTGGAAATAAATTTCACATATTTAGAAATCTTGATGATTTAAGTAAAAGAGAATATATGTCGTAAATACAAGCAAGGGAACCACAGACAAAGGCTAGTTGCGGACTGTTATGTAATGTTATGTTGTGAATGTTATGTAATGTTAATAATTTTTTTGAACAAGTAACAGTTGGGCAACTGTCACGTGAATTCTCCTTCCATATTAGTGTTAGTGGCGGTAGCTTTATGGACGTGTAACCATCTTGTCATGATGAGTTCTTAAATGTTTCGGAAGGCACGTTAAATTGGTAAATACAGTCTGTCATTTGAATGTCTTTAATCAGAAGCAAGAAACTACCAGTCTTAGTAAATGGTATCAGGTTGCCCGTGTTGTGGATCTCAGCTGCATCCAGTTAAGACTGGAACCTGACCCCTATAGTTTGGCAAAAGTCCAGGCATATGAACATTACCAGCGCGGTATGGAAGTTGGTGCAAGAGGTGATCTTCCACGCATGCCTCAGCCTAGCGACCAGCTCGTCGAAGTAGTGCAGCGCCTCGGCCCGGTGCTTGATGCGCGTGTAGCGAGGGAACGTGGGCGGTAACAGGCGCTGGTTGATCATCGGCTCGAACCCCATCGGGTTTGGGGAGTCGGCTGCAATGAGCAAGAATAATTTGAGAAATGGAAAAAAGGGTCGTAGGTTTCGGCAGTCTCTTAAATTCATAAAAGTTCTGTCTATTTTGCCAGTAGCTAAGCTATGAGGCTTGATGATAAAAAATCTATTATTATCACTTATGTGAATAATAATTGCAGAATACAAGATATACATAGGTACTTGTATCAAAATTAATATACTGTATATTAAAACGATAAAGAGTTTATTTTTTCGTTCATTTGTTTGAACACTGGTCTCACCTGAGATCACCTTAAGAACCACTAGTCCGATTTATCAAGGAAGGCTATAGGCTTTTAAACAGAGTATGTAAAGAACTTCCTACAGGACCCATAGGTGAAACTACTAGCAAAAGTTAGCAGTGTTCTTCATAATATCTAAAAAAAATTCCTTTATATCTCCTATGTAGTAAAAACAATTTCTGCCATACAACTCACAATTCTCCACAGGCTGTGTTCCTTTCCCCGAGGTCTTGATAATGACCTTCATCATCTCCGAGCAGCCGTTGAGCAGAGCGACGCAATCGGCTCCGGACTGCGAGTCCCTCTTTGTGATCATCAGCAGAGCTTGGAAAAACATCCTGGTGAATCTGATGCGGGCTTGTAAGGCTGCCCATAGATTGTCCTGATAGAGAAAGCATATTATTATTTAAAACAAGGCTTAGTGTAAAATCATTGTTTAATTTTAATTCAATACAAGACATGTAGTACCTATATACTACAGTATTAGTTATGTATGTATTGTTTATGTAGGTATAATATAGGTATAATATAATACAGTTATTGTCTTTCATTTTAATTACATTCCTATTTCTTTATTTACACACCACACTGTCTACATTTGTTTTATTCTAATTTTCCTTTTGCAGGTATGCTGGAAATGATTTCTTTACAAATAAGCATTAAGACATTATTGTGTGTGTATAATAATTCAAAAATAAATAAAATGCAATTTTGCCAAATCCAGACATGGTTACACTAGACACCCACGAATAGACTGCAATATTAGGAGAGGTATGTAGGCAATCATGTCCATTTATTATTATTTTTTAGAAACAATCATATTTTCAACCCAATTTTCTTAAACATACCTCGTCATCAGAACTCCGAGCCTTCTTATTAAGTTCCTCCTCTTGCTCCCTAAGCATCAGCACACACTTCTGCTCACTGACTTCAAGACGAGCGTCATATGTGTTGCCTGACTGTGGGTTCGAACCCAGACGATAACCATAACCCATGGGTTGGAAGTCTTCCTCTTCAAACACTTGGGCCCTGGAAATGAAAGAAAATTAAATACAAAAGCTGTTGAAAATAACTAAAGCTACCTGAAATACTTTATAGTGAAAATAGTAAATGAGTCCCACAGTAATATTTTTACATTTATTGCATCGACAAATACTCAAAAACCATAGTAAAAGTCGACAATCACAGCAATGGCAGCTGAACATGTTAAAAGCTATAACAGTTTTTCTTGTAATGAGCTGAAGCCTTAGCTAATAAATCATGGAAATGTCTACTTTATTACAATAGAGCTAAGAGGTAAAATAAAAAAACTATTAAACCAACTTACTTGTTAATACAATCCCTGATGCAATCCAGCAGTTTGTAGACAGCAATGCAATATGCTTTCAAAGTCTTGTTGTTGATAGAATGAGGTTGATGTAGATAGAGGTTGGTGAACACTGTCTGAGCGAGGGAATGCCCTTCCAACCACGAGACAATGCAAGCCATTGTGGCATCAATGATGCCTATTAGCTCGGATGGTTCTAGATCATCTATTTTCAACTTTCCAGCCTGTAAATGGGATGAATTGTCAATTGTTTACATATAGTATTGATAGTAAAATTAATATTTTATAACATGAAGTGCTCATCTTCTAGTTTTAATAGCAAAACTGTAGGGCTCCAAAGCTCAACGTATTGATGTTACAAAGTCAGCATTGAATCTATGTAGATTGATGTAGAGCAAATGAAAGATTTACTAGAAATTCTAGTTTGGAAATGTTCAGATTGACATGTAAATCTGGCTTTCATAAAATACTTACAGCAACTGCTTGCTGGAAGTTCAATGGTTTAGGATTGCCTCGGTTGCACAGCATCCCGGCATCCATTTTGGGGTCCATCATCTCAATGGCCGACATGGCCTCGAAGAGGCCAAACAAGTGCCCATCATGAAGTAACTCTCCAAGTTGAAGGTCTGAAATAAACAATTTTGATTTTAATTTGTTTATCTATTAGTTAAAATATATTTATAGTAAAATATGGTTTTACCTTGAATATGACTGAAGAAGTCTGATGTTATGTCAACCCAATTATAGATGACTTCAGGTGTCGCTCCCAGGGAATCCATTCTCCTAATAAAACAAGACAGTAAATAGTAGAACAACTAAGGCCCAGTCACACCACTTATAATAACCAAGCCATAACCAACCATATACTTGTAGCTCATTAGAAAAAAATGGTTTGGTCATGGTTATAGCTACATGGTGCAAGTCATTGTAATAATTTGTTATTTTTAGAAAAAAATGCCATTTACAACAAGAAAACAAGAATAAGATAAATGTGAATGTGCGCCCACATTATGTGTTTAATCAAAATAGAGTAATAAGAGAGCCATAAGCAAGAACTTAAACTTTCTAATAGGTCGTGACCTTATAAGAATCTCAGTAGCTTGTTACATATGGTTATAAGGAAACCGGCATACCTTATTACTTACTTTACCATTATTCTGAGGTTTACTGTATGGTTTGACCACAAATGTCACTAAGTACAAACACTACTTTCCTCAATAGGTATATTAGTAGGTCTACAAAGTATCACAAAACTTAATTATTTATGTACTTATACCTAGTAGACACACTTGTAGTTTGTTAGTTCCACATTACTCACATTAAATTTTATTTCATGACACCATTATACCACTATGACAACAAATACAAACCATTTTCAAAACTAATAAACAGTGATTTTGTGGTGTAACTAGCTCTTGAAACAAAGTGTCTACTGCAATATCATTTAAGCTTAATATGATTTGATTATTGCACACAAAAATATAATAAGCTGGGCGATATTTATACCGATAAATAAATAGCAAGGAACGATCTTTCAAACACATTTCGAACGTTCGATGCTCATACGACAAGGGCAAGTGTAAAAGCCGGCACAATATCAAATTACAACCACTAATATGAAGAAAATACTCAACCCAATATGCACACTGATCACTGATCAGTTGATCAAACGACCTGGATTAATCAATAATATCTACAGAAGTTACATATAAAAATACCATAACACTATCTAACATGCGAAGTACTAACCCGTCACCATCATAATAATCATCATTATCGCCCATTTAAAGTGCACTGCAAATCTAAGGTAAAGGAGGACTAAATTACCATTAAATTTGGGGACGACTTGCTATTTAAATAAATTACAGAAATACATAAAATTGAAATTAGACCCTCAACTCTTCTGTATCCACACCTCCCTCTGCTCCGCTTCTTTATTTTTTTTTCTCAATTTCAAATGTCAAAGTCATTCTTGCTGTCAACCATGACGGCATTTAGTCGATTTCTAATCATAAAAACTTACTAAAGATGGAACTGTAGTTGACTGAACCTATTAATACTGTGAGCACTTCTTGTCATAAAATGATTTTTTTTTTATATAATTTAGTTAGTACTTGGCTAATAACAAACGAACGAAATGCTGCATTTGATAGCTTCACTTTGTTAGCTAGTCAAGACTGTATGTGTTCTTCTAACGTAAACTTTAACAAGAGAGAAAAATGTTATTTACGGCTTAATGTCAGGTAAGGAAAAATGTACAAATACAAAAACAACATTAAATTCATAAATTAAATATATTTGACACTATTGTTGAATACAGGATGTTGGGTGGATGCAGGGGCATTTTCAGTAACGGGATCATACACATCGCCGTTTAGTTGCGGAGGCTCATTTGCTCCTCCTCCAGTTATTTGATTTGTATTTGGCTTCGTAAGGCTAATTCCACCGAGACCCAAGTCCATGCAATCGAAGTGAAGAATCTGAAAAGCACAAAATGATTTATCCTAATCCTAACTAATATTATAAATGTGAAAGTAACTCTGTCTGTCTGTCTGTCTGTCTATCTTTTCTTCACGCCTAAACTACTGAACCGATTTGTGTGAAATTTGGTACAGACATAGTTTGGAACTTGAGAAAGGACATAGGATAGTTTTTATTTCAAAAAAAATATAAAAATAAAAAATAAAATTTATTCCGGACATATAGCGCCATCTATTGGTCAAACCAAAAATATGCCGGAAGTCACTATATCATGCGAACGAAGTCGCGGGCAAAAGCTAGTTTCATATAATGGAATCTATGGATATGGAACTGCTCAGCCAAATAGTGGAAAATGGGCACAAAAGTACAGAATCATTCTCGATAGAATTTAAGGACATGGAGTGGTCATTTTGTTTCAATTTTTACAGCCGTTGATGAACTATCCAAAATGCTTCAAGATTTTTTTGTACCAAATAAAAAATATGATTAATCGACTAAAATCAAAGTTTATGAAAGCCCTAGACTGGCAGGCAGAGCGCGAGCCCGCGCTTTTTGGTTTTTCGTTTTTATTTAAATAATTCTAACTTCTACAATCTACAATAAATAAATAAAAAGTTCAACTGTTTACCACCACAAAATTCACATAAGGCACCAACGTTTTCTAAAATTAAGTAATATTTTATCAAATCTCTGCGTAGACGGTAAAGGAACATCGAATTCTAAAGGTCTCAACCTCCGACAGGGACGGTAAGCCTATTAGAACTTACCAAACTAACCACAAATGAGTAAATGTAAGTACATACCTAAGTATCTATGCATATCTAGCTATCTATTTCACAGAAAATTTAACTTACCAAAACTGGAGCTTTGTCGACTCTCGTGTCCCAATCCATGCAGACATGCATCTTAGTAAAGTCGATAGTGATGTCAAACAGTCTGATGCACATGTCCAAGATGTTGATGGGCACGTAAGGAATCGGGATAGGGATGCAGAATGGCGGCGGGTTTGTTGCTGCAAACGAGAAAACAATGTAAATGTGAGTATTTAGTGAACCCCTATTTAGTAGAACACAAAAAATTACAAAGTACATAAAGAAGTAGGTATAGGATCGTATATAAGGGAAGTATAGATATTTACTAGGAGAGTAGGTACATAAGTAGATAGATAGGAGGTAAGTATATAAGTAAGTACATAAGAAAAATATTATCATCATGTTGGATGGCTGTAGATAAGAACTTACCTGAATAGGATTTGTGGAAAATGCTCTCGTTGTTCATCTTCACATTAAGATCCAAATATCCTTCTGAAGGATCAAAAGTCAGCTCAGCACAGGCTGTAACAAATAAACATAAAATCAATATCCACAAAAATAGCTTTTGCTAATAAGCCCCTGTGTTAACGCCAACGAACCCACTAAAATTGCAGACTCTGATCCAGTCCCATGAATTACCTATGCAACGTCATTTCAATGTCGATGCCAACGTGAGGGATTGCCTTATGGTATGCAACGTTGCAGAAAAGGAGCGAGGAAGACGGCGAAGAACGGCTTACCCGTGTCAAACGAGCCCTTCTGAAGAACCCAGGTGAGCGCTCACATCTTCACGCATCTTCTTCATTGATATAGGTAACGTTCTTTAGAAACCAATTAGAGAATTATAATATGAGAATTAGGCATTCTTAAATTTTGACTAACAAACACTATATGTAGTAGTTTGGTTAGCACCTATGTCGGATTTCCGATTTCCGTCCCAACGGGCTATGAGAGTGAATAAATAGGGAGTGCGGCGCCTGTGTCAGCGCAAATGTTTCTGCACTATAATTTGTCGTACACAGCTGCCTGATCTCCTTACATGAAAACAGGCGTCATGGCCGACAATCAGCTTCCAGGTCAAATGCATTTTTATCGTACGTACTTTGCCTGTCGAAATTGAAAGCTGGTATACGCATTCCAGAACAGCAGTTGCACTTGAGTTCTTCGCAGGTGCACTTCCCGCCTCTGAAGGGAAGTCGCAGACGCCAGCCAGGCTGGTACCAGGGACGAGGCATCATTTTTCTAATTGTCTGGAAAGTTAGGAATAAATATTTACTGGACATCATCCCCCGAGCCTTTTCCCAAACTAAATATTTACTGGACGCGGTTGGAAAATGTGGAATATGTGGATTAGGAATACAAAACAAAAAATATACTGTAGTATATGCTATTCATTTGTTTTTCAAGCTGTAATAGTGGTTCATCCAAGTTTCAAAGAAAAACAAACGCCAGTTGTTATGGTTTTGCGTCTGAAGTGCATACCGCACTTAACTATAAATATCACTTACCGTATTCGAATCGATGTCATAGTAAATAGAAAAATCGGTAACATCCATTGAATTGTCTTCTCTATTGTTGAAATGCCGGTTGGTTCTGGATGCATCGCCTAAAAAATAAGAGGAAAACATTAACGAACATTCCTGTCCAAACAACTCATTCTTCGGTTAACACAGTAACTTATAGAGGTAATAACCGTAACGCAATGTAAATTAAGTCTCAATCTGATGCTAATAGGAAATTGCACGACATCGAATTCTTCGGATTCTCAATCTAGATTAAATCGCGCCTGAAAACGAACAACTTAAGATAAAACTTCACTTACCTGAACCAAACGCAATAACACACAGAACAACAAACACCGCAAGTATTTTCGTCATTTTGAATAAAGTTCGTTCAACTCCACAGCTCTAGGGACCAAATTCAAATGATCGGTTTCCGATACCCTATGTCGATACTTCCAAAGGTAACTCTGTATTTGTATGCAAGGTATGCGATGCGCGAGCACAACTGACTTGCGGTACTTTCTAGAGAGAAACTCCTGCGCGTCGGATCGATGCGATACCACCACTGTTCGGATAATGGCTAGGTATTTTCACGTATATATTTTCACGCATGTTCATTAATGTGAAAATGAGTAATGATGCGCATGACAAATACAGTGTTAAATGTGTCTAATGCTATAAAAGTTATAGTGTACTTAATTCTGACCTTTGACAGACATCCATCTGTCTGGTCGGTGCGTTGGCCGCTGAAAGCTATTTGTTATAATTAAATATTTTCTTAATGGTACCTATTTTGAACATTGGATTTTCTACCTAAACATTTTAAAACTGAAATCTTTCAGCTTCATTGAAACCCTTGACTGATTTTCCAGAACGTTTAACATCCTATTGATATGTATCTACTTAAGGGATAATCATTGATTAACCATTATCCAGGGCAAAGGTATAAACAACCTGCTCGAAGGTCTAAAGCTTAGAGTCTCCACTCTATTAGGAAACCTTCACTATAATACCATTAGATGTCGCTAAGGAAGTTGGAGGAAGTAGGAGATTAATTTGCCTCAACAGTAGTACCTACCATTCATGAAGAATACAGCTCTTATTAGCAGCAGACTTTCTGATCTGTGGTACATATAAAATTGTGGCTTTGTTTTAATTCTTAGTAATTTCTGGGCCCTACCAAGATTAGCTGCTCATTTAACAGTAGGGACATAGGTCACTGTCTTTCTTCTTTCTTAATTGCCTAGTAGGCTGTTGAGCAACGTAACTCTCTTTAAAAAGAATAGCTGATCCAGACTCTTTCCTCCTTTTATCTTTCTCCTTATATCCTATTCGAACAGGAATAGCTTTTTATCTAGTGCTTCCCATGGCTTAGGTCCAAAGTTAGAATTATTTTCTGATTGATGAAATATACTTATACCTACTCTGCCATAACCATCGAAGACTTGGCCTTTCTTTAATTTTAAAATCCCATTGTCAGTCACTGCAGACTGCAGATTCTATTTTATTGCTTCAACATTTATAGTGTAATCAGTCTATGTGTAATCTGAACACTAAAAGCTGTCGTTGAATTATTTATGCATCAGTACTAAATGTGCTTTACGTGCCTAATTGGAAATCAATAGGTACGTAGAGCTTTCTGTAGACAGTGTCATGTATTGACTATTAATTGGCTCAAATCAACAAAAATACTCCTAGTCCGTAATAAAAACGTCCAGGTTTTATTTAGATTGCTAACAATCAGCCTTTGCCAAGCTCCAGGATAAGTACTCTTTCATATTTTGTTTTATATTTTGACTTACTAATACCTAATCGAATATATCAGGCTCAGGCCCTTAAACTCTAAAGCTCGGCAACAGGCGTTTTTAACACAGTTACACCTGAGATTGTAAGGTAAATAATACAAAATACAAAATTAATCAACATTTATTTGAATTTAATAAATAAATAAATACTTAGAATTAAAACACAACATTGAAAACCTCAAAACATCAAGAATTACGAGTACCACCATCATCATCATCTCCTTATCGGTCGAATAGATTCAGTATAGACCGCACAACATTTTCGTCATAATCATCTATGTCTTCGTCTCCAGCATCGATGACTGCGTCCACTCCACCCTGAGGGTCTGGGATAGGTATCCCGACGTCTTCGTAAGGTTTCACCATCGCTATACCGTTGGCCCCCATCCTGAAGATAAAAGTGGCTTGTTATATGGGGGCGTTAGAAAAGAATGGTTTTGTGGAAAAAGGTTTTTGAAGATCTATCCCATGTAATGTAGTGGCCTAGCTTCAAAAAACGCTTTTGTCTTAGAAATTACTAGAAATGTCATCTAGAATTTTTTTTCAAGGTTTGTGTGTGGCATGGTTACATGGTAGCAAGTAATGTGATATGGGGACAATAGCCTTTCTCAGTTACCTATCTCAAAAAATATCAGCAATAAAGTATTCGTTTTAAAACGAGTATTATTTATCATACGTACTTACTGAGTTAATAATTGCAAAACGTTCAAGTTCATTTACCCTAAAAATTGTCATGGAAATACCTAGAGAAAATATTTGAGTGAAATTGAAGGTTCAGTACAGACCTTAAAATGCGTCTCTTATGTTTTTTCTATTAAGGTATTTTCAGATGTATCTTACAAATCTAAACTGTGAAAGCAAAGGATTTTGGGATCAATCGATAAATACAATTTTATGTCATTATATAGAAAGTGATTAAAGTTCTTTTGTTCAGTGACGTAAAACATGTAACGCTTACCGTAAGCAGTCAAAAGCGAAATTGAAGAGTTCAAACGACCGCCAATGTCCTGTCATTGCCAAACAAAAGTGAAAGTTCCTTCCTGGGAAGAACACGTTGTAGAACTTCGCGCACACTTTCAAATTGTTTATCCTTGGTGGGCTTATGCATATTGGCCTGGGATTTTTCCCTGAAAATAACAGGGTTCATTTATACATATATTTAACTCCAACTATAATGCAAAAATAAGTGTAAATAATGATAAAATTAGTTTTGAAAAATGGGTTCAATGCACCATATACTTTTATCACACATTTTCTTTTTATACTCAGCTAAGTTATTGTCATTATCATAATAGTGAACAATTTATCAAACATAGAAAAAAACAACGGTCAATGTTCTCATTACAACAAAATTTGCATAGTTAAAATTTATAAATATAGGCTCACCTGACAAGGAGTTTTCATAGAGTATCCTATTGTTGAGGGACATGGCCACATCGAAAGCAAAGTCTCCCGGGTGGTATGTTACTCGCATACAAGCCTTCTGTTTTAACAAGTCCATGAAGTAGCCAGTACAGCATTTGCAGATACCCTTGTCACAAACACAGCGTCTGTTACTCTCCGTGGTACCATTTTGGGCACTCTGACGAGACGCTGCACGCGGGAGCATCGATGAATTGCTTCGTAACTGGTCTATCATCAACAAAAAGTCGTCGGGAACTTCCATACCATTCACATATCCAACTTTTGTTTTGTTTACATGATCTTCTAGCTTAGCTGCCAAAAATAAAATTTCACCATCAAATTAAATTAGAAATTCATAAATTAACATAAAAGATTGAATAATCTTACCTCCTTGTATATTTTGTAGGCAATATATTGCCAATAAATAAATCACTGCACACATTTTCCTTGATTTTGTGACGCGAATCTCCGCGAGCGGCTATCGTCTGAACAAGCCAGGCACTCCAATTCACATGCACAACAGTGAACCGGTTCAGCAGGGGCAGAGAAAGATCTGTTTATCTCTTTATCTATACTTTCACATGGACTTTTAGATTTATAAACTCACGACAGAAAATTCTAATAAAATTCTCAGTTAACTTATTTACATGTTTAATTAGTAACAATAAATAGTCTTAACTACGATATAAATAACTTGTACTCTAAAAATACTGGTTTGTAAAGTTATGAATTACAATTGACTAGGAGTCGCCGTCAAAAAAGTCTCCGAAAGCATCACCGATACCATCGAATGGACCATCGTCGTCACTTGAGCCTCCGCCTCCAAATAAACCGTCTTCACCTATTACATCGCCCACAGCGTTTTCCAAAAAGCCCCCACCGTCATCGTCGTTATTAGCATTGCCAAATAGGCTGACTGGTTCGGGTCCTGATGAAATAGGCCTGGGCTTCAATCCTGTCTGAACACCAGATGCCCCTAGTCTGTAAATAATAGATGTGATATTAGTACTTAAAGGCCTATCAAAATGCAATCCCGGTTTTATTTTTACGTATTTAAATTTGTAAGATATGATGAACTCATATTTTTAGTAGGTCGGTACCTGAAACATCTAAAGGACGCAGAATAAACTGGGAATCCACCAATATCGGCGTTGATGTCTAAGCAGGCATGAGCATTCCGGTTTCTAATTTGAATATTAGATATTTCGGCACAAATACGAATGAAGGGAGCTCTTCTTGGATTGAAGCATATCGGCGGCGGGTCGCTGGCTGAAATCACTTTCAATTATTATCTTTGTCTTTTCCATTGTTTAAAAATCCATTACACAGAAAACTTATTAGTATTCGACGCTACATTCCAAAACAAAAGAAACTTTCTTAAAGCGATGTTCATTTTCATTCTCACCTGAAACTCGTCGGCGTACAACAGTGTTATTATTGACAGTCATCCGCACGTCGAATACAAAATCTTCTGGAACAAAAGTGATGTTTCCACACGCTTTCATTCTGATCCGTTCCAATATGGCTCCCGTACAACAACCGCACTGTCTACTTCGACAAGCACAAGGAAATCTGATTACTTGACCAGAAACACTTTGTGTTGGCTGTTGAGTAACTACTTCATCTTGTAGTACTGGACTCTGTGTAACAATTGGTGCTGCAGTCGATACTACCGGTGCTGGATCTTGTAACACTTGTGTCACATTGGTATTCTGAACAACGACAGCCTCGGTAACAGTTGGAACTTCATCTTCTATTTCAGCCTCAATAAAATCATCATCTTCTTCAACGTTCTCATCTTGAACGTTTATAGGCACAGTTATCGTTACAGGAGATTTTAGTACCGGAGTCGGATGCAGGGCTTGTCTCCATATCGTTTGTGGTACCTTGATTTTAATTACTTTATATGCTTTATCACCTGTAAATTAAGAAAATATATAGGTTTATTACAAGTAGACCTGTTTACAAAAAAAATCGTAGTCTAAAAATACTTACCCGATCCTAAACGGCAAGTGATTAGCATTAGCAACAAGAACAGTTTTATTGCTGGGCCCATTTTATAAGGAGAAAGGTAATGTTGAACAGTTAAGCCTGGCTCCTCATTACGGATTGTAGGCGTATCAAGTAACCGGGAGTATTTAACTGTCGACCACTAAACATTGAGTGTTTATTTTAAGCTGCACACTCACTGATAGGAACAAGTTTTAAATTTTAATGTCAGTTCAAGAGAAAGTTGAATTTTAAAACTATATTATGTTGCTTACTTTCAATATGGATACGTGAAAAGAATTTATATTGATACAATTGTTTAATGTTATTGCAAATAAAGCAATGAAAGTGATTGTGCAATAGTTATGGATGATTTACGAACATCCTTAGACACAGATATGTGTAATAAAAAACCGTAACAAGAATGAATTAATTTTAATAGTTTTTTTGATATTTTAGTAATATCATGATTGACATATTGATAGTGGGCAGCCCAAATGTAGAATTTATATTGCGTTGCCTGTGTAAATACAAATATGTGACTACGACAGAAGCACGTGAGCACATCTAGGTATCGACTGCTTATAACCCATTTAGTAATTAGCTTATAATAGTCTTATTGACCATATGTATAACTTCAATTGAATCATAATATTTTATAAAACCTCCTTTTTAGCTCATTGGATGGTATTTTACATTATATTTATTATGTATTTTTGTAGCGCCTTTTGCGTGCATACAAGCAATAATATTTGGCTTTGCTACTATAACTTGAAAAGTAGGCTTCTTAATTTACTAATTGTATAAAATGCAGTATTTGAGGTAATTATGATATCGAACTTTCATCTTATATTCATTGAACTAACTGATAGCATTAGAATTAATTTATCACTTAGTATTTCTCACACGCACTTTCTAATGACAGATGGGTGCGATTTATTACGCTGAATGACATCAATCACAATATAGCAACCTTTTTATGTTTGCTTTTACCACATCAATAACTTTTATCACGTGTGATATATACCATTTAAGACTAATTTTGGGAGAATACAAATAAAAAGAAACATTTAAATGAAAAAGGTTTTACTCATTCATGCAAAATAAATAATCTCATACAAAATATTTGCTATTTACAACACACACAATAAATAAGTTAAGTACGAAAAATAAATAATTTCTAGAGCTACTTAGAACTAGCCTGACTGTGACGTCATACTTGTGACCATTCGCGCATCATTTTGTTCTGTCTTCTCCTGTCTCTTTTGTTCTTATTTTCGTCAGATTTCCTCACCATTAAGGCCACGTGACTTATAGTATCAACCAAGTCATCGTATTCATTACTCTGTTCTTTTTCACCATTTACTTTTGTGTCTTTATTATCTCTATTCTGCCTTTTGTTTTTTCCAAATATTCCTAGTTGATCACCCACAGATTCTCCAATCTGGCCGAGGTTAAGAACGTCCAAATCATGGAGGTTGAATTGCTTGTTCCTGTTTTTCTTTTTGGGTAGGGTGAGGCCTTCATAATAGTTATCTGTGACAGGGGAACTGAACTGGTAATGATGGCCTCTAGTTTCATCCCCAGTCATCGTTTCTCTCTCTGGCATAGTTTCAGCGGAGTCAAGAGTTTGAACAATTTGAATCATGTCATCATTAACGGCTTCTTCGGATGTAGGAATGAAAGATATGGTCGACGGCGTTTTAGGAGTGATCGTCAACACTTTCTCGTATTTATCTGATTCTTCTTCTTTGTTCATCATATTTGAATCTTTTGCGTTATTTGAAATCATTGGAGTGACTTGCAATTCTGATAATTGTCCAGTAATATGCGCTAATGACATTTCTAGTCCTGGGTCTTCAAAATCAGTTACACTTTTGGCTGTAGTTGCTGATAAAATTGGAGTTTGATTCTCAGATATGAAAGATACTGGTGCTATGGATTGCTCTTGAATGGTACTCATGACTGTACTACGCTCAGTTGATTGGGAAGCGGCAGTCACTGAACTTGGTGGACTAACAGTAGTGGTTACTGACGTGAGGATTGATGTTGTAGTACTTTCTGTGGTAGGTTTCCTGGTTGGTCTTGGCCTCCTGTTCGGTCTGCGAGTTGGTCTCCTGTTACCAGGGGAAGGTTTCACTCTGACAGTAGTAGTACGTCTTGGTCGTACTGTTGTAGTTCTGGTACTAGGCCGTCTTGATGGCCGACGTGAAGGCCGTGGACGTCTAGTAGTAGAAGTGGTCGTTGTAGACGGGGCAGGGGCTTGTTTCTTCTTGTTTTTGTTCGATTTTTTCCCACCTGTCGATCCAAACAGGTCTCCTAATATGTCTTCGCCAATAAGACTGAAGCCTGTGTAATCAGCGCTGTCTACGTCGTTGACGGCGTCGAGTGTGCCTGAAATATGCGAATAAAGTTATTAGAAAACTATGACATAAGTGTTATTATTCATTCCTAATAGATTTTGTAAAGTAATCAAAACCTACCATCATCATCATCGTCATCGTCGTCGTCGTCATCATCGTCATCTTCCCCAGCACCGAGCCCGAATGCATCATCATCTTCATAATCATCATCATCGTCGTCTTCAGCTTTCTCGTCTTGAGGTACTAACGGCAATGGGTCAGCTGGTTCAGAAGTCACGCCTCTGGGACCAAATTTGAAGCAGGATACTCTGACAGCTGCTTCAACTGTGCTCTTTGATTGCAGTTCTAAGCCGAGACAAGCTCTGAACTCTTCACCAGCTCTGGCGATGTTGTATACTCTTCCACAGAATTTGGATACACCACCCGGCAATGGCATGCAGACGGGACTGGGTTTACGACCTATAAAGAAATACAACGTCACATGTAAGAATTTTCAAATGTAGTTTCATTTGGGGGTCCATAATTTAAGGTTAATGGAACCATAAAAACCGGAGTTCTTAAAAATCAAAAGTGAAAATCAACATATAAATAACTTACTCGACAGAGTCCGGTTTGTGATGACCTTCTTTCCGAAACTCAACGATACGGACATCTTGTCACCGTTGAGGTACATCAAGGAGGCGCATCCTGGAAATGTAAATTATTATATAATCATTATCTACATATCTACAGTGAAATCTTTGATTATTAGGATTGTAATACCTACAAAAGTTCTGCAGTAAATGTCTAAATGCCAAGTTTCTTTACACCACATAACATTGTATGTACCTAAGTACTACGAAACTATCTTGTGGCTTGGTTTCATAATTTTTAACGTAATTTCCAAAGGTAAGATCCGGAATGATGTTTCAAGTAATGAGTCACATAGTGCGTTTATTGTGTTGCGGAGTTTACAGATGGCGTAACAAACTTCGCCGTGTGGTGAAAGAACGTATATTGTTCATTTTGTGGCCACCATGTTATGAGTATACCATAATAAGAAAAGGTATAGGCAATATGTATTATTTTTTTGGTAGAGTATAAATACAATATCTATTGGAATTTCATTAGTAAAAACATACTATTGCAAAAATGCGAAATAATGTTGTCGAAAAATATGTTTTAGATTAGAATATTTCTTGAAAACATTAAGGACATCCATATAAGCACATGTCTATATGACGTAATAACTTCAATGAGTCATCAAAGGTTCATAAAGTCTATTACAGTTTAAACAATTGTGGTCTACTCCATACCTGGTCCGTGCAGTTCGACAACGGGCAGTCGGAACTCGCGGCAGCAGTTGCAGTAAGCCTCCACGCATTTGCAGTACTTGTTGATGTTGTTCTCGTCAATCTTTATGTCGTCATTCCTGTTCTGGATCCCTTTCTTCACAGTGTTATTTTCCCTTCCTAAAAAAACAATTGATTTATATAGGTAGATACTTTTTTGTATTGAGACGAATTAGCCTCCGGGCGAAGATGTTGGCCAATCTTGAATTTAATGGGACCACAAGATTAATTGCATTTCAATTTTTGTCTAAAAGCTATTATGTATTTTAATAAACATTGTCTTCGAGGCGTGCTAAGAACGTTTTATATAATTGTATACAAGAGTTTTTCTTTTTGGTGTTGTCTGTTAGACTTTTACTAGTTATAAAGTTGATTGATAGATTTGTTTTTACACATGCTGAAGATTGATTGCATTGGTGATACAAAAAGTTATGAGTTATTACAATCTCGAGTAATTGCTCTGAATTAATCGAGTGACATGAATATTTAAAAAACATTGTAGTAAATTAATATAATTTGACACTGAAATTATACCTTATTTCTTCATCGAGTGACGAAAAGCGCCTGTCAGACGGACACATCAATATAATTCAGTTAGTTTGTACATCTCGTTAACAAAAAAAAGTATCAACATTGAACACGCTACTTGATGTTTTTATTGAAAGTCATTCAGAACAAAAAATTTGATGTTGCACCGATCGTCGACTTTCACAGTTTTTTTAAAGATACCTACAATGTATTTGGCTTACAAATGTTGATGCGTTTAATTGACTGTATAAATATTTCTGTCAGGTTGCGGACATGTTAACAATCAATCAATTATTTAGATTTTTTACGCCAATGGCGGACGGTTGCCTAATGCGAACATGAATAGTGAGTGATATACTTACGGACACTCTTTGACGCGGCGAAAGCTAGGAGTATGAATATCAGAAGCAACTCGAAAACCAGGGAGAGCTTCATCTTGAAGACTGGCTCCCTGCCTGCAAATGTTAAATACGGTAAATTGGATGACATTCTTTAAAAACTTTAACACACAATTTTAAAGCAGTACTCGTAACTTATAACCAAAAGAAATTATGTTCTATACCTACAAATATGTGTATTTTTTCTTGAATGGGTACTTTCTTTAAAACTTTAATGGTGTACACAACTTTGCTAGTAAGTCTTATTAAAGTAATTTTCAAAGATAGAAACATAAACATCTTTTTTGTTAGAAGCGAACGCGTTGAAATCTTTTCCACAACGAATCTCGCCTGCATAATTTCTATGCGCATTTATGCATGTGTTTACATAAATGAGCATTTAGATTGCAGCAACGCATATTCGCACACATGATTAAAATCCAAAAAAAATATACATATTTACAAAAAAATTATACCTACTCAAAAAAACCTTAAAAGTTCTACTCCTATCATTTAATTATTAATAAAAACAAACTTACCTTCTAGTATAAAACTTCAATACAAAAATTCAACACTACAAATCTCAAATCAACACCTCGAACCACGTCAAAAAAATAAATACAACAATATTATCAAGAGTTCACACTGTACGGATCTAAAAACGCAGACGACTCCGGAGTAGCAACCACACTGATTTGTTGAAGCACCGACTGGCACCCGGAGAAATGTTCAGTGACGTACAACAGTGAGAAAGGAAAACCGCACCTCTCTTTCTGCCTCGAAGGATGGGTGAAAGCCGAGACGCACTTCGTCGCCTATGTAGAATTCAGTGTCAAGCAAAGTCAAGCCAAAGTGTTATTGTATACCTACTTGGGAAGGAAATGAGCCAGTTATGTATATTGAGCTTTTTTTGGCTGTGAAAACGATTTGTTAGGTTAATTGGCGGATATAATTGTTTTTGTTTTGTTGTATGTTTTTGTAATTGTAATTGTTTTACGTAGTTAAAAATTACGATCTATTCACTCGTAGAGGCTTCTTTCGTAATAATGTATGCATATGAATGAATTTATGTTGTTCTTAAATTCAAAAGTGGGTGGTAAAAAATAGGTTAAAAATAACATTAAAATGCCACGTAATTAAAAACGATACTATCACCAATATTCAAATGCATTTCTATGGAAATTAAGAAGCTATGGTTGTTTCTTAGAAATGAATTTCTTTTCTCCATAACTTCCAGAAACGTCGTACACCGAACGTTGCTCTCGAATGTAGTAGTGACGGTGCGCATTGGCGTAAATACATTTCTTTAGGACCTCATGTTCTGCATTTTCAAAGTTATTTGGGATTAATTTATATTATCTTATTTTAAACAGAGGAAGGAAGATAGAAAGAGTAAGAATCGTCAATTAAAAGCAATTAATTCATTTTGGTAATACAGCGTACCTATACCTCACCGAATTTCTCTGCCCGAGAAAGCTATGGCAGATTATAAAATAAATAAAATACATAGTACGACATAACAATTAATTCCTGTCGTTTTTCTATTCATAAAAAATAATATATTCGCTCCTTTTTCCTCAAACCACCAAATCTGTAAAAACCACATCACAACACCAGCTTTCTTTACGCCAATCCACAACATGGTCACTAAACCCGTCTGGTCGGTCACCCGGCATTTGGTCCATGAGTGGTCACTTTCCCGAGGTGAAAGTGGCTGAGTTCGAATGTTACCACTCTTGTTATTATACGTAGCCACGTGTGTTTAACAGTCATATGTTACTTTGTAATATATGATAGGTATTGTGTAATATGCGGATGTAAGATTCTTGTGTGTTTTTGTTTAGATTTAAGCATTTGAGTAAACAAAGCAGTTCGTTGTTGGAGTTAATTTTGGTAGGGTTTGCTTAGTTGTAAAATAGAGAGGTTTAAACGAAATAACTACTTTCATTTTATTTAGCACTATGAAACTATGTACTGCAATAAACTAGGCAGCATTAATTTATGCCATGTAATAAACTAAAGCTTTACAAGTTATCTATTAAAGTTATTTTCTTTCAATATTTCACCTCAAACAAAGACGACTGGTGTCATAAAAGCGTGTACCTAATAAAAATAATGTTCAAAGAGAAATTCTGGAAACATAAAATATTAGCTCTCTTTGGTAGCAATAAAAATACTCGAGAGTCTCTTAAGGCAATTGAAAGCTGTTTCCATCATTGATAAGTATTCAAGTTGTCTGTGTTTCTTCTGTAATCGGGCCACAGTTTCCTATAAACATATTTTATACACCATTTCAACTTCCCACGATACTTACCGTGTGTAACACAACTTATATATTTTTGTGTGCATTACATTAATAACTGCATATAGTTTGTGTTACCAAAAAAATATTATTTGTATATATGAACGAGCATTTCCGCCTAAACCTAGAAACTAAAAATTACTTACATAATTTTTGAATTATTCAAACGGTAATCGTTTGAATAATTAACGTACAGGGCAGTTTTGAAATATATATTTTGGCAATGTTTAAAAACGTTATAAAATAATTCTTGGTGTGGGTCAATCACAAATACACCTACCTAGGTCCATCCAGTTCAGTTGAATTTATTATCTACAGAACATAATCTATAACATCTGATTGTTGCTAACTTGTAAGAATATGTTTTCTACAATGAACCCCTTACTTTAACTGTAAAGCAAATACACCTATAAACCTTATTTGTGGGGATCTTTTTGTAGAGGTAATTGACTCGAAGCCAATAAGCGTTGGTATTCAATAGGTTAGACGCTCGTGAACTTAACAATTACTAGCACAGTGCTTCGAATGTAATGCAGAGGCAGTTTTAAATTAACTTAATAAAGCATATGTTATGTAAATTATACATTTTTAGCATACATACTAGTTTGTGAATTAAAGTAAGAATTTTGTAGTTGTTTAAACAAAATAGAGCCTTTTATTTGAAAAAAAAAATCTGAAAAGTAACGTAAACGATTTAAACCTCTTATAAATTACTTATAAAATACGTAAACAAATTTCAATAATTAATTGAAATGATTTATGACCACTAAACCCATAAATCTTTAAAAAAAACATTTACTACTATTTTAATCAATAAACCTTTTTACTCGTCATGTAACTATTAAGATCCATCGGCACGTCTATCACGTAACGTAGTCTACAAGACAATGACCCGCAAGTGGGGCAGTGGCGCGCGCACCTGCGCCTGCGCCGACAGACAGACATGCAGACAAATAAGAATAACTGCAGCTTTCTATGCACAATGCACATTATTATCGATTCTTTTTCATGTCATTTGTTGAAGACGTAGTAAAAGTTCTTTGAAGATGCGTCAGTTCAAGCTGAAATTATTAAAAAAACACAAAATAAAGCAATTAGACAGCAACATTGTAAAAAAATGACTTATTTATATTATGATGATGTTATCATCGCCAACTCAAAACATGTATGATCCTGTTGTTAAAATGATAATGTTTTCCAATCTATATCACTATGTGTAATGATAACGGAATACAAAGTTAATAATATTATGGATTAAGCCAGATTATAAAAGAATTAAAAGCAGTGTAATTACTAAGATATGTAAATCGGGACATGTCCGGAAATGAAGTTATTATAGGTAACTAATTCTAGAAACTTTAATACAGAGAGTATAAATCTGTGATGATTATCACATAACCAAGTATTTTTCTGTGAGTGTGAAAGCTTATCACATGTAACACTCGTGAATACTGTTGCTTGATATGCAAATTTTATTTATAGCGATCGATTTCAGTTATGATTGAATGAATGTCATAATCAAAAAAAGTGCTTATGCTAATCTACTTCATTATAATCAGATGTAACGCAAATAAGTTGCAAAATTATGCACGAATATTTAACAGTAGCTAGACAACTACACCTACGCTATAATTTCTCCAAACATATCATCATGATTGTAAACAAGACACGAATTAGTCATCAGTCACTTATATTGTTTGCCATATAAACACATACGCATAGAAGCCTCCACAATGATAGGGAGAAAGCGTACAAACAAGTTTCGAACTCCTACATTATATCTAACTACGTAAATGACTATACAAAAACGACAGTTTCCCCAATATTAAAAACAAATATTGGTTAGGCTGAATTAGGGAGAACGTTGGAAGGCTGTCGCTTTCTCGATGCATCTCACTGATGCATGTCGTTATAATACTGCGTTATGCTTTATTTAAATTTCACCTTCTATTGTGAGCGAGGTGAAACGGCCGGAGCGAGATCTCAGGAAAGGAGCAGTGTACGGCCGGCTGTTGCGACGTTCGCCTCCTCACACGAGCCTACCTCCTTAATAAAACGCGGTATAAAATAATTCGACTTTTTCGCTCGTGCTCCATCGAGATCCGTGACGTGAGCTGATCGCCATGTCGGTCAAATTTACTCTTTCTTTTGTCCTCGCGGTGGTCGCGGTGGCCCACTGTGCAAACATTTTAGGTGAGTACCTTAATCTTCATTGTGTGTACTTGATTAGAAAGCGACCGTACTAGGGCGACAATAGACTCGCAGTGATAATGTAAGCATGAATGACAGCTGTGCCTGCCAGGAAGCTATTAAGGTTGACTCTAATGAATAACGGATACAGTATAAATGAATATTACATTCATTAAATAAAATGTTTATGAACCGTGGAATATAAGGAACTTAGAATATGAAATATGCCTCAAATTAGTTTGACAGCAAAAACTGTGTTATTTTGTAACTTTTGTAAAAATTATAACTTTGTCAGTTTTTGTAATGAAGAACATTACAAATGGAGTGTCCATGTCTTTTCCATTCAGTACGTTTTCTTACAGATATCATGAGATAGGAATTTATCAATTATGAAAGGATGAATATCTTTTTTTTTTTTCAATGAGAAAAGTCTTGACTGTTATCAGACACCGTTATATGTAGTGTTTTTGTTATGATGAGCTTCTCGTTGCTTTTTATTTATTAACTGGGTTTTATAAAGATCTTCTTATAAACATCTGTTGAATTTAATCACAAAAATAACATCTTTGTGTATTAATAAAAATAAATAATTAGGTTCATGATATTGATCAAATACCGATTTATTCAGTATCAGAAAGAACTGCAATAGTATCGATAAGCAAACAACAAATTATAAACTATGTATGACTGTGTAATAAATTAACATATTCAAGAAAAGTTTTACATGAAGTGAAGCTCTAACTTTATGACAACAAAATCATATTTCATCATCACTAACGACGTTTCAGCGAAAAACTTTAAAACTGAAAACATATACTTTATTTCTCAACCAAGTATATACTTTTCACACACGTAACTTATATACATATTTCTCAACATGTAGGTAACGTAACTTAAACTTCTCCAAGCATAAAACAAAAGACAGCTGACAGATTTTACCTCCCAAAGACGTACATCTGACATAACAAGACAAAATAGTCATTGTTCCATCATTTACAGTATTATGAACCATGAACAAAACAAAGACGCAAGCGCAGAACTAGTGAAAGTTGCAACTGCGCATGCGTGAAAGTGACTGAACAATATTTGGACGCGAATTTGTTTTTTTTTTTGAGTATCGTAACACCCATTGGGTTTAACGGATGTCTTTCTTATATGTACGATTGTGAATTGTTAATACACTTGATTATGTATTTAACTGTCTATGTATGGATTTAGGAAGTAACGTGTATTTGCTCAAGTGAATAGGTGAAATGGAACAATATCCTTTACAAAAAATACTGGAAAAAATTGATACAAATCAAATACAGTGCTTGCAATATTTTTTTCCTTTTAATTTTGGAAGTTTTCCAAATGTGTCTTCAAACATTACATAAACTAAACCTACATGTTATGTAGAGCAAAATAATGTCTAATTATATAATAATTAACAATTCCTCATTACTTAATTAATTAAAATATATTCTACCATGACTCTATTACTATACGAATAAATTCACAAAAACATCGAATTTTCTTTTCGCTCTGTTAAAACTTACTTTACTTCTAGGCAGTCTAGAAATAATTGCAGATACCTAGTTACCTATTGGCTGAACAGCAATTCCAGTTAGAGATCTACTTTCAACGGAACTCGTACATACACAATATGATTAGAAAGCGTGGCAATATAATAAAACCTAATTAGGATTACGTTCAATACAATATCTATATTATTATTCAAGCTGTCAAGCAAATAGAGTGACGATAAATTAATCTGTACTTAATATCGCAAAGCTCAAGAGTTAGTGTTTATTTGCTGGCTTAAATGCGCTACTCTCAGAAACGACTGGTCCCTTTTAATACAAAATTGCATTATTAGTTAGCCCATTTATTAGATAGTAGGTAATATTCGTACTGATATAATATCATGGAATGGTAGTTTAAATCTAGAATTGGATTATTCTTAGTGTTATTATCACTCGAAAACACTATTCATCTGACTTATTTTGAATACCTATAGGTACTATTTGAGCAAAAATACCTTTGTCTTACCATTAATTAGAAAAAAATATCTGAGTTGCAACAGCTAATTAAAATACCTTCTCCTTTCAGATTTCCTAAACATAGAAGATGCCAAGAAGCTGTTGGAGCCGGGAGCTGAGCCCCGAAATGACCCCTCCTGCAAGTGGAAGTGCAAGGGACCAGCCTGTGCCTGCTGTATCGACCAGAACATAACGTCATATGACCCTGAAGGAGCTAGTACGTTATTTTTTTAATTATCAGAATACCCCAGGGATTTTTACAACCAATAGAAATTCTTCGCTCAGATTTATATTTTGGAATAACGAAATTCTATTGGTAGTTTAAAAACCTCTCCGCTCCGTTCATAAATAAGCCTTATGCCTTACTTTTTGTGTAGGCACTAGGAGATGTGGCTCTCTAAGAACTTTTTATAAGTATGTACCTCGTTTCAAATAAATGTACGAAAAATCTTATATCAGGATAGTAGAAGATGTTATGAAGTATTTTTTCTGGATACTTAAATGTATTTATTTTTGTACACCGTATTTTTGTGTATTTCAGAATGCGTCCATATGCGGTATCTATCGAAAGAAGAAGGACTCTTCGTGCAGATTTCTCACGGAAAGAAAGTTGACTACGAAAAAATTCAGGGTAAGATCCAATCTAAAATATAATTTTTCATACAGTGATTGTATATTTCAATAAGGGCTTTCACGAGCATTTCTATAGAAAGTTGTTCCGCCAACTGTGCGGTTGTAGTAGCTATAGAAGCTATAGTAAGTATATTTGCATCTAGAAGTTTCTCAGGTAATCTCGCGAGAAAGTCGAATGCAATTGCTTTTACTCTCGTGCCATACAATTCCTTTCAGCTTTCATTTAGTTCGGAAGCTGGGGTTATTATTTGCTACTTTCAAAGCGCTGCTCATAATGTGTTAGCAATTAGTTACACTTACGATGATTGCAATATAATAAGGCGCTCCCATTACATTTGTGTCGCTATGAATCGCAATAAATGTATTGAGTACAAATAAATCATCATTATTTCTAAATCGGAAACTTTTATATGCGTGTTTCTTTGCTGTTCCAATTTTGAACATCTTTAAACTTTTTACTCTTTACCTAGGCATTTCAAATCTTCTGATGATCCCAATACCTATCGTACTTCTTCTTTTCGTTAATAATGAGTCAATAAAACATCGTCTTCTTTTTTTATTACAGCTACAAACCCAGACCCCCTTTGCCTAGTGATGGGCGTGCTCTTCCAAATGTGTGCCTCGTTCACTCAAATGGCGCCCACCGCCGATGGTCTGAAAGGTTGCGTCAACCTAGAACCTGGGACTATATTCCTGTCACAACGCAAGATTCCACTAGGCTGCTTTAAGGCTAACGAGAGTGGCATGGAGATGTCTGAACCTACGAAAGAAACGTAAGTTATTTTTTTGTTACTCCTTTAGTTGTGACTACACCAATTTTATTCCTCAAGCACTTCCACTAGTAATTTATTAAATCGTATCATGTAGAGAATAATTAATATTTATATCATCTATTAAAAAACAAACAAATATAATGAAAGATAGGAAACTAACTAAAAATAACGATAGTCTTGTTATCAATATTTTATCATAAATATGCAGTCCGTATTCAACTTTAGTTGAAAGCCAAGAATTTAACCGGAAGATGAAGACTAGTAGCCTTGAGCCATGCCTTCATTAATCGGAGAAGATAAAGCAATATCTAAGGCCTGGATTAAGAACGATAATCGATTCGTATTAAAAACAGCTAAATACACCTACACATAACATAATGGGTTGGGTGGAAACTTCGATTGGCAAATTATAAAGGAAAAAGTAATTGCTCAATAAAATTGTTTATCTTTTATTTCCAGAGCTGTGGAAGAAGAAAATACAGACGATAACAGTGAAGACGGAGAAGACGTTGAATTTGATCCAAACAAGTTCTTCGCAGGAGTGTACCAAACTGCACAGCAAAGCATTGCGTTACTCAGCAGTCTCTTAGAAACGCCTAGTTCCAATACCACTTCAGCTAAGCCAGTCAGTTCAACTGAAGCAAGCAGTTCTTCCCCCCAAGTAAACCCTACAGAAACTTCGCAACGAAGAGGACCCAAAAACTTGAAACATCCTAATCAATTGTGATAGATAACATGTTCGTGTGCATTCTTAGATACAAAAATGCATTTAATTTAGGTTTTAATTTCTATTTTCATGCTTGTAATGAAACATTATCCTATTTATTGCTTTAAACTTTGTGATGCAAGTGACTAGTACTTAGTAATAAAGAAATGTGTGTTCATTTGTTATTTTCTTCAGCCTTGAGAGAATGGAGGGGAGGCATTTGTTTCCAACAAGTAGACACCACTGCGTCTGAAAGAGAAAATATTTTTTGACATTAGGTACCTATATATTTTGAAATTAGGTTAGCTGTTGTTTTTTCCTTGCCAAAATAGTTATCTGCATCGCTTGATAAATTATCATAAAAGTTAATCCCTGTTGATGAAATTTTGCAAATAACTACATTTTATGGCAGCAGATAACAATTGCATTAGTGACGAATATTCCAAAGTACTTACCCATTTTTGGGCATGAGTCCTCCCATCTGTAGTCTGCCAGGGAGAAGGTCACAGGTTCCCATTATCGCAGCGAAGTAGTTGATGCATTGTCTTCCAGTGAAACCTCCTGATGTGATGGACTCGGCAAAGTAGAAGTAGCTCCTCGCATGGTCACAAGCGTGAGAGTTGCATCCAGGCATAGAGATTCCACCGTTGGGGTAAAAGTCGACGTCACCAAGGTCAGCCAGATAGCCGTTGATGCCGTAATTTGTATGAATGACTTCAGTATATTGTCCGTCTCTGGCGTCGAAGCGATCAGGGTGGCTTACCCAGCCGATGAAAGCGGGGTCAAGAGCTGTAATAGTAATAAAAAAATTACAGTCATTATAGCCAATTAATTTAGGTGACGTGAAATAGTAAAAAAAAGGAATTCCAACACTCCATATTAGAGAGGATTATTTTTTAAAACCGTAACGGCAATCTCAACAGACACCATTTAAATGGTGGCAATTTGTACAGATGGTATTTCTTCCCTATGTGGACAAAAATCCTACCTGTAATATACGCAACGTTGCCATTGACGTTCCTTCCGATAATACCAGCCTGATGACCACCGAAGCCGTGTCCTACAATGTGGTACATAACTGGATTGGCGCCTCCTACTTCATTCACCCAGTTTATGAAGGCTGCCACCGCTTGGCCAGAAGAAATGGTGTTGACGATAACGGTCCTGTAGTCGATAGAACTAGCTCCGATGCTCCAGTCTACAACGATGACGTTTACGTCTTCAGCGGCGAGGAATACTGAAAAGGAGAAAGGAATAAATATTCAACAGAATGTATTAACTATTAAAGACAGCAAGAAAGGACAAAATAGTTTCATTGCAAGAATAAAGAGGGATTTAAACATAAAATGAAACATGAAGGGGATGAATATGCGTCACTCAACATGATGTTACGACCCTATGCGAGATAAGCTGATTTTTACGTTCAAATGGTCTTCATTTTGGGGAAGTATCTATCCCATGTGGTGGTGAGGTCAGTTCTCCTGATTTTTCTTATCCAATCGAATTCAGTAGCATTAGATGAAACATTGATCATGAATGAAATCTTACCAGGAATAAGTACGCTGTTAAAGTCAGCGAGAGCAGATTCCAACCATCCGTGAACCAGAATAATTGTGCGTCTGTTACTTCTGTAGTTGGTTGACTGGAGAAGGCTTGGGTTGTTCAAAATGAGAGGCTGGCTCACTACCGGGTTATCCCTGAAAATTTACAATTATGCATTCATTAATGTTGATTTTGTGGGCACTCAAACATGGACCATTAGATTTGGACATATTTCTCCCTTGTTTATCTGCAAGTTTAAGTTGGGCCCTATAGAGTCCACATTGATTCTAAACTGTAAAATGTACCACCTGTATAACATATGGAATTTATTAGCAAAGAATTGAGTTTAGGTATCCTTTTCGAAGGTTGAGAATCTTTGTCAAAATACCTTGTAAATAGGTGATAGACATTTGTGCGAACAGGATCGAATCTTGCTGCTTTGCCGATGTCATCATCTGCCACCGACGCTTCCAGATCATTCTGGCCATATTGTTCAAGATTATCTAAATCAAGGTTTTGTGGCAGAATACTGGGCAGGCCTGAAAGACAAGAAAACTGTTTATTTAGAATAATTAGGTATACTAATTTTAAGAAAATAACTAAGTACCTACTTATATAAAAACAAACCTACACCATAGCTGATAAAATGCTAGGTATTAACTTTTTACGTCATACTGCGTAATCAAAAACTTAACAAATGATTTCTCACTTATAAATACTCAACGATTAAAGTAAAACTCACCATAGGCCAGGCCAAGAACAGTCAAGCAAAGTAAAGCTGTTAATTTGTTCATGGTTACTTCACAAATGTATGAAATAATGTAATTAGATCGATAATCTTATGTTAATGATTCGTAGCAAAGATAAACACCTGTATAATTATTGTATTATCTAAAGAATTTTCTAGTTGTTATTCTCTTTTTTGTATTTTATAAACAAATCTTTTTCTAATGCTAACAAATTCGAGTTACAATATATGTACCCACGTAATCATAAAATATTATCTGAAGTAATTATCTTATTATCCTGTGCGTAGGTATATGCGTGTAGGCATGTTCCTATACCAAACATATTTACCTACGAATGACCTGATAAATGTTTATATTTCTATGAAGCGCTTTTTTAATATATTAGATATGATTTCATATTGATGTGGGAATACAAATATGTAGGTCCCGGCTGTCATTGAACATCCTTGGCAGTCGTTACGGGTAGTCAGAAGCCAGTAAGTCTGACACCAGTATAACCAAATGGTATTGGGTTGCCCGGGTAACTGGGTTGAGGGGGTCAGATGGGCAGTCGCTCCTAGTAAAGCACTGGTACTCAGCTACATCCAGTTACACTGGAAGCCGACCCCAACATAGTTGGGAAAAAGGCTCGGAGGATGTTGTGGGAACACAAATAAGCGAAAGAAAAGTAAATATATATTTTTGTATAAAAATATTTAAGGCTATCTACTACTATCTACTTATCCTACAGGTATTCGAAAATATGAAAAGATTTTAAAATCCTTAGAACTAAATTAAGGAGTCGTTGCGGCTCTTCCAAATTGGAAAGAATGCACCCTGAATGTGGATTGGTACATAAAATAAACACTGTTTAAAAAATATTTTATTTAATCAAAAAATGTCTTGCATGTTTAACCAGTCAAAACAGTTTGTTTTATTTTCTACATGTTTGTTTATATAGTCATACATCAGAGATTATTAAGCCCAGTTCTCTCTAATTACATTCTTGGTCAATTAATTAGATCCTAAACGTCATAAAAACAATGTGATACGATTTTGATTGTAATCGATTAAAAGCTTATAATTACTTATTTGTTATTACAAATAACTTTATCTCTAGATGAGCACTCGTAATGAAGGGTTTTTCCAATTATAATCGAAAGGTGTTTCAGATTTGTATTTTTTAAGAACAGATGAAAATTAAACAGTTATAAATTCGGTTGCGACGTTAGGATTGGAAGGAAGCCAATGTACCTACACGTAGCACAGCTAACATGTGAATGGTAGCTTTCTAGTAGTCTAGTCCGCTGTAACAGATAAGTAAAAATAAGTCTATGCATACCATTCATTCATTAATTTTACTATTATCAATTCAATCACTAATGCCGTCAATACTGAGTTAATCTTTTAATAAACACGTCAAAACAGGATTCAGGAAACATTGGATTAAAAAATATTTAAGATTAGGTATTCTTTCATTTCCAGAAACCCGCGATACAGAATGTCTCATATCAAGTATTTCTTTGAATTTCCTTAGCCTTGTCGAATAGGATATTTTAGGCAATCGTTATCAATTGATTTGGCCATTCCAATACCCAAGTAGAATAACTATCTTTGCCGGGATTAACTGTCCATATAATCTAAGATAAATTATATTAATATAAATCCGTGGTTACTTTGAAGGAATTAGTTTGTGAAAAATGGTCTCGATCGCGAAGTGTGTTGTCCTCCTGTGCGCTGCTGTTGCAGGTACCTACTAACCTATTTATTTAAGTGCAGTTTAGTATCGTAACCGAAATTATTGCAAGTCTATCCTTTATCATACAATAGATTCAGTAGGGACAGGGAAGGACAAGAGCCGACAAACCTTGGACTTTATTTGCTCCAAATCATATGTAGATTTTACTTAATATTCAACTACCACAGATTTGGATGATCTTGGTCTAAAATTCTATTTTGAATTGAAAATGACGTTAGCATCATCAATTCCACATAACTTAGTAGGCAGTAGAAAGCAAAGGCTCATGTAAAAAATAATTAAGGTAATCTCGGGAAAATCCTTAATGCCTTTAAAATTTTTATCAGGACATTATTTAAGTACTTTTCGGTTTGGCATGATGCAATTTAAACAAGTATTTGCACTGATTTTGTATATTTCTTGCATTTATATACCTACAGGAAATGATACACGCGTAATGCATCTCTATCACATTAAGCCGCCGTAGGTGTATTGTATAATGCTATCAGATGTACTCAGAACATCCTGAATATTTTATTTTTCATGAAAAACTTTGTTTCACACTTCAGTTGGTAGAATTAGGGTCCACATTCAGGCTCATAAGAGGCATGAATGTGGCCCCTTATTCTGTTAGATTTTCAGATGCATGGATGCATAGAATGTCAAAACTATGTCATACCTTTTTTTTTTTTAACGACGTAAAAAATCATCAAATGACCCCTCCCGCTGTGGGTTAGCAGCGGTGAGGGAGTGTCAGACTCTTACTGACTAAAAGCCGTCGTGTTCCGTCTCGTAGGCCTTCTTATGTGCTAGGGCCGCGGTACCTCTTTCGAACAACCCCAGATATGTCATAACGCAAAATCCTTAACAGATTGGTCTTGATTTGACAAAGAACCCAAACGCCTAGTTAGTTCTAAAAACGTATCACAGCTAGAGTACGTTACTTGACCTACAAGAAGGCGCCTTCCTTTCATATGGCATCCCCCTCATCTTTTCTTCCTCCGTGGATAGGCCTTTTAATGAAAAAGACACAACGAAACCGATGTTAAATACATAACGATGAGAAAGATGAAAATCCAAAAATGTTTTCCCTCCTGCAGGATGCAATTGGAACTGTAAAAAACGATAACCTTCCTTATGAAATACCTACAATTTTTAAACATAATCAAGGTTTAAAACGGATAACTTATGGATATTTGGTTCATAAATTAATGCGTATCTAATCTGGCGTCATAATTCGCTACGATACGGTGGTTTATCTTAATCTTTTAATAGCAATCCACTACTGTATTTATTTCTTCTTATCACCCTTCATGTTTATGATTTCTTTGAATAGCTACCGCGAATCTATCCTACTTTGAAGACTGATATACCGCACATAACATGTAACAACTTGATTGATTGAAAAACTATTTTATTGAAACATTAGAAGATTAATTGATTGATAATGGTTTTATTTTATTCTAGCTAGGTATAGACGAACAGATAGATAGGTACACTTAGCATGACATTTTATAATATTAATATATCGTAGCCAATGGTGAATACCAAAAAATAATAAATATAAGTAAATAATTAGGTAAAGAAATATAAATGTTTAGGTAAAAGGTAGTTAATAAAAAATATCTAGCATTGCAAATTGTGAAGTATGACTCAATTTTGCCCACATAAAGAAATACTAAATCATTTATCTTTCTTCTTTACAGCGTCAGGGTTCGAGCTGGGAGAGTTGGATGTCATATTCCATCTCTTCACCAGGTTTGTACACACTTAAAGTTTAATTGACAATGACCACAAATCAGTAAGTACCTATGTATTTACTAAGATGAGGACAGACCGATGAACTGCCTTCCAAGGCAGATAGCAAATAAATGCATTTACAGCAATGTGTTGCCTGAATAAAAAATAAAAAAATAATCTAAAAGGCAGATAGCAAATAGATACATTTAAAGAGATATGTTGCCTGTACTTAAATGCTATATTAATCTATTGATTTGTGTTTCGTAGGACGAACCCGACCGTGAGCCAGCCCCTGGTGCCGTCCGTGAACTCCATCATGGCGTCCCTGTTCTCCCCTGCCCGCCGCACCGTCATCACCATCCACAGTCACGCTGACGCTGTCACTGGAAACTTCAATGCCTTCGTCGTTAATGGTAATCACAGTAAACTGATTTATTGTTTAAGCTCATATTTCTCTGAAGTATTGTGATTTGTGATGCTCTATAAAAACAAAAATAATCCTGGTGAACAATTCAGGTTAATGCTTACTAAATATTAAACTCGCTTCCGCCCGTGGCTTCGCCCGCTTGGTGTGATGATAAAAAGTAGCCTAAGTGGTAATCCACGGTATCACCCTATCTACATACCAAACTTCAAACAAATCTGGCCAGCCGTTTTTGCGTGAAAGATTAAAGAACATACATCGATACATTCTCTCAAACTTTTACATTTATAATATTAGTAGGAAGTATTTATAATATTAGTATGATACTTGCGGCAGGTCCATGCTTAAAACATTGTGTCTATTCCAGCTCACCTCAATGCCGAAGACGTAAACGTCCTGGCTATTGACTGGAGCCCCGGCGCTGGCATGTACTCCCAGGGTCTGGGTAACGCAGTCCAGTGCGGCGAGCGTATCGCTCAGTTCATCAACCTTCTGTCTTCCACCTTCGGCTACGGTCCTAACAACTACCGCCTCGTTGGAGTCGGTCTTGGTGGACACATTGCCGGTATTGCTGGCGACCGCACCGTTGGAGAAGTCCCTCACATTATTGGTAAGTTAATGATAAAAGCTAAGCATATGCCATAATCATTAATTTACAAAGTAGGTACTTATTTTAAGTTGGTTTTATACAGTCTCTAATTAGATGTTTGCCTTTACAGCGATCGATCCTTCCTTAGTCGGCTGGACTCACCACCCCGACATCCTGAAGCCCAGCAATGCTGGATTAGTCGAAGTCCTCCACGCCACTGCCGGTCTCCTTGGCTACGACCTTCCTTTGGGAGACCTTGACTTCTACCCCAACGGTGGTACCTTCCAGAACAGTTGTGCTGGTGACGTGACCTGCTCCCACATCTTGGGTTACGCGTTCTACGCTGAGTCGGTCACTGCTGAAGGAGGCAGCAGGTTCGTCGGAACAGCCTGTGAGAGCTACGAGCAAGCCATCTCTAACTCCTGCAGCGGAGAAAAAGACGCAGTCTTCGGTGGTCTTGCCGACAAGAGCGGGTAAGAAATATTTATTACCTAACGAAGTTGACAAAATAATTATCAAAACTTTACACGTACCATTTAAGTAATTGAATAATGTATTAATATTATCTGTTTTCTATTTTTTTGCAGCCAAACCGGTATCTACCACTTCTCCACGAACTTCTCGCCGCCATTCGCTCAGGGCTAAAAACTTATTGTTAAATGGTGTTTTGATCTAAATAAATAAGATTTTGTTATAATTTTATGGTTTTTCTTTTCATCGTCCACATAAATAGAAGTAAAATTGAGATTCAAAAGATCTCTCCATTTACGCAGTTTTCATATACCTACACCATGCAAACTCTAATGACTTATCGAGTAATTATCGTCATACTTGCTAATAATGAGATTGATTTGTTTCTTTATCTTACTCAACGTAACAAACTAAACTCCATTTAGTAACTCAAACGGTTTGTTGTCTCAAATTCGTATTCGCTCTCCACTGTTCCAGCGAGCTTTCTGAACCATTTCGCCAAGAATTCTGTGTCATTTGCTACGGGTAATTACTAACGGAAGATATAAAGAAGGCATACTTCTTACGCCTGATTGAACAGATAATATCTTTGACTATAATCCTTAAAGATAAACCCAAACAAACAAAGCCACATATTTGTTCGTTGACTGAAATATATATGAGGGGGGAGGGGTATATGTATACTAGAAAAAATTGAAAGTTGAACTGTAAAAAAGTTTCAGTTGACCGACCAGAAACCTTAACTAATACATACCTTTCTATCCCAATTTATTAACTTTGTAAGAAAGAATGATCGTAGTATGTTCGTTACTTCTTCACACAAAAGCGACTATAATGGAGTTTGACAGCAATATAGCTGGTCTTATAAAATATATCAGAATATAATTTAAGATAGGACTTTTTACTCTTTAACCAACGACAACTCAATGATAGTTACAATTACAGAAGATACAGGAGTTACAATTACTTATTACAACAGAAAATCCAAAAAGCACTCAGACAAATTCGGAAGAAAAATGCTTGTTTTAGAAGGCTAATGACATTTTTTTTTTATCGATGTCGCCTGCGCTAATCAACACTAAGATAATATTTGTTTTCATTTAACTAGCAACTCTGCAATTTTTTAATCGATAATCACCAATCAGCAATCGATCATAAGAAAACATAGAGTGGAAGTAGATACCCCTGGCGAAGTAATGATGATATATGATGATAATTAGATAAGTAAGTATATAGATAATGGGATGACCTCTTTAAAATAAAAAGAGATCTTTCGTTTTCTTAAAAGTAATCATCATCCTCCGAGCCTTTTCCCAATCATGTTGGGGTCGGCTTCCAGTCTAACCGGATTCAGCTGAGTACCAGTGCTTTACAAGAAGCGACTGCCTATCTGACCTCCTCAACCCAGTTGCCCCTTGGTTAGACTGGTGTCAGACTTTCTGGCTTCTGACTACCGAGGATGTTTGATGACAGCCGGGACCTACAGTTTAACGTGCCATCCGAAACACAGCCAATGGTGTCTAAGATATACTTAGAAAGTACGTACAAACTTAGAAAAGTTGCATTGGTACTTGCCTGACCTGGGATCGAACCCGCGCCCTCATACTTGAGAGGTTGGTCCTTTACCCACTAGGCCACCACGTTTTCTTAAAAGTAAATGAAACCAAAAACTTGTATCATAATTGACTTCATTTTCTCTTAAAAAATAATAGTTCGGAATAGCCCGATAAAGGTGCTGAGAACCCTGACCTACATGTGACTTTTAAAAGTTAGTATAATTATACATCAACTTTAGGCAACAGGTGTAGGATATAATATCCCTAATTTTAACATTGCAAACGTTTTTGATTATATGTAGTTCTAACGCGATCATATTTGTTTAATAGGCACCTACATAAATATACAGGCGGGTAAGTACTTACTTGCACCTCACTAATAAAAAGCTCACCACCTCTATTTCCTTCATTAATCAACAAATTTTGATGCTTCCAAATAATGTTTCTTGTCAGTGTTCTGTATAAAATATTGGAAGGCCTTATCCCCAGAATCCCAGAACCCTCAATGCACGAGTCTGACTCGGTCTTGACCAGTTTTTGTCTGTTCACACACACATTAACAATTAACTAATTAAGAAAATATGACAGTTCGATCAAATAGATAATGCTATTAAACATGTGCTAACGTATCATTATGATAAAGTTAATTGTAAAACCCTCTTCGAAATCACATACCAAACCAGTGGTGTCTGTTGCTTTGAACATGAAAACTTTCGTTGTATTAGCGGCCTTTGTTGCGTGTTAGTATTAACTTAAATAATTAATGTTGTCTGTTGAAATGTTAACTCCATTCAAATTTAAAATTACTTTGTAAACCTTTGCTTGAGCTACAACTTCTTTCACAGTAAAAATCGTGTCTTTCTCCTCAATTGCAAAATCTGACGATTCCTTTTCATTACATTAACAAATGTTTTGTGCATTCTAATGAACATCCTAATCGTTTTATTGAAAACCCTAGAGTACCTGCATTTTTAAACCATCAACCATATCTAAGGTTTTTAATACTTTAAAGTTACTATTGATTTAAAGTGTGCTACGGCCACGCCCTGCCCACTGTCCCGGGGGACAACAGTCACTATGTGGAAGGGGAGAGCCGCTACATCTGGATGCCTGATGGTGAAGGCAAACCTGTCCTAGTGGACCTGAGAGAGCCCGTCGATGAAGCTCTGCTGAACTCCAGGAACGGAGCAAACAACCAATACCGTCTGTTCACCAGGTAGTTTTTGCATTCTTTAATATTTCCAGTGTTTAATAAATGAGCTTATGTACTCGTATAATAAATCTGGGCTTACAACTATTTCGATGAAGTAATTTTCTATAATTTTTTGCAGACAAAACCCTACCAACGGTCAAGTTCTCGTCAATGGCAATGCTAACTCTGTTCGCAATTCCAACTACCGGGCAAACCGTGGCTTGAAAGTCATCGTTCATGGCTGGAACAACAATGCAGACTCCCCCATGAATCCTCTCATCACATCTGCTTTTCTCGCTGATCAAGATGTCAATGTTATCGTTGTTGACTGGCGCGCTCTCGCTAACTCCAACTACAACACAGCGGCTGCTGGTGTCCCCAATGTAGGCCAACATGTCGGAAACTTTGTCAATTGGCTATTCAATACCATCGGTGGTAATTGGAACCAAGTCCACTTCGTTGGCTTCAGTTTGGGTGCTCACGTTGTTGGACGAGCTGGTCGTCAAGTAAATGGTCGTGTTTCCCGAGTTACTGGTAAGTATTATAAGAAGCTTCATTAATTAATTCATGAATCAAATCTTTAATATTAGTCGTTTAAGGAAGTCTAACAAACTTTTCTGACTGCAGGTCTCGACCCCGCTGGACCCGGATGGACTAACAACGGCAACGCATTGGCCACTAACGCTGGTCAATACGTCGAAGCCATTCACACTGATGGTAATATCCTGGGTATTATGCGACCAAGTGGACACGCTGATTTCTACCCTAACGGGGGTAAGAACCCTCAGCCTGGTTGCTGGATCAGCACCTGCTCTCACGGCCGCGCGACTGAGTTGTTCGCCTCAACCGTGCGTAACAACCACTTGAATGGAAGACGCTGTCCTAACGTATGGGAGGCTGAACTCGGAACCTGCAATGGTGCTACATTCCGCATGGGCAATGGCATCGTTAACAAGCGCGGGTAAGTAGTAAACCAAAACCGAAAACGTTGTCTACTACACGTCCATGTTTAATGAAAATGAATAAATGCCTTACATGCTAGAGCCAATGGAATAGTTATTTGTTACACAAGAGTGCAAAGTTGATTTTTAACCGCGGGCTCAATTTTGATGACCGAGCAAGCGAAGGATTCTAAAATTGAAACACGAGCGTAGCGAGTGTTTCAATAATTAGAATCCTGAGCGATAGCGAGGGAATCAAAAGAGCACAAGGTGAAAAATCTTTGCACTCGAGTGCAACACGTAACTTTTCATCCCACCTCATCGAGGAAATTACTAAAACAAAATGGCGCGCACATATGAGTGTCAAATTAAAAAGATGTACCTATTAAAGTTAATTTATTTGAAAACTCAGTTTAAAAATGAAACGAGGTTAAAAATCTATGTAAAAACAATAATAAAAATTACTTAATTAATTGAATAATTATTTTAGGCAGTATTTTATTTGTTTAATATGTATTTGTATGAAAAGTCTTATCAAGATTGTCACAAATGGAGTATTACACACGATGTTCTAAATTCAAATCACTTTGCCGCTCTAGAGGATAAAAATAATAGTTTAAAAAAACTAAAAAACACGCTTTTTATAGAAAAACGAACTAATGAATTTAAATTAAGAAAACAGTGTTAAAAATTTCAATGAATATAAATTAATAATAGTGTGAATACAAAAAAAATCTATTTAAAAAAAAGCGTGGGGTGCATGGTGTCAATAGTTATAAATATTTTATTGACAGATATGAGTACCTACAGTGATTTTCATTTCGATAATATCTTAAAAAGCACCCCACGCTTTTTCTAAATATTTTTTTTTTGTATTCACACTATTATTAATTTATATTCATTGAAATTTTTAACACTGTTTTCTTAATTTAAATTCATTAAAATTTATTTTCTATTTTTTATTTCGTTTTTCTATAAAAAGCGTGTTTTTTAGTTTTTTTAAACTATTATTTATTTTCTACTTTTTAGTTTGTTTTAAAACTATTATTTGTTTTGTAGAATTAAAATTCTCTTTAGTATACAAAAAATTTACAATATTAGAGAAAACGGCTAAAGATAATTATTGGAAATAAAAATTAACATCGAGTCCTGCCTTATCGACTGTAGAGTAAAATTCTAGAAAATAAACAAAAATCATATTTTGCAAATTGAAAAGTCTAGAAGTCGGTGTCTAATGGATGTTACTAAGTTAATTTTGCCACCGACTTGTAGCCCGATGCACCTAAAATTAGTTTTTTTTGCTTTTTAGTGTTTTGGGAAGTCGGTTTAATTTTTTTGTAAAAAGGTTATTTATTTAAAGCTTTTCAGTGATACGAATAGTTGTCACTATCCATACAAGTGGGAAGTTCTCATCAATACAAATAATATAAGTCCAAACGAGGTATTTTACATATTCAGTTGTCGAGTTCCCTCGACTTTCTCTGGTCTCCATCATCAGGTCAGCTCCAAACCTTCACTGTTGCATAGGTCTTATCAATACGAATAATTTAAGCCCAAACACGAGGTAGTTTACATATTCAGTTGTCGAGTTCCCTCGACTTTCTCTGGTCTCCATCATCAGGTCAGCTCCAAACCTTCACTGTTGCAAAGGTCTTGTCAATACAAATAATTAATGCCAAACACGAGGTAGTTTACATATTCAGTTGTCGAGTTCCCTCGACCCTCTCTGGTCTCCATCATCAGGTCAGCTCCAAATCTTCACAGTTGAATAGTGCTTTTAGGCGTACACCTGAGTGTCAAGTTTTTACCCTATGTATGCCTACAACTTTTGAAGGTTGCCCTCGATTTCTCAGGGTTTCCATCATCAGATCCTGACCTGACGACTATGGGACCAACTGGCAGCTATTCCAAGTCGAACAAAAAAAGAATCACGTAAATCGGTCTATAAACCTCGGAGTAATCGATGTGTATGTGTAACCTCCTCCTTTTTGGGAAGTCGGTTAAACATGGAATAATTTTATCAAATTAGTGTATTGTCATCGGTCCTCAATAAATCTACAAAGTTTGAACGAAATCTGGCCGTTTAAAGTGGGTCAAAATCGCGCCCAAAGAAGTCGGTTACAAACAAACATACAAACCTACAAACATACAAACATACAGGTGAAGCTAATAAAAAGCGTGTAAAAACGACTTTTGCGCTCAGATATCAAAGGGTAAAACTACTCTTTCCGAGATGGTGGGATGAAAAAAATATTGTTTGGCGGTCAACATGTTAATACAAAAAGCAGAAAGAAGGAAAATGTCTCTGCGAAATTTTAACATCTTATTTTGTTTTCCTTTACAGGTCTGGTATATATGCACTCAGGACTGGATCAAGCTGGCCTTTCTAAGCAACGGCTATCAATATCTGGACGAACATGCTATTTTACAACAAAATCTGAATAAAACACACAGTATTAATAAAGCCTTTTTTATTTCAACCGGGGGCTAAAACCCAGAAATATTAATCTGCTATCATGTTTCATTGCTATCATCATTCATTGCCATTAAATCAAATCCAAAATCTGAGGGTGAAAATCCCAAAGCGTCATTTGGGGGTTTTGCATGACGAATAGGAATAAAGAGTAACTTAGATAAAGCTTATAAGAGTAACTTAGATATTGTCATCCCTCGCAATGGCTTTATTTTTAAACGTCTCTTTTATTGTATACATGGTGTCTAAATCTTCATTTTACATCAATCTAACCTAATACCTATCAATGTATATATGTATACATATATTGTCAAAAAATATCTAGAGTTTCCTTCATATCATTTAGTTTCGAGTTTCAGTTCCAAATTTGAAACACTGATTGCTAGCACTGACGTCACACTTATGATAACAGTTGTTTTTGCAACATCAATCAGAATTCGATTAATGTAGGTACCTAAATCCTTGTCACTCAGAGTGGTAATCACGACCACCTAAATATATTTACTAAATCGATAAAAGTACAGATAATAATTAAACACTAAAGTAGGCATAATGCACATCGCATTAACCAATTCCGTTTAGCTTCCCCTACGGTGCATGGGCAAGAAGCAATTCTCTCGAGATGCAGGTGAAACAATTAGCTAAAAATAAAGTACGTAACTGAAGAAAACACTCGTCTTAACAAATCAAACGATTACGATACGATACGCATTTAAAATAGAATCCCAGTTCATTTGTTAGAACTAACGGACAAATCTTTTAAAATCAAAATTAAGGATAATCTGATTAAAAAGGCTTATTATAACATTAATGATTATTTCACAGATACACGCAGATGGCAGCTCTGAAGTGTTTTTTTTATATATATTTTTTGTGACTATAATTTGAAATGATATTGAATTATATAATTGTAATTTAATTATAATTAAATTGTAATAGACAGCTGTGTTGCTGGGAAGTTTGTTCTTCACCACTTCTTCTTCCCAGCCATAACACTAGGAAGGAAGTGGTGAAAGGGGGGCGTTTTGGGGGTGCTGTCCTTATGTATTTACTTGACGTGAAAAAGTGCTAGAAACTAGCCTATTTTCAATAAACGTTTTTGACTTTGACTTTGACTTTGATTTAAAAAGACTTAAAAATAAATGATTGGTAATTATCACTGTCCCCTGGGTGGTCATAGTCTAAAAACGAACTCAGATATTACTGATAATTAAGCTAATCCAGTGATGGCAACAACTAATAAGCCAGTATCCATTGTATATCCGATAATATGATAATACGATATATTGTAATAGGGAAAATTTATTTTTCAATTATTATTCTGTGTTACATATCGTAAAAGGTAAAATTTACTCTAAAAAACGGCGTCCTCGCGAAGTGGAGTCACCATCGATCGCTGGCAACTTTGAGCGCAGCTTCCTAGCATTATTGCTTTAGTTTGCGAAGTTTAGCCCGTCTTCTAACTATTCTAGAAATGTGATCATCAGAATTAAGAAATCATCTGAATGCGTCATGATTGATAGGTATTATGGGCGTGGTTTTTATAACGGATATATTATTGGAAACGAACAGTTTTTGGACCTAAGATAAGTTTACATAATCTTATACCAAAATCTATTCAAGAAATCATATAGATTAAGTTATTAAGATTTAACATGATGTATTATTTGATAAAGCCGTTTATAAAAACCACACTGTTTGTCATGCCTACTATACTATACCAGTGTCCGTTAGTATCGAGAACATGAAAGCTTTCATTGTATTGGCGGCCCTTGTAGCTTGTTAGTATTCCATTCAGTTAATATAGTGTAAAATTCATTATTTGGCTTAATTTGATTTATTGCTATCCCTTTAAGGTTTATCCAGTTTAAAATCTGTGTGGTTCCTGATATCATCCTAAAAATACATGTGTACTAATATGTGTACTAAAAATAGTGTAGAGAGCTAAAGGCCGAAGTGAAGGGTCGTAGCAGAATTCCAAATTATGTGGCCATACTGAATTTTAAATCATTCAGTATTTTCTCGGATTAAAGATTTACAAAACCAAAAAAAACATGTTCAATATTTAAATTTTTTTCAAGTGTGCTACGGCCATGCTTTGCCCACATCCCCGGGAGACAACAGTCACTATGTGGAGGGAGAGAGTCGCTACGTCTGGATGCCTGATGGTGAAGGCAAACCTGTCCTAGTAGATCTCGAAGAGCCTGTCGACCAGGCTCTGTTGAACTCCAGGAACGGAGCAAACAACCAATACTGGCTGTTCACCAGGTAATTTGTAATTTATATCCGAAACTTCAAGATTTCGAGGTGAATAGTCGTATTTTAGGCAGCTTAATATCTCTTAGTCCCTGCCTTCAGATTATATGTATTTGCACCAAAGTCAGGTATTCTGCGAATTATCATAAAATATCTGAGACTTGACAAACTTCATATGATATTTTCAGGCGCAACCCTAACAACGCTCAAGTTATTGTCAATGGCAATGCCAACACCATCTGGTCATCGAATTACAATGGCGCCCGCCCCTTGAAAATTATCGTCCACGGCTGGAACAACAATGGAAACACAGCCATGAACCCTCTCATCACATCCGCCTTCCTCGCTGTTCAAGACGCTAATGTCATCGTTGTGGACTGGCGCGCTCTCGCTAACTCCAACTACAACACTGCGGCTGCTGGTGTCCCCAACGTAGGCCAGCATCTTGGAAACTTCATCAACTGGTTGATCAACACCGCTGGTGGTAACTGGAACCAAGTCCACTTCGTTGGCTTCAGTTTGGGTGCTCACGTTGTTGGAAACGCCGGTCGTCAAGTCAGCGGTCGTGCTGCTCGTGTTACTGGTAAATCATTATACATGTCATATCATATCATTAACAAAGTTGTTTTGACAATGACATTTTAGAAACCTGACTGAGTTTTTTTATGACAGGTCTTGACCCTGCCGGGCCTTCATGGACTAACAACGGCAATGCTTTGAACCGTAACGCTGGCCAGTACGTCGAAGCTATTCATACTGATGGAAATATCCTTGGTATCATGAACGCCGTTGGAGATGCTGACTTCTACCCCAACGGTGGTAAAAACCCTCAGCCTGGTTGCTGGATCAGCACCTGTTCTCATGGCCGCGCGACTGAGTTGTTCGCCTCCACCGTGCGTCACAACCATTTGGTCGGAAGACAGTGCCCTAACATCTGGGAGGCTGAACTCGGAACCTGCAATGGTGCATCGCTTCACATGGGTAATGCCATCGTGAACAAGCGCGGGTAAGTAGCGAAAGCATAACTTTTTTTAATTTCCACTACTTTCTAAATTTAAGAATTGAAGAATTGAGGATGAATTTTTATCAGGTATTCAGAATTACAAAGATGAATAGTTGACATTGTTTAGGCATTTTTTTTTAATTTCTTATATAACTCAAACATTTTTATTCAATAAAAGAGATAGTTCTACCGTAATCGCAATTTCCAAAAACTAAAAAATTTACATGTCTTACAGTTGTCTTAATTTGTTTTTTTTTTACAGTGCCGGTTTATACGCCCTCAGGACTGGATCAAGCTGGCCTTTCTAAACTACGGACTACGAATAAATAGAATCTTCTGTAAAGTAAATTATGCTACTGATTAATTATTTTTAAATAATTAAAATAATTTTAAAACAGAGTTTGGTTTTTGGTAATCCTTTCATTTCCCCTCACACAGACACTAGTAGATATTTAACAATATACGACATCGCCACTAGCCGCCATCGCCATCTTCGATACACTTTTTTTTCAAAATCAAAAATATTTATTCAAAGTAGGCTGAAAAACAGCATTTTTCGAACGTCAGAATTACATGAGACAGCCCAAAAACGCCACTTCCTTTGTGTTATTACTGGGAAGAAGAAGTAGCGCAACTTCTATCTTTCTTATACAAAAAAAATAATCTATAACTACAATTTCAATTCAAGAATTGATCATGTACCAGATAAAGATGTCACTGAACAATATTAATTACGCAAGGTACAATACAAAGTAAAACGCTTTCAACAATTTTAAACAGAACCCTATTTTACACACATATTCGGAGAGAACAGGAGCATTGACAACAATATGAACACCGCATGTGCAATGCGTAAATTACCTATGTGTACTGCACTTATCTATACATATATAGTTATTTATACTCAGGAAACAAAGAGGATTTTTAAATTTATTTATTTGTTTGTTTGTACCCGAAAGGCTCTGAAACAACTGAAGTTATTTGAAAAATTATTTCACTGTTTCAAATCTACACTATTCCCGAGTAACACCGACTTTCTTCCCGGTATTTGAAGTAGTTCTCCCAGCTGGTATTAAGTTGTCCGGAAAACTGGGTTAAGGAAGTCAGATAGGCAGTCGCACCTTATAAAGCACTGTTACTAGGCGCATTCGGTTACGCCGAAGCCGACCCAACATAATTGGGAAAGGCTAAGCAGATGATGGTTGGAGGAAGTTTAAACCGCTGAAAAATAGCTAGTGTAGGTATAATTAAGTAAATAATGTACTTACATTGTGATGAAATGGAGACTATGGTAAAGACACATACCTACATACATGCTGTCATAGGACACTTTCCGGCTTCGGTCAAGACCTTGTGCTGACTTATGAAAAGGCACACAAAGGAGTCTTAGCACAGATTACATAATAGTTAAGTACTACATAAGTCCTAGGGCATACTGTCTACAAACATTAAATAGACGCATGATAGAAATAATTTGATTGACTGAAACTTTGTCAGCTGCTTTTGGTTAATTAACAACCTCCGACCATGTCAAGCAACACTTGACGAATTCGGTCGGTGGGTAAGTGACCATTTTGTCATGTCGAGTTCTTCCGTATTTCGGAATACTAATATACTTTTATATATCAATCAATCGATGATATAATAAGTATGCATCAATCATTGACGCATTATTAACAGAACAAATAAAATATCCAACATAGGTCTGTAACATTTACACATGACTCACTTTTTTAAAATCGTTCGTGGCTACCCCTGTGTCAGTGTGAACAATAGTGACCAAATTACTGAATCAGTATCATCGTTGTCAATTATTGATTCATTGATTAATCACCAACTGATTGACACTCTAAGAAAATAACAAAACTAAATATCTGCTATTATAGATTTTAATTATGATCTTAGCAAAAATTTGAGATAAAACATTGATTGATTGCAATCATTATCAAAAGTAATTACTTTCATTTGACGCTTGGATATCCTTTTTTTTAGGGCTCCGTACTCAAAAGGGAATAACTGGGCCCTGTTCAAAAAACTTCGCTGTCCGTCTCTATTTTCATAATCTTACAGCAAATAAGTTTAACAATCGTTCCAACCCTTACTTCACCTTCCGAGGAACTGACAATAATAGTAACTAAAGCAATTTGCCTGAAAATGGATGGGGAGGTAAATAAGAATCAATGGACGATCACACTTTTTATCTGTTTATCACATGTATAATGTACACCCCTATGTACTCCCTTATGTACCTACTTCTTAAGTAAGTAATTCCCATATGTACCTCTCTTGTGTACTATACCTTTGTATTCCCTCGTGTACTCTCCCTATATTATTATAATCCCTTATTTTCTCCCTCATGTACTAGATTACTAGAATTTAATAAGAGTGAAAGTATGTGATTATTTTAATTTTTAACCTTATCGTATGGATGGCAATAAATCTCACAACTTGTTTTAAGGGCTGGATCCTCTCCTGTCATAAAAACCAACCCGGGTGAAACCGCGGGTGGAATATAGTGGAATATAAAACCAGGTGGCATCTGTCAAAAAATACTTTAATGATTGGTGCAATCACCCTACACATTTTGATTGATGACTTAATTATGATGATATCTATTTATCAATTGCGCAATGATAACGTGATTTATAAAAAACCCTCTGCAAATTCGAATACTCATCAAACGAGCTGCAGCATGAAGATTATCCTTGTAGTAGCAGCTCTGGTTGCGTGTGAGTACTATTTGTGTATATTGCGCACGTGGTTTCACTCAACTAATTGCCGAACCCGGATGGCAGTAAAAAATGTATTTAATGTTATCCCCGGTCTAACCTTTGTAGTCAAACTTCTTTCGGTTATAACATTATCATTATTAACCTTACCTAATTTCCTTAAAACAATATACGTAACAGCTACATCACCTCACTAAAAGCTGAATAGTCATTTTAATACGGGGTGTATTTACTACTGCTACATTTTTCCTTTTTCCAATTGCTAAAAATCCTCAAATGTATAAATGTTACAGTTAAAATTAGCATGAAAGTCCAGCCTGTTCCAAAAAATATCAACCGAATATAATTTAAACCTATGTCAAAAACATTAAAACAAAATACATAATTTATCTAATCCATTAACCTGTCTATTTCCAGTGTGCTACGGCCATGTAATACCTGCCCTGAATGACAACGTGGAAGCGAGCGACGTGGAAGCGAACGCTGATGATGTAGAGGAACAAGGACGCTACGTGTGGGTCGAGAACGCTCAGGGTGAACCCGTCCTAGTTGACCTCGACGAACCTGCTGATGAAGAACTGCTGCAAAGTCAAAGGGATGGAAGGAACAACGTATACAGACTTTTTACCCGGTGAGCAAAAATAGATATGTACTTGATATGTTGTCTATGAATTTGAAGTGCTTATAAGAATGTGAACTACCAAAATTAACAGAGCCTCTTATTCTACAAATTAAGTTACTTCTAGAGGTATGTCACTTCGTAAGCTATCACGAACTTCACACTTCAACACGAATACGTACCTTGTTAAGCAGAAATAAAGTAGAAAATACATAATAAAATCACCCATGTCTTTCTTTCAGGCGTAACCGCGACAACCACCATACGCTAGTCATCAACCAAGACAACACTTTAACGAGTTCTCAGTTCAACGGAGGCCGGCCTATTAACGTTATCGTTCACGGATGGAATAACAATGAAAACTCTCCTATGAACCGACAAATCAGGGAAGCTTTCCTCGATAATGCGGACTGTAATGTCATTGTCGTCGACTGGAGCCGTCTTGCTAACTCCAACTACATCACAGCAGTGAACGGTGTCCCAGGTGTTGGTGAACACCTCGGAGACTTCCTCACCTGGCTTATCAGGGTCGGACGTGGAAACTGGAACAATGTTCACCTAGTTGGCTTCAGTTTGGGTGCTCATGTCGTTGGAAACGCTGGACGCCGAGTTAATGGTCAACCTCGACGTATCACTGGTAAACTCCACTTACCTATTCTATGTCAAACGGTACCTATTCTAAACTGTAAGTGAACTTTAGAGGAATTCAGTCTTCATTCATTTATTTTTCACTTTTATTACTTCAGGTTTGGACCCCGCGGGCTACAGATGGCATAATAACAACAGAAGGCTGAGTTCCGGCAATGGCAGATACGTAGAGGCCATTCATACTGACGGTGATATCCTCGGCATCATGAACCCGAGTGGACACGCTGACTTCTACCCGAACGGCGGCAAACACCCACAACCAGGTTGCTGGTTACGCCCAAGTTCCTGCTCTCACGGCCGTGCTACAGAACTCTTTGCATCTACCGTAGCAAACAACAATTTAGTTGGGCGCCTATGTCCCAATGTTTGGGAAGCTGAACTCGGAACATGCAATGGAATTTCCTTCCGTATGGGCAACCCAGACTTGGGCAAGAGCGGGTGAGTTTTTTGTTACTGTTAACTAAAACAATATGGAACACAAATATACTTTTGTCAAGGCACTATTTTTCAGTTCAATAACATTTACCTATTTGTTTGAAAAGATTTAAGTAAATGGGGCCGTCTAGCAGGCTATATTATAAAAAAAAAACTTTTTACATGTTCGTATTTCTTACTTACTTATGTTATTATTTTTGACCCACTGGGTATGTAATCAAACCTTCTCTATGTTTTACAGGCGTGGATTATATGCGCTCAGGACGAATGCGAACTGGCCTTTCTAAATGGATGTTGACTAAAAAATTTTTATAGGTATCTACTTAAATAAAAATTTGTAATCGAACCAGAAAAATAGACTTTTATTTAAATCCCATCATATAACGAACTATTTAAGTATCATAAATAATTAATATATCTCACAAATTAAGTACCTATCTATCTATATTCTCTTGCTCATATACCTCCTTCTGTACTTCTTTATGTACCTAATTACCTAATTTCGAGCTATTAATCATGTGCGGGAAGTAGAACCTTCGGAATGCGGGTGAAATTCCGTCGGAGGCTACATAAAACATGGTTTTATTCTTTGAATGACAGCTCTAGGTATTTTTACTTAGGTACCTATTTATATATTTATCGTCGTTTAGCGGTTAGGTAAAACCTAAACAATGATAAGCTGATGATGAATGAGCAGATTATTAAAAATTTTGATAAAAATATTTATAAAAACCCCTGCGAAGCTGACATTTATCCCAAAAACATCAGCGTAGTAGCTTAATTATTTTGTGAATCACGGAAGCGATCGGCTTATACTGAGAATGAAGACTATTCTCATAGCAGCGGGTCTGGTAGCCTGTGAGTATAATCATTTTAAATATTAAATTATCCAATTAAATACTACTCGTCTATTGAAGTGTGTTTTTTGTGGTGTTATTATTCATCATCCTCCGAGCCTTTTCCCAAACTATGTTGGGGTCGGCTTCCAGTCTAACCGGATTCAGCTGATTATCAGTGCTTTACAAGAAGTGTTATAATTATTATGCCTAAATTGACATCCATACGTCTGTACGATTTAATTTTTATTACACGTCCCAATGTGCATAGTGCATAACTAAACAACTATTCATACAATTTTGTTAAACTTTTACTATTAACAATGATAGCATTGCTTTTACATAAACCTAGATTAATTAAAATTGTTTGTCAAAAGTGTGCTATGGCCACATTATCCCCGAAGTCCCAAAAACGGATGAGGAGAGCCGCTACGTGTGGATGCCTGATGACGAGGGGAAACAAGTCCTTGTAGACTTGGAAGAACCCGTTGACGAAGAAGTACTGAGCACGAGGAACGGTGCTAACAACCAGTACTGGCTGTTTACTAGGTAAGTACTACCAACAAGTACAAATGATGTCTTCTTACATGTAAAAAAAAACATCTATTTAACGTACCTTAACTGTCATGACAATTTGGTCTCCCATCCTCGAACCCACTGCGAAAAGCGTTGCTTAACTTATGAACGCTCGAACCGTGCGACTTGTACTTAGCCATAAGCCCCTCGGTAAAAAAAAATATAGAAGATTTAGTACAACCTACGTTAAACGATAGACACTTCGCCTTTATAAAGACGAGATACATATGTTTTTTTACTCAATATATTTTTCGTATTTTCAGGTGGAACCCCAGCGTCCATAACATCATTACTCACGGCAACGCCAACTCAATTTGGGCTTCCAATTACAATGGCGCCAGGCCTCTAGTTGTTATCGTCCATGGCTGGACAAATAACGGAAATTCTCCAATGAACCATCAAATCAGGGATGCCTTTCTCGCAGTCCAGGACTGTAATGTCATCGTTGTTGACTGGAGTGGTCTCGCTAGCTCCAATTACTTGACCGCAGCCGCTGGCGTCCCCAATGTAGGCCAACATCTCGGGAACTTCGTCACTTGGCTGATCAACACCGCTGGTGGTAACTGGAATCAAGTCCACTTCGTTGGCTTCAGTTTGGGTGCTCACGCTGTAGGGAATGCTGGACGTCAGACTGGAGCCCGTCCCTCCCGTATCACGGGTAAATATTTGCTTATTGATTTATGGCCCACACATATTATTAAAAATACCCTTAGCAGTTTTATATTCTTCGTGATTGCAGGTTTGGACCCTGCTGGTTACAGGTGGCACACTAATGCGTTGAGGTTGAGCCCCAACGACGGTCAATACGTAGAGGCCATTCACACGGATGGCAATGTCCTCGGCATCATGAACCCGAGTGGCAACGCTGACTTCTACCCCAACGGTGGGAAGCATCCGCAGCCAGGGTGTTGGACTCAAGGAACCAGCTGCTCACATGGCAGAGCAACAGAGCTGTTCGCTGCCACCGTGCGTCACAACCACTTGATCGGAAGACAGTGCCCTAACATCTGGGAGGCTGAACTCGGAACCTGCAATGGAGCATCGCTTCATATGGGCAATGGAATTGTGAACAAGCGCGGGTATGTTTAGGATTTATAATGATTGATTTCATATTTTTCCGTTCTAATTTACCTAAACAGATTTTATAGGCACCTTTATTCCCTTTTGTTGTTATACTCATAATATTTTCTTCTTCACAGAAATGGTCTCTACGCACTCAGAACTTTGGATACGGCTCCTTTCTAAAGTGACATCACAGCAGACGAAAATCCTTCAAGCAATACTATCTAAATACATTACTCACAAAAAAAAAGATATTTTTTTTTAAGTAATTTTCCATTTTCATGAACAATATTTCTCAGAATAGATATAGCCAGCGCTATTAAAAAGTAATCTGTTCTGCCGTAGAGCCATGTAAACTGCAAATATACTCATGAGGCAACAATTGCTACCCAATAGTATCCAGGCACTTAATTACGAATATGTTGATACAAGGTGCCTAATGAAAATATTATTGTGTTGAAATTATGGCTATCGATCCTTTGAATAAATTGACGGCATTACGTCAGGTTTACACAGATATTCGGTAGTTGAAGGGACCACATTTAGGTCAACTGCATTAACTCCACTTTATTCGTTTGTTTTATTCTCTAAAACGCTGTTAGATGGATTTTGATAAAATTTGGCAGTAATACCACATAACCCCTATAATGTAATGTATAGGCACTAGGCACAGACAGTAAGCCCTCTTGAAGTAATTGTAACATCAACAGTATTAAAATAATGAGTTCCTTGCTCAACTGAAAAAGTTAAATAGTTGTAGAGGATTGGCAGATTAATCGATACATATCGTACGGTAGGTATGTCATTACTACCCACTTAATTGTTTTAGTATCAACGTAATTTTCCAGTTTTATCTCGTCATACGTTTTAATGGATTGTAAACTTATCCCAGATTACAAATATTGTAATCAATTGTTCTGATAAAAAATAAAATCGGCGATACCAAAATATCGATAGCTTCTGCTATCAAATTATTAATTAAACGGACCTAATAAACAATTTTAATTATTTTATTATCCTAATTGCGAGCTGGTTTTAACTTGAAAATGTATTTCAAGTGTTCCGTAACATGGCAATATACAACAAAACCTCGTTTGAAAATTATATTGTTTTTATAAAAGATTGATGATTACATTTCCTTCATGTTTATCCAAATACAAAATCGGGTTCAATGATAATTTATTGCATTTTCTTTTTACAACACACTTTACTTTAAGAAATTGTTACTTCAATTGATCTACGAATGAATAGGTAACAGATTTAGCCCCATAGAAGAAAAATATTTTACCTGACTTAGTAATTCACTTTAGACTTCTTTATACGTATGATGATGATTTGGTACTGGTGTTTATACCTAACTACAAATACACATTTGAATTGGACATAGGAAGATATACAGTAGTGAATAATCTGAACAATACGTAAGGAGTGATGCTAATTTCATCATTTTCACATAGCGGAATCCTAAAATTGTATACGCACTTACGTAGTAGTTAGTACACTATCAATTAATCCAAACCATTAACAAAGATATTTAGGATAGATAGATCAATATCACAACAAACGTAGGACATTATCGAGCCCAATGAATGAAGATTTTCTTTATTGTTTGACGTCTATACAAGATTAAAACTGATTTAAATACGCTCCTCGGTCCCCCTTTGAGTTACTCTACTGAAAACCATGAAGGTTCTAGTAGTATTCTGTGCTTTCGTTGCATGTAAGTTTAATAATTTTGTTAAAATAATAATTAATTAACATAACGATATATCCATTCCATTTGTATCGTGGGATTCCCGGTGAAGTCAACTGAAAGTCTAAAGTGAAACTTAATAACTAAAATATTTCAGTTTAACAAAACTTTTGAACAGTGTAGTGTATCAGTATATAAGTGTTTTATATTTCCTTAGAAACAAAATTTCATAGGTTACTTCTAAAGCTGTACAAACTCAAATCAAAGTGTCAACCATCTTTCTAACCATGCAGTGAAACAAACATATAATAATTAATCTGGTTTTGCAGTGTGCGCTAGTAGCGCCATCCCCGTGGTCCCTGGAGATAATAGCCACTATGTGGAGGGGGAGAGTCGCTACATCTGGATGCCTGATGGTGAAGGAGTGCCGCACTTAGTGGACCTGCACGAACCTGCCGACGAAGCACTCCTCGCCTCACGAAATGGCGCCAACAACCAGTACTGGCTTTATACCAGGTGCGTTGTTTCCATCACTACTTTTTACATTACTATTAAAGTAGGAAATATCGACAGAATGTGAAAGAATATCTGGATTAATTATGAGTTCTAAAACCCCTCATAAGCATGTAAATATTAATAACATGAGTGGACTGCCTATCTGCCTTCCTCAACGTCGAGTTAATACTGCCTGTCTAACTTTCTGGCTCCCTATCGAATGCCAAAGAAGTTCTAATTACAGCCGGAACCCACTAATTTCACGTGCTTTCCGAATTGAACTACAACAGACGTAGCATTAGGTATAGACGATTGCTCAATCACTATACCTAATGTAGTTGTTTTATCAAACAAGTGTGTTATTGTTTTATCTTAATTGTGTTGTAAGCATTGAGTGATAAAATGGATTGTATAACAATTATTAGTCTGTAGCCACCAAATCTAACAAAATTGTTAAAATAAATATTAAAAAATCTGCAATAAGTAATATTTGTCATTTTTTACAGACAAAATCCCACCAACCCTCAAATTATCGTCAACGGCAACGCTAACTCCATCTGGAACTCCAACTACGTGGCCAGTCGTCCCTTGAAAGTCGTTGTTCACGGCTGGAACAGCAATGGAAACTCTGGGATAAACCCGCTCATCACATCTGCCTTCCTCGCCGTTCAGGATGCCAATGTCATCGTTGTGGACTGGCGCGCTCTCGCTAACTCCAATTACCTCAGCGCTGCCAACGGTGTCCCTGGTGTTGGCCAGTTCCTCGGAAACTTCCTCATCTGGCTGATCGGCACTGCTGGGGGAAACTGGAACAACGTACACTTGGTCGGCTTCAGTTTGGGGGCTCACGTCGTTGGTAATGCTGGACGTACGACTAGCGGTCGTGTTGCTCGTATTACAGGTAAAAATAAAATTTGCTTGACAAAAAAAAATATTTACCGTCCAATTACATTATTGAAAACAAAAATTATTATTTTTCAAGGTTTGGATCCTGCTGGTCCCATATTCGGTGGAAATTCCAATGCTCTGAACCCTAATGACGGCCAATACGTGGAAGCCATCCACACCGACGGTGGTCTCTTGGGAATTTTCGACCGAAGTGCCAACGCTGACTTCTACCCCAACGGAGGCAGGAACCCTCAGCCTGGTTGCTGGATCAGTACCTGTTCTCACAGCAGAGCATACGATCTGTTCGCGTCCAGTGTGCGCACCAACCACTTCGTCGGCAGACTTTGCTCCAACACCAACCAAGCACAGAATAACCAATGTACTGGCAGCACTTTCAACATGGGCAATGCCATTATTTCCAAACGAGGGTAAGCAGAATAATGAGTGAACGGTCATTCATACCTAAAGTACCTACATTCAAACTTATCTCACTGTTCATACAAACATAGCAATACATAATACATACATGTACATTGAGAAATACGAAATATGCAAAATTACTTAAAATCTGCAGAATAACGACTGAAATTGCTTTCTTTGAGATCATTTTTGTAATTCAAAATAAGATGATGAATATTTTTTGACCATTTACTGTAAACGAAACCTAATTAATTACGCTTAGGGTGAAATTATATTAATCACATGAGATAATCGCTGATACTGTACTTTGAACATAATTTACGTTAGGTACGTGACACAGAGAAAACAGCCAATTCATGCAAAAATAGTAGTACGATCCACTTTTATTTGTTAAACAATATTTTGGCCTACTTAACATTTATTCGATCATCTAACTAAGAAGCCCATAAAACACTCTTTTTTGAGCCGTTTTATGATTTGAGTTTATTCAGAATGCTTTTAAGTTCATGAAACAATGCTAGCGCTTTATTTATTTTTTTACTAGTTTATATAGATACTCATGTTTTTTTTAATTTCTTCATTACAGAAGCGGTATCTACGGTCTGACTACTAGCAACAACTGGCCCTACTGAACAACCTTTCGGTCGTGATTGAAGGGTTTTAACGATTAAAGCTTTAATTATTTACAACTACTATTTTGTTTTTATTGAAAACATGATTAAAAAGCCTACCACATATCAATTTATTGAAAAATCTACCTATTACACTACTTATAACTCAAGAGTGGCTGAACCACTGAAGCTGAAAATTAGGGGGAGATAGCATAGACCCGAGAGATGGACATACTTTTTGACACCATCCGGCTACGGGAAGCAATTATCTTGTTTATTATTACACGCTTTTTATTATATTTATTAAGTTACTATTGAAAACTTAACTAAGTCAGAACTACAGAACAATATTTTATGAGAAATAACAGTCGCATCGTCTTCTGAGTGACGAAAAACAGGATTGAGCTAACTACATAAGAGTATTAAGCTGAAAAAAACATACCACCTCCATGTCTGTCCGGAGTACTCCGGAGTAGAAATATCGAAAGTCACAGCATAACAGTTTGCTTGTTGTGTTTTCCAGGCGTTTGTCTGTTTTCGTATCATAAGAAACAATACGGGCTAAAAAACATTCCAGCCCCGAGCAATGAGTCTGGGCAAATGCGCTCAACTTAGAGCTTTTGTCCAACAATTAACGTGGATGACAGCTGTGACGACTAAATTATGCAGTTGCCTTGATAATTTAACATTTGTAAATAAGGCTAGGATCACTTACCTACGTCATTCTAATCTCCTGAAAGAAATAAATAAAAATTTATTTGTCAAAATGTAGTACAAATATAGGTGTTTTATATTAAATAGAATCTCACACATTCTAACGAATTGGTGTATAAAATATCTGGCTAAATATCTACTTATTCTCATTTATTTGTTTTTTTAAGTTCATCAGAACAAGATGGGCTGGGTGTGCGCTATTTTATTTGAGAAAAGTTCTGAGCTAAGCATAAGCAGTGAGATAAAACAGGTCAACAGTGAGATTTCTTTCAGTTTTCGGCAATACATAAGTATATCGATCTGAGATCGGTATTGAGATTGTAATTATTAAGATTTTTTTACAAGACGGAGAGACATGTGCATCTGAATTTGTTGCGCCAATTCTTCTTCCAAGAAATAACACATAGGAAGTGGTGGTGGGGGGGTCTTTAGGGCTGTCTCTTGTAATTCTGACGTTCGAAGAGTGCTATTTGTCAGCCTACTTTTGAATAAAATATTTTGATTTTATCATCAAATGTTGGGTTGCATTTAATTTCTTACGGAATTCTAGAAATTATGTTTTATATCAATTGAATTAGTATTATATCATTGAATTAGTCTTATCTTGTCCGCGGAAATCGCGAATTAAGATAAAAATTGATTTATAAATACTTTTATAGAACGATGTGATTTAATTCTGCCAAAGCCTCAGCCATGAAGTTTCTGGTAGTGTTAGCTGCTTGCACAGCGCGTGAGTAAAATCCGAATAATATACACTGTCGTTTAAGTTGTAAACAGTTTTACGTATTCACCTACTTACATAAAATAAACATTAAATTCAATCGATGTTAGTCTCACAACATGCCAAAAAAATGATCGCATTTATGTACAACATTTTAGTAATACAACAAAATATTTTGTTTATCGTCAGTATGCGCTGGTAGCGCCATCCCCGTGGTCCCTGGAGACAATAGCCACTATGTGGAGGGGGAGAGTCGCTACATCTGGATGCCTGATGGTGAAGGAGTACCGCACTTAGTGGACCTGCACGAACCTGCCGACGAAGCACTCCTAGCCTCACGAAATGGCGCCAACAACCAATACTGGCTTTTTACCAGGTAAGTGCCATGGATTTTATCTTCAACTATTTAGTATAGAAGGAACGATATTTTTAGGCCCTAAAGTACAGTACAACAAACTTTGTGTACAGACAAAGTAATAGGTACCTAAGTGAAACAATGTCCTCTGAGGAGCTAAACATAAAAATTTGAAAATATTAGAAGATAATCATGAGTATTGCTCATTAATAAATCTTTCTACTTAGGAACCTTAACAACCTTGGTACAAACACATTTTAAAGTAATCTGTACTTTTTTTATAAAATGTTTACCTATGTATTCATTAATTTTCCAGGCAAAATCCTACCAACGCTCAAATTATCGTCAACGGCAACGCTAACTCTATCTGGAACTCCAACTACCGGGCTAACCGCGGATTGAAAGTCATCGTTCACGGCTGGAACAGCAATGGAAACTCCGCCATGAACCCCCTCATCACATCTGCCTTCCTCGCTGTTCAGGATGTCAACGTCATCGTTGTTGACTGGCGCGCTCTCGCTAACTCCAACTACATTACGGCTGCAAACGGTGTCCCTGGTGTTGGCCAATTCCTCGGTAACTTCCTCGTGTGGCTGATCAACACTGCTGGTGGAAACTGGAACAATGTCCACTTGGTTGGCTTCAGTTTGGGAGCTCACGTCGTGGGTAGCGCTGGACGTCAGGCTGGCCGTCGTGCCGCCCGTGTCACTGGTACGCCATTATTATCATTTTCTTTCTTTATCATACATTTTAAAAGCAATAGAATATCTAGATTATTTATACTACCAATGATGAATTCTCAAGTTCTTTTTTTATTCAAGGTTTGGATCCTGCTGGACCTAACTGGGGAGGAAACTCAAATGCCCTGAACGGCAACGATGGCCAATACGTTGAAGCCATCCACACTGACGGTGGACTCCTTGGTATCTTCGACCGCATCGCGAACGGTGACTTTTACCCCAACGGAGGCAGGAACCCCCAACCTGGCTGCTGGATCAGTACCTGTTCTCACAGCAGAGCGCCTGAACTATTTGCATCCAGTGTGCGCACCAACCACTTCGTAGGCAGACTCTGCTCGAACATCAACCAAGCTCAGAACAACCAGTGCTCAGGTGGCACCTTCAATATGGGCAACGGAATTATTGGAAAACGCGGGTAAGTTAGAAATGTTGTTCTCCATGGTTTTAAATAATTCAGCATCATTTAAAAGAAACAATAACGAAGTTTGACGAAAGATTTCTATGTGAAAAGAGGACCTGATAAGCGACTAAAGACCAAAAATCAAAATCAAAATCAATCAAAACCAAAAGTCATTTATTCAAAGTAGGCTTAAAATCAGCACTTTTCGAACGTCAAAACAAAAGACAGCCCCCAAAACGCCCGCCCTTCACCACTTCCTATGTGTAAATGAAATGGTGTATTAACCATTATCATTGTTTTGACATAATATGCGTAGTTTTACACTTTTATTAATTTTTTTTCTTATTTCAGAAACGGAATCTACGGGCTTTCTACTGGCTCCAGCTGGCCTTTCTAAGGGAAGCAGTTCAAGAACTTAATACTGTAATAAATTATTGACCATATTTTTTGTTTTTAATTTATGGCCTTATCTATCTATCTATCTATACATATAATAAATCTGTAGAAAGTGATTGTTTGTTCGGGATTCACGTAAAATCTACGAATTTAATGCAGACAATGCTTATATACAAAAGTTCTACGTAACTTGGGGTATTACTTAGGCTTTGTTTCATCGAAATCGGTTCACTCTATCAAAAGATATGATTAATTTAGTGAATTCAAGATGTAAAATATTACGACACGCAATCTGTTTGACAAAACAGTACAGGTTAAAGTAGCTCCATCTGTGGTAAATAAAATACATCAAGAAGCGAGGTGGTAAATAACAATGAATTACCATTTACATTCTTTATATACTATTATTTCAATAGATGGAGTTGTGTATTTTCCGTAATTCACCATATTTTAACACGTAGTGTAATTTTTCGATAGACATTTCAATAGTGTTTGTCAGTTTACCGTGCCACATCAAAATCCAACTATAATTATTACCTTGATGAAAGGAAAATTAATAGATCTCAGCCAAATTTAAAACGGTGCCATCTAAATTATTTTTTGAACATTATGTCAAAAATGATGACTTTAGTGGAACAATTAATTATAATTTAAAGTTACAGATGGAGTTCATATCAGGATTTTTTCATAAACATAGTTTAGCTTATCTTCCACTAATGTGGTGGCCTTAAACAAATTACTTTGAGTGAGTAGTATTATTTTTTCTGATGCAAAATATGAAAACTTAATCCTCTAAGAAATCAGGATCTATCTCTCGCAAGCGCTGCTAAGCGTGAGATAATGTAGGCTTCTGTAGCTTTAAAAACCAGCCCAGATACAAAGTGCAGATAAGAAATGGGAGCTGCCTTATCGCGTCTGAAAACGTACAAAATACGCGTCGCATACCAGAGACATGCTTACTTTCAACTTTCGATCGCAATTAATACACTGTTCACGATTACGAACAGTCTCAGTTAGACCCGAGTCAAGTCTAAAAAAACACCTTTTATATAAAACTACGTTTGATATCATTCAATTACAAAGACAGAATTGTTCTCTGTTGCAAATCCTATCCACCTATATCCTATCCTAATCCAGAATGCATTGCAGGTGTGCATTGCACAAAAACCAATGGTATCCTATTCGAGAAGTCAAAAGAGTTGACCTGCCAACGTCAGCTTCTGCGCTAAGCAAGTGTTCTTAATAGTACCATCAGAATTACATTCATCGTTGAATGAGGTGAATAAATTTTCAGAAACCACAATAACAGTAGGAGCCAAAGCATATGATCGCTTCATAGAGCTCTGATTGGCCCCAGGTGACCAAGTCAGGTCTGATTTGTTCGTTCATCAGATCTTTGAAAGTGTTTCGGTGGATACTTACTGTCGTCCTGTTTACGTGTGACACAAAATATGGTATATAAACGTCCTCCGCAAGAGCGAAATTTTCCCAGTGTGCGATAGTGACGCACAGTATACAACACTTATGTTTCTTTTGATTTGCTGGCTCCACCAAGAAATGACAAATTGCGAGCGTACATTTTGAAAATCTTGGCAAAACTGCAGGTTTCAAGTACGAACACATGAAGTGGACTCTCTCAGATACGTACATTTTGCCTATTCGTGAACTAATGCAAACATTTCGGTGGAGTCCCGGCTTAGGCCACCACATTAGGCGTGCGCGATCCTCGGGCGTGTGAGTAGCGCGGGCGCCGCGCGTGCGTCGCGAGCGCGTTGCGTGAGCGTCGCGTTTTGCTGCCATGCGGCATTGGTAGCGCGCACGCGCCGCTCTCCTTGACGTTTAACTGCTAAGGCGTTTAGCGGGCGGCGGGGATAGCGGGCGAAGGGGTAAGAACGCAACTCGAGCGCCGCGTGCTCGCCTCGAGCGCGTCGCTTGCACTCTTCACACATGCCGCAGGGCAGCAAAACGCGATGTTCACGCAGCGCGCTAGCGACGCCCGCGCTACTCACACGCCCGAGGATCGCGCACGCCTAATGTGGGGTCAGCCTTACCATAGTGAGTAAGTGAAACTATCCTACCCTATGCGCCTGCTGATGATGATGACTCATTTCATCATCCATCCAGCTATTCCCCAACTATGTTGGTGTTGGCTTCCAGTCGCCGAATCTGTTCGAGTACCAATATTTTGCTTGGAGCGACTACCTATCTGATCTGTTCAATCCAGTCACATTACAAGACATTATCCATGGTAAGACTGACAGACTTTCTGGCTTCTGATTAGTCACAGCAGCTGCAGAAAATGTACAAATGACAGCTTTGTCAGACTCAAACATTATAGACTCAAAGCATATAGACATAGACATAGACGTCACAAACTTTACTTCTTTTGTTTAGATAAATGGTCACATCCACAACACAACCTTGATCATTGAATCTCTGCGACTGCTAAGTGCTAATCCTAATTATACTGTCACGTGAAGGAATGCACCTACGGGATAAGTAGTATTTTGACGATTCTTTATTGCCCACGCAGACGAAGTTGCGGGCAACAGCTAGTATCAAAATAAAATTTGTAGAACACTAGAGCTCTTCTGTGTCATGAGATACAAAAAATAAAACGTAGATATTTATTTTTGAATGAAATGTGTTAAAGTCAAGCAAAAAGTGGCTAATTGCCTAATATTATGAATCTATAACTGACCAGCTTTTGAAAGCGGTTTTACTCGCGCCCCGATTGCTTCTGTGGGGGACCACATGGAAAAGCCAATGTACTATGAATTGAATGATAATACTACTAAACGCAGTACCTATTTCTATCAAAGTACTCATTATCAAGTTTTTTCTGTGACTAGAGTTTTTTTTTTTGTCAATCTTATTCTCAACTATAATCTACTACCTTGAAATGATATGAAACTTCATCAAAATCCATTTATCCTTTAAAGCCAGATTAAGGTACAAACATCCAAAAATCTTAATTTAAATACTAACCGTCTTACCACAAAAACTTTTAAACGTCAGTTTATGCCTTGTCTAAAAAAATGTCAAATTATGACGTTGACATATGGTTCATTTTGCAGCCAAAATTTTATTAGACAAGTGTAAAACAGGGTTTAAAGTTTTTGTAGTAAGGCCCTTAATTTCATTGTAAACTAACTTTTTGCTTACACAACTATATAAAGCACTAGGTATTAATATTTATAATCAAAATGAAAACTAAAATCCTTAAAAAAAAATCTCTATTGCTGTCGACTGGGAGCGTACAAAAGAGACTGGCATCATTGCTGCATTGAATCGCAATGCTTTTCCTTTGTCCAGGGTAATAGCTAGCCTAAAGGCCACCTAGATAGGTCTTTAAATAAAGTGTGGGCATTCTGACCACACGACCCCCGACTATTCGCATAGTGCTCGAAGATACAATCATTAGATGTGTGAGTTTTAGGGTTTTCACAATCCCACTTCTGGAATCGGTCTCTCCTCAATCGGTGAAAGCAATAACATGTATCTTCTTGTCGCCAATTATATTTTTTCTCTCCTTTTTTATACACTGGTATTCAACCGCACAAATTTATCGTGCCTTCCGAAACACGGAAGAATTCTTTATGACAATTTGTCACCTATTAACGCACCGAGCGCGCCAAGGTTTGCTTAACCTTATGATCACAAGCTCTTAGAAGTGTTACAAAACTTTCAAATGTCTTACAAAAGTTCGTAGATAAACTCCTGATGAAATAAAAAGAAAGCATTGCGGTGTCAATATTTTATTCAATTAATTCAGTCCGATATGAAATTACATGTGGAAAGGATAGTTGGCATTTGTACGCAGACCGTAGATTCCGTTTCTGAAAAAAAAAAAAACAAGGATTACTACTACTAATTTGGAAAATTATTCATAGCTTTCTAATTAAACTAAATTATGTAGTTTGTTTTAAAGTTCCTCTGTGAGTTCAATGAGTCCAAAATGTTGAAGACGATAACCTAATTCTGTGACAAGGTTGCGTTTGTTTTTTCACGTTGTTCACATAATAATGTAGAAACCAAGCATAAACTAAGTTACAATGTGCAAATTGTATTTAAGAAATGGTATATTCAACTTACCCGCGTTTATTGAACACACCATTGCCCATGTTCAGAGTGCCGCCAGTGCATTGATTGTTCTGGGCTTGTGAGAGGTTGTTGCAGAGTCGTCCGACGAAGCGGTTGTACCGCACACTGGCTGCATACAAATGGTATGCTCTGCCGTGAGAGCAGTTGTAGTCTACTGATGAGCATCCAGGCTGGCTTCTGCCTCCGTTGGGGTAGAAGTCCGCGTTAGCAATCCGGTCAAAGATACCAAGACGTCCTCCGTTAGTGTGCATTGTCTCGACGTAAACACCATCGTTGCCGTTCAAAGCGTTTGAGCTTCCACCAAAGTTAGGTCCAGCAGGGTCCAAACCTGAAATAAAAATATTTTAATTTACATTTAAGAAAAATCTTCAATATTTGATCGATCTTTAATCGTCCCTAGACGTTAAATATAATTGCGCAAAATAACGGTAAAATACATTGTGCAATAAAAATTTTGTTAATTAATAAATCATTTCTTAATCTCCTAAATGTCAATTTATGAAATATTGCACGATGTTATTGTAGGTAACTTTTGGCATGTTGCATGCATGTATGCCTTACACACTAAACTTGCCTTGTATTCTGAAGACCGAAAGATGCTAATTGTCTCAGTGTAGGCTAGGCCTATAACCATAACACTGGTCAACAAGTTTTTTGCCACATAAACCAGACTACACTTTTTGAAAGATTGCGGTCGGCTGAATCTAAATCTGACCGCAGAATTGTTCTGTTAGCTCGGGATTTTGAGATATTCTAACCTAAAAGTGCGAAAAACACTGTTTTAACCATTTTAAGGCCTATGTAGACCGGCGAGTGTTTTTTATTAGCCTGAAAAAGTATTCCAGGGGTCTCAGAGAACAAGTCTTTTTCTTTCAAATGGCGTTGAGTTTACTCAAATATCATTTTTTTTCACTGAGATATTACAATTTGAAGTATACAAGTAAAAATCCCATATAATTGGAAATACTCAATATATATGGACAAAAACTTGTTAATTTCAAAAAAAAAATTTAGGTTAGAATATCTCAAAATCCCGAGCTAACAGAACAATTCTGAAACCAAATTTGGATTCAGCGCACTGAAAACTTCCTAAAAAGTGAAGTCTCATTTCTATGGCTGGAAGTTGGTCTAATTTTGTTGACCAGTGTAATGGGAGTCTCAATTCAAGTAGGTTGGTGATGCTGATATACCTGTGATGCGGCCGGGGCGACGACCAGCCGTGCGTCCAGCGTTACCGACGACGTGAGCTCCCAAACTGAAGCCAATCAAATGGACATTGTTCCAGTTGCCGCCTCCGTTGTTGATCAGCCACACGAGGAAGTTACCGAGGAACTGGCCGACACTGGGGACACCTCTGACAGCAGACAAGTAGTTGGGGGTCTCAGCAACCCTTCTCCAGTCCACAACGATGACATTAACGTCTTGAGTGTCCAGGAATGCTCTTCTGATGAGTGGGTTCATCGCAGAGTTTCCATTGCTGTTCCATCCGTGGACGAGCACTACAAGACCACGGTTAGCCCGGTAGTTGGAGTTTCGGATAGAGTTAACGTTACCATTAACAATTACTTGATGATTTTCACGGTTTTGTCTGTAAAAAATATGTAATGGTTACGTTCGAAAGACGGTCATAAAAATGTTGATGACTTTCTTAGTAATTAATAACTAGTATAATATCTACCTGGTAAATAGCCAGTACTGGTTGTTGGCACCACTGCGTGAGTCGATAAGTGATTCGTCCACAGGTTCCTGAAGGTCCACTAAGTGTGGCACTCCTTCACCATCAGGCATCCAGATGTAGCGACTCTCCCCCTCCACATAGTGGCTATTGTCCAGAGGGACCGGGGGGATGGCGCTACCAGCGCATACTAAACACAAAACATTTGTAAACACTCTGGAACTACCGATTTTGAGAATTTGAAAAAGTGTTGGGATGGGTTACACTAACCCCCGACCCTGGGTGGCATAAGCTAAAATTATAGAGGAACTGCAAGAAGTTCCTCCGGAAAGCGACTGACTCCATGAGAAATTAATAAATAATTAGTAACTTTGCTACACAGGTGTAGGTGGCAATTTAAGCAGGAGAAATCTTTCACTCCTAGCATCCAGCCAGTTGTTCCCTTTAAGAGTACCTACTTAAAATTCAGTAAAAAAATGCAATGGACACGTTGTATTTTGTAAGAGTTATACAGTGTTAACAAGTTCAACAATGGATATCTTTTAAATTGTATAAGCTTGTGAATTTACAGGAACACCGACCAAAACTTATTTTAGAACAGAAATACAAAATATACTCACGCGCTGTCCAAACTGCTAAGACTATCAGAAACTTGGTGACCATGGTATCTTTGTAACGAAAAGGAATGTTAAGGAAAAGTATTTATAAGAAAATCTTATCTCAACCCTAAAATGCTCGCGTGGTTTTTGTGCAACACGCGCACGTAGCAATAAAAAAATTGCCACACCTTTGTAGCATATAACCTATACCTGTGTATAATTTGAATGCCCGAAAAAGTTATCCTGATATCTTAGACCCTCCTTTAGATTGAGACAAAATATTTTTTTAAGGTCCTCGGTGACTGGCTGCGGGTTGTTCGAAAGAGATACCGCGGCCCTTATACATAAAAGGCCTATGACGGAACACGACGGTTTTTAGTCAGTAAGAGTCTGACACTCCCTCACCGCTGCTGACGTCGTTAAAAAAAAATTAAAAAAAAAGTTCCTCGGTGACTTATAACGTATCCTAAATCCCTATACATAGTTATTCGCAGTAAATTTGGTATTCGTAGAACAATACCGATTTTTACCAATGGGACATCAGACAGTATTGAGATATGAGTATTGTAGGGTTAAGTAAATATAGCTAATACTTTTCCTTAACTAACAGATAATATTTAATTGATTACGATAAAAAACAACCGAAAATCTCATTAGAATTCGATTTTTCACAAGTGTGTGGCATCACTAATCCTCTTCATTATTTTTATCTATTTTATTATTGAAAAACAAGTGACATATGATTTATTGTCATTGGTTTTGAATTTATAGCATGATTAGTTCATAATTACTGGTAATAGAGTGCGAAACTTTTGTCAGTGTCCTGAAACATGTATGAGGGATAATTAAAACAACAGATGTGTCAGGTTATTTGGTTCAGGCACTTGCGCTGATGGCTAACGAGGCCTATACGAGACCGACAGCGCCGGTCATGTTGGAAGTTGTGCCATGATGTGCAAAAATGTGAAAGTGAATGCCAAAACTTACCAATAAATAAGGACCTGCAGAATGCCTATAAATACGATTTTTCAGATATTTTTTTAAGTTTAATTTTTCCCGTTTTAGCCCTCATCATAAAAAAGGGCAGTCAAACCTTTGCACGCCGTGTGTATCTCGTTTAAGCATAATATTTAAGTATTTATTAGCAAACACTTAGAAATTAGCTAGCGATTGGTGGAGTCTACTCGTAAAGGTTGGCCTATGCTTGAGCCAAAGAATATCAAAAGCAGCCAGCCATTTGAGCATGATCCCCGCTAGCGATCCTCGTTTAAATTCCCCTTTTTTATTATTTTTATACATTGTCGTGGTGATCTGGTGGGGAAAGAACCAACCTCTCAAGTATAAGGATTTCGATTCCAGGGGCCCGTTTCTCCTAAGTTAATAATGTCAAAATCGAATAGAAATCGAATCGCAATATGATTGCAATAGCAGTTTTAACCATATCGGACATTCTGCTACTAATATAAGACCAATCGTATTCCAACGACATTCGATTGGTTTGCGATTGGTCTGCTATTTTGGTGATTTTGGTATATACAGTAGTTTGCTCTATACATCTACAATCATATTGCAATAGTTAATCATTTGCAGACAAAATGATTCATTATTGAATGACAGAAAAGGATAAAAACGTTTATTTAAAAAAAAAATAGCGGAATACCTCATATGTTTCAATCGAAATCGAGTCGGGATTGGATCGCAGTGGAACGTGAATCGTATGTTGCTTAAGTAAAATTAGGAGAATCGGGCCCCAGATCAGGCAAGTACAAATGCAACTTTTCTAAGTTTGTATGTACTTTCTACGTAAGTATACATATATTGGACACCAATGAATGCGTTTCGGAGGGCACATTAAACTGTAGCCCCAGGCTGTCATTAAACATCTTCAGCAGTCGTTACGGGTAGTCAGAACCCATAAGTCTGACACCATTCTGACTAAGGGCTATGGGGTTGCCGGGTAACTGGGTTGAGGAGGTCAGATAGGTAGTCACTTCTTATAAAACACTGGTACTCAGATGTATTCGATAAGACTGAAAGCTGACCCCAACATAGTTGGGAAAAGGCTCGGGCGATGATTGTGACAAATTAGACCACTGGAGGTCGGATTTACAGCAATTTGTGTCTTTCATAACTTATCTAACTTCCTGCTGTAGGTATTATCAATTACCTAAAGTTCTCGCAGCATTATAATAATGACCGGGCAATACTAATGAAGTTTAGAAAGTTGGATCTGGACAGACGTTACACATAACATAACTATTACCTACCTACTGCGATTAAGAACTGTTAAAATAAAAATTTGATTATGTAGTTAATTACTAGTAGGAAGTTAAGTAATTGTTTTTGCGATGGTATTGGAGAATAAAAAAAATGTCCAAAATTAAACAAATGCCAAGTCATATAATAAAGCTAATGTATTTTGAAGAGTAAGTAATTCCTAACAGTCTTGTGCCACGTTGGCTGCCGTTTCAGTATGCACTTGGAAACTTTAACTTTATTTCTCACTGCCAGCGGTTTCACCCGCATCCCGTAGGAACTACTTCCCGTACCGGGATAAAAAGTTCTTCCTCGATAAATGGGCTATCTAACACTGAAAGAAATTTTCAAATCGGACCAGTAGTTCCTGAGATTAGCGCGTTCAAACAAACAAACTATTCAGCTTTATAATATTAGTATAGATGGATACTTTACAGTCTATTCTCAATAAGAAATAGGTGATTACGATTACGTTATAGATAAAATAACGTAGGTAAACTCTGGCACATGCCTGCGTACAGATTAAGTATACGATATTCAGATTATCGGAAGTTGTTTTTTTCATTACACAATAATAATCTAAACTATGCTTTTAGGTATAAAAGTAGGTATAGTAATGAATAAATTATAATAGGGATACAACATGTCTCTAGAATTTTATTGTTACATACAGATACGTACGAAGCTAGTGCTCGCAGGATGGTCAGATTAATTTTTTGGGTATTTTTACCAATTAAAAGATGAATGTGAAAAAAATGATACTGATATAAAAGTGGTTAATGAAACAAACATATCCATGGCTGACAATTTTTAATTCAAACAGAAATTATATCCAATAATAATTTATTAAATAATAATTATAGATAGTAAGGCCAGTTTTCGCTAGTTACAAGACCGTAGAATCCGTTTCTGAAAAAAAAGATCAACATTTTAGTAAAATACATGATAGTAGTTGGCTGTTCTCATGTAACGAGATCAGCCAACTACGCAGGACATATTGCATCTCTGTTCCTTCACTCTCATAGCCCAATGGGACGGCAATCCGATACGACTAGAGAGAGATCAGTCGCAGGACCTACATTTATGTGCACTTCGATGCACGAGTGTATCAATCACCAACTTCCAGGCTTCGGGCTGCTTTGTAAAATACATAAAACACCAAAACACATTTGATATTAGAGAGAAATATACATACGCGCCGCTTTTCGAAAAAACACCGTTGCCCATGTTCAATGCATTTCCACTGCAGCTGTTTGAAGCTACTTGATCCCAATTGCCGCACTGTCTTCCAACAAACCGGTTATTGCGTACGCTGGATGCAAACAGTTCAGGTGCTCTGCCGTGTGAGCAGTCATGGTTAACTGAGCATCCAGGCTGAGTCCTGCCGCCGTTGGGGTAGAAGTCAGCCCTAGCAACTCGGTCAAAGATACCGAGGCGTCCCCCATTAGTGTGAATCGCTTCAACGTAAACACCATCGTTGCTGTTCAAAGCATCTGGGTTTCCACCAAAGTCAGGTCCAGCAGGATCCAAACCTTGAATAACGATATTTTATTTATAAAATTAATTAAATCTTTTTTATGCAACACATTAATTTACAATAATACAGGGTTACTGGTAAGTAGACCGCATCCTTTCAGGAGGTGGTAGTATAGGTCAATACGGACAAATTTGACCATGGCATATACTGGGCAAAAGTTAACCCGTTTCGAGATAATCGAATTTCAAGATCAGTCATCTAGGTACACGTATTAATTTTCATTGTTAGTCAAAAGTCTCGTTTTTGTGGATTTTTTTCTGTTTTTGGATAGAAGATGAATCACTTCATAATAACAAACCATAAAACTGTACAAATCACAGAGGAAATTATAGCGAACAGCAATTACTTTTTCAGTAGCTATTTTCTCAAAAATATTACTCTTCATTTTTTTGTGCAGAATACTTAAAAAACATCTACATTTATTATAGCTATCCAAAAAGGCACAAAACACACAAAATCCGCAAAAACGAGACTTTTAACTAATAATAAAAATTTATACGTGTACCTAGATGACTTGTAAAGAAAAGATCTTGAAATTCGATTATCTTCAAACGGGTTAACTTTTGCCCAGTGTATCCCATGGTCAAATTTGTCCGTATTGACCTATACTATCACCTCCTGAAAGGATGCGGTCTACTTACCAGTAACCCTGTATATACATCTGAATACATTAGTGCTGTAGAATATACCTGTGATGCGGCCGGGGCGACGACCAGCGGTGCGTCCAGCGTTACCGACGACGTGAGCTCCCAAACTGAAGCCAATCAAATGGACATTGTTCCAGTTGCCGCCTCCGTTGTTGATCAACCACACGAGGAAGTTACCGAGGAACTGGCCGACACTGGGGACACCTCTGACAACAGATAAGTAGTTCAAGTTGCCAGCGAGAGCATGCCAGTCCACAACGATGACATTGACATCCTGAGTATCGAGGAACGCAGACCGAATAAGCGGGTTCATCGCAGAGTTGCCACTGCCCCTCCATCCGTGTACGAGCACTACAAGCCCACGGTTGGCTTGGTAGTTGGAGCTCCGTATAGTATTAACGTTACCATTGACGATTACTTGAGGATTATTAGGGTTTTGTCTGTGAAAAAAAGTTTTAAAATAAAATCTGATATCTAGTTAAGTGTGCTTTTTTTAAACTTTATTATTACAAAAATTCCCATAAGTATACTTAAATATAATTTCTGAATAATAATATACCTGGTAAATAGCCAGTATTGGTTGTTGGCGCCATTTCGTGATGCGAGGAGTGCTTCGTCGGCAGGTTCGTGCAGGTCCACTAAGTGCGGTACTCCTTCACCGTCAGGCATCCAGATGTAGCGACTCTCCCCCTCCACATAGTGGCTATTGTCCATAGGGACCAGGGGGATGGCGCTACCAGCGCATACTAAAAAATATAGGAATATTGGTAAAAATATATTTTTTTTGCTTGGCTTAATAATACCTATCGTAACATATCGCTTTGGTGGATGGAAAAGAAATACAGCCAAGACAAAGCTGTATAAACTTATCGTAAAAATTTGTGCTTTACATGATACATTCATATGTATGAATTTTGAAGTTACAGAAATTTTTCTAAAGTTCAAGTGACTGAAGCTGAAACATGCATGCTGTGCAAGCAGCTATCAGTACCAGAAACTTCATGACTACGGCTTCGGAATCATTAATTGATATGCTTCAAAATCAGTACTTATAGATCCTTCTTTATCTCAACACTACACTGCTCGTATGGGTAAGAATGCATGGCTCGAATGGATGATAAATATGTTATACATTTGTTTATTTGTTGAAAAAAACATTGCGTCATTTCTAACACATAAATGATTGACAACTTAAATCTGGCACCATGCAAACCAAGTTTGGTGGCAGCTTGTTTTCCACACAACACCAGCTTGGACTAACTACTCTCCATTTGGTGCAATGGTTTTTTTTTTATTTTTCGTCTCTCCGTAGGATGTTGATGACATTGTTTGCCAGTGCTAAAATAATATTGGTGCACAGTCTACGTGATAAGACAAAAGGGCTATCAAGCTGCACTGGATATGTGTAATAAAAATTAAGCTGATGCTGTAATAAAAAGGATAAAAGAGTATATTATAGTACAGGGCCTACAGAAATTGTGACGCGAGCACTGTAGTGTTAACTACATAATATCTTCCTAGGTAAGATGATAATCATTGTTGCGATAAAAAAGACCGCGGATTATGATCGATTACATTTTAAATTCCTTTAATATTTCTATAAGCCTTTCTACACGTTTGAATCTTTCTCGGTAGCAACAATAAGTCTCATTTTCATCATTGCGTTCAGTTTTCTGAAACACGTTGATAGTTGAAGATAATTTACTTCCCCTTTTTATACTATGCATGTGCATAACTCATACTTGTATGCATTTGCATAACTATGTTTCGTTAAATGTGGTAAGCAAAGAACTTCGGGTTGCCTTTTTTTTTGGAAATTCAATGCTCTATTACATTTTTGAACTTGTGTTTTTGTTTTCAATCATAGAGTGCCTATATTTAGGACTGAGGTTTCACTTTTGCTAGTGGTAAATTAAATAAATAGAAACATTATATATCAATATTTTATTAAAACGTTTCCGTAAAGCAGCCATGTACAAAATGATTATTAATTTAATTTTGGTGGAAAGGCCAGTTGGCGTTGGTGACAAGACCGTAGAATCCTTCTCTGCAATAAAAAGAGAATACCGACATTTAATAACATCAACAAATTAGGCACCTCTACTTTTCTCATTAAAACAATATTTAAAACGTAAATCGTATAAACGTTAATAGTAACCGTGTTTCCTCTCGACCTATTTTAAACTCCTCATTCATAAATAATATAGCTTTTTTAATCTTTTGACAAAAATAAATACACTTACGCGCCGTTTTTCGCAAAAACACCGTTGCCCATGTTCAAACTACTTCCACTGCACCTGTTTGCCGCAAGTAAATTCCAGTCATTGTTGCAGTGTCTTCCAATAAACCGGTTATTGCGTACACTGGACGCAAACAAATCAGGTGCTCTGCCGTGTGAGCAGTCATGATTTACCCCGCATCCAGGCTGAGTCCTGCCTCCGTTGGGGTAGAAGTCAGCCCTAGCAACTCGATCAAAGATACCGAGGCGGCCCCCATTAGTGTGAATCGCTTCGACGTAAACACCATCATTGCTTCTCAAAGCATTTGAATTTCCACCCCATTCAGGCCCAGCAGGATCCAAACCTTGAAAAGATTTCTTTTATTAAAATGCGTAACCATAATCTTTGTAAAACTATAAATATTACGTTTAACGCACGCAGAGAAAAAAAATTGCTAGGTAATATATTATACCATATTTGCTTTACAGCAGGATGCCCAATAGTGTTCTAAAACCAAATATGTTAGTGGTGATAACAGTGTATACCTGTGATACGGCGGGGACGGCGACCAGCGGTTCTTCCAGCGTTACCAACGACGTGAGCTCCCAAACTGAAGCCAATCAAGTGGACATTGTTCCAGTTGCCGCCTCCGTTGTTGATCAGCCACACGAGGAAGTTACCGAGGAACTGGCCGACACTAGGGACACCTCTAGCAGCCGCACTGTAGTTTAAGTTACCAGCAACACCACGCCAGTCCACAACGATAACATTAACATCCTGAGTATCGAGGAATGCAGACCGAATAAGCGGGTTCATCGCAGAGTTTCCGTTGCCTCTCCATCCGTGTACGAGCACCACAAGCCCGCGGTTTGCTCGGTAATTGGAGTTCCGGATAGAGTTAACGTTACCATTAACGATTACTTGAGCATTATTAGGGTTTTGCCTGTAGAAAGAAAGTTATCAAATAAAATCTGACATCCGATCCATTGTTAAAAAAACCTACATAGAAATGTTCGCATTTTAAGCTTTTATTAGGATAAGATTCCCATCCGTAAACTTTAGTGTAGTAGCCGAAAAAAATAATTACCTAGTAAATAACCAGTACTGGTTGTTAGCACCATTTCGGGGGTCAACATCTGCTTCATCCACAGGTTCGTGCAGGTCCACTAAGTGTGGTACTCCTTCACCATCAGGCATCCAGATGTAGCGACTCTCCCCCTCCACATAGTGGGTATTGTCTCCAGGGACCAGGGGGATGGCGCTCCCAGCGCATACTAAACATAAGAATCAGTTCCATAATGAAATGTAGTGGCATCAAATAATAACAATGTCGTCCAGTACATTTGTCAGCTACTTCTGTTGCTTTCTTTTAAGGAAATCAGCCAGCTGCGTAGGACAACGTATAGTGCACAAGCATTTGCAAGAACTCTTTATTCTCTCTCTCTTTGCTAAGACGGCAATCCGAAACAACCAGAGAGAGATGAGGCGTATAACCGACATTAACGCGCTCATCGGAGAAAACGGGTGTTTCAATCATAACTTCTGTACTCATGAAAGAAAAATAGAACCCGAGACCCCAATCACAACAGTTGCGCTATGTGAATACTAAAATAAAAACTTATTAAAGGGCTTCTTCTGTAAAGGGCCTACCAAAACTCTTTCGGAGAATCATCTACCTTGAGAAAGCCTTGTGGGCAAACCAAGAGGGAAGGAAAGTTAATATCTTTTAAAAATTAACCAACAGAGTTACTTACATGCTGTGCAAGCAGCTAACAATACCAGAGTCTTCATGACCACGGTTTTGGAACCATTAATCAACATACTTCAAAATCAAGTACTTATAGATACTTCTTTATCTCAACACTAAACTGCTCGCGGGGGTAGCATACTGGTATTTATTTTCATTTTATTAATAAAAGCCCTCCATTGTTACTTCTTCAATCTACTTACATAGCTCACAGCAACTTCTTGACATTTTCCTATCTCCTGGATAACAGTAGGAGCCAGCGTACCAACTGTTACTGCTGCAACATGGTGGTTGTGTGGTGCCACTGATAAAGTTATTTGTGTAAGAAAGGTTTTGATCGATTTTTTACTTTTGATTTCTCTCTCAGCAGTACACTACATGTAAACGGCGCACTGGTGGTATTGTTTCGGCGCAAACTTTAACATAGTGCTATCGAGCCTGCGGACACTTATGGACAGAAGATCAAAATTATCCCGCGCTACAGGAATTAAGGTGTTAGTAGTGTAGTGTTAAGTACCTACACAATATCTTCCTTAAAGATGATAATACTTAATTACGATAAACATAAAAAAACATGTTGCAAAAAATGATTGATTACTTATCAATTAAATTTTTATTTATCCTGTTGGATATTTTTAGAATATCATCCACAGTAGCAATAACAGCTCCTTGAGTGTCGGATTCTCTTCCACTCGTCCAACTCCCGGACTTAGCGCTGATTAATACGTAAATTCTCGTTAACGTTAAATTTCAAGAAAAAGGTAAGTGACATCGGATAATGATCGTCCTATTTTGGTGGCAACTGTTAGGGCAAAAGTATCGGACAGTCTGCTTGATTCATATTTGAAAAATATTTTAAACGTGTAAAAGGGCAGGTTGATTTTCAAACTGCATTCTCAGCAGAAACGGTTACCTTGAATGTCAAGCATACTGTTCAATTATTACCTATACATCATGTTTTCTTTTCAAAGTCTTTCGACCTTATTTCATGTAGTTTACTTTGGGTCTAGTTGAGGGTTCAGCTGTAATACTGAACATTTGCCGCTTTTGCTGTGTGAAGCTTATATAAGTAGTTCTTTATCCAGCATACAGACTGGAATGTACCTAATGGGAGATAGGAACTGCAGTTAAATAAAGTGATCAAAAAATGAAACTTCTGTCTAAGTTTAATTGTAAAGTTACACGACGGTTTTTTTTAGCAAAATATATATTTCGAAACCCTCTGGGGAATCAACGTTCAAGCCCAGTATTTGTATCCCTAATCCAAATGAATGAACTTATTTTCGAGTTAGTTTCATTAGCTACAGCTTAATTAGTTTCATTATCTTTTAATTATGTATTTAAATCAGTTGTTTTATTCAGGAGATGTTAGGATATTATCAGAAGAAACACAGTCAAAACATCCACCCGCCGCCGTCGCCACCGCACAAGTGCCACGTCCGCCTGCGATTTGAATGATTCTACGCCTAGGGCATAGGATAATTCGCGCGGAGCGAGCAGAGATAATTTTTCAAACAAATTCGTGGCCCCAGCAGGTTTTCATTGTTGAAAATATTGGAACTAGCATTTTGTAAAACTAGGCACCCAACGTCCTGATATGCTACTTTGAATAACATGCGACGATGTCGATGATAATGTGGGCAATCTTTTACGATTTAACTACCTAACTTAAACAAGTATTTTTTATTGTGTGTGTAAATAACAGGACAAAAGTTGTATGATAGGAAGTTATTGAAAATTGTAAGCAATACTAAGTTTCCATTGCGAAGCCAACCTTAGCATCGCAGTTTTTGTTGTAACAATAGATATAAAATCGCATTTTATTATCAAATCAATCAAAAAGCAATCCCGAAGAACTGTTGCGAAATATTCCTTATCTGTTAATAGTATGAAAGAGGAAAGCTACTGGGTTTTCCATTTTGATTAGTTAGAAATCAAAGTCGTCATAAAATACTATATCTTGCTGTAAAACCATCAAAGTAATCGCTTCCTGTTATCAAACAAATTAAAACATGATTCAGGCACCGATAATGCGTAGGTACCTAATAAAAATGCGAATCACTGGATATATCTGGTTGTCTGTTATTAACTTACTACTTACGAGATTATATAAATATTTCACATTTTAATTGCATTGCGTAAATGTGTTAGCAGGTACGTATGTCTGACAGCAGATCTGGTATAGACAAGTGCACAACCCCAAAATGCACAACTAAGGAAACCGATTGTACCTTTTAATTGGCAATCTTAATGAAACATGTTAGGGTGAGTATAGACTACAACATTTACTTGTAACAGAACAACGAGCCGCTCTATGAGATGTTCTAGTGTATCATCCTTTTACGAACAAAACATGGAACACGCTCGCCGATTTGTTACAAACCAACGAGCATATTGGTGTAACATTTCGTCGAGCCAAGTGCGGGCGATGCGCGGTTGCGGGGTGACGCGGAAGGAGAGGGACGAAAGTCTCGCTCGCTGTGAGCATTTACCCGTAACATAACGCCGAGCATTTGCACGAACGTTACATTACATGGAAATGCTTTGGAGACTGAGCTTTTGCCTGTATTGTACCATTCGCTAGAATGTTACATTACCAGAAATGCTCGAGAAAGTGTTGTAGTCTATACTCACCCTTACCGAAACCAATTGCAATTGCTAAGTTACTATTGTCATTAGTAGTCCATGTTATTCGTGTACAAATTATTAACACGATAGTTGTAAACAATGGAATTTATCGGACAATCTTGTACCTAAAGGTTTGTTTAAGAACTACCTATTAAGAAGTAGATCAAGCGATACTAGTTCATTACACGATATAGATCAGATATCGCGATAAATGGGGTATAATCACATATAAAACACGGTATCTAACAAAAACAATTACTCCATAGCTATTTGGACTAGTTAATAGTGCCACTCCTGATTATAATGAAGTGCTTGTTACTGTTATCCGTCGCTATAGCAGGTAAAATTATAATTTAAATCGTTTCAATTATACTGAAATTAAAAAAACTTAAAAAATTATTCAGTAAATAAACATTGTTGTCCTAAAAATTCGTATGGATTTAAAAAAGAAATACAAAACATACCACAGAGCAATCTAATTTTCTTACTCGTAAACGTAATCTTAATTAATAAAATGTACTTGCAAAGGTATGAATGTTGATTACCTTGCACGACGTGACCGATTTAGACATTTGACATATTTGTAGCCTTGTGGTGTATATGAAACATTGTTTGTTCAATTATAGCTTGTGCTGCGAGCGTCCTCAGAGACCCTGTGCAGGGTTACGAGGAAGGTGACAGGTACTTCTATTTCCCGGGAGATGGCGACGACACCCTTCACCTCGTCGATGCTGAAGAGCCGGCCGATGTGGCCTTCATTGAAGCTTTTACTAGAAACGCAGCAAACAACGGCTATTGGCTCTTTACCAGGTGAAATGCCAATTTTTTATTCAAAAATGTTTCCTCACTGAAATTTCTTGCAAATGAAACTGTCAATTCATTGATTCTTCATTGTTTCTTTAAATAAATAAATCATCTAAATGAGTTGTAAGGAACTTATCGTGTGAGCTATCCATGAATTATTTCGTGTTAATTTTATAATCTTAAATTACATTATTATTTATTACCTTGTTTCACCTTACATAATACTTGATGCTTTTTTCAGAGCCAATCCAACTACAGCTCAAATCATTGAATTTGGTGATGTGCAGTCTCTCGCAAGTTCAAACTTTGATTTTTCAAAAGTGACTGTATTTCTTGCTCATGGTTGGAATGGAAACGGTGGAAACCAAATGAACAGAGATCTCACTGAAGGTAATATAAGAATTCTGGAAACTATACATTACGAAGTTACAATGACAAGTATGTTTTTAAAAATGGGTTTTCGCAATTTTCAGCTTTCCTACAGAATGACGATGTGAACGTTATAGTGCTTGACTGGAGGGCTCTCGCGAACAGATCTTACACGACAGCTAAAGGCGGCACTGCTGGAGTTGGCAGAGGACTAGGACAGTTCGTGAATTGGCTCGCTTCATTGGGATATTCATACGAAAAAGTCCATTTAGTAGGATTCAGTCTCGGTGGTCATCTGGTTGGAAATGCTGGCCGCGAAACCGGATCTCTCGTTAAAAGAATTACAGGTAACTTATGCTATGATTTACAAAAGCGAAAAAAATACTATTCATTTTTTTCAGTCCTAATTATTAATTGTCACAAAAGCTTTCTGTGGAATCATTTTAATTTTCAAATAAACTTTCAGCTTTGGACCCCGCTGGACCTCTATGGGGTAGAGACAACAACCGCGTGGTGGCAACTGACGGCCAGTACGTCGAGGTCATGCACACAAACACTGGTTTTCTCGGATACACTGACCCTTGTGGCGACGCTGACTTCTACCCTAATGGAGGCTCTGGCATGCCTGGCTGCTGGCTCAACTCGTGCTCGCACGTGCCTACGAGTACATGGCCAGCACCGTGAAATATGACCACCTTCTCGCCAATGAATGTGGCAGCCTCAGGGACGCTACTCGCAATAGATGCTCTGGTGATCTGTACCCTATGGGTAACAGTGACTTGAACAAGTCAAGGTGAGAAATAGTTGAAATAGACTAAGAATTAATGAATCGAGAAGAAAATTGCTTGCTAACTATTGCGGCTTTATCTTGATTGATTGACACAAGTTGAATTATATGTCAGTAATAACCACATAATTGTATAATTGTGACTTAATGACTTGTATTTTGTTTTCAGGGCCGGTATATTCAGAGTGAACACAGGCAGAAGATACCCCTATTAGGAAACCAATAGAGATTAACAAAATTAAGAAAGAACAATTGTACAATACAATGCAATAAATTGTTTAACAGCATAATTATTTTCTTATTTTCTCCTGTTATTTTCAGCGTCAGATCACGTATGTACAATCAAGCATATTTAGGTAAATGATTTATATCTGTTTGATAAGATGTAATTCTACACTAGAACTTGGTTATAAAAACTGGCAAAAACAACAAAAAGTTCACCTGCCTCCTTAATTAATAAGCCCCATATCAAAGCTTTTCTAGACCTTCAAATGTCTACAATACGTATGTAAACGTATGCTAATATAAAGGAATATATCTATAGTTTTAACAGTAAACATTTTAAATTCTTTCAAATTATTCATAATTTAACGAAGTTAAATATGTATAACTATAACGGGATATCCCAAGTCCACACGGACGAAGTAGCAGGTAAAAGCTAGTGGTTAATAAATTAATCAATTAGACGTCACAAACAGGTAAATGACGCAAATGGGCAGTTTTCTGTTATTTTCACGCATAGCAGTCACAGACACCCATGACGACGAGTAAATAATAGGTTTTTTATCGTAATTATTCAGATTTTTATGGACAGATAGATGTAATCAATTTGATAAGATTAATTTATTATTTACAAATAACAATATCACACTGTGCGTACATACACGTAGAGTGTAAATAAAAAATGGTTTTCAGAACCTAATTGAATCAGGACTAATCTCTCTTAAGAAGAACAAATATCACGGCTTAACAAAGATGGACACATTTACATAATTCTAGATAATTCTGTATTTATCAACTACTACCACATGGTTCACAACATGATCGGGTTGATCACATATTTATTTATCAAATCAGATAAGGATTACTTTTCTCTTTTTCGTTATCGCGATCGATTAATGGAAAAATAATCAAAATACAGAATGCTATAAATGGCGATTAATAGACAACCGAAACATTAATAATAAGATAGTAGTCATTAAGAAGCACTCCTGTACAGGATGAAGTGTTTGTTCTTTCTTTTTGTCGTTATAGCAGGTAAGCATAGTTTTATTCTTAAGATAACAGTAAGTAGATATGATTCGAGAATCTATATTAATTCAGTGTTAAGTGGGTGTTATTAAAAAAACAATAGAACTAAATAACCAAAGATATATTTTCCGGAGAGATGTTATATTTGTTTCACATCTTCAGCTTGTGCTGCGAGCGTCCTCAGAGACCCTGTGAAGGGTTACAAGGAAGGTGACAGGTACTTCTATTTTGCGGGAGATGAAGACGACGTCCTTCAACTGATAGATGCCGAGGAGCCAGTCGACTTGGAGTTCATTAAAGATTATGCCAGAAATCCAGCCAATAACGCATACTGGCTTTATACCAGGTACTCATCATTTGAAGATACAAAGTTCTAAATAAATATACACCTTGTTGGCACTCATAACATTCATTGTATTGTATAACGTTTCCAGATCTAATCCTACATCAGCTCAAGTCTTAGTAAATGGTAATGCAGCATCTGTGTCAAATTCCAACATTAACTTCTCAAAGATCACCGTCTTCCTGGCTCATGGATGGAATGGTCATGGCGCTAATACGATGAACCAGTTGCTGGTTGAAGGTAAACATTATTCAGATTTCTCTCTTTTTTTGGTTCTTACATGAAAACCAGTGATTAACTTTAAAATTCTTTCAGCTTTTCTACAGGATGCTGATGTCAATGTCATTGTGCTAGACTGGAGTGCCCTCGCCAACAGGTCTTACACGACTGCTAAAGGAGGCACTGCCGAAGTTGGCAGAGGTCTAGGACAATTCTTAAACTGGCTGTCCACCTTGGGATTATCATTTGAAAGAGTACACTTAGTAGGTTTCAGTCTTGGTGGTCACCTAGTTGGCAATGCTGGCAGGGAAACGGGATCCAGAGTCAAGAGAATCACAGGTATAGTTTTTTTACACGCCTGATTCTTCATCGAGATTAAAACACAGTTCTTTAAATATTTGTTCTATTATAGCATTGGACCCTGCTGGACCTCTATGGGGCTCAGACCGCAACCGCATCGTGCGTACAGATGGACAATACGTTGAAGTAATCCACACAGAAACATCCACGCTCGGATATAAGGACCTCTGTGGAGACGCCGATTTTTACCCTAATGGTGGCTCTAGCATGCCTGGCTGCTACATTGTCACATGTTCCCATAGCCGTGCCTATAAGTACATGGCTAGCACCGTGAAATATAACCATCTTCAGGCCAATGAATGTGCCAGTTTGAGAGAAGCTACTCGTAACAGATGTACAGGCACCCTCAACCCTATGGGCAACAGCAATATCTCCAAGTCTAGGTAAGAAAATAATGCATAATCGTAAAATTGTATTTTATGCAGCAAACTCCTTCCGTCTTACCACAAAAACTTTTAAACGTCAGTTTATGCCTTGTCTAAAAATGTCAAATTATGACGTTGACATATGGTTCATTTTGCAGCCAAAATTTTATTAGACAAGTGTAAAACAGGGTTTAAAGTTTTTGTAGTAAGGCCCCTTGTGTCCAGAATAATCGATCAAAAACCAATAAGTATAATAACTTTCTTCTGACCTATACGTATAGTCCTGAATGTATGTAAAAGAGATATGCAAGGCTAATCATGATTTTTGTTCACAGAGCGGGTATATTCAGAGTCAACACAGCACGCAGCTACCTACTAAGTGAAACTGATGCATTTCATCTTCTTATTATTGATCTTAAAATAATGATTTAAGTTGAACTATCATATTAAACGTTATTTATTTATTTTTTTGTTTTCTTCTTGTACTTGTTTTTTTTTATTGAATGATTTTGCAAAACTAAAACAAACAAAGTTCTAGAAAAATGTTCTCGTCGCATTGGGGCCATTTATTTATTGCTGATTGCTATTGCCAATAAGCCTGATAGGTAAACAATTGATTAAAATGCCGCATAGTGATTGTTCTTATCATAGTAGTGACGAAAATCTCTGAAATCTAAGATGGATAAGTTGATTTGCTAGATAATAATTATCAGCTTCCGCCCACGGGTAAGCCAGCGCGCGAAATCTACTTAAAACCAGATAGAGTTTCAGAGGTATAGGTACAGTTTCGAGTCTATATCTATACGGGGCGCGTACATAAGCGTGCCTTTCAATGCACGCTTAGAGTCTGTAAAGTCAGTACCTATACGAACGAAGTTTTTACGTGTATATAGAATACTAGCTGTTGCCCGCAACTTCGTCTGCGTGGGCAATATAGAATAGTCAAAATACTACTTGTCTCGTAGGTGCATTCTTTCACGTGACAGTATAATTAGGATTAGCACTTAGCAGTCGCAGAGATTCATTGATCAAGGTTGTGTTGTGGATGTGACCATTTATCTAAACAAAAGAAGTAAAGTTTGTGACGTTGTGAATATCTCTGGATCTAGTCAGCCAATTTGGAAAATTATTACGTATGGTGCGTAAGTAATTTTCACAGGAAACAGTTATAATCTATGTCTATATGCTTTAAGTCTGACAAAGCTGTCATTTGTACATTTTCTGCAGCTGCTGAGACTAATCAGAAGCCAGAAAGTCTGTCAGTCTTACCATGGATATCGGCTTGTGTAGTTGACTGGATTGAAGATAGGTAGATAGGTAGTCGCTCCAAGCAAAATATTGGTACTCAAACAGATACGGTGACTGGGAGTCAATCAGCAGGCGCATAGGGTAGGATAGTTTCACTACTGGGGAGAAACACTTGTATGACGGGGATTTTCTGTGCACTTACTCACTATGGTAAGGTTGACCCCATTAGGCGTGCGCGATCCTCGGGCGTGTGAGTAGCGCGGGCGTCGCGAGCACGCTGCATGAACGCGTTTTGCTGCCCTGCGGCGTGTGTGAAGAGTGCAAGCGACGCGCTCGCGGCGAGCACGCGGCTCTCGATCGCGCACGCCTAATGTGGGGGAGGCCTAAGCCGGGACTCCACCGAAATGTTTGCATTAGTTCACGAATAGGCAAAATGTACGTATCTGTGAGAGTCCACTTCATGTGTTCGTACTTGAAACCTGCAGTTTTGCCAAGATTTTCAAAATGTACGCTTGCAATTTTTCATTTGTTGGTGGAGCCAGCAAATCGAAAGAAACATAAGTGTTGTATACTGTGCGTCACTACCGCACTCCGGGAAAATTTCGCTCTTGCGGAGGACGTTCATATACCATATTTTGTGTCACACAGGACGACAGTAAGTATCCACCGAAACACTTTCAAAGATCTGATGAACGAACAAATCAGACCTGACTTGGTCACCTGGGGCCAATCAGAGCTCTATGAAGCGATCATATGCTTTGGCTCCAACTGTTATTGTGGTTTCTGAAAATTTATTCACCTCATTCAACGATGAATGTAATTCTGATAGCGCAGAAGCTGACGTTGGCAGGTCGACTCTTTTGACTTCTCGAATAGGATACCATTGGTTTTTGTGCAATGCACACCTGCAATGCATGCTGGATTAGGATAGGATATAGGTGGATAGGATTTGCAACAGAGAACAATAATTCTGTCTTTGTGATTGAACGACATCAAACGTATTTTTATATAAAGGTGTTTTTAGACTTGGCTCGGGTCTTACTGAGACTGTTCGTAATCGTGACCAGTGTATTTGCGATCAGAAGTTGAAAGTAAGCATGTCTCTGGTATGCGACGCGCAATTTGAACGTTTTCAGACGCATAAAGCATTTTATGTGTGTATGGTATTAAATCGAGAAAGCTCCCATTTCTTATCTGCACTTTGTATCTGGGCTTGTTTTAAAGCTACAGAATCCTACATTACCTACCTACCTCACGCTTAGCAGCGCTTGCGAGAGACAGATCCTCCTTTCTTCTAGGATTAAGTTTACATATTTAGCATCAGAAAAAATAATTAAGGTCTACTTAATATTACTCACTCAAAGTAATTTGTTTTAAGGCCACCACATTAGTGGAAGATAAGCTAAACTATGTTTATGACAAAATCCTGATATGAACTCCATCTGTAACTTTAAATTATAATTAATTGTTCCACTAAAGTCATCATTTTTGACATAATGTTCAAAAAATAATTTAGATGGCACCGTTTTAAATTTGGCTGAGAACTATTAATTTTCCTTTCATCAAGGTAATAATTATAATTGGATTTTGATGTGGCACGGCAAACTGACAAACACTATTGAAATGTCTATCGAAAAATTACACTACTTGTTAAAATATGGTGAATTACGGAAAATACACAACTCCATCTGTTGAAATAATAATCCTCTATAAAGAATGTATTGTAATTTATTGTCATTTACCACCTCGCTCCTTTGACAAATTTGATGTATTTTATTTACCACAGATTACCACAGATGGAGCTACTTTAACCTTGGCTAAACAAAATTTTCATATTTTTTTTTTCTTCCAAAGTTACTTATGAGGGTGTGATTTTCTGTGTAAAGGTTAATAATAGGCCGATCAACTAATATAAGTACAACATTCAAATGTACAGTTTTGACAAACAGATTGCGTGTCGCAATATTTTACATCTTGAATTCACAAAATTAATCATATCTTTTGATAGAGTGAATCGATTTCGATGAAACAAAACCAAGTAATACCCAAGTTACGTAGAATTTTTGTATATAAGCATTGTCTGCATTCAATTCGTAGATTTTACGTGAATCCCGAACGAACAAACAGATAAACAGACAAACAGACAAAAATGACATAAATGATGGAAATGGGTTTTGTTAGTTATCCTTTAACATGCTGGCAATTTTTTTTGTCAATTTCTTCAATGTACAAAAATTACTTTTCTACAAATTTATTATATGTATAGATTCTCTGATTATAATTTCTTCGCTTAAATGTAACTTAAAGCTTAAATTACGTAACGTAATTCGCTTAAATTTAACGCGCACCACGTTAACAAGATTTTAGACGTTATCGCTCAAAACGATTAACATAATTCCCATAACTTAACAACTGAATGTAAAATATCTATTCAAAATACATACATTTACAGATTTATATACTAAATAAGATTTACATAAATAAACCTGGGTTGATAATGTATTACTTATCTTATAATTCCTCCACTATGTTATAAACGTAATGTTTCATTTATACTTTTGCTCCGTGACAAGTGACAACTTCTAATCACGTTTAATGTAAACAAAAAATATTTTAGTGATTTTTCTTAATATCACGAAATTTTCTTCATCAATGTATTGACGTCGTTCATTTTTCAATATTTTTCAAATGCATTTGATGAATCTGTAACAAAGATATTTAATGAAATATTTTCGAAAAATTTAATTTGACTGCTGCTGCTCTACTATAACATAATTCTGCTACTACCCCGTAATCTAGAAAAAAATCATGCATTAAAATACTTACATTAATCAGGCCCTTCTTAATGATTACTCGAAATGTATATTTCAATAGATAAATACATTCCAGATCTGATTATTTTCATTGGGATTTCCCACTACAGGGCTATTTTCATACAACATTCATAAGGAAATATTTCAGAAAAACTAAAACATCACAAAACTGAAAACAATTACCTATTATTTACTTTGTTAGGTACATTATCAACATTAATGGTACGATATCATACGTTATGTTTTTAAAACCCGCAAGTTAAGAAACAAAATGGAAAAACAACACAATGAAATTGTGTGGTTGTGACGTCCACACTAATTAATTATCGTTATCGAATCGCTGTGATTCAGATTGATATTGGCTATCAAGGTCACGTATGAAGGATTAGGATAATCGTGTTTGTCCATAATTCTTTTATTTCGCTTGTAATTGCTGAATGCAGAGGGTATTAAAATTGTTAAAATGCTCTTGTAATTTTATCAATTTTTGTTTTTTAAAAAGCTGCGAAAATCTGTTGTTTCCTATGTCTAATGAACAGCAAAGTTGAGCTCAAGATCATATTATTATCGAATGATGCCAGCCAGGTATAATTGCGAAGCATAATTTTTTTAAATGGATTATGGAACGCGACCGAAAGGTAGACCAAGGAAATGCTGGAGAGACTTGGCAGGTTCCTCTCGAACTAGCCACAAGCAGCGATGGATAAAGAAAATGGAAGGCCATGAGGGAGGCCTTTGCCCAGCAGTGGGACAGCATAGGATAAATAAAATTAAAAAGACCTGTAAGAAATACCTATGTCTTCTTACCTTATCTTTCTCCAGCCACCTTCGAATGAAGGAGCGAACAGGCGATGATCTTGGTGCACTTTTGCCGTCCGTCTCAAGTTAACAATACAGCCGATCCCGATGGTCACCATACAACCAAACGCCGTGAACCACATGAATGAGATGCGGTATAAGTATGGCACTTCACTGAAAATAAGGTTACAATTCAAAAAAATATATAGTTTAAAACTAAAAAACACGCTAGTCACGTATTGTCACCAGAACTCAGAGCGTGTGCAAAATTTCATCGTAATCGAAGACCGGGAAGTTTGTCAAATTAAGCTTCTAAGATTTTCTTAGATACATAAGTTATAAGTATAGCTAATATAAGCGTGTTAACAATCTTCTTAGTTGATACCCATCCGAGATATATCTTTGAAAGAGGTTCTTATCAAATGTCCTTTTGGTGTGATATTCGATATTAAGCACAGAGCCTTTAAAACCAAATATACAAAGTACTTTAAAACCAATTTTCAAAAAGAATGTATTTTATGTATGCCATAAAGCTATCTCTACAATATCGGTTTAAATTATAAGTAGGTAGGCCCTTTCATTCCATTCCTGACATAATCTACTCAATCATGAATTTGCACCTGGGTAGCCTATACCTATAATTTTAAACATCGCAATCAGAGCTAACGATTACACTATCTCAAACTGACAAAGGCTTAATTAATTAAAACTGATGAGGATTTTTGACAGCTTAGATTAGGATCTTTGCAAGCTCATTGCATAATTGGTTTACAACGTCGTGCAAAAAAAAAGTACTTAAAAAAACATGGAATTAAAAAAAATGCCATGATAATAGGCCTGGTATTCAGCCCAAACATTTTATGTACGTATCACACCAATTACATGGTGCTTTAACTAACATTTTGATCGTTTTACTATCTGCACAGCAGGTACAATTGGTAATCACATTACATAACATATTAAGTAGGTATGTACCTACGTACAATCCACGAACGATGAGATAAATTAATAAAACAACGGATTTACCAACCTTTCAGCATCAGCCACACTAGGCACAAATTGATCGAAGTCGTAAGTACAGTTGTGCGTGAACCTCTGCTTCTCATTGGACATCAACAAGCCCCGAGCCTGTGCTAACTGCGACTGCGCAGCGATCCACCACGCTGACGTCAGACCTATTATACCTCCTGATAATGCACTCTAGAATAAATAATAAATAAATAATTATAAAGTTGTATATAGCATTTGCAGTAAAAAGAAAAAATATGACTTTTTTAATATTAATAAAAATATAGGATAAAGTCAAATCAGTATTTTTATGAGGACCTGAATGAATAAAACAGGTTATAATCGTCCCATTTAATTGCACTTGAGTGTACAAGAGCAATATGAAAGCATAGCATAAAACGACAATAAATAAAACATCAAATAAGTAAGGTTGTTTACCGTAGAATCTATGAAAGGTAAGAACATTCCCATGAGGAACACTCCAGCTAAGGGTCCCATGGATGCTGAGGACAGACTCATAGTCAGCTGTAAGACGGAACCCAACATCTCTACTACGAATACTAGACCTAAAAACAATGACATTATAAATGAGAAGCAAAGGAAAACTTTTGAATCATAATAAAGAATTTTAAGGACCACATTTTCTTTGTTTAAAATGGTTTTCAAGATATATTATGTTAGGTTTGGTCAAAAGATATTCTACCTACCAACACAAATAACTCCAAGTATGACAACGACTGATCTGACCAATATCTGCGTTTGTCTATGAGTCAGTTCTTTGAAAAATGGCTTCAAAAATCTTCTAATACAACGGCAGCCATTGAATTCAAACCAGTTGACAAGGAGCTGAAAATATCTTAGAATTAAAAATCTCGAAAATATTTACTTAGGTTCGATTTTTCAACCGCCCCATGTGACACTTATCTGAAGAATATAATCGACGTTTAGACAGCATTTTGTTAAACCACCATATTTATTTCTGAGATAGAGGTTAACTGATGATTGGCAAATCGGCCCATAGTTGTTTTTTTTTTTCCTTATCGAAATTGACCCCCGTAATTGATCTAATAAGCATAATCTTAATCTTCTTTGACGTTATCAGGCAATGGTGGATGGGATTGTATGAAAAACTAAAGGCTGCTTATAATATCGTAAGATGATAAAACAAATCAACACAAAACAAATTAGTCATGCACTTTGCAAAAGATTACGTTTGAATGTGATTACAGTATTTTGTTACTTGCTTTAGCACTTCCTGAAAAACATAGTTTAAACAAGATTAATCCATTGCAAATGTTGTTGAAATTGTACCAGCTGTTTCTCATGGCCTCAAGCATCCCGCCATATTATGTGGCTTTCTATTGGTGAAAGAATTTCAAAACTCGGTTCTGTTGATCCAGAGATTACTCCGTACCACCTCATAAACTTACCTCTTTATAATATGAGAACAGGAGAATCGATATCATGCATATTCAATGTTTTATATCTGTCAGATTAATTCAAGAAGTCATTAACCTTAGTTTTATAAGCGCCACTTATTTACTTACCTAAGAGATGCACTGAAAACTCCAGCTACAAATATTCCAGGCATACCGGGCCAGTCTCCCAAAACATCCATGACTAGTAAAGGCAACAGTTGGTCCTTAGCTAGAGCCAGCTTAGAGTCTAACGGGTCACAGTCGTGGTACTTAGCGAAGGCTAACAACCCACTGTACCCGCATATTAGCATTATGAATACCACCCCGAACAAAAAACCCCAAACAGCCCTGAAAGATTGAAGAAATCATTTTGTGTTTCAAAATTGCAAAAAAACAGATTAATTATTATCCTTAGTAAATTACCAAATTGCAAAAGGATTACGCTATTTTATTTACTAATGAGTTTGCGTCACAAATTGTTTGTTTGTGAATCAAAAACTGATCAATCATAATCGTGTGGGTATTATTGAAATTGATTTGTTTGATTAGAACATATTTCCTCATACAGAAATTAGGTATTTCCAAGTTTTATTTAGGTACTTGATTTGTAAGTAATAAGGTTATCTGTCAATCTTAATGTATTTTGAATAACATTCCTTTTGAAACAAGTAATTATTAGTTAAGATATCATCTAAATCCTGACCTTATCGAAGACTTGAGCTCACGCAATGCAAGAAACCGTTGCAACATGGACTGATTTACAGCAACATTGCCGATCCAGTAGAAAGTCGAACCGATGGAGACGGACCAGATAGAATGTCTCACCGTTAGGTCTAGACTCACTCTACAAAATAACACAAAAATGTCATATCAATAATTGGAAAAAATCTTAAAATGTGGTGTCAAAAACTTTCACGAATGATAAAAAAATCGAATATAGAGAGTTTGACTATTTCATCACATTATTAGCCTATCGATCCACTCCACTCCATCCACTTTTGAAAGTAGGCCTCTCCCACAATTGCGGGATTGTTCAAAAGAGTTAGGGCGGCCCAGAGACACAAAGGGCTCCATAAGGAACATGGTGGATTTTAGTCAGTAAGAGTCTGAGACTCCCTCACGCTGTACCTACCCACAAAAAAGAGGCTGTTAAGAATGAGCACTAGTCATCCCTTTGCCTACTAGCCAATACCATATATAACAGATTTAAAATACGTAAAAGAAAATAGTTACGGTGGTATTTCCAGTCGTCCTGTGTTCCAATTTTCTCGAAACACCTCTTGAAAACCGCCGGCTATGATAGTGCCTTTTATAACGACTATGATCATAGCGCCAATCATCACTATAGTTTGGATCACATCTGTCCACACAACGGCTTTCAGGCCACCCTGGATAATAAAAAAAAATAAACAAATATGAATAATAAATCGCCATACACTCGTAATTATGGATACGATTCGTGTTAGATCCCTTTAAAAAAACGTGCCACCTAAAAATTTGTTAGTACATGAATAAGTAAATAGATAAATAAAAGTTAATACCTAATGAAAATCATAATATTGCTTACCAAAGACGTATAAAATATGCAAACTATGCATACTGCAGAAGTTGTAATGTGAATGTTAACTCCAGTCACTGAAAAATAAAAGTAAAATATGGAAAAATATCCCCCAAACACTGAGAAACTTTTCACTATCCCTCATCTACTTACAATCTCTTACCTTGATTAAATGCTAAAGCTGGTACATAAACTACAATAGGCAGCCATGCCATCTATAATAAATAAATATCAGTAAGTAACAATTTTATTTACTTTTCAATTTTCATTTTATTTTAATCCAAAGATATTGTTTCAGTTTCGACTTACCAAGTAAACGGTGAAAATCACAGAACCAAACACTCTCAGGCGTTTATCATATCGGAGTTCTAAGTACTGAAACAATTTATTTCACATTTTATATGCTTATTTTTTAAACAAAACTTCTAAATAATTAATTGTTTAAATAAAGCAGTTAATGAACTAAAATGAAAAACATTAATTTCTTTTTCGCGCCATTTCGAATGGTATTTTACATTATGACGTCCACAGACTAAAACTTTTATTCGGACTCTAATAAAGCCGATGTCAATAATAAGGCTATAATAATTTAGTCATTTATTTCTGGCTGATTTTACCAGAAAAATGAATAACAACCATATTATAGGGAATGAAAAAAGAAAAACAAAAGTTTATGGCATCCAGCGATTTTTCGACGAAATCGGACAGTATCTATAGGCTAATGGTCGTAATAAAAGGTTAGACTTTGTGAACAACATATACGACCTTTTTGCTATTTGGAAAGTTTTAGTGCCTGTTTATTTATTGTCTCTAAACCAAATATTTTTGAAGGATATAAAAATAATTATTCTATTCTTACCTCGTACGCTGATGTTAATTTCAATTCATGGAGTATTGGTAAAAATGTATAAGAAATTATTACTGACATTAAAAGAGTACCGATTAAAGTAAACACATAAGGTGTTCCATAAATGTACAACTCTGTCGGTATACCTAAAAGGGATATTCCTGAAATAAAGCTGAAAATTATGAAAATATAGGTCAGTAACTATCTGGCTACTTAAGCACATTTTTCTATCAGAATTAAATTATTTGCCGAATTAATTTACCTTGCCACTAATGAGAAGCAGACGGGCAACAACTTCATATTTCGTCCTCCCATCAAATAGTCCTGGGTAGAACTCTGTTTCTTTACGAACCCGAAGTACACACCAATTCCACCACATATTGTTAACATAAAAATAAACAGTACATAGTCAAACCATGCGAAATGCTGGAGGGAAAGTCTTACTTCCGACACATTTAATTTTTCTTCAGACATTTTATTATTTTATTTATTTACTAATACTATAAACACAATCGCCGAAGACACATCTCAGTAACAAAGTGTGAATGAATGTTAGAGCAATTTTACAATTGCCGCCCGCGATTTTCCTTGATGGTCAGGGGCTATTTTTGTTCCAATTGACCATTTCCTGTGTCAGTCTAAAATAGACTTTAATGTATCTTCAAAGGATACTGTTACAACCGTTGACTTTGAACGTATAAATCACTGATGTTGTGTAAGGTTGTAACCATGTAGGAACTGTTAACCATGTGAATAGTTAAAATACATACGAGGATGAACAATTTTTTTTTTTCTTTAAGCATAAAACTTTTTATTTAAAAAAATAACAACCAATGAGGTCAATTATGTATTGACACAAAAGTACTGACCTTTTTTGCTAAAAAAATAAAAGAAAGCCATTATGCCAAATAAAAAAAAGTAAAGAAATAAAACTAATGGCATCCATTGATTATTTTGACCAAAAACGACCAGTATTCATTTGAGTTATAACTTACGAAAGAAGATTGTTAAAAATATGTATATTTATTTACCAACCTCTTTTAACGACCACCATAAATATTAGTAGTATCAGAATTATTTTCAGGATTCTAAAGCATTCAGTGTGTTTCTAGGTATGTACTTATTGAAATAATTATTCAATATATTTAGGTATCTGTAGTTGTTTCCTCTCCTATAAAGAAAGTAGTAAAGTTCAATAAAGAACAGGTTTTATTGAAACGATTTATTACATAAATATAAAATTAACATACTTAACGTTAACTATGAAATTAACTTATTTCTTCGGTTTCGGTAATTGGTTTCATGTTTATTGAGGTAGAATTGGCGTGGCAGGCTTCCTGTAACAAAATACTTACATTTTATTATGTAACGATTTATTAATTGCTGGCAGTTAGTAAAGTATCGTGTCAATACTTAACTGGATTGTGTTTTCGCTAGCAGAATTCGTATGAATTAGAAAAATACTAAATTAATAAATGACCATACACTTAACTACGATGAATGCATAACCTTTCAAGTTTCTTTGCTTTTCTGAAGCTAGCCAAAAACACTTAACTAAGAGTGTTCTGTTATTTTATTTCGCCTTGCGCAAAGTTGTAGCCTGATTCGGACAAGCAAAGCTTGACAAGACAAAATCTCAACCAACCTTATTCTGTCCATAAGCACTAATATAGGGTTCATCAGTAGGGTGCGGGGGTTCCTTGAAGAGCTTCCTGAGCTGCGGTGCCAGCAGGCTCGGCGCGGGCGGCAGGTGCGGCGTGCCGCGCGCGCGGTTGATGCGCGACACCACTGCGCCCACGCACATGGTCACCGCCATGCCGGCTAGTGTGTACCACATGTACGATACTCGGAGCACTGGGTTTACGTCTTGACTGGAAGAGTTAGAAGGTATTATGTTAACAAGTGTATGGATGGATAAAGAAAGACTACCAGTTTATCAGAGTTCTTGTCTAGCGTGTCTAGTAAGTTGTACTGGGAAGAATATTTAAAGTCCATAGACCTAGAGGTATTATATGTATTTATTGCACTACTAAAAACTCTGATTTCAATCTTTGTGCCTAGTTTGTTTGTCAGTTGTTCAATAGTTTTAGTACCTACACACATGGGTACATCTTTTAGGCAAGCCGTAGGTACTCAAGTATCGCATCAAGGATTGCCTTCAGAATGTAACTAAAAAGTTGCTATCGAAATAGACATTCTTACTTACCTAAAAACTGATTCTTCAATCACATCTTCAACTGTAGTAAAATTGTACGTGCATCCTACAGTTGTCAGAGATTTGTGTGAGTGCTTTATCTGCCCCCTAGCTATGGCCAGCTGTGACGTCAGACACCACCATGACATCACCGCAAGACCGCTGACTCCACCAACTAGTGCTCCCTGGAAATATGAATCGAGTTTTTGTAGTACAGTCAACTTCAGGTCAGTGGTAACAGTTTTATAGGAAAATCGTTCTTATTACTATTGATTTAAGGTGTATGACAGCTACCACTGATATGCAGCCTACAGTACCAAAAGTAAACAGAGGAGTTATAGGTGCAATATTTATGGCAGAAAAATCAGATTGAAACTCACTGTAGCATCAACCCACGGCATGAGGATGCCCATTGTGAACACTCCCAGTTGAGGGCCCATCGTCATAGACTCCAGCGTCATCGTCAGCTGCAAGATTGTCCCCATCTTCTCTACTATGAATACCAGCCCTGGAATTAAATAGGTATTTAATCATTAAGGCCTATAATAAAATCACTAAAATAATGGCAATTGACAGTCTAGGGGTATAACTAAAAATCTTGTTCTTAAGAATATCGCCTTTGTGCTAGTCAGAGCTATTTCTGAGTGGGTCTTATGGTAGTGCGAGAAGTATGGATGTGCTGGGCGTTAAATAAGGCATTCCATAGATATTAGAAGGAAGCCAGCCCACGAGTTAAAATATATCGTTATCCGATGTCTCCACGTCTTCCCATACCCTCACAGATATCAGATTAACATGAAATTAAAATGCTTGCCAAAGTATTTACCTACACAGAGCGTGCCCAGGGTATAACGACTCCCCTCATGAGCCAGCTCGCCTGTCGGTCAGTCAGCGCCTTCGCGAAGAACGGCTTGTAGAAGTCTTCTAGTACTACTGCTGACATCGAGTTCAGACTCGTTGACAATGAACTGCGGATAATATACAAGTTGACAATCAATTTTAAGATAGTAACGCAATCAACGAATTCTAATGACTTCAATTCAACATATCAAATCATACATAAAATAATTTTGCAAGCTGTCTTTGGCTAACTATCTATATTGAACTAACTTTTAAATGCAACTCGGACTGAACCTCGAAAATCGAAGATTTTACCTCAAAGCGGCACTAAATATTCCAGCAATGAAGACTCCCGGCAACCCAGGGATTTCTCCAAGAACATCCATCACTAGCAACGGTAGTAGCTGATCTTTCGCCTTTGCCAACTGAAATTGTAAAATATCAGTATGTTGTAATACCTAATGGTATTTCTTGAAAGTTATTTCATGTGGGTTTGAATGAGTTCATGTTCGAGACCTAATATTACCAAATTGTAGGTACCTAACATTTGAAATTCTTTATTGCCTGCTTGTTGTGCTAACTCTGGCTTGGTAAATAAGTGTGATGGTATGTAAATAGCATATTTGTATACTGGCATAGGTACGTTAGCTGTGGCTCAATATATGCATTTTTAAATTGCAAGATTGGTTCCACGCTGTTCTCAATCCTGTGCAATTTATAGGAGTCAATTGCGGGAAGTGAATCATTGGTGTTATTAGGCTAGTAACCCATCCATCATTTATTGTGCTGAGCTGAGGCCGTGACAATATTGATAAAGGTTAATCTTACCTTAGTTTGTAAAGGATCACAGTCGTGGAATCGTGCGTAGATCAATAGCCCGCAGTACAGGCAGAAGCAGTAGAGAAACGAGATGCCAACGCAGAATAAGAAAACTGCCCTGCGAATGATATTGTACAATTAATGATATCCCTTTACTTAAGCTTTACAATGTCTTTCAAGAAGGTGTGTCACTACGTAGTATTTTTGGCTCACTAAATAGTAAATAGGTATGAACAATGTTGTAGGAAAAACATTTAATTCCATTTGAGCAAGATGTTGTTACTGACTTACCACTTAGCGCCCCTCAGAGTTGGCAACGCAAGATATCTTTGGATCATAGTTTGATTGACGGCGTTAGACTGGAGCCAGTAGATAGTTCCACCGACCACGAGACTCCATATTGTGTGCCGCGTCAGAGGATTGGGATCCCAACTGGAACACAATTATAATATGCTTATTAAACCATTGTGTAAAATCGTGTAAGAAATAAAATAGACTCCTTGATAAAAAAAAATGCAGCAGGTTTGTGTGTGATTGCTATTTTAATTAAGATCTTACTCGCCTCTGTAAAAAGTTCTCATTAATACAGTAGTTATAACAGCAGTTCAAGAATAGGAAATATTGAAACTTCAACACTATATCTAGGTATTAAATGTAATACCTACTATTCAACTACGTATTTAAAGCGGGGATATTCCCAGCCGTAAATATTACAATAAAGACTGATACGAATAGGTATGTCAGCGAGGTGCAATTTTCTTAGATAAACGTTTCCTTTAAATCAGAACTTGCGAGCTGTGGGTGTCTCGTATAGATAGCCACAAAAACGATCCTAGTTTTACTGCTGGGAAAAAGAAGTCGAGCTGCGAATTCTACAGCAACACGTGTCTGTCTGTTAGGTTTGAACAGCCAGATTTATACTGTCTATAAATAATAGTTACCTACCTACAAAGTTCGTACACAAAACAGCATTGCAAATATGACGAATAGCTTATGTGTTAGTTATAATAAGATCGGTACTGTAGGTACTACTTACTCCGGCAATTCGATCCTCCCGCTGTCCAAATTCCTCTGCCAGACCACTCCAATACCGCCCACATCAATAGTCCCTTTGATTGCGACCAAGGCCATCGCGCCAAACATCGCCGTAATTTGGATCACGTCCGTCCATACTACTGCTTGTAATCCACCCTGGATGGAAATGTATTAACTGTTTTTTGTTAGCTTTACAACCAACGCTAATTATTTAGTACGCTACCTCACAGAAACATACAAACAGCTTACTATTAATAACTAAACTGATTAATGTATTTATCCTTTTAATTTTGTTTATAGCTAAATAAAATTCAAATCATTTTACAACCAATTGAATAATACCTGTCTTTAGTGATCCTAACTAAAAAACAATCTTATCGCTAGGGCTTACCGCACTTGTGTAGAATATGCAGACCAAACACACTATTGGAGTAATCACGTGTATGTTAACACCCGTTACTGTAAATAAAATAGAAATTAACTTATTTATTAACTGCTGAAATCTAAACGCATAATTAAAAGTGCTCATACGTAAATAAGGTCCAGTGATACTACCCTGTGGGAAACCTCAAAATAGGTACATACGATAGATATGCTGAAAGTCAAAGGTTTTATTCATCACATAAATTCGTTCAGTATACCTACTTAGAGTTCATTCGTCTGTAATCTCACAGACCCATGGATTCAAATGTCTAATTAAGCTATGAAAAGTATATGTTACCTTGATTAAATGCTAGTGCTGGAACATAAATGACAATCGGCAACCAGCCTATCTGAAATATACCATTATATTCTTATACATAGCAACTGAAATTCAGTATAAAATAAATAGGATATGGGCAAAACGAACTTACCAACGTAAAAGCGAATAATATTGATCCAAACAATCTTACTCTATTGTCGAATCGTATTGATAAGTACTGAAAAAGAAAAGTCAATTTTAGGTCGAGTTGACATAGCGATTACGATAGCGTGCTTTGTTGCTCTACTCTACTCGGTGAGTCGCACCATTTAACTACAGCCATATCTGAGTTTTCAGCAATTTTCAGCTGTCAAATCACCGATTTGAAGAATGGGCGTCGATCACGGCTGGTAATAGTTATAGTTAAATAGTGTAACTGACCCTAAAGTTCATGTTTTTACCTCGTAATTTGATGTAATCTTGAGTTCGTGAAACACAGGTAGATAAATCTGTGTCATTATGATAGACATCAAGAATATTGCTCCTATGATATATGCGTACTGGGTTCCGTGCATGTAGACTTCCGTCGGTGACCCTAACAGGGTTATGCCCGAAACAAAACTGAAGAGAGAAAAGTTCCCTTGAATACAATATATTGTTATGTGCGTAGACAGTGATCATTTTATATAATTGAACTATACATAGGTAACCTACCTTGCCACAAGAGACATAGAAACAGGAATCACTTTCATGTTCCTTCCACCAAGCAGGTAATCCGCTTGCGTGGTCTGTTTCTTCATGAAACCCCAGTACACTCCCACCACCGCACTGATAGCCAACATCAACACGAACACAACGTAATCTACCCACGAGAACCTTTGCATCATATGCGTCAGGTCTGCAACTTCCCCTCGCATCTCCCCCATTTTGCAAAAAAGAAACTAAAAATTATCCTTCTCAAAAATCACATAGACTGACTGTACAAGGCACTTTCCCACTTTCCTAGACCAAACTTCCTTTTGCAACACAACCCTATGTTTTATTATTTTTCGGGACAAGGGGTTTTGTTATTGAAACTGATAGCCCGTATCATATCGATATGCGTTGCGCTAAAGGCACCCAACATTCAAATGCATGAGTCCGCCGAGACGTAAGCTCAATCTGTTACAATGAAACAATTACGATAACTCGCAATTTAAAAGAGGATGTTGCGAGATCGCCCCCCAACGGTAGCTAGGAGCGAATCGGGAACTGACTACTTGTACTTAAAAATGTGTAGGATGGACATCATCGTAAACGCTTCCTCACGTGGAAAAAAGCCCCAGGTAGGTACCTATGATATGAACTAGGTACCCAACAACTACTACTGCTTGCCGTTTTACATATAGTAGATAGAACATGTCTAAACTTAAGAATGCTCAGGTGGATGCGGCAGGATGCAAATGTCCTACAGTTTACCTTCTGTTAATGTTAAGTGCCTTCTCAAATGGACTACCTACTACTACTAGGTATAGTTTATTATATTTTTTATTAGTTCGATAATATTTGCTGTAGTTGCAAAATGTGGCTTGCTGTTTAAAGGAGAAGACAGGGTAGAATAAACAGTCTCCTATTCCTTTCCTTCCATTTTTCCATTTTCTGTGTAAATCTACGACCTTTACTTTATAGAAAGACATACTTTGGACATAACAATTATTTCGATGCCAACACACTTGCTAATGACAGAAGCGGTAACCTTATCGGTAATCGAATCCAAGCCCATCAGTTCGTTAGTGTTGCATGGTGAGTATTGCCTCAACAGGGTTATTTACTGTTCAGATCACCCGCGCTTTAACAATAACGTTTCGTTTTAAAATAACCATTTTCTTTCTTAAATCTTTGTTAAAAGAATCTAAAAACCTAACATATTAGTATTATGTTATTATATGTTCAGTAATATCATTTGTTAACCCTCTGCTCGACAAGATTTTGACATATGACTATACCGTTGATTCGGCGGGATATTTTGAATCGCGACATGGAAGTCAAAAATTTGTACTAACTTTCAACACATGAATTCTAAGTCCGTAATGCCTGATTAGAAGTATTTTACCTATAACTTTAGAGCTCACTTATTTGACAACAACGTGCAAAGGTCAAATGGGGTCAGTTAATTCAGAAAAATATAATAATGACGGTGTTTTTAAGTCTATCGAAAAGTTAGGCATTTCAAATTTGGTGAAAACTTACCAATAAATAATCGCATCACTTTCTCAAACACAACACAAACGTCATATTTATAACATTTTCAATCCATTGCAATACATTTCGTGCACTTATTTATGTTCAATAACTAAAAAATCAGCACATAAAATACACAATAAAAATGAACAATATTTACAAGATCAAAGTCACAGACAAGTAGAGTTTGGAATAGAGTTTTATTTTTTTTTTCAATCATCGGTGTGCATTCGATACCTAAATCGGATATTTATTATAAATAATCGAATACCAATTTTATATATTTTTTTTAATAGCAACTTATTTCAATTTTATTTATTAATTTTAAATTATAGGTTCAATTTGTTTTTGTTGTTAAGAAAAAAGATATTTAAGTTTTATGAAAGTTTTTAGCATTAAATTTTTAAATGTATTATTTATTTTGGTGTTGCGTCATTCGTAATAATTTTTAACTTTAATTGAATTTTTATTACCTATTACGGAATTTTAATTTATTCTTATATTATTTCTGAACAATTCTAAGATTTTTGTTTCGGCGGAGGGTAAGCCTGCTCATAGAGGTATTTAGCCTACTTCAATCGATCTCAGTGGCGTGCACTTGGAGAGGCCTATGTCCAGCAGTGGACTGCGATAGGCTGATGATGATGATGATGATGATGATGAGGGTAAGCCTGGTGTTCTGAAATATAATGCAATTTGTAACTACCAAAGTAATGTACTTATTTGATGATGAGAAACAATAATAATAATTGATTGATTTTAAAGTCACCAAATATTTTTAACCGAATCCCAAAAAGGAGGTGGTTCTCAATTTGGATGTTTGTTTTTGGTCGAAAGGGTATATTCCCCATATTTGTTATTAGGTCCAGGATCTGATGATGGAAACCTTGAGAAATCGAGGGCAACTCTCGAAAATTGTAAGCATAGATAAGGTTATAACTTGACACTCAGATGTATGTCTGATAACACTATGAAACAGTAAAGGTTTGGAGCTGACCTGATGATGGAGACCAGAGAAGGTCGAGGGATCTCGACAACCGAACTTCTCTCGTCTCCATCTCCTTCACTGTTGCAGAGGCCTCGTAAATACGAATAATATAAGCACAAACACGAGAAAGTTTAAATATTCAGTTGTTGAGTTCCCTCTAACTTCACTGGTCTCCATCATCAGTTCAGCTCAAAACCTTCACTGTTGAATAGTGCTACCAGGCAAACACCTGAGTGATAAGATTTCAACCTATGTATTTCCGCAACTTTCGAAAGTCGCCCTCGATTTCTCAAGGTTCCATCATCAGATCCTGACCTGATGATAACGGGACCACCTCGGAAGTATACGCTATCAAACAAAAAGAATCATAAGGGTCAATTCCCACTGAAGAGCAGCGGCCGGCAGCGGTAAGAGCACGGAAAATGTAAGAGCGCGGCGCGGCGCGGCCCAGCGCGGCGCCGCGCGGCCGCCCGCTCGCGCTCAATCCCTTGCAATTACGGCTGCCGGCCGCTGCCGGCCGCTGCTCTTTCAGTGGGAATTGACCCTAAAATCGATAAATAAATGGCTGAGTAATCGCGTAACAAACATACAAAAACGGTCGAATTGAGAACCTCCGCTTTTGGGAAGTCGGTTAAAATAAGTCGGCGGCGGCCATCTTTCCATCTTGGACCAGCTTTCGATGAACAGCGAACTATTTGCCCTTTCAAACAATGAAATCGTCATAAAATTTTGCGATAACTACACCTAACTACGGCTCTCGTCAAATAGCTTTGCCGCTCAGTTAAAAGTTGGAAGTAACGAATCGCCATTAAGTTTGGCAGGTCTACAGGAATCCTGCACATAAAACACCCGAAGAAAAAAATGTCTTCATTTGCCGTCTTCAGAAACCCTAAAAACCGAAGATTTTTTTTATTCCGGCTACAACGTATTTTCTACCACTGATTTTCTAGCATTTTTTTCAAAATAAATTAAGTCATTTTACTTTTCCTAATTTAATAGATGTAAATTATAGAAGTAGTCTCCACAGTATCACATGCGAGGGATATGCAGGCGATTTCAGTGGTCGGGATATGAACGGGATATGAATTTATTTTCAGATTAACGGGATAATGAACGGGATATGAATTTATTTTCAGATTATGGTAAGTACCTATACAAAAGTGCAATTTAGTAATATTATAATATAAAATTATTAAATCGATTCTTTATTTTAACGAATCGGATCATTCGATGCAAAACTTCTATCACCGTCGCCATCTTGTCTATGCGTCTTCAAATTTAAAAAAACAGCTAATGTAAACAAACATGGCGAGTTCGATCAGAATTCCCGGTAATTACGATTGGATTTTAAAAAGGTATATATCTAACGGGATGCTAAATATGAAAGGTTTGAATGCGTAAAATAATTTAAATTTATTTAGTTATTTTATTTAGTACTCACAAATGTGGTTTGATTGGAAAGAAAATAAATATGAGCGTAAATAATTAGGAAAGTGTATGACTGATTCGCAGACCCCAATTGGGGTCTAAACCGAGCTTACGGTGACATTGATGTTCAGACCCCGATTGGGGTCCGCTACGGATTTGACGGTTAAAGTGATATTTTCTAAAGGGAGACATTATTTTTCGTAATGGAGAAACAACAAAACGTTTTCTGTCTGAGACTGCCATTGTCAATGTTGTCAATAGGGTTGTCAACTGTTCAGTGTTCTGTCATATGTCACTGTCAACAAAAGTAAGCTAAGCGAGCATTGGAAAACGAAAACAAAACAAAATACTAATTTATTTCAACTTAATTTTATTGTGTGTATTGATTTAAGCATACTCTACAATCTAGCCGATCAAATGGCAGAACTCCTACTGAGTCCAACAGAAAAAATATTTATTATTCACGGTATTCAAGTAAGTTTTATTATAACCTAAATTTGTAAATAACATGTTAAAGAAATCAAAATACACTACTAATAACTCTCTGTATCTACATTCTACAAGAAGGTGTAGAAAATGGATAGAATATTAAAATATATTTAAGGATGAAAGGAATATTGAAGTTAAACTTCATTTCGTTTGCAGGAAGATTATCGATCGGATGGCCGATCAAACATAGATTACCGGCCGATGGAGCTGGAAACTGATGTGGTGAACCTAACCAGCGGGTCCGCAAGACTTCGACTGGCACACACGGATATACTCGTGGGTGTTAAAACAGAGATAGACACACCACCTCTGAATAAACCTGATTCGGGCAAGATTGAATTCTTTGTTGATTGGTAAGTTATTGTCTTTGAAACACATGTTTTATTACAATATACTAATCACCCCAATTCCTTTTGCGAAACTGTTTCTGGTACCTGGATAAAACACAGCCCATGTTCAGAGCAAAGAGTGTAGCTTCCAAACAGGGAAAGAATCTGATGACTGAAATTGGTTCAGTAGTGCGGCGCCTATTTGCATCAAATAAACAATCAAATCTTTCCGCTTGTTGTATGTACAAGATATAAATTCATGAAGTTTTTGTTACAATTTACAACACAATACTTAGTTTATAATATTGATTTTTCAGTTCAGCAAATGCAACTCCCCAGTTTGAAGGCAGGGGCGGTGAGCAGTTAGCCGTAGGAATCTCCAACTTGCTGCAGTCCGCCTACCATTCTTCACAAGCCTTTGATCTAAAACAACTCTGTATACTTGAAGGCAAACAGTGCTGGAAGCTCTGTGTTGATATATTAGTAAGGATCGAATAAATTGGTGTCTATCTCATCCTAAAATCAAGCTCAATTGATCACAAATCATAAACCTATCTAGTCGCTATTTCTTGTGAACGTTTGTTAGATGAAATTCTTTAACTTTTTAACTGCCTGACTTTTTATCAGTTGGCGTGCTCCCAGCACCCGGCAAATTGAATCAAACAATTAATACCTGTATATACCTTGTATCAATAATAATTTTTAGTTGTTTGTTTTACTAGGATAGTTTTGATTTTTATTGTAAATATGTATTGTAAATATTAAAGGCTCACAATAAAAGCAAAAATAAATACCTGTAATGTATTTAGGCTCAAATATTGTAATATGTTCAGAAATTGAGCAAACTTTCTCATTACAGATATTGGAATGTGGAGGTAACCTCTGCGATGCTGTGTCTCTGGCCGTGAAAGCTCTCATGAACACAAGATTGCCTTGTGTGACAGCGGCACTCATGGATGGAGGGAATGTAGACTTGCAACTGTCAGATGACCCTTATGCCTGTAAACTGTTGGATATAGGAACAGCTCCTTTATTGGTAAGTTATAAAATAATGACTTCTGTTATTTATCTTAAATTACACTAGTCAACACTCAATCCTTCGTATTATCCCACTTCTTCTTTCGTGTCAATGACATGTCTTATAGTTTTTTTTTTTTGAGACTGCTCTTTGTCAGCCCAATATGCCGCTACAGCATGCCTCTTCTCATATAGAAGAGAATGCTTGCTTTTAATTCAATATTTGTGTTTTACAAAAGGTTTTAGTAACGTATGTTATTTGTACAATCAATTATTTTGGAATATTTTAACTTGAAAATACCTAAGAATCATTTTATTTTTCAGGTAACATTATGTAAAATCGGCGACAAATGTGTCGTAGATCCGTCAGCGGAGGAAGAGAGCTGCAGTGTCATATCTGTCATAGTAGGAATATCTGGAGACCCTAGCTGCTACAGTGATGACGAGACAATGTCAGAAGTAGGAGGCAAACTGACCACTATTGATATGTTTGGGCCAGGCAGTGTTGCGCCCAAAACATTGAAAGATGCCATCAACCAGGGAATGTAAGTTTCTTTATAATGATCTAACCTAGGGTCCCAATGAGTGATAGCAGTAAAACTGCTGCGTGTGCGTTACCCAGGCCAGATGTTGTCGAAAATGGTGGTTATTTAGTTTTCCAATGTACTGAGCTGAAATTTTACTGATATACAACTGATCTAAATAACTAATTATTGACATAACATTCAGTTCATATATCCAATCCAGTGGCCAAATAACACCGCGTGCATCAAGACCGTGCTTGTGAAGAACTGAATATCATCATAACTTGTTAAATACTTACAGGATACTGAATGAAACTTCACATACATTTGAAGGCAGTTACAAGCTTTAAAATAACGTTTAAAATAAGTCTTTAGACTTCTTATTGAGAGTGCTGGGACCAATTGAAATGTTTTTTCATTTAATTAAATAACTTTTAAGATATGCATTATTTTGGTTTTATTATTGCCGAACAAATTTAAACTAAGTCCTAGGAAGTCATGTACAAAATATGATAAGAATCCGCTTAACCATTTCAGAGATCTAGCAAAACCAAAAACGTTACCCCAGCAAAATCTCGAATAACTTCGCAACCGAAGAAAGAACAAATACAAAATATGGCACAACATTTACTTTATCTAGATAACTAATTTTATAGGTAATATTTATTTAAATATTGCCTTTATTTTATTAGAAAGAAAAGTGTGCGTTCGCGCAGCGGAATGTTGTTGAATTTAAAGATTTTAATTATGCAGATAATTAGTGTATGACGTCCTATAATTGTGTATGGTAAATAAAAATTTGTGTATGCAGCCATTGTGGAGAAATTCACAAAACAGATTCCGCTGGGCGAACGTTGGCGAACGTTGTCCTGGCGGAACAATCCATAGACTTTAGAAGAAAAGATGTGTCCAAAATTAGTGTGTATTTGTGTATAATTGATTATGTATGAATGAAATCAGTGCATGCATTAACTTCGGAGAAATTCAAGTTTCCGCTACGAACGTTTGGCCATTAGCTAGTTTTCATATAAAGCGCTTACATAGAGAGCTGTAGATTTTTACATACGTTGTTTTGAATTTGTTTATATTTGTTTAAAAACAGATTTAGAAAAGTCGTAGGGTTTAAAAGATAAAAATATAAACGTAAAATACCTATTAGGTCTTAGTTCTTAAAGTATGCAGTTTGGAATCTAGATTTTCACGTTTACACAAACCTTGTAAGTGTCTCCAACATGTTGCCAAGTATCAATGATGTTCCGTTAGTAATTAAAAGTTATAGGATATTTTATCATGATATATGATGAATAGATCACTGTTTACAAGCAGTCGAATATCGACGTTCTAAAGAATTGCATGGTAAAATGTATGCCAATAATTAGTTTAATCATTCAACTATTCACTTGCAAAATTTCATGTCATTAAATTCAGTAATTAAAGAAAGACAATTATAATACTGACGGAGCATCGAAAACCTACATAATCCGAACAAGTTCGGATAGCTACAAAAGCGGCCGTGCCATATGTAAGAAACGTTCTTAACTTGGAAGGTTAGTATAATTATTAATATGGTACAGTTGCGTACACAAGCGTTAGGAAAAAATAAAACAATTGCATTTCTTGAATGAAAAATATTTTTTTAATAACGCCACTATCTACGACATTTTAGTTAAAATACGTAACGTTTATTAAAGTTATTTTAATCACCTAGTTAAGTAATTTATGTAAGTAACGATAGTAAAAATATTTTTGTACACGGATATCTAAATAGAAGTACTTGTTAATTGAAGATTTATTTTTATCGTAGATAGTGGCATTATTATTAAAAAATATTTTCATTCAGAAGCATTGTTTAACGCTTGTTACAACTGTGCCATATTAATAAATACTAACCTTCCAAGTTAAGAACGTTTAATACACTGCTTTTTGTAGTTATCCGAACTTGGTCGGATTATGTAGGTTTTCGATGTCATCGTATTAAATTGTCTTTCTTTAATACTGAATTTAATGATTTGCAAGTGAAGTTGAATGATTAAACAATATGGCATACACGCAATTCGCGTCGTATATTGATAAACAGTGATTCATCATATATCATGATAACTATAACTATCTACGGAACATCATAACACTGTTGGAGTTTATTAATGAAACGTAATCTGATTCAAACTGCATACTTAAGAACTGAACTAATAGGTGTATTTTACGTTTATATTTATCTTTTAAACCTACGAAACTGTTTTTAAACAAATATAAACAAATTCAAACAACGTAATAAAAATCTACAGCTCTCTATGTAAGCGCTTTATATAACTAATATTGAAGCGTTCGCGTAGCGGAAACTTGAATTTCTCGAAGTTAATCATGCATGATTTCATTCATTATAAATACACACACACGGACACATCTCTTCTTCTAATCTATGGATAAAAAGTTCCGCCAGGACAACGTAACGTTCGCGGAATCTGTTTTGTTAATTCTATCTGCTTTACCTATACCAATATGGACGTCATACACTAATTATCTGCATAATTAAAATCTTTATTCAATGCCGCGAACGCACAGGTCTGGCTGGCGTAACGTTACGCCAGCAGGAAAATTTTGTGAAATAATTAAAACTATAAGCGCAACAAATTTAAAATGTGCAACAATTACAGAAGCCGCACAACTAATTATCTGTAAGATTCAAATGACAATTTTCGACAACATCTGGCCTGGGTAACGCACATAACTGCTGCTAAAAATTATGAAATAAGAGGATTCTCATTATCCACAATTTCATAGCTCTTGTCTTTGTGAACTTTTCCATATATTTTTTTTTGTAGAAGTGTAGGTAGTTAAATTAATAAAACACTGTAGTTAAATCCTCATTTTGTTTTTTACAGAGTTGCTGCAAAATTACTTGACAAAGCATTAGCTAAAGCCTTATCATCAGAGAGGCAAGAACATGGAAAAATGAAAAAATATGCATATGGATTTCTCAAATAAAATCTTACTTAAATATGCACACAAGTGTATTAAAACACATATTCCCTTTTAAATCCTTTATTGAATACCATTTAATTTATTATATTAATAAGATACACACATTATCGTATTATAGATAGAACTAGGTTCTAACATATACCTAATAAACTCACTACATATAATACTACTATAAATTCAGTCATAACCAAATATCACATTCGATTTAATTATTATCCATAGTAGATACTTCATAAATAATAAATATTTTCACAGAATTCATTCACAACATAAACAAAAGTAAATAATTGTCATAAAACAATGTCAAACAGAATAGTATAATTTATTAAAATATTTTTAGGAATGTGATTCCATTTATTTCAATGCATATTATAAGTATAATGCAGTATAACAATACATTATTATGTATAGAATGCCCAGAACTTATAGTATAATTTAAGTATTTATAAGCTAAAACTACTAAAGGCAAGATCTATAAATATCCTAAATGGATAGAGAGAAGAGAAAATAGAACAACTACATCTAGATGGATAATATTGTATTTATTCTCTATATCCCTTCACCCATACAATAACATTTATAGGGCTTACATGTCTATGCTATTCTATTGTAAGTATTCCATCTTCATCTTATTCCTATCACATCTGAATAATCACATAATATTTGTAAGATATATTTCCAATAAATGTGGAGTAAAACTGTTATCCTAACTAAGAAATCGTGAATAATCTAATGTAGGCCTGAACGGCTAGAAAGCGTGACGTCTACTTCCTGGTGTTGACGGGGGTGAGAAGGTCCAGTACTGCAGCAATGTTGCCATCCTTACTCTCAAGGAGTTGAGTCAACCAACCGCCCTCGTTGGTGAAACCCATAGCCAGCATTTGTTGAATCGCTGCGTCAATGTGAGCTTCTGAGGAAACAAAAGTTATAATATTAGGTAAAAGTCTGATGCATGCATAATAGTTGTGAAATAATAAAATAGTCACTTGAATTGCCATTCTTGATAACGTTTCTTCTAACTTATTGCAATTTAGATTACGCCTACCACGTCTACGCTATAAAATAGGCTATATACCTACATAATATAATGTCCATCATAGGAACTTCATATCATTTTAATAACAGCTAAAGTAGGTCCATGATAAGCGTCCGTCGTAGAATAACATTGACGCAGTATGTACACAGAAACAACGATGACTAAGATAATACCTAAACGTGTTCTTTGCAACTTAAAACAATAAAACTACTTAAAATGAGTCATTTGCATCGTTGCCTACTTTCATATCAATAAAATAAGGCTATCTAAGATAGCTTTATTGAAGAAACAAATCTATGAATCACAAAAAGGTACATTATACCTAGTCCTTTTATTGCGGATGTATGGAATGACTGAACATTGGAATTAAAACGTTTATAAAAATGCTTGTATGCTTTCAGCACTAATAATGTTAAAACCTGACGTTTCACAAATCAACCTAAGTCCGATAGACGAAACGCTCATGTCTATGCGATTGCCTGGTAATTACATACATGTTTGTATGTAGTGAATGTTGATTCAAACAGTCTCTTGCTCAATTCATTCGCTGACCGTGCAACTTTAAGGTCTTTGGGTCAGTGACTTGAATATGCATGAATGTTCGCTTACTTGAAATCGTGTGTTTTAGAAAAATACTGCGTAAAAAAATTGACATCTCCAAAACATATTTGATATTTGCCGAAGTTTGAATTTTGATACGCTAATTTGCAATATTTGTCATTAATATAAATACTTTGGACCCTAGCTTTACAAAAACATACATTTTAATGGCTACTCAAATTATTAGAAGATGCCAAATATATCATTTCTTAATTTCAACACGACATACTGCCCTCTGTCCATTAATACCTACTTAAAGAGGTTTGAACTTACTTGGGTGGCGCTGCCTAGGCGGGTTGGTCGGTGCGGCAGATGTGGCTGGTGCCGGCTGTGCCTGAGGCTTGGGACCAGGCGCAGGAGCCGGGGCAGCGGCCGCGGCAGCCGGGGGTGCAGAGGGCTTTTGTACCGCAGCACAGACGAGTATTTGATCTAAAAAACCGATCAAAAGTCGAAAACTTAAATTTTATTATATTGCTTTGCAACTATTGTATCGTGAAAGCCCAATAGCTATTACGTCACTAAAGGGCCAGCTTGGCCACACACCGCCTCTCCATAAACCATAACAGCAGTCGGAACCCAGTCGTTGCGTGAATCGTATGTCTTTGTTCTCGGCGCTACAGTTAAAAAGTGATTTTTAAATTGCATTTAGTCTATGTTTGGTGAAATTGTGTGATAGTCATTATGGATATTTTGGAAGATGGTATGTAGTTACTTTATAGAAGCATGTTAATTTTGATATTACATTTAATTTAAGTGACATATTATTCCTTAAATGCACACCATAAAAATCATTTTTTTTTGTAAACTTCATAATCAAAGGTGTTTTGTTTATGAGTTAAGCCTAGTTAACTTATGATTCTGGATGTAACTTATAGTTTCATTATCCTAGATAAGGTTTTAAAGGAAAATGTCCCCATATACACGCCATTTTTTATTTCATTTTTTACGTAATTAGTCGAAATTAGCTTTTATAAAACAAATTTTATTTTAATTCTCTATCACAGAATCACCAATGACTTCGATGGAAATGACTAGAAAATCACTCTATGAAGTCATAAAACAATGTTCGGACAGAAAAATAGACCAAAAGTTTGAGTTTTAGAAATCATCTTAAAATAATCACGAAATGCCCTGAAAACAAACAAGGATCATTGAGAACTGCCTTAAAATCATTTAAGTACCAATATAAACAAAATGGGCAGCTGCTAATAACAAGGAAGAACGCTTCTTGACAAAAATGAACAATGGCTTAATACTTTTATCACACTGCCTGTGGACAACAAAAAGGCCGGCAGACCAACAAAAGAATTCAAGGAATTGAGCGATCAAGCAAAGAGGCGCAAAACAAAAGATTTGAGGAACAAATACCCTGTGAACAGTTAACCTATGCAGCCCAAATGAGTCAACGTGCTGCAGGACATGGTGACGCGGCTAAATTATGAAAGATATGACTTTAACGCCAACAAGAGCCAAAAAGTACAGAACACGTTATAATTCAACTCAAAACGAGGTAAAAAAGCATACACCATCACAAGCATTAGCAATTTTCGTGGAAGCGGATTTGACAAGAAATCAATACGAAGTTATTCACGCTGCGAACAAAACATTTATCCTTGTTATTCACTTGTCAAAAGGCAAAGAAAGACTGTTATCCGCGTGAAGAGTCGATTAGAGTTACAGAAACATGTGCTGAAATAAACTTGCAGGATCTTTTAGATCATACATCTGCACGGTTATGTATGTACTTAGATGAAGTACTCGAAAGTTTAAATGAAGCAGAAATAAGCTCTTTAGAGCTATTATCAAATGGGGTTGTGATGGTTCCCAACAACAACAATTTAAGCAAAATTTGGTAACAGTACAGACAGTGATTCATCTATATTTCAGAGTTCATTTGTGCCCTTACGACTGATTTGCAATATTGGAGACCAAAATAAGATTATTTGGCAAAACCAGTGCCTTCTTCTCCAAGATACTGCCGACCCATAAGAATCCGTTTTGTTCATGAAACAAAGGACATCACAAATGAAGAAATCTCCTACATAGAGAATCAAATAAAAAACCTGAAAAAAAGTGAAATAACGAGAACAAATGGTGTTATATTAATAATAAAGCACACATTAGCCTTTACTATGATTGATGCAAAGGTTTGCAAGCTGCAACAAATACGTCATCTACCATGAGGTGCTATATATGTGGGCAAACATCAAAGGACTTCAACAACCTGATTAAAAAAATATAGAGAATCGATACTCTTAAATTTGGGTTGTCGACACTACATGCAGAATTCGATTTTTGAATCACTTCTTCATTTATCTTACAAAATACCTATAAGAAAATGGCAGGCAAGAACTCAAGAACATAAAAATATAGTGGCAGATAGAAAAAAAATAATTCAAGAAGCTTTTAGAGAGGAAATGGGGCTGCTAGTGGATATTCCGAAGGCAGGGTTTGGGAACACTAATGACGGGAACACATCAAGAAGATTTTCTCAAATCCCGAAATTTCTTCTCGTATTACAGGGTTGACATTCATTTAATAAAAAATGCAGTGTCATATTAGAGACCCTGTCAAGTGGGTTGAAAATTAATACGCAGAAATTTGAAAACTTTGCTGAACAAACTGCAAAGCTTTATGTAGATTTGTATGGGTGGCACCATGTCGCCTACAATGCACAAAATTTTAAGACATGGGGCCACGGTAATTGATCACGCTATTCTGCCTATTGGTCAGTTGTCAGAAGAGGCGGCTGAGGCCAGAAACAAACACTTCCGCATATACAGACAGAATTTTTCCAGAAAGTTTTCGCGCGAAGACTGTAACAAAGATGTGTTAAACAGACTTTTGTTAACTTCGGATCCTTTTTTGAGCAGTACCAGGCGAAGGCAACGGAAAAAAAGTAAGCCATTTACCACTGAGGCATTAGGACTCTTGCTCCTGGAGACATCGCACGCCTCGTGTACAGAGTCTGACAATGAGGAGGACGATGATTCTAGTAAAAGTGAAACTGAATAGAAATTTTTTGTGTAAAAACTTTTTATGTAAAATTGTACATGTGTGTAGTGTTTTAAATATAAAATTATCACTTTAAACTGCTTTTCATTTTATATCCAATCGATAATTAACATAAAATAATTTTGATCGACTTTTTATGTCAAATACTCCTCTGTGCGCAGGCTCTTTAGGATTCAACACTAAACGATCAGCTCGTGTCAATAATGATGAATCATGACCTACACTATTTTTTAATTGACTTGCAATATACTGAATATTAACCAGCATTATCACAAAAGACACAAGCAAAGCGAGGAAAATGACACACTCAATGAATTTGGACAACACAAATTGGGAACATTACAAACAAATCAAGTCAATATTTACCGGCAGTGGAAGTGTTCAGGGGCGGGTACAGGCCACCTTCAGCGATCTTCACGCGCTCTTGGAACTCTTCCGGCAGGTTGAAGCCGATGGGAGCAGCAGCTTCAGCAGGGGCACTGGCTGTGTCCATCAAGTCTAAGACAATAATAAAATATAGAATTAACTAAACATTTCTTCAATGAAATAAAGTTGAAGGTAAATAAACAAGAAATGCAATTCACCTTTTTCCTTATTAATCACAGTCCAGTCATCAGCTTTGTCAGGCGAAGCATCTCTAGGATATTCATTAACACTTGAAGCAGCAGACGTTTCGGTCCTAAAGGTGACGTCATCAGCCTGAGGCGCCTTTCTGTCTCCTTGACCCATTTCTACGTCATTAGCTGGGGCCGCGAAAGGGGCCGGAGTAGCGTTAGTAGCCGCGCTCTGAGGCTGAGCTGGTGGGGGCACATAAATGCCCTGTTCCGGCAAATTACGCAAGAATGATTGTATAAGATCCTTGACGTTGATGGCCGTCGGACCGTAAGGTCTAGAGGAGCCGAATGGGCATTGAGTCTGCGCACTAGCAGATGTAGTCGGCTCAGGTTGTTTCGGAGCTTGAGTGGATTGGGTGGTGGTCTGCGGCTTAGCCTGGGTGGCCTGGGGGACCTGTCCTTGAGTTTCAGTTTGGTTGGGTGTTTTAGTTTCCTCTGGCCTAGGTCTGTCTTCTCCGATGTCGATGTCCCCAGCAAGGTTGGCAAACTCGTTCATGTAAGTGGTGAAGGTATCAAGCCAGCTGACGCGTTGTTGTCTGCGGCGGCTGTGCTCGCCGTGCTCGGGGTGAGGGCCGTGTCCGCCGCGGTGATGCTTCCTCTCCCCTCCACGCTCGGCGCGGTGCTTCTTGTAGGGGCAATCCTCGGCGGCCATAGCGTTGGCAACCGACTTCAAGAAATGACGGGACCTTTTAATCGCAGCTTTAATGACTGTGCGCTGTAGACATAAAAAAGTAAGTTTATAAACATAATGACAAAAATAAGGTCTCCAATTATATTTTTTTACGCTAATATGAAAAGCGGTTTAATTACAATCCCTAATCTCAAATCCTGTCGTCATTCAAATTGCTTTGTTACTTACAACAGTCACGCGATTAGTGCAACAGATATGAAAGGGATATGAACATCCTGTACACTTACAGACATGTTCGGCGTGGGCACTCGCACCATGCAGTGCTCAGGGTGCTTGCCCGCAGCCTCGCATTGTGAGCACAAGTCGTAGTCATCGCACACGGAGCACTTGTAGCGGAACCCAATGACGGAACCATCGCAGGAGTCGCACATCACTCCATAGTGAACAGCTGGGGCATCAGGAGCACCTGTTAAATAAAACGACAAATTATTGGACGAACAGATGTCGAAAATAAATCCTCATTAGTAATGATTCGGTCCCTATATAAGAGGGAATAAAAGCGACGTCTAGGGAATCAAAACCATTATATTCAAACAGTTAGTAGATTTATCCTTACTGTATTTACTAATTCGCGACACTATGTAAGACTTGCCACAATCTGCAATTTCCTGCATTGTTAACATCATTACAAAAAATATGTATGTTTTGAATATTTATTAGATGCTACCAGTTTAGTAGGCAAACTTGGTCTGACTAAATTATAGTTTTTTACCAAGTGTGTTCAATTTCACAAATTAGTTATGGCGTTATTGTAAAGAATGTTTGCAATTTTCTGGTGACATGTATAAACAGGCTATTGAAATCCATGGCAATTGAATATTATCAAAGTTATTAAGTTAACAAGTGCACTTCATGGTTAACAACGCAGAAAATATTGGTGAACAAATCATTATTGTTTATAGACTTTGAACTTACCACTGGGATTGCCAGTTACGGCTGTCAAAATGATGTCACAGTCATCATCTTTGGCTTCCTCAGCCTTGCAGTAAACGTATAGCTTGATGACATCTCCACTCAACGCCTGCAGTGCGGTCATCACCTCATCATCGGATGAGACTACAACATCATCGCCATCCTCATCTGTGTGGGAAAATAGCAAACTAGGTATAATTTATTTCACTTAACAGACTGATGTGAATCTAAGAACAGGATTTTTGAGATATTTATAATTTAGCTTGGTCTAGGAAAACAGAGTAGCAAAATAGACAAAGGTATAACAAGTTGTTCCATTTGAGTACCACAATTATTATAATATTTCACTGCAATATTTAATTTTATCGTGTGAAAGTAATTTAGCATACCTACTGACCATAAGTACCTATATACCTAACCATTGTTGTCAATATTATGCCGGTAAATAAATGTTAATTTATCTGCGACTCTATTATGTTTAACACACATGGACAATTAACTTTCAAATTAGCACAATGATTGTGTGTATATCATTTGTTCAAGTAGGTAATCTCCCTATAATCTAACCTATCTATACTATACTTCACATCACATAGTATAATGAAGAAGTGCCATTTTTTCCCCTAAAGACTCTGAATCTACTGAAACAATTTGTTTTTCACTGGGAAGCTACACCATTGCCACGTGTAGTGGCTATACAAATTTTGTACAGGTACGGAAGAAGTTCTCTTGGAACACAGGTGAAACTGCAGCAAAACAGCTAATACTCAATATCCTACATGAAATTAGTAAGTAATTACCTTTCCAAGCTACAGAGTAGGTCTTTGTCTTAAGACCTGGGTACACATCCTGAAGCTTGGCGTTCAGGTAATGGAAGCTGGTGACTACACTCTTCTCAACACCAAATCTTCTGACTTCTGGCTGCTCATGCTTCCCCCAGAAGGTATACACTTTAAATGGAACTTGGTCCTCCATTGCTGAAATAATAATGTTTTTAGTGTTTTTGTTTTGTAGCAGCAAACACTAATAACTGAATTATAGATAAAGGATTATTGGAAAGTTCTCTCATGGCATAATTAATTTAAATTAAAGACTTAGTTCACTCTAAAATTAGATGATAGGTACATGATGCAATATTCTCAATTATTGTACTTTAAGATTTGCATATTATTATTGATTTTATTTTCGGTATATATTTGAGCAATATAGTAGTGTCTCGTACCTACTACAAATTATTCTTAATAAATAATATTTGATAGGTACCTACAACTCACCACAATTACTAAAAATAAAGGAGGCTAAATTGGAAAAATCTACTGCATATTCTGACTAATGATAAATGCACTATCTACTTTATGACTAAATAACAAAGAAACAATATTTTATCATAATACCATTTTGTTTATCTAAGAGGCCATTTTGTTTTACTTCTACAGTCCACTACAGTCTACAGATATAAACCGGTATATATTATACATTATTAGACCCAAAAGTTTAAAACAAAGTACAAGCACGCAAAAGCTTTAAATATTATAATTTTACTAAAATAAGGTACTCACCAGAAAAAAAACTTGAGTTAAAAATCTCAGAATTATAGCAAAATAAACACTGACACGTTAATGCGTCGCACTCGAATAAAGTTTCACAGTGAATGTTGATTATACGACGCAAACCTGTTTAATATATGGCTTCAAAATATTATGAATCATCAAATAGAACAGTTGAGAAAAACAATATTTGTTGTGCAACACAGCTGTCAAAATAAAAAGTCATCGTCGGCATTCCAGTCGGACTGTCATCCATATTAATAGAATTTTAATATTGTCTATCTTTGTCTTTCTTGCAGCAATGCGAAAACAGAATTGCATCATACTTGAAACATATGCTTAACCTTGTCTGAAAACTAACCAAGGATATGGAACGCTGTTTAATACATTCTGTTTTACGCAGTTTTTGCATATAAATTACATGGCTCAAAAAATAATGTTAAGTCTTTTATTGTTGGAAGTGAAAAAATCGACTTCACATTTCACTCTAATTTAATAAACGCGAAACATTATTGTGTATTATTTACGTGTATGTTTGTTGTTTTGATTGAATTTTGATGAAACTTACCACTCTTAGCAGTAGTTACAGCGTAACCAACAAAATATTTGTGCTACTTTTTATCCGAGTGCGGGAAATAGCCCAAGGATGGATAGGAGGATAGGGCATAGGATTAAACACTATTAAATCTAAAAACCTCAAAAAGTAGTTGAAACCTGGTACAAAATATAAATAGGTAGGTGCTCCCAATAAAGGGATAAGTAGTTCCAGGAATTAACTTAAATGTTAAAAACTAGCTTCAATTTTAATTTCTACAGAACCCTCTGTTATGGATATGCATTGAACCAGTTTCTGTATATTCATTTAATTGACATAATATAGTTAAATATTGATTAAAACTAAAAAAACATTATATAATTTAAAAATCTTGTGTCCCAGTGAAACTTGGCTTTGGGGGGCGCACATTACACAAATTCATATTTATGTAGGTAGGTACTTACTTACCTACATCGATATGAAAGCATAGTTCAATAGTAGGACAAATAAAACGCTTGGTCATCTCACACTAATAGGGTGAATAACAATTTTCATGTCTGATGAAATTAGTTGTAATACTAAGAAATTGTAAGGCTGGTTTAAATATGATGAAAAGGTGGTGAAATAAAAAAGACGAATAATAAATAAAAAGTTTATAACACATTTGAACCTATATAACATGTACTCAATGATATATAATATTAATATTTATTGTACTTAAAACAAATCATAGTCTAATCCTGGTGCTCCTTATTTGCCACGCTATTAGATGGTTTTGGCACATAATATTGTGGTTGATCTGCAAACTTAGGTGGACCACCTAATTGAACAGTTTCTGGTATATTCAATTCTTCATTTAATTTTTTAGCTAAGAAGTATATTTCTGCGAGAGCAATTACCAAGGCGCACATAACGCCTAGTAATAGCCTAAAACCAAAGTCCAGATTGCCGACCAACCACTCAACTCCTCTGAATCCAAAGAGAAATCCAGCAAATATTGAAATGATGAACTGTCCAATTGCTATTAGTTGGCGATTCATTTGTTTCACTGAAAGCAAAAAATCAAATCATGCATGACTCATCAACATTTGCTTAAGCATAATATTATATTGAGTAGTTTGACAGGTTATTTCACAACATTCCCTTAAAATAATACTTTTTATTCCTACAATATATGTATTTTCATAACTGGTTTGAAATGCAAATGTTCTAGATGTTTATTTGTGTTAAAAAAAATGCAATACTATAAAGACTCTGTCACAAACTTTGTAAAAGTCTCACTGATGGATAGTTAAACAGTAACACAGGCTATTATCACTAAAGGCTGTACTTATTTCTTGGGTATAGGAAATAATCGCGGAATGCGTGTGAAACTGCGAAAGACAGCTAGCTAGTCTCTATAGGACAAATGTATACTCACATTGATAAGAAATACTATCTTCGGGAACCTCATTCTAACATTATCAACAGATTTTGTCATCTTTCGATAATCCCTCGCCTCCTGTTGAGCCCTTAATTTCACGCACCTTGCCTCAAGAACGGGATCTCTTTTAAGTACTTGGTTTTCAGGAGTTTCAATGGAAGCTCCTTCTAATAAAACATGTAAGTATGGTACAGTTTTGTCACCATCTACATTTGATTTCCTTTTTGCTGGAGGTGTGCATTACAACCAGTCTACATCAGCAGTAGTTATATACAATTCAGCTTCTTGTTCGGGATCCTCTTTATTAAGCTTCTGCTTGTCTACAGATTTATCATCAGGCTCTGTCTTTTTGGAAGTTTCATTCTTTTTATTTTTTTCTGAACTCTCCTCTTGGGAAGTGTCCTTCTCAGTTTTCTCTTCTTCAATAACATCATATTTAGAGGAGTTTTCATCTGATTCTTCTGTATGTGTGTCATTTTTTGCCTCAACAATAGCTTTGATTTTATTTAGATTTTCAATATCATTGGTATTGAGATGTACTGGAGTCTTATTTGTATCTTCTTTGGTTGTTTTGTGGTTTCCTTCATATTCTTTTCCTTTAACCAGTCTTGCAATATTTATTGGTGTTTTATCATCAATAGATATAGTGTTAAGATAATTTAATAAATTTGTGGATGGGAAGATCTTAAGTTTGGTATCAACAAGGGATCCTATGGAATCCATTTTTTATTTAGCAATATTTAGTTTATGGTTGAGGTCAGCATACAAATCTCTTAGTTCTTCTTCTTTTTCTTCAAATGTATTGTCTATTCTTTGACATTTGAAGTTCATATCATCAATAAACTGATCCCATTCAACTTGTCTCTTTTCTTTGAGTTCTAATCTACGTTTATCATGCTCCTAAAAAAAATCCAGTTAATGTAAATAATTTGTATTTAGAGTAAATAATCTGGACCCATTTTTTTCTTGGTAAATATAAAGAAATAACATAATTATGGAAACCTTTGTTTATCATGATTTTAGAGATTAGAAGTTACATTATAGATTCAGATTAATTTTATTTGCTGTAAATAGATAATGAATAAATCTGCCTCATTTTGAAGGCATTACACATTTAGTTGGATCATTTCACAAGTTTTATGTAAAGATAAGTGTAGTTTTTGTATACCTTTCGTGCTTCCAGATAATCCTTCTCTACTTCGTCACTGAGCAGTAATGCTTGTTGCAACTTCTCTTTCAGTACTGGAAGACCTGTTTCTCCACTTTTGATAATCTTTTCTGCCTGGCTGTCTTTTATATCAGTCAATTTCTCAAGTATAGCAAACAAATTTTCTACTTCCCTGTCTCCACGCTTCTCCTAAAAGGTACAAATAATAGAATTAGTACTAACAGTAGCGCAACTTCTTTAATGTTTTCTATGTCACTAGTGTGGATCGAAGTTCTAAAATTCTACTTTTAAAAATCAAATATTTTACAAACTACATACATATTGAACTTTCATGATGATTTATGATTTTGTAGTGAAAAGGAAGTATTTCGCGATGCTTTACTGAGCTAGGAGTAGATTCCATCAACTATGTTGTGAGTTAGAGAAAGTAAAAAAAAATGATAAGTTATAATACTAGGCTAATGAATTAAAAGATACCTCAAACTCTTTCAGCATAAATTTTATTTCACCATTTAGGAATGGGCGGTGGTCGAATAATCTTGACCAGATTTCTCCGATTTCTGAAATGAATTAAACGTTATAGGTCATGGACACAAATTGTTACACTGTCGCTGCGAAATTACTAATACAATCTATTCAAATAATAGTTTAGTTGATGAACAGATTTAATAGTAAATCTTATCTTAAATATTACAGTTCTACAAAGCTAATAAAATCCACAAAATAAGAAATGTTTTTGTAAAACATGTAAATAAACAATATGATATTTGACTGAAACATTTCGTGTTAAAAGTCGTGTTAATCAGTTACATCGTAATTATTAATTTGTATGACATAAACTTACTACAAATGCATGTAAACAATAAATTTTAATCTAAAAAAATACGTAAGTAACGCCTTACACACCTCGTGACAGCTCCGTCATTATACTTTTTGTCGTTCATTTCATTCATTCTTGTCACAGATTAAATTAGTACACGTATGACTTCCGGTTTAAGTTCGGATATTTTAATGGAAATGAAAGTTACAAAATTAGTCACAATTTCATCCTTTGTCGAGCCCTTTGCCCTACGCTGTTGGTTGGGGTAGGCTTTCAGTATCTTTATAACTGTCTGCAGCTAAGTACGTGTGTTTTACATAGAGCAAATGCACATCTGATGTATGCATATGATGCATATCTATTCCTCCTCAACCCAGTTACCTGTCCAATCGAATACTCCTTGTAATGAGTGCTCAAAAAATACTAATGCAAATTGTGTACGTAGTAGTAGCAAATGGTTTCATACTTAATAATTTGATTACATATAAGGATTTTAATCAATTATTCTGTATCTTTTATATTATTTCACAATTGTCCTAACTCTTTTAATTATTGATAGCAAAATCGATTTGAACACTATTATTTACTCTGCTTGGTTGGTTTGTGAATTCGTAGATTTCTTGTGACAGATCGCAAATACGAAATATCCGAATGAAATGGCTCACATATGGACCGGAAACAGGTTGTACAACTTAACAAAACTTCTTTATCGGTCATTGCTTCACTTTCGGTCCCATCTTGCTTCATCAAAGTTCAATCAATTCAGTAACTTCATTCATCTTTGTTGAGAATGGGCGGTTCGTGAGTTGACGTATTTAGATGCGATATTGTTTTATTTGCGCAGAAGTGTTTCGCAGGTGAAAATGTGTTCAATTTGCATACCGATGTTCGTAAGTGTTGTGTGATTTGTTAACTATAGACGAATGTGAAGTTTGGGACTTAAACTAGTGGAAATCCGTGTTTGGCCACCATGCCGGGTCTTATTGGTATCGGTGAATTCATTGAGGAAACTCGAGAGGATTACAGTTCACCTACTACTTCTACGTTCGTTTCTCGCATGCCACAATGTCGTCAAACCATCAGTGCTTTGGAGGAGGTAATATAGCCATTTTAATTCGATAATTATATCAACAAATCTTAGCAGAACAGTTGTTGCGATAAGAAAACATTCTTCCTGTTCAAAAACATGGGTTCTGTAGGGATATACGAGTGCGTATGGCATGTTTTCATGCTGAAAATATACTGAAAAATGAAAGTAGGTATTGAGAGGCTTACGTTATTCATTTGAATAAAGACAAATAGCTGAAAACACATGTTTACTTGTTTGATATGCATTGCATTATTCTATTTCCTTTTATTTGTTTAGGTGGGTGTGCTTTATTCCGTAAATATTCATTTTGTTACGATGCCTGTGGTCTATAATAATAAAGCAAATGATAAGACCAGGGTGTAGGCGCGCCTCGACCTTGGGAACGCCTAACGCCCCCATGTATACAGAAAAAATACACACCCTGTTTGTGAATTTTGCCGACGTATTTATTATTACTGCAATGTGATTACGAATGACTATCGTCATGCGATACTGTTGCAGACACCTATAGCTATAGTATTCGTTACTTTTGTTTGATATGGGCTAATTAACATGCATGGCAGCACGGCAAATAATAATATCGTTTCAAAAACAAAATACAGGGTGACCTACGCTACGAATCTGTTGCATTATAACTGTCGAATCGGACCCCTTTTGTTGGTTTGTTTATAGGAACTTTTAACGTGTCGGTATAAGTCTGATTTATTCCCAAAAATAATCATAAAATTATCATTCTTTTCTAATCCCGGCGCCGTCGACAGTCAACCATTCATAAATCAATCACCTTTGATTTTTATTTTGATGCCAAAATTAGTCCCGAGTTCAAAAATGCATTTCGTGTTATGGGCTAATTTGAAAACATGCCGAAAATAGCTTCATGAATGAGAACGTCCGACGCTCGTAACATCAGTCCCTTCAACGAAATCAGTCGGCGGAATTCCTATAATGAAAATGATCCTCTGTGTGCTTATTCTGTTACAAGATTTCATATACAAATGATATTGTGGGTTTCATCTAATTGGTAAGTGACCAAGGTGCTATTTCGAGACAAAAGTTTACCAGACAAGTCCCTGCTGTAATAATGATTTAGGTTCTTGATATAACCGATTACCTAACCATTCCTTATCAGCTTTTGGAAAAATAATGCCAAAACAAATTACTATAAACTAACGTAGGACTTACATGCATACCTACTTAGGTACATATGGACAGCACCGATTTCGCGCAACTAGCGGATTTACGTGAAGGATGAAAATTACTGTTCTACTCTCATCACAACTCTCAAGATACTTGGGACGTCTTTCTCGAAAGTATTGAAGATATTGTCTCCGCAATGTACAAAGGAAGTCATTATGACTAACACCGGAAATACAAATTGGGGGGTCGACACGCTTGGCATCTGTCAAGTGCTCAAATGTCCAGGTGAACCCCGGCGCTACATTCTTGGTCACTGGTGTTACAAAGATAACGCACTCGATTTGAGCAAGCAAACGATCGGGGGGTTTCAAGGAATAAAGATAATTTGATTTTATTTGGAAAACCATCGGGACCATGTCACTAGTAACGATATCATTACAAAAACTATTATAGGTAGCTATGTTCATTACTTTTATTCCCCAATTACAAAACTCGCGAATTCTCTTGATAGGTCGTCAACTGTCAGAAGTTGTTGTTCAGAAAGCGGGGACCAGCGGGGTCAAGGCTCTCAGTAATTTCAGGCTGCGCTGAAACGTCGAGTCACAGAAGTGATTTTCTGCCCCTCAGACGCTAGACATTTCACTGAAATTCACATCATATCTTAATTTCGATATACATAGTTAACAAGACGTGATAATAGGTACATTCAAGCAATGGACTGACACAAAATCCTGGTCACGAATTTTCAGTCAATATTCAGCTTATGCAGCATTATTTACCATGCGGCATTATTCTACCTTTCTCAAACTTACTGTAATACTATAAACAAATTGGTGAATCCGCTTTGCGAAAATCGTGCGCCCTAAAACTTTTATTACAGTCGTAATACTAGTGGAAACAAAGAATTAACATAGTCCGCATAATAAACACCAGAACCGGGATTACGAGTTTAGAGAAAGTTCGACATTGATATCTCTCCGACTAGGTACATTGCAAAAGGAAACCTTGACCGGTTGGTTCGACTGATCGACAAACAAGTTTCTTGTTGCGGAAGTACTTTTATTTCATTTTATTGTTATGATATAGGCATCTAATAAGCTTTTGGTATTGTTAAATGAAAATTTAAATTGGGATAATTTTACTGTGAGATAAACCTGAACTTCTTGTAGCTTCTGTTAAAACCAGGATGAATGGATAGCTTCTGAAATCACCAGCAAGACTGTGAACAGCAGAGCCAAGAAACAAGTCCACAGTAGTGCTTGCACCAACTAGGCAAACCATGAAATCATTAAACCATCCTACATAACGTATAATAAACCGCAGCCGACCCAATATCCTTATAGGTACGTACGATAGAAGTGCAAAATTGCAACTAGATTCAAGTTATTTTCTGTTATCAAACTAAATACAAGCGGCGGTTTCCAATTTCCTGCGTGAGCCGACTGCAGACCAGTGGTCGTTATATCGGAACACGTTTCCTCTAACAAGTAAAACAAACTGCGATAGAAAGGTGGTACCTAGCTCCACGTAGGTCACTGGGTCGCTAGGCGTTCTTATGGAAATTATCAATTCAAAAATAACCATTTATGATCATACATGTATGGGACGTGTGCGTCTGGGCGGAGTGCTCATCATAAAATTCGTGTTTATTGAAGAGAATTTAGTTTAAAATATTGAAATCTGAACGATAAATCGTGTATGCAACTTTAAACTGCTTCACTGACAAAAGAGGAACAGTGAAATATAAGACTGACGAAAATATCCGTAATTTAGCTGTCGTACGCTTAAGATTATAACAAGGAATTAAATAATACCGTAGGTATATTGAAAACGTTCATGCGCATATCAATTCAAATGCTTCTGCAATTTCGTATGCATGTCATCTAATGAAGGCTTAATACCGTGCAGTGGGATAAATTGCGGCATAGCCCACAAACACGACAAAAGTGAATTATCTACTGCTGAGAAGTGTTATGTCTGACGCTCAGTGAATGCTGATGACATTTTGACGACAGGGACGCTTTAACGTACTTAGGCGATTGAGAAATGATTGTATGTATGTATGCCCCACTGCGGTAGAAAATAAACACAAACCTATTAGATGGTGAAACTAAATTGTTTTTACAAAAGCTCGCTAGGCTGAAGAGATCTTCAATGGTTAAGAATATCCAAATTTTAAAATAATGTTAACAAGGAAAAACCATAGCCTCAAAGTGACGAGTGGATAACTTATGTAATTTCAGCATCGTATCGTTTAACTGCGTGCGTTTAAAACATTTGGCTTAAAGCCAGCACGAGCTGGATACAAATTGAATAAACGAATCAGTACTTAATCACTGTCGGATAGTCGCCGAGTTCCGAGAAAGAAATAACCGACAATGGAAAAGGACTACATGTACGATAATACTTATACGACAGGTACTGAAATAATTCGCAGGTCTTAGCATTCATCTCATAATAAAATCTCTGTGTAAATGTACCCAAAAAAAGCCACTATTTAGTATCTTTCTATTTTTTGATAACATCTTTCGGATTCTTCATAAAGGCGTTTCGGTCTGGAAATTTTCCTTTTTAATTCTTAACTAAGTAATTAACTAGTGTGATAATAAAATAAATAACAAAACTCGAGATGAGCATGAATAATGTTAACCCATTTGCCGGTATGCTATCGGTTTCGTTGTTATAAGTGCGGTGTATGAATAGGCCTTAAAAGGTCAACAGCCAATGAGTCATCATCAATGCCACTATCTCGCGCTGCGCTGCATAGCGAAGACTTCGGCCACAAAATACATAGGTACAGAAGTCAATCTACATACAAAGCGCGTTCGAGTCACGCAGACATAGGTGTCTATGTGTGCGTGTTCACAGACGCGCTGTCTCAAAACAACTCAAAACAGTGCGAGCGCGGCTGTCGTTTTCTTGAGATACGCGCGCCACACACAAGGTAAATAAATGTGCACGCGTTCTGATACTAACTGTAATTTGACTGTAATATTTTTAATTTTAATAACAAAAGAAAAAGTAATAATGGAGCAACAAAAAGTCGTATTAAATTGTTCAGTGGACGGTTGTTTTAATACAACTATAAACAGTGAACAGTCGTTTTTTTAGTCTGCCGTATTACCTATAGTATGTACCTGCTTTCTCATATTTCGATGGTTCGTTTAATAAACGCAGTTGGTAGGTACCTACAGTTAGGTGGGTAGGTAAGCGCCCCGGCGCGGCGGCCTCTGGCCCAATGCCGTAATAAGTTTTGCTAGTGTCGACCCAGGCGAACTTCCCAACCTACCCTCAAAGATTATTACTAGTAGGAGTTGATAATTTTTGTAATCATGGCGAGTATGTTGTAAGGTAGACGAAATAAAACTAGCACATCAAGGTTTCTGTAGGCAGAAGCAAGCTTAGATCAGGCACTGTACATACCAACCCATTACACACAAAAATTTTTTCGCAAGTAAAGAGTAGGGTAAGTATATATTTATGAATAACAGAATTATAAATTGCGGTTTCTAAAAAAGTTCGGTATCTCGTTCAAACGAATTTCCTTTGAAAGTGTTTATTAACCTCTTGTAAGCCACATTAAATATTTTATTATTAGGTATTGGTTTATATTTTTCCTGTTTTATTCTCAATAATAAATCAAATAATTAGATACTAGTACCACTACCACGTTAGTTTTATGCGCATAAAAAAGTTGACAGCCCTAGCGCGACCGCCGAGTTTAGGCATGAAAAGTGAAGTACATACATGAGATTGACTTCTGTTCCTATTTTGTGCTTCGGCTAAGTAAGCACCTTAGATGCGGGGGACGATAAAAATATAAAATGACTCACCCATGGTGTTTATAGTGTGTTTATAAAAAAAAAAATAAACAGCACAACAGATCATGATTTATTGTTGGTTTGTCATACTTTTCTATGGTAAAATCTATTAGGCCTATAATCTAATCCTTAGGATCCCATAAAATAACTTGCTTAAGCTTTAAATGGTTTTCTCAGTACTTATTACACGGAAATCACTGTTTACGAAGAACTTTTTCTTCATGAAGATATTAGACCCAAGGTAGCAGTTCTGCAGCAATACTGAATGGCGTAGTTTAATCCACAGCAATGCAGACATGATTATGCATGCCGGTAGAACAGCATGCATTAGACTCGTCCCCTTCAGGCCCTCTGCGATAGAGTTACAGGCACTTGAGCACGGCAGGTTACTATACTTTAAAGTTTCTATGAAAAGGTACTTGCAACCCTCCTAGTATAGATTTGTTTGATGAATGTAGGTACACATATGTGACAAAGCTACTTAGTAGGGTACTTTCTGGGGTGCTTGAGCTGCCTGCTTTGGGTGCCTTTTTCTTAACTGTTTTAGCATAGTTTTAACTTGGAACAATATAGAAGATTTCTTGAAATGTCAACGTGGGTGTTGGTGGCTGGGAATTCATCAAAATACCATAAAGTACTAAATAAATGTAGACAGAAGACGAGCACCATTATATCACGTGGAAGAGGACGGTCGTTTACCTCACGCTGGTCACAATAAGCACCTATTCAATACAACACAATACGAAGAGTCCGTAAACGCCCCATTAAGGAACAGAAAGCGATAAACAAAATAATTTTCTATACGCATTGGTCGACATGGAAATTATAAATGTTTAAGAAATACATCAAGCAAAACAAATCAGGGAAAACCTATTGCAGTACGTTATTGTTTAAGACATAAAAGGCGTTAATCTTTTGTTCTAACAAGGCAATTTAAAGACAAAAGCTAGGGAGATGATAAAACTTCTGTGCAATTTGTTCGCTTTGAAGAAAAGTAATCGGAAGTTGGCCTGCAGAATTTAAGATGTTGTCTTAGGAGAAATTTTATATGACTTGAAGACCCTAATGCTCTGTGCATCGTAAACACATTTACAACAATTTTTTTTTCTTTAGTTTACTTCTCGTATAGATACTGTAGGGTACGTTTTTCTACATAAATAAATAACAATAAACCAGGTTGCATCACTTGGCAAAAATATAACTTCTCAAATAATGTTCGTCGACACAATCAGTTAATCAACTTTAGTTGTTTCATTATTAAAATAAAGTTAATGCGCAGTGGCGAGGGCATTCAATTGTTCTAAAAAGGCAAATAGTCGTGGCTATCGAACAGTATAATAACATGTGTGTGTTGTTCCTTGATCAGATGTGATAAAGCGAAAGTACCTGCTTGCTTACTCGCCGTGTTGGTACTCGTGGAACATTTTGTAATGAACTTTCTCTTTAAATGAGTGTGGGTGTGGTATTACACTCAAACTGTGTTTATGATCGATTACAGTAATCAATATTGTAATGTAAATTGATTTCTTATTTAGATTCTTATAACGAATCGCGTAAGTTGAAAAAACTAATAGTATGAGATCTCAGTTTCAGCTTTTCATTAAGAGGTAAATTACCGTATGTATTCCGTAGCACATAATTACATGTAGGTATGTATGTATTACATGAATCAGATAAATTAGATTCTTGGAAGTAAAATATGTACAGTTCATAATGAGTCACAAGGACAGAGAAGAGCAAAATTTTGTCTGGTTAAGAATAAAATCTTTGCATGAGTGTATAACAGGTTGTAGATAATTAGTATGAAAATCATAATCAAGCAAATATGAGTAAGCTTCCGCTACGCTGTATCAACGTAATGCATACATAATTTTATCTTAGTATTTGACAGTACATAATAGTTTTATTGGTATGCAGTCAAATATAGATTCAGTCAATGATAATGATAAACTATGCTTTTCGTAATATTTCACAAGTTCGCATGACTTACAATGCAATGTTCAGATAAAGCGGGTGCCAGTGCCAAAGTTAAGCTTACACCTGCCGCCGTTGGCAGCGAAACTTTTGCTGTATATTTGAATAAGTTTAACAATAAATATTAACAAAATAAAGTTATCCATTGTTTAGGTTACCTCGATGTAAAGTTCTGCTAGCTTCGCAATAATGATAACGTCATCTGACATTTTTAAATGAGTTACTTTTAAATGGGTTCACCCTACGCAGTCGATCGTAAGTGGCACCCAACGTGTTAATGTGTTAATTTGATTCGAACATGTGTTTACAAACAACATCCCTGGATAGACGAACGCGTTTCAAGATCACTGTTCTTGTTTGGTTATTCGATAGCGTAAACAGGATCCTAATACATAGTTGATGCGATAAGTGTTTTTGACTTCCTAACAATGTTTTCATAATAAACAAACCTGCGTTAGACTATATATCCTCCTTGTATATCAGACCAAAAGCAGATTCTATATTCTCGGTTCCCATTAGGATTCCTTTATGTGAGAACCTGGGTGTGGGCAAGTGAATTCAGAGCTAAAGAAGTGAATTCTGAGCTTCCAAGCTGTTCATAAAGACATTATTATTAATTTTCACTTTGTACAGCATGTAATATTTTACATTCAAACGGAAAATCCGACATAAAGGCTAAGCAAACATAGTTTAATCGTTTGCAGACACCTACTTGTATTAGTATTCATAGGGCGACCGAGCTTTCGGAAGCTTAAGTCTGCGGTTGGTGGCACGATTTAGTAAACCCGGAATCGTGTTGAACATAATTATTTAAAGAGTAATGATTTATTCAAAATCATAATTCAGTATCTTATTATCCAAAGAGTATTCTCCAAATGCCTCTTTACCCAATTTTGAATTTCGCAAAGCAAAGCAGAATTTATGTTTCTTCGGCGAATCTTTTACCATTCGGTCCCAAAAGCTCGTTAAATATACAAGGTCGACCGCTTTCGCTGCTTGTAGTCGAAATCCAGTTCAAATTACTACTGACGTTTCTTTTTGCAGCTGATGAGCCTAACGAGTACTTCGACCTACACTGGAGTTGAAGGAGTTGTTTTTAGATTTTCACTCGGGTTTTTATCATCTGATGCTGAGTGAACAGCAGTAATTTTTTCGATGTAAGGAATATTCTGAGAAAAACATCCGTTTGTGACGCATAAAGACACAGGAGCAACATTACGTGAAGTTACAATGCAGCTGAGTCACTGTTACCGTCATTGTGATGGAAACCTACGCTTTGTGTTATCTTTACCCATAGCAGTCAATGTTTTGGGATTTACCACCAGCTCTATAATTACAGATGTGACTGACGTTTTAATTACTTGGTTTGCCTGTTTTGAACAGCTGTCTATTTAATTGATCAATAAATTTCGGGAATGCCACATCTGTTAACCCCTTCATTACTGAAACCTGATATTTATTCGTACCATTAAAATATTCTTTTATGCAACCCATGTAGAGTATTTTTCCTTGTACGGCAGTAAACTGTCTGCCCGTTAATGATTGTATAATTTAATACCGTAGAGCAAAGAGATATGACCCATTTTCGGAAATCCTCTTTAGGACGTTAAGAGTGTACAGGTAGAGGTGATAGTTCGACCCGTAACAAGACAGAACAAAGGGAACGTATGTCTAGCGCTTGAACAACTACTATTGTGAATATACTTGGTTCTGCCAAACATATTGTTTATGTATACGAAGCATTTCAGGGAAATCGTAGTATCTCTTCTGGCTCGTTTTAAATAGAACCGACGAAGGGTCAAATTGTGATGAAGGCATATAAGCTTGATCTTTCGGCGGGAGGTTTTTGGTGACCGGACCATAACCGTAATCCATGGATGGATGTACTGATTAACTGACTTCTATCAAATAATTTGGTGCTCAACTGGATTGAAGATAGGTTGAGTAGATATACATAAAGTGAATTACGTACTAAAATGCGGACAGGTGGTAGAGCGAATAATTAATATCGTGTAGTTACTACATGCGTTTAAAAATAACTGAACGTTATTGATATGCCAGGATATATTTACCTTTATTATGTTATACACATAAATAATCGCTGTTATCTTACATTAGTTATGATTAATGCAGGTGCCGCATAGATACCAAAACCTCCAAGAATGACTTTGGTTATGTCACTGCAGGAGTTTTGGTGGAATAAAAATTGCTTTAGGCAGACATCTTTAGGACCGCTATTATTTGTTATTATCTTAATAGATTCAACGATTACAGAGGACGGTTTTGTTCGGCTGATGACGTCTTTTACGCAACTTTTCATGCGTCGTTGATCACGAGCAAGAAAGCGAATATTCTCATTGTGTTGTCTTATCTATTTCTTATTTATCATGTTATGTTTGGACAAATGCAAGATTATGCAAGTTTGGTAAGATAATGGAATTTTCTGGGAACATTACGTGTTTTCGAAGTCTTGTCTAGGCTGAAATAGATGAAGACTTATAAGGTATACGATTTCGTATTGATAATTCAATTTAAATTGTGTAATTTTTAAATATGTATTTCAAGCATTCATTTATTATTTGCCTGAGTTGGCAGGTGTTATCAATTTGCGCTAATAGAATGATTGCAATTTTAAAAGGTCTTGAAATAAAATATTGGCATGTCTTCGTATTGCGTTTGTATCATTACCAATAAACGCTTCACTGCAAACTGAAGGTACACACTTGAGTCAAACGTACAAGTCAAGGTGCAACGTCGATACGTGCAAGTTTTATTTTGGTGCGGGCCTATTGCTTAATTCAGGGGGACCATTGATTAATCGCCGGCTGGGGCGACAGATGTTCGCTGTGCTCCCAAACCGAGTTGAATGGCTCGTGGCTCCTATTGTAAACGAGTCTTTATGCCGCTGACAGCTTGTCCACGTAAAAAAGTTTTAGCCAATCCAATGTCGCAGTCCCAACGGCACAACGGACGTTTATTCTGATAAAAATGTTTGATTTAAAACGGCACCAGTAAAATAAAGTCTCGGCGTATGTTTTATGTTTTCTTTATCTTGTTCCAGACGTTGGATTTCGACCGAGATGGCCTCACGAAGTTGAAAAAGGCGATAAAAGCAATACATAACTCTGGAAATGGTAAGTAAGGAATAAAAGGTCTTAGTGAAACACTGGGTTAAATCTGCTCAGTTCTTAAAACAATAAATGGAAGGGAATTAAACTCGATACTATCCAACATTTATAAACATATTCAAACCATGCTTCATCCAAAAAACATGAGACTATGCATGTCTATATGCCGCAATGTATCCACAGGGCAGGTATATGTGGAATAGGAAATGCGAAAGAAAAGCTAATAATGCACTCGTTTGGTGCGGAACGGATGGAAACCGGACAATATACTTTCTGATGGGTTTATTTGTATTCCCGTCTCTAGTGGCGCGTTTTACAGGCGACACGAGAGCGACTGCAATAAAAATAGAAATAGAGGAAGTACCTATACGGAATGAACAGCAGACTAGAATAGATGAGATATCCAATGCATGTTTGGTAACTTTAAAAATAAATTCCATTTTGATACTTGAGAATGAAACTCGCCCGAAGTTCATAATATGTAGCAAATCAGTGTCAGTACATAAAGGTGTGGTTCATGTCTTGGGTTATGTATGTGATACGAAAGTAATCTTACCGAATAAATAATTGCGATAAGGACTATCCTTACGTTTATCTTTTAATTTTCAATCTTCTCGATTTAAAATTAGGTATGCCAATAATGTGGTTTAAATGAACACAACATAGAATACATATTATAAGTTGAAATCATTCAATATTTAATTTCAGTTTCTCTTTTTCCCATACTTGTCGATGTTGGGATAACTCAAAACTGCAAAGGGCCTAGGTACTCAATATTCAGAACTATAGGAACTACTAATGCATAGCTTAGGCCAAGCACAGAACCGGCTTGCTAGGACGAAAGGCCGTTCAACCCGCTGAACTAGAATGACCCAAATATCGCAACAAATAGTGCTTGCAGACAGACATTAATGCATTATTTGTAAACACTTCCATTCACTTGTGTTATATAATTTATGGCTTATTAATAAATTTACTATGACATTCTTTCATGTGCGACGATTTTTATTGGGTTTTGTTATGAGTATCAGATTAGCGACGAATACACAGGTGAAACATGTTGCACCTATGCGAAAAAAATGTGCAGTAACCAACGATCCAATTGGTGAATAAATGTAACAACAAACGAAAGACTTACTATCAAAGTAAAATACTGTTTTCAATCATTTAAAGTACGGTTTCTGTATTTGAACAAACACGGATTGTAATATAAACTGATTCGAGTCGCGGTGGCCGGTCACACTCACGAGCGAATTTCCCTTCATATGCGACTTGTCAAGGAAAGTAGGTCGAACGTCTGGTTTCGCTGGCTACGCTATAACTGGACATATTAGATTATTGTTTCGGACCCTTGATATATCATATGTACGTACATTGTACACCTCGCACCTGCAGTTGTAAGTCCACAAGTGTCATGTCATGATAATCGTGATATACGCTAGCTGCTGCAACATTTCTATTTCGCGTAATACGGTCCATTTCCTCAATTAAAACTGTATGTACTGTACTGATAAGATATTTACGCGGTTTGTCTTTACCGTGCCGTAATTTACGCGTACATGTCGTCTTTATTTTACTTGATGTAGTAAGTACACCACAAAATTATGCAGTTTCCCGCCCAGTTGAAGTAACTTTACTTTAAATAACCTGAATGAGAAAACAACTGCTCTATTCTGTTTTATAAATAGAGCGATTTAGTTTTTTTTCTAAGATGTAAGTACAGGTTTGTTGAGTGCAATTCCATCGCGTGCTAGGGTTTGTTTATTGTGGTCGCGTTAAGCGTCGTGCCGCGGGCTGCGTCAAACAGAATGCTCGGAACTGGTCGTGCGAGTTCGGATTGTGCGCTGGCGCAGCTGGCAAGGTCGTGCGCACGGCGAGCACGCGCTCGCAAAAACAACCAATCAAAAACACCAACATTCCTACACAATGATGCAGTGTTTAGGTTTAGGGAAGATTGGTTTCCAAAGTTTACATTCTCAGAAACGGAATAGGCAGGCAGGTAGAAAATAATTTCCTACTTCGATATTCGCAAAACCAAGTCTGCACACCTATTTATTCTGAAGCCTTAATGGTGGGTGGAAGGTCGCCGTCTTGGAGCGCATCCAACTATACACAGGGTATGAATGTTATAGTTAGATTTTTTTGGTTACTTTAACCGTATTGTTGATAAGATACTAAGACTGAGCTTTAGCCGGCTTTCGTTCATCATCATCATTTACTTTGGTACCACGTATTTTCTGGTCACGATAATTTTATACCCCCTGTCTTTGGTAATTTAGGCGATCAGAACCCCTCGGCGAAAAGCCCAAGGCTATGTAAACCTCATTTTAAGTGGGAGGTAAAAGAAGAGCTCTACGGAGAAATTGAATGGCGTGAGGTCTGTGCTTTGCACTTAAATATTCAAAAAGCGTCGGCGGGATTGAGCTAGGTAAATGTGGGCCGCGACACGGATCTTAAAGGTTCATCAGTTGCCACCTTGTTTATTTTTAAACAGGACCCATGATCATTTGGTATTTTTTGAATTTAGTTTGTTAAAATTCATTTTTTTTTTCATGTTATTTTATGATTTTCTATGTTTCTCATTAAATATAAACCCTGAAACATGTTCGTAGCTTTTTTCCAAGGTTTATTTATTAAGTTGAGAATCAAATAAAACTCAAGCAATTAAGTAGGGAACACTTACGCCTGCCGAGAGTAATAAGCTGCAGTTAAGCGCATCTAACTTTACTAGCGCTTCTCTTTATAGCGACCGAGTAAATCCGACTGGAAAACTAATTAAATGTCCGGCGGCTTAAGGAACATAAAACGGAGTTTCTGTCGAACAACCTAGAAACTTTGTGAAACAGTATTTTTCACGGACAAAAAACTGCTGGCATTGTCAGATTAATTCTTCTGATTTACTGAGTCTCCTGGGGTTTATGCTGCTTCAATATTTATCAACTGCATACCCTTAATAGATTTGAATCCGAATGTTCTTCTATTGGATCGCTTGCCACCAGGTTAAATGAAAAATCCCTCCCATGTCTAACTCAAAAAAGTTGATAATATCTATCAATATGCGAGATCTTAATTGGTACTTAATGAACTATTGATGTGAGGATCACTAAATTGAATGACCTAATGTTACTTCTTCATCGTTTGTTTTGTAGCACACGTGGACAACGAGATGTACCTCTCCCGGGCACTGGAGAGGCTTGGAGGCAACGCACTCAGCAAAGACTCGGAGCCCGACATCGGCGCTGCCTTCTTAAAGTTCGCAGTCGTCACTAAAGAACTCTCCGCACTCATGAAAACACTGGTATGTTGGTAATATACATAATTTAATTTTGTATGAAAAATATTATATTTCCATTTGCTTTCCTAAAACCATTGAACCGGAATAAAAGAGAAAGTTCTATGACAATTTGGACTTCAGGAACGATGACTTCGTTTTTAGCTTCGACACTTCCTACAAAATCGGCAGATTTCGTATGCATAAACATTTTTAACCTGTCTAAGACAAATAACCACGTAACAATATGCAGTTTACTTGAAAGAAATTCGATCGTTTTCTAGTGATTATGTGCTTGAGTGCATTAGACATGTGCAATTGTGCACAATGCATTACTGGTTATTGTGGTATAATTAAACTGAAGACATTTTTGAGATTCATTCAATTGGACGGAAAGTGTGATAGACATTCTTGTGCTTATGGATTTACTTCTAAAACAGATTTTCTATTTTCACTACACAACAGCAAATGGTGTCCTAGATTTAATGTTTGCACGAAACTGTAGCTAATACGGCCATCGACCGACATAATATGTTTATTTACGAGCTAAAAAGTATGACACATAGCATTTAATACTTTTTTCAACAATATATTCAAATGTATTGATACAATTGTCGTTGCTGGTGATAGTGGTGATGACTGGGGCTTTCCCTAAATCTAACGTTGTAATACAGTTGTGATTGTGAAGGCAGGTTATCAAGGTAAACGAAAACAAACCGCAACATCTAATAAATGTGAACCTACGGTGGTATACACATATATACGTGATTTGGAACGATGAACTTGCGGTTACTAGTAGAAAGTTTAAGTGTCGCACGTATCATAAAGTACCAAGACTTTCTTGTAAAGAAAATAAAAAATAGAGAGTATATTCTGTCAAAACCATTATTACCTTCGTGTGATTACGGTTGAAAAGTGAGTTCAAATCATGCAACTAACCACAATGTATTCGAAGCTACGATTTGAACAAATTGCTGTGTTTATGGCTTTATGTTTGACTATGGGGAATGGATTTGTATGGATTTGGTTACCAGAGTGTTGAATCTTTGTAACTTTTCAACGAAATCCTACAGGAGTATCAAGTCGCTCATCAACCCTCAATCTCAATGTAATCAGAAGCCGTCGCAACAGCAAGCGGAAATTATACTATTGAGGGAGCCTGCGGCGGATGTCTCGCAAACATCTCGTTGTGAGGAGGGAGAGCGGCCCGACTCGAATATAGTCCGCAGACGGAATAGGCTCGTTATACGCCATAACTCAAAATTAATTGAAAAATGGCGACAATTTCATTACTGATTTATTGCTTCTCGATGACGCTTTGGGAAAAGCAATTTCTACTTTCAGATTTATATTTCTATTGGTCTGTTGATTTTAATAATAGTTTAGCAGATTTATTGGAGGTTTTAATAACAAGTGCAATAGCAATAGCTCTTGTCTTCATCCGATGTTCCGTGCCCGTCACGTCGTTTTATTGCATGCGATTTACTGCACGTATGTATGAAATTAATTGAACATTATTATCATTCCATTAAGAGAGCATTGTATTCAATTTAGTATCGTAGAGATGATATTAATCAATCCCCTCCAGTAATTGATATTGTGTCCTTCAATATAAAATAGCCCGTTAATTGAGTGGTATACAAAAATAAACAGCCATAATAAGGCTTTACTAGCTACGTTATCAACATTAGATCACTATTCTGAATGGGCTATTTGTGTGCTAATAGGGATGTATCTTACCGTCTATCTAGGGCAAGTCATAATCAACTCGGGTTAATCATTTCCAATACCGCTCGCTTACGATGAGCAATGTTTTATGGATGTGTCTTAAACATACCACTGCATGACCTTATACTCTAAATATTGTAATTAGATCTTCATTTTAGCACTTTAACGAATGGTCCTTCTTGGAAGGTGTGGCTATTCAATACTCAGTTCCAAACGTGCGATAACTGACGGTTGACGCAGATAGTGGTGCGTAGGCGCACAGCAGATTTGCTTGTAAATGGGTCAGGGTGATGACACGGCCTGGCTGATGTTGCTAGCCAGTAAATACAGTTGATGTTGCATCGTTAAATTCGTAAACCAAATCCTGTTTTGTGTAACGTACGCGATTTACTTCGCTATTGCCGTTGCTAATAAACATATTTACATTTGTTCTAGCCACAAGAGCTAATTAGGGCGTGGAAATGGTCAACAACCGATTCAAACTTCCATTCAAGCGTAATGTTTTATTCTAGCCTCAATAAAAATAAGTGCACTAGGTACTTATAATACTTGTTGATAAAGAACCAAGAGCTTGAACCTACCTTACAAAACTTTTTTATCATTGAGTTATATTATTATAAATTATAACGTTTTAATTCTGCTTAGTTAGGTAGTTCAAAAGTTAAAACCACAATTTCGTGCAAGGGTCCAACCTCGCTCCATTTCTGTAGCTCTTGTAATACGTGCCAAACTCCCAACTGTATTGCGCAGAATCCTCGACCTGCCCTTGACATGTTGAGCTGCTCCTTTGTCCTTCCTCATCGCTCCCTGATCATGTGTAAAGTTATATCTTTTGAACCATATGGAACTATAATTTAGAGTCCTATTATAAAGACCAACTTGCTGAATTAAACATATTTTCTTAGTCTTTTAGGTATGTTATTGACTTCAATTGGCGGTAAAGATTTAGCGGGTTAGGTTCTAACTCTTTCTGCTTATGATCAGTGTGCCAATGTCAAAGAAGTAATTTTGTATAATTAGCTCATACATACAAAGACAACACGATAGCAATTTGTTGCTATTTATGTCTGCACAGCCATACACGCATGTTATTCTTGCATATATGGCTTCTAACGATAATAACGCGTATGAAGCCACGTCGCTTTTCTTAGTGAACAGACACCTGAGTAAGTATAGTTTTTGCAATCATATACTCGTTTTTATGTAATACTTTTTATGAGCTATATGAAACTGCATCGTTCCAAAGTAAAACTTGTCCTGAATTACTCACCGATGACTGGACAAGTTGTCGCGTTTCGCATGAGGAGATTGCCGCTCTCCGCTCCGTTTACCACTCCGAATTGTGACTGTTACAGTAATCATAATAATATGTATGAGTTGTATGACTAAAGTCACTTTAGCTTCGCTATTTGTCTGCTCTATTCGCATACTTGTCTGTGCAATCAACTTTTATGATCATAACAACAATTTTGTGCCTTTTGGTCTACACGTCGCATATCTTTGTTCAATCGGATCAACTTTATACAAATTCCATAATATTATGGATTTTCCACTAACACTTGGTAGCTCGTCTATAATGAAATGGCTAATTGTAAAACTTTGCTAGTCTTCTGGAGTGAACCATTCAAATCGCTCACGTTATTAGATGACTTCGACGAGAAATTAATTTCCGTTCCAGCGTCGTTCCAGATAATATAATCTATACGTATTAAGTATCTCTAATATCCAAATACAAGATCTTATTTCCAAAGTATCTTTTCGGATTTTGTGAAAGTTTAATTATAAACATTGCTTCTAATAGGGTATCTCTTATTTCTACTGTTAAATTCGCTTTTACCACTGTGCATAAATATTTAATCAGGTAAAACAGGCGCGGAGTCCTCTTTGTTTTTAATTTATTTACGAGCTTTTAATCAAGCCCTTTAAGTCTTAACACTTTGTTATGTTGTTAGGAATCTATTAATTATTTTTACCGAGTTATTTCTTTGTTCTCCGAATATTTGCAAAAGAGCAATACATACGTCGTGCATAGGTTAACGTGATAAATTCATTGTCTAAATGTTTAACAATTCTATGGTCACTAGTAAGATAAGTAAATATGAAAGTAATATCTAATTTCCCTGCCAATTAAGGGGAGTTACGTGGACTGCGGAATTGTTGGTTAGTTCATTTAATTTTCGTTGAAATGATGATGATGATGTCCTCCTAGCCGATTATCGGCTACGGCGGCTGTTCTCATTTAAGGAGATCAGCCAATTGCGCAGGACATATTATAGTGCACAAACATTTGCGCAGACACAGGTGCACTCCCTATTCCTTCACTCTCATAACCCGATGGGACGGCAAATCCGACACGACCGGAGAGAGATCAGGCGCAGGACCGACATTTACGTGCTCTCCGATGCACGGGTGTATCAATCACCAACTTCCAGGCTCCGGGCTGCTTTGTGAAAGTCTTCTAAAACCCACAAAGCGATTTCGGCCCGACTCGGGAATCGAACCCGAGACCTCGTGCTCAGCAGCCGCACTTGCGACAGCTAGACCAACGAGGCAGATAGATTTCGTTGAAATACAGAGTAGAGGAAGCAATCAAGGAAAGTTCAACCTACTGGGAAGTAGCTCAAGTGGAGCTACGTAGTTGAAATTAACCCCTCATAATCGTGAAATTAGTTTGTACTTTTTTACCATTTTGAGGAGTATATTATGTTGTTTTACGTGTTTAGCAGTTTTTTTTATATGTATATCATTAGGCATCAGTTGTTCGCCTTTTACATGATAATCGAAAAGAAAGGCAAAACTTTACCTGAGTAACTCACCTATGTATCCGATAAAAACATTATTTCATATAATTATAGATTGAATACCTATTTACCTGTCTGGCAATAGTACATCGTTATGGTAAGCCCCATATTACCTCACCAAGGGGGAAAATCTAATAAAAACATGTCTAATATGTGTAACAAACATTACCGGTATTTTAGCGTGGGATTTAGAATTACCATACAATACAGTAAAGCGTACGGATCGCACGTGCTCTCAATTCAAACAATGATCATTGTTACAATACGTAACAAGTACAGCAAAAAGTTCGTTTTGCACCTATTTTGTTAATTCATTACGAGCTTAATTATGTAACAGCTTTTGTTAAATCTTCTGTGGGACTTTGTAGATGTCGAAGGTCAGGTGTAACAGTTTGATTGTTATCTTTAGACTTGCAACTTTGCAACTAATGACAATTTAAATAATTATTTATTTTATAAACAATTCATTATGATTATAATCAATTATTATAAGAGCCAATCGATCATTTTTCAAATAGAAAATGTGCTGCCAACAAAATGAAATTGATAATATGCAATGAAAATAATACATAGATAATAATGTTCATTGTATCATTTAAATTAATCATACAGTAAGCCATGCATTATCTTTTTATATTTTTTTGTTGTCGATATTGGATGAGATATTTAAAGTTAAACTAGCTTATTGACAGCTTATAACAATGAAGAGTAATATTAAAGCTATCGACTTCTCGCAAAGCCTTCAATCCCCATGATGCTTGTGCAACTTCATAGAACGTGGAAAGCGAAACCTGGTAGGTAATTCAATTCTGCGTTCAGATAAGCGTTCCGCGATTAATCGAGCGTGTTGGTGACGTGCCGCGATGGGAGTATCGCGTGCGGATAACATTGTGTCCGAGTATCGACTTGTTATCGAGATTGCGCCAGATTGCACTTCCAGCCCGCAGCCATGTGCTACACATTCGCTGAATTGATTAACCTTGTGGAATGCCAGTTTATTGCAGTACTCACCAATTTCTTTAACCATTTGTTGTGCCTCACTGCTCCAATTTCGATATCTGACTTGTCATTTTGTGAAACTGACCATTTTCATGAGGTTTGAAAGTGTTTTGAAACTTGTTCTTCAACATAACCATCAGCTTCATTCAGCAGTGAACTCAGTTTTTCTAGAACATGTCACATCAGACAATTTTAACATAAACAAGTTCTAGTTTCCCTGTGACGTTATAATTAGCGGAACATTCAATGGCCAGCAACAATGTTCAGGAAGGGTTTCATTGTGAACATCAACCCTTTGTCCCTCATTCCCTCCCGAGACTCGTCTGTCAGAGACGCATTCGCTTCATTGATTCCATAATCGACCCTCCGTGAATGGGGCTTCCATATAGCGTGTTGACTTTTTGTTCTCATCTGTTTAATTACTTTATCTGCTCAACTCATTATTGTTACTGACGTTCTTAATGATGTAGCATGTCTCATTACGTTGTGTTCATGTAATGATCCGTTTAAAATTGTCTAAACAATAGTAATGATGCAACTGTATTCTTTCATACAGTTATAAAGAAATCATTTCATATTGATAATATTAACTATGAATGCGAGCAATCACATTTTCTATAATGAGGTCAAGGTCTCCATTCGATACTCTTCTGCCAATAGTAGTTACTCATATCCAAATGCACATTTGAGTTTCTCAACCTGGCATCATTATTCAATTCACGACACGACGTTTGGCGCCTATTCGGGCGATGCATTTGCAACCTCGTGAAGCGTTTTGTCTGTCAAAACTGCGCTAGTGAAGCAACTATGACAACACATCGCAGTAAATGACCAGGAATGCTGATATTGTGAAACGTAATAAGCTGTATATAATATGAGACATATTTAGATTATGTAATGGTTACCCAAAAAATATTCATGTTTCTATCGAATACAGCAAAATTTTCATGGGACGGTAAAATATCATCTTATTGCTTGTTTCAGATGCAAAATATAAACAACATAGTTATGTTTCCGGTCGATAGTCTTCTAAAAGGAGACTTGCGAGGAGTAAAGGGTGATTTAAAACGGCCTTTCGATAAGGCGTCAAAAGACTACGAGTCAAAGTACCTGAAAATTGAGAAAGAAAAGAAATCGCAGGCTAAAGAAGCTGGTCTCATCCGAAGTGAAGTGACTCCAGCTGAGATAGCTGATGAGATGGAGAAGGAGAGAAGGTTGTTTCAGTTGCAAATGTGTGAGGTAAGTCAGTGTCAAGTTACATTACAATTTACTGATCACATTACATTACCGTTCAATCTGAAGTGTTTAAAAACGAAGCAAACAAACCTCAGAGTATTTAAGTCTCAAGTATAAATAAGACTCACCGTTTGTTTAGCTTTTAACCGCTCGCTCCTTATTTGTTTTATGTGGCAGCTTTATTACGTCTAGTCTAGTTTATATACGTGTCGAATGAAAAACTACTCTGATACCATTAACGTATTTAATCGTATTGCCTCTTCTCTTAGAACGAATGAGGATGATGAGTTTTCTATCAGGGATTAACAATATGGCCACTGCTTTTCTTGAATTTCTTGCCTCTATGGGTAATTATGTTTCTCTTGATTTCTTATTCAAACTATGCCTTGAAATGCATTGCTGCCATAGTGGGGAGTGCATAAACCGCAATTACATAGCAAACACTGAGCTGTGTGCCAAGATGGCCAGCATAAGAATTGTAAATATGCAGAGTCAATGAGTTAACTATTCATTTGACGAAATAAACCATGCCTTTTATGATACTGTTGTTCTAGCTAGATCTACGTTTATAGCTGTACTATACGATCTTTATCTACTTATGCGAATGCGTCCATCTTAGTAGACTTTAAAAACATTCCGATGTTAGTCCGTTTTGGACTCAATGATGATTATCGTGTAGGAACAAGGAACGTTCAAGGATTGTAAATGACACCGTTACCCGATTGTTGGACCTATCATTTTTACAAATTGGAATACGAAATATTCCTTCTTCTTTGAACATTTGCTCATACCTACTTTTATTAAAATGGATATGTAATTCCAATACTTTTCCACGAAGTGTGTGCCTGACACCGACTGACATTTGGCCGGTAGCCCAGCTTAGCCAAAAGGTGGATAATTAATAATTGGCGGTGGGCAATTTGTGGCTTCATTTCACACGCCCCGCGGGCAGGACCTGTTGGTCGCTTACCAGTTTAATAAGTCATTTATGCTTATACCGTGCTGTATACCAACGCCTTCTCATTACACTTTGTAAATGATCGCTCTGGGGCCAACGGCGTATAACAAATGGCTGTACTTTGTTAGACAAACGATGAACGGGATATATGTTCTACAATTTATGAGCCTTACATAATATTTCGTTGAATAGGTTCACTTATATCAACATTTGCCGTACATAATAGATTTATGGAATGTAATGAATTGGCCAACGAGATCCTCCGTGATATTGACAGGATGTTGCTGTTGACACTGGTACTCTGTTAACTGTGTGAATGACCGACATAACCCTTGTCCAACATACTTTACGCATTACTCTCGTCGGGTCCGCAGTTACAAATACAACGTTAATTAATGGAACAGATCGCGTGACAGCTGTTAATGAGCGTGTCACTCACACGTGCACTTATTGGTGATATATTGTATTGCCGCGCAAGCACTGCCTTTGATGTTATAACGTAATGAAAATGTTTCAATAGCTTATCGATTTGACCTACTTTATCAAAGCTTTTAACGAGGGATATGTATGTACGTAATATTTTTACAAGCTCCTGCACTTTCTCGATAGTCAAATCTACTCTGTAGTAGAGAATAGATAAAAGGTGACGCTGATAAATTGTGGAAGTAGCCTTACCAAACAAAATGCCGAGATAAACAATGCTAAGCTTACTTGTGGTAAAGACAAGTAGGCTTTGTGCGCGTGCAACCAGGAGTAATGACCGAAAGAATAACAGTCGCAGCCGCATCATGTGCAAGCCTTGTGTCCCAGAATGCAATTAACAATGCGTATGTAACAATATATCTGTCCGTGACAGCTATTTACCTACGCAGCGTTACTGTCTCCGTACAATAGCTGTAGCAATAGTAGCAATGTGGACACCACTAGTGCCGTTATGCGTATAACCTGTATCTGACAAAGGTCGTATGTCCATTGGCAATGACACTGCTTTACAGTTATATTAAACGTACGTTGCCAAAATTTCTGACTCTATTGTTCACATAAATAATAAAATTGGAATCGGATTCTATTGTTCAACTTAACAACTTGGTGGGCGGTATTGTGCCAATTTTTATACATTTTGCTCTTTGTTTTATTTACTTTTGTTTAAGACAATGAGTATTGAAGAAACATGCTACATCCATGTTAGGGAACAACGTCTTCCAAAGACTTTTTTTTCATACAGCATGGTGAGTGTCTGCTTGCATTATTAATTATCATAGGTATTTTGAAGAGTTTCTAGTCTTCATGTCAATGCTATTTAATTATCCAGAATATTGAATAGTACGTAATTGCGTTTTAATTTATACATAGGATTGGTGTTTGTAGTTATTTGCTACTGTTCTCGATAAGATGATAATATTCGCCATTAGCATATACTTCCAAGTTGGGGATCGATCGCTGAAAATGGAATTTTCCGAATGTCCAATTCAGAAGTACCTACATCCTAACTCTAGTTGATATAGAACGTGTCATTTTACTAACGCTATCGAATTTATTATTAGGGCCGCATAGAAGCGAGAGTCAGTCAATATATTTATGGTGGTGGTGTATTACAATTGGTTCGCTTCGCTTTAATAGTGCACTCGGAAACAGCAATTGATAAAAACTTTTCACGGAAATCAAGTAAAAAGTAAGTACATAATTAAGAAATTAAAGTTAATATATTAACTTTATTGTGGTTTCTTAATAGCTATAGCTCCAATGCCTTAGCAAAAAAAGAGTTTTAGTCGTAACAATTGTTATAGATAGATTTACAGTGTCCTTACTGCACTCTGCGGGCGAATATTGGTAAAGGTAATTAATTAAAACCAATAAATGCAATAATTTTATCCTGTTAACGCCACATTTAGATAATTTGCTGTCAAAGTCATATTTGAATGGACTGTAGCTGTGTCAACTTTATAATATGTAGCAGAACAAACGCTCGTCCCTTCCAATCCCTTTATGATATAAAACAGTGAGTGCCAATCGTCTCTTGCATAACATACGCGTCTCTGCGGTGCTGAATGCAATGCCAAATGTCTCGGTAAATATCTTTAGCTGCGACAAACTTGCCAAATGGCACCAGACAGAGTTCACGGGCGAGTTGCTAAATCACGGCGAGAACAACAGAACAACGAAATTAGGCATTAACTGCGAATTTTTATAACCTATCCCTAAGTTGTTTTTCGATTAGCGATTGAAATTTTATATAAAGCTAATGTCAGAATTCAATCTCTCATCGCAAAACAAAGGATAGATCGCCTATTGAAATCCGCAGTAAAACAATTGAGGTAACGTTATCTAGTCTATCAAGGACCATTGGCATTTGTTTTCAATGATGAAATAAGAGCCAAGTACTTTAGAAAGCGAATGCTTACAAATTCTATGAATGTTATTTATTTGTGAAGACTTGTGTGTTCATATAACTTCTTGTTTGTTCGTTCACTGAGGCACGTAGTTGTGCAGGAGTGAGGAGATGCTGGTTTATTTAGTAGCTTCGTACTTTATGCTAGTAAATAAATTACAGTCTATGAATTTAAAACGTCATTGAGTGCAATACACTACACCTCAGTTCGTTCTACAGCAAGTCTATTTACAATAGTTACTTACTATTCGTGAAAGTATCTATGTTCTCTTCTTGTGTATTACTATATTCCTCTTCTTGTGTAGTTTAAGGAAACGACATCCCTCACCCTCATCTACTTAAGTATCATTCTAATTCCGATGTATGAGGTTTTTGCATGAAAGAGTAAAAAACGGAACCATACAAAACTTTGGCGTTTAAATAACAACGTTGGGACTTGGGACACAGAACATATGAACATTTTACTTTGGGGATAGACTGTCGGAGGAAATATGATACAATGCATGAAATCTAGTTACGATCAACTAGCTGATAGTGTATACCTAGTAATTTACGCCAGCACAAAAATGACAAATGCAATTCTTACAGCAGACAGTATTCTTAACAAGAATCAAAACAGCTCTCCGATTCTTTAAGGTTTATTTTCCATACCATTGGATTTTTGCGTTTCGATAACATTGGTTTGTGACGTTGCGAGAGTAATGACCTGTGAAAAGGAATCCTAAACTTCGAGGAGTAGGGGTACTTGGGTACTTTTTATACCGATATTGAGAACTTTATTGAGAGTTTTTCCTTTATTTGTGTATCCGAACTGAGCCGAAAGTAAACTCTTTGAAAATAGAACACACGAAGATTTAGGAAAAACTTAGTCAGTACATACCTATTTAGGTATGTACTGACTAAGTTTAGTACTTTCCTTTTGTAGTTTTAGTACCTACTTGAATATACGATATATGAATATAAGATCTATTCAGACATTAAACAAAAGTGTGCAATTTTGATTTCTAACTATACTTCTCTACTTGCCTGGTCATTTTCGCTGACACGACCGTGACGTTGCATTCTAAATAGTCGGACACTCCGTGTCTTTGTGTATTGATTTTCTAGAAAGCTTCAGACGACGCTAATAAATAAGTAATATGTGTAATTGCAAACGACAGTTAGCTTAAATTGTTTATATCTTGGTTAACCCCATTAAAACAGCTAGTCTATTTAATGTAGAGGACAGGCATAGAGGTCCAGTTTTGTATACCGGAACGTTTGTCGTCGACCGAAATTATTTCATTGGTTCTACAACAGGAACTTCCGCTCCCAACCCAACTAAAGTGTAGTTAGGATTTTCTCTGACTTTTTGACAAAAAATGTACGCTGGGACTTTAAATTAAGGACTCGTTTAACTCCCAATAGTGTTCGCGTTTTAGCATGGCGGCTCATAGAAAGCTGTAAGTTTACATACCAACACCAAAAAAATAACATTTATTTCAGTTTGCTTTATAATCAAAGTTATCGATATGTCCTCCCTATGTTGAGTGCTAAAAAAAGAAACCTAGAAGCCCTGTGGCTGTGGTGGTTGGGTCGGTGCGGTACCGCGGAGGCGCGCGTCAGGTCGTCGACCGGCCTTGCGCCGCGCAGGGCCGACGAAGCGCTGACCCTCGCTTTGTTCCACGTCGCACTCGGTGCAAATACCGCCTCGGCCGCAACATACCCACTGCCCACGCATTCACCTCTCATGTTAACGCTTAACCAATAATAAACACATAAAAACTCACCACAAGGGCTGTAACTAGGTCTGCGACAAGTAGGTAAATGATGCAAAGTTTTATGCTTAAGAATATAATAAGCTCGTCACTATAGAACCTTCTGCAAGATAAAAGTTAAGCCGGCGACAAGCCAAGAAAGTTGTGCAAGGTCGCCTGTTCGCGTGAAGAGCTTTATTATTATTACACAACTCTGCAAGACAAATCTGGATCCACTATATCGCGAATGCGCGTGCGCGTGCGTCATCAAGTGTAATTTTAACTCGCGGAAGGGCACGTAGTAGTATCGGTGCGTTTCCACAGTCCCGGGTACCGCTCGTGTCTGTCTGGCGTCCCATTAGACACGGTCTCTGATGAAGTAATAAGCATGCTCATGCTCGTGCCCACGCGATGTTTTTCGGCGTCGGTCAGTCTGCCCAACAAACTGGCTCCATTCCATTTTTGAACGTTGTTGTGACTGACTGTGGAAGCATTAGCTGCTGTGTTCACTGAGTGTTGTTGTTGCAGTACCTGATAAAGTTCAACGAAATAAAGACGAAGAAGGGGATCGAGTTGCTTCAACACTTGGTGGAGTATTATCACGCACAGACGAATTATTTTCAAGACGGCTTGAAGACGATTGAACACTTTGGCGTTTACGTCGCAGACTTAAGTGTACAACTGCAGAAGATCCGACAACAACAAGACGACGAACGACGGAGGTTGCTAGAGCTCAGAAACATGCTGCGAGCAGCTGCGCCTCAGGACAGAGAGGTAATACATTTTGAACTATTTCTGCTCGTGTGACTTTTGAGATTCACGATGAGTTGCCAGATTTCTGTAGTGACTACGTTTCACTCGTATTGCAATGCAGGTGGTGTCATCGGTCGGTGGCTACTCTCTGCATCAGATGCAAGGCGACAAACAGCACGGGGTCAGCCGGAGCGGCTACTTGCTCAAAAAGTCTGAGGGGAAGGTGCGACGCGTTTGGCAGAAGCGACGGTGCCGGGTCACTGCTGAAGGCTTCCTGGACATTTTCCACGCAGACGAGAACAAACCTCCAGCGAGGGTCAACCTCCTTACATGCCAAATTAAAGTAGCCGCTGAAGATAAAAGGGCATTTGATCTAGTATCATGTAAGTATCAATTATTATTACTGAAACTTGGCAGAAGTTAGTTGTACGAGAATAATGTTATTATTAGCTTCTTAGAAACTTGTATAGAAGTTATATTATATGATATTTATCTTGTATGATAGAAGTTGATTAGATAATAGATTAGAGGCGGAGAAGAACTTTACCAAGTTAGTAACTACAATCGTTAACCACGCATAATCATAAGCTGTTGAACAAACACGACTGTGAATAATTGATACCAACCGACCTTTTAAAAAGACTATTCACCTTGCGATTACAGACAACCGAACATACCATTTCCAAGCTGAGGACGAGAATGAACAGCGAGCGTGGACGTCTGTGCTGGTGAACTGTAAGGAGGGCGCCCTGATACGGGCCTTCCACCAGCAGGCAGACGAGAGCAACGACTCGGGTCACTCGTTGCTGGACCTACAGCGGTCGATCATACGGGCTGTGCGCGCCATGCCGGGAAACCAAGTCTGTGCCGATTGCGGATCTACTAATGGTATGTGCTTTTGATTAGCTAGATTTGATTAGCTGAATTAGTAACTGGATAAGACTCTGAAGCAATATAGGTATTTACCTTCCCTAGTTAAAATAGGTCTCCAGCATTTATTTAAAAGCCATGACGACCTGTGTGCAATTGTAGTCGATAGTTTTAACAATTGTATTTCTTAATCATATGCGGTGGAATTCCCAAAAGTGAAATAAACAGCTAAGACCGTATAAGTATTCTCAAGAGTATTTTGGCGATGCGGCCAGTCATTCTTATTTAGATATGTAAATAGTGTCGACCAGCTACGATAAAATTTATTTGTTTTACCATATAACGACGTGGATAACAAACTAAGCAAATATCGGCTTGTGCCAATAACTTAATATGCATAATTTGGCCTCACTGTGGTCTAGCTAATATTATATTTGAAACCACAGTAAATTAAATTAATATGAATTAGTTATTACTCGTAGCATTATCCCCACTTCAAATGGATATGTAATTTCAGAATAATAATACTGATAGTGATGCTTCCTAACCAAATTGACATTGAATAGATAGAGGACTTCCTTCCCATTTCGATAGTGCAACCTTCAATTCCCATATCATTAAAATTTTAATTTTAAACGAGATTCAATCTCCAAAGCATGCTTATTTTGGGACCAATGCATGTTGACATAATTTACTTGCTAAAAAAATATGTATTTAAAATGTTACGGTTACATATAAATTCGTTCCTTCCAGACCCAACGTGGCTATCAACGAACTTCGGCATCATAGTATGTATCGAGTGCTCGGGCTCGCACCGGGAGCTGGGCGTGCACATATCGCGCATACAGTCCCTGACGCTGGACCGCCTCAGCACGTCACAGCTGCTGCTGGCGAGGCACATGGGCAACCAGATGTTCAACGAAGTCATGGAGAGTACGCTCGATGAAAGGGAGAAGTTGACGCCTGAGAGTTCCATGTAAGATTTGTTATATAAATTTTATTGGATAGTTTTCCTAGTGAGAAAAAGTTAGTATAATCATCGGCAAGGGTATGTAGCCCTGACCTTCACCTGCGCAGAAGTGGTTTATTGCCTTAAGTGTACAGTGCGCAAAGCGATCCCCACTCTTCCGCCGAGAGCTCATTATCCGTGCCGATAACTTTATTACGGTCTATCAATTTATCAGTCTGCAGTTTCTTCTCTGTCAACTTTTATGTGGTTAATTTGACGAGTTGATTGACGTTTGACTCTTAGGGCATTGTATAGTAATCAAATCAAGTCCATCATCAGTCTTTTTATTGCTTATTATCGGCACAAGGCTCTTCTCAATCCTCAGAGAAGGAAGTGATTCAGTACTGTGCACTAATCCACCTAACAAAAATAACTTACTAAAAGAACAGAATCTTTATAGCCTCCTTTTAGTTTTTTTGCATCCATAGTTTTTTCCTCAAACTAAAAACTGTTTGCAGGGAGGAGCGTCTCCGGTTCATCCGCGAGAAGTACGTGTACCGCACGTTTGCGGCGCAGACGTGCTGCGACGCCGCCGAGCGCCTCTCCGAGGTGGAGCACGCCGTCAACAACGGACATCTGCAGAACTTGCTGCAGGCATACGCTGAGGGCGCTGACTTGGCCGCCGCGCTACCAGGCTCGGTGAGAACTGTCTATATCTATAGGGCATGCCTTATATCCTATCGGTTGTTCCCAATATTCTATCTATCTGTTGATTTGCTTACAAGAGATAGGAAATTCAATCTTTAATAAGCAATCTAAAAATAAATATGTTGATAGAAAATTTAAAGTAGCCGTAAGACATGGAGTAGGGTTGGGTAAAATGTTTATTTCCAAAAAAAATAATAAGTACAGTTTGCAATATTAACATTGGCTCCAAACTAGGCAAGCCTGTATCTTAGGTACATAAGATGATAAACAATATAGGGATAGTTTTAACTCAATTTAAATACATAAAATGGTAACTAAGGTAACTTGCTTATTCCAGGATCTCGGAGAAACATCGCTACACTTAGCGATATCGCGGGAACTGGGCGACGGTTCCTCTTTACACATAGTCGATTTTCTAGTCCAAAATGGTGGTTCCCAGTTGTTAGACAAGCCCAACTCTCAGGGTATGACTGCACTGCACCTATGTGCCGCCACCGACAGAACTGAACCTATGAAGTTGTTGCTCAAAGCTGGCGCCGACTCGACGATCAAGGATGCGAGTGGCAGGACCGCGTTACAAATCGCGAGGCAGTACCGACATCTTGGCTGTTTAGAATTGGTAAGTATTAAAAATAACTATATTCTCACAATTGAATTATTGAATAAAAGGAAGATTTACTTTTATATTTATTCGATGTGCATACGACTAACTGAAGTTTTGTTTCAGTTGGAAAACGTCGACAAACGAGAGAAGAGTATATTCGAGAATATAAACATAGACTGGAACTTATCACATGATGATGGCTCAACAGATTTTTCAGATGATGACACTGTAATAGACGAAAGGGTGAGTATTTAAAATTACAACTTGATTTAAAATAAAAATAAAAAAATTGTTGTATATTGTAACGCTTGTAGTAAGTAGTAGTTTCTAAGTATATCTTAGACACCAATGGCTGATAAAAGGGTGAAGGAAAACATCTCGAGGAAACCTGGACTATATAATGTGTCCCGGGCATAAGTGACCGCCCGAAATTTTTTGAATATTTGTACAAAATTAAGGATAATTTCTTTTATATTTTTGAAAAAAATCATTAAAAAAATTTTATTGTCAGGCCTGTTAATAACAGGCTTTGCTCTTTTTTTTTCAAATTTCAACTGACTGTATTTTTGCATTTGTTTGAAATAGCAGCAAACATTGTTCTGAGCTATTGTAGGAAATATCATGTAGTTTATTAATAAATTAAAAGAAAGTGATATTAAGGGGGCATTTATTGGACTTATTTTGAAAAAACTGAAAAAAAAGGCGTTATTTTCTTTGAATTTTTATTTTCTTTTTTTTATAATAAATGTTTTATTACATTTTTGTTATGTTTGATAATTTTAATTGATAAACTATGATGTCGGCTAGTCAATAAAGAAAAAAGAATTTAAAAAGATGTAAAAACATAGGAAATATCTTAAAAAAACTGCAGCACGTCACAGTATTTACTAAAAAAATTAAAAAAATCATTAAAAAAAAACCAAAGGCGGTAAGTCCCAAATATAAAGGAAATTATCCTTAATTTTGTACAAATATTCAAAAAATTTCGGGCGGTCACTTATCCCCGGGACACATTGTATAGTCTGAAATCACCAACCCGCATTGAGCAAGCGTAGTGATTAATGTTCAATCCTTGTGAGAGGCCTGTGCCCTGCAGTGGGACGGAAAAAAGGCTATAACAGATATTGTGATGCTTTATGTATAATAAATGACTTTTTTTTAAATTTTATTTGACCAATCTCTGTATATATATTTTTTTCCAATATTTTCTGTGTTAATTCCAGCAAAACGGCAGCCTAACGCCGGAGAAGAAGTGCCCTCGCTCTCGTCCGCCGTCGTACGCGGGCGGCGCCACGCTGGGCGCGGCGGGCGACTCGCCCGTGCTGCGCTCGCGCTCCTCCACCTGCGACTCGCTGCACCACGCGCCGCCCACCCCGACCACGCTGCCCAGGAAACCTAACGTCTGTGAGTTAACTCAATATAAATTTTTTCTTTAGTAGCTTACGATTTAAAAAAATACTAAATGTCGTTTCGTTGCCCTGTTGAGTGGGATTGGCAATCGAATAGTGTTGATTAATGAGAATGTTTCAAATTCGCCTGCTTATCTGACTGGCCTCAAACCAGTTACCGGCAAGATACTCTATTGTAACCAAAATTATGTGTAGGTGAGCACGGATGTGCAAATGAGAACTGGGTCCTACAATTTTACGGGCCTTGGATAATGATAGTCACATTCCATGGACTGAGCATGCCTTTATCAGTTATCCCAGGGGTGGGTTGAGGAGGTCAGATAAGCAGTCGCTCCATGTAAAACACTGTTACTCAGCTGTATCCAGTTACACTGGAAATCAATCCCAACATATTCAGTTGGGAGAATGATTTACACATGATCAGCTCACCACCTCGGCTGTTAGCAACCACTAGTTCCTCAATGCTTATAAAAATTTTCCTACAGATAACATCGGCAGCTTGAAGAAACGAGCGGCGCCGCTACCGCCGGCCGTGCTCCCGCAGGCGCCGCACCCGCGCTCCACGCCCTCGCCCTCTGCCGACAGCGCCAGGTCACTGCACGGTAAGCACATTATACTAGTTACCGACCTGCCAAAACCCTTTGAAATACGTAAACCTAGATTTAGCAGAGGTGCACGCTTTTTTACAAAAGAGTGTATTTATTGGCCATCTCTACAACTCCTTTTTACACGCTTTTTATTAGCTTCACCTGTATGTTTGTATGTTTGTATGTTTGTAGGTTTCTATGTTTGTTTGTAACCGACTTCTTTGGGCGCGATTTTGACCCACTTTAAATGGCCAGATTTCGTTCAAACTTTGTAGATTTATTGAGGACCGATGACAATACACTAATTTGATAAAATTATTCAATTTTTAACCGACTTCCCAAAAAGGAGGAGGTTACACATACACATCGATTACTCCAAGGTTTATAGACCGATTTACGTGATTCTTTTTTTGTTCGACTTGGAATAGCTGCCAGTTGGTCCCATAGTCATCAGGTCAGGATTCGATGATGGAAACCCTGAGAAATCGAGGGCAACCTTCGAAAGTTGTAGGCATACATAGGGTAAAAACTTGACACTCAGATGTACGCCTAAAAGCACTATTCAACAGTGAAGATTTGGAGCTGACCTGATGATGGAGACCAGAGAGGGTCGAGGGAACTCGACAACTGAATATGAAAACTACCTCGTGTTTGGGCTTAAATTATTTGTATTGACAAGACCTTTGCAACAGTGAAGGTTTGGAGCTGACCTGATGATGGAGACCAGAGAAAGTCGAGGGAACTCGACAACTGAATATGTAAAATACCTCGTTTGGACTTATATTATTTGTATTGATGAGAACTTCCCACTCATATGGATAGTGACAACTGTTCGTATCACTGAAAAGCTTTAAATAAAAAACTTTTTTACAAAAAAAATTAAACCGACTTCCCAAAACACTAAAAAGCAAAAAAAAATAAAAATTTTAGGTGCATCGGCCTAGAAGTCGGTGGCAAAATTAACTTAGTAACATCCATTAGACACTGACTTCTAGGCTTTTCAATTTGCAAAATATGATTTTTGTTAATTTATATAATTTTCATCTATAGTCGATAAGGTAAGAAAATTAATTAAAATTTTCTAGAATTTTTCTCTACAGTCGATAAGGCAGGACTCGATGTTAATTTTTATTTCCAATAATTATCTTTAGCCGTTTTCTCTAATATTGTCAATTTTTTGTATAGGTACTAAAGAGAATTTTAATTCTACAAAACAAATAAATAATAGTTTTAAAACAAACTAAAAAGTAGAAAATAAATAATAGTTTAAAAAAAAACCAAAAACACGCTTTTTATAGAAAACCGAACTAAAAAATTGAAAATAAAATTGATAATCAATGAATATAAATTAATAATAGTGTGAATACAAAAAAAAAATATTTTATTAAATAAAAGCGTGGGGTGCTTTTTAAGATATTATCGAAATGAAAATCACTCTACTGACACCATGCACCCCACGCTTTTATTTAATAAAATATTTTTTTTTGTATTCACACTATTATTAATTTATATTCATTGATTATCAATTTTATTTTCAATTTTTTAGTTCGGTTTTCTATAAAAAGCGTGTTTTTTAGTTTTTTTTTTAAACTATTATTTTTACGTACGTGAGTTCGTATAAACTACCTGATGTACTTGCTTAAGTACTCCCTTATGTATTTCATTTATCTCTCTATGTATGTATATGTCTCCCGTATAAGAGAGTCTACCTTATCTAGAAATATACCTTATGTAACGATGTCAAAAATCATCAAATTACCCCTTCCGCTGTGGGTTAGCAGCGGTTAGGGAGTGTCAGCCTTTAACTGACTAAAAATTAATCGTGATCTTTCGTAGGCCTTTTATGTACCAGGGTCGCGGTAACTTTCTCGAACAATCCCGCAGCTTCGGCAGTAACCCAATGTGCTGCCTTATAGATTCACCCTATGTACTCGTTTACATACTCGGTTATATGTATACTCCACTTATGTATTCTCTCATATACTTATCCCCCTCACTCAAACCTTAAGTTTATAGTATTGGTTCAGTACATGATTTAGTAGCCGCACCCATCTTTCTCAAATATTTACCCGAGTGCAACAGCACTGTGGCGTCAATATCGTATATCGTGAACTTGAATAACAGAATTGATTTTAACGTTATCATAATTTGTTGATATCTCAAACGGAGGGAACGATACGATGACGATATAAATTTCGTAAAAGTGTGATAAGAAAATTAAACTTCAAGATAAACTACGATTTAACATGCAATTTAACAAGATTTACCATTTATGAAAAATTTTAATGTAATTAAAATTACACAGCAATTTTTATTTTTAAACGGTTTTATTTAGCTTACCCTGTTTGTTTTATTTATTCTTTCTTGGGTCAATTTAGTAATTTAAATTTAAGTACCTTGCTGTTGTCAGATTGATCTGAAATTTGGTACACACCTTTAATTCCGATGACAATACAATATACTAATATCAATAACATTGTAAATCCAAGATGGCCGCCGGTACAAAATGGCGGATTACATATTTTTTCCACAACCCCCTCAATTACTGTTACTGTTACAGCCTTTTTACCCCTCAATATGGGTATCAAATGAAAGGGCAACTCAAGTAGAATACTGTCAGCAACCCCAGCGGGGCCTAACAGGGCCAAGGCCTGCCTGGGCTGCGGGATTGTCATGGTACATAAAAGGCCTACACAACACACACCGGTTTTTAGTCAGTAAGAGTCTGGCACTCCCTCACCACTGCTTACCCAAATATAGAATGAGGAATATTCGGTAGGCATTTTCATTAAATACTAAAAACTAGAAAATAAAAAATCGGTAAAAAAACTTTTAAGTTAAACGGTTTTATCTTATGTGCACTGAAAACTAGAAAATAAAAAAAACTGTTACTTACCTATAAACCTACATAGGTGGTCCCGGTCATATTAGACTAAAATAAAAACGTGGGGCCCATTACCTAACTATTGCTGTAATACTTTCTTCTAGAGGTATAATAGGTGTGGATTTCTACTTACTATAATCGTAACTGGAGATTTTGACAATCAATAATCAGCCGTAGCGGCTTCACTAGCGAACGCCGAGCTCACGATCTACCAAAGTATAAAGATATGCTTTACCATAGGTAGGATTTCAGAGGCCCCCCACGTTTTTATTTTAGTCTAATATGACCGGGACCACCTATGTAGGTTTATAGGTAAGTAACAGTTTTTTTTATTTTCTAGTTTTCAGTGCACATAAGATAAAACCGTTTAACTTAAAAGTTTTTTTTTAGGTATACCTATACATTGTCAAAAATCAACCTTTATGAATGCGCCATTTATACCGACTTAAAAATAAGGAGGTTTCCAATTTCAACTATTCCTATGTGCTCGATAAATCACGCTTGCATGAACCGATTTTTAATGCGGTTTGCAGCGTAGTATTTTTCAGACTGAGACGGTTTTATATATATTTTTAAAGTCACATTTATTTATATCTTCAAATTATCTTTCACCTCGCAGTGGTAAGCACATCGCAATCAAACAAGGTCCGTCCGGTGGCGCCGCCGCCGACGCCGCCGCCCGCCGCACTGCACAACGGCGCTCATCACCGCGACGAGCCCACGCCGCCGCCACGAAAGGTACGAACTTACGATACAAGAAATTGTCACTGGATCTTTTAAAACTGTTGCCATTCATTGGGGATAAGGTGTATAATGGGTTGTTTTGTAGGCAGTCAATTTTTGAACTAATGAAGAAAAAGCTTCAAAACTGATTGTTGAATTAGAAATAATTTCTTTAAAATTAATAATTAAGTTTAATTTGAACTAGAATATTACTACAAAAAATAGCGTATTTATGCAAGCAAATTAAATAACACGGTCACTAAAAGTGCCAGTTTGTTTTTTTATAAGTATTTATAGTGCCTGTAAGTATTTGATGAACTTGAACTTATAAATTGTTAAAAAGTTGACTGCCTACCTAATTTTCGAAACTGATGCGTTGTATCTCGCTCTCATGTGTTATTAATAAGAAAAGGGAGCTACAAAGTGTTTTTTTTGCTGTGTCACGGTTTTCAATCAATTTTATTTAACAAAATATTCTTAATGCAAACTAAAAATTAATAAATGAGATTAAAAATTGTGACACGATCCTGACTATAAAGTGAATTAAACTTGTAAATACATCGTTAGATACTAATGTTCTGAAGATATTGGAAAGGTGAAAAAATACTAATAAAAATAAGATAAAATGATAGCGACTAACATGATATACAAACCAGTACAGGGTAACATTTGTTTTTGCTACAGAAGAAAAATAGATTGCACCTGGAAAAGGCTGTGAAAGCGAGACTGAAAAGGGTAACGAACGTCCGACAGAGAACTTAGTGTACTTACTCGCTTACCCTTGTTTGATTTACGCCCTTACATTGTTATTAATAATTGTTTTAATTCAATTTTATTGTCAAGAGAACACCGATCGAATCCAAAAACTGCAGTGCTAAAAACCACGAATAACTTCCCACACAGTCCGCAAAATCGTGCACGCTATTTTAAAATTAGCTGTTATATATCTAAGTAAAAAATTTCACTATCTATTGATATGGCCTACACTATTTTGTAATGCGGTGTAACTTATGGGTTTAGTTCGCGGCTTCGATTTCTCTATTTTGGTATATCTGAGGAATCGTTATACTTCGCGCAATAATACTCTTGACAATCGGTCCCTGCTCCTGCACCATAAACTATGCACAACAGTACAATGTCTGTACCGAATTATGTATACTTTATGGGAATTTAATTTTGCCCTCACTGCATGTCGTTATTCTAACAGCTTTCAGCTTTTTTGTATCTTAATAAGTCCCTTCGTTTTAGACATACCTTCCATAGAAAACATAGAAGTACCTATTATACTTAGATATTTAATTTATAAAGAATCACCTATAAATTATTTTAACTAATATTTGATAGTGTTTTGTTATCCCATTAATATTTTAAACCAATTCCAAGTGTGGAAAATTAACTTTCGAAATTGTTATGTTTGAAAATTATCACTGCATTTCAAATATTTTATGATTAAAGTAAAAGCCTGTAACAGTTTCCAAACTGAAAAAAATGTAATCGCTGAGCTTATTTTATTTTTTCAAAGCACTTAGCACATATTTTGCGCATAATTTAGAAAAACAACCCTAGGATTTCTGATCGAAGCTTAGCTGATAAATTTTACATACATTGTAAAATGTTATTTGTTCTAATGGTATTGCATGATGTTGCAGGAATGTTCTAGTCAAGACTCGTCGCTGGAGTTGTGCGACATGACGGACTCGTGCTTGGACGACAGCCGGCTGCAGTCGGCGCTGTCGTGCGACAGCACGCGGTCGCGCGAGCGGTCGCGGAGGAGCGACAGTCGCTCGCTCGACGTGTCCGACACCTCCAGTGTACACTCGCGCTCGCCTTCTGCTTCTATTACTATGGTAAGTTTTTTAAAAGGGTACTGAACTGTGTTGATTAATGCTGAATCCTCCTCCGTGTGAGAGGAGGCCTGTGCCCAGCAGTGGGACGATAAAAAGGTTGTAACAATAATAACAACAACTGACTGTGTAGAAACTTTTCAGGGAATGGAATTCCTTCCTCTTTCTTCTTTCTAATCTTTGTTTCTTGATCGCTGCAACCTGGGAAGTATCATTGTTAACCAGGCGTGGAATCAAGTGGAAAAATGCGTACCTACTTATAATAAAAAAGTACAAAGTTGCAATTATTCAGAAACTGTTGATGGCAGTGGTGGTACCAGTGGCGGATTTACCAATAGGCCAAGTAGGCCAGTGCCTAGAGCGGCAGATTTAGAGGGGCGGCAAATTCAGCAATTTTTTTTACAGGTTTTTTTTTATAATTGAGTATATATGAGTACACAATCCATATATAAATAAACGATTAATTAACGCAAATTAATAAACTGTAATATACATATACTTAGGTACTTAGGTGATCATGAATTTTAAAATATTCTAATAGCGTTTCAATAAAAATTAAATAAAAAATCCGCTCGCTTCGCTCGCGATTTTTTCATCATTCCTGGTTTGTTCTGCGCTTTTTGAGTCCTCAATCTAACAAAAAGTTAAAGCACCGAAGTAGCAAAAACAACTGACGCTCTACACTGACGATTTCTAAGCTGTTTATGAGGTGGAGGACTTTTGTGTCCCAAAACTCGAAAAATTTTGCGCTCGCTGCGCTCTCAGCTTTTTCACTTTACACTGGTTTTTTTTCAAACTAGTTTGAGTATTTTTGTGTTCCAAGACTCAAAAAATTTCGCGCTCGCTGCGCTCGCGCCTTTCACTTGGCAGTGCTTATTTCTGATTTCTTTAGGTATTATTGCGTCCCAAACATCAAAAATTTCGCGCTCGCTACGCTCGCGGCTTCTACTCTTTGCAGTGATTTTTTTCCACTCTTGTTTGGGTAGGTATTTTTGTGACCCAAAAAAATTCGCGCTCGCTTCGCTCGCGACTTTTTCACTTTACGGCGGTTTTTTTTTACTCGTTTTGGTACAAAATTATTGATTTTGGAACAGAAAAGTTTTTACATTTGTCGTTTTTTTTGGGGGGGTGCTCAAAAGGTAGTCCGCCCAGGGTGCCACCCGATGCTACGCCGCCACTGAATCATAGCACCCGAACGAATGAACCGATTTCAATTTAGTTTGTTTTTTGTACTACAGGTGTTTTACGAGCGAGTGTTCTTAGACATGTTTGATGAAAATCGATTGAGCCGTTTAAAAGTTACAGAGGTTTTACGCTTCAAAGTCGCTGTCATATAAACTTGTTAACATTAAACTCTTCGGTACATAGAGGCTTGCAAAAATAATCTAATAAGTAACTGACAGTTAAGTTTACAATCATTAGGGGCGGCAAAAATTGAATGGCCTACTAGCGGCAAGTTTGTAAATCCGCCACTGGGTGGTACTATATGTGATTTTCAATCATTTCAGATGGGAGGGTTGCGAAGGTGTCGGGCGCTATACGACTGCTCGGCTGACAACGAGGACGAGCTATCATTCCGCGAGGGCGAGGTCATCGTCGTCATCAACGAACGCACTGAAGACGACAACTGGATGGAGGGACAAGTGGAGGGCACCGTGCGGCGCGGCATGTTCCCCGTCTCCTTCGTGCACATGCTGCCTGACTAAGCCGCCGCAGACACGGGACCTTGACAGCCACGGAACATGGGCCAACACCCATGTTCATAGAAACCTGTGTTACAATATAATATCGGTAGTCACCACGTATATCGGTCAGCAGCCGCAGCGGTGCAAGCTTGAAATTGTATTCTTGCTTAACATGCTGAACCCAACGCCATAAAACTGACAAGTTCAAAGTCCCAGTCAGTATGGAGATTGTATAAAAATCCATTGAGCTCCGTTTCTACGGATCATGTAAAATTCTTATCGCATTGTATATTCGTCTTTTAATGTAAATGGAAACCAAAAATTCTGGTAATATAAGGTTGGATTGTAGCGACGGTATGACTGAATGGATTGTGTTCAAAATTACTAAATAAACACCAGTTTAAAAGCGAATTTCAACTATAAATATTTTACTTTGAATATCTGGCCTAAAGCTTGGCTTTTGTTTGGATGGCTACGAGCTTATTTATTCTAGTATTTTATATACTATCTATTACAGTTCAATATTCGGCATAAATAAACACATGTAAGTTATTGCTGCTAAACAAGCAACATTCGTTCATTTTACGATGTTAACACCAATATAGATTGTTCAGTATTATACTAATTAATAGCTATACCCCCAGTGCGAATGGTTTGAAAAAAAAACTACCATTGCCGACAAAGAGCCTTGTATTTCCGGCATAAAATTATCTAATTTATAACTTTAAAATAGATTCGCACTTTACAAGGGTTGTTGTACTTCATTGTTATAATATTATACACAGTTTTCATACTCAAACATTTTAACCATTCCACGTTTGGATAATAAACTCTGTACACATGTTCTGTCATTGTCGAGATGTTACGATAGTTTCACTATATCGTGTTAGTTACTGCTTAGCGTTGCTACGAATTTATAACACCAATATTGTAAGTTATGCCAGTAGACAGTCCGTCCTGACGCGGATTTTTTTACTTAAATTTTCGTTAATCGTTTCAATAACTTCTGTAAATGTATCGTCTGTTTCTAGAATCGAGAACATTGATTGGTATGTGTTGTATGTAAAGAGTCAAAGTCAAGTGCTCACTCTTTTAAAATAATTCCAAAATATTTCTTAGTAAGTGAAAAATCGATGTTGTAAATCGAGTAATTCTACTCGTTCATGTAGAGTATAACTTTGTAAGCTAGTTTATAGATCACAATATAAGATATTCAAACGATTGCTCGTCAGTGAAAGTTTCCACTCAATGGGGCATCGTTTAGTTTGTCATAATGTGATATTTTGGCTTATATGTACATTTTATTCGAGTCTTTGATGTCACACTTACTAAAAGTTAAAATATTTTTTATTTTGTAGGGATCATAGCAAATCCTGACGTAATGTTGAAAAATATTTATATTTATGTCTTGTCGATATATTTTATCAAGCTGATGCATAGCTCAACGATGATTAAGTTATAGATTCTTGTCCCTCGTTTGTAAGCTAAGTAAAACGATAGTTTCGTAACACCAGTATTTCGCCTCGCGTAAACGAAGCAATAGATATGTGTTTACAGCTCAGTTAGATTTGCCAAATATGTAATTGTGATGAGTAGTGAAGAGATAGGTATATATCCGCGACAAACTATCGGACCAGTGACTGTTTGTTGTCTAGTTTGTTCTAGTAGATGATATTGAGGTGTCTTAGATTGTTGGTGCATGCTGTCTATAGATATCGTGTTCTTACTGCGAGACTATAGGCCCGAAAATTTATTTATACTATATGTGTAGAATCGTTTGCAAATCAAACGAACCATTCGGTATTTTTAAGCTAATTCATCTGCTGCCAGTTATTCAATATGGACCAAAGAAATTTATAGTTGCTATACGTGAATATAATGTTCGCCTATGGTCTCCCAAGTGATGATGAACACTGAAAATTGTTGTTACATGTTAAATTTTAACGATTTCCACATTTTAATAGACGAAAGTATTCGTAATAATAGCAATAGGAGTTCACATTTGTAAGACGACAAATGTTAATGTAAGAAACAAATGTAATAATTATATTCTGATTAATTCAAGCAGATACCATACTTCTACACATTAATTTATTCGTAGATTTTCTGTATATTGTTCTTAAATGATCACTTATATTCATAGGTCATAGGTAGTAATAGTGATACTGCTAATACCTATATACGATATAGTTACCTAAATACCGCGCGCGTTGCCATACACTAGTATTAACTAACAGTGAGCGAACTACGCATATGTTACATTTGATTACCCATATAATAGCAATAATTATAGAATTTAAAATCATTTTGTGATCATATCTTTGTGTGCACAGTCCCATGTTTCAATCGCATGATACAAAGTAGGTACCAAGATTTTTTATTGTGAAAATCTTTGATGAAATGTGATCATTACAATTGTTGCCATGAATGAATTTCGCATGTAGTATAGCAACACTGCAGTCTTGTAAATAGATATTTTACCTATTAGTTCGTAAACATGTAAAAGAATTATAATTTATATTATTATTTGGATATACTATTTAAGAAATCTGAATACTGTTTTATGTTCTGTCGTCTTATATATGAATTGTATTTATTTAATATATTGTGAAATCTAATTGTGATGAAATATTTTAATGCCATTTTAGCCTGTCACTACGTTACTTATTGAAAGTTATGTAACCAAATGATGCTAATAGCGTGTAAGATGTTTTATTCTTTACGGAGTTGTAGTTGAAATAGTTTTTTCTATTGTGTATTATGTGAACGAAATCTGTATGAATTTATTATTACATCACTTGGATGTCTATTTTGAATTTTATTTACCTCGCTTGATCAGAACCCAAACTTGCTATTAGGCGGCTGCTATGCCTACAATTTTTGGCGCTCAATCTTCAATACTTAGTAACTTGTCGGTTAATCCGTAGTATTGCGCAATTTAATTGATAGTCTAGCTAGGGAGGGCTCAGAAGGAAACTACTTGTATTAGTTGTCTTAGAAAGTGAACCTTCAGAAACAATGGAATTTATGAAGAGGATTGAGTATGTAACACCAGTCGATGGTGATCGAGTTATGCGAGGCCCAGTATTCCGTCTCACCTACGAAATTTTCAGTAGCATGCAGCAAGGCAGTATTTAGATCTTTCTCTGTGCAGGTGTTGGCACATGGAGCAGATTTAACTACAGAATGTTAATTTTAGGAAAATTGCAATATCACGCAATTTTAAATGATGAACGAATTATTTTTTGTCTATACTACTACATGACAGCTCTGACAGCTGTCATCTGTCACTCCCTTTGCGGGAGTTTTATTTGTTTACAAAATACCCTTGTTATCAAATAAGCAAATTATTACGTAGATTTAAATTGGTAAATATTCATAGGTCAAAGTTAACGATAACATACCTAGCAAAAAGTTACGTAACAAGAGTCGTTGAAAATGACAGGTTTAATCGTGTAAAAAATATAAATAGACTATATACTTGACAAGTAAAACGTTGTAATTCACTAAGATAAGCAGTGAGATAAAAGTCCATAATAAATATTTCTACTTAGTTTTATCCCAGACGGAAAGAACACTAGTTACTTACATGATGGGCAATCGCAAGAGGGTTTTCGATTTATTACGGACAATTAATTTTGCGTCGTAAGTACTCTCCTTATTAACATTTTGTAATGAGATAATAACAGTGTTTTGTTTTCATTATACTCTTGTTTTATAGATGTCAGTGTCCAGCTCATGGTAATCGAGGCAACATTCAAGTATCGAATGCTACACCACAGAAAGACTATGCTTTTGAAGTATGCCTATTATTTTTTCTTTAATTTTTGATACTTTTTATGTGGTAAAAAGGGTTAGCGAAGATGACTGTATCTTATCTTTTTCAATGTATTTATCGAAATCAGTTATCTTTTATTATTATGAAACACAAACTTTGTGCTATTGATTGAACTTTGCCCATTTGGTTGTTTTTGACGTTAACTGCAAAAATATATAATACAGCCATTATTTTTTTTCAATTTAAGCAAAGCATCAATATCTTATTCGGCTTAATTGCTCCAACACTAACCGTTCCAAAGAAGTTCGATATTTAAAAAAAATGAAGAAGATAATTGGATCATCTTCTTCATTTTTATATATAAAAGGATAGGATAAGCAAATATTAAGCTTGAATATTGTTAATGAAACATAATTTAATTTTTATTCCCATAGATAAAATGCTCAACTGTTCGATATGGACTTGGTGTAAGTTGGTCAGGACCTGGCTAACATGAATTCAAAGAATGTCTGCGTAATGACAGACCCTAATGTTGTCAGCTTAAAACCTGTGAAAGCTACACTTGACTCACTCACCAGAAACGGAATCAATTATAAAGTTTTTGATAAAGTCCGAGTTGAGCCTACTGACACAAGGTAATTTATTTTACTACCTACCTTTTTGCAGATGTAATGTATCTATGTAAAAATATGTGTGACATTTAAACTTTGAGACATAATTAGCCTGCTGTGAAAGCAAGCATGTTCATGATTAAATTGCATTGCTTCTGGTATCTCAAATGATCACAAACAATGCTTGACTTTCCTTATTTGTTATATTTTCAGTTTCACAATGACTCAAAGTCAACCTATCAATGGCTCTCAAACTTGTTAATCTCTTAATTTGAGGTTTATGTTTTCAGGAACCAATCTAGGGCATATAGTTTCTGAATACGCGAGCTTAATCGGACTTCAACCTGTGAAACGGACTTAACACAAATTAAGGACTCAGCCTAAGACTCAAAACCTTAAACTACGTAAAATGTCATATACATTTTCTTATCAATACTACCCGATTTACGTTTTGCATAGATAAGTTAAAGATAACCGTAGCTTGAATGCCTACTGACACAAGGTATCGTTCTATTGTATCGTACATGGCTAGCAAAATAACGTGCTTTTTACACTAGGATAAAATTGCATTTAATTTTGATCACATCTACCAGTTCCAAATGCATTATTGATTAGATGTGACATTTAATACTTTTCAATGACAATAACTCGAGCGTGCTGATCGCGAAAGCCGACAAAGCAATAACTTACGGATAGTCCATGATTGTTGAAGAGTTAGCATTGTTTAATCTGACACCTTATAGGTCAGAGCCTCCAAAGTGATGTGAGCTACTGATATAAAGATATGATGATTCATATCAGTGATTGAAGATGCATATCTATCTTTTCAATGACACATTTTGCCCATGTCAGTTTCAAAGCTCAAGCGATGCATTTGCGATAGCATTTGCGAGAATGACTTCGATAGTTTCGTGGCCGTCGGCGGCGGTTCCGTGATGGACACGTGTAAAGCCGCCAATTTGTACGCGTCAGACCCCGAAGCTGACTTCCTGGACTATGTTAACGCACCGGTGGGCAAGGGAAAGCCAGTGAATGTGCAATTGAAACCAATGATAGCCAGTGAGTAAATAGGTTCAGGTTTTGATTGTTATGGAGATAGTTCAATTCTTCCCTCCTTGCTTTGTAACTGCAAGTAGTAATCTATACTTAATATTATAAAGTTGAAGAGTTTTTGTTTGTTTGCTTGAACGCGCTAATCTCAAATTATTTCAGTGTTAGATAGCCCATTTATCGAGGAAGGCTATAGGCTACTTTTATCCGGGTTCAGAGGATCCCACGGGATGCGGGTGAAACCACTGGCAGAAGCGAGTATCACTATAAGATAATTAATAATGATTAAGGACATTGATCATACTTACATTCACTTAGAACTTTTCGATCATTTTCATGTACAATTCAGTGTACTCAGCATATACTACTCATATCAGATATAAAATATTCCTTTGCCATCTAGGTATAATTTACTCTGAAATGTCAGCCTGAACTGTTAAGACCAAAACATAAAGGCATTATGTAGCCCAAAAACATGAAAAATTGTTTATCAGTTCCAACGACGAGCGGCACTGGCAGTGAGACGACCGGCGTCAGTATCTTCGACTACGAGTCGATCCACGCCAAGACTGGCATCTCTCACAGCGCTCTGCGACCCATGCTGGCCATGATCGATCCTCTGCACACACTTACCATGCCTGAGAAGGTAAGTAACCGAGATCAAAATCTATACGAACTATAAAATATATGAAAAAAGAACCTTTCCTTAGAAAACTGTATTGGAGTTTTTCCAGAGGTTTTATTTGCATATTTGTTAAGTTTTAAGTTTGTGAAATTCTGGAAGTTTTCTAAACATTTTTCTAAGAAATATGATTGACAACCAGTCTCGCAGTTTTTCCTCATTTTTGTAGGTGTCAAACTACTCTGGGTTTGATATATTCTGCCACGCGCTGGAGAGTTTCACGGCGGTTCCATACAGTGAGAGGACCCGCCCCAATCCGGCGCTAAGGCCGACTTACCAAGGCAGCAACCCTATATCTGATGTTTGGGCCAGATTCTGTTTACAGGTAAGCTTGTTGTATGCCATGTTTTATTTCTTAAAAAATTGAAGAAAGTTTATTTTAAGCTGTTACTGTATGTGATTGTTATCATCGATACTTATGATGGTAGAGCTTTGCGGGACCCGCTAAAGTTGACACCCTTTACAAAATTATGACACGTCTTCAGAGAGTTTTCTTAATACTGAAGGATAGTTCTTAGTGCAAATGGCCGATGCACTATGCCTCCTTCAGCTTACATTTGATCTCGTTAGCCACTGACGTAGTACGGGAAAACCGATAGAGGTATCTCAAGTCAGACATGTCACTAACTGGAATTCAGATAGTCTAGATTTTCCATCTATACAATAAAAGTAAATACTTAGTTATGGTAATACATAATTTAAAAGTTTTTCCTTCCTTATTTCCAAGGAATTGTCCATTTAAGAAATACAATGGTATTTCTATGGTATTACCCACTAATAAAACAATGCAAGCAAAGTTGCCGAAAGGTACATCAGAATGATTCACAAATCGAATATTTCCCTGAGTTGGTCTGCGATGTAATAATTAGCTAAACCGGTTTCAGTTGTATACTTAATCAAATCGATTGACGTAACGCTCGTCTTATATAGATCTGGTACAAACGTTACAAAATAGAGGATTTGATTTCTTAGCTATTAATTTGTGGTGTCTGACAGTTTATTTATTTATTCAATGCCACTGCATATTTGATGAGCATACCAAGTTTGTGGTACATCACATGCTTACGATGGCATTGACATGTAGGCAGCCAACTTTATGAGCAAGATCTGCATACGTATTGCTTGAAGCATATCTGATTATGGTTGCAAGATCAATCAAACAGATATATCGATGCCCCCAAAATTATTCATTGTGTCCGCTTGTGGTTTCGTCCGTATCAGAAGACTGCTTACTTGTATGTTTGATTGTATGAATGGAGAAAGAAGTTTCTCGAACTAGTTGTATTGTACGTCGTGATGTGTCTGGATTATGGAGTAGTTCCTTTAATTTTTTGTGTGGTCCTGGAATCATAGAATGTAGCAGTTCCAATTCAACTGCAGCGATTACGATGAACTTACTTGTGGTTCCTCAGACTTTGCAAAAATACTTCGCTCGCTCGGTCTACAACCCAGATGACTTGGAGGCTCGTTCGTGCATGCACCTCGCAGCCACCATGGCTGGCGTGGGCATTGGCAATGCTGGAGTGCATCTATGCCATGGCCTCGCCTACCCCATCGCTGGAAACGTCAAGTCGTTCGTGCCCAAAGACTATGGGTAAGTGAATGATATATATAGAATTTAAATCAACAATACAATTATCATTTATTAGGTTTACCTAGGTTTTCCCGGTAGCCTCTCAATTAAGTTATTGAACAAATAATGTAAAAGTTGTGGTTACCTATAGTGTTGACGCTGAATTCATTAATAAGCTGATTCCAGTTTGCGGTTAACCACTGTGTTATTTATTAGGATATTTGTTAATTTATCTCTTGATTTCGGATGTTGGAATTTAATATTAATTAATGTTAAATTTTCTGGTCTTTCAACATTATGACGCAATGCACTTTGAATTTGCATTGTTAAATTCCCGTAAGTATTTTTAATTGCTGTATCTATCGTTGCGCAAATCACTTTACGGTCACTGTAGCTTAATAACTGTACCCATGACCTACAGAGTAGGTACAAAATCCTTAACAGTCACTAAAAAATATTTAATAATCAGATGTTTACAGTTATCGCCTTTGTGAGCGGAAAGTAATGTGTTGATACAGCGCCGGGACAATAGCCAGTCGAACTGTTTGCACTATTGAAATGGTCCAAATCTTATTGCACGGGCGATAACGTGATCACCTACCACCTCTTTATTCTGGAATCTCAGAAGCATAACGATGATTGAACTTCTATAAGCCTTATTGCAGACATTAACAAAAATTCACAAACCTTTCCAAAAAGTACTTACTCAGCTATAAGTATACTTACCTCCCACAGTTCAGCTCCAATCATCCCCCATGGTCTATCGGTGGTGATGACAGCGCCCGCTGTGTTCCGTTTCACGGGTCCCAGTGACCCAGCCAAGCACTTGGAAGCCGCCAGTATTCTTGGCACAGTCTCCAATACGAAGGAAGCTGATGCCGGCCAAGTGTTAGCTGACACCATCCTCAAGTATATGGACACTATGAAGATTGAAAATGGACTGAGTACTCTTGGATATAGCAGTGATGATATTCCTGATTTAGTCAAAGGAGCATTGCCACAGGTAATTTCGATTTTATATGTCTTCTTATTTTTATTTAAGGTTTCACTCCTTTTTTTGGGGAGGTGAGGACGTTGTGTCAAGTTGACTCTGGCCGTTATTTGTAGATAGCAAAGTTCAATCTTAATAACAGGACTTAATAGCGTCTTGTTCGCATTAATTATAAAATTACTCCACATACATTAACCAGTGTCATTAAAGTGTTAATTTGGTAAAATGGAAATTAATTTGAGAAGTGTTTACCTTATTTATATATAATTCAAATTGAGTCACGTATAAAGTCACTTATAGTGTTATTGAGAGGTTTTGATTATTTTTTCCTTAAATTGACATTTACTACAATAACAATAGCCATTACGACATACCTGATTCAGAGAATTTTGGAACTATGAGAATAAAATCAGAAATATAGTCTGCTTTCAAATTCATTTAGAGAATCTGAGAACCAATGGTAATTGCTGTTATATATTTAATTGTTTTATGTATAATGTTAATTTTCTATGTCGTTATTTCAGAAACGTTTGTTGAGTATGACGCCTCTGCCTCAAACTGAAGAGGATTTATCCAAACTGCTGGAGGACTCACTCACTATTTATTAATTACAAGTGAGCTGCACTCGTTACTTTTGCACTCTGTTCATATTTGTAAATAGATTGAAGAAGTTTAAAATATTTTGTATATCATGAACGTGTTATATGCCCAATCAGAGATTACAATAAAATATTGTTATCAATATTTTTTTAATAAAATGTTACGACTACGAATTTCATATTATTTTACTTTCTCCTTATCCTTGTTGTAGTAGATCAAACTGTAAGTGAATAGAGGACACCATTTTCGGTAATTAAACAAGAATAGTAGTGTTTAATTTTTAATAATTTTAAGTACAAGATATACCTATCAACTAGTTTGTATAATATATAATATGTATAATCTTAAATTAATTTGTTGTAATTTGACTTCTTTTGTTACGTTAATATTCAGAAAGCGCTAGATTCATAACATTGTCGCGATTGTTCGAGTGATCGTAAAGGCACTGTACTAAGAAATGTTTGTTAGATATGTATTCGGCTGTGACTAGCGCTTACAACTATCACTTAATGCTTATGTAAGAGTTAACGCAGTTGTTAGTAAAGAGTTTTAACTCCAACATATGTACGTTTGTTCTGCGGCTCAGACGGCCTCGGGCACGATGTTGCTGTGGTGGAACGGACTGCTCTCGTACGACATGTTGGACGCGTTCACCGTGACGCTGTGCAGCGGCGTGTAGCGGCTGAGCTTGGGCGTGGCCGGGCTGGCCAGGTCCTCCGTCAGCTGCTGGTACACCAGCCCGCAGTCCTTCTTCGTGCGCCCGGCCTGGCTCATGGCGGCGATTATGGCACTGTTGTATCTCACCTGCTGGTTCCTCTTATTGCATGACATCACCACCTTGCCAATCACGATAAGAAGCAGGAGAGCGCCTAAAATGGCGATCGAAATTGGCCACAAGTAACCGTAGCGGCCGTGCTCTTCCTCCACTGTGGCCGCTTGCAAGTACAGTGTCTTTGTTGTATCCTCATTACTGCTTTCGTCTTCCAGTAATTGGATGTTAATGTTAAGATCGTTGACAGGCGCGGGGGTGCTGGGACGAGCGGTGGTGTCGTTGTTCTTCTCAATGAGTTGAACTTTAAGGTTGACGTCGTCCTCTTCTCCGTCGTAGTCTTCGCTGGCGTCGTCCTCGTCTTCGTCCTCGTCCTCGTCGTCTGCCGCGTCGTCATCATCATCATCATCATCTTTGCCTTCGTCATCAATCATGTCGTTATCCAAGAGCGTCCTTTGGAGAATCCACTTTGCCATCGTCTAAAGTTTCCTTAAGATCGAGATCGCCATCGGGGTTAATTGTGTCCCAAATCTCTTCATTAGAGATTGCCGGCAGGGGTTCTACGGCGTGGACCACAGCAGTTCCGCAAGTCTTACGAGTGAGGAATTCCCAGCTGTAAGTGCCGACATCTTCGTCCTTAGAGTCCTTCGCGAGGTTAGCGATGTTGCCACTTCCACTGGAATTGGGCGACACTTTCTTGTTGCTCAACCAAGTCATAAGATTCTCAAAGTCCCGGCTGCATGCAAGAGGATTGTTGCTGATATCTAATGCATTAAGTTTATTCAAATGGTCAAGTTCAGTCTGTTTAATTTCAGTAATGCGGTTGTGCGAAACGTTAAGGAATGTCAAGTTGCTCAGAAGCGTTGGTGAGCGGTTTTTGTCTGCCTTCCACAGTGAGGTCAATTCAGCGTGGCTCATGTCCAGGTATGTAATCAATGGAGTGTGAACAAACACTTCTGCGTTTAGTACTTTCAATGGATTGCCTTGGAGGTATAATTTACCCAGTTCCTTATTTTTCTCAAACACTTTCGGTTCCAAAGTTGTGAGTTGATTGTAAGATAGGTTAATCTCGACCAGTTTGGGGCACATTGTGAAAACTTTAGTTCCAATGGTTTTGATTTCGTTGTTAGACAAATTGATCACAGACAAAGCAGAGAAAGTCCTTAAAGAATTGTCGTAAATTTCCTGAAGGCCACAGTGTGACGCGTCGAACAAGTAAATGTTAAATTGATCAACGGAGCACTCGAATCCTTCAGCAGGTAAGTGTTTCAGTTTAGGATTGTTAGAGATTTTGAAGATATCTAGTTCAATATTTTCTTTGATGAGTATATTCGAAATGAAATCTAGATCGTTATAGGAAAGGTCAAGATAGTTAAGTTCTACAAGTTTGTGGAATGCTTGGTTGTGGATCTTTTCAATGTTGTTGCCACTGAGGTTGAGATTGGCAATGTAAGTCATACCATTGAACATAGAAGGTCCAACGAATCTAATGTTAGTTTGTCCAGCGTTAAGAGTAAGTAAGTCGGAGATCTGTAAACCATAAACGGTATCCACAGGGTTCTTTGAAATATGGAGTGTGGCGAGCTCGTTGTTTTCTGAAAATGTCATCTGGCAACGACTTGATATCGTTATCACTGAGGTCCAGCTCCTCCAAGTCCAATAGTTTCTTGAATGTGTTAGGATCCATGTTAGACAAGTTGTTGCCAGCCAAGTTCAGGTACATCACACCGGGCATGTTCGTGAATGTGTTCGCGGCGATGTATTTCATGTTACAGTATGAGATATCAAGTTCTTGAATTGATGACGTATTCAAGAAATAATCTTGCGAGTCCGCTGCAGGGAATTTAAGAGGATTATTTGACAGCGTAAGCAGCACAAGCTTTTTGTTGTGTGAAAATGTTTCTGGGTGCAAAACCTTGAGTTTATCATTTGATAAATTAACAGCATACAGATTAGGCAGGCCGTGGAAGGCATTAGGTCCAACAAAATCGATCGAGCTGTTGACAATCTTCACAGTTGTAATCTGGTGGAGACCAAGTTTCTTGAAAATGAAGTCCGTCAACTGAATAGGGAACCTCGGGTCAGCGTTTTCAATGACAAGGTCGGTGATGTCATCGCCGAACTTCTGTGTGCCGATTTCAAGACGATCACTTGGCTGTTCTGTATCCTTGAGATACAGTGCATATGCAGTCCCTTGGGCACGGTCTGTTCTCATTGTAGAGGACTTCCTGGTCGTCAGCCGTGTCGAACTCGTCGTACTGGAACAGGAAGTTGTCGGCGTCTTCCTTCTTCTTGCTGTCAGCGACCTTGTTGACTGGCTCGCTGAGTGCCAGCGCACATACTGCCAGGAGCAGAATCAACTCCCGGGACCTCGCCCCCATCTCGTAGCGAACTCTGAAAACAGTCAATACGTCACATTATAGCTGGGCCGACTAAACTATTACATCAATTATGACATTTATCAACACACACGAGGTGGGTCACGTTTACAAATAACAGTATAGTGGAACAATGGTTTCAACTTCTTTTGTAAATGCGTTTTTGGCAAGCTAACAATACAGTAACATAACGTTGTTTCTCCCAGAACAATGAAAAAAAACATTCGCAAATAGTCATTTTGGCTTTTCTTTATGCTAACAGATACACGTTGGCGTGTATTCATCTAAACACCTCATAATATATGGATGAACGTGTCATGGGTTTTTTTGTCAGGTATATCTAATTGAATATTTTTTGTTGAGCCTGCCCGCGCCCTGTTAATTCGATATCACATTCCTGCATGTAGGTATCTCGATAGTTCGTGTACTCAATTAATACAGCACATGGATCACAGATGTTGCAGCTTTGTTCCAGTGAAATCTTATCTGCGCTTTGTCCATCTGTGCGCGTGTGTCGTGACTTTGTGAGTGCGCTCACGTTTATAATAAAAGGGATATTTTATCAGCTTACTTTGTTTTAAATAAAGACTTATTGAAGGATACAATTACTAATTTTCTTCTCTGGCTTCATGATAAGAGACATAATTAAAGAGATAACATACGTTGGATGCGAAGAAATAGATATGCCTACCTACATGTTGAAAAGTACATACTATGTAATTGAATGGTCTGTATGGGTAAATGGGGTATTTATAAAGCATTGATAAATACAGTATGTAATAATAGTGGCATTTAAATATTTATTTTCTAATGTTTTAAGTTTTGCCAAAATGGATATTTGGTCATTTATTTTGCCAAACGTAAGATGTCATAAAAAGATAAAAAAACAAACATTCCAACTTTAAAATTTATTCTAAGACTCCAACTTGATATGTTTTTATATCTACGGCTGTATAAATTGATATTATCTACAACTTACATTTAGCTTTAAGCACCAAGTGATCCGAATCTGGTTTATATCAATAGATATTATTAATACATGTAACTAGACAAGTTTCGCACTAGTTTATTGTAGAAAGTCGCACTTTCACATCAACCACAACACAATAAGTCACGGCACACAATAACGAACCAAATTATATTGACTGTTTATCTGCGCACGATATGCAAGGAATATATGTCTACAGATGCTAACGTAAATGACACGAAAGGTTAAGACTGCGCCGAGCGAACACGGCGCGCGGAAAATAGGTATTTACTGCGGCGCTAGTTGTGTGTGTCGTTACGCACACAACGACAAGTTCGCTCGGTGGCCGCTTGCGTTGCATGGCAGAAGTGAGTAAGTCAGGATTTTTAGAATTTGAGTGACTGAGTGTAACTTAGAGTTTTTAAATTTTGAGTGTATTGAGTGAATTGAAAAGACGAATAATGAATATTTTGACGGTTCTGTGTAGGTAAATAAATCTGATTAATAAAACTAATCCTGTTAATATTATGAACGTGAAAGTTTGTTTGGATGAATTTTGTTACTCTTTCACACGAAAACTACTGAACGGATTTGAATGATATGATGAAAAAAAGACGAAGTTTTCGGATTTTTCGAAAATCACCTCCCAAGTTACTGTAATAGGATACAGTTATCGGCACGGATATTGGGCTATGACCTTCACCTGCGCAGAAGCGATTTATTGGTTTATTGCCTTATGAGTACAGTGCAAAGCGATCCCCACTCTTCCGCCGAAAGCCCAATATCCGTGCCGATAACTATATTCAAGTTTAAAAGGGTGGATCTTTAACCGCTGAACGTACCTATAACCTGAATTTTGGTTTGGTAGGTGAGTAAGTAGGTAAGATATATGGGTAGGTTGTTGTAATAAAACCAATCTGTAATAAAAAAATCTTTAATTTAACCTGACGTAAAACAACTTGATAAGAATTTTACAAAAACATAGTTAAAGCGCAGAAACGTGGTTAATTTATTATACAGGTTGTACCGAAGAGTTGTAGTTTTTTTTAATAAAAATTGAGAAATCAAAGGCATTAATAAATTTCAGAAAAAATAATGTTGATTTTCCAAATTTGTCATCAGCTGACCAAAATTTGTGTGAGAATACATAAAAAGAAACTGTAAAAGACACAAGAATGTCTGAACCTCATTCAAAAATATAATAGTTATTTCCAACCACAAAGATAGGTTTTACAAAAAAAATGCACATTTGCATCTCGGACTGAAGACTGAACTTAACTTACGAATTTTGGTGCATAATGGAAGAATGTGTTCATGTGATTTATGACGCTTTCCTTTTGCGTTTTGTTATATCTTTAGATTCTAATTTTCGTTTATCTTTTTGATTGATTGCATCAAGAATATATTTAGGTTCCCTGATATCCATTTGCCTATCTAACCGAGAATCAAGAATTTCAGGCAGTAAGCAATCAAAATAAAAAGCTTTTCATTTCTCTTCCATTTTACACCAAAATTCTTTATCTTTTTCAATTAGTTCAACCTTCATGTCTACTTCAGGCCAAACGGCAAATATACATGTTTTTCTTTGTGTAATGTGAAGTTGTCCCTGTGCTTGGAAGTACCAATCATGATTTTTATTTAGATTTTTTTTTTTTTAATACTATTTTATAATATTTACAATTTAAATATTTATTTATAATATTATTTATTTTTTATTTAGATTGATATTACCTTCCTTGTCTCTTTTCCAAAAAATAACTTTCTTTTCTCTCGTCAACACTCATGTCTCTGGCTGAATAAGGACAGTTTTAATTTCCACAATTTTGTCCTCTTCTACAGTACCATCCGGACTTGCTCCTAAAAATGGTAAAAGATTTTAAAACTTATGTCAGATTCGCAATCACGACCCCCAAAAACCTATGACGTGATACCCATATCGAATGTTTGACAAAAACTAGTATCCGCCATCTTGAATTTTAAAATTAATGTCAGATTTGCAATCGCCGCCCCCAAAAACCTATTACACGATACCCATATCGAATATTTGACAAAAACTAGCATCCGCCATCTTGAATTTTAAAATTGATGTCAGATTTGCAATCGCCGCCCCTAAGAACCCATTACACGATACCCATATCGAATATTTGTCAAAAACTAGCATCCGCCATCTTGAATTTTAAAATTAATGTCAGATTCGCAATCGCCGCCCCCAAGAACCTATTACACGATACCCATATCGAATATTTGACAAAAACTATTTCCGCCATCTTGAATTTTAAAATTGATGTCAGATTTGCAATCGCCGCCCCCAAGAACATATTACACGATACCCATATCGAATATTTGACAAAACTAGCATCCGCCATCTTGAATTTTAAAATTGATGTCAGATTGCAATCGCCGCCCCAAGAACCTATTACACGATACCCATATCGAATATTTGACAAAACTAGCATCCGCCATCTTGAATTTTAAAATTGATGTCAGATTTGCAATCGCCACCCCCAAAAACCTATTACACGATACCCATAACGAATGTTTGACAAAAATTGAAGAAAAGATTATATCCGTTATAAAAAAAAAGAAATACGTACTTTTTCCGAGAACATTTTTTTTTTCGTAAATTAGCGCCAACTTTCTTCTTATAATTTTTTTCCTTAAGCTTTCCCATTTTACTAAAACAACATTTTAAAAAATGTTACAAAAATATGCATTGAATAGTATAAATAAAACATAGATATGCACAATATAATAACAACTCAAAAAACAAAAAATATGACTTACCTTATTCAACAGTTTGCGTTTGCGTTTGGCAAGGTATAAGTACACAATAGATCGCGAAGTATCGTTATCGGCGCGTCGCTTCCCGATGAGACGTGACCACTCTCCGAGCTCTCGTGGACGACTGAACTTTCGGCCGGTGTACGTTGCGTATGATTCAAAACAGGGCGCGCAGCGGCCCAATTTTAAACAAAATAATGTCTAAAATAACCAAGCTACATTTTCGAAAATTTTAAAACGACAAATTGTAGTATGATTATTATAGATTGATATTCATTAAAGTTTGTGAAAAAATGTAACAGTTTACTATCAAAATTCAACTAAATACGAACGTGCTATTTTAAGATTTTTGTCCATGTTTACACATTTTTGTTATTTTAACTAGACAATAATTATAATTTTTGCCAACGATGAATTGTAAACACAGTCATTGTGGTGCTCAATACATATTTTTTATGGTAATTTTGATAATAGTATTGGTGATATCCCTTTAACTGTGACGGCCGTTTTGTATTATTTTGCACGACGCAGTCTTAAACGAATGCCGAATGTTTGGATGCGTGTAGCTCGGCGCGCGACCACCAACAGACTAGCTACGATATATATTTTAATTCGCGACACCACAATTCGGAATTTTGGGGCGATGAAGATGATTCACGAGTCGCTAAAGCATTAATTCGCTGTTTGTTTACAAGCCGAGGTCAGGGCGATCGTAACGTGGCGCGTCGATAGTCCGCCGGGCGTCAGTTCCTAACATCCTAATGTGCTGAAAACATTCTAATGGCTATCTTATCAGTTGATACGAGCCTGTACGTGAGCACAGGTCATTGATTTTTACCTTTAGTCTGTAAGGTGAACGGTACCCAGTGTTGGCACTATCAAGTTGACGCAACGGCATCTCAGTCGCCCTGATAACTGATAAGATAGTGAACGAGCTCTCCGATACACAAAGACGACATTAAAATAGATGTTGTTTGTTATGTTTGTATTGTTTGGCAAACGAGTTGAATGAGTTCAGTCGAGTTGAAATTTTTTCACGGGCATTAGGTGCGAATCAAAACGTATTTCAATCTACCTATCTGATGATTTTCAGTGTCCTACGAAAACTAATATTGACACTCCCATATCCAAACTTTCTAATCACAAAACTCATAACTTAATAATCACAAAACTAAGGTACAAATCGTAATTGAAAACCCCCCTTTGTTACTATAAGAATAGTCTTTGATTTGCATATTTCAAAGCGGCGACGAAACAAAAATAGGCAACAATCACTGAAAATATTGCTGTTATGAAGTTAGGGAAAAGTTTCATCGAAGGACATAGTCAACAACTATTTGATTCATGGGTAGGGCTGAATACTTATTACTAATTCTAATTTCTATAGTTTTTGCTTAGTCAGTCACATTCTAGTGAAAAACACGTTACATTGCTTTTATTAATTATTCAATTAATAAGGTTATTAGCCTACGCATCGAAGAGGTAGGGACTTTTATAACGAAAATTAAAGCTTAGTAAATGCTATCTTGTAAAAATGTTTTGCATCCTGAGATCTCATATGGAGCCAGATAAGTTAATCAGAAACGATAAGCAACATATTCAAAACAATAGATGAAAGGCGCCACTCAATCAAGTGTATTATCTAGATTCTAGATTATGATCTTTGGATGATTGTAACTAAGCTATTTTTCAAAGAAATGCGTTTAATATGAGGAAAAACATATAGTAAGCAATACTGTCGCGCTTAAAGTAGAATATAATGTTGCACTTCGTAGAAACTTTTATATTCTTAGCTGAGAATCCGTTCATTTACATGTATAGCAATGAAAGCGATTTATAATCACAGGAGACGGATCTTCTCCGTTCTTAGATTATATTATTAAGTACTTTATGTACATTATATTTCAATCTCTTGAATACAGATACACTCGTAAGCGACAAATCCTCCTATATTAGGAATACAATTGTCTAGCTAGTGCTTTGTTAATTCTATGTCAGTCATGAGATTATATGTCATTACTCGCTAGATTTGCTACGGGTGTCATAAGCGGCAGTAATTAACAACAGTCTGCAAGTGGAAATCTCTGTGGAACATTAGAACTCTTAGCCAGCTAGTCCCAAGTCAGAAGAATAAAAATAAGAAGGATAAAAGGGAATATCTTGGAAATTTTCAACATTCTATCTATCAGTACACCTATGTATGGCCAGCTATAATAATTTAAACAGATTCAAATAAGGCTCCTTAATAAAAGGCCTTGTGTTTCCTCCCAATACAAATTAAGCAGGACCTATTATTGAAAGTTCAGGGCTTACGGCTCTAACACAAATATGTATACATACGTGTAATTATTTTGTAACTAACATGTATATTATGCAATACATTTGCTCTTGTTGAGATAGGTTAATGCTTAGATATGTAGGTAGACAATTGTTTATTAAAAGAGGTCAGATAATAAATAAAAAGATCAATTATGTTGTCAATTGTTGCAGAGATAAAAGGAAGCAAGAAGTGTGGAATTAAAAATAATATAAGTAAGTACGAGGTGTTAATTGCATTGTGAATAGCAATAACAAATAATTATTTTAAACAATGACAGCTAACCCGCTGCATTATCAGTCGATGCAGATGTAACGGTCACGTTTGCGGTAAATCCGGGCTTACTACAGCTGCGTCATGAAAGGGACTTATATAAATGCATAACTAAGAAAAAACTGGCATCATGCAAAGTATGTCGTTACGTTGGTCTAGCAAACGTCACAGACTTTCGTCATTCACATAAGTTGGAGGTCACGCAATGTCCATTCAACGCGCTCGGACGCGGAGACGGATATTTATTGAGTCCATCCCTAACATTAATCATTAATGCGTATTTGCATGGCCAAGCTGGCTTTACGAACAATGTCGAATAACGATACCGAAAGCGACTTGAACGCATCGTTGCATATTAAATATACGCAGTTAGATGAATGATTTAGTTTGCATACAATCGCCGGCGGGGGCCGCCCGCGCGTTGTGACGCTAGCGCGCGTGCAAAAATGCACAAGCCTTGCCTGACAGACTGACATATTATAATAATCCTGACCTAAATTATTTATGACGTCATGTATAACAAGAATTCATTTTAAAATGTAACGAGTTTTTTGCTACAAGTTGTCTTTGGATTTCCCCGTTGGCGATAAAACGTGGATTTTCTAAATGGATGTAATTTTTCGCAATTTTCTAAGATGTGTCATTTTCCGGAGATTCTTGGAGTCTTTTAGTTTTAATATGTGAAACACATAACTTACTAGATTATCCTGTCTACAATAGCGTACTTGCCATAAGTCTAGATTAGATAGTACGGTGAAAGCTTGAAGCAAATATCAACAATGTTCAGCTTATTCTGTATAATTCCTATTCACCTGGTGGCTAGGTCAGACGTGATTTACTGACTAACGAACACTATGAATTGTGTGGATAAGCACTACAACGGTTACAATATTCTCTGGTATACTTAGTACTTAGTATGCTTCGTCTATTCATTTCTATCTCGCTCCGGTAGTGTCAAATTGTTGTCCCATCGGGCTATGAGAGTGAAGGAATACAGTGCACCTGTGTCTGCGCAGCTGGTTGATCTTTTTATGAGAACAGCCGTGGCCGCTAATCGATTAAGGGCGCTATCTTAATCGATTAGGATATCACTTGATTTCATCAGATTATTTATAGATAATATCGGTAACGATTTGTCATCATCATGATGCAATACCGTTTACTTATGGCAAAAATACATAATTAACCATTTCGCAATAAAAATACATAACCATTTCAAAAACCAGATTTAATTCTTGCATGCCTTATTGGTTTTTTCTTTCTTTCTTTCTTTCTCCTGCCCTGTTCCCAAATATTACTTGGGGTCGGCGCAATACGTCATTTTCTTCCATTTCCCCTCACTCGTCATACTGACACTCCCTTCCTATTCATATATCATCTTTCAGGCAATCCATCCATCTTTTCTTAGGTCTTCCTCTTCCTCTCCATCCATCTACATTCATACTTAGCACACACTTTGTTGCATGCGTATCATCCCTCCTCATTACATGTCCATACCACGACAATCTTCTACTTCTCATCTTTTCTGTAACTGGCGCTACTTTCAGACTTCCTCTAATGTAATCATTCCTCACTTTATCCATTCTTGTAACACCACACATCCATCTCAGCATTCTCATTTCTGTTACATGCACTCTCTTTATGCCTTATTGGTTTTTTGATTTATAAAAAATACAATACACTTCCAGGTAAACTGAAATAAAATGCTATATAAGAAATTCCCAGATCGGTTGTTATTCACCTAGATCTTTGACGTATACCTAGGTTAGATATACCTACTTTTATGCTCTTTATTTTTAGACCCGTTGGTCTTTTTCTTAAGGTACTTTTGGTAAAACCAATTTGCCACTTTCATACGATACTTATGTCTAAAATAGCTGTCTTATGCCCATTTTCACCAACAATTACCTAAATTTAGGGATCCCCTAAGAGCATTTAGGGAACACTTAATACAATTTCGTTTTCACCAAAGTTTAAGTGTCCCTTATAACCTTTATTATTGGCGGAGCCCTTATTCTAAGTGACACTTAGTAAGGGAAACGTTAAGAGATTGATAGTGAAAACGGGCATTAGTGTTCTTAAGTTCGAGGCAGAACTTTCCCGGATGATCACCGTTTTGTTTTATTTTCTTGGTTTTTATCAATATCAGATTTATAATGAACTTGTTGCCTTTTCCAAGAAGTTAAAAATATAAAGACCATACCTACCTACCGGCGGGAAAATCAAAAGATAATACCGAGTACGGAAATGATTAATACATAGTAGATATAAATAAATAATTCATGTGAAGTATTACGTTACAGATAAAATTTTCCCCTCAGCATATCTGCGGCACTTATGCACAGCGCTGCAGAATATTCTATTACAGTCTCCTGCGCAATATGTGTTTACTAGTGATGACAATCACTGTATTTCTACGTTGTTTACCTATTCATGAAATAATTTGTGAATAGAATGGAATATTTTCCATACTACTTCAGAACCTAAAATATGTGTTCGTTTGTGTCCAATATAGAGCCCTGTGGTCATTATTTTGTTGTTTATATTATATGACATTAGTTAGATTGACAGCCATTAATAAATTTCAGGCTGGTAATGTCAGCATATAGATTTTTACAGGCATGCTTCAGCTAACGAAGCGAATATATTGCTATCAATCGGGCACAAATCCAGACTCCCTGTAGCTTCTTGGAAATTGTCCACAATAGAACCTGATTTACCTCATGCTGAGTAGTCGCACTTGGGTTTACTTCACATAATGAAGCAGCCGTGACTTCTGTGATGTTCCTAGTGCCTGCCTATAGTAGTCCCTAACTATAACGAATGGTGTACCTATTAATAGAGCAGGTCTAAACTACATACCTACGGAAAAAACTCATGTAGGTACGTATATATATTTATATCCATGTCGTGTTTTATGTAAAGGAAAAACTTTTCAAGATTTCTTGATGCTTTATATGTATATGTACTTATTTATTCATAATTATTCCTAGTTCTGTATCTTCGTATTATGCAACTACCGTGATTTACGTTCTACAAGATAATCGTTTACAAAAAATGTTAGACGTATGTACAATAAAAATAAAACATTTGCTATATCTGATGAGAAACACGATGTAACCTCTAAGATATATAATAAATAGATATTACGTATGTATATCAGTAAATTGACGTAACATATTATGCAAATTAATTTGTTATACTTAATCAGCTCCTACGTCTGTTATTAAATATTGTTCAGTTAATCGAGCTGAATATTCGAATTATCTTAATAGGCAATAAGAATAGTTGTCATAACAATTATTTATAGGTATAGCAACACATGTAGGTTATACATGTTGTTTATATTGTAATTATTTGTTTGCCTTAGTTTTCCTCTATTTTACGTAGGTTCTGCGCTTACAAAATGACTTGTCAACTCCGTCCTAAAGTTCTAGTACCTAAGTTGTAAACCATTCTTTATCAGGTAGGTACCTACCTTTTGCGTTAGACTACTAACTGAATTTATTTCATGACCTAATAAATAAACACGTACCTACCTATGGCCTCGTTCAGCTATCCAAGCACTCGTCAATTAAAATCTGTAACAAAAACAAATGAACATTAGTGTCATGTCATTGAAAGCAATATGAAACAATAAAGTTAGAACATAGGTAGGTTTAAGTTTTTGAAGTGAGTGTCAGAACAGTGTCCACGCTTCTTGCCATGTGCAGTTAAAATGAAGTTCTCGGGGTTCTTATACCATAACTTCTAGAATTTGAGCGAATTCAAATCAAGAACGCTTGCATTGCATATGGGTCAATAGATGCCACTTATAAAATAAAATACAAATTAAGAATGAATGAAACAGATGGCAAGGGTCACTGGCCAAATGATGAACATCGGCCAGTGTACCGATTATTATATCGATTCATATATCGATAATCGACTACGTGCACTTAAATTATATCGATGCCTCGATTCTCGAGCACAGGATAGGCGTGGCTACTCGAGTCATAAGTACTTAGACTTTTCTAGCCTAGCCGGACTGCATCGTGTTCTAACTTGAGGAAGGAATATGAAACGAAATTTCATTACACATTCATTGGGTTATTTTCATGCGGGTGTAATTATACATTGCTATACGGAGTCCTTTGGCATGGAAATACGTGCTAGTAAACAATTCTTTAGCTTTGTAGGTATGGATGCTATTGCATGCAGACAGTTTTACAGATTTTTTCCTGCTAACACTTGCATTGTGTGTTCTGTTTAAATAATCATGTCGGAAGAATGTAGTAAAGGTAGAGGAAGTGCCAATGGGTGAATTTCGCGGTCTAGTGTTGCTAAGAAACGCCTTTTAACATCGTACCTAGTAGGTAATGGTTGAACTTGTGTTACAATACTTACGTATTGTAACTTTAAGGGGACTACGTAGATAACTATAACTAATTGCCTGAATTTTGGTAGAAAGAAGTCTTTGAAACATAGTTTTTCTAAGCGAAGCTACAACTGAACAATGTAAGGTTCAAAATGTTAGTTTTCTGTCAAGTCGATACGTAGCTACCTAAATAACGAATGTAACCACAAAAAGTAAATTTGTTTGACGTTACTAAAGCCGGAAGTAAGTCATCATGAGAATAATTTGAAGCCACGGCGATCATTTACCGATTAATCGAGTCTGACGGGGACATCACATCACATGCCACAGTTATTAGCTAAACCGAGCCAGTCTGCGTTCGCCTTGAATTCTGAATAAGGTCGTTAAATGTTGCCGCGACAGGAATTATAATGCACGCCTTTGCCTACCGTTAATATTCTACCAAAATGGCCACCTTACTTAGTCGATTCTGATTGCAGATAATATAATCGACTACGTTAGGCGCTCGTTAAATTGTCAAAGCAGCCGTAGTCTATTACGTAATTCATAGATTTATCGCTCTCGTGAGTATTTATTTAGCTTCTGATTTTATTTGTTGATTTATGAGATATATTGTTAGGTACCTACATGGCACAAGATAACACAACACGTTATAAATTATGTTTATACACAGGCAATGTATTTAAATATTTGTAGCTTCTCAACAGTGTGAGATATAAATTACACTCTTAAGTGACGTGCAAGTATTTGTGTCAAAATTGGTAGAAAAATAAAAACAGTCTATGCAACGGTACAAAACCCAAGCTTCACAACTTCTGCCTACCTACGTTTCCATCCAGTAATCCAGCGGAAACAACTGGTTCCCAATAGCCTCATTTCATTTATCGGCACATTACAGTGCAGAGACCGACAGAAGATCATTAAATTAAATGAAGCGTGTGTCTGTACGCTGTGCCTATCCATACGCCTTATGCGTACTATTTTGATTCGTTTCCAATATGGCGTTGTGGCCTAGTCTCACAGACTAAAAAGGCTTTGCTTATTATACGTCCAGACAGCACAGCGCCTTAAAGCTTAGTTTTTATAACTCTATAAAGAAAGTTGGATCTCTTTGTTCGAAATTCAACGGTGACACAGTTTAAAAGGTCCTATTATTTACTTGAAATATAAGGCATTTTCTTTGTGGCATTACGTTTTATCACTTGTTAGGATAAATTAAGGAAATGACGGAAACAAGGCAGTTGTAGTGACAAAGCAGGAACAAAATACATTCTTTGTTGTAGTACCTATCCACGGTTTTTATCACTTCAGTCGTTGTAGCAGTTAATTGGACGAATTTTACCTATTATGTCGTTATTTTGTTCTAACAATACAAAACCACAACAAAAATCTCGACCGCTTCAATACACGCTTACCTACAGGTATGAAACAGAACGAAAGGTTCTTGAACACATAAGTCATTATTTAAAAATACAGGCATAACATAATGAAATACAAAAAACTGATTCACTGGCACCGAAACCGTGCCTTATCGCTTCATACAGACGTTTTCAATTTAACATACGTGTAACAACATTCCTTAGCTACTGAAATGCTACCTATTGTAGCATTACATTTATATTTGAACGCTTTTATCGGACATGTGTTTATAAAAACAGCTGACGGTAGCCATTTTAAATCCACCTGCCGTGTGAGCCTTGAAAAGTTTGGAATCATTAATTTCAATAATCGAGTCATAGCCCTAAAATACCTTGGCAAAGAATCATTATCGTATAGGTACTAATCGATAAAGATATTAATGTAGTGTCAACTACCTAAAAGTAACCTAAAACCTTATTAGATTTGGTTAAAAGTACATATAAATGAAAGGCTAAAAATGAAACGTATAAGTAGGATGCGGAGGAGTGAAGGACCGACGCTGAGATTATGAAAATGCATACCTAGCTGTAAAGAGACAGTAGGATATTGCGAAACCGTTTGCAGGGGGGAATAAGATGCATGCAGCAACGCAAAAATGACGTTAGATTTGAGAAGGACCTCATCTTGGAGATAAACTTTTTGCCTTTTCTTTATAACTTTAACTTTAGGAATATTCGCTGTCGACGAGGCACTTTGATCCCACCTGCGAACCTAAGTCTTGTTTTCGCTAAACGTAACATAATAGAGTGGTTTTTCGACATGATCACATTACATCGGCGGCCAGGTGGCAGCCTTAAATATATTATTACCTAAATAAATGCAAATGAATGTAACGTCGGCTTGTTTGTCGTCCGCGGTTTGTTCGCTGACAGACAATCGCAGACCTTGTTTTCACGGTCCCGTCTCGCTGTTATTCCTTGAGTATTGTAAAATTTTGCACGTGTTTATAATGCATAATGTCTTATTTAGGCCACATAAAAATGTTTTATCTAGTTGTATCTACATAATAGTCACTTAAATGTACCTATTTACACTTTGCAGTTAGATAACTTTGAACAATTGTCAGGCACCTTGAGTTATCGTTGCAAAAACGTTGTCTTTGATAACGCCGCGGAAAAACATGGCTGCCAACACAGACTGTGTCACGGTAGAGCGTCTCAAATTAACTGAAGTTGATCACAAATATTTGCTTGAGATAATAATAATCAATGCAGGAGTTTACATGACCCACATAAACGGTCCTTGTACTTAATAAGTGTAGAGATGTGTAGCTATTTGTATGAAAAACTGTAATAATGTGCCACCTGGCTGCGCCTGGTTGTAGGGACATCTGTACGCACCAGGCTCGACCAGACAAACCTGTTGCTTACCTACTTTGAGACAGCCCGACGCAGTTGCTGTAATCGGAAACACGATATTCATATACGACTTTATTAGTATAAAATCTACATTAAAAAACAAAATGTAGTCTATTGACATAGAATGGTATTCTAGAACAATACTGTATATTAGAAGGCTGTTTAAAGTTTTATGTTTCATTTACGATTTAGCTTAGATTTCTCTTAAATATTCCCCGTAGGTACTACAAAGACAACTTTCTCTTATAAGCAAGTACATTCCAATGTTTAGTAGCTTTGATTACTTGCTGGTATTAACATTCTAGAATATATACATCACTACATCATTTGAAATATACCAAAGATAATGCTAGTATGTATTTCTTTATTCCGTCACACACAAATTTTTGTCATTGTAAAGCGCTACTGAAGAATTTATGAATAGGTACTGTAAAAATTATAAATCCTCTGAAATTATGTTTATAGATATATTTTGCTGTACTGGGGTTTACCATTATTTGCTTTAGATAATATGTACCTAATTAACAATGATATAATTATTGTGTAATTATGTTATTGTAAATATCACTTAAGACTTGTTTCCTTATGGGTAGCTATTCCGATAGTTAATTGTTTTCCCTATTAGTGATATTACTCATATGTATGTGATTCGATATTATTGGAACAATGAGGATAAATGATGACTAATATATTTGATATTATTGTGGTTCCAAATCCATTCAAAAATAACTAAATATCCTGTAAATATTGCAACACAGTACGAAATTCAAAACATTTGGGGCGGACGCGCTTTCGTGTGTATAAACCACAGGCAGGCTAGCTTTAGAAATTTCGTTGGGGGGTCACCTTACATCAACAACGCACGTGGTTAAGGGGCAGAACGAACGAAGTATGAAACCAACTGTTTGAATCGCCTGTACTTAGCTATTCGTTTTATGTTTCATAAAACAATTGAAGTCTATCAAGACCAATAAGTTTAATTGAATAAGTTTGGTATGGTTAGATCGAAAAAATATCAGCTTATTTCTTTCGTGGTGCGAATACTCAATGGCCATTGTATAAGAAATACAAATGAGTTCATACTACGTAGGTACTAAGGAACACGTTGTTACAAAAATATGGGTTTATAAGTATACGAGGAAAATAAATATGCATGCAAAATAAGTAGATGAATACTCTGGTAAGATATCGACAACACGGGCTTTGGAAGTTTTGAAAACGTTGATTTATTCAAAGCTAGTTTTGAAGCTAACTGTAAACACATACGTTCAAATGCTTAAAACAGCTTATTTTTATAAATACCTACTTAGGTGAACACGATCGTTTAAATTAAATAATAAGTTGGAGCCCATTTAAAGCGGTTCCCAAGCAGCTGAAATTCGATCCTTTATGATTTCCTGTCTTCGTTCAAGCGGCTTGAATTCTCCGTACCAATTAAACTGAGCGCCGTGCTAGCATGTGACCCGCTTATAATTACCTACTATAGTAATTTAGAACACGAAGCAAATACCTGGCAAACTAAGTACCTATATTAAACTTCTGTAGAGTATATAGAGGGATTTTATACATATATGGCCATTTTTACATAAAAGGGGTTAACACAGTAGCATCATTTATTTTGTTTTTTCCTCCTAAAATGCAGTTGAAGAAATACAAAGAACTACAAAAGCTGCATAATTAATTTAAAAGTTTTGTGTATTAACTAGAAACATAGTGACGTAATAATTTATTTTAGCTCCAAATGTCATTGAACGAACTGGATTTTTAACGCAATACCTAAACACCTGCACGGCACATTTATATTAATATTCTCGTTAAGTATTTTGTTAATTTTCGATTAATAATCTTGTATCAATTTAAACCTATTTAATTTAATTTTAACACATGACACATACGAAGCTGAGGTACCAGGAGCGCATAAAACGTATGAAGTAATCGCTTCAACTATTTTCCTATGCCCAGACAGCCGCCACGCTGCGCATACATAGCTACATTTTCTATGTGTTTCCGTCATCGCGTCGTACAAAGCTTGTACGTTTCATTGTGTCCATAAATGCCATGGCACCATAAATCGTGGTCCATGAAGCGACATTGTACTATACTATAATCACGTTATACATAGCACTAAATCCAACGGGACATTGACCCATATCGGAAAGGTTAAATGATAGGTTACAGTTTTACGTGCCAGACGATTGAATTTTCACAAAGTTTTATTAGTATTTTATCGTCTTTTTGTTGTCTGGTGTAAAAGCTTGTAAAACGACGTAATTCTGGGATGGTTATGGGGTTTTTAGGTTTTTCAACTAGTTCTGTGACCCAGTAGACCGTTTCAGCTTCTTTGAACTGTTATTACTATTACAAAATATTGTTTGTTTGGCATGCTTTTATGCGTTGAACGTCATTCAACGAAATTCAGATTATTTACATTACTGCTGCATATTTCATGAAAACAAGTTATTGTGTTATTGTTATTGGCGTTGTAAGACCGAAAAGTACTGAAACTCTGATGAAACAGTCGAAGAGTTTGTTTTGCATGAATTTTGCAGATTTTCCTCAAAAGTGGCAGTTAAACATATTAAAAGGTACCCAACAGATTTTTGTTTCAGGTAAGTACACAAAAGCGTATCTAGAAAATAAAATAATTATATATTACATCATGAAAAGTATTTATAGAAACTTTGTATCAACCTTAATTGACGTTTTACAATTAAATGTCATCTGGGTCACAGCACATCCCATGTTGGCGCGAAATTAACTCTGTGCGTGAACATAAAATGGCGTCGTGTTTGCTTGGCGCCTTTATTGCCTTGTCTGATTATACGAAACTTACTTAATAGTGACTAAACTCGGATCGTGTGGTTAACACCCACGTTTTGTATAAACTTAGAGAGTAGGCATTATTAAAAGTTTTGTTAGAATTAGGAAATAGGGATTTTTATGTCAAGGAAAACCATGAAGGAGTAGAATAAACATGAAGAAGGATCTCTTTGCCGTATTTTGTACTCATCATGCATAATTTTTATTATGATATCTTCTGATGAAACCTCTACGGTTTTATATATAAAAAGGCGACATTAGTTTATTAAAACGAAAGCATCTGCTATGCTTGAATAATATTAGAATGCCACTCAATACATTTTTACTATCTATCACCGAATAAACTACTACTCTAACTACTACGCTATCACCGAGTACGACTGAAAGGTCTCTTCAGGAAGTAAACAAGGCACAAACAAAGTATTGTTTAAATACCAGGTAGTGCATTAAACAATAGTATTCTATTTGAGTCACAAGTAGTGCTTAGTCATTGGTCTTTAACGCCATTCTCGCCAATTCCATCTAATTGAACGTTACTATCTGGTGATAACGCCCGGAACACTCGTTTTATTTCAAGCTTAGCTATAAAGGCTAAGGAATACGATCAACACTTCACTATAGAGATATAGAGGAAGAATGCAGACTTTGAAGAGTTTGCATAACTTCATTTCAGAATTGAGAGCTATACAAGATAAAGTATATGAGGTACTTAGCACGTGCTAAGATTATTCTATTCTCTGTCTAGACTTGCAAAGTTTGACTGTTACTTAGAACTCAAGTGCCAAAGAGACATTGTTTAACCATTAAAAACATGGATAAACAATATCTCTTTGACGTTAAACTGACTCTGTGTCTTTTCTGAGGCACAACGTAAATATAAATTGCAGCGAGTGTTAAAAGCAAAGAACCTAGTCTGAGAATTGTACACGATTGATATTAAGTTCTTTAAAATCATACTTCTTGGCTAGCAAGACATGGCCATTCAAGGCATAGTCATAATGGTGAAAAATAGGTTATAATAACCTTTTTTCTGACAGTTTTATTACTGTGCATGACCGTACCACAACTTCTATTGTTAGTAATGCACTTAAATTTATTGATTCTATTGTTTTCGTCGCAGCAGTTACTGGAATAGACCAATTGGCTAATCTGTATTGTTGTGTTTAAACCTGTTTGTGGGGTGTTATGAAAATCAAGACAATTTCAAGCTTGGCATTAAGACTGTTCCACATTCCTTAGGTATAACCAGACAACTTCGAACATTAATACGTAAATAAATTGTAACAGCCTGTATTGCATCTAAAAGTGTCAAATTCCTATCAGGTCAGTTCTAAAGACGATAAAGTCCTAATATGGTGCTGTTCTCTGCCACATTACAGTACTGGCACTAGGTAAATAACTTCAAAATAATGATGTAAGAAGACGCACATCAGACCTCCGCGTAGAAACCCCCAGTTGTCCCACTTCTAAACTCCTTACAATCACTTATTTATCGCGTCATAACTACGGCTAGCATCAGTTCGGGCTTATAAACCCTTTAGATGCTCAGATTTATTCACAGTAATAAAATTTCTATTCATTCTAAAGATATTAAATACGTTTTCTATGGGTGTTCGATACTAACGGGCGGGCAGGCTCCCACGCTCAATTCTGATCGTAGAATTAGTACTATACTGTTCATACAGTTATAAATGTTGTATAAGTACTTTTTCATCATAGTCAAACAACAACATTTCGTATGGAAAATTACAGATTTTTACCAAATGGTAATTAACTCTTACGCAAACAATTGAATATCTATTTTTATGACCAATGTATGTGGAGACAAAAATAGCCGTATTCTATCAATTAACTGTAATCGCTACATCGCATCGGAACGTTATTGACCGATATAACAACAATGGTTTATTTTCAGACAGCAACACCCACACTTTCTTCTTTATTCTATAAACATGAAAGGACAGAGATCTATATTAAATATTCAGATAGGTACGCCTTTTTAGGGTTCCGTAGCCAAAATGGCAAAAACGGAACCCTTATAGTTTCGTCATGTATGTTGTCCGTCTGTCCGTCTGTCCGTCTGTCCGTCTGTCCGTCTGTCACAGCCGATTTACTCGGAAACTATAAGTACTACAGTGATGAAATGATGGGAATATGTGTTGTAGAACCGCTACAAAAGCTAATAATAGTAAAAAAATTGGGGCCCCATACATGTAACTGAGGCCTTTAAAGATGAAATTTTTTTCGATGTACATACCCGTGTGGGGTATCAATGGAAAGGTCTTTTAAAATTATATAAGTTTTCTAAAAAATTTTTCTTAAAGTGAACGGTTTTGAGATATCAGCTCTCAAAGTCGTAAAATTTCCCTCTATTTTTATAACTACGGGTATAAAATTCAAAATAGAGGTGATGCATGCTAATTAACTCTTTCAACGATTTTGGTTTGATCAAAGTATCTCTTATAGTTTTGAGATAGGTTGATTTATGATTTACGGAACCCTTCTCACGAGTCCGACTCGCACTTGGCCGGTTTTTTTACATGTATTTAACAAGATATATAACTTTGTCACCTCCGCCTTTTATGTATCGCATATAATTCAAAAGGCGCCAAACACTCAGACACTAATTTGGTCTCCTCGAATACGACTCGTATATCTTCCTGAGGTCATGAGCTGAATTGTAAATCTACACATTATTTGCAATGATTTATGCTCCGGCGCAGGTAGGCCACGCCTCCTCCGTAACTATCTCATGCATTTAAAATGGTCGTGTTAGTTCTAGTGCCTTCAAATCTTTGCTAAAGACGACATTTAGAACGAAATGAAGCTATAAAGCTATATTTGAGGCCTTTAAACAGGCAAGAAACATGACATCTGCGGTAAACAGGTTGACCTTAGCTCTAAAGTATATGATTTTGGTACAAAAATTCAATTAATATGTTATATTCTTACTTTAAAGCCTAAAATATGCATTCTCGAATTGAGCACCTCCTGCTGTTTTGGAGGTCGTCACAAAAGGGTTTATTGACGCCGATAAACCTCTGGTAGGCGTGACTAAGTACATTCAGTGATCAGTATTATTTGTATTTGAGCTGATATAACAAATGATAACACTTATCTGGCGTGATAATAGCACGGGCTGGATAGCTAGATAATATCGTACGGGTACAGGTTCATGTCTAGGTGTGATTATCGATTTTAAAGAAAAATAACTTTCTCTGTCTAGATTAATAGTGAGACATTTCTGATACAATTTAAATTGATAAAGAGATGAACGTAGTTGATACAAATCGTATGCGTACATATCTAAATCAAGGTGTAGGTGTTATAGTGTGTGTAGAGAATAGACAAAAGACCACATGACGCTTAGCCGACAGATGGGCAAAAAATTGCGACTTTTTGTCGCTTTAATTCTACAGCCATGTACGGCCTGCAAAAAATAAGACTGTATACGAAACATCTGACCGCATCGTCCTTAACATACAGGTGATAATGTATGTTGCTACCTTATTTGTCCTTGAACCATCAGAGATGTATGCTGTGTGTGCCTAGGCTGACACGCGTCATCGACTAAAATAAATCAATTGGACGGAGTCGTGGCATTGGATGTATTAAGAGGCATTAACACTTCAGCTCGTAGGTACACCGATGATATCACAATTTATAGTCCCACATGTGGTACCTAACCCTTTTAATTATCGCAGGCGTGGGGAGAATAGTAAAGTATCGTTTGAACTGAATATCGATGCTAGTTGCTCAGGTCTAGTGGTAAATACTCTGAGATATCGAGTTCCAGTATTGCCGTGACAGCAGATAGAAGAGTATGGAAGGAGAAAACATTGTGCGCCGATCCCAAACAAAAATTCGATAAGGACAGGAGAATGATGATGATATCGAGTTTCAGCTGTTGCAGTCAACACTATTGCTCTAAAAAAAAACAGAAAACGGCAAAGAACGCTGTTTAAATAAACAAATGAATTGTAAAAATTGGAGTATGAAGACATAATTTGAAATAAGAATTGTGAACGGCGTGACAATGTTATAAGGGCTGTCCTGAAATTATTGGCCTGAACAAAAGCTTTTCTTTAGTCATTGACTTTGTCCCGATCGTTGACATTCATTGTAGAGTACTTATCGATCACCCTCGGCGACCAATGCAATATATTATTAAGTTGACTGTTAATACTACTGAATCAAATCTTTTGTAGTGTTAGGTTTGATTTAAATACTTTATTTGTTCCTTTATTGTCTTTTACTAGGGCACACAAAACGCACTTTAGACTTTACACAACGAACCATGGAAGGTCAATCTATTACCTACTCCAGCATGCTTAATGTATAAAAGACCTATCAAGTAATCTTTGACAGTCCTGAGAAAACTCAATATTTATTTACCATTTAAATAGAGAACAGACAGACAAATACCTTTATTCAATACAAACAGTTCCTAGTACATTTAATTCAAGATACCGGTGGTACCACTTTACAGTCACCGTGTGTGCGTTGAAGTCATAGCTTACTCATTACATAATGCTGAACCTATAAGTACATAGTACATACTTTATGACTAGATATGTTCACAACCTGTGTATAAACATCATCATTGTTATAGAGGATTATTTTCTAGGAGATCCAAACTTTGTGAAAATGTCGCTGTATTTGTAAGCAATTCTCAATGTAATTTAAATAATATGTATGTAATCAAGTGATGCACCTATGTAGGTAAATGATTCAATATTATTCATAGGTATTCAATTTCAACCGCAACTGTTATTTACCTATGCTAATAATGTCAATATTTTTCAGGCTGCGTTTTTCATGGGTAGCTAGCATTTTTTATGGATAAAGGTGAAACAATGTGCCCTGATGTAAATATGGGGTGTAGCTTTGGTATATTAGAATATTTACATGTGTTGCTGTAGCATTAGTATGTACGTATGTGCAAATGTGTTGTTTTGTAACAAAACAAGGCTATTCAGAAAATCCAGCGGCTAGCCAGCTATTCGGAACTACTTCTGAATACAAATCTAAGCGCTATAAATAGATTCAAATCATAAACAACAGCGGGTGCACTAAAGAGTCTACAATTTAAAGTTCAGTCGTGATTCAAGAGGTTAACTAGCACGATGGAAAGAGGTCACATCGCTTGGGAAGTTTCAATTATCGACACATTAGTAACCTTAATTTCCCATTTACAATGAGTAATAAAACCAAGTTGTATAGGGAGAAGCTTTTCTTGGAAAATCCTTAAACTAAAGGCAGTGAACTAAGTACGGAATACTGTTTTCTTTATATCATAAGTACATAATACCTATATCAATGTGAAAGAGTATTCCAAACTTTAAAAAAACAATAGATGAAACAAATGACAGCAACGACATTGCAATAGGGATCTTCGAAAGGCAATTTTATAACCAAGAAAAGCAGGCGAAGTTTTGATTAAAAAGTAATGTGCCAAAAACATGCAGCGTGTCTGTTATCGGCCAGCGTTCCAATATGAATGTCCATGCAAAATCGATCAGTGTAACTGCGCATTACGAGAAACGGTACATTATATTCTGGCTTGACCATTGTATTATGCTGAAATTGATGTTTTAACAACTCACTTATTTCTTTCTTTGTATAAGTTCTTTGTTCACGCGCAAACTGGTAACTTTGGGACATGAATTGAGAGATTTCTAAGGAGGAGATAAAGATTTGGGCAATTCTATGTTATTCCTAATTTTCAATTAAATTCTACAACAAAGTTAGATATGAATGACCACAGATCATAATTGGTGTCATCAAAACACAAAAGCCAAAACAAGAGATTAATAATTTTGAGTTTTATTTGAGGTTTTCACAATTTTCTTCTTGTGTCTGTAGCTTGTGGTACGAAGTGCGAGATTGACTGTTCCAGATTTAAATTAGATCAAATTCCAATCTCAAACATGTTTTGATATTATGATACGAGTAATCTGAGAAACAAAATTTTCATGTTCATATGAAGGATGAAGCAGAACAAACATTGGTTTGCACTGGTTTATTATTCTGTGCCAAATACCAAAGTGTAAACTCACTGAGTAAGATACATAGACATTTAGTATTTGCACGGATTTTTTGTCTCGATGTCTATTATGTAAGTACCTACTTATTATTTTATTTTAGGAGAAGTTGACCACAGAAGTCTCAATTATTAGTCGAAAAATATATTAATTTTATTTCCGTACAACACACTTAAAGTCAATAACAGTATCCAATAATGAAGAAAAAAACTAAACAAATCAATCATAATGAAACCGTCTATTGTGTTTACCAATCTTGTGGTTAATACGTGCTTACTTTTTGACTAGCGATTTAACGCTTACTTAACATTTACTTCTTAGAATTGCAAGCTCCGTGGCTTAAAGCCAATATTTACAATTAAAAAACTGTGAGAGATTCAATAACAACAATAATAATTACAAAATTGTTCTCAGAATCACGCAGTTTTGCACCATAAGTGGATTTAACCGTCGAAAATGTAAACAAGGATTTACCGTTGGTGGAAGATAAAGTTAGTGTCGGCTACCCGTTACTACGACCTCTTATCTGAAGCATTCTACCTCGTGGGTTATCAACTTACACATGCCTCTAATTAACTAAGCGGAGGAAGTAGTAGAAACTACCTACTGCAAATGAGGAATGTGTAGATCTAAGGATTAGGAAAATAACTGAAGATTTTGTTTGAAATAAACTTAAGACGCAAATCTGCTGAAATTAAATACAAAGTCACATTGAAAGAAAGACGTCACGGCAGTAAAGTATTGAAATGTAAATAACATAAGAAGAACTGAAGTGACACACATTATTCAAGAACATCAAACGATTGATGTCTAAGACGTCGATTATAACGAGCTAAGAATCTTGCTCAGACGAGTCGCGGCCTCACTTGCTTAATGTTTACCTTATTACTTATTGCCGCCGACGCTTACCTACAGAAATAAAAACACACCCACAGAACAACCGGCTGCATTAGATACGCACAGTTTTCAACGAGAATCCACTCGACAAGGGGCTTTTCAATTTGACCGAGAAATCGAATGCAACTAGTGGGGAACGCAAGCTGTGCGGTTACAAATCGTAATGTATATGAATGGCTGACTTGCCGTCTCTCTTCCACTCGACAAAAAAATCGAGACAAAAGAGAAGCTTTTTAAACATAATTCACTGAGAACACTTCAATAACATTGAACAAAAGTCAAGATATTTATAAATTCCTTTGTTGAGGAAGAAAATTTTCAACGAAACACGACCTTTTGGTTGGAGTTTTTGAACACGAGTAGTTGGAGAGTGATAAAACAATAATGAAATTAGTGACGACCCATTAGCAGAGTATTAAACTATTGTTAGAAATGGTTTATAAGTTAAAGCTTGCGAATAAAACAAACTGCTCCGTGAAGACTTCATAGAGTTTCAAGGAAGCTAAGAAGCATGACCGTTTTATTGTCCTCGAGGGATTACTTCAAATGGCTCATTGCGGATCACTGATGCATAGCCAGACGTAATTGTTTAGTTAAATAACTAGCGAGCCAGTGACGTAAGTAAATGGTTAGTCTAAATTCTAAAATCATACTGCAACAATTTTAACTAAATGATTTTCAATTTCTTCACGTGTTTCAATGGTGTATGTGTACATAAAGAAATGACTGGTACACAGGTGTGTCAGGGGTGGTTGAGTTAAATAAGTCTTATCTCCCTCTTCTAGAAAGATTGTCCGTATGGATCAAAATAACTTGTTTTTATAATGCTTCATTGTTTGATCTAGAAATTCCTGAGCGATAAGAAGTGTAGCGGCCAAATTACTAAGAGGTTTGATCATTTCGTCTCTGGTTTCAAGAAAATGCTTAGCTTCGGCTGTAGACTAGAAACTTGTTTCACAGTCGCTTGTTTTGTCTATATTATGGTTTGGTATATTAGGTAGTTGTGTCTAATTGTACGATGGAGTCAAGAGTTCGCGAGTGCCATTAAAGCTTCATTTAGTTTTTGCTTATTATTTCGAATAGGAGTCTGTGTCTATACGCCGCCATGTTACGTTTTTGTCCTCATGTTGGCATTATGACGCCAACATGTAGAAATGCCAAAGTTTTTCATGATAAACTCAGCTATTCAGGTTATCAGGAAAATGAATGATAATGAACGTAGTTGAGTTTGTAGGTACTGTTTGTTGTTTGTACGTCGGAATAACCAGACAAAACGTATTTATAATGCTTTATAATTTTACCTAATTGGGAAAATAACAACAGGTGTTAAGGCAAACGAAGTACCTACGTATAACGTTTAAAAAATGAAACGTCTCACATATTACCCACACATACACATTGGTTTACTTGTCATAATGAATGGTTAATGACTAATGGGCTATCTAGTGTTGGTAAATTTAAATGTGAACTAAAGGTGATTGTTGTGCAAAGGTTTGATTAAGCGCTCGTGATTAGTTACGCAACATTACAACTGATAGACAAGATTGAGTTATTCCTTGACGTTTGTTGTAAGTGATATAAAAGCAGTTCGTGGCTCTACTACCAAAGTTAAATTTTCATATCATTTCATCATCATGGTCATTTCATCAACATAAGAAAGCCACATTCGGACAGGTGATAATAAAATAGCACCACAATACAAAACTTTGAACGTTTCAATTTCCATCAATTTACACAAAACGATGAATCAGACCTCGTTATAAATACTTTCGATATCTTTTATCTAATGGTTTAATTTCTGCCATCACAAAAACTTTAGCGATTCAGCTTTACCGAGGAGACTTAATTGGCTAAAATGTTTAAACTCAGTTAAACGGACCGGATTTTAAAAGTGAAATTTTTCTCCGTCATCGGTTTCGTACGCTGGCTGGGCAGCTTCCGTCGTAGCTATGGTTTCTTAAAAATACCTGAGTCACCGATTAAGGCGATTTCGAAGGCCGTTAAAATAACCATCAAATCTATACGAGCCCTCACACTCGACTCGCTATTACATTCACTCGTGGAGTTGCCAACGTCTCTAAACCTTATTTTGCACCGTTGCACGTCGCTAGCGTACGAGTATTTCAGTTTGTTAAATTCATTATCGAGCTAAAACCTAATCGCTTCGATTATTACTTCAGAAATTGCATCAGATATTACAATTTTCTCTCCGTATCTATTAGTGATCTAAACTTCGTAATCGTAAGTAAGTATTTCCGATTTTAGATAGAAGAATGAATGTATGAAAAATTAAGATAATGGGCAAGTGTATAGAACCATGTTAACCTAAAAAGGTTATTCGATAAAATCTCAAAATCCGTCATGCCTCTACAATTAAGACAACAATGGCATGACTAATGAGGAAAGGTAATGAATTACAAACTCGATTGCAACGCTTTGGCCAAGTATCGAGCCGAGTAAGCACTAGTGTCTAGTATCATGTTGTCATCGTCTCAAATAGTGTTAGTACGAGTGTCTTGTTTTGTTATAATAAATGGAGAATTAAATGCAGTCCAACAATGAAGTGACAAAGTACGTTCAGTGATGTCATCGGAGTCACCAAGTGTGACGGCCACAAGCCCACATAAGAGTAGCTTAGAACTACATACGTATTTGAGTACGTTCATTCGCATCTAGGTACACTGTACACTTTGGCATGCGGGTTACAGAAGGAGCTAATGTTTGCCGACTATATATCCTATTTTAGGATTTAGAAACGCATTCAAGAGCACGTGCAACAATTAGGAATAGCAGATTGTTAAGAACTCGCACGTTGTTGAGAAAATAATGCCTGGTTTATGCATGCAATGTGGCGAAACAACAAACGTATTTTTAAATCCTTAGACCCTAAGCGATAACCCTAATAAAATTGACGCTGATGCAATATAACACGAGGAGAATAGTTATCGAAAGACCTTGCACAATACAATAACATACAGGTGTAACGATTTTGCTTGTTACATGTTTTTATGAAGTCAAATAAAGCCTCGGTGAGGCTGACGTCATGTTTGACAAGTCTGCAAAATATGCACCGCTTGTGTGATTTTGGTATGAATATGTAATTACTAACGAGAATATTTTGTCAGGATCCGAAGCGCATAGTATCGTGGAGAGATCTTAATTGAATATGTATAAATAGAACAATGTAGCATCGATAACAAATACCACGTGACGTGAATGAGACACAAAAATAGTCGTTAAAGACGCTAATAGTGTTATTATACTACAAACTACAAACGATGTTTCTAGAACCACAATTTAGTTTTTATTTGGTTTGTGCTCTGTACTTGTAACAATATAATCGTTTGAAGATTGTGTTTTGCCCTTATCATTGCATGTCACCATGGCGTGGAGATTTATGCGCATTTCTGAGCGTAAACGCATCCTAAGATGAAATGTAAAACACCCGGAGCGGTAATAATTAAAGTGATTTCCTTAAAATGCAAATAAAACTGTTTGGAAGCAGTCGGCGCGGTCGTGCTGAATAAAGGGTTTGCGTGCAGCTAGCAGAATGTCTGGAATGCCCCGTGCGGTTCTGAGAACACGAGCGGCTCTCCATTCCTGCCCTTAGGTAGACGCGTTTTGCACCATTAGGTTTTTCTCCATCTTTATGATGTACCGCCATACAGACTTTTTAAATCACTGATGTGGCATCAGATCTTGATAATATATATTAGCTTTCAGAATAGCAGGTAAACTTTGCCGGTTCGATCAGAAACCTATGCAAACAATAAAAGTATTGAATTTTGGAAGTGGAAAGAGGTATGTTTCTACAATATGTTCAGTTTTCAATAACCGTGGGAAGTGATGCTTAAAGATGATTAATTAGTTTATTGTTAGTGCTGCGGTGCTCTATAATGTTATTACGCGCATCGACAACACGTGGGAAATATTCAAAGACTATAGTTTATTGACCTCAAAAATACTAAAATATATAAACAAAATTTTGACCTGTTAAGTATCACTTAACATTTGGTTTAAAAAAGCGCGATATATTTACATCAAAGTTTCAATAATTTAAATCTCAATTTAGTCAACAGAATGTTAATCAATACCTACATGTAACCGTTATGGTCGAGTTTAATAAAACCTTAAATTAATTTTGCACAGTCGTCAACATTGTTATTGTTATGAGAAACTTGATTCACACTGAATATAAGAATTATTTGGAATATTAGAATTCATGAAAGTTGAATCAATTATTCTTCAAACTAGCCTTTGTGTTCAGCGAAGAAGCTGGCACAGTCGCGGTTTCTTCAAATATGAAGAAAAACAAAAGAGGACATTTAAGTTATTCCACTTTCGAGGTACAGTTTATTATTCATTCGCTACTGGTTGAGTAATAACTTGATCAGCTCTCTTTAAATGGAAATCAGCGTCTTTTGAAGTGGTCATAAATTTTAGCTTAACAAGAGCCAAGCTAACGGAATTATTGTAAAATTTTACAAATGAGGACTGCTCGACATCAGGTCCGATTTCAGCTAACGGTGTCTTCCAAATAGTTTTAAAAATCATTCAGTAGAATGTTGGAAGTTGTTCGTTCACTGTAAAGGATCACATGACCGTGTTATGCGCCGCGTCGTCGCGTCGCCATGCGCGGGCGCATAGCCTTGCCTTTATCCGCGACCGGTCGCTAGATCAATTGAGCCGATTGATTGTTACCATCCACAAATTATGCTAGTCCGTCTGATGTCATGTCCGTCTTGCGGTCTGCATGCTTTTAATGGGCACAATTAGGTCAATCATTTAGCAAATTACATGCTTCGTTAGTTTTCATCTGTCATATTCCCAGATAATTATGTAAAACCAACCTCAATTGTGGTTTATTGACAGAAATAGGAAATCTTGTTATAGCCATAATAATACAAACGGTTTTTTAATATTGTGTGCGCCATGACATGAATGTAATGACAGGAAACGCGCCGACAATTGGGATTTTATTGCTCTAAAGCCGAGGAGCATAGGTACAGACAAACCCATTCAAATTTAGCTTCAATTGGAGAGGTTTAAATGAAGCTATGGCGTTTATTACGACTGAACTAAAAATACATTCAAGTGTACAACAGCAAATAGCAGTGTCAAATAATTCAAACGTAATTAAAGTATCAGTTACTGAATAAACACGAGGAGAAAACGAAAACAATGGTAAAGTTGTAAATAATGTCACTTTGTCGTAAAAATAAATCAAGTTTAAGAAAATATTGGCTCCGATTAAATGGAACCATTGATTTATCCACTGCAGAACAATAGGATATTATATTGCTTATTGGAAATGTAACTGATTGACGTAGAAGTTTTTACAATGCGTAACAAACTAGGCGTCCAGATTGGTTCAAGACTTCCTTTGATGAATCATTTGGGTCAGAAAGCAGACGTCGTAAAAAAGAAAAGGCTGCGTTCAAATTTAATTAGGATTTCGTTCCAAAGAAGGCCTCCATTAATCATTAGGGTATGATAATGGAGAGTGTAGACATTCGCTCTGGCACGTACTCCGCGAAGGTCAGGTTTTATTAGAAGACCACTTGTAACAACTGTCTTTATGTCGTCAGTGTCGTCTACAACTTCACACATTTTCAATACACGACGTGTTATGGAGACATTGGATTGTAATACACAAAGTGAACAAATTGTTCTTTTCCTTGTATCGCTTGTCTGGCCGTGAAAGGTCTGATGTCACCAACTTGAGGCTAAATACAGAAGTTTCGTGAAAAGTTTTTGTGCGATGGACAGACGCACGACGTGCAATGAATAGGTTAAATTGTGAGTGAAAGCTCCGCTGCTGCAATTTCTTCGAACTCATTATGCAATTTCCAGTTTAAAGCCACCTGGCCTTCAGTAATTGTTAGCTTTACATATGTATTTACTTTATAAAAAATAGGTCCCGTGTTAAGGGCATGAGACTCATCATTGAGTAATTTCTCTTCTACCAATAAGTACTGATACAGACTTATGAAATGGATTAACTTGGCGACAAGGGTCGACTATATTACTTTTATGATATGAAGGACGACAATTAGGGCTAGAGATTGTCTTATCTTGGCCGATTACATTGTTTTGTACCGAGGAAACGATGAATCAAGCATTATCTTTGTGTAGGTGTATTCTTCTCCTTATCTCGACAAAAACTTTGCCTTTGTTAATAAATGTTTTTTACTGAAAACGTGTCGATGTTATAACAAATTAATATAACTTCACAATAAATATCAAACATGATAAGACTCTTAAACTCAAGGATAATTACTTAAGTAAGTTGTAAGTAACGTCATGCGTCAGCGCGAGAAATGAAGACGAATGCACACAAGTTTCACAACACAAAGAAACTGTAGTAACCTTATTGTCTCCAGAGAGGACAGCTGTTGTTATATCACGAAACGCAACACCAGGGGACACTACAGTATACACAAGTCACAGAAACACTGAACACGATAGGCAACTGGCACGTGATTTACCAAAATTGACACATTGAATGTATGATGAGCGCAGGGTGCGCAGGCGGCGGAGGCAGCGCCGCGCGCCGCGCCTCGCCTCCGAGCCTCCGACTCGCCTGTATGTACACACCGCCCTCGGTAAATTCTTTGCATAAATAAACGAGAAAGCTCCAGCTAGCCCACTAAACTGTCGCTTCCTTGACACTCACTTCGCGAAACAAGATGCACTGCTTCCGAAACAACTTAAAAGTACCTTACCTTTTACACTGCGCAGTAATGATGTTCTAACACGATCGATGATGGAAAAACAAGCGAAAACCAGGCACAGTCACGTTCGTGCGGATACGTCGAGAGCAATGGCGCCGCGCCGCCGGTTCGTTCGTCGTTTGTCGAGTACAGCGCAGACTAGGAAGGCAAGCCTTGTTTGAACGGTGACGTGAAGCCAGATGGCCTCTTACCTTTTCTGTGCCGGGCGATTCACCTCTGCCTAGAAAGAGATAGCACTATTGAAATCAACTTCGCTTTTTACCTGCGGTGCAGCAACCTATATCACCGGTACGTCGAATAAATTGAACAATGTCAAGTCTGATATTTGCTCGTTTGTCTCGAAAAATTAAGCAAAAAAGAATTATAGTCCTAGCTTCACGTTTCGTGTTACCTATTCTAACAGTGAATAGCTGCGGTTTGCGTGACTGTATTAATGATTCAAATAAAATAAGGCGAGCCAGACACAGAACATGACTATGGCTTATATTATCGTCAATAAGTAGCTTAACCTGAAATACTTATCCCCAAAAACGCATCTGGCCTCCAGACAAATAAAATACGGCATGAAAACTTCTAGAAAGTTGAAACGAAAGAGCCCATAAAACTAACTTCCATGGAAAAGTTTTTGGAGTGCTGCCATCTAGCGGAAAATGCAACATTCTTAATCATTTACACTGAACTACAGAGCACGTAACAACTGCGGAATTTATTGATGAGTTCTCGAGTCTGAGGTTCAACAGAAAACCGGTAGATGGCGCTAATAGATATCATAAAAAATGAGGTTTCCGATATTACTGAAATACAGGCATACAAAAGAGATTCAAGGAAAAAAATTACTTAATAAATTAGTTTTCATGAAACCCGACGAGGGTCCACTGTGTATCCCAACGGTTACAAAAATGGATACCTTTTTGAATCGCATGAAGCTTTTCACAGAATTCTATGCCCCTTTAGTCGTTAAATTGATTTAATAAAATAGTAATAATAAGTGCCTATTGAATGCATATTTACAAATAAAGGCAGAAAGCTGTTTTGAAAGGAATCTCTTTGACTATGTACGCGAAGCCGGCTAGTGTGAAGCTACATTTAATCGATACCGAGGTAATAACGATTTATCAATGTGTTCGATGTCAGATCGTGAAAGTCAAAATCGATTAGCAGCTTTTTGATTGAATGTTTAACAAATAGAAAGTACTGTTGTGATTTTTTTGACGTAAGTACTATGTTTATGTAGCGTTCCATTTTGTCAAAGAAATTAGTGAGCATGAATTTCTTGTTGTACTTTTTAATCGATTTGAAGTGGCTTAATATTAATCGATTAAGGATACCACTGATCCGGATAAACGACGTTGATTTCTTAGAATTCCAGTAAATCCGCTGGCTAGTTTGTTTTGCCATAGTTAAGTTAGAAGCGCAGTATACTCACTTATCTTTATAATTGACACAAGGAACCACTTTCGCTGGCATTACTAATGGAACTTCAGAACATATCGACAGCCAGGACGTACCGCTGATAAATCCGAGTCTAGAATCAGTGTCCACTTTCGAATAGTCAGTAGTCTTTATATTATTTCATTTAGGATGTAATAAATTGGTAGGGGCTTGCGAATCCATAGATCACGAGTTAAGGTGCTTTACTACGGCCGCGGGTAAAATATTAGATTTCTGCCCGTTGACTAGGAGCTACGAAGTTTTCTTCAGAGGCATTTTTCTCTAAATATTTTAAGGCTTGTTGATTTCAGACTACATACTACTTTTTAGCAGGTACTAATTATTGCAAACTAGAAGAATTACAAAAATGAGGAAATAACTGTCGTAAGATATTAATGTTAATCCTTCCACCGATTTAGAAAGCCCATGTAAAAAGTGGGTGCCAAAAAACGAAAAATAAGTCTTCATAATCTGCATTTAACAACACTACTTTCGCACAAACGGTGTTAAGAGGGTTTAAAGTTAATTGGCTACTAAATCATTAACGTCTTATCTTCTATTTTCTACGCTTACCTAAATACTTAAAAGCTTAAATTGATCAAGTGGCTCTTACTGCAAGTTTTTTGGACGCAGTCATTTTTCCTCCTGTCGTAATTAATTATTTACAGCTTTAAATAAAATGTTAGTCACCTGAAAGGTAGATGACATTGCTCGTTTCTTGAAAATATATTGCATTAGTGACAGATTCAAGGTTTCGAAAGGATTTAATGCAACGCAATAAAATTGTTTGCAATGTACTGAAAAATTACATAAGCGAAACGTTTAATAAAATGTTTCACGCTGTATTATTACGTCACCACTGGAAATTATGTATTTGTAAATGGTTTTAACTCCATCGATTCGTAAATAATTGACAATCAAATATGTACATATATGACAACAGTTGATAAATGTAATTAAGATGTAAAGGAAAAAAAACAAGTGAATGCGAACACCCGGGTACTTTCATCGTAAGAAGGCTTGTAACATACGATGGGTACAACAAATATGATAGTATCAATATTCCAAGTATTAGTAGTACGCGTTATTACCGCTCCTAAGTTTCGTGGCTCGCTGTCGACAGCTTCAAAGCTCGCCGCGAGCTTTCACCGACGATGGCTGCCGTTTATTATTTTACTGGCAACAGCTGAGCTGTCACGATAATGTACGGTCAACAGTTTAATTAAACTAATACTGCATCACACTTTTACCTTTTACATCTAGAAGATTATGTTCTGTTGCCTGACTGATTGCCTAGACAGCTTATCATGGGGTGAGAAGTACAAATGCGTTTTACACTTGTTTTTTTTTTTACAAAAGTTACATTTAGCGATGGGGCCTTTGTTTGATGAAACTTGTATTGTTTAATATTTACAGCAGCTGTTAAGTATTAAGAGCCCATTTCATTATTTGACATCTGTAATGTTTTGAATCATCTTAAATGAACTATGGAATATTACAGAACTTGTTACTTATCTATTTATTCAAGCTATTTCGTGATTTTGTGGTATTAAAGAGTTATTCTGTGAACTGATTTTTTCATATAAAAAGACGTCCAATATATCTTGATACAAAGCGAAAAGAGCAACAGTCTTGTCATACATAGTACTTTTTCTATGTCTCTTCTGTCTCAAGACTTAATAGTTACTCTACAAAGTGATGGATTGGTATAACTATCTCAAATGGACATTAAAATTCACATGTTATAGTTCTTTATGCTAGTGTTAATCTAATTGTTTTAAATTCTCTAATGGCATACAAAAAGTTTTCTGTTTAATTTATGCTGGCATTCACCATCTGTGTTTGAAGCGTAAAAATGATATGTGGTAGTGTTTGCATGTATTATTATGTTTGGCAAATTATGCCTGGGAGAATTATTGCTATTAGTTTCTTGATAATGAATGGCTTATTCTCACAACTTCTTCATTTTTTTGTTCTTCTTTTTTCCTTTAAGACGTTTTAATTTATTTTTGCAAATACTGAAGACACCTTCAGTTCAACAAGTGACACACTTATGAAGTTTCAAGTGCGACCAGTTTTTTTTTACAAAAATGTTAACAAGTAGATTGCAAAAAACGACAATTTTCCTTTGAATATTAATACTTAAGACGTTTTACAGAAAGATACTTATAACGTTTTCGATAAAAACAAATATTTGTTTAATTGATACAAATTTTAGGCTAAAAAAAAAGTAATGGACTGGAAATAGATTAGAAGTTGATCTATCCATGGTAAGTGGTGATTAACCTCAATTCGTTTGTGTCGTCATTGTGTGGTTTTTATATGCGAAACACCATCAACGAGATCAGCGAAGATCAGCCATTATGGAGACATCACTGCTTATTTTTTCAAGGAGTCCGATCAAGGTCATTAAGAAAATGTTTTAAATATAATCGTTTCATTCCATTTTTGAACACAATTTTACTGCTGGTTGCAAGATCGAGCAAAGTGAAGCTTTTGTGCGTGTTTCGTCTGAATATTATGAAGATTTTGCATCTCCTGGAATTCAATTCATTCGGATGTAGTGCCTCCAGAGTAGGTACGCATTAAGTTTGTGAGCTGATGAAGTGACTCTACATAGTTGAATACATAAATTTATTTTTCAAAATTACTCTGTATCTATCCTATGAAATAAAGGTAAACTTTTCCTGATAAGCCATACCTACATAAATTCGAACTATTTACACAAACTTATTCACATATTCGCGGAATTTAGGGTGTCAAAATTAACTCCATGTATCAATTCCCAGCTGGTTAGTTGCCAGTTAAATACAACAAACGCTTATTCACGACATTCACATCTGCCAATTGTGCGAATGATAACACTTCTCAGGAATAATGTGAGTCAAGTTTGTGATAAGGGCATGATAAGAGCTTAATGATAAATATGCGTAAACTACGCTAAAAGGCGTCCCTGTTTAAGCGCTCTTTTGTTTTCGGTTCTGATAATATGGCACTTATTTTGAGGGCACTGTATGAAAAAATAATCATAGCTATCAAATTATGGAAAAAAAATTACATATTATGCTAACTCGTCCTAACTAGCTATATTATCCTAACTTTACCAGTTAGGTATTTCGCGTGGACGAGCTTAAAAATACAGTCAAGCATGACAAAGACCTTCAATTGTACTTTCACAGGAAATCCCTTTGCCCGTGAAGGACCTGTGTCTATGCGGACTCTTTCAGGGGGAGTAACCCTCCACCATTTACACTATAAACAAACAAAAAAACTGAAAGTTATCTAGGTATAATATATTAACTTAAGTAATAAGTAGAAACAGTGCCCATTTCGCACATTGTTCTCCATAGCCCACAGCGATAGTCGCAATTGCCTGTCATATCTAATCTCAGATTCGTAAAAGGAAACAAACTCTTGGGGCTATAATTTTAACGAGACAACTCTCAAATGTAATTTAGTTTGCCTTGTAGTACTTACCTATCTAGATTTACGTACGTACCTTTTTTTTTGGAGAAAGTGTAATTATATAAGTAAGCGCTTTTAATCGGTGACCTTATGAAGTAATTATAGAATTTAAGTTTGCGCAATAACTGTAAGTAGGTATGGGTGGAAAAGAAAGTTGTGCACTGAACGTATGCACTAGGCTGCTCTTATGCTATACCCACAAAACATAAAATCAACTATTTCCCGAATGGTTAATTCTTCAACTGCTTTTGTAACAGAAGTAAGTCCAGGTAGTTTTAACTTAGTGTAATTTATATCTTAAGTATTTCCGAAAACATTTTAGATATCTTAATTGCACGAAATTGTACGCTAGTACTTACTTTTAAATTCACCAATTTCAGAGATAAACCACAACACTCGAACATACAAACTTTACCTCTAAATAATACCAAGAACTCATAATAATGGTAATAGCTCATTAAACGATAACTAAAGCCTAAGCTTGATTGTATATAATTTTCGCGTTATTTGTCTAAGTTTGCGCAGGAGTTTTTGCTCTCACTGTCGAGTGGCCGACTTTCATCCTGGCCAATTAAGGGGCTCAGTTATAACAAGCTTTTATACTAGTCGTTTAAGTGAACCATATAAACGTTTTGTTTTATGTTTATATTTTAATGAGGTATATGAGCTATGCGTGCTTAGATATTATCTTATTATATTGTACAATTTGTTTACATTTAGAGTAACCGCAAATTGAACACTAAACAGCCGGCCGACACTTGACCCGATGGATGGATAATTTTTTAAAAGAAAATCTTAATTAAAATCAAGGATTTTAGTCGGTCTGATATCAGTTATACTTATACCTGATCTGTGATATTTGCGTAGGTACTAGTCATCTTGATACTGATTTATGAGTTCAAACAAACTATCGGCCGACTAAAACTTTGCAGAGTGCACTAAGAATCGTTAAGTTACGGTCATTCATATAAAATTAACCTGCCTGTTGTACTCACACGTATTTGTTTGTAATGTCCTTGTCTATGTGTGTTTTGGTGTACAATAAAGAATATTCTATTAAATTCACATCTCTATTATGAACAAAAAAATATAAGGCTATTTTTGTAGCGAATCATATCATATATTATCATGTAATTGTATGATTATTTACTCATTGTTTTTGTTTTAAATTAATTTGTTTACAATCGTTAGGTGTTATATTCTATTTTTAGACGTGGCCTTCATTTTTTTGGGGATTTTACCATAGTATGTTGTTCTACTAATTCATTTTTAATGGTTCCAACTTCGAAAATACTGGTAGGCAGTTCTATTTTTAAAACCATTCTAGACTTTTTTAGAATAATTGGGCATGAAGTGATTAGCAGTGTCTAAAGTTCTCAATTCGTTTTTATATAGAGATCTAAGAGAATAGTGCGCCCGCGCCGGTAGACCGTAAACACTAATTAATACTGAATGCAGTAGAGCCTTAAGTACAGGCAAGCACTAAACGATTTCAATAGCAGTAATATTTAATAGCAGTTTTTTTGTTGTTCAGCAGTTGTTCAAATAATAAGGTCATACTTATCATCACATAAGAAAGTGCCATTTAATGTATATTTTTTCCTAAAAGTGTACGGTATTTTACTCAATTCCATTGAGGAATTTGTACCTTACAAACTTAAATCGATCGATACTCAAAAAGTAGGGATAAAAACTCAACCCCACTTTTTCAAAACAGAATATTCTGACTGTTAGTTCAAGTACCTATCTATTTATTAAACAAAGAAATGTGATACATTAGATGTGTGCACTATTGTACCTCATCCCGAGGCACGCGTGCATCCTGCATGATTGGTAAACATCAACTGAACTGCATGACCCTCGCGCCTAGCGGCATACACGTGTATGCGTCTGCGCACACTTCCTGTTATTACCTATTTGTTTAAACAGCGATTTGCAGAATCACTGGCAGTTAACAATTTTTGCTAGTAACAGGTGTTGGAAGTAACTGTTTTAGAATATTTTAGATTCCGACCATAGAAAAAGAATTTAGTTGTCTTAGCTCTTTAACACAATGAGATTGCTAAGACTCCGTATTTTGTATGCGGCTAACAAAGCTGTCAAGGATAGGTACGTTACATACAAATAAGTATGTTATATACTTAGTGTTCATACACTGATTGCTATTGATATTTGACCCTATGTACTTACCAATGGAAACAATTCCAATAATTGCAAGTCTCAAGTTTCCGATGCTCTTATCCAAGAACGTGAACTAATGAAAAACCCAACAGTGTATATTGACACCAATCAATGCTTGATAAATTATAATTGTCGACAATAACTACATTGATACCATATTGCTACTCAATATTACAAGAATTGTAATAAAAGCTATCAAGTTGTTCCTAGATATATTACTACAGCCACTGCTGTCAACGAATGCATTGACTGTTAGAAATTTTGAATACAGAACAAGACTAATCATAGTTCCAAATTCAAATAAAATTAAAAAGCGAAATCCACGTTCGAATCCTGGCCACTTACATAACTTGAAACATCAGAAGCTCATTACTGGCCGTATGAAAGTCTTACATGAATTTAATAACTGTGATCAGTCTTAAGATAGCTGTATCTTGTTCTAAAGCTCAATGTGAATCTGGCACTTTCTATCAGTAATGTGCTTTAACATAAAGCAATGAATTTGTAATGTTTAGAAACGTTTACTACAAAGTCATAGTAAAAGCATGGAGAGACATCGTCGTTTGAATGAGGTAAGGTTGTTTATCTCGTAGTAAGATCTCTCCTACAAGCTCTAGTGTTTATGGGATACGCACTTCAGGCTATAACTGTCACTTTTAAAAACATTTGTGTCGTTTACGACTGGGTGATTAACTGAAGTGACTAAGTTAATTTTAAGGACGGCTCGAAGTTAAGTGGTCTTGCTTAGTTTCAAGAAATACAAACGCATTTAAGAGATAGAGTGATCAATACAAAATCTTATATGGCATCTATAAAATTATGTAGGTATTCTTTCCAGTTTACACAAACATCCTATATAATTTCTATACTTATTACAGTCATAATAATTGTCGTAAGTCATTGTCCCAAAGATTACCGATATCATAAATAAAAGTTAGTCGATTCGAGTTTAGGATTCGATTGCCTTTTAAGGCCTCGGCGAAAGAGGACCGCCTCTGTAGGTGGTCCCATAGAAGCCGGCAACTACCTGATCAAGCTAGTTATTATAAAATCTACCACTAATAGAGAAAGGAGTATAAAGTTACTTCAATCAATTATGTGGAATCAATGTAAATTTTGGCATTAAAGATGATTCAACTTTTTGACTGCGGTTGTTTCTGATAATTTATAAGTATTCCACTTGCAAACAAATAGATAATTTTTAAGGGATTTGGATACACGGTTTTGGTGTTTTTTGACTTTCTGCCTTTGTAGCAAAGAGCACACTTTTTCTGGTAGTGTCAATCAGTTACCACTCAAAATTACTATTAAATTGAATTAGCTGATTTGCCTACAAATTATAATGTTGCTAACAGTAATAAATAACTTTAATACATTACGCACATGAACCATAGAGGTATGTTCAAAGCCTTTTATTACTTCTTCAAAATTGCAAAGAGGTTCGATGCCCTTCAATTTACAGTTAGTTTACATAAACTACGTCATATAGCTATTATTTAACTGGTTAATATTTTAAGTGATCTATTACAATCAAGAATTTATTGTTGTAAATTGCTATTTAGTGGCGCGAACAGTCCACCTGTAGGCAGTTATATTTTTTTTATTGATTGGCATTAAACCTATCAATTATTCTTCGGAACTACACGTGCGAATCAATGTTTATTTTGATTTACTTGCCTATAGTCAAATTAACGTGGTGGGATTGCCTAAGGGAATGTTCATATTGTGAACCTAGCTGTAATCTGTCTCTTTAAAACCGATGACCCGATGGTTGGCATTTTTTCTTAAAGAATTCGTCATTTCTGAACCATGCACAAACATTTCTACCGGAGCTAGGAATAACAAAACGATTGGTTGTAAATTAATGATTCCAATTTGCCAAATTAGTAGCGTTACATTAAAAGAGATCTAGGAATGTAGTTTTGACAATCTACTTATAGTATAAAATAAAGCCATCAGCATTGGTATTTCCGTTAATTATAAAATCTGCGGTGTTTATAACATCCTCCATTCTTGGATGTCCCGTTACATCAAGTGGACCTAGATCCAAGGAGTTATGTGCTCGATTACATTAATTAATACTCTCGATTAGTTCCAGAACCATGTAATACTTAATTTTGGTAAATGTCAATACACGATTTATTAATTCATGATTAGTCTGCATTCTGTTTTTCGCTCAATTTATTAAAAATAATCTATTATTATTGAAGATTTAAAAAGAAAAATGTAGCGGAACTGTAATTTAAAAAAAAGTATGATAAACACAACAGTGGTTCTTTAAGCATTATTAAATCACAACCAATTTTCCTTAAAAGAGCCCAAACATTGACTTAGCTCAAACTAGTTTGAAAAAAATATCATACTTAAGTCATTTTGTGACTTATTAAGTAACAGAATGCAGAGCCACGGTCATAGAATATATTTATGTGACCGAACGTGGTCACAATTTTATTTTATTATTTTATTGTTAATCAGATTAGTGTGTGGTTGTAAAAAGTGGCTGTCATTCTTGCCTTTATAATGGGAGACCACCCGGCCGTTAAGAGATTTTCTATTTGTATAAAAGTTTGTTTTGTCTAGCTTCTAAGCTTTTCGATAATCTTGTTGTTAGACTTATAGCTGCCGAATGAAGATCTAAGTTACACATAGTCAGATACAAACTATGGCATTTACGTCAACATTAACATTTGGCAAGCGGTTTTTATCGGGTACTCAAAAAAAATCATCAATAAGTATATAAACAACAATAAGTTATATATAAGTAATAAATAACAATATGTAGCAAAGATGCTTCAAATCCTTGACCTTCAAAAATGGAGTAAGTCAGCAGAAATCTTCTTAAATCCGTTCAATTGCAGACGTTATCCATTCATCAGCAAAATCGAGATCAAGATTCGACACACTTCACAACAGTAGAAGCCAGTGCAAGAAGCAATGATTAATGATAATGTACTTAGCATATTTAAAAACACATAAATAACCAGACTGTCTGGCCGGTTGTAAAAACAGGATTTACTTTCATACGAGTATTGTATCATTAATTACGTTAGATAGTAAGCATTAATTAAATTCACATCATAAAAATGTCAGTGGCTAGGCGGTGGGTCAGATGTTCTTTTTGATGTTAACCTATGTGCAGAATACGTTTGTATGAATGGAAATTGTAAGTGAAAATATCAATTTGAGTATTTACTGCAAAAAAAATGTATAATATGGGTACCATCGCAGTGTCTTGGTCTTGCCCTTCACATCCCTTCACCAAAATCATGACAGACATCCAAAACAATGATAATTGTTTGTACTAAGTGGTGTTCTGAGTGGCTAACAAACAGAATAATAAAACAAAAAAGGTTCAGAAGTAGATTGAGATGTTGTCAGACACATCAGACCGTCTGTCTAGGCGGATGAAGGTCGGTCGGTCAGTAACACGCCACGCACGGTAACCACGCGATGACTCGGTGAAACTGATTGACTGCATTCAAAAGTGCAGACAGACTACTCAATAATGATATGACGGAACTAAAAGTGTTTTCATTACATCTACTAGACTAACACATTTACGAAAGAAAAAAATATGGGAAAAAGTTGAAAATGTAAAATCACAAAAATATTCTACAACGCAGTCGCAATTGACATGATGTCCTTTTATAAATTTTTTAAAAGTCTTTATCTTATCTTTAATTTTTAATTAACTTACTACCCTACAATTCACCTCTATACAACTTTGTAATGGCAATGAGAAAAATTAGAAACCCGTAACAAAAGCAAGAAAAAAAAAACATCAGAAGATCAACAAGTCAGTTAATGTTAGTTTAAGGGTAGTTTGGACTCATGCATTGCAATACACACTTTTGAATATACCCCAAAAGTATCAGGTAATCCTTTATAGAATCCAGGCGTATCATTTAAATGGGGTATTGTACGTGCCGGCACTATTGGTTTTGAGAAAGCATTACGGCAATACATGGAACGGTACGGTTCCGATGCTTGATTAAAATGAAACAGCCCGATCGGATTACGTACCCACATTCTTCATTATAATACTATGGTAATGATGGCTTAAATCATTCCTTCTTAAATGTATAGAACTGCAGTGCATTCTATAAAAATATTATTACAAAGTAGCACTTGAAATTTAATTATGTTAGGTGTTATATTAGTTATATCTATTAAATTACTTAAACAATTATGTATTGTAATCTGTGAAATTATTGACTGTTTTATTGTTGTGAAGTTTATCTTACTTATAAGAACTGAAATTGATATTTTGTAAGTACTTGAAAATATAGAGATACAAATTTTCCTTCTAAGGTATAATGCAATTAGGTACTTCACTTGTCTCAATGTACTTTCTGCAAATGACATGACTGTTCTTAGACTTTTAATATAACACCAATATTTAAGAGAAAAAAATCTGGTTATTGATGTGACTATTCTATGTAACTATATCTTAAAATTTATATTCTTTGACAAAAAGCTATTTGTACACGTAAATAAATATCGTAACCTCCTTGCAATGTTTTTTATTTATTACTTGTTTGTTCGTATATTTGCACTGTAAGGTCAGCTCGGGAAATACCCAGTCAGTAAAGAATAATAAACCTTGAAATAATGTAACGTCATTACTGCTTACCACTGAAATTAAATTAGTACCTATACCAGTCTAATTACCTTCTGTTAATCTGTTGTTTTGGTCAAACGGTGAACAGTTGTAGTACCTAATATGTATTTGTGAGGCATATGCGAGCTGAGCAGCCGAAAATCGATCTCAGTGGCGTGCATTTGGAGAGGCCCATGTCCAGCAGTGGACTGCTATAGGCTGATGATGATGATGATGATGATGATATGCGAGCTGAGTAACTGAGGCATATAGGTAATATATGTAATTTTAATTAATCGTATTACAAATGATTTAGGCACTTCGTTTTTAGCGAAAATATGGCAGTCGTCATGCAAACAAAAACTTGTGAAGGTGGTCAAGAATAATTAAATTAAAGCTTTTGTCTCTTGTAATTCGACATTATGAACAATTGGTGTAGGTACTTCGATCGTGATAGACAAAAATGTAGACATAAAGTCGAATGGGCGCGCGTGCGTCGAAATCGAACAATGAGAAAGGTTGACGCGCTTCCGTCCCTTTATTATTCATTTACAACCTTCTCTTTGTATGTGGCATCCTGTCGTACACTCAAACTTTTTGACAGATAAATTATTGTTTATCTTTTAGTTGTTGGCCTTGCAGACAGCGGGAGACCGCTCTCATGTTTAATGAAGCACGTTACATAATGCGAAACGTGTATAATCTTCTATCTGTATACTTATGTTGTGAGATTGTTTACAAACAAGCAGAATGTACAAACAAACCCAAGAAACGACATGCTGTTTTAAACGATTCCTCGAATCCGTGAGAAACATAGCAGCGAGTTGCTTGGTGACTGTGCATAAGATCGATAACAAATGAATACAAAAAATCATGCTTTTTTGTTCTGCGCTAATTTGTGCATAGAAAAGAACATTATTCTAAAAATAAACTAGAGATCAGGAAACTATCACCTACCAACGCATATTTAAAAAAAGTAATTTATTCATAGCACTCGCTCACTCTATGGCCCCACTAACACCACGCATGGTTAGGCCAGTGTTGCTGTCCAAACGTTTATGGTTTTTTCGAAAACAATTGCTGTATCCATGTTATCTAATTGAATTCAGTGAACAAAGGAGCACTTTGTGTTATCGTCATCTGCAGACCTAAATAAGCAGTTGTGGCTGATAAACCGTGATTCAACTGCAAAGGATTCCGATATGGCAAGTTATTCTGTAATGCATGTTGCATGTATAACTTGTCTTTGTTAGAGAATGTTGCTGATAAATATGTGATTAGTGAGTTTTTTGGGTCAGTCGGTCTGGATTTTGAGTTTGACCATGAGTCTGTTTGCTTTTGGGACATTCGCTGAAGGCCAAGCTTAAGGCTGCGTCTATGCATATATGTACACATAGCAGGTATATAGTAAACCTGTTAGGTAAATAGTACATAAATAATAAACATGTTATGTACATTGTGCATTTCACCTTTCACGCCAAGTTTGCTTGCATTTTCGGCCTTTGCATCGGTTTTTAGGTTTTGTATCATTATGCCATCATTTATCGTTAGGGCTGAGATTCGCAGGGTTCACAGCAACTTATATAAGAGTACCTAACTTAAAATGTATTTAAAAATTAAGTCTCCTGAAGTCTTGTGATAATCATGAGGAATGATGACTGTTCAGGATGCGGTTTTATTAAAAGGGGATTCACGGACGTGATAAAACGGCTGAATAGTTCGTTTCCAAAATTATGCGGAAATCATTAAGATATGGACCAAAATGACTATTCATTGTATTGTAGCGAAACTGTTGATAATGAAGTAAGTAGGTAACTGTTACAAAAATAATTTGTTCATAATGACTGTATGACAATAATCCAGTCAGAGATGATGCTAGGTATTCAAATCGGTATTTGTCTTAATACAAAAAATAGAAAGTTGAAAACGTTTATTTTAGTGAAGACCTCTCATTTTAAGTGATAAGTTAGGATTTTCCTTTATCTTACACTACTGTAACATGAGCTATATTTTGTCCGGATACCGGAAACCGTGGTAAAACGGCTAGTTTATTATAACAGTAGGGAAAAGCAAACTCTGTACATGAATAAAAACATTTTCTTAAGCAATGATATTATCCGAGAACCAGACAATGGGACATAAATTAATCGTTGTCATATTTTTAGAGCTAATTAAAATGATAAACGAACGATCATAGAAAAGCAATTAATCCCTACTTTTTATTACAATAACAAAGGCAATATTATTTAAGTACTTGGATCATTAAAGATACATAAAATTAACTTGCTTCCGCAAGTGTGGAGTTCGGTCATATCGCGTTTCCAACAGGATTATTCAAAAGTCCGGGATAAAAACTATCTTATGTTCTTTCTCAAGGTCAACTCTATCTCTGTACCAAATTTTATTAAAATCAGTTCAGTGGTTTAGACGTGAAAGCGTAACAGACAGACAGACAGAGTTATAATCATCGGCAGGGATATTGAGCCCTGACCTTCACCTGCGCAGAAGCGATTTATTGCCTAATGTGTACAGTGCGCAAAGCGATCCCCACTCTTCCGCCGAGAGCTCAATATCCGTGCCGATAACTATACTTTCGCATTTATTATATTAGTAGGGATTCATAGAACAGTATTAAATCTATTATTAATATTTCAGTTGGCATGGTGATGTAATAAAAGTTGTGTAATCCGTGAAAGTGCACTATCATTAGGAAGAGGATAGCATTATCGCGTGAGTAATGTCCGGTGCGTACGCGCATGCAGTTCGTTGCACTACAGCTTTACAGCTTTAGTGTAGTTTTGGACTTTTCTAGACAGGTTTTTTTGGCTAAAGATAGTTTTGAAATAGAAACAAAAACAGATAAGCTCGGATGAATTTATTGTACTAGGTACTAAATAATGTTTTCCCTTAAACATTTTCGAACCTTAATATTTCCATTTTTTTTAGGTAGGTACGAAAATCTATGTAAACATAACAAGTTAATGTTAAGATAAAAACTTAAAGCTTTATACGCCTAGAGATTTTTCTAAGCCAAAGCTATAATTTATTGGCAGACAATAGTAAATACTACGATACTACTAGGAATCTTAATCATAACAAGCCATTTTAACCTTTTTTGTGAGGAAAATCAATAGATTAGTAACATTCGAAATATTTAAGAATTTGCAAGAATGTCTTTAATACCTACCAAAACTTTGTGCATAAACATGTATGTAATTTAAAAACAATGATTTATCTGAACAAGGAAACGTAAAATATTTTGTTTTTAATATTAAAACAGTTCACAGAATTAATGAGCTCACCATACTTTGTCCTTATTGCGGAGTATTTTATCCATAATTGTTTTTATTTCTACCACAAACGTACTGTTATCCTACCGTAGGTACTTTATTTCAGTTGTAAGTTAATAAAGAACCTACATACCTGTGGTCACGTAGTTGCAGGCAGATGCATAAACATGTTTTTTCAACTTTAATTAGGTACATACCTAAATAATTTTTCGTTTGACATCCTCAATTAACGAAAAACGAGTTGGTTAGTTATTACTAAAACTCGCACTTCGAATGAGAATTAGGAATAACATGAAAAAACTTTAAAATTTAAAGATTTGCTTGAGAAAATAAAGAAAATAGCTGTCAAACTTCTGAAGCTTAAATAATATTACTGTCTCATGATGATGTTATAATTTACAGCAAACTTTGACATACATTTGTTTATCTATGCGCAGTTCCAAGTTCAAATGAAAGTCACGAATAAATTATTATAGTTTATTCTTATAAAAAACAATAAAGTTTAACCTCTCGGAACAGTGACATAATTGTGTACAAAGGTCATCGGGTAGTTGACCTAGTATCCGCCGTGTGGTACGGAAGTCTGATTATATTGTGCATTATGACTCATTACCACTGATATTGCAATGTTTTAGGTCTTTTTTTTTAATTAAAAAAAACAATATAGTTGATATTTCAGAAAATTGCTAGTTTAGGAAAATGGTACTGCTTACAAACTGTTTTCCTCGGTTTGGATACGTTATAAGACAATATCTATTAAATCAGTTGAACCGTAACCACTGTAATAAGTTTGTAAATTTTGTTTACAGCATAGCATTTTGTGAACACGTAATATTCGCACGTAATTATCTCGCATCGCCTTTTTTGATGCAAGATTAAGAGCAATGACAAGATAATGCTTTTCTGTAACAATTCGTAGAACAAAATATTAAAAATTAGTCATACATAATCTGATATCTATTTCCAATTTTGAAAAGAAAACCGACCGGGCTTTTGACGGTTAGAATAACGCATCCCTTCACATGTATCAGCTGAAGGAAAATGCCACTTTCTTTCTCATAGATAAACGTTACGGTCACTACCTTGTTAATAGATCTATCCATTTAAACTAAAGCCGGAGTGATTTACCACGCAATCAATCCATTAAAACCTCCTCGGATCTATACCATTACATAGTAATCTTTATAACCACTATTAATTTATCGGCTGACCGCGTGATCATTATGTCTATAGTCTACTGCCCCGTTGACAATGTCCGAGGCCAATGACCCCGCTCTTGATGCACACATGCACAAAACGCTACTATATCTACGCTAATGACTGTGTTATACTATTTAATGCATTTATATTTTGCAATAACAGTATTTTTGCGCTATCTTGCTTTTTTTTTCAACTTTGCAGTATGAATATTCATCGCTTAAGAATATTATTTCACACGTAATATTCAGTTGTTTTAAGCCATTTAAATGTAGATTGTATATGAGAAGTTATAGCTTTTAAAGACTTGAAGACAATTAGCCTTCTTGGAAGGTGAGCGTTATTATTGAGAGAGATTACTACGTAGAAGTAAGGTTCTTCTCTTCCTGTCATTATGAGTATTAAATACATCTTTGTGGTATCGTGTGTACTTCAGAATCCTTGACAACTGTTGGAGGAAATGAAACACGCAATCGAGTGTTTTAAGGGCTTTTGACGCACCATAGCTTCATGCCTTTTGCCTCAAAGGGCCTGCTGTACCCATGTGTAGTACCTACATTCGTATAGGTAAATTAACTTGACATAACTGGTCCTGATATCATTGAACTGTTAATGTGTATCTCGTAAAATAACATAATACCTTAACCCTATTTCCTTCAACACATAACTCAGATAGTTTATGTTCTGACAATGAATCGTAAACACCTACTTATTCTGCAATTTCAGGAGCTATAAAAATAATTTAAAAGTCGAAGGTGGCAACTTTGCAAACCATATGGGCGGCATCCACGCGGCTAGGGCTGCCATCCGGGTTTCCCCGGATTTGTCCTCGTTTGGAGGCCGTCCGGAGGCCGTCCGGGCGGGGTTTCAAGAAGTGTCCGGGGAAAACCCGGACACTTTTCATGTAAGTAAGCACCTCATTGAATTTAAGTATATGTTAATCGTAAAGGGATTACAAATTAGGTTCGGGGGAAAAATGCGATTTACGCCAAATGTCCGGGTTTTTTTAATGTTTGTCCGGGTTTGGCGAAATTCGAGATGGCAGCCCTACACGCGGCTAGATAAAATATGACTACGATGCACTATTGAAACTTAACTAGAAATCTATTTCGAAACTTAAATAGCTGACTATATTCCGATCAGCATTATACAACCTTTTTTGTTGCTGCGAAATGATTACGTTGGTACCTATTATGTGTTTTATAGATTACTAGCTATGGCCGTGTATTGAGTGCCTGGGCGGTCTTATTCATGAGCTGAGATAAAAAAGCTACGTATTATGCAAGCCGTGATTTGAAGATGACTGCACATAAGAGCAATGATTTGTTCCTTTTCATAATGTTCTTTTGCAATCTAAACGGACTTTTCAGCATTAATCTCACGCCGCTAAATTATTCGCTCTTTTAGGTCTCCTAGTTCTCCTACGACTATCACAAAGTAATCAAATCAAGTGCCCAACGAGATCGTCACAAGCGTCATGCAACGACAAAATATACATTGTCTTCACGTCACTCACAGTAAAAGCAACAAAATATATCTCGTGCCAATCTATCATTAGCTGCTTACATAAGCCCATTGTCGTGTAAGAGTTGAAAGACTTCTACGGTCTAGCGCTTGAGACGCCAAGCAGTCTGTCATTGCGTTACGTCAACGGGTCATTGACCTGTGCGCCGGAGCTACATTTTCTTCGACGGGAAAACTTTTACAAGTAATGTCTAGTATGTTAGACACTGGGTTAGTTGAGGAAGGATATTGATGTGGTTTGCGGTGTAATAATAGTGAATTATAATCATGTTGTGTGGTTGCCGTGGGATTATTTTCAGTTGTAAATTACGGGCTGAGAATTATATGTGACTATTTAGTTAATTGAATTTAATATATATAATAAAACAATTTGTAAAGCTTTAGTCTTTGTTAGAAAAACGTTAATTTCATCATAAGTGTGCCTATGAATAAAGCAAAATAAACAATCTTTAACTCATAGATATTCAATTTATGTTACCTTGCACAATCACAAAAGTGCTTGTGAAGATACACAACACAATTTTATGCCTTTCTGTTTCTCTATTATCGTCGCGTTGACAAATTGTTTGTCGTAGAATTTCAATAGAAAACTCGTAAGTGAAAAAGCATGTGAACATGAGCAAACTTATAGAGGTATTTACTGTCAGTAAATAAACAATACACTACCATTATGTAAAGTTTCTTGGCACTTTTAGTGTACATACTGTTTGCGCTATTAAAATTTTGTAGTAGTTTTGATGTGGTAAATTAAAATACACAGAGGCTGTTATGTACATTGGTGGTATACCAGAAAATTGCCGCGCGAACGTACCTAAGTAGGTATAGTTCTACCCAAACTTAGTGGTTTCTTGCACCTAGCTTCGGAGTACAGGTGCTTAAATGCATGTTTCATACCTCGCACTAAATAAGTGATACGTAATAAGTACGTAGGTATTTATAAAAGCTTTCTGCGCAGCAACTCGCAAACTAAAAGTACTTTGCACTAATGTCCTTGACGACACGTGTCAAAAGCTACTTCCCAGTACCCATAGGTACCTATATTGGATGTCTCTGTGTGAGTGAATGACATAACACTGCATTGCATATTGTCGGTCATATTTCACGTATCACCTCGCTCAATGCTGACCATTATCGCTTCTCTGGTTGCAACCGAGTTTCTATGTGGGTATTGTCGTCGTAGAGTGCATTGGCCGCTGTCACTAAGTAATATTTTATATTATTTTGACAAAGTGGCTGTCAAGAAAAACATATTATGGAAGGAATAAAAGTTGCATGAAAGGGGTGGGTAGTCTCTCTGAAAATTGAACTCCTTTCTAATCTAAATGAGACGATATAATGGAATGCTTAATATAGAATACGAAGTTTAATACAAAGTGAAGACTAATCTAGAAGTCCAGACACTCTTGCCAATGCACACCGCTCCAACTATAATAAGGGGTGATTTCTTCAACAATGACAGTAACTAATTATTGCTAAAGTATTATGACGAGCGACCCAGACTCCCACGTAGACTGGCGCGAGTCATATCAGATTATAAGATTACTTAGAGAAATTGTTACTCTAATGTCATGAGCTTTTAACGACTCACTGGCTTAGGAGATTAGAAATTACTTATTTACGTGTCAATCGTAGAATACTGTTTGCTTTAAAATTAATTAAAATTTTACATTGGACACATACTTTTTCACTATTGTTACAAAAGATCTATCGTACATCCTACTCGAAAGAAATATTTTAATGTTCTGCAGGCATAATATATGTTCTGAAAAATTGTATGGTGTAAGTTGATATATGTTCAAGGTCCTAAAATCTTGTATGGTTTGCAGTTACAGATACACGTGGCCTCATCGATATCAAATGGTCGTATGCGCAGTCTGAGTCCCCATTAATGACCCTTTGATCGTCACTTGCAGACTTTAGTCACAACACAGTCATTAAGTCATAACTGTTACCGAGTTACAGTCGGGAATCTCATTACATTTTCTTTTAAGAAAAGGCGTGAATACGGCTTTATAGAGGCTGTTACAAAAAAGGCAGTATTTTTACAATATTTGAAGACTAACTAATAAAGATTTTAATTCGTCCGTTGAATGGTTAGACACTGGATGAATACTTAACATTTGCAGAAATATAAAAAAGTCATAATGCAGTATTCACAAAGATATTTTATAACGGTATATTTGTAGCACCTTTTATAAGGATTATTAAATTTATTGAGGAATAGTGTATACGGGGTTTTATGATTAATGTGTCTCTCGGTGGATAACTTGTGAGGCGGCTGTTCCGTTTAAAGATTGAGTAAGTGCTGAGGTCAGCAATAAATCCCTCCTCGATAGGTCGACAGCTTTTCAAAATAAAATGAAGGAGGAAATTGATTCTAACTGTAGCTTGTAGACAGAACTGGAATTGGCTTCCTTGGTGAGTGTTTTTGTTCATCATGTTTTTGATGTTTGGTGTGAGGTTCTACGTAGAATTAGTAATTATTCTCTATTACTACGCGAATGTTACTTATACTTTGGGTACAAATTTTGTTGCTATGATATGATATGCTATGATATGGCTCTCCTTAGCAGTCGGATAAAAATTGGGGTTTTAAAACAGAGACATCAAACCAGGTAATGATTTTAAGTACCAACCAACTAGACAAATACCGTTCCAATCCTGTGACTCGATAAACGCGATATAGTAAATGAGAATACATTATTTGATGATGATACAGAGATCAGACACTGAACCATTAACGTTTTACCTTTGTTCCGGGAACGCAAACCATAAATGTACCTAATAGTTGTAAGAGTAATACGACATCATGTATCAACTGGTTACGACGCCTTAAAATGTAAAGTGCCATCAATTGCCCCCACACCACAATAAATCTCCAGGTTAAGTACAAAATTGTTACTACGAGTGATTTACAAAAATATTAATGTTCCCAAATAAACTCATAAATTGAAATTAATTCTAGAAGACCGTGATCTGTGATGGTACAATATGACATTTAAAACTTGACACATGACAGTAGCGCTAGTTGTCAAAAATATTCAAAATTAGAACGCTCTAATTTAGTTCCGAATTCGTCCGTAGGTCAAGATATATTGGACATAGTACATATTAAAACTTTGATAAATGTACCATTAACATTCCATAGGTAAGAGGATGCAGCTATCTGTCATCTTATAGGATTAGACGTTCGAATTTTAAGAGAGGTGTTTTACGAATAAAAACTTAATTGATGCTTTATCCAAGAAGCGTTAAGTAAGAAGAGGATATCCTAGTTAGATGTACAAAAAGAAAAAAAAAACTATCAAATAATCTTTGATTGATTTGTTGAGGTGACCAAAATTGTATATGAAATGTTGTCACTATTCTGATCAATTGAGTTATAAATTATTTAATTTAAACAGACTGGTGAATGAATAGTGATAAATTGGAGTCAGATTTCAGATGGGCGAAAATACACCACTAATTTAATTGTTTAAAAAGATACCAAAATAAACATTTAGTTGCTGTTATTTAAAGGGTCATAAAATAAAAAGGTCCAGTGAACATTTACTAATTATTTAAGATCAAGTCGTAAGCTTCATACAATTTGTTTTGATCACAGTAGGGGTCAAGTTTAATTGATACTTTTAAAAAATATATGTTCTTTTACTTTTACTACTTACATCTCATTAATTGACACATGGAAAAAAAAGATGCGTTTTATGGCATGTAACATTATCATAAAATATTTTTGGCATTTCACTTTCTAAACTGGAAGTAAACCAGATATACCTAATTATTGTAAACATGAATAATCGTAATCAAAACGAACCAAGCGTTATAATAAAAAAAGAAACTAGTTCTTAAAGATTCTCAATTCTACGAAAATAATTAGCATTGATTACAAGATCACGATTTCTTAATGACTGCTAAATATAAGCTCTTAATTAACGATAACTTTCTAAGAACAACTTTACAACAAAATACGGATCAACTAGTTTTATTGCCTTACCACATACATTGATTTGTAACTTAAATACTTTTTACTCCTAAATTCACTACTTATATTTACATAGCTATTTATATATTTACAATACATATAAAAACAATCCCAGTAAAACAAAAAAAAAGAAAACTAAAAAGCGTCAAAAACCCAAGATGCTGGCAGCATTACCTCGTTGCGCTTTATAACATAAAAAATATAAATATGACCACTAAATAGTAACACGATTTGACAAAATTAAAAATAAATAAGTTTGTTTTATTAACTTTTAATAGTGATTTTTATGACTAAATCGCTTTATTATGACAAACATTTATAGCTTAATTTATTAAATGTAATATGCTGTATATTAATTACAAAGTTATGTGACATTAATTTGGTTCGCTCTAGAATTTTTATTGATCAACTATGCGGTTGTAAACTTCACACAATTTGTTACATCGTTGGCGTAAAATTTATGTATTTGGTTGACTGTCAAGTTTACGCTTGTTATAATTTTGCATTTTAGTAGACTGCAAAATATGTAAGTATATAAAAATAATGTTTTGGCTAAAGCATCTTTTTTGTAACAGAACTGAAACTCTCAACTTCAACTAACTTTGTCATCAGTTATTAGTTAAATGAGCATTTGATATGTCAAAAACTAACTAGACATTAGACAAAAGAACGTCAAAAATCTATTTACAAGAAAATCCACAGATAGTTTATTGAAACCCACCCCACACCCGACGCGTAAAAAAAACAAAAACAAATCGCAATAAATTTACCTGTGGGAACTAAACACATCTCATTAGGACGCCTCGTTACAGGCAGACACCTTCAGTACGTGAACCAGGGTCAAAGATCCCTCACAGCTTAGCATGTACTTGTAAGTAGGTAGGTACATATACAACGCAGGTGTATCGACAGGACGCTGATGATTGTTACAAACAGGCTCCTACCCCGATCACTTGTGAGCATGACTGTCGAACATGTGAAGGAGTAGGTAGTAAATGGAGTAAGGAATTGCAAGTTCTGTATTTCAAACTAGTAAATAGGTAATTTAACACTGCGGGTGCACCTGAAATAGTAAACACTCGTTATATGTATGTATAGTGGTTTATTTTTACAGTCGTCGTCGTCACGGCCGATTAACGTCGACTACAGGACGAATGTCTTCTCCAAGCTTTGCTAGCTGGGGGAATTAGTCTACATACATCGCTCTAGGCATGGGTGTTGGTGAGCGAGAATAATCGAGCATCATCAGTATATGTAGGTATAAAAAAAGGGTACATTTTTCAATTTCTTTACTTTATATTATTATGATTGAAACTGCCGGTATAGGTAACATCTTCTAGAATATTATGGTATAAAAGAAAAGACCACTTAAAAGATACATGATTACTCCATTTTATAATTGCTCCGTGGCCTACACTCCATCAGGGCAGGGTGTTTTACGAGTGAGTAAAACGAGCTGAACAAGTTTGAATCCTGGATCTGTGATGAGAATTCTTTAGGAAGCATGTATTACTATTAATGTGATCGATATACGCGTAGGATTACTAGTAGAACTTCACGAGAACATACTTAAAGATTTCTTTCTTTCATAATACCAATTAACTAACTTCTGTCATCGGTTTTACCAACGTCACGTAGGAACTAAGTAGGCTATCTAACACTAAAAGAAGTCTTCCAAATTGGACCACTGTTTTCTAAGATCAGGGCTTTAAACCAATTAACAAATAAACTGATTTTTCTGTTTGATAATATAAGTATAGATACTTGCCCAAATATTAGGTACTCCCTGTTAAGTGGTTACTTGTAAGTTTTCTGTCGCTTACAGATGTGAAAGTGACAGTAACAGCATGAAACTTTGACGCCTGTCTCTTAAAGTTAAGTATGACATAAATCACTTTTTTGGTGTTGTAACTCCTAAAGAGGGGAAAAACGTAACGAAAAGCAAATTGGAGTAGAAATTCTCTTCCTTTATACATAAGATTAGCAATTCGACTATAATTTGAGACTTTTTTGTATTCACAGTTTTTATATACAAAGAACTTTAGTTTCACAAAATGAAGATGAAAGTCTAAGATATTATTTCTGGTTCGGTTATGTTTTTTCACCAGTTTTTTTGCTTGTACTTAAATTGCCACCTCTAAAACTTATAAGCTCTATAACTAGTGGTTTTAGTTCGTGAAAACAACATCGTAATTGACGCTTACTGAATTTATTTCGTCCCTTTCATGTTACGTGAGACGAATAAAGAGAGCAACATCAAGTTATGTGAATGAACGACCGAGTCGCTTTACTGGTTTCAGTTAAACAATTAAAGCTGGATTCATACAAAAACTTCAATGGCAATATTATATGAAAAAGGTGATTGATTGCTTTTGCTTTCAGCAATCGGTAATACAAAGCTCGTTTCAAGCTTCGCTAAGGCATAAGGCTACAGTTTCTGCCCGGCGATAAGGCCGCCAACAAAACCGATCGACCGTATGCCCGCATCCCATATTGGTCTAATATTTATATCCATAGCATACGTCCAAATTGCTGTACTATAACTTTCATTTATGGTGCTGAATGGCGTTAGTTCACACATTAATCACATGTGCAGACGAAACTTAAGGATGTGCCATTGATTTTGCAGCTAAACGTCGATATTATGTTGTCTGGATTTTGGAGTTTGGTGCTAGGGTCACTGCACAGAAAGCGGCCCAGGGCTCTAAACCCTAGATGATTAGCCACAAACGATTGTAGTATAGTGAACGCGAAAGTTGTCCATTTAACTAGCTGACTGCTTTTTCATAGCTATTGATTGATGCGAGGTACCCGTTAGTCTGAGCATCAGCTCTGACACCAGAGAAAGGCGATGAAAGTGATTTTGTTATTAAATTATAATGTGCGAGAGTTTACAGAACTTTAGTGTTTGTTTTACGATGCTGTAATTTATTGTTTACGACTTAGCCTTATGAGGGTTTGTGAAACTTGTTGGTGTCAAGTACTGGGGCTATGAATGTGGAAAACCGTTCTGTATTTAATGTAGAATTAACCAGCGATCTCTCTTGTTTATATTGCAACGAGTATTTGAATAAGCTATCTTTTTTCGAATAGTTTTTGAGAATTTTTGGTTTATTTAAAATATCTAAAACTCATTTTAAACAAATACCTGATTGTTTTTTATCGATGTTTTTGCATGTACCACTGGCAGTGTTCAATGTGCGTTGCACGTGTGTCAATAAGAAACATATGCGTTGTCGACCGGCGCGAGAGCGTTCAATTGTTTGCTTGGGTCAGTCTTTTGTTTCATTTGATGCATATTGTCAGTGTATCCTTTGCTTAAGTTAATTATTTTGTAACCGTGCAGTAAGAAGTAATGTATTTTTCATCCCACCATCTCGGGAAGATTAGTTTTACCCTTTGATATCTGAGCGCAAAAGCCGTTTTTATCCTCTAGAGCGGCAAAGTGATTTGAATTTGGAACATCGTGTGCAATACCACAGATTATATAATCAATACTAAATTTGTGACAATCTTGATATGACTTTTCAAACAAATACATATTATACAAGTAAAATACTGCTTAAAATAATTAAGTAATTTTTATTATTGTTTTTACATAGATTTTTAACCTCGTTTCATTTTAAAACTGAGTTTTCAAATAAATGAACTTTAATAGGAACTCGAATGTGCGCACCATTTTGTTTTTTGCATTTAGTAATTTTTTCGATAAAGTGGGATGAAATTATTATATTTTATTGTTTTGAGGTCCATTTTAAACCTCATTACATTTTTAAACTGAGTTTTTGCATAAAAAAATTTTAATAGGTACAACTTTTTAATTTTATTTTTTGAGTTTAGAAATGTCCTCGATGAGGTGGGATGAAAAGTTACGTGTTGCACTCGAGTGCAAAGATTTTTCACCTTGTGCTCTTTTGATTCCCTCGCTGTCGCTTGCTCGGTCGTCAAAATTGAGCCCGCGGTTAAAAAGCAGCTTTGCGCTCTTATTAATGACTATTTTTTAATTAACATTCGTATTCTTCTGGAACAAGTGAGCAAATGCATTTGGTGGCTGCATGGAAGTAATACAACAATTATGCACTAACATTATTGCCTCAACCTTAATAAACTTAATATATTTGTTAAGTATGTGGGTGTAGGTTTTTTTTTCTCCTTACATAGTATTATGCTAAATGGCCTGCCTAGTTACTATGGAGAGAAAAAATACTCACGGTGGACCTAATATTATTGAGAGTAAAAAGTCTTGCAAAAAATACTGCTGGCGGGTAATATCAGCAATTGACCGGTATCACTCAGTTTACGCCCTCCGCAATCTCTTTTCATTATAATTGACCCTGCTGATTCTACTGACCCACTATAAATAACTGGCCATTGATAAAACCATTCCTTGAAATAACAACGCAATTATCCGCCTTTAATTGTTATTTATTTTTTATTTTTATGTAAGAGAAGAAATTATACTGGTCAGTTGTTACTTTGTTTTTAGTGGAGAAGTTCTGATGTTATCTCAACTACGGTTTTGATCTATACTAATATTATAAAGAGGAAAACTATGTTTGGTTGTAATGGATAAACTCAAAAACTACTGGACCGATTTAAAATTTTCTTTCACCATTAGAAAGCTATATTATCTGCGAGTAACATAGACTCTATATTTTATCCCGGTGCTGGCAGTAGCTCCCACGGGACGCGGGTGAAACCGCGGGAAAACGGCTAGTATCGTATATTATAGTTTATTCCACTTAACCCATTAACCCCTTAACCCTATTTATGTATTGGTAGACTAGCTGTTTTTCCAATTTCGTTCATTTAATCGTTCATTGCTCATCCCCCGTAGGTGATAGCGTGATAATATATAGCCTATGTGTTGAACCGGCCCCCAGGTAATAGTCATGCAAAATTTGATTTAAATTCATGCAGTACTTTTTGAGTTTATCCGGGACAAACATACAGACAAACAGACATACAGACAAAAATTCTAAAAAATACATATTTGGGTTCAGAATCGATTATGGATCACCCCCCAAGTATTCTTTTAAAAAAATATTCAATGTACAGTTTTAACTTTTCTATCATTTTATTATATGTATAGATAGATGTATAGATTTGCGAAAATTATTTGGAGGCTGATTACCGAAAAATATTTGCATATCTAAGAATATATATTATTTTTATATCGTTTGTGAACGTGAAAGTGAAACTTTCAGTGGGTGTAGATAAATTAGCAACCTTTTGAGATGATGCCCAAATACTTGGTTATTTATTTTGCTACCGGATTCAGTCGTGTGTAAAACTTTTTATAATAACTGTTAACTGTGTTGTTGCCTTCAATGGTTACACAATTTGAGGAAAATATTATTCTCTGTAGTTATCGATGTTAGGTAGTACATTTATATTTATTGGTAAGCCAAATTATGTTTTTGTTTACTACTTGGAATTATTTAGGAATAAGCTATTAACATTTTTGTATCTGCACATTTTTAAACATTTTTGTAATATTTAAGACCTCTGCAAAAATAATCAGCAGAAAATAATGTAATTTTACAAGCGAAAAAAAAAAGTAGGTAAGATATAGTTACGTATCAGATAGGTTTAATTATAGAATCCACACTTTATGCTAAAATAGGCACTGTCCTTGGCAGTGATATCACCTGTGATGCAATGGGTTACGTGTCAGATAATAATAAACGCCACTGCGCCTGCGCATACGGCAATACTGTCCAATATAAAAACCTTGGAAAACTTCTGACAAGAGTTCTTACTAGCCAGTGTAAACGCTGCTTCTTAGTCATTATTTATTATTGAGATGAAAAAAAATAGCAATTGACATTACAAATAGGTATACAAAATTCTTCATAGTCATCATTTGCCCTGCCTTTTTCTAACTATGTTGTGGGCGGCTACCAGTCTGACTGGATGCAGCTGAGTGCCAATGTTTTTACACGACGTGACTGCCTATCTCACCTCTTCAACCCAGTTACCCGCTACCCCTTGGTAAGACTCAAATTCTTTAATGCAGATTTTTTATGCATTTTCCTTATACCTACCATTTTTACCATAATTTTGTCTTGTTACTTTGTCTATTAATATCATTTTCCATTTTTTAAAACATTTCCAAACTCTCGGAACAATGATAACAGCAGCATCTTCATCACCTAGTGCGTAACCAGGACATAGGTTCCGTTCACATCGAGTAGCCGGGTCGAGACGAAGGCGCGCGCCGGCCCGGAACGACACTCGATACGGCTGATCGCGCGTCATCAGGTTACACCCAACCACTATACTTCAACACCTCAACAGCAAACAGGCAAGGGAATTCCACCCCTATAGCATTACAATTAAGGCTTATAGTTCCATAGGTGGAGATAATGCTGTAAATTGCGAGATCGTGTTGGCGTCTCGCCAGAAGTATTTTGCCTAGATATCTGAAGTGTGGTCAATAGCTGACGATGAATGCCTCGGTTACAAATTTGAGTACTAGAATTGAACTAGCGTAAGATAAAAAGAAATATAGACGAGATTGTGGTACAATTTTTTGATCTGGCACTGAGTTTGTGTTTGGGATAGCTTTTTACGGCAAAAGTGAATTAAAGCTTTGAATTTCGAATTTGTGATTTTTTGTTGTTTTATATGTTGAGACAACGTCTATTTTGAACGTTGTACAATCAGAAGGCAGAAAGTTTTATGACATAAAACGACGTAACAAAACCTCAAAAGATGATATGATTTGTTCTCACAAGAATTTCGCGTCATTTCGTCTCAATATAAGGAAAACACTGGTCCATATTAAAGCGGAATCTATTGTTTTTAATTTCGTGTTTTTCTATTTTATTTTCCAAACCGAAAATTAAGGCTATTGTTATTGTTTTCGGTACAGAACCTATTGAGATAGTTATTTATACTTCGTGTTTCACCAGAGCCCATATGTTCTACCAATGCAATCGAAATACGTATTATTTCTCCCGCAACCACTAAATTAGTTACTTCACTGCTTTACCGCAACTGGATTGAAATGTTACAGATAACTTGATCCTTTATTATTTCCACGAATGAACTAGATTCCCACACTTTATCGGTTTGCTTGGATATTCAGTTTTAGAGACTCAGCTTTAATGGCTCCGTAACTTTGAAAGTAAATGTAAGACGTATAAAGTAAGCCTTTACGACTTTCTGTTTAAATCCTTACAAATATTACAAAGCTGAACAGTTTGTTAATGGTCTACATATCAATCAATAGGTCTTTTTAAGCGCAACATTTCCCCTTAACACACCACTTATACATTTATAGCATTTGAGAAGATATAGTCCAAGAAAGCGTTCATTCGGAAACCAGAGCATTAATTTGAAAAATTCTTCAGTGTTAGATAGCCTGTTTACCGAGAAAGGCTGTAGGCTGCTTTTTATCCAAGTGCACGGAGTAGGACCTAAAGGAAGTGGGTAAAACTGCTGATGGAAGGTTTTTTGCTTTATAAGAATGGAACTGTCCTTTTTAAATATTTTATTTCATTGCTGTGTTCCTTAAAGTCGTTGTTATGATTTCCTGTTTGTTAATGTCAACATGCGTAGGGCAATAAAGGTTTTCAAGGGTAGACGGTTCAGAGGGCAAGGTATTTCTAAAGTACCTTATAGTAGTATTTAGTATTATACGTTATATTAGTAGTATAGGTACCTGATAAAGATAGTGTAATAAGATGTATAAGCTAAGTCACATTGCGAATACTCTTGTACAGTAGTGGTTACATAGGAGAGTACATAAGTGGAGTACACGAAAGAGTACATACGAGGAGTACATAAGAAGAGTACTTAAATAAGAGAGTATATAAGAGAGTACATAAGAGAGTAGATAAGAGAGTACATAGGAGAGTACATAGGAGATTAAGTAAGAGAGTCCATAGGAGATTGAATTTGAGAGTACATAAGAGGAGAAATTTCGCATAGGACTCTGGTAGATTTAAATACGGCACTGCTCTTGTACGATTGATTGCACAAGTAGGGTACTCGAGGTAAGCCTCACAAACTAGACTACATATTTTATGTGTGCCAAACAAAAAACCGCGACATTTCAGCAAAAAGTTATTATTCCAAATTATTTCTACCATCTCTTATCTGCATCAGTTCGTGACTGCAAAAACGATTAAAACATGTTCGAGCACATGACATTTCAAAACTTGTGGAAATCCCGAGAGAAAGGTTAATATGTCTAGATTATTTCAGCGTTATGTATCTATGTACGTACAGTTGTAGTCACGATTTAGAAAAGATGCAGCCTGTATGGAGTTTCTATATAAAGTGAAATTTATATGATAAATGGTAGCATCGATGATGGACCACCCGTACGGTGGACGACTGGTCATTTGTCACTGGAAAAACAATACAAACTTTAAATCACACAAAAATTATAACCACACCCTTATTACGAAGGCAATTGGAACTATTTTTCGTAAACAAAAAGTTTATCAAAAGCACATGTAATTGGTATAGAGATCATAACAAACTTCTATTAAATAGAATTGGGAAGATCGAATTGAACTCAGGAAATTTGATTCCATTGACACCACATTTGTCTACACCAAATTAGATATTGAATGAATCATTCAATCTCGTAGTAATACAATAAATACTTATGAACCAAATATGTATCACATATATTGGACTCTAAATCAAGCAAATGGGATTTCAGGTCGAAAAGCCGTTAATGGGCACGTGACGTACACAAATCCTAGTATAAGTAGGTATTCTATTTCAGCGAGAACTTAAATCGGCACTAAAGTTCCGTAGAACAGATTATAAATCAACCCTTACCGACTCAGTAATGTTCCACTATAAAATATGACCAGGAAACGAAATAACGAACCGAACCCATTCATCCATTCGGACAATTTACCGTGAAAGTAATTTAAATCAATTTCATATGGCCGTCGCGTTTTTAATCAAAACTCCATCAATTATTCGACTAACAATGTTTATACGATATTAATTAATTGCTTACATTTATCAATGGGTATTTGAATGCGTAACATGATTGATAAGTACGGCATTTATTAACATAGATTATGATGAATCATTTCGCGAGAAAGTCCGAAGTTGTAGTCTAAGTATTAAGCTGTAAGAAACATGTGTGCTAATCCTAATGGGTAATTAATAGACGCCATGTTGGTTTTGTATTTTGAAAGTTTATAATAATATTGATGATAAGCTAGATACTTGAAATGTCTGGCTAATTTATATTAGCATTAATGAGCAAGAAATGTAGGTAAGGTAAACGTACCAATAGTCGTCGGATTTCGGAAATCACTGACTTTGAAGCGCTACTGTGTCTTAAATATTCAATAGAAAATGAAAATTTTTGCATGACGTGATAGAGTATTTATTCATTATTCTAAGTAACTAATGTTTTTTTAATCATTTTGATGGGTTTATATACTTATTAAGGCAAAAGTAAAAAAAGGGCGATTTGTACCAGTAGTCGTCTGATTTGTACGGATACTCGTCAAATATTCCCAGTACTCGTCAATTTTTAATGCTAATGTAAACTCTCTGCTCTTGAACATAAGGTTCAAGTTATGTACATTTTTTTGTGCTTGAATGAATTTGTTAAGCATACTTGTGCTTTTGAAACATTAGGTAGGTAGATAGATCCCGGGTGTCACCATTGTGCGGACAGCCCCGAGGACACGGTGGACCACACAGTCCAGGTGTGCCCCGCATGGGAAGGGCACCGCCGGGTCCTCGTCGAGGGGCGGGGCGACCTCGCGTCCGGCCCTGGTTCAGGCCATGGTCCGGGGCGAGGGAATGGGATGCCGTCGCCTCTGCGAAGCGGTCATGCGAGCGAGGAGGAGGCGGAACGGAGAGAGTTCGCACCTCTCATCCCGGCCGCCGCGCTGGACCAGGTAGACACCATGGGCGCCGGGTGTCGCGAGATGACTCCCGGCCACCGTAGGCGTGGGTCTGTGGGCGGTGAGTTCGGGTGGCTCATCGTCCCTCTGTCTACTTAGACGACAGACCCGTGTCGACGGCGCGCGTTGTTCCACACGCTCCTCAAAGAGATGTCAACGGGGCAGGCCCAGCGGGCAACACGACGGTTTTTCAGTAGTCTGACTCCCTCACCGCTGCTAACCCACAGCGGGAGGGTCATTTGATGATTTTTGACGTCGGAAAAAAAAAGGTAGGTAGATAGATAAAAAACCAAATTCCTATTTAGAATAGCAGGTCATAATCTGTTAGTATTCAATAAAAAATAAAAGCCACATTCATTTAGAGGTATATAGCTTTCCGCGAAATAATTACTAACATTCATAGATAATATGTAGGTAAGGTTGTCATTCATCAAAACTTCTGAACTGCTTAGCGCATGCTAAGTACCATTTGCAAAAATCTCTATAGACAGTTTAAACTGTCTACTGTCTTAAAGGTATCAAAAATTAAAAAAATATGATTAGGTACCGTTCCCAATAATAATAATATCTAATAAGCCCCACATCTGAGGCGGATGACGGGGAGTAGCGACCCCGCGGGGCTATATATCCGAGTGCTCCGGGGACAGTATACTGTCCCCCATCTCCGGCCTGCTGGAGTGAAGGTCTCCCGCCTCTTGGCTTGCCTTCATTGGCCGACCAGAGTGACGTCGCTAGAGCAGGGTTAGCAGCCCTGCTCGGAGGGTAGATGCCTCGTGGTAAGTGGCGAGTGGGCCGGTGATGGACTCTCACAGGAGCGCGTGATCTGTGCTTTAAAGTCCGCCTGGTATCCTCACCTCCTCCAGCTGTCCTGTTGCCCTCTTGTTGATTTAGCGACTGATTCCCGGTGGCCCAGAGGGTGGCGAGTCCCCACCTGCCATTTTAATATGTATTTTATACATTGTCATCGGTAGGTGCCAGCCTCTCATCATCATCCTCGAGCCTTTTTCCCAACTATGTTGGGGTCGGCTTCCAGTCTAACCGGATTCAGCTGAGTACCAGTAATTTACAAGAAGCGACTGCCTATCTGACCTCCTCAACCCAGTTACCCAGGCAACCCAACCCCTTGGTTAGACTGTGAGATTTACTGGCTTTTGACTACCCGTAACGACTGCCAAGGATAGCCGGGACCTACAGTTTAACGTGCGAAACACAGTCATTGGTGTCATTGCCTGGAAAGTACATACAAACTTAGAAAAGTTGCGTTGGTACTTGCCTGACCTTGAATCGAACCCGCGCCCTCATACTTGAGAGGTTGATTCTGGCCCACCAGGCCACAACGACTTTTTTCCAGGTGCCATAGTTCCTATAGTTTCCTATATCCTCATCAACTACCGCCCTAGTTTAGTTCCATAGTTCGCAATACCGCAGAACCGGAGATTGTCCTTGGGTTCATTTCTATAGTGATAATCGATAATCGTTGTGTCACCATTTCATTAAAGTTGTCTCAAAAGGGCGTTTTAAATTTTTTGCTGCATCTGATGTTTTTTGTGGGCTCTTGATTTACAGCTTTTAAGACTTTTAAAAGGCCCTCTTGCTTGTAGTTTCTTTCAGTCATGATCTGCTATTAAAATTACGATCATGCAATCACTAAAAAAAAACTCTTTACCCATCAATATCGAATACGACAAGCAAAGAAGTGACAGCGATGGAAGCTATGTCATCTTAGTTTTAAAACTGATTTTAATATTATTTGCGTCAAAACTAGTTGTATGACATAATTTTTATACAGGCGCTATTAAGGCACGTTAGGAAGTCGCGGTACAATACGCGTGATGAAATGCAGTTATTTCGAACAAAAAGCATAGTCTTACACTATGCTTTTTGTTCAACAGTCAATTTTTGTAATCCAAACGTAGTAGAAACAAAGGCTAGTGCTAGACCCACTTGTACCCAAAGCGGTAGATCTTAATCGAATGGCGGAGGCCTACAGCGGCCAATATATACCTGAAAAAACACTCGTAGAAAGTGCATACTTATAGAAAAAACCGGCCAAGTGCGAGTCGGACTCGTGCACGAAGGGTTCCGTAAATTACAGTTAAATCAACCTATCTCAAAAACTATAAGAGATACTTTGATCAAACCAAAAATCGTTGAAAGAGTTAATTAGCATGCATCACCTCTATTTTTTTAGAATTTTATACCCCGTAGTTATAAAATAGAGGGGGACATACTTTTACGACTTTGAGAGCTGATATCTCAAAACCGTTCACTTTAAGAAAAATGTTTTTAGAAAACTTTATATCATTTTAAAGACCTTTCCATTGATACCCACACGGGTGGTACAAAAAAAAAATTTCATCCCTCAGTTACATGTATGGGGGCCCCACCCCAATTTTTTTACTATTTAGTGTCATATTTTTGTAGCGGTTCATACAACACATATTCCCATCAAATTTCATCACTGTAGTACTTATAGTTTCCGAGTAAATCGGCTGTGACAGACGGACAGACGGACAGACGGACATGACGAAACTATAAGGGTTCCGTTTTTGCCATTTTGGCTACGGAACCCTAAAAAGGGGATTTAACCATTAAGAAACATATGAATTGAATCGAATAACATGACTGTGTACATGCATCTAGAACCAGCAGAGTAAAATTTACCTCTAAGAAAAAGCTTAAAAGAAACGCAGTTTTATGAACAAATGTAGTCTAAACCTAAAATATATTTGTTCTAGACAGTTATCAATTTTGTAAAAGTCCCGATATTAGCTATTTATTCGCATTTTGTACTGTAAAACACAAAATATCCTCATCATGATGAGTTTAGGTGCAACTTTTGAGCATGTCCCAGTAGTCGTCATAATAATTGTAAAATTGACGGGTTTTGGGTCAAATGGGAGTTTTGAAGTACTAATAGATGTCACATTAAAAACATATATCTTCTATGTTAAAAGTATTCCAAATTGCATATTACATCGCTAGCAAATATACTTAACTATCTAATTAAACAAAGAAACATACCACAGACCCCACTGGAGTTATGTAAATCAAAACACAAAACCACGTGGTGAGTTTCACTTTTGACAGGTGAACTTCACGAAAAAACGATTTTGTTAGGGCACACACGTTTCAAATAACATATCTTAGAAGCCTTGACTGTTAAAACCCCGTATTGTTATTTCAATTGTGCAGTATATTATCAAGAATATGTTGATATATAAACCGGCCTATTTTAAGTTCAGTAGAAAATAATAATAAAAGTTTTAAGATTAATTGACGACTATTGGGGCATGACGACTTCACCCGCGTTTACCTTACCTAGAAAACTAATAAAACCTAAGATTTTAATCGGATAAGATAGATATTATGATGTTGTTGTATCTTTAGTACACCTGTTGCCTATTTATTTACGATTGTAAGAGATAAATTATGAATCATTTTACTTTCCCTGTTGGCCGATGAAGGCAAAAGTCATTAGCGATTTCCTTCATTATACTCACAGAATAGAAGAGGCGCGACGAACGTTAAAAGATTTCTATAGACCTGCTTAATTAGTATTTTCTTGATTTCAAAAGATTATCTTTAACCACATTGATCATGAATAATTTCCACTTCAGAACCTATGCTTATAAAAAGATTATAAATATCTGATGTAAACTTTTTTAACTCAAACATATTTAGAATGCTAAGATAATATAAGAGAGAATAAAATAAGTCGGTATAAATAAAAAAAATAGGAAGTAATCTAACCTAAGAAAAAATATTTCATTATTTCGATCTCCATTCTGCTTCTAATCTGCGTGTAATTAATTTTAATTATCGTCATTAAAGGAACATTACGTGTGAAGTGAATCGGCTGTTATATTTATAAAATCAGTTATCGGCTCAGCGGGTGGTTGCTTGAGAGCATTCACTTTTCCTATGTGATGCAACAGCTCTGATATTTGCCTTGTGAACTTGTGTTACACTGGAAGCGACAGATTTGCTATGCGAAGCTATGGAAGTGGAATATGGTTCAGAATCAGGGGGGGGGGAGGGGTATCTTTTGTTAAAGAGTATTTGTAGTACTGTCTTGTAACTTGTACGTACATAGGGTATCTAATGATAATTTCCCTAATGTAAACGACAGCTCCATACGATTCTCCGTTAAGAGAGGAGGCCTGAGTGGGACGATAAAAGGGCGTAACGTATACGACAGCTAGACTTAAGTACATATTTCAAAGTTACCTTAGGCTAAGGATGTTTTAATGTTTTTGTAAGTTTCAGACTGGAGGAAGTAATTTTTATCAGTCAATTAAATCTAAGCAAGTAATGTTTCATACTTTTTCTGATGACCTTCTTACTAAAACAATGTTTGATCAATTAGCAAGTCCTTGTGCCCAATGTTAATTGATCTGATTAATTGATCTATAAATCGATACATCGATTGATTAAAATGGCTAAGAACTTATGTTTTGGTTTTAACCGTATTCTTCTCACAAAGAACGTTAACTACAACCATATAGTATTTTTGGGTAATTTCAATTACCTAGTTTTCTGTTAAGTAAGTTTTCGTTAAACATAGTTAGAAAATTGAGGCTTTATTTATATCATACAATATTTATAGCCAAGCTTTCTTATCTAGGATACAGTCTTTAGTTGAGTAAGCAATGGCTGCCCCATTTCACATGAGCGCCGCTAACGTGATAAATGCAGTGCGCGCACGACCGTCAAAAGCTTATCGCTTTCAATATTCCTATCAGCTTTAGTATTTACATTATATTCAAGTATATTTTGCCAAGATAGCATTAGGTTTTTTATGGGATTTTAGGGGAAACAGACATTCCCCTGTTCCGGCACGGGACAATAAATGCTACTGATGTAGATCTCCGATTAATCTGCTGTCTAGTTGTGAATTCAAAAAGTAATAATAATTCGCGAGACAAGTGTTAATACACTTTCAGATGACATCACAGTATTGTTTTTTTTTTTAACCTGACCTTAGAAAAGTGTAAACTGTCAAAGTGATCTGCCATTTAATAGATACGCAAATGTCAAATAAACTGAAACAATATCACTGAAAACAATAGTACGGAACGTGAGATGCAATTCGCCACAGACAACTCGTGAGTTACCTTGTGCGCTGGCGCCGGCATTGTTACAATTTAAGATATAGCTGTTAAAATGTACCGTAAACCACCGGTCTAGAATCATCCAAATAACAAAGACTCATTTTAATTAATATCAAGTAGGTCACCTGAAACCGACCGCCAAATGAATTAAAAGTATTAAGAACTCGTAACATTATTAATCTTGTTCATCTAAGTAAAACTTGATAAAACACGATGACTTATCTTTCAACATAGACAAAATTACAATTATTATAATCTATTGTAACGCTTACCTTATAAGATCGAGCGATATGACTTTTTGTAGCAGGACAAAAACTGCGCTTATCATGACTAAAGGTAATGCGCAGTCATTATACTATAACTCTTTGGTTAGCATACATTACCGACTAAGCTGTTAAAATGTTCATCAAGTTCCAAAGTTAAACGGCAATGTACGTATTACGCAAGTCATAAGAAATAAGGTCGGTTCCAATCGCACGTTTTTGTTCTCCCGTCACCGTCTACCATCGGTCTAGTCGCTGTAAGTCAATGACAGGCCTACTTTCTCAGACGATTCGCGTCATATAATCTTTTGGCCGTTACTGTAACTGGACAATGGGATTGTTATTACTTGGAACGGACACCACAATTATTGGCCACCTCAATTTGACTGTAGGTTAATTATATTTAGAAGAAATGCCCTAGATTAGCACGTGTGGTCACTAAAAGAGCAATCGGTAAGTCCATCTTGTAATAAAATTAATATGTTAATATAGAATATTGATTAATATACCTACTTTATAAACTTAACCTACAGTAACAAGCTTGTGAAAAAGATGGTAAATTAGTTAAAAGTCAATCTTGAGGTCTCGTTTAAGTTTGCTAAACATACGTTATTCAGTCTTCAGTCAGAATTACGGATCATTTTAGGCGAGTAGGTACTAAGTTTAAACTTTTTTTAAAGTTCAGTTATTTTTGTCATTATTTGTGTACGATATACATATAGTATTTTATTTACTGAAATACACAATGGGGTTATGTAAAGCTCGTTACACACGTGCGTTGTAAATCAACTGGTTCAGATAAACCTTTCACTGTTGTTGTTATCTGTGGATTATTAACGTATTGTTTCATGACCTACAATACCTGAGTATTAATATTTTGTGGCTCTGAATGGCTATTTTTGTTTTTTTTTTGTCACAGAGGTTCGCGGGGTTTCAACGGGGTTTTACAGCAACTTCTTCAGCGAGAAATGTTCATTTTTAATTTAATATAACAACCATTAAACATAGGTAGAAAATTATTTCAAAGTAGCAATCGAAACAGCAATAAAGAATGCCAGTGATAAATGTCTTTAATTACAAAAGAATATTATTTTCTATAATTGAGGACGACTGTTCTATAAATCGACTTTATGTTGAGGAAAATTAAGAGAAATAATGAGGTATTTCCAATGTCTGAATAATGTACATATTTTATAGCCACAAAGTTCTATATAAGTAAGAGCTAGTTGGGTCAAAAGTAACAACAACTGAACATCATTCTTCCTTATGTAAAAATAGAAAGTAATCGCGAACAGTCTCATTATAATTATGCAGGTACATGTAAAGCCGTTTTCCGCTCATTTGTAACTAAGTAACCTGATTTTGATAACACCTCACAGGTGGTTGACCTCGTTTGTATTAAGTGCTGATAACTGGCATAATATAAACCATGTTATATTTAAAACCATCCTATTAAGTATAATATGGATGTGTATTTCCATTTCATGCAAAAAGTAACGAATGCATTTTGATGAAGCTTGACAGTAATATGACTTATATAAAAGATTAACATATACTATTTATCCGAGTGCGAGAAGAAATTACCTTAGGAAGCAAGTGAATGAATGTTTTATTTATAAACCATCTCAAAAATGTTAAAAATTAAAAAGTTTGTATGTATGGATATTTATCCCTCTTCCACCCAGAAAATTACGAACGGATTTAACTTGGCGGTGACGTAACTAGAATCAAAATTACATTCAGACCACCCTTACCCGGGTGCAGGAAAAGTTACCTAAGGAAGCGGGTAAAACCGCTGGCAGAAGCTGGTATTCCATAAAGTAAATGTAAATAATAAACTGTGTTGTTTATAAATGTAATGTAAAATTGTTTATATGTACAACGGGTCACGGTCAGTAGGTGCTATAAAAAGTTAAAGCGCTGCATGAGTCATACCATACAGGTAAGTAATATTTCGACAACAAACGGAGAGGACACTGTCTAGCGTGCTCTAGTTGTTAGATAGAATGAAAGTAATGTAACTAAAAAACATAAACAACCTTAGCATCAGATACTGGCTTTAAGAGGAAATTAAAAGCTAAATACCAAACCAATATTGTAGCAATATCATACTCACAAAATTTCTCCGTCCAATTTTATCTGAGCCCGTTCACAGATATGTAATTAGGAAAATAATGGGTCGATCTATCCTGGCCATCATCGTCAAAGTTACCTATTAGGGATTTTCATTGGTACGGTAGACCGCACGTCAGTGGTAACTGTCATGCACCTTAACTCAATAGTAATAAGTACGATTTTCCTATAAAACTGTTACCACTGACCTGAAGTTGACTGTACTTATGTTGTTGGCCGCCTAGCAGGCTAGTCCTCTCGAAAAAAAAAACACATTTTATAAAATTTAATTAAATATTTATTTCCAGTGAGGCGAAGTAAAATGCTTCACAAATGAAGCCACTAGAAAAAAACTATCAGTTTTATAGTGTAATCATTGTTTTCATGGCCTGAATGAACTATAATCTAATTGGCGATAAAATACACCCAGCAATTTGCAGACGCTGCTACTCAAGTACAATCGAGAACATCAATGTTTAGTACGCTATTGACGAGCAAACTTATTACCTAGTTAACTAGCTGATTAGGCAGTTAAATTGCTTTATAGGAGTCGGCAGAAACATGTTTTGAGCCTCGCTACAATTTATGTAAGCACTTTTTGTATCGATGATACGTCAAAATCTTCGCGTTCCAATTCTGGAAGTGGAGCTCAAAAACACTTATCGAGTGCGTTAATTGATATCGAGTCATGCGATAGCAATACAATAGTACTTCCGAGTGCAATGACTCCGCCGATTGTGCGGCCATCAGGTCAGCTACTAATTTACTACAGTTAAATGTTAATGTACGCAGGATACGCTTTAGAAATCGGGTTACTTGGCATTTACTTCATAACAGTAATTATCATTTACGATAGAAACGCAATTTCCTTTTTACGCTTGAGGCTCTTAGGGGCGTTTTATGACCGCGCAGAACTTGAAGAACATGATTTTAAGCACTTCTCATCTATTACTTTAGTTGTGTTCGGCCGCCAACGAGAAATTGTTTTTACGATAAACACTTAACAGCACGTTAAATTGAGATATTGATGATTTTGAATCGCGTGATCAGAATTTATTTTTATTGACGTTCAACTAGGTTTTTGGCACGGTCTCTATCTCTTTAGATACAACTCTCGTTTTTGGTGATAGCAGTCTGCAAAAACTACAAAGCTCCGATTAATAGGAACATAATATACTTCAGTTCAATATTTACTTTTACACTATGCTTGATTAAACATGCATATTGCATGAGTCATACAAAATCATACGACAAACCAGCTTTAAATATCGGAAGGCAATCAACCTCATTTTGAAATTATACCTTAAACTGGTATCAACAAGGTCGTTTTTGGAACACACCATCCTCACATTTCTACGTTTAAGTAGTATGATAATGTCGCGAAAGTTCCTCGTTCGTGTCACAGCCAGTTGGCGGTTGATAAGGATGCAGCCAAGGATGTGTCAGGTGGCACGTGCGAGCTCCTGCGAGTGGCGGAACTCCGCTAATTGTGTCCTGGACGCAAGGTCACGACGGCCACCGCTAACTGTATCAATACGAAGATTGCTGTTGAAATGCGGGTGAGTAGTGTAGGGACAGAGGAAAAATTGAAACATTTTTTTTTGCTTTATATTTCAGTGTAAGTAACAGGAAAAAATGTGAAATAACACAGACGGAATGTATGAGTGTAAATGATGAGGCAGTAAGTATATTCATTACACACTTTACAAAATGATTAATGCTAGGTACCGTGAGTGTGAAATATGGCTTTTCAATTTGTGTAATAGTCACACTTAAGTACCTAAGTTACGTGAATGAAGCGGTGTTGAACCAGTAAAAAGCTCGCAGACACGTTCGACAGCTAAACTACAGCATTTACTTACCACTTACAGTAATAACAGAGAAATGTGTTGTTTCAGTGATCTTGGGTCGTGAACGAAAGCGACCCCACATAGTGTTGGTATCACGGAGGAAGGAAAAGTGAACGGAGATGACATAAGGCAGGTCTGGCGCCCTCTTCTAGGTTAACTACGGACTAGGCGTTGCGTTCGGCTTCCTTGAGATTGGAGGTTGGTCTTGATTGATTGGTGATTTGGTTTAAAAATAAAATGGGCGGGTCCCAAAGGAGTTGGAGCCAGTAACTTTCCTGTAAAGAGTAACGTTCCCCCGGCCTTCCGCATTTTTGTACTTCCTTAGGAGATTTTCCGCTATGACATCTCCGCTCGTCATTTTGTCCTCCATGGTTAGAACTATTATGCACGTAAGCTCGAAGCGATACTTGACATAAACATCATCGCACCTGCGATCCCTGAAGGGAAAGGTGTAGTAATGTGCTAATGACGTCATTTTATAGCCCTTGTGGGATACGACGAGCCCTTTTATTAGGTAAAAGTTTTTTGGATAATAATAACAAGTATGTATTGTAGTTTTGTTCAAATTGATGAGTACCTACCTTTGACTATCAATGTCATAGGTAAAATCATCGGTAAGGATCCTTGACCTTCACCTGCGCAGAAGTAATTTATTGGTTTATTGCCTTAAGTGTACAGTGCGCAAAGTGATCCCCACTCTTCCGCCGAGAGCTCATTATCCGTGCCGATAACTATAACATTTATGTGAGGTTATGATATTTTTTTTTGTTTGACAATTTGCTGTTTGTTGGCTATCGGTACCCAGTGAGACGGAGTCCCAGTTTAATTTGGCTACGTATGAAGATTGATTGCGCCCACCCTGGGATTATTTTGTCTACACAACAAACGGTGACGTGACGTTGCACTGAGCGTCTCAGGACGTCCTTATTTTGCCGACAATTCGCAAGGAAATAACATTTTGAGGCAGACAGTTTTATAGTGGTTGATTACTTTCCTTTCGGTAGCATCGACACTCGTTATTTTTAACATTATACCAACCTCTAGCATGACCTCTGATTTATTGGTCATAAATGTAAGGAGTCTATAAGTTTTCGTTAAATTCTGTTTTATGATAGTTCAGAGCTGGTTTGAATATTAATCAGGCAATTTATAGGCATGATGATTTTATAAGTAGGTATTAATGTCGATGCTCCTTTTGAGTGAAAGTAGAGCTAATAATTAACTGGAGTAGGTACATGTAGGATTGTAGGTATATCTAAGTTAGTATCATGTGCATCTAGGGTTTGATAACTTTATGTTCTTCCTTTCAGGTTTTCCGCAAAGTGTTATAAATTGTACGAGAAGACTAGATGTCAGGTGAATTAACTGTCAACGGTAACAGTCGTATTTGAATTACATTGTAATTTTTTTTTATCTATATAAGGAAGGAAAATTCATTTCGAGGTATTATAGTAAACGATTTATTTATCGCTTATCTTAATACTTACCCATTGTACTTTGTACTTGTACTTTGTTTGAACAGAATAGAATACTAAAATACTAAAAACGATTAGAATATTAAAAGAGTATTCTTGTTTGGAGGTAATGATTAAAACCGTCACTGTCATGTCTTTTGTTTTTCTACATCAGCTGACGGTATGTAGATATTCACAATGATGCAGTAAAAAGCTATTTGGTACACAAACAAAAAAGTCTTTATCTAATAATGATTTTATTTGAAAACGGAAGACACTGATTCATATTGGTTAATCTATTAATTATCTTATCTTGTTTTATTTAATACTACATATTTATACTCTAACCCGGTACGATAGTCAGTAGCGATTTTTGAGCGGATTAATTTAATACGCATTGAAAAATGTGAGTATTATTTAATTTAATTTATTTTTATTTATAATAAAGTAATTATTATTAAATGTTTTGAGTAATATAATTAAGTAGGAGTAATATAATAGTATAGTACTACTACATTTTTTTGCAACTTTTGCCAAAGGTTTACAAAAAAAACGAGAACCAACGTTCTCTTGAAGCGTCCTAACATAACGTTTAAAACTTAAGCTTCCAGTGTTATAAGTAATTCTAGGTTCTATAAGTGATGTTATTGTAGTCAGTCTAACCAAGGGGTACTGGGTCGCCAGGGTTGAGGGGGTCAGATAGGCAGTCACTCCTTGTAAAACACTGGTACTCAGTCGCATCCCGTTGGACTGGAAGCCGACCCCAACATAGTTGGGAAAAGGCTCGGGAAATTGAAATGGATGGATAAGAGGTTTTATTCTTAAGTATAAGCTATTTTACTGTAAAGTTCCAACAAGACCCGTACGGTAGGAAATCTTTGAATTCATAAGAAGTGAAAAATTCGTTGTTTTTCAGCATGAAAAGCTCGATTCTCATTGTGCTAGCAGCTTTGGCAGTCTGCCTTAGCGTAGCTGATCAGGAATCGCATATTTCATCCGTTGGTAATCAGAAACCGGGAGATCGACTTCTGTGGAGGTGAGTACCTGGCTGTAATCATCTGACTAGCCTTAACACACCGATGCTGTGGCAGGCTTGCAATCTCACCGGACCTAGTACCTACAAGAGCTTTCACAGACGCAGACTTTACTTTGAATAGACTATCTGGTTTTCGATTTGCAACAAAAGTTAGTTTAGTTTCCAAGTCCTGTTAAGATCATGTTTACAAAATGTAATTCTAAGGTGATTGATCGACCACAACTCCTAACCTTCCTGAATCTTTTGAGAGCTGTTTGTTGAACAGGACAGGAGCTGTATGTTATTACTGTTGTAGGAGTACTAAACACCCTTACCCTGGATATAAAAATAATTAATATTTTTGTTTCAGATTTGTAAATGTAGCCGTGGGTATCCCGGATGTACGACAACGAATCATGGCTCAAGTTCAGTTATCTAATACTATTAAGGTTAATTATGTAACGTTTGAGGATAAAGATCCCTCGTCAGGAGGCTTTGTTTCCTACATGGGAGGATTTGCAAACAACCATCTTACTGTTATGCTACAATCTCAGTGGAACGGAGGATTTCATTTTATTACCGATTTGTATGGACAGGATTCAGCGTCAACAGAACCGGCGAACATGAGCTCCGCGGTGCAAACAAATTGTACTTTGACAGTGGAGGATGGAAAAACTACCCAAATTTTTGACTGCGATTTGGATTTGCATTAAAAAAGAGTTGTTTATTCTTTATTGTTTTATTTTTCAAGTCTCAATAAAACCTTTCCAGTTTGTAAGTTCGATAGTTTTACCCTACCAGGACAAACTGTGATTAGAGTTTTTACATATCTCTATTTAAGTAGTCATTAGCCACTCAAGTTATGTATGCCAATTAGATTAAAACTTACCACCTACTAATCTTTTCCTTCTAATAAATCATTCGATATAGGTAGGTACTGATTTACCGGAAAGTAGATATCCTATCGGCATTAATAAATAATATTTTTCAATTTTATAAACATATGTTTGTGGTTTAGGTAGGTCACAAATTACGTACATATCAGAACGGGCAGGAAACCTGCGGTTTACTTAAACAACCAGTGGGTTGACCTATTGATGTGACAAAGTATTTAGGTGTGTAGTTCATTTCAGCAGTTATTATTACTACCTTATCATCTCAATCAGGGTTTTCGCTATACAATTGATCATATCTAATTACAATATTTTGAAGGAATATTGTATTATCTAGAGAGAATATACCACCCATGCGGCTAACGGATCTTCGCTTATCCAAGGACACGGCGATAAGTAACTGTGAAGGGCATTCAACAGAATTGAATAACTGCGAGTTCATTGTGTAGGACAAATTGATTCAGAATCCTACGTGTTATTGCACCACGGAGTAGTAAGTCATGGATGGGCAGAAATACCAACTTTTATATTAACCAAAATTATGATTAATATAATCTACGGTCTAGTTAGATATCTATATGGGAGATTGCATCTGCACTGTTATACTTTTTAATTTAAATTATATGAGTCGTTTACAAATATTACCTACAATTTTGTTTCGTTACTTCCGTGCATTTTACGTTTGTGTCGAAACAGGAACAAAACTCTATGAATCTGCATATTTCTGATACAGTCCCCTTAAAATTTTGGAGAAACACGGAATAATATAAAAATTAATGCAAAATCTTACTGTTTGAAACTATCTTACTCCATGATTTACTCCCACAGCAACGGGTTCGATTGCGATTTACAAGCAGACAGCGTTATAGAATCCGAAAGGATTGCTGTTTTGAGGCCTACTATCTGATCTAGCGTTCGCAGCAATGAAATATTGTTTAGTACTTATGACTTACCATAATAACGGGGATTTGAAGCTAGTGAATTGTGTCTGTGTCCATTTACACAAGTCTGCCTGATTGTATCGGTGTCAAATGCCCTTGGTTTCAAATGGACCTTTCTCGAATAATCTGTACGGTTTAGACCATTACAGTCTGGCAAACGTGGTAATTGATTTAGCTTCCGACTTGATGTTATTAGACATGATTTTTAATACTTATGGGCTTGTCAACTTTAAACTGATAGTGTCCAAACCTTGACTATATTACCTTATTTATGTTAATCTACATAAAATTCTTAATTCAGTCAGTTACTAATGGCGCTTAATTTTCCAAACATTAGTCTACCGGATCCTCAAAATATCTGCAAGTACGTCCTCCGTTTCTAGTACTAGTACTCCATTGTTGCCCAAAATTCGTACTTTAGTAGACCTCAAGTTCGTTGCGCCAAGGTTCCCGCCCACGGCTGCAAGTCTCCAGTTTAGTTGATCACATTGCATTTGTAGTCGCCGACATCCGCTGGTTTACGATGTCGTCACAATAGCATCCCAGCGCGTTTCCTTTGCCAAAGGCGTTTACTGCTGCATCTTTAATTGTCGTGTCACGGTCTTTATTCAGATTTTAGGTAGGCGAATCAAGTGTCATTTTGCTAATGAAGACAATGTTATTGAAGTTTGCCAATCGTATTATAATTTTGTTATGCTTGTACTTCTTCGTGCTGGTTGAATCTATTTGGATTAATTTAGTATCTATAGAAAATTTGTAGATTAGATACGTGATGTAAGTTTGGACACATACACGCTCATACACAGACACGATATCACGTGAACCTACCTCAATCTGCTAAATTTCTTCAATAGATGTTCAACCTTATCACAATATTGAAAGGTTAATGTTCGATTGGTAAAATTTGACTGATTCTGGTAGGTACTCTTGCTAGCATCTATACGGATATGTGATGAGGTGATATTCCTTACAAAAAAGGACGTAAATCTACGATGACGTCTTTAAGACCACTAATAAAAATATTTAGCAAAAATCCATTACCTTTTTTGGTAAAAACAGGTTCTCAAAATTGTTTAATACCAGTTCCATAGTAGCTCTTTTCCGTTCCGTGTCAAAGATAAGAGGTTTGAAGTAATTCTTGTGCAGCTGTTTCGTTTGTCTTTCGAGATAAGATTGCGTTTCGGCTTTTTAATGTAAGTACGAAACTAACCGTACTTTTGAAGACAAAGGAACATAATGACAATGACTGCTTGGCGTCGTTTGGGAATTTAGGAGACTATGAAAGTGGAACTCTCAGATTAATTGATGGAGACTAGTTTTGTTTGTTTAAGTTATCATTTTGGCTTGTGACTTTTTTGCCATTTGTGACAGGAAATAGATAAACATATACTTAGAAAAAAACGTATCAGCTCCACTTTGGGATGTGTTTAATGATATCTCGGTGGATAAAAAAATACAAAATGGAGCAAATTTTAATATTGAGTCAGACTATTTGCAAATATGCTAATAGCAGGAAATCCTTAAAATAATTAGTCAAAGCAAGATCCAAAACTCGTCAACCCGGTCTAAATCGGCAAAGCTGAGGTAAACTACCATTTTAAAGAGAGCTACCGTAATACATACGTTCTTCATAAGTGAAGGTCTATTTATACTGGATAGTTAGTATCTATATTCAGTTGTTGAAGTAAATAGTTAATTAGCCGCAGCTATCGTAGCACTGAATCAAGCGGACCATTTGAACGTGGATTGGTTTCCCAACGGCTGGAAGTCAGGTCATTTATTTATCCACGTTTGGTAAGTTGTACGCGGTTTATGCCTTGTTAAAGTTTCCCTGTATCGTAGAAAGTTGGCTGAATATATATTTATTAATTAAGAAGACATCTTCTACGAGTAGTTACAAGTTAGATTGAAGTAATTGTAAGTATTTTATGGTAAAAATGTAAGTTCATCGACCTGTTTTATTGCAAATTCATACGTAACTGCTTCGAATCGATTACTGTTCTAACTAAATTTTAAATGATTAATCAATTCCTGTAATGAAATTCAGCTAAGTTCTAATTATCTCTCTCTCTTATTTCAAATTGCTGTTGAACTAATGACTGGACATAATATTGGACGATGATAGATCATAAGCCCATAAAATTACCCATATTTTAAGATATAATAGGTACTTATTCTTATCGCTATAAACTTAAAGTTAACTCATAAATGTACTGTAAGTACAATTACCGAGATTGTTAGTTTAAGTGGCTTTCACTGGTCGGTCCCAGGTTTGATTGCTTATGCTTAATCCTATAAGAAAATCCGTTGACGGTGAAGTACCGCCGTGAAATTAATAGGTCATACTTTCACTGTTTGCTTTGAATTATTTGGTATGTATGTTTATGTTAAGAATCGGCATTACATACATAGATGTAAAATATATCTGTGTAAAATCTTAGGAATAATTCGAAATGCCTAGCTTGTGTAATTATGTGTGAAAGTGTGCCCTGATAAAATCAATAAAAAGTTATGTATCCACTACAGTATAATTGAAGACAATTTTATGTCCTACAGATAGGAGATTAGAGGCGATGTTTGAAAGCTGTTCTATAAAAAGGACACTCCTCGCTGAGAGGCGCGGGAGATCCAATGTCAAGGTCATTTGGATTCAGAGAGCGTCGCTCACGCAGGGTCATTTAATTCACTTGTCCCGACCCGTGTACGAGGGTATGAGAGCTAGTTAGAGTATAAAACTAATTGGAAAATAAACTGTGAAACGTAGGTTATTGAGGTTTCAATTTCCAATTAAATTAAGCTTACTGTATTTTAGCAATATGAACGTGTTAGATGAAAATTCAGGTTTTTTATGGTACGTATTATTTTAGTGATTCCCAATGAAGGATCCATGAGACACAGTACCTGATTTTGAATGAGACTTTAGTTAAAATAAACGAAATCGTAGTTTTGGAAAGAAATGAGACAAGAGCGTTGAAGTGTAACGACATCAAATATTTTCTCTCCAAACTTTAATACATTTGACATTTTCACGTTTCACTGACTTCTTGGGGGAGAGTGATTTATTGCACGTGACAACCACAATTTCTGTAATTTGTTAATTGTTTTAGGGAAACTTATTTGTTGGAGGGGAACTAATGTCTCGAGGTATATGGGGGACTATTGTGTCCTCCTAGCGTTAATGTGGCGTCCATATTATGGTGTTGCATGATAATCAGCTATCCCGTTAGGATATTAGATTTTATCAGCATTTCGACGTGTTTATTAGTGTTATTTCCTTTCGTGTACTTGTTATGCATAAAACATTTGTCACCATTAGTGCGATGAAAGTGTTCTTGGGCTTTGTAAATTGTGTTATCATTTTCTATGACTTATGGTCTCCTAAAGCGACAATTAAGATTATAGTTAGAGTAGGTATTTGTATCAGGTCTCAGGAGTTATGATATAGTTTTCACCGACTGTATTTTGTTTATTACTACTAGTCACTTTTTTGGCCCTCTATTTAGGTAAATCAACGTTCCTTGCAGCATTTCGACACTGGTCCAATAAAGTGAAATCAATGAAACCATCTAGATAATTTTTCAATATAAAAATATTACATACCTACATAAATTACTTACTTTCCATTTCAAATTGCGAAATAATTATGTAGTGCTTGTAATAGTTGTATTATGTTCGTTTGTTTATAGCTACCAAACATCCGGCCATCCTCACGGGTATAGTACTTCTGTGAATCCATTCATAATTGTTCATTCAGTTCGGTTACATCAATTGGCCACTATGTTAACGTACAGTTTCTGTACAATTGTATTGTGTAACGAAGTTATTAAGAACTGGCTTCTGTATTCATATTTAGTAGATGCAATATTTGTATGAATGTGGAAACCTTATATAAACATTAAATACGTAAGGCTGCCTTTTAAGTTCTGTCGTTTGCTAACCTATCGCGATTATTAAAAATATATATATACTAGCTTCTGCCCGCGACTTCGTACGCGGATCCTGTCCCTTATGCCAGCGACTACGGAGTCAGCAAAATCAAAGATCTGAATAGTCTGATATTGAATTTTAAGGGACCGAAGAGAAACGTTCTATATACTTAATTTTTGTACTTTAACAGCAAAAGCACAGCAGACTAAACAAAACACTGAGGACTGAACCGCAATAGACGTGACCATAGGGATAAAAGTAGTGATTCTAATTAGTCCGCATTTGTGTGCGGCAAAAATATTACACAAGTATTATTACGTAAAAAAACATTAAATAGATGACAAAGTCGTGGTGACTTAGTGGAAGTCGTGGTGGTTTAGTGGGTAGAGAACCAATCTCTCAAGTATGAGCTGAAGGGTGAGGATACCTCGGTGGACTTTAAACGCAGATTACGCGCTCCCTGTGCTTACCATGAGGCACCTACCCTCCGAGCAGGGCTACTAATCCTGCTCTAGCGACTCCACTCTGGACGGCCAAGCCAAGCCAGAGGCGTGAGACCTACCATCGTCATGGTTCACTCCGACTGGCCGGAGATGGGGGACAGTATACTCTCCCTTTAGAACTCAGTATATATAGCCCCGTGGGGTCGCTACTCCCCGTCTCCCAGCCTCAGATGTCCTGCGGTACCTATATCTCATTATTATTGTCGTTATTATCTCAAGAGCCTTGCTATAGTCTAGCTGGGCCCCTGGAGTTCCACATCAGGTGTTTTAGATCTTCAATTTGTGTAAGTCAATAGAAAGTGCTTATCAAATTGAACAACTTTTGCTAAAACGTCATACCTGTATATGGTATAGAGAAGCTGGGCTCTTGGGGTTCCACATTAGGTGTTCCAGATCTTAAAATTTATTATCTCAGCTGAAAATGCTCATCACATGAAACAATTTTTGCCATGGCACCATTTTTGTATCTCTTATAGTTTTGTTGGTCTGTTGGAGTTCTGCATCAGGTCTTCAAGTTTCGAAGATAAATTATAGCCTATATGTTGACCAGGCTTAATACTGATACAACAAAGAAAAAATCATTGAAATCCGTTCAGTAGTTCGGAAGATTAGCGTGTACAAATCTAAGAAGATGTTTCATCCCCTATGTTATCCCCTTAGGGATGGAATTTATAAAAATCCTTTCTTAAGGGTTGCCTACGCCATAGTAGCTTTATGCATGCAAAGTCTCAGTCCGATCGGTTTAAAATTGACAAAGTTTCATACAAACTCTCATCCCCTATTTTATCCCCTTGGGGGTAGAATTGATCAAAATCCTTTCTTAGCGGATGCCTACGTCATAACATCTACCTGCATGCCAAATTTCAGCCCGATCCGTCCAGTGGTTTCAGCTGTGCGTTGATAGATCACTATGTCAGTCAGTCACCTTTGAGTTTTATATATTTAGATGCCATTTTCATCTTTTTGAATTTATAATTCTAAAACCAAAGATTTTTTCTAAATTGGTCGAATAGTTTTATTGTATTGTCTATTCAAAGGTGACAAGTCAGTTGTCAAAATGGAAATGTCTAAGGAAAATTTACGTGTGATAATTTTCTACAACTTTAAAAGGGGATTCTCGCCACTTCAACGCTTTGAGGAGATTAGTTCTGTGTTTAGTGATATAGCACCATGCTTTAAGATTGTAGAACGCTGATATTTAGAATTTCAACGTAAGCATTCTAGCTTCGGTAACAGGCCACGTGAGGGTCGTCCAAAAACCGCCATGACGCAAGTTTATATCGAGGCTGTGCGGCAGCTAATCCTCGCAGACGGACATGTAACATACAGTGAAATAGAGGCATCCGTGGGCATTTCAGGGACCACAGTCAAAATATCCTACACGAAGAACTTCGCGTAAGATAGATGATCTCTCCTTGATACCACATTTTCTTAGCGACGACCAAAATACAGCCCGAGTAAGTTGGTGACATCAAACTCTGCAGTGATTCAACCGAGGACAGTCAGAGCAGGGCTATGATATAGTTAGTGGTAACGAGTCCTGGATATACGCTTACGATGCGGATTCTAAGCAGCAGTCAGCTGTCTGGGTCTTCCAAGACGAGCCAAAACCGACCAAAGTCGTACGCTCGCAAAGCACTTAAAAATGGTTGCCTCGTTTTGGCAAATTGTGATCATGTCGCCAATGTTGTACTAAATATCGCGAGACAGTTACCGCTGACTCGTATACCACTGTTTGTTTGTCAAAAGTCATCACCGAATTTAGAAAAAATAATCCAAGACGTCGAATGATACTGCACCAAGACAATGCAAGTTCGCGCACCGCCCGCCAATCAAAGCTGTTTTTGAGTTCCCAAAATGTTGAAATATTGGATCATCCACCTTACAGCTCTAACTTAAGCACTGATGATTTTATTACAATCCCTAAAATTAAGAAAATTCTTCGTGGACTACCTTTCAGCACACCTGAAGAAGCTGTTGACGTATACAAATCGGCCGTTTTGACTACCCCCACTTTGGAATGGAATAAATATTTAAAATCTGGTTTGAACGCATGCTAAAGTGCATTAATCATCGCTGAATATTCTTAAAAAAATAATAAACGGTAATAACCTATTGGATTATCTATACTTATTTCAAACGACAAAACTTAAAAGGCAGCCCTCGTATCTTGAAAACAATCCCTTAAAAAGTTACTGCCTCCAGTGTCCTAGTCCTTCAATTTGCCCAAAAAATAATGTAAGTTACAGGTTTCTCGTATCGAAATGATCTGAGGTAGCCCGAAATCCAAACTTTGCCCTGTGGATAAGGAGTTCGAAGATTTTAACAATATTATTATAATTAAGTATTATAATTTTGTTATATTATTATAATTTTGTTCTTTTATTCACGGCACATTCACTCAACCCAGAATCAGTACAAGTGCGAGTCACACAAGGCTCGCAAACGATGTTACTACTTAGTACGGTTAAAAGGCTAAGCTCTGTTAATCACTTCAAGTAATTAAGCAATAGGTAAACATGGTTGGCAAGTAACCAGAACGTCGTAATATCCTGCCGCATTCACCTCATTCTCAAGAATAATCTCTTACTAAATGGAAATGTCAGACTCTGGTACAATTAACGTTTAAATTTTAAGCCCAATTAGCTGTCTGTTATTTTGTCACGAATGAAATTTTGCAATTATCATTACCACACGACGCGATGTATAGCGTACTGCAGTCGCGATTGTAAAAGGCTCTCCAGACTGTGATTAATTGCTACGATTTTGGTTTTGGTTGCAGTTTGCCTATGGTTGGTGAAATGGTGACATTAGTATTCCTCAAGATTTTATGAGGTCTACATTCATATGTTCGGCGAATGATAATGATTTAGCGAATACAACCACTCAAATAATGCATTTGATTTTCCCATGACATGTACGTTTGAATCGAACTATTACATACGATATCGTCCTATTCAAATAAGCTTGTTTGCAATGCACTAACTTCGGGCCACAAATGCTAGGCGCGGCTAGATAGTTATGACAGTGTGACTTCTCTCATAGAAAATCGCGCGGCCGGATACCTATTGTGTGTCGAGGCATTAATAGAAGTGCATTCTACGCGTCGCTCTGTCTGCGGTTTTCGTTCGAATGCACTGGCCTCGTTTGTGTCGGCATTTTATCATTACGTAGCTTGAAATACTCGTATATCTGCATGTCCGACTTTTTAACGTGTGGTCTTGCTTTTGACGCACTTGAAATGTTGTTACACGGTGTTTTTAATGAAACGCGAAGGAGGTTGTGCACTTGTAAGATAAGACAGGCTATTAGTTCTCATATCTTCGTCATATGCATCAACTTACGAGTACTACCTATATTATACAGTAGTTATCACTACAGTCTACAAAATTATTTTTAAATATTTTAATGGTGTTTCGAGTTCCATAAACATATGCATTTTTATAAGTAGGTCGACGTGATTCTCTGTTGGTGATCTTATTGCGCATTGTCGATCTATTTAGTCGGCAACTTAATTTATAGTCACATAATTTAGAATACGCGTACAATGTAGTATTCAAGCATCGACACAGCGAACAATGACATAGTTCCCAATAATACACAATTATGTAAGCTGCCAATCTATCCAGCAATTGTTCGCGAACAAAACGCCAGCGGTATCTATGCAGCCGGAATGGTTAAACCGTTTATACGCAAACGTATGTACTGTCGCGTCGGGTGCCAAATGTCATGTGGTTATCGACAGCAGTAAATATGAAGCCACGTGAAATGTGTGTGCGGGAACTCTGACTAAGGTCTGGACATCTGTTCAATGTAGCAGGTCTATATTAGGCAAAATATTCACAATTGTATGAATCTGAGACGTCAAGTGTACATCGAATTTGGAAGATGTCAGTACGTCAAATGTTCGGGTTACAACATTGTAACGTCATTTGTGGTGGTTATAAAAGGCATCCCAATTTGCAGTCCATATCTAATTGGGGACTTTCCGAATTGCAAAACGGAATAGGTACCGTTTTGTTATTAGGTACTTGGCTTTGAACTTGACAGTCATACCAATGATAATAATGAGCACCTTAATACTTATTTTCCCTAGGTATTATATGATCAAAATCCCTATTGTGTCATCAAGAGACTTGGATGCAAAACTGCACATTACTCAGAAATGGAATAATATCTCACATGACTTCATTTTATAGTTCAAAGTAAACACGTTATAGATTCATACTTAATGAATACTCGTGTTTTGCGAACACAATTACATACGCTTAATACATATTCAAAGTATTACAACATGTCTTGAATAAATTTCATTACTCACCGCTTTTCAATCAACAATGTTGTTGCTGAATTTACTTATTTTATTAAATGTACATTTGGCTATTGTTGAAGTTAATGTAAAATTGTGTAACGTATGAAAATTACTGATATACATAGTAGAATAGATAGACGCTTAGTTGTAAGTAGTTTTACATAATTTCTAATTACATCTCAGACAACAACCACTGAAGGAAAACATTTTATGGATACCTGGACTGTAAAGCCTGATATAGCCAATCCGCCTTCAGCGAGCGTGGTGATCAAGGCTCATATGTACAAACGATTAAACTTCTCTGTATGAGAAGAGGCCTGAGCCCTACAGTGGGACTGTAAAAAGTTTGACGTATAATGTATATGATCGGTGATCTGCCAGTGAGTTCAAGAGGTGCGGCAGAATAGATTGGTGACCTAGTTCAGGTCAAGAGTGTCTGTTGTATGCGGGCGGTTCAATGGTCGTTGTGCTAATACTAGGTGTGCAATAGCAGTAACGTGTTGATAGTATGATGACTCAGATTAAGCTGGCCAGCGAAAATAGTGACTTATGTTGGCTTTTGACACGTAGTTTTGGGCAATTTTTGGCATAAAATTTTATATTGTTTCTTGCTGTAACCCAGATGATGACATTCATAGTATATAAAACTATCGAACTTACAAACAGGAAAGAATTTATCTATAATATAAAAATGAATCGCAAAATGTGTTGGTAAGCGCAATTCTTTTTTTGTTGTGTTTGTTATTGTCAGGAGAAGGTTCTTATGAAAAAAAAAATAGGGTAAAGTAGACAAGTCAGTTCACGGGAGCGAAGCCGCGGGCAAAATCTAGTTGAGAGATAAAAATAAAACAATAAAAAATAAACAACAGTGTTTTAATGCAAATTCATATTGCAGTCAAAAGTTTGGATAGTTTTTCCATCGTCCACTGTCATAGTACAATTTGTTTGCACCGCGGAGCTCATTAACTTCACCGGTTGTGATGACTCTGGATCCTGTCCCCATATATCAGTCACAAAATCAAATCCACCACCCCACTGCGATTGTATCATAACGGTAATGTGGTTGTTTGCAAATCCTCCTATGTATGAAACGAAGCCTCCTGACGAGGGGTCTTTATCCTCGAACGTTACGTAGTTAACCTGAGCACTTGACGGTAATTGAACCTGAACAGTGTGCCGTCTTCGCGAATCCGGTATTGGGTAGGCTGTATTTTCAAAACTGAAACAAAAACATTAATTCTTTTCATAACCAGGGTAAGGGTGTTTAGTACTCCTACAACAGTAACTGTTCAACATACAGCTCTGAATGGTTTAAGGAAAGTTAGGAGTTGTGGTCGATCAATCACTTAAGAATTACACCTTGTAAACATAACTAATCTTAACAGGACTAGGAAACTAGACTGTCTTTTGTTTCCGAAAACCAGAAAGTCTATTCAAAGTAAAATCTGTGTCTGTGAAAGCACTAGTAGGTACCGGGTCCAGTCAGACTGGAAGCCAGCATCGTTGTGTTAAGGCTAGGCAGATGATCACAGCCAGGTACTCACCGAAACATAAGCCAATCTCCCGGTTGCTGTTTACCTACGGATGACGTATGCGATTCCTGATCAGCTACGCTTAGGCAGACTGACAATGCTGCTAGCGTGATGAGAATGAAGCTTTTCATGCTGAAAAACAACGAATTTTTCACTTATTATGAATTCATGGATTTCCCAATTTTTGTTGGAATTTTTTGGTACAGTAGTAATACAACTTTTACTTAAAAATAACAACTACTTATCCATCCATCTTCATCTCCCAAGACTTTTCCCAACTATGTGGGGTCTAACCCGATGCGGCTGAGTACCAGTGTTTTACAAGGAGCGACTGCCCTATCTGATGTCCTCATCCCAGCTACCCGGGCTACCCAGTACCCTTTGGTTACACTGACACCAATAATACTACTAATATAATATAACCTAGAATTACTTACAACATTGGAAGCAAAAGTTTCAAACGCTATGTTAGGACGCTTCAAGAGAACGTTGGTTTCCAGCTTAAACTTTGGCAAAAGTTGCAATAAAAATAAACTAGCATAGAAATACTACATAAATTATATTATTCACAACATTTAATAATTATTATTTGATTATAAATAAAAAGAAACTAAATAAAATAATAAGTCACTTACATTTTTCAATGCGTAGGTATTAAATTGATCCTCTCAATAATCGCTATTGACGTTATCGTACCTGGTCAAAGCATAAATATGAACTAAAACAAGATAAGATAATGAATAGATTAGCCAATATAATCAGTTTCTTCCGTTTTTACGTAAAATATTTTTTAGATAAAGACTTTTTGTGTGTGTACCAAATAGCTTTTACGTCATCATTGTGACTCTGCATTCCGTCAGCGATATAGGTAGCTAAAAACATTTGACATGACGGTTTGAGACATCACCTGAACATATTACCACGTAAGTAATATAAATTAAAGAAAAAAAAAATCCTTTGTAGATATCCCGGTCTTTCATGGATGAGCTACATCATTTTATTGTTTTATTTGTTCCTATTTTGGCTCGAGTGTAAAATACCGAATAATATTCGACGGCTCCTTAAAAATGTTATTTGGTTAACATGGTCAAAAATAACAGGAAAATGAGTACATGTCACAAAATATGCGTTGATGGCATCAATAAATAATAAATGCATACAAAAAACAAGGTGCTAATAAAAAGGTCATAATATTAACATTTCCGTTGCATATGCCCTTGATATTAGAGCATTCAAGATAAATGTTTTGTTTTTAATAAATATAATTATGTAGAACATAAAGCAGCATTAAAATGTACATACCTAAGATTCTGTATAATAATTTATATGAAATTAAAGCTTGTGGTTTCGGAATTCTACTTCCAACTACATAATATAGGGTCCAATGATAGCTTCATTTACAATTGAGCTCTAACCACAAATACAACTGAAAAAAATGTCGTGAATCGCCACAAAATGACTCATAATTGAACGGTAACACTGTATTTGTCGGAGGACATCCACTTGGCTGAACTAGGCCACTCGTTTGCACGTAATTTTAGCACTGAGGCAGATTATCCTCTTCCAGCCAGTTCTATTATCTTGCAAATGCGACAATTGTGCCTGTTATCGTGCAATGACTTGACGTTAGAACAACCGACTTGTTGTTGCACTTTCAATAACTATAGGTCATTCGTAACTCCCTTAGTTTTATTCGGTTCGAAATGTTGTCATGTTTTCCTTTTATTTCTATTATAAGAAACTTACTTAATGCGTAAGTCATACATTTTATGGTATCTACCTACTAATATGTTTTTCAGTACGTTTTCCTTAAGTGAGAATTTTTTAAATTTTTCCATGTGACATATTTGAAGGTGAGCAATATAAGGACTAGGAATTATAATTTCTTGAAATTGTTTAGCATTACTAAAATATTCCAATGTACAAATAATACCTAACTAATGGGGCTAGTTTGTTATGAGCATGAATATTCTTAGAACTATATAAAAAGTCGTAAAGTTAAACTTTTTCCTTATTTGTAGATAGTCAAACTATGTATCTTATCTTGTCCCTAAATCTTGGTAATGTATGCGTACCCTAAATATAATGACGTCATTCAACGTACTTTTTGCAAAAATATGTCTGAATTGACGTCAAGCACGTCAAAACTACCTAAGTAAGGTGTGATTTAAGATAAAGTTATAAAAGTACCTATTTACATTTAAATCGAAAATCTTTTTAAAGAGATTAGTTGTGGTCTCATAGAATAATACCCACTATAAAATAGGCGATTAAATATTTTAAATAATCAATGATAGATCGGTATACTACGTAATGTAATAAAATAGTTCAAAATTGACTGATATACTTAGGTAGGGCATAGATTTTTCGAGTTACAAGTACGTATAATCGATACCTACAGCCAAGATTAACAAACTGAATACTGTATTTAGACAATTTGTTCGAGCAGCGTGTACGTCATTATCGGTTACGCCTTCAAATCGATTAATTCGCGTTGAATTTGTAGTTTAAATAGTTGACAAAAGGATTTTTAAGACTAGCGCAAAAAATATTTCCCTATTATTCTGAAAGAGTTTTTTCTATAGCGTAAGTACTTACATTTCTTTTCATCTTCACATCGGATCTAAAAGTTACCTACGAATAGGGAAATATCTATATTTAGAAATTGGCAGTTCTTTAATTTACTATTTCGAAAAAAATAGTATCATCATACATAATATAAGCTGAATTCTTTATTGATATACTTAGTATTACTTCTACAAATATGAAAAATAAACACTAAGCGCTGATGACGCAAATTGAAATCTTGTATAAAAATGCTGTAGATAACAGATAACATATTAATTTGCGGTGCGCACTTACCATTGCACCATCCACAGAAAATAGAAGGAAATGATAAGCTTAAAAATCTTTATTTCAATCAAGTTTTTAATCCGTCTCACACCGGTCAAATACGTGATTGTTGTAATTTGCGCACATCCATTTATCTTCATACCGATTTATACATTGAGCCCAAATACACTATCTGCCGACTAAAAGTCCGCAGTGCAGTCCAGTAAAGGTACTTTATATTCTGTCATTTTTGTGAGTGTACTACAAAGCATTCGCAAAAGTTGAGGATGTTGGCGAACATTTAGAAAAAGTTCGGGCAGCAAAAGATTGAGTTTAAAATATTTAAAACATGGTTGATAAATTGACTAGCAGAGATATCAAAACTCAAAATTCTCCTAAACAAGTAGCGCGCCAAAATGCGGTGTGGTTACTAGCCCCGCCATTACACGCCTTCTACGAAATGATCACGCATACGTTGCTTGACCTACAAGAAGGCGCCTGCATCTCTGCCCTCCATCATCTTTCGCTCCTCCGTGACCTTAAAGAGTATTGATATTTGACGCAAACTAAAGCAAGTTCCTAATAATAAATGTTAAGTGACGATAACATGACAAAATGTCCTGTTTGCCGTAGCTACGCGCAATAGGAGATAGAAGGCAAAAGTTTTATCTTGTTTGATAACAATTTCTGAGTGATTCATTCTATTAACACAATGCAAAATACCTTTCCACAGGAAATCCTAGTATTCACAAGGAAAATCAAATATTATTTACCAATTAACGGACAATTTTATTTAAGGTTGAAAATTAAGTACTCCGAATTTAATGAACAATTTATTTGACTCCAATATTTAATGAACAAATTCATTACAGTTATAAGTTTTAACAGTTTTTCCGTCGTCCACTGTCATAGTACATTCTATAGACTCTAAAGAGTGCCTTATTTCAGCCCCTGTTGTATCATGTCCCCACAGCTGATAACTAAAATGGAATCCTCCACCTCTCTGAGCCGATACTATAAAGGTTACATAATTAGTTCCAATACCTCCTACGAATGAAATAAAGCCTCCTGTTTCTGGTGCTCGATCGATGAACTTAGCCATATTAACCTTGTAATCAGGATGTAATCGAGTTCGCACAGTTATATGGTTTATTACTAAATTAGGATGTTGGATGGCCCGACTTTCGCCGCTGGAAAAAAAAGAAAAATATACCATTAAATTAGACACCGTTAGACAGGAAGCTGACCATAGTATTGACGGGTAAAGGCTAGAGCATGATGACAGGTACTCACCTTATCATAACCCAATCTCCGGGTTCCAAAACTCCTACGTTTATGGGAAATTGGGCATTCTGTACAACTGCGCCTAGGCAGACTGACAAGGTTGACAACAGTGCGATGACAATGAAGTTCTTCATGCTGAAAAGTCAAGAATTATGATATTATTTGTTATAAAATCTAGTGATTATTATTTTGGTTGTCGGCTTGACTCCTGTTTACAAAGGAAAGTAATACAGTCACTTTTAATTATTTATAACTGGGTCATAAATTACCAGGAAAAAGAAAGAGTAAATTAAATAATAAATAAATAAAATCACTTACATTAGAAATGTGCCTGAGTCCCACTTCAAATCGTTAATAACGTTTTTATCCTGAGACATAATATAAATAGTGCAAATATTCTACAAGATAAGATAATGAACTGATTAACCAATTTTAATCAATATAATCCGTTTTAATCTAAAAACAATCATATGTTTGTAGTAGTTCCTTAATGCATCAGGATACGAGAGCCTACCTTTTATCCGTAAGGTGTTACTCATAACTACATAGTCTATTACGATCACGGTTATCAATTAATCACCAGTGATGATCCACTTACCGGACCCGGCTGTCATTGAACATCCTTGGCAGTCATTACGGGTAGTCAGAAGCCTGTAAGTCTGACACCAGTCTAACCAAGGGGTGTCGGGTGGCCCGGGTAACTGGGTTGAGGAGGTCAGATAGGCAGTCGCTTCTTGTAAAGCACTCGTACTCAGCTGAATCCGGTTAGACTGGAAGCCGACCCCAACATGATTGGGAAAAAGGCACGGAGAATGAATGATGATCCACTTACCGAAACAGAGTTTTCCCTATTTGCCTAAGTAACCAAGTTAAAAAAAATTGGGTCGGTTTTCTGCACGTGAATATGCGGCCTATATTTACTGCGGCATCAACATGTTTCGTTGGAATTAACCGATAGCCTTTTTATAAAAACCAAATTCGTTTTTTTTGTGAAGAGAATTTATTGTTCATTCCATACTACTGCTAAGCTGTGACTACAAACTAAAACATATTTTGAAAATAGGATCGGAGTGAACAATTTATTGACTCCAATAATTTAATAAACAATTTATTTGACTTCAATAAACAATGAACAATTTTATTTGTTTCCAATAATTTATGAACAATTAAACTGCTTCTAAATTATAGCCAGAACCCTTTTGAGACCCAGGGCTATGATACATGGTCTGTCACCTTCACTGTATGGCAACAACTCATAAACTTGATTGTGTCCTTTCCTAGTTTTGAAACGGAATTTATCTATTTATGTTCATGTAAGTATAGAGGAATCATTACTATGTGATTCAATTTGCATTTTATATTGAAGATTGGTGGAGATGATTAAAACTTAGTGCTTGATTTGTAACGAGGTCCAGTAAAGGTACTTTCTATACTGTTATATGATAGTTTTAAAATGAGTAAAATGTTTGAATTGAATTGAAATAAAAAACTTAAATCATGAATGAACAATTTATTTGACTCCAATAATTGATAAACAATCTGTTAACTCCAATAATTATTGAACAATCTGTTGACTTCAGTGAATCATTTCATTGCAGTAATATGTTTGAACGGTTTTTCCATTATCCACTGTCATAGTACATTCTGCAGGCTCTAAGGAGCGCACAGACTGACAACGTTGACAACAGTGCGATGAGAATGAAGCTCTTCATGCTGAAAAGTCACGAATTATGATAATACTTTTTGTAAAATTTGTTGCTTAAAGTTCTCAATTTAGCTTGACTGCTTTTTACAATACAAAGGAAAGTAATACAATAGCTTGTATTTTTTTATAACTACGTCATAAATTATCAGGAAAAGTAAAAAGACAATTAAATAACGCAACGCAATACATACAAACTGAAATAACTTATCTTTTAATAATTAAAATACTATACACAAATATAATCGTTTATGAAAGACCATTAATTAGGCGTCGCTGTCCGCCGGACACATGCCCAGATGACTGGCTGCATTGCCACGTTATATGGTAATGCTAAGTAATTTTTTGTCCAAAGAATAAACCAGCCTTCTGTCGACAAGTCTATTAGCTATGTCCTAGTATAGAAGCCGTGAACTACGGCCCCATGGACCGAGCGTATTTCCAACAATTTTATTATATTCGCACCACTTGGCGGCCTCTGCAGAAGCAGCAGCCACGCCAGCAAAAAATCGAAGACATGTGGTGATCCTTAAGGTATTGTCATAAAGGCATAGTCTCTATGCTGGCTGACGATTGATTTAATAATAATAAAAATTAAATCAATAAAATTACTTACATTGTTAATGTGCAAGATGTCCTCTTGAAACCGTAATAGTCGTTCTCGTGCTGAGACAGTATATAAATAGTGCAAATATACCGCAAGATAAGATACTGAATTGATTAACCAATATTAATCAATATAATCCGTATTTATCTGATGACAATCAGATGTTTGCAATAGAACGCTGGTAGTTTCTTGCCGCATCGGGCTATGAAAAACCTATTATTAACCTATTATTATCATATTAAGTTTTATCTCACCAGATACCAGAACCTTAAAACGTTACTCATAACCATTCTGTCACTGTCACGGTTATCAATTAATCACCAGTGATGATCCACTTACCGACACAAAGTTTTCTCTATATCCCTTAGAAAAAAAGTTACTTTCATTTATATACCTACGTGGAGAGTCTCAATTCGCATGAGATATTTACATTAATTATGGTCGGTTTTCTGCACGTGTGCCTATATAAATATTTAAGCTGTTGATTTGCATCGGTGTCAAATTCAAGGACCTAATATTATCCTAATAATTCTCTACCCAATAATTTATCTAAAAAATTGGTACGTAATCTGTTTTTTATTTAATTACGGAAATCTGTCAGGGTAACCCCCCTTAAATAAAACAGCTTTACTTTCAATTGATTATTTACGTATTGTATGTCAAACTCCTAAAATTTGGAACGGATGCAAATCAACAGCTTGTATATTTTCTGAGGCATCTACATGTTTGGGATTAATCTAGAGCTCTATTTCTATTTATTTTATCTTGTAGATTTATTTGGTAATTTTGGTAACGTAGAACAAAATGGTGGAAACGAAATACGCCTATGTGAACTGTTATAGTCCTTCTAAGCAGCCTACAGTCCACATGTGAATCATTTAAACACTTCTGTACAGATAGTAAAAAAAGGTTATTTTAAGTATCACAAACAAGTCCTAATACAGCTACTAGCTGTATAAAAGTCTAAAACAAATAAACATAACAGCCTTTGGCTTTATAAACGACCAGAGGTGTTCTATTAAAATGCTCTATAACATCGAACAAGTAGGCCGTTAAACAGCGGTTGCCGTATCTCTACCCTCCTATAATGCTCTTTGTCAGAAAGCTGACTAAAGGATAGTTATTAGAGTATTATAAGACCCATAGTCGTATAAAAGTATTACTCTACACTCCTATAAGTCCCTTAGACAGGTGTAATTAATTACAATAATGCAGCTAATACATCACGAGTGAACTGTAGTTAAAGTTCACCTGTGAACTAAATGTGTACTCTTAAATGGAACAAAATGCTACTTGGGTTGGTTCTTTACCCAGTAGGCCACCACGACTTTTGTTAGCCCTCAGTGTTATTTGTTAAAAATATCTAAACAGTTTTATGACTCCAACTGAACTAAATTCGTACAAAAAATGTTGAGTGACGATTACATGGCAAAGTATGAAGTTTAATAGCAATAGGAGATAAAAGAAAAAGGTACTAAGTTTTATCTTAATCGATAATATAACAAATCAGAGTGACTCATTTAATTTAGGTTCAAAGATATGCAAAGTAACACAAAAAGTAAATCCTGGTAAAAAACCAGGAAAATAATATTTTATTTAATAAATAAAGTTGAAAAAATATTTACGTTTTAAAATAAAATACTCCAATAATTAATGAACAATTTATTTGACTCCAATAATTATTGTACAATCTGTTGACTTCAGTGAATCATTTCATTGCAATAATAAGTTTGGACAGTTTTTCCATCATCCACTGTCATAGTACATTCTGAAGGCTCTAGGGAACGCAAACCGTCTGCCCCTGTTATGTCATGTCCCCACAGCTGATAAGTAAAATTGTATCCCCCACCTCTCTGAGACGTAAATACAAAGGTAACAAAATTAGTTCCAATTCCTCCCACGAATGAAATAAAGCCTCCTGTTTCTGGAGCTTGATCGAGGAACTTAACCATATTAACCTTGTATTTAGGATGTAATTGATGTCGCACAGTTACTTGGCTTACAGAATTAGGTTGTGGGTTGCCCCGATTCCCGCCTCTGAAAAAAAAAAACAAAAATATACCATTAAATTAGACACCGTTAGACAGGAAGCTGACCATAATATTGACGGGTGGAGCATGGTGACAGCTAGGTACTCACCTTACCATAACATAATCTCCGGGTTCCAAAACTCCTACGTTTATGGGAAATTGGGCATTCTGTACAACTGCGCCTAGGCAGACTGACAAGGTTGACAACAGTGCGATGACAATGAAGTTCTTCATGCTGAAAAGTCAAGAATTATGATATTATTTGTTATAAAATCTAGTGATTATTATTCTGGTCGTCGGTTTGACTCCTGTTTACAGTACAAAGGAAAGCAACACAGTAATTTTAAATTATTTATAACTGGGTCATAAATGAACAGGAAAAAGAATGAGTGAAAAAAATAATAAATAAAATCACTTACATTATAAATATGCCAGAGTGACCACTTGAAATCGTTATTCACGTTTTTGTTCTGAGACACAGTTTAAATACATAGTGCAAATAGTCTACAAGATAAGATAATTGATTAACCAATTGTAATCAATATAATCCGTATTTATCTAATAACAATCAGATGTTTGTAATAGTTCACATGACGCTGCTAGTTTCTTCGCGCATCAGGATATGAAAAGGCTATCTTTTATCCTTCAAGTGTTACGCATACACCAGTGATGATCCACTTACCGAAACAGAGTTTCTCCTACATCCCTAAATATACAAGTTACCTACCCTCAATTCGTATGGAGACATTTACATTTATGATGATTGGGTCGGTTTTCTGCACGTGTATTTATACCTATATTTACTGCGGCATCAACATGTTTGGAATTAACCGAGAGACTTTTTTCTTGATAAGAGACAACTAATTGTTTATTCCGTACTGTGACTACATTACTGAGTTAACAATTTATTGACTCCAATAATTTAATAAACAATTTATTTGACTTCAATAAATAATGAACTAATTATTTCATTCCAATAATTAACGAACAATTTTATTTCAATAATTTATGAACAATTAAATTGCTTCTCATTAACAGCCAGAGACCTTTTGACTTTGGTTTTGACTTTCACTGTATGGCGTCATGGAAAAAGTTTAACTCTTTTCTTAATCCAAATATACTACGGCAAATTCACCTTAAAAGCTCACTGATTATCGCAAACTCATAAACTTGTCAATTTTTTTATTATATTTTTTATCTATTTATGTCTTTAGATTTTAAATATCTTTGATTAGAATTAGAAATTATGGAGGAATCATTACTATGTGATTCAATTTGTATTTGATATTGAAGATTGGTGATGATAAAAACTAAGTGCTTGATTTGTAACGAGGTCCGGTAAAGGTACTTCCTGTATATAAAAGTTTTAAAATTAATTAATAAAGAGTGTACGTACTATAATAACCGCGTAATACTTGGAGATGTTTGCGAAAATTCGAGAAAAGTTCACACGGGATTTGTTATAGTCTCCTGGATTCAGTTGTCCAGAAGAAACTTTTGCTACCATGCGTTACTATAGTGCCTCAAAGTTCAGCATGCCTACTGGTGAATTTGCAGCCTTAGAGAACCCACACAAACAAAGGGTCACAAACCACTATGAAAATGAATGGCGCACATAACAACGATTAGGTTCTTAGCCGGTATCATGACAGAGTATGGTTAGAACTGATAACTACACCCAACAACTGATTTGTATCCATATTCTGACAAATAAATATTTCTTTCTTTCTTTCAGACTGACAAAAATCAATGATTTAATTCTCAACTGTCGCATCGGGCCAACCGTCAGGCTGCTGTTTAATCTGCGGAGTGCGGGTGGTAACAGATTTATACAAAAATACATTAATTTAAATGGGGAAAACATTTACCTAAGTGTTATTTCTTAAAAATACCTAAAAATGTAGATGACTCATACTGAACTAAATTCGTACTAAACATTTTGAGTGACGAATACGTGACAAAATATAAAGTTTTCCATTGCTACGCGCAAAAGGTGATGGAAGGAAAAGCTACTGAGTTTTATCTTATTTGATAACAGGGTCTGAGTAATTTATTTTATTTAGGTACACGGATATGCCAACTCACTTACAAGAAATCCTGATAATTACCAGGAAAATAATACTTTCTTAACTTACGTAGAATAAATATTTAAGGCTTAAAATAAAATACTTCAATAATGAATGAATAATTTATTTGACTCCAATAATGAATGAACAATCTATTGACTCCAGTGAACCATTTCATTGCAGTAATATGTTTGAACAGTTTTTCCATTATCCACTGTCATAATACATTCTGTAGGCTCTAAGGAGCGCACAGCGCCTGTCCCTGCAGTCAAGTCCTCTCCCCACAGCTGAGAAGTAATATGGAATCCATCATGGGGCTGAGATGTTACTATAAAGCTGACTTCGTTCGTTCCAACCCCTCCTATGTTTGAAATTACAGCTCCTTGGGCTGGATTTCTATCGATGAGCCTCAGCATATTGACCCGGTATCTAGGATCCAATCGAGTTCGCACAGTTATTGAGGTTATATAATTCTCCAGTGGGTTGGCCCGAGTTTCTGCTCTGGAAGAAAACGAAAATAGACAAATAAATCTGTAGAAATTTCAAGACAATAAAATCAGAAATATAAGAAAGAAAAGAAAAGAAAGAAAATAAGTTTTATTGCGCAAAATATAAGACGCATAAATGCCCTTAACAAAATCAGCATAACATAAATAAAAAGATAAAAAGAACATAAAACGGACGATGGGCGTTTTGGTACCCTGTCCAACGGTGTTGATTCTAGTACCATTGCGTAGGTCTTGGCAAGGCAAAAAATGTTTACTATGACGACTAGTCCCAAATCCTTGTCCATTTCGCGTGACATCGACTAATAGAATGCGTAATGTACATAAATCATCAACGTAGATGTAGTTCTTAAATCCAACTGTATTGAATAAAAACTGGTAAAAAAACAAAAAAAAAAAAACAGGAATTTGGCCTTCTTAGAATGTTTGCCTACCGACTGCTTTAAAAAAAGACTGAGCAATCCTTTGCAGTTCACGCAGTACTAGCTTATGTATTTGATGAAAGTCTTTCAGTATTTACAATCAATTAATGTTTAATGATTATCGTGTTTTAATAACAGGTTTTTTTTTAATTTCATATAATGTGTAGGTACCTGGAAGCCAGAATGTTTAAAGATAGTACCTATGTAAAATGATTAGTTGTGTTTTCAGAAAATATTTAGTTATCATTCGACTTAACAGTCGACAACAATCACTGGCCATAATTTTATGATAAAACGATATAGTCTGGTTTGAACCACATTAAAGCTTCCTATAGAAGGCAAGATCTCAGTTTAGATTTTATTTGAAGGAAAAAAGAGGAATGCACTTTCTATAATTCATTACGAGAAACTTACTGTCAATTCTGAAATAGCATGTCCTGATCAAGACAACCACTGTTCCGGTTTTTATTCAGTGTATTTTTCAGACTTTTTATTTTAGGCTGAGAATGTATATAGTCCCGGTACGGAATGCATTAGCTGGAACACCTCAAAATCTCAAAATTCTGCTCGGATATGTGACATTGGTAAAGTAGTACTGGGAGTCTGTAGCCCAGTTAAATACTATTGGGAGGCGTCCGGGTGTCACCACTGTGCGGATAGCCCCGAGGACACGGTGGACCACACAGTCCAGGAGTGCCCTGCGTGGGAAGGGCACCGCCGGGTCCTCGTCGAGGCTTTAGGCGGCGGCGACCTTTCGCGTCCGGCCCTGGTTCAGGCCATGGTCCGGGGCGAGAGAGAATGGGATGCCGTCGCCTCCTTCTGCGAAGCGGTCATGCTCGAGAAGGAGGAGGCGGAACGCTAGAGAGTGCGCACCTCTCATCCCGGCCGCCGCGCTGGACCAGGTAGACACCACGGGCGCCGGGTGTCGCATGATGACTCCCGGCCACCGTAGGCGTGGGTCTGTGGGCGGTGAGTTCGGGTGGCTCATCGTTCCTCTGTCTACTTAGACGACAGACCCGTGTCGACGGCGCGCGTTGTTCCACGCGCTCCTCAAAGAGATGTCAGCAACCCCAGAGGGGCCCAGTAGGGCCAAGGCCTATAGACACCGCGCTGGGCAAGCGTGGGTGAGCGTCTTAGACGGAATTTCATTTATTTATGTATTTTTGTCTCCATTATGCTTCGGATATGGATCAGGAACGTGTATGCACTCCTTCAAGTCGTAAAAACGATGTTTTGCCGAACGTTCAAATAAATTGACAAAATAAAGGACTCGAAGTGAAGATTGTCACAAATATTTTGAACACAATGGAAAATCATCACAACTGTGTAATGTTTCGCCGAGGTCTATATCGTATCGTAATTTTTGATAACGATAATATTTAACTATAAAATGATCTTCTGATGGAAAATCCGTGGTAAACTAGTCTTAACCAGTTTTAGGGAGACATATTGTTCTTTAGATATGTTTGTTATAATATGTTTCTTTTTCTTGTCGTGTGTTGTATTATTAACATCCACCATATTAGCAGCTAGCATCAGTCTTATCATTAAGGTTGTAAAGTCAGGAGACGATGTTAACATATGTAGTACATAGGACGACTCAGTATTGCTCCTCAAGAGGTGCTGAGAAAATGACTTTTGTCAAATCAGATGACGATTGTGTTTCCGTAGTTAGCCTCCACAAACTATTACAATCTTTACATTATAATAAAGTGTATCTCAAACAATGTAAGATGTCTAATAACTGAGTTAAAAATTATTACATTGACGACATAAGTATGCCTCTTAATGAATTTGCATATATGGATGACATACTTGTATGTCGCTTCAGTTTTTATCGTTACTCGGATCGGACAGCTAATTGAGGCAAGCCCCATAGTTTTTAATGATATATCACACGTTACTGTTGGAGCGGGTACCAAATCCCATACAAAGTGCCCATTGTCCTTTAAGGGAAAATATGCGTAATAAAGCGCGCAATACGGCCCTCTCTCTAACTATAAAGCACTGTTGCAAAACTGTTGAACACACGTCTGTCTTGTTCCACACAAAATTACAAGTTACAGTTGATCAAAACTTTGTAGATTTTCGAGCCAGTCTTAACGGATGTTAGAGACAGAACCTGAAGTAACCTCAGCGACGCACTGACGCACTGACGTGCGTCGCTGAGGTTACTTCTGCGTTTTCTTTACTATTAGTTAAGAGCCTTCTCAAATCTAGAATATGTAGTAGGTCCAGGTCAAGTTGGACTATAAGCAGACCACAACGAATAAATGCTAAGCACATGAAAACAAGTACTTACTGTACCAAAACCCAATCTCCGGGTTTAGCAACGCCTATGTCTACGGGAATATCGGAACGCTGCACAGCTGCGCCTAGGCAGACTGACAAGGTTGACAGCACTGCGATGAGGATGAAGCTCTTCATGCTGAAAAGTCAATATAATAGTCAATTATGAAATTATTTTTACAAAATCTAGTGATTATTTTGCTGGTTACAACTTGTCTTCTGTATACAGTACAAAGGAAAGTAATATAGTAACTTTTAATTATTTAAAACTGGGTCATAAATTAACAGGAAAAAGAATAAGAAAATTTAATAACGCTATACATACAAAATTAAATTACTTATCTTTGAAAAGTTAAAGTGCTCTACAAAAATAAAAATTAACATGTGTATGTATAAAAGAAGAAGGTTGGACTTCAAATGAACATGACCAAGACACACACAATGACCAACAGCACGAAACGTAGGGTAGGTAGATGGGCAAGCTCTACACTATGTTGACGAGTACATCTACTTGGGCCAGTTAGTCTCTTTCGAAAACAGGTAGGAGAGGGAAATCGATCGCCGCATCGAAAACGCCTGGAAAAGCTACTAGTCCATGAAGAAGTACATGAAAGGGGATCTTCCGCTTTCACTCAAGTGAAAATTAGTCGACATGTGTATCTTGCCCATCCTAACCTACGGTGCACAAACTTGGTCTTTCGCGGAGTGTCAGAAGTCCAAACTCAAGGTTTGCCAAAGAGCAATGGAGCGTAGCATTCTGGGTATCAGACGGACAGACCTCATACGCAATACCGACATACGCTCCAAAACCGGAATTTTCGATGTGGGCCGAAAAGCAGCTCAATCAAAATGGAGCTGCGCTGGGCACGTCAGCAGGATGCATCCTGACAGATGGGCCAACATCGTCACCCAGTGGCTACCACAGGATGGTCATCGCAGGCGGGGTAGGCCCCGAAAGAGATGGCGGGACGACCTGGATCCCTACAACCCTGATTGGTGGGAGGTCTCAAAAGAACGAGAGGTGTGGAGGCAAAATGGGGAGGCCTTTGCCCAGCAGTGGGACAGTACGGGCTAAGAAAAAAAATGTATAAAAGAACATAATGACACTTCGAAGTATTCCTCCGCATTTCTGTTCTCTGGAAACGTGCCCAGAAGACTGGCTGCATTGCCACGTTTCACATCACATCACACATCATCAGCCTATCGCAGTCCACTGCTGGACATAGGCCTCTCCAAGTGCACGCCACTGAGATCGATTTTCGGCTTCTCGCATCCAGCTCCTGCCAGCCGTCTTGCGCAAGTCATCACTCCACCGTGCCTGAGGACGTCCTACACTACGTTTGCCGAGGCGCGGTCTCCACTCTAGAACTGCCACGTTTTAGGTATGTCAATTCTAATTCTTAGTCCGAAGAATAAGCCAGCCTTCTAGTCACGCGAAAAGTCTACGCGATCAGCCACGGAGCCATGGAGATCAGCCAGCAGCTCAGGACATATTATAGTACAGGAGCATTTGCACAGACACAAGTGCACTCACTATTCCTTCACTCTCATAGCCCAATGGGACGGAAAATCCGACACCACAGGAGAGAGATCAGGCACATGACTTCCAGACGATGGGCTGCTTTGTGAGGTTTCTAAAACCCACATAGCGATTTCGGCTCATCCCGATCGGACTGGATACCTCAAGCATAGACCAGATAAAAATAATAAAAAAATAATAAATAAAATCACTTACATTGTTGATGTGCAAGATGTCCTCTCAAAATCGTAATAGACGTTCTCGTCTTGAGACAGAATTTAAATAGTGCAAATATACTGCAAGATAAGATAATGAATTGATTAATCAGTATAATCCGTATTTATCTGATGACAATCAGATGTTTGTAATAGAACACTGGCAGTTTCTTTCCGCTTCAGGATATGAATAGCCTATCTTCATATAAATCTTTTAAGTCAATATATACCTATACCTATTTATTCTACTGATTTATCCTCAAATGTTACTCATACCTACAGAGTCTTACGATCACGGTTATCAATTAATTACCCGTGAAGATCCACTTATCGATAAACTTTTCCCTATATAAACAGTAAACAAGTATAAACAGGACAGTCTTCAATCAGTGTTGCCAGACGTCCCGCTGTTGGCAAATCCCGATATTTAATCTAAATTTCATAAATGTGCAGGAGAGGCTTGGTCCCGCTTTTTAGGGAGAACTCTGTCGTGCGTGTGGCGTGTTCAGAAAGAGAGGTATGTAAGTAAGTATTGAACGTAGAGGCAGATTACTAGTAAAATAGCTGAAAAATTATTTGCGTTCTATTTCTTTCAACTGGGTCCTTATTTTCCTCAACTACTTTTGAAACCTGCAAGCTGACTTATTGGAGAAGTTTTTCAATTTTTGTTTCTTCTTGAGTAACTGATTCGGCCTTTTGTCACAGATTACACTACTTTTGTGCTAATTTGTGGACTACGTAAAGTAGTTCACTAGGGGCACTATGGGCCGTATTCGGCAGAAAAGTCGCCCTTTTTCACTCAAAAAGTTCCAAAATCCCGACTGGACGGAAAAAAGATCTGGCAACGTTGCTGGTTCAGTTCATATGAGACATTCACATTTATGATGATTGGGTAGATTTTCTGCACGTGTACCTATAGGTATTTTCTGGGACATCAACATGTTTGGAATTGACCGATTCCCTTTTTTCTTGATTAGCTCCAAAGTCGGTTGGTTTGTGAGGACAGTTTATTTTGCATTTCATACTATGACTACCTTAGCAAAAAATGGGCCTTAGTTGCCTGAAATAAAGGAATAAATAAATAAAAAAATGGGTATATTTTTCATAAAGCAAAAATCGAAATAAGAAACTACGAAGATTTTGTATGCACACAGGTTGTTTGGTTTTGTATTAATATTTTTTGAGCTCAATCCAATAAACCTTATTCTAGATATAGGTGGATATAATAATTCTATACTGAAAAAAAAAACACGAGTTGGGTTACTCGGTACTACCTATTTAAGTAGCAAAACATAAATACTTACTAATCGAATATGAGAAATAAATGCACGCTTACAATAAATCGAATAAGTTTCCACAAGCCAAGGTTCCATAGAAACATATTTTCGCATCGATATTACATAAACTTCTTCACACAACCCATTGCTTGTTTAATTTTTAGTGACATCGTTCAGTGGACATTGAAATCTCAACACTGCGCTCTCAGAGACTGAATGTTATCAATTAAAAGTGCTTAATTGCTAATTAAATATTACCGATAATAATACAAGACTTCTTTTGTTGGATTTAATTGCTTGGTATGGACACTTTTCCAAACTGTTTATGATGGTAAGAAAGGTTGACATAGAAATACTTTTGTTGAATCATCAAGTAATTGTCTCGCCACTTTATTTTGATTCTAAGCCAATCAGAAACTAGTTGAAGTGCAAATAATAATCTGTTGAATATGCCATATTTTGTCCACCTACGTAGGTACTAGGTAATGTTTTGTGGGTATTGCTTACGTCTTTTCCCAACTGGGTTAGGGTCAGCTACTAGCATGAACAGCTAATGCTAAGTAATCTTCACATCCATTGGGTAACACTGGTATTTAAAACCACGAGTATTTTCCTCGTTGTCAAATTTCGAGTTTGTGAATACAATTCCGAATTCTTTCATATGGATATGTCACCGTAAGATTACAAACATCGTTAGATTACAATCTATCTCGAGAGATTGTAAACTGTCGAATTATTGTGAACCGTAACATCTGATTGCAATTTAACGCATTATTTTTCGCTATATTATAATCTATCGATGAGAAATTGTCAAATTGTCAACTGTCCGAAAGCTCTCCCTGATTGGTCAGTCTTTTTATAAGATCGACCAATCACGACCAGCCGTTCTGTTGCCATGGAGTTCCCGTAGAGTTAGGAATGAATTTGTGTTTGAAGACAAACTACCTAATTATTTTGTTTCTTATAATTTTCCAATTTCATTTAAATAAAACTACTTTTACGGATTTTATCGCGGTCGGTTTTAAACGTCGGGATTAAATAATATAATATAACCGCGATAAAATCCGTAAAAGTAGTTTTATTTAAATGTCTAATATTCGCGTAAGTGTCAGAAATCAATATGTTTCCAATTTCAATTTGTGTTTGAAGAATAAATATTTCGTTACAATTTGTTCTCTCCATATGTCAGGAATATTAATTACATACTCGTACTAAATAATAAATACTTGAAGAATTTTTGAAGAGCATTTATTTTATTTAACTGACACCTCTATTTCATTCCTAACTCTACGGGAACTCCATGGGAACAGAACGGATTATTGGTCGATCTTACAAAAAGACTGACCAATCAGGGAGAGCTTTCGGACAGTTGACAATTTGACAATTTTTCGTCGATAGATTATAATATAGCGAAAAATAATGCGTTAAATTGCAATCAGATGTTACGGTTCACAATAATTCGACAGTTTACAATCTCTCGAGATAGATTGTAATCTAACGATGTTTGTAATCTTACGGTGACAGATACAAAATTTTTATAACTGTTTTTTTGTTATGAAGTTCTGATAAAGTATACTGTGGACGTGTAGTGAAAATAAGAATGCCTTTTTTATATATAATCATTAATAGCGGCAGACATGTAGGTACTGTTTTGCCATAAACAGAACATAATAAATAGAAATTAAGTTCTTAATTATGTTCCGTACTATCCGTATCCGTATTGACTATCCTGCTTTCATTGTCCACGACTTTGGGATTTCACAGTATCAATGGTCAGTTAATGAGTACTCGATCAACCAGGAGCAGCGGCATCCCATTGATGACTTTATTTGTCAATTTTTGGTTAATTGGGTTTTATAGGTAGCTAAAATGGTATGTTATGACGAGTTTCATTACTTTATTGTTAAATAACTTCCTCTTGAATTTCCTCAAAACTCATTATATAGAGGTAGGTATACTTAAATGACTACAAACCTAATTATTCACGAAAATTTCACAATAAAAATACCCACACAACAAATTATCACTTGCATGGTTTTTCAGAACAAGGGAAGTTTGATTTCCTAAGTAAAATAACAATTAAGTCTGTACAATAATTGATTAACTGTTTCCGGAATTATTTCTATCTTAACCACCTCTTAGATGATAAGAAAGTGATTCATACACTTGGACTATAATATAATAGACAATTTATACATGGACAAATAAATTACCTATTATAACTTTTAGTGCACACTGGTCACAATTCGTTTGTATAATAAGATAATAGTATTTTGCAACTAAAAAAGATGTTTTTGTTGTAAAATTTCTCTTTCACACACACATACAAAATAACAATAACCTAATTTATCAAATATGACATCAATTAGGTTGTTCATGTTTACGTTGATTGACAATAAATGTTATCTTGTTGACGTTGTTTATTATAACTGCGACGGCGACAAAAATGATAATACTGAACGCGTTTTTATACACGTTTGTACAACAACAGTCTCATTCCAAAAAGTTAATGCATCTGTGAACGAGAGAAAAAAAATGTGTTTAGTAAAAGGCGCGCGAATAGCCGAGGTGGTGCGATTGTCGTACGATCTTGAACCGAGCACGCAGCGTATTCCCACAATTACACACAGTGTTAATCCAGCGCCGGCGTATGTGCCAGAGTGCAAATAATCAGCGGCTGATGAACACTATATTTTATGTTACCAACTAGTCGGACTCAATTATATTCACGCGATGTTGCGGTCAATGCTTTCAGTGGTTTTTGCTTAGAAAATGTGTCAAAATTATGCGCATCATAATCATAAATTGCCCAACGGAGATAAGTTTTAAAAACCGCAAATTGTAATCTAAGTTTTGTAGAAAACACAAAATTAAAAATAAAAGTGTGTTTGTGTAGACATTGAAGGTTTACAACCAGTTTTTTAATGATTCACAATAAAAGTTGGATCATATCGGTGCACAGTGTGACGATTATGCACAGCAAGCCCCTATTCTGTGTCTAGCGAACACAAGTCGTGTTTCGGAGTCGGCGGTCGGCAAGCGGCGACCCGCCAGTCCGCACCGACCCATCGAATCGACACCACGCACCGTTCCCACGGAGGCACACACTTTGCCGTGATAACTTTAAAAAAAAGCCGGCCGTGCTTGAAAAGTGACAGTGCGACAGTGAGCGAGATTGAGTGATCCGGGAAAAAATTGGCGAGGACTTGCAACGTGCATTCGATAACGAATCGAAGTAAACGATACGAATAGTTTGTAATTTGCACGATATCCTTGGTAAGTATTTTTAAACATTTCTTTTTTTCGCATGTGTTAACAAAAACTTGTTGATCGAACTCATCGTGAATTAGAATACCTAGTTAAATAAATTTGCAAGCCGATTATTGTTTGACGACTACCTACGTAGTCCAATTAAAATTCTATTGTATAGGTGGTGCTCGGGTGATGTTTCTGTGAAGTTACTTAACTTAAATAAGTTTCTATTTAATTAATGTTAGTTCTTACGTAAATACTAGTTTAATTTTGTGTGTCATTGGATGAACACAAAGTTCACACGTGTCCAAGGTTCCGACATTGTGTTTCCAACTTATATTTTTTCAATATTTTATTGCTGCGTGAAACACACAAACGAGTTTTGTTATTGGGACGTTAGAGATAAATCAATTTAACGTGTGTACATCGGAAATTGCTTTGTAGGATAATTAAAATGTTTGAATAACTACCGATTAATAGTGATGTCCATAGCTACATTTTACAGCTAAATGATAATCTTATCGTGAATCGCAATCAGCAATAAATATTATACGTAGCCTGTACTTTCAACGTTTTACGATTATATTTCCGATTTCCCCACATTCAGTTCAAGTACCTCTTTACAGTATCTTAAATTCAATAAACACGTAAAACTGATTGCAAATCATTACTTTTTTAGTAATGTACTTTTTTCATTACTCATATTTTTATTCTCACGGTCAAAGTGAAATGTAGAAAAAATATATTATTCGTTTTCTTGAATAATTTAGCGGACATTAATTGAATGTGGCTTTTACATAAAATGTACCTAAGTATGCAATGACTGAAAAATAAAAGGTAATTGAATATTTTCTAATTTGGTATATGTGCTATTGTGTAGTCAGTTTTACCAAGTAGTAGATACGAGATGACGAAAAATACCGACTAACATTTTTTCATCTTACAGTTTTCCATTGAAGATGTGATTTTATGAAGGTTATTTTTTTGTTATATTTTTTGCCAAACTCAATAGGATAATTGAGCCAAAGAAGCATGATCGCCGTTTTTATTGTCATAAAACAAAATTATTTGTTTGAAAATAATAATAATAACTTCATTGTTTCATTATTTAATTACATACATTAACGATCTCAGAACACATCGTCACTATTTTCTCAACAAAAAATAATAATGCAAATTATGACTAGCACTTATAATGTGTTGATCCACAGTGCAGGCAGCGCGAGCTCACCTCTAGTATCGCGGTAATAGTAGCATGATTATTGAACGCTTACGGTTAACCTCCCGACCACCGGCATGGAGTTACCCTACCGCTTCATTTCCTCAAACTACATGTATTAAGACATTCGCAACGGTCTTCACTTCTATTAGGACCCCCTTTTATTACTATCATATTATAGGGGTATTGAAGTACTCTTAACAGCTGAGCCAGGTGCAAACGCAGAATGACGTGTCTACACTGTCTACTACTATGCCCTGTGGGATTGACAAGGTTACCAGATTACTTCCTCAAGAACGAGTAGGTTCTTACTGTTTACCATTTGTTTAAAAAGTGGCCGTTCTGTAGCAGTGATTCTCTATGTTTACATTAACGTCATCTTAAGGTACTGATGCGTTGCTCATAGAATGAATCACACGCATGGCTGATTTTTAAGGCTAGCTGGTGCAGTACCACACGTTTATCAACTCGGAACTTGACACAAACATGAGTTTAATGTGATTGATGAGTCCGAATTCTCAATCTTCTGACAGTTTCGTAATCATTACATGCGTTGACGGATGAATCAGCGGTCAGTCCGAATTTGTGTAACACGAAATTTTAATCATTATATTTCGACGTGTATTGTGCGAATATAAAGCTACCATTATAGGCTCAGGAAGCAAGAGAATGGATGTCGACTTAATGTCTGTTTGACTTGAAAATAAGACAACGTTGTTTTGTACATCTGTGCAGTTTCACAAGAAACGCCTCCCTGATGTGTTCAGTTCAGCTGTTGTATTGTGGAATACAATAATTGTTGCACATGCTGTGTGAATGATTTATCTCGCCTGCATTCAATGCGCAGAGGACGCGGTCCATCACACCAATGTTATCATACAAGGTCTTTAGAGAGTATTTATGACGCGCACAGAGGGATCACATACCATAGCGTCGATATAATTTGCGGTTGGCGATCCAGTTGTTCTTCATATAAAACCAATCGTGTTTTTCCTAAACATAAAATTTCAATAACCCCCTGAAGATCTCAGTCACGCAGATTCTTTATTCTAATCTTTGTACAAACGATAAAAAATATTTACAAGCGTCAATTCGGAACGGAAAGTCAAATTACCGGTAATAAAAATTTGAATTGCCATGATTGCAGACTTGCTAGTGATTCTTGGCTATCATTATGTTTGCCGATACGTTGTTTTTTGTCTAAATTTATAAAAAAAAAACGTACTCTCCGTTTAACTTCGTTTGTAGATAGTTGAACTATAGCTGAACACTTTTGAAAGCAACAAAATAATCACTTTTGAAGGAGCCTCTGTTGATCGTCTGAGATAAAATTTTATGGTCGTTAGATAAACACACGGATACGATTGCATCTCAAAATTTAAATTCAATCAAAATTAAAGGACTCGAAGAAAAAACAAACATCTAAACTTAGCTAAACGCACCATTAGACCAAGCAGATCTTCAACCAAAATGAATTTCCACTTAACCGTATCAGAGTAAGCAATTTCGAATTAGCCGTATATGGGAACGCACGAAGTTAATGTATCTGGCTGTCGTAGGTGAGTGCCATTGGTTTTCTCCGATCCCGCCATGATAATAGCCGGATGGCAAGCTGTACCTATAAGTCTTGACATGCCTCTCGTACGGTGAATATTCGATAGCGACGAAGCTAATGTGCTCAGATTAGGCTTCCAGACTCGGGTCATTTGTGAGAGTCGCCGCTCCGAGATTAGACGGTGCCTCATCTTTATCAATTTCTTAATGTTCCTATTGATAGATTTCTACTACTTCATCCGAGTAATGTTGACTTTAATTGCATTCGTGTTCTGATTTATTCGTATCTTCAACTTTTTGTATTATTTTATTTTCAAGTGACTAGTCTCGTTTTAATTTTATGTCATTGGACTTTATATTCAATTTTATAATGTCAACGTATTCGATCTCCTACTAGTAGACATAATTTGCACCGAAACAACGCTATTAACTTTTTTTTTGGGCGGAAATGATAATTTCACGGCTAAACATATATTTTTAAAAAGCAACTTACGACTTATTGCATAAGGTCTAATTCAGAACTCAAATAGTCATAAACGAAGGACATTTCAATATTTATTAGCTATTTACACTAACAGTTGTTGAATTCTTGTGAATTTACTGACGTTTCTAGACGATCGTGACCAATGATTTATTTAAAACCAATACCACGACTGTAGACCGTTGCTATCCATAGTTTGGTGAACGTTTAGCATGATATTTACATAATGTTATATATTTCAACAATAAAAATGAATACTATAAAATGTATGCAGCACCAGTACTCAATCATCGATTTATTATTTATTTATTTATTTATTTATCTTATATCACAAAGGTAGCCATCTTATATGCTAAGCCCCACAAAACCGTTGTAATGGTTTGACTGTGGGGTCAGTGAGTATCTTTAAGAACAATTAAATTTACTTATAACTAAATACTATACAGATATTGACAAAGAACTTGCAATTACAAATATAAAACTTAAATAATATCTAAATAATATAATTTTAATTTACGCTTGAATTTTTTTATATTAGTTTCACTCCTTATGTCTGCCGGCAGACTATTCAATAGATAAGGTATTCTCTTTTTTAATGTTCTGTCACCAAAGTAGTTGGTGACTCTGGGTACATTAAATCTACCAGCAGCCATAGATCGTGTGTTATGGTTGTTCTTTACATAAGTTAAGTTATGCTCTTGGATACAGTGGTGGTTAACTAATAAAAGATATCTATGTTTCAGGGTAATCGGTAAAATTTTGCATATTTTAAATAATTTTCTATAGTCTCCTTTACAGCTGCTTTTAGTTTTTTTAGTAACAAGTAGTTTTAAAAATCTGATTTGAAGGGCTTCCAATTTATCTAAGTTAGTTTTGAATGTTAACCCATAGCTGTCAAGAGCATAGCTCATAATAGAATCAACTAATGACATATAAATACATCTTAAAATATTAATAGGAACTTTAAAGCTTAGGTGGTACATTTTACTCAATAATATTCTTAGTTTATTAGAAATGTAGTCTACATGTTGTGACCAGGAAAATTTATCATCTATTCTCGCGCCCAGGTAAGTAACACAATTAACTCTTTCAATAGGTTTACATTTACAGTCCAGTAAGTTATTATGGTGACATGTATAATCATGGGTAAATAAGGGTGGAGTCACACTATTAGATTGCAAATATGGTGAATGAATTAACATTAGTTTAGTTTTACTGGCATTTAATATAATGCCATTGTCATGCGACCATTTAACAACAGCGTCTATATCTTGTTGAACTAACTGACAGATATCGTCTATGTTAGCTCCAGAGCGAAGTATGCACAGGTCATCTGCGAACATATATGCAGAACAATGCTGCAGCACTCGGCACAGGCTGTTCACGTGCATAAGGTAACAAATTGGGCCACATCCAGAGCCCTGCGCCACCCCGCTCCGCACCTCGACTCTGTCGCTAAGAGTATCCTCCACCTCACACAGTAGAGCGCGCGGTGAGGTAATCACGAAACCATGGATTAAGTGGTTCTCTCACCCCACACTCCTCCATTGCATTTAGGATGGTATCAAACTGCAAAGTGTCGAATGCTTTTTTGTAATCAAAAAATATTGTAATAACAAATTTTTTGTCTTCTAAGTAACTGTTTATTTCGTCAGTGAATTTTGCAAGCAATGTATTTGTACTTTTCCCTTTTAAAAAACCGTGTTGACACTCGTTAATAATATTATTTGTTTGTAGGTAGTTACTTAATTGATTAACTATGCACTTTTCAATGATTTTGTCTATGCTAGATAAAATGGAAATAGGTCTATAGTTTGAGACATTTTTGCGATCACCTTTTTTTTGCGATCATTTTTATCGCTGCAGTCAGACGAGTACTAATGCGAAGCGTTTAATTTTGTCACTGTCAATTTATATTACTCGATGTGGAGCAGTCATTTCTTAGTTTAAACACCGTTATTATATTACAAATGTTAATTTATTGCCAGTGGGCGGTACGTTTGTGACAACTGAGTTTTATGTATCAATTTTAAACACCGGTTAGGGCTTTTACGTGGGCTATCTCATGATCTCGTAGAATGTCACGAGCTAAAAATTATTTTATCTGAACGTTGAATGCAGTGAAAGCACTACTTTCACCCCCAGCTCGATATAATTTGGTTCGCGAATTTGTATCAACAGTTGCTCATGCGCAGTGCAAAAAATGGTGTCATTAGGTCTTAATGCGATGAATAATGTCAGGTAATACTGATTGAAATCTTTTGCTACAGTCTATGTTCAATGTGGATCGAAATTCGTTTGGATCGTGTCCCACTTAGTATATCTAGTGTCCCACTGGTCAGAATACTCTTGTGTATAGGTACGTAGAGATATTAATATGTACCGGTATTGTTATCTTGCGTCCCCAGTGGACACAACGACTTGCTCTGTAAACCTATATCGATATATACATAAATGTACTAGCACTGAGCAATTATTATAGAACGCAATTTCTCTAACTATATCATTAGTTATTATATGCTTATTTTTTTATTAGCATTATGAATTCATACTAATATTTTCACATGAAATGTTAGCATGATTAAAATGTTAGTCTGGTTTATAAGAAGTACATAAATACAGCTCATGTATATTGTTTTATGTCTTTTATGTTAATAAACACTAATCGTGTGAAAGTTATTATGAAATTGCCTTTGTTAGCTTTTTATAATTAATTTAAAGTTATTATAAGACACATATTTCTATTGTGTATGTGATAAAAGTGGTAATCTAGGATAGATTCCTTTACAATAAATCCCATCGGAGTGTGGATATTTGTTGCTGTTTCATGATGGTTCAGGTCTCAAAACTTATTTTGTTATTAACTAAATACTGTAAAAATACGAAAAAAAAACGACTTAGTAAGTATTTGCGTTAATAAATTAGATTTAGACACTACGGAATCTACAAATTCAAGAGTGAAAATAAATATTGGAAACATTTACGAAACGTAATCGAAGCTGTTGATTGTAAAGTCAAGGTGAAACGTGTATCTTTTTCCTAATCCAAAATTAGAATAAAATGTTTGGTTTATTTTATACTCTCACTTAATAAAAACGTTGCTATAGTAAGTAGGTAGATAAATACTATACTTAGTTAGTGCTGTAAGTGTATGTAGGTGCGTTGCAATGTATAATTTCGAAATCATAGTAATAGGCGTATCTAATCTGATTAGCGTAACGTAAGTAGGTCTATCATACAGCCATTGTTTTCACAGCTAGCTGGATTGTGATGTCATCGTGTATAAAATGTTTAATATAGCATATAGTATGACATGCGTAGCTTAGTACTTAAATACATGCAAGTTTTTGCTTGCGAATATATCAGCTTAATTTTGGTTCAAATAATCCTTTAAGACTTTTACTAAATAGTAAATAAACAATGGCTTCTGAATTCAGTCATTAGTAACCTTGAAAGTTATATTGTACCTAATTAAATTGGAATAAATTGTTCCTGAAACGTGTTCCATTTCAAATTAAATGCTCAGATCAAAGTTTAGGAAAACTGCCGTGTCTTGTATTAATGTTCATAGTTCTGCAATTTTGTCAGTGACGGATATTCTTCAGGTCAATATCACAAGCCTTCATTTTCAGACCTTGGATCGAGAACCCAGCAAAAACGTCCCAAAATGACATCTTCGTCGTAATTTAAAATAATAGCCTTACGTCACTATCATAGACTTGACGCTAGCTAGTTACAAATTATCCAATTTCAACTGACAACAGATTTAATTCAATAAATTACTACCTACTTGGTACTTTTCAAAGTTTAAAATTGACATGTCAGCAACAATATGCCGTGAAAAACGACGACAGATAAATTAGTGCGGTCCTGTACGGGTGACTGAATTTGTATGGGCTTATTCACTAAGGTGCGTAAATGGGGCATCATAGGAAAGGTGCGCCCGGCCTTAATGGGTCATACTTATGTACCATAGATACACTATTATGCGTCTATTGGGCGGTAGAACCTATTGTAATTGTTGCCAGACTATAAGTTTTATTACCATTATTTTAAATAAAATGGACTGAGTGATGCGTTGGCGCATCTCGACAGCAAAACAAAGGAATAACTCCATTGTTTGTTAAGTTCTGTGTGACTGTGAGCTGTTTAGAACTGACGTTTATAAATATGAATAGGCTAGCTTTTGCTTGTATGTCACACACCTACTTTAAGTTAAATTGGTTAATATTGTTTAGAGTTTAACCTCCCCACTCAGAGACATTTAATAATTACTTAAGACACTCCTTAGTGACGGAATGTCATACAAATCCTTCACTAAGGAATGGGTTAAGTAACCATTAAATGTCTCTGAGTGGGGAGGTTAGTTGATAGTCTTTTTTATGCATTGTATGTAGAATTATTATTATTTATAACTTAATATCACCAAGTAACTCCTATCTAAATGTGATCAATTAGTAATAGCTAGAAATTTAACTGAAACGAATGACTGCAAAAGAATAATAGTAGCGATAACTACATACCTATTGAACTATCTGCATTGCTATCGGTCGGATAAAACTCCGTTATTCTGAGAACTATAGATAGGCAATCAAGCCTTACCACTCGTCATCTTAAAACTGCTCTTATCTTCGTATCTACATGTGAACTAATATTTAAAAAAGACAAATTGCCTGCTGATTCGTTTCTAGAAACTTCCTTAGCAATAGAAAAAACCTTGCCTGACTAACAACAAGATCGACTTTTTATACTTAAATACGTGCATAATCCTTTGGCAGAACTTCATCTTCCGAGCCTTTTCCCAACTATGTTGCGGTCGGCTTCCAGTCTTACCTGATACAGCTGAGTACCAGTCATTTTCAAGGAGCGACTGCCTATTTGACGTCCTCGACCCAATTACCCAGTACCCCTTGGCGACAAAATTAGGCAGTTATGGCAGTTCAAGAGTTCTAGATGCTACAAAAAGTTCGAAACGCCATTTCAAAGTCCATTGCGTTACACATACCACGTCATCAGCTAACGTCAGGTAGTAAAACCGCGAGTTATGTGAAACAGAACAACATTATAACATTATATGTTCTTACGTCATACTGTATAAGGTATAACGTGCGTTCGCGCAAGTCTCTAGTGAGTATTGTGACGCTAATAACTGTAGCGACCTGGATGACGTATGAAGAACCTCATTTGGTACTCTTTAACCAAATGAAAATGACTGAATTGAGACGTAAAGAGAGTAAATTACATTAACATGAACATCTTTCATATTATGGTTATCTTTCAGTATATTTTCTTCAGTTACGCTACACCCACAGTTACGTAAAAATTACTCATATCCCTCGCTTTATCTTCAAGCATAATCGCAAATCACGTTTCGCGATAAACGGAGCCACTGTGCACCTTTGACTACTTGTAATTGATTCCATTAATGTCTAATTATGTTCTTGAGAACGACAAACTAATTAATAATAAGATAAATACACGAACAGATATCGTTGTTGACAGTTGGTTGATAAAGCCTTATCTTCACTGTGTAAAGGTTTGAAGTGTAAATTGCTGAGTCCCACACCTTAAGGTTTTGCGCTCTGTACAAGGAATTTTACTAAGTCATGCTAATATTATGTTCTATTTGCTGAAAATGTTGCAGATTTTTTGGCATTGAAAACTAAAGTTTGATCAAATAATAAACATCAAACAATTTGACACAATCTACAATCTTATTATCTACAGAAATGCACCATAAATTCATTCACAAATAGCAAATTCTAAAACAGATACAATGAAATCCCTACGCCAACATTATGCAAGTCAGAACGATTTGAATGCGCCAAAATGTAATCTGTAATTTGTACAACGCGCTGTGACATCACTTATCTCATGATAACGATACTCTTGGGGAACAAATATTGATTTTGTATCACCAAATACTACCCACGAGTTACACATAGCGTACGATTCAATCAAAACATGGTCAGAGTTATCTTGAATTTCATAAACTTTCCCAGGGTGGCCAACAAAGAGCTCTTTGATAGTTTAATGAAGACAGTCAAGTGTTCACAAAAAATCTCGAACAAAGGCCACTTCAGCAGCCAGACGCTTCTGGCTGCCACTTTCGAAACTAATAACTCAAACGATAACTATAACCAAGTCCCAGCTTTATCATTCATCAATTTTATAGTCAACTAGCTGTTGCCCGCAACTTCGTCTGCGTGGGCAAGTTTCATACAAACTTTCATCCCCTATTTTATCCCCTTGGGGGTAGAATTGATCAAAATCCTTTCTTAGCGGATGCCTACGTCATAACATCTACCTGCATGCCAAATTTCAGCCCGATCCGTCCAGTGGTTTCAGCTGTGCGTTGATAGATCACTATGTCAGTCAGTCAGTCACCTTTGAGTTTTATATATTTAGATAAGTGCTAATGATGATTATGATCGACCCCATTTCTTATATTTAATTCGACTTTAAATTGTAGCTAAAAAATCCGCCATTTATTTACTCTGTCATCGGTTGATTTATAGCCTAAAAAGCGGCATTTAATAAAAGCTTCTATTTAAATAACTGTAAGGTCTAGATTTACTTTTACATTTCCTAGCGGCATGCTTGTTTGTGATAGGAAAATAGTAGTAATTAAAGTTAATATGTAAGTATTAGATCCGTCAAGTGTGACTCTTGATAGTATTAGCTCAAAGTCGACACTGCACGTGACTCGGTCTTGTTTTTGCATTTAACTTGAGATTACATGCGCCAATTTTACTATAAATTGTTATTTTCATACTTTAAAATAAAGTCAATAAATTCAAGAGTTATATAGTGTTAGTGTAAATTGTATGCGATCTAATATAGCATCTAGAATTAGATAGAGTTCATCTGTGATAGTTCTTCATTTGATTTAAATCCTCGTAATTGAAGTCCAATAAAATAAAACCTTTGAAGTGTCGATGTGAAATGGATCGATTGTGAATCTCAGTACAATGTTAAGTTTTATAGTTTCATATGAATTTATTGTAGGAATAGTTTACACTCCATTACCAGAAGGGTTACAGGTCAGACTGAGCACATGTGGATTGTGTTACGTTGAATACGGAATGTAATTATGTTGATTAACCCGTGATTAGATAGGTCGCGTGATTTGCCAAACCCTTATGTAATAATAAAATAGTAGATTTATTTTGTATTTATAATACTAAAATTAAGACAGATTTCTGAAGGTTAACTTCATATATTTTATAACAGAAAAGATCGGTCAAATTTACTCACATTTGTGTCTCAATTTAGCAATGTACGCGAAATGATTGCACGAACACAGCTGCCAGGCGGTATCGTAAGTGGTCGCCGGACCCCCTAATGTTGGCTCCAGCACGCACACAGCTATTTTAGCCTATTACGACTACTATTATCGTTCCTGGGGACCTGTTTCCTAGCCGCTATATATCCCAGTCGTGGCCATGTAGGGAAGAAACTCCTTCCGTGTCGTTTAAGGCGGCGCACAGACGTGACGAGTTTTAGTTGCCGACCAAAACCAGCGAAGATTCTTGTTTATCTCGTTATATGGTGCGATGTATATCTATGTTTTTTTAAGCTTTAGACAAATGGCAGGTTACGCGAATACTGACATATTACGTCAGACTTTGTTTAAGATACAAGATAAAATGGCTTTTAATTTGCTCTCATTTTATGGTTATTGCACAAAGGGGACACGTGTCATGTTCAATAATGTAATTGAATAACTTAACCGGTTCTTTGCACATGCAAATTTTAATACTGAAGCAATAAAACAGCTGTGCAAACAATATTGAACGAATTGTAGGTACATATGTAGGTATTTCCTTTCGAACTCACATGATACCATATCGCGTACGCACAATTATAATAAAAATGCGGGCATGAAAAATGATAACGCATTTTGAAGGTTATCAACGACCACAACTTATCTCTGACAGCGTTTGTGGCAAGCTTAAGATTTCAGTGTGTGTAGTTAGTTCTAAACTAGTCTTGGTCTTGATAAACCACTAGTTATATTACTGTTTTTATGAGCTATTTGTATTTAATAACACGTGAAGAATGTAAGATGCACAGTAATTGATCGTCTCGTTAGACAAATATTGTCATTCGAAGACGATGAATCTGCTGTGCTTGTGATAGGATTAATCAGGCAGACATACCAATGTATTGACTCTTGTTTATGTCAATAAACGTCGGAGGAAAGTGCCTCACTTTTCTTTTTTATTGTTGACAAGAAACGTATGATGCGATTTAGTTAACATAAACTACTTAGTAGTGTTTTTGTTGCAACTGACTGATACTATGACTGATTTTAAAACGAATCGCATATCGGCTTATAAGTTAGGCAATTTACCCGCATAGTTATAAATTGGGTTAAATATTTAATCTTTGCTCAGCCTGTATACTTAAATGACATATACGTACCTACGTGTTGGGACATTCTTTTAAAACGTTTGCATAAAATGTGTGAAAATGCAAAACTTAAGTGTTTTTTTAACCGTTACGCTCGTCAGAAATGTTACTGTAGTAATTTATTCGCGAAGATAACAGAAGAATGCGCTTTAAGTTGACAAACACGCTTAGAACGTTGATTTTCTCAATATGGCTGGCTACGTTAAGACGGGTGGGCAGTCGAGTACACTGTCAAGTAAAATACAGTGCAATATTTTCTTGTTGAACTGTAATATCGGAGATGTAATTAGGATGTATGCGCTCGTAAAACATGGGATGTATTCTGCAATTTTACTCTGCTTGAGATCAAGATTGTGGAAGAAATATTACGATTGATTGCTCGTTTTTAGATGTTTTAAAACTGTTCTTAATAAATGGTTGTAGTTTAGCTAAGTTATTGGCATTTATCGATTACCCAATTGGGACTCAATTACTGGTGGTCGAAATGCGGGTATAATCGGTTATCGTTTCGAAATTGTTAGTTAACTATATCGTTCGTTGTCACCGCTGCATCCCTTTTATGACATTATTCCGGGAAGGGTTGTGAAGGGTGTCCCACATTATTTTTATTGCCATGTTTTTATTTATTTATTTGTGTCGCCTAATGTTCGGTCGTAAAATAAAATTGGATGTTTATGCTCTCTGTTTTGGGAGGTCGATTCATGTTTTTTGTGGTGAAGAAGATTGCTCTTAGATGGGGTTGAATATGTTGCATTTTTTATATCTTAATGGCAAGTACTTTATATGTAGAGGGGTCGTATTGTCAGTAATATTGAAATAAGTGCATACATTATTTTCAACAATTCACATTGTAATGATTTTTTTCATTAAGTCATGAAAGAACATATTATCTTCGTCAATACAAATAAGAATGAATGTTTTCTCCCACCTCTCAGCAAGTGGTTTATTTCATTCACTCGCGCGGTTCCAAAATTAGCGTAGACTTGCACTGCCTATAATTATAGTTTATTGTCAAGGATATATTTACAGCTGCGCGTGCGCTCATATTTACGCGTGCGATCACCTTCTTGTAAACATATTCGTGGTTTATAGAAACAATCAGTTTTCTTGGGAAAACACGTGTCCAGGGCTGCCTAAATAGAAACTTAGAAGCCCTTCGCTAGATGAAAGTTTAGGTACTTCTATAGAAACAGTCTTGGCTATTTTAATATTTTATCGTACTGGAAATATCATAATAGGTTTGATAATTAAAAGAAGGAATGCTAATTAAATATGTAGGTACAAAAAATATATCTAAAATGCATTTTAAATAAAGTTGACAGCCCTATCTTTGATACAAGTACCTATTAGTTAATCACGTTAACCTTGCTTACATTCTGTTAAATAACATTTCAGCACATGTATCAATACGCACAAACTTGGCGATGAAAGAAGGAATTGCCCTATAGGTGCCCATAGCCATATTTTATAGAAATATATGTATAGCGAACATGGAAAACAAAATAAGGAGCGGAGATGTCATAATGTAAAATCTCCTAAGAAAGTAGCGTCGCCAAAATGCGGGAGTTCGGAGTAAGAGAAACGTAACTGGCTGTGACTTTTTTTAAACCGTATCACCAATCAATTAAGATCAATCTTTGAAAGATCTCAAGGAACCTGAAAGACTCGTTATTTACCAGTAATGTGATCGTTTTGATTACCCTCAACTTACACAGTTGACCTAGAAGAAGGCGCCTGACCTACCTGCTTTATGGCAACTCCAGTCTTCCTTCCTCCGTGATAGCGAACTTCGGGCTATATTCGTTTGTTTATTTTCTTCACGTCATACAGTAGTTCTTGATCTTGCTACCCGTTGAAGGCGATCGTGTTCGATCATTGCCATTCATCTTGTGCGTAAACTACTTAAAAATCATTAAGCAATTATTTAGTGTCATTATGTAGCGTTCGAGCGTCCTAATTAACGTTGTTCATGCATGTAATGACAGTTTTTACTCACAATTATTGTGTTTGAGAAATTGGGTTTGAAACGAACGAGAAATTGCTTTTAGTAGCTGTCATTTTGATTAAATAAGTATTTGTAAGATTCTATCGTTAACAGGTTATTTTTTATTGCTTGTTTATTATAGGAAAGGTGTCAATTCTAATAAATCACCTATAGTTCAATCTGGTTTGGCTTACGGAAGCTGAACTACATTTCAAGGGCTGCTTAATAAGGTTTATTTTGACAAAACATATACTAGGTTTCTACATATGTTATGTAAATGTAACCTTTATTTCCCGTGTAGTACAGTAAAATATATCCGAGTATTTCGTCCAAATGTTTACGATGGACTTGGTGACAGCTCGTTGAATGTCCTGTCACCGACTGTTAAAATGACCGTGATTAATTAGGTCCCGAATTAGCGCGAGTTCACATCTCTGTGTCTATATGTAGTTTATATGTAGTACGATCTACTTATATAGTAGCCTTAACGTAATTAGTCAACGGTACGTGTTGATAAATATGTGGGCGTTGTAGTCATTATAAATGTAAACATTTCAAGTTCTTTGTGCTTTAATCGGTGATGCACCCTTTTACTTTGTCGGCCAAAATGAACTGAAGGCAGATTATTTCTTGCGTATGAAAAGAATGAATTGCTGTATTCCACAGAATTTTTGACGTTTTATATATTCGCGTAAGTGTCAGAAATCAATACTAGATATAAATCCTCATCTTATCTTATTAATCAATATCTGTATAAATATCATCTACAGATATCTGTGTATAGATACACATATGTAGATATGATCAGACATAATCTACTTTTTGATACAAAATGTTAACTTATTGTAAGTAATAGGGTAGCCCTTTCGATGTTACGCTGTCCTGTAAATAATATAAAGTGCTTTAGCTCAGGACAGTTAAATATGTTCGTAGGGCGAAGTTATCTTGTAGGGGATATAACGCCTACGGAATACGTGGGTGAGCAGCACTGATTGCCAGCTTAAAGTACACGACGAGCAAAACCATATGAATGCTAACTAGCTCTTTGGTTTTCAAACTGCAGTCTGAGAGCCGTGATTTGACATTTTGTCGAGTTTTAAAGTAATCCTGGCTGCAAAGGGCAAATAAATGTAAGGAATATAAGGGCCTGTTTTGCTAAATTATTGATCTGTCAGATATGTACCTATCATCCAAGGAGTAGTCCTTCTCGGAATACTTTACTTACATGATTGGTCACTGCACTTTATACGACATATTTGCAAGCCCTAGAACTCGGGTACGACAATACAACAATACAATACAGGTCTCAACACCCACGCCAACCGCTCTCCAATCATACCGATTCTCGATTCTCGCTTTCCAGTATCGAGAATCGAATTAGAAACTGCAATAAACATAGAATCGATTAAAGTGTGGTCATTCGATTAGATATCGAGACGTTTAGTGTTTGCCTCGACATTTACTTACGGTACACGAGAGGTCCTAAATATGCGACTTTTATTGGCGCAATGAAAGATACATTGCGTTTGATATTTCCTGTAAATGCACGCAGAAAGTTCAATTTAGGGCATAACGGAGTTTTAATACGCAGTTTTGAGTAGTTACACGTGTTTTGATTTGAACATGTAGTTGTCATTTGCTATTGAGTATAGTACCTACTTGCGACACTCCTGGGCTATCCACTCGGAAAAACCGAGCAGAAAATCTAAAAGTGTGAAAGCGCTGTAATAGTTCACTAGCTTTTTTAATCTTAAATCTAGGTACATATGTATGTAAAACGTTACGTAGTACGATACGTAGAAAAAACATTTCATCATAGTTTATCTCGTACTGAAAATCCTTCAGTAAACCTTGCAGTTGGATAAGAAACCGTTTCCTTCTTTCAATTAAAAAATCAATTACACCGCTTTAGCAGTCTTCACAAAAACACACAAAATACTTACGAACTCGGTTGATTTGAGTGCAACGATACGCATGAACAAGTATTACAACAACGCTTACATAAACGATGTAATTTCAATGGCCGACTGAAATACAGTCCGTTTAACTGCCTACTTTTAAAAATGTAATTTTAATACATTTTTTATAGTGACGTCACAATTGTACTGTTACGAAACTGCCTGTCAGCTATATTTACTTTCTTCAGTAGCGAACATAAAATTTTATGAGTATTTTGTTTGGAACAAAAAACGTAAAAGTTTGTGCTACTTCCTTAGATTTTATAGCCCTAATTCACACCGCACTTTGAATACTCTACCGACGAGTTCAAAATGGTGTAACAGTCTGATTTGTTCATGTACCTACACGAATTATTTTTTAACAAAGAGCTCAATCCTTCTCCGTGTGAGAGGAGGCCTGTGCCCAGCAGTGGGACGATAAATAGGCTGTAACCTAACCTAAAATAGCTAGAACAATACAAGTATTGAATAGTGTGAACTCGGATACCAAACCGTACAAAGACAAAATTTTAAGTTTGAGATAAACTGTGATATATTGAAGCGCCTAACAACAACTTGTGTGGCAAAAAATATTCTAACATACATAATTACAAAGTTACGATTTCATAATAACGATTTTGTACGCCATAATTACTCAAATTACCTCTGAGCTTATTACTAAGTGGCAATTATGCGAATTCATTCGTTTTAATGTCTACAAATTAAGTATCATATAACTGTCATTTCTGTTTAGTAAGACGTATCAAATTAATGTGTTAAATGTGTTTGGATTAAATTGTTTAATTGAATCGTTAATCTAAGTCAGTACGAAACATGGTATGATGGTATTTTCATCCATAAAAACATAAGCTTATTATTTCGCCAACTCCCCACTTGGCAGTGATTTATGAGCCATTTTGGGTCAAAATCCACCAACCACAAAAATTCGTGCGCATTCTCAAATATCAACTATGTCAGCGGAAAAAATAAAAGGCGTTCTCCTTTCAAACTAATTAGGCAATGGAAAAGGGCCGCGCGACAGAGACTGATCCGCGCCATTACCCCGGCTTGATGCCTCTCATTTGCCTTCACCAGCTGTGGCTACCGACCATATAACACTGTTATTAACTTCCCCATTCACTACATCACTTAAACCTGCATACGGGAGAAACATTTCCTCGTTGAGGTTAGCGATGTCAGATAGCTATACGAAGCGAAAAGTGGGACAAACCGCGTCCAAATTTGTCGGCGCATTGTAAACAAAGCATCTTTGGGCTCGCCAGTCTCTCCAGAAAATACGGAAGATAAACGTATTATTAGAAATGTTTTATACTGTTACGTAATATTAAAGTTCTTGGATGTGAATTTAGTTCCAGACTTCGCAGTTCAAAGACCTAAACCAAACTTTAGCTAAACGTGTTCCATTCGACGCGGAAACGTGTCCTAGACAGACCACACTATGTTTACTCGAAGCAGGATTGATTTTATGCGGGAACTCGATTTGTCGTGGATCGCATCACTTCGCTACAGGAAAATATTGCAACTATCATCTTTATTTCACTATAAAAAGTTACTTGGCGCATAAATTTACTGTTGATTGTGTAAATTGCAGTTTATCTTTACTGGCGTCAATTGGCATTGACGGAAATTATGTTAGTAGGACGAGTCCTGTCATAATAATATACTTCAATAAAGGTAAAGTTCTAGTGATTCATTTGGCGGTTGAAACAAGGTGTTGGAAAACATGTTTGTATTTCCGTCCATTATTAACACATCAAAATAATTTAAATGACATCTGATTAGATTGAGGCGATCGCAACCGGTATTGTTTTGCATTGCAGTGCATCGGCGAATCGACGCGTGATTGCCATAATTGTACGGTGGTAGGCAGTCAATTGTTCCAATATAAATGGCTTCATCTAATTGTTATGTGCAGGCAGAGGCCGCGGAATACGTATCGGTGATTAATGTATTGATTTATTTAAACTATTCAAATGTCCGGCTTCCTTCATTCAGTTAATGTGTGGAAAACGTGTTGTAAGTTAAAATTTAAATGAATAATATAATCAGTAAAATTAATTCAAACTTAAAATAAACTTAGCCGTATGATAATTATATATTGATGACTCATATGACTTCTGAGTTATTTTAGATTTTTAATAAGAATTAAATAAGTAGGTTCAACAAAATGTTCGAGTTCAAAATTCTATCACCAAAACATGTGGTCCGTTCGTTACTCATTAAAATCAATCCCGTCTTCACATGCAGGCGATAATATCAACGACAAGTAAGGATGAATTAACACATGACAAAAATGAAAGTGCACATTGAGAACAATATCTCCCATACAATGGACTATCGCACTTTGATCGAGAAGATAGAAATTATTTACTATGTACCCGTAGAGTTTCAAATTACCAAGGCAGTAAACACAAAGTTGCAATGCAATTGAAATATTTACTCATTCGATACCTCAGATGCTATCTTGCCTTACTATCGGAAACTACTAGAAGCCTGTTTGCCTGATTCAATAATATTTAATATTACTAAGAGAATGGTCTTCAAATTGGCATTAAATAAAGATCTAAATGCTGATGAAATCATTGAAAATAATGAAGATGCTCATTAAATTATAATAAGAATAAGAACCATTAGCGACATGGAAACTGCTAAAAAGCTTATTCAAAAAGATAACATAATATAAAAAAACACATAAATATTAATAAAGAAACAAAACAACAGAAAAAGCATAAAAAAGTGACGCCAAACACAACACGTAAAAATTTGAACATGACCCAAATGAAAAAGTGTGTGTTTTCGACGCGATTAATATTAAAGAGGTACACATGAATTCACTTGACCTGTCTGGTCCTTAACGTATTCAAGGTCTGGCACAATGTACATCGCTTAAACCGTGTGGGACCCGGTATAGGGGACTAGCTTACTGTGAATTTTGTATGTCCGCTGACCTCTAGTCAAGGACAACTGCTCACAATTCAGTTGGACAGATGTTATCTGCCTAGTAAACCTGTTTGGTGGGTCTGAAACTACTGAATGTTTTAAAAGTGGTATTCTTATAAAATATGATTTGATTTTAATCTAATTTTAGATGAACTCTGCAGCCGCAGTTTTGTAATCCAATGATGACAGGATGACAATCAAGATTATTCTTACTATTTAATTAAAATGTGTAAAGCATCTGGATAATACCATAAGAAGAGTTCATCGTCATTCTTAAAATGGCATGATAACGTGCTGTGATTCTTGCAAGAACAAAATCTCAGAAACTGCTCAGACGATGGTTTCTAGATAAAAACCATGAAAAGGCAATACAGTTTTATGTGCCACGTAATACAGTCACGTATGCAAGCTGGAAGGTCGTCCATATTTGTGCAAACAGTTGGCTCGGAGATAGCAACGTTTGTACTCGTAAGTAACCAAGATAATATCGGTAGGAGCGGGCACAGCTAGAGAAATTCTTAAATTCCTACCTGCGCTCGCGCCGGACTTGCCGACGGCGACGCCCGATTCCGACTCGACAAAAAACCGTTTCCTTTACATTCTGTTTACAAGACCTCCGACACTGAGGTCCCTTTTGTGACCGGCTCCATCCCCATCGATGTGCCTTACCTACGACCCTTTTTTGTCCGCATGCTTCTCCACAATTATTCAAGTTTGCGAGATAACTACCTATTTGAATGTTTTCTATAAAACATCGTATACATACAATTCAAAGTTCAGTTTATTTTTCGTTTCTTCGTTTCTCAGAATCTTCATTAAATTACCCAACAATCAGTACTTAGAAACTGTTAAGATGGAAGTTAACAGTTTAACTACAATAACAGTTACCTCGCTAATGGGCTGTATAACAAAACAATACTGCTCATGTGACAAATAATTAAAACAGGATATTATGTTATAGAAATGTATTCCAGTGTCAATGACGTGTCCTACGTTATATAATGGAAAGTGATCCATGACAGCCTCATTTGCATGGATGATGTCATGATCTATACCAACCGTGTGTGTATCACCTGACAACTATATTATGCTAAGAAGTATGATATCAAACTTATTACGAAAAATATGATGACTTTACCAAATTAAGAAGCGTGGGTCTTTGGTAAATTCATTTAACGTAAATTGTAGGCGACAATCATTGGAAACAAAAGTTGTGATTCAGCAAACACACCTACGACGACGCCCCTCATATTTAACGCAATCATTTCTGTGAAAATGACCTAAGCTGCCAAGATTTTTTTATTTGTTTGCAGAGATCATGTCATTGGTTTTTTTAGCTTCACTTTTTTATTTAAACAGGAAATAACCATCGCTTTGCACCTCGCGTGTTTACGAATTGGACTAAACGTTCGATAGTGTCCCGATGTGACTGGCAAAATGTTTGCATGCCACTATTTGGAATATCTTTTGGTATAAACCTACTAACCCAAGATCTATCTCATGATTAGTCATGTTAAGAATTACCTATAACCTAGTACATATTGTGAACACTCGCCTATACTGTGGTCGCAATGATGAAACAAATTGCAATCTGCATGTCTGCCTGGGTTAGAACCCGACCTATGACCTCTAGTCGGGGTTGCGATTTAATATATTATTTATCTACCTTACCTACATGTTTTGCACTCATTTTCCAGTAAATGATGAGTAGAATCGCGATAGCAACTACTGCAGTGATATCGGAGACCAACCTCACGTGTAAGGTGACGTGCTGATTATTTCCTGATAAAATAAGTAAAAAATGTTCGAATTCTACTGAAATCTTAATTTCTTGGCGCCACCAATTGATAAGAGTTCTTATTCAATCATTTCAATCATCAAAACAATTATTTGTTCTTTGCTTTTTATTTCACACGTATTTGAACAGAATCTATCAACATTGTGGACGGTCACCCAACTGACATTGTATGGACAAACATCTTTATCAGTTATCCATTAGTTGCCAGCTCATATTATTATTTATACTGATATTATCTATTTAAAACAGAGTGCATTTCTTTGGCATTATATAATAAATATTCTATGCAAATTGTTTATCTCTTGCATCTTAATAACTTGAATCATGATAAAGATCTCAACTATCTCAAGCTATCAAATTCCTCTCAAAGAGGAGTTTAAGTGTATCCATATTTTATTGGAAAAGTTGACAATATACCAGATTAAGGTGGAATGCTGCCTCTATTAATAGCTATTAGGGGAGAACAAGTCGTAAAGGTTAAAAGCAAATACGTAAACTATTTAGTTTCGGTCCTTAAAATATATCTCGAACCAAACTGAGAGCGTCAGAAACCGTGACAGTTTTGTTATCCCTAGAAAATAAACTAACGAAGTTATTCTTTTTGCTTCGACCTTATAAATGGACCGTTTCAGAAGATAGTTCGAGTCATCGACAGATGATGTTACTTAGCTGAGATTCCCACGAAGGCCTGCAGCTAGTTGTGAGCCGACTAATGAGGAGCCGATGGGATTACACGTACACTAGTGCAATTTACGCACTAATGCCTGGCTACAGACAACCGCAAATGTGTCTAATTTTGCACAACTCACGTCCCCCTGAGAATTCTGAAGACCTAATAACGAGCTAGTCTTGCTTTGCCCATAGTTTTTATGTAGCGATATTATGTTCCGTACTGAGCTCGTTCAACGAAGTAATTTATAGTAGCATTTTATTCCGTAAAAGGCAATAAAAGTAAATCTTGTTTATTCATTTCTAATTATAAGGCTAATGAATAGTAATCTTTCTTGCAATCACACCGATTGCAATGAGCCATTCTATCTGTTATTGTTTCGTAGTGAAGTATGAAGGAAAGCAAAAGAAAATCTTCCTGTAGCAGAGTGGCAATTCTTACTTTATCATTATTAATGTGTAGGTTAATTCTATAAAGATTATATCAAACCACATCATTATTAGTCACAAGTGTATGTACATTGTCTGCATTTGAAATAGTATCATCTATTATTTGTTTGCAATTTGCATAATATTTGGATTTGTACAATGCATTAATATTTGCATTTGTACGTGATATGCTGTCAAACTCGTTACTTATTCAAATATTGACACAACCAAATCAATCGTTGTATTCTTAATTGTTCGAAACATTATATCCTGTACCATTGACGATATCATCGCCATTCTTAACCAACTGCTCAGACGAAACTATGTAGACATGAATCCTTAGTGTTACAATCATTAGCTTCTGACTGACATTTGTATGAATGATCTGTTTTGCAAATACCACCCACGCGCTTATTATTTGCAAAGTTGCCTACTTTCACCTCGGGGACATTTCTGTCATTGACCAACACTGTCTCTGATTGTTCTTGCCTTTCGACTGTGACATGTAAAATCTTCTGAGAACTATGCGCGTTACTAATTCATTCGCTGTTTGAAACTCTCCAGATTAACCGGTTTTGGTACTTCTCGTAGTTATTATTAGCATTTTAATTTTTTATTGTAATTTTTGTTACGTAAAATGCATTTTTTCAAGTTTGAGGAAGGGTCACTAGTTCGTCTCATTTTGTTTGCGTAACTTGTTACCCTTGAAGTTTCGTGGATACTTTATTTTTCAAAACAAACTGGTATAGGAGCGACTAGTATTTCGTTCAGCTTGTTACACGGCGTCTAGTTTGCCAATTTGGTACAGACTTGCATTATAACGGTAATGTAAAACGGGAAATAACAGTGGTCACGAAACGGATGATGTCGTTTTTGTAATTGTCTTTTTGGTCTTATCATGATGTTTCAAGGCCTTACACGATACGTTTACAGAAATCTGATACGTTTGCCTTTGAATAGATAAATTCCAATACATATCTAGGCAATGAGGACACATGTAAGTAAACAGTATTAATATGTGTGTGCTTTGAAACGTAGAATTCGTCTTAACGATGTCCGAATTTGGCAATAAGAGGCCATTGCAGCTCAAAGCCTCTTTTGGTTTATGTCCCGTACGGTATTTGCAGCGGTTCGTATTCACCGTTATTTTAACTACCAACAAAGTCAGCTGTTATTATAATTCATAGGTAGATGGTAATTTCCTTTCGTACATGCCTTGTAAGTGTATTAACTTATTATTCATTTTTACGATACAAACTCATCTATCTATGAAGAAAAGTAATTTACATCATCCAATTAAGTTTATAATTTATGGATTTTTTATCATGGATTACCTGGGCTTATGTTCTGATTAAATGTGTTTTGAACGAAAAGCAATTTTATAGCTATGAATAACATCGAGGTTTGCTTAGAGACTGGTGAAGTCAGCGCTCCTAATAGATAGCTACTTGAGGATAAAATACTCAGCTAAGTTGACACGGTAAGGTCATTGTAATAGACGTAGATTATGATAATGAAACAAAAACATAGGTTCGCAAAAAATACTGCCTATCGTAACGCAAGACGTAGGTATTATAGTTACAGTAGCCTGAAGCACCTAATTACAATTCGGTATTTACAATTAGGGATCTAATTGCAGACGTGTTTCTTTTTTGTGTTTTCAATGTGTCTACTATTTTAAATAAATATATTGTGTACATAAAAAATATGGATAAAGAGGTTCAAAAAATATTTATCTGTATCACGTCGAGTCAAATCAAAGTCAGTCTTTATCATATTTGTAACCTTGTCACATTAAGTACGACAGCATTATGACGTGGACTTTACCTTATTTACGTCACCGTGTTATGCAAACTGGTTCTTCTAACTTGTGGAGACGTTAGTGGGTTTTTTGGAATTGCTGCTATCTACATCATCTGATAATTTACTAATGTCTGAACCTGGTATTTTGAATCCCAGTGACTCACTGGCTTTTCGTAGAATGACAATTGACCACAAGACTTTACTTTTGGAAATCAAATATATGATGTTGTAAATCCGGTCCGAAGCCGGAAAGAGACTTAATAAGCAAACAGTGGAAAGGTCACAAAGTCGGCACGTACACAACTTATTAAAACGAATGTAGCAGAAACTTACGCTTCGATAGTCAGAAAGGTTCGTTATCTTATTAGGAACATTGTTCTATTTTATCGAATAGGAAGTGGGACTTTTATTAGAAAGGAATACTATAGAAATTGGTGGTTTGTTCCCACGGCAGATAAACGATAATAATTATGGTCCCAGGCTTGCTCCCTGTGGTACTCCGTGACCGTATCGTGTGTAAGCCGTAAAGTTTGCCCGATCTTAGATAACCTATGACCTGATATTAAAGCCTAAATGAAGTGAACTATGATTGTATTCATGTAACGTTTTCAAACTTGGCACTATGGAACTTAATTGAATTAAACTGATGATGGGGTTAATAAAACACTTAAGCAAGTGCAGTAATTATAAATTATAATTTCTCTTTAAAGAATAACTTTTTTTAATCAATGTATTTTGCAGATGTTATATCCTACCAAACAGGCTTTACTTTTAATCAAACGTGCGTTGTTAATTAAAGCTTGTGTGCTTATAACTTGAAATTAATTATGTAATAAAATGTAAAGTTTTTTTTTACCTTATTTATTGCGAAAAGAAATTGGCTGTATCGTGCGAATGTATAGCAAGTTCATTCACGCGACCGTTGCTCGTTGAATCGGAGAGATTACTCGTAAAGATCGGATGATATTTTACCTGCACAACTCGATAATAATAGTTGGCCTCAGGCACCGTGACAGCTGTTCGGGAGCTCACCTTTGTGTCGGGGTGTATTCAATGGACTCTTTGATTCGGCTTCTTTGATATATCTCTTACACATATTTTTCTTCCTCCCATCATAATAGACAGCTGTGTTTATTATTACTCAAATATTTCTGCCAATAAAACTGCTATTTTCAGTAGGCGGCAAAAAATATTTTCATGTTGGCTCGCAATTTATATTTTGTTTTCTTGTTGCAGAAGTGCAAGACGTGGGATGTTTCAACACTGATGACGTCTTTATTGTAAAGGTAAGGCAATATAAATAGTTATTTAGTTGTAATATAAGTCAATGTTCCGAAAGTAGCGAAGGTAGCACAAAAGTGAAACAAAACAAAATAAATATTGCTTCAATACTCGTGATGGATGGCTTGTCTTATAAAAACTTCAAGATTATTATCTGTTCCGCGAAACGGCGGTGCATTTACTTTTAGCGTTTATTTATAACAGTTTTCAAAATGTTAACAGATGTTAAATAATAAACTGGTCCACTTCGATTGCAATCTCTTTCAGTTTTAAATTGCGTACTTGGTTAATTTACTCTCTCCTTTCATTTAAGCTGCATGGATAAACAAAAATATTGATATTTCCTTCTTTATAATGTTGTTACCGATACCGATGTTATTATTATTTGTTTAAACATTTCCATGCCCCGAGGCGTCGTTAAAAATAACCATGACTTGTCTTTGACGGCCCGTTTGATATGAACCTCAATAGTTTATAGTTCACTAACAGAGGTCAACTGAGTCTGAAGTTCAGTTGCAATTTGTCATTACTAGTAGATTAATAAGTACAGTCATTATTTGCATCACGTGTAATTGATTAGAATAATAGTACGAATCATACAAATAAGGAAATCAGACTTGGTGAACATTTTGATTATTTTGTCACGTCATTTCTTCAATATATAACTCACAATCATGAATACATTACTCTTATATTTCTAGGTATAGTGATAATCGCCGGTGGGGGACTGGATGCCATAGATTCCCAGACCCCCTCCACTCAGGCGAGGTCGGAGTGCCGCTGGGCCTTTTTAGTGGGTATACCGGGAACGTTTTTACCGGGGAGTTCCACATACCCTCTCCGTCCCCGACGGGAAGGGATGCGTAATAGCATTTTTAGCCCAGCGACAAAAAAAAAAAGGTATAGTGATAATATCAAGTTTTCCATTGTTTTTGTCACATCAGGATTCAATTAGGAAGATGGGGCAATTGGTTTTAATTAAACTGTATATACTTTCGTAATCGGTCTTCAATTGACCACTATTAAAGCGAATTGAGTGCGGTCATGTTTAGGCTTTCATTGTTTGTTAAAATTTTACAATTTTTAACTGAGAAATGTTGTGCATTTCATTTAGTTCTTTATCTGCTTTCTATTTCTATTACAAATAAGTTAGGTATTTTAGCTTCTGCTTTGTAAATAAAATCATTGTTAAAGAAAGCACAATGCAGAATCATATCTTCAACAATAGTATTAATTTTGTTGCTTCACACACAACATTTATGTACGCGCATCGCATATTCAAACGCTTGCACACCGGTGTTTCCTTACGAAACGTTGCAATAGGCAGCCTGTAACTTGATTCCCAATATAATATGACATCATTGTAGGATTCGATAGGGTTCAATATATTAACTGTCAGATAACCTCGCCTGCACATCCTATTTCAAGATTCTTATCGTGTTTATAGCAACAGTGGTCACTTCGTCTTAGATAAATTCTATCTCTATTTTATTATCACAACAGTAAGTAACAAAATTAACACAGATTTTTCATCGTGAATCATGATTTTGCAAAACTCCTGACAAAGATTTTTTAACATTGCGTCATATCGTTTTCAAGAAAACAATGTAAGCGACACAGGGTTCATCTAAGATAATGCACATACGTGATGACTTGGCAAGATATTCACAAAACAGGCTTGCAGAATGAGATACGGGTTTTTCTGACTATTGCCTTCATCTCGGTGTCAATGGTGGTAATAGCCGGTCGTAAACAACAGTGAGTCAGGTCGAATTAGTTGAAATATTCTCCATAAAAATGTGACGCAATTTAGATAATATTCTCCTTTCTGCTACTACAGAAGTGATAAACACGGACGTAGGGCGACGTTGCTTAGTAAGATATTCTAAATACTCAATGTCGTCATACAGATTAACAAAAATCTTATCTAACGTTGATAAGTATACTTTTAAAGTCCAAAATTCCCATTCAGGATTGTTCGCGGAAGAAAAAAGTAGGGGCTAAAATTAATTGGAACGGTATACTGGTATTCTCGAATTTCGTTATAATATGTTTGGAGTGTGCACAAAAAGTTGTTCTACTAAATGTGCCCGCTTTAGTTATTTTTTGTGGCGCTTGCGTTGATTGTCGTCACTGATTTCTTCAATTGTGTGAAAACTTTGCTGAAGAGGTATTTTTTTATTTTTGCTTAGTTTTTATTTTATTGGGGACATTTAATTCTATCTTGCGTACATTTAATAGAGAAAATACAAGTCCGGTTTACCGAGGATGTTTTCCTGGAAGTGGCTGACTACCGGTGTTGTGCGATTAATATTAATTAAAGATTCAGATTACTATCTGCATAATACATCGAGAAGTGTCGGGGAACAGTTTAGTAATAATTACAACCGGCCATTGATATGTCTATTTCGTCTTTACCTACTGTTTTTGGACTTGTACTGTCATTAATCGTGTAAGTGTATTATTACGTATCTACTAAATGTTTCTAGAACATTGAATCCGTAGTTTAGATTAGAATAATTGATTACCTAACTACACTAGTGTCAATGTATTTACTAATACATTATTAGCACACAATGCGTAGTGAAGGTGTTTTCCATATTCACTTACACTTTTCTTCTTAAGAAAACAATAGGTGGGTTGGCGCATAAAGTAGAATAGGTCGTTTATCGTATAGTGGCAATCAACAAATCACTTTCATACGGTTTGCCAATACAGTTGCAGTTTCTGCTTTTATGGCAGAGTTTTCTTTAACTTTTGTTTTTGTTTGTCTTTGCCTTTATTTATTATTACTAATTAAAAAAATAATTTAGATATGTTCTTTCTGTTTTTTTGTTTTTCGTTCTCAATATTTTTTGGAATCTTCCGAAATTTTATTTCGATATTTTTCTTATAGCTTTATGGGTTGTAATTTTATCTTGAAATAAAGATATGTATAAATATAAATATATGTATAAACAAGAATAGTAAATTTACGCATAATTTTAATCACGTAAGCAAAGTCGGTTACAACTTTTTGCCAGTTAAATTAACGTGTGCAGATATATCATACGATGTGTTAGATTAAGCTATTAAAATGTGGACACGTGTAAAATCTTAACATAAAGATTAAAAAGATACCTACGCTTATTTTACTTAAACTAGCAAAGACAAGGACAAAGTTCAAGATACTCAAAAAAAAAGTTAAAAGATCTAAACGGTATTTCTAGTAGGACTTATGCAATAAGAAAAATCACTGGATAAATTAAAACGTTCGATAATAAATTATCTCTCATTTAATGGTTTAATTAAAATAGCTGTGATTTCTCATAACAATCCGTTTATTCATACGTTATCAGGAACGGGGTTAGTGAGGTTCAATCGCAGTGATATCGTTTACAAGGTAACGTGAAATCGCGAAGTTTCTAAAGAGCTAAGTATACATCACTATGGAATGTAGACAGATAACATATGAAAAAAAAAACAAGCGTCTTAGCAACCATAGAGTTTTGTCTGATTGATATCATCCTCTTTTATTTTTTACTATATTGAATTTACGTTATGAAAATAGTATTTGACTACTAATGTTAGAAGATAAATTAGTAGAACCAGTATTTGAAGTTTTGAAGTAATCAGCAATGTCATTGACCGCTGCTTGAATATGATGATAATGGAATATCATGCAAAGTTTATTGTCGTTTAACGATGTGTATAATTACATATTTTTCTATTTACTTGTGTATTTTTTGCCGCAGTGTATTTACAGACGATTAAGATATTAATTTAAATAAATAGAAAGAACAATGAGATATTAGTTACTTCGCGTCTTAAATGAACTTCGTGTATACTTATGTGTTCTTACATAAGAAGCACGTCATATGCATAAAAACTTGTTTTTCATATCCTTGCTTAAACTTAAGTGATATTAACCGGCTTTGACAACGTAGGTATCAACAAATTGAAAATACAGTATAAAAAATAAAAATATTAAGCTAAGCTATATACGGCAGGAAGTGCAATTTATATAATTGCTAATCAAGGTTTTCGTATACGTACTTATTATTACCTATAATTATTATTTTGTGACTAACTACGTGACAGATTTATTTATAAGAACTCTTTATAACTATCTAAATATGTACCTGAACCTCCAAAACATAATGTTATCTTTGTAAATGGAATGTAGACATTGATCCTACTTAATCCTGAATTAAATATTAATACTGGTAGATAAAAAATAAAATTTATTCAGCAGCTGCTATGGCTGCAGCAAATAAAACAAAAGACATACATTGAATATATTTCACGCCTTCTTTTTAATTAAAAGTGCTAATTTTATAATACAGTGACTTGAATAAAATGTTGGCAGTTCTTACCGTCATGTTTATAGGTTATTAAATTTATCTTTTTGTAAAAATACGTGATATAAAAATCGTATGTATGACTACTTACTTATGATTTAAATTTGGTGGCGTACGTTATACCTAAGTGAGATAACCTTGAATAATTAAGATATGAACAATCGACCTTCAGTGATAAGACAAGACTTTTGTGTTATTTAATAACTCCTCACGTATAATTACTTAGGTCTAGACGTTTAATGTTCAAATAACTAAAACAGTGATCATTGTTTCATCATTATGAGTTGGCGTATCTCTATCGTTCTGAGGTACTGATGATAGTCAGGAGTCAGGACACTTTTTGCGAGTCTAACTGTTAAATGATAGACTAATAATATTTTTCCAAATCATGATTAATCTCGGGAATTTTCGAGGACAACTTCATAATAGGTATTTTAACCACACAAAAAATTAACACTGCAAAGATTTTGCGCACTTGCAGCGTCTTTGAATCTGTATTCTTTTGTATCGCGAAGTCGACGTGCAAAAGGTCATAAGGCAACAAAAAAATAATATGCAAGTCATTGAGCGTGTTCTGTCACTATTTAGGAGGTTTCCTCCTGACACAAAACTACTGACACGTATAATCAGTTAATTGCAGCCAACCACGCATGTCCCGCATTTAATATTTCTCCTATGTTACATCATATTGTGGTCAGGAATTTCGACTTCCGTGCTTTGCATATACTAACAAAAACTGGTTATTTTTTAGGTACCTCGTTATTCGAAGTGTTATGTCAGAAACATTAATAATGAATTGACCGTGAAGTATTGGAAATTGCAACAGAAGTTTTAAACTCGCAAATCGTTTAAGAAACACGTAACAGCCACAAAGATAAAAAAAAAGTACCTATTTTAAAATATCGTCAATATGTGTAAGAAATAAGGAATAGCAGCTGGAACTTAATCAGAGTATTATTTTCTTTGATTAACCCGGAGGGCCATTAATTCCTTCCTCAGGTGGCGCTTAAACTTTTGGCGTGTTCACCTGCCGCATCCACTTAAACCCAGCTGCATTCATTTTGTGCGCACGAACCCAACCAATAATCATTAGAATGATTTGATAAAAATAATTATGGTATTCGAAATTATATAATTTAAAAGATATTGATAGATGTAAACAAAAAAGAAATCTAACAGGATTTCAGAGGTTCCTTCCAACCTTAATCGAAAAATATTTTCGATTATTTTGTCTTAGATTAGATAGCTTCCTTGGCAGGGTTAAACTCCAATAAACGTCATCGTCATTGTTATTTTATAACGTCATCATTAATGGTCTCAATGTTCACGTTTCAGTTAGTATAATTACTTTAATAATATCCTATTTAAGTTGACATTATGCCATAGTCCAAAATACATGGTCAGCAGGAATTTACCAGAGCAGTCTAAAAAATCTGCCATTTCAGTTCTTTTATATGATTTTAATTCTATGTTCGGTAGGTACCTATATTTCTCGGAATGGGTAGAAAGAATTTACGAAACAAAAATTTATTTGTTTAAGAGGAAAATCATGCGGGTTAATTCCTACGTCGGAAGATAATACTCAGAAGAGGTCATGGTTAGTTTCTGAATAATACCTCTATAGTCAACCGTCTTTATATGCAGTCTTTTGTTTATAAATTAATTTGAAGAAGACAAAAGTATGCCCAACGGCGGAGGCATAATATGACTGAGATAATGAAAAGTATGTAAGTGCTAATGATAGTCCATTATGAAGGCAAAATATATAAGGTATTTTTTTTCTAAGTTTAACGAAAATATTATGCGTTTATTGTGTATTTCAGTATTTAAGATAATGACTTTGCATACCACAAGCGACATTGAAACTGTGTACTATTAATAACTCAAGCTATAAATAACCCTTTTTGGTATTTAAATCAGTCAGTTAAATACTTTGTGAACAAACAGAAAATTGTTAATTTACCTATTTCTATTTTAAGTTTCAATTTACATACGTATTTGAAATTGATTGAAAATACGTAATCAACACGAAATACGTATTTGAAACGGCACTTTTTCTATCAAGTTTCGTCATATTAATATTATTTATGTTTATTGTTTATGTTCTACAGCATCGGTTGTATATTATTATTTAACAGGTAGGAAGTTTGACGCATTTTAACAAAAACTGGTACCTACAAATCAGGTTCTTTTTTGTTTATTAATTATTTTTAAAATCTTCGCGAGGGTTTGTTAATTGCAAGTAATAATGTAATTTTATCTGTCTAATTTTAATGACAGTGTTAGTGAATATGGGATATTACCACTTTATTAGAAGCTTCAATTTCTACTAAATGAAGAACATACGTATTTTAACTTCTAGAATTTCCCAGAGTTAAATATTAAAATTTTAAGTAGAAAATAAGATAAAATAAAAATATAAAAAAATATCCTTGTAAAATTAGGAATATTTTTGATTCTATAATATTATGTGTGAATGCAATCCTTACCCCCGTCATTTTTTAAAAAACTAGACTTAATAAAAAGTTTTCAACCAGACTCAAATTACTAACGCACTCCCAATCAAAACTTAAACAAATAATTTTTTAAACACAATAATTATCCGACTAGGTATTTTAGAGTTTATATTCCTAGCATTCCTAGTCTACTAGGCGTCTCGTAGTCTCATAAAGCTGTGTGTTGGAGTGTTGCCAGCTATCCTACTGACTTGTTATATATCGGCCCACCGTGTATTCACGTAGCTGTTATCACTGGCCCGGTGATAGTGACCCAGTCAATGATTAAGATTTGTTTTTTTTTTTTTGTTCTAGAATAATCTGGGGATTTTGAAATGTTTTTTTTTTTATATGTTGTAGTTACTACGTAGTTACAGTGACTGCCTGTTGTTATTGTCGTTACAGCCTTTTTTTATCGTCCCACTGTTGGGCACAGGCCTCCTCTCACACGGAGAAGGATTGATGACTGCCTGTTATGAAGGTTTTTTGTGATCGTGTAGAACGTCTTCGCTATGGCTCGCATAGGGTACACAAGCTTAAACATATTATGTTCCTTTGCAAGAGGATTGCTCTTTCTTAAAGGGCAATAAGACAAGCGGGTTATAAATATTATGACATCGCATTATTTAATTAAACATCTGACACAACCATTTACCTACTCATATTTACTCTCTACGTCTTATCTTAAAGTTCGGTTTTTCAATTATACATTCCATTATCTTTTCGTAATTGTTTTTTGCCTGCAAAGTCGTACGATGTCGCGGTTATTTTTATCACGTCTGTAACTTTGAGATGTGTTGCTATGTAATAGTATATAACCCTGCATAACCTGTAATTTGACAGCAAAAAGCCAAGGTTTTAAGTATTAAAATTGTGCGTCTGCGTCTGTAAACTAGTGACGTGAACTGACGTTATAAAATGTATCGACATTTAGAGGTAGATGAATTTGTTTATGATATGTCATAGGTCACGCATGGATATTTTTTGTTTAAGTTATTAATTAACAACGTTGTGTGTTTATAAGCGCTATTAAAGAAACAAAGTTCAATACAGTACCTGTTGATTTAAATCCTTGAATGATTATATTATTAGTAGCGTATTGCGTCAGTCCTTTTTCTAAGCAATAAAAAGGTGTTGTCTAGACCGTCAATAACACAATATAATATACAGATATTAAGACACAATATTCAAAAATTAAAATAAGACTACAGAACATGACAGTTGGTTCTCTATGCGGTTTTTCGTTAGCTTAGCAGTAAAAATAATGTTATACTTTGACACAGTCTTAAAATGGTTCACAACAATCCATATTCCAGAGTAATCCATTACCTTCACTTTATACTTGACCTCTATGTAATCAATGTCGTGTTTTCGCCATATCATATAACTGTGAAAAAAAGTTTAGCAATTCTGATTGTAGTTTTGGTTTGCAAACAGCCTTGTTTACGCACATCCGACGCCATGGTGCCCCAATACCGTTTATCACTATGAATTATATATAAAAATGTGTTCATCCGATATATGGAACACGATCATGTGAGACTGACATTTCTTGTAAAAATAGGTAAATATCTAGTTCTATATTTTCTATCTTGAAATGTTTGCATAGGCATTATTCTAAGCCAAATACACGGATTAGCTAATATAAACTTAGATAAGTTTTATTAAATAACTATACCTAAGTTCCACATTAGTATGCGAGTTGACGTAGAAATGAATTTATGAAAAACATTAATGAAAATAAAAATGAAATAAGAAAAACAATACCTACCATCGGTATTTTGTTTACATTATTCATTTGTAGAAACATTTATGTTATTGGAATAAACTATTTTAAAAATGACAGAAGTAGTGATGTCCTTTAACAATATCGATAAAACCAAAAAGAGCAATATTCCTGACGAATAAATTAATGTCATTCCATTTACACTAAACGTTCTCGTAGATGAAGTCAACATGTTATTCTACCCAATCCAGAAAATATACAGTTCTGTTTATTTACCAAGAAATACGAAAACACACGGAGATCAAATCAGTCGTGTGAATTACTCTCTTAATTCGCGGGTAAACATGAAGACGGATGAAAGTGAATTCGCACCATGGAGAACCGAATGACTAGTGGAGGTGCCATAACGGCCTAGGAAAAAATGCGGGTGAGCGATGGATGAGGAACGTAACTGTTTTCGCCCTTATTAGCTTTTTGGACCCGATCATGTTTTAATATACCACAAATCGTTGACAGATACCTCAAAGAAACCGAACGCCTCGTTAGTTCACCATCCACCGTACGAATTTACTCATAACTGATGACGTAACGTTTTCGTCATGTCCACCGTACGAGTTTGACCTAGCAGAAGGCGCCTGACCTACCTGTACTATAGTATCTCTGCTCATCTTTCCATACTACGTGATTCGCACGTTCGATCGTCAGTCAGCTCTCGTCAACCGATGAAGTGGCACTCGATCAAAGTGTGACATGGGGCTGTTAGCAAATTGACAGGCGTTCACAACTGGAACGAGTATCGAGTATGTTACACGATGTAGGCCATGTATTGCATGACGACATCTTTATTACGCTGAAAGATTACACTGTCTATATGATGGTTATTGTTAAGCATCGATGGGAGTGAAAAGGTTCGGTGGTATATGAAGAACCATTAATAATATCTACTGACACTTTTCTACAATTCAAGATTTCATCTTGTTGACAAAGATTCAGAAAGTCACAGCAGTGTTTGAAAATTACTATTCTGATATTATTTAGCTCTTAAAGGGTCATCATCCACTCTTTACATCACGGCTTTTTAAATATCTCCCAGACAAGTCCCTAAATAGAAGAAAAGCAATAAATTACATTCAATGACGATTAACACCTCTCGTTTCACAGTTCGTTTTCATTACTGTGGATACTGTGATACTGTGGTTGATGAAAATAATTATAGTGTCTGTGTTTATTCTTGTCATTGACGACTTAATGCGACTCGGGTGTGGTCGGCAATTTTAAGACAGATTCGATTTTTTGAGTTATTATTGAATAAGTCCTGATTAGACTTTTCTGCCGCTTTGAAATAAAGTAGGCGGTATTTATTAAGATTAAAATTGTAAAAAAATCTTTCGTGATTAATGATAAATAATCGAAATTCAAATATATGCAAATTATTCATAGAAGTAGCATAAAAAGGCGGAATCTTTTTTTCCTAAAAATAAACTATTATAGGCATTTCAGAAAAACCATTCTATTTAATAAAACAATCTACAGGATCTGTATTGAATACAGGCTATAACGAGATAATTGAATCGGGGTCAATGCCTTCAGCTTCACTGATAGCGCTATTAATAGCCGTGACTTTACAAATTACTTGATCGACCTTAATTTGATTTATAGATAACACATAAACAAGAAAACCACATTAAAGACAGATTCTTTGGCCCACTTTTGACTTGTTGTTGTTGGTAAAAATTGCAATGGAACAATAGAAAATGAACTGTTCATTAAAGTTAGTAATGACTTCGACAACACTGAAGAGAATGAATATAAAAACGTTATATTGTTAGTTGAAGATAATGAAATAAATGCAAGTTGTTCTAGCAAAGTTCTAAATGGTCAACAATTAGTTAATGACCTAATAGCACCACTAATAGATAATGAAACTGATACATCAAAGCTAATCCCATTAACGGTAACGACGCGAATCCTCCGCTTAATTGTCTGCCAATAACTGGGTAACTAGGTTAAGATTCCAAGTCTGATCATTCAACGCCGGTACACGTGGCTCTAACAATTAGCTCTTAGAAATGTGTACTTTTCTTTACCGCTCTTGGCTCCAGTCCAGCAGAAATATTGTCTCCCTCACCTTGGATACCACAAATAAAATGTGACTTTTCTCTTCGGATGCAGTGAAATCTTCAGTGTGAACCTAGTGTTTATTTCTAAAGTGGTGTTGTACAAAAGTGTCCATATTGTCACTAGTGTAAAGTGAGCGAATTACGTCAGCCTGTTGACTTCCATCGTTTTTATCTTCGTGATTTTTACTACAGTCACTTGTTTTTTCATCTCTGCCTACGTGAATGTGTTTTTCAGTAACATCGTGAGTTTGTGTTGCATTTCATGGAAGCGTATCGAGTCTCGTATCTGTGGTATGTTTATTGAATATCGTATTTTCTGAGAAAGTTTGTTCTTCTTAGCGTTCGGTCACTGCATTAATGTTAACCTGACTAGATAGGACACGAGTAACACCTTTGTAGAGGTGAGAACGTTCCTTATAAATAAGTCGGTAAATTAACAGACCACGATTATTTTTGGATGTAAATTATTTATGCACACATGTCACATTACTTTTTGATGTAGAACCAAATGCAAGTGATGGTAAACTATGGTGAATTAAAAATAAGCAATATTAAATTCTTAATTTATTATGCATATCTTTATTTTAATGAGCGCCCACGCTTCTATTAGCGTGCTCGTATTATAATTAGAGAAATAATAACTACCTAATTATAATTAGTGTAACGAGACCCACTCGAGTAGTAATGACCAGGCCACGAAGAACAAGTTTACTTGAATAATTTAGAATTTAACTTCCTACATGTAAGTTTTATGCTAATTATTATGCATTTTATGATTTACACAGCAAGTTACCGAGTTGCAATCGTGAATCTTTGGCCAATACGAACTCACGAACACACAAATTATTATTGGGTTTTAATATCTTAATTGCTATCAGAATTGTTTTAATCAGAGTCTAGTCTAGATTTGGGGTCATTGAAAAGTAATAAGATCTGCTTACCTTTCTCAAACAAAATAAATCTAAAATAAAGCTTACATTTTGCTGCCCCCTTCGATACAAATTATACTTTTGAGAGTACTTTTGAAAAAGAGTTAATAATTTTCAATAGCGCCTACTCTCAAAAGTGTCAATAGTAATGCTAGTATTTATACCAGAGTAGCAAAAGCTTTTACTGAAAGAGTCCTAATGGGACTTGATCGATTGAATAGCGACCTTATTTCTGTTGAATAAGTACTTAGACCGACTTTCACTGGTCTCTCAGTTCCTGATTTATAGGTCTAGCTTCTATACCATCATGGTCTTTTGTGTACCAATGACGTCTAGGTAGCTTGGGTAATATGGCACAAATTTCTACACAGCTCTGCGCGCCATCAATACCAACCGGACTTTTGGTCCTAAGTTCCCATTTGGTCCTTTTTCCACAACAAGAGTGTAATGTTCGTGAGGATCGAACCATGAACTAAACCCAGTTATGAATTGCAAATGATTCGCTATTTCTCATAATGATACTCCGATATCGACCGAGCCAACTCGGAAACACTCGGTGTTTTACGACAGAATGCGCGGACGCATAAAACAGTCGCCATTAATGCGGGAAAGTAAAGGCCCGATTGGGTGTTTTATTGCTTCAAAGAAACCCTGGGTATTATTGCACTCGAGTTTGTACTTAGAGCTTTCAAGCTTAATACATATCTTGAGAGCATATTCAAAACTATCAAAATGTTTCTTTATAGTTGTGATTGTTTTCTCAGTTACGTTACAGGAACGAATCGAAATTTTGTGTGGTCTATATTCCTGGATATGACCTTATGTCCATCGATATGAAATTCGCTTGAAGTGGTGTTTACGAAAACGAACTTAAAGAAGATGAACTTCATTAGTAGGTAAAGTTCTAGTGAATTTTATATAAGGTATGAATTTAAAGATCAAGGAAGGTTATTGACAGTGACGCTATACATATATCTTACGCGGTAGACGACGAGTTAAAACCGATCATGTTTTCACAGACTTGAATACTGCATTAATCCGTTTCACAGAACTCATCAAACAGCATTGTTTCGAACGCCAATTATTTACAAACTGTCTGATCAATGAAAAAGTCAATACGTGCCTGAAAAATGTACCTGCGACGCTTATTGTGATACATTCTCATATTGCGAAAACACGATGTATGACTTGGCGTATTGGCTTCGAACTCATGAACTGATTGAGTCAGTATGCAATCATCCTGTTTTAGTTGTATGCGCTGCAACATTTTATGTCGACATTAAAAGCCCATGTAAAAGGTTTATAGTGATAAGTTGCGTTTTATGTTTATTAAAATGAATTAATTAGATACAATCCAGAATCGATGTATCAAGTATGTACGTACGAGTGAATCCGTGGAATTTCATTTGTTTTTCTTAACATGGAGGTCAAATGAGCTGTTAATAAACGTCAGCAGGTTCGTGCAAATCACGGTAATGTACAATCTATTTCCTGAAGCGCTTATAGTAATGGCAGGGAAATCGCGGGACTCTTGCGTCGGTACATTTATCTCAGAATTTATTGGCTGCCGGCCCACGCGCTGGTTAATGGATAGAGTTGTAACCAACGTAAATATATGCGAGATTCAAGTGCATAAAAACTAAATATTTATCGGTGAAGGTGAAGTAATACGTACTTTGTATCTTTAGATAATTTTAAATACTTCCTAACTAATTTATTTTGTTTTATTTCGTACCACTTAATAGTCGTAAACTGCAGGATGTGAATTTATGCAATAGTCCTGCTTATTTCATACTGACCTGTTCAAAACCAGTACGGCACATGCACATTCGAGTGTCGAAACTAAAGCAGCTGCACTTTTATACAATACTACATTCTAAAGATTTGATTTACTGATTATATACGTATGTAGACAGTAGGTCAGTAGATTGCTTAAATCTATAATCGTAGGTAATTCGGTCCAAAATTGTAAAGTACTTAAGTTGTAGGTTTGAATGCCTTATTATTGCAATTTTATTTCGACCACATCGTCGTTTACCATGAGGTGAGATAGCCTATTGACAGTTAAAAAAAAGTAGGTTCTACTTTCGAATTCAAAAACAAAACACTTTCGGGTTTTCATTGTCCTAAGGTCTTCAAGCCAATACATGTATCATATTAACGCCTATCATTGCACATGTAACTCAGTGTACTCAACATAAGTTTTAAACCTATGTAGGCACCTATAGCTCAGATCCAGTTTTCCAATGTTCGCAGCTGAGTGGGCAGTTGGTGTCGGGTTCAGTCCCCGGCTAATGCTTGCTATTTGTACGACCAACCTGTTGATGTTTTGCTTGGCATAATAGGTTTTTTCATTGTGGATATTCCCTACTAAATTTCTTATTTCAAATAAATATTAACTCAATTTTTCTTTAGGAAATCATCATATCATCATCCTCCTGCCCCTATCCTTGGGATATATTTGGGATCGGCGCAGCATGTTTTCTCCTTCCATACTCTCTATCTGCCGTCATCTCACAAGTAACATATTTCTGACCATATCTACTTTCACACAATCCACCTATCGTTTCTTTGGTCTTCCTCTTCCACTATATCCATCCACGTTCATACTCATCACCTTCCTCACAACATGATTTTTATTCCTCCGCATCACATGCCCATACCATGACAGCCGGTTCATGCAAATAATGAAAGACAATTTTACACCCTGTAAATACATATAACAGTGAGCTATTAAAAGCTATCAACAGCTTCAACAACTACACTACCCTTATATAGCAAATAACAATTGCTCACAAACTTATTAGGAAGCCTGCTATCTTATACATGAGACCTAATTAAAATACAGGCGCCAATAAATGACTGGTACTTGTAATTAATACGAGTTAGCTCTATATGGGCTATCTATCATCGGAGGGAATTACACAGGATCGACTTTTGGACTTGGAATAACCGATCGTGCTTTGTTTTTATTTTGTGGTCACACTGTTGATAATGAGACCTGTTTTGAACTGTGTAAAAACCTATTGTGGAAAAGTTTTTAATAGATTCTTTTGCTTGTTTCCTCTCTGCGTGAAGTTAAAGAGGAAATTTTGAATGATAATTCTGGGTACTTATCTCCTACCCAAATTGAGATCATATTTTTTATTTGCTTAAGTGTCCTTATTTTTTTCTTTCCTAAACGATTTTATTTGTTTAATTAAACGAACATTCAAACAATACCGCTATTATAAATACTTATTCAGTGGGAATTACGAATATCCTTTGTTTTGCAAAATATTTTTTCTATGCCCATGTTTTCTTTCTAAATACTGGATAGCTTCACAAGATGCCGTGGGAAACGAATAAGGATATAAACACACATAACAAATGGTAGAAATCTGCATGATTTATTGGTGTTTTGACGGACAATCACTTATCACCGGGCCCGGTTTGCCTATGGATATCTGAAGCTGAATCCGACGCTTTCTTTTGGCAAAAGCTTTTCATCTTTCTTATCTTGGTGTCCGTTTCATCTTTCATAGTATTTACCAATAGGTATATCAAGTAAATGTTTGTATATCTTCAAAATAAATGTCCACAATTCGACGTTGATTCTTTGAATTCTGAAAACTTGGCATTTTGACTTTAATAATAATTTTATTCAATTTCAAGCCGCGATTAAAGGAGTTTCTCGAAACATATTGTTATTCGATTTAATATAGAATAATTACTTCAATAAACAAGTTCAATATTTAGCAACAGATCGTACCCAAGTAGGACAGAACTACAATGCGTTCAGTTCATATTGCTTACATTACAGTCGCAAGGCTGACTGACTGCAGTACCTCTGTGTGAGTGCACGCACACATGCTCAGAGGTGGGCTCATAAATCAAGCCAATCTGCCTTATGTTTGCTTAACAGAAGGTAAACAATAACTATTTTCAGGACTTCAATGTTGAATATCGCATTACGAAAGCGATTATATGGTGGTGGCCTTTTGGCTTCCTATATGAGGTTGATTGATGGAGTCTTCTTGATAATGTTGGCCGTCCATCTTCTCCAAATTAGGGTGTAATTCTGATGTCGGTGACTTTATTAGTGTTTTGGTTTTGGGTTTCGAGATGGCATGATGAGGTTGTTACGTCATGTTCAATCACACGGGTTGGTGAAATGTAAGGGTATCGTGTTTATTTAAATTTTGCACGATGCCGATGGCTTCCGTGTATGATTTTACAAGGCATTGTACAGAAGATGCTCAGCTGATATAACTTTACTAATTGTTTCAATAATCTGTAAAAGGTATTTAAATCTCATTAGTGCACCGAAAGAAAATGACAAAAGCAAATGATTATATTTTTCTTAGCCAAATATTAAAAACGTAAGCAAACCTTCCAAAAACTGATATTATTGACTTGCCATATTAATCCAAGGTTTATTTAACCACGGCGTTCTCACTTTAAGTAAAATGCATGTGATAAATCTCCGAATGCGCTTGCCAAGGCAAAAACAATAAGAAATAATTTACACGCGTTAATAAATTGGCAACACTCAAAAGAAGCGTCGGAAGCTTTTAGGTCGTTTCACACTGTCCATGTCTTTCTGACGTTGTACTTGTTGCATAAAACAGTAAAGGTCAGACATTTAAGCCGACTGTTATGAGACCATGTCCGAGCATTGAATTCATTTTTAAATACTGCATTAAACACGCAGATGTTAAGTCAGTTTACATAATTTCTGTCGTCTTGAACGTGAATCATGCAAGACTACTGAGTGGGTTTCGATACAGCCTTATAAATATTTGATTCGCATCTCAATCTGTTATGGATTAAATCACTATAATATTTATTGAAGATCTATATTCAAAAGTCATGGACGGACAGATATTTCACGTTTAATTTATCAGAGATTGAGTGGATGCAAATTGTAGGTACCTATGCTTAACAAAAAAGATATTGTATTCATTCGTCAAATGTCGCTGTATAAAGGCCGGATATAAATGCGCATAATTATATTCTCACTTACTAAAGGTGTTTTTATTTAAATCTCTTTTAATCGCCCTGCATCTGTTGCATTGACAGACGTATGACATTTCAGACCCACGGTCGCCCAGTGCGAGTCTGGCGTCTGCAACCTTGTCGTCGTGAGTCAGACCTTTCGTCATTGTGTTCTACCCCTTATTTATTGATATTGCCATAATTTTAATATCATGGCCCTGTTTTATCAATGAGTGAGTCATTTGTTTATGTATTCAGTTTTACTGATATGCGTAAAGGTTTGTATTGCCCTTTTATAGTTATCGCGTTTATTAATTCTTAAAAAAAATCTTGTGTTGTAGGTCAACTGAATTTAGTTAGAATTAATTCGTGTTACATTATCCAGTTTATCTCTTATCGTCATCTATTTTTACTTATATTTGTATAATAATTGGTCATATTAAAATTTTAAAGTTAAAAGTATACCTACTGTGATAAAAATATAATAATTCAACCTTGTACCTCGACAAATACGTGTTTCCTACAATAAACAGTTGAAACTATAAATTAAATTATTTTTTACAAATCCTTGGACGGAAATTAATTTAAAACGTTTATTTCAAGGTTTATCTAATAGAGGTTAATGTCCGCGATGAAATACACGTAACTACTTTAAGGCTTTTAACTTATGACCCCCTAATGATATTTGTGACAATAGGCCTTAGGTATTTTACCGGTAATAATACTGTTGTACGTCGTACATGCTGGGTTTTCCCAATGGCGTCAAGTGTAAGAATTAATTACTTTTCTTAACGTTAAAACCGCAAAATAACGAAATAAAAATTCTTAAACGCAGCAATTTCCAAATCTGCCGCTTCCACTAATCTACCTAATTTAACATTCAACCTACATGCACAAAATCCAAATGCATATTCAACCTTGAGAGTTCATCAAAGTCAATTCCCAAAGCTGAAAATATTCGTGTTCTATTGCGCAATATTACTCCCTCTGGGTCCAAACAATACACCCACGTTCAACGCGACCATTTGACATCACATTCGCACAAATGGGTAACTATCCACTTCCTAGCTGGGTAACATTGAACCACTTCTTCGAGCGGCCAAGTGCACCGAGGATGTTATTACTCGGACCAAAATAGAACAAATTTAAAATTAGGTTATTAACGTTGTGATGTGAATTTGGCAGGGAAATGTGGACTTTGAGAACGAAATAGAGTTCGATTGTTTTCATTCAGCATTTATCCTTAAATTGATGAAGATATTCTTAGGAATTGTAATGAGATATTTTATACGGAACGTTAATAGAAATGAAGAGTTCCATGCTGTTGATGTTCATTTGTTTCTACTGCTAAAGTTTTAAATCTTTCTAAGCTTTAATATGTAAAACTGGTCTACACAAATTACAAAGATCCATTAAGTAAATATTGAAATAGAACTTGAACATAAAACTGGTTTTTAAGGTTGTCATTTTAAAAACCTGAATTGATGCAAGCTTTTCTATGTTTAAGCATACATTAAAGATTACGGAATAATAGCTAATTTAAATGAATAAAGTTGCAAGTTAAAGATTAGCATCGTTAAATTAAGTTGCACATGGAGACGAAAATTAAATATCTTTATATAGGCATACGGTTCTTATGTACGAAGTTCCAAGAAACATAAGAATGTGGAGAGAAATAAACGCGTAGCTGAGACTAGTGAGCTCTGGCCATTGCTGGCACACTCTAAACCTGTGCAAAACTTTATAGCCCATCGTAGTCCAGAAGCCGTTATCTATGAAAGGAAACGCGTAGATTCAAATTGCCGTCTAACTGCAGTTGCAATAATTGGAGAGGTGGAGACTGTAATAGACCGCAGGGGACCGTTTGCCCGTATGTTATTCTGTCCTATATTTAGCTGACAGTTCGCGAGCAGGGATGTTGTGATTTATATAATAGTCAGATGACCGACCGGTCGTCCTACCTATAATCCGCCTCTGCAACGAATATCACCTCGTGTAACTTTATTTGCATTGATAAAATATATGCGGCTGATATTTAATACTACACGACCGCTGACAGATTAACGCTAAAACATATGGACGTTTTTCACCGCACGTCATGTAAGCGTCACAATTGTTAACAAGATCAACAGACAACGCCCATTATTGTATTATCAATGATTATTAAATGAGAATTTGTTAGATTGAAACTTAATGAGGTTTTTTCTTTAATTCCAGGTGCTGAGTTCAAGTCAAGATGACGTGGCTTCGTGTGTCTGCGTGCTTCTTGGCTCTGTCTGTGCTGTTCGCACCGATCTTAGCAGCGGTGTGCCCCGATGGGTGTGTTTGCAACACCACTAGAGATGGCCTCCACCGCGCCACCTGCAGCAGCCTCCCCGAATTGCACAAGTTCACCCTCCGCCAGAAACATCACAACATCAACATTCTCGATCTGTCGCACAACAACATTACAAAACTTAACCACGAGCTCGACCGGCTTACAGAAGTTGTCACACTAGATCTCTCAACGAACGGCATCCAGACGCTGAACAAATTCTTCCATAATGCAAAAAAATTAGTGCATCTTAATCTAGCTAATAACAGGATACAAAAGCTTTCCTTCGTACATCTTCCTTCAAGCGTTAGTTCATTAGATTTAACTAACAACCTATTGAAAGATGTGCCTTCTGATCTAGGACATTTAGCAGCATTAGAACATCTCGAAATGGAGGGTAACCCTCTTGATTGTTCATGTGAAAACTTATTGGCACGCGACCGTTTGCTCGTTGCAAACGTTTATATAGATAATGTCAAATGTGCCTCGCCTTCGAGGTTTAAAGGTAAATCCTGGTTAGAACTGAAATCGAAGGATATCTGCAAAGTTCCTAAAACAGATAACAATTTCATGGATATGATGATGGGAGACCAGCCTTTAGATGCTGTTCAAATAGGCCAAGAGACCACGGCTTTAAAATCTATGCCACTAGTAGCCAAAAGTGATTTAGATGACGGAAATGTGATACAAGGAAGTGATGCTGTAGAAGATGATGATCAACTTCAGTTTTTAAAAGTGGGTCATAATTCGTCACCGTCTCCGTATAGCCACATTGAAGGTTCGGGCGATGGTGGAGATGCTGAGCATACTACAGAGATTCTATTCCTGGAACCAAAAATGGAACGAAAACTCGATAAAGAACTTTTAGCCACTGATGAGGTTATAGCCGCCGAAACTGACCCAACTACTGAAGATCCAATTGAAGGATCTGGAGAGGGTTCAGGTTTTCTGCCATTTGGTATCATATCGGATCATAATATAATTGATGAAACCACCACGGCCACTTATGAAGATTTAAGCCCAGAACCAGTTCATCGCCTTATTGATAACGAAGATGAAAACAAATCGAGTACTGAATATCCTATGTACCCACGTATCACAAACCTTTACCAAGGTGATCCTAAATGGAATGAAGAAACCACTCCAAAGCCTACGACGGAAAAAATGGTGACATCGTCTACAGCGCGTGATACTACTATATCAGAACAAATCCGAGTAACTCATGCATCAGAGGTGCATGGACAACTCCCTGCAGATAACGAAAACCAGGCTCCTCACAAAACAGGAACGTATGTTTGTATAGCCATTATTGTAATATTGCTAGTTGGATTAATTGGATTTGCAATAATCAAAGGGCAAATGAGAAAACGAAGAGACAGAAGGCTTCTAAGGCAACAAAAGAGAGACGTAGAAAAGGCATCAAAAGAAATGGTCGATATGAATAAATCTCTGCTAGGCAAGCCAGCTGGTTTAGAAACCCCTGTTGATAAGAAAGTTAATGGAAAATACGAACTAGTCCCAACACATGAAACACCCCAGAAGAAAGGTGAAAATGGAGATCTAGGTAATGGTGTAAGCCATGGCAATAACAATGGCGTGAGAACTGATAGTCCAAGAGACACAAATCAAAATAAGAGTAGTTCTAGGGACAATAATTTAGCAGATGATAAGCTACAACAACATGAAACATCTTTTGATTCTGAACCTGCGTCACCTGACTCTAGGAAGGATACTAATTCGTTATCAAGTGAAGATATTTTTGTACCTATCAATGATGATGATACTCCCAAACTAAACGGCACTCGCGACTCTGATATATCTCAGCCTCTCATAAATGGGGACCAAAACACTGATTCTGACTTCTTATCACCGTCTCGCGAATACGTGCCTGTGTACTCGCCCGACATGGGACGAGTACGTATAAAGATGACGGAGATGCCTAAACCTAAAACACCTGTACTAGTCACCAGAAGTAGGTCGAATGCTGGAGACATCATCATAACTCCATCAGATGCGGTCAAGTCTACCACTTGAAATCCGGCCACAGTTGCAAGGACAATAACACTTTGTGTATATCTGTGTCAAACAGCAAACACTTCACTATTGGCGAAATACTGTGATTATATTGTGCGTGTAGTTAGGTCAAATCTCGAGTGTGAAGGATTGAAATCGATTCATTGGAGCGTGTGTAAGTCTAGAACCTTTGCTGCCAAAGTGTGTTTGTAGTCGACAGTGCCTTTATTTTAACATTGTTAGTGGTATAATATATTTATAAAAATATATTGCGCAATAAGTAATAAAAATATTTTTATACGTGTAAAAAGTGTTGCCATGTTCATGATAGTTGTAATTGTCTTGTTAGTAATACATGAAATTCATATTGTAGGTCTTCTACGATGATACGAGTATCGACCGATCCATGTTGTTGTACAAACATTGTGTTCTGTGTTTCTGTTCGGTACGCCTATCCTGCGTTATCTATATGTATAGTATAATGGGGTACAATTCTTGAATTGTTAAATTTCAATGGTTGTGTACTTACTTCTACCCTGAGAATATTTATCTAAACAGTAATGTATAACAACGTAAGCTCCAACTGGCTATGTTTAGTTATTGTTTTCTCATTTTCTATGGAGAGATTCATTCTTTCATGGTCTGGCTAAGCATAAGTTCCTTAGTAATTTTATTGAGTTTAGATTTTAAGAATGTGATACCATTTATTATAAGTAATCTGAACTATTTTCCATGTATGTATATAACAATTCAAATTCGTGTATATTTCGTAGATCTTTTTTATGAATTATTTTATTTTGTAACTAAGCAACTGCTTTTAAATTAATTACTCTATATCTTTATGCTTTTACTGACCTAATTTAAATTATGATAATGAATAGTAAACTGTTAAACGTATCAACATTTTAATAGAAATTAAAAATCAGATTTTTAGGAATTTATGAACAAAACCGAACAATAAATAGTTCAGTAAGCAAATATAAATTTAATGTATTTTTATTTCGAAACTATTTTACGATATAAATGGTTGAATCAAGTTTTTCTTTGTTTTAATGTCTCTGCCCTGATCCTTCAATTTCTTAAAACTCCATGAACGTATAACGATGGTAAAGTCTGAAGGTAAAAGAGCAAAAGTTGTGCTTGCTGTTCTGTGATGGCTTTACGGTGTATGTATTTCATGGCGAATCAAATAAATCAATATGAATTGAATAGTACTATCATTCTTTTGGGATAATGGTCACAAAGGTAACTACACCCTACAAATAATCTAATACATGTATCTACGCAGGTACGTAGGTACATATATACTAAAAATATTATAGTATGCTATCCACGCATATGTGACGTATTTATAGAACTTTAATGAAAATAATAATAGTGTTAAATACAAAAAAAAAACTATTTGCTAAGAATGTAATCTGAATGCAATGTTGGCTGTCAGTAGCGACATCTATCGTAAACTAACGCAACCACTAATGTAACGTAGTTATCTCATCATATTTTATAGAAAGTCTATTCTATACTAAAGATATTATTAATTTATAAATTCTTCCTAAAATAGAATTATTCGGAAAAAGCACGACACTGAGTCTGTCGACAATTTGAGGAATGTGTTAAACTTTGTCTACAGTTAGTTCAAGTTATCAGACATAGATGGCGTTTGCGTCAATTACTTAGCCTTCGTTTTGTGGAGGCTATAAGTAAGAAATGTTATGAAAAATACAACACAATAAATCATGTAACATTATTTATTTTCATAATAAAATTCCTAATAACTTAATTTATAATGTTGGTAATAACAAAACTTATAATAGGGTTCAACTAAATGCTACTTAGGTATTCTCATAATCTCTTTCAAAAGTCACTTTCCCTCAGGTTATTGTCACCATTGGAATATCTGCGTGGTCGAGGTCGCAGGGGTCTTTCTAATTCTGCCTGAACTTCAACGGTCACATTATCGTCAGTCTGCGAATCATAGTCGGCATTATATTCGGACATGCGGCGACGACGAGCACCGGGCGATTGGTCTAATTCAGCCACTTCATGACTGCCATACCTACTTATTTGTCTCCTTGGTCTACGTCGCCGATCATTTGACGTTTCAGATAGTTCAACATCATCTAACACACGGACATCTCCGTTCCTCTCAGTTTCTTCAAGTAAATCTCCACTTGACTTAGTTTTCCTTCGACCACGTTTCCTTCGTGTCTTACCCGTACCTGTTTCGTTAAGAGAATGACAAGATGCATTCAATTTTGGCATCGAGAGAGCTTCATCGTAGGATGGAGGCGCAATCAGATCGCGAGGATCTGGGGTGTTGCATAAAGCTTCTTGTTCTGCACGAATTCTCAACTGTCTCAACCTATCTCTTGCTTCTTCAACTTGTCTTTCTCTCTCAGCTTGAATAACTGCTAAACGGCGCTGCATAGATCTCCTTATACAATTTACTAACAGCAGGCACAATGTTAATCCTACAATCATTACGGTTATAAACCATATTAATCCATCTGGACTTGGTACTTTTTCGGTGGGATTCCAAACAAAATAACAGGCTTCTAACCATGTTTGCCCTATTAACGTTAATGGGCTATTACAGACAAGATTGTACGATTCTTCCTTTTTGTTAGGTTCGAGAGTTATGAATTCATAAAAATCATACATATTTCCATCACCACAGTCACATCTCCACATGTTATCGCTTAAATCTAGTCGTTCTAGATATGGATTTGATTCAAAGTATGACCGTCTCCAGATTGTCGTAAATCTATTTCCAATGACGCTTAAGCCTATTAGTCGAGGCAACATGAAGAAGGTGTAATTATTCACGAATGTCAAACGATTATAGTTCAGATTTAAGTACTTTAATGTGTTAGACGATATACTGTCAGGTATATGTGTTAGAAGATTTCTAGACAAATCCAAGTCTACAAGACTCTGTAGTCCTTCCAAAGAATCTGGTCCAATAACGCTTATTTCACAGGAGCTCAAATCAAGAACAGTCACTGAGTTCGATTTCAGATGACCAACTTTCGTGAGATAGTTTCGAGATAGTCTCATTTGTGTCAATACAGGCATTGCAAGTAAGGTATCTTCAGGTATAGTCGCTATTTCATTCCAAGATAAATCTAAATGTTTTATCAAAGTCAGTCCTCGAAATGTATCACTTTTTAGCGAGCCGATGTTATTGTAAGATAAATCTAAATATTCTAATAGAGTGTTATTTACAAACTCATTACTCCTTAGAAATCTAATCATATTGTGGTTGAGGACCGCTCTTCGTAGATTAGGAAATCCTTGCAGGTTTGGTTGCAGTACATTGCAGTATGATATATCTAAATACCGTAAAGAGTCTGAGAATAAATTATATGCGGAAGATGATAGTTCCAAGCGATAATTGTGAGACATTTTCAAATGTACCAGAGATGGTAAGTACATTAATTCGTTATGGTTTATTATGCTGAGAGCACAGTTGCTGACGTCGAGACTCTTTAACGTAGACGATATGAGTCCTTGTATTCGCGTAATGGGATTGAAGTTTAATTTTAGATATTTGATGTTTGCAAGACCACTCAATGCAGATCTTCCGTATACAGCATCTATTTCACACTGCTCCAGTATTAAAGTTTCAAGAGAATTACTAATTATCAGCTCCTGATTTGCCAGGTTACCCATTGTTCCAAATTTGTTGAAGGACAAGTCCAATTTCTTCAAATTTGGTGCTGGTAGGAAGGCTTCATTAGGATTGAGACTAAGCCATGATGTGAAGTAGTTGTGCGATAAATTCAGGTCTTCAAGGACAGTTAAGTTTTGTAGCGCATCTTTAGGTACTTCGTTCAGACGATTGCCACTTATGTCTAAAGTGACCAGATTATAGAATTTGTGTAAGTTCTTGGGAAATGTGGATATTTCATTGTTTGAAATGTTCAGCTTCGTCACCTGAAAAAAATAAAGGTCTGAATGTAACAACGTACTTTAAAATACTTGAGGAATCTCAGAGACAAATAAATACACAGACGCGCTAGATCAACATCTTAGAATGGCTTACTCAAATTTAAAATTTGTTTAAGGATAATTAACCATCAAAATAAAATACCTGACTGCCGAATCCATCAGGCAACTCAGTCAGTCCTCTGCGGGAGCAATCAACGATCGTTCTATCTGAGCTGCAGACACATGAGAAGCAGAGGTCACTAAGCCCTCCATCAAAATCAACTTCTGCAGTCGCTAAGCTGATCAGCATTAGAACACATAGTGGCCAAAGTAATCGAATCATTACGTCTCGATATCATTACTGCCTGGAAAAGATAAACAACTTATTTAATTTTAATCGATTCCGAGAGAACGTTTATCGTGACGCATATTTTAGAAGGAAATAGTATTTTTTTCCCGTCACTTGATATTTATCAACACTTTGTTTCCTGCACAATTGATTAAGATGAAGTGATTCAAGTACTATCATATTTTAAACGTTAGTCATCAATCGATACAAATGTTTTTTCTGATTTGAGTCGTCAGGGAAATTGTCAGGAGTCTCATATCTAACTAGCTTAATTTTGATCTCGACAGCAGTCATGGATAAAAAGTGTTGAATTAATTTAGTGTACCTACGTCAAAAGCACATCACAGAACATCAGAACCTTATGATCGTGTTCTTGTCCTAAAAGTGTATGCCTTACCAAACAGGTAACATGTTCAAAGAAACTCGCAGATTATACAAGAAGATTGAGTATGTAGACTTATATTAAATTAATCCATCGACAGTGGTCGATAAAGCTAGTTACCCTTCTTAAAAAAATCTATCACATTGTAAAACTTTGACACAAGGATGACAAATAAGAACAAACTCAAAGTAAAACACCACACTCTTATTTAAGTGAATCTTAACATCACAAGGAAGGAAAACTGAATCACATTGAACACCTGCTCGATTGAATTTCTTGTCACGCCTCAACTTCCAAACCCTTACGAACACAAAATCAAAGAATCAAAAACACTGTACCATGAATAACCGCTGCATTAGTACATACAACAATTTTATCTTTGTTATCAGCTATTGATAAAACAGTAGGATACTTAAATTTGGGTCGACTTTGCGTATCTGTATCGAAAACGTGAAGCAAATTCAGGACAATAAATGGTAAAGACCTATTTTGCTTTGGGAAAGGGTACCTATTTTATTGCAAGTAAATACTGTAATGAATTCGGGCGTAGTTGAATGGTCTAAATGGCTCATTTAAAACGAATGTGAACTAAGGTATACCCCTTAATTGCAATACATTTTTATACTAAATCAATTAATTGTAGGTACACCTATAATAAATTGTGCAAGAGTAAATGAAATAGTTTTCACCTGTCCACGGGCACTTTCAAGTGTTTGTTGACCTTATTTCGCAGGTGTTTAATTACTTGCTAGTCAAGCATCGACCTATTTCGCCTTATCCTATACTTGTCAGATAAATATTGGCGGTCTGACCATGCCCTAGAATTAGATTTACTCGTTTTCATTCAAGAAATGGATCTGATGAATCTTATGGATTATCTTCACTAGCGGTCAACTATGGCCGACAAATCTATTCAAAAATTTAGAAACAATACACACCTTTTCCACACGATTTAATTGAACACACATTTATATAACTCACATTATCTGTACTTTTCACTTATCTTCACTTTATGTTCGTATGTAAACACCTTAATCTGTGGTTTATGGAACAGTTCTTTTTATTTTAGACGTGTTGTCCCTACGGTGCGATTACATTGTGTGACTCAAATTCATGACGTTATCATTGATGATAAGAATGGCGAAAGCGTATGTGCTAAGGGGCGCGGTAATCTGTACTTAGCTGCCTCCTAAGGATTTCTGTGAATGTTGGGTAATTGTGCGATTTAGCACAGGTACAAAATCATTATAAGAATAGAAATAAAAGATATACGAGTATATTAAAATAACCATGACAGGAAAAAAATATATAATTCGCAACAGGCCTCTAACTAAGATCTTTGCTAAAGTTATTCACAGTCCGATGAGTATTATTGTTGCTTTGAGTTTTTACTGAATGTCAATGTGAATGTGATACGCTATTAAAATATTCTATACCAAATAAAAAACCTCCCTCATCATTTCCATCACACAAAATAATTTATTATTACTTTATTTTTGCCGCCCTTTTTTACTGAGCACAGCGCTATCTGTATTGTCAAGTCTGAACTATGCAGTCACCAATTTTACTACCTGCTGACGTCAAACAGGTAACTCGATGCAGGTCCAGCCCGTTGATAGATGTCGCTATGGGTATCCAAATATCATTTTCGGAAAAAAAAGCTGAGACAGGCGTAGATTACAATAAAACAGCTTAATTCAATTAAACCTAGTTTAATAACATTATAAAACATATGTACAGGTGTCTTAAAAAATAAACCTACTTTGCGTTTATCAATACTTACTTAAAACTATTGGCAAGTCTTTTGTTAGAAAATAAAATCATAGTTAGTTTCTTACAAAATCATTTTTTTTTAAATTGACCGTCAAACCCCAAAATCCACTAACTTCGTGACGTACGAGAAAGTCCAAAAAACTCAGGCAATGGTCTATCCAAGCTAAGCCACAACTATATGGGCCCAGAGCGAGATGGTCCAAGATAATATTGTCTCTTGAAACATCATGCGTTGATTTGATTGTGTATTCAAACTGCGACATGCTTCTACTCATCAATGGCTATCCTGGTGTGTATTTCAATAGGACGCCTCATAGATCGTCTATCACCCAATCGTGGTCTGTGTTCTGTTAGATCACCAATGGATCTAGATCTGCGGTAGTTTCTTGGTTCTTCCTCGTCTACAAAGTCTGGCAGAGAATGGAAAGATGAATTCAAGCGTGGCATCAGTAGCGCTTCATCGTACGTCGGTGGAAGATCCTCACGTAGAGGTACCCGCAATATTACTGACTCGACTCTAGGCTGGCCAGCCGAACCGTTGAGATTCAATTGTGTAGTCTCTGGGGGTGGCCTCGACGGTTCCGAAGTGACAGCCACCAGACCGCGACAGACGCAAGATGTTATTACTATGCCGATAATAACACCTACCATCAATGCTATGGTCGTGAACGAAGGAGTGCTCACCTCCACCGGGTGCCACGTGCGAATGTACGCCTGCTGCCAACTCAACTGCGTTACATTCGATGGAGTATAACAAATCAAAGACTCTCTGTCAACGATTTTAGACGGTTCCTTCGTCAGAAATTCATACGTCAGCAAAAGATTGACGCTGAAACCCTCACAACTCCAACGGTTCCCCTTCACGTAGACTTCCCTCAAAAATGGATTTGAAGAAAAGTGTGAGGTTGACCATACATCTCTAAACTCATTTCCTCTCAAATCTAGTACCGCCAGATGCGGTAGCGACGAGAAGCTGCTATCCGTCAACGAATTTATTGAATTGTAACTTAAATTTAGCTCTTGCAATGTGTACGAAGCGAGGTTGTCAGGGATCTCTTCGAGCTGATTTATAGACAAGTCGATTTCCACGAGCGAACCCATTCCAATAAGAGAATCGACGTTTAAATTTGCGATTTGACAGCTGCTCAAGTGTAGACTTCGCAAAGAAGGAGATTGGAAAGCGGGCACATCGGAAAAGTAATTTCTGGATAAAATGAGACTGTCTAAGTTGTGCTTTCAGAGAATCCAGGCGGCAAATCGTTAATTCTGTTCTCCGATAAGTCGAGGAAATGTAAGTTTGGCATTGTGGTAAATGATCTGTCATCTATGGCGTTTATTTTGTTCTTCGATAAATCTAGATTTTTAATTGAATATTTTCGTCCATTGCTTATCCAAGTATCGTATAAATTGTTGGATAAATTCAGGGTTTGTAAAGTGTCCCAGTCTTGTAAATAGTTGGGAATGGTATGACTTAGATAGTTTCTTGATAAGTCGAGCGTTTCCACTCGAGAAAAATTTTGTAGTTGTGGCGGAAATGTCCTGAAGTTGTTGTTCGATAACAGCAACACTTGGGCCTGAAAAAAGAAATAAATAGGTTTAGATCACATCGTGTGATACAGCTCATGTTGCTAGAGTGGAGTTACTTATGTTATAGAAAGGAGAATTTTTGGCAGGACTTCATTCAGACACATACTTTAATTTTGCTGATATTTATGTAATCAACTGACATATTACTTTCACAATATTATGTAAGTATGTTGATTTATTTAAAGATATTAATTGATATAATTAGAAATGAATGTCCTTGAAATTATGTCATATCATTCAGATAAAATTTAGATACTGTGCAAACGCTGCATGTCAGGTATTTTAAATTTTATGGATGTCTTGATAACCAGATCAATTAATTTGTTTGAAACGTTATGATTATGATGAAATGAAGCAATAACACAAAATTCTGATTTTATCCTATTACTTGTATCCTAGCATTTCCTGCCTACATAAGACTATCGGTTATCCTTATTTTGCTACCTTATCGGCCTGTCTGGTTTCAATGTCAAAACTACTGAACTTTTTAAAAATTTTGATAATCAGGTAGTCTAATCTTGAGGAAGGTCACATATTTTTCATCGCGGTGATTTAGTTAGGTGAACACACAGAGATAGTAATACTTACACTGTAGTCCAAGTCATCAGGTAAATCCTTAAGTCCTCTATTAGCACAGTCTAGATGCAGTAGACCGTTCAAGGTATACGTTCGACACGGCTGGTCTTCTAGGTCCTGCTCATCTTCTGCCTGTCGCTTCACTACTCCTGCAGACAGCAGGGTTGGCATCAGCCATAACAAGAGTGCTGTTAGTATCACATCTGGAACGGAACAGGTATTTGTATCAGTTATTGGTTCAAGGTAGAAAGTAGCTGTTATTTATTAGGATATTTTTTTAAAGACGTGTCTGTGATCACTTTTGTCATTGTACTTATGATTATGAGATGAAGAGTATTTTAGATCTTGTGGGACAAATTGACCAAACAGTGACCCAAATTGGTTAAGTTGGTACGGTAATTTGAAGGATAAACAAAAAATATTTATACCTACTAACTGTTTCTTTGATTATAAAGAAGGGCAAGCTGAATTTTTTAATGAACATATAAGAGGCTTGTCTTTTAAAGTAATATCACTCTAACATTATCCTAATCTATCGGATAAAGACCTCCATGCATCACTAAATTGAGAGATATATGTATATTTTCCTGTGATTATTATCAGATATTTGATAAAATAATGTTTTATTATCTATGACGTCTATACTATTTTTACCTAATTTTGGTATTTAGTATTTATTGTGTAGCATTTCAGACCACCTAATAAGAAACCAAAATGGCATTATGGACGGACAAACTTATCTGTTTTTTTGCAGATAAGGAAAGAAACTGTTAGACAACAGTTTTAAGGAGGTCAAGGAGCAAGTTTCCAAAAAAGGTCACTTTCCGGCAAGATAACTAAGTTGAAAACGCTTGCTGATGTTTCAATAATACCTACATCCGTAGAATGGAAGATTATCTACAGTAATATGGCTGAACCACATCCTGGCAAGCTATAACCACTATTGAAAGTAATAACAAGATCAGCACATAGCTTCAAGGCAGAAGCAACGCTACTTGGCAACAAAAATAAAAATTGAACAATACCACTACTTGAACCAACCAAAGCTAATGATGACTCGTCAATCAAATTCGAAAAAGGCAACTCCTTGGACTCCACAATGCTAGTGAAATGACAACACAGAAAAACTACCGTCATTTCCCCAAACTAAGATATCATTGCTCTTGACCGAGTTATGGTCTAAAGTAAATTAGCACAATAACACTAAAACTGATAAGATCATGAATTTCGAAATTATTTATCTGGAGGATTGCCATCTAGGTACATCTGTTTTCCTCGTATAAGAGTAGATTATTTCTCAAGAGATATACTTTATGTTTATACTTTATCTTCCCGCTCAAAATGTGACTCAATTGACCGATGAAGAAACAAAATTGCAGATAAACGAATTAAGTTGACAGCAGAATTAGACAATGCTACTGACTGAACCCATGATGCACTAACAGACCTACGTTTTTCAGGTTTATTTGCCAAAAAGTATCCCTTTAGACTACCGGTGCTCTGCAAACTTTTAGTAGGTCAAATGTTTGGGCTCAGAAATCAGTATGAAGATCAATGGTAGTATGCAAATGGCAAAGATTTAGTATTCAGCTGGTATCAGACCAAATGAAAAATTTTACTGGAATCAAGAACCTAACCTGGAGAGGCCTATGTCCAGCAGTGGACTGCTATAGGCTGATGATGTATGTATGATGTATGAAGAACCTCTTTAAAAAATGCCAATCATCGGGTCAACTATCGGCCAACTGTTTAGTCTGCAGTATGCGGGTACTCTCAGAGTACAAATTGCTAATATGCAAAATACCTCTGTACATATCGTATGATAATCGAAATCGACCTACTTCCTTAAACTTGACATTCATTATATTGATATGAATGAATACACTCGTGTTCTGCTTTGCTAGAAAATTTCTCTCGTGAAAAACATGCAAAATCTGGATGCTACCACATTTAGTTGATGCATTTGACTCAAAAATCTTCATGTAGATACAAGCAAAGGGAAGTATTAATGTTGTCTATCATCGGTAGCACGTGTTAATCCGTAGTAGATAAAACATATACCTAAGATTACTGACTAACTGTAGGGTATGTAGATTAGCTTAATATACATAGATGATATTAAGAACATTAGTGAGATCGAAGACTAAATTAAATAACAACAATAGGGCATCATATCATTTGCCTAGTCCAGTTCCCTAGCCCAGTTCCCTAATACTCGTAGCCTGACTAATTGTGGACCACTAAAGAATAGAATATGGTACGCCAAAGGAGATCGTCAGCTGTCTTTCACCCTTTTCAGCCCCCAGCCTCATAAATATAACGACTAAAGAGCGCATAATACTACGTTTTCCAATAGTTTTAAATTAATTCTATTAATTTAAATATGAAACGGCAAAGAAAAGAGTAAAACTCGCTTTGGAAATTGCTTACACATGTCGTACAAGGACGCATTGTCAAACATTATCTTAAAACACCGCTGCGTATGTCCCAGTACAATAAGCAACAGATTAATTTAAACCGTATTCACTAAATAAATATAACCTCTATGTGTAAGAATATAGAGTTGAAAATTGTTTGAGGAAACACGATTTTATTCATACATAATTTCAGTGCAAAAAATTCGAATGAATCGAACAGAATTTTCTATAAGCCGGTATTGTCGTAGTACTCACCGGATGCCATTGAATATTCGAACTTATACACAGTTTATCGGCACATTTTCACATATTTAAAGCACTCGATATTATTACGAATATTATCGTCGAACGTACAGCATGTCCGTGAATCCTGAAGCTGAAAGTAGTCCAATGGAAATAACAGTCCACGAAAATGTATCACTTCACTGACGTTCGTGAGTATTGCTTTTGTAATGGTAAAGATAGTACAGTTAGCGATACAAGGTGGGTTTCAGAATTCATAGGATTGTCCATCATGTACAGGTTGATGTTTTTTAATTATTGTATGAAGTGTATTTTTACATAGAGTGTGATTAGAGTATCGGAGGGAGCTGTTAAGTAATGCGTTGAAGGCTACATTTTTGACCGATTTATCAACACAGAGCTTTCCTTTTCTTTTAAAAGCTCGAGGCATATAATAAGTATTTCATATATTTTTATAATCTTTTAATATTTATTAAATTATTCTTTTAGGTAACAAATAACATTTTTTTCAGCTGACGCAATCAACATGGGATTAAATGCATCATTGTAGAGAAAAATGCTTCGGCGAGTGAAGCCATTGAACAAAGTCAAAGTCAAAATCATTTATTAAAATAGGCTAATACGATTAGCACTTTTTAACGTCAAAATTTTACAATGACAGCACCCCCAAAACGCCCCCCTTTCACCACTTCCTAGTGTTATGGCTGGAAAGAAGAAGTGGTGAAGAACAAACTTCCCAGCAACACAGCTGTCTATTACAATTTAATTATTATTAATTTATTTTACAATTATACAATTCTATTTTATCAATTATTAATTTAAAACACCGAAAAATACAAAAAATAAAGCACTTTTGTTCCACTTCAGAGCTGCCATCTGCGTTTATCTGTGAAATAATCATTAACATTATAATATGCCTTTTTAACAAGAATTTCTTTGATTTTGTTTTTAAAAGAACTGTCCGTTAATTCCAAGAGATGAACCGGAATCCTGTTATAAATGCGTACACAAAGCCCCAAAAATGAACCGTGCACCTTATGTAGACGATAATTAGGTGCGGTTAACTTATGTTTATTTCTAGTATTAAAATGATGTACGTCGCTGTTTTTACTATATGAATCTAGGTTTTGCCTTACGTATATTATATTGGCATAAATGTATTGAGACGCCACAGTCAGAATACCAATATCCTTAAACCTTTCCCTAAGGGGAGACTCTAGCACCAAGTTTGTATATAGCACGGACAGCGCTTCTGTAGTACGAAAACATTCTCGATATCGGCAGCATTGCCCCACATAAGAATTCCGTAGGACATGATGCAGTGAAAATAAAAAAGTACACCAGACGCGCCGTGGCTACATCGGTGAGAGCTCTTACTTTCCTGACAGCGCAGCAGAGCTTAATTTACCCGTGATGCCAGTTATATGCTCACCCCATTGAATTTTAGTCTACTGTTATCCCTAGAAAAGTCGTAGCATGTACCGTTTCAAGTTCCTCATTGTTCAAAATTACACCGGGACCGAGATTTTTACATTAGGCAAAGCAAATTTAATACATTTTGTTTTCTTCGTATTCAAAACTAAATTATTGGCTGTAAACCATTGCGTTACTAGTGAAAGACAAGAATTCACGTCATCAAAATCTACTCTATTCCTATCAACTTTAAAAATTAGAGACGTGTCATCGGCAAACAATACTACATCACACAATGATTTTAAATAATATGGCAAGTCATTAATGTATACAAGAAACAAAATGGACCTAAAATCGACCCTTGCGGCACGCCCAAACGAACGGGTAGATTGGAAGATTTGACACCATTAACGTCAACACATTGCATTCTACCGCTTGAGCTAATAACACTAAGTGCGCTGTCTCTAATACCATAGTACTTTAGCTTCTGGGTAAGCGTTTCATGTTGGACGCAGTCGAACGCTTTAGAAAGATCACAGAACACCCCGATAGCATTCTGTGACTTCTGCACTGAATATATGTTTCAGTAGAGCAACTCCGGCATCCGTTGTGGAGCGACCCTTTGTAAAACCGTATTGATCCGCATGTAAAATATTGTATGAATTAAAATGCCGGAGGAGTTGATTTAAAATTAGCTTTTCAAAAATTTTGCTCAACTCGGGCAGAATTGAAATCGGTCTAAAGTTGCCTAGATCGTTCTTGCTCCCGGATTTAAAGAGAGGTATAACTTTACTGTATTTCATAAGTTCAGGAAAGGTACCTGAGTCAATGCATCTCATTAAATATACGAGCTAAATAGGGCGCAATATCGTCAATAATACAGTTTAAGACTTTAACAGAGATACCCCATAAATCACCTGTCTTTTTTGAATTTAATGACTTGAAGGTTCTTACTATGTCATAAGGTGAAATATAACTAAAGGTAAATGTGGCTTCACATTGACTAACACTACTACGTAAAAGTTTTTCGGCGTTGGTGGCAGAGGAGTCTAAGCCGCTAGTGGTCTTGATTGGAATATTAGAGAAGAATGTGTTAAATTCGCGAGCTACATCAGAATCTTTCTCGTAAACTTGATTCTCATTAATGATTTTATACTGATTATCACGCTGTTTGATTTTCCCGGTCTCGCTATTTATAATATTCCACGTCGCTTTTATTATACTCTTACTATTCTTAATTTTATTACTGAAATACATTGATTTTGCCGCATGACAAACTTTTTTAAACAATTTAGAATAATTCCTAACATATCTAATAAAATTTTCATCAAAATTATAATTTTCATTTCATATAACTCATACAGCTTAGCTCTACTCTTGTAAATGCCGGGGAAGCCCACTCATTGAAGTTAGTTTCTTTTAGTACGAGCGTTTTGGTTTTAAAACTAGAATTAAATTCGTATTTTATTATATCAAATAGTGCTCCGTACATTAAATGGGGATTGTTTTATTTAATATTTCATTGTCTAGTTTCGCGTTAATATTATTTTTAAAACTATTAAAACGACTGGTTGTTAGGGCCGACATGTTATTTCCCGCTTGATTTTATTCTTTTATCAGGAAACCGTGCCAGTTGACCACGGGAAGGAAGGCCACTGGTAATCAGAGTCTCTGTGGCGCTACAATTAGTAAATATATTATCTAAACAGGTTGACGAGGTTGCCGTAATTCGAGTTGGTTCTAGAAATAAATTTACTAAGTTAAATGATTTAAATAAGTTTAGCAACCTTGTAGTTAAAGAAGATGATTCTAAAATATTAACATTGAAGTCACCGCAAACTAAAAGTGATTTACTAGTGGAATTAAGTTTAGAGAGAGAATTTTCCATTACTGATTCAAAAGTGTTAAAATCACCTGAAGGAGGCCTGTATACACAAATTATAACAAACTGCTCCAGTTCAACACATGATAATTCTACATTGCGCTCGACTGATAATTTTACTATATCTGAACGTTCCTTACACTTTAAATTATTAGTTACAATTATAAGAGAGCCACCATGGATGGCTTCCTTTCTAACGAATGAACTTTGTACTGTATAATTACTGTTATTAAGGAATATTATTTCACTATTTCTGTGCCAGTGCTCAGTTATGCACATAACTTGTACCATATAATGTTCAATGAATAAACTTAATTCTAAATCCTTGCCGGAAAGGCCCTGAATGTTTTGATGTACAACATTCAGTTGATGTACCCACCCTTTGTCGCACCATGTAGTTTAAACTATCAGGTGTATCAATAGTTGTATTAGTAGAACTACTATATTATTAAAAGAAGAGGTTACCGTAGTAGAACCCGGGTCAATTTGTATATTATTTGCTATCAATATAGCAATTTGTTGTTTATAATAAAACTTAGATACATTGTATCATTTGTCACTACAAAATTATTTATAAATTTATTTGTATCAAAGTACATTATTCTATTATTGTATTGCCTAGTTATATTGTACATTAATAGGTTTAAATTAAATATGTACTGATTTTGGTCTATAGTATAATTTTTAGAATATGGTAAGGCACAGATTATAAACTTGCAATTTGTTGTATTATTTAATTTTATCATTGATTCAACACTTTCTATTATATTTTGTTTTTTGACTGCTAGACTATCTCCAAATAGCATAATGGCAGTTGAAGTGGTATTAAGGTTTGTCAATTTAATTGTTTCTATTATCTCATTGTAGCTGGCACCGGGTGAACAATTGTTTATTATTTTACTTTTACAATATTGAGAGATTAATTTACCAAAACCAAGACCAAATCTATCAGAAAATATTTGTGATATATTGTTTTGATTTTCCGAATTATTATTATATGAAATGCTTGATGGTGGAATATTGCACTGAACATTGACAACAGGTGGTATTATGTCACTGTTCACTGACTGCATAGTACTAGGCGAAGTTAACTCTGGGTCAGCTTGTACTGCTGGTTGTGAACAAGTACAGTTGGTATATTTATTTTTAAGAGAATCAAGACGGTCCATATTTTCACTACCTAACTGGAGCAGCTCATCGGTAGCCAAAATATGTGCCTTTACTTGATATTGGGCTGTCTCATATTTGTGTGTAATTTTGTTAATTCGCGTTGCAGTTCAAGCATTTCCTGTTGCAGAACTAGTGTGTCTTGGTCATACATTAGCCTACTTTGTAAAAGTTGGTTAGTGCACAAATTTAACTGATTTTTCAAGTCAACTTTAGTTTTAAGTAAATTATTTAATTTATGTGTGGATTTATGTTTATGACACACTTTCTTAATTTTTTGTATCAATTTGTTTAATCTTATGTATTTTTAATCTTTTGTGACTCAAATTATTAATATGAAGTGGATTTGAAGTAACAAGCTCACTGAAAAGGCGGTGAGTGGCATCACTTTCCTGTTGTTGTTGGGTTTGCTTGAAGCATATTATTGACTTGTGAGCATCATTTAAGCTTGTCTCCAGTACCTTAATGCGACTCTCATGAGCATCACTACATTCACTAAAAGAACCTACAAAATCCTGTAACCTATCCCGCTGATCCAGCACATCCATATATTGGATGTGTAATTCTGCAAGTTGAGACTTTAATTCAGAGTTTTTACTAATTATTTTCTGAATTTCTTCCTCGCTGTCATCACGTTCCCTTAACAGTTGTTGACAGAGCTCTTCGGATGTTTTGAGCTTTTCCAGGGCTAACTTCAGTTTCACCTCCATGTCCTTGGCAGTGGCCTTCCTTGTCATAACGAACATGGTGTCAGGTATTTACTGAAAGCGTGGAGTAAACAAGATGAGAAAGACAGAAAAGAATAGTTTTAGGTAATAGGCTTAGGTGTTCGAATATTTAAAATATGAATTTAGTAGTTTCAAGATTATATAGCATGGAAAAGAATGAGTTTGATTTAATTGATAGAAAATTAAGTACAAAATTGAAGTGTAGCTATAGATTTTGTTAACATATATATCTATAATTTGCCTTCAATGTGTAATGTAACAGAAGTTACTGTTAAAGGAACATGTAACTTATATGAGAATCAAGAATGTATTGGGACTTCTTTAGTTTTATTTGATTTTAATTTTTAATTTTCTAAGATAAGGTAGGTTACAAAATTGATATTATTTTTTATTTTTTTTCCGTTATTCTCACTTTTATAGTAAATAACATAATCTACTGCACGAGAATTAGTATAATAAAGCGTGTTACAGTTATAATAGAGAGATACTTCCCGTTAAAATCCGATTTATTTGAACCGAGCGGTTGACAGCTGACCGGCTCCGTGTTGTGTAGATTTTTACGAGTTTTCCTTTTGCAATAACGTCACAAACATTTGTACACTATATTTACGACTATTACTATTAAATTATCAACTTTTTAGGGCGATTTAGCTAATTATTCTATTTTATTACAATTTTTAATTATACAGCTGATTTTTGAACACAGACTGTATCATCAACACCTCCATTGAACTTTTCCATTGAAAAGTAAACAGCATGTATCCGAATACCCTTATCGACGTTGTCTTATCACTGATTACTTATCGACTTATCGTCAACGCAAAGAAATATTCACCTCGAAATATATGTGAATCACTAAACGTACTTACTTTGCCTTTCCTTACAAGTGCAATTGTTCAAAATATTTAAAAAGAAAATGTATAAAATATTTTGAACACATTGTTGGTGGAGATATTTTTTAGATAATCTGTAGGTACTTTAGAACGTAGGCCCCGTGTAATTAAAGATAAGATAAAGTTAAAAGTAAGTCAGGTGTGATGTTTGCAGCGCATTGTCACTGTTCATGACGGCTGAATTAGTTCTGATAGAGATCTGTCAAAATTGAGAATATATTTTGTAACTAGAGGTTTTCCGCGGTTTTATATTCTGAGATAATTTACCACATATAATGTTTCCTTCCTACTTCTGGTAATATTAGGTAAGCTATGCATGCATATAGCTGGAATAGGTTGCTTGTGCATGTAGATAAAATTAGTGGAATTTTAATCAAACTCGATACTTTTTTATTTCTATGAAAATAAATTATATTATTTTAAGGTTAACCTACATTTGAGCGCAGCCAGTAGAATCAGCCAGTAACAAATTGTTGATTACTCTTATCTAAATAAGACAAACAATTCCTTTTAGGCTTGCCTACTGTTATGTACCTATTTGTTGCTATGCGGCTTTTTAATCTATATTACTGTAACTGTTACAGCCTTTTTATCGTCCCACTGCTGGGCACAGGCCTCCTCATACAAGGAGAAGGATGAGCGCTAATCACCACGCTCAAAGCGGGTTGGTGATTTCAGACTTTACAGTCCAGGTTTCCTCAAAATGTTTTCCTTCACATTTTTATCAATCATTGGCGTCCAATATATACTTAGAAAGTACATACAAACTTAAAAAAAATGCATTGGTACTTGCCTGACCTGGAATCGAACCCACACCCTCATACTCGAGAGGTTGGTTCTTTACCCACTAAGCCACCACGACTTTTTTTACCTACTAACAATGGAAATAAAAACTTACTTACTTTTAAAATATGACTGCAAACAATCTTAGCTCTGTATTACGGCAAAAGGAACTGACCTAGATTTTATAGCAGAAGAATAAGTTTCTTGGCGCATCACCTGAAGTAAAAATGTCAAAGGTTTCGTTAGGTTTTGGTATGAAAATCTCCTTGGCAATTAATTAATCGAATTAATCATAAATAATATTGAGTGAAATATTTTTCATGTACCTTTGTACCTTTACCGTAAGAATGTAGGTCATCTCACTGCATGCATATTAACGGCAATAGTTCGAACAATCCCGTAGCTTCCGAACCTAATCAAACAAAATCAAACCATAAATAAAATCAATCTTTACTTTATTTATTTACCTTTCCAATATTTTCATAAAACACCTTAAAATCCTAAGTGCTACGGATTAATAAATACAGGTGTCGGGTTCGAAAAACGCGACACGTACAACTCATCACGGTTGTCTGAGCTCGTTTGTTCCACGGATGTTTACCTCCCCCCCTCTCCGTGAAGTTAGCTCTCAATGGGGGAGGTCGAGATGCTCTGATAAGCCCCATCGATTAGAATGAATGTTCAAGCTGCATCGCTTGAGTTGAGATGAAGTTCTAAAGATCTTGAAGGTTTTAGAGTTCGATGTTTTAGACGATGATGGTGATGGAAATTAGAATTTTTATTGCCCAATATTTTTTTTATTTTGAAATCCTAGCTGTTTGTTTGTAATAAAAGTGGAATGGTTTTGCACTGACGTGATGCTGCATAGCTCATGTATTTTTTTATCCAACTTCTTTATAATCACTGTAAGTATTATTTATAATTTTAAACCTGATCTAGCATCTTCCTAGCTCATGCAAAAAGTCCATGTAAAATGTGTAATCAAAACTTTAAAGATATTTCGTAACGTTTCCGTTTCGGCGGCAAGTTCAATAAATAAGGATAAAGCCCATTAGAGACGGTCCAGCAAATCTTCGACCGCCGAACGCCACTTACTTAGACTTAAAGTGTTCCGGGGAGCTATTTTGTTAAAGATTTGGGATTGCTACGTCCATTTTGAGATATATTTCGCTACAACTAACCGACGTAATTTTGTCTGCCACCGGATTTGCCCAGGGAGAGATTGGTGGCCTTTTTGCCTCACTTTCCGGGTCAAGATATTTACAAAAATACGTCTAAGTTGTTCCTTTAATACTTTTTAGAGAGAAACGATTTCTTAAAAAAGCATTTTGGCTAGAAATATTGATTGGTTGATGTTTATGAGTAATTTGGGTGGGCAGAGATTAGGGATTTATCAGGCTTCTTGCCTTTTCGAAGTAATGGCTGAAACCGGATTATTTCAAATCTTAGCATCGATAATTCTGATTGAGATCACTTAATTAGAAAATTAAATCGAGTATTAATTAATATAACAAAAATAGAGGGCTAAGATTGAATAGGTAACGAAAGATTTTAATCAATGCGAGGTATCTACACACACATAAATTAAATAGAATTTAATCAACAGCGCATTCAGCAAAACATTCGAAATATAATCTGAAACAAATAAAAAACAATAAAACATCATTCACAATATCAATTGGGGATCAAAACGTAGTATTAGAAGGCGAGGTATTGCTGACCCTTCGAGTGGGGATCAGGGAAATATGATATGTGCGGTCCGTATTTATTTGTGCCCACTAAGGATTTGCCCTTCGTCCGCTAAGCCGGTTGACCCGAAACGAGATGCCAATTTGCTTTATTGACTTCTTGATCTGAATGTTTTGAGGTTTGTAAGTTATTGTCTTCTTTATGGTTCGCAGCTTTTTCTATAATTTCATAGATTCGATGAAAGTCTGGAGTATCGTTCATTTTCTTAGGATTTCTAAAGCTTATTTATCGTATCGTAAAGTTATCTTCGATGCTTACATTATTATTGGTAATGCTTTGACGTTCTTGCGTCACTTCCTGCAAAGTGGCCTTGATGACTGACAAATGATGCAAATCTTTAATATTTACAAAATGTTGATCGACGTTTGCACAAGGTAAACATAATATTTTTTAATCTTTTTTTACATCAGTCAGTATTAGCTAACGTGTGCCTACAGAGTTCAAGAACCATAATGCCTTGAGCTGCCTTTCAGACAATTGATACTCAAATGGGTTCAAAGATAGCTAAGACGAGTCCCCTTTCAGTATTCAAATAGATCTGACAAATAAGAAATTAGGAATATATTTGAATATCTGCTGAATATTTGCCATTATTAAAGGAGTACCCGTTCGGAGTCGACTTTGTCTCGGTCTGAATCCGCTACTTCGCCCGTCCTCCGCCTCAAATGTCAATCCTTTTATATTAGAGATGAGACATCGGTCGATAAAACGCTATCGACTTTTTGTTCCAGAGACTTTTAAAAAACACATTGGACTTATATTCATTTCGTCATGTGATTTTTTATTTACTGAACTGTACAGTAAAGCACAGTAAAATATCAAATCTACGGTTAATAAACACTAAATTTTAATACAGCGTATTTCGTACAATTAAATATCAATATGATTTTTAAAGCTAAGTTATTACTTAAATTGTCTTTAGTTGTGAGAGTAGCTGCTTCGAGCTAACAAAACTATGCACCTGTGAGCTTTTAGGAACATGACATAATGCGCTGCTCTCTAACTTACCTTAATTCATATAATCATAGTTACCAAAATAAATCTTGAATTATCCTCCTCTCATATACCTACTCCAAGATAAAACCTTAAAGCACTGTACGGTAATTGTACCTATATTAACTGACACAAAAACATCGATACCACCCACATCCCTAAACCGTTCACAACCGTTTTAAGTATTGATGGCAGCAGAATAAAACAGCATTGAGTCGATGTCGCATCCCTAAACCTTGGAGTCGGGAAACAGGCTTATTCGTCCGATGAGTGCTATCGCTCGTGGCCTTTCAGCCCCACCTCCCACGGGAGCTCAGCCTTTTACAGTGTGTACCTGGCTTTATGCGATCGACTTTCAATATGAATTTCAGATGGGTTATAAGATTGCACGCTTTGTACCGCAAAACGTATTTGATAAATGCTATTCGATGTTCGAATTTTTGATGTATCGATGTCTGAGTGTGTTGTCTTGAAGTTGTAGTTTTATTCATTGTTCTCGACTGTAATAAATAATACGGTATGCACGGAATTGAGTTTAGGTTATGGATGATAAGTCGCTCAAAATACTAGAAATGAAACTGGCAACTTTATGGAGTAAGTATCTAGTGATAACAATTTTGGAATTTTAATACGTGTCATCTAAACACGGCTAAGCAAGGCATGTTGGTATGAAAGTACTACAGACCTATGTGTACAAACTACAAACACATAAATATTAAAAACATCTTGTTGAATTTGTATGCAGTATCGACATTTACGCGACGCCTCGTACCACATCGGTTTCAATTTGTGTTCAGATGTAAACACACTGTTTATCGATGTTCAAACTCGTGTAATGAACACAATCGCGAACTTTCCTCACGTCATTTTTACCTTGCAGCCAACATTACCTACCGTTCCCCAATTTGTCCGTCGGGAAACTCGACAGAGAAGTCATAACGTAAATTAAATACGCTTTGATAAATTTTTGCTAGAAGCCACGTCTTAGTTCAGAGCTCGTGTATAAGTTTTCATAAAGTTATAGTTTCTCAAAGCCCGTCTCGAAACTGTGGAACATTCCAGAAAATGGAGAAGCAAAGCATCGGAGTGAAACGTAGACGCCGGCTGAGGCGGAATAAAGTTGACATTTTTGCAAAGCTACGTTAGAATTTCAACAAAATTAAATGTGGCACTACACGAAATGAAAATAGTGTGAGCGAGGCACCCCCTCCCCCCGCTCCCCGACACGCCTCGCGCCTCGCCTCGCTTCTCGCCTTCATTTTTGTTGAGAATTCTCAGACGAGAGTTTATTTTGTAGTTACTCTGCTTATGCAATGGTGATTATTAGCTCGCCAAATTGGCTTCTAACCTGGAGCAAAATGTATTTTTATATAAACAGTTCTTTGATACAAAGTAAGGTACAATACAAATACCACGACGAAGCCTATCGTGAGAAATCCTATTATTCAGTCTAAAATCCCCCCTTCCTGAGAAAGCATGATTGTTAAAGGTTTAAGATTCCTTCACAAGAGCTAACTTGTGGAAATTAAATAGGTCAATGACGATTTCCTGAAATTCAACTTCCATACAGTTATGACACCTTCCGTATAGCTAATCAGGTAACTTCTTCTTTATCAAGAGCACAAAATATATTTTCTAAGCGTAATTTTAATTTCGTCCACCAATACCACTGGCATCAGTTTTTGGCAAATTTTTGGCCCAGCATTGCGATGCAAATGCAAACGAGATGCAAGTGCACATTAGCGGAACGAATAACCTCTGTCGCGGCGACTATCGCGTTCCACATAAACTACCGCGCACATTACCGACCTGAGACACACTGCGAGAACCAGGGAACAACATGGATCTTCTTTCTATCGTGGTTTTTCTAGTTGATACACTAACGTACGTCTAGAGTTTGGTCTGCAGGATTGTTCAAAAGAGTTACTCTTACCTGATACTGGTTCATAAATAAAAGGAAACAGGGAACAAAGGAACAGGGTGGGTTTTAGTCAGTAGGAACCTAAGACTCCCTCACGTTGCACCTCCAGCGGGAGGGAGCCAATAATGAAAGTGAAGCTGGACTTTATTAGTAAGTACAAGATGGTATAATAAACGAATGTCGACTGATGATGATCATGACTATTGCAGATCCGAAGAAGTAACGTCGGACTTGTTAAGACTTTGATCACAGGTGATGAAACGGTTACTTTAGTTGCTTCAGTTACTTAATGGACAATACTACTACGGTTGGAGGTCTTTGATACTTCTTCCAGTCCGCAAAACAGTTCAAGAAGTTCTTGTACACACAGACGAACAGTGTGTCTTTCAATAGACCATCAAGAGCGCACTATCGTAAGGCTAATGTGCCCTGATCGTAGCTTACGAGTTTCATGGCTGTTTTACTATTACGACTGGCACTTACAGACGCTACTTTTATTACAACAATTACGAAGATATGTAAACTGGTACACTTATGTAATTATGTTGGCTTTGTGTTTGGGGATGCTACAATGTGAGCTCTAGATACATGAGTAATTATGTAGTACCTAGTGCAATGTCCTATGCAGTTACTATGTACAAAAAATGTGTTATAAGCCAGAAATATGGCTAATCAATTCTGCCCTTAATACCCATAAAATCACTAACATCATCACGATTAATCAATTCAAATTCAATCCAACTCCAATTATCAAATGTCGATCATTAGGTAAAAATCAAAACACCAAGATAACAAGTCCTGAACGTAGGCTTATGACGTCATTAGTCATTCAAGCTCCAACACTAAGTGAGTAAGGTATCTGTACCATTTATCGGCCCAGTTGAACTCCCAGCTAAATGTCGTCCGTAATTGGCGCCGGTCCATCTGCAGGCAATTAGGAGACGGCGCGTTTTAAAAGATCCATATTTATTCGCCAAGCCGTAGCTACCACTGTAAATGTTTTGCACTGCCCTGATTACACTGGTTACGCAATAAATTGGAGTATTTGCCTCATTTTGGTGTTTGGGTCTGTGTGAAAATGAGCCTGTGTATGTGTGTGTGAGGCTGTGCTTACTATGTGTATTAAAAATGAAATAAGATAAATATGTTGACAGAGCATAACAAATAATCAAGCTTTGTTTATATTTTTTTTCTCAAAGTCCATTGTTATATGTTATGTGTAAAAGAAAAATAAATAAACTTGCAATAAGTGATTAACGCTTACTTAACGCAAGTTGTGTGAGAGGAGGCCTGTGCCCAACAGTGGGACGATAAAAAGGCTGTAACTATAAGTAGATGGAGAGGCATATAACAAAGGTGTAAGTTACCATTAAATCATTCTTACCAATATCTAACTTTCAAAACTAAGGCGCACTTTAATTAACCATCACTCAAATATTACACAATGTACTTATGTACCCGATACATTACAGTTTGCATAGAACGTTAGCAAGTCTACCGGTCAAACCAAGGAGGCCTAATGCACAAGACGATGCCGCCATATTGAATTAATAAGCTCCCAACGTTCCAAATTCAAAAGCTTCCACGCCGCTTTCTGGATGATAATGACCTCTTGCATGCGGCCAGTAACTCAAGCAAACTTGTCTATGCCTTAACAAACTTACTTTTTCGTATGTCAAAAATGCCCTCTCCCGTATCACAGGCTTATAAGGTTCAATATACCATGTCAGTGGAAGTTATTGACTGAAGATGGCGGGTTGTCGTTTAGTATTGGACGTTAGAGGTACAATGCACTAATTATATCAGTATCTTAGAAAGCCCCTAACCAGCCCCTTAACAGTTTTCCACGGTATCGGAGAGGCATTAGTGCATTTCCCAGTAATGCTTCTAAAGACGGTTGGCGCACGATGACCGAGGAGTTCGGTGGATGGCACTAGAGTTTAACCGTTGATTAACTTAAGTATAGAATATTATGGATTTTTAATTATTATATTGGTAGTACTTTTTGCTATTTACAATAGTTTACTTGATGCATAGACCTGGAGATTACCATTAAAACACAAAACACTTTACCACTTATAGATTTCAGCACTAGCTTACACAAAAAAGACTTCTTTCTACTGGTTTTTGTAAAATATCTAAGCTATAAACAGCAATTAAAAAGCCCTAGAAAATATTTTTCACATAAAAGCCAGAAAGAGAATTAATACCACTTTTTATACATTGAATACCACTTTTCGGCCAGCAAACCCACACGGCCCAACTATTCTGGGTCACCACTCCGACCGTAATGTCAATAATATTATGTGTGATCTTACGATCAACCTTCTTAGTAGCAATTATTGCTGCCAGTATTCCGCGTTTAGGCAAGTCTGTGGAATGATTTGAAAATCGAAACGGATTTTTTAAATTCAATTTTGGAATTAATTTCTCTTATATTTAAATCAGCTTCTTTTCTGAGGCGTTTTTATTCGTACTCAGGTTATTATTAGCTGTCTAAATATATCTAGAGTCAAGCAGAGCCCACATAAATAACAATTTACGTTTTCTGTTAAAGTGTGTTGTGTGTCAAAGAACTGATTATGTACTATTATTATAGTTCGGCCGCTCAGAGAATGCGTTTCTGACACATCGCGATTGAACTGACGACGTAACTTTGTAATGGCGTTGCAGTACGATAAAAATATTTTTGCTGGTTGTTTATCGTTTTAACAATTGATGAGCATTAAAACAACATTATTATATCAATAATAATCAATGAATGTTGTAATTCTGTGCCAAATTGAGTGTCAAATAACTTGGTAAACAATATTTTTCTAAATCTATACTGCGCTATTACAAGGTTATGTCAGCGCTTTATATTTGTAGTGCTGTGCTAAAAATAACAGGCAAGTATCGTAATCTGTTCTGGTTGATGGTTCTTATACAGTTATACTTATAAAATAATACGTTTTGTTTTTCTTTTTAAGAATTTGAAAATAATGGACTATAAGATAACTTTTATGAAATATAAAAATAAAACTATGAACAAACTGAACGCGCGAAAGAAAGAAGCATTTTTATATTTCGGTTGAAAATGGTAACCCCAAATGGCATCATGGGCCGTCATTTTGTGACGCTAAATAGTCGTTTGTTATCGTTTCGTGCGCTAAGTAAGACTAAGTGCCCTGCCTCATTAGGACGCCAATGGCGACGTCGCCGGCTACGTATCATAGTATTGAAATGTATGGAACCTAACTCACTTGGCGACGGTTTGGCAACGTCGCCAAATTGGAGGCGTGGCCACGAGCTACAGTTCCCTGGCTTCTGGCTACCGGCATGCGGCATGTGGCTTCTGGCTACCGTGGCAACTTGGCGACGTGGCCACAGTAGCCACTATAACGTACACGGTAAAGCGCACCTCCCTCACACAGTCGCCAGTCAGCTTGCAATTTCTTGAGCGACGACGTAAACAATTGACTGTCGAGACGCCATGGCCACTCGACTTGGCGACATTTGGATGCCAGAAGTAGCCAGACCTGTGCCGCTGGCGACGTCGCCATGGCGTCCCAGTGAGGTAGAGCTCTAAAAACCTGATTTTGGAAGATTTTGACCGAGATATCAGGATTGATTCTGTTATTGATAATACCTAATATAATTAAACACGTAGGCGAAGATGATGATGAAGACACCACCTCCTCAAGCGAATCGGAGTCTGATTAATATTCTGTACGCACATTCAATTAAAATAAATGTACTTTATTGCATAGAAATACAGATTGTAACTTTGTAACAAAGAATAAATAAAACGATTTTATTATATGAATATTACCTTTTTTTGGTTTCCACTTAAATAACTAAAATATAAATTTTAAATGATTCCGCCAATTTAAAACGAAAATAATCTTAAAATAATGCGGCGGTTTATTTTGGGGGAACGGTAACGAACTCAGTGTTATGTTGTGCCCATCACTAGTCGTGACGAACTGATAGGTGTCAGGAACGCATTCTCTGAACGGCCGAACTATAGTGCCTCCTAATTCAAAGCCATTTATTCAGTCGCACTTTTTCCACAGATAGGTAGTAATTCGATAAATTCTACAAATTGGAAGGAAATAACTAATAGCTTAACAATCTTCATAAAGGCCCATTAATAAAAGTATATTATCCACTCAAGCGTCCGGGCGACTATAGTCGCCCAAAAATTTTTGGCGTTAAGCGTCCGGGCGACTATAGCAGCCTCTTTGACTTGTTCACTTTAAACGAATTTTTATCTATGACAAGTTTCAAAGAGCTTTACGAATGTTACACTAGATGGATCTGTATTAAATAACGCATCTATGGGTCGGTAAAACAGTATGCCAGGTACAGCAAAAATATAAAAAATAATTGTTTACAAACTGTGTGTCAAGTTTTGTGAAGTGTTTAGGAACTCTGCATTTAAAATTTAAGTATTCATTTATTTATCATCCTACTGTATTAGTGTTATATATTAAAATAATCCTCAAGATTCATTCTTTCAAAATATTAATAAGTGCTATCAATTCAAAATTTGATAGGTTGTCTTTACATTTAAATAAAGTCGACATGCGAAAACTGCCTTTGTGTGCCAGTTTTTCGTTAAGTTTTTGTGTGAAATATTCTATATTTTAATAAAATTCTTCTTGTAATTAAGAGAATAGGTCATAATTAACGTATAAAAAAATTATGCGGAAAAAAGAAACGGAAATAGTTAGGATTTAACGTTTTTATCGGCATTTCGTCATCCGAGGCGATAACAGATTGCTGCGGGAATGCCTTGTTTGTTTTGGTTTAATGTGCTACACTGTTCATTCCAAGTATATATAATATTGGTATCAAAAAAAAGCTTATTTAATCTAGTTTAATAATGAGTATAAATCAATGAAAAAAGTTAAATAACGTTTAGTTAAAACTTGTTAAAACAAATATTTTACTTGAATTTAGCCCATTCTGTTAAGTTCAACTTTTTTTTATGCATTTGTGATTGATTTCTGTACTTTAATTAGTACATATTTTGATTCCCTAATAATTCAGCTTTATACTGGTATATTTTACTTTGCTATAGCTGCAATAGTTTGCTAGAAAATACACTTTAAATCGGTAACGGCATGGCGCGCTCGACGCGGCTCAACACAGATCGAGCGCGTGAACGTACAAGGCGTTGACAGGTGTCGCACGCGAACGCTTGAGTGGTTATTATAAGAAATAATTTGTATAATTTAAAAGGGTTCCATAATCAGTTTTGCAGTTGCTGCGATAGTCAAATGTTTTCAATCAAGCATGAAATCAGTCGACACGTAAGAAGCACACTTACACAGAAACTCAATCAAACCTAAGAAACTAAACATCGCCAAAGACCGACAGAGGGCGCCTCAATCTAAAGCGGTGATATCCCTTAATTGCCAAATATCGTCTCGCAAAAGGGATTCGTCTTCACTAAACCATTAAAAGGATCCGTGCTAAGTGCAGGATCGGGGTTCGATTCCCCGGTTTGTAATTCGATTCGGTGCCAATTAGGAGTTTAGTTGTCGTCGGTGGGACGTCCTAAAGGTAAGACGAACTATTCGGATGTATCGTCCATTTGGCCCTTTGTGCGATTTAAAGGGTGTCTGCCCAGTGAGGGTTTGATGTCAATTATTTAATTAAGTGCTTCGGTTTCTTTGTTAGTTAATTAAGTGTATTGGCTAGTTAGTTCAAGGTATGTGGTATGAAAATATCAGAAACAATTAGTCTAGATTCAGCAAATTAAACTGGTTTATGAAGGTAGCACGTCGCACTTGCAACCTTGTCCAATAAAATATAAAAAACTGTAAAACTGAATACCTATCATTAAAAAGTACCCAGGCAAATGTTAACACTGCATTATATTTAGTTCTGCTAAAACTTATTCATGATGATATTTCTGGCCTACCTCATAACATTACGAAGTTAATTTTCTTGTAACTTTCTTATTCAGAAGAACATAAGACCCTCAGCTGAATGCCGAGGCTTCTTTCTAAGAAAATCCGTCAGTATACTTTCATTGAGGTAGGGCACTCTACTTATCTTACCTTTTTGCTTGACTCAGGGTTCGAAGAACTGGTCATTTTCTCCTTTTCAAAAGGTAAATGGGGCCGCAGAGGCCTTTAAAAAGATGCAACATGTACCTACCTAGCTATTTAAGGAAAACTGTCTGGTAGCAAGAAGCTGTTTTAAAAACTGATTGGTTGCCATAAATCAAAAAAATAATGGAATTTTAGCTCTCATGTTTAAAAAAGTTTGAGACTTGTTTTGTCTATATATTTCCTAATTGCTGCTTTATTAAATAACAATACTGTATTTGTTTAGTATTTAGAAAGAACTATATATATAAGTACACTTTTATAAAGATAGGCTTCAGCTGTTTTTCCGTATTACTGTGGTAATACCATACATAACCATAACAACATTCCATAGGCACATTTCTCAAGCAATCTCTTCATGACAAATCTAACCCGTTGGGCGGCGCTAGGCGTGGCGGCCACGGATTTCGCCGTATCCGTATATCCGCGCACACAGCTATATCCGCGCATATCCGGATGGGGGCGGATCAGCCGGATCAGCAACAGGTGGGGGATGAGCCGCGGATGTATCCGCCCACTCAAACCACGTGCTGCAGTTGTGTTTTTTTTCTTTTGAGTCGGTGTTTAGAATTTTCTTTGTGGACTGTTACTTTTATGGACTTTTTTCGAGTGTGCAGGTTGATTTAGACTTGATCGGCGAAGGGTTATATTATAATTCTGTAGTAAATAGGTAAGTAACCTAGTGTTGGCTATTAATTTTCCTTTTAGATAAATGTAGTTTTATTTCAAGTAAAATTGTTAGCTCGCAAATGGAAAGTTATGTAAGAAATTGTCCCTTTTTATCAAATTAAAATAAATAAATTGCGACTGAAATGTGAATTCGAAAGTGCAAAATTTTCATTGACTTTTATAATAATCCAATTACGCACGGTGATGCATTATTTATTTAATCACCGGTACTTACAACTTTTTCACAACGAAAATGAAATGCCCATCTCATACAATCATACCATTTGAGGGTTTGTATTTAATTGTAATAAGATTTTATAGAGGACGTACCTTAGGTACAAGAGTGAGTTATGGTCACATAATGATTGACTTTTAAGTTTAATATTAGGGAATATGCCATTGAAAAATATTAGTTTTTCTCCAAGTTCCGATAATGTTTATTTGATTGGCTTGCTTTAAAAAAACGCTCTCTAATATACCCACATATAATAACTAATTAATAATTATATACAAAATAATTAGTTTACAAATACAGTTTATCAGCCCACTTCAGCCATCAAACAACTTTAAACAGCCCAATAAATAAAAAAGGATTTGCTCTCCTAAAACAAAAACAATTAAAATAAATCTAAAAATGTTTTCATTTTACTAAGTTGTGAGCCGAAATAATCACTACAGCAAAATTTATTGTGCCACTTTCGCTTTTAATGCGTGTAAAATTGACGAAAGCAGTCGTTTCGAGTGCGAAAACTTTCGTCGAAAGTCATTATAGTCGAATCAATCAGGGCGTAATGGCGTACCCAATACGCTAGGGATGGGAAATGGTTGTTAGTGTGACGCTCTACTTATTTATGGTAATCACTAGTGTTGTGAGGGCTCTCGGCCTGCGAGGTCATTATTTTTAGGATGGATGGTTATGGGTGTAGAATTTGATAATATTTGCTGGTCGTAGATTTATTATGGTGGAGAGAATTAGCAGTATTTTTAGTCGTTATCATCAGTCTCTTTTACTGTCCCATAATAAGGTTCAAGCGTCTTCTCATACGGAGATGGAATAAGCATTTATTATCTGATTAGTTTGAGGTATTTTTGCTGTCCAATACAAACTATTATTACCTCTTATTAAGAAAAAATATGCCCAATTTAAACACTGTTGTTTACACACACTTAACAAACGCTACCAAAATTATAATTCCCCAACCCTTTATCATCACTTCTTTCATCTTTCGCAGCGAAATTAATGCGAACACACACACGTATCCATATTTGTCGGCGTCTAAGTCCCAAATTAATAGTCTAAACTTGGGTGTATCACGCGCACGGCGTCTTAGAGCCAATTAATTTATTGCGCCAACTTTACTTTCCATTCTTTACCTTACCACTTATACATCTGCGGCGGCGGGTTAGCGAGTTGCCAGCTTATTGTGATTTATTCGCACTCTTCTCTAGCGAATATTAACGGACTCCCCGTTTTATGGGAAACGAAGCGGGTTAATGTTTTCATTTTGTTTCTGTTTAAGGCTTTTGATTTTAAAGTTATATGAAGGTTTAAAATATTATTTTTGACATTTATTTTACAGTTTTTTCTTTTATAAAAAGCAGTGGAATTAACAGCTATCCAATTGATCGTAAATTATCTCTCATTACTCAAGATCCGTATATCATGAATATTATAAATAAATCCCTCACCTCCACGTACATTATTTATCCACCATGTACACTATAGCATCGTAATTAATTACCCTAAACCATTATATTGATAAATATCTGGCAACCCTGGCGAGGCGTCGCGCCTAGCTTCGATAACCGCGCGAAGGAGATTTATTTCACGAACTTGTTATAACTTCATAATTTCACCGTATTATCGGTGCGCAGTATGTGCCAGCCTTATCAGATGGCCCTGTGTTGTTCTTTTGTAACTTTTGTTAATTATAATATCATTGGTCGCAGGCTTCTGTGTGCGTCATGCCTCCGTTATTATGGTGATATGAATTAATAAAGTTTCCTTTTGCTGTGAGGGATTTATACCTCATTAATATTGAAAATTCAGCTATATTTATTTTAGTTTTATTTATTTTGAATTAAATTATTTCGATCTGCTGGATCAATTTTGCGTGGATGATGTACAATTATGCAAAATGCTAGTGAAGCATCTGCATCTGACACAGATTCCAGTCTCATCCCACATTATTGTAACAGCAGCTATTATTCACATAAACGACGAACACGGCCCAATAAATAGGGTTGTTTCCTACTATTCATTTAGTTAAAAATAAATGAATGCACCGAAAGTTCATAAAACTAGAAACACGATAAGCTATATTATATTATTTATAACTGACCATATATTTTTTAATTCATTTATGAAATTTTAATTTAGAGCCTATGACGTCACGCCATTAAAAACGACGAGAAGAGACCGATGACGTCATCCTTTCTATATTTGACAATGACAAGTATTTGACAGTGATAGATATAACGAAATAACCTCAGAATTAATGTTTTGTTTATTTGCTTCTGTGAAGTTCTGTGTGTTCATTGCATTTAAGTGATACAACTGCTAAAGAATTATGGAGAAAGGATTTATGAAAGCTAATAGTTCCAATCTGCCAAGAGTAGACTCTTTTACGGTCGCTCAATTCTTTGCCAATAACCAAGATTTTTATTCAGCGGAACGTGGATGAACAATTTATTTGGAGCACTAATGGTCGTATATCCACAGTCTCGCACAACACAAACCTCGTAGATATTCATTTAATTTAGTTTTTTGAAAAAGCATAAGTAAATGTTTTCGAACATGTTTCGAACGCTGACACAAACATAACCTCAATATAAATATACACAAACTTTACGTTTCTTTTGCACCGTTTCATTTTTCCGCGTACACAACTCACAACATTTGAGGTATTTTATTTTGTGTTAAATGTATAAAAATAATTTACATGTATAAAATATTTTAGTTTTTGTAGCTATTTTATTAAAATAAATTATTAAAATTAAGAAATTTGTTAGTTATGTTTTAGTTTTTTTCTCGTTAGATGTGCTTTAAAATGTAAAGGAATGACATTAGATAATGACGTCAAAGTCACGTGATCTAGCGTTTTCTGAGCAATATTTTAAGAAAAATAGAAAAAGATGAAATACATAAAAAATAAAAAGATTTGAGACGAAAAATGAAAGAGAGGGTAATCTTAAAATTATTTAGAAGCTATCTAAACAGATTTCCGAAAATTGGAAACAACCCTATTGTGTACCCGGCGTAAATTCAACACAATATTGAGCTAACTACGTTAACAAAATCTAAGTGTATTCCGTAGTCGTACAGCAATTCTAATTAGCCCTCCTTATTTATGATTCATAAGCCGAAGTACAATAAATTCTGGTGAATCTTTCCGTCCCACATGTGTTAGTAAGCCGAGGTATTAGCGAATGTTGAATGTAGGTTCTCGCCTAATAAGAGGCGGGATGTAAGGAATCGCACTGATTACTATATTATTTATTACGCTACGTGCCGCCCGTGTAAACGCTTCCTAATACTCCTATCTACGCTCGCGTCTTGCAACCTTTTCGTACCAAGCTGTAGGCTACTTTCGTACTGAGGTTATAGGCGGAGCGTTGTACAGTGTAGTGCGAAAAGGTTGTAATGCCGTGGGAGGTATAACACCATCTATCAAATGGGGTAACGATTAAGTGAGTTGCAGCGAGCGGCACCTATGAGATTTTTAATTATTGCCTGTATTAAATCGTGATTAATGTGAACCATGCTTTATGGCATGGTTTTAAGATGTTTATGGCTCTATTACTTATGAAGGTACACAGTTGTTTACAAGATTAATTCGCAATTTCATCACCGGACGTTTCAGAAGGATAGAAACATTATTGTAGGAATGTTTAGATATTATGAAGACACACGATAATGATCTTGGACATATGATTATGCCTCACTTGACATAACTAACCTAGTATGTAGATATATAGGAATGCATTTTTCATTACAATTTTTGATAATGATTTAATTTTTTTATTCCAAAATCAAGTTTTGACCACCTCATGAGATACCTACTTCAGCACAAGATTAACCGAAAACACATTACACATACCTTTACAAAATCTTACCAAAAACGCCATCTTGACTTCATTACGTAGATTGCTGACATTTTCCCCTCGAACACACAGGATACCGGCAAAAATGATTATGCCGTATAACCCAGGTAATATAAATTTATCAAACGCATGTTGACAAAGCACTGTTGAATAATGACTATCATATTTCTCCGTATCTTCTCTCATGATTGCCGAAGGGGATAAAGAATAGAATTTTGCTTTATAGCAGTGCTGAGCTAAGCGGGAAAAGCGCTTTATTCGATATAGCGATAATTTTAATGAATATTTATAACTTTATTACGCTTGCATTTCGCTTGAAAGTTTCTTCACAATTTATGGTGATATACAACACGTTTTATATGATATAAGTAAGTGCTTATACACATCAATATTATTGTTAACATTAAATTAGGTTCCGAAGAGCTTTTCCTTATTTGAATATTAGATACAACAGCAAAAACAGATTCAATAAAAAAATTAAATTGTCAATGTAGTCAAAATTACTCTCATTCTCTATCCATATTCTTAATTTAGAGACTGGTTACCAAAAGGTCAAAAAAGCGAGAAAATCGCCAATCCCAAAACGCCCTCATTCTTGAACAAACTTTGCTCTCAATCTCAGCCGTATGAATCATAACCTAACCATAATCTACGGCGCAAAAATGATTATTTATAAGGTAATTACAAAAACACTCGCACGATATCTTACCCACTAATGTTATTTATGTGGGGATAAACGAGTATGAAGGAATCTTTGCATATCGTCCCCCCTCGTTTGCTCAAATTGAATGATAGCGGGAGACACTGGCGGTATTTTTAGCACAAGATAGATGAAGAGTGAGGCATGGCTCGTGACTGGTTAAACACGTGGCTTGGGTATAAGTGGCTGAATGAACCACTTGTGTGCGATTGTTTATTGTTTATTTGCTGTTATATAAAGTTTAGATGTTCAATGAAGTAATGGATGCGGTGAGAACTATTGAACAGCTAGCTGCTAAGGAAACTAGCCAGTAAAAAAACAATTAACAACTTAATGCTCTCCTTATACCTCCTTGGTAGTATATTAGGTTATTATGGGAGTATCCCATATTATAAAAAACTGAGGTTAATTTGGCGACATACCATTTCGTCGCATAAACATCAATCATTCAATTAGGAACACCATAAAATATGGTGAACACGTAGCATCCGCAATCCCATAAAAGAATACCTAATGGTTTTCAAAATAAGCTTTTTAAAAACTAAGTTCTTTAATCACCTCATTGGATTTTACCCCATTTGCCACAAAATAACCCACGAAAGAGATGCATACCATCTTCAGCGTTACTTAATAGGAAAACACTCAATTTCATCAATATTTTAGCCCGTGACACCTAAGGCGTCGTCCACAAACTTTATTATCGGTCCCCGCTAACCGATGTATCCCAAACTTATTTTGCATGTTAGCCGAGATAGGGTGCACTTGTGAAAGAAACTTATGAATTATGTGACACCCTATAAGATCTCACATGTGCAAGAGGCAGGTAATGGGGGCTGTGATTATCTTGAAGAAAACTTAATAAGCCTCGCCTTAAAAGAAATTGATGTTTCTAATTATGAATTAAATTGCATAAATGCGATTGTTAACCAAGTAGGTCCCAAAAAGGAGGACGTTCTTAATAAATGTGGTCAGGTAATGCAGTTCTTTACTAAAGAAAATTGACGCAGCACACAAGTGGACTAATCAATTGAATGATGATGAGTCCGAAGGGTCTTTCAACGACCTTGACCCACATACACATTTGTTTAGGTCAAATTCAGCCTTTACTCAATATTAATAAAAAATTACGTTAATTTATATAAACCATAAATGATTTTGGAAAATGTCTTACAAAAGGTTTTCTTTTAAAAACAATCACAGATTATCCCTTACAGATATTCTGAACTCCGTGTGGAAATAAAATGCAGGATCCAACTCAATACACGCAATAACTCGTGTTATCATAATAGCGGTTTGACACTAAACGTCTCTCGGGGAACTGTATCCAGTCTTAAAGAAAATCATATTCATAGAGACGATAAATTCCCAGCCAACTCGCGCACCTCTTTAACCGTATCTGTATTATTTTAATATACGTAAACCAAGTAATACGGCCGTCTCACTCTGGCAAGCAACTATGTAGAATAGTTTTGTCTCTGTCTGTTTTCGGAGGATATCTTAATAAGATTCATGAAAGGACGCCATATTTTATATCCGAGTCTGTCCTCTATCTCCTTATATTATCCCGGCAGAAGAGAGCTCGTGAAATATGTGCCTGCTCGAGAATTTCCAATCTTTCAATTACACCTTTGTGGAAAGTTCGAGTGTTTTGGAAGTTGCCAGATAAAAGCTTTGTGCAGCTAAAGTTGACGTTTTAATTACGTGTTGCTTTAAGTAGTTAGTTTGGATATAGCTGCAACGTGCAGCGTGGGAGAATTTTAAGAAGTTCGTTTATCTTGATTGTGATTTGTTTCTGCTGTAGCTATGCTATCTCCTAAATAAGTTTGTTTTATTTTGCACCGCAGTTCTGTTGTCACTTGAACACTGCTTCATCATCATTCTCCTGTCCTTATTTAATTTTTGGTCGGCAAAGCATGTTTTCTTCTTCCATACTCTTCTATCTGCCGTCATCTCACAAGTACCATTTCTTTTTAACTACATCGAAACTTGAATGCTGCTTAATTATCAGAAATATATAGATGTACTATCTACCGAATTGATTTTGTGAAAGATTGATTGCCTTTTAATTCTATTCATTCTACCAAAAAATATATTGAATCGTAATTGAATTGATTGTAGGCATGGAGACTCGTTTCTACGAGTATAGTAACAATATAAAAGGTATTTCAACAGCTTACTGTCGTAGGTTGTAAGTAGATAGTTGATCTCATTCATTAAGCGTAACGTAAAGTTCACAAACAGGCGTGTATTTGTATAAAGATTTAACTGAAATCATTGATAAGTATCACATTTTCACATGAACCTACACTTATGTAGTATAATGAACTCAATAATAAATTCACACACAATTTACAGATTATTTCTAAGGGCATTAAAGTAGAGTACCTACTTCTACTTATTCATTTTCAAATTATATAGACAAAAAAGTTTTATTTCGATTTTTGAACGCCATACTACAAATGGATAAAACAACAAAAAATATATATCCAATATACCTACCTACGTTTTGTTTAGACAGCTTAAAAGTTTTCGTTAAGGGAAGGCATGCGGGGTTACACCGGGATATTAAATAAAGTTACACCCATAAATATTTCTTCAGTTAACTCAGTAACAAGGTAAAAAGCTGCTGCATCATTATAAAGCGGACGGATTTATTCAAAAGAGTTAGGTCAGCTTACATTTATCAATTTGACACTGGCCGAACACACTTTAAGCCGTTAGATTTTATATAAAAAAAACTAAATTTGAAAAAAGAAAGGCCTCGTTTTCGGCGCATAATAGATAAGTTAAATAAAATTACGTGCAAAATAAGTAAATTGATGAAGAAAAAAAAGACTTCTCAGGTTAAGGGTTTGATTTGATGTCATGGGTTATAAAGAAGTCCTAACGTTGACCTATTTGAATTCAACCTTGTGGGAGACGAGGATAGAGGGTCAGAGTCAAAGGTCATAATGCTAAACGTACAAATGATCCGCCCTCAATTTTACTAACCTTTTCGGACGTATTGTTGGGTGATTGCAAGAACTCAGGTCGTAAAAAAAATATTTACATAACCACTGATTTCACTTTCTTTAACAAAATTGGTAAGTAAATTAAGGAGTTTTTCTTTACTTTTTATAACCATACCGCGAACTAGAAAAGTAGCATGCAAACTTTTTTCATAGACACAAACGTAAGCTTATTTCTGGGGGGCGGCAATATAATACCTTTGGTCGTAAATCTTAACTTTAAGTGAAGCTGGGAGGGGGGATTAAAGATCAGTAATCTTAGGTACAGATGAGTTATGGCCGTACCGCGATCCTCTTTATTGTGACTTTAAGAAACTAAGAGGAGATTTTGTTAAACGTTTGAAATTAATTTAGATAATGATTAATGGTATCTTGCTGGAGCCTCCCTTGGGTATGTATTTGCATAATTGAACGGCGGGTAGTTACGTTAGTTTTGCGGTCTCTTGTGGTCGATGTTGTATTGTTATTTGTTTGTTTTATTGGCGGTTTTAGTTTTTAGTATGTTGAAGCGGTGATATAGTTTTGACGAGGAAATCATTACGGGATTATGGGTTTGACCGTGTTAGATATGAATGATAAATTGCCTACCTATTGTGGAATTTATGATTGATTTGACAAGTTGGAGAATATTTTTCATCACAATATAATGAAGATTTTGTTTTTACAAATCCAAACAACACAAAAAGAAAATCACACTTAAAAGAAAATTCACATTATTACAGCTTATCTCCCACAAACAATTCAACACTGTTGACACGAATTTCTTAATCTAAACGCGGCACGAAATTACGCGCCATCCCTTTATCAGCCAATCAGAGTAAAGACAAACGGGCTTATTCATAAATCTTAGTGGCGCTCGCGCATTCGCGGGAAGGTGAAACAACAAACATTGCGAACATAAATCTGAAACGCATCGCGGTTACGAGTTATAACTGTGCTATACGGTTCAGAAGGATGGCTGATTTGTGTGCTGATTTGTTAGATTAGGAAATAAAAGAAAGATCTCTAACAAGTTGTATGAAAACAGAATTGTCTTTGTTGGGATGGGTGCAGTAATTGTGCGCAAGCCGTACTCCGCGGCATATTTAAATCCTTCATATAGTATGAATGAAATTAATATAGTATGAATTCAAGATTTGCAGTTATAAGTAAAACAAGTTCAGTTAAAATAAAATTATAAAATTAATTTACGAAATCAGAAATATTTTTTGTTTATTTTAGTTGAAGAAAATAAACAAAATATATTATTCTTATGTAAAACATCCATCTTAAACTTGCTTTCAATAATCGCCTGTCGTTGTAACCTTTGCGAATCAAAACGTAACCAGACCTAACCAGTAGGTATTTCAGTTTTTTCTGGTTAGTACTTGGTTAGTATTCCTTTAAAACTCCACTACAAATAATACATTTCCAGCAAAATAACTACACAAACAAGACAGCAGTGTGTCCCCGCGTTATCTGAAACCGTCGCGCCATAAGACAATAGTAACGGTAATAATAAAAATGTTGAATAGCCCCCGTAATGATATTGTTACTGGCGGTAATGCATCGCGCGATAGCGGATAAACTGTACCCAGTAGACGAATATACTGGGCGGACTGTGAGTTATGACAGACTTACGGAGATATCTGGCTCTGTGGATTTTTGTATGAGCTTTAGTATAGGTATGGTAAGAAAATAGAGGTTATGAATCGTTTTTGATATTTAATATTAAATAAGTTCATTTCTCTACCAACTTTTCTCACCTGCCAATTTTCCTTTGAAACTTACCACAATATCCGCAAAACGAAACAATATAAAAAGCTCACAACAAACTTCTAACCATGCCGGCTTATTTATGACACAACATCAAGATTTTCTTTCAAATTTCCCCGAAGTAAACACGTATATTTTCTCCGTTTATTATCCAACGTCGACCTCCTTACTTATCTTACCGAGTATATTGTTAAAAAACATGATGACTTAGGAACTGAAAGTCCCATTAAGTAGCGTCTCTATTCATGTGGTAACACGGGCGCGGAAGGGGGTGTAAGCGGCGGGGCGGAGGGGGGATGTGGAATAAATACAAATAAAGAAGTGAGTTGTTTAAAAAGCGGGTATTCCGCGCAGATAAGGGTGCGTTTCCGTCGTCTCCCCCGGCGGCCGCGGCGGAATTATTTCAGCGGTTCGACGAAACCCGATGTCGTGTCGCTGTCGCATTCAACACTCTATCTTTAAAAATGTCTAGTGTTGTGCTCGGTGTTTAAATAACATCGATTTGAACCTTGATTATTTATTGCATTATTAGATAGATAATAGTTGATTGTCGAGATTAAACATAGCTTTTGAAATCATGTTTATAAAAAGTCACGAAACATTCAACCGTAAAAATAGCCTTCTAAGGAACGTTTAAAAGTGTTCTATCGGTTTTGGTCCAAATCACCCAAATGTATATCAATTGTCTGAAAAGCTGTAGACGAAATAGAAAAAAAAACATCAAATAAAGAAACCATAACTCGTTACCTCAAAAATCTGCGAAGAAAATGACTTTCTCATAACGAACTTTATCGATAGTTTTCTCATGTCGTCCCATCTCTAGTGACAGATCTGGAAAGAGCCACCGTGTCAGATGGCCGCTGTTTCTTAATTTCCTCTCGCCAAGATAAGATTGGCTTTTAGCTTTTTATTGAATTTCGCTATGTTAGGCGTAGCACTTTACAACTTGCTCCTATTTGAAAATAATAAAGAAGCTGATATCAATTTAATTACGGAGCCATCAACGGTAATACACTTTGTTTTATACCAATTGTTGAGCTGAAAACCGAGTTAGTTTTGTTTAGGAGTTATATTTTGTATTGTTTAGTACTCGAATTTTGAAGTGGATCATATTTTGCGAAAGTTTAATTCAATTTATTGAGACACGTATTAAGTTTGATTAATTATTTTTTCTTTGAGGTTTAAAAGAAAATAGTTTTTTTTTAGCGATGAGTCTCATTTTCAGGAGTATTTGGGTCCATACAACACGTTCAAACTAGTGTATAACACCAAGACCAATGTGACCTACTCACTACAATATTGTAAAAGAGAAACGTCCATTATTGACATATCGATAACAGTACACAAAACTAAAAATATAATTAAAAAATAATTCACTGTTCCTTTTACAACAAAAAAAAAAACAAATAATACAAAAAATAATAGGTACTCTCCAAACTCATCTTGATTCACAATTCATCTCAGAACGTTCCGTTTTACGTTCCCGCGATACTGCACACATTTGCGTGTGCAAGTCTTATCTGTCGCATAAACCGCGCATTAGCTGCCGCTGCACATTTCCGCTAACACATCTCAGTATTTTATTCCTCTGCTTTCCTTTCAAAGTACTCTCTAGATGTTATAAAAATGTTTCAAGGGAGATAAAGAAATGATTCCAGCCTCCACTCTTTGTAATGATGCAGTTAAAGATGGTTGATGAGAAAATTATGTTTAATCGCTTCTTGGAAGATGGATATTTATTTTTGGATAGTCTTTTCTAGTAAAATGAATTTTCTCTTAACGTCATAACAATTTTCTTCTTTTCAAAAGGATCTACTAGGTATTCAAATTATTGGTACTAAAATAGCATCAGTACGATGCTCCTATTTAATAAATATGTACATTTATTCACATTCATAAATCTTTAGCACATAATCAACACGTTTGAAACATAATCACGATAATAATATACACGAAAATACAATTTATTTTCAATACAACAAGTAATAAGAATTAATTCCATTTCCCCAATTCGTTATCATTAAAAAAACAAGGAATTAAAAACAAAGCAAGTGCAACGGAAACACCACTCCGTTGAGTTTAAACAAAACGTGTTACATTTGTGAAAAACTCGGAGAAAATATTACTTATCTGTGCAATTGTGTGACGGACGACAGATTCTTTAAATAAGTTGTTATAATCGTGAGGAAGCTTTACCTATTGTGTAAAAACAATTGAGAGTAACTTCCTTAAGGGGGGAATTCGAGGGTTTTATTTTTTCATTTGTTTCTATGATATCTATATAGTAGATAAAACTTGTTTTAGTCTTCCCTGTACAGATTTGTTCGATATTGTTTATGGCATTTGACTGACATAACGTCAATTTCTATATTTTCAATATTTTTATTTTTCTCACTCATCGTATTTTTAATAGGTATAATTTTGGACATCGAAAAAATACTTTTGAGCGTTTTCAGCAGCCATTTTCGAACACCATTTCCAAAAACAACCACGACAGTCATTTAAACACTCCACAGTCAAGTGTCACAAAGTTTGTATTTTTTAGTGCTAATTTCCTGATTTCTTAAGGGGTTCTTGAAACCATTTATTGTTGCAGTAAAGGTTGCTTACCGAAACGGTTGATTAGACCGTTTCACGGTTAGCTGTCCCTCAGGGATGTAATTAAACAATTTTGATGAGTGCTCGTTAAAAATTAACTTGTTTTTGTCTCAGTGTAAACGGAGGGCGGTTTATGATGATAGGTCTTGTTTTGAACGTTTTAGGAAGTAGAAGAGAATTGTTAATTGAAATGTTGGGATAAAGACTTTATTTCGGTGGTTATAGCTATAGTTAAATAATTGTTATGAACCTTTGTTTATAAAAATGTATAGAAAGATGAAACTAAACATTTCATTTCATATTTCATAGTATACATGTTATGGACCAAGTGATAAATTGGGCAGTATACATAATGCCCGGTCATTATGATAAATGCCCAATATGAGAGTGCAATTTGATAATAATTATTCAAATAATCAAATTGACCGGGCACTATACATATTGCCCGTGACCTTTTGGGCAAAGTAATACAAACATATTTAATTTCATTTTTTTTATTGTTATTGCCATTTAACTTAGAATTAACTAAATATTAAACCACTTTAATAATCAGCCTCATGATTTGGATTAATTATAATTACTTCTGCCTTAAAAATCCACTAGTTTTTGCAATTTAAAAGTTAAGGAAAGTTATAAATTAAAAATATAACATAAAAATAATTAAAACAAAAAATTTACAACATAACTTTGTTTTATAGAACTGCATTGGTAGTTCATTTATTTATTTGTCCACATATCATTTACATGTTTAAATATTAAATTATAAAAATAAAAAAAAAAACATTTAAAAATATAAAAAAATAGATGGCCACCGACATCGGGCACAGGGTCCAAGGTACCGGTGGTTAGGGTCCCAGAGACAGAAACCTCCTCACAATACGCGTCGTATCAAGGAGAACCTACTGCCTTCTGAATCAGTCCCTTGATCCAGCTGCCTAACGAGAGCCTCATGAGCCACATGGCGACAACCTCGTGCGCTAAGTCGAGATACTTTATTTGTGAATTTGGGAACTGACTTATTATTATAAAACAAAATAAACTAAAAGTTTAAGCAATCAGACTTAATATTTGTCATATTAACATTTTCTCTTAATAAAAGTCAAATGAAAATATAATTAAAATAGAACATAAAATTTAAAACAATAATCATAAAATATGTAGCAAGTCTATCAGGATTTATTTATTAGAACAACTGCCGCTGTGATGGTATTTTGAGGTACACAATTTAAAATATAGCGTTATTATCAAATGGCTCAACTGTCTTGTAGCAATATAATAATGCCCGTGCAATATGATAAATAATGAAGTTAAGATAGTTATTAATCACTTGGCCCGATAAAGCTAGACATTATTCATAATGCTCGGGCATTATTTATAATGCCCGAATTAATCACATGGTCCATAACATACACACTATACAACTTTCCACTTATATCGACAGTACCTACCTATGTATAGTTTTTAGATAAATATTATCAGATCTCAGCTACATACATCCGGTTAGACTGGAAGCCGACCCCAACATAGATGGGAAAAAGGCTCGGAAGATGAGGTTGATACACAAACTATTCTGAGTTAAATGATTTTTTTACACAACAAACTGAAATGCAGTTAAGTACTTTGTTTTTGGCCAGTTTAAAATAAAGCATTAACAGTACCTACCATTCCTTCACGTACATGAAAATAACACTAAGCTAACTCCTCCAATCATCTCTACAAGATTTGAAGTCTTCACCACAGAGGTTGTCACATAACCCTGGTCTATTGTTCGTATAATACCACGGCACAGGAGGCCGGCAAGTGTAAACATTTGAACCAAACGCAGACATAGCATGGGATCTTTTCACTTGAGAATATAATAGTATGTTGCTAGAATTACAAGTACCGATGATTTTTACACCACAAACTATTAAACAATAACTTCGATTTTTGACCAGCAGGTACTATAAGCTTATATAGAAGACACCACTAAGCTAGCTCATCCAATCATCTCCAATAGATTTGAAGTCTACACCACAGAGGTTGTCACATAACCCTGGTCTATTGTTCATATAATACCACGGTACAGGAGGCCGGCAAGTGTAAACATTTGAACCAGACGCTGACATAGCGTGGGATCTTTTCATCAGAGAATATAATAGTATATTACTAGAGTCACGAGTACCGATGATTTTTAAACCACAAACTATTAAACAATAACTTCGATTTTTGACCAGCAGGTACCATAAGCTCACAAAAAAGACATCACTAAGCTAACTTATCCAATCATCTCCAAAAGATTTGAAGTCTACACCACAGAGGTAGTCACATAACCCTGGTCTATTGTTCGTATAATACCACGGTACAGGAGGCCGGCAAGTGTAAACATTTGAACCAGACGCAGACATAGCGTGGGATCTTTTCACCTGAGGACGTGGTAAACGTGGCTCGGCTGAAATTAACTGTATGTTCATAGAGTTGGTGATACCGGTGGTTGTTTGGTGATTTTCCTGTGATCATTGCAGTTATGTAAGTACCTAACGAGGATTTTGGGTGATAGAATAAAATGGAGAATATTGTCAATTTTTTTTAGTAACGATATAAAAAAATAATTTTTCTAACTTGCTTTGGCATATTTTTTGAACATAAACAAATAAGTGACAATCACATAAACTACTTACAAACCTACTGTATTATACACTAGCTACACTAGTTTTCCCGCGATTTCACCCGCGTCCCGTGGGACCTACTGCCCACAATGGGATAAAATATAGCCTATGTTACTCGCAGATAATATAACTTTCTAATGGTGAAAGAATCTTTAAAATCGGTCCAGTAGTTTTTGAGTTCATCCATTACAACCAAACAAACAAACAAAGTTTTCCTCTTTATAATATTATTATAGATAAATCACCTTGCAATTAATATTTTGTAAGAATATGTAACATATACCTAAGGTCTATGTGAGTGAAAATAATCTTTGAATTTATATTATGCGACACGAAAAAAACTAAATGAAAAAAAAAAAATCTACCAAACGCAGCACACCGTTTCCGGTATCATCAGCTCTATAGAGTTTCGTAGTACAGCGCTGCATAAGTGCGATTTAGCTAGATGTCAGGGCGGGCGACGTTACTCATGCGTTAATTTTGCGCGACAAATTAATTCCAGCACAGATTTAGCGACAATAAAATGTTGCCAGCGTGTTTTGTGGCTCCACGTGGTACATTATGAAAATGCAATTTGTATTTTTAATGATATTAGGCATGTTTCGGCAATATATACTTTTCTATATAGATTATGTATGATGATGAATGATGTAGTCCGGTGACGGTATATTTTTTCATTCTAATATAAAAAATGCGATTTCTTTTACTTTCTTATAACTTCCATTTATAAAAATGTTCATGTTTATAATATAATAAATTCATGAATGATGATATTTTTTCCAAAATTCATTCACAAAAGCTAATTTGATTGCTTGGCAAACTGTATGGTACGTAACAATGTGGCTTCGCGTAGTAGTCTACGGCGTAGGCGGCGTAGCTGCGTAGGCGTCTTTGTACAATGCTCAGTAGTTTTCGCGAGTTGTAGACGGGAAAAAAATATTATAATAAGTCAGAGAAATTTTCATTGATGAAGTGTATGAAAGAGAGGCCTAACTTCGGTCTTATTTTTATTTTTGTACAAATAGTGGTCCCATATCTATGTATATGTTGTAGGTCGAATAATGTAACCATTGAGCATGGGTTTTCTTTTTAATTCAGCTAAGCATTTTCTTAATCAAAATAAGCACTACGCAAACGGTGGTGTGTTATATTTTAGTGACGTGGCTAATTACTGTAATATTTCATTAAAGAAATTAAACAAAAATCTATATTTCAGTAACAACTTGATACACGCAAAATAATTAAAAACAAACATTTTGATTGAAATCATTCTCAATACTAACCGAATTTCACAAAGCAACTGTCAACGTGATTACACCTCAATCTAAGTCAACAGCGGATGAATCGAGATGAATATCCACCCCAATGAATAAAAAATAAGCCGAGGCTCATCACAAAAAAAGTGGGGGAGTAAAAAAATAATATTATCCTGTGGAAATGAATTAAGCAACTCACAGATACTGTGGCTTCGGATACTGACTCGAGCGGATTGTGGACTAGTGCGGAGATGGATCTTTTTAGCTAATGAAAGTGACGCAAAATGTAGCAACATAATAAAAAAATATTTTTATTATTTTAGTTACCTACTGTTTAGGAATAAATCATATGACTGACTGCTAGTCACACAGCCACGTGTTAGTGGTATTAAAACGAAAAGTGTTTTATTCTACCGTATGAAGGTATTGTAGTTTGTAAGGTACTGTCAAACCCGTTTTTATACTTACATTTAGAGTGAATATCACCAAACCAAACTGTTAAATTAATGACTAATGAAATATTATGTAAAGAATATACTTACATATAAGTATATATTTACTGAAATGTTTCAGAGTTCCTATCGGAGACTGACCCAATATTCCCGTTGTATCAAAATAAATCCGCAAAAAATCCTTTTCCATACCACACAGCGTTTGTCTCCGATCCATGGCGGGGTAAGTAGGGAATAAAATTAACCGAGGATGATCGCTAATGAAAATAAATTGGCGGCGGGAGATTCCAGATTACACCGACCGCGACGCTAGTCCTGCGGAAAAAACGGGCCTTGTACTGACTACGACCACCTTTCGGGTAGTGGACTATTGTTTTAGAAGCCGTGTAAGAGGTTCAATGATTTTAAAGTAGCTTACTGTATTCTTATTGTATGTAGTCTTTTTGGATTAGGGAAATAGGAACTCTGGGTCTATTAGGTATTTATATTGTCGAAGTTTCGTTAACTATTCGTGTTCCCGAGAGTCAAGACATAGGTATAGTAATTAAAGGGACAAAACAGAACAGTATAATTTGTAATAAAAATTATATCTATGAAAATCCTCTTCATTTAGATTTTTTAATACTTAAACTAATCTCATATACGCTTAAAACTTAAAAGTAATCAAAAAATAACCCCAATTGTAAAAACCCCAAATATAAATTACCCAAATGGCATACAGTATATTATTATTTTTTCACGTTCCAAATATGGACGCACAGATATAACATAGAGTGGTGGGAGCGAAAATGAGCGGAACATATCCGGGGTGGTTCATCTTCTTAAGACGATGTAAGATCAGCTCTGAGTTATAGCTCCAAGGAATAGGGCAGTTATTACAGAAAGTAAGATTAGGGTTTTTTTCTTAATAAGGAGATTAACGTTGATGATGATTTAGGTACCGGATTTAGTTTGTTTGATTAATTTTCTGGCAATTAGCAATATTTTAATCAAACTTGTACATAATCTACTAGCCGTTTACTCGTACTCTGATAAAATATAGCCAATGGTCACAAGGGATTAATGTAGCTTCCCAACAATGAATTTTCAAATCGGTCAAGAAGCTTCAGAGCCTATTCGTTTAAAGAAAATATATCAAAAACTTCTCTTTATAAAACTAGTAAAGACAAATAGGCATAACTCAACTGTAAAAAATAGTTAGGATAGTTTACTTTTTAAGGAACTAGTTACTTTCAAAAGTTCCCAATTTACTACTTCTTACCAACATCAGTTATCTTCCCCAAGTCCTCCCATCCGTGGTCACCGCGGCGTACAAAAATGTCATGTCAATTAATAAAATCTGCCGTAGGTAAGCTCGAGCTTAGCCGGCTCCTTGTTATATCATAACTAAACCCGGAGATAGGCGGGGGTTGTGGCCAGAGTGGCTAGACTGTGTTTAACCTATTATGTAGTTTTATTTTTGTATAATATTTGGGAAGAATTGTGAACTTGTCAGGTGTCGTGGTAGCCTAGTGGTTATAGCACCAGCCTCTCGGATACTCGTGTCAGGTCAGGCACGTATCAATAACTTCAAATTTTCCAGAGGATAATAATTTTATCGTTTCCTGTTGATGGTATGTGGATTATACTTGTTGGAATGAAAGTAATATCTAAGTAATGTCACTCGTAGGATAAACTGTCATTCTCATCAATTGATAAAATAATTACTAGAAAGATATATTTTTTTACTGAAGGTTTACGGTTATATGTTTTACCTATGTGTATGTAATACGCATTTTTTCTGTATTACCAACAATATCAAAAACAAAAAATAAATAATAAAAACCTATTTGTTATTAATCTCAGCTGTAAGGCAGAGGACAGACAGCGATATTGCTCCGTATTAAGTTCCTCTAGTAAATCTTTCCGCTGCGAGGGCTTAGGAGTTTTACTGTCTTGTACCGGGGGATGTCAGGCGGTATGCACTCGGCTTAATAACTCTCTATAAGTGCCCCAACAATAATAAACTTGTAATTAGTTTGTATAGATTGGTTTGATGGCACTTCTTGTGTTGTAACCATCTAGGCCTATTGATAAACACCTAATGAAGCTTGGATAATTATTTTTTCAATTATTTAAAATTTAGAAAGGGATTAATATATTATAAAGTTACATGGGGATTAAAAACGTCGAAACAGTGTTGTTAACTTTGTATGTAACTACATGTATCACTAAGTATGTATACTGACACGTAATCAATTGAAAAATGGTATTTCAGAAGAGAACACAAAATTAGTCTATGCTAAGACATCACAAAACGGAAGGGCTTTCATAACAATCTATCTATTTTTATAGCTTTTACTAAATATTTCTTAGTTTACCTTAGAGTACCTTACTTTACTGTTGTACCTAACGTACCACCATACTACTGCCTAGTACAGAATATAATAAATAGCGTTATTACAAGGCGTCATAATCCACGGTTAACTAACATAAATGCGCGGCTCCGGCCGCTGGCAGGCAGTTTGTTTAGATTAAAACTTAATGCTTCGCTGATATTAACATGACAACAATGTTATTTTTTATTTTTTCTAAACTCTTGTCTTGGGAAGAAAAAGGTTCCTAGAGAAAGGTTCAGGGGATTGGTGTGTGAGACTTGTGAAAGGTGTATGCAGTCGAAAATCAACAATAGTAAAACTGAAGTACCTACAAGTTTAAAAAATAATCAAGGAATTTGGTTTTAAAAATTGTAGATTTTATCTACTCTTTGTTTTACTTTTAGTCCAGATACCTAGTTTTATTATAGCAAAGCTTAGACCAAGTATCATGCCTTTGTACCCAATGATAACCTAAATTTCCATTTTTCTTCCCTAAAAAAAATACAAATTTTTGAGTCACTAGGTTAAACTATTATTTCACATGGAGTAGATGCGGGTATCTTTTTCATACAAAAGAATGAGACTCATTGCACAGACATTTTCATCCGTTTTTAATTAATTAATTATTAATGTCGGCTACTGATTGATCCGTGCATAATGCCACTGCAAGATATCATTGCCATGAAAACTGAATAAAGTGGATTAATTTTCAAAATGCTTTTGTATCAGTACGTATTGTGCTTTATTAAAATGAGTTTCATTGCTGAAATTATTAACTGCGACCTACGTAAGTTTGCTGTGTATTTTCAAGTAGCTACTTGCCCTTATTTTACCTTCAGTATTATACAATATAATAAACTTCATTTATACAGATATAAAAGTAATCTTTGTTTAATCTGTTGTACTATGAATTCAAAAATCATTAACTTTATAAGTGCCTACAATTTTTATCATAGCAAGCGCAACCTTTAGTGAAACTTTGCAAAACATTTATTTTACACCAGGAGTGATCATTAAAAATATAAAGTAACTTCAAGTAAATAGGTGCTCCTGGTAAATACTGATCATTATAGCGTACTTTGCAAACTCGAAAATTTTCTTAATGAGTTCCAAATAATTAAGATGGTACTCAAAAGCAAATACGTTAAAGAATGGATAAGGATCTTGGAGGAGTGCGCACGATCAAAGAATGATTCTGCGAACGAACTTTAAATCTCTCTAATTGGTATAATCCGTTTCGCCTTATGTTGGAGTTTCCTATCGTACGGCACTCTTGCACTCAAGACGTTCATATCAGCACAAGAAATGTGTTTGTGTTTTGTTTGTATGATTTTTTTCTCTGAGTCTCTAATACGATAATACAATTTTACACAGGACCTAAATCCGTAGAAGAATCCTTTTAAGAAATCAAATCTAGACAAGTTGCATTTTAGAAATTGACACCGAAAACTTTAATTAGGGTTCCCTTTATCTTGCCTAATGGCTAATAAATAATTTTCATTCTGCTTTCAGTCAAAATCAAGTACAAATACTTACCACCACTAAACTACAAAACTTACTCGTCTCGGTGTCAAAGTTTGGAACTCGCCCGTCTAAGACTAACATTAGTAGGTATAGTACAGCCTAATATTGTAGCAACCCGAAACAGGCGGTCATTCACCACGAAGATCGAACTGTTGACAAAGATGTCTGCAGATACAGGCGATTACAGCAAGACTTGGAAGTTTGACAGGTGATTTGGGTCCCGACGACCGCTTCCGTCGAAGCTTCGCAGATAACTATTGACACATGTTTAGTTGCACAATGGTTTAGAGATGCCCAGTGTATCTTGGCACTTCATGGTGGCGCTTCTTGCAGTGGCGAATGTCACATCCAGTACATTTGGCTTTAGTTTTGTGTTCCTTCGCCTGCCGGAATGTACTGAGCAATGAGCGAACTAACGACAGTGTGTGATTATACTGTGTGGCGCTCGATTGGAGATAAGTTTAGGTATATCTACTATTGCTGCTATTTAGATTTAGTATATAAGTAAGTAGTAGTAATAATGGTGTTTTGAACAGTAGAAAAAACTGCTCATTTAAATAAAGCAATCCAATCAGTTATCGATAGGTAGTTGTATTCATGTTTTGCACTTGTTTGTTGAAGGATAAATTAATTGCAATTAACTTTTATATTTGCAGAGATTGCTAGTTTATTTGCCGGCATTTACAGTTTTTCCATAAATCTCATCAAAGGCATGAACATTTTATTTTAATACCAACTTAGCCATAAGTATAGCTATCACTATGCTTAGGTGGATATTTGGGTGATTATTGTGTTTCTATTTTTTAAGGAAGAATAAATAAAATAACAACAGACTTGTTTTCATATTATATTCAATTAAATTTTCGTTTATATAATTGAATCGAATAAACATTTAGCCAATATCTTGGTTACCTAAGCGGTAATGCTTTAATTGTTCGTGTGAGCCAAGTGACGTAGTTTTACAATAAAACTTATGTTTAACATTAATAAAATATTTACAATATTTGGAAATTTCATCACAGCTTCACGAAAACAAGCATAACATGGGAACAACAAAACAAACTGTAGTATTACAACTATGATGCGTCTAAAACTATAAAACAAGTGTGTGACGATACAGCCTCAATCGATAAATGCGTGAATACTGTAACATAAACTGTTTGCTGTAAACCTATTTACCAGGCAAAGCGGTATTATGGAACTATGACCCCTCCCCTCCTCCCCCCACAAAACCCTCACTAAACGAGCCGTCATCACCGCTTACTATCTACTTAATATTCGGAATCGAGTAATCAGCACGACTCGATTTAATATTGCAACCATTTCTATTCTAAACTGCAACCCCAGCGCTTTGCCTAGTAAAACGGGTGGCTAATTTATCATCAGTTAATTACGTGACCACTACACACTAACTGATCTTTGGATTGAGGAAGCATTAACATCTATAACAAAAGAGTACATAATACGGAATGTGCGTAACCATTCGGCCGCCGAACTTCGACCGATAATATCAGAAATATCGATTCCAGTATACTATGTGCAATATAATATCATTATTACTATGACTCAATACTAATTATACAAATAATGTACATAATTAGAATAACATTGAATACCATTCTATACTTCGACCTCGCTATTATAATTTAAGTGGAACTTTTAATGAGAATATCCATTAATTATATTCTAACAACAGATTTATACAACTACTGTAAAATTTAATAAATAAAAACCGAGATTGAGTTTCTTATGTACATACATATTAATAGAAATATTGAGATTCCTTCACAAAACAACTGTGACATGTCCTAGGATAGCAATTTTGTACCTACAAATATGTACACAATAAACAATACGATGTGATCGCTCTATCAGATAACTTGATACTACTACTTTAAACTTATAATGATATCGCTTTGAAATATGCTAGTCTACCTTAAGCAAAACTATGATCATTAATAATCTAAACAGTTACTAATAAAGTCCTCTGAATAATACGAACTGTTTAAAGTTAGGATGACGCGCGAGGCGCCGTTTTAATACTAACATGGCACTGCACACCATTAAACGATTCGATATCAGTCTTTCGTGTATATGCTGCGACGCCACAAACACAAAAATCCCTCACAATTTACTAACATTGAGCGCAGTTTGCTCACACCAGTTTCCTTTCAGCCATAGCGTGGGGATGCCCGGGGTGGGAGTAGTGGCCGGGAGACGCCGGCTCGTACAAAGACATCTTCAGTCTCTTGCACTTCGCTCTTCGGTTCTTGAACCAAAACTGCACGTTCTTCGACTCAAGGCGAGGAAACTTCTGCCTGTAAGGCATCCTGTTCAACTCTTCAGTGTATTTAAGTATCAGGTTGTGCGAGGGGTGCGTGTTCATTGAGAACCATTGCTCTAGTACAGGAACCTCGGAGACGGGGTCGATGAATGTGCGGTTGCGTTTGCGTCGCTCATCTGAAGCACCGGCGAGTGCCAGGTTGAGGCCACTGGCGCCCTCACCGGGGACTGCGCCGACGCCAGGAAAGCCGCTCATGTATTGGCTCATATACATGATGCCATGGCCGAACATGGGGTGATTAGGCACCATGGGGAAAGGTAGGCGGTCGAGATGAGGGGAGGATGGCCTGTAGTGTCGCTCCTGGATAACATCTTCATCAGATCCATCATGTTCGTCCCCAACACCGTTCTCGTCCTCATTGTTGTTGTTGTTGCTATTGTTGTTGTGCGAACTGTCGCTGTTTTTAGCTGGAGAACGTTGTGGAGAGACCGCGTTGTCGGGCTTGCTCAAATCCCTTGGCTCCTGTTTGATGTCATGTACCTGTGATAAAGAAAAATAAATATTAGCTTATTGTTCAATGTAAATATTACGTTAAACTCTTTTTTTACAGACAAAATATATTATTAGTTTAGTATTGTTAAATAAATTAACCATAAATGTGTGCACTTAAATCTCACCTTAATTATGTCTGGAGGTTTTGGCGACTCCTCGGGCCTGTCATCTGTCTCTTGGTCAACATTCTTCTTAGTTGTGATCAAAGAGAGAGGCGCGTCTGGACTTTCAGGCCTATCATCTGGGTGTAAGTCACCACCTTCATCTTCCAAATCCGAACCTCCATTAGACAAATTATCTTCAGACATTACCGACATCGGGTATCTTCCTGGGCTGCCAGATAAAATAGGACTCTTCATCGAGTTGTGATCTTGGGAACCATAAGTATCACTGCCAGCCATCAGTGAACCATTTGTAGGACTGTGACTCCTGCTATTGAAACCGTTCACTCCAAGGTGACAGCTCAAGCCACCGATATTCCGAAGCTCAGCGCGTTTCTGCGCAGCACGCGCGTTCTTGAACCAGTAAACAACGTTGTTGACATCGAGGGGCTTTCGTCCTCGCCTCGATTCTAGGTTATTTAGCTCTCGTACATACTGTTGTATTTGCTGTCTGCTTGGATGTTGATTTTCAGAAAACCAACGCTGAAGTTTAGGCAATTCTAATTCAGGATCAAAACTTGTTCGCATTCTTGTCTTTTGAGTTGGATATTGACTCTGCACAGTCTGTAATGCCGGGTGTAAGTGATCTGGTATTGTGTTCAGAGTAGGAGAACGATTTTTGGGACCAGGCGATGGATATCTACGAGGGCTGAAGGGCGGTGGTCGAGGTGACACTTGAGCACTCCACCAAGATTCAAACTTACGACGCATTTCTTCAGATGGCTCATGAAAGTTATGCGGCCCCGGTGTTCGGTCTTGGCCACGACAAATCTGAGCAAGAGTTACCTGTAACAAGACAAAACACTTTAAAATGAAGGTCACCAAACGTAACTCGGAGAGTAAATAAAACAACAAGATACCGCAAACAATTTTAGACGATTTTAAAGAGGTCAGTCTAACCAGCAACAGATACAGAGATAATTGTTTGAATAAACACGAAGCATTGTTTCACAGAACATCGCCATTAGATTATGAAAATATTAGGTCGGCTGTTAATGCATGTGTCATGCGCGAGCGGTCGGCCGGCTTCTGACGCGGCTCCGCGTGAGGTGTTTACTCGGTGGTTAGTGCGCATCACTCCCGCGCGCCGACGAAACTTCAATCATGGTCTGCTCTAAAACAATGAGCGGGAAGGGCGTCTTGACAATTAGCATCCACCCACTACGCCCTCAACTAGGCGCCGCGGACTAAGTGCTCGCTGCATCATTACCGCCCCGGCTCCGCTAAACAAAGCTCCCGAATGCCCCGAGCCGATCTCGCGCCGCTGTTTGAGCAACAAATCAACCGTGTGACTCGGAATCATTCCAATGCGATGTTTAAATTTCACAACTATTTACTCAATGTGATAACAGGAGTGCATGTTTAGAGAGGTATTAATCGCGCAGCAAGTAGTCAATCATAAAGAACTTGTCAGATTATAGCTCCGTCGCGGAGTTTACCCAGCTTGACAGTTATGCAAGTGAGATCTGCTCGTATCGCTAGATTACATAGAACAATGCCAGTGATTACGTCGTCAACCGAGTTGTCAGGCTGGCCCGCTTGCTCCGCACTGTTGCTAAATCAGACGTTAAATTAACTGTAAGTATTACACATCGAGATTGTGCCTATAAATCATGTCAGAGGTATTAGCGCAGCGCTCGAGTGATACGTTAATCCGCTTCTTTGTTTTATATTTTTAAATAGTGAGGCCATATTTGCTTTCAGATATTGTCTGTTTCAGCTTCATGGAAGATTTACGAGAGCTGGCGCCTGCGCGTGATAACTCGCGTCACGTGTAATCCGACTAAGTACGTAATTCGGTGTGTGATTGCGAACATTTCTTGATATACTCGTAGTTAAAAGGACAACTTTGAACACAATAGGCTTAGCGTTATCTTATATTATTTTCGTTGTGTGTACATACGCTACTTACGCACGCTTGAAGGAATGATTAAATTGTAACCCGTTTCAAAGAACCTTGAAATTTCAAAGAGATTTCCAAATTAAGTAAGAAAGTAGTCTTAAAGAAGATTTATGGTTTAAAATTGATCCTACATCGAGGTGGCACGGGAAACCCCTTCGATAAAATATTCCTCGAGCGTCTAAAAGTTTGCTCCGAGTTAAAATCGAAGTGGCGCAAATTGGCGTGAGATAAATTACCATAATATCATAGAGCCGAGTTCATCTGGCGTTTAGCTAACTTGAAGTCGGAGGTGTTTGATTATCTTGCCGGGCGGCAGTTCCTTTGCTTCATTTGCGCCAACTTTGACTCCACTTTACAACTTCAATTTGTTTCTTGCTGTCTAATAGACCGTTCAATGTTCATATATCATCTTCATTACATTTAGCGATTAAAAATGTACGGGACATAACCATCAGAATGCCGATGTCAAGCACCAAAATTGAAATATAGATCCTTGAGCCGGTTATGGTTGGCGAGGGCGCGCATGGAGCGCTAACCTCGCGTTTAATAAGATTATAAAGCATTATTTTATGGTATTAATAAGATCAAAAGCGTTCGTACATCTAAAACTCCTTTTAACCCTCTTTCGGTGTGGCTCAAGTTGGCAAGACGAGGGCAACCCCCGCCCGCCGCCCTAACCCGGTCGCTACAAGGTGGATATTTAGAAAATATAATAAGGCCTCGCGAGGCGCGGATGAGACGAAGATTCAATTAAATTTATTATGTATGGAGATCTCGCGTATGAGACAGGTGCTCATCGCGTCGACAAATTGTTCTCTATCGCGTAAGAGCTTTAAATCTCTTTGGAAGTTGTTGAAAATGTTACGCTAATGTTTTTGTAATGAACTCGTATGGAGTTAGTTGTAATTACCGGATTCGACGATAGACTTTTGTTGTTATGGAAGAAAATTGCAAAATTTTTTATTCTTACATTTTTTTTATTTTCTTCATCATCATCATCATCAGCCTATCGCAGTCCACTGCTGGACATAGGCCTCTCCAAGTGCACTTATTTTCTTTATTATTATTATTTTTTTTAACATAGTTACCTCTTCTGAGAAGCATAGAGACACTGTACATAATAACTTCACAACACACAACTATACACCGGAGTTCATCGTAAAGTTCTACCTACATTAAGACATGAACATCATTAACGCAACAAAACAAAACATGACATGAAAATTTCGTCAAAGCCACTCATTGTTAAAACTGGAGCCGCGAACATGAAAACAAATGCTTCCTTAATTCTTCCCCCAAACGATGATCCCTATTAGCAAGGTCTTAGCAGGCACCTCGCAATTATAAAGACCAAATTGTAGAACGCTCGCGTACTTAGCGAAGAGTTTTGGTAATCTGTCTTTCCGTCTTTATCTCGAGCACTCGTTAATTTTGTCGATATATAATATCGAGTGGTTTTTTATGTGTTCTAGCAAATGAAAGCTGTTTGGCAAGCTACTGTGGAGATAGGGACCTTCGTGTAAATATTGGTGGAAGTTAGTTTTTAACATGACCTTTTGCCAATAGCTTTAAAACTTTACTAGAATACTCGTTCAGTATTGAAACTGCATAGTCAAAATTCATAGTTGCGAAGTAAGTTGACGAAAATATCAAGCCACAGTTATGAAAATCAGAGTTTAAGTAAATAAAAACTTATGTGAACGAAAAAAAAAGAATATCCCTATTTGATAAAATTATTTTGTATACGTAATTGTTTTATGAATATTAAAAAGTTGTTATTATATAAGTACTTCAGGCGCTAACAATACAGAGCGGTCTACAATAGCAAAATCGCGAATCTAAAGCACTCGATCTTTAATTAAATCATTACAACAAACAATAATAACCACTAGGATAAATGTTTTCGATTGAAAGCGCGCCTTACAAAGCGAGCTTAAAATATGGAAAACAATGAGTTTCCACGTTAATAAGGGGTAACGGGGGTAAGGGGTAAAGGTTTAGTTGGGGGTATTGTTCCCCGGGTAAACCAGGGACATGGCGTTTTGTTGTGAATGTTGGTTTAGCGCGGTGTACCGTGTACCCATTGTCACCCATCAGATCGGTTCATGTAATTTGATTTGACAAATGTTTTTGGAAGCTTCGCCGAGTGTGCGAAGAGATAGATTATTACGACTGTATTGACGGCTTAATCTTTTATGTGTAGGGTCGTGCGGTAAAAACGGTAGGTAAATAGGTGTTACGTAAGGCAGTATCTATTCGATTTAAACATACCGTTCTCCCGTTTCGGGTGTGTAAATGTAGATAGTTACATCTTACCAGGTGATAGGTATACATATCAACATAACTACTCTAAATGAAATTTGAGCAACCCTCTAAAGAAGGACAATGTATTGGAAACCTCTGTTGCTGTTTAGACTGACAATGATCGTCAACTACAGTTAAAAAATTGTACCAAAAAATCTTACCTCATCCAATGGACATCCAGTAGACATGAGCAATGGTCTGCTCTGTACAAGAAGAAGTCGCAGTAGCTTATCCTTGATGTCTTGCAGTGGCGTTGGCCTGGGTCTTAGGAGCTGGATCCTGAGGGTCGCGACGGTGGTCAGCTCCCCTAGAACTTCTCCCACGGTGGCTAGAGGACCATCAGAGATTCTCTCGAAAGGCAACGGCTTCCAGTTGTTTATTACTACGGAGCCTGGTGACAAAGAAATAAAGAATGTTAAAAATGCATTAAGTTGTGTTAATTTGAAAAGTTTCCAAATGTAATTAATAAAAAAATGCAGTCCATGTGTTACTAGAAAGAATCTTCGTTCTTTAAGTTCTCTATTTTGCAGATTATTCTTCAATTCGGAAAACTAGGTACAAAAAACACTTGTACTGTACTAAAATATTATTCGTACCTTTAGCAGAAGCAGCTAACTCATGAGGATATCCGAGACGCATCATGGCGGCTGGCACGAGCTCGTGGAAGGCGGTGGCAGCAGGGATGATGACGTAGCTGTCAGTTTCCACCACCGCGCGGCGCCTCCATGCACCTTCTTCCAAGGAAGCTACTGCTTCCACCACGCAGTGGACTGGCAGGGTTTTACCTGTGACAAGAGAGAAAGGAGTTTTAGAATAGTCGGCTACGCAGCAAGAATGGATCTCATCTTGAATTCAGGGTCTTGCAATAGGTGTAAGTATGTTAGCTCAAAATCAGTCATATTTACAGGAACCTAAACTTAACAATCTTGTAGGCTATACAAATAGCTTCATTTTCTTCGTCTTCATAAAAATATAATTACAAACATAATCTGACTGAACGTACCAAACTGGCGCAAAAAACGAACTTAATGGAAAAATCTTTTCCGAGACTTGCTTCCTCTGAAAAATCACCTACTTAGTATCGTGGACGTCGAAACGCTGTCGCTAAGAAGGCGTCTTAATTATTTAGCAACTTTTCAAGCGAGAACGCAATGCTTTTGACTTGCTCGCGGACGCGGCAAAAAACCTACTGAAATGTTAAAATAATAATTAATCCTTGTGGAAGGAACGGCCGGCGGGCGCCCAACGCTTTGTACCGCTGCTTTGTTGCGATATTAAATAGTTTTTGCTGCTTCGATGCGCTTTTTTATAGCCGTTTAATAGCTTGGCGCGTTTAATGGAAATCTGTCGCGCTTTTCTTTTATGAGAAAATATTTTCGTCCGAAGAAAATCGGTGAAAGGAATTATTATAAGTCGCAGCGAGTTTTCAAACTGATACTGTGATTTAGAACCTAAAGGTAAATAACATCAAAATATTCCCATATTCAATATTATGGGGCACTGATCTAGAGTATCAGTGGAAAACAATAGACGTCTTTGAGCGCGCAGTTATTGAATTTACATAATACTATTCCGGGATTCGGTTGACAAAACATAGTGGGTAGTTACTATGAAATTATAAATTTTGCGCCACAATAATCTTTTAATAACCGGGTGGAGGTGCGTTAAGCTGTGTTAGCCTTGGGTTATGTACTTTTGAATAGGTGTTTCAGTTTCGGTAATCGTTCTAACTAACTTTCGATAGTTTTCGTGCGGTGAGTTCTTAGGGTTACGCGTTTTAGGGATTACGACTTATAAGTTGGGTTAGAGTATGCGTTTTAGTTAATTGAAAATATATATCCACGCGTTAGATGCTAAATTACAAATAATAGGCATCTCAAAGTGCAAATAAAGATTTGATTTAAGTTTAAAAAAAAAATGATTCAAATCCTTCATCTAATCTTGCCCGACAGACTGTGGCCCATGAAAGTATTTCTTATGTTGATAAAGCAATTAAAATTATACTCTCTATCAAATACATAGATTCCTTACTTAACAATATACCAGTCAAAAACAAAGTTCTACCAACCCTACAACTTATAAAGGTAGTTGCAGGTTAGCACCTCAGCGATTTAATACGAAGCTTGGATTAGTTTAGGTTGCGGCCCGCCCGCTGCCCGAGACGGTCCTTTGGTCACTCTAAACCCTTGCTTTATGAAACTATACACGTGGAATTGAATATTAATTAAACGCGATAGGTACGACCATATTTCGGGACTAAAGGATTGTTTATCGTCTATGCAGGTTGTTTGAGATATTCTGTTGTTATGAAGCGAGACATTTAAATAAGAATAAATTATTCTAGCTAAGGAATTTAAAATTATAAGGAAAGAAACACATTATAAGTTAAAATCAACACTAAAACAAATGAATACAGATACCATCTCATTACCAACATTGAAAAAAAGAACACAGTTTAATTCTTTTAAAATAAAAACCGTTGAAAGTTGTGTCACCGAATACTAATGACTTATGACGTCATAATACGGTCGCCGCAAACCTCGGACACGTGCTATCTCGGACACAGATTAAAAATTAAATCATATTAGTGGAGCTGACAAAAAACGTGGTAGTGTTAAATACGACGCCTCATTTGTAGTAGAGTGGATGTATGTAGGTTTTATATCAAACGTTATACAGTCGATGAGAAAAGTAAGACTGAAATTGAAAGCTCGGGATTTTTAAAATTTGGATAAGGGTTGAGAAAAGAAAAATATTTGCTTGTATTAAAAGAATCATCAAACCCTTATTTAAAATAGCTGAAAAAGCTTAATGAGAAGAGTAAAAATATAGTATCCCATAATGTAGAAATGGTTTCACAATAACAGCGTTTTCAATATATTTCCCGAACTTCCTTCCTTATCCAACGATGCACTAATCTAAGTACTATTAGCACAAATCAGTGCAAGTTTAGACGGGGCGTTCATTAGCTCAGTACATAAAACAGCAATTAGACAGACGCACAGCGGGCTCTTAGAATTAGCTAACAACCGACTCGACTTTGTCGCGAACATTCGAGAAGTGCTACATGATTAAACGACAAGGAACTTTAAACTACAGAACATATATAAAGATTATTAGGTAAAAAGAATTGAGTAAAGAAATACTATTTAACGACATGAATGACATTTATATTTGTATGTATATATATATATATATATATATATATTTTATATGTATTATGTATTTGTTTATGTATTGTGTAGTTTTACTACATATATATGTTTAGTATATTGTTATTTGATATTTTTGCTTAGTTTTCAATGTTTGTTGTGCACTTTTTAATCTACCCTACCACTATCAAATCTCTCCATGGCTTTAAGGTTGGCTGTAATAGAACCCAATTCTGGGTTAAGCTCGCCATTGTACATAAACTGTCTTTATTATTTTTATTATGTATTGTTAAGTGTGCAATAAAGAATAAGAATAAGAATATAAACTTTTTTTTACACTGTTAGTAATATCCTTTCAAAATAATAAATAAATAATGTGGCTTTACTCATAAATGGTGGAGACACATTATACACACCTTTCACGTTAATGAAGAGTGCATTTGCAAAAACGATGTTTTACAAATAACTTGTAATATCTATAGCATAGTTTACATTATTCATTAGTTTATAACAAAGAGTATCTAATCTAAAATATCCTCTTGAATTTGTTTCTCAATCTATATCTTTATTCTTTGTTTTGTTTTCACACAAAATTAACATCATCGGATCTAAATAATCTGTTGTTATAGCAGTACGCAAATTGATACATCATGTTTGTTATAGGAATCTTTATATTAAAGTACTAACAAGACTATTGTTTTTGTAAGATTTTTCCTCTAACTAAAGAACAAAAAACCTTAGCTTCCTAATGTTTATGATTGAGTATGGTTAGTGACAAATGTCGTAAGCCTGCTAAAAATATTATGATACCACGAAAGATTATACTTTCGGTTATTTGTCTTACGAATTAAACAAGGTCTACGTTTATCACTTTTTGCAAAAAATTGGATATAATGCCCAAGATACTTGAATATCGGAAAATACATATAGATAAGTAAACTTTCAAGAGATATCAATATTACCTACTAAAAATTTAAAAATACAATAAAGATTTATATTTAAGGACATAGCTAGATTGTAGAGGTACGAATTTTGCTTAAATAACAATATCAACCTTTTCTATAAAGGTAGAACTTGAGAAGAAGACGACGTACCTACTAATTTAAGTATAACAAGAATCTACAAAGACGTTTAAAATCTTCAATGCAACAATAATACATGTAGCACACTACATGCTACTCGGTGCAAAGCTAAGCCGAGCCAAGACCACTTGAAAAGAGTAGTACACAAGAACGGAATGTCGGCTTGTGTAAGTACTGAATTAAAACTTTGTACTAACAGGAATTAGCCCATGTTTTGCAGTGGAGTCTCGCCTTAATAACACTACAGAGATATCGGAGAAACATGTGAAGAGCTCGATCTTATTTTGTTTTTAGTCTTGATGTTACATAAGTGTTTGTTTCATGAGCTTTTGTGAGAAATAAGACTTATCATAGGTAGGTAATTATTATTTTCGTATTAGGTATATATTTTTATCGACTTTTTTTACACAAAGTCAATGACGCATCATGAAAAAACTACGCACTGAAAGCTCTTAAATATGTCAAGGTAAATACAAAATGAAACGCCATAATCCTAGAATAAGGTTCGTGCATTTATCAAAATACCAAAATAAACTGCAATTTCCTACATTTCTGAGCACATTTTCACAAATAATGTTTGCAAACACACGACATAGTGCATATCGTCACCTGTCTCAATGAATGTAGGGGCTTAAACAGATATGGCGCGAATCAAATACTGTGAGTATAGGAACACGCACGCCCCTAAGTTGACACCGATGTAGAGCTAATGGATAACGAGAGCGTAGTTTTGTTAGACTACGAAGCGCGGTTGAAAAACATGGGTTTTTTTTTTGTTTAAAAGTATGATGTTCAAAATATGTATATCTTTGTTATTTTTTATTCACGTTAGGTTTTTTTGACTAGTTAGGTTTTTATTCTTTAGGAGTATAAGATCGAATAAGGAAGTATGGTTCTGCTTTGGTAATACAGTTGATATTAATAATGTCCAATATTACAGAAAAACCTAACTTCACACAGCCATTTCATTTTTTTAATAATTACTTAAATACTCAACTATAGTCTTGCCGAAGTCGAGATATACGCAATAACTCGAAATAAAACAACGGTAGGGTAATATTCTCACAGAAATCGTGGCTCATCTAGTGACTACAAGATCTGAAAGCATTAACAATGAACCGTGAGCGACGTGTGTACTTACCCCGGAGTTAACATTAAGTACTTCGCTAAAAGACTCATCCTGAGCCCCCAAGGAAAGCTTCTTGAAATTTGTTAGAAGTAGGTACGCTTGGTACAGTACCTTATTTCTGCATATTAGGTACTTATAACATGATAGCTGATTATCATTTTACAGTTTAAGAATGCGTTATCTGCCAAACCTTTTTCCATTTAGTGGTAAGTACATCGTAGTTAATTTAATAATAGTATATATATAGATATACCTACATAAAAGTATACCACCAAAAACATTAAATGTAAAAAAAAGCCAATCCTCTACGCAATTCCTCCACCGTAAAAAGTTTTGAGATCGCATAGAAGCCAAGTCCTGTTCAACTTTATTTGTAATAATAAATTAATATTTTGTGACTATATCAATAGTTTCGTTCACTTTACAATAATATTGACTTGGCCATGAGCACAATAAACTACAAATATAATACAGCATATCTTGGAGAGGTGAAAGTCAATCATGAAGTTTAATATCACAGAATTAAATACTTTGAGTTTTTTCAATTGTTACTAAATGACCGACAGTCAGTATCATCCAAAATCGTGAACTGCACATTTACTATGGCGCATGTTTGGTCCATGGTGATCTCAAATTCCAATCAGTCCAATCGTAAAATCATGTCCATATAGAATGTATCAATTCAATGGTATTTACACATTATTTCAGGGAGCGACTATTAACTTGTGCTCATGGCCAAGACAATATTATTGTAATGTGAACAAAACTATTGATATAGTCACAAAATATTAATTTATTATTACAAATAAAGTTGAACAGGACTTGGCTTCTATGCGATCTCAAAACTTTTTACGGTGGAGGAATTGCGTAGAGGATTGGCTTTTTTTACATTTAATGTTTTTGGTGGGATCTAATTTATTTTTGTAGGTCTCCTTCTTCTAAGTATATAACAAATTAAATTAACTTACATGCAACTAACTAAATATATAACAAACTAAATATGTAGACCTAAACTAGCACGTAAACAACATTTTTTTTAAATAAATTAAACAATTTCGAAATTGTCGAATTTTTTAATCGAATATATAATAAAAAATAAATCTCTTTTAGAATAAAATTCAGAGGTAGATGGCGCTATCACATGAAATTGTTTTTTTTTAACTAAAAACCGTAGCGCGATTTAGACCAGGACAACGCCATCTATCGAGCGAGCATGCAGTATTTATCGCACTGCATTAATATGAAAGATTTTATCATTATTCAATTTATTTTAACCTAGCTTTTTTATTCATATGTATGTATATTAAATACATAATAACAATATACCACACTACGTAACAATAAAACAAATAGTAACATTTTGTACATAAATAAATAACAAAGTTATCAATGCAGTCAAAATTCATACACAATGTTCTTGAAAAACCGCAAATATAAATTTGTTTCCTATTTTTTTATTAAGTTTTAAGGTTTTTATAATTTTCCCTTTATATGTAGCTAATAACCTATCTTGGTGCCAAATTTGAAGGTTCTAAGTTTGCTAGAAGTACCTTAGACTTTTGATGATCGGTCAGTGAGTGAGTCAGTGACAAAATGGTGTAACTTTGATCGCTCATAACTCGTAAACTATTTATTCAAATTTCTTGTAATTTTGGGACTGAGCTTGTTCTAATACTTACTCTTGGTCATCGAAAACCTAAACTCCTAGCTTTGTCCACATGGAAGACACAGGGGGCTGAAATAGCCGCGAAACGCTTCGAGAAAAGATGGTACGGCCGTGCCCGCTTTGCTCGAGTCTTGGCTGGGGCACTGCCGTGCCCTCAGATACAGATAAAGCCGTTTCTATATACTTATAAGCCTTATATAGCATAGTCCCGGACAACTACAGTTCTATTTCTTTTACATTACAAGAGTGCAAAGCAGCACCATACCAAAAAGTTTGTATTAGGCAGTCCGTCAGTTACTAGACCAGATTTTCGCATTTATGGAGAAAGTATCTAAAAAAGTCTTTGATTGTCGGGATTGCGGGATTGTCGAAACAGTTTCCTCAGCCCTACTACGCAGAGTTTCAAAAACACAGGTTGATTTTAGTCATTCCTTCTGTGAGTGTTATGGGAGCATCTGACGATTCCCCATCACAAAATAATGAGCAAACAATTGAAGTAGGTAACTAATGAAGTAGTGACGTAATTACATGTCCCTACACAACATTATAACTAATTATACTCCGTACTATTGGATTTGCGTGTTGATCGAAGGCCCATTCGTGAGCGATGATCTATTTAGATAGGATAATTCCTAGCGTGCCGGATGCTGAAACCTAGCAAATACTGTGACATGCCATCAGGCTGCCTTTGTCTGAATTATATTTACAACGTATTTGTTGTGTTATGGAGGGAAAGCACGGATGTATAGAGTAGGCCTATATAATTTGTACCTAATTGTATTTTATTTATAAATACAATCTTCTGCCAGAGGTTTCCAAAGGAACTACTTTGCGCACCAGTATACAAATTGCCTTAAAGGCTTTCTCAATAAATAGGCTATCTAAAACTGAAAGATTTTTAACTGAGCAAAAGATCCTGAGATAAGCTTGTTCAAGCAATATCTAATTTCTGTTTAGCCTATGGAAACTTTCACTATCTATTAACCTCACCAGATTTATACTTTATTCTTTTTCTTACAAATGAGGCATATGAATATCAATTTACCTATGTGTGTTTGTCAGTTTACTTTAGTCATTTATTAAATTAACTACATCCCCAAAAACTCTAACATCTAAATTGAATGAAACAGCAACTGTAACTCAAAAATGAAGTTTAACAGTTTAATGTAGCGGAGGTCTGGAAGTGGACTAACACTCGGGTCGTCTGATAATCCCCTTACAGTGGCCCTCTAAACTTTCACCTGACCGCGGCAGACGGTCTAATGCTAGTCTAAACAATGCAAATACATCTATCTACCTGCAGGCTTTAAAAATACTGGATTCTGTGTTTTAGAGAATTGGCTGTTTGGAAGATTTTATTGCGAGTCACTTTTCTTGTGAAAATATGATTTTAGTAAAAGGCTGCAATACGTAATTATATGTCATAGAGTTCCGATTAGCAAGGCTAAGTATTCTAAATATCGCAAGACATCACGCTACGCTTGTAATATTTATCATATAACAAGTGTTGATGCAAAGAATAGGTACCATCAGAATAAAATCAGTCCAATATACTTGCATGAAGCATTTATTCACACCGATTATTCAAAAAATATTCCTCATTTCATCGTCAAATGCCCAGTGACCGACAACGCAAACGACCATTTTCTCCACTCATTCACGAAAAATTGATACTTATACTGTCGTGAAAAATGGGTCTAAAAATCTGTACGACAAAACCGCATATCCTAAGTACGTAAGTTCTTAAGTAAGTTAAGCCGTGCATAGGTATCAACTGACCGTCGTGTCTACGATGGTAACATGACCTAGGTCTCAGACGCTAGGGCTTACGTCTAAGCCTCGCAACCTTTATTATGCTCTACTTTAATACCTAGATTTAAGTTTACTACAAGTTCCTGTTAACTGTGCTGGTGGTGTTATGTTTTGTGTGGTTTAAGCAGTTGTTAAGAAGTTGATTATAATTTTGGGGTTGCATTGTTAAGTAGATATAAGTTGAAAATAAGAGAAGACAAGACACAGTTATAAGTTTAAAATAAAAGAAGACAAGAGATGAATTCATAAAGTGGCAAAAAAGTTAAAATGACAAGGATACTTCTTTTGTCACAATAATATATTTGTGGGAACGTCAGAAGGAGCCTCGCGGCGGTCATGGCTGTCACGTTGCATCTCGGGCGTTGTAACGACCGGAATTCAAAAATAAAGGCACGCTTGTGTAGTCCACCGTTCCATTATTTGGTTTCCTCACCATTTTATTCACAATCACACCCAATCAGTAAGATGGAATGAGATTTCGAGCCAATAGGTTAGTATGTGCACAATTCAGTTGGCACCTGTCACCAGAATGACTGCTGCCATCACTCATCGTGACACTTACTACTCTATTCAGGGTTACCCGCTCATAACTTTAATGTTATCAACGCGCCGACACGGCCGTCCTGCATTATCACACGTCCTCGTGTGCACCGTTTCACCTTACAGTCTACTCCGTTCGGTCACCCTGACCCCTCAAATAACTCCCTTTGCTCATGTTATACAACAACTTACAGTGGTTACAAGTTTGAAGTCCAAACGAAACAAAATGTTTCCCTAAAGTCACACATTTCCGTAAGTCAATGCCACACGGGCCATTTGCTGCCACACAGGTTAGTCATTGCCACAGAGGCGAATCATTTCCATGCAAGATACTCATTGCCACGCAGGCTAGTCATTTCCACACAGGCTACTTATTGCCACACAGGCTAGTCGTTGCCACACAGGATAGTCGTTGCCACACAGGCTAGTTATTGCCACACAGGCTAGTCATTGCCACACAGGCCAGTTATTGCCACACAGGCTAGTCATTGCCACACAGGCCAGTTATTGCCACACAGGCTAGTCATTGCCACACAGGCCAGTTATTGCCACAAAGGCTAGTCATTGCCACACAGGCTAGTCATTGCCATACAGGCTAGTCGTTGCCACACAGGCTAGTCATGACACAACAGGCTAGTAGCTGTCACACAGGTTTCCTTAGCTGCTATCAGACACATGTTACCAATTGTACCACCGATGTATACGGGTCTCTTCCTGGTCACCCTGATGCCGTCACACAGGCCAACGAGTCTCTTCCAAGTCACCCCGATACCCATCATAGGTACAGCTTAACACAATAAAAACAACAGTACCGCAGACTTTACACGGGTCTCTTCCTGGTGACCCCAATGCCATCACGAGGCCAACGGGTCTTTTTCAAGTCACCCCGGTATCCGTCATTGGTACAACTTAGCGCCAAATGTTACCAAAAATCTATAGTCTGATGCAGATTTAATCAATCAATGACGCAAAAACTGAAATATTGTAACTTGGGGTTTTAATTTTTAACGCGATTGGAACTGCCTCTCAAGTTTATAAATGTCGTATGACAAAATAACCTCAACATACAGCAAAAATGGATCGGTCTCACCGGGTTTCCACTCAAAGTGCGTGACGATGCGCACACCGCTATGGCGCGCAGTACAGCGGCTTCACGTTCGCAGGCACCACGGAGATGCACGAGCACCGACACTCTAAAATCACGGTGACACGTCAAGCTCCGCAGGCAGCTGGGATGCTCCATTCACGACCGTAATTTTGTCGCCATATTGCACAATAATCACCATCATTGTTGAAACATGAAAATTAGATAAATTCGGTTAATTTTCTAGCATACCTTCGATAACAAGCTTGACTTAAAAAAAAAAAAATGTAAACCGATACCATAACCATAACCGTGGTTACCATACTTGTACCTTCGCTGAAATTCTTTATAAATCTGCTTCTAAAAACACCATTTTAAATAATCGACGTTCCATTTTTTTTGAGTGGTTATTTAGCACTATAAGGATTGCAATCTTCATGTGGTAAATTCTCCCGAAACCCGTTCACAAAATTCTTGTTCTACATAGACAGCTCCATGAACATTATGTTGCAGTACGAGATGTTTCCACCCAGGATTCTTCCTTGTGATAGCAGTGTCGTATCAGACATAATTTTTTTTTTTGCTACTAGCGTTTTCATTTTTTTTTTGAATACGTAGCAGGGCAATCTTTAACACATGTGGGCATTCGGATTACATCCCACTTCTGATGTGGGAACGTCAGAAGGAGCCTCGCGGCGGTCATGGCTGTCACGTTGCATCTCGGGCGTTGTAACGACCGGAATTCAAAAATAAAGGCACGCTTGTGTAGTCCACCGTTCCATTATTTGGTTTCCTCACCATTTTATTCACAATCACACCCAATCAGTAAGATGGAATGAGATTTCGAGCCAATAGGTTAGTATGTGCACAATTCAGTTGGCACCTGTCACCAGAATGACTGCTGCCATCACTCATCGTGACACTTACTACTCTATTCAGGGTTACCCGCTCATAACTTTAATGTTATCAACGCGCCGACATATTATTCTTACAAGTATAATATATTAGCTCTCTTAAGTTTTGCTGTTGATAAAGTCGACAGGCATTAGTCCATCGTAAAATTAACTAAACTATCGATTACAAAGAATGACATCCATTTTTTTACAAAATCCAGTTGAAAACAAGTCTACACACGGCACACAAATTAAACCAACCAAAAAATACTCATAAATTCTAATATTTTCAACCGCCTTATTAGACTTACTTAAACAGTTACCCTCTATATCTTCCATCCGATACTAAACATATTCAAGATCACAACACAATATGACCAAGTGAAGTCAGTTTGTAATTCAAGACGTATCGCGTACGACATTGTTTGAAGATAACACTACATATTCATTGTATATAAGTGCTTATTATGACAATTATGTAGGCGTTACCTGTCATCCCTGTAGGTTTAATTAAGATACTCATCCCCTAGTTCATCCCCTCACGTTTGACGCCGTTTTATTAATTCATTGGATTTTGTATGGTGTTGAATGTTTGGTAAGATAATGTTTTTTGGAGTGTCTTTTAGTGGAGGTGTGTATGTACATGTGCAAAGGCACTTTTCTAAAATTGTATGGGTATGTTTCTTGAGAAAATTCTATGTTACTTCTAGTCAGCCAGAGAAGGGTTTATTTGCAGTAGGACTTGTTGTTTAAAAAATACTGTGTTTGGTTTTGATCAGACCATTACAACTTGGTATATAAAAAAAATACTTATTTACCTACAGACTTATAGAATGTGTATAAAAATCATTCGATCCATCCGATGGATTTCATCCATCGAAAGTGAAAAAATGTAGGTATAAGAAAAAAATATGTAGCAACAAATAAAAATAATACCTAATGTATGTTACGAAATTCATTTCCATTTGTGTTTATTTAAATCAGCAAACACGTATCGCTTGTCAAACAAAACCCGTGAATTCTATAACACCGATACGATTTAACGAACCCCCACAGGGTAATTAATTCAATCGCATATAAGGGCGGCGCCCAGAGAAACGTCATCATTATCTTAGTCGTTGTTGCGGCAACGCGCTGTGAATGAGTGTCGTGTGTCTCTCAACCTTTTGTCCCACCCCTCGTCAATCGGTAACACATTTACCCACTTACGACTGGGTGAAAACTTGCAAAACGAACACCATTGTTAAGAACGCTACAGACACAATGCCCTGTCGCTGCGGCGCGCTTATCGACTGCGCGTCAAAGAAGTTCAAAAGCTCGGTTTAGACGTTTGCTATCGCGGCGTCTCGTTTGTCAGTTTACGCCGGGAGCTATGATTGTTTCTGCGTTACAAATGGCCTTTTTGAGAACGACGTTTGTTACCGTTTTAATTGACACCGAGAAATATCTGAGCGTTGAGAAATTCTTGTATCGCACGACGTCGTCGCGTGTGTGAAGACGCCCCTGATTTCGACTTTCATTTGTCTTTGTTCTGTACTGCGCGCGTTCAATTACTACGTTGGTGGAGATGGTGCTTATATTATGTAAAATGTTTGCAATTTTCATAAAGACTACTTGAAATAATCTCATCTCTACATCTCAATAAATGTTTACGCGAAACAGACAAGCGCGATACTCCGCTAGTCTCGCTACGCCACTCAACAGATTTATTTTCCTGAGCGCTACGATAGCACGTAGCAGTTAACAACGTCTACGGCTTTACGTAACAATGTGCGTTTGAGTATTAATCTCATTTGTGTAATAAAATCTGTGCCTTAGCCGAGCCGATGGCAAGGCGTGATCCGGCCGTGAAATGCTTGCCTCCGCACGATAATCCTGTTAGGTTAAGAAGGTTTCTACATATTACGTGCTTTGCTACGCCTTAAGGATTAAAACGACGTGTACGCATAACTCGATACGTATTGTTAGGGAAGACGTACCCTCCTTATATCGATTTTCCATCGCCTGTATCATAATAATGTAGCCATTGTGAAACGATGAACTCGTCTACGAATTTATAGGTATTCATTTAGCGGCGACTAGTCCAGCCGGGCTTAAGCGATTACGCCACGGCAAAGATGCAACGTAGATTTACAGCAAAGCTTGCCATGACAAGGTGGTCATCGCAAGCCCCCAGATCTTTATGCCGGACAATGAAGACAAAGGACCTTTAAATTATTCAGGCAAAGCAAAAGCGACCTTAATGCTTGAAGCGTAAATACCATTTGTAAATATTTAAGTTTGCGCGTCAATTTTGCGTTAAGACGAATAGTTTGCATGAGAGAGGAATCGGAGAGCGTCTGGGAGCTAAACCTACCCTCGGGCAGTAGGGGGCCGTCCATAAATAATTAATCTGCAGCGATGTGCGTCCGACGGTTAACTAAATCCTGCGGTGGTTTAGGAAACTGGCCGTCGGGGATACCTCAAGAACTGAACATTGTTTCTTGTTTCAATCCTATTGTCAGATGTAGGTACTAGATGTTTCTATTTAGGTAAACAACTCGTCTGTAGTTTACACTATCTTCTGTTCACTTTCGACTACAAGGTTCTAAGACAATATATACCTACATTCAAAAATACAAAATGTTTAAAGAATACATAAAGGTACCTGTGATAAAGGTCTAATGGAGCACAAGAAAGTACCTACTGTAACTACACTGATACAAAAGCATTATTCTCTTTTTATTTGAAAACCCCTATTACATATTGTTATTTCAGTATATATTTTAATGAATATAATAATGCATAATTGCTCATATTATATTTATCGTGTATAAGTGTGTCCGGGCGGGAAGCCCCACTAAGCAAGCAACAAGCGGCGTCTTGGTGTACGGATGGGCCGCGGATTACGACCGCCAACCCCTAAGGCTGTGTCTTTAGTAGGCAAACTGTTAGCAGCCAACAGAAACTCAAACTCATTTTATTTTTATTTTAAATAGGCCTATAAAAACTTTTTCGATAGTCAAGCTAGTTGCACGGTTCCAAGGTCTTAGAACCGACAAGAAACTCCATAGATACTCCTTTCCATAAACTCTGAGAAAGTTATACAGCTGACATGGAGTGTCCAGTTTCCTATTTTGGGCTCACTTTATGCAGTTTTTGGCGTTACGTGTGCCGACTGTCTCAGTTAGTAAAAATCGACAAGAAAATTGAACTGAGATTGCAGCTAATTCACAGTTTGCCACTGCGGCTCATTCAGTCGGCTGCTAAGAGTAAGCTAAGAGTTTGCCTACTGTGAACACAGCCTAATAAGTAAGACATATAGGCAGGTACCTAAGTATAGCCGGCTCATATCATTGTACTTCAATTGTTTACTTGGACGGATTTATTTCAAGTAAAAACTTAAGACTCATTACTAATGTTTCAGTGGTAATCTTTGGCTGATGACAGGCTTCGGGCTAATTTTTGCGTATTTTTCCATACGTTTTACAGACTTATCTACAGTATTGTAAATAATTTTTATTTGAATTTTTGAATTTTAATAAATACTTATAGCTAAATTACAAACTCACTGTCTCAGCAGTTTGTCTTTAGTTGGTCTCTTGAATTAGCTACCTGCCTACAGTGCCTAGAATATAATTTAACCGACTTTCCAAAAAGGCGGAAGTTCTCATATTTTTTAATATACGTTAAATCCTTTTTTGTAAAGCCAGTCTACCAATATAATATTAAAATATCAATATTATGAAAGCATATTTTTACGCTAAATAGAGCAAAGTAAAGTCAAAATAGAGAAAAGAGTAAAACAAAAGTCGCAATACATTAAACGATCCTGAAACCCCATCACAAACATGTACACGAAGTTATAAGCTTAATTTAATTGCGAGCAAAAAGTTAGGTTTAAACTAATCGAGCCTCAGTTACAAACTCGTTTGTCTAAAACTCTGCGATAGGATATTGGATTATGTACCTACCATTTTGTTACTAACCCTTCCCATATAAACTTACCATGAGCGAACCTATACCTACAAGTAAAAGTTTTTTTTTAAAGGAGAACCATCTTGGTGTCAATATTAAAACATTTTTTAAGAATTTTTTCCTAGAAGATGTACTATCAATTCTTCCTTAATCTCAGGCATAAATGAGACCACGTTACTTGGGCTACAAATCTATAAATCATAGCAGCAACTATGATCAAGAAAGTCCGCGTAAAACCGTCCAGTAAACGTTCACTGCAACTATTACAAACTACTTATTTCAAAATTATACCTAACAAATAAAAGAGTTAATACCTAATACTGCACACAGTAAAACAAATCAAAATCAATCAAATCCTCTTAAAACAAACCAGCAAATAACATCTAAATACAAATTGGAAACAACAAAACTAACATATTCCGCTAAACGACAATAACACATTATCACCATTTAAATAAATTAATCGGCTAAACTGTATTAACTGAGTCACTAATGCGTCCATTCTCAATCAATGGCGGTGCAAATAGCGACCAAATAATCGCAGTGCAGTTAATGAAACATTTGAAAAGTTAAAAGCCTGTTTAGGCTGCACGGCCGGCCCGCTAATTAGCGTCGCGCAGTCGCCAGCTAGTGTGAACGAGGACTTAGCGGCATTATCGCCTAAATTGTACTAATGTTTAGTTGTGGCCGTGCTCGTTATGATTTGAGACGCAAATTGGTTATATTTTGTTTATATTGTATTGTTAAGTAATTTATTGTTGGAGCTTTGTTGAATGTTGTGTGGTATCTAAATGTTAACGAAATTATTTATAATAATTTCGCCTCGTGTTCGTATTCTCAAAATCATCAATCAACATGATGTAAATTGACTAGTAGTCAATTTACAAACTTCTTCGTACATCACACATAAGCTCAACGATATACAAGTCCAATACTGGATTCTCAAAAACTTTCTTAAGAGTGGCCAAGATCACAATATGTAGACGTTGGCTACAAACGCCGCAAAGACACAAAAGTACAATCTACAAAAGGAAATAACGTAGCCATTAAATAAACATGACCACTGAGCACAATTATGATAACTAACATGCATAATACGAGTACATCCCCACACTGCAATAGAGTCGTGTTATTAGAGCTAGATAACTTTAACCGCCAGTCAAAAGGTGGGATTACTCAAATTGTATGCGCGGTAGGCTTTGAAACGAATCGTACCTATTTAGAGCACGCAGACAGACTCGATTTAGTAATTAATTTTACCGCGCGAAGTGCACTAAATGCACTAGAAACTATAATCCTTATTAAAATGGGAAATAGTCGACTATTCACTTTACCATCAAATATAATTTTGGCTTCTAAACGCGAAATATAATTATGTATTTTGGCAAATCCGTGTGTGCAGACGCAAATGTACCAGTTTAATAACATCATCTTTCAATGGTACATTAGTATAATGATTTATGCAAATATCGTCAAAGTACATTAGAATCGGTAACGGGAAAACGTAAGTTCAATTCTATTCACTGTAAACAAAGCGAAATTGCATCAATGATTCAATAATAGACTTTTCAGTCAGGGTTGGTAAGTAGTGCACTTTGTGAACTACAACCCATCGAGAATAAAATAATATGAGGCGATCATTTTCATTTGCTTCCCGACCGCTCAATTTTTCGCATAACGCACCACCCAATGAAAACACAAATTAATCTGCTCATTTTTTTGCATGAAATTTTATATCATTGAGTCCAAATATCTGAAAGCGATACATTTCGCGCTGCATAATCCCATGTCAGGGAGATAGTTATGGATTACTTTTGTCTCGATTGAATTATTTCATCATAATAAAAATATATTATTAATTTGTTATTATATCGGCGTGCGCGTCGAGGTAATCCCCAAAAGGTCCGCACTCGCTTTGTTTACGCGTGCTTTTATGCGAGTTCAATGAAGGTGCGCCGCGAAATCCGAAATCAATATAGGACAGTATAGAAACAAGAGTACGGGTGAGGCCTGTGTCGACGCGATATCCAACACGGGTTCGGATTAAGCGACGTCAAATCCTGGATTAAGCGGGGCCGGGATAAAACGGAAGCCGGGATCGGCTCGAGCTCGGGTCAGCGGGATTTCGCCGGGCAATAAAAGTGTCTGCAGCCGATTTAGACTGAGCCCGCTGGCAATTCGGCGCGGCTACCAATTGCTAGGTAATTTCGGCGTGCGAGCGCGATCTGTCCGCACAAAGCCGTTCTAATGCCCGCCAATGGGATTAGCCGAGTGTCGTGCGGCCTTTACAATTTATTGGACGGAATCAGACATCTGAATTAAGACATATGTAGTTCCTTGATGCGTCTCGATGAGAAATCGGTTTCAAGGGAATTATGTCTATTATTCCTTTGGCACATGGAACAAAACAAATGAGCCAGTGTTACGCCACTGTTATATATTAATCGGTTCCCGGTATTCAGACCGACGCGCACTAGACTAATCAAAGTTTTTTCTAAACTAAATCCCACTCGTTTGCAATGGCCGTCGCTCGTCTATTATAGGGGCCCCTCGGTAATCCGGATTGGAGATTCATTAGGGCGAGATTATACTCTATTGAAATCTGGCTTAAGCGGGCACGGGCGGATCGGATCGCGGACCGCGGAGCGAGAGCCGGGAACCGCCATTCATACAATGATAGCTCCGCTCATATGAGTGATGCGGAATTCATCTATTTTAAGTAGGTTTAATATTGACTGCCATTGAATATTGATTTTGGGAATGAAAGCACATATTAAACAATACTGTAGAACTCTGCTCTATAAGGCACTTTAATTTACGTTTATGGAAAAATTACCGTAACCAGAAGAAAAATCAAAAACAAATGAGGCCTTCCATTCAATATTGATATGAGGTTCAGATCATACGTGTACTCATACGCATACGCATCGTAGAAACGTCAATAGCAGCACTACCATCACGTACAGGAAGTTTTTTTTCTATGCCTAGCCCAGACCGCAAGCCGGCGCATTTCCACGTATCGGCTATTATAAAACTGATTCATGTACGAAGCCCACATAATCCTGGTCTACATGTGACGTCACGCCTTTGTTACCTGGATTCGAAGACCACCATTATGATAATCGTAACCTTAATACAGAAGTCGTAAAAGCTATCAGAGAACCCGACAGGAACCGTGCACGAAAACACGGTGATGAATCATTGTATTTGTGTTATTACATTAAGCTAATCAATTGATATTCGTATCGTGCTAAAGGAAACTGCCGGTACCATATAGGCACCTTGAGCATTAACGTTATTGGATAAGTCGTCAACATCAAACGACGGTAAACAAAAACCGTACATTTGCCGGATGGCCGTATTGTTCGTAATTACCGTGATATTTCATGTTTATTTTTCTTTGATGATTTATTTGGGGAGAATATGTTGAGGATACAGGGGATACCAAGTAATAGAAGAAGGAAATGTTGTAGGAAGCGGTAAGTCGCGTCCAACATTTTAGAATGAGACGGGCCGTAGGTACGGCATGCGGTAAGAGACGATTTGCGTTCAGTGTGCTCTTGCCTTTAGAAAAGTGACACATGCGGCTAGGAAAACTGTTTCATTTTCTTACGAGAGATGCCATTTTACAATGAAATAAGATTGCTTTTTATATTTATATTTTTTTCAAAATTTTATCTCGTATCTGTCTTGTATAAGAGCAAAAAATTAAGCATGTACTTAGCAGCTTATCGACTCATGTATCTATCGCGTTAATTATGTAGGTATAGTGGAAAAAAACGACACTATTTTGACGTAATTATACGCACTTATCTCGTTTACAACTCAAAACAAATTATACACGTGGTGGATAATACATTGTATTGGTCAAAAACTTATTCGGCGAAGGTTTATCCGTGAACCATTTTTTATTAGTAACCTTTAAACTTCTATCTGGTCGCTACCATCTGGTTTGCGATAATAAGTCGATGTAGGCGACCTTATAATAAAATGTAAATGTAACAAAAACGTACATTTAATCGTACTAGTGGCTTATCTCTTTTTGTTCTGGTCCGGGCGGGATTATACCGGGTCCAGCTTTATCCGGGAATAAAATATTTATATCCAACATAACGAGGTCCCGGACAAACGTGGCCGCAGCATCGTTGCTTTCCGATAATGTTATATTAAATATATTATCATAATATTTGTGAACAAATATTAAAAGCGTGTTCGGAAATTATAATTATTTTTTGTGACTGTTGTTTTTTTTTGTTTTATGAATTAATATTTATAAATATGGAACTTCCAAGTGCATATTATACCATATTGTTCATTCTAATTAGCAATCATGAATCTCGAAATATTAACTTGACAATACATTATCTTCCAACGTATGAAAAAATTAGAGGAGGTCAGATCAGTCCTACAAATATACGACAAAATTAATATATTTTCTCCATGTAGATACTTAAATATTACTTCCCATTGCAAGAGTAAAGCCGTCCAGATAATCCAGTTTTCAAAGAGCACCCCACTTAAAAGATTTAAAATTAATCGATTGTGACCCACGCGTCCGTGAAGACACACAACATGCATATTTATATAGATAATCCTGTTGAATTAAAAAATCCGCACTCAATAGTAAAGAGGGATATCTAATGAGATAAAAAACGAGTTCTTAGTATCAAGGATTTATTAATTATTCACTATACTTATTTTTAAAAGAATATTCTATGATGCATTTTCCCAACCATCTTGTACTGATATTTCATCATCTGTTTTACGTCCTATCAAAATACATATCGGTTTTGAATTTATTAAAGAACCACAAACCACGCGTTACTTAAAAGATAAACTCCAAAATCTTAGAGCAATAAAAACTGACGTAAGCAATGGAACATTGAATGTAGAAACATTCGACAACTCTGCAACCCCTACGGTAGGTCGTGGTTCCGTCCTACGAGGTTCATTGACTACCGAAGAACCCCTAATAACATCCCTCCACACAACTACCAACTCTAACCCCATATTCTTAAAGCTCATTTCACGATGGCCAGCTTTATCTGGTAACTTTCTACTGCAAGCTGAAGATAAGCCGACGGATTAGTTCAGCGGAACGAAAAAAGAGAATAAAAAAGTATAAACTTCAGCCCTGATTGAGTTCAATTCTTTTTAATGTATGGGGTTTGACAACCCTGCTGTATATCCCTAGATAAACATGAATAAAGAATTCGTATTATGGGATTAAAATCGATGTAGGTAAAAATCTTTTGTGTAAAATTATTGGTGGTTTCTATAAAAAAATTTGACTTAATGTAGCAAAAATGTTAAAATAATATAAATACGAATAAAGTTATATTAGGTACTTATATTTAATTACGCAACAAAATGCCTGCACTTTAGTTTTCCGATTATAATATAATTCCATGATAAGGCAGGAACACACGACCTTGTTCCTTGTACACACACAAACAACTGTCACCTGACTCGTGTAGGCTGTATTGTAAATAAAAAGTGATTGTAAAAGGGACTGGGGCGAGAAAATCCTGAAAAAGGCCCGCACGTGGCAATCCCGGATACTGGGATTTCGCCTATCCCGCCTTACCTTAATCCTGCGTTCCGGGAAAACATAAAAATATGTGTGGGTATATTTGCCCTACACGTGCCGTTAACAAATAAAGAGTTGTGATGTATTATTTTTGAGCTAATAAACGCCACCTGCGGGTATTGCGGATTTGGAATACGCTTTTGTTAAATAAAGAGCACCTAAATTATCAAGAGGTGTATAAAACTGTTTAGGATAACTACACCTTAACATGATGTGAAGCATCAAATTCCATACAAGGACTATCAGACCCAACAACTCCGATTCATGAATAAAAACTTCGAACCTCCAACGGCCATTACACCAGCCTTGCACACTTAATACCTTAATTTCGCATTCTTTCAAATCCAGAGCTAAATCTTCATACTTAGCGCAACTGCGTCACATATTACGTAGGAACACTTGGCGCGGTCCGTCGAGGATAATCCCGTGCTCTGGTCCCGTCGCACCCGCGCGTGAGTCGTGCGAATCCTCACTTCGTCCCTCTCTAATCCCTTATTTGAATCTTATCAGATCTCAGGAGATACACCGGTAGTGGTAGCCATGTGTGTGTACTCGGGTTTATCCTGTAGGGCTGTCGCAACTATGATTTGGGAGCTTAATCTTCTTAAGAAAAGCTTTAAATCTTTTGGATTTAATGTCCCATGCATTAGTTTGTTTTTGAATACGTTCTTTCTATGTTTTTGTTGGCTATAAATTTAGTATGTAGATATATTTTTGGAAGCATTGGGGGCAATTTTTTATTTGTGTATTCTTTTGTGTTAAAATATAAATATAGTAAAGTTTCTGTAACATAAGATTATTTAGTGCTAAATTTACATATACATATTTTTTTGGCTTTGTCATACAACGATATTAATCAATCAATTCCGATTAAAAGTTTAATTAATTCCTACAGTCTTACAAAGAAGAATAATAACAGAATGAGTACATCCCTGAAGTCGGCGCATGCATTAAAGGTGCGTCCACACTGAATCCGCGATTAATGGGCTTTGAATGTGCGATTGAAGCCAAATTTATGTATCTGCAACCCGTCACCAGATTACCGCGACACCAGAATGGAGATATGAGCAGCTGCTTTGATCTGTCTCCAAATGAGCCTAGTAATGGCTGGACAGGGCTTTTGATAATATAGATATCCTGTATTAATGTTATGCTAGTACTCATATTAGAATATGTCAACGACATTACTGCGGAATTAATTTTACAACTAGCTTATAAGCAGATGAAATATTTTTATACGTATATCCAATGCTCTTTGTCAATATCAATCACTATTGACCGGGAATTTCATGTGTAAATTTAAATTAATATTATTCTCGGGCACATAAATTTAACAACGTCCATATTTTAAAGGAAGCTCCAGAATTAAAGGTTTATTTCTTGCGACTGTAATAAGATAATATTACTAACCCTTTGTAGGGATTAAGATTGTTGTCCCTAAGCCCGCCAGACGGGGTCCCGCGATTAGGGTGAACGAGGCCTTTGCCGCTCACTTCTATGGTTTTTACGATGCCCTAAACAATGAGAGGAATTGTCTCAAAAACGTATTTAGATTTAGTGATGCTAATGAAATTATTATGCTCCGGATTATGTGGTAGTCGTTTATTTTAATTTATAATGTTGGTGTTTACACTAATTCAATGTATAGTAGTGAAATAAAGCGGTTGCAAACACCGATTGTTGCGCTCGTATCATGTGGGATGACAAAAAGCTCCCGCTTGACCGTTCGGGCAGCAGGGCGGGCTGTAGAACCGGAGTGACAATCCGCGCCTCGGCCTCGCCTCGCCGTAAGCCTAATCTTGACAAATGGTCCGGATCATCCGTTACCAGAGCCTACAGCTCACGCTTATTTGTCCACACAACTCCACCGCCACGATTTTTTATCGATTGATCAGAGGCTCAGCTGATTGCCTCTCTCTGTTGTTGCCGCCGGATTAATTCACACACGGAAACGGGCCCGTGTTGATACGTGTGTACACGACTGTACGTATGTAGTAGTGGGTTTAAAACCAAATTAAAGTCAGACACAAAAGAATAATCGTAAAGGATTTGCATTATGATACGCACACATTGAAATGTTGAAATGTGTATTGTAATCACGAGCCGTTTATCGTTTGATTTCGAATTGTGTTTGACAAACGACTGCCGTGCACCTTGGGGAAATAAGCTTGATAAACATTAAACGATAGTTTTGCTAACCCTGAACTAGTTTTCAGTACAGTTTTTTTACACGTATTCTCGTATGTTAAAACCTAAATAATGGATGTTGAGGAAACATTACTTGCATCCCTAAAGAGGCAAAGTATCTACGTGCACATAAAGTACAAGAGCACGAATTTCAAACACAATCTAAAAAAAAGCTACGACAAAAAAGAACTTCAGACCCCACAAAAAAAGTTTAATCACAATCTTTTTACGATTATCATTTGCGGACTTCCAAAGCCCGTGTAGTAGCTAGCTCATCGTGAAACCGGTTGTTTGTATGTGTGCGTTAAGCCGAGTGCATGCCTCAAATTGGGCTGAAGTACAGCAGATTATCTCAAGATGATTGATGGAGGAGGCACCCCCCCCCCTTCCCCTCCTCACCTTCCTGCCGCCCGCGCCCCACGCACGTGGTAACCAGTCCATTGCATTGATATGATTGGGTAATGTAATCCCCCGTGTAATTAGGTAAAAGTTAATCGGTTGGAGATTATCGATGTAGTCATTTGTTTTTTGTATGTTAAGCTATGTTAGCAAAGCAGAACCTATCGATCCAATAAAAAGCTTTCCGCACATAAAGTACATACTTTTCTCAAAAGAACCAAACTTTAGAATTGCACAGCGAATTTCACTACAAACCGTTATTTTAATTGATAGCCAACAAGAAAAACACGCGAAATTCTAACAAACACAGGTCCGACTTTTTGTCCGTCCATTCAGAGTAATAAAAATAGACGGATTTAACAAGTAAAATCGGGTCTGAACCGGTCTGAACTAGTATTCAGTGGAAAATCCTAGTTTCTAACAAAGACCTGAGGAGCTCCGACACGTAGAAAGCTAGCTAAGTAGAACATACATATAGAGCTAAGTATTCGTGATCCGGATCAGGGAGATTAGGCGGCAGCGGCCGGCCACCGTCCAGGATACATCTCCTACCGGATTACTGGAATCCGGATTTCGTTGAATAACTTGCCGGGGATTTGTGACGTAATTTATATAGTATAATGGACTTTTCTTATGTGTTCTTTGATAATCAGAGTTTTTGTAAACGTTTGCGTTTATTAGCAAGGCAGAAATAAAATTAGGGAACTCTCATTTATTGAGTGTACTTTAGCTTTATCTCGTCTGTGTCATCTCGTCCAAAGATCGTAAAATGATTTCTTTTTCAAATAAAATTAAATATCGATAATCTAAATACAACATTAATATTGAAGATTATTAAGTTTATTAAAGCTACGAAATGTAAATAATAGTTTATAGTGGAATAGACCATAAATTCCAAGGTGATGACCACCGCGAGATTATCGATACTCGCTATTATATCGATCGTTTACATAATTGTGTGGCCACCGGTGTTTACGATTATCATAAATGCGACTGAGATAGACCAGTTGTGGAAGAGATTCAGATGCGACAGATAACACGTTTTAGAGTGGACCTTCTTTGCCGTTTGTGTGGTGTAGTGTCCTTTCTGCAAACTTACTCTTTGATAACTTTTGAGATGGTCCACTATTTCAATTTTATTCTATGAATTAATGTCATTATTGATTGTGGTTTTTACTGAAATATATAGTTAATGGTCTGGATGATGTTTCGTGCAAGTAATACATGTTACTGAATAAAGGTTAAAAGTTTTAAATACTACTCTTATAAGTTCGACATGTGGTGTATGTAGTTGATGTCGGTCGTAGGACATCACACTTTCAGTCTAAGAATATGTTCAGAAAAAAAAATACATTTCTAGTACGTATATCGTAAATGCACAGATTCATTGATTTAGGCACATTTAACGCGTGCGTCAAAACATTTTATTTTTCAGTTCCTAAACTATTTTTGTTTCTGACCATACCCGTAGTACTAAGCTTTTAAAAGTACGAATGGATAAAAGAGGCATACATAGCTACGCGTGGATTTGAGCAAGGATTTTTTAACCCGAACATTTTTGAAGCCTTGCAAATGTGACTGTAGTTCTTAAAGTACTATTAGAACCGACAAAAATAGGTGTAGAAGTTGTAGTTTTTTTCTAAATTCAAGAAAAATATCGCCTGCAACAACAAGCAAGACTCACACTGCTCACTACGAAACAATATAACCGTAGGGTGTTCACATACACAAGTATACGCGGATCAGTCCTAAGCCGGATTACGCGACCGCCGGATCGGGATGTACGAGGTACCTACCTAGCTACCGAGGTCGACAATATTATGGATTTTGAATATGGAAAATGTATTCTGGGAATCTTTTGAATTTATCGTTTTGTGGTCGCACTAGTGGGACAGATTGAACTTTAGTACCTACTGCAGTTCATCTTTCGACATTTTTTGGTTTTAAATTTTATCGTAGGTGTTATTAGTTCTGGTGTGAAAATACAGAGGGATATTTTTTTTTTAAGTTTTACCAATAAAGACATGTTTTAGTGTAACAAAAACTAAGTATTGCACTATGCAAGTTATGTATGTTTTGTTACTATTGTGCAAAGACTAATAAATGCTTATCATTTACTTTCCCACGTTCATTAGACATTTATTATTAATAAATTAAACGACTTAGTGAGAAAATCTCTTTTTAACGCGGTATAGGAAAATATGCATAAATCTTTTACGTAACGATAATCTGGTTTTATGGTTTATCACATCGCATAACTATGCACACCAAAAAAGTTAAGCATTTCTATTAGTTACTGCGAGAATACACGTTTTAAATACATACTTATAAAATACGTAAGTAATATCAATTTTAATTTATATGTGTTTCTAAAATGTTATCGCAAAATGAAATGGCATTTCTAATTTTCATAACTCATAATCACTTCGTAACAGTTTATCATAACCCCGGATTTTAAAACAATAAGTATCAGATATTCCGCGGATTTCGTAAAAATCGCGATTGTATCTTATCATATATATACGTCACAGTACATATATCGATATCATTAGTGTGAGAAAACGTATCGATTATATTTAGAATTTTAAGTCATAACATGGCATTGACTTAATTACATTCAGATTCGGCGAAGATAAAAATATCATGAAAGCGTCATAAATGCGTATTTTTTATCAATCAATATTCATTCATCATCAAATCAAGGTGAATGCAGTTTTTAACGAAGAACATGAAATTAAATCCATGACACATATTTTAATTATAGACAAATCATTTTTTTAAGATATACAGGAGCTAACACATAGGTCATCTTTAAAAAAAATGTCCGAAACTGCAAACTTACCCAAAAAAAAACACAACCCCTAAAGGTCACAACACACACATGCAAAAAAAAAACAACAAGTAAGTCGTACATTAAATCGATAACTCGTACACACACACGCTCGCGGATCCCGTTGATCCGGATCATCCGGGCCGGATCAGCCTCATGTCGCCCAGAGATAAAGCTCCGCCCGTGTGTACCGGCCCTAATAATAATATGTGTCACGTCATACGATGACAGTTATGAATTTGATGTGTTTTCGGATTTCTTTTGTTTTTTACTTCTTCATTTACGTAGAAACGTATAATTCATTGGGAAATTCTACCGATAAGGATTTTTCTACGAATCTGTTGGCGTAAAAGTCAAGAGCAATTAGAATGTTATGTTTCTAGTTTAAGGATGGTAATTGTGATAATAGGATACTACTTATGAGCCCATTTTTCTAGATTTTTTTTTTTTGGTTTACCTATTTAAATATTTTTAGTATGATTTTTTTTTTGTGAAGTCACGGAACAGTATAAGTAGGGACTAATTACTTAATTTTTTAATTTTAATTATCAATGGTAATGCAATACTGACACTTGTGTGGTTACCCACAATCATTATTATTATAATTATCAATACATATAACCTACTCATTATGTTTTCTTTGGAGTTCACATCGTTGCGTGTTGGGTCTGTGGTCGGTGACTATCTATAAACCTTATCATAGTCTGTACTTATAGGTACCTAAATTGACAATAGTACCCTACTTTGTCATGACCAATTTTGTTCTCAAGATAGGCAACAAAAAGTCCGTCACACGCATTGATTAAGATTGAAATATTTTAGTTATTAATTAGTATACATAAGGAAAAATTAATACTTGAATGCTTAGTGTCAATAAAAAGATACTTATTTATTGATTTCCCATTTATATTTTAAAATCAATATTGGTTTTAATCTTGATACGACTCTTATTAAAAAACCCTTCTCTAATCTGGGATTATAAAATATGCTATCTATTAAATATAAAATTAAATATTTATTCACGATAACGTGTATTAGATAAACAGTTCAGAAAGATGCCCAAACATTATTATTACTTAATAGCCAATATTCCGCGATAAACTAAGTCGTAAGAAGATATAAAATTAGCATTTAAATTTTAGAAACATACCGTTCATTTTGGCCATAAAACCATGCTTAGGTACATACGTTAGTCTTACATATAAAATAAAAGATTATAATAAGGTATAATAAAAAAAATATAAATCGGCTTATCTATATAAAACTGGCTTATTCGTGTAAAGTAGGGTTGACAACAGAATTTTAAAATAAAGAATTTTCATTTTACATTTTTTTTCCTGTTTTACGCAAAATGATATGTGGGAAGACCAAAGCCGTTTATTGAAAATAGAGGAAATATTGGAAATAAGTACACCTAGGTAAAAAACTTATTTTCCCTGAAATAGTAGGATATCGTAGGAGTAGAGTTATAGTTTTAGTCAATTTTTTATTTTGTTCAGTGGGTTTCTGAAACTCACTGAAACTAAAAGTGCAAAGATTATGCAGTACATGAAGTACAGTGCCAAATTGCCAACTAAGTACCTATTTAGTAGAAAGAAACCAAATAAAAGAGAACTACAATTAAAATCAAAGTATTTCCGTCCAGATATAATCTACTGACGGTACTCAGGTACGATTTGACAAAAAGATATATCTTCAACGTCGAGCGTAATCCGTCGGCCATTGTGCAATCGCTAATCGGCACGGATCGGCGCGGGCGGCGCGACCGATTCGAAATTAATAATGATTTATAACGCCCGATTAGTGGCATTAGGCATTAACTCACTGCCGATTGGCGGGACAACACTACTTCTACTAACGCTACTTATAGTCTTCTTGTTAATACTTTTCATTCGGCTTGCGCAACCGACAATAAAGTTTTATTCTATCTATGCGCTTATTCACATTCTATGTGGCAAGTTGCAATTTATGCTAATACAGTTAAGACTAATGTTTTCAGTGAACACAAGGTTAAGTGAAGTAAAAAATCTAATGTCTTTGAAAAAATAGATAATTCCAAAATTGATGTTAAGTTTCCAAAACTTCAAGGATAAAGTAATTTTCAAATATTTGAAAATTATTCAAAATAAATCTTTTACATAATTCTAATGCTACCCATTAGGTGTTTAATTTATCTTGAGACCTACGTAATAATAAAAATATTTTTAAAGCATGGAGCACACTGTATGTGTGTTAATGTGCGTCCTGCGTGTGCACTTGGGCTTATGCTTTGAGCGCGCCTTACAGACGGGATGTGCCGGATTAGATTTAAGGGGTAAAAGAACTAGAAAGGGATGGGACAAAAGGGATTTATATTAAAAAGACGAGGACAGAAGACGGTAGATTTGGAGATTATGATTTATAAAGAGGCGAATGAATGAGGAATTATTAGGTAGGGTATGGAGCGGTATTACGATGTATGGGAAGTGGATGGAGCCGGTTCGGCTTACAAGCGCGATGCAGCGCCAAACTGCTCGTGAAATTAGCTGCACGGATTTGGGGGTTGTGCTCATTAGCCGGTGAGTGGGCCTACTAAGACTAAACGTGGTTTATCCTAAGCGTGATTTGTACTAATGTTTTCAACACATACGTTACTTTGTGTCATATAGAAACACATGATCAGTATTATCGGTCACTGAAACATTTGTGTCATTGCGTCAATTAATCACTTTACTTCCATTGATAAGATTTCTTGTACACATAACTTATTGTATTTTTTAAATTTCTCTAGCTTGATAAACAAACTGACGTGCTTGCCGCAATCACAATAAAAACATAAACGGTACAGAATAACTAATACCAAAGAGGTGACTCCTTAGAAACTATTCAATAAACATTGCCAGATTTTATAGACGCATATATAAATATTGTAATAACTGGCGCATACATATACTGCGAACGTTTGATTTAACGACCGAAAGATATCAGAGAATCAATAATGCCATCAGATTAACTAGAACTGTACAGATGAACCGTATTTATACAAAGGGGGCCGAAGAATAGTGCGTGACTACGAATAATGCACTCTTACTTGTCTTACAAGACATTTGAGGGGCGTTTGGACTTTCTCAAGCTGATCAAAATGGATAAGACAATTTCGACGTTGATTTGGTAGCGTTGAATGAAGCTTAACTTTCCATATTACCATCATCAGCAAAAGATTTATAATTTTAAACTCATTTAAAATGGTGTACTCACCAGTAATACCTTTGTTCAGTAGGTTGTTGAAGGCCTCCTTCTTGGGCGACAGGTGGGGGGTATGCGGGGTGTGCTGGATGCGCTCGTGGTGCACCGGCGCGGAGGGGGGGCGAGGCACCGTGCGCTCCTCCGGCGACCGCCGGGGGGGCGTCTTGCTGCGCCTGAGTTCCGCCGACAAATTCTACGAAAGAAAACCGTAGCTTAGACAACATTGCATGCTATAGGTAAACAAATCACTTAAACTAGGTGAAAGGTGCATTGACGCAGAAAGAAACATTTATAAAACATTAAGATTAAGATCTTGATCGCGCTTAAAATTAATTCAATGTTAACGCCTTATTACTCTCATTAAGGAAATCTTAATCGCAAATATAAATTCATATGACGCATGTTACCATTTAAAAAACAAGCTACGAAATGTCTAATTTGTTCTGTAACTTTAATTAAATTAAAAATCAAAACATGTTTAAAACTAATCGCTAATTAATCTAATATAGTAATCAGTAATATTTTTGTGATATCACAAGTCTATCAGAGATAGTGACTTCTTAGTGAGAGATGTAGAATATGATAACGATTAAACAATTTAATCTCGAGTTAATCTCGAGGCCTCGGCTTTAATCCCGTGATTATCCAATGTAAAATTACGGATGTGACATTTTTGTATTAATTATATTATCATATTATTCATTTATAATTACGTAAATTTAATATTTGTTTTGTGGGTTTTGCCTTCATTGCAAAAATAATCTGAATTAAATAAGTCTACTAAAACGGATACATAAAGTTCCAATCGCGGCTAATTGTTTCAAGCCATATTAACGAAATATTAATATTAAATTTGCGTACGCCCAATTAATATAACGGTGTGGATAATTTCAATACGCAAACACGAGCTTATCCATGCGAGCTTCCATTAAGGTCGAATAATAATGAATAATTCTACAATTTGCGCTGGTACACTTGCATGCATTGGTGCAATATGGTTGCGTATGCGCACAGTGTCCGTCAAAGACAGACGTGAGGGACATTTGAAACGTATCGACGGACGAAGGGAACCGTTGCCTTACATTATATTGTGTATTATGTAACTGTATTTTTTCATGTAATTGTACCGTATTAAATTCGTGAACTAATTTTAATGAAGCCTGAAGTGTCGTATAAGGTTCTGTGGTTAGCGGTATTCCTAAATTGGCGAGTAACGAATAACAGGGAAGATATCATCGAACTATGTATATTGAAGTGAGAAATTATTAGTCAGGCTTATATTCGAATATTGACGAGTACTGACGAATAATTGATGTTGATAGTTCAGTATGCTAACACACATCACTGAACACACTGCTTAACAGAGATCGGAATATCCCTTTACTCCGTTACACTGATTCTGCTGCACTGCCTATTATATTGTTTGGAAAACCGTTATACAAAGTACAGATTCGCTGCGTAAAAATAGACCTTTTCACGCATAGCAATATGTGACGTGAAAAATTTAATTAACACCAAAAACAATGACGAATAACATCTTAAACGGTTAAAACCACAAAAATAACCATTTAACACGTTTCTTGACGTGGCACGGTACAAATTCGTGTCTTCTCGTCATCGGATTACAAACTTGGTCACAGCCATCGTGATTAGCACCATGTCACAGTCAAATATGTACTGAAAATAGAAGACGTCGCTATTTTTACCTTCGTTCTAATAAGACAAAGGAGTCACGATGTAAGGTGACAATTTTATAATTTACAGCCAATTGGTGGACTTCAATGAAGTTCTACGTCATACAGAGTTGATGTTGAGAACAACTGGACTACAGTTTGCAATGTAGATAAGGATCTAATCTGGAAATTCCCGCGGTCCAGTCTATATTGTGTGCAATAATGTCTGGCCCTTGAATCCAAGGATTGACATTTAAATGATTGATTCTAGTTCGGTTTAATGAGTTCGATATTTTGTCAGCCACTCCTTTAAACTTGATGGTCGCTTTAGATAAACTTGCAACTTGAAAAATTTTAACGAAATCTTTAACATTGATGACCAATTCCGCACTACCTTTTATTGTATGTGAGCTAGTTCAACTGAGGTTTTGAGTTCCAATATTCAAACAATTCATTCAATCATCCATATTTTAAAATTGAAGTGAGAATAAAATTGCAAGTGAGTGAACGCAGATGAAAAATAAAGTACACATCTTTAAGTATTCTAATCTAAGAAAAGTCGAACCACTTAAGGCGAATCGAGATACAAATTGGACACTTGGCCATTGCGTCAGTCGATACAAAACGTTCATGAGCCGCACTGATTACACTCATTGAATATTGTTACTGAACGAGGTTTGACCACATAACGGCAAACTCACAACGAATGATAGTGTTTTAATAAGGTTAATGATGTGCAAACACGACATATCTCATCGCAAATGTTAAAGTTGACACAAAAAACATCACAGCAGAAAAACAAAATGAGGACGAAGCTTCTAATTGAAATTAAGGAATCATAACACCATACCCGAAACACCATGACAAATGATCGCATTACTTGATTCAATAGCAGAACCATTAAACTTAAGAGCGTGCTGGAGGAGAGATGAAGAGCGAAATGATCTAGTTGCAGAGGTACACTCGGCTGAACAATAAATTAACCCTTAGCAATTCTGAGCAATTTGACGTGCACAATCAAAGTGCATGTGCAAAATGTGCCGCATGAAGCGAACAAGGCAGGGGCGTGTTGGCCAATAGCACGCACAGTTTGTCCGTCCATAGAATCGTTGATTCGCGCCACAGATACGTCTAATATCGTATTGGAATTTGTGATGTCGTTTGACCCCTGTTAACCCAGATTACGCGCGTCGCCGCCTGATTCGTCCTCGGCGGAGCCTGATTGTGTTGTGACATAAACTGTAATGTATTATGTGTTAACTCTTGCTGCAATCACGGCTAGCACGTACCACAATTACAATGGATATGTTCGCCGAACTTTACAATTTATTTGGAACGATTTGTGTGAGTTGGGACTTGTTGAGCTTTGTTGGACTTTTGTACTGGGAAAGTGTTGGGTTCGGTTTTAGTGGGTGTTGGATTAAATTGATGTTCTGTTAGTCTTAATTGTGTGGAATACGTGGATTTGTTAATCTGATTCAGAGATTTTCAATTTTCAGCCATACTTATAACGTTAGGTTAGACTTTAAGGATGTCACTAAAAATGGTTAAAATTTATGCATTCGATTCGTACCTATACAGATAAAACACCCCTTCATACATAATTACATGGAAATTACGTTCTTCTATTACACAATAATTAGGAAGTAAACACCTAGTATTACCTTTAGCACTTCAGCTTTAAGCTCTATGCTTGTAGTATAGGGTACAATTTTATCTTTTTCATTTTAAAGACTTAATAGGTAGGAGTCGTACCAAATTTCTTGTTTTCCTAATAATCGCTGATAATCCTATTTGTGTTCCCACACTCTTGTATCTCTTGCTAATATTGACAAACAATGCATTAACTCGTAATAGTGATATGGTTCAACTTGAACCCCTTATTATGTTTGTTTTGTCTCTTCATCCTACTAAATTATTCTCCAGAAATAACTCCTCAAAGGCAATATTCTAGAACGATATTTAAATAAAGATATGTCACAGCTTTGATTTAAAGCTATTTGATTTGTTCAATCGATTTATTGTACCCGATGCACTTATGAGTATCGTTTCTAGAATCATCATCGGCCTAGCCTTTACAAACAATGTTAGGGTCAGCTTCCAGTCTAACCGGATCCACCGCAGTATGAGTGTTTTACAGGGGGCGAATGCCTATTAGATCTCCTCAAAACAGTAACCCATGCAACCCGATACAGTCTGCTAAGATTTGTTGACAGACTTTCTGGCTTCAGACTGCTCGTAACGACTGCCAAAGATGTTCAAACGACGAAAAACTCTTGGCAGCACTAACCATGTATTTTGGATAATTATGTAACAGATTTTGATATTCAATTAAAGAATCTAACCCATTACAAAAACACAACATCCATATTCACCTAAAATAAATCTATTTTACCATTACCAACCTAAAATAAAACCTAAACCTTACCAACTTCAGTTTCAGAGTTCTGACGTACAACTATTGACTCACATGATGCAAGCCAGCATATCGCTGACACTATCACACATAACACATCAGATTACAAGATCGGCAAATATGTAAATCATAATTGTAACAATTGCTATGTAAACGAAGCTCAAGAGATGTCAGCTACTATTTTCATAGATATCCGAGACTCAGTCTTTGTTTGCTTGGAAGATACCTAGAAGTTTAGCAAGGTAAAGATAGATGGAGATTGAAAAAGTCTTATGACTTCTTGTACGTACCTATCTATTGCTATTTTTAATTATGTCGTTTTGGTTTTTATTACTGATTCGTACGAGGAAAGAACTAGGGATCTCTTTGCACTATTCAAATCTTTACAAGCGCGAGATTTATTTAAGGAAAAAGTTCTACGAAATTGTTATGTAGGTACTAATCTCTATTATTATGATCTCTGTCTTCGTTTTGCGTCTAAAATAAGCTCAGCGTCATTGTCATAGAGATAATGTTGATAAAATAATCATCTCATCATCTGCCTAGCCTTTTCCCAACTATGTTGGGGTCGGCTTCCAGTCTAACCGGATGCAGCTGAGTACCAGGGTTTTACAAGGAGCGACTGCCTATCTGACCTCCTCAACCCAGTTACCTAGGCAACCCAATACCCCTTGGTAAGACTGGTTGTCAGACTTTCTGGCTTCTGACTACCCGTAACGACTACCAAAGATGTTTAAATGGTAGCCGGGACCTACAGTTTATCGTGCCATCCGAAACACGGAAGAACTCGTTATGACAAGATGGTCACCCATCCACGGACCGACCGCGCCAAGCGTTGCTTAACCTTATGATCGATCGATCCGCGCGGCTTTGACTTAGCCACGAGCTCTTCAATGTTGATAAAATAATGACATCATTGAATCTGATTTAAATGATTACTTGCAAAATTTTGAGGATCATTGTGAACTTCAGCTAATTTTCCTATGTGAAATGGCTGCTACTGAAAATCGCTGGTAGCAACACAACACACAATTGAGAATCTATATCTAAATTAAATTATATTCAAGAAACAAAACAATATTTTTGCGTCCTCATTCACAAATACGAGAAATGCCGCATTAGAGTGACGCGCCAAAATCTTGTGATGCAAACGCGATAACTAGCATCTAATCTGACGAGTACTGAGGCAAGTGACACACAAACACACACAGCGACGAACACGATAGTAACATTTACCGTGGCATTACCCGTGTTGTCTATAACGCACAGCTCTCATTAATTTATGCTCCACTTATTTAAACAAGATAGCGTTTAGAAACCTCTTATATTTGTTTAAAACGCGAGTTTATCTTTTAATACTTGAGCTGTCAACGCGCTGAAAACAACGACGTGGTTTTTCCTAAATACTTGTACTTAATTTTTTCAAATATATTTCCATAACCTTCAGGAAGCGTTAGGTCGTTTGAAATCGCCTTTCAAATATTTGTTAAGACTTAACATTTATTTATTTCGTCATAATTCTAATGATTTAGATACTCGGCGACTGAAAAATGTTTTAACTTTTTTTTGCTTTGACATTACGTGTAATCGTTTAGATATGCGCAATGTAAATAGGTATTGTACGTAATGTATGTACATAAATAAAATTTCCACTGTAACTCCTAACCGACAAAACATTGGAATAGGTATCGAATAAAAATAGATAATTGAGACGTACAATTTGTTTAGATAAGGCCTCTAATTGTTGAATTATGTTTGCTACACACTAATACATAGATCAGCCAACCTAAACATTGCCAAATTGTTGTCTTGCTTAGAAAAATAAAGAAAACAATTTTCTTGCCACTAAACAAAACAGATAGTTTTCTTTTCCTTCCTTTTTTGTCACTTGCTGTCTTTTGTAATATTCGCAAGGAAACTTTACTACAGCTGAGAAAAAAGAAAATTGTGGGTCCTAACAAAATCTAGCTAGGTACTTACAGTTCAGGAAAGTGAGTAGAGGAATAGAGATTACAAACCCATATACAAGAACAGAAACATCTTTTGACTTATTGATATCGCAATTCGCCGAACAGGCTCGCCAAACGTACCATCCGTGTGTATCAACCTAATCGGGATTTGTGTTTATTATACGTCGCAGATTTTTATACTTTACGCCGAAGTTATCTCAGCTTTTCGAACCAATTTCGTCAGTGCCAGTCACTGATGCCAGGGACATGATCTGACCCCTAACCTTCCATGGAGGATCACCCGATATTTTGATTAGCTTTGTAACTACGAACTTAGCTTAATGGATGTAGAATCGCGTGTACAAAATGTTGCGCAATTCGCGTATGAAGTTGTATCTTTGTATTTGGGTTTTTGTTTTGGATTAAACAAATTCTTGGTAATACAATATCTCTGTTTTAAAAGTGTGTTATTAAAAACAAGTTTTAAGTGTTACTTCGGTAAGTTTTTTTGCAATCACCTAAGAAATTAAATCTTATAAACATCTTTGGCATTTGATACAGATTTCGTTTAAGAATTCTAATTTGGTGTCACAACATCCTATACTTTTACTTTTATCGAAATTATAACGACTTAAAGAAACCTGTTAATTCACTCCAGTCCAAAAAACAACATTTATCGTATGTACGTCGCGTCGTATCATAGAGCGGCGCCCTTAGGCTATGTTGACAGTGACTACCGCACGGCTGCCGGGTGTAAGCGCACCTCTAATCCACGCGGCGCGGGTTTGTTCCCATATCCCGGGTTTGTTTAACCATGTCGATTTAAGGCTTTGTCGGATAGCTCGTGTGTTACGTCAAGGCTCACCAACAACGTAAACGTCAGTTTTCATAAAACGATTGTTTACTTGGAAACTGATTCGTGAAAGATCGTAGCAAATAGTTGTTTGGGCCTAAGGTCCAAGTTTATCGACAACATAAGCGTCTTCTTGGAACAAATTTTGACTATTAATTTTCACGTTCAATTTTCAAAATAAACAGTGGTTTTATGAAAACGGGTGTTTATGTAGTCGGTGTGTTAGGCCTAAGCTATGGAAATGTTAGAAAACGTCATTCACACATACGTCGAGTTCGGTGTTTTTACACGCTCGGTTCATTGTTCTAGTTGTGTAAGATCAGTTGGTTAGTTTCGCGGTGTATTTACTTAGGCGAATTAAATGTTTTATAGTTTTATTTGTAAAAATTATCAAATGGTGACTAGGGAATGAGTCGATTTTGAAAAATGCTGATATTAAGAGACTGATATTTTTCTGCTATTTTTAATATTACAAAGTTTAAAAATTTTATTGGTTTGTTCCAAAAAAAAGTGGTCCTAAATGACATCTAAATGCTGTCTATATTATGAGCTGTTACATGGAATGACTGTAATAATCACTGATATCATTAATCGCCTCTTATCAACGGATATCAACGAAAAGTTTATATTCTCAGATTTATTTTCAAGATAAAGCTTATCCAATAGATAGTGGGAGTTCTGAATAATGTGATTGATTGGTATTCACGTGGTTGACACGTCATTGTCAATAGTTTTTATATGAAGACTAGCTCCGTGTCAAAGTTCACTGATTTAAGGGTACTGCAATAATTGCAGGCTATTGTCAAACTTTATATACATACCTACCAACAGAATGACAGTACGGTAGACTGCACATCAGTGGTAACTGTCATGCACCTTAACTCAATAGTAATAAGTACGATTTTCCTATAAAACTTTCACCACTGACCTGAAGTTGACTGTAAAAAACAACGGTATTATCCCTTATAGAATGACAGATGTCACCTGGGCAGGAGATGCGGTGACATTATACATATAAATTAAAGGATAACATACTTAATTGACCGCTAATTACATGTATAGATAAGTACTCTAAAATTCGATTCATTCATAGTTTAAACGTGACGTTACACTGATAGGATCCCGTAGAAAATGTGTGACCAATGAGTACTCCAATTTCTTTGTCTCAAATAAAAGTCCACAAATATTGATATCAATGAAATTGTTCAAATAATGATTCTTAATTAATAAATTTCCTGATTCCCACAGTCTATATAATAAAACAAATATTGGACAACGGAAGTTGATTTTATCTTTAATTCAATAGTTTTGATATTAAACGTACGGTTATAATATATACCTATATACGTCCATATCACTTTATGATTATGTCAATTTATAATTAAAAATAAATGTTAATAATGCATTATCATATACCTAGACAGAGCAACAAAAATGCTTAAAATTATTCTTAATCTCGTTCAACCGAAGAAATTATTAATCTGCCGAGATAATTTAATATAAATATTGTTATATACCAATATCATTTAATATATTTATCCCCGAAAATATAATAATAATCTCACCTATATCATGATGAAATTGTGACCCCTATTTCATCAAATACACGTACAAATAGATAAGAAATTCGCTTGACTCTTTTCAAGAATTCTTAAAAAAAATAACCTTGTTTAATGTTTTAATCTGTGCTAATCTTGTAATTTATACAATGAAGGATATACGAGTATTTTTATTATGTGTCACATTACCAGTATTATCTGTGGGTTGTCATAAAATCAGATTTATTGTGTTATTTACTTTTATAATAATCCTCATTTCCGAGGCTGTGATTATTGTTATTGCGGCGGTAAATGAATAAAGTATTTTTATATGAATTAATGTATGTTGGTTTTACCTAAAAAGTAATATTTAAACGGGTAGTTTTCCCCTTCACTCAAAAAAAATGAATTTAAATCCCAAGTTATTGCAACTTTTGGGTGTAACATCCGCGTTAAACTAGACGAGAGTCGATATACAATCAGGGCTTATCAATTTTTTTAGTTAACAGTTGTTTTAAGAAAAACTGACGTTTATGTTGTCGGTGAATTTCGGCCTAATTTTTGTTGTCAGATTTGTATTATTACATTTTCCTCGCTCACATATTTCTACAAACAAGGATGATATCTGCAGTGTTGGCAATGACACATAATATTATCATGATGAGTAGCCAATTGAGCTCTACCGACAAGCATTTAATCCCAAAAATATATACTGATAAAATCCAATACAATATGTTATACTAGGTACATCGGTCGTAGGTAAGTTGTAGGTACTAAATTATAAATCACATCATAGGTTGTAGCTGTCGTAGCCCAAATGTTATAACATTTAAAGACTTTTTGATCTAATTTGTCTACCACGACACGGCCGTAACCAATAGGAATTTTACACTAGGTACTTGTATGGGGCTAATGTATTTTTTTTTTCTAAAAAGCAATTCGGTAAATAGAAAAATAGGAACAATCGAAAAACTGTATCAAATTTAGATGGATCGCCAAGCAAAAGGTCTATCCAATTACTGCACTTGCTACATTGTTTCAGTCCAAACTCCAAATAGTGACGTAACCCACAAACAGGACTGACACATAAAGCAAAAGGTTCAACTTGTAGTTCACGATAGAATTAGTGACGTATCTATCGACAACGTCAGTCGGTCGATACTCGATCGATGCTCTAATAAGTATTGTACTTGTTTTGATATGAATCTATTTGGGCATTTCACATCTCCAAAATGTGGTTGGATTTTACAATGAGAAGATTTCTATTTATCTATATTTCTATATTCTATCTATATATTCTATTTATCTCTTCTTCTTCTCTTTAATGATTGCAAAGTGATATTTTGGATTCAATTACTTAATGATCTACATTATATTGGGATTTTCCATGTGCTATTTCTCGCGGGCATCCCGAATTGTGTTAAACAAGGATAAACTTACTGTGAGTTCTTCTGAACAACCAAAGTTCACAATAATCTAGGCCTAACTTGTACGAAAGATTTGTTCAAAATCCGTGAAAGTGTAGTAACAGTTTCATCATGCCCAAACCGTATGGTTTAATGGAATTCGGAGCGGTATGAGCAATCTATTAACACGGCTCCGCTACAATGGCATAATTAGTGTCATTTGCACTGTTTTTGGACGGGATAAACACATAGGGGTATATTGTCGAGCGGCCCACAAATTGGAAACAAATGGTTTTTGAGGAAGTGCTAAGTTAATTTGTTGGGCTTTCGCTAACGTGTGAGCAATCAGTTGGATCACAGAGCTTTTGTTATTGCTTCACGTACAAACGTGTGATTTGGTTCACTATCATTCACCGTTACGCACCATTGGCGTGCCTCCAAATTGGACGACTTACAGTTAAGTAGATGGTCAAGATTTGGACTTTGTTAAAAAAAGGATTATTGAACTGTGATTTGTTTGGTAGGTAATTTTATTATTTCATTAATAAATGGAACATCTGTTTGGTTTTTCATAAGTATGGCAAATATTTTATCTAAATTCCAGATTAAAAAATATTAAACACATGTGTTCGTAAATGGTAGGTAATTACCATATTATCATCTTTGGGAATTCCTGAAGCCTATCGTAAAATAGGTACATGGAAAAAAAATATCACAGTCATTGAATAGTGCCGATTAATATGACACATGAAATCCGTCCCATGTGTCATATAACCCCATTTTTGTACGACAGATAATACATATTATAACTAGAAAATTGTAAGAAATTTACTTGAAAATTTAAGCAAACGGACAATTCTTAACACTTACATGCTCATAAGTCTGCAATCCCACCATTATCCGTCACAATTTAAACCTAAACAATTTAATCACAAAATAAATAATGCGATAAAAACAAAATCCGATGACGTTGTCACTCCAAAACAACACACAATCGTGTCGCGATCTCTTTGTGAATTCCGACCGACTGCGATAAAACAAATAAATCAGAGCCTAATCCACGACTTACTGCGATAATGCACGTATATATCGATATAACATGTACGTCTGTACGTACCTCTACGTACACTCGCGGCCGTCATATCGCGGATTAACCACACGTGCTCTATCTTACAAACTTGTTTGAACTAAGAACACGAATACATTTCAAACGGAAATATTCTGTGTTTGACTGTACCGCGGCATTTTATTTTTTTATCTAATAGACAATCTTTTTTTTTATGATATGGATTTTCGCTGTGTATGGTTAAACTGTCTTTGGTAGCCGTTATCGATACTTTTTTTTAATGTCAAAAATATTATATTAATAACAAAGTTGTAGATGTGGCCATGAGATAAGAAAAGTAATAAGTTTATAATATTTTGATTTTTAGCAATATTAAAGTCAAATTCACACTCGTGCAAGAATGAACATTGATATTTCCGGAGGCTACAGATATCACTTGGTCTATCTATTACTTAGATACCAAAATACAATACAGCTAACCAATTCATTCAGACAAGATAGAGTTTTCAAAAATGATAGCGAAGAGAGCTAAAAATAGACTGTCATAAAAGAGTTTCGAGATATCTCTATGATCTTCTTTATCTAACTCCTTATATCTGAGATAAAGGTACTGCCTAAAATAAAACAGGAAAGATATAAAAAAAATCTTCAAGACCCTTTTAAATAAATTCAAAGTGATTTTCCAAATAAACAACTCAAGTTAATTTTTCACCACGTGTGTTCTCCCCTTAACTTGTAATTTTATTTATAGATACTTGGCAACACAATTATTTAAACACTTAATACACTTACTTATAAATGTTATTACGATTGCTTTGATAACAATATTCAAAGAATTTTTGTATATTGTGTTTATCAAGGAAACGATATAAAGCACTCGAGATATTTCCACTTAAGAATAAACCTGTCAGTACCTAATCGAAGCGAAGATTATTTGCCGCCATGATTATCGCTAATTAATACTCAAGTACTGAACGATTTAAATGGAATAACCCAGTTAAACCACTTGCCGGCGAATAGAGATATTGTAGAGCACCGTCTATCGTCAACAATCGCACCGATTGTCTTCAATAAGATTTATGTGTGTGTCATACATTATGCAATATTGCAGTATTTCATATGGCGCCGTCTATAAAAGTACTTTGGAAATGAATCTATATGAAACAAAAAAGCTATCAATGGCACCGCGGCCAGTTCGCGGAGCACATTAGATATTGTTGACAAAACTTCCTCCTCCATTAATATGCATCGGCAGGTAATATGAGTACGTGCCCGTGCGCCGCCGACGTGCGCCCGAACACAGTTTCGCATGCGCGACGCATCCATGCAAAATTTTAGGCGGGATGCGTTTGCTAACGTAATAAACGTCCAGTAAAAGTAGTCATACTTTCCACCGTGAGTTCTTTGTCTGCGACGTTCCTCGCTGACGAGTTAGACAAGGAAGGCGCGGGTAGCCGCGATGCGTTTGGAGAGCGCATAACGCATTCGGTAAAAGCTGGTTTTGACGACCGCCGCGCACATTCCCATGCAAGGTATGCCCGGAGGAGCTATGTCGGCAATTTAAATATTACGGCTACTCAAAAACGTGAGATGTTGGTAGCAAGAAAGCCCGTGTGGGCTCCGACTCGCCGAAATTCGGATACACTGAATCCGACTGAAAAAAATAATGAAGCGGCGACATTTTTTCGTAATTAAATTGTAGCTTTTTCAAGTGGTCTCCGCTACAAACGTAATTAATAATATGCGCCTTAATTTCGACAAGGAACATCTGAATGTAATATGGAGGTATAATGTCAACGAAAAAATTCGGGACGTCTCATAAAGCTGCTACATGCTGAGATTATGCGCTATAAAAATTCTTTGTTTTGTATCAAAACGTTTGTTAACGTTAAGTCGAGCGCTGAACAGTATTGCGAACATTGTGTGCGATGCCCATGGCGGGAGGTAGCCATTCCCATGTCGGCACCCAAAAAATATTCAAATTGATTCACGCGCGCGCGCCTCCGTCCGAATTTTGCAGCGCGTTTGATGCGCCCGCGCCGATTCCGGCAAATCCGTCGCGTCGGAAGTGCGCGCGCGCCCTGCCGCCGCTGTCGATGTGTCGATATGCTCACATGGAGTCACTGACCTCGATCAGGACCTTCGATAATGGACATCTGATAAACTCTTATTGGTTAGATTAAGAGGCCGAAAGAGATATTTTCGTTCTTGAAAGTCATTGCAACTAGGTAAGTAGATGGAATGTACAAATTACTCTGTTACACGATTGAAATGCCTGAACAGAAAAAACTATCATAAAGACTTAATTAGATAAGAAATAAAATAAATTCCTGCAACGATAAAAATACCGTCACCTGTCGGTGGGTCGCTTCACTGGGTGTGCAAATTATCGACGTTACGTATTCCCCTCACTAATCCGAGTGATACGTATACGGTCACACAATGCACTTATTATTCGACAGTTCAGTTTCTAAGTAAAGTGCATACGGGTTGAATACAGCGTTCATATGACGTGTGCGTCTGCCCTTTCAATGACTTGAATAATATAAAATTTTACACGATGAATATAATATTAGCGGACCTAATACGGACTTTAATTGCAATAACCAAAGCTAAAGACAAATGAAGGAAAAGGACAGGAAGGAGATACATTGTAAATATGTATTTAAATGATATACTTATGTAGTAGCAGTGTGCACATTCGACATAATTAAGTGAACATCGGTAATACCAGAGTACATTCACTCGTAACAATCCGATGAGACTATAATTATAACAGCTGCGTCTTTCTATACAAATTCAGCTCAAAAATCAAACGTGGCCGTTCTTACGGATTTGTGAAACTTAAAGCAATTAAGACGTTCTTACAAGTGAGGTAGCCTTTACCTGGGCTTTATGACTTCTAAACAATAGCGGAGATATCCTTCACCGGCTATCGGCCACCATTGTTTATCCCATTACGTCAGTTAAGAAGTTATAAACAATATTGTTACAAACAGGATCATCAGTTTAACGGTAACGTTACAAAGATACAGCTTTCAAAGAAATACTTACCTGTGATCAATGACGGTGCGCTTTTGTACACCCAAACTACGGAATAGGCTTAAAGTAATAAAATTGTAAATCAGAACTGTTTTATTTGACCGACAGTTAAGGTGTTAACTCTGTATTATCTTTAGTGACTGTGCCGAAAATAATGTCCGTGTTTCATTTCAAATATTTTTTAGAACTCCATTTTTGTGCAGTCATTTTACGTCAAACTGAATTTTATCTAGATCAAATCACAGAAAAGATTAGGTTTATTTTTTAATCTGATTTACTAATTATTCGATTACTCATGTACCGATTACGCATCACTCGTATCGGATTACTGTACAAAACTCGGATCAACAAACGCAATGAGACAGCCGATTGAAACAGAGCGTATAGCTAGCCATCTATCAGTGCGTACACACGTTTACATCTCGCCGGAGTCTGGAAGCACAAAACAGAGATTAGAGTTCGTTCACACAGGATTTTATTCCTCTGCATCGGTATCGATGCGTGCGCGCATATCGGTGCACGACTCTTACTCATTTGTTGTTGTAATTGTAAAAGGGATGGACGGACGAGATAAGTGGGTCGATGACATTTGGCTCCGACTGATTACTACGATTATGCACTTTGTGCGTTGAACTTTAACTACGAGCTTTGATATACACAGCTTTGATATGAGTCTACCGATTTGACGCCTATCGGAACAAAGCGCACGATAAGCTTTTGTTTGTCGACGACTGACTATAACTGTCACTCGTGTTCTCTTGTCACATCTCGTAAAATACGCGATGTGGAAGTTGCCATCATTAATAAATAATTGCGACTGAAATGCAATAAAGGAATTTAAACAAAACTTAAAAGAGAAACATTGTAAATAAAATGATATATCGCAAACATTTCCACTTTATTATTACAGTTTAATCTCCGAAACATGTTGCTGACAGGGATCATAAAGCCATGGCTTCTTATCTCAAACTATGGTACATTTCGTGTAACGAAACAACTATATTACGTACACATACACACGAGTATAAATTCCCATGTAGGGCCGATAGCAGCCGAATCTATCTGCTCGATAGTAACCGCTATTACCACTATCGCATCCGCCGGTCGCTACAGATAACTGGACGATTGTACAACGTCGCCCAGTAATCTATTGTTCTAACTCTAAACCGCAAATAGGGATATTTGTAGGCAGCGCGGCGTGCGTTACGCGTAACGCTCGCTCCCGACGCCCAGACTTTTCCCAGACAGGCGATCTCGCAGCAATTCCTATGTCGACCATGTCATCAAACAGTTATTTGACACTACAAACTAAGTCCTGCCTCCTTCCAAGTTTCTCAGTAAACTGAATAACGAATGATGCGTACATAATCTACCTCGGCAAAATTGAGTTCTAGAATGGCATTCGATGTAATTATTTAGGTACGTGAGTATATTGTTCATTATTTTAACGCGATAATGTCGTCTAAGCTATTTCTACGCAATCTTAGATCTTAATTAAATCTCGATATCAGTGCAGTTACTTAAAGCTATATAGGTTTAATGAAAAATGCGCACAAATTATGTAGTCGATCAGTAAGTCAGTAAAACAATGTAAATTTTGCATGTGGTACAAATAAAAAGTGGAATTTTATCTCACGAACTAACGTGTAGCCTTATTAATTTGAATAATGTATTCAATAGGGCATTTGATATTGGTAAATATAGTAAAAATGGCTCGTAAACTATTAACTAAACTCATGCGCCTAACATGTTTAGCGCGTCGTCCGTGCGATGCATAGTAATTGCAGATAAAGCGCGTGGTACAAATATGGAGTGACAAGCGATTACTTTGCCTTTAAGTATTAATTTACTTGTTTAATCTTCTATCCCTGATGCATACTAATCAAGAATTTTCAATGTGCCGTACCATTTTCAACATAGCCTCATCTTTAATTAATAATTTACTTTTATTACGATCTCGCCGATATCGGTATATCAACTACCTACTTACTTTCTTCTTGACAGGTTCCTGTCACGTTTATTAGCTTAACTTTAGCATTTATTAGCTTTACAGTAGACTTTAGTTCATATTTTGAATAAATCTTAAAAGAAATAGGGCATGTTTATAAAATACCCCGCGGGCTTTAATACAAGTAATGTGCACCATGACCATATTTTTAATGGTGGCGTTGCATTCAGTGCAAGCAAACCACAAAAAGGAATAGCAAAAAAACAACAAATAATATGAATACAACTTAAAACAGTTAAACTGTTCAAACTATGTAAGTACTGAATAGTTCGCATTAGTCTATGAATGCTTGAAGAATTATTGAAATTCTTGTTCTAACTAGCTAATTGCTGCCTGTGAAATCCCTTGTATTATCAAACATGTAAATACATACACAGAGCACTTTGATTTATAATAGTACTGTTTATAAATTTATAATGAATTCAACCTAAATATGTACAGTTTAACTGCCTTTATTGACTGATTATTCATCCTGAAAATATTAATATTATGACAATTTGTGTGCTTCTCGCTTTAAAGTGTGCGGATACAATTCTAAGCAAGTAATGCAATATTTTAAGCACCAAGTTAATTAAAGGAAAATACAAGATTACCTAGCAAACCTAAGATAAAACACCTAGATTAATAATTCCTAGTAAAATTTAAATTCTGAAAACAGTAGCTCCGCTACCTCCCGTCACTTGCGACTAATGTAGATTTTGCATATTAATAAAATAAAAAAATTGAATTGTCATTTCTTTATTCATCTGTGCGTTTCAACCGCCTTGCTACTGCCTAATTATGCATGTTGGTTATGACGAACATGATATATGATGACTTTGTGCTAAGAATTCGATATCGACTAAGGAATTCAATTCAAGTACCGATATGGTAAATGATTTATAGGCTTATGACATGGTGGTAATTTTATGAGAGTCTTGAAAGTGGGGTACTTTTTACCAGACTAAATTATTCTTAATTAGAATTTGACTGTTTAAATAAAATAGGTCTTAGGAATTAAAAAGGCTAATTATAGTATTAATTAGCCAACTCAAATATAGGCACAAAAAAATGTCTTATTAAACGCTACGTTAAATATTCGATAAGCAAATGAGCCTCTAACCACGCATCACCCAAATATAAATCATGACGATTGATTCCTATATTTCGTAGACAATTGCTAAATTGGTGGTGATGAAAGATAGTCTTAAAGCCTGGGGTTACGGTGTCAATTGTCGACGTGAGATGACTTAGCCATAACCGCCTCACGCCCCACTAAAACGTCCATTAATCAGTAGCACAGATTCTAAATATAGCCACTTATGCTATCGGCAATCCGAGCTTCTGATGTCAGCACATGAGGAATTGTGTCGCAGAAGGGACGCCAAGGACTCGCTGCTTCGAGAAGGTTACCAAGTTCAAGCAAACCTTTTTTATCGAATAGAACTGTCTACTAAGGAAATGCTATATATAGAAGGAACTAATTATAATAAACTCATAATAAATGCGATCACTTTTATAACTATTAAGATAGCCACATTGAACTGCCTTCTGTGTTTTCTTACACCTGTTGATACTAAATAATTTCCCGTAACAAACGCGATACATTCCATACAAACAAACAAAAACCGTGAAGAAAAAACCGACATTTGAAATTGTAAACAAACGTATATCGTTTGACTACATGTCGAACAAAAACCCGCTCTAATCCTACGCCTCTCGTATTAATTAGAAGGCACACTCACAACTCATTTGTCTCGCACTAACACTGTGTTGGTGACATCACAAGATAAATCTTCTATTTGACATCTCAAGAGGATAATCTGTATAAATATTCAAATTACCTAACTAATGTGCATAAATAGCTAAAAGTTTGGGCTTAACAATTTTTCACAATGAAGAAAAATAACGTCGTTTATAACTAAAGAATCTAACGCTTGGGTGTGGATACGATGCTCAAGTATTACAATAAAACGGACAAAGAGAAAGTCGTGATCGATCGTCTCTTTACTAGAGGTGTGTCAAATGTACAAAAATGTGACAAAACCGAAGAAAATTTAATCCCTTTTATACTTAATAGCTTGGAATATTTTGCAAATACGATTTTAGATGCAGGGGCTTGAACTGTTTTGACTTTTGACTTCGAAACGCATTCGTTATTTTTAAAAACTGTGGGCGTATCTAAAAGACCGGCTTCGTGTTTGATAGTGAGACTAAGTATGGTGATTGGTGGTCTAATAGAAATATGAGGTGGAACTGTGTTGTGGTAATTATATAGATATTGCAAGCGATACCCGACTAATTGTAGGCACCTAGGAGGCGACGCGCGACCAGTTTTTGTTGGTGTTAACAATGTAAGCGGTATAGTGATGTCGAAGATAAATAGACAGGAATAATAAAGTAAACATATCGTTTTGGTATTTGAAAAAAAGGAATGTGTTTACAGCTAAAAGCTTCATAATTTTAACTAATTCCATGTCCTTAAAAATATACTGTTATCGCAAAGCCTGAAATGTGCATTTGAGATTGTGTCTAAGATTGTAACGATAACCTAAGCCCTATAAAGTATACCACACGCTATAAACCGATCTAAGACGAAGCGATTAAAGGCACAAGTACACCTACAACATAAACATTAGTTTTCTGAAAACTACAGTTTACTATGAATTTTCACGTTCTTTCAAATTAAACAGTTGTTTTAAGAAAACTGACGCTTATGATCGCGGTGGACTTCAGCCTGTATCGGAACGCAGCGAAAATAGTAATACATATTTAGTTGCGTTCACATTTTATTGTTCGGCGGGTGGGTAGCGGCCTGTGTCGCCCCGGATCCACGGATATGGGCACAGGTCCCGATTAGACGCTACTTTTATATCTATTGTTCAAGGATTTGAGTAGCTTTTTATATATTTTTTTACTCTGGACAACAAATTAAAAATTAGTGATCTGATAAGCAAGGGATGTCGCAAAAAGGAAAGCGGAAAGCTTAATCTAGAAGACAGCATTGCAATATTCGATTGAAGATAAAGTATGAAGTTTAGTTTAGGCTCAATTCGTTAACTGGAAAATTACTCCCAACATAATATGTATAGGTACCTCGTCGACACATGAAAAACCACTGAAATTATCACCAAACATTCATCACCAAGCAAAACTTTAGAAAAACAAACGAATTCCCAAAAATTCCCAACTCCAGAAGACTTCGCGCCAAAATTTTATTTAAGTATTATAATATCAATAAAAAGCTCATCGTATAATCCGTCCCATCGCGAACACAAGGACATTGCATAAACAAGCGTGTGTATGTGTGCGTGTGCGTGTACGCATGTGGGTAGCTTAATGATAGCGGGCTTCCGTCGCGTCACACCTGAGGGATTGTAACCGCCATCGGGTTATAGATACCTACACCCCTCACCCCTTAACGCGACGCATTGTGCGTGGAATTGCTTGAGTGGATAAAAGAACTAGCGATTTTTTGTTTCATACTTTAAATATGGTTTATTTAGTTAGACGATTGATCGATTTAGACACACTATATTGCAAACTTAAAATTGCTTTCTATTGCTAAAAGTCTACAAACCAAAATAAAAAGAATAAAATGTATATAATTACTATAGTCTGTTTTTTAATTTCGTAGACTAAACTGACATTACGAGTGTGGTCAGTTTATTGCAATTTTTTAGTGATGTGGCACAACCGAAACGTACCGTTAATAAAATCAAGTATCGTTTTTTATAATACGTTATCCTAAAATAATGTGTTTATATAAGCCTTTTCACTATCACTAGCGAATTTGTTTGTTTATTTATTGCTAGGAAGGTATTATATGCTCTTTGATGCAGTTTATGCAGCTCTTTGAACAATGACAGACATAAAAATCATAATTGGCCCATTCATTTTATTATTAAGAATTCAATATAACTGTGTCTATAGATAAACCAACTTTTCATCTTCATCTATAGCAGAGCCCCATCGTGGTTTTTCTAAAGAAAAACTGTTGTTAGTCTTTCTTAGAAACTAGGTATTGACAATTACTTGGACATTTAATATTGTTGTTTTACACACGATTCGTGACAATATAAACGTTAACTTCACAACAAATGAACTGCTCAAATATAACTCAATGACTTAATAACGGTTCAGTCTTGAACTCGAAACAATGCAATCCTAACAACTTTCCTATTGCAACAAGAATGAGGTATGTGATTAAAAATACTCATTACAAACGATTGTCTATGAATGTTGATGACTTGCTAAACCAGTAGCAAAATAAGCGTTAATTGCTATCATTATCTAATCTAATGATTATTACTTTTAGAGTGGAACCATGCACTCTAGTCACGTTTAATCTATGACACAAATAACTTCGCTTAGATATAAACGATCCTTCAGAAACCTTTTCAAATCTAAAGCTGAAAACATCGGTTATGTGATTACATTATCCACTCTATATATTTCCTTGAGTGACACGTTGAACGAATTACGCACGAACACAAAGACGCTCACAGCTAAAAGGAAAAAGTTCAATTAATCCTAATTTGCTCGCTGAGATTAAGTACGCGATAACCGGCATTCTATACGAACCCTTTACTTACTTCCCGGCCCTCTATTCACATTTAAGCCGCTTTAAAAAGCCGTAGACTTCGACAAACAAGGGACTTATAAAGCGTAACGGACTAAGAATTGTTCCCAAGAAATGCATCAATTCAGATTAAATCGCGCAACTCGGTAATTTAGGGATCGATATAAAATAAATATCGATAAACATCTACGGAGTGCGCCGATACATATACGAATGGGGTCGATACGATCAATGACCGGTCATCGATACATTTGCTATTACAATAGATCAGTCAACTCTAGCCAGCTAATTAAGTATGCCAGTGACAATGATCGGGTCGGTACCCCATCAAGAACTGCATAGTTTTTTCCATCGTTCAACAACATGCAAACTACATTGAAAATTATTTCCCTCTTAATTAGTAAATACATTTGCATAAACAAGCGCTGGCCATCCCATACTAGGACGATCATTATTATAATTATTGTACTTTTTTTCTCGCGAAAAACTTACGCTGTGTAACGGTCAGTCCTGTCGATGTTAATCGCCAACGCATCCGCCGATAAATCGATAAACAAGTCGCGCGACTGTGACGAGTTTCCCAACTACCCGCAAATTATAATCGTGCCGCTACTGTTTTCACAGTAGACAACGGAGCTTTGATTGTTGTACGTTCGATGAGAGCGTTTTGCGAGATCGTCGGCCGATAGGGCGAGGCGGGCGGCGAATTAATTACTTAATACCGATGCGTGAGTAAATGTATGCAATTTCTAACGCAACTCCCTGTAATTACAATTTTTTTCGTTTACTCCATGATAATAATTTTTTGAAAGCTTATCTATCGTCGGTGCTCATGAATCGTAACGCTATTTACACTTTCGCATGAAATAACATTAGCGTCCGAGTGAGCTAGATCGGAATCACCGGCCTTATTAAACCACATACTTACGCTGCACTTTAAAATGTAATATCAATTGCGTGCGGTCAAAAACTTCGTTATTACTTTCCGTTTGTATCCGCAACTTCCTCCACCAAAACAATTATTACAATCGAAAAAACCGTGCTCCGTAATGGTGTGCGTGGGAGTGCACGACAAGTGGCGCGTACGCACACATGATAACGTTTTCATTGCACGCATGTCTTTGTTACAGTTGCAGATGTTATCAGAAGCGTTAAATTCATTACCCGAACTTATCTGCATAGATAGTTATACTTAATACCCCATTAACGATATTATGCATTACCATGAAGTAAAAATACAGTTTATGGTGTTGTGTTGTTGCCCCGTATTCTCGCAAAAATACAATAAAAACTGTGGAAAACAGAGTTGCATACATAACGTGTCTGGTGTATTAATATTTATTTGCATAGACAATGGATTACTAATATAACGTTTACATAGGGTTGGGTGTGCGTGTGTGCTGTCAGTGAGTGATGCGTTTGGGTGTGTGGGTGCTTCCGTCATTTCCCTGCGCGGGAGTCGATCGCAATGATTGCTCACGCGTTTCGCATCACTCACCCCCACCGGAGGGATAACTCGTTCACATACAATTTACATGCGCCTTATTATGCAGTTGTTTTTTGTGTGACATAAAATCGATAATCTAATAGGCTCGCAACCGGAACATTCGTGTTAATATTACATGAGCAGATTATAGTGATAAAGATTAATGGTGGCTATTGTTCTATGCGAATAGATTTAAAACGGAACATAGTTACTGCGCACACATTATAACTAGAGTAGCTAATTCAAATGCGTCGGATCAATAAGTAGCAATGAAATGAAAATAACTAGCTATTCATTGTATCCCTATACGCCAAAAATGTATACATCCATAAAGCAACATTGCAGTAAAATAAAATAAAAGTTTAATGAGTCACAAAGCCATAATTATGATCGTGTAACGAGCCCTTGACGACACTCATCTATTCTATGAAAAAGGACTATAGGAACAAACCGCGGCCGGTGCGTTCGGAACAGTTGAGCCGCACATGTGCTGGGCGTGTCTCCACGCACCACTGCACCCTCCCCATTGTTTATCCCACGATTAAAACCAATTCAAATACTAACTCTCACTTCAAAATTAAACTCTAGTAGTGTAGAGTCTCTACAGACCCTTTGTTTTAAACACAATACACGCACTTAGCCCGGCATAGCGTAAACCACGGACCTTTATAATGATGCCACAAATATGCAGTGACGCGATTCAAGAAATCGTAATTTTAACTGCAAAATAACGATCGGATAATTAGGTACGAAGTTATAGGAATTTCCGGCGACAACTTTCTGTTGTTTTATCTTTCGCATATATCGCGATCGTAAATGTATGCGACTGTTTTCCATATTCAGCCACATAAAGCGTTTCGAGATTCGTATCAGCCACGATGAGAATTTTCCGAAATTCAAAATGGGAAATTAAAAAAAAGCTAATTGAAGTTAGTGCTCACAAAGAAAATTTTTGAAGTTCACAGTCACAGTAGTCGCGTAGTTTTGCTAAGCATGGATTAAAAGTGGGGCGTTGGGGCTCTTCAGGCTGCGCCGGCGCAAGCGACAGCTGACGTCGCGTTGTGTGACCAAAAGAGCTTTAAAATAATTAAACAAGCTATTGTACACAATAACACGGTGGCTAATATCAGTGAATAGCAATCTTTGAGTTATTTTCGGTTGAGGACCACTTCAATTTTCTTTGTTATCACATTAATTGCTCTATACATATTTTAGTACTGAAATTGAAAGGATAAAAAACAATTTGAATTTCTGATTCGCAAATTGAAGTCTGTATAATTGAAGATTCTTCGAAAGTATGCAACATCGTAAAGGGGTAAAGGAAGTTAAAACTATAATTTTCGTGATAAACCAGTTGCTATCAAATTTCATCGATACAAGCAATGAAAAAAGTCAGATTATAAACATATCGTGCAGACATTATTTACGCATACTTTATCGTCAATCAATAATTAATATCTCGAGGCTCGACGGGTGAGACGCTCCCGAATTTCGCGGAGAATGATGAGGAGATCGCGTTCGCGTAATCGAACCGGCAAAAAATAAAAAATGAAGCAAATACGAAATACTCCATTACTGGAGTCGCTACAGCCGGCCGTCGAGACGATTTCATGCAAATAAAATTGTTACGAAAATAAGACGTCATTGTCGATAACACTCTCATCAAGTCCAATCTATAGAATCTAGACAAGGCGCTTTTTGTTCGTATTTGATTTCAGATGAGTATTTCTTATAGATTATTCCGTCTAGACACGTATTGTTGTCCGAGCGATTGACGAACGGTCGATTTTGACGTATCTCACACCGTCATTGTTCCGTTGGACTAGTAATAATAGAAAACCGTTGTGCTCGCCTGTTACAGATCTGGATAAACAATCAATCTTGATCATCAGCTGGGTTAGATCGCCAATAATGTTAAAGCTTTCGCGGATAAAAGGTGGTCGCTCCAAAAAGTGTAGCGTCGGTCGTGTCCACTGCACTTGTGTCTCAGTGCTCGCACATTGTGTATGCAGGGCGCGGCGGCGCGGGCCACGTCAGCTATTTGCTCGTGTCCAGAGGGCTAAACCATTCAAGGCTAAGGCGGGGGCCAGTTTTGGCTGTTTTCGACTTGATCCGCCACTCGGACACCCATCCGACGGCCCGCAACTCCGACCACTTGCCATTCCTTCGGCAATCCTTAAATAACGAGACAATACCTTCAATTAAATTTCTCGTCATATTTTATGGATTTCTTATTGCCACTATCAGAATTTTATGCGATAATATTCTCAATTATATTTTCTCTCAAATTCCAAAATCACAAACATTAATTGCTGCCAATTGAACAACGAATAAAAAATTCATTCTAATAACAAGTTTTATTCATTGAAATAACAATTATTGTTTTAGAAACAATAATTGGTTTCCATGCTACTTATCTACTACATACACTAAGTACATAAATTACACTGCCTCATTGCATTAGTAATTGAGTGATTACCGAATTAATTCTCCACCGTAGCGCGAGTGAGTAGTAATCTTTAGTAGAGTTTGCACAGATCCCACGAGAGGTAAGCTCTCCCCGCCCATTATTAATTGCACTCCTCAGGTGCGGAGATTATCCTTATTAGGCCGCAGACACACATGCATTTCCATACGCGTCTTTACACTTCTACTTGGAAATTCCACTTTAAATCTACTCCATCTCACATTCAGTCGCCATAAAAGACTTTATTTCGTAACCCAGAAACGTACCTATTACCGAGAAAATGTTTGTTAAGATACAATCTCATTTACGTTGTTAATCATGCAACATAAGTAAATAAAAGGTATCAATCCATTGTAGTAGAACAACCGTATCATTTCAATTACGGTAAGCGAATAATCAAATGCAATACACCTTTCATTTTGACGGATTAGGCAACTAAAGCTTGCCTTACAATAACTTGTAAACGGTAGCATATTAGAAATTGTGAAACTGAAATTAAAAACGTAGTGTATTGTGTGGCAGCGTAGCCTGCGCGGGCGACTGCGGGCCGACTGTAATTGTGCGCGCGCGCAGATTATCAGAAGCAAGTGCGTTCGATAACGCATGCGCACGAACGCGTGTTATTAAATTTATTCCTTTTTCGCCAGAATCTGCATAATGAGGGGGGCAAAAAAAACACGTAATCGCTAGAGTGAGCGTCGCCTTACCTTGGAGAAAGGCGGGCAGCGGCCACTCTTTGTCTGATATGTTCAGTATAATGAATATTTAAGGAGTAGCCGAGCACCCGCATTGCTATTTTATTTTTGTATTATTATGGAAACACCAGACGATTACAGACGATTATTTCTTGTCAAAGCGTGGCATCGTTTTCGAAGGGACTCCGGTTGAGTATTAACGCTGGTTTGTGGCTACTTATGTATTATTATTAAATACCGATATCATGATCGCCTACAGCAGCGGGGATCCTCTCACGTCAACATACTTATGCACGTAGGCGTTGGCCACGATTTGCACGCACCCTTAACTCAACCCAGGGGCGGATTTAAGCGCGGACATTCGAGTACTGCTCTGAAAAGTTCTGTTATGCGTATTTTTTGTATTTACACACTGGTTGTTAGCCTACGAGCTGTAATTTAATGAAAAAAAAATACATTATTCATTTATAAACCTTCAAAATTATGAGTAAGTACTTGCTATAAGGATAATAAGTTAAAATTGAAAGCTTCCACCAAAATAATCAAAAACATCTTATTGCCACTTAAGGATACGTTATGTCGGTAAACTGCATTTGCAAGCTCCTAATTCGACCCTGTCAGCCCTGGGCTACCGAAATTCCACATTTAAGCGTCCGTACTCGTCTTTATTCAGTTTCTTTTCATAAAAGGATAGTAGTTAGGTATTAATAAGAAAATGAGAGCCCAAAGAACAGTAACATGTAATTTTAGGAAACGCATTGAACAAAAACTGGCTTTGACATAATTCCAGTCACGATTAAGATGACAATGTCTTAATACGAAATTTCTCATGAAATACGACACAAGCAGTAACTCATAATTCTCGAACGTCATTACTCAGAGCAATTTCTTAAAGATATGCCTATAATGATCTGATGTCCGTGAGAAGTTTACGTTGTAACAGGATCGAAGGAGCAGCAAAAAAGTGCAGCGCGTGTCGTAGTCAGCGGTCCAGCAAGTAGCCAGTAATTTATGGTTAGTTTTTGGCTGCGCCAACGCAATGCGGCCTCGCGGCTTTTCGCAGCGCCCCGCGCCCCTCGCCCCCGCCCTCACCCGGTCACAGACCTCGCGTCATTCCGTCAATCTCAACTACTTATCCGTCCGCGTCGATCCCTTATATTAATCATTTTTTTCTCTCAAAAAACGAGCGTAATAAAGATCCTATCGAGTCCCCTGCAGCTCGGCACGTCGTGCGCCCGCTTTCGAAACTTCAGAATTGACAAACTGACAAATAAATATCGCAACTGATACTTATTAAAGCATGTATTATTGACTATAAACTGGTTCATTGTGCTGCCAAAATTAATCTCGGAGCTTAGCTACGTCACAAAGGCAGCGTGCCGGCGTGTACGGTGGCTATTACAGACACCACATTATAATTACCTTTTTAAATAGTTTTTTCAGCCGGTGTCGATATTAAAACGTCAATGTAAATAACTTGTTAGCCGCAATCTCATTTCTGAGCGATTGGATATTACAATAGTGTACGTGATTTGAGAAAGGTAACGGTGTCGCTGCTTTATCCGCGAGATGGAGCCTATTACCGGCGACGTAAACGGCGCGAGCGCAGCGCGTGCCGCCCGCGCCTCATAGCCCAGCATACACTTAGATTATTTTATGAGGCGGCGAAAAAATATCCAATCAATTGTGCTAGCGGCTGCGCATCGGTAAGTAATGTTCATTTCACGGAACTCATGATCAATGACCTTTCTCACGCTGCGACAAAATGTATGGAAAATGAACTTAGCTTTATCAAATTTTGATATGATATGAAAAAAAATTGTCGGCTGTCAAATAATGGGGAGGTGTCGGTGTAACAGGCTCCAAAAAGAGAACGTTAGCGCGTGGTGCTGTAATTAGGTTTAGTCCGGCGCATTGTGTCGACTCCAGCGCAAATTGAACCACGGAATATTTCACCTGACACACCGTACGTGTCTAATTGCACGGATTATTTATCTTCTAAAACCTCTCAGCAGTTTTTGTTGCGTAGTGGCACGCGCCCACTTTCTATGTAGCCGACTATAGACGTAATTGTGCTTATACCCTTTTTTATTTCGTTTTCGAAACATCTAAGTCATCATCTGGAATCAGTAACGGTCTACCAAAATGTTTTCTTATACATTCCCAGTACTTATTAGATGTTCGTACACGTATCGGCAAACAATGGGGACGCTGCATGTTAATTGAACTAGATGTAGCGGAAAACGAGATATAGGTAAGTAATTGTGTGAAATTCTTTGCTACGAATATACTTACAAAAAAAACGGAATGCAGGTGCAGTTCTTATTTCAGTATCTATTTTCAAAATATTGGACAGTTACTTTCAGACGCACAATTTTTAATGACTTAAAAATAACCATTAAGCTATTATTGCTTTTAAAATAAAAGCTGAATAGAATAGGCAACACAACTATTCTATGAACAGTAAGTATTAACAATAGAACTAGAATAAACGAACTACCGACTTAACCCATAACAACCAAATCAACTCTATCGATCTATCTATTCATCGCTACACTTTACAAGCTTACTAAATCATATTTTTTTTCACTTCGATAAAAAACCACAACAATAGTACGACCGCGGTGAAATTCTTTAGTTTTTTAACGCACATTGCCTATAGCTATACACATTATGGTAATCACTTTCACCCATTAATTGCAATAAGAGCTGACTTTTTACTGATATAATCAACTGTATGATCGGAATCGATTTTAAAAATCAATCATAGCACACATTATTATCAAAGTTGGCCAGAACGGAGGCGTAATGCGCGATAACACCAATACGTGGCGAGCGTAAGCTAGTTATCGCTTCAAACAATAATCCGCGATAATGGATTAGCGCACTCGGCGAATATTTATAAACATCACTATCGTTTTATTCGGTAAAAGTCGTATCCGAGTTACATTTCATCGATTATAACTGACACGCTTTAATAACTACGGACATTACGTTTTCAATGATAAAGAAACTGTTCCTTTATATTCTTTTTTTTTCTATTTGATTTGTGGTTTTACCCAACCATGTTACGCGTTTGTTTGATCTATCGATATAATGACTAGAGCTTATTGTGTTGTAATCTAGTTTCACTTACCCCGTTCGAAGTGTAATACATCATTTTCAAGTTATTGTTGACTTCAAATTATATTCTGCAACTGTAGATTAAAATATTGCTTAACATTTCATGACAGCTCAGTTAAACGGTATTGACACAAACACTTGAAAATACTAACATAATAGAAGTGATAAAAGAATATTGAATGAAAAACTGATTACTAAAATCGTATCGTGGTCTTAGGCACGTGTTTTCACAACAAAGCCTCACATTGGAATAGCCTTAATGTGCAGTGACCACGGCTAACGATAGATTTCAAATTACTAATAAATAGATCAAGATTCTTTATAGTTAAAAATGTATATAGTTCGTAGAGTCTAATTTGATTCGCGTAACATAACGCTGACCGCAGAAAACCAGTTCACCAATGACTTTCGTAGTTAAATTGTTATTTAAGTAAACCATAATCAGTATAGATTGCAAGATAATGATAGAATATTGATAACAGTAGGAACGTTACTTAGGTACATTTTATCCATCGTTACAGTGATGCAATTTATAACTTGCTGACTAAACTATTGCAATGTGGATGACGCGAATTTGCAAATGGGATTTTTGGATGAGAATAATACGGATTTAAGTAGGATTAAAAATCTTAAAATCTAATGAGGATCAGCGTTCGCGATCAGATTTCTCCCGTCTCCTGTGGAAATTATTTTGCGCAACCAGATAAGAAGTAGTTTAGTAGTTATAGCCTTCCTTGATAGATAAGCTCTCTAACTGAGTTGCTGGAAATTTTGAAATATTTTTTCAAATTGGTCCAGCAATTCCTGAGATTACTTAATTACTTTTAAGTTCAAACCTACACATTCTTCAGCTTTGTAATATCAAGTGCAGATGAAAAGACATGAAATAATTCAATCACAAAAGAACATCAGATAAACATTTTTAAATTATAATGTAAGTGTAGTCCCCGTTTTTGGTCTTTTTCTAACGGGAACTTAAACACCGATTAGTAAATCAGGGTCGAAGGCCTTCTCAATAGAATTTAGCTTCGCATCTGACTGCAATAAACAACAGTCACAGTTTAAAAGCCGTAGATAATTTAATCATTGTGAATTTGAATTGTACAAAGCAGTATTAGCATCTATCTGGGCCCTTAACACAAAAACTAGTGCACAAGTAATAAGTCGTTATTCTCGTTTTAAACACTGCATTCTTTTGTCCCCTGTGATTGGGTAAAAAATAACCCATTCTCCTTTTCCTGTAAATAAACGGTAATCATACCGGATTTCTTCAGATGTAGGTACCTATGTGGCAATACGTCGTGAGTTTCCCTGTGGGCATTTTTTTCTGCAATGCAGTGTATTATGATTGCGCTGTGTCTGTATGGATGGATTTTGGCAATCTCATTAATCTAAAACTTGGGGTTAAAGTAACTTAATTACCAATAAAAATAATACATGAAAAATTAAGTTTGGTCTAGAGAAAAGGAAATTGGCCGTATAAATATTTGCACTGAATCATCTTCAAGTGCAAAACTTGAAAATTCAATAGGGTAGTTTCCAGGGTCGAAATAATGAAATAATATTTAGTCCGCTTTTTAGATAATCAAAAAATATTGGATACGTATTTTTTCTTTTTTTAATTAAACATAAAATGACAAAGATAATACACTTCAAAAATTAGGAGTGGGGGCCTTTTACGTCACAGTGTCCTGAAAATTGTAGCAACTTGTGACGTCACACTCAACTTTAACACGCTATATCTTAACAAGTTCTGATCCAATTTAAAAAAGAAAAAATACGTATCGCTTAATTTTGGACAATCTACAAGACGGACTAATTATTATTTTTTAGGAAACTAGCCTATTATACTTGAAACAGACAAAGTCCAAGTCGGAGGTATTTTCCCAGTCTTAGAAACTTCCTTCTGTGTAGGAATTAGTTCCTCTCCTTCTCTCAGTCAGATAAAAATTCCCACTGCACGTGAACAAAAATAATCATTTACAAACAAAACCTACGATTACTTTTCTAACTACGGCAGAAAACTAATCAATTGATTAAAGAGTCAATAGAATGTATTAGATTATCGTTTATTAAGTTTCACTGTAATTGCTGATATGCGGAGAAAAACCTGATTTTAATTATAAAGGTAGTAGCTATGATTTAGAATATTGAGTATCGATAAATGAAACTAGGAAATAATCGATATGATTTACAAGAAAAACTTCGTGTGTAAGTTATAACTTTTTTTCTACATTTTATTGAAAAATATTTAGCGTTCTTTATGGCCAGCGTACCTAATAAATTTAACAGATAAAATCGATGTCATTTTATTGCCTTATGCAAAACATCAGTAATTGCTCATTGTTTAAGTAAATTGTGCATAATTGACAAAGTTTTACAAAAATTCAAATTTCTTTTGCAATTCCCGACTTTGCGATTAAGAATAAGTTTGAGTTTAACAATAATGATAACCGAATAATTTTCAGTTGTCAAATCGCTATTTGACCAATGTGGGGCAAGTATACGGCTGGTTATGGTTTGTTTAATGGTGTAAGTCACCCAAAGTATTCTCCTATCAACTCGAGTCTTTTGAAACAAATGGAAAATTATAGAATATTGATAATAAGTAATAACATTGCGCACGCGAACACTTGTTAGTTTTTTACGTTATATTATTTCCTAATACTTGTAAGTTTACGGATTATTAATTGATTTCCCCGTGACCAGAAGCGAAGTAATGAGTTTTAAATGAGCTAATGTTGACTTGTTTCAATTTCTTCATCCAATAAAAATTGACGATAATTTGTCAAACAACTACTGCTGATTTGAATACCAGTAATAGACGCGATTAGAAAAAGATCTCAGAGATGATTGTTGGTTTTAATTACTATCGAGGTAATTAAATGTTATTAGAGAGGCCTTCAGTTGTATTAGTGTACAGTAGCTGCATTATGGCATATAATTACTCAGTTAACCATTCCAAAGATTACTAACGCAGTTTAAGGACTTGTTTACTTATCCCATCGTTTGAACTAACCTATGGACCTATTATGCCTTCTTAAGCTTTCCTGTAAATCATTATCTGGCATTAAGCTCACTCATAATTACGTACGCGAAATAAAGGCACTAATTAAGTATATAACACGCGTCATTTGTATGGATTTCACATATAAGCCAGACGAAATTCCGATAAACTGTAAATCAATGGGTCCCTTCAAAAGGAACCGTGGCTTTAGTCCGGATAACGTTACATCCGACACGACCGCTGCTTATTCATATGAAAGTCATTCAAAAATCTCCCTTGTCACCAAGGAATAAAGTCTATGACATCATCATCGAAGCTTATGTAAGTTGCTTATCAGTTAACAAACTAATATTAAAAACAAAAAAGTTAATGACGTTTTAGCGTCGTCAACAACGCGTCAAATATTATCTGTAATCTATAAAAAAAGAAAAAGGAGGACGTGGTTTTATCACATAAGGGGCGGAGGGTTAATTATGATAATCAAATTTTTATGATAATTGATAAAAATACATATTTCCGTATGTAGGTGTGATCAGTTACGTTTGCATTTTTCCAAAACTATGTAGGTATTTTTCTGACACGAATGTGTCAAATCAAATATTTGTACTGTATTTTTTTTTTCAGTCCGATCCTTGTAAATGAATGCGAACAAACTTCATTGATCCTTTCATAAAAGGATCAATGAAGTTGTATTTGTCCGTCTATTCATAAATAGACGGACAAATACAACTATTTTGACTTTGAACAGTATGAAAAACTGCAATATTAGCCAGTTTCTTAATGTTGAATTAAGTTTGTAGGTTCTGATTTCTTCTAACGCCAACGCTACTTATTTTTTCTTATCTTTAATGTCATCTGGCGTTCTCATTTTATTGTATTCTTTTTACTTCTCTATTTAATAAATAGCTTTTACTTCTTCATTTCTACATTATCTTACTTCTTCAGGTTCTCCGTCTCAAATATTACACAAATATTTAGCAGTGTAGTCAATTGTTTTATCTATTATATCATAATAGGTTTGTTCTGCGACCTTGCTGAAATATCGATAGAGTACCTATTGTCTTACCTCCTATATACGCTAGTATATAGTGCGTTCATTTTCAATGCTAATGAATATTTGTTATCTAGATAAACTTGGGTTATTGTCTGTCGATTAGGAATGCTAGAAACTGCTTCAAGTTACTCAAGTGCTCACGTTTTCATAATCATGCGAGTTGACAAAATTTTCATTTAATTAACATGTCGGTTAGGGTTAAAGCTATATTTGTGATAAGAGCGGGGAAAAACAATATCGTTTTAAATACAGTCCGAAAGCTTATTAACATTACTTCATTAAGGCTTCTATTTTAGGTACATGTCATTCTAATACAATTTAAAACCAATATAAACTAGGTATATAGTAATCGAAACCGCTAAAAGTCTTTTCAAGACAATAATAATCACGAAGGAACAATGTGTTGCTTTTAAAAATTAACTAGGTAGGTAATAGTCGATATGGTTACTTTTATTAGAAGTCGATACACCTACCTAGCTACCTAATAAGTTTAGTTTTTTGTTTGCATGTGCAGTTCCCCGAAAAGACCTGACTAAGCATTTTTATTCATATGCGAAACTTTATTAAATGTTTTAAATTCAATTTAGTTCATATCGCTGCATTTAATGGCAGCGGAAAATTTGTTAGCACTTAAATTAAAATCATTCCTTCGGTTGTACAGCTGGCAAAAAAAATATAAACAAGTACATGTATTTTTAATGCACATGTCCAAAGTACTTTAAAATATTACTTGTAATAAAAACTAAAGTTAAACTAACCTGCGCTAAATCGCTTTGGGCTTCCGACTTGACAGTGTTGGCCGCAGCCCACGCCTCAGCAAACGTCTCCATTGCACTCTGAAAGTCCATCTTGTCAATTCACGACGACATCAACATGCCGAAAATTCACACAACATGTGCACGGTGCGGGACAGTCGGACAATGAGGCGACGACACGTTCGAACGGGCCGGCCGGCGGCGCGCGACTGCCGCTGGAGCCCGCCCAGCGAACCGCCCGCGTCGAGAAAACCGATACCACCCGAGCCTTCCCGTTTCAGCGCTTTTCTTTTAAGCCGCTATTTTAACGAGTTTTTAGCCAAGCCCGGCCCACGGTGGTGGTTGGGCGTCCTCTGGATTATTTACACTTGTAATTCACAGATTGCGCCGTGTGACGGCTAATTTGTTGGTGAGGGGTGTCGGCGCTATCTCGATTAGATTACGTGTTATTGAGAGCTACTCGTGTTATTTGTTTGAGCATCGTTTGTTCTGCTTTATGTTCAGATATCGTTCGTCGTATGTTATCTCTTCCTCTATGATTTCTCTAGTACCTAGTTATAAGAGATACGGCATATTACTTCAGCATAGAAGTAGTTTGAGGTAGAGCTACTAAAAATTAAATAAGAATTTCAAATTAGAGGGTGCAAATTATGAAGTCATCAATATAATAACGTGGTAATTTGAAAAGCTATCAGTGCGGTTAATTGCAGTATCCTTGTAAAATGGCGGTGTTCTCTAGGAAGCATTTTTATTCATTATATAAATCACTGTGGCTTCCCGCGCTCTCGGATGTAAGGAAAAAAATTGTCACGGCTTCACATAATTTTGTACGTGGCCATTATTACCTTCCGGGGAAGTTAATTTTTCTTAATTTCAGATGTTTAACGAGATGGCTTTAAATGTTTAATGTTGATAAGTAGAGATGATCATTTGCTGTGTGTGAATTATTGGGGCTTTTTTAATAATGGTTAATGGTTAGATAATGTCATTTGTTTTCTTGCACCAATCGAGGAATCTTAATTTTTATAGACGTTACTGAAACGACTTCTTAAATCAACATACATACAAATAACAATAAATAAATGAATAACAGATCTAAATAACCAGCTTACCAGAGATAATCGTACATCCAAAATACAATAGTCATTATCCAAGTCACATTGTTTATATATTTACAGACTTTGTTTATTGGTGCTTAAAAAACAAAACACTACATTCTTTAAAGTTCGCCGTCGTGTTTTGTTTTGTGAGATAATCTATAGAAAGTATGTAAAGGAATAAATGAGTCCGTTAGAAGTGGGCCAGAGGTAAGTCTTTGTATCGACCGACGGGATGGTTTTGTATGGCGGAGATAAAACAATGAAATCTGTGTACTTTAGTTTCCGTGTTTTGTAGAATATAGGTACCTAAGTAAGTATTCTTTATTAATGAGGCAGTGGTTATTTTAAGATTGATGTGTTTTTATTTTACCAACTTTTTGTATGTAATGAAATACTTATATGGCATACATTTTTAATAGATTAGGTACATTGATAAGTATTTAATTGTCATTTTTATTTAAAGTTAAGCTGACCTTTTTAAGTAGTTTTATCTAAGCAACTAGGTACTTGAAAGTTATCTGCATTAGGTACCTTATTTGACCGGCGCCGGCGTCGACATTTCGGAAAGTTGTAATATAGATCTGCAGATATATTGAACAATATTCAATTGATTAATAAGCATAAGTAAACTCACTCCCCTACTTATATACCTCCTTATCAAATATTAAATATAAATTCGCTAAGTATATGAGCATCGACTGGATATATCTAAGTTAATTTAATGCTTAATACCCTTAACTTAAGTTGAACAATAAGTAGGTACATCTGAAGGTGGGTGTGTTGATAAAAAACTTAATTTAAACACTGTAATAATTTATCATCTCACATACTTAGAAGTATTTAGTAAGAGATTACCTATTATTAATGTTACATTATAGTATTTATAGTCGGATAGGTAGCCGATTGTTATGAGTTATTGTTAAACATTTATCACTAAAATATTTCAACAAACGGCTTAAAACAGAATAGACTAAAAAAATATACACTAGGTACCTAGTTTATTCTCGACTCCATAAAATTAATGGAGATTCCCACTGAAGTATACCTAGTTCTAATATTTAAAGGCATAAACAGCTGATATCAAAGCTTCCATACTTTTAATACTTGAACACTGACTCACACACCCTAACTCACAGTCTCGTTCACACACACACACTCACTCACACACGCAGACCAAAATATCTTCATAAAACAGATATCGACAAGGTCGTATAACGCTATTTCTTCACACGAAAATCTCTAACCAGCCTGTACCGCGTTCGTTCCAAAAAGGTTTGAAACAAAAACAGAAACGCTACATAATTGTACCGTGATTTACTGAGTCATGCGAACTGGACCTTGGAACACAAATGTCGTGTCATGTCGACAAACAGTGACAATAGTCAATAACCTGCCGTCAATCAGCACTTTAGTTGAACTCTTCCATCTTTTTAGCAGTTCCTAGCTTCCAGTTAAGATAACCACTTCATAAATTACAGCTCTAAAACTAAAAGACATGCTAATTTCCACCTTATTTCTATAGCAATAAAAGTCCGCAGTCATTTTTAGAAGTGTTACGACTCCAGATAAGACAACCACTTAATTAGTTACAGCTCTAAAACGAAAAGCCACGCTAATATGTACCTTAGTGTTATGGTAATAGATGTCAGCATTCATTTTTGGAAGTGTCACCGTGTGTTTTCAAAACGTCACTCCACACGTGATCTTTCTTTTACCATTGTTGTGTACAAATCCAATATTACAAAGCTATAGTAATGGTTTTAAATGTAACACAAATATTTATAGTCATTTTTATTCGCTAGAAACAAATGATTATGCTAATAAAAGTTACTAATTAGATTTTTCCTTTCACAATGTCTGACGCCATTTTCAAAGAAACGCGACCTTTTATACGCAAATTGACACAAAATATTGAAAATTGTACATCTGTCTATGTCCTTATCAAGGATAAATTGTTGGATACCGATAATATACTTAAGTTATTAAGGTAATCCTATATAAGCTGATAATCTGATCGTATTACTTTAATCCTAAACAAACGCATTAAAATTAATCTTTATCTACTGCTTATCCCTGATACTAGTGATAATACGCCCTTATCAGTTACTGATTAAGTAATACTTTTATATACGGTCATTCTTTTAGTTGTTTTGATTATATACTGAAAATATACACGTAAAGGGTATAGATGAGATTATTCTTAATAACTGAAATTTAATTGAACGCAACACAGAAATCGTTTAGAAGTCTGAAGTAAGCACTAGGCACCAGACGTATTTTCAGCAGCGGAATGTGAGTTTGACATTTTTCATAAGTAACTTATTTTTTTATTAACATGCATTTTTAATGGCCCTTCTAAAATATGCTATCTCCTCAAGCTTGGTGATCTTAGTTCTCTCCCAGCCCTGAAATATATACTATCTCATTTCTAGTGGTTGCGTCCGTGGCTTCAGATTGAAGCATATTTATCCCTACTTGACTTACCAGCTTTCTTAATTACTTATAACTTTTATCCAAATAGATTTAACTTAAACATAGCTATTTTGTTATGATGAAATAGATAAACTCGGCAGCTGTAAATTATATAGGATTACTATATTATTACTAATCAGTAGTTTCAGTATTTACCCTAAACAAATGAATGGTTATACAAATAACAAAAGACGTAAGTACTTTATCACATCAAAGTCACAATAATCTTTAGTCGTATGATGTTATTCTTTGTTTGGTTTAATATCATAGTTATTTTAGAATCATATGTGTACTTAGTTAGCACATCATACGTACCAAAACCAAGACTTTTTAAACGTTATGTGACCTTTAAGTCGCGTCTCTACATAAGTTAAAAAGTAAACGAAATGTTTTGGCAATGGTAAGAGTCCGGTTATGGTAAGTGGCAGGAGTGCGGTAATGTAAAATGGTAGGAATCCGAAAATATCTAGTAGGTTTTAAATACACTGGTGATATTTAACATTTTCCATAGTCACTCATTTTCCTATCTTCATAAGAATTTTACATAAACGTTCGAGAACTATGGATTATGCTGTGCTGATAAGTACTTACCCATTGAATTTTTGGATTGTGGTGTCATCAGTGATCACGTATCGCAAATAAAAAATATCACGTAGTAGCTAGTTGTCTAAACCTAGATAAAATCACGTCAGCTAACTGCAGATTTCAATAACCTACTTACTTATCTATGTATACATATGTTGATTGCCTAGTAAGTAGAGAAATAATTCAATTTATCTAATATCAATTTGCACAAAAAATATATGAAAGTTAATTAAAACATCTGAAAATATAATTATGTATATTTAATTTCTGGTGAAAATAACAAATTCAAATACCAATATGAAAGTAATAAATCGAAAGAAAAATATCATAATTTTCTCACCTAACTACAAATGGTATAAAAATAACTCAGTAACAGTGTCCCGTCACATTACAAACTCATTCACATGTATTTATTAGTATGTAAATGGCCTAGGGAAGGACACACAGTTGTAACATAACGGTTGTCAATCCGTTGACGTGACCCGTCGATTGACGAGTGTATACCTGTCCTTAGAAACTGATTAAATGGTCGTGATTTACTTTAAAATTGGGTTGTTATGTTCTTTACAAATTATTGGGCTAGGATATTAACTACTTACTAAAATACGATGGAGCTTCATAACATATGGTTCTAAGAATGATTTAGCTTAAGAATTATAATATAACTAAGCCTCTGAAGAAGCCTAATTCGTGGTTCCTAAAGATGATTGGGAAGAAAAATATTAAAATACGAATAAGGTACTTCACGCACCCAAATAGAAAGTAGCCCATAGCCACCCTCAATAAATGGGCTATCTAAGACCGTACTTAACAATTTTTCAAATCAGTCCAGTTGTGCCTGAGATTAGCACGTTCAAAACCTTCAGTAAAAAACGTTAACGTAAAAATATCTTCAGCTTCATTACATCAGTACCTACCTAAGTATCTATAGAATATATCACCGAGCCCACTAGAATCCCCATACAATACACACCCATTCCATGATTAATGAACTATCTATCTAATTCTTCTAATAACCACGAAAGGAATACCAAACAGTTCTTACATAAGTAAATGTATGTATGCATGTATGTATCTATCTATGTATGAATGTATGTTCGTATGCATGTTTGTATGTATGCACGTATGAATGTATGCATGTAAGCATGTATGTATGTATGTATGATACCGGTCGGAATGCGAGCTTTCTCAACAGCTGTGTGAACGAACAGTTTACACGCACTCACTAAACGCCTGTGTGTTTGAAAACTAATGGTAAATGGGATACTTGCTTGGAAAATTACTTATTGAAACTCTGGGAAGATTTTTAAGGTATGTTACTGGTTTGGGATAGACGCTGGTTGCAGATAAGTTCTTCGTTAGTTTTTTTTAATAGGTTTATTTGATGTATTAATTTAACTAGAATTTAATTAACCAAATGTTATGTGTAACACAGGCTACTATAGGATTACTATCTATTAAATATACATTACTTAATTTTGTGAATTACCCCTTGACCAAAAAGCTGCAACAAATATTCACCAGTTTTAAGTTCCATAAGGCTAATAACGAGTGCTAAATCAGCTAAATGCTAAAGATCTACGAAGCACGAATTGAAATAAACCTGCCACTACAACGTATTTTCCAATTTGAACAAAAGAATAGATAGGAGGAGATGAAACTAGAAGGACACGCACGAGACATGTCACCTTTAAGACTATTTCAGCTATGGATAAGCTATTTAAAATAGCCTATCCAATAATTCTATTTACCTTACTTAGGTACAGTAGAATTTTTTTTAGTAAATTGATAGATTCTTTTCAAAACTATCAACTTTTAAATAACCCATAAAGAGCGTTTCATCTAAGTAGTCATAATTAAGTAAACTAGAACATAAACTTATCTAGCAAGTTTATACGGTAATTAATAACTATAATTAATTTATAATTAACATCTCAACCTGACAGTTACATGTAAACCATCTGATTTAGCTATCTTCACTCTATAGTATCATATCTTGCCACAGAATAAAAATTAACAAAAGACTGTTTAGCTTCGAACCTCAGTGGTACAAAATGTTTCAAGTGATCTTATTTAGACTGTGACTCTCGGTCTAAAACAGTGTTTTATAATAATTATAAATAGACTGTTATATGCGTGGGATCATAGATAAGGAACGAGTATTTCCTTTTGCGCGATTTCTTTACTAATGAATGGGGAAAGATATAATAAGACGAAGAAAAACTATTCATAGTGAATGGGTACTCTAAATTGGGGCGTAATTAATGCTTACGTGTGTGTTAAGGGTTTTTTGGGAGTAGAAGATGGGATTAAGTATTTTAAGGACCTGAAAAAACCGCAGCGTCCCCCTCCCCCGTCCCTGACACAAGCTAGGCGCCTGAAACGTAACTTAGGTAAAGTTTTCCTATACATATCCTAATCCGCCTATATCCGAGATACCAATAGCGTTCGCTAGGCGTTGACATTCGCTAAAACCTCCTCCAATACGGGTGTGTCCGGGTTAGGTTTATCCGTTATCCGTGAGATTAGGCGCTCTCTGTCTGGCGGGGCGGGTCGCGCCACGCCCACCGGTCGATGCGGCCCACCGGCGCTCGCCTCATTGTTCCGTTATCTATCCGAGACGCAGCACGCTCATCCGCCACTCGTCACAGATAAGCGCCGGTGGCTACGATGACGTCACGGCTACCTGCGCCACTGCTTCGCTTCTATGACGTCACTAACTTGAACGTTGCGACACTACTATCTATTTTACCTGTCAAATGTCTGCTAAGCCATTGTTGGTCTTGCACCTCTAGTCTTAGCGGCTGTTATTGCATAGCCGTGGATGATGAGTTTAAAAACAAGATTTTCCTCGTGATGCCGTAATGAGACTGGGTAGTACTTAGCGGAGTAGCTGCTTTAGTAATACGTTTTGTAATCGCGTTGTAATTATATCTACGGTGTATCTTCACGGTTTGTCTACGGGGACTGGGTAGGAGCAGAGGCATAAGATGATAACTTTTCATTTGAAACAATACTTAAAGACGTGTTGGCACCAATAAGTAACATAATGAGATTTGAATGTGTTGTACGGTACTTAGATTTAAATAGTTAGCATATTAACAGATTCCAAAATGCAAAATTAAATTAATTATTTATTTTAAATTTTTGTACACACACATAATAAAGAAAGAAGACAGGAGAGAAAGAATTTACAAAGGTAATGCTTATTCTAAAGAAATCTCTTCCAGCATACCTGCGAAAGAAAAATGAGAATAAAAGAGATGTAGATAGTGTGTAAAGACCAATGGAGACAGAAATTAAAATGAAATAATCTTCCTATTAATACTCCTAAAACAAAAAAAACCATCACAATTTCACTATCCAGTTTATTCCAAATAGCGGTACTCAATTTTGTAGGCCGGACTTAGACCTAACTAAACTATAAACAGTGCCGCTTTAAACCATTGAAATTCTTAATTATTCCTACACCGCATTAAGAGCCAACATGCTATAATATTCTAAGTCTGCTACTACAAAATTAAATATCGTAACAAGAACGATTGATATCGCTCCGTGTAAGGAAGGCAGACCGCTCAGAATGATAATAAGGTAGAACAATCATGAATTATTAGTTATATGATAGTAGATATATTATGATATAGGTATATGATAGTTAGAATTATTAGTTCTATGATAGACATGTGGCGTTTCCATTGACTTTGATCATTGTGTTCACGGCCGACAGGTTTGTTGATTTGCAGTACTTAATGCTTATACTGAAGATATTGTAAACTAACTTTCAACTGCTGTTTTGTGTGTATCCCCGATGAAACTATTCTCATATCGTCTTCTTTCTAGCCTTTTGGAACTGTGTTGGGGTGGACTTCTAAGTAGTCGTAACCGGATGCAGCTGAGTACCAGTGTTTTACAAGGAGCGACTGCCTACCTGACTTCCCAACCCAGTTACCCGAGCAACTCAATTTGTCTATTTATTCAATACTTAACTTCTGAAAAGGCTGTTTTCTCCAATAGCTAAAGAAATTCATTAAGAATGTTCAATCAATAATTTACACCAATCGAAAACGTTACTAAATAGTTGGTAATCCTGATCTATTTTACCATCACATACAAAAATTTTCAATACCCATTCTCCAATGTACATCAGAGCCTGATCTCATCGAGTTCACGATAAAGCGGGTGAGAAGGAGGCGCCCCCACGTCACTGTCTCACGATATGAGCGCGGGTAGATTAACACTCCTGTCCTACTTACGTAACGAGGTTATACTGTATAGACAATGTGTTGAAGTGTCAGATAGAAGGGATTGATTTGAATGTGATTTCGGGAGATAAGTCAAAGGGATATCTAATTTGGTTTAGGTGTCCTTTCTATTGCTGTTTGTGTATCTACGTGAGATTTTCTGTCCGAAATTGGATAGTAAAGTTTCATAATTCGGTCTATTAATAAGTGCATTTTTTTTTGCCATCAGAGCAGCATGTGTTCAGGTATGCTTTTAACATACTTCTCTCTCTGTCTTCTCACTAGTTAGTAACTATATTTTTATATTCTTAAAAATAAATATCTCAATAAGATTTCCTATAAACATTTTAAATTGAGCACAAAATACAACAGAACGAGCAATATTAGAAAGCCTTACAATTTAGATCTACACGGTCAAACACGAGGCTGGCAGATTGCATCTCAACCCCAACATAACGCCAAGTAATCGCATAATCATCAATAATCCTTAACTCACACAAAAAGTATCGCAAGAAACGGATTTCGATCACGATACAATGACCAATTCTTTAACACCACCCCAAAACAAAAATCAACTTTATAACAAATATACTAAAGTCCATATTACCTCAGCAATGCCAGAAGAAATGTTGCAACCCGCTGCGAATCAGGGATCAGTGGGCAGTTAAAAAAAATAAACAGATTTTAGGATTATAATTAATGAAATGTCACTCGATTTCTGACTTTTACTTACCTGAGTTTATGAGATGGATTTTGGATGACTTCAGAAGAGCACACAGAAATTCTTTGGGTAAATTGCACAGATGAAATTTTTAATGGCATCCATAAGTTAGTACTGTCATAGTTGTTGAAATAAGAAAAGACTGACTTTGAAGAGATATGGCTCTATGGTTTCGAAGTCCTTTGTGACAGAACAGGTGATGAATTTACATGATTCCCACTGTCTTCTAACAAAACCGAGTTCTGCCTTAAAATATTTATTAGAAGAATCTCTGAAAAACTCTCATACGGTACTAAACCGATGCAATTATTAAGATACCTATCCGATATCGTTGTCATAATGCACTCTTATTGCCAATTGGCCATTCATATAGAATACCAGGAAACAATCACTGTTATAGAATCAATTGATTCCGACATCTAATACACGAACGAAGTTCCTTGAGGAAGCAAATCTACTTCGTTAGTCATTACTACTGCATTCTAGTGGCCTTGAAACAATCAGACGTGAGAATAAACCCAATGTAAAGTTATAGGAAATCTTAAAACTTAGTAATGCAAAATCTATTCAAAATTTAGACAATCATAGGAACTATGACAATGCATCAAAGAAAATTACGTGATCGAAATATTTGTAACTCATTTTATACAGTTTTAAGACTGCAATGCCAAATCAAAAGAGCTGCTACGGTAACTAGTATTGTGTAAGAATACATTTTAAAAGAAAAAAATCGCTGTAATACTACCTAAGTTTCACTGAGTAAGACAAATCACTTTTTTGGATTGACTATAAATTCAAGGATAGCAGCATAAATGAGACCAAAATCAGAAAATTCAGCTGCTTAAATCAGTTGTAAAGGTCGAATGGCAAAAAAATATTCAGCGTCGGAGGTCAACGTCGGTCTTATAGAGAAGAGCACTAAGAATTACCTAAAATCAAAGATTGTAATAAACCCTGGCCTACAGGTCTTAATTCAAAAAGCAAAGCAAAGGATTCCCAAATAAATGAAACGTTACAAAATCCATCGGATGTTAAACATCCAAGACCAATCCGAAGATCGACGGCCGATTCAAAAACCAAGAATAGAATGCGACGAATTTGACAAGTCACCGATTTTTTATCTCCAGAACAGATTATCTGGTCTCCTTACCCCACTCGATCAATCTTATCGAGGCAACTATGACATGCTGTTATTAAAAACGTCACAAGTGAGAACATCACACCCTCTCAAATTTAAACCTTATGATGGTGCTTCAAGGTTGCTTTTTGGATTATAGGTTTTGAATGGAGATGCAACCGCTAAGGTCGAAGTCGGTGGATCATCGCTGGATTCCAGGAAATTCGGCTCGCGTGAATACCTGCCCGTACAGGTAAGACTAAACACTTCATATCTATAGACAGGGCAAAATTAAATTATTTATTTCTAAGATTTTACCTAATATTGAATTTAATCATAAACGTACATATTTAGAAATTATTAATTTTAAAAGTTTTAATTAGCTACTTAAATTCTTTGTCATAAGTTGTATAAAAGACTTATAGGTTCTTAATTATTCAACTTATCTGCTAATGATGTTTCTTAATGATATACTGAATAACGCATCATTTTGTGAAAATAACAAAGAAAGGAATAAGGCACTTTCTTACGTACAGGATTTGACTACAGCAATAAGTTGTTTTAGCTTAAGGCACACCGTATATAGTTTGGTTTATAAGTATCATCTCGCAACAATGCAAAAAATGAAACGCTTGCCACTTCTAAACGATCATAGGTCTACAACGATATGACTTGCTATTTGTCCACTGGCTTGTTATTGTTGACCCTACTTCTTGCCTTTAAACAAATAATCTAGTAACGTGCGAAAATAACAAAATTATTACCTACCTGCCTTATTTTATCGGTCAAGGGTTCTTGGAAGATGGGCTTTCAAAAACATCCATCGATTAAAAATGACGAATCTGCAATCGATTGATCGCTCAGATAAATCGATTGAAAAACACCGATATTTTAATTTGTTTCTTCATAAAAGTAATGGTGAAACTTATATAGAGTTTGTAGATATATGAATCAGAGTCAATTAAACCCAGACTGCTGCTTAGTAACTATTTAACAGAAGCAATTAATGACTGCAACATTCAAAAGAGGGCTCGTCCGGGATTTGAACCCGGGACCTCTCGCACCCAAAGCGAGAATCATACCCCTAGACCAACGAGCCGCTTGACAATCAGTCTAAACTAAGTGTCAACGTCAATGCATTGTTCGATCGATCGATAGTTACACTTGAGTAAACTATGAAGTGACGTCACAATGTCATTAGTTATTGCTAGAAAAATAGCATATATCAAGCGGCTCGTTGGTCTAGGGGTATGATTCTCGCTTTGGGTGCGAGAGGTCCCGGGTTCAAATCCCGGACGAGCCCTCTTTTACCCCTTCATTTACCACTACACTGAAAAAAAAATATATATAAACAATCCAAAAAATATCGGTATATTTTACCATAGGTACATGTATTTTTTCCTATTTGCAATACATTTCTCCTAATTCAGTTTATTACGCCTCATTCGTCGTATCTCACATACGAATTGTGTTTAAACGGAACTTTATTATTTTCCAAAGCGGAACGGGCCACAGATGTTCCGTCTCAAATAATTTCCAGATAGCACGTTATGAGTACACCGATACGCTCGCAATAAGAATGTACGTACTGTGTTTTACTTACTCGGAGAGAGATGGGGAGCACGCGACACGTTTGTGAGGACTTTTAGAGTGCGCGATCTTTTTTATTTTTGTGGTGTTTTATTTGTTATGCATTGGTAAGGATGACAGGGATGATGTGACAAGGATACAAGCATAAGCGTATTTAACTGTCCTTATGGTAAGTAATAAGCATTAGTATAAGTCCAGCTATAATTTTAACAAAAATATGTAGATTGAGACTTAAATTGTTGGCCATAACGAGATCATAGTACCTATATCTGTCTAAGTCAGCAGTTCAGTAGTTACTAAAAACACTGAATTTCTATTTGCGCACTGGTTGGTTCAGAGCGTTCTTGTTTGAAAGAGTCACCATCTAATAAGAAGACGAGAGAGTATAGATAGTTCAACTCAGATTTGCGCGCGGCCCTATGTGTGCGTCGGCTTGTAAATATACAACTTTCATTCGTGTGACAGTGACGTCGTCCGAGGATGACGTGTTCTTATCGCTTTTTGTTATGGGTACAGTCGTTTACGAAAATGTCTAGTTCTTCACGGAGAAAATGTTTCAAAGGAGTCGGGTAGCGTTTCAAAAAATGAAACATTCAAAGCTTTTTATTATAACATTTTACAGTTTTTCATTATTTTCTCATACGTCTTTTCAAATTGACATTGACAGTGTCTAAGAAATAAATGACGTGAAATATCTAAGATGAATTAAATACTCCTTACATATTTTCTAGCTCGGGGTACGCGGACAATAAATAAGAGTGTGGACTAAGAATGTAAAAAAAAAACGTAATCGTATATAATAATGTAAACAAAATGTGTGGGGAATTTAAAAAAATTATATTGCTTCGCATAATGTCGACCAAAATAAGACGGAAATAATGAAACTCATAAATGAACGTTTAAATCAAATTGATTAAGGGATGTGGGGTAATACTTGTCGACATGTACAAAAGAATAAAGAAGAATACTATAGACATTTTGACATGGAGTCAGAATTTATAATTCACCTTGGAAAGTAGCGAATCCAAAAACTCATCATTTGATTTTTCAAGTAGCGATTTAGAATCGTTATAAAAGATTAACACTAAATTACGTTATAACTATTTTTCTTAAACACCTGTATACAAACCCGAAATAACTGTATTTGTACCTGACTGTACCTCTTGTCACGCACACAAAGTCACTGTATATGTACAAGGATTACCCACACAAAAGGCCGCGCGCACGACTGAGTTGAACTTACTATAATAGGAAATCTCGTTTACAGAATCATTTTACTTTATTGATATGCAAGAAAAGAACGAATCATCTATTATTTAGAAGTATCGTACTTTAATTTCATTACACTACTAGACGTATATTATGGTAATTTAAAAGGTCTATATTATAGACCTTTTAAACCTTTATATGCTAGGGAAGATAAATGGAAATATAAAATAAAGTACCTACTTACCTATTGAATTATTTTCCGAATCGGATCGTCGAGTGTAACGGACGTTCGCATCCATACGTTTTATACACAAATGAATTGAATAGATACTTTTCCAACGTTTATGCTGATATTTTTCTGCAATATTTATACTTGGTAGGATAATACTTAAATGAAACAACTCGGTACCGTTATATCTGTGCAACCCTTATAATTTGAGTACCTGCGTAAATACAGCAGTAAAAGAAAATTACTTTCTGTAATATGGTATGAGAACAGTCTTAAATGATTCTCAGATAAATGATTGAAGTTTTCTACAATTATCAGTTGTAGATTTTGATTGATCACATTTTTTACAGTTTTTTTTTTTGAGTATATCATTGGGATGCTGCATCTGTCTATATTATATCTGGATAGTCAAAAAGGAAAGAAAAGGAATTTAATGAAATCACAAAGTTGTCGATAAGTGACCATTGATATAAATGCACCATGACTATTCTAAATTAGGTGCAGAATAATTATCATCTATCTCATTCATTGTAATCCTCCTCATGTAAGAGTAAAGAGAAGCAAGAAATATTAATGCAATAGTTGGCTGTACAACATTATAATCGGTCTACAAGAACCGTGCCTAATTGCTTTTCAAAACATTACATTAATAGGTACCAATAGTTTTAATGGTGCTATTAATCTATTCGTATTTGTGCACATCGGCTCGTTGGTCTAGTGGTATGATTCTCGCTTTGGGTGCGAGAGGCCCCGGGTTCGAATCCCAGACGAGCCCTGTTTTGTAAAAAACCTACCATACTGCAAATCCAATCTCAGTGACAGACTTGATATTGTTTAAGTATTCGATTAAACTGTTGCTATCTGTATTAGCATCGAGATTTACTTTGCTTTATTTAATACAATCTTTTTGTACCTGTTTTAAGTAGGAACTCATCAGATATCTCCATCAGATCAGATCTGAGGTGCCATCGCATGAACTCTCCTTCGTTCCTTCTAGAGGTAACTCGCGGTAACTCTTTCGATAAATCCTAATTCTTTATACTTCTAGTTCCTTATGTTTCACTCTGTTACTTCTCCTTATAAAAACACAGCTAAGTAAATTCTTAATACGTCAAAATACACTCAAAAACGTCTCAAATAAGACCAAGGATGACAGGGCTCAATTAACATCGCTCCAAGATCTTTCGTCGATTGATCAGCAAACGTCGTCAAAGGAAATAATCTGTGTTGGGGGTGCATTAAAATATAAATATCGTCGTTAGCAAATCATTAGCCGGTACATTTTTCCTCTGAAAGATCGCTCCGTTTCCTATCAATCGGAGCAAATAGAGGACGCTAAGATGCTGCTTTGCGATCTACTCGTAGTAATGCGTAGTTCTTTCTTTGTTTGTAGGCTTTGTAGCATTATTTATTTACGCAAGTAAAAGGAGCCTTGGTCCTATTTTCTAATTGGATTTTAGATTTTTCTTTCAATTGGAAATTACTAGTTACTTGTACAATTGCGCTTTACAGTTACTTGTAAATATTTGTAATAGTTATTTTATTTTGTAGCATTGCATAGCATGCGCCATTTTAGCGCTCGCCTTATAACGATCAAATCTTAGGGGTGATAGCTCCTCTAATACAAGACGCGTTTACGAAATGATTATAATATTCTTAGATATTAAGTTTATTTCGTAAAGATAAGAAGCAACGATACATACTAAAACTACTTACCTATAACGTTTAATTCGCTTCAAATGAGCCCAAGCCAATTGGCTAATTTCAAAGAAAATAATTATTAGAAATTGCTAATTTGCATTTTTCTTAATATGAGCAAATTTCTGTCAACCCATGATGTAAATGAAAATATAGGTTAGTACATAAACTATGCAATTCTTATTAGTGAGAAGAAATATGGAATCGACATCAATCCTTCACATTCCATTAAGTTTTTCTGATATAAACTACACACACACATGCAAACGTATTAAAAATAAAACCTCTTTATATCATATAGTAACAATATTAGAAGGTATCAACCCTGGACGTGTTGTTCATTTAATCATCTACAAGTCCCTAAGCAGTTATATTGCGATTAATATACCGATACACAGCGTAGGGACACAGATAATTTTAATAATATACGCACTTCGCTCAATGGGACTGCGATCCCTTAGTGTTGTTGATCATAAGCTGTTCATTTAGGAAAATACAAAAGTTTCTATATAGATTTATATTAGAAAAATGTAATTGGATTAAAAACTAATTGCAGCGGTTACTCTTAATCGAATGCCATACTACTATATTATTGCAAATGATATCGTAACATACAGGCTTCGCAGCTCGATAAATCTTGCATAATAGAGTATAGGACAGAAGTGGCGCAAAACAGGGCTCGTCCGGGATTTGAACTCGGGACCTCTCGCACCCAAAGCGAGAATCATACCCCTAGACCAACGAGCCGCTTGTTGCTGACACTTATTTCTAAGTTATTCTATAGTCTATAGCTCAATTAGTGACACTGTGACGTCACAAATAGTTGAGTTTGCACAAGTGTTAAGAAACGACGTACTTAACACAAGCGGCTCGTTGGTCTAGTGGTATGATTCTCGCTTTGGGTGTGAGAGGTCCCGGGTTCAAATCCCGGACGAGCCCTGTTTTGTGGGGGCCAATCTATTTACTTTGCACAATTGTAATCCCCACCAGTCCGAAAATTTATAACCGCAAGTTTAAAACGTTTCGCAAAGTCGTCGGACATTTGAATGTTTTAACATTAACTTAGGGGGTACTTCGTTTTGTTCGAGGGAACTGGAATCATCTTAATGCCGGTAATTATACGGATTCAGCGAATTACTCGGTCATAAGTAAACAAACGGAATGCCCTATTTACAATCGTAAATTTTGGAGACAACTCCGAGCAAGGAACAAAAACAAGCGAAGATGAAGATACTACACCTCCGCTTTGAAGAGAATTGTTGTATTTGTTTTGTTTTTCTGGCAAAATTACAAAAGAAGTGTTTTCATTAACAAAGTCAAGAAAATTAGCCTGCGCATACATGTCTTAACATATTGTGGTTTATACTACCTACTACAGTTTATATACCAAAAATATGTGCCTACCAATATCAAGTAAGAAGCAATGTTTTCAAACAATCGAAATGAAACCGCTCCTCATTTCAATATATTTCAATAAAAACTGACTAACAAAAGAAAATTTCGTTATGAATATTTCATTACGTTTCTAAGCACTAAGATTTATAGATTGTTGACATTAAAAATTGTAATTAAAAATAACATCAATCAGGGGATGACGGGTGCGTACTCTCACAATGGTATCTAAGCCTCGTCATTTTGGTGGCTTTTGGAAGAAAAGCGCTGGGAAAAAAGTTTCTGGCTGCTAAGAATAATGGAATAATGACGACTAGGCGGCTAGGCATTGTTTGGTACAGTAATAAAAACAAGTGAGATATACCTGACTAGGATGGAGTTCTGACCTCCAGATTTTCATTTTCCTCCACTGAATATTGCAATATTGCCATTTTATCATCCTTCCATTTAAAGACTTTTCGACGTAAAAATATGCCATTAGTTAATCGCACCAATACTAGACAAGACACAGGAATATGCTTACACATTGAATAAATATATGTCAGAGTAAAACCAGCAGGGCGTCAGTTTTGGCTACCGCAGAAGTAAATTTTATAACTAGACAATTAGCCCATATTACCCCAATATCGTTATTGCAAGTATCGAGTTAGAAAATTATGTACCAACTAGAACCAGCTACAATAATAGTATGTACCTATTGAAGGCTCAAGAGCCTAAAATAATGTTATAAACACATAACTTGTGTGGGACGCTAATATCATACTAAGCCATTTGTTTTCCTTCTACGAAAAAATACTACACAAAATTGGCTGAAAAATTAGATAAGTGTGTACTTCGATTTATTTATCAAGTCTTTAGTTGGAAACACAAATAATAACTCATACTTCAGATTAATAGAAAAACATATGTATACAAACTATAAGAAGTTTTTGGAATATATTTCAAGATTTTTTTATAGAAAATTCTTATAACTGCTTGGAATTTAACAATTCCTTATAAGTATGAAGTCACTCCTACTAGCATATCCAACTCTATCATAACACAAATTTAAGTACATAAACGCCATTTACTCTCAAAAATCCTAGCACTTTATACGAAGTCACAATACATAGTATTACAAGACAACATCGCGATTTTGTCGCATTTAATTAATAAGAGGAACAAGGCAACTTAAACATAAACAGATCAAGTATCTAGCGTGAGCTGTACAATTTCGTCGTATTTACAGGAGCAGCAGTGACGTAGGCCTCGGGACTGAGAAACGAAGATAGGGAATAGCGATTTCAGACTGATTTTGCAAACTTAGGACCATTTGATCCTGTCCTCATAATGAATGTTTATAGACGTCGTGCTTGATGGATCGCGTGAATCAGATATCTCGAATTCTGTCTCTATTCCTTTTTCAATAATACACTAATCTCCAAACCGCGTTGCGATCGCAATGAGAGTCTCAGTATGTCGAATGCAGTTTCCTAATTAATCATGGATTATGAAGATATTAGGATAAAGCAGTTGCCTTGCCTGACACTCGTTGAACCTTTGATAGGCGTCATATCAAAGTTTGATTATAAGCTGTCTTCTTCCAACTCCCTCACAATACACTTTCCACTCGAATCCCTGAAAAAATTACATCCCATCCCAGGTTTTCAATCCGCTTTTCTCTCCACCAAGTGTTCACCACAACGGCTGTGTAGCTTGCGAGCTAAATGGCTGGCGCTCCGTCTCGAGGCCGGCTAATGAAATAAGATCCCGGCTCCGAGCTAAGGAATGGTGGAATTAAAACTACATAAATGAGCGGCCGAGACTTCAAATGGGAAATTTTACAGCGCCACAGTAAATTGTATACTTTGATACAATTGTTGTGACGTTTACATTTTTGTAGTCGCCTGATAAATAATGAGGATTTTCTTGAAATGTCTTTCGAAATGAAATTCGAGAATTCATTTCAATTCAACCATTAGTAGTATCTCCATATAAATAGTTGAAACTTAGCGGTATCTGGTTATGTCGAAAGTCAAGCCAAAATACCTATAAAGGAAGTGGGGTAAAGCTAGACAGAGGCATTATAACTTCCCCTTCTTTATTGGCTTTAAAGTATTGACCAACTGTAGTAAGACAGGGCTCGTCCGGGATTTGAACCTGGGACCTCTCACACCCAAAGCGAGAATCATACCCCTAGACCAACGAGCCGCTTGTTGCTGTAACTTATCGATTTCTTAGTTTTCTAGTAGCAATAATGACATCGTATGGTCACGAAATAGTTTAGTTTGCACAAGTGTAAACTGTTAATTAGTGACGTATTATTTTAACATTCAGACCAGAAATTTCTGTTACTGTACTACAAATGCAAAGAAAACTTGGAATCGCACAAGTTCAAACATATTTTTTTTAGAAAAAAACCTAATAATTGAGACCGAATAGCTTCATTACATTCAGCACCAAATAAAGACGATACACAAAAATGTTATATTACCAAAAAAATCACACTGAACTTCAAACATTTTTGGTAATAACTATAAAAAGGTACCACAAACGAATATTGATATCTTTGAGCGATACCTTAGGTGCCTACAATAAAAAGAAATAATTATCATTGTGGAGTTTCCTTCCTGGAACTTCAGATGAAAGTGAGGGCTTAAGAAGCCTTTGAAAGAAGTCATCTGCCTCTTGATTGATGGCAGTGCGCAGATTTATTATGTTAATTCAACGCCATTACGAAAAACTCCCTAATGAAGCGATCATTTTCGTAGGTATATTTTGAGAAATAAAGTTGTAGTTTTTTTTTTTTGTAGGTATATGTATTAAGTACATAGAATAAATAGTTGGCAATATTTTTTGGATTCGTAGAAATAATATACCTATGTGTAATATCGCTGTCGATATTACCTCTGTAAAGAACACTTTTTGGCATTTCATTTATTTCATATTTGCGATGCTTGAATTAAAACACATGTAATGCCACCAACTATTCACAAATTCACCATTTGTAACCTCTTCTAGATTACCATATGTCAGATCAGATTCCCAAATAACATTGCCTTTTGAAGACCGAATTTGTTCTCTACCTCTGTAGTCAGGGTTCAGAAAACAGATAAAAATTAAAATATTTGACACAGACTCTTGCCTTTCAGCCATACTTGATCCTTAGTCACAAACCTCTTAAGTATCTTCAATATCTTTTTTCCCTTTCTTTAAGTACCCAAACTGAACATGTATCAAGTACCCGGTTATAACAGATTTCTATCCACATAGGTCGTATATCTACGCCAATCCTCCACAATATGGCAGGCAGCGGGCAAGTTCACAATGGCCTGTCACGCGTGTAACTGTCAATACAGCTTTGTGTTCCACTACATAGATTGTACTACGAAGAGATATGGCTAACTGCCATATCTCCACGTAGTGGTTAGTGAATGGGGATATTTGTGTCTAGTCAAAAACCTGTCGAAAAAGACATTACTAGAAGGCGCGCGTGAAATGAATCAATTTTACTTTTACTAGGTAGTTACTACTTCCACAGATTACTATAATAGTTACTACGTACTTAACTACTACTACACTTTTTCAAAAAACAAAACTAAAGAAAACATGAATTCTCAGTAGGTTTTAGGTACTTTATTTACTTATTTGCTTATGGTGTACAACACAAAGTTGCATTCTCACTATCCCTTTGGATTTCGGAGGCAAATCACATTAGTGAAAAAGGACGACTATTGCCACTGTGGCAAAGCAAATCAATATTGAGCTGATTCAGTATATCTGTTCTAAATTATAAGTTCAGTACAAGTAAACAAACGATCCTCCGAAGCGAAACATTGTCAGCCAAATTACATCAAGGAACCTAATGAACAGGTAGACGATACACGTTACTACTCCAGGCATCCGTCGCAAAAACTCCATAAATAACATTATTAGCGGTACAGTCGCGTATTATTGAATCAACATCACCCCTCGCCCACCTAACAATTACTTGGTGCCTTGCCTTCAAATCATTTTAACCCTTGCCCGGCCGAGATAAGTTTATTTTGAGCCGGTTGAGTGCCGTTGTTCGTCATTCGTTTAAGTGCTTCTTTTGTGACGACATTCCAGTGCGCTTCTCTCAATTAACCCGGTGGAAGCTCAAAAATTAAGTTAAATACTCCGACTTTGCTGGCGGTGTTTACTTATTGGCAATCGACGTGGTAGCAATAACTTCGTAAATTAAAACTCTGCTGGGACTAATGTGCTCTCCAAGTTTTAAAGTAAGCGGCGCGACGCGGAACATCTGCATTAGCTATAGGCTACACACGAAAAATCAATATGCTTTTTTATGTCTATCACTTTACTTAAACATTAAAAAACAATGTTGATTCGGTTTCTCAAGATGAAAAGCAAATTTTTGATAAAAAAATATGTGGTTGAAAAAATCGAAAAATACATCAGCAGCAAATCAAACAAACAACACAATTTTCATTTCACAACCTCATACAAGTATAAACACATTTTCCAACAACAAATTCGCATCATACCTACATGTCAAACGTGCTTACACCTCGTATGTTGTAACACCGTGTCTAAGTTGTAAAACTAATGCTGCCGAGTAAACTTGGCTTACCGACACTATAAGTAGCCACATATTTCATACAGGCTCAGCTACCTGCGCCTAAAACAATCAAACAGCCACTTAAACAACGTGAACAAACAACTACGAGTTACAAACACGCTTAGCTTTAACTAAATACCAAGTTCGGCTTAAGTAAGATAAGTTGGCGTGGATATGTCGTGTTTGTCGTGCTTAAGCGTACGTGGAATGTACGCAGTGATTATTTTTATAAGTTTTTCGGGTTTGTAATTATAGTGTCCTTTACTTTCAAGTTTCTTTTTCTCTCCTTGGCTTTTTCTCACCATCTTTCACTGCAAGGAACATGTCGATTTGAATCACATAAAGTAAATATTATTAAAGCATTAGAGTATGAGTTTAAAATTATCCCCCTTACTTATAAAATCTCTAATCACCTTCTAAGCAACATTTTAACTAATCACTACTTAAAGTGGTAAGTAGTGATTAAATGTTAGTTAAGATATGCTTAAGCAACGTTTATAAGTAAGAATTTTCTTAAACAGCCCTTAAGTATTACTTATATTTAATTCACGTTTATAAGTAAGGCTGTATATGTTTGGAAAAGCCTTGGAAAAGCATGTTTCTATTTTGATAATTAAGAAGAGTCCCTTTAAGATTACTTTGTGTAAACAAGCACGTAACTGTAGGTAATCTGCGTGAACCATGCAATTTGACGGTTGGTGTATTCACAGTTGTAGCGTAACAAACATCTTCGTCGGTAAATTATGCGATGGCACTCGACTAATCCGCGGAATAAATTAATAGTACATTAAGCATCAATCCGGAATTCGCATTAATAAGTTTATACAGAACACCGGGCGATTCGTGTTCAGCGGAGCCACCCCAGCCGCCCGCAATTTATTTAAGAATGTTATGTAAATTTGAACACAAGTCTTTGATCGTCCGCATCAAAAGTCCAAGCAAAAAACTTCCACTAGAGCGGAGAAAAAACGAGAGGAGCTTAAGAAAAATAATGATTTAATCTTACTTTTCGCTGTCTCGCATATAAAAGCGGCGTGGCGGGGTGGCGTGGGCGGAGGGCGCGAGAATCGGTTTTAATCTTTGCTTTGTAAAGGTGATTATGAAGGATTATAGGTTTGCAAGTATGGCTGAAATTTCGCGGCTGAAGATGCGGCCCCTTCGACTCATTTATGGCATATTTTTTGGGCCGCAGGTGGGGTTGCGGTCGCCCCCCCCTGGATACTTTACAACTTTTCCTTATTCTAGAGCCGTTCAAAGGAAAGGCTTTATTACATTTTGTTTTGTCTTCGCCGATTGACGTTTGTAGTGTTTCTTTTGGATGAGCTGTGGTCTCGATTTACGTAGCCACAATTTCGGAAAACTGTGTTAGAGGTTTTCAGGATAAAAGCTAAATGCGCATTATTTAGGTACCAACATTTTCAAAACAATAGGTATGTTTATCAAACTAGACAGTAAACTGTAAAAGTTGTTAAAGTTGTCAAATATTTTTTTACAATAATTCCGATGTCACTTTGATTTTTATATGTACTTACTACTACAAATTGGTAAATGCCTTCTATAAATAAAGTAATTTTATTTCGTTTTGCTTGCTTTTTGAACCAACAAAACGTTAAAAATAATAAGTAGGTATATACAGACACACTTGAGAGCGTTTCCATTCGTTAGATCCGAGGCAGCCAACCGCGACAGCGTGCAGTTTTGTCATTTTTCATTACGTGACCAGATCAGGTTTGTCATTTGAAGCGACGGCGATCTCCACCGGTATAGCCTTTAGCCATCGCTTAATAAACCATCACAACTTTCAACTCCTCCTCCAACGCAATGTAAGTCTAATTACGAAAGAGATAGAGCGTAAATTTCCCTTTGTACAACTACAGTTAAGATCTTTCCATTCGGAGCGAATGATTGAGTAAAGCTTCTCTTGTTAGATGAAGAGTGGTGCCTGTGTAAGACTTGGACTGTTACTATGAATACGTAAACGTTGGATGAAGCCACGTCTAGATGCAAAGTCTTTTAATTTACAGTATTTTCTACTGAGCAACATTTCATGCGAACTTCGTAACGCTACGCCGCTACGAGTGTTCACTGGGTTCGTAGCAACGTATCGCGAATCGAGTTTTTAAATATTTTCATGTTTGTATTGAAAATACTTTTGTGTTACGTTTTCTGATAAATAGAGATAAATGTGTTCTTCTCTTTTCGCAGATGACACGATGAAATTAATACAATTACCCTAAAGAAATATGGCATAAGTAGACGGATACTTATGTAACGGCTGACTTAATTATATTGCTTGATCTCGGCGGGGCGGGGGCGGGGGGCGTCTCATCTCAATCGCAAATCGGCCATCTTGCGCCCCTGAGATCGCCGCCCGCACCCCCGCCACCCCCTCGTCCATTATACTTTTTAAGCTCCAATCTCGTTCATTTAAACGGTTGGCTTTAGATGGCAATCGCATTTTTCCACTGCAGGTCACGTCTCGACCCGTCTCCCGACTCGAGGGCTTAAATCAACAAAAGAAAATAATAAGATTCGTTCAAATTAAAAGTGTAATGTCGCGAAAGTGCGCGGCGCGGGCGGCGCCTAATCCCACCACTGCTCTTCATTAGACGGGCGCCGCTAAGGCCTCGGGAAACGCTTAAAAACGTCGCCAAGAATTTTTCTTTATTCATAACGGAGATTAAGAGAAATGCAAATGAAGCGAGGCGTCGGGGGCTACTTAGCTGTGTCAACAACGTTTCGAGAACTCCGCGGTGTGTCGGGATATTTTTTTCCGATTCAACGGCCGTGGCACGTGCCTGTGTTGTTGTCTTTAGATGCATGTTCACAACATTATTAAATAAGCCGTATATTTGAGGGAGAGATAATTGAATAAAGTTTATAATCATCATCAAATTAAATAATCCATATCGTAGTACCCACATTTCAACCTGGTCCGAATCAAATAATGACTATCGATCATTTCAGTCCACTACACCAATAAATCTTGAAATCTAAACCATTGAGAAAAATACAACTTAAAGCGGAGCATCTTATTGAAACAAAAGACATCGATTATAATAGCTTGAAGTAAGTGGCTATTGTAAGGAATCGAGTAATTTCGTCGATGGCGGGTGGTATCGATCGGGTGGCTCATTTATTTGTTCATCCGGCCTCAACGTTTATGCTGGTCGCAACTCTTTCGCGGCCGCGGACTTAGTGCTCTAGTGATGGGAAGAAACAACGTTTGTAATTTTATCGATGTTTTTTTAAGTAGTCAATTTGGAACTTTACATACATACATATTTATTTATTAGGTATATAGCAGTTGCACAATTAGGCAATTGTCACCCTAGCATCAATACCGATACATATTTTAACTTAAAAGTAAAAAAAGTCATCTATTTATGAAAGTAATAAAAAGTGATTAAAAATAACATTTTACTCACCGCTTAGGTGATTCATGATACCATAGGCTTATACTAATAACACGTAAGGAAATAATGTCTACTAGACATGAACTTAACTTTATATATTGTATAAGGCAGATGTCTGAAACATTTTCCGGCACTGACCTTTAAACTTGCGTGGGTTCATAAATAAGCTAAGTCAAGTTTCCTTTGAGTTGCGTGGCGGAAGATACACAATATTGAGTCACTGTTTACCTAAAGCTTAAAACGAATACGTTCTTTATTATAGTGTGGTAGTTTTAGACTGGGATCTAAGAACGACGATCATGAAAATATTTTTTTAGTTTCAATCAAAGCTACATTTTTTCAAAATAATATTTTTTCTCCATACTGTTTGTACCTAGAAATATAAGTTTTATTTTAAAAGTGTGTTAAGTTCTTTTCGTTAGCTGGTTTATATTTACTTTCATCTGCTCACATAGACACATAATGAGGTTAGCAAATACATCGATAAACACCGGCACATCCCTATAACCCGCTCACCATCTCCGTGTATTTTTATTCGGAATTTATATCTCGCTTCGAATCCCACATTATTGTCTCCCAGCATTTATTTTGTGATGGGCATTAAAACAAACCCCTTTTTCTTGGAGACGATTTCATTTTAGCTGGGTTTAGGAAATTTAGAGCCTGTCTTTAGAGGTCCGATATTACGAACAGCGGTGGGTGGAATAATTAATTTAGTCTATTATTATTCCCTTTTCTCCAAAGATAACGTTGGATATAAAACGCTGCGATCTAAAATTAATAGGTTGGTTTATTTTTGAGTTTTATAGGTCAGGCTTTGGCTTATAGTTGAGATGCGTAGGTGAGTACTTTCTTTTTAAAGACTTGTGACAAAATTAAATGTGTATGCTGTTTGTATAATTTTATTAAGAATACGGTAAATGTTTGCTATAAGAGTGTAACAAAGGGTGAGCAAAGGATTCAGGACATAGAAAAAATATCAAAAAGTTCATAGAAATCCTCAAAGCTTTTTCACCTAGTAAAATACTAAGTACCTAACATTCGAACATTGGGGTGCAGTGGATATGAAATCCCATCAAAACAAAATGTGAAAGACTGCCAAGTTCGATAATATGGGAATGCTTCGCCTATAAAAGAAGTGAGATCTAAATAAGTACCAAGTTCCATACACATACCTCAGTTAAAAATAGTTACTTTTTAATGATGTTACTTGGCAAGTTTTCAAACACCTTGTTAAAAAACCTACTAAACGCAAGGAATCAAGTATTTAATTTTCTATTAAAACTTGCCAAGTAACATCATTAAAAAGTAACTATTTTTAACTGAGGTATGTGTATGGAACTTGGTACTTATTTAGATCTCACTTCTTTTATAGGCGAAGCATTCCCATATTATCGAACTTGGCAGTCTTTCACATTTTTGTTTTGGATGGGATTTCATTTATTTTTGCAAGGTTGTTTATTTTATTTTTTTCTTATGATGAAGTTAGTTAAAGAAATGTCTCATTTATACTATTTTTTAGATTTTTTAATATGCACTATGTTTCTTACAAAGAAATGAACTAGGTTAACTAAATGGACTAGATTTACCAACTGACTGACATGACATGTTATCATATATTATGTTCGTGGATCAAAGTTACACATTCGTTATTTTCGAAAGTGACTCACACTTGGCCGTTTTCAGATTTTTACTTTACTTTGACTAAATACAAACCTTTGTAACGAATTTCAGATCGGTACGACCATTCGAAGATATATAATATAGATAAATTTAGTTCGTTTTAGTTCCTTAGGGATATAAATTTACACCTTCATTATTTTGAAACCGACTCACACTTGGCCATTTTCAGATTTTTCCCTTTACCTTGACATAAAGACCTACCTCCATGCCAAATTTCAAGTCAATACGACCATTGGAAGTGGTCTAGGTTTTTGATGAGTGAGTGAGTCAGTCAGTGAGTGTATAGTAAAAATAGCGATTTTCTGACGTCAATATCTCAAGACCTACAATAGGTATATTAATGAAATTTTGTATTTTAGATAAGTGAGGGGGTCTCGACAGATACTAGAAATTTGATATGCGTAAACAAAATAGATTTTGAGTTACAGGGGGGTCGAATTTGGCCCGAAATGGTTCGTGTAATATAACCCACGGCCGGTGTGTCGCTTTTTTTGCTCGAACTTGGCGGACACACTGCCGTGTGTCTAGATTGGCTCATTAAGCTCATCGGTCAAGGGTAAGATTGCACAAGAGGCTGTCTCTAGAGGGATTTTGCGGTGGCGGGGGACAAATACTAGCCCCTATTGACCAGTACTGCTATGGATATGTGTCTGTACCTATGATAATCACGACAGACCATTCAAAAAATTAAGGCTACCTACTGTTGCTTTATCGTCCATCTTAAAGTGGAATGCAATTGGTGCTCTTTATTTTACTGCGTTTCTAGAACGAAAAAGTCCGGAAGAAAATCGCTATATATCTTCCCGCTGAAAAGTTAAGCTTTTTACATTTACTTCACTCTAACGCATCGCGATATCTAAGTAAGTGCAAGAAAACAATAAGTATGTACACATGGTATGTACATATGGTTTAATAGCCAAGAGCCTCGACGAACACCTCAGGAGGCTCTCGTTGGGCGGCTGGATCAAGGGACTGATTCAGAAGGCAGTACTCCTTGATACGGCACGTATTGTGAGGAAGTTTCTGTCTCTGGGACCCTAACCACCGGTACCTTGGACCCTGTGCCCGATATCGGTGGCAACCTATTTTTTATATTTTTAAATGTTTTTTATTTTTATATTTAATATTTAAAAATGTAAATTATATGTTCTAAATAAATAAATGACTTCATAGTATGTACACTATGACGTAGCGTACATCATGTCGTTGTAAATTCATCATTTTTATGAGGCCACTCTGCTTACTATTGCTGATTTACAATTTAAATAATATCTATAGGTAACACAATTCATACCATAAAGGGCCAACAGCAGATAGTAATTAAGCTAAAACACGTAATAATTTTTGTGTGTGAAGCTCTCGTGAAATCAAAGCGGCGTCCAGTTTTGTTTGCACACTCGTTCATATCCCGACCACTGAAATCGCTTGCATATCCCTCGCATATGATACTGTGGAGACAACTTTTATAATTTATATCTGTTAAATATTTTTTTATAAAATTACCAAGCTGTTTTATTTACCCCGTAAAGATAGTACGCTTGGGGCCTGGGTACACCTTCTTACTTAGATATTATTTTTTCAAATATCTGCATGAAGTGCTTTAGTAGTTTTATCAGTCTGCGATAAATATAAAAAGAAAAAAAATACAGTTCCATTTAATAAGTATGGGGAAAAGGAACAGGATAGGCGGATGATTTTCATTTATGAAGCCGCTAAAGATTATAGGAACAGATTGAACTAAAGAAAAAAGTACTTTCAGTAGGAACACTACAGAAAAGAGTCCATTATTTTCGCCTTATTGACAGCATTTATGAAAAAAAAGCAATAACTTTATGGCAAGTTAAAATCAAAAGCTCTCCCAAAAATATGTAGTTTGGTACTTTTTTTACTTTTAAAGAATATTCTATACCACATCTACGATAATTATAATTCTCAAAGCCGTCTCTACACTCCCAAACCGATAGTATCCGAAGCTTAATTTGATTAGCGGGCACAAGCCACAGAGTGCGCTCAATGGGGACTGCAAACTTTGCCCGAATTTGTATCAAGTGTTACTCGTATTTACATAGTGGACCTGTTCATTTCAGTTAAGTAGCTTTCAATGGGTTTTAATCATGGATTTTATTTGATATTTTTATTTTGATAGTAAAAAAAAATATTGTTTTTTGAGCCTAGAAACTTGAGAGCCGTTTCATTCAGGCGTTTGTTTTGGTGATTCTATAGTCTGTTGTAATCAGAAAATGGATAGTAAGCCCTATTTGTAACTGGGCTAAGAAACACATATTTAATTGTAACTTATGCCTAAAACTCTTAATACCCGGTTGTCTTTGCGTTATGCATTATATACGCTTGGAACTAAAAACTAGGCACCTAGGTAGGTATTTTAAATTGCTTGGGAGTCAGTTTTTGTGCAATACAAAAAAGCACAATTTTTACGATCAAATCTTTTTTTTCCAGTGCAAAAAGATAAGTATTTTTTCACCTGAATTAAATTCGTCATGGAAATGGTCATCCTCCCTCGTTAAGAACATATTGTATGGACAATCGTTTAGATAAAAAGTTAGAAGCTTTTTCTTTCGGGCAAGACACATAGAGCCATCTATGCTCATACTTAGTAAACCAAAACAGTAAAACAAAACAGCGCCATCTATAAAAAACGTAGACAACACGTCCTAAACCACCCGACACGACTTAGTAACTAGAGACCCGATTGGAAATGTAGTGAGCTTCGTAGTACATGTATATTCCGATAGATGGCAGGCACTGTCCCACACTTCACCTGCTCTAAAAATAATGGCTATTTTATTTTGTTTTTGCTAATTTCTAACATAGATTTTTAACAAGCTTTTATTCAACTAGAATATTTTTTTATTTTTCCTCAAATATAGCTGTCCAAAAACGTGATACCTAATTAAAAAAAAAAATCTTGGTAAATCCCTACTTTATAGGAAAGGACCTTACGTGGCATACCTTAATACTTATTCATGCACTTACATTCTTCAAGTCACGTTGCCCATCCAACAGTTGGCCGTGGCTACGATCACTTAACCTCGCACATAGACCTTCTGTCGGCAGTGACGAGCCCCCGGTTTGCTTACATTTTATTATTGCAAAATATATGACCTTTGAAGCAGATATATTTCAAGGGAATCCTGCTAATCACCTGGTTGTTTTAATTTAAACCTGATACGTTTATTTATGTAATGATCTTCATCTGGAAATAATAAATAAAATAGAAAGTCAGATTAGTGTCAATTTGATAGGTTTTGTTAAGAAAAATTAGTCTCAAATAATAAGTAAGTAGTAGGTAAGTATACAAAATTATACAGCATCAGTGTCATTTTATTATTTCCACCCTACATTATCTACATTAAAACAACAACAGAAGATCAGCATTTTTCTATTTAACAAAAAAAACTGTGTATTTACTTGCGCTAATTTCTTTACCTAAACCCATAAAAATGTAAATTAATTACACAATAATAGGTTTCAAAATTACACAATAATTTGCATATTTTATAACTGCAGTATGTTGTTCATACAGAACAACAAATTCGACCTTAACCTTAAACATATCGGAACAAAAAAGTACAGTGTGCAAAAACCGCTCCTTACCGGTAAAACAGACATGCCTTGTTCATAATTATGACAATATAAATTAGCACCGATAATTACGTACCAGTTAATACCGGTTTCAGTTTTTAGAGATAGCAGTAACCGGTTTTTGTAGCCTATTTACTAACTGTTCGATCCATGACCTGCGCGTGATTGACCACTGACCATTCGGAACGTGCTATGATTTTCTGGTTCAATCCGAATTTTGTTGTTCACTTTCGGGAGATAGCACAGAATAGCACTATGTGACTTTTGGTTACGAAATATTATAAATATATGCTTAGGTTAGTTGCTTTGCTTGAGGTTTTTCTGATTGCCATAACTACAATCATTGTCGAATGCATTGTGCAGATAATTCATGCTAAATGTTTGCTACATACCTACTTACTTAGTTTCTTACTTTTTGAGCACGTAAATGTCCTGCGCTTGATCTCTCTCCGATCTTGTCGGATTGTCGTCCCATCGGGCTATGGGAGTGAAGGAATAGTGAGTGCACCTGTGTCTTCGCAAATGCTTGTGCACTATAATATGTCCTGCGCAGTTGGCTAATCTCCTTACATGAGAACAGCCGCCGTAGTCACATACTTAGTTCAAACTCAAACTCTTTGGAAATGTCGAGCTAGTTGCAACTATCCAAGGAGTGGGTCTCGTGAAGAATGACCTTCAAGAAACTCCATAATTGAAATTATTACATGTCAAATTACCTATGCAATGAGCGGAAACCAGCATGTAGGTACATTTCTCGATAATGTTACAATCGATGTTCATACACTACCCCAACACTTGGCACAGATCGTGCACAACATTATTCCTTATAAACAGTGTAGCTGTGTATATCCACTGCACTATCATTATCTAGGAAGCCGTATCGATACAAATCAATCAGTATCGATACAGATCGTAGTCGCTCACCTTGTCTGTGTCATCGACTTTTAATTCCGAGCCTACATTCCGATTAATAGTCGCATTACTACCTATTTTATTTGTTCGCTGACATTAAGTATTTCACGTCATGCACTTATCTCATCTTCGTTTTTGTTAATGCTTTAGAGTGTCAGACTCTTACTGACTAAAAACCGTCGTGTTCCGTCGTAGGCCTTTTATGTACCAGGGCCGCGGTAACTCTTTCGAACAATCCCGCAGCCATGTATAAGTATAGGTCTAGGTACGTTAATGTTGCGTGAAGATAATAAACTTATTAGTAAATCATTCTTTTCATTCGTGATCTTTCTCATTATCCATAATGACCTTAAAGCTGCATTTATAATCGATTTTATACAAATCCACAATGATGCATAAATTGATGCGGGTTAAAACTAGTAATTTAAATGATAAGTTCAATCTGTTACAGGTAAGGAACAGATTAAGTTCATAATTAATCACTTGGGTAGACTTAAACGTTTCCTTTTTCATGTTAGAACAGTTAGTCAAAAATCGTTATTCAATAGATGTTCTAACCGTAAATATGCGATCCGCCGACGTTACTACAATGGCTTGGCGGGCAGCTTCAAGGAAACCAAAGATTTTGGACTCTCTTTTGGGAGTACCTATAGCTGCTTACTGGAGTATAGCTAGCAAAAACGGGCTTTTATTAGAAATGAGCCTACGTGACAAATCTACTGCTAGAAATTAAGTCTACCTATAGTTAAGTCCTCAAATAACATTATTGTGTCCGAGATAACATTATATATTATCGGATAACAATGAGTGCCCACTCGTTTTATTGGATACAATTGACACAATCCCCTATTAAGTAATATCTTAATATCTACATACTTACATATACCTACATAGTTGCCAGCAATTAGCTGTAAGTACCTACCTACCTTATTATTTTGATAAAGAGGTTCACTTTGAAGACAGTAGATATAGGTACTTTCCTACATAGACGGCAAAGTCCAGCGATCGACCTCTTTTCAATATTATTGCTGAGGACATATGGGTAATAAAAAGTCTATTAAGTGCGAAAGACAGGCTTCAAAACAGTATTGAGTAGGTAATACCCATCTGAAGGTTCTCGTCAGGCTGCGGGATTGCTCGAAAGAGATACCGTGGACCTGGTACGGGAGGAGGGGTCATTCGATGATTTTTCATCATCATCATCATCAGCCTATCGCAGTCCACTGCTGGACATAGGCCTCTCCAAATGCACGCCACTGAGATCGATTTTCGGCTTCTCGCATCACGGATGATTTTTGCCATCGATAAAAAAAAGGATCTCGTCTACTATCGTGAATTTGATTGCATGTGAAAACTCATAAAACAGATGCATAAATAAATACTTATTGCGCAGATTATAGTGTTAGGGCATGCTAATAAGAATCCAGACTCGAGATAGCGGTTCAAACATTTTGTTGGCAACTCGTTCAACTGAGGTGCGCGTGCGCTGTTTCATACAACTGCACGTGTCAGAAGAATTTTATACACATGCGTGCATTTATATGATGAAGCAAAAAGAAGACAATACGATAAAAAAGTCTTCCTAATTTGTTCAGCAATTATTAGGCACCTAATTTGATGGCGGCTGATCTAAAAAATTAGAAACAAAGGTAAGGAGATTATAATAAAAGAAAATATATATGCTACGGCTAAATTTAACCGGATAAACTTAGTTATATCCTCTTTTTTTCGGTTAGAACTTCATACCTAGATAAAGCAAGCTTACTTTCATCATAGCTCATCGTATTCAAGCTAGACCTAGGTGCAGCCGTTTCTAAGGTGAGATGTAACCAATTTCTTATCAATTGGATTACATTCTAGTTCTGACCGAATGTAAGAGGATCCAACTCAGTAGCTATAGCCGCATATGGCTGGTTACACCCAGCTGTAGCCGATTAAACCTAGGTGTAATCGGGCTTTAACCGTAACATGTACAAATATTTGAAACCTTTGTTTACTTCAGTTAACTTTTGGAGGCTATTAAAATACCTTATTGCTAGGCCATTAAGTACATTTAAATATATTAATGAATTCTAGCAACTTACGTCTGTGGCTAATTTGTGAAGTCAATGTGTTGTTTGTTGTTTTATGACGTTATTAGGATTTATTTGGAAAACGGTCACCGCTCTCAATATTAATTAAGTAATTTGGCAAATACGTAGGTGCTTTCTTCATTCCAAATACTATGAGTGTTTGGGCAAACTCATTCCCAGAAAATAGAGAGGTATAGATATCAGAAGGATACAACGGAAACCTTATTTTTTAACGTTATTCCAAAAAAAAAATAACTGCTTCAAACTTAAATATCACAGTTTAAGTACACAAGCTTTACAATTAGTAAAACCACGTAAGTTAAACATCAAGTGATTTAGTATAAATAACATTGTATTACTTACTGAAAAAGTAAATTAAGGAAAATTTGCACTGTCCACAACTTTGTGTGGTCAGATGCATTTGATTGCTCTCATCGTTTACTTATCTTGTAAGTACCACTACAGAGCAAATATTATCGACATACATAAAGATTTAAATCAGACATACTCAGGTAAGTACCTAACGATGCATTTTTTTCTAAGTATGTAGGTTTGTAGTTCTACAAAGTTCAATGACACCCAGACTCAATAAATCTATCTCATATTAGTTGATGATGCAGAATCGAAACCTGACATTGTGCCAAGGCAACAGTAAAATACTCTCGCTTAAGAAATCGTCATAATTCTATTGGCCTTCTGGGAGCTGTATGAGCTACATAGTCAGTAAGCCCTCTGCAATATTCCCATGGGATAGAAAAAACTCATACAGAGTTACAATCACAAGTCAAATACTATGATCTACATCTACAATGTTACCCAATCCTGCATGATTTAATTTAACAGTGGATACCCCTTGAAAAAATAAAACTAGTAGAGCACAGCTTCTAAGTTCTTTTTCTTTTCCATCAAGACTCCTTCATGCAGATACAAAGTAGCTGCAACGTGCTAAGTACGATAATTCAATCTCTTTTACCTACAAACATATAGAACTTCAGTAACAGACCGAACATTGGCCACAGATACAAAATTACATTAACAAACAATACTCGGGATCAATAACACACGTAAGAAAGTAAATCAATTGACATCACTGCATTAATCATTACGCATTAATTCTAAAATTATCCGTTCCATTCAACTCACTATAGAAGATCATCCCACTGACCCGTGTAGCCATGTAAATAGAAACTGCGTGATTAAAACTTCATGGCATAAGACGCATGATTAGATAGCTGCCAGAGAGCCAACTAGATCATTTTGTGACGTAGCTCGTGTGACGAGATGCGTTCACGGAAAGGAGTGATGCTTTGGCAAATGGTGCCGCGTGGTGTGACTGCGAACGCGCGAGCCAAAAATTGTATGGCATGTCTACCATAATAAATAATAACACTCTTTATACCGAAAATCCTTTTAAAACTCAATTCCAGAACGCCCTGATTAGTCTACATCTTATATTAAACCGTCCGCCTGGATGGAACTACACGTCAATTGCCATAGTATTACACAAACGTGAAGGCAGTCAAAGTTATAACTATCGACAAAATCGATGAAGTTAAGTCTCTGTTGCATAAGCATCCGTCATCATCGCGAACACAGTTCTAGTACTTCTACTTATCTAAGAACGTTCATACATGACGCATTCAGAGGGTGTGTCACCCATGCGATCAGAACGTGACAAGTTATACTGATAAACTGATGATAACCCTGACAACCTGACCCCCAGCGAATTGACAACATGTTGAGTTGACAACAACCAGCCCAGATACTCTTCAAAGCAACACAAATATTTTCTTGCATAAGCAATTGAATATGTCTCAATCTGTACCAGATATAAATAGAGTTTATTAACACACATTGGATGTAGAAGTCATTGTTTCAGAAACTGAGGTGTAGAAATAAGGAAATTGTTGAAGGGAGGTACCTACATTGTAATACAATGATCAACAAAACTTTTGATGACGCAGGCTTTGCTTAGCGAACTGTCTGGTGTTGGGTATAAACCGCAGAAAATTATCATAACATGAAAACGCTATAGCGGTGCAGGCATTTATATCTAACGGTAAACTAATACGAATGTAGTAGTTCCTAGCTATCCTACATCAACACAACTGAAAATAGATACAGGATTTACAAGCCAGCAAAAAAAAACCCCAGTTTCATTTGAAAAACATCACGTTTTGCGGGATTTACATGCGTCATATAGAATGCATCCATGTTTTCATTCATATTTTCTTAGTAGCAAAATATGCTATGGTATATCACACACACATGTGGTGCGTAAGAGCTGCAAATAATAAATAGATCGTCTACGTCAGTGGCCAGCCAAACAGTCTGCAATCTATACAGTAATCCAGACTTTATTGCTGTAGGGGACAACGCTTGTTTTAGCATCACGACCTTATCGATTCATTTGTTTTGTTGTATCCGATACTCTGTATCGATAAAAACATAATCTGATGAAACTACTCTAAAGCTTAGGATAATAATAATATTTTGATTAATATTAGCATCGTTGTGACGTACAAAAATGTTTTGTTTTCAGCCATTTGGAAAGTGACGGAGGTCGGTTAACACTGAAAGATTGACTGGCTTTTGTTTTATTATTATTCTTATGAACATAAATATTAATATGAGTTCAGGTAACAATGCAGTGCTAATGACCCTTTTGATTGATCTATAAGGAACCTTGTCAATGGCAAAATACGTTTTATTGACTTACGTAAAAAGAACGCTAACAAGATATAAATCATCTAGACATTCCTAATTAAAACTAAGATAAATAAAAATAAGTTATATTCAGTATTTCACTTTTAACAGGGTATGTTATCTAACTACAAACGCGCGGTTAGTGACGGAAGATTAGAGGTAAATTAATAAAATTATTATTTAAACATAACGGGCTAAATACAGGTATTCCTACTATAAATAGAATTTACCTCTGCCTTAAATTATGTAGAAGATAACTAGTTCGAGGTTCAATGTGGTAACTATGCAGATCTTTTTAACTTGCTCTGGCAACTTCCAAAAATGATACGGTCTTATCGCATCGTTCGATGTTCAAATGTTTTCATGTGACCAATCACGAAAATATGCGTTGTTTTAGCGAACTGTTTACTTTTTGCAGGAAATAATACGTTTTACAAATTATTCCTGGTAACAGAGCTATTCCAACAATTATGTATGAAAAAGAATTGCGGCGGGAAAGATGACAAAAACAAGGGCCATTTTTTTTTAAATCGCGTAAATTACCATAGGTTTACATAGTAATCTATGCCTAGGTGTAGGGAAGTAGGCATTCATATAAACATAATACAAAGTAAGTAAGTGTCGGTTTTCAGTGATGGATGATTCAGTATAGTTGAGTGTACCTGAGCTATAGAAATATGAAATGACCTATAAAATCTGGAGTCATGTAATGTATGACGATTCACTACTAAGAAGTCAGTCCATCAGCAATGACGGTTAAAAAAATCAATTGTGATCGTGGTAAACAAGTAAATACATAAGAAAATACTCAGGTACTTATTAACTTGTTGAACATCCTCGTGTTGCCTAGGTACATCATGCCATGGTAAAAAACGGTAGACAACTGTGAGAAAGGCCTCAAAAATAATCATGAATTGTTACTCCTTAAAAATATGAAGTTTGAGCCACTACTTTCGCTATTCTACTAATAGGTTACCTTCTTATAATGACCAGTTAAGATATTCTTAAAAACCAGAAGCAGGTTTGTTTAACGAAGAAATAACGAGAAATAGTTTTAACATGAAAATCAAATAGATTAATCAAGAGCGCGGCAAAATCGTATTCTGTCAAACTATAACATGTCACAATGACGTTCGATAGACTCCTCCAAGCAGAGATACTGAGGCTGAATAGCGGGGTGCCTATGGTCGCTCGTTTCTGCTGACATCTTTGTAACCACTGGCGGCTAACAATATTTTATACCACACTTAGTTACCGATCTACCAGCATTATCTTCAGTGCTAGAAAAAAAATCTATTGTGACAAAGTTGAGCGCAGGTCATCAGCATTATGCCAATGGCTGCCCGCCAACTTCATGCGACACGCTACCTGAAAACTCATCCGCACGTCGCGTGACCATTAAGTTAAACTAGGCATTGAACTTTAACTGGATACCTATGTCAATAGTGGTCTGAAAGTAACTAAATAAGTTTGTATGGAACACAGTGTTTTAATCCAGCTATATTATAATCTTTGGGCTGACACAGGAGCTTTTATCAGCCTGTGTCTAGAAGCCACAGTGGTCCCTGGCCAAACTCCCACTGATCAAACAGTGGAGTGTACCTAGTAAGGTACACACAAAAACAGTTAGGACTCCTAACATCAGCTGTTTTTTATTGGACATTAATAAATATTTTCTATTGAAGTAAAGCACCAAAGAGTCACATTGGAGGTCCAATCAAATATCACCTTATTAGGCAGGTACCTACATAGAGGTTACATACAACCAAAACAATGTGGTGCGTGGCAAGCAAGCCTCTCTCGAAGTATGTAGACAAGAAGAATCTTGTATTACATCCCTTTTGTAACCGAATGAGCCCTCGGGCGTAGCCAGTATTTCTTGGATCTGATAAGTACGTTGACAAAAGCGAAGAGCCCTTAGCCCCAAAAATGATGACAAACGAAGTTCTTGCCTCAGTACAGAAATCTTCCAAAAATAACATCTGGCGCCTCAGTTTCTGTCGTCAAACTGGGGAACGTCAATATTTTTAGATAGGTAGATGCGTACCTAGCCGTAATGGAGTTATCTACTATCTATTGAATGCGCCAGCTACATTTAGCCACCTACTTACCTATGTTTGCGATGCACTTTCAAGATCTTTAGTGTGACACAAATAGCATCGGCCGAGTATTTGACGTCTAATATTTAGTTGGGACTAGGACGATGGTTCAAATCCCTCACCAGATGATCAATAACAATATTGTAAGTAGGTACCTACCTAGCCATGTTATTTTTTACCTTGAAGTAAGTTTACTTATAGTCAGTATACAAAATTAACCCTAAAAATAATAATCATTGTATGATGGCTGAATGAACCACTATGAACCCACAAAATAAGGAATTATCTAAAGATACCAAGATATCCAAGTATTTTTCAATTAAATATTCTAAATGTGTTTCATAGTGCAACACTGTTATTAAAAAGGTAGAATAACTTAAAAGGGAAAATCTAGAGGTGGGATTTATGGTAGGTATAGGTACCTATTATAAAAATATCGATACTTACAAAAACTTTAAAATAGGTAGCTTAGTAAATAAAGCTGGATAGTGTTTAACTTTTGCTAAGGAATTTACTTCTTTATCATAATTCAGTATAATTATTCAAACATTTAATAATGTACGTACGAACACCACAGTAGTTACCTGTTTGTGCGTAAGTAAATAGGGGTAATCAATTCAACACTTAGCATACAATAAATAAGCAACTATTCTACAGACCTTTCACCTTATTTACTGAAAGAAAGGTACTTACTATGCATATTCAGTGGTTTGAAACCATGTTGAAAACTAATTGAACAAAGGAGTTCATTTTTTCAAGATTTGCAAAAACTTATAATTAAAAAAAAATAACGGAAATTTCAGACGTTTAAATAGAAACAATGAAAGCGCAGTTATCAAACATCCGACAAATTATGAATGAGCATCTTTCGGGCCAAAATTTAAAATTCCCGCGCCAGGCACTAAACTATTAGACCAATGGAAAAAAGACTGGGGTTCAGACCAACCAATCACCGGCGCTGTATGTGGTGTGACTTCTGTGGGACGCGCCCGGCCGAACGGAGAATAATCAAGCTGATATTGTTTTCATAACAGAAACATGGTCTTAACTGTGCACCAAAACAACAGAACTATTTATTTCATTAGTAGTGTTTAATAACATCGATTAAATTAATATCATTAGGTAGTTATTCCATAATACCTACACTGATAAAATTCAAAGTTCGCTTCCCCCGCATCGTATGATCGTGTCATATAAATACGAGAACGCTCCCCACCTCTAGCAAAACGTCAAACCTCTCCGTTGCGTGCGGGTGCTTGTCGGAGACCGTCAGTTTAATTCAGTTCGCGTTGTTTCGCAAGCCGCGTAAACGTCAATTTTATAGTGACATCACAAAAAATTGGGGCGTGTGTGTTCAGTGATATTTAAATATTGTTAAATAACACGAGAAAATGTCTTTCAACACCGACATATCGAGCAAATTGGAGAATAGCAGGTACGGAAAAGTGATGCTTTACGATATAACCACGGGCGATGGGCTCGGCTTGGATACTGCATGCCCCTTGCATGTGGCCCTGTGCGCTGTCTTCTATGCGTCCTTGATGCATTCTGGAATTTGGGTGACGCTAACGTTTTGAAACTATACGTGGCAGCATTATACATTATGCGGCTAAGGTTTTTGATATGACTGCGCTCTTGACCACCTTTCACATTGCTGACGAGTCATTTCTCAACAAATTCCGGAATTCATCATTGAGCCTGTAGTGTGGTGGTGTGGTATTTCCAACATTCATTTCAATCTGAATAGTTTCATGGCGAGGTTATCCTGTATTCTGGGCGTGCGCGGAGTGACTCAGAAAATTGAAGTGACTCCATTGATAATAAATTATCATTTTGATATCTGTTACCAACAAGGTTCTATCAAAATTGTTGAGTACATCTAATGAATATTTCATCTTCGAACTTGTAACCATATTGAATGTTTTATTCAAGGTTCAGGTCATGCCAAATTCTTGAGCCTCATGTTTTATTCAACATCCAGTACCTGTTATGTCACACTAGTACTTAACCATAAAGCCACGCTTTTTTTTCTAAGAATGGCAGGGCTTCTAGTTATGAGTGGCTTGATGGATTATTCAATAATAGTTGTTTATTAATATTGTTTACTGATTACCTAAGTATTATCCTGTCAACCTTGTCACTGATCAATTTGAAATAATACTTACATACTGAGCAAACTGGAATTCCAGCCTACACTCATAACCTCCATTTTGGAAATGCCAACAAGCCCAAACCAACCATTTTGTTTCCTCTGTAGTTATTATGAAATTAACTGTTTCCTGTTACTGGCACATTGCTATCCAAGGAATATCAATAGATATAAAAATCAAATACTTTTTGTATAATAAACAGTTTAGATGCTAAAGTATGCAAATCTAAATTGTAAAATTATTGAGTGGTCAGAAAAACCGGTTTGTCATTTTCTGAATATATGATAAGTTGATATAGGTATGTTATGGAAACAATTAATTGGTGATGTAATATGTAAACAGTTGTTTCCCATTCATGCTAGTTAATGAAATGAAGCCATTCAGTGACATTCTCCTGAAGCGCTGTTAAATAATCATTTGTGAATGGTGCTTCTCACTCGCTGTTATTGTTGCCGATTACTTTCACCAAACAGCATTGCAAATACTAAACGCAGTACAGTTTTTAGTCTTTATTTAATACTAACTGAAAATAATTTAAATTAAAAACTTAAAAGTATGTTGTACAAATGTTTTGGCAATAAATCATAGCTTGGCATGTCATTCAACACTAAAACTGTGCCATTAGGCTAAACTAACAAACCATACCAATTTAGATAAATGACAAGTAGGATAATCATAGTGTTATCATTATTTTATTAGTCACATGCTATAAATATAAAAAAGTCTAACTTTAGAAACAATGAGAAACATAATACTTCCCGTTGTATGCCCAATATGTTGTAATGACAAAATTACTTACATTTCCATGTCAATGACATTTAGTTTATGGTTTGAACAAGTTTCTTATGTTATTTTTGTCATTGTTACAGGAACACCCTGCGCAAAATTGCCCGCCATGATGACACAGAATTCTCGAAGCAGAGCATACTCAATGACATGGAGAAGTTCGTCAAAATGGTGAATGTGATGGACGAGACGGTGCTCGTGCCCAGCCGCCTGATGAACTTGCCGCAGGAGGGAGACGATGACCCATTCAACATGTTCGCCATGCTGAATGACCTAAAGACTGAGCTGCTCTGGTCCAGCGGAGACACAGAGGAGCATGTGGAGCGGGGCAGGAGGGTGTCCGACCTCAGTGACACGGAGAGCGATGCGTCCAGCGCGGCCGGAGACTCCGGGATCGAGGGCGAGGACGAGCGGGAGTCGGCGGCGCGGGCTGCGGCCGCGTGCCGGCGACACCTGCGTGGCCTGCGCCGCTCCCTCCGCTCGCTGACCGCCGCCGCGGCGCACCTCACGAGATCATACCAAGAAGAAGTCGGTGCACCGGTGTAGGACGAATGCCTACGTAATATTCCTGTGATTGAAGCCTGTCCCGGCACGTGCTGTACATATAGAGTAAGCGGGCCGAACTGTACATATAGGTTAATAGGGCCCGGCGTGTATGGGATTCTCAGTAAGTTAAAGGTTATTTAATAAATTAAATTTTTAATTATTTCTTAGTTTCTTTTTGACTGAACCTGTAAAGTGCCACACACAAGTACACTGACATCACACTACACACAATTACACTGATTGATTAAGCTGAGAAGCATTCTTCAGATGTAAATACAACAAGATATTCTATCATCTGTTCACTAACACACCCTGAAAGGGTTGAGTAAAGGGAGATTCGTACCTACGAGTAAAGAAATATCTAGTTTTAATATCACGTAATCTGAATGTAACTGCAACAGTAGTTTCAGCGTGAGGTCATGCAAGGTCGTCTATAACCAGTTAGCTGTTAGACTAAAATAACTAAAGGATGTCGTCCGAATGAATGGACCATTTCTGCTTTTCACTCTAGAATTACCAACTTTGCGCTACCTATTAAGTTTTATGAGGCATTTAACGATTAAATAACTACTTCTAAATCAATGTTGACTATGAAATATGCCATGTCGTGCAGACAGACGTAATTTAGGAATGCTAGCCATAAAATTTTGCGTGTACAAAATTATCGAATTCCTTTTAGGGTAAATGCGCCCTTGAACTGAATAAAACTGTTTGCTCTGCTAGAAATCGATTTTGAGTTGGCCCAATGTCTGCAGTGTCTCGACTTAGCACGGAGTGATGCGAAGCCGTGGGGATCAACCCACATACAGTCTAGTTCGATACACCGACTGCGTAACTATGTAGGTACGTCTATGAATGAGGACATAATCTAGACATTCCGTGTCTGTTATTCTAGAGATTTATAACATTCTACACTGGAATGGCGAGGTGGTAATCTAAAGAGGCAATGATACTGATTAATCACCATTTTTATTGTAGATGGCAATCTGAAACTTTTATTTTACAGACGACTAGGTCCTAGTAGCAACAGCATGTAGAATTGATCTGCCCTTGAAATATTGTCTCGTCTGGTTGCTGGTTTGACATGGTCATCACGTAAATGTGTTTCAATTAAAAGCCGGCAACATGCCTCGATTTCTTTTAAATGGTTAGAGAGGATATTGCAAATTGTTCGGACTGCTCGAACGGTACTGCGCTCAACAATTTTACCGCAGTTAACTTTATGAGTCCGTTTTAACTTTTTAACAGCCTAGGAATCATTTACCCAGGGACATAAAGTGTAATATTTTATTGATGTCTCATGTTGCTAAATTCTTTCGTGATCCTAATACCAACAGAACTAGTAAAGAAAATGTAAGACTTCTGTCGTGAATTGGTTATAAACTGCTGCTAAAACGATAATACGTAAATGTTACCAAAGTTTCAAGAACAACTGTTATCTCCGCGAGATAATGGAGGCAGATAACTAGTCTGCATCGTGCTCAATCGTATCTCGAGATACATTTCGCATTAATTAATTATAAAACAGTAAATATTATATTTCTTAATTTATAAACGGATCGGGGACGTTATGAAACAAACGTATTGCAATAGATTTGTGAAATAGACATCTAAACACAAAGAAAGTGAATGAATAAAGAAGTTAACAATAAATTACTAGCAATTTAAGATCTTATTCACGCAAAAACAGTGAAATCCCTGGAATATGACTAAGTGTCTGACAAAGATCTCTGGCAAAACTAATAAAAGCTAATTCATTTCATTAACGACCATCAACAAAGTCGCTGTCAATAAGTTTTAATACTCTTGTTCCTAAAAATTCCGTGAATTGTGCCTTGTCGAGTTGGGCTGAATTTGGGAATTCAGGTAAAGAGAACCCATGTTTGGAGATTCTATAAAAACTAGACGACTACGCGGCCTTGCAAAGAAGTTTGTAACAAAGAAATGTAGATAAATATGCTGCACTGAAGATAGATTTCAAAACAAAGATAAGTTGATGCTAGGGAGCATGAATTGAAAATACGATTTATTATTGTTTCACTAAGTACCTATGAACTCAAAAGAAAGGTCAAAGTCCCTCTGTTTTGTTTACTTTGAACTAAAGAGGCTCGTTATGTTGACACATCAATGATGCAAAACCGCTGATGTAAACTTGTAAACTTCGTACGCATTCTGCAGAATTGACATTTACGTCAACAGGCCAAAGAGAATGTAAACAAAGCTACGTTTCTTGGATTATGCTTGGATTGGAGTTGGTTCATACTGTTATCTACATATATTTTCTGTTTTTATGTGGGTGCTAGCTGATTCAATTGCATGTTGAGAGCCTAAAACTATTCATTCAATCAGATCAAGATTATCTTGGGGTCCCATCACATTACCGACCTACTCATCTTCACTCCTTATCGAAATTCAAATCCAGCCGTTGAACTATGACAATAACAGAACAGATTAGTCTCTGGATTGGTTTCAATAAATTATTACAGCTTCAATTATAAGAAACAGTATCTTTTTGCCCAAAAAATGATAAAAATATTTCAGCTTGTACAATTTTGGCCTTGATATAATTGGTGATATTGAAAATTAATGAATTTTCGCAGCTGTGTTCAATTTTCTCTGCATCAACGAGGGCAATTTCCATTAACAAAATTGGAGTCTTGGATATAATTATTTCGCTTACATTGGAGTTTGTTCTCCCAATTTTTGAGGTCAAACACTATATCGTAAAGTTAATTACCAAGCCAAGCCACTTTACTTTTTTAGCTACAGTAACGTCACTAGTCAAACGTCACATCATTGAAATCTTAACCCGCAAATGCTCAAGTGTCTCAAGTGGTACTTATGTAGGACTCGGGTAACTTTTTCAAATTAGGGCCAAAATAACATTAACATTTATTATTGCACCGATATTGTATAGTTTTATCGGTCAATCCTGTATTAATACAACAAGAAACAATGAAAATAAAGGCAATGAAACTTAACGAAGACCTTACTTTTCCTACTTACATCATAACACCAAGTGTTATTGTAGGCAGCCTATCAAAGCATAGCTATGTCGTAGAAGTTCTCAATGTCAAGAGTCACGAGGAGGTTCCATCGAAATCGACTATCTTTATTCTATCGCTGTATATTTATGAAATAGGTGGGCGTATGGCGGGCTACAATGTCAAGTACATGTACGAGGAAAAATTTAAGTAGGTACCTTACCTTCGAATGCTAAAGAGCACATTCAAAAGATGTACAACTATTTTGTAGTAGGTAAATTGAGCGTTGTAGTAAAGAATACTATGCTAGTCTAACAGATACATGAGTACAAAATTAGCAGCAATTTGCGATTCAAGCAAAGTTTCCGTATGTCGGCCTTCATCGTCTGAGGTTTACGCAATGCAGCGGTGTGCGTTGCATGCGATACGAGTCCTCGACTCCTTGTGTCGACGGTCTAACATGGAATGTACGCAGCTTATTGAAAAAATAATTAGGCCCTTGGTTTCTGGAAGATTCTTGCGAAAAATATGCAACAAAGTCGTTTCTTGTCGATCATTTCTTCGTCCAACCCATCCGCAGTATATGTCGTTGCCTTGGACTGGATAAATCTGGTTAAACTTGTTTGGACATTAGTAAAAAGTTGTAAGTAGACACATTTAACCACCAACTTCGCTGTTGAACGAAACCTTGTTATGGAATAATAATTCTGCATACTGTGCCCAATAGAAGTGCATGAAACAATATGGCACTACCCACACTATCTTGTAATAAAACTTTTAATGATGGAACCGTTAAGATTAACCAATTCTAGGTATTATGTACCTGTGGGGTACATCGGCTTACTTTCTACTACTTGCTTCTGAGTAATAGCATCATAAAATATGTCTAGTTTAATCGTTTGATAGTTGGGCCATGTTCGGTCCGATCTAAAGGAATTTAGCTGAAACCTAGCATAAAAGATCCAACCTCTAAAGTGGTTTTGGACTGTCGGTATTGTAAGCTTCAAAAACGTCAAAAATAGAAACTGTATTAGATTTGTCAAAGTCACGCAATTAGTAGGTATGATACTCGTAGTTGCAACATAGACACTGCTATATCGTTCGTTGCGTCTCTATTATGTAGATTAGATGTAATTTTTCTGGTATGTAGAAGGCTTCGCTGGGCAGTCGGCAGTGTGACGTAAGCTGACGTCAGGGCGTTGGGCTTCGCGAATGTTCTAGAGCGAAGCTACGTCAGCCGGCGGTCAGCCGGGCCTGACATGCGCAGTGCTCGTCACACACAGTGCGCAACTCGTGGCTCGACGCCCGGCGTTCGGAGCCCACGAACACGCACCGGCCGGCACGGCGGCGCTGGGGGGTTAGGTTAACCCGCTAACCCTTGTCGCTATAAAGTAGAACATTGTACTGAGACTATATCTAGGCACGGACCGGTCATAGTTATTACGGACATACGGATGGGCGGACATTGATTTACTTACTGTTTTCTTTCAATAAACTGCTGTAGAAAATTTTACAGTATTGATTTGACACTAATAGATGCGTTTAGAGATTAGGTAGATATTTCTATCATCAAAAGTCGTAAACTCCATCGGTTATTGAATTATTCACAACACGACAAAAGTTTTTCAACCGAATAATCAATGTCCGCGTCCATATCCATTTTCCTCACACGCTTCACGTATATTCACCTAACATTAGAGAAATAGCTATCACTGAAATGGTCAAGCTGAAAACCTGACCCCACTGATTAGCAGTTAGCCTAGTTAATATTTTAGTACGCACGAGAGGCGCCTTACCTCTAAAACAACTGCATACAAGCACAATATCTTACATTACACAATTTTATTACCATGCCACTATTGCACTTGTTCCAGCTACATTATCTTCAAGCCGACCGAGTATCAAGTTATCTATCTAGCTATATTCTGCACTTACTAGATTACAATCTTTACGCACTAAGCAGGTTAGACTAGCATGAAGTACCTACTGGCACATTGTAGCACCTATCTACCAGTTAAGTCTGGTTAGGTCATTTGCAGGCTTAAATAAAACAATAATTTATTATGCCCATACAAATATATTTAGCCCACTTTTTTTGACAACGCTTTTTAGGGTTAATAAAAAACTGTCAAAAAACTAAGACCTTTTTTGCGCCATAATTCTGAACGAATTGTGATAGTTTTTGACCACTTTGCATCGGAGCTGTTTTTAAATAACGGCACACTGTTTAAACACATACGATATATGCTTTTCTTTTGTAGATAAATCAATGATAAGGCAGTTACACCGTTATCGATAGTCTTTTATTACACTAGATCTGTGGTTTGCAATAGTTTACATTATGCCTTTATGGGCGGGAGATGACGAAAACGTCGGTTTTCATTGCTTGTTTACAGATGATTAGGTACAATAATAGTAATACGTCATAAATATACTAGTTTTACACAATTTTGTGGCCACTATTGGAATTTGTAGGTGTGCCATTTCAGTATGAACTAAAGTGTTGACTTCCTCATCTTATCGGCGTAACCTCATAGTCACGTCAAAATCTAATTAATTAATATTATAATCTCGTGAGTGATAATTATATCTACTTTCCGCGTTTGTGCTAAAATTAGATGTTCGCGTAATAATTTCTCGATAGCACTCATTACAGATTGTCTATTACTAATTACTTGTCGCCTATCTAGAGATAGTAGGAAGATAATGTCGATTGTCTGAATAATCACTTAGGTATTTAGGTACTTATGTTATCTAAACTGCCATTTATTTTTTTCATATTTTTTTTTATTTTTAGTAGGTATAGGTTCTTACCACAAAACATGGTAAGTTTTTGAAAAGGGTATAAGTTGATTCTTCAGCAAAGTTTCTCACGTTACAGACACTTGAAGCAACATTCTTCAATCAACAACTCAGCAAAAACCCCGTCTTAAGTGCTAAGAAATCTAATAAACAAAATTTGCAATATATAATCAAAACCAAATAGCCTTAAGACCACCCGTGCCACAAAGACAATAAAGAAAGAAATTAAAAAACATAATTAAAAAGGTCTTATTCCTGAGACTCGGCTTAGCTTTGCAAATATTCGGGTATCTATGTACTTACACTCTACAATGTGTCGAAGGTCGTGGAAATTCCTAATACCGAGGATCCATAATTACCAGGCACAAAACTAGTCGACATACGATAATTATTATCTGTGAAAACTTTATCTAGAACAGTTAATAAGCGGGAAAACCCTGTATCATATGGATCGATAAACTTTTACGCTACTTAGGTCGACTTTTTGAAGCGACCAAAATTTTTTGGTGTAGGCTCATTTTTTATACAAAATTAATTAACTAAGAACATTAATTTACATTTAATCTGTATCAAATTATTTTAAGCACATTTAGGGTCATTGCCTCCTAATAGGTAGGTATGAAAAGAGGGTTGGTACTTACCTACCGCATGTTTTATGATTTCAGTCTTTGTTTTATAACCACTTCTTTAGCATTATTGTGTGTTTTCTTTGTTTCTCGGTAAAGTTCATCAAATCAAGTTTTTGTTAGAACTAGTTTCCTTATTGGCTTGAGCATAAAAAAACTCGTTTACTTACTCGAAGATAATGACTTTCATCTAGCGTAAAATCCATTAAAACGTTTAAAGGGTTAAATGTCAATAAAACGTAGGAAAAATCTACTTAGATGATTACTTTCCTCTAAAAAATATTTATTTGGGTTCAATCCAGTATTTAGTAGCGGTCGAAAACAGTCATGATCATGAAAAGGCGGTTTAATCCAATGTATTATGAAGGCCTCTCTGCTTCTGAAAGAAATACACATTAATTTTCTTTGATCATTCAAATTATATTTCAATTTCATCAAATAAAGTTTAGTTCTGGGCATCACTGGATTTATGGAAACCGTCCTTGAAAGTTCTCTCTCCTCTTCCTCTTTACATAACTGACTACATATTAAACAATAACAAAGTCGCAATTCCATTCCATTTTGTACTTAATATTTTTCTCATTCAATAAATACATGTTCTTGCATCACTTACTAGATCGTTCAGCTAAGAGATTGTCCACACTTTACGATAAGCATAATGAAATGAAATAATTAAATAAAGATGATGCAAAAACGTCATATCATAACAAGTCTTGAAGTTTTTCCTGATAACTTGATCCTGAGAGAACTTGATTTGTAAAAGGTCGCTATCGGACTATAAACTAGAAAAACGGGAACAGATTAATGAACTTGTGCTTATTAGATAAACGGTTACCAGTAATGAAATGCGATTAGTTTGCAAGTAAGGTGAAGTTCTCTTTGCTACATTATTCCCTTTTACCGTAGTAACTATTAAGTAATCTGTGCGTTTACTTCAAGTTTTCCAGTGTTTTGAATCGGGTGGGCTAAATTCATGGATTGATCTTCTATATAGCAAAGAGTCTAAAGTTACTATTGAATATCTACATATTACATTATATTTTGCCTAAGTACACCATCTGCTACAAAAGAAAATGTGATGCAGTTAAAAAAAAATAAAACGGAGTGTGCTCTTTCAATGTGAAAATAATCAGAACTCTCATTTTACGAAAGGAATAAAATCAATCTTCATATATCACAATTAAAAGATTTATTACAGACAGAATCCTACTTTTGCTCGAATAAAAATCGTAGCACTATGGTGTGACATTAACATATAAATAAAATTACCATTAACTATTGGGTTAATGACCCTGAGCTGTTTGACTGGTCCGGGTAGCAGGTGCGGAACCAAAGAGATATGATGACGTAACATCCCGCTTTAAATATATTGGACCTCTTCGTTAGATTAGTACAATAGAAGGTGAACTATGCCCACGATATATTAGGTCATTAGATGTTAGCATTTTTTTATGCAAATACGAAAATCCTGTTTCACCGGTTTAATGGTACGATATAGGAATGCTGTTTAATTGTGTGTGGCTGTGGTGAATCCTTTTAAAAACGACACAGAAAAGGAGAGCATTCCATTAAAATATGACTTCGATATCACTTCGAATAAAGATAGTTTGTTCAAACGAAATAAAGACAATGTTGTAAGCAAAGTGCTGAAATGTAAATCCATAATGCGCTTGAATTATTTTTAAAGGGCTAAGCCTCGGTCATGGACTCGTGAGTGCATGGAACGATTTAAATAACATTAAATATTTAAATACATGTAATAATTAAGCTCAATCTGCCGTAAATAATTGTTAACCTCCATAATAAAATAAAAAAAAAAACGAGAACAATAAACTTTTATAACAAAGAAACATTTGACAACGGAACTTTTGAACGAAAACTCGACACTCCTTTGTTTACTCGCATCAGGATTATTATCTTGCTCATATCGCAATAGTGCCAAATATACATTAAGCCAGATATTATACGCACAGATAAAGCATATTATTAGCAAATTATCATAAAAACAATAGATCAAAAAAGCTTGTTCGCGCGTCATATAATGCGTCTCGAGCGCTGCGCGAGAGTGGATAAAGAGCGATCAAAAAGCTCTGAGTGCGGCAAACACAATGCACAGACGCGAGGAAAATTTCCAAGACTCGGGTGGTGCATCGAACGCGTTTTTACGACGTGCAAGCCGGTATCAACTGTCCACTTTATCCTGGCCTCTCATGCACGCACTGCGTGCTCATACGAATCTAAACAAAACATCGAATTCCATTATCGAACTCACTATTTCAAATGTCACTCTGCCTGTCAAGTCGACTGTCAAGATACATTGGGCACACTGTTTTTGTTTCTCTATGAAATTATCTAGAACTACTGACACAATAAAACATTATTCCGCAATTGCTTTCTAACTTTCGACAGAACTAAGCAGTTTCCTTTGATCAGTTTATTGAGCAGAATTTATTGCTCGGATCTAAACATTTTATTGGTTTGTGTCTAAACACGTTTTTACAATAAGAAGTGTGGTTGCTTACTATTTTTAGAGCTGGGAAACCAAATAACGGTTGATTTATCTGGTCCACACCCATATCTAATTCGGGATTTACTTTCCGAGAAAATGATGTAAACATACTCTTATATTAGACATTTCTGCTGTTGGTTTTTTGTTCTATATTTTTTTTCTTAGAATTATTTTGATGCATTTTTGAATACTTTTTTTTAGAATTGTCTATGCTGATGCAAATGCTATTACTGTGTCCAGTTTTTCGTAGCATACAATGAAAGACATACGTAAACGAATACTGTCTTAATATACAAATAAATTTACGGTAGAGCTGTTTATTTAACGAAGCTACTTTCGGGAATATTTAGGGGCAACCTATTTTTGGACGATACCAAATTACAGAACATTCAGTTTATATAGAAGTAAGAATATTTAGAAAGGATTATAGACAATCGAAGGTATTAATTTAGAAGGGATTATAGATTAAGCGTTACTTTTAATATTATTGATAATTTTGTCTTATAAATTATATTATCAGTTGAAAAAATGTGAAACTAAGATCAGCTGAGCCGTTCAATTTCAGGTTCAAATAAATTAAACGGCGATATTTTTCCCTCGAAATTTGTCGATATGTTACTTCGCGATAAGATTCACGTTTTTGTAAATGATGTTTCTATTGAACATTTTACGCAAAAATTCTCAATCGTACGACCAATTTAAACATGAGAAAACTACAAACACATTACACTGGTCAACAAATTATAATTTTTTTTTTGGTGCAAAGGTGAAATATACAATTTCTTGTAGGATATTAGATACGTAATCGAAGTCCAGAACATAAAGTTGCACTAGCACGCAGGGATTTAGAGATATAACCCTCCTAAAGTACCAAAAACGCGTTTTTTTTATGAAATTTGATGTCATTTTTTGGGGACAGCAGAATTTTATAGGAATTTCTAACTAAAGCATCATATAGTACTACTTTCCCCGCATTAACCCCATTTTAATTTATATTTTTGCGAGTTTTATTTCCCGATATATACCATTTTATAACTAAAGTGGAGTTTTTTCATACTAACAGGCCAAATGAAATATAGGGAAGATCGAACTATCGTAGCTGTATACATATTTCATGAAAATTTAAACTCTTAACGTTGGAAATAAAAATGAATTTCAATCGGGAAGAGTGGTACTATATAATGCTATAGATAGAAACAAAAAAAACTATTTTGCTGTACTTCAAAAAAATCGTCAAATATCGTTAAAATCGCGTTTTTGGTACTTTAGGAGGGGTATATCTCTAAATCCCTACGTGCTAGTGCAACTCTATGTTCTGGACTTCGATTACGTATCTAATATCCTACAAGAAATTGTATATTTCACCTTTGCACCAAAAATGCTGTTGACCTGATAATTATCAAAAACAAATCATATTTAAACACTAATTTATGAAAGTTTGACACTAAACTAATATTTATTTACATACAAAATAGAACTACATACATATAGATCTATTGAAATCAGTTGTAATTACTTAGAATTCGAAATTATTTGAAATAGTTTACTAGCTTCCACCAGCGGTTTTTCCCGCGTACCGTTGGAACTACTTCGCGTACCCAGACAAAAAGTAGCCTATAGCCATCCTCGATAAAGAGACTATCTACTTATCACTAAAATCATTTTCAGCTCTGACTGTACAAACAAACAATACTTTTTAGCTTTATAATACCTACTTGTATAAATATAAAAGTCTTTTGACAACACTCATTGACTTCTGCCTGACCGCTAGAATCACAGGTCATCGTGGCATAATGTTATACCTACTTACCCTTTAAATTACCATAATACCCACACAATGCTTGGTTGATTGCTTGCAATTTGCATAAAGTAGTTGCAGCAGTTTATTGAAAACCTGTAATCTATGACTTGGTAAGTAATTGGCAAATTATTTGCTTTACAATCCACAGGTTGGTTGGTAACTTTATCAATCAAATCAATAGATGGTGAAAACACACGTTCTATTTATATTAGGAGGTTCAATGATGTTTCAAAGCCAATCTTTAAAAATTACCTATAATGTTTTGTTGATGTTTAAATAATTAATGTATGTACCTACTTATATTTTAGCGATATCCCACACGCAAACCTGCCTTCAGTTTGCAAATAACCTCCGTGGTAACTCATGATCAGCTGTTTGAGAAGCCGAGAAGCGCAAGGCAGTATCTGAAATTTGGTGTCTAAAACCCATCCATGTTCCTTCTGGAGCCCTTTTTGCACCATGTCTGCGGTATTAACCTCTTTTGAACAATTCCGCAGCCCCAAAAGGCAGTACAAGTTAGGCAGACAATATCAAACATTTTGTATGACGATGCTAAATCAGGACAATAGTCTACAAAGCGTAAGGTCGCTTCTGGTCGTGAACCCTCAAACTGACACAGTTCTGTTTGTATGGTACATACAGTTCACCTTTATTGAACGCTTTACATTGTTGTAATACGTTCATTCATGAATATGGAATACAGGCTGTTTAGAATGGGGAGCTAGACTGCCTACTGAATATTTTATTTTCAAACAAGATTTTATCAGGCTTAACAAAAAAAATAGTAGTTTAGTTTCTGATGTTCAATCAATACAACATTATAGTTTGTTTGTTGTCATATTTAGAACAATTAGGTACATATGTTCTGTTTTTCCCCGACAGGCAAGTAGGGTTATTAATATGATTCCGTATTTTTAATCAGATGTTCACAAGTCTTAGCATGTAGAAATTTTTTATACCTAGATATATTGAACTTATAAGGCTGCTATCGTTAATTATCATTGATATTATTTATCAGAAAACAAAAAATGCTAATAAAGGATTATCATAACAGGTGCACTTCCACCGAAATGCATATTGATTGAAAAGTGATTACATTTATCTCTTATCTGCAGAAAGGGGCACGTCTTTCTAGAAAGATCGACAGACACATAACGTATTTGTTACCCATTTAGAAAGACATATAAAGCTGCTACACAGACAGTAATGTACTAAGGTTACTTTCCTTTGTTACCGGCATAGATCTAGACTTTACTTTCACAGCTAAATCATCTTGATAAAGCGATACCTTTCCCATAGAAAGCTTATGGCACATTGAAACGATATTTAGTCTAGACAAATAACTTTTTATAGTTATCAAATTTACGTAATTTATTAAACAAAATTGTCTATTTATGAACTGAAATTAAAGAATTATTACGAAGCCTCTATGCAGAATTTAAAAGTACTTTTTTCAACCCTTTCGGAACGAAGGGCAATTAATCTATGTCGGGTTATTCCCCCGACAAACGCCCGAATCGATACAAGCCCGTTGTATGTTGCATTAGGGTCGTAGCACACATTACTATTAAGAAAGGGATCGCCACTGCAAATCGAACCATTCATTATAAGTATGAACCTCACTGTAACTCACACTCATAGCCTCGCCTTGGGACGATGTGACGGGTCGATACCAATACCAATGATACGGTTACGATTCGTATCCCCGAGTTTATGACATGTATGCTACGGCCTTTACACAGAAATGTAATACAACAAACAAATAATATCTCGCAAATCCTTAGCGACTGTGATAATGTATTTATTGTTCCCTAAGCTGATTATAAAGAGGATATGCAATAAATAGCATTTTGCTTGTATCTTGTATCTAAGTGAATAGGTCATTGAAGGTTAATTAGCGGTGCACATAATTTGGAATTCAAATTAGTCTAAAACTATTGTCGTTACTTTGTTTTGTGATGTTGGATTGTATGTATGACAATTGTTACTGTCTAGACGGCACCGTAAAATGCGTCTTAATCATAGCAGACGATTATTTTTTGCTACAATCTCCTTTCTGTCTTCTCTATAGAGAAGGAAAATCTTCACTTCAGTATTTGATATACCTACGTTATCCTCATACTTCTGCCTATCATTATTTGGCGCGTCATGTCTTCTTCTTCCAGATTTCTATCTGTATCATGTCATAAGACTAGTCTTTCTAGCCATATCGTCATTTACACATGTTTGATATTGACCTCATACAGTCAATGCTGCTAAATGGACATTCCCATTTACTCTAGTGATGAAATCATATACAGCAACACACAAATTGCAGGAATGAAGCAAGCAATAAAACGCAATTGTAAAGGCTAATCAGGTGTTTATACGCTGACTATAAACAGTACAAGAGCATGAAGTTCATGGTTACACGTGTATATGAACCTACTCAGTCAAAACCTTTTGCTATTTTATTACTGGCTGATTTTTTAATGTCAAATTCAAACTTCGAACAGTAGAAATGTTTGCAAAAGAAGGTCTAGTAGTCTCTCTTCTCTTTGTAGGTTTAATATGACTCTAGATGAGGCGAGTATCTTTGAGAAAGCCGTATTTTGAGTCGAACCATGACAAAATACGAGTTTTACCCTTTCATAGCCAGGAATGTGACCGAGTATGTATTTCATGAATAATGAATATACAAATAGTAATTAAAAAACACGTTAGAATAAATGGTCAAGTATTTAAATTTTAAACATACACATTATCCATAATAAAGCACCCTGAGTTCACGGTCTGACATTTGCACGTGGTGTACCTACTAATTATACGTTGGCGATTTAATTACATCACCATTGTTTTTCTCATCACTATGTAGATATACTATCGACAAGGAAATGTATGTAAAGTGAGTTTACTACAGGTACTATGTATTATACAACTCTAACGTACCATTGTCTGTGGCTAATACTACTGGTAATGTTACGAAGCGAAACAAATGAATACTGCGTGAGTTAGGACCTCAAGCCATGACGTCTTTGCGTACTGTGCCTCGCTCTGTGGAAACTACATCATGCACCTAGATAAGAAGTAGCGTGGTAACCTTCCTCGATAAATGGCTTTTCCAATACAAAGTGAAGTTTGAGTGCGAAAGGAAAGAGTAGTACTGTAGATTGGTGCTAACTAAGCTAAGTTACCTGCTCAAAATTAGAGTAATTTATGAGTAAGTTTGAAGCTTGTTAAAGACACTAAAGTTCATAAACAAACAAAGCTTAGCGTGCCCCCGATACTTTAGTAAGTAAATGTACGATAAAACCCGATATCAGTTGCTATCTTTATGAGACCAGTCGACGTATTTATTATTGCATACATTAGGTAAAGGTAAAGGTTTTCCTTATCAATATCGATATTCGCGAAAAGTTTTATCATTTACATAGAATCCTGTTTTAACATGTTATCCTAATCTATGATAATTTGAAATACCGGTACATATTTGTTATACCTATCTTCCTACTTCCTTAAAATGTCTGATGTGTTTATAATTTTACATATTTTATCAGAGCTGCATCATCGAAAAGGAACATCTGCAGTTTGGCCGAAACAGTCATAATCCTAACCAACTACTAAGGCCCAAGTTAACAGACAATATAGACGTTAGTTAAGAATTCTTTACTTTGAAATGTAACGTGAATGTCATAGTTGTTTTAAGAAAACAGACGCTTACATACCTAGTTGGTAAACTTGGGCCTAATTGGCTTTTTAAAGTTTTGAATAGGGGTGACCTACTACCATCCTACTACGTTGGGCTGCATGTCGTTGTAGCGACCATGCGTAGACTAGTAGCACAGATTACCTACTACGTAACTAGTAGCTAGATAAACCTTAAAACTGCCCATATTGTACAAAGAGACGAAACAATATGAAAATCTAATTAACTCAAAACAGAGACTATCTTACTCAAATAGCCAAAGTTTGTGTAATTGTACATCCTATTTTTATCAAGATCTAAAGATAAGTAAAGGAACTAACAATTGCTGTAAGAAAATGACGTAGAATTTTATCTCTTATGCCACGTTATTGTAATATACCGATTATCTACACGCGCCACGTAAATATGACTGATTTGCAAGAAATTAATCACGGCAAAGGTATTTGAATTGATTTGCATCATGAATTACAAAGAAGTATGAACCATGCGTGTAGAACTAGATACGGCCCGGACCGAGATAATACCGAACACACCTACTTAGATATGCTAAAGCCATTCACCGCGATTTTACCCCTGTTCTGGGCAAGCACTTCCAGGACAAAGTTTATACATATGTATAGCCTATGGACACTCGGAAAATGATTCAGTTGATCCAGAAATTACAACGTCACAAATAAACAGACTACCTCCTACTTACCTCTTTAAAATAATTTTACATACCTAGTTATATAGAGATGATATTAATATACCTATGTATTAATAGTATATTAATATTCTTGATTTGTTTACCTACATAGTTATTTCGTAATACGATACCTGCAGTTGTTGCATTAGGAATCAAGGTCGCTTAACAGGATTTTACATAACATTTTAAGATTTATTTTATACATTTTCTTGTTCTATTTTTATATTTTAGTGCTTAGGTATTACTGTTAGAGTCCGTCATGGGAATATAAGTTTGTGTATGTTTTTTGTTCTGACTATAAATAAATAGCTGAAGACAATTTTGTAGGTAGGTAATGTTATTTCCTTATGAAAGCTTAAACTGAAAAACCCATTTTTATAGCGTAGGTATAGGTTTTTAATTTACGTTATCAATGTGTAGACTGTTTTATATTCATTCACGTAGGTACCTAGGTATATTTTTTTACTTTACATTGGTATTTTAAGAGCCTCTTTTCAATTTGTTATACATATTCAAATGATTTACTAATTTAACGAACCTAACAAAAGTCGGCTAAAAATAAGTACCTACCTATAAAGTTTTTAGTGTAGAATTTTCAAATGGTCACTGATCTCTCCACGCGCATTCTAGCATGCATTAAAATACTGAGTTCATTTACCCACATACCCTGCGCATTCAGTTTAAAACGAATACAACAAATTCGCCCTTGATTCTCACACAGCAGACATTATCGTATGTTATGCAACGTTTCATAATGATGTAATACAATACTAGCAATGATGATATTAAAATTCCGAACGAACTACAGATAGCGCGTGTCTCATTTATCTCGTTTAGAAATTCTGTTGCCATGGCGATGATTGGTAACTTAGCAACGTGCCTCCATTCATGTAGGGACCTGATAAATTGTATACCTAACGCATATTGATAATAATTATACGATAAAACGTATTAAGAGCTTTATTACTTTACTGATATTGATAGGTACAGAATTTTGTTTATGCATTTTTTTGTTAATTTCGTGTGATGAAACGTGAGGCCCGGTTTAAAACAATACCTACATAATGTTCGTTGGTTTCAGTTTAGTCACTAACGTACAACAGATTGGTAGGTACCTGGTAGGCAATGGTATCATCTCGCCCTCACAAGCCTCGAAGCATCTACTGAAAGAAAATAAAAATATATAAAAAGGCCACTATCAAATCTCTCCATGGCTTTAAGGTAGGCTGTAACAGAACCCAATTCTGGTTTAAGCTCGCCATTGTACATAAACTGTCTTTATTATTTTTATTATGTATTGTTAAGTGTGCAATAAAGAATAAGAAAGAAAGGTACCTATACATACAAATTTATAAGTCACCGATGTTTGAATAGGAATAAATAAAAATGCTCCTTAATTGGTAATAATTATTATCTTGAGTACCCGAGATAGGTACCTAAGAGGTGCATATTTAATGTGTTCTTATCTCTGGAAGTCTGGACTTTGTTTCATTTTTTATTATCTGTGTCAAGTTCACTTTTACAGGTTCATATTGTATCCTATTTTAGTGTTATTTGTTTCAGCCAAACGATACTTTATTTGTGACAAAGTTATTAGTTTTAAATTTTGCTATGGTTACAAGATATCATTTATTAGGTACTGAAGATTATTTTTTAGATACGAACTATAAAATATAGTTTCGTAAACATTTCGCTGAAGGAAAATGATAATAATATTCGTTATCAGAAATCCTTATCGGCTCCAAAAAGTCTAATTACTTTTGAGACACCCACTTTTATCAAACAGATACAAAAATAAACCAATTTTCAGGACATTATGAAATGCATATCAAGCTAAGTAGATTAACAGTAGCTATATAGGTAGGTGGTCACTCGTTGAATTGCTGATAGATTAAATTTTGATTACAGTTGGACTATAAACGAAGTGCAAATTGTGCAATTTTGGAACCACCGGACAAGCAAGGTTCTCTACATGATCTGTACGAAAATACGGACAATGAGTTAAATGACTAACTTCATGGAAATGTCAAGAATCTGGGGGCACGGCAGCGTATTTACAGAGTGTACATAGCCAAAACGCATCCATAGGAAACTGCTCGCTGATACTTTGTAATGCTGTTTTTTAATTTGTGATTTCAAAGTATACACGAATTTTGCGTACTGCTCGCGTATAATTCGTAGCTTAGACGTGCACATGCATCTTTCCAATTTATACACAGTCAAATTTAAGTATACAAAATTTATATTAGGTAAAGCATTAAAGAAAAATGGCTTTGAATCTGAGTTTGTTTATTAAAAATGCTAATTAAACAGGCTTCTTTTTAATATCATTATTCGCCCCCAAAAATGTATGTTGCCTTCCAAATTATTAAGTCAGCCACAATTAACGAGCATCTAAATAATACTATCTTAGCCACTAGTTATCTTCTAAGTAAACCACTCTAAATACAAGTCAGCATGATGGTTATTTTTTAGCATCTTTTGTAGCAGGCATTCTAACAGTAAACTTCTAAAATACTATTAAATGACATCATAAAATATATTTAATTAGCTTCTAATTTTTTAACTCAGTACGTTTAAAATGTAAGCAAGCAACATGCAGCAAGCATAGCTTCTGTCACGGCTCCGGTGCTGCGGGGCTCCGGGCGGTCCCATGCGAGCTTATTGTCGCAGATGGTTTTCACGCTCACCACCGCACCGCAGCACCGCAGCGCAGTGCCCCAGCCAAGTCTCGAGCAAAACGGGCATTAACTTGACATTTAAGGTAGCGAGTTCATCGTTTACTCAGAATTTAATGTGAAAATTCATAGTAAACGGTGGTCTTAAGAAAACACGTTTCAGTAAGAGGCCTAAGGGAGAGAGAGAGTCTCGTTTAGTTTGTCTCGGTAAACCACGCACCAGTTCTTTGAAAACAATCATGATCCAAAAACGACTGGCCTAAATTACTAATTGATAGCTCCGAAAGTAGTATCGTATAATTAGACCGCGATCTAATTCCCATTAGTTTCTTTCCTGTTGCTTAATGTTTGTAATTCGATTGTTAACATCGAGTGCAGTGCGTGCGGGCGCCATCTTGCGTAACTCACTGCTGACCGGCGCACGCGCAGCGCACCCAAACTTGAACTTTCAGACAAGTTTTACACCTTGAAGGTTTGCATACAAGTGTTGTTATTGTAATTAACACGAAACATTCATTTAATGTCTGTATATTTTAAAATATAAACAATATTGAAAGTAAGCCTGATTTACATAGTTGTTTATTGCAGGCAATTTGTTTTTGGGGTTTTTTAAATTGTGCGTCTTGTGCTTATGTTCTTAAAATACGTGATCGATTCGTTGATATTATGAATTCACGAATACAAACATAGGTATTTTTTATGAGGTTATTACGTTTTTTCTTCATATTTTTAGGCAATTGACGGATTCGCCACACTTTAATCACAATAACAACCAGACACCAGTCATTGACCAGAGTCAATAGGAAAATCCTTTTTGAACACGGAACTAATAATTTTCCTTTGAAGGAAGTGACCCATAAAAATTGCGTACACGTTACCTATTTGCCTATGGCACTCCTATCAAATCTGTCACGGTCTCACGGTCTCACGGTCTCATGGTCTATTGCCTTTGTCACGGCGTCCATCTTTGTTGCAATTAAATACAATGGCTCCACTGACCATGGCGGGTTGCTTCCGTGCATCGGCGACCATAAGTAGGTGCTGATTTTTGCGAGTGACGTTGCAGAAATGGTTTAGAACTGACTTAAGTTTGGAATTGATTTAAAGATAAGTGAAAATGCTTTTACTCTATTCTGTCTATTCTATTATTCTTCATCGACACTTTAATAGTTATTTGTTCTTTCTAACTTCTTAGCAATCACGATTGTAAATTGCGGAAGACGTCATAATGTGCGTAAAAAAAACTTTCTATTTATTATATGAATCCCAATCAAAATAATTGTATTCGATACGGCTAACGACAAGCATTATTAACGAAGTAACATTCCATTAATTAGCTGTGAATCATTAATTACTTTTTTTTAATTACCGACAGCAAGTTAAAGGTCAAATTATATTCTTCATGTATTGTAAGCTTGGTTTTCACGACCAATTAAATACGGAAAAAAACGAGCAAATTAGACGGAGGTGAAAATAATAAAATGATGCAACTTGATCCACATTTTTATACGGTTGATCATTCAGACTCTCATTCGTTACGTGTGATTACTGCATGATAGACATAAATAACTGCGATGATAAAAAAAAAGATAATAGGTGACCAGTAAAGAGGTCAAGATTGGCAATTACTCATAATTTTTCGGCAATAATAACTGTTTGAATTTAGAACAAATCAGAAGTTCTGATAACCCTTCGCACACGCGTGCTCAAGAAATGGCGTTGTTATGCGTTAGTCGACACGAAGATTGTTCACATATGATACTCTTATATAAATAGAATAAGTCAGGGTTAAGTACCTAAATAGAATAATTAAAATAACGCGCAATTTTTCAACCAGATACAAGATCTGCGCAGATACAGTTTTAACTCTTCTAGCATCTAAATCCTTAACTATAAACTATGTAAGATTGTGCGAAATGAATTCAAAGATTGATCTTCATGGTTGAACTTTATAATAGTTATCAAAGAAGAGAACTGTGAGCCTGCATATAGCAGGATTTTTGGTATAGGTACTATTATTGTCAACCCTAGATGAAATCGCTGCGACGGCGACGACGAAGGGAAATGGACTCACTTGCCCAGCCCAATTTTTGATCTATACCTATGTACCTATATCGTCGCAAGATGAACATCGGAATCTTTAATTTTTTTTATCCTTTCTATCGTAGCACGTCACAATAAAAAGGCAAGCACCACATAGAACTTCTTCTTCAACAAATGTTCTTCGCCTACCAAAGCAAATAGCATCTGCCTGCATACCCATGCTGAAAAAATAGCAATATCTTGAGCAACCCAAACAAAACCGTATCAGTACTTGTAAATAGTATTCAGTCGCGACTGGTTCTAAGTACCAGAATGATTTATAATCAAACCAGTAACATATCAGCGACGATAATGACCTACCTATACATACATTATCTGACAAGTAACACGCCCGATGCATCAGTGCCGCACGTGGTCGTCACATGGCATCGTCATCAATATCGACAGAACCACGGAGTAAGGAAAGATGAGAGATGATATAATGCAGGTAGGTCAAGCGTCTTTACTAGGTCTAATTCGTACCGTGAGGCTACGAATGAACTGATGATGATGATGATGATGTCCTCCTAGAGTCTAGACGTTTCCGTCGACGGCGACAGTCTGGCATATATCGGCAGTTTGGTTTCGGTCATGCTCGTACATGACATGACGAATGAACTAACGAGGTGTTCGGGTTCTTTGACACGTCTGTCAACGAATTTTGGTATTACAAAATGGTCCTGTCCAAAGAAGGCTTAATAGGGCGAAAACAGTAACGTTCCTCGTGCCCCGTTCACCCGCATTTTGGCGTGCTACTTTCTTAGCAGATATTCCGTTATGGCACCTCCGCTAGTCATTTGTTCTCCGTGAATAGAACTAATGTGTCGACCAGCACTTGAACTTAGTTTATACTGGGATTTATTGCTCTGTCAATATTCGTGTTATTGACCTTCGTGACTTGGTCTAGGTACCTGAATTAAAGTATATTATGGACCATGTAGATCTAGTGAGAAAACTGTAAGACAGTCTTTGTACCTATAGGTATTGACAAATACAATTTGTTAAATCCTATATTATAAAAAGGTATTCATCATCTTCACAAATAAAATAATTAGTACAATAATAAAACTAGCTTTCTCCTCTCTTCTACGTTGCCGTGCCCTACGGGGTCCATATTGTACCAAAACAACATGTTATGTTATACCATCACGAAACATATGGAGTGCAATAAAGTATTGAAGTATCTTTAATATATGAAGTATAGATTGCTGAATAGCCAAAAAGATATCTATTATATTATTTTTTTATAGCAAATCGTAAAAAAATTGAAAACAAGTTCTTTAATTGGAAAATCCTGAACTCATTGAGACGGTAAATTCCCACCATCATTGAGACGATATGAATGACGCCGTAGATGTTATAATAATTAATAAGAATTGTTGTATACATATACACATATAATATGTTTATTATATTGCGTGTCTTCATAAAACTCCAAGGTTTGAACGAATTCGCGAACAAAATACCAACGTTTTTTGCAGTTTAATCTCGAATTCTCGATAAGTGCCAAACTGGATATAAACAATGAATCACTAGATACGGCATAACTGATAATATAATCAATATATGAATAAAAATACGGTTCTTATCAACGCGTACATAGTTCGATAAAACATGCATTTACAGGTGGTTGTTATATTTGTAATCATAGTTTACATGACACCGCAGAAATGCCAAAGAAATTATGTAAATTCAGTCATTGATAAGATTCTTTCTTCTCCTACTTGAGCTTTGCAATCTTTTCAGGCATATCTTTTTTATGGCAATTAATCATCAAATGACCCCTCCCGCTGTTGATGCAGCGTATGGTAGTGTCAAACTCTCTCTCTTACTGACTAAAATCCACCATGTTCCTTCTTAAGCCATTTATGTACAAGGGCCGCGGTAACTCTAACATAATGCAATTTACATCTTGAAGCTAATAAAGAAATAAATGATCATAAATCAAATTAAAAGTTGCATAAATATATATTAAATACGATTTATTTTTAAGCAAAGAAACAACCCAAAGATAACTGACCTATACATGTTTTTTTTTCTTTATCAATGGCTGTTATATAATACGTCTCATCCATCTTACATATCGTCTTATGTTTTAATGTCCTTCGTAAGTGCTTCCTGAGATTTTTTTTTTATTTAAACCTTGATAGAACATGGATTTTTTTTTTTTATTTGCAAATACTTCTTTTTAGTAACTTTAATTTATGGTGATTCTTTTGACGTGATAAATACACCAATGACTGTGTTTCGGATGGCACGTTAAACTGTAGGTCCCGGCTGTCATTGAACATCCTTGGCAGTCGTTACGGGTAGTCAGAAACCAATAAGTCTGACACCAGTCTAACCAAGGGGTTTTGGGTTGCCCGGGTAACTGGGTTGAGGGGTTCAGATAGGGCAGTCGCTCCTTGTAAAGCACTGGTACTCAGCTACATCCGGTTAGACTGGAAGCCGACCCCAACGTAGTTGGGAAAAAGGCTCGGAAGATGATGAATTCTTTTGACGTGATAAATAAAGGTACGTTTTGAAAGCTATCTGTCGACTGCAACTGACGACCGCACGTGCGTCGACTGCATGAAATCGGTCGATAGCTGAGGGCAATTATACTTTTTAAACCATAATATTTCCCTAGATATGATTTAGCGGAATTTATCAATTTATTCCACTGACGTAGAAAATATACTGCTGCATATATAACAATGGCAATATTTTACGTATTTATTGCAGTTACGTATTTACTGCCGTTTGATATTGAAATGTTTATTGCCCACTAAACAATGTTAATTGTGGAGACACTTAAGTTATTATAGTTATTTGCCTACTCGTGTACATATATTTTAAACTGATTGATAATTGATATCCAAATTAACTTAAGAATGTCCATTAGTAGTATCAGATATATCATCACTAATGAGAGATCTCTTTATGAATCTCTCTAACTCACCCACTATACATATTTAGTCACGTACCACGTACCATTTCCTTTCAGGTTCATTTCACATTTATTCAGGATCTTCATAATCGGTGTCTTTCTGCCTCATTGCTAGAAAAAGAACTGCTTCCTGTAAAGAAAAGACAGCCCTGCTCATGTAATTAGGTAATTAAATTCTGATAAACAATGACTTATGTGGTTATGTAACTCGGTTTCCCATAGAACAAGTATGGAGATGAAGTGACGACAGGTAAGTACATAAAACGATATATAAACTATATAATCGCTTACTAATAATAATAACTATATAAAGGTATTTAGATCCGCCTCAAGAAAAATGCCGTTTAACAAAATATATTCAACTTTTTTCCCGCACATTCAAAAATTACTACATACTTTATGTCAGTAACAAATACTATACATAGGCTAACTGATAATAATCATTTCTGAGAATGAACTGTTAAAATTACCACCTACAAAGTAATGGAAATGATTCATCGGTATCAACAGCTGATTACCAAATAAATATGTTATTACTTTTTGCAAACTTTAAGGAAAACCTAACCTTCTGAAATTACAGTTGAATTCTGATCATAAATGATGTACAAATTCTTTGAGGACATTTTTATGCTATCATTGTAAGGTTCTAGGGTTTTCATATAAGGTGGCACAGGCACATTTTAAATTATTAGAATTTTAAACTCGACCAATTTTGCATAGATACCTGGTTGAATTTTGAATGGACCCCACAAATAATTATCTGCGAAGCCTTGGAAGGTATTTTTTGACCATCCTTTTAAGGTTGTTACATGGGTGGCACATTATAGATTGTTTGAACTTTAAACTATTAAAACTTAAAAATTGGTGTTAAATTAAAAAAGTTGTCAAATAAATTCGAGTCATGATGAGTGTTCGCACTAACAGAGAAGCAAATACATATGTATCGACAAATAATATATGAGATGGCTACGTATTTCATCTGCGACGTAGGAAGGTACTTAATGTCTGTTTTTAAATTACCAAATTGCCATGTCATGCTGACTATAGTTATTGACCAATTCTGAAAGATGATGAAATGATGCAATTTATTGACCACTACGGTCAAAATCAGATTTTTTCAAAAATATTTAATTTGCCGTCATAGCGTACTTGAATATAATTGTGTTACCTTAATGATATGTTTTTGTTTTTTAAACTAACGTATGTAAATATAAAACCCCATTTATGAAAGCATGCCAAAAATATGCGGATAATTTGGTAACCTCCTTTTACAGAAGTCGGTAAAAATAGCAGACACACCCACGCAGACTGGTTTGCCTACGATATGATGTAATAAATACTACGTGTGACTCATTAAAATGCGGGTCGGTAGACCTTCTCACCTTCAGACCTCTTTGATCGGACATTTTAGACTGCGACAAATCTGTAACCCACATACAAAGGTTTGTCGCGTTCCTCAAATGAAGAAAACGCCCAAGAAAAGCAACGATGGTTTGGGGCCAGTTTCAGAATGTAATGTTATTTAATCTGTAGATACCTACATATAGTCGGTGTTTTTATATATTGCATCAAGAGTTATATGTATGTTCAATGCAACAAATTGAAGATTAGAATACTGTGCCAGGGATTTTCGAAAATTCTTGCTCAGAGACGTCGGCACGTGTCTCTTTCATAACAATGATTCTTATTTTCAAAACAATATGAATACACATGAATATCAATTCCTCGAAACGAGTCATACGAAATGACATCCCATTTATTTAATGAGCATCATCTTTAATTTCACTTCCTACTACTAACACATAATATTTTAACAAAATAACCTGTTGGAGAATTAAATTATTCTGCGGTTAGGAAACGAACGAGCGGCCATATTTTGTCTTTTGGCAATACAACTACCTAAAAGGGAATGCCAACTTACATACTGGATTGATTAATTTTTACGAATAGGTACTAATGATCATTTGAAAAATCTGACAATAACATGTTCCAGAAAATACTTAGCGTACCTTAATAACGTTATATAAGTACTCAGTAAATTACCTAATTGAAAATATCGTATAGCTTATATACCTATGCAAGTGCTACTTAGCCGTCGGTCGGCTTCTAGCCGGCCCCAACAAATTTGGGAAAAGGCTCGGGAGATGATGAAGTGCTACTTAGTGCTATACAATTTTTTCGACTTTCTTAATCTTGAGCATTTACTTCTAGTCAAGGTTTGACGCAAACAACTTCATCGTCATCTTTAGATTTAGACGTCATAAAAATTAGTATGTTAAATGTGAAGCGAGTGTGATATTGAACTAAGCTTATGATTCATTTGACAAGATGATCTCAACTATTGCGTTGAAGCTTCATAAAAATACTCGTTCTGTCATGAATATAAACTATTCCAGGAAGCTCTCTTGATGGTAGTTTTTAATACTTTTGTCAAAAACTTTGTGCGCAGATTGCTAAGTTATATATATTTTCTTTGCTATACATATAGTATATTAATGTGAGGATAGTATAGTAGAGAGACTAAATAAACAACATCATTGTATGATGAGAATTCGAGAACAATACAGACATCCGAATGAGAAACTCTTGCTTTTATGAAAGAAAGATTGTTAAAAGCTCTGATACGATATTGTTAGGTAATTAATTTTACAGCCTACACGATAAAGAAACGAATAATTTAAATAATAGACATTGAGTCCGATATACTAAATTGCGTATAAACACGAAATGAGTATGTACAGCGAAACTACGAGGTATATATTACCCTAAACGTGTTATGTACGTTTAAACTGTGTAGTTAAATATAATAAACTCAAAACCGTTCCTACCTATCACAGAGTAATGGTCTACATTACATTTGATTGCTGTCAGATGTTCCAACAAAAAATACGACCTCGATACCATTTGCGATTGTAAAAAAATAAAACGCCCGCTTAACGGTCTTGTCTATGTAATTTGCAAAGCGGACATTTTGCTCAGTACGAATTACCGTTATTATTGTTTTAATTTTTTATCTGTGGAGCTATGACATTCTTGCGGCGAACCACGGATTGGATTACGGTTTTTTTTTTGCATGTGGTGTTCATTTCCCCTTTCGTTTTTTGTTTAGGAAGTAAAATAAATATGTTCTTCCTACCTCCTACTATTTTTATTGGAATTTTAATTATATTCTCCTACTATTCGTTCTTAAGCCTAAAATGATTTTCTGAAGCCATGAAATCTGTCCCAGTCTAAAGTGTAATTGACATAGAGGGATCTAGAGCCTAGATTCTAGAAGCTAAATACGTGACCTACATATACAAACTAATCGATTTAGCCGCCGCAAATCATGTTAGTGGAGCGGATCAGCAATTGTACTCTATCTCGGTTAAATTGGTCTTCCTTTCAACACTGGTTTAGGTACTGTCATACTGTCATGTCATAGTTGATGGTACACGAGCGAAACATCATCAAAAATAATATTTATAAATCTTTATTTTTGAAATAGGCCCATGGTTTAGGTTAAAAATTATCATAAAAAAACGCTTTTAAACTACAGAAACTGTTACCTATAATGGTGCAGTTGAAATTCATTTGTTTTTTTTACCTCATGACCGAGCAATGCATGTGCATTCGTATACTGTAGGTACCTACTAATTAATTTACCTCGTTATTCCATATTTGGAATCGATTGTGGCTGTGTTACATCTTTAAGCAGCATTTTAAACATCTTGTTTAATTTCCTAGTTACCATATCAAAAGGAAACTCACCCACTACTCCATAATAAAATTAACACTATGCCTTACACATGTTCCGCAAATTAGACTAGTATGTTAATTGTAGGTTACCTTGGCTTCTTGTAATATTAATTACCATTTTACAATAAATATTTAAACATGAACATTCATTACTTCGAACAATTAAGTAAGTAATCTACGGGAGTCTGCTGTAATTGTTATGGTTCATCTCTGCTGATGATGACAATACAAAGTTTTTTTGATGGGTTTAAGGGCAGGAGGACGAACATTGCCAAAATCACTGCGAAGAAATGTTTCTTTATTCCCCGCATTACAGTCCGGTATTGTGGTATCAAAATAGTTAACAACACTACGAACATAATAAAGCTTGGATTTCCTCTGTAGCATGTATGCAGGACCTCGTTCAGAACAAGGCTTTATCATAATACACACCTTCATAATACCAGCAAACGCTAGAAGTATGAAAGATTAACAGCACACATAACCTATTACATATTTCCATAGCGAGGCAGAAAGGATTTGGTTACAGTTTGTAATAAAACACTATCGTATTATAACGATTATATGGCACTGACATTGACAGTTGATAACATAGCTAATGTAAACGTTATCACCCTTGACGACAGCCTGTTACAGGATACTAATGATTAGCTCTGCGCCTCGGGTTCACTTGACCGTGATTCTCAAATCAGTTCGTCATACAATCATACAAGTCACAAAGTTCTTTCTAATGCTTGGTGCAGCACCTCGAGATGAATGAGAATGCATTACACACCCATTAGTTACCAAATGTGAACAGCGAAGTAGTTTTTTACAAATTCGATATTCAATGAAAAATGCCGATAAAAAATATTTACGTACTTAAGAGTAGGGCGTTCAATAAAAGTAAGGAACATAATATAAACTCCAGCTTTTGTTTTGTATTCATATTAATTTTGTTGCTGCCTACATAGATACATATGGAGCTAGACGATCACTAACGAGAACGTGACAATGCATGCGATGCACAGGATCGCAGTCAGCGTTGCATTTTTAAAGTTCATTACTCTTTTCATAGCTGCGAATAAAAATACACGTCTATTTACAGTCGGCTTTAAATGTATGAATACCTTTTGTAAAACACGATGAAATATTTATTTACGCATATTAAATATTGTGTATTTATTGATACAGATTACATACTTACATAAATATTACGGTACATATCATTTTGACAACTTCAACTAGTCGTCTGGATTTTCGAATCACTTATTAACTTTGGATGATTTGTCCATCCCAATGGACAAAGCATTTAGCGTAATATAATCACAATTCGTCCGAGGATTTCCTTGAACATTCTTAAAGATCCAAAAAAACTGGATTTAAAATTTATCTGTCTACTGATACAATGAATCACAGTTTTATAAGATAACAGAAATAGCTCGTGCTATTATGCAATGGCAGGCTTCCGTAACCAACAAATGTAATATAGGAAGTGGTTGATGACGAGCTCACTCTACCATTACAGATCATGATTACTAGTGAGTGTACAGCTATCGCAGCTAAAGCCGATTTGCATTTGTTTCTTTTTGAAGGAAAAGTAAGAACAGTTGAGAATGACTTTCGTCGTCGCAGCCAAAAATGGTCCACTGCTGGACAAAGGCCTAACTATGTTGGGATTTGCCCATACTCGCAATGCTGGGCATGCGTGTTGGTGGTTGAAAATCACCTTATACTCAAGTACTTATTACGATACTTAGTTTAAGAATGTTGGCCCTTATGATGTCACATCTGACTGTACCTGTCAAGTACTGTATTGATAGCGTGTAATAACTATGACAAATATAAGATAGGTATATGCACTATGTATATAAAGTCCATAAGTATACCTAAAAAGACCTCATTCTTTAGTGTCTGCTTAACAGAGCAGCAAGATTGAAGCTGGTTTTAATACTGAAAACGAGTTTATTCCATGAGAGCGCTTTATTTTTCCGTTTTACCTGTCTAGTCTCAATATTTAAATTCAATATTTCGAACTGATCAAACTCTTCTACTACCGAGTAATACCAGTTTTATCTTGACAGATAATTAGAAAAAGTAGGTTAACCCACAAAGGCAGCGGTCGTTATAAATGACATAACACGTTTAAACCAGCCTGTTTGACGCGTGTAAGTCATTTTATTTTAATCTCGCTTCAAACAATTATGGAAAAAAACACCTATCATTATCAAGCTGACTTGACCTACTACGCACAAAAAACTTCGTTGCATTCACATTGTTTATTTATTTTTTATTAGACATTGCATGCGCCGATCACGCTCCAAAGAACCTAATTCCGGTCGATAAGTCGACTGAACTTTGAATCACACTGGCCGATAAAAAAAATATAAACAATGTCTGCTCGTCCGTCTAGTTGAACGTGAATGTTCACACGAATGGACATCTGATAATGCGTCGTAAACGCCGTGAGTAGGTCATGCCTAATGCAACCTATCATTCCTTTACGCAATTAAAAAAACAATTTTAACCATAGCTATTATAGTTTTAGAACTCCATGGCTCATTGGCCAACCTTTTGTGTACAATCCATCGCTGCATTTGAATAGAACAGCTATCTTAAAGTGTTATCTTAACGATCAATATAATTTAAAGTATGTCCACCAAACCTTGGCCACTAGATGCTAGTGGACAACTAAGTTGTGGTCACGCACGTCTATATATTTCGTAATGTCAATGTCATGTCATCAATTGTTTCTTTCCTTGAATTGTTACTGAAAAGGACTTTGTTCTAATTATAAATACACTGAACTCAACGTCCGGTCAAGTGCTTAACCTTCAGGTATCAACGTACTATTGAAGATAAAAAATAATAAATTAATCTTACAGGCGAAACTATACAAACTGACACAAATGATAGATAATTTCCTAATACCTATTGATGTAGTGAGATTTCTAAAAGCCATCATGTTGACCCATACCTTACCTGTCAACGTGAATGTTCAATCATGTAGACAGAAAGCATGGCTCGTTGATAGACGAAGTTGATAGTGAAAGTCACGCCACTTGGATAATAAAGTGTGCCGTGAAGATGCTTCACAGCTTTTGATTTGTCACAGCTTATGACTTTACCTAAACGCAAAATCCGGCCAAAGCCTTTTATTCGGCCACTTAAGTATCATAAAAGATGATTACTTCAAAAATGCCAATGAACTCCATGGATCCTTCCTTATGATTTGCTTGCTTACATAGACACTTTTATCAATTCGATATTGGACCATCAATGTCAATGTTCCTTACATTGAAGATAACAGTAGGTATCTCATCTTTTAAAATTTGTTATACTTTTTTACATCTAAGGATTGTTCGTTTACTTGTTGAAACTAATGCAAACATTAAGCAATACATACTTCTCAACAGCTCGGAATTTTCTAGTGTTATTATTGCTCTTCAAACTGGGTACATAAGTAGCAGATAACGCAAACGGCAATAGCTTTCGAAAACGTACCAATTATTCGAGAAGAGAACAAACTGTGACTTGCAATTTAGAAGTCATTCATTTAACAGAAAACCAGGAATATTCTTTTGTAACAGGGACGACGGCAAAAGAAAGTGATCCATAGTTGTCTCTTCCTTCCAAAAGAGGCATGAACATCTCCAGAAAACTGCACTCCAATAGAGTCGAAAATGGCAATAGTCTGTTCTAATCCAAAGCATATTTTTTGTGACTTACTACGTTTTATGAACGGAACAGTTACATAATTAAAATTGACCACGGTGTGGATGCCTTGAGCAATAGATACGTTGAGCAAGCGGCCTCGGGCGATCTGCGCCTGTCGGACGCTGAACCGACCGCGATGTGAATCCGTATATCAGTACCAAGCTACATTCACAAGGCTGCACTCCGGTTTTAGCCGTTTTATATCATATTTTACAATAATTATTGCGAAGAATTTTTCGTTAACAGAAATGTTTAGGTTATATAAAGGTTTACGTTATTTTACAAGTCAAGGTTATTTGTGTTGCGTGCAGTCTACTTTGAAGGTGTGTCTTTAAGGATTTACATAAACTAAATGTCTACAGGTTTTGTTTTTACTTGCGATTGATTGTGATTTTCATTCATTTTTCAATTAATATTCAGAGTAAAATTATTCTTTATTTTGGACAATCTAAATCAACCTTTCAATGTCTTTAACAAAACCTGAAATTATAAGGTGTGTCGATATATTTTTTGAGTTGTTTCTACAGGTAATTCTAGTTTTTTGATTTTTCCTGTTTCCTTTTAATCAATTAACTAAGAAACATTTAGGTACCTAAATATTTATTAACAAAATCAAACTAAATTCCTGTGTGTTGAATCAGCTTATGCATAGAATTTGGCTTTAATATTTGTTATTTTCATAATTTATTTCGTGCCTCTGTTATAGGTTACAGAGAATCTGTAAGTTTTCGTATGCCTGCGTATTATTTTATTTCTTCTAAAATCCTTGTATTGACAATAACATAACAATTAAGTACAACACACGAGCAAAAGAGAAAAAACCCGTTGAATGCCATAACAAGTAAGTATTCAAAAAACTCGATAAAAATTCCGAAACTTAATGACTTTTTTGATCCTTGATCTCTTTTCTTTATTTGTGAACAGCATATTTTGATACGCACGGACGTCACTGGTATTATTTTGTGCCATACTGACGCAAGGTGGAATCATTATTGTTAGGCATTACGACACTAACTTACAAATATCTTGAACAGGTTTTCCCGTTGCAAATAAAAATATGCTAATTCAGGAAATCAATACATAAACAATAACAATATAGTACGGAACAACTCCTCTGTGCAATATGATTTAAAATTAGAACAAGTCCTATTAAAACGAAACAAAAAATAAATAAATTAGCACGCCTCGATCTGTATGTTTATGCGTGGGAATCAAAGGTAAAAAACGTAACTGAATTATCTTTAAGGGATTTGGCACCAAATTAGCAATCTATGTATATATGTAGTTCTGATGACAATACAGTAATAATGATGCCTACTGTTAAATCGATCTGATGATGGAGCCTGAAGATAAGGACTGAAGCCTTTAGGTTTTAAAAACGTGTTTTCTAATGAACTAAGTATCTATTAATTTATTCTCGAGTCCATTACTTACGCGTGTATTATACATAGGTGAGGTAGGTACATCGGTTACAAGATTCTTACATAATTACATAATATACCTCCATATTAATGACTTCTGACGTCAAAGAGGTAATGTTTTGATTGATATAATTAGTACAATAATGTGTAAGTAGATATAATCACTAGGTATAGTTGACCATAGCACTGACCCTTGTGGCAGGAATAATTTATGTAATTGTAATATGAAAACAATTAAGTGCTACAATGTATAGAGATTCGGTTTGACAAAAGAAGACCACGGCAATAAGATATGGACCACAGACCAGGAATGAAAAAATAAGCAACAGGAAAATATTTATAGAATTCGGTGTATGGTATTTTCATATAGGTAAGTTTAAACTCTAAGCCCTGTGCGAGGAAATCTAATTTTGCTCCTTAGATTATGTTTATTTGCGTAACATTATCAAACATTCCATATCAGAATAGTTCAACTACGTAGACAAATTGCGACTTACGGAAAATTATTGCACACGCAGTTGTTTTTTATGCAGTTAAACGATTTATAAGAATAGAAGGTGATTGACATAACAAGCATGACAAACCACCTGTGATATTGACGTGAGCTGCATCTATAGACAATTTTACAATTGTATCTTGTACTTAGAGAAAGGGAGATAAGCAGAGATGGCATAAGGCAGATAGGTCAGGCCCCTTCCTTTAGGTCAAATAACTTATAGCAGGCGTGGCCAAAATGATCAGTTACAATTAAACTATCGAGGCTTTAAGGTTCCTTAAGACATCAGTCAAAGATTAGTCTTGGTTGATTGACTATTTAAAAAATGATTAGGTTTCAAAGAAGGCGTATAAGGGTGGAGACAGTAACGTTCCTCGTCCGTCGAAGACCCGAGTTTCTAAGGAGATTTTCCATTACGACATTCTCGTAATTTCGTTCTCCATGATCTTGTATTACAAGGTGTTTACGATCAAGATTGCATATTTACAATAGATTGGCTTTGCATGGCAGTTCTTAGCATGCAACCATTGTGTTAGGCTGAGTCACATGGTGCTGTGTTTCCGACGCTATGGCTTGTCGCACGCGATGTTAGGCACTTGGTATTCTATCACTGTCCGAGTCTGTTCCTGCCCTAATATAGCGAACAAAGAGCACGAAATTTCACTTGTACGTTTACACTTTGTATGCTTCTGCTACTAAGGAACACGGAATATGAGGTGTAGATGATTATGTGTAGTTAAAAATTTTGTAAAACTAAGAAAGGATTTCTTAATTGTTGCTTATAAAAAAGCGTGTAAAATACACATAAAATTATGGGAACAAATTATTCAGTAATTTCAGGAAGTATTCAGCCAGTATTTTGAATACAAATGCAAATTAGTTTTAAAATATTCAAGAACGTTGCTTCTTAATTGAAATTAATTGCTGACAAATTAAAATGTATTTTTTATATTACCAAAAATATCAGCACACACTAAATTGTATTTTTTCTATCATATTCTATTGTAGGTAGAGGGTCATAATTAAATTAAAAGTCATTTTTAAGACACGTAGGTTCGTGCCGTCATAGTTTCAAGTGTGAACAGATCCTTATAGTTAATGTTATATACACACGGGGTTAGCGCTCTCTTCCCCAGGTTGAAACTCGCCCGGTTCGGTAACAGACTAAATATAAAAAAAAAACAACAGCCCTTTAGGTTTTTTCCAAGCCCCGATACCAACCAGACCCTTTGTAAAATTCCGTTGTAGATTGTAAACCTGTAACACAACAATATAAATCACTTTAAAAAATAAAACAGTGTCTACCTTTTGCATAATAAAGTAAATAAACACGAGTAAGTGTATCAAGGACTCTTCCAATCACTTAAGATTCTTATTTTAATTTTAGAACTCATAATTAAGGTTCAATTTACACGCCCTGGCTGGCACAACGTTTCTTTTTAAAAATAAATTATAATTCAAATATTGAATCCAACCAAACCTCATTACAACAAGTCATCAATTATGTACTTAAAGTTATAAAAAAACCTTATTTCAGACTTTCTTAATCAAAGCTTTCTTAAATTCGGTGAACTTTATTGAGGTCGGGTTCAGATTCAACAACGCCTTTGTAAAGATCACTACAAAACTTGTTGGGTGGTATTATACATTACAGCATGAATACGAAACGCAGCGAAAAATTATAATTTGGCTGCTAATTAACGATAATTGCTCGTGTATTTCTAGATGCTTCTCTAATTACTTTAGTGCTCATTAACCTCTCGAAACAAAAATTTTTGGTTTGTAAATAACGTAAAAAATCTCTTACATCTTCTTATTTTTGCAATTCCCACTGCAATTGTCTAAACATAGAGTCATTGAAATCCGCTATGAATTTAAATATTACAAAAATAGGTAACCTAACAAAACTATATACTTATAACACGTAATTTCGACTACATTTTAGACGAGAGAAATATACCAGCTGCTATTTAATAAATTAAATATAAGGTTGCTATGTAAACAAAAAATTCTCTGTACGAAGCCTCTTTCACAATTTCAGAAGATTCTAGAAGAAGGAAACTGACAGTACTTGCGCTCAAAGTGGATGTCCATGACCGACTTACAAATAGGCTGGTATTTAGCCGTCAGTTCAAAGTCCATTGCATCTTTTCCGCATACCATGACTATCAGTTGTCGATTAATGCTGAGTATTAGCTAAACATTTTTGAAAAATTTTTTTGAAGATTACCTGCGGCTAGACCTGATCATAGCGGATAATAAAATTAGAAGTTGTAGTTTCAAGTTATTCAAATTATTCAATCGTATAAAGAGAAGCACTCGCTAACAAGCATGCCCAGCTTGGTGGAGGCCTTTGTTCAGCAGAGGACGTTTTTCGGCTGCGAGGACGAAGACCACCTACAGAAGAACTGCTGTTTGTAAACGCCCATGTTATCATGGAAAAGTCCTACTGTCTTCATACAAATCAAATTCTTTTACCAACCATAATATTATTTATGCTTGCACTCACCGAATGCATGATACAAAATTCCAACTTAATGATATCATTGACATACTAAATAGTAATTAACTTGCAGCGAAAACAATCCATTAGAAAACCACAAACGCCAAACAATTCCTAAATAGTTGTTAAGTAGATACATTGGTACTTATCACTGTTAATTACTATTTTGAGGTACTCCTATCCTATAACAGTGAATAGCACCTAGATATAACAACAAAAAAGTCTAGGCTTTCGACTAGGTCATTAAAATTTGGACTCGATATGGAGTGCGAAAAATATGACGTTTTACTAGGTACTAAAAACTATTACAATTTGGAAGCGACAGTAATTGGTCGCATCTTGCATGAGGTCAACTCAAAGACGTCATTGCTGTATAAGGTGTAATAGAAAATATTAAATAGATCGATCGTAGGTTGTAGTTAAAAAATATATTATGTGACGTGTGTAAACATCGAAATAAATAATAGTTTCTTTAATGTCGCAGCTCAGACTGCCAATTGGGTATCCAGCAAGACAGCCTGATGCTCGTCGAAGCCTTCATTATTCAATTCTCTGTTGAATCAAGACCTTACTAAAATGTTATCGTTTGTTTATAATTTGTGCCTGAATTATGGTAAGAGATTCACCCTTAAAATAGCCGAAGTGTGTCATTTTCAAGTGGTTAATTATTTCTGACTCCTTATACCTTGCTAACTGACCGGTGCCTAATCCATATACATAATGAATGTACGAGCCACATTATATGACGTATGATAATGTACTGTATTCTGTCAGAACCCATAAGGAAGTGAAAACGTATTGCGAGACACGACGGCACGTTTCATTGGAACGAACGCAAGAGTGATTTTAGAACTGCTTTAGGTGTTAATTTTGAAGGTTTAATTTATGATTGTTAATTAATTTATTACATCATTGTATTAATTTTTTTTTTTTTCAAAAATATTTATTTATTCATAATAATCAATATTAATCTATAATAGGGAAATATTAAAACTAGGTATCAAAATATTCATCCGCATCGCTGTCAGCTGGGATCGTGCCCAAAAGGCTGGCTGCATTGCCACGCTGGATGGCAATGCATATCCTTTGACCGAAGTATAGGCCAGCCCTTTGGTCACGAGTGGACTCCACTAATCGTTTACTAATTTCTCGAAATAGTCTGTGGGCACTTGGGCCCCATGGTCCCAGGGTTTCAACCCCAAACGGCTCAAAAATGCAATTGCCGGTGAGGTTTACATATTTGTGCCGCTTGAGGTTTTCCGCGGCCGCAGCAGCTGCACCGACACAGCTCGCCGTACTGGGAAGGTGGGAAGGTGCAAGGGTGTCGACGCAGGTTGCGTCCCACACCAAAGACCTTCCCATCTTCCAAGGCATTATAGACATCCCGTCTGGTCTCTTGCCATCGTCGCGTGCCAAGCCTCTGGGTTCTAAAATGGCTGGCACTCCGGCGGTGACAAGAGCACGACGGATAATGTCATTTATGCTGGCGTGTCGTGCCATGCGACCAGCACTTTTGCTACAGGAAAGACCATGGTGCCCAAGGCGGTCCACAGATTCACCACACTGGCAGCGATGCGGAGCCGCAGTGGGAGCGCCGAGGCGTAGGCATGTAGCGAGCCGGAATGTAGTGTCACCCAGCATGGTCCCAACGCCGGGTGACGGCAGTGCGTGAAGCCATAGCCCTGACTCCCACTCTCCCACAGCCAGTAGGCGGGCACGCTCAGCAGTATTGACAGATGTTTCAATTAGTTTATTTCTCGTCAATCTGCAGAGCGGCTCGTCCCACTGTCTCTGGGAAGCCGGGTTTTCAGGGAAGGCTGTGTTTGGGCAAGCCACTTTCCAGGCGTTCATGCCATCAGTCAGACACGGCACCTCAGAATCGACCAGTGAAGGGGCTAAAATTTTTCTGGTCAACTCCTTAGTGCCGCAGACCGAGGATAGGAACGCCGGTAGACTTAAACTGGAAATTTTGCGGACACCGAGGCCACCGAATCTGATCGGAAGGGTGGCTTGAAGCCACGCTCGGTCGTCCAAGGCCAAATTAAAAACAGATGTAAGAGTAGTACGGATAATTTGGTCAATTCTGTCTAAAAGATGTGGCTGCTTCCATAAGGGAGAGGAGCGAAGGTTGTATATAAATTTTGGGCCAAAACAACAGTATTTTACTAAGGTAAAAGCCGAATGAAGGTTAATTTTTAAAAGTCTATCCGAAATGTCATTAAAATTTGAAATTTTGTTATCTATGAATGTTGTGAAACTTTCTTCCAAAATAGGTGAACCTAGGAGGTGCAATGATGTTTCGTCCAGAATTTTAATTTGAGGTGCTATGACATTAAAGGATGATGGGTAAAATTGGCCGGTATATCCAATAAAAACCATTCGCATATCAAATGATAGCTTAGACCCTAAGCTTCATTTTTTGTTATGGGCACAACCTTGTAAACCACCGGAGAACGAAGATATGACACTTGATAGCATAGGACAGCCCATGGCTTTGAACCACTTCAGTGCGTATGGGAGGGATGTTTAAGTGCATTATTATTGTCAATCATTGTCAGAACGAGTCACAGAAGGTGTCTGTGCCCATATTTTCCAAGTTTATTGAAAAAAAAAAGATTATTTAGCAGGTAGTATTTACAACGTATGGTGTACGTATTTCGCCGTTCTGGTAAGTCTAACCGACATAACCAATGAAAATCAATTGCATATCAAATGATAGCTCATACCCTAAGCTTCATTTTTTGTTATGGGCACAACCTTGTGAACCACCGGAGAACGAAGATATGACACTTGATAGCATAGGACAACCTAAGGACTTCAACCACTTCATTCTGTATGGGAGCGATGTTTAAGTGCATTATATTATTGTCCATATTAGTCAGAACATATCACACAAGGTGTCTGTGCCCATATTTTCCAAGCTTATAAAAAAAAAAATAACAGGTAGTATTTACATCGTATGGTGTACGTATTCCGCCATTCCGGTGAGTCTAACCGGTATATCCAATAAAAACCATTCGCATATCAAATGATAGCTTATACCCTAAGCTTAATTTTTTGTTATGGGCACAACCTTGTAAACCACCGGAGAACGAAGATATGACACTTGATAGGATAGGATAGCCCATGGACTTGAACCACTTCATTTTGTATGGGGGGGCTGTTAAGTGCATTATTATTGTCAATAACTGTCAGAACAGGTCACAGAAGGTGTCTGTGCCCATATTTTCCGAGTTTATTGAAAAAAAAAAAATATTTAGCAGGTAGTATTTACAACGTATGGTTTACGTATTCCGCCGTTCCGGTGAGTCTAACCCTTATATCCAATAAAAACCATTTGCACATCAAATGATAGCTTATGTCATAAGCTTCATTTTTTATTATGGGCAAAATATTGTAAACCACCGGAGAACGAAGATATGACACTTGATAGGATAGGACAGCCCATGGACTTGAACCACTTCATTTTGTACGGGGGGGCTGTTAAGTGCATTATATTATTGTCAATATCAGCCAGGACGTGTCACAGAAGGTAGGTGTGCCATATAAAAAAAAAAAACAGTTGGTGTAACTATTCCGCTGTTCCAATGACTTTAACTGGCATAGCCAATAATATCCATTTGCACATGAAATGATAGCTTATACCCTAAACTTCAATTTTTGTTATGGGTGGAACATTGTTAACCACTGGGGAAAAAAGATATCAGTCCTGTAAGCCTACGACTGCCTAGTGAATTAAACTACTTTGGCACGTATGGTATATAAGGAAAACCTATCTTTTTATTATAAATAACGTAGCTTTTCCACCACTGAAAGATTTTTCAAATCAGTTCAGTCAAGTTCAGAGCCCATTTAATGCAAATACTTGTCGTGAGTACTTGCACAGACATCATCTAATGGCCAGGATAATACATCTTGCTTTGAAATATAATCCTGTGGAATTAGAGATGTGCTGGCATCAATCTATCATCACCAATGACTGTCGACTGTCCTGGCTAACAAGCCTGATGTGCCATATGATGAGAACTCTGTGAAATCTGACAAACAACAACTTTATTCTACTGATTACCGGACTTGACCACTTGTTACTATTTGTGCATCACTACATAGTATAAGACTAAGTCGCTTTTCAGTCCTTATATCCTTACGTCCCTATGAAAGCTTAACTCTTCCAAACTACGCAACAGATTTTGATGCAGTTTTTCATATATTATTCTATTCAAAGATAGAGTGATTGAGAAAGGTTTGTATGTGTAATAACATTCGTTAAATAGTGAGTAAATACTGTTTTCCCGTGCGAAGCTGGGGTGGGTCGCTACTTTTGTAATAATTCGACTACCCAGGGCCGACTATTCTGGTGCCGCAGAACGAGGATATATTATCTCAAACAATGGAAATAATATACGGTGGTAGAAGTAAAAGTTTTTATGTTTTGTTTTGCTATTAAAACAATTATGCCTAGTTAAGAAATTTTAATTGATAGTCTACCCTAGGCTTATTTAAATAAGTGATGAGTTGACGAAAATACATCATACAATGATTTTTCCTACTATGGATTTTATTTTAACAAAAAAAAAATGGTGCAAAAAGTATAAATCTTTTGTGCCCGACTGTACTTATTTCCGGTAGATTCTTGACATGGACTGTTTTATTTCAGTAACTTTAGGGTATAAGCAATAATCTAATATACATTAGAACTTTATTGGTTATCAGGCCAGGGTTCATACAAAATTGCCCATCATCCTTTTGATATGACTGTCTGTCTGTCCGGGATGTCAGGAACAAAAATTTCACATTTTGATAAATTTAGATCCAGTCCAATCGAATGAAATTTTTCTTTTAGGAATATGAGGTCTTGGTAAACAGTTTCACTATCTCCTCCTAGGGTCCCGTCATCCAAATACCAGGCGTTAAATTTTGAATTTAGTTTCTCTATTATGGGGTGAATAGCCAAGCTGAAAATGACCGGCCCAAGGGGATCACCCTGTTGGCATCCAACTGCAGATTCCAAAACATGGTCCTTGTATAGTAATTTAGAAGGGTGTCTGTAACATTGCCAAAGGTAACTACGGATGATGGGCAATTTTGTATGAACCCTGGCCTGATAACCAATAAAGTTCTAATGTATATTAGATTATTGCTTATACCCTAAAGTTACTGAAATAAAACAGTCCATGTCAAGAATCTACCGGAAATAAGTACAGTCGGGCACAAAAGATTTATACTTTTTGCACCATTTTTTTTTTGTTAAAATAAAATCCATAGTAGGAAAAATCATTGTATGATGTATTTTCGTCAACTCATCACTTATTTAAATAAGCCTAGGGTAGACTATCAATTAAAATTTCTTAACTAGGCATAATTGTTTTAATAGCAAAACAAAACATAAAAACTTTTACTTCTACCACCGTATATTATTTCCATTGTTTGAGATAATATATCCTCGTTCTGCGGCACCAGAATAGTCGGCCCTGGGTAGTCGAATTATTACAAAAGTAGCGACCCACCCCAGCTTCGCACGGGAAAACAGTATTTACTCACTATTTAACGAATGTTATTACACATACAAACCTTTCTCTTCAATCACTCTATCTTTGAATAGAATAATATATGAAAAAACTGCATCAAAATCTGTTGCGTAGTTTGGAAGAGTTAAGCTTTCATAGGGACGTAAGGATATAAGGACTGAAAAAGCGACTTAGTCTTATACTATGTAGTGATGCACAAATAGTAACCAAACGGGTGGTCAAGTCCGGTTTAATCAGTAGAATAAAGTTATTTAAGTTGTTTGTCAGATTTCACAGAGTTCTCATCATATGGCACATCAGGCTTGTTAGCCAGGACAGTCGACAGTCATTGGTGATGATAGATTGATGCCAGCACATCTCTAATTCCACAGGATTATATTTCAAAGCAAGATGTATTATCCTGGCCATTAGATGATGTCTGTGCAAGTACTCACGACAAGTATTTGCATTAAATGGGCTCTGAACTTGACTGAACTGATTTGAAAAATCTTTCAGTGGTGGAAAAGCTACGTTATTTATAATAAAAAGATAGGTTTTCCTTATATACCATACGTGCCAAAGTAGTTTAATTCACTAGGCAGTCGTAGGCTTACAGGACTGATATCTTTTTTCCCCAGTGGTTAACAATGTTCCACCCATAACAAAAATTGAAGTTTAGGGTATAAGCTATCATTTCATGTGCAAATGGATATTATTGGCTATGCCAGTTAAAGTCATTGGAACAGCGGAATAGTTACACCAACTGTTTTTTTATATGGCACACCTACCTTCTGTGACACGTCCTGGCTGATATTGACAATAATATAATGCACTTAACAGCCCCCCCGTACAAAATGAAGTGGTTCAAGTCCATGGGCTGTCCTATCCTATCAAGTGTCATATCTTCGTTCTCCGGTGGTTTACAATATTTTGCCCATAATAAAAAATGAAGCTTATGACATAAGCTATCATTTGATGTGCAAATGGTTTTTATTGGATATAAGGGTTAGACTCACCGGAACGGCGGAATACGTAAACCATACGTTGTAAATACTACCTGCTAAATATTTTTTTTTCAATAAACTCGAAAATATGGGCACAGACACCTTCTGTGACCTGTTCTGACAGTTATTGACAATAATAATGCACTTAACAGCCCCCCCATACAAAATGAAGTGGTTCAAGTCCATGGGCTATCCTATCCTATCAAGTGTCATATCTTCGTTCTCCGGTGGTTTACAAGGTTGTGCCCATAACAAAAATTAAGCTTAGGTATAAGCTATCATTTGATATGCGAATGGTTTTTATTGGATATACCGGTTAGACTCACCGGAATGGCGGAATACGTACACCATACGATGTAAATACTACCTGTTATTTTTTTTTTTATAAGCTTGGAAAATATGGGCACAGACACCTTGTGTGATATGTTCTGACTAATATGGACAATAATATAATGCACTTAAACATCGCTCCCATACAGAATGAAGTGGTTGAAGTCCTTAGGTTGTCCTATGCTATCAAGTGTCATATCTTCGTTCTCCGGTGGTTCACAAGGTTGTGCCCATAACAAAAAATGAAGCTTAGGGTATGAGCTATCATTTGATATGCAATTGATTTTCATTGGTTATGTCGGTTAGACTTACCAGAACGGCGAAATACGTACACCATACGTTGTAAATACTACCTGCTAAATAATCTTTTTTTTTTCAATAAACTTGGAAAATATGGGCACAGACACCTTCTGTGACTCGTTCTGACAATGATTGACAATAATAATGCACTTAAACATCCCTCCCATACGCACTGAAGTGGTTCAAAGCCATGGGCTGTCCTATGCTATCAAGTGTCATATCTTCGTTCTCCGGTGGTTTACAAGGTTGTGCCCATAACAAAAAATGAAGCTTAGGGTCTAAGCTATCATTTGATATGCGAATGGTTTTTATTGGATATACCGGCCAATTTTACCCATCATCCTTTCGGGTAATTCTTTTTTGGCCTCGGCCAACAAGGTGTCCCTGTTAACAGAATTAAAAGCGTTCTTTATGTCAACCTTAAGGATGACCTCACCTATTTTTGAGTCTAAAAATGTGGAGAAAGCATGTATAGCAGCCTCACAGCCCCCTTTCGAACCAAATCCGAGTTGTAGGGGCTGAAATTTGTTAGCAAGCACGTCATGATAGTGCTTGCAACAGATTTTGGCTGCCATACGCCTGTATGTACACCCTACGGCAATGGGACGAATGCCGCCGTCCTTTTTACGGAGCGCACATAAGTTCGCTCCGTAAAGCACGTCCACGACGGCATTGTTCACACCGCCGGAGAGCATAAGATTAACTAGAGCCGTAAGTTCCCTCAGAAGCGACTCACCAGCTTCCCCAGCGCCCGAGCCTACAAGATCCTTCAGATGTTGAGGGCTCAGGCCGTCGAGGCCGCCGGCAGAGCCGGTCCTGAAAGAAGCCACGGCTCCAGCTACTTGTTGGGCTGTAACGGTGAGGTGGTCGGAATTTAGATCTGGAGGGTCGGGGAAAGTGAGGTCATCCGAGGGAGCCGGGTGTTTACTCTCCAGAGCGGCAAGTGTTTCTGGAGAGTACGGCGCCACCACATCGCTGCTGAAAAGGATCCTAGCAGCACCCCTTATGTCACCCTCGCTTAATTTATCCTCTACATGTTGACACAAGTCCTTGGAGGTGAATTTGGAATTTACTGAAGTGTCTGGGATGAAAATGGAGGTCGAAAGGCAATTTAGTTTAATTTGTTTGGTTAATGATTTTTTATTTATCTGAGTTTTGTCAACATGTAGGATGCGCACGCAGAGAAATTGGTGACAAACAGAAGTACTGAATCGAATAGTAAAATGAAGTTACAAAGTTTCTAGTTTGAAATACTTGACCCTTGTTATCTTTACGACTAATTACTCATTCCTACTAATCGTATGTTTCATTATATTATTTGATTAATGTAGCTTACAAAAAAATATAATTGAACAAAAACATCAATAATTTATGTATCATGAACAAGAATTCTGTTAATATTTATATAATGTATTGTAAGTAATAAGAAACAGAGATTCGCAATTACTAAATGATCCAATTACGGTTAATGATTTACAATGTTACTGGTAGACTACGAGTGTGTTTGTAATCAAAACAATAATATTTTTATTACAACTACATTATTGTTTGCAGTACATATCGTTCGTAGCGTCACTTAAAAATCGTTTAGTTTGGTTTACCCTTTATGTAGTGTTAGGCCTTAACAAGACTATTATAGTAAAAACCGCACCGGAAACAGTAAACGGTACAATGCATGTATTACTCCGTGCTATTTGTTAGTGTGTTTTAAAATATTATAAAATAATAATGTTACAATAACAATCGAGGTGGTATTCATAGCAAAGTATCTTGTACTGTTTATCGAAAACTGTGTTTTTGTAAACAAACTCGCGCGCTCGCATCCCGCCCCGCCACCGCCACCCGCACCCGAGCCGGCGTCCGGCTTGGCGGCCATTGTGTTTTTGACCAGCGAGCGAGCGCAGTATTGCAGATTGAATTTGAAGTGTTTTTCGCCTTTTTGGGTTATTATTACAAAACCAGTGACGAGATGGATGATGACATTGACCAAGACGTCCCTCAGTTATTAAAGCAGGGGTTTACCCCAATATATTCATACTTTTCAAGGTAAGTTGTACCATTGTCTTAGTATCAGGATGCCATGTGTTCTATGGATTTTATTGTAACAACTGTACATTTACCATGGTTCGCTTGGTTCGCATTAAAGTATTCTATTTTATTTAAATAAGCGATTTGATCGATTGTTGTTCCGGCTGTTTTTGGCCACGCAGTAAGAGTGTTGGCGTTCTTGTATTCGCATAATGGCTGATGTAGGTCTTCTTATTGTTGTAGTATTCATATTCAATTTATACAAGTATATTCTATATAAGCTATTATTCAATTTAAACAAGTAAGTGGTGTAACTATATAATGACTTTATAAGTTTACAACAAAAAGTCTTAAAGTTATTCATGGAATTTCATTATATACTTACGCGATAAAATTAGTTGATACACAGTCATCTCATCTTAAACTTAATGGGTTTGGCACACAGGACACCCAGAGTCAGCTCAGCTTCAAAACATGCGAAAAGGATAACTAGTCAATAGGCTTGTTTTATACAATCTAGGTTCCCAAGCCAAGTATTCGATTCCCCTAGACCAGAAAATTATGCCTTAGGCGTTGGGACTTTCTTGTGTAAGTTATACAATTATGTTTAACTATCGCGCTAACCGAAGACAATATTATATCATAATAACCTACTCAATTATTTTAATAATTAATTTTATTTTTGTGTATTTCAGCCGTTGAAAAATCTACTCTTAAAATCGAATGAAGGACAAGGCCTGCTAAATTTATATTCAGAACAAGGCAAATTATCAAATAATGGGCGAAGAAAAGTTTGCAATATAATAATAAAAGACCTAATGCAATCAGACCCAAATAAAAGAATAGACAGTTCTCTACTTCTTACAAAAGCACAAGAAATAACTGAAGTATTCAAAAAGGAAAATATAAGTACTTACTTTATTCCATACATTAATGATACTAAACTTAAAATAAAAAGATGTGCAAAAGGCAAATTATATGACTGTCTACAAAACAGGCGCCGCGAATTAAGGGAGGCTAAGGTTATTAAAAAGAAAAATGGCAGCAACATCAACAATAACAGCAACGAGCCAGAAGTCGTCGAAGAAGGCAAGTTTTAAGTTATCTACCTGGGTTTTAATTTTTTTTAATAGCCAAATGTGATCCCACTGTTGGATTAGAGCATCTCCCAAATAGGTTATTAATTGTATTCAAACCTCAAAAGGAAAAAAGGACAACTGTGTTGTTTGTCTGACTGCCTTTCCTTGGCCTCTTTCTAGCAACTTTAATAACTTGCAGTTTCATCATCCTCCTAACGTTTGGCCCACCTTTCTGACACGGTTCAATTGAACCTGGGGTCCGCTTGACAACCTAATCCCATGATTTGGCATGACACTAGTTAATTACATTAATAACTTGCAACTTATTTTACTAAATTAAATTATTTTGAAGTCTTTATTTCATGATTTTTTTATGAGTCCATGTATCTTTCCAGATGGTGGTGCAGATGAAGATATCCAGTGGCTCCAAAACTGTACAGAACCCTGGCATTTAGTGATAGAGAAGTGGCAAAAAACTTCCAAAAATAGATTGAAGGAAATAGAGACTTCAGAAATGACCATCGGAGCATACATTAATAAATATCCAGTGTTAAAACGCCACGCGGGCATGAGCTTCTTATTGAAGATTTAAGAAGGGCCCTATTAGAGCCTGTTCACACTAGCATTAATATCGCCGCGAGCACGCGGCGAGCAAGCTGCGATATCACACACATATAAAGTTTGCTCGCGGCGATATTATTGCGATAAAATAATCGCCGCGATACCGCGACGACCCGCGGCGAGCTCGTTGCGTGCACGCCGCGATCTCGCATCGCCGAAAAGAATCGCTAGTGTGAACAGGCTCTAATAGGGCCCCATACTTTACAAGTTGAATGTAGAAATGATAAGTATAAGGGACGTCGACGCTGAAAAGACGCCTGAACGGGTAGCATGATCGCGCGAAAAGTGATAAAACATCTCCCTATCGCACTATTAGTAAGTGCGATAGGGACGGATGTTTTATCGCGCGATCATGCTACCAATGCAGATGTGAGGGGCCGTAATGTGTAAGTGTAATTTCTACGGACCAATGATTGTGATGATTATATTAAAATAAATGTCATTTTCTCTGTACGTAATATTTTTATTTTTGATTCCAGGGATCCTAAACATATAGAGCCGTAGCGCGTGGGACGTCGTAAAAAATGCCGATAATCTCAAATTCTATGATTCTAATCTAACACTTGATGACACTTATGATACAAGATAGTCGGAGTCTTTTATAAGGCATTGTTTTACTACGTCACACATACTGCTGGCTCTATATATGAACTGCGTTTTGATGGAGCGCCTGCAATCCAGTGGACTGACAGCACCAACAACGGATCCCTTTTAGGCTTTCAGTGGAGAAAATACAGTTTTATTTACTTATAGACAAATAAAATTGGATTTTCGTCTACTAAAAGCCTGTGAGGACCCGTTAGTAGGTACTATAAGTGCACTAGATTGCAGGTTTCATCTAAACCAGTAGGTACTACATACGAGATAATAGCTATAACAATACCTAGGATGCTAGCATTACAATATGTATTGTACTTGTTACAATAAACATAAAGCTAGCATTGCAATACGAATAGTTATCATTACAGTTCAGGTCGTTATGTTACATAAATTGATTAGTAGATACAGCAAAATATTTAGTAAACCCAAAAAAAAAAAGTGTTTATGTATACAAGATCGCATAGTAGTCCTTACGATCGATTTAGTAATGTAAATTAGTGACGTATGGTTCTAATTACATTGGTATTGTAACAGGCGCGTTATTTGCACTGTATTGAGTACTATGTTGGTTGGTCAGTTAAACTTAACGTCTAGTTGTCCTTAATAAAACGATAGGTAAAAATAATAACAAAACGGTTTTTGTAAAGTCAACAACGAGTCTTGCTGTCACGGTTGTTAACAGAAGTTCTAGTTACAGTAGCATTTTTTCTCGTATAGATAGCCAGATATTTCTCTGCGTGCGGTAGGGAAGGGTGAGCAACTGTGCCCAGGCGCTTTCTGAATTTTCCAGGGTTGCGAGGCGGACGCATTGGGCCAGACTTGACGCAACAGTCCGCCTTGCACCCCTGGGCACTCTTTTGAGTATGGGGGTGTTACTTTTTAATTTTGAAAGTGAGTTCCAGAGGAGATGGTTTGTCGGAGGTGTAGTAACTTGAGGGGTCAAGGGGCACTGAGATACACTCTGCATCTTGTGGACTTTGCCTAAGTGTATCTTCAGGCCCCTTTCTCCTTTAAAAAATCTTGCCTGGGAACAAAAGGGGCATCTTACTGAGGTCTCAGCCGATGTGGAAGGTTGACACACGCTGCTTCCGGCGTCGCTACTGCCATCGTTCATTGAAACAGTAAAAATTTAAAAGCTTTAATCAAAATAAAACACTATAGTCTTCACAAATGTCTTCAAAAAATTATACACTGTAGTCTTCACAGATTTTCAATATGATCGGCCAGGGGGCTACCGCCCCCCGGCGTCTACACGGTCCGATGTTGCCTGATGCTTCTGGAAGCTGGGGCGAATGGAGGTTGTGTTTCTGTTGTTCTTCTTGGATTTGTATTCTACGCAAAGCTAAAATTAACAACCACCACACAAAAATATAAAGGAATAGTTGGATTCACAGGAAGGAAACCTCAAAACGAACAACCTAAACACATGTCGCCTTAAATCTCCATCTTGGAATAATTTTAAAATTCACCAACGGTTTGACAAATTCAGATATGAATCACAGTTTTATTGTGTTTTTATTTCCAAAATCCAATAAAATTTTCAATCGTGCGGAATTTCATGTCTTGTCAGCTGACAGCTCGTTGACGTTTTTTTGTATTAAATTGATTACATTAGTTATGTCCAATGTCTTAAATTGAGTTTTTTGTTTAATTTAAGCAATATTGGAGACGTCGTTACCATCTGAATAAACCAAAATGCATTATAGCATGGTCATTGTTAGACATTTTTGGTGACACCGCAAACTGGAAAACTTTTGATAATTTCCCATTCTTTTACAATTCAAAGAAATTGCCTTTACAATTGTAGGTGGCGTGCCTCTCTGTCTACAATAATAATCTCTCTGTATACATCGTAAATGTCTAAAAGTAGCCCCAAAGTATGGTTTACGATGTAAAAAACTTATTTTGTTTTGAAATACCAGGGAAAACTGGTCTCTGTGTTCTGGTGACTGTAAAATCTGCGGGCACTGGAAGTTTGAAAAATCTCGGCAGTTGTCGCAACAATCGAAGCTTGTAACAGATTTCTGGCCATTTGTAACCTGTCTGCCGTCACTATGAACAGGTAGACGACTAATATCCCGTTCCAGGGTCGTTAGCCTTGGGATCAGTTAAGTTATACCATCACTTACAATAATAATTAAGTAACTGGTAGAAAATCAACTATGTAGCTATATTTTTCTTTTCCTTATTTTTTGGAATGCAGACATTTTTTAATTGCCAGTTTGAAAAACAAAATGAGGAATTCCAAAAAAGTATTCCGGTTTTCATGTTCTCGTTTTGATCTTCTATGTTTTATTATTCCATAACATCAGTAGGTGTACCTACCTTTCAACTCATTAAAACTATCCCAATTTTATTTTAAACTAGCTGATCCCGCGATCTTCTGTTTAACCAAAACCAAAAAAAGCGAAATAGGTCCAGCCATTCTTGAGTTTTTCTCAGACTAACGAACAGCATTTCATTTTTATATAGGTATGTGACATCAATCAACAAATAGGTTTTAAGTAAATACATAATGATCAAACAATGAATCTGCTAATATTGCGAATTGTAGAAGCTAAGAGAACGTATGACGTCAAGGCAAAAACTGCACCTCACTCTAGAAGACTCATAGACAACCACTTGTCGATTGACGTAAAAGAACAAAAAATATACACAACAAACAGAACAGAGGTCTGTGCCCTCACGGCTGGCGTAATTTCTGTAGTACCTATAAGTTTTTATGTTTTGAAGGAACTAGAAATATAGGTACCTACCTAAAGTAAACTATGTATAACGTCATTGCAGTAGGTATCTTACCGTTGAAACTGTTTATAACTTATATAATAACTTGTAGGTACGAAACGAAATGATATCTGCCTTTTTTAAAGGACTAATGATACCTACCAATTTACAGTTAAAAGCGCAAGAATGACAAGCCTGTTTCATACGAAAAAGTCAGTTCAGAAATTGTGCACTTTCCTGAGCTACAATTCGGAATGAATAATGTTATTTGTCTGTTGTGCAAGGACATTTTTTTATTTGGTCGTATACACGGTGGTGTTATCATATCATGTATTTAGATTAACAGGCTACAAATTGGAATCGGTATTTTTTGCCTTTGTTACAAAAATGCGTTAACCCTGGTCTCATACCACCGAATCCATATAACAAGTTAACGGTACTGAACCACATACTTCGCCCTTGTTTGGTACGCACAAAAATAATGACAGTTCGCGAGTGGCATAAATTACTGCAAATGATCAATTTGTTTGAGGGCCAGTATCTCATGACACTGACTGTAGGTAGGTACTGTTCAAATATTCATTAAACGTGTTAGTTTACAGTGTTGTCGATAAATAAGAACCATATGTATGTATATTCGGCATTTCCTCGTCAGGTCAATAGGCGATTTGTTCTTGCACGATCGACCTTAGAAGACTAAAGGCGCACACAAACATTTTGTATTAAGTAGGTACTCGGATGGGATCTGTGATGGATAGGTCGTTGTTAACTACGCAGTTTGAAATAAACTACATTTTATTAATTAAATGTCAGGTGGGTATGAGACGCGAATTTTTCTCACCTGGTTTCTCACGAACAATTTTGTGCAAAAAAAATCTGTAATCTTTAAAAATACCGCAAAAACGTGAGCACACGAGCTGCGTAGTTACATTTATTTTTAATTTTATTAATCTTGTTTAGTATAGGTATATCCACCACATCCACCTTTTATTTTAATGATCCCGTCAGCTAAATAAAGCAAAACAATACCAGCCTTGGGAAGAAGTCTCTCGAGTAGAAAACAAAAACATAGATACTGTAACAACTTTTAAAATAAATATCATTTTCATAGTTAATGTCAAGGTCATCAGCGTCCAGATGCTTGTATTGTAAGATCTGCCTATATTCTTGGAAATCAGGAAATTAGCCCCTCACGTGACTAGTGGAGATTGAAAAGACGTGGCATATCAGAGCCGTAAAGTATTTTACACCATTTTTACTCACTGTATTACACACTTGTATAAATTATTTCGTTAAGCTGTAATTTTTGGGCTGTTAGATAACTAATCTCCTTAAAAGATTGTTGAGCTTATTGCCTCCGACAAGCCGTTATACCTTGTTAAAGAATTAATCTCGTCCAGAATGTCTAACAACTGTTCTTATTCTGCGTAGATTTCTTTGTTATAAACCGCGTTTAGTGCTGTTTAGAATATAAATAATATATTACAATAAAAATATACCGTAGTGAGCCTACTAAGTAGTCGTTCCAAGAGCCAGAACTATAAACCCCGTGTTAAGCTTCAACATACATTGTTTACATTCAACTTAGATAATTGTATAATTGTTATTTAAATTATGTAAACGGTCGTGCGTACATAATGTCATTGTAACTTTGAATTTTATGATGAGCAAAAGCAATACAAGCGGCAAAAAACAATAAATAAACAAGATTAAGTACCTAGTTTGCTGAAAAGTGACGAAAGGTCCATTGGTACAAGCAAATTAAAATTAACAATGTTTCCGTGGTAAACAAAGTATTTGTTTATGATTAATATTTTATTCGAAATGAGGATGAATATGAATTTTAATGGGTGTTAGATATTTTTATCTAAATGCTATCAGTCTCTTAGGAAATAAAATAAAGCTGAAGATGGATCTGAGAATTTTCCTCTATTGACCCGTCTCTGTCGCAAGAGTATGAATTAAATATCTTACTATATAAGTTCTTACAATTATTATAATGTTACAAATGTCATCGTTTGTACAGACATGCAGGAAGCAAAGATAATTGCTAAAGTATTTTGTAATGACCGTACGTAATTTCAAATAAAGCACATATAATGTGTACATACAAGGAACAAGATAAAATATAAGACTACATAAAGTATAATTGTTTTTTATATTGTGTTTAAAATTATCTTTTACACTCCCCGACCTTGGTGTACATTTTAATCTCCGTTCTACATCGAATAGACTGCACAAATGCATATGTTCTCTGATTGCACTTTGTCTGTCGGCTTTGACATTACAAATTGATTAAACATATAATTGAACACAAATGTATGCACATATTTTCATGACTTCCTTTCAAGATTAGCTTTATTCGATCAATAAAAATAAAGAGTATTTAGCTGTATTTAAATCTTACGGTTTCAGTCTCAAAAACCTTTGTATAATGGATGTAAATGAGGAGGTTAGATAGGCAGTGGCTCCTTGTAAAAAAAATAGTACTTAGCTGCATCTGTTAAGACTGGAAGCCAAGCCCAACATAGTTGGGAAAAGGCTTGGAAGATGATGATGACATCGGCTGAATTTTTGACTACCCACTGTTTTGTTGGTATTTCTTGTATCCTTCAAAACTACGCTAATTAAAACACGAATCAGTTCTTTTAACACTAATTATTATCAAAACGCCTTCTAACCAAACATAATCAAAACCTTCCGTATTGATTCGAGACTAGCAGTTAGATTTCCGTCTCAATATTAGTCTAAATCTGTGTGCTGTGTCAATATTGTATTACGCAAAATTCACAGTTGTACGTTACTAGCGTACAAAGTCCAACTTGGTAACATTCTGACTGATCCAAGCAGTTTACCTTGGTCAGTGCAAAGTCCAAAACCATATTTAGACATTAAATAGGCAATATTTATTACAAGAATAGATTTTTTATTGCTCATTTTGATTCACGACTTCGTGAACTCTGGAGTGTGAATAACTCTTTATCGGAGAATAAAGTTCACGGGACAACCGGTTCAAATATTAAAGTACAATGTGATATCCTATTGAACATCCTTATTAGTATTTCTAGAATGTTCGATTACCATAAATAATTACATAGTAAGTACTGTTCGAATAAGCTTAAACTGTAAAATTAAAGGCACGTACCAAATATTATCTTAACATGGAGTATTTACTCAGTACACAGTACTTTTTAAACAAATCGGCCAATTAATTGTGCATTACAACTTCTCAGATCGATAAACCTTTAAAAATTAATACATTTCGAGCACTCATATAAATAAATTGTCGCAAAATGTTCCAGTGATCGATACACAAGGCTGTGTGCTCACCTCGTGTATAAGTTATAACATAAGTGAAAATATAAACAGACCTCCGAGCGCTCGAGTTGTGTAAGAAATGACTAATGGTAATGAGGCGGTACAGACAGTTTGCCAAATTGATGCTATAATATGTAACACACGTATGTTTGAGCATGTTATGGTATTGGTACTGTTTGCACCTGATCTCTTTACAGTTCGATGGATTTTGTGTTGCATTCCTCCTGAGGGATTACGAGGTTGGGACATGAGAGAATCGACGCGGCGTCAGCATATTAAACCAGTACTACAATTTGATCCCAACTCCTTGAAGCCCGACTAGCTTGAAGGTGTCAGCCCTAAGTTTGACTCAAATAAGCCGTTTTGCAGGTTTGCAGGCAAATACATACATACATTCAAATTGAGTATGGTTGACCTTATCATTAAACAGAAGCTTTCAAGTCCCAGGTGTGGTATGAAGACCAAAGAGATGGTATATGATAAATGTCTTTGACGGCTACTTTTGAGACACAAGTTTATAAGCTGCACACATTTTACATCAACCAATAGCACACCATCAAAGCTGTTGCATATGCTATACCCACCACAACTTCCGCATCTATCAGCAATGATGTTCGACAACGGCACTCGGCACACATCAGTGATGCCAGTACTTTCTCTCCTCGTTTCACAACGTCGAGGTTGCGACAATCAAATATTTTTTGACCTCCACTAACAACTGCGCAGGTCTTTGAAGTATTTCCTCTAAGTTTGGGACTTTGTTTGATGTCTATGTTGTTTGTACGTCGTCTGCTACTGGTCATCTTCGGCCTTAAGCTGTTATGAAGGTTGTATATCCATGAGTTTTAAGGTTGACTTCGACAGTCCTCTTTAAGTTCAATTACCGCACCTGTGGTAAGTGAATTTACTCATATTTTTCGTCTGTATTTCATGCTTCGAGCATTCAGTAACCAACTCACTTAAAATAATTAGCCAAAATGGGAAAGGTGAAAATTACCATTATGAGATATCGTCTTTTAGCGACCTTCAGCGACTTATAACAGTATGCAAATTGCAGAATTTCCGTAATATTTGTCGAAGAATTTCTGCACACGGCGCAATATAACTATTTTAGCAAACAATTTATGAATGCCACAGTCGCTACTTAATGCCCATTGATATTCACAATGTGTGCTATTTTATTAAGTACGCAACACAAAGAATAATAGAAGACAATGTAAAATATTACACATGTAAGATATGTCCAATAAAAAAATACTATAAGAATCATACAAGTCTTTTTTATTACTTACATTCAGCCTCAAAATAAATATTACATCATATATTTTCACAATAGGCCATCTGTAACGCCAAATTACATTAGCTCATTGTTTATCTATCAATTTCAAAGCGGATTCTTTGTTTTCTTTTTAATTATTACGCGTTCGAGGAAATTGTTAGCAAACATTGTGTATTTAATATGGTACACACGACACTATATGTACCTATTAAGAGTCAGGAACTGTTCACGTGAGAACTATTTACTCTAGCTGTTTAACGAGACCAACGGTTAGATGATTGTCAATATCGACGAAGTCTGGAAAGTTCTAAACCACCTGCTCAATTTCGTACTGCGGAATAAGTGGTGATACTTAATTACATAGTGTGTTTGCTCAAATCTCGTAAAGTCGTCTACATAATTATTGATATTTGCTAACAAACTGCGTAGCTTTTTTAGAATTAGGCGCGTTAAAAATGGACCGTGAATAAATGTTTATTTCTGTACTTTTGTCACGCACTTTATAATTTAACCGGTTCTTAAATTATTTTTAGAAAATGCCAGAATTCCAGAAACTTCCGTGTTTAAAAAAAACTACATAATAATAGGATAAACAGTAACATTAAAATAATAACACACTACAGCTCACTTAACCCTTGGAACGGGACGTTATTTTAAAATCAGAATAAGTTGGTTGTTAACCGTGGATCTTACCTGACCGGTTCTAAACCAGCCAGTCAGTTTGACGTCAGAAACTGCGTAAAAGACACACTATGTTTTATGTATTTTTATAAATACAGTTGGCTTACTAAATATAGATCTTTATTTATCGAAAATACCCAAAACCAAAACAACTTTATTTATAGATACTAACATAAAGCGTATATTGATCAAGATAAAAAATGTTTTTGAAGAGTATTATTTAATCGGAGCCTTTTGTTGTGATATATTTTGAAACGTAACTGTATGCAAAAAGTTTGGGTTTTCCATTTTGGATATCAATGGGCTTTTCCCTCTAATCCGTATGATGGATGTAACACAGCAGTGTTCAATTCAATTTCTAAGAATACTCTGGACGTCTATAAAACCTCATTTGACATCATTTCTAAAGAAAAAGGTCAAAAGTTATGATGCTTTTCCTGCATCGTTTTACGCATGTGCATATTCCTAATTTAAAAATCAATTTACAGTTATATCCAACGGTACTTTGATTAATCTGCTGTGTTTGTATAAATCTTTCAGTAGGTTATGATGACACCTGCTTATTTAGCACAAATAAGTGATTTAATATGGCTTATGTTCAGTTGTTCTGCCTAAAGCGTTATTTGATTCCAAATCGCAGAACTCTCTATCCTTTCTCCTGTCAAACTTTTAATATCTTCTCATTATGTTTATTTGCACTGAAGTGTACTAGAATGTGTACAAAATACAAAAGTAGGTTATATTAATTGAGCTCAACCTTGACCGCCAAATCAGTTTGATACGTCAATAAACCAAGGCTCTGGTCATCAGGTAATCGTTTCTGTTAATGTAGGTCGTGGTGAAGGAGTCCTGATCAAAAAATAACGAACCATAGACTGAATATTCAGTTTCAAAGAGAAAGACGACCTTTTTGTTTGGCTGCACCTTCTCCACACAGTTGTAACATGTATGTTCCTAAATCAATACATGCAAAGGCACTTTACGCAAATTAATACCCAGATCACATGAGCATCGTCCCCACAAGTCGCTGGGTGCGCCGAGGGCCAGCTTCGTGGCGCAACTCGGATGCGCTCGCGCCGTCCTCACGTGAACTAGAGGTCGAGCCCCCCACTCGATACAATGTAGGATAGTACTGAGGATTGTTTGTAAATAAACGATCTTTAACTCGATGACATTGATCTATTCATTGATAAAACGATTATCGATTGTTTCGGTTTATAGTTCGGTGTTGGACTAGACACGGGGTAGACTTAACTAAAATTGATCAGACGTAAGTGTTAGGAGATATGACTGTTAGTCTAGCCAGCGTATGACCTTCAGAAAACCTGAACCCCAAAGCAATATCCAGCCAGTCTTCTGCAAAAAAGTCATTATGCAAGCGAAACAGTCAATAGGTATGAGACAAAGACATATGTCATTAATTACCATATTTCACACTAAAGTATATGTTAGTTCGGCGATCCGGTGTCATCCAGTCTAGAAGATTTATACATTACCTACAAAAACATTGACATACTGTAGTTTGCTTGTAAGAATATTAACCGTTCTGTTGGCCAAACAAAAGCTTATTCAAATTAGGTGAGGCAAAACAGGTGGTCATTTAGTAACATGTTAAAAAGATAAGGAAAATCAAAATGTATTTATTACTGATTACATAATAGTCTTCTCTGAGGAGTAGGTACCTAATTGGACTAAAAGTGCGAAAAGAAGCAGCAAGTTTACAATTGATTCAAATCTGCTCAGAAATGTTATGTCTACTACTCGACAATGATGGCAGACGACAGACACAACTGGAAAGCCATGAAGCACATTTGCCAGTTTCTTTGGAATAGCACCTTCCGTACCTAATTAGTGGGTCCCTAAAATACCAGGAAGAGCTATTCCGCCATGTTTCATCAAGTAACAATATTTTATAATTTTGTAGAATGCAATTCGATCAGCAGACAGTTAACCAACATTCAAACCAATCACTAAGACCCCCATAAAAACCCACAAACTTCTATAGAAAACTGTAATACCCATTCCAGAACGTTCCGTTCGTTCCTGATTCAATTATCGACAGTGAACCGTCTCCGCCCGCATCATACGATGCACACAAAAGAACCATTCATATCCCTATTAGTGGCGCGAGTAATCTTCACTTCCCACCAGGATAAAGCCGTTCACTTCATGCCCTAGTTTCAGGCCGTAGGTCAGATGTAGAAGCTTCCAGAACTTTCTATTTCATCATATCGGTAAAGGAAACAAGCCTAGAAGACTGTCAGAGCTATAAATATGATAGAGGACAGAAGTCAATCGACAATCATTTTTGGTTCATCGGTTTTCAATAGCTAAGGTAAAGAAACGGCTAGAACAAATCCCACTAATATTAAATACATGGTTTAACAACAACGACGAAATAATAAAAACTAAACATTATAAACAGCAGATAAACGCAGTAATTAATGAATACTGCCTTGATACAATAAATATAATAAACTATGGAAGCTGTATACAAATAATGCGGTAAGGTGGAAGTTTTCTATAATTAGTACCTACTGTCTGACCTATAGTAGGGAAACAATGCACTATTATGACATACCTACTTTTCCTTGACAATTAATATTACAAATGATGATTACGATTCATTCATTTTTGCTGAAAGAATAAAAATCTTAGTTCATTTCCTTCCTTCTCTTACTATATTGAGTCATCTATAGTTTTACCCTGAGCATTGTTGCGAAATTCATTGATTAGTTCGAGTTAATTCATTCTTAACTAATCAATTGACAACTTAGTCATTTACTTTATAGCCGATTGAGAGTTCTGTTAGTTGATAAACATAGCAAATTACTTCGCAATCATTCTCGGCTGCTTTTCTCATATTCATATGTAATAGCAGACAGCATCAATGTACACGTAACTACTTACATACTAATGTACTTAGTTTGTGGATGGATATAGGTAAGGTGTAAGTGTATAAGGTGTCATCTAATACTTGTAAAGAGCATCTAAAAATATAGTAGATACTGGAAGTCCCTGCATTGTTGTTGCAGATTAGATCTAATAAAAAACCACACCATGTAACTACCGTCGTCTCCGGTCAGACCAGACTGGGACAACCAATCTAGACGGCAAAAAACTGAACAAGAAATTCCACAGTAAATCCATATTGAATTGTAAAACTTTGGGTGATGGGTTTCCTAGAGCCAGTCACTTGTTTCTAAGTCTACAACAAACAATAACAATTTTCTTTTATTTCCATTTTAAAATTCTTTGTCAATACATACTTGAGCACCTTTGAACTCTGACAGTCAAGGTTTTTGTCAAACCGTGAGAATGAAGACCATTCGCAGTTAAATAATGAATAGATTACAAACTAAGTTTAAAGAATATCGATTTAAAAACTTTATTTTTGACAGCCGTTTTCCCGCGGTTTTGAGTTGCTTCCCATGGGAATTATCGCCACTGTTGGGATAAAACATACCCTATGTTACTCGGAATGAGTGTAGCTTTCCAACAGTGTTTATTTTTCAATCGGTTCAGTAGTTTAAGAGCATTTAGGGTGCAAACAAGCAAACAAAAAACGTTTATTCTTTATTATAAAAGTAAATTAAATATTCCAAACACGGTTTTTTATTTCGTGGAAATGGTCTTCTGTACATTTTATTCGCCATACCGCAATTTGTTAAAGACAGTCGTACGATGTCGCGCGATGTTACATCACATTGCTTCCTGTTGCAAAATACTATTGTGCATGCATTCAGTGTCGTTCAATTGTGCCTTTGAACTTCACGAATTAAAAAAAAACAATTATTTACATATTCGTGACTTGTGTTACTATGACAACCACGGTGAATTACTTCAATAACAAAGTTTGGTTTCAAACAAACAATCAATTTTAATTTGCAAAAAACTCAACAACTTGAATATTAATTGGTATTGAATAAGTATTCCGTGACATAATTGTGTAATCAATATGTATTGTTTGAATCTAAATATAAATTAAAAAGCCAAATTACAATACGTAGGTACGTCCTAATTGTTATTAGGTGATCTTCACACTGCCCCGCATCACGCTGCATCTTGCGTGTCGACGCACCTACGCGCGTTCCTGCGGGAGTGCAGATCTGCATCATCGTGCGGGCTTTTCCCGCACTTACGCGCGTAGGTGCGTTTTGTAAATTCACGCACGGCGACTTCCATTTTCAAATATACACGTCACGCCCATTCAAAATCACGCGCGGCACTGCGGGATCAGTGTGCCATACCATGCGTCTCGCCCCGCACCTACGCGCGGAGGTGCGTGTTTCTCCGCATGTATGTGCGTGATCTGCATGAACGCGCGTGGATGCATTTTCAGTGTGTTGGACTATGCGTGTTTTCCATACAAACGGAGATATTTCCATACAACGGAAAAAAACGCATCCACGCACTACGCTGCATCATGCGGGGCAGTGTGATAATCGCCTTAGGTATTTCACTGCCGAAACTTACAAACATGCACTTAATATGAACTCTTTCAGCATGGACAAACACGTGAGTTGATGCAATAATGCATACCAAAATAATGATGACAAAATGATGCCCGTTTTTAGGTATTTTCCTATCATTTATGAACATTTATTCTAAGTAAATATTGTAGTGATTTGCTAATGTATTCTTACAATAAAATGATGTAAAGTTTGAAAGTTTATTTGTTTAGTATTATGGTTTTAATTTTCACCTCAACTGCGGGCTACCATTCAAAGACGCCGTGACAATTTTTTCATACAACAAGTTCACCGGTCGTTCGCTGTTTTCGATGAATGTGAAAATTCTAGCATAATACGCACGGAATTACGCAAAAAATATGATATCATGGAAAAATCAACAAAAGAAAAAATTGTATTGTGTACATAGTTTTCAAGTAATTTTCCTTCAGCGACGTGTTATACCTACTTATTTTTTCTGCACACTAAGTATTGAGTGTCTGGAATAAATAACGACTTGTACATAATTATTATCTAACGATAATAACTTGTTACGCCACTAGACAATGAAATCAATAATTTCTAGATTCTCATAGAATTTGTGAAGAAAAACGAGAATGAATGGAAAAAGCCCGCTTCGTCAACGTACTTACACGTTATCCAAATTCAGTCATCATCAAATATCGTGATATATTACGGCCATAGTACTTACTTACCTTATTTTACAGTAAGTACATCCGAACTAGGATCTGTTACTTACATGTTAATTAAGATTAAACAGTCTATACGTTAGTAACCTATTGATAGTTTTTTGTTTTTCGCGAGATTCGTGCGATGACCCACGCGTTTATTTCATTCACGGAAAATTTTATCCGGTGTGATGACGCCTTTATGATAAATAGTCTTAATAGAACGATAATTTGTTCTGCTGACTAGGATTTCCCACCTGCTTAAAGGAACTATTCGACACACTTGTAGCTGCTTAAAAGTCATAATGAGCAAAAAAGTCAACTTTTAAATTCCTTAAAGCGAAACATGGTAAGTGATGGTAAGCGAAAAATATATACCTAGTTTTCAATTATGAACCAAAGATTAATTAAATAATACTGTTTGGAGACTTTATTACCTCACATTATCATCTTCTAATCCTAATTCATAAACGTCTCCTTAATTACCTCCATACATTTTTTGTAGATTAAGTATAAGTTTATTTACACAACTATAGCGACTTCTAGAAAGATATTTTTTGCGAAAGTTACGTAAGTGTATTTAATAGTAGTGGCAATGCTAACAATGGAAAAACAAACAGGCGGGACCTTATTAACGCTAAGGATAATATTAAAACTACTACATAATTTGTATAAAATATTTAATCAAATAAATAAAAGTTATCAAGTCTTGCAAGCCGGAACAGGTGATGCCTACAGGGCAGTACAGGGAGTTCTAACCAGAGTTCAGAACATTTTCCCTTTATAAAACAGTTAACCAACAAACTATCTGCAACTGACAGTTGCTAAACTTCGATGATTGAGCAAAGAATAGTAGATTGGTATTATATAACAGCTGCAATATACCTACTATAAACCCATGAGAGTACATTCATACCGGTTTCCATTTGCCCAATAATCTACATAATATGCTATTGCAAGTTCTCACCTAAGTAAGCAACGAGGTCTCATTATTAGTAGCCCCGTAAAACAAAAGAAAAAAAATAAGACAACGAATACAACTATATACAAAATTAACCATAACGTTACATTTCTTAAAGATAAGTTGTCACATTTTTTAAATTTACCTTTTTACTTGGTTGTACAATCACATTAATCTTAAGAGTTGGAGATGGAAAATGAGAGTCAATTTTTTTGTGTGGTTCGAACAAACATTCTGCTTACGCCAGATTTAAGAACAAAGTCCTGTTTGAAGACAAAGTTCTAAAAAAATACGTCCACTAATCAATCTATAGAGCCTACATATTTACGTTAGCTCTTAGCTAATATTTAGCTTAGCACATCATTATGTATGTAAGCAAGTACAAAATGAATTACGGACGAACGAAGTCCAAAAGGTAGATTTGTTTCAAAACAAATGAATTAACATATTTTACATACACAACAAAGCGGGGTCGATCGAGGTTAGAATTACCTTTGAATAGCTAAACTCGGTTAAATTTTAATGACATGACCGGCCATTTCCTGATCTCTATAAAAATTAAGTTCATGGAATGTAGATGACACATTGTTAGAAGTTTCGCAAGCATTTGGCGCTAAAAATCCGTCGAAAATTTAAATTCAAGGACCCTTACAGGGTTAGGCTAGTATATTGTTTCATGACTCGTTATACATTTAAAGAATACAAACTGAGATATCTTTCTTGTATTATTACTACTACTATGTTAATGGGTGAATACTTGAATCACTTAGTGATATTGATTACACACATTGTCTTGCCACAAGACATCGCAAGCAAGATTGAAAAACTTTTTTGCACAAAAGGCTTTCAAGTTTCATAATAATAGAGGTATACATATGTATATCTACAAATGTGATGTTGGACAAAAAGTATTAAAAAGAATCCGATTTAAGATTGGATTCAATTTATCAAATGGCTCTTCCACTTTTCAGACACGAATATTTTTCTCAAAAGGTACCTAGATAACCTACTAAGTACAAAAATAAAATACTGTTTATTTCTGACATTAAGTAATTTTCTTGCGGCGCCCACTGAAGATAAACTTGCCATAAGACAAGCGTGCTGACCATAAAGTTTAAAAGTTAATTTATACTGAACTTTAACGACATAGTAAATGACTAGGCGGTCTATATGACTTACCTTGTCTTACCATAAATGCTCATTAAAAAAAACCGGAACCGCAGGAACTTTAATCATTTCCGCACTTCCTTTGTGATCAGCATGCTTTTTTAATCCACCTTTTTTGCTATTTTTAGCATTTTATTTATTTTTATATATTTTATTAATACAGTCTTCCTGACTGCGGGACTTATTGACATATTGACCGGCCTCGAGGCTGTGATCGACCGAGCCTCTGTGTCGAGGGTGAACCAATTACAGTGAACTGATGTTTCTAGAAGCATTCTATTTGTAAACGAGTTTTAACTAACTGGTAAATAAAAAAGTAATAAAAAGTGAGCAATAAGGAATTGTTCAATATGTAATATGTAATGCAATAATGTGAACAGCGCAATTTTTTCATCATAATATAATCTTCATACGAAATATCAACGCTCACACTTTCTAGAAATGATCCACAGTCGTTTAATTATGAAAGATATTAAAATATCTGTAATATCGATTGACCGCAAACCATTTATAGACATTATACAATTAAAATGATCTAATGATCGATATACATAGTTTATCTAAATTACGGAAAAGTAATATGGAAAATATTTTTGAAAATTACCATTGGGTACGTGATTAGTGCTTTCTGTGAACATTACCCTTCATAGTAGAGATACTTGTATGGGTATATAGGTCAGCAAGTAAACCAGGGCGTCGGACCAATAACCTGTTACTTACGCACCGTTAGCCCCTCGTACATCACGATATACAAATCTGCTACAATAAGTATCATGGTTCCTCTCAGTCTACCGCAGTTCAGATACGTAAGGTAGACTTACTAGTGCCATACATCATCTGTCATTGGTATTGAGCGTCTCATTGAGGTGGTAAGATTACCTACCTCAGCTGGTTTTGGACATCCAGCAAAGAAATTTTTTGTCCCAAGGTAGTCCTGCTCTTGTTTTGAGTTGGTAACTCTGTGGTACTGGCGCATGCTGGTAACCTTAAGAGTGTTCCGTGTGCTACAATTTACATAATTTGTTTAAGATACGAATGACTACAATATTATTTAGATTGGTAGTAAAAATTGCACTCATCAAGCAGGAAAAACACAGATGACTGATTGTTTGAAAGATGATACCGACTACAGTTTTTTTATGTTGCAAGAACTATTCAATTGTTTTTATTGTCACATGTACCTACTTCTACTTTAGATATATCTATCTCACGGGTTCCTAGAAATGTCAGCATTACTTTGGCCTTAACTTGACTGGGAGTAAGAAAGGAAAAGGGATTATGAAACGGGGTCCATCTTTTACTTGATGATTCATCAAAAAAGTTCCTATGTCATCATCCTCCGAGCCTTCTTCCCAACTTTGTTGGGGTCGGCTTCCAGTCTAAGCGGATTCAGCTGAGTTCCAGTGCTTTACAGAAGCGACTGCCTATCTGACCTCGTCAACCCAGTTACCCGGGCAACCCAATACCCCTTGGTTAGACTGGTGTCAGACTTACTGGCTTCTGACTACCCGTAACGACCTACGAAAAAAGTTCCTATGTAATGATAAAAATATTTGTCATAAGGTTTATATTTTAGATATGACATACTATGTGTATCTATGGTGATATCCGGCCCACACTATAGTGATAATTGTTTGACGTAAGTAAAACGTAATCTAATCACTACATTCAGAGGAGCGGAAGTTTTAGACGCTTTCGTATTTGGTCACATACAAATGCTATTTAAGCTTTTATGGTAAGAGCCTAATATAGCCATGATGTTGGCTTTGTGGGCTTCACATCACAATGTATGATATCGGAGTTTGTATGTCCTTAGGTATCAATGACCAGGTTGTTTTAAAATTAGTGGGCATGCTGAACCTTTGAGAGAACTCATATTTTTTTAAGTTTTTTGTGGGAATACGATAAAAATTAAAAAATACCAAGTTTGTTTGTATTACCACCTTCCCGGTAAAACTGCTGAACCACATTAATGAACGAATCATAGGCTCCTAGGCAATCGAGGCAACGAGATAGATAGGATTTGGATGAACCCACGGGAAAAGGTAGAAAGAGTTATTTAGCGATTACGTGATTGAACAGGGGCCCGATTCTCCTAAGTTAATAATGTCAAAATCGAATAGAAATCGAATCGCAATATAATCGCAATAGCAGTTTTAACCATATCGGGCATTCTGCTACTAATAAAAGACCAATCGTATTCGATTGACATTTGATTGGTCTGCGATTGGTCTGATATTTTGGTGATTTTGGTCTATACGGTAGTTTGCTGTACAATCATTTTGCAATCGTAAATCATTTGCAGACAAAATGATTCATTATTAAATGACAGAAAAGGATAAAAACGTTTATTTCAAAGAAAAAATAGCGGAATGCCACATACGCTTCAATCGTAATCGAGTCGGGATTGGATCTCAGTCGAATCGAGTCGAACGTCAATCGTATGCGCTTAAGTAAAATTAGGAGAATCGGGCCCCAGGATACACGCAATATTAAAGGTTTAGTACGATAATTTGGACCATAATTCCATCGGGGATGTAACTCAGTGGTAGAGTGTCTGCTTCGCATGCTGAAAGTCCTGGGTTCAAATCCCAGCATCTCCAAATTGTTCTTTTTTTATTATCTTTTTGTTATATAAAATCAATGTTCTTCTTGTCAATTCCTTTTGTAATTTAGGTATTAACTTGCACGTCAAAATATCAATGGTTACGATTGCCTATAATTTATTTACCTCTAGTAAAATATAATAAAAAAATCAAAGAATCTGTCAGTTAACATTTAAAATTGATATCTCTATCATTAATTAACAATTAAAATATTTTTTTACTATAAATACTTTTATTTTAACATCAATCGATACTGGGTAGTTCAACGACCTTTCAAATAAATACCTTCCTGATTGCACGAATTAGCAACACTATAAAGTTTTGTTTGTATGTTTGCGCAATTAATAACACTGCGAACGTTAATTGTTATTGCCGCAATGATCAGTGTTTTATTTAGAAAATTGCATCATTTCCAATAAAACAACCTTCACACAGTAGTTTACATAATGTACCGCCAGCGCCATCTATCGAGTTGTGTTTGAAGTTCTGTATTAAGTATAGCGCCATCTATGAATGTGAAGTGACAAAACACATAGTTTAACCATAGTATAGTAAGTTCAACTCAGTCGTGCGCGCGGCCTTATGTGTGGGTAACCCTTGTACATATACAGTGACTTTGTGTGCGTGACAAGAGGTACAGTCGGGGACAATACAGTTATTTAGGGGTTGTATACGGGTGTTTAAAGAAAAATGGTTACTACGTAATTTAATGTTTATTTATTTTTAATGATTATGAATCGCTGTTTGAAAAATCAAATGATAAAATTTCGGATTTGCTACTCTCCAAGGTGAATTATAAATTCTGTTTCCATGTCAAAATGTCTATAGTATTCTTCTTTTTTCTTTTTTACATGTCGACAAGTATTACGCCACATCCCTTCATCAATTTGACTTAAACGTTCATTTATGAGTTTCATTATTTTGTTATGTTGGTCGACATTATGCGAAGCAATATAATTTTTTAAAATTCCCCACACATTTTGTTTACATTATTATACTAGATTGTACCTCTTTTTACATTCTTAGTCCACACTTTTATTTATTGTCCGCGTACACCGAGCTAGAAACTATGTACTTAAGGAGTATTTAATTCTTAGATACTATCAATGTCAATTTGAAAAGACGTATGAGAAAATAATGAAAAACTATATTTAATAATAAAAAGCTTTGAATGTTGTTTTATTTTTTGAAACGCTTTATCTGACTCCTTAATAATTTCTCCGTGAATAACTAGTATTTTCGTAAACGACTGTACCCATAACAAAAAGTGATAAGAACACGTCATGCTCGGACGACGTCACTGTCACACGAATGAAAGTTGTATATTTACAAGCCGACGCACACATAGGGCCGCGCGCAAATCTGAGTTGAACTATCTATAACTATTATATAATCTGTCGTTTAACTTACCTATAAAATACTGACTGCAACTTCAGTTTATTTTCAGGCATTTTTTCCCATAAAGTACCTAAGCTACATTATAAGAATTAAATGAGCAAATCGTGCAGTTAAGGATTAAACTGCTCCTAAGATAGGAGGTCTTTCAATGCCAATCCACACTCCTAACCCCTGGATAATTTTTAACACGAAATAAAACCACATTCTTGGAATAATATTTTAATGAAAATTCAACTAAACGTATAAATCTTATTTATACTTACAATAAACAAGTAAAGTGGATAAATATTTACATTTAGCTGGGGGGAGCGTCGCATATTGCATTTTCCCCCCAAAATTGCACTAACAAAAATATGGAAGCCCATATACATAGACTTCCTTACCGTTCGGTCGCTGGTTGAGACTTTAAAAACATATTTTTTTATAAAATTCAAGACAATCTCCTGGTTTTTTAATGAAAAAAAAAATAAAAAAGATTCTCCTAATTATAAGATCACGAAATAATTAAGAAAGAACGAATAAGTACTTAATTTTAATTAAATGTAATGCAAACATCGAATGCATTGTTTCTTATTTAATTCAGGTCACGCAGGTTTAGGTAGCAAGGTGGGTATATTTTTCTAAAAGTCTTAATTATTCTCTCTTATGTTTAAAAGAAAAGTTAATTCTAAGTAATTGATACTGTTTTCCGTATAAAAAAGGATTAAAATATTCAATGGAAGACATCAGTCTAAAATGGAATTGCAATGAATGTTCTCCGTATTTCAACGACACCTTTCTTAGTTAATTAATTCCTCAGTTATTTTATTCGTCCACATTTCATGATTAATTTTAAATAGAATCAGTTTATTTCAGCCATTAATGTAATAATACAATGGAGTAAAACATAAGCCCAGAGGTTGCAATCATCGAAAACGACGACATAAACAAGTGACGATCTGAACCAGCGACCGACCGAACACAGTATAACGAGTAAACATTGTATAAGTTTAATTATTACAAGATATAATAACGCAGTCTTAGTACGCCGTGGCCACAGGTCGCCCTTACCCTAGTGAGACCGCTCTAGTCTATACTACGGCGCTACTCGATACAAACGCTACCCACAGAATTGATAATAAATGGAGTAACTACAATACATTGCTAATGTCACTTGAAGCATCTTGATGTTTCTCAGACGCCAATTATTTGAATGTACCGGGTTGTGTCAGCACTCCATTTATTTCCTAATCTTTGTCACTACCATAGAACATCTAACCTGTATGTGCGACCGTCGTTGTAGCACTACCGTTTGATATGGCACTAATATTGCATGTTCAAAACACTGGTCAAAAAGTCCTTAAAGAAATATCCAAAAAGGTCAAAAACTTTGAGTAAGTACCTACAACAAATAAAATACGGTCATTTTTGAAACCTACTAACCATTCTTGAAAGTAAATTACTAACCATATATGTAGGATCTGGTAGGAATAAGTTATGTACTAATGAGTTCCTTGCTTATTTTTCTTTCAGTAGAGCTACAAACCGACGTCAATTACGATCTAATCTAAGTACTACTAATAAAATGACACTACGAGTTAATATGGAAGATAATGAAAGTGGCCTCGCCTATGCTGAATAACAACGCTACACTAAATAACCGACAGGCTGACTAGAACTTATGGAGGGACTAGAAAACGAGTATTTGGAACTACTTGCCGGTCACGCTTAACTACCTCTATGTAGGATATTTACTAAGTAGGATGGTACCCTCTGTGATATATATTGGTTGGTAATAAATACAATGAAACAGAATTTAAAAAAATCGAGATTAAGGGCAATAAGGGGGCAGTTGCACCATTTAACTATAACGATAACCAAACCGTAACTAACAGTAAACTGACCGCTCATTGGTCGAACCGGCGATTTGACAACTGAAACGATTCGGCTACCCTTATATCTGGTTAATGTTGCAACTCGCCGTAAAATCCTTGTTATATTTGCCATCTAGAACCTCTGAAAAATTGTTGCTACGTAGATCTTATGTGAATCACATAAGAATTTTGTCGTTAGAATTCTCATAAAAACCACCGTCTGTACCAGAGGGTTAAATTATAAATAATCGAATAATTGACTCAAATGTTAACAAACAATAAAAACTTAAGTACTTACAACTAAGATGATTTGGCTAACGATATAAGACTATCTACAGTGACACAATTGAATAAATCATTGTTAAATGCTTAAACGTTAAAATATTTAATACTTACAAACCAAGACTTTTCAACAAGGACTATTAACTTAGGTACAGGATCAAAATCTTTTAGTGGTCATCACTCAGCTCTTTCTTTTCGATATTATTTGAGAAATAACATCGGATTACAATCCGTGGAATAGATAAAAGTCAGAGTATAAAATTAACAGACTACGAAGAAAGTATTTCATATTTATTTTTAGCAACTTTGCAGTTCATCCAAATATCGTGTCAGTTATGGCCACAGGATGAGGCAGAAGTATTTCAATAAATTAATGTTTGAATGCTTATGAAGAAAGTATTTCTACATACTTGAAAGTCCTATTATTGTCATTCAATATCTATTCCGGATTTAAAGAGCTCAGCGATAGCACTAAAGAAATTATCAAAAAGACATCTAAAACTTTGGCATCGTTTTGCGTGATTCGGCAAAAACTACTTGATATCTAAAAGAGGTCTAATACCAAGGAGCTCATAAGTATGACTGGATACCAGACTTCATATAACAACTTGATGCACTCGAACTTTTTTACTTCTTTAACCTTACAAACTTGGTAAAATCTGTGCCTATTTACACATGACGAAGTTCAAATCCAAAAACTTAAGATAAAATTCAAATATTTTGTTCTCCCATCACTCACAAAATTCACAAGTATTACTCTTTAGTTTGGTCTCCAATCACACTAACTACAAGCTCCTTGTCTAAATACCTAGGAATGCGGGACGGGAAGGGGACAGTTTGGCAGCTATAGGGAGTCCAGTCTCGTCCTCTGCACCGCTAGCAGTGCTGACTGTTGTTGTAAACTCTTGCGAAGACCTTCCAAGGTCTGCAGGACCTGGGGACAAGAAGTAACTTTGTAAGAAGACGTGCATAACAAAATTGTTGGACGTCATGAAGAAAATTAATGATTCTGTTTCTAACTTCAATTAGAGTTATATGTTACTCGGTATATGCTACAAAATACATCACATCTATTTTGACATTTCATGCAATTTTACGACAAAAGGTTGGTAACAAAGACAAAAGACGATCACGGAACAACATTGCGTGGAGACTAATCTCATTCCTTGCATGAGAACTAAGAAGAGAGTAAGTACAACAGACATTTACAAGCAAAAACAAACGACGATCATACAACATCGTGCTCGGGAATCTACCTCATTCCCGAGCATAAGAAAAGAGCTAAGAAGTTAGTTCTACTGACATTCACAATGACAAACAAAAGACGATCATATAACATCATGCTTGGGAGACTAACCTCATCTCGTGCATAAGCCTTCCTCTTGGGGGGTTCGGAGTGGGGTCTATGGTCAGGCAGCAGGCGGGGAGCAGGCGGCGGCGCGGCGAGGGGCGAGCGGCGCGGCTGCGGCGACAGGCGGCGCGGCGGCGGGGGCGAGTTGGCGCGCATGAAGTTCGTCAGGTGCGTGCGCTCCGGGCTGCGCCGCGGCGCCTCCGTCTGAGCACAACGGGGGACCACGGTTACATACAGATGCAGCATTCACTGACTATTTCAATAACCGATCCATCCGTTGGTCTTCAATCAGAGATTGTTTATATGAAGCTAATAACAAAATTCAATCTCCAACCAAAGAATAGATCAGTTATGGAAATCCACAGATAGCAGGCATGGTTATAGGAAAGAACAGTGACATAGATCACAATCAAGTTTTGGAAGAACATGTAATAGATCATAAGCAAAAAGTGATGAGTAAGGCGGCCAACCGTCCCGTATTCTGCGGGACCGTCCCGCAATGCTTGACGAAATCCCGTTTTGAAATTATTAGTAAAATAGTCCCGCAAAACGTTGTATGCGTCCCGTATGTCCCGCATCCCTATTTTGCCAACCCACCTGCGCGCACGCTCAACAGTGCAGGAACACAGATTACCTATACCTGAAATATAATCTCGTTCTCTTTATTTCTACTGAACTCGTGAGGCCTAATGATTTTGAAAATAAGACATTAGTGCACGCTGTGACACGATATTGATAGGTTAAATTATAGCTTTTTGCTTACGGTTTTTATTTTATCAGTTCCGTCCGATCATTTTTCCCTTTTCACGAAAGGTTAAGTCCCGCATTCAGTTTTCGGAAAGTTGGCCGCCTTAGTGATGAGACAAAATTGGCATGCAAAGAAGTAATGAAAAAAGTAGAAGAATTTTTAACATCGAAGCAGTTGTGCAAATCTATTGTAAGTACAAAAATCTTTATAAACAGATCTAGTTATGTAGAATATGAGAAAAAAGCTACATCATAACAGCACTTTTATTAGAACAATACCTATTACTAAATACTCTAGGAGTCTATCTTCTAGAATTTCTACGAGTCTCACCTCAGTAGCCCTAAGTTCCCTGACCCTGGGATTGTGCGGTGGTTCCAGGGGTGCCCTTGAAACAGTGACGAGCAACTTCTCAGCTTCCCTAATAAGCTCCCTGTACTTCCTCTCGGCCTCTCTATCAGCCTCCAATAGAGGATCTCTCTCGCGAACCGGTGGGGCTGAAGGCGCGTGGTTACGTCGCCGCATGCGGGGAGGAGTCGCTCCTGGAAATTTAACTGATAATTCAAACCATGTAGGTTTTCGTACTGTTCTTGTGAAAGTCACTACAAGTGATACATTGTAGCTATGTGACATAAGCAGTAATTTGCTCGGCTGCCAGAAGCAATATAGGTTGTCTGCAGGGTCATTTTCACACATTGCCTCCTGTACATTTAGGCTGTGTTTAAACCAAACTGACTGTCAGCCGCCAAATGTCAGCGTCTATGCAAAGGGTACTAACGTATCGTCGGTTAGATGTGAACGAAAAAGTGAAAATAAACATTAAACTGCGTAACGTTCACTCACATTCGGCGGCTGATAGTCAGTTTGGTTTGAATACAGCCATCAGATATAGACCATTCAGGTGACTAGAGCAAATCCATTCGACACGAACTGAACATTTGAAGCTGATCCACAACTTCCAGCAACTTACCTGCAGATCGCGGTGGTCGTCGCGGTGGCCTCCTCCTCCTAGCCCTCCTCCTACCAGGCGAAGCAGTTTCATCATCATCCTCATCGCCTCCATCCAACCCCGTATCACCATCAGACTCGAAGTCAGCGTCAGACAGGATGGCGGTCTCCCGGCCACGGGTGCGCATACCGCGGCACTCCTCGTCGCTGGACGCGCCGCCGCGGTAGTAAGGCGATCGGTGGGGCTCCGGCGATAGGTGGGGCGAGAGGTGGGGTGATCTGGAGTCATTGAAGTAGGAGGGTAAGACACATTGTTGTATGCTATTAGTGTTAGAAACTAGCTGTTTCTGATGTAACTGTATGTACCGCGTATTTACAGAGTATACATAGCCAAAACGCATCCATAGGAAACTGCTCGCTGATATTTTGTAATGCTGTTTTTTAATTTGTGATTTCAAAGTATACACGAATTTTGCGTACTGCTCGCGTATAATTTGTAGCTTAGACGTGCACATGCATCTTTCCAATTTATACACGGTCAAATTTAACTATACAAAATTAATATTAGGTGAAGCATTAAATAAAAAAGGCATTTGAATATGAGTTTGTTTATTAAAAATGGGTGCTAATTAGCACAGGCACCTACCTGAATAAAATGAAATCCTTTCATAGTTACAAATACTCAAGGTTCACTAGATGCCAAGATTAAACCCTACGATTTCACAAAACTTCTTTTATAATATTTTTAGATTACAGATATAGTTTAGTAGTTCTTTTCGAAGACAAGAGGTGAAGGGGTCGTCTTAGATTCTGGCATGCATCAAATCAAATAGAAGTTGAAGATTAACGTATAGAGAACTATAAGAAATGGCACACATAATAAGCAGAAACGTCTGAATGGATGGATAAGAGCAAAGCTCTCAGTATAAAGAAGAAGTTTTCTTCTAAGAACCGAATGAGGATCTATAGCTTGCTATGTCAACTCAGGCACTCATTATAAAGTCGGAAAATAAAATGAAGTAGGTTAAGTAGGTTGTTCAACTGAGTCGAGTGTCTCTTTCAACTTTTATAAAGGAAAGATGAAAGCATTTTATTTATTTAACTTTCAGGCACCTATAGACGAAGTTAATTTTAAGTTTAACAGTCTATTTTATTTTTTAGAATGTCTTTTAAATGGAAATGAAGTTAAATGAACTACTTAAGAGGTTGCGATGTAATTGAATTATCATCTACTTAGTCTAACTTCGCTCAGTTATCCCACTAACCTACTTTATGTAAGTGCTGTTTAACTTAATTCTGCTTACTGCATAATAGTGTTAAGGGCCTCAATTAGATGCTGTCTAATATCAAGAATGAATTCCATTATTAATGAAACAATTAGAGCATTATTTTTCCGTGCTATGAATATTGAATTTCTTGCCTAATAATTCTTGATACCTTGTAGGTACGTACATACATACGGAATTAAGTTTTTCGGAGTCCATCAGAGAAAGTCATATCTAACTACGGTAGTCGACCTTTACCTAAAAACAATTCATTCAGTATAAAAACAAACCAGTAATCAAAACCAACTCACCTAGATCCATATTTAACATGAGAATCGAGCGAATACGGGGCATGATGCAACTGTGGCTGCGTCGGGGGACACTGCAGCGAATGCTGATGCACTATATGTTGCGGGCGCCGACGACTGGGCGACGTTGCACCCATCCAAGGGTTCGTCCTGATGCGGCACCTGGGCCGAGGGGAGGGCGTGGCGCAGACCACCACGGGCACAGGTGCCGGTTCGGGAACACATCGCCGTACCACCACGTTTGAAGATCGACGCTGGAATTTTGAAGGTTTTATGGAATATCGTCGCTATTTGTGGGTTAAATAATTAAGTTGCTTGGGCTAGCTCAGTTTTAGTTCTATTGTATTATAATATATTGAAAAAGGTATATTCTAGGTATTTCCTCTAATTTAATTTGAATCAAGTGCAGTACCTAGTTCATTTATTGTCAATGGTAAATATAGATAGCGCCTATTGGTATTGCTAATAGCAATCACTCAGAATAACTGTAGCTATGAGAATTAGGTTATATACTTCGAATGTGTATACATGTAGTTTATTTATCTTTATGATATCAATTAGGCATCATTTATGTCACTTACACAAAATTCTGTGTAAAATGTAAGCTGAGATGAAACGAGCTATAAATATAGACACATCATTAAAATGACGAAGTACATGAAAGGAAATGAAGAAGAAAGCCACTTTGAATCTGATTGGGGACCCTCGGTAAGGCAAGCTACGAGTGAAGTGGGCCAAAATCGATCAAAAAAGGTTGGCACACTAATTTTGATGAAACTTTTTAAAAAATTCTTAATTCAAATATTTGAATTTCTTCCGCAGCCAAGCCCTCTGTGAAGTAAGAGGGCAATTCAAAAATTGCGCTCGGACTCCCTTGCGGCAGCCGGGCGCGGGTATACAAGATAAACTTGTGGGTGTCAGCATAAGTGCTCTCACTTTACGATCACTGCGCACTATGCTCCCCGAGACAAGGAAAGTTGTGGTTCAACGCGCCCACGTCGGTAGACCAAACCGCTGTAAGCAAACGATAGCGCGATTCAACTCGACGCCAACGCCATCTAGTTGTGTTAAAGGAAGCTTATGTGTGTATTGTTTTTGTTTTCAACATTTCAGCTGAAAGTGTTTGTAGTTGGATCACTTTCAGTAAGAAGACTTACATCGGTACGTTATTATTTGTTAAATAAAATAAATGTTCTCATGCTGAAATATTTTGGAAGATGATAATTTACCTTTGGTATAAAAAAATAAGCAGGTACTTATAATATTTTTTTAATTAAAAACTTTAATGTGCTTTTAAAAAGCTTACACGTGACATTAACATAAAAAGCGTAGCGGGCGCCTCTATAATTGACACTGTTGGCGCGAGCAGACTTTAAATAGCCCTGGAGGTCCACCCTTTAATTAGCACGGTCTACTTAATTAATAAAGCCGGGTGCGCAATAAGCTCATCACTGTACCTACAGTCATGTGTATACAGCCTTATTAAATCCATAATGATCATATTGGCTGGCTTTGTGTCAGAAGGGTGAAAATGGATTAAATGATTAACGGCCCCGATAATTGAAAACTGTGTGTGAATAAATTAACGTGTCATTCGTTTATTTTATCGACGGCAATCATATTGGGTTTTTGAAGCCCCGCCCGTCACATATTGTAATCAGAGTGAAATGTTTTAATGAAATTAATCAGTTAAAACATTTGGGAATGGCTCTCATTGTTACGCGTGTCGGTTATTATCCCACCAGTACATTAAAATGTATACGAACTATTTATATTCGGATACTATATCTTCAAATTAGCCAACTCAATTCAAAAGAGATATTTATTTCACTGCATGAGCATGAAATTAAATCCCTCACGAAGTTTACCCATCCACCACTAATCCTCATAGAAAAGGCTCCTTATTACACACTCCAGTAGAAACGTGCCCATAGCGCAGATTACATGGGTGCCTCCAGACTGTTTAAGGTAAACGTACCAATAGTCGTCGGATTTCGGAAATCACTGACTTTGAAGCTCTACTGTGTGTTAAATATTTAATAGAAAATTACAATTTTTGCATGACGTGATAGACAATTTATTCTTTATTCTAAGTAACCAATGTTTTTTAATCATTTTGATGGGTTTATGTATTTATTAAGGAAAAAGTAAAAAAAGGGCGATTTGTACCAGTAGTCGTCTGATTTGTACCGATACTCGTCAAATATTCCCAGTAGTCGTCAACTTTTAGTGCTAATATGAACTCTATATTCTTGAACATAAAGTTCAAGTTATGTACATTTTTTGTGCTTGAATTTTTTAAGCATACTTTGCCTTTGAAACATACAGATAGATAGAAAACCAAATCCCTATTTAGAATAGCAGGTTACAGTATGTTAGAAGAGCAGGTATTCAATAAAACAAATACATAGTTGCATTTTAATTTATATTCCTAAAATCAAACGCTTGGAATCACAAAATCCGTCTATAAAATTAATGTTATATTTTCTTAATTATAATAACCATGCAGTCATGTGCATATGTAGCACGAGTAAAATTATTACTATAATATTAAAATATTGAAATTGTAAAATAATCAGGTTTCACAAAAAATAAAAGCCACATTCATTTATATAGCTTTCCTCGAAATAATTTCTAACATTCATAAATCAAAACTTCTGAACTGCTTAGCGCATGCAAAATTATGATTACAACTAAGCGTTCAAATCAAACCCAATAAATAGGGCATCTGAGGCGGATGACGGGGAGTAGCGACCCCGCGGGGCTATATATCCGAGTGCTCCAGGGAGAGAATACTGTCCCCCATCTCCGGCCTGCCGGAGTGAAGCATGACGGGGGATAGGTCTCCTGCCTCTTGGCTTGCCTTCACCGGCCGGTCAGAGTAGAATCGCTAGAGCAGGGTTCGCAGCTCTGCTCGGAAGGTAGGTGCCTCGTGGTTAGTGGCGAGTGGGCCGGTGATGCTGGACCCACAGGGAGCGCGTGATCTGCGTTTAAAGTCCGCCGAGGTATCCTCACCCTTCAGCCGCTCATGTATCTGTTGCCCTCTTGTTACTATTCAGTGACTGATTCCCGGGGGCCCAGTAAGTGTGGTGGCGAGTCTCCACTTGCCATTTTTACATGTATTTAATACATTGTCATCGGCAGGTGCCATAGTTCCCGTAGTTTCCCCATTCCTAGACCATTAGCATCCCATCACAATAGCCCAAGTAGTTTTTACCCATAGTTAGCAATAGTTTAGCACAGAACCGGGGATTTTCCTTGGCTACATTTCTATAGTGTATACAGGGATAATCGCCCCCTAATCACCCCTCCCGCTGTAGGTTAGCAGCGGTGAGGGAGTGTCAGACTCTTACTGACTAAAAACCGTCGTGTTCCGTCATAGGCCTTTTATGTACCAGGACCGCGGTATCTCTCGAACAACCCGCAGCCCCGGCAGGCCTTGGCCCTGCTGGGCCCCGCTGGGGTTGCTGACATCTCTTTGAGGAGCGCGTAGAACAACGCGCGCCGTCGACACGGGTCTGTCGTCTAAGCAGACAGAGGGACGATGAGCCACCCGAACTCACCGCCCACAGACCCACGCCTACGGTGGCCGGGAGTCATCTCGCGACACCCGGCGCCCATGGTGGTCTACCTGGTCCAGAGCGGCGCGGCGGCGGCCGGGATGAGAGGTGCGAACTCTCTGGCGTTCCGCCTACTCCTTTTCGAGCATGACCGCTTCCCAGAAGGAGGCGACGGCATCCCATTCCCTCTCGCCCCGGACCATGGCCTGAACCAGGGCCGGACGCGAGAGGTCACCGCCGCCCAAAGAATCGACGAGGACCCGGCGGTGCCCTTCCCATGCGGGGCACACCTGGACTGTGTGGCCCACCGTGTCCTCGGGGCTGTCCGCACAATGGTGACACCCGGGCGCCTCCTTACGACCGATGCGGTGCAGGTACCTCCCGAAACAACCGTGTCCGGTGAGGACCTGCGTCATGCGGTACGTGAGGGCGCCGTGACTCCTCCAGAGCCACTCCTCAAAGAGGGGACTTACCGCCATGATGGTGGCGTGCCCTGTTGTCCTTGGGTTCATTTCTATAGTGTATACAGGGATAATCGTCGCTTTTGTGTCACCATTTCATTAAAGTTGTCTCAAAAGGGCTTCAGCGGTTAAAATTTTCTTACTGCATCTGATGTTGTGGCCCCTTGATTTACAGCTTCTATGACTTTTAAAGGGCCCTCTTGCTTGTAGTTTCTATAAGTCACTAGGTACATACAATTTTAAATAAAAAATCTTACTTAAGAATTACTCGTTACCCAGCAATATCGAATACGACAAGCAAAGAAGTGACAGCGATGGAAGTTATACTACCTCTTAAAATTGATTTTAATATTTTTTGCGTCAAAACTAGTTGAATGACATAATTTTTATAGAGGCGCTATTAAGGCACGTTAGGGAGACGCGGTACAACACGCGTGACGACTTGTAGTTATTTCGAACAAAAAGCATAGTGTAAGAACATTCAATTTTTGCTTGCCACAAATTGTAATCCAAGCCTCGTAGAAACAAAGGCAAGTGGTAGACCTACTCGTAGCCAAAGCAGCGGCCAATGAATAAGTGCATACTTATAGAAAACAGGGGATTTAACCATTAAGAAACAAATTAATTGAATCGAATAACATGACTGTGTACGTGCATCAAAAACCAGCAGAGTAAAATATACCCCTAAGAAAAAACTTAAAAGAAACGCAGTTTCATCAACAAATATAGTCTAAACCTTAAATAGGTTTGTTCTAGAGAGTTAACAATTTTGTAAAAGTCTCGTTATTAGCTATTTATTCGCATTTTGTACTGTAAAACACGAAATATCCTCGTTATGACGAGTTTAGGTGCAACTTTTGAGCATGTCCCAGTACTCGTCATAATAATTCTAAAATTGACGGGTTTTGGGTCAAATGGGAGTTTTAAAGTACCAATAGATGTCACATTAAAAAAATATATCTTCTATGTTAAAAGTATTCCAAATTGCACATTACATCGTTAGCAAATAAACTTAACTATCTAATTAAACAAAGAAACATACCACAGACCCCACTGGCGCTATGTAAATCAAAACACAAAACCACGTGCTGAGTTTCAATTTTGACAGCTGAACTTCACGAAAAAACTATTTTGTTATAGCACACACGTTTCGAATAACATATCTCCGATGCCATGACTGTTAAAACCCCGTGTTGTCATTTCAATTGTGCAATATTTTATCAACAATATGTTGACATATAAACCGGCCCATTTTAAGTGATGTAGAAAAAAATAATCAAAGTTTTTAGATTAATTGACGACTATTAGGGCATGACGACTTCACCCGCGTTTACCTTAAACTCTCATTTCAGGGATATACGCAACCCAATCCGCTATCAAAAAGTACTTTACGGGAACGTAAACATACCTTGGCTGGTTCATGGTAAAGATGTGTGGTCGGAGGCGCGGGCGGCGGCGGAGGAGCCACGAGCGGAGCGGCGAGCGGGGCGGGCGGCGCTCCTGGTGACGTCCCATCAGTAGAGTAGCCAGTGCTGTACGCGCTCTCGGGTGACGACAGGTGAGGAGGCGGTAAAGGCCCCGTAGTCGCGGTAGCTGTGGCCTGCCGCGTCTGCTTCTGTTTACGCTTCTTGGCCCGCCCCAGCTGCGCCTCCATCCATGACTTGAGCCGCGCGCCCAACATGCCGGCGACGGCACCTATAACCAAGTCTATGACTATCTACTTCTTACACGCGCGCAATTTGCTTCACAAAAACATTATATTCAAATAAACATTATGCCAATGCCAAAGTTCCATCCAATATGCCTACCAAGTCACGAACACATTGTTGTCATCGAATTTCATATCCAAAGATTAAAGGGAAAATCAAACATCATTTCGCTGAAAGGAAAACTCACCGTGACGTGAATTGTACGCACAACGTGTCGTTTACGCCTCGATACACGGGAAAAACATTTTCGTTCGCAACTCTTGAACAAAGGTTTTAGGAAAATACATCAAACGTTCGACGAGGAGCGCGACAATTGTCACCCCAACGACGGCTGCTCTACATTTTCCTGTCATCAAATCCTACGCTTTGAAGTAAACAAAAGTAGTGAAATGTTTTATCGTGTCGCCGTCATTTCATTGCAAAGAAAAGGCCGTTAACTGGGAACCACAATACTACTTCGTCTGACTGAAGCGACCGCGAGCCCTCCAAGTGTCGTATTTCAAGAAAGTCTAGCGACGCTCATAAAAAAGGGCGCAGTCAGCACCCTCTTCGTTTCCATCAATGGCTGTTCTTACAAAAGAAAGTTTTATATCCATTATTACCGTCACGATATATTTAATCAAGTAGAGTAACTGAATCCTGATATACGCAAATCAGATAAAGATAATAGTCAAGAATAGACAAATGAATATTGCGTAGAAAACCAGTAAGAACATGATTTTCCCTGAAAACCGATATCGCAACAGTCGCTACACATTTTGACGTATCGTCCAATTTATCATGCGCGAGGAACTATTAAGCCCGAGCCAGCAAAATCCAACTAAAAAATGACTGACCCTCCAAAGCAATCTACTCGTATCGCAATCAATCATCAATATCCTTCATTCAAAAACCTATTACTCACTATCCGCTACGCGTATACATGGTGCTAGTACTTAACTAACGTTTCGACGCCTCTCTCCCCACAGGGCTGTGGGAAACGAATCGCCGGATAAAAGACGGATGGAACAGACTTATCCAGTTCAGCGAGGGGTGTAAACTTACGAGATTTAGCTAATATTAGCAATCCATTACGGAGCCGCAGTTGGAAAGTTTATTTAACTATCCGTCCGCACTCGGAACTACACGCTCGATAGCTCACCGTTGATGAAATATTGATTGAACCTCTTAGCAATACACGTATCTCGACTAATAGCTGATTAATATAGATATCACAGACGTTGTGAGTGGAAAGGAGTAAGAAATGACCACTGATTGCTATTTTTGGCACGATCCTTAGAACCTTACACTAATTTTGCACATAAAATCTAAAGAGTGCTCAATTAAGCCACGTAAAACACGCCAGTAAAATAACAACATAAACTCGGCAAGCGCACTTGTCGCATGCAATTAAAAGTACAATAAACCTGCACGTCCTCCCAATAAGATTTTTACGAGAGCCCTGGCTCAGTCTGAGTAATGAATCGAGAGCAAATAAATTGTGGCTTCGGGACAAAGTATCCAACTTTGCCGCAGATCCCCTTTTTCTATCGAAACAACTTAAACAAATGTGAAGCTGGCGGAGAAAGAATCGCCTTATCAATAAAACTGTCGCCGTATACATGGAAATGGACGAAATATGGTACCCTAAAAGGAAACCTTTTAGTTGACGTTTCGGCCCACGGATTTTTATTTGTTAACTTTTCTTATTCGCTAAAGCAAAATTTAAGGTACAAAACTTAACATTTTTGTAGCGAAAGATCAGTTAGCACTGTAGATCATAATACCTAGCTTGCTCACTGAATTCCGTTACAATACGAATTAAAACAGTAGTTAAAAAATATGGTGCTGGTTGGACCACATATTTATCACTGCTGTTTCATCAGGCCTCTGATCTGTGACACGTAGAGACCGGCTTTAATTTACATAGGTTGATGAAAAAACTGGAACGTTACTGTGTAAAAAATGAACAATAGACCACCATACAAAATATTACAGAACACACTCAACTAAATCAAACTCTAAGATGCATGCAACAATTCCTCTGCAATTCTTCAAGTACTCTAAGAATACCCAGTAATGAATTTTCTCTCAAATGCGAAACCATCAGCAAAATTACGTCATAACGCTCTTTTCATAGAATCTTCGATATAGGTACAAGTTCCACCATTATTGCAACACAAACGAATAGCAGCCCAGCGATTCACTCAACCAATACCAAATAAATTGAAATACCGTCAATGTCAGCCATTGTGGAATGAACGTTACGTTAAGGTAACCCATAGTTATTGGAAATTGAACAAGCTTCGACGTCTATTGTCCCGAAATACAATCGTAATGGAACTGAAATATGAGTAAAATGTATGACGTCTACTAAGAGGGGAATTAGGTAACCGTGTACCAATATTTGCCGGTGGAATCAGGCTGTCTGGACGAATGTTTAATACTTTGTAGGCAATGGAGAAGAAATTTAAGACGATTTGGAATTCAAAACTTCGTAAAAGTTGGGCACTTATCTCAAATTTAATTTCCAGGTAGGATATTTCTGGAATGTAAATCATGTCAATAATGTCAATTTGCAACTGCTGAATCTAAACCATTCATAATTCGAAATTCGGATTTCACGAGTAAATAGATAAACTGTAAGCAGCCAATTAATTTTGATGAGCCCCAATATGCAAACAACAAACAAAGGAGAATTTATACCCAAAATAAAATAAAAATCAGCTCTTCCATATTTAAATCATTTATCAATTAGATACAAAGCCTTTCGCCCACCTTTTTAGTCACGTTACAAAAATAAAGGTGTACTACCGCTTGCCTCTGACGGAGCTTAATTAGCAAATCAAATATTCATTTATTCAGGGCGTCCTGATAATACGGGGGAGGATCGCAACAATAGCAGATCCGAGCTATTCTTGTGAATCTTCCTGCTGATTTAAAAATGTGCAGCCAACAGAATTTTGCAATTACCGTTGTTTTGAAAAGATTAGATTGGAACCGTTTCGTCTCAAAGGTAGAGATTCTTTCAGAATTACCCTTTGTTATATTCATATTCGTTCCATATTATATATAGAAAACTTTCCCCGTCTATCTGAACTAATTATGATAAACGATCTTTTGTATTTATATTTGGGTAAGTTAAGTAATCATTGTAGCCCAACTGTTGGGCTAAGAAGATATGATATGTTGGGCCCCAACATATCATATCTTCTGAGAATCCATAGGTTTGGCAAGGAAAATTGAGTTCTACAGTGCATTGGCTGAGATTTCCAATATCCGAATATCGTCAAAGCTTAGCGAGGCGTGAAATACGAACGTATCGTGAAAATATCAACCACAAACTACAACTGACAATTTACCATCATACATACGATATCTACGTAAAGATATGACTCGAGTTTATACGTAGTACCTGCCTTCGAATGGGGAAATATATCTTCAAAGTTGAATTCGTCTGTCAGAATTGGCACTATCTATTTAGCTCTTTCAATTAATTTTATCATGGGTATGGGTTCTGCCATGCCAACTTAATAAGAGTAGAGAACGTGATATGCGAATGAAATTTCCGCGACTTGCTGTTGAAAACCACATGGCAATATGTTCAGAAAATGATTGATGGGTTTTCTATGCGGTCATTAAGAAAAAGGCTAAATTTCCAAAGAGTCGAAACCAACTGAGTATGTACAGAATGCTGCAAATGCAAAATTCTATATAATACAGTATGTAGTTACGATCTATAGGATGTAACGTTGACCGTAGATCGAGATTATGTGTTCGTCTTATGACATTTTCCTGTTTTTGCCAGTCAACGCTTGTCCTGAAACTTCTTAGATAACGAAACGCTTCTGAAACGAAATTGTTATGACTGAACTGGGATCACTACCACGTCCTAAGAATTTATTAGTATGATAATATTCAGCCTTATCCATCTCGACGTAACATCAATATCAGCCGTCTACGTCGGATTAATTGACGCCTCCTGCCTCCCACAATCTCAGAGGTCTCACAGAGAATTTTCTTAACCTAATTTTGTGTTACCTACAGGATATTTTCTCTAACAAATTATTCAGTTTTGTTCAAGATGAAAATCTCCCCTCAAGCTCTGTAATTGCGTTAATCTCTGCATCAATCTTGTAATTATGAAGGCAGACGTAGAACAGAGCCCAGTTTGTCTTTTCATTTAAATATAAAACAACTAAGTGTTTACTTGAGCGCATGCATGGTGCCTGTATTTACATCGCTATTGTTCACACTCGGGACGGAAATTGTGCTGCAGACATTTGTAATTAACGAAGTACTCAAAATTAATTTAAGTTTGCATGTATGATGCTGGTAAGAACCGTATGAGGGTGTCTTGTACTTTATGATTATTCTTGAATTTTGTTTCACGAAAATTTAATGTTTGCTCGGATTTTTTGATTACAGCAAAAACAAAATGAAGACAAGATTGATGGACGACTGTCTGGCTCGCAGATTACTTCCGTCGTCTCTTAACGAATCCGTAGATATAAAACAGAGCAATAGCTTGGCAGACTAGGGCTAATTGCGGACCGCTTTCAAGCTGTCTCGGCGAGGCCTCACGGAATTGTAGACAAACTAAAAAGACTGAAAGGCAGGCTCGAGCGGCGGGCGCGCCAGACGAGCGGCAATTGTTTGTCGAATCCGACGAGACCCAGCTCGTTTTAAATGAGCAGTCTGCACCGCGAGCTGCACTCCTTGCATGTTGAGCACTTCCTTATTACAGACCTCTTTTTATGGCGTGCGGCAAAGGCGTGCGTGAACAATTCTGTCGCATTATCTAGCCGCTTTATTGAGTTGTAAAAGAAAGTATATCCAAGCATGTATAAACTTGTATGTTCGAGTGAATGTTTTATTCTAGTCATGCAAAGAGTAACTGCCGTAGTAAAAACGAGTAGGTACTCGAATAAGGAAAAAACAAAAATCTTTTCTTACTTCCACAGCCTTTTCGTTAACATTACCATAATCCACGTGCGAAACCGCACAACTACAAACATAATAAAATATTCACGAACTAACCCCAAATGCTCAACAAAACATGACAGTTGAATCTTGATCTACATTCAAAACAAAACGCTTTAATCAGAGAATACAGAACAACCCTTGAAGAGGGCTCACTTGGAAGCCTCTGACAGGGGCAGTGGGCTATCGAACGAACCGCTCATTTGTTACTGTGCGTCGGGAAGGCACTGCCGGCTAAATATGGATCCACGTGCGGAAATCACCATTTCCGCATGACAGTTTTTGAATTAAAAAGTGGTTCTAAGTTAAGGAGTTATTTTCTAGTGTTATTTATGTTAGAAAGATGTACTTACAGGGGCGCGCGGTGGTGTGTGTATGTTAGCTGGTGTAGCCGGGCGGCACTGGAGCGCATGCCGAGCGTGGAGCGGCGCCGCGCGGCTCTTGCCGACTGACGCACGCACGCGCGCCGCCCTCCGCTACGACACCCGCTACGCTGGCTACGAAGGGCGCGTTTGCACCGTGCCTACGGCTTAACTTAATTCAGGGGTTGATGTAAACTGTAAATTAATTAAGTTACGTATTAGTTATTTTCATGATTAATGCTTTAATATTCTCCTTTAATAAAGGTTTTGGTAGTGTCTAATCAGGCACTTTTATTTATGTTTTCCTCTGTAAACAGACAACCCGCAAACTTCAACTGTAATATAATTTTTCGGTGTAAGCAACGGCAGGCTGTAACTCAAATTCTCGTGGCAGCTATTAAGTTAATGTCCGGGGGTAGATTTGGACAATAAAAATAAACATTTACCTACCGCCCATCGGGACGACAAAACTCCTAAACGACATAACTTTGTTATTCATGTAACGATATTAAAACAGCAGATTCCGGTTGACCTTTTTTGCTTAGTTCAAGTTATGAATTACTCAGGGAGTTTAGGGTACATTTTGGGAAGTTTGGTTCGAAATTGTGGTGGAAAGAGTGTCTGAATAAGTAAGTAGTGCGAAAAGCTTGCGGAGTAGGGGTATTAATTTCGTGCACGCACACCCTAGACAGGTCACGAGTAAAAAGGAAGGGCTCCTTGCGATGCAGGTTTATTTACACCACGTACATAGTGTAAACAAACGGGTGGCCGCCTCACGCCTCTGTATAAACGCAGGTATGCTACAGGAATGTCTGCCGAGAATACCTGACTCAAGGAAACATAGAGCTTTGAAGTGCTTTTGTAAGCATAGTTAGGATTAGGTGCACAAGTTTTAGCAGTTTGAGTTAAAACATTGTTTTGAAATTAATTTCTTCACTGCTGTTTGTAAAATTCATACTATTATTGCTATGTAATATCTATTAATTTTAATAAACACATCTTTTGGTCTCCAGGTATTCGATCTAATCACGCAATTCACCTATCGACTAAAAAGCTCCATAATTGATTATTTATTAACTGTTCAGGAGTTCACATAACCAACCATACGACGCTTTTTAGGGTTCCGTACCCAAAGGGTGAAACGGGACCCTATTGTTTTCGCTCCTCTGTCCGTCCATCCGTCTGTCACCAGGCTGTATCTCATAAACCATGATAGTTAGAGAGCTGAAATTTTCACAGACAGATGATGTATTTTTGTTGCCGCTACAACAACAAATTCTGAAAACTTGAATTAAATAAACATTTTGGGGGGCTCTCATACAAAAACGTGTTTTTTGTCCGTTTTATAAATAATGATACGGAACCCATTGTGCGCGAGTCCAACTCGCACTTGGCCGGTTTTTTTAATATCGCACTTTGTGTAGGATGAAATGCTAGCCAAAACAAATCTAAAAACGACATATCAGATTTTTTTCTAAAGCTTGCTGAACTTCTGATTAAGTATGCTATAATCCTGTACTTACGTAAAGGGCTAAAGTACCTGCCTACAAAGTTAAGTAAATGTTCTTACACTAATTTGTATAATTTAAGTTTAGACATAGGATTTTTGAAAGTTCTTCCTCCTGCCCTGTTCCCAATTGTATTTGGGGTCGCCGCAATATGTCATCCTTTTTCATTTTCCCCTGTCACTCGTCATACTGACACTCACTCTCTTCCTATTCATGTCATCTTTCAGGCAATCCATCCACTTTTTCTTAGGTCTTCCTCTTCCTCTCCACCCATCTACATTCATACTTAAGTATATAGCACACACATTGTTGCATTTTTTAAAGTGAATATACATTTTGAGTCTCCTGGGCAGGAGAGGAAAGGATTGTGCGCACATCCATACGATGTGGCTGAAATTGCTGAAAATTCCAAATCTGGTCTTCGGGCCAACACTAAGGGAAAATATAATGGCAGTAAATATGGGAGTATACCGGGGCATAAGTACATAGGGGTACGTATCATAACGAAGTACATAATGGAGTTCATAAGGTATACATTAGGGAGTACATAGAAGTACATAATGGATAACATAGGAGCGGAAAGTAGGGAATTAGGGGTGTATATATATGTATAGTTACTCCAGCACATAAGGCATATGTATATGAGTACCAGTACATAAGGAAAATATTGAATACAATATTCCAACAATTGAATAAAAGCAATATTTGATTCCTTGAACAGTAGAAAACGACGTCTCGGCGGTGCCTACGCTAATTGGGAGTTTCCAGTATCTACATACGTACATATTTTTTGTTCTGCACATAGAGGAATTTAGCCTACTGCTATCACGCTGGCCAGACGGGTTGATAGAGGGGTTTTTTCCGAGTTTTCCTTCTCTCGCACTGGTGTTCGACTTCGACTGGTGTGGTGTGATGACTTGAGCAAGACGGCTGGCAGGAGCTGGATGCGAGAAGCCGAAAATCGATCTCAGTGGCGTGCACTTGGAGAGGCCTATGTTCAGCAGTGGACTGCGATAGGCTGATGATGATGATGACGTACATATTTGATTTGATTTGTATTTGTAGATGTCAGGATAAATCCTGGTAGCATGCTTCAACATGACTGAATTGTTTTCACATTCCCTTTTCTATTTGGTCATCTTTAACAAATTACCGAATCACCAACCTGTCGGTGGCAAATTCTCATCTGACAATAAAAGAAGTGTGAAGGTGAGTCTAGACTACAACATTTACTAGTATCAGAACAACGAGCCACTCCATGATATGTTCTAGTGAATCTAGTGTATCATCGTTTTACGAACTAAACGTCGAGCACGCTTGCCTCTATGTTACAAACCAACGAGTATAATGAATGGTATAATATTTCGTCGAGCGCATTGCTAAACGCAGCAACTTGTAGGTCCAACATTTCAAAAAAGAATGAACGCAAGGTACATCGATATGTTGGTGGTAATGCACACTCGTTGTGAGCATTTACCCGTAACATAATGCCGAGCATTTGCAAGAACGTTACATTACTTGGAAATGCGTTGGAAACCGAGCTTTTGTCTACATTGTACTATTCGCAAGAATGTTACATTACACAGAAATGCTCCAGAAAATGTTGTAGTCTATACTCACCTTGACGCCACAAAGTCACAAAAATTAATCGTAGCGATGAAGTAATTATTCTATAGCTACCACTACCACCAGCCCCGGATCTAGGGGGGGGCAAGCCGGGGCCCATGCCCCGGGCGGCAAATTCAGGGGGCGGCAAAATCAGGTGGCTGACTGATTTTAAATCCATCACAGATTACCATAATAGTTACCGTCTTGACCTATGCAGGGTGTGCGAACAACCCGGGCGCCTCGGTCTCAGGGGCGCCGCGGGACGCCCCACCAACAGGGATGTTCCAGTGTGAAATTACACCCGTTTGATAAGAAGTTCCATTTTTTGAAGCAAACATTCTAAAAAAGTCGCCTCGCTTTGTTTAATTGATCATTTTGATTATTTTTCACTTTTAACATCCTCCAACTAAGTCAAAAAAATCTCGCTCGCTACGCTCGCGGCTAAATGACAATGTATGTACTGTTTTTCGGATGGTTTATTATTTTTATTGACGCACCGAATCAACGAACACAAAAGGCACTCGCTCTAATCACGGTTTCTTTTTATTTGTACATAATTCCCTCCCAGTTTAAATTGTGAGTCTTCAAACAAATATCTTAAAAAAGTTCGCGCTCGCTACGCTCGCGGCTACTTGTTGCTTGACTGTGTACTTAATCAGGTACTTTTGTGTCGTATGCTCAAAAAATTTCGCGCTCGCTTCGCTCGCGCGATATTGTACAAACTTGTATTATAAGTTTTAAGTCAAAGGTAGCAAAAAAAATATTTATGGAGTCCTCAAAAACTTTCGACTGCTTGTTACTTTACAGCGCTTTTTATAACTTAATAACTTTTTGTGTAAATTAATCTGTCTCGACTTTCATAACTTAAACCTGGCCAACAGTTTGCGCCTACAATGATTTGGTCATTTTTTTTTTAAGTCATTTACCTCCCAAAAAAGTGACTTTCGTTGCTGAAAATAAACATAGGTAAGTAGGTAGGTAGGCGGGGCGGCATTTCCCAGTTTTTGCCCCGCCTAAAAAAAATTGAAGATCCGGGGCTGACTACCACCATAGCTAGCACTACCACTTCGATATTTTAGCATAAAAATGTAGAATATTAGTTCCTATCTTTTGATTATATTTCGTTCCTATAAAAAAAGGTACAAACCAGCATTTAGCATTCGCCATTCGCGCCTTTTTTGCGTCTAGATTTTTTCCGGACTATAAATGCGAACGATTATGTATAATTGACCATTATCTGTGGGCTGCGGTTGACGTTCGTTCATTCACTCGCTCGCCTGAGTGAGATCTTCAATCTCGTTAGTCTCCGTTCGTTCGTTTACTAATGTCAAAAAAGTTGTAACTTTGCTTGGCGATAAAACGTAATGTTTTTTATTTTATTAACTTTCTGTGTTCCCACACTTTTACTTAGCGTAACAACAATCAAGTAGTAAATTATAGTATCTATAAAAAACACATTGTGTGTATTGACGCCTAAAGTTTTGAAAAAACAGTTCACTTACATCGCCACTGGTGAATTAATCAGCTGAATCATAATGAAAGCGCATTTTAAATAACTGAAAGTAGGTGAAGTGTGAAAAATAACATTGAATAGTACGTCTCAGTGCTTTATTATTGCGTGCGAGATGACGGACAGCACCTTCGTCGCGAAGCCGGCGCGAGGCTGGCTTCACCCCGACTCAGTGCTCGCCAGCGATGGAATCACGTATGCAGTCAGGGTAAGCATCCTGTTAGATGTAAGATACCGTTTAATGGCATCTCCGTGATCGTACATTAAAAGAACAAAACCTCTGTGAGTAATAAGAACAGCCATGTACTAAATGTAAATCATGGCCTGTTTGCCCAGTTATTTTGTTCCTAACACAGATTCTAGTCATGCAAATATAATCAAAGTTTTCAATGACATACTAACACGTAAACCTGAGATGGTTATCTGGCTGAAACATTTCAAAAATGTTTCTGGGACAGTGGTTATACACATTTGTTACTCAATCTCAATACTATTGTTATGACAATTTCACAATCAGTAGTTGTTTGTTGATACACAATATTGTCATCATTATGTGAATACTTTGTAAGCAGCTTGGGTCAGAATGTATAGAAGGCTGTGCAAAGGATTCAGAACTTTAAAAACATTTCATCAATAATTAATAAAATAATATAATTCTTGTAAATCGGTTAGTTTTATTTCTATTTGTATAAAATGGCTTAAAAATAAGCCTAAAATCATCAGGGAACTTTTAACAGGTGTCAACGACTCGTCTGTGAATGAGCATTGATGATCAGTTTTCGACTTATGGCACCCCAACTTAGATGTGATTGTTATTAGATATTTTCTTTATAAACCACCCAGAAGTAGGAGCCCTGCTAAGCGACTCTATCAACATGCTTTGGAGTCACCAGGCCTGTTGGAGACTGACTTTCTGTGCTCATTTGCAAAGGAATCATCGGTCCAGGGCAGATAGTACCCTGATGATTTCAGTCTTAGTTTTTGCCATTCTTTGTAATATAATTCAAAACTGGCCATTTATAAGATTTTTTAATGTTGAAAATGTTAGCCCTGAGTTGTTTGCACTCTGCCTGCAATAATAATAATACTTGAATTGTCTTTGGTTTTCAGTATATTGGCTGCATGGAGGTTTTAACATCAATGAAGAAACTCGACTTTGAAACTAGATCTCAAGTAGCAAAGTAAGTTTCATTAATCCTCATTAACTAGGTAATATTAAAGGATAAATAATCATCACAATTATTTTTTTAAGTCAGTAATGATTTCTCAAACTATATATTATATATAAATTATATGAATTTATTGTAAAACATTGTTAAAGATGGCTTTTTCATATTAGATTGGCTGTAATCTCTGTCTGTTTAGTCTGTCTGCCTAGTAGCTCTTTGCATTGTTTTAAAAAACAATAAGAGCAGACACTTAATGTATCATAACATTTCTCCAAGTCAGGGTAAACTTAAAGAGTAACTAATAAGGCATTAACAAATTGTTATAACAATTGACTACAATGATAATTCTTAAAATATTTAGAGCTATGTTCGATGTGGCCTGTGGCCTCCTACAATTGAAAGAATACTTTTGTTTAAATATTGTATTATAGATAATTGTTCATTGTTGTAGTTGGAGTTGGTTAATTAGTTTACAGAGCTATTGTTTGATGCTATATTTTATTTTATTACAATAATCAAAGGATTAGATTCTCTCTGCAGTTTACAGGGTACTAAATTAATAAATTCCTTTTGTATAAATAAATACTACTATTCAGCCTAAAAAGTATTCTATTTTTTAATTTTTATTAATTACAGAGAATGCATAGCCAGGGTATGTGCAGCAGCAGGGTTAAGATCAGCTGACAAGAAGCGGAGAGTATGCCAAGCGGCTGTCCGTGCCTTAGCCGCTCGCCCAAGAATGGCGCACTCCGGCGCTAACGTCGCCCTCACAATATCATCTAAAGCAATTACGTTAGCAGCTCTCGAAGGTGGAGAGACTATAGCCCGTCATGACATGCCAAGGGTCTCATTCGCATCTGGAGGGGACACAGATTCCTTAGACTTTGTAGCTTATGTAGCCAAGTCAGTACCACCAGCGGAATGGCGAGCATGCTATGTTTTAGAATGTGGTGGAAGATTAGCACAAGATGTCATAGCAACTATAGGACAAGCGTTCGAACTACGTTTTAAGGAATTTCTGACGAAACCCTCATCGTAAGTACTGTTATGTTTGCGTATTTATTAATAGGTGATGACTAAAATGAGGTAAAATGTTGGAAATTTGAATTGAAGAAATGATAAGTGTGAATCATATTCATTCCTCAACTGTACATAAAACAGGAAAAATTTCACAGAAATTGGGTTACCCGGTTTTAAAGCTTTTCAATCGTATTTATTTAAGTTATAATTTCTACAAAATATTTGTTAGACCTCTTGATGCATTACTTATGTAAATTACATAGATATTATCATACAAGACAAAACATTAGTACAACTTATAGTGGCACAAGTAGATAAACTAAGTCTGTAGTAAATAAATAGCACACAATAGCCCTTTATGTTTGCCCTTTTACATTATCTTCTCCAAAATGTTTATTTATTTATAAATGTTGTGTGTAATAAAGGATAATAATAATAATTCATAGTGAAATATGTGATTTGTAAACATGAATCACAGCTCTGTTTATGTATTGATAATGATTACCTTTATACTCATTCATATTTAGACATGGCCGGTCATGACTATTTATTCAAAGAACGTTTATCTCCCAATGAGTAATGTTACCAGGGACCATTCGTAATAGGGGATAAATTATAAAAAAATATAGTAAAACTGTAGAAAGTGAAAAGTAATGTCACATATTACATTGAACGTTTGACCTGATATGAAAATAAGACTTTGTTTGGCCATAATCTGAAATGCTACTTTATCCCAGAGTGCTGTTACTAAGGTCAGACTACAACAAAAAGAACTTTCTTTCTTTCAATCGACACAACATTTATTTTAAATCCTTCAAGTTCAATGCTGTTTAGGTCGTATTTGAAAATTTTGTAATTTCCAGGTTAAATCTAAACGGTTCGAGAGCTCTATGTGAGACTGCAAGCAGCGTGCCGCCCGACGACCGCGAGTACTACAACGACATGCCCGACAAGTCGCCGCCGGAGGTCACCGCGTCGTACCGACACCCGCCACCACCACCCCTGGCTTCACTGGCTTCACTACCTTTATCCTCGTGAGTACCCTGCAACTATTGATTATTTATTGAATACAAGTAAAGGTCCTATCCCTCCCAAACCACCTATATAGGTCCGTTCAGACAGACCGGCTCGGGAGAAGAGCAAATTCTTAACACGTTGAAAATCTAGTACTTAGTATTTGTAGTAAATAAGGTTTATTTTTGAATGTGTTGCTTTTGTCATTAAGAATGGTCGAAGTAACTAAGTACCAGTTTTTACAGTGAGTGACTGCTTATCTGACCAATCAAGAGCGTAGCCCGGCCTTATGTAAGAACTCAGGAGAAATTGTTAAGTTTCACGATAGAGCTGGTATATTGAATATGACCATTCTAATACAGAACAATCATTTAGACTGCTAAATCCTATTTTTTCTATCGTTCCATATACAATGTGTCCCGGGGATAAGTGACCGCACGAAATTTTTTGAATATTTGTACAAAATTAAGGATAATTTCATTTATATTTTTGAAAAAAATCATTAAAAAAAATTTATTGTCAGGCCTGTTAATAACAGGCTTTGCTCTTTTTTTTCAAATTTCAACTGACTATATTTTTGCATTTGTTTGAAATAGCAGCAAACATTGTTGTGAGCTATTGTAGGAAATATCATGTAGTTTATTAATAAATTAAAAGAAAGTGATATTATCGGGGCATTTATTGGACTTATTTTGAAAAAACTGAAAAAAAGGCGTTATTTTCTTTGAATTTTTATTTTCTTTTTTTTCTAATAAATGTTTTATTACATTTTTGTTATGTTTGATAATTTTAATTGATAAACTATGATGTCGGCTAGTCAATAAAGAAAAAGAATTTAAAAGATGTAAAACTTAGGAAATATCTTAAAAAAACTGCAGCACGTCACAGTATTTACTAAAAATCATTAAAAAAAAACCAAAGGCGGTAAGTCCCAAATATAAAGGAAATTATCCTTAATTTTGTACAAATATTCAAAAAAATTCGGGCGGTCACTTATCCCCGGGACACATTGTATAATACATTATGAAAATTATAAATAGTGCTTTAAAATAATAAAAAAATCTATTTTTTTTTGCCATTTCAATAGAGGATGCAGTCATCAAAATTTGGCACTTTCGAAAAAGATGAATCATCTATTTACACCTGCCAAAATTCAATAAGTCATTGTAATATTGATTCACTTTCTTAGAAAACTGAATATTACACACAGTTTGTTTACTTAGCGAAGCCATATTGGGCTAAGGTTATCGTCACTCCTTGTAGATCCATATCATTATTGAATTATCATTAACGGCGCCGGCACTCGATCACACACAAGATTAGTTTTCGCTTGTACTTATTCGAAATTATAGTTGAGATCTTCATTCGGTCATAGATTGTTCTTAAAAACTCACTCTCTTTGGAAAATAAGAGTGGGTTCATAAAATTGCGTCTGATATTACTTTTGATTTATATTCCTATTTTATTTAAATTATATTTCTTTGTAAACCTGTTTCTTAATGTAATGTTGAAACAGAACAAACCATTGAACTATTTAGGGGTGGAGTAAACATTACTGAACTTATTTTTTGAGTTACTATTGCTACTACAATTTGAAGCTACTTCCGTGACGACGTCATAGTTTAGCACACATCCTTTTTACTTCGATCCAGTTACTTATACAATTATAAAGTTATTAAAAAATATATATCCTGATAATAATAATTGTGTTTGTTTCAGTTGTGAGGAGAGCGTTCGGCACTACGTGAACCAGACGCCGCCGCCGCGCACCCCGCCCACCGCGCTGCTGCCCAACCATCACACCGACATCTTCGACATGCGTGAGTCTCCATGTTAATTAATTTATTTTACAGTTTATATGCATAGTTGAGATGACAATAAAACTAGAAAAATCTACTTTCAAGACTCTCATCAAATAACTTGGCTGTTGGCAAAGATACTGCGTTTGCTCGGCTCGAAGCATCAAACAGTTGACTACAAAGCGGGAAACTGTGTTTTGTTTTCGTACAATTTTCATTTGAAATAAATACTGAATTTTTTTAATGTACACGCAACAAAACCACAGATTATTATAATAGTTACTACCAAAACTCTTTAAAAATTTTGTTACACGAAGAAACAGAGACTTAAATCTATTTTATCTGCAGATTTACTTGTTAGATATGGAATTTTGACATTAGCCCTATAGAAGTATTGTGAATTCCCAGTATCGAGTATGCAAATCAACAATAATGGAAATGACCGTAAGACACAAGTTATCTAACACTTCAAAATTACCCCATAATGTCGCTACCACTAACTTCACATTTACAGAGCCATTCACGGCTGCACCAATGATATCATCATCGGCAGCATCGTCATCATCCACGGCGTCCGCCTCGTCCCCGGGCGACGTGTCCGCCGAGCCGCTGTCGGCGCAGGCGCAGGCGGCGCTGTTAGCTCGGGAGCCATGGTTCCACGGACCCATATCTAGGACCACTGCTGAGAAGGTTGGTCATTTTGTAGTTTGTATATAGGAAAAGCAGAAAGCTGTACACAAACTTTAGTTTGTTTGGTATATACTATGTATGTTGATTATTTTTATTATTGATTCTGTACGTATTTTATGTCTACCTCGTTGAATTTGGCATGGATGCAAATCAACAGATATACAATATGTGTAGCATATCGAAGTAATTTACAGGGCACAAGCGTTTTATAAAATGTTTTTTCTATCAAAATTCATGCACATATAGAAGAAGATCTTCGTAAAAACTTGAAACTTCGTAATGAAATATGAAGGCTAAGTACTTTATTCATGCAATCCAGTCTTTTGCAAGGACATCTCGTTACAAAACCCTAATTATTTAGTTTACCTAGTTATTAGTGACTTTGGCAAAAAATGACAAAGCCACACCAATTTAAGTTTATGTAAAGTTTTTCAATATTAGCCAATTTCTTTTCCAGCTGGTTGTTGAAGACGGGGAGTTCTTAGTGCGTGAGTCAGCGGCATGTCCGGGCCAGTTCGTGCTGACGGGAGCCAGGAAGGGCAGCCACAAACATCTGCTACTCGTCGACCCCAATGGAGTGGTATGTACCTACATTTTAACTATACTTAGTTAGGATGTTTGTTTGGCTGTTTCTCACATATAGGGTCCGTTCAGACAGACCGGCTCGGAGAGCATCGGCGCGTTTTTCTTTTCACAGAGACCGGAATCGACTCCGTTCAGTTGAAAGAGCATGCAATCGGAGCCAAACGTCTGCAAGACCGAGAAAAAGTACGCGATCGGAGTCGATCGCCTCCTCTTATTATTTCACACCAAGCGCCTTCGAGCATTATTAATGACAAAAGCAGTTCAGATGCAAAAATAAACCCTACTACTTGATACTAAGTACTCGATTTTCAACGTATTAAGAATTGGCTCTCCTCTCCGAGCCGGTCTGTCTGAACGGACCCTTAAAATGCTGAAAAGATTTGATTATAATGGATATTGAGAAATCACATGGGCTAATTGAGCATTGAAAACTATCAGCGAAAATGTGGATTTTGGAAGTAATTCCTTGGAGGTACAGGTGAAACGGCGGGTAGAAATTATGTCGGTAAAATGTTACAAATTGATAAAGGGCTACCCAGAAGCATTAGTTCTAAGTTCTGCCATTCAGTCTAAATCATATCCATAATAAAATTTACAGTCAATGTGTACAGTTTTCTACACCACAAATCTTCTTTCTAGGTCCGAACTAAAGACCGGGTGTTTGAAAGCGTGCCGCATCTAATTAAGTACCACTGCAGCAACGAGCTACCCATCGTGTCGGCCGACTCCGCGCTGCTATTGCGCAAACCCGTACTACGCGACGCCACGTAAGAACTATGTAATTATACATAAATACAATATAACCCACATTATGTTCTAAGAATAACGAGAAACGCGAGCCCCAATGCCATACATCGGATCTGTAGGAACTGATAAAGCTTGAATTAAGAATTTAACGTTTCTTCCATATTACATTCAAAGGCATTGTTATTACTAAGCCTTTGAAATCTTACAGGTTTCAGCTAATATTAATGTTTGTCACATATCGAATATCTGTCCCATTTGCAATATGTGGCTGAATGTACAATCAGCCTTTGTATAAAGTACGTAATTGTTGTCTCGAATGTACCCACTAGATGGCATTTATAACAATTCCATTTTGTATCGGTGTATCGCAAAGTGATAAATAATTTTTAATTAAGTACCAAAGTCGTGTTTTGGTTGGGATGCTATTGCAAAAATTGTGATTTTTTCCAATAAACTTATCTTATTTTGTAACTATATATAATATAAAACTAGTCTTCACCAAATTTTTATTTAGGAGTGAAGGCCGCTATCTTTTTAAGCATGAGATTAGTTAATATTTTATTAATTATAAGAATAATGTTGCTGTGCAATTGACCATGCCAAACTGTAGTCGAGACACAGGAGTCTTATTTTTATATTAAAATGTATTTTGCTAAAATATCTATACATTGAATGACGGAGCATGCATTCTAACATCGCACACAAATATAAGAGCTCTCTGCGTTATAGTTTAAAATGTTTTATTATACGTTTACAATAAATATTAACACATAGGTGCTATGATGGCTTACTTAAATAATTTTACATTTTAACGTAGTGGCGTAATTTTATAAAAATTGAAACTGTACATACAACATCACATCATCTGTTAATCGTAGACTTTTAAGACTGTTATGTTAGACTCGAATCTTTCACTGAGTTCAGTGATAAAAGTTTAATGCTTTAAAAATATGTCTCTCAATAGTGAGAGTTTATATAGTGGCACAAAGAAGTGTTTGGTACCCTGTCCCGGGGGAAGGGTAGTGTTATTACACCTACCACGATCTTCAACTACCGTTGGTTAGACAGTGAACTAATTAACGGGCGCTATAGGTTGATAAAGCTGAGTACATGGACTGAAGCAAGGCATGACCGCACAATACGAAATATTTATGTAGGGTAGAAAAATTACTCAGCAGGACTGATTTTTTAGAAGGGCAACCCACAAATCTGTTAGATAATTATGGGCGTGGATCAAGCTGGTGTGGTCGCACCGAGACTGTTGAATTATTGATGTACTCGTCATTAGAATTTCAGCACAAATTTAAATTATCTGCTTGTATATCACTGTTTAGTGTAAAATTTTATGCAATATTCCATTGACATATAATGTTAAACGTCATCATGCAAATATAGTTTATGCAAATATGTTATCGAACTATCATTATTATTAATTATTAAATGTGATGTATTTAAATGTATTAAGTGATTAAAATAAAATATTTTGGAAAATCAATTATTTTTTTCTTTCCTGTATTGGTAATAAAACCTTCTTTTTTGCTTCCTTATTTACTTTACTATAATTTATTATGTACTCCTGTAATGTAAACCCTTATCTTCTCTTATCTATAAACATTATTATATACTTACTCCCCTTATATACTCATACTACTATACTTATATACTCCCCTTATATTCTCCCTAAACTTCCTTTTGTACTCTATTATGTGCTCCCCTAATGTACTTTCTTATATGATTAACTAGCTTCCACCGCGTGGTGTGTTGATGAAAAGTAGCCTATGTGTTAATCCAGGGTATCACCTATCTACATACCAAATTTCAATCAAATCGGTCCAAACGTTTTTGCGTGATTGAATAACAAACATACATCCATACATTCTCACAAACTTTCACATTTATAATATAAGTAGGATTATATACTCCCTTTATATTCTTCCTTATTTACTCCCCTTATGTACTTCTTAATATAGTTTATGTATTCCCCTTGTATACTTCCTTATAAACTTCCTTATGTTTTCCCCTTAAGTAATTCCTTATATACTTTATTATGTACTTCTGTATGATGTTAAGAAGTGAAGAGACCAATGTCAATGAGGTTGCGTGCAGGTTATCTTTTCAAGACTCGGGTGTTTGGGTACAAATAAAATTGCAACAAATAAAACATGTTTCATACTTAAATTTCTTTATTAAAAATGTAATTTACAGTATAAACAGTAAGGTCATACATGGCAGTGATGTTATTATTAGGTACTTATACATATTTCGGCTTCGCTATACATAATCCGACCAAAACTCCCATATCATCTACCCCTTAACTCACCTCTGACACTTACAAATTAATATTCAACGTGAAATGTCACAACACATCAATAAAACTCCAAGATAAACAACAAACAGACAAGTGTCAGAGGAGAGTTGTCCTGCTTTACTGCCAACCCGAGCTTACTAGCCTAATCCATCCTACTTTACATCAATCCAAGAAACAACATTTTAATTATGCTTAATTTTAATACAGTCCAATTTCATCAAATAATAATAAGTCAACTTGCTAAAATAAAATAATTTTCCATGTCAGATCCCAAATGTGTCAGAAATATTCAAGAAATGTCAATAAATTGATCATACAATTTCCATTTGCCTACACAAGTACATTATAACATTCTTTGGGACATCGCAGCACTATTCTCCAGGCCCTACTAAAACGTAGGGTCTCCCGCCGTGCAATTATACTTAAAACTACTATTCGCTAAGACTGTCTAAAAATCAAACTAAAGTCACAGTACGATAAAAATAAATAAATACGCCTCTATACAAAAATAACACATTTATATGATGGTGAACACGTGAGCAGTTGAGAGCCAGCGGCCGGCCGCCCTGTGCAACACTGCTAGCTACTCTCTACCTTATCGTAACCCGCGCCGGCCGCGCCGATAACATTATACGTACATTCTAAACATCGGCTACTCGTTGCCGACAATTGACTTCTTATATCAAATATCTCGCACAATTACAAAAGTGATCGAGGAGCGTGTAAACTGTATAAGTTTCCGTATTACAAAATTACATTCATCTGCAAAAATATTTCACCAAGTCGTCATCGTACAACAATTTTATTATATTCAGGTGCATCTTAGTAAAAATAGATCACGTGCATCTGTTACAAATTTTAGTTGGTCAACAATGACACCGTCGTCAATAATTACCTAGGTATAAGTCATCGGAATTAGCTAGCATCTAATACTGGGTCTAAACAAGGGGATCCATTCGAGTCGTGCATTTTCTCATTCGTACGGAAACGTAACCTCGATATATAAAAAAAATACCTGGTCATAAGAACCAAATTATCATACACTCGCACACAAAATAAATACAGGTACGCCGTCGTCGCTCGGTGCGGGCGCGACGAAGTTCGGAGAAGTGAACCTACCGCAGTGACGTGACGGCGACGCTCAGTCGGGGATGGGCACCAGCGAGGGCGGCGCGGGCGGCGCGGCGGGCGCGGGCCGGTGCAGCGTGAAGGCGTCGTACACCTGCGCCAGCTCGTCCACGTGGTGCTCCTCCAGGCACAGGAAGCCGGCCAGCGTGGGCTCGGCGCGGCGCGCGCAGGCCAGGCAGTGCACCACGTGGCGGCGCTCGTGCTCGCGCACCAGCAGCGCGTGCCACACCTCGCGCTCGCACGCGCCGCAGTAGTGCGACGCCTCGCCGCGCGCGCGCCCGTGGAAGCGCACCGGCACACCACGCGCCCGCACCGCCGCCAGCGTGCCCGCCGCCGCGCGCAGCGTCTGCAGCAGGCACGTGCGCATGGCGCGGTGCAGGCGCGGGTCCGACACGCGGATGTTGCGCGCCAGGTTCCACGTCAGGTGCACCATCGGCACGATCGACTTGAAGTTCTGCACCTTGTTCCACTCGTAGCGCTCCAGCGCCAGCGAGTACTGGCGCGCGGTCAGCGGACCCACGTTCCACGCGATGTTGTTGCACCAGCCGGTGGCCTGCACCCAGTGCACGCATCCCGCGTTTACCCACACGAGGTCTCCCGGCCGCTGAGTGAACCGGTACACGGGAACACCGTGCGCACGTAACTCCTCTGGATCCGGCCACCACGAACCGTGCAAGTACGATAGACCGTGTCTCTCGCAAAGATCGCGAACACCACCCCAATAGGCGTCCGGTACTCCGAACCACTCGCAGTCGCCAGGACCGATGTTAATATTGATGGAACAGAAATTGTTGTTCTCTTGGTGGCCGGGCGTGCGGCTACCGGGCACTTTCATGTATAGCTGGACTGTGTTCATGCCCAGGATCACGTGACCCACGTGCGACAGCATGTTGGCGGCCGATGCGACACGAGCAAATGCTGGCAACTTTTGTAGCTCAGTGAGCTGCGGGCGCCACTTGCGCTCGTCAGAGAGATCGACGTTGGTGCCGAAGCGCAGCATGCGCGCGGCGCGGCGCCGCTTGACGGGCCCCGAGCCCGACTCGCGGCCGTCCGAGTCGGACAGCGCGCCGCCGCCGGCCGCGGCCGCCGTGCCGCCGCGCTCGCGCTCCTCGCGCAGGGACTCCTGGAAGGAGCCGGCCTGGTACTGCGCGTACTTGCGCACGGTGGTGTGCGAGCGGTGCGAGGCGCATGCCCACACGCGCCTGCGCCCGGTGGGGTCCCAGTTCTCGTCGGCGGACTGCATGAGCTGCGTGCGCACCTCCACGGCGTGGTCGGGCCACGCCTCCACCAGAGTCTTGGTGGAGAACAGCCCCAGGTCGAGCTTGAGCGCTGCGGTGAGGCCGCGAACAACAGCGATGGGGTGTTTTAGGCAGAAATCTTGTAGCTGTGGCGAGAAGGCGTCGCGCTTGGACTCGACGTAGACGAAGGGCGCGGGCGGCGCCAGCTGCTCGGGCGAGAGGCGCGGCGGCGGCACGGCGGGCGGCTCGGGCGGCCCGCACCCGTCACCCAGCACCGACCACGCTGTAGGTGGCCCTGCGTTGTCCCTGACGAACAAACACGTCGTTAGTAACTTGCAAAGCATGAGGTAGCCTAAAAAAGGAGAAATATGCGAAAGAAACTTACTTGCAAGCATCCAATATCTGCTTGGAGCTCATGCCGATGTGGTAGGTGACTGGCTTGAGCGGGTCTGTCTTGAGCGGCTCCAGCTTCACGACGGGCTGGCGGCCTCCCAGCACGGCCTCGTTACTACTGCCGGCACTGCTCGCATTATCCGCTGAAAATAAACAACTTATTGAACACCACTTTTCATAACATTTTTTAAATGTTTTATGGTGTATGCCAGGCGCAGTCTAATACGAACGCAACCATGGTCACATAGTAGAAAACTATAACGTAGATTGGCGCAATTTTAATGTCTGTATCATAAAATTTTCTGTGATTAAGAACGCCTAATAAAAATGTTCAATTATAAAATCGTAGTTAGAAAATCTGGCAAAGGAAGCTGGGGATTCTACTTTCCAATGACCTAAGAGCGGTTGACACTAGCGGATTTTGTTTCGCGAATACGCTCGGTTTCGCCTACGAGCAAAAGATACAGCTCTAGGCCGACATTGCTCAAACAAGTAGATATCAATTTATTGTTTGTTGAAGCACGTACATGAGCTTCAACGCCTATACGAATTTTTAATGCCCTACACTCTGATCCATTCAAAACGACAGGATAGTTAATAAAAACTTTAAAATTATACCAAAAAATATTTACACTAACTTCTGTTTTTATTCTTCGTCTTCATATTTAGTTCATGAAATTCTCAATACAGATTGGAAAGCGAAGAAATTATAAATCATTTGAAAAATTATAGTGACATTGACATTGATCATTTACTCATAAAAAACAAGTATTCAAATGTTTAACGAGTTTATACTATGCACGAATTTAATTTTCTGCATGCACTAAATAATAAGTTTGAAGTCCATAAACGCATTTAACGATTGTAAAACGACGAAGCATCAAGGCACACACAATCACTTTATTATTGCTTCGAATTTATACCTTTTACTCTAAATGTTCTCAACAATATTCATCACTGGACGAAATGAGGTTTCGTTTCCACAAATTGCCATTAAATAAAACTCATACAACAACGAGAACTCAGTTATTTTCTATTTTCCGGAACAAAAACAGTAATGCATTTCCTTTATTAAAGCATTGATGTTGTGAGGTACAACAAAGGAACTAATGGTAAGACGAGCCGAGTCTTTTGTGAATTGCGAGCTTTTGCACGTCTTTGTCCGCGGAACGTTTAGCCACCGGTATTATACTCATATTCTTTCGTAATAACTTAAAGATGTAGTATAATCGCTGTCGGAGCTTAGGCGAATTCGGGGCTTTTAACAGATGTGCGGTTCCTGGCGAATATTTTTTGTGCAGATTAGACAGCGCAGGTAGAAGCTACGATCCTAAAAATGAAGCCCGAGTTTGTTTTTGGGTTCCCATTTTAGAATCGCATTCATTCTCCCTTATTTTGTGTCGTTCCTTATTTAAGTTGAAAAGATATCCGTTCATTGTATTTGGGGAAAATAATTCATGAATGTTGGCATAACACCTGTGGAGATATCAGGTGATACTGTCAAATGGACGTAAAATTCATATTTTTTTTTATAGTCTCCGTTTCTTTCGACATCTGTTGCACTATTCATCTGTTCATAGCCCAATTAAATAATCTGCCCTAGATGTCGTAAATCCTTTAATGAGAGAAAACCAGCTAGTAAAATCCTATATATGTCTAAATTCTAAAATGTACTTACTGCTAACAGGCTCCTTCTTAACTTCAGGCTGCGTATCTGAGAATCTCTTCAGCAGATCTTCGGCGAGCGACTCGGCGCTGTCGCCGCCGGTGGCGTTACCTTCGCTTTTCGTCACCTGCAACGCAAACAACACATTATCATCACGAACGAAATAGTTCAAAAACCCTACGATTGTGGTTACACCTGCCGCCGATAAAAGGGGAATTAAAGTTAGTACAAACCGCACGCGCTCTCGCAGCCTGAGCTTGTCGATACTGCGTCAGTAGTTGCTGCATCAATGTCTGAAAAAGAATATATGATCGTTACTACAATGTCGTAGTACGATTGAATTAATTTAAGCTATATGACAATTCACATTAGCAGACATAGAACTAAGTGACGGTTTCTTTTGGTAGTCACTACAATGGAAGTAACAGTGAAGATAGGCTAACTCCTTAGCAACATCATACTCAGGTATGTATTTCAAAACGTCTAATACTTAGAGCATTAGTTAAGTACTTGTTGCTGCGGCGTGAGGTTGTTGGAGTTCTTCTGTAGGTACTGCAGAGTCTGTAGTTGGTGCTGTGTGAGCGGCGGCGGTTCCTCCGGCCTCTTGCCGGGGTACGGCGGCGGCGCTGACTTGGGTGCCCGGGAAGACATCTCCGCGGATATGGGCAAGTTCCACGCTTCCTCGATTGATGGGAGCTGACGACGTCTGCGACAAAGGTGTCACATTAGAAATTGTCTTAACATCTTTGCTTATTATTTCATCAATAAAAGTGTGTGATGAACTTACTTTCCAGTAACAGAAGGCATAGGTGCATGAGCGAGATGTGCTCTCAAGAAGGCCAGCCTCTGTCTTAGCGCGGAGTGTGACGCGGTCGCAGCCGCTCCTCCATTAGTGTAACATGCGAACGCGTCCCTGGGCATCTGACAACTCTCATACAAACTGCCCAGGTTCGTCCACGCCGCTGAATGACCCTTGTCTAGTTGCACCGCGCAAATGTACGCTTGTAGCGCGTCCATAGGCTGGTTTTGTTGCTGATATAAAACTCTGTACAAAAAAGTTAAAGAACCGTTAGAGAAAATGCGAAAAATCTAGAGGCGAAAGTTTTAATGAATGACTAACGATAAATTCTTACCCTATTGAACACCATGTGTCAGCATTTCCTTCGGACTTTTCTACTGAATTCCTATAAGCTATGAAGGCGTCGTGCACTTTCCCCTGCGCCGCGAAGCATCGCCCCAGCAGGTACAAGCCGGCGCCTGACTCGGGCTCTGCAGCCACCGCGCGCTGCAGGCACCAGATAGCGGCGCGCGCGCGGGCTGCCGGCTCGCCCAGTGACACGCAGCGATGGTATAACCATCCTACACAATCGTGAAATGATGGTTAGCACTACTTGTAATATGTAATAAGTACGACGATGTAATGAGTAAGACGTTTTATCAAAAATGCAGTGCCAGGATGTTAACTCACCTAACTGTCTGCAGACATCCGCTTTTAATGTGGAGGACAACTGCGGCTCTTTCAGTAACCGTTCGTAAGCGTCTCTGGCGGCTTTCCTGAGTCCTCTGGCTTCAAGTAAGTGCGCGGCGTGGAAGCTGAGCTCGAGGCGGGTGAAGGTGGCGTCCTGGTGCGGCGCCAGGCGCGCGCGCCTGAAGTGCACGGCGGCGACGGCCCAGTGCCTCCGCGCCTTGAACATGAGCGCCAGCCGCAGGTGCGCGTCCGCCGCGCGGGTGAACCCCGGCGACACGTACAGTGCCATTTGCAACGCCTTTGTCGCCCTGCCATTAAAAACGTTTACCAAACCCTCGCCAGCAATATTATGAAGGGGAACAAGGATTTTATTGCGGACTATTGTTCAACAGAATCCTGTCAAGTCAACATAGAAAACAAAAGATTGCAAGCAATAAATTGAATCGTTTACATCTTAAAAGTCGCACAAAGGACTTTGTTTTCTGCCGACCGACTAGAAAACAATGTCAAAGTTACAGCCTGAACTTGGCTGGCATACAAGGTCAGACGAATTGTAAATAATAGTATAAAGAATGAGCACAGTTATCATAACAGCTCTGTGTACACCGATACCAAACAACAGAACATAAACGTAATGCGGAGTTTAAATTTCACTTTTTGTGAAATAATTTCTCAAAAGACCTTTAGAAAAGTTTTGAAGTGAACGGATGAAACGACAATGCTGGTTTTTTCCAACTTTTTTCTTTAAATCTATCCGTATACATTCAAAGCGTTCTACTTTTTTCGTATCACGTATTATGGGTTCAATGAAAAGATCTCCTTATCTCTGGTTTAGAAATACATCTATAATGGTACCTGCAGAGCTATTGTGGAAATTGGAATGAGCATACAAAAAACGCGCGTGAAATGTGTTTCAACGAATACAAGAAAATGAAGAATGCGACCAAGACACGGTGCCTAAGATATAAAACACGGAATTGAAGCATAATATCCGTAAGGTTATTGAAGAGCGCATCACCGGAGCGTAACGTCACCGATGCGCCCGCGGGGTCGATGACCGTCTGAGGCTCGGTCGTGCAATCGATCGGACGATGCAACACAACGTCTAGACAGCGATCGTCGTCCGAAACCGATGCCTATAACGCCTGTATTTAGATGACCTCCGCTGACATTTGGGAGCCGAAACAAAGGAGCGAGACAGGTGCTGTGCGAGTTCACCCCAAAGCCCGAGACTAAAATTAAATGACGATTATACGCACACACACGTCTTCGTCATGTAGTGGGCCTTAGAGAGCTTTCACCGGCCGTGTCGCCGCTGGCGATGCTCGACATACATAATAAAACTATATTTCATAGGTGCTTATTCACGTTCATTGTTCCTTGGAATTAGCTATGATTGTGGGATAGCACGCAACGGTCAAATTCACATGTACATCGAAACACCTTGTGTACAATGTGTAATACAAAATTCAGAAGAAAATAATTAATAGTACGTAGAGCTGCTACGACAAAGCCATTTAAATAATTTTACATTCTGACTTCAATTGTGTATTATCAGGTCGCTTCCTACGTAATAAACCAATTAACAATTACATCACACTGCGACCTTGATTGGATAAGTTTCGTGGACGGATATCGTAAAAAAATGTTAATTAGTGACAAATTAACATTTCAACAACAATTTAAAATTATGCTAGTAGAATTTTATTTCACTTCATACAATAAGTTGATTTTCGTGTCCCTGTAAGTAAAAGATAAGGCATTGTATAACAGGGCAGCGAGTGCCCAATATGCCCCTATACAAAGATAACGCGTTGGTCTTTGTGCGATATCGGCGACTAGGTTTATGGTTCACTACTTCACACCCACCCACGCGCTACGATACTATGACATGTATACGACTGTCACGATAACAATATTGATATTTAGCGTTTGTACAAGTACGAAAAGCCAATGTGCTGATAACTACCAATATCATGCGGTACATATGTGTTTTTATTTATTACTATACTATATATAACTCACTTATAATTTGCTCTACTCAATTATAAACATTTCGTTTAGTTCATTTAATAAACATGACTTCAAGTGTACATTTATTAGATATCCAATAGCTAACCATGAAAAATCGCGTGCGAGCACAATATATCCACGCTTTTTATAGCTTTCCCGATTTCTCATCTGAACATCTGTTTATATTTATACAATAATACATGAACCACATGACGGTATGGAAAAATAAATATCCTGAGTAAACGACTGGATCGATTATAATCCGGTTCGCTACCTGCCCGGGCCCAACCTTGGCCATTATCAGTTCACTCAGGTAAGGGAATTGTATGCAACCCTACTTATACAAACAAAATTCTTGCTCTATTCAAATGAAAATTTTAATTTACTGGATGAACAAACATCTGGTAAGGTTTTACGTTCAATGTTTGGTTTTAGAGCTGCCATAAAGAAACTTTCAACAAGTATCAAACCATAACGCACAGCAACAGTTTTGTTCACTGACGTCCGCGGCTATTCCTGCACAAAAGCAAAACTAAAAGATGTAGAAACCAGGAAGCATGGTATGTGTGTGGTATTCGAGGTGTTTGGCGACTCAGTGAACAGCGAGCATGCTGCCGGGGGTGTGCTGATGGGCGCGGGGAGAGGACACTGGCATGAGGCAGCTCGGCTTGACCTAGTTCTGCACAGTCGCGGCGGCTCAAGGACGGATCGACCGCTATTTATAGAGTTCATTCGTCGGTCGTCATAGCACTCACTTTACGTAACTGAAGTAAGCAGTCGCTAGGTGCGTCGCGGTCGCGACACGTGATCCGGCTGCACATAATGAACTCGCAATGCTTTCCCACGGAACAGCCGACCTCGGGGAACAGGCGCACAATAATAAACCTATTTAACGAGGGATGCTCAAGATTCAATAGGCACACGTGGTGCTGAGAAATAAGGTCAAAGTCATACACTTGTGCGATCCTGATTACAACCGGAAATTATCAATTACGCAATTACTGTGACTAAGACGGGCGAGAGAAGGCTAAGAGGTTGAGATTACAACATACGATAATAAAGTATTTGAGTACATGGCAGATAAAAATTGAGAAAATTCTCGATTATGGAGAAAACGTAATTGTTCTGTAGCGTGAGACATGCTGTTGAGACAAAAAGACACGGATTCAGGTTCCACTTGGCCAAAGGCACCTGTAAACATTTAAAACTACGAAATAAATATTTAATACAAATACTTCCCAAGTGATGCAATCATCTGATGCATTCAACATGAACGTATAATTCACCTGATTGTACTTATTGCATCACGACCTTGGCTCCACGGCAACAGAATGCAATACAAAATGCATCTATGTGTGCACTATATAACTAGATATCGTAGTGAAGGTCCTACGACTACAGTGCGTTCAGTAAGTATGTATTATGAACACATGCAAGATTTTATTACTTCCTTCATAGCAGATGGCACACCTGATGAATTATACATAAGTACAATAACGCCACGCCCCACTGATTGGAGGATAACTTTCGTTCAATAGTTTGCAAACACAATGGTATTTTGATTGCATGTAGCATACAGCTGGCGGGCGATATTCAGAACTGCTACTGTAATAAGGTCCTTCTGAAGTTTATATTATGTGACAATTACTTGGTACCACAGGTCGTTGGTGTACTATTCTGCGGTTGGAACGTTTCGAAAGGCATCTGGCGACATGATGGCGTGCAGTACTACTGTTGCGATATCAAGGTTTATGTCTGCTAGGGCACAAGTTTAGCTAGATTGGGGAATGTACGTGCCGCCATGCACATAATTGATAATGAACGAGGGCTCGTTTATCGCTGACGTCATGCCAGTTGACCCACTTTCGTCCCATTCGATATCACTTATACACATTCAGTGGGTTACCTACTCACAAATGATCTCATGAACGCGATATTTCAGATATGTGCCGGCTATTTTCAGTAACGGCGCAATTCACTACACTATACAGAATTGAAATTGAGTGCTCATAAACTTGGGAGCAATTCATATCCCATTCTATTTTATTCTAAGGCCAAATGAAAATGTGGGTCGTGTGTATTTACAGGCGAGAAAATTCAATTCAACGATATTTGTTTGGAAGTGTATAAAGTGGAGCTAGCGAGAATTCCGCCCGTCTATCAAACTTTTAAGTGAACCAGACTGTTACCAGACATCAAATAGAAACTTGACGTTTAAACACCGGATGACGAAATAAGGTTTACTTCTCGATAACAACTGTAATATTAAAAGCCACATTATCGATTTCAATGCTAAACCTAACGTAAAGCAATATTCTATAGATAGAGATAAGCCTGTTATTCCATGCCGTACTGTACAAGGTAGTTTCGAAGAAGGCAGTTAGAGGCTACGCGTACGGTACCTGAGACCTAAGCCAGCGGTTAAAATATTATTACATTATGTTCGCAATTTATATTCTTGTGAGCACACTCTGACTACCCATGAGTATTGTAAGTACGCAAACATGACCAAGACTCCCATGCGAAACGCATGAAGCTCATTACGATATTTAGGATTAACATTTTATGTCAATGAGTCTTCATCCACATCCCCGACGACTGCGCAATAATCCGTCCATAACGTGGAATGTGTTCATAAAAGTATACTTTTACCGTTTTAGCGACTAATTATAATTATTAACAGGCACATTGTTAGTGCGACAGAGGCCACGACTGGTTACGGATAATGTTGCAATTGCAACGATAGTGGATTTGCAACGCTATACAAGTGCTCGTTTAATGTACTTTGCTTTTCATTTATAAATAAACAGATACGACACATATGGACGCGGAAGTGAGCCGGCTTCACAGCTGCACATCGCGACTTACTCAGGCTCACGCACACACGCACAGCTCGTGTACTTGATATTCAGCACGTCCATAAAATCAGATGTTCGTGGCTCAGCAAAATTATGCGACTTCATTATTGAACAGGTTCTACTCGACTACTCAACTCTTATGCTTTATTTGCACATGCTGTAATACACAATAATAGCTCATGATATAAGTCAGCTGTTTCTACTTAACCTATAGATCATAATAACAATCAATATGTTACCATGCTTACTGAAATTCTACTCATTGTTTCCATAAATAATGAATTAAACATTTAGCCAAAGTATTCTGTTTTAAAACTCGAATCTGATGCGCACTCACAACATGCAAAGCAAGCTTCCCCTAACACAAAAAGAACAGAACATTCTGCACTATTATTACATTACAAACGGCGGAGTGCCCTTGATAACTACCCTATACGATTCACGCAGCTCACAAGTGTTCTTACAACTACAATACATATTTACATGCAGCAGAATTAAAAATGTGCCCCATCCCTAACATTACAGTTTAGAAGGGTTGAACCCTTTGAGAACTAAATTTTTAAGCTTTGGCGACGTCATAGATTTTTCATCGGACAAAAGCGAGGGCACTAGCACATACGTGCTTAGTGGAATTGACGTCGACACGCACGATGTACATTAGACGACGAGCCCTCCGTAGCGTGGCTGCGTGGCATAGGGGGAACATTGGTGATCGCTCTATGGTGACGTAACACAATCTTGCAAGCTCCGAGCCCTTTCGAATGCTACCTTTTTGCGGTCACCGGGCGCTTTCTAATTCTAATGCCCATTGTGCGTACAAAGTGACGGCTAAATTGTAAGTACAGATCGACATCCGTGAGAATAGCTCGACTGCTCGATAATTATGCATGCTCGTATGCGTGTGAGTATAACATGTTATTTCTAGAATATCTACATACAAATACAGTTCGTGTCTGTAGAAATACAGTTGTTGCTTATGATCAAGGTAAAGAAACTAAGAATGATGATGAACATGGTTGTACTAAACATGTGGGTATTCTATTTCAAATTGACAAATTTAAAATCCAACATCAACCGCATTTGGAGAAGCATGCATACTTGTAACTCGGTTTCAACATCAGAGATGCCATGTTCATTATGATTCACGAAATATATCATGTAAAGCATACATAGATTTTTTTCTAGAAATTCAATACGATGGGAAAGTTTAGAAAGTTCAAAGGTACATTATACATATTATAGATGATTCATCGTGATAAAACAAAATCATTTAATGGTATCTGTGTAGTAATGTACCACTATTGGTGTTAAAAGATAGAGCTGTGTGTACAGAATTCTTTTCCTTTTGGTTGCAAATAAGTTACTTTTTTTAAAGCTTTATACTTTATCCAAAACTGCTTTATTAGTTTAATTGCTTCATGTAATATGGAAGAAAAACAAGCATGGCATTTGGGACAATAAAGTATTTAAAATGTTTTCCAATATTATCTTGGAATAAATAACGGTGAAAATTCCGAAGCTACTTTTCAACGTGTCTGCAAAGACTACGCATGAAATACTACCACACAGCAAGTCATCCACAAATATTGTTGACGTTAATAAACCCAATTCACAGTTGTTATCTGTTAACAATATGCCAAGTGTGATGTACGCAAGTCATTTACGTAACGCACGTTCGTTCACGCGAATCATCATTTACTATACGTGATCGACATATTTAGTGACAGCCGGGCTGTCCGAAATACTCGGAAAATGAGTTAAAATGAAAACTACTGAGAATCGTTACCACAGCGTTTTTGTAACGTTTGTCTGGAAACATCTTAATATTTATCAGGCACCCAAAGCATTTACTTAACTGATTTTTGTAAGTAAATATAGAGCAGTGATTTGCCAAAAGGAGTTTATTAGGGCATTGGTATGTGTTATTACATCACACGACCATATTAGTCAGTGGTGGTGTAAACAAAAAGCTTATAGTGGTGCTTACTCAGCCGCGGCCTTGCTTGGCGTGACGTTACGCGGCCCGCCCGCTGCCGTGACGTGCTCTGATGTGACGTATGACTTTTTTCGCGGAAATTCCATCGCGGACATCGCTCGCGGAGATTGTGAATTTACGCGGACCCAGCAACGACGCACAGTTACACACTCAAATTTACTGAATTGGCTATCATTGGTACACGATGTATTTAATCAAACTTTATCCTTATAAATTGATGGAATTTTATTTTTTTGTTACTGGGTAAAAATAACCCGCGGGCATAATTATTTTCCACTAACTAGCAAGTAAAAATTTTATAGCTAAATCTTATCCTGGTATTTAACAGAATAATTACCACAACTCGGTTGATTGCCTGGTGTTAAAATTGAAGATTTAATGGTTATTATTTTTAAAGCAACCTTTGATCAACAGTGTTTTAATGAAGGAGAATTTCATTTTGATAATTCTCATGAAACAAAACGTTTGATATAACAACATAGAGCCATGGCACATGATTATAAAGTTGAACAAAAGGGGTAAAACCTATATTCCAGCTAGCTGCAGGGCCCTAAAAACTGTTGTGATAGTAGAAACTAGGACAGGCTGCTTGACACAGTTCATGCCCTGCGTGGGTGGTTGCCCTACAGATGTGGGTGGGTCTACTTACGTAACTTAAACAAAGCCGAAGGGCACCCGCTTGCTACAGAACCTTTCGCAACGCTCGCCCTACGAGTCCTACGACTATTGTGAGACAACTATGAAGGTTTAGACATCGATCGGGCTGTATATGCGAGATAATTTGGACGGTTTTTGGGGCGGAATGTTTAGTTTAGTTGGGCAGTGTGATTTAGAAATGAATGTTCGTGGTGACGGGGTCATTGACAGGGCGGAGGCGGGTGGCGCGGACGGCGCGGATGCAGCGAGTGCAGTGAGCGAGTTCCGGTGCACTACGCACCAGGTATAAATAGCGATCCGTTAGTGTCGACGACCGCGCGCCGACATCACTACATTCACCCTGCTCTTAACTCTGAGCCGTGACCTAGATAAAAAAAAATAGACTTAACGCTACGTCACGAGCAAAGGGCGTATCACGATCTTACTTTAGACGAAAAGTCGGTCCCGCCGCAAGGGTGGCAGTGGGGGACAGGGTGTCGAGGCGCTTGGAGCCCAAATCGGGAAGGACGGACGGGCGGTAGGGCCCGGATAGGGATGGGTGAAGGGGGAAAGCTAATAATGCATACGGTTTTCGGCAACTCGATAGTCAGTTTGTCGATGTCGGTGCGCGCGCGGCCCCTCGCAAGAGGTACCCTCCCTGCGTGAAAGGGCCCGTGCGTACGTGACGCGGCGCACGATGCGGGGCGAAGGGCGAGGAACACGCCCCGCCCGCACATCTCTAAAACAGCTTAGATGCACTCGTAGCCTAGGGTCGGAGACCGCGTTCTCTACTGCGCACCTAATACTTGTTAGTCCTGTTGCGAGCCAATTTACATAGATAAAACTATATGCATGTACCGCTATTTTCTTTGGCAGTAACTTCACATAATACTACTCGCTGAGAAACGTTGTCGAATTCCGGTTTCTCCGCTATGTTGTTGCTAGGCGGCATTCAACAAACCACGCAGACTCCCACATCAGATTATGTACGAATAATAATAACACGTCGTTTTGACGTAATAATTTTCACGTGTTGTTATGCCTGAGTACCTATGTTTGAAATGATCATTAAATAATAACATTGAAAGAAGCAAATTATACTGGATGTATTTCAGGATATAATAAACAATATAAAATATCCAATTGAAGAAACCTTCAGGTCACCTGTTATTATGTTTTATTTATACCAATACATTATTTTAATTTTAACAACTCGACTGAAAGGAACGAATACATAAATAAGAATCATACTTGAATTTGAAATGCCATCAGCTGTTATGACTTCAATGTGTAACTCAAATGCAAGAAAACAATATTCATCATGCATTCAACCGGTATACGCCGTCCGCGCTTGCCACCGGCACTGTACAACTGGCCCTAATAAGACTTCCTCTTTGCTAAAACTATCCTATATGTACGTAAGTCTCATGTACTGACTTCACCTAGCTCCGTTTCTAACCAACTATGTAATACATTTTAGGTGAAATCCTCTCTGAGCACAGGATATGGTCCGAACTACCGGGGAAGTTTGTCGGTAATGGTGAAATTAACTACCGAATGCAATTACTGTGCAAACTAGCGAGCAGGCGAACATGTCGAGAAATTTTATCGCTTTCTACGCACAGACTGTTTATTTACTACGAAATGAGTAGTAAAACAACAACATTATCAGCAGAGTTACGCTCAGCCTTACTACAGTTGCTAATTCGTTCCATGTTTGTAGTGATATGACCCGTGGATATGACTTTGTACTGGTCAAGCATTTTTATCTGCGCTAATATGTCATTGAATTCCCAGCGATGCGATGTTCGTGCGACACGTGTACATTAAAATGCTATTAATACTGTTAAAACGATTGCGGTGACGTGACAGTTAAGTAATAACAAAAAGAAACTGAAGTTCTTTATGTGTGCAGAGGGACAGTGGTGAGTAGCTAAACAATAATAACTAGTTCAAGGAGCAGCTGATGTCGTGACAGGTGTGGTAGCAGCCGGCAGGCACCTGCCCGGCACGCGCCACCGCAAGCTGCTCTAACAATTACATAGCCTTCATTACCACATCACAATCGATACTAAACGACCTGACATTACCTAGCTACGACTCTGACATTACCTAGCAGCTGACTTCCATTCCATACATTATGTAATTCATTTATGTGTGTTTCCTTTGCCATCTACTTCAAGAACCCAGCGCACTTTGTATTCCTTTATAAATTGTTTCAACATTATGAGCAGGAAACGCATCTACTATTCGATGATATCAAATAGAGTATTTCAAAATATCCAAGAATAAATGAATGATAAATTCGCCCTCGGAAGAAACAAAAACATCTTGATTTTATTTAAAATTAATTCATGGTCTACTCTACGCAGTGCAATTTTGTTCTCAGACCGTATTTGGTTACTAATGTGCCCATTTAAAATATTTCCCATGACTTAATAAAATTCATGTTGCTTAATGCTTCAATCAAAAATCATCCTTCCAGCATGAATATTTTCAAGAAGTTGATTTACCAGTACAACCAAGTTCAATATTGGAGAAGCGAAGACTGCTAACTAAGACTTGCAAGTCCCACCAAACTGCTTCTGCTGATTCTAAATCAGCTACCAGCCTGTTGCCATTTTCCTAGGTCTGTATTAAGCCTAGTCCACTGTCCAAAATTTTCTTTTAACTTCGCTTCGTAGACAAATCTAGACTATAATCAGATTCACGACAACCTGATTAAAACTGTGAACGGCATTGAGGCATTGGAAATTAGTGAGCCAAAAGTGTCATCAAACGTGCGCAAAACTTTGATTCGTTTAAAATTAACACAATCACTTCCTGAAGTCGACAAAAAAGGACTAGGCGAGCATATCGATGAACAAGTTTACGAAACGGGCCTAGCAAGTCTAGTCGCTGGAGGACTCCAGAGAGTGGAATACCGTTATACTGGAAGCGGTTAGCGGCGTTGCGTAGATAATGCGCAGACCGGTCCGCGACTGATAGCCAATATGATTCGTGATAACTATTACGATACCGCTGATGAATGAGATAAAAACCCAGTAACTAGATATCGAAGATATGTACGTAAACTTTGAATTTTTTGCGTAATCCTGACTTTTCTGCTTGAATACATATAAATGAATGTTTTGTCAGCAGTTTACTGAACTCTTTATTCTTCAACAACCATGTTATTTATTTTATATGTAAGATAGAGGATACTGCGGTTTTGAACTGAATTACCGGATAAAGTAAAATTGGAATTCCATGTTGAAGTGACAACTCGCTTACAAGGAAATTTTAATTAAGTTCGTCAAGCAGACAAACCCAGTTATCAGTGGGATTTCTTATGTGTATAAGTATTGCACGCTAGTACATCCTAGGTTGCCTCATTAAATATCCGAGCATTGTCGCTACTACCGGTCCATTGACGAATGACGTAAGACAAAAGTGCGCGAATTCTTCCTGATATAGCAATCGGACAATGTATTCTAGTCAGTAGTCATGATCATGAGTCACAGGTTTCCCTGTATAAATCATTTCTTCAATTCTACAATGCGGTAATGAAGGCTTACTCATCACGTTGTGACTTCAAGGTAAATAGAGAATTGGGCCAAACTCTATGTAACTGTTACTCCATACAACTTTTAATAAAAATTGTTGGATCTTCTAGTTATTAGGTATGCTTAAGTCCCAGGTCAGCCAAACTCAAAACAATGCGCCATGAGCAGCCTGGGATCAAAGTTATTTAAACAAAATTGAGAGTCGATATCATGTTGGTACGCAATGGCAATTGATTGATGAGTTCTTGGCAATGTATACAATGGCTTAGCAATGGCCTGGTGTAGGGTGAGGTGAGGCGAGGCATCGCGTGCGGCACTGTTGCGGCCACACTCCACCGACCTACATTTTATGCGGCGCGGCAGCACACTCATTATTTACTAGCGTTAGCAAACGCACGCACTGACCACCCCCATCGTTCCGTTTACCCTTCTTGTTGCCGTCCAATTGGAGCTACGAATTCTGAGATGAATGAGGAGAATTGCATCCAACAGCTACCTGCGAAAACACTACAAAAAACATGCAAAAACCATTCAAACGAACAAAAACGCAACCTCTCGTCGGGGCTGGTCCGGAGCCGTAGACGTTGGTGTCTGCATTTCGGAAACAAAACACAATAGAAAGAGTCACGTGCGAACGCGACGCAGGGATACGGGCGGCAGGTGGAGAGAGAGAGCCGGCATGAGGGCCGACGTAAACAAACCGCGAGTTGGGAGCTTCGACCGCACTCACCATTTCGGGGATCTTCGGAACCTTTGGTGTCCGGTGCGGCCGCAGCGGCCCACGTAGTGAAGAGCGGAGACGTCGTCAGCGAGAACAGCACAAGCACACGGTCACACAGGGTGGTTCAGCACGCACACGGTACATACGAACACGATACGTCCCGTCCTACACTACGGTGTCGCGGCCCGCGCCGATGCAGTTTACGTCACCGCATCCCGCTCCCGACTGGCAGAACGCGACGCGAGCGAGCGAACGACGACCTCGCGCTGCAGCGTGCACCGTCCCGCGTCCCGCGCCGCGCGCCGCCGCGGCCCGCGCCCTGCGCCCCTCGCGCAGCCCGCCCGCGCCGGCCCTAGCGCGGCTCCCCGCGCGCCGCGGTGCGCGCTCGTCCTACGTCCGGTGAATCACGAATCACGATGTCGACATGACGGGCCACAGCCAGCTTGCAGTGCTTTTGCTCCGACCGAAATTATTGTTCAACTTAGATATATTCCCGAAGCGCGACCGTCGTCCGGTATGTGATGAAACGAAACACGGAAAGCTCGTTAACATTCCTATTTACATAACATACTTTTTTTCTAAACAAGATTCGTATCATTGACGCACATTTGGAAAAGTTTATTTATAAATTGGAATGGCTTAAATATTTGTCAGCAGTACCTGTGGTAAACATTGATAGCTTTATCGAATTAAGAAATTACTATATCATCAATGAAAGCTTTGTGTTAATGTTGACAAAAAAAAACACATTTCACGTATAAGAACCCAATGTATGGAACAATGGAATTATTAAAACATTAAAATTAAAGTTTCTGAAAGAAACATTGAAAAATTCAGACTGATCTGATAGACGACTTTTGATATTTTCGATGATTTTTAAAACCAGAGAATCTTGATCAGGATTCCGCAACAATATCCGCAAATTAGCAAAATCTTGAGAACTTGTTTTATTTAACTTTTAAATTAATGTTTAATTGGTCATCGAATAAAAACAACGCACTTACCATTCAAAAGCGTTGTAGTGGTAGTAACAGAGCCCCAGTCCGTACAGGAACAATGGGTCCTTCCAGTTATCCAGCTCCAGAGCGTAGAACTTTTGATACGCTGACATTGCTGAAACAAAACATTACATAAATTACATGCATTTTTGTTATTTACTGTAATCATTTGTCATTTCGCTCAAAAGCACCTAACACCCAAAAATTAGGACAATTATCACACGGTAACAATAACATGTAAATCATGCTCCAAAGGTGTCTCAAACGTGACGATCCCGAATTCACGGAAATTTGACGAACGTCGTGTCCGAAACAAGACACATCCTTTTTCCATTCAAGATTTACATCCCCATACATTCTCTTTAGGAATCAATGTCAAGCGGGACCGGTTTCAGCCCTTATAATGTTCTTTCATCAGGGTTACGCAATTTATTTGACATTTCAACCTGGTATTTTTAATACCGTCTCGGACTTAACCCATCTGCCTTTCCTATACTTAAGTTACGCCCTTATAAAGTGAGCAGCTGGCAGTATTTTCTATCGTCTAATGGGGCTACCAATTATTTTTAAAGGTGTTTATTGTGTTACAGATAAAATTGAAATAAAAAGTACTATAAAGTACACTTAGTACACCATTAAAAAATGAATTATTATGTTACAGTGTCCTGGTTTTTCTTCCTACGTCTTTGTAGCTACAGTGAACCAAAAAAAAGTCTGTCAATAGTATCTATATTTTTAAGTAATATTAATAAGGGTTTACATAGCTATGTTTTAAAAATAATAAATGACTTTTAACTTTGAAGTAAACCTCCCATAAACCGGCTATCAACTAAAGCAAAAAATCTAGTGAATGGTTTGGAGTATTTACTCCTTTGTCTTCCGCTTACATATTTGTTGTCCCTAGAAGAAATTTGAAACAATGCTTTTTCCAAACAAAAGATTTCCTGTACAGCAAAAAGGCCATGACCAACCCTAATAAAATGCGAAACGGAAGATTGAACCACCCTTTACAATTACGTTTAAATTATCCACAGTTAAATTTTAACTGTCATACAATTAAAATTCTCTTCGAAAAAAATATTTAGTACTAAAACAATACTTGTCAATAAAAGTCACCCGCCCGTGCACAATGTTATAGTTTTTAAAGAAACTGGTTTTGTGAGAAGTTCCGAGTCCTTTAAAAGCTTCTCAGCTGAAGTCCTGTGGACGGATTTGTGCCATATTTGTATTGGCCATGTTAATTTTTGAAAAGAAAACGCGACATTTGCGGTAACAAGCGGTGGTAGTAGGTAATAACGAATTCGATTCTTGAGGGATGCGCAGGGGTCTGCGTAAGTTAAGAACATTGTTTTTTTTTTTACTAAATGTAATATTTAAAAGTAATTAGAACTGAAACTCATATCTACCTAGTCAAAAATTTCGAGATAGAGTACCGAGGAACAATACCATTTCTGGTTTTCAATATAAATATGCAACAAAGATACTCACAGCGCCATCTATTATTAAGATGCGGAACATCCAACGTGATGATTTTATTCTGATTCATGAGCAATACATGTGGGATTTTTCTCGATAAGCTTATCCTATATTTCAAGCGGAAGAGAATAAGGACAATTTAATTTGTTTAATATTATTAATCAACGACCGTGTGATAGTCAAATATAGAAATAAATTTATATGACATCATGAATGTATGTATGACGCATTTTGTGAATTAATTAAATTAAATTATTAATATTTTATAATCTCAATTCGCACGAAAGACTGATAACCAAATGTGACGAGGAAGGTTACGTCAGTAATAATAATTTGCTAAGTATTAAATAAAATAAGATTGTATTCTGTAAAATCCACAGAAACTTGAGGAAAACAGATACACATTTGTCGTAAGCTGGGAAATCACATTTTCGGTATATGGTTTATTTGTGTGGAAATACCAACCTTAAGACTCTAAAATTATTCTATGATACAACTGCGTGAATAAAATATACAACAAACAAAGCAGAAGGAAAGAAGCATATAATTATGACGATAATGACGAAAAGCTGCTTGCGAGATACCTACATAGCGATTTTTTAAATTTTCCTGTTCCGTCACGATTTATTGAACATACTTTTCCTTTTTTTCTCCATTCCAACCGTTCCCAATCCTATTTTGTAACATTCCTTGCGGTAAAGTTCGGCTAAGTCTTACAAAAATATGCCACAACTCTACTCTATTGTAGTAAAATAAGTTGAACTTTTAATTGGAACTACAACTGTGAAACTTTACCGAAAACTAAGTGCCTTGTGTGCTGTACACATTGCAGACCAAAATAGGTGATAGACGATTAATAAATAGGCCGCTTAATGATTATTGCCGAATACACTTCACCTCATTTATGTTATCCTTTACATAAATGAGGTACAGCAGCTTTATATTATGTAATAAGTTTTACTGATGGAAAAAGTTTCGAATCACTGAAAATAAACAGCCCCATTTACTAACAAAGAAAACCATACAAAATCATAGTTACGATTGGCGCCAAAACCACTTCGTCGTGTACAGGCAACCTAAGCTTTCCTGAAAAAGCTGAACTTTTCTTTGAATAAGAACTCAAGGTTACAACTGCTTCTATTTTTATTTGCACATTTTTATTCCGAGAAGGATTCCCTCGTTTCGTTATAAAACTGTGTCAATGCTGCAATACAGTATTCATGATACTTGTACTCTTTCATAAATAACGTTTTGCACGGTCCATAAAGAAGATTGCTTTGATAAATTGGTGCTTTGAAAATATTAATAAATACTTAAATGAATGATTGCAAATTGGCAATTAGGAAAAAAAAACAACTTGTTCGCTAGTAAAATAAAACGAACAAAAAGTACATAAATTAGTAGAACATTAAGTATATCCTACGTACAGTTTGCACCTGTTCCGCTATATACAATAATTATCATCTAATCAAAAACCAAGAATTATGTAAACTTTATATTCTACTATCTAGGTATGTGTTCCCGTACCCGGACAAAATATGGATAGCCTAATTTATTCAGTGCGAGTTTTTTTAATCGGTTCAGTAGCTTCGGAGCCTTTACCGTAAAGGCAAACAAACAAACAATCAAAAAAATGTTTCCTCTTTATTGTATTAGAAGCATAGATTTCTAAAATGATCACTAATGAGCGTACAAACGATATCTGTTAGGGCTTCCTCATGCCAATTATTTCACCCGTTAACTAGACGCACATAAACGCTCCCCGCGGTACTGGTAATAAACTGTGCATTTTACTGTTAGCAGTGCGGCGACTATAAAATGTTACTGCTATGCAAACGCGTCTTACACGATGACTTTAAGTCTTGACGTACGATTGCACTATGCTATTAATGAGTCTGTTGTCAATAAACTATGTGTTTAAAAATTCTTGCTAATGACAAAATTGATATTATGTATACTGTAGTAGTGGGACTTATGTTAGTGTCATTTTTTCGCCATTGTGTGTAAATTATCATTGGAACACGGAAGTGCTCAATATTCTATGAAACAATATATTTTTTTATTAACATATTTAACTGCGTATTCTGTCCGAGCTTTGTAATGGCTTGTTTTGACAAGATTTTTACTAATAGCTTAAGAAGCTTATGATTATGATTAGATTTAATTTAGATTATGTTAATCTAGTTTTTGCTGGGTGCTGGAAGTTGTAGTTCAAGTACAACAGTGAAACAGCGGGTAGAGCTGATAAGAAATAGTTATGCAGAATGCAATAAAGACAGTGGCACAGGTGTTCATAAATATTTACACAACTTAATTGCTAATTGACAGGTTGATTAGCCTAGCTAAGCTAGCCTTAAATGTATTAGATTGAACTATGTTTCAAGCAAAATACCAAAATGTTTGCAACACTCATGAAAATCGTTTCTTTATTTTTCAGCAATAAAATTCTTGAAAGTGGCTTTAACTCTATCAACCTGTGTGGAGGACTAATTAAAAGGAGGAAAAAAATATTTATGTGCGTTCTAGACATCAACTTAACACTGCTGAAAATAATAGACTTATCTTTGATTTCCAAAACACTGGTCGGAAACGGCCTGCCCGCGACCCGTTTTAGATAATTCGAGTCCGCCCTACGATGTATTTGCTAGTCCATAGTATGCACTTGAGAACTTTCGGCCCCATCGCCCATCGTTTCATTGTGCTATAAGGCCGACCATTGTCGCCTGACGTGCTTCTGGCCGCCTGCCGCCTGGATATATTGGTGACTCAAGTTCTTACATTGATCCCCTCATTTCTGATTGGATCTAGTAGAGAAATTCTAATCTCGTTGAGTGAGTTTAAGCGTCTTTCAGTTGATTGGGTAAATATGTAGAATATAACATTTAGGAATAATAATATGTACTACCAGCACTTCCATATTAGCGGATTTTACTGATTGATGCTCAGGTTGTACCGATGTCGCACGTGTAAGAGCGAATCGAATAACAACGAACAATTGACATCTACCAGTACAAGTGATGACGCCTAAAAACCGCACGACGGGTATTTGGCCGTCTGGAATGTAACGTATAAAACCGATATGCGCGACATATTCCGCTGATGTGAAGGCACTGTTAAACCAACTCTTAAATAAGATCTTTATGGTGCAATCCTTTTTATCTAACCTTTTGCATAATCTTCTAGCAACAGATGAAAATGTCCGAGTTTGCAGTAAGTCTTAGGATCTATACAGATGTCCCTCCTGGCTCCCGGAGAACATGCTCTTTCTTCCTCCTGGTAACAAAATACAATTTTTATTACAAATAGATCATTCCAGAATAACTAACTACAACCCTGATTGGTGGGAGGTCTCAAAAGATCGAGAGGTGTGGAGGCAAAATGGGGAGGCCTTTGCCAGTACGGGCTAAGAAAAAAAAAAAACAAACTACTTTATTGTCATCAATTCATATCAATCAATTTTCAATTATTGTGTATTATGACTACTGATCAACAACAAACTTCACTATTCCTAATTTTCATATTCATTGTTCATAATTCAATTATTTGTATTCAAAGAAATTAATTTAAAATGTAACATATATTTAGTTTTGAGAACACTTTGTCTGCCTTGTTGTCTTAAGAACAGTTAGAAAGGAACATATACTAGGAACTTCAGCTTTAAAATGCAATTACTAGCGTTTCCCCTACTGGGTTACTACAGTCTACTATGGGAAATCCAGTTTCAATAAACATAGTAATATGATGACATAAATCTTATATTACAGAATAAGTTTATGATTGATTTACAGACACTTGTAAGTCACCCAATGTTAGCCATGATTATGTCCATAGATTAGTCTTACTATGTAATTACTAGTAGACTATGCAAAACCATAGAGCATTCATCATTTTGGGCTTTTTGACAATATGCCAGAAGTCCAAAAGAGGCAATCTGTCACAAGATTTATTCCATCTCTAAGATTAGTTTGAAAGCTGAACCGAATATATATGTCACCGTAAGATTACAAACATCGTTAGATTACAATCTATCTCGAGAGATTGTAAACGGTCGAATTATTGTGAACCGTAACATCTGATTGCAATTTAACGCATTATTTTTCGCTATATTATAATCTATCGATGAGAAATTGTCAAATTGTCAACTGTCCGAAAGCTCTCCCTGATTGGTCAGTCTTTTTGTAAGATCGACCAATCACAACCAGCCGTTCTGTTCCCATGTTGGTTTATCGTTCAAACTGCTTTACTTTGGTTAATCACAGATAAATTTTACATCCTCAACACTTTTATATAACTAATTCTGAAGATATAAGTTATTTTCAACAGAAAATCAATTTATAATCACGAAAACACAGTTGTTTACACAATCGACAACAAACGAAATAAACAAACAAGATGGCGAAAGCCGGAGCGGCGGGGGCACATTACGTTCTACCAATCAGCGCGCAAGATGCATTCCGTTCTGCGCCAGTTGACAATTTGACCGCTTTACATTGATAGATTATAATATAGCGAAAAATAATACGTTAAATTGCAATCAGATGTTACGGTTCACAATAATTCGACAGTTTACAATCTCTCGAGATAGATTGTAATCTAACAATGTTTGTAATCTTACGGTGACATATACATAGTTAGAGTACAAGTAGGTTATAAATAAGGTATATTTATAGTTAACAATAACAAAACTTTACCTTGACTTGAACGAGCATTCCCTCAAGATACTTGACAGCTTTGAGAACAAGAGCTCGAGTTCTGCCATGTTCTGTACCTCGCAGCTTCAGGAAACCAAACTGCCGGCTGAAATGCACAAATAATACATGTTATACAATATTTGTTTATGTAAAATGGAACCATAATAGCAGTACAAAACACACCAGCAATATTTGCACTACTATACCACGAAAGTAGTATAATTCAAACAAGAATTTTATTGTTCCAGTCATAATCTACTTTCTAGCTAGTGAGTGTGTTTCATATGCCAAAGTGCAGTGTAAAGTGCACCTAAAACTTTTAAGTCTTTTCTTTTACTTACTTCTTTTGATTACTTTGAGTAAGCTACACTATCCACAGCCTACATTTTAATGACTGAGTTTTATTGATAGAAGCATCTGAGCTTGTATGAAAAAAACAGTGGGAAACAAGTTGTTAATGATGTTTGTTTTTCTTAAATTTCCTCACATATACAACAATTTTTCGCTTGAATAATCACATTTTAATGAATTGAAAATCGATAAATGCTAAGTTTAAAGTCAGATTAATGCTAAATACGTTAATTTGTAACTCTTTTATAATTATTGTTACGTACCTGTCAAGTTCCGACAAAACTTGCAACTCTTGAGAGGTTAGATGCAACTCTTCTTTTTCATCCATTTTTGCAAGATATTAAGCCGGAATCTGAAGGAACATTACAAATGTAGAGCGATTAACATATTTTAGTGTTAGGAATTACAGTAATTATAAATAATATCACGCATACAAGGCGCGGTTACACACACAAACTAGTGACGTGACATTATCATTAAAATGACAGATAGACAGAATCTGACAGTTTTTAAGCAGTCGACAGAATGTGCATTCTTAATCGATTTTGTTATTAATCAGCAAAACTGATAATTCCCTAATAAACTTACTTTATATACAAGTAACAAATATGATTCAATTAGAATTCGCTTAAAAACTTACACAATTTTATTACTAGTGTGCAATTTTTACGGTAGCATACATGTACCAAAGGATCAAAATTAGAATTCATGTCTGTAGTTTTTTCTCCCTAAAATAACAAATTAAATACGATATTCACAAATCATATGCACTGAGCTATTTGGAATCAGTCACAATTTTAAAGAAATCATTGGCATTATTGGAATCGATTACGAACCTCACTATCTAAGATATAGATGGCAGATCAGTGTTGCCAGATGATGATCTAGCATTCTCCCCAAATCTCACCCAAAATCCCCCCAAAATGTTAGTATTTTGAGAAAAAACCCCCCGTAATTAGAAAAATATTTATTTAAATACAACCATTTATAATAATTTAGCAATTTTGCTTCCATGACTGGATCAGCATCCTTACTTGTGTAGTCGGCTGCAGTTCCATACATTTTCTCCGAGTTAAATCTCTTAAGCATCTTTGAAGTTACTTTAAAATTAACACATCCTTCCGGCATTGAATGTCTTACCCTCAAAATAGATTAGGCTGTGTTGATGGCTAATCTGTTTCTCAGTATGTCTCTAATAATCGCAACTTGCGAGAAAGCTCTTTCCACAACCGCGTTAGAAAGAAAAAGGCAACGACAAAATTCCTAATGCCAATTTGCTTACATGTCCGTAAGTTTTATCAACAAAACTGCATTTTTGAAGCCATATGCCATATGTGTATGTTTTTGTGCGTGGTTCTATGGTGCGTTCAAATTAAGTAGTGAGTAATTTGGTCACGTTCAGTCATAAAACTTTTTCGAAAAATCCTCCAACTCCCTCCTAGCCAATTTTTAATCCCCCCGCTGATCCCCCCAAAGGATTTGTCCCCCCAAAAAATCCCCCGCGGGTAGAAAATACCCCCAAATTTGGGGGGAATCCCCCCAATCTGGCAACACTGTGGCAGATGGAGGATTCAAAACGAGAATATGGATGCTAGATGTAAGAAACAAACGAAATAAAAACCAAAAGAGATAAAAATAAATAAAACTATAATTCATTATTACCTATTGTTTTTTAACATTCTGGCTATCTAGTTCTCAAAATTAATATTATATTACTTAATAAGTATGCAAATAAAACAAATGTTTCTTCATTATTAAAAAACTGTAGTTAGCAATGGTAGTTAGTCGATATCTTCCGTATTCAGTACAGCACTAGCCTATTCTTGGCTTTAGCCCCACACTAGATTTATCATGGCGCGCAGTTGTTAAATTTGGATATTTTGCGATCGTTGTGTTTTCGCTTCGAAAGGAAAAAAATATATCATACAATATTTACTAATATCTTCAGATCTAAATAGACTTTATAGAAAATATTCACCATGAGTTACAGGGATTCGGTAAGTTATATTTTGTATTACGCCGCAAATATTTTTATTATTTTTTGTAATTTATTTTCCCAGTACACTTGATTAAATTACTTCCTGACAGACCAAAATTGTTTAAATAACGTTTAAAGCTTTTTGTCTCGAAGTTAAAAATAGATTTGAAAATATTTAACCCAGATCTATTTTTACCACTTTAGTCATAGATTCAAGGTTGCTATGGTCCAAGTACGTACGTACGTACGAAAGAAGGGATATCAATTTCTCATTGTAGTTTTTGGTCAATACAGTTGTAAAAAAAATATTATACTTACCTGCATTTTAACACTAATATAATACCTATTTCCTAATGGAAGTAAAGACAGCCAAACATTTTTCCGCAGCTATTATATCCTCGGTATTCCCGACGTCAAGTTACTTATTGCGATGTATGTACTCCAGCGTTATGTTCAAAATGTTCACAATACAGATATTTAAATAATGGATAAAAATATATTTAAACTTGCACTATTCAAATGTATATAATAAATAGTAAAGCACATGGACAGTATAATAAATGTTTGTTATATATTTTTTTAATTTATTTAAGTATTAAACTGTGTTCTGAATATTTTTGTAACATATTCACAATTAGTTCCAAAAAAAATACTATTTTGTATGGTTTTATTTTTTGTAATGGTTTTTCTATTGCTTTCTGTTTCTGAGTTTTAAATTAATGCATTGCTTACTTTTTTATGATCTTAATCTAATAGTGTTAGATAGTTTAAAATCTCATTATTCAGTAGTGGAGAAATTCAATAAAAATCGAAGTGGAGTTAAGCAAGCAAAAATATACAATTTTGGGAATCACTTTCTGGCGGTAGTAAAAATGATATTTAGAATGGTAAAAAGATATAAAATCATAGTTATGTTAGATATCTTAAAAAATCTGCACACAGGATTTTCATAGTTTAATTCTCTACTGTGTAGTACTTAATGAATTTGTTTTCTACATACATCTAACACACATTGCACATTATGCTTATTCATTTTTATCGAACATTTGTACTGTCAACATTGCTTATTAATAATTATTTATTGCTTAATAACATCATAATAATATACTATGTTATGTTATCGGCAGTACTCACTATTCCCAAGAACTCATTCATACTGTGCGGCTAAAGAGCAACGTGTAGGATCCTACATAAGGACCCTAATGGTATTTATCATCAGCCTATGTTTGTGTGACCCGTGCCTAAATCACACAGTTGACCTGTGCTTGTTTTTATCCAACTACACGAAAATGGTAAAAGGTGCTGATATAATTTCAATGAAATTGATATTTTGTGTTGCACTGTAAATATTGTTGTGTAATTAGTATCATAAATATGTACCTGTGCGTTGCCAAGTCTATTTATGATTCATTCAATGTTCTGCAATATCTAAAAATATCAGTTGTGATACATTTTTCTTTAAAATATTTCAACGTTTCATTGGAGTTGTTTGTGGGTGTGTAGAAACAAGCTTGCATGCTTTGCTTTACAATATTCAAGGTCAGAATGTCAGTATGAATCTTTACCTATTATCTTTTTGTTGTTTGTGTTCAACTGTCTCTAGATAAAAATGTAGCTACTTATGAAAAAAAGTAGGCACATGTGTCGCAAGTGTTAAAAAAATATTGTGCAACATGTTTTTCTTATAAACTATGCCCTTTTATTATCTGAAGGAATAACCAGAGGCGCAGTAATGCACTATCACTATTACTTGAACTTAGGACCTGAAATTGAGCTTAGATCCAACTAACAGTTTTTTTATGAGAAGTTACCCCATCCTAAATGTTCTGTGTTCATCCCAAGATCTGACAAATCTCAGAAGTTACGCTTAACCTGCGACCCGTAGACTAATGACGAGCATAACATAACTTAGGTACAAATATGTACAAAAGTTATATCAGTTCACTGAAATGTGATGAATGTTCACTGATGTATGCATGCTTTCATCCTTATCTCACTTCGACACCAAATGCTAATTATTGCAGTTGTTTATCGATATTTGTAATGAAATTACGTTGTTACTAATGTATGTTTACTGTGCAGTATCTGGTCATGCATCTTTATTTAATAACAGTTCGTGCTCTTAGGTCCGTATTACAGAAGGCTACTCAAGTCAAGTTTGATCTCCAATCACCTGATCATAGTTTAACTATGGAATCTGTACTTGAGGGTTGTTCTTATTTCAGAACAGTACTTAAACTGCACTCAGCTGAATCGAGATTCAAATCGCGCCTCAAGCAGAGAATATGGCTTGTCTATGCATCAGCCTGTTTTCGTTTACATTTTATTTTTTTCGCCAACTCTGTTACAACTTACGCAAAATAAGAATTTAGTTTAACATCTAATTATTAATGAAATCATGATTTAAAGATAATATAGGCTTTTTAATTGCAGGTTTTATTTAAAAATGGCATTTTTACGCCTTATACGCCATTATTTATACGCCAATGATACCAATAGCAGTTGGTTGTAATATCTAAAATTACAAATACGAGCGTGTTCGTAGAACGGAATGTTTCCCGAGTGTATCGTATCTGTGGTGGTGGGACACTTGACACTTCTGTTACAATTTTATCAAAATGACTTCAAGAAAGAAGAATTTTAGTTTAATTGAAAGAAATTTACTTATAGAAATATTAAAACAATTTAAAGATGTAGTGGAGAGCAAAAAAACTGATAATATAAGCACAGCAAAGAAGAAGGCTGCTTAGGCGCGTATTGCGGAGATGTATAATGCGTCGACTATTATAAATGAGTCGGTAAGTATTTGTATATTTATTTATATTTGCAATTGTTTTCTTCTATCCTCTATTGATTATTTGAAATTTACATTATTTGAATGTTACAGGCATCAGGGGAACAATTAAGGCGCCTTTGGCAAAATTTGAAGACCCGTCAAAGAGATGCCCTCACAAGAGAGCGCCAACATAGAATGGCCACTGGCGGCGGTAGTTCCTGCCCTGATGCTGACATCAACCCTGACATAGCCGAGATATCTCCTGCTCTCTTCGTAGAAATACAAGATACTTTAGACTCGGACCACATCGGTAGGTGACCAGTGCCAATGTCTTTCTTGCTATGTCCTTACTGCATGTATCATGAGTTACTAGCTCATTCATTATTTATTAATATTTACATCAATCAAAATGAGACTAGAATATAAGTAAAAGATTTTTGTTTTAATTTCAGACTTGCAAACTGTTCAGCATGTGGACAGTTTAATAGAAAGTACCTTATCCCATGCTGTTGATTCTCCAACAAGGGAATCACAAAATCTAGAAAATCTGACCACCCAACCAAACACCATCCCACATAGCAGCATTCAATACGTAGAATCAGAACTATCCACAAACGAAAAACTTCGTGCAAATTTTAAAAGCAGAACATTTAAACAGGGAAAAGAGAGCAGCCGAACTTCACGAGTTACAAGTTAAATTCATCCAGGAAAAACATAAATTAGAAATAGACATTTTAAAACAGCAATTAAGGGAAGCAGAAGCTAAAGCCGAGTTAGCAAAACAAAATATCTCTAATAATAAATAATATGTATTTCTATGGAAGAGAGATCTCTGCAGACGAGCCTAGAGCAACTTTTATTTCTTGTGTTTATTTTATTGTTGATTTATAATTGTTATTATCTCAGTAGTTTTATAGAGCAACTTTTATTTCTTTTGTTTATTTTATTGTTGATTATAATTGTTATTATCTCAGTAGTTTTATACAACAACTTTTATTTCTTGTGTTTATTTTATTGTTGATTATAATTGTTATTATCTCAGTAGTTTTATAGAGCAACTTTTATTTCTTTTGTTTATTTTATTGTTGATTATAATTGTTATTATCTCAGTAGTTTTATAGAGCAACTTTTATTTCTTTTGTTTATTTTATTGTTGATTATAATTGTTATTATCTCAGTAGTTTTATAGAACAACTTTTATTTCTTGTGTTTATTTTATTGTTGATTTATAATTGTTATTATTTCAGTAGTTTTATAGAACAACTTTTATTTCTTGTGTTTATTTTATTGTTGATTATAATTGTTATTATCTCTGTAGTTTTATAGTAAAGTGTAATTTTTGTTTTGTTAAGTTAAATTATGTGCCTCTTTATTATTAGTTGTAAGTTTTGTTATTTTAGATAATTGTTGCTTAGCATATAAGATGTTTTGTGAAATAAGATAAATAATTAATAAAAAAAGATGATTATTTTTACATAGTCTTTTATTGAAAGAAAAACAAGTGTATTTAATCAGACATAATTATTTATAATTGTGTTTCTGAATGCGAAACCATCAGTAGTCCCTGGACTGTCCGATTCATTGTTTGTCTCTTCCTCAATGCCCTCATTCTCTTCTTCATATGAAGGCATCATGTCATTTGTCACCAATGAAATGTTAAACAGTACAGCACATGCAACAATAATGTTGGAAACTGTGATGAGTTTGTTGCCCAACCCTCTACTTAGGCATGGAAATCTCCGTTTCCATCTCCCAAATGTTCTCTCCACCACATTTCTTGTTTTAATGTGGACTTTGTTGTATGTTTGTTCTGCATGGGTTGTCGGTGTGCCTACTGGTGTCAAAAGAAATCTTAAGCATGGGTAGCCACTGTCTCCAATGAGATAGCCAGTGTGTTGTTGCTGCATGTATTTGGTGCGCAACAAACACATTTGGAAAATTCTGCTATCGTGTGTACTGCCAGCCCATCGTGCCACAATGTCCATAAAATTTCCAAATGGTCCAACAACTGCCTGAAATTAAAATAAGACAGTAAATTAATGTTTTGGGGTACATACCAATTTTAAAGGAAAATAGTAATTCAAATATTATTTTGCTGACCTGGACATTTATAGAAAAGTAAGACTTTCTGTTTCTGAAGGCTTCGTGATGTTCCACACCTGGAGTATTCACAATTTTAACGTGTGTGCAATCGATTGCACCATCCACATTTCTTAGGCCTGGGTATTCTTGATACCGGCCCAGCTGCGCAAACTGCGCCCTGTGTGACACCATATCTTGTGGATATTTAATATATTGTCTTTGTTGTAGAGCAATCAATCTCGACACATTTGCAACTATATTTGAAGCGGCTGGTTGAGATACGCATAACAAATCTCCACAAACTATCTGCAAAGATAAGAAAATATTTTGCATGAGTAAACCTACCTACTATGATTAAGCTTGCTGAATATATTTTTAATTTATAATAAATTTATTTTTTAGGTATAATGTATTTTTTTATTATTTTAATGTGAGTGAGTAGACAAAAACTTACTTGAAAGGACGCTGTAGCATAAAACCGCAAACACACAAGAATTTGTAACTCCGGGGCTATGGGATGACCACGGTTGCACAACTTTCTCAGATCTTGGTCAATTAAGGGTAGAATTACCGATTTTACCACATCTTGTGAAAACCTATATCTTTTCTTGAAGTTCTCACAATGATATGGGTCCTGTACATCTCTGAGGTATCTGAGCGGAACGCTGAAGTTCAACCTTCTGTTTGAATCGTCGATAGGAAATAGATTATCATAATAATCTATTTCTTCAAAAATATCCATTTTTGTTAGTATTTTAATATTAAAATCCACAACAAATTGTTTGCAAAACTGACAACTGACAAGCAAAGCAAATCTCTACTCAAGCGCGGTGTCGAGCACGCTTGCGTGATTATAGTTCAAATCTCTACTTAAACTGTAATCTACAACTGAGTAACGATCTACACTCGGCTGAACTATGATCACCGAATCTATGCTTGAGCAGCGTTCTAAAATTAAATCTCAACTCAAATCTAGTTTTAAACAGAGATCAGGACTTGAGTAGCCTTCTGTAATACGGACCTTAGACACTAACGTACAGTTTGGAGATGTAAAATATGGGTCAATGTTTGTGTAAATGTGTAACGCGTACGTTTCATACACAGAGTTTTGGCTCGTCGCCGTCATCCGTGCTCAGTTCGCTATCGTCGTTCCGCAATCGCCCATTCGCGGATATCTCGTATAATCCCACTCCGGATCTAAATGAAGTCTATCCGGGCCTGTATGTTGGAGACGCGTGAGTATCTATTTATATCTTCCTGCCCCATTTTCAAATAATCAAATGTTTAGAGTAGAGTTTCATATTGGCTAACACTTATCCATTGTTGTCAAAAACGGTTTGCTTTCTCGGATGATGAAAATTTGTAAGAACAGTTCCGCACGTCTCGTAGGTTTTCCTGTTCCTGCTTCATCTTCCTGCCCCTTGCACCTCTATTGGCTATTGAATTTGCTTAATATCCTTGTCACCTTCACCTTATACAATGAATTTGTTAATTTAGGGTTGCCGCAAAGGACAAGGCATTTTTAAGGCGTATGGGCATCAACTATGTGCTGAATACCGCTGAAGGCAAGCGTTACACCCAGGTGGACACAGACCACCTCTACTATCGCGACTGCCCCGGACTTCGCTACAAAGGCTTCCAGCTTATGGACTTACCATCGACTGATATTTCAAGATATTTCCACATAGCTGCCAACTTCATTGATGAAGGAATCTCAAGTGGAGGTATGTGTTTTTTTCCTACTTTCTTTTATTTACAGGAAATTAATACACTGTGGTTGCTAAGTATTACTTCTGATTTAATTGGATTTCGGGGATCAGTCTACTGATTGGACATTTCTCCCTAATAAATACGACGGTGCGATGGTTGCCCCATAAAACTGGCATTTTCGCCATTATTTCCCATCCCTTTCGAATAATGTTAAAATGCAAACACTGATGAAAATATCTCCTTTTAGGACGCGTATTAGTTCACTGCTTTATGGGAGTGTCCAGATCTGCTACATGTGCGCTAGCGTTTCTCATGATTAAACGCGGAATGTCTTTGGCCGAAGCCCTGGGCACAGTGCGCTCTCGTCGTGACATTCACCCTAACGAGGGCTTCATCCGTCAGCTGCAACAGCTGGACAGGGAACTGCGCCTCAACCGGATCCGCTGACCCTACCGAAACGGTTCCCTTCAGACCCTCTTCAATTTTTCATTAGACGATGCTGATAGACGACGACGGGTGCGAAGTCTCGACCGAAGTTACCTCTATCATTATTAAAAACGGTCGTGAAATGTAATATTAAAATTTCTGCCAAGTTGTTACCGTTTGTATCTTACTACTGTGTAATAAGATCCAAATGAGGAGTTACCTAACAACAAAGCCACTTCACCAAGGCCGTATCCAATTTCGTCTTAATGAAGAAATGAAGAGTAAAGGTAGAATTCCGTGGGTCGCGGCTTACGCAGCCGCGCGCGGCTTACGACAGTCGTCGGCCGCGCGCGACAATAGTCAACCTATGAAAATGTATGGCGCCGCTGCCGAGGCTCGCGACAGTCGCGCGCGGCCGACGAAATTCGTAAGCCGCGCGCGGCATTGTGTTGAAATTAGTAGATTTTGTTCGTCCGTTCCCTCTAGTCGAAGTGCTAATTGATATCCTTGAAGAAGAAGAGGATGACGTATTGCTGTGGCTGTATTATGAAAATAGATTACCAATCAACCCTATTTTTTAAAAGTAGAAATGATGAAGGATACTACCCAATACTGATTCAAAAGCATTTGTAATGTAATGAAAACAAAAGGAAGTTTTGCCGACTAAATAAAAAACAGTTCAATTCTGGTTTTACTAAAATTATATAGATGTTATTAAGCGCTAGACCATGTTGAGATGCATACGGCCGCGCGCGGCTCACGAAATTCGTCGGCCGCGCGCGACTGTCGCTGGCCTCGGCAGCGGCGCCATACATTTTCATATGTTGACTATTGTCGCGCGCGGCCGACGACTGTCGTAAGCCGCGCGCGGCTGTCGTAGCCGCTATCCACGGAATTCTACCTTTAGTACCCATAACACTTGTGACATTTACAAGATTTACACTTAATTTATAGTAATTTATTTTCTAATACATACAGTTATATAACATTATATTTTGGCCTAGTGTTGTAATGGTCTCACTGAAAAGTTAAGCACCCGCATTTCGCCAAATAAGCGGGCAAAGGTTTTGTTAGAAAAATTGATATAATATCACGAAAAGTATAATTGTTGATGAATTTTATAACACTTTATGAAAATTATGTACTTATAGGGTCTGAAATTTGAAATCTACCTATAGTTACCTAAATGTACTGTAAATATTTTGACTGTTGTTTAATCTGATTGAGTCGTAAAAGAATAACTCCATAAATATCGTAAAAAGTATGATTATAATGTAAAAAAATGGAATTAAGCTCACTTTAAATAATGTTAAACAATCATGAGGTTTATCGAATTATTTTTTAAAGCTTTACGTTATATCCAAAGATCCGATATATTATTTTTTATTGATTTACCATAAAATGCCATATTTTTATATAATACCTATGATAACACACAGAATTTTATATTTTTGATTTTGTAATGAAGTAATACTGTATCTGGGTTATATTCTCGTGTGCCATTTTGTTTTGTATTGATAGAGATATATGGCTGTTATTTTTGTAGAAATGAAGAAATAATGTTTAACTCTTGTAACGTAGAATAAGACTTTGTCCAGTTTATAAGATGTTAAAGCTTCTATATAGCGAGTAACTATTGGTATCTGACTATAGTACAATTGCCTAGCCTTACGGTCATGAGATGACTTCATCGTATGCAATAATGCCTATATTCCCGAGAGTATATTTTTATTAATGTTAAGTTTTTCTTCAAGACTGGCAATTATGGCACTTGAGTGACGGCTTTCTGATAGTAGTGGTATTTAGCTTAGCATGTTTGTCATTGGCTCGTGGACAGGTGTTACACACAGTGAGCACTCATTGTTCGAGGACTCGCACTAGTTGCCAACTCACGTGACATTTGGCTGCACATATGTGTCACTATTTAATTCTATTCTAATCATAGTTATCATCACATAGTGCAATAAATCAGAAGACCTATTTTTGTAATGCAGTTTATTTATTTTAGCTCTAATTAGAAACTGGCACAGTTAATTTAGCTTGCAGCATATCTCCAGTTACAATGGTTAAATATAGGGTTGCCATCGGCCCAGGTTTCCCGGCAGCTATCCGAAGGGGTCAAGGAGGGGTTTTCAAAAGCTATATTTAGCCGCATACGGCGAACTCTGAAAGTGCAAAATATAGCAAAAATATGAATGCAAGAATAAATGTAAACTATCCTTATGTTTATAACTGTATAAGGCGCATTGAAGATCGGCAATTATCCTAGTTGATGGCAGCCCTCCCTACAGAGGAACTTGTGGTTGGGTAAAGGTGTGGTTTGTGACTGATGATGAACTAGTCGATGTTTATAAGTGCAATATTTAGATGTAAAGAGCACCAAAGGAAGCAATCATTGTGATATTGAATGTGAAGGAATAAATACTTTGTTTTTAGAAAGAGAAATTATTGTAGTTTGTGACAATAGTCTACTGATCATAGTTTCTATTTATTAGCAATATATTAATATTTAATAAGATAAGCTGTTAATTACCGTTATAAACTACTTTGGCTAATTCCAGAGCCTTGCTAGTGAACAAAATGATAGATGAGGCATGTTTCCCATAATTCATTGTTTCTATGTACTGTTAATCAAACGTTAGTTTGCTACATTATTTATTACTTACATGATTTATCATAATTAATTATAGAATTAAAATCGCATGTAATATTATAAACCTATTAACAAATATGTACCTGTTAAAAATGTAACAGATATTAAAACTAATTAAAGGAACACTAGGGCTATGGCGTAAATACCTAGCATATTAATAATTAAAATTGTGAAATGAATATACAAGCTATTTATCAAAAATAAAGTTACTTATTTATTTAAATGTATTTTCTGTTATTAACGCAAGCCAAATTCGGGATTCACCCTGGATTCTGCTCATTATACGACTGTTTCGAACGCAAGTACCCTTCAGCGCCGCTGTTCACGGTCGGTGACAACGTAAGTATGTCAGGGGCGGGTCAGTATTATTTACGGATTGATTGATTTACGTAGTTGCTTGGAGTGGAGGCATCATATTTTACCGAGAAGGGGTAGGACGAAGAAGCGATGTCAATGTTACGATAAGTATAGGTATCGCCTACGACCTTTGTAGCTTAGCTTGCTGAACGATCGATCCCGGAGCGCTCGACAGTTTCTGGCGTGACCTTTTAAAATCAGTTATACTTAGATTTTAGGTACAACTACGATTTTAGGTGGGGATTCTTAAACATAGGCACTGTCCCTCCCAAGAATTTGGTTTAGAATGTTGTGCTTGTTTCTATCGATTCTGAATGTTGTTCAGAGACAACTTTGATTTTTAATTTTCGTAATAAGCGCCTGATAAAAATAAATAGCAGTGTTGCAAATACTTTTCGGCCAACATGCAGATATAACTTAGATATGTTATTTTTTCAGTGCCGGTTTATGCGTGTTTCAGGAAATAACAATATTGTAAGCTCACTAACAACCTTTTTGGCTGACCCTACAGAAAAGGAATGAGCATGAAATGTATTGGCAAAATCAACCCTAGTCCAGGCATCCTAGGATGTTATCCTACACCTTCATTGATCATTGATGTCAAAGACATAGTGTATTTAGATACAATTTTAAAAAGTTATAGTAGGGGTCGAAGGAAAGAGGGGAAGGGGTCATCCAAAGTATAGCTACATCAAGCAAATGAAAGAAAAGGTGAAGGTGTGACATATAAGGAAGTTCAGAAGTTTCCGCTAGATAGGTGTAAATGGAAGGAGCTGCACCGACAAGAGCTGGGCTCTTAAATTATGATATTATTGATCACCTAACCTGGAATGAAAAACACATACCTACCTACTCGGAGGCAAGTTCTACACTCAGTAATTTTTTTAGAGTAAGACAGATGTTCAATATTATTGTCTTCTAGTTCTTATACGATGCAAATATCAGTGAGTACAATTCGTAAGTTACTGGGTTTGAAGAGCCGATAAGGCTCTTCCAACTTCTTAGTTGTTTTCCTAATAGCTACAGGGAAACAAAAACATTGTATTCACAAAACTTTATTAATTAATACTACAATCTATGCTACTATGTTAACAATTCTACAAATATGGGCGGTTCATTTCTGTTTTCTTGGCTTTCTTGTCCCTGGCTCTGGGGAACCACCTGTGTTCTGTAGTGAGTGTTAGAGATGCCAGTTGTTTTCTTGCTATCTCGGGTTTCATATCTCTGAATACTCTGTAAACTTCGTCTTTATCAGTCATTCTTAAAACTCCTGTGTCAGCAACAGTTTCTTCAGGAAGCGGTCTTGAGTGTTCATAAGGGAATTCTTGGTCTTTGTGAAGTGCGACTATTGTTGTGCCGTCGTCTGTCATTACAATTTTATTGTAACATCTTGTAACAATTTCTCTTGGCTTGAATACTACAGCTCTAATTAAATGAGCCATTTTTAGAGAAATCTCTTCCAAAAATTATGAATTTTCAACAACACAACTTAACCTAAAATGTAATGACATTTGACATTATAAGAAAAATCATTTTTGACAATTACTGTACACAGACTATATCATCATCCTCCGAGCCTGTTCCCAATCATGTTGGGGTCGGCTTCCAGTCTAACCGGATTCAGCTGAGTACCAGTGCTTTACAAGAAGCGACTGCCTATCTGACCTCCTCAACCCAGTTACCCGGGTAACCCGATACCCCTTGGTTAGACTGGTGTCAGACTTTCTGGCTTCTGACTACCCGTAACGACTGCCAAGGATGTTCAATGACAGCCGGGACCTACAGTTTAACGTGCCATCCGAAACACAGTCAATGGTGTCTAAGATATACTTAGAAAGTACATACAAACTTAGAAAAGTTGCATTGGTACTTGCCTGACCTGGGATCGAACCCGCGCCCTCATACTTGAGAGGTTGGTTCTTTACCCACTAGGCCACCCCGACTTTTTTTGTACACAGACTATATCATTAGGTCATAAAGCTCATTCAGCTCGCCATTAGTAACCGATAAAAGTTTTAGTCGATTAGTATGGCAGTATAACCGTTTGATCTGGGTCTCAACCCTCGAGCAGCACTATTTTTGTCTATGATTTTTATGACATTGACAGGGGCAATAATTTGTCAGTTGGTTGACAGTTGTCGATTTAAGTTTGCGCTTCCCTGAAAAATAATGATTTTGTTGAATTTTTAAAGAAACAGTGTTGTGTTTTGCTTGCTAAGTATAAAATGGATTTCCCAGCTACACCCTCTAATGCTTCGGACAGTAACGAGTATCCTAATACAACTCGCTCCCCGTTTCACAACACAGCAGACGACAATAAAAGGCGCAGGTAGAACACTGTTTTTCTGCCTCGAATCGTAGCGTAAATAAATAGACAGAATTACTCATTTATACCGTTGATGGGTTTCATTTTCAGCTCATCAAGGTCTATAAAACGGAGGAGATTTGACGATGAATTGGTGGAATACAGCGGTTTGCCCGGTTCTTCTCTGGGAAAAGGAGACAAGAGAATGCGCACACAGTCGTATACGAGCCAAGTATCGGAGATGCCTGTAACTAGTGCTCCTACGCCTCCTGCGAATCCGCCGTCAGAGCGCCGCCGAGCTTCTAGTAAGATCTCTGGTGGAGGAGGCGTTGGTCGCAAGATTCGCCGCAAAGGACATCTGAGTCACCTCTCCACAAAAGATTTAGGCCGATGGAAGCCTACAGATGATCTTGCATTGATATTAGGTGTACAACAGGTAAACTGTCCACTTATCATAGTGTTCTCTATACTTCTAGTTTAATAGTTTTGTTTACTTTTGCATTTTTGTGTTGTTATGAATTGTGTAAAGTGTAACATCTACCTGAGACTATTACAGTTGATTCCCTCAATCTCATGTATCATATACTCTGTTATTATGAATTTTTAAAACAACATTTTCAATAATTTTTCAGACCAATGACTTACGCATAGTTCACCGAGGAGTGAAATTCTCCTGCCGCTTCACAGTCAGTGAGTTGCAGTCTCGTTGGTATGCGCTGCTGTACAATGCAGAGATATCACGCGTGGCCATCGCTGCTATGCGTAACCTGCATCCTGATTTGGTAGCTTTGGTGCAACAACAGGCTTTGTACTCAAATGCTGAAGAAGAGTTGCTAGCTACGGTACCAAGTGTTCCGGTAGGTTTATAATACTTATACTTACCCAACACAATTAAAATTCTTTAAAAGCTATATCTTAACCACTGGCCAATCATACTGAGTATGAAGTCTTAGATCCTGCTGCACTGATCTAGACACACGGCAGTGTGTCAGCCAAGTTCGAGCAAAAAAAGCGACACACCGGCCGTGGGTTATATTACACGAACCATTTCGGGCCAAATTCGACCCCCCTGTAACTCAAAATCTATTTTATTTACGCATATCAAATTTCTAGTATCTGTTGAGACCCCCTCACTTATCTAAAATACAAAATTTCATTAATATACCTATTGTAGGTCTTGAGATATTGACGTCAGAAAATCGCTATTTTTACTATACACTCACTGACTGACTGACTGACTGACTGACTGACTGACTGACTGACTCACTCATCAAAAACCTAGACCACTTCCAATGGTCGTATTGACTTGAAATTTGGCATGGAGGTAGGTCTTTATGTCAAGGTAAAGGGAAAAATCTGAAAATGGCCAAGTGTGAGTCGGTTTCAAAATAATGAAGGTGTTTTATACCGGTGTAAATTTATACCCTAAGGAACTAATGGTCGTATTGACTTGAAATTTGGCATGGAGGTAGGTCTTTATGTCAAGGTAAAGGGAAAAATCTGAAAATGGCCAAGTGTGAATCGGTTTCAAAATAATGAAGGTGTTTTATACCCGGTGTAAATTTATACCCCTAAGGAACTAAAACGAACTAAATTTATTTATATTTATATAATATATCTTCGAATGGTACAAAGGTTTGTATTTAGTCAAAGTAAAGTAAAAATCTGAAAACGGCCAAGTGTGAATCACTTTCGAAAATAACGAATGTGTAACTTTGATCCACGAACATAATATATGATAACATGTCATGTCAGTCAGTTGGTAAATCTAGTCCATTTAGTTAATCTAGTTCATTTCTTTGTAAGAAACATAGTGCATATTAAAAATCTAAAAATAGTATAAATGAGACATTTCTTTAACTAACTTCATCATAAGAAAAAATAAAATAAACAACCTTACAAAAATAAATGAAATCCCACCCAAAACAAAAATGTGAAAGACTGCCAAGTTCGATAATATGGGAATGCTTCGCCTATAAAAGAAGTGAGATCTGAATAAGTACCAAGTTCCATACACATACCTCAGTTAAAAATAGTTACTTTTTAATGATGATTACTTGGCAAGTTTTAATAGAAAATTAAATACTTGATTCATTGCGTTTAGTAGGTTTATAACAAGGTGTATGAAAACTTGCCAAGTAACATCATTAAAAAGTAACTATTTTTAACTGAGGTATGTGTATGGAACTTGGTACTTATTCAGATCTCACTTCTTTTATAGGCGAAGCATTCCCATATTATCGAACTTGGCAGTCTTTCACATTTTTGTTTTGGGTGGGATACAAGTTTACATAGAAGAGCTGGTTATTGCCAGTAGTATTTTATTTTTGGTTGAACTTTTAAAGTATGGAAATTATGACTGGTAGATGTATAAATATTTTCTTACAGGTCCTTGATGAGCCTATTGTCACTCAATTTCAATTAAATAGTAACAGGTTTCTAACAAAATAATATTTGATTACAGTCATCCCTCCCACCACTGGAGAAGTTCCAAGAGTTATTAGACCAGAACCCACATGTGTTCTATCCATCACGGACTGCAAAGACATTGTTAGCACATTGGCAGCTACTGAAACAGTACCATCTCTTGCCAAGCCAGTCAGTACAGCCACTGCCTAAAAGTAAGTACTACCATTTCAATAATACATTGAAGAATTATTTACTGGTGTAACAGAGATCTAAATTCATTAACAAAGTTTGAGGGACATGTATATAGATATGTCTTAAAATGTTCTTGTAGTACTCATTGACCAGGCTGATTTCAGAACAATCTTCTTATTAATTACTTCCTGTACCTGAATTAAGTATCAGCTATCATGGTCATTCCATGGATTTTCTTTCCAAAAGAATTTTCAAAACTATTTTAGTAGGTTCAGAGATCACCCCTTACATCCTCAAAATCTACGACGAAACATGTTTTGCATAGATATAAAAAACAATTTTTTTTTTGGTTTCTGTTCATTTAAACAGGGTATCCTAATATTTTCTGTTGCAGATCCAACTGACCCAATAATGACGTTTTCTGATGCTGAAGACACAATGAATGACAATGAGCTGCCTGATTATAAAGAAGATGGCATGGATATTGAAATGCAAATGGCAGACAGGTAAAATTTACTTTATACTCTAAACCCCTTTTATGTAATAATTTGAATAAATAAACCTCCTTAGGTAATAGTAGTAGTAGACAAGTGGAAAGATTTTATGTTACACTAGCCGTTTTCCCGCGGTTTCACCCGCGTCCCGTGGGAGCTACTGCCCGCACCGGGATAAAATATAGCCTATGTTACTCGCAGATAATATAGCTTTCTAGTATAAAATGTAACCCATTACTCAGGATAGCACAGCTTTCCAGCACTGAAATAATTTTTCAAATCATTTTCCTCTTTGTTATATTATGATAGAAAAGGCTCGGGAGATGCATTCTGGGCAGCTATAATGGCGCAACAAATAAAATACCTGCGTTATAATATAGCAACATATTTCTTTGTCCTCATTCTCTATATATTCCTAATACAGAGTGGACAAAAAAGACATCCGGCTTCTGGAAACTTCCCTGTCACGTTGGCAAGTGCTGGTGCAATCCCTCTCAGGGACTACTATAGAGCTGGATAAGAACACGTTAGCTGTACTCCGAGGAAGACTTGTGCGATTCCTTATGAGGTCCAGAGAGGTATGTATTGGGAACTTTCTGTTTATGTATTATTAAGTCCATATACTAAATAAGACGAACAAGAATATAAATGTGTGAGACAATTAAAACAGTAGGAAACCTAACTTATGTAGTCACAGCAAAAATGCACCTCTTGCTTGCAGCAAAGACAAATATGAAATCCACAACTTTTATAAATACTAAACCAAAGACTGAGCAAATGATCCTTTTTCTGGTTTTGCTCTGAAGCAAACAGAAAAAGGTTTTTTACGTCTACATAGCCGTTGCATATACAAGACATATATGCCGTCGCATATGCCGCCTAGACAACGATTCTCAACCAAATAGTATAATCTGTTTAGAAGATTCTTCATGGCTACTACTTAACATATTTACGTAGTTTGCACCAAAAAGCTTACTTATGTTTCTGAATTATTTGCATGGTGCCTTCTGAGATCATCACATAAGCCAATTGCCATCTACTGTTAAACGAATGCCTCGTCAAAGTCAAATGTTTTTATTGCAAATAGGCCTTTGCAGGCTCCTATGAAAAGAATCAGATGCAAACGTCATCAGATGCAAAGAATTGTTATGCTTTTGTGAAAAGGTTCTGTAAATAGCTCAAAGCTGACTCATAACCACATTAGCTCACACTTCTGTTGGCTACCATATAACTGGTCACAGTGGTCACTGTAAGGTCTTCAATGGGTGTCTAAGAATAAGTTAGACCAGTACCCAGTTTTGCAGTAATAAATCTTTGGTTTCTAAGGTCTAGGGATATCTATTTACTTGCCTTGTATTTTGCTCCTAATGTATTTGCAATACTTTGTCAAGTGTATAATGCTTAGTCCAGTCTATCTGAATGCTGAGTGACAATTTCTGACTTGGAGCTACTGCCTATTTGGGCTCGACTACTCGGCAACTGATATCTGTTGGCAAGACTCGTTGACCGTTCGACCTCGGAAGAAGGAAAGATGAACGGAGATGCCATAAGGCAGATAGGTCAGAATTAACGCTCCTTGCCCCTCGAACACCCAGATTTTGGCACTCTACTTTCTGAGGACATTTTGCGTTATGATATCTCCGCTAGTCATTTTGTTCTCCATGACTCCTACGATCTGAATACCCTATCCAGCTTCTTAATACCTGCCTCTTTTCAAATATTAAACACATAGTTTAGGGATACCTAGTAGGTGATATTGTAGGTAAGTAACATAATAAGGTAAACATTATTTTCAAACTCATTTTAATCGTTTAATGTAGTGGGCAGAGTAGGTCACAATAAAACACCAAGTGTAGTCCAATATCTATTTATTTAAGAAGTACAAATGTGTCAAGATGACAGTGACAAATGAAAGTAAAAACTTGTTTCTCTTCACGTAATTTATTTGATATCTTAATAATATTGTTCCATTAAAATTCCAAGGCAACATAAATACGATACTTGCTTATGTTTGATCGTTGATAATTGTCAGGTAATAATTTACTTTCAATCATAGTTGGAGTGAATTAACCCTATTTATTATTCTATCAGTACATAATTAGTATTTAATTGGAGCTCGTGGCTAAGTTACAGCTGCACGGCTCGATCGATCATAAGGTTAAGCAACACTAGGTTCGGTCGGTCCGTGGATGGGTGACAATCTTATTTATTTAGTACACTATGGAGAACTTACAGCTAAACTAAATAATAAACGGAAGTCATAGTCGACAGAGAACCAATTAAAAGTCCTCGCTTATAATGCTAGAAAGTACGACAACCACTTCCACTAAGAGGTTAATAGTTGGGTTCCTTAGGTTACTGATTTGAGGTCAGAGAAGCAGTTGCTTCTTGAAGACACTGGTACTCAGCTGCATTTGGTTAGACTAAAAGCTAAATTATAGCTTTAAATACTTAACTTCTACCAGCTGTTTATCAAGTTCTAGTTTCAACCTAAAAACTTACTTCACTTACCTGTAAACGTATGTTATCCGTTTTATTTTAACATATCAACCTATAAGTTCTGTATCTAACCGTATGGGCACATTACTGTTATAGTTAGTATGGGTATCAAAATTGAATTTCAATCAAGCCATTTTTTCAGAAAAGATGTAGGTAACAGACAAACTTGCAGTCACCCACAGGATGTAGGTACATGGGAATGATGAAATCAATAGTAGCTGAAAACTTTATTTTAATAATAGAAAGTAACTTTTAATGTTAACTTTAGATTCGTGTTAGGTAAGGTAATAAATGATTGGTTAATATTAAAACGCTCAAGTAGAAGTCACAAGTAAAAAATTAGAAAATCAACAACACTGGAATAAAAAGTCATTTTAAAAAAGGTTCGATATCGACGATACATTACCTCCTTACTTGAGCCGCCATCTTGAAATTAGCGACTCTTGCGTATTTACTTCATCGACCACCGTTCTTTGCTTCGTCAACAGTTCTTCAAACATTGCAACATTACGATGCTAAAAAAGTATTTCAATTTATTTCACATTAACATTGCTGCTAAAAACACCCTTATTGACAATGTCAGCAAAATTGAAAATGAAAGTAATTAGTAGCATGGTTGTATTACTCATTCCATGCCATATTTCCCCCTCGGCCGTCAATATCGGGTGCAAGCATGACATACGGCATACCGATGCATATAGGTATTCACGTAGACCCTGACAACGAATTCAAGGACGCCTCCCACCCCTAATGACACGGTCACCCGCTCAACATAAAAATATCTATTCATTTCACTATCTAGTCCACATATCGTCACAAACTATCGATTGCCCTCGTTTCAATAACTTCAATGTTACCCATTTTAAATTACGCCATTACAGCTTTTATCTTATGGGGATTATGCAATCTGCAGTTTATCTTTATTACGTCTAGATTCCGTGTTCACTCCTTGATATGTTTCTTTCACAATTAATTTTGAAACAATGCAAATTTTATTAATTCCACGCAAATTGAGGTCCATATATGCGTCATGTTTAAACATTAAGGTTGATTTCCAACAAACAATACGAACGAGCCGCAATTAGGTTTTTCTTTTAATTCAATTTAAATTCTCACTAAAAAAATACACACTATTTCAGTCGGAAGTACGAAACGGTAAAAATAAGATTAAAATAACGTCCAAATAAATTAATTCGATTCTTGAGAGTTTATTGTATTCCCGGTTGTGCAGTTAACTATCCACTTGTGAGAAGGTAATAAGTATGTACAGACAGAACAAAAATCTTACTGTGGCTCATGTTATGAGAAATGGTCGGTGCTAGCGACGATGTTTACATAACATTCTTTTATAACAAGGCGATTGTTTGGGCAGTAGCAGTGAATTCGATATTCATAACAACAAGTATCAATAGAGAATGGAATGGTAAACTTGTGGAACTTGGTCAATGTCCGGTGAATCCACTGAGCGAAGTTTCTGATACCTGACCATCTCGTCGTACATAATATTTCTTTTTTTAACGTTTCGCTACGTAATTATTTTTCGAAAACATGTACATAGATAGTGTGGAAGTGGAGAACATGACGTGTAAGCGTGTTTTTTTTTTACTTTTGAGTCCTTTCTTCGTAATTAGTTTTATTTTGTTTCGGTTTGACGATAGTAACTGTAATTTTATCGAAGTACCTAACAGCTGCAGCTCTTTGCACACATTAAATAAATTACGATTTTATTTTCACTTTTATTATTTTATCCGTGATATGTAGTAAGCTGCTCGAATTTCGATGGTTGATCTCAAATACAATGCGCATCCATAAGAAGAAGAGAGAGTGATAGAATGGAGGAGTATACTCTTTCTTCTGAAGTAGGTATCTGTGAACTGAGGGTGAATGGTTGTTTTAGGATCTCATTCTTACGCGTTCATTTTGTGACTTGTAAGCAAATCAGAATATCAGAACAAGTGCAGTTTTAGCCAACAAGACCTTCTTCTTTTTTCCTTTTTGTGCCGTTTGCCACAAATCATCATCCTCCGAGCCTTTTTCGTCGGCTTCCAGTCTAACCGGATGTAGCTGAGTACCAGTGTTTTACAAGGAGCGACTGACCTATCTGACCCCCTCAACCCAGTTACCCGGGCAACCCAATACCCCTTGGTTAGACTGGTGTCAGACTTTGTTTGCCACAAATCTACTCCGTATTATCTGTAACCTTTTCAGAGGTTCTTAAATAAGCAGGAATTAATATTAGTGTATAATAAAAGCTTCTGCGTAGAATACAGGGGTTGTCACACGGTAACCGACTTTCCTTACACAGCGTTCCTTACAAGTACTTCAACTAGGTCAACGAGGTCAAAGATGTACTCTGTAAATTAATTATTTATTCTATAGGAAGTTTGGTTTGAAGAATATGAAATTTCGATACTATTTGTGCCCATTTAAAGCGCCTTAAATGCTTTGCCTTGTATCGGATTTCTAAATGTTGTTTAGCTTGACCCGCGATGATGCTGCTAATTCACTGCTTACTTAATTGCGTCGGTTGTATTCCAACAAAGAAACTTCAATACGTCTGTGCTATGTAAATGACAGGATCGCTGGAAGAGGATATCCTCGGCAAGCTATTTACGGACGATTTATGACTGGTCTCTTGGTTTACTGCTGAAAAGCCTAAACTACGCAAGGCCTAATCTGATCAATGATGAATCTGATAATATTGAGTATCATCCAATTTTCAAACAAGGGGTGTTAAAAATCGGTTGATATGATGGATTCCAGCCCAATCCTCACGGTAAATTTGAATGATGCAGTATGTGATGGCACACACAGTTTGATATAAAGATTTAAATTGAGCACCATATTCCTGAGCCTGAGGGATTGTTTGAAAGTATTACCGCGGCCGTGGTACATAAAGGGCTTCAGAAAGAACATGATGGGTTTTAGTGAGTAAGAGTCTGACACTCCCTGACGCTGCTAGCCCACATCAATAAAAATGTCAATTTTCCTGAAGCAAAGACAATAATCATGGATGAAACCGAAGGAAAAAGCTAGCAAATAAAATATAATAAATAGTTATATTTACTAATGCTAATCGCTGATTACGTTAAGGAATCATTTAGGTACACTAGATAAGTTTTTAATTATCTTAATCCGTTTGCCATTGCGATATCGTCAATATCGGCCGCAGTTTTAAGAACTTTGCCGGAACCGTTACTCAAGTTAGGCCGAAACCGAGATCAACACTGTCGTCCTTCAACGATGTGGTTCCCAAATCCCAGGTTTGAATTCACTCATAGACTAGGTAGCCAGTGGCAAAACAAAAAACTTCTTACCTTTACCAAAAGTAAATAAAGTTATTAAAGAAATAATAAATTAAATATTCATTCATATTGAAAGTTTCGATTATGGAATAATTTCTGGATATTTATACAGGCAAGTAGGTTGTAGGTCGTCATTAAAATTTGTATTTATAACTTGAACAAAGGACGTGAAGTCAACGCTATCGGCAACAGTCAAAAAGGTCATTATTGCGATAGAGAACAGAAATTACACGTCAAATAAAAGTTGTTATCTGATTTTAAAATGCACGATTGTTTTGCTGATAGTATCGGGTCACTTTTACATACATAGGCAAACGGGCATGTAGGTGCGACGCAACGCTATGAGTTTGTAAAATAAATAAAAAAAATTACATATGTATTTATGATAAATATCTTCGTTGAATTTATGGTCAATCATTATCAATCGCGACTTTTGCAGATGGCAATACTTACCTACGTTTGTCAATGTCAAAAGTTATTTTCGTTTTCTTTACACTTTGTTTTAAATAAACGTAGGTAGGTACGTGCTATTTTATTGAGTAGGAAATCGGACTCAGCAATTTGTTAATTACGAGGCAGAGTAATAATACATATAATTATGAATTATGGTGGGTAAATGTTCTTCCGTAAATGGGCATGAGGCCGAAAATTAAACTTTGTTTTCCAGCCTTTTTTCCTGTTATTAAGGAAGTTAACATTATAATATTACAGCTCGAATAATTTTAATTACAATATAGGTATTGAAATGATTAATATTTAGTAATCGCTATTTAATTAATATGACTAGGTATAATCTGGTTTTCAGAACGAGTTCGCAACACTGTAAATCAGACAGGTATCACAGCAATTATGAAACATTTACCATCTGCAACAAGGATAATAATTATGACAAATCTTAGGCAAACGTGGACGTAATATTAATTAAACACGGCATATCACTATTGATTCAAGGCTGTATAAATATTTGGTGGACGTAAACCTACATGGTGCATTTAGACAGCACTATTTAGGGTTACCAGAAATGTCATCTCCGTTTTAATTCAATGTGTCAAACTTCAAATTGCTTTTGAAAATTCTTCAAGGCTCACTTAATTTTTTTCTTACATTCAATTTACCTGAACCATGACTAAGTGGAACTTGGATCTGTGTTTTCTTCCGAACAGTAAGTAAATCTCGCAAGTTAGCCTATTTCGTTGTCACCGCATAACGGGTGTTTCGTTTAGTACTATTTTAAGTATACACGACAACGTTGCCGTGAAAATGTAGCTAACGATGTTAAAAGTACTAATAGGTTCCGTAAATAGTGAAAAGCAGTTATTCAGATTTTTGGTGTCACAATTTAGAGTCACTAAACTTTTTCAAGTCACAAATAGGTCCGCTTTATTGAATTTTAAACAATATTTTTATAGTTCTGAAACTTGGCCGTTCAATGAATATGGAAACAATAATAAGAAATAATTATAGGTAGGTAATCGTTATTTTTTTGTTAAAATCTGGAGGGTAGTATAAAATTAGCAGCGAGGTCAATGACAGGCCAAATGTCACTTGGTCGCGCGCAGTCGTAAAGGTACTTACTTGAATTTTATAAATCACTTATTTAAAATTTATTTTGCTTAAAATACTTGTGTATTAATTTATATTTTTTAGTTGACAGTCATCTGTATACAGCAATAAAGTGCTTGTATTACGGTGTGCGAATAATTCACTGTACTGCAAAGTGTATTACTTACATATCTTAGTGGAGACAAGCTTGTTTATCGTGAGCGACTGTTTACATATTTTTCAATGTGTATATTTATTTGATAAGGACGCGTTAATTACCTTACTTAGTCTATTGATAACAACCAACTCAATTGTAAAATTTTATGTCATTCATTATGCATAGCGCAATAGTTTCGTAAATATATTAAACTAGTCGTTTTCTCGCGGTTTCACCCGCGTCCCGTGGGAACTACTGCACTACCGGGGTAAAATATAGCCTGTTTTACTCGGGAAGAGTGTAGCTTTCCAGCAGAGAAATATTTCCTAAATCAGTTCAGTAGTTTATCCATTACAAACAAAAATATTTTTTGTTCTTTATAATATTAGTGGCAGTTAGTAAAAAAAGTCGTGGTGGCCTAGTGGGCAAAGAATCAACCTCTCGAGTATGAGGGCGCGGGTTCGAATCCAGGTCAGGCAAGTACCAATGCAACTTTTCTAAGTTTGTATGTACTTTCTAAGTATATCTTAGACACCAATGGCTGATAAAAAGGTGAAGGAAAACATCTTGAGGAAACCTGGACTATATAGTCTGAAATCACCAACCCGCATTGAGCAAGCGTGGTGATTAATGCTCAAACCTTCTCCGTGTGAGAGGAGGCCTGTGCCCAGCAGTGGGACGATAAATAGGCTGTAACTAACTAATATTAGTATAGATTAATTCAGTGAATTCCCTATCTTATTTGGAAGTAAGTGGTAATTTTCCTGTTAACTATAACTTGCTTTAGTGTAAAGTATTTATATAGATATAGAAAAGTAAATATTAATTGTAGGTGAACAGCTGTAAGTAACATCTGTGTAAACTGAAAAACAATGTGTTTAAGGAACTCTGATTAGTCATTAAACTGAATAGATATTCAGTTAATAATTAGAGTTATTAATTAGTTTCTATGTGTAGCTTATTGAAGAAAAAAGACGGTTAAGTATATTAGCTTTCGTTGTACATAAAATGCTTACTCATATTTGTCACGTATGCAGAAATAAATGTCAGAAGCTGGCAAGTCATTTCACTGCACATAACTGAAATTAATAGGTTGCCCAGCAATTTTTTTTCCTCAAGACATTATTAGTACGATTATCTGAGATATACTTAAATAGATGGATATCATAATCGATCGACAGCTAATTGTATATTTCGATAAAGATAAAAATGAGCAAGTAAGTAGTCATTATTGTGTAACAGCGAATACCTGAGTAGCCGCACACTTCATGATAACTGCTTTAATATTGTATTTACAAAGCGATGTCCTTGTACCTTTATTTGTAGATATATGTATAAAGTTATATTATGTGATAAACGAATTTATTTTATTTCCTGAAGGATTGTTACTTTGATAGACAGGTTTGTTACTTGAGAGTAGTAAGTTTTTTTTTGATTAGCTGAGGAATGACACGTACCAAAGAACTAGCTTGCGCCAGCGGTGTTACCTTGCGTCAACTATTCCGCGCACCCGAAGAATAATTCATCGATAAATGGGCTTTCCGGCACCGCAAGAATATTTCAAATCGATCAAGTAGTTCCTAAGGCGCACTCTAACAAACTTTTCAGTTTAATAATATGTACAGAAGATAACATTTTTTTTTTGTTTTAATTATCAACCCACTTAGGATTAAACGAACAATTTACCACCAACCCTATATACGATTTACGATTCCCTCAGGAACTGAAGATTCTCTGTGCAAAATACATTTAAAAAGTAACAGTCACAATATTAGGTTCACACGGTAGGTAGGTACACAGAAAGTGCAAACGTTGTTTTGCTCATATTATCTTTATCGCTGCACCAACAATGGCCGCACTTCGACTGAATGCAAGCGAATGGAAATTCGAGTGTCGAACACTGTTGAATTACAAAACTTAGCATTCGTGCTTCATTTCCAACGAGTTTTTTTCAATATTTGCGAAACTGTAGATACATATTTGGTTTCTATTAATTACCATGTTGTAGATGTTGCATTGTTTGTTGTGTTGCCATATTTTATTTATGTTCGTAGGTGAAATAAAAAAAAAAGAAGTTGATAGGTTCCACTATTTGCACCTGCAAAATGTAATTTATCATTTTAGATTAACATAACGATATTTTTAGATGTAAAATCTATTGTATGGGTCTCATGTATGAAGGAGTAGGTACTTACGTAATTAATAAACTTAACTGCACGCAAATACTATGCTCTTATACCTAACCCTCAAAATTTAGAAACGTCTTCAAAATGTCTACATTGTTAAATACTAGAATAATTGTTACAGGAATAATTAACGTTATCGTGTTTAGAGTTCGTAAACTTTATTCGTAAAATAGAAATATTGAGTTGAAACGGGTAATATTTTTGGAACAGTTAGGTGCTTTCGGTGTCTATCCGCGACATGCCACAAAACCTTAAAAAAAAAGAAACGAACGTTTTTCAAAAAAAAAAAAAACATGGACTCCCTAAGATCTTCTGATCCTTGAGTCATCAAACCTGCCTTCACTTACGTGCATGAATACAATTTAGGTTCCAAACTTGCTGAAACTGCATGGTGCCAAAACTCCGTACGATGCCGAAACCGCGTTTTAAATTACAATGAAGAGTTTGCGTTCGGTACCGCGGCGACCATGACAACTCTTTAGTGAATAACAAAAAACCGTTTAGTGTAAATTATGGATGCAAGGCGGATGCGGGCGTGGACTACCATCTACATACGGTGCCACAAGGCAGGTAGTAGTGCGTACAACACCTCAGAAAAACACAAGGCATTAAGGACTATTGAATTGAGGTACATACCTTACGGAGCAAATGAATTCAGTTTCGGTTTCGGCGGAAACCAAGTTACAAGCCGAAATGTACTCGTGGTTACTAAATTATAAACGAAGCCGGTTAGTTACCTACTGCTTAATTTTCCTCCATTTTAAATCATAGTTATTAATTCTTCCATTTATAAACACTGATAGTTTTGGAATAATATTATTCGGACTAGCTAAAACTGCAGAATATTTTCATGATTATACCTATTACATTGTTTATTAAAAATTACGCGTCAATGGAATATGTTGACAGCTCCGAATGTGTTGTCAAGTTTCCTACTGTGAATCACAGCACTTTTTTTAGAATTCTTTAATCTTATTGACCGGGGGTTATATACTCCTTGGTCAATAAGCTAGGTATCCTGGTTCTGTAATATCACTGAGGACATATTAAATTGATTTAAATAACGTTTTCTTCGTAGTCAGTTACAATGCTGCCCTCTTCATGGGTCAAAATCCTGCAAAAAAGGGGTCTTTTCACGTGATATTTTTACCTGCAATTCTTCAGGGCTTTTCCTTTCGAACATTCTAGAACATGTGCATATAACTACGTTGTTGGTAGCCATTTCACTTGTATATTCTTGTTGATAACAACCGTCAAACATGTTTGTCCAAAGCTCGTTAGCTGTTCGTAAATGTTTGGCATATCCAAAGCAATTCTTCTGCATTTTGTCTGCATATCGCAGTGTTGTGTTCGTGACACTGTGGTCGGACATAACCGTGGCTCGGCTAATGAAAGTGCATATCTATGTCACTAAGCCACTGCGTCTTTTCTATCCGTGCCGTAACTATTAGTGACAATAGCTTAGCACCTCTCCCTCAACAGGGTATTTCGTCGGTACCTTTTGTGTTGCAGCTGGTGAGAAAAGTCCCTTAGAATATCTCATTTAAAGAGCTTATCAAATAGTCCGTAAAGTGTCCATTATAAGTGTACATCGACCCCTCGATAATATTATACAGTAAATAGAGTACCTACTTATAACTAGCTGTTATAAAAATGATAGCTAAAATGATCAATGGATAGGTACAAAATAAAATGGAATTTTAATTACGATACAGACATACACATAATTTTATCAAAAATTAGTATTCCACTCAAGCTTTCCAGCTTCGCACGGTGTGGTTCATAGACACCATAGATGTATTTTCTTTGGACACAAGACTTGATTCCAGTGAGGTCACAGTAAGGAGAATTAGTGTAAGAATTTATAAAGCTGAACTAACAAACAACGAAACATATAACACTTAATGAAATAACAGTAAACTACAGCATTTAATTACGAGTACACAATATTAAAATTAATCACACTGCCATATGCCAGCGGGTTGAAGGAAAATATTGCACACACAAACAGTAACAAACATCGCGAGGTACTTGCACATAATCAGCTTTACGAATAACTGGTTACTTGATAACCTTATCTGTTCAATTAGTATGTCAACAGCTCTATCTGGTTTGTTAATAACACAATACTAATGAACAGAATAATTAAACAGTACACTACTGCAAAAGTCAAGATCGTCCACACCATTCCACGTTCAACTGCCGCTGTTAATATTACCACCAAATATGTGTAAATAGAGGATTTTATTTATGTAGGTAATTTATTTAAAAATATTTAAATATTAGTGATGACGTCTACATTTCATAATTTTATGCAATCTTGTAACTATACGACCATTTCATTGTCACGCAAAGAAGATAAGACATGTGCCCGCAAATCATTGATTTATGTGCTGACGGTTCGCTGTCATCAATACTAATTATTATAACCAGGTACTATTTTAAACGGCTATTATCAAAATCATTCGTTTCAGAGTGCATACGTTAATTAGTTTCCGATTTCGATTGTGTTTTAATTGCTTGCGTGCGTGTTTAATAAACGTCGATTTTACGCAAAACTTGTACAGCGGTTTCAGTATTTTGATGGCTTCTGTTACGAACATGTGAAGAAAGATATCGTTGCACATTATTACGACACGTGGGTAACTATGTGAAATGTTTGCGTTTATGGGGAAAACGTGAATTTTTATTGATGTACGCAGCTACTGTGGCTACCTAAACTTATCTGATAGGCCGTGGTTGTCAAACGATGTCTTTGAGTCTCAGGTATTTATACGTTAGGACAGCTACTTCATTGCGACGAAAGGTGGAAGTGTTTTATTATCGGTCTGCCTTAATCAAGCATGTCAATTAGCCACTGCATGTACTCCTTACGGTAATAGTTAGATAGTAGATATCGTGTGCAATGGCGACGTAGGCGACACGTACGAATTTATTTCTGCGCAAATACCGGGTGATATTTTTCATACATATACATATGTACATATCAGGAGGATATGATAACGATCAACTTGTAACGTTACTTGCCGAGTTCATTAAAATATGATTAGATTTAAGTCATTGTATGTAGATTAAGTGCTACGTCAAACATAGCATTTATACATAAAATAGAATTAACATTTATTTTTAATTGTTGTAATTAGATCGCAGTGGGGCGCAGCACCCGGGACAATGCTATCGACGTGGACTTGACCCTGGAAGGGCCAGCTGCGAAGGTTTCGAGGAAACAGGCCACGATCCGGCTGCGGAACAGTGGGGACTTCTTCATGTCGTCTGAGGGCAAACGCCCGATATTCGTGGACGGCCGCCCCGTACTGCCGGGGAACAAAGTGAAGCTTAATCACAACACCGTCATCGAGGTAAACGTCAAATGTTTTGCGTATCATTAGTATTGTCGATTATATCACGGCTATTGTATTTTCAAAACCTTGATTTGGACGTCAGCTCATTACCTACTGCATGCTACAACGAAACTTATGAACACTCTGAATTAGACTTGCTATTCGAATTGAATACAGAAGTGATGGCGCCGAGGCGACATTATTTATTTTTCCAATCACTTATTTAATTTGATTGTACCTAGTACTAGAGCATAACTTAGTTCTTGTTTATTTTCATACAGATTGCCGGTCTTCGCTTCGTTTTTCTGGTGAATCAAGAACTCATCAACGCCATTCGACAAGAAGCTGTTAAAGTCAATATACCTGTGTAATTCATGTTGAAATAATAAACTTATATTACTGCGAACACATTTATTTTGGTCAATTATAGAACAATTTCAAAACTAGGTACCACTCGAAAACGTAATACATAACATCCCATTAATTAACAGTATAATGTGTCACACTTCAGTTTATAAACACTCAGTTTTAGAGTAAGTGTGTCCAATATTACGTCTATCACCATACATTATCACGTGCGTTACTGGCATAAGAAGATATGCATTAACATTTAAACGACAAACAAATATCTAATTATTAAAATCATCAATAGTAATTAATCCATAACCCTTAATTAAATAATTTAACCACAATAGAATATACCATTAACTTAAAGTTATAACAATGGCCAACAAGTGCAGGAAAATAAAACAACAACCCACTCAGTAGTGCATAACAAACATACAAGGTATCGAAAATTACGAAGAAAATAAATTCTATGGTATTGATAAGTGAACGTGAAGTAATCAGTCATCAGTCACCGAGAGGCAGCGCCGAGCATCCCCCGGCCTCGCTGCGGGCGCACTGCGGCGCTGCGTCTCCTATAGTCGTTACATGCACGTGCCACTAGCAAATTATAATTTTGGTAAATATTCAGCCTCAACAACAACTGAGGTTATGCATGTCCAAATATACAGTGGACAAAAATCAACGCTTTTCTTAACTTTTACCTTTGTACATTTATTATCCATAAAACTTAAATTAATACTTAAAATTACCATTTTTCATACAATATATTATCATCTATAAATAAATTAATTAAACAGTATAACCGATCATTCTCTATGGAATTTTAAAACATTTAAAATATTATTTTAATTACTTACACTCTATGTACCTAATAGTTAACTCTAAAATATTTTATCTACGAAGGCAACACTTTGCAAATACATGTATGCAGGACTTAAAAGCACATATATTTGGTATATTTATTGAACACCCTGTACATGATATCAAAATAGTGTATTTAATAATAAAATATATTTATAGGCACGATAAGGCAAAACATGAATCGGTGAGTGCCTTGTTTATGAGATCAACAGATTTTATTTCCAAAATGTTTAAAATGGCCAAAACGTATGGAGCAATAACAGTAGTCTTAAATATGATATACTTGAATTAGATTTGTATAATATCAGCACAATGTAAAGGCACTGTCCGGGCTACTAGCGCTCCGTCATATATAAAACATGTACCTGTAGGTATTGGAACAATGAAATTGATTAACTCTTTGCAACCTAGGTACGTATATGAAAATATTCCAGATAAATATTCTGGTGCAATTTTTTAGCAATATTATGTAGTATATGTATATATTATGTTTATTAGGATGTGTCTACTCTTCAGTAGAAGACGTAAAAATACGTCTGTTGGTATTATTTCGCTGTGTAGGTATAAACTCAAAGGTAGTACCTACGTACACACTTTCTCAACATCTATTATTTCTGAGTATTGGCTTTGGTTATTTCACGCTTTAATTTTATTACCTACCTATACTATGTTGTTTCACTGCAACATCATTACAAACAAAATTATTGAATGATATTGAACGAACATTTTCTAACAAAATACATGTTAAAGATTATATGGTATTAATAATAAAAGTGTGCAAATTTTGTACTTCGCCTACACAGTAGCATAGATACACATGTTGCAGTCAAATCAATATCTAAGAGACATGATTACACATGTGCTTAAAATATATGTGAGCAATCTTGACAGTACCGATGGTACTGGCCATACTAACACTAATATAACATCTTTGTCAAAACCACACGGTGATTACTTCATTGCCTAGATAAATATCAAAGTCAGTACATCAGCCTTATATCTATCTACCAATGGAACAGCGCTCTTTGGAGGTTTATATAATATAATCTGGTCTTTGGCAAGCTGGACCATGACGGACGATATAACGATGATGCCTGTTCAGTTAGTGCACACGAGTTTAGATTGAAGCACCAAAACACGCATGTCAGCGATATTCTCAATCTTGGCGACGGAAGACAGAAGGAGGTGAAATGTTAGAAATATTACATACTGAGTGTTTTTAAAACGTGATAAAAATTAACTCTGTTTATACAGGTACACAAAAATATGAGATATATCAGAATAAGATATTCTATTACCAATCATAGACTAGGCATAAGTACATTGAAATTTCAGGTGACCTTGATTGTATGCACACCCATCTTCACGCAAGACTTTATTTACAAACTATGCTTGGATGAACAATCCGCCGCCAATACAAATAAAACAGAAATACAATAATCACCTAATATTCTACAAATATAAACATTATTAGAAATATCAGCATTATTTGGAATCAAATATTTTTACGGAGATAATACTCATAAATTATGGCTACTTAAATCTTGAAGGTGCAATTCTATTAAATAAATAGTTAAAATAACACTAATAAAAATGGAATGACAGGCACAGCAGGTAAAACGATAATAATAAAATTTGAAAGAACTAACAAAAAATAAAGATCAGATCAAATTGCACTATCAAACAATAAAATGTCTTTGCTTTCTTTTCCATATCACACTTAGTACTGAATTTGGCTTCGTTATACAAACTACACAATAAACTAACGGGTAACTACTAAAGAAACTATAATGGAATCGTAGGAATGATAGTACGAGACCTTTATTAGGGTGGGATCCATTAACACAGTAGCCAATATGGCTGTTAATCATCATAAAGACCCGAGGAACTACGACGCTCAAAACAAACTACCTCAGTAATTATGTTTTAATCTTATTGTGTATTTAAGGCTCGAAGAAGGGTTGTCTGATATCGGCGGCGATATCACGAACTTAGCGCTGCTCGCAGACTTATATTTCTGAAACTTTTCAGCCAAAACATAAGTCATTTTTCGATGGCTATAAATAGCTTTTGTTTTATTCCTAGTCGCCATTTTGTCAATGAAATGGTTTTTCTCTATAAACACCCAAGGTTGCCATTTTCTACCCGTCATGTCTGGGTTAAAATCATCTTTATTTGAAGTACTAGCGTAATGTGAACCATTTTGGTTTTTCTTAATAACTACTTTAGGAATCGATTTTTTAGTTTTTTTAGACTTTTCCTTGTGCATTTTAAATTGAATTTCGTCTATACTTTTAAGAACATCTTCAAATTTAGGCTTTGGTTTCTTAGGAATTTGCGGTATGCCCTTTAGTTTATTCACCTTTGGTTCGTCTTTGGATATTTTTAATTGCTTTAACTTCATAAGGCTGTGTTGAGGTAACGAAAGTTTGACTTTAAGATCTCGAATAGATTCTTTTAGAGGTGGAATGTATTTTTGTGCTGCTTTGGTCAATAATGGCCGATTAGCAGAAAAGTTTGCATGGGAATGCAGATATTCCTTATCTTCAGTAAATTTACACCTCGATGTCTTGTTTACTCTACTGATATCATTAATTTGCGATATTCTAGAACCTTTGTAATTGGTTATTTTTAGTAATATGCCAGAACTCTTTTCTTCTGATGTAGTTGATGACACTTCTGGCGAGCTAGACGTATATACAGCGTCATCTTCTTTTTGGTTATATGTAAATACATCATCGATACTTGATTCACAAGAATTTACAATATCTTCACCAGTTTTTGCAAATAATTCAATTGAATGAATATTTTCCCGCTCAATTTTATTCACGTTGATATCGACAACGATGTCTACAGCATTCCCTTTGTTTTGGAAATTAGGAAATATTTCATTGTCCATATTTTCTTTATTTTCTGGGAGTTCCTTATCATCAGCTGGCATCGAATCGATATATTGTGGAACATAAGGTGACAATTCTTGTTCATGAGACTCCGATAACATCTTTTCTAAAGAATCATTATCGTAATATCTGTCATAATCTTCGGAAACGTGATTTTCTCTGTTATATAAAGTTCTGTTTACATCCATTTGTGGAGTTTTGTACAAGGTTTCGACGAACAGAGCATCGTCACTGCACATTTTTTCACCATATATGAATTTAACTTTGTCGGTATGTTCACTACTGCTAAAAACACCGGACTCATCATTATCAGAAAACCCATCATCTTTTGGAGAAGATGCTTCACCAATTTCAATATCTTCCGCGACATCGTCACTAATAACTGTTTCTACACAGCCAACATCTTCAACCCAAGTCTCTTCTAGAGTTTTTTCTTCACTATCTAATACATAGGAATCTGAGTAATCACAAACTTGCTCTTGTTGTGGACTAGACGCGTTTTCCGTCAGCGTCTCTGTATTTTCATCGTCTTTTATGCAGTCATTTTGTATCTCCGCTATACAATCTACAGGCAGTTCCGTATAGCACACTTTTTCAGGTTCTTCGTTTTCTTCTTCAGTTATAATACAGCTGTTATCGATAAGGATACAAATTGAAACGTTGTCTTCATTATAAAACGAAGAGACAGAGTTACGTCGGTTATGATTTATTATGTTGCACAGATTTTGTGTTAACAAGTCATTCTCGACTTTATTAACTTTTCTGCGTTTAAATGGCCAAATAAATTCAATATTTTCTTCATTTTCCAGTTTGGTACTTTCATCATTATTGTACGCATTTAGTGCAGAATCTGATAATGATCTCTTCAGTCGATGACATTTCTTGTAAGACGCCTCGTTTGCTGGTAGTTTATTGAAAGATTGATTGCAAGAAATTCTAACATTCTCATAAAATGCGGGTGATGCCAATGCTGCATCATTATCTCCTGGTTGCTGCTCGACATACTCTGACTCTTTTTGCAAAGATTCACCATAAGGTTCTTTTAAGTTGGAGGTTTCAGGAACTTCACATATATTTTCAACACCAACATTGAGATCCGTTTCTGAAATGTTGCTAGTATTTTCGGGGCTACTTGGTGCACATTCAAAAGATGAATTGATGGCATTGTTTTCGTTGAGATCATTTGTTAGAGCACGATTGCTTGGAGAAGCCATTTCAACCATTTCGTTCACTAATGGTTCATTTTGTAAAGACATTTCTTCTATTATATTACTATCCTCGCACTCAACCTCTTCATTGAATGTCACAGTTTCTTCAATACTGTTAACTACATGAGATGTGCTAATGACATTGACATTTGTTGTTTCCTGTTCAAAATTTGCAGGATTATCTGCTGATATAGTTTCGTAAGATTTTTTTTCCTGTTCATTGTCTTCCGTATCCAACTCACAATCGGAAGCCTTACGACTTTCATTACTTTCAATTGTTGTGTTTAATATTTCAGTACTATCGACAAATTCATTGTTGGTATCCTCAATATCGTTTTCAACTGAAACATTACCACAACTGCCTTCAGAAAACATTACTAATTTTTGAATCCAAGGTGAATACATTTGCTTATTCCAAAACCGATTTCGGCTGACTGGCTTTTCATTTAAGAATTTCAGTTCTTCATTGATAGGATTATCAAGATTGCATTGTTCTGAATTTAACAGTCCTGAGGTATTATCTGTACCTTTGTAATATTCCTCTTCAAAATCCCTTAAATCCATATCACTATCCGAGAGCGAGCTGCTACTGTCATCTTCAACTCTATCAATTGTGGCATCCATGGTGTAATCGTTGCAAAATATATGCGTTTCTGAATCAGCTGTTTGTGGTTTTATTAAATCGGAAGTTTCAAAGTCAACTTCATTAGTTGAAAGTGCAATTTCGTCATCATTATTTTTTGTATGGGCTAGTTCTGTTATCACGGAATCGTTGGTTTCTTTTGCATTAAAAACTTCCGGAGAGACAATTTCAGATTCAATAATTGTACGTGCAGGGGAATCTAACTTCTCGTCTAAATGGCGGTCTTCAACAATATCTTCGCCTACACTAGCACTTATTGTACTTTCAGTAGTATCCATTTTACAAGTGTTTTCTGGGTAAACTACGGGATGTGAAACTTCGTAGTTATTATCAGGCAAAGTTGATTCTTCTGCTAATTCCTTTGATACATTTTCAATACGGTCTATTTCTTTTTCTAAATTATCATTATTGATGTCACTTGAAACTTCTTTTTCTTGTATTTCTGGTTTTGAAACTAATACTGTATTATTGCTATCTACAATCATCTCCTCTGGTCTATTATCACGGTCAGAAACACAATTTTGGTCACAATTGCTCTCGCAATTTTTTTCCAATTCCTCATTACTTTGTGAAATTATTTCGGTATTTTCGGTTCGATTTACAATTTCGTCAGGGCCAGTAGTTATCTCTGATTGACTCTCACTTTGCTTTTCATCGTCTGAACTAGACTGTGCATTGTTATTATCAAAGCTAGAAGAAATGTCATTTTGTTCACTTAATACGGGTAGTAAACTGACGGAATCTGATGAATCGTCTCGGTTTATTAAAGGAAATGAATTATCATCAGTTGGTGATACTAATTTTGCTGATTCCGCAGAGTGTGTACTAGTTAAAATCCCCGGCTTATTTAAGCTGAAGTCTATCGCAATCTCAACAGGCAACTTCTCTTCAATTGCATTGTGTGATTTAATGAGTTCAGACGAGTGTTCCGTCTCACCCAGTAGAGTTCCTTGTGAGGTCAAATTTATTGGATCTTGCTGGATTTCTGTAATTACTTTTTCTAAGCTGTGTGATGAAAAATCTGTCGATTCTTCATAATTCTTGATGTTATCCGGATTTTTTATGATAACACTGTCCGTTCTGATAGGATTTACATTATGCTGCAGTTGAGTTTCTCTAGGGTCTACAATATTCGTTTTACTTTTACGGTATTTACTTAATTTAGAGAACTCTTTTTCTGAATCAACCATACATGGCGATTTATCAACATCAACTTCAGGCTTGGGTGGATTTATATGATCAAATTTGCCTTTGATTTGATTGTCTGAATGGTCCAATACTTCTAATGACGGCAAGTCTCTAATAGTGTTGGACATAATTGTATTATCTCCTTTATTTGCATTAATAAACTGTTGATTTACCTCAGGAAAGTTTAACTCGATATCATTATCAAGTCTCGGTAGTGAAGCAAGACATAAACCTGAGTTACTTTCTAAATCTTGCAAACTGTAGCTACTCTTGATATTATCCATAGTATTGCTACTAGAAAACTGAGTGTTAATCATCTTGCAGCTTGGAATCCTCACATTTTCACTGATATTTATATGATGATCTGATCTCTTCATAATATTACAGTCAATGTTTTCATTCATACCACTTAACATGGGTGATTTTAACATAACTGGATTAGCAACTTTTTCTATTGATCTCTCAGATAAAATATTTTGGACTGGAGCTGCAACTTCAACATTGAGCATTTTAGGACTACAAGGTTTAATTTCAAAATTACACCCAACTTCCTTGTGAATAACAGATTGACTTATTTTAGCTTCAACATCTAGAGGCGACACTGGCCTGGGGGGTATGACACCTGTTAACTGTTTTTGATGTCCCCCTTTCATTAACATATGGTACTCTTTCTGAGGGTTTTTGTAATTATTCATATTTGATGATTCTATCACCTCTTCAAACTGATTGAGCAATTCAATGCTATTATATCCTTTGATATTTTCAGGTAGTTTAGAAACTTTTTGGATATGTTCATATTTTGCAAGTTCTTCACTTGGAACATTTACTAAACCAAGCACATAAAGTTGTTCTTGGTTATTCATTGCTTCATGTTTCTTTCCAAAATTATTTTTATCATTTGAACTTGCCTGTACGATTATTTCTTTAGAGGCATTTTCTTCTTGCTCTTCATCGCCTTCGTTCCACATTTGTAAGAACTGTCTTACATCTATTTGCTTTTTGTCCTTGGATGATTTATTATTATTGGAATTTAATTGTGACTTTGTCATCATAGGTGGTGTTCTTACTATTGGTCCATATCTATTATCATAATATTTTCTTAGGTATTCATTTGGTATTCTGTTTATGCCGGAATCAATGCTTCTTACACTTGCAGAAGAGGATTGGCTCACATAGCCACAGTCTTCCTGGGAAGTTCCCAGAGTTTGTGTGGTATCATTGCTGGTGTTAGAATCAGTAGGCGATATAGCTATTGTGTTGGGTGAAAACACAGGTGCATGCCTCGACATGGGGTTATGAACATTTAAATTAGGGTCTATACTTCTATAATGAGCCATATGGTCATAATTTTTTATTTGTTGACCATCTTTTTTTAAATATGGATTGTTTGGAATGTTATGCATATTTAAATTGGGATAATTAGGCATAATTACATGACTTTTTACAGGCATTCTTGACATTTCATTAACAAAATAGCTTTCAGAAGGTGGGTAAATTTTGGGTCGGTTGTTGTCATATTCAATATAAGCCTTTGCATTTGGATCATAAGGTAGTTTGTTAGGAGGGACTGACTTCATATGAGCATCGGGTGGGTATGAATGCATTTTGTTTTGGGGACAATTTCCCATTACTGGTCCATAATTTGGATGGATTACTTGATTACGATATTGTATATTGTAGTTACCTTGAGGAGATCTCTGATATCCCTCCATGACAGGATCAGCAACTCGACTGTCCAGGTACTTGATAGGAGGGTATGGGGGATAGGGGTGTGGAGGAATGGATTTCTGCAACTCATATTTATGAGGCGGAAAACCAGGTGGTGGATGGAATGGATTTGAATAATTACCAATGTATTCATACCTTTGCTGGGGATACCTCTCCTTGACACTTGGGTAAGGCTTGAAGCGAATGTTTCCTTCTTGATAATATGGATCAGCATAAACATAGCCCTGTTCTTCAGCAACAGTCCTATGAGGTCTGGGCACTACTGGTCGAGGACCAGCACAGCTAGGATAATCTTGATATTGGTACAGTTCAGGAGCACCATACATCCTCGTGGAACGCAAATTAACACTGCCCGGAGGCCACCCATGCGGAGCAGTCCGGTTAAGATTTGGATTCACACTAGGTAAACACATTTCAGGGTTCCTAACATTTTTATGTTCATTATTATTTGGATTAACAGAATAAGGCACATCACAGAACTTTGCCTCCGGTGGCATGTTTAGCTTGATATTCTTAGATAGACCGTTACTCCTATCTGATAGTTGAGCATAGTTATTGGTGTCTTCATTTATTTTAATAGAGTTGTATGTTGGGGGCACCATAATACGCTGCATATTTTCCTGGAATGTTTGTCTTGGTGATATGTTCCTTGTTGGGTTTTGGAAACTAGTTAATTTATGGGGGTATTCGGGTGGTCGTCGATACGTGTTGTCCATGCATGGCCATGGCTCCGCGACACCTTTCTTTATATGATACGCCTCGCTCGCGTCGGGCGGAGGCACGACTCGGTCGGGTCCTATGACGGCGCATGGCCGTGCGTTCGGTACATCCACTTTGCCCAATGAGTTAGATCCGATATCTTGATATGACTTATTTCTGTCACAGTGGAGCGCGATGCCGCCGCTTTGAGAGTACTTGCTGCCGTCATTATTGCGTTCACTCACAGCAGACTCGGTCCTCAAGTCTTTAGCATCCATTGCCACGGTAACTTGGACACATATTCGTATTCGGTGTCAACATTTTTTGTTGTTGGACGATTTAAAATTCCTTGGAATAACTCCGTATCCGAAGGTTGCACAAAACTATTTCCATTCTGAAATATAAACAAAATATTAGCCAGATAGTGACAACTGTCAAAACAATATGCCACATAGGCCTTATTTATTCGGGATGCATAGCTTAGCCCTTCAAGTATCAACATAAAATATCACATTTACCTTTAGTATTTCTTCTAATTTTACGAAACATCAATATTATTTCCAAGGAAACACCGATTTATTACGTTTTGAAGTCGCCCATAAATTATGAAGTTGCCCAATCAAAAAATTGTAGAAAAACACAGAGCTTAATTTTGTCGTCATGGATTTGTGTACAAATTAATTATTTCTAATTTAAATTTTAATCGATGCTAAATTTTATTTCAGTTATATTTCACAAGCTACTGATGTAGGTATATAACTTACAATTTAAAATATTGATAGAGAAATAACCAATTAGTCGATTATAACGTATTCGATTTCAGGACATCATCGTTATTGAAGTCCGAGCTAGTGAGCAACTAGCACATTGAAAAGAACACGTCTCGTGTATATTTTAGTTGCGGGGGCGGCACAATTTGCTTGAGATGACAATATTGAATCTCGGGAGAGAAAAAGAGATGTAGAGCGATATCAACATTTTGACAGATTTCACATTCCATTTTCTTTTCCGTTCATTCGTTTGACAACGAATTTGACTTGAGCGTGAACCTCAAAAATCGTGACATTTTATCAACGAAATATAAATAATTTTATTTAATTACAAGCCGCCGATATATCTTCGCGATGAAATATATATCCGTTAGTTTAATATTGTCTTTAATTTTTGGTGTTTATGTTATCAATACTATATGGACATTGGCTGAAATATTTATACCGCCAGAATGTAGTCGTGGCGAGAGATGTTTTTCATCTTATTTATCTTCAAACCCCGTGCAGCATTTAGTTCTCTACACTTCTGTTAAAGAACATCCATACCTTGATGGTTCCACAGAAGAAAGTGTGTCAAAAGTTCATACTTCTATGAAGTTTGATTATAGAAATCCGGCGACAATGTAAGTACAAGTTATCCTACTCCAGGATTCGACGTGAAGTAAAAGTTGTGATAATTTTGAAATAATTAAATATATATGTTCTGTTTTAGTGAGATTAAATTGAAAGTACCGCGTAAAACTCGCAATAACGGTACATTATTCATGCATGCAGTTTTGTTGGATGATGGCCGCTTATACAAGGAGTATGACGAGATTGTTCGCACAGAGTCCATTCATACTCTCCCTCTGATTACACACACTGAACCTCAAGCAGAAACATTTAACCTTCTTCAGCAAAAGGTGGGTTTATTTATGATATTGCTAGGTTCCTCTCTTCTACAGTTTCACCTCTGTCTTGAGAGAAGTACTTCCCGCATATGGATAAAAAGAAGCCTATATGTTATTCTGATATGTTAGCTATATTGCTGCAAAGTTTCATCAAACTTAATCTAATAGTTTTTGCATGAAAGAAGAACAAACATCCATACTTATTTAAGGATTCATTTATGTATAGTATTCTCTGCAATAGTTATAATAAAATTAATATTGTTTTACAGGCTGAAGGGAAAGCCGTTGTGAAGGATAAGGTGGTTCGCCCCTACTCTCATATAACTACAATAGCGCCACTGTCTATCCTTACGGACGACTTGAGACTGCCTAGTAATAAGATACCTGGTGAACTGTATCCTTTCATAAGGTAATACTTCAATTTCTGTATGATATACATATAAAAATTATTATCATCCTCGAAGCCTTTTTCCCAAGTATGTTAGGGTCGGCTTCCAATCTAACCGGATGTTGCTGAGTACCAGTGCTTTACAAGGAGCGACTGCCTATCTGACCCCGGACAACCCCGAGGGGTTAGACTAGTACATATAAAATTAATAATATTAATAGAAGTCTTTATTCAGACATCACAAAAGGTAAATTATGAGTAATAAAGTTTATTACAGTCATTATAATATTTATCCCCCACTCAGAGACATTTAATGGTTACTTAAGCCATTCCTTAGTGAAGGATTTGTATGACATTCCGTCACTAAGGAATGGCTTCAGTAACCATTAAATGTCTCTGAGTGGGGAGGTTAACAGGGATACTCTGTTTTTTGTGTCTGTGTTTTGTTTTGTTCAATATTGTGAATTCTGTCCAAGTCTGTGTACTTGACATACAGATTAATAAAACCCAGATCAAAAGGAAAATATTTATGAATATAAAATACCTAATAAAGGGAATATCATTTTCCCGAAAAATGTTTCATGTGTTGTGTTGTTTGATTCATGATAATTTAACTACCAATGTACGACTGAAAAGATTGATATTCAAACGTATCCAATTTCAGAGTAAGAAGCGGTAAATTTTTGCCCATACTGCAGCACAACGTATTGAAATCCAGATTATCACATTACCAATTGCTGAACAAGAGTTCTTCCGAGGTCAACATAACTGTGACGGTATCACCTACTTCATACGGTTCTCTACGGTTGGCCCTGCATGTCCGACTGGCTTTAGAACAGTTGTTTACACTGGGCTTCAGTGAAAAAGACGTAGATGATGTCAAGGGAATATTTGCGGACACCAATTTGTATTTATTGTCTGCTACAGTGCTGATTGCAAGTTGTCATGTAAGTATTGATTTATTTATGTATTTCTTCTGTTCTTTCTGTCAGGCAAAATTTGTTTCCCACTTGTTTCCAGTCTTCATACAATAAACATTACCTTCATGTTAAGCATTGTAGTTAACCCTTTCCATCTTCTTTAGACTGTATACAGAAAAAAAAAATGGTATTTGGCAAAGATCTACCACTGCTTATCTGTGGTAGTACTCTGGTAGCAGTGACATATACTTAGCAGGTATGTTGAAGCAAATGTACCTGATATCAGAATGGACCAGCGCCGATAAGTGTAAATTGGTTTTAAAAAAACCAGTTTTTTTTTCTGTATAATATGGACTTACAGCTTAACAAATGAACAGACATTATAACTTAATCATTTTATATGTAATTTTAATATTTCAAAGCTATATTGAACATATTATAAACTAGTAGTTAATGCATGCATAACGAACGTTTAATGGTAATGTAACATGTTTCGATGAGGCTACGATCATAAATTAGTGTAAGTGTGTACTTAAACATCTTGGTACTGAAATAAACATTTTTTTATTTTGTATTTTTTGTATTTGTATGTTTCTTTACAGTTGTTATTTGACTTCCTGGCGTTCAAAAACGACGTATCGTTCTGGCGTCGCAAGCGCTCCCTGGCGGGGCTGTCGGCTCGCACGGTGTTCTGGCGAGCGTTCTCACAGCTCGTCATATTCTTCTACCTGCTGGATGAGAATACCTCGCTTCTGGTACTCGTGCCGGCGGGTATCAGTGCTATTATTGAGGTGAGGAAATTATTATTGGTGACTTTTTATATTGTCGGTTGTTTTTGGTGGACTGTGAAACATTGGAAGTGAGAAGCCACCAATGATGTTGTGTTGTGGGAATGATCGCGTAAACCTGGGTTCAAGAGTTATTGTAGAATCCAATTATTCCAATATATTCTATGTAGTTCAGACACATCTATTAAATTAATTAACTCTCGAATGAGGGTTTTTTTATTATTTATGTTTTTTTACTGTTGGTATATTAACCTCGTCAAAGTGAAGCAACTAGTCGCTTCACTTTATTATAGTTACTTGATTGATTAAGATATTTGGAAAGCCAAATATCTTAATCAATCAAGTAAAAGATTGAGTACATTGACACAATTCTGTATTCCTACACCTTTTGTTATTGTTATCTATCATCATTTCAGTTATGGAAAGTGACAAAAGTCCTGCACCTGCGCATATCGTTCTCGGGCTATAAGATCCGCGTATGGCGGGACAGCAGCGCGGACGCGGGTGAACGGAGCACGGCCAAGGCCGATGCTGAGGCCATGAAGTATCTCTCCATGTTGTTGTACCCGCTGTGTGTGGCCGGCGCTATATACTCGCTGGTTTACGAGCCCCACAAGAGGTAAGAGCTAAATAAACAACTATATCATTAAATTAATTTATTCAAGTGATCATGACTCATTTTGTTAGTAACAATTTTTACTTAATTACTATGTTAGTAGTTTTACAACTAAGCATCTTAATCTAAGATATTAATTCTCTGTATCAAATCACCACTGCAAGTGAAAAGTCTATTTATGTCTTAAATAAATACCTAACTATAATTATACCATAATAGTTAACCTTGCTAATTTATTACAAGAGATTATGATCTTTATCTGTTTGCTGAAGAAATCTGCTCAAGGCTTGAACGAAACTGCAGGAAAAACGAGTAATCAAAAATGTTCTCACTAACGGTGAATACACAAAAATAATCGAATTTTAGTATTAAATTCTTTAAGTATAATTATGAAATCGTACAAAACCTCGCGGAGTTACGCGCGGCGAATCGTCCTAATCTCAGAAATCACAAACATAACATTTTACAGAATTCGATTCTTTCTCCGTCTTCAATTCTGATAGGTTCAAATTATGTTTTTTTATTCATCCACCTTATAACACACTTTATTTCAGCTGGTACTCCTGGGCGCTACACAGCATCGTGAACGGCGTGTACGCATTCGGTTTCCTATTCATGTTGCCGCAACTGTTCGTCAACTACCGTCTACGGTCCGTAGCAGCCCTGCCTTGGAGAGCCTTCATGTACAAGGCGTTTAACACCTTCATAGATGATGTTTTCGCGTTTATCATAACGATGCCTATCGCTCATCGAGTGGCTTGCTTCAGAGACGATCTTGTCTTCCTAGTGTATTTGTATCAGAGATGGTAAGTTGTATTTTCCTCTAACTGTTAAAGTAATTATTTCAAGTTAGTAAATAAAAGTAATATAATAAGGTTTTCGTACTAGGTACGTACGTACTTCAGACCATAACAAATTTTATACAAATTACTACAACACTTTCAAGAATTTTCCATCAAACTAACAATAAAATATTGTTTCTATGAATGGAAAATACGTTAGAACAAATTGTAACATGGCAGTTTGGCAACAGACATTATATGGTACTGGATGTTGGCATTGGCCAATCTAGTGAATAGTAAACACAATAATTATATATTTTTAATACAGGTTGTATCCAGTAGACAAGTCACGTACTGACACCGCTTCCAGTATGGACGAGAACCCAGAAGAATTAGAACCAATCAAGCAGAAAGAAGAATAGTTAAATAATTATTATTTCCAAGTTTTTATGGTACCATGAAGAGGCTGTTTAAGGTGCTAAGTTAGCGCTACGGGACTGTTAAAAAGACATTTTCGCCGAATTTTTATATTATGTTATTTTATATTTTTATTAATACGCAACAAGTTTACATAAATAGCAATTATTGATATGAAAGTCTTATGCATTTCGACATCACAAATAAGTTTCTTATATAGGGTACATATTTTCGAAAAATTATCAAATTATTTCGGTGAAATAGTGACTTGTGCTTTGAATTAGGTTAAATTATGATAATAAAATAATAATATTTATTTATTTTAATATTAAATTGCTCATATTTAATTTTACTTATTAGCTTTATATAATTTTGATCCTATTCCGTTCAGGGTTTTACGTATACTATTAGTTAATGACGATTATGTGAAGTGTTATGACTTGAGAGAGAATAAGCTAATAGTCGCCTATTTAGATAATTATGTAGGAAATGTTGTTAGTTTTTTTTCTGCTGGCAACCAAGCTTCCACATGGCCACACTAATAAATATCAATGTTTCAAATGTAACCAAGTTTAAAATGGCTCGCCATTGATGAAAAAAAAGCATTTTTACGCATTGTAGTTTTGAAAAGTCGATTACGTGATGACATTGAAAATAATCAGCCATGCGTATGTATTTCTACACGCGAAACAATACGCACGTTGGTAGGCAAACAGAGATTATTGTAGTAAATAAAATTAAAACCATTGTTGTTTATTCGTTTGAGATTTGTGAGCCAAAAATGAAATGATGCCCACTGAATTGACACTCCTGATAAGACAACAAAATTAGGACATTTGTAAATTACGAAAATTTTATGTATTTTATATTCATTATCGTATACCTAAAGCTATTTTTTTACGAATCATTTATTAGGTTAACCTCACGACATTGGTTGATTATATTATATGTTCAAGAATTACTAATACTTTTATGTTACTCTTGCTAAAATGTCCTAGGAGCTCATAAAAGACAATTTTCCTTTAAATCAGTTTTGGTTGAAACATTTGCCTACCTAAATTGTAGGATAATATAATAAAAATATATAAAAAATATTACAATGCATAAAAAAAGGTATCTACTTCATAAAATTCTTGAGACATGTTAAGTAAGTTTGGATGGTTTATAGTTAAAAATATTGAAATGATTGCAATAATCACGAGCTTGTGGTATGTGAAAATTGACAGAATTGACAAGATTCTCAGATTTGAAGCTTTTTTACAGGATTATTTTTATGAATTTTTAGACAATAATTGTTGTATTTATTATGTAAATGTGGATATTTAGAATATTAAATATATCGTGTATGTGTACAATTATACATAAAATAAAATACTCTTTGAAATTATGTTTAGGTACGAAAAAATCGGATTAGTTGTGAAGTGTAAAGTTAAATAGAAATTGAAATATGTAATGCGGAATCTGTATGATCTATTACAATAAAATTATAAGAGTTTGTTAGTTTATGTACATCAATGGCTGTTTCCGTTGTTAAAACATACAACATTGATATAATATAGATAGCTAGCTTACTTACTTCCATTCGCTTATTAAATAGTTAGAAAATATAGAATTCTTCCTATTTTATTAGGATACCTATGACCTATATTTATTTATAATTAGTTAATTTATCCATATAAATAAAGTGTAAATTTTGTTTTGTTGGCATTTTGTAAAATATAAAATAATATTGTTAAACGAATGAGACTTAAATCTTATTTATTATTTACGAATGGAATCGATGTGGTTGTTTATATTGCGCAATAAATGATGTCTTTATTAATATTTTGTTTTATTTATTTTTTAAGAGTGGAGCTCCTAGCTAAGATCCTCGTTTCGAACGCTTTCCGCGACCAGTTTGCAGACGGTGTGTCATCAATGTAAGGAAGAGCACTTAGCACGTTTAGCTGTTGGCAGCTAGAGTCACCGACTAGCGAAATGACTAGAAAGTCATTTGTAGCTGTATGGCTGGAGACAAGAGATATAAAGGGGATGAATATTTTCGAGGATTATATATGAAGCCGCAGGAGAGACCGTCTCGAGAGAACTATTTCGCGTAGGTGGTGGATAAAAATTCGCCTATTTGGAACCTTCGTCGTTAAATGAGCTGTTATTTTTCAAATCGGACCCTATTATTTCCGAGAGTAGTACCTACGTATTATACCGAACGAGCATTGTGATTTTATACAGATAAGAGACCCGACATCAATTTATAGGTAGGTAAGTAATTTATCAGTAGATGTACAGTTGAAACTACAGCGTGGAGGACTTTGTATTTATAGATAAAGTGCAAATTTGTGCCTTCTTAACTGCTAACAGTAGATTAAGTATTACACTGTAGATAAGTAGGAACTAAAAATATAGTGTAGCTAATAGGTAGGTACCTACCTAGTATTAAATCTCTCCCCTGTCTGTTACTACCTATGTATATTTTTCTCTTTTGTCTGCAGTATCAACTAGACAAATTGAAAACAAAAGCTCGAAGCCAAACATATAATCAGTGGCGGACCTGCCATAGTAGGCGCTGAGACCCGTAGTATACTCCCCTTATGTACAGCCACGGTCACATGGATGTGCCCATAATCGATTTTAGGGTTTGAATCCTTGGAAGCTTAAACCTGCATACTTGTGCTTGAAATGCAGGCATTCAGGCTCTGAAGCAATGTGCAGAATTACATTAGACCATGACGAGAATCCCGAGTTAAAATCGTTCGATATGCGTATAAAATATAAGTTATAAAAGTCATGTAGGTACCTATGAAGCGCAAAATGGCCTAATTATAACATTGACTTATCAGTGTGTACCTACTCACTATACATACATTAGGTAATTGATCGAATACTTTGTCTGTAACGGAACAGCGTCTTGCACGACTTATGACAACCTACGCTGCGATAAGATATAGTTAACAGGGATTAAAAATATTATAAACGTCTGATCGAGCCGGATAACTTTTAGTTTTCTACAGGTGTTACGTATTGTTACTTAGCATTGATTGTGGTTTTATCATTGATTAAGGACTCCAATGCGATGTCCACATTTTTTGCTTGATTGTCTCATAGTCAACACTCGGCTGTCAGCTCGCTGCCGCTAACGCTCTATCAATTTCGAGTGGCATTGAACATCGAACGAACGTTGCGTTGTTTACTAATGTAAATAGTCTCTCAAACTAAAACAATATGGATATATTTGATATCCTCCTCCAATCCGGGCTGATAACCAGTGCAATAGTGTTCTATTTAGTATTTATAAAGAAACAAACACCAAATAAGGGACCGTATAAACAAGTTGGTGAGTAATGAGATGTTTTATTGCGTTGTTATTAATTTAATTTGCTATAAGTTTAGGTTCTCTCACTCATTATAAATTGGTCATACTGCGAGTGTTACCATTGTTTGACTTGTGATTTAGATATTAGTTAGGTAGATATAGGCAACGGCGGATCCAGGGGGTAGGTCACAAGGTCATGACCCCCCCCTGGGCCAGGTCCAGGACCTGGGTGGACCACTAATTGAAATGGTTAAACACGATGTTTTATATTTTTGTTCCATTAGGTATACTTACATTTAGTAAGTATAAGACAATTTTTATTCCGAGTGAAAAGGTTTATGGATAGATAGAGGTAGAGTAGTTTTGCTGAAGAATTCGTGCTCGCAGCGCTCGCTCTCTATTCTTTATTTACTCTTTATCTGTACCCAAAAGGAGGAAATGGAACCATGTTACTAAGAATCCGCTGCCGGGTTGTCTACATGCTGTAGAACTCTCATGAACCCTTAAGACAATTGAAATGTTCACAGAAAATATTTTACTGTTGCCGCAATTTCTGCGTACACAATACTTTTCAAAAGTTTACGTGTTATATTATAGCAAGAAAGTGCTTTCATCTACTTTTAGTCCTCGAACTGAATAAAAAATTTCGCGCTCGCTTCGCTCGCGCTTTTTTTTATTTCCCGACTGTAAATGTGTCCAAGACATCGCGCTCGCTCAGCTCGGGCCATTTTCTACAAAAAATCATTTTTTTTACCTTAGTCCTTGACCTGGATAAAAATTTTCGCGCTCGCTTCGCTCGCGCTTTTTTTTTCTCTTATGCCTGGTATGGATGAATACAAAAAATTGCGAGCACTCTGCTCGGGTTTAAAAAAAATGTAGAAAGTGTTTTCATTTTCTACATTAAAACACTTTTCTTAACTTTCGTGAAAAATTTCGCGCTCGCTGCGCTCGCGCTTTTTATATTTATCCTATGTCTACTTTTTTATTATAACAAATATTTAATATTATTTATTTAAAACCAAATGTCGTCAACTTTATCTTTATAATTAATATTTATAAATCCATTATTAATTTTTTTTGTGACTTGATCACGACTGGGTGACCCCCCCCTGGCACCGAAGCTGGATCCGCCCTTGGATATAGGTACCTAATCGAATCACTGTTAACATTTAAACATGTGTGGAAGTAGATTAAACAAACGATTAAATAATTATGATTAGATATCGGCGCTGGATTCTGTAACTAAGAAGAGGTAATGTTGTAACATATACTGGGGCCCGATTCTCCTAATTTTACTTAAGTGACCTTCGATTGACGTTCGACTCGATTCGACTGAGACCCAATCCCGATTCGATTACTATTGAAGCGGTTGTGGCATTCCGCTATTTTTTCTTTGAAATAAACGTTTTTATCCTTTTCTGTCATTCAATAATGAATCATTTTGTCTGCAAATGATTTACGATTGCAAAATGATTGTACAGCAAACTACCGTATATACCAAAATCATCAAAATAGCAGACCAATCGCTCACCAATCAAATGTCAATCGAATACGATTGGTATTTTATTAGTAGCAGAATGCCCGATATGGTTAAAACTGCTATTACAATCATATTGCGATTCGATTTCTATTCGATTTTGACATTATTAATTTAGGAGAATCGGGGCCCTGGCTAATATATTCCAACACTTTTACTCTTAGGTATCCGGTTATTAACTTAGCGAATATTCTTCACCAGACATAAAATAAAAACTGTGAACTAAACATAGAATGACGTCAAGCTAGCTATTATGTATCAACACATGTAATGATAGCGCTGGTCAGGGTCACCCGAGGTAGGATCCTCTCGGAGACTCTCAATTAAACGTGCACGTGCAGGGACATTTGCGAACCACGTGGACTTTGCTGTTTATTTACTTACTTTGTTTAGAAGTTTAGAGATCTTCGACATTAACGTTACCTATATTTTACCGGCATAATATGTATCTAAAAGTCTGCACTCTCACACTATAAAGCTTTTGAAGCGAAGCTGATGGTCCTCCGAGCCTTTTTCGCAACTATGTTGGGGTTGGCTTCCAGTACCATTGCTTTACAAGAAGCGACTGCCTATCTGACCTCCTCAACCCAGTTACCCGGGCAACCGTATACATAGGTATACCTACTTTTTGAGACGATCAATTAGATCACACAGAAAACATGTCACACAGACAGAAATCTTACGGTTTTATAATACCCAATTGAAACCATATTGAAACTAATTAATTCAACTAGTATAGATAGAAACATGTGACATGCGCATGCAACTAGCATAGTCATGAACAATTTAATGATTTAGATATGCATTGTAAGAGATTTTTCATTTATTTGCTTCATGGACGTTAAGAATTTCTTTCTTGGGATAGGCTGGAATTACTACCTGCGGCTCCTGTACGCGCGCTATGCTGTCCGACGCTGGAAGTCGCAGCTGAAGCCAGGTCGACTGGACGAGCTGCCCCTACCAGACCAGTACACGGGATGGGACAGCTTCGCGGTTCGCACCTCCGCGCCCGATGGCTCCACTCTGCTGCTGGCTATTCGCAAGCTGTGCGGCAAACAGCCCCTCGCCGAGATACATGTACACGTCAAATTACCTGATGGAACTACTTACAGGTTACCACGTAAGTATCCTAATTTATGTGATTCAAACATTTAGTATTCCTCGAATCGGGCCCCTGATCGTTTTTAAATATTTGTTTGTAACGTTCCTCAGAGCAACCAGATACGGCGGTATGTGCTTGGGAAAATGTTGAGGGTGGTTGGAGCGCTGATGGTCTGAAAGTTCAAGTCCTTCAAGACAAGAAGCGTTACAGATTCTTGTACAACGGACTTTTAACTCGAGTGGAAGATGGAGTCACGCAGCATGTCAAAATGAATTTTGTGTAAGTTTCAAATTAATTTTAATATCTGATATTTATTTAAGTTATATAATTAACACCTAAATGTTTATGAATCTTCAGTTGGGGCTCAATCACCAAATCAATCCGTTTTCCTGATGACTGGAGCAATAAGCTAGCGGCTGAGGCGTTAGCCCTTGAATCATGGCGTGACGACCAGTGGCCATACATGCTGTAAGTTTATGTCACACGTCACAATAACAACAAAAGACCAATAAATAATATAGTGAAGGGTTAACCTCGATTTTTTTACCACTTGCAGGAACAAAACAGACGAAGGTGGTTGGTTGCAATGGGGAGCCGCTCAGGGTCGGTTCGAGTCTTTTGATGAAGAAGGCATTGTGGACAAGAGTGTGTACTTAAGGACTCGAGGAGTGAAGGAAAGGAGATGGGCACCCAATGGGTATGATGGTCTCAGGCGTTCCGTCACGATAACTGCGGCTGCAAGAGACGGGACTGCGGTTCATCTGCGATGCTTTTCCTATAGAACCGAGTTGACTCAGTGAGTATATTCTTCGTTGCTTCATTATAAATATGCTCTCCTTTTGTTGTATTAAAATAGATGAGGTGAAATATCTGGTAATATCGAAAATATAGGAACAATCATAGAGTAAATACCATGCAATCTTGTTTAGAAATTGCCATTATTCTAGTCGATTTGCGAGATTTTGGGTTTGTGTTCCAATGACTACAAAACTGTGGGTAGGTTTCTAATTAAATTCTGATTATATTTTCCAGTTGCGTATCCGGATATGTTAGATGCCCAGACTACTCCACAAAAGAGATCACCTCTACGGATATTGTGATGTCGGAGTTCTGCGAGCGACCTGATGGGATTCCTAGTGTTTACACAATAAATGTGAGCAGTAAGTTATGAAGATATTGTATTCTTGATTTGATTTTTAACATTTGGCCCTATAACGTTTATAACTTGAATGGAACTTTTCTTAACTATGGTCTTATTTTACGACACCACTGAGAAACACCGAAAAAAAGGCACAAAGAAATCTGGAACGTGAGAAAAGGCCTTTACTCAACAGTGAGAAAATAAAACTGCCAGTGATGATAATGATATTATGGGCATTGTCATTAAGGCATGTATTTCAAATACCTACTTATCTACATTTTAAGTTTTACTTAAATCTTTTTATTATGAAATTCCAGCCGACAATGACAACCTGAAGCTGGTGTTAAGAATAAACGCTGATGGGGGCAATCTATTCAGCGGTGTTCCCTACCAACAAGAAGTGGTGTACCGTACCATGCATGTCGACATCAACTGTGAGCCTGGCTCCGGTATTCTGGAACTTGGATACGAACCTTCCGGTAAGTAATGTACAAGGGCTTCTTATAAAGATGCCAATCTTTAAAAAATATCGTAGGTTTGTCATGGTAATATTACTATTTCGAGAATGATACAACGTTTTTATCCTAATTGGAGTTTTCTTCTGGCTGTCTTCATGAATACAGGTTTGATATTTCCCTCTGAGTACATTACACTTTGATATCTTCTTTCTTTTTAAATCTTACACCTTGTCATATGCTCTTTGGTGCATAATTTACTATTTTATTTTTACAGTTGTAAAGGAGCCTGCATCGCGCATTGTTCCACTACGTCAGTTGAAGTGGCTGACAGAGAAGCAGGCTGGTGAGGTCGGCTACTGTCTTTCCTTCGAAGATCGCGCAGCCGCATGTCCCATGTACGTGGGAGGGAAAGGAGCATCTTTGGCTCTGCTAGCGTCCAAGCAGAAGGAAGAGGTATTTGAATTACTGTTGTTTATTTAATGGACGTAATGATAGAGGATTTTGGTATTTTTAAAGGTTCTGCATTGCAGGGTTACCGAGTACCTCCTGGATTCTGCCTGACCACAAAAGCCCTGGACAAGCATTTAGAAGTAAATCCTAAGCTGCTGTCAGCTATTGGAGAAATTGAAGCTGCAAATGAGGATTACAATGAAGAAATATTTAAAGAAAAATGTAAAAAGTATGTCACTGTTTTCAAGATTTATATAGATTAATAAGAATAACCAATAAGATACATAAATTACTTGTAATATTTTCAGAGCATCAGAATTGATTGCAACCACCGAAATAAAGGGCGATGTCAAAGAAGAAATACTACTTAGTATGCAAAAATTAAGAATACAATCTGCTGAACAAAAATTAGGTTCTCAACTACGTTTTGCTGTGAGGTCATCTGGTAAGTTATCAAAAAAGAAATAAAAGCTTAATAATGTGCATAATAAACATGACCATTGATTTAACAATAGTTTTATATAGCCGTAGGAGAAGACAGTGAAGAGCTATCAGCCGCTGGACAAAACGAAACAATTCTTGGATGTATCAGTGATGATGACATCATACAGGGAGTGCAAAAGTGTTGGGCATCCATGTTTGCGTTCACCAGTTCTTATTATCGCAGGTATGGAACTAAATCTTCCGTTTTTCAACTGTTTTTGTAGGAATGATCAAGGTAAGGTAAATAACCCAACTACCCAAGATAAGGTGCATATTTCTACGGTTGCAGACAGAATGGTCAACCCTGTTTGTGCGGAGGTGGCGTGGTAGTCCAGGCCCTGGTGACACCGCGAGCAGCTGGCGTCATGTTCACTCGTCACCCAGCACATGGAGACCCGTCCAGACTGCTTATTACGGCTAACTATGGACTTGGCGAGGTATGAAATAATTTAAGAGATTTTGAATTAATTTAGAAAGCTTAGTTCCTTAGGCATTAAGACTGTAGAAAGGAATGGTTCTGGTAGATTGGAAAAATTACGCTAAGAGGTGTGAACTTACAAACCCCTGTTTTTCAGAGTGTAGTATCCGGTGCAATAGAACCTGACACAATAATAGTGAAACGAACCAGGGATGGATTACTCAATATTTCAAAGAAGGAATTAGGTTCTAAGACTCAGCGGGTTAAGACAGAAGGTAGTGGTATTGCTATGGAGGATGTTCCTGAAGGAGAGAGAAACGTGGCTTGTATCACTGACGCTGAAGCATTAAAACTGGCAAAGATTGGAGTGACTCAAGAAGAGTTGTGGGGAGCTGGGAGAGACATCGAGTGGGCTGTAACTGAGGTTAGTTGAGACGTTTTGAGTCTTGGAGTTTTGGATTACATATGAATTCGAAGAACTGTAATTTCTTTTTGTGAAAAGCTTTTCTGTTTTCCCCTATAAATTGCTTTTAGCTTTGTTGATCTAAACTTTTGTTTGTTCTCCAGAATGAGATATTCCTACTGCAAGCGCGGCCAATCACATCTCTGGACCGTTGGACGGAAGAGGAGTTACTGCACGAACTAGATTCACCTATCATGGCGGACGATGATCTCACTTCATTTGGTAACACCGGCGAGGTAAATTGACGAAGTTTCCCCCATAATTGGATAGTTTTTTTTTTAAGAATCTCAAAATTCCCTGACTGATTGTTTCAAAAGTCGAGCTTTTCTATCATTAGTTTTTATTGTGTTTACAGGTACTTCCAAAACCATTAACGGCGATGAGTTATGACATAGTAAACGGCCCACTGTGTTCTGGAATGGAAAGAGTAATGGTTGGGGATAAAGGACCAATATACGACGCACCCGTGGTCATCACTCACAACAGATGCGCCATGTCTCTATATAATGTAAGCTTAGTATTCTCATCATCATCATCATCATCATCATCATCAGCCTATCGCGGTCAACTGCTGGACATAGGCCTCTCCAAGTGCACGCCACTGAGATCGGTTTTCGGCTTCTCGCATCCAGCTCCTGCCAGCCGTCTTGCGCAAGTCATCACTATTGTATTCTCAAACAATATTTAAATTGGATTGCGCATTTCTTTTAAATAACGTTGTATTTAATAACATATTGTGTATTTTTATTTATTTATAGACGATATACAGAAATACACCCAAAGAAATAGATGTAGGCATACGCATGATTGAAATGTCAATTCATGGACATAAGGTAGCAGACGGGCAGATTTGGAAGACAGCGCTGCATAGACGGCCAGCACATTGGCTTAACCATTTGAAAGGAATCTGGCTCTTATTGAAGGTAAAATTATATTTCAAGGATTATTTAAAATATTTTTAACTACAATTACTGAAAAAAATAACTAAGACCTATCCAAATTTTCAATTTTAGACTCTTGTATGGTCCAAATGGGCAATGAATGACTCAATAAAAATTGCGCAAAATGCTAAGTTCGACATCGAAACCCAAAATCCCAAGGAGCTGTTGGATATTGTTTCGAACACTGAAGATATAATGGAACGCGTGTCATACAACCACACTACTACCAGCGCAGCCAGTTCGGGAAGCCAGTTCATAGCCATGACCATACTTTTGGAGGGAAAAACAGGTAAGAGATAGAAGTTTTTGAAATAACATTTTTATTTAATAAACGCTGTTTATGTAAAGTATTTTTAAATTCTTTTAGATTTTTCTGCAGAGCAATGCAATGAAATAGGAGCATTGTTTAGCTCTGGCGACGTGTTATCCGCAGAAGTACCTGTGGCTTTGGCCAAAATAGTGCAAAAGCTAGAGGCATCAGGACTAGCCGAGGAATTTAGAGCCCAGGACCCGAAGAAAGCTTTAGATTGGCTTAAACATTATGCACATGATGATATTTACATTGATGTTCGCGAATTCTTAGAACAACACGGCTATCGAGCCGTCATGGAGGTAATTTGATTGTTATTGTGTGAAGGGGGTATGTTAGGTCATGTATTAGAAAAATATACTTTAATTTTGTAATTGCTTTTTAGTTCGATTTAGTCACCAAGCCATGGGTGTTGGTCCCAGAAGACATGATGAAGGTTTTACAAAACTTATACGTAGCCAGTGAAGGGGTCAAAAATACCAAAAGTAATCAGGAAGTTGTGGACGCGTTGACTAGCCCTCAGAAGGCCAATACGAAGTAAGTTTACGTTAAAAATGCAATTTCACTAGAAGTTTACAGGTCGCTAAGGATCTTATTATACACCTGTGTACATATAGAGGCATATTGTATTGCCACTTAAGGGGAAATGCTGTATGTGATTTTGTTTGTTTCAGGAAAATTCTCCGCTGGGTTTTGCCGCTATGTCACCGAACGGTGCGCCACAGAGAAAGTACAAAAGCACACTTGGTTCTTACAATCCACAAACTGCGGCTTGCTTTTATTCGTCTCGGCAAATTGTTAGTTAAAAACTGGTACATACCAAATCCAGACCTCGTGTTTTTCTTCAGACTGCACGAGTTACAAAAATACATGGCTACTAGAGATCCAGCTTTACTGAAAAAGTAAGTTCTTTCTCAAAGCTTTTTGAAAAATATTTACGTTGAAGTCTACAAATGGTAGGAGTATAAAATTTCCTCACGAATAAAATCCATTTATTATCTTTAGGGCCGTGCAGCGTCAGCAACACTACCCAAGCTGGTGCAAGTTGCAGTTCGCGGAACTGAACACTGGCTGGGTTGAGAGACTGCAACCAAAAGCACCGTCGTTGGTGGCTGGTGACGTCAGGATAAATGCCACCTCCGTATTCGGTGGTGAAGTGGTTGCGAGGGCATGTGTCATAAAGGATCTCTCTGAGGTGCGTTGATTATGCCTCATTAAATATAACTGACGCAACGGGCTTCGGTAGCCACATTTTATAAGAACTGAAATTTCGTATTTTGGATATCATGATCTCATCACGAGATCTTATGAATTCGGCGTCCTTGGGCCAATCCAATGGTCACTTTTGAATGCGCATGTATCTGTCATGTGCTCATGAGTCTGTTGACTGTGTTATTTTCAAAAAATGGCATTACTCTGCTGGCTTGGCTTGACTTGGCATCTGGTCTGTCATGATTTCTTATTACTTTTCTTTCAACAGATTGGAGATTTACGTCGAGGCGATGTCTTGATAACCCACGCGACTGACATCGGCTGGTCTCCTTACTTCCCTCTCTTGACGGGCATCGTCACGGAGCTTGGAGGACTTGTATCGCACGGTACGTGATTATTATTGTACTTTAAAATCTTCACTGTTTCACTTTACATACACCAAGATTGCAGGGAACCTGACTACATTCACCAGATAAATGTTTAATCTAGTTTTACAATCATTTCATGTGTCAATTATGCACTCCATATTTGAACATAGTCCATAGCCTATCAATTGCTGGGTCTTCTGTATCCTACTAAACTCATAATTTTCTTCCAGGTGCCGTAATAGCACGAGAATACGGCTTACCGTGCATAGTAGGCGCAGCGTATGCTACGGACATATTCAAGACAGGAGACCTAGTAAGACTGTCAGGAACAAAGGGACTGATTGAGAAAGTCGAGGTTGCAGAGGAGAAACAAGAAGCAGAAGAAAGTGTAAATAAAGAATGAGAAAGTTGTAATGTTAAGTACCTACATAAGAAACCTGTTATTGTTGTTGAGGTAATAAAAATGTTATTATATAAAATAAAGGTGTATATTTGAAAAAATACTAGAAAAAAAAACAATAGACAATATAAAACATTCTAGCAAATCAAAAATCAACACGACACTGACTTATTGCAGACAAACCACAATAGACGCACCGTTGTCTCGTGAATGAGACATAGAACTCAGGGAGTTTCTAATTTCTCTTCCGAATATCGGAATTTACTTTCGAAAATATTATCGTCAATGCAACAATATAAATTTCTGGTGGCCACGACCAATTTCACGACACCTCATAACTTAAGTAACAATTAGGAAAGCAGTAGGGCTCACTGTTCCTCGATTTCTGTTTGGTGGGTCATTCTTCGACGTCGTTAGCCAGCATGAGGAGCTCGTAACAGTTGAAAGCGAAGGGTCTGCCGAAGATGACGACGTGGCAGCGATAGTGCGGCTCATGTACCGCGCCCAGGAGATGGTCTCCGCGGTAGTGAACACGGCCTATGTGGACTCCCGGAGCCACGCGAACGGCACGCCCTCCTATTGAACCGCCCCGCCATGCCACCCAACGCACCTCTGCGTTGCACATCACCTAGAAAGGGAATGCCCCTTTAGTTAGGCAGGTTTAGAATTAAATTTAAACTGAATTTGAAGAAAAAGGAACTTATTGAAATGCTGATTTCTGAATGTAAAGCCATGTGAAAGTAACAATATCCAAACGAGGCTTAATTTGAAGACACCATTTTTTCTTTAGCATTTCTAGCAGTTGAAAAGCATCATACCTGGTATTTAGTGTAGCGATGAGCTGCACCTTCTGCGTATACCAAGCAGCTGTGTTTGGATGGATATAACGCTGCTGGGAGCACTTTACTCCTGAAAGTTTGTAAAGTTATTTATTTTATTTACGAGTTTTTGTACACACTCATAGTGAGAGAGAAAGTAAAGAAAGAATTTACAAAGAGAATTACATTTGTATTTATTTTCGATCAGAAAATATTCAAGCTAAATATGATGCATGTTGTAGATAACTTCACTTGGACGATAGGGTGCTTCTACACGGTGCATGTAGCTGGAGCAAATTAACATGTGCAAGTGACAAGAGTAGTGGGTATTTTGCTTTGGAACATGCGCGAGTCGCTAGACCCACACGTTTTTAGGGTTAAAATGGCAAAATGGCAAAAACGGAACCCTTATAGTTTCGTCATGTCCGTCTGTCCGTCTGTCCGTCTGTCACAGCCGATTTACTCGGAAACTATAAGTACTACAGTGATGAAATTTGATGGGAATATGTGTTGTATGAACCGCTACAAAAATATGACACTAAATAGTAAAAAAAAGAATTGGGGGTGGGGCCCCCCATACATGTAACTGAGGGATGAAATTTTTTTTTTCGATGTACATACCCGTGTGGGGTATCAATGGAAAGGTCTTTTAAAATGATATAAAGTTTTCTAAAAAACATTTTTCTTAAAGTGAACGGTTTTTGAGATATCAGCTCTCAAAGTCGTAAAAAGTATGTCCCCCCCCCTCTATTTTTATAACTACGGGGTATAAAATTCTAAAAAAAATAGAGGTGATGCATGCTAATTAACTCTTTCAACGATTTTTGGTTTGATCAAAGTATCTCTTATAGTTTTTGAGATAGGTTGATTTAACTGTAATTTACGGAACCCTTCGTGCACGAGTCCGACTCGCACTTGGCCGGTTTTTTTAATGTAACCTGCGCATGTGCCTCAATATGCGCAAGCATCTTGCAACGTGTAGATGCACCCTTAATTACCTGTGTGTAGTCCTGGCTACCCAGATGACTTCTCCGTCGAACACGCCAGCGGCGACGGCCCCGCTGGGCACCGCGCCGCAAGCGCTCACCACCCACACAGGGCCTGGCTTCTTCCATGCAGGCAGATAGTCTAAGCGACAAGATGAACATCAACTTTAATGACTGTACTGGTATCTACATCTGGTATGTTAAATTATGGAAGTTACGCTAATATTACACATTTAAATAAAACTATTTTTACGGATTTTATCGCGATTGCGGATCCTTTACAGCATCCATGGTCTGCCAGTCAATCTGCACGTGACCATAGATGCTGTAAAGGATCCGAAACGACGGGATTAAATAATTTTAATTGACCGCGATAAAATGCGTAAAAGTTATTTTATTTCAAATTATGGAAGCATCATGAGTTGTGAATTGACCAGACGGCAAGATCCCGATCATGCGATTTGCACTATAAACTGGTTTCCTACATACCTGCAATAACAGTACTATACTTCTGCTCCCAGGATACTTTCAAAAACATGTCATATTTAATCCAGTCCTTTGAATATCCTTCGATTTTCTTTTTCAAATGATTCCAACGCCTGTATTTATTCGAATTTATGTTTAATTTAATTGAAAGGAAAATATTAATAACAACACAATATTTGACTTACATTTGATGTAATGCATTTTTATCAATAGAGCCCCATTCCATAGAATCAGTTTCTTTTATCTGTGAAAGAATATTTATTATTATTTTATTTAACGAGAATTTAAAATGATTTTGTTATAAATAAATTGGTTACGTCAACGTTTCACTCACATTGAGTCGTAGGAAATGGGCTAATACTGCATTGTTTTATTAGGTGCAGTAGTTCCTGAGACTAGCGCGTATAAAAAATTAACAAACTATTCACTTTTAGAATATCATTCGGTTAGATGATGATTTAATAAATACATACAACCAAAGTGAGCCACTGTGTCCATCTGTTGAACATGTCAATGATCTCCAACATTTCTTCTTGACATTCAATGTACGTTTTTGTCTTTACTGCGACCGGCGTAGGAGAGACGATCTAGATTAGACAATGATGCGTTTTTAGTATTAAAAATTAGTTCACACCTTTAGAATTTGAACATTTATGTTTTAGGACTTACCTCTTTATTCCTATACCGTGTATGCAGTCGATTTGTGAGTTGACGACTAAATATGCAATAGTGACGCCATTGCAAAGATTCGGTACATATTCTCCTATAGAACAATGACCACGTGTCTGTATTTGCATCTGAAATTTTATTGACGTCTAGTCATAATGTGGACAAAACTAAATCAAATTGTAACTGAAATACATACCTTCACCGGTTATTGGATTAAGCTGGTAAGCTAGGGAGTGGTTGACGATCTCCTGGATCCAATCCCGCCAGGCCTGCAGGTTCCACATTAGACTCACCATCATAGCGTGCCAGTCAACCATTTGATCCGGCGATATGATCGGAGTACCTGTTCAATTAATATTTAGCTATAATCATTGATTTTCTACATACATTAAGTTACAATTATGCCTTCTGTACTTACGAGAGCTGTATCCACTTTTCGCTTGCGTGATTTTAGATGTTTCAGACGCTTCAGGTGAGGGGAGGTTCACCACAGAGTGTTTTTGTTGGGCAGGAATGCTGACGCTTGCAGGTTGCTGTGGTTGTTGTTGTTGTTGCGTTGTGTTGAAATTACAATAATTAGACGAAGAGAAATATGAAGGAGGAGTCACTTCCAACGTGTTTGGTTGTTCAGCCTCGTAAGGCTGCACTGCTTCTTCTTCTGGCAGTTGTGGGACAAATTGCATACTGCTATTTGTATCTACATGTACATCTTGGAATAGATTTTTAAGTGGCGAGGATTGCTTCGCCACCTGTATAGGCGATGATGACGACGATGTGAAGTGCGAAGAATTAGAGGAACCCGCAGATGATATTCGCATGGAATCGTAACGCAATTTGCGTGAGGTGGAATACAATAAGTAAGATGTAGTTGGGCCATGGGCACGGCATTCAGGCGTAGGAGTTGGTGCTGGGCAGGCTGTTTCGGAATCGGGGTTTATAAGCGACGATGTGGGGATTTGTTCGGGGCATGTGGTGAAAGATATTTTGGGGCCGGGCCCGAAGTCTTGCGAGGGTGGTGCCGCGTCGCGCAGCTCCTGCGCCACTCCATGGCGCGAGCACGTGCAGCTCGGCCGCGCCACACGCCGCAGGATCTCGTCGCACCACAGCTCGCACTGCACGAGCACGTTCTTGTAGCACTTGCACACCTGGATCACTTCTGCGGAGACAATCACAAGTAAGTGCTGCAGCATTTGTATGCTTATCTCAAGTGCGCGGGATATGAGGAATATGGTGGATATTAACCCTAACTGTTAGCGATGAATTTTCACCTCTGTTTCTAAGTATGAGCATTATAAATGCCGTCTAGTCATAAGGTTAAAAAGTTCATGTAAAGTATACAAACGACATAAGTGCAATGCTAATATAAAATAATTGTAACAAACAGCAATCATAATGACAAAGATGTAACCTTACTTGGGTGTAGAAGATAAACAGCCAAATATATCGTAGCGTCTTCGATGACCTCTGAAAATGATCCAAAAATTAAAATTAGGCATAAAATATAGAAAAATTCCAAATCATTATTTGATCAAGATAAGTGGAAGGACGGTACGGTTACAAATTTGTAAATCTTGTTTACAGTCAAGTGAGTTAGAAGAGTATCTTACCATCCATAAGAGCCAACATATTGTTGTTTTCATATTCTTTTCTTTTCTCATTCATCAAGTTATGCAGTTTGATTTGTATTTTCCTGACAACGACGGGGTCTGCGGCAGGGACAGCCAGTTGATCAGTAGTTTTCCCACGCAACCTGAAGGTTATTTGTCATATTTTTGAATGGACTGTATTTGAATGGGATTTGAATAGGATGTAACAAACATGGACGCCAGAAACTTTCAACCGTCCATTTGGAATCAAAGGCATCAGATGATATTGATATAGATCACAATAAAAGCACCCTGTCATTAATCAAGACTACTGATAAATAGATAGATACTAACAAGTCAGCACCGTGTTTGTATGATTTGCGAATGGGTCCATGTCTTAAGAGTGCAGCATCTCCCTTTTTCCGAATCTCTTCCTCGAGAACTTTCAACGCATCGGTTTTTTCGGCTAATTTAAAGCTGTGTTAGTAAATGTGCATAGAATAATATAAATCTCTTAATATAAATTAAAGAGACATACCATGAAGCATAACATACGACGTCAACAATGTTGCTACTTCAGCAATGACCTCTGAAATCAAAGCAAGTATTGGATTTCTGATTACAGATTCAAGTCAGGTAAGTAATAGAATTAATGACTTCGTGCCAAACTTACCGTTCATAACCTCCTGGTCATATCTGGCTTCGTTAGGCGGAACACTTGCCATCAAGTCCTGAAGCCTTTTTTGGGTTTCTGCTTGCAACGTTGGATTGGGACGCTTTATTTGGTCCTGAAACGACGTCAACTGTCGGAGGCTAAGAAAACAGAAAAACAACTTTAAAAAATCTGTGGACGCAAATTATTTGCAAGTTTGTGAAACATGAGTCTTATCTAAAAATCTATCTTATCTATTAATCTTCTACTAACTATTCAGAAGATTCTTGATATGTTTTCGGGATGTCTCCTTCAATCAGAACAGACTCTCCGGCTGCTTCCATTTCTTCCAACAAGGCAATATAAGCCTCGATTTTCTCATCTAAAAAATCGAAACGTTTGTTGAGCATTTAATTTTGAACGGAATTCATAATAAGCACTTGAAGTATTTCTCTCACCAGGTTTGGTTACCATACCCGACAAGAAATTTGCAGTTTCTCTGATGTGATCTGCAATAAAGAAGATTATAAAGGGTTTTAGCATCATTTAGGTAACTATAACAGAACCATTTTCAGTTGTATGTAGTTAAGCGGTGCGACTGAGTCTTAGAGGCTTTGCAGTTTAGCTATAATTTTGTGACTGTATTTTTTTTACCTCTCATTTTCGCATTCAACTTTCTTGCCATCGGACGAGTACGAATCACGTCGTCTAATTTTTTATTCAAGTCATTAGCAACTTTATAGCATGGTTCTTCTACGTCCAAAGAGCCCGCTTTCTTCAATCTGCAATTATATTTTATCACATGAATCGCAGCCTTATTTATTACAGTTTTTGAATACATATTACAAAACAATGTACAAAGGCGGACTTAACACCTTAGGCGTGCTCTACAAGTCAACCTTTGGGTGGAGAAATATTTTATCTAAGCGTACTAATGGTAATTGTCTTTCTTTTAAATACAATATTTTGCGTTTCGCACGGATGCATAGTTCGATTTAATATTTAGTTAGATACCGTTGGGAGGCATAGAAATAAGTTTCTGCAGCGCCATCTACTTCTGTGAGTATTTCGTTACCACGTTTCTGCATTTCTGATATGAGGGCATCGCTCACGATGTTGTTGTAACCTGGCACGTAAATCAGAGTTCAGTATTACTCTTTACATTCGTTGTTTATTATTTAAAGATCCGGGTATTGAAACTCACTTGTTGAAACAAAGCATTCTGATAATCTTCGAGCAGCCTCAATGACGACATCTGAGGAAAAAGAAGTTATTCCGGACATGATACATATGAAATTATTGTGTCATTGAGTAAAATTGTCGCTTTAAGTATATTTATTACCTTGCATACAGTCATACAATTCTGGTGGCGTGACTTCGCTGACTAAACCATTAAGTTTCTTTTCAAACTTCTTGTGAAGGCGTGCAGTGTCACCGGATTCTTTTACTGCTTTATCAACCTTCATAGGCATTGGCGATCTCAACCTACGTGGAAAAGAGGAATATATTTTTCATCCCACCATCTCGGAAAGAGTAGTTTTACCCTTTGATATCTGAGCGCAAAAGCCGTTTTTATCCTCTAGAGCGGCAAAGTGATTTGGATTTAGAACATCGTGTGCAATACTCTATTTGTGACAATCTTGATAAGACTAATTGATAAGACTAACTAAACTTGATAAGAATAATTATTCAATTAATTAAGTAATTTTTATTATTGTTTTTACATAGATTTTTAATCTCATTTCATTTTTAAACTGAGTTTTCAAATAAATGAACTTTAATAGGTACTTCTTTTTAATTTGATACTCATATGTGCGCGCCGTTTTCTTTTTTTGAGTTTAGAAATTTCCTCGATGAGGTGGGATGAAAAGTTACGTGTTGCACTCGAGTGCAAAGATTTTTCATTGGTGGTTGGTGTTCAAAACTATTAATTTTACTAACATAATGAACTTTAAATGGGTGGTGGTTTACCTGGTGTTGTCAACACCGACACATGAAGAGCCTGTGTTGAAGACATGTGATAAAAAAAATTGAAGATGTGTTCCTACCAGTCTGAAGCCTGTCCATGTGTCATGGTGGCTTGTGGCTGTGCATAGAATACTTCAGTGCCATGTGCTCGCAGATGACAGTGCAGAATGTCTAGTGCAGTTTCATGTTCCCGATCGTAATCTGAATGCACAGAACTTAGTTTAGTTATAAAAACGACTTTCGACAATGTAGGCAACAAAGTTTTATGTAAGTAATTATGAAATTTAGGCAAAATCATAACAAGGTTAAAAGAAGAAATATTCTAATGCACTTACCAGCACCTAGTGCTCCACCGCGATATTTTCCTAAAATGATAAGGGTCATATTATTTTCAGAACAGGACTAAAGCATGAAATTGAAATATTTTAATGATTGGAGACTATAAGAGTTGTACCTGGGCCAGCGGCTTCCTGTTCTCGTTTATACTTTTCCACTTGCTGTCTGAAATACTCCTTCTCCCCTAGCCTCAATTTCTCTGCTTCTTCGTATTTTCGGAATGCTTCTGCTTCTTCTAATCTGCGGCGGCGTTGTTCCTCAGTTTCACCACCTGGATACGCAGGAGGCTGCTTTTGGCCGTAACTAGCTACTCCTCCTACTTTGACCTTTTTACCATCAGGCCCAATAATAGGGGCACCCGCGGTTTGAGCACGAGTGCCACCACCAGGTTGTTGTTGTCCATCAATGACAGCTTCTTGAAGGGCCCCACCGGGTCCAAACTCGGCGCCAGTAGGACCTTGACCAACGGAAACTGAACCATCCGGGCCGTAAACTGTTCCATCGGGGAGGTATACTGTTCCATCAGTGGCGTACACTGCTCCATCTGGGGCGTACACTGTTCCATCTGGGCCGTATGCTGTCCCGTCTGGGCCATATACTACTCTTGCTGGCTTAGTGCCAGGACCACTCGGGACTAGACCAGTCACACCAGGGGCAGATGGTACACCACGAGCGCCGTGTGCACCAGGTGCATGTCCTGAACCAGCTTTACTCGAACTTGGAATATATCCAGCAAGGCTTTGATCAACTTCTCTAGGACCTTGATCACCTCCACCAGGCCCTACAACTACTCCACCAGGCCCTAGAACTACTCCACCTGGGCCTTGAGCAACTCCTCCAGGCCCTTGAACAACTCCACCAGGGCCCAGAGCTACTCCACCAGGCCCTTGAACTACTCCACCAGGGCCTTGAACTTCTCCACCAGGGCCTTGAACTACTCCACCAGGCCCTTGAACTACTCCACCAGGGCCTTGAACTACTCCACCAGGGCCTTGAACTACTCCACCGGGCCCTTGTATTACGCCGCCAGGCCCTTGTTTTACGCCACCAGGCCCTTGTTTTACGCCACCAGGCCCTTGAACTACTCCACCAGGGCCTTGAACTACTCCACCGGGCCCTTGTATTACGCCGCCAGGCCCTTGTTTTACGCCACCAGGCCCTTGAACTACTCCACCAGGGCTTTGAACTACTCCACCGGGCCCTTGAACTACTCCACCAGGCCCTTGAACTACTCCACCAGGGCCTTGAACCACTCCTCCAGGGCCTTGAACCACTCCTCCAGGGCCTTGAACCACTCCTCCAGGGCCTTGAACCACTCCACCAGGGCCTTGAACTACTCCTCCAGGGCCTTGAACCATTCCTGCAGGGCCTTGAACCACTCCACCAGGGCCTTGAACTACTCCACCAGGGCCTTGAACCACTCCTCCAGGGCCTTGAACCACTCCACCAGGGCCTTGAACTACTCCTCCAGGCCCTTTGACTAAACCTCCTTCGGTTCCTTGAGCTACTCCTCCGGGTCCTTGAACTACTCCTCCAGGCCCTTTGACCAAACCTCCTTCAGGTCCTTGAGCTACTCCTCCGGGTCCTTGAACCACTCCTCCAGGCCCTTTGACCAAACCTCCTTCAGGTCCTTGAGCTACTCCTCCGGGTCCTTGAACCACTCCTCCAGGCCCTTTGACCAAACCTCCTTCAGGTCCTTGAGCTACTCCTCCAGGCCCTTTGACCAAACCTCCTTCATCTTTAATGACGCCTCCAGGCCCTTTGACCAAACCTCCTTCACCTTTAACGACCCCTCCAGGGCCTTGCACATCTTCTCCGTGGCGCTGCACAACGGCTCCCGATTTATCTTTTTCTGAAGCTTTCCCAGCCGTATCTTTGCTGAGCACTGCACCACCGGGACCTTTTTGCACCGTACCGTCAGGGGCATAGATGGTGCCGTCGGGCCCAACAGTAGTACCTCCAGGACCAGCACTTCTAGGGCCCGCACCCATAGCTGCTACTGCTGCTACATCAGAACGGCCACCACCTGCTGCTGCATCAGAACGGCCACCACCTGCTGCTGCATCAGTACGGCCAGCAGCCCCTGCTTCACTAACGTCTCCAGTCCCTTTCTGCTTGGTCCGATCATCTTCCGCGGCTCCGGCGGTTTTTGGTTTTCGCTTTTTCCTTTTTTTACCAGTTCCATCTTCTTCTTCTTCTTCATCTTCTTCAGTAGCACCTGCTTTAGCCGCTTTATCGCCAGCAGGGCCAGCTGCCACCGCAGCTACTCTACGTTCTTCTCTACAATAGAAAATTACTTAAAATTATTTTTTATGTTCTTATAGAATATTACTGTTCTGTCTATGTCATCTATCTAAAGGTCTGTCGTTGCTTTACAATATACCTACCTGACAGTTCTCATTTCTTCGAGCGACGCATTCTTTTTGGCTTAGTAAAAAGTAAATAGGAAAAAACTTAGCTGATTGTTACTTATTTGGTAATTTGCAAAGATACAATATTTTGAAGGGGGCATGACTCTTTTTTTTGGGAGGTCCTTGGAATTCAATGCTTCATTAACCATGCGCAGGTTTTAATTGACCATCAAAATTCGTCACCATTTTGATCGTTTATTTTATAGGTACAAGTAGTAGTTGGTGTGGCTGGGAGAAATGAGAAATGATCAGAATTGCTAGAAGCAGCACCTCATAAAACCCTTAATTCTTCTGCTTGAGCTGTCTTAGGCTGTCTGAGGTTTAGGGTTTGCGTATTTAACGTGAGTTATTATGTTGTACAGACTGTAAAAATTAGGTTATTTGTAGTAATATCTTACGCAGCGGCTTTGGCATCGGCATTAAACCCAGCAGCATCCAATGCTGCCAATTGCTGATTGTCTAATCCACCTTGGGAAAGAATAAAAATCATAATATTTTAGTGAACTTTTTGAACATTTTAGCGAATGTTACAAGTGAACTTACTTTCCTTTGTAGCCTGCGTAGCAATATATTTTGCTGCGATTTCACTAGTTTCTGAAATATTTCAAAAACGTTATTCAGACCATGGAGGACGGGAATTGAAAATAAAATAGAACGAAGCAAACCTTCCATATGTTTCTTAGCCAAGGGTTTATCAGCCGGTATATCTTTTGGAAGAACGGACAGTTGATGTTCAACCTTCTCCAAAATAACAGGTGACGGATTCTCGCTCTTCAAATTCGGTGCCTCGGTCAGCCTGACAAAAGAGATATATTTAAAGTAGAACATTAACAAGAAGTGGTAACTCTGTTTCTATTGCATTCTCAATATAAGATATCCGAATAAGATTTTTGTTTTGATTTGAAGAATATTTCAGCAATAGGTGTAAGTCAGGCAATTTAAATTATTTTTTTTTAGGTACTAACATGTCCGCTATTTGTTCATGAGTTTTATTAAAATCGCCAACTTCTATAAATTCTTTATTCTTTTCTTTTTTCAAACTATCTTGGATAACTTTCATGGCCTCACCTATAAAGAACATGTACGTTTATTAGTTTCGTTTAATTAGATAAGGGTTTTATAAACAACAAAAAATGTTTTACCTCTTCCTTTTACTGCATCTGTTAAGTGAGCCGCACCTTCTTTTGTAGATTCTAAAGAAAAATATCATTAATATTACGTTTTACATTATGTTTTCCAAATTTATGATGTATTCTGCTTTTCTATTAGCATCTATAGGCAACTTTTGTCAGTGGAAGAAAATTTTGTCGCCTTTGAAATTGTTAATTTTACCTTTTAATATAGCCGCCATCTTTTTATCGGGTACAACAGCTTCTAACTTCTTAACCATCTCCTTGTTTTTCTTTTCATCGTGGGCTTTTGTAACACCCACGGGGGCATTTTTAATTCTACAATTAAATCGAAAGATATTATTTCAAGTGCCTATTAAATTAACAGTGAAGGACTGTGCTTCATATTAATATTTTGTGATTGACTTTATTCGTTACTATTTAGGTTATGAAATGAGTACCCTTATAAATTTATTTATTACTGCATTTAACAATGTGTAACTGGTATGATTCAGAACTTACTCTTCTCCGCCCTCTCTGTAGGTCATCTTGTACGCACCATCTTCCCCTATGATCTTATCTCCTTCTCGGGCCATCAAATCTCCTAATACTTGACGCTTTTCAGCGTCAGCTGAAATTATCATTAGTGACCATGAGAATAAAGCAGAGTCCATATACATACAATCTATATTGTGCACCTGCTATATACCAATACTTACTCTCTGGAACTGGCGCCGACAGGAACTTCGCAGTATCTGCGACTATGCCTGAGATAGAAAAAAATATTTGTAATTCAATCTGGTTCATGAAAAATATTCTACTTCTAATATTGTAAGTTATAGGGAAAGCTGGATGGACTTAGGAAATTAGGTAGGTATGTAACAGTTGCATAATTTTTTTACTTATTATTGATAACAGACGTACTTTGCAATAACATGGAGGAGTACCTGGCATTTGTTGTGCAAACTTTGCATTTGGCTTGTCCTTAGTGATGTCAGACAATTTACGTCTAACACTTTCGTAACTGGATTTATCGACTTTTTCGTTAGTTAGAGATGGAGTATTCTCAACCCTAAGAAATTGATAACATTCAAAATGTAATGTTAATTAATTTTTTCAGTTTAAAATAGATAATTGGCAAACCAAACGATTAATTGTACAAACCTTCTCGCACCGTCGGTATAAGTCTGGTCATATCCTTGCAGTTTGCCCAGTTTTTCTTCTCCTTTATCCTTCATAAGATCCACCATGTATTCCATTGCATCCCCTGTAATAATTTATGTAATTAGTACTTGTCTTTTCTCATTCTTCATTACCTGTCTCTGGCAAAAATTTACAGAATTTTATTCTTTACCTTTTTCAACTGCATGGTTTGCCAAATGCATTGCTGCCTTATCCATGGTAGCTAGAAAATAAATTGTGTCGAATCACTGAAATATTTTCAATATTAGCTACAATAACACTGAGATTACTTTTAAAGAAACTTTTATATTGTGAAAGAAACAAATATTACTAGTAACGCATCACTATCCTTGATGGGCTCTTAATACAACATGGGTAAAGTTATTGAGTCGTCATTATTACGTTTTAATTCTTCAGCAACAGTAGGGGCTAGTTGCGTTGGTACGCCTCTTTTCATTTCGGCCACAATCTGGTGGGCCAATTCGACGGCGGGGGAAGGTTCGTGCTTCACCCCTGGCTTCAGAGCTTTTCTTGGCTTTTCCTCTGACATCACTGATGATTGTGATGGCAGCGGTGGTTGCGTACTAACGCTCATCTCTGACCCTACATCGGGGATCGTCGTCTCAATAGGACCCGCGTTCTCCAAACTATCCAAGGGATAAGAAGGGCAAATGTATGAATAATTTCAAAATATTATAATATTTTTATTGAGAGAATGAAGAAATACTTACGTGTCCCCCGCATCAGCGTAGGTCTGTCCGTACGATTTGTATTTATAAAGTGGTTTAGTCCCTAATGACTTTTTGACTGCTGCCAAAAAGTTCATTGGGTATGTATCGCCAGGCTCGCCACCTGATGAAGTGTCCAGTATATTGTTACGATCACAGTTATGCTATATTGTTTTTATCGAATACTACTTTTATTAATGTCTTACTTCTCATGGCCACCGCTTGAGATAGATGTTTGGACGCATCATTAATCAAAACTGAAAGAAAAATGATTATTAAAACTAAATATTATCAAGTAATTTTGTAAAGTAGGTCTCAGGCAGCTGTTTCTTTTACTTATTTAGTGAAAGTGACAAGGACATTGATTTAACTTGGCCCCACGTTGGTCGCCAGAAATTGAATCCTTCTAAAATATTAGAAGACATCGAACTTCGATAAAAATCAAATGGTATTAGGGTTTGCAAGACCAAACTATTATTAACATGCAGGTATGCATGTTATTGGACGGTCATAAGATTCTACCTTTCATTGGAATCTGTAAGTCTGGAGGTGTCACATCTTTCATGTCTTTCGTAAGTTTCGCGTTTCCTTCATCAGCAATGTCTTGTACCGGCAGAAACGGGACTATTGTAGGAGCATTTCGAATCCTAAAAAAACATATTTTAATTTAATTTTATGAAAATCTGGTTCTTACGTAAAAAATACCACATTATTTGAAGACCTACTCTTCCGCTGCGGTATCATAATCCATTGTATAGTCCTTTCGACTTGCGAAAACATTCTTTGGATTTGTTTTCATCATTCCCAACAAGGCGTTCATCGCAGGACCTAAAAAACAAGATTATGAAAAAAAGAACGGTATATGATTGCAGTATTCATTCGCGTCACAGTATCCTATTGAAATAAATAAGAGAAAGATTATTCAAGTCATCTATACATATAATAAATCTGTAAAAAAACTGTGTCTGTACATTGAATATATTAAAAAAATAATAATTGGGTGGGGTTTAGAAACAGTAATGGAGCACAAATCCAAAAAAAAAATTCTGTCTGTTTGTCTGTATGTCTGTATGTCTGTATGTCTGTATGTCTGTTTGTTTGTACACGCTAATCTTCCGAACTACTGAACGGATTTCAATGATTTTTTCTTTGTTGTATCAGTATTAAGCCTGGTCAACATATAGGCTATAATTTATCTTCGAAACTTGAAGACCTGATGCAGAACTCCAACAGACCAACAAAACTATAAGAGATACAAAAATGGTGCCGTGGCAAAAATTGTTTCATGTGATGAGCATTTTCAGCTGAGATAATTAATTTTAAGATCTGAAACACCTGATGTGGAACCCCAAGAGCCCAGCTTCTCTGTACCATATATAGGTATGACGTTTTAGCAAAATTGTTCAATTTGATTAGCACTTTCTATTGACTTATACGAATTGAAGATCTAAAACACCTGATGTGGAACTCCAGGGGCCCAGCTAGACTATAGCATATAGAGGTATGACGTTTTAACAAAAGTTGTTCAATCTGATAAGCACTCTCTATTGACGTATAAACATCGAAGATCTGGAACACCTGATGTGGAACTTCAAGAGCAATACTACCTACATTTGAAATGTATAGGTACCTACATGTAAAAATTACAGGTGGAGACTCGCCACCTCACTTACTGGCCCCCCGGGAACCAGTCACTGATTAGCAACAAGAGGGCAACAGGGACATGAGCGGCTGAAGGGTGAGGATACCTCGGCGGACTTTAAACGCAGATTACGCGCTCCCTGTGCTTACCATGAGGCACCTACCCTCCGAGCAGGGCTACTAATCCTGCTCTAGCGACTCCACTCTGGACGGCCAAGCCAAGCCAGAGGCGTGAGACCTACCCCCGTCATGGTTCACTCCGACCGGCTGGAGATGGGGGACAGTATACACTCCCTGAAGAACTCAGTATATATAGCCCCGCGGGGTCGCTACTCCCCGTCATCAGCCTCAGATGTCCTGCGGTGCCTATATCTCATTATTATTGTCGTTATTATCTCAAGAGCCTTTGTCTCAATTATGTTAGGGTCGACTTCCAGTCACGATGCAACTGAGTACCAGTGTTTTACAATGAGCGACTGCCTATCTGACCTCCACAACCCGGTTACCCGCTCAACCCAACACCCCTTGGTAAGACTTACTGGCTTCTGACTACCCATAACGACTGCCAAGAATGTTCAATGACAGCCGGGACCTACTGTTTAACATCCCCTCCAAATAACGGTCATTGGTATCCAAAATATACGTAGAAAGTACATACGAACTTAGAAAAGTTGCATTGGCAGGCACTTGCCAGACCGGGAATCAAAGACGCACGCTCATACTTGAGAGATTGGTTCTCTACCCACTAAACCACCACGACTTCCACTAAGTCACCACGACTTTGTCATCTAATTAATGTTTTTTTACGTAATAATACGTGTAATATTTTTGCCACACACAACTTAAATGCGGACTAATTAGAATCACTACTTTTATCCCTATGGTCACGTCTATTGCGGTTCAGTTCTCAGCGTTTTGTTTAGTCTGCTGTGCTTTTGCCGTTAAAGTACAAAAATTAAATATATGGAACGTTTCTAATGGTTATGCGTATTCCGTTGTTTCCAAGTCAACGGGCCCTTAAAATTCAATATCAGACTATTCAGATCTTTGATTTTGCTGACCCCGTAGTCGCTGGCATAAGGGACAGGATCCGCGTACGAAGTCGCGGGCAGAAGCTAGTTTTTAATATTGGAAAAAAGTATCTGTAAGTTACTAACTATCTCAACAAGCTAGGTAAGAATTCCAAAGAACAAACCTCTGTCGCGGGCAAATGCAGACAAGTAATTACCGGACTGGTCAATTATGTCTGAAATAATATAGTTTGGTTAACACTGGTAAAACTGGCAAACAGGGGCCCGATTCTCTTAATGTTACCTAAGCGACATACGATTCACATTCGACTGAGATCCAATCACGACTCAATTACGATTGAAGCGTATGCGGCATTCCACTTTTTTTTTCTTTGAAATAAACGTTTTTATCCATTTCTGTAATTCAGTAATGAATCATTTTGTCTGCAAATGAATATGATTGTAGAGCAAACTACTGTATTATAGACCAAAATCACCAAAATGGCAGACCAATCGCAAACCAATCTAATGTCGTTGGAGTAAGATTGGTTGGAAGATTAGTAGCAGAGTGCCCGATATGGTTAAAACTGCTATTGCGATTCAATTTTGACATTATTGACTTAGGAGAAGCATTCAGTGAAAATTTCATGGTTCAGGGAGCTTTACTGTGTTACCGACCTTTCATCTCATTTGTGTGATGTTTTGGCGTAGCGGCATCTACAGACTTATGGAGTGCAGTTTTAAACATATTTGCAGTCGCAGGATCGGGTCGTGCGTTCGAAAACCCTGGGGCTGACTTTAACCTGAAATCGGACTTAAGTTTTCGACCTTCTTCCTTATACATGGCAAGATTTAAATTTAAATAGGCACAATATAAATACTTTGGCTAGGACACAGAAAAGTACATACGCGTGAGCAGCTACGCTTTTAGTAGGAAGCGCGGGGTCTTCACTGAACTTTTCTCCTCCTGCCTTATTCAGTTCCTTGACCAGTAAATCAAACACTGGGCCTCGTTCAGCTATGAAATCATTATTTAATAATGTACTACTTTTATACGATAATATTTTATTATACACTCATGATTTAGTATTCATTTTCTACGATATTTGGAATCGTTACTTACCACTTTCCACAGCTTTTTGAGATAAATATTTCGAGCAAACATTCAGCGTGTCTACAAATAAAATTAAGCATATTAGATTATCTTCTTATTGATCGTTGTATATTACCTCTATATTAATAATATAAACGTTCTATTTTATACCCGCCATCTCTTTTTGCATTTCTGCCGGAGTCAAATTTTTGACTGCTTTTGACATTGCCGAATATAATTCCTGTGATAGGTTTGGATCGTCATATTCTGAATCAAGAGATTCAGATTTTTCAAGCCTGAAAACCAATTGGACTACAGTTTTTGTTTTATTTAGCATTCATTTACTACTGACATACTTCTGACAAATGTTTTTTTCTTTAAGCTTCGTGATACCTATTGATGATTATTATACTAACTCGTCGGCTGCCTGGGCGTATGTCCGTTGAACTTTACCCCTTTTATACAATTTTTCATTCTTCTTATTTTTCATTGCACTGACTAAAAGTTTAAATGCCTTGCCCTTCTTTTCTGAAAAGTGAATCTTTATTACAGTATCTTTGTCTATGGTGATAGATACCTAAACCAAGCCAATAAGCTACCATTGAATGAATATACGAAAGTGTACGGTACAAAAACCTTTGTATCTTAAGTGTTTAATAAATAATTTTATAAAACTGATTTCATACTATTATTTTCTGCATTCTGTGCCAAATACTTCGAGCATATATCCACCATGACTGAAAAGGAGTAAATAAATAGAATATCAGACTCATTCGGATATTTCAGAACCGAGCTACCATTTAAAAGGAAAGTCTCTATTGTATACCATTCATGACTTTGTCGAGATGTTCCGGAATGATCTCCTTCGTTGCGGCTGTTAGTTTCTGTTTAATTTTATCCGATACCCTTACGTTATAATTTGTAGCTTTGAAATCCTTCGCTTTTCTCAACCTTTAAAAATTATTATGGCTTGAAAATTCACGATACCTATCCACACGATTCATATTTGTCTAGCAGGTAGTCTATGTGCTATAGGTAGGTACTAACACACTAATATGTATAATACGGGAAAATGTTTTTATTTGAAGTTCCCCCTGGTGACACCCCGAGGAAACAGCTAGCTAGCACTACCTTATGAATACATTTAAAAGATACTACATTATTTGATTATCAGACAGTGAAGGATACAGGAACAGGAAACAATATGGTCGTTACCACGTACCTATATCGATTACTTATAAGAATTATCTTACGTGTCAGCTCCCTCGCCAAATGTTTGTTGGAACTTTCCGTGCGAAATCAATTTTTCGCCGCCTTTTGAATCCATTGTGTCCGTTAATATTTCGAAAGCTTCCTTCATGTTGCCTGATTAAAAATATTTTTTATAAATAGAAATTTCATGACAATATAGATGACAAAAGATTTGAATACTCAGAATATTGTAGGGCCTGCAATTTTACAACTTGTTCTGTCTTACCAACTCACCATGAAACTTTGTATAAGCCGGTGGAGCTGAAAACAAAAATACTTATGTAGAAAATTCAGAACATCAACGAGTTCCTATAGAAATGGACATTGTAGTCATTGAAGGCTAACTTTTAGTTCAATTACCTGAAAGCAATTGTCCCGGCGCACCCTGAAACATGTTTTAGAATTATGAAGCATTTATATTTCTTTATATTATATTATTTCACGATATAAATCTTCATTGCCCATCTGACACAAATGAACACCACGGATTTTAGTCATTCAAAATGAAAAAGCAAACAGTTGTAGAATACAATCAGATGAAAAATGAAGATTCAAGTAAAAACAATTTTGAAAAATTACCTCGATCCGCCGTGTTCACTTGTAGAAGATAGAAAGGGGAAATGTAAAAACAATTTAATAGTATATTTTGCTTTATTTTTTACATTTTAAAATTACTTATAAGATATTCGATATTGCTGTTTTCAGCTTTTCGTTTGGTAATAATTTATTCCGATTGATATGAGGGGTAATTTCAAGTAGGTGCAGTTGGTTGAGGTCTATATACATAAGCTTTCTCAAGGACTGTTTCTACATCGTCACCGTGACTGAGTATGTGTGAATGACTTTTAGGATCCGTTATTTCCTTCTTGAACTTAAAGTCAGGCTTCATTATTTGCTATTAAATGAATTAAGATTTATTTATTTATATAAAATGTAGGTGCATTTAAAAAGTTATTCGAATTTTGTAGGATACTTACACCATCGTCATCAGTATACCTTCCATCGCCGTCACCTCCGTCGCCTCCGTCACCCTTGTGGCGCCCGTATATATCTAGAAACAAAAACGTAACTACTGAGAATTTGAATCAAGCAAAGAAATGCGAAGTAAATGTATGTACCTACCATAGAATTTTTATAGGAGAACATAAGATACATAGATAAGATTTAGAGTTGCAGCAATTCCGCAAACTTCTACTTACTACTCTTTCTTAACTTCAGGGCTTGAAGCTTTCTCCGCTTCAGGTTTTGGTGGTTCAGTGCCTGAAGGTTTTGGCGATGGTGCGGGAGTAGCTTCAGTCTGAGGCGTTTGAGCTCCTGTGGCCGGTGTCGCTGCCTCGCCCGGCGTGGCTTCAGATTGTGGCGTGGTTGGCTCTGTGGCTGTCGAGGTCGGCGTCACGCCTTCAGTAGTCGCCCCAATATCAGGCACGATGGTTGCAGATTCACCCGGAGTCACGTCCAGTGGCGACCGGTCCTTATCGTGCGGCTCACCTTCCGGCCTCACCTCATCCTCGTAAAACCTTTCCACTTCTTCTCGCAAAATGAGAAACGTACCTTTAGCTGTGTTGTTAAGCTCTTGACATCCGAGAAAATTGGGTATGGCAATTTATAAAGACCTGATTTGAATTTGTAAACAATTGTTCAAAGATTTAGTTTTGTTAGGACAACCAGTTTTCTCGGAACAAAATGTATCAACAAGTTCAAAATAGGAAACAAGTCAATGAACGATTGTCACAATTTCAAATGGCACGGCTTACCTTAAGCTGTTGATATATATCTTTACAAGAATGTACCGCCGACTCCATAGAAAGTGTTGACAATTATTCCTGACTACGTAACCTGGCCACCAGGGTGTCTACTATAACATGGAAGTACTTACCGTCGTCTTCATCGAAGTCCATCATGAGCATTCTGTCATCTGATTCAGATAGAATTTCGTCAATCCAAACTGCAACCTGAACAAACGAAATTTAGTTTAGAAGAGACGATGCTACGAGAGATACCATGATGTCGATATGTACTTTTTTTCTGTAATATACGTTAGATACCTTATCAGCCATCTCCATCATAAACTTCGCTTTGGGGTGATTTGATCTTCGCGAAGGCGTTCTCATGTGCATGTAACCGCAAATCTCGTCCAAAATAATATTAGACAGTCTTAACATTCTGTAAAAAGAATAATATAGCTACATAATATGTATCAGATGTAACAAAAAATATATGAAGCAAGGTACTTGTCATAGTGCACTTCATATTTCCAAATACCGCTAGGCTGGCTAGGCAATGGCTAGACATTGATGCGACCGAGGAATAAAAGTGTTTCATTAGATCTATCAAACTTACTCCATCACCGTCTTTGTAGGACGTCGTTGTAAGATGTGGCCAATTGAGACGAAGTATAATTCTAGCTAAGAAAGTATTACCCTACTGTCAAGATTGGATGTTTTATATTCTTTACTTCCAAATAAAAAAAACAGGCATTTGAAAAGCTGAAGACCTAAGCCGAGCTAGAGGCATATGTAGGTATGTCTAGCACTGGACCCACATGGATTGCTGATAAACTTACTTATAAGTATGTATTATTACCTGAAGTATGTAGGTAGGTACTGTAACTTACCCATCAGCCAGGGAATATCGTCCAGGCCTTGACAGCCGCTGCTGAATGCCCCTAGCGAAAGCCACGGTGGCATTACGTGCCCAAAGAAATCTTTTCTCACCGACCATAGCCAGCATGTCCTTCTTAATTTCGTTAATTTGTTCCGTTCTAAAAATAATATTCTCAAATTTAGGAGTCTATGTGCCCAGTCCTCGGGGTCAAATGCAATTTTAACTTACGCGGCAGCTTTCTTCTTAGTTTTTTTCAAGTTGATAAAATATTCATAGGCTTGATCTGGCTTGAAGGGTTCATCGGCATCCAACATAGCTCTTAAACGTGCAATCTGGCAACGAAACATATATTTTTTCGTTCTGATGCACCGAATTAAGCTAAACTAAATACCTAAGTACAGTGTCGAAACTAGAATGGTAGCTTTGGCGTTCAAGAGGATCAAGGTGGAGGCTAGTTCAGGGATCTAACATCAAAGTCAATAGCAGTGATTTATGAAGTTCTTAGGAATACAACACCTATGCACACCACTGTGGATTAGAGCTACCTACACCGCCTATCCTCACTCAATATCTTTCGAACTTTACTTGAATATTACCGTTTCTGGAGGAAGAGTATACGCGTGTTCACGCCACATGTATATAATATTGCGCCGGAGTGGTTTCGACATGCGCTCTAGTCGATCCGTGAGGATTGCGCCGTGTTTGCGCAGACAGCGAGCGTGCGCCCGCATAGCTCGCTGCGACATCTTCACATCTGTCGCTTTTGGACCCCTGGATAAATTTTATACTATTAACTAAATAATTAGTATCAAATACATACATAGAACAACTAACATTGCCTGCAAAATACAAAATCTTATTGCGTGTCGTCTTAATTGCGTCCATGTCCTAACAGTCAATCGTTGGACAATTATTGATTTGATGAAACTCCCATTGCGGCAGTTTCACACTAGGTTCCACTCGGTTACAGAGTGGTAAGCAATGCATGGTTAGATGCGTTTCAAAGAGCGGAGTACATGGGAATACTAATTGAGATTGCAAACAAAGTAGGGTAGTACGAAACCGCTCTTAGGAGCAAAGATACTAAGAACCTATAAGGTCTTCACTACCTGGGTCTAGCTGGCTTAGGAGGTGGTCGTAAAGGTTTTCTCGGTATAGATTTATGCTGCAGCCGCAGATCATGTCCAGCTATGATGGTATCTGCCACGGATGGTGGGGCTGGTTCCGTCGCGTATGGTGGATATGGCGGGAACGATGCGATTTTCGGAGCAGGCGTTGCTGTTTACGAAAATAATCTTTTTTAAGAACCTCGCGATATAGTTCTTAGCAGGTGTAGTAGATATACTTATTAGGCTAGGGTTTGGGTTTTTAAGCCTGATTACGCAACATAGATATCTCTTAAAGTACCTACCTAATAGTCTATTGACCTAAAAGCAAAAGGTCGAAAGATATTTGCGAAAAACTGATTCTCACGACAACTTTTGATAGTTTCATTAAGATGCTTTAATTAAGGTGTCAACATAAATTCAGCTGACTTAGAATAATTTCGCAGTTTGAATGTAGATTCAGCAAATTATGAAATCCCAAAACCATGTAGGTCTGTTTTCAAGATATATATTACTTATTGTAAGGCGGCCAACCGTCCCGCATTCTGCGGGACCGTCCCGCAATGCTTGACGAAATCCCGCTTTGAAATTAATAGTAAAATAGTCCCGCAAAACGTTGTATGCGTCCCGTATGTCCCGCATCCCTATTTTTCTACCACACTTCTACACAACACCCACCTGCGCGCACGCTCAACAGTGCAGCAACACAGATTACCTATAATATAATCTCGTTCTCTTTATTTCTACTGAACTCGTGAGGCCTAATGATTTTGAAAATAAGACATTAGTGCACGCTGTGACACGATATTGATAGGTTAAATTATAGCTTTTTGTTTACGGTTTTTATTTTATCAGTTCCGTCCGATCATTTTTCAATGCCCCTTTTCACGAAAGGTTAGGTCCCGCATTCAGTTTTCGGAAAGTTGGCCGCCTTAACTTATTGTGTAATGTGAATGAATACTAGTAGGTATAGCTGAATAGCAATAACTACCAATACATTTCATACAATGACAAGATTGTGAAAACAACAATTTTCAAACTAGATACTTAATTTAAAAAGAGCGTTAAATATTGTGTAAGTGGTACCTAATCAAATATGCTCACATTCTACACAACCACCACAAATTATAATCATGATAACAGTTCGTACCTTCTCCAACATCTTCTACATCGGAGACGGGCATCTCACTCGGAGCCAATTCTGACGGTGTAGCAGACATTTTGTAGGTGTTATAATAACTGTAACTTGTCCTAGAAACAGTCCTTTTATTCTTTGGAGATATTATTAAAATTGAGGGTTTATTATCAGTATCTGTCGATTTGCTTGCATTTTAAAGAATGACATTTATTTCAAAAATGACTGATGTGACTCTTCTTTCAGATTAGTTGTACGGCCTGTATCTAAATCAAATAAATAAAAACTCAAGCTGCCCACCTCCATTCATCTACCTAGTTGATAACGTCTTTTCTCCTAATACATAATTTGAGGTCCTCCTAAATTGAAAACAGTAGAAAAATCTATATAATTTATTCAACCAAGAGGCATTCAATTTTTACTCGGTCGCTTTACTTTTCACACCAAATGGCTCAAAGCGATAGTAAAAATTATAATAAATGTGTATGTGTGGCAATAAGAAATTGACAACGTCAATTTTTGCGACAGTTGCAGGGGCTGGTCACTGCCGTACTTGACTAGATTTCGGTAAAAAATTTAGAAAAGCGCCATCTGCAATCCTCTTCCTAAAGTATTTAATATCTTCAAGTGATAATAGATGGCTCTTTAATCAAAAATTAACTTCCATAAAATATCACTAAAATTATTGAAATCTAAAAATTATTTTATATATTAGTATTACGTAGGAAATCTATCAATTATTTTTATTAAATCTGTACACTATTTTATATACATAAATTATTTTTCTATAATTATTTTTTTGGTTGGCAATAAACCGTGCCAACTGCCAATGCTGAAGTTAGAATTTGAATTTTAATGGCGAGTACAGTACATACAATTTGTGTGTTAAGTTTTCGTCCATTTAAGTGTTTTCTGCTGTTGACTTGCGTTGATTTGAGTTTTACTCATCCGCTGTGTTTTCGGTGAATTAGTGAGTGAGTTGAGCTGTGCTCCTCTGTTTCATTGTTTCACATAACTTGCGAAAAGACGCCATTAGTGTTTAGTATTATTTGCGATAAAGACGCCTTTTGTGATATTTGTGAAATAGACACTGTTATTGTGTTATTAGCGATTAGAGACGCTTGTTTGAGTGCATATAATCATGCCGAGGCGGTGCGAATTGGGATGTTCACACAACCCGGGTAAGTGCTTTCTTTATCAAGTTCATAGTACCTAGGGCCCGATTCTGTTAATAGTATCATTAAGTTATTAATATCAAAATTGAATAGAAATTAAATCGCAATATCAGTTTTAACCATTTCGGGCATTCTGCTACTAATATTTATAAGACCAATCGTATTCCAACGACATTCGATTGGTTGCTATTGGTCTGCCGTTTTGGTTTATAGGTACATATTACCATATTATTCTTAGTCTATATTGCCATATTGCCTCAAAGTCGTGGTGGCCTAGTGGGTAAAGAGCCAACCTCACAAGTATGAGGGCGTGGGTTCGATTCCAGGTCAGGCAAGTACCCATGCAACTTTTCTAAGTTTGTATGTACTTTCTAAGTATATCTTAGAAACCAATGACTGTGTTTCGGATGGCACGTTAAACTGTAGGTCCCGGCTATCATTTAACATCCTTGGCAGTCGTTACGGGTAGTCAGAAGCCAGTAAGTCTGACACCAGTCTAACCAAGGGGTATCGGGTTGCCCGGGTAGCTGGGTTGAGGAGGTCAGATAGGCAGTCGCTCCTTGTACAGCACTGGTACTCAGCTGAATCCGGAATTATTCCCAATAGTCCCCTCTAGCGCTGTCCTCGGGGTGACAGCCGGTGTCTTCCCAGTTATCACGGGGTGACAATTTGTGCCGACTGTTCCCTTTGAAAACTGACTAGAGGGGACAAATGGGAAGTCTATTTCTCAGTTGTCACCGGGGGGGTGACATTTGCTACGGTTCCTTCTTCCTTCCTAAGAAAAAAAAATGTAATTACCATAGATTTCAGGTTTTTTATTTATTATGTTACATAGAATCACATAAAAAAATATATATATTATTATTTTAACTAACACAATGTCAACAGGCTTACAAAAATCGATTTTTTTATAGTAGTTAATACTACTATAAAAAACAAAAACAACATTATGTTTCCTATAATAGGCACAATCACAGATAACTTTAATTAATACTAATCACAGATAATCACTAATGGTTAAGTTAAAAGTGCTTATTAGTCGCATGCTTATTTGTAACACAGTTTGTAATCTTGTTAAATTAAATAAAATTAAGAAAACGATTGGTGTTAATAGAAATTAATAATATGTGATGTACCTATTAAAGGAAACACAATGTTGTTTGTTATAAGAAATAAAACCTGAAATCTATGATAATTACATTTTTTTTCTTTGGAAGATTCTATGTAGCATAATAAATAAAAACCTGAAATCTATGGTAATTACATTTTTTTTTCTTTGGAAGGAAGAAGGAACCGTAGCAAATGTCACCCCCCCGGTGACAACTGAGAAATAGACTCCCATTTGTCCCCTAGTCAGTTTTCAAAGGGAACAGTCGGCACAAATTGTCACCCGGTGATAACTGGGAAAGACCCGGCTATCACCCGGAGGACAGCTAGAGGGACTATTACTACATAGTATAAAACAAAGTCGCTTTTTCTGTCATGTGTCATGTTGTATGTCCCTATGAACGCTCAAATCTTTAAAACTACGCAACGGATTTTGATGCGGTTTTTAATAGATAGAGTAACTCATGAGAAGGTTTTTATGTATAATAACATCTATTAAATAATGGAGAAATACTGTTACCCGTGCGAAGCCGGGGCGGGTCGCTAGTTGGGAATAATTCGAATCCGGTTAGACTGGAAGCCGACCCCAACATAGTTGGGAAAAGGCTCGGAGGATGATGATATTGCCATATTGCAATCGTAAATCGTTTGCAGACAATATGATTCATTATTGAATCACAGAAAAGGATAAACACGTTTATTTAAAAGAAAAAATAGTGGAATGCCACATACGCTTCAATCGTAATTGAGTCGTGATTGGATCTCAGTCGGATGTGAATCGCATGTCGCTAAAGTAAAATTAGCAGGGGCAGGATTCTGCGCAATTTTTCTTTGAAATAAACGTTTTATCCTTTTGTCATTCAATAATGAATCATTTTGTCTGCAAATGATTACGATTGCAATATGGCAATATAGACTAAGAATATTATGGTAATATAGACCAAAATGGCAGACCAATCGCAAACCAATCGAATGTCGTTGGAATACGATTGGTCTTATATTAGTAACAGAATGCCCGATATGGTTAAAAAAGCTGTTGCGATGCAATTTCTATTCAATTTTGACATTATTAACTTAACAGAATCGGGCCCCAGAATCGTGCTCCTGAAAGCTCCTAGTCATCCGGATAAACTTGTCATCACGGGAGATACCAACTCAGTCAATTATAAGGTTGGGCGTTTAGAGAAACACAGTTCCTTACGAGTAACCATTTATTACTGAATCCCATATGAAATGATACATGATTTAATAAGATAGACATACATAGATAGACACGCACACATACATAGGTAATAGGTATTCATTCATACATACACTATACAATATCAGCATACAAACTTCATATTTTTGTAATTTATTTTTCAGGTGTGACACAACATCAATTTCCACACCCAGAAAAGAATCCTGAGTTATTCAAAGCCTGGGTTAATATAGTTGGTGGAAAACTGGAGACTGCAGATGATATCAAATTTTACAGAAAGCGAGTCATCTGTGACATACATTTTGCAGACAAGTTTAAGAATCGCAACAACCGTTTAAATAACATAGCTGTTCCTACTCTCCATCTTCAGGGTAAGATTTAGATCTTTATTCTTGAACTAGATCGCAATGCCACCTACTGAGTTAAAATTGCCATTAAGAAAACAAAATTCTTAATTATTCACAATTAAACTGAACTGAAATCTTTTAGGCCACCTGTTTGCAGTATATTAATATTTAATTGGATATAAAATGCAGTTCATTCACCCTTAACCAACTCGGTGAAGGTTGTTGTTTAGTGGGATCTTAGACTTGTTTTACTATTTCCAGGTGCTCCATCACAAGATGCTCATATGCCTCCTGCAACTCCACATATACCAACTGAACTTCCTATGCCTGAACATAATATATGGAATCTGCCTTCTACATCAAAGCAAATAGTCACTGGTACGTAAATGCTTGGCTACCTACATTCTCAAATTATGTTTAACTAGCTGCCATAATTAAATACTGCATTTTTTATAATAATAATCCCCATGGGGCCACCTTGACGTGATGGGGAAGGCATGAACGCTTAAAGAAGTCAGTAAGAACTAGACGACCCTGTGCCAATTGGTAAACATGAGGTACCATCAGAAAATATAGTCATAACACCTCGGCTAACCCTTTCCAACTAACGGTCCCAACTTCCCAACTAACCTTCCCTTTCCTTTACCTTCTCTTCAGTGTCTGATAAAATATATATCTTATTACTTTAAAATATGTACTCTGCAGTCACCTTCTCTCTTTCACCTCTTAACTTTTCTTTTTCTTAAGTTTTAAAACATTGCTCCTAATATAATTTAATGCGACTACGAAATAGAGTAATAATACCCCAGGCGGGTACCGGAGCTAATCGCGATGGAGAATCCCGCCCCTTTGTATTCTGGGTGGGGCGACGCTTTTAAATTTCATTTTTTCATAGATACCTTTAAGGCCACCTGTTTGCAGTATAGTAATATTTAATTGGATATAAAATACTGTTCATTCACCCTTAACCAACTCGGTGAAGGTTGTTGTTTAGTGGGATCTTAGACTTGTTTTACTATTTCCAGGTGCTCCATCACAAGATGCTCATATGCCTCCTGCAACTCCACATATACCAACTGAACTTCCTATGCCTGAACATAATATATGGGATCTGCCTTCTACATCAAAGCAAATAATCACTGGTATGTAAACGCTTGGCTACCTACATTCTCAAATTATGTTTAACTAGCTACCATAATTAATTACTGCATTAAGTAATATGTAACTGTTGTGTAGTCATTACAAACACACTTCAACTTGATTTATTGTAATGACAATTTAGGTTAATAATCCTCATGTAACTCACACTAGTAATTTTGATGTTTACAATGACAATGGTGAATTATTATTATTTTATTTTCAGCTGCACCTCCCAATGCGTGTGTTATAGCAGCAGAACATAATTATTGCAGTAAACATGGTATACAACAAAGACGGAAACTTAAAGGAGACAAAAGTAAGTGCCAATGTAGTTTATACCATAAGATATCCAAAAAAAATGTTTATACATAGGCTACTTTTTATCTGGGTGTGGAAAGTAGTAAAGTAAAAGTTTTTTTGCAGAAAAACTGAAATCAACTTCATCGCTGGAGAATGAATTAAAGATTTCAAGATTCCAAATGAAGAATTTAAAACCGAAATTATTCGGTTACGTAAACGGGTAGTAGTTTGAAAGAAAGATTAGCCAGCGTTGATAAAATTAGCAATACAAATTGTTTAAAAAATAACGAGAAATATGACAACTGCAGCAAAATATTCACAAACATGCAGTACACCCAAACTCACAAGAGAGCTCGTGGGCGGAGGTTTACTTTAAAGGAAAAAGTTTGTCTCTCTCCATGTACAAAAAGAGTCCCAAGAGTTATACTCTTTTATATAAATACTTTACATTGCCCTCTATAAAATCATTAAAAGGCTTCTTGCGAAAATTGAAATAGAGTCGGGGCTAAATAAGTTTTTATTCATAAAAATGAGAAAGACTGTGAAGGAATTAAGTCCAGAAGATCGCCTCTGCTGTCTTATTTTTGACGAGATGTCAATATCGCCGCAGATCCATTACGACGGATCTAAGGATAAATTAAAGGGATTCGCTTGGCGTAGTAAAAAAATTGCTGACCATGTTTTAGTTTACATGGTCAAAGGATTAAAGAAAAATTTAAACAGCCTGTTGCATACTTTTTTACAAATTCTGTTAACAAAGCAGAATTAAAAGCCTTGACTATAAAAGTCATTAAATATGTTCAGGGTACAGGGCTTAATATTTTGTGCACAGTGTGCGACCAAAGCACAGTAAATGTCAGTGTAGTGAATGAAATTATTGAAGATAGTAGAATAAAATTCATAAAAGAAAATAAGGAATGGAGACATGATGTAATGGAAGTAGGAAATCTAAAATTATCCCATTATTTGATGTCCCTCATTTATTGAAAGGGGTAAGAAACAATTTACTTACGAAGGACTTAAAATATTTCGACTTCGAAGAAAAGGTTGAAAAGACGATAAAATGGGAATATTACCAGAAAATTTATGAAGCGGACAAATTACATGGTGAATTAAAAATATGTCAGAAACTAACTGATGAACATATTTATGTGGAGAAAATAAAAAAAATGAAGGTCAAACACGCAACCCAAATTTTTAGCCGCAGTGTTGCTACAGCTGCAGAACATTTATCTGCTAGGGGCGATTTATCTAATGAGTGCCGCCAAGTAATTACATTTACCAAAATGATGGACAATTTATTTGATTCCTTAAATTCAAGCTCATTTAATATGATACATGGAAAAATGTATAAATGTGGTGTTAGAAACAATTCTCCTCATCATGAATTATGGGAAAATGCCAAAAAGGTATTAAAATCAATAAAATTTATTAAAGTTAAAAAAGAAAAGGAAAATAAAATAAGATTAATTGAAACGAGTTCGGTACCTTCAATAAAAATTTTATACGTACTATTGAGGGCATGCAACAGTTGTGGAAAATATTATCCCAAAATATTTATTTGATACAATGATGACCAGAAACTTTAACCAGGACCCACTGGAAAATTTTTTTGGGAACATTAGAAGTTTTGGGGTGAGGAATACGGCACCCAACACAATTAGCTTTGAAGGTGCCTATAAATCACTTCTTTTAAATAATTATAACTCACCCCATTCACTTAACGCTAACTGTGAAAATGATGACAATGATTGTCTTCAGACATTGAGTTTCTTTTTGGAAGACAAACTTTTAGAAAACACTTCTAATGTTCCCAGTAATGAGGTTCTACCATTTCAGCAAGAAGAAAATGACGAAATTGAGGTGCCTTTTATAAATTTAAATTCTGAGCCTGCTGATGCTGGTCAGGCCAATTATGTATGTGGGTGGGTGCTGGCTAAATGTTTTAAAAAAGTTGCTAAATCATGCAGGCACTGCAAAACTGAACTAACTGGCGACAGTCAATTAAAATCAAATAGTTATATAAGGGCAAAAGAATATACAAAAGGAAAACATTGTCTGTTGTATCCCAATATAGTGGCGGAAAAAGTTTTAAAGACATACAAAATATTGTAGTAGAAATTTTGAAAAAGAATGTGCCAAAAACTAAATTAAAAGAAAAGATAAAAATGTTTTTAGACATATTTGTGGATTATCCTTTCACCTGCGATATCCACAAGATAGAATTAAGAAATGTTTTTGAAAACATTACAATAAATATTTTGGTATATAGTTGGTGCCGCTCAATTAATCGAATTTTATCAGGTAAAATCCAATATCGTGATGAGGATGATGAAACTAAACTTTCAGCACAAATTTATTACAATAAACATAAACATAAGTAAATATGATTTTTATTTAATTCCAGGTCGCCTACTAAGTACTTTCTAAATGTTCCTACATAACGTTGTTCTGTTGAGTTGTAGTAATCTGTGTTGTATTTCCATATTTCAATAAATAACTATTTTCTACATTCTGTGGCTATATTTTGTAAGTACGTACGTATGAACAAATTCCCTAGAATATCTATAGACGGTTATTCGTCATCTCGACACACTAAACTCACCACGAATGTGTCGAGTTGGTGAAACTCAAAATTTGTACATTTATCATGTCGTCAACTCGCCACGTCAAGATTTTAATTCGTGTCCAGTTAGTGAAACTTAGATTTTATCACTTTTATGTTTTCGCCAAGTTTGGGAATCAACTTTTCGCGTTTCAAACGTTTGCAAAATGGACGTTCAGTGGCCGATGATGTTTGTGACACAATGTATCCAGTTGGCGAAAACATAAAAGTGATAAAATCTAAGTTTCACTAACTGGACACGAATGAAAATCTTGAGTGGCGAGTTGACGACATGATAAATGTACAAATTTCGAGTTTCACCAACTCGACACTTTAATGGTGAGTTTAGTCTGTCGAGATGACGAATAACCTGTAGACAATACTGATGTATACATGTGTGTGAAATGGGATGTACGCACACATAAACAATTTGTTTCGGCAGACGATACCAGATGGCGCTTCAAAAATCGTTTGAAGGTTGCAGAAAAAAATCGAAGTGGGTTCTCTATTCCCAATCTATTTACTATACTCTATGGACAGTTGACTTGACAAAACTTGACACCATACTTGACAGTACTCAAACAGTGCAAAGTTAACAAAAATAGATTTCGTTTCATTATTCGCCGAAGATAGCGAATTGCACAATATTTATGTGTACGCTGTGATTCATAAGTTTACACATAATTTCAGCCTCAGAGTACATTTTCTAAGATTTTTTTACTGGAAGAAAACTCTATTTAAATCATGGCAGAAGACCGAGGTACGTTGTTTACTTACTAATATTATATAGATCTTAGAATAATTCAGCGTCAATGCTGCTCTTATTAAAGATATTATAATAATTACCTTATACTTATTAATTCAGGATTCAATATCCATTATTGGCCGTATATTTATTTATTTACGAGAGGTAACTTCACAGCTGATAGTACATTACATTTATCATCATAGCAAACATTACTCAAAAGTACACAAATACATAGAAAAATTATAATATTACAGACTTCTTACCAAAGGAGGAAGTTTTCAATTCGGATGTTTTTTTTTAATTCCAGTTATTGTGCCTGACGATCGAAACTTCATGTACAAAGCAAACAGTGGTGGCATGAGATTCAAAATGAGAACCACTGGCCATTTTCCTGAACTGGCTTTGATAGCAGCACATGACCCAAATCTTTGTCTTTATAAGGTAGGCTATAGGTATGATCTCACTTAACTAGATTTGAATTCCTACAGTACCTATAGTGTGTATTATCTACTAGTAGATGTTTGTTATGATATTGGATAGTAAGAAAATAATTATGAACAAGTAGACTTCTTTCTTAGCTCCTAATATATCACAGAGAATAAAAATTGTATGTGTACAATCAAAATTCACTAGTGTGATGATTCTTTTTCTTTTCAATAATTACAAAACTCATATAAAATTATGTAAATGTTTTGGTTGTTCTTTTGAATTAAAAAAAGGTGAAATGATAGAAAGTCATATATTTTTACACAAATTATCATGTACTTACGATAAGATATTTATTATGATTAAGAGCGTGTACGTCAACCGCGCGCCATTTGGCCTAAAATGGTACTTTTCAAACCACTGTTTCTCAGTAACTACTTATACTATAACTATGTTATTTTTTAATAACGCAAGGTAATTTCACTGTCTATATAGTTAATTGAACATAAATTTCAATTTGTGTAGTTTAAATACTTAAAACCCCTATAACGTAACAGATGTTTTATAAAATTCCCGTTCAGCGTCTATTTTGAAGCTTAAATTCATGTGAAAACAGTGGCAAATCTAATCATATTTATTTTTTTACTCATAGACGAAATCCCCATGCCTATAGTTAGTTGAAAACATTTTTTGATTTAGGTCTCTATCTTTCAGAAAAAAATATTTTAACAATGTGAAAAATTGTGAATTTCAAATGCTTTTTTTACCTATCTATCTTACTTAATTTAATATAACAATTATTTATTATAGTAATATAACTCTTTCTTTAAAACATAAACTTTATATTATAATTTAATCTCTCGTTTTTATTTTTTTATAAATTATTTAAAAACTACTATAAAACGCTGCACGCGAGTCAACTCAAACCAGACCGCCGCAAGGCTTCACAGAGAGAGGACGTGTCGCTCCGTCACATCGCCTAGGGTGAATAACCTCTGCCGTGGATACCGAGAATAGAGTACATTTCAAGCGCGACCAACAAATCTTGACACATTACTATTTTATTTAAAGCTCAATTTTGAAGCATATTTTTTTTTTTATCGATTGAGTTGAAATTTTGTTTGAATGTTCAGTTTTAATGACAATGTATGATTCTATATCCAATATGGCGGTATACCCAAGATGGAGAAAAAAATGTTTTTAATGCATTCCTACGATATGGGTATCAAATGAAAGGGCTTGCTATGAATAACTCGAAAAAAAATGTGTCGCGAGTCTAAATCCAATATGGCGGACTCCTTAGGCTAGAAATCACTTATTGCAGATGTCTGTTACCAATCGAGCTATAATTATTATTTTTTTTTCATTTTGGATGTACCCAAATTTTGACTTTTGATCTCGAATAACTTTTGAAGCATATAGGATAGATAACTAAAAACTTTATTTGCAATGGTAAACCCAAGCTCTTCACCAATATTTGGCTTTCCGGCAATTGTTGTTATTTGACCACAATTTTTCGGTCTGGATGGACTGGACCATTCATATAAACAATCAATTTTTCAAATCGGTCCAGGCGTCTTTGAGAAATCGAGAACAATCACAAAACAATCTAATTGAAACCTCCTCCTTTCTTTTTTGAAATCGGTTAAAATACAGAAACTCTTAACATTGTCATTAATCATCAGTCGACTATTTAGTACTGTTGAAAATTGTATGTAATATACAGAAAGTCCTCAAAACCAAGGTTTTCATAGGTGCCCGATTTTTTTGCAAAAGAGTAAGTATTAACGACTTATTTTCATGCTTTTATATTTTAGACATCCATAGATTTACACTATTTTCCCGCTATTAACTATTTACTAAATAATATATTTTTTGTTCTACCAATTTCACTCGAAAGGATCAAAATGGTTTGTGTGACTATACGTGAAGTATGATAGGCACGCACACAGCCGCGACGCTAGTCTGCGCGGTTTTTTGCGTTGAATTACCTAAAGTTGACATCGCGCGGCGAGCGTACACGCTCTTAATGTTTAATCATTATTTCCACTTTATAGATTACACTTGGACAAGAAACCAGAGTCTACAATTTTGGTGACAAGCAAGAAGAGAAATTCCCCATTGGAGATATTCAAAATTTTCACTATTTTAGAGAGTATTACATTTCCTGGCATAGTAATAAAATTAAGATAGGTGAAGTGGGCCACAAACCATTTGTAAACTATGATAGATTATATACAGAACCCATTATAGGATTTGTATTATTTAGACCAGACTGCAAACATTCAATACCAGTGGAGTGGATAGTTGAATGTAAGTTATATTTATGCATTCTACTTAAAATATTCACTAATACTGTATAACATTTCTGCCCTGAGTTAACATTTTTTTTAAATTTCAGTATCACCTGTTGAATTAATCACAGTACCAACTAAAAAATTTCGTGACAGACTTCAGTGGCTTCCTATGGTCAATGGGAAGTTGCCTCGAAATGCAATGATTGGTGGGTTTGAAAATGAACCCACTTATATAGCCAGAGCTGAACATAATAATTCATTATGTCCTGGGAAGTATGTACCGTCAATTGGCAAGGCATTTGTTGCTTGGGGCGGGAGAGAATTTGACAAACAGAATTTTGAGGTAAATAAATAACATACTTTTAAGAATTTTTACTTGAACTTTATTTGTCACCTTAGACAAATTATTATAAATTATAATACATTTTTTTACTACCTTTTATCTATTAAACAGTTGTAGCTACCTGTGTACAAAACCTGTGTAGAAAATTAGTAATAAAAAATAACAATTTGATATCTTCATTTCCAGATACTATGCGGGTATAATGCAAAATGGATTAAAACAAGAACCAATTATATTCCTCAAAATGCATTTATTGGAGGGCGCTCAGAAGTGCAGAATGAACCTTTATATATAGGTAGAGCTAAGATAGATCGCAAACTTATACCTGGGAAGGTCCATGTTCGCTATAAAACATGCTATTTGCCATATGATGGCAAAGAGGTGGAAGTATCCTTATATGAAATATTAGTCTTACCAGATGATGAAATACCACAGGGTGTAGCCTTACCTTCCTAATATATGAACATATAATATTATCAAATTTAAAAAAACATAACAAAAAAAGAGTTTTAATTATACCTAATATTTACATCCACTTTAAACTTATTTTTACTATTACAAAATAATAAATATATATAATTTACTACAACTTTTGGATTAAATTATGATAATCACAATTTTTGGGGCATTTTTGACTGAAATACTTTTCTTAGAAAAAAATCTTACGGCATTGCATTAGCAAGTCTCAGAAACCTAGGGTTGAAAAACAAAATTTGTAATCTATATTATAAATTCTCTGCATAAAAGTACTCATCATAATCATCATAATTCATTGAATGATCATCATTATCATCATTTTCATCCTCTGATTCAAGCAAACTATCATCTATACAAGGTACCAGGAACTTGTTAGCACATCTGTTTTTCTCAGGAACAATTAAGATCTCATAGTTTTCCATGCTGACTTCCTTTCCGTCATATGGAATGTAACAGACTTTGTGTGATGGTTGCACTTTTCCTGGGATGATGTGATCAAAATATTTGGCCCTTCCGACATACAGTTTCTCATGGCCATGGTCCTCTGAATGGCCAGCAACCACAGCTCCAATTGGTATATGATCCAGTCTACAGGGCACCCACATACAATTAAATCCGCATAAAACCTGAAACGAAAGTTAATATTGCTATAATAAGCTGGTATTTCTTCAACAACAAATTTTTGAGTTCTGTTAGTTTGCTTAACCTTTTGAACGCCAATGTCGGCTATAGCCGACATGAGCAAGCGTGCCCTGTGCGCCAACGACGGCTATACTCGACAAAAAACAGGTCGCAGAAAAATACAAAATAAACCTATTAAATCATTACTTTTATGTATTTTTTAGTAGATATTTAAAATTAAGATTTTCGGGCTTGGCGTACAGGGCATAGGAATACCGATATGGCGTGGCGGTGAAAAGGTTAAAGAAGAGAACTTATAGAGGACGAACCTCAAATGAATTTTTTTCATTGGCATCCCCTCCCCATGGGATATATCCCACTCCTTCTGAAGAAACAAATTTTCCTGGGGTTAATGATCCTCTATGTTTAGCCCTGATTATGTAGAGATTTTCTTTTTCGTAACCCCCAATATATGCTGCATCTGGGAATGGTGTTTCTGCATCAACCTGCACCCAGTACAGCTCACCGTCTGTCACTGGCTTCATGAGAGGCTTTTCTAGTACTGGTGGCACTGAAAAGTTATATAACAATTTTATTAAGTTAATAAATGTTTTGAGTTTCAAATATTACTATATTTAGTTGAAAACAAAAGTTTTGTGATTTAAGTGATTTCAATAGAATTAGAAAGTAATCAGGTTAGATACATCTAAAATAAAGAAAAATACTCACATTCAATTCTCCAATGTACAGGGTTTCGATTATCATCAATGGCAGTAAAAGTAACATACTTCAAATTATCATTTTTGCTATAATTAAAAGTGACTATTGGTTTAACTTCACCATCTATGCCCAAACGTATTACGTCGCCATACCATGAAATCCAAAACCTTCTGTACTCTTGTGAAGATAAAATGTTTGGTGTTTCTGCTGACTCCCTACTGACTCTTGCAGTCAGTTTCTTAATAAAAGAGTTGCGATTATGGCCTATACCAACCTGAGAATGAAAATAATACGTTAATATTTCTGACTGGTCCATATAATACCAGCATTGTTATAAACAAACACATCTTTTATGAAAACTTACCAAAAAATCACAATTTGGTCCTGCTTTACTTGCCAAACCAATACCCGCATTACCGGGAGCTTTAATTTCGAAGTTCAGTCCATTGCTTGTGATTTTATAAAATATATTGTGATGTCTTGGCCATGTTGTGAGGTCTGCAAAGATGAGTCATGTATAAAACTAAATATGGTGCAATATTTTTTGAAAATATAAAACAGAATCCGCCCTTAAGACGACCGACTGACGAAGATCTATTTGTATACCTAAGCTTCATATGTTGCGCATAGCTAGTAATCCACACACGACCAGTCATATAAATAAGTGAACAATAATAATTACCAACAATATCGCCCATTGTAGAAAAAGTACTTTGTGTTGTTCGCGTATATTTTAATATCCCTAATCAACTGCTTATAATCTAGTAGAATGACTTTATAATCAATACTGTAGTTACACAAAAACGATATGTAGTGCTGAATACACAAACATTAAATCAGAAACTACAATATCACTTGAAATAAATTGAAATGAATGAATGAGAATAAATATGCCGATTGCTCACAATTCGGTTGTTGACACTGACATGACAGCTGACAGCTTACAAAACTGACAAAAGTACCTAGTCAGAGAGGGGTAGTCAGTTTTTTTTTAATTCATAACCATAGATAGAAAGTCTTGCAGTTCGGTAACATAACTAAGCATTCAATTAAAAATTTTGGATCGCACCCCCGCCAGTTTATTAGGTATTATGCAAAAATATTGAAGACTGTGACAATGTGTTTTAGCGACTATGTTGCGCGATGATTTATTGTGAGTCTAGAGTCCGCCTTCTTTTTCTTTTGGGACAATTAATATTTTGAACTAGCTGATCCCGCGAACTTTGTATCGTTCAAACCTTCCCTGGACCTCTATAAACATTTTGAATCCAAATCCAATCCTCTGGGGGTAATCAGCTCAATCGGCCCAGCCGTTCTCGAGTTTTAATCAGACTAACGAACTACAATTTATTTATATTTATATAGAAGATGTGTTTATGGATTTTCGTAACTGGACCTACATACTATAAACGTTTTCACGAATTCTGGAAACATTATTTCAGTATTTTGAAGCTCTTTCTTCTTTAACTTATAAATTGAAACCTAAATAATGCACGGTTAATAAATAAAATAAAACAATAACTTATTTTTATTATACTATTTATTAAACATAAAGTCTAAATGTGTTAATGACAAGCTATTTATCACAGAAAGGTAAAGCTTGTGGTATTTCATCGTCTGGTAGCACCAATATTTCATACGAATCAATTTTTATCTCTTTACCTCTGTAAGGCAAATAGGCATGGTGAGCAAAGGCTTTTCCGCAAATAAGGTTGCCATTCACCTTCGCCCTGCTTATGTACACTGGTCTATTCATGACTTCAGAGCCTCCAATAAATGCATTATGTGGAATTTGATTATTTCTCGTTTTAACCCACATAGCATTATACCCACATAAAATCTGAAAATTTACAAAAAAAAGCAGATATAAAATAACGGTTATTTGATACATTGATTCATTACTACAAGCAGTAGGTTGTTTATTTCCATAATTTGTATTTGTCTCAAAAGTCTCATAGAGATTGTTGGTACCATTAGTAAAGTGCCTACTCAAATGAAGTAGTCTCAAGATAACTTCAGGCAATCGCCTCACATTTAATTATTTCGTTCCAAACATCAGTTTTACCTCGAAACGACTCTTCGAATGTTCTCTACCACCCCAAGGGATGAATGCTCTACCAGCAGATGGCACAAACTTCCCAGGATTCACGGAACGAATATGCTCAGCTCTGGCTATGTAAATCGGTTCATTTTGAAATCCACCAATCATAGCCTCTGGGGGTAATTCGCCGTCAATTATGGGAAGCCAGTGGAGTCTACCATCAAACTTTTTTCTGGGTAAAGTTTTCAACAATACTGGAGATACTGCAATGATAAAATGTCTTAGGTAGATCAATAACGAAAAATGTGAAAGTAAATTCGTAACACCCGCTGATCTTCGAGGTGAACTTAATATTGCGTAGGGTTGAAAACAGCAGCGTGGCAGCGTCGTTATTGTCTATGGTGGTGATAGCAGTAGTTATGAATTATAATTTAGAGTACAGCTTAGCTGTATAGTGATTATATTTATTTAAGAATCTGGTTAATACTTTAAAGACTTTTTCAACCAATTCAATTTCACTATGACTTCAATTATCTTTGGGCATAGGGATGTGGATCGGACATGTACCCAACTTGGGTATGTATCTTGAGAACAAAAACACAGAATTAAATAGGTAAATATTTTATAATAATTTAACAAAAATATTATTACATATAGATGTCGTCAGTTATGCGCTACATAACCAACACCAGATAAAATAATATTATGCAGTGCATTAAACATTAACATACGGACGAACAGGCACAGCGTGACATGACTTAATGCTGGTACTCAGATGCACCATTTAATTGCTCATTTTTTATGTGGAAGCAGTTTTCCGTAACATTCCTACGCATGATCGTGAGATTCATTTTCGAAGTTTATATTAAAATCTAGGGCATAAGGACTTCGTAGTCGGGGAAGCCGAGCTCTTGTCCTGCGAAGGAGATGTAGCAGACGCCGTGGGACTGCTGCACCTTGCCGGTGGTGAGACTGCCCTCGTGGTTCACGCGGCCGACGAATAGAGGCTCGCCGTCTTCCGACTGGCCGCCGGGGAACGCGCCGGGGGGCACGTTGGAGCCGTTAGTGCGCACCCAGTTGTTGGGGCCGCCGACTAGCACCTGGAATAATACAAAAGTGACATACGTTACACACTATATTCTTGAGTCTAATCCCAACAAATTAACTGCTGACGATTTTAAGAAGTTTTAAGAGGCTTTTAAAAATATTTTAGTTAAAAATCTGTTGGCCTATCTGTACTGAATAAGAAGACTATCCTATTACCTCAAGTATAGTTATACCTAGTCCCTTTGGGTTCATCTTTTCATCGGTTATGTAAATTTTACCTGGTATTGAGGTTTGCCATGCTCCTGGCCACCCCATGGCACGTAGGCGCATCCATGAGAAGCGCACAGCTTGCCGGGGATGACAGCGCCTTCGTGCTGCGCTCTGGCGACGTACAGCGGCTCGCCACTGCAGTCCTGGCCTCCGACGACGGCACCAGGGGGGATCTGTCCGCCACTGGCGTCTACCCAGTTACCGGCGCCAGCCATCACGGGCGGGGGTGCGTTGTACCCCATAGCGCCGGGGTAGCCGGGTGGCGCAGCGTATAGAGGAGCTGCCACGGGCGCAGATGGAGCAACTACAAAATTAATCAATAATTAAATACAACTAAAATAATAAACTTATTAAAAAGGCAAGAATATGGAAGCAGAATGAGCTTTAAGATTAATAATGAGAGTGCTAGCTGCATTTTATTTAAGTTTATACATGGCAAGTAGGCAATTGTCACGCAATCTGATGTAATTTAAAAATACCTGTCTCGTGAGTTTCAGTGGAATAATTATTATTTTATTATCTTACTTACACAAGACGGATGTTCACATCGATAATTTGTTGCCAATATTATGATCACCGAGTTATTATGAATTCCAATAATCTGTTAACTGATAGGTATTATAGTATTTGAATATATGAACGCAGTAATTTAAATTAACCTAAATTAGCAATTATTAGACTTACATGCAACGGAAAAAACCTAAAATGACATGCGCGTTGCAGTATTAAGTTAGCACAACTAACTGTTATAAAAAAATCTTCAAAAAAAGTGGTGGATATTTACACAGAAGTGCTATGGTGTAAATATTATTCGGTAGGTATGTGTTATACTTAGTCCGATGACAGTATTAAATGATAACCTGTGCCAAAATGAAAAAGAAGAAAATGCGTGTAAAAAGAAAAGAGTCAAAAAAAAAAACAAAAGAAAAGCTTAGCCACAAAATGTACCCAACGTACCAAAGACCAAATGGTAACATCCAGTTGCAAACTTCAAGTTACACACTTCAGTATTCCAAACACGCAATTTTCTTTGAGACAGAATATTTATTGTTAGTCTAACGGTGGTGTTGACATCGATTACAAATTTAGTACACCTAACGACAAATAGAGTTTAAAATAATACGCATCCAATGCGGATTAGAAATCAGCAATTAACATCCAAAGCATTCTCTCTAATAAAAGATGACTCAACGGGAATGAGCGCCGGGATTGCCGAAGTGGCTAATACGCCATTGGCCACGAGCACCCCAGCCAGTGCGCACACCGAAGTGTGTGATACTGAACGGTGTCGGGTCCACCCACTCCATGATAACCATGCCTGACTCGCCGTCGCGGACAATCACTCTGCCGCATCTCCATTCGATCAAAAATTTCCTGAATTCATTAGGATTCATAATTCCTGGAGTTGGTACCTCAACCTATGGGCCAATAGTGTAAGGTTTACGGAACAGTTCAACAAAAATATTAAAACCACGATTACGACATTCTATACTACCTTATCGGGTTTCTGTCTGCAGTGTCTAATAACCGACTTGGTGTTTTCCCAACCACCAATCATAATTTCGTACATAGGGTCCACTTCACCGGGAGCTGGTGTCAGGGCTACATGGCAGTTGTGGGGACCGCGAAATTCAAAACTTAGAGAACCAGACACAACGGGTCCGAATTTATACTCTAACTGGTCCGGAGTATTGAATTCAGCACCATCTGTACCGATAATAAAGCTTATAATTTTATATTGTTGGGTACATTTTATGTTATGATGACTTAAAGCTGTAATAAATACCTTCGATCTTCCATGTGCCGGTCGCGCCCCATCCTGTGCATACACCGACGAAGGCAATTGGGAATGGTTCTGGGTCTGCCCAAGACAGGAATGGAATGGCTTCGCCTTCCCGACCGGCGGAAATAATGCCACCATCCCAACGCAGCCAGAAGCCACGGAATTCACCACCGTTCAAAATGCCGGCGGTTTCGATTTCAACTTTGTCTGGCTTGGTTCTGTTCCTCCTGATCACGCTCTTGGTGTTACCCCAACCTCCGAGGAAGACCTGCCAATTCATTGGTAAACGCCATATTAATATCATTATTTCCGAAAATTCAGATGATTAAGAAAAATTTATAGGTTTTAATAAATTGGACTCACCTCGATCATGGGGTCGCTTTCTTGGGGACCCATGGTGAGGGCAATGTGTGCATCGTTGGCAGCTCTGACTTTGAACTGCACGGAACCGCTCGATACCGGGAAGAAGTGGTATTCGAGTTTGTCCTCAGTGGCCAAATCTGCAATTAAACAAAGTAATTTTAATATCCATTGTTTATGTGAGAAAACTGTCAAGCCCTTTCAAAAGGTAAATGAATATACCAATAATAGCTACAAGATCTTATCACTATCAGCTGTATATTTCAATACCTTATGATTAAACATATTTTTATAATGTTTTGTATAAACACGCGTAAGTGCTAATATTTAAAAAGCTGACATAACTATACATAAATATATTTTCATTTGTGAATAGATCAAAATTCAACATTCCATGGAGGTCGATGGCTTATGTACGGGCTATTTAAAATTCTGTAAACAGTTCTAGTGCTTTCCTCGAGTCCTATTTAGTCTAACGATATACGGCCATTGCCTTCCATACGAGGCATGGCTCTTAGCACGATGCTAAATATAGGCCGGTGTATTGGTATGCGGGCTAGGTGTCCCGCTCGGAACTCACGAATTTATTAACTTTATTGCTCATGTTATTGCCTGCGTGGAAGTTTTCCATTGCTCTCTATATACAGCTTGCTTTTAGTTGGACCGTAGAAATCCGTCCATGGCGCCTGCGCTGTAGGATTCTGTCGCTTGTTTGTTTCGCTTGTTATGAAAGTAGTCCAGTGCGATGATGTCATCCTATCAAATCAATTCTGCTTCAACCTCTAAGTTATACTATCTGTAGTTGTGTTTATCTGCGCATTGAGGCAGCTTAGCATTGAATATTTCTGTACGAAATAAACTTTTACTGCAAAGATTAAAAATCTAGGATCATTCGACTCTTTTTTAAATGTAACAGTAGACTTTGCGCAATTCTTAGTTTTTTACAATAAAAGGCGCTCTGAGATTGTTTTTCTCATATAAGATGTTTTTCATATGTTGTACATATGTGTTCGTTTGAATATATCGAAGTAATTTATTGTACTGGCGTGGGGGCCAGTCGGCCACACCCTGGCAATTTGCGGACTGAGCGAATTATATGATTCTTATGTAGGCATGTGGCACATATTTACATGATTAAAGCGATTTCAGTTAGGCAATTGTACTCATGTTTATGTAAAATATTTCCTCTTTATTATAACACGAGATTTTTACTAGTCCGAGAACACGCGTAGCTTTATGAAATCTGTCTAACCGAATATTGTTTTGATGAGAAAATTCTGTTTAGATACTACACATAATACCAACTCGATTAGTTCAGAGAAGAGGTTGCGCTATCATTGCTAAGATGACATCTACTTCCCATAAAAGTCAAGAATATTACGACTTTGGAAGTGATTAGTATTCATCAAGTAATACCGAGACAATTGTTATTGTACCCACTTGCTTATGTCACACTAACATCGGAGAACGTTTAAAAATGTAAGTTTACATAGATTAGCGCGAAGGTGATAAGTTATACTGCTTAATGTTGACATTACGTGTTTTGAAACAATGTCGTACGTTATCAGGCGACTTGTCTTGCTCAAAGCCGACATTTTCGAGCTACGAGATCTATTAGGTCAATTAGACCGATCAATTATTCTGACCTAAGACATTTAGAGTTTTAGACTGTCTACTTTCTGTACAAACGGATACAGTTGCGAAATTATATTTACCGGCATTAATCACCAGATACTTACATTTTAAATTAATTGCAGAATTACTAATGAAGCATCAACATTACCTATTTACATAATTAAGGAAAAAATCATACTGGTTTTAATTGACGAATAAGTACATATCTTTGCATATTTTATGCGTTATGTGTTCATGTAGGAAAATAATTAAATAAACATATAAATAAACAGGCCCACACCTAGAACCGGCAGGTAACCTTCGAAGTCGACGGAATCGAGGATGATCTCATAGCAACTAAGTACTGACAAACAATGTGACCTAACATAAATAGCTGAAAAAAATTATAATTATAAAGATTACAAGTCTGGCATTCATCGAGCAAAATACCTACATACCTATGTTATCAAAACTAAATTTAGATACCTACATCGAAAATATGTTGCAGATTTACGATAAATATCATACTCGTGCATTATTTTTCATCCAAACTGTTTGCATTGTATCTAACTATTGATTGTTTCCGAAGAATTTTCTAAAACTACCGCATCACCACGCCCGGTGTTGGCCTTGTGCCAAGAAAATGCCGGTCCGGTATTTGCGTACCGGCTTGTCAAAAACAACGCTAGGTTATTTAATAACTGTCATCATACTAGAAACATCCTAGACAGTTGACTATCTTCTTTAAGATGTTAAAAACTTGAGGCTTCGTTTATCCTTGATACCGGTTTATCAAGGATGCGACAAAAAATGACAGTAAAGGACGAAATATTCCTGAAAAATTGCAGATGATTTAGATAAGGATGGTTTACTTACCCATTACGTTTGCCATGATTTATTGAATTATTATTATTTTCCACACTGAATTCGTAACGTACGTGGTGTCCACCGCGCGCGCTATTTCAAACTGGGGCTTGGGCCCGCGGCGCGAAGTTGGTACGACCACGTCTTGTGGCCTCGACGCCCGACGCGTCGACGTAACTCTAGATGATGTCATACTATATACTTTTGAAATAAAGTTCTCTCATTGAAGTTTTAAGTACGTTTTTCACTATAATATATAACTGCACTTCTTACGTTCTGAATATTGAATAAAACTAGTCGGTTACGCTTTGAGTCAGTGATTTTTGCGTTGGCGTCTGTGTTATAGCATAAAAGTATGATTGGTTTGGAATAAAGGTGGAATTAGCTGGGTAGATACTTACTCTATAAAAATATTGTTGTTGTAATAAAACATAAATAAGACAATAGATGACCTTCGATGGCCCTCGCTTTGGTGGTCAAGGTTAGCGCGTCATGGCTGTGCAGAGTTGCAGACACAGATAAACGTCCAACAAAAATACGAGTACCAAAGTAAAATGACATCGAATTCCACAATCGTTTTTTGAAAAACTGTGTTCATTTAAAAATAGAACATATTGGCATAGATCCTACTTGCATATTTTCACTTTCAGATATTCGGAGTTCAAAGTTATAAGTTTTTTTTTGTAGTACGGCCCGTGAAGACAGGGGTCCTAATCAGTCATGTATCATACAAATGGCATTTAGTCGGCGTGATTATTTATGAATCATCTATCTACGGGCATTACGTACTTGTTATGTCTAGTTGACCTAATGATACTTTCAGCAATTTGCGGGCGTTCGCGTTTTTTATTAGTTAGGTAATTCGGTAGTTGTTCATATGTCACAATCTTATATGTTGTTCTTTAGTGATATCTCATATATTTTTACTAGACAATACTACTCGCTACTACAGAATACATTCGCACTCTATATCCTGAAAACCTGTTTCTGACATCATACGTACTTACCGACAGCTTTGCTACAATCAAAACTCAAATTAAAAAAAATACGTTATAGGTATTTAATCATTCCATGACTCAATCTTATCGTCATCGTTTTAAGGCTAGACTAATGACGAAAAAGCTTCCATTGGTTATTTAATGGCCCATAATTTTGTGACTCGCCTAGATTAGGTAGCACGAGGTAGTCGAGGCGACGGCTGTAATATTTAAGCACAACATAAATGGAAAGGGCAAGGCTTCAGCATTATGACGTAACCACCGAACTTAGGTCACCTAGATACCTTAGTGGGTGATCAGGTTTTTGTTCCTACTGCGAAAACCTTGTGTGAAGACTGAACATTTCCTATTAAAATAACGCCCAAAATAGAAAATTATGACGCTGTGAAAGGAAATGAATCATCTACACTTCTTGGTTATCTCGATTCGAGATAAGTAAATACGGTTGTCGTAAACATCTAAGTATGTATAACGTAAATACGTTTGTACCTATAACATCTACGCATAGCGTAAATCAGTTATACATACATAGATGTTATACAAAGTTGTGTTTACAAGTTTAAATAAATATGAATTCTATATTCCAACAGAAATAGACCTTGAACTCTAAAAGCACATTAATACGACTACAGAAATTCAATTAACGAAATATTTAAGTTAATAACCGCGTTTTATAGATTTGTTTGTTCGTTTGATGTCAGCGTTCATCAATATTATCTAAACAGTTCGTCTCGTCAATTTCATACCTATCCTTATTTAAATGAGAAAGTAACTTTGTCCATCATACTCATTACTTTCATGCTTAAAAAACGTAAGTGGTGATACAGTACCTAACTTCTAAGTCTCTAGTAATATCAATTATAATATCACAGTAGTTTTAAAAAGTACTTCCTTAACTTATTTCCCTCAACCCACGACAGAATCCGCGGCCTACAGCCTACAGCTTGCTTGCCTAGGTGTATCTTGATTGGAATAAGCTACGTTTAAATAAATAAAGCAGCCTTGAACTCAAAAATAACTTCAAATGACTAAAGAATACGTTTACGGCTGGACAAATAACACAGGTGCCGAATAGCCGAAAAATTCTTACATTTTTGTTTACATTCTTACAATTCTGTTTTTAACATAGAATGTGGCAAAATTATGGTTTCAGGGAACCAGTATATTTTTTTGGAGTTTTTAAGCAATACTAATTACCCAATTGTGCTTTACTTAAGAGTTTGTTTTATTTAAATCGCTTATCTCAGTAACAACAGCATGTAAAAAAGTCATTCAGTTTTAGCTAGTATCCTATCTTTCCAGGTGCCTAGTAGTTCTCACGGAAGAGAGGCGAAACCGCGAGAAGTTATATTACTTACTTAAACCGAATAAAACTAGCTTGAGTTAGCGACGCTGTACGCTATAAATTCACCCACAGTTTCAGTATTTTCAAAAGTTTTTTATACTTTTACTGTGACTTTTACTGAACTGCCTACATAGATTTATTTGCAGTCGGAAATTTGGCAAATGTGATTTTAGTATGACACGTGTAAGACTAAAATATTTTTCAGTCTTTGATATTACGTAAATTACGTTAGCTAATTCTCGTACTACATATGTACGTCTGGAGTTTGAATTAGACGTTGATAGCGTGGAAAAAGAGCTTTTATGAGCTGATATTTTCGGGAGTTTCTTCAATATTTATTAGTATGATATAACTCTTGATTTTATCATGGAATTATCATCTTCATCACCGTTACCTATTGTTAATGTCTGCACTTGTTTAAATCAATATAAATGCCGGCACTTAATAATAAGTGTTTAAGCCTACAAGATTTTGCTTCAATACATTTGAAAATCTATATGCAAATATACTAATAAAATCGATAAGATGTTTTATATTTTCTCCAATCAACATTGCTCCTACCTTTTCCTTTACCGTTCCTAAAGTCGCAATATAGCATACAAAACATTCGCAACTAACACTAGAATCGATTGTAACATCGTAATTCCTAGAAAAGCCATCACGACACGTCTAGAACTTGGTATACGACCAATAAACTGATGTCACCAGCTATATAAAACTAATGTAGTTTATACTCGGGTCACTTACTGCGCTAACGGCGCTGTGACGTCACAAGCTAATACCTAACTAATAACTATACATACCAATATATAAAATAATACTATACGAGTTTACTATCACCTACTATTTATCTATATTTTTGTACTAATATAATAAAGAAAAAAAAAAAGATTTTTTTCTACCTCAAAAGGACCCAAACTACAGAACCGATTTGAAAAAATCTTTCACTGTTTGAATGCGATACTCTTCCAGAGTAAGATTGTCTATATTTTATCTCAGTATGGGCAATAGTTCCCACGGGACGCAGGGGAAACCTCGGGAAAAAGGCTAGTAACATAATAAAGACAAAAAGTAGTTTCGTTTGTTTTTTTGTACCCCAAAAGCTCTGAAACTACTGAACCGATTTTTTTAATTCTTTAACGAGGAACGTATCCTATATTTTGTCCAGATACTGGAACAGACTTCCCCGGGAAGCGGGTGAAACCGCGAGAAACATCTTGTGTATTATATTTTATTGATGCACAATGCTTGGTAGGTTCAGGTGGCCTTGATCTGCCTGACTGACTCTAACTACGTACTACAATGCTGTGAATCATTCCATTATTGTATTTGTGACGGATAATGGCGCGTAATTTTAATGTCTCGGACCTCGGTTTATTGTAAGGTTATTAACTAAGTGCTAATCTTTTAGATAGATCGCTAATTGCTTTGACTTGACAGTTATGAGGATGTAAGAGTGCCTCTCATTGAAGCTAGAAACGTACATATTTTACCTACACAAAAAAAAACAGTATGCTGTTTGTATTGAGGTTAGAAGCTCGTATGGTTTGTTGGAGATATTGGGATGGGACATAGGACCAAAAAGTCTAAGTGTAGGAATTTATTTGTTTTGTCTTTAGTTACTAAAGAAAATTAAAGTATAACGCGAAGCTACTTCTACTACTTAGATTCCGTCGATCACACGACCGACAAAGTTCAGAAAGCTATTCCTTCATAATTTACAGTTACTCTCAGACACTAATTGGACATAAAGTGCCACAAGAAAAGGTTTATTTTTCTAAGATTTTTCATCAACAATATTATTTCTGTACATTCAAAGAAAAACTAAATTAATAAATTCCACGAGCTAGTGTTATTTTTATGATGAAGTAGTTTACTCACCTTTTACACTACGTAATATTTATTTAAAACGGTGACGTCACATTAAACGTCATAATTATTTCTGGTTTTGTGAATGAGCAAAATGATTGGCGCTGCGTTCCAGAACTTCACGTTACGTGATGCAGCGGACCGTGACGCATCTACTGCCTCAATGTCCTTCATTATGATTTATTTGTCCTGTGAGATTTTAATACATAATGAGAGGTTTAGTTAGAGCTATTTTTTAGGGTTCCGTAGCCAAAATGGCAAAAACGGAACCCTTATAGTTTCGTCATGTCCGTCTGTCCGTCTGTCACAGCCGATTTACTCGGAAACTATAAGTACTACAGTGATGAAATTTGATGGGAATATGTGTTGTATGAACCGCTACAAAAATATGACACTAAATAGTAAAAAAAAGAATTGGGGGTGGGGCCCCCTATACATGTAACTGAGGGATGAAATTTTTTTTTTCGATGTACATACCCGTGTGGGGTATCAATGGAAAGGTCTTTTAAAATGATATAAAGTTTTCTAAAAAACATTTTTCTTAAAGTGAACGGTTTTTGAGATATCAGCTCTCAAAGTCGTAAAAAGTATGTCCCCCCCCCTCTATTTTTATAACTACGGGGTATAAAATTCTAAAAAAAATAGAGGTGATGCATGCTAATTAACTCTTTCAACGATTTTTGGTTTGATCAAAGTATCTCTTATAGTTTTTGAGATAGGTTGATTTAACTGTAATTTACGGAACCCTTCGTGCACGAGTCCGACTCGCACTTGGCCGGTTTTTTTTATTATGGGATATTTTGTTTACAAGGCGTTACAAAAATAAACATATTCGTCAAATCGTTTTACAGTCTTATTATGGGTCAGTTGGAAACCTAAAAAATGGCACCGGTTTGCATATCTATGTTAGCATAATTTATTTTAGTTGTACAAACAAGTGAAAACAAAGTCATAATGAGCTCCACTATCTGAATATAGAGATAAAATGCACCAACATGTGCACTAATTAATTAAAACTGATAAATAACCCAGTACATACCATACAAAGTCTACACCAGCGCCCTCTGTGTACGCAGAACGTAACTACATAGTATCAGTAACCTGATTGGTTTTAGAGTGCAAGACCTCCACTCTTTAACGGAGTGGTATTAGAGTAGTCTGCAAATGAAACACTAGATAGCGCCACAGTCGCAATGTGTTTTTTTTCAGACTTTCATGTACTGAAATTATATACTTTAGTAAATTAAAATTATCATTTTGTATGTAAACAAAATTTCTTTACCAAATTTTCATATATTTGCTACGAAGATCTACGATTGCTACGAGAATATCGCTGTACCGTACTGTACCGTCTGTACCGTAGCGAGCCTACGGTAACGGTACTGTAAGAATTTCAAATTAATATTGCGACGCTAAGGAGTTTTTTCATAGTCGGTTTGCTTAGCATACATTATTTATACTTGACACATTTTTTAAATGGACCAACTAACCTGTTTATGATGGTGCACTTAAAAGTTTTACGAAAACTTAATTTTGACTAAAAAAAGACTTTGCCGAGGGTTTCGATCACACTTTTTTGCATATGTATAATTTATTAATGTTTATTAATTACTACATCCCGCGAAATTCGTATCGTTTAAACCTTCTCTGGACCTCCACAAATATTTTAAACCAAAATAAGCTAAATTGGTCCAGCCATTCTCGAGTTTTAGTGAGACCAACGAACAGAAATTCATTTTTAAGATTCCGTATCCAAAGGGCAAAACGGGACCCTATTGTTTTCGCTCCTCTGTCCGTCCGTCCGTCCGTCTGCACCAGGCTGTAATTTTCACAATTGAAATGTTCACAGATGATGAATTTCTGTTAAATAAATATTTTTGGGGCTCCCATACAATAAACATGGTTTTTTTGCTCATTTTATGAATTATGGTACGGAACCCTTCGTGAGCGAGTCCGACTCGAACTTGGCCGGTTATTTTTACATATATAGTCTTATAACCATTTAGGTAATATGCATAATTTGCATTTTCGACATCGCACAGGTGGGAATGTTTTCGCAGTAACACTACATAATAGACAATACTATTATGTTATGTTATGATGGATGCCGGCTTCCTGTACGTATCTACTGATAATGCCATGTGTTACATTCTTTTCTCACATTGAAGCTAATGTATATCTGTATATCGAGAACTAGCTGATTTCCTGCCGATTCACCCGCGTCTCGTAGGAACTACTGCCCGCGCTGGGATAAAATATAGCCTAGGTATGTTACTCGGGAAGAGTGCTTTCCAATAGTGGAAGAATTTTTCATATCGGTTCAGTAGTATCAGGGTATAAAGAAACAAAACACATACACAAATGTTCCTCTTTATTATAAAAATATTTGAAATAATAGTCTTTCGAAATACACTATAATACCTATCTGGTGATGAATCGAAGATTAGGTACTTAAAACTTTTTTCAATTAAGATGCCATTAATACTTTTTTGGCAAAAAAAGTTTGTTGATTGGTATTGGGACATTAGAGTAACTGATGTTATATAATTAAAATATGTCCTATACATAAATTGTGCGCAAAATGGTCTGATCAATTAGTTCAGGAGTTTATCTTGTGGAAAAAGTAAAAATGTTCGTTCGTTACTTAAAATTTTTGGCACGATACCTAAATAATACCGATTACAATTATTTGTCTCTAATTAAATTAGTATCGATTTACAGCTGGATGACTGTTACCTTCCTACTAATGTAATTTCTGATGGCTTAAAAAGCGTGAAAATACACAGCTCATGTTACCGAGGATTATATGTACCTATATAGGATTTTGTTCAAGCCTGTGAATAATATATCAGTCCCAAGTTTTATGGAATACATGGTGTATTCCCACCGGATAGTAACATGAATAATTTTTATTGTAAGAAAGTGTCTTAATTTCGGACATTCGTTAGTCATAGGCAGCTTTAAGGGCGATTAAGAAACAATTCAAGTTATTTCTATTAATAAGTGAGCAGTTATCGGTTTTTGTCAACTTATTAGTTATTCAATGTCTAATGCAAAGATTGTAGAACAGTCTGCAATCGTAGAATACTAAATGATAGGGTAAATAAACCTTCCTAGACTTAAATTAATAACTTAGCATCTTGCTTAGGTAAGTTAATATTTCTTTAATCATATAAATTAAGTCCACGATGAACTATAATATTCAGTCAGTATTGACTTAGTATGTACATTATTACTTATTAATAAGTCGTAGTAATAATATTTTATCTAAGCTCTACTCATATTGAACCTTGGGCTTCGTATGTAGTCATTTGTCTATTTCTGAAAGGTTTTTATTAATTATTTTTATAGCCTACTTTTTGTATTATTGATGGAAATTCTGCCGTCACAGAAAGTAATTAGGACAATGTGTTTTTTATTTCTTAAAACTATTTCTTAATCAAACAAAAAGTAATAACGTTTTTTATTTGATAAAAATAATATAAATATGAAAAAACAATGGATGGTCTATTTTTTTTTCATATATTTCTTTTATCTACACATTTCATGCCAAACTTTTATTCGTTCAAAAACGACAAACTAAAAACTTTGATTGAATTCACGATTTGTTTTTTCCGACTATCGGGCCAACTGTGGGCCGACTGTTCAGTCTATAGTACTCTGACTGTCCAGCTTTGTTTTTGTATAAAGTAGTTATTTTTTATTATCATAAGATGTAACGACTGCAAGGTATGAGCCAATATGCGCAAGAGCATAGGCTGACCGCTGCAAACTTTCTTTTGAATTTGAACAAAAAATATTTTTGTTTCTTTTTTCGGATGCTGTGAGAACTTTATTGCAGGGCCATTCATTGGATTCTTTGGTAGTAGAATGAAAATGGATGAGTTCTTTAGAAAGACAACTTTATTATGATCACTGTGTGAACGAGATGCTGTAGCGAGCTACATTGAAACCTGATGAAGTTACGAAAGTTACTTTACCTTTACACTGAAAACTTTTAGTCGGCCGATAGTTAGTTTCGGCTTACAATCAGGCTTATAAATGGTAATACGCATATTATAAAGAACAGGTATTAAGCCCGCATCAAAACGACTGAAAACTTTGATTTTAATCAAGATTTTCCTTAAAGAAATAAAATAGTCAACCATGCATCGGGTCAATTGTCGGCTGAATTGCATTTAGGATGGATAGGATTATACTTTTGTTGCAGAGTAAGTCCTTCTTATCTGTACTTTTTACAACCTGCTAGAATACAAATAGCTCAATGGTCTCTGTCGTTTCGAAAACCGAATAAAAACAGACAAATAAATTCACTTTCAAATGTGTAATTCAAGTAAGGATATAAAATCATGAGCGAAAGTTGGTAAGTTCGTAGAACTGGTTGAACAGTTTATTGATCTAGTTATCCCGATAAATTGCAAGGGATGCGAGGCAGGGGTGCGCGAGCGCATTGATCGCTGCAGGCTCAACTTTCAATTGATTTTGGACAAAAAGGAACTTTTTTATTGAATCGCTTATTGAATCGCTGTGAGAACTGTACTGGACTTTTTGAACCTTGGATATCTGAATAGGATGAACATGTTCTTTAGAAAGATAACTTGATTTTGTTAGGATGCTGTGTGAACAAGATACAGCGGTGGGTTACATTGCCTAAAACATCTGCTAACAGCCATTGCGAAAGGGATCGTAACTGGTTTTCTTAATGACCTCTCAGCATTGATTTTATAAATAAGAACAGTAAGAAATCGAATATGTTTGATTCTTCGCTCTAAAATCATTTCCATATCATTACCCGTTCATCTATCACCAAGTTCGTTCTATCACGGATAATAGATATTGTTTAATAGAGAAAAAAAAAGTTCAATATCTACCATCTGCCTACCCCAAAGCGTAGGGCGGGGTGCAGCTGCCGACGCACGCGCCGCTTGACAATAGACGCGATCAATGAACCCTGCACCCCTCACCCTTCATATCAGGTACCGTACCGTTCTTCTTTCCTTACCAACATTATAAACAGAAAGAAAAAAACGAAAAAAATGCGCGGAAAAAATTACGAACAGCTGATTTTTAAGATGCAGCTGGACTTTGGTGGTGATTTTAATGCTGTCTGCAAGATTAAGGAATAACAAGGCTGGTGGATACCTAAAACTGACAACCCAAATCTCTGTCATTGTTATCCGAACTATATCAAAAATCAACTGCTCCGTTTTACTACCCTAAGGGAAGCGTTTCACAATTTCCTCATCCTGAAACTTTAACTTTTGCAGCATAAAACACCACAGCAAATCATACTCACGTGCTATTTACGCCTAACCGTTTACCTGAACTATAATACATACCTCTAGTACGCTGCTAAAGGAAATAGTGTATGATTATGAACGAGTGACGTAGAGGAAGCAATCGTTCCACATAGGCAGTGTTCACAAGAACAATGCGCTTCCCACAGCCTGCCTTCCGGCCGGACGAACACGAAACCGACCATTGATTTCGTTTGACATCCATTATAAATATCTTATGATTGCTACAGTTATGTAATTAAAATTATTGAGTGTTTGATTGATTTAAAGGTCCTGAGTACAGTTGTTAAAGCTTGGTGTTAGAGCTTAGATTTGTAACTGGACTTGAATATCAAAAAAATCCGATGATCACGTGATAATAGTTGGATAGATGGACTTCCTTAACTTGTACCTTATTCCACAGGCCACAACTTGACACACTCATCGCTTTTCGCAAAATGTAGTAAGGAAATCTTCAATAAGTAAGTAATCACATTTGCCTGTATCTATATAATTTTGCGTAAAATGTACAATAAATGGATACTGACAAAATAAAAACTGCATTGTTGCAAAATTGGTACCCGGAAAACTTAGTAATTTTGCGGTTTAGTTATTTATGATTCAGTTTATTTCCAAACGCAGGATGAAAATCAAAGTGGTGTTTCTTCATAATAAATGTAAAAAAAAGGTCTTGAGTTGACCTTTCAGTGTCAGAAAATTTTCTCAACAAGATGGCTAAACAGTGAATGAGTAATTATATAGAAATAAAGGAATAGACTATGAAAAAATGATATCAGCCTTTGTTAACAAGTAATGCTAGGCAAAGTACTTACCTCAAGTTACCAACTTTTTGAACAAACAATAAAAATACCCTTTTAAGTTATATTTCTAGGGACCCTACTCCTTAATTAGTTTGCTACGAAGCAATATGAAAACAGAATCCATATCGGATCACTTTGTTGTGCTTGTTTTTGTGTCAGGACCCTATTTCTAGGGAACGCCATAAGGTTTCGAATTGAAAGTTGGCACAGTTGTCCTGTAGTAGGTAGGTGTTTGTGGGTCGTAAAAATTTGGAATCGGACTAATTGTTACTACTTACTTCTTATGTTGATGTTTTCATTAATTACTTTCCCCTTCTGCTATTTTTAAACGTTGATACAAATTGCAATACTATATTGTAGTTTTTAATTATCAAGAAGATCAGGTTTTCATTCGCTACGTACCTAGGTACAAGATAATTTTTGAAGTCATTTGAATGCGACCATTAATTTGTAGGTATACCAATTACCTACTTTAGTTTCAAGCAAAAACACATTTACTCATGAAACAAGCCACTGAAATGCTCATCTATTTTTGCTTGTTAGTCGTCTCCTATGTAGATGCAGTTTGAAACATAAATAAGAGATAAGTACGTTACAATCAAGCTAGCTAGCATAGGCATTCAGCCAAAAACTTATAAGTAGGTACCTATAATATCTTCAGATGTAAAAAAAACTTGACGTACATAAGCGATGTAATGTTTACTAACTTGGCAATTACAGCTACCTCTGCAACGCAAGGTCAAAAGATCTTTATATTTTGTTTGTGAGGTCATTCTTCAGACGTTTTGACCAATTCATTACCATTCCTAATTATTTACGCGCGTCTCCGTATTGTTTGCCTTTGTCCCACTTTTTTTTAAATAGATGTTCGGTCTTAGCTTTTAGGTAAGTACGTCGAGTTTATCTGTTTTGGTTTCAGGAAAAGTAACTTAGATCTGCCAATTTTCAAGTCTTTCCAAGCAAAAGTTGAAGTGGATGATTGTGTTATTAATTCTGCGCATTCATTGGTAACTCTCTTCCGATACTTACGTAGTTGCACATATGTTTGCCAAAAAAACTGTCATGAACTGTTGAAAGTACGGGCAGTAGGTGATTCCAAGTTAGTTAATCGAAGACCAACACAAGTTTGATAACGAGGCATATCATTAAGCATGAGTGGAGGGTAGCAGGCAGTAGGGCATGGTAGGGCACGCAACGCATGTGGCCGGGACGATGCCGACGCATCTGGTGACGAGGGGGGCGCGGCGGGGGCTAAAATTAGTACCGGAGCGCCACGTGCGCTTCGAACGAGCATCAGTCCGCGCTCAACCACCACGTCGAACGGTCGCTCCCGCACACACGCCGGTGTTTACTACTGTAACTTAACCTACACACTCGTGCGACCCGTAGCCTGGTAGACCGCGACAGCGGCAGTGACAGTGTTAGCAGAGTGCAACGGTGGCCGGCGCGACGGAGGCTGTGCAAGGCATGTTGATGGCGGGCGCTCTGCCGGCCGAGCCCGAGGGGCTGCTGGCACTAGGCGCGCTGCCGGGCCAGAAGGATACCACCTGGACGAAGCTGTTCGTCGGAGGACTCCCGTACCACACCACGGACAAGAGCCTCAGGGAACACTTCGCAGTCTACGGTGATATCGAGGAAGCAGTCGTCATTACAGACAGACAGACCAGCAAAAGCAGAGGATATGGCTTTGTAAGTATTTTGATCACATGTTTATGGAATACTCTTGACTGTTTCACCATAACCTGAAATTGACTTGTAACTTAGATATTTTCCTGAAACGAAAGCATTGAATTGACACGTAAACTTTAAATGCTCGTGCGCAGTCGACTCGTGTCGGCTCTGAAACAGCGACCGTATCGCACAGTTAGCGCGTTATCGCACCTCATTGCTACCTACATTATACCTAACCCACCGGCAGCTCACTACGTACATGTACACATACCGTATATCGCGAAATTACATCAAACACGGAAGTTGTTTCACGCAGGTATAAATGTCAAACAAGCTAGGTACTTACTGAAAATAGAGGGCACGATGCGCAATACTCTGAAGTGCATCATCATTGCCGACGCTTTTCACTTCAGGACAGCGCACTGTCGTATCGGGAAAACGTTTACATTGCCAAATGTAACATGTCAGGGACACGTGAATCAGGAATATTTTACAATAGCTAACACTTTTTAATATGCATCGATACTCCTTGACGAATGTTTGTGTGAATAATGAATTTGGCGCGCAACGTAGTTTCATGATTTCTTACCAAGTTATAGGTACCTAAGCTATTACGAGTATTATTACTAAACAACAGATGCATCAAATGACGTTTTTTTCAATGCAGCTAGTTGAATGTAATAAAGTTAGAGGCTTTTTGTTTGGTGCAGCGTGGGGATCGTGGGAAATGAATCACAACCCCATTTTCAATTCGTGCTAGGGGTGGTTGGACCCTGAGGGAACAGTGCGCGTAGCACCCTCGCTGTGACATCCAAATAGCTGTAATAATCGCAATTCATCGTTCGTAACACTTTTCAATGTGTTGTAAACTAAAATTTCATTTACGAAAGCTATCCATAAACTTGATAGTCTAATAACTTTGGGTCGACAAAATGATTTGTGTTTTGAAACATAATTGACGTTAATGCATTATTTGTATGAGGAAACAATCAAAGATTGGTTACGGATGAGATCTTTAGGTGGTAATTAAATTTTTATGTGATGGCTTTTTATGCAAATTGGTTTTAAAGAAAGCCTAGAACTTGCAGTTACTGATATAAAAAAGATTTGTAAACTATTCCATTCTAATGTTTGTAATTAATATTTTAAAAGTGTCACCAGTCTTTTGTAAATTCAGGATATCAATTGAACCTCCTTTTAATAAATAATTAATTATCATTTACCGTCTAATGAAATAAAAACTTACACCCTACACAAACTTACGCATTACATAACAGCATCAAGAGTTAACACTACAAATGCTCAACATCTAGCTGGTGCAAGTCCCTTTGCTCCACATAGCCATTGGGTCGAAGCGACCGGCGCGGGATCCAGTCGGGACGTGCTAAAGTACTCGTAGAAAACAAAAGAACGTCATCTGATAGCACGCAGAGCACTGAGTAGTTTGAACAACGAGGAACATATACTGAGAAAAGTATAAAAAATCTACGAACACGGAAAAAATTGTAAATATCATTATGACACTAATTTGATCACAAAAACTGTACATTATTATTGTGGTCTGACAAAAAGTTTTCGGTGTGACTTACTATGAATTTATGTGATACAAACTTGGAAACAAATTCCTCATGAGTTTATGCAGAATCTGGGCCTTTAAGAGATCTATCCTCTTCCTAAAAGTAGGATCACTTATAAGAAGTTCGTAATACAATCCATTACTTCATTCAAGTCACACCTGAACTGATTCAGTTACGTAAAAACACTATCAGTAAAGAAAGATCTGCATACATATTTAAAAAAACATAATCAGGCCTCTGTCACTCGACGTACTTGCGCGCGATAAATGCCTACCGCTCGCTGGGTTACCGGTAGCCCCTCGCGGCTTAGGGCTTTCGACAGCCGCTCGCGACGCACGCGTTCCAGTATTATTATTTTTATTTCGTGGCATGTTATGCTGTTGGTTTTGATTAGGTTTTTTAAGCTACCTAACAAACTGATGGATTATTTTGAGTTGTGTTGGTTTATATGCGACTATTGTAAGATTTAGAAACATTTTATATTTATGAACTTATCCAGTAATTCTATTTTTTTTAAATAAATTAATACTTTCTTTATGATTTTAACAACACAGATCATTAGGTACTTATTTTACTTTAGATACCTACTTAGTTATATGAACTGTATTGTGAGTTTTGTAGCTCAAAACACATCTCGAGTGTAAGTAGGTATAGTTCTGGTCCAACTTAATGACGACTTGAAACATTACGAGTGTCGCTACGCAGAAACCAATTTTAGGTATGTATCAACACTCGACGGAGTTGTACCATATGGGGTATGGCACTTGTGCTCAAAAAATAGTTGGAAACCGCCTTTGATTTTGACGAAAGCTTTACTTACTTAAGTACTTACCTATGCTTACGTATTAGGTAATATTTAGTAATATGTACCCATACTCCATTTTAGTAGGCAATACAATAGTTAAGTAAAGAAAAATATTCTTGATATTACTTTTTGTTTAAAAACTGACTTAAAAAAAAGCTATCTTAAACTAAGCGTAACTTTGTTTTCCTACTTAAATATTAATAAATTGTAAGAAGCAACCCTAAGCACGGCCACGGCACGGTTGCGGTCACTGAACTGTGCGCTATCGCATTGGAATAACAATCAAGCGCTCGAGCTTTTAAGGTTCATTTTATAACGCAGCTAGGAATTTGTAGGTAGTTGGGGAACTTGTAGGTGCTTATAACAGTAGGTATGGACTTTTTTGTATGGAGTGATTTATCTGTTACGTAGTAACTATTATATAATCTGTGACATAATTTCAATTCAATTTCCCAAATCGTATTCCTTGGAAATAATCAGTAACCTCATGAAGATATGGATAACAATATTTACCGACGTGATTGTGTCTAACTTTGCAATCTTTATCGCTTAATCGGCAAACACATCTTGTAATGAAATTCGGTTTTTCTAACATAAAATATTTCACCTACCTATATGTAATAAGTTATCGTTGTGAATTCGCAGTTTACATGTCAAATAATGGGAGGTAGAGGCTGGGTAGCTAAACCATTGATAATTTCATTTTCAAAAGAATTATCATATTTATGTCAAGTCCCATCTTTACGTTAACTTTAGTCTTAAGTGTAACTTTATTCATGACAGCTGCAAAACTTGTTTTGGACGCATTTAATGAATTAGAAAAAATAAACTCTTGCATGTTTTATTTAAGTTCTAATTTGAATCAATTATTACAACTTATGACTTGACAAGAGATAATATCTTTCAGCCTCTTTTCAATTTAATTGAAAACTGAAATTCTATTCTAGTTTTATTTGATGAACTACTGAATAGCAATCCTTGTGGTCTGCATTTGAAAATCGTGTCTTGTTTTTAACGAATTAAATTAATTCAAGGCCAATTATGAAAAACAAAAGAGCCGACCAAATTGCATTTTCAAAATCTAACAAAACTGAAAAGCGGGAAAGTTCAGCAAGGCTACTAAACTATCCTTTTTTCTGATTCATGAAAGAAATAATAAACATTTTGATTGATGAATCTGAAATCTTCTTTGAACCATATTTCCTGAGTCGCTGTCATTGTTGAATATTCGATAGATTTGCTGTCTATTGTCTAGTTTACAGTCTTTTTATCAGATCAAAAGATATATAATCCTATTGATCAACTGTAATGTTTTTGAGGTCATTTAATCTAAAAGCAAAAGTAACTCTGAATTAATACTTTATAATACAATATATTTTATAATATAAACGGATAGGAGTAAATCTCCAAAGACGCGGGTAATACCGCGCTTAGAAGTAGGTAGGTTTTTAAAAAATATAAAATGCAATATAAATTATGTACCTACGTAGATAAAAAAATCTAAAACACCGCATGCATTGCGTTCCTGCAAACGTAAAGTAGCGATAAAGAAAAAAAAAAACAAAATAACAAATCAATTCTGCATGCTAAAATGCAAGTCCAACCTTTCAATTTAATTTGATTATTTTCTTCATGGACGAGGTCTCTAAAATAAAAGTTCTTCATTATAAAATTTAGCGTTCATAATATTGATTAATTCTTAAGTTCAAGGGTAAAATCATTTAGTTTTGATAGGAATTGCTACTTGCAACTAGGTAGAATGTAATGTTGGTAAATATTTATTCAATAAAAATTGTTGTTTCTCAAAATAAGAAAATAAAATATTTGTGTCTCTTTCAAGCCTTAGAAAGGGCTACTTTTTATTCGTCTGATGGAAGTAGTTCTTCAGGCCGCGGGTGGAACAGCGGGGAATAGTATTAGACCTCGAAAATTCTCATTATGTTTAGATATTGGTATTCGAGCTGACAATTATAAATGTATTTATATCCTTTATTTAAACTTACTACTTATTATTATGACTAATAGTATATGTACATAGTATAAAAAAAATCAAATTAGAAACATTTTATTTGGCCCGTTATGATTATTTCCTTTAAATATATTTCGACGATTACTTTATTACACTCAAGCCTAAGTGGTCAGCTACACACTAATGTAATGGTCAATTTAATTAAATAACTACTTCCGATAACATGACGGCTTCCTTCAATGTTACTCGTAAAAAATGCGTTACGTGGAATGACTTTATATTTATTTGTTCATAATATAAAATCTTAGACACTTAATAAGTTGTCATCATCATCTGCCTAGCATTTTCCCGTATATGTTGGGGTCGGCTTCCAGTCTAACCGGTACCAGTGTTTAACAAGGAACGACTGTCATATGTGACCTCCTCAACCCAATTACCCGGGCAATCCAATACCCCTAGGTAAGATTGCTTGTCAGACTTACTGGCTACCCGTAACTACTGCCAAAGGTGTTCCAATGACAGCCTTAACACACTTAATAAGTTATAAAGTATTAAAAACGCCATGACATAATAATTGTTTTCTAGCTAACTTTATTAAAGACTGTTGTATGAAGTGCGGTGATATGGGCGGATCATGGACACGCCTCCTCTGGCTACGGGCTACGTCGTAGACCTTTAAGCTGGCTACACTGTCAAAAAGACTTACAAACTCCTTTTTCTGTTTTGTCTATGACATCGTCTGTTTTTTTTTTGTTTTATAAGACATTTTGTATTTCGAATAAAATGAAATAAAATAGCTGCTTCATTCTGATTATGAAGGTCATACAATTATTTTACTTCGATGGATGCGGGAATTTAAAGTTGTGCCAAGTCAAAGAATATTAAAATAATGACTGTCTTTATCTAGACAATGGAGTGTGTTATTTATTTATATTTCCGTAACTGAGGGAATATGTCACCATGCAGCTAATGTTGTACCTTTGAAGAAAACTTTTTGTTGCGTTATTGCAAGTTTGCAGTCGACATCCCTACATCCTCAGAATGCTACCCTGTAACAGTCGTTAAAATTTCACCTCAAAGGCCATTAAGTCGATTTGAGAAAATTCTGACACTAAGGCTTGTTGAGTTATAAAACTTGCTGTTCGCTCCATAAGAAGAGGGAGTTACTAAATTGTAATTGTGGTATAACGTATATCTTGGTATCAGAGAAACTATAGGTATACTTTTCTAGGGTACGAATGAATCCGCTAGAACTGACTCGTTACATAGGTAAAAGTTACATAAATGTGTGTCGTCGAAGGTTGAAGTGCCCGCAGACTAGCAGAATCGCTGATCGATACCTAAGTATAATTCACTACTTATATGAAACGATACCTTTGTATAGGTTTCATACAAGATAACATCTTCTGAACATAATTAATATTAAAACTATTTGTCTAGAAAATAAGTTAACCATGTATTACCTACTTATTTCATAAATTCCAGTCCAGTTTTTAGAATAGCCTAGGACAATGTAGTTCTAAAGATCATCCAAAGTGTTACTGAAGTATTACATTCAGTCAGGGCCGCTTCCAATAATCTATCTCTCTATTCTTTTACTTATTAGAGATAGAACATTACCTACCTGTGCCCTAATGTCAAAATTATATCTCTAGTTAGCAAAATATCACAGATTGAATATTAGGAACGCCTGGAAATGGTTTCACAGCGTAAGAAAAGGAAAATTAAAATGCGTTCTGCATTCTCGTCATGTTTCAAGTAAAATGCACGACGTTCAATTATGCGTATACCTACAATTGATAAGTTGAACCGTTAAACGAGTATTGGATAAGTTATACATATGTATATGACGTAGGTACACCTTTTTACTTACCTACATTTGAGCAACGTGTTAAGTTGTCGTTGAGCAAAAAATATTGTACTTTGCTGGTGATGATTATATACTCGTTTATTACTTTATCTGAATCTATTGAATTCTTCGAAAGTTATCTTAAGTAAGCAGTTTCATTAAAAAATATCAGATAAAAAATTGGTACACTTACCTAATATACCTACGTAGTATTTTTTGGTTGTAAATATGTATGTAGGTTTTTATTTTGATGACATTGCATTTTTTTTAAAACAAGTGTAGGGCTATTGTAATGAATGCAGGTTGTTTCAGGAAAGTAGGTTTGAAAACCATCACAAGGTTTGCAATTTATTCACAAGTATAAGCTAATTGTTTCGGCGAATGCTGTTTGTGTGATGTGTGTGTTCTGATTAAATATTAATGGAGGTAGGTAGATGAAAATATAGTTAAACCATATTAATATGCTAAGTAATTTTAAGTAAGTTTGGAAAGTAACATGCTGGTGAAACTGCGGAAAGCAACTAGTTTTTAAGGAATGCCAACTGTTGCTTTAGCCGTTACTTAAAGATCAGTTCGTCAGAACAATCAAACTTACAGCCAATCAACTAACAGGCAGTTAGCCGCGCGTTGATAGTACTCCTTATCGCACACCGCGCCTAACTACGATTTGTACGGTTTACGTTACGAAGTGTGCAACTTACCGAACCATATATTTAATTTATACACTGCTCCTATATAACACTAGAAATTAACATACAATAAGTATTAAATTTCAAAATCATGGGCAACATTGTTTAATGTGTGATTATTGCAAAATAACACACTACGGAAATTAATGCGTAAGAATTTAACACACAAAAAACATTTTCGGTGTCATGGGAACACGTATTTTTTACGATCAAAGGCAAAATACATGAATCCAAATGAGCAGTGGGCTATGTTGATCAGGAAACGGTCACAAATCCAAAAAAAGTAAATCTAAATATATTTTAATTTACAATTCCAGACTTTCGATATCTGGAGGTCATCAGACATTTGCCTTAAAGCAGTGTTCCAATTTAAAATGACCCCCCGTTGTTATATTGTGTGTTTCCGACTATTCAAAGCTCAGACCCTAGCGGGGGACGAAGAAGGTCAATTGAAAATGGTCGATTGAATAGTAGAAGCGATGAGGTGGCGACCCGCGCATGCATTACAATTGGTAATGCCGGCTCGACGTCATCCTTCAACGTGTTTGTTAGTTATATGGATTCGGCATAAAATTACGTTAAAAATAGTTCTAAGCCAAGCGTTTGTTTTCAGGTAATAATGGGTGACCGAGCGGCGGCGGAGAGAGCGTGCAAGGACCCGAATCCCATCATAGACGGGAGGAAAGCAAACGTAAATCTCGCCATCCTCGGAGCCAAGCCCAGAGGGAACCTGGCGCCAGGTTAGTGACACGCTTGCCTTATCGACACCAAGATAAGTGACTGCCGGCTGCGGGAAATAGGTCAATACGTAGCAGGCAACTGGTATTGTTAACCTGTCGCTTTCGAATTTTAATTTTACATTCACTGAATATGAGATCATAAACGATGTTCGTGGAAGTGGTACTTTTTTGGCATCAGTCACACAAAGGGTATTAATATAAACAGTCTCACAACATTCACAACACATTTCGTTTCACAAGTCATTTTACGCTGGGTACAGAAACATAATAGGTAGGTCCATACTGTAATGTGTACCTATGTGTGTACTAGGCGCACTTATTATTACTGTGAACAATTGGGCAATATCCATATTTAAAATTGAACAATATGACAGGAAATTGTTTTCTAAACATTAAAAACTGTAAGTCTGGGAACGGTTACAAGATTCGTATCCAAACTATTTGTTCCGAAAGGTCCGTTGCTATTCAAGATAATTTGCGTCTTTATGATGTAAAAAATGTACTAAACAGCCTGACAGTTGTGGTGGCAAAAGGATGTAAAACTCGTTCATAAAGACAGGCACAGACAAAGGAATCGGAGCACATTATCTCTACTGCTTGGTTTCCTAAGGGTTGTTTAACCTCCGTAACTTGGAACGAAGCTTATCAACGCTCAGCTGTTTGTAAAAGGAGCATTTTTTGTTGGTAGAAACGTACACATGATCGTTTTTTGTGCCCCGACTTCATTTTCGTCAGCGTGTTGTCAACGGACAAAAAATTGTGAGATCGCGTCGTGTGAGATACAATGCCTTCGCGGGGGTCAGCCTTACTTACATGTGTGCCAGCATTAACATTTATGCTATGTAAATGATGGTAAATCAAACTAGACGCGGCGGAAGTTGTATCTTAGTCCGTAATTCGCGTAAATTTAAAGTAATCAATGGACTAAAAAGTATGTGCATTGAGGGTATAATCGAGGTTTCCGGAATAGAACTTGTTGATCATAAAGTTTTTGTGCTATGCATATATAGACCACCAAAACCTAATCAAGAAGACATAAAATTGTTCTTTGAAAAACTTGATTTATTGCTAAGCCAATTTTGCCGACCTAGATGTAAAGTAATAATTTGTGGGGATTTTAATATTGATATTCTGAAAAAGACTAGATTATCATCTGATTTTCTAATGACTGTGTCAAGTTATAATTTAAAATGGGCGTTTACTGAAGCTACTCGTACAATAAGCGGTACTTGTATTGATAATTTTTTACACACCATCCATGGTTGCAAAAGTAAAATACTTGAATTTGCCCTCTCGGACCATACGGCACAATTACTCACCTGCCCAGTAAAGCGTAAATGTATTCTAGAAAATTGGTTTATAGAGAAGCGGGATTACAGCCAGGAAAATATTGATAAATTCAAAGAATGCATAAACTCCCTTTCTTTTAATGAAGTTTTTGAAGAAAAAGACCCACATAAAGCATTTAATATTTTCTATGAAACTTTCACTCTCTTCTATTACTTATGTTTTCCACTCTCCTTAGTAAAATTAAAAGCTCAAAAACGTCCAAAGTGGATAACAAAGGGTATTAAACTTTGCTGCAAACGTAAACGAGAATACTTGTGGCAATATCGAAGGTCACGAACTTCAACAAATAAAATAAAATTTAAAACCTTAGCGGCCAGGTTAAATTGGATAATAAAATCCACGAAAAAATCCCAAAATGATGAATTCATACGCAACTCTAGCAACAAGTGCAAAGCGACTTGGAGAGTTATCAACAGTACGCAGTGCAACGCACCCAGAAATCAAATAACTGACATAAAAATTGACAATTCACTTACTATAACTAATCCTAAGACTATAGCAAATTCTTTTAATGACTTTTTTATTGACCAGGTAACACAGATTAATTCTAATAATAAAATTGTTTATCCTCCAAGTATCCCAAATTCATTATATATGTCACCTACATTTCCAAAGGAAATATTTGACATAATTAGCAACCTAAAGAATACTAACAGTACCGGTTATGATGACGTATCCACAATGATACTTAAACACGTATCGCATAAAATATCGTATATACTGAGCCATATAATCAATTTATGTATTACAAATGGGGTTTTTCCTGATAAATTAAAAATAACAATTATAAAGCCTCTTTTTAAGAAAGATGATAAGTCATCAATGACCTGTTATAGACCAATTGCGTTGATTCCCACTATTTCTAAGATCTTTGAGAAGGTTATACATGACAGACTCTACACTTTCTTTGAAAAAAATAATATACTTTCTGAAGAGCAATATGGTTTCAGGAAGAATAAATCCATAAATACAGCTATTCATAACTTCCTCGAAACTATTATTAGCAATATTGATAAGAAGACACCTGTTTGTGCGCTTTATATGGATCTTACAAAAGCTTTCGATTGTGTAGACCATCAAATACTTTTACATAAACTACATGCATGCGGCGTGAGAGGAAACGTACTCAACCTTATCAAATCCTATCTTAGTAAACGGAAACAATGCACTAGAATAAACCGTTTAAACCCGAATTTTAGAATAGAAAAACAACACTCATCAACTTACAGAGAAGTTAAAGTGGGTATTCCACAAGGTAGTGTGCTAGGACCGCTGCTATTTAATGTATATATAAACGATTTACCAAAAATATCCACCCAACCAAGCATATTGTTTGCAGATGACAGTACATTTATTTTTGCTAATAAGGATACAAGCTCACTTATACTTGACATGAGAAATACTCTTAATAATATAATACAATGGTTGACGTCCAATAATTTAAAAATAAATCTAAACAAAACACACCTAATGACATTTAGAAATCTAAAACCAATGATAACTAATCTTAATATTGACTATATGGGAACTAAAATTACAGAAGTTGACACAACAAAATTTTTAGGGCTGACGATAGATTGTAGCTTGAATTGGAAAGCTCACATTGATAACCTTTGCCAGAAACTTTATCAACAATCCTATGCCTTGCGCATGCTCTCAAGAGTAGCTAGTCAGTCAACGGTACTTACGGCCTACCACGGATACGTGGGATCTATACTGAGATATGGTATCCTTTTCTGGGGTAACTCGACGGATAAGCAACGACTGTTTCTGGCACAGAAAAAGTGCGTAAGGAGTATTTGCAAAATAAGTCAGACTGACAGCTGTAAGCCCCATTTTATCAATCTACAAATCTTGACACTACCTAGTCTATATATTTATGAGGTAATAAACTACATTAGGACTAATTTAAATAAGTATAAAAATTACAAAAGTAAGCGTCAAACTAACAAAATCAATTGTCCTATGCATAGCACAATGATGTTCAATAAAAGTATATTCTGCATGGGACCACGAATTTATAATCACCTACCAAAGCACATATTAGAGATTAAGAATAATGACTTATTTAAACGCAAGATTAAAGATATAATGCTAAATAAGGCCTATTATAGTGTTGATGAGTATCTACATGATAAATCCATCTAGCAAAGAATCATACCGTATCTACTTAATTATATTTATGCACAATATTACTGTTATTATAAGTTTATTTTTTAATCCGTATTTTTTGTTTTGTTATAAAGTTATATATTATTCAAAATACTATGGTACTATTATGGACAAAAGACAATGTTAATATAAATGTAAGTGACTATAGACTGGACAAGTATAATGTTTGACATTAATTTATAATAATTAATTAATTTCTAAATTGCATGCCGACAGGCGAAACATAGCGGACTTATATTATGTATGCTTCATCATGTCTTATGTACTTATTACCTATGTTTGCAATAAATAAATTTGAGTTTGAGTTTGAGTTTAAATGTCTAAAATTTTATAAACATAACAAGGTACGCTGATTTGAATTGCGTATTTTGTATTTTGATTCAGGAAATGAAGAAAAAGCTATTACATATTCTACCGAAGATTGAAGCTTAACAGATTCTACCGAAAGAAACCTTAAAAATATAATATGAGTTTTTTGGACCTCTAAATTATTACACTTTACTTTGGAAGTTTACAAGGTTATACCTTCTTTATGTATGACATCATAATCTTAAATGCATTTGTTTCATGAAAACCAATCGAATAATTATGTAAAATGATGTATTTAATAACCGCTAAGGCACAAGTGGGTCGCTTTATTTATATCTTTTGATTAGTTCCCGATAGCAATCCGATAGTGAGTAGTTACTGATAACGAATCATTTGATGATATCTCTAAGTGCGGTTAGGTAAATTAATGAAGTGCTGTTCAATGACAGTTTAATCGGAAGAAGGTTGAGAATACCATAGACACTTATTTAAAAAATGGCCACTTACTTTAAAAGGGAAGCAATCTACATTTAAATATAAATGATAGACTGTTAAAATAATAATCAAGCCTTAATTACACAAAGTAACTTAATTTTAAACTGTCTATAAACTAATAAGCGTCGTCGCCATTAATTACAATTTATTGCGACTGGCGCGGTGACGTGTCAAACACAATAGTGATTAGTACAGAGAACCTAGCAGGACATGTCCTTAACACCACGTACAAAGGAAAGTGGACCTTAACAGAAGCATACAGGGTTCATTTTCCAAGGGTTGGTAGTTTATGGTTGTTTCGTGGTGTATGGGGAGCGATCAGTGTCCCGCCCCCGCCGGAAGTCCCTAAACGCTCGGCAACGGAAGTGCTCGGTATACCCGGGTCGCTAATTGATTGCGCCCCACGGACACGCCGTGTAACCCTTGCAAGGTGACATAGTGTAACCTTTGTGTAATCTCTGCATCTACATTCCGGGTACAAGGAAAAAGGGTAATAACGTGTTCCTTTTACTTAACACTTCGTTGCAAAAAATCCGGGACAGCAATACCGTACTTTTTACAAAATACCGTGCTACAAAAAAAAAATATTGTAAAATTATTTTTCTAGCTAATCTAGCTATTTTTAGTTTTGATATTAGGTGGTCAGTTTTCTTCTTATCTTATCATAATGGCTGCAATTTAATTAACGTATCAAATATCAGAGTTTAGTACGAGTAGTGCATAAAAGTTTAATTGCACTTTCTTTAATGTAGAATTGTAGACGGTTAAAAAACACTAATTGGTTTGTCCTTCAGACGGCAACCGTTTCCGATGCGTAAAAAAAGTGAAATTACGAATGTTTTTAACAGGCTCTAAATTCATTGGTCTCAAGTTTATAATAGACTAGTAGCGGTGCCCTGCAGTTTCACCAGTCAGTATCCCGGGAAAACTCTTTTCTTTCCTTGACAAAATATGTTGCAATATTACTCAGGGAGTCGGGAGTAGTCTTGCTTCGCAACAGTGAAAGTAATTTTCAAATCGGTTCCATAAAGTTTTGGAGCCTTTAGGGTAAAGACAAGCAATAAAATTATTCCTCTTTATTATGCTAAGTATACCTAGATTAGTATAGATATGTATTCCAATACAATAACAAGACACGTCTACCATATGACACGTATGATCGATCTATACGTAATTTATCATCGTTCGTATTCAGTCCAGCAATTTAGCGTAATGAGGGTACATCCATACGAAGGTGAAACGGGACATTGGTCATAATTATAATAAACCTAAAGATAATGGAGAGTTGGTAGTTTTTTGTCACGCGAAGTGTATTTGAAAAATAAAATTGTTGTTGATACAGTGGCTTCAATGGTTATTCGTTCCGCCTCACTGCTTCGGAAATGTAACATAATATTCATCTTTGATATAAACTGATATAATGATTCCATGTAATAATTATGATATCTATATTCCTGATAATTTATAGGTAAATTGATTCTAGAGCTTCCTGGATGTTATTGTAAATAGCTAAAAGGCAAAGGATATTAAAATTTCATGATAATTGGCACAAAATTCACTACTCATATTTTGATTATTGGTTGGTAACCTATAACAGATAAAACTATGTACAAATTCATGAAAGTAATCAATTTTTTAAATTATCATCATGAATTAGTAGAAAATATTTTGTCAAATACTTTAAGAGCTATTTCCCTTCCCAACAGTTTATATGAATGATATAATTTTCATTCACATAGGTAATCACAGTAATTACAATTTCTCTAATCAATTCGTTCGGGCTGAGTTCAGAGCATTGGCAGAGATTCAAGCGATTCACATAAACCAATTTACTATAACCACTAACTGACCATCACATGGGAGCTAACATGAATGACATAGCATAATGAAACTTCCGCGCATACGCAATCAACAATACCTTGATAGTCACTCGTGGCGTATATAATTTTATGCAAAAGAATCACTACATTTACTTACTTAGATTGCAGGGCAATTTGCCCTACTGTAAGAGGGTAGGGTGTGATTCGGTATGGCCTTCGCACCTATTTTGTATGTACCTACATACCAAATTCTTGTTACCACTTCTATACCTACCTAAATGTGGATAATATCTAATGTTATTATTGTAAAGGAATTACATCTTGTTACATCTTCAGTTTAAACATAAAGGCCGTTACAAAAAACCTAGTTCATTGACGGCCGAACAGCTGATCGTCGGGTCTTTGTCAGATGTCTGAGAAAATTGAAGAGCGAATGAATGGCTCCGCATCCTTGCTACAACAACGTTTACGGAGGTCGCGGCATTGTTCAATGTGTCGGGTAGTGCACACATTGAAAACAGTTGCCGGCTCCGGGGGGAGGGGTGCCTGAACACAATGGGTGCGGGCGCGCATGACGAGACACCTGGTTCGCTATACCGGCCGCGCCATATGCCACGCTCCCTATGATATGCCCGCGCGTAATACCAACCCTGCGTCATCAGCTCCGAACTTGTTTACAGCTAGCTAGGTTTCGTAAATCCTATAAACAGTAACGAACATACAATAAACATAATAAATGTTCCAAAAGTTGATTCTGCAATATTTTTGATAGGGTGCTTTTTGCGATAAACGGTTGTAAAAGTGTCTGATTTTACGGTATCGATTGGAAGCGATGTTTTTTGTAAGTTATTTTTTTATGTCTGAATTTTATAGTTCTGTTGTAAGATGCAGTGAGTAAAGTCAGAGTTTAGTCAGTTACTGATTTCTCTGCTAGATGCAGCTAAATGTTTTGGAAAGCCATCTTATGATTATGCTCTATGATTTTATCGATTCCGAGAATCTCAGTGCCCAGCACACCAACAATGAAGTCAGTGTGCAGTTATTAGTTTTGTGATTTCAGACGTTTTACTTCTACGAAGATTGTGAACGGATTTGTGCTCAAATATTTGAATCAAACAGTTTAGTTTTAGCTTGCGACTGGAAACATCGCGGGAAACGCATTAAATCTGCCGCCACAGAGCCTGTTTAGTCTACATTTTGTGTCTTGTAAAATCGGTTTATACACAACGTCGGAGCCGCACTGTATTTGTTTACGAAGCCCTTCAAACGTACCTTTAACTGATACGTTGAAATAATACTCCCAGAGTCTGTTCACTGTGCATACATTTGCAACACGCTTGCAAATGTTCCAATCCCCTTAATCTAGATTCGGTTCATGAGCTTTGTAAAGAAAATGACCGTTAGCTAGGCCGGTTTTAGGGAACGTTTTGTCCTCAAATAATGCGAGTGCAACGCTTGCCCGTTACCGTTACGGAGGGGCTGCGATTTACAGAAAATGATATGCAAGCGCTCGCATTCAACTTGCCAACTACGCCTCAATACCAAGTGTAAAAAACGACAAACTTTTTTTATACTGTATTCACAGATTGAAAAGAACAGAATATAAATGACAGCATTAAATTATCTCCTGCATTGTATCCTACTGTATTACAGATTACTCGTAGTATGTTGGTTTTTGCTATTCATGAATTATGAATCTTCAGCTATTGGAGCAGTAAAACTAGATTCGCTTAAAGTAGGCAAAGTCTGGTTTGGATTAGGCCAGAATAATATTTTTTTATGGAAATCCATTCACGGGGCTTGATGGAGGCGTAACGGCTTGTCTGTCTTCGGCGCCCGCGCATCGTGGCTCTCGCCAAAATAAATAAGCCAGCTTAACGCGCATGTACGAGTGAAAGGAATAGATATATGTACTTGGTTCCATATGTGCATATTTTTATTGGAACTATTTCTAGTTTTATTTCTATGAAGGCTTTAATGACAATTGTACCTTTATTTAACATATTTAAAGAACTGAAACAGTTAACGAGACATTCCTCGTTGTTTGTTTAGGTGTATTTTTGCACAATAGGTATAATGAAAACGAAATTTTAGTGTAACATTGTACCGCGGCGGTAGGCACGCTGTTTACATACATAATGTACACGTTAACTGCTGCGGTAAGAAATTTGTGTAGCCCAGTTTCTAAATACACCGTAGTGGTTGCAACCAATGGGCGATTTCAGCGGGCCTGGCGTCGATTATGAAAACATTGTTAAAGTTTTATTATATGGGCGTGTTGATGAAGGCCGAACGGGCCACTTGTCCAAACATACGAGGCGACACTATGAATTATTGAGTGGAACCAGCACCGCACTAATCGATTCACACCTGTCTTTGAAAGGTTTCCAATCGAAAACATTCGAGTGATGTAGAAACATTCGAGTAGAATACGACTCGTTGTCCACGCATATCGTGTAGGTGTTAAATTACTTGAGTCTGTAATTACATTTTCTTTGTAATTTTCCTGAAAGCTTGCGTTCTGATTCATATTCTCTAACATCGTAGTAGCGAACTGTAAACACGGATTTCAGAATTTGACTATCGTGAATAAGTCTCTGAGCGAAAAAATCTCTTGGCTTGATTAGACTTTGAAAATAATTCAAATTATTTTTTTGTACGTGACATCTCAAGTATTAAAGCTATTACACAACGACGGTTGAGCAGTAAGTATGTAAGTCATCATTGATTAATGGATAGCTTGGCCCTTTGCGGTGTTGGGAAGGGGTTGTCCCTGTGTTTGGCATTGCAGGCGGATCGCGTGCGCCGGCCGCCCTTCGCTCGTGCATTACTTATGCATGTGCCCAAACCCCCCGCAGTGGCTAACACACCCCAGCGACTATTTTTATTTAGTCTTTGGGATTTAGGCGCTGACTGCACCGATGGGTTCGCACGCGCCGCTCTTCCAATCGATACGGCACAGCGAACTCGTTCATTTAGGTAATTAATCGATTTTTGTTCGTTTGAGTCTGCGTTAATTTTAGATGCAACTGAGTGATGAGGTGATTTACAGTTTCTTTTGTTCTTCAATTACAAATCGTCAGCTGCATGGCATTTGACTTGATTCTTCTTTTAAAGGATTTCCTCATGTAATACCTTTTACTAAGGATTTGTTATGTACCTAATTTGTTTCCGCCTCATTGTACATTGCCTTACTCATGCTTTTCAGTAATCTTTGCGAAACCCTACAAAGTGACTAGAAATCTAGCTTTCGGTGTCATGTTACGGTTCATTTTATGAATGTTTGTTATTATGTAATCCTCGTCTTCTATTACATGGCACTTCTACATACCAGACACTGTAATAAGGGCCCTATAGTTTAGCTTACGATTTTAAATTAGTACCACAGGTTTGATGGCGAATGGAGTTCCCCATATAGCTAGTACAATAGCAGCTTATCTTCAAAAAGCATAACCACAGATCGATACATGCGAGCATCGTTTATAATTGTATGAAGCGAAGCCATAATGGTCAGCCGGTGGCGGTCGCGTGGCCCGTGATACGATCTCGCTTCACACCGATTGTTTGTATCTCCGTTTTATTGCAACGGAAACTTGTAATTACCTTCAGTGTCGCTTTGATGTGATTTCGGAATTTTTGGTATTCGACTTGTCTATAAATGTTTGCTGTCTTCTTCTCGTTAGAGATTTTTGGAGGATCTTTGATAATTGGAATGGTTTGGGTCATGTTCTTTAAATGACCATTAGGTTATCAATTTTTTGAATACCTGTTTCTGGCTAATTGTGTAATCACATTTTCAGCATTTAGTAAACAGAATTTTGATCAATATTCAATTTACTTTAAGTAATTGATTGTTAAAGCATGTTGAAGCATTCCAGTAGATCATTGAACAGCCTATAAATAATAAATACTTTTACACATTTATTCTAGGCTACGCATGATCAACTGCTAGTTATTTTCGAGATATTTGGAAACTCGCAGTGAATTAGAAGTAAACCAGATTTAGTGCGCACAGATAAATTAATTTGCGACGTCGTCGCCACACTAATAACCTCGAAGTTGTTGAACGCCGTCCAACTGAATAACAGCGTCTTCCGTATACTGCGGATGTGTGGCATGTGGCCCCAAAAATCTTCCTAATTACTATGCAGCATACACTATCTATCTTTCCCATATTTATGTAGCTTCATGCTTATATTCTAACCATCATTTGTTTTTGGACATACTATCAATAGAACTAGTATTTTCTGAAACTGAACACTAGTTGTGAGCGTAGGTAGACGGCACGAACTCGCACTCCTAGCATCGAGCAGTGACCCCAGTTCACACAGGAACACTTCACTGTAGTAGTTCCGTTCCCTTTGTCACCATCTGAAACATGATCCCCGTCCGCGACTTCCGCACGAAGCCCCTTCGATCCTCCGATAATCCTCCTATAGCAGATTACATTCTCGTTACATTTAAACCATTTACAATTTTAAGTAGAGAACACGTTTCTATATTTTTTTTTATTCAGTCCGTATGTACGTATGTCGACCTGATCTGATGATCCTCATAAGATGGACGTGGAGCTTTCTTCGTGTCTTAATTATTATTTATGTACAACAGCTGGCGTGCAGAGGTTGGTCGGGCGAGGCTGAGTCCGTCCGGCGAACGACGCGGTTATTTATAAAACAGAGTTGCGTCTCGTTTTGTCTTCGGCGCGCTCTTTATTTTGTCTAAATATACGCAGTTTTGGGAACGTCGTCGCGGCCGACTCTGCCGCGACACCAGTTTTGGCATCGTGCCAGAACCTCATCTTTCCTCGCCAGCTTAATCTTTTGTCGGGAGTACAGGATCTACAAAGTGTAGCTTCCAATTAATTACATACCTACGTAGATGACTTTAAAACTTGTCCTCAGTTAATGATATTAAAGTTATCATAAATGCCACGTGGTATCTAGGTAACAATTGAAATAGGTTACAGAAAATCGCATAATTTTATCAACCATACCGGGTCATTAAGCGAAGAAAAAGATACGTAGACCATTAAAATTGCCGTTGGCTCGTGCGCGCACGTGTTTCTCCAAAAATAAGTGTCCCAGGAACTGAGGTCGCAAGTGACGGGATGGGGAGGGATGTAATTAATCGCTCTAACCAATCCTTCACAAGACCGCGAAATAGGTGTCGGATTGATGACCGACACCGTCGGAGACGACACCGATCAGATCAAAGGCTCGCCAAACACAAAACCGTGACGGCCATGAGTCCAACACGGCCAGTTTGGCCATACGAAACTGGGCCACGACACATCTAGTTCTATTCTGGTACCGATAAACTAACACGACATATTTATTCTACAATGTATTCATGAAACCGTGTTCACAATAATGAGACATTTGACTTAAATTTATTGGAGAGTTTTGGCTGCATGAACACTTTTCTAAATCTAGAACTCATAAACGAAATCATTGCAATCACTGATGCTTCAATTGAGGGAAATTAGACATGTTTATGTATCTTTTCGCATAAATTGATATATTGTGGAAATCTGGAGCATACAAAAGTTAATGGCAATGAAAATGCGTGCGTATGTTGGATACCTTTATATAATAATACCCTCTTTCTATCCCGCTCGGGCGGCGCGCGTCTAAAATCGTATTTCCGTAGAATCCTTACAAGCGACGTTAAGCACTTACTGTCGGCTTTGCAGTTCGACGACCTCAGCTCCAGAAGACGTCCTGAAAAAAAAAAACTCAAGCAGAAATTCAAACAAAGCGATTTAATTTGATTCGTACTACCTACACAATGTCCGAAATAATTTCAGGGAGGACCCGTGACTAATTATACCGAAGTTTTGATGAGTGATTCATTTTAGTTTTAGCTTCAAAGCGTGTTTGCACTGCGTCATATTTTGTTCTACATCGTTCTGAATAAATCCAACTGTTTGCCTTTTGTGTTGTATTTGACAATCGATTACGACTAAAATCTATCTGGGTCACATATAAGCAACAAAAGACCATCGCGCTACATTCAGGCCAACTGACAATGGACATAAAAGGAAAGAGAAAAAATTTAATGAATCAAGATAAGCTTTGTGGTGGACAGTGGTTCGACCTCGGCCGTCAAATGGCACCGCATCGATCGAACAAATGCGGTGGCACATCACGCGCATTGTACGGCACGCGATTAGCCACAGACTTCAGCCGATCACCACTAGTTCCATTGTGCACAATGTGTACTGGACATTTGAGTTTTTCACAATGTCTGTAGGTAATAAATGCAAATATCGCCCTGCTCTAATTGTTAATCTAAGGGTATTAAATGGAAGCTACCTAATAGGTACTGCTTGCATGATGTGGATGACAATAAAGTGATCCTTTTGTGATGTATTGCACAACAAGCGTAAGGTGATAATTTGGGCGGGCACACTTGTATCAGAATGGAAAGCAGCAAGGTCACCACATACTCCCGCAGCAAGCGAACCGCAACACCATCCGGAGAGGCTGCGGATGTGATCCACTGTAATCACCGGTGAAATTTCGCCACACAATAGCAAATTCGTTTACAGCCCGGTAGAGGTTACGCTCTTCTGAATATTACCCATTAATCACAGATTATGATACAAACACACAATTATTGGTGATTGCTCACTTCCTAAATATGACATATTATTTGGTTTCAAAATTGCTGACCCTGTAACAAGCGATCCGCGAAAACTAAGTACATGTAGCTAGGTAACAGTATGGCACCCGGGAAGTGTCGTCATTTTGGCTAACATCACCCATCTAGGTGGAAGATGCCTATATGAGCGTGCGTAGGCCTGTGCCAAAGATCGAAAACCATTTATAGCGTGTGTTTGTCGTCTTCTTGTCAAAAGGTATGCCCATGGATGCCGGTGCCCGGGCGGGCGGCGAGCGACTAAAATAGACGCCGCCTCGCGCGACTTAACAATGCAATAAAAAGAAATTAACAGTGACGTTCCCTGCGCTAAGTTGACTCTCATGTCATTTGGATGTGGTCCAATCTCTTCGAGATATATTTTAGTTTGACTTCACTCTAGCCACTTCCGCTAAGTGAGACAGAAAATAGCGTCTTTACGAACATTCGTGATGAAAGAGTAATGATGTAGTCTAAATGACGTAGGGTTATTTTTACGATTGAAATTGTATCCTAGCTTCGGTTAAATTCTAGTAAGATGGTCTCTGCAAGGGGACATTATAATAATAACGGTTTATTTCTTTCAGGTTTCGGGTTAGCCGCAGCAGCTGCGGCGGGTGTTCGTGCCGGCTATCAAACAGTGCTGCCATCGCCGTACGGGTAAGTTGCCGCTCGGCTGGTCCACTCTGTACCATATATGTATCATGTATCAATGTTCAGTGGTTCAACACTTCGATATTTGCCAGCACTAGCGGCGCCGCATGCCGCTCTGAATACATCTCACGAGACAAAAATCAGACGTAGTTTTTTATTTCTTAGCAACGAAAATTCTCAATTAATTTTTCCGGATCATAGATCACAATCATGACTGAAAACTCTCTTTTGCACTTCGCAATTATAATCACGTACCTACGTGCGTTTGTAATGTCTAGGTCTAAGTTATAACTTTCCATTAGTAAATATTTCTGAGGAAAGTCATTGAAAACCTGAAGCCTAACTTCGACATTGCAAAAACACGTACTTTTTACTGCCTGTGTAGACACTAAGTGAAATTTTTGATAGAAGACATTCTTTTAAATGTTCTCGCGACCAAATGACCCTTAGTCATAATGTTAGGAAGAGGTTAGTTAAGGTCCAGGTTATAAGGCGTAGTAAGTTTGCTGACTTTTGTCTCGGTAGATGAGGCGAGCGGCGTCTCCGGACGGCTAGCGGCGCGGCGCCCGGCGGACCACACCTAGACTAAATTATCAAACATTTTCACATAGGTATCTATGGCAAGCGTGAGCGTGAGAGTGGATTTTTTTTCGTTTTGGGTGTGAATTAGTCGATTGGGTTTTTTAATGTTTACGTTTTACAAAGCTATACCGGAGCATGGGCGGCGCCGGCGGCGACGGCGTCGGTCGCGGGCGCCGCCCACCGCCGTCACACTTTACGCATCGTTCTCGACACTCAATGTTTTCTTTACTTTATGTTTTATGCCGTGTTCGTGTAAGATTTTGTTGATTTGAATTGAGTTTTGTTGGTGGTGGATTTCGTTAATACACTTACTGAGTGGTCGCGGCGGCGGCAGTCGACCGCGCGCTGTGTGTGCGTAGGTGTGCGCGCGCGCTCGACGGCCGCTGCCGGGCCCGCGCGCCGTGCTGTCTGCCTGCCTGCACTCCTCGTGTGTCGGTTCATTACATCGACGTGAGCTCGATCGATGCTCAGCCAGGGCCACCACGCCAACACAACTGTCCATATATATTATTCAGTGACACTCTTGTTTTAATGGATATAATCAAGTGAAAGCTTCAATCGAATTAACGCTTTTATTTTCTTTTCCAATCCAAATAGGGTTTACTGCGATGTTTGGGAATCGATCAACCTATTTGCTTTTCGTACTCAAAATGTCAATATGATCAAAAATGCTAGGGTGTTCGTCTGATTTGGTGATGAAAACTGAAGGGAATTGATTGGCCTGAAAGACACGTATTCTTAATTGGGTTCTTACGAACATGTGTATTCATTATGCATAGGCAAATAATGTTTATCTATTGATTAGGCAAATTGTTTTTATCAACAGACAACAGATGATCAGATAGGAATTAATCGAGCTTAGTTGAATTATTCTTGCGATTACTTGTTTTGCATGTAACTTATGTAATTATTATATACTTTCTCCGAGATACGTTGAAAGTGGCATTTAATTGAATCCTCTACATCCTGTATTAGCTATCAGTCTAGTATGTGGTTGTGTTTTGTATTTTAGTAGATGTGTCAGCTCGGCTTGTGTGAGTATTTATATGCCAGTTATAATAATGCTGTTTGTTTTCACCTACTACTATATTTTTCTCTCTTCGAAGTAGATAATGTATTAACTTGGGTGCCAAATGACGCAAAATTAAAGTCACATAACGTAGCAGTGCGATCATATAGAAAGAATGACAACTGTAGATGAGATTGTACACAATAGGCTGATGTGATAGTTCTCTATAGATAGATGATGCGTGCTCTGTGGTATACTCTAGTCTGCAAATCCAACTACTTACATGATATGAAGTAGGTATTTAGCGACACAGCAGTAGACCACAGGTGGGCGTGTAAGGCGGGCGGGGCGTGGATGCGGGCGTGGACCACGCATGCGTATTGCCTCCCATCCCTGTACCATGCTAATTCAGTCGAAATAGAACAAACAACAGTCAACCCGTCTCTATCACATCTCATAGTGGTAGAAAAAGATGGATAATTGCATCGACAAGTGGTGCGATGCTTAATAGTGTGGTTAAAGAGAGCCCTCCAATAATGCTGACGCGGTTCGAAGCGAAGTCAAGATGCTCTTGAACAAACTCGGCCGCCTTCATAAGCAAATTAAGCAGAATTTGCATTTTTTATTCAAGCCATGTTGGATCAGTATAATGTAGAGTAGGAAGTCAAAAGGGCCTTGGTAACTAAAGTTAACCATCTTAATAGAGACTGTGTTTGATGAAAAATAGTCGATGCCTACAAGAGTAGGAATGCGTATAAATTTATGCTATGCTATTTACATATCAATTACCCTGACTGTGCACGACGATGTAGCGATAACTAGGCAAATACCGAGTGGTCCGGATATTTCGGTCGAGGCGGAGTGCCGCCCGTTGTATATTTTTATTACATTTTCTTAAACTTTCCTGGCACTGACGCACGGCGGCGGTTCCGCAATGGCGACATAGGCAGACAGTCGCATACTTACATATTTATAACAGTTTATCGATGTCTACTAACATAACAAGATTAGATGCTCGTGCCTGACGAGGCTGCTGGGGCTAGGTAGTGTGACCGTTTTAAAGAGTATTAATTCGATGTCACCTCACGAGAAATTCGAGTTGCCCGTGAGGTGACATTGTGGGTGACAGAAGGCGTCAAATGTGCAGATAGTTTATATCTGAACTGCGCCTTTGATGGCGGGAGGATATCTAGATATAAGTTCTGTTATAAATTGGCAGGTTGTCGCCTGGATACATGTACAGCACGCCTCAGTACATGAACGCGATGAGCGGCGTGGGAGCGAGCGTGGGCACGGGAGCCGGTGGCCTGGTGCAACTGCCGCAGCTTCAGCACGCCGCTGCAGTCGCTGCAGCGAACCACCTGTACGAGTATCAAGCGGCTGCAGCGCAGGGCGCGGCGGCATACCAACAGCAGTACGCAGCAGCTGGCTTCGACCCTTATGCTACAGCTGCTGGTTTGTAATTTACTTTCTCTTAGACAAATATTTGGTCTTCTGAATCTTTTCATACGGCCACAGATTCTCTTGCTTTACGTGGAAATATTTTTTCATAAAATGTATATAGTATGTAAAGAATCTTGGATTGGGGAAAAATGAATGTCTCTTCTTGTCAAATTAAAAAATGTTTCAATGTTTCAGCAGCAGCGGCGGCAGCAGCTAGCGGTGCAGGCTACGTGTCTCCGTACTACACGCTGCAGGGCGGCGGCATGCAGGCCGCCCCCCTCCTGCCCCCCCTGCCTTACCCCCCGCAGCTGCAAGAGGCGCGGATGCAGTAGATCTCACCACACCGTTCCCGGAAACATTACTGATGACGCGCCCCATGTTAGTATGAATTCAGATCTGAGTTTAAAGTAAACATACTTGCAATAACTTGCTAAGTTTCACCAGTAATGAATTCGAGAACCTCTCACACGGTTATAGGTCTGATTGTGAAAAGTATAATGACACAGCTGTTACAGCGAACGTTCGGTGCCTTTTGTCGGACGTAGTGAAGTCGATAGCAAACCATGTCATTAGGAAAATTTAATGATTACACTCTGATGGAAGTAAGGCCAAATATTTAGACTAAACGTCTAGAATCTAGTTGAATCCATAAACCAAAAATGTTAAAGAATGACCAAAGGCTATGAGCTTTTTATTTATAGAATTAAGACCTCGGTACTTAACCAGTTCAGTGGTGATGAAACTATGTAGTTAATGATTACGTACTTATTCGTACTATGTGTACCTAAGTTATAAAAAGCACCAATACCATTGTAATATCGTTAAGATACAAACATATTTGTACTAGCTATGTTGAAATATTCTTGCCTCATTCATTCAACTTCCTAACATCACATATTTTTATACGTATAGACCATAGTTAGATATATTTTCTTATTAGATACCCTTCATATTCAGATATCTATATATTAAAAATATATTCTAATATTTAGAAATGAAAATAACATTTAAAAGCATACAGCTGTTAAATGACAATAAATAAAATTAAAGAAAGCATTATCCATGTTAATAAGAAAAAATAAAAAGTTAGGGCAAGTTATTTTTAATTTGCCTTCTTATGCAGATACAGTTAGCAACAAAAGTATCTATTACCTTTATCCTAAAAGGAATTGAAAAAACTATAGATAAATTGCAAAACTTTTTTACCATCAGAAAAGTATTTATTAGTTACCTCATATGAGAATCTATGGCATCTATCGATCAATGCTTGCGAAAACGCATTAACTCTCTGACAGCTGTTTATAAAACGAATACTTTACCTAAAAAAAACCTCTGATTCATCACAGTTATTGTGTACTTCCTATCCATAATTTCCATTTTATGTAAAGTTTTATTTAATAAGATAGGTGTATACACATTTATCCAGTTACTTATTGAAAAAAATCTATGGAACGCCTTAGAACTAAACTTAATTCTTGGATTTACGAAGATTAGTTTCGAACGAGTCAATCTTATGTGAGCAAGTCTTCTTCTAAATCATTACCTTATAAAAGTTTACAACTTCATGGCTTATATAACTTATAAAGAAGTATTATAAGTGAGTAAATTCTTCATTCGAAATGAAGTCTCTCAATTCGTTTGGTTGTAAGACGCCATAGATATAACTTAAGTTTTTCTAGTTCTCTATTAACGTGTCCATGTTGCTCAATAAGTCCTAAAATGGACTTGGTTTAGCTTAAGAATGAGGGAGAGCAATAAAGGGTTAAGTAAGTAATTTTAAGTAACGTACTTTATTACTGTCTCAGTGAAAAAAACTACAATATTTTTTGTACACAACCTATACGCCCTTGTACTATTAAACTATTATTACTTATATAATTGTTTCTCCAACGCGGTCTAGGGTACTTAGTATATTTAATAGTTAGGATAATTCAATTACTAGTCCATGTAATTTTAATATATTGAATTATAGGCAGTCGCCGGCCATTCTACTAATGAGAAAATCGATATATATTTATACGAATTACATCGTCAACTGCTTGATGTGATACAAATCAGCTATGGACAGTTCTGTATCATTTTAGTAACGGCGTATTACTAACTGTTTATTTCGTTTGGCAGCCATTAAAATATTAACGCGGGAGTGAGATTCACCTAGAATGAAGTCGAGGACTTGGACGGCGACATAGTACAAGTTAGGGGTAACAACCCGAGTAGGTAGGTATCACTGATACATAGCACGTAAGCTTAATCTTAATTGTAATATTCTGTTATTCGTAATTTATTTTGTTGATATTTGTAAATCTACATGTTGATAACTATTTATTATGTGGAAGATAAATAAAAAATTGTTGAATATTTACCGACCGAATCGAATCTCTCAGCGCCCGGAGTTTTCACAGTTTAAACATGATTCGGTCTGATATATTGAATTATATACATTCATTATAACTTTAAATGTAAGTAGAATAATATTATAACTAGATGCGTACCAAAAGAAACATAGTAAGCCATAGAAGTGGCCATCTTGCCTTATATATAGAAGAAATATTGTACTTAGTTATATATAACACTAAATTATACACACATATCATCAAGGTATAAAATTGTTCAGAGCGGCAATACGCACTGAATTGTCCATAATAGTGCATTTCATTCACAGTAATTTTAAGCACAATTACTATTATATATGTATTACATTACTATATGAACGTGAATTCATAATAAATACTTAATAACTGTTATAATTAATTTTTAATTATACTATCGTACTTAATTTAGGTTAATATAAAAAGGAAAATAAATTTTTAAGGTACATTTCTTGGTTTTATTTGCTTGTGAAAGCGACGACATCTTTAACTATTTTTAAAAAGCAATATCTATTCGAAGTTGGAATGTGAAAAAAAATGTGTCGCCGAGCGTTTGGCTTGCGTCCAACTTTGCCTGTCCGATTTGACAAAGTTGATGCACAGAAATAACTTAGGTGCTCCACTAAATAAAATAAGAGCACATGTTATTTTTTCTTTAGAAATTAAATTTAAAATATCTTATGAAACTTTAAAAGCTCCAGCACGCTTAAGAGTTGGTCTTACTTATGGAAAACACCTTCATTGGGGATCACCGGTATGCTCGCCCTAAGAAGACATTAGAGAAGAAACTAGAAGAACAGCGATAACTTTTGCTACGTACCTACTGTCTCCTTTCTCCGTGGCTAGGTACGAGAGTGAGTACATTAACATGCTAAGGTACCTATACACCTAAAGGCATCACTGTTAAGGTAATCCCACCCAAAACAAAAATGTGAAAGACTGCCAAGTTCGATAATATGGGAATGCTTCGCCTATAAAAGAAGTGAGATCTGAATAAGTACCAAGTTCCATACACATACCTCAGTTAAAAATAGTTACTTTTTAATGATGTTACTTGGCAAGTTTTCATACACCTTGTTATAAACCTACTAAACGCAATGAATCAAGTATTTAATTTTCTATTAAAACTTGCCAAGTAATCATCATTAAAAAGTAACTATTTTTAACTGAGGTATGTGTATGGAACTTGGTACTTATTCAGATCTCACTTCTTTTATAGGCGAAGCATTCCCATATTATCGAACTTGGCAGTCTTTCACATTTTTGTTTTGGGTGGGATTTCATTTATTTTTGTAAGGTTGTTTATTTTATTTTTTTCTTATGATGAAGTTAGTTAAAGAAATGTCTCATTTATACTATTTTTTAGATTTTTTAATATGCACTATGTTTCTTACAAAGAAATGAACTAGATTAACTAAATGGACTAGATTCACCTAGTAAAATGGATGACTGAGATGACATGTTATCATATATTATGTTCGTGGATCAAAGTTACACATTCGTTATTTTCGAAAGTGATTCACACTTGGCCGTTTTCAGATTTTTACTTTACTTTGACTAAATACAAACCTTTGTACCATTCGAAGATATATTATATAAATATAGATAAATTTAGTTCGTTTTAGTTCCTTAGGGGTATAAATTTACACCGGGTATAAAACACCTTCATTATTTTGAAACCGACTCACACTTGGCCATTTTCAGATTTTTTCCTTTACCTTGACATAAAGACCTACCTCCATGCCAAATTTCAAGTCAATACGACCATTGGAAGTGGTCTAGGTTTTTGATGAGTGAGTCAGTGAATAAGTGAATCAGTGAATCAGTGTATAGTAAAAATAGCGATTTTCTGACGTCAATATCTCAAGACCTACAATAGGTATATTAATGAAATTTTGTATTTTAGATAAGTGAGGGGGTCTCAACAGATACTAGAAATTTGATATGCGTAAATAAAATAGATTTTGAGTTACAGGGGGGTCGAATTTGGCCCGAAATGGTTCGTGTAATATAACCCACGGCCGGTGTGTCGCTTTTTTTGCTCGAACTTGGCGGACACACTGCCGTGTGTCTAGATCTGTGCTAAAGGTAATTAGTAAAAGTCGAGTTCAGTAGGTAGATAGATAGCGTTTTTACTGACCTATTAAGGCATATATGCACGAGTGTTTCCATCACCAACTTCCAGGCTCCGGGCTGCTTTGTGAAAGTCTTCTAAAACCCACAAAGCGATTTCGAGCGAGCTCGTAAATGTCGGTCCTGCGCCTCTCTCCGGTTGTGTTGTATTTCCATCCCATCAGGCTATGAAAGTGAAGGAATAGTCAGTCAGTGCGCCATGTCATATGTCCTGCGCAGTTGGCTAATTTGCTTTCACGAGAACAGCCGCCGTACCCGATAATCGGCTAGGAGGACATCAAGGCATAGGTAGGTACCTATATGAGTAAGAAATATTAGGATTACGACTAATTGAAAGAATGGGAGGGATTAGTGTCCCTTACTAAAAAAAGGCTGATGATGTGAAGATTCGGTCGTTACGATCTGATAGAGGCAAGTACAAATTTCTTAAAAAAATAATAAGTTAAAGTGGGATGTAAAACTTATGTAGGTACTTCCTCCATGTATATACTACGCTCCTGTACTCCCTTATTAAACTTTCACTTGAACATACTTGTTTTCCATTTTTCAATATCAAATCAATGGAATGAAAAAAGGAATGGAGAGGAGAGACCACAGGATAAGAATCTCAAAACAATGTCGAAATACTTACTGACTGATGAGAAATGAACTACACCTCGCTACCTAACTTAAAAACGGGTTTTGGCTGCACCTAGCTAGTGCCTGGCTACACATAGTTAAAGGAAGATAAGAGGATACAACTAAGAACCGTGGCCGGTTAAACCTAGCTGTAGCCGCACTTCGGGCCTTAGACGAAATATACATATACATTTCTATGACAAAATATTGTCAGATATTGCAAAATGATACCTTCATCAAAAGGGTCTAAAAACCTTGATCTAAAAATACTTTAGCCTGTAGGTTAGCGCCTGAAACCAAAAATAATAAAAATATTTTTTACAAAAAAATTAAACCGACTTCCAAAAACAGGAGTCGAGTTAACTTGACCTACTCTGGTCTCCATCATCAGGTCAGCTCCAAACCTTCATTCACTGTTGAATAGTGCTTTCAGGCATACACTTGAGTGTCAAGTTTTTACCCTATGTATGCCTTCAACTTTTGAAGGTTGCCCTCGATTTCTAAGGGTTTCCATCATCAGATCCTGACCTGATGACTATGGGACCAACTGGCAGCTATGCCGCGTCGAACAAAAAAAGAATCACGTAAATCGGTCTATAAGCCTCGGAGTAATCGATGTACATACACGGGAAAAAAAACATACCAGCCGAATTGAGAACCTCCTCCTTTTTGGGAAGTCGGTTAAAAATTGAGAATTCCGGCCATCCCCGGTTGCTAGTTGCCCCAAGTTGCTAGTGTAAAATTAACAGCCCGTTTCCATGACCATAAACGTTTCTTTATGCTTCGTCCTTATTGTCGATGATTTTGGGTTGACATTAAAAGAAAAGACATTGACATTTGCGTAAGTGACATTGACACTTTGACACATCAGTCATAAACGGATTGTTTTGTTGAATGTTGCTGTTGCCTCATTTATTGTTTAGTTATTAGTATTTTTCTAAAGTAGTGCTCTTAAATTTTCTATGAAAAGCTTTTTCCTCTACTGTGTAAAGAAATAACAACAATGGCTGGCCAAGGGCATCAGTTTCCCGGGAACTTCCAAGGCAATGCTGCCGGCATGAGATCTGGTTTTGGTGGTGGACCCATGAGCGGACAGATGCAGTCTATGCCAAATCAGTTAGCAGGTAAATTGTATAAAACCTTTTTATTGCCATTGCGAGATAAAGTTCCATGAAATTAAAGACAATGCTAGAACAAGGATAAGTCCAATAACTTACTTTAACACTACTGATTATGATATGGTTCGCGCCGTTAAGCACCAGATAAACACCAAAGCGGTGGTAGCAAGGCATCCAATGTAATGTAATATTCGGTTGTTTTGTCTGTGTTTGTACACTCATTACATTTTTGTATACAGTGGTCAATCAACGTAATGTTTTTATAGTTCAAATATTAAATGTTTAGTTCAATCTAATGTTGTTAAAATGTTTTGCAGGTGTGATGGGTGGGCCGATGGCTAACACAGGTGGAATGGTTGGCATGGGGAATCAAATGGTGCCACCTTACGGGGCTACCATGCAGAATCAGATGGGGAACATGGGGATGGGACCACAGGTGTGTAAAGTTTCTGTTTCTAATTTTGCCAAGGCTGTTGTCAAACTGTCTATCTTTTACCAATATTCTTAGTCACTATGTGAATCAGCTTCGTCATGGTGTAAGAAATTTAAAAGAATCAAAAGAATCATATTTCCATAGAAGACAGAATATACAGCAACCGAGAGGAAGACCAAGGTAATGCTGCAGGGAGAACTTGGATAGCTTCCTCGTGGACTGGCCACAAAAAGCAACTGATACAAATCTGGAGATGGAAGGCTACTTAGGAATGCTTAGCCCAGAAGTGGGACAGGATAGATAAACTAAATTAAAAAAAAATATTTCTCACTGTAACTGTACTTTAGATTTATAATAATTGTTCAGTTATTGAATGATATTTCGCATTTAATGAGTTGTTTCATAATTTATATATGATTGTTTCCAGGGTATGGGCGTGGGAGTTACTGGAGGACCTGGTGCAGGCATGGGCCCTCAGAATGTTCAGCAAACAGGTACTTTATGTCTATTTTATTCCCCAAATACGTTTTCTATGGCAAATTACAATAGTTTCCAAACAATTTTTGGCTATATTGCATATCGTACAGGTTATAATAAGACTGGTACAGTTACTGGGTTTTAACAATATTAAATAAATAAACTATACAAATAGAAACACCATTAACAAGAAGAGAATTCCAAACTCATATCTAGAAAAAATGTGCTTATGTTTTTGTAGATTCCAGTATCTTCTGAATCTTTTAATTTATAATTCCCATAGATTAAAAGAAACCAATTCTATGTTCTAAATGTTGGTATTGCAGGTGGCATGCAGACTGTAGCAGTGTCGAACAACACAGCACCGCCGCCAGCCCAGCCCCCTGCCGCTCAACCACCACAAAACAAGGAGTTTAACACTGCTTCACTGTGCAAGTGAGTATAAAGCAGAGCCACTACATAGAATTAGATGCAGGTCAACAAATAAGTTGTTTCACCTGCATTGATACCCAGAGACTTGACCTTCTACCTAGTACATAGCTATCGTATTACTGTCCTTTAAGGGCATGTGTTTTTTGGACCTATTTTTAAACATATTTCATCAATTACGAAACTTATGTCATATGACAGTTCATAAAGACCACCTAATTTCAGTCTGTACCAGCCAAGTTAAATTGAACTTACATGAACATGGTGTTTTGGACATTTAAATTGCTTCTGTAGCTATGGTTTATTGCTCCTATGTACTTTTCTAAGTCATCATGTTCCTTTTTAAACGGTTTTATTTAGCTTACCCTGTTTGTTTTATTATTTATTCTTGGGTCAAATTTAGTAATTCAAATTTAAGTACCTTGCTGTTGTCAGATTGATCTGAAATTTGGTACACACCTTTAATTCCGATGACAATACAATATCCTAATATCAATAACATTGTAAATCCAAGATGGCCGCCGGTACAAAATGGCGGATTACATATTTTTTCCACAACCCCCTCAATATGGGTATCAAATGAAAGGGCTACTCAAGTAGAATACTGTCAGCAACCCCAGTGGGGCCCAACAGGGCCAAGGCCTGCCTGGGCTGCGGGATTGTCCTGGTATTTAAAAGGCCTACGACGAAACACAACGGTTTTTAGTCAGTAAGAGTCTGGCACTCCCTGACCGCTGCTGACCCATATATAGAATGAGGAATATTCGGTAGGCATTTTCATTAAATACTAAAAACTAGAAAATAAAAAATCGGTAAAAAAACTTTTAAGTTAAACGGTTTTATCTTATGAGCACTGAAAACTAGAAAATAAAAAAAACTGTTACTTACCTATAAACCTACATAGGTGGTCCCGGTCATATTAGACTAAAATAAAAACGTGGGGGCCCTCTGAAATCCTACGGCAAAGCATATCTTTATATTTTGTCAAATTCTCCAGTTACCTACGATTATAGTAAATAGAAATCCACACCTATTATACCTCTAGAAGAAAGTATTACAGCAATAGTTAGGTAATGGGCCCCACGTTTTTATTTTAGTCTAATATGACCGGGACCACCTATGTAGGTTTATAGGTAAGTAACAGTTTTTTTTATTTTCTAGTTTTCAGTGCTCATAAGATAAAACCGTTTAACTTAAAAGTTTTTTTACCGATTTTTTATTTGTATCATATTGAAGTTAATCTTTAATTATTGCAATTGTGTATCCACTAGAAGTGGATAATAAATAGCTTAACATTATTACAAATTACAATACATAGCTTTATCCTGTTTCAGATTTGGTCAAGAGACAGTGCAAGATATTGTAAGCAGAACTCAAGACGTATTTCAGACATTAAAAGCCATTCAAGTAAGTTTCTTTTGTACACATTAACACTATGACAATAAAAATAGCATTTTAATGTACAACATTAGGAAAATAAACTTTAATTAAGTAAAGGGATTTACGATAATTCTGTTTAACTTTTCAGCCGCCAAATGGTACACACAACGGTGAAAATGCCAGCAATGATAAGAAAGCAAAAATGCAAGAACAGCTGCGCACAATCAGACTGTTGTTCAAGAGGCTGCGGTTGATCTATGAGAAATGTAATGAGACATGTCAGGTAATGCTTATAAAATTATGCTACGAGATACTATATTTTATATTTACTAACTTCTGCTAGCACATGCATGCATAAAGTCCCGTGGGAACTACATTGTGCACACAAACTTAAAGTAGCTCATAGCCTTCAAAGGCTCTAGTCTAGACTACCTGTGTACCAAATTTCATTTGACTTTGTTCAGTAGTTTTCAGGTGAAAATTGGATAGACAGTAGGAGTATACACTCGAATTTATTTGTAACGATAATAACTAAATATTGAAATTACTGTAGTCATTTTGTGAGCTATTTAGTACCCTGATAAGTCTGTATAATCAACATCTTATTTAACTGTTTATAGGGCATGGAGTATACACACATGGAAAGTCTGATACCACTGAAGGATGAAGCTGAAAACAAGGCGTTGGACGAAAGACGGAACACTGAGTCATACAGGCTAGCTTTGGAAGAAAATAGAGAACTTACTGAACAGGTACAAATATTATCTTTTTAAACGGTTTTATTTAGCTTACCCTGTTTGTTTTATTATTTATTCTTGGGTCAAATTTAGTAATTCAAATTTAAGTACCTTGCTGTTGTCAGATTGATCTGAAATTTGGTACACACCTTTAATTCCGATGACAATACAATATCCTAATATCAATAACATTGTAAATCCAAGATGGCCGCCGGTACAAAATGGCGGATTACATATTTTTTCCACAACCCCCTCAATATGGGTATCAAATGAAAGGGCTACTCAAGTAGAATACTGTCAGCAACCCCAGTGGGGCCCAACAGGGCCAAGGCCTGCCTGGGCTGCGGGATTGTCCTGGTATTTAAAAGGCCTACGACGAAACACAACGGTTTTTAGTCAGTAAGAGTCTGGCACTCCCTGACCGCTGCTGACCCATATATAGAATGAGGAATATTCGGTAGGCATTTTCATTAAATACTAAAAACTAGAAAATAAAAAATCGGTAAAAAAACTTTTAAGTTAAACGGTTTTATCTTATGAGCACTGAAAACTAGAAAATAAAAAAAACTGTTACTTACCTATAAACCTACATAGGTGGTCCCGGTCATATTAGACTAAAATAAAAACGTGGGGGCCCTCTGAAATCCTACGGCAAAGCATATCTTTATATTTTGTCAAATTCTCCAGTTACCTACGATTATAGTAAATAGAAATCCACACCTATTATACCTCTAGAAGAAAGTATTACAGCAATAGTTAGGTAATGGGCCCCACGTTTTTATTTTAGTCTAATATGACCGGGACCACCTATGTAGGTTTATAGGTAAGTAACAGTTTTTTTTATTTTCTAGTTTTCAGTGCTCATAAGATAAAACCGTTTAACTTAAAAGTTTTTTTACCGATTTTTTATATTTATTAGAGTCAAAATTTACCGTCTTGAGAATCCCATTTATAGATAATTTGATCTTTTTTTATATGAAATTGGTACAATTGTTTTGTTGTGAAAGCTAAATACAACTACAAATTCGGATCAAACCTATACCACATCTTAATTGATTCTAACATTTTTTTTTAAATCTGTAAGTATATTTGTTTGGCATACAGAATTTATTCAAAAGTTTTACAAAATGATCTTATTATAGGGAAATATTAAAACTAGGTATCAAAATATTCATCCGCATCGCTGTCAGCTGGGATCGTGCCCAAAAGGCTGGCTGCATTGCCATATTCATAGTATATTTGTTTAATTCATAAATCAAAAAATATATGCACTTAATTTAAAAAAATTGCGGAAAATGTGAAGGTTAAATACCAACTCAATTTATTCTTGTAGTATTGGTTAGGAAGTAACAATATAGGTACGTATATTACTTGATTCCACCAGCGATTACACCAAGTCTGGAACCCGGATAAAAGTAGCCTTTAGGTCATCTATCTAAATCAGATAATTTTATAATATTAGTAGGTATAAATATAGATAATTTGTTTGCTTCCAGGTGGTGCTGAAAAATAAACAGCTGAAAGAAGTCATAACTAACTTGAGGACTATTATATGGGAGATAAATGTTATGTTGACCATGAGAAGATCCTAACTTTCAATAAAATCTCTAAATTAAGTAGTAAAAAATAATAATTAAAGAACATACTTAGTGGCTGTTTATTCATGGCCAAGAAATATGAGAAAGAGAAGAAAAGAACTTGATTATTATAATCCTTTACGAACTGTAATGTATTATGTTTTATATGAAACTTTCTTGTAAATAAGGTATGTAAAGTAGGTTGTTTTGTATTATTTATAAGTATAATATAAGGAAAAGTAAAAGTAAGAATAATTCCTAAGTAATTGTTTTATTGACTACTATTTGTTTACCGCCGGTTCACCCGTATCCCAGGGGAACTTCATCCCCTAAATGGATAAAATATAGGTTATGCCACTCATATATAGCGTAGCCTTCCAAGAGAGAAAATAATTTTCTAATCGGTTCAGTAGTTTAGTATTGATGTTGTCACAGCATGAAATCAAGTCCGTAGAAAATGTTATAGTAATATTTTTACGTTTTAGATTAAGCTGCCTGATTCAGTTTGTTGCGTCTATAAGCAAATCAAATGGAATTATACAATCAGATTTGCCAGAAAGCATGGCTGTTGAAATGATTAAACTTCTACTACATTGACCTCGCCTGTTCTATTCCATGTAAAAACAAATTAACTGACTGAAAAAATAACCACCACGCCAGTCCTACCTTGTCGAGCATCGGTCAAAGCAGGGTTATTATCAGTGGTAGCGAGTTCAAAACCGGTGTGCAGCCATCCGCTAAGGACAGGATGCAATAAATAAATGCACGACACATAAAAATAAATTATTTACTTCAGTAAACTTTGAGAGTATTTAAATACAACATGTCAAACGGCTACACATTGGATTAATAAATAACATCAAATAAATAAAGCTAATGGCAAGCTTTTAGGAAACTGAGTATTGGAAATTTGATTTGAGTAAAAATTAAAATTAACTTAACTAGGACTTAAGTACGTTTTATCTATCTACGTTCGATCGGTTTGGGGATGTCGGAGTTGGCTTTCTTTTTCTTTTCGAGGAGTTTCTTCTCGTAGGGGCGGCGGTCAACGATGTCGTCTGCGGGGGCTGGGATGTCATCAGGTTGGGGCTGATCAGCTTGTTCGGGAGTTTCTGGGGACGCTTCTACTTGCTTGCTAGCACTTCTGCCTGAAGGCAGTTCATGGAAGGCCTCGGCCAAGTCCAGGTTGATCTCCTCGAGCGGCGTGTCGCCCGACCTGATGTAGACTGGAACATAGCCTGGCACTGGCGGCAGGAACTGCCATTTTGGACGGGCCTCTGGAATGGATAGTGTTTTGTTAGATTGAGACGTTGAAAACAAGGATAACAGGATTAGAATCTGTCTCAGGGTGCTACATTAAGTTTGATTCCTAACGTGAGACACAGACGATAATTTGTTCGGTTTGAACCGCTTTATGCATCAGGTCTGATCAGCCTGGGTGCTAAGTTTGATTAAATAATAGTGAGCCAGTTATTTAGGAGTCGGGATAACAGACTTGTTTAGCATTTGAACCCCTTATCTTCTAGTACACCGTAATAACCTACTTCCTGAGGCTTGTCGCCCCAAGGCCAGTTTACAGTTCGATAGTAAAGCATTTTTTATCGTTGGCAATTTTCAAAAGTAGGACATTCGATGCAGCAGTCTGATTGGTAGGTTTTTTATTCGAAATAAAATTCAGTCGGTTATTTTTATATCACGTTGCAATTTTGTGCTACATAAAAGCTGGACAAAAGAAACTAGCCCAAATAACGTAGATGATACCGCTTTTAGTGCTTCTGAATGACCTTATTATCAGTTTTGTTTTGTCTTTCGCTGCAGACCATTCACGAGCGGTATGAACGGTGACCCCTATTTATTTATAAAATAAGTTTGAATAAAAATGTTTTTTCTGCAATTAGTGGGGGGTTGTTTAAGCGATTTGGGTGACTATCTGAAGAAGAAAATAAAATAATACTAGCTTCAGAGAGTGTTACACCCACTTCCCGCAACCGGATAAAAAAGCTACACAACTGCGTTTCATCACGTTCATTCAGCGTTTAATCCATAGATTTTAGATCCTACAGATAGTTACTAATGGCCCTATGACCCTATGGCCTGCTACCGCTGAGCATAACACCGTCATTTGTTAAAAATAATGACCATGGTATTTAAATTATTAGATACCTTTTGTTTTTTGCATATAAGTGATGCTATACAATTTCCTACTACTTCTGACCTCTAAACTATGATGGATGACATTGTTAATAGCGAAAAGTCATGACCGATTATACGTATAACAAATAACATATAATTTATAATTGGCATTATAAATAGATGTGTACTTTTTTGTTTGATTCTTGAGACACAAGAGGCATCATCTTTTATTAATTTCCAGCTAGTATTTTTTTATGGTTGTTTATTTAAATGTGGCTTCGTGTGCGATGTGGTTCGTTTCTTGCCAAACGTTCTTCCGTGACATGACAGTCGTGTTTTGCGTACGAAAACTAATATTTATTCTATTCACATCCACAAACAGAACTAGTTATCACACGCTAAAATCTACAGTCAATAATTTCGTATAAACTATCCCGGTAAAGAGTGGAAGCAAAATCATATGAATCTGCTTGCATAGACAAGGATGGCGGGATATCATGCACTGCACTCGGAGATCGCATGCATCCGCGCGTCGTAAATTTGCTAATACCTAGAGATAATGGCTAGGCCGGGGCTTGTTTAGGTCGCTTTGGCTCGGTCGTTCAACCTGACTATTAAATGCAGATGAAACCAGATATCATCTGCATATCGGCGTGCAGATAGGCCGTGCGAAGTCGAATTCACCTATTTCGTTTTGCTGCGAAAATTCAAGACGTTTTCTTACAATATTTTTTGCTAAATTCACCGGACTTTTGATGTGACTGTTATGATGATTAGGTGACCTTTTGGCAAGAACTTAATTAATGGAATCGTCAGTAAAGAGCTTTGTGCCGTCACAGCCATCTCTTTTTCCAAGAAGCTTAGCAACACTGATAAGAAATTTTCCCGCTAAAGATACCAAGTGCAAGATATCATAGAGTAACCTGTAAGTAAGGAGGTCACGAATGGTCACGATCCGTCCACTTGAGCGTTTGACGTAGAGGAACGTTTCTCTAGATAACTACAGACGTACAGGGGCTCACGTTTGTACAATCTAGCTGCTTCGATTAGACAATTGCTGCAATTCAGTGCAATAAATAGATTTTCTGCGTAGTTTGTTACCGATCTAGATCTGGGAGCTCTAAATTTCTGCACGTGTTTTGCCGTTTGATTTTGACATAATCGTATCTACAGTCTACTTATTAATCTTAATTATCAATACTATTTCTTAGTTTATTTAGATGTGATGTGTCATGTGGTGGCTGGTTACTGACCAATGGATGATTGGAAGTTTAGAATTTCATATTACTTTGGTAGTCCAAAGTAATATGAACCAAAGCTTTGAGGGCTGGAACTATCCAGCCCTCAAAGCTGGAAGGATGATGGTTAGGTGCTTGTATTATGGTAGTGAGCCAGGAACGCGAACGTAGGCATTTTCTGTCTAGCTAATCTGATAATTTAAGGTATGCCTATGCGTATTAAGTTACCCGTCCAAAGACAGTCAATCCTGACTTAGTCATGGTAGGAACAATGTTCAGATGATTGGGTTATAAAGATCTGATTGCTAACATTGAGCGTTATTCTTATTATTGTACGTACGATGTAAATAGTAGAGTGCAATTCAGTAATCCCCGAAATTGACATCTAAGGTTACTTATCTACTCACTCAGTATATTTTTTGTGCGGTTCAATTTTACTAACAAGGCTATTGTGTTGTTAACTCTGTGCTTAATTGGTAAGAATTAAAAATATAAAATGCTTTGCCGAGCAAAAAATTTGATGTTTGATTTTATATTATATTGGTGATTAATCTTTACAATCAATTTTATTTGTGTTCCCAATAGGTACATAGTAGGTACACATGAAGGATGTTATGCTTCCAATAGCAGGCAGACAGAGGCACCTACATAGTATAGAATTATTAGCCATTCAGTTTCCGAACTGACTGACAAGACCTATGTCATCTTTTTTTTTCCACAATAATTTTACGATATGTTTTGTTTGGCGTTAGAGGTTTTTATTAAAAGTGTCAATGATTTTAACAATAAATAATACCACGAGGTCTGTTTTTTAAAATCAACACGCGTATCTAACTTAGAATAGCTTGTCAGTAAAGAATGTTGTGCGTCCCTGCCGCAGCCTACTTGTCGCTTTTAAAATTGATTGCTCACATATTACAAGAGGTGGCTCAGTACATATGAGTAAAACCGTTAAAATTACTTATAAAATGTTCTAACTACTACCAGTTTCTGTGTTAGCATCACAGAGATGTGAATGTATGGGCGCACCGGCTTTCTAACGGTCAGTCCATCTCACTCAAGGCTGCGTTTTTGCTTGTCAAAATGCTAACTGTACCTACTTCATTTGTCCAGTACGTTTCACCTAATAAATCTTGTGATATGCATCTATTTTGATCTCTAATAGCTTGTTAATAAGGTCCAGAATTTAATGGGTGTTCTTCTTGAACTAGTGAAGGTGTCTCGTCCCATAAAGTTTTGAATATTTAGGCTTGACTTGTGTAGTAAGTATTTCATACATAATAAAGGGTGTACCTAAATAGTAAAAGTAGTAAAAACCAATGCAGTTTAAGATCTAGATTTAAAATTCACACAATTTTCCGTTATCCACAAAACGGTTATTTCTGTTTATTGTTAAACAGTATGCAAACAAAATATTATCAGTCTAGCATATTCAGACCGAAAACAAGTCGGCTAATACGCAGTTAAAACGTTTGAACTTAGGTAGATAGCAGGCATTTAACGGTCACCCACATACTGCGCATTACATTTTTTACAGAGATAGTAACAATTAATGAACGCTAGTATTAATTATAAATCGTTCCTCTTATAGCGGCAATCATAAAAGTCACGCGAGGTAAAATATTTCGCGATAAAAATAAATGGGCCAATTTATCGACCTTTAGTTAGAAAGAAGTACATATTTTTTATGCTGCGATAAGCCTTTTACGTTTTATAAAAAAAGTTTGGTTATTGAAATTAGATTGTAAATTCCACTTTGGACAGTCATACCACGCAGGGAGTCATACGTTTTCGGCAAACATTCGCTCACGATTTAATACAGCTTTCAGCAATTTAATTCAATTGCTTACTTAAATTAATTAACAAAGTGAAATGCATCTAGTTTAGCTACATGACCACGAAAGTGGGTCAATGAAGAGTCAAGTCGCGATTTTCTTATCTGTATAAGTCTAAACAACTTTGAATATATGGCGAACATCCCGACATTCAGAACTACGCTTGATTGAGACACTAGTAGCGATTTTTTTGTAGGTGTAATTGAAGCTAAATGATCGATAAGTCTGAAACGTCGATGGATTAGTCTATTGAGCTGTTGTTTTTGGAGATTAATGTTAACATTCATCATCTATCAATCATGACTTAACTTGCGATCATTAGTATGCAGCTGCAAGTTAAAAATGATGACGACAGCTTTTGGTAGTAAGATCTTTAATTTAACGCTTAAAATACACTACTCATAGGTACGTATGATTTCTTTCTTCTCTAAATTTCAAATTCAAATCTTAGAAAAGCGAATCCAACCGATAGAAAGGCGTCAGGCCTTTCTTCAACAATCGAGAGAATTTCTAGAATAAAATACGTAGTTTAATGAACAACTAGACAGTATAAAAGCTATATGAAAGCTTTTAATCGCGACGGGACGTAATATCAGTGTCATTGTCCTGTCCAGTGGTGTGTAACCCACCGACTCGACCGGCCCAATCGTGTTTGTTTTTGCATTATTATAAAATTCCTTCCATAAACTCTTCAAGCCCAACATTATTGCCATGTACACTCTCCATTGCTTTATAAGTTACTCAGCAATGAGCTTCGCTGGAACTTTCCTGATATTGTAAATGAACAACGGAATTATATCGCTTCCTCACCTGTCCACTATCATTACAGTTTTGCTTTTATAGTTTTTGTTTCTGGCAATTTTATTTTAACTACCTCTCTGGGTGGATCATTTTGGGTAGTGTGGTCATTCCTTGAATAAGCCTTCTTGGGTCGATGATATCATTTTCTTGAGATTTCATTTTAATTAAATCTCTTGCAAAAAATTACTTGTGGTTGAATGACTAATATTGATGAGCGATAAGTTTGCCTTTATTTTCCGTTAATAAGCAAGGTGTTTTTTTTCATTCACATGGGTACCCAGCTAGCAGGCCAGAGCACCAATTCGTGTCATTGGTCGAGAAGATAGTTTCACGGATATCAAGCAAGCAATACACAACCCGTTAGGAATGTCTTGTAATTGCGAACAACCATTTTATTTCTGTTTATCCGACATTAAAATTATGGGCAGTGCAGATGAGTCTAACTGTTCAAAAATACCTTAGATCGGTCAAGCGTTCGTAGGATTCCTTTGCTAGCCAATCATTAAGGTAGATATACATCCTCTTTTCTCGTTGTGAAGAGCCATAAGTAACTGGCCAGTTACTTTTAAATTAAAAAGATTTTAATTCTTACAGTGTTCTTTTTATAAATATGTAGATGCTGGCATACGGTATGCGTTTTATTATTGTTAATCATCTACCGTTTACTTAATTGCGTATGCTACTATAAAATAATTAATCGGTACATTAACTTTTTGAGTAAACAAACAAGGTACAGTATGTTAACCACGACCGACATGACACATAAACGTGAGTATCGCGTTAAAACCTTAAACTTTTTGGTTACAGTTCATTAATCAATTTGACTGTTCAATATCTAATTGGGTGGATGACTAGGTCAAAAATAAATTACGTTGTCATATTCATTTAGTGAAGCATCTAAAAATAATGTCACTTCCATTTATCGTTTTGATGGAATAATTGATTAAATTTTTTTATTGATAATATAAGCTAAATAAGAATCCAGTTTGATGTGAAAAATCTGTGACGTCATAGGTTGCGCTTACATACATATTGCAAAGAAAGTGACAGTTTTTGACAGTTAAATAAAAGTAATGAATTTGACTCGTTGGAAACTACCGTATTGGACAGCGCAGTTAATTAATAGTTTTATTCAATTAACCAGAATATGTAGGTACCTACGATTTAATAGTTAATATTGTTTTGTTCTAACAAAAACGATTCTGGAAGATTTATTTTTTATTTTATTTTTTTCTGATCTGACATCTTTAAGATCTGACGCCCTATTAAATATCAAATAGCTACTTAAACTTATAAAACTGTTTGTAAGAAAGATAAATCAGTATTCTACAGTATTTTATGAATTTCTAAAATGGTACAAAAACCATAACCCCAAAAGTTTATGAAACTTTGAACAACTTTCTAAGTACATATTTCGCGAAAACATATTGAATGGATATGAATGAATTTTAGTGTTAATGCCCATAACATTAGGAATTCAGGAAAATATGAACGTTTAATATTACTCTTAGTCCTGGTTTCTTGAATAGCATAAACTAGAATAGCAATGATATAAAAAAAAAAAACATTACACTAGATATCAATAACCGTCTTCAAATTATTAACCCATGACGATTAACGTCGTATTTCTTCAGTTGTGCTTCACAATCGTTAGAAGAATGCTATGGATAATACCTACTATTCAATAAACTATAGAATTATTCCTATATTTATGCAAATAAAAAAAAACAAACTTACTAGCTTGTCTCACGATCGCGGAAAAGGATCATCATGTCACGATTTGGCCCGACCTGATACTCTATGACTCAATCATGATCTATGATAATAGGTACGTACCTATTATTAATACGTCGTGAACCGTTTTTGTTCTAACACTTAGTAATTTAATACAAGCTTTTTTGCTCCACAAAATGTTTCTCGTTAAATTGATTACGGAGAGAACAAAAAGCAAATGCGTAAGTATTAGATTTGAATTGAGATTTATGTTTCTTTAATAGTGCATAGTCTATGTAACATGTTACATCATGAAGGTTTAATAGCCTATTAGAATAAATCGATTTCATGTATTGCTATGCTGTTGGCAAATTATAAAAGTGCATTGAACGTGTTTTTTTTTAATTATATAGGTACTTTTGTTGTTCGTGGTAACAGTGATATTTTTAATACATCTTTTGTTTGTGCCTTGATTAATTAATTTATAAAATCTTAATAATTTTAACATTCCTTATATAATTACGAAGAAATTAGATGAATCACTGAATATTTTCTTAAAGTGTAATTTTTTGCCAATTGCTCTCGATAGAATCACTAAATACACTTAATATATTTTTTTTTATTAAATCGGAAGAAATGACATAAACTAAAATTAAAAAAAAAATGAAACTCACCAATAACAACACAGTAAACCACACAAAGAACTATCAGCGACTTGTACATTCTGAATTTGAATTTTTTATTCGAACAAAAAAAAAAGAATTTAAATTTTCGCGGTACACAGGTGGCGAGCTACGCGTTTGGCTGTGGGCTAGCGAGTGATGAGCGCGCGCTCTCATAACCGGATTAAAAAGGACTGCATACTGCCTACTGCAATACTTGCACTACTTAACACTAGACCACTTATAGTACGGCTATTGTTCGTGAGAAAGTTATAAGGGTTACTTTCTCCTGTATTTTTAAATGTTCCATTTCCAGAATGTTCTGTAGAGGGAGATATTAGGTAGGTTAGGTTTTAGTCGGGCCGGTACTTTAATAGAGAGATCGGGTAATTGTTTTGGCCATAGCTTCATGGGTAAGAATGCTCAACTCAGCTCAACAATGAAATAACTTCTGAATAGCGGCTCAATTGATTCAGACGTTAGTTTTGACGGAATTTTTAGAGTGATCTATTTTTAATCTTAGACTTCCAAAAAGGAGGAGACTTTCAGTCCGATTATTTTTTACACCAGTAAACTATAAAGGGTCTGAAAATAATGCTTTTATTGCTTGCGAAAATTAATCAAACCTTACTAATTAGCTCTCTATCTAATTGATACTAATAACGTCACAAATGCAGTTGATATCTATTGGGTCGCTGACCTATTAAGATCTTAGGTAACGCACATGATTTTATTATGACGCTCTTCGTAAAGAACTGGTCCGAACAGTAGGGTGAGATGAGCCGCAATTTTTTGGTCTATGAGAAAAACTGATGAATTTTCAACCTTCTTGTTTTCTGAAGTCGATTGAAAAATATAAATTAGTTCTACTGAAAGATAAGGTTTTTGTCGACTGTTGTTATAAGAAGTGATTTGCTTTTCACAAATGGTATTTAATCATTGATCTAGTTATTAGAACTTACAGCTTGGCTGTTATAAAATTTTTAATTTAACCTCGTATATATGTACCCCATTCATACACACCAATACTATTTCTTTTATGTTATTAGTAGAACAATATATATTATAATACCATGTTGAATAATATGTAATACCATGTTTGTAATGTTGTTTTTAAATAGTGTTCAGTTCTTAGCAGTCGTAATAGGATAAGTCCCGTAAAGATAGTTTCAGGTGTTTTGAATAAATAAATAAATGATTTGGATCCTTTCTCAACAAATGTGGCATCAGCCAGAAGGTCCTTCAGCCTTAAGGTCTTCAAGTAGCCTGGAGAATACTGCCTTTCTCTGTGATTTTCTTTGTGTTCCATTCTTTGTGTTTGTAAACTGCTATTGTTTAATTGATATTATTACTTACCTCATAAAAACGGTAGACTGATGTGTAATCACATTATCTCTAGGCTGTTATTATAAGTGAGGACTTGTAATAGCCTCTATGTCGTCGTAATTTCTTCAATGGCGCCGATTTTATCAGGAAATAAAGGGCAAAATCTAGTTCTTACTAGAATCTGTCCATTGTGTGAATTGTTCAACATTTTGTAGCCATACTTCCCAACCGATGTAATTATGTCAACAGTTAGTTATTTACTATAATTTTGATTGATCTTTCAACTGTTCACAACATATTTTGGATAAGAAAAAAATCTCGATGATAACTGAACACAGCTTTACTTTATTTTTTTTTCGTAGGCTTTAAAGCCGTTATCACTTATCACCTCAGTGATTCATTGTAAATTTCCAACTCGTAGGTTGTTGTTTAATACACTGTTTAATATTATTGTCATTTTTATCTTAATTCAGTGTAACATTAAACTATAACCTCGGGGGTTTTTTCGCATTTTGGACTCGTTATCGTGTTTTGAAAATATTGCTAAGAAATACAATTAATCTAATTTTAAAGTGACTTAGGTAGGTATATAATATAGTATGACAATCTAGGTGCGTTTGCTTTTATATGCTTACATTCCAGTTGTTTGATATGCCTAACTTTGGGCGGAGGGAAAGCCTTAGGTATGTTCGGTCTTCGATATAGTACTTAGATCTAAAATAATAATTGTTCCTTACTCATTATTGTAAGAAACATTATTCGATTTGAAGTAGAATGAATGAACTTACTGTATCGTACATTTCAGTGAAACAAAAGCTGAATGTATTTTACGTCCTACGCCATGTGAATTGAATCGTTGAGTAGGATATCCATCTCCTGTAAAATGTAGGCACGAGTCTATATGCCTTGTACAAAGTGCATACTAGCACTTGGAAGTAAATCGGCGACAGCAGCACTACTGATTTTTTAATTTATTTAAATGAAACCGTTTTGATCGAAGCGGCAGCAGCACGTGCAGTCACCCTTACTTAGATATCAATGGCCTTACTACAAAAACTTTAACCCTTGTTTTACACTTGTCTAATAAAATTTTGGCTGCAAAATGAACCTTAAGTCAACGTCATAATTTGACATTTTTTTAGACAAGGCATAAACTGACGTTTAAAAGTTTTTGTGGTAAGACGGCAATTGTTTTCATGCAGTCGCGGCATGTGCGGTCGGCAGTTGCAGTCGACAGATAAACGTAACTTAAGAAATACTCATTATGAACAAGTGAACAAGACTGCCTCGTTGGTCTAGTGGTCGCAAGCGCGGCTGCTGTGCTCGAGGTCTCGGGTTCGATTCCCGGGTCGGGCCGAAATCGCTTTCTTAAACTTTCACAAAGCAGCTCGTAGTGTGGAAGTTGGTGATTGATTCACCCGTGCATCCGAGAGCACGTAAATGTCGGTCCTTCGCCTGAGAGTGAAGGAATAGGGAGTGTACCTGTGTCTGCACAAATGGTACTATAAAATGTCGTGCGCGTCAAGAAATCGGCCGTGGACGCCATTATGAACAAGTGGTAATATTAGGATATTAGTTGTAACAATGTTGAAATTGAAATATGTGAATAAAGTCGTTTATGGAAGGACTACATAAGTAGTCGATTTTACTCGTGGTTTTGCCCTGGGCTTGACTCGTAGTAAAAGTTGTTCATAATTTATTGTGGTTTTCCTTTACTGACCATTTCTATACTTTACCTGTTGCATAGATATGCCTTGTATGTGCGGAAAAGGTAACCTGAATTACAATGACGATAGAGTCATAAGGTAAACGTACCAATAGTCGTCGGATTTCGGAAATCACTGACTTTGAAGCGCTACTGTGTGTTAAATATTCAATAGAAAATGAAAATTTTTGCATGATTTGATAGAGTATTTATTCATTATTCTAAGTAACTAATGTTTTTTTAATCATTTTTATGGGTTTATATACTTATTAAGGCAAAAGTAAAAAAAGGGCGATTTGTACCAATAGTCGTCTGATTTGTACGGATACTCGTCAAATATTCCCAGTACTCGTCAACTTTTAGTGCTAATGTAAACTCTCTGCTCCTGAACATAAGGTTCAAGTTATGTACATTTTTTTTGTGCTTGAATTTGTTAAGCATACTTGTGCTCTCTGGGAATCACAGAACCAGTTTATAAAATATATGTTATATTTCTTAATCATAATAACCATGCAGTCATGTGCATATGTAGCACGAGTAAAATAATTACTTTTAAAATATTTAAATTGTAAAATAAAATAATTCGTATTCACAAAAATTAAAGCCACATTCATTTATATAGCTTTCCGCGAAATAATTACTAACATTCGTAGATATGTAGGTAAGGTTGTCATTCATCAAAACTTCTGAACTGCTTAGCGCATGCTAAGTACCATTTGCAAAAATCTCTATAGACAGTTCAAACTGTCTTAAAGGTATCAATCAAAAAATAAAATATGATTAGGACAACTAACCGTTCAAACCCAATAATAATAATATCTAATAAGCCCCACATCTGAGGCGGATGACGGGGAGTAGCGACCCCGCGGGTCTATATATCCGAGTGCTCCGGGGAGAGTATACTGTCCCCCATCTCCGGCCTGCCGGAGTGAAGGTCTCCCGCCTCTTGGCTTGCCTTCATTGGCCGACCAGAGTGGAGTCGCTAGAGCAGGGTTAGCAGCCCTGCTCGGAGGGTAGGTGCCTCATGGTAAGTGGCGAGTGGGCCGGTGATGCTGGACCCACAGGGAGCGCGTGATCTGCGTTTAAAGTCCGCCGAGGTATCCTCACCCTTCAGCCGCTCATGTACCTGTTGCCCTCTTGTTGCGATTTAGCGACTGATTTCCGGGGGCCCAGTAAGTGAGGTGGCGAGTCTCCACCTGCCATTTTAACATGTATTTTATACATTGTCATCGGCAGGTGCCATAATTCCTCATCATCATCATCCTCCGAGCCTTTTTTCCCAACTATGTTGGGGTCGGCTTCCAGTCTAACCGGATTCAGCTGAGTACCAGTACTTTACAAGAAGCGACTGCCTATCTGACCTCCTCAAACCAGTTACCCAGGCAACCCAATACCCCTTGGTTAGACTGGTGTGAGACTTACTGGCTTTTGACTACCCGTAACGACTGCCAAGGATGTTCAAGGATAGCCGGGACCCACAGTTTAACGTGCCATCCGAAACACAGTCATTGGTGTCATTGCAGGATACACTTAGAAAGTACATACAAACTTAGAAAAGTTGCATTGGTACTGGAATCGAACCCGCGTCCTCATACTTGAGAGGTTGGCCCACCAGGCCACCACGACTTTTTTTCTGGGTGCCATAGTTCCTAAAGTTTCGTATATCCTAATCCACTAGCATCCCAACGCAATAGCCCAAGTAGTTTTATCCATAGATAACAATACTTTAGCACAGAACCGGAGATTGTCCTTGGATTCATTTCTATAGTAGGTATATATGTATGTCGCAGGGATGTGATAAAAACGGGGATTTGATCAATTCCCTAAGGGATTTGATCAAATCACGGAGGATTTTAAAATAACAACATGATTTTATCTTTTCCCTAAACAAATCTAGTGAATTGAACAAATCCCTAAATTGGTTCAGTGAAATGACAAAAAACATGTCAGTTCTTGTCTTGTGCCTGAAAGAAATTCCTTTATGTAATTCACGATGCCACTAATCAGCTACATATTTTAATAAGTGATTATAACAAATAGGCATATCATACGCAACTAAAATATTTCTCTATGTTAAAATAACAACATGATTTTATCTTTTCACTAAACAAATCTAGTGAATTGAACAAATCCCTAAATTGGCTCAGTGAAATGACAAAAATAATTTTGCTGTGATATTTTAAAGGTTTATTTGGTAAGATATACCTACATAATTATGATAATCAGGTGTGTGTAATACAATTGATATAAAAAATCACCATTACTCAGAACAATATTTATTTTGAAAGAATGAACAAAAAATTCTTTAAAAAATATTTTAGTTGCTAAACACTTATTAAAACTTACATATAGCTGATTTGTGGCATCGTGAATTACATGAAACATTATTTTTCTTACAGGCACATCTATTCGTTTTGCATCGTGCGTGACAGACACCTACGACTTGCCTAGTGTTTGCAAGCGCGACCCAAATAAGAACTGACATGTTTTGTCATTTCACTGAACCAGTTTAGGGATTTGTTAAATTACTAGATTTGTTTAGGGAAAAGATAAAATCGTGTTGTTATTTTAACATCCTCCGTGATTTCATCAAATCCCTTAGGGAATTGATCAAATCCCCGTTTTTATCATATCCCTGCGACATATATACAGGGATAATCGTCGGTTTTGTGTCACCATTTCATTAAAGTTGTCTCAAAAGGGCGTTTTAAATTTTCTTGCTGCATCTGATGTTGTGTGTGTGGACCCTTGATTTACAGCTATTTCGCAGAAATGCAGTTATTTCGAACAAAAAGCGTAGTGTAAGAACAGTAAATTTTTGTTTGCGACAAATTGTAATCCAAGCGTAGTAGAAACAAAGGCTAGTGCTAGACCTACTTGTACCCAAAGCGGTAGATCTTAATCGAATGGCGGAGGCCTACAGCGGCCAATATATACTTGAAAAAATACTCGTAGGAAGTGTATACTCATAGAAAACAGGGGATTTAACCATTAAGACACATATGAATTGAATCGAATAACGTGACTGTGTACGTGCATCTAGAACCAGCAGAGTAAAATTTACCCCTAAGAAAAAGCTTAAAAGAAACGCAGTTTTATGAACAAACGTAGTCTAAACCTTAAATATGTTTGTTCTAGACAGTTATCAATATTGTAAAAGTCCCGATATTAGCTATTTATTCGCATTTTGTACTGTAAAACACAAAATATCCTCATTATGACGAGTTTAGGAGCAACTTTTGAGCATGTCCCAGTAGTCGTCATAATAATTGTAAAATTGACGGGTTTTGGGTCAAATGGGAGTTTTGAAGTACCAATAGATGTCACATTAAAAAAATAGATCTTCTATGTTAAAAGTATTCCAAATTGCATATTACACCGCTAGCAAATAAACTTAAATATCCAATTAAACAAAGAAACATACCACAGACCCCACTGGAGTTATGTAAATCAAAACACAAAACCACGTGCTGAGTTTCACTTTTGACAGCTGAACTTCACGAAAAAACGATTTTGTTAGGGCACACACGTTTCAAATAACATATCTTAGAAGCCGTGACTGTTAAAACCCCGTATTGTTATTTCAATTGTGCAATATATTATCAAGAATATGTTGATATATAAACCGGCCCATTTTAAGTTCAGTAGAAAATAATAATAAAAGTTTTAAGATTAATTGACGACTATTGGGGCATGACGACTTCACCCGCGTTTACCTTATTGTTTGTTTACAAACTGCGGCAAGTAATTTTGCGACAAACTATTTGCATTGAACAAATTCTATGCTTATCGGCGTATGCTTGAAGATATATTTTTTTCTGTACTATATAAAACAAGCTGTTTTCTGCTGTTTCACTCGCGTCCCGTGAAAACTATTTCCCATATCCGCGTAACAAATAGCCGATGTTAGCCGGCCATGGTGTAGCTCCAATTTGAAAGAATTTTCAAATCGTTTCAGTAGTTTTGGGTCCTTAAGGTACATAGAAAAAGAAAATTATTATGTATTGCGATGTATGCCGAAATATCACATCCAGGTAGCTGGTTTGTTGACCATAACAAGTTGAGATTGTCCTAGAAAGAGCTCTGAGAGACCAACTAAGAGGAATTGAATATTCCGCTACATGTCAACATTTTACTAGCCATAAAATATTTCCCATAATTCAAAATGTAACACATGGTAGCTAAACTGTATTTTCCTAACAATGTAACTATTCCGGTTCTGTACAAATACCGCTTTTCAATAAGCTTTTACATTCTCGGGGCCGCTCGGGCTGAAAGCAACGTGAAAGTCGACAACACAGAACATAAGTTAACTTTCTGCATTGCAACATAAAACATTTACTTATTAACATTGAAACCTTACCATAACGAGAGCCGTTTGAATGGTGCTGCTATAGACGTTGTCAATACCTTGGTGAAAAGTGATAGGGAAGTTTACTGTTATTACCAGCAATGGCGGCTCCGAATTAAAATTCTATAGTTTTATGCCGCTTTAGGCATTTTTTGTTATAAAGTTAATAGCTTATTACCAGTATACCAGTATCGATTTCATCGGGGTTTGGTTAAGTTTTCTTAAATAGAACAAGAGTGGCGGTTAGGGAGGGCTTCAGGTTCACACTGAGAAAACATAGGCGTGAGTTGCACTGCGCATTGCTCAGTGCTTGTATGCACCGGTTTTCATGCATTAATACCTACATAAATAGACATATAACGGAACAACACAAATACAAAACACCCCGGGCTTCTTTGGAGTGCTGGCCCTAAGCTTGTTTCAGGTTTCAGTCACAGTAACTCTTTTTCAACAATTCCTCCAGCTCCAGTAATTTCAGTATTCAGGTTAACAACTAAGTATATTGGTAAGGTTAATTACCTACTTATTTTACTACGAATCGCTACAGTTACAAATTGGAAGTACCTAACCCGTATGATTGAACTCTTATCAATATGTAAAGCTTGTTTATTTTACCTATATGTATTTTTAATTTGTGTTGATAAGTAGGTAACTTTTTACATTAGTTTGCCCTAAATACAAAAAAAAAACATTCTGACTTTGGAGTACCTACTTATAATTTAATTAGGTATTCAGATAGACTTTCACGTTAATAAACAATACTAAATAATACGAAATAACAGAATTTAATTTCATCATAACATACAAGCAAGATTAATAGTAATGTAGGATGCGTGTTAAAACACAATAATATACAATAAGTACCTACTTACTCGTACATATGTAAAACAAAATGGCGACAAATTATACTGATGTAATATAATTGTCAACTTTCATTCCTACACAACGCAAATGTACGATAAACTGAACAGGGGTTTCCGTAGTAGATATAGATTTAGTTATCCGAGTCTTAATTAGTAATTACACTTGTTTATGTTCATTTGCCCTTATAAAGAACAAAGTGAAAAGCACTTAAGAATTTCCCTTCTTTAATTAATTTCTGAAAGTTAAAATACCTATACAGCGGCGGCCCTAGCCATTGCGAGGCTACGTGCGGCAGGACTATGCGAGGCCCTTTGTCCTGCGTGAAAAGTCTGTTTTGCGAGCTAGGAGTTTTTTTCTTGTCAATAGAATTGGAAAATAAAGCACCCGCGAGCGAAGCGAGCGCGAAAATTTTTGAGTTTTGGGACATAAAAGTACTCTAAATATGTTAGAATGAACAGTACCGACAAGTGAACAGCCGCGAGCGTAGCGAGCGCGAATTTTTTTAAATTGCTTGTTTAAGGACTGTCAAATTAAACTCGGAATTAAGCACAAATAAAAAGAATCCGTGACTGGATCGAGAGCCAGTTGTTTTTGTTACTTTGGTGTTCCAACTTTTTGTTAAATTGAGAACTCAAAAAGTAAACGGAGATGAATTATAGGTATATAATTTTCAATTATATTTTTTTTATATTAGTGTGGGCTGTAGCGCGAGGCCCCCCCAAGCGCGAGGCCCTGTGCGAAGGCACAGTTCGCACACCCCTAGGGCCGCCACTGTACCTATATAAGTTCTGAATTTACCAACCCGCTATTACCAAGCGTGGTGCTTACCTAACGCTCAATCCTTCTCGATGTGAAAGGTCTGTGCCCAGCAGTGGGACAGAAAGGCTGATGATGATGAATTAATTTCACGAATGCAGGTCTATATCCCTCAAACTAAAGTCAAAAGATGTTCTTTGCACAAAGGCGATTATCATAAGTGAGACGTTGATTTTCATGAATTGAAATCGTGCGTTAAAGTTCAGATCTGGGCCATTCTATCTAAGTGCTCGTATTAAATGTTTATTTTCTAATTCTAAAAGCACACAGTCATTAACTTTCTTGATTCATGCGTAGCCTTATTGTTATAGATATAGCTTACTTTTGATGAGTATTTATGATCACCTGTCGGCTACCTATATGGCCTGTTTGGATGCGCAAGCGACGGATGGCGGGGGCGCGGTCAACGATCGCTGGCGGGTCGACGCACCTTCGGGGCCTTGCATCGGCCTTCTTGGTGCAACCCTCATGACTTTGAGTAGGTTCTTACCAGTCAATTGTTTAGCTTGTATTTTAAACTTTTTTCGTAGTTAGTAGTTCGAATAAGGATACGGTTCTTAGAGTAGAATTGATTTGCGTTTACATTTTTTCTGAAAGTGAAAAAGTGATGTGTTCCTTAGAGAAGTTAAAGATCCGCAGTTAGTCAACTACCTATATCTTAGTACCTACAATATAAAATGTTCTTTCTGAAGCAAATCTACATAATTTCAACCATTATAGCATTTATCCTGAAGATTATGCTTTGCAATGCATGACTCTTTGCCCATAACGGCCAGTTTCAAATCACCAATTCGCATTAGCTATGAGCACTTGTCTGTTCAAACAATATATGTAAATTATTTAACACTTAATAAATATTGGTTCTGCCGAACATAAACGTCTGTTTTTTATTTCCAATAGAATAACCATTTAGCTGTCTGCTCGAGCGCAACAAAACAGACATCTCTATGACCGCGATAGCAATGAGCTAAAGGTGAAGGATCGGAGTTTCATAAGTAGGTAAGCATGGGCGTAGCCACACTGGGGCAAGCTGGGGCACTTGCCCCACCCTGGGCCCTGGCTCTGACCTATAAGATGTCTGATTAAACAATGTTTTTTTTACTAACTCTAACTAACAACATCAACAATCATATGTACTATCCGTAAGTTATTGCACAAAAAAATTGACGACTTTGAAAAGAGCGCGATTAAAACAAAATGCACGCTCGAGTTCCCGAACGTGCGCGGTGCGCGCGTCATTTGAAAGCGAGCCGTATTCCCTAAAAGTTGCTGCGTAAAAATAGTTGCTATGTGGCGTAGCGAGCCGAGCCGTCCATCTAATCCAAAAAATAATGCATTGAAGGAGATGGAACTGGTAAATGTGATCAAAATTTCGGAAATGCAATTTTATCCTAGAGTAAAAACCGTGCTCGCTATTTTGCTTGCCCAGCCATGTACGACCTGTACAATAGAACGATCGTTTAGCACAGTGGTTCTTAGCCGGTGTATCTATGCGAGCGAGGGGCTTTTCGTATGGACGTAAATCGGGTGTGTCGTATTTAGTCCCCCCATTCATAAAATTGTATATTTGGACGACATTTTACGTAGTTTTTGGATTTGAGTCTTAAAAAATAATTAAAATTCCGCGCTCGCTTCGCTCGCGTATTCAGAAACTATATTATTTTTGCATTTGTCAACAAACAAAAAGTTAAGTACGTTTGGCCTAAATTTTACGTAATATTTGGTATAAGTTCGATAAAAATTTCGCGCTCGCTTCGCTCGCGTATTCAGAAACTATATTATTTTTGCATTTTTCAACAAACAAAAAGTTAAGTGCGTTTGGGCTAAATTTTACGTAATATTTGGTTTAAGTCCGATAAAAATTTCGCGCTCGCTTCGCTCGCGTATTCAGAAACTACATATATACCCTTACTTTTGGCTTTTGTCCTGTGTGTGATTTTTTATATTCTGTACCTGAAAATATAAACCTCTTAAATTAAGAGATTAACAAGTTTGAGATTAACGGCTCAAGATACAAAAAAATAGGAGGCCCCCCCCCGCCCTCCCCCGGGGGATAGGTTGACTGCTGCCCCACCCTGAGCCCAAAGCTGGCTACGCCCATGTAGGTAAGATAGGTACAATGTCAACATTGGAAACTTATAGATTAATACTTAGCTTGGACAGTCACTGCATGTAAAACACTGCTCGGGTTAGACTGGACGCCGACCCTAACATATGTAGTTGGGAAAAGGCATGTCAGATGACGGCTTAGTAGCTTGACTAATGATAACAGTTATCCCATGCAGAGATCGTAGGGGTAATGGGAGTTGATTACCAAGGAAGTTACTAATATGTTTTCGCAGTTCCAATTGCATCAGTGAGTGTCACGGTTGCAGGATTGAAATTCGAAAGTGTTCTTACGGCGCGGCCTGGAGAACAAAGAGCACCATTCATTTTTCATGTCCAAGAGGGGGCACCCGGGACAGTGTCCCTGTTCTCTCCTAAAATGACCGAAACAAATGGTAGTTTTGTAATAAAAGTGCCATCTGAAATGTTATCGCTTAAACCTGATTGCTACAAATTATGAGGACCCTTGTACCGGTGACGGTTTCTGCATAGTTCATACCTACTCAAATAATCTTCTGCGTGAATAGGTACGTCAATGATAGCCATGGTACCTACAAACTACTCATGGAATCGTTTGTTTTTGCGTATTTTAATGTAATCTAGGCTTTATAAGTTATTTAGTAGCCTTTATTCATGTAAGTTTAGAGGTTGCTACAAAAATGAGGTGGCTACCCCAATAATTCAAAGAACTTTAATTTTTTAACAGAAAATGTTTCAATTTATCTACCAGACGTCTACGCAATTTGATAAGAGTTAAGCTACGTATTAACTTACTGTGGAAAGGTTACCTACGTCTCAGAAGGGAAGTTTATCTTACAAAACTTGTGATGCAGTGACGTGAAACTTTATAGTTATCATCGGAAGAGAATATGAGTGCATTTAATACCTATGCTCTTAGATATTGCAATTTGAAGTGTGTTCAACTTCAGATCCCCAGTACTTTTAATCCTTTATAGATGTGGTTACTCGAGAAGTTATTCCAATTTTACTGATGGGGTATCTCACTACAAGTTTCGTTATATTCTGTCAAAAACTTAATATCTACTGAAGGGAATAATACTCGGTTTCCCCTGAAACGTGATAACTTTTTAACAGCAGAATGGAAAATCGACAAATTATTTATTTTAGCAAAAGATCGTGGTACCTACCTATGTTTTCCTGACCAACCGCGCCTTGACAATTGAAAAACACTGCAAATATTGCAAGTTAATTGAATTAAATGTTTTGACTTTGAATTAAGAATATGCAAAGACGGAACAATAGCAAAACAACTCAAAACAACTAGTCTAATTGTTTTATCTAGTGGAGGATTTTCAAACCGCAATAAAACCATTATTTAATTAAATTACTTCAGCCGTGGGAAGTTAGTGTTGATTTACGAGTATCGCGAATTATTTCCAGGGTTTGTAGAGGTACATGAAATAATTATATCATACCTAATTCAAGTAGCTGTTTTTGTTGCTGCACTTTTTTAGCGGGAAATCATGGAATGACCTCACCCGTTGTGGGAGCAGCGTGCCTCACTATGTTCCTTCTAGAGCCCTTTATGAACCAGGGCCGCGTTAACTCTTTCGGACAACACCGCAATCCAGAAGTTTTCGGCTCTGCATCTTGAGACGGCTAAGCGTGTTCTTCACGAATATCCTTTTCTAGTGGAGTAGTGAACACATGCGCAAAATGTTTGTAGCTACTGTTTTTATGAAAACCAACAAAAGTTTATGCTATGATATCACATCAAGAGGACACAGACGCGAGGGATCAATTTAATTGCTACCAAGAAAAGAGTATGTTACTTGTTGTATGTTTGTCCTTTATTTACAAACATAACTTCAGTTCCAAACCCTAGAGAGTCGAAAAACTAGTTTATTTGTAAAAACGTTTAAGGAATAATAACATCGGCCTTAGATATATAAAATTATACACTAGACTTTCAAAAGTAATCCTTCAACTTCAATCTATGAAATAATATAACGCCTAAGAAATCAGGATATTTGGATTCACGGAAACAATAAAAGCTCAAATCTTCCTAGGTTGTAAATTGTTTAACATGTTGATGGATTGGATAAATATCGAATATTTAGTTTTTTTCTTCATTATTCTTATTATTTATTAATATAATGTTATTGATCGTGAATCCTCATAAATTAGCATAATTATATATCCAGTAATAAACCACACGTACCTAAGTATTATGAAGCTGGTTTTGATTTGTTAAGTATTAGGTACCTAGTTCACGTTTAACCGTGATGTTTAAATAGGTACGAAACAACTACATTATGACTGACAGAAGGTGATATAAGTACCGACTACACAAGTTATTGTTCATATAGTCCGGTTAAGCAGTACACGGCCTCCTAGACTGAACTGCGAGATGCCATAACAAAAAAAAAAATATATTGTTCATTTTATACTGTGATACAGGTCGTCGTCATCGTGTCAACCGAAAGATGTCCACTGCTGAACCAAGGGCTCCCCCGAGGTGCGCCAATTTGGTGGATCTTCAGCAACCTGTATCCACAACTTCCCGCTTTGATAGTTACTATTTTTAGCAGGTACCTATTTTTAAATATAAAAAATGTGAAAACGCTTTTAACCTGTTTACGTATGTGCTCTCATCTAAGCAGGAACTTAAAACCTAAGCTTTAGGCGAGAAGCTTGCGTGCGCAATCAGGGCTATATTTATTTCGCAATTCCAGGGAACGATTTTATTCAAAGAACTACACAACTATCTTTTGTATTTTATTGAAACTTCTCAGAATATCACATTAAAATCCTGACCATTTAATGTAGAATGTAATTAATTGGCTAGGTTGGCCGACGATAACCCTTCGGCTGACTTTGATATTCCTCGATTATAATAATTGAACTAAATTATTGTTGTTTGAAAACATAATGGATATTAAAACGCGGTTATTCTTGGACTGAATGGAGTTCGTGCATGATATTTAAATGCGCATGTACTGAGTTATTTATAGAATGTTGAGATAACGTAATTAGCCAGTTGAACTGTAGACAAAAAGACAGTTAACATCTTTTGAAAAGAATATGGTATACAGGAGTATAATATTTTGTTAAATCAAAATTAAAATCAAAACTCATTTATTCAAACATGGCTGCAAAACAGCACTTTTCGAACGTCAAAAAATAAAAATACATAAGACAGCCCCCAAAACGCCCACCCTTCGCCACTTCCTATATGTTATCCTCAAATGTTGTTGATAATTAATTTTTAATTAGGTTTCATCAAAATACAATTGCACTCGTATGAAATAATTAAGCTAGCTCTTTAAGACTTTATACGAGTGCAGTTTAGGTAATATAGTAGAGGTACCTAAGGTATAATTATCAAAGATTAGCTACATCAAGAACATTGGTTCTTGCTTGGCTGTGAAATCGAAAAGCATATTCAGCTCAAACAGTTCCACAGGGTAACAACAACAGTATTGTATATTTTGTCAGCTGAGGTCCTCCTATAAGACTAAAATGTAATTTTGAACTTCATATCAATTTTAAGCTGATACGCCTACAAGTTTATAACGAGCGATCACTATTAATCCCACAGCGTAGATAAGCTATTCTTAACGTTGCAGGCGCTTAATTATCATACTTTCAGTAGGCGTTAGGAAGCTGCTAGTAATATGTATCTGTTAGCATCTATATATATATATATAAGTAGGTTGCTTCTAAAAACAATTAAACCTCTTCTATCCCAAATTAAATGTACCCTATATTGCGACCAGCATTGCCGATTGATTGTACCGAATCATAGCCTAGAAAGCCTAGGTATAAAGCAATGCTACGAATTCTGAGTAATCGATTCAGGCTAGTACTACTGTATTTTGGCCAACAGTCTCGATGGTAAGCGTCTAGGTCGTCACACCATCTCTTCCAGGGCCTACCCCGTCTGCAGTGTCCTGCGGTATCCACTGGATCTACTTTACTGACTTTCGGTAAACGAAAATAGTGTTAGAAAATCTCAGCGCCGGATCTAGGGGGGGGCAAGCCGGGGCCCATGCCCCGGGCGGCAAATTCAGGGGGCGGCAAAATCAGGCGGCTGCCTGATTTTAAATCCTACTTCACAGATTACCATAATAGTTACCTACAGGGCCGTCTTAACCTACGGGGCAGAGTGTGCGAATAACCCGGGCGCCTCAGTCTCAGGGGCGCCGCGGGGCGCCCCACCACCAGGAAATTTCGATGAAATTACACCCGTTTCATAAGGAAGTTCCATTGTATCATGATACTGACAAGCAAAGTCTCTAAAAAAGTCGCTTTCGCTTTATTTAATTGATCATTTTGATTATTTTTCACTTTTAACATCCTCCAACTAAGTGAAAAAAATTTCGCTCGCTACGCTCGCGGCTAAATGACATTTGTGTACTGTTTTTCTGATGGTTTATTATTTTTATTGACGCACCGAATCATGGAACACAAATGGCACTCGCTCTAATCACGGTTTCTTTCTATTTGTACATAATTCCCTGTTTAATTTGTGAGTCTTCAAACAAATAACTTAAAAGAGTTCGGGCTCGCTACGCTCGCGGCTACTTGTTGCTTGACTTTGTATAATGTACCTGCTTAATCAGATACTTTTGTGTCGTAGACTCAAAAAATTTCGCGCTCGCTTCGCTCGCGCAATATTACACAGACATTGCTTTCATGGGCGTAGCCACACTAGGGCAAGCTGGGGCACTTGCATACATTTTACGCAGTTTTTGGTTTTAAGTGTTAAAAAATAATTAAAATTTCGCGCTCGCTTCGCTCGCGTATTCAGAAACTATACTATTTCTGTGTTTGTCAAGAAACAAAAAGTTAGGTTAGGGCTAAATTTTGCGTAATATTTGGTTTAAGTCCGATAAAAATTTCACGCTCGCTTCGCTCGCGTATTCAGAAACTGAATGCCCTTGTTTTTGCATTTGTCAACAAACAAAAAGTTTAGTACGTTTGGGCTAAATTTTAGGTAATATTTGGTTTAAGTCCGATGAAAATTTCGCTCTCGCTTCGCTCGCGTATTCAGAAACTATATGCCCTCATTTTTGCATTTGTCAACAAACAAATTGTTAAGTACGTTTGGGCTAAATTTTACGTAATATTTGGTTTAAATCCGATAAAAATTTCACGCTCGCTTCGCTCGCGTATTCAGAAACTGAATGCCCTTGTTTTTGCATTTGTCAACAAACAAAAAGTTTAGTACGTTTGGGCTAAATTTTACGTAATATTTGGTTTAAGTCCGATGAAAATTTCGCTCTCGCTTCGCTCACGTATTCAGAAACTATATGCCCTCATTTTTGCATTTGTCAACAAACAAATTGTTAAGTACGTTTGGGCTAAATTTTACGTAATATTTGGTTTAAATACGATAAAAATTTCGCGCTCGCTTCGCTCGCGTATTTAGAAACTATATGCCCTTGCTTTTGGCTCTTGTCCTGTGTGTGATTGTTTATTTTCTGTCCCTGAAAATATAAACCTCTCAAATTAAGAGATTAACAAGTTTGATATTAACGGCTCAAGATACAAAAAATTGGAGGGCCCCCGCCCTCCCCCGGGGGATAGGTTGACTGCTGCCCCACCCTGAGCCCAAAGCTGGCTACGCCCAGGATTACCTTGTTGACTTCATAGGTCAAATCCACGCTGTCTTACATTTTATAAATCAAACATAGCAAAAAAAAAATTTATGGAGTCCTAAAAACAAAAAAGTTTGCGCCTCCGACTGCTTGTTACTTTATAGCGCTTTTTAAAACTTATTAGCTTTTTGTGTACATTAATCTGTCTCGACTTTCATAACATAAACCTGGCCAACTGTTTGAGCCTACAATGATTTGGACACATTTTTTTAAGTCCTTTACCTACCAAAAAAGTGACTTTCGTTGGTGGAAAAAAGCATAAATAGGCGGGGCGGCATTTTTCAGTTTTTGCCCCGCCTAAAAAAAAATGAAGATCCGGGGCTGGAAAATCTGTTTAGACGGGAGAGAAATATTAATTCAGTACCTAGTTACTCAGCTAGATTATTAGTAGGTAAATACTAAAATAAAACTATGTAATTAAATAAATACGCGATTTTTACAATCTTTGAAAGTACGTACAGAAACGGAGCATGAGAAACTCCATAGCAACTCTCTCAATCAGGACTGTTCAATGAACTCATAATTGTTTTTTGAATACAAATGACCAATTTCTACTGTGATTAAAGTCTTTAGAGCAAGTTTGTAAATGTATTTAGAAATTAAGAAATAGCTATCTAACTGGTTATTTTAATTATTTTTAATGGTCTCGTAAAAAATAGAGTTCATTCGTATTTGGCCATTTTCTGGAAAATCTGATGTTAGTTTTTCCTTTTTGGGAGATACAAAAATGTTTCTACGGTTTCCAAAAATAAAATTGTGCACTACAAATACCTACTAATCTCACAAAAATATGGAACAAGTTTTTTCTAAAGAATTTCCTTCAAAAGGTATTTTGTCTAACTTACACGTGCTTAAGTTATTTCTCAACATTTCAAGTTATGCTCCAAGTTATTTAACATCAGGATTTTCCTACAACTTTGTGGTTTTTACAATAATAATCGCACATTCTTGTTTACTTCGCACCGATGTTACTGAGAATCATGATATTGTGTAGTAAATAGGTATCAGGTGTAGTAATTATTGATGAGATCAGGGTGAACGCCTCTTATTAGATAAAACCATAGATTTAGCATCCCATTTGTTTGATAGATCGGCAATACGTGATAGATAACTATATGAGTCCAAAAAGCGGACACTCTTGTGGCATGCTGACTGTTGAGGCTCATTTATCTAAAATGCAAAAACAAAAACACAATCGATAGTTTAAAAAAACTTTTTTAATGTTCAATTATCACAATGAAAATTTACCATAAATACCGATTTTAAAGTGTAAGAAAGCAGGATATATCTAGACACACGAAAAGTCACTGACTGATGTATTAAAATTTTGGCCACATTAAAAATCACTCGATTGCCGATCTATCTACTATTCTATATCTATGGGTAAAATAAAACAATGTAAGTAATTGATCGCTATATTGTTATCGTTGGTTTTTTCAAAGGAGTCCAGCCAGCCTTATGGTCACGAGAAGTGATGATCAATCAGTTATCCGCCATCTTGAAATTATGACGTCATATAAAACCCATCAGACCTTTGTATGAAGTCAGCACGACTTTATATATAACCTTTTTGTGTAAAACCTTATATTGTTTTTTTCTGTGTTTATGGCTATAAATATTAATTGTTATAAAAATATAAAATTATGTTTGAGCTAAGAATAAGAATGACGTTAGAATATTAATAACCTTATTGAGGAAAAATTGCGATGACCTTTTAATTTTAAGTCAAATATAATTTATAGTGTTAATTTTATATTTGTTTACTGCGGAGTTAATAATATTGGTGTTTGCTAAATATAAAAGGCTCCTCTGTTTTTTGTATGTTTTCTTATATTTCAACAGGAAAAATATCTATGTACAAGTATCTAAGTAACTCATCAAGTCATCAAAGCGAATCATGTTTAACTCAACAAAAAATTAATACAATTAGCTCATGATAGTCTACATTGTATTATTGTATAATCATCGAGGTTTTTTATTCACGACTACAAAAAAAAAACAAGAAAACAACGTTCTCACGTTGGTATTTGAAGATTGAACCCATGACCTTAAGCCTAAAATAGTAAATATAGCTATATGAGCTAACTAGCCATTTCCCGCGGTTTCACCCACACCCCTTGAGAACTCTTGCTCGCACCCGGATCAAATATAACCTACGTACTGTTCTTTCGAAGCCTTTAGGGACACACACAAACAAAACAATTGTTCCTCTATATACTAATACTATGTATGTATGTATGTATGTAATACTATGTAGGTAGTAGTATATGTACTCAAGTGAAATAAAACAAACAAATAAGTAAAAAAAAAACTGTATTTCGATCACTTATCAATATTACAAGTATATGCATGTAACAATAGGTTTTTCTGGCAGAAGTTATACCTAACAACATATTACTTGAAGCTGATAATCAACAGTTTGACTCTTACCTAATATTATGGCATCTTTAAGTAATAGTGAAAAAGTAATATAACAAAACATTTGACTATATCGAAACATTTACACCTGAATAAACCTTCTCACAGAATTTTCAGAAAGGAAAGTCAAAACAAAGTTAAGTTGGTCTATTGATTCACAAACTAGTAATTTCACAATGAATTTTCTCAAGTACATTAAGTAAATTGTTGTTCAATAACTTGTCTATAATTACATGTATATAGAATAGGTTGTAATTAAAGCTATTTGGTGTGTAGCGAATATCGTCCGGTCACCGTATAATCACAGCTTGTACATTGCACTTCGATACACTACTGCTTTTCATGTTGGTAGTACTCCGAAGTTAGCGTTTCTTGCTGAAATACAAAATAATAATATGTTTAAAATTTGCACAGGTTTCATAAAAAAGTGGCAGCTATAGAACTATCATCACATTTTCTGTTCATATCTATATTGCTTAGATTTTCGAAGGAAATAGGCATGATTTGAAAAATGTCTTGTATGCTTTGCTAGTATAGGTAGGTAAATATATTTAATGATCTTTAATTTTTCTCTAATATACTTACATACGTCTTTCAATAAAAACGTCTCAAAAGAACATATCATGAAGTCAGTGCGCTGACTTCAATTTGTCAGTCATTGTCTCTGTGTCAGGACAAATTCATTTACTAGCCCTCTTTGATAACAGCAAAGTCGATCATATAGTAATATTTTCGGCAATGTCATTTGATCATAACCTAGCGGTTTAAAAAGTATTATATTCACAGTCGTTAATCGTTTTACCCAGTCTAATTTTAAGTGAGAATTTATAATTATAAAAAGTAAAGTTCCCTTACCCATATCCACCGGCATTAGCAGTAGCCGTGGCAGTAGCGGTAGCCGTTGCTGTGGCGGTACCACCTCCATAGCCGCCTTGACCTCCACATCCACCACCGCATCCGCCATGTCCACCGTAACCTCCTCCATTTCCACCGTAACCTCCGTTGCCTCCGTAACCGCCATTGCCTCCATAGCCGCCGCCATTGCCGCCGTAGCCGCCGCCGCCTCCGTAGCCACCGCCGCCGCCGCCGCCTCCGCCGCCACCGCCTCCGTAGCCACCTCCGAAGCCGCCTCCGAAGCCACCGCCGCCGCCACCTCCGTAGCCGCCGCCGCCTCCGTAGCCTCCGTTTCCACCACCGTAACCGCCGTCATAGCCGCCACCGTGGTGATGGCCGCCACCATGACCTGGAACATAAATGTACATCAGTATGACATATTGAGAAAAGTTAATGCCTTATTGGTAAGTCAAAAATTTAGGATTGTTGGTTGGATCACTGACAACGTATAATTTAAGATTGCAAAGTCAACGCACTATTAGATCATGTACTGGTCATGTATGAAGCATCGTTAATTATAATATACATACATATGGATAATATACAATATGCAAAAGCAGCACTACTGTTGCGGGTACTTTTATCGTTGAATTTGGAACATGAAGTAGACTACACTCGAGAATGACGGAAACATCTATTTCTGAATTTCCAGAAAAACTGGTTAAATAACATGCCTTAATTCCAAAAAAAATTGAAGTTTCTTGCTCCCTAATTTATTTCGCAAAAAAGCGTTCTAAAAGCTCAAGACAGTGCGCGCAAAAAGCTGTGCGGTGCATACCCTGTTCTTTCACCACTTTAACAATGATTGTTTTGGATGGTTCTTCGTAGCCGCCACCGTAGCCCCCGTGGCCACCGCCGTAGCCTCCTCCGTAGCCCCCTCCGTAGCCACCTCCGTAGCCCCCATCGTAGCCACCCCCATGACCCCCGCCAAAACCACCGATGTCAATTCCACCACCGAAGGAGATGCCTCCTCCTCCCAGACCTAAGAGTTTCTTCTTCAGCAAGTGACGTTTCTGCCTGTTCAATGTTCCAGGCTGCTCTTGATCTTCAAGTTTCTGCGAACAAACAATTAAAATCAATTATTGTGTTCACGTATGCGTAGGTACCAAGAAAAGCCGGTCGGTATTTTAAACTTGAACTTATAAATATGTAAACAAGTTTGCTAACGTGTTTAGTCGACTGTTTATTATTTAATAGCTTAATAACCTACTTGTAATATGAGCATTTTAAGAACCAGTATCTTCTGGTTTTATAACTATTATATCAATTTGCATCATCTTAATTAGTATGAAAACGTCCAGACAACTTCAAGCTAGGTCTTGTAGAATGTAGCACATAAACAGGGTTTGTTTTAGTGAAAATTGCAGTAAGTCGTCTAACGACAGTTAATGAATAGTTGTGGTCTGGTATTATCTGGACGGCATGTATCTATAGATAGTCATTAACGATCACGTTTGGGTCCATGACATCTGCTGTTGACCGTAACGGTGACTGGGTGTAATTATGAATTAGCACTGAAAATTATAGGGGATGACATTCAATACGTTCAAGTTCTTCATGTTCCTACCTCTCTTTTGTTTTTTTACTAGCACACCCGTTTTGGTTGCGCCCTGGATATGCATGTATGCTTGAACCATCTATATGAATTATATATTTTCATGAAAACCGCATGAAAATCTGTTCAGTAGATAGATATTGATATTAACTTTGTTTTTATTGTAAAGTAGTGATTTAAGAGTTTGTAAACCCTGCAAACTTATTCCGAAACTGGTAAATTATTTTCGGGCTCTTAAAAATAAAACTGTACCCAAAAATATTTTGGATCTTCTCATGGCAACAACACAAGAACTCAGCAATAATTACCTGAACGTAAATAGGCTTCGGGTTTCCTTTTAAGGACTTAGCCTCGGGCTCCAGTCGCGCATACTGCGGGTTTGCCTGAGCAAGGAGTACGAGTATTGGGAACTGCCTTGACCTCGTCGTGTCGTGCGTCCTAGAGTCCCGGGGCGGGGCCAAAACCGGCGAAACGAGGACCACTCGCTCCCCAGCGTCCAAAGAATTGTCTCGTATTGACGGCACAGCCGCCGCCAGCGCTGAAAGCGCCAGCACGCTCACTACCACACTACTGTATCCCATCGCGATCACTGACGCAGGACCAACAAAGCAAACCTATTTATATGACGCGGTTTTCCTGCGGCCGCTGCGACGTCATGGACCGCCTACAACTGCCAGTCTGAGGGATCACTTCGCGGAACGCTCGATTCCCACGATGACGTTGACAAACGGATAAGTACGATTGTTTCCAATATGATGCGAATATATCATGTTTGTGTATCAGTTATTTCGATACATACGAAACAAAAAGTGCAAGTACTTGTGGTTGGACGAGAAAAACGTGATGTTACACGCCTGCCAATTTGCAGAGTCCATGCACGTATTAAGCTGGTTATTCCCATAAACCGGATGCTTCGCTGTGTGTGTTTGGATACATACTTAATAACAGCGAACAGGTTCTTTAAGGTTTTTTTGTGGCAGATTACGAAGATGGCTCTTTTGTTACATACGAAGGCATAGATTTTAAACGTTCAGTTTACAAACAAGTTTTGGTTTTAAGATTTGAATAATTAAAATAAATTGACGTGAGCTGCGAATTCAAATTACGTCGGATTTATAAACTAAGTATGAAGCGAATTAATAACAGGAAAAGTGTCTAAAAATCTATAGAAACTTTATGAAAAAAGCTTCAGGTATAACAAACTCAGAAAATCAAAAACAAAACTTTGTAAGGATGTATCCCGTTTGCATCCATGTTTCACTTTTAAACTACTAGTTGGATTTTGATGAATCTTACAGTAGTACAGGCTTATATATCAGATTAACAATAAGAAGTAGTTTCCCAAGGACCGCGGGTCCGACCTAGCTGCTAAATAAACAAACAATTTATTATTGTTGCTTGAAAGGCAAGAAGAAGTTATTAAGAACTTCCAAGTATACAAAGTAACAAATGATGCTTAAGCCAATAAAAATTACACACAAACAATGGGGTATTTCTATCTAATTACTTGTATTACTCGCGCTTTCTTAGTATCAGTTAACTTCAAAATAATGATACCTCAATTAATACATTTTCTTCACCATTTACTATCCATCCTCCGAGCCTTTTTCCCTGTATGTTGGGGTTACGGGTAGTCAGAAGCCAGTAAGTCTGACACCAGTCTACCCAAGCGGTATTGGGTTGCCCGGGTAACTGGGTTGAGGGGGTCAGATAGGGCAGTCGCTCCTTGTAAAGCACTAGTTCTCAGCTGAATCCAGTGAGACTGGAAGCCGACTCCAACATACTTATTTGGTAAAAGGATCATAAAAACAATACGAGCAGGAAGTAAACGTAAACAAAAATAAACGTATTAATGATTCATTTTTTAAGCTACCTCATCTTCAATCATAATTATGCCTACAGATTCAATTATGAAGGAAAAGGTAAATTACCTGACCTCTGTGTTTACACAAGGGAAAATGAAACTAGTTTTCATGTAAATAGAGCTTTATTTTCAGTAACAAGTGTAAACTTTTATTACGTTTTGTGATTTTGTCTCGATATAGTCTATAATCTTCTTGATTGTAAGACATACGGGTTGTTTGCAATGGGCGTTATGTAGTTGTCATCTGTGAAAGAATAATAATAAATATTAAACTTGTATTTAATCTATGCTAATATTATAAAGCTAAACAGTTTGTTTGAACGCGCTAATCTCAGGAATTTTTTGAGTGATTTGAATAAATCTTTCAGTGTTAAATAGCCCATTTATCATAGAACGCTATGGCTATTTTTTATCTGGATGCGGGCAGTAGTTTCCAAGGAACACGGGTGAAACCAATGGCGGTAACTAGTTATCAATATTTACTTGAAAACTGCCGTTGTTACCAAGGACGCCAAATTGTTTTAAGTATATCTTATGAATATTTATAGTTTGCTTAAAATTATTTTAAAAATCCCCGAGTTTATGGCGATAAAATTATAATTATACAGTGTCATGGAAATTCCTATTTTAATGCATAATTATATCATCGCTGTAAGTAGAAAAATAATAATTAATAAGCTTGATTTCATTGTTGTTTGTTTTTTATAGAAAACACATAGGTGTGTATTATGTTATGTGTATTACATACTTCATATGTTATCATAGCTTTTTTACTCGAAGAAGTTAGATGAAAAGCACCAAGTATTCTTTAAAAATATATTATTGTTATTCAATATTCAGTTTTGACTTCCCTACGCTATTGTTATAGGTATGTAAAGATATCCAATTTATTTGAAAAATGTAAATTTACCTGTTTTCTCACTTTCTAGTTTCTTGGTATCATGATAATAGATGCATAATACGTATTATAAACCTATAATCGATGTAAGTATAATAATGTTTAGTTGTAAATGAAAACCAATAGATAATGGGATTCCACACACTATCAATAAAAAATGAGAAGGCTTTGTACACCATGCGAATGCTATTCGTATGGGAATTCCTATGACACACTTGAAGAGTTCATGGTATAAGAAAAAACATATTTTCTATAGATAATTTTTCCATAGGTGGATTATGTATTTCCAATGGGATTGTTTATTTGCAATAATTGTAAAAGCTATAATGAAAAGTGCGTACCCCTGTCGTTCCGCCATTAAAAGAGAATTTTTTTCTTCTTCTTTGATTTTTGTTTACAGCTACTGTCCAGCTGCCTGTCTGCAGCAAAATATTTATAATGTCAGAAGATAATTACCCAAACTAAAAAGGTACCTACCCTACTGACTCATCAAGCTTAGTCAAAATGTCAAGTATACTTGCACCATTTAACTATAACGATAACCAAACCATATAACCAGCCGTATACTTTCCGCCCATTATTGGTCAAATTGCCAATTTGACAACTGAAAATAGTTCGGTTATCGTTGAAGCTACATGGTTCTATTCATCGTTAGTATCATACTTAGGTACCAACTGCATTTTTTTTATATGACACACTAGCCGTTTTCCCGCGGTTTCACCCGCGTCCCGTGGGAGCTACTGCCCGCACCGGGATAAAATATATGTTACTCGCAGATAATATGGCTTTCTAATGGTGAAAGAACATTTAAAATCGGTCCATTCGTTTTGAGTTTATCCATTACAAACAAAAAACAAACAAACAAAGTTTTCATCTTTATAATATTAGTATAGATTATGTGTTATATCACAAAATGTTAAAACCTCTTTTCTTTTTAATGACTTATTACCTGGCATATTGACCACTACAGTGGGTGCTCTATTGGCGCCATAAGAAGATCCTTGAGCTGCATAAGTGTTGGGAACTCCATACGAATATCCTGGCACTTTATAGGTATTACTTGGAGCTGAAAAGGTAAAAATAAATTAGGTATTAAAAATGGGAAATGTGTCTTGACATAATTTTAAAGCAGAAACCCAAAAAAACAATGACACGATACAAAGTGCCTAATTGATTTTTACAAAACTACATTTTCCTTGTGTTAAATTTCTTCAGTTTTAGAGTCCACATATCAAGCCTATTTCTACGAACGAGCACCAAATAATGTTGCGGTTTTGATCAACATACTTGAACAATTCTATGGAGAACTTGCGTAACTCCGGTCTATCTCAAAAAGAGACAGTTTTCTTTCTTTTACTTTTATCATCTTAGAGATGATTAGATGCAACTGGCATGCAGTTCTCTGTATGAGTATAATAGATTAATTGTGACATGTTTATATGCAGAAAAGAATCAAAGGTTAAGGTGAAGATCAATACTAACAATTAAGTTATTGTTCTCACGACCTTTCAACATCTTGAACATGTTTTATCACACGGATTTACCAGACTCCTAACTTTAGAACATACTATCTTCGTTCACTTTGTTCTTCACCATTAGGTAGACATTTAGTTAATATGGCATAGTTATTTTTAAGTTCTTTTTTTGGATTTTCTCATGTTATGATACATTTTGACTTACCTCCATTGACTATAACGCTAGGTTGAGCCGGAGTTTGCATATAATTCTTGTAACCTGTAATTTCAAAACAATTGTAGTAATTAAGAAACATCGCTTTAATTAAGACAAAACATACTTAATTTATTTTATTTTCTATGCAGTTTCATTAAAGCAGATGCATAAATTAGATGTAAAGTAATATTATTCTGGGTAATAAATGCACCGAATTTTGGGCTAAGACTTCATCTTTTTAAAAATACCATAATATTTTATCTAAAGAAACAGTAAACCTGTTTTAAAAATAATAAAAATGAAACTAGAAAAGTACGCCGACGTAATTCTATCTATTGCATAATAATAAGGTGATATTTTGTTCTTAAATAAAAATACATATTTACCTAATATAGGAGACTGACGTTTCAACCGGCTATGCGAACCTGTATGCAAAAGTATAGGTAATTTTTCAAGAATGCTCAAATGTTTTTATTAACTGGATATCAACATTACAAAAACATTTAGGGTCCAAAACAAAAAATATCAATTACTGTTTGATTTGATTTTGTTACACATAAGAACATATTATCCAGTTTACCTGTTCATAACTGAAAAGTACTCTCTTTTGTCGGACACTGGGAAAACTATGAACAAAATCACAAACTAGTATTAATGTAAAAATTGATCCAAAATATTTAGACGCCATATTTGAAACAAAATTGAGCAGTATATTCACTGTATTTTTTTCATATGAGTACTACCAGGTGGAAAGAAAATTGTCCTTTTATATATTGTCAACTGTTGATGGTATCTAAAAAATAATTATGTACTGCATTTTTCTTGTTACGCATTTAACACATGTAACAGCCAGAGTATCATGGAAAAACATTGGAAGTTTTTAAGACGTCATTGAAATAAAAACACCAAGATTTTTTATGTTATTTTATTAAACATAATTATTAAAATATACTATGTTTTGTTTGATTTTGTACGCGTGTTTTCTTATTGCCATATTGATGAAATACCTTTGGTAAAGACAAAATAGTTTTATTTGTAGTTATGTATTAATTACCAAGCAATTACAACTTTACGATTTTTATTAATTATAAATAATTAATTAATTATTTTTATTAACAAGGTATAAAATGTTTAAATGTGTGTATGAAGAATTATGCTCGTGTGTCTTTATGTTCAATCACATTGTTTATTTCCTCCTATTTCAAGAAGGATTCGATCAAAACAATTCGTTCCGGCAATAATGCTGATCGATTCTCGATGTTCAAGTTTTTCTTGTCTTTTTTTGTATTCATAGAAGTAATATTAGTATCTGTGTACGAAGTAGATCCTGCTTATTTTCCTACGACGCCTCAAAAGCGGTGCGTTGTCTTTAAGTTTCTAGAAAAACAAAAAAAAAAAAACAATAAAGGTGGGTATTTTTTGCTAACATAATCAAGTAAAATAAATAGTAAACTTACTTGCACGTAAATAGGTTGCTGAATCGTGGAGTTTGTATTCAATTCTGTTTCGTTGTCTTTTGTTTTTCCGTCGGTGGCCAGTAATGTTAGTATAGGAAAATCTTTGGCCGTTTCATTTGTTTGAGCTTTTCCACTTCTATAGGGAGCGAGAACAGGAGACACTAATACAACCCTACCATCATTATTTACTTCACTTTTTGTAATACAAATATGTAGTAAAATGGCTATAACAGTCGATATACGAGTAAATCTCATCGTGTACGAATATAAATGTGTACAAAGTGTTTTATAAGAGCTTTATATAGGATCCTTGTTCAATAACATCACGATTTTAGAAATGATGGACACCGGAGTTATACATGTACCATTCTTGTTTAGTCACGGCAAGATAAATGCGTTTACTTGCAGACAATATCTTGTTTGATTAATTGCACTTAGTAGACAAACAAGGTGAGGAAAAATAAGTGTGATATGTGTTTGGTTACTAACTTCGTAATAAAAAATACATAGTACACCACCAGTTTACAAAGATTCCTAATTTAATAGTTTATTCAAATAGATTCTTTAAGTAATTTCCTTAAATAATTCTGCTTTTTCTATTCAGCTTGTGATGTCTATCCTTCCTTAAAATCCGTATATAAATATTGCCAAGGGGTGCATACTAACTGGGAGCATGTAGAGGTGCATTCTATCTTTGGTTATTTTTCTTCTTTGTCGTCACACTCTTGGCAGAGTGGTCGTGGTCGTCATATCAGAGGTGGTAGCAAGCTTCACAATCCGTCGTCACTCTTCTCGCAATGTAGCTCTCCTTGCGCATTCGTGAAGTTGTTTTCCATTTGGTTGTTTCCCTCCGTAATGCAGAAATAATAGCCAAAATCCTTCAGAGATAAAGTTAAGACCAAAATTTACCAAAATTTCGTTTTTGTTTTTCTTCGTAGTTCTTAAAACGGCTCTTAAAAGATGTTACGAGAGTCAAGACGTACTTCAAAATCATACAGTGCGCGTACCTACTATTTATTCATAATTGTATATCATGAATATAAGATTTCCAGACAGATTGTAATATTAACGATGCATGTACTGGTCAATGAGCTCATCGCATCGCTTTTTGTGCTGTCTGCACACATCTTTAGAGTACTCACACACTGAAAACTTTTAGTCGGCCGATAGTTTGTTTGGACGCATAAATCAGTATGAAGATGAGTTTAGTACGCACATTATAAATAGTAGGTATTTAGCTGGTATCAGACCGACTCAAAACTTTTTTTGGGATTATTATTCTCTTAATTTTTTTTTGTCAACTTTCGGGTCAACTATCGGCCGACTATTTAGTTCGTAGTGTGCACTTACTCTTAAGGACACATAAAGACAGACAACGTAGTTTAAGAGAATGATGTGATTTAACTTCCTGCTCAACAAAAGCTTTAAAAAAAATCCAGAATAAAAATTGTTAAAAATATTTCGTAAAATTGCTTGACCTTTTACATCCGTTTTGATTCGGCTGTCATTGAGCATCTTTGGCAGTCGTTACGGGTAGTCAGAAGCCAGGTAAGTTTCACAACCAGTCTTACGAAGGGTATAATAGGGGTAGGGAATTGGGTTGCCCTGGTAACTGGGTTGAGGAGGTCAGATAGGCAGTCGCTCCTTGTAAAGCACTAGTACTCAGCTGCTCCTGCTAGATTGAAAGCTGACCCCAACATAGTTGAGAAAAACATAGTTTTTAGTTTTGTATAAAGAAAGTAGTTCAAGTTTGTATATACATATAGTGTGTACATACCTATTTACTCGTCATTAATAAAAATAAAAGTTGGGAAAAGGCTCGGGACATGATGAAATCTGTCTAGATTCGGGTGAGAAATAAAAAATGCTCAATGTTTCATAAAATGTATTTTGGTTTATATTTTTCTTGTTTGGTAGGTACATCTAGATGGATCGAAACAGCTAATTGCTCTCCGTGATCGCCAGTTTTTTGTCCGAACTTGTCTTCTTGTATTGACCCTGAAAACGTAAAGTTATAAACAAGAGCTTGTTAAAAACAATACATTACTTAACTGAACTTAGATATTAACCAATTTTTTTTATTTATTATTCTATACTGTGTAATGTGGATTTATAAAAGAAAAGTGCACGGTTGTTAATTATGCAAGCGCCTTGCACGAATTATTTTTTGGTGAAACTCTCATTAACCCAGACCCAGACAGACAGATATACAGATGCGGAGGAGGAGTCTGTGTATCTAATAATATGTTATTATTGATAATACGTTTATCACTTCATAAAGTGATGATAGTGATACCTGTTTAAGTTTTTTTGCGCTCATGGCATTTGACCTTTTCCAATGTTATTAATAGTGGGGCCACATTTTCTATATACCGATCAAAAGTTTCCATAAAATTAGAAAAACACATTCTAAAAAACTAGATATTTTCTGATAAAAACCAAATTAACGATTTTAACTACTACAATACTAATTTATTTTGTAACTAATTTCTTACAAAGGTATTTCATTTAAAAGATTTAAAAGAACTTTTATTTATTTTTTATAAAAAAATATAAAAACAATTTTGGAGGGTTCTATTCACCCACTTTACAATTGCATTTTTGCGAGTTGTCTAGATAAAAAAAAACACGATTGGCACTTTGGCAAACTGGCACAAGTTTTTAAATTCTTGCGAATTGACTACTAACCCTAATTTTCTCGATAAATGGACTATCCTAATTCTGCACCTTAATCAAACTCTGATATCCTTTTCCAAATCGGTCCAGTAGTTCCTGCAACTAGCGCATTCAAACAAAAATAGAACTCTACAATATTTAATAAGTATAGATTTTATAAAACACAACATTTCCTTACATTATAATTCAAATACTTAGAATCTCCGGTCAAAGCTTCGTCCTCAGGCTTGAAGTATATCCCATCGGGCAGGCTGGCCACATCCCCCTCCACTTTCGTGAGCCTCAATCCACCTTCCTTCGTCTTATAACCACGAATCAAATCGATTAAATCGACATCGGAAACTTGGTACGTCGCAGTTTCTTTAGCCACATTATAATCGATTAAAAGTATCGATAGTATTACAAGCCACTGCATCACTAACATGTTTTGTCACAAAGATATGAACACTAATGTATTTTTAATAATTCGAGCGGTCGTATTTATAGGGTTTAGCTTTTTATGTTGTTGTTAAGTTTTGTTATTGTAAAATACCTATAGCTATGTGTATGAAGTAGTGATGTTTGTACTAGTTTAAGTAATGCTATGTTAAAGCTGAGAACTTGTCTCTTATTTATAAAAAAACCCTCCTCAATAATAGTGTCAAGTATCTATCCAAAGTAAGTATTATTATTTCTTAATAGAGGGCCTATATAATAAGGCTCTATTTCAGTTGATTTTTCAAATACTATAAGTACCTACATAATTAGTGTAAAAGTTACTTACACAGATCATCATTCACCTCTTATAAAAATATCTAACTATATTTTAACGAGCACATAGTCGCTACTTCAATTTAATTTTATTCATAACTAGCTTTTGCCCGCGGCTTCGCTCCCGTCAACTGACTTCTCTACTTTACCCTATTTTTTTTTTCATAAGAACCTTCTCCTGACAATAACAAACACAACAAAAAAAGAATTAGCCAAATTGGTCCAGGCGTTGTTGAGTTATGCGCTTACCAACACATTTTGCGATTCATTTTTATATTATAGACTAGAACGCAAATCAGATTAGTCATTTAATAACAGTGTGTACATCACTATTTGAATGATGATAAAATGACGTTTACTGATGTACATAAGTAGGTATGAGTGCTTGCATGATCAGGGTGACAAATAGATAACGAGTAAATTATCTTACATCCTAGTTAACCTAGCTAATTATCCCGTAGCGTTAATTATTTTGATAATCTAAATGAACTCTATATCTATGTATAGTAAAAGTTTGTTATCTGTATGTTTCACTATTTCAATATTAGGCTGAACATAAGCGGTCCAGTTAATTTTGGTAAATTAAAGCAAAAAATGTATTACATAAAATATTTAGTGATTTCCACCCACAGATGTTTTTAGAAGGAGTGTCTATTAAATCTATAAACATCGATATATGGATATGGAATCCATTTAAAAAAAAATGGAGACCGATTAGATGATACTTAGTTCACCAACAAACTTATATTATTAATTATCATATTGTTTACAAACAAACTCATAATCGTATTTATTAAGATATAATAAATACACGCGACAACCCTGTGAAATCAAACCAATAATAACATGTACACAACTTCATAACATTTAATTTAAACTAACAGATACAGATAAACATACAATTGTTGAGAAATATGTTTTTTTTTTGCATTTGACTCGACCATGATTCTTGAATTTTTTGAAGTACAAGGGGATTCCCCAGTTTAATGGTAAAAAAATTAATTACTATGTAAATTAGTTGTCTGGGATTCCACAGAAATAAATACAGATTCTTTCAAATATAAAAATTGAGAAGAAATGTAACAAAACTGAAGTCAATAAAAAGGTGTTTAGGGATCTATTTCTAAAATATCAGTTTTTCTGAAAAAGCTAATTCGATTCGTCGAGTTACAGTACAGAAAAGGAGTAAAATAATGCGATCTTCCGATCATAGGTTTTTGACATGTGCCTCATATCACAAAAGTCATATAAGTTGCCGTCTTCACAAAACTAACTGTTTCTTCTTCACACTAGCGGATTTTCTCAATTTTTCGCGTACGACTTTTGCTTGGTCTCGAGGTAACAGGTTTGAACCAGCATCCAGTGGTCAGTTGTTTGTTGACGCGTATACCCACTATACCCAGCACAACTTAAATGCCCAAATCACAAAAAAGCGGGCGGAAAATCCACTAGTGTGAAAGCGCTGTAAAACCAACTCTCACAACCTTTACATTATTTTTTCTTACTTATATATTTTTGTACATTATTATTTAGGTACCTACCTATATTATATTGTTTATGGTGTTAACCTCATCCAGTTAACCTGATCATGGTCGAAATTATCCTAACTATAATGTAACAACAAGTCAATATTAACTAGGTAAATCTATCCATTACTTTTCAAGTGGTGCGTCCATAGACAGGCACACAGACAGACAAACGAGCCGACAAACGAACAAACAAAAATCCAAAAAATTATTGACATGCATTCCATTGCATAGTTTGGAACGCAAACTAGTTATGAGCGAATATTTTCGTTTTCACTGTACTGGCATGCTAGGCAGAGTAGGTATAGTTGAACATTCCATGAATTTTTTCAGTCATTATAGTTGATGTGTGGTTTATTTCTGCTCGTAGGTGACGTAGTTCATCTGGAAATAAGAAAAGATACAAGTCAGTAAAAAAGGTTTGCACTTTTCAGGTTTACTAGCTGGTTCACGCTGTGTCACCAGTATCCTAGGCCTACGCACATACTTTAGACTAAATAGTCGACCGACTGACCGACGAGCACGGTGGTTATATAATAAAATGTTTTTTTAAGAAAATCGTGATTCAATTAAAGTTTTTAGTCATCTTCATATAGATTTATAAGCCCAAACCAGCTATCGGCTAGCTTAAAGTTTGTATTATGCGCGTAATCTAAACGAGAGCTGTATCAACTGCCAGTATTGTGTAGGTGTTAATTAACTGAGCCCCTCCAGCCCGCCTTACAATAGCCCAATATAAGTATAAGTATTGTGATTGGTTCTCTACAACGGATTCTTTAAATAAGTTCCGAAACTTTCGAAAAGTCCCGAGGTTCCGAAACATTATCCTGGGCTCAGCCACGATCTATGTTTTCTATAGAGCACAAACTGGTAAAATGATATGATCACTGAAAACCTTTTTGTCGTGGCAACCCTATGAGACTTTATGAGTCATTGCGAATATTTTACACAACTTCACTGTACTTATAGTTAGACTATATGTATCAAAGAGCATTTCTTGAAAACGAGCAAAACAAACTTATACGGAAACTATGTAGACCAGATGATAGCAAGTGATGCATTTAAATGCATTTATGAATAACATCAGTTGTGCAAGATGCCGTTCTGAGATTTGAAACATCTCATTATTAATATGGTTACGTACATGTTTCATCAACATCTGAAATGAAGACATGATTTTTAGGGTTCCGTACCCAAAGGGTAAAACTGGACCCTATTGTTTTCGCTCCTCTGTCCGTCCGTCCGTCTGTCACCAGGCTCTATCTCATGAACCGTGATAGTTAGAGAGCTGAAATTTTCACAGACGTTTTTTTTGTTGCCGCTATAACAACAAATACATCAGAATGAAAATCAGAATTAAATAAATATTTTGAGGGGCTCCCATACAACAAACGTGATTTTTTTTGTCCGTTTTACAAATACTGGTACGGAACCCTTCGAGCACGAGTCCAACTCGCACTTGGCTGTTTTTTTATTAATGAAGTCTTATTTAAATACTAAAGAAATATCTAGTGTCAAAGTTGCCAATCTAACAGTATTGTTTCAAGGTTATTTCATTAAAAATGCTAAAAACTGGTGAAGTAATTCTCGCGCCTTCTCGATATACCTAAAGTTCCATTATGATTTTTTAAATCAGCAGAAATAAATCAGCTCAATATTCATTAAATCCTTGATGACCTTGGAAACCTGATTTTGTGCTACACATTTAAAGCATGATTGATATCACTTAGTATAGTTTTGGTAAAGATGGATTAAAAAATTCAACTATGGGAAAAATCAGGCCAGAAGGTATGGAACTCCTTGGTAATATTATGGTATTTCATTGTATTCTCTATTCTTTTGTTTTTCTCTATTATAATAACGTCCCACCATTTCACCGCATTCGAGGAAAATGTGGCCCTTAACTAAGGAGAACTATGCCATGTTCGGTTCACTTCAATATAAGTTGCCACAAAACGTCTGACATTAAGTAATGTGCAATGCAGTAATGTCACTGGTTAAGTCTGGTTAGTTGGTCAAATAAGTTTATAGTTTTATGTTTAAAGTTAAAGTACCTTCGGTGGGAGCAGATCCGTTGCTGGTACGCTGACATTTTGCTTAGATAGCACGGCATTGACACTCGTTGGTCGAACATTAAGTTTATTTGGAGTATATTCATTTGTTGGACTAACTACTGGAGTTTTCGGCAACACCGGAGTTGCCTTCACAAAATCTACGGGTTTAACCGGCGCCGGCGCATCGGGCAACGGAAACACTTGCCAACAATTTCCGAAATTAATCAGAACTGCTAAAACTAATATAATTAAATAATTCTTATACATTTTGTTTGATTTAAGTAAGCTAACACGAACTGGTTGACTGTCAAAACTGGACTGGATGTCGCGTGTGATGTCGTTAATGGATATTTTAGCATTTTACTGAAGTGTTTTATTAGCATAAATTCTTAAGTAAGAGTTGCTCACCCTGAAACAAGATCGACTGTGGTGACGTACACTACATATTCTGCGGAAGATGAGCTTATTGTCACTTCAAACTGGCACGTAAGTATACAGAATAATGATTTTAATGGATATTTAAAAATAGAACTTGCGGAACAAATATAAAGTCAAGTTGAAGTAAGCAAAGATTAACGTACCTAGTTAATAAATTAAATTCCTACACAGTGTATTTACACATAATTTGTATTTGAATACGCAAATAGTTCAATGACAAACTTCGTGGTTGAATGAATAATCAGTACCTTGTATGTTGAAGATGGTCCTCAAAACGCATCTTTAAATTGCTTGTAATCCAATATATTATCTATGATGAATTGCGTAACGAAGTAGTTGTTATTTTAATATAAGTATATAATTAACTGTCTCACTATTAAATGCAACTGCCCATGTAGCACTGAATGACGATAATTATTATGTCTTACCTACAGCTTATCACTGAGTGATAAGAAGACCAATGAGAAAACTAGCATTCACCCGCGGTTTCAGCCACATCCCGAGGGAACTACTTCCTACACAAGGACTTAGCCAAAGTTTCATTCTGATACCTACCTAAGTAGGTACTTAAATTCCGCTCTTCTACGATCCCATAAAATAACAAAATAATGAAAAACACTATCCTATATTTACTTATATAGAAAATAAATAATCATAATCGCTGTTAGTGCTAAGTAGTAAAAAAATCGCACTTACCCACGCGGTATACTTTTGTATGGTATTATCATGCCACTCAATGGTATAGATACTATTTCAACCTGATTGTACATCCAACTGTCACGCCAATAACTACTGCCATAGTTAACAATAGCATACTTAAAATTACTGTTATAGTTAACTTTTTCATCCCCATAAATACTGCCATACACATGATCATTGCCATAGTGTTTTTGATTGTTGCCAAAATCCTGAAGAATTCCAAGTATTGTAGAAGAGCGCAGTGTGGTCGTTTCTATCACATCCAGCTTTACTTCTGAGAGTAAGAGCAATATGCTCAGTGAAAAAATTAACAACTGTATCTTCATTTTTATTAAAACACAAGTAAACCCATTGAAATGTAATGTCCAACTAATGTAAAATTTTATCGTTATTTAAAAAATGTTATTCTGTTTAATGTGATATCTCTCGCTTTATGTCATAAGATCATAAGATACTGTAAAGTTCATAAGATCAGCTTAGAGCATTCGGCCTAACTACGTAGGTACCTAACTAACTGTTCACTCGCGTCCCGTGGGTATAACTGTACTTACCGGTATAAAAATATTGCCTACGTTACTCAGGAAGAGTGTAGCTTTCAATATCTAATCGGATCAGAATGTTTTTACCCTTTAATGTAAAAACAAACAAACAAAAAATCTCTTCATTCTATTACATAGATGGAATAGAAGTATATAGATAAATCTATTGGCGAAAAACGCATATAAATATAAATTCGAACAGTTGAGAACTGTTTTAGAACATACAGAAGGGAGGACATTTATAGTATGTACTATGTATATCGGGTGTGTCGTTCACAATCACAATCATTAAATTAAATGCGTTAATATATGTCGATTAACATAAAGAAAAAAAGAAAAATACGTAAAAAAAAAAATGATTTTTTCAAAGTGAATAGAATGTGCGAAAATTAGAACACCATATAAAAGTCAGTCATTACAAACAACTGAAATTCTCCCTTGAAAACTGAAAGCTGTCAACTGATCAAAACATTCGATACTTACTCCTAACTTTATCTCTGCTACCACTGAATGGATTAGGTCATTTTTTTTACAATTCGCCATAGAATAAGTATCATAAAGTATATGCGATAGGATTTAATGTGATTGTGAACGACACACTCATGCTGCCTATTAGTATGCACTCTACGAGATTCAATTTTAAGGATCATTTATAATCAGTAGTTTGTAGCAGAACCAAATATCTGAGTCATCGGTAACCAAATTTTAAGGCGTAAGCATTGACGGGTTTTATTGTCGATACTCAAATTATATGCATTGTTTTATGTTGCTGTTCGTGACAAATCCAATTCAATATCAGTCGGAAATTCCTTGTAACTGTTTGGATGGTCACTGAATAGAATATGAAATGGCTATTTTAAGCGATTGCTAGTAGGCTCTGAAATTGCAAACTGAATTGTTTAGGTTATGTATGATAATTTTTTTCTTAATATACATGGTTACTAGCTTGTTATTTTAATGATTTCAAATATAATTAAATGTATACTATACAGCCTTTTTACACCTTTTTCCAAGCGATTTAAACGATCATATTTCAGTTGTTCAAAAAGGTAGCAAGGATAAGTAAATATATCTTTGAACTTATGTAACAATTTTGGTAACTTTTACACACCGTAGGTATACCTATTTGTATCTACTAAAAAGGAGATGAAATAAACAGTTTGTGTTTAAGGTATTTTTAGCCAAGGCAGGTAGAACTGGTTTTGCGATTCTTAAAGTCGACAGTTCAGCTACTTCTTCAACCAGTTATTATTTCTTTGTAAGATTAAAAAAGTGAGAAAAATAAAACGATAAATAAAACTTTATCAAATATTCAGATTGAAAATTGAACAGCGACTAGTCGACTAGCCGTTGTTCAATTTTTATATGGACCTCGAGGTCCATATGACATGTGAGTACCTACTTAGTTACCTAAGTATCTAAACCGAGCTGGAAGCGCCTGAAATCTGTGACTTTTTAACAGTAGGTACCTATAACCCAAGAGGGAATAAATGAATGAGATGTGGAATGTTATTAAAGCCAAATAAATGGCAAACAATATTCCGATTAATCTCATCATCCGAGCATCTCATCTTCCGAGCCTTTTCCCTACTATGTTGGGATCAGCTTCCAGTCTAACCCGATGTATCCCGATTAAATATTACCTAAAATTGTTAAAATTACCAACAAGGTACCTACGTAGCTTGATGAAAAAGAAAGAATCAGCGACTGTCATTTACTTTTATACGAAAGGATAAACTACGTTTTCTGAGGGCAACACACATCCAGGTTTTCAGGTGTTCAGTTTGAAGAGCAAAGGTTTATCTTCATCCCAGTAGCCACAGAATTATTTATTCTATTTTGTTATTATTTCATTTCCATTATATTAGCCTGAACATTATATTCGCGCAACTCCTTTATTTTAGAAGATTATTATACGTATAAATAGTGTAGGCGCTTATATATCAGGTACTAATGGTATTAAGCTGATGTGTCAGTCTGGCTGGTTGAACGCTCTTATCATAAGAACTACTAGTCGGATTTGAAATAATATAAATTCCAATTGTTACTTAGTACATAGCCTATTTAACGAGGAAAGCTATATATGAAACTTTTTATGAAAAAGATTAATCATTTTTTACGGGAAGCGGGAAACCGCCGGCAGAAGTAGAATTTAAAACACTTTTAAAATAACTAAAAATAATGTTACCTAAATACAAAAATATTTGAAGGCTTACCTTATTTATTTTTCTATTGCTCCTTTATAATATCGTTGCATTCGAGACGCCGATATCAGATCGTAAACTAATGTATTATTGTTAGGTTGTACTTCGCTATTTAAACTCTCTTTTAAATGTATTTTTTTGCTGTAAACTACAACTATTAATATTTGAAACAGAAATAACGCGAGCAGTGAAAACTTCATGTTGATAAAGCGTTGTAAGTATTGTGGTCGCTACAGTAGTCTTTTTATTTACATTATTAATTATTTTCAGTATCGCTGGGAAGTGCAACTGTCAACACTGATATCGGGGTGTTATCTTGTTCTAAAAGGTCATTCGTTGTTTACTGAGAACAGTTTAGAAGTAGGTACAAAGAAAAGCTAACATTTTGAACAGCCGTATGAATCTATCAAGCAAAACTTGTTGGTTTGCACTTTTGGAACTCGCATCCCGCCTCTCAATTTTTAACTCACAAACTTAGATATTTTGACGGTTTCTTCTATAACACGTTGAACAGCGTCTCAATATTTGAAACACTGTTTCTCAATAGACCATCACATAGGTACTCACAATGTACCTACACTGGAATTGAAATCATGAAACTATACCATTAGATTTCAGTTCCAGTGTAGGTACATTGTGAGCGCCTGATGTTTTTTTTTCTTTTTATTGAACTGGTACACAGCCGAGAATCACTGCTCCAAAAGATTACTAGGCGATACAAAGTGAGAATCTATGGCCTCCCATACAATAGGCGTTTAGTTAGTGGTCTGTAAGTAAATACATATTTACCAAAAAGTATGATGTGCCATTTTTCCATCAAATCAAAACGTACTTCAATCTTTCCAAGTGAAACTACCAAAATATGTCTGTATGTAACACATCAATATTCATGGGGATGTTATTAGGTAGGTACCTATAAATGGAGAGGAAGAATGGAGAAAACACATCTGTCATAACTTTTGTCTACTTAATCAAGAAGTTACAACCACCTCTGTACTTCTCTATAAAAAGTTCTCACAAAAAAAGGAAAGGTTTGGTAAAAGGTATTTGATTAAAATAATATTTATTTTATAAAATGATTAAATTAAAAACAACAACTTAAATATTAAAGCAATAAATAAATCGCAGTCTACTTAACGAGTACTTTCTTAAACCTAACTATGCAGGTAGGATCTATTATTTAATGAAGTATCGTATCACGTACAGCCCGGGTAAGCTGAAGTGTTATGGCCCACTACCACATTTTAAGTACGCCTAGAACCTTAAAGCCATGGTAAACTTTTGTTTGGCCACGAGCAACAAGAATGTTGCGGGAAACAAGCATAATTTGTCTTTTAGTTGAGCATCAATTGTTTTCGAGTGGCAACATGTTGATGCTTGATGTTGATGTTTATAAATAAAAGTTTACCTTTCATTCGCTAAGCTGAAATGATTCACGGTGCACTACGATTACTTACGTCCTGCTCGTGAAGCGTGTCATTTCAGCTTAGACGAGCTTTTGGTACCTAAAGGCAGTACTTTAATTTGATTTCCAAGCAACTGTTTTAATTATTTACACAATTTTTTGACGCACATCTCATTACTTACAGGTAACCGAATTTAAATAAAATAGAAATGTTCGCAGCAATTGAGCAGCTAATACGTAATGAGTTGAGAAATAGTTTTTTTTTTCAATTTCTTGTGCCAATAGTTAATTGACTCACATAAGCCATAAATCTTCACTATATTGCTTTTTTAATGCTAAACTGATTAAACATTCAGAGACATTAATTTCTTACGACAGTACATAATTAATCCACGTGTGATAAGTTATGGCTCAATTTTCAATATACAGTGTTACGTTAAAACCACAAGTTTTTACTACCATGCGAACAACTTTTACCTACTATAAAGGTAGAATTCCGTGGGTCGCGGCTGACGCAGCCGCGCGCGGCTTACGACAGTCGTCGGCCGCGCGCGACAATAGTCAACCTATGAAAATGTATGGCACCGCTGCCGAGGCTCGCGACAGTCGCGCGCGGCCGACGAATTTTGTAAGCCGCGCGCGGCATTGTGTTGAAATTAGTAGATTTTGTTCGTCCGTTCCCTCTAGTCGAAGTGCTAATTGATATCTTTGAAGAAGAAGAGGATGATGTGTTGCTGTGGCTGTATTATGAAAATAGATTACCAATCGACCCTATCTGTAAAAAGTAGAGATGATGAAAGATACTACCAAATACTGATTCAAAAGCATCTGTATTGTAATGAAAACAAAAGGAAGTTTTGCCGACTAAATAAAAAACAATTCAATTCTGGTTTTACTAAAATTCTATAGATGTTATGAAGCGCTAGACCATATTGAGATGCATACGGCCGCGCGCGGCTCACGAAATTCGTCGGCCGCGCGCGACTGTCGCGGACCTCGGCAACGGTGCCATACATTTTCATAGGTTGACTATTGTCGCGCGCGGCCGACGACTGCCGTAAGCCGCGCGCGGCTGTCGTAGCCGCTATCCACGGAATTCTGCCTTAAGGCCACAAAATAGTTGCGACAGTAATCTAGTGTTCCAAGCAATACACGTCTTGTCATAGAATACGATTAAAGGAGTTTGTGTTTTGGCTTCATACTAAAAGCTATTTTGTATTATGTGGTTACATCTACATACCGTCTTCTTAGAGTGAAAACCTCGAAAATGCATTTTTGCTGAAATTTCTTTTGGGAGATAATGTCGCAAAGCTATATCTTCCACCTAATGTTTCATACGTATTTTGCACTTACGAGGTTTTCGCTCGCCGTCGATATAGTCTCGTAAAGGAACTATTGCTCTTGCATATTTTGGTACAGAATATTATCGTTTAGTCGGAAACTAGAACAGCTAGAAAGTCGTCCCTGTTCCTCGATGAGAGCCCACTCTTCCCGCTTCGGAAGGCCGCAGCACCAACGCCCTTGCTTCTTCCCACGAAGTTAGGGAAGGGGAAGTTGGGGACTCCCCGATGTCTAACGTCCAGCAAGCCTTCGCCAAAGTACTGAAAAATTGAGAAATAAATATGTTATGACTCCAAATTATAATTCTAACAATGTCCTTATTTTTGTAATAGAGAAAAGATTTCGGCGACTGAATGAATGGAGAAAAGGCGGAATTCTTTACGTATCTATCTAATTTATTCACCTGCTACAGTAATCTCCAGCTTTAAGTAAATGGAGATAACTTGAATGTTTTAAAGTTTTAAGTATATTAGGCGCCAAAAATGTATTTATTACTCATTAAAATACTTTAACCTTTTCAATCAACATAATCAACAAACTTTATACTTACATCAGGTTGCTGCTGCTGGAAGCCGTTTAAGGAGTTGAAGCCGAAAGCCGAAGACGCGCTCTGGCTTCCACTCCCGCCACTCCCACCAAAACCACTGCCGAGTGCTGATGCTGACGAAGCCGCCCCCGATCCTGAAAGCCCGGAGCCGCTGAACGAAGCTGCTTGGCTACTCGCCTGACTGCCGCTGAAGCCACTGGAATGGCAAAAATATACTTTTAAATAGGTGGATATACATTTTTTATACTGCATAAGTACGCTGTAATAACATGTAGTTTCTCCTGTATCGAGAGTAGGTTAACCAAGAATTAGAATTTTTGCCCAAACAAAATCATGTAACATCCAACCTACAACTTTGGTTGAGAATCGAAATAAAGCGCGACAATTAAAACTATGCCGAACATGCGTCTGTTGTGTAAAAGGGGACTCTAATTAAAATAAAATAAATTGATGGGAATGACTGAAAACAAAGTAAAGTTTAAAACTCTGTAAATGTCCGGCAGTTATTCAAAACCGTTGTTCTAGTTCCTAATTACTCATGGTAATTTTTACTTAGTTCACTATAATATTACACGGATTCTTCCAAAAATCATATAAAAATGGACGTGGATTTTTTGTTTAAAAGATTATAGTGACACACTCAAGCTTGATCGATTTTAAAACATCATTTGATTATGTCCGAGGTATTATGAAAGAGTGACATTCGACAAATGCGATACGATATAACAAGACGCAATAATATGACCCAGAACTTAAGAAAAGTGTACATATGTACATATGAGTGTAAGTACATAGTACATGCTAACTACCTACATCCGTGTGCCTTAAAAGTAGGTTGTCAAGGAATTGAGTCATATTTGGGAAAACCAGGACTTTTTATACGAGTGCTTTGTTTAACCTTTAGGTCGAGAACTTTAATATTTTATCAGGAACTAGCTTCTGTCAGCGGTTTCACCCGCATCCCGTAGGAACCACGGCACGAACCCGAATAAAAAGTAGCCTATAGCCTTCCTCGATAAATAGGCTATCCAACACTGAAAGAATTTTTCAAATCGGTCCAGTAGTTCTTGAGATTAGCGCCTTCAAACAAACAAACAAACTCTTCATAATATTTATATTTGCTTTATAATATTAGTATAGATTTTATTAGGCAACTAATTATTCACTGTCATCCGGTTTTGATTCTACACAAGACAAGAATGTAGGTGTGTTAAATGGGTAGGCAGGTATGTTTTAAATGTTGTGACAGTTAGGGGATGTTCTCAATTGCCGGGATATTTTATATAAAGGATACGTTAATATTAAAATCAATTCCATAAAATAGATATGCCGAGTTGACAATACCGGTTTTTTTTGCGGATTAAAGTCTAACGCGTAGCCATCACTAATAGTTAGAAACTAGCTGTTGCCCGCAACTTCGTCTGCGTGGGCAATATAGAATAGTCAAAATACTACTTATCCCGTAGGTGTATTCTTTCACGTGACAGTATAATTAGGATTAGCACTTAGCAGTCGCATAGATTCATTGATCAAGGTAGTGTTGTGGATGTGACCATTTATCTAAACAAACGAAGTAAAGTTTGTGACGTTGTGAATATCTCTGGATCCAGTCAGCCAATTTGGAAAATTATAACGTATGGTGCGTAAATAATTTTCACAGGAAACAGTTATAATCTATGTCTATATGCTTTGAGTCTGACAAAGCTGTCATTTGTACATTTTCTGCAGCTGCTGCGACTAATCAGAAGCCAGAAAGTCTGTCAGTCTTACCATGGATATCGTCTTGTGTAGTTGACTGGATTGAAGGTAGCTAGATAGGTAGTCGCTCCAAGCAAAATATTGGTACTCAAACAGATTCGGTGACTGGAAGCCAACACCAACATAGTTGGGGAATAGCTGGATGGATGATAAAATGAGTCATCATCATCAGCAGGCGCATAGGGTAGGATAGTTTCACTACTGGGGAGAAACACTTGTATGACGGGGATTTTCTGTGCACTTACTCCATATGGTAAGGCTGACCCCACATTAGACGTGCGCGATCCTCGGGCGTGTGAGTAGCGCGGGCGTCGCGAGCGCGCTGCGTGAACGTCGCGTTTTGCTGCTCTACGGCATGTGCACGCGAGCACGCGGCGCTCGAGTTGCGTTCTTACCCCTTCGCCCGCTATCCCCGCCGCCCGCTAAACGCCTTAGCAGTTAAACGTCAAGGAGAGCGGCACGTGCGCGCCGCGAGCGCGCTATAGGTAAATGCCGCAGGGCAGCAAAACGCGACGCACGCGCGGCGCCCGCGCTACTTACACGCCCGAGTTCGTACTTGAAACCTGCAGTTTTGCCAAGATTTTCAAAATGTACGCTTGCAATTTGTCATTTCTTGGTGGAGCCAGCAAATCGAAAGAAACATAAGTGTTGTATACTGTGCGTCACTACCACACACACCGGGAAAATTTCGCTCTTGCGGAAGACGTTTATATACCATATTTTGTGTCACACAGGACGACAGTATCCACCGAAACACTTTCAAAGATCTGATGAACGAACAAATCAGACCTGACTTGGTCACCTGGGGCCAATCAGAGCTCTATGAAGCGATCATAAGCTTTGGCTCCTACTGTTATTGCGGTTTCTGAAAATTTATTCACCTCATTCAACGATGAATGTAATTCTGATGGTACTATTAAGAACACTTGCTTAGCGCAGAAGCTGACGTTGGCAGGTCGACTCTTTTGACTTCTCGAATAGGATACCATTGGTTTTTGTGCAATGCACACCTGCAATGCATGCTGGATTAGGATAGGATACAGGTGGATAGGATTTGCAACAGAAAACAATTCTGTCTTTGTGATTGAATGACATCAAACGTAGTTTTATATAAAAGGTGTTTTTTTAGACTTGGCTCGGGTAGACTGAGACTGTTCGTAATCGTGACCAGTGTATTTGCGATCAGAAGTTGAAAGTAAGCATGTCTCTAGTATGCGACGCGCAATGTGTTCGTTTTCAGACGCATAAAGCATTTTACGTGTGTATGGTATTAAATCGAGAAAGCTCCCATTTCTTATCTGCACTTTGTATCTGGGCTTGTTCTTAAAGCTACAGAATCCTACATTACCTACCTACCTCACGCTTAGCAGCGCTTGCGAGAGACAGATCCTCATTTCTTCTAGGATTAAGTTTACATATTTTGCATCAGAAAAAATAATTAAGGTCTACTTAATACTACTCACTCAAAGTAATTTGTTTTAAGGCCACCACATTAGTGGAAGATAAGCTAAACTATGTTTATGAAAAAATCCTGATATGAACTCCATCTGTAACTTTAAATGATAATTAATTGTTATACTAAAGTCATCATTTTTGACATAATGTTCAAAAAATTATTTAGATGGCACCGTTTTAAATTTGGCTGAGAACTATTAATTTTCCTTTCATCAAGGTAATAATTATAATTGGATTTTGATGTGGCACGGCAAACTGACAAACACTATTGAAATGTCTATCGAAAAATTACACTACGTGTTAAAATATGGTGAATTACGGAAAATACACAACTCCATCTGTTGAAATAATAATCCTCTATAAAGAATGTATGGTAATTTATTGTCATTTACCACCTCGCTCCTTTGTCAAATTTTATGTATTTTATTTAACACAGATTACCACAGATGGAGCTACTTTAACCTTGGCTAAACAAAATTTTCATTTTTTTTTTCTTCCGAAGTTACTTATAAAGGTGTGATTTTCTGTGTAAAGATTAATAGGCCGATCAACTAATATAAGTACAACATTCAAATGTACAGTTTTGACAAACAGATTGCGTGTCGTAATATTTTACATCTTGAATTCACAAAATTAATCATATCTTTTGATAGAGTGAATCGATTTCGATGAAACAAAAACTAAGTAATACCCCAAGTTACGTAGAATTTTTGTATATAAGCATTGCCTGCCTTGAATTCGTAGATTTTACGTGAATCCCGAACGAACAAACAGATAAACAGACAAACAGACAAAAATGACAAAAATGATGGAAATGGGTTCTGTTAGTTATCCTTTAACATGCTGGCTATTTTTTTTGTCAATTTCTTCAATGTACAAAAATTACTTTTCTACAGATTTATTATATGTATAGATATGCTAATATGTCATCAGTGTTTACTAACTCAGTTCCACGTTAACACTAAGGTTACTGACCTTCCGAATCCATTGAACGACGACGCTTGGCTGGCGGATTGAGATGCGCTGAACCCTTCATTGAATCCGAACGAGAACGACTGTGATGCTGACTGGCTGGCTCCGAGACCACTTGCACTGCTGCTCACACTTGCAGTCAAACCCCCATTTCCAGAGGGAGCGACATTAAAACCTCCTCCGAAACCAAACCTCGGCTTCACTTGACTAGGCCCTGGAGCCCGTCTCTCGTGCGGTAACAATGTACTCGGATCACGCTCCAAATGCTCTAAAACTGGTAGAACAGGTGGAGTAATCACAGGCTCCAACTTTTTCTCCCGTCTCCGATCATCAGGGAACACGAAACCGTCGGCGGGCGCCGGCAGCACGATCTTAAGCACAGAGGCGAAGCACAAACACGTGTAGATGAACCTCATGGTGTCTTCTGGTGACTACGTGAGATCGTCGATGTATCTTGTTTTAATAGGGTCGCACAAGGTCACCGCCGGTGTTGGCATGCGGCACGCGCCGCAGCCTTCAGAAAACCCACTGCGCTGCGCCCGAGACGACATCCTGCCAACTATCCACCCCCCCCCCTACGTGCCCGAGCCGTAAAAGAAGTGCTCCTTTTTTAAATTTAACGACTTTATTGTGTTCAGCGGTGACGGGAAAATTAGACGGCTTAGGTGCAGCTCGTGATTGGGAAATCCAAGTGTCCTACATATTTGACAGTTAAACAATCCGAGCACGTTGCTTAGCGTGTGGTCAGCCGCGGAAGCTGATGAATTCCGAGGTTTTATTTACCGCGCATCGCATTATCTAAATACATGCAGTCGTGACGTGTGGTCTTCTATGCAAAATATGGAAATACGAATGCTTAACGAACTAGGTATTGATGAAAGCATAAATTACTATATTTATCACACAAAATGTCAGGGGGTTAAAGTTTATCAAGCTTGTTTTTTAATTTAAATACTAAATTAAATCTTATTTTATAATTCTAATCTCTATAAAAGTAGCGGTATTGCGAGAAGTGGTCTTTTTATTTTTTATTAGACTTATTAAAAGTAGTAAACAGGTTTATCTATTTTGTTAAATATTTTTCTTATACTTACCTTACCTTAATGGAAATGATATCTTATTATCTCATTTGATCATTTGTTAAGATATATCAAGTTGTACCTACAATAACTGTTTCCCGAAATAAACTTAATTTCTATTTACAACCAGCCTTCTTGGTCCAACCTTACAAAGAAAAACTACGACTACAGCTTCGAGTCAATTCCTGCAAATCGCGTTAATGATTTTTTACAAAAGCTTGAAACTGTTCTCTCATAACACGGTTGAAGTCGCGGACTACGGCTAGTGGAACGTAAAGCTCTTCAAAAGCAATAATTCCTCTTTGGATCGACATCAATACATCCTTATTACTTGAACCTTGTGAACATCATAATTTACGTCAAGACTAACAAGTAACGGTTAAATCTTTGTCGTAAAATAGCACTTGTTAAGCAGATTGCTCTATCCTATCATATCCTATCATTATATTTTAAGGTTGTCGTACCTAACTATTAATTTTAACAACCCAGTCTCAGAGTTTTTTCAAATCCGAGTGACTGCTTTCAAGTGGATTTTTGACAACGACTGCTACTTGGGTGCAGTCGGTGACGGCTTCACGTATCTCCCAAGCTTTACCAACTTCCAGACTCCATGCTGTTATATGACAGTTTTACAAAACACTCAAAGATCGGCTACCCAGGATTGTAACTCAGAACCCCGGGCACTTCAGTCACTCCTGAGACAACTAGACCAACGGGATATTTGCTGGTCAGAACTCCTATGTATTCGAAGTAATTTCGAACATTCGCTAAAGTCTTCTTCGATGGTTTTGCAGTACAGTACAGTACAGTAACAGTTACGCTAAGAGAAAGAATCCGTGGTAGATACTCGGTGACTTGGTGTGGAGATCAGATGGGGCCTGATAGGCAAAACAGTGGATCTCAACTACATGTTTTCAGCGATAGTCTGAATGCCAGCTCCTGTTTTGGTCTCGCTAAACTCATCATCTTCCGAGCCTTTACCCAACTATGTTGGGATCGCCTTCCAGTCTAACCGGATGCAGCTGGGTACCACTGTTTTACAAGGAGCGATTGAGCTAGGCAAATAGTTAATATAATTTGATTGTTATGTGATGACCCTATCAGTGCCGAAGTGTAAGGTAAGTGCGAACAAGGCCGGGGTCGCACGCGCCGTGTCACGGTCTGCAATCGAAGCACATTATCGCATAATGGTCAATGTTCATCATTCATTGTTATATCGATGTTATCCCTCAACTTGTGATGCTGAAAATTGGTCCCATTATAGTTACAGCCTTTTTGTCGTCCCACTGCTGGGCACAGGCCTCCTCTCACACGGAGAAAGATTGAGCATTAATCAGTCAGAAACCAGAAGCATTAGTCCCATTATTTTTTGAAAATTATTCTCATAATTTTTACAAGAGGTAAGGTTTTCTTACCAAATCTCAAAGTATGTACCTAAGTGCCCTAGCAAAGTTGAGAAATAAAATAACCCTCATTATATCACTGTCGGGTAAAAAAGGCACAGACGTGCCACTTAATTACGACGAATTCGTATTCAATAGAAGATAGTGTAATTTTATTATTTCTTGATGAAGTTAATTTTAGGCCAATTTAAATAACCAGATAATATAATGAATAATCAATGCAAAATATAAAACTCAAAAAATCTATGTATTTATCTATTCACTTATCCAAAAGTCTGGTCAAGCAAGTGACTTAATTATGAATCATACAAGTGCGATTGTCTGGCAAGCATTACAAAAGGCAATCGGACTTAGTCACCGAACCGATGATATCAGAGTTATGGAACATACTTATTTGTGTTACATTCAGAATTGAATTATGTAATTAGAGAATTTTCGGAACACTCAAAGATCAAATCTCGGTGTGTAGGGCAATTAAATGCTTCCTAACATCAATATAATAATTTTTTTTATTTGAATAAAGGTATTTATTTTCAGTATTGACTATACCAACTAAAAATAAATGTGTACAAAATTGAAGCAAGAAACTTCAGTAGATGAAAAATTAATTTTTCTTGAAATAATTTCTATCCGTCTTTATTGTTTCAAGTAAGTGTATGTTTAGGCCAAAACTAGGCATTTCCCTTCGTAGTGTTAAAATTGCACCCTCACAAAGACATAGGTAGACATAAATCGATAAACCTGCACATATACGTACATTGGAATTCGTGAAAGAATTTAAACAGCATATTTTACGCCGCGCCGGTAAAATACCTTTACAGTGTAAATTCTATGTAGGTATGTATTGTGAGTTAATTGAGTTGTGAATACATAAGTATGTACATACCTATAGGTGTAATATTTATTCAGTAACCTGAAAGTATATAAAGTTAACTATACTTATAATATAATAAAGGAGAAATATTTTATTGCTTTTTTTGTTTGTACCCTCAAGGCTGTGAAACTAATACCTTAAGCTACACTCACTACGAAGCAACTCTCTTCCCGAGGAACGTAGACTATATACCCGATAAGCCCGGTACTGGCATTAGTTTCCACGAGACGCAAGTCAAGCAAGGAACAACAAGATATATACTTTTTCATGATAAATCAAAATATACGTACCTTAGGAAAATAAACCTACTCTTAAAAGTCAAAGGCGTGTCGGTATTTTAATGTTTAATCCTAATTTGTCGTAGATGCGTAATTTCACAACGAGCGGCGCGTGCGCATCAGTTAGCAATGACATTGAACGCGTTGCTTAATTTGTTTTACGAGAATTGAATACATTAGCGTTTTATGTAAAGAGTAGAGCACAAAGCTGGTTACTTAAACATGTATCAGATATCAGCACCTTGTAAGTAACTTAAAATTAACTTAAGCTATCATTGAGAATTTTATGAGATGGGCATGTGAAATTTTTGGATAAGTATGATTATTTTTCCGACCCAAATATCGACCAATAGAATTGCACCATTCGACGTCACGTGGTACAACCTACATGGTATTATACTGAAAATTTTTTGAATATTTTCTCTGGTCGTTGCTACGTCAAACTGACAGGTTGTGGCCGACATTTGGGACGGAAAAATAATCTCCCGAATACCACACGAGCTTCATAATTATCTGGCATTTCCCTCAAGGTTCCCTGCAAACAAATAAAGTCGTCAAGTTTTTCAGGAAAAATCACTCGCGCTTCGCGCTCGTGATTTTTTAACCTGAAAAACTTGACTCCTTCATTTGTTTGCAACGAACCTATCGGGAAATACCCGATAATTTTGAAGCTCTTGTGGTATTATAAGTGAAAATTATATTATTATAAATATGAAAACACTGTAGGACATTATGAGCACTTTCAAGGACTGGACAATTACTACATTATTTATTCAAATTGTAAAATAATGTAGTCCTTGTCCAGTCCTTGAAAGTCCTAGCTAAAGATACAGTAGAAGAAATAAATTCAGGTTTAGACATCTACTTTTATGCCAACGGTATGAAGCGAGCTTTACAATAAAGATGTACCACTGATATGTTAGTACGTGTTCAAATTTACATTTAAACCTACTGTTTGTTTATATTTGGCGTTCCAGTGACTATAACTAACATTTAAATAGATTATGTACATAATGTATTGTGGTCACAATAAGAGCTGATACAGGTACATATTATATTTCGAATCTAAGCTTTGTATACTAACGTCAACTGTTTAAATTGGGAGACAGCTTTCCTCTAGACAGTTTTCCTCGATGGGTTAAGGCTACATGATGACACAACGCATGCAAGACGTAAATGATTCGAGTGCTTCAGTTTTAATTTCATTGTGTAAAGTGTATGTATGAATAGGTAGTATTATTGAGTGTTCCAACTTGTACAACCTTGCTTTGCTATCAGTCGTTAAAAAATGTAGTTCTATAAAAGATGGTTTTTGATTGTCACTCCTCATAGATCCCTTCAAAAGACATGTAGATAGTTGCTACCTAATTGCTAGCAGCTGCCATTAGTTGCTACCAATTAAAGGTGTACCTAATAAATAGCTGTCTTCCTTAATAAGACTGTAATGTACCTAATCTCGTAGGTCAAAAAGCAGAAATGCATCTACACCTACTTTTAGTAGTTGCGTGCTTATGCACTAAACCACTGTTTACAATGCTACATACCTTCCTTTGTCTAATAGTTTAGCTGCTTACTATGCAAATGTTTGCAAGACTTAGGTGCTCTGAAGCAATGTCGATCATGTCATGTGGTTGCTCAAGTGTTACAAGCTTGTTTGTGATACGACAGAATGTTGTAAAATTATTTGTGTTAATACTTAGTGACGTGAGCTCATCGGTTAAACATTTCTTCTAGTGAGTATGGTCTTGTGTCATGTCAGAGTTGTGAACATCTGTATGATTTTGTTACATTTGTAAGTATCCATTTATTTCTAAAGGTGATAGATAATCAATGTTCTTCAAAACATGTTAAAACTATACCTAAGTAGGTATCGTTTTCTTTTGGAATTCAGAGCAATTGCTCCGACTAGCCAAGGACAGAAAAACATATAAAAACTGACAGCCTTCAGGAATTAAGAGCTGTCAAAAAAGAATATGCGAGATTTTTGATGCGGGTGTCACTAAGAAGAGCTGTATATAAGATATACTTAATATTGCAGGGTCAGTGGGTCGTCTTAGGGGAGAAAGCCAATTCCTCTATTTAATATAGTCTTTAGAACCCTACACCACTACCGTAAAAAGATTAGAAGCAGTTATGTATAACAAGTTCTACGAAAATGAAGAGGTACCTTCGTACTGTTGCTTCACCTCTCAACTCCCACAACAACAAAATTAGACAAGATTTTGTGGGATCAAGGATCGGGACTTTTCTAAAAAAATACCAGTTATCACCTATTTTTATTTCGCCACACCAATAAAATAAAATGAGTACCAACATAACCTCTTTATAGACGTCACCATCACAGAGAACCAGTCTAAAACAACAACTTCCAAGCATTCTCAGAACATTCTTACCAGCTTAAGATTTAAATCGCGGGCATGCAAATGAGACATTTATTGTTCTCACTCCCGTTATGGTGAAGTCAGATCCGCCTGTCTTGTAGGCATTATAGAAAGGCGAAATAAGATAACTAGTTGGTTTTGACGTCATAAAGACCCGGAATTTCGCCTGTCAATGAACTCAAGGTTTGGGCTTGAGGGATTGTTGAGACGTTGAAAGACTATTTATAGCTGACTCGAAAATATAAGATGTCTTAGGAACAACTTTCAACAATTTTACATCGATCTTTTGATGGTGTATGAGTAAATCCCGTGGAATCAAGGGTGACATATAAAAGTAACCGACTTATTTCTTGAAAATTGATTCATCATAGTTTAAGAATGTTTCTCATTCGGCTTACACGAATTTACGTGAATGAACTACAAAGTTTAAGAAACACTTTAAATCGCTAAAAGAAGGACGTTCATCATTGTTTTTTTATATACATATAGGACCACGTAGGCGCCTACCGTTGAGATCTTTCAATTAACTGTTGCGTGACAAAAATTTTATGCTACCACACAAAATCTCGTAATACACCAACAATTTTCATGTGAGGGAGCTGACGTGTCATTTTCTACGTCACGTTACACGTCACACACCCACACAACTACACTTTTGATGCACACATTCTTATATAAACTTTGCGTATACCTACAGTGTAACAAAAATGTAGAGACCTGACTGTACCAAATGAATCAGCACTTGGCTTAGATAAGAAAACAATAAACTTTTCTATATCCGCTAACCTTGGTAAATATAGACTAATGCCAATGTGTTAGCAATAATAAATCGCCATTTTATTCCTTACATAACGGTTACAAATTACCATCTTTAAATTATTATAGTAACCATTGTATAATGGGGATTTCCTTCTATAACCATTTGTAGCTTCTACCCACCTGTTGGCATAGTTGTCGCAATTGCAAAGGCGGATTTAAGAAAAACTTAGTTGGGTTAGTAAACAGCCCAGTTGGCAGAAAGGAGATTAAGGTTTTATTTGAGTTATAAATTACTTGTAGATGTCACACGTAGGTAAAACACAGTTTACTCAAATACCTACTGCCTACAGCTTCCTTTTGGAGTACATTAATAGACTACTTAGACTAATAAGTTTAAATACCTACCTGTTAGGTAATCATTGATTATATTGGGTTTTTCTATTGCAGTAGGTAATATGGGCTTTTTGCACCTACCAGGCAATCTGACTTGCATTCTTCTGATAAGAACGAAATAATCATTTTATAATTTATTCCACTTTTACTGTTAAGTACCTACTGAATGCCTATTGTTTTAATAAAACATAGATTTTCACAGCTTGCAGAGAAATTGGGTAGGTATATATATACATGGAAAACAAAATGGCTAGAAAACCTTTCCTTTGTATTATTCGGGGATATAGGTATGTATTTTATTTTTTTGGAGAAAGTAGCTTTCTCTAATACCTAAACGTCTTTTTCTTGCCTAGTCCTTGCTGCAAGTGTTCCTAAAGTACCTACAATATACTTAACCCCTTGTATGCCGGTGGTGCGGATCCACGCGGGCACAATTGATTTATCTAATTAGCGGCATTCCAGCAGTTAAACAATATATTTATCAAACCAGTTAACATCTCCCAATATCCCACATTGTTCACAGTGACGTCAAAATTGTATAACACTTTCATGTTGCAACTTCGAAAGCGCATTCATTAATGCAAGGATGCATCGAATGACGTCACGACTCACGTGGCTGCCACCTACCACCTACTAAGTCCAACGCGGATGTATTTGTACATTTTGTACTAAATTACTGTAAACATTGTTGCGACACATTTTGCGTAAGACAACACGTTTATGACGAGTTTACTGACTGGGCTCAAAGTTTGGTCGGATTTGGTATGCAGCACGGCTATGCAAGCAAGATGATCTTGATCATTTGATCAGTCACTCACCAAGAGATGGTGAATGACGGTCCACCAAGCTGATGGGTAGATATTATCTTCTAGGATACAGAGGGATAGGAAGACCTTAGAAATGATGGATGGAGTGCCTGAAGAATGACATGAATCATCATCCTTCGAGCCTTTTTCCCAACTATGTTGGGGTCGGCTTCCAGTCTAACCGGATGCAGCTGGGTACCAGTGCTTTACAAGGAAGGATGAATAATCCCGACTTATTGTGAGTGTCAGTTTGACGAGTGATAGGGAGAAATAGTAGTGGAAAAAATATTTCACCAACCCCTAATAAACAGGACAGTAAGAAGAAGTTAACATTACTTGATTAATTAGTTACTGTTACAGCCTTTATATCGTCCCACTGCTGGGCACAGCACAGGCCTCCTCTCAGACGGAGAAGTTAATTAGTTACTTGGGAAGAAATGAAACTTTACCAGATGCTACAGATTCAAATACGCGTAATATGTACGAACATTTTCCTATGGATCCTCTTCTTCTTGCTCTGCTCCTTTTGGGGCCAATAGTACCACAACAGAAAAAAAAACTGCTGAAACAAAATAAGTAGGTATAGAAAAATATGAAATATAAGACTTATCAGTTTCATTTTCCTTGAAAACTGTACGGTTAGTGCAATAACAAGTCGGATCTAATATGGTCATTAAAAGCCATGTTTGTTTATCAAGACTTAGAGGAGAAATTCTTTGCTTGCATGTTTCTCATAAAGGTATGAGTGTGTGATATGCAAATGTACGTCTGTGAAAATCTTTTTGGAGTGAAAAAGGTAAGTACAAGTAGTGGTTAATGTAACTAATAGATGGATTAAATAGATTATTATTTACTTTACACCATAATTATTTAACAAGAAGAGAAGTGCAATTGGCGGTCTTCTCACTAAAAAGGAATTTCTTCCAGAAAAGCTTAGGATGGAGTTTATCTGTAGTAGCTATTGAATACGTTCAGTTTTGGTTGTACATACTCTAGATTTTATATACCTAAGTGATATGTATACGTATAAATTCCAAAAATATTTAAAATGAATAATACATGGTTTGTTATGGATTTTGTGACAATGATACCTTTAATTGCAAGAAAACATGTCATCGTTAGTTAAGTGTGACGGCAGTCACGGTTTCCTTTATATTGTTTTTCGAATTGAGTGCATTCAAAGTGTTCGGATTTATTCTTTTGCAAGCAAATATTACTTATACATAGGTTTTAATGCGTCTCTTGACGCTTAGACAATAGTGTGTTTGCAAATTGCATTTGGATATTCAAACACATAATTTTAAAAGTATATCCAATTCAGGTTAGGATAAGACTAATTAATGTGTAGTGCGTTGTAGTGTGTCCAAATGACTTTCAATAGAAATAGTAATTAAAAATAAATGCATGTTATTTAACGGTTTAATAATCTTAGTCATGCTAGTGATATGGTAATTATAAAAGTTGGTGGAAAACATGCATCTTATTGAGTTAAAAACAGCAGTGTATTGTGAATCACATGTGTGATGAGTCAGGGCTTGAAGCGGTTTTCAGGTAAGACTGACAAAGACTGCAGACTTATTAATACTCATTTTCTTCATGTCTAAAGAATGAACCTTATAACTGGGGAATATTACTTTCTTGTGTGTGTTAATTTTCTAGGTAAATAAAATATCAAAATCATAATAGGAGTTACACTAATTGCGTTGTCAGTACGTAGGTTTTTCAAGGGTGTACTTTGGTTTGACCAACCGGCATTGAGCAAGCGTGATGATTAACGCTCAATCCTCCTGTTTGTGAGATTAGGTCTGTGTCCAGCAATGGGCCGATGATGATCACAAATTTATATGCTAATGATAGTTGTTAACCAGAAGAGGTTCGAACGAAATTTAAGCACACTTGAAGGACTAATTACTATATCACGAAAATGTGACTAAAAACAGAGGAAAGCTTTTCGAGAGACAGTTGAAAATATGAAAACTGATGGATAATACAATACATATCTCTTGTAGTCCGTAGATCTTGTGCATATCCGAAAATGGCAGAAATATCACAATCCTAGTTCGCTGGACGCTGCGATCGCTCGGTCCCTTTGAACTGCACTGACTTATACTTTTGTAACTATCATAGTTTCATTTGCTTTCTTCTATTATTTAAACTATTATGTTTAACAAAATTATTGTATGTACAATTTATTGTAACTTGTCATAAAATAAATAACAAATACAATTATTTGCATATAATATAATTTTGTCACAAGTTGTGCGTCGTTATATCAACGGATTTATCAAATACTGGTAAAGCACGTGCAACAATACATACACTCAGCGGCACGGAATCTGGCCCAAGCACATTTGGGCCTTATAACCATTATTTAAATGAAAAATTAGAATTTTTATTTTAAAATTATTTAATTTACTCATTTTCCAATGGCAAATGACTAACAAACAACAGAATTGTGAGGATGTTCATTAAGTTTCATTGAGTTAGGAAACAGAGTACTTTACCGCAATAATCACCATAAACTTTTAAATTCAACATTTTTAACAAAACAGAAAGTTATCGAATTTTAATCATGGGTGTTTCTTCCTCTTGATCTGATGACTACCTGCATATGATCTGGCATGCTCTGGATGATGTTTTTATCTCCACCTGAGAGATCTCCTCTCAGGCAGCTACCAGCGCGGTTTTCAGTTCACTGAGAGTCCGTGGTGGGTTACGACTTGCTTGGACCTGTCTTTTAAGCATGTTCCAGACATGTTCTACAGGATTCAAGGCTGGGTTTCTTGCAGGTCAGTCCAATTTTTGAATACCGACCTCGAACAAGTGATCAGTTACGCAAAGAGCTGTGTGAGGTCGAGCATTGTCCTGCATTATACGAAATTCTTCACTTCCTATGAATCCCTGACAGGGTAAAACATGATTTTGAAGGATCTCTTCAATATACCGCACTGTTGTCAGACGACTTTCGACAACCAATAATTCAGTACGGGCTTCTGAACTTATGCCTCGCCAAACCAAGATGGACCCACCATGAAAACTGACTGTTTGCTTGGTAGTGGTGGGAAGAAACCATTCTCCGCGCTTTCTCCATTCACGTTCACGGCCGTCTGGAGCTCTTAAGGCGACTCTGCATTCATCGGTCCATAAAATTTTACTCAATTGGTCGTGCGTCCAATTTGAATGTTCTCTTGCAAACCTAAGTCTGGCTATGCGATGGTGCAGGAGAAGTTCCGGACCTCAAGTTGGTCTTCGAGCACGCACATCCTGTTCCTCCATCCTTCTTCTTATTGTAGGCTTACGGACGTTGACTTCTCTTGCTGTTTTCAAAGGCTGGCGTATCTCTAACGCAGTGAGAAACCGATTTTTCATTTATGCACGTACGATAAATCGGTCGTCGTGCGCCGACGAACACCTTACACCCCCACTTTTTGGTCTTCTTGTGTAAAGGCCAGTCTGGTCATACATTTTTTATGCATATCTTTAACTTTTACGCAGTGCACTTAAAGTTTCAACCATATTCCGCTGCTTCCGCCCTTGACGTCTTAGCAACACTACTTGAGCAACTTGAGCTGCAGCAAGGGTAATTTTCAGATCAAATTGTGAAAAAAGGAGAAACAAAAAACGATCATAATCATAATTTTTTTTTGGAACGTGCTTAGTACTTCGGCAATTTCTATCTGAATTGAAACTTAACTTTCCGCTTTGTGTTCCAACAACGGAATCTGTTTCTAGTGTTATAAAAGTTAAACAGACACGCATTTTTCTGTATTTTAATTATCAATTACGAAAGGACTAACAATATGTCATATGAAATTAGAATTTACAACAGCTATCTGGGCTGATATCTACTTGTGTTTGTTTGGGCCAAATTCCGTGCCGCTGAGTGTATATTGATCATAATAAAATTATATATTTTTCAATTCTGAAAAAGATTTCGGCGTTTAGGTCTAAAAAGCACCCTTGAACTTCCTTTGGGCTTCTTAATTTCATCCAATAAGGAAACGACATAAGAAACTATTACCAAATAAAAAAAAATATATATAAAACAAACCAATCTACTTAGAAATCGTACTATATATTTTTGGTCTCATGAAGAAGAGCTGGCAAGAAACTCCAGGACTCTTTTTATGTCGGGGTTGCCTACTTGTCTAACCAGAGTGATACTGTTTTACATGGAGCGACTGCCTATGTGACCTCCCCAACCCAGTTACTCGGGAAACCCGGTATACGTTAGAAAACAAAAATCAATACCCTCAAATCGAATCTGGAATGTCAGATTCAGTAGTGACCTTCAGTGCTACTTGGTTACAGGTACAGTGAGCATTTAATTTTATATAGCCTTTAATAAAACTGATACCCGTAACTCAGTAATAATCTAGATTATTTCAATAGCTTGCCATACTGCCAATAGGCGTTAAACACACCATGTGTGGGGGCATTTAACCTTAGATCATTAGCCAAATGGAGCCGCAATGTGTCCAAATCTCTTTGCAAAATTCATTCAATAAACTCGCCGGGAGTGAGGCAAATGTAAGAAGTACTGATAGCTCATTCATTCATTCATTTTCGATCACATAATTACGCACGCACACGACCAAATTGACGCACATATGTACATACGAGCAATACTAGGGTGGTCTCATATCCTTAGCATAGAGGGAGGCACGGCAATGTCGCCTCCGGTTGGTTAAACGCTCCGAGAATTAAACTAAATAACTGTGTTGTATTTTTCAGCATCACAATTTTCCATGTAAGGCCTATTCGTCACACTATTTGCACAGCTTGGCTGAAGAACAACAACTATGCATGATATTTAAAAGAACGAGCATTGTAAGGTGTTCAGTTATTCACTGTTGGTTAATGCGACGTATATTGTGAATAGTTTGCTGCCTGTAATAAAATCTTGGCCATATAATGGCTGTCACGACTGTTCTAATAGTCGCTTCCTTGGTCGCCATCGCTAGCGGTAAGTGTTACTCATTGAATCCTTTCTTTGTTAGGAAAAAAGTGTTACAGTGAAAATAAATAGTAATTATATTATGAAAGATTGTGTTTCGGACTCAAACAAAGACATTATAGTTGAGTCAAAGTTGATTAACTTGTTAACTTATATTTTATTTAACATCGTTTGAAAATTTACAAGATTGCAGTAAATAAACTTTGAAATGTAAAAAACATTACAATATTTTTTGTATTTGAATTCAAATTGTACTGAAATTCATAGAAAGGCTGTATATTTCGTTTACACAGCTCGTTTGTCTATTGCGTATGTGCAGTTGTGTAAACATAGACAAGACACAGGTAGATTCTTAATACGAAGCAACTTTTAAAGCTGTAGGTGTTTTTTTACGATTTATTTCACATATTTCCAAATTAAGAAAAGAAAGTTGTGCGGGACGGACGTAGCTCAGAAGCAGGTACTATGGGGTGGCTTCGAGACGTTGACGCCCCGTCGGTCGCTGGTTCTTGGACGTCTGGGCGAGTGGACTGTATTTACGATGTGGCGAGAAACAGGAATTTCAGAAACAAGAATACGTTTAGACGGGTTTTAGACTTTCTGCTACTATAGGTTCAGGAATGCCGGTGAAATAATAAGTCTTCATATATTTTTCAGGAGTCTTGAAGGGACGAGCTTCGACGCACTTACCATACTATAATTACACTATTTACTTTTCACTATTTACTTGTTATACTTATCAAAAAATCCATACCGATGACTACGATTTGTACGGCGGCGCTTGCGCACCGAATGAGCTCGAAACTTTACCGTGACGAGCACCTCGATTTCTCGTCCCTCCGACCAACCTCAGTTTTATTGACCTTTCAATTTAACAGCAGTATTACAAACAATTGGTACATGATATCATTGCAGGACACATAGCGTCAGACGCCCCATGAAGTGCGCTACTGAACTATACCACACACACCCTGCATACCTTCAGGGCTGAAATACTATAACCGAATAACTATAAAAAACTATGTGAAATCGGCCCTTATGTGAAGATTATCTCGAGATAAAAAACAAACTATGGGGGGTATCTCGATACGAAAGGCAGTGTGTGTTAGAGCATTTCATGGGCTATCTGGCGATAGTAATCCTAACAATGTGACCTAAGCCCTAGTATTGTTAATTTGCATGTGAAATGAAAGTCAAAGCACAGACATTATTTATTGTTCTATAACTTAAACTATTAACAATATTTCTATAAATTAAGTTATTTTCTATACAATGAGACCTAGGCTTTCAGTTAAACACTATTTCACTAATGAAAGTCTAGGATTTTCGCTATCGAGAAACGTTTACATGGGTAAATCAGGCCTTAAACGGCAGAACTATTATGTTTATTATACAAAACTATGTAGGTTAAGGTTACCGCTACAAAACTATTACAATTTGGTATCAAAAAACACTATAATTTACAAATTAAAGCCCTATCAAAATCTGAACAGAATTCTATAACAATTTAGAAGGAGGGTGCACGTGAAAAACATACCTTGGCGCGGCTCACGGCACCTTTTGCTCATTACCCTCATCACAAAATTGTTAGAGTATAAATAGTAACGCGCATACACGAACACTCAGGCATTATGATTTTGCACTCGCGGCGCACGGATGCGTCTGTCGCGAACAAAAGTCTTTTGTAAAATTACCAAATATTTACTTTGCGATTGCAATAGAAAATTATTTAAACATTCATTGATCATGGTGTTATGCTTTTAGCTGGATTTCCTGGCTTCCCATGGCCTGACAACGACGATGTATTCCCACCGTAAGTATTAGAAAATTATGTCATATGGGTACAGTTCCCAGTTCCGATGACAAATCCCACCATTATGTACAAAATAAACAAGTTTTGTGGCTAAAGATCTTGGAAGTCAACAAAATTTGTGTAAACCCAGGCTATCTTGGACAGACCTGTCTGACCACCACTCGGATCCTATTCGTGTATTAGGATGCGTCCACAAGGATAAAGAACCAAAAATAGAAAACAAGACAATTTCTTGCTTTGCCCTAAACCTCAAACGTAGTCGAGTAAAGGTCGAGGGAAGATCATCATATTGATTAAATTGCTCCTCTAATTTCTATATTAATTGTTTCAGACTTCCCGTACCGGTAAGATATTCACACACACAGACACAACACACACATAAACCATAGAGTAACGAGCATAGTTCGTCTTTGTTATTATTTGCAGATGTTCCGTTTCCCCCCTATACCCAGACCCCGATCAATGAACGGAATGCCCAATTTTCCAATGCCCTTCTTCCCACCGTTCCCGAAATTCAAATTTCCAAAAATGCCGACATATGAGGATATAGCGAATGCAAAGCCAGGTCAAGGAGGTACATACACCGGTGTTGTCGTCAGCTCGAAGTCTGAAATGAGGAGGGATGAAGAAGGGAACCTGGTCAAAACAGGCGGTTCCACCATCCTGATCAACAATGATGGAAATGTGAAGATAGAAAAATGTACGTATTTTTGGTTAAAAACTAATTTGATAAATTTATCAAGTAAGCATCAAAATAAACGTGAAGTTACAAAAATATATTTTCCGTAAGCCTGAATTTAGTGGCTACGGCGTAGGCAGTAACATCCCTATACGCCACGCATCTCGCTACGAATCTCCCCGTAGTAGTTATACAATTTTATACTCTCTTTTAGTTATTTTTCGGGAGTTCAAGCCGTACTGTAAACAATGAAAATTGACAATAATATGTATATTAATTTTCAGCCGGAGACTCGCCACCAGAACTAGCAACAAGGTAAGTGAAAATTAATTGAATTTTGAATATTTGTTATTTTGAATATTTGTTATTTTGAATAGTGACTGGAAAGAGTATTTTAATCACATTATGTAAAATGTATGAATTGTTTCCCTAAACGATTTTAATTTCTGAATCCATGTATGTTAAAGTAAATGTTATGAAAGACTTCTTTTTTTGTTTCAGAAATAACGGGGTAAGAAGCTATAACAAAAGACTTAGTAAAAACGGAACTTAATTAAGTAATTCGTGCGTCACAATAATATAAGTTTACAATACAATTAACCCTTATATTAATAAACAAACATTTTGTAACCACAGGAAGATGACGAACAAATAGAAAATAAAAACGAAAATACACAAAGCTCAGAGAGCATAGAAAGCACAGAATAAGGTAAAAAAGCAAAACAAAAAAACTATGTCTAAACTGTCATTTTTCTACAAAGACGAACTATACCTTCTATCTTACAAAACTACTCGAACACTATACACCTTTTACTAATCTAATCTACTTACTAACTATGTGCTATCTAATACTTTTTCGAGGTATACTGGAAGCGCCACTGTTTTGAAACGCACCCGATGCGATGGGGCAATCTAATGAAAGTCAAAAATCATTCATTTAAACTTGGCTGCAAAACACCACTTATTATTTCTCGGAGCAATTATTCCATTATTTCCATTATCAATTATTCCATTATTTCCATTATCAATTGTTCCATTTAGTAGCAATTGTTATCGGGAGCGCTACTAAACAAAACGTGGCGCTTTGGGGAATACCTCACTTTTTCTACTTAAACTATTGAATTGACTTTTTGGGAAATGATAACTAAAATATCTTGTATTGTTTCAGTTCTTTGAATTCGACGTCCCACAGGTAATGACGAATTTTAAATTAGTTGATTATTGTTTCTTTTAAGTAACGCTTGGCATAATCAGTGCATGGATGGGTGACCAATGTAACCATCTTGTTACGACGAGTCATATGGACAACTTTGGCTGTTGTAATGGGTTGTCGAAACCAAAAAGTCTGACAACTAGTCTTACCAAGGGGTATCGTGTTGTGGTTCGGTAGGTTGTGGATGTCAGACAGATAGTTGATTTTTTTTTTCTTGTTACATGTTAAGCTCTATTTTTCCATTACGGTAGAAACATACTTTATTATAACGAGAACCAAAGTAACATTTTTATATTAACTGCATTCCAAAAGCAATATTGGCCATATTGTAATAGATTTTGGAACGAATTGTACAGAAATGAATGTAGTAGTATATATTATAGGTACAGCTGGTATTAAATTGTGTAGCAGATTATATGTATAAACACATACATTGGATTATCGTTGATTATATGATTTTCTAACCATTTTCACAAGGTTTTACCCGCGTTTCGTGCGGAATACTGTCCGTACTGGGATAAAATATAGCCTGCATATGTCACTTAGGAAGAGCTCTTGCAGTGAAGCTTAACAACAGTGAAAGAATTTTTCAAATCGGTTCAGAAGTTTCGAAGCATTAAGGGCACAAAAAACGAACAGACAAAAAGTGTTTCCTCTTTAATATTAGTATAGTATATATTTATGTAGTTTGCGATATAACTATTATCTTTGTTTCTTTCACAGCCCAAACCGCTTAATCATAATAATAGGTTCAAGAAATTCGAATTCAACTTCGAGCCACTAAACCCTGAGAGGCTCAAGAAAATTGTACCTGGTGAAAATGAATACTTCAAAGGAAAATCTGTCAGAAGCCACAGCCATAGCTCCAATGTTAATGGCGTCGTTAATCAAGAAGCCAGTGTTATAAGAGTAGAAAATGACAATGGTAAAGTAAATGAAGAAACTATATCGTTCCGTAAAGGCCCTGAGCGGTAAACCTTTTTTGTCGATACTTTTTAATATATTTTTTAGGTTTCACTTAGTTATTTGAACCAGTGATTAGTCATGAACTAACTTTACCCGCAAACTGCAGATTAAACAGTCGGCCGATAGTTTTTTTTATGTTTTTTGATTCCAATCAAAGTTTTCAGTCGTTCTGATACCGGCTTAATGCCTTATCTTTGTAATATGCGTACCATTCATCGTCATGCTGATTTATGAGCCCAAGGAAACTATCGACCGACTGAAAGTCTACAGTGTATGGTAATACTATTATAATGTAATTAATCGTAATACAAGCATAATCAATTAATAAACTTTTTTTAAGTTTTGTATTTATGTAGTTAAGCATTATCAAAAATTCTGTTGTGAAATTGGAAAAGAAGTTGCATTGAGATTTTTTTATGAATTGCTTAAAGTTATGGTGGAATAAGACAACTTGCATCTTCCAGTTTTGTAAATACAAGTAATTTTGAATGTTATTTCAAATATATTCTGGCGAACTGCATAATCATTATTTTTGTAATTTTATTCTTGACTCCTAACTTTTTGTAAATAAATTCAAGTTTTATTGTGTGTAATTTATTTGTAAATTACTGTTATTATATCATTAGCAGTTTCTTCAAAATTAAGATAAAGGGAGCTTCTGGGGAACTGTGACGTTTGGGTAGTCGTAACATAGGTACATATCAGTTTTTTATATAATTTAAAATAAGTGTAGGTATTGATAATGAATAAATAACATTACTTTCGTTCTTGTTTTATTTTATTTGCCTTTTTCCTTGAGAAGTTCAAATAGTACGATCTTCCGAAAAAACTCAGTTAAGTTCAGAGTAGGTAAGTTATATCGGGTGTGTCGTTCATAATCACATTCAATGAAATGCGTTAATATACTGGTTAGAATATGTCGATTAACACAAAGATAAAAGAAAAATATGTAAAAATAAAAAAATGATTTTTTCAAACAAAGTAAATGGAATAAAAATGTGCAAAAATTAGAACACCATATAAAAGTCAGTCATTACAAGCAACTGAAATTCTCCCTTGAAAACTGACAGCTGTCAACTGATCAAAACATACGATACTCCTAACTTTATCTCTGCTTTACACATGATGTAAATTATAAAAACGAAAAATGACTCCTGTGGTTAAACCACTGAATGGATTAGGTTATTTTTTTACAATTCGCCATAGAATATCATAAAGTATATGCGATATGATTTAATGTGATTGTGAACGACACACCCGATATAGGTAGGTACATATATTCGAAGGTGAATATTTAAGTAAATACGGCTCCGCTTTCTTTGAAACGACAACTACTTAACAAACAATGAAAGAGTACCTAATTTTTGTATCCTTATATGTTATTAAGCAGTAAGAACAGTTTTTACACAAACTATTTTGATATAATCGAGTCTCTAATATTTCCGCCGCCTATTTGAACACGCAAAGCAATGCACAGATTGTCGTAATGCTATTTCACAGACATAAACCAAAATTGCGGATTGATATCATTATAGGTAGATACAGCAATATTGTTATTTCTTACCGAATTAAAAATACACGTTTACTGTAGATGTAAAAGTCTACACTACATAGGTAAATTACCTACATTATGAGGTTAGATTACTTAGAATTTTTTTTAGATCCTTGGCACCGTTGTACACGTTCAAGAGAAAATAACGAAATAATATTCATTGAAACCGGAGCTTACATTTTGCAGCATATTAAAATATCTAAACTGTTTCAGTATGTCAGTATAGAATTATACTCTATTTAAGAAGGCATTTAACTAAAAAACTTGACCTTTAATGAGATAATAGCGAGAATCTTGACATGACTTTTCTTTTAAAAATCAGTTAAAAAATAAATTCCATTTAACAAACAATGTACTTACAAAATAAATAATTAATCCACTATTATTACATGGACATAGAAGTTTATTTTCTTGGTACATAAGTATCTATTTGTGTAAAAAGTCAAATTAAGACTATTTATCTTTAGTTAAATATCTACTCAAAGTATAGTTGCTTTTGAGCGATCACTCCATATATTGCTATTGAATATACGAAGGCAAAATTCCACAGCATTGATTTATGCAAATCTTCTTGATGTAAGAAGATTCAAGGCCTGTGCTCTGACTGACTGAGTTTCTGACAGTCGGTGACTATTAAAACGCCTGAAAAGATTGATATATATTTTTAAAAGTCTTTTATAATTTCCGATAGAGTTCAGTCGACTTTATGAATAAATTCCTAAAAGCGGCTCAAAAACCGGCCAAAAGATAGTTTCCATCATTGTATTGATCATATGAAAATTAAGTAATATAAGTCGATAAATTACAAGCCTGATTACATATTATGGAAAATCCCCAGCAAACATTAAATAACAACTTAAAATAATAAAACCTAAAATAACCTACAACTATTGTCAGCACGAACGGTGTCTATTTTATCTTGAACTCCGCCAAAATTTGGATTTCGACAAAAGTTGAGAAGAAATGATTCATTTTCGTGTGCCAAAATATACTGGTGATATTCCATTTGTGTTAAACACATGTTCAAAATATTCTAAAGCCTTTTGTTTTTAAACCAACATTGTTTAATTCTTAGAATATGAAAGACAAAAGAAAGACGGCTGCCATGAAGATAATCGGTTCAGTCAATTTATTTTAGCCATAGATATTGTTGGTTCTTGAAAATCTATTTATTAAAATGATAGGCATTAACTTGATTTGTCAAAAAATATTTTGCGCATAGGTACAGGGGAAGTTGTACCATTTAAGACATCCTGAAATACGTAATTTTACGGTAGATAAGTGAAATGAACATAGGTGTTTTTATTGATATTTTAAAAGAAATGGCATCATTTAAATAAATTCTCAAGAAAAACACAAGTCGTTTATTTGAGAAGATTTCAAACTTTTCAATATTACTTATTAGAACTGTCGTTATTTCCACTCCTAAATAATGCAACAAACTTTTTTTTTTGTTTGTGTATACTTCAGATCAATCTGAGGTGTAGATTGGAAAAAATCTTTCACTGTTGGGAAGCTACACTCTTCTTCCTGACTCAGATAGGCTATATTATATCCCGGTGCGGGCCTCACGTTCCCGCAGGACGCGGGTGAAACTGAGGAAAACCGCTAATATTAGAAAAACTAGTTTGAACGCGTTATTGTGCCCATACCCAGGATAATAACCTATCCCTGTGCCTTTTATGTTAACTGGTTCTGCTGTTGGTGGACTTTTGGCTAAGCGCAGATAAGGCAGAGTTCCATCTAAGCCAATTGTCCTCTACGCTTTACTGTCAGAGTTATTGACAGTCTCAAGGTTGTAAACAACATTACTTGGTATATAAAAGTCCTGAAATTTTCATGTTCTTCATAACATTCAGATATTCTGAGTCGAGAGTTTGAACTTCTGTCAGAAACTTCTGAACAATAATCTAATCATGTCGAAAATTGTACTTCTTTTCGTGATTATCGCATTGGCGTGTGTTAATGGTTTGTACAAATTATTATATTGTTTTTTTTTTACCAATATTTTCTTCTTTATTAACTAATCTAATTACATTTTTTCAGCCCAAGGGAATAATAATGCCCAAGCTGCTGCGGTTGCGTAAGATTCAATTTATGTTATATTTTCATATTAGTTACCATTATGAGCTTTAATTGCAGTCTAAATTAATAGTTTTTCCTTTCGCAGGGGTGCCCCTGAATTGTTGGGAGGGCTGATTTCTGTAAGTGTTATTACTAATTTCTCAAACACACTTGTAAAGTTATTGGCAATCTTTGAAAAGCGATGAAGCGGACCTGTAACCAATAAAAAACAACCTACTGCTAACCTTTGAAGCATGTGAAAATTAGTTTATTTTTTATGTTCTCAAACATTAAAATCCGTTACCCTGATCTTTAAAAAAGGAAATGATGTCAGTTTCTTCAGGGCGTTAGTAATAACATAAAAATATTGAATAATAACTTACATTTCAATATTTGGCACGCTAGAGCTAGTTAGTAATTTCGACAGTTTCGTTTACACATTCATGACAAAAAAATCTAAACAAAACTCACAGGGACTAAAGATTGCATCTTCCGAAAGAAGCCTACAATCAAAACTATATCTATCCTCTTTTTATTTCCAGAAGTTCAACCCTGAAAACCTGTACAAGGCCGCTGCTGCTGGAAAACCTGGCCAAGACGTGCATGCAAGCTTTGCGTCCATGACCTCTCAGGATGGGAAGACGGTCACAACTCTTCGCAAGATCGATAATGGAGTCGAGAAGAACGTGCAGTTTACTAACTAAAATCTACAAAATGTTCAACTATGGAATCTTAGGTAACAAAGATCATATACCTAGTGTTTATATTAGCTAACCGAAATACCATGTTATACTGTCTTCAGCCTTGTAATAAATTCTTTCAAGAGTAGGTACATGTAAAAACCAGTAAGTACCTAAATGCAAGTTTATCTAGAACAATGAATGGGTTCAAAAACTGCATAAAAACGGACTTAAACGTATTGATATTCAGACCACATTTTGTGTAACCATAAACATTTTTTTGGTAAAGTGCATTGACATTTAAATGCCCCTTATTTTTGTTTTTGTAATAAATTACGTCTATTGTTTTTTTTGGATGATGTTGACATCTTAAAATTAATGTAATTAGGTACAAAAGATTCCAATAAAGTAGATTCAACAAAATGATTGTTTTTTTTTTCTGAATAACATGTTATTTTTTTAAGCTCGATATTCTTTTTCCGAAACCTACAATTGTTTACTTCACTATAGCGCCTAAAAATACAGGCACAGCAATGTCTCTGATTAAATCATATTGCAGAATAAATCCTTGGCTATGCCTCAAATATCACGAAACATTGAGATAATCAGTCAAAAGAAACAGGTCAAAAAAGATATACTTAGAGAATAACCAAAATAGCAATATTACTAACAACTAATGTATCCATAAGTAACTTAATATTATTTGTGACGTAAAACCTATTACAGTGACGTAATGGCTATTGTTTCGGCTTCTAAATATAATGCTAAATATAGTAGGCCAGAAGGACATGTAGGTTGTGAAACAATAACTAGATAGATCGGGGCATATTCGATATTAATAGACTCTCGGAGGACAATATTTTATATACCTAGTTCGAAAATTATATCAGACTCTGTCTACCTTTAATACATTTATTTATGAGATTACTTACATACGAATCAAAAGAAAGTTTTTAATTAGTTTGTTATTTAATAGAACTCATATTCTACACGCACTTGAGTAAAATTATAGCTCTTTAATGTAAAAGTTAAAAAACATAGAGCGGTTATGTGAAAGCGGGACAAATAACTGAGGTTGACCAGCCCTTAAAAATTCTTGACACTCAATTTTGATGCTGAAATCTAAGCCCTTAATGGAATCAAGCTATGGTAACAAATTATGTCTCACACACAAAAATAAACTATTAGCACTATAACATAAGGTCTATTCTTCACTGTAATAAAGCTGGTAACATGAGGTTACAAATTCCACATGACGATGCGAGTAGGACTTTGAAACCAAAGCTACAAAAGTGGACAAGCAGAATCTACAAATTGTCATAGTCATATTATAAGTCCTCATATTTGCATCGTCTGAAGAAGGACGTTAAGCTATACTTTATATGCTGTTTAAACTAAAACATCTTAAGAAGGAAATATAAAAATACCTAATATATAAAAAATATATAAAAAAATATATTTTGAGTTTGACTTATATAATACCTAAAGGTCGCTTCTAGGATCCGCACATATTCCTGCAGGATTGTACAATAGAAATACCGTAACCCTGGTACACTACATCCATGACGTCATTTGCTTATTTTTTATTCTAATATTATTGTAAGGAATGTGAACTTTACATAAATATTGTTTATTTAATAAGGTTAAAAATGCCATACACCGAGTCATTGATCTAGCACAATATTGGTCCAAGGAAGGTGATTCGCTTGCACGGCATGCAAAGGAAAATAAAGGACTTCGGTAATTGGTAAGTCACAGCTTGGAGCTTTGAATTTTATTGTATTTTTTTACTGGAATTTAGCTCAACAGTATTCGCATAAATTAAAGGTAATTTTTATAATAATGCCTATGTTTATATCAAAGGAAAAACACAAAAACTAAAATATAGACCATTATTGAAACGGGTTTAAATGGTTTATTTGTTTTTTAACGACTTCGTACATTCTCGAGTCTTTTTCCCAACTATGTTGGGGGCGGCTACCAATCTAATAGGCTATGCACATTGTGCTCGATCATTATTATGCTGTTACGTTATGTAAGTATTTTTAAACTGCGATGTCTCTTAATATATTTACTTAAGTTAGGATTAATATCATGATTATAAAATCACCTTCGCAAATGATGCATTTTTGAGAATAGTGGACGATACCTAAAAACGTAAAATGTGATGAAATATCTGTGAAAAATAAATAATCATGGTCTCTTGACTTTTTAGCTTTATATGTTAATACTACAAAAATCTAATTGTTGTAAACCAAAAAAAAAAAAAATATATTTAATAAATCTTCAAAGGTATTAAAATTATAATAAACATTAAACGGATATAAATAAATACATTTAATTAAATTATTTATCATTGAAAATACACCGTATAAATCATTAAACATGTCAACTGTACTACTGACCCTAGTTGCTGTCAAGCCAGTTGCACAAGGTTTTAAAGGAACCTTAGTCTATCATCCTTGCCTACTGACATACCTAGAACCTAACTAGTACCTTACTAGATTAATATAGTCAAAATATTAGTGCTAAAAAGAAAACACATTAAATACTAAAGATCTCTAAAATGAAAAACAAAACAATGTCTGCCGCTCAATTATCAATTAGGTGCTCTACTATCTGTACTTGAAACTTGGTAGGTACGTGAGAGTCTGAAAAAAGTTTTTACATATTTTAGGATCAGAACATTAATGTAACACATTATATTTTTTCTAATTCAATCGCGTAAAAAATCAGACAGTCTCAAAAAGATGTCTCACAGATTGATTTGCAATACGCACAAATTACGATCAAAAACACGTGTTCTCATACTTCTCAAAAAACAACATTAAGTATATCTAATACCAAGAACAGATAAATATTATGACACATCAGAATAATAAGCGTATAACAACTTAAATTAGTAGTAGACACAAAAATAAACAACAATAAAATCTGTTTGCATTATTAGCATTAAGTAGGTATGATATAAAAACAATTATTATGTCCCTTCGTGTGTATTCTATTGTATACATATACGTAGGTAAATTGTGCAAAATAATAACGTTTATAAGACTTGATCGCGCTTATATTCGGCATTAAGAAACGGCTAGTCAGCCAGAACGCGCGTGTTGACGTGATCACTCAGTTTAACATTTATACGAAAATGTCTAAATTCGCATCGACTTTAATACTAGTGGTTGCTATTATCTCCGTCCAAGGTAAGCGACATCTTTAAAAATATATTACATTTTATAAAAGAGGAAAAAATCCGTTTTGGCAAATCAAACGCAATTATTAATCATTAAGTCAAAAAATACTGCGTATAAATAAAATATATTGTTTTCAAAATACAATATCACTGAAATAAAATATTAATGTGTGTTTTATTGCACATACTATTAAATTATTATTCAATAAAAACAGACGCGGAAATAAAACTAGCCAAAATATTAAGTGACGTTTGCTGAATAATATAAGATTTGGACATTTATTAAATTATCACACAGATTATTTTGCTTTTAGTATAATCAAACAGTTTAAGTCCAATATATTGTTGGCAGACGTAAAAATATGGGTATAAATCTCCAAACTCGTTTTTATTTTGAAGTGACAAATGTTTTTATAATGCAATTTAAGATAAGCAAAAAAAACAAATTTGTCTATTCATTCATTTATGATAGCTTCTTAACAATCTGCGAAGGTACGCATATACAGTGTCGAGTTAGAAAAACAATGCTTTATGCGTTTTCTTGTACAAATTAAGCGTATTTCAATTAAAAGTCGTTACGGTTAACCGCACTTGACAGAGAATCAAATCTTTGAATTTCCTGTATCCCCAAAGTAACATAAAACGAGCGTCTGAGTGCGTACGAGTCATTCATAAAAACAATGTACATATAATCGTACTTAACCTTGGCAAATATTTCAGTGACTAACTTATGAAATATTCTGTCCCTTTAAACTTTTACATAATATGAGATTTCACAAATTATGTATGTAATTATATCGTACATTTACACTTTTTTGCAATCTTAGCTAGGTATACGATTACTATATTATGTCCTAGCTGTTTTTCCTTAGTTTCACCCGCGTCCCGGGAAAGGTTCTGCCCGTACGCGGATAAAATATAGCCTGCGTTACTCAGAAATAACGTAGCTTCCCAACAATAAATAGTTTTTCAAATCGGATCGGTCGCTCCGGATACTAGTACAGAAGTATTGATAGTGTCATATTATCTGTGCAGGTAATGTTATTAAAATATGTTTTGCAAATGATTTATAAGTTAGAGGTCATTTACATTGGCAAATTTCGGGGTCAAATCGTTTAACTATGACAAAAGTGTGGACATCGTCAATATGCACACTGGCCAATATAAATGCAGGTTATATCACGGCCACAAATAACTTCTCAAAAAGTTCAATGTTATTGAATAATAATTAACACTTATGCTTGGATGACTAGAAAAGTATAGGCAAGAACAATATAAAATGTGAGGATTTTACATGAACTTAATGAATGATCTTCTTCTTCTTAACAAATGAGGTTTAACACCACCTAGTCACCCAAACCCTAATGTTAGAGTTTTCTCAATATTACTTGACGGCCTCTGACGTGGAATTGTAACAACGACTGCTACTGAGTACTAGCATTCGGGGACGCCGGGTTTACGTGCCCTTCCAGGCACAGGGGAGTAGCACGGCTAACTTTCAAATTACGGGCTACTTTGTAAAAGTTTCTAAAAAGATTCAAACCGGAGACCTCATGTACAGACCATAAGCTTGATAACCATTCATCATTAGTTTCATCATTTAATCATGATGAAACTAAAAAGTTAAAGACTAAAGAAAAAATCTTGTATAATTAACATACCAACTGTCATTTAGGTTCCCATAAAATGTGATTACACACATTTTCTAGGGAGAATCTCACTTAGTTTACAGTCCCGAAAGGATAATATTTATGTACCTATTGTTGCAAAAACATTACAGATGATTTTCCTAGAATACTCGTAGATACTTCCTATTCCTAGATATTTGTTATCGTGGATTCTAAACACACTGTTACTGAGATGCATTGTCTTACTCGGAAATAAAAATTACGTGTTTTATAACCCAAACAATGATATGAAAACAATACTCCAATTGTTTCGGAACGGAAGAAAAACGATATTATGTATTACACCTTAGCTAACCATTCATTTATTGGTTTACAATCAAAAACTTGTAAACATTCGTATTTGTAATGCGTAACATACTTATCGATCACAGATGAATAATAAAACGTGGTTGTTAACCGACTTCAAAAATAAGAGGTTCGTAGTTTGACCTGCATGTGTGTACTTGCGCTTGTGTGCGTTTGGCTGAATTGAATTTGATGCGGTTATATTTTTATGTGAAAAGTTTTTTTTTTTCATTTCGCGCAACAAACAAAACTGTACCAATGCATATTTCTGCCGAATTAATGACTTTATAATAACATTAAATTTTATGTTTAAATCATATGCCTTTAAATATGGAACCGTTTATAGAATGCCCCAGAGCTCGATCATAATATTTTGATTATTTTTTCAGTTCAAGTTCCAAAAAATAAAACCTTCTTCAAAACAAAAGTCATTTTTCCTTCTCAGTTTCCTCAAGCAAGCTCGTTGAGGAAACTTATTATTTACAACAATACTTTAGTATTTATCAGATTCATAAAATCTCTTTATGGTTTTTGCTTGAAAACGTTTACTGCATATGTACTTAAAATAATTATGAAGTTACTTTGTTAGTATTAACCATATAATTATTTTTATTTTTACCGTCAACCAACTATTTTATTATACTTGTATACGCGCTTAAAAAAATCAAGAATTCCTAGTAATTTATCTTAGGCAACGTTGACATAATAATTTATCAAATGCAAATTTTCAAAGAAGTGTCTTTCTTAAATATGTCCCCTATTTGTATATACCCAGATTTACATAACAAAATTAAGTTGAAATAAATTAAATACAGCATGTACACAATAATAATACTATTACCTTAAACAAGCTTCTAGTTGTGTCACGTAAAAGACCTCATTAATTTATAAATCTGGTTAAAACAATAATTCATTATAAAATAGCAATTAATCTTACTAAGAAAGAATGTACGTATTTTTTACATATTATTACATTCTTCGCGATTTTTAATACATGTATAGGTATTCTAATTAGCATATACAATCGAGCAAATAGGTTCCATATCAATAGGTATGCAATAAAATACGATATTAATAAAACCTACACACATTGTAGAGCGCTCCACGAATTTGCAAATCATCTTCACATATTATCTTCTATTTTATATTTGTCTTTCTATACGACCTTTACCTTCAAAACCTTCAGATTTCTGCCAAGTCAGGGATGGCTTTGTAACTATTGTGTCTGTATCTAAATTTATACGTTTGTCGAGAATTATTAAGCCTTCCGTCGCAATGCGTACCTTTACATAATCAAATACGCGGTGTTCAGGCATTGAAAATTCTTCTAGCTTTTCTCCTTCTAAGTACTAGTATATTTATATCCCTCGAGGTCAGCTTTCTTTAACTTACTTTTCCTCTTCACTCTATGAGTACTTACTCGGCATCGCTTGTGCTTTCAAAGGTTTTATTTTATACAGACTTATTAAAAGTTCTTAAAAATGTTAATAGCCTAGGTGCACGGTTTCAAGGAGTGAGTTTTAAGGAGAAGAACCGGGACAAAACTCCATAGACGCTCTTTTAGAAATAGAAATATTTTCAATATTTGACTTACATTAGGTATAGGATGACGCCCGGAAAAAATAACTGGGAGTCTCATGATCTTCGCTAAAAAACTTGTCATTACGAATCCACTTTATATTACGTAGTACTTACCTTACCTATGCGTCTGCAAACGATATCAAAAATATGCATTGATATGTTTTAGCAAACAGAAAAAGTGTGAATTACAGCCAATTTAAAGAATGATGTTTACCTACAACCGTGTTCCGTATTTATAAACACTATTATCATCTTACCACTAATGGAAATATCAGTCAAAATATTTTACAGAAGAAATAAAAACATTGAGAACAGAGTACTCAATAAAAAGAGCCATAATTGCAGTATAATTCTTTCTGTTACATGTTGTTAAAAATCCTCTTTGACGTTTGTCTACTTGCGAGTAAAACTTTTACCGCGCTTTGCTTTGCAAATTCGTTTACGCGAAAAGAAAGGGATATTATAAATTGCATATCAAATAAATAAATGCCTATCAATAAATACTCATCACTTATATTCTTTTTTACATCAAATAACTTACTTCACTACAAATAAACTAAATGTTTAACAAAACTCAAACTGCAGATAATTCGAAATTATACATCAATATGACATTACTTTTTTCCTTATAATGCAATACAGTTAAATTTATTCTTGTACAAAAATACTACATACAAGCATTAAATACTGACTGCACAGCAAATTTTGCATATTTCATAGCAAAATAACTATCCCAGTCGCATATTAACCAGTAAGTACAACAAAACCTGTTCATCATATTTGTCTTAATTTTCAAGAAGCCATGCTCGGCAAATTTAATGATTATTGTAACAAAAAAATCCTGTCACATTGCATTATTTCTAAAAGCAGAACAAATTAACTGAAATTGAAGCTAGTAACGAAAACGAATCGCTGCAAAACCGACTCCACGTAGTCTTGTTTGCCCTACCCCTAGAGTGCAATTCAAAACCGCGTAGGCGCGGAGGGGCGAGGTGGCCTGCGAGCTGAGGCGCAGGTAGTTTTAACGCTCGCCGACGCGGCTGAGTCGTCATTTCAAAGTCATTTTTAGTTATAATCTACCTTAAAAAAGAATGAAGCAGCTTAATGTAGCATCATGAACATGGTCATTTTTCACGGTTTTGAACGTCAGTTGCAATGATAAACTTCCGACACTTTTACCAAAATGTACTATTTCAACTATTTGTATGTATTTCAGGCGGACCTGTCACTTACGATGAAATTTTAGCAGCAGCAAGACAACAACAATTTGATAAGGTGCAAGAATTGTAAGTACCTATAGTAATTATACTTTAAATCAAGACAAAATGTTTTTCTTCAAATTAATATATGATTAAATAGGGCAACAAGGCAATAGTTACATAAGTAGTTACAGTTAATTTTGGAGCATAACATTTATTAAATACATACATAGATGTTTCAAGTATTGATAAAGATTAACCAAGCTGCGTAGAAAGCAAAAGAACTAACAAAATCGTCAGTTTTACCAAATGCTTATGTTTCTTATTTTTGCACTGTTAATCTCATCATTTGAAAGGTATAGGGTGCCTATTTTTTAAATATAAGCTTCTAGCTAATATAATGTTAATAGTAAAATAACACGCATCATCTAACAGTCCACAGAGTGAAACAGATTCTGAAGATGAAATGCAGTAAGTTTTTGTATTTGTGTAAATAATATTCATGTTTTATAATCTTGTTTGCTAAAGTAAACTAAAATATTTTCCCTGTGTGACCAAATAATTTGATTATAATTTTAACATTCTTATTGTTATTAAAAATATGTATTAAAAGTAGAACTAAATTATAATAAGTACGTATAGTATACATATATGTATATTATATTCTTCTTTATAGTTATAGTACCTAGTCATTTTATAATATGTCCTTTGTGGTCGTTGTGTCTATCATTATTAAAATCATTGGAGTTTTGCCAAGACTACATCTAAAATCTTAAAGGAACTGAAGTAAAAAGCTCACGAAACACAAATTAGGGTTTTCCTCACAGAGTTGTTAACATCTTTCCTCAACTACTTACCTAAATAAGCTTTATCTATTATCAAGTTTTATGCAAAATTAAATTCAAAATGGCTGCTTCCATATTTGTCTTTTGTCATATAAATATCAATTGTCTCACGAAACGGTTAGGTGTTGTTCAAAATGGTCAACCTTTGCCGATCTAGTTCGACTGGTTATATGTAAATAACAAATTATTTTGTTCTATTTTTTTATTTCATCTTCGCTATAAGGACTAAACTGCATTATAAAATTTTATTTTGTTACTTATTATTAAGTATCACTCCATTATCATTTATATTACATACAGTATATTTCACGAATAACATTGATTTATATGGTTATGTTCAATTAACAGTAAAACCTAAGTGTAGGTACTTAATAGATTACCTCATGCAATCCGAGGATATTTTGAGCCATTTTAATGTTTTATTAAAAGCTTCTGTGATTAAAATACTTTTTAAGTACTATCAAAGTTAACGTATATTATGGACGGGAACCTCGGAAATTGGCTCTCATTACCTTAAAAAATCGTCGTAGATTTTGATTTGAATTTTAAATAAAAGGCTCATAAATCATTGAATAATACATTTTTTTGAAACTTAGCATGAACTTGGTATTTACAGATTGAGGAGCAATTTTGGAAAAAATACGGAGGTGTGGAAGGTAAGTTGAAATGAATCGCTTTTGTTCTAATTTTACTAAGTAAATGTCAGACTTGACTTTTGATTACGTCCTATTTCTATTCAAAGTCATATGCTCATTCACCTGATAGATCTTTAAACACCTGAAATACTCTCTGATTCCGATACATATTTTTAAAGAGTGGGAATGATGTGAGTAAAATAATATTAAAGCTTTCGGTTGCCTACCAGAAGCCCTCATTTCTATCATTTAATTTTAATTAATAATTTTAGCCAAAGTTAGTAAAAGATGATGTGAACCAAAGTAATGACAGTAAGCCCAAGTCTTATAAATAATTGCACAACTAGAATGAGTTTCTACCGTTTATTTTAATATATAACGTACGGAAGAATTTTCCTGTTTGCAATGAATGTCATCACTTGATCTTGAGAAAGATTCACATTACGGAACACTTATACACATAGCTATTTAAAGCTGCAACAAGTACTAGACTTAGTTAATACATATAGTTAAGTACATAGCTGGTACTTAGATTGGCGATCTTCTTGTTTTTACAAAGTACTAAACCAAACTTAGCTAAAAATTTACATACATGGGTTTTTGTCACTCCAATTAAAGTTACTATGTAATTTTTATGCGTCGTAGAAAATATGTCCTAAGCTTTCGAAACACATTTTCTATGATAAAAAGCACCGCACTGTCCTGATATACTGCCTGCGTATTTTTCGCCTTTCCATGAAAATGTGACTTAATGTATTAAGTCAAAGTAGTTGAAAGTAGGTAGGAATGTTCTTAATTTAAATATGTGACTATGTAGACAACTATTTACTATATTTGCACCAAGTCGTAATCGATCAGCATCTATGGTCATTCATTAAGGTTATATGACAGCTCATATGATGTAGGTAGGCAGGCAGGTAGTGTACAGAAGTACGCATGAGAAAATAGTACTACTCAAGTATACCTAGCAAGTTTGCACGATGACTCGAATTCTAAAAATAGAGCTTTAGGAATGCAAGACAAACTGCATCAATCACTTTGAACTTCTATCATACAAACAGTAGCATCAGTATTGTCAAACAATATTTTTTTATTACTAGAGGAAACTTTAAACGTGGACAACGAACCAATATTTAAACAAATTAATCACAAAGACGACAAACGTACTGATTCATATGAACTCGTCTATTTCAGCCATCATTCAACAGCGTGAGAGATCTGAAGCCCGCAGACGGTGCCCACGTCTACGGAGAAGCAGAATACTCCTTCCATTCTGCATCTAACATCGATGGCAAGACTTCTGAAGAACATGCAGGCCATAAAATCATCAATGACGATGGAAAGATTGAGGAGTTCGACTTCACACCTTCAAGCACCCAATTTCCACTTGTAAGTTACTATTATATCTTCTTTTTTTATGGGACATCATCAAATGAACCCACTGTGGGTTAGCAGCGTGAGGGAGTGTCAGACTCTTATTGACTAGAACCAATCATGTTCCTTCTAGAGCCCTTTATGTACCAGGGCCACGGTAACTCTTTTAAACAACCCTGCAACAGTTACTATTATATCTTAGCTATATAAATATAACTATTATTTCATTGAAATCAAGTTACAAGTTTAATGTACGAACTTTAACTGTACGAAAATACCATTTCAGCTAAGCTCAGGCTTCGACCACCTTTTACTGCAAATAAAAATTTTGCTTGCCTTTTTCGACTTTTTGCTTCCCTATATATTAAACTCCTTTTCTGTATTAACGATATCGATTAAATATCCCGTCTCACTTTCCAGCTTTCTCCGATCATCACCAGCCTAGGTGGACATTCGCCAATTAGCAACGACTATGGAGCCGATTACTCATTCCACCACGTCCCTGTCGGGGTAGGCGAAATGTCGGAGTACATCAGCGGAAAGAAGGTGGACAGCAAAAACAAGAATACTGCACTTAGCGCTCTGAAGCTCCCCATAACTGTAAGTATTAATTAAGGTCAACATAGTGTAAATTCTGATGGATTTGATGTTTGACCTTCCAAATACTGTGATATGCCGGCTTAAGCAATGGGTTACTCGTATCACTCAACAGGAAGCCGACTGCGTTAAGATTTTTAGATGATCGCTATAAAAAATCTTATTATGATGTCGATTTATAGCTTGTGCGACAATAAACCAAGGTTACGTCAGGACACGTGCTTAAACTTTCTGGTGGTTATCCATCTTCATAGGTATGACCCAAAGTATGGAGAGGCTAGGGCTTCGAAAAGGAAAGTTCCATCATTACCGGTAATGAAATATGGGGAGTATTACATTTCAGCTTAAGCCAGAAAGAAGCAAAAAGGAAGGACACAAACAGCACATCCCGTCAGAAGAATATTCCGACCCATCTGTTTTGTCTGAAGCAGACGTAGTCCACGTTGCTAATCAGGCCAGCGGCAAAGAACGCAACGACGAAAGTGAAGTTACACAAAATCCTGAAGTAAATTATTTATTCACGCTGACAAATATAATACGGAATAGGACACTCCCAAAAAAGATTATAGGGCGAAACGCAAAATCCGCAGCTTTCCATAGATAGTTCATACAATCATTAATTTAGCCAATATTCCTCCCAGTTCATATGTCTCCCAATAGTTCTTAGATTTCTTTCTGAAAGAAGGTTGGAGACTTCCATGAGCAGAAAGATCTTTGTTAGGTGAGGTCATGTAAATAGAGGCCAAGTGTCGGTAGGCTATTTATCTATTTTGAAAGCTGAAGTACCGCATGGAGCAAGTAAATCCTTCATCAAAGGTCCAAATCAGTTTAGACTCTTGGGAGGAATTGATGATGACAAGTGGATGATTGTAATCGGCAGTAACTACTATGGTTGATTCCCCTATTTCCATGTAGGTTGATCTCCATTACAAACAAAAATAAAAAGCGGCCTTCATTGATACAGATATATCATTATTGTAACACAACTAAGTATAACGAAAGACTATATTTCAGCCTCAAGGTTCCGATGGTGTTTCTAATAAAAAATCACCTGAAGATGGAAAAGTCAACGGTGATCGGGATTATATAGAAACGACAAATAATAAAGCCCTTCATATAGAAACAACACCAGTTGTACCCAAGACACCTCTAAGAAAGGCTGTCGTAGTGGAACTTCCAAATAAAAATAGCCAAACCATGGATAACAGCAATAACACAAATGATGTAAATATGCGTTTGACCTTACTAAAGACAGAAAAGTCACCCTTTCATGTCATTTATCTTGAATCATCACATTTTTAGTTTAATAAAGAGACGATGCTTCCTCCAAAATAGATTAAATGTGATATCTTAAATCTCATGTGAAAAACCAGGAGGCCTGAAGAATTTAGGGGCAATTCCTACCTATGCCAGACGTATTTCAAATAACATTGTATTTGTAGGCAACATCATTATTCATTATAGTAATAACATTCTTCAATCTTACACTTACCATATCATCAGCATCAAAGGTCATAAAAATATTAAGGACCTTTTCAGAGTATCGTATAATGCTCGCGCAATTTATTTCAGTTTCAAATATCTGGTACTGTGGCTTATCCGAAAATATTTGAAGAGCTGTTCTCTGGTTTATCAATACCTGTTGATATACCTGGCACTAGGGATCAAGTTTTGGAGAAAAATAACGCTCCGGAAAGTCTCAGGACCCAGGTATTAATCTGGGTATTATAACAGAAGTAGTTAAGCCACTTCATATCTTATTACTCTTCAATATACTCCATTTTATTCTCTCAGCTTTGATGCCTTAATAATTCTCCATTTAAATAAGCCCAATTTATAACAACTGTCTTAAGGATTGCTTTTAATATTACTATTCAGAACTTTCCTTTCCATTAGTATCAGGTCTTATAGAGATGTAGCATGGCTCCCATCCAGAAAACATCAAAATCATGACTACAATAGTCCCATTATACATAATGAAATCCAAACCAAAACAGACCCGGCAACTATTAGAAACGGCAAAGAAAGAAACAAATGGTCTATGAATGACTTGTATTGACAAACACTAATCTACGAAAATGTAATTTCAGTCTGTTATAAGAAAACCGAAGCCACTGCATCTCGTGAGTCAGGACTACATCAAACATGTTGCCTCTGCCATTCAAGACGAACTAGAAGAAATTAGCGGCAATATAAATAAAAAGAAAAGCGACGAACTGCCTTACGTAAATGATTTATTAGATTATCGTAAAATGATTGGATCAGGCGTTCCTTTGCGGAAATCCATTGACCATGACATTCAATGACATTAAATGTTAGGAAAAGTAGTATCTATAGGTTCGGATGCTTGGCAACTGTCTCTTCTGCATGTCCATAAAAGTAGTACAACATTCTGCATTCGAACCTCAATGTATTGTTTTGCGGAAATAAAGTTTCATATTTTTCGTAACATTTTAGATTATCGTCAATGTACCCTCCACTTCACAGCTGTTGACGGGTGATTGCACTCGGAGCTTCTTGTTTCCTTTTATCAACCAAGTTTTTTGTTGTTGTAGATATATCAACGGTTCATCCGTTGACGAACGCCAACTATGGCATTAACAAAATGTATAGAATTTGCATTTGTACAGTTAAAAGCAGTTCTTTTCTCATTTCACGATATTTATTCCAGCCCATATCATTCACGGGAGTACGAGACCTGAAGCCGGAGAAAGGCGGCCAGGTATACGGTGAGGCTCAGTACGCTTATAGATCAGCTACCAGCGTCAACGGCAAGACTACCGAAGACAAAGGGGGTCATAAGATCATAAACAATAACGGCAAAGTCAAGGAGTTTGATTTTACACCCAGCGCTGATCAGACCAATGTAAGTTTTTTCTAAAGTGATGCGTGTGACAATTATAATTTTAAAAAAGTAATGGCTCGTTTTCCTTTTAGATGAAGAAGGTTGTGCCTCTTTCCATAAATAGAGATATAGATGTCCTTAAAAGTTTGTTTTTGCAGTAAAAACTCTATGGTTTTATTTGGTGGACTTCTAAAAAGTATTACTGCGTTCTTTTGTAAAATATAGAACAAGTTGTCGATATCAAGTGTGATTAAAAGAAAATGAGTCAAAAATAATTTGAGCCATGTAAGGAGTATATCTCAAAAATGCAACTAAACCATTATAAGTTATTTTAGCAACTTTTAGGTAGGAAAAACTTGTTATTGTTAGCAGTTTTTTTTTATATAAAATAGGCCATATGTATACTGTACTTAAGTTTTATGTTTTGCTAAAATCATGCCACGAGAAATTGTTGTGATCTAAATTTTGACATGATATTGTAAAAGTTCAATAAAATTATTCAAATTCGAGTAGAAGTTATGTTATTAAACATTTTATTTTAGTAGCTATTTATCTAACTAATAATTATTATTTGAGATGATTAAGTCATTCTTATTCTGTGATTGTAATTATATTACTTAACTAATTATGTATTGTAATTTGTAAATAAAGTAATCTGTAAAATCATTGGCTGTTTTATTGTTGTAAGTATAATAATAAGTAAAATTGTTGGTTTACAAGTTCTTGAAGATATAAAAATATTCGTTTCAAAGGATAGCGCGCAATTATGATAATATTTTGATTGTTCTGTTGACTTAATCCTAATGAATAAACCAAACTTAATTTATGATTAAGCGCCTGGAGTATTTTGATAGCAATGTTTCACTCAACAGTAATAAGCCTCTACTTTTTGTAATGTTGAGGCTATTTTCAGTTTGAACCTGCTTATGTAACTCTATATTTACAAAAAAAAATAGTATTAAATTCTCAGAATACGTACCTTGGGTAGATATTGTAATCATTTGCTCATTTATCTTGTTCATCAAAGTTAAATGGTTCGTCAAAGTATTCTTGTATTGTAGCTACTTATTGTAGACTTCGATATTCTTTTTATTCAGCACCTATTCCATACATATTTATTCTGAATTAATTTTCCTACGTGGGTAAATTCTTTTTATTTCCCATGGTATGAAACTACCTACTTAGTAGGTAGTTATATTAATGCTTACATCCTCAATGGCATCACGTTGCCCACTGTGCGAGCCTTATGAATCGTGAGACACGATTACGTTAATTATACCTACTTCTACACATATACGCATCATCTCTTTATGATAATTTACATATAAAATAGTTTTGTAAGCGAGGGACAGACAGACAATCAGCTGATAAGAGTACAGAGACGAGAAACCCTTTAAAGATGATACAGGTATGAAGAAAATCAGCCAGTTACGCATAGGGCTGCCATATCGAATTTCGCCAAACCCGGACAAACATTAAAAAAACCCGGACATTTGGCGTAAATCGCATTTTGCCCCGAAGGAGTACGATTTTTTTTTAAACAAAATAATACCTAATTTGTAATCCATTTACTATTAACATATACTTAAATTCAATGAGGTGCTTCCTTACATGAAAAGTGTCCGGGTTTTCCCCGGACACTGCTTGAAACCCCGCCCGGACGGCCCCCGGACGGCCTTCAAACGAGGACAAATCCGGGGAAACCCGGACGGATGGCAGCCCTAGTTACGCAGGACATACTGGAGTGCACAGGCACTGGAACAACGGACATAAAGAAAGTCCACTCTCTATTGCCTTTCTCTCACAGCTCAAAGGGATGACAGTCTGATATGGCCGGAGAGAGATCAGGTCCAGAACAGAAGTGGCAACATTATACTTAATATTGGGATACCTATAAAAATGTCCCCATGTAGACAGATGAGGATTAAAAACCTAATGAAGTCGAATGCACTTGTGTTGAAAAGGATTATGTTGTTATTATAATTGATGTGTAACTAAACAGGATACTATCGATATCCATCTATGAATAAATCAATTTGAATAGCCTTTTTTCATTTATGAAATAATCAGGTTCTACTTATTTTCCTTATAGTTGTTCGGCAGAGATGGACTGGGATATGGTAGATCCTTTGTAATTTCAGCAAAAGCAAAACAATTTCTTTTTTCTTCGCGTGATTAATTATTTTTACATTTACAACAGGTCTTAATTAGTTTGCCTTACAAGATATTTCTCTAATTATTTTGATTATTAGTATTAATGTTACTTGTGAAGAAGAGTACAGAAAGAGAAAAAACGTTGCGCCGACAAAATTGGGATGAGAGCTTGAAGAAGATTATTAGTAACTTTATTAAGGTATAAATTCGCGTTTCTAGGAGAGACCTGATTAGCATTTGGCTGATAGGATGATGATGGTACAAATTGCAATAAAAAAGGATACGAAAAAAACACCGTCATATTTTACAAATCGATCTTTGGATCCGTTACATAATTTTGAAATAATTTTATGAATTATAACGTAGTATAAATATTACGTCGTATGTCACAATGATCTGAGATACGACCTCTTGAGATAAGACCATCCAACCTTGACCAGAGCAATGCTCAATATTATGCACTTAGCGATAATAACTGCGATTACTATCGTTGTAATTAATTCTCATTTATCTTATAACAAGTAAATAAATATTTAAAATGAATATCCGCGCATTTTTTAATACAAGTCTTTATGGATATTTCTGTCTCTGTCATAAGTTTTGAATTGTGTGAGACAGTTGTATTTTTTATGAAAACATAAATGTATTATTAAAATGCATATCTAAGCATAGTTTATGCCCGAGTTTTATTGGATCAGACAAAGAACCTAGGTATTTTTTTTTAACCGACTTCCCAGAAAAGGACGGGTTCTCAGTTCGGATATTTGTATTTTTACTTAGAAGTTACTGCGTGGCAAGGAATCGTTTTGAAGTTTCAATAACTACCTACTCCATAAATGGCTGGAGACTACTGGCGCATGACAACAATACAATTCTACAGACAACTTATACGGCTCTAGCTTGTTAGTATTCCACAATAACTTAGTACGAGTCACGCCGTCTGCAATACAATCTTCCTGATCTTCTCCCTAATTTTCGAATAAGGAAAGTACTTGTTCTCGCACCCATATGAGGATAAAAAGTAACCCATATATGTAATCTGGTACTAAGCCACCTTCTCAGCAATTTTCAACTAACACGACTTTATTTAACTGCAGATTTAATTGATTGACTTCTCTATTTTCAAATTACTGATAATAGTAACGTCACTATTCTTCCAAAAAGTACATCATAGAAACAGAGATTTAAATAGAATGTCTATTGAAATGTAAATATATTGTTACAACCTTATTGGTGTACGTTATTCATGAAGAGCCCTATAAGGAGCGCTATTGCCTGGCGTTGCCCCCGGATGTTTACATACAAATGATGCGCACGCACCGCTTGGGGTAAAGGCACTGTGGAGGTTGTCGATGGCTGAAGGAATTTTCTATGATTTAAAGGTATGTTGACTGTATTTTCTAGTCTGTAATTCAAAAACAGAAAATTACTGTTTTCACATTGAAAGAAAGACTGTGACCTCCCCATTCCTTAGTGAAGGATTTGTATGACATTCCGTCACTAAGGAGTGACTTAAGTAATCATTAAATGTCTCTGAGTGGGGAGGTAAGACAAGAAACAAGTGACATCAAATTCGGCTTTTGTGATGTCCCATTTTATACATACTCATGCTGTACATTTGTTCTCGTACTCATCATGTCAGATTACCTAGAGAAGGTATACAAACATACATTAGTGCAGTTTTTGCTCTCAATATGGATTCCCCGAATTTACTTGTCCAAACCTATTGAGTCACCTTGCCAATAAAAAACAATTTCATATAATATGACTGACAGTGAAGGAAAATAGCTTGAGGAAACCCAGATGCTATTAATCTTGAGAACAAATCATGATGACACGACTTTACAGAAGTAAATAGTGTAATAAACGTGTTCATTTTTTACACAGTAAATTGCAGATTAATCGAATCGTCTTCAATTAAGTGTTTAATCCTTGCTTATTCTACTGTACTTATTGTGAAAGACAATCCATCATCCTCCGAGCCTTTTCCCAACTATGTTGGGGTCGGCTTCCAGTCCAAGTCCAAGTTCCAGTCAGTCCAGTATTGTGAAAGACAATGTAGGTACTAATTTGTTTATTACACTTCTAAGTAAGAACTTAATGAAATTAAAAATTGGTTCAGTTTATCTTTCTGAAGACTTGAATCAGTTTGAAAACGAAGTGGTTTGCTCAGAAGGAGGAAAAGCTGCCAAAAACAGCTATCGAACACATGTCTATCTGGAGGAATTCAGAGACAAAATCTAGCCGTATTATAAATTTCGCACAGATCTTGAACAAGTTGTTACAGCATTTTTATCGTTCCACTGCTGGGCACAGGCCTCCTCTCACACGAAGAAGGATTGAGCATTAATCACCACGCTTGCTCAATGCGGGTTGGTGATTTCAGACCATATAAAATTACAAATTATGTCAAAGTAATCAAAAATTACAATTCCAAAATAATTATATTACAAACAAACATTAGACAAACATAATGTTTTACCCACTTACATGAAACGAGAAGTTAATTATGATGGATCGGGATTTCCCGACTACAATGATGTTAATGAAAAATCGTAGAAGTGAACATTTAAAAAACAGTGACTGAGTCACCTCACTATAAAAATATTATATTTTCAAAGATATCTTTAGAAAAAACATTATCTGTCTATCCTCTTCTCAATTAAATATTGGATATTGGCGCCTAGATCAACGGAATACATCTATTTGGAAAGGAGAGACAAAATAGGACAAAGACAGTATTTTTTTGTTGTACCCTGAAGTTTCTTGCTACATGTAGCTAGCAATAGATTCTCTTGACCGATTTTCTCCAGGCTGCAGTTGAAAAAATTTAATTATATCTTATGGTGAAGATAATGCTGAAGCTTAATGATTCAATTAATAATGGATCTACTTACTTACGTACTTTAATATTTTATTTGACAGATTCAGGAACGCATAACTTTTTCAAACAGGGTTCAAGATGACTTTTTCATATATTTTTCTTAAAAACAGAATAATGTTCTAATACATCTCTTTCCGAAATTTCTTATAAAATAGTTTTTTATTTATTTATGTATTCAAGGGCCGCACCTCTGATTGTATTAACAGTATACTTTGGTTTTTATCACGTATCGTATAATTTTATGTTTTGCAAACTGGTTGCTTACTCATTTATAGTTGTGGGCTCTATCAAATTGACAAGGGAATAAATTATTATAATAATAAATATTATTTTATTACACTTGTTATAAAATAAACTGATAAAAGCCAAAATATTTTATGTAATTTCGAACTTCATGACAATTTTTAATACATAAAAATACCTTATTGTTTATTTAATTACGAAAGATTTTATCAACGTGACTTGGAAACGCAAAAAATGCTTTGATAATTATGATAAGTGCCAATGTAACTGAATATAATTATTTTCCTCAAACTTAATATAATAACACAATGACAATGACTCATAAACTAAGGTTAAACAAAAATTTGTGGCATACGAGTAAAACTACGTTACTAAAAAACTACGCAGCTTTAAAAACTATTCATTTTTACATACAAAACATATATAAGTAAAAATATCACCTACATTAATATATTTTACACGCGTCAGTAACATATTTAATTTTAACCGTGAAAATCGCATCAAACAAATAATGTTTAAAAGTAGAACACTCTGTAGTTCGTTAAAACGCTAGTGATGTGATAAGCGCAGTAAAAAATATTTATTAATGCGCGAGTTCCGAACGGCACCACAACACTGCGACTCTCGGACCGACGTACTCGCGTATCGATACTCTAATTGTGTTTATTAGAGGTGCTACTTGTCGATATTAACTGAGAATCAACAGTGATCGTGACAAAATGATGAAAATTATCTTCTTAGTGTTCATACCTTTGGCTTGGAGTTATGGTAAGTCATTATTTTTTATTTATTTTAATAACAAAAATATGTTTCAATTTCTAAAAATAACCATAATTAAAATCCAAAAATCTCCACTCATTAACAAACGTATCAATTAAAAAGTATTTAGACTAGAAATGTGGTTTAATTAATGACAATTGAATTACGTTTTTCATCTAATTGATTTCAAGTAGCAAAACGTGTTTGTCATACTCTATTGTTGCAATAAGGAAAGTTTTGTTTGTCAAAGAAGGATGCATAGACATTGTATCTTTGACATACCTACGAAATAATTATCAGTTCTGTGATCTATCCTACGTACATACATCTATACTAATATAATACTTAGAGAAAATTGTATTGTCTGTTCCATGTTTGTTGTGTGTAAAGGCTCCGAAACTTCTAAACTGATTTGAGAAAAAAATTACTATGCTATCCCCGAGTTACATAGGCTATATTTTATCATCGTACGGGAAGAAGTTCCCCAAAGAAATTGGAAGATAGCTAGATTATCATATAGCAAAGAATACATATAAATTGTATATTTGACATACGATATGTAAGTTCTATGATCTATCTTAAGTACGATACATGTACATTAAATAGATATATGCATGTTAATAACATTCGTGCAAAGTAAACATTGCATCAGGTCATTGCATTACGTCAGGTATATAAAAGGTATGTACTTGTTGTTATTGGTGCTCATACGCATGTTTTGAAGGACTTTTGATGTGTATCTGTGGTATATGTAGCTATAGATAGAGCCTTTAAGCACGTAAAATAATGATTAATTGAACATAATTTTAATCGTTTTAGTTTATTGTTAGTTAAATGAGTATTTAACATTATGCATAGTAAATAAAAGAGTGCTGTAAATATCAGTGGCTTTGTAGATTTTAATAGTCATTGCATTTTCTTTAATAGTTAATGATTTTTCATAAAGATTGGGTCTAACTTGAACCCGACTTAGTACTTCCTTAACGGGCTTTAAACATACAAAAATTGTATAAAATAATAAGGAAAAGTTTGAAAAGTCATTCATAAACTGCCTAAAGTTACGTGAGAAAAAATCACACTTATAAGATCATACGTGTTATGTTTTAACTACATGTATGTTTAAGAGTTTTGAAGAAAAAAGTAAATACGAATACTTAAGTACTCAACGGTACTTGACAGCTATTACTTAAAAGCAACGTAAAGTAGCCTTTTTATAATTTCCCTAAACTCAACAGCTATATAGGTACTTGAATACAAATGCCAAATTATTATGTTACAGTTTGAATTTAAATGTCAGTTTTGAGAAAATTAGATATTCTAGGACTTTGCTGGCGAAGTAAACAGTAGTTCCTACAATGATTTATGTCAACATAAATGTCTTAAACTGAGAGGTAATTTTTCTTTTAAATAAATGATACAAGATTTCCTGGGAGAAAAATTGATATGCTTCCGTAAATAGTGTTTTAGGAAATATCGAAGAAGGAGAAAGAATGTCTGTCTGGGTTATTGGGTAAACACTAACAGATTTAAATAAAAGAAGTTAAGCCGAAATAAAAATGAACACGTTAACAATAAGATGGATCAGGTATTAAATGGAGCTTACTATAAGAAGTCTGTCTATCAAATACTAACCCCTGCAAATGGACCTATCCAGTTCCAAGCAAACAAATCTAGTTAAAACCGGCTTCATATAGGTTCTGGTCAATATTGCGTGCGCACATAGTTCATCATTTTCTTTTTTGATAAGTGAAGGTCGACTACCATTCTGTTTTGTTTCTTTTTCCTTAAAGATTCATAACAGGATCTTAAGAATAAGATTTTATATGAAAAACATTACCCTCCTTCTTTGGCAGTCGGGTAAAAATATCAAACATGCATATTTTTAATATAGACCTTGCCGTTCCACCGACATCCGAAATTGAATTTACAAAATCGCTTCAGTAGGTGCAAAGATTACCCCTACAACTTTACCTCTTTATAATTAGTCTTTGCCATGATATCTAAAATTATTTTAACAGGTTAAGGTATACATATACTTTTTATCTAAGTGCGGGAAATAGTTTCTTCATCAGAAAGCGGATGTAACCGCTGGTACTGATACTGTCCATAGAATGCTGAAAATAGAAACCCATAAAGCTGATTGTAATAAATTGGGCAATATTCGATAAACTGCCAATAAAGGAACACCCTTGAAACTATTAAACATATTGTTATTGAATGAATTGACTCAAAGTGAGACTTCGTTTAATATATAAGGTATTACATATATTAAACGAAGTCTGTTCCATCTTCCTTTAGGATGAACCAGGTGTCTCCCGCTGCTTTGCCATTATAGTAGACAAATTACCGGATAAAAAGTTGCCTGCAATCGTGTCCATAGTACCATTCATCTCTATGCAAAATTTCAAATTAAGTAGTCTGTTCAGGAGCTGAAAGGTTAAAGCGTTGTAAACAACCTCACACTTCATAGTAATAATGGCTATGCTACAAAATCTCTTTATAAACAATAAACTCATATTTTGTGTTGCTGATTTTGTTTGTTCGATAAGGTATTAGGTAACAATAGTAGCTGCTATGTTGCTAATCGATTACCATAGCGTAGTTCTATAAACAACTGACTGAAGCCTAGGTTAGCTCTTATGTATGAAAAAGACTCGGCCGGTTAACCCACTGATGGTCTGTAAACATGATGATGATGGTTTCCTCCAAGCCGATTGACAGCCACGGCCGCTGTTCTCATCTAAGGAGATCAGATAGCTGCGCAGGATATGTTATAGTGCACAAGCATTTGCGCAGACACAGGCGCACTCTCTATTCATTCTTATAGCCCAGTGTGTTTATGTTTTGATACCTCATACACAAACAGCGAAACGAATTTGGTGAAACTTGTCAATAATACTACTGTAATCGGAATGATAAAAAGCCGCGGCTGCAAGCTTGTATACAAATAAGCATAAAGGAATGTTAAAGCATGAAAGAAAAGAATATATACAATGTATGTAATGTAAATATCAGCACCTCATAAAGGTATAGGTGCTTATGTACCATAGACTGTAACAAATAGTTTGATTAAAAAAATCTTTAGTCACACTTGAAGTAAATTTTAATATCATTATCGTGTTTATGCTGCATTTTAATAATAATAAAGGTTTATTTACTTAATCATGAGGAATTGCAAAGTTTGTAAAGGCAAATGTTATGTAATTTTTAAAGATTTTGCTTAGAACTTTATTCTTATATCGTCGCGCACTCAAGCCATTGCGCAAAACTTCTCAATTAGAAAACTAAAGCTAATTTATATCTACATAAGTTTAGAATTATCAAATTTGAATTTACTGCATCAAAAAAAATATATAGCAATTTATAAGCATTTTTATGACATTTTGTACCCGAAATTTTACCTGCTAGATATGTTATTTCGATTATTTTAATAATTTTAATATTGAAAAGAGATGAAAATTCACGATGCTTATTAATTAAGAGCAATCGGAAATCTAATTTTAACAGGTCATACAACTGAAATGAAAACTTGAACTCGAATTGACCCCTACTTCATAGATATACTTATCTAGGACTTCGTATACCAAAAACACCATAGAGCATTCTTCTAGCTACAACCTTCTTTCAGAAAAAAATCCGCAATAACTTGAGACGACAGCTTATAGCAATAAAAAAGAACGCTTAAAAATTAATAAAGATGAGCTCATTACTCAGCATTAGTTGACAGATTTATCGAACTTTCTTACTTATTTAAAACTGTTTAAATAACCAAATACATCATAGAAAACGTCTTTCTTATTAGCAATAACTTATTTTGAACAATCCTATAGAAAAGAGATTATGAGCCAAACGCCTGAAGGCAGAATCTATTGCTATTTTAACACACTTTTTTGGAATTCTATTCTTTTTTTGACAAATGAATAACGATGTTTTTTTCTATCGTAACACTTTATATTTCAAAGGATTTGGTTTTATAATTATGTTGTCGATGACTGCAGGCAGTTTATGCACTAATTAGAGAATGATTAAAGAATCACACCCACGCTGAAGATAAACGGAATAATTAGTTGAGTTTTTGTAAATTATGTGCAGTTTTGGTCTGCTGTCTCAATCATATAGTTATGAATGTTGATAGTTACTATACGTAAATACCTAATAAGCTATCGTACATTTATAAGGGTTATAAATAATAATTTTAGTTTTTAATTAAACTTTATTGTCTCTCGAATTGCTTCTGACTTTAATAAAAAATTATATTGAATTAATATTGATCGAAGTCAATAAAATTAGGTACATTTGAATGAGATCAAAGAAAATAAAGCACCGTTGAATAAAATCGTTTGACCTGGCAATTATTCCAATGAACTATTTGGTTTTAAATGACCTGTGCAAAGGACCTAGCAACATGATTCCTAATATCTAATAGAAACATTAGAAACTCATTTGCCAATAGTTTTCCATTAAAATAAAATAAAATAGGTAAAAGAATAGACAAGTTCAAAGCAATTAACAATACAAAAGAATGTAGCAGACTGTTAGAATAAACTTGTTTTGTCCTAAGATATTATAATATAAAGCTTAAAAATGCCTTTGAGATTAACATAAATTATATGAAAGTATGTCCGTTTGTAACCGGAGAATATTTAGTTAGATCCTATTAATAAATAAACTGATAAGGTTCGCCAAACTTAGAATTCCAATAACAACGCAATCAATGTTTTTCTAACAAAACACAGGCCAAAGAGTTATTTGAGGATTCTTCTATAGATGAATACGACGAATAACGAATATGACTTAAGATTTATATATCTTAAAAGTACGCTAACAAACAACCCTGTGAAAAAACAACTGAATCGATATTTCACAAACTTTAAGTTAATAAGCACAATTCTGAAGAAAATTGTAGTTATATGAGTTTATGTAATTTGATAACTTAACTAACCCATAGTTTTTGTATAACATTGTTTTGGTATCCCTAAAAAAAAATAAGGGCCTAACTCCTCATGACAACCATTAAAATAAAGCTTCACATAAGTACTGTGAAAGTAGGTAAATTCTTAACAAAGGTTTGCATATCTGATGAGAGATGGGTATGCCATATCTTAAGGACCTTAGTCTTTGACCCGGCACGTTCTGCGTACATCCTTGATTATACTTTCGACTTTAACAATTTTCTTGTCAAGTGTCTCTTCTAGATTATGAAGAGATAAGCTTTTAAGAAAGTTGAAAAGGAAAAGCAGCTTGGTTACTGTCCAATGAAAAACTCATAGAGCGATATCGAGTAGGCAGTTTTTGAGATACTTCTTTTAGAAACATAATTAAAAACTTAAATAATTTGCTTAAATGTATGCACGGACATACTAGGTACAAGAATTTTCACTGTCTTTCATAACGTGATTTATCGGTAAGAGCATATCATCATCAGCCTATCGCAGTCCACTGCTGGACATAGTCCTCTCCAAGTGCACGCCACTGAGATCGATTTTCGGCTTCTCGCATCCAGCTCCTGCCAGCCGTCTTTCGCGAGTCACCACTCCACTAAGAGGATATAACTAATGGAAATCAGGGGCTGTACCAACGCCTTGACCTCTGCTAATATAATCTAAAATAATAAGTCCCAGACTCTTGAGCTAGGTACAAATATCTTGTGATACAGAAGCTTGTATTTCATGACTACTTCTTTCGCGTACTTATCTCATATCCACTATCAGAAGGTGCAAAAAATACTACAAAAATGTCCCTGACAAGGAAAAAACCCATTTAAACCAAATCAATTTTCTCACATCACTTGCCAACTGTTAAGTAGTAAGTAAACAAAGTTCTTAGAAATCGCAGTACACATCTAATATTGGCATACGTACCAATAGTTCGTTCACTGAATTAGTCTTGCCTTAAAAAGTGCTTGCTTAGAAAATAATAACTAGATTCTAGTGATTCTTTTGTTTTTATCACACTAGTATAATGTAGTAGTATTTTGATGAATTTTCTTTGGCTTCAATACATTTTTTTTTAATTTATTGATTGGTAACATGGGGGTGTCCAAGATTGAGAAGATCAGATAAGTAGTCGCTACATGTAAAGTATTGGCTTCAGCTACTTTCAGTTGAACTGTTTCCCAACGTAGTTGGTAAATGGCTAGGGAGATCAAATATGATTCGAACAGACAATTTCCTGAAATATACTGAACTGAAAAGAAGTATAAATGAGCGTTGCCTTGCCTTAGCGTCACATTCATAAGATTTAAAAAAATCCATCATGTCAGATCTTCAAGAGACACCTCTATACGAACGCAAGTTTAGGTACACGTAAGATGACGGAATCAAGTTTTCCCAACTGATAGCATCTATCCTGAGTTTCTCATTAGCTATGCGAGACACTAAACAATTTCACATAGCGACTCTCAATCTATGTGGCGCCTAAAATATATTTGACAACAGTAAATGCTTAGAAATTATAAATATGCAGATTGGAAACGGTTTTATTTTAAGAACCAATTAAAAATAAGGAAATTTAAATTCCATAGTGTCTTATTATTCGAGGATCCCTGTCTAAAAGCATTCACTCTGATTGCTTCTCTTTATGTCTTAGCTTATTTATTTCTAGCTAGTCATTTTCTCGCAGTTTCACTCGAGTCCCGTGGGAACTGCTGCCCGTACCGGGTTAAAACATAACCTATGTTACTCGCAGATAATGGAGCTTTCCAATGATGAAAGAATTTTTTAAATTGATCCATTAGTTTTTGAGTAATATTAGTATAGATATAAGTTTTATTTACAAGCTAATAAAGTTGATAAAACCCAGTAAGCGATAAGTACTAATACCTCTGCATTTTCAAATACATATGTTAACCATATACCTAGTTTCTTATATGTATTTTTAAACCATGAAGGACACCACATTATGCAGTTTATACCTGAATGGAAGTGACGTTAGTTTTAGTATTCACGATGTGAATTTACTTGTCACTTGCTTTTGTGAATTCATTGTGAGTAACAGTACCTGTATCTATACATATACGAAGTGTACTGTCAAATATTATGATTGGTGGTTTATTCTTCTTTAAAAATATAACAGAGTGACATGAGCAAGGTAACAAGAGAGAGCACAGCTTCTATGGAACCTAAAAATGATTTGAGGAATTCGACATTTAAGAAAATATACGACAGTTTTATGTTGCTTATACTTGTTAGGGAAAAGAAAAATTGCCTAGATAATCATGGTTTACAGGCTGAGACAATGATATCATCTAACAAAATATAGGTACGAAATAAAATAGACAATACCTCAAATGAATCTCCAAAACCACAAGAAACAATGAAAATGAAGCGATGAACAAAACACGAAATGATTCATATGATAAACAAACATCATTCTTAAGTAAATAAATTTTCCACAACGACTCTGGTTAATAATGAATAAGGTGCTAATGACAATTGTCTCACGGTAAAGACATTAAAATGATAGATGGAGCGTTGACAGTCGCTACCTCATACAATTATTGTTTTGATTAACACGAAGAACCCTAGTAAAAGCTGGTTAGAAAATTATTCCTTCAACAATAATACATCTCCTCAAAGAGTGTTAGCAAACCCCAGGGCCGAAGCCTGTCGGGGCTACGGGATTATTCGAAATAGTTACCACGACCCTGGTACATAAAGGGCTTAAGATGGAACATGGTGGGTTTTAGTCAGTAAGAGTCTAACGTTCATTGGGGTCATTTGATGATTTCCCAAAAAAGCTGCTTTATGATAGCAGTGAAAGCCTTGTTTCGGTAGCCTAGAAAGAAAGGCAGACAGTAGGAGTGATATTTATATCAATCGCCATGCGTTTACATTCCAGCCTTTATGGAAAATCCGTTTGCTTACAACCGTTAATTGCACCGGTTTCTTTTACATCAAGTCCAACAAAGGAACTGCAATTATTTCCGACTGGTATCTTAATTACTTAAACTACATTATTAGCAGCAGTTTTAGAGACAGCTACATTTTAACAATTCCCAGAACATTCTTATTAATTGCATACCAGTTTAATTTCCTTTCTTGTGTTTCCGAAATGATAAATTGCTGAATCCATTTTGTGTTCTCAATTCTTAGTCTAAAGAGATTGTTGTCTAAAACAAACGACGTCCGGTGATTTGGTGCAAATTCACTTAAGGCTATTGCTATTGTTTCCATTTCAGACTCTCTTAAGTTTAACTACGCTATCATTGAAATCATGACATGCTGGTCTACTGCTATGGTCTTCTCTTCTTATGGAGTTTCTTGCCGGTTCTTTTCCACTCTTTGGAACCATGCATCTACCTTGGCATTTCAAAAGTTTTTTTTTTAGTTTGAGTTGACATAAAATCGGTTAAAAAATTTTCACAACCCTGCCATTATGACAGGAGTGAGACACTTATGCCTCATTAACATATTCATTGTTCAAGATCCTTCCAAGTAATACGCCTTTCTTTTCAAATCACTTGCGTCATTTACCGAGACCATGCAATCTTCGTAGTTATCAGTCGCATTGAAATACATCAGTACACACCTGTGTTCAGCAGTTACATGGTATCAGTTTATTTTTATTACTACGGCGTTAACTGCTTCAGGTTAGACAGTTTTATTTGCATTGTTTTTAGTATTCTTATCTATTTTTTATTGGAATCTTGAGTTACTATTGATTAGATGGGTGAAGACATTACATAATTTACTCATTACGGATTTCGAAAACCGATCCATTCGTCGTTTTTGTTTGAGATTGAAAGATATAATTTGTACGAAGCTAATGTCTAAAATCAATCTCCAATCGAAAGAACGATAGATCGGTTATTTAAATCAGCACTTATAGACTAGTTACATTCTGTTCTACAAACAATAAGTACATTCATTTACATAACAATAGATCCTTCTTGCCTTGTCTTGAAGTGCGAAATATGTTACGGCTCTGTAACTTTTCGCTTACTAATAAGTAACAAGATGTAATTAAAATCATAATAACACAGTACATAATAATCTATTACAGTAGGTTTTTCCCGTCGATTAAATAATGATCTCAGTCTGATGCGCATTAGTTTATGTTTTTATAAAAAAACCGCAGCGTTAATGGATGCCACGTTAAACGTTTTGACGCGTTTTGTTATCTGTACTTTTTTTATATTGATGATATGATCGACTTTTTGCATGAGGATAAACACGTGATCGCTATAATTTTTTGATAGTTTTCTTATACAATTAGCATGTTGAATTGATGTATTGTTCCATTGAATTACGTTGGATGGGTATTCCCCTTCTCGGAATATCGACTTTATAAGACTTTGATACTTGAAAATGGTTTTGGATTCAACAGTTTATAACGTCCCAAATGTAGACAAAACTAATCAATTTTGTACTTACAATAATAACCAAGACAGTTCCTTATTTGAAATGAAAATCTGAATATTAAAATTAATTAGTTCATGTTTGATCGATTCTCTGACTCGATTTAACTAAAACCAACAAATGACGTGTTCATAATTACGTTAATTGACGTCGTAGGTGTATGTCCATATCTGGGCTAATTTACTATTAAGTGATTTGATGAGTCCTTTCCAATTAACAATTCACATTCTGCCCACACGTGATGAAGTCTTTCATCATTATTGAAAGTCGTCATCTATTCATAATATTGACCCAGCAACATAGAAACTACTTATGTCAAAAGAAAAATTGTGTATTTAATCTGACGCCTTCGCTTAATCATTCCCAGATTTAGGGCAGGTTAATTTGTAATTACTCAGTAGCATTAATTATTTTCCAAACAACTGAATGACGCTTCGCGTAATCAATAGACTGGCTATAACCTTGGGAAAAGAATAAGCATTGCCATCCAGCGTGGCTATGCTGCAAGCCTTTTGTGTACGCTCCCGGTCGACAGCGATGATGAGATTTCTTTCTTTCTCTGGAGCATTACTTTTTCGTGTTAGTAATTCCGAACATTGCCTAAAATTTTCAAAAACCTGTTTCCAGGACCAAATACGCAAGGGGGTGGTGCGTTCGCGTACGTGGACTCAACTGGCAATAGGTACGGCGGCACATACGGCCTGGAGGACGGCAAGGTCGTAAGGACCTCAGGCGACCCGATCCCTGAACACTTCGCAGACACAGTGGACCCCTACCACGGAGCTGACTTCGGCCCCCTATTTTTCGGCAACTTTGACAATTTGCTCCAAGAGTAAGATCTATAACGTGTCAGAAGCTAAAGGCTTCCGGTGGAGGATCTGCGGTAAATGTTCAAACGGTGACGGGTCTTCGAAATTAATGTTCTTTTTCTCTTTTTGTAGTAGGATGAGTATCTTTAGAAATAAGTTTAAGATTTCTTTTGGTTAATAGAGACTCAACTCTTTCCTGGTAAACTAATTTGCAGGATACACAAGGCGGTAGATTTTTATACCTTAATTCATTAATTTAACTTAGACACGTTTTTAACTTAACTGACTTAACTTAGACAGATATTGTATCATTCTACAGATACAATGCTAAAAAGATTGAAGCAGTATTCATACTTTTCACACTCAATGACTGAGTGTACGTATTGCATGCAATTACGTAATGAACAACCAGTTTAATTCAACCATTGCATTTTATAGCCCACGCGGACCAAGGGTTAAAAGGTAAAACACACACATCTACATACTGAAGGAGTGTCTTCTTACATGTCATAACTTTCCAGAGTTTCCTTCGAACTAATGTTCTATCGCTTCACTTTCTCCAGCGCTTCCATCAGCTACATCTAACATACTAACCAGTTCAGTGTGATTTATTAACAATTTGTGTTCACAGGGTGTTCCAAAAGAATTTTGAGAACCAGAGACTGGCGTTTGATGCTGCCAGACAAGCGTTCGACTTATCGTCGAACCAGTTGGGTGGTTACTATCCAAATCCGAATGTTGACTATAGGTACCCTCCGTTCGGCGGCTTCGGAATGCCGATGTCGGGTTTCGGAAATTCGGCGTTCGCGAGCGCGTCCGCGGGACCAGGATACCAGCACCACGTCGCCGCCATCAGCCCATCCAATCCAGTAAGTTTTTACGTTTATTTATCTGTGAGAAAATCTTGATCACGTCTACTATATATCTTTTTAATGATTAGATCACGAATTTTACCTTTAGTACCTGTGAATCTTGTTTTTGTTGATTTTTTTATTCACCCGTCTTAACAATAGATTTCGCGGTTCTTATTTCATTAGTGTAAATTATGACTGTAACAATTAATTATGTTTCAAGCTCTTTATGCATTCTGAGCACGTGTTTTTCCAGATTGGATACTTTTATTGTTTTGACATTTAAGTATAATGTGTTTGGATCGATGTTAACATAGCTATGTACTGACGTGGCCTTATCAGTCGTGACTAAACTGCACAAAACTATAATTTCAATGGGTCTTATTACATTGAATACAATGTAAAATATTTACTTACACAATATCAAAATGCTTGTTGATAATGGATTCAAATCGCTTATTGATTTTATGATTCCTTCAGAAACCCCATTGAGTACCTATGTAAAATGTAAAAAAAAACTCTTTGTTTAATAACACATACATTTTCAGAGAATGCCGAATGTGGATAGAGTGAGCCACTTCGCGGATACGTCACTACCAGATGGCAGGAAATACTACTCCGTCTCCAGCAAGTCTTACTCATCATCATCTAACATCAACGGCAGGGAAATCTCAAACCGAGGAGCCGAAACCTTAGTCAACGACAACGGAAAAGTTACCCATTACAAAGTACAAAACTAATCTCTAAAAAACGATGATTTAAACGCCCAAAACCTTATGAAATTTACACTAAAACATGGATCTCAAGATACAAAAATTATTAAAATTGTCTCTCAAAGTTATTTAAGCAGTTAAAGCAATGGCGATTATGTATTATGATAAGTCACTCTAAAAGTTGTTTGTGAAATAAAATGATATAGTATCAATAAAATGATTATAATATTGGTTCTGGTAGTTTATTTATTGGCTCAGAAAAAATGTATGAAAACACCTTTGGTGTAGCAGTTGAAGGCTTTGACGCTACTTTTTGTATTAAATTGATTGATACCGATATTTGAATTATAGTTTGATTACCGTTTTTTGTAGCATAATTCATTACGTTTATGTTTGTTAATTTTTCGGTAATAATTTATTATCTTTTCGTTTTTTTTTTCTTCGAAATATATTGCCCTTGTGAAGATCATCTTTAAATGAAAACAGTAATTCAAAAATGACGAAGCAGAAATTTGCTAAAAAGCTAAAATTGCACCTATAATATATTTGCGCTATTAGTCTAGTTTTTGTAAAGACTACAAAAGAAGTTCAACTACCTAAAGCACAAGCAGTAATTAAAAACCATCCTCTTTTTGCATAACTTAATAATGAAGACTGTTCACTCATTGATGAAGAAAAAGATATGGAGGATAATAACATCTGACGAAAACATTAGGCACTAAGCGAATACTTGGAAACGTGCACACAATTATGAACGTCTCATTATACCCATGCCTTTCAACCTCTAAGCAACGTCTCAAGGTCACAAAGATAACATCACCAAGTTTTTCTGCACACACACGGATACGGGATGAACAAAAACAATGACCGCAAACAAATTAGTTTAATTTCGCCAATTTGCCGTCCAACTTAATCTTCGGAGTTGTGGTCTCGTACAGCCAAGAATTACGTCTTTGTGAGGCCGGAGGGCATCTCATGCCTTGGCCATTCAGCTCCCTACACTTCTTGCAATAGAACTCTTTGAGTCCATCATCTGTTATCCCCCTGTGAAATTTCCCAGGAGTCTGATAAGCTGGTCTACTTACCTTCCACCCTGTATTATATTCTCTGTTAGGCACTTCTTGAGCCATCCAGTTTATATTATTGTAGAAACTGGAAGGCTGCCATTGTGAAGGGTTTGTTATATAATTAGGGTAAATATCCAACTCGTCACGTACATTTCTGTTTATAAATGTTGACTCAGGATAAATCTTTGCTCTGTTCCTTATACGAGTGTCTGGTGTTCTGATTTGTGTGGTTTCAACTGATTTGTATCCGTTTACTACGGGGACTTCACCGCTATCTTCCTTTGCTTCTTTCTTGCCAATGTTATATGATAGTGTACCTGTGTCACCTGTAAGAATGGAAACAGATAGTTCACCAACCAACACTAGTGGTAGAAAAGATTAGGCTATACTATCTCAACATTTATGTCCGAGTACACCTGACAGATTAAAAACAAGCTCGTAAACATTGCATGCTATGTATTTTAGATTAACTCCATGCATTTCTCACCTAAGCTCGTAAATGTCAATAGATAACAAAATCATTATAATCAGGTCAGTAGCGTCGACCTTGTATAGGCACACTGATATCAGGGTGCAATCCTCTTGTTATTCAATCGATATTATTTAATTAATTCATATCACACTTGTATAAGACTTTACACAGTTTAGTTACTGACTTTAGTTTCAATCTGATGCGTCCAAGTTACACAAAGGAGTATTTTATATTTCGCACTATCTTGAAAAAATCATCAACATTGTTAGTTGGCGACTGGGCTCAAGTCACCCAAGTGGAAAATCGTATGCGTCCATTGCCCCATATGCTGTTTAATGGTTTATGAGGCAAGATTTAAATAAATGTTTCTTAAAAACACAACACACAAGTATTAAAAATGCGTGCATTATATATTGTCCTTATATGTTGTCTGTAAGCAGACAACCAATTTTACTAGATTGGTTAAGCAAATTATACTGATATTGTACTAGCATTATATCAATCATGTAAGAACCGGAATTAATCAGGATAATCAGGATCTAAATGTTGTTTGAGTACTGTTTACTTTTAAGTTTGATGCGGGAAAATGATCTATTATTGAGAGGAATCTCTCGCTTCTGATGAAGAGTTAAAATTTTACGTACCCTCGCTAGAACCATGCAATCCTCTTCTGTTATTGTTTTTCAGTTTTGTAGACAAAACAATCGTATGTTGTACTTCAACATCTTCATCTTCCACTTTGGTTGAATTTGTAACTGTCGCTACTATTTCATCACCAGCGAAGTCCATCTTTGTGGAGACTGCATCACTCCAGCCAGCAAATGCTGGAATTAATTACAAAGTTATTTTATTACCAACTGTTTTGTAAATCGTTTGTATTAATATACAGCCAGATGTCAAGTCAGAGTATTTTTAGTTTTTATTATGTACTTACTTATTGACTTGAGGAAGCTAGCTGTTTTTCAAAAACTACAGATTTTAAGAAATATTAGAAACTTATGTCAGTAAATTGTTGGCAAAAAATGCTCCAAGATATTCTCAGAAAATAATGTTATCTATTTATAAATCTCAAGGAACCCTTGGCCTTGTTCTTTAGTTTCATTATTCTTGATATTGGTCTGTATTGTATTGAGACTATTTTCGTTGTATGTCTGGAGTCTGGACGTCCCTAATATATCTCGACGTCAACCTGCTTTTGTTTACTTGTCTAACTTTGCGTAACTATGAAACATCTTATCATAATAATTATCTATTTCCAGGTGACTTGATCTTGACCTTTTATGTTAAGAGGTATTATACTACCTCTTTACAATGGAAGAGCTATTTTTATAAATTACATAAGAGCAGAGATCTCATCTTCATTAATTAACTTCACTAAGATCTCAAATAGGATTAATTTAAGGAATTAATTTTATTGCATAAGGACTAAAATATTTTAACACATATTAAAACAATTAAAATAAAGCCACTACATAAAATATAACAGCAAAATAATTTTCATTTAGGAAACAAAGTGAAGGATATATATATAAATAATATGGATATTTGGGGTTTCCCAGTAAAATTATAATTGGTACAGGGCAATCAATCGAAACGAAAATAGAAGTATATCATGTCTTTCTTACCACAAACACTCAAGCAGATACAAAAGAGTCGTGTCATCTTGTCACTCAAAGAGCCCACAAACAATAAGGCATCCTTCGCGTGACATACGTTTTATATAAACTATACAAAATTGCTCTAAATGATGTCGCAAAGGAAGCTGCACAATTACCTCCCGTGTTGACGCTATAAGAAACAAGACATGTATAATGATGGTAGGTACTGACAAATGTTGATTTGTCATGGCTTTAACGCATGAGGAATATTTTTATCGCAGGAGTAGAAACTTTTATGGTGGTCGTTACACATAAAGCAATAGCTAGGATTGTAAAAAACAAGCCTATCCTTAAGAAAAGTAAGGTTTGTAGGTGTTTAAGTCACGATTTGCCATCGTTAAGAAAAATAGGAAGACCTACCTCGTAAACAAACAATTTTTTGCACTGAGCTTAAATGCTTGGTTCCAGTAAAAAAGTAATTATCGAAATAAATAAGTAAATCAGTAATCAGTAGTTATCGAAAATGTCATTGTACTCAAAAATCATCAAAAAGTCAACGTCACGCAGTGTTCCCAGGCGGTCACCCATCCAAGTACTGACTGCGCCCGATGTTGCTTAACTTCGGTGATCGGACGAGAACCGGTGTTTTCAACGTGGTATGGACGTTGACGAATGTTGGGTATGAAAAGGCGTTCATGTCCAATGTACCATATAAAAAATAATGAACACAGGTAATTAATGTTATTAATTTACACAATAATTAAACGCACATTATATAAACTGAGTATGAGAAACTATGACTTCTAATGATAATCAGTTCCATTGAAATCAGCGCCATCTATTTATCTACATGCGAACTCACTAAACCAAACAGTATCTTCCAGTGTAAAAGCTTCGAGTGATTTTGGTAGATGGCGCTGTTACAAGTCCATATGACAAAATATTTCGCCCAACGTGGGGCTCGAACCCACGACCCTGAGATTAAGAGTCTCATGCTCTACCGACTGAGCTAGCCGGGCTGGTATTTAACATGTTGAAATTAACGATCATATTCTGTATAAGATCAATAAGGAAGTAGATTTGTACTGACTGGAGTGGGACAGAAAATATATCCGTATTTTCCACTATACTAAAGATCAAACAAATGATGAAAATAAAATGCTACGGTTTAAAATAAACTAATTCCTCTATATAATAATAGCTTAGAGATTCACAAACAGCCCGCATGTCTCAGAAGTCATGATATCTTGCCAAGTATAAAGGGCTTCACAAAGCCTAACTCTCTTCGGGCAGATAGCAACATGTTTGCATGTGGATATTGCGCGCTCAAAGCTCAAAGCTACCTCCTAGGGGGATTGCACACAGTATTTGAGATATATACGTAAGTTGAAACGGGCCTTATTTGACTTGCCTGATGGTATTTTGCGATCGTTGCTGGTCTGCGATTGTGGTGTGATTACTGTTTTTGCTGAAGGTTGAAAAACCGCAACAGTCAATGATTGTTGTACCTACCTACGTAATCATTTCCAGACAGAGCTGTTTATTTTTTTGGTTTACCTCAGTAAGAACGATCATCGACATTAAAACAGTTGTAAAAAAAGACACATGCACATTGATTTGACATGGTTGGTTAAGAACAAAGAATAAAAAATACTAATAGAAAGGAGCAAAACAACAGTGCAATACATTTACTTACCTACTCAGATATTTAAGCCAGCTACCTATTCCCACAAATGTATTTTTTACACAACAGAACCTACTGGAAGTGCCTATCTACCTACATAAGTGATAGCAAGGTAAGTCAGGAAAACCCTTTTTAAAGTAGGTAATAGCACCCATTCCACCATAGTGCGCTCCATGGCTCTTCAGGTATGTGGTATGATTATGGAAAGTGAAACCGTAAGAAAAGTTGTGTTTTTCTTACGGAAAGAAGGGTGCGGGTGACGCTTTCAAATTACCAAGAAGCTGTGCTAGTTTCGTACAGGTACAGTTGGCAAAGAAAATGTGTTGCTGGTTTTCTTTATAAATAAGTAGGTAGTATGTATGTTTTAAATGTGAGTAGTAGGTACATTTAACTGTACTGTAGTCTGATGCATTTGTAAGAAGACGTGACTGACTTAATTTTTGTAGAGATCTGACAATTTTCATTCGTCAAAATGATACAGATTCATTTTAAAACGACCTACAAGATTATTATAACATCATTTCATCATCATAAACACGTTGATTAACTTCTAATAAAACGCCGCAAAACTGAAGATTTCTGAATTTTAGGATAAAAAAGTTCGTGATGTTTTTTTTCCTTTGCCAATTTTTCACCATACATATATTTCACCTTAAAAATTTATTCACAACAGACACACAGAACAACATCCTACTCATACCTGAATGTACAGTAGGTACACCCAATGTGGCTGATGCAAATGGCGCGCTTGCAATCAGCGAAGTGGGCCCGAAGCCGTCACAACTTACCTTTACCTGCCTTTAGCATATCTTACGCTAAATATTGCATAGCTGTATGGTAAGTTTTTCAAGGAATAAATGAGGTTTTTCCATTAGAATAGGATTCCAATCGCTCAAGTATAGGAGATTCGTGGTCAATTAGTAGATTGTGTTTGAATACTGTGAGAAAGTTTACTTATTGATATTAATTCAAAATATTTGAATCTCAAAGCTGACATATATAAGAGTCACTTTTACTAAATAGGTACACGTATGTAAAGGACAATGATACTTTTTAAATTCTAAAACACTCTTAGGTAACAAGGGGTCACGGGTTGCTGAGGTAAATTGGTTTGAGGAGGCTAGATATGCAGTCCAACTTAAAAAAATGTATAAATATAAGATACCTAAAGCCAATACGAAACTATCAAAACAAACATAAAACAACACAGAGCAAGGAATAAGTAAGTAGGCAAGTCAATTAAAAAACCTCAATAAACTTTTGACAGCTGATCAGCAAGCGTTATTTTATTAATCAGTTTTTCACACCAACAAGGCAAAAAATATCGGCACACACAAAGCGTAGCTGGAATTTATAGCATGCAAAATAACTAGCTTATGTATTTATGTACCTAGTTATCACAGTCACGATTGCTTACTACAAAAAACGGGCACAATGTAAATTCAATAGGAGATAAACTGGCGGCTACTTCTGAGAGCATGGTGTGTGGTGACCATGGATTGGGCAGTAGTTCGGACAGTCTGTAATGTATCAACCAGTGTATAATAAAATGATGGGTAAGGAAGGTATCAGAAAAATTAAATAGTGTCCATGTCCATCCAATTGAAACTTGTTGCAAGTATCTTCAGGTTCATTAAAAATTTTCCTTCACCCAATAAATAAAAAAATATGAATAAGAGCTAGTCATTAAAAATATACCCTTAACTTATGCTTAATCCGTACCTATATAATATTTTAAATCACTAAAATCAGTAAACAACCAGAAAAAAAATGAAATCCATTAAATTACTAACTTATGCATTAATCAAATTGCTTATTAGTTGAAACTCAATACACCCGGTAACAAGACTTCCGCCATTAATTGAAATATTACGCAAGGGGCGTACAAGAGTAACCGCAGGGATAGGAAGGCAGGATATCGTTATAAATTATTAATATTAGTTCACAGGTGGGCTCGGTGGGCCATCACTTTGGAATAATCCCTTTATCACAACTTATGACAATCGTTAGTACGAAACTGCTATGATATGTGTAATGGAATATGGTGTTTGCTACTGTTTGAAACAATACTTAGGTACTACAGAAAAGAAGAAATCGATATAAGTATGTATGTCATATAAATAAGTTAAATAAACGATGTTCCTTTCATTGTAGGAAAAAAACTTTCAGTGTATGTAAATAAATAAAATATATAAATAATTATTTATAGTGTATGTTTTTCAGATTTTTATTATTGTCTTTTCCTTATACTATTCAACATACTTACTTATTTTTGCCATACATCATATTCATATTACATTATCCTCCCATGGAATTCAATTTTCTCATCGCGATATGTCATATGAGTAATGGAAATGCGTAAGGTTCTTTTCCCAGAGAATAACTTGTCTTATTCTATTCTTCCATTTCGTTGGTTAGTGCAAAAGAAAAATATGGGAAACGTTAATAAATTGACTCTAAAATACTAACCATTTACTTGCTCTGATTAAATTACTATTAACACTTTTGACTCATCAAAATAATCAACTCAGTAAGTTAGTAAAAAAAGGTTAGGTCTATTTAATATTTGTTTAAAAATGGTTGCAAAAATCCTTGTTTACACGTTAAAATTAAACATAAAGCCTACAAAAGCGTTTTTAAACAACTTGCTAATGAAAAATCAATTTACCCTTTTCGCATACAAACTGAAGCGCTGTTCAAAAACCGATGAGTCAGTGGGTGACTAATCCCGCATAGTCAATATTTTGTGTGCACCCTACTCGTCTCGGCTCTCGCGAAGAGGGCGGGTCAAGCGTTATTCACTCATAGCAAGTAATCTGTCAAACGGACAAGTAATTTTAAACATGGAAATGAAATTATATGTATGTAAAGGTACCTACAGGATCGAGTTTATCTTAGGCTGATTGATATTCATTGTACGACGTAACATGCATATAAAATAACTTCAGTGTTTTGTTTGTCTATTCTGAAAAAAATGCTTTTCGAAAACATCTCTCTATTTCCTTGGTAGATTCAGTCTCAAGGTTTTATTTTCATTTTGCTTACCGTCACCACAGATAACTATAACAGTTACTACGTCCGTCACTTAAAGTGAATTTAAAACCAAACAAAATATGTACGAATTTGAGTTACCTATTTCATTTTCTTTTAATAAGATTATCGAACTATAGACCCGCCTAGTTACTTCACTACATATGTGAACATACATAATATACACTACTCATCTTCAAACGAACGTTCAAATCACCGTACAAAAAATCTGATTACAAAGTGTTGTAGTACGGTATCCATAGTTATTTTTAGCCACTGGCGAAATTAAATTGGACACAACGTGGTACAGCGGACCCCTTAGATCTTAGGCGGCGAAGTCTTTGATAAAAAGAGCAACACTTGATGGTACACCTACAGTATGCGAACGTGAGATAAGTATCTAATGCATTGTTATAGACTATTATTTATTAGCAAATATTTATGTGATTTATCAATTTCAATTATCTTAGTTTTTTGCTAAGCTCCTTTGTTTTCTATGCAAAAATATTGTGGGAAAGCCAATTGGCGATTATGGAGAAAGCTAGACATAAAATGCCATGTTTAAGTACAAAATATTATAACGAACAATAATTGAGTCAAAAGTGTTTAAACCCACACTATGAAATAACATTTATTCTAATTAGCAAACAAACGCAATTTTAACATAATTGTTTAATAATAACGAACCGAATAATCAAATCAAACATTCACACAGCGTGAAATATTCAATTAAAATCTACAAACGAACCGCTCTGTAGGGTCACCATCTTCACAAGTAGTTAGACCGGACAATCCCAAAGGTTAAAATGTTAAGTAAAAATCTAAATAAAAGAAATCACTCACGAGTCCATCCATTTACACTCGATAATAACGATCGTGTTTAGATAAAAAAGAAATAATAATAACAAAATAAACAAGGCCCGTAATCACCTCGTGTCAGCCGAATGATGAGTAGGGTAACCAAATCTAATATGTTTGGAAAACAATTGTCTGTCAGTTTCATTGTATGTTCATGGTACTTTATTCATGTACATATTTTGTACACGTAGGTAGGTTCTTATCTTAATGTCACTGTTTTGATAGATTTTCACAATAATGTAATGAAATGAAAACGTTTATGAAATTGGTAACCCGAACCAGTCAAAATCAGATAACCACTAATTTTTCAAAAGAATTTTTGCATTTACGAAATAAGTATATAAGTCGTTTGATCACTAGTGTGATCTACTTTCCTTAATTTCTACTGCTACTTACGTAATGAAATATCTCAAAGTTCAAATTAGGAATACTTTTTCAATTTGATGGTCACCGTACAGCCCATTTCAAATTCAAGTTCCAAGTTTCGTCATGACATGACGTATGAGCGAGCGACGTCCAAAATACTTATTATGTTTTATTTAAATTATTAAGCACTTACGATTTAGTCACTGATTAGTTTTTTTTTTTTTTTAGTTTTTGATTTTGTGTTTTGACAGTAACGACATTTTAAGCGACCACTTGATCGACAACCTTTTCCAATAAATGTACCTAACTGTACTTTTGTTAATCTTTTTAAATGCCCGTATTTTGTACCTCAGTACGCACATAACATACAACCTACCTAACAGAAGGCATATTTTTTTTCTACAATTCATTTCCTACAATTTAAAATCAATACCTACCTAGTTAGGAGACAATATCAAAACAGAGATGAATAATTAAAATGTCAGGAAAACCGGCGTTTGTTTAAAATCTCGTAACTTAAGAAGATGGGGAAGACCACCTGTGCCAAATGCACTTCTGTATAAGGAAAGCAAGTAACAATGCTAATATTGCAAACGATGAACTATAAACAGACCTTAAGATCTTGGATATAGAGTCCAAATTAGCCTATCAGGGATTTTGTGGAGGACGATATGAAGTTGGTTGATAAACTTATAGAAGTGTACTATGTTAGCTGATGCAAGTTTAGTGGTAAAGTGTTATGGATGAAGTAACGGTTTATAACCAGTAATCCAGTAGAAATATGGGGTGGACACCTGAGACTTGCAATAGGTAATAGGTACTGTCTGAGGTAAACAAGGTACCACGCGAAACATTACTTAAACCACGATGCGTTATTTGGAAATAAGTTATTTGGAAATCATTCCTTAAGAACTATTGATTAAGTCAGATTTTATTAATATAAAAATGCCAGTTTATTTGCTGTGTTTAACAAGTGGTAACACTTTTGAGAGCTTTTTTAATGCAGTTGAGTTTACCTATAAGTACTCGTACCTACAATCTCTGCAAAATGAATTTTAATTGCTGTTAAACATTTACCAAAAATCAAGGAAAGTTAATAAACAAAAGGCATCAAATTATACAATATAACCCTCTCACTGCGCTTACAAGTGCAAATTTTACCCATAATCAAAGTAATTTAGCATAAAATCGTCTAAAAGTCGCTTGAGCAAACAACTTTAGGTTGCCAGATAGGAAAATTGCGGTTATCGTTAATTTTAATCATAATTTAAGGAGGGTGATGAAGAAATACGGTATAATAAGGAAGTATAGGGAGGTTTGAGAGCTTAAACCACGAAGTAAAGAAAGATGAAACGGGAAGGCATAATGCAGGTAGGTCATCTAGGTCAAATAGGTACGGTGGGCTTGACCAAAACGATCAGTTACGAGTGAACTAACGATGCGTTCGGGTTCGTTGAGACATTTGTCAACGATTTTTGGTATTACAAAAAATGTTCGTGTCCAAAGAAGGCGTATAAAGGAGAAGATAGTAACGTTCCTTGTGCCCCGCACGCCTGCACTTTGGCGCGCTACTTTCTTAGGAGATTTTCCATTATGGCACATCCTTTAATACCAATCATTTAGTTCTCCATGGCTTGAACCTTTGGTTAGCAAAGAGGGCGGGATGGTAAGTAAAGAAAAATATTGTTATGCATTATGTCGGTCCGGGAACTGGGTTATTTATTGTACAACCTGCTGCTAATTTTTTCAGGGCACTCTGAATGAAGGTTGCTTGCCCTTCGTTTTATGTTTTTTAATTTGTGATGTCATAAGATCACTAGTGTGTGTTACTTATAATTTAGGGTTCATTTTTGGGAAAAAATGAGTTGCTATTTTTAAAATCCGCGACTCAGGTGTTGCTTTAGTTACTTATCTATTAGTGTCTACATTAGGAAATGTTTTAGTAAACTTTTGCCTCATTCGAATTGTTAATTATGAGATATATTTTAATTAATTCACCGCACATCCATTACTTATGCGAAGACAAACTTTCAAAATTAAAATCTAGCAATTAAGTAAAAAATGGGAAAGTCCGCCATATTCTCATAATTTCAACAAACAAATAGTCTATCCTCATTACAACTCGTCGGACAAGTTGCGGAGTCCGCAATTTAAAATCTCTCCGTTCACTCGTTATCCGATATTGATCCGACAAAATTGCAAATTGCATTCTTACCTGAAAACACGTTCATACTAACGATCCTCTTCATTTAAAGTCTCAGTTTATTTTATTTCGGTTCTCTAGTGCGTTATTGTCTGCTTTCGAATCCGTATTTCAATATTTGCATATTGGAAAAAACGAGGAAGTTTTTTTTTGGAGTACCGCAAGGAAGCATTTTCGGCCCATCGTTGAATTGAAACGGAAACCTTTTCTTTAATTTCTTGTTTACTTAAGCCAACAATCTAAAATAACTATTCTTCTTCTTTTTTATGAAGTTCTATCATATAGGTAATTATTAATAAGTATACGATGTAACGTACGCGCGCTCACGTGCCTATACTTATCAATTATTCTTCATATTGCAATAAGCAGAAAATTCTATAATACATACTACTTATTGGTATACTACCATGTTTAATATTTTAATAATTATGTAAGAGCAACAAGCCAATAATGCCACCGGCACACACACATCGACAATTACCCACGATTTTTCAAGAAGTCTCATTTCATACACAAGCTTGTTTCTTGTTTGTTTAACCGTCTATACTTGAGTAAATTATACTGCAGGCCGATTATTGATTATTGCCTTCCCTACAATTATGTTAATTTCAGGTTTACATAGCAATTTGGTCGAGATTGTCTTATTTATTTTTTTTAGTTATGGTCGCTGCACGTTGTAGGTAATATCAGTTGGTTATTTCTTTTCGCGTTGTAAAGCCTTAATTAAATTGGACCTGGAGGCATTATTAATCAATTAAATGTGTTGGTTCCGCTGTTTGTTTTAGTTTGAAATAAAATATATTCATGACGTAAGTATTTGTGATATCAATTGTCTCAATGCGGTTTTAATACTTTATTGGTAAAAAATCATGCAATACTAAAGTATTGTATATTTTTTCATATTTTTAACAGCTTAAACTTAAACAGTTTGTTTACTGTCATATAAATGTGTAGGTATGTTTGTATGCCTGAATGTATGAATTTCCTGCCTATATGAATAATGTGCATAAAACCATAAGGATATAAATAATAAACGAACGAAAGTACTTACATACATATTAATATTTATATTCATCGTAAATATTGCCATCTTCAAAATTACGGCTCATTTATGTCGCGTGTCGCCATAGGGTTGTCGCAAAACTATTGTATTTACCCCAACAAAATAAAGAGAGAGATAAATTAAATAAACATTGGTTTCAATAAAAAATAAAGTGCGTATTGTATGGAGGCGTTGCGCGCTGTGCGTGGGAATGACAGTCGCCAAGGGTGATCTCTGGGAATGACGTTATTTTAATAAATTATAGTTTTGGTGCAGCCCTATCGGATAAATAGTTGAGTATCGATATTGTACGAAAGTATATTATTTAGCAATATAAATGCCCATATGTAAATCACGTAGAAACCTAGACATAAAAAATACTAGAGTCTATGGCATTTTCGTAGTTTTTGATTTACTGTAATCAATAAAAAATGACACCCTTTACTCATTGCAATGTTCATTGAAAACATCGAATATGAGCATAACACAAAAAAGTTCATAAAAAATAATGACACTGCCACTTTTGTACAAACTACCAAAACTGTTACACGTGTACACACGTAACAATAATTCAAAAGCCTGCCTTATGCAATGACGCAGCATTCGATACAAATCTTTTGACATCATGCGACTAAACTGTCGCAGCACCCCACATGACACGTCAGTTTTTGCGACAAAAAATCGTCCCTGTTTACCCTAACTTTAGCTATGGTCGATGTTAAATAGATAACGATGCGACGCGCGAGTAATTCGGAGGTGGTCGTGCATGGAAATTTTTAAATTAGGAATGCGTTCGTCATGTTTCACTTACGTAATATTCATTTAGATGGCCAGATACACGTACACGATTCTGTAAAGAGGACGGACTTTTTTCGTGGTTCCTATTAGTTTTTTTTTTGTTTTTATTGGATTTTGTTTTTATTACTGGCTGTAATTTGACTTCACGAATGTTGAGTAAACTTTTTACTCAATTTCTACCGCCTACTTATCATAGGTACTTAGTTGTGTTTTTATTTTAATTAACTAGTAAGGCATACGTTCAGTAGCCGATGCCGTATATGGCCTGCCCTTGTGATAAATTGGTAATAAATGGCAGGAGAAGAAGTTGTTCTCCGTAATTACTTTTTAGTATAAAATTTTACCAGTCTACAAAATACTTTGGTGCTTGAGTCACCCCACAAAATTTCTAAACCAAATATTTTTACTATTACTAAAACATTCTGTTTCCGATTTGGTCGAAACTCGAAAGCATGACTAAAAGGAACATTAAATAGATAAGGCATGGCTACCGTACAAACAAGGGTCGAAAAATAAACAAAATGAAGATATGCTAGACCCGGTCCACTCGAACAAATTGATACTCAATATTGTACACAATTTATTTTATAAAGCTCGTGTTAAATAGAATTCAGAGAAGACGAATCTTATGATACTTGTATAGAAATACTTAAGCATATTTTTGGTTATATTTTCATTTAATTTTCAACATTCCTGTACAATATTGCATGAGATTTCGAGGCTCAAAACCAATAATAAGGTGAAGCAATTAACGTAATGAGGAAAAAACTAAAAGTACCTATATTAATATTGATTATACACTTACCTACGCGCTGAATAAGTAACATTACAAAGTCTTAATTAAAAACACAGGATACCTAGCTAAAGCATAATACCAAAACTAATTAGTTTACCAAAACAATATCTAATAAGTTAACTTTTAATCGTAATTTGATCTAAAACAAACCATTTATTAACCCCCAAAAGCCGTAGTAGTTACTGTTTATATTGGGCCGATCAATTAGTTGGCTGTATAGGGCCTTGCCTGTGCCGGCCTGATACGGGCTATAAACAAACATAAGGATTACGGTTATAAACCCATTCGATACTTATTATCGAGACCATCCATCATTTGGGGGTTAATCAATATTTGATGTGCTTGTATTAAGTTATGAGTTTTAGGAGTATATTTTATTTCATTTGAACTGGTTTTAGTATTTAGATTAGTACTTATTTGGTTATATGCTTTTTTTTCTGTTTATTTCTCTCTCTTATATTTGCTGGAATGTATGTACGATGTCTTTAGCTAGTAATCAATCCTCAGTTTTACAAAATCCTGGCATTACATCATGCCTGAATGTTGCGAGCATCGAAAGCAATCACCGAGTACACCACAGAAAAATAGGTACATTATTTAAGTTTGATAAACACAAAATTATGCCAACAACAAACATTATTTTATCCCAATCAAAAACCATTACCAAGATCGTGCAAAAACGTCCGCTCATTGATTTTCAAGTTCCTCGCCAACCTACCTCCGTCAATAGGTAGTTACGTCCAATCTGTCTGGATAACTTATGCATGCACTTGTTAGGCTAGTTATCCGGATCTAATATTGAAATGAGCCGCAATTTGTGCGCTGCCGATACTGCGGGACGATCAATCTACAGGATTGAACACACCCTGTACGTGGGTTGAGAGGCATGGAGTCGCAGTGAGAAAGTTTATATGGGTGTATTTTTTATTTTCTAATTTGTTACCTGTATGTTTTGAAATTTAAATTACACAAATGTTTATTTATTATTTATTTATTTCAGCTAATTAGGGCCCGTAGTTCGACATAACTAGCACACTATTAAGAAGCTGCATCAGTGTTTACGATGCACTTAATATTTTCTATTGGGATTAAAATTAACTATTTACCAATGAGCAGGACGACGATCGATTTTTTGTCTAAAGTTATTGCAGTTATAATTGTAATAGTTGAATAGTTGCCTTTCATTGTTTCGGTCGATTACGATTAAGTACGATTCTTTACCGGTCATTGAAATATTTATAGCAAAGCGACTCCACACCACCCTCTGTCTATAGGCGTTATTCAAATAAGACGCGCTGCGTATCGCAGGCGACTTGTCGCTTGATGGATGGCTTCGACCATTTTTAATCATCCCTGTAAACCATTTACATAGCCATAAACACCTTTACACTACAGACGAAATTCAACTCTAGTGCCCAAAGTTAAGGTTTGATTTAACTTTGCGATTATACTTATGGCAGTTTTACAAATTGAATCAGTGACATGCATATGTGTTTAATCTTTTATGAGTTCCGCTGTCAAGTAACATGTCCTGTCATTTGCGTGTTTGTTATGAACGTTGGTTGTCCATTTTAAATAGGTTGATAGTTTCCGAAGACGAAAGCTTTAAGGTTTAGGGAATTTTCCTATTTCCCTTTCGAATACCTACTTTACCTAATTTTTTTTTACAGATAGATAACTGTGCAAATATATTTTAGGTAGAATATGTTTAGTTGGTACTTAGCTAAGTTCATACTGAAATTGTCATTGTCTGAAACAATATGGCAGCTTTAGCAAGGCGTCTGTATGCCACGGTCGGCTTACCCTCCGAGACACTTCATGCAATAGTTTAATCCACTAAGCTGTGCCTCGTCAACTGTGCCTCGCAGCGGAAAGATGAATTATCTTTACAGAAACAAAGCCTCCATTCGCATTGTTCGACAGAAGCCTCGCTACGAACATTATACACCCACCGCTATTTTGCGACAAAACCCTCCATTAGAGTTCGCATTGTGCCACCACTCAATGCATGATTAATGATTGCAGACTTCGAAAACATATTCATTCGTGGGAGCCCCTCTATTCCGCTGTCTCGTTCCACTACAATGCGAGAATATCGATATTTTTCCGCGAGACGCGAAAAATGGTATGTTTACATCCGCTCGATTAAGCTCAGAGGATGGGTTTTTGAAAAATCGACGTACGCCCGAAAGATATGCGTCGCGTGCCACGGACCTAATATTTACATACCCAAAATTCAACTTTAGGGTGCACACAATAAGTTAGAGAATAAATTGTTCTGTGTAGCTTCACCCGCACTTAGTGCTCCACGAAGCGTAGCAAGGATGTTGTTTTATTGGAAACGGATAATTTATTTGGTGTATTTATTTTGTTGCGGCACGTTTTCGTCGGATTCAATAACGTGGGAGCCAATTTAGCGGTGATCGTTATTAGTATGTGAACAAATATGAACCAATTTCATTTCGCGAACATGAGCTCAGTATCAATCTGCTTCACAATTTATTTCAATGTAAGGCAAAATAAATCTCTCTAAATAAAATTTATGCTGGGTTACCTTTACTGTTTTGCAGAAAAAGGCACGGAAAATAGGTTAGTAGGAAACTCGCAATTTGTAAGCAATAAATTAGAATTGCGTCGTTAGACTAAGTGGCGTTGTGGCAGCTCACCTCGGCGAGTTCGGAAACTTTCCTGTTTATCAGAAAACATAATTATAAAAAACTTTTAATGGAAGAACATGAAGGGCGGTTTATTTAGGCCCAGGCTTGTAAAATTTTGGGCGTCTTCGAAAAATGGGAGTTCAGCGAAGATTGCAAAACAGAAAAGTTATCTTACTGAACGGTAACCTACAAATGAAAGCAGCGGGGAATTCCTAACTGAATTAATTTTGAAAGTGGAACAGCGTCTTTCTAAAAATTGGTTAACGCAATTTCTTGGAATAATTCGCTTCAGTCGTAGCCATTTGATATGGAAGCCGGCTCCTCTTGTCCTGAAATATAAATTACCGTTCAAACTCAGTCTTCAAAGTATTTTGATCTCTTCTTGAAAGTCTTAACTATATCCCTCGAAATCGAAACCGGACTGAACCAGTCTTGCGTACAATTGTTGCAGTACTGATTTTGTATTTTGCTAGATTTAACTCTAGGGACTTATCTACTGTAACTTCGATTTAAGTTCACCAGATTTTCTGTCAAAACTAACGTTCATTTATTCAACAATCTCCGCTGAATTACTCAAAATATTCAAGTTTTGGACACAACTCTATTAGGAGTCCGGGATTCCCGGCGGAAATTAACCGAGACCCGTGTCAGACACCGGCAATGTCCTTTCAAAACTATCCTAATGACATTTCAATGGCATGACGGACTTATGTACTTAACATAGGACATTTGCATACAATATACATCGGATGTAAAGTTTAGATCCTCGATCCTTTGTAGTGAAAGTCTCCGAAGGCCGAAAAATAACGGTATTCAATTGTTTGTTCTTATTTTATTCTAAATTCAAATTGATTTGGTCTCGATTGTCTTTTATTCTTGTGTAATAAGCATACACGCGTTATAGTATGGCCATAACCGCTGTGCACTCCCTGAGGTATGCAAGGCGAGGTGGGAGGCGAGGAAAAAAGAGCATAAGTTCACATGAGATCAATATACGTCAGACAAATCTAACGATATCAGTTTTCATTTCTAAGGCAGGACTTGTGGCGGAACGGTGGTCGGAATCTACATTATGCTCGATATTGTATTAAAATACCTAGACAGTTGATGAATGAGAACTAAAGTTAAAATTCAAATCAGGATTTTTTTATTGAAAATTTACTATAATTACAAACAAATAGATATGTAGATAGTATAAGAAGTTAAGTTATTCCGACATAGATTCTGTTTCAACTTCATCTTCCATTTCGTCATCATCTTCATCGTCCGTGTCGCCATTGGAACTTGAATCAGAGTCTTGCAAATTTGTTATGAATGAATCGATAATATTATCGAACCTAAAATCGTGATCCCAGTAACCATTTTCATTTTTCTGGACATGATATTTCATGATCGGAAAGCTTTCTCTGTCTACTTTTCTTTTCTTGAAATATTCAGCCACTTTAAAAATCACGGTTTTTACATCTCGAGATAACGCACGACCCATCTTTGAATTTTTATCTCATGTGCATCTGACATTGACGGTCCGATACAAATGACACTACCTGCCGCCACGAGCGTTGACGGCGGACTGACAGACCGCGTCACCCTCCGCCTCTCCGCGCGTACCTCAGGGAGTGCACAGCGGTTATGGCCATACTATAGTTGCTACTGAAATCCCTGTCATAAAACCCCATATGCCTTTTACGACGCGCATTGAGCGTCTATGGGTGGCCTTTTATAGGCGCCTAACTAATTGTCTATGATTTTCATTAGGTAAGTGTTTCTGTTTACCTTTTTAGTATTTCATGTGGAATGGAGAATCGTTTTATGCAGTCAACTAGCTTTTGTGTTTGTGAAAATTTTATAAATAAAGAATAACTAAATAAACTTTTTAACAGCTACAAACCTTCATAGCGACTATAGAAAGGAACGTTGAAACTATAATTAAAACTAAAGTGAGGTAGTTAAAAGTGGTGTTTGTCGTACAAAAGCGGCGGGAAAGTTCGGCAACTGCTAGCTGAAGTCATTTTAAATGTTTTTCAGCGAGAAATTAATTTCAGGGGACCAACTGAGTTGAAACATTGTAAATGCAGAAGTTAAGAGTTGGTTTGTATTTGTAACTTGCCCTTTGCTGCGGTTTTACTTCAATGCTGAAGCTACAATGTCATATAGGGACTCCAGATAAAAGTAAGCTTCATCATCATCACTGACCACAGAGCGTCTAGGTCAGATGAATGTGGCAGTACTTGTGTATGCAGTTGTTAGTGCCACAACCTTAAGTACCTATCTCCATCTCCAAGGATAATATCATCCAAATATAATACTTCCATACTTCATCTCCAAGGATAATACTTCAATGGTTTAAATTAAACCTCAAAGTTCCACAGAGATATGCAGACAAACCCATTTTCTCCTGCATTTTTACTTCAGAACGAACCCAAGTAGCAAAATGTAGCCCTGTAATTATCCTAGGAGCACGTATTTTTTAATCCTATAGAAATCCTGTAAACGATAATATAGCCGCATTTGGGCGCAGTTTATTGGACTATTTCGCCCTATAGTCGCTTTGTTATAATCCGGTAAAGTGCTATTTGATTTTATAATTACCTTATCAAGTGCTTTAACAAAACATATTTGACCTATAAAAATCCGGTAAATGCATCCAAAAAGAGCGATTGGTCCTTTTATGATCTGGCGCGTGCCGCTACTAGAGTAATTGGTCCTACAGTGATCAGCGTAATATCATTAGTAGATTCATTCAGTCGATCATTCGTTCTTTTTTCGTTAATTCATTGTACTGTGCTTGTGCATGACATTGAATCCTCTTTTATTTTCAAAATATAAGTAAAGTCACATTATAATAAGGTTTGTCATTATGTAACATTTGTCGTGTGCCTGTTTCGTAAAGAGTGCCTACACAACTTGCGAAAATAATTTTATTGATTAAATGTTAGACGATAATAAACATATCTTCATACGCCTTCAAAATTTAACATTTTCATTATTTGTTAATTCAGTAATAAATTAATAAATACCTGTCCTACATAGGGCGCCATTACATTGCATTTATCAGAACCTTTATATGACTTTTTAATCTAAGTTAAGACGCTTACATGACATACCTACGCCACCATATTTAATTTTCAAGGTTCCTTACTTATGAAAATCAGAGGCTATGCTAGCTTGCTGCTAAGAATCCGTTAAGGGTCACGACTAAGATAAAATTGTTCTATAATATCTTTACCTCTAGCAGCTTTATCTGTGGCATTTATAGGAAGTGCATGTCTTATAGAAGAATGAAACAAGACGTTAACAAGATAAAACAATCTTACTAAATGCGATTATCGGATCAAAAGTCACACTTTGCTAATAACTTTTATAACTTGCATTTATAAGACTGATCCTGACTGACTGCTCTAGTAAGAGTCGTGTAAAATAATCCTATTGACATTTATAAAACTAAACTATACGGTCGAAAGTACTTGTAGTGCAAATCATCTTAAAAGATGCTTTAGCAGGATCAGTGGCCTAAGTTAATGCGTCTACTAGATTTCTATAAGGCGTGTAATCTTATTAGTCAATTGCTATAGGAGAATTTTGCTAGTTGGGAATACAGTTTGCAACACAAAACCTCAACCTTTACAAATTACACAAATTGTTTTGTACCAGGGAGGTTGAATTTGACTGCGGGTAAGAGGACTGATGGCAGCCATTACAACTTCGGTCACGACAAGCCGCCGATACAGTTAAATTAGGGATACGCCTGATCCTTCCCATTGATTGCATAGAGAAAACTATGGAGTGGCTGTGTAAATATTTTTTAAAGAAGATTATAACACGGAGAGAAAATATAGTTAGTTCCAAATTCAACAACTGATACAAAACTCCACTATTCTCTTATAGGCATAAAAAACTTCAAACAAAAGCAATTTTCGAAAATTACAGAGATAAATGTGGAAGATATCATCTAATACTTAACAATGTTCTGTTTATTTAAATGCGTTGTAGATGCTTTGTTATTTTATTCTATATATTTAGGTGCTTTTCAATTCACATACAATAAGGTCAGAAGAAACTTGACAGTACTATGTGGCACTAAACATTAACTATATATTTAATAAATAATAATTAAGCCTCTCCAACGTACTTCGCTATTCTAGTCTAGGCAGACGAGAATCATCGTAGAGCTAATCTTGAGGGCGGGCAGCCGCTTACGCAAATGTCATTCACGCGACCCCTTCACGCTTTTGCACACCACCCGTACAAGATCTACCCTGCCTCCCTCCCCCCGCACTAATGCAGGCGACAAAGGGGAAGATGCGTACTTCTCAAAAGCGCTTAACTGATTGGTCGCCTATAGATATGTGACTAGAATGGGATTCGAGCACAATCCTTCGTGATTGCGCCTCGTTCCATTTTCAAATCCTCTACGACCGTTTGTCGTCCGAACTCAAACGAGCATCGGTTTGTTTGGTGTACGAATTTTGAATTTTTGAATAGAACGTTTAAAACCTCGTCACTCCCTTCGTCTTTTTGAGCGGCCTTTCTGTCCTCCATGGTGTAGTCAGAAAAAGAAACCTTAATTTCTTCTAAACCAAGTGACCTGTAATTAAATATGACTCTACCAGACGCATTAATGAAACGCGTTTTCTACTAGTAGGTAGGTAGGTAGTACTTATATACGAAAAAGACGGGTGATTAAGATAGAGCAGTCGAGATGCAGTTTTCAAGAACACATTTTCCACTAAGCAACCAATATGACAAAACCACAAGAATTAACTTTCTACAAATTGCGAAAGGGCATTAAGCATTAATTTAACTAAGAACATTATCCCAACTTCCGAATTACGAATTCCGGTGGACCATTACGATAGTATTAATCAAAGGGACGATAGACCCAAACCTAAGATACACCCCAATCCCTTAAATTGTATTGTCAAACCAACACATGCTTCTAAAATAGCCCACTGGCTGTCAACAGCTACTGACACAGAGTAAAAAATTCTCCAGCTTAAAATTTTCTCTCTGCAACATTCACCGTTGAGCTTTCATCATATAGTTTAGGCTGTGCTTTAATAGTGGGCGCACGTGCAAAACACTTGAAGAGGGAGTGTTAGTAAAATGGACCGCCACTATCACGTAATTAAGTGCCCCGGTCCGATGTTTACCGGACCGTAAGGGGACACTGGTCTGAAATGGCTGAGGTATTAAAATAACAAATGCATCTGACACGGGAATTTCAACCCTAAGATGTTGAGTACAAGGTTTGGAATGGATTAGGGGATGTAAGTGGCGTAAGGTATATTTGGCAATTGGGGTAATGTGTTAGGCATAAATTACTAGTTTTCTTTGGAGTTGAATTAAGTACGAATGAAGGCAGTTAGTAGTTAGTGTCCGGTATAATGACTATGGAAACGGGTGAGGGTCGCGATAATAGATTAGCCAAGTACCTATTAATTTGCTAAAACCTCCAAAAAGCTACGGCTTTACTTAAGCACCGTATGCAGATTAGACCCAAAATCCTAATGATGCTGGTGGTCACAAAGTATACATATATAGAGATCGTCATTTGTTTTGAAAGAGCCCCAACCCCGAATATTCCTATGGCTGGTTTAAAATAAATAATAATTGAAATACATCTAGATCTAGAGATTTTGAAAACTATCATAACTATCATATCTAAATCTAAAAGAGATAGAAAAATAAATCAAAGAATTCGTTTAGCAACCCAAATACCGTTTAAATAAACAAGGTTTTTATACAAATGAAATGTAATCGCTGTTAATAAACATTAGTTGTGAATTCACAACCGTGGACGCATCCGGAGCTCGTATAAAAGCAATTAATATGCTATGCGTTAGCTTCAGGGATGGGAAAAGGAACAGTGATGATAAAGAACAGTTTAGCTCGGAACAGTGATTAGTATTCAAACCAGGGAGAGAGTGTATTTGAATTAAATTGATCATAAAACGTACTATCTCTGAATCACATAACAGGCATCGCACATAAGGCGAAAGATCATAATTCTTCTTCTTAATCGGACACTCTTGGCAGAGTGGTCGTGATCATGGATTGTCTCTGGTGGCTGCCCTTGCGATTTCTCTCCACTTTTCCCTGCTGGTGGCGTTCCGTGCGCACTCCACAATTGAGCTTGATGTTACAGATTTTATGAGGTCTGTCCATCTGGTTGGCGATCGTCCACGAGGACGCTGTCCTTCTATTCTCCCTTGCACAACTAATCGTTCCATTGAGTCTTCATTGCGGATGATATGGCCAAACATTTTAAGTGTTCTTAGTTGCACAATCGAAGAAAGTCTTTGTTTGATGTGAAGCTCTTTTAATATGGATACATTAGTGCGGTGTTCAGTCCAGCTTATTCTCAGTAGCCGCCTCCAGCACCACATCTCCAACGCATCTATTCTGCTGCGATCTTTTTGACGAATAGTCCACGTTTCAGCTCCATATAGAAAGATAGGAAAGACTAAGCACCGCATCAGTCGGACCTTGGTATTTTTGGTTATGCGCCTGTCTCTCCAGATCTTCTTGAGCTTTTCCACAGCTGAACGCGTCACAGCACATCGCCTTCGTATCTCTTCCTCACAACTTCCGGTGTTGTTGATGGTAGAGCCTAAGTATATGTAGCTCTGGACAACTGCACAGTTACCAATGTTGTGGATCTCCGGTCTATTATTGGTCTTGCGATCCACAATCATCATTTTGGTTTTCTCGCGGTTTATAGCCAAGCCATACTCAAGACTGGTACACTCTAGAAGTTGGAGAAGGTTTTCTATATCAGGCAGTGAGGAAGCGAGAAGGGTAGTGTCGTCAGCGTACCTGAGATTTGAAATCATGCGACCCCCCAAAGATATCCCTTTATCCCACTGATCTAGCACCTTGCGCATGATATATTCTGTGTATATATTGAACAACAACGGGAGAGAATGCATCCCTGCCGAACACCCGCCTGCGTCTTGAAATTGGCTGAGTCAACCCCATCTACCTGGACTGCTGCTGTGCCGTCTTCGTACAATCGTCTGATGAGATACACTAGATGTTGCGGTACACCCATTTCTAGGAGTATATTCCAGAGTTTACTCCACTTGACTGTATCAAATGCTTTGCGAAAGTCGACAAAGCAAAGAAACAGGGGTTTATTAAATTCTCTACTCTTTTCAATTATCTGTCTCAAGATGAGAATTTGCTCGCGTGTACCTCTTCCTTTCACGAAACCAGCTTGTTCTTGAGCAATTTCTCTGTTCAGGAATGCCTGCAGCCTTGTGTTCAGGATATGTAGCAGTATCTTACTTCCGTGTGATATTAAGGTGATCAAGCGGTAGTTGTTACACTTTTTCGTCGATCCTTTCTTGTGGAGTGGTATGAAGACTGACTTTGACCAATCTCTTGGCCATTCTCCAGTGTCCCAAATTTTTGTGCAGATGATATGCATGATATCTACACCGATATCGCCCATGTCCTTGATTATTTCAATGGGTATTTCATCGACGCCGACTGCCTTACCGCGCTTCAGATGTTTAATGGCGGCAGCTACCTCTTCTCTCAATATGCAGGGTTCCCGTTGTGATGGATAACTGATTGTAGCGTCTGTTGCATTGGGACTGTCGGTGAAAAGGGACTTACAGTAGTCCTCCCATACTTTCACAATCAGTTTGATGTCGGTAACAGATTCACCAGCACTATTCTCCACCGCCCAAGTTTTGGCTTTAAATTGACGCGTGATGACTTTTATTTTCATGTGCAAGTCCTTGGTTTCAAACTTTTGCGAGTGTCTTTCCAGCTCAGTGCATATGTTTTAAGTTCTGAGTTTCTGTCTCTGCGACATGCAGTTTGAATCTCGGAACCCAAGTCATTTAGTTCTTTTATGCTGGCACCGTTGGCTTTTGCATCACGTCGTCGGTTGACCAATCTCCACGTATCTTCGGACATCCAATGTTGTCGCTTATCACAAACTGGTTTCGGTTGGGACTTTTGCACAGAATTTTTAATGTAGTCTTTGGCAGACTGCCACAGAGAATCTGGTGTTTTGTTCTCCTTATCGGTCATCCACATGTGCTGTCCATCTTGGAGTGTTTTAGCAAAAGCCTCTTTGTCCAGTATTTGCAAACGCTGTTTTGTTCTTCTAGCTACTGTGTTTTGCAACTTCATCTTCAGGGTAGACACTAACAGCTGATGGTCTGAGAGACAGTCTGCTCCCGGTAATGTGTGCGCATTAGATATTGAGCTTCGCCATCTTGATCGGATCATGATGTAATCGATCTGATTACGGTAGTTGCCGTCTGGACTAGTCCACGTATACAGTCGTCTAAAGTGATGCTTGAAGACTGTGTTCATAATAGTCAGGTTATTATCAGCCGCGAACTGTATCAGGCGTTCGCCTCTTTCGTTCCGCACTCCTAACCCGTACTCTCCAACTATATTACGTAGGTTAATATCCGCCTTAGTACTGCCCACCTTCGCATTGAAGTCACCAAGCACTATCAGTAGTTCCCTATTTGGTACTTTAGCGATGCAAGTTTCCAGCTGCGCATAAAAATCCTCAACAGTACCGTCACTGGCGGCGGAAGTAGGTGCATAAACCTGGACAATGTTAATCGGAGTCGGTGATGCGCTCAGCTTTATCGACATTATCCTTTCACTTATGGGATCATAGCCTAAAACAGAACCGTTCCACACTTTCGGTATCGCTATAGCTACTCCAGCGAAGCTGCTATTCTCATTACCGGAGAAATAAATGGTGTGTTTCTCGGTGTCAAAGTGCCCGCTGTTCTTCCAGTGAGTTTCGCTTAATCCGGTAATAGTGGAGTTGCACCGCTCTAGTTCCGCTTCAAGAATTCGAAGTTTGCCTGCAGCTTGGAGGCCTCGGACATTCCAGGTACCGACGCGGAACTTATTGCGCAGTTTTATTTTTGGCCTTCCAGTATCATTGTTTCCAGGGGGTGCCTGGTTGCCTGCACCAGCCTGGCCGGTAGCCGATTTCACACCATGCTTCCCGGACAAGTCATGGCGCCGGTCGCTACGCGGATCACTAGGCAACACAATCTCGTTTCCTGACATTTCCATGATTCTCTTGGGATTTTTAATACAGTGGTTTCCCGTTGCCTTCTGTATCGGTTCTTTTAGGGGTTATTTGACCCCAAGGCCCCCGTAGCCTCACCCGGTATCCAGGTGTGTGGTTATCCCGCCACTGCTCGGTCGCCATTGCCTCGTCTGTTGTCTAGCAGGAAGTACCACGGCTGCCTGTCGGCCACCGCCGCCTACGGCGCGTGCAGGTGAGGTTGACTTTTGGGTCGGTGTTTGATCTTAGTAACCGTTCTCCCCTTACCTCCCTAAGATCATAATACTGAAATACTAATAGCGTCTATACATAACAGCGAAAGATGATGAAAAGTGTGATCAAATTACCTAAATTACTCAAACATAGGTAATATTGTTAATATTTCACTGTAATGTAAAGATTCCATGACATATCACATGACATAAACACTCTTTAATAAACAAAGAATCATATCATAATTCTCCATTTCTGAAGCATTTTTTTAACAGTTTAATAATTTGTTCTTTGGAACTGTTACCGGAATCACTAATATCAAATAATAGTTCGACGATCCAACTCTACAGTTTGATTGAATGCGTTGCGTGAACGCCATAAAATGGTTTCTACAACATTTTAACGCTATAAATCGGCTTAGTACAGGAAGTCGGTAAGACCCTGCATGTTGTACAAGATAAAGATAATACAATTTTTTTCATGTTTAATTAATGTGATTAATTGGTTTTAAAACGTTCATTATAAATGCTCGGTTTGTGTCATTCGAATTAATTGAATAATTCATTTGATGTAAAACATTGTGTTTTGATAATTTGTGTATCCCTGATTATTATTGAATATCTAAATACTAGGTAACCAAATGGGGAAGCCTTTGTCCAGCACTAGGAAAGGCTGTACATAAAATAATAAGCTAGTAAATTAAAAATCTAATGAATAATAACGTTTAGCTGTAAAGGTCAAAGGACAAAGACGGCGTAGTTTCCGCAGGATGCGGACGGAACAGCGTGAAAGATACAACCGATTACCAACCCCGAAAATCTGAAAAGATATTTTTTTTTCCTTTCTTCTCTACAGAGTTCGTTCCCGTGGTTCGGTTAGGGTCATTCTTTGTTAGGAAAGTGGTGCATTTTGATGAAAGTCAAAAACAAGGCTTCTCTTTATGAACTAGTACTACTTAGATGGAGAGTGTATAATATGTTCTTCCGCATAAATTCCAAAATCTTATAACCCACAAGTCTAAAATCAAACACAAATAATATTCCAATCACACGCACCCGACACCCAAAACCCTATCTCTTACATCCCCAAGTCTATCCAATTCCGATATCAGATGTTAACATCGACAATGGCTTATTTGCCTAACAAACAGCGTTGGACGCGATTATCCTACGACATTGTTGAATTATGCATGACACACTTCCTCGCAGCCCTAGACCCTTGGATGACGTAATGACGCCTACGCACGTCGGGATGGGAACTGGGAATATCTTTTATTTAGTTGTGATTGTTATTTTGTTTGGTTTTAATATATACCTGCTTGAGTATTACCTATTGTTTTATCCTTACTTGTAATGTTATAAATGCGAAAGTAACTTTGTCTATCTATGTATTCGGATTACTAGCCGAAACGACAGAATCGTTGAGTTTGAGTCTGTACTCAGACAGTGTAGAATAGAGCCTCAGAAAGGACACACCTAGACTACTTTTTGCCCAGGTTCTTAAAGTAGTTCCCTCAAGATGCTGTGCGTGGAACGAAGGGCTAGTTCATCGCGGAATAACACTGCTACTCAGCACGCACTCTGGTTAGATTGTCCTCAGAAATAATTTATAGACGCAGTTGAAATAAACGCAATCAATACCTCAATAAGATCTGAATACAAGTTTAGACGGAATCTAATTGCTACCAATTCAAGATAGAATCTATTTTGAACAACAACGCTTCTATTTTGAAAGTATACAAATCGCGGTCTGTAATCACACAAATTGTTCTTTAATTGCTTTTTTTACTTCACATTAGCGTACAATTAGACTGTTAAAGTATTAACGATGTGACAGACGGACGGACCGTGACGAGGCGTTAAAGTTACATATTGAATCGCTGAACAAAAAAATCTGTGAAGTAGTAATAGGTTTATGTTTTTACTCGACTGCTACAGAAGTATTTTGCTGTTTGGATGTATTGCTCAGTATATAACATTTTTGAAGTCCTAGTCTGAAGTTTAGATCTTTGTAGAAAGTAGCGAAATTATACATGCCAAACTTACTTCTAAATCTATAACCTTTTATAGGGTGTAATTTCTCGAAGACTTCTTCACAACTTTAATACTTATGTAATCTAAAACAATACCTTACAAAAAGTCTTCAATATACTTTTAATGAATTTCTACAATGTACACACTATACATATATACAGACTTAAGCTACTTATCTTTATACAAAACTCAAAACTACTTACTTACATAAATATTCTCTTCAACATAGGTTCCCAGATTTTTGTATCAGACAACTTTTAACACCAAAAGCAGCTCCACCCCACTCGAATCATCTTCACAATTACAAAAAGCACATAACAACGATGACGGTGCGTCGGCTTGACGCTTGTTTGTTTACCGTCATTGTTTTATAACTCTTGCGCATCTCCATACAATGGCCGCCCGCCACCTCCACATGTTATGCTATCAGGACCTACAGTTTATGGATTTCTGATCCAATGATGTTGCTTCGGAGGTGCAGGAAGAAATAAATCAGGTGTTAGATCGTGGATTGTACCTATAACTTGCTACACCAAGTTATATGCTACAGCGCAGCGTATGAAAAAGCGAATTTCTGCCTTGGTGATTGGAGGTATTGGCCATATAATTAAAATACCTAAAAACTTTAATTGTTTTTTTACAGACCTACTTTTTTACAGGCGTTCGAACCTTTTTAAATGCTCGCTAAAAAAACGACTCAAACCATCAATGCCGAATAACCTTTATTCTGCAAAATAGCTATTACCTTCAATCTACAGCGCCATACAATTCTTCTACTTCTGAATATTTTTCCAAAAGAACCTAACAAAGTCTTTGTTCACAACTATCCAGTATTTCCACCACATATTCAGGTTCACTCTATTCTTATGCCACGTCGTGACAATCTGTCCTACACCATAAGCTCGCAAGTTGTTCCCTAATTGCAACAAATAGCGACATTTTTCACCATGGCACCCTCAGTCTGGGGTTGCGCGTGATCGATCAATCTGCTTGTATGGCTTCAGGACAGTGTTATTGAGAAGGGGTAGTTCCATTAGGGTTAGAAATGAAGTGCAAACAGGGATGGTAGACGTTATATGACGACTTTGTAAAGCTTTTGATAATGGATTCATTAGAAATTCGATTAGAAAAACTTGAATATTTCAGGGTTGGAGAGCCCATTAATCGAGTTCCCATAGCACGCGGGTGAAACCACCGTCGAAAGCTACAAAACACTGTACAACAAAATATTCATTAATTATCTAAGAACAGTCTTCAGTTTATTTTGAAATCAGTTAATATAAAAATTCAAAATGGCTCCTTGAAATTGATTTCCTGTCTCCGATAGTTTTGTTTGTGTATTACAAATAGCGTTAAAATCGGCCGAATTATAAAAACGAATGCCTACTTCTAAACGTCAAAACCTTGACTAATTAACCCTCGTTCATCAGATATCCGACCACCATTAAAATAACCGATCGTCCATCATCCCCTAACCCTTCACTTCTCAGGTTACCAGATCCTGATACCCGATAGACAGATACAAATTTATGACGGGGTTCGTGAAATATTCGAGCCTACGTTTATTGCTTATCTATGAATCTAAGCGCACGTGGTCCAACGTGCCTGTGATATACGACGAAGCCGCGACCACAGAACAGCGAGTAGCGGTTAAACCAACCACTTCACAACTGAAATTTAATCGGCCATTTAAACCGAATTCTGATTGCTACCACAAAATTGATACTTAAAAATAATTTGATGATGATGTTTAAAGTTGAAATGTGAATTGCCTAATTAATTTTATATGCGTTTCACCGTTAATTTGAGCACCGGAAAGATCTGTGGATCATGTTTTATCGGCGATAGTTAAGTTTTATGCAAATGATTAAGTTGTAAAGTTAATGAAGACAGATACAACCGCTACTGATTAATTTAGAGATAGTTAGTTACAGCCTATTTATCGTCCCACTGCTGGGCACAGGCCTCCTCTCACACGGAGAAGGATTGAGCATTAATTTAGAGATAAGTTTTTTTTTTAATTAATTTTGTAATTGGCCGAGGCTTTCTTTAATTGCATTTTTTTTAGTAGTCTAGACAGATATTGTGTTACAAAAAAAAAACAATATACCCGCTACCCGCTCCGCTCATTCTCCCGCTATTCTAACCATGTAACCAAACACTGAAAAATGAGGAACGTATCATAAACGCGAGTGAGTCCTCCTTGCATGACAATTACTATGGCGTTCGTTTTGTATCTCGATGATTTACGAGCGAGCGTTCGGTGACCCTTACTGCTTTTGGAAATAGGTCGTTTCCTAATGTATTTTATTCAGGATTTTGTTGGTATGTATTGTACGTCATTTTACTGTAAATGTATTTGATGGTTATGAGTAATTGTTGGGTGATTTAATATCTGGGAAAACGAAAGTAGATTCGCCTGGTTACTTTTTTCATATTTCCTACCTCTCTGCAATAGGTCACTATGTGAGGGAAAGTGTGGTATTATGGCTTTTCTTCCCTTCGAAACGGTTGAAGCCAATTTTTGCGTAAAGCGACTGCTTATCTGACCTCCTCAACCTAGTAAACACGAGCAACCCGACACCCCTTGGTAAGGCACTTTGTCTTTATGGCTTTTTACTACCCATAACGTCTACAAAAAAAGTTCAATTAAGAGCCTGTACCAATTTAGAAACTCATGATAATATTTGAAACTAAACTTTTTAAAGAACATTTACCACTAGCACCCTGGTACACTAGTGGTAAATGTTCTTTAAAAAGTTTAGTTTCTCTTCTTTAAAAAGCCAACCTTACCTGAACGAGGTCTTCATAAAACTTTTTGGAATTATGCAGAGAGAGACGTGTTTGCGGAGCCAGCTAGCCAAAGCAGCAATAACTTTAATGTTAATAGAAGCAGGGTTACCAGGACTTTACTGAGCTGGCTTACGTCTGGAATACTAATACGAAACTAACAATCCGGCTGTCAGGGATACGTGGGAAAACGGGATTTGCATTTGTTAAGGAATTGTTGTGAAATTGATATTTTGGTAAGGTTTTTTCTAACTTCAGTAGAACGGAATTGAACATTTATGGTCTTAGTACAAAAACTTAAACGTCAGTTTAAGACTAATAATTAATAGTTTAAAAGCTTTTGTGGTTGGACGGTTAATGTTAGCGTAACTCAACTATCAGCAGGCGTCAGATGATTAGAACATTCAGATTTTTGGAGTAGTCTTTCCAGTCAATCTTTTCAAAAAGAAAAAAAATCTTATAGAGGGAGTATTATGTGGCTAGTTTCAAACTTTGTGTAGAGAAAATACCCTACTTACTTCGAGGAAAAATATCCAATGTACCTAATCAAATTTGTAGGTACGTAACGTACATACGGAGAAGAAAATATTCCACCAGAAATCTCCAAGAAAAGTCCAAAGTACAATCGCAAAGAAAAACAAACCAGTGATTAACAAGGCTACCAAACTAAGTTGTCTCCAAGTTCATTCATTACATCTATTATAGTCTCGGTTCAGGACATTTTGATAAATGGCCGCGCACGTTCAAATTGTAATACGTTTAAACGGCCTGCAATTAAAACGTTCAGCACATTGTAAATTGTCGCTGCACTCGACTGTACCTACTGCAATCTGGTATGTTTTGTGCGCAATTAGAAATGACGCGAGGTTTTATTCTGGTTTAGTGCGAATATGCATATTTTTTGCATATGTTCCATTTTCATTTAGTAGTCTTCTTTATGTGGTTCCGTTTTTTTGTGACGTTTCGTTTTAATATTTGTGCAAAGAAATTGTACGCCAATTACAGGCAAAAACCTCATGTAACAATTCCTCTGGATTGTCTTATTTTCTTGTTTTTAGCTGGAAACGTTTACCGTTTATGTAAATAAAGCCTTTAGATCGGATCCAAAGGCTTTATTTAGGTACATAAAAATATACATAGGTATACAGTAATTTTAAATAAACATTATTTATTTATTTATTTATTATACTTTAGAAATAAAGTTGCATATTTTTTTTTTTTTTTTTTAGAAATCGGTAAGTATATTTTATAATATTTACATAATATTTCCATTAATTTTAAAAATTAAAAATAAACTTATATGTACAACTTAAAACTAATACATTGCATCAAAAAATTGCTCCTCATCGCTGTCACCGGGCAATGTACCCAGAAGGCTGGCAGCATTGCCACGTTGGATGGCAATGCTCAACCTCTGTGCGAAATAAAAGCCAGCCCTTGGGTCACGAGAAGTGTCAACAAGGCGTTTAGAAATATCCTTCGCAAGCGCGTGAGCACTCGGACCCCATAGTTTAAGTTGCATATTAAATTATATTCAAACCAACTTGTAATATGCAGTACGGTAATATAAGACACTAATAAAGTCCAGCAAACCACTCCAACCATTGAAGAACTTACAAAACGATACAATTAAGTCGCCTATTTTAAACCTTTATTGCCAAACGACAGTGTAATAATTCCTGAAGTCTGCATACCTAAGGTGACTGTTTCATGTTTCTCTCATTGTACGTCGTGGCGTGTGTAAATAACGACCTAGCATTTATTTTTGCCCTAAAAAGGGGAAAACGTCATAGCAAAGGGAACTATTTAATAGAATAATACGCAGTACGGTAATATAAGACACTTATAAACTTTAGCCAACTATTCCAACGAATGAAAATCTTGCAAAATCATGACTATTTTAAATTGTTATACATAGCTGAAAACAAATGGGAAAAAAACTAAAAGGAAAAAGAAAAATTATGGACACTCTTATAATTCCTGAAGTTAAAGTCTGAACAAGTAAGGTAATCGTTTCATGTTTGTCTCATTATGTGTCCTGGCGGGTTTAAATAACGACAGTCGACAGGCATTTGTTTTAGCCCTTATGTTAATACAATAATATGCACGACGGTAATATAAAACACTAATAAAGTCCAGAAAACTATTTCAACCAAGATAGGTAAGATATTAAAATAGGTGTTGAAGAACACCTATTTTAACCTTAATTGCTGAAACAAAGCACTGTAAACTGTCTCCAAGCGTGGAAAATTGTCTATTGCATGCCTCTAAACAGTGCGATAAGAGTGTATTGAGAAACACATTCTTCTTCTTCTTTCTCCTGCCCTGTTCCCAATTTTACTTGGCGTCGGCACAATATGTCATTTTCTTCCATTTTCCCCTGTCACTCGTATATCATCGTAGATCATACTGACACTCACGCATGCATTGCAAGCCGGACACATAACTTAATATGGCATCATAATACTTTATTTGGTAATAAGCCTACATTTTATGGCAATCACAGTGACTTATTTAGGCAACAATAATACATTAATTTGGTCGTCAAGAGTTGGTGATCATTTACTAAATTTGGTGGTCGAATACAATTTAAAGTGAAGTCGTGACTAAAATAGCTGGTACTATTACATTTTTAGACTTTATTTTTCTGGTGTTCAGTAGATATTTCTGGTTGCAAAACTTAGGGTATCAAAGCATTTTATGGTGGTCATTATATTTGTTCCCAATAATAATTCCTGAAGTTAAAGTCTGAATACCTAAGGTGATTGTTTCATGTTTGTCTCATTGTGCGTCGTGGCGGGTGTAAATAGCGAGAGACATTCATTTTAGCCCTAAAACTATTTAATACAATAGTATGCAGCACAGTAATATAAGACAATAGTAAAATCCGGTTTGAGCCCTTAGACTATTTAATAGAATAATATGTGGCACGGTAATAAAGTCCAGAAAACGATTCCAACCATTGAAGAACTTGCAAAAACGATACAATTAAGTCGCCTATTTTAAAACTTTATTGCTGAAACCAAACGGGGAAAAATGGACACTCTCATAATTGCTGAAGCTAAAGTCTGAATACCTAAGGTGATTGTTTCATGTTTGTCTCATTGTGCGTCGTGGCGGGTGTAAATAACGATGTGACATTTGTTTTAGGCCTAGAAAGAAAGAGAGTCACTGTAATGTTATGGAATAATATGCAGCACGGTAAAATAAGACACTACTAAAGCCTTGCAAACTATTTCAACCATTGAAGAACACCTATTTTAACCTTAGTTGCTGAAACAAAGCACTGTAAACTGTCTCCATTATAAGAATAATAATTCCTGAAGTTAAAGTCTGAATACCTAAGGTGATTGTTTCATGTTTCTCTCATTGTGCTTCGTTGTGGGTGTAAATAACGGCGTGGCATTTGTTTTAAATCAAAATCAAGAAGAGTTTAGTCAAAATAGGTTGAATATCAGCACTTTTCGAACGTCAGAACTTCATGAGACAGACCGCAAATTACCCACTTTTTACCCTAGAAAACTCCGTAAAGAAAAAAGCCACAGTAAACAGAAATATTGAATAGAATAATATGCAGCAAGACTCTAGTAAAATATAACAAACCCATTGTAGAACTTGCAAAAACGAGACAATTAAATCGCCTAATTTAAACCTTTATTGTGTCCATAATTCCTGAAGTTAAAGTCTGAATACCTAAGGTGATTGTTTCATGTTTGTCTCATTGTGCGTCGTGGCGGGTGTAAATAACGACAGACATTTGTCGCGGCGGGCGCCGGCGCGCATGCGTGTCGCTAACGAGATCCTCGGCGCACGCGCACGCTGTATATAGGGTGTTCAGTGTTTAATGGAGTTGTTTTGGCAAAGTTTGTCTCTAATCTGATACCCATTTAATTAAATACCTTTAGATAACGTAGAAGATTTTTCTGTAGAATATTAGGTACCTATTGAAAATTCAACTTTGCTATATCCAATTTCAGGTATCTTATTAATGGGAACTATATTTTTTGTCACCAAAATTTATATTTGTCATCAAGTTGTATCACCTAATAAATAGATCTATCGCCACGAAATATTTTCGTTCTCAGATAAACAAAGAGTGTTCCCAGGTATGAATTACCAAATTATTGTTAATATAATGTGTAAAATATGAGATGGATTACCAATAAAATTGTAGTGCATTACATGAATATAAACTTCGTTCTTATAATAATAGTTTTATTACTTAAATAATAGCTTGGTGCTCAAAATGGTAGATCTGTCACCAAATAAATCGATTAATCGATCCCTGACTGCGACTCCTTTTTATTTGTTATTTTGTCACCAATACAGTAGTTACATTTTGTTTCGTTCAGTTATTAAAATAATGTATTCGTTACCAATTTAATACATCAGTTTATAATTTTAATGAAAACATGTTCAAAGGCAAGAGGAAGGGAAGGGAGACAAATTGGCGCGCTTTCGGGCCTCAACGAATGGGTTGTATAGTTATCGGCACGAATCTTGAGCTCTGACCTTCATCTGCGCAGAAGTAATTTATTGGGTCCCTCTTTTGTGGTATGAAGTGAGTTTACTTTAATTAAGTGTTTTATTTACTATTCAGCTAGAAATTTAATTTAAATATATTTATACTACCTGTGGAAATTTAGACCTTCATGAAATTTTCTAGTGATATAATATATGATTTATTGGTGATCTCTTTAAATTAGTTTGCTTAAATACTATTAGGACAAACCTATTATAATACATACAAAACCATTTATTTGGTACTTGACCCGATATCTCCATCATTTTCGGTAATTTATTGTGCAATTGATTTTATATTGTTTGGTGACTACATTTTGGTGACAAATCTACTATTTTGAGGACAAACCCTATTATTTAAGAAACACAAAATGAATTAAATTGGTGACAGCTTAAATCATACCCCTTATTAATATTTTCTTACCTGCACCAATGAATGAATTTGGTCAAATTTGGAATAAATCAGTTGAACCTAAAAATATTATGAAAATATTTAGTTAATATTGTTCATGAAATCTGATTACAATGATTTAACCAACACCCTACCAAAATCCAAATACCCACCGTAGTGGCATGCATTCCGTCTTGCGCCCGCGCAGCCGATGCAAATAGTTGATTTACTCGCCCACTCGTTCGAGTTTACACTGCGCGCGCAGTTGTTACCCCTTGTCAATGTACCTCGGATAAATAATATTGTCTCCAGCAAGACATATGGGTCTGCAAGCAACCGCCGACTCAGGCGCAATGAAATGAGTAATTGTTAGCCAGAATAAATACGAACACACCATTGAAATTTCAACCTTATTTTTTTAGCCTACAGAGTTCAAAATTGCATCAACGATAGTAGTTTTCATAACATGCAGTATCGTTAACAATATAATTAATATTGAAGCAGTGAGAATAATGCTGTGCGATTTAAATGGATTCCCATACGTTTTGCAATTTAAATATGGATGGTGGATTAAAATAACAGATGTATTGCTTACAATACGTTAGTGAAAGGTAGGAAAAGCAAGGAGACAGGACTCTCAATCACATTGATTTAAGCTTGTACTTAAACGGAGTTTGAACATGTGTTTAAATATTTATTAATTTAGCCCATTTAGCAGAATATTCCGCTTGGAATGTTGCCAGGAATTGGCTTCATTTCCTCTTGAGCTGTATCGGTTTCCAATATTTTATCATCTGTTGTCATAAGATATACCTACATATAGTTAGTAAATTCTGCTCAAGTATCTAATAAGACGAAAAGAGGAAAAACCAAAACATGTTAGGAAAGTTATCTGTGATATTCTTTCCTACTTCCCGAAACATCTCGTATCTTATTCATAAACTTTTTCAATATCCCCATCAGAAACAAGTTCCAACAAATTATTTCTTATCTGCCAACACATTTTCGATCGATCATTCTCGATCGCGTGTCACTTACCTAATCGCTTGATACTCAACACACAACTTTATGGCACTCCACAAGCCGCTTAATTGAATAGTTTGTAAACAAAATAGTTCGGAACTCATTTCATAGACCGCGGCTGAACGTCGCATGCCTTTGCCTGATAGAGATTAATTATTGACAAGAGAAATGGAGGGAAACAAAAGAAAGCTTTTAGAAAAGGATGATGGTAATTTAGAGTCGCCCTGTTGGTAATTATTTGAAAGTTACTGCTTGTTTTTAGTTTCGTTTGGGATTTATTGAAAAACTTAATTCCTTGGAAACTACCATGAAGAATGCAGAGCACTGTGAACTAACAAACAACAATTAACAAAGTTAAAGAAAATGATGATTGGACTGAGTGGAGCACCCCGAAGCAGGGCAAAAAAACACATAAATAACTGAATCATGTATCGGATATATACTAGCCTATCTCGCCGAAAGCGCTTATGAAACAGATTGCCACAAATCAACAAATTTTAATAAAGCCATATTGAGCGGCAGAATTACACCACACACGCTGGCAGCCATAGAACAAATATTTGCAATTCTATGCACCGAATGCAATCAAGACTCTGCTTTATTTATAGATGTACCATAATAGAGACAGGCCCAGAAGCTTAACAAATATGTTGAGGAAACTCAGTAAAATCTGGTCAACCTCAAGGACATAGGTATTCATATTCATGCAACATTGTCATCAATTAGGGGATGATGTCTATCAGTTACCACTTGCAATAATTTTTCTTTTTGCTTGTGCTCATAAGGCTTTAGTATCCGCAAGGTCCGACCAAGCAGCCGCAAGATTGTTCGAAAGAGATGCAAAAGAGAATGTGCTTAAAGTAAGTCCGTAAGACCATGATACTCCCTTCTATTGCACCTACAGCGGGAGGTATCAATATTATCTAGAGCCATACCGATCTTAAGACATTCCTAGTAGAATCAGTTGTAGCCAAAAATAGTATAATAGTTCCCAAACAGACCCAGAAAAAATTGAAGGGATCAAAAGAATTGCCCCTTCGACTGATGTCAAAAGTGTTCCTTCTGAAGCTTTTTGTGTTATACGTCCTCGTTCAGAATCAAATCACGCATGCTGCATCACGTGCCGTTAATGGCTGTCACCCTCATTATTGTGATGTGGAACATTATTACTTTTATTGAAATATCGATCCAGTACGAGTGTTTTTGGGTTTTGTTCGGTTTTGGGGTGTTGATGAAGTAAAGCTTTGTTTTTGTGCATTTTTTTTTCGTTTATTATAAACGTTCCTAATTTGCCTGCAACGGTTATTTCTTCTTGTATTTTAAGGCATTTAAACGTAACTGAATTCGTGAACTAAACTTGAGTCGAAGTTGATTACTCGGTATCTCTATTGTGGGTACTTTTCTTTTGACAAAATACATGTAGTGTAAGTACTAAATACCAAGCCGAAGCTTCAAACGAAGTACCTAAATCCTAAGCAAACAAAATAAAATCTCGCTAACAAGCTGCTTAAATCCATACAGCAGTCGTGATCCCCAGAACAAATTATAATAATATGGCATACTTATCGGGCGTCAATACGGGGCGTGATAATGAGTCGGTCTGATTCAGACGCCTCGCAGTCACCGGGTCAGGGGCGCTAATCCGCCCCCGTATTTACTACCCCGAGTACCCCGATGGGCCTGGGCCACTAAAATGATGCTGGACAGATGTGACTTTGAAAGGCATTAAAAAAGTCCCGGCGAATAAAAAGTTGTGAATATTTAGAATAAATACTTACATTCCATGTTGCAATAACAAATCAAATTTTCCGCTACTACAGGTCCTCAGATTGTTGAAAACTATCTTATGACACTTACTTATTATTTCGTTTTTACTCCGAGGTTACTTTACGTTGAGCGTAAAGTACCTTAAGCGTTTTCCCTACTTTTCATATTTTTAAAAATCTCTTTCAACAACATTTTATCCAAAGAGCTTTATCACCAAATCGGCAGCAGCGTAACTCGATTCCAATAAATTTTAGCTACATCCATTCTTCTAACGCCTTGTTATTTTCATACCCGGGACGTGACCACGCATCCCTAATTCCGAACCGTTCCCTGTCAGCCAGTGGGACCCAAAGGGGATTCATAATGAGGTTTTATATCAGCATTAGTGAGGGCCTGTGTGGACTTCCAAAACTAGAAGCCCTTTGTTCGATATTTTATTTCATTCACGTGACGTTTGGAATTCATAAATGTGACCTCAATTTTAAATATAATTTTTTGTCATACAATTTTTGAGAAACGTACATACCTAAGTAATGCATCTACCAGAGTTAACAGAAGTACCTAAACTTAACTTTAATTGATCAGTAATGTATCGTTAGTTGCTCAGATCCAAATCACAGACAATAACAGAAATCGACAGCATAAACTTCAGTTCTCTTAAAACAACTGCTTACTATGAATTTTCGCATTAAATGAAGTAAACAGTTGCTTTGAGAGAAACGTACTTTAATGTTGCCGGTGAACTCGGGTCTCAATCGTCTTCGAAGACCTCCCTTAATTTATTCTTTGTACAAACTAGTAGACGGAGCGACATTTTAGCGTTGCACCTTCACTATTGACAGTAGAAATGAGTAAGTACATTCGTTAACGTAGTGCTAGCTGAAGCGGGTAATCAGATGAAATTCAGTCTGAAATCACGACTCAAATTATATTATTATATACTTTTAAGACCAATCCTCTTGTATGCAGAAATTGTACGTTTCATTTCGAAGTCATAAAAAATGATTTTTTCGAAATGGATCATTTCGAGACATTAGTCCGATCAACTAATAAGCAAAGAAACTATTCAGAATCGTTAAATTAGTAAGTATAGTAAAATATTACCAGTAATCAGGATTGACAATAAAATGATCAATGTTGCATGCAATCTCTTAATCACCTTTTACTACACCCATGGGAGGAGAAAGATAATCAAAAAGCAAAGCAAAGGGCAGCAGTTATGGGTCTCATACAAATACAGTGTCCATTCCACGCAATTGCTCCTTTTGATGTAAAAGCCGAAATGATTGTTACAGCGCTCAACTGTTTATTATTGACAATTCATCGTGGTGAGCGTATAATGATAGTAGAATGCATGCATTTTGCCATTTTCTCTAAGTACCTTTTGTAGTTTGAGCTTGAAAAGATTACGTTACGTATTATTATTATTACGTATTATTACGCCTTTTTATCGTCCCACTGCTGGGCACAGGCCTCCTCTCACGTCGGACAATCCTTCTCCTCCCTTGAAAAGATTAAAATAGCAAATAAATCCGACTTGGTAGAAACTTGTGAGTTCCTAAAGTCCCTTTTGCCGCTAAAAGTCTTTATTTTTTATAAGAATGTAGGCTGACCGCAATATCTACTACTTTATTATTTCATCTCGTTTGTAAAAACAAGGTCTACTTTCAAGTAAATTACGTTGAAAAAAAACTTCAAAAACAAAGTGGTTTGAGAAAGAAATATTACGATCACGTTTATGAATGCCAAGACTTGGAAGTAATTCAACTTGGCCGAACAACTCGCCAAGATCGTTCCCCCTGATGACACTCCGACATTTTTTTTTATTTTATGGAGTTTTATGAGGGAAACATCCGAAATATTTTCCGTTATTTCGTGCAAATTGTCTCCCATTTATTATCGTACTTTGACATTTTTGGGTGTACTTTAGTTTTTGTTTCAATTCAAAGTCGTTGTTTAAAAAAGGTTTTTCGAATACATTTATAAGAGACATAAAAATTGCATAATACAAAAATAAGAAATGTACAAGGATAAAAATAAACAAAATCACCAGACGCAATAACTTAGAAAACACAATATCATATCGATATCGCCATCAATTCAGAAGAAGCAATAAAGCATTGTGTTGAAGCAAAATATTCCGTGAGACAATATGTCTCATTGTTGCGAAAAGCAATTTTTCTACCACTCGCCTATTGAGAGCTATCAATACAAGTGGTGGGTAGCTGTCTCTCGACTGCCACAATTCAATAACGAGTCTGACAATCTGAGTGCAGCTGCAGCACTTCGGTCCAAGATAACAGCGAGTATTGTTGACTCCAGTTTATCAATCCATGCAAAACTTATGTAAGGGGATACATATTTTCAAAGCGTACAATTACAAACCGTCTATTAACCCGAGGCTTGGTGGTTAAACCTTAGCCGTTATAGCAGGAAAACATGAAGCAATCATATTATACTCGTAATGAACATGCATTACGAGTGTATTGTGATGTAATATAACTACGATATCATTTCATTTCATGCCTCTACAATCGGAAACGAATGTCAAATTATTTGCTCTCCTCTACGATAAAGGATGACATGGGTATTCACTACATCTTCACTCATTTTGATAAGAAAATCCTGTTGACCAACGTTTGGCATTCTTACCCTTTTTTATCAGCAGCAAAAAATGTTTACAGCTAGCATAAGTTCTCTCACGTCCAAAAAAGTCTGTAGAACTTCCAAAATTTCTCAAAGCTGCAGAGCTATTTCTTCGCTCCAATTCTATTATTTTTTGTACTTTATTGCGTCGTAAACTTTATCAATAGAATATATGTAGGTATTAAAACCAATAGGGCTTTGCTGTAAATCAAGTTTACTGCCGTTTTATGATTATAACTTTTAAAAGACATAATTTTTATCTTCTATCGGCTGTGACTTTATGGTTGCTAAATATAACATATGTTGCTGCAATACCATCATAAGACACACTTGCAACTACACTTACAACAGACGCTTTATTTAGAACTTCATTTTATTCCTCTTTTATCAAAACCTCTTTTACAAAGACCTTTGTAGCAAAGACCTGATCATCTGCTCAGTCCCTAACTTGCGCCACCTTCTTCATTCAGTCTCAACCATTTCCCGACTCAATAATTTCCTTTGTGGTGAGTCCTATCGCTTCAGAACTTCATTGATTAAAACTGAGTGTAAATGCTATGGTCCGTCGCCTAGGCAGTAGGCATTTGTTCATACCGAAAGAACTTTTTCTTTGTAACCACTGAACAATTGGTACAATGCTTGATGACCGAATGGGTATTGCAATGTGGCAGCCTGATATTGTAATAAAGTGCTTGAAAAGAAGTCGCTTTGAAAGTGGCTGTTATTGTGAATGCAAATGAAGTACCACAGACTGTTGCAGGTTCAGAATTTATTTGTATTGTGGTTTAGAATGGATATTTTCGTTTCAGGTTTATTTAACTTTAAATGTCTTTTAACAACTCTTAGTTAACTGAAAATTGCATTGAAATTAAATTCTTACTTGCAAATTCAAGCTTATTTTTTTTCCTAGCCTAAGACTTTAATCATCATCATCATCAGCCTATCGCAGTCCACTGCTGGACATAGGCCTCTCCAAGTGCACGCCACTGAGATCTATTTTCGGCTGCTCGCATCCAGCTTCTGCCAGCCGTCTTGCGCAAGTCATCACTCCACCGTGCCTGAGGACTTTAATAATAACTCAAAATCGTAACACAAAAAAAATACTCAGCTTGTTAACGAAGAAATCTCAGAATCACAATATTAAAATACACCACAGCAATAAAAGAAAAAAGTCATGAAAATGAAGCTACACAAGCGACGATATCTACCAGTTGAAAGTTATAAGTGTTCGCACTCAACTTGAATAAGAATTAGTTTTCTCATTCCTGCGAGTTTTATGAAGGCTCTTGGGAATAGTTTTTATTGAAACGGACAAGTATACATGAGCGTATTATTAAAATAAAATGGCTGACGCAGAGTGGGATAAACAAGGAATGTAGATGAATGTAGATGAATGTAGAAGAATGTGTCTAACCAAGGGGTATTGGGTTGCCCGGGTAACTGGGTTGAGGAGGTCAGGCAGGGCAGTCGCTCCTTGTAAAGCACTAGTACTCAGCTACATCCGGTTAGACTGGAAGCCGACCCCAACATAGTTTGGGAAAAAGGCTCGGAGGATGATGGATGTAGATGAATGTTGTTGCCAGGTTTCTTGGTAAACGAGGCTTCGGGGATGGAAGTGAAGGATGGTAGGCGTAATGGAAGCCTGAGATGAAATATGTGGTTACATAACGTGAAATAAAGTTTTACACGAAAGTTATACTAGTGAACAAGTGAGTTGCTGCGTTGCGTTGCCCAGATTTTGAAGAATTATGAGAATGTGTTCATAGTAAATAAATATTCTCTTTTGGCAGTCATAAGACCCTTTCATATCCACAATCCAAAAGAACCGCTACTCCACATAAAAGGATAGAGCACAATCATTTATACCGTTCAATAGCAAACAAACTGCAGACTTTACTTCTATCATTTCACACCCAGCGATTGTTCACTCAATAGAGGGTGTTTAAACTTTTAACTGTATGAATGGGAGCCTACATTATTCACTATTTGGCGTACTCCCCTTCGCTAAAGTAACGCAATTTCTGTGCGACATGTTAGCTTTTTTGTAGCTATCGTACGTCAGTACCCTGCTGTGACCCCCTGTATTTCTTGATAACTTCATTGGGAATGCGCGCGGCGAGTCGGGACGTTGTTCAACAAGAATGGAACATGATTCGCAGTTTTTATTTGTTGTGAGATGTTCTAGTTAAGAGCAGTCTTTTGTTTTGTTGGTAACTAGTTCTTTGTCACCTGGTGTTCTTGAAAAGTTAAAAGGCTTAGGGATCTTTTGGTCATTGGAGCTAACATTTTCCAATGATTATTAGCTGGAACAATATATAACCCTGCTATTGATTACATTGCAGCAGCTTCCATTGCACATAAAAAGCTTTAAACGAGTCACAAAATTACCTGTATTTGGAACACTGTAACTTGCACAGCAGCAAACAGAACAAAAATTAGTTCCAATTTTGCACGCAGACACCTCATAAAAGACAGTAAAATAAAAGGTAACTACTGCAGTCTCCACAGCCATCTACTGCAATTCTGTTTGTAATATTTGCACACACATTACATGAACTCGGCTATGCACATATGCAGGTCGGATGCAGTTAGCTCCCCGAGGTCTAATTTTCGTAACCCTGCCCTGTGGGGACTTGACACGTCTCTATATTGTGTTTACGCCATAGAGTGGTATAGTAGTGTGTTTTGGTGTCACTTTAGTGTGATAGGTGATGTGGATGATTTTAACAATTTAGTTTTACTTTTGTAAGATTTTGGTACATACATTGTTATGAATCTAGAACACATTAGACTTACTTGCACTGTATGGGACAATCGGCTAAAAAAGAGAGTAAAATCTGTATGTTATGCCTAAGCTTTATGTTGATGTAATTAAACAGGTAAAGCTACTCGCAGTTCTGAGTATTTTGGTTAATTTTAGTATGTATGTCATCTTTTTGTTGAAGAGCGATCTTATACTTAGGTACTTCTAAGAAAAGACACGTTTATGAAAAGATTTATGGAAGTGTTTATTTTACCTAAACATATTTTTGTTTTATATGTCACATTGGTTTTGTCATTGGATATAGACATTTAATCTAATCTACGTTATTTTCTTAATGTTACTACTTACCAATTTATATACAAATCTTATATTCCTTTGTTAATCTCACCTTTGAGATTACGATTATTACCTTTTAGACAGAACTTATTGAGGTACCTATTTATTTTGGCTAACAGCTCTATGTCGGTAATCATTTAGAGCTACCCTAAAAAAGGCAAGACATCCGTTAATCTCTAGCTACAACTAGATGGTTGTCAGTGAATTGGAGGATATCCCCCAAGGCCTAAAGTCCCCTAACATATTTCAAGAGCAGGATTAAAACATCTATAAAGTGCGAATGCGTACCGTTTGGCCCCGACAGATCGCCTTAAATTTAAGAGCTTTTATGACCCAGAAGTGAGCTATGAAATCTCTTTAATCCCACATACGACCCATTTAGCAGGTCCCAGTTTGTTACAGATGTTTTTAATTTTATAATTTATGGCTTTTTTAAGCGATGAATTTGTTGGAATAAATTGCCGATTAAGAGTGTCACACTGCAAGAGAGCATAGTGCGGACTTAACAGGCGGCCAACAGTAGTACCGAGGGTTTTTTTTATTAATGAAAATCGTGAAAAGTTTCAATCGATTTGATCAAATACACCTGATGGTCTTTACCTTTGTGTTCATTTCCAAACTGATTTAAAAGCCCGAAACTGACGGCCGACTCATGACACCGAAACATGACTTAGTGACTGCAGTAAAGTCGTATGTTAACTTACGACGATAATGCTAAATAAAGACAACATAAAAGGCATTTTTCAAGACTCCAGTTTCTTCCATCTTCATTCATCTCCTGAAGATTTTCCGTTCCGTTACGCGCAGTTTTCAACGTCAGCGGTCACCGGGTGCAGCCAAGTAATCCTATAGCTTTATCTCGACAAGTTTTACGGAGATTTATTTATGAACAAACTTCTTTGAGATGAAGTCTGCCGTTTGAGTATTCACTTACAGCGGGATTTTCTTTTCTTGCATTTTCTTTTTTCTTTTAAGCGCTGCGCAGTTGGTAACGCCTTCCTTACCCGACGTAAACTTAGTATTTTGTACGATACTTCGTACTGCATTGATTGTTCTCTTATCAAAATATAAGAAAAAGTATCTAAGCAATAAATAATATATTAAGATTTTCAGATTTATAATTTACAAAAAGTTAAGCAGTCATTATTACCAAATCATTAAACACTAATCCAACTAATATTAATTTTACGACGAAAATTCAAATAAGAAGGCTGATTCCGTTGACGAGAACTTAAGTACCATAATCTTAGGTATAAAATTAGTGCGGCAAAATCCGTGGATCATTAACATCGTAATAACAATAAATCTCAGCTGATTCGTCGTAAAAAGTTATATCTATTCGGAATATCAAACGAATTCACGCTTCGTAGAAGTAAGTAGGTACTAAATATTTTACATTCTTTTCTTTTAAAACATCAGTGGAATTGTACCGTTTCAGGTTTGTATCCGTTTTTGTTGCGATATTAAAATGTTGCTACTGTTAATCTTATTTAAGAAAATATTTACAGTAAACTGACATTTAAAATAGATTTACCGACTTAGATGTTTTAGCAAAAAGTCTTAGTCTTCGTTATTTAGAAGTAACCACTATCTCTCACTCTCGCTGGGTTAATTTGTCTACGAGAGGCTGAGATACCAAAATATGATACTTAATTTCAATATTGATGCAACATTTTGGGCTTGCCAAACTGTACCAAAATTCGTCTAGTCTGTTCTTCCGTAAGGATAGGACCCCAGCAGACTTTGACTTGTATGCTTTACGCTAGATTTATCATGGACAGGAATTCCAGACCAAAGTTTTCACACCTCATCCATAAAGGTGAGACATAATATCCCCTTGAGTAGCACCCCCATACAACATAATTCTACTAAACTAATTTCACGTCCCGAGCGACCGCTCTCGTGTTAATTAAACATAAAGTGTATCCGCCAGTAATTAATAACTCATGATAAAGCACGACACTAAAACGCGCCGTTTCGCATGACGTGATGTATGTGAAAAAGCCTTACTACCTACAGGGTTGCTACTGCATAACCAGGCAAGTGAAGTGTCTATGCTGAATTTGCAGACTTGCTTTGTGATCAAAGCTTAGCGTTTATATTTTTGGAAGACGATATAAAGAGTAGCTAGGTACTACAAAAATAAAGAACTAGCTGTTTATGTAAATACAATAAAGTAAATGTGCACAATTTCTGGATTAGGGCCCTTTTTGTACAGCGTGACAAAATATAAAGGTACAATTTCCTAAGCAAATTAGCGCTACGTTTTATGTGACCGATACGACGATAACTAAAAAATTGCTTTATGTTGGCTTTTAGTACCTGTTTAAAAACCGAACTACGGTGTCCACTATGAAACTAAATCGATGGAAAGCCACTAATTCAACTAGCAGTATCCCTTTATTTAAACTGTTCGATGGTAGCCCTAACTACATTATAATAACAAACGCGCTAACTAATAGGTCCGGAGTGCGTATAATTGCAGTTAAGTATTTATTGACACGTCATACACACTATTTTAGTATTTTTAATTGAGTTTAATTCTCTTTGTGTGGGAGCCGACAGCCGACCCATTGTTGGTAATTTTATATTGATCTTACATGAATTAACTGTCTATAGTGAAAGTTGTAATAAATTATTAATGTTTTGAGACATTTATTTATTTTTAAATTACTTCATCATTATCAACCTTTTTATCGTCCCACTACTGGGCACAGGCCACCTCTCACACAGAGAAGGATTGAGCGTTAATCGTTTGAATTACTTACCAACTTCAGAAAACCCAGAAAATCATCATAGATCTACTAATTACGTAATAACCGTCGTTTTCCTTCTGCAAGTTAAACTTATAAAGCTTCTTAAGAAACATTAATTAATCCCTCTGCATGTCTGTTCAAATTTAGCAACTCACTTACCGTGTTCAAAAACCGACTTCTTTTTCTTTTCTATAAAACAACATAAAAGTTGTACTTACACGATCATTAAGTCACGTTCACAGGATGAAATGATGAAATGACGAGCCTTAATGTAATGTTAATAACAAACACAAATTAATTACAGACTTCATAATGAATGCAAGTTTTATCGTAACTTCGACATTTATCGTGTCGGAGTCGCGAATACGAAATGACAGAACTCCTCATTATTCACACCTGTCGATTAAAGTACTAGAAATATTTTTTTCGTCACTACAGCTTGTAATGGTTTTAACTATCAATTTGAATATTTAATTAAATTAACCTTTTTTTTTTAATTTATTTAACGTAATTCATTTAGATTGTTATCTTGGACCGTTAATATCGATTAAAATGTTTATTTTAATTTATTTATGTATGAGCTAGGTAATTATGACTGGGTAGGCAGCTGGTGAAAGAATTTGCGATCATTCTACGTAATTAATTTCTCAATTATTATTTTCAATTTGCAAACCCAACTCCATGATGCTTATAAAATACTGAACGGCTTTATTTTAAGTCTCTATACTTGTAAAAGATTTCCTGCAAACATCTACCAGGCCTTGCACAAGCTTCAAGTTACACTGTTCAAATATGATCCTAAATGTCAATTGCCCGAATTTAGGCACATGAGGTATAAAATATCCCTCATAAACTAAAAAGTTGAGGTTCAAAACAGCTATAATACCGAGTAAAAAAAATCTTAAATATCTTGCCAAGTTCTAAGTAAACATTTAAGTTCATAAAGTTTATAGTGTGTCGGGCCATTGAACACACAATTAGACACGGTAAACGGTTGTAAAAGCTCAAATGAGCGATAGATGCAGGAACCGCTGCTGACATAGTAAATTATCGTTAATCATCTTATCTGGCTGTTAATCAAATAGTTGTAGTTACTTATCTCTAAACAGGGGTTAATGTTTTTTAGATGTGGCATCTTTTAAATTGTGGGTTGGATTTGTAGTTTTTGGTAAAGGTTTTTCAATTTTACCTATAAAATTAGAAAACATAGATCTATAGGTTTTTCAAATAAATGTCTATCATGTGTAATTTGCGTAAATAAATATGTTCTCATTCACAATATTTGGAAATAATATGCTCATGTTTTAGTTACATATGATAGGAAATATAAATTATGCAATTGGTTTACTTTATATCGTATCTTTGATAAGTTTATCGGATGGCCATGATATGGCCCTAACACACAATAAATAGATCAACATCAAAATAATAAAAAAACGCCTCATCCATTTATTTTCAAACATAGACCATATTTACACATCATCCCCATCCCTGTCACCCTCAATTAAAAAATACAGCACCATAAAAGAGTCATCTAAATAAAATAACTCATAATTTGAAAGCAATCATCATGGCGTCTCCCACGACAATTACAATAGTGTCAAAACGGAAACGGAACTCGGCCACGGGAAATGGACGGTAGCCGAGGATTTATGTGTTTGTTGTATAGTTACGTCAGGTCGGGGGTAAACAAGTTTATTTATTGTAGTTATCTAGTTTATTTTTATTGTAAAGCTCGTTGAGTTTTGACATATTGGTGTAGGTCGTAAAGGGAGTTTTTTTATGGTGTGCAAAAAAGTAGTTACAAATTTTTTTTTTCCTCTTACAATAGTTGAATCTAAGATAACATTTTGTATGAATTCACCAGGCATAGTAATGTGGCAATTTATGATTTAATAATAACGCGGTGCACTCTTCACTATTCATATATTTGTTACTTTCGTTTCATTAATACTCAGTTTATACTTTACTCAGCTACAGTTAACACCTAATTGTATAATATATATTTTATATTATAACGATTTGACAGCAAATGTCTGCGTACAGATTTAGGATCACTTTTTTTTATGTAATTTGTGGAAAATGTAGTGGGTAGTATATTTTTTAAGTTTAGTTTTAAGAACATTTTGTGTATACAATAATATACTACTGTTTGTTTTCCCTAATAAAAAAATAAAATAAAAAATTGTAAAATGTATTTTGTAGTTTAGTAATTTTTCTATAGTTCTATCGGTGTACTTATTTGGTACCTACTTGTTACTCCCCTGCCTTCGTTTGTGATGTTGGCAAAAACAAGAGGAATTTATTGCTCGTTCATTTTCTGTATATTTCCGTCTTTTTTTACGATACGATTTTAGTTATTCTAACTAGGGTAGTTAGAATAACTCTCACACTTCTTTCATTGTCATCCAGCTCAACTTTGTTAGAGCCAATCAGCGAGAAAACTATATAAGTTGGTTAAACCTTTTCCTAACTCTAAGTTCTCACTAACTCACTAACTCATCAAAAACTAATTGTTCCAAGCACCATTACAACCCTTACCATGCTGACGGGTCAATGATCTCCTTATCCTAGAAACCCACATTGAAATCAAGCAAAGATTTAGTGGTAAAGCGAAATGACCGTTTTCAGCAAAAGTAGGATAATCTGAGAAATATGACGGTTTCTGCGGAACCCGCTCGAGAAATGACAAGATTATGCTAAACTGAAGCGTTTGGGACTCGCGATACGATTACGGAACCCTAAAGTAACAAGTAAAGATATGTAATAGGGCTATTTGTTCTGATAATAGATATTGGATAGATTTTATTGGTATGATAGCCTAAAAAAATGGGATAACCCAAAAAAAAATTTTGGAAATAAGAATAGAAAGTGCAAAAATATTTTCAAAGAAAACTTGAATGTTGTAAGATATAAGAAGTACCTATATTCAATCAAAGTGTGTGATTATGCACACTATATAACTCCAATTCAAATACCTACATAAAAATACAAAATAAAAAATAAAAAAGCACATTATGTAATAGGCTGATAATAATAAAACGACGATGAAGACATACCTTCCAATATACACATCTAAACCAAGCATATTATGAAAATAAACACACACGAACAGCACCCGAGTATCGATTTATCACTGCTCCCTCTAATCGATTAGAGAATATTCGTTACTCTTTAGGGCCATTCCAAACTACATAACGACGTGGAGGATAGAAATACTGCACCCCTACCATGCTTTGCCTAAGCAATAATATTTGTCGATACTCGATGCCAACCACTTGAACTTTAATATGGAAAATTTTGCAGCGTCTCTAACCATCACTTTAATACATCCATCTTAAATATTATAGTATAGTAGTAGGCATATTTTAGTGCACAAGCATTTTGCGCAGACACAGGTGCACTCACTATTTCTTCACTCTCATATCCCGGTAGGACGGCAATCTGACACGACCGGAGAGAGATCAGGCGTGGGATCGACTTTTACGTGCTCAATATAGACAGATACTATTGCTATTGCTTCAAACTCATGGTAGGGGTACTGCAGTTCAAGTAAGCACAACATATCGAGAACTGACGACTACACGTGCCGTTTCTCTCGCTCGATACTTACGACATGGCGACGAGATAACTGCCTGATAATATCTACTTATTTCCAGTCTGCAGGTAGTAAAGAGGGCTACTTTACTGCCACAGCATTGGGAGTCTAGTAAACTAACTGTGTTCGAGTGAAATGTAGTCCTTACAGCTGTTTCCAAGCTGTTACCAAAGTACTAAATCGATATTCGAATCTATCGACTGATTTTAAATTTGAATAGGTAAATCTATTTACTCAAATAAATATAGCCATAAAAATTACCCTGTCAAGTCTTTGCAGATATTGAAAGAAATAAATGTTTACATATCTGCTACCTATCATTTTTTCACTGTCATAGCATCCGTAAACACAGAATCCTCAAGCTTTGTGCCAGAAGGACTGCAAAAAAGCAAAACATAAACAAAAATCCAAAAGGACCATCCCAGCTTACTGCATTCAGATAACATGATGATGATACATAAACCAAACACTTGGTCGACACTGAAAAACAAATAAACATCGAAATAGCAATAATTTACTCAGACTTGTGACAGCGAGATAAGAACCTCTTCAGGCAAATGTTTATAAGTCCATACAAAGTTACAGCTGAAGAAATAAGCAGGCTTGTTTTAAAGCCGAGAATAATATGGCAAAGATGCCGTTGAAATATGAGATTTGTTCCACTATATAAATTAATTGAGAGCTAAAAGCGTTTTGCTAATGACACTAAATTGATTGCAAGATTCTCGCAACATTAGCCGACTTCTTCAGCAATAAAATTTGTTTCTTACTTATGATATTTCTTAATTTCTTGTTCATAATCGTTTACTTTATTACATATTCAATCGTGCATGTACTGAAGCAGGAAATAAAGAAGAGTACCTAAGTACAATAAACTATTTCACATTTTTCAATTTCCGTATCTTTTCGCTACTCAGGAAAGTACTCCTTATTTCCGATTGGGATTCACTGAAGTATCCAATATCCATACAGGTACAGGATATTACAATTTACCAACCATTCTCATTTTACCGTGACATAAAAATCTGCATGTAAACTGCCAAATTGCATTTACATTCCACCCAAAGTTTACACATGACATAAATCTTACAAATTCAAGAAAAGTGCGAACTTAAAGTGAAATAAAATTTTAAGTACCCCGAAAGTTACGGTTAGTGCGCATTTGTCCCATAACCGAAGAATGGAGAGTCATAAAGTCGAACAGAAAAGCCTCATAAACCTCCTTTGGCAGATTTTGAGACCAGATAGGGTAGCGTTGACTCAGTAACCTAATTTCGGCAGGGAATGGTAACATTGTTTGGATGAATAGAAATCAAATTAGGTATGTCGTGTTTGTGTGTAATCTAATCTGAAGCACTCCGAAGCTTTTATATTAATTAAGAGATAAGAGAATCAAACAGGGCCATTGTTGATGAAAACAAGTTTTGTCAAGCTACAAAAGCAGATTTATTTTTAGCAAAGGAAACTCGTCTTTAGACAACTTTACCAAAAATTTACCTATCGCTTTTATGTTAGTTGTTAACCTTTAATCTAACACTAACAGCTAACCAATAAAACCATGTCCAAACGAGTTCAAAAGTCGATTTTACAAACTTCCCAACCTTTTGAAGCTGTCACCCACCACACATAATTACACCAAATAAGTATTCCAATAAACATAAAGCTTCCTCTATCACGTGTGCAACGAAAATCGAGGAAACAACAACAAATGGAAATAGTGTCGGAAACAGTAACGTTAGCGCAGACGTATTTAGTGGTCGCCGGTCGGCGCGCGCGCATGCTGACGGACAGATCGACTGACGACATCGCACGCTGCGAGCGCGGAATAAGATGCTGCAGAACACCCGCTTGGATACCGAGAAAGAACAAGTCGCAGAAAGTCAGAGCCTATTCAACGGACTAGATTAGATAAGCCTCACCATATGGTTGGAGTGAAACTCCATATGGTGAGGTTTACAGTTTTTGCTAATTGACAACTTACTGCGTACCAATTTAAACAGTCTTCTAAAGATTCTAAAGTTTCTGGTAAATCTCTAACAATTCTAGAACAGCCCAATACAAAATGAGTCATGACAAAGATTGCATCGCGAATAACCTTTATAAATTCTGAAAGGGTATGGAAAAATATCAGTTATTCCATTAGCCTCAATAAAAAGTCTTGAATGGTATGGTTCTACTTTATTTATGACATTTCCAGTTCTCTAGATAACGAAACGAAAGCGAGAAAGATTGATATTACCCTTCTGCATATTTTTCTGCATACTTTGCCAAGGTGTGTTTGTGCCAAAGCTGTGACAATTTTAAGTTCCTACGCAGTAATAAACACTTTATTTAAATTAAGTTTACATTCTGGGCTAACTTGTTGTTTTTCTTCTTTTTCAGAATATTCAAGACATCGAGGCACTGGAGACATCTCAACATATTAGGATCATTAAGTACTGCTAAAAACGGTTATTATCATTATTTTGTTTAGCTATTCATTCAGTCAACTTGTGTCTCCGGAAATCTCCTTTTGCTTGTTTTTTTAACACAGAAGAGAAGCTCCTTAATACAACACACCACTTACACATACAAAACATTACACCAGTTTGCTTCCAAATTGATGCCTCAATTTGCGCAATGTGATCTTTGCAGCCAATAAATTAATACAAATAGTCTTGATTGGGAGCAGTTTGAAAATGTCATGCTCATTGCTCGCCAAGTGACAGGCTGATGGAAGCCTCATTGTACTGGTCGTTGAGCTGGTAGCACGATGCTGATTCATACATCTTGTCCTAAGACAAATGCATGCGTCCAGACGGGAGATGCAATCTAACATGACGTAAGTTATTGAACTAATATGTATATGACGAGGTATATGAAATTCGTCTTCAATTTCCAAGAGGTCGTCGTCGGAAAACTCCTAACTATTTTAATGTAGTCGACTTTCTTGCAACATTCACGTTTGATCTCATGTAAAATTCTCTCGAAGTTTCGAAACTAAGCTCGGGCTGCGGAAACTCTCGGCTCCTATTAATCATCGGCGAATGCACTGCAGTGCTCGAGCCGTTGATAATCTAATAAATTATCTAGGATACGGAAAACCGCAACTTCCAACCACCAGTTACTGAAGCCTGCAGCTTACAATGTACACGCTATTCTCGTCTTTATGACCCATAAAATAGAGGTCGTTATAGTATTTGCTGCGTTAACTTTATGGTCACAACAATGTTATAATATGCACTTAATTGAATTTATAGTAAACGACCATGCTTCAGATATTTTTAAGACCACATTTTTTGTCTTCTTTAAATAGGATACTGAGCTTTTTACCTCGTTAGTGTTGTTGAAGCCTTTATAGAATACACGGTGAAAAATATTTACTACGTTGTTAACATAAATAGACCACGGTTACCGATTTTATGGTACCTAGCATGTTGTAATGCTTGATATCCTTATTTTTATATGAAACCTCTTCCTAAACATTATGTCACTCCTATTCCTTATCTATGTGCTCATTTCTACCATTGCTTGGTCCTACAATCTGAACAGCAGCGCATAGATTCACGGATCTCACATAAATAACACCGGTTACTGGTTCAGTAATAAACGCTTTCTTTACCCGAAGCCCGGGGTTCTGGGTGCCTTCGTGAGCCGTCAGCGCACCCGTGGTTTATAGCGAAAAGCCTTATTTCCTCCTTTTCTTTAAGGATGGAACGTGATCGCTGCTCGTTTGGCAATTTGGGAAGAATTTTAGGAAATCTAATCTGTTTGTTATTTTCTGTTTTCGATGTTAAGTAAATGCTGTCTATCGTAAGGTTTCTTAAATAAATTCAGCATTCATCCAACTTTAAATTAATATTTATAAATACATAATTACTATCAACTTTCCCAAAATTACAACCCATTTCGATCGCGATCAAGCTTTCTTGATTCCACGATAAAATCTAACTCACTATAAATATTCCCATAGAAGTCAAAAAACGCATGTAGCAAATAAAAATAACATCTCGAACATCCGCTCACTAATAAGCACAAGACCATTTTTGATTTGTTATTATAAAACAAACACATATGCAAATAAGAAGTTACCACCCGTTGGGCTTTGGCACCGCACGGGGCCTTCTTACACGTATCAATGCAACCAAACAACACAACTTAAAAGAAACTTTAATTCTTCAAACATAAGGTTGATTATCCTTTGGTATTCCACCAGGTTCCTCAAGGTTAAGACCGTGTAACAAGTCCAGAATTTATGTAGACGATCTGACGGCATGCGGGCTCGGTGCATATATCAATTTCTTGCGGTAGATGATAAATTAACCGAGATATAGTATGCGCCAGCGTCGAAGTAAGTAACCATATCTCTTATGAGTAACGGCTTGTAAATCTCCCCTTCATTTGTTTTGTTTGAAGTGATAACTAGCTATTGTCTTATGGTTTTATCTTGGATTTCTACAGAAGATTTATCTTGAAATATATTTTTAAACTACTTAGTAGTTTTGTTGTGAAATATTGCAACAGATTAACGCAAGACAGTCTTTTTAAAAACCGAATCTCACCAAGGCACTTTATCTTACCGATAATGTTCCATACATTAGGCTATTTTCATCAAGTTATGCAAAAATTGTAGCATGCTTCCAAAAAGTTGTTTCCCAAGAAAAAGATGGGAATCCATATAAAACTTGAGACAGTTCATTATACACTGCAGTGATTATTCGCATAAATTCCATCAGGCTGCCCTACTTACCGAACTTTTTACATAAGAATTGTTGCCGTCAGAATTTATAGCATCTCTATTTACGTCCAGTTCTAAATGAATGAAAGATTTTTCTTCAAAACTCTACTTAATATTCTGACCAAGGAGGATTCCTAAGTCATTCCAAACCAATTTAGTGTGAAGTATTATTATTTTTCTCAATTAAAAGGGCTCGGTATGATTTAGGAGGTCGCGAGCCGAACATTTTTGCGTCTCTCCGTGCAGCTATAAATAATGAAATTAGGAAGCTCCGTGGCATAGACTCACTGCCACGTTCGTATTGGGGGACTGCTATATTAATTTTAGCGGTCTTGACAGTTACAAAGATTTGAAATTTTGCTTTTGAAATACGTTATTCTTTAGTTTCATAATTAATTGGATATTAAAGATCACCCAATGGGTATAAATGAAGATCTTAAATGTAATAACACTTGAAATAGACCCAAAAGTCATTTAAGTAATTAACTGATTGCACAGTTCCTGTATTAAAACACAGCATAACGTATTGATGCTACAATCAACCAACTTCTTAGGATAAAACTGACTAAGAACAACGCATAAACAGACACATTTCTAGCAAGACAAGCAATATTAAAACAATTAGGGATTCAGCACATCTCCTAGTTTAGACGGTAGACGCTGACGGCGCGCCTCACGCTCCTAACGTAAATCATGACGAAGACAGGACCCGGGCAAGAAGACTCACAATACTTGCTTGCCCAGCAATACTACCAGGCCTTTAACATCGTCAGGGCAGTAAAAGGATGAAATATGAATTTATAGACGCGATAAAAGAAATGGATGTCCTTGAAAAAATGGACAACAATCAAAAACATGATATGTATTTCCTAAGAAGTAAATAAAAAAAATACGTTCAAGTGCATGAGTTAGACACATACCATCTAATCGAAATAGAAAATATTATCATAAAGAAGAAAATAAATATGCGCTACAGACACGCAAGATCCTTTTTAGAACAAAATAGACTTCTCCAAACTTTTTAATAATATTGAAATACGAAACCTATAAACATCATGAAAGGTCTTCTAAGCCCATATTAGAAGCACTTTCACTTATTCAAATATTTCCCACAGCAATAAGTACTCGCATAATGGCCCATTTGCAGCCGAGTGTGTGGGAGTATGCGAAGTGCTGAGATACGCTATACGTATGCTAAACAGAAAAGGGTCAGATGGATGGGCCACGATCAGAATTTGTTCTCACCCGAAGCTATAAAACACTTAAAAGATATCGCGTAAGCTAAATTGAGACATTATTTTAAGCCATCCATCTTTTTGTCCCATGTTTCTTGGGTGATTTGGGTTTGAAAATTATTGTCGACTATAAACTGCTCAGTTCTCTAGTGTTAGAAGTCTTCCAAAATATATGCTTCAAACATAACAAATGAAAACCAATTCCAATGCGACAGTTTATTTTCAGGTTTGTACGTTGCCTTAAATTATCTTAGATCTCTTTTCGTTCGCGAAATATGAATATTCAGCACCCAGCTAGACTGGAAGTCGACCAAACTAGTTTTGCAAAGTCTGTCAGAAGAATATGCAAAGAGACTTTTTCTTCATTATAAAACTTTGAATTACAAGTAGGAATAAAAACAATCATTATGGTGAAAACTGTAAATAATATTATTCTAGTATGCATTACCTAAGTATGTTATTATTAATTACAAGAAATATTTTTTTATAAAGCTGCGTTGTATTAAGTCGTGTGTGAAACCCATTTTTATTGACTTAACAAAAGCAAGTATTTCACGTCAACCACATAACCAGCACATTGTCACAAATTCGCAACTCTATTTGAACTGAAACCGAACTAAACTGACATACGAGTTTCAATAACAGACACATAGCCTGCACTCAGTCAACTTCAAGCCATCGTTTGGGGTGCAAAATATAGCAATTTTTAAGGATCATAAACTGAACTAGGGTTGGATAGTGATAAATGTTGCACAAACGTTCTACGAAGTACGTTGTGAAATACATTTGTTTGATATGGATGATTTTTCATCGAGCTAGTAGTATGGTAATGAAGATATCCCTTTACAAATCGGTTTAGGAAACTACGAGGACTTTGAGTTTTTGCTTAACATTGTTAATCGTAATTTAAATTAACATGAATAATACCAAACCAAAGCTGTACAAAATCATCCCTATGGAAACTGTATGAAGCATTAATTAGTTAATCTTAAGCTTCGTGCCAGTTTCTTTAGTTTTCCAAATGAAACCGTTCTCTGGGTATTTAAATGGTTTTCTGTGTTATGTATTTCATGTGCCAAACCGGACCCAGCCAAAAACGTAGCAACCATTTTCTTTAAAACATTTAACACAATAAAAAGAATACCTTTTAATGTCCACAATAATTAAACCCCTGCGTGGCAAGGATCGCGTGAGGTTCAGGGATGCTACACAAGAATGATTTATAAACCCCAGGGTTTCCGTGTCTTGCGGATAAATCGTAAAATTAGAAAAGATCTGCAGATGAGTGATAACCCTGGTTCCTGTGGGTTGGGAGCGTTTTATTCTTATGAGGCCGGAGTAAATTTTAGGGTCTTGTCGCTTCATGGAGTTTCAGGTTGAAATATTTTAGTTCATTCGGTTGAAATTATTTTATTAGGTGCCTCGAATTAAAGTTAGTTCCTAGGTCATATTTACGTAATTTTTTTACTTTTCGTATTGTTCTGAGCTTTTCATTCATCTAGATTTCTAGATCAGTTCATTCTAGATCAGTACATAGTAGCCTTACGCTTTTGATTATACTACGCCTATTGTAGACTTCTCATTCTATTCATTCAGTTTCGACCCATAAGTTAAATTATAGTTTCTGAATATTTTGATGTTATTTGTATTTCATGAATAACGAATTTCAATAAGCTCCATAACCTTGTACATACACAAGGTGTTATCCAAAGCTATGGGCTTGTAAACAAACACGTAGGTTCCATAAAACACTATGATGTACGCCGTCCGGCTGTCTCGCGATATTTGCATCAAACTTGCCACGTCACGGGTTATTCTGCATTCAATGGTGGAACTATAGCTTAAGTTTGTACTTGTTTTAGTATTCTCCTCAGCTTTGCAAAGAATGTTTTTAAAATGATGGTGCAGAGGAAGTTGTGCAATTACATTATACGTTTTTTGAAACATAAATGCTTTATGTCGATGTCTTGATTGTAGAACTTCTAGGAACTCCAGAAATTGTTATGTAATAATGTCATTCAAATCAATCACCAGCTACTGCAGATTGGTCGTGAGACTAAATTCGGATATTATATTCGTATTCACTACAACCCTATTTTCATTTTCTGTTGACAAAAACCCCTACACACTCAACTTCTTTATAATTCAAAATATGTACACCTTTCATGAGTTTCCCGTCATTCTTCCATATAATCTTAATTCGATTCCGTTTCCGTAATCAACAGCCGTAGCAAGCGCCCCCTGGCGGAGATTTGCACAACAATAGGTGAATTTGAATCACCTATAATGCCTGTCGTGTTTCTGAGAAAAGCGTCGCCTAAAATCTGAATCATAATACAGATCTCTATAAGGAAAATTCTGTTGAAAACGCAGTGCATAGGTATTACCTATATTAAAACCGACTTTTATTTACGCTAAACGTACGTATAATTATTTGCAACTTGATCCATTCTTGTCAAAATCACCTCAAATCGTACAAAGAAAGCGTTTAAGAAATATAAATTGGGCGTGATTTCACACCAGTAATCCACAATTTCTAAGAAAAGAATAACAAACTCTATTCATGCAATCTCTACAATGCAGCTTAACAATTCATCGATTAAAACGGTCATTACTTTTTGTTGTAATTTCACACCAATTGTATTGATATTTAGCAGCCCCCGTGAAATCTCAAACGTCATCAAATACATCTAAATCTGCCATTGTGTTTGGTGACAAAAAAATTTAAGACGCCATATGGCGCGCCTCGCTACAAAGCGTGTCGGATTAACAGTCACCAAAACTATGTTACCAGATTGAATGTGACGTTGGATTACAAGGGGCACCGCGTATGTACAGTTCAGTAACTATTTGTAACTAATTGATGGACGGTTTGTGTGCATTGGACGCAGCTAGCGAAATAAACGCCGATTTCTGGCAGGCAGCCAACGTATTCAAAAAATTGTGAGAATGCTGCCAAAGTTTTCACGTGCTGAAAAGACGTGGAGGAAAATGAAGGTAAAATAGTGGGAATAGATGGTAAGACTTTGCATTGATAAAGTGAGAAATCTTCAAGCTCTTGATATAAACGGAGCAAGTTACTACTGCATGCTACTGCATGATGTGATTAGTAAATCTTCCTAAATCTATAACGAACTTTTAAAAGATCAGTCATAAATTAAAATTCGTGTTAGATTAGATCCCGTCGCACTTAAAATAAAAGTTTCAACGAGGAGATCATTTTCCTGCGCTCTACAGCTCTTGACACTAGAAAATATATTTCCATTTTAACGAGAGCTTAATTTATTTAAGTTGGAGCGAATTTCATGTAGCAGAATTGTCTCCCGGCGAGCCACAATAAATAACCAGCAATTATAATACACTTGAGTACAACAGTCGGGACCTGAGGGGGCGTGAACAATACATCGCATGTGCTGGATCACCACTCTAACCTGACATTTTATGGAGTCGCCACTAGCAGAGCAAAGTATCAAAACTGCTTGACGAGTTCTGTAGTTCCATATGTCGCCGTGTTTCATGTTATGCTGGTGATCAAAACCCTGTAAGGGCACCATTCGTACATTAAAATCATTAAAAATCGCCATCCGATGGGTGCGAATCACATTATAACAAACAAAGAAGGACTATTTCAAGTGAATCCAGTTAGAAGCAGTTTATTAAGTTAAGTCGAAATTATGTTCCTCTTGTTGCTAAACAAATTGATGCTGGCTGCCCTATACAAATGAATGTTATTGAATTGCTTTGTAACAAATGTGATTGAGTTTGGAGTCTTTTAAATACTGGCTAGGAAGCGTGTAGTAGTAAATATATAGTTCTTGTGTTTTTTCACAAAGACTAGACTTATGTGGGCAACGACAGAACTTTGTTTCAGTAGTATTTACTTCCTATAAATCACAAATAAAAAACTACATCGCAAACAAAACTAACTTAGCTCCAGGAAAACACCTACTCTATTTTCTTCTCTACACCTTTTCTCCGAAGTACTTGTAATTGTTTGCTTAGTCCAGATCTTAATAGCTGGTCTAAATAGCTATCCCTTTGTGTCGAGTGTAGCCGCGTGGCCAACGCAGTGAGGCGAGTCGGGAGCACGCGCGGCCCGCGGACTTATTGGGATGAAGCACCCCTGAATAATTGGGCGAGTCCATTGGCATACGACAATCTAGGGGACTCATTAAGACTACTTATTTATGTAGAAAGGTTTTGCGAATGGATATAGTGACTTTTAATACAAAAAAAAAATGGGATCAGAAAATTTAATTTCAATTTAAATCCTGAAGATGCTCTTCAAGAACAGAATTTATCATAGTTTATCAAAAATTTACCTAAAGGCAGTGAAAGCAAATGCACTGCAGCAATACAACAATACTATTGTAAGTGTGTCAAGGATGAAAACATGCTGACAAAGGCTAAACTGTAGTCCTAGTTATGATTATTGTGTGATGTACGTGTAATATGCCATTCCACGTTGATTATAATAACCCCCTACAAAAGCCAGAAATAGTTCATAATGTACAAAATATCGTGGCAACAATGGACGTGGTGCAGTTGTTCGACAATAGCGCTCGTTACACCCAGCCCCGGATCTTGAATTTTTCTTAGGCGGGGCAAAAACTGAAAAATGCCGCCCCGCCAGCCTACTTATGTTTATTTTCATCTTTATCATCCATACAATTTCAGCTATCGATATGTTGGCAGGCAGGGCCGTCTCTAGCTCATGTAGCGCCTGGGTGCAATCATCACCCAAGCGCCCCCTATGTATTGAAAGATTTTGAGTAGGTAGTACATAGGTACATATTGATCGAAGTACTTAGAGTAGTTAGTTACAAGGAATATAAATAAAAACGTTCGAACGAAAGTCACTTTTTGGAAGGCAAAAGCAAAAAAATGTGTCTAAATCATTGTAGGCTCAAATTGTTGGCCAAGTTTAAGTTATGAAAGTCGAGACAAAACAACGTAATTGCAAAAATGAGCGCGAGCGAAGCGAGCGCGAAAATTTTTCAATTTTGGAACCAAAACGTTAATTTAAGGCGAAAGCATAGCCCAACGACCTTGAGGAGAGACTGGCCTCCGCGTCCGAGCGAGCGCGAACGCCGGCGCGAATGTAAAAATATGGTTTTATTGATTTAATGGCACGAAAGTAATATATGTGAAAAAAAAATAACTTAAACTTAATAAAATAATACATTGTCTAATTTATTGTGAAAAAAATATTTAAATCGCTTCAGTAGTTTGAAAGCAGTAAGCAAATTATTGGAAAAATAAAGAGGATATATTAGTTTTTTTTCCGACTAAAGTATAAACGATAGTAAAAAAAAATAACTTAAAATTGAAAATCAAATATGTTATGCGTATCAGGTATTTTTTTTATATCATTTGGTCAATTCGTCTAGTAGTAGTAGTGTTTCAAAGAGAGGTCCATTTTGTAGTTTGGCGTATCCTTTCGCCTTAAGTTTTAAAAAGCGCTGTAACGGAACAAGCAGCGGTAGGCGTAAACTTCTGTTTTTGAAGACTCCATAAATAAATGTTTTGCTACCTCTGACTTATAGAAGGTAAGACAGCGTCAAACAGACTTGTGAAGTTACCGAGGCAACGCATGTATTAAACAGCGCGAGCGAAGCGAGCTCGAAATTTTTTTCAGCCTACTATACAAAAGTACCTGATCAGGTACATAGTAAAGAAACAATAAGCCGCGAGCGTAGCGAGCGCGAACTTTTTCAAATTATTTGTTTGAAGACTCAAAAAATAAACTGGGAATTATGTACAAATAAAAAGAAACCTTGATTAGAGCGAGTGCCATTTGTGTTCGTTGATTCGGTGCGTCAATAAAAAAAAAAAATGAAGTCATTTAGTCGCGAGCGTAGCGAACGAGAATTTTTTCACTTAGTTGGGGGATGTTAAAAGTGAAAAATAATCAAAATGATCAATGAAACCAAAGCGAAGGCGACTACTTTAGAATCTTTGCTTATCAGTATCATGATACAATGTGGAACTTCTTTATCAAACGGGTGTAATTTCATCGAAATTTCCTGTTAGTGAGACCGAGACTCACGGGTTATTGGGCGGCCCTGTAGCCATATGCCATAAGTGTTCTTCCAAAAATTATTGGCTCATAGATACTAGCCAATAATTTTTATTAATCAGTTTTAGTTTGCTAAAACTTCGCCTCGTGAATAATAAATGTTCGTGCAGTCGTGCAGCATATATCTCACTCCGCGCTTATAGGGTATGAATCGGTCAAATTGATATGGCTATGAAATTGCTGTACTTGTGCTATTATTTATTCCGTGGTCATTAAATTGATGATGAGTTGTCCATTGGTCTGAGAAGTGTGAATTGGGAAGCCTGATTTTGCCGCCCCCTGAATTTGCCGCCCGGGGCATAGGCCCCGGCTTGCCCCCCCCTAGATCCGGGGCTGGTTACACCTTAGTCCAGATTTACGGTCTCTACAGGAACAATGCAGTTGTTATCGCACGCGCGAATAGTGAAAATATTTAGTTTATTTTATTGTACCACCGCGCCCACGTCCGACGTGCTCGGGAGTTTACGCAGAAATGAGTAGGGTTGAGCGCGTGAATAAAAAAAAAAGTTGAGTACTGTTGACAAAGGTTTTATAGGTGCACGAGATACTTAATTGTTCATACTTTCATAGAATTCTTGAAGTCGCACTAAATGGTTCACTTATACGGTAGAGGAAACTGTAACGTAGGTAATATATTGAAAGAGCCAACTTTTCAATTAACCAGAGCCAATTTTCAGTCGAAACTTAATTAAGTTTCTGAAACTAAACTCCCACCACACAGTTCAACACAAGTTAAATCATAACCGATCTGTTGGAACGCTGCCAAAATCGGATTAACTACGAACCGTTATAAGCCTATTTTCCAGTAAATAATACCTTAGTTCATCTCTTACACGTGAATATCTGAAATTTTGTGGTTGCCGGTACAAAATACGGCGTATCTCACGTATCATATATATTGGTTAAAATTTAATCACACTGTGTGCGCTTCCCGTTTCAATTTGAATATAAATGAGTGTATAACAAGGTTTGCGTACATTAATTAATATTGCGACATTCGATATCGCCTAACGTATGGCAAAATCCGATTTGTAAATTACTAAAGCGTGTTTTAGAATAGGCTAGTTTCCTAAAAAATAATAATTAGTCCGTCTTGTAGATCGTCCAAAATTAAGCGATACGTATTTTTTCTTTTTTAAATTGGATCAGAACTTGTTAAGATATAGCGTGTTAAAGTTGAGTGTGACGTCACAAGTTGCTACAATTTTCAGGACACTGTGACGTAAAAGGCCCCCACTCCTAATTTTTGAAGTGTATTATCTTTGTCATTTTATGTTTAATTAAAAAAAGAAAAAATACGTATCCAATATTTTTTGATTATCTAAAAAGCGGACTAAATATTATTTCATTATTTCGACCCTGGACACTACCCTATTAGGGTGGCATAATGAAGCTCTATCTGTGAGTTACGCGAAATGTATTACGTTGTTTTCAATGTATATTTTATGTAATTAACGTCTGAAATCGGGATTATACTCGTGATTTATATCCTATTAGCGAATTAGTCTCTGTATTCTGTTCTTTATGTGTGATAATATTAAATTAAACATATTTTTTGGAAGCTGAAAATAAAATTTTCCATTTTTTCCTTGAACATCTGAAAATGTTGTCACGTTTTAATTAACGAGTTCTATCTACTACTTTTATGTAGATTAAGGCTTACTTTTCTGTAGGCTCTACATGTGCCACAATATTACATACAACATACAAGTACCACAGCAAAAAATTATACCATAGCACATACTTCAGACCTGACCCGACTACAACAACTTCATCAAGAAACAATCTGCAACCTCTTGAAAGAAAGCCACAATGCTAGGCCACCATGCCTGGCCCACGTGTCGGGGTCACCGACCTATGGTAAGTACTTCCTAAGTGAGCAATGAGCAGCCAATTACTTTAATCACTTCGCACGTCTGTTGCTGCCTATGATACCGGGGGTATGCCGACCGACCGAGATTGCAAAACATTTCAAACTGAGTCAAAATAATAAGAGTTACCTTGATGGTACGATTCAGTGAATACTTTTGAGAGGTTTTCATTGAATAAATAATCCATCTGGCTATCTTTGAGTAACAAATTGTTATACAATATGACACCGGCTACGGGATGAGACAGAGGGTTGTATTTTTTCACTCAATACCCTTAGATGGTATAGTACACCTGGTATAGATATATAAAATCTTACATATAAGAGGTCCTCCAAGAGCCAGGATTCAGATGCACCACACCAAACTGTTAACTGTTCAATTATTACTACTTCATTGATCTTTCCCTTTCTCTTTCACATATTCGAAATAATTTAACCATCCTCTCCAAAAAGTTCATAATTATCGTTTTATTCCCGTACAGCCGTAATAGCCGTCCCTCCCACGTCCCCTATTGTCCCAGGTTTGAAAGAACTATTAGTACGGAGCCGATCTCCTGCCTACCCTCCACATGCATCAGTTATTAGGGCCTTACTTACTCGTATGACCTGGCCTTATGTCATATTCTATTGTTGCATTCCTAAGTGCTGCTTGTGTACCATCTTTATTCTTTAAGTTTCTATCTCAGTTTTCAGGGGTGTCGTCATTAGATTATGTGCCTTCTAGTAACATGAATATATGATCAATTGTGGTAGAAGAAGTAGATCCTGTGTAGGACGAAAAACTTTTGAATTAAACTTTTAATCGATTAAATTAAATATTCCATACACCTTTTTAATCACACTAATGGTGAAAGCTACTGAAAGGAGTTCTCCTTATAAAACTAAAAGTGAATTCGAACTACATACTCTTTAGGACTTTATATAATTAACTATGTCGGTAGCAGGTTACTGAGTAAGTAAATTGGTCTACATGAGCATGTTATGAGCTAAAACGGCTACTAATTACCTCATTTACGATCATAAAATTAAACATATAAGTAAGTTAAAGGAATTTCCCGAAGTGTATTTAAAACCTATTAGGCCAGCTTAGCTAAATAAAGGTAGTTAGGCAACTCTGCTGCCGTTTAGTATTCCATAACCTATACATATGGACTGGACTCACCTTAACCAGGTTCTTTTAATATTTTTAATTTAATTAGGCAACAGGATTGGTAGAAGGATTAGGTACAAGGATTACTAAAATGTACAAAAGCATATCTAAAATATCCGGAAAATTACGCGCACATTTGTTCGCGAACTGGGGTGTTCAGATGTGGGCGAACAACTTTGGTGAAATCTCACTAGTAACTTATAAGAGCCAAACCAAATTATATATAACAGTCCTTGCCATATTCAAGAATTGATACCTTCATACCACATTATTAATTCATCAAATAATGAGAGCACACAGATAATTTCACTCTTCAAAATACTGACCACGAATACCTTTTCCAATTCCAGAACTAGGACAACGCCGTATTCACTTGTAACTCACTATAATTAGCTTAATCACCTAATTACTTAATAAGCTATTGAGCTGGTATGTTATCTAGTACTTAGAACACGTGATTACATTGGGTGTACCTGTACATTACTTAACTAGGTTAATTAATTCTGACAGCACCTGTTAAGTAGGCCTTATTAGACTTGACAGGTCACCTTGTATGTTGTGGCTATCTATCAGATAAGGTTTGATATTGATTTGACCGTAAGGGCGTATGGAGAAGGAAAGCTGGCAATCGGTGCTCGGCTAGTGGTCGGCTAGTGTAAGTGGTCCATTCTGGTAGCAGTTACATAAAGCAAGCAGATGAATTAAAGCAAATATACCTTTTGCAGAATGGCCCGATAAGCACTGGTAGATCAACGCTGGTTACCAGCTTTCTTTCTGTACAGCCTAAGCAAGCAATTGGTATGTGTGAATATATTGTCATCCACGCCTGATGGTACGCAAGTATTTAGTCGGTTGTGTCATTACATGGTAGACACCTACATGGTGAGCATTGTACCTATCTGCTAGCAGTCAAGCGATTTATGAAACACCAAAAATTGTATCAACAAAGAGAATGTAAGTAAATACTCCTCTTCAGATTGATGCAATAAGACAATGTGAATATAAACTGGGTACTTATGTAAGCAGTAGGTACAATATTCATCGAGATGTCTAGTAGGACCCTCCTGCAATCAAAGCAAACTAATAAATAGTCCTACTTTATCAACCCTTTATTCTCAAAGCATCCTACGGCTCATTAAAAAGAAAAATCAGGTCTCATTACTAGATCTATTTGTTACGGCAGAACAATGGAAGAAATTCTCATAAAAATTCTGCCTTTGTCCGTCCATTGGTAGGCAATCCCTCTTGCGGGAATGTTCCAGATTGCAGTGGAAAATGTTCAAAATATCCCATTGGTATTGTGGTACCAACCTTTGTATTTTATTGGAAGCTTTATGTTCTAAATGTAGGTCAGTCTTTGTTCGTGAAAGTCCAGTAAGATTAAGGAATTTGATATCATGTTCATAAACATATAAGCAACCTATTTCTTTATGTCAACGACCATACGTTTTCATCTGATCATCAAGTTGCAGTTATTTCTCTCTAAAGTTAACAATAGCTGTTCTTGCAATCAATACCAATAAAAATTTAAACATTGTGTATTTGTTAAACAATTCATGTAATTTTGTCAACAGTTACAAGTATTAAAGCCTTCAACACAAAGACGCATTATAATATTACTGATAGATAATGACATGGAACCGTTAAGCTATTCTAACACTTACATAGCGGATGCACTAACTATACTAGCCTTGCCTACAGGATACGGTTGCGCTTAACTATAAGTACTCATTCAAGTTGACATCCGTAGTAGTGAATCAGACAGGAACAATAGCGTTTAGAAACTACTAGTGTCTATTCACATTAGTTTTATGTTAGTTTGTGCTAGTTTCAAAGTTAGCTTTAGTTTTGTTATTGTCACACCTATCTTAGCCTTGATAGTTTTGCTAATCTTCTAGGCTATTACTCCATATTAGTATTACATCGCTGTATGGACCATAGAATGAATTCAAGGGATTCAAAATGTCAAAAACTCTGGCATCCGACCCCAAAAGTTGGGAAAAGGCTAGGCAGATGATGATTCGAAAGGTCAAAAAAACATAAATTACAAAAGTGAATTCAAGTTCGATCCAAATCTGTTATTTTTAGCTTATTAAATTTACATATAATGGTATCTATGGATTTCATATTTAACAGTTTCGTTGTAAAACCCAGCCTTCATAAAAATTTCTCGCAGTGAAACCACTCACAGACTACTACGAATTCATGTCACGCTGCGAGTATCGAGCGACCTACAAGCGAGATAAGCCCATCTTCCCCCATCTTATCACGTCTAGCCGTCACGGCACAGACACCGTGCAGACGGATTATGTACTAACACGTCATACAACGTTCGATTTACAAGACAATACATTCAGTTTACCTACACTGGATTGTTCAATGAGATTAGCGACAACCGTGAACGTGTGATCTGTTCAGATCTGTGGTACGAGAGTGATAGATATGTTACTGAAAGCGTGGTAAACTGATACATGTAGCGTGACACGGCTATCAAGATGTTCATTTGTATTTGTTCTATTTACATACAGCATATATTATGCGAGTCCCAGCTGCAAATACAACGCAAGTGAAAGCATATTTGAGGCAAACGTACGAACAAAATAATAAACATACATTAAAACCCCATTGGTTAGCATCAAAGTGAAACATACGGAACTCAATCATACTTCGCGAACACAAACAACTCGAAACAAGCGTAGCAATCTCACCGCAGCTTCAGCAAACAATTTACTTAACACCGAACCACAAATCATCATTAGAATACAGGATAATTACATTCGCGAACAAATTTCCTACAAAATTGATAACAAAGCAAAACTTCGAGCAAAAAGGAAAGTTTTTGGAACTGATTACTCTGTTACGGAGCGCCCAATATAAATTTTCGGCTCACGGCAGCGATGCAAGCTAAGGGGAAATGTCAACAAAATGTCAGATTCAGTACATTCGAATTTAGTTCCGTATTTCGCCGCCTGTCGACATAAAATGGTTATTTCTCGAGTTGAACTGGTGATAAGCAACGCGGGATTTAATTATTATTTTAGAGTAAGTAATTCGCGCCCCACTTCGTTATTAATTTCCCTTAATTTTGCTCGGCTGTGTTTGTTTTACCGTAAATGAGGTAATTGCGCGTGGGTGGAAGTGGCGACGTTGATTAATGATATTTACTCTGTTTGTATAAAAACGGTTCAGTGAACAACTTGATAGTCTCCGCAAATCTGAGGAATAAGGAATGAGCTTGATACGCAAGTTAAGTCGTGCGAAGATGGCAAACATCCAAAGCTCGAGGGAAATGATACGCATGAAGTTGTAATAAAACATCTTTTACAAGGGTTTTTCAGTAGTATGAATGAATTTTGCAATTAAAAATAAGCTCGAGATTTTATTCATGTCCCACTACAAGTTTTTCCAAAATAACCTTTCAAAACGATCCTACATATTATAATGATATCGCCAAATGACAAGGCATCTGATTACATTAAAAACCGCTGTAGCAATTTCAATTTCAAATTCAAACACTTCAGACCCATTTACAAAAATGTCTCCCATTCAAATTCGTCGCCCTCCAAAAATCGTTACAGGAAATGTCGTTCCGATATTATTGAACGTTAAACACATACGCCATACATCCCCTGTCCTTGTAATGTAATCTCTCGCAATTTTCATATTATCCTCGTAGATAGGTAACATAGAGAACAAATGACTAGCGGACATGCCATAAAGCAGAATCTTTCACTAGTTCACTCGTAACTGATCGTTTTTGTCATGCCCACCGTATATATTTGACCTAGAAGAAGACGCCTGACCTATCGCCTTATAGCATCTCCGCTCATCTTTTCTTATTCCTTCATGGGTACTTACCTATTATTTGAACATGGCAACACATGTCGAATAAAATGGGCTGAAGAAAATGAAGTGTCGGCTTAAGGAAACCTTTGAAGGATCGTTGGAACTCATCCAGGGGAAATTGTGAAGGTTTTAAGTCATATCATGGGTTTTACTTACCTTCGTAGAATCGATATGGCTTGAATATGTGTGGGGAGGTTTTATTTATTGTATGTTCACCTGTGTTCGTATTATTTTGGCTACGATTTGAAGCGCAATGTATTGAGGCAATATAACGTCTTGTAATAATTTATCGGCCTCCTTATGCATGACGATTACAACGATCTATGTATATGCCATGCGTTGCCTCGTGGCATTAAGTCCGCCAATTTCCATTTTTGTACATGAAGCTACTAATAAATAAATCTACACAAAAAATAACTTGAACATTAATTTCGAAAACTAAAGGCTAAAAAACCTAGTGTGCCTATTTAAGGAGGAACTATATATATCTGAATTCATACATTTAAGATACATAAGTGTTATAACGACATTACCTCATTTATTAATACCTAAGTAACGTCTAAATGCCTTCGTTAACCAAATCAACAACCATTTTGGTAAATAAACCGTTGAAAGAAGTCTATCTTGGCAAAGTTTCGAACACCGCACCGCGGCGACAGAGCGATGATCCAAAACGAACGTAGTGACAACCAGCGCTCCTCTCACAAAGTGGACAAAAAGTATTTTTTCCAGTAAGAACGCCAATCCCGGAATATTAAAACCGAAATGTAACGTCTATGCACGAGCTGAAATGCCGCTGTTATGGTTTTGCTGCAATTGGCTTCGTTTCAGGTGATTTTTTAAATCAAACATTTGGGACAACAATTTTTGTCCTGATTTCGCTGATGTTAAAATATAAAGTATCACGGTTTTTTGACACGAAAATGCTTTAATAAAACATGCACTCTCAAACTTTCAAATTAAACAGATTGATCATTTTAAGACGAAATTCAAAAGCACTTATTGCGATAAGCATAATCTGCGTAAAATCCCGAAAATTAGGGGAAATTTTGAATTGAAAACAATCAAATTGATTTTCTGAAGTCGTCGGATTACCGGCGTCAGCATATTCTTGTTATTAACGATATTTCAGTCTTGTCCGATGGGAATTCATTATGTAAAGTAGAAGGGATGCAAGGTTACAATCTGTCTCAAATGAAAGGAAAATGAAGTGTCACCTCTTCGCGGGTGAATAGGGGAGAATGTGAACGGTAACACGCATATGGAGGGGTCGAGTTACCGCAAGCGTGAAAAGGTATTCGAAACATTGGATTCTTTAGTGTTTTTAAATCCTCTGTTTTATCATCCGTTTCAATAAGTATTTTATATAATAGAGAAAAAATCATTTCAGTTGCATGTTACATTACAATCATATTTAATTAATAAAAGTTTTCCAACACGAAACATTCGGACGCAGATGTATCAATTAAGAATTAAAAATACAGTCGTAATATTCGATATCATTTAAAGTGCCATTCGAAATAATTGCTAACCCCAAGCAACTTGTTGAAAACCAAAATTGTTTAATATATATTTCCACTCGAGCGCTGAAACATCAATTAATTAAATCGGTCCCCATCATCAAACTCATTACGAACACTTTTAATCTCGCTAACGAACCTCACGACACATCGACACCAGAGAATATTCACTTATAATACCACAAGAGCTTCAAAATTATCGGGTATTTCCCGATAGGTTCGTTGCAAACAAATGAAGGAGTCAAGTATTTCAGGTTAAAAAATCACGAGCGCGAAGCGCGAGTGATTTTTCCTGAAAAACTTGACGACTTTATTTGTTTGCAGGGAACCTTGAGGGAAATGCCAGATAATTATGAAGCTCGTGTGTATTCGAGATATTTTTCCGTCCCAAATGTCGGCCACAACCTGTCAGTTTGACGTAGCAACGACCAGAGAAAATATTCAAAAAATTTTCAGTATAATACCATGTAGGTTGTACCACGTGACGTCGAATGGTGCAATTCTATTGGTCGATATTTGGGTCGGAAAAATAATCATTAATAAATCTCACAATTTCATAGATGAGCAAGTAAATTGATTAAAAATGAGAATGATTGATTGCGTGTCCCGCTCGCACCTGACAGGAGCGATTTTACTACACGCGATCAATCATTGGAGACAGGTCAGTCATTCACCGCGCACCGAGCTTACGCCGCGACCATTAATGACATGATAGTATAATGAGCTGAAATTATACCGACATGTGTAATACACCAGGTAATCATTATGAAGATAATGACGTCAGAATTTTAATGAAATCGATACATCGCCGCACAAATGTCGAGTTCGTATTTATGAATGTCATTTGCAAGTGTTTCGTTTTTGTTTCACGAGTGGGCAATTACGCCTTTAATAAATATTGCGGAATGTATTGGCAGTAAATGATGTTGCCGCTGCTCATGATATTCATAACCGAACATTTAATGGGCAAACATTATTAATAAAGAACATGACATTTTATATATTATTTTTGAATAAGTAGATGACACAAAAATAATGACTGCCAATCCACAATCGACGGAATGTAACTAAGTATGTAGACTTAAATAAACATCTTCGCAGACTTGAATAATAAATAGAACTACATTACTTCATATTTCATAATCTACCCAAGTCAATACACAGCTAGGCAAAAAGAACTAGCCACTAAAACAACTGAGAGGCTCTTAGAAGCTTTGATTACACAAACAACGCTAATGATCACCTTTAAAGCGTTTTTTCGCTCGATGTAAATGAATATGATGAGCGTCATCAATCACCGCTTCCGTGGACAGATTAAATAATTCCGCTTTTACTCTCCCCTACAAGTCCTTCGCTGAAGCTCGACACAAATGAGCAAGTTTATACTGTACATAAACATTGTTTATGAAACTGTTGATGGTAGATTCAGCAAATAAGTAAAAGGTAAGTATTTTTGTCTTTTTTGAGGTTGGAATTTTGAAGTAACAAGCAATAAATTACACGTAAGTTGTGACTTGTTGTTGAGACAGGTTGAAAAATACATACAGAGTGTGTCGTTCATAATCACATCATGTGTAAAGCAGAGATAAAGTTAGGAGTATTGAATGTTTTGCTCAGTTGACAGCTTTCAGTTTTCAAGGGAGAATTTCAGTTGTTTGTAATGACTGACTTTTATATTTATGGTGTTCTAATTTTGGCACATTTTTATTGTATTTACTTTGTTTGAAAATTTTTTTTTTTTATATTTACGTATATTTCTTTTTTATTTCTGTTAATCGACATATATTAACCAGTATATTAACGCATTTCATTTAATGTGATTATGAACGACACACCCGATATATGCCTATGAGCCTCGAAAATTCGGTTAGGTAAATAAACATATACGAATTAACTAGTACTTACCAACGAAGATTCTGCTCGGCAAACTAGCTTCACAAAGCTGACAGCATCAGTACCAGATGTTGCAACATTGAGATTATACCTCTAATTTATACTGCACGGCGGAACTTGGCATCATGAAGACAAATTTCTGTTCCGTTCGTCCCCATTCTCCTCATTGTTTTTCTTTCTCAGTTCGTTTAACTTTGCAAATAAGAATTAAGTATACTAGAAAGTGATTAATTTTCGATAATGCATACTTCTGATTGTTGATTTCTGACACTCACGCGAATATTAGACATTTAAATAAAACTACTTTTACGGATTTTATCGCGGTTATATCAATAAGTATTATTTAATCCCGACGTTTCGGAGCCTTTACAGCATCCATGGCTACGGGAAGACTGCAGTGTTAGTCGTCTTGCTATTATAGTCAAAAACAGCTGCGCTACATTTTGTTGATACTATTGAAAATCCGCTGAACGAGCTCACTGAATCCATCGGTCTTGCAGTTTTGGCTTGGATTTAGATTTAGTAGTTTCTATGATGGGGTTCCAAGCAGGTGGTGCGCTCCAGCCATAGGTATTCTCTATTGAAATTGAATGCTCACAATGTATGATAGAAACAGTTCTCATGTAGGTAAAGTTTCTATGCATTTAGGTTTAAAATATTTGTCTGTATACTGAAATAATAATAACACCATCTTTCTATTACACGTTTTTAATTAGTCCCTAAAAAAAGAAAACAAAATGGAGGAACATGAAAAAATGTTAAGCCTCGCGTCGTCCCAATTACAGGAGAGTTCATACGCAAATATTTTTTCACAGTTCTAAATGAGAAATTCCAGTACCTGCGTTTGGAGACAGCGAGTCAGGGCCCGCGGAGTAATTGTCACTGTTTTTCTTCGAAATTAGGCGCCTACAGAATATATTGCTGAAATGAGTCGTCTAATTGCTTTGCTTATTTCAGTTGTAAAGAACATGAGATAGTATGTTTTGTGTTTGGCATTTAGAACTTGGGCAAGTATATTGTATGAAAATAGACTTTCAGGTGCACAGATAAATATCATTAAAAAACAACACAGACTATATTTTATCCCGGACAAGGACAATAGTTCCCACGGTATGCGAGGGAAACTGCGGAAAAACAACTAGTGGTATACATACGATGTACGTATTTATAATACTGTCAATTTTATTTTAAACAACTGCTGAAAATATAGACCAAGTAAGAACACTTAAACAAACAAGTTTCGTACACCCATTATTTCTCCATCGTCTCCGGTTTTAATTAAAGATCGCTAGTGGTGATTGCTCCAACTGCGGTGGGGTGATGCTAAGATCTGCTCCCGTGGGATGTGGGGTTTCACTGATTTTCACCAGCAAACTGCACTCACGAATATTGAAGTATGCACTTTATTTCGGTTTCTAAATCGAAGTGCGAAATAGGATTTTTTTTCATACTATATAATTATTTTTTGAATAATAAGTATTCCTATGAAAAAAAATAAAAAAAACCAATTTCATAACAAACCTCGGAAATGGAGAGGAACAACACAACATAGAGAGATACTTTGATCGATGAATTAAATTAATTTGTACCTATCTTGCTTAGCTGCCACCCACGTCATTTATCTCTCACATACCATAACTATCAGGTTACAAGTTCCTATTTAATTAATAAGTAACTCGAAACTCCAGGTATTTAACATGCCTCAACCATTATCTGACTACAAACATATCAACTGTGGCCGTTCTATCTTGTAATTTCCAATCGCTGTTGTTTCGACGGCCGCTATCTCGTAGATTGGATTACAGACCCCAACAGTGTTATCTGAACACAATGAGACCCATCAGTAATTACTCCCCCCATGTTAAAGGACACATAACTTGAAGTTCATTACGACCACAGGACTGGGACGGATTTGGTGTAATTTCATGAGTTTTTAGGAAAAAATTAAAATTATATATTTCTTTAATAATGTTTATCTTATGCACCTTACCTTATAGTAAAGTTGATATTAGAGTTTATTAAAATTGAATATCAAAATTGTGAAATGCACCTTAGAAGTGTTACCTAAATAAAACATATACCTCGTAGCTAAAAATGAACGGCTGCTGCTACTTACATAGTTCTTTTTTGGCTATTTAAATTCAAGTCGCTTACTCGCAAGTACTTATTCCACTTTCAGTCCGTTGATGACCACCCAAGCACTCTTGAAAACATTGCAGAAATGTGGTTTTTAAAAGCCTTGCCTACTCTCAAGTCCCACCCTGTGCCAATATTTTGAGAGAGGCGAAATATTTCCCCATTTTCTTAACAACAATCGACTATTGAGAGTCGTAAGCGCTTATCGCGATGCGTATTTACAGTATATACATGGCTAGTACGCAAGCGTGTGAAACTAGTCGCGAATAGATTGGAATTCACTTTTTATACAAAGTCTTCCGATGTATACAGCAGCAGTACGCAAATACCCGCATATATTTTGTAGTGGCCAAAGTAACTTGCTTTGTTACATACTATACAGTGCTAGTCCGCATGCAAACTAATCGTGTATACACTGAAATAGGCGCGAAAAACTTTACGATTCCAATCTATTCGCGAGCAGTTGCATGCTGCCATTTTGATTAAAACACGACCTAGCATTTAATGTTAATTTAAATATTAATAATGCTCGTAAATTCAATTTCTTTTTGTATATTTTTTAAACAAGTTGATTTTTTATGGGAAATATAAGTGCAGCCACAAAATTATTTATTGAACACATGATTAAGCTTCTAATTTTACAACATTATACATTGTCATCTAATTTACTAACTGGGCCTCGTATTTATACATTGTCATCTAATTTACTAACTTTGCCATTTATAACCTTCAATTAAAAAACATTGTATTAAAAATTGAAGTTAGTGACGAAAACGAATCGCTGCAAAACCGACTCCACGTAGTCTTGTCTGCCCTACCCCTAGAGTGCAATTCAAAACCGCGTAGGCGCGGAGGGGCGAGGCGGCCTGCGAGGTGAGCCGCAGGTAGGGACCGCCGGAGCTCCGCAGCACCGGAGCCGTGACAGAAGCGATGCTTGCTGCATGTTGCTTGCTTACATTTTAAACGTACTGAGTTAAAAAATTAGAAGCTAATTAAATATATTTTATGGTGTCATTTAATAGTATTTTAGAAGTTTACTGTTAGAATGCATGCTACAAATTTAGAAAATATGCTAAAAAAAAATACAGCCGAATTGAGAACCTCCTCCTTTTTTTGAAGTCGGTTGAAAATAACCATCATGCTGAGTTGTATTTAGAGTGGTTTACTTAGAAGATACTAGTGGCTAAGATAGTATTATTTAGATGCTCGTTAATTGTGGCTGACTTAGTAATTTAGAAGGCAACATACATTTTTGGGGGCGAATAATGATATTAAAAAGAAGCCTGTTTAATTAGCACCCTAATAAACAAACCCAGATTTAAAAGTCTTTTTTATTTAATGCTTTACCTAATATAAATTTTGTATAGTTAAATTTGACCGTGTATAAATTGGAATGATGCATGTGCACGTCTAAGCTACGAATTATACTCGAGCAGTACGCAAAATTCGTGTATACTTTGAAATCACAAATTAAAAAACAGCATTACAAAATATCAGCGAGCAGTTTCCTATGGATGCGTTTTGGCTATGTACATTCTGTAAATACGCTATCGCGATAAAATGTGCGATGTCAGACAAGTAATGGACTCATTCTGTATGAACCGATGAAATATTCTGCAATACAACCTCTTTATTGGCAGTTTCTTATTATCTTGAGAAACTGCCTATTTATATCGTGACTCATGATCAATATTGCCGACTATTGCTTGATAGATAGCAAAACAGTGCATAAAAGTGAAATATAATATACTTGTGATGTGCTTTATTGTTAAGATTTATCGCAAAAATGTCCCTAAAGGCTGAAGAAATATAGCTCCCGCACCAAATCAGTACAGCCGTTCTCAACCATAAATCATGCAAATGAAAACTAGATCCAAATACAGGAAAACTTACCAAGTAAGGACTGACAGAAACCCGGCCATTATATCACCTATAAATATCATAAAAAGCATTCAGCCCACCATCTTGAAATGATGATATGTCGCGTTATCCTCAGTTTGAACTATTGTCCCCCATTTAAGGTAGGGATAGTGCCAACATGAATATATACAACTAGCAACACTTTTTCTCACCATAAAAGTAGAACATTAACATTGTAAAATATTCAAAGAAAAGTGGCTGTGTTAATATTTATGATTTCTTGCGTAGACTAACTACTAAGTGCTAGTTGGGATTTTTTGTAGGTAATCCTTTTTGATCGTAAGATAAGCCCTGGATTACTGAACAGGCTGTTGGTCTGTCTTTGCCATGTGGTAGGATTGGAGACACGTGCTGCCGCAATTAAGCTCGGCTCTGAAACTAAACCAGGCTTAGTACGTGGTAGGTTGGGTTTTTGTCAAGAAAGCTGGTGAAGTCCTGATAACTCGACAAAAGGGACATGTTGCACAAACTGATATACAAAAATGAAATGCGTCATCAATAAAAAAAAACTTTCATAATTAATGAGCATTCTGCAACAAAAAAATATTGAGCATAAATCAGCCTTGACACCTTTACACACACGGTCGGTTAGCACCATGGTAAGTTATTAATTAACTTGTGTTATGGGTGCTAACACAACTGATAAACTATTTATATATAGCTACATAGTATATACATATTATAACACCCAGACCACCGGCCAATAAGCATGCTCATCACACAAATGTCGACCGAACCGGGAATCGAACCCGAATTTGGAACATATCCTTTAATTATTATAGCTAACGAAGGGATCTCCCTGATGCTTGTAACAGAAATAAACGGCCTCACTGACCATAGACAGATAACATAACAAAGCTAATTAATAGAAAGTGTTACCATACGAGCTGTCCCGCGCTTTTTCAACATAATTAAAACGACCCGTAACACATATTTTTGAAAAAACTGTCAAGCCCCAGATGTGACCAAGGGGTTGGTTCAGTGGCGTAGCGTGGGTATCTGCCGCCCGGGGCAGTTGTCGATTTTGCCGCCCCTTCCCGTGTATTTTTTTTAACAAGTGTTACTGGCCGTTTGTCATTTTTAACCGACTTCAAAGAAAGGGACTTTTTTTTGTATCGACATTAAAAATCATCAAATGACCCTTCCCGCTGTGGGATAGCAGCGGTGAGGGAGTGTCAGACTCTTACTGACCAAAACCGTCGTGTTCCGTCGAAGGCTTTATGTTCCAGAGCCGCGGTAACTCTTTCGAACAACCCGCAGCCCTGGCAGAAGGGGGAGGTTCTCAAGTAGACTTTTCTTTTATATCTTTGTTACTTGATTTCTTGAAGGTTTTAAAATTCTTTGAGGTACGCAGGCTAGCGAAGTAGGTACCTATAAGTATATATAAAATTGAAATGTAGGTACTTATAGGTAATATATAAAAGCGGGGCTACTTTAAACTGTTTAACAAATTAATTTAATTTACGGGACTAACACTTAAACTAGTTTCCATGGAACTATACCTAAGCGTAAAATTTGGCCTTGTATCTAGGTAGGTATTGCTTATAGCATTCAAGTTTATCTAAACCAGTGGTTCTTAACCTTTTAGTCATGAGGGACCACTTTAACTAAAGTTTGTCTTGTCGGGGACCACCTCATCGGTTTACCTAAATTAGCACTCTGCTAAACGCATGTCGGCAGTTGTGTAGATAAGCAAATGCAAATAAAGAAAAGTTGCCTATGTAGTTTCCAAATGCGCGAGCGAAGCGAGCGCGAAATTTTTATCGGACTTAAACCAAATATTACGTAAAGTTTAGCCCAAACGTACTTAACTTTTTGTTTGTTGGCAGATGCAAAAATAAGGGCATATCGTTTTTGAATACGCGAGCGAAGCGAGCGCGAAATTTTTATCGGACTTAAAACAAAAATTACGTAAAATTTTGCCCAAACGTACTTAACTTTTTGTTTGTTAACAAAAGCAAAACAAGGGCTATAATATAGTTTCTGAATACGCGAGCGAAGCGAGCGCGAAATTTTTATCGGACTTAAACCAAATATTACGTAAAATTTAGCCCAAACGTACTTAACTTTTTGTTTGTTGACAAATGCTAAATTAAGTGCATACAGTTTCTGAACACGCGAGCGAAGCGAGCGCAAAATTTTAATTATTTTTTATTTAAGACTCAAAACCAAAATTACGTAAAATGTAGTGTCACGTGTGTTTTAAGTACCAAATTTTAACAATAATTAATTTTAAGTTTAAAAAGTTTCAACTTTCTTATTTAGTGTTTTGTTATTGTTAGACAGTTTTATGTAGCGGTGCAGATACTAGTTGCGATTTTTTTTTAATTGAGTAAATTTTGCCGCCCCCTAAAAGCTGCCGCCCGGGGAATGTGCCCCCCTTGCCCCCCCCACGCTACGCCACTGGGTTGGTTTTAGTATTATGGGAAAAAGTCCGATAACCACGTAATGAAATATCACACGATATATTGCCAGAGTAATAAAACGACCGTTTTATCTACGATAGCAATAACGGGGTCTGATAAAAAATAAATTACCCCAATAATCGTAATAAATTGGCAATTAGAGCTACATGACACAAAAAGAGTTCGCAGTCGGTAGGATTCGAACCTACGCTCCCAGAGGGAATCTGATTTCTAGTCAGACGCCTTAACCGCTCGGCCACGACTGCCACATGGGAGAACACGAAACTAAGCAATGTTTTTATGGACACTGTAGTATAGAAAAAAGTAATATTAATAGATTATTAAGAAAAATATTACGAAGCAAAGTTACACATTATCTTTAACAAATGCAACATAATAACTATCACTCACGAGGTGATCAGTTTCTGCTATTGTCCAGTATCGAAAAAGGCAATTGACTGTATATTGAGGCATGTAGGTACTTGAGGTAGATGACATACCTTTTCTAGTCTTTAGAAGCTCCAGGGCATGATACAGGTACCTAAGTGGGCACTGGGGTCGTATCTATGACCCCAATACCACCCAAACAATAGCACCTTCCTATTACAAAAGAATATATGTAAATAACAAAAATACCCTTGATAAAGCCTTCGATTTGTTATGAGACTTATCTAGGCCATAATATTCACTAATGCATATACTTATGTAAGACTTCGCAATTGATACAACTTCTTATTGCGTTATTGCCTTTGTAATTATTTATCTTCGCATTCAATTGATAACAAAGGAATTCGTGTACAGTTACATCGTTATCATAATAAAGCAGCCCACAATACAATTTGTTTAATCACACAGTGCTTGTAAATTCACCTTTATCTGTGATCATAAATCTTTCGTATGTGATGTACAAGGTAGTCGGAAATTTCGCCAGACACGACAGAGGCGCCGTGGCTTAGTTGGTTAAAGCGCCTGTCTAGTAAACAGGAGATCACGAGTTCGAATCTCGTCGGGGCCTTCATGTGGTACAATATTTTTTTGCTCGTGTAAAAAGTACAGTAGAAAAATCGGAATAGTATTACTCTGCTCTAAATAATCGCATCTCGGGCTATTTTAAAAGTTAGATGTTTCAGGACATAACAAAAAACTGATATTATTATTTCAGTTTTATTAGCTTGGCAAAGGTACATAAAGAACCTTGATATATTGAAATTTATTAACGGTCGCTGTTCGATATCAAATACAGCTACCTCCATATTTGTAACTAACTTCGATGAGTTTCGATTGGTAATGCCTACAAATAGGGGTGTTTTGCAAGGAGGGGTGACAAAAACGTAAATAAATATCCAGTTGTACGCTAGGTGGGGCACAGGTAATAAAACATGCTCGTTTGTGAGAAAAATGCTACAATTTGTTTCTTGAATACAAAATGGGGTGGAATAAGTGACTCACTCTCTGGGACTGACTAAATATTACAATAGGCGTTCCTGTATGGTTCGTGAACTTCAGTTTAAGATGGTCTTTGCTATGTTTTAGCTACTTACTGGCCATGGTAAAACATTAATTTTGGAGTTGATTTTATAGGTATAATGTTTGAGGGTTTTTATCAGACAAAGTTTACGTTGATCTTAATGATCATTTCTTAATTTCCAAACCAAGAAATGGATGTTTACTACTTTACCTTTTCAAAGGTAAATACATAAATATTGGAAAAATATTCAATACTTTTGGGGAATAGAAGTGGTTCATAGAGGTTGTTAAAAAGGATAGGAACAAAAACACACATAGAATATTAATCACTCATATATTCACATTTGTGTACTAGTCATAAAATATTTACACATGTACAAAATGTATTGCTGCCTCTTATAACAAGTCTGAGTATACAATGTTAGTATCAAATGTATTTGAAAAACAATTTCTGATAGAATAGTTGTAATAGTTAATTGTTTATTCAATTAATAATTATTAACGTTACAATTTCCTAGAAATTGATAATGATGTGAATACAGTCGTATTCATTATTTGTTCGTTCATTAATTACATTAAGTATGTTTGAAATAATTACAATTTAAAATGAAATCAGTATTCCAATCTGGTTGTACTTTTTTAATTAATTGTTATTTATTAAATCATAGAAATTGTATCTCTTTTTAAGTATTTTATTTATTATTTTTTATTAAGATGCAAAAGGTATCAATAGATTTAGTAACTGCAAAACGATATTCCAATTTATCGAATACAAGAATCTTTATTATAAATAGCAACACTATTAATAGAAAATCGTCACTAAAATTTAAATTTTATGGTACCAGATTAAAAACTACTTTCGTATTAAGAATCATAGACAAGGTATTGTAAGGCAGAATATTAATTTAATAGTTTATGGTTAAAATTGTTTCTAATCCAGTCTTAGTCAATAATAATAATACTCTAAACACTTATAAACGTCTTGATAAACTCTGAGGCACATTCAATATTACGTATTATACAATACAACCGCTATCGTCTATAAATATTTACAAAATTTTATCTATGCTAATATGGCAGTATCGAGGTTCAAATAATAATAATTATAATGTCAATTTTCTTTATTGAAACATGTGTTTCTCACTAAGTATCTGAGAACTGACAAGAGTATCGGTAATTGTCACATATTTATGATTTAATGACTCATAAACATTTAATTACCATAGAGTAATAACCCTCCAATCGAGCAAGTCGATAAAGTAAGTAATTTGTTTTATAAGTAGATAGCAAGTTATTACACTGTGATAATTAATTATCAGTACAGATTTTATTACATGCAAAAATAGCAGCACCAGTACCCGTAAAGGCATAGAAGTGATCCTATTTCAGCAAAATTATGCTCATAAATGTTGAATTTTTCCAATTCGACATTGCGAAGTATATTTTAGCCTATAAATATCGATTTTAGTACCGCAAGGGAGTAAGACATGTTTACATGACCTTATTTCAGAACGATACTTTCGAGACACTGGGTGAATAAATAATAAGTTTTTGTTCCAAGTTTTCGCACGTTATCGAATTAAAAATGTTCAACTTCGCTACTCGTTTATAGTCATCAAAGGGGAAAGTTTTTATCTTGGTTTTTGAAGAAACAATGGAAATACTTCTTTAACAGCAATTTTAATGTAAATAACATAAATACACAAATAAGTAGGTAATAATCGCTGCATTTGTACGGCCTATTATGATTTCTTTCTTCGCATATATTCGCATATACATCATAAGTACCGAATGAGATCATTCTAAGCTGAATATAATTGCTACATTTGGTACTTACGTTGTAGAATATACGGTATAATTGAGGTTACAAAAAAAACTACCCATAATGATACCATCTTTGGAGTAATTTGAACAATTATCAAGTAATTGTCGACATTTTGCCAAACAGCGTGGAAGAAAATGAATACCTTTGAAACCGGTAGAAAATAACGTTTTCTTGCTGAAAATCGATGTCAAAACAGTAAATCCACAGCATACCAGTACCACAAGATAAACACCAAATATGTGATAACTACGTAAACAATAACCGTCTTACCACAAAAACTTTTAAACGTCAGTTTATGCCTTGTCTAAAAAAATGTCAAATTATGACGTTGACATACGGTTCATTTTGCAGCCAAAATTTTATTAGACAAGTGTAAAACAGGGTTTAAAGTTTTTGTAGTAAGGCCCTAATAATTTACAAATCAAATAAACGCATATAAATCAGTCTCTTTAACAATTTCACTGTACACAGTCACGTAGCCACTCGCACTTCACGGTAAGGCCTCTCACGTCCTTCTATATCTCACTATAGTTGACTTTATTTAACACTTTATTGTCGTCTTTGGGATGTCTTTAAAAGTTTCTAAGGAATGGTTTACACGAATCTCGTCAGTTGCGTGTGGAAGTCCCGCAGGAATATCTGCAGTTGAGGCAACGTCGGCCGATCGTCGGGCGACATCGCCCAACAGTACGCCATCACCGCGAACCTAGGCAAACAAACACAAACATAAGAATAATGCACCAATATTTCAGTTTGGCACGTACTACGGTAATTGAGGAGAATGAACTTTACATAAACAAGCATAAACACCGACCAACTACCAAAATACTATCGAAATTGGCTGCGGCCCAGACAAGAAATTTACGTTGCGAACAAATCATACGAGAATAGTGGTGCTACTTACAATTCATCAGGGCAGTTGGCGGGCTGCTGTAATCTGTAGCCGTCTCGCAGGTAGGCGGCCACTTCGAAGGGGTCCACCTCAGCATACGGTTGATGGGCCAACGTCGTGAGCTCCCATAGCAACACGCCTAGCGCCCATACATCGGCCGCTGGGCTGAACTGTCTCTTCGTGAGAGCTTCTAGCGCCAACCACTTGATAGGCCTGTTCTCGTTGTCTCCGAGACAGTGGTAGTCAGCCGGGAACAAATCTCGTGAGAGAGCGTTGTCCGCGATCATTACTCGGAGGTTTTCGTCAACTCTGTTGAAAAAAGTGACGTTTAGAACACTGGTTTTCAGAATAGACATGAGATAGAAATATATCAGCTTTTAATCATGTAAAAAAAAACTTACATGCAATTCCTAGCAGCGATGTCTTTGTGTAAGACATGCTGAGAGTGAAGGTAAAGCAGTCCATCCAACGCATGGAGCGCCATCCTTACAACGTGTTGCGTGGTCAGGGGTGGAGGCGGAGGAGCCCCGCCCGCTGCACCTCCCACTGTAACTCCTCGACAAGCCAGGAGGAACTGCTTTAAGTTACGCCAGGTCGAGTTCCAAGGGTACAGCAGGAATGGAGCTGTCTGATCTTCGATGCTAACACCCAGAACCGACAATACTCGTTCGTGGTGAAGTCCGTACAACATGCAGCCTTCTTGAAGCAGCAGCGATACCTAAGGAACAACAATGTCATTACTAAATGAAGGTTTGCGTGTCTGCATTAGTGCAATGTATTAATATTCAGGTGAGATTAATATCTTTTACAAATTACAGAACCATAGTTACCTGCACTTGAGAAGCGTGTTCAGCAACCGTCTTGACGAGCACTTCTTGCTCCCTCGCATCTTCATCAGCGTAAGTGCCTCTGTAAACTCGTCCGAACGTTCCTTCCATCGCCACAGAGCGCAGCCTTACACGGCACCGTTGTATCGTCAGCTCTGCTATTCTTTGTTGTAAATCCCTTGCTTTTTCTTCGGCCGCTGCAGCAGGTAGCGAGGTAGGGCGGCGGTAGCTGGTGTAGCTGGCGGCAGACTTGCAAGACGAGTCTGGTAGGAAAGCGTGAGCATCTTGTTCGTCACTTCGTGCTCGACGCAATTTTCTCGCTCTAGCTCTACAAGCTGCTGCAGCGACTGCAGCGATGAGCAGCGCACCGCCAGCGCACCCAGCTCCCGCGTAGAATATGTCTGCTGATGTAGGCGCATGTGGTACACTATCCACCCTAACGGCCGGTCTCGGTGCCTCTTTAAGACATATCTTTTTTCTTCTGAATCTTAAAATAGAAGAAGAGGGACCCGTTGATACGTTCAAAAAGATAATGATGTCCACTTCATCGGCTACGGTATGCGTACAAGGCAAGTCCACTCGCCATGTTTGCGGTTCGGTCGGCACAAATCCCTCGTTAGATATGTTGACAGTCGGTGGGTGCATGGCATTATGTGGGTCCGTCACGTCCACATGTAACGTGTATGGCAACTGCAACAAAATATAATAATTCGTGACTCAAGTCAAATAAAGTTCTTATTTATATCTAAATGGGCACATTCCTAACGGAACAATCACATCAAAATATAACAGTACATGTACGCGCAATTGATGGACACGACACGCAAGGTGACCCTAAGCGGTCCATCTGCGGATCCCTAGCCAAGTCAGAAGAGATCAAATGTCGAGTGTAACCCACCGTGAGAGCACGAACATCGCTCCTTTATCGGATGAATAAACGACAGACTTTGTTACCGTTGGCCATCGACTATATTTGCATATGTAGATGTCGACTCGTTCGATGTGGTTTATGTTTCCCTTATGTGGATGACGTGAACGTATTGTGACACGCCGCGGGGAGGCATTGCGCGCAGATGTTGTTGCTCTCGAGTTGAGTTTGTTTTGAAGATAGTTATTAAATATTATGATCATGAGGCGCTCATTATCTAACTAATCATCAGGCGGCGTTACATGAATAGTTAAACAAACAGCATTTGCCGCGGGGCCTTTGCCGGCTCATCAGACATGCATCACGGAGGCAGCGGCTCGTAAGTGCCGGACCGCGAAGGTGCCACAGCGCGGACACTAATTAAATATTATCAGTCGGCAGTCGCAACGCAAAGACAATGGCGGCGGGGCGTTCATCGGCGCTAGTTAACTGGTTCCCAAATATTTGCTTTGCCTAGTCAAAGGCGCCGCTATATAAATAAGGGAGTAGCGCGGTGAACTGAGGGGGAATGGCAGATCTGATAGTGGCGGCGCACAAAGCTTGCCGAGATGTTGATAAGGAGCTAAGGGCTCGGCCGCGTGATCGCAACCGAACCATACTCAGCACTTTATTTATTTTTCAAATGCTGCAAAGTAAAGCTTTGCGCCGACATTTCGAAAGGGATTAAGTGCTATTCAGGTATGTAAATCCTAAAACATTAGCTTAAATGTAAGCGGCAAGATCAAAATGCGACTCATTTATATGAACGCTGTTACTTATAGGGTTAACATATATGCCATCAAATCCCACAGACGGCGCCATGAATACATTCAAATTGATGAAGCATCTCGTAATCTGGTGAGCGTTCGTATGACTTGCAAATAACATCCTAAACAAGCAGATGTCTTATTGACAGGTTCAGTGAACTTGTTTGCGGGTGCTTCGGATGCTACTTTTGTTGGCCGACTATTGAATATGTAAAGTGGAAGTCTCGGCGAGTCTCCCGAGTCCCGATCAAAATGCAATGCCGCTCAACTGATTTCTTTTAGTTTGCGTCGCCGTGTGTGCTGACGGCTGCGGATAAAATAAATAAATGCACATAATATTTGGTTAGAGATGCAGAGCCCAGGATACGTAGTACATAATGTAGTGGTGCGTCGTGATCAGCCAGGGGCGGCATTAGCATGAGAAGCGATGCAATTTGAATTAGAACTGTACGAGGAAAATGTAAGGAGTACTCGAGGACACTGCATAATCAATCAAAACTCGAAGCAGATGTTGAGTATAGAAACTAAAAGGAAGTTCTCCAAATTTGGGCGAGGGCTGCGCCATTTCCATAAGAATGGCTCGTTTGCGACGCCAGGCGTAAACATGAGATCCTTGTCCGAACTTGGGAGCATAAACTTTCGTCTCAAGTTGATTACTTTGTTCAACGTTGCTGACCACGTTTTCACGATAAAGCAAAAAGTCTTGTACAAAGCAATTCGCTAATTGTGTGAATAAAGAGTTGTTGACTTGGAACGTGCGATAGTCGATGATCGTGATCAATTTCGCATTCGTTCCGTGTCGCGCATTACCATAATAGTGCGATTGTTTGATCAAATCGATTGTTCGTTAAACCAACATACTATTCCTGCCGACTGGTTTAAAACTAGCTTTCGTCTACACGCTTTTTTACTTCGCTGTTGAAATTCCGATGTAATTGTTGCTAAAAACCTACGATGTTACCATGCGTTTTACGATTATGCTAGCTTTAATAACTGGCTCAGGATCAAGATTAGTTAAGGACATTCGTGACTTGTAATGGTACTTATAATATGTTATGGCTTTGCAGATAGCCTTCAATAGCAATTTACCCCCATTCCGCAAACAAACCTTTCACAAGATACGGTGAGGCAATCAGCCAACTTAGTAGGATCATCAATTGTCAATGCCTGGATTACCACTTCGCTTGTAAGTTGGCAGTGTCGTACCACACCACATGTGTTACCAGTCGAGGAGAGTTCCTCTTTCTAAGTGCCAAGAAACAGTATGAAGATTGCATATTTACCGGTTTCCTAGTAAGACTCTGCCAGGTGAAGTGCAGGTCTCCAATGGTTGCAGGCACGGGCACCACGAAGTTCAGCGCGTACTCGTTGATCTGGCCATCTCTCACGTAGAACAGCTCAGCTGTTAGACCTGGAGACAATAGAAATGGGTGTGATTAGTTTCAGAACAACAGTACGAATCGGAAGATTGTTTTGCGAAATGCATCTATGGGAAATGGTAATTATAGTAAGCGATATGTAAGGTTTAGTCTACCCTTGGAATAAAATATCAATACCATTTTATTTTATACGAATATTATTGCCATTGTTCATTCATAGAATATCAAACAAAAGTTATTAGAATGGTTTGTTATTCCCATAAATGTATTGGCTACGAGCTCTCCTATTACAATAATACGAGAAATATGACGCCAGACAGTCTGCCTACAATACTCTGAAAGCTTTTCTAAGCACTACCGAATCTATTGAGAGTTCACAACAAATCAGTTCGCGTCAATATCGAACAATTTGAGGCAAAAAGTTTTGTACGCGAGCGTACAATACGGCGGCGAGATCAAAGAGCTACCACAAAGACGCCGCGAACGACGCCCGCGCCACCTGTCCACAAATCATGAGAACCTGGTTTAGAGAAAAAAAAACGTTCATGGCCAGAACTGACTACCGAGTGGTTTTTTGTTCGCGAAATTTTGTTTGGTAAGTTCAAAGAGAAGTTTTCTGGAGTCGGGTCCTATCTCAACCTTGTGATAAGCCTGAAATATTAGGACGAGTAAAATATGAAGCACTTATTTCATATTTTATAAGTATCTTTCACAAAAAGTACGTACACTCGTATATTATTTTTACTCTTTATTATCTTTTCCGTGGAGAAGCTTTAAGTGCTCACGGGCCAAATTGGAAACTCTTGAAGCCACTTATAATAATAACAAGTGGGATTCTTGATTGTAATATTGTTAACCCATTGAGAACGCGTATTCATTTTCTTACGAAGCTCACGCGCACTGCATGTGGCGAATAATTATAATGAATTTGCTTCGAGTTATTAAAATTTACATAGATAGCTGTTATTTATTCTTAGGCAACCAATTATAAAGTAGAAGCAAAATAAAATAAATATTTTTATAAAACAATTAGAGGATTAACTACAATTTGAAATATTCATGGACGTTTTCAGGCAAAAGAATTCTTGTTTCCAAGTAAAAAACGGTACTCTGTAAAAAAGTTAATTAGCTACTGTAGTCTGAAATATGTTATATCTGTCATATCGTTGTAGCTACTACCGAATATGTACGAGCTTCCTGCGACATTCTCATTTCTCCGAAATCGTTGTTATTATACGTGTCTCGTTAAGGACCATATCATGTTCAAAGATCATTAACTTTATGATTTTTATGCTACATTTTTGGTATCAAGTTACCACTAAAGTTTATGTTGTTAACTTGTAATATCCTTGGGAATTATCGTTTGTGTGTTAAGTATCTTAAAAAACTAAGATTGAATTTTAAATGACTCATCTTAAGACAACATCGCCAATATTGGATGTTAAAACACAATAACTAACACCCACAATCGCATTAACACGAACCAATCCGTTCAAAATAAGACTCCTCCCCTTTAATGTTACAAATGCTAAATTAAATTATTAAAAACTTATTCCAGTCATTAATAATTGAAACTTGATTCTTATTTAAAAATTAAATATCAAAATAAAAAGCTTCTTGGAAACATTCCCATTTGTTCAGTGTCATAACCGTAAACAAGTTTAAATATTGTGACCGGTTCTATGTATAATGATGAGAGTGACACTGGCGGGATCCTGCAACGATTATGACAGCGGCCAGCGACGCCATGACACTATTATCATAAAATAATAAGTCCCTATCTAAACATACAAGTACCTACCTACACAGGTAAGGCATGCATGCTAATGAGATACGAAAACAGGCGTTGATGCGATCATATTAATAATTTTAACGCTCTTAATGGGTATTTGTTTATTCGTGGCGCGATAAAGGCGATTAACCGCTAACGAGTGACGATAAAGAACGATATAATTTGCATACGCACCGCGTGCGACGCTTCTCCGCGACAAATCGCAGCGACTTGCGCGAGCGCTGCGCTGCGATCAAGTTTTATCGCACCCTTGTTTACGACTGTACCTATCTACACTTTATTATGCAATATTCTTTTATTTAATTGGCTGTTTATGTTTGAGAAGAGGTAATTTATTGATTTAAACATTTTACAAGGTTTACTGGATGTTACGTTACAAAGTCCAAGATAAAAATAAAACGATAAAGATCAAAAACATTTCAACATGGTATTTTATGTAAATATCAAACAACTTATTTTTACATTCATAGTATATTCCTCATCATTTTATTCAAATTATTCAAACCCAAACGATCCTAATAATCATCATTAATAATGCATAATATTTATACGGTAATAAATTATTAATAGTTTAACAAAATGATTCGAGTCGTAATAAACAGGTTGAAGAACTTTCCAATAGAACACCTAATTTATTTTAACAAATTCAACAACCGGTGTTTCTCGCTTATCTAGTGGAGATATCTCACAAAGTTAAGCCAATACCTGAATACAGTTTTAATAGATTGTTTCCACGAAATCGAACTTCGGCTTGGTGGTTTAAGAGCAGGCGAGAGTTATCTCGAGCTTTTAAACGAGGAGTAATAAAAAATAAATACTTATGACATAAAGCTGTTCTGTTACATTCCCACATAGGTAATAAGCTGCGGGAGTGCTACCGTGCGCGGCGGCTTTGAAGCGGCGACGAAGTAAAGAACTACTTGATACGACAAATAACTAGAGATAACCGGCACCCGCCTCCACCGGCGGCGGCGCCCGCTTTTTTCTGCTTATTCGAACTAATTCCCCCACACGCTAACGGCGCTTTTAGTCTCTTATCGCGAATTCCTACAAGCCTCGCCACCGAAATACTAATAATAAAAATTAATAAAATGGCTCGCAATACGCGTGCTTCTCACTATTGGACGCATTCTACATTCGCACCTCTGAATAAAGCATTCATTACAGTCGTACAAAAACCCATTTGTGGAGAATGAAATAGAAAGAGGCACAATGGCCGCCTTGATATTTCGTATAGAAAGTTCCCCCTCGCGGAATGGATGTTAAGATTTTAGGGCACAACAGAAGCTTTATTGTGGAATTATGCGGACGAGGCGAAGAGAAAATAAAACAAATGCAAAGGTGTCGATGGAATTATAAAGGTGAGAATAGGGATGTGCAAATAGTGTTTTGTCAGGATAATGTGAGACGTATAGGATTTCTACGCATTTCATTCAAATTATATAATGCATTCAAATATATAAATATCCACGATACTTAAAAGCCCATAATCCCAACCAAAAAGTCGCCGTCGAAAATGTTAATGGCCAAAACAAGCCTTTCTAAAACAACCATAAACTATAAATCACCGTAACTCGTTTTAAATAACATATTAACTCCACATTCGATAAATTATTGATCAACAGCGGCTGCAATCCCTAATCCATTTAATAAATTAATCGATAAATATTACAAAACCGCACATCACTAGCGTAGAGTTGCGCGCCTTTATAATGCACTTCAGTCGGCGTGCGAGGGTAAGTTTCATAGGCGGGGAAAAATGTCGTCGTTTATTATTTCTCCCACACATTTGCATTATGAAGTATATTTTGTACGATAGAGGGAACGCAGTAGAGGCCGGAAAACCGCTAAATAAATAACTGTTTAACATTTTACGTTATTACCACATCCCATAACGACGTGTTGTAATAGTCGCCATAAAACACTGCCTCTAATGTGTTGAGAATAGATAGTGGACGTTAAATGAAAAACTCTTTTAAGATACAACAGAGGTAATGTCATAGATGGAGTTAACATTACTGGTGTGAAATATCGAGGATGGTTATCGGCAGCTGCTCTATAAGAAGTCATTTATGCTACCGTTTCCATTCTTAACTATTCGAATACACTTGGCAAGATATTCTCAGCATCGATAGTTTCCCCCTAATCATTGACATGTTTGTTAGTCGACATTAAATGGTTCCCGTGCAACCAATAGCCAGTTTCAATTACTCAGAGCAAAGACGCGCTAGACAGAATTAACCGATTATAAATCTGCGACACGACTGCGCGACACGAACCAAATTTGTCGCCTTAATTGTAAACAGCTATAAAATATGGGATCGAAATGCGTCTGAGATAGTCGATTTGCTCGTAAAAGACGGTCGTAATCGGTTATTTATCGATACTATATCGATGTCCGTAAAAAAGAATATGCTCTACACACATCCTGACATGGATGGTAAATGTTACGAAGAATTTTATGTATCTGTAACAATAAACTCTGATGTTCCCAGAAACGATCGTGGCTTTAATGCAGAAAAGAAATCAATATTATTATTATAAGAATATTTAACAGCTTTCGAACAGGCGGTTATAAATTGAATTTGCTTTATTTACTTTTATGTAGAAGTATTTCGGAATTTCCGCCCAAAAGTATAATACAATTATATTAAAAACAAATATAGAAAAAAGTTGCAAATCGCGTTACACTACATGGCAATTGGACCGTAGATAATTGCGTAATAGCATTTGTCGAAAAAACGTCAAACAGAAGTGTAGTCAGGTGTAAAAGTTTGAGGTTTTCGGAGTCACCGTGGCGGAAGCGAGGTGGGTAATGCGATCCGACATTGTTCGTCCGACAGCCTGGGCTTTGTCCCTAACAAGATTGGGTCGAACGTCTTGCGATCAAAGCTGATCTGCTACACAAAAGACCTGTGAAATTAAAGTCTGTTAGAACCGACCTGACGCGCGAAGCTCACTTTATTTTCATAGATCTGTGGTTAAAAAGTTCCGACAGCCTTTTGATTGCGGAATTAGTACGAACATCATTTTATTTCACGTTTGTCTGGCTGAACTTAAAAATCAGATGATACAACAAAGTGATCTAAATCATGTTCATTAATTGGCTCTTATTAACCATATGTTTTCAGATCAGAATGATATAATATATGACAAGATATGAAGATATAGCTGTAGGTTGGCATTGGCCGCTTTTAATTTACGAGGGAACTTTGTACCGTGGAAATACTGAAGCCATCCAATTTATTTAAAGGACAACTCTGTTTACGTCTGGATGGCAACATTAATAAATATTTAGCTTTTGTAGACGTTTCATTATCCAACATTAGGTAGTAAGAAATGTACATGAAAAACAAAGCACTCGAAAACACTACTCTAATTTAATAAAATAGGTACTTCTCGGTATTTTTACGTAAAAATATTATCACGAGGGAATAATAAAGTGAGCTGTGAGTTTCCTCAAAATAATCAAGGTGCAAGCTCGCCGAGGGCCGGAGATGTAGGCAACATCTCAGGAGCAGATAATGTGTGCAATAATCACCGCCATCCCTCACCGTCGCGCTGTAACATGTCCCATTTACCCCAACCTCCCCTCTCCCATTTAATTACACAGCAATGCAACAACACGTGCATTCATTAAACGAATTTATTGAATTAATCAAAACACACAACCAATTGAAATAAATTAACCAAACAATTAAACACTTCGCACATGTAATCAAAACAAATTAGTTTTATTATATCTAAAACAACTCTTTATCTACCGATCAAAGATTACGCAAACAGAAATCTGTAAAAACTTTAACAGGCATTTGTAATGAATTAATTCGAATGAAAACGACAAATTAATTGAGGTATAATCACCAATAAGTGTGATATGCGTGCCATCGCCCATATCAAGCAAATTAGCCGTGGTTTTTCTTTTATCTCAAACAAGTTCCGACGACCGGTATGATCGGTATACATTGCGAACTCGGTTTGAACGAGCAAATGTTACCAGAGATCCACATGGCTTGTAGGATTCAATAGTCGAATCTTGAAAGATCCCGCAGCGCATTGGCGCGTTGATTGATGCGCGTTTTTGCCCGCGTGCCCCTCAAACGTAATCCCGACGAATTAGTTTGACAGTCGGAATCTTTTCCTGATTTTTTGTCTGTGGAATACCACATGTTTATTGAGATTCCTCCCCTAATGATGTGCAGCGATACGGAAACCGTGTCGATTATTTACAGCTCTGTCTAATTAACTATAAGTTATTTTATATTTACATGCGGGCTACAGAACGTTGCTTATTGTACTCGAGGAGCAATTATCAAGCGTGCGTGCGTTAACGATATAATAAATAAGTGCTGCAGTAAAATAAACTTAGTGTGTTTACGATCGTAAGGGAAGTGTTGCGCCGACAGATCTACGGGCAGCAATACAGAACCCACCTGACGCTGAATTATTGCGAACACGTAAACACCATCATTACATTACCGTAAGTATGTTATTATTACACGCGCATCCTAACAATCTTGCATATGCTGAAGATGATGTGAAAAATCGCTTCTCAAAGTTTTCAAACGATTTATAACTTGAGTTCAGCAGTGAGGATTATTTTTATTTCAGAAATTCTTTATCAAAAACAGACCTACAAGATTCGCGAAAAGCCATGTTGCGTTGTCAGATGTGTGCAAATATTTTATGCCCTCACGTGCGCTCCACTACGAAGGAAATTAAGTTTAACTTAGTAATGCGTCCCTCTACTACTGCTCATGTGGTACCTATTTATAACTTTGCACCACTTTGATGAAGTCACTCCATCAAATTGTATGCAGAATGTTTACAGCACAGGTAACTACATATTACATACTTATGCCAAAAACATATTTTTTTATCATCAAAATCCTGAAGCCGAAGCAACAAGCGGCCCTAGGCCCTAGAGTTCAATCTGGTTTGTCAGAATATTTGATTCTGTTACGATCAAGATAATTCTAGACTAGTTTCATGGAAGGCAATGTACCTCACAAGAAGTCGTGCCTGCATGTTTCGTGTTCGCTCGCGGACCACAAAAACTAGATCTTCAAGCACCGCTATCGCTTCGGGAAGCAGTCTAATAACAACGCTGAAAGATTAAATTGCCTGTCTCTGCACTTCAAAATGAAACATGAAACTTGTACAAAAAAAGTCACCCATTTCACTCGGCAGCTCCAGGCAGCGCGATGTGACAAACTCCACCAAGTAAACTAGAAAAAAACTGAGCACGAACGCAGTCGTGACATGTTTGTAAATGTTCCCAGATTATAACAAACCCCTCCGCATGAATTTGTGTCTTGTATCGTTTATATTCCAATTACTAAGTCAGCCCACGTGCACGACAGTACACACAACAACGAATTTCTCGACCTTATCTATTAGATTACCACAATCCTTCCGAAGAGGTTATCGCACGGTAGCCCTGCGTTCAAAATCGATGCCTTATCGTCCGATATGATTTATTTTCGACTTATCGTCGCTTGATAAGAAATACGTGTACAAATATTCGTCGGCTACTGGAGTTTCCATATATTTGGGAAAATGACTCGCTTCGGCAGATGTGCAAACAACTGTCCAGGCCGGAGGGGCCACCGCGTTCCTGAAAACTCCCATTAGTTTGTGTCAGGGCAATTCAAATAGAAACTGTGTGCGGAGTGGAGGTGTCCAATAACAAAACACACGAACACGCTTGTCAAACAACGCTCACCAAATATTATCCGACCGCCACACTTTATTATGTCGTGGATTTGTACTAACACATCCAGTGTACGGGACAGAAGCACGACTGCGGCGACTGTTTACATTGGAACTTAGAAAGGTCATAACGCTCGCCACGACGAAAATATTACACAGAATGGGCAAATACTTTTTTGACATTTTGACGCCAACTACGCGTCTGTTATTTGTGTAGGTACGAAATAAAATTAAAAGAAGGAAAACAATACGGACAGGCAGTTTAAAAAATCGTCTGTTGAACGAAGGCTTGAAGAGAGCAGTTTGTGAAGTGCACTCGACGAGAGCCCTCTAAACGAGCGTCGACGCCAGCCAGCGTGCTTAACCTGCCCTGTTTACATCCGACGAACACCTACGTATCGTATCATATACACTCGCACTTGTAAACGAAGCACGACGCTACAAATTATATTTCTCGCTAGGGACGTCGGAGAAACTGATCCGAAACCATTAAAGACACGTAATTGAACACCGGACTACATCAAATAAATTAAAGCAATCGAAAAGCCGCATACACGATCTGGAATTATCGAGTTGGCAACCGTTCAGAATATAATTTGATCGCCGCCATCGCCGTCACTGCCGTCAGTCATAATGGAAATCATAAAATTTTAAACCTCGCCCGTAAAGTAAACAATGGGCAAAAAGAGCAAAAATTATAAACGGTGGGTGTAAGCGAGCCTGCCCTCCGGTGCCCTGCCGTGCACTCGTGTTATTTCTCATCTCGACTCTTATAAAATAAAATTTTAAGTATCAAAAGCATGAAGCGGGTGGTTACGGTGTGAATTGTGGAAGAATTCCCGGTTTCAGTGAGATTCAAGAACTTACTTAGAACACACCGTCCTTTTTACATGTTACTTGTGTTTTATTTATTCTATACTGAAATTCCCACCACATTATGCTGTCAAATCGTTACTCATCATTTTATAACGAGGTATGCAGCAAGTGCATAGGATGGGGTTATTTAGCTATTTAATTACACGGTTTTCTACGCGTTCCGTCACGGGACAGTTTCCGGGCAGAGCGACAATGCTCATCGCTTCGATAACAAATTGGATGTGCCCCTCACTAACTAGCCGTGCTTGATGCTCAACAGACCAGAACAAGATAGGACAATCAACGCTAACTACAAATGATCGGTTTTATATCACTCCAGATTACCATTACGAGCGACGCGCTTGAATATTAACCAGATAGATAACCACTTGATGGATACTATACACCAGACGTGTAACTTAAGTAGCTAGTTAAATTCAAATGTGAGAATGTTTAAATATGCGTGTGATTCGAATCGAATAACAAACAAAACAAATTCAATTAATTTCCCAGCCATCGCCGCAGGATAACATCTGTTTCGAATATAAAATACACCAACACGTACCGTCTCGCATCGTCCCTTGTTCAAACCCTAATAAAAATGAGACCCACACAACTGACTTTAACAAAAAACAAACATAAAAACTCCTACATAAACGTACATCTTAAATTTTGATCTAACGACCCTGAAGGATCCATTATTAATAAATCGATGTCTAAATAAAACATACGGGCAACATAAAAATATTGAATAAAAAAGAGGATAAGATTTTTTCCAATACGAGACATTTATTAACACGGACGCGCAGTGGATCGAGATAAAACAAACATGGCGGGCGGCGCGCGCGCATATAAACATGGAGTTTATCGTGGGAGGCTGTCACAACACGCGCCCATTGGGCAGCGCTGACGCACCGGTGAAAGCTAAGGAGACACCCTGAGGTATAAGCCGAGGTGATGTTATCTCACACTTACATTTCAAGCCTACGCATCGCCTACCACGATGTCATTTTTAGTGGACACTTCTTCAGATTCCAATATTTCGATAATCATTAACCCAAATTGATAGTCATCTACTTCATGATTCAAATTAAACCTTCGGTGGTCAACAACATCAAATATTTACTCTACCAATTACCTTTATAGTTTTACTAGCTTTCGGCCTCCGTAGCAATCTAAAATTCCGTAGATTTTTTACGAAGTCTAAATTGAAAGATATTTGGAAGTACATTTCGAAATAAACACAATCTCTGGTGAGATTGAATAGATAAATAGACTACATATCCAACTATCACCGCTAGAGGAGAACCAATTAACTTCATAAATGGCCTATTCAAACGTAACAAGGTTCTAACTGGGCGGAAAAAGCAGCGCGGACGCATCGCGTTTATCAACAAAACAAAACAACAAAGAAACGAGTCGTGATCTCCATCACAGATCCATCATCGAGTGCCGGCTGCTAAGATGGATTGCCCGTATTATCCCAACAAGCACCTCCGGATAACCGACCGAGTTTCAATTGCCGACAATCTGTCCGTGTCAACTTTTCATGCAGCTTTTCAATTTTGCTTGAAAGAATAACTAGCAAGCTCGTTAGTTATCCTTAAAATCAGCACAATAACAATATACCCGTGAGTTGTATCTCAAACTTTAATTTCACGTTAAAAGTAAACTAATTACTGGATATCCGCAACAGTGAGTCCTCCAAATCACTTCTCCCTTCCTCTATCATTTAAAAAATATAAAAACTTACATCAAAAGACTTTTTGGAATCCAGTATTTTAATTAAGAGTTCTAATTAAGACTTATGAATGAGTTAATTGATATTATGACTTGGGAACGTCAAGGGGAATCCACCCGTCGCGGGAGATGTAACCATAACTTTATAATAACAGCATGCGGTGTCTATAAATCAGAATTAAGGACTTGAACTGAGGAAGATTCCGTTTTCGGCGTCGGTTTAAGTGGACTCGAAAACAAACAGGCTCCGGGCCACGCCTCTCATTCCTTTTTCAAAGCCTTCGGGCCAGTCCGAGTATTATTCCACCTGGTTGCTGCCCATTACAATTAGACGGACCTCTGTTAAGATCGCTACCGGTTCTAACGTTACCATCGAACGACACGACTTTATCTTTAACAATTTAAAGTCCTCGAGTCACGAAAACGTTGTACAAAAGGAAACAAAACTTGCGTACCTTACCACGCAAGGATGCGAACTACGATCAGTTAAAACGGTAGCTTTTGAAAAACAACAACGAGAAAAGCGAATTACAAATGAAAATAAAAGCCGGCAATCTCGCCTGTATAAAAAAGAAAAAATGCAGTAGTTTTTTAAATGATCAGGAAAAGTAAAGGTCCTACCTAACCAATCGAAGTGAACAAAAGAAAGAATAAAGTCAAGTCGTTAATGAGGGAGCATGTAGAACGAGGCAGTTGGAACAGTCTCTCGTGAATTATCTGATGTTCTTAACTCGAGCGAGCGGGTCTAATGGTAACCACCGACCCTAACAACCCAAACAAAACCGCACATTTTGGTTACAGTACCCACGGGTAAATGTGGAAGAGGTATTAGCATACTAGACAATATTAATCTTTCGCACGACTCTGCTACATGTGCGAGCTGCAAATAAAAACATGCAGTAAAAGAGAAAAGTAAACATTTCCATTCGGAATATTCTCGTAAAGATTTCCGAGTTGGAATTGAATTTGCATTTGCAAAAAGTGTGCGAGGCTTGGTGCGCCCACACCTCGGTCACATTAGCTCGCGTACTTGCATTTCTCCTACAGCCACGGCACCTCGACGTCGACCAGTAACACGAAACGTTTTTTCTTTTCAGAAAACCTTTCCATAATTTATACATAACGTATAAAGACGGTAAAAAGTTCTGCTGCGACGTAAATCCATATTGACTTTTATAGCACATTATTTGCATGGGTTTTATGAGTTTTTTTCTTCCAGGTAGAAACGTGACCGTGGAGCGGACTCGACCATTTCCCCGATCACGAGCGGTGCGATGCAATCGGACGGCAGTGGGACACTCGTACATGGTAATGTGGGCACAGCTCACGAGATCTACGATACACTCTACAGACACAATTAACCTAGCAACCCAGCATACCTCGTTAACTTTAACGTTCTTTAAATCTAACTTTTGTTTGCTGACTACTGATGGACTCGGGATAAGGATATTTGCTGTTTGTTGGGAGACAATTTTAGGTTTACTATTTTTCCAATTACAAAAACCCTGAGACACACGTTATTTTCAATTGATGTTTCTTCAGACATTACTCAGTATAACGCACATTTAAAGAACTTCATTAATATTATTAACACCACCGCAGTCTAAATCCGACAAAATTGATGTACGAGGCGAGGAAATGACGTACGGTGGTACTGCAGCCATCTTTTAAAAATCCACACGAGGCCATAACGAGTCGAGTTACGAGCGGTTAAATAAACGCAGTCTCCCATTACCGCCATTAATACGTACGATTGCCTCGAACCAACTGAGCCAGAAATAAAGTTAACCCGAACGTGAACGTAATCCTATCGAACAACATTAAGAATTAAGGAAATGAGTTTTACGAACGTACTGAATAAATAAAATACAATAAATAAATCCAAATGCTTATTTTAGTCTTCATTGAGACTTTCTTGGATATTATATTGATTCTGATTTTTCGTGGAAACACTGAAAGAACATTTTGGATCCTTAACCGTGTAATAACGTGCTGGAAATTAGAATTCAATCGTACTTTGGTTGTGAGTATGACCAACTTTGGCATGTAATAACGACCTCTGGTAACCAAATATTAGTCCACGCGCACCTCCGAACGGATTCAACTAATATTTGTACACCACAACTGCTTCCCAAACGTGTATTTTCTTATTCAACAACTTCTACCGTTCAACGCCCGCGAGTTTGTCACGATGTTTGACTAACCTGCCTTCACAAAGCACACATTAATTCCTAATAAAGAAAATTCTTAATAAGAATAATTTCTGAATGTTCAGATGATGAAACAGATAAAACCATTGAGAAACCATGCAACAAAAATAACATTTTAAACTAAAAAAATATCCAGTCACGCCGGGTGATCGAGACGACTGGGTGTTTATTTACTTTCTTAATAAAATAAACATCGGTCACAATAACCAGTTTGTGAGCCTAATGTAAATAAACTAGTGGACAATACGACAGGGTCGGTCCCCTGGGATCGGATTGACAAATTTCTGTATAGTTTATTGATTCGAAAGTGACTAGACGTTATCTAGTTGGCTGACTATAGAATCTCAAAACATTACAATAACCCTTATTCGAAGTCAGAATGTAAATTTTGGGCCATGCGGGACCTCGCAGCGGGCCCTGCGCGGCGGGAGGTCTGGCCTAACAGAAACACCATGAGTCGACCCATCTCTACGCCATGCTGCGAAACATACGAATTCACTTCGAGACATGTTAAGATTTACTGTCCAAATCAATCTATGTCATACCTTTGGTTTCTTAAAAGTTGTCCAAACAAACTAAAGGTCCAAACATACGACACATGATGAGGTTTAATTGTGATGCAAAGATAACGTTAGATGCAATTTCACGCTGTGCTTTAGAATAAGTTTTGGGTGGCCATCCCATAGATGCACATGTTTACTCATCGCAATCTCTGCAGGACTATAAACAAAAATAACGAAGGAGCCTGTCCTTCCTGCCATGAATTCAACAGAATGCTTTGTATTAGCAATAAACTGAGAATTTCATTGGAAAACATAAATCCAGGGACACTTCGGTTACCCATCGACTATAAAACGTAAGTGTGCATTCGTCAATTCTACGACGGAGGCCTATAAAATGTTATTATTTAGGAGCTCATAACTGGAAAGATTTACTGATCATAAAATAAGGTGAGGTGACCGCAGCCCCACACGAATAAGAATTCCTTTATCCATTGTTGATCCTAGGAGTCTCGAGTGTCAGTGTGCCGTTGACCAAGTCTTCATTTAGAGGCACATGATGGATATGTTCGAGTGGCGGCCATATCCGGTGCGAGCAAATTTAACTCCGAATAGCCATGTTTATTCAGGGGTGCACTGAACCATTAAAGCTCAGTTGAGTCGTAACAACGTCGACCGCGTTAAATTCTTCAATACTATCATAATGCTCAACTTTAATTGCTTTCTTACGAAGCCATAAAAATTTCAAGTGGCTGCAGTTCAATATTTACGACTCCGGTTTAAATTTAAAGCGTAAAGTTATTAAATCGAAACAATTACCACATTAGGGAACAGAACGCTCATTGTTCAGTTAAACTATTTATAGTAGGTACTATATGAGAATTAGAAGACACGATGAAATCAAAGCTATTTTAATGTCAAAACGTTTAGGGATTTATCGACACCCATAAACGATATTACAATAGACATTGTGGCAAAAAAGTTAAATACAGTCGCGACCCCATTGATTAATTTGTTTCACCATTAGAATTCTCTTCACGGCAACAAAAATGTCCCAGTGGAGGGCATCGCAGCCGAATTTTAGGGCATTATTTATGGTGTGCCATTCTCTTCAAAGGACTGTATGATTTACAGCCGGCGTACAAAAGCCGCTGCCTTATTATGACGTGCTGGCCCGTGCATTGTGCCACCATATTTATTCGTCCGATTGTGCGCGATGTTTGTTTATTTTCGGTCCTTCTCCGTAAATACTGCATTGTCACACAACTACGACACAATTGAGTGGGACCATATTTCACGGTCCTTAATAACGGCAATGTAAATTGTTGAAACTGTTTTGCCAACAAAACACATTTTGTAACTTTTGTGATCCCTGTCCAAAATTTTAAGAAAAGTAAAACATTGTAATGAAACATTGAAATCTAGTTTAAAGAGATTGGATGGTCAAACAAAATGAGTAGATGCTAGTGATCCGTGAAAGTACTTAGAGTTACCGAGCTGTTAACTAGGAAAAGAATGGTGTTCCATAATGATAGCATAGTGGTACGGTGTTTAGAACTGATTAGCACCGAGTACGGGCTAAGCGCGAGTGTACACACAGACAGAAGCTGGGAGAGACAGGTATGCGAGCTGACGCCAGGCGTGTTTGCGCCGCGCCCGTTCTCTGCGTGTGTGTGGTCTAACTATTCTATATTATAAATAACCAACAACACGAGTATTTATTTACACCCAATAGTAATGTTCTCCTGTTCAGTTACTTATCAGTTTACGTCGAACATAAGCTCCCAGCCATTAGCTAGCAAGTGTCATATTTACTTTACGATGTACAACATTAAGACATATTTTATGTGTCTTCACGCTGTCTCTGAGTGCATAAAACAATTAAGATAATGTCTCAGAGGCGCGAATATTCAAAACATTACGAAGCTTTTAGTAGCTCAGGATCCGTAGAATGAGAATGAATGCTTTGATTCGTATAATAACGTGCATAAATAAACATAATAGAACATTACATTAGACACATTTATTTGCACATTTGCTCCTGTAGCGGAGCGTGGTCGCGTGCGCCGCCTATTCAATTACGCTGCGTAACCAACAGAATTGTCACAGCATTATCCCTAATGGCACATTTTTGAGCTCCCACAAACACAAAGGAAATATAAAATACTAGTCGTGTGCCAGCACTACGGGAGTTCTAATATTTTACTGGTGGCGTCGTTGTCGCGCTGCGAGATACATCCTCCGTGAGCCATTAAAGTAGTCATTAACTATGGACGTGGGATTATGGGTCAGCGCCGGTAATCCTCGGCCCCAAAACAAACACACATCTCATCTTTAATAGTCGAACAAAAACAAAACTAAGCCGTAATGTCATTAGCTAAACGTTAACGAGTGTCCATGTCGAGTCGCTGCTATTTCGGTTTGGGCACATTCCACACGCTCTTACATATCATCCATCATGTTGGAAGAACTGTCAGGTTTTAAACTGAGCTTAAACTGGGTTCGGAGCTAGCTCGTCAGCGGTGGCAGTTGATGGACGCGTCGTGACGGCCCGTCGACGTTCGCTTACCAGCCGGAGGGACGCACACAACATCTGACCTCTCTCTATCTATGTGCAACGGTGCGTGCGCTACTGTTTTGTGCTGTATGGTAAGTAATTGTGCTAGTTGTGAGTCTAATATTAACGTCATCGAGTAGCAAAGGTATCGCGTCTGGCCGTTGCACTTCGTCTAGGAAGATACACTCTTCAGGCGCATGCTCACTGTCCTAAATCTCCGGGCCTACTCCCGAGAGTGTTCTACAGTAACAAGCATTTAAATGGATATTGACTAAAAAATACATCTTACGATTTAAAGTTATCAATAATTCGACACAATGGGATCCACAAACAAACTAAAATGAAAAGAAGCATTAACACGAAGGGTCACACAAAAACCTATGCGACACAATATGCGCTGGCGCAGCTTCGCTGATCGATCGAAGCTTTTTGTCGCGTTGACATCTCCATCCATTCGGGCAAATTGCTTAGCCGGCACAAAACGAAGGTGTGATTGAGAGATCGACCCTCGCCGACGCCCGAAACCATTACTTTGAATATGTTCAACTATCGATCACGTGGAGAAGAGTAATTTTAGAACGTTGATCTTTCCACGTGATATGTACCGCGTACAGCATAAAGATTTTTCATTGTCAGTCCGACGGATGAGCGAGCTTTCATGCTCTCCGTGCATTTATTTCATGCAAATGGTGGTTAGAAATTCATGGGTTTGTGTAAGTTTTAAGTAAACAAATTATGAATATTATTTACCTATGTTACGACTTATGAATCGTCAATTTATCGATGTGCAGCCGGATTCGCTTGCGGCATTTGATTAGCCAGTGTTTCGAGTTATTTATAAAGATCTATTTGTTCAGCCGCCGACTGGCCTGAATACATTGCCAACATGTCACTATTGGCTGACCCGCGATTAACTTTCTGCTTTGGTATTTGGAAATTCTGTTCTGTTTAAACATACGTATTTAAATTAGATTAAACAATTAAAATCAAACCTTTCGCGTTATACATTGATAGTTTTATGGCATAGTAAACAATTTTTGACAAGGTTAATTTTAAAACTATAGCTATTCATTCATAAATAACCATGAAGTACCTAAACAAAAGCTGTTTCTCAATGTGCGAAACGACCGATATTTCATCACCATCGCTTAAAAGTATAAGTGCATAATGGTACAAAAACCGGCCAAGTGCGAGTCGGACTCGTGCACGAAGGGTTCCGTAAATTACAGTTAAATCAACCTATCTCAAAAACTATAAGAGATACTTTGATCAAACCAAAAATCGTTGAAAGAGTTAATTAGCATGCATCACCTCTATTTTTTTTAGAATTTTATACCCCGTAGTTATAAAAATAGAGGGGGGGGGACATACTTTTTACGACTTTGAGAGCTGATATCTCAAAAACCGTTCACTTTAAGAAAAATGTTTTTTAGAAAACTTTATATCATTTTAAAAGACCTTTCCATTGATACCCCACACGGGTATGTACATCGAAAAAAAAAATTTCATCCCTCAGTTACATGTATGGGGGGCCCCACCCCCAATTCTTTTTTTTACTATTTAGTGTCATATTTTTGTAGCGGTTCATACAACACATATTCCCATCAAATTTCATCACTGTAGTACTTATAGTTTCCGAGTAAATCGGCTGTGACAGACGGACAGACGGACAGACGGACAGACGGACATGACGAAACTATAAGGGTTCCGTTTTTGCCATTTTGGCTACGGAACCCTAAAAAGCTATAATATCACCAACATCATAAAGATACGTGAATATTACGCATAATAAGATATGTTGCACCCTGTAAGTGCGTACTTGGTAAATGCAGTAAAAACTTGTCACACTTTACGTGGAGCGAGCGCGGTTAATAATGTTTCTATTCCATAGAAGTCCTGTCTATGGTACAAGTCGTAATGGCGGGAACGCGATGCTTAACGCCGCACGTGCACCGATTGCATTGTTTAGTTTGCATAGTTAAATGGAGTCGAGTAATAGACTATTAAATGCTAGTTGTATGTTTGATACTACAATCAAGTATTCTGTTTGATTTGGTCGATTAGATAGGGTTGACCGTTTAGTCAAACAAGGTTTTGATACGATATCCTCAGTATTATTTTTGTTGCGTGTCTAATCACTTTTGGGAAAGCTCTACAAGCTTTGTTCTGCATTAATATCATAACAAAGCCGGTACCTATCTATCTGTATGTTGATCGTAACCACAAACCACAGGCACTGACATGACTGATGGCTATGAAGGCCAAGATGGCGTAACAAGATCCCATCATCCAGTGACTAGCCGACCACTTTATAAGAAACTGTAAAAATTACACGATATTATTTGAAATATTTTTTTCCTGTCTCTAAAAATAGTAAAATATAGAACAAATACAGCATAGCACATTTTACACTGAGGATCGTAAAAAATGGGGCACTTTAAGATAAATATAGTAGTTTTTTTTTTTTTAAGTCCAGTGAGTAAGTGTTCAATAAAAAGCCTTTATCTAACACGGCAATTTATGACAATACCCAAAATCTGTAACAAGTACTTGTACTAACAAATTGACAAAGAATAGAAAAAGTGCAGCGGGTGATAAAATGTATTGTTCTTTTTGTCCCTTCCGAGGCCTTGCGAGTACAAAAACAGCGAGAAGCTACAATAACGTCAAGTTGATGGATATCCCCCACTCAATCGATCATCCCTTTGCAGGTGATTGCCATGTAAAGATCGACATCTAAATTGGTTTTGTCCCTTTATATTTAACTTAATTTAAAACCCATTGTTTCATTAAGAAAGCTACATTTAAATAGCAAAACCTACATGGCGTTACAAAGCTGTTGCATTAGAATTTCAGATCCCAACAGAATAATGAATGGCAAACAACTTGCATTTAATAAAGCTATGACAATGACTAATCATTAAAATTGCATGAGGTGTCGACGACAATGGATTGCAGAGCTTAAACGATTAAAGCTAAGCCGACGTCAAGCGTAATTGAAAATAACGAGATGCATATTCATGTAGTGCACATAGGTAGTAAGTAATCCGTCTGTCGCCCGCGGCACGCTGCATGTGCACCTAATTCTATTTCTGCTATCCGGTCTGCGTCGACAGGGGTTTCATAATTGCTTTTATATTAACTCTTATTTTACAACCAACGTTTATGCAATCAAACATAAATTCACAAGTTTTATGGTTTGTGTAAACGGGTAACAAATCACCTCAATAAAATTACTTTATCAAGGCCCACTCCTGATTACGCAGGATTGTTTGTGGTAGGATTTATTTTGCACTCATAATACCCGCACGATGAAATACATCTCTTAAGCATAAAAACCGGTATTTTTTAATTAACCAGCATTATTCTAATCACGTAAGCCTGTATGTTTTCTCTAAGCCACACCTGCCGGCGAGAGACAAATCACACCCCCACAGATTAAAAACTGCTACTCAACCGTCCATGAAATTAAATTTATTTAGGGCCCACTCCACATCATCCCGCGTGTCAACTGTATTTACATAAAGAATAGTTTCGAGAAGGACGTGAGCCCATATTTATATTGCGCCGTCGCTGGCTGTTTATTGAAATATTTCATTGTTAATTCTCTAAACGACTTCTTCGGTTTGGGGGACGAGATCCGAATGGCGCGGCCTGAATGCAGCATTAATAGTATTTATTAAAATAACAGTGAGTCTATTCCGGACTGCTTTTATTTATTCTATTATGGTTTCTGTACCTGAATGGTGAAAGAAATTGTTATCTGTAAGACGAAGGCCCGGATGGGAATCATAAGCTTTGGACTGCTACGATTTACACGTAGGCCAATGCATTATTATCAGATGATAATATTGAAATAGGTCTAAGAAAAAAGGGTCTTTTAGATAACAAAGTAAGATAAAACGACCGGAAAGGAAATGGGGATTATTTTGACAAATCATAAATGTTACGAATGCTAATAGTTTTTCTATCTAAAAAGATACTCTAGTGTCAACAATGCTGAAACCGTGTGAGGAGGTTACGGTGACTAGCTGAATGAAATCCCATACCTCATCTAAATATCGAATTACGCAAGATTTTTTGTTACCAGCCCACCACAGCTCTTGCCGTGTAACCCAAGATGTTGTTACAAGATATTTTTACCGCCCTCTGATGCAGGAATTCAATACTATGTACCTAGATATTTTTCTAATCCAACAGTGCAAAAACAACTAATGTATAGTACCGCTAGGAAAGACGTCTTACGTGATGTAATCTGGCAAATATACTGTGGTTACAGTAGAAATGATTGCTGCAATCAGTCCAACTGTTCTCATTTTGTTTTGCTTTGCTTTATCACCGCAAAATTGCTTTTGTTCTCGGATTCAAACTTACGAATAGGCAAGCATTATAAGTAACGAGTCGAAGTTATCTTGGCTGTATCAAGCAAGGAAATATTATAGGTTTGCGCCTACGCTCCTGGTTGCGGAGGCTGTTCGAAGGACAATGCGCATAGTTCAAGTCCAAGGTTTTTTAGAAATAAATGGCAGTATTTTTTTCTATTCTAATGATTAACAGGTAAAGTTTGTTAGTTTACGACGGGGCATTATGTGGAACTACTGAACTGATTTTGAAATCTGTGATCGTGATACGCAATTTTTTTTTCGGGTACGAGAAGAAGTTGCACGAGACATAGCTGCTATTGATTATATTTTTTCGTTGACATGCATTTACTTTTATTAACTCCTTGGCATGTTGAATATAATATCTGAAACGTTGACCGGCAAGACCGTTAAAACCGAATTGGAGATAAAATTTTTAAAACGCTGAACTCGCAAGACTTGGATGTTTGTTGTTCCAAGTTCTACAGAATACAGATGAACGATAACAGGTGACCATAAACTATCCTGTCGTCTGATACCGCCTTAGCTCGCCAGGGGCGTGCTGGATTAATAAGTAGCAGTGGATAATATTTTGTAGAATTTTGAATAAATATCAGGGTGTAAGTTGATAATTTCTATTGTATGTTAAGTTTCTTTGTGGTTAACTAACGCGTTATGAGTAAATAACTAAATGGAGCCTTTAAAACGTTATTTAACTAAATAACGTAACATTTTCTATCAAACGTGTGGGTGTCTAATAAAAGTCCAACGTCCAATAGACGACTAGGTAAATAAAATTTGAATTTGCGATGGAGTAGTTTCAAATCAAAACGAGATAAAATATGCGTCCCGTCGTGTCGGATTACGCATTTAAGGCGTCCAGTTTATTGGCTTCCCTCTATAGAATCTCCATAAATGTCATATGAAATAAATGACATGTACACATGTAGGTACCCGTGGAGCCGATCGAATAGCCCGATATACTCCGGACTCGCACCATGGAAGCCTTACCAGATAGCACATAAAGATACGTGATATGTTAATTTTTATGTTATGATCGTTGGAAGTAAATTATGTTTCGAAATGCACAGAGTACCTATACGATGCCGTTCTAGTCACTCGTATTTGTTCAGTAAAGAAATAAAATTTACATAAACTCATTATAATGAATTACTGCTCAATTTTTACAGGATACTTTTAAACTTTCGTCAAGTTAACTAACCTATTTATCAAGTAAATAAAGGGAAGGTCCCGTTTGGTCCTTAATATTGTTTATTATTATTCTAATTTTTAAGCAAGAACAAAAGGCAGATGTTTTGTCGTTGACAAAGATGGATGGCACTCTATGGCTAAGGCAGGTTAGTACAATAGGCGGGGACAAAAACTGGCTTATTGTAAGGGGCGTCACATCTCTAAGCTCATTACCTGCGCGCGCGCACGGGCCCTTTCAAAAACGTCACTCCAGCTTACCTCGAAGAGGTAAATGACAAGCTCACAGGTATTAGTTGTGACGTTCGTCTAATTAAAATCGTGGGGATTAAGTTCCTTGACGTAGAAACAATGTACCCGCTGCATATAAAATGTATTATTCAACCGACACTCATAAACGTACCGTTAATCTATTATATTAGAAAAAATATTGTTTTTACTGTTAATCCTAATCCCGCTAAAGTAAGCTAGAAGGTTTTTTTAATAAGTAAATGAGATTAACGTAAGTACCTATCTACAAAAAACCGGTCCGCGGCTGTTTTAGATTTTCAGGATTTAGAAATTTTTTTGCGAAGCCGTTATTGTAAGCAAGTTAGGTTTGGTTTTAGTCGGTTTATTTACTGGATTAAGAGATTTATACTGATTATAAATATTTATTATTTCATGGAAAAAGATTTTAAACTACCTACCTATATTTATTTCGTTCTCACTAACATGAAAGGAAAACAAAAAAAAACTTGAGTTAATTTAATACCTGGATACCTAACATATAGGGAAAGTTTGACAGTGGTACATTTTTATGTCCGCCACTGTAGCCAAGCTTTCCGATGAAGCTTGTTCCAGGTTTATCAAAATAACAACTTTAGCATCGACAATTAGGATTTGATATTACGTAGATTTTTTATATCACTCTAGTTACGCAAATTTATAAACCCTCGCTATACTTATTCATGATCAAATAGACAAGAAAAAAAAAGGAATCGTATATTATGAAAAGTTTTCGGGCATAACGTTCGTCTTGATCAATCACTAATTTTGCATTTCTGTTGACCTTTAGCATAAATCCTTGTTGCCTGTCAAAAAGTAACTTGTGAACTGCTTTCGATAGTTAGGTTAGTTATTAGTTACCCAGTATTTGTTTGAAAGTGCGGTATAATCTTGTCAGCTCAATATTAATAGAACCGCATAACCTTCACGCGATAACGTCAAATAACGTGCAGGACTTATCGTGTGCGCCGGTTTATTTTCACTAGTGTGTTTATTTTCACGTCTAAAAGTAGGTTTACGATTTGTTGTTGCAAACATTAATCTAGCTAAACAAATTAGATTGATCGCCTTGGTCATCCCTATTTTGAACATGGAACTATTTCGGTAGTTTATCGAAGACACCGGTGGCTTATCACTACAAATTATCGATATCAACGACCTTTGCAACTACGTGCAGCTGTGTCATCGATAAGGTTATAATGCAATTGAACTTACCCAATAACCGCCACACTTCGGCACTGCTCAGGTAAACATTGAGGTGTGCTAGGCACGCAGGCAACAACAACACGAACACCAAACTCCTCATGGTGCCAGCTCCAACCTCCACGAACGTCTCAAAGTACCAACTCCAAGTCCAACACCACGTAAAGTTCACAAACACACATTTGTTTCACATTTTCATCCACTGTCCCAACAAAATCAACGATGCTGAGTTCTCGCCTCGCCGATACAAGATTACACACTCGAATAAAACGTACAAATCCAACATAAAAACCAAATAAACTCGCGAATTAACACGTAAAGGTGCGAAAGTCTTTAATTTTATTCATGAATAGACGTTATGGAATGGATATCTTATCGAATTCTGTTTATAAACATTGATATTATCAATGTTACTTCACGAAACAAAGCGACACTACCTCCGCGCGCCACGGTTCCTGTCAAACTGGTTGTTTGTGTTGCCTCGAGTCACCGCGTGCGTACGGCGTCGCTGCGCTGTGTGCGTTTGTGAACATTTTTTTCAATGAGTGGGAGAAGAGATCATGAGGGACGAAGCGAACAGAAGCGACGGCTACGAACTTTTTAAAACTACTCATGGCGTACAATAGATGGCGATATAGTGATCATTACAGGCACAACAGGTAAGTTTGATTCGTAAGTTGATTTCAGAATTAAAACTTTTGAGTTTGTATTGAAAAATAAAATAAATATTGAGATGAAGTTAAATTATCCTACTAATATTATAAACGCGAAAGTTTGTATGTATGGATGTATGGATGTTTGTTACTCTTTCACGCAAAAACTACTGAATGGATTTTAATGAAACTTTACAATAATATAGCTTATACATCAGAATAACACATAGGCTACAATTTGTAAACATATTGTTCGAAATACTAAACCTGCGCAGACGAAGTCGCGGGCACCAGCTAGTATTTTATAGTATTGTCAAGAAGTAACAATTAATATAAAACACGTAGGTATTTATTTTTTGAGTATTTTAGTAGGAACATACCTCATAAGTTACCTGTTGTCAAAACAGAAATAAGATTTAATTGATTTGTAAATTTTTTTGTTCCCTTAAGCTGTGCCCTAAGGTAAGTTAACAAGTACCTAACTAATTAAAATAAGATAAAAAGGAACTTGGTAGCCAGAAGTAAGCTAAAAAAAGTATCTTCAATAACCAAGTAGGTACCTAACTATTAAGATAATCATTGATTGATAATACTTAACCCTTAGCAGGTATTGTGGGTCAAATTCGACCCAGAAGCGGACATTTTCGGTAATTATTCTTTTAATATTTATGCTACGACTGCGCGCTTCTACGTATTCTCAGTGCGTCGCTAGCTGCGGCGGGGGGCGGAAGTGCAGCGCTGCAACTATCTTAGGAGCGGAGGTAAGTAGCCGACTGGGTCACGTTTGACCCACGACACCAAGTAAGTAACTTTTTTCACTGAGTGTAATTTGTAACTTTTTTTGTTTTAGTTAATATTTCTACTACAATGGGGGGCTTTTTGAACGATAGACAAATCGAGGATTGATGAACGACTCAAATGATGATTTGGAACCGGAAAATCGGAAAGGACACCAAATATAAACCAACTTTCAGTCATCAGTCCCAGTTTGAAGAACCAGTTGCATCGACCTCTTCTGCAGCTTCAATTTCAAGTCGGAAAAGGGCCTGATGCTACCTATGCGATTGGAAAAATGACCGAAAACCTTCTCTAAATGTTTACATATTATTTGTAAGACACATTATTTCCAAAATGTTCAGTGTTCTAGTTGTCAGAAAGTATAAAGACTAATCTTGTTAGATTGGAAAAAAGTCGTTTTGATTTTGGTTGTCATTTTTTTTAATTTTTACTGATCTAAGAAGTAATTTATTTTTTTGTTGTCATAAGGATATGAGAAGTGCCATACATATCTTTTAGTTAAAGTTTTTAATACATTTCTATTTTTTTTTAATGTTTTAAGTTCACACTAACCAGAAAGTGCCAAAAAATTATGTTAGTTACAAATGTGTGTAAAACATAATAAATTTTTAATATTCTAAAATTAAACCAAGATAATTTTGTAAAAAATGCTTCTTTTATTTAATAACTAACCATATTTTATACAAATAATAAAAAATATACGTTCTACAACAGATTTTTTGGTATGGGTAAAATTTGACCCACGATACCGGTAGTGTTGCCAAAAAAGGCGATACCAGCTAAGGGTTAATATAAATAGGTAAGTAGGCACTTATAGGTACCTAAGTACACTTAGGTACTCAAGCTAAGACAGTAAAACAGATAGTAACTCTATCCTATTCAGTGCATAGGATCCGTAACGAAACAGCTTCCAAGTAGACACCAAACCAATACAAACTCGATACTAATTACGAGTATCGAATAAGGTACTTGCGTAGTGCTAACGATGCCTGTGAACGAGTAGGACCACCCACAGACAGCCACCGTTTCATAATGAGAAGCTCATTGTGACTAACAAGCGTGTAAACAACTCGATATCGAATCACGAACGAGTTACGATCGATGGGGTGTGAAAGTGGCTGCACTTGCCACTCACTTGCATCAGTACGAGGCGACGGAACGATCCTTAGTTGCTTTCTGTATAATTAACTTTTTATGATGTCCATTCTTACTTGTTTAATTTTATAGGTAGATATCTAGGTGTATTCTGCATTCACCATACCTCGGTTACACGGAGTTCAAACTTCCAGCCTTAGGTTGAGGCACAAAGCTAACCGCACTGCATACTTTTATGTAGGTACCCCGAGACCTCAGGCAAAGCAAAGTTAAGTCCATTTCCTACACGTGTCTCAAGTATTTCCGAACTGATTGTTATTTCGTCAACATAGTAACTAAGCTAACATGATAACCGGATAAATCGTAACGTAATTAAGGCACATAACTTTAACAAGATCGCTGGAACAAGGCTGTTGTTTGTTTCTGTCCGCAATTTTGTACCAAATTATAGAGCACGCTCGCCGCTCCGCGCAGTTTGAGGAACGCCTCTCACGAAGACTTAGGGCTGTCAATAACCTCATGAGTCTAGATCTACGTATAGATTTTACACACATGGTATGTATGAAATATGGGCACAGATTACCTACCAAATAGCGTACGGGCCTACATTAATTGAAGTGCAGGTTTAAGAGAGTGATAAAAATGAGTTTAATTAACAGGCTGCGGGAATGTTCGAAAGATATACAGTAGCCTGTGTAACCACACCTAGGGCTCAGAATGTGGGTAACGGATAATCTGTCTCAAACAAACACAAAGTTTTTTGGTAGGTAAGTTCTATAATCTGAATTTTTAATTTTATTTTACGATTCGACAGCCCTTAATTCTACAACTGAATAAGTACAGCTACCGACAGGTTTAGATTCTTGATAATTATTTCTACAATACCAAATTAATGCTCATTTTACGCATACAATATTGTAATTTGGGTAATCTAATGTATAATTACTACGCACCATTTACTTTTCAGCTTTTAGAGCCTTTTTAGAACCTTGTTTACTTACTAAAGAGAATATAGCATTTACTCACAACTTATACCTATAAGTTAACCTGCTTTCATTATGCATCATATGCATTAGGATTTGCAATGAAGTTACTCTAGTGATGCCTAAAATGGTACAGGTCTATGTTCCAGCCTGCTAGTATAATAAAGTTTTAGCTTGGGTTACAATAATACTTAGGTACTTACCTATTCATCAAAATCTCCCGTGAATAGTACCTAAAAAATATTATTATGGTGTTATGAAAGTATCAGATATTAAAGAACCGGTGCTGCCATCTATCCGCATTTCTGTCAAAATCCAACAGACCCTCGTTAACCAAGCGAACACTAGATGGCGCGGCTTGTAAATAAACGAGCACCAAATATAATCTAATAGGACGTCCTGTGTGAAATCGTGGAATGTTCTATGTGAAAAGAATCCATTTTATTAAAGTTTGTATTCACTAGCATTGGCTCAATTACCTATATTGATTCAGTAATTAATTAAAATAGAGTAACAATAAAAAGATGTGAAATACACTTTGAAAATTTAACCAAAGCAAATATATCTTCGGTAGTATAGTGGTAAGTATCCCCGCCTGTCACGCGGGAGACCGGGGTTCGATTCCCCGCCGGAGAGAATCTTTTTGCATGTAGAATTTATTATTTACTAAGTACAAGAATTGTTATTATTTTGTCATAGAACCGAGATTTCGAATGAGGGCATACCATTTTTTATCTGCACTCGGTTTATATCCATCAGAATTCACATGCTAAATAAATCTCTTACAATTGTTTGTATATCGTCGTTTCGTCACTTCTAGATTACTTACCTACAGTTCTTTCATTCATGCCTGAAAATTCTCAGTATTGACCTGATTTTATCTTGACGCCCAGGAAGACAAGACATAATTATAAATATTGTCGTTCTTCCTTTCTTCCCTATATCTATTCAATTCAACTGATAACTCTTATTGACTACAACTGTAGATACTTACATACTGACAGACATACATGACTGGATACTACCAAGTAGGAAATCGTAGGAAAAATAGGCCGTTTTATTTTAGTTGAGAACAATGAGAACGTCGTCAGCCATCTTATGCAATCTAATTATCTCGATATTTATAATGTAATCACCATGACCCTGAAATCCGGCGCTGTCTGAATTCTTTCTTTATCTCTTGACCGCTATTTTTATATCATCAGTAATTTATAATATGTAGATATAACAGCAACTATTACGCACTATAATAATGCGTGTCTTTCATTTATCACTGCCGTGAAGCTAATTTGTATGTTTTGGCAATGATAAGATAGTGAAATTACTGAAATTCTCTTCTTGTAACTGCTTGTTCTAACTAGAATTTTTATCAGTTATGTAGGTACTTTCAAAGGCCTATCCATCCAGTCATTATGCTTACTTAGCTATCGACCACAAACTTATTTGTGTTTTTAACTATATCAGCTGATTGTACACAGATGGCACGTGTAATAGATGTGTGTAGCTACTCATTGATAATAATACAAATCGTATGACTGATAAGCTGAATTTTACTATAAACAAACTCTTTTCCAAGCAATCAACTTAATCCCAAGATAGGAACCTAAGGAAAAAAGGAGGTCTAAGAAAAGAGAAACAGTAGTATTCCAAAATAGACTTTTAATATAAAATTTCATAAAAACTTTCGTTTTCATACAATAAATACGTTTCGTCCTTTGGTAGATAAATTTTTCAGAACAATAAAAACCGATTATTATCAGTGTTAAAACATAAAATCATAGAATTAATAAAAAAGTAAAGGTATAAAATCAAACTAAACAATACATTGGCCGTGTGTGATAGCGAGTATAAAAATTAATGCTAACATCATTTTATAGTAAAAAATTACGCGATACATAAAAGCATAATTATTCGAAAATTAAATAGACATTTAACATTAGAAAGGCTACGATTATGGCACAGAGGAACTATCGGGAGCGTGTCGCGAGCGCTCACTTCTCTTTGGGCTTCTTTTCCTTCTTGCGCGGCGGCGGGACGGGTGCCTCGCCGCCCGCTGCCGCAGGGGCTTCCTTCTTCACCACTTTCTTTACCACCTTCTTCTTGGGCGGGTCTGCGGGCGGACTGGGCTGTGCCGGCAACGTAGGTGTCGCGGGAGTTGTGGGGGTGGCGGGAGTGCCAGGGGAGGGTGTCGCAGGAGAGGCGGGTGCCACTGGAGAGACAGGTGTGGCAAGTGTTGCGGGAGTCGTAGGTGTGGCGGGAGTGGCAGGTGCCGCGGGCGTCGTAGGTGTGGCAGGAGTGACTGGTGTTGCTGGAGTCGTAGGTGCCGCTGGGCTCGAGGGTGTCGCGGGCTGGGCGGTTTCCGTGATGGAGGACTCTATCTGCGCTGCCGTGGAGGACTTGCCCTTGGCGGGGGTCTTGACGCCGATCTGCGCGAGCGACACGGCGCCGAGCGGCGGGGTGGGCACGTGCGGCGGCGCGGGCGCGCTGAGCTCGCGCGCGATGATGGCGCTGGCGAGCGCGGCCGCGTCCTCCAGCTCGCTGTCGGGGGTGGGGAGCGGGTCGGCGACGGCGGGCGGGCACAGCTTCAGTTTGCCCGCCGGCTTGCGACGCTCCTCGGCTACACAACCAATTTATTCTCGCCTTTATTCTCTCGAGCGATTAGACGTGGCGTTAGTATGGCGGTCACATTAGAGAGCAAGCTCGGTTAGGGCCTGGAACAAAGTCGAGGGAAAACATAGCTACTTGGTTAATTCGAAACGATGCAAGCGGAAAGTTAGAAATTGTCAGTTTGGTGGAGTCACAAAGCTTCATGACCAATCATTACAAGGATTATTATTTTGTATTTGGAATCAGTTTTCTGACAAGGAGAACGATCCATTATAGTTATAAATAGGTCGAAGTATCAGGTATGAATAATTAAGAATTATAATTATAGATAGGTACTACATGTGTGAACTAAACGTGTGCTATCTACGTGAAGGTGTTTCATGAAGTGCACTGAATAATGTTCCTTGCAATGCGTGAATAAAAAAAATGTAAAGCATCGGAAAAGATATATCACAATTTCAAAAATGTCTATTTACGAAATTGTAACAATCTTCCTCACACATACACATACAAAAGTTGCAGCAAATGGCAAGAGACTACCGATGCCATTTGATGCAACTGCTCAGTAACAACTCATTCAGCTCATTTACTTGGCATTTAGTTTTATAGCAAGAGAAACTGCCATCATCATTATTTTCCAGAAATAGCTAAATGAGTGGTCAACCAAATGTCCCTACGATCTGCATCTACTTGGACGCAACCCAATAACCACGGAATATTTCGGTAGAAAATTGTACAAACAACAAGAGGAATTTGAATTTGGCTAATGTATTTTTAATCGGCAAAGAATTCAATCCGATTGGAAAGGAGTAGGTAGAGTCGGGTTTGGCAGACTTCACAACAGGAGCTTTTAGATAGTCAACATTTATGTACAGGTACAAGTCCTTCACCCTAACTTACATTCAGCGCATTTATAAAGTTGTGTTGAGTCCAAGTTCAATAATTAATATTACCTGATCTATCAAAGCCGCGTCTCTTGCGCTGCCTCCTCGGAAGCTGGGTGAAATAACAACGAATTTAAACGAAACGTATGCTGATAAAATAAACATTAAAACCAAACATCACAAAACGGCACAAAAGAAAACAAGTGGACACATCGAGTTTAAGGTGACGGTCGTCTAAGCTATTCACATTCATCTGCCGACCGATCCACGGCAAACGGATGCAGCTAACTATAAACATATTAGTAGAAGTCTGAAAACTGCAAATGAACTCTGTGAGAATTGACAGTGCAAAGCTGTTAATCGTCGGCGGCGTCCTTGTGCGTATACTCACTTTTAGCAGCGGGGATTGCGGGCGCCTCTTCCTTGGACGGCGTATTGGCCAGCGGCGGGCTGTCGGAAGCAACGGCCGGGCTGGCCGGGGTCGCGGGGGTTTCCACAACAGCCACTTCTGGTGTGGCGGCGGCTACTGGAACTTCAGTCTTTGGTGCCTCTACCACTGCTGCGGCTTCTGGTGCTTTCTCGGCTTCAGGCTTAGCGGGAGCCGCAGCGACCGGCGCGAGTGCTTCCACAGGCGCAGGCACGTCTGGGACGACGGCCTCTACGGTCACAGGAACTTCACTTGGCGCTGAGACTACAGCTGGTGCAGGCGCTTCGGGAGCAGGCGCAGCAGTTTCTACTGGGACGGGTACTACAGCTGGCTCTGGGACGGGCGTAGCTACCTTAGCAGGAGCAGCTTCTTCAGTTTTTGCCTCAGCGGCGGGGGCAGGAGCCGCTACAGGGGCCGCAGCTTCTACTGTGACTGGCACTTCAGCAGCTGCAGCGGGGGCAGGCTCGGCGGGCGCAGGCGCCGCGCTTTCTGCTGGGACTACCTCTTTAGCCACTTCGACTTGTTCAGCGACGGGTTCCTGTACAACTTCTCCAGATTGAACTACGACTTGTTCTGGAGCTGGCTGTGGAGCAGGTTCCCTCGGTGGAGACTGTTTAGGGGGTGAGGAGCGAGGCTTGCTCAGTGTTTGCGAGATCTTGGCCCAGATATTAGCGAAGGAGTCGGCACCCATGTAGTCAATGTTGCCAGCCTCCCAACCCTGGCGGCGTGACAGTTCATCCAGAGCTTCACGGTTTCCAGCCCCACCAGGCAACACTCGAGCCAGGTTACCGGCAACACCGCTCTGTAACAGAGTAAGTCTTGTGTTATTTTCGATCTTGTGAATAACAATACGACTACATTTTAAATAGGAATATTATTCATATATCTAAAGGGAAAATGTTAATAGATAGTTTAGTACGTGCAGAGTACAAACAACTGGTGAGCATGCAAAGCTGTCCTATATATAGAGCTTATATTACGGTGGCAAACACTTTGCGTTAAAGCTTTAAAAATAAAAAGTTTTACCTGAGGTTGTCGGAGACAAATACATAGGTTTGTGACTTACTTGGTCCTCAACCACATTAGTATCCACCGGTTCGTCCTCCGGTAAGTCAATAGGCACTGGAGAATCCGGCGGGGACGGTGTCGGGGTGGGTGGTATTTCATGAGTGCACACTTTCCTCCCCCGCGCGTCTACAGTAACTCTGTGCCTTAAATAGAAGCCATCGTATGGGTGTCTTGGCATTATGTCATCATAATCATCACTTTCGGTTGCCGACACATCCCCATTCATCATTTCGTGTTCTCTATATGTATCAATTCGATGGAGTCTTCGAGTGCGACGGGTGCGTTTCTTATCTTTTATTACGTGTACATGGTGTACTGCTATATCTTCTTGTGTTGGGTGCGTGTGTGAGGAAAATGATTCATGATTTTTATAATTTTGGTGATGTTTTTGTTCACCGATATTATAATGCGACTGTATGTGTTGACTACTATTATCAGGTTGATGATCATACGAATGTTTATGTTCGTGGTGTTCGTGGCTGTGATTGTGATGATCATGACTGTGACTCTGATGATCATGATTGTGGCTGTGATGGTCGTGATTATTGTTGTTTTGATGGTCGTGATGATCATGACTATGTTTCTCGTTATAATCGTGATGGTGGAAAGGATGTTCGCGAATGTCATGATAATCGTGACTCTGGTTATAATGATCATGATAATCTAAATTGGGGCTGTGATGAACAGGGTTGTGGCTGTGATGCTCATGATGTACATGGTTATAACTCTGATAACCATGATGATCAGAGTGGAAACTCTGTTGACCATGATGGGAATGCTGATGGCTCTGGTGATCAAAGTTGTGACTGTGATGACCATGATTATCAGAGTGGTGAACGTGATGATCATGGCTGCTCTGGTTATGGTCGTGATGCCAATGACTCTGATGATGTTCGTGTCCGTGTTCGTGTTGAGTGTGCTGTGGCCAGTGATCTGTATAGTGTGGTTGATTCTCCTGATTCGGTTTATGTTCTGTGTAAGTGGACGGAGGTTTTTGAGCTTGATAGTCCCATGCATACTTTCTGATTTCTTCGTGATCTTCAATCCTAACTAGTTCAACATGTTGGCTGGGACCTTCATCTGCGATTGGTGGGATGTGTCCTCTATAAATTGTCCATGGATCATGAAATTCTGAGACATCGATCTGTTTGTCATGTTTATCTTCTTTGGCTTGTACATCGGGGTGATGCCAAGCGAATTCCGATTCAGGGTCCGGTGTTGGTTGATAGTGGAATTCGTGTCGCACGTCATGTGGAGGTAACACCAGGGGCTCGTCTAGTGCCTCGGCCACCTCAACCTATCGGTTGAAGTGAAACAACTCAGTAGTATGCATGCACACAAACACTTGAACTAAGCTTCGCACTAGCTATCTCTCTATACAGTGCTCAAAACTTTGTCCAAGCGACTATTAGTTTTTGTTTAATGCGTCACTTAATAAACATACTGATGACAATCGTTCAAGATAGGATGATGATATAAGATGATTCAGAAAAGAGAAGATCGAAATAAATAAAGAAGTTTCTTTTTTTATTTAAATTCAAATTCTTAAATTAAATGCGAGTGTTTCTTCGGTATGTTTATAAAGGTTTCGCGGCATTCCACCAAAATACCAACACCATCTATACCATACAGATATTAATTAAACCGTGCAAAAGCAGACAGATATAATACTTTGTGAAAGTTAGAAAATGTTAGTATTTTGGAGAAATATTATGTCACACGGGTAAAAATATAATGCTTGAAACATAAGGGTGCGTAAAGTAGCAGTACGGTGCACAAGCAACAGTGCAAGCTTTGTTACAGGTGGGAGTTACTGTTTAATCACTCAGGGAATCACACCCTAACACGGTGCTATGTAGGTATAATAATTAAAAGAAATGTGTTCATATCAATACCTATACACGTATAGAATAAGATTGAGTAAACGCAAAGGTGAAAAGCTAAAGTTGAAATGTGTAGTCTCACCTCTGCAACTTTAGAGTCCTTCCGTGAATGCTTGGAAAACATGTTGTAGTGTTCAGAACGGAGGTTGTAATGACTATGGATCGACTTACTAGACCGAGCGAGGTACCCTGAGACGCTCGCGGTCACAGAAACCGCACATTCGGATCCGATTTCAACAATGTGTAACCAATATGGAAATTAATATCTAGATCAATTGCAATAAATATGTAATACTTAAGACATCTCGAGGTTGCAACAGCGCATATTGTTTTTGTGGTAATTCGATATTTGTGTATCGATTTCCATTGTTCTATTTGTAATCGTCTAAACACGTCTACATAAGCATGACTAGATGGACTAGACATTGTTTTGTCTTGAGTTATTTATAGACTGATCCTACTTGTGTTCTTAGAAGATGACCAAAGCCATTTTAGAATCTATAGATAACTGATGTATCTTTGCTTAGGATGTTACAGCCGTAGCTAAAGCGTTGAATGACTTACCATGCCGGTATCAAGCTGAGAGTGGACGTCTCCGACAAAGATGTCCCACCAGAGCTGGAGCAAGCCGCGGATGTGCTCGGGCGCATCCACAGATCCTGACTCGAAGTTGAACTGCTGCAGCCAAGGCTTGGCAGCTCCGATGAAGTGGATAATCTTCAAATTCTGCCCGTAGCTGGAAGAGTTTATGAATCAGGAATACTTATACTACGTAAGAAATAGATCATGAATTATGGTTTGGGGGCATTCCAAGTCCCTTTTTAAGAGCGCGCGCACACTACAAACTTTTAGTCAGCAGATAGTCGATATGGGCTCGTAAATCAGTATGAAGATGAATGGTCGTACACACGTAACACAGGTATTTGTCCGTGATCAGGCCAACCAAAAACCTTGATTGAATTCGATTTTCAAAAAAATGCCTAATTTTTTTTCCAAAAATTATTTAGTCTGCAGTGTGCGCGCAGGCTAAGAGTCACAAAATAATTCTAGTATATTATTTTATTCATAGTATTTAATAGACGAGTTCAATCTTATTGGCAGCTACGCCATGACTGCGATAAAGAATTCTATTTATCGTGGTTATGTGAACCATGAAAAAGTGCAAGTTCAACTACCAATATCTAAGTATGTACCTATCTTATTCTGATAACATATTACGATTAGACAGGAGCCTATCCTTACATGTCGTTTAGTGTTTAGTTTTATCTTCATACAGTCGGTTTAGATAACACAGACAATATTGACGAGCAAAAAAAACATTGCAGGAAGGATGGATAATTTTGGGCCCTGTATAATGATTTGGACCGACCGTATTTTATTATAATTTTTATTTTGTTTTATGCAAATACATATATGTAAGTATGATTTTGATATATTAAGTAGGTACTGTCTCCGATATACCCTATAAACGAGTCCATTTGCGACATACTTTTTACGACTGCCAACGTCAATATCGGACGCGAATGCATCAGGTATTTTCACTCGTGCCGATCAAAGTGGCGAGATAAACTGTTTTCTTGGTTATAATGAAGTCTCTGTGACTCACTGTCATATCGTTTATACAATAGAAATATTTTCATTTGGTTTCTGCTTGACTTGCGCACTATTTAGAATTAGAACGAGCTTTGTCTTCCAAAATTATCCATACTCGAGCAAATATGCATTTGGAAAGCTGTCAACACGATGATAATTAAGATAGCACGTGTAGTAATGACTCACTGTTTCAGAGCAGGCAGATACGAATAGAAGGCGGCGGATGTAACATTGTAGAGGAAAGGCAGATGCTTCTTGATGTCGCCGTGAGCCCAGTCAGAGAAGAAAGAGTTCAACAGGCCTTGGTCGCCACCTGTCACCAAACATCAGTGTTACACGCTAACCCACTTGACAAATCGCCCTCATTAAGACATAAAAACATCCAATAACAAGTAAACATATTTCGAATTAATTTTAATGACAGTTTGCTTGAAAATATGACTGAATGATATCAGCTGTGTAAATAATGATCGCAAATATCTGTAAGAGATCATACGTTCTGGAAAACATTCAGCAATTGCAACAAAAAACGTCTAAACAAAATATATTTGGATGTTAGTTCAGGCAATTAAGGAGAATTTAATTTGAGACATGAATCAGTATGAAAGAAGACTTTAGAAGTATAGTAATGGGAGCTTTTTGGACTAAAAAGAGGTTACCATCAAAGCTGCCACGCTCCTGTGCGAAGGTGATGAGTTTGCTGAAGGTGTCCGCGGAGGGAGAGAACACGAAGACCCCCGAGTTGAAGCAGTCGGGCCAGCCGACATCGGGAGCCGCTGACAGCTGCTCGCGTTCGAACAACTCGTCGCAGTTTTGTACCACCTAGTGGAAAGATTAGCGTTACGTTTTTTGGAGACATGAGGCTATAATTAGGGGTAAAGTCTATGTAGGAGTATTCGGTGTCGGTAAAAGACATTGCATTCTTAGGACATCTACAGACGGGACTTCTCCGAAAGATAAAATAATGTAGGATCAATAACAAGTTTGCACATAAGCAAACATAAGGGATTGTTCACACCAAACGTATTGTCCGCCGCTGACTGTGAGTATACTCACAGTCGGCCTCAGTGTGAACGTCGACTCAATCTGCAGTACGCGTACTCACCAAGCCGACAATAGGCTATAGCGTACGATGCGCTACATGTGTGAACAAAAGAATACGCTCGTGTAGGTTCACACTAGATGCGTACGCTGAGCGGCCGACTATTCTCCACATAAAAGAGCTCTGGCATCACTGCGCGGCGGTGCGGACGCGGCGGAGCGGCGGTGCGTACGCGGCGGAGCGGCGCTATTCGGCAACTGCGTCCGCGTAGCCAAACCGCTTCCGCCGTGCATAGTCGCGTAGTAAAATAATCGGCTACTGAGAGTCAGCTACAACAGACGACGTAACAGCGTATAGTCGGTTCGGTGTGAACGACAATTTCAATATATATGGAAAAGCAATAAACTGCGTAACGCGCGCTCACAGTCAGCGGCGGACAATACGTTTGGTGTGAACGATGCCTTAGTCTCAAGGCTATCATAATACACTCTCAAACTTATGGTAAACAACAGGGGTATTTTAAGCACAAATCAGTTTTTTTATCTTGTTGATATGATCTTATCCTTTTGACCTTTCGTTTGGACAATTTGATAGATCTAATCAGAATGCTGAATTATAATGCTCTCATTATACAAGAGCCTCGTTACGACCCACGTGAGGAACATGAATGTTACAGTTACTGGTGGCTATCGAGCACTCTTTATCTACGCGTGGATAAAACTTGCGAGTTGACACAATAACCTGCGATAAATAAAACTCAGCGAGTCAATGGATTCTACCGAAACACTATCTCATTGTTTATTGTTGGGACTTAAACGTTCATAAATTGAATTTTTCTACTTGCTTTAATTATGTAATTTCATGATAGAGGCGATAATGGCACGAGAACATCGTGTACTGACAGTTTCACTTTCACAAGATATGACGCTGCCTTCAAAGAACTAAAGAATGAAAGTGTAAAATATTGGAGCGGGTCCAAAATTGTCGGGAACAAAATATTTGGGCCACGGTTATGCGGCTCGTCATCTCGTGTTACTGCACTAACGTCCACATCCGGTAACATTGACTTTCTTATCGCATAAACAGTTACAGATCGAAATAGAGTTAACGACTTTTACATATGCTCGTTAATACAACATTAAAAAATCGAAAACGATTTACAGCATTCAAAACATTCGCGATTCCCACAATCTCTATGACATCACACATGAAATAGTGAAGAATTCGTTGATTTAGCTGAAACCACTGTGGCTAATGCTTGTCCATTAATCAAGAAAACCCACTTTTAAATGAATCCACGTACGTCTCGTTAATAGACTGCCGAGTAAAACACTTCATGATAGGACATATATTAATTTTGGTCGACTGTTACTACACAAGAATTGATTGAAGCAATCGCCGGCCAAACGACGTTTATCTATATTGCTCTTTGATATTGCACAAATATTTACACTGGAAAGTTTATTTTGCAGCTCCAGATCTTGATGCATAAACCTCCTCGCTAAAATGGGAATGTATGGTGACGCGAGGACATGAAAACGTTTACTAAATAGTTGCCGGCAAACAGCTCAACGTGTACGATCTAATTTAGTTTAATTCATTAGAGCCGTCAGTTATAGGACACTCATTAATTAAACTTTAGAGAGAAGACAGATCTGTCTGAGTGTGTTGCCAAGTGGCAAGAAGCTCACCAATGTGTCGGCATCCAGGAACACGCACTTGTCATACTGCGTGAGATTCCAGCAGTGGATCTTGGTGAACGTGATGCCGAGCTCGGGCCGCTGCAGCAGCGCGAGGTGAGCCGCGTCTTGCGAGTCTAGCACATCCACAATGATCACCTCTGCGAACACCGCGCGAAGACGATCTCTGAGGACATCCAACACAAACAAATTAAAAATATAGGTACCTACAACATGTAGGATGTTAACCACTTAAGCTCAATTATTGTTGTTTATCAGATCAACATCGACAGATAAAGTGGAATCAAGATCAAGATCTGTCTATCAATATGTCGCTCATCCAGAAACGAATAATAATAGCCACCAAACGTGATAGCGATCAATATTAGCATTTAAACGTCTTTATTTTTCTGTATTTGTATAGTCCGAGTTCTAACGTCGCCAATGATTACTTAGACGATAAACTGTTTGCACGTGAAACATTATTTGAGTAATGATCTGTGAATATTCACGAATGCATAAATTACTCGCTAAAACAAAAATGAGAATTGTAAACTGTGAAATAAATATAATGGCACAGTGATAATGTCGTATGACTGTATCGACAATCATACAATCAGTCAATAATGGCAATTTAAAAATAGGTGTTATCTTTGAAGCGCACTGAGTAAGATACATTGGTGATCACTATTTTTAATTGAGTCAATTGTTTGTCATTCAAACTGCAACTGGGAATTACTGCCTAACTCCATCACAATAATTTAATTCTTTAACTAGCGTCACTTTTCATCCAAATTCTGGATCATGCTCCAGAAATCTAATAAGTATAATCTACATACATTTGAATATTGTGTCTGATTTCCATTTTTGTTAAGGCACATTTTAGTTAATCGGAGAATTTAGTCTGACCAACGCCGCACTGATTGCGCAACTTTTATTTTTATAGCCCTTGGCAAATAGCCTTAGTCTGACCCAAATTACGAATCTGCTCATTTTGTGCAGAAAAAAGATGTTTACACATTCATTCTCTGGAGTGTCATTGTGGATCGTAAATAGACTACCACCTCTTCCCGTAGGCGTTATGTCGTCATATTGAACTGACGTGGGAGCAACCTACAGCCGTACCAAAGCAGAGCCTTTACAACTCTTGACAATGGGATAGTCCTTTAAATGCAAGCTTGAAATACAGGTACAGTTTCGTCACAAACTTCTCCCAGTCTTTCAAACACACGTACAAAATTCATTGGTATACCTCATGGGATCAGTGACGGAGGGTGTGATGAGTACCACGGCAGGATACGAAGATCCGACGCGGCGCAGGGAATGCGCCAGCACCAGAGCCCCCAACCCGTACGAGTCGTTTGTGGCTAACGTCACCCATGCTCGATCTGCAAAACAATACAGTTAAAGGAAACCAGGCGTTAGACAATCAACACTTAAACAGTATTGACTGGAACAGCGTTGTTTTGTCAACACGGAGTTGCTAGGTCACTGGCATCGAGCACTGCACGGCCCCGCTTTCGATTATTATTATTGGCCACACCTGCCAAACTGCACGCTGTTTGTTGACATTAGTTATCTTTGCACTATTGATGATGCATATCGGTGATGTATGTTTATTCATATAGGTAGGTACAGTCATCTTTATTTACCGTTTCTCATTCATCCATCACCGTTAATGACAAACATTAGTAATTGTTGTCACTTGTCCCTGATTCTCCAATTTGCATGAATTTGTTTACGTAAAAGCAAATATAGTATCAGGAAATTAAACTGTACGGGAATAATTCAGAAATTAATTAGTATCCTAAACATGCACATAATAAAGTTTTCCTAAAACACAACACTACCAGAGTGGATATTCCGTAAAGCCAAAAAGGCCCTGCTTTCTTTATTACATCTAAAATGGAGAGTATGTCCTGATTTACTAGATAAATTATTTAAATTGTTATAGGTTGACCTTAAAGGGTCCAAACCCAAAAGCAAAAATAGATTGTATCCCGTGTTCTTGATACCGATAGCTTTGTAGATGACATTATTTGTAGCTGTTAAGGAACTGACTGCTGGTGTTCTGTTCTATTTCTCAAAGGACAACAATTATTGCACAAAAATAACTTCATTTGCGTAAAGGTATCTTTCTCTGGTCGCTTAAATGACGGTTCCTGGCGTTCGCTCCTGAACCTACGTATGTAGATAACTGGATACGTTAAGTTTTAGCTTGAGTGTTGCCTTACATAGAATGGCGGATATCTCAAAAAACTGTCAGTGGCTTAATTAAACACGTTATTTATAAATCCGCATTATAATTTATGTCTAATTTGCAAACGCGCGAGTCTAATCACATTTGTGTATTCGCCATTGGTGCCAAAGACGTAAATATCTAAAATAACTGGAGAAACGTTGTTTTGGAGGATTACGTGCACATATATTTTAGCGATCCGCTGTCGGTTCATGTCGGGGCGTCGCCTTCGTCATCGTAAAATGCCATGAGGAAGTGCGCAGTTTCTTCCTCTCAAGACGCAGACGCAGAGCTCCTACGTATATTCTGTAGTGGGTACATATAATATTGGCACGTGCTACGAGAGTTGGCGCCGTAGATGCGTATGCGCACTATTATTTCTTCACCTGTCAATATCACCACGTGTTCATACTGAAGACTTGACATTCAGTTTAATTAGGAAACATTTTATTGCCTAGTCATTTGTTATCATGACTTGTGCAATTTTGGCATGCCATGCGATTTATTATACTGATTTAGTTTCGCAACAAGGCACGAACTGCAAAGGTTCAGCCAAACCATTACTGGCAGTTATATTTTCGATTGTGATATATGAAGAAACGTCTCGGATTCCACAAATTATTGACGGGAATAGCTCCCGGCGTCCAGTCTGCGTGGGCCATTACATATACCACCATGCAATAGACAAGTGCCGCACGTTCAGTTCCGAAATAGCGCGACACAAATAAAATTCAAAATAAAACTACTGAGTCGCGTTAGATATTTCGTGTCGGGAACGTCCACGCCTATGTATTCCACAATTAAACTCGTAAGTCTTCCCGATCAACGCCAGCTAACACTATGTGACGTTCCAGACTGTTGGACATTCCCCGCGGCCACAAATCCTATGTATTATTATCCAATTGTCTGCAAACATATGTAGGTACCTGTGATATGAATATAGAAAAATAGATAGACTCGCTCTGAAAGAGGTCTCCTATTAATTTGTCGTTTGTGATCTCAGCGACTTCACCACTGCAGAGCTCCCGGAAATTTATTTGATTTATATTATAAACTTAAAACATCCTCCATGTCATAAAATCATCAATTTTATATCAGGAAATTCCGTCAATATTCGAGGCCAAATTTTAGTGGTTGAATCTGCTCATTACACGTATTTATAGCGTTAATGATATTTATCAACAACAAGATTTATTTTCTGAACTTTAGTTCGACAGCTGCCAGGACTATTGAACAGGAAACGTCAAAAGATATTTAGGTAGTGGTGTAGTTAATGAATACATGAAACATTCTCCTGGTAGAAGGCACCCCAACAAGGCACTCGAGAGTTGAGATGCAGGATCAGGCGCGCTTGGGAGCAATGTCCCTGCGGTTTCTATTTAGGTGCGGCCGGTCCGGCGGGATGGAACCACGCGGGCAGTCGACCGTTTAACGGAATAAAGGAATGCAATGATGACGTGTTCATCTTTTTATATTGTCACACAGCTCTATGCAAAACCACTAATGAAAATCGCCATATAAAAAATAGGCTTTCGTGTTCCTCACTTTCTAAGCTAATCTCTGATGCACACGCTATGCGCCTTCAGCGAAATTCTTTGCACTTAGCCAATATTTAATTTTCAGTGTTGTAAAGTGACAACCGAACACCGAACACTTGGACTTGTCGTTTAGAGAAAGTGGGACTGGTTTGGAACCGTGCTTAGTACGAACGAAGCCAATAAATCTTTCTAGGTATTGTGCTATTAAACAGAACGACTCTCAGTTCTGCAAAATCCCATTGCTTTTGAACATGGAATAATGACTTCAAATTATATTCATGGCTGCATTCGACCGCTTCAATCATGTTAACTGGTGCTTTTGAATGAAATGATACTGCTATTGTCTGGAAATGTGAATGGATTATTGGATTTAGCGATATAGCTGTATTGGCTGTATCTATAAGAAGGATCGGCGCCTGTTTAGCCACAACCAGGTCGGATGAACCTTTGTGGTTTGTATTGAATATCGGATATCAAGTTAGAAATATAAGAAATAGGCGCCAGTTTAGCTTGACAATAAGAAGTAATCTTAGACAATCAATCTGCGGATTAGTAATCCTGATAAGTGGCATGATATGAGTCCAGAATTTTAGACTAGGGTCTCTCTAGGGATGTCAAAATCAGACCACTGGATATACCAGTGAAGAAGTAACGCACCATTCAGGTTCGATTTTATCTTCCTCCAGAATCGAGTAACTTGGAATTTCTTGCTGGTTCTCCTTAAAACCGATCAAGTATCTTTCACACACTATTGTAAGTAATTTATGTAAATTCTAGTGTGGAATGTTAATTCCAAAATTTTTACTAGTTATTAAAATTCCATATCGTACCTAATCGGAGTTGAAACGGTTAAGATGACTGCACATTAAATAACTGCAGTTACCATAACAGTTGATACGAAGCTGATAGGCTCGCTGTTTATGAATGTCGGTATTTGTAATAGATAACGACACTCTGTTTACGATCGCAAACTACTGATACAAAAGAAATTACAACGCAGGGTAGGAAGAACAATACATAATCTTCACTTCTAACGTAGATTACGTACAAGTGACGTAGTGATGTGGGGTCAATAAAGATATCGGACACATGCTAGACCAGAATAATTCAAGGTCATCCGGCTACCTCGCAAAATATTTCGCAAAAATTACAATACGTTTTGCCGATTTAATTAATACTCATATCAGGTCTTTTAATGGCATATTTTATAAGTAGATGATTTTAGCAATATTATGTTCGCTTAACGAGAAGTTAAAAATGTTGGCTGGGTTTTTTTTAACGCGATTGTCAAAGCAAAAAATAATGTAACACCAAGTATAATAAGTGTAGGTACCAGAAGTAGATTTTTCCTTAATGTGACTTAAATTCGTAAAACAATGTTATAAAAAGTGATAGCGAAATAATGGTTTTAAAGAGAAAATTTCTAACGGAATTTACAGCTGAGCAGAAAAACACTCAAAGTATTTTTATCTACCCTTGTTAAAAATAATTAACATTTCAATTAGTTAAATGCTCTCCTTTCATTCAATTACCGGCAAATTATTTTTGTAAGTAAAGCATGAAAATGGCTGTAATATAGAAAAGCCGGTGTAGAAAGTATAGTATAGTCGAAGCTCACTTGACATTATGTGGCCGGGTGTAGTCTCGCGTGTGACAGTTCCAGTCACGTCTCTCGTATCACGAACTACACGCGCTCTTCGCGCAACACTAGCTAATGCACGCAGCGTGCGACCGGCGACCGCGACCCCCTCGCCGCGCTAGCACTCACACTATCTCACAAACGTCATCGCGTATTACACAAACACACACACACGTGAAGGCGACGCATGCGTAAAAATAACAAGATAATTTCACTGGTTCTAATACACATTTCAGATTATTTCTTTACATCGATTAAATTGTTTGTTTATTATAAGTTGAAATATTGATTGAACTAAAAATATTTTTTCTTGATATACAATTTTTTGATGTTTTATTTTTAAAACTTGTTTGCTGGCAACTCTGAGACAAGAACACTCTACCAGCTGTTCCTGACGATCGATAGATGTCAGTGGGTGTCGCTTTATTTTCGTTGCCGTATATAGCATAACGGTATCCGTAGTAAAATCACTTCATAGTAGTGATGTTAAGAGGACTGAGAAATGTCGATAGGAAGCACTAAATCCATCGTGTCTGAGTTTCAAATGCAATGATATTACCTAAATATTACTTTGTATCCAGTTGCTGTGAATATTTCGGAGTGAAAGCAGAAATAATGTATTCAGAAACCAGTGGAATTATCGTATTATAGCTTAATAATTGAAGAAAGATTGAAATAAACTGAATCGAATACTGCTGTGACTGACACTTTAATCGAACACGCAATAATGTTAAGCGGAGTTATATTGAAATGCAGTGGCTTTTAATCGAGTATAGGATACGAGTGTTATCGATACCTAAAAATATATCGACATTTTCTACATTGTGATATTACTTCCCTACATCGCTATCCAATAGTCTCTTTCATACTCGGGGACGTTCCGCGGTCTTCTTTGATATTATTAAACGTGAAGGCGGGTCGATGAACGAATTCGGCAAAAAATGACGGTCAATTATGCAATACGATACATTATTGACAATCCGTAAACACGGATTTGTGTTGGAAAACAAAGAAGGGACGTTTTAAACGAAAAATGTCGTAAAAGGCAGGTTAGCGTGTTGTGTTTGTTTTCGGTGTTTCGGTGGAAACGATGGCCAACTCCCCGACCAGTATAGAAACACAAATAGACAGTTTTTTGGAGCAATTTAAGAGGAGTGCGTCTAAAGCGATGGAGGAGAGGATGGAGTGGCCTGATGGTCCGTCGCCAGGTGGAGTCGTCAAGTCTCGCAGTAGCTGCTTCGCCCTGGACGCAGCAGCTGGTGAGTAATACTTACACATGAATGGATACATCTTGGATTGGTTGGATGTATTTGTGATTCGATAAATACTTCCGAAAAACCAAACTACGGAAAATATAATAATTAAGTAACGGACACATATCTACCTACCCGTTTATTTAAATTAAGAACTTATTTAATACAAAAGAAAAAATATCTACCTCCTTTAGATTATCGCGTAATGTAGGTATGTGCTTAATTTTTAATTTCTAATTAGATTACAAATGAATGTTGTCGGCTGCTCTCTCCACTATCGTTAAAATCGTTTTTTTTTTACTTCGTTTAAAAACAGTTACGTGTTTTAATTATGGCAAAGAAACTAGTAAAAATGCGAACAACACTTTTTTGACTTATTTTTGTAGAATGACAGCTTGACAGCGGCAGGTGAGCTAATTTTTTTTAGGGTGTATGACCTTGTTGTGCGTCGAATGAACCCAAATATTAAGGCTGATTTACATTGAGTCAGTAACTGACGTCAGTGTAGGCGCCGAAAACTGACGCGTGCTATTTACACGAAGTCAGTGTAGTGTCAGTGTTTCGTCAGTAGTACTGTACTGACTTCAAATCAATTTACACGATGGCAGTGCCGGGTCAGCACTGACTTGTCAGTGGACTGACGTCAGTTACTGACTCAATGTAAATCAGCCTTTAGTCTGGAATATTTAAGTGATGTTATTTTATTATTGTAATGGCTGATTTACATTGAGTCAGTAACTGACGTCAGTCCACTGACAAGTCAGTGCTGACCCGGCACTGCCATCGTGTAAATTGATTTGAAGTCAGTACAGTACTACTGACGAAACACTGACACTACACTGACTTCGTGTAAATAGCACGCGTCAGTTTTCGACGCCTACACTGACGTCAGTTACTGACTCAATGTAAATCAGCCTTAATATTTTATCGCCTTTATGGATAACTTGCTTCCGCTAGCGGTTTTAAGAGCTTTTAAAAAGCCTAGTTATATGTATATGTATGTAAGTGTGATGTATGAGCTGTATTGTATTACTAGATACGAAATTTCATCAAAATCCGTTCAGCTGTTTTCGCATCGTGTATAATTAGGTATATTCTTATTCAATTCGGCAGTACGAAACGTCATTTTGGCGCGACATTTATTCGATCTACGAGAAGAAGTTGGAAAATTAATTAAATTACATTAAATTATGCATGTTCAATTTCATTGAATGAGACAACACATTCATTGCTCTGGAATAAATTTGAGTGACATGTTAGGAAATAGAAGTGCGGACGTCGAAAGGAAATGACTTTAATAGAATAACCGGCGTAAGCCCGCCCAGAGCTTATTTACGTAGTATTCCTATGTATACCTACTCCTTCAAATATGCAGTTATTACATATAATTCACGTAAAGCAGTAGGCACCATTATATTAAATGCCAGGGCTGTTGGCAGTTGTATGGTTGATTTTGTTCCACGCCGTTGCGGACCCTCTTGTATGGGTGCCCTGCAATAATTATTATACCTGCGTATACCTATTTTATGTTGAGAATACGGAAAGAGAAGGTACCTATATGTTATTGACTCATTGTTGCTCGCAGTTTCACCCGCGTCCCGTGGAAGCTACTTCCCGTATCCGGATAAAATTTGGTCTATTTTACCCAAAAGTGTAGCTTCTCAACAATGTAAGAATTTTTCAAATCGGTTCACTAGTTTCGGAGCCTTCAACGTACTTACGAACAATAAAAACCTGTTTAGGTATAATATTAGTAAGAATATGTAGATATAATAAATTGTAACGGGGCACCTATATGTATTGTCCAATCGTACAGTAAGTATATCAAATCGAGCACCCCCTTCTAAGAAATCGCTTAAAAATACCACACATTCGAGTAACTTTGTCATCACGAAAACATACAAGTGCCTAAGCTTACGAAACTGGTTATTGATTGTTAGTTAAGCATTTACTTTGACACGGGATTCTCAATTGTTCATTCATGTAAATAAAATACATATACATATGCGTACCTATAAAAAAATGGATGCGATGTTATTATGTTGTGTTCACACATGTTCCAAGATTTATGAAATTTTTAAAAGATAAAAATATGCTACAAATGCTGTTCAATGGGTCAAGCAAAAAAATAATATCAACATCAAATTGTAAGATTATTATTCGTATAGGTAGCTAACTGGGACGTTTACCTGAAAAACGAATTTAAATCACATGGTATACTTTTAATTTTCTGTCAAATTAAATAAATTATGTATTGTTATTGTCTATTAAGTTTTTAAATAAATAATTAGTTAAATAATATTTTTATTAGGTAATATAATAAACTAACAGCCTGTCAAAAAAAACAGTTTCGTTTAAATTTTACCGCGCTAGTTCGCTACCACAGCGTCGATACGGAAACGCGTGCTCAGCGCAGTCTGGTGGTGGCGCACTGTACTAATTACGTGTTCTACGGCGTCCTCCGATTTTATTCACGGAAAGTGTATCGCCATATTGCTTCCGTGAACTCAGTGAAATATTTGTACTTTTCTCTTCAATTATGACTGTAATATCAAAATGAAGTGAATTAAAACAAACCACAGTGTGTTGGAAACTGTGGAGATACATTTTTATGCATCTCAGTCTCTGATATTGCGTGAAAAAGGTGAGTTTCATTCTTCCTTTGCTATGACTATATGGCCCAATATTCCACGGGAGTTCGATCCGCTATGCGATAATGAAACTTAAAAAATGCGATTAAGGTTAATAATTGCGCGGTTTTTGTTATGTTTATTTACATGAATTTGAAAAGTTATCGCGGTTTTTCTTGTATTCTGCTTTGGGGTTGTCGATTCTCCTAGTGGTCGGGGCGGGTTTGTCGTGTCGCTTTGTACATACACGTATGTACGTACATGTGATTTGACGTGAACGATCGGTTGTAGCGTCGAGCAGGCGGAATGTCGTTCGAAAAAATGGAAGTGGTGAACCCTGCTGAGAAAGAGGCGAGCGAGGTGCTGCATTCATTGCTTTCTGTGGAGCGGCGGAGCGTGGACAGCAAGGAGGCGATAATAGTGTCCATACCAGCGGACCAGAACGGCGGCGGCGATTATGGCGAGAGTGCACAGTGGCACACCCCTGTCATGGGCCAGCACTCGGTTTTTGAGATGGGGGGACAGAATATGCAGCAACATAACTACAATGGTCACCAAGAGCAGGTACTTACTGAACTTCTATTTCCACATCAACGGGCAATATCTTCTTGCTTAATAAGACCTTTGTATATCCATAAAACTGGATGCTTAATCACCGTTGTTGATTTCCAGGTTCTATGGCAGGGACACACAATACAGGTGGAAAATGGTACAGCCAGTTTGCCTAACATACCTGGTACCTACAGTATTGAGTTTGAGCCTCATGTTGAGGGTGAACCAGGAGACATGGAAGTTGACACTAAACCCAAAGTTGAAAAGAAAACGGGTAATAAAAAGAAGAAAAAAACAGAATCTGATAGCGATGAAGAGGTTCTGGACAATAAACTCGAGGATAATCCTGCACAGGTGAGAATTTCTTTGAAATGTGATCAAATACTATTGAGCCCTATTTTATTTGAGGTTATATGATATCAATAGTTGAAATTGCCACAGTTTTAGTTTTGCGTTGTTTGATTTAGATGATCTTAGAATTCAATTTACTTAATACATGCTATATTATGGCAATGTCTTCTGTTATAATTATTTAAGACTTAAGTACCAGAATCCAGCAAAGCGGTAGCGGAGTGGAACAGTTTTTATCAATTTTGTTTAAACATCCTGTCTCTGCCTATTCAGTTCTGAGTAGACAGGGACACAACTTTGTGTCTCTCTGAAACTCATTTGAAAGCCCTGTATTAGCTAAATTTGTGTAGGAGTCTAAAACTAAGCACTGGAGTCCTGTCTTTTGAAAAGTTTTGAGTTATGATTGAAATAGCTGTAATACATTTTCAGGTCAAGGAGAGACTAAGAAGAGGCTGTGATTGTAAAGACAATTGTTACCGGGGGCTTAATCCTGAAGCAGTCTACCGTCACAGACTCAATATTGCTGAGCTGACTAAGAGTGAGCATGATATGTACCTGATGGGCATCACTATGGCGAGCTTGGCGAATCCAGCCGAGACTTCACGCCATAAAGTGAGGAGGAGACTTCGAGCATGTTATGTTTACCAAGGGAGGAAGGTATGCTTGGAGGCTTTCTTATATCTTGAGAATGTTACTCATTATCAGCTGAAGCGGATCAGACAGCACGTAATGACTCACGGTGTTGCACCGCGGATACACGGCAACGTCGGTAAGAAGCCATACAACACATTTACTCTTGATATTTACAAACATGCAACTAATTTCTTGAAGGAATATTTGAAACAACATGCAAGTTCACCTAAAGATGTTCAACCATCTGGGGAAAGTGGTAAGAAAGCCAGTAAGACTGTCATTATTCAAGGAGATTCACGGAAACATTTATTTGAGGCTTACAAAGAGTATGGAGAGATTCTCGAACCAGGAGTTAAACTCATGGGTTATTCAACTTTCCGTGCATTCATGAAGGACCAGTTCCCTCATGTTAAATTTGCCACAAAGAAGCAAGATATACCCAAAGACATGGTGCCGTTCCGCAGTGGTAAATGTATGTCATATGACAAGAACAAAGATCCCATTAGACTACAACAGGAGAAAGAAAAAGCGGATGCTAAGAAGGCAGCTATGGAGGCTAAGAAGAAAGAAGAACATGAGAGAGAGCAGCAGGCACAACAACAGGCTCAGCAGCAGCAACAACAGCAACAGCAAGTGCAGCAACAACAGCAACAGCAGCAACAACAACAGCAGCAGCAACAAGTACAACAAGTACAAGTTCAGCAGCATCAACAGATGCAGAACCAGGCACATGTGGTTATACACCAACAGCAGCCACAACAGCAACAGCAAATGCAACAACAAATGTTGGTGCCTCAAGTAAGCCAACACCAACAAGTGCTCACTCAGCAAGGTGTACAGCAAGTGACTCAGCAGCACTGTGTGCAGCCCCTTGGAGTCTCGGAGGAGGGTGGACAGCCGGTGGAAATGGCACAACAAGTGATACCATTGGCTGTAGTGCAACAACCACAACAAGCTTATATTGTGACACCTGTTTCACACTTCCAAACTCGTGTTCAGGGAACTTGGTACAGGCATTGACAGCCAATAATAGCTATCTAAGTTTCAAGTCATGTGAAACTGCAAATGCAATCATTTGTACGTAACCTAAGATCTCGCGACGACTGAACTGTTGTAGAATGAAACGGTTCCTTGGAAAATCTGGTTAATTGAGACGCCACACGTAACTTTGGCAATAAGTTAGCAAGGATAGTTAGGTAACACCTTTTCAGTATTGGTTGAAAAACTAATTTAATAAAACTATCTGTAAGTATAAAATTTAATCATATTTACACCATTTATATTAGCAATTAGCTATGTAGTTTATTTTAGAATTATGTAATGTGGTTTTCCAGCAGATAACTAAAATTATTTTTATTATGAGTATAGATAGACATTGTGTAGAAGCTTCATGGGTTGCAAGTAAGAAGAATTGCGTAAGTAGTGCTTACATCCAAGTAAACTCTTGAGATATGAGCAAATTAATTGCACCAGATGATGGATCAACTGTCCAAGACTTTAGTTTGGATGTATGCAGAAGTCTGGAAGCGGTATGTTTGTCTGTGACAAGCAAATGTTTATGATCCATCTAGTGATTACCAGTGATGAGCACATGCGGGCCATAAGTTTGCTTGTTGCCACCTAGACATATGCTTCAATCAGATGTTGGCAATGACAGCTAGCAGTTTTGTAGGAGGATGTTTTACAATAGCGATCAATTAAATAATCACAATATTATGATCGACATGTTATTTTCGTGTATCAAAGAGCAGTGCCTTCATAATGATGTGGATTTTGACATAACTTGTGCGATTATAATTTCGGAATTAATGTTTAGAGTAAAGTAATAATAGGATTTTAATGAAAGGTGATGTATTACAGTGCTTTAGAACATTTTCAATGACCAGTTAACCAATGAATTATTTTAGTAACATGAAATTTATTGGGAAAGATCCTTTTATATTTCCCATTGTTAATAGTGACATCATGAAGAAGGACATTATTTAGTATGTATTTGGTTTCTACATTTTTTACTGTTTGAACTTACATACATATCAAATTGTCATAACAAGTGTTCTACATAAATATTATCTTCATGATTTTGTACTCCAGGAAAAGGATTGTGATTGGAGTTAACAAACACACTAAAATTATTTTGAGGTAGCATTGTAGATTACCACACTATAGGTACAGTACCAGAACAGAATTTTAAGTTTCATAAAATCATACTTCTCTTGTATTATTATCTTCCACAGTACAGCAATAATCCACACAGCAATATATCTGATAAATATTTATATGAAAACCACACTATTATGTATTGTGACTTATCACATTTTACTATCACAATAAAAGGACGCTTATTTTAAAGACAACTTTTATTCAAAGATATGCATTTGTTCCGCGACAAACGCACTTAGTTTTATAAAACTATTCAATTGTCGATCAAGAAGGCTGACTTTCTAAAAGCTGAGTTACAGGACCTCGGCTATGAGTTAATGTGTTAGTAAGGATTTATTTAATAAGTGCAGACAAAGTTAGGTAGTTATTTTAATACACTAGAGTTCTAGTGTGTCTAGTTTTAATATGGTGACCAAACATTGCAATGAAACCAGTTTTTAAAACCATATGATTTCTGGCAGGCTTCAAATTCACATTTGCAAGTATATTTATTTTCTTGCGTTTGATTTTAATAGAAATGTATTGTAAGATTTTTTAAGAAGTCATTTTCATTTCTTAAGAAATCTTACAGTAATGTAAGATTTTAAGTAATGATTTTGAATGAATTCTATTGATTTTATTTTAAATACACTATCCTTTAACGTTTTAAGAACATGACGAATAAAAATATGTGTTAAAACTATACCATCGGGCTGGCTGCCTCCTGGTCAATGAGATAAAATAATTAAATGGGGACCTGAAGGAAATGGCCACTGTTAAGGTATCTACGTAATCTTACTTTAGGAGTTAGAGTATATGAAGTGCTCAAGAGAAATGGCTCTTGTACAAGTATATATTGCACATGTAATTCAACATTAATACAATATACTTCATATGGTTGTACTCTGAAATTGGCTTATTTTTTATCCCAACGATAATATTACTTTTTAGAATCAATAAAGATTTTATTCTGCTGTTTGGGTTTCATGTCAAATTAATCCTGAGCCGATTAAATTATGTCCTCGCGATAACAAGACTAGGAAGTAGTTTTCAAACGGGAGACGAAGTAAAAATCTCATTTTATTTTGGAATAAGATAGATGTAGAGTAACTTATGTATAACTGATAGAAGTGTGTAATCATAATCAATTTAAATATAGACAGTACAGAAATGTGCCTAGAAATTATGCTTATCCCTGTATTTTTATAGTGCAATAACATGTAAGATTCGGAGCAGATTTTATAAAGGAGATTGTCGATGTATTCAAATATTCTTTTAAATAAAGCCAGCAACGCCGATGAAAAGCAAATCACCATGTACGTACAATTATCACCAACTAAAAATTGTTTGAGCTCACAAAACAGTCATTTGCTTCGAATCGTAGTGATTTGCCCTTAGCAACAAATTCGGCATCTATGTTCCAAAATTATTACCGTAGGAAGACATGATGTGATAGAAATTAAACTTTTTTACGCTATAACATGAGTTTCAATTAACCCGTTTAAAGCAGGGCTTTGGGACGTTAGGTGTGATCGGGGTCGAGGCTCCCACGCCATCCTCCAATAGACCGGTGCTGAGTTACAACCGGAGATTGTCCGCCGGGGGTGTACGTTCGTCGCACTCGTTCTGCCTCGGCTCATTGGTCTCCTGCAGCCGGCCACTTCACTCCACAATTTAATAAATCCCCCGCGTCGTTCATTTGTAAACAAAAGTCATTGTTTCGGCTTCAATCGGACAGTTTGACGATGGCGACTTGCCTTAGCGGGCGCGCGCGGTGTCATCTCGTTTCTTTGTAACCTTTGCGAAACTTGAAGCTATGAAGTTTTGGAAGTGTAGTACTAAAAGCGAGCGGCGAGCAGCTGCCATCGGTGAGTGTATCTTTTGTTTTGCTAAATGTCTTCCTCTAAAGAGGTACGAGCCAAAGTATCAAATTACGTCAATAGGTCAACAATATTGACAAACATTAATGTATGTGGGTGCCGAATTTCCCAATTATTTCAATGATCAGACATTCACGTTATTAAATTAACCCAGATACTGGTTTGCTGAAACGATATCTGTAATTTATCTTGATTATAGTGTGTGGAAGATACAGTTCTACGCATCGTAAAACGAGAAGTCACTGAACCATCAACTGACTACTCTCAATTAGTGCAAGTACAAACCAATAGCGAATTACGTCGAAGACTTCATAGCAAAAACATGTTTGTGTTCTGGTGGTCAGTATGTTAAACGCATACGATAATAATGACATGATGTAATCGAATGCACACCTTCACCTTCCACCACCTTCACAACTTCCAACACGAATAAGAATGCACGACGAATTCCACTCTTGACGGTTAAATTGGACTAGGCGAGTTTCTTTTGTCCTGGATAAGTTTTATCGCAAAAAATGATTCCCTAGTTTGTATCACAGGATTTCGACTTTGTAGGTATGTAAGAACTGTAGAGAATGAATATCAATAGTTTTTGTAATATTTTTAAGTACTGGTTGGATATCCATTTAAATTACAATATTCTTCCTAAAATAAGAGAATTTAAGAAGGTCAGGCTCAATCTGTCACATGTGCCATGAAGCCCGAAATAAACATAAGTTCTTCATGATTTCTTATATTCCCGAGATCCCAGTCCCTAGCGTGCTACGCGCTACAGTACCTACTCTTACCTATGATATTTTTACAGTCAGGCATTCTTCGATCATGTTTAACATAACGTAATGCAGAAAAAATGTAAAACATTGCCTATTTGCCTCCCCGGGCCCGGCCTACCTACCTAACAAGTTTATTCAATGCACCGCATGCCGCGGTCATTTCTAAGGTACCTATGACTTTCCTTCCTTGCGTCGAGGATTCATCAAACAGAGGTCAATAAGGAAAGGGTATCTTCTGATACTAAATTTTCTTAATTATTACATATGCACACATGGGACCTCTATATAATTTTGAGACTAACAGTAATTTAGAAAACTTATTAAAAAGAAGTTGGTAGGTATGGGAAATATTTATTCTGTGTACCTATAGTCCACAGACGGTCAGGACGTGACGGCCAATGTTTATTGCTTTGTGTATAATACGGACCTTTCTTTTTGTGCTGTTTCAGTTAAGCTCGTTTATTTCTCCAAGGACGGACAGATGTGTGGGGGAGTTAGTTAGGCGTTTATTAAAGCGGTTCGTTTAATTCCAGCTTTGTGACAAAGACCACCGATTACCACACGTAGCACCTACTTATACAAGCATAATTACACCAAGCCAAGAGAAGTTTTCAACTTAAAAATATTTCTAAATATTTAACTTCCCTTCAACCGACAAGGAGCATTGTCAAAAAAGAATTTAGACACGTGCCTATCGTTTTTATAAAATCAATGCACGTACGTTTGGGCATAACGATGCTTGTAACGTTTATGATATAGCTATCTATAGGTATAGAAGGCTCACACAGGGGCGGTGACTGTGTGCCCACTACATAGATTGGCAATGCGCTGCTGCTCCAGGCTGATTGCTATGCGAGCCACAATCCGCCAACCATCGGCCTTTGTTTGCGTTTCACATTGTCCCATCCTTCCTTTCCGTTCCAACTTTTACTGAATACGAGGTATTGTTTGATTTTCATTAAAATTTCATTGCAGTTTATAACGGACGGCAGCAATATTTCGATAATCAACTTAATTGATTAATACCGTTATACTTACCGTATGTAGGTTTCTTCACCGAATAAATTTATGCACATACCTAGTGAGTACCTGTCTTTATTAAGCTGTTATCATAATCTGCCTGGCCATTTCCCAACTATGTTGGAATCGGTTTCCGAGCTAACCGGATAAAGCCGAGTTGCTGTGGTTACATGGCGTTTGCATAGAGAGAGTGTCTATCAGAGCACCATAAACCAGGTATCCCTGGAGAACACGATATGCACTCTTAGACAATTTTAGACCTGTGTCACTCAGCAAGTTTGACAACCTTACCTTGGCTACCATTACAGGATTTTAAAGCAACTGGTCTGTTTTTGCTTCTTATCGATTTTCACCCACTTGTGCCTTCTAGCTTCTAGCCTCCATTGTTATTTAGTAACGCTAATCACCAACAGTGCCTAAGTCGATCGAAAAGATCGTAAACTAACATGGATGAATGGCGCGCTAAGGAATGAGGCCAAAACTGAAGTAAAAACATTTATTTGCTTTCAACTCTTTTGCAGTAGGTAAAACAGACTGTTTGAACTGAATTTAGTAAACAACCTAGTTAAACATAAGCAAGAAGGTATGTACACGTAGCCAACTGGTTAAAATAGCTATTAAATCAAACACCCAGCCCTTTGACGGAACAAAGCCATTCAATCACAGATAGCCCCCAAGACACCCGTCCTTCACCACTCCCCAGCAACACAATTCTGTCTGGATGGTTTGAAGAACCGGTAACGTAAGTACAAGCAAGCGTGTTCATTAACGCTCAATCTTTCTCTGTTTGAGAAGAGGTCACAGCCCGCATTTGGGATATAAAAATTGATTTTCTGCACCGGTAATTTATTCGATATTACCTAATTATTGCAAAGCCTGATATTGCCACTGCATTACAACGAAGGCGCAAATAAATATTACACAAACGAATCTATTGCATATATGTAGAGATAGCTGAAGACATTATTATTAATTTCGGATCCAGGACACAATGCCCACGTTATGAATACAATAGACGAATCGTCCTAGTCAACAATGACCGGCGCTGACGTACCCATGTAAGCCAAAATTAGACATAACGACGTACCAGCTATGGAAACGAGGATAATATAGCTTTGAAAGGTACTAAATGTGTAATTAAAGTGCCTAATAAAAAATATGCTTACAGCTACTCATTTTAACTATGTACCTAAGTTTAGCCGAATAGACAGATATCTCGCGAATACCTAGGAATGGCTTTCTCTTACGTTAATATGGAAAATGTACATGAGGAAAACGTGATTGGAAATCTAGACATTCACAGGGTAATAAGATGTCGGTTGATTGATAGAGAAGCAAGGTTCATAATCAATGCTTGGATGTTTGTAGTCAATAAACCTCAAACGGCAATTTCAGGAAATAAATTGCTAAGACCGACGATGAATACATGTTTTCTCTAATAGGATTGGTTATTGCCTGGGCGTTCCTAATTCCATTTATAAACGGTCACCAAACGTTATGAATATTATTGAGTTTGCCTTAGCTGCACTCAGGCTAATAAACTTTCGTGTGGTATTTTAGTGCAGACGTTCTAACGAGTAATCCAATCAGAGTGTACTTCCTAGACGAGGTTCAAACGGCTGCGAATGCGAAGGTGTCGCCACGTCGACTAACATCCTATAAATAGAGATGCGTTTTGCGTACAATTTTAAAGGATAACATTGCCGGTGGTCTTAAAGAAATCTAAGCTATAGTTAGTAAGAAGAGCTACTTTTCATAGTGTAGCTGTTTGTTGTTCCTTTTTAATAAAATAAAATTAACAACCTTACACACAGAGAGTCCGTGGCATCTTTTATAGAAAAACCTTAAATGGAGAACTTCTGTTTTCTTCCATTATTTTCTAATTACTTGCATGTCACATTTTGATTTCTACAGTACCATCTTCTGAGTTTCACCATAAAAAAACTCCATCCATATCCAGACCATCCAGAGAACCATAAAAAGACTTCACGACTGACGATATATCTAAATTGATTTTTCGGTTTCCTTAGGCAGTTAAGTTTCGATATAAGCTGGTTCAAGCTAATCTTTTTCCTCAAGACAAACTTTATTTACATTCCCAGGTGTTTAGAACAATACGACATCAGCAAATGAAACGGATGTCATCTAAACAGTATCTAATTTGGAAACACAAACAGCCGTTAGTTTCCTTATTTTCCTAGTTGCGCTCTCGGATATTTGTTTAGGACAAACATCTTCGTGATATTAAGACGGATAACATTGATGACAGTATAATATTTTCTTTAACAAATAAAACAGTAGTCAGATAAACAATGTTGGGCTGTAGGAATATTAAAAGGCCAACGTAAAATCACGTAAAATGCTGTTTCATTTTACCGGACAATGGTTCACGAAATGTTTTATGAATGCAAGTATGATTACTTCTTAGCTCGGAAATCCCGGGATGGTACTGAAAGGTCTATTTCTCTTTTTGTTTTTTAAATATTTTCCTTGCATTCCATTTTTTTTTTGTGATTAAGAGCTCATTTTGGGTCCTCATCCTTGAAAGTCTGCCTACTTATGTGTAAGGTAAGAAAATATTTTCCGGAATCGCTAAGCTTAGACCAATATTACAACACAAGTCTAGGATTTGTTTTTTTCTAGTTTCCTGTTTAACTAATTGGACATGTTTTGTGCATTCATCGTAATTCATCGCCTGTTTGATCTCATAAAGGTTGTCTTTTCACGTATCAGATCAGCCGCAAGTCATAAGAATGGACCTAAATGTTCAGCTTATTGCCCCGTTTGTGGGCGATGTGCTAACTGCAATTTATGACCTACAGTAACTTCCACACTTTATACACCATTGCAATCTTTAAACTCAATATATTTCAAACCTATTTACATTCATGAACCCATTTATTTATCATGGAAGGAAATTCCATATCGAGGAACGTACCTATGCCTCTAATAAACATATATCTTCTATTGGTTCATTTGCATATCAAAAAACTCGGTGGCTCCATATTCCTTTGCTGTTTCAAGGCTATACGTGTGCGGGCTCTATATGTAGCTCGTTTATGTAAATTATTATAATTCTATTGAAAGTACATACTTCGTTATTTTCCTCCATCATATTATGTTTCATCAAGAAAGTATAATTTAACTACATAATTATACTCGTATGTTTTAATTTAACTGTCTGGGTAAAATATTATTTTTTCCTTGTCAAGGTCTTTATAGTTTGGTTCAAATAACTCGCGTCTGTTGGGTCATAAGTTAAATCTTGAGGTTCTGTAAATTATAGTAATTGGGTCGTTCCAGTTTTAAAACTCTTGTATTTCACAATAGTTTTGTTTTGGCAGTTTTCCAGATAGGTTTGTGATAGCGCAGCATTTTATACCATGGAAGCCTAGTGCGTAGTTTTGCCATTCTGAATCCTGAAGAAGAAATTATTTAGTTCATGTAAATCGAAATTTCTTCAATTAATATAATTGAGTCAAAAGAAAGGTTTTACAAAATATTTAATTTTCTAAATGCCTATCCTTATCGATGTCGCATACTTACAGCTTTTTGGATCTACTTATTTATTCTCTTGGTGGAAACTTCTTATTTGGAGCCGAGAGATAACAACTCCCTACATGCGTGAAACAACATTTACCATCTTCTTTTATATATTTGTCTAAATAAGGTAAAATATTTACTTTACATGTTTCGATGTAACCCACATGGTGTTCACCATTCAATCTTCAGTTATTTTCAAGAATTTTCATAACATCATTACCTATGTTATTACCTCCCTCCATTATTTAATAATTGACTGTCACAATGCACAAGTTGGCTGATTATAATAACAACGTTGCCTTTACTAAGTCTATCATTATACTGCAATCACTTCCATATAGTTGCTTCTTCTTCCTAGTAGCTGATGAACAAGCGTCGCTAAGTTCAATTTGTCATGTTTGTGCGTTCACAGTTCATCGAGCATTTACATACGAAACATTTTAAACTAACGGGCTCACTCGATCAGAAAATTTTCGGGGGAACAAAATTTTACATGAGAGAATTGTATATAAATGCTGATATTTGACTTGTATGTTTACCTTACAAAAAACGTAACTCTCGAATTGTAAAATGTTAGTAGGTATATGCTAATCAAATCCATCGTTTTGCAATAGGTGGACGGCTTCCAATAAACTGTTCCAGTTTGGTTTCTTTTGTGTCCGTGTATTCACAATGTTTACAGTATTGCAGAGCTCCTTTGTTATAATAACAAACTAATTTTAAATTAGCGGTTCCCAAAACAGTTTACAGTTGACAGTCGGTGTGGAAGTGTGGTCGAGCGCGCACCGCGGGAAGGTAGTTCGTTGTGTGATAGAGTTATCGTTGTGACGCTATAAGATCGGCTCTAATCTGTGTGTGCATTTCGTCACATGCAGATTACATCACATCTCACGCGTCGCATTGAGTGTAGATGTAGGGCGGCGCGGCGGGAGCCATCCCATTGCGGAAGGACGGGCGCGCGCTCAGTACGCGCTCTGTTGTCACCGACGAATATCCGATCCGCACCATTGCCCCACGCGGCGCGAACCTACGGATTTTGAATTTCGAAATTCTGCCGGCTCCCAATACAAGTGTTTTGTGTCACATGTGATAGGAAAACTAGTGATATGAAAATACGGTTCGAGGTGCCGAACAAATTGGAGATAACGTTCGGAAGAGGTACATCGTGTTATGATATTTTGTGTTTTTAATTGTCAGTTACAATGTTGGTAATGCAGACGCTGTCGAAACTTATGAGAACAGGTAAAATGAACACCTTCATTAAATTATTATCTACCATTCTATGCATTATTTTAGTTTGCCTAACCAGTTTTATTCAACTTTGGATACACGAGTGTCGAGTGAAACTGGTTACCGGTGTTTTCGTAGTATTGGTGCATCGCAAAGTTTTTAGCCAAAAGTTACTAGTGTTTGTTTTACCACTCTCAATACCCCTTGCATTTTATTTAATCGGAACGATAACTTTAATTAAATATAAATTCCTATGCTTTTATCCTTGAAGGGATTTTCAAAACACCGTCGTAACGAAACGATTTTATACCTCACCTAAACTCATATCCTTAGAAGGGTTGTTGACTGAAGCGAAAACGAGGTTTTCGCAAAATAGACTAGTCCCATATTATCCGTAGCGCATTACAAGTATGTAAGCAACGTAACTCGTTTAATAGAATCTATGTAAAGGCTTTGTAAGTGGCGCGACTATACGCGCCTACGCTATGTAATGCTTCCCTTTATAATGTTAGATTTGCTAACCTCCCGCCACAGGTACGCGTAGGGCTTCAACTGAATTATTTGCTTGAATAGTTTAGCAATAAGTCAATGTACTTACCTATGTAGTTATGGAAAGGGCTCTGAATGACCAAACCTTTGACGTCTATGCAAGATTAATGTCAGGAGTTGGGTAAACATTTGAGCTCGAGTAGCAGCTGCCATACGGGATGTTTGCTTTCCAAAAAGACCGGTGAGTGGCCAGGTAACTGTGTGACGATTCCTCGACAGTCGAGCCATTAATACGCCAAGGAGGCACTTATTTAAAAAGCAATATCTTAGGCTCACTCTTGATGTTACTGGGGCGGAAATTTTATTGATATATTTAAGTAGGTAGGTACTTAAATGGTATTAAATATAGCACCGTGAATTATTTCAATCATTGTCACCTACTTCCATAGAAGGACCCTTCCAGCATTGAAAGGTGGACAGCTGACAACGGTCTTTTATTCATCGTGGTACTCGCATTTGTCGTATATAAAATTCCAGAGTTGCTTCGAATTCTGCAGATAGCAGAGATGAAGCCTTGAAGTTTCGAACAACTTATCAAAGCTTTGTTATGAAAGTAAAACTTTCCCATTAAATTCCTGACTTATTACCTCATACCTGCTCTTCATTCTGATGTAAGCGGTGCACAGTTGATGTGAAAGCTTATCTACGTTTGAGAGCTGTGGCTATCTGTCGCTTTGTAGTTAGACTGAACTGTCATACATTGCGGCCATCCGCGTTTCAACTCATTGTTGAATAATTGAAACACCGACTATTCTGTTTGAGGCCCTGAGCCGTGGATTTTGGATCACTGTTTCTGCTTTAGAACACAACGACGCATTTGATATAATGAGATATGATGTTTTCTTTTAGCAATTAATGTTGAATATTCTGTCTGGAAATCTCATTTATTTTTTAAATGGTGTCTGACAAAATTACCAAATCAAACAGAAAAAGAAACGGAATTCTCTTAAGACAAAAATAGACTTGTTGATTTCTATTGGATGTATGCTATAGAAAGTAACGGCAGCCTGACTCCCCTGTGTATTCGAGACACTTAATTGAAAGTCAGTCACTGTGATGCATCATGATGAATCATCAGTCCTCGAACCATTTACGACCCTAACGTGAGAATTGGAATTAATAGTCGCCGTTTTATCAAATTGAACTGATTCGCTTATTAATGAGATTGCGTGTTTGCAAATTATTGCACACGGCAATCAACACATTTTCATGTTAACTGACAGTAATGCAATACTGGAAACTGATAACATAACAAACACTAAAATTGGCAGACGACAATTTCATTTCGAAACGAGGCAACGGGCATGCGATGTCGAGTCGCGTGAACAAAAAATCTGGCCTGGAATTCTGCTTCCAAAACTGTAATTAAAACGAAACAAAAAACCTCGATCGTATCTGTATTCCGTGTAAGGTCAGGAACATGTACCAGGTTGTATAAAATATGCTGTATGACACACGGCAGTGGACACAAAGCTTGGGACAGAACTACAGCCGTTATCTTCACATTGTGCGGTGATGCGACCCTGACTTAGATAGCTAGCTGCGAGTAGTTCGCAACGCATCGTATCGATCACACGCGACTATCTAAATGTAAATAACAACACTACGCACGAGTACCAATAGGGTAGATTAGATCTAATCACATGTGGGTACATACGGCTATTCAAATTTTGATTTCAGTGACTGGGATCCACAAAACACGACTTGTGATCCATGCAATACTTTGATAACATTTAATTAATGTCCCAGAAGCTGATTTCACAATGGTCTGGTTGCTGTTGTCACAGAGAAATTCATCTATTTAGCCAACTAGATCAACTGAAAGCTATTCATTGAATTTCTGAGACCGAAATGTGATTAAACCGGTTGGACAACTGTCTACTCATATTACATTGGATGCCCGTTTCGATTGCAAATCTTATTCTGCCAAGCTAAAACAATTCTCCTAAATAAATTTAGCAGTCTTTGAATTGTTTGCTTGATTCAATCACCGACTTGCTTCTCGCTATTTACTCAATTCGATTTCAAATTAAAGGAAACCATCTTGTAACTGAATCCACAGAAAAGTAACAGAAACTCGTTGGAATTTTAATCCATTAGAATCTATTGAATAGTGAGTGTATACCGCGGAGTATTAAATGAACCGACATAATGTTTAGACCTCAATAGAGTGGTGTAGCGGTCTCCAGTCCCTACTGTAGCTGTAGTATCTTTTGTTCATTTCTGAACGAGAGTTTTTTATTATTTTTGTGGTAATTTCATTTTAAAAATAAGTCAACATCAAAAGATTTTATTATGCGTCACCATACTTTTGAGTGTGCACGTTTAATTATGAAGAAAATAATGATTTAGTGAACTTCCCGTTGTTACAAGTGCGCAATGGCAAGGTCGAAGTCTGTATGACAATGTGCGGATGCGCAGCAACACCACTGCGCAGAGACACTGGCTTCCAGCAAGGACAAAACATGTGTCATCTGTGCTAATATTACCAGTTTTTGCAAAAATATGTTAAGCATTTAACTTATACCGGAGTGAAGGACCTAAGTCCTGTCTTTATAGTATTTATTTTATAGAAAAGAGAAAAGACGACTCGTCTCTGTTTCAGTTAAAGAAATCGAAAAAATCCAACATTTAAAATCAGTTACTGTCTCGAAGTGTTGTGCAAGTTTTAAAGAGGCAGTAAAAGCATATGGGTTAAGTATGTTACTCATAGCTGATGAATTTACAACCTGTCATCGTTGGCAACGTAATTGTTTCTACTGCTTTACTGACTCAATCGTTGGGAACTGCCTATCGAGGCACGGGCCTGCCGGGATTAGGGACGATAAGAGTATTATGCGCTGATATGATATATCAATACAGTATGGCATTTGTTTTTGCTAGAGGGGAAAAAATGCCTGATATATTCAATGCAATTTCTGTTTTTATCTGAAGATTGGAAATCTGTTGTGACTCCTACTAAGTGAGTGATATAAGGATAACGAAGTCGATAGAGTGCTGTCAATAATAGTATGTGAAGAATCTAGATTCTACCAAAACGTGAATTGGTGCATGTTAAGCAGATAGTCCAATAAAACGAATTCCTTGAAAACTTTAGATTATTTAATTGAGTATATGAGTAATCAGGAGGTTCTAAGGAATCTTGGTTTTCAATACATATGGAAAACCAAGGGCTCTCCTGATTATCTCTTGATGGGAAACTCATAAGTCATATGCTCACTTTTGTTATGTGCACCAATCGTTTCCGGATCCGTCGATTGTCCCCCCTGTGACATAAACTAAATAATAAATAATGTTTTTATTCTCATGTCAGTCCGATTGTTTGGTTGGCAGACATGTTTTTGTTCAACCCTATTGAATTCTGTGCGTTGATTATGGGCTGCATATCTTTAAGTGTTAAGAAAAAGTGTATCAATCGGTGCAACACTATGTATAGGACAAGCCCAGACATAAGATTAGCTAGACAATGGAATCTGTAAAAACAATCTTGGGTAACAGCTGGGATCAATATTGCACAGAAATTAGCAATAATTTGTTTGACATTGCAGTATCTGGAAATGTTAATACTTCATTAATCCTTACGCTACGTGAACGCGGGAGCGAGATTTTATGATCGTAGCTTAACACCTTTAATTTTTCATTCATGTTTAGTCGTCAATGTATGATGTACGGGCCTGTGGTTCATTACCACGTCTGTCAGAAAGTCCAGCTTAGTTAAAGATCGGTGTTCCAGTCTGTTTGCCTGCATTCCGCAGCGCACTGGCCCCGTTTGCCTCGCCATCGGAACCGAATCATTCGGATGTCTGCCTACATTCCGACCGCGTTCAATCTGAACTTCTATTTTTTGCGCCAGGCGTTCTTTCACAGTATTTACTAAAAAGTTCTTTGCCTCGTTCGTAGCTTACCTACATTTTTCATTCATGAAACATTGCTTCCTCTGAATCATGTTTGCCCGTTCATTGATAGTCTAAACATCGATACTTAAAAACTTACAGACATTGACATTACAATTAAACTGGTAAAAAATACTCTATACAGCATGCCACTAACTCATATCACCGACATCAAATGGAAAATTCACAACGGTACAAGAAAGAACCTTTGAAAATCTCTAAATGCGATAAGAATATTCCATCCGCAAACGCTAAATATTTCATGATAAAACTGACAGATACTTACGGCATAGTTTGCACAAAGATTTACCCAATCGAACATCCGACACAGAAATCATCTCGTTGTGATCCAAGGTTTATCTCGATTGAGAACTGATGATAGCAAATGCTTTACGATATCGGCTGTCCGTCAGTTTCGGTTCAGCGCGCGCATTGTGCTGTGCGGGGCGTTCCGAGTACCTTATTGCTTCGTGATAAAGCCACGTGCGTGTGACGAAGTCGAATGTATGTAACAAAGGTCGTATGTCAAAGGGTGATGTGATGTCAGAGCGTGACAACGCTAGTGTCAGTGTGGCCGCGAGGGGCGCGTGCTGCCGCGTGCGTCGGAGTATGCAGTGCTTCGGATTCCAAGGTAATGCCATTAATTACTAGCGAATCGCGCGCGACCAACACATGACATAACAACACCTCGGCGACGCTCGTAATCGTGTACTTAAGTGTAGTTCAGCGAAATTTACTGACTGCAGGAACTGCGCAGTCAATTTGTTTTCAAACATTGACGATTACTGAAGCGTAAAATCGATTTCCCGCTTAGTTTTTGGGTCCGGTGACGTTATATACTCGATTCAACGCTATAGTGATTGAAGAGTAAGACATCTTTAGATGCACGTTGATAGTCAGAAGGCGGGAAGCGCACAAGCCTGCGCACGCGCAGACGGATGTGTCGCATTGTGTTTCGCGTGTGGGTTGCCCAGATGCGACTGAGTTTCTTTTTCATCAAGACCGAGAAAATAGGCAAGTGATTATGTACCTATTGCTTCTGCTAGTTTTTGTTATTCTTTTTGTGTGTACGGTTGCGCCTCGAAAATACGCGTGTGAGGTTTTATATGTGAAACTTATTCAGTGTGTGTTGTATTGTGTTACGCTCGAACAAATTGTATTATTTAAAGTTTTTATAAGGTATATTTCAAAATTAACGAAACCTGCTTTGGTAGAGTTCCTTGATTGTAGGTATGTGTACACATAGCCTTTGACGAGAGGAGAACTATTTCAGGAATTAAGGAATGTTCGCAATGAATATGCGTTGAGTGAAGTATATCTACAGTAGAGTACCTAGTTATGTTTAATCCAAAACAGAAGACAAAAGGGTATCTAATAAGTTGCTCTGCGGATATTATGTTTGTTGAAACAGTGAGTACCTATGTACCTACATTATATTGTACATAGATACAAGTTTGGTTATAAAAAATGCTAGTTTCCCTCACCATTCCCTTATTGGGTAAGTGAGCTATATTTGCATTACCTCATTAACTTAGTTATACAAAGAGAAATACTTAATAATGAATTGATAAGACAGTAGTCATAACATATTTAACGGAATGGATTTAATTTACAAACTACTTTGCTTTTGATAAATGGTAGAAATCAATAATTGTCCTTAGCAATGTTTACAGTTTTCCTTGGGCAAGTCCATGATTTATTTAATCAGTATTGCTTGATTGAACATAAAATAAGTGTTACTATTTTCCTTCGTTACTTTTTCATCTTAGTGTTTATCTCGTCTTGTGACGGGGTCCGCTTTCTGTATCTTCTTCCACTTCACTCTATCCAGGACATCTTCCTCTTCGAGTTCGCAGATTTTCATGTCTTTTCCTTCGTAAATAATGTTTTTTTTTGTGAACTTTCCTTATTCACTTAATAGTATTTAAATGATAAGTAGAAACAATTCTGTTTCATATTCAACTAAGTATTATCTACTTACTATGGACTTAACACAATTCTTACCTGAGCTAAGTAGGGCTTCAGAACATTGGCCAATTTCTCTACACCACTTAAGAATAATATTTCGATTTATATCGCTGTCTGCACATTATAATATTTTCTACTTTACATAATACATTCATTTTCAACAAAGAAGAGGTAGTTCCGTAGAGGATGTGATTGAAATACATCTCAGCGAGATGCGACTGAGATAACCGGATGACTGGCTATTGTTACACATGTATTGTGACGTTCTATATCGTTCATTATATTTGCAAATTCGGTTTTCATTAGACATAATCGATATTCATCAACAGTTTTTGAATCATTTGTCTTTTTGTGTGACTTGCAAAAAGTTATAAAACAATATTCGTATCCCTTGGGTTGGAATTTGGCACACTTAACCTGATTTTCCGAAAACCACATCCACCAATGCAGTACATTGCAACTGATTGATAGCTACTGCATTAACACGTAACGGCCAACGGAAATAACTACCTTCTGAAATGTTAGCGGTACTCCTAAAATCCTATCAGAACAAAAATAGACGTAACGTTTGCTCCAATTTCTTCGTGTTGTGTAAACCACAAATCTTCCTCAGTTCGTTAGCCAGATGTAGAATTATAAAAACATAGGCTGACATAGATTGCCTAGACATATATGTTATAGACACGCACATTATTACGTCAGCCCGTTAGCAGTGTATTGATAGCATTCACCAGATGAAATAACTTTATCTCGCCAGGGGGTTGAGTAAGTTGAGATAGTTTGGCGGGTCAGTAATAGGAAGCTATCACACGAAAACGTTTTATTACCAAGGATATAACTGTAACGAAGTTTTCTAGACGCGTAAAGAAAAAGGTTCGAACGTTCTCAAACACAAACATAGAACTATTACAAATAAGATTCGTTGAACAGAGAATTTCGTGGACTTTCGGATCTTAAATAGCTGTAATCAAATTACCACTTAATCTGATGATCGTACTATCACAAACCCTGAATGTAAGAACAACCAGATCAGCTAAATACTTATACAAACATTCAGAGAACATAAGGGCTCCCGGGTTTAGATTGCACCCCGCATATCAATGAGGTCGGAATGGCAGTTTAAGAGCTCTTTGGCCCAGGCCACAATACGGACCATTGATACGATGCTGACGACGCTGCTTGCGAAATATCTACTAGCTGGATAAGCTGAGGCTCAAAAGCTGTTTTTGAATATTGAGTAAACTTATTATTGGAACAGTAAAAGCCAGTGACTCCAATTCTTAATGTCAAAGAACTCTATTTTGCAATTAAAATTGTCTTCTCCAGATATTAATGTCGGAGAATGTCCACTAATTTAAGAACTCGCCTTGCTTCATTTTGTCTCATAGTTATCTTTGATTACTTTTCGACCAGTGTGATGGTGATTAGGTGTCATTAAGGGCATGACGTGGTAATGATGTTACTGTCCAAGTAACGGGGACATAGGTAGGTAATTGAGGACTCGAAAATACTTGAACGAGATGCTCTCTTGTCTTTGAGAGCTCTCATTATCATCAATTAAGATCAGGGATGTAAGCCGTAGACGATCGACTTTAATTACCCAAAGGATGTTCGTATCCTTTGACGATGTTATCTGCGTCGAGAACAAAGGTGACCTAATACTCCCTACAGTTTGCGAGGCCGTGGGAATTTGCGTTATAACTGGAAACATTGTTGTTGCAAGTAACTTGAGTTCGTAGCCAAAGACGAACGTATACCTAGGAAGATTATATGGTAGGAATACTATGTCTACAGCAACAAAGTGGAGCAAAGTGCTATTGTACAAAGAGATTGTATACCCCAACTGCATACAAATTGCAGTCTGGAGAGAAAAGAATTTAAAAACATTTGTATATGCAAGGATCCTGGTTACTACGATTAGAATAACATGAGAAGACACTCCCATATGTATGTATAATGTATAGAGTCGATGACAGCATGGTCATTGTTCTCGTATCTTAATTTCCCCATAATACAATGCATGATGTATGTAGAGGAACATTATCTTTGTCATTACTATGATCGAAATCCCGGTTCTGATGGGTTATTCGCCATTATAACTGGATCTAGCATATTATTGTCGCAACAATGTCTATTTGAATATAACGTTCGGACCATTACACTTGCGTATGTCGGAGACTCTAGGTGCCACATATTGCGGAAGTCATTCCGTATTGATGGCCGCAATACCAGGTACCGAGCAGAAATTCCTCAGGAAATATTCTTCTTATACCGATATTTACATAGTATTAAATTGTCGGGTATTGGACTCCTTCGACCGTATATTACATTCCACCTGAAGTATATAAAGTATTTTGCTGTGTGAAAACATCTTAACTAGGTAGAACGCCATAAAAAATTGGCACTACGTGATAAGAAAATCGTGCGAAGTGGCAAAAGTAATAAGTTTTATCGAAGTTTAATGAGTGTTTTTCTAGAAAAAAACCGCCATTTATAGAAGTTGTAATTTCTTGTAGCTATCAATTGTTCTGACATTGACCTTGTAGAGGATCATTTGAAGTGTTATGCAACTAATGAGCCGTTATGTCTGCTTTAGCATTGTTGGTTTCACAATAAGTACCTAATAACATACTTACGATGTTTTATAATGTTATTGTTTTCTTGCAAACATGTTTTTGTACGTATCTTGTTATATTAGCTATATGAAACACTTTGGAATCGGTACCGTTCTAAGAACACTTATGTTTTCAACGGTGACTTCTAGGTATGTTCGTACAATCAATACTGAAAGTAAGAACCACAACGTGACTCGTAACATTTTGGTATAGTTTACTTGTATTTAACAAGCCTACGTTACATTACTAAAACTTTATGTAAACAGATGTTATCTAAACAGTGTTCTGGTTGATCGCGAGCTGTTCTTACGTGGTTGTTTACCATAATAAACAAATATTACGCATCTGTTTTGTGAGTAAATAGTGTTTTCATGACTTCACTCGCACTTCCTTAAACGAGTCTTCTATACTTATATACCTACTTATAATATTATAAAGAGGAAAACTTTGTTTGTTTGGTTGTAATGGATAAACTCAAAAACTACTGGACCGATTTTAAATATTCTTTCACCATTAGAAATCTATAATATCTGCGAGTAACATAGGCTATATTTTATCCCGGTGCGGGCAGTAGCTCCCACTGGACGCGGGTGAAACCGCGGGGAAACGGCTAGTTCGTGATATGTTGCTTCTTCAATACTTGTAGCTACTATTATAGGGCTTGCGTTACATACATTGCATGTAAAAGATATAAACAAGAAAACATAGTAATATTTCTAGTGACACTTCTTAGTCTCTAAGAAATATGAATGTTGATGTTACATGTTTTCATTTACGGAAACCCTGAAACAATAGGTGATAATCATATGTTCTCAGATTCACGCTCGTCTTGACATCTACTTTTCAGGATACGTTCTTAGTTTTAAAGCTAAGACTTAGAGCAAGCTGTAATCTCGTCTGCGCTTTAAAGATGGGTCGTATAAACGGAGCTTGTACCCATGTTTAATTTCGTTTTTTATTTGTATTATAATATCTTCAACTTCGTCGAAACTCGCAAGTAATTTTTCCCAAAAATCCATTTTTGGTGAAGAAGCTTTTGTGGATACATTTAAGATGCTAAAAATAATGTACAATTTGACACACTTCCGCATTTATCTCATAAAATGCACATAAAATCGTGTGTGTAATCTTTTGTTTGAGAACTTGCAATTCTTCGCGGCGTCGGCTCGGAATCAATTATCTTGACCTTTGCGCACGAGTCGCGCGGTCGACGAACTCGTATTTGAATAATGACCGTTGGCAATATTATGAATCGTTTGCACCTTTACTTGCCAGACTTTCAACCTTTATTGCAGTATGTAGAAAATAAGTTATAAAAACTTTTTAGATGCCCATGGAATATGTATTCGTTCCGCTGTCTGAGAAAAATTAAATAAATATTAAAGAAAGTCAACCACCATAATTAAGATTAACATAGTTACATCTTAGAAACGGTATATTTTAATGTAATTTAGGAAACGAGACAAAATTCTAATTAGCACCGCGGCTTCGTCGGTCGGTACCGGTTTACAAAATCTCCGGGCGAATAAATTTTCCCTTGCAGTGGTTATTCATTCAAGTTTAAATAATGCTGTTGAGGTTTAATTTTGCGCACAAAATTAGCATACAGGTTTTCTTGTAGTAAACAACGAACCAGCGAAGCGGACGAGGTGTCCGGTATGCCGTTAACTTAACACCTACAAACAATGAATAATGATAGCAAGGTAAAGAGACTAGTATTATTTAGGTCTTGGTTAAGTCAGAACAAAGACTATGAAGTGGCTACATGAGTCTGCAGACAGGTCTTTGCAAGCACTGGTATTAGACGTTAATGATTGACTGCAGTAGTCTGGATCAATGAAACATGTTATGCTCGTAACAAAACCTATTGTTGTCGAAATTATGTCAGTGACCGTATCTCTAATGTAAAGTATTCCGATCCAGTTAGTGAACCATTAGTAGCTGCGGAGCTCCATTTACTATTGTATTGGTATGTTCTCACAAACAATTATAAACTATTGTATAGTTCCTTTGGTTATGAAATAGACCAAAGAAATGGGAAAGGCTGAGGCCACTTAGGCCTAGCTAGTTAGGACAAAGCCTTTCAAGTCTTTCTTCTCTCTATCTAATGCTTCCTGTAGTGCCGAGCTGCCTTTGAGCATGCTTCGAAAATTGGGTCAACCTTATTTCTTCGCTAACGTACGCCTTTCTGCTTTATGTCTAGACTAGGTACTTATTTATGTACGTACTTATTTGGCAGACGTTTCGTGTCTTCAGCAACAAAATGTAGAAGTAATCAAAAGTTTTGATTAATAAAGAAAACGTCGTTCAGATTTTCATAAATGCTAGGCCAGCCAAATTTTGTCGGCAAGGTCCTTTAGTGAAAACAAATTAAATTTTTAACTTGTAATGTCTTTGTAAGAAGCGTCCAGAAAAACATTAAAACTACAGAAGCCTTATACAAGAGTTTCCCGATGTAACTTAAGTTAGTAACCCATAAATGGTAATATAAGTATTCCATACAAATTCAGCTGAAAACTTGCCCAGCCAAGAAAATGTAGATTTTGTGCCTAATAAGATCAAATTACCTACGCTAAATGAGGGGTTCATTCTGTCCGGCGTAGGGCAAACATATTTTTGGCTGTGGCTCTATTGTGATCAGTCTGACTGGTGATTTAGCTCTGGTCTGCAGTATTATCATAAACTAGCGTACTCGTTGATGAAACTGTTACACTGTAATATGATACTGCTGCGCAAATTGTTCTAGAATTTATTTGCACGTGTATATTTACGCAGCTACACAAACACTCGTTATAACTTGGAGTTTTTATTCAGCAAAATTCCTTGACATTAAACCTTGACTTGACTTTGATGGAGCAGTAACATGAATAAGTGATTTCCTCGATGCTATCAACCAACATAATTATTACTATTAGATCGAGGCATGCGACAAAAAACGCGAATCACTGTTTCCTCTTACATCCAACACATTTTACGACGCTATTAAGTGACCGAGGAACTTAAGCACGATTGTATTAAATACATTCCTCCATCTTGATAAATCCGCCATGCTGTAGGTACCATAAGTCCTTACTACCCTGTACCCCATAATTAATTGTAAGCCATCACGCGATCGCGCTTTTTGTAGCTAAGTTTTATACAGATTGCTTACACAGCAATTTGCTACAAGGATAAATTGCTATAATTTATTTAAATACCTGCTTAAATTTGACTCCGAAATCGAAGGCTTGAAACAATATTTGCCAAATTTTTGAGTGGATTGAAACGCTAAAAATGAATTTACCTTGCCCTCAAAGGTTTCATCTCTAGATTTATCTTAATTTGCGAAATTAATAAAAAGTGATCGAGTGTTTTGGTTTCGCGCAGCATTTTCGTTGTTGGACATACTTACTTCGTAACATACAAACCAATTGCATGACGATGTGACCACTAATAACTTGCATTAAGAAAAAGAAACCTAGTATTCTAGGTCCTCTTCATAAACATACATGAATAATAGATATTATAATCCGCATCTCCGGGCGCAAAGTTCTCAATGATTTGAAAACTCTAATGAAGCAAACTTTTCCACTACCTGGTGATTTAAGTCGACTTGACTCGTAGCAAAACGAATCCTCCAAGTTAACTCGTTAGTGCTCCCAACTCTTTAACTTGACGAACTCATTAGTCAACCGGATATTCCAACATTTATAATTTTTGATACGCAAACCGTAATTAGTATACCGGAGTTAATTTTTCGCACCGTAATATTCAGACTTTAATGTTTTCTTGTCGCTGGTATTTTTTGTAGTTTTGACGTATGACGTAAGTTGTGTAAAAACATGATTTATCAATCAGGGCAGTAGTACCTAACCTACTATGCAACATGTATGTTTTCCACTTCGTGAGTGAAATCAGTACTTAATTAGGTACCTACTATTAAAATGAAATTATTTTACAAATCTTACTCAATCAAACTCTTAAAGTTCGTAGGTACAATACTTTTAAGTGCGAGAATTAAGTAATTAATAAATATTTCTGTCCAATGTTATAATAATCCCTTTATGATTTATGTCACATCACACACACATACATATTATGTACTATTGATACATATTGATCTTAACAGCAGTCAGCACTCATTCATAGTAAGATAATGAGATAATAGGCATGATGACATTGTTAGAGATGAATGATTCTAATTAGGTCACAGGATACTCACAATCTATGATTTAGAAAGAAAAAAAAACTAAAATGAGAGAGCACACGGAAATTATACGTAAACCAAAGTTAATAGTATCTTCTTTGTTATTAGTTACTTTATTGGAGAAAACATTACTGAGTATAGAGGTACAATTGTTATTCTGATTACATAAGTAACACAGTTTTCATCCATGTTGACAGAAGCGGAGTGCGATGGTTGCGGCGGCGACGGCGACGAGGGCCGCAATGTCAGCGAGTTGCTGCTACCGCAGTATGCGCTGGCCACCGGCGGCCTGGCCAGGGACCACCGGCCTCTCATCACCTTCCCCGACAACAACAACTTCCACATCATCACCCCCTCGGAGTACCGGCGGCTGCTGCTTTACCTCACCTCTGTGCCCTCGTAAGTATTCATCAACGAAATAAAAATACCTCGAGATGACGATTACCTACTACAGAACTTTTTCGACCACTGCTTGCAATCCGCGGTGATAATTGACGCTGGTGTGCTCTCATATGTCAAAGTCGTAGGTTTATATTTCAAAAATGTGGTCTCATAGAGAAGAGCCGCCAAGAAACTCCATGACTGCAGTACCTACCCAATCTTCTTTCAGATTATAATAAAGACAATAATAGCATTGGATCGATGTATTCCTAAGATTTTGAGCCCGATAAAATACAGTCTATGGAACTATTGGAATGTGCAGTCGGATTCTATCCCATTATCCATTAACACTTGGCATTATAAACGCTCGACGCTCTATAAATATTTAGACGTGTAGCTGGCATTTTCGTGTTCATTTATTAAGAGGCTATTAGAATAATATTTTAGTTAGTCGTAGACACTTCTGTCTGAGGTGACTATCATGTCATAATGACTAACAATGTTGCTACACAAAATAAATAGGTACAGAAGTCAATCTACATACAAAGGTGCTATGTGTGCGTTCACAGACGCGCTGTCTCAAAACAACTCAAAACAGTGCGCGGCTGCCGTTTTTTGAGATACGCGCGTCACACACAAGGTAGATAAATGTGCACGCGTTGTGATACCTAACTGTAATTTGACTGTAATATTTTTAATTTTAATAACAAAAGAAAAAGTAATAATGGAGCAACAAAAAAAGTAGTATTATAATTGTTCAGTGGACGGTTGTTTTAATACAACAATAAACAGTGAACTGTCGTTTTTTAGCCTACCGGTTGAATCAGAGAGGTAAGTACCTATAGTATGTAATGTACCTACTTATTTTCTTATATTTCGATGGTTCGTTTAATAAACGCAGTAGGTACAATTAGGTGGGTAGGTAAGCGCCCCGATAGGCTGATGATGATGATGATGATGATGATGAGTGTCGACCCAGGCGAACCTGCCTACCCTCAAAGATTATTACTAGGTAGTAGGAGTTGATACATTTTTGTGATGATGGCGAGAGTATGTTGTAAGGTAGACGAAATAAAACCGGTCAAGTGTGAGTCGGACTCGCACATCAAGGTTTCTGTAGGTAGAAGCAAGCTTAGATCAGGGACTTTACCAACCAATTTTTTTTTTGTATGTATAGGTACAAAAAAAATCGCAAGAGGTACTTTGTTTTACATGGTGTTTTATGGTATATATGTATGAATAACAAAATTATTGTTTCTGAAAAAGTTCGGCGTGTCGTTCAAACTAATTTCCGTTGAAAGTGTTTATTAACCTCTTGTATGCCACATCAAATATTTTATTATTATTGGTTTATATTTCATTTTTCCTGTTTTATTTTCAACAATAAATAAATAATTAGATACGAGTAGGTACCACTACCACGTTAGTTTTATGCGCATAAAAAAGTTGACAACCCTAGCGCGACCGCCGAGTTTAGGCATGAAAAGTGAAGTACATACAATGATTGACTTCTGTACCTATGTATTTTGTGGTTGCTATGAACAGTTTATGGTTTCTAGGACTTCAAAACAATGGAGCGTCCGCTAATATTGAAGACTTTGTTTTGTGAGATTGTATAAAAGTTATATTGTTCACACGGCCTGCATATCTAGCTGCATAATATGCATCAGCAAACTATTACGAACCTCACGTCATTAAAGTTGCAGTTACATCACTATTATTTTTCTAGTTGTTACAAAAGCAAAATTTTATATATTTCCTGCTTCGGTGTAAAATGTCAACTTGTTATCTAGACACACGGCAGTGTGTCCGCCAAGTTCGAGCAAAAAAAGCGACACACCGGCCGTGGGTTATATTACACGAACCATTTCGGGCCAAATTCGACCCCCCTGTAACTCAAAATCTATTTTATTGACGCATATCAAATTTCTAGTATCTGTTGAGACCCCCTCACTTATCTAAAATACAAAATTTCATTAATATACCTATTGGTAGGTCTTGAGATATTGACGTCAGAAAATCGCTATTTTTACTATACACTCACTGACTGATTCACTGATTCACTGATTCACTGACTCACTCATCAAAAACCTAGACCACTTCCAATGGTCGTATTGACTTGAAATTTGGCATGGAGGTAGGTCTTTATGTCAAGGTAAAGGGAAAAATCTGAAAATGGCCAAGTGTGAGTCGGTTTCAAAATAATGAAGGTGTTTTATACCCGGTGTAAATTTATACCCCTAAGGAACTAAAACGAACTAAATTTATCTATATTTATATAATATATCTTCGAATGGTACAAAGGTTTGTATTTAGTCAAAGTAAAGTAAAAATCTGAAAACGGCCAAGTGTGAATCACTTTCGAAAATAACGAATGTGTAACTTTGATCCACGAACATAATATATGATAACATGTCATGTCAGTCAGTTGGTAAATCTAGTCCATTTAGTTAATCTAGTTCATTTCTTTGTAAGAAACATAGCACATATAAAAAAATCTAAAAGATTGTATAAATGAGATATTTCTTTAACTAACTTCATCATAAAAAAAAAAAAAAACAACTTTACAAAAATGAATGAAATCCCACCCAAAACAAAAATGTGAAAGACTGCCAAGTTCGATAATATGGAAATGCTTCGCCTATAAAAGAAGTGAGATCTGAATAAGTACCAAGTTCCATACACATACCTCAGTTAAAAATAGTTACTTTTTAATGATGTTACTTGGCAAGTTTTAATAGAAAATTAAATACTTGATTCAATGCGTTTAGTAGGTTTATAAAAAGGTGTATGAAAACTTGCCAAGTAACATCATTAAAAAGTAACTATTTTTAACTGAGGTATGTGTATGGAACTTGGTACTTATTCAGATCTCACTTCTTTTATAGGCGTAGCATTTCCATATTATCGAACTTGGCAGTCTTTCACATTTTTGTTTTGGGTGGGTAGGTACTTTCTTACAAACTTCCTTTATTCTTGTTTCTTTTGCTGTTATTCGAAAAACAAAGGTTCTTTTAATAAACCACTTTCATTTTATTTGATGTTTCTATTTTGATTCTTGCTGCATGCGTCGATACAAGTGTAGATACCACCCGCAAAGTTTGTGCTTCACTGCACACATATGCTTTCATGAATAACATAGTGCATTCTTAAATTATTTCTATACGAAATTACGGTTATAATTACCCATAGAAATAATAACTCAAAAGAAAAATAGGTAGATATACCTAATTAGTTTCTCTTAGTCACGAGCAATTTAACAAATTGTATTTTTCTTTCCTATCGTTCGTGTTATTCATTGGAAAGGCTGGCTTTTATCCAAGAAATGTAACTTGAAAAACAACCTTTTAATGAAAGGAAGTTTAATAAATCAATACATTTATTAACCTTTAAATGCTACTTAATTTCAGTAGATCGTTAAGTTATAATTGGGTTCGGCGATTTAATTATTAAAACTTGTTAGTACGCACGAAATGAAACAGAACACAATTCACAGTTAGGTAAATGTTTTAGTACTAACAGCCACGTGTGAATCGATCCCAGACAGAATTCATAACGAATTGATAGCTAAATGATAGTAAACTCGATATACAGATCAATTATTCATGTATGATGTATTTTTTATTACAGGTTATTGGAAGCAGACATGGGCTTCCACATTATAATAGACCGAAGAAAAGATCGATGGAACTCCGTCAAAACAGTATTATTAAGGATCTCAGTAAGTATTTTGTACTTTTCGTAATTAAATTCCTGTCCTTTTCAAGGCTTTCCTATTAAATTCCGTACAAAATTGCAATGTTTTATGAATGCCGCTTAAATAACAAGTTTCTTTTGATGTTTTCCAGGAATTCTTCCCAGGGATAATTCACGCTGTGTACGTTCTTCGGCCAGCAAGTTTCCTGCAGAAGGCGCTGTCAGAAGTCAGTAGTAAATTATTCAAAGAAGAGTTCAGGTTCCGGGTGCTAGTCTGTTCGTCGGTTGAAGAGTTGTACGAACACTTTGATAGGTCACAACTGACGCCGGACCTGGGTGGGGAACTGCAGTATTCACACGCAGAGTGGATACAGCAGCGGATAGTAAGTTTTACTGTTTATTTCTTTGATAATGTATAGGCAAGATAAACTGTACAGCAAGAAACACTTATTTAATAGTTAATACAAACTTAATGAATACTAAGAGACAACATTTTGGATAATTTCACCAAAAACAATAGAAAGTTTTATCACAAATAGTGACTTCGAATGTGCATTAACATTTACAGTACTTTTATGACAGTAGCGCCATCTAGTAGATCCAAAGAGAATCAATTCTAAATCGCGCAAGCAAAGTTCTCCAAAACATTATCACGTGTGCGGAGATTGGCGTTTAATTTGGTAATGTTCAATGATGTCTATCCTTGCGCACTGAAACAGTTGTGTGGAAATATGGGAAATTTCATACAGCGCTGATCGCCTGTGTGAAATACTGAGAACAATTACCTATATTAACTATTCAAGTGTGTAATTCCGTTTTGCAATTTACTTATTAGCTTTACTACTTTATTATCAACATAGACTTTATTAACTTGTTACTTTAAGTATAGCCTAATACCTACTATTTTTATATTTCAGGCACTAGAGAAATTTTCTACATTAATGAAGGAAATCTCAAGCAAATTGGACGAGTTCATGCATGAGATTGTAGACTGCGATATGGGAAACGACCCGACACAAACCAAAGATTTATTAGACTGTCAGGAAAATAGGTAACCTGAATTACCTGTAGCATATTATTTTTGGCTCATTACCTGCTCGTGAAGTAATTATTTATGAATATATTTGTTTTTTCAGGTATAAAGCTTTAAAAACTGAACTAACGTCGGCAACGTCGCAAGGCGAAGAGTTACTGACGCAAGTGCGGAAACCAAACCTTACTTATAATATTATCAGTCATGTCGCTGCGGTTGAGAGGTAACTATTCATTTAGTAAACCTAGCTCTGTTAGGAGAACAACAAAGTTTTTAAACGGTTTTATTTTATATTCAAATAACTATATTGATGAGAATGGAAGACCAATGCAAAATGCAATCTAAATAAATTTTACTAACTACATGTAAACAAAGAATGAAAAAAGTAAATGAGTCAAACTCATAACCAATAAAAAAAGGTAAAAGTTAAGTCTTATTTTAAGATACTGATAATTTGTTTTCATCTAAGTCAGCTAGCTATAAGCAATAAATTGGGTAGGTTTGACCTTCTCGACTTTATGTCGGTTTTAATAGGTATCCCGTTCCGCAGCCCGCGGAAAAAAAGATATCTATGTCCCCCCTAGTCTGTCATTAAGTATTTTGTATGTATTATTTATTATATAGTGTATATGTATTATGTAGTTGATGTGTTTGTTTGTGTTGTTCTTGTCCTTCTTCTCCCTCTTCTAGGTTGTGATGATGACGAATGTTCGGTGTTAGTTGGTGGCTGTGTGTTCTGTTCCTGGATGGCTGGTCCCGTTTGCGTGCTTGGTGATGGATGCGTGTTTTGTGTGTCTGGTGTTTGTGTGTCAGTGTGTGAGTGTTGTTCTTCTGCTGTTCGTACGAATACTGTGTCTCCTAATACTTTGCTGAGTATGATAGATGAATGTATGGCTGCTTGTTTTTGGAGTATGTGAATGTTAATTGATGCGTCTAATTGGTCTATGTATTTTTTTATGATTATTAAAAAATCCTTATCCTATTCTTCAATTCTAGATTACTGGTGCAACTGGAGGAGACTGAGAAACAATTCGACTGTTTCTGGCAAAAACATTCCACAAAGTTAAACCACTGGCTCAAATTCAGAACGTTTTTATTAAACTTTAAACAGATGCAGGTAATCTTCACTTAATCTTATACATACGTATTATTCTCTTAATTAAATAGTTATATTTAAGATCTGACTGGCCGAAACTGAAAATGGGACGTCTGTTTATTTTTGTTACGGAAGTCAAACATTGGTGTTCTCGGTGAACATACCCTGTGAGACTCGTCAGGGTCCTTCGCAGGCCGAAACACGAAGTCTGATCCCGGCCTGTTAGCCACCATCTCTGATACTGCCCTGTTCACAACCAAATCCGATATATCCATACAAGTTTCTTTACTATCTATACCCTCGAAGTTACGAATATCCTTCCTCTTCTGAGCGTCTAATTGAAATGTCAACTTCTGTATTTTCCTCGACTTCTCTTCTAAACGCGCTTTAAATTCCTCTGCTTGTTTACTCTTCTTATTACATTCGGTTTGCAGGTTACTGATCTTTCGTTTACAAGTCTCCAGTTCAGCTTTCAGCTTTTGAAGATTCAGTGTGTTAATTTCTTCCATACATTGTAACTTCTCTCTTGCATGTTTTGCTACACTCTCTTGATATAACGTCTCCTGTTCGACTTGATAAGCCCAAAACGACATAGCCCGCATTGCAATGTCCATTATTGTATCAGGCCTCATTCCCGCCAAAACTATTGATTTGAAAGTTTCGTTTGGTTTAAGATCGGCTTGTATTACATCAAACTTATCTCGTAATTCAGTCCCACAAGCCGGACAAGTCAATGAATTCTCGGCAGTACGCTTGAATTCTCTTTTGCCGTGTTCAACGCAAAATGCATGTGAACATGTCGTTACCCACGCTTGATTTGATAAAGACTTTCTGCATTTTCGAAAGTTGCACACGATTTCCATAGCCATTATTAATATCACTTTTTATTTTTAATACAATATTATTGTAATATTTTTGATTATTTTATTTTGCTTGCAAAAAAGATGAGGTTATGTCAGATGTCATTTTTTTTCTTTTTTGTAATGGTTTTGGTGGAGGTTGAAGGTAAAGTTTGATACAAAAGAGGTTGTACAGTCCCTATATGATTTTTTTCATTGTTGTTGTTACTTCAGTATTACTTTAATGACGTTGAATAATTAATTACAATTTTAAATTGTACCTAGGCTACTTTGGACAATCATCTAAAAGCAGCGTGCGATATGACGGAGGTGGGCGAAACTGCAATCAGAGTGGACAGCCTTTTACAAGAAGCTGGTGACTTTGAGAAACTCTGCAATTGTGATCTTGATACTGCAACCTCGGTTATTGAAGACGGTATGAAAAATTTCAAATTATTACAAAATATAAATCGTTTCAATAAAAAATTCTAGAGGCAGCATGTTTGAAGACATTTAAATTCACGGTATCTTATCATGTAAATAAATTAATGTATTTTTACTTTACTGGTTTCAACACTGTCAGGTCGTGTTTATTAAAATTTTGAATTAAAAAAGGTTATATTTCTTATTTGAAAACTCTTTGCAGGTCAGAATATTGCTGGCTGCAAATAATATATAAAAAATAGTAATTCTATTTTTTTTTTCTTTAAAAGATCACGTTCTTTTGTTATTTATTTCATTTGTTTTGTTATTTTATTCATGTTTTAACGATACAGTTAAATCGCTTTCCCATTTTAGTAGTTACATATTATTATTTTTTGTTTTTCTGCAGGTGAAAAATTAATGGAAGACCCGCTAAGTCAAGTCGACCACATAGAATCAAAATGCGAGGAACTACGACGAACGAGTGCTTTGCTATTGGATAAAATACAGAAACGAAATCTACTTCTGACCAAAGCCAGAGAACTCATGGACAGGATAGATAAGGTAAGTTTTCCCGATATTGATAAAAATATTCTTATTAAATACTGTTATATATACTCTTATATATTTAGTTATGAATAGAAAAATTTATACGTGTGTTTGCTTGTTTATGAATAGAAGTTTATATGGATGACTTATGAAGAAGTTCATATGATTTTAATGTAATTTTACAGTAGTAGGTACTTCTTACTAGAGGAAATATGGTGCTATAGACGACTTTTAATTCGGGGACCTATCTATGAAGTGTTTCTTTCGGAATTTTCGGCAAAGGGAAAAAAGTAAGAAATAGTATCTGAAGTATACTAATTTTAAATTTTCTTCCTATCAGGCGAACGAATGGTGCGCAACTGGAGTCGAGATCCTGGCCGGGGAAGGAGGTCTGATAGCCGTAGACAAACTCTTGGAAGATGCCACCAGCTTCGGCCTCACCGCGCCCGATCAGTTCCGGGACATGCTGATGCAGTCAGCTACACAGGAGACCAGGGCACTTGTTACACAGGTATGGTATAACGTACTTTATGATTTTGATTGTTGTATGAGTTATGTGAGATGGCGGATGTGAGAAAGGCAGTAGCGGATCTATCCTAGGGGGTATTGTGGGCATGCCCACAACCTGATTTACTTGTGACTTGTTATGTACGCCTCCCATGTTGGTACTCCTTTATTTACCTTACTCTCCCTTACTTATGTACTACCCCTATGTACTCACGTTATACTTTCTTATGTTACCCTATGCACCTATTCCTTCATGTGAATTTTCAACTACATAACACCTATGATGGATGTTTGAATGCTGGATCCGCTCCTGTGTAAAGGGATCAATACCTACAATTAACTATTTTGTACATCTTGAAACTTTTTGTGCCACACGTCGTGTTCCCAGTTTTGGAACGTTTACCTAAATTCTGTTTGTCTGTGGCTAGATATTAAAATAAAATGCTAAGAACTAATTTAAAATGTATTATTGTAAGGTGGCACAAAGAGTAGAAGACGTATGGCTGATGGTGTCCGTGAAGCGAGCGTCCTTGCAGCGCGCGGCCGCCAAGCCGGCGCGGCCCGTGCAGTCCGTGCCGCCGCAGAGTGCCGCCATACCCGCCACCAACCACCAGGTCAGTAAAGAAAGTACCAAGTACACAGAATATAATAGAGTACTGTTTATGTTTAAGGGTGCGTCTACACGGTACAAGCAGCTTGCGCATTTTGAGGCACATGCGCAGGTTACATGTAGTTTAAAAACGTGCGGATCTTGTGACTCGCTTGTTTACCAAAGCAAAATTCTCACCCGCGTGTTCTGTTGTGTGCGCTACATGCACCGTGTACATGTACCCTAAGGTAGAGTAGTTATCACGCTTGCCTGTAATTGGTTGTACATTTAATTTTAAAAAATGTATGTAGGTAGGTATGTACTTATTTTCTAGATACTGTTGGTAAGCTCAATAAATATACTAAATAAAGTACAGCAGATTCTGGTAGGTTGATTTGTTGGCAACAAATCAACCTACCAGAATCTGACAAACATTACCAATAGAAAATACCTTCCACTATTGTGATAAGGCTGAAAATCTATTGAAGTTTGACAGATTGATGTAGTTCTATGTTGCTGCCTTCTGTACACTAGAATGTAGCTACCCTTCTTAGCCATGGTTTTTGTCGTCACTGAGCCATTTTTAGGTATCAGCGGGTGCCGGAGATGGGAGATAGTTATGGGCCACAATAGGCGAACTTGTAGTCAGAGTTTAGTTGCATACCGCCATTGACTTCTTTCTATGAAATTTTGCTTATCCAAAGTAAGATTTAAGATGCCCTACCACTTTTCTTAACATTTAATCATCGACAAGAAGTAGTCCAAGGCAATTATGTAAAAATTTAAACGATTATGACTTTTTACATTAGAATAATCAGAAGTAATTTTAAACTCTGCATATTCTTAAAATAGTTTGACCTCTATGGCGCAACTATTAGCCAAACACAACGTTCACGAAGGAAGAGATATTTTTAAATTACAATAATGATTTATGGACGAAACGAAAAAGAAAATTAGTAGGTAGTTACTCACTTGTGCACGCCTTAAGACTGTCTGCCAAACTACTATTTAACAAAGCAGTAACAAAGCCAAGTAGACGTACAACGCGTATCTTTATCGTTAAACCTGACGTAATTACTTCAACAATCAAGTGCAGTGTTAACGCATGCGACACCTGCGCGACCACTTTCTTGCGCACGCGCATATACTCGCCTACTTGTACATTGTGACTGTGACCGATACGCGCCGCGCATTATAAGGAAACAACACAAAAGTACCAGTTCTGTCCAGCTAGTTTGAAAGTTGTCGGGATACTTGGGAGCCGATTGCTTAAGGATTTTAATTATATCTGCAAGAGGTTTCGCAAAGAAAGTTACATTCGGATTCTGAAGTAACCTGCGGCGTTGGACGCTGGCCATTAAATTGAAACCATTTATATTAACATTCCCTTTATCACAGCTTAATACTATTGAATTACCTTTTTACAACACTTATTAAAACTTGATAAAGCTTATAAAATAGTTGGATATAAGCTGTGAATTGACCAGCGTCCACGAAATCCCCAATTAGCGTTAGTTTAACCATAAACACGACACTTTCTTAAATAAAGATAATGACTCTCTAACCAATAAGTCAGGAAAGCTACTAGCTACGTTTCCGGCTATAAAACATAGTCTCGTTATCGCTAATGAATACACTTGAATCGCGCGATTTATCGCAAATCGGTCGCAAAAACGCGCGTAATCTGCGCTATCGTATAGAAAGTGCGCGCAACCCGCGGGTCGCGCATTGCACGTGTCAAAGCGCAGCTTTCATACTATAAAGGTTGTGATGTCATTATTTAGCCTCTGTTTTATATATTTTGTAGGTATTTTTAAGAAAATAATTTTTGAAACGCGTTGACTCATATGTTAGATATTCAAATTATTTTAATTTTGCAAGTAGGTCAAATAGTAGAGTAGAGGCGTGGATATCGTCAACTGATTCCAAAACGAAATGCCTGATAAATGCCGAAATTGATCTTTGAAATTGGAGCATAAGTTCCAGATGTCAGTAGGAGTGATTAAATAATTCACAGGAGTTCGTAATATGTATAATATGACCATGGTAATTTTATATCGAATAAACCTTACAAAAACGCCTCTTCATCAAAATAAAACTTTCTCCGATTAATTGTATTACCGAGCTAGGTAATAATGGAACTTTTTTTCTGCTTTATTACTACCGCTTTTAGCTCATAACTCTTCCAAACACACAAATTCCACAACAGATCTCGTTCTATATCAAACATAATCTAAAAGGGAGAAAACTGACATAAACCCGTTAAACTGGTAATAGGTTCGCGTATGTCCGCAAATACGTCGTTTCTTGACAAACTTTGATTTCCTTGGGGAAATTGAACGTTTCCACAGCCGCTTTGTAGCGATACCCTCTGATATCGATGTTATTCTCGAAGGTTCTTTCTGGTTTAGTAATAGAAAATATATGAACAGTACTTATCGATCGACACGTTTTAAGATAATAAGTTGACTGAAACTTTTACATACGTTAAAAGTTGTAAGGAGAGACTTGTAAAACAGGAATTAACTTTTACAATAAATAGCCTTTTTAACAACTTAAATCTCTCCTTCCAGAACCTTGTTCTTAAAATTGTACAGGCACAGCCACTTTAATGTAGTGTAAAAATATTCGCGGAGTCAACGTACGGAGATGCTTTGAGCATTATTTTGCTCTAAACAAAACTTATCTCATTTCAAAGAAAAGGTAGAAACTACCATTTCTTCTCCGAATTGTGGACATTAGATACGGGTTGTCTTTAGCGGTTCAACAGCAATACGAGGGTTAAGAACTAGAGTAGCGTAAGGGCAAAAATACAAAAAAAAATTTTTTTCACCATTCGTTTATTTAATCCCCATATTTTTATGTGCCAAAAAACTGGAACGATGTACTGAGTAGATTGCTTAGTACAACAATAACGTATAACAAAAAAAGATATTTGTTTATTGCTAAAATGAAGTATTTCTACTTACAATAATCTTGACAATATTTTCTCAAAAAAATTACGAGCACAACGATCGTAACTCGATTTACAGAGCGAATAAGACACCAAAATATGCCTTCAATATAATCGCTTAAATAACGTATCTTGTTATACGTTATTAACGCAGAAAGTTTGATTATGTAGGCTTAGTTTGTTTCGTGCCAAATAAACGTAAAGTACCGCTACTGCCTTGTTTCGTAAGCTTCCGTAATTTTTCTTCCTGCCAAAAAAACGTAAGGGTGGGATACGCTACTATGGCACTAATTTATGTAACAGCCAAAATGACGTATGTCAACCAGTTTTTGAAAAATAAATTTTATTAAAATGAAACCGTATTTTGATTGACCAAAAAGTTACATTATTCTGTAGCCGATAAATAAAGTTTTATTATTAGTAAAAATCAGATATCTAACTACTATAGATATGCCACAAAAAGGGCTATAAGATAACAGTAGGTAAATTTGAGTTATTTTCGGGCTCTCCTGAGAAGTTGTCATTTTGGCCTTACGCTACTCTAGTTCTTAACCCTCGAATAGGTACCCCGCGCACTACAAAAGGATATTTTTACCATGGACTTTTATCATCAACTTTTTCTCATTCACCGCGTTCACCCATATTCAATTCCTAACGATTGGTTTTTTCGACTCTCATGTCCGTATCTGAAAATAAACTTTGCTTCCGCGGTTATTTTTAAACATTTCTTTCGTCTGATGTCTTCGTAACTTCAACCTATTTTACCGATATACGTAATACGACTAATATCACGCCAAATTGAATCTTGTGCCTTTGAAACCGTTTATCGTTTACTGACATATTATCAGATAATTTAGGTTCGTCTGGGTGTGGAGTTCTTATCCTCTATTTACTTTTATGTTCAAATATTATGTCCTATTTATATCAATATTTGGGTTCATCAAAACGTACGAGTACCGTGTTATGCTTCTAGCACAGTTTGAAAATCTTTTGCTCCTCATGTACTGTAGAGGTACGATTATGGTTTCTGATACTCTCTCTTTAGTTATTGATTACCAAAGTTTTAAAAAGCTTCATAGCAACGTATGAAAGCTAAAACTCTACGGTATTCATGACCATGATTGTAATAACAATCAAACATAACGTTTTCTCTTTATAGGAAGTAATAACATTGCGTAGGTCTATTAAATACTCGTATATCAATCTAATACTACTGTGCAGTCATTCTTTTGTTCTTCAAGTACCGTAAACGAAGATATATTGAGGAAAATTGTAGCTGTAGCAAGCTTGACATGGCTGTAAAAGCTGAGATGCCGCTAGGGGGAACGAGCTTAAACAAAGCCTGGATAGCATTTCCCATTTACAAACTCGTAGCGGAATTACATTAAACTTTCGATCATTCATAATATTATATCTAATTCGTTGCTATCTATTGAGAAATTATATAAGTACATATTTAAAATCTGGTCACGAATTCAGTTACCCATCAGGACGTACTTATATTAGTTTGTCCTTAGAATGGGTTACATTTATGGTGTTGTAGCCATGGTGTACTATTGACAAATAAGTAGCGCAATATTATTTATGGTGTAAGTGAAAGTGCAGCACATAATAATGGTCTGACCATGGGTTTATGGCGCAATATCCGTGATACACTTTCTTAGACAGGACTAGGCTATGGTGTTCTGCGGTGCATTGCCCTGCAAGCAGAATTTAAAAAGGTAGTTTCAAGTAAGGTGGAAATAAATAGAACTCAATGTTGCAGAATAAATAATGTAGTACATAAGTATGTAATAAATAAATGTTGAAAATTACGTAGGTATCTTATTTACAAAACGTAGTCTCTTACAACCCTTGAAAAAATTCGCAGCTACTTCGGAGTTCTTAGCCTAATGCATAATTCTGTGTAGACATTTACGTGAATTCAATGTTCCAACTCTGTGTCAACACTGTACAAGTATTCACAAATCTTGCTACATTCTAGCCGACCGATAACTCAAACACATCTAAGGAACAAATATTTCGTTTAGCACTTAGTGTCGTTAATGTATACAAGAGTTAATTCGCGAATGAATATTCAATCATAGCTATTTGATTTGTAAAGCTGCAAATTTGCAATAGAACGTTGTCTGTATCTATTAACACACTTTATGGTTCCGCGTTCCATTGACCCAATGTTCACGTTTGCATTGATACACAATCATACTTACACAGATTTATTACAAGACCTCAAATAAGTATAATTCAGAGCAAGTCAATAATAGAGGCATAACTGTATACCTAACCATCACAAGATTCTGAGCATTATTAAATATCCCGCAATTCTTATGAAATGAAAACATTTACATAACATTATTCATAATTAATAAACATATACATCAAGGTAACCCTCACATTCACAGATAAATTAAATATCGAATACCTTTATACTTTTATTTATATGCATTTCAAATCAATTAAATCCTGATCTAATTAGCAATTTTAATGTCGTATTCGTTGTGCGGTCAAGTTAATGAAATTGATTAATCCAATGTGCGAAACATCTAGATTCCGTAACTTTATCTAGGTATATAAATATAAGATTTTATATCTGTGTCAAAACTTATTTTGTAACATAAAAATATCAATATCGGGCTTAGGAACACTATTATAACAAGTTATGATGGCAACATAAAACATATTTTGCAAGAAAGTTGCGTTTTAGAGATTCGACTAATTTAAAAGTGCAACAAGTTGACAAACATCAGATTTGAACCGATTAAACCGGTATCTGAACGTCATTACCGATGCATAGTTGACAACACAGCTGCATTTGCGCACAGTGAGGCAATCCGAGCCAATTGAATCAAGGAGCCCCCAGCCGCTGTACTTATTTGGAAAGTTCACGACCCTTACATTAGCCGTCTTCACTTCTCCGGCGCCAATACACTCTCTTTTATCCTCAACTGTTACTAAATATGTTTGGCATTTGATACATCCATTTGCAAGTTGCAAAAACATAACGAAATTGCAGCCAACTTAAATTGGAAATTGTTTTTACGATCTTTCATTGCTCATCGTATTGGCACAACATTATTGGTGACGATTTCAGATAGACTCCAGTTTTGGTAATGTATTTTTTAACGATGCAGCCTTGACCATTTGAAATCTATTCTAAATTGAGAAAGTCCTTTAAATTATATTCACTCTTCTCTACTATTACAAGTTTCCCAGTATGGAATAGATAATGTTCATGTTTTTTTCCATTTCAATGGTTTTACCGAAGAGCTGCCTTTATTCATTTCAGTAAAGCGTAATGCCCTATCTACGTAATACCCTTTCCAATATCAGCACCATTTCCTGCTTCAAGGAATGTTGGCATCAAGGCAAGTAGGTGACAGGACCGATCCGACGCCTTCGATGATCGATCACTTGCACTAGATAAGTATTGATATTCAATTCGAGACGTGGGAGTGTGTCTTGATTTAAAAACACATTTGACCCAACACATACTTATATTACTTCAATGTGTAGGCTTAAGCACATGGTCATCATATTAACTTAAAATTTGTAGAAACATTTCAAGGTTCAATATTTTTCTTGCGTTCGTTTATCGCCACACTTGAAATAGCACCGGTCACATTAGGTTCTTCTTTTTGTAACCATTTACTTATTCTTAGAGGTACAGGTAAGATATAATAATCCATAACCAGGTGGTGTTTCAAGATTCCTTATACAACATGCCCAGCTGTTACGGGTTCAATGCACTCCCAGCGGTTCAGTTTACAAGTTATTTAACCTTAATCCTCATAGATATAGGGTGTATTTTCATAGACCTGCCAGCCTTGTATGGCTTTTCCTGTCATGGAAAATTACATTCCCGATTGTACAGGACTCTGCTTAATTGGATTTGAGATTCCTTTTACGTGAAACTAACGGAGCGTTCTTAGGGAGTGTATAGCTTTGTTATTATGTTCCATAGCCTCGAACGGCCTGGTTACATAGTAAATGGTAACATTCCATTCCCAAGGTGAGCAGATTATGGTTCAGTGTTTAGCACATTTACGATTCATAAAAATTACTTATGTCATGTCCAACAATACAAACTCGACATATAGTACACACTATTATCTGCCACTTGGCTGCATGAATTGTATGTTAACAAAAATGTAGATTTATTACAACCGCAAGTAATTAGTTTAATTGGTGTTTGTCTAAACTTCTTAAGAATATAGGTAGCATTGGTCTGGACAATTTAAGTGTCACGCGAAAGTAATTTCAATGATGGCCTCTTCAATGTAGCCTCTTCTTTTACCACTTGGTTTTTGCCCTGTTCTCTTCAAACAAAAAAAGTTCAGTTATCACAAATACATGAACATGACCATATGAAAACTTCATGTTTACAATACCTATGTGTACATTGCAGTTTTTATTCGAGCTTATATGTCAGTGCAATACCAGTGACACAATGAAGTATGAGCATGTTTCTTTCGGCCGCACCTGTTTCCTGCCAGTAGCTGATGCATGTCGCATTGTCTTCGTTTTTGTCCCTTTTCCGTTGCTTTGTTAACTGTGGTCGATTTATGAGTGATCTATTATGTTCCCTGCTGTAAGTGCACTCTGAACACGCTAAGAACATGAGCTTGAATTTGACGTGGGAAACACATTACTTCCCAGAATGTATTGTAAAACAATCGAGGCCCAGATCCATTATGTTGTGCAGTTTCTATATTGTCAATGTGAAATTACACAATATAGAAACCTTACATGTGAAGATAAAGGTTTCCACTGCGTTATTGAGTTAAAGAACTAGAAGTTTAATTTCTTCTAAGTTATCAGCAATTGTGTAACACATAGCCCTATTGTGTTATTCAGTTGTTTTTGGAAATCAATGTGGAACTGAAGGTGGTTTTTCTCGTCTTATTGTGGTTTTCCACAAGGCACGTACTACTAAAGTAGCTCGACTTACTTCGGGTTTCTAAACCGTATCTATATTTTAACAACCTCGTATTTCCAAGTTTGTAAAATAAAATGCTTCAAGTCATCCGCAAAATCTCCAAGTATGATGGCGTGTAGCCTAAATGCCGTTCGCCCACTTACGACCATATTTAGCGTTGGGCTCAGGTCAGTTAAAAACACCGCTTTAGCAGTGGCGATTTTATGTTTTATTTATGAATTGAAAATCGTTAATACTGGAACTTTGAACAAAGAAGCTGCTTCTTTGTGTCATCAATTTGTTGATCAATGTGCTGTCTCAGCAACTGAATTTTCTGCATGTTTCTGCATAACACTTACGCTAGCTTTCGTAATTTTTGATGATGTTCCAAGCATACTGAGAATTTGAACAAAGTGCAAAACTATTTAAAATTCACAGATCCACTTGATCGTGATATGGACCAAGTATAACGCCTTCCAGTGGTGTTTCTAAAAAATGCCTTCGAATAGCATAATCCGATAAAATTTTAGAAGCCCGAAAAATGCATCGAAACGGGATCAAGGGCCTTATGTACTTTATATCCAGTTTGTGCTTGTTAGTTGGTGTAACAAAGACCTACAAATATTAAAAGTATTCGTATTTATAATGGATATTAGTCAGTCAGCAAACCACGTTCTCCTTCGGTCCACCCACATCGGCCATTCACAGTTGTCTCTGCAGGAACTCATTTGGAATGTCCTAATCTGTCATTCGAAAATGAGAAAACTTTCTAAAAGGTACATAAGAAAACCTCTAAAGCTATTTCTTACTCACATATTTAACGTCTATTGGTACGTGTTGTACCTACATATGAACTACCTGCAATGATAAAATTAACATATAAATAATGCCGCACCAAAGCTCGGTGAATTGCCTTGATGGCGATGTGTCGGAGAAATCGTCAATAAATGGCATATGGCAAAGGCATCAACAATTTACTTTTGTTTGTTTCAAAAAGTTTATCAAAGCTTTGATATCACGATTTCTAAGTAACAAATTAATTTCGATCAGAATTAATAGTTTCTGCACCATGTATCTATCAATCGAAAGCCAAAATCATAAGTTCAATGTCACAAACAGCAGCATCATGACTGGCACCTCTTAACAAAAAATTGATTCTGGTTTGTGCTATATCATTGCTTCGTATTGATACAATACAAACCCGCGTATGTCTGAGTGCTACTAACCCACAACAATTGTTTCTCGGGGGAATTCTTTGCGTTAGAATATAATTCAATATATTTAAAAGGTTTGTAAACCTGTGTATAAACCTTTCAATAGTATTTGCCAGATGGCAAATTGATGTTTATACACATTTGCTAAATACTAATATGGACATAGCAAGCACAACTGCTGGCGCAACGGTAGAGCGGACTATGCGCTAGCGCAACCGGTAATTTACAAGGGTTTTCTGATCACACCGCTATATTTAGAAGCAGTACTGCGCTTATCAATTAGCAAGCTTTCATTGCCGCATTCCGCTTGCAGTTTTACAAACAGAGGACCATGTTGAGAAATCAAAGGAAAGTGTTCGCCACTTACTTTCAAATACATATAAATTGTAACGTTTGTGCTCCAGTATCCGCAAAAAATCCGAATCACGTACAGATGTGACACGAAAAGACCCCGCATACGGAATACGCGTCCTAGTTCTCATTTCTGTTTTACCAATTATTTGGTCTGAGTTTGTACAACTTCTTGATTCTTCTAGAAATTCAGTATTGAAATACTGTCGAAAATAATTCTGAATATAAACAAGAATGGTTTATTATTATGGCAATCATTCAGTTTTTCGTTTCTATTATGGTACTAAATGGTCAGTGACAAAATGACGGATGTAAATCACTTACAGTACATAACTCGCTGGTCGCTTCAATGGAATGATTACAAATCGAAGGTCGCTCACGAACACACAGACAGAGTTTTTATATACGAAACATTGGTACTGCGAAGTATTGCAGAGTTATGACCATGACCTTTAGAAAATTACAAAACATTGAACTTGTCTAATGACAACGAAATAAGTGCAAGAATGTCATTTTCTGTAACCGATTATGAAGATTATGGATTTGGTCATGAAAGAATGAAAAATTATTAACAGGTCTCTGTTAAAAGGCCCTACGCCTGCTTCACAATAGTTGCATGGGGACGTTGTAATCCCGTGTGTAGAAGAGGCATTATATCAAGAATACGTAGAATCAACATTTTTATTTTGCACGTAAAATAATTTTTCAAAAATTACGAAACTCTTTCCTCGTTTTCAGAAAAGCCTGTATTCGGTCAATTGGTTTTATATCCTGACATAATGATTGCTATATTGGACAGTTGCAAAGTGCAATGCAAGGTATTATACGATTTCTTATACAATATTATAAAAAACATAGATAAAAAGACGCCAGTCTGTTCCATATATTGCGACATGACTCAAGCTTTTGACTATGTTAGTCACGATATCTTAATAAAGAAACTAGAAGCTTACGGTATGACACGGTATGCGGCAAAGAGTGTCACACTTATTCAGCCGCCTTTCAGACGTAGTTGTCCGTAATCGGAGAGACAATGATCGGCTGTGCGTAGTAAGATCAAATACTGCGCTCATGCACAAAAGTATTTTCTGTCTGGCACCCATGATATTCAACAAAATACCTAAGTCTATTAAACAGCTACCGCTTTCAAAATTTAAATTTCATTTAAAAAAATATTTAATAGAAAACTGTTTTTATAATGTTCACGAATTTTTAAATAAGTAATCTAGTTTATATCTTAGTTTAATTTACTTTTCATATTTTTAAAATTATTTTAGAAATGTAAGCATTATCTTTTATTTAACTTTTGTACGCCCTTGTGGGCAAAACATGCAAGAACTATGATTTTTTATGTAACACCCTGCTTTGCAAACCTGTTTTGTACTGCATACTCATGTTTTGGACAAATAAATAATCTTTATCTTTATCTTATCTTATCTTTACATTACTCAACGGTTACAGTTAATTAATCGTATTACTTCATTTATATTAGTTCCAAGCATTTCAAGACGTGGGAAACCCATTCTGTTAGCAATTCGTGCGACCGTCAGTTGGGACACGCGAATTGTTCGTTAATTATCGCATAATAAATCTAAAATAAAGTCAAATGGAACTCCAAGACGGTGACTTGGTTGCATGAAACTGGGACGAAGAATGCATGTTTGCGTTAGGTATTTGTCAACAAAGCTCTCTGTCGCATTCAATCGGAAAGAATTATTTACTACGTGATCAGTGGGTTGCCTCGATCATTCAATTTCGTCATTCACGTGACAAGGGTGTTGTGGATATTCGTGCAATACTTGGCTACAGTGCGTGTGTGCTTTAGTGCTGTGCAATGAAACAATTATTCTTATTTATAATGAAAATACCCAAGGTTTTACCAGGTTTGCGTTCAAACACTAGATAAAAATTAAAAGACCTGTTTTTAATAAAGTTTTATGAACTTCGCCATTAGGTATCCCAACACATTAACATTTTTTAAGAATAATTTTGGAACACTTCGATTCTCATTAGCAATTCACATACCATTCAAGTAATTTAAGATGGACACTGTAGTATAGTTTCTTAGGAGATGTGCAAATACTAAACGCAAAACGAAAATACAGCTTCTTTTTTCCCAAAGTAAATTTTCTTTATTCTTTGTTTTGTGCGAGGAGTTCCTTGCCGAAGGAGAGTGCCAAGCGCAGCGGGTTTGCGCGCGTAGCAGTCTGCCCGATGAGCCGTAGCGCGGCGGTCTTGCCGCCTCGCTCGCGTAACCTTAGCATCGCTCATGTGTACCTATTACATATTTTTCGACAACATTCTTATTTTTTAAGAGTGAACTCGAAAAGTTGCTTTTGATTTAAGGTGGAAGTAAAACCTTGTTACGATAAGAAGTGGTGTGCATGTGTTTATTTTGAATATTCTTAGTGCTTGTGACAATTTATGCAGTGTTAAGTGATGATTAGGGACGCCTACGAAATTTACCAGTTGGTGATGCTTTAAAGGGAGCAAATGTATTAGACAGTTTTATTAGTTATTAAGTGTCGTGACCCGGGAGATCATCCTGATGAAGCGGGCGACGTGGGTGGACGTGGAAACGGGCGGCCGTCTCGGCTGCAACGGCGAAATCTTCTGGAGCGAATGCGCCGAATGCGATTGCTCATACTGCAACCCAAACTACGTTTGCGTGTGTAGTGACAAGGTATTATGATTTACTAGTGAATTTCCTATTTACTGATAGTGAATGGTCTGTTGCTTTTGTAGCAAGAATGTCATACCCAACAACAAATACAATGGACAGTACCTATTTCAAAATACATAATACTATTTACTCCAAAACTACTGGCTGGTTTACAATTTGCTGCATTGCAGCTCATATCTTGTAAGGAATGTCTGACTCGGTTGCTGTTAAACAAAGTTTGGGCATCGTTATCTCTTTTCGTAATGGACAAATATTTGCTAACTCTGTCTTCAAGGTCCGTCGACCTTTCAAGTCGTGTGAACTTTTATACAAAGTAATTATAACACAATTCTTTTTTCGTGAGGTTGCAGGTTTAATTGATAAACTATAACATTTCACATACAACCATATCCGTAAACTACAAAGCTTGCATATAACCTACTTTCGTACACTGCGAAGTTAATGTACTTATCGTTGGGAAAAACTATTGAGGCAAATCACCTCTAACTTGAAGTATGATGAGACATAGATGACGGCGGAAACTTTAACATACACCAAGCATCATGTCTCTCATAGATACGCTTATTCATAATTGTGAATAATTTTGTTGCTGATAGTACCTTAACTCAGTTACTGCTGTATTTTTGTTGAGTCATTAGAATTTTCTTTTTATCATTTAAGTCTGATTTGGAAATATTACAGAGAAAATGTCAAATATCACTATTGAGAAATCGCCTCCACGTGGTAATAGCAAACTTTTGTATAAGTTAGTTTAAGTATTATTGCTATAATTGGAAGTGTAGATAAAAATAATTCTTCTCTCAAATCCTATGTTAGTGTTCTGATTTGTCGTCGAACTTGGTTCGATTGCTGCCATCGAACCAATTTCAAACTTGCACATGACATGTGATGGAGAGGTCAGCAAAATTGTGCTTCTAATTTCAAACTATCATCGATAGTGTCATTATTTTATTTTCATGTATAAAAGCTCAACTTTATTCATATACTCGGTAGACCATATGCGTATCGTTAAAATAAACGATTATTGCAGAAATTAGGTTTCAGCAGATAATCATAAAATAAGCTAATTTAAGATTTCTAATAGTTTACACACGAATTTTGAGTATATCTTTGTGAAATCTTTAAGTGTTTTAAAATATTTATTAGGTTCATCGTCCCACCTTGGAATTAATGCCAAGTTACTTCATCATTATTGTATAACCATATAAGCTGCGCCGACCAAATCTGTTTTAACGATAATGCCAAAGATGTTCTCTATGGACCATAAACGCCCAGAAAATGTCGTTTTGCGAAACATTTTTATTAAAAATCCTGTATATTTTAGAAAATTGGTTCTTTTTGTTGTTCCTTCAAGATGTCTTTCAAGGTGGTGAATGAAACCCTTGACAAAAAGACGTCTAGTCTCTTATGTGGGCTTTATGTAGTGTCATATACAATGGCGCTCGACAATACACGAGGAAAGTGAAACGCGAGAGGGATTTTTTCTCGCCCTCTTCTAGCTTTGTATGAGGCGCACATTGCACACGTGAAACGAGCTGTTTTACCCGTATGACGCCTGGGAAAAGCTTTTATGATATTGTTTATCGATTGGACGATAGTGTTGGGAACCTGGTTGCTTCAATGTTTCTAGTGATTTACGATGATGATAGTGCTGTAAGACAACGTGTTTCATTTGTATTACGTACAATGTTGATTGCTGTGTTGTTCTCAACATCGATATGGATCATTTCTTACTCCAATTGTGTTATTACTTATTACTGTTCTTCATTTTATGTTCCATCATAGATGTTTTGAGAAGATTTCGTCTCGTTGCTCGATTTCACGTCATAACACTTTGCCTGCAGATTTTTACCAAAGTATATTTAGTAGCACTAAAGTTTGTATGATTATCAAATTGAGGACAGTTTATTTACTGTTTATTAAATATTTGTAACACAAACAGTTGCTCTACATTTTCGTTATCAAATTATTTGCATATTATGTAGGTTTGTTACTTTAACTTGTCGCGACGTTCAAAATATTGCCTCGTTCTATTAGATATTGATTTGTTCCATGATCTTATCAGGTTGATATAGGTTTATTGCTTTCCAAGACCGCAACCGCAATTTAATTCCACTGCACACTTTAATTGCCCATTAATTAGGTAATTTCATTTCATTCTGTTTAAAGGAACTTTGCTCTAGTATTCGTATACATACCTTATCTCATAATGCTAAGTAATTTGAATTGCCCTATCAAGGTAAATAATTTTGACCTAATATGATGTTTTATATAAGAACTATAACTGACCTATCGTAATATTTTGAATGAGAAATAAATGTTCCAAAGATGAACGATGAGACCCAGTGCTATAATAAAATCATAATATAACATATGTCGACATATGTAATGCATGCTTATTTCACAGAGCACTAATGTAATGACAACATTTTTTTATGGCTTCATTATAAGAACAATACAAGACGACCTAGTGCTGACAATAGCTTCTTTAGTTATGTTACCGAGCGCATATTTTCATCAGTAAAATATGTCGCAGGTAAGAATATGAATCGGGACAATCAATGGCTTATGTTTATTTGACAATTGATCCGATCTTCGTGACGTTATGTTATGAAATATTTTAATGATGCCGATTGTTTTATAGTTTACTAAATGCATTAAATATGTAACTCCTGAACATGATGATTCAACTATGCATCTGTTCAATGACATCACGTTGACACTTGATGACTGGACCTGAATGAAACATTTTGCTACGATAGTAATTTGTAACAAAAGAATCTCTATTGGGTATTATTATTATATTTTCCTGAAAACCGGTAACGCGACGTAGCTACATTATGTTTGACTTCAGCGTACTTACTACATAGTATAAAACAAAGTCGCTTTCTCTGTCCCTGTATCCCTATGTATGCTTAAAACTTTGAATCTACGCAACGGATTTGGATGCAGTTTTTTTTTTTTATCAGAGTGATTGAAGAGGAAGTTTTAAATGTATAATGCAGTGTATACATATAGTTTGCATCCGTACGAAGCCAGGTCTAGTTATATACAAAAAACATGATTCGCACAATAACAACTGAATGAACAAAACCAGTTAGAAGATAGTTTTGATGATATACCACTTGTTCCGGCGTCATGTCGTGCCGGGGGACGTCAAAACGGTTCGAGCTAGCATTTTCTGATTTCTAATAACCACATTACCATATGTTGGCCTTTCACGTTCTGTGTATTGGATAACTCACGCGATTTTGTTTCTACGAGAAGCATATATTGCTCGGATGGATAATAAAGAACCAGGTTTTTTTCTCTGTAACGTTATCTGTAATTTTCATCAAATATTGCTTAAGTATCAGCAGCAATAGTATTTTCGAAATGGGTAAATAACCGTAGAGATCTGATATAGGTAATAATAGCAATTAAATCATAACATTAAAATAGGATCATAATGTCAAACAAGGAAAGTATGATATTTATGAATACCACTGTTTTCAGTTTTCCTGGACACTGCACTGTTCACACGCGTATTCTAATCACTTTGTCGTACCATTTGTATAAAATTGTGTCAAAAAAGTGCGCAGTGTTTATTTATAATGAATAAAGAGCTTGCAAAGTTACAATACAGTGAACATGTTTCGGTTTTAGGCTCTCAGTGTGAAAGTAAATATTCGCAAAGAATCATACATGAAGAACGAGTTTCTAGATCATTCCAATTATACTCATTATTAATTTCTACTAGATCTGCTTACTAACGCTTTATGACAATAGTTCTAAACTGTCTTTAATTGTCCAAATTGACCACCACATTTTGATCTCTTTATTAAATGAAATATTTTTTTTAGTGTGGGTGTAAGTAGTCTTTAAATAAGTGTTGGCCTGAGACGTTGTTTAAAATATGAAAGGATGTTAAAGAGGTCGTAAAGTGCGTCGAGTAAAAAAAATAACCTTGTATATTAGTGTGTGTCTGAGCACAGCAAACAAAGAGCTGTTTAGCGTCCGCAGAGGCGCTAACTACATATTTGTGGAGCAAACACGCATCATATAGCTCAGCAGATAATGTGACCACTACCGGTGTTGTATTTGCTCTTAAAACTCATTAAATTTTATGTCAGGTACAGTTACTTACAGACAGCATTCAGTATCGTTCAATCCACCAAACTATAACTCTCATGCGGTTATTTTATTAAATGCAAATAATCAAAAGTGATGTTTTCGATTATAATTATTAAAACGCATCAAAAAAGATCACACAAAATATTCAATTTGCAGATACATTGTAGTTTTTATAAAGCAGGACAATAATTTGCGTAGTTTCCTCTGCTACTGTAGCAAAATATGATAGCCAATGTGCCTTGACATTATTTGCCGAGCTAGATAAAATATACGCAGATTGGTCTATTCAGAACCAAAAGTTTACCGGGTTTATATAACAAGTCAAAATGTTATAAGTACAGGTTGTAGATATTTTGTTCTCAGGCAATAATTTTTATTAATCGGACTGTTTATCAAATAGCATGTTTAATACTGCTGAGTACCTACTTTGGAAACACGCAAGCAACGCGTGATTTTATCCTGTTAAATAGAGCTAATAATTATTTTCAAATACAAAATTAAGGTCATATTGGAAATCCATTTCAATTATGATTTTCATTGACTTTTTTTAATAAGGGTAGTTATATTTCTGGGCTCAATATGTTTTGTTTTATGGTACCGGGCGTTGCACTTTCAAGCGCTCTTTACGAGATAGTCAAGCAAGCTCAGCCTCCCTCCCATCTCCCGTCCGCCGCTGGTTCAACTTGTTCCAACTAGGCCGTCAAGGATGCGGTCTGTGGTTAAAAATTCTTTCTTACGGACTGTAACCCATTTCAATTTTCTTTTGCTTTTTTTGTCTTCGTTATATCAATATCAAAGATTCGTTGAAGCTCCGCTAAAATGAAATCTAGGTACCTTCTTTTATAGAACATGTTCCGTGTTTAGCAGTAATTCTGCAATCGTTTCGTTTCCTGTGTTTAAATCTTAACAATTATACAAATTGTTCGCTCAGTTCTGTTCGTCGCGGTTTAATTGATAACCTCACGATTTCTCACTAGTAACGGAATACGTTGGTCCGAGTGAAAGTAAACTTATTCGACTTCTGGGCTTCGACTTTATCATTTATCAAGTTTAATCATATATCACTGGGCCGCAAACAGGTCGCATATAATTTCTCTCCATTACAGGCACATCGTCTAATTGTTATAAATGTTTTATTTGCATGTTTGATTATCCTGTATGATGCTTGATAAAAGTTTCACTAATCGCCCTGTTGGTTCCAATATATCCTTTGGGGTACTTCTCTTTCTCAGGTTATTTCTCTTAATCTTAAATTGTTAAAAATACATCGGCCTACATTTATCAATTTAAACACTGGCTCAATACTTGCTCGTTCGATATACCGTTGTAAGCTTATTGCAGTCATGCATGACGACTTTCATGACTCTTTTTGAAACGTCTAACTGCAAGTGACATAAATCTGTACTTGAATCTGTAATGAGTTCCCAGCATAGCTCTAACTGTTCATAGCGTTACATGAGCTGATTAGTGTTGTGCCGATCTTCGCAGAATCAATTCCATTGTTGTCACGGAGGTAACGGGATTGCAACCATACGTTGGTGCACCGCAACTTTTTACATGTATAGTTTATGATGCTATTTCCCTCGCTGCATATGTCGCAGGTTTAACGGATGTGAGCGTCGCACTCGACACAGCAAAACCGTCACCACTAATGTGCGCATCATGTTCGCGTTTAGCATTAACGACTGCAACCTACTGGATAAATTACGAAACCATGTCCATTAGTAACTTCCAATTGACCGTAGAAAGTAGTGTTGCTAAATCTTATACACCTAGCAAAAGTCACCCGGAAATCCTCACATTAGTCTAACAAGGTACTTTTATTTTGTCCAACTGTAATGTACTGGAACAAGTTTGTCAATTCTACTCTGCCTTTCTTTTAACCTGTTTATTTATGTAGTTCTTGATATATAGTACCTACATACTAGTGAATAGTTGCACCACTGAAAAAAAGTATGTGCTTTTCATAGGAAGGTAATATTTTCGATTTCACAAAAAATCTACTTTAGCCATTGTTCCACTATAGTCGCCACAATTTTTATTGCCACAAATTAAAGTAAGAGGAACATGATAGGTAGGTTTTTGAGGTTTGGTAATTGATTAAAAAATTTAATGCACATTAGATGTAATGTAACCTACGAGTCTTAATTTACGTCAGGCAACCGCAATGCCGCAAAGATCATAGCTTTCCTTATTTATTCCCAATTCAGTATAGTCAATAATAAATAATTCAAATGAGTTATATGATAACTTTCATCATTCAAACCACTCGATAAAAGACAGTCATGTTTAGCAAATTCATTTCTCAGTGTTAGAGATTTCGAGTACCTTCAAACCGCTGGGCTGTGAAAGTCTAGCATAGTGCCGTTTTAGGTCACAGTTCAAGCCAATTATACTTACATGTTTCTTGTAAGATGTGATGCAACTGATCTTCCGAGTTCCGTGGTAGGTACATATACTAAACCATGTTTTATTTATTTAGATGCCTCCAAAATTTAAAAATTGCGTCGATGACCCTGTTTTGAAATCGAAGTTCATATGGTTAATATTGTATAATTATCATAACTAATGATGTAATTAAGGTAGAGGCTATGGATACTTAAATTATAAATTATTTATGTATCCAGTGGTTACCAGTTTTTATTTGTCAATGCGTTTTTGTACAAATATTCAGTGGAGACAATAAAAAGGCCTTTTGCCACCATCGTCGTAATGTTTCGGAAACTTGATCGTTAGCTTTTCATTTTATTCAAATGTGAAGGTCGTCTGTATGGCGGTGTGCATGTAAAGTTTCGAGTTTCTACCGCGCTGTCCCACTTCCTGGCTCGTTTCCGCGAGACCGGTTGTTTTGATTGCTCCGTGATCGAGACTAACAAAAACATAGTCGCGGAACGGTATGAACGAGCCATCATCCAGGTCAATCGAATTCGTTTCCGATTATTTCCATACTCTCAATCGTCATCCGTTATGATGATTATTATCTATCATATCGTAACTTTAGCGTATGAACTAATTGTTGGTCATCAAGTCAATTTATTTATTTGTTTATCTTCTTATTAAATCATGGTTTATAAATATTATTGTTTTCGGACCGTCTCAATCCATTAAAATAACAAATATCATCTTACAAATTAATTTAAGTGGAGGTTTTTTAAGTCATCGTCAACGTAGTTCAATTGTGTAAAACTCTATAAAAACTTTCACATCTTTAAACACAGCAGATTACAAAAGCTTTGCAAATGACGCTTACAAAGATCATCATGCTTATTAATCTTCACAATATTTACCTATCTATCAACTAAAATTCTAAACTCCGGGATCATACAATAATCCAACACCACTAGGTATCAGTTTTAGTAGGCACTAAATACAATTTATCGCTAAATGTAACCGGAAAACTACACTTCGGCCTCATTATAACTTTAACAATTTAAGTATCACAAAATTATATGATTACTAAATTATCTTTAGGAGCATTTGTAATTTGTTTGTTTATAATTAAAACACATTATGCTTTATGCACTTAGTTATGTGTGTTAGTGAACGCGGCAACTGTGCCACGCGTAGTTTTAAAAAACTTGCAATGATACAATGACGTCATCAGGGCCCACAGAACGACCAGAAAGTGACAGTGTAGTGACGAACAATAAAGTGCCAATGACTATTGAAATGGGGGTCTCGAAGATAAACTCTAGACCTGCCTCGCCAGAGGAGACGGCAGTCGAGATCAAACCAAAGCCTAAATTACACCTTCAGCCCAGAGTGAAGAGTTTTCAAATGGGATGGGCTCAAGTAGTGGAAGAGCTTTCATGGAAACTCAGCACAGTGAGTGGTTGTTTATTGTGATCAATGTGTTGTCACTAACCTGACATTGTAATTATGTAAATCAATCAAGTGTCCATTGTAAGTGTGTATAAACTGCTCATTTTGATTGTGTTGGAAATGATTTACATAATGTTCGTTAATTATTTGTTCCCAATCGGTAACTGTATATAGTTAGTTCGATGATGTTCATTCGTATAGTTTTGTTTAACATACTACACCCAGTAGCACTATTTCTTTTCTTTATTCATTTGACTGTATTTTTAATCATTATTCCCCATCTCTTCTTATCTCTCAAGAATTAGGGAAACGTTTAGTTTTAGATTCGATTATGTCATCTTCTAGTAATTTTATTATTTGCCCTACTCAATCACCCGGGAACATGTTACTCGCTGTATAATTATATTTTCTCTTCATTCATTCAACATATTAAGGCACTAGCGTGTTTACATAAACTCCTTATCAAAAATCTCATCCGTATGAAGCTTATAAATAGCTCGGTTCCTTCCTGTTTTGTACAATGACTACTAATTATTTCATATCACTGAAAAATCGTGTGATCGCACAACTGTTAATTAAGGTTAAAGCAAGGACATCCGCAATAACTGTTGTTGATAATTTCATCTTACAATCTAGATTCAAGTATTCAGAAGAAAGCGTTTTTATAATTCGGGGTTGACGCATCATGTATTCTTCTTCCATGTTTTTACTTTGTAGCCATCCACGTTCATGTTCAAAAACTTCCTCATAATAGGATCCATTCCTCCATACCATGACAGCTGGTTTCCAAATAGCATGTCGGTAATCTGTGCCATTTTCAATTTCCTCTTTCGTACTCTTTCCATTCGAGTAATCTTCGCTACATGCATTTGTCTTCGATTCTTACTTTTGTGGGCCAGGGGGTCTACTCTAATTCACCGAAAAACGAACTTTCGTACGAAATTTCGCGAACTTCTTACCACGGTTCCATTTCCTTCCGAAATTTCGTACGAACGAAGATTGTTTGACGTTTATTGTCTATAAACCTACTCTAATTCGAAATGATACGAACGAATATTTGAGTTTGACAGACGAAACTTCGGAATTTTAACCTCAAATTCAACGAAACCAAAAGAGTTATCGTTTGATTTTCGTGTTACTTTTCGTTTTGTGAATTTTGTGTGAAAATTATTGGCAAAGGCTATAAAAATGCTTTTAATTAAAGCAGCTTTACGTGAAGATCGTGTAGAGCGAAGAAGGAACCGGCAGTGCTTGCGCAATCAATTAAATATTAGCGAAATTCCCGACGTAGAGTTTGTAGGAAATCACAGAGTCAGTCGGCAATTTTTCGAAGAGTTGTGCCAGGAATTCATGCCTTTATTACCTCCAAACAATGCATATTTCAATTGCTAGACCTTCTGGAGCATGAGGAACAATATTTTAATCGAAAATATTTTCATTCTCTTAACACCCAAGTTGTAAGTATAAGAACTAAACATCAATTATTTAATTGAGGCGTTGACTGTTGTTTATTATGATGCTGATCATCTATCCTTTATTATTTTTCAGATATGTGACAGTGATTACTATATAACAAATGTGGATGTGTCATTTGGTGGAGCAACACACATGATGCTTATATTTGGAGAGATTAGAAGCCACTTGGAAGGTCTCCAGAATGAAACAGTTTATCTGTTAGGTATGTTTGACTTTATTGCATTTTGAATATATTTGTACAAGTTGGGACAAAAACGGTACCCCAAACTTACAAGTTTATATTGTGTAGTAGTTATTCACATATTTTAATATACATGTATATTTTAGGTGACTCTGGGTATGCTCTAAGGGGCATATGATGATACCTATACATAAAGCTGTTGAAGATTCTCTTGAAGGCAGATACAACTTTGCAGAGCTTTGTTAGTGCAAATTTTAGAAAGGGATAGGTAGAACAAAGTTCTACTCAAGCACATCATAACATGCTCCAGAAGAACTATGTTTATTGATTTTAAGAATTTGACATGATGTTATTTCTTTCCTTTAGAGTTAAATAAAAGAATAAATTATATACCTACTTAAAGTTTTATTTACTATTACCCTGTTTAAACATAACAAATTAATAACAAAGAAATACTAAACACAATTAATGACTAACAATACATTAACAGAATCTTAATTCCTAATCACATATTCCTTTATTGTGTTATGCAGCTGCAACAGGGTAGCACTGATGCCTGCCAATTCGCCCCTGATGCCTGCAAGCTCTGCGTTTTTCACCGTCTCTCTCTGTGCACCCTCCTCTTCATATTGATACAATCTGCTTCTTACACCTGTGCTGGCAGATCGTCTCCTTGTTGAGTGTGTATGTCGAGAGGCTGCAAAACAATATTCCAATTTCAGTCAATAGCTCAGAACAACAGCGTAAACAAAATATGGCTAAGACACTTGAATGGGTTAAGTAACAACAAAAAGTTCTCAACTCAACACTTGACCCATTTAATACCATATGCAAACATAATAAAAAAGATGCAATCATTGTTCAATAGTAAAGTTAATCTGTATTCGCTCGCTTGTAAATATATTGTGTACAATTTATTTACAATAGCATTACTCAATATACCAGAGTAAAATACTTACAAGGTGTGAAAGTCAGACATTCTTGCATCAATGGTGGTGGTACATAGGCAGCTATTACAGCTGGACTCTCAGGTTATCTTCCTGGTTGGATTCAACTATTCAATCTACCACTAGCTTAATCCCTATGTTCGTCCAGGAAATTGAGAACGGTTTCGATTTGTTGAGGAGTTGCCGAACCCCTTATGTGGAGCCATTTTAAACTGAAAATATAAATGATTAGTATTAGAAAAGGCAATGGCGTTAGAGCGAAACCAAATATTGCATTTGTATAATATGATATCTACTCACGAAGTTTTTAAATCCAAAACAAAACTTGTTGCGAACCAAAATACAGCAGACGTACCTACGTAGAAGTCGGACTGTAGTAAAGTACGACATAATACTTCCTTAGGGAACGCGTACCTTGGTATAAAAGCACTTGGAAACATGATTTATTTAATACGACACTTGAGAAACACACTTCAGAAAACTTATCAAAGTATTCAAACAAAGAATTGTAAGTTGACATGTTTTGATAAGATTGTAATAAGCAGCTATTTTTGGTTGTCATACGTGATTACCCATTTTTGGCATGAAATAGTACTCTTCAAATTAGTTGGTTAGCAATGACTGTCAAAGGGTTTTTTATAGTGTCGAGTCGAATGTAGTTGAAAAAATATTTTTTGCCGGAAAGTTAAGATTGTTTGCATGAATATTACAAGAAATATGTAATGAATCACATTTATAATGTTACATGAATAAGTAAAGCTGAAAAGTTTAATAATTTCAAGTTAAAGTAAAAACCGTAACTTAGTTTAGTCGACATCATAAAAGCCCCACACAATATTATAGATTCCATTCGTTCACGAAAATTGTCTATGGTTCCGAACTTCGTATGCGCATCCGAAAATGAAATAGAGTAGGGTCACTAACGAAACTTCGTTTGAATTTCGTTCGATATCGAAGTTTCGTTTCGTTGAATTAGAGTAGACCCCCAGGCCAGTGTTCTGATCCATCGAGGACATCAGCATTTTGTACTATTCAAAGATTAAAAATTTGAAGGACTTATAGTATGGAAATAACTGTTAATGTTTTGAAAATAGCCATCATATATTTAATCCTACACCGTTTATATAGGAAGCTACAAGAAAAGGGAATATAAACAAATATGCAGCTTATGAATATTATAAAACTAGAATACATCATATACAAATATATGATCATTCTTAGAAATGTCTTTGTTAGAAATTGCGAATGAATATCAATATGATGCAGTCTTTAAATAGTAGATCGATAAATTAATGCCATAAGTCAGCCGTTAAGAACCTATTTACTATTTAGATAAAAGCTTGTACCTACTACGTGCTCTGTTGACTGTGCCAATCATTTACTGCGTTTATGATGCATGCTCCTTCTGAGAAATCAAATAATAAAGATGTTATACATATATTAAATTCCCTCTAAAGTAACATGAGTTCCATGTACAATGATTACAGTAACGGTCGCCGTAACGGGAGACCGTCCTAGTTACACCACGCACTTGCGCAAGCACAGCTCTTGTGCCTGGGAATTTATTGAGAAAATTGCGTTTTGGTAACACATCAAAAGTAAAAGTAGTGCCAGTTCAACTTGCTTGCAGTACATTTACATTCATCACTGTATTCTTGTTTCATTTTGAGATTCGGATCTCTAGCTGTGGTCGAAATCTGGACCTTAAAATAAAATGTTAGGAGAGAATTTCTTAATTCTATAAGTAGAAGAAAATCCTGACACTGGCAAAATCAGAAAATCTAGGTATAAACAGTCACATCCCTAATTGCAGTTTTACGGATATAAAAACTGGTCACATGTTTAAGCTTATGATAATGCATCATGACTTTAATACTTGACCTTGCTTTACTTTAGAATGTTACGTTATGCATAATAATAAGATTGAATAACTAGCTTCTTATATTATGCACCGCCTACTTTGATTGGCAAATATTGCGGAAGTGAAAGACAACGCCTAAGTAATCATTGTAGCAGTAGCTAAGTAGGGAGGATTGTTCTTAGCAAAATGGAGTTTGTGCCCAATCTTGACAAAATGTTACAGAGATCCGACGAGATGAGATTGGAATGTGTAGTTAAATTGAATATGTATAACACGGATACATTGTGTTTGTGTCCCATTTTCAGGCACTCGAATATGTGGAGGCACATACCTATGTATTGTGATTTGTTTTAGGGAATATTTGTCATACTGTCAAAGTAAACCCCTTTTTTCGTACTTCTAAAATATAAATATAAGAAGAATTAAAATAAGATTCAAACTCATCAATTCTAACTAAAAGTGACTGCAAGATTATTCTTGGTAAACTCATATTTAAAAAAAAAATCACTGTAACACTAAGTTCATCAAGTGCACAGTGAATCACAGCATACCTACGAGACACGAGCAGGCGGCGCGCGGCAATTGAACGCATAATATGGTCAATCAGTTCAAGTGCATTTGCTGTCGAGGGTCATGGATTAATAAAGCCGACATATTTTCATTTACACCGCATCAAATGCAATATATGATACCTACATACACCGAGATCAATCTGGAATGCCAATTTTATACGGTAGATATATCACCTCGACTTTTAAGTAGGTGAATAGACTAGATACATTGATTCGCGTAACTCCTATTATGTTACTGAATTATGTAAATAGCAATTGATACGAATTTATAACTATCGATTGCAACTACAGTGCAAAACATTAAATTACAAAAATAATAATGGTTTTGGAAATGCCTTGACTTTTCACGCTAAAGTTAAATGTAACGACTCTGACATTTGAAAAAATGTCTGGCTTTAAAGTAGGGTTATTTCATTGAACGTTTGTAATCTAGAGCGAATACCACCCCTAATCTATTTATATTTCAAAAACTTCGTAGGCGACAATTTTCTGGAAAATGTTTGGAAGAAAATAACGTAAAACTACTTTCATATGAGATTGGTTTTAAATTTCCAAGCTTACGGAGGGATCTTGCCAAAGGGCAAAGGGCTCCTGAAGGACACACATATCTCAGCTTTATGAATAAACTATTTATTACATGATTTTATACATAACATAAAGTAGTGTTAGCAATTTATGAATCATTTAATGGGTAGGATATGACACGATTAACCACCATGACTGTCAGAGCCAATACAAATTTAAGATCATTGGTTTATTAATGTTAAAGCCAAAAATGTTAGGCACGCCAGATTTACCATTAATGTCACGTCCGCCAAACTCTCAAATACAAACTAATAATATTTCCTCAGCACGTGCTCAAACTCATGTCCGTCCGACCCAAACAAAACAAAGGACATCCACAGATGTTTCGGAGAAACAAGATAAAAACGAATAGAATAAACCTCCGCTTGAATACTTCAGATCAATAGTGTTGAGTACAAAACGTTTAGAAAGAGACCCTTACAGCTTCGAAGATGTTGGCAGGTGGTGGTGGCCTACAAACACAAGTGTGCGCGTGTAGATGTATACTCACACATAGACGGTGGGTGCCCATACAACGTGCTTGGTGTAGTGATGCCTGGCGCACGTAGCTGCACGCCGCCCTTTATTACCGTTGTAGGTACAACCGACAGGAATACTGCTCTACTTCGTCATATTACAACTTTGTTTTGGGCGCGTTCAAAATTCTTAAAACATTGATGGCATCTTTTGCAACTACTCAAATTACAAAAAATATTATGTAAGGCAATAATGCTAAACGCACCAATCTGTTTTTCACAATACGCCTAAGCCATAAAGCTATTCTAGAGAATAAACGTTAACCTCACATATATTTCAAATGCATGCATATTGCAGTTTTCGTAACATGCGATTTCATCAGCTGTGTCAAGTTGTACGTATTTCAAAAGCGATGTTTAAAATTTCGTAAACAGCTATTAAATTGCGGTTCCAATACTTTCAATTCTTAAGATGAGACATTTCGTTACTCTATTTTATTTCTTAATCTTTAAAAATAGCACGTGCTATTTAGTTTGACGCCGTTCCATCCGGTAGTATCTAGAACTTTGCATCTTCCTATTCCAGCGTAATATCAATAAAATTCATCAACGACACTCCATAGTTAAAAAGCTTGACAGCTAACCGTCCGTCGTCGATGTCCCTTTTATCGCCGTATAAATAAATAAAGTAGAGCATCTACCGTGCCAGTTTCACTGCACAAAAGTGGAGGCAACAACTTTTTTTTACGGTCCCAACGTATTCCCGCGGCCCCTTCTCATCCCGGCCCAGTGCCATCAGTTCCTTATTCTTACACACGTTTAACAGACACTGACACCATGTGCTCGAGTTCAACTTACAACAAAGTGATTGCGCTTAAAACTATTTTAAAACAGACTTTACAGTGGACAACATAATCATTTAAGTGACTTCGAGACCAGTGCAACTAGTGTTTGTGTTCTGTGATAACAGGTTAATCCATTAATTATGGAAACATTAAACGTTGTGCTCAAAACTGGATATAAGATTGTTAAAGATTTTTCAGAACAACACAAACCTGTAAGTTCTTTATTGGCTGCGCATTTAGTGCATAGTCTCGGCAAAAAAGCTAGTATTTATTGAAATTCATCAAGAACTGACTTGTTATTATTACATTGAAAATGCTTTAAATTAAACTCAGTAGTTCATACCTATCTATAACGAAACTATTGTTGATCCGTGAAATACATTGTGGCTTAAATAATTTGCTGGCGGCTTAATGTAAACTATATTACAAATCTTCTACTTGATAATATTATTACATGATTGGACCTAGTATCACAGAAATTAATTTGGATCGAAAGAATCTTTTTGGTACCCACACATGCTAGAAACTAAACTCTTTCGATTGCACTGCACGTATACAACCTGTGCTATCCTGCCATTAAATATTTTTAATTATTTTTTTACGTAATATCAGGGATATTGTCAGTGTCAACTTCGCATGGTAACATCATGGTAACAACAACAAAAATGGCAAAAAGTAACGTGTCTCAAAGTATTCATAGAAAAATTACGATTTAAGTGTAAAAATAAACACAAACAAATTCTCTGATACGAAACAATTCCTCAGTATATTAATTTATAATTTTGTTGAGTTTTAGTGCATTTTATGGTTTTTCAGAGGTACAACTTCCTAAAATTCAGATGTAATATTGTGAACACAAACTATCTTTTACATGCCAACGTATTCTAAATAAATTCATGCATAATAACTTGTTGAAAACTAATTGATTGACATGAACTAGTCGCTTGTTTATTTAGGTATTAAAGCAGACCAATACATATTTATTTTTTAACACTTGGTTTGCACACCGCGTCTTTTATTTGGGTTAATGTAACTTTCTATTAGCAGAGGAATTTCTGGAATCTGTCCACCACTTCCAAAGAAAATCTTATTTAGTGATAAGAAAACACCATCAGTGTACAATATCTTCAGTTTTATTGACCAATTCTACTTCTTATTCACCATCTTTAATTTTAAATATTACCTATATAATGTGTCTTCTAGAATTAAACATACCTACTAAAGATTTTCTTCGTTTTCTTGGTGCTGTAATAGAATCTAGGACTTAGCTTTTATGTGGAATAGACCCTTGTAGTAAATATTTTATATACCTAAATAATCCAGCATTAATCATACCCAAGCATTAATTTCTAAATAAAGTATAAAACGTAACCAGTGTTTAGTTTTGTTTTAACCACTTTGTGTGGTAAATCAGAAGTCATTGTTTTCTGTCAAAATCATAGAGCATTGGATTTAACCGTAGCATTGCTCAACAGATGGAGACGTCGGGAGGGTCAGAGAGTTCTGGCGGAGAAGATGCAGAGGCGCGGCGGTCGCGGCGCGGCCATGTGCTCGCCGAGCTCATGCAGACCGAGCGAGTCTACGTGCAGGAGCTCGGCTCCATACTAGCTGTGAGTATCCCCACAACTATCAACCAATGCAAATGTTAGTAAACACCACCGCAGCTGACGAATCACTGCCGGCCACATTTTTTGCCGCAACACATGTCAGGATAGAGGATGTAACTCATTTCATTTAAAACGGATGCTCACTGTTTTTGTCGCATGACGTCATCCGCCAAAATGTCTATCTATAAAAACCAAGACCGTTAACCTTTCGAACAAACTCTCTTAATATTCATATGTACACAGTGTCAGAATTGGAATACAAAGCGAAAGCAAACACACCTTTCTCTGGTGCCAGGACCACGTAACACAACCCAACAGCGAAGTTGGTCTGCCTAATATAGCCAGGCTATTAAATGTCCAATCTATTCAATGGAACTTTACGACTATATACTGTCATAACAGGCATATACAATACACTACAGGTAGGTTCCTGAGGTGTTTGCATCACAATACTATTCAAATAGATCATATGTAATAATATATAAGTTCCTGTTATACATAGCTACTCAATAATTAAATAAAACAATACGAAGGCCAGGCATTACTTCTAAAAACAATCGATGTTATTTAGATCGAATCATCGCTCTGTCACGGTAGATTAGTTCCAATAAAACGTACATATCTCCATGCCATCGCCGCGCTCTGAAAAACAAATGTGCCACTACCATGTATGTGGTGCGTGCGCTAAATGTTTGTGTCCTCCCGGCGCACTGGCCGCGGGCGAGGCGGCTCAGTACGTCTATCTAGTGCACTGGATGCACCGCACGCAACCGACTGCGTCAGCCCCTCGAGCGGAACGCAATGCATGCTACTCATTCGCAAACTGCACGCCAGTGCAGGCTCTCGGCCGCTTGTTACACTTCGCCACCCTCTGCACCATGAAATATGGAAAATACGACCTCCATAAATCTTCCGCGAATCTCAGCGTCGGCACTTCCTACTCGTGGTACTATAAAAAAAACGATAACCCCACCCCGCGGAAGAAGAAACGACTTACTAGAGCCGCGTCTGACTCCACACTCTTCAGTGACTACGCTAACCAAATATCTCTGTTTGAAAGAGGCAAGCTCCGAAACAAAAAGTGCAAGAAGTCAGTGAGTGATGTTGGAAAAAGCAGTCGTGTTAAATATAATCCGCGTAATATTAAACCAGTGCGTATGGACCCGTTCACGGGTAACTTCTTTTACGGCAAAACACTACCCGGTTATGAGTACACGCAAAAAAGTGAGGAAAAAATAACTTACTTACCGGATTCCGACGCGGTCACTGCCTCCGAGGACACTACCGGCGAATCTCTCACGACCACTGCGCCTACAGTACTCGACGTTCCGGAACTGGTGAAGAATCCTTTGTACGGCTGTCGTGATGTAGATCTGTCCTCGCCTGATTATATGACTAATTCAGAACTTTCCAAGGATTCGCAGCTTAAGTCATCCAGTTGTACTGAGTTAAGGAATACAATGGGAAGTAGTAAAGGCTCCGAAGATATATTATCAAGCATCCTTAAAGATTATAAAAGAATAATGAAAGAGTGGAACCATACGATAAAAGATCATTGTTCTTCGATCTCCCACTGCACACATAGCAGTAAACGAGCTTCTACGATGTGTAGGACTAGTAACACCGATAGCTATGTACGAAGCTTACATTCTACCTTGTCATGTAGGAAACCAACCAAATGCCTTAAATCAACTAATAATAACCATTACAGTTATGCATATGCCTCAAAACATTGTAACAGAAATCAAAGCAAAAATCATGACAAACTAAAAACACAAAGCTTGAATCGTAACCAAACTCTAAGTAACTGGACGGAGACGCTACAGACTTTAAAGAAAAAGACAATGTTTTGGAAAATCAATCACAGTTTGACGGCATCGGAATGTAAATGTTTAGAAGCCATTTATGAAGACTACGATAGACGCTTGCAGGACTGGTGTGATACTATTAGTCATTGTTCGTCACTTCTCAACCCGGTAGTCTAGTATATAATATGAATAACATAAAATAATGTTTGAATTACGTAGGCTGCAGATAAGATAATAATTTATATTTTATTAATTATTTCAGGGGTACAAAGAAGAGATCGAAAAGCCAGAAAATCAGCACTTGTTGCCTGCAGCACTAGTGGGCCAGGCCGACGTATTGTTCGGCAACCTACACGAACTGTTCACATTCCACCAGGACGTGTTCCTCAAGGATTTGGAAAAGTCGATATCTGCCACGGAACTCGTTGCCTTATGTTTTGTTGAAAAGGTATGTCTATCTTTTGTTCAATACTTCGTTCATTCTTGATATGAAAAATTTGGAATGTAGTATTGCTTCGAATGCAATTTTAGACCTTCATAAGCCGGTTTCCTGTATTACGAAATAGCAGCCCGGATCGGGAAACTTGCAGTTTACTTCCTTTAACCTTTCCGTTTCCACTTAAGATGGCCCTTTCACATTTAACTTGTTTTTTTCTCAATAATTTGAGTCATCGTCATCGTCAATTTTATTTCTGACCTGAAAGTTAGATACAGGCCTCTTCTTATGGAGTTAGAAAATTTGTATGGTATCGTCTAAGGCTTTTTGAATACCGAATACTAACAATAGAACCTTATTTGTTGTCAGAGGGACACATTCTTCCGGCTATACAGCTACTACTGCCAAAACATCCCGCGGTCGGAGCGACTACGCGAGACACTAGTGGACACACATCTATTCCTGCAAGCATGTCAGTTGCGCCTTGGACACAAGCTGCCACTAGCCGCCTACCTTCTCAAGCCTGTGCAGCGGATAACCAAGTACCAGCTACTGCTAAAGGTACGAACCCCCGCGATCTGTCTTGATCAAATCTGCCTTTTACAGGAAAATAGGGGCCAACAGCAATACGTCTCCTGAATGAGTAGGTGACATTGGTACATAGTGATAAAATACTAAAACTTTCTTATTTATTAATCTTTAAAACTAACAATTCTAATAAAAAAGCAGTCTTGAAAGTTATTGATTACACGTAAAGAGAGATTTCCGCATTAAAGCCAAGATTCTAAGAAGCTTCTAATAGCTTATTCAATTTACCCATCTCCTGTTTTCTCACGATTGGTGCAATCAACCAAACTACAAATTACACGTCCATATTGCTCTGTTTACCTTTCAATAAAATATCGAAATATACATTTTTGATTCATACGATTATATTTACTAGAACTATTTATCTATTTCGCAGGACCTACTCCGGTATAGTGAATGCGGATCAATGACTACAGGCCTGCAGTCAGCACTGGACTGTATGCTCGTCGTACTCAAGTGCGTCAATGACTCCATGCATCAGATCGCCATTACTGGCGTCCCGGTGAGTTCTAAACCTTATGTTTTTACCCATTGATACTATTTCATCATCATGATCAGTCTTTTTATTGTCCTACTGTTGGACACAGGCCTCCTCTAGATTGATTGAAAGGAGGATTGCTCAATGCGGATTGGTGATGTCAGATTTTATTGTCCAGGTTTCCTAGACATGTTTACTATTACACTAGTTTGGGCTATTTAACTAAAACTAATCAATCAATTTTATATTTGCAAAATAATATTAGACACAATCATAGTTGTGAGTTAAACCGCGGAAACAGTTATTAATTTTCACGCTAATAATATGGCTAATAAGGCATACATTAGCGTACAAAATAATACGAAATCAAGGTACAGTTAGTGAAGCGTGTGATTATAGAGCAGAGGATTAGCTCATTAGCTTATGCATGTTTGCAGTTTGCAGTACAACATGCAATACAGTTATAACTCAATTACATGTCGGCAACTGCCGCTTTCGTAAGATTGATAGCCTACCAGAATACTGATTTTCTTATGAAAAAGTGACTGATACAACTTAGTTTAATTTTCCGTGTACGTTGTAAACAAAAAAAAAAGTAAAGTTACCTATATTACGGACTTGGTGGAAACCCAACCGTACTTTTGTATTGTGTTTATACATAGCTATTCTTCTGTACTCTACATTTTATTTTCCAAGTTCTCATTATATTTACACCATGACCTATATTATTGTGATTTCCATGTTCTCAGCTGGACATAAGCCAGCAAGGCGAGCTGCTGATGCAGGGCTCGTTCCTCGTGGTGTCGGAGAACAAGCGTGACCTGCGCTTACGCATACGACCGCGTCGCCGACACATCTTCCTCTACGAAAAGGCCATGCTATTCTGCAAGCCTGCTACCAAGAACAGTCACAATAAAGCGACATACCATTTCAAACATGACTTACAGGTAAAATAAGTATTTTCTTTGTTATTTTCGAATTTTTGGTGTTCAGTCAAGTGTCAAAAGTGTTGGTAAAGTCGTGGTGGCCTAGTGGGCAAAGAACCGACCTCTCGAGTATGAGGGCGCAGGTTCGATTCCAGGTCAGGCAAGTACCAATGCAACTTTTCTAAGTTTGTATGTACTTTCTAAGTATATCTTAGACACCAATGACTGTGTTTCGGATGGCACGTTAAACTGTAGGTCCCGGCTGTCATTGAACATCCTTGGCAGTCGTTACGGGTAGTCAGAAGCCAGTAAGTCTGACACCAGTCTAACCAAGGAGTATCGGGTTGCCCGGGTAACTGGGTTGAGGAGGTCAGATAGGCAGTCGCTTCTTGTAAAGCACTGGTACTCAGCTGAATCCGGTTAGACTGGAAGCCGACCCCAACATAGTTTGGGAAAAAGGCTCGGAGGATGAGTCAAGTGTCATTAGTAACTAAATTATTTTGGTTCATTGTCAACAACGCAGGCGTTAATTTATTCTCATTAGAAACGGCTTTAGTTGTCACGAGGTGCAATATTGTATTGCGATATTATGCTGCAGATATTTTTCACCGAAAACTAATAACGCGTAGGTAAAATTGCAATATGATTCGTAAGATTCCTCCCTTTTTTCTTCTTCCATTTTTTTTTTGTTTTGTCTTTTTCATGATTGTTCATGTTGTCATGATCTATAACGTCTAGTTTTGTATGGCAACCATCTCTCCCATGGACTGTAAGGTCAAGATATTCAGCAAGTGATTTCCCTATAGATGTCACAAATCGGTCTGACGGAGTCGGTGAAGGGCGACCCGCGCAAGTTCGAGGTGTGGCGGCAGGGTCGCGCGGAGGTGCACACGCTGACGGCGGCGAGCGCCGACGTCAAGCGCGCCTGGGTGGAGCGCGTCAAGCGCGTGCTGCTCGACCAGCTCAACGAGCTCAAGGGCGAGCGCGTGCGCCAGTACAGCGCGCAGCACAGGTATGCAACAACACCAGGACTAAGTATTGCTAACAGTTCCAAAGCCCCAAGAGGACTCTGGCCAGATTGTTCTCAGTGCCCCTAGTATAGGACCCCATCCAAATTACTCGCAATTTACCGCGGGCTCTAGAAGCACCATGGGTTAGTCAGTAAAGAACCATGTGAGTCAGATATTCCAGTCAATTTACAGGAAGTAATTTAATGATTTCCTATTTCACAAAACAAAAACGTGACGTACATAATATGCCCATATCTGTTTTCAATTTCCATTAACTGACAAATTACCTCATCATCTAGCTGGCACAACTTACTATTTATTCCGAACGTTGTCAGTCTGTTTAAATCTATGTGCCTGTCTTGACCGGACTGCGTAGAATTAACTAAAATTCACGATACAAATCTTACAACCACTGAACATCCACAGAACACTAATACAAACGAGTTCATGGGACCTGGGCCCGCCGAGCCAGCCGCAGAAGGCGAGCGCCGTCCCCAACCCGACGCGCACGGCGTCGTGTGAGGCGCACGACGAGCCGTGCTGGTCCACCGACCCCTCCGACGACGACGACGACGAGCCCGAACACCCGCCGGTACGTACCACCTCACACCGGACAACCACCAACACCGGACCTTGATTGACTAACCATAGACTACTCACAAGTCACTATGCCACCTATTCCGAACTTACGAAAATATTTAGTCAATCAATATCCTTTGAATTATTTGCAAATTGTTATTGTAATTAAATATTGAGATAAAGACATTGAGAATAATATTGTATTGTCATGTTCTGTTTAATGTTTTCTGTATGGGAAATGTATGTCGTTAGCTTTGGGATCGAGGTAATTTACCTGCCAATAAATAATATCTAGTCACAGTAATTGTCAGTATGTCCTCTCCAATACCGACTACTAACAAAGAACTGTAGTGTAACGCTTAGTCAGGGGTAGCTTTACTAAAATGTGGGTCTCTTTAATTAATGCCAACTAATTTTGGGTTTGCAGTGTTGAGTGAAGTGAAACCCACTCTTTATGTAAGTGTAAAGTGTATTTTTAAAGGAATGCGGGCTGAATAGTCACGGGTAGCGCATGACAACGCTGGCAACCCCACGCACATGATGCTTCCCGTTAACATTACTATCTAAATTGTGGAGACGGGATTACAATATTGGTCAAACGGTGGTAGCAAACGCGCATCGTCTGAGAATTTGCAGTATCTGCTTACTTAGATCTAGACGTGTAAATGATGTAAATACTACAAATTCTCGACATACGATAAAGTCATAACGTCCTGCCCTAGTCCAATAGGATTCACGCCCTCACAGCATAACGTTAAGTTAGCAATCATCGCTTTTAGTTGATTTCGAATGATTTAGCGACACCAGCACTGAACCTTAGGTTAGTGGCACGTGACGCGCTCACGTTGTGTTGTTCAACAGGTGGCGGAGGCCGTGGGTCTCAACGGTACCATACACAGAATGGTACAGTTCTTTTCAGTGGCCGGCTCTGCACAGGCCACGTCCACGTTTTACGTGTCACAGTACTGAATGTCCTAACTTACCACCATGCTCCCCCCGGAGCCTTTGTACATAATGAAAAACGAGACTGAGTCATATCCAAAGTTTAAACTATCTTACCAAAGAGAACGTGGATATTTCGGTTGTATTCGCTGAACATTAACTATCGTGTAAGTCATGTTTTGTTTGTTATGTCACTCATTGTCAGTGTGCTTATTGGTTTTATGTTAAATTATATGCTTGCTTCAATTAAATGTTATATACATCAGTGTCGATAAATATTATTATTTATTTCTATCTTTGTGTTACAATGTCACGAAACATTTAGTAGAAACACGTGTTATAAACGTATTATAATGTAATATATACGTGTATACATATATCTAGCGAATTATATGTCATGTTATGTAATTGAGTGCATAATCAGCGCTTATAAAAAATATCGACCTACTATCCATATTTTATGTGTTATCTAGAAACGAAAAATCAAAAGACAAAAGAATACATAAATTAGTACCCATATAATTATCGAACAGAAAATTCGTATTAAGTAGTTTATATATGTATAGTAATATACTTTGAACAAGGATAAAGAGGATATTATGTAGCGTGATTGGACACAGCTGAGCACGGCATCACAGCTTGCATCATTCACTGACCACTGCTTTGGACGTGCAATCAAAAGCTTCTACTGTAATGTTTGGTTTACTAAGTGTGACACCATTTCTGATACAACTCTACCTATTTATTTATGCTATCTAAAACTGAAAACGTGTTATGAGCTTAATTACAATACCTGGACGAAAAAGTTGTCAACTGCAGACTCAATATTTAAAAAATACATAAGTAAAATGTTGAAAATTAAGCTCATAAAATGAGTAAGTTTTTAGATTATTAGCTCTCGAATCGACTGGACTTATGGACGTATATCTATGAATATCTATAACTACATTACTGGAGTGTTTTAGTATCACTTTACCCTACTTGACAACTGTCTTAAGTATATTATGTAATGCCCGCCTATTTTAATGTATAAAAAACCGTCGATATAATAATATACATATCTATCTTTTAAAAGTAATTTATATGACTGTCATCTTTATGGTATCTACAGACCTGTTTACCTAACATTAACAAATATCGGTGTTATCTTGTTCTACTAATCGCTTTAATAACATGCATGGTCTGGTCAAACGTCAAACTAAAGGTACTTATTTATTTGGAAATATACAGAAAGCTACTTTACAATAACAGTGCATGTTTGTGTTCTGTGGATAGAGTCAAATTACTTTGTGAGTAGTTAGCAAGTTTTTACGGAATAGACAATGTTTTTAATTTAAAATTGGACAGAATTTGGAGAAATGTCACCCCTATGAGGAAAACTACCATCATCTATACATTGCTCTGTTTCTATGTTCAGTTGTCGTCAATGAGACTCTATCCACTCTCTGTTTGACCAGTGGCGAAGGAAAGCATGTTGATCGATGTACAAAATGGATGGTGTGTTTACATATCTACTACATTATGGTTGCTACAGTCATTACAACGCTAGATTCATGACAGTACACAACACACTTAGGTATATTCTGTCCTTCAATGGACTAAAAAAAGAGACAACAAAACATTTTTCGCATTTAGCGAGGACCATTTACTAAGAAGTTAAGAATGATTTCAGTTCAGTCCTTGCCTGCCTTATCAAATTATTAAACTAACGAAACGTTGTTCACGTCAATTTTCTATAAAAAGACAGTATCGATTGAAATTGAAATCATTGTTAACTACAGCTCACATCAAATAAATTTGCCAGAAGATGGCTACAAATGACTACATACAAAATATATGAACATCAACGAGACATCACTTAAATAGCTGACTTCAGAAGGGCAAAGTCATTTGACGTAAGCTGTACAGAGAAACAATACGTACCCATCAACAAATCAACATTATAGAGCTAGCTATAGCCTTTCAAATTCGTACGTGACACTCCCCCACAATCCACAGAAAACGGGAGACGTTAGCAGTAGGACTGTGAGAGTGTTTGTGGGAAGGGGTTACTCATGGGAAGGTCAATCGTCTCCCGACCTTCGCGTGGTCTTTGGGAGTGTGACGTAGGAATTGAAGGCTGTAGTAGAGAGAAGGTGGGTACTGAGCGCGGTGTGACACAGGCGGTGGGGTGCGCGCTGGTGGCGCTGTCGGACTACACGGCCGTGGGGCCCAGCGAGGTGTCCCTGCGCGACGGCCAGCACGCTGAGCTGCTCAAGGTGGGCTGCGCCGGCTGGTGGTACGTGCGGCTCGCAGGTACGTACACTTTCATACATGCTACTAGAACTAGAAAAATATTCCCAGTTTTAAGTGTTTTTTGGAGTATAAGTATATGACAGTAATGTGATAGTCCTTGTTTGTCCTGCAGCGGGTCAGGGCGAGGGCTGGGCGCCTGCGGCGTACCTGGACCAGCGCAAGACGTCGCGCTCGTCGAGCCGCTCGCACGACCGCCTGCACGACCACTGAGCGCCGCGCGACTCACCAGCCTGTCGCAGGACAGTACGCTGTGCTCCTACTCCTTACCCCCTCGGTTCCCCGACCTCTACTAGATCAGTTAGCTTCTAATATGGATATGTCTAGAAGACGAGTCCTACATTTACCTGGTAAATTTTTAGACCAAGTGCCTCAACATGTCTTCTTCATAATCATATTCGATTAAAAACGATCCTAAGGGTGTAGATCTTAAAGTTGTTTTCAGCACCAGTAGCGAACGCCCCGAACCCCACTTGTTAATATTTTTCAATGTATGTAAATGTTGTTCTAAAAAGCTTTATTGTAAATTAGTTTTAGCCCAAACGTGTTGTCGTTACGATTATCCAAAGCTATATATAGTGGCGTAGGACGTTGTTAAGTAGCTGTGACTGGTATCGTATCATTTCTGTATATAAATCTACGTTTATTTTTAACTATAGTTATTTATTTGATAATAGTTGAGCTTTCGGTGTTCTTTCGTGTTAACGTCTTAATTCCCCATGACAGAGTCTGTATAGAACTGTTTTCCCTTTGTAGGGACCGTACATTGGTATATTTACAACTATCATTCGTCAGTTATCCTAAGACTTAAGACATGTCTAATTTATGATTGATAGTTTTCATATCATTCTATACTTACAATATACCTATCAGTGTCCTAATACACTACTTGGTGCAAATGGTTTGTACCTGGCGTTAGATGGAATATCTTCATAAATTATGAGAAATTTAAATACATATTAGCATAATAAAATACCAACCTACTTCGAGGATTGCACATAAATGTTAATGTGTTTGCTAGTCGGCGTGAATATTTTTACGATCATGTAACTATCATTAGCATATCGTGAAATGTCATTTGCTTTTTTATATTTTTTGATTATATCACTTTTTTATTTCGGTACTGTCTCATTGTTGTATTATAAAGTCAAATCTACATATAAATTGTACCTACATACCTACTATTATAATAAATTGTTCTTTTGTATAAAATTACGTTTATACTTATTGAAAATGATCACAATTACACTGAATCGGTCCATTTATTTTGTGTTTTATTTACTTCCTTTGCGCTTGCATACAGTCATTATCATTGATAACCTTCCATTGACTTTACAGCTATTTACATTTATATCACAAAACTAGTGTCGTGGTGCTTTAGCTATATTCACTTGATAGTTGGGTTGTTTACTAAACCGTCTAGGTATTAGGTGTGCTCTCATAAAAACATTAATTAAAGTTATTAATCATAGTAGGTAGTATCTGTATCTATCTATAATTTATTTCCTATTTAAATATTTCAGGACACTGTTACCGTTCTCATCACTTAGTTTTATGCTCACATGTAAAGTGCAGTAAGTACCTTCATCACCACCCCTATTTAGGCAGTAAGTGTATAAATAAAGTAACAATAACTTCTCAGTTGACATGTATAACGTTTTCAAGCGTAGATTAAATCAGCTATAACTAAGTAGCTGTAGTCAGTAGCCGTATTGTAGTATGATATACCATAGCATAAATGATTCATGTCTTACAACTACCTACCACATAAGATGTATCATCATAAGATACCATGTTTTAAAATATCTAGTGAAAAGCACACATACGTTTATCTTGTTATCGTTGTACGTACCAAAATTACACATAACGTTAAAGTTCCAAATTATCAACTTTCAACATTTCGATTCCGTAAAGTGCAAATATGATACCTATACGGCTGTGAAATTACCCAGTGATGAATTTTATAAATTTTTACATATAATTTATTCCTAATCGTAAAGAATTAGATGATAAAATACCTATATTTAAAAGCTCTTCTGTACCTACCTATAAAGTGTTTTGTAGGGCTGTTTCTCATGCGATAATAAGTATTATAGTAATGAAAATAAAGTAAAAATTCATATGATACTGAAACGCGCGATGATATTGAAATGCGCTCCGTTGCGTATACATTCGCTTGAATATACATGAGTGCGTTTGCAACAACACAAAGTCCATATGTGCGAAGTGCACTTTTATGACACCACAGATTCAGGTTAACCCTTGTATTGCCGGAGCAGATAAACGCGAGACACAATTGATTTTCTATTGTTTTATAATTAGCGATTGTATGTCGCTAATTATAAAGTCGCAGTTAATGTATAGTTATGCATGTACCGCCACTGATAGCTTGTGAATGGGTTGGGATCCCAAAGGTGACTTGGCGCGCTCATCTATTTATTGTCTTATCGACGGCTTTATGTCCATCTTGGCATACTTATATCTAAAGCTAGAGTCTAACGAGTAATATTACTATTAGTAATATACGATAATTTCAGATCAATATGTGAATCTGTACCTACAACTTTCTACACAAAAACAATACGTACTTAAATCTGTACAACATTAAACTATCCATAAAATCTATGTATAAGGGTGCGTTTACACCAAACGAACTAAGAACTAAAGAGTGTGTTCTACACCCACAACTCCAACATATTTTATCTAAACTTATACCTGGCTATACCTAAATTAAAAGTATGACATACTTTTTGTGCAGTCCGCGTTAATCAAATAAAAAAGACAATAAAATTGATCAGAAATCAGAATTGTTATTTATATGAGCAGAAACAACTTTCACTAGTCAAAAGAGTAGGTATAAAATAGGAATAGAACTACATAGTTACAAGATTTACTGTATAGCACACACGGATTAATTGATCTAGATTGAGTAGGTATGCTGCGCTTGCCGCAATCGGTCAGTGGGTAGGTCGCCATCGTGTCCGTGAATGAACCTTGCCGGCTTTTATTTGTAGAACTATGAACTCTCTATGAATAAGTAGTAAAAAATCAGGATGTGTGCCCAGAATGATCGTGTTGTCCTGTAATTATCTAATCTTTTTTCTATGAAACAGAATTACCTACGAAATAGTTGCAAGTCAATATTATATCTATAAGAAACCTGACATACTAAAATGTGTATAACTTTTAGACTTTTTTCGAGCTTAACCTTGAATACCATGTTGTTTAAACAACCTACATATGTTATTGGAAAACAATAAAGTTCTCATTATAATCCAACATCTGTTTTCTTTTTACTCCCTATGTTTGTTAAGTTTAACTGATATAATTACTCTGTTATCAAAATTATATTGCACATAATAATTATCTTCTCTTAGCAAATAGCAAGTTTTACAAAGATAAACTTTTATCTTACTAATTAATCAAACAAACAACTCCATGATTCCAGTTCACTGTATTTGTTCAAGAAAAATAGTCTCTAAAATAGTTATAGATTCACAATAGCATTAAACCAAACAAATGACAGTTGTAACATACTGCAATATGGAAATTAGATTTGTACAAAACATTTTCTTAAATACTAAGTTACTGGGCCGCCCTTTGCCTCGAAAAGATCCTGGTTTTGAAGATGTTATCAATCTTGCTGAACACATGGTCAGAAGTATTTGAAGCATCTATCCTCCAGTGTAGGCCTTTCCTCATGTAGTAGTCTACAAGGGGTACAGTCTGTGCATGATATGTAGCAAGTCGCTTTTTCAAAGCTTCAACATTGTCATCAGACCTCCTAATTAAAGGCTCTCCAGTAATATCATCAACCATGGGTTTCTTGGGTGGGTGGAACTCTTCATGGTAGCTGCGCCCACTTGGCGGATGGATGAGTCTTCCTGTGATTCTTCGCACCAACAAACTATCCTGGATATCAAATTCAATAACAGCATCCAGAGCAGTCTGACGTTTAGCCAGCAGATCATCCAACTGAAATTAAACAATATTTTTTGTAAGACTTAACTTAGTCATGATTATTTTATATGCTCCAGATAACAAAGATAATAATTACAGATAGTTGTTATCGTGAAGTAAAGAAAACTTGTGAAATTGATTGGAGTATTTTTCAAATTTTATTTGACCTTTAGTATAAATGGGTGTGTCTTCACAGAGAAAAACGTTTTTTGAAAGTAGGCTAGTTTTTGGCACTTTTTCACATCAAAATTACTAAACGCATTAGGTAATTAAATATATTTACCTTTTGCGCCTGAGGCACAGTTCTTGGGAAGCCATCAAGGAGAAAACCATTCTTACAGGAAGGATTGTCTAGGTTCTTGTCAATCATGTTTACAACCATCTCATCAGATACCAGCTTGCCTTCATCCATGGTCTTCTTGAGTGAACGTCCCAACTCTGAGCCGGACGCCACTTCTTCTCTCAGCATGTCTCCAGTGGACAAGTGACAAACACAGTATTTCTCCTTTAGGCGAGGTGCCTGGCAACAAAAACATGTCTTGTTATTATGTATGTCAAGAAAAAGGTGAGGTGATATAACTCAAATAATAGATAAACAGTAAACATGTTGTATAACTACACTGCTAATCAACAACCTCTGCATATAGTCAAACATTGATTACATAATATAAAATAATTGGGACCTATAACGCTTATAGATTGTCACAAATAAACATGTTATGGTCTAAGGATTAAAGGTCAAAGATCATTAATGCTAATCCCACCTGAGTGCCTTTCCCGGATCCAGGCGGTCCAAGAAGTACAGCCCGGATGCCTATGGGGTCATTATCGGGCTGAAGTTTTACTGCAGGAGCTGCTGGAGCCATTTCTATCGTAAATGAAGCACCGGGAAAGAAAAGCTATAACCAACAAAAGAATGAAATGGTTAATAAAACCCTGAACATACGTTCGTCTATAGTAAAAGCATCACGTGCACTGCTAGCTATCTTAATTAATTCTATATCGGTAACCAACCAAATTAAAATTGATAATAATTTGGAGTGAAGCTGCCGACCCTCATGTGGTGACGTCGGTCGATATCGGAATGACAGATGCAAATGTCAAACAAATAATAAACAAAAGAAAACAACAATCCAAAATAATATTTGCCAAAATTTTACAAATTTTGTATTTATATCAATATACTTATAGCTGAATCTACTAATTAAGAAAAAGCTATTCAGAAACAATCATAACTTGTGTAGTCTTTTCAAAAAATAATCTGAAAAGCAAAAACATAACGTAGATAAAACTGGTTTTCATTGTTTTCTGTTTAATGCTAATCCAGTTTACACGATCTATTATATATGCACATAATTATGCATTATAACTTTAATATGCTGCTTATTTTGTTGCACTGTTTTATGGCATGAAACTGTATTTTTTTCCAATCTTATTGTTATTTACGAATACATCCATAAAATTTTAGAAACAGTTTGACTTTTTCCTTTTTCTGTCATGTGCGGTTCTGTCAAAAAGTGACAGACGGATTGACGGACGGCGGTTAAATTATGGCTTGCAATCGTAACCTAAAATGCAGTAAATACATGTAACAAAATAATAAAGCTAGATTCATTAATCTTAATTTCTTCAATTAAATTTCAATTATGGCTGTAAATGGCATAAGGTACGTATAACCGAAATGTGCGCGTGCATAACTTCCCATCTTAGTTACCGAAACTGTTTATGGAATCAAAATTAATTCTTACAGTTACTGGAAACGATTATGGCGCTGGACCACATCTGAGAGCTTCTCGAATGAAGAATTAGCATCTGTACTTGGTGACAAAGAAGTGGTAGAGTGCTTGAAACAAGGTCTAGCGAGCTATAAACCACTTAAAGCTGAAGCTTTTGCTCAGCTGCAAAGCAAACATGCAGACCAAACCAAACTGATGAGTGTGGTCCAAACGCTTCAGAACTATATCGTAAGTATACACCAATTGAAAACACATTGAATAAACAATCAAATGAAAATGTAACCTTCAACAGACCATACAACTTAAACAGGCCAAGACTACAATAATGGTCACATAATTTGTAAATAGTCACAGATGCCAATTATTAATAAATGCTTTATGTACAGTACAGATTTAATAGGTAATTTAACAACCTATTGTTTTGGTGATTTACTAATACTAGAAACTTTACTATTTGTAGGATGTGGATTGCTTTCAAATATGGGAAATTATGAAAAATTACCTGTGTGACATATCTTATGGCACTCCTGCAAATGCTCTGAAAAATGTGGCCTTTGTTGATACCAGGCCAGTATTCCTGCTGCCAAATGTGTGGACTTTCTACTATGCCGAGAGATTGTTCATGCTCAAGTTGTTACAATACATTGTGCAGTTCAGAGATGACCCCAATCACACATATAATGAGCAATTCAAGAAAATAATCAAAGACATAGGCATGCAGAATTTGAAAACATCACTTATTTCTCAGTTTGAAAAATTGTTAAACACAGCGCCCCCTTCAAGAAGAATGCAGAAAGATTTTTCTATTGAAAATATTAGACAGGAGTGGGCTGATTGTAATATGAGGGAGCAACTGGCAATCTTACAAATCCTGTTGCTTATTGCTGAAGAAGATATCTTCAGTGAGAGTGAGTTCAACAGGCTGTTCTCATTGTTCAGGAAACATGGGTTTGGTAAGAGCCAGGGTTACAGTGAGCTTCTAGAGGAGAGGCACAGGGAGGCTTGTATGAGAATCATGTACATGGAAGTATGTATTTTTATGGTTATTGCAGACAGTATGAAAATGTAAGTACAATATATCTTCTTTAAAACTACATTTATCTCTCAATTTTTGACAAAATATAAGTGAAAATTGTATTTTAATTACTGCCTTTACTACTTGCTTGACCTTAACTGTCTTTATTCCAGCAACAATTTGTCAGGTTGGATCGACGGCACTAAGGAGGTGGTTGAGAGTGAACTCACAAAGCTGCACATGAATCCTGAGCACAGTGCCATGCTCATCACTTGGATGATGCTCACTCTTCAGGTAGTTTTCATGGCATTTGATCTTACTTACATATTTTTTATTTTCTCCGGTTGTGTCAAATTACCATCCCATCGGGCTATGAGAGTGAAGGAATAGTAATTGCACTTGTATTTGTGCACATGTTTGTGTACTATAAATATGTCCTGTGCAGCTGGCTGAAATCAGCCTTGCACATATTACATTTTTTATTTTATGTAGTCATGAAGAAATAAATTATATTTTAACCCTATTTCAGAGTGATCACCATGTAAAATTATTTGAGAGTCAATATCAACACTTTGGTGCTACAGCTCTGAGAATGCAAGTCTTCGAGTTTCTCTTGCAAATGCTGAATAGTTCTGTATTTAATGTAAGTATCTTCTAGTTACACTTAATGAATTAACATTACACTTTTATCTTGTTGTATTATAAATTAAACATTTGTGCCCAGGATAAATCAAAATGTGCAATCATCGCTCGACAAAGGGTATTCCGACTTTTAAACGATCTGTGCGACAAGTTCGATGGTGATGGTACCTTGAGCCACCAAGCAGGCATCATGCTACTGTGTTCACACCTCTTGTCGGCTCCCGAGATCAACTGTCAGTTCTGGAAGCTGCACCAACGAGAAGACAACTGTGGAGTTGTGTCACTGTGGAATACAGCTCTGGAATACTTTCCGTTCAACTTTAATGCTCTATCCATTTTAGCTAGTGGAATCGCTCAAGGTTCAAAATGCAGTGTATTGAATGTGAGTGCACTTACCTTGATATAATTTTTAAATCTATTTAATACAAACAAAAACTTTTATATATATTTTCTTTTAACAGTTATTAGACGAGCTCAAGAATCTGCCAGTGTACACAGAAATCTACAATCCAAATGCGGTACCAGTAATGTCACTGCGAGATGACGATGCTATCATAGGCAGAGAATATTACCCTCTCGGGGACCCCTCATATCGCATCGAAATGGGGTCTAAAGCCACCATAATGGAAAGAAAAGAAGCCACAATGATTCACTTCCGAACACCTTATTCTTACTGGACTGTATTTAATAGTGAGATTGAGAAAGCAATGGATAGGAAACAGCATCATCAGAATAATATCAATGTGACTCTAGAAAGGATCTACCAGGGTACAAAAGTATTAAAGGGTGTGTTAAAAGCGCTGGTAGCTGATAAAGAGATACCAAAGAGTTTGGTGGGGCCGAGCGAGGGAGTGTTTGATGTGCTTGTGAGGTTTATGAGAGCGGACGCGCCACCACTAGCCCTTCTAGTTGAATGCCTTGATGTGTGTACTGCACTGGTGCCTGTATTTCCTAAGGAGATCCATTTAAGGTAACAAGTAGTTTTAAGTTATTTTAAATGTTATATGTTTCTAATGTGCCAGTGCCCAGTACTCTAAATAAATACTATCTCTCCTAATATTTAATCAATTATGTATCATGTTATTATAAGTTATATAACTTCTTTTGCCATATTTCAGACTGATAAACACAGGACTGTTACCGCGCGTTATAAACCAGAAACTGACGTACCAAGAATATGCAAATGGTGCATCCTTTGACTCAGCGGCTGTCGGGTCTTACTTAGTCACTATAGAACAATTGAGTGGCACTTACAAGTTCTTGGGAGCTTATATTGATCTGCTTTGTGCTTTCTATGAGGTATGTTGTCTCCGTTATTCATTGATTTATTGATAGTTTCCCTGCAAAACTAAGTCCCACTTAAAATTCTTCTTGTATCCAAAATATAGCTTGTGTTACACGAGAACGAATGTGAAAGAATTTTTCAAATTCGTTCAGTATTTATTTATTTATTTATTTATTTATTTATTGACACACCAACGACTTATTCACTAACACATTACATTAGGTATTAAGTTATATTGAATGGCGTTGCGGTGAATTCGTCACTTATAGGCGTGCACAGCACTTCTAATCATTAATGTGGAAAAAATAAAAAATGGAATTACATGATGAAAAAAAAAAAATTAAAACAATAACAGATACAGTAGGACATTACATTAATAGCAACAATTAAAATTTAGAGGATAAGATTGAAATTGGTAACAAAAAATATACATTATAAATTAGAAAAAAAATAAAATAATAATAATCAGTTGTACAATATAAAATGCATTAAATAAAGTCACACAAATTACCCTTTTGTGAAAGAAATGAACAATTAAATCGATTAACAACTGAGGATGTTACGTATGAATTCATTCAGACTGTTTGAAAATATGTCTAAATTGTTAGTACGCGTGATTAGCTTGTTGTAGCTAGACAAAGACCGGTATAAGGGAGCTGAACGACCAAGATTAGTTCTTTTTTTAGGCATTTTAAATGTTTCTGTTTTAAAATTGGATCTAAATGAGGTACGGCGGGGCACAATTAGACTGATCTCCGAAAACAACTCCGGTACATTCACCAAATTGTGGAGGGTCTTATAAAGGAAAACTAAGTCTGAGCACCTTCTTCGTTGCTCCAAGGAGCTCATCCCAAAATGGCGGAGCCTTTGAGGATAATCAGCTTCATGATCACAAGTCTGTGATCTGAAGCGGAGGTATCTCGTAAACTTTTTTTGAATGCGTTCTATTCTGTCAATGTGGACACGATACGCGGGATTCCATACAGGAGATGCATATTCCAGTATACTCCTCACCAGAGAGTTATAGAGAACCTTGAGTGTGCCACATGAGCGGAATTCCTTGCAAGTCCTCTTTACAAACCCCGACATTTTATTTGCTTTGGCGACAATAGTATCGAAGTGGTATATAAAGGATAGTTTACTATCAAGTTGGACTCCCAAATCACGAATGGTATCGACTTTTTGAAGGATTTTGTCGTTTAAGTGATATGCTGAAGGATGTATCAACTTTTTTCGTGTAAAAGTAATATGATAACACTTCTTAACGTTGAGAGTCATCATGTTACTTTGACACCACTCGCGAATTGCGTCCAAGTCCACCTGTAGCAAAGCAACGTCAGTACCTGATTCAATTTCCTTGTATAGTTTTAAATCATCCGCAAACATTAAGCATTTTGAGTTTTTAATAGAGTGTATGATGTCGTTCACAAAAACAAGGAAAAGAATAGGACCGAGATGCGATCCTTGTGGCACCCCAGATGTTGAGGGATAAAGTGGCGACTGATAGCCTTTTATAACAACTCTCTGTTGACGTTGTGAAAGATATGATTCGAACCAGTACAGCAAATGACCATGCACACCGTATTTTTCGAGTTTTTGAAGTAGAAGCACGTGATTTACTTTATCGAACGCACTACTAAAGTCCGTGTAAATTGCGTCCACTTGCACACCGTAGTCTACGGCTCTGCTGATATCATTAATGTATTGGACTAGGTTGGTGGCAGTGGATTTATTGTTACGGAAACCATGCTGTTGCGTAGCCAATTGAGTTTGAATGAGCGAAGTTAATACAGGACAGACTAATGATTCGAACACTTTCGAGAAAATTGAAAGAAGTGATATGGGCCGATAGTTCCCAACATCATTAGGCTCCCCTTTTTTAAATATAGGAACTACGTGTGCGATTTTCCACTGCTCGGGGAACTTAGAAGACATAAGGGATCTATTAAAAATAAGTTTGAGCGGTAATGCTAAATGTTTGGCACACTGCCTTATGAAATTCGGTGGTATACCGTCCGGCCCTGGACCCTTGCAGATATTCAGTTTTTTTAAACTTTTGAGAACGTCTCGCTCTGTGAAATAATGGCTTCCTAGCGCAAGCTGAGGGTACTCTTTGGACATTGTTTGTGTCGCAGCTGTACCGGTTGGAGATGCAAAGGTGGCAGAAAAATGTGAGGCAAACAGTTTACTTACTTCTTCTCCAGAAGTTGCCATTTTCCCGTTCCAATACATCTCAGATGGGATGCCATTAGATTTGGCTCTCTTGGCCTTAACGAATGACCAAAATGCCTTCGGATTCAATCTGATATTATCTTCAGTGTTAGTGACATACGTTCTGTAGCAACTTTTGATCATGATTCTAGAACGTTCCTCCAATATACGGTACTCGTATTTGTCCCTGGGATTTTTGTATTTTTTAAAACGAAGTCTTAATTTTTCCTTTTCGTTGAGGAGTCTAATCAAACATTTCGAGAACCATACAGGAAATTTGTTATTTTGCCTATTATGTTTAGGAACACATTCATCCACTATCCGATTCAATTGTTCGTAAAATACGTCTACCATCAAGTCCACATCTGCTAGACCCGAAAACAAACGTGCCCAATCGATGCTCCTCAACCTTTCATTTGCAAGTACATAATTGGCCTTCCAGAAGTTGTATTTGACAGAACACTTACTTTTTAGTATTGCAGGCGAAATATTTTTAATGGTGATATCGAGAGGAGGGTGATGAACATCGACCAGCGACATTGGATTCTTACATTCACTGACAGATCCACCCTGGAAGTTACATAAGATAAGGTCTAAAGTTCTATTGTAGCAGTTCTTAACAGTGTTTATTTGCGTAATGCTGTTTGACGACATAAAATCGACCAGTGTGTAGCCTAATCTGTTCGCAAAGTTTCCAGCAATTGTACACGGTGAGTTGCAGAGTGTGTTATCCGTGCTCCAGTCGATGAAACCGAGGTTGAAGTCCCCAGCGATTATTACATCTCCTCGCGCTGATTCCATCACTGCCTCCACGTTGTTCAGGATCGAATCAAGAAGGCCAAGCTGCACAGGTGGTGGCAGATAGGCTGCACAGATGTATAGATCGCCAGTTCCACTGCGGGTTTTGAGCTTGACCCACAGATCTTCAGCATCTGATTCCCATTTTGCCACCCGTGATGAGTCTATCGCCTTAGAAACAGCGATCAGTACACCCCCTCCTTTTTTACTACCAAGAGGAGTAGAAGCTCTGTCTCTACGATAAATAATGTATCGGGAGTCAAATAATTCGCCATCATTCACGGTGTCATCAAGCCATGTCTCTGTTCCTATAATCACATCATAGTAGTCTTATGTTCGATTTATTTTCCAGAAAGCATCAGATGATGAACGTATAAACAAAGAAATAATTCTACCGGGCCTTATACTAATTGTTCGAGAAGTGTTTCCGAATGTATACAGTTGGCGTTACAGCAACACTCGGGAACGCCGCGACATGATACAACGTTGTGCCAATTTCTTGACACTCGTGTTGCAAGACACTAAGTGTCCATGCAACTTATTGCTGAAACAGACTTGCGTATACAGTTTGTTGCACACTGAGAATGCTTTAGAACTGTTGAAGTTTATTTCTGTTGGTATGTATTATTCCATATTAAACTAGTTCTAAAATCAAACAAAATATAATTTTCATATTTACTTTTCATTTTATTCAGGTAATGATCAATTAGAGAGCGTTATAAGAAACGAAACAAATTGGATATCTGGTACTGGATCTCAATACATATCGACTATTCAACGATGTGTAGCTATAGTAATATTCGCGCTTCGTCTCAAAACTATGGTGACGGAAGCCACAGAAATGACGCCTTTGGAACATCTGATCTTCGCACAGAATAAGCAGAAAGATTCTTTGAAGGTTGTTCCGAGAGTCACCAGTTATATCAACCATTCGTTTAATAAGAGCCTTCCAGTGTTAAGCTGTCGGTTGCTCAAGAAATTCGCTGATGTAAGTAAAAAAAGGTTAAAACGGGACCTAAACTTAATAGAAGATTATCAATGATTTATAATACCTACTTCTTTTTTTTCTAGGGCTTCCAAATGTCCCTCTTTGCGTCACTAGATATGACCGCCTACCAAGTCCGTGTGATGTTCCTCGATCGCCTCCGAGACGAATACGAAACTATAGGTTTGAAGGTCGCCATATTGGAATTCGTGGCTACCTGTGTTGGCACTCAACCGGGACTCACAGAGGCGTTCTTTATGATGAACCATGAACATAAGATGGATACAGGGGAAGATGATAAAGAAAAGAAAGCAGAGGAAAAGAAACCTGAGACGGATGACAGTTTTGAAGGGATTTTAGGTTATATGGCTGATTATCTTGGAACTGTGAAGAGCGTAAGTAATCATCCTTTTTTAACATTTATTTTTAGTTAAGACATTGTAATCAAAAATGTATTTAATTAATTTCGTTTCAGAACCCAAAATTACTCCACAGCCCCTTACTATCATGTATCATGGCTCTGTTCCATGCATTATGGAAGAACAATATGCAAATACTAGTCAAGAAATTACGTGAGAACCCCAAATTTTGGGAGCACATGACCAGCCCACTGTTCAGTGAAATCCAACCGGGCCTCAGAACATACTCACAAATATTCAATGTGCTTGGCATCGAACTGTTCGTGTCCAGAGACAAACTCGAGCCTAACTTGAAAGAAATGCTGGAACAATTTTTTGATACCAACAAGAAGCATTTAGATAGATGGATCGACTACATATTTTCTTTCAATGGTAGAACCGATGGCGAAGAAGCAGTCGATAAAGTGCCTGTGTGGCTTGGACTACTGACGTCTTGGAAGGATTTCATTACTATATTCTGCAAGTGCCTGCCTATAACTTTAAATATCGCTCACAAAGCTAAAATGGTCGCGCCTTGCATGAGCGCACTTCTAAATGAACTCGACGATTTGAAAGACGGACGTCTAGTCGTCATATTAGCAGAACTGTACGTTATAATGCTAGCAAACTGGAAAGATGACTGTTTTGACAATAGAAAAGCAAGTGCCAAGCAAGTAGACAACTTACTGACAAACACTGCTATCGTCTACGAATGCCTGCACCCAAGAGCGATTCGCGCCATACTTTCAATATGTACTGTGGCTATAAGTAGCTTGGACTATGAAATTAAGGCCAACAGTGTGACAGCACAGAATATTATAAGATCGGTGACTAATATCAACAGCTTAGAGCTTGAAAAGCTACTAGATGATATAAAAGATGATCCGAAACCTGCTGAGCCTAAAGTGAATGGTCACGCAGTCAACGAGAATATTCCTCCAGTGGTATTATCGCTGGCTATGCTGGAGCAGTGCTTAGACTTGTACGATGACATGTTCTCAGGACTCTCTCAATGGTTCCAATCCAGCAGGTTTATCAACAAGATACTCTGTTGTCTCCAAACGTGTTTGCAGAACAGACGTCACTATCATACTTCTTTGGCTGCTCTAAGATGCCTCACTGCATACTCCCGGGGTCCATTCTCAAAAGATTTGCTCATGAGTGATGTGGACCAGTTTCTATGGCTGCAGTTACTGCCGCCGAAGTTCGATGGGGACTCGTCATGGAAGCCGCAGGAATGGTGGCGGGTGTACGCTTACAGTTTAGACTTCATTTCTATGATGGTGATGAAGCATGGTCAGTTCTTCGCTAGCGATGCGATAACATTCGTTGGGGTGCATTTAGAACATCTGATTGAAGCGGTGCTGTTGCCACGGCAGGTATTCAACATTGATGCTTTGAACTTGTGCGCGTCTACCCTTAACTTGGTTGTGCAGTTGGTCAAGTTTGAAGCAAGGTGGAGAATCCAGAATATTACTTCCTTGACGGGGATTATGGTAAGTTATTCTCACAACTTTAACTTTTTAAATTACCATTTTATCTGATTTTTCAAATTTCATTTTTGTTGTGATTTCTATAGAGAAGTATAAGCGCGTGTCTATACCAATGTGTGACACTCATGATGCGCTCACGTCGGTCTGCGGATCCGGCACTCCCGCCAACAGAAGACGCACAAAGCCAAAATCCTAATGTACTACATAGGTAAGATACCTAGGTTTTATATATAATTAATTAATAATTAATTAAGGGATTAATAATAATTAAGGGGGATTAAGCGATTTCTTTTTCTACCAGAACTCTAGAGATCCTGCACATGGCAACACTGTGCCTCCTGTCATTCAGTCCAGAGTTGCTCTCGCTGTTAGCCGACCCTGGTTTGGACTTGGAGCGCTGGCAGCCCCTCGTAGAGCTACACTTCGGAGCACCCAAGATATCCTATGAGCCTTTCCCACAGCTCACTTTCGGAACCTTGGTGTCCGCCATATGTCTGCTCACCAGATCTCTTAATCATGTAAGTTGGCTCTGCTTATACAATAAGCTATTGGTGAAGAACAGATGTTTGACGGTTCTACGGAGCCATTCGTCTTTATGTCTGTTTTCGCAAAAACTCAGAAACTATGCCACGTATGATAGGATGACTAACTACTGCATTCGCAAAAAGTTCGTTCGAGAGCGCACATATTCGGTTACAAAAATTACACTGAGTATTTTCCTGTCGCAGTAGTAGTTTGAAAGTCACGAATTGACTCCATTGTATATTGTATGTACTATAGTCTGCGCGGCACTTGTTGGCGTTAGGTGGCGACAGGGGTGAGGGGAGGGTTGACATCTGCTCGCAACGCACATTAGATTAGACAGTGATGACCAATCTCGAGATATCGCATTCAATTAATAAAAATATTAAATAAAGAACAATTAATATACCTATCTAATTATAGTGTAATTAATAGTAAAATAATCCAAAAACAAATAATTTCATACACTTAGTATGAAATTATTTTGACATATTTTAATGACATATGAAATAATGTTTAAATATTATTAGTATGCACTTTAAATATTATTTCCAATTAAAGAAAATCGAATTGTCTTCATCGGCGGACTCATCTCGCTATTGCAATCTTATGTGCGTTTTGTGTCAACTAGCCAGAAATGTCAACTCGTGTTGCCGTCACGAAGTACGGCGCCTAACTGAGTAATGACAGTAAGTGCTCTCGCTTCTCCGCCCCACCGCTCACATACCTAAGGCGCGGCCAACTAGTTCCGCGCGGACTATAACCTATACCTACCTGTCTCATTATGATTGAGACGAAAATATGTATGTATGTGTGACTTTCGCACGTCAGGCATACCACTCGGAGGAGGGTTATGGGTCGCGGTCTCCGCGCGGACGGCGCCGCGCGTGCTCGTGCGGCAGCCCGGCCGCCGAGCGCCGCGCGGCCCGCAGCGAGTCGCTCACCAGCATCTCCTCCGCCGCCAGCCTGCCCGCGCTCGACGAGCGCCTCGTCGCCGGCGCGCTCGACGCCAGCGCCACGCTGCTCGCCTCGCAGGTACAGTACACACTCGTGCGGCAGCCCGGCCGCCGAGCGCCGCGCGGCCCGCAGCGAGTCGCTCACCAGCATCTCCTCCGCCGCCAGCCTGCCCGCGCTCGACGAGCGCCTCGTCGCCGGCGCGCTCGACGCCAGCGCCACGCTGCTCGCCTCGCAGGTACAGTACATATTAAGACCCGGGCATCGGAGAGCACGTAAATGTCGGTCCTGCGCCTGATCTCTCTCCGCGAGTATCGGATTGCCGTCCCATCGGGCGCAGAGAGTGAAGGAATTGTGAGTGCACCTGCGTCTGCGCAAATGCTTGTGCACTATAATATGTCCTGCGCAGTTGGCTGATCTCCATGTATTAGAACAGACGCCGTAGCCGATAATGGTCTCGGAGGACATCATCACATATCGAGACTTATACAACATTTCATAGCCATAGTAATAAATTTACACTCTAAACCCTTATGCTACTTTTCTGACACTCCAATTTGTTTCACAGGCCCTACTTGCAGTACGAGACCCCAGTGTTCCAACAAGACACAAGCAACTCATCCGTCGCGAACTGAGCTCTGAGCTGACCATGTTCCACGATTTTGTGCGCAAACGCATCTTGTGTGCTGCTCACGCACGGCCACACCTTGTACGTAATAAGCTCGGTGCGTGGCCTCTCGCTGCCAACGAAGAGGAAACAAAACGCATAGAAGAAGCCAGGAAAGAGGGGACCCACTGCAATTGTGATAACGATGATGACAGAACGCTGCCCCCACCACCACCTCCAAAAAGGGCGGCCCACGATTCAATGCGCGAGTATATACTTCGAAAACATTACCTCGACAAATGTGCTCAGACACCAACTAAGGGCCCACCTTCTCCGGTGTCCCATTCCACACCGACATCCGATAAGAAGAAGGAAACTGCTCGAAGTTCTAAACGCGTGTCTTGGGCCGAGACGACCAGGGATAGCGATGAAAGTTTAGACAGTTCGTTACAAGAAATCGAAGAACCTGCTTACTCTAACCTAACTGATGTACAAATTAATAATGATGAAGATTACTTTCACTTCATGTCAGTAGTTTTCCTTTACATTTGTCAAACAGAGTTATAATTTTCCATTTTTGTATTAAGCGTATGAAATAAATGCCTTTTTTTCTGCTTATACGTATTTTCATTCATCCTCAATATAGACTTGCTTTTTTTACTAATGTTTCACCAGTATGTTAACCTGGTTAATATAATGTTGATTAGTACAAAGAAGAAGATAAAATACGTAAAAATATTTTTTTTTTTTTTCAAAGTAAATAGAATAAAAATGTGCGAGAATTAGAACTCAAGGGGAGTACATCAGCGGGGCCCAGCAGGGCCAAGGCCTGCCGGGGCTGCGGGTTGTTCGAAAGAGATACCGCGGCCCTGGTACATAAAAGGCCTATGACGGAACACGACGATTTTAGTCAGTAAAAGTCTGACACTCCCTCACCGCTGCTAACCCACAGCGGGAGGGGTCATTTGATGATTTTACGTCGCTAAAAAAAAGGGGGAGTACATAAGAGGACTAAATACATAATAGGAGTACAAGGGGGATTACATAAGAGATTAAATAAGAGAAGAGATAGAGAGTACGTACCCGTGCCCTCGACAAAAAAAAAAAAAAAAAGAGAGTACGTAAGAGGAGTATATCGGGCGTGTCGTACCTAATCACATTAAATTAAATACATTAACATACTGGTTAATATAATGTTGATTAGTACAAAGAAAAAAATAAAATACGTAAAACCAAAAAAACATATTTTTTCAAACAAAGTAAATAGCGTATTCTTTTAAGCGATTCTCGTAGATGCGGTGTAGCGGGACAATGACGTTGCATCCCCCAGCAGTAGTAGTCAGCCATCATAATGCTGATCCCATCGGCCTTGGTACCTCTCCTCCATCGTTTTTAGGACCTAGCAAAACCACTCTCCTTGTTCTGCGCTGTATGAACCAAGATTTGAGTGGAGATAATGCACTTTGATGGGCATGTTACATCGGTTACATCATAAGTTTTTTAAATTCTAAAACATATTGTTAACAATTTCAGAATAGTTATTTGACTTGTGATTTCCCAAAAACTTTTTTAGTATCTTCTATAAAAAAACGAATTCCACGCAAGTTGTTCCAAACTGGTCATTCAGAATTTGATACCTTTCATCATTTTCCTTACTTGTGGGCCATCAAAAATAGGCTATAAACTAATTTTGGGCCTATGGGACGAACAAAAAGATTGTATGAAAAAAATGTATGAGGTTTTGAAAAAAACATTTATTCGGAAATGAAACTAATAAACTAAAATTAATGTGATTTTTACTTCTAAAATACTTTGGTAGATTTCAATTAATTATTTGTGTGAATTGAGATTTCATGTCGCTGGCAATATTTTTAACATGGCCGCATGTTGAACGAAACGATTTTCTTTACTGTTTGCCAAAATAAAATAATATAGGCGTAATAAGTGTGCGGATTCATGTAGATTGCATAGCAGAGAAACTGATTTGCTCGTGACATACAGTAAGGGTAAGAAATTCAGTGTGAACCGTTGTATTTGACGTAAGAAATTTGCGGTGTTTATTTGGTGGTAGTTCGCGATATTTATAGTTTGTTTGTGTGACAACGGCAGTGGTTCGTGAAGATGATGCATCACCCGAACATGCATCATCAGCCGATCTCGGGGCACCCGCCGCAGCACATGGGCGGGCATCAGGGAATGCCCGGGCACCATCAAATGGCTCCACATCAGATGCATCGCGAGAACAGGCACGTAACACTAACTAGGTAGAGTAACGTTCGGCTTTTCATTATTTTATTTGTTTGTAATGCTTCGCGCCAAGATATCGCTGTACACACAATCATATCACAGATCGTTTAGTGGCAACAAACCAAAGCCAGACGCTTAGTAGCAACACTATCAGATCGAGAGTCGTAAATCGTGCACATAAATAGGTCAAAATAATTGAACATATTAGCAAGTAAAATTGAATTATTGCAGTGATTTCCTGCACTTCTTGCAGTAATTTGGTTTCCAATAATACCACAGCGGGCACATGACATGTATGTTGCAATTTTCTGTCAAAACTTGTTTATAACCTATTCTATGTTTATTGATAATTATTGTATCTGGATCACTATCTTATAAATTAAGTACATTTGAATAAATAAATCATTACAAGCTACCTGTTGAATGACTTGCTCATTAGCACTAAGGAATGGAAACAAAAGATGTTGCATTGAATATTCAATGAGAATTTGTGCCAAATGATAACTTTCACATTTCTACTGCTGGTTATAATTACCACGGTTATTGCTGAATTAATGTTCCTTTAATAGGAATGTTTGATAGATGGTTTAGAAAACTTGATATGATATGCAATAAACATTATAAAAAAAAATAGACAATTTCTAAGCATATAAATAAAAAATCAATAATTCACAGCAATCCAAGAAATCAATGACACGGTTCCTCATTCTAAAGGAGACACATTTATGGTGCCATAATATAGTATAGCTTAATGTAATTTTATGGATAAGCGTGACATAAAAGTTCAAACCACTTCGCTGGCTTGAATCTGTAAATATCCACTGCATATCATGGCTTCCTTAAAACAATCACTAATAAAATATTTTATAGATTAATTTACACTATCATATGGCCTTTGACACCATTTTTGATGCTTAATTTCAGTTTTAGTCACAGCTTAGTAAAGCGAACATAGTAATGTATACTACAATATTTAGAAGTAAATGGTAAATAAGTTATAGCATCACAATGGATTTCGGGAGAGTGTTTTATGAAAGAAAGCCATTCAGTATTTGAATAAAGCTCTTATTGCATATTCTACATTTTGTCATGTACAGTCCAGGTACATTATCTATTTGAACTGAAAACACACAAAGCTAGATTTCTGATTTGAATCAACAAGTTAGTTTTAGCTACAAAGGAATATAAAGGTGAGGGTAGTCGGGGAACATTCTGCAGTGGACGGCAATAGGCTGATGATGATATCCATGCCTTATCAACAGTATAATCAGAATCGGTTGGATATAGCTGTCACATGAGATTTCTACAGTAAAAAGTTCCTGATTAAAAATCTTACTAAGTTTTTAAAGAGGATGAACATTTCAATAGAGTGTATCTAACCAACACAGTCTGACTTTGGTGACTAGAGGTTTGGTGGAGAATATTCAGCATCCCCAATAGTCAGCAACAAGGTACTGCTAAAACTAGCTGTATCACTCGATTCTGTTTTTGGTGTCCCGAGGGAACTCCATCCTGTACTAGGATAAAAAATTACACTCACAAATTATATGGTGTACATGGTGTGCAGCCCCAAAAATGTAGGAAGAGAAAAACAGTGGATCCGTTTAATTTATTCTTAAACCTCCTGGTAATATTTTTTGTTCTTATTACTAAGGTATAAGGCATTTAGTATTAGATTAAATGGTAATTAATTTTTTATTATGTATTTCTAGTGCTAACTGTGAAAAAATATTAGAATCTCTACTTTCAACTGTTACTCTCATGCCATATGGCCACTTATCAATAAAATAAAATACTGTGATGGAGTCGTTTAATATCATTGCTTTTGTGCATATTTATTATTAGTATGATAAAGCTGATTTCTGATTTATTGATATTATGGGCTAAAAATTAAACTTGGTCCTAAATAGAAGTACTGATTAACCATTGTCTTGAACAAAGATAATGCTCTTAATTAAACGTAGCACTAAACCCAGTACTTTTTCAGACAAGTTTTATAATAGGCAGGAATGGTAGGTTTTAAAACCCAACTCATGGGTTAAGACTAAATCATAAATTATGTTGAAAATATTTGACCAGTAAAATTAATGCATTCTCAGGATTCTTTAAGTAGTCGTGATGAAAGTCCCAGTAGCTTCGTATTACACGATTCAGGCAGTAATAATAACTGAATATGAGGTGGTTACTCCAACTTTGACACTATTTAATAAAATAACACTGTCTTTATCCGAGAAAAGAGTGGCGATCGCATTGATATGCAAATATTGTGTAATTTGTTGATATGTCGAGGGTCTTTTGCGGCGCCCTTTGTCGCGTAAACTGGTTGCCAATGAAACTGACAAAGGAACATATGACGACGTCTCTATTGACGCGCGGGGACCGAGGTTTTGAATGCGAGCCGACCTTTCTTCCTTCAGACTAATATATCACGTCCATTGAGTGGTGGACAGTTGAAATAACAGTGTCTCGCCAACTGTCGAGCTGGATAGGTTACTTTCGCCGAGCTGGGCCGGTGCTGCGACAGTTACTAGGCATACCTCGAGACTATCGGTCTTGTGATGTACAGATGTGATGCTTGTATTGCTTGAGTGAACATTGTCGTGTAGCGTGATGATAGTGTGACGTGTTGGTGTGAAGGGTGCCGCTGGGGCCGGCGCAGGCGGGCGGCGCGATGGGCGCGCACGGGCAGGCGCTGGGCGGGCTGGGCGCCATGGGCGTGCCGCCGCCGCACCACACGCCGCAGCGACCACCTCACCCCATCAGGGCTATGCCACATCATCCGCAGGCGCAGCACCACTCCGTACCACCGGTGAGGGACACATTGTATTACCAGATTACCATACCAGAACCTTTGATTTAGCACCTATGTATTTAGGAACATTTAGCATTTAGAATTGGCATATTTTTGTTACACCACCAATGAAATGATTTTATTTCTGCTAAAATAGCCACTAGCGAAATTTGCCACATTCATTTTCTTATTGATAAAAATCAAGATGACAACGTCCTGTATGTCCAAAAGTATAAACTAAGTAGTTAATTTTCGGGAATATCGCAGTTAGTTTGAACTTAATTTATTTCCATTTAATATCACGGCTGAAAGCCTTCAATGTTCTATTATTGTCTACTTCTGTATGTTCCGCTTGAATCATTTTCTCGGCCTACAAGAACGCCGCTCTCTAGTCTTTGTCAGAAGTAGGCCTTCAGCGAAATGAATTAGGCTCAATTGAGTTACTGACCTAGGACCGGTTGGTAGACTCAGACAGGTGTATTTAGGTTAGCCAGACAGTATTATCTGGCTGTCTGATTGCCAGTTTCCACTTTCGGACACTTTTATTATTACGGTCCGACGTACATAGTAAAAACGAGCTACTGCTTTTTAAAGCAACTTCTAATAAGAATGAGTAACAAACGTATTCTTATTTTGCGTCTCTAAAAGTGGGAGAAAAGTTACTGATAAATCCTAAAAAGATCGACATCTGAGCTGTTGCAAAGAGTATGGTAATTTTTTTTCTTGTAGTTCTCAATTCTCTTATTCCAAAAACAATGTCGGTGTAATATATTTGTGTATTCGTTCTTTAGCAACAAATAAAGACGCTCCGGCGGCCGTACGCGGTGGGCGGGGCTTACGGGCCGGGCGCGGGGGTGTTGCCGCCGCCGTACGCGCAGCCGCCGCCGCTGCAGCCCCCCGCCGTCCCTATACAACATCCAGGTACGTTACTGAACATTCATTAACATTATTACATCGTCACAGGCCTCCTCTCACACGGAGAAGGATTGAGCGTTAATCACCACGCTTGCTCAAAGCAGGTTGGTGATTTCACAGACAGTACAATAGTCCAGGTTTCCTCAAGAGGTGTTCTTTCACCTTTTTATCAGCCATTGCTGTCCAAGATATCTTTAAAAAGTACATACAACATTCAACAATATAATAATATCTTAGTTCAAATTAAATATGGCAAGACATTCACACGACGTGATAGAGCATTTAACGAGCAGTTACATCATGCATGTTACCAAGACGCAAAAAATGGCGGATATAAATATTCGTTGCGGTATCCCTCCATCCGGTTCATTGTGTATTGTGTTGATCTACGTAAAAAAGAGGAGTACTTAGGCCGGCAATACACGGACCGCTTGAAGCAGTTAGGGCCGACAGCTTCAAGCTCTCGACTGCACATTGAACTGCAGAGTTCTATGGACGCACATACACGAATCGCTCGAGCAGTTGCAAGAGTTGCATCTGATCCTGACTGCTTCAAGCGGTCCGTGTATTGCCGGCCTTAGACGCCAACATTCGAAATTCGTTTCACGGAAAGATGTTCGAAAAACTGCATGATTTCAGTCGTTAAACGACAACTAGAGACGACTCTTACATAAATCCTGTTTTTCCCAGTGGTGTCGACGTCAACGAGCACAGTGACGCCGGCGGGCGGGACGGCGGTGGCGGAGGCGGCGGCGGAGGCGGAGCCGCCGGCCGCCACGCCCGCGCCGGACGCCGACGCGCCCGACAGCCCGCGCGCCGCCTCGGCCAACAGTAAAGAGAAGACCCCCATGTGCCTGGTCAACGAACTGGCCAGGTACAATAAGGTAACCAACAAATCTATCAAAAACTTTTACAGCTTTACTACAAAAACTTAGACTTCTGTTGAACACTTGTCTAAAAAAGTGTGGCTACAAAACGGACCTTATTTTAACGTCATAATGTCATTTTTTAAAGAGAAATGTTCAACAGGCGTTTACAAGTTTTTGGCGTTTACAAGGTTAGCGTTTTGCCTTTTTTCGCTAAAACATTGTTGTATTTATGCGATACATTGTTTTTTCCCCCCAGATTAAGCATCAATATCGCCTCACATCAGAGACTGGACCCGCTCACAAAAAAGTATTCACAGTAACACTCCGACTGGGTGATACTGAGGAATATACTGCAGAGGTTAGTCAACTTTCCTGTCGCTTCATAAATACCCTTATCTTGGATGTTTTTAACACGCTTAGCTTATATTACGCTTCACTTGTAACTAACTATGCGTTTAAGAAAATCCTAATTTGACCCACTTCCCGATCTTTGATCACATTGAAATTTTGCACACATTCTGAATTTTGATGACACTACACGGCTAGCTAAGAAACGTCATTACAAATCCAATATGGCTGCCTCCACAAGATGGCGACTTGCTGAAAAAAAAAATGTTATAAACACGCTTTTTTTCATCAGACTGAATTTGTAATTTTTAAAAGCGTGTGTTTTAGTTTTTAAAATTTTAATAGCTGTTGTGTTGTATCAGGGGTCGTCAATAAAGCGCGCGCAGCACGCGGCGGCGCAGGCGGCGCTGGCGGGCACCAGCTACCCGCCGCCGCCGCCCCGCGCGCCCGCGCCGCACGCCGCCCACCACCCACATCATCGACATGCCGGTACTATTCTATTTCATGTAACTTAGGCCCGGTTGTTGTAAGTTACGGTAAAGTTAAAGTTAAAATTTGACTGATGTCAATTTTGACCACGGTAAATTTGACGTTTTTATTATGAAATTTTAACGTTCAACAACGCTTATTGAATTTAAACCATGTTAATTTTACTTTAACTAGAATTTAACCCTAATCTTGACGTAACCGAGCTTCCAACAACCGAGCCTAGCCAAGCTTGGTAACGCTAAACGAGTCGAGCCTATCGGTACAGACGTATACTTCGACCAGTTGTCGCGACGGTACTTTATGATACGATAAATTCAATGATTATTAAGCGTACAAACTTTAAACAGAAAACTTTAATGTAGTAGATACATATTTAAAGTTGGTTCTATACATGGATGATCTTCATTACCAAATGTGCTGATTAAAAATGACAATAGGGTATTACATGCATTTTTGAAATATATCTTAAATAAATTCTTTAGTCTTAATATATCTCTAAAAAATTAAAAATATTTTTTTTTCTCACGTTATGTACGAATATAAATTAATTGTTTTATCATAATTTCAAATTTCGCGCGTATTTCGCGAAAACGCGGCACACAACGGACGCCATGATTGTTTTTTGGTCATGACATCATTACGTTAGTAAACAAACTACAGCTGTCAGTAATACATATTTTGATATGTATTGAAAATTTTAATAATGAGTAATTATGCTCCGTATCGTTGGTGTGTTGTTTCTGAATGTGAGAACACTAGTGTAAAAACACCAGACAAATTATGGATTCAAGTACCAGTGGATATAAATATGAGAAACACTTGGTTAAAAGTTGCGAGACGAGATCCCGGACTGTTATCAGATAAATCTCGTTTATACTTTTGTGAAGATCACTTTGATGTAAGTAACTGTATTAACATTACCTATCTAATGAAATATACTCTTTAATGATAGGTTAACTACTTCAAGAATCAATACTTTGGGAAATGTGGATAATATTTAGAGGTTATACACTTTTGTTTACTACCGTAATGACGTCATTAGCATGGAGGCGACATTTCGTAGTGTTCAAAGACAGATAAAAAAACCTAAAAACTTTAAACTGCAATAAAAAATATATTTATGTACCTTACGAAGTGAAACTAACATTTCCCGATTGCTTTTCCTCTAAACAATCATTGTAATACACTTTTAATTTTTTTCTCATCTAGACTAAAATACCCTATTATGTAACCTGTAATATTGATTTGACATTCGGAAAACTTGAACCAAATCGCATTACAATACTACTATTCAGTTGGAAAATTTTGACAAATCATCATACCTAAATAAAATTTCTTAATATACATCTATTCAACAGGAGCAGTAATGCCAACAGTGGAGCTAAACGCATTAGCAATGAAGCTATGCCAGCCAGCGGTGTACACAACAGTGCCTCCCGTCGCGGGCAGCAATCGCCTAGTCCGGATAGGCGGTAGTTACGGGCCGGCCCTCGTGTACCGCGTGCGAGTGGGTGTGGGCGGGCGCGGCTGGATGGGCGAGGGTGCTACTCCCCAGGCCGCCCGACACGACGCCGCCGCGCGGGCCCTGAGGGACCTGCGGCCTCTTGCACGAGCTGAAGCCACGCCCGCGCCTGCACAAGCCACGCCCGACGCAGGTTAGTATAATACGATCTGCGGGATTGTTCGAAAGAGTTTCCGCGGCCCTGGTACATAAAAGGCCTACGACAGAACGTAAGAGTCTGACACTCCCTCACCGCTGCTAACCCACAGCGGGAGGGGTCCTTTGACGATTTTTGACGTCGTTAAATAGTACAATACACTTGAACATAATGCTCTGAACTTTATGCCTATGATCCTTGGATAACATTTGGGTTGAACAAAAAACACTGCAAGGGCTTATAATGTACTCGTAATTCATGTTATCAGTAATTAAAAACAAGCATTTTTTTGTCAAATATTAAATCTTTCAAACTTTAGCCCGAAAGGTTGATCTTGCAAGACGTCTTCAAAAAAGAATGTGTTTGTATATTAACCTCCAAATTTAATACCCAGCTGGTACAGAAGCGAGTGCTGACCTGCTGAACTCGGAGGTGAAGTCCCCAGTGTCGCTGGTGCACGAGCTGGCGCTGAAGCGCAACCTCTCCGTGCAGTTCACCGTCAAGTCCGAGCGCGGACCGCCGCATATGCGAGTCAGTATATTTTAATTATTATTTGAAAGAACAAGTAGGGAATGATTTAAAAAAATTGTTAACCTGTGGGTGGTAAGTGAGGTGGTGTGGAATAGTTTTCGGATGAACAGTTTTTCATATCGCTTTTATTGTAGAAATATAGGCAATGATTTAGGTTAACTGTCAGTCATGCGAACGAAGCAAATTTTTTTTATGTTTTCCCAATCACTTTATAAAATATTGTGTACTTCTTATGAAACTCAAATCTGTAAAAAAATATCAGGAAAAAAGCTAAAGATTTACCATTCTTCTTCTTCTTCTTTCTTCTGCCTTGTTCCCAATTTTATTTGAGGTTGGCGCAATATATCTTCCGCTTCCATCCTTCCCTGTCACTCGTAATACTGACACTCACTCCCTTTCTATTCATATCATCTTTCAGGCAATCCATCTTACTTTTCATAAAGATTTACCAGTCAACTTATAAAAAATCGAAAACTCGTCTTTTCCCCCCAGGTATTCGTAACAGCATGCACGGTAGGCGACATGGAGACGGAAGGCGAGGGCAACGGCAAGAAGGTGTCCAAGCGCCGCGCCGCCGAGCGCATGCTGGACGAGATGCGGCGCCGCTGGCCGCCCGCGCTGCTGCGGGCCCGTCCGCCACACGACAAGCGCAGGCAGCAGCCCGCTAAGAAGAAACCTAGGAATCTCATCAAGGTGAATAGTTTTGCCATCGCTAAAAAAAAGGGTGATATACAAGGGATATACATAGAGGAAAACATTATTAAGTTTATAGAGGGAACGGGCGTAAATAGTGCAGGTATTGTGAAATGCAAATTATGCATTACATTTGCATATTTTAAAAAAAATATTTACATAAGTAGTAGACAAGCCATATAGGTTAAGGTCGTGACAACCATATGACAAACCTAGGGCTTTCAAATACCGGATTTTTTCAATTCCGGTATCGATACCGGTATTAGAAATTTCAATACCGTGATCACGTGATCACGGTATTGTCGGTCATGCAAATATTGCAATACTCCAGATATTAAAAGTCGTCGCTCCTTTATGCGTCTTCGAAGTGCTTTTGCAAGATTTTGGCTTAAGACATATTAGCTTGACCATCTAACTTCGTCAACATAAATTTTAGCACAATATCCGCTTTTAGTAAATTGGCATCCCGTTTACCTAATACAGTTACTTTGACTACAGAAAGGCTGTTGTAAATATTTTTAATATTGTCAAATCGAATTCGTCTAATTCGAAATTTGACTTGTCCGAGGCTCTCTAAATATCAACTTCAAGGCCGAACGTTTCCGTCTGATGAAGGCCAGGCTCCGACCAACACTGCTCCAACAAACCATTTCAGGATCTGAAACGTTCCAGTCAAATTTGGAGAACCGATTTGCCGCCGTGGAAACCACAACAGACGTTAACCAGAACCACGAATATGTGGTTCGGATCCTCAGGGAGGAAGGTTCCAGATTCTGTAACAGCGTAAGAGCAAGAAATCAAAGCTTTCGGAAGAGACATTAGGGCTTACGACCCGAAAACCCGCCTGTCGATTCGTTAGCTAAGCGGGCTCTAAACCAAGAGATCAACAAGCACGTACCTACGACGCAAACTCCGGTGCTCCAATACTCTTGACATTGAAAGAGCAATTGATCTGAATCGGGGGTCAAAGGTGTTCGTACAATCTCTTGGAAGAAGCCACTTGACGAAGCTGACCACAACAAGTGGAGAAGTCATTTCTTCGGTGCCGGCAGTCCTTTCGGAAGTGGAAAACTTGCTTGAAAAAAGCTCCAGAAGCTTTTTAACGCCGTCCTGTTTGAAGGGAGAACTCCAGAGGCGTGGAGTAGGAGTGTTGTCGTCCTGTTCTTCAAAAAGGAAGACACAACCCTGCCGAAGAACTATCGACCCATTTCCCTCCTAAGCCACGTATATAAGCTGTTATAATATAAGATGTTATATGTATAAGACTCGACGAATTCCAACCACCGGAGCTGGCTGGGTTTCGGAGCGGATACGGCACCATAGACCGCATCCACACAGTGCGGCAGATTATACAGAAGACCGGAGAGTATAATCAGCCCCTGTGTCTAGCATTTGTGGACTATGAGAAGGCCTTTGACTCGGTTGAAATCTGGTCTGTTCTGGAGTCCCTGCAGTGTTGCCAAGTAGATTGGCGATACATCCTAGTGATGAGATGTCTCTTTACTACCGACTAACAAAACAATAACGTCGTTTGGCTCGCTCGACCGACTAAGAACCCGTTGTTTAAGAAAGGTGCTGGCGGGTATTCTGGAGATAAAAGTTGGCGCTTAATACACAAGTGTGAAGTGTGAGAATAATTGTTACATACATCTTACGAGTACGTAGTTATTTATCTTATTTAATACAACTTCCTGCTACTTATTACAACAATAAAATTATAAAAAGATTGTAATACCGTAATCACGGTATTGGCTCGTCAATACCGGTATTGAAAAAAGACCAAAATATATCCGTGATCACGGTATTACGGGATCCCGTAATACCGGTATTGAAAGCCCTAGACAAACCCCTTTGAAATAAGAACGGGCACGCTAGACAAACCGAGCTCGAGCGAAGCACAAGCGGAGCCGTTGATCGCGGCGTCAAGTGCGGACGTACAACGAACCTGTAGCGATCACTGTTCTCGAACATAGTTTTCCGCAGAGAGTTCGCGGTTCTTGGCGAATATGGACGATATTAATAATATTGCAGTAGCCGCTGCTGTTGCAGTCAACCAAGCCCTTTTTATAAAGGGCGTCACAAGGGCAAAACCGACAACAGGCGGAACGCAGCCGAGCACGAACGAAATGCTCGCAGTGCGCTCGTTAGAGGCCTTTAAGTTGGTCCACACTAGACGAATTGTATTTGGCTCGTGCTCCGCTCGTGCTCGGCTCTTCTAGCGTAGACGCAGCTTTAGCTTTAAGGACGGTATATAAACTTAGTCGTATACTAAGTGACTGTTAGTTGCGCTAAGTATGTTTTTTATAATTGAAATGGTGTACAATTGTTGGTGAATCGATTATAATGAAATAAATTATATATTATATAGGTATGTTTGAAAAGTTTTCAAGGGTTGTAATATTTCACTGGCATTAAAGTTTTTTATTTGTTTGTTGTATAGGAGGGCAGCGCAGGCGGGTCTGGCGCGGCGGGCAGCGCGGACAACCCGATCTCCCGCCTGGCGGTGGCGCGGCACGCGGTCCGCGCGCGCTCGCCGCAGTACCGCGTGCTGGAGGAGCGCGGCGCGGCGCGGCGGCGCGAGTTCCTCGTGCAGTGCGACGCGCCGCCGCACTGCGCCACCGGCCTCGGGCCCAACAAGAAGACCGCCAAGCGACGCGCCGCGCACAGTACGTATCACAACTCACTATAGGAGCCGTAATGGACAATCACTGAAAAGTCATCATAATCTTCCAAGCCTTTTCCCAACTACATTGGGGTCGGCTTGTAAGAAAGTGACATTGTCAAAATGCTTGTGTTCAGGAGACAAGGAACATAACTATCTCCACCCTTATACACCTTCTTTGGAACCCACCCAATTATTTGTAACACAAAACATCTCTAACTCTTTTTTAGTTCACTCATAAGTGATCGTATTGGTCGTGCCTACCATTACATGTTTGACCATAGAATAATGTACAAGTAACATAAGGACTCTTTATGTCGCTAAGTTCACGATACCCGAAATTATCGCAGTCAAACTCTAATATCTCTAATCTAATTATCAGTTATATCCGGCATATAACTTGGCAAAGACTATACCAGCTCACACTATAGCCAGACTACTGTCTTTACCATACTATCCACTCGCATTGAGGAGTAATAGCCTCGATGAATAAGTACAATAAGCATATCGCGTATTCGCTCAATTCTGTCGTCCATAGAAATGACACCGTTAATCTGTACCAATGTAACCTAATTAAAATTCATCAAAACATCCAAAAGGGCATATATAATACGTTAATGTTACCCAAAACAAACGGCTATACATGAACGTTGCAGACGTGTTACTAGCGATGGAGATGAGCGGCAAGCCCGAGCAGAGCTGCAGCCCCGACGCCGCCGCCGCAGACGCCAAGACCAGCCCTGACGCCAAGCGAAAAGTAAGCTTCACTCTTAAGTATAAGGTTTAATTTCTTGCACATGCGAGCTAATAGATGGTTGATGTGACAAATACTTCGAGTGGTGGTAACGGGGATGCCAAGCGAAAAGTAAGCTTCACTCTTTGTTATAAGGTTCTATTTGTTGCACATAGCTCGCAGAACTGATGGCAGATGGTACAGAAAACTTTTCTCTGGTGTCAATTACCTGGAAGACACAGCGTAGGTCACTAGATGGACGGCTGATCTGACCAAGGTCGCTGAAAAGCAGTGGATGCGGGTTCCTGAAGATCGAACAAAGTGGCGATCCTTGGGTGTTGCCTTTGTCCAGCAGTGGACGTCTTTTGGCTGAAAGTCTTTTACAAAGAGCGACTGCCCTATCTGACCTCTTCAACCCAGTTACCCGGGCAACCCAATACCCCCTTGGTTGGACTGGAGTCAGACTTACTGGCTTCTGACTACCCGTAACGACTGCCAAGGATGTTTAATGACAGCCGGGACCTACAGTTTAACGTGCCATCCGAAACACTGAAAAGTCTGACGACGAATTCCTACACAATAATCTCACCATTTCAAAAGTACTGTAAATTACATAAAAATCGTGTTTTTATTTACTGTTGTAATGTATGTTCGTAGGAGGGTGATGTACCGAACGGCGGCGCGAACAGCGAGGTGCGGCAGCCGGTACCCGGAGTGCTGCTCATGGACTACCACCAGCGGACGGGACAGCCGCAGCAACCCAATGGTCAGTACCACTTTATTATTATACAGGGTCATACATAAACATAGGTAATGACGTCAGGGGTTCAAAGGTAAAATAAAGTCTTCATTCACAATATTTGATAATGGTAATATCACTATATAAACAAAAATGACATCAACGCTCAAGCACTATCATCAGTATAAAAAAGTAGGCAAATTAATGCAATTTTGTACAACTTTGTGAATGTGAATGAAAAGCAAGACAGTAAATAAAATAGTACCTAGTTTTATATTCCGATCCACACATGAGGGATATAATGTGGCCAACGGCCTCTGATTTGCGACAAATGAACACGACGGTTTGCCATATTTATTATCATTGGAAAAATTACATGACAGATAATATCACAGAAGTACTCAGGTCATCATTTCTAACGTATTAAGTGTTATGTATGTGTGTGCCAGGTGTGAGCGAGTCTAGCGCGACGGGCGGGTCGGGCGGTAACACGCCGGGCGCGAAGGACCAGCTCATGTACCTGTCGCAGCTGCTCGGCTTCACTGTGCAGTTCTCCGACTTCCCCAAGGTAAATAAATATACTATACAATACTTTATTGTGTGTTGTGGCTGCTAATGTCATAATTTTCTATACAGGATTGAATTTTAAGCAGTGCGCAAGAAACTGGTATATCTGCATGATGAGATATTAAAAAAAAAACCACCCTAAAATCAGTAAAATATGGACATAACTATTGTTACGCGCTTGGAGCTGCGCTTGCGTCAGGAAAACGGGTTTCGCGTTGCCTACTATGACGACTGTGACCATACAATCGTTACACATAATAAATATCGATAAAAAATATACGGATATATAAAACTTATTTAACTATAAGCTGACAAACTTTGAGTTGCACACTGAATAAAATGTTCTCCTGTATAAAGCTTTATTTGATTTTTGAACTGTTTGTGTTTCCAGCGCAACCACGGCGAGTACCTGTCGCTGGTGTCGCTGTCGACGGAGCCGCCGGTGATGTGCCACGGCAGCGGAGCCTCCACGCGAGCCTCGCACGACGCCTGCGCCCGCGCCGCGCTGCGGGCACTCGCGCTCATGGGGCTCGACGCGCCCACACACACGTATGTTATATGTAGCGCAACCACGCCCACTACCTCGAGCGGAGCGGAGCCGGCGATTTGCCACGTACCAAATTATAATAATAATCATCCTACACACCCATTAGCGCGGCAGTCTCGAACATTTGCCGCTGTACGAAAGCCGCGCGAGGCGGCTTCGGTCTGTTAGTTTTCTAATACGAGCGGCAAGTCAGAGCAACAGTGAGCATCGACGCTGAGTTTAACTTGAGGCAAAACACTACCGACTTGAGTGAATCCAGTAAACGTGCTGAGGCGACCTTGAGCATCAACAAACACCGACAGCGCTCGGCTCGGCCCGCGGCAAGCTTGGGCGAGGCAGCCCATGCGTTTACCTCGGGCGAGGCAAGTCTTAACCTGCCGATGATTTGCCTCGCGAGGCTACTCGCTCAATCAGTACGCGGCTATTCACTTAGAAGAGACCAATTCTCTGTTTATAGAACAGGTATCTAAATAGAGTTGTTTCGTTTCCAGCATGGCGAGTGTGGGCGGTACGCCGCCGAAGGCCGGCGCGGTGAGCAACGGCATCGCCGAGTGAAGCCGCCGCGTCCTACCGCTCGACACATTGCAATATCCCGGTGAATATCTCACAGCACGAAATGTTCGGGACGACTCGCAACACTCAACAACACTGCTTGTGCCGTTTCCGGCTATGATATATTCACGACGTTTTGTTTGATCTCGAGTCATGCAACAACTTTTAGTTAATTTCCCATATGAACTTTCATATTTTACGACTTTCAAATGTATATTTTTTTGTTATACATAACGATCTGTAAGAACTATTTAGTTATTTTATTTAACGTTTCATGGAATTATGTACTTTCGCTCACAAATTAGGTTAATTTTTTTGTATTTATTTTTCACGTCTATGTAAGAGAATAAAATCTGAGGATTTGATATTGAAAGAGCGGCGCTCATCTGACATAATAAATTTTATAAAGACACATTAGCCATGAATGATCTAAAATAACGCTATATTTATTGGTCTTATTATATACTAAACGTATCTGTTATTATATAAGCGTAGTAGTATAAAGAAGTAAAATATCATTAAAATTATGTAGGAACGAATATTGTAACGAAACTGGGGCTGTGAAGCCAAACCAAAACAGGTTCGTCGGGACTCGGCACCGGCAGCGGCGTCCCGACGAACGCGACAGTTGCATCATGCGGCCATGGTGTCTCTTAGTTTAGCTGTACTGTAGTAATCGCCGTGTCCCTCGGCAGCCGCGGCGGCACAGCGGTACAGTACGGTACACTGCGGGGGCTACGGCGATTAGAACGATGTTTGGCCTCGATTTTTAACTGACTCGTAGTTGAGCGTGTAACAATAGTTCCCCCGACCCTAAGCTATGAAATGTGTAATTTTAGACTTATGATAGACTACATGAAGCTGGCACGAGTAGCGCTCCACTTAGAATAAGGTTGAAGGTTGCTTGTTATACCTAAGCTCTGTGTAACCTATGTACCATGTAATTGTTTAGTATAGCGTTTGATTAATGACATTTAAACAACGTTCTTTCTAGATGTTTAAATATTAGTAAGTGTAATACAATTGATCGGTACGATATTTATATATTGTAATGAATTCATATTTAGAATGAATATAACTGTGTGTATGTATCGTTTAGTTTGTGTTGTCGTGAGGATACGATCCAAGCGGGGCCCGGCACCGGTCAATTGTATGTTCAGTAACAACCGATTGTACATTTCATTGTAATGGGTCCGTGATCATACGAAACTGTATCGTAACCACGTCTTTTGTTTTCAAACTTTATTCAAGTGTAGTCTATATAATACTACGTACTAAGTATATTATAATCACTAGCGATGTGTTTACTTGTTCGTTTGTATGTTCAAACGATTTTAAATCGAGGCCATCGATCAATTTCTTCATGTTCAAAGTTGCACAAGTAACTAAGCATAAAGAAATTAACTTATTATTGGATAAAGGAAAACGCCAAAAGGGCATTAAGAAGTTTATTTATTTTGTTGTAAGCAACTAATATTTTATATTATTACGTAGGTTGGAGCAAGTCCCAATTGGATTTCGTGCTTTTAGCAACTGTACTGTAAGGATATAACAATAAAAAGTTGAATATTACATTTGGTTTTACTTTATTATATTACCCAATTGTAGCTTGGTCATAACAATTACTAAAAAAAGTTTTTTGAACCGGACCTATGAGGAGATGCAGGTCACAGGTGTTAATCGGTATGAAATAATTCATACTTTGGAGAGAAAAATAATAAACTACTACGACAAAAAAAAATAACAAAAAAATAAAAAGTGGAGGTAAACAAAAATTATTCATACTGTGACAATCTTGAGGAGGCATCGCTCGGCGACAATTTCCTTCCTGTTAAGCGTACCCACATTCAATTTGACGATTTATCTAGACAGTGAATACAGATGAATGTCATGGTGTTAAACACATTCATTGCTCAGCCTGCCACTGATCATTGCCGACATACACTTATGAAGTGCTACAAAACTACAGATAAAAATAAGCAATTATAAATTTGTGACTTGTGCAAACGTGTAAGATACAATTTTGACATAGCTATTAGTTGCTAGCTATCCAAATTGGGTGAGTATATTTGCAGTTATTTTAATTATTTCTCCGCTTACTTTTCTTATAACATGCTTTGTTAGGGTTCCGTACCCAAAGGATAAAACGCGACCCTATTGTTTTTCTCTTCTGTCCGTCCGTCCGTCTGTCACCCAGGCTGTATCTCATGAACCTAACGGTTCATATAACTATAACTAGTTAGAGAGTTGAGTTGAAAATTTCACAGATGTATTTCTGTTACCGCTATAACAACAAATACTGAAAACTAGAATAAAATAAATATTTCGGGGGGCTCCCATACAACAAACGTGATATTTTTGCTCGATATCCATAAGTATATATGTTATGGACCAAGTGATAAATTGGGCAGTATACATAATGCCCGGTCATTATGAAAAATGCCCGGTCATTATGAAAAATGCCCAATATGAGAGTGCAATTTGATAATAATTATTCAAATAATCAAATTGACCGGGCACTATACATATTGCCCGTGACCTTTTGGGCAAAGTAATACAAACATATTTAATTTCATTTTCTTAACATAACACATCCCATATTAATTGACCCAGCATGGAAGTAAGCATGCAACATGCAGCAAGCATGGCTTCTGTCACGGCTCCGGCACTGCGGGGCTCCGGCGGTGCCATGCGAGCTTACGCGGCACCGCCTCGCCCCTCCGCGCCTACGCGGTTTTGAATTGCACTCTAGGGGTAGGGCAGACAAGACTACGTGGAGTCGGTTTTGCAGCGAATCGTTTTCGTCACTAAGTTCAATTTTTAATACAATGTTTTGAATCCAAATTAAATGCTACCATAAAAAAACGAGCCAAGAAAAATGAGATCAAGAAAAACGAGGCCGAGTTAGTAAATCAGATGACAATTGTCCAATTAATAATTTTGTATCTAGACTTGTAATTTTCCATTAAAATAGAACATATAATTTAAAACAATAATCATAAAATATGTAGCAAGTAACAGGATTTATTTATTAGAACAACTGCCACCCTCGCACCGCATAAAATATAGCTTTATTATCAAATTGCCCAACTATCATGTAGCAATATAATAATGCCCGTACAATGTGATAAATAAAGAAGTTAAGATAGTTATTAATCACAAGGCCCGATAAAGCTAGACATTATTCATAACGCTCGGGCATTATTTATAATGCCCGAATTAATCACATGGTCCATAACATATATATAGAATATTACTTTGGATGGTACGGAACCTTCCGTGCGCGAGTCCGACTCGCACTTGGCTGGTTAATACATAACAATTTTGCATTTTAGGTACCTCCACGTTATCGAAAAAAATTATGTAATATTCAGGCGTACAGGACGTTTGCAAGTGCAAAGTCTGATTTTGTAAAGTTATACTTTGTTTAGCTGTCCTAATCTGCTTGGAAGTAAGTCTATCCCTGACTGGCATAGGCTATATTTTGTCCAGGTACGGGAAGTTCTTCCGGGATGCGGGCGAAACCGCGGGAAACCGGTACCTTATAAAAATTAATATGAAATGTAATGTAATATCAAACCGCAAGGAATTGAGAAGCACAATAGGTACTACTTTGGCTGTGGTGACTAAATACCCTTGACATGATATGCAATACTTGTGTGATCTCAATTAATGGAGCCATTTTGATGGACTGATTTAGACCGTTTATTTTTCATAATCACCTTTCAAAAGATATAGTGATTCTGATTAGTGATGTGGACTCATTATTAACACATACGAAAGTCCGAAGTCACATGTCTATTTTTTTTTCGAAATAGCAAACCCTTTCATTAAGCCGGTAAGTCTGACGCCCGTCTAGCCATTGGGTATCGGCAGGCCCGCCGGAAGCGGGCGTGCAGCGCGTGCACAGCACGCGGGCGGCAAATCTAGCGAGTTATCACGTAATATTTAAAAAATACAATATCTTTTTACTAATGATTTAATTTCAATATTTCCGAACACAGCAATAGCGCTAAGAATATTACTTACACTGCCGGTTTCAGTTAGGTAACTACATCTGTTGAAAGGACATTTTCAAAATTAAAGATTCTTAAAAACGATTTAAGATCAACCAGTGGCGCAGCGTGGGGCAAATGCTATTTAGGGGGCGACAAAATTAAACCAATAAAATTTCAGAAAAAGCCGCCTTAGCTTTGGTCGTCTCCTATAAATTTTGACTGTTTCACCCTTTGCATCCCCAAAAAAATTCGCGCTCGCTGCTCCATGTCAGATATCGCATTTTATCTTTGTTTCATTGTTGAGGCATTCAATTCCGAAAAAACATTTTTCGCGCTTTTTATGATAATATGTTTACTTCATGAAAACTCTAAGGAAAAAATCGCGCTCGCTTCGCTCGCGGCTTTTGCACTTCACTTCTGTGCTTATCTTACTTTTTGACTTTGCTTTGTTTATTTACAGTGTTTTTTATTTGTTTTGTGTCCTTAGACTAAAAAATTTTCGCGCTCGCTCCTCTCGCGCTTCCTTACATATCAAATGTATCTTATAAGTTGACTTTTCAACGGGAAACCCACCAAATAACATATTTTACTAACTTTAAACATTGTTATAGATATACTTAAATATCTCAGTATAGATATATATACTTAAATATAGATACTTAAATATCTCAGATATACTTAAATATCTATAACAATGTTTAAAGTTAGTAAAATATGTTATTTGGTGGGATATACTTAAATATCTATAACAATGTTTAAAGTTAGTAAAATATGTTATTTGGTGGGTTTAGTGTTGGTGGCGTTAGTTTAAGTTAATCACAATCTTTCAATACATAGGGGCCACTTGGGTAATGATTGCACTGCATTGATGCCCTAAGCAATTGCTTAATTTGCTTATAGACTAACCCAGGGGCCCGATTCTCCTAATTTTACTTAAGCGTCATACGATTCACGATCGACTCGATTCGACTGAGATCCAATCCCGACTCGATTACAATTGAAGCGTATGTGGCATTCCGCTATTTTTTCTTTGAAATAAACGTTTTTTATCCTTTTCAATAATGAATAATGAATCGTTTTGTCTGCAAATGATTTACGATTGCAAAATGATTGTACAGCAAACTACCGTATAGACCAAAATCACCAAAATAGCAGACCAATCGCACACCAATCAATGTCAATCGAATACGATTGGTCTTTTATTAGTAGCAGAATGCCCGATATGGTTAAAACTGCTATTGCGATCATATTGCGATTCGTTTTCTATTCGATTTTGACATTATTAACTTAGGAGAATCGGGCCCCAGGACTGCTTAGGTTACTCGGAACATTTCAAGTAAATAAAAAGTTATGTGTAGGTAATGTATGTTATGTATTGCAATAGTTATTTATCCAAAAGTAGGTGGGTTTTCTGCAATCAGAGCGGTGCATGTACATACAGGGTGTCCAGTAAATAGCACGACATACTGCAGGGGGTGATAGCTTGGGTCACTACCTATCAATACAACACAATATATGTTCAGCAAAATCTTACGGATTTACAGTTTTACAAAATTATCCAAAATACCGAAAAATCTCTACCTTGAAACAGATTTTTAAGAATCTCGTAATGAAAAATTCCTTTTCTAGTACTTTTTTTTACATCAAATTATTCGTGAATGGATACTTTACTCATTAATAAGTCTTTTTTCTTGAATTCCGGACCACCTGGATCCGCCCCCCCCCCCACCCCACCTTATATATTTTTTGTCAAAACGTATGTAGTCGTAGTGACTCGTAGGGCGGCATAATCAGTTTTGCACGCGGGCGAACAAACAGCTAGCGGCGGGCCTGGGTATCGGGTTGCCGGGTAACTGGGTTGAGGAGGTCAGATAGGCAGTCGCACCTTGTAAAAACACTCGTACTCTGCTGAATCCGGTTATTTATTTATTTGAATTTATACTGAATCCGCCACCTTGGGACGGCCGGCATGTTTGATTTGTCACGTGGCTATTCTTTTCTTATTCTCGACAGCAAACCCTTTCACTTGATACTCATATCACGGAAGTGAATTTCAAAACAGCCAGGGCGCCATCTTGGATTTGGAATGACGTTTTTTCGCTGGTCATGTATTGTCATCAGAACTCGGCGCGTGTGCAGTTTCAAGTTAATCAGTTGTCTAGAAACCGGTGAAAATCGTACTCAAAGATTCCGTTACTACATACAGCACAAGCTTATAAAAGCGTTAAAAAATAAAACCCAAAAATTCAAAAATAAAAACAAAGTTTTATTAATAAAAAATAGTAGCAATGCGTAACAATATCACCAGTCTTAGGTAAGACCCCGAGGTAATCATCGAGACACTGTGGTTGTTGCTATATTTACATAATACTATTAGCTCATTCATCTCGTTTAATACTATTTGTAAGGTATGGCAGGTGGGTTCATTTGATAAACTTGAGTCCGAGCGCTTGGCTCATGAAGCACAGGATGTCTGTGTGCTCATCAATCTGAAACAATACAATATAGTTGTTATTTTTTTTGTATTTTATATCTTTTGACGTTGGTTCGATTTTGGCTTCATTGGAGTTTATTGAGTGGTTTTATTTCCGTTTTATTATGTGTTGTTCACATAGTCCATCTAAACTATTCTACTACGCAATGGTTTGGTTACATGCTACTTGCATCTATCATGCTGCTTCCAAGTGGCGGAATGGCGACTTTAGAAAATAAAATCTCCACAATTCAATTTAAACGCTGCCACTTTCTTTGTTCTAAATTCATTATCCTTAACTTTTTTCTTCTTTACAGAAAACGTCGTATAAACCAGTTATTGAACTATTTTCTCCTCAATAGTGCCATTTCTGCACAAACTACTCACAATCTTGGCAGTAGGCTTCCCGCCGCCGTGTCCGGCCTTGGTGTCGACCCTGGCGAGCAGCGGGCGCTGCTGCGGCGTCCCACGTGCCGCGTGCTGCAGCGCCGCGATGAACTTCAGCGAGTGCAGCGGCACCACGCGGTCGTCGTGGTCTGCTGTTAGTACTAGCGTCGCGGGGTATTGTGTCGCTGTGGGAGAAAGGTAAATATCAATTTATAAATGAATGTGTCGCGGTTTCACTCAAGTCCTGTGGAAACTACTCGGCTAAAATATAGCCTATTTCACCCAGAGATACTGTAGCTTCCCAACTGTAGAAGAGTTCTTCAATGAAACACTGAGAAGTAATTTAGGATACAAAAAAACCTTATGGCATTTGTTATGACACAACTCATTGTACTGCGAGCCTAAAGTAAGTTATTGCAATAAGTATAAAATAAAACAGATTACGTTTAAATAACATGAATATAGGTTATAGATAAATAAGCATTTCATTGTCTTCGCACTAAATCCCTAATTAACTTTAATTTCTGATTTCAGAAGAAGTCGTAAACAATAGCTGGTTAAAACAACATGAACACACAACTTACTGTTAGTAGGTACTTGTATGTTGTGCAGCGGCGAGTACTTGAGCAGGTACTCGAACTGCGTCTTGTTGTCGGAGCTGCCGTAGTCCGACACCCACGCGTGACCGATCGTGAACTTTTGGAACCGAAGCATGTCAAGTACTCTGGAAATAATTATGATCAAGAATTATTTTTTATACACCTCTTTGTCATAACTGACTTCGATATAAGGGTTTTCGATGTAAAGGGCAACGAAAAATAAGATTTATTAAATTGGTATGTATGATATATAAGTATTATACGATAAGCGTCCTTACTTTTGAGGATACAAATTACTTATGCATTGTTTTTCAAATATACTTACCATGTACAACCATGAACAAATGTAAATGTAGAAGTTTATTGACCTTCCAATAGCATTAAAATACTCGTAATAAACACGTGGATATTTTTTTTTATTATCCAGCTGCAAGAGATAGTCCTTACGGGACGCGGGCGAAACTACAGACAATTAGCGCACCACAAATGTAGACGTTTAAAGATGTAGTTTTCGCCAAACCTCTCGTTGTTATGGAACATAGGAATTTTATTTGGATATCAGAGAGTGGCGAAGGTGAGAGAGAGGTGTGCATGTAGGGTTAAAACACTTATCTAATTATGCTCAGAATTTAGTGGCGGGTCGCTAGTAAGTATATACAGAGGAAGTTCGAACTCACCCGACCTGCACGATGGCGGCGCCATAGAGGTCAGGCCGCTGGTTGATGCAGGCAGCGACGAGCAGGCCGCCATTAGAGCCGCCCTGTATGGTGATGCGGTCGGGGCGGGTGTAGCGCTGCTGCACGAGGTACTCCGCCGCGTACTGGAAGTCGTCAAAAACGTTCTGCTTGTTCAGCAGCCGGCCCGCGTTGTGCCATCTCTCGCCGTACTCGCTGAGGGATTAAAAATGAGGTATGATTTTAAGTACTGTAAAATGTCTTGAAAATAAACTTGAAGAGATACAGAATATTAAGGACTATGTATTAACAAGCATTTTGTGAAAAGTTCAAGGCGGTTGGTGAATGTAAGCATTTGCAGACTCTATTAAGCACTAGTTGCAAAAATATTGTTTCCATGGCGAAATAATATAAGGAGCACTCTAAACACTTAATTAAATGACCCAATATTATATATACATTAATTGTTTTCCTCAGTCATCATTATCAGTTAAAAAGTATTATGTATCTCGTCTTACCCTCCTCCCCGAATGTTAGGAATAGCTACTACGCCGTTGAAGTGCTGCATGAAGACGAGCCGCGTGACGCTGAAGCTGGGCTGGATGTTGATGTTGAACCCGCCGTAGCCGTAGATCAGCGCAGGGTTCGAACCGTCTTGTGCTAGACCCTGGTGAATATAGGATTATTGATTTCAAAAATGATTTTATATTTAAGAATATACTGTAACTTGGTACAATTTATATGCAGTGGCGCGATTTTTAAGTAACGTTGTATTACGGTTACATTGTATTGTTTTTGTTTCATAACTTTAGGATGTTAGTTTTTAATCGTTACAGAGATAAAGATTTATCAATTAGTATTACAAATCAACCCGAGGTAAAGACTGTATTACAGTTTAGTATTCTGGTAGCAAACACACAAGAAAATATAAGTATTAATTATTTAAATGTTGACGATATTTACCTTCTTAGAAACGATAAACATAGGAACTTTAGTGCCGTCTTTGCTAGAGTAGAATATCTGCTTAGCTTCGTATTGCGACGCGTCGAAACCTTTCACCTTCACTTCCCTGAACACCTGGAATACAACAATACTATGGTTAGCTATTTTTTATCATAATATTATTTATCTATTGATTTTGTGAAACAGAAAATGTGTTCTAAAGATCCATGAAAAAATACTGGCAGTTCCATCTAGTCAGACCAGAAACAAACCCCAATATACTTACGAAAATATAAATAGAGGACCAAGGGACAGTTATAATTCCAACATTCTAATATTATATAGCTGAAGAATTTTATTTTACAGTCACATGCGCTATTTCGGGAACTGCAAGATTTGAAAATTATTTACATGTGACAACATTGAGGAATGGTTTCTGTCCTAAAAGTAACTGCGAGTGAAAACTATTTAAATAATAACATTAAAGTACTCACAGTGGGCTCATAGGGCTTCTTGGTGAAGTCTACATGGTATATAACACCAGGCGACAGGAAGGACATGAAGTGGTAGAAGATCTCGGAGTGCTCCTTCTTGCCGGAGAAGCCCACCACGGAGCCCACGTCCAGCGGGAACGTTTGTAACATCTTGCCCGAGCTCATGTCGTGCAGTTGTAGTACGCTCTGGAATGTACATAAAGATGTTTTATTACATAAGTTTGTATTTTAATAATGAGTGGCCTCTGTTGTAAGGAGTTTCGAAATTGCTACTCATGAGCGAAGAGTGGAAAAACCTTCTGCAAGCCTTATGTCCCTGATGACGAATAACAGGATGTCATCATCACACGGGAATAATAAAAGAAAAAAAGGGATTAAATTCAATAGTTAAAATCTTCTATATTCCGGCTTTAATTTGTCAATAAAAAATCTTCGTTGAACATTGAGAAACTGGCATAAAACTAAATTGGAAGTTTATTTTCACTAATGGGATTGCATAGACAAAACATACATACCTTAACATCTCTAACGTAATGAATGACCAGCTTATCATTGTCTACTGCCGATGCCCAGTCTAATACGTCGCTAGGGTGTTCCTGAAACAAACAAAAATAGATGTTCCCTTAATGCTAAGGTAAAATAGTTAAATATTGCTTAGTTATAGTTTAACTTTCATACATTGAGCCCCATTTTCACCAACAACATAAACATCTGTTTTTCATAAAGCAATTTAACTGATTACTTTCAAAATTGAATGTGAAAATCATGTAACATACATACAAAATAGGTAATCATTATGAATAAGATGTTAAAAATTTAATATTTATTTACTTCAACTTGGGCCTTTATGGACAAGTTAATAGAACTTTAATGCGTTAGTAATAAGGTTGTGTTTACTTACAGGTATGAGTGTCTCCCAGTTCTCCTCGGCGGGGTTGTGCAGGTCTATCTTGATGAGCCGGTAGTTGGGCGCGTTCTTATTCGTGCGGAATATACACACCGACCCTTCGTTTGTGACGTACTGGAAAAATAAAGGGTTTCATTTAATTTAACATGGTTTTTTATTACTATTGTAAAGTTTTTTTTAAATGTTGATTTTAGAGCCGCCGTACACGGACTGCTTCAAGCAGTTGAGACCGACTGCTTAAAGCCGCGACCGCGCAGTGAACTATAGTCATTCATTCGCTGCCGTACACACGACTGCTCGAGCAGTCGCGACCGCTTCAAGCCGTCAACTGCATGATGAAATTCCATTGTGCCGTCGACCGCTCGCGAGCGGTTGCGAGGCATACACCGACTGCTCGAGCCGTTGACTGCGCTAGAGCAGTCGACAGCTCTCCGACTTCCCTCTCCCCCCCGCCCTTTGCGGCCTCGCGGCGTCTGTTTTCTCATTTGACTGCTCGAGCAGTTGGGTCGTAGCTCGAGCAGTCAACAACCGACAGCTCAAGCAGTCGACGCCGACCGCTCGAGCGGTCCGTGTATTTCACTCAGCCGCTAACTGCTCGAGCAGTCCGTGTACGGCGGCCCTTACTGTTTACGTGTATCAAACGTCAAATAATTAGTAGCTTAAATTATGAGTATTATTTATAAGATCCAACGTATAATGGAGAGTTAGAAGCAATTGGCTGCGCAAAGTGTAGGGGAGGGACACACTGTGCGGCCCCGGGGCGCTCAGTTCTTTTGGTACGCGAAGCGCGACAGCGAGGGGCGCAGATCTCTGTTTTTAACTGTGCATGCATTCCAAAATCCTTGAAAAAAAATGTGTTAAGGTCTAAGGCGAGGCTGAGGCATTGTAGTAGTTACCTCATAGTCGGCCTCGAACTTGTGCACGATCTGCGTGAGGTGCAGCTTGCCGCTGATGTCGGGCTGCTTGCTGAGGTCGGCGTAGAACAGCAGGTTGTCGCGACAGTCCTTCACTGGAGACACGATCAGGTACTTGCCGCAGTCCGTCACTTCTGCGCCGCTGGAAAAATATAGTTTTGATATAGAAATGTGTGGATGAACAATGTTCTTGTTTGTTATGTAGACTACAGCCTAACCACAGATTACACTAAGTTTTAATTTAAGCTATGTAGTCTATTTTAGAAATTACAGACGGCCAAATAACGTCTATATTTCTCACAATTTCTCTAAGCCTTACCTCCCCACTCAAAGACATTTAATGATTACTTAAGTCGCTCCTTAGTGACGGAATGTCATACAAATCCTTCACTGGATGGCTGGATGGCTGAATGGCTTCAGTAACCATTAAATGTCTCTGAGGGGGGAGGTTAGATACTTTTATTTAGGTAAATAATCAACTTCTACTGTATTAATTACGTCCTATTCAATTCGTTCAATGACCTATTACTTAAAACTAAACTGTTACGCTAATTTACAATGAGCGTTAAGTTTGTTCAAAGTGTGTAAGCAACGACTTTCACAATGCTACAGTAATACGGTCATTTCATGCTACATTATATTATATACTGATATAACGTAAAAATCTGTTACGCGCGTTTTTCTTCGCCCATGATTTGCGTGTGAATATCACTGCAGATAACAAAAAAAAATCATTACACTTTGAACAAACATGACTATTTCTGCAAAATTCGAGTAAATAATCGCTAATCATAATTATATAAGGAAAATATATTCAGTACATTAAAAAAGTTAAGGTTTATTATTAGTCTGCTATACAAAAACAAAAGAGGTAAACATCGTCAATAACAAAAAAAAAACTGAATAACATTGCATCAAGCCAGCACCTCAAAACAATACAAAAAAAAGTCCTTCGCAAAAAAGATCGCATATCAATTTAAATTTCAAAAAAAGAACAGCGATTTGACTTACATCCTCCACAGAGGTTCTTCTGGGAACTCGACGACGATGACGTCATCAGCTTGAGGGGTGTTCAGCCTGTGGTAGCAGAGTTTCTGGTCGCGGTTCACTTCTGTTTCCGAACCGTCCGTCTTGCCTGCCTGGTCTGGGTAACGCTGGGGAGAGATAATGGACTCTATAGTGCAGTAATAGAGGCTAAAAATGTTTATAATCCGCGCAGATAGAGAATAGATTTATAAATGGCGGCGGGTACTCATGGTACGATTGGCAAAACAAGTTCTCAAACATCGATTTTTATTGACTTTGTTATAAGTTTATGATTATTTTTATATATTATTAATTAATAATAGTAGAAATAATGACAAAAATATTAATTAAATAAATAAGGAGCAAGGGTACATTAATATCACTAGATTTTTAAATTTGTCTTTATTAATTGTGAATTACATAAATACCACTTCACATACATACACAAAGTTTTATAAACCGCTTGGTCCAGCAGTATCCTGGTCATCTGAACCCATAATTGGTTCAATTCCCTCCATCAATTCATTATTATCCTCCATGGACTGGTCACTTTCACAGTCCTGGTCTTCGTAATCGTCACTTTCATCTTCGCTGTCGCTGTTCATACCAACACTGATAATAAAGTCTTCTATTTCACTCTCCCTACCTACATCGCGATTCCAGTATTCTTCTTCGACTTTTTTTATGTGGTTTATTTGTTTCTTCCAGTCGTCTCGCGTAATTGAAGCTATGGCCTCTTTTGTGAACTCCTCAATTTTATTTTCGTGTTGCTCCACATTTTTATCTGCGACCCGTTGTTTTATTAAATTCCAGACATGTTCTATCGGGTTCAGGTCGCAGTTGTAAGGAGGGAGTCTGAGGACTTCATGGCCATGTTCACGGAGAAGTTCGTCCACCAAATATTTTTTCTCTGGGCGATGCTTTTTTAGCTGCATGAGCAGCTCTGCTTTTGTCCAATCTTCTTCAAATGAGACATTGTGCTCCTGCATCCATATCTTTATGTCCGCTTTGCGGGTTGCAGTCGTTGGCGCTTTATCCACCTGCATACTGTGGTAGGATGCATTATCCATGACGAGAATGGAGTTTTCAGGCAGATTTGGTATTAGTTTTTCTTTTAAATATTTCGTAAAATTATTACCATCCATCTCGTCATGGTAGTCACCTTTTTTTGCTTTAGCTTTAAATAATAATCCTGCACCCTCCACAAACCCATCCTCTGAGCCGGCATGAACCATCACCCACCTTTGTCCGGGACTATCATTTTTGCGAACGCCTTTATCGGTGGATGACTGCCAGCACTTGCTGACAGTATAATGGGCATGGATCCACGACTCATCCATATATACTACTTTCTTTTTCCACACCCATGGCATCATTTTGTCGGATGCGGCGTAAATATTTAACTCGCCACGCTTTTATGTTTTCTCGTTCTATGAGCACCATTCGGTTCTGGCGGCATTTTTTAAATTGAAATCCGAGCTTTTCTTTTAAAATCTTTCTTAATGTAGTTTTGGAGCCTTTATAGTTTAAATCAGCTCTTGCTGACGCCAGAATCTTGTTCAGCGTAGGTACCTCCTTTCGAACGTCGTATATTGAGGCAACAATATTTCTAATGGCACAAATATCGAAGCTGCCCATGGGGACACGCGTATTATTTTGCCTTTTCTGCCCTTATTCGGCGTACGGATCTTGGTGTTGGTTTGTTCTGCAAGTTTTCCTGGAATAAGAGTAAAATATTACTATTACTGTCAGTTATCGTTATAGAGCTGATTTGAATTTAGAACATCGTGTACAAGACTCCATTTGTGACAATCTTGATAAGACTTTTTAAACAAATACATAATTATAAAACAAATAAACTACTGCTTAAAATAATGATTCATCTAATTAAGTACCTAACTTTTATTATTGTTTTTAGATCGATTATTAACCTTATATTATTTTTAAACTGAGTTATTGAATAAATCAATTTTAATAGGTACTTCTTTTTAATTTGATACGAATATGCGCACGCCATTTTCATTCTTTGCATTTAGTAGGTAATTTTGTCTATGAGGTGGGATGAAATTATTATTTTTTCTTGTTTTTAGATCGATTTTAAAAATTAAGATTTTAGATTGATTACATTTTAAAACCGAGCTTTTAAATAGGCATTCCTCGCTATCGCTCAGGATTCTAATTTTTTAGAATCTTAGAATCCTTCGCTTGCTCGGTCAACAAAATTGAGCACGCGATTAAAAAGCAACTTTGCACTCTTGTATAACAAATAACTATATCTATCTATCTTGGTCACGCCCATAAAGCAACTGCGTAAAATAATGTGTAAGTACCATGTAATTACCTTCTTTCTTTATTCTCGATATAGTAGCCGTCGATAAATTAGTCGCCATCGCTGCGCTGTGTACTTTAATGGATGATAACGCTCCAAGTTCTTCTCGTCGTCAAAGTATTTTATCACGTTGTAAACAATCTGACGTGCATCACTGTGAAGAATCTTGCCACGTTTTCGTGAAGCCATTGTCAATCAATCACAAAATGTCAACGTTCGTAACAAAAACTTAACAAAAATAAATAACAATCAAACGTAACGCAAACAAATAACAATGAAACTCAACAAAAACAACAAAACGGAACGAATTTAACGATAACTCGGAGTGCGTCAAGTAGCGTGCAAAGCGAATCCTGACTGATTATTTTTTTGTAGCGCGTACTACACTGTGTGAGTATAGACAGCGATAAAGAGTGAGCGAGAACGCATGCGAGCGGACGCCATTTTCAGATCTATTCTCTATCTGCGCGGGTTATAGATACTTTTATGGAATGAGTGTGTGTTTACCTAAGTGTGTTTCACATTATCCTTATAGACTATTATCTAGCCGAGAGCGAATCTTGACCCCTATGGAAATGTTAACGAAAAAGTTTCCATAACCACAACAAAAATAAGGAAAACCTGTCATATTTTTTTGGCAATTAATGGTCTGTAACTGATATGTTTTATAGACCGACAAAAAACAAAAGTATAGGTAACATAAACACGTCAAAACAAAACAAATTACCTCCTAGACGAGGAAAAGACTGTCCAAATCTAATTCACATCACGTAGAAAACCGCAATGACGTGCGCAAGCGCACAAAGCCAGACGTAAGGACTATTGCACGTGATCTTGATCATCAAGGCAAGGAAATAGGCTCAATTAAATATTTTCCGTACGAAAATTGAATATTAAATAGTACTTACGGAATAGAATAATCCTTTATTGTCTTTAGTCCACGACATTGACGCGAACTTTACTTTTTCTAAAACTTCTGGGTAGTCTTCCCCTGCAAAAATAAAACATTTGAAAAATATATGTACATTCAGAAAAAGAACATGTAACAAACTTTAGGATAATAAATTGTGATTTTAAAAAGCCTATCTCATTTCTTTTGCACACCACACTGCAATCAGATATTCTTTTTATTTTGGGGAAATACAACCTTAAGGATAAATAAATACAATAATTTGTATCAGGTTTAGGCCTTGCCGAGCTTTTAAATCTCATTCATGTGACAGGAAAAAAAGAAACAGTATCTTTTAGTATAAAGAAAATAAAATCTGCTGCCTTGTAAATTTTCTTGGTTCATCCTGAGTACAGTCAGGGATCCTGAGTACCTACATGTCAGAATATGTTTTTTTTTTTATCGTTAAGGGTTTGCATAAAATGAAACGTTCTTAAAGACTTTTTCTTGCACTTAAAAAGAAAAAAGCTTATGATCTTACCACTAGCTACATCCTTCAAATGTATAGTGATCCAATCGGAGCCGCTAGCGGACAGCCCATACGCGAAGGTGTTGCCATCCTCCGTGAACCGACTGCCGGAGAGTGCGATGGTACCGTCCTCGGATAACGTGTTGGGGTCCAGGAAGACTCGCGGCTCGCCGTCCAGACTGTCTTGTACGTATAGCACACTGTGGACAGAGAGAGACACGTGAGAGAAAGAAAAATAATACTTTGAAGAAGTTTTTTCCAGTGTGGTGTTTTCCTGAGGTTTTCTTACATCTCTTAGGGAATTTCTCCAAAAATTGATAAATGTAGCTCCTAGGATTCATTTTCATAAATGACTTTCCGATATTAACGAAAAATTTTTGGAATGATTTTTCTAATTTGACTATTGTAGATAGGCATATGAAAATACTACTCGTATGTGGTTATTGTTAAAATTCAACCTCTGTAAGGAAACTAATGGGTGGCGATTGGACTATCAAATTCGCAGTTAGTAAAGTCAAACTTACTTTTGATTCTGTAGGCCAGTATTTTTGAAGAAGAAGTATCTATTCCCCCGCTTGAAGGGGCACGAGTATTTGGGGTAGTTCCACAGCTCCGTGAGTCTCTGGTTGATGTCGGCCTTCACGGGGCACGCGTCTAGATAAGGCCGCGTTATTCTGTTCTCTGCGTCTATAAACTCTTTGGTTTCGTTCGAGTCAGGGTCTTCTAGCCAGCGGTATGGGTCTGCAATCTGGTGGAAAAAAGACAACTTTTATTAAACTATTTGGGAGTTTTATATAAAGGATTTTTACTTTAAACTAAGTTAATTAACCTCGCCTTTCTCTTCCAAGTTAGACAGAAAGTCTTAGGTAGGTACAACTATGTATTTTATTACTTTCAATAATTTATCTGCGTAACTATTCTAAATTTCAATGAACGTCATACGAAAATCACATGACCCACATTTATGTTAACTTTGGTTTTAGTTTTCCACTTTATATTTGGCAAAATATAATTTAGTTAGCAAGAAATTGATTACAAAGAAATCTTTTTATAGTTAAATTGAAATCTTGCACGTGACGGTTTACAAGCATAAAGTGTATCGATATGATTACACCTTTGATTGCCTTAGCAGGAGATTATTTGCACTCGAGAGAATTATAAATAAACATATGCATAACATTATCAATACACGTGGTATAAATAAAATTGCAGGTTTAAAAAATATATTTTTTTTCTTTTGGGATATGGAGTAAAATTGTAAATTTAAAAATGTGTAGGTATATGTATAATCAGCCCGGTAGCTACCCCAAAAACGCATACTAGTTAAACCTTTAGAAATTATTTTTCTGTATTTAAGTATTTTTATAGACACACGTGTTGGAAAAAATAATCATAAATTATAACATAACTACAGTTTTTACTGCACATTTGTAAAAATCAATTTGCACTTCAATGCATGAAACAATGTGTTCAACAACATTGTTTATGAAGACAGTCATAATTATCGTAAACGTAGATGACATGTTTGCTATAATAAATAATAACAGTTTTACGAACGTAGTAAAAGATACAATAATGTTTGCATTGTTACTTCCGTAACAGAAATTGCTAAATTCATACATGTAACAAAAAGATAAAAAGGAGAAACATTTTTGTTTGTACCCAAAGACCCCAAAACTATTGAACCAATTTGAAAAATTCTTTCACTGCCGTAACTATTTTCCGTCATTAATTTATTATTTACTTTTACTTCATACATAATAACGGGTCACTATCTGCAGGTATGTGTAAAGCGAAAATTGTGTTAATTGTATTTAAATGTGTCATGCGGGCTTGAACAAAATAGACCTTTTTAATCAATACAAAGCTATTTTTATTTATTTGTATTCAACTAGTATAATTTTAACTAACATTAAAATCTCCTCTACTTATTTCCAGTTCTTCTAGTTGAGCACTTTTTTTTATTTGAAACATAAATCTTATTTTTTAAATACATACATAAGAACATTAGGAGGAAAAAGTCTCAAATCACGTTCTATTAACTTAAGCAAGATTGGAATATTTTTTTTTACTAAAAAAGGAAACCAAAAAAACGATTTGTTATTCAGGGGGTCAATGAGCCCACTGCATAAACAACAAAAACAGGTTTTATTATATTTTTTATCCTAACCGAAGGCCCTATTAATATTGAACACGTTTTGCTTAGACAATATTGAATACAAGGTAAATCTATTGCTAGGGTTGTCTATCTAATATTATAAGGAGGAAACAATTTTTATTTGTATGTTTGTTTGTACCGAAAATACTGAACCGATTTGAAAAATTCCTTCATGGTTGGAAAGCTACACTTTTCCCGACTATAGTCTATATTTATCCCGCTACGGTCAGTAGTTCCCACAAGACGAGGGTGTAACAGCGGGAAAACGGCTAGTTTAGAAAAAGCTATCCGTCTATATGTTTTATAAAGTTGAGCAGTGTTCAACCATGTATTAAAACACTAAAAGCAATAAGATATTTAACATAATGTTGATCATAATGTACATTAGTTTAAACTGACACTAGCTTTGTCGAAATCTGTACACAAAATGTAAGTGGTGATTATAAATCACCTTATGACGTAGTTTCATTGTTCATGTGACAATGCCATTAATAAAATTACGTTGCGCTCGCTCAATTCGCCGTGGGATACCAAATATCTTCTCAGCATAAAATATGGACTGCTCAGGCAACGTTGTGACGTCATTAAAAAGGTTTGATGCAAACAATCATTAATATCACTAAACATACCTATTACGTGATGATGATGATGTCCTCCTAGCCGACTATCGGCTACGGCGGCTGTTCTCATTTAAGGAGATCAGCCAATTGCGCAGGACATATTATAGTGCACAAACACTTGCGCAGACACAGGTGCACTCCCTATTCCTTCACTCTCATAACCCGATGGGACGGCAAATCCGACACGACCGGAGAGAGATCAGGCGCAGGACCGACATTTACGTGCTCTCCGATGCACGGGTGTATCAATCACCAACTTCCAGGCTCCGGGCTGCTTTGTGAAAGTCTTCTAAAACCCACAAAGCGATTTCGGCCCGACTCGGGAATCGAACCCGAGACCTCGTGATCAGCAGCCGCACTTGCGACAGCTAGACCAACGAGGCAGTTAAAACCTATTACGTATGCATATATTGACATATTAAAAAAATGTGTGCTTTTAGAAGCAAAGCAGGACAATCATCAAATAGTTATCGTAAATCGACATCCCGTTTTCGGAATCTGGTTTTGAAATTCAAGAAATGTAGAACAACAACAAAATTTGTTTTTTTTTTTTTACTTTACACATGCTTAAATTTTGTTGTATAATTCAAGATTGTGCCAGCCCTGCCGCCTGACCTCCTATGTAGGGAAATTAGGTTACTCCAGAAACGTTTTCACTGGCCATGTATCCAAAAAATATCCAAGTTATCTTAGGTTATCTCAAAGAGCATCCCTCGGACTAAAGATAGATATATTTTGAAAATTGTAGGTATTGCAATGCTTAGAAAAACAATGTATTTTTTTATATGTAGTATAAGTATACCGAAAAAGTAACCTGCCGACGACGCATAGCTTTTATTTGAATCGTAAAAAGTTTATAGCATAGAAAAAAAATGCATTATTATGTCGATGAGCGGAAAACCCCAGTGTTATACAACGTGAAATTGCAAATCTGTGTTTTTTTGTTTGTAATTATAAATTCATCCTAATAGTTCGGTAGATACAACATATTTTGATATATGACATTGGCAAAAAACTTGCGGTTAAGCTATTTAATTCTTTTACAACGATCGATGATCCCGGATCTATTAGAAGTTGAAGCAATTAGCTATCATAACTTTAGTTAGATAAATATTCTATTATTAGTCTAGATGTGCACGATGATTTCATGTCTAATTAAGTCCTTATTTTGCAATTCAGTCAACTAACTTTCTCGTTATGAAGCAAAATAAATGATGACGATTCTCAAGAAGACTTTTTACTTTTTTGTACCTATTACATTTTGTGAACTCTGCTACGACTAGAAAGTCATAGCTATGATTTAATTTGATTTTTCAAAATTATAAGCACTCAAACTCAGTAGTATACTGTCAGAAACATGTACCATTTATTTCAGCTAAATAATCTTAAAATACTTCCATTCTTCTCTAACTAGACATTAGACATTCATACGCAATGCTCCTGAAGATATGATTTCTACACTACTTTTCGGTCACTGACGCCACTTTCAAACCTCCTCTTAGAGAAATAAACATTAAAAAATATTCGTTTTAAATATTTGCGACCCAATCTTGATTATGACACGTACGTTATTAAAGGAAAGATCATAACAGAAGCACTTGAGCATGAAATGAGCCTCTAAACATTTCTTACGAACAGTTTTTGTGTTGCACGATGCAGTGCTGTCCTTCCCAGCAGGCCGATCGATTTATATGGTAATTATATGCCTCCAAGGCATTCAATATCAACGTAAACAAGTATTTATGGTAATGGCCGGTAAAACGAGCTTTTAGAACGGTTCACTCGCTTTAGATAATACTTATTTACAATCAACTTTATCATTTTTATTTATTTTTCCGCGAATTCTGTACCCTCTTCAAATAATTGGGTTGTTTAGGTCAAATCGTCACGTTTGTACGCACATGTTTAATGTTTGTTTGGTATTTTTTTCTATGACCTTTGCTAATAAATAACTGATTGTATTGCCTTTAAATTATTTAATGGTTAATTATTAGAGATATCAAGCTATTATGTGGATAATTGGAGCGTGTACAGCTGCGACTGTTATAGTACATATGTACTAATCAATTGATTGCTAGTTTCGCTACATTACGGCTTGTCGATCTTACATCAATTACTTCGCGAATGATACTCAATTGCGAGCAGTTGTTTACGTGCATTGTTTACATCGATCTCTTATTGTCGACATACCTTGCAAAGTAGAAAACACGTTGGCTAGCTAGCTTATCTAGTGTAATCGAATGTCGACGATAATCGAAAATCGATTGCAATAATGTTGTTTATTATAATAACAAGCGATAAAATCATAGCGTGAAGTCTCGCAGAGCATACAGTACCTTAGTGCCGTGGTAATCATCGATGACGCTCTCATCCCTCCTCGCCTCCGGGTAGTGGAAGGCCATTTTCTCCGGGGCTGAAGTGGATGCGCGCGCGCACTGCAACAACGCACACACTGACACAACACACGCATATTCAAAAAGGCGCATGGCGAACCTTGCGCGCTCTAACACTCGGTAAAGACTGGCCGCCTTGGAGGAAACCAACGACTTATATGGTAACACCATCGGAACCAACCAACCGTGCTGTAGCTAATATCGTCTTTCTGCCGACACGGACCCGAAAATAAGTTCTTCATAGACATTCTTGATTATTTTCCATCAAATATTGACGTGATCAGTTTGTTGTTTTTTTCCTTCTTATAGGCAGCCAGTTACTTAGCAACCAAACAGGTTCGTTTGAGAATTTTAATGTGCTTTCTGCTTGCTAACATTAAAATAAATTGGCGATAAATTGATGCTGACGAATTATCATAAAAAGTTTCTTAGGAGCATAAAAAAAAAATAAGTAGGTACCTAATCAATGAGTATAATAAATTAAATGCATTTATGAGTTGTGCGCAAATAGTAAACATTATTAGATACTTAAGAACTATTTTATTGGCTTACAATTTTGATATTATTAGTTCACTAACAACCTAACACTGTCCCGGTGCACCAGTCCCTCTGGATGAATTCTCTTGCTAATGATAAGTCACCAAATGTTGCTCAGATTTTATTTGTCCACTCTGAGACTTTTTTCAATTAAAAACTTCTAGGCATATTTTCCTCCTATAATTTAATATAACGAAAGGATTCAATTAAATACGTGATAGATGAGCAGCATCTGCGAAGATCTTATCATGATTTTCACAACACTCATATTAATATTAAATTATATCAAAAAATAGGTGCTCATAGGATAGCTATATGTTTTCATGAATCAGTTTGTTTTACAGTTTTCCCGTATAGTTGAAACTTACCGGACAGTTACGATTTGTATCGGGGGAATTCACAGTCGTGAGATAAATTTTCAACGAGTAATTAAGGATGGATTAATTAATAAATCGTTTTGTAGATATTTTTGTGGTTACAAAGGTCTGTTGCCTGAGCTTTATCTGTGAGATGCATACTCTTTAGATTTATCTGTGAGATGCATATTCCTTTTTTTACCATCAGGCATAAATAGGTAAAGAGTATAGATTTGATTGTTTGTTTGAATCGAATTGGCTCCGGAAGAACCCATTTGAATATTTTTTCACTGTTAGGAAGCTACACTATCTGTGCTGGACATGGGTTATATTTTATCCGGACACGGGAAAAAATTTCACCGCAATGCCGGTGAAACCGCGTGTAACAGCTAAGCATTAAGTAAACCACAATGCTGTAAATGTAAACTAAAAAACAGGGGTGTTTTCCATCAAACGTAGCGTGTCTATCACCATTTGTCACAGAGCAGTTGCTGTTATCATATTGCTTCAAGTAACGTAGTTATCGCACGCGTTAAATTAATCTTGTTTTATTAACAAAGAGCTCAGTTTAAGATCATGGCGCCGATTAGCACGCCCACGACATCCCGACTGCAGTGTCTTGTGTAAAATTGCAGCGAAAATGGGTTTTTCTGTGAAACGTTTGCTTGTAAACTTGTAAAAGACCTTTTTAGAGACGACATGAGTCCTCTTTATGTATGTGGAGCGGGATTATCGGATAATTATAGAGTATAACCAGTTTCTTCTGGAGCCTTTTCTTACAATACTGCAGCCTTATTCCTGTTAAGTTGCTATCTCATTAGAATGGTTAGATGTTAGCAATAGTATTGACCAACGATTGTTACTAAAGTTACATTTATTGTCGCCATTTGTAAGTTGATCGACTATCTTTCAATACCGGTCCCGATTTTGCGGAAGTTGCAATTCAAACAAGAACTAGTATCTGCGAATAATTTGTGAAGTGCTTACTAAATATTCTGTGGTTGGAATATTTCCAATTATCATATTAGTGTCGCGAAGTATTATAAGTATGTTTACCAGTCGACGTTATAATATATCGGTTTGGTACTGAAGTGCAAGAATATTGTAAAACAAGAGAGGCTAGCGTTCATTGCCTGCCAGGGGGCTGCGGGATAGTTCGAAAGAGTCACCGCGGCCCTTTAATACGAAGTGCTTCTGAAGGAACATGGGTGGATTTTAGTCCTAAAGTTTTTTGAAACAACCCTCTTACCCTGATTCGCAAAGACTTAAAGGAGGAACTCAGTTGTGTATTCAGCCTGCAAAAGACCTATTCCCCTCGAATTCTACGGGAGAAATTACGAAATGACATAAAACGAAAGAAAAGGGAAATTGGTAGATATTTAATTAAAAAGATATTGTAAATCTAGGTTTCAAGACGTGTCTATTTATAGTTCAGGCTACTTACGTGTTGTTATGTACCGATTACGAAATATGTGAAAGCGTCGATTTAATATAACTCGGTCTGATACGTGCACTATGCTGGCTTGTTGAATCGCAATGTTGCTTATTATTTGATACGAAACTGTACCGTGCGTGATTGATAACTGAAGTAAATACGAGATAAATGCTCTCAGTTAGTGCTATGTTAAAGATAATGTATGAATGTATGATACGTGGTTCAAGAGACGAGACTGATAACGAATTGTATTAATTGTTGATAAGATTATATTTAACAGATTTGAAAAGCTGTTAAATATAATTGGCTTTATTGCAGGGAATATTTTACTTGCCTGTAGGTTTGAAGAGAATTGGAATCACTCTGCTAAGTGGAGCTTTGTAGTTTAAATCTTTTTAAACCCTTAATATAAAGAAAACTAGGAAGAATTTCCTTTCACTCGCATATTAGTCATCACCTAAAATCTGGGAAATCTCTAAGTCTTTAACAATACATTATAATCTATATTATCTTCTTTGTTTTATCGAAAGCACTATGATGAAATACCGAACAAAAATCTTTTTGTTATCAACCTTTGGGTGACTTTCAGAGATAAACATATGAGTATTTATAGACAAAGGAAGTACTTCAGGTTATGCCAACTGGTTGAGCACTATTCTCCATTGTTTTAACTAACAATAAATCATCGCATATTAACTGTGCCTTATTATTATGCAGTAAATGTAAGGGAACGCTTGTCGCTACAAGTTAGGAACGTTGAAAAACACAGACATCTTAATAATATTCTATGATAGAATGTTACGATTTTGTCTTATTGTTTTGAAATAAATATTTCTTCTTTTTACAAGAAAGCATATAAATGTTTGGAAAATTTTTAGTGTTAATCAACCCATTCCTGTTTTTTTTTTTTTTATAAAAGCAAATGAAGTGGAAGTATAGGAAGGGTATCCTAAATGGGGTGTATAACACTCACCTCATAGGTGTCTCTTATAATTTTCAAATAAGACAGGTGTGAAGTTCCGACCGGCATGCAAGTTTGCAAAGGTTCATGCGTGCAGAAGCAAAATGAGTATGTAATGATTGTATGTAGAACTATACATTTTCTGTATAACTTCATGGGGAAAGTTTGGCTGTAATGCTGGCTGTAAATATTAATTTATTAAATACAGTGACAAACACTTCTAAAAAAGGGGAAGTGATATTGCTCCGGAAATGAGTGTCTAGCGGATCACGATTGTTCTTTGTAGTAAATGGTAACATAGATTTATAAAATATCTTTTCAATTAATTTATTAATATTAAGTGGGTAGGTAAACTACCATCATCGTAATACTATTGAAGGCTAGTTCCAAAACTAAATAGCAGTATACATTGTAATGAACTAAATTGGCACATATAGAACAAGGTTGCTCACTAATAAGGCATCAAAACACATCCATATAGAGTGTCTCAGTATCAATCAACATTCAATCGACTTGTATGAGAATCGAATAGGACTTCCAATAAGGAACAATAGCAAAAATAGTTTGTACAGCGATCGTAGCATGACAACAGCATAAAGATTTATACCAAAGGGAAATAAGGTCGACAACAACACGCACAATATAACGGATATGCCACTTATCGAAAGTATCATTTACGAAGTGACTGACAATTTTCACTAACACTTTAAGGTTATTTTCACTTTACGGAACTCATCTTTAAATTGCTGACATACATTAAGTATTTTTTGTGTTTCAGCGGGAAACTGGCACACTCAGTAAATAGGACAACATGTTCAAATTCAAATTCTTATCGCAGAAATCAGACACATATTGTAAGCAAGTAAACAATGTAAACAAATACAAATCTTACCAATAATCTTTTGGGAGCCACAAAATTTGTTATAGTGCGTGCACAAGTAAATATTTTCCGTTGTTTAGTCGTAAATACGGGTATTTTCGTAGTAATACGGCAATGATTGGCAAAAAAGCGACGCACCGCCATGCAATTTGACATTTTAAGGCCGGTCTTGCCACTTTAATAAATCTGACAGTAATGAAGTTTGGTAGAATTTAGTAGATTTATTTTTGGATGCTAAGAAATCTAAATCCATCTCATGTTGAAAGATTGAATTTCAAGAAGATTCACCGAGACTTGTTACAAGCGAGGTGCATTTATTGGCGATGCAAAGATTCTAACTAGCGCCTCTAGTGTCAAAATTGTGAAGCTGTCTAAGAACGACACTTTGACAGATATCCGTACATTTTGTGTCAAAATACCGCGCGTCAAATTAAAAAGAAAAAAGTGACAATTTTTATCGTGACATAAATTGTATAGAAAAGGCTGTCAGTGTCGTTCTTAGACAGCTTCTTAATGTCGCCACTAGAGGCGTGCGCGTAATCTTTGCATCGCCAATAGCCAGCAGCTGGACTAAATGCGTAATACACTCGACAAGATAGCATGTTCAGAAAGATAAGAGATAGGTAGGTACCTTTCATTACAAAGTAAATAAAACAGATTTACTTTCCCTAATCAGGTTATTAATCTCTAATATTCTAGATCCTCCACTCGCATCTCGAAGAAACTACTTCGTGCATTTGGGTAAAAAGTAGACTATCGCTTCTCAATAGGAAAGCAATTTTTCTTTTATTTTTAATCGGCTCAGCAGTTTCGGAGATCAGAGGTTCAATCAAGCTTATCTAAAAAAAGCTGTACATATTTATAGTATTGCTTCAGACACTGCTGAAAGTAGACTCCGAACGAGTTACTCATAAAAAGATGACTTCCAATGCGATAAAGGCCGTATTAAGATGGAAGGAAATAAAAAAAACCGTAGGGAATTCATATCGTTTATTTACGATGAGTGGTCACAGCGTCCTACACGAGCAACGTAACCCGCCGTCCGTCGTAAGGCACTAAGTACGAAACGGACGTACCGGACATAAATAATTACTACATTTGAAATTAACACAAATTATAATCGAACACTACAAAAATATAATTCTTAGAATATCAATTAAATACTGCTCTAAGGACTCACATATAAAATTGTTCGAGTTAAGTAACAATTTTACAAATGAACCAGAAAATCTACTTATTTGAACCCAACACAGATATGTTAACATTTACTTCATGATATTTACAATGTTATACAAATAATATGAATAAATTTGGTTCTTTTAGGATTTCTAACTCTAAAACTAGTAATTAGCCTGTAAGAAAATTTTAAAGTATTGTCTTAATACTGATTTTCGGTAAATTTAGTCATAAGAGTTAGGTATTGAACAATGAAGTTATATTGCAATACATCTTTAGATTTGGCAAAACGGAATGAATCATTAATAACAATTGCAATAGAAATTCACTGTACATTCCTGGATATTTTATTTTATAATACATATATGACCTATCTTATAATATAATATTTGATAAGTAACTAACACAAAAGTGCTGTAAGTACATCTACATTTAACTTGAATGATTGGACAAAGATTAATTTGTTTTCTTTATTAGTGGCTTTTTATTAGTATTCCTAAAGTTGTGAGTGAACGTTGCAGATGTATTCCGAGCACAGTACTTGTAGATAAGACGATAACAAATATATTAAATAAAGTTATTTATTTTGGCCTAATCATGCACATAGTGGTATATTGAATCAACTATTAAGCCCATATAGTGCATTATTTTAGTGAAGTTCGAAGGAATTTCTCTATGCCTATTTTAGCAAGAGGTTCCTGGGAAAGGGGGGTTAAGGATTAGTAGCTCGCTTATAGCACCCATGCATGCATGGTTAAAAATATCTTTTAAAGTGTCTGAGAACGTCAGCGGTCGCAGTTTTATTCATAAAATATTTGAAAATCAGCGTCAACAATAGGAAGACGGCTCAGAGCTATTTACTATTTCAATTCATGCAAATATTTATTATTATGATATATTTATTTCTAACAATCGGAAGAATATGAAGTGGTGATAGAATTTGCTTATAAGTAAACAATTGAATCTTAAATCTTATGTAAATCGTGGCAATATTCTGTGTTACAATCAATGGGTGCTTTAAATATAAACAAGTGACATTATGCAATTCCTAGCGTTTAATTACGTAATTGAGATCAATTAAATTAGTTTTATTCGAATTTTTAAAATACTAAAGAATTTAACATTAATTTACACCCAAAAATCAACTTAGGTGACATTTTTAATTAGGTTCATTATGATTTTAAGAAATAGGTTCTTTAAACTTTAAATAATAGTGATTCTACGACTATATAAAATTTGGTCATTTTTCACTCGAATTGAATGTTACCCGTTTTGATATATAACTATAGTCTGTTTTTTAATCTCGTAGACTAAATTGACACTTGCAAAATGTCAAACTTTCTAATAATTTTGCTAGCTCTGTGGTGCAGTGTTGTACTTACGATACCGGTTCGTTGAATCGTAACTTTTTATCTATAATAGACGAATTTAATATTCATTCAAAGTTTTATATTTAAAATTCACGTACGTACACATGGCTGTACGACGTGCTACAAACTGCCAGGGATATCTGACCACGCAAAGCCATGCGTAATCATCAAGGATAAGCCCATTATTTCAGGATGACTTATTGTAAAAAGTTACGATTCAACGAACCGGTATCGTAAGTACAACACTGCACCACAGAGCTAGCAAAATTATTAGAAAGTTTGACATTTTGCAAGTGTCAATTTAGTCTACGAGATTAAAAAACAGACTATATAAAGGTATAATTTAGAAGCCTAACTTAATACTGTTAACGCACAACTAATTGGTATAAAGTCTGAACACAGAAACATCACTTAGTTCTGAGTGGACATCTTGTCGCCGCTGTATTTCATTTACAGAAAAAAATGTCTCATGATTTCAAATCGATTCAAAATTAAATTGTTATTTCAGTGTTCAGATCTTACATACTATAATGATGAAAGGAACAGGTACACTCATACAACCTGATAATAATTCTAAGGATTAACTCAAACAGGGATACTTACCCTAATCATTTGATATAATAATTATATTACCGATACAATATCGAGTAATTTTATCGGACATCGATAAAGACACGGCGAAGGGATGGATATTACACATTAATTAATTCATAGATATTCATCCTCACCTTTTGACAAGCAAAAAATATTTTAACTTTGCTGAGTTGATATAAGTTGTTCAATCATTAGCAACGTCTAGCTACAAATGTTTTATTTTTATATAGCTTTCAGACATCAAAGATTCCATTACATTGAAAGCTCTTTTTGACATCGACCGCGTGTTACATTGATGAACCAACAATGATGGCAATATTCGCTGAAAGTAACAACCATTGACAGCTGAACATTTTTTTTTTTAGCAAATATTTCGTTCTATTAGTTTGTCTCATTTGGAATATTTTGTTTGTCACCGTTTTGATGGTGACAAACAAAATGTAGAAAAATACAGACAGACTTTGGTCAACCCGAGCATTTTACATAAGTGGGCGGAGCTTTCTCGAGTTGCCATTCTTTTGGTAGAATTTTCAACAAACATAGTAGAATTTGAATGACGTTTAAGAGAAGCTATCTTGTTCACACTCGTCCCAGCTGTCGCATTCGTACTGATCACAATCGTAGTCGATGTCGCAGGCCGCGTGGCCGGTGGCGTCAGAACTGATGTCCGTTAGAGCAGCCTCCGATACCGGTTTTGATGATATGTCCAAGATCTGAAAACGGTATGTGGTGATGTTAAAAGGTGTGATGGGCAGTGAGCAGTATGTGTAACGTTGTAGTTTCATTCATTAACTCAGCAAGTCTGTATTTTGCCCATTGCTTGTACAGTAGACAATTCTGTCCCTAAAATCGAATGCTCAGCCAGCGAGCTTACTTTAGAGTAGCAGAATTTAGAGAGTAGCAGTTATTTGAGGCTTCAACCTTAAAATAGCCAAAACAGCATATACTTTTATTTTTGTGTCAACACAGTGTTTTTATTTGGCGTTACTTTTTGAACAATAAAAACTTTCGTGTGACATGGCAGCTTATTACTTTGTATCACAAACTACAAAATCAAACCTACAAAAAAACAATGACAATACAATTGTTAGAACGCTTTTTATTAATTTAAAAAATAAATATTATACTTAACAATTTTTTTATCACTTTAGCTTAACAATTGTATAGACATTGTATATTTTTGTTACCAGAGTAAATAATAAATGGAGTGGCCAATGCTAACCGTTTACAAAAATTACGACCGATTGCGTTATAAAACATATTTAAGTCGTTGTCGGTCTGTCACCAATTCCTGAAATTATACCTGTGACAGAAGGACAACTCATAATTTTGTATGGATAGATTTTCGACGTGCAATCAGATACGATTTGATGTCAATTTTCAGAACTTATTTTAACAACTGCTAACTTTGGCTACTCCATTATCTCCTTTATCCCACTCTACATACATCGGCAGATGACCGGAGGCTGTAGTTGTCAGAATGTGCATCTCTGTCGGTAGTAAGCGCGAGTACGGCGATGGAGTTGCGCTTGGGCTCGTCGCGGGACACATTCTTGCCGTCTGAACGGATCGCCACTTCTGAAGGATTTGAACGCTCTGTAAATAATGAGGTTAAAGTTTATTTCACTAAAGAAACTACTAAACATTTAGAAAATTTATTGTGGTAGTCATTCACAAATAAATAATCTAGAACTTTAGAGTTTAGAGGCATCAAATTTTAACTTTAAAAATCTATTCAGTCAGTAACCTGAAGTTAATTGAGTTCATGACTCTAAATATCAAAACCATAGTCAAATCCCATATTAAAAACGTACACATCCATCCTAATAACTCTGTTTTTTAGAAATAGGTTACGATTTCACAATTCATTAAAGCTTGATAATTAATTTGCTTTATACTTTAGCAGCTTGTTTTATTCCGATACAAGAATTTGGATTAGAAATCTTACCTTTAACCATTGGATCTGCTAATGATATGGGTGATCCACTGCGTGGTGAACCGAGACTGCCGCTGTAATACATTTCAGGATTCGCTTCATGACGATCTGTAACGATCAATTTTGATTAATCTTCGTGAACCATTTACTGAATGTGCACACCTAGTATTCAAAATTAAAAAAAAAACACTTATTTGAACTACAAATCAACATAAAATGTTTGGCGTGGGGCAAATAAATTAATATACCGCTGAATTTCCTGAACAATGGGAATGAATACGATACATACGCATAAAAAGGTCCATGGTAAATATTACCACGTAGAGCTCGTCTTAAATGAAGCAGAAATGGGCTGTATTTAGAATTTAGTACCCTCTTTTCACAGTATCAAAGTTACAATAAGTGATAGTATATTTCTCACCGCAATCTACAATCTCATGGAACACATAATTGGAGATGGCGACCGGCTGTCGGATCCACGCGTGTGACATCAGCTGCGATATCGTGCATCTGTTGGCAGGCTCCTTGCACAGCATCCAACGGAGGAGCTGCTCTAAATCTGTGTACAGTTAGATAAAAAGATAAAATGGAGGAGAAAATTAGGAAGCTTTTATCAAGACTTACACCAGAGGACATAAGGCGAGCATAAGGAACATACACTAGGCAAAAGGGAAGTCATAAAACATAATTTAACAATACTGATAAACATTGTAGATTTCCTTTAATCCAAGGAAATAGCATGATTATCTATGTACATGATTATTTTTCTGATAGAGAAATCTGTTTCATATTCTATTTTTCATCAGAAAGGGCATTAAGCATAAAATATTTATAATAAAATGAAATATTTTTACCTTCAGAAACAACCTGCGGGAAAGCAAGTGGCCCTTGTATCGTATCTTCAATGTCCGAAAACGGGTTAACAAAGAATGTCAGCACATACAGAGTTATCCCCATTGACCACATCTCTAGCTCAGGGCCAGCATACCTGCGAAAATTAATTAAAATTCAATCTATTTAATTTGCAGTAATAATTATCTTAGTAAAACTTGAGATAACACACTTTTGGTATTGAATGAAATTATGTAAAGGTGTACCAAGTATGATACCTTGAGGTACACCCAACATAACATTGAAGTGAACATTTATTTTTTGCTTATGAAAAACTTTCTTTCAGAATCAATAATAAATAAGAACGAGAAAAGTATTAAAACGTTTCATGGATATTCATGGACATTAGTTTAATGAATTGAAGTTTTCAATATTCTATGGTGAACTCAATCAAATGCTTGCTTTAGATATGAGAAGGTAATTCTTACTTGTTTCCCGCTAGAACTTCAGGGCTGCAATACTCAGTAGTACCGTAGAAGGTGGAGAACAGTGTGTCTTTGCTCATGAACGTGGCCGAACCGAAGTCTATGAGTTTGACGTGGAACTTGTTGTCTATGATCACGTTCTCGTCTTTTATGTCGCGGTGTAAGATGTTTAGGGAATGGAGGTACTCGACTGCTTGTCCTATCTGTAAAAATAGTAAGACTGATAATTTGGAGATTTTGAGCTACATGTGGAACAATCAAAACATTATATACCAAGAACACAAGGTTCGAACTTGAAGTTGGTTATGAAATAAGCCAGTAAATGGTATTATTGTAATTTTAAGATTTAAGATTTTACCGTGTGAATTCGTAAGGTTCTCAAAGGTTGAACTGGCCTTAACAATTCAAGATGTACAACAGTTTATAAACGATGATAAAGGGGAGATAACGTACCTGTCTAAATATATAACTAAGTAGAGGCTCGTCGAGTCTCGGTCGTCGTTCGATGAATTCGAACAAATCCATACCCGCGCCATGTTTTTCCATTACCATTTGGAAATACTTTTCATTCTCGAAAACGTCGACCACGCTCACCTAGAATCAAGAGCATTGAAGGTTTTGTTTATTAAAAAAAAAACTCTTTTTTAACATGCTGCAGTAGTTTTTAATGTGTGCGCGACTCTAATCTTCCGATTTTTAAGTACCTATGTATTGGTAAATAAATAGGCATTTTTGACGACAATTTCCTCCACATACTCACAATGTTGGGATGCTTGAGCGTGAGCAGGAGGCTGAGCTCGAGCGGCACGCGGGTGCCGTCGGCCGCGTCCACCCAGAACTGTGCTCCCACCTTCTCTTTGAGGATGAACTTGGCGACCGTCAGCAGACGGTCTGAGCGACGGTATGCCATCTTCACGCAACCGTATGCGCCTTTACCTGGAAGTGGTGGGTAAAATTGGGATATTTCTTTGTATGTACATTATTATATTTGAACGGTTTTGTAGTGGCTTCGACTTTTTGTTACTTTCACTCCGGAACTTCAGAATTAGATATGACCAATGTTGTTGACCTTTGAGGAACTTTGAGAGTATGATTATCGAAACGTTGATGAGCTTCTGAGGAATCCTGGAATTTATTTTCATGATTTATAATATTAGTATAGATTTATTGACCATTAAAGAAATCCTTACGATTTATTGAAAGCTCATAAGATTCCATACTACAAAATGAGCTTACCGATCTGTTTTAGCGTAACGTAGTGTTTGTTGTACTCTCCGGAGACTTGCTCGTCGCCGCACTGGCTGACCAGCGACATGGACTGAGGTCGGCTGCCCGCTGACTTGTTACCCTGACACAAACACAACACATTTAGCTGCTAAATATATGAAAGAAAGTCGTGTTACACATTTAATAACTTAAGAATGGGTGAACCGTTTAAGCTGAAAATTTGAGGGGAGATAGACTCGGGACAAAGACATAGGATAGTTTTTGTCACCATCCGGCTACGGAAAGTAGTTTCGACAAAACCCAACTTACAGAATGCGGCCGAACCACAAAAGTACCAGGGCAGCATAACTTACAGGAGTATACCAATCGATGCAACTGCTTTTCCCATATACAGAGTGCAAAATCATAATGCCGAAGTGTTCGTGTCTGCGCGTTACTATTTATACTTTGATAATTTTGTGATGAGGCACTGGCGTGCCCGCTCACTAGGGCCCTCTGTGTTAGAATCATAGCAACTGTACTTAGATTTTGTTTTCGATGGTAATATTGTTGATAGGTAATAGTAATAGCCCAAATATAAATATAAAAGTTCCAACTAACCACAGTATTACTAACAAGCACGAGCGAGTTGTCGGCAGTAGACGCAACACTGGAGGCCAGCGTGGTGTGTCGCGCGGCATCTTCTAGCTGCACGCCGAGCCATACACAGCGGACTCGACTGCCGGTCGCTAGCTGCATGCTTGATACCGTGTGTAGTACATCCTAACTTAGCCTTCACATCTAAATATCCTTACTAATAAATACTAAAGCCCTCACTCACCACAGTATTACTAACAAGCACGAGCGAGTTGTCGGCAGTAGACGCAACACTGGAGGCCAGCGTGGTGTGTCGCGCGGCATCTTCTAGCTGCACGCCGAGCCATACACAGCGGACCCGACTGCCGGTCGCTAGCTGCATGCTTGATACCGTGTATAGTACGTCTGTAAGAGAGTGTAAAAAATTATTTATGTACTCATATAAGAGGGAACCTAACATCCTTGGCAGTCGTTACGGGTTGTCAGAAGCCAGTAAGCCTGACACCAGTCTAACCAAGGGGTATCGGGTTGCCCGGGTAACTGGGTTGAGGAGGTCAGATAGGCAATCGCTTCTTGTAAAGCACTGGTACTCAGCTGAATCCGATTAGACTAGAACCCGACCCCAACATGATTGGGAAAAGGCTCGGAGGATGATGATAAGAGGGAACCTAAAAGTTACATTTTGATGTCAGAATGGATAAGGCTGACTTTTTATCGCGACAGCATTGACTTAAGGGAATAAGTTGCTTGTTGGAGTATTGTAACATTGCAAATTGTTACTTAGGCTGCCCGCCCAAGTCCAAGAATATAATTGGTGATCGATCTTTGCAGGACAAAATTAGAATACAGTGATAGCAATAGTGCAACAAACAAGGTCCTACAAAAAACAGTCAGAACGTCATAGAAAAACTAGATCCGATCATCTGTCCTACAAAAAGTCTGATGTGGATGGACGGCCTTAGTTTGATGATGACGTTGCTGCAAACAGACAGTGGTATAGTTATCGGCACGGATATTGAGCTCTCGGCGGAAGAGTGGGGATCGCTTTGCGCACTGTACACATAAGGCAATAAACCAATAAATCGCTTCTGCGCAGATGAAGGTCAGGGCTCAATATCCGTGCCGATAACTATATAAACGAGTAAAACTCGAATATTTATCGATAAACCTGTGAGACTATATTAATTACATCAAAAACTCGAAATATATGAACATTTGTACGTGACCAGCTAGTCAGGAAATACTCACTAAGATGAGTGCCATCCTTATGCATCACCACGCCCCGGTAAGTGCCGTCTTTGTGCTGACAGTCAGTAGCGCACTCACACGCCGGTATCTTGCTGCGCGAGTGTTGCGGCGTCGACGTCATCAACAGAGTGCGAACTATACGTTTGGCTACGCAAGGAGTTTCAGGTGCGTCGTCTGAAAATTTACAAAGGAATAAAAAAAGCAGTTCTCAAAGATTTAAAAGGCTTTATTACATTTTTGGACAGAGAGGTCGGGCAAAATTGTCTTCATCATAATACGGTAGTTTCTAACGATTCAAATTCATAACTTTTATTGAACTGTCAAAAAATATTACTCTGTATGCAATATGTTTGAAAACGCGAACTATGACGTCACAGATTTTTTCACGTCAAAGTGCATACTTATTAAGCTAGTTATATTATCAACTAGCTTTTGCCCGCGGCTTCGCTCCCGTCAACTGACTTCTCTACTTTACCCTATTTTTATTCATAAGACCTTCTCCTGACAATAACAAACACAACAAAAAAAGAATTAGCCAAATTGGTCCAGGCGTTGTTGAGTTATGCGCTTATCAACACATTTTGCGATTCATTTTTATATTGTAGATGAAAAAATACGATAAATGAAAGTCACATTATTTTACGACCCTTTACCAAATGAATTAGACAATTTAATTTATTTTTGACCTAGTCAATTAACCAATTGGCAGAATGGTTGAATGGCTTACCTGAATACAATTTCCTTGGCGCAGATTCAGTCTGTGTCTCCAAATCGTTATCATTACTCAAACTATCAACACTTTCATTGCCGTTGTGTTTCGGCAAGTCTTCAATTTCACAACCAGGGGGCGGCATCTCGTTTATAGGAGTCAGAAAATCTGCACTCGTCTCATTAGAATCACAGAAGTCTAATGACAGACTTGTTTTATCATCTTTTCCTGGTAAATTAGCTTTTAGAGACCTATATTTACTTGAATCGAAGGAAAGTCTTAATGAAGGATCGTTGAGTCTCACTCTAGGGGCATTCCCAGTTGGCGTTACCTCCTGAGAATGTTGAGAAGTATAGTATATAGAATCAGATTTCTCCGAAGGCTTAGGAACTAGTTTCGCAGGATTGCTTTGTTCGGAACGCAGTATATTTTCCGAACGGGACTTCGATATGCTGCTGTGACCAAAATTCTCGTCGTCTATGGATATTCCTGACATGCCGGAAGTGACGTCAGGTAACGCTGATATGTCGTTTCGTTGTTCCGTGGTGCTGATGCTGGAGACCATGTCTTGTGTGGGGGTGGGGGTGTGGGTGACCATGCTACAGGACTTGTCGAGACAGAGGGCGCTGGACGATTTCTCTCGGGTCGTGGACAGCATGGATGGATGGACGTTGAGTGACATGCAAGCTGATTTCTGGCTGCCGTTGAACGCTCCGCACGAGTCTTCGTCGGTGTCTGATGCTGGAACAATAAATAAGAAGAATATAGAAGATCATTGTGCAAAATACATAAATTGTTATTATTCTCAGTGATTTTCGTCACAGAGAACATGTTGATCACTTATTGTAAGTTGATGACGAATTCTGAACTTATATCTGGCTTTAATTGTATATTTAGCGACATATTTATTTATTTAAGAACTATGGAGGATCAGTAAGTTAATCCGAGCGCCAATAACAAGTCCTTACTTATAGGATACAGGACAATACCAAATTCTATGGACACTTAAGTACAGAGAAAGGAATACTTGCTTATATGGAATATTCAATTAAAAAATCAATCAAGGTACCAATACATTTTTCTTACCTGACCCATTATTTTCATTATTAACCGGCGACAGTGTCATATTCCTATTCCTCTCAGGTATCTTGACAATATCGGCTTCCTGGCAGAAGTTCTGAATAACGTCCTCGATATGATGGCCTATGACTTCCGAGTGTGGCTTGCCGAACGTTAACATGGCAAAGTGGTGGTTGCAGGCTGTTATAATACCACTTTCGTCTACTACTAGGAGCCCACTGACGTTGTAGGTAACCTAGGAATGAATATTTGAGTACATTATTTCTATGTAGTAAAATACAAAGAAGAACAGTGCGATAAATGTTAATGTATTTGTTTAGTTTTAATGTTGATTAGTTTGCTGCGATAGATCGGAAGGATCTGGTCCCGTTCCGTATATAGACGTTTGTTCAGGACAGCAGGTGCTCAAAGTAATTCTGTTCAGGATAGACGAAATCGTAAGAAACTGATAAAGATAAATAAATAAATTTCTGCATTATTTAAAACTCTGTTTTAATTAACCAATTCAAAGTCACAATTTTTACTCACCCTGACATTGACTTCAAACACTGGCCGGTGTGGCTTGACGACGGAGTTCCATAACGTAGAGTCTGTGGTGTCCGGCTTCGAAATCCATAGACAGAGCGGGAAACATCCACCGTCCAGAGTTCTCCCTACAAAAGATATAGTAAATAGTACGTTATTGGAAAGTAAATTATAGGTTTTGTATTATTTTCAGAACTATTTTTTGGTATTGTATGTGTAATAATCAGTGGTCGGAATAGGTAGAGCTATTTTGGCTACTTGCGACATGAGGACATAACATGGATATGCCAAATATTTCCCGGAATCCCGGGAATTCTTGGAATTAAAAAAACATTGTTCAAGTAGTTTTTATAGGAATAAGTAGAAGTATTTTTGTTATTTGCTACATGCGGACATAACATAGATATGCCAAATATTTCCAAAAATTCCGGGAATTATCGAAATTAAAAAAAAAACAACTAAGTACTTTCTTTTGTCAGTGCTTAATTAGAACATTATATTTAAATGGATAATCCACTTTTATTAGTTTACTATAGTAAATAGGAGACATGGAATATAAATAAAATGCGATGATCGAGTTAGATATATTATTTAATTTTCAAAACAGTTGACATTACTGGTTGGTCTGTCTACAACGATATATAAATATACTTAACTAAAGTAGTAAGTAGCAAATAAATTACAAAAATATGCATAAAGAACTTTGTACTATATCATTCGTAAAAATGTAATTATGACATTTTCAGCATTAATAACGCCGTCGTATTGAAAACATTGATAGAGAGTAGGTATTTTCACGACTCGCAGTGACGTGAAGCCGTTTCCTTATGTTAATCTTTAACGATTAGTAACAAAACTTTACGATACACTTTCTATTCCTAGAAGCTCTTGACATGCTCGTAAATGAAAGACTTCACGCTACTGCGCGTGATGAAAATAATTAACTATTTTTTTATTAATTTAATCTTTTTATTAAATTATTCTAAACCGGTAGACGATGATGTTTCATCGTCTACCAATTCTTCGCTGAAAAACCCATCACCATCTACGGAATTGAAATAAATGACCATCAGTTTTTCTATATTATCCATTTTAATGTATTTCTTTTACATCCATAATCCATTTATATATGGAAAATGAACGTTCGACATCTGTTGAGGTCATTGGAGCAAATTTGCATTTCAATAAAATTTGGTCATCTGTTTCATTTCTTACAATTTTTTCACTCCATTCTCGTAATATATCTATATCCGGATTTCTTTCTATAACTTTTTCAATTTTATTTTTAATATTTTCTGATGCACACTCATTTATACAAGTTCTGACTGTATCTAATATTAAAAATGAATCACTTAGCGTCAAGTGGTGCTTTTGTAATTCTTTTAAAGCAAACGGTATAACTGAAAAATATTCATCTATATATTGTAACTCGTTTTGTATGTTTTCTTTTGTAATATGTTTTCGCGTTTCGGATAGCTATTGCATCAGAGCTGCATAAATGAGACAAAACATCTTTTATTGCATCAAAATGTTTTGCGTAGTATGATGCTGCCTCCAACCAAGTACCCCACCTTGTAATAATTGGTTGTGGAGGTAGTGGTAAGTCAGGGTATTTTCTTTTAAAAATGCGAACACGGCTTGGCGCTTTTAGAAATATTTTTTTTACATTTGATATCAAAATATCCACATCATTATATTCCATTCGAATTTGCTCAGAAACACGATGAAGTGCGTGAGCAAAACATGTTACATGTTTTAATTGTGGTAAATAGCATTTCAATTTTGCCCTGCAGATATCATATATGCTACACTATCAGTACATAGTATTAAAATATTATCAACTTTTTCTTCAAACGAGTTTTGCCATAGATTTTCAAGACACTGTATTACAAAGTTGGCAATGGTTTGTCCATTAACCACCTCTAACATCTTGTAGGCAATTAAATATGGCCGATTTGAGATATTCTCATGCAATGGTTTTATCAAAAAATGTACAATATTTCTACCTAAAAAATCTGTTGTCTCGTCTAATGATATCCACAATTTTTCAGTTTGATTTTTTTCATAAATTGTTTTGATTTTGTTAGTAAAAACTTTATCTAAATATACTTTTCGTAACAGCGACTCATCGGGTACTTTACGACTAGTACAAGTACAACAACAAACAGTACAGATATATTTCTGAAAAAACTCCTTGAATGCTGGATTTTTCATCTGCGACCAGGGAATATTGCACAGAACCAGAAACTTGATCAGGTCGGAATAAAATTCCTCCGGAGGCCGTTTAAACGTTCCCTTGTGCACGGCTCCTTCGACATGTCTATTGATGTTACATTTTTTCGCCGTTATATGGCTCTCGCACTTCGAGCAATATATTGAACGACTAGCGTGGTCGTATAACAGCTCTGGATATTCGGATATCCACTTTTGTACTGTTTCTTCCTTGATATTTGGCATTTTTGGCTTTTCTTGTTTATCGCCCTAAAACAATAGTAAACAGTTAAAATCTTTCCAATAAATAGTCGAAATAAAAACGGTGTGAAAATTCACGAAAAATTGTTCCACACACAGTTGCACAATTGCACAGTAAGTATGAGATACATAATTCAAATGCATTTTGTTAGCCGATTAAGACAATCAGATAGAACACTGTCAAGCTCATGTCCGAAAATATTTAGGTAAGAGCAGTCAATAGCCAATGAAAATGGTTATTGTGGGAAAACGCGGTACTTGAAGGGGTGTGCGAGGGGGAGGACTTAGTCCACCTTGTATTGTAATTGACTTAGCTTTTAACACAAGATTATATTAGAAAAAAGCGGTCAGGTGCGTGTCGGATCACCTACAAGGTGTAGGGTAGCGGAAGAGCACAATTTACGTAAACAAGTTCCCTGCTACTCAGGTCACTAACGAAAAATTCCACTTCAAACTTTTGTATATCAAAATTGGCTGTGACAAACAGACGGACAAGGCAAAACTATAAAGCTTCCTTTGGAACTTCGGAAGCCTGAAAAAATATGTATTTAGCAGAGGACAATTACTTTACTTTTTCACTAAATGTCCTTTGTAGATATTATAAAAATAAAAAACACTTACCCAAATGTGGTAGGTAAATCAAATAAACAGTTTCAAATGTATCCAGTCCGCAAAAAACAAATCAAAATTCGTAAATCCAAGCCAAAGTATTCGTGTTAGTAAGATTCCAGAAACCGGTTAACAAGCCAACGTCAAATAAAATAAGGAACACAATAAATCACACGTGCGCACTCTACAAGCCGAAACAAAAGAGTGAGTGAAGCCCGCTGTACCTGTATTTGTATAAGTGAGACAGCTAATACTTTAGACGTTTTAAGATAGAAAGAGACAAAAAATAAGCGACGAAAACAGCGCTTACGACGGGTTGGCAACATGGAGCATAAACATATAATAATAAAAGAGAGATAAATTGGTTTGTTCTTGATGTATCGATAACTTAGTGTAGCAGGAGCTGGTCAGGAAAACTCGTAGACTGATTTGACAATTGTGTATTACATTAATTACAATAAATACGAAATAACAAAATGCGGCGTCACCGCCGTGGTAAAAGAAGCGCCGTCTCGCTCGCAGCGGCGCAGGCGAGCGCTCGTGCCCGCCGATCCCGCGCCCCTCCCGCTGCCCGCGTAAACCCGGCGCTAGCACTCCCCTCGCGCTCCCCCTCAGCCGTCGCGTACCTCCAGCCGGTGGCAGCGATATTATCTTTTTCTATTCTGTATTGTGTAGGCATTTAATATTTCCTTGTGCAGTAAAGTATATTTAGTATCGTTTCTAACAGTTTTACTTAATTAATTCATATTTCACGAAGCTACCTCTAACAACGTTCCAGGATCCCTGTGTGTGTTTATAAGTAAGTATATACTGTTTGGGTGCTCACCTACTACCTGCTCATAACTGCCCACTTACCCATATTAACTCACTTAAATCAATCGACAATTTCAAAATCCCGGGATTTCAGAGGCATGTCCATGTTAATATCAATGTTTGCGGTCATTCACCCCAAATAGCTCTACCTATTCCGACCACTGGTAATAATTTGTTGTATTCAAGGCATGCAGCACTACAGGAAACAAGAGGTATTTCCATGAAATAGGAAAGTAGTTTCTTTAACTAGTTAGGTACTAACATAAGCTGGTATTGTTATATGAGACAATAGTTTGTGATGCACCAAATTCTTTCAAGCCATATTATGATTCTGGAAGGCCCACCCTGCGCCACTTTCTATGTATTTTTATTGGGAAGAAGAAGTGGCGCAGAACAGTTAGAACCTTTCAACAATGTCTTATGATATTGATATACAATATACACTAATATGATACCTCACAATTATCAACCCAAAAAAGTATAAATACCTGTAAGCTTCTGCTTAGCCATATTCCTAGGCACCGGCGCGTCGTACGCGGGTAGCCGCACGTTAGGTATGAGCGTGGCCAGCGGCACCCCCAGCAGCTTGTCGCGCGACTCCGCACCGAACAGGGCCGCGGCTGAAGCGCCTTCACACGATACCACTGTGCCTGTGTCTGCTTCTACTGTTAACTGCGGGATATGATGCGGAATTTAAATAAATCAATAATGTTTCTGGAATTTTCAAAAGATTTAATGCAACTTTTTTCTTGTTGTTTCTTCTTGTTCTTGTTGTTTTCTGGCTTTATAACAAGTCAATATAAAAATAGTTATACTCTGTAAAAATGAATGAAACTTTATTGTAGTTCATGAGAGAAGGTAAAATGCCAAATATAAGGACGATAATGGAATCCTTCTGATTCCTCGGAAAATTCTAAGGTTAAAATTACGTTCTCAAAAATAAACCAAATTTTGGCCAACAGCTGATATTAATCGACAATAGCGGTTCTTATAATTGTTTCAATACCTATGTCCGCGATTATAATATAAAGACATTCAATAAACACTGAAATCACAGCTTCTCTATTTTTGATTTAAAATATCAATGAACTTACCACAACATTCTTACAATTCACAGGCTCTGCTACAACTAAGCATGGACCATCATTATCAAGTTGTCTTATCCACAATGACACTTGCACTGAACCACCGTCTTTTGAAATTAGTTCTACAACCTGAAAACAACAGAAAAAGTCTTTATGTAGGCTACTGACCTTTTAAAAGTTCAAGTACAATCAGGGAATTAATTTATACTATGCTACATTAGACTAAGTTAACACTGTACCTATTTATAACTATGTGAAGTGCACTTAAAATAGACTGCTTTTATTTTACACCACTTTATAATAAATCTATAAATAGATTATTCCTTACAAGGGGAGTAATTCAACAAAATATGCACAGCAAGTTTATAGATTATATCTGTTATACTCTCATCTAAGAATAAAGCTGCTATAAATAAATTAAAAACAATTTGATATTTTACTACCTTTCCACTGAGCAAAACAACAGTCCCGTCCTCAGAAGTATCACAGTCTTCAGGCAGACTGAAAGTCTTGCAGTTTCTGTTGCGTAGCAGGTCTGAGAAGCGAAGACCACACAGCTCTCCTGAAGAGTAACCCAGCAAGGAGCACGCCTTGTTGTTTACTATTAAAATCTGCAAAGTTTTCAAGATATTGTAAAAGGTATGTATCAACTCTATGCATTGTATACTAAACAAAGGAAAAATATACAAGAATCAAACAGTTACAATACTCTATTTAGACATACTTCCAATGAGAAATAATTGGAAGGTATTTGGCTTCTGAAAAATTGACACCACTAAAGGCAAAAGTCAGTGTTTATATTAAAAATTATGGAGTTTTTTCTTATTAAACAATAACAGAGAAAGGCAATGCTAATGACCATTGTTAAGCTATAAAAACAAACATTTTCTTACCTTTGATGTCTTAGGTTCAATAGTAAAGACAGCCTTGCTTGGGTTTATAGTTTGTTGTAAGCGTTCAGTCTGAGATGGAGCGGGGGATCCGGCCACATCAGTAGCAAGGGATGTGTTGAACCTAAGTCCATTTGGTCCATCAACTGTGGACAATATATAATGGGTATTAGTATTATACAATAAGAGTTATTGTACAAGAAAAATATTTGTATTTTGATTCGATTTACACCAAATAATTGATCATCATCAGCCTCCGAGCCTTTATCAAAATAATTGATACACATTACATATATGAAAAGGCATTTACTTTTGGACTTTTTTCATTGATGCCTGACATATAAGGGTAATTAGAGACTGATCGCATTGAAGTATTATTTATCCATAATCATAGCAGCTTTATGAAAGTTTGCCATGTACGTACCTCTGACTAGATCAACAGCCTGTTTGACTTTGGTAGGTGTCTCCAGTTCCATGGTAATGGGTCGCACTTTGCGGCTCAGGCGCGGGAAGCTCTGGTTTCCTTCAAATGAACAGTTGCTAAACACATTCCGGAAACGTTGCTGGGCTTTTGCAGTTCTACAACAGAAATATACCAACTTTAACAAAGATTACACAAACAATACAGTTGTTTTTGTTTTAATTTCACCATAACAACTAAAACACTAGACTACATTAACATTTTCCATGATAAAAGGACGAAAATTGAAAATAACTCAGAATATTGAAGGGTCACTAAAATGTCAGGGTTAAAAATAAACACTGTTGCTTACCTGCATTTAAAATCAACTTCGGTATACTTTTCAGGGGTATGAAAATTTGGACTATCATCCCTGGCTTCAGTGAACGTGAGTTTTGGTTTCTGCAAGAATAATCCAGAACATTCATAAAATATTCTGTGCAATTTAACAAACTATAATGTAAATAAATAGCTTACTGGTCGTGGTGTTATATTTAGATGCTCAGGCGAGTAAACATCTACAAATCTCCCGAGTCTGGGCTTCACAGGAGTCAAACTAGAAGAATCCGCAACACTAGTCCTATAATTACACAATTCCTGTTTAAAAACACCTGAAACTCCGATTGCAAGCTTGCTTGTTAAACTAAAGGCTAAGAAAATGCTAAAGGTCCGCTTTATGATTTATTTACATCGTTCTAACTTATTTTGGGATGGAAAATCAATACATTATAGCGCGGAAGTTCAAAATGCGAAATGAAAGCAAAAAGTTTGTATATCACTTTTACCTTTGGTAATTTAATAAACCAGCAGATTCCATATCGGGAATCCACAAATTAAAGAAGATATTATACGAGAATCTGTGTGATGAAATGAATACGATTTCAAATATTCAAAATGCACAATGCACCGTTGCTTGAGTTTTCAAACAAAAGAAACAAATTGAACAGCTGTGTCGGTTGTCAAACGTGTTGGTTTCATTTCCAAACATTTTTTATAATCGTAACATTTTATAGGTAATCTAATTAGTTTGTTATTCCATAATTTGACAGCAATAATCGGTTATTAAATAATATGCTTATTTATGGGACTTTAAAAAGAAATCTAATTAAAGAAAAGCCAATTTGATATCCAAATGTTTTGAAGAACTTGAGGATAGCGCCATCTATTCTTAAACGTTTGACTCTTCAAGTAGAACCGGCTTATTTAGATTGCATTGAAAAATGTTAGATGGCGGTGCTATTGCGTTTGATATTTTATGAAAAAGTCCTGAAATCAAAACGGAAATAAAAAATCATACAATGCAAAAAGTGGTCAAAATGTACAAAAGTTGTACATTTAAACGTAAAATTTTATAAGATTTGAATAATCGACCAATTACTAGAAAGTGTAGGTATATTTCGGCAGTACTTTCGACTGGGAGCGTGGCGTCTCCTGTAATCCGGCTTCTCGGAGGTCGGGACCGGAGGATGGTTTGAGGTCGGGGGTCCTGGTGCTAAGTGGCCCATGTTGACTGGACGTCCACACTAAGCCTGGTATTGATATGGATCCCCCGGAGGAGTCTGGGGGATGCAGGTCTACTAAGGAGGGGCGAATCGGGCCAGGGGGGAAACCCAGCAGCCAAAAGTCCCCGTATCGGGCAGTAGTGGGATAGCGGCCGGGAGTGGGCGCTTAGTATCAGCCTGACCAATAAAATCAGACCCGTTTCTTTTGCTACAAATATCAAACAACTTCTGACTGCAATATCCAAGTGTGAAAAGAATAATATTGAACACAGTAAAGATTACTTTTGTATTTTTATCTTTATTTAGGTAAGCACAAATACGTGATTTATGCATTTAGGTACTAAGTTCCTATTTAGCTTTGGTTTGCTTTTGCAATTCATTTGTTTGTCCTCTTCTTCCTCAGTTAGATTTGTAGGTACCAACGTTTTTTCTAAGTTATCGCGTAGGAATTCGCACAGGAGCAGTGGTGTTTTATTAATACCTACATGGCTACATATTATGAACTCAGTAATAGGTGGTAATAGCCGTCATTGTACAAGAACAATTTGACCAATGTTGCATGTTATCAGCCCATTACTCTAGATCCCGTAACGGTATGATGAAGGTTAATATTAAAATATCACTTTTTATGTTCTCGACTTTTCCTGGAACGTAATACGGGTAAGTACGTCTATGTTCCGGTTACTGCAAGCACTTTCAAAACCCAAGGTCCTTCAAGACATTATCGTGGCACATTCTCGTTTCATTAAAATCCGTATTATAACTCCTATTTTCTAGGTCATAAGGGCGATTTTCATTGTATGTAAATTATGTGGTCATTATGGTCGTATAAATTGTAGATTAATTATTGTTATAGATTTAGTAGGGCGTTGTTTTACGGATGTTGGTGGTTTTGGCTTGTATAATTGTATTTTACGAGAGACTGGGAGGTTTGTGTGGGCACGATCACGAAAAATGAGAATTGCCTAGTGTATAAACATTTATCGCAATCAGAGATAAGGTATCGGATTAATTTACCGCCCTGCCACCTGCTATTAATAAAATTAGCGTGACTTTTTAATTATTGTAACTTGTTATTAATTTTTATATAATTGGGATTGCGTTGCATACATGATACATTTTTAAATCTCTATTAGAAGGAATTAACTCGGTACAATACACCATTACGTTTTTTGACACATAGTCACAATGTATATTCCAACTTAATTTAAGGGATATCTGAGGGGACGGCGCGTACGCAGTCCCCACTACCAAAAATAACGCGTCCGAATTATCCACATTAGGGATAATCGCAGGGGTCAACCCATCCGCAGTGCAATGGTTGGACCTCGCCCTGGGGGAACCGCCTTCTTGATCACGGTGTCCCCTACGCCAGGTAAGTATGATTTTAACAAAGTTACACGCGAGGGTCGTTCAACGGCGGAGAATCTTAACACCGCGATTCAGCTTTGGGGCCCTTTTGTTCAACGCCATCTAGTGATGAAATCGGAACTAACAGCGCCGCGACGCTACCAGAAAAACCACTGCTCACCGTCTCTTTTCCATCGAACAAAATTGTAAGTTATTTCGTATATAGTTTGGTTTTTCATACCAGTGTTATTTAAGAGATCAATAGATTTTGATAATTGCTAGGTACGATATTGATGGATAAACAATTTGCATTCGATATCATTTGATCGAGTGATAAAATAAAAATTGCTACATAATCTTAGCAGTAAAGTGGTCTGTCAACAATTGAGTAAGTAAGTACCTAATAATCCTAAGTCTAGACTGTGGGGGCGTGCGTAGGCGATCAATTCTTATGCAGTTGCTATTATCAATATTTTTTAAAGAGGTTGCATGAATGAAAGTTTGCCTCTTTACTCGACTGTCGAAGACCTACGTCTGTATATGTAGGTATGCATAGGTTATTAGGAATATGCAAGGGAATAAGGGATGTGTTTTCCCGAAGTAATTAGATACCAAGTTAGTACAGTCAGCTTCTGAAAGGGATAGTTAAGATAGTTTATAATGTTAAATCTATTTTAATCTATCTATCAGTACTTACACCATACAATCTTTACTTCTATACTAGCATTATAAAGAGGATGTATTGTTCTTTTTATTGTTCTTTAAAGCTTTTGAAACTACTAATTTATTTTATTAATATTTATTTTATCTATCTGTTAGACATAAGGCTTTATTTTATTTAGGAACGATAAGTGAGTAAGTACATAGCTTCCAACTAAATATCCTTTGCTAACAATTTTCGAACTGAAATTGTACTTAGTTAACAAGTAGTTATTTCTCATGGGCAGAGCTAGAAGCTGGAAGCGCTATTAGAAAAACAAAACACTGTCTAAGAATAAATCATCTAAATTCATATGTTTGCACACTTACTAAAACAAGGTACACGTATATGCTTAGGTATCTACTCGTATAAGAACTAGCAAAACTCGTTGCATACTAATGTAAGTGCATTTAGGTAGGCTTAAATTGCAATTGGATCGGACATTCCTTGGGCGAATGGTAAGCTAACCTTTGGCTTGGCGTGACATTACGTTCACCGCGGTCATGGGACTTACATACAATATGTATCAAATAAAAGCTTATTTGTTACATATGTATTGTAATTGTGGTTAGAAACAAGGTGCGTTAATATAAGATTAGAATCTGAAGTTCTAATCTCTACGGCAGTCAATATCTTTGTTGTTATCGTGATTTTGCTTGAGGTCGGTGGAAATTGCTTCGATCAACCGTGAATAATTTAAATTAACCAAAAAACTGTTCTATCTGTACATCATCCACCGAGCCTTTTCCGAACTATGTTGGGGTTGGCTTCCAGTCTAACCGGATACAGCTGAGTACCAGTGCTTTACATGAATGGGCCATCTGTACAATGACGGAATATACAAATCCTGTTACTGTGTTCTTAAATACAGTCCCTGAGATGAGCGCGACTTCAACTGAGCTAACTCTTGAGGTTTGATCAACACCAAGTATGACAATCATCAATGGAATAGACAATCGATCAACGACACAACAACTACTTTTTACAACTGTTAACGTAACAATAACGAACGAAAGTAAAATAACACTAAAAAACTAATTTCAGTATTTTCCAGTTTAAACTAAAAATAGTTAGGAAATAATCTAGATAATCGGCAAATACTATACAGAAGTTATACCTAAGCCAGTAACCCATGATATTGCGTAACTCTGTATCGGTCCATCGCATATTTCGATCACGAATTCGACACAGATATTAATCGATTATCATTTATTTTCACTCTCAATTTGGGCTATCTAAAATTAGGAACTGCCTACCGCTTGTGTATGGAAGATCAAGATTTATTTGTGAATTAAATTAGTTAGTATGTAGAGATAGACGTGTTTAATAATAACAGTGCATTAAAATCTGTACTTATCAGTAATCAGTAAAAAATATAGACTTGTGTTAATACTCAAGCGGCTTGTTTTTATTAGATTAGGTTTAACATGTACTTATACTTAACGCAGATATAGACAATTAATTAAAAAAAAATATCTCAGGCAGAACCAGCGGTCTTCTTTAAAAAAAAAACTAAAAAAATATTTACTACTATTTTTACATGATATAATTATTATTGCATGTAGGAATTTGATTTAAAAACACAGTAAACACAGTACTGTTTCAAAAATACTTACACATGCCTATTGCAAAAATATTCATCCACATTTAATATTGATGTGAAAATGATTGCTATCAATTAAGACGTTAGCATAGATAGTACTACTATTTACTTATTGCAGGTCATTACACTAAGTAATTAGACAGTATAACTTAAAATATTCGTACATGTAACGTGTGTAATTACGACCGATTTCTTATAGAAAGGACTGATGTAACATACGATTGATATAAAAGCAATTAATTGTAACGCATTAGATAACTGGACTGAATGTGTAATTTGGCTATTGTTTGAGTTCAGAATGAAGGCAGATGGGCTTATGAACTGTTTGTTTCCATTATACACTTAACACTTGATGGCATTGTTGTTCAAATCAAATAGGTACCTACAGTGAATAAAAGATTCAGCTGCAATGTATTTTTTTTCTAAAATCTACGTGTCTATGGGTTAAGCCTATGGCTGCCATCCGTCCGGGTTTCCCCGGATTTGTCCTCGTTTGGAGGACGTCCGGGGGCCGTCCGGGCGGGGTTTCAAGAAGTGTCCGGGGAAAACCCGGACATTTTTCATAGGGCCATCTTAACCTATGGTGCCTGGGTATGCGAATTACCCGGGCGCCTAATAATGCAGAAGTCGAAGTGTCCCAAAACTCCAAAATTTTCGGCTCGCGGCTTCTCTTCTTGACACATTTTTTTTCCGTTTAGCTACTTTAATATCCCAATATTCAAAAATTTTTGCGCTCGCTTCGCTTGCGGCTTCTTCACTTTGCGGATTTTTTTATTATACAAGTTTAGGTGCTTTAGTGACCCAAAACTCAAAAATTTTCGCGCTCGCTGCGCTCGCGGCGACTTCACTTTACAGTTGTTTGTATTTTTAACCCCCGACGCAAAAACGACGGGGTGTTATAAGTTTGACGTGTCTGTGTGTGTGTGTGTGTGTGTGTGTGTGTGTATGTGGCATCGTAGCTCCCAAACGGATGATCCGATTGTAATGCGGTTTTTTTTGTTTAAAAGGTATGTCAGTCGGGAGTGTTCTTAGCTATGTTTGGTGGAAATCGGTTCAGGTCTTCAAGGTCATCAGCTCGTTTGCTAGATGTGATAGGAATGTTACACGCTCAGTTTACTTGCAAGTATATGTGGGATCTGAAATTTGAAACACTAATGTCTTTTGGAACCACTGAGCTGGTCTGCTGTTAGGGCACGAAGGTAGGAGACGTAACCCTGAACTGCCTTTTAGTAAACCCATCGAGTTTGGGCTCGTTGAATTTGTCTTGACGAGTTCTCTTTATGTTTCTGATTGACGAGAACCTGATGCTGGAAATGGGATGTGGCGGATGAAACCCTGAAATGCCGGAATGAAACGGATAAACCGATTTATATTTTTGCTGAAAATCTAGAATGTCCAAAGGTTAATCTTTATTGTTTCTCAATCTGTGCAATTCTCCCAGAGCCAGTTTGTCATGAGGATTGTTAAACAGCTTCCTTTGGCCGAGATCGCATATAGCGACCCCATCTTAACATAAAATAAATTAAATGAAAGAAGGAAAAATTAAGGAGCTCCTTTAAAAAACATGAAATAAAATTAAATTATAAATTTAAAAAAACCCCCGACCCAAAAAAAGTACGCAATAATTATGACAAAAGGTTAAATACGCTAAACCCTATAAAAAGCAAAAAATAACTTTTAACACTACGTAAACTAAATTTTGACGTGTCGGGGGACCGCTTTTTACCTTCATAAATACTTACATAAATCAAATGATACCTACCTAATTACAACATTCGTTTAAAAAAAAAACACGTATCTAAAATAATGAATTAGAGCGGTCCCCCGACACGACAAAATATAGTTTACGTAGTGTTAAAAGTTATTTTTTGCTTTTTATAGGGTTTAGCGTATTTAACCTTTTGTCATAATTATTGCGTACTTTTTTTGGGTCGGGGGTTTTTTTTTCAACATTTTTTTTGTCTAACCTATCAAGAAGGTAACTCCTAGTTTCCATATGAGCTTTCTTAATTATGACCTTCGAAATACATTAAGTCACAAATTTTCAATACTAGGTACTACATGAGCTAGAGACGGCCCTGATTTTTCATGTAAGGAAGGACCTCATTGAATTTAAGTAATATGGTAATATTAAAAATTAGGTCTTGTTTTGTTAAACAAAAAAAATCGGACTCGTCCGGGGAAAAAATGCTATTTACGCCAAATATCCGGGTTTTTTTAAATATTTGTCCGGGTTTGGCGAAATTCGAAATGGCAGCCCTAGTTAAGCCAAACATCCGAAGTAGCTATAGGGCCATTTGAGACTTCAGACATTTCTGGTCTTTCTTATATTCTGACACTTATAAGTTTGCTGGGTAATCAAAAAGAATATAAAGTAAGTTTACTTCAAAACGAAACCTTAGAATGTCTATGCTGACACCTACGTATCAAAATACCGTGAGACAATGTACACCACATCTAAGACATCCCAATCGGAAGTACGTACATATCATAGACAAAAAGAACGGTTCCGTGACTAAAACGCATCCGTGATAGGTTCGCGAGAAAGTGACGTGCGCGTGGGCCGAACGATGGACCACTGATGATTAATAACCGCTTATCGATTACATGAGTACCGATTTGAATTTAGAATACCCCTGATAGATTATATGGATTGGTATGTTTTGATTTGAATTTAATCGAAGTGGCCAGTTTTATTTATAAATCATTTTATGGCCTACATGGTATGCAGCAAAAAGAATTTAATGTTAATGGCCCAAAAGTTGAACTACGATTATGATTGAGCTTAGACTTGTTATAGTTGAGATTATCGTGGTGTAGAAAACAAGATTTCTTTATTAGTGGTAGGAAATAGAAAAATTGACGTTTATTTTGCCCCGAGTGACAATCTATTTTTAGCCTAAAATATTTAAATCAATAAATTAATTTACAAGTTTAATATTTTTATCATTATTTTTTTTTTGTTTGCACAAAAAATTGAAATTAAATATTGTGCAATTGAAACCTTGATATTCAGCTCATAGCAGTATCAGATGCTACAATAATCTAGTAATTCATATTAAGCAATTCATAAAATAAAACGGATTTTATGTAAATATTCGAACAAGGATAAATAGGCTATAAAAATTGAGCCTTACAAACACTTAGACTCACTTTCACCGACGAAATAAACGTCAGTTTTCTTAAAACAGATTCTTAGTTTGAATTTTTACATTAAACAGTTGTTAGGGTTGCGAATCCAAAGGGTAAAACGGGACCCTGTTGATTTGGCTCCTCTGTCCGTTTGTCACCAGGCTATATCTCATGAACCGTGATATGATAGAGAGTTGAAATTTTCACAGATTATGTATTTCTGTGGCCGCTATAACAACAAATACCTACTGAAATCTAGAATAAAATAAATATTTTGGGGGCTCCCATACAACAAACGTGATTTTAATGCTCATTTTATAAATAATGGAACCCTTCGTGCGCGAGTCCGACTGGCACTTGGCCGGTTTTTTTTTAAATTATCGGACGTTTATGTTCTCTTTAAACTTGGGCTTAAATAGTACGGAATATTCATCGGATTTAATTCAGCAGTCATGTACAGTCGCTCTCACTTCCTGATTCACAGTAATTACAAACTTAATTGATCACGTTTTACTACATTATGACATTTCGGAGATGATAAAGAACGTTTCCGTGTCAATATTGGTATTTTATTTTGTGCACTTTTTTGCTTGATTGTATTCTTCCTGTATGAGGATTGTTGGAATTGCATATAAAATATCTGGACACATTTTACACACGGTCGGTTAGCCCTACTGTAAGCTATTTCATTTTTCTTATGGATGCTGACACACTAATAAACTACATATAATTTTGTTACGTATATCTTTATAAATAAATACATATTATAACACACAGACCACAGCCAGCATATGGTCAATACACAAACGTTGACAATAGGTACCGGTACCATTATTTCGGCAGCCAGACATGGTGACCATTGGGCCAACGAGGTCGTCATTTGTTTAAACAATGTTTTCAGTATCTGTTACTTACAGGTTTAGTATAAAGTGGTCCAGATTATTGTGGTTACAAAAGGCTAATTATAAGCATGGTCATTAATTCGTACAATTTGCACAACTAAAGTTGACAAGCTGCTTTGTATTTGGTAACTCGAAATGGCAATTATCCTAAAGGTACTTAATGAGCCCTTGTTTGTGATACCTGTTATAATATTGCACCAAGTATTGGTAATAGTGGTCTGTCTTTATGGGACTATTGAAGCAAGACTTCTATGTAGTTTACTAGTTATATAGAGGAAAGATTTGACTCTTTGTTTGTATGACATGATAAAAACTTCGAAATAACTTTACTAATTTGAAAAGTTCTTTTACTGTTGAGAAGCTACATTATCCCCGGTGAACATAGGCTCTATATATTTTATCCGGGTACGGGCAGTAGTACCTACCCACGGGACGCGGGTGAAACCGTCTGAAATACAATAGTAAATAATTGGAGTGGAAGCATTTAAAAATCTACTACAATATTTATAAAAGTCATCTTTAAAATTAATCACAAAAATCCTATTTATTTTTCAATTTAACTAATAGTTGAACCTACAATTAAAACGCCTCCGACCGTTATCTTCAATGTTATGTATACTCACGTAATAGTTTCGTGCCATCGTTTTATTAACTTATAGTTGAAAGGAATTCAGCCTCTTAGAATATGTAACAAATAATCTTATATGTTAGATCATGATGAGCTTTAAATTTAAAACTAGAGCGGATGTGAAGTAATGTTAATGTCACGACAGGATCAGGTCTCACACTTGACTAAATACGAGACTAAGTTTGTCTGTCAATTAGGTACAGTCTCACGGTAAAGAGTGCCGGATACGGTAAGGAGGTAGGGCTGGCAGTCGCTCTATAAAAAACACTGGAAACCGACTCCAACATAGCTTTTGAAAAGGCAGATGATGACACCATAGAGGAGTCCGATTATTCGGTAGGATATACAAGCTGTTGATTTGCATCCGTGCCATATTCGAGGACGTAATTATGCTACTGATTCTCGACCCAAATCAACAAAAAAATTGGTACGTCATTTTTTAAAATATTATTTTTTCGGAATTCCGTCAATGTCATCTAGCCGTATTTAAACTTGGCGCGTGTGTTACTGGCCTTAAAACCGTGCTGCGCCCTCACTCAAACGCAAACACAAAGCATACTCAACGATAATTCATAAATGTCATTCATAAAATTGGATTACTTCTGAAATACTACGACTTTACAATGACAAAAAAGCAGTGCATATTACCTATTGCCCGTCTACTGTAATTCCAATCGATTTATTTACGTATTTAATGTCGTCCTCCTGAAGTATGGCACAAATGCAAATCGACACCTTGTAGTTCCTTTATTCAAGCATATTTAAAAAATCCAAAGCAGAATCACTCGGAAACGGCACTTAAGAGAACTCATCAAATATTCAAAATAAGAGCAAAAATCTAAAAAAAAGCAACAGAAATCCCTAGAACTCCTTTCGATCTTATAATAGTCCCTTCCACACTTCCAAATGAAATAAAAAACCTACAGACAGAAAAAGTATCAATTCCTCGCTTTGATACAAAGTCATTGATCCGTAACCACCCAAAATAAACACTATTATTATAATAGTGACGACTGTATAACTATTATAAAGAAGTTATTTCGCAAACACGTAACCAATGGATTTTCCAATAATACAGTTGAATGATGGGATATTGATTTTCTATTGTATAGTCTGGTGTCAGGGTGTAATGGCTATATCAAATGACAAATACCTTTCTATAGTTAAATTGTGGATTACCTACGGCTTTTTTTACTGAGGAATTCGATCTTGCTGAGACCCATTGCGAACATTAAGAGGGCTATTAGTTTGATTAGCCTCATCCAATATGGAGATGAATGTATATTGCAACGATCATTAATCTGCCCAGTAGCAGACTGACTTAAATTTTGAAGGGAATAACTCTTCTCTCTACAATGAACTGTCAACCAATCATTGGGCTAACTATCGGAATAAAGTTGAGTCTGCAGTTTGCTCTCACAATATAGATGTTCCTGGAGGATCAAATCTGGTTAAAAATTACAAAACGTGTGCTTTCAAAGTGTTACTTGAAGAAGCTAACCATTAGATAGCCCTCAGTATATGAAAGAAACCTTTGTTCAATCAAGACACCTTAAATAACGTTCATATGTCAAATGGGAGTGGTCTCAGCCCATCTTTGCCATATTGCCTATTACGCTACGTTCAATAGGCGATTAGACCAGCTGCCTATCAAATCTCCTAATGATCTGACCTATTCAGGACCTCCATAAAGAACACTTTAGAAGTAGACATCTTGATTATGTTATTACAAACGGAATGTAATTAATAATTAGAGTCATTGACATTGGAGGCGGGTCATGTATTATGTCATATAGGTAGGTACCTACTGGTGGATTATGAAATGAATTGTTGATATAATCGTGACCTCTTTTGTATTTGGTCAAGGTTTATAATCGGCTGATATAATATTGTGACCTAATTAAGTAATGATTAGGTCTGTGCGTTTGTTACCTGGAGGAAATTTCTGTGTTCTAATCTTTATAGAGTATACGTAATATAGTGACTAACCGTAAATCATGGCAGCTAATCCCTATTTCCCTACTAATATTATAAATGCGAAAGTAACTGCCTGTCTGTTTGTTACGCTTTCACGTCTAAACCACTGAACTGATTTTAATAAAATTTGGTACAGAGATAGAGCTGATCTTGAGAAAGAACATAGGATAGTTTTTATCCCGGACTTTTGAAGAATTTTCTTGGAAACGCGATGTAACCGAACACTACGCGGGCGAAGCCGCGGGCGGTAGCTAGTAAGTTATAAAAGTTTTAAAGTCAAAACTCGAAATAAAATTGGTATTAATTAGAACAGATTCTTTATATGTTGCAATTCTATGGAATAAATAACAGTTTAAAATAAATTAGACCTCAACAAACCTGTAGGTTATACGTAACATAACTCAAACCTTAACTATAAAAATGTCACTCTCTTACATAACAAACAAATTAAATAGCCTTACACTTACAATTAACAACTTCAATGAACCTGTTATCAATTGGCAAGCATTGCAAAATGCACCTGATACAGTGCATAAGGCACGGCCGACATTCAGTGAAATAGTCCACTTGATAAGGCTGGTTGCACAATGACACCTTTCACTAGTTGTGCAAGTGTCCAGTAGTGCAGATCAAGGTCGTTGTAATGAGGATTTGTGTTGGGTTTGATGTTATTTGTTTGTTTAAACAGTTTATGTCTATGAAGTAAATATTAAAATGTTACAGGTAAATAAAATCGTCTTTCATTTGTTCTTTTGAAAGCCACCTCTGATACCAGTTTTTGTCGAGGTACAAAGAAGATTTAGATGATGAAAATGCTGTTATAGAACTTATAGAAGTCTAAGATTATAAACACAGGGCTGGGCGGGAACCAAAACAAACTTCAATCTTAATGGCGTTCTATATATCATCAGTTATCCTTTGTAAAGATTGACCCCTGTCAGTCCACTTTCGCACAAAAGCCTCTACCGAGGTATGTTATGGCCTTATAGTTGTCGTCCTCCGCATACCTTATAACTACTAATAAGTACCTATCGTATGTAGGTATCTAATAATAGTCATATATTTAACTCACATTAAATACATTAAATGGCCATTGATTATGAAATATGTTATTGAAACGACAACTTATCATATACGTATTGTTATTATGTAACAGTAAAATATATAAACCATGTATATTAAGTTCAAAACACGTCATTAGACACGCCCAAATTAATAATTTCCATAATTTAAAGGTAATATAGATGGAGACAAAAAAATTGCTCTGTTGGCGATCGACAAATGATTTATCTTTCGCGCCTACCTATTAAATATCGTTTTAGTTCAGCCATGACCCCGTATTAGTAATTTGATTGGTTGACATAAAGGACCAGTTAATATAGGCCTAGATAACGAGGTGTTATGTTAATAACTTGTACTTAAATGGTTCATTAGAGGCAATACTTTTGTATTAGTCAGTTCTGTATGTACTCCAAGACTTATTTTCAACAAAAACTTAGCGTTTCTGATAGTATTTTGTGACAGATTTGTCCGTATTTCTCTCCATTGACAATGCCTTGTCTGTTTACTTTCTTCAGGTCAAAAGCTTTCGTTCCATAAAAAAAACAAAAGAGCATTAAAAACCTATATTCAGTTATTTCGCGATGTATCTGTACAGCAAAAATTACGACGTAACATTAGATAATTACATGCTAAGTTACCTACGTCTGAATGGGCTTAGAACCGCCATGATTAGGTATCATTTGTCATGCAAACAAAACAGTCAATGTGGCTAAGTTCAAACTGTAATTTAGTTTGATTGATGAGTGTTACCTGCTCACAGTACGATAGTGTTAATTAATAGTAGTAGTTACAGCCTCTTTTTATCGCCCCACTGCTGGGCACAGGCCTCCTCTCACACGGAGAAGGATTGAGATATCACCACGATTGCTCAATGCGGGTTGGTGATTGCAGAATATATAGTCCAGGTTTCCTCGAGACGTTTTCCTTTTTATCAGCCTTTGGTGGCTAAGATGCACGTAGAAAGTTAATACAAACTTAAAAAAGTTGCAGTTGTACTCGTCTGGAATCGAACCCTCACACTCACACATGAGACGTTGGTGCTTTACCCTAAAAGGCCTACGACGAAACACGACGGTTTTTAGTCAGTAAGAGTCTGACACTCCCTCACCGCTCCTAACCCACAGCGGGAGGGGTCATTTGATGATATTTGACGTTAAAAATCATCATATATTTAAAAAAAGGCCACCAGGACTCACCTGGTGTTAATGAATATAATTAGTAAAATAATAATCCCCTGTGAAAAGGTCGCGGTGTGGTTCGGCCAGCCTTGCGCTTGCGCATTTGTGTCAAACGTGAACAGATCGTTTAATTAGTAGGTGTAGTGAGTGAACAATTACTGTGGGCGGGCCTTGTGTGGACTCGCGAGAATTATTAAGTTTAAACCGTATTTTATTATATTAATAATCTGTCAAAGGTTTTCTTAAAAAATTTCAGGGTATTTAATCAATTCATTGTTATATTTAAAACAAGTATTTTCCCAGTCACCCTTTTCCATCTGTTGAAAAGAAAGGTCTGACATTTCTGCCTTCAATTACTTATTAGGAAAACCATTACCAAGAGCGTGAAAGAATTTGCATAGTCTCGCTTATGTCTTTGTTGTTATTTTGAAACTCTCCTATATACTTACTTACAAATACAATGATTTGTAAGAGTGTGAAATCCAATTTCGCATTCAAATCATTGATCAATGGTGCACAAGCACAATAGATTTAGTATCGAATAGCGTGTATGTCTGTTCACTCATTGTTCGCTTTTATTAATACGTTTCACTAATTATGACCGTGTAAATCTCTTAGCCTTGGTTATCGATAAAGCGTATACGATCCAGTATCGATCATTGACATGCCAATAATCGATATTCAACAGCAAATATGACGGATACAGTTCGTGATAGAAACGGCATTGACTATTATTGTCTTTGTTGCGCGTGCCCCGGATTCGAACGAAATTAGGTTCAAGAACTCATATCATAATGGCAACTTGAACTTTTTTAATGCGTGTCTAAACATTGACGTCTTAGTAAAAAAGATTTTTCATAATGACTCCTTGATTTAGTGGTTTTTCTAATTCAATTATCGGTAGCGTTGCGAAATGGTTTGTCGACAATCACGAAGTTGGTATAACAACTCACGAGGTAATTGTTATCGACCTCTATTATGTACTCGTACGATATTTATGTACTATCTACCATTGAACTTGTGTGACTTTTTGTTTAAGTTTCGAAACTACACGCATTGTCATCTCAAAGGTCATGAGCGAATTTTATTATAAGAATTAGTGTTGTGGTGTGAAAAATTGTCTGTTTAGAATATCGAGGGGTGTGAATGGGGTGATGAAATCAGCCTTCTGATCAACGAGGGTTGTGAAATGTTCGTTGGATAATTTTGTTAGCGAGTGTTACCCGTTCTTACGTATCTCTTGTAATGTTGTTGTCGCGGATTCGATAATTGGCCTCATCCTTCAATGTCACGCATTGTTTCAATTGATTTTACCTTCAACTTTTGACAATCATTTCACTACTTAGATACGATTATAAATCTGTTAGATTTACGTAAACGTTTGGTACATCGTAATGGCTTAATTCAATAGGTGCTTAGTGCTATTCTGTTAAGTTTGGAGTTTTCCGTGTCAGTTACAAATGTGAGCGCTTAATTTGTCCGAAACAATGGGCTATACAGCGTGAGATGGTCGGAACGCAATTTGATTTATTTTTCACTGTTTCCATTGCGTTACGTAAACTATGCAGCGGGGAATTATTAAAAACAATTGAATCCGGTATAATTTCAATCGCCGGCAAATGCCTGCTGCAAAATAATGGCACAATGGTGACAGTTACGGAAGATATTTTCACAATAGTCAATGACGAAGTTACTTACTCTTTTCCGTAAATAATATAAAGCATAAAATGCCTTTTATAGTTCATGTTTCTCTTATATAGGATACAATCAAGAGCTCAATAGCCCAATAAATGACTGAAATATCTGACTGACATACATATTTGTGAACAATTTGAATATTGGCGGCTCCGCTTGAATAACTGCGTCTGTTTAACCGTTAATCTACCAAATAGAAACTCTTAAGACCTTGGTGTTACCTAGAATGGTAACTAAAGGTTTGCTATGAAACTCTACGAAGAATAAATTATTCTAGTTTGCTTGGAGTATCAGGGCAAAGAAAAGATAATAACGATATGGCTAGAAAGAATGTTACTTGTGAGATTACGTCAAGAAGTAAGCATGGTAAAAGATATGCTGCTTAATAAATATCCTCGAGTCCTGAAGATTATAAAGCTCTACAAAACTCGAGTATATTGTATAAACAGAATCAGAATTTATCGTCCAAACGAATGGACACACTATAATTGCCAATGCAGTTGCTAGTTCCATTGTTACTGTGTCAATATATAAGTGTTTTTATACTACACGTATATTTCCCATATTCTCTTGTAATTCGTGTGAGGTAATAACTTTGAATAGGGTATTATCAAATGTTTGTAATGGCCGATGCAGTGGCGGCTGACGAAACCGCTCAGAACGTTCATTTTCGTATGAAATGTGGAATAATTAATAGTAATTAATAGCTGGTTGTACGCTTTGTTATGTTAGTCGACGATTTGTTGATGGCGAAATCTTCACACTAATCGGGTGCGTTGGGCTGGTAAAGAAATGTGGTAAAAGTGTAACAGTTCTTTATACTGAATTCTGAAATTACGAATTGTTATATTGGATAGTTTATTTTTTATAAAATAAATAAATAACATAAAAGAATACCATTTATTATCGAGTAGGTACGTTCCAAAGTTGCAGTCAAAGATGAGCGTGAAGAATTATATTCCTATCATCTCTGAATAATTCCTTTGATTTACTAAAAGATGATTTAAAAAAAGTTATAACTGAATAGAAAATCTTTCAAGCCAGTTACAGAAATACAATCCTTCAGTTAAACTCAACAAAATAATTAACACGAATTAGAAATCTTACCGGTACGGATCACGATTCCGTATTATAGACTAAACACTGCTTCAGTATTCGTGTTTTCAGCTTGCATAATCAAAAACGGGCTAAATCATGCCTATAGACAAAAAACAAAAACAATAATAGCTTTTTTAACAGGCGGTTACGTAAATCGAGAGCACGACTAGGCGACTGCTACCCAATGAAACGTCTCATTTGTCGAATTTGTTAAATGTTTGGGACAATTAAGTGTCGTGTTTTGCTGTACAATCCATTGGACGTTGAAGGAATGGGTTAGAGAAGTGAGGTAGGCAGTTGATCCATTTAAAACTGGTACTTAGCTGCATCCGATTAGACTGGATGCCGACACGAACATGATACGTAATTATAATTTTGGTAACTCTAGCCTAGGCAATTCATGATTTGTCGAGATTATCAATTAGTTTCGTTCGTAAATATTTTGTGTACAAATATATTGTTGGATAACTTTAATCGTCGGAAAGCATCAGTGCCCTGGGCTATAGCACAGCGGGCACGAATTTTACATTGTAAAATTGTTACTAATTACACAGCAAAGCTTACATGCAAAAGCATCCCCAGAACCGAGGAAGCTCTTTAAACATCACATCATTTTCAGAAACATAAACTCAGTTATCAGTTTATCAAACGTGCACTCATATTGTCATGCACACTTCCTGCGTTACGTGATGAGAGATTATCATTTATCATGATACCTCAACCCGGATACGAACTCACACTGCACAGGTGTGTACTGAGAAATAGTTCAACACTGCCTCATAAGCATTGGTATTTAATTCATTAATTTTCTTTGAGTTATTCATTAAGGCGCTGCTTAAGGTTATGCACGTTGCTTAGATACCTAGACCATTTTTCTTCACTGAGACTAAAAACTTTTTTCTTAACAGATATATATTGATTTTCTGTTAAATTTAAAACATCATCCGGAGGATGGAGGATGATGTTCTAAATTTAACAGAAAATCAATATATATCTTGATGTATTGGTAACTTTGATTACAGCATTTTTAACATCACTATAGGTAATAATTAATTATAAGGCGATCAAGATAATTATTTATTTAACAGTAGAGTGAATAAATGGAGTGTATCAGGTCTTATCTTTCTGCACTAATTAATATAACTAATCCAAGCTAATAATCTTTCGAAATACATAGGATACAAGAATATGTAATACATAAAATAATGTACATACTTATGTTATAAAGATTTGTTTGTCTGTTGGTTTCAACGCGTTAATCTCGGGATGTATCTTGTAAGGGTACATAAAATCCAGAGCTCGATGTACGCAGTTACCTTATGATACTAAGTAGAGTAAATATATAGACATACACTTGCCTTGCAGTAACTTTTTCAAGAGCAACACTTAGAAAATTGATCAGAATACTATAATAATGAAAATGCCTTCTGACATAAATGGGTATCTAAAGTATTAATGAAGTGAGCTTAATGAATGTCACAACCATTTATTTTTCCCGCAATTTAATTATAATCAATTAATATGAATAAATGTAAGGGACATTCCTCACATGCGAGATTTTATAAAAAAACCTTTAAGAACGGTTGTACTCAGCTACAAGTTACCTCTTATGTACGTTAAAGTTGTTGGTCCCTACCTCTTAGGTACGTTGGTCCTTGGTACAGTCAACGATATCATGGTTTAACATTAATTATTAAAAAAAATACGTGTGACCAATTATAAAGGTATTTGTTTGATTGGTACTTGCCAGTGAGATTAATTTAACATTACTTAAACAAAATGTATAATGTAACCACTGCCACATTGCTCTTAGTATTTACAAATGTTCATAAAGCTCGTGTTCAGTTTATCTTCAAGAAATAAAGGAACATTTTCCTTTCTTCTTTGTATATCTAAATATTTTATGAATCAAAGTGTGTATGTATTTTTGTCGTTAACTGTACAAGCACGTTGTACTAACAAAAATGTCGAGAAAACCTTAAATTGATTCGTGAGTACCTATGTCCGCCGTCTCATTTTTTGTCAGGACGTGTATTTCTTAATCTTAGCTACAAATACATAAGGTAAGGTGACTTTGTGATAGTGTACCTTTGATCCGTGTGAATAATTTAATTTTGTGTTCAGTTCTCGAGGCTTGATTTTTGATTTAATTAGTTGGTAATTTCTTATGTGTTAAATAAAGGGAGGAAAGATAATTACGCATGAATTTAAAATAACATATCGCAAACTTTAATATTTTATATTTATAATACAAAACAGTGATGACATTTACCACATTTTGATTTCATTTCAAAATATATTGCATCACATCAAAGTCAAAAATATTTCAGAAGCAAAAACATTCAAAACAATTTAGCAACTACGAACAGAATATCATTGTAGTCTAGGAAGTAATAATTTCAATTCAGATACTAGATCACTATTATGCTAGTATTTCTAAAACCAGCACTAAGTGAGTGGTGGGCCTTGGGTCTCAGATGGTGGGTACACGGCCGAAAATGGAACATTCTAGACCCACTATACTGTGTTAATATTCTACTAATATTTTAAGTGCGAAAGTTTGTATACATGTATGTCTGCATGTTTGTTATTTCTTTATGTAAAAACTACTGAATGGATTTGGACGAAACTTGGCAGTAATATAGCTGACATGTCAAAATATGGGGTCTTTTTATCTACAAGTGTTTCGCTCAGGACGGGTGAAACCGAGAGTGGGAGCTAGCGATATTATATTAGTGAAGTATTAGCATTACAGTATATCAATTTATAATAAAATGTATCAATGTGTTTCCTTGCAAGTTTAATGTTCATGTTCATTCTTTTATCGTTCGTTATCTGATTGGTATTTGTAATTCATTAATATCTTCGTATGGTGACCAGATGTTAGGAATTCTTTGTAAGCACTAAGCAACAGATATCTTCAAGTTAAAAAGGTAGTATGTAATCTTAATTGTATAATATGTTGATATAAACCTACATATGTTAGTAACGCCATGGTAATAGTCGTTTTATGAGATTGTCCGGATTTTAGTATCAAATTTGTGGCTTACGCTTTTTACTAAAATATTCTCACGAAGAATGGAATTACCGACAAACTACATAGATAGATTAATCTAGATCAGAAGTAGCACTGTATTACCAAGTTTACACTTGGTAACATAAATCTTAATAATCAGCTACAGTGAAGAATGTGTATCGTCTCCGTAATGTCCAATGCTCCAAACAAAAACTTTGCGTATTAATCTGTCAGTACTGAGTTTTCTTCTGCAGCAAATTCTAAAACTATTTTATAATAATTATAATTTATTAATACCACAGGGCCTAATTAATACCACCAGCTGTTCACCAATAACTATTAAAACTATTATTTAAAGCTCAGGGCGGTGTTACAATACACGCAAACAATATGGCGCTGGCTAATAATTTTATAATGTACTAGCGGTTGCCCGCAACTTCGTCTGCGTGGGCAATATAGAATCGTCAAAATACTACTTATCCCGTAGGTGCATTCTTTCACGTGACAGTATAATTAGGATTAGCACTTAGCAGTCGCATAGATTCAATGATCAAGGTTGTGTTGTGGATGTGACCATTTATCTAAACAAAAGAAGTAAAGTTTGTCACGTTGTGAATATCTCTGGATCTAGTCAGCCAATTTGGAAAATTATTACGTATAGTGCGTAAGTAATTTTCACAGGAAACAGCTATAATCTATGTCTATATGCTTTGAGTCTGACAAAGCTGTCATTTGTACATTTTCTGCAGCTGCTGTGACTAATCAGAAGCCAGAAAGTCTGTCAGTCTTACCATGGATAATGTCTTGTAATGTGACTGGATTGAAGAGATCAGATAGGTAGTCGCTCCAAGCAAAATATTGGTACTCGAACAGATTCGGCGACTGGAAGCCAACACCAACATAGTTGGGGAATAGCTGGATGGATGATGAAATGAGTCATCATCATCAGCAGGCGCATAGGGTAGGATAGTTTCACTTACTCACTATGGTAAGGCTGACCCCACATTAGGCGTGCGCGATCCTCGGCGTGTGAGTAGCGCGGGCGTCGCGAGCGCGCTGCGTGAACATCGCGTTTTGCTGCCCTGCGGCATGTGTGAAGAGTGCAAGCGACGCGCTCAAGGCGAGCACGCGGCGCTCGAGTTGCGTTCTTACCCCTTCGCCCGCTATCCCCGCCGCCCGCTAAACGCCTTAGCAGTTAAACGTCAAGGTGCGCGCCGCGAGCGCGCTACAAATGCCGCAGGGCAGCAAAACGCGACGCTCACGCAACGCGCTCGCGACGCACGCGCGGCGCCCGCGCTACTCACACGCCCGAGGATCGCGCACGCCTAATATGGTGGCCTAAGCCGGGACTCCACCGAAATGTTTGCATTAGTTCACGAAGAGGCAAAATGTACGTATCTGAGAGAGTCCACTTCATGTGTTCGTACTTGAAACCTGCAGTTTTGCCAAGATTTTCAAAATGTACGCTCGCAATTTGTCATTTCTTGGTGGAGCCAGCAAATCAAAAGATACATAAGTGTTGTATACTGTGCGTCACTACCGCACACTGGGAAAATTTCGCTCTTGCGGAGGACGTTTATATACCATATTTTGTGTCACACGTAAACAGGACGACAGTAAGTATCCACCGAAACACTCAAAGATCTGATGAACGAACAAATCAGACCTGACTTGGTCACCTGGGGCCAATCAGAGCTCTATGAAGCGATAATACGCTTTGGCTCCTACTGTTATTGTGGTTTCTGAAAATTTATTCACCTCATTCAACGATGAATGTAATTCTGATGGTACTATTAAGAACACTTGCTTAGCGCATAAGCTGACGTTGGCAGGTCAACTCTTTTGACTTCTCGAATAGGATACCATTGGTTTTTGTGCAATGCACACCTGCAATGCATTCTGGATTAGGATAGGATATAGGTGGATAGGATTTGCAACAGAGAACAATTCTGTCTTTGTAATTGAATGATATCAAACGTAGTTTTATATAAAAGGTGTTTTTTTAGACTTGGCTCGGGTCTAACTGAGACTGTTCGTAATCGTGAACAGTGTATTAATTGCGATCGGAATTTGAAAGTAAGCATGTCTCTGGTATGCGACGCGTATTTTGTACGTTTTCAGACGCGATAAGGCAGCTCCCATTTTTTATCTGCACTTTGTATCTGGGCTGGTTTTTAAAGCTACAGAAGCCTACATTATCTCACGCTTAGCAGCGCTTGCGAGAGATAGATCCTGATTTCTTCTAGGATTAAGTTTTCATATTTTGCATCAGAAAAAATAATACTACTCACTCAAAGTAATTTGTTTAAGGCCACCACATTAGTGGAAGATAAGCTAAACTATGTTTATGAAAAAATCCTGATATGAACTCCATCTGTAACTTTAAATTATAATTAATTGTTCCACTAAAGTCATCATTTTTGACATAATGTTCAAAAAATAATTTAGATGGCACCGTTTTAAATTTGGCTGAGATCTATTAATTTTCCTTTCATCAAGGTGATAATTATAGTTGGATTTTGATGTGGCACGGCAAACTGACAAACACTGTTGAAATGTCTATCGAAAAATTACACTACGTGTTAAAATATGGTGAATTACGGAAAATACACAACTCCATCTATTGAAATAATAGTATATAAAGAATGTAAATGGTAATTCATTGTTATTTACCACCTCGCTTCTTGATGTATTTTATTTAAAACAGATGGAGCTACTTTAACCTGTACTGTTTTGTCAAACAGATTGCGTGTCGTAATATTTTACATCTTGAATTCACTAAATTAATCATATCTTTTGATAGAGTGAACCGATTTCGATGAAACAAAGCCTAAGTAATACCCCAAGTTACGTAGAACTTTTGTATATAAGCATTGTCTGCATTAAATTCGTAGATTTTACGTGAATCCCGAACAAACAATCACTTTCTACAGATTTATTATATGTATAGATTACGACCTTTTTATTAGACTAGTTTGAACAAGGTCCTGTTCTATATTGTTAAATCCATTAAATAATATTCAGTGTTCATGTCAATGAGATTTATTGGATTTGTTATGCTTTGTTTAACAATTAATTAATGTTATTTTAGATTTGAAATCAATTATTAATGTATTTTAGTTCGATTTGATATCAATAGCACTGTCGTTGTTAAATGTAGGATATAAAATAGTGCATATGAATGATAGGTGTTACGAATTGCAGTACATATTATAGTTGTTAATAAGTGAAACATACTTAATTGGTACATTTAATTTCATTTTAACTCTAATTGTCTGCCATTGGTAAAATCGGCGATTTGACGACTGAAAACGGTTCGGCTAGCTATCGTTATAGTTAAATGGTGCAACCCACCGTATGTGGAATGTCCCCCTATGGGGAACCCTACTTATTGACAATAGATTTAGTTGACGGTTCATCCATACAAACATCATTCGTCATTACAATCATAAGTACATCTAAACCTCTTCAATATATCAAGGCTGCACCGATACACTTAAACTTATCTACTCTTACATTTGAATGAAACAAGGGCATATTTCTATTATCATAGCATTTATCAATCATCAAGTCCTGCGTCAAAGTGAACCAATTTTCAAAATGCCAAGGCGTAAGACATAATTGCACTGGATTATTTACCGGCTAGTTTAACTTGACCTATCAGAAACTATAGTCTACCCTTCAGAGTCCTGTATGTTCGTAGCTAGCAAGAAGAGGGGAGGGTCTCGATAAAATGGTTGATATAACCAAGTGTCCAGTTCAGATTGAACACAACGTAGGTTCTCACAGTATGTACCTACTATTAATACGACTATTTATTTAAAGGTCAAACTAGAATACTTGAGGTGCAAATGAATTAGATCAGATTAGAAGTGTCTTGGTAATTAATACGAGTTTTATTCACATGGGTAAAAAAGTTAAGTTGTTTTGTCTGTGTCTGCTAGCGTTATTTAACATTTTAGGTGCGTAAAAATATTCCTGAGAACATAGATATAGCTAGCGGAATTGAAGCCTGCAAATGCAGGTTTATGCACGAGTAATTAATTAACACAAGTGACTATTGATTTCAATAAAAGTACTTATTGATGATTGATTTTATAACATTTTTATTATCTATCGATATAAATAAATTGACTTGTGCATGGTTTTAATGTGAAATATTTGCATGCCACACCAATATACCAAAATTAAAAGTAGCGTAAATAACCAAAAATATCAATCAAATGATTGTTTTAAAACCTTGGTTAGTTTCGTTCACACATCAGTCACACAAAAGGACTTTAACAACTCGAATTAAATAACTAGATTTAAATGTCTCAATCCGGAATGGTTTCAAGTTAAAGTAGTCCTATAAATCCTTCCATTATTTTTATACGCATGTATTATTGGCAATATTTATCAGGTACTTACATTAATTAAGATTTGATTTAAATGTTTAATGAATTTAAACCTTCAGGCAAGGTGTCGTGAGACCAGTTTTATGATACCCGAAGGGTAAATTGTCGCAAATGGTATGATGGTTATCATTTCCTGATTTAATATGTTTATTTTTATACATCATACTTCTTCATACCTAGATACATACATATGAGTCCATATTGTATGTTTAACTTATGTGTTTTAATGTCATTCCATTTATAATGCATTTTCAGTTCATGTACCATAATGTACATATTAAGATGGGTAGTCTAAAACTCTAGCTGAAAAATATAATTACATCAGCTGTACCCTATCTTCCTTCTGGAGCCCTTTGAGTATGAGGACCACGGTAACTCTTTCGAACGAACCCACATCTGTGGGATCACATCAGTCTTAACACAACACGATTACGATAACTTCTCAGTCGTGCCCTAAGTCACATAAAGAGCATACCACATCCAGTGCTGCACGTTCATTGGTCAAAATTTTCCAGTGCGCAGGAGTAAAGCATAGCCACGTCATGTACTAAACGGGTAATTTGTATTGCAATGGGCATGGCTTGGCAAGCGGGGTAAAGGTTAAGTAATGTGAGAACTTTAGCGTCCTTGATTAAGCTGTTCTAAACGTAATATCATTTTTCATGTGTCAATTTGAATGTTGTAAGAAAAATAGAGTTTTTTGCTCAAAGGCTAGGTTCGTTTGGGAGTTCAGGAGTGGCTTTTAGGTATGAATGTGCTAAAGAAACAATTCTTGTAGTCCTTGAAACTTCAGAGACAGCAGCCGTGTAATAATCCGGTTAGATCTACAACTATGTAAAACTTAGGTACAATTAATAGAGTTGTAGTAAGAGAAGTTAAACTTAAGAGAGAAATAAAACTAAGTTAATTACCTATGCTGTATGAGAAATTGTATATCGCGTAATATTTAAGACACCGTTGCATCGTAACACTTACCTACACCAACACATACCCTACATAAAACTGTGTTAACACCGTAACTTTAAGTACAAATAACAAGTGCAAGCGACATTCAAATAGGTGTTACAATTTATTAATAAACGCTCGCTTTAGCAACACTCGAAATTAATGTCATACCCACCACGAGTTGCGAGAGCATAACCCGGTCCCAAAACTGAAGCAATGCAACTTACTTTCGATTTTATTTTCCATAGTAGGGCTTTATTACTTTGCAATATTATTCGGACCATATTGTTTGTTTCATAATGAACCACAATTATGTTTTTGTTAACAATATAATCTTTCATGACTGACAGTCCCGCCCAGAGATCGATTGCTAAAATTGTCGAGTCTAACGAAATAATGGTATTGTTTTAAATTCTTTCTTATCTGCTTCTTTTGTAGTGGAATCTGAATGCAAATTAATTTATAAGCTTGTGTTTTAATACACTTGCATAATGTCTGAAAGCAGTTCTGAATTGTTTTTCGTTTCAAAAGCACTCCAGTACTCCTACATGCAATGTTACATGAATTCTTTTGGCAAAACTAGCATTTCTTGCTCTGCCTGTCTAACTGAAGACTGGAAATATAAAATTAGGTATTCTGTGAAAATTAAACACGCAAATTGTTTACGGAACTTCAAACATCCTGCTACTTTGATTAATAACAAAATAACGCAGTACCTCCAATGGGTAGTTACATAGATACTAACAATCGGCCATTTTCTTACACATGTAGTTAATCAACTTATCCGTCTATTATCTTTATGTCTAATTTATTAACAATTACATAGAAAATCGTGGTAATTATCATCCTTTGATTAGGAATTATCTAATTTCCTGTGATTTCAATTAGTTTTATGATTTCCGAATGCTATAATTTTTTGCGTGTCTGTCCGTTTGACCTTGACAGTAATATTGTATGTCGCATGAACGAGATAGATGTAGGAAATGGGTCTTGATCGAAGCTCTTAATGTTTATTTGATTTAGTTAATGAACAAAGTGCAATCGTGTCTCACCGAACACCATATTAAAACATTCGGATGGTCAGACTCCACAGCGGTACTAGGGTGGATTAACGGTAACCCGAACCGTTGGAAACCATTCGTAGCTAATAGAGTTGACCAAATCGTCAAATGTATACCACCTGAACGTTGGAGTTACGTTAAATCTGACGAAAATCCTGCCGATTGTGCAAGCCGAGGGATAACCGCTGCGCAATTGTTAAAACATCCCATTTGGTGGAGTGGTTCTAACTGGCTCCTAAAGTTGAAACCAAATCCCCATTCCAAGAAACCAAAATACTACACGCAAGAAGAAACTAGAAAACAATACCAAACCAATGTTATCACCAAACCATATGAAAATGACGTCATAAGTAACTTGATAACCAGCAACAGTACCTATTTACGAACGTGTCGAGTACTCGCGTGGATATTACGTGCGTTCTCAAATAACAATAACAAACCAACATACCTAACCATTGGAGAATTGAATAGAGCCGCTAACCAATTAGTGATGCACGTACAAAGAACAGAATTTTATGAAGAAATTACCAATCTTAAAAACCAGACTAAGTTGAGTTCAAAAAGTCGTTTATTACCATTACACCCTTACATTGACTCTGAAGATGTTTTACGAGTTGGCGGGAGAATAAAACATGCCAATCTCAGTGAAGACATGAAGCATCCGATGATATTACCACACAATATTCAGTTTACTGACATGCTTATTGACCACGCACACAAAATGACCTTCCATGGAGGACCTCGCCTTACGTTAGCTTGGTTGAGGAGGAAATTTTGGATTATAGGAGGAAATAATGCCGTAAAGAAGCGTTTACGTAACTGTGTCATATGCCGACGAGCTAAATTTGAACACCAAAACCAGTTAATGGCAGACTTACCAGCTCCCCGGATAAATCAGACACGACCCTTCTTCCATACGGGCGTTGATTTTACCGGCTATGTAGAAGTAAAAAGTAACAAGGGCCGCGGCATAAAATGCAGTAAAGGTTACATAGCTGTTTTTGTATGCTTGGCCACCAAAGCAGTTCATCTTGAGCTTGTGTCGGACCTCACGTCATCAACATTTATAGCTGCACTTCGAAGAATGTCAGCTCGAAGAGGAGCGCCTCGGCACATATATAGCGACAACGGAACCAACTTTGTTGGAGCTAGCAACACCATACAAAAGGAGTATTTCAATTTGACTCAAACCATAGACCAAATTGCTCACCAATATCTGGCAGAAATGCAAATAGAGTGGCATTTCAATGCGCCATCATGGCCAAGCGCAGGAGGTCTGTGGGAGGCCGCCGTCAAGAGCCTTAAATACCATCTACGTCGAGTGCTAGGTAGCCAAAAGCTAACCTACGAAGAATTCTCGACACTATTGACACAGTTAGAGGGCTGCTTGAATTCACGACCACTGTGTGCCATTTCGGAAGATCCAGAAGATTTAAATTTTTTGACACCATCGCATTTTCTGGCCAGTGGACCAGTATTAACCATAATAGAGTCAGAGAAAGACGAACGTACCAGATGGCAACTCGTCCAGAAAATAAACCAAGATATTTGGAAACGTTGGCAATCTGAGTATTTAACCCAATTAAATACGCGATCCAAGTGGCACCATTCTCATAAAAATGTTAAAGTTAATGACATAGTGATTATTCAAGACGTACACGTGGCTCCAGGGAGGTGGGCCCTCGGAAGAATATTAGAAATTCATCCCGGCGATGACGGTCTTGTTAGAGTAGTCACGCTCAAAACCAAAGGAGGCATAATAAAAAGACCAATCACCAAACTGTCAATCCTTCCAATCCACCAAGAGGAGAACCAACCAAATGTATCAACCGATATAAATCAACAAAGAACGACAATTGAAGTTAACCCTGAAAAAAGCGATGAGTTACCACCACGTCGAAGAACGAGCAAGTCGACGAAATGTAGCATTTTAACCATGGCACTTATGGTGCTTATGCTGTTAGTGTCGCCATCTCATTGTACCCTCCATACAAAAAAGCTGCCAGATAACCAAACCATCTACTTCGATAAAATCAGTAACATGAGATTGACTAGAGACGAATGGAAACTGGTAGTATTTTATGATATGACTGCTTATTGGGAAGGCGTATCATTAGCCACAAAGTATATAGACCATTTAGATAATTGTTGTCAAAAAATACAAACCATATCTCACTGTCAACTAGTTCTGTTACATCTGCGACATTGTCAAGATGAATTAGCCCATTATAATGAAATTCTAACCAACCATGGACAGTTACCAGAACGGCACCATCTTCGTCGTCGTGGCTTAGTGAATGCTGTGGGGTCTATAGCTCACAGTTTGTTTGGAGTACTCGACGATGACTTTGCACAACAATACCAGCAAGATTTGACTAAGCTTCGGGGCAACCAGAAATATTTTAACCAATTACTGCAAAATCAAACATCGATAATTGAATCAGAGTTTAATGTTATAAAGAGAATGGAAAACCGTAAGACAACAGCATAAGAATTTTAACCAGCACCTTAATAAAATAGATAATTTAACTAATAGTATGCAGAAACAAATATCGGAAAACGCTTATACCAATGAATTTACTTTGTCTTCAATATCAGCCAACGGTATACTTATGAACCTGAAGGATATACAACAAATGTTATTGGACACAATCACTGACATATTCCATGGTACATTCAACATACATCTACTACAACCAGAACAATTAACCAAAGAACTTCATATCATCTCAGCCCACATTTCTAAGGAATTATTGTTACCAATCGATAACATTCAGGCTGATTTAACCAAACTTTACCATTTATTAACTGTTAAAACAAGAGTTACAAGGGACAATTTGATATTCGAAATAAAATTACCGTTAGTAGGCAGAGACACGTTTGAGGTATACAAATTGACACCAATTCCAATAGCAATCGGCGACAAAATGCGACAAATAATTATTGCATCTGATCTATTGGCAATCAACTACCAAAAGGACTTACAAATACCACTATCTAGTCTACAACTACAACAATGCGTTCATTACGATTTAGACATCTTGCTCTGTGCCCATCAAATACCTATTTCAATAACCAAAACAGAACCAAATTACTGTGCTACAGAAATTGAGTCCTTAAGTTGTAAGACGGAAAGTAGAAAGTGCAAGAATACCTGGGTACAATTACACAAGGTAAACAATTACTTGTATTCTTGTTGCGGCCAATGCTCCATACAAGTCATATGTGACGATCAAATTACCATGGAGCGATTGGACAAGGTCGGGATACTAGCATTAGCAAGTGGATGCGTCATCAAAGACGACGGAATCACATTACTGTCGCGCAGACAGTCGAGCAATGAATTAAAGTTGAAACCAGATATCATAAACATTGATATACCTACCATTAACAATATTGTAAATGTGACCTTGCCCTTACATGTTTATGAAATCGACACTAACCACACAGACATTCGCTGGGAATTAAAAACGATCGGTGATAAAATCGATCAAGTAAAAAATAACACCAAAAAAGAGCTAGAAGACGAAACATCTCTCAACTACCCTCTCGGCTGTGGCGGCCATTTTGCGCGATTCGGCGCATCTGTGTCAGCACTTCGTGGGTGGTCATGAATACATTAGAATGAATAACCATCCTAGTACGAGTGCGACGGACCATTTATATGCCAGAGTGAATAAAGTGAAATTCCCAAACTCATTCAGTTTTAGTGTAGTGGAATAGAGACTGTAATAAATTGAATATTTAAGAGTTTTATGTTACTATCATCTTGTTTATTGCACCATATTATTGTTTTATCATCTTGTATCACTATGCACCCTCATCATCCAGTCCCCCGGGAATATGTACAAAGTACAGTTTATTGATGTCAATCGCGCGCGCAGTCAGCAGTTCCACGCTGACCCAAATACTTAGTTATAATATTAAAATTATTATAAAGTTAGTTAACGATCGGTCACCAACCAAGCCGCGTTTGCTCATACTATTAACCATTAACATTTTAATAACCAATATACCATATTTCCACCATTCGAGTGTTACTATTTATTTGTTGGATTTACGCCCAACATTTGGGTTCCGTGGTAAAAATATAAAAAAATGTTTTTTCGTGTACTCGTAAGAATACCACAGAACCACTTCAGTCTTATTTCATCTTTAGTCACTTGAAATTACCGGCTATTTTCAATTGCTTACCTTCTCTATCTAAATACAATGGGAGTGTATAGTTTCTCAAGTTGTCAGTGAAATCTTAGAAATTAGGATATACGGGACTATTGACAGAAAAGGTCTTGAATTGTAAATAATTACTAGATCAATATACTAATAAATTATCTTTTTTTCTATATTTGATTTCCTATAGTGTTTTATAGCTTACACATAATTTAGTCACGCAATACTATAATGATAACTGCCTATATTAGTGTAAGAATGTTAAATTTAAAATCCGGATATAGGAAATAAATTGCTTTAGCCTTTTAATTGCACACTGAATTTCATACATAGCGTCACACATACTTTGGAATAAAAGAAAGATTTCAATTTTTTTTCATTGTGATACACTTTTTTTTCAATTTGTGATCAAAGTAAAATAAGGACAACATAATACATAGATTTATTATTAATGGCAGCCCTATAAATTATCCTCCGGTTTCCCAACTTTTCTAGTCAAGGGAGCATAATGTCTAGCATAAATTAACTGTCATACTGTCATTGTCGCAAGAAACCTTGCACGTAGCACACACTATATCGTGACAAGACATGATCACGGAATTTCTTCAAATCGTCTCTTACGTTACAAAATGCGACAAATCCGTGAAACATGGCTAGTGTTGTGAGACGTGGTGTGCTTGGAAACTGTTGAAATTATGAATTTATTAGCGTGACTATTTTAAGGGCTTGTGTGATGGATGACAGCTTGTTAGGGTACGTAACAATTCATTTGTGTAAAGCTAGTAAATGGTTGGTAATATAGAGGTACATAATACACACTCACAGGTTTACTAAGCTACTAACAGTAAATTAATAATTATACGGATAAAAATAGTCTTGTTCTTGGATATAAGGATGTGTATCAATTTAAGGCTCGCTCTGTTTATTTTTATCCTTTTTTTGCTGATGGATACAGCCGTTCAAAATAAGTGCTGAAAAGTGTGGAACTAAAGATAGTGTCTACTGACCTACATATATCCATGCTTGCTTTTCTGAAACTGATCTCGCAAATAATTGTATTTCTGTCCTTTGTTATTTCAGAGGGAATCCTGTTATAAATATGATATTTATCATTATAATTAATATTCTCTGGTATTCCGCTATGCAATTAACTCCTGCAACATCCACGTTCGCAAGGTTGCACACGTGTTAATTTAATCTAATACTAATTAACTCGACATTTAACTGGTACTAATGATATAATTAATCTTCCTTAACAGGCAACATCTTAATTACGATCGTCGGTTCTAAGATGTGAGATTGATAACTTGATAGATTGATAAAGTCATATTTAATTTCTTTAGTGTAAGTTAACTGAAGGATTGGTATCCAATGGTGTGTTGAATTATATTTCAGAGACAAAAAGACTTTTTTGATGGTATATTTTGGAATAAACTATTTAATAAATGGATTAAAAAATTCTGTGTTTTATTTAATTTATTTTCTCTATGACTCCAACCTTTTTGGTAGGCATGATAAAGGCCAGATGGAGGCGACCAGCCACTGCTGAGAGGTCACGAAAGTCGTCTTTGGTCCTCGTGGCCCCTCTCTAAAAGGCAGAAGACGACACAAAAGCTGAGGTTTTTAGTGGGTGCAAGCCCCACATAACCTCACCGTCTCCCCGGGCGGTGTGTGTATGCGTCAAGCATTTTCCTCAGCTGAAACAAAAAAAAGGCGTGATAAAGGCCTTATGTTACAACTTTAGGTCTCTCAAGTCCGTGGTGTCATACACTACTTACGACATAAAGGAACTTGTATGCGCAAGGAATTTGCTCACATGCAGTCTAGCAAAAGATAACATACAATTGCATTAATTAGAGGATATTGCAACACTCGCAGACGATCTATTAACTGACTATTGACTGATTGATCATTCCATTGATTGGTTGCGTTGTCATTGCGCAGCTGTGCGGCGAAATAAATCGTGATTTATAATAAATGTCGGGTATTGCCAAAACTTTAATATTCTGATTAGTCTCTTACTTGATTGGGTAAACAATTAGAACAGTTGTAAGACAACTATTTGACTAATTGCTTCCACGGTGCTGGAAGGCTTCTCAGGTGGTCAATGTCTATCAAGGTAGAATTTCTTAGCGGCTACCCAGAACTTTGATATTTTTCGAGAAAATTAAGGAAATGGCTCAAAATATTTGGAAAGGAGTAGGAGGGGTTTTGGGCGAGTGAGAAAAGGAGTTTTAATGGAAATCTTACAGCCCTAAATTCAGCGTTTTAACCAACTGGTATTACTAGAACAGGCCAGTACCTACCTACAATAATACTTCTAGTGGTTATACTTTACAATTACATAGGCATAGGAACTTACCCATGATTACAAATTGGTTCATACGCCAGTCAGATACACCATTGCTCGTTACAAGCCACAATCATTCGGTTAGAATTCAAGGCGAATTTGCAATGCGCATGCGTGAGTGTCGCAATTGTTTTGCTGGTCAATTCACATTTACCGAAACAATGTTGATTGGTACAGCCGGTATGATAGGTTAATTAATAAAATATACAATATTCTTTTTTATAAATTTTTATTTGGTAAGTACACGAAGGAATTAAGATAAAGCTTAGGAATTATTTGATCGCATAGAAAATGTAAAATGTAAAATGTAAAAACTTTTTTTGGGTCTATTCCCATTATTGTGATACAAAACTTCGTTAATCTTATTTATACAATTCAAATAAAATTGAATACTTTTTATTACTTTTATTTGTAGAGGCTTTCAAAATGACAATTGGTTCGAATCTCTTATATGTAGAGGCTTTTTGACAAAATAATTAAAAACGTAAACATGAAACAACAACTTGACAATACATAGACCTGCATCTGTTCCTACATCAAGATGCATATGCAACTTTAAAATCATTTTAACAAACACTTTTGTCACTGACAGTACTTCGTGACGTCTCAAACCAATCGGTCACACCCTCGTGTAGGCGATAGGCAGAACAAATGGCTAAGCCCTTAATATCACAACACAGTTTAAAAGCTTCGCCGAAATAGTAGGTTTAACGTAACATTAACAGCCGTGAGAAATTCCTATGGTTTATTAATTTTATATGCAGCTCTAATATTTATGTGGTTTTGTAATAGGTTGCCAGCGATCCAAGTACCTAAGTATGTAGGTATAATTGGCTTATTTCGTTCCTCTTTTTTAAGCAATAGGTATAAACTCTTCTTCTTCTTCTTGCCCTGTTTCCAAGTCATATAAACTATAGAAGTTTTACATTTTGTAGGGCTTTAACCTCCGATTTCTCTTAAGGGGTGACTACTGTTAGCTCACGAAAGAAGAAAATATTGTAGGTTTTATTGTTCTTTTATAAAAGGTAAACTATTTTATAATCTAGGATTAAAACTTCGGAAATCTTTTAAGCAAGTCTGCAATTTAAGCCCTGGATTTGTACCTGGGTACAGTAATAATACAGACAGTTATAGAAAGCAACTGAACGTGAAATTAGGCAGTGGAGAGCGATGCGCTTTACACAACAGATTGCTGGTTCCATCAAAAAAACCTTGAGCCACACGCTTCCCAGCCCACTGCAATATCTTAGTACCAATGTAGTTTGTAAGGGTTCGTGTCGACTGGGTTGCAACGCTCATAATGTGACAATGTAACCATACATGGGTCTGTTTTTAAGGAAAGCAACGTCATATTATGTGCATGCTGTCTGCCTGATTTTAGGTGTAAATGAGCAAATTGAATGTCCAGAGAACTTAATTATTTACTTCATTATGTTAATCAATTATATGAAAGAGTCAAAACATACAACGCTGTCGGTGTGATGCATGTCCAAAATTGTGCAATTTGGTGAATATTTCGATTTCGTTAGGGATAAATTGTTTTAGTGATAAAACAGTTCTATAATATTGCTTCTAAGCTACAAAATAATATAGGTAGTACAATATTGCTTCTAAGGTACTAAATTACAAGCTAACGCGTGTTCGCATGTTCGAATTCGAATGTTGCGTCCCATTCATTCCATTCAACACACACCCTAACAATCCCAGGACATTATACTACACTACACTACAATACAATGTAGACCATAATACGCTATATTCCACCAATTCGCTTCAGTTTCTCAATGCTGACATTATTTGAGAAGGCGACGCAACAACAGTATCATCATAGACTATAATAAGGTTGCTCGTGTATTTTGTATCTATTGTTATTTTATTGCAAATGGTCGCAATGTGTTGTTAAATGGATGGCTTGTAACTTGTGGGTACTTTAGATTTTTTGAAGCTTTAATTTTTTCCTATATTGTAAGTTCAAAGTAGACCAGAAGTTACTGAGTTTAGCGCGTTCAAACAATTAAACTCTTTAGCTTAATAATTTAACTATAGTTTTTTTTTTAATTCTTAGCAGTGGGGTAACAGTAGTTCACAGGTTATTAACAGCTCAACTTCACAATTCCACACAAATTATGAAGATACCACACAAATTAACATAAACGCCCCTTGAATTATCTCACCATAACAGTAAAATTAAGACAGATGCGTCGAAATTTCTAGAAACCCATCAAGATTATGGCCACAGAACTAATCTCCCAGTTTCCCATAGAAGGAGTCGCGGTATACAACCTCTTTTTAGCACAACTGTGATCTCATTCTCTTTGTTACGTTGCAAATTTAGCGCCAAAAACGTAACATAATTGTCTATGGTTAGCACTCCTCTATGGCAGCGAATAATAAGGCAATTACACGAATTTTGTTCTTAAATAGTTCTCGTATGCAAATTTTGGTTGAGTTATTAGTTTTTATGGGTTTGCGGAATATATTTTCGGTGTTTTGTATACATATAAAACTTTATGCTACGATTATAGCGCCTTATTCAGATGAAGTAGTACAGTTAACCTTTTAGTGATAATTCTACTCTTCCTGGTTGAATTAATTCTATTTATAGACATACATATAGGAAAAAGAGATTAATATACCTACATCGAATTGAACTTTTTGTGCAAGAGCAAAAAGCGAATTGTATGACGTTGCTTTTTATGTCTTTTAAAGGGTTAAATGACCAAGGCATAATTTCAATTGATCAATAAACCTCCACACACGTAAATGGAAAGAACTGTCTTGAGAATTGCAAATAAAACCTTGAGGGTCGCAACGCAACAAACTGCGGACCGCACGTTTAGCACCCCTGAACTAAATTGTTATATAAACTGTAGGCAACAATGAAATATCGCAATTAATGTCTAAATTAATGAGCATGTAAGCCGAGCGAGGACACATTCCTTTGTAACCGTTTCATTAAAAAATAAAAGCAAAAACTAAATATATCTTTACGGAGTATTTAAGGCACATTATTTTCCCTCTACTTTTGATGTGAACTATCATTAAAAACTACATTATTACCTTAAATAAAAGTCAAATGAGATTTCATGGAAGCGAGAGACTTTATTTAATTTTGTTTAATAGTGCACTTTAAGCTGTTCAGAAGCTTTTTACAAGCTTTTTACAAGCTTTTATTATTTTTATTTTTATTTTATTTTATTTATTATTTTTTTTATTATTATTTAACTTGCAACGTATGTATGTATGTATGTATGTATGTATGTAACTATGTGTGTTCGGGTGAAATTTTACAACTCAATTTTAAGGCACTTGCCCTCAACCGATTGAGCTGAAATTTTGCATACATGTTTAGTTTGGATGACAATGCATGTTAAGCTATGTGACGTCATCCTAAATCCAACATGGCTAAATATACAAGATGGCGGACTAGTTATTTTTAAGGTACCTAGACAATATGGGTATCAAATGAAAGGGATTGACAAGTAGAACACATTGCACTTTACGAAATAAAAATCCAAGATGGCCGCCGCTACAAAATGGTGAATAACCTATTTTTTTCAATCCCATCCATATGGGTATCCAATGACAGGGCTCGACAAGTAGAATAAAGTGCACTTTACCAAATCAGATGTTTCACTGACTAGTAATTCTTTGGTTGAACGGCAGTGGCATTCCATTATTGTCTTAGCATCGCGTTTGTTATATCAATTAGTAATTCTTTGGTTTTTTTCAATCTAACATGACCGCCGCTACAGAATTGCGGATAACCTTTATATTTATATGTATGGGCGGTGGTGATGACTTACCATCAGGGGACCCGCTTGCTCGTTTGCCAACCTCTCACATAAAAAAAATTATATTAATAATAATTTTCTTTTATTTGTTCCTACAATATGGATATGATGTGTGTATTTATGTATGTATGTACATGTTAGTTTAGTTAGGGTTGTAGCATGAACCGTTTAATATTCTTTTGGCGAGATAGGCGTCATCAGCATTGGTTTGCAACCTGTCTAGGAGAAGGACAACTCCAAAATTAAACCCGGAACTGCGTTTCGTCAGGCACAAGTAAGCTTCTAGCTGAAATAAGTGGCGCATTACTCTAAACACCCAAGTCAAGGTGAGGCCGTGCCGAGGACTGAGTGGCATCAGGGTGTAACATGATGTCGTGAACGTACCACCTCAGGGCACCGGGGCGAACCCTGTTGTATATTAGCTCTTACCCTTCTACACGGAGCTCTGGAGGGGTCGACGAATATTTCTTCGATTCTCGTGGGAACAATATGGGAAAATCTGAAACATCTACACAAAGAAAGAGAAGGCTAGAGAAAAATAAATTAAAACGGCAACAAAAACTTGCCAATGAAAGTGATGAAGAGAAACGCCAACGATTGAGCAAAAGGCGTAAGCAGGACAAAAACAAAATACTTACTCAACGGCAGTTAAAACTTGATAAGGCCAAGGAACGCATGCAACGGTTAAGAGCATCAGAAACAAAGAAAGAACACGATGCACGTATTGCTAAAAATCGGCAACATACATACGAGGTTCGAGCTACAGAATCAGTTGAACAACGTGAGATTCGATTAAGATCTTTACGAGAGTATGACTCTCGAATAAGAGCAAATGAAACTCCTTATCAGCGAGAGGATCGCTTAAGCGCTTTACGTGAGCATAGCGCTCAAGTTAGAGCATGCGAAACTCCTGATCAGCGAGAGGATCGCTTAAGCGCTTTACGTGAGCATAGCGCTCAAGTTAGAGCATGCGAAACTCCTGATCAGCGAGAGGATCGCTTAAGCGCTTTACGTGAGCATAGCGCTCAAGTTAGAGCATGCGAAACTCCTGATCAGCGAGAGGATCGCTTAAGCGCTTTACGTGAGCATAGCGCTCAAGTTAGAGCATGCGAAACTCCTGATCAGCGAGAGGATCGCTTAAGCGCTTTACGTGAGCATAGCGCCTGTTAGAGCATGCGAAACTCCTGATCAGCGAGAGGATCGCTTAAGCGCTTTACGTGAGCATAGCGCCTGTTAGAGCATGCGAAACTCCTGATCAGCGAGAGGATCGCTTAAGCGCTTTACGTGAGCATAGCGCTGCTAGAGCATGCGAAACTCCTGATCAGCGAGAGGATCGCTTAAGCGCTTTACGTGAGTATAGCGCTCAAGTTAGAGCATGCGAAACTCCTGATCAGCGAGAGGATCGCTTAAGCGCTTTACGTGAGCATAGCGCTCAAGTTAGAGCATGCGAAACTCCTTATCAGCGAGAGGTTCGTTTGACGGCTTTACGAGAGCATAGCTCTCAAGTACGAACATCAGAAAAGGCACAAATAGAAACTTTTAACAAAACTATAAATATATTCTGTGATCGGGTGTGCGAGATTTGTACTAAAAGGTGTTATCCAAATCAAGTCACAAATTGTAATGTAAATGTAAGTGCCTCTTCGTACTTACCTGCAGAATTGACAAATAAAGGAACGATATTGCTGTGTCATCGTTGTAAAAACCACCTAACAAGCAAAAAAAAAACATGCGGCCCAGCTAAAGCTTACTGGAATAATTTAGACCCTGGTGAAGTGCCTGATATAATTAAGCAACTAACTCAACCCGAACAGCGCTTATTATCAAGAATTATACCATTTGTTAAAATTGTTAAATATGATGGTCTATTTGGGCAATATGGGTTTAGGGGGCAGGCTGTATTATTTGCACAAGACATATTTGAAGTTACTGAAACACTGCCTAACATTTTACCTAGATCTACTGACGGGATAGGCATGGTTGTCATTACAGAACATTTAGAAAATTTAAATGTATCACGAGAGTATAATATATCCCGTTCACGTGTATACGAAGCTTTGAGGTGGCTCATAAATAATAATCCCCTATATCATGACGTTATAATAGATAACAGTGCACAAATATTACAAGAAGATCTGTTACGAGTAACTCAACATAATTGTGATGAAAATGCTCAAAATAATCAAGAATTGTTGGAGCCTGTGTCTGATATGGCAGAAACAACCAACGCTAATAATGCTTACACCATGATTACGGATTCAATGCGTATTCTACGAGCTTCTTGGAATCAAGATAACAAGCAAGTTTTCAATGCAAATTATACAGGCCGCCAATGCTTTGCTATGGTTTTGGCAAATATTACAAGAGCAGCCATACTCATGCCTCATTTATGGACCAACAATATACTTAATACAAATATGCTCGAGGGTGACGCATTATACGCCAAAATCAAACAGCTATCAGTAGATAACCCTCTCGTACCTTCTATTGATGCGACAGGCTATTTAGAAATACGCCACTTTAGAGTCATAAAGGAGAGTTTTATGATGTTTGGGCGTTTTTTTAAAATAGAATTTGACGAGGAAACTGATTTAGTCGGATGTTTGCGAGATTCAGTAAACAGAAGTCAAGATTTTGGTTTAACCTTAAAAGAAGCTTTGGCAACAATGTTTACGAGCCACAAAGCCGGAGTTCTAATTGCCTCAAGTAAATCGCTGGGAGTTATGTACTACAACAACTACTCTACTACTACTCTTTAATTTATTAAAAAATCAAGTAAATCGGTGTTACGGCAAGCAAGTTGTTAAAGTTTGTGCACTTACAGGAGTAGCAGCACGTTTAGTGAGAGGATCTACATTACATTCTACTCTAAAATTGCCTGTACAAAAGGATGGTAGAATAGTGCAAATGCCTATTCTTACTGGCAACTACTTGCGGTTGATGCGACAACAGTGGCAACACATAGAATTTTTATTTATAGATGAAATCTCTATGGTTCCATATGAAATGCTATGTATGGTAGATTCCCGACTTAGACAACTCAAAAACAACGAATTCCTCTTTGGTGGTATAAATATTTGTGTGTTTGGGGACTTAATGCAGTTACCTCCTGTGAGAGGAAATCAAGTGTTTGATCAACCCGCTAGGTTTATCCCAGCAACACACTTATGGCGCTCTTTCTCGTTAATTGAATTAACCGAAAATATGCGACAACAAGGTAGCACAACTTTTAAAGACCTTTTAAACGCCTTAAGAATTGGTGAACTTCAGTCTGATCATTTTGCTATTTTAATGAATCGATTAAACAAAGAACCGACAGGTGAATTTGCAATTGGAAAGGCCCTACGAATTTATCCCACTAACCAACAAGTGCATGACCATAACAAAAGTGTTCTCCAACATTTCCGGGCTCAAGGTATAACTGTCAACAGAATAAGAGCACAGGATAGTCTAGTAGATAGTACTAGAAATAATGACAACGTGGATTTAAATAATATTATACCATCTGATATAAATAAGACTGGGGGGCTCCCTAAGGAGCTAGAAATATTTGTTGGGGCCAAGGTAATGTTACGCTACAATGTAGATACATCAAAGGGTCTTGTGAATGGTGCAATCGGATACATAACGGAAATATTATGGCCTTGCTTCCGGAGAGCTCAAATGTATGATACTGACATACCTTCCGTCCGTATAGACTTCGGTAAAGATGGTGTTCATCTCATTCAACCCAAGACTGTGCAATTTCCAGCAAAATTTAGTCGCGGCACTGCAGAAAGGAGAATGTTACCAATTGTATTATGTTGGGCTTGTACGGTACACAAAATGCAGGGTAGTACCGTTGACCATGCCGTTGTATACTTGGGCTCGAAGCTCTTTGCCGCTGGTCAAGCATATGTGGCCTTAAGTAGGGTGAAATCATTAGAAGGGCTACTTATTGAAGAGTTGGACTGTTCAAAATTAACTGGCAAACGACCTTGCAATAATGATGCGTTGAATGAGATGAACAGACTTAGGAACTTACCAGGTGAAAACTAAAAAGTATAAAATAAATTGAGGTAAAAAAAATCTTTAAAAACAAGCTTTTATTTAAATGCGCTAAAAAGAAAAAAATAAACTTTTACTGTAACTTTACTGTCAACTTATAACGACATTTCAAATTTAACATATTTGACACAATTAATATGTTTTAAAAGCTTGTCGCGATTTTACTAAGAAAGTAAATACGAGTACTTAAATCTCGCGACAAGCTTTTAAAACATATTAATTGTGTCAAATATGTTAAATTTGAAATGTCGTTATAAGTTGACAGTAAAGTTACAGTAAAAGTTTATTTTTTTCTTTTTAGCGCATTTAAATAAAAGCTTGTTTTTAAAGATTTTTTTTACCTCAATTTATATGGTATTATGGTAGCACTTCCGTGTAGTTTCCAACTGATATGAGATGTCAGAAAACTTGAGCAATTTACTCTGTAAAGGTCAGAGCTTCACACGCTCCCTTTAAAAACTTTCCTACCAGATAAGTCACTATATAATAATACAAGTTTCGGTATAGCAGAGTAGGCATAGGTATCCAATCTAGATAAATTCTAAAGTATCCGAATCACATGCAAAATCATTGTGCCAAGACTTATTTTTCTCTTTGCTGAAGTAGAAAATATACATAGGATATTAGTAACATCGTATTTAAAATTGCTGTGGAACTTAAGTTGTTTTTGAGAACTTCAATGACTTAACTCGGCCGTGCTTTCGCTGTGGTGGTATATTGGGCTGACATACTGTAGTCGCAATATATGACATGTCATCGACATGAAAGAAGAAGATGAATAACTTAACTAGAATACACTGATTTCATCGTAAAACTCGGCAAATCAAATAACCTAACCACTATGTGATAATTACAACCCACAATACAACATACTTAAGATTTCAGATAAAAGTGCCTACATTGTAGCATAATGTCGGCAACCATACCAACTTGGGCATGTCTAGATAACTATTATTAGGCAGGTAATATACCAGGCAACTAGGGTTTGTTTGACGTGACATAATCTAGACGTAAATTCTTGCAAGACCTTTGCAACCAAGGCTGGATCGATTGTAAAATAAGATAAAGCAATGACGTGCTCGACTTTCAGTTTTTTTTATTACTGTACGGTGCAATAAATTGATATAGTTTTTTTTTTAAATACAAAACATTTTTTACTTATTTCTGTATTAATAATTGGAACTTGAACGCGATAATATAATAGTGCATATTATTTTTTACCAATTTACTTCATAAAATACTGTCTACAATCAGCGCCATCTAGTGCAGCGGCGATAGCACGCACGATGTTTTCGACCGTGGCTGGCGCCGCTCTGTTTTATCGAGCGGTGTCGCCAATCAGAAAGCCTGCATTTACCGACTTTTGACAGTGACGTCTTAAATGTCACTCACATTTTTTCTTCCCTACAATTTTTGTAAAACCTGTACCTACATGTATAAAAAATAAACGCACTAGTTACTGGAAAAATAATAAAGCAAATTCATTGAAACACACACAAGAATCCCGAACAAAATTGGACCTTCAGACCCGGATCTTCAGCAGAATCAGCATTGGCAGTCACGGTCAGGTCAATCAATCCTTTCCTTTCCCAAACCGCTACTCAATTTGTGCTAACATCGTCATTATTGTGCAAATTCCAGTCTTCGCAGCCACATGTGCAGCGGCCACATTGCCACGAGCACGACATTGCAGTTAAAACTGTAAGTACTTGATTCCTTTCTCCTGTAAATCACCAATATGACTGAAAAGGGGCAGTCCCTAGATATAGAAAGTAGTGAAGATCTTATTCGTGATTTAGTGAAAAAACGAGGTGTAGTTAAAAGAAAGTTCACATTGTTTCTCAAATATGTGCAATCTTTGGACGAGTCAAACTTAACAGCAACTCAGAAGTTAGAATTGGAGGAGCGTTATCAAAGAGATAAAATCTTGTTTGATACATTTTCTGAAATTCAAGACGAGATAGATGTGGCTGTGTCAGAGTGTCAATTAGATAAAGAATTACAGGAGAGAGAAGCGTTTCAAGACCAATATTATGCTATTGTGGCTAAATGTAAATGTGTTCTTAAAGATTCCAGTAGTCAATCCGTTCAGAGTCAATCACAAAGTCAAAGTCGCATTAACGGTGTAAAACTACCAACTATTTCTTTACCAACCTTCGATGGTTCGTATGACCAATGGCTCGAATTTCGAGATACTTATATGTCTATTATTCACAACAGTAATAATTTAGAAAATGTGCAGAAATTTCATTACTTACGTTCCGTCCTTACGGGCAACGCCCTACAAGTCATTAAGTCGCTGGAGTTTTCAGCTGATAATTATTTAGTAGCTTGGGGTCTTTTAGAAAACAGATACAATAATAACCGTCTATTAGTTCATAATCATGTGAAGGCAATATTTTCAGCGCAGTCAATGTCTAAAGAATCAGCTGCTCAAATCCGTAAATTAATTGACACAATGTTACGTAATATTCGTGCACTTAAAACTTTAGGAGAACCCACTGATACATGGGATACATTAATTATTCACATAATAGTTTCAAAACTAGATTCGTCAACTGAGCGTGAGTGGGAACTTCATAAAAGTAATTCCACGAACAGTTCTGTCGATAAAAAAATGTTGCTGTCAGATTTATTAACATTTCTGAAAGATCGAGCTGATTTTCTAGAAACTGTGAAGCCTTCGCAGAATAAGCCAGCCACGATAGACAACAATAATAATAATACTCACACAAAGAAGTCGTTATCAGTAAAATCACACAGTTATGTTGCAACACAAAAGGATAGCAAAAGGTCAAACAATTCAAAACGTTACAAATGTAATATGTGTGGTTCCAATCATCCCATTTATTCATGTGAAGAGTTCCTTAATTTATCGCTTCGGGATAAACTACGTATCATTGAAGAAAAAGGTTTATGTGTTAATTGTTTACGCATAGGTCACGCAGTTAACGAATGTTGGTTCGGACCGTGCAAGCATTGTAATAAGAAGCATAACACATTAATTCACGACCCTTCAGTAAACACTTGTACATCATCAGCAGTGGCGCATATCACACAAAAGTCTCACCCTGAACCTAGTACAAGTGACGCACACACGCAGTTAGCTCACACCACTTCTCATAAAACACACACGCTTTACACAGAAGATAATAATATCAATACACACTATTATCAAAACCCGGTATTATTGTCAACTGCTTTAGTGGAAGTGGCGGACGAGCATAACGTATATCACACAGCACGTGCTCTTCTGGATAACGGAAGTCAGCATTGTTTCATTGCAGAAACATTGTGTAAAAAACTTAATATTCCATTGATACAGTCCACTGTTCAAGTGAGAGGGGTAGGTAATACTGTCACTCAATCCACAAATTCTTGTAGCATTCAATTGCGATCCAAAGTAAATTCATTTAACACACGCTTTAACTGTTTAGTTTTGTCTTGTATTTCATCACACTTACCGACACTGAGTACAAAAGGTGACATAGAAATACCTGACAACATTCAACTGGCCGATCCTGAATTCTGTTCTTCCGGTGAAATACATTTGTTGATCGGGGCGGACAGGTTCTGGGATCTGCTCAGTGAGGGTTTAGTAAGATTGCCTAATGGTCCATACTTACAAAACACAAAATTTGGATGGATCATATCTGGTATTGTACACAAAAGAGTTTCACGCATTAAACAGACTCAGTGCAATTTCACACATAGTACATTAGATTCTGATCTCAAACGTTTTTGGGAACTTGAAGAGATTCCTATTAGTAGTAATAAATTCACTAAGGAAGAAATCGCATGCGAAAAATTATTTAAAGACACTACTTTACGCGTAGATAAGGGTCGTTTTTCTGTGCGCATACCGCTAAGCGAGTCAGCTGATGTACTCGGCGATACATTTACTATGGCCGAGAACCGGTTTCTTGCACTCGAACGCAAATTACTAAGAAGCGCACCGGCCTATAGAAAAATGTATATTGATTTTATAAATGAGTATTTAAGCTTGGGACACATGAGTCGCATTTCTGATTATAATAAAATTTGTTATTTTTTACCACATCACGGTGTTTACCGAGAACACAGTTCTACTACGAAGTTAAGAGTGGTGTTTGACGGAAGTGCAAAGTCAACGTCAGGTAAATCATTAAATGACATCCAACACACAGGACCTGCGTTACACAATGACTTGTTTTCTATTTTGCTTCGATTCAGACAATTCAGATACGTAGCATCTTCTGATATTGAGAAGATGTTTCGGCAGGTAAAAATACAAGAAGACCAAAGAAATTTACAATTAATTCTTTGGAGAGAGAATCCATCTGATCCTCTCGGTGTGTACCAACTTAACACAGTAACATATGGAACTGCGTCCGCACCTTATCTTAGTATGAGGTGTTTGAAGCAACTCGCGTTGGAATGCAATGATGACGTCATCGCACAAGTCATTAATGACGACATTTTTGTAGATGATCTCGTCACTGGCCACGATGATCAAGAAACATTATTAGAGATTTGCAACAGTGTTTCTAAAGTACTAGAATCTGGATGTTTTCATCTGAGAAAGTGGGTATTTAATTCACCAGTTACACAATCAAACGTATCCGCTTTTAAGGATTTATCATTCGGTGAAAACTGTCACACTAAAACATTGGGAATGGGATGGTTTTATTCTTCTGACGAATTATACTTTGACACTAAATATAATCAAGATGAATCTCATGTTACTAAACGAATCATTCTTTCAACTATCGCACAAACATATGATCCATTAGGTTTACTTGCACCAACGGTTATTACTGCTAAAATCATACTACAAAAACTGTGGTTAGCTAAATTAGACTGGGATGAACCGGTGCCTAAGTCTATTTTATCAGATTGGCAAAACTTCATTAATAAATTTCATAATTTACAGTATATTCACATTCCACGTCATGTAATAGGACAAAATACAACTGTAATAGAATTACATGTTTTTTGTGATGCTTCACAGTGTGCGTACGGAGCTTGTGCATATATACGCAGTGTTACAGATAATAATATAATAACAGTACATTTGTTATGCGCGAAGAGTCGAGTCGCCCCGGTGAAACCGGTTAGCATACCGCGCTTAGAATTATGTGGTGCATTAGTGGGTGCAAGATTGTTTAAAAATCGAGAAATCATTAAGATTAAACTTTGATAATGTCTATTTTGGTCAGACTCCACGGTAGTATTAGGATGGCTTAAAATGTCGCCTAATTTATTGAAACCATTTGTACAAAATCGCATTGTAGAAATAAATGAGCTCACTGGTGACAAACAATGGTTTCACGTCGCAGGTAAACAAAACCCGGCTGACATGTTATCACGCGGAATGCACCTAGATTTACTTAAGTCGTGCGACATGTGGTGGCACGGACCCGCATTTTTACAAGTTGACAATTCGGAATGGGATCAAAACATGCGCTGTTATGACATTAATTGTGATGAATTGCCAGAATTAAAACCAGTTAAATCTACTGCACTAGTTCAGATAAATTCAGATGATTTTTTGTTTCACAGATTCTCAAGTTTTAATCGCTTGCGCCGTGTGGTAGCATACATTCTTCGTTTCACACATAATATTCGTAAACTAAAGGCAGGTGCACAGCGTTTCACAGGTTGTTTATCTGTAAACGAATTGAATAATGCAACGAGAGTTTTAACTCAAATCGCACAACAACAATCTTTTCCAGAAATTTATGATAGTTTAAAAAATAAACGTCAGTTTAAATGTTCACGTAGTATTTCTGGTTTAAATATATTTATGGACGAACATAATTTAATTAGAGTAGGAGGAAGACTTGTGAACTCTGACTCGTTTTCCTATGACAAAAAACATCCATTGTTGTTGTGTAGCAGACACCTATTTACTAGACTTATTTTTGAACATCAGCACAAGGTATTATTACACGCTGGGCCGCAGTTGCTTTTAGCAACTGTTAGAGAAACATGGTGGCCTTTAAAGGGACGCAATTTAGCAAAACAAGTTGTACACAAGTGTGTAAGGTGCACACGAATGCGAGCTACGCCAATGAAAATACAAATGGGTAACTTACCTAATGAACGGCTTGTGCCAGGATATCCATTCTTACGTTGTGGTGTCGATTATGCCGGGCCATTGCTCATGCTGAATCGCGCAGGTAGAGGGCAAAATTGACAAAGTGTTATATCTGTCTGTTTGTATGCTTTGCCACTCGCGCTATACATTTGGAGTTAGTCACGAGTCTGACTAGTGAGGCATATTTATTGGCTTTGAAACGCTTTATTTCCAGACGTGGCAAACCTATGCAGATTTTTCTGATAATGGTAAAACATTTGTCGGAGCTTTAAAGGAATTCTCAAAATTTTTAGATACCAATGAGTCAGACATTTTGAATTATACATCCGATAACTCAATAGAATTTTCTTTTATTCCGCCATACTCGCCTCATTTTGGTGGTTTGTGGGAGGCAGGAGTCAAGTCTTGCAAATATCACTTGCGTCGTATTGTAGGCAATGCACATCTAACGTACGAGGAGTTGAGCACAGTACTAGCACAAATTGAGGCTGTCCTGAACTCCCGTCCTATATCTCCTATGTCCACAGATCCGACAGATTTGCTCCCGTTAAGTCCAGCTCATTTTTTGATTGGCCGGCCACTTACTGCGCCTGCTGACAAGAAAGACCTGACGATGACAGCCACACATCGCCTTCCACGATATGATCGCATAGAACAGATGCGACAAAACTTCTGGCGTCGGTGGGCTACGGAATATATTTCTGAGCTTCAGAAGAGGACCAAGTGGCAATCTAACCAAGACACATTACTTCCGAACACACTGGTCCTAATAAAAGAAGATCACCTTCCACCCCTGAAATGGCAACTTGGACGAGTGCAAGAGACGTTCCCAGGTCGAGATGGCCTCTCTCGTGTAGCAGTCATCAAGACGGCGACCGGAATTATCAAGAGGACGTACCCAAAACTCTGTCCACTACTACAACCACAGTAACTTCGTTGGAAGCTGGTGCTTCCAAGGCCGGGAGTATGTCTACAATCAGCGCCATCTAGTGCAGCGGCGATAGCACGCACGATGTTTTCGACCGTGGCTGGCGCCGCTCTGTTTTATCGAGCGGTGTCGCCAATCAGAAAGCCTGCATTTACCGACTTTTGACAGTGACGTCTTAAATGTCACTCACATTTTTTCTTCCCTACAATTTTTGTAAAACCTGTACCTACATGTATAAAAAATAAACGCACTAGTTACTGGAAAAATAATAAAGCAAATTCATTGAAACACACACAAGAATCCCGAACAAATACAATATCCAAATCAATATATTTTATGAAAGTATTTTCATTTATTTCCTGCCTTTTAGATTTTGCAAAGAAGCAGCGCATTATTCTATTTAATTGAAAAAATAATTTGTTGACCACATTTTCTTTTATCTTAAAAATTATAACTCACATTTATTTTAAATTATTTTCGTAGCGACTTGTATTTTGGTAAAAATGCGGATATGCGCATGAGACAGTGACCCTTAAACACACTTGACCGTCACAAAGTTTTTTTATCGATTAAAAAAGGTTAAGGAACAATATCTGCTCTATATTCCACTTCTTATGATCCATATTTGAACACCTAATCTGCAGGTATTGTAACACCAAGTTATGATGCCGTTTATTTCGGTCAAACCTTCATTAAAATCTAAATATAACACTAAAATTAACCGCAAAAATAACTTTGTCAAACACAAGAACAATACAAAGTTAATTTGCTGCTGAAATTCAACTTCCTTCTTACACAGTATGCTGTAGATTAAAAAATGTAGCTGCAAATATATCTTTGTGTAAAGCGTTGGTGATAGTATGAAAAAGTTTCCGTTCTGACGTAGAGGTCGTTGCAAGGCCGTTTTCAACGATTATAATGTATGAATAATTCCTCGGAATTAGGTCTTAGTGACGCCTGGTACTGGACATAATTATGATAAATAGATATAAAATGCATAATTATAGTAAACTAGTTTCAAACTACGATTTAGTCTGCATTGTAATTGGGGACTGATTTCTGCGTCATAGTTTATACAAAAAGTCTTGAATGTGCCATTTTTACTGCAATTACGTATTTATGAAAAGTGTGAATATATGAGAAAATATAAATAAAACTAATTTTCAATTATTCTAAGGAAAACCTATTTCAATTATTGAAGATTAAAAAAATATATTTTTAGATTTTTTTGCTGTCAAAACAATAAGTCAAAGTTACTGATTTCACTAGATTCTTAATTTGTTACGCTATTGATTGTTAATTTACCTAAAATAAACTGACTAATAATGTGTATATTTTTTGAGCTAATCCATAATGCCTTCATAATTTGTGTAGCATTACAAAGGTAGTTCAAACTATTCTTTGCAGCACTGTTGTGCTCAAGTAGCACTGAGATACTTAATAAGGTCGTTTGCAAAGAGAATTGAAGCAGTAATTTGGAGTATGCTTTAAGAAAATGCTTTGTTTTATGACCTCGCGCTTAGTGAATGAACGTTCGCAGTCGGAATGTCTGCAGTTTAGAGGACTTTTATTTTACACTTATGTAGGAGTAATTATTGCTTAGAAATAAACTCTTTTGCAAAAAAAACGGGCACCTATGCAAAATCTTGGTTTTAAGGACTTTACGTGTATTTCAAAGTGTTTTAATGACAGGAGTATGTTGCTAGCATCCATAGGGCTAGCCGAGCATGCGTGAGAGTGTATTCCAAATTTGAATTTTGTACAATTGCTAAGAAATTGGTGGAACCTTGTTATGGAATAATTCCTGGTAGAAAGTTCGTCCGCGTTTTGAAAAGTTTTTGAAGAGATTTTCAGAAAACTGATAATGCAGTTTAACTTAATGAGTAATGTACCTTTCTATTCGATCAAAACATTTTTGAATAACTACGCGTATTTGATAAAATTTTCACCTGCTCTAAATGGTCAATGCTGATGTTTGATGTCAATGTTAAGAGTTTCGTTAAACTAAGATTTCACATAGGTGCCCGCTTTTTTTGCAAAAGAGTGTATTTGACTTTTACATATCGCGAGGTATACTCTTATTCCGCAAATTATTTCATTAGTAGAAAACCCGCTTATCCAAGAAAGCTATGGGATATCTGGGTCCGCGGAGCAATTCACACAAAAAACATTAATAGATTTTTACCTAAACCCATTTCTTTAAGATAGAAGTAACTCCTAGTAGGAACATCAATCAAAACCATAGTCTTGGTCTGGCTTTCTTTCACTTCAACTTTGTACTTACAATAGAGTTTTCCTTACAGGAGCCAATGATCAACCTTGACCAACCCCTTCACGAATATCTAAAGCATTTCATAGGAACCGTGTTCCAAATAATTGAACGTGACACACTCACGCGCAGAGACGATATGACCCGACGTGTGGAATTCGATAAGTGATCTAGAATCACGCTTGCGTACGCACAAGTTGAAGGATTTCCGCATAATTCGTGGGCCAGCCTTGTAAGGTTATGGGAGTGAACCAATTTCAATTTGGAATAGCATGTTGTAATTTAATTGTAGTATTGTTTTTGATTTAGATTAATGCGATTTTTTTGTTGTTTGCGCCTTTGGTTTTTATAATTGTTTTATGTCAATATGGTAGTATGGCAAAGAAAGGTTTATTATTGAAAATACTTTTCAATAAAGGTTGGTACATTACTACGTGAATAATTTAGTCTAGAAATTCTTGCTGCTTTGTGGTATAATGCAATGTACACAGTAGCGGCTACTTATTGTTTCAGTTTTCATAAAATCTTTTTCGTTAAATTTACTAACTTAACAATGGTTATAATAATACACGAAATTATAATAAGGTAACCGTGAAGTACTAACTTCATAAGAAACATTAAAGCACTCGACATATTTACGAAATCTTAAGTAGGTACGTAAGAAAAAAGCATATTAAGAATAAGAATACATAACAAGAGTACTTACTCTGAGTGATTTATTGATCAATTGATGAAATTATTACAATACATTGTTTAATAGACACCAATTTAGAACGATCTCTGTAACTACTACAGTTGGCTTGGGGTTAGAGGTCTTCTTAACTGGTCGGTAAGAGATGAGGCCGAGAGATAAGGAATTGCTTAATTATTATTTCGACAGGAATGTTCATGTACCTACCTGATGCAGTTGTGCGTAATTGGATTCCTTTCGAGATTGGTCTAAAATTAATTACAATATTCTACAACTGTAATATTCTCAATAATACTTGCAGTTTATGTGTTTGATGTACTTATCTACGGGCAATCGTCAATAAGTTATTTAAGACCTCCTTTACATTTTTAGTCATGGGACGATAAAAATAGGCAAAAATATTAAAATAGGATCTTTCAATGCTTTTCAAGAAAAGCAGGGAAGTCTGCGCAAGTGCAACAATAATATAGATACAAAGATTTCAAGTGTCGCGTTGTATAAATAAAGTATAAAATGAGCTCAGCCATCATTTAGAATTTTTCTACTACACAACCATTTCCTGACTCCAAAACCACTACAGGTCAAAAAGAACATCGAAAGGTCAAACAGTTAAACTTAACAGTACATGCAGTAGTTAAATCTAACAAGTAAGGGCAATCTTAACTCTTAGCTCCGTGCAGCGACTGTCCTTCACGTGAATTACTATCATTAGTTGCTCAGGCTTTAGTGTCCAGTTGTGTACTATGAGTTAATGTTCATTTAGTTTAATTTAATTAGGATAATGGATGCTGTTTTCGTGGATATAGTTCTTGTTCTATTGAGGCAACAAATAAATATGAGCCTGCAGGTTTACAAACGTTTCTAAATATTTTGTTAGTTATGTTTCAACAGCAGATTTGGGCTTATTTAGAAATTAGGATATTTCAATTACATTTTACTAGTTGCAGGGATCGACTTTGGTAACTTTGCTTCGAATTGTAGTTTTCTTTGGGTATGATTTAAGCTGTCACCAATTTAATTCATTTTGTGTTTCTTAAATAATAGGGTTTGCCCTCAAAATAGTAGATTTGTCACCAAATGTAGTCACCAAACAATATAAAATCAATTCCACAATAAATTACCGAAAATCATGGAGATATGGGGTCAAGTACCAAATAAATGATTTTGTATGTATTATAATAGGTTTCTCCTAATAGTATTTAAGCAAACTAATTTAAAGAGATCACCAATAAATCATATATTATATCACTAGAAAATTTCATAAAGGTCTAAAAATGTAGGGTGGTCGTCATCATCCTTTCAACCAAAAGAGTCTACTACTTAACTGGCCATGTGCTTCCCCCAAGGGCTTTAGTTTCCACAGGTAGTATAAATATATTTAAATTAAATTTCTAGCTGAATAGTAAATAAAACACTTAATCAAAGTCAAAATAATCAATATTTATTGTTAAAAATCTACAACCAACCTACAACCCATTCGTTGAGGCCCGAAAGCGCGCCAATTTGTCTCCCTTCCCTTCCTCTTCCCTTTGAACATATTTTTATTAAAATTATAAACTGATGTATTAAATAGGTAACGACATTATTTTAATAACTGAACGAAATAAAATGTAACTACTGTATTGGTGACAAAATAACAAATAAAAAGGAGTCGCAGTCAGGGATCGATTAATCGATTTATTTGGTGACAGATCTACCATTTTGAGCACCAAGCTATTATTTAAGTAATAAAACTATTATTATAAGAAAGAAGTTTATATTCATGTAATGCACTACAATTTTATTGGTAATCCATCTCATACTTTACACATTATATTAACAATAATTTGGTAATTCATACCTGGGAACACTCTTTGTTTATCTGAGAACGAAAATATTTCGTGGCGATAGATCTATTTATTAGGTGATACAACTTGATGACAAATATAAATTTTGGTGACAAAAAATATAGTTCCCGTTTTCTTTTGGACTCAACTGCGTTTGCACCATACAGAAAACGTGTAGGCAAGTGTTAAGTAAATTTTAGATTTGCGACTTTCTTCATGAATATCATGAATATTCATTATTTTTTAAATAATTTATTCGATCCTTGTCAACGAAAGACCACCAAGAAGCAAACCAACGAAAACCTTATCAAGAAAATTTAAATATCGAGAAACCCTCCGATTGGCCAAAGCACGCAATGTGATAACATAGGCTTTTAATAAATACCAGGTGCACTGTTTCAGGTGTAATTATTATCTCGCAACATATTTCATAACACAATTATTTCAGCAACGATACTAACCACCTGCCCGAGGGTACCAGATACATTATCAGCAGCCTGTAATACCGATGACAAAACAATTGAGGTCATTCACCATTATGTATCAACAATCGCATATCTCACCTACATCTGATCCAAATATTATACAACGTGGTTATTTTGTAACTAACAATTATTTAGGTTTAAGTGTTGCTACTTAAACTGTGGTTATAATTGTTATTTTTTATAAGTATGTACATATAACACGATGACTATGTAGAAATTAAATTGGCTGAAATATGAGCTCTGTTAATTTGTGTTGAACAGTCGGGCTCAGAAATGATTGTTTTTCTTCTTTCTGACACGAAGTAACCTATATTTTTTTTTCTTTCTTTGTACACTAAAGGTTCTGAAAGTATTGTACCGATTTGAAATTTATTTCACTGTTGGAAAGCTACGTTCTTCCCAAGTAACGAATTCGATCCTGGTACGGGCATTACTTTCAACGCGGGAAAATGGCTAGTATGTATGTAATTTAATAAAGTTTTCGCTTGAAAAAATAAGAATCGTGATCTTTGAATTATTTTGAATTAAACTATAATTATTAGATATCTCATTAAAACCTTTCTAATATTGGTATAATGCTTGTTGTGGTGATTGTACTTGCAATTATTTTGCTCTAAAAAGTAGATGAAATGTTTAAGATATCGTAATGGTCTAAATGTTTGATATTTAATTTAAAATTGTAATTTATTGCATAGTATTGTTTAATAAGGCCAGGCCAGGTGTTTCTACTTTGTTATAAACATTTCCTTGATAATATTAATGAATTCATATGTATGAGTTATTTTATAGTAGATGGAAGGAAAATATGTTGTCTCAATGCATTACAACTCAAGTTTACATGTTTATAAATCTTTTCTTAGTTATAGAGCTTTTTAGATCTCGAATCAGAGTCATGTATTGTTTTACCAATAATAAGTTTTCTACAAATAATATTAAACATGACTTTAACTTCAAGATCTTTAAAACCCTCATATTTTTTTTTCAGTTTACGGGAACCAGAATTTATATTCACCATAATCATGAAATGATTCAAATATATAGGAACACTCCGACAAAATGCTCTTGGGTCATCAATTTCCAATTTCAGTAGTTAATATCAAAATTAAAAGTGACATATGTCTAGTCGTACATTCACGTGCAATAAAAGTTTCTCAATCAAACTGTAGTACTCGTACGTCCAATTCTCAGTAGTGAATTTAAAATATGCCACACACAAGGAATTCATACGTGTATTGAGTGTCAATGTGTTTCTATAGACAAAAAGTTTCGAGTGATTGGCTAATACTCATGTAGTTCCGTAAGTCGAGTGTGTTAGGGAATACCCAAATATTTAATGGGTATTTTCGATACGACATAGGATTTTCTTCAAGAAATGTTTGTAGATTTATTTCGTAGAAGTGGTTAGAAGAAAATCGTAAAAAAATATGTGCGAAATCATACTAATTGGAAATATCTGTTACAATAGACCAAAAATGTTATATGCAAAAAGGCCTTATTAAATTATGTAGGACTAGAAGATATCGAAATAATGTCAGTAAACTTGCTTACAATTTACTTGAGAAAATATTAAGATACACGTACAAGTAAGATTTAGATCCGTCGGATTCGGCTGTCCGAGCACGTACGTACATACGTGAAAAATACGGACAGCCGCCAGGTAGTTTGAAAACCCATGTCTGTCGTGACCTTTCATTTACCTGCCCCAAGCATGTCATTCAGGCAGATCTATAAGTGTATGATCACCTATTCTGATTCTAAGATAACAACAACCTCAAATCAAAAACCTCCATTCTAACATGCGTAATTTGACCACCGTGACCGTGATCGGCAATCTTCGGCAACGATCGGCCGCCGTCGGCATTCGGTCGAGTTCGTGCGAAAACGAAAGTGTTTCGCGGCCTACATCATACTTTTTTGGACAGTTGCGTAACGCTGCACTGGTGCATTGCTATCGAAAGTAGATGTTTGTAGGCTAAACTGTGGAACTAGTGTAGATTGGTATGTTATAAGTGGAGATATTTTTGGATCTACAGCATGCTATGTTGTTTTTTTTTTTTTCAGCTTTGTATCTGGCTGCAAAGCTCCCTTTCTCGTCTAAATGTATCATGTGTGAAAGAGTAAAATCTATATTAATATTATAAAGAGGAAAATTTTGTTTGTTTGTTTGATTGTAATGGATAAACTCAAAAACTACTGGGCCGATTTTAAATATTCTTTCACCATTAGAAAGTTAAATTATCTGCGAGTAACATAGTCTATATTTTATCCCGGTGCGGGCAGTAGCTCCCACGGGACGCGGGTGAAACCGCGGGAAAACGGCTGGTAGTTTATATTCTTGAAAATATGAGTATGAATTTTGACATAAAAATATAGAAACGATTACTACAAAATTCAAGTTTTAAAGTTTATGCAGTATAGCTGAAAGTAAGGTATATTGATGTTTGATTTTTACCAAAAAAGGCAATTTTATCATATTGGACTTTCCAATTTATTGCGATAGGATAACAAATGAACAGTTTTAAGTGTAAAATTACTAGTATATTCGAGTTTTATTCGAAAGTGGTATGTCGTTTAATTTATTGAATTTAATTGCAACGATTACTGCGGAATTATTTCCGTGGCTAATTCAGAGAAAATTGGTGGAATTTGTAATACCGTAATTAATTTATTTATCGCTTGTAGTAAAGAATTAACGTTTTTGAAATTGCAGTTTTGTTTTATTATGGGGGAACTTAAGTTATCTGAATAGTGTATGGATAGATTAATATATCTTATTCCATATTTTTTGGAATAAGTCATTTTTCCTTAGAATTTTATCTTTCTTTCTTCTTAAAGGCTTTTATTTTTTTTACTATCAAAAGTTAGGTATCTCACATTACAATTTTAACAATACTATAAAGGCCCTTTTCATCAATTCGTCATAATAATTAATGAACTACAAAACCCAGACTAACTCATTAAAATACTGATGAACAAAATTTGAATAAAGGTCGATGCTTTGACCTTGAACTCTAAAACATCTTATTATATAAATTATATCAAAGGTGACATAATTATACATAACTGTATCATCATTATACCAAGGTCCAATTATATAGAATTTGTAAATAAAAGTGAAAATACTCTACTATTGAATAGTGTCTTTGTGATTATTACGATATATCATCATCATTTGCGTAGGCTTTTCCCAACTATGTTGGGGTCAGCTTCCAGTCTGACCGGGAGCGGCCGAGTACAAGTGCTTTACAAGGAGCGACTGCCTATTTCACCTCCTCAACTCAGTTGCCCGGGCAACCCGATACCCCATGGTAAGACTGGTGTCAGACTTACTGGCTTCTGATTACCCGTAACGACGGCCAAAGATGTTCATTACGTCACAATCATCGACCTTTTTATTATGAATGTGCTCTCTTTATATGAAAGTATTTTATCTAGTAGTTAGATTATTTAAAGCTGCTTAATATAAACTTCATTATCTTGCTAAAAAGGAAGTAAAAATAAGTAAAACATATTGAATAATTCAGACAATATTTGTGTAACCTTCGTTTCCCTACAAAAGACATCAACGCATAAACCGTTGTCACAAAAGCTACTTTTATTGTGAAAATTATATTCGTTCGGAAATGTTAGTTCCCTCTTCAGTAAAGCCTTATTTATTTTAAATGGTAGCAATAAAAAGGTTTGTAGTATCATTATTATGACTTCTTTATAAACATTTCGGTCCATTTACAGGTAGTAAAAAGCCTTAAAGTGTAGTAGTAATCGGAAAAATTTCACATAAAGTTAAAATCCTTTGGTATTTAAATTTGATTTTCATAAGAGTTTATGATTTTTATATATGCGAGAAGAAACTTGTTAATTTGCTTTATGAAGGAAATAACGCACATTACTTCTGAATAAGCGTAAATAATTGCTTTAAAATCGTTTCAAGGATTGTAATCATATCATTTGGATTTGTTATTGATTTTCAAATGTTTTCTTAATGATATGTTTATTATGCAATTTGCTACCGATTTCTAATTAACCTTTGTGAGTTTAATGATCCGACAAGTTTAGTATGTTTTTACGTAGATTACAAAATAGTTTAATATCGTAAGAATGTAAAGAATGTATATCAATTAAAATTGTATTAATTTGTAATTATATTTAGATATGTAAAAATGTGGAATGTGTGTAGTGTAACAACTTTACTAATATTGATAAATACATTTTTTTGATTTGTAGTTTTAATGTTTCTCAATATTGACTTTTCGAAAACGTGAAGTTCAAAAGACAACTTTCCTTTTAGCACCAAAATGAAAGGAAGTGAGTTTTAAATATCCCGTAAATAGTTTTTGCAGCCCATTGAAGAAATAGAAAAAAAAACTTATACTTTCATCTTTATTTTAGCTATTTATTCACTAAAAACCAAAGTAAATATGGAAACTTATCATTCGCCAAGCCAAATATAGCTACCTAATACAGATTTACGTAGGCTGCATAGAAAATTTAGCAAGCGAACACAAGGCTACTATCTACTTGTCGACCATTCGACCAGTCAGTCGGAATGTTGCATTATCCCGCCCTGCTCGATATCCGCCTTAGCACCAAATCCCTGACATTTCGCTCGCTTCCGTAACCCTTGGGCCAGGCTTCAGTGTCAGCGGGGCTTGGGCCATAGACGGAAGCGATTCTTATCACCTATTAATTACATTACAGTGAGAAAATGTTATCATGATTTGCAAAAAATACATGACATGAAAACATAATTTTGAGCACATGTAAATGATTTTTAGGACATGATACCGAAGTTAGCAATAGTTTTGGAGTATATAGAAAATAATTGATAGATTGCTAAAAATCCTTCATTCATTACCAAAAACCTCACACTACACCAAACTCCTATCAAAGAAAACTGAACCCTAAACACTCAAAAACAAAAGCATTAAGAACAAAAGTCAAATACGTCTATCAATAGTCAAGCTGTCACCACCACCCGACCCTCAGCCTTCAAGTATAACAATTGTATCGCAACCCCCCACTCCCCACTCCTGTGCTGCGCGCGCGCAACTCGCCGCGCCACGATCACTTTGCGCACGCGCGCTGAGCTTACGCGCGTATCCGTGTAATATGCGTCGGTGGTGAAGTGGCTGTGAAGTGTACGATATCGATTTTGTACAAAGACCGTGATCTGTGCTTACACTGCGAAAATGAGGTCTTGCTGCGCTGTGGCGCTTCTTACCCTAGCGATTATAACAGGTAAGAAGAAACTCACTGCTTTATAGATATAGATATAGGCAAACTTTTCAGTGTTTTTTTTTCTGTGAAAATTAATTGGTATGTGTCTGCAAAAATGTGCAGTCATCAAGCCAAATGGCTTAGGAAGTGTTAGCCGCACACGACAGCAATTTATAGACGTTACGTAAATCAATTAAAATTGTATGAAATTTTATTTTTTTGCGTTTCAAATCGTGCCAATAAATAAATTGCATTAAATTACGTTAATAATGTGATATTTAAAAAATGCTAGAGTTTTTTGTTTCGTAATATTATTCGTAATTAATGCATTGATCTTTATTTCGGTCATTATCATACAACTCTCAATGCCAACCGATAAATAAATTATTTAAAAAAGACAATATTTCGTAAGAGTCTAAAAAGTTTTGCTAAGATATTTACTTTCGTTTTTATTTGTTATACATAAATTAATTTGAATTTATAATAGAATATTTCCTCTAAATTTTAATCACTTTCATTCTCTAAAACCAGCTGCGCTTGCGCTCGGCGCTCGCGCTGTCAACAGAGTTTTCATTGCGCGCGCGCATGGGAAAATTGGCGCGAGAAAAAAGTCTCGTTGATTTCTTGGGCAATGAATTAAACATTACTGCTAGTAGTACTGCCATACTTTAAGACTTAAGATATACCTCGTTAAATATGTAGGTATTCACATATAGTCAAGAAAACTGTTTTTTTCATCTTACATTTTCTTAAGGAAATATATAAGGAAAAATAATAATTTCGGTGATTTAGTATGAAAAACGAATTCATTAATTAATAATCAATTAGTACATAAAATGAAAACAAACACTGAACTATATATATCGTAATTCATATGCAAGTTGGCAATTAACATCGTATTTTTTGTGTAATCTCCGCTTTGTTTCTATTACGATACAAATACATACTTACGTATGTATACGATAGTTTAGCCGTGGGCATTAGACACGCCAACTGTTCAGTGAAAATATATCATTTATTTTCCTTTTGGCGATTCACTTCTCAATACCAAGTATACTAATATAATAAACAGGAAATATTTTTTGTTTGTACCTTTAAGGCTCCAAAACTACTGAAAATATTAGAAACATTCTTTCACTTTTTTAAAGCTACACTCTTCCTGATTAACATAGGCTATATTTTATCCCGGTGCGGGCAGTAGCTCCCACGGGACGCGAGTGAAAACGTCTAGTAAACATAGGCCTTACTACAAAAACTTGATCATCTGTTGAACACTTGTCTAAAAAAGTGTGGCTGCAAAACGGACCTTATTTCAATGTCATAATCTGTTATTTTTTTAGACAAGTGTTCAATAGACGTTTAAAAGATTTTGTAGTACGACGGATAAAGTCGCTTGTTATGATAGTACATACATACATTATGTAATTGTGATTTGTAGAAAAAGTCAGTTGTAATACATTATCAGGCCATTGACGGTTGTAATGTTTCCTTATGTTTACAGTGTTTTATTGTGCCTTTAATTGTCTAGTTGGTATTGAAAGTTTGCGCGATATATTTGTTGGTTGTTACTTTCGTATCAGTACTTATCTATAATAGTATTATAAAGTTGAAGGGTTGGTTAATTTGAAGAACTACAAGTCTTATTTGAAAAAATCTTTCAGCGTTACATGAATATAAAGAATATAGCCTTCCTTTATTTATCTATATTTATGTAAAAATATGTGAGCATTATGTCTTCTAGTTCAATGACAAAACGCTGAGATTGCGAGCTCCTTTAACGTTAATAGCTTAATAAATAACTTTATAGGTATAATAACAAAGTAATTTGCGCGTCATTCTAAACCTTTTCGTAAAGTCTAGACAGAAGAGGCGTTGTAGAAAAAAACGTAGAATTCCATCAACGAAATATGGTGTTATAAACATAACATTACGAAAATTTATGATCCTCTCAGATAGAAATGCGAAAAAACTTGTATAAATTCTTTAAAAGGTAAACGACATACTGAGTCATGAGGTCCCGTAAATGTTATTCAAATGTCTTTGGGTCAATGTGGCTAAAATGTATTGTTATAACAGTTTTTATACAAAAACACCTCATAAATCGAAAGAGGTTGGTCTAAGTGTAGCACACTTCAAACTTTTAGTCGGTCGATAGTTTTTTTGGCTATCCAGTCTAACCAAGGGGTATCGGGTTGCCCGGGTAACTGGGTTGAGGAGGTCAGATAGGCAGTCGCTTCTTGTAAAGCACTGGTACTCAGCTGAATCCGGTTAGACTGGAAGCCGACCCCAACATAGTTGGGAAAAAGGCTCGGAGGATGATGATGAGTTTGTTTGGGCTCATAAATCTATGAAGGTGACTGACAGTGCGCACGTTACAAAAATCAGATCTTTAGCCGGTATCAGACCGACTGAAAACATTGATTGGAATCAAGATTTTATTTACGAAAAATTATTGCTAACCTTTGGGTCAACTGTTTAATCGGTCGACTGTTTAGTCTGCAGCGTGTAAATACTCTATAGTTTTTTCGTTCATCGTGAGAATCCGGTTTCGACATATTTTTAGTAACATAGATGATGCGTACAAGTATCTTGAAAGTCACACGTCTGTTGAAGATTTTCGTAAAAATATTTGTTCATCTTTTAATTTATTGTTAATTTGAATTGTTGATTTCATCCTTGGTGTGTCTGTGTTCGGTTTGGCGTCTGAGAGTCTCTCTAGAGATTTTTATCTCTGTGGTTTATTGTAGATTCTTACAGCTGTCGTTTGTGTCACTATGCAAGGACACTACTGAAATATGAAGCTTTGAAAAATCGATTTCTTTACAGTGCACCGTTAGAAAATTTTCCTAATACGTTTTGTAGATATCTATTTAGTGGTAAAAATTTATAATTAAATGCAAAAATGCAAAACGTAGCATAAATCCTTGTATTTTCACAAACACAAAAATATTTGACCGCACACACCATTTATAAGCAAATTACACTTATTCACAATTACACCCCGACAGCCTTAGACTCTTTCTACGCATTCTTTCTGCACGAAAATTTTCCGCACTTCACATTCATTTGATTCTCTTGTCACGCTCAAAGCAACCACATGCTTTAAGAAACCACAGTGTATCTAAATTGATATAGCTATGGGCTATTTTTCACCAGTGGCCCAACAAAGCCACAGTTTCTTAATACGCATACAGACATTAGTCTCGTTGTATTGTTATGCAAACATTTTTCTGCTTGGCTGTACCAGGTGTACTGTGAACTCGCACTCGAACACTTTCGCGCGTTTGGTACTGGCAGTGACAGAATGTGTTTTAGAACGCAGAATTTGAAATAAAAATTGATTTTTTAAAATTAGTATACTTTCGTATTTCGAATATAGCCAGTCTGTTTAGATTGATTGTATATTTTTATTTTGTTTGTGCCCAAAGCAAAGTTCAATAGGTGTATACTTTTTAGTTTTTGCTCTACATAAAGTTCAATAGGTACACAGCTATCATTGATCCGTATCAATAGACCAGAAAATATACAATAGAAATATAATATACTACGCTACAACAAATATAACAATAACAACAGAATCTTTATGAAACTGAGTATCAAATAATATTGTATCACAACAGTTACATAAAGAGGTATTAGAGCAAAACTATAAAGTGTCGAGTGTGTGCGACTGTACTAGTTAGTGGCGTTGTCACTTTCTTGTCAAGCTGTATGGTATATGGTGTGGTCACATTGATGTGGTTTATGTGTATGTGATGAGTACGTAACGGTGGGTATGAGGTTTGTAACAGTAATAATTTTGGAAAATTAGCTTTATTTGAGGAAGCAAAAATTGACGAACTTCAACAAATGGCTGAAAAACACCTAGTTATCGAAAAAAATTGAAACGAAAATTTATTTCTCAAATACCTACCATATTTAAATAGACTATGTTAGACCTTTAGATCTGTATATGGCACCAGACTGTACACTATATACTATGGTAAAAGTAAATAGGTACAATGTCACTAGTGGGGTTAGTCTATGAGTTAATTACCTGTGGATTCTGCATATCACTTTTAGAGAAATTGGTTAACTGACTTGGCCTTTTATTACTAAATTTCTACAAGTATCTGTGAATACAACTACACACACAAGTTTCGACACTCAAAATAACTCATAGAAAAGAAAACAAAATGTAAACATGTAGTACATAAACAGCTGCATACCAAATAGAATGAAATCAATTACAATGTTACATAACACTCCCTGTTAACAATGTTATGTGTCTGACCGTACGGAGAAATGTGCACTCATTGTTACGTATCGTCTTAACTTGCGTCGGATACATAATTAAGTTATTGTGATGTTTGCAAACAAATACTAGATTAGTTAGTTGAAAATACTTTAAGTCTCGATCGGAATTAATGCCATCTTATTTAATTATGTTTCAATCATTATCCTATACAGTTATGGGCCACGGAGGAATTGTTAAAGCCCATTAAATATTTCTAAAATAAGGTGGTTATAAGGGTCACTCTTTTCGGGAGTTTATCTATTTATTTTCCTTTAAAAATGCATGAATAAATGGCTCACAAAAGGCCATAAGAATACAATAGACCGACTGCAGATATAAGAATTGATTATTTTTCGTAATTATTGCCTACACATTTTTTACGAAACAAGGATATAGGCTCGGCTCAACCACAGATTCAATTACGTAATAATATTATATTTGTCTAATACCGAGTTAACATGTGGTGTTCGAGGTTTACGGCCGTAAATCCTACAATAGATGTCCAATAATGTCGGTCAAGGCTGCCGGCTGCAGTTTCACAAACATAACATTAGATATTCGTCGCGTGTCTGTCTGTATGTCTCGTCCTAGGCACAGATGGGGGAACAATAGAATGTAGGTCAGTTGGAACTAAAGCGGGGTGTTTTCCGAAAAGATGGCAAGGTTAAGGACAGAAACTTAAGTAACTGTCTATGATTTGAAAAATTATTTTTTGTAGCAAAAATATATGCTCATTATAATCATGAACTAATACTTATAATACCATACTATTCACTCTAGCAATGCAATTAACGCTCATTAATTCTCTAGTTATATGAGAAGGAAATTTTGTGCCCTGCAGTATAACAATAACCTGTAATGTGACAAAAATAAGGACGTAATAATGTAGCACATATGTATTAGAACTTTTACCTTTTGAATCCTTACTAAGAACAGAAGTTCACATTAGAAGTAGCTTTCCGTATAATTTCGTCACTGTGATTCAAAATAAAGTGCAATACAATAAATAAAAGTTGTACAGTATAACGAAATGGTTAGGAATTTGTGACTAAAGATTGTCGAAATTCAAGGCATTCCGAATTCTAGGTCTATTTAGTACCAGAAATAAGTGATTTGGTCTGCATGAAAATGCGAGTTAATGTTGGAACAGTTGACAAATAAATCGTGCTACTTACGTTAAAGTGTAGACAGAAACGAGTGAAATAATTAGTATGAATCAAACATGAGTGAGTTGTGTAAAGCGTTTAGTAGTTTAGCATAGAAGTGCCATTTAGGAAAACTGTTTTACTATGTTGCTTACTTAGTGTTTTATACAGATGCACTTAGTTATGTCTTAGTGCATTTAATGAATAAAAAAGTGTATTGGATACCTAAGTCAGACACACTTAGTCAGAAAGTGCTCGGAAGATTTTAGGAGTCTGTATCTACATTTTGTTTAAAATTATTTTCTTATTATTTCTTTTCAAGTTTATCGATTACTTGTTCTTATTTTAGAAAAATATAATTTATGATTATGATAGAAAAGTTTATGTAATTTAATAACAAGAATAGCAATCACAATTTTTAATGCGCTTTCTTTGTCCAGTTTAATCAAATCTGTCACTTTTTGACAGCTGACATGACTCTGACACAAAATCTCTGTAAGCTCTTGCTTAAACTCTACTTAATATTTTTTATTAAGTTCTTAAGTTATTTCTTTCGAAGTATAGTAGACTGTAATCGTTCATTAACCCCAGTAGGTATACCTATACTAAATCATTTCATTTAAATTATAACACGATCTTATTCTTAGCATTAATTGTAAAATTCTTACAAGACTGTATGTTTGTACATACTTAATGGTCTTCGGAATTTTAGTCAAGTATAGTTAAAGTATTTAACTAACTCTTTATTCATTTAATTAAAGCAAAAGGGCCATGCAATACAAAAAAATTCTTCCTATGCCATTTGAACTGAGAAGAAAATTCCTATGTGCAATTTTATTTCATTCAAGCATCATGATCTAAAGAGGTTATCAATTCTCTTTATATTCGCAACAAAATCCATGTTCTAAGTTTATATTACCCACGACCACCGTATATCTTCGAGCGGTCTGACCTCCCGACCTGACAGTCGTTAGTCAAAGTTAGACAGGCCATCGATGCATCGTTGGCTGTTACAGAAATAGCACCTTTCGCGAGATATAACAGATAATACGATATTGATGGCTGAGCCGCTTCCAGGTGATAGGTTATATCGATCATTGTTGTTAATAGATTATATTGGTAAAAAACGAGTTGTGAGGTTATTGTCCTTAGGATTTTTTTGCATTTTTATTGGCTTGTGTGTAACAAAATATGAATAGAGACACTTTTGTAATTCATTGTGCAAAAATATACTCGTAAATTATAAAAATAATATGCTAGCGATTGCAAACAAAAATCGAAAAGATTTCTTTGAGAACCTGTCTATCAATTCTCATCTCACAATCGTGAATTATACGTCTATTATTTACAAAACACGTGTCGTGAAATCCTTTCGACATACAATGATAATACATATAAATTAGTTATATAACGAACTGCTATATAAAATCGACAGCCGAGACTTATGGCGCTCACGCACATCTGAATACAATATTACCATAATCTTTGTCACTAAAATGTCATGGAGGTCAAGGTTGCATAGAATATTTTAAATTCCATTAATTAGAATAGGAGTAGGTCATTTTATTCACATTTTCCTTATACGCGACCTATTTTATTGTAGAAAAATGGCAGGGTATGTGTAGGAGTAGTTTATTGTATTACTTAAGGCTTTTTTGGAAGAATAATCATATAAAGAATAAATATCAGAGTTATTAACGGTGTAGACAGTTAAGGTCAACGAATCGGCCTCATGGCTACCATGAGCAGATGTCATATTTTATTTTAAAGCACGTGGTGTTGGTTTGATGAATAAAGTCATCAGTGGTTTTATATCAGTAGGTCATAATATGTTTCTGATGACGTGATTATGTAGGTACCGAGTTATATGTATATTTTATTCAGTCAGAAAGTCTGACAATCAGTCTAGGTATCAGGTGCCCTCTATGTCAAGGACTTGTGCTCAGCTACATCAGGTTAGATATTTTTGTGATATCTAAAATGTACTGAAGATTGTGTTCAGTGTACAATGTATTCGTAAAACAATTGAAATACGCCTAATGAATGTCACAGACGCTGTTTATTATTTTCAATTAGCAAAGCTTGCAGGTAATGCGATACTATCAGTCTGATTTATTACATCTAGCTTGCCCTTAGTGTGACCTACTGCGAGTGTATGGCAATGTCTTACTGAACATTATTTTATTCTGCAAAACGTATGTTTTTGAGCCAATAGATTTTAGTTATTGTAGAGTATGTTATTAATAGAGTTTACACACTTCAGATAGGCAGTCGCTCTTTGTAAAGCACTGGTACTCAGCTGAATCCGGTTTGACTGGAAGCCGACCCCAACAAAGTTGGGAAAAGGCTCGGAGGATGATGATGAGAGTTTACACACTTGGAAGTTAGAGTTGTCTGAAGAAGAGACAGATAGACTTTCTGCGAAAAATGGCATAACTAAGAAGGGATTGAATTTTGGTATGACGGTTGATAATGTAGAATGGCAGCAAAAAATATGTATACATTGCACCAACTTCGAATGAAGAACCGATTAAAGCGGTAAGCAGTAGGTGACACTGAAAAATGTAGCATTTTACCGCAAGATGGAATAGGTCCAATGGAAATGAAAAGGTTTACCTATACTGACTTGAAGAATCCAAAATTATAAGTTGTGATTGGAAGATAGTTTGCTATAAAATCTATTATTGCAGCCACTCGTAGGGCTAAAAGCATTTAGTTTATTGCTCCACAGTGTTGTAAACTTAGTTTCGACATGTTAACTTAATTGCTGGAACTTATTTTATTTTATGGAAAGCGGATACGTTCTGGCATTGAAACTTATAGCTTAATGGTTCTGGTTGAGTGCCAACAATACATGGTTAAGTTAACCTTTACCTACTAACTTTTTATATGTTTATCTAGAGTGGATAATACCGGTGTATAAAAGTGTTTCAATTATGTTTTTACTTTTATTCATTTTAACGGCTTTTCACGGTCATATTTTGAGTTCGTCAAGTTTTGCACCGAGGAAGATTCATCAATATAATCAAAAGGTCCTACGTAAAGTCAAGTAACCATCTCTTACGACCTTTAACCTCTAAGACAGTTGCTTTGCAATAGCAAAAATCTTCGACACTGCAATACATATATTCCTTGCAAAGTTATATAATATGTCTAAGTTTGCTTAACATGCTGTCGATAACATTTGCATAAGAATCGCGATCGGCCGATGCCATAAATTGATACTTGCATTATTCGTTAGGCCATGTTTGATTTATTACATTAGCTTTTTCTATGTGGTTTTTCCTTATTCTTTTACTGCTATATATCCTACATGCAGGTGCGGTCAACTTTCCTTGTTTTTCTCCTATACTTAGCTCTGCTGATGACATCTATATCCGATACCTGGCATTCTACCATGTCTTAGGCATAATACCTATTCGTCCCGTTATAAGCCACAGCCTGTTCTCCCTTTACAACTGTAAAATCCGAATTTTGTCTATAAATATACTTTGATATATAAAAGATCTTTTTACGTCTTCCGTAAAATAAAATTTTAATTTCACTATCATTTCAATCCAGTTTATCCAGTATTTATTTTACGATCAATGAACGGGTCGTAAGTTCATAATTTTGCATATTTATCAATAGTGCTTGAGTTAATGATTTCCGTGTAAAAAGATTTTTAAGGTCACCGAAAAACAAATATAGTGGTAGCTTATGGAAGTATTCTAATGTCTTTACTAATATTAGAGGTATACTTAAAGTTGAAGAGTTTCTTTGCTTGAACGCGCTAATCTCAGGAACTACACCGATTATAAAAAAATATATTATCAGTGTTAGATAGCCCATTTATCAAAGAAGGCTATAGCTATATATCTTCCTTTTATTCGGGTGTGCAGATTACGAGGTGCAAGTGAAACCGGTGGAAACTAGTATTGTAGATATGTTTTTTTTGAAACATCATCAATAATGACAAATTCAGAAAATGCTAATCCTCACAAGATAAAGCATTGTATTTACGACACATTCTCATCAAGTTAATGCCTAGGTGTGTAAACGATGATATCATGACACAATAACGCATTGGTTACGATAACCGGCCAGCAACCACGGCGTAGGTTTATTGGTACATAGCAACCTTGTATGTTTGCTATTAATCAATGTTGTATTGTGTGGCACTACCTTATTTACGTTTGTTATGTAAAATGTAGCATATTGTTGAGCCTATTAGAGTTGTACGGCTTTACAAGTCATGTCTATGTGAGGAAGTATGGTTGTTATATCAATTGGTTGGGACTTTCCCATCTTCATATACATAGTTCGAAGAGTTCGAAAAATAACTGTAATTTTGAGGTTCAATTTATTTATACATTTCTAAGTATGTTCCCTATTTAATGTCAGTCAAAATTTCATCGTGCAAGTTTAACATAGATTCCCAAAAATTACCACAATGGTCATTTTTGGGTTTCGTGAAAGAAAATTAATAATCTGTGATCGAGAACTCCTAACTATGAGAATCTCCTGTTTGGGAAGTCGGCTAAAAATATTGGAATAGTTCCGTTCATTTCACATATTATGTTATGAAATGTTACATGTATTACCTACAAGTAAAACAACGACAATAACTCCGCGTTTCTATAATTGCCACCAGCATGATATAGTTAACTAGACAAGCGATCATTGTCCGTTACATAACTTACGTAGTCCGACGTATACTCACGGAATTGTTATTTTTTATATTGTTTCAACGTTCCGCGCACTTTCACGGTCATGAATGGTGCGTCGCGTGGTGACTTTCTTCTGCGCAAGCGCATTCAACAGGTGGTTTCTCGCTGACCGGTGATGCAATGTCACTGCTGCTAATTATTTCGACTAATCATTGCTTGTGATTTGCGTAATCGATTGCGCAATCGTAAATCGATTTTGGTAACAATTCTGAAGTGTTTTTTTTTTCGATTGGTACTTAATTAGTTATTTTTTGCGGAAATCGGAATTAATTTTAAATGATTTTCAGTTTTTTTTTTCTTTATTTTTAAAGTAATATTTCAAACAAAATGTCTTTATTAACTCATTTAACACTTACACAGTTTACAAAAGCACTTAGCGAGTACAAGATTATCTAAACAACCGGTTAAACATACAGCTCAATTCACGTTATCACTTGTGAACTCAACAGTACTTGACAAACAGATGACCCGTAAGTGCTAATGAGGTGTACAGTCGCGCACGGTAATCTGATCATGCGATGTTTGTTCACTCGTATCATTGGTGAGACAACTGCCGGTACCAAAGTGAAGTTGTCAGATTTAAAATTCGAATGCATTTTGTTTTGACAGTTACGTCATTTCAAACCATAGAATATTTTTGCATGTAATAGACGCCAGTTGTTTTTTTTTTACTTTTTTTAAATGAGAAGCCGATTGATACGCCTATTACGATTGATAATTATAATTGATGATTGTTAGTTCAATTCAAGTTTCTTGCTTGTTAACTTTATTAACAGGAAGGTAATCGCTTAGGTCAAATATAATTAAGACTGTTTTTTATAAACAAATATATTATGATTGACGTGTTAAAAAAACTCTTTAACTTTGCGGTATAGGTTTCTTAACAAATAATTCAAAAACATGTTTTATCCAATGATCCGAGTTTCCGCTTAGAATAAAAGATTTTTTCTACTTAAAGATTTAGTAATCCCCATCAAGGTTTTGACCAATGTCAGAATGAATCGTATTTCACGCTGGCATCTATTACATCGTATTTTATTCGTATGAGTACAAGCGCAGAGCCAAGTTTGAAAAACAACAAAAATCAGCCATCTAACGCTAAGTATTTTAAAGCTTTTTGGGAAATGTTAATGGGTAGTATTTAAACGCAAATCAAAAAATATCCTTTTTCTATGCAATAAGATTCCGAATTCCCATCAAAATTACTGATTGCACAGCAAAATATTCAACTCAAAATATCACTAAACACACTACAATTTATTTTCGCAGCGTACAGCGATTTTTCCTAAAGCAAAAGCTTTTTCATCAATGCACAGCTAATAATCTTAATGCACATTATACATGTTAACTCTTTTTCTTTTAAATATAGCTTCTATTTTTATATTATTTACAGCAGTTTTTCTGAATAAAACAGCTTTTTATTAGTCACAGTCATCTTATTATTTATTAATTACGGCATAATGAGATCAGCAAAAAAATATAAAATTAAATACAAAATTGTAATTTATTGAATTATTTATAAGCGTTCACGCTTCCTTTTTTGCCCAATAGGCAACATTTTTAGCTTCTGCAGGTGGCACCACGTACTTGCGTCGGATCGCAAGTCCGATGATATGCTTGCACATACATACTATAGTTCTTAAAAAAAATGGGGCTGGTGCATTGTCAGTATTTCCTTTTAGCATACATTTCATATAAGTAGTCATTAAAAGGCTACTACTATAATATCATATTTCAGAATGTTTATAGTCAGAATCATCTTTTGGCATAGTTTTGGAATTTTTGTTTTCCTGTAAGAAGCATGCAAACAAGCCTGAAGCATACAAGGAGGCATGCAGCATGTAAGCAGGCATGCAACATGGAAGTAAGCATGCAACATGCAGCAAGCATGGCTTCTGTCACGGCTCCGGCGCTGCGGGGCTCCGGCGGTCCCATGCGAGCTTATCGTCGCAGATGATTTTCACGCTCACCACCGCAGCTTCGGCTTACTGGCCGGCAGAGCCGGCCAGCCTCAACCGCGTCGGCGAGCGTTAAAACTACCTGCTCCTCAGCTCGCAGGCCGCCTCGCCCTCCGCGCCTACGCGGTTTTGAATTGCACTCTAGGGGTAGGCAAACAAGACTACGTGGAGTCGGTTTTGCAGCGATTCGTTTTCGTTACTAGCTTCAATTTTTAATACAATGTTTTTTAATTGAACTCTATCTTAATCGCTCGCGCCACTCTGCACTCCAGTGATGAAAAAGCGCGCGAAGCCGCGAACCTTTTCAGTTAATTTGTTCTGGTTTTAGAAATAATGCAATGTGACAGGATTTTTTTGTTATAATAATCATTAAATTGGCCGAGCATGGCTTCTTGAAAATTAAGACAAATGTGATGAATAGGTTTTGTTGTACTTACTGGTTAATATGCGACTGGGATAGTTATTTTGCTATGAAATATGGAAAATTTGCTGTGCAGTCAGTATTAATGCTATGTATGTAGTATTTTTGTACAAGAATAAATTTAACTGTATTGCATTATAATAAAAAAAGCAATGTCATATTGATGTATCATTTCGAATTATCTGCAGTTTGAGTTTTGTTAAACATTTAGTTTATTTGTAGTGAAGTAAGTTATTTGATGTAAAAAAGAATATAAATGATGAGTATTTATTGATAGGCGATTATTTATTTGATATGCAATTTATAATATCCCAATGTGAATTTTAAAATTATTAAACTTGGGTGACTAAATCTAAATCTGACATGGAGCTCCATGCAAAATAATTGTACTCAGTTGCATCCTGTTAGACTGAAAGCCAAGTTGAGAAAAGTCTACACAAGTACACAGATGATAGTTATTTTGAAATTCAATTTGAATTTTTAATTTCCATCACAAAAACCATATCACTAAAATAAAAAAAACATGACAAGTATTCTATCAAAAACCGAGTACTATAAATATGCAGCGTCAGTGAGAAATCGCCCATGTGTGCGATACGGCGCGAGCGCAATGTACCAGTGAAATGGGTACTTTCGCATTTCGCCCGACGCCTTACGTAACCGAGATGTCGTCTAATTACCTCATGTGTGAAGATTTTTGGTTCTTATGTATTATTGAGTGGCGGAATAAATATCCGGATTTGGTAGAATATACTCTATAGTGGTAGGCATCACTCATTATAGTATTCACCTATGTATATGGGCCAAGGGCGGATCCAGCTTCGGCGCCAGGGGGGGGTCACACAGTCGTGATCAAGTCACAAAAAATATTATATTGTAGCTTTTACTTCTTTTAATATTAAAAGTAGTAGTAGGTATAAAAACAATAAGCGCGATCGTAGCGAGCTTGAAATTTTTACGAATGATAAGAAAAGTGTTTTCATGTAGAAAATGGGCCGCGCAGAGTGATTGCAATTTCTGGTACTTACGCTACGCACACGTGCCAAACAAAAAAGCGCGAGCGAAGCGAGCGCGAAAATTTTTGTTCAGGTCGAGGACTAAGGTTAAAAGTGTTTTTATGTAGAAAATGGTCCAAGCTGTGCGAACGCGATTTCTTCGACAGAACCACAGATGGGAAATAAAAAAAAGCGCGAGCGAAGCGAGCGCGAAAATTTTTATTCAGTTCGAGGACTAAAAGTAGATGAAAACGCTTTCTTGCTGTATAACAAATATACAGCACAAATACAAGAAAGCGCGATCATAGCAAGCATGATTTTTTTTAGTTTGAAGACTAAACGTTTGAAAAGTATTGTGTACGCCGAAAAGGGCGCGTACGTTTTTTATTGCAGCAACAGTAGGTAAAACATTTTCTGTGAAAACTTCAATTGTCTTCCTATTGGTAAGGGTTCATGAGATCAGGGCCGTCTCTAGCCCATGTAGCGCCTGGGTGCAATCATCACCCAAGCGCCACCTATGTATCTATTGAAAGATTTTGAGTAGTACATATTGATCGAAGTACTTTAAAAGGAATATAAATAAGAACGTTCGAAAGAAAGTCACTTTTTTGGTAGGTAAAGGACTTAAAAAAATGTTTCCAAATCATTGTAGGCTTAAACTGTTGGCCAGATTTAAGTTATGAAAGTCGAGACAGGACAACGTAATTGTAAAAATTAGCGCGAGCGAAGCGAGCGCGCAAATTTTTTAATTTTGGGACACAAAAAGTTCGTAAGTTTTTAAAAAAGAAGAGCAAACTGTTTTGTTTTTGAGGACGCCATTAATATATTTTTTTGCTAAATTTTACTTATGAAGCTATCAAGGCAAGGCGTATATAATATTGCGCGAGCGAAGCGAGCGCGAAATTTTTTGAGCCTACGACACAAAAGCACCTGATTAAGTACATTGTAAAGCAACAAGTAGCCGCGAGCGCAGCAAGCGCGAACTTTTTTAAATTATTTGTTTGAAGACTCACAAATCAGACTGGGAATTACGTACAAATAAAAAGGAACCGTGATTAAAGCGAGTGCCATTTGTGTTCGTTGATTCGGTGCGTCAATAAAAATAATAAGAATCAGAAATACAGTACAGACATAGTCATTTACTCGCGAGCGTAGCGAGCTAGAATTTTTTCACTTAGTTGGAGGATGTTAAAAGTTAAAAATAATCAAAATGATCAATCCAACAAAGCGAAGGCGACTTTTTTGTCAGTATCATGATACAATGTGGAACTTTCTTATCGAACGGGTGTAATTTCTTCGAAATTTCCTGGTGGTGGGGCGTCCCGCGGCGCCCCTGATATCGAGGCGCCCGAGTTATTCGCACACCCTGCACCATAGGTTAAGACGGCCCTGCATGAGATACAGCATGTAGGTAATGTAGACAACCCAGACAGTGGATTCTTAGTAACACGGTCCCGTTTCCTCCTTTTGGGTACGGATAAAGAGTAAATAAAGAATAGAGAGCGAACCTCTCTACTCTCTCTACCTGTAACTATGTAGGTTCCTACATACCTACCTATTCATTCGGAATAAAAATTATCTTATACTTATAACAAAAACATAAAACATCGTGTTTAACCATTTCAATTATTGGTCCTCTTAGGTCCTGGACCTGGCCCAGGGGGGGGTCATGACCTTGTGACCTACCCCCTGGATCCGCCGTTGATATGGGCGGGCCGTTGTAAAAAACAATTGACTACACATGATTGAACAGTCTTGTTTGGTCAAAACTGTCACACACATGATATATTATGGATGAATACAAAGGACAATGGGCGATTCCGGTCCAAATGTCCACCACGAACGAGACCTATATTACTAGATAGCCCGTTAAATATAGAAAATTTTTTGTTATGAAAGTAAAAAAAAATATAATGCCAGAAAAAAGTTATAGCAAAATCAAATACAACATTTTACAGATTTTTTCAATTTCATTTTTTCAATTACTTTTCGTGATGTTCGATTTTCGTACTTTCTGTAACTTCTGACAAAATAGAATTGTTCATTATTAGAGAGAAGACACCACCAGTTAATCTTTTACGTAGCTATCTAAATATCGCCATTTGTAGAATTAAGTTTCAATAATTTAATTCAAAAATCTACAACTTATCTAATGCATTAAAATGTTTTGATCGTTCCAATAGAGTCGAAATGTTTGCACGAATTTCATATAAAAATTTAAATATTGAAACACGATTTTATTTGCGAAGAAATATTACGTTATAATGTCTTAATTAAAAAGCAATTTGTTGCCATAACTTTCGTTCACAAAACGTTATGTAGAACGGAGCCAATATTTACATGAGTAGTCTATCACAGTTTCCCAGTTCACCTTACAATTATCTAGTTCCCAGACACGCTGTACTCTGCATTTCCCACCGTCTGGAAGTAGATATACAAATACAGTCAAAGTATCAATCAAGATGCTTCTTATGGCACTTCCTACGTTAAGCAATGCTTGCGTAAGTAATTAGTCGTAACGTATGTATTCCTACAGATTAATAAAGGAAAGAAAGTGTCATTTCTTAGGAAGGAAGCAGTTTACTGGCCTCGGTAATATATGCACATATTTGTGGTACAATTGGCGGTAAGTAGTTCATGTTATATTTAGGAAGGAACTGTGTTCCGTAGGATGAATTGTTCCTTATTTTGATGGTTTTTCTTTACTTATCCAGGGGAATGGTATGTTTTGGTGGAATGGTATTAGTAGTGCTTCTAGGCTAATTATACTCGTAGTTGTGAGAATAGTTCCGTGCATTTGTTTTTTCCTTTTATGTTAAAATGGTATTGAGATTGACTGAATTTTGCGAAGGATGAAGGATAGTTTTTTCAGGAGACACAATTTTCTGACCTATTTGAAAATAGTGATTCTGGTCATGCATGCAATGTATTCAAAGCAAACTAATTATAATTTAAAACGGCGTTCTTTTTTTCATAATACCAAGGCCTGATCATGAGCATAGTTTCTAATGTAACAGTTTAAAGAGCTTGTAATAGCCGTGGGTAGAACACAACAACTCAATTAGCGAACAAAGAAATTAGAGATCCGTGTCTTACCGTGAAATATTGCACATTGTGTAAAAAAGCGTTTTGATCCGGATCATAATAAATCAAGTTACACGATTATTATGCATATGAAAAAGATATCAAATTCATAAACTATAAGATCGATTATTAGAAAAATTATGTTGGATTCTTTCTTCAGCAGATAGGTTACACCTATGTCATTGTGTGTTATTATCTTTAATGTAGACAATATTTCTAGATTTTTTTTATTATTTTATTGACCAAAAGTTAAAATGAGATCGATGAATAGTATTAAGCTTGAAAATACTCTATGTATATGACAACATGAAGATATATGTATTATATACCTTCTGCTCTGTTATAGTAATTAATGATAGCCATTTCTTTATTTATTTTCAGTTAAACGTTTCAACCTTTTCTGTCCAAGAAACATTATTTATCTATCTACAGGATATTTTTTTACTTCCATAACGGTTTGCGGTATATTTTTGCTCTTTGACCCATACATGTATTTGTTACTCATAGTGTCAAATATTAACAGAAACATATAATTAATTAGTTTTATTGCCAATAATAATTTATTAGCGTTGCATGATTTAAATTGTAAAATAGATGTTATTGACTCTTGAACTTACGATCTTGATTTTTTATTTAGTTTTGTAGAATTGACGAGACAAATGTATAAGTATTGGATGTAGCTCAGACCACCCAGACATATACATTTAAAAAAGAAATAGAATTGTTTTTGAATCCTTTAGTCTGATTTATGGCTTGCATATATTTTAAGTTTATCTGCCTTGTCAGCCAACAATTGAATATCCGTAAGATCTCTTTCTAATAAAACTTGCGGAAAATAAAAAGTATAAACTTCAATCTTTGCATCTACAATCACCTATCAAAGATGAAAACCACTTAATTATATGCCATGACTTATGAAACAGCGCCGAAGAAATGTGACTTGCGCTAACAAAACTATGAAGAAAGAGCTCACTCACACATACACATGCCTAACTACGCGAATGTGTGTGTATGCGCTTGCGACGCGATGTCGTTGCGTTTTCACCTTGTTGCAAACTGGAAGTGTCGGTGCGATATAATAAGCGTGATTTTTCCAGGGAAACTTAATTTTCAACGAGTTTGTTACGTAGTGCGTTTTTATGACTTAACTAGCTTTGTTTATAAAAGTGAGCAATTTTGTTCCTGTCTCAAATGGGGAAATACATATGAGTAGATTTGTAGATGATTAAAAACATTCAAAATTTCAAACTTAAAATCATTTATTTCTGGTAAGTGCATCGTAAACTTTAAAATACTCATTTATAAATAAATAAGTGAAGAAACTAGATAAGCTACTAAATTGTGCGGAAAACAAAAGTTGTCCAAGGTTACATTTTTGCGTATGTGGTCACAGCTAAACGATTGATTTATATAGAATTGCTCTACAGTTGAGACATACTGTCGAAATTATTCCAATAAATATGTTGTTTTGAATTAAATCGGGTCTAGACGAGTCTATTGCATTTTAAGATCTATGATTTTTGAAGTAATATCAGATGATATTTATAAAGTTTCGTAATTATTGCTATGGTTAAAGATCATACTATGCTTCTTGTCATTTGCAATGAATTTGAAGTAAGTTGACATATGTGCATATTTATTTACGCATAAAGTAACTTTCTAGATGTTTAAGATGCTTCATTAGCTAAATGACATATTAATGGTGTGCCATGCATTCATGATGTTTAGAGTTTTCTTTGTATGGTGTTAAATACCTCCATAAACTCCATTTATGGGTGCTTCTAAGTCCATTTAGAAAACGATGTGTGAATATAATTAATTGAAATGTATTCTTATAGTCTACTAAACGGCTATTGTGAATCAGGAAATGACATATGGATTCAAAATCTGCAACCGTTTGAAATGTAGAATATTTTATAATTCTATTAAAATGCGTTTTTTTATTTGTTACACTTTAATAGTAAAACTAGATTACCTTGTGGTTTATTGGCAGGTGATTACTTTAGACTTTTTAATGCGTTGATTACGAAACGTCGTATATCGTCTTATGGCCATGTCACTTATCACTATCTGTCTCCTGGTTCGTCTAGGAACCTTCAGAACTACTATCACTTTAATATATAAACTTTCTTTCTTCCTGGATTAGATCGCTTTTTTCATTAAAAACTGCACATAAATTTACACCAGCTGCCAATTTTAGTGTAGGAAGTGTATTTGTTAGTGAGTGAATTGTGTAATATAGTGTCACTCGCTTTTGCCAAACGAGTCTTTCAGTGCGTTCAAGTATGTACCAGTTGAGTGAAGATTATTAAGGATCTAGATTCTGGTTGAGCAAGGAATTTGATAAGTAAGCAATTGACGGTATACCTAATTAAGTTTACAAATTGTGTCTGTTGATAGGTGAAATCGTTGACCCCTGAATATTCCAGGATTTCCACGAAAATCATAAGTTGGTTAAAATAAGATAACGGAAGAATTGGAATTGATACGTAAATATACTGTTAGAACCAATCCGGTTTGGTGATCGACCGCCCTGGCTTTAAGTCATTCGGTCATATTGAAATTATGTATATTGCTTTCTTTTTGCGCGAATTATAAAGTATAGTAAATAACTCTTATGCTCATAGCAATAGGATTGATTATACAATGACAAGTGGATAAGAAAGATCTTTCGAACTTTCTTCAGTATTCGAAAATATTGATCGAGATGACGTTTTTTAAGATATGCACAAACTCTTATTTAATATGCGTTTCAAGTATGATTTGTCTGATGTTGTAATATTTTTTGTGCATCACAGCTAATAATTTATTTTACCGATACATTCGAAACATTTGCAAATCGTTCCGTCTTTATATGGAGATGATGCAATTGTTAAGAAAGTCTCGTTTATTTATGATACGTCAAATGTAATCACAGCTTAAAGTGTACAAAGATTTCGTCGATCATGACCGTTGAAATTCTGCATACTTAAAATTTCACATGTCCTCAAAAATAAAAAAAAGAACTTAACTTCTAGAAATGAGGTGTCATTTCCATTAATTCCTTCTCCATTTTTATACACGAATTTACATATTTATTTAGCTAAATATAGGCAGATGTACAGTAAAAAAATTGCAATCAAAAATGTACCAAGTAAATGTTGCAAACTTGTTCTACTTATTGTATGAGTTCATCAATTAGTCGGGTGTTGCTAACCTAACTCGCTTTGTTTCACACTCTCACAGGTCGAATCCGCACTCACTCGAATCCGCGCAATTATTTTTCTTCTCACAGAATGTTGGTCACCCTACTAAAGTTACTGGTGATGAGTTTTTATATTGCGACAAAGGACAGGGAAGGACTTGGTAGAAGGGACTTTTTTCAGTAATGTTCATTACTGAAATAACATTGGGTTACTTTATCACATTCATGTTTAGACTAGTATTTAAAGAGGAAAGATTTAATTGTTTGAATCGATTAGGCTCCGGAACTACTGAATCGATTTGAATAATCCTTTCACTATTAGGATTATCTACGTTAAACATTTTTTTTATCCAGGTGTGGTAAGAATTGTCTCCGGGGCAAAGGTAAAGCCGCGTGAAAGAGGGCCTAAAAGTAATTCTGGTATTACAGTGCAGGTAAAGACACATTAAGCTGCAAAACCTAGCAAAAATCACACTAACAAAAAAACCTGACGCAATTACAAAAAAAAAAACAATACTTTTATACCAAAAATTGCGGTAACAAAGCGCGCTCAACATTCACATTTAGCACCCTTGACCAGCCGTTCACTTCGGCCCTGGCGCAAGTGAACTCAAGCGTTTCCCATAAGAAATGTGCCTGCAAATTGCCCCTCATTTGTCTATGGATTATGTGGAATTAAAGTGAGGTAACTAAAGCCTCTTTGTTGTTGGGTAGGCTGTATTTCGTGGAGCCAAGCCTTTTAGGACTTAATAGGCTCTAATGTTGCTTTGATTAGAGAATTTAAGTTGAAGTAGTAATTGAATTTGAAATTAATGTTGAATTTTGAAGTCTTACACACGGATAATTTTTGTAGGTTTTTCACACGCTTTTATTAGGTCGCCCTGGATGTAACTTACTATATCACTATCAAAGGTCACTTTAAACATCGTCCAAGGATCGTCGCATCATGAAAATTGACAGCTGTATGCAGTACTATAGTAGTATAGTAGTACAGTACAATAATATTATGCTTTTTTCACACTTCTGATGATGAAGACGGAAAATATGAACTGAAACTTCATGATGGAAAATCGTATCATAGCTGTGTTTAGATTTAGTAGAAAAGTCTTGTAATGATATTCACGTGCATTTATAAAAGCTTGTTTTTCTAATATTCTTTTGACAAAAGATTTATAAATAAATACCTTGTTTACTGACCTCCTAATTCACCGAAGATAATGATGATACCTTCAAGCTAACCAGATTATAATCAAAGCTACTTAGCAAACAGATTGGCAGTAACATTATGATGTCATGTTTACTCTCCGCTTGTACCTACTTACGATACCCACTGCAACTAGGTGGTTGCACTAACCACAAATCGTACTTATTTATTTCTATATTTACCCGTTTGTGTAAGTGGTAAGATTCAATTAGTAAACATGATATATTTTACTATTAATTTACGATGACTTGCAACCCCTTCCTCTGAGCCTTTTCCCAATTATGTTGGGGTCGGCTTCCAGGCTAACCGGATTCAGCTGAGTACCGAGTATCAGTGTATTATGATGACTTGCACTATTTAAATTAAACTAAATCCACTCTATTTTCATTTGTCAAATCGACGATTAGACCAGTAAGCGACGAGTATAGGCTGGTTATGGGTCGTTTATCGTTATATTTAAATGGTGCAACTGGGTCTTACTCTGATAAACAAAAGAATATGCTTTCTTACAAAGATCTTATATGACTTTATTTCACTTTCTAATAACGGCCTTTTGTTTTTGTTACAGGTAAAATACTTGACTGACGTACACCCGTGAGAGAAAATTTTAAGAAAGAATATAAAGGTATGATGATGAATGGAAGGAAAAATTTCGTATACTTTGGTAATGTCACCATAATTAAGTAATAAGTATTATGGGCCTTAATTTCGGTTCTCAGGAAAGAAAGTGTAAGTTTCTGTGAGATTTTAATACGTCATTTCCGTTCAGAGGGTTGAAAACCGATTTCGTTTCAGATTTACATACTTTAATAACCTCTAAAAGTTCGCACCACAAAACTTTGCAATTCCGAAGTTAGCCACTTGACGCATGCTCAGTACTATTGTCTTCATAATTCTTATGAACATTACGAAACCAAAGGTAGCTAACTTCGGACAAGCAAATCTGTACTAACAATGATCAAAAAATCAAGAATAGCTAACTTCAGTATTGCGTTTTTTTGAGTTTTTTATTGATTTTGATTAATGACTTTAAAAATGTCTTATATGATATTTAAAGTATTACATAAGCGCCCTTTAGTGTCTCATGAGGCAACGGCTACATGTCTATTTGAGGTTAAAGTTCACCTTACTAAGCAATGAAAATACTCTATTGAATATTTCTGTTGTATGCCGGAACATAAATATCATACTGTTTAGGAAATATATCTTTGTTTGTATCGTTTTTGGTCTTTAAAATTTAATTGACGTCGGCTCTTCAAACAGCACTTTAGGTAGGGTCTATTTATTATCCAATTTTGAAAGTTTCTCAAAAATTTTTCCTACACGCAAACGATTATTTTTTCTTATTTATACAGATATTTATGCCAAGAGACATGTGAAAATAATGAATTTATTGATATCACAAGGTAAATTACTCCTGCTATTCAAGCTATCCAAAGATACGGAGATACATAATTGTGATAGACAGATGTATATTATTAATGAGTCAGTATCCATTGGCTTCATTTCATAGAAACCTCAAAAAATACAAATTAATTGTATAACAAAAATATCTCCCACGTCATTCACACGGCTACGTACAATGCGTTACAAACATACATACGTTGTTACAAAACCACAATTTTCCCATCTTAAAGGTTAATAGTTCTTTAAGATTATCATTTAATAACACCTTGTGTTATTATGTTAGTGATGCAATTAGGAAGACGCACTATTTAGTAGGTTGTTTGTAAATAAATTGATATTTTGTAAGCGAGTGTCAGTGTTGCAAAGTTTTGAGGAAAATTGGCGGGCTTGTGGCGACATGTGGTTCAAATGTCATTACTGTGTTCTATATGGTGATAAGTAAAAGTAGCTTTATGGGAATTTCAGAAATTGAAGCTGAAAAACCTTTGAGAGTTCTCCACGCTATACCATAGGTATCTACATATTCCTACAATCATATGGACGGACATATACTGCATATTTTACGTATAAAATCAATGCACAGTCACGTCTATTAAGTAGAAGTTATGTTAATTGTTAATTATGCTTACAAGCATCCTCACGACAAATTTCAAATTGCGGCGCACCTATATTTTGTAACAGAAAATTGAATGATAAATAAAACACATTTCATAAATTAATTAAGTAAAACTCTAAAACACTGAAATGAGAAACAAATGAATAAAACATTTTTTGAATTAAGAATACACGAAAAAAATACATTAAATAATCCTCTTCCTTTCATTTGAACGATAAAACGGAACGTACACTAAATGTATTCACATTCTCCGAGTAAATGTTACTTTCATTCAGCTTATCTGCATTTTAATGTCAAACCTCGGGGTCAATGACACATTGACATACGTCAGTGTGTGCATAACATCATAAACGTCAAGTCTATAAACGTCATTTTATTTACGAAGTTGTAGTATTAATTGAATTAGTTATGCGTTAGAAATTCGCTTTATTATTGGTTTAATAGCTTAGAAATTGTACTGTAATGCCTTGTAAACATAGGTTCAATTACATTACGTTACATGTAATTTCACTCACATTGAAGATATTTGTTAGCTTTGAAGATTGTTTAAATTTCAATTCATTTGTGAAAAGATACAGTTCGTTGTCGAATTGAACTTTCAATTAACGTCAACTTTTTTGAGACACCTTATTTATTTTCTTATTTTTTTGATGCCAATATCAAAACCTTTAACGTCAGTATACAAACATAGCCTACATGATCATGATAACTTACTACACACACATCTGGAATGTACAAAGTTTTGAACATAACGAGTAGGTGTTCCCAGCAGTTAGACTGTAGAGTGTAGGTAATCATAAATCATTTTGCAATAGATCACAGCTACTTGTTGACGCCATATTGTATGCACTTGCATTACCCCTACTGCACTTTGATACTTATGCAAGTTTGAAGTGACAGCGGGTTAGTGCAAATGCACTTGGACAACTAAGTTATAGCATATAAGTAGGTAAGATGTAGGTTTTAAAATAGATGATGAGGCATTTATTAAATGTAAAATGCTTTGTTGCTTGCAGCCTATTTAAGAGTTCATTTGGTACCTGATTAAAATTATTTAGGTATTTGCTCTTGACAAAAGTAGAGGTATAATTATTATATAACTTTAATGATAAGATTTCCTGAATCAAAATTAAACACACCAATAATTCAAAAAAATAAATAGTTTTTTAATTCATCTGAATTTGAAATTGTAATTTAAATTGGGAAATAAAAAATAAAACTGCACGCTACTTAATTCAATTTTGATATTTGAATAATATTTATGTAATCATTGCAAATAACAACATTATGTTGGAAATATTAAAATTATAAAATCAATTTTGCGAAAATATTATTTATTGATCATATTTAGATCCTTTTAAAGCTTATATCTTGCATCTAATCTAGCATAACATTTCGTAACTAATCTACAAGAAATAGCCAGTTTCCATACATTATCGAGAATTGAGCTCAAATACATGATCACATATACTCTGATTATCTGTTCCTATCCAACTTAGCTTAAATTGCAAAGTTTAATCGAATTTAAGAGTATTTGCAAACTGGTCACACGTTAATTTTAAATTATTTAGAATTACGGCTGAAATTGGCATTTCAATTTTAGTTAGTTCATTATAAAAAGGTTATGAAATTAATTTAAAACATGTTATGTTCCTTATTACACTTTAAAAATCAATCTGGTATCACCTTGTTGAGGAAAAAAAATGAATTATTAAGCAAGCCTGGAACTTGACGTTTGAACTACTTCCAATAGGATGTAAATTATACGTATTTAGAATACAAACCTACCGTAATACGTACTGTACAAACATGACATAATACCCTAGAAAGCTAACACAACAACATATAAACAAATTATAACACAACGGTCCTATTTATAACACGAACCACCGCGACTAAAATAAATTGTAATTCAGCTCACTTCAAAGGAAAAGAGATTTTTAACTATGCAATACTACGTACGTTTAAATTAGGATTCCATACAAACTTTGTTATGAAATCGTATGTGATTCATACAATCCACCTTTGATAATGTAACCAACTGGATACGCCATTGCTCTACTTTTCCGTTATGCCAAGCCATAAGCGCTGCCGTTCATTACGTGCCTATGTTATGTCCGTGATTTGCTATTGTTAACCATCTTCCTAAAAAGAGGAGATGATCAATCCGGATGTTTGTATTTTATTTAAGGAGATTATTATAAAACTCAAAACTCAGCTCAAAACCATTACACGTCAAAAGCACTTTTTTCACTCCGTCACCTACCGTATGGCACAATTTTTCGCAGCAATTTGTTTATGGCGGTTCCGTTTATTTATATGCTCTAAGCATTGTAAATACAATGTCTTCTAACGCACTCATTCAAGGATGTACCTATGTAGTTTGTTACATTGAGTGTTGCGCAACAGTTGCGCCACAGTAACACGTAATTTCGTGAGAATAGGTATTCAGTGACAATTAGTATTCATTCGATGGTTATTTGTGGGTCATTTTGATGTTTAAATAATAATTATTTGTCTGCCCTTTTCAAATTATTTGACATCGGCATATAAGCTTAGTGATTGCAATTATAGGTACTTTGTTATATTGAGTGACTGCATATTCGATCTTTGTTGTCTACAATTGGGTAACAAGACAAAATGATAGGTACTGCATGTCTAAAATATAATATGTAATACTGGCTATCGGAATTATTGGGGTTCTGAAAACTGCAGTTGATATTTAAATTGATAAGTAGTTAACTCTCTTGGTGCAATGTGGTGGTTATACCGTCACCTGTTGGTTGCCAGAATCTCGTCTTTCAGTAGGGTGCATCACGGGCATTTGAGGTTGGCAATTGGGGCCGAATGTAATTGAACTGCCCTTCTACACTTAGAGTCGTTTTTAAACCTCGTGTTTGATATCTTGCATCAGTATGAACATAATATAACATTCACCCATCACATCTAAAACGACATACCATCTTAACACACACACACACACACACAAACACAGTATTGTTTCAATTCCGACTCGTGACAAACTATCAGACAAAAACGCACCAACTGATTACCTCACACACTTCGGAACTGTGAGAAATATTGTATGTATCCGGTGCTTATAAACAATAGATATGAACAATAGGCTCTCTAGCTCAAATCTAAGTTTTTAAGCCTTAATTGTGGTTACGGAAGTCGTGTATTGTTTTGTGCATATTTAAAATGACTTATGAAAATACTAAGGAGTCTGTATTTGATTGTATGGTAGATGACGTATGCTATATTGTAACCTAGCCAGAGCTTTCACCAGTCTCAAAGCCACAAATTCGCATACTCCGATAAAAATTAGTCTGCCTCGATAAATGGACTATCTAACACAGAAAGAAGTTTTCAAATGGGTCCAGAACAGATTAGCGCGTTTAAGTAAATAGACAAACTATTCAGCTTTATAATATTTTATGAGCGACGAGGGTGCTAAAGCTTTGACCTCACTGCTTATTTTGACAGCAGAGTTGGTTTTCACAAAGGGTGACCACAACATGCAAACATTCAAAGTAAAACGCAAAGACTTTCAATCATTCAAACACCGTCGTACAAAGTAAACCAGTCTATAATTAACCAGAGGAAATCAACTCCCCGTACCGTTCCGGATGCCTACCATACGAAACTGTCGTTATCGAGATTAAGTTAATCGATACTAATAGCACTAGCACATCACTAGTGGCCACTCTACCGTGACCACAACCATCCATATTCATCACTGTCTGTAGGAAAATATTATCGACATAAACATAGGAATAAATGATTTTGTTTATGTTTGCAAATTACCGTTTCGACTGAATCTTCGCACATATTGGTTTAAATACAATTACTGGTAAATAACATTAGATTGTCGTTATGTCTTCGTCAATCATTTGGAGCTGAGATATGTGCAAATAATAATAATAATTGTGATTGAAGATCTTTGTTACCTTATAATAATGTAGGTGTGAACATTTTAATGTTTTTTAATTTGGAACACTGTAATTAGTGTTTGAATTCAGAATGTCATAGCTAAGCAACATTTTATGACTTTAGAACATTGATCGTCCATTGTTTTGAAATTGATTTGGTAAGGCAAACGAAACGATAGCATTTTGTATGTAATTAAATGGAATTAGGTATAGCCAATCTTAGATGCAGCTCTGTCTTCTAGTAGGTATTTGATCACACACGAATTCGTAATTTAAATGCTAATTGATTCCAACACGAAAAATTATATATTTTTTGGTTTGTCATAAGTAATTATCAAAAAATCTATAAAAAATATAATTAACCAGGAAATGCAGTATTTCTACTACGCAATAAAAATACAAAATATCAGCAATTAAATAAAATTTAACAAAATATTCAAAAAAGAAAACAGCAGTAGCTTATATTCGTGACTGAGTAATATTGTGCAATCATTTGAATTAGTTTACTTTTAAAACTTAAAGGCACACGAATTTGATTCCAGCCAGTTTTTCCTTTTATAGAAAAACCGGTTAATTCCACTGGATTTGCGAATAAAATCCGGGTCAAAAAGGTTGATAGTGTTTCGACAACATATAAAAAACTTCTACGGTATATACCAACATGTATGGTGAAAAACACTAACCCAATTTCAATATACCCGAGCAAAAACTCTAATTGCACACTTATTCACTCCATTAACTATCTAGTTAACGCCTTAACCACGATTATCAATTTACGAAGTTTATATAACGATTTACAAACGCACCTTTGCAAAATCTTACTCCTGTCATTCGCGTAAAGCTTGCTTAATGAGACATTTATCAAGTTGTGACACACTTTGTGGGTTATAAATAATTATTCATAGCCAAATAGCCACCCACGTGATTGTCACGGACCTCTAAAATACGGCTTAATAGCCAAGATTGTTAAATAATGCGATATAGTATCCTAAATTATGCGTGGACAGCTCAATGTTTGCGGGGCTATTCTGTAGTGTCGGCTACTAGAGTCACTGTCTTGTTGTCTCGTACTCTCATATTGAAGATGATAGAGGCGGGAGATAATCAGGTCTGATGTGAAATAGAATACACCCCTTTTTCGAACAATATTCCTTGGATCATTCGATTTTTGAATCGCATTGTTTGTGTGAAAAAGACGACTATCGTTTATGAAAGGGATCAAATAAGGAATGACTTTTTTCGATTTTGGAATATGTTGTGTCATTGTTTAATTAACAGCTTTTACTCTTCATTACTTAGGTTTAACTGTCATTAACAGTTTTAGTCGCTTCCACATCATTAAGCACAAATTGCTATTTGACCAAGGCCCACTTAATTATTCGTAATTAATGTTCACACGTGTAATTTACTTTGACATTAGCACTTTAACACGTAGCAAAGTTAATTTATGTTCAGTACACAAATGGACGAATACGCCATTACGATCGTCCATTATAGTAAGACTTATTTAATTATAAGTTTCTGCGAGAATTGAACGGCAAGTCTAAATTAAGGCGTAAAGGTCAACCGGCCCACAAGATCGGTCATCGCCTTAGCCGCTCGACGGCTGCTTCCAATATCATATCGCAGTAGTAATTTCACATCACAGCGACATACAAGTAATGTCACATTCCTATCTCAAGTAAGCAAAAACAACAGATAGACAGAATATTGGGACCGGCCGTTAGTATGCCCCGCGGGTCTACCTACTTCATAACCAACGTAACAGTTGATAAAATCTAGGTTTACACCAAAATGGTCACAATAACCAGTAAGATGGTTTGTATAAACCGGTAGGCTTACTCTGGTTTTGTAACCCGATTTTGAGTTGAACAACATTTTTATGATGTAAGAAATACTATCTGTTTATAGCGAAAATTTAATGAGCTGCTAAGTACTTAAATTAGGACATGAGCGGCGTGTTTTTGTATCGTAACTGGTTTTGGCTAAAATTGTAAGAGTTTTTCCACACGACAGTTACGCTGCGTGCTGTTGACGCGTAATCTTAGGTCGCGTGTACACGGTGCGAGTAGCTTGCGCATGTTGAGGCACATGCTCAGGTTACATGCAGTTTAAACATGTGCTGATCCAGCGACTCGTGCATGTACCAAAGCAAATTACCCACCCGCGTGCTGTTGCGTCCGCGAGGGTCATATGCGCGTGTTAACTTGCTCCAGCTACATGTACCGTGTAGACGCACCCTTACGGTAAGCGCTCTCGACGCGTAATCCTAACGCAACTAATATTTACCTATGCACATGCGTTTGAAGGCTGGCAAATACTAGTAATGCATAGTTACGTGGATACAGATGCACTATAGATAATTTTAATGGGTAAAACACAGTGTGTTAGGTTACATCGACATGTAGCATGTTTTGTTAAGATTTTTAATGACGGATTACGCGCGTAAAAGACGATGAGTTTGTGAAGGCTCTAATAAAGAAAATCTAAAGTTTACCTTTACATTTCTTTACTAACTTTTAGTATACATAATAAAATTGTGCATTTTATGTATATTTTTGCCTTAGTATAAAATTATAGGTAACTTTTATGAATTTCTTGCACGTTTTGTAAGTTATCAAAATGTGTCTGCAACACATAAGGTACTACTTACGTATATAAAATACGACGTACATATAAATTACTGCTATATTTTACGACTTGTCTTGCAAAACAAATAACAAGTAACAACAGCTAGTAATGCCGTGAAAATCAGCCAAAGGTCACGACAGAAGGTCACTTAGTTTGCCCTTTGAAATTGAGAGCAAAGTGCAATCTCTAAGTAACTGTAGGTAGAATATTGACGCCGCGATTGATGTGTCCAATCAAAGCAAATTAGGCTCTTATTGTGTGTTACATTAAGTTGCAATTTGCGTGAAATTAGAATTATGTCAAAAAATAGAACTATGTACATGTGTATGAGGTGAATTTTTTACATATAAAATATATTATAGATAGTTCAACTCAGATTTGCGCGCGGCCCTATGTGTGCGTCGGCTTGTAAATATACAACTTTCATTCGTGTGACAGTGACGTCGTCCGAGCATGACGTGTTCTTATCACTTTTTCTTATGGGTACAGTCGTTTACGAAAATACTAGTTATTCACGGAGAAATTATTAAGGAGTCAGATAAAGCGTTTCAAAAAAAAAACAACATTCAAAGCTTTTTATTATTAAATATAGTTTTTCATTATTTTCTCATAAGTCTTTTCAAATTGACATTGACAGTATCTAAGAATTAAATACTCCTTACATATTTTCTAGCTCTGGGTACGCCGACAATAAATAAAAGTGTGGACTAAGAATGTAAAAAGAGGTATAAATAACCTAGTATAATAATGTAAACAAAATATGTAGGGAACTAAAAAAAAATATATTGCATAATGTCGACCAAAATAACAAAATAATGAAACTCATAAATGAACGTTTAAGTCAAATTGATGATGGGATGTGGCGTAATACTTGTCGACATGTACAAAAGAAAAAAGAATACTATAGACATTTTGACATGGAGTCAGAATTTATAATTCACCTTGGAGAGTAGCGAATCCGAAAATTCATCATTTGATTTTTCAAATAGCGATTTATAATCATTATAAATAAATAAACATTAAATTACGTAATAACTGTTTTTCTTTAAACACCCGTATACAACCCCTATATAACTGTATTGTACCCGACTGTACCTCTTGTTACGCACACAAAGTCACTGTATATGTACAAGGGTTACCCACACACAAGGCCGCGCGCACGACTGAGTTGAACTTACTATAGGTAAGTATATGACTTTTGCTGTGGCATTGCCTTTTAAACAAATGTGTCGTTATATTATTTATTAATCATTATTTTTCTTTCCTTTTTTTCTATATTTTAATGTTGTGATGTCTATGCGTCTTGTCTTCGTAAATTAATGTATTTTTTCTTTCAAACAAACAAATATAATATAAGTGTGTCTGTGCAGCACAGTGCAAAGATACAAGGTAGCTAATTAAATTTTACTCAAAAAACAGCCGCCAAAATAGTGTTGTTTCGGTAATAGTTGAAAGGTTTTCGTGTTAAGGTTGCACTGCTAATTGTTTCGTTTGTTTACTTTGTCAAGTATTAAGCAAATCGGTTAACGATGTGTGACGTTGCATTTTCATAACATTGGGGAAATACTCGAATAAAAAATGCTGGGATTTTGTTAGTTATTGTAGTAATATTAGATGTCCTCTGGCTTCCTGAAGGAACAACTTTACGTTGCTAAAAATTGAAAAGCCCTAAACTGTCTTCAAGGGCGAGTTGATATGCATTTATAGGACGTCTTATCTTATTTCGTTTAAAGTTAACTGACAGTGAAACCGTTAAAAATTCAATTTAGCAATCCAACATTAATTACGATTGATTTTCCTTAAATTACTCAATAACTCGTGAACTTCTCCAAAAATTGCTACAAACATCCGACTCACTTTGGTTACCTACATCCACCAAGTTTTAATCTTCTTAACTTGTATCGGCATACTTAATAACGATGCAGCTTTTAATGTTTATTTTATTTTAATAAAACACCCACAAAAACCAGTTTCTACAATTAAATGCTGTAATAAATCTTTAACAAAATAACCATTGAACAATCGATGAAATTGAAGATGACATCAAGTCTTAGTCATTGCAAAACGCAAAAAGGATTTAACCTTATGAACTTTAAAAAATATTAAATATTCACTAAACACCGTTGGTTAATAAGTTATGAAATTTTTTCTCTAACAGGCGGGTCCTGTCTGGGTCATTGCCTTTGCCAAAAGGGTCAAATAAAAAGAGTTCCGTTGGGATTTTGAAAAGAGAATTGTGGCAGAGACAAAAATGTAATTTGCATTGAGCATTGTTTCAATCGCAGTTAATCTTGTTCTAAAAAGTTTTTATTGTATCTAAAGCTGTATAGATTTTATTGAAAATCGATAGAGATGAAGAGCAACGATTTATTATGTTAAAACAGTTTTGATAATATCCAAAAAAGGCGGCGCTCATAATATTTTCCATACCTATGGGTAATTGTCGAGATTTATCGAACCAAAGATTTAGGGCCCACAAAGGTTCGATACCCTAATCTCGTTTTACATTTTAAGCCAGGCATTGACCTTTGAATTTACCTGAGATCTTTAATGGTTACGTCAATTCAAAGTTATGCAAAAATATAGGAATGACGCTAAAGAATATCTTGATCTTCAAAAGTACGGGTAAAGGCTAAAATTACCTACGTTCACGTATTTTTACCCGACTGCATAAGAATTTTATTTTAACTTTTTTATGAGTCAAAAGTATATGGGATTAAAATGTAGTTCCCTTTTCAAGATCAAACATACAGATTGTGATTACTACTCCACAATGAATAAAAATAAAAAATATTTTTTGGAAAATTCTATAAACATTTAACGACAAGTAAATGCTGAAGCGGTCACTTAAAATATTCCAAATTAATTAACATTTATAATAGACTTAGCCTACTCGTGTAACTCCAACAGCAATAGAATCGGATTCGTTTAACATTTGAGCTCCACAAAGGTCGAATACAAGACTTCGATTTATATTTGACATACAGAAGCGAAAGGTAAAACTGTAGCAGATTTCTAGCCATGATAAAGTACAGTACTCGTTAAATAACTTTGCTGATCCGAAGTAAGCGTCGTTTAGAGACTTCAAATTGTACGAAGAAAATACTGCTAGTACAGGCGAGGCGTATAATAGCAGACTAGAGGCCAAAGTCATTTAACTTGGCCTGAATTATTTTTAGCGTGTATTTACCACAAAATATATAGCACACAACTTAATTTTTAGTTTAGTGATAAATACGAACCATACGATGTGCTGTCTTATAGAATTGTCATAATTAACTTACCAGAGACCAATTTTTCGTTTTAACATTTTCGCGCGAGCAAACCAAACTTACATCATCCACTAATCGTACCTACAATCTACATACCAACATTATTTGGAGCAAACAAATTCAGGTTAATCTTACCCGCGGGGCAATTTCACAGCACATAAAAATATACGCAAGTTAATTATTATTAATCCACCGCCAAAACATTCTATTGTTATATAAAAACTAGCCGCGTTTGATTTAACTTAGACTTTTACCCGCGTTCCGGGGGAACTATTGCCCGTACCGGGATAAAATATAACCTATGTGACTTGGGAAGAGTGTATAGTTCTCCAACAGTGAAAGAAATTTTCAAATCGTTGCAGTACTTTCGGAGCCTTTCGAGTACAAACAAACAAACAAAAAAATGTTTCCCGTTTAATATATTAGAATAGATAAAAATAACTTCCGTAAAAATAAAAACAAAAGGAAGATTCGGCCGTAGTGTAAACGAACTCATAATGGTGTCTAGTTTTGAACAAATAAAAAAATGGTTGCGTCCGAGCCGTTTGTGTGTATTTTTTTACTGTTTTTAGACGATCAGCTGATTTTATGTTACGCGTTTTTATAGATTTTTTTGTGAGTTTTTATATTGCTCTATTTTGGTTTTTATTTACTTTAGTGTAAAGTGTAAACTTATTTTTTATCTGAGGGCATCTGAGGGCACGGCAGTGCCCCAGCCAAGACTCGAGCAAAGCGGGCACGGCCGTACCATCTTTTCTCGAAGCGTTTCCCGGCTATTTCAGCCCCCTGTAACTTCCATGTGAACAAAGCTATGAGTTTAGGTTTTCGATGACCAAGAGTAAATATTAGAACAAGCTCAGTCTCAAAATTACAAGACATTTGAATAAATAGTTTACGAGTTATGAGCGATCAAAGTTACACCATTTTGTCACTGACTCACTCACTGACCGATCATCAAAAGTCTAAGGTACTTCTAGCAAACTTAGAACCTTCAAATTTGGCACCAAGATAGGTTACTAGCTACATATAAAGGGAAAATTATAAAAACCTTAAAACTTAATAAAAAAATAGGAAACAAATTTATATTTGCGGTTTTTCAAGAACATTGTGTATGAATTTTGACTGCATTGATAACTTTGTTATTTATTTATGTACAAAATGTTACTATTTGTTTTATTGTTACGTAGTGTGGTATATTGTTATTATGTATTAAATATACATACATATGAATAAAAAAGGTAGGTTAAAATGAAATGAACAATGATAAAATCTTTCATATTAATGCAGTGCGATACATACTGCATGCTCGCTCGATAGATGGCGTTGTCCTGGTCTAAATCGCGCTATGGTTTCGTTACATAGCTTAGTATAAGTAGTACTTAAAAAAAAAATCAAATAATTACATGTGATAGCGCCATCTATCTCTGAAATAAATCTCTTTTGTTCTAAAAGATATTTGATTCAAAAATTCGACAATTTCGAAAATTATTAGTTTATTTTTAAAAAAATGTTGTTTACGTGCTAACTAGGTGTACATATTTAGTTTGTTATATATTTAGTTAGTTGCATGTAAGTTAATTTAATTTGTTATATACTATAGAAGAAAGAGATACTTAGAGAAGAAAGAGACCTACAAAAAATAAATTAGATCCCATCAAAAACATTAAATGTAAAATAAGCCAATCCTCTACGCAGTTCCTCCACCGTAAAAAGTTTTGAGATCGCATAGAAGCCAAGTCCTGTTCAACTTTAATTGTAATAATAAATCAACATTTTGTGACTATATCAATTAAATAGTTTTGTTCATATTACAATAATATTGTCCAGGCCCGCCGCTAGCTGTTAGTTCGCCCGCGTGCAAAACTGATTATGCCGCCCTACGACTACATATTATACCACGTTTTGTCAAAAAAGAAAAATTCGTTAAGATTATATAATATGTATTTTAATTAGGTACAATAATTATATTTGTTTACTGAAGTGTAAAACTAAGCCACATAATCATTACAAAACTTAGCTCTTCTGTGTAGTGCGCCTGGTGCGATGCAAGAAGGGAGAAGCAATAGTAAATAAGCGCGAGCGAAGCGAGCGCGCAAATTTTATAGTTTATGGTCTGCAAAAGTAATTGGAGCCAAAAATGTCCGTAAATGAGCTTATGTAGCGCCCTTATGCAATCATTATCCAAGTGGCCCCTTTGTATTGAAAAATTGTGATTAATAGGTTCCAACATATGTATATCAAAGTGTTTAGAGCAGATTATGAGTAACTCAAACTAACGAAATAAATATCTATAACAATGTTTAAATTTAGTAAAATTTGTTATCCATTGTTTTTGGTGGGTTTCCCGTTAAAAAAGTCAACGTATAAAACAAATATTATATGTAAGGAAGCGCGAGCGAAGCGAGCGCGAAAATTTTTCAGTCTAAGGACACAAAACAAATAAAAACCACTGTAAATAAACAAAGCAAAGTCAAATGCACAATGATAAGATATGCACAGAAATGAAGCGCAAATGAATACGAAGCAGCGAGCGTGATGATTTCCTTAGAGTTTTCATGAAGTAGGTAAACATGTCATAAAAAGCCAAAGTGAACAAAAAGCCATAACCGACGTGCGCGAAATATGTTTTTTCGGAATAGAATGCCTCAACAATTAAACAAAGACAATGCGTGATATCTGACATGGAGTCGCGAGCGCAGCGAGCGCGAATTTTTTTGGGGATGCAAAGGGTGAACCCGTCAAAATTGACAGGACACGACCAAAGCGAGGGCGGCTTTTTCTGATATTTTATTGCTAATATACTCATCTAATTTATTAAAATATTTTTATAACGTAATTATGGTTTAACTTTGCCGCCCTAAATCATGCCGCCCGGGGCATTTGCAAATCAAATCATTAGTAAAAAGATATTGTATTTTTTTAATATTACGTGATAAGTCGCTCGATTTGCCGCCCCCTAGGACGTGCCGCCCGCGTGCGGTGCACGCGCTGCACGCCCGCTTACGGCGGGCCTGATATTGTCTTGGCCATGAGCACAAGTTAAAAGTCGCTCCTTGTAATAATGTATAAATGCCATTGAATTGATAAATTCTATATGGACATGATTTTACGATTGGGAAAAGTCATGGTGGCCTAGTGGGTAAAGGACCAACCTCAAATATGAGGGCACGGGTTCGATCCCAGGTCAGGCAAGTACCAATGCAACTTTTCTAAGTTTGTATGTACTTTCTAAGTATATCTTAGACACCATTGACTGTGTTTCGGATGGCACGTTAAACTGTAGGTCCCGGCTGTCAGTGAACATCTTTGGCAGTCGTTACGGGTAGTCAGAAGCCAGAAAGTCTGACACCAGTCTAACCAAGGGGTATCGGGTTGCCCGGGTTACTGGGTTGAGGAGGTCAGATAGGCAGTCGCTTCTTGTAAAGCACCTGGTACTCAGCTGAATCCGGTTAGACTGGAAGCCGACCCCAACATGATTGGGAAAAGGCTCGGAGGATGATGATGATGATGATGATTTTACGATTGGACTGATTATGCACTGTAGAACTTAGACAAGGACTTAAAAGACTTAGAATTTGAGATCACCATGGACTAAACATCCGCCATAGTACATGTGCAGTTCAGTGATGGATGATACTGACTGTCATTTAGTAACGATTGAATAAACTAAATGTATTTAATTCTGTGATATTAAACTCCATGTTTGACTTTCACCTCTCCAAGATATGCCGTATTATATTTGTAGTTTATTGTGCTCATGGCCAAGTCAATATTATTGTAATGTGAACAAAACTATTTAATTGATATAGTCACAAAATGTTGATTTATTATTACAATTAAAGTTGAACAGGACTTGGCTTCTATGCGATCTCAAAACTTTTTACGGTGGAGGAACTGCGTAGAGGATTGGCTTATTTTACATTTAATGTTTTTGATGGGATTAATTTATTTTAAAAAGGCATCGAAGAACTCATCATCGCTGCCCACAGAGAGTGTACCCAACAAACTGGCAGCATTGCCACATTGGATGGCAATGTGTATTTTTTGACTAAATTAAAAACCAGCCCCTGGGTCACTTGAAGTGTCAGCAAGGCACTTCACCAGATCTTTATAAAGGAGATGTGAAAATAAATTGCAATCTGTTGTAGTTCGGTGTATTTAATTGCGTTCAGATTAATGGTGTAATTATCCTAATTCAGAGTGAGTTGCAATGTGCATATATTAATAGAGGTATTATAAACCGGACACACTGCTCATTAATAAACAAATTAATCTTATAATTTGATTAGTGGGTGCACATGTAGGATGCATTTATATTTCAAGGTGCAACATGATGCATAGTTAGATTGTAACTATCGCTCCCTTGATGAACAATTTAGATAAAGTTGTTATGTTAATAACTTCGTCTTATATCAGAAACACACAAAACTAGAAATGTTTTAAGTCCTTAAACCTACAAATTTTTGTAAAAGAAAATATTATTAATATGGAGTAAATCTTCGTTCAAAAACATCTTAGGAACTTAATTTACGACTTCCGAAAATCATAATTCTATTAGCTTTGATTATATCATCTTTACGTCTTAAATGATAGAGAATCTTCAGCTAAACTACGAACAAAAAAAGAGAAAAGACAGGATGCGTCCGAGGTTAAAATAATTGTTAAACAAATATACGATTAAGTAAGACTTTAGATATTAACCTTCTCGTGTGTGAAGCATCCATGTGTATGTGCGTTAATTTCCTTTTTAGCCCTGACACAAGAATCACGAACAATACTGCTATTCATAAGTAATCGTACAAGTATTTATTATACATATGTTATCAAGCTCTATTATGAATACGATCTGTCCGACTACCAGTTTGCAGTCAATCGGTTTTTTACAACATCATCTGCCGAGGCTTGTTTCAAACTATGTTGGGGTCGGCTTCCAGGCTCAAAATCAAAATCAATCAAAATCAAAATCTTTTTATTTCACATAGGCCTTTGCAGGCACCTATGAAACGTCACATTAGTTGCACGGTTCCAAAAAGTTGGTCTCATGGAGAAGAGCCGGCAAGAAACTCCATAGACACTCTTTTTAAAAAGTAATATAGTCACAGTACAAACAGTCTATTACATAACAATAGTATGTTCACAGAATTATACAATGCAAGAAAGTGTATCTGTAAATCTATACAATGCAAAGGGAGAAGAAAAAGTCGTTTAATTGCCAGGGAAGCCACACATGGAGAGATGAGTTATCGCCATATAATATCTTTATCGTCAACAAAGTCTTGAATTTTATAATAAGCTTTTTTAATTAGGGTGGATTTTAAAGTGTTCTTAAATTTTATATCCGTGAGATCGGTTACACACTTAGGCAGCTTGTTGTAAAAACGGACACAATTCCCTAAAAACGATTTATTTGATTTCGTTAATCTGAATCTCGGAACTACTAGCTTGTGCTTGTTTCTTGTATTAATGGAATGTATATCACTTTTAACACTAAATTGATTTAAGTTTTTGCGTACGAACATGATATTTTCTAGTATATAAAGAGAAGGTAGTGTAAGTATATCAATTTCTTTAAATAATTCTCTTAATGACTCGCGAGGGCCGAGGCCATAAATTGCACGAACTGCCCTTTTCTGGAGAACGAAGATTGAGTTTACGTCAGCCGCTGCCCCCCACAGTAAAATACCATAGGACATAATACAATGGAAGTAAGCGAAATACACGAGCCTAGCAGTAGCAACGTCAGTAATCTGTCTTATTTTTCTGACTGCATAAGCTGCGGAACTCAGCCTCTTTGACAGTGCTGAGATGTGGGCACCCCATTGCAATTTAGAGTCAATGGTGATGCCCAGGAAGACGGTTTGACTAATAACATCTAATTTATTATCGTCCAGAACGATATTGAGCCCTACTGGTGTTACATTAGGTAAAGAGAATTTAATGCATTTTGTTTTGGAAGAATTAAGAAGCAAGTTATTCGCGGCAAACCACTTGCTCAGAGTAACCAAGCTATCGTTTACGTCTATAGGACTAGATTCCTTTCTGTTAATTTTAAAGACAAGGGAAGTGTCATCAGCAAATAAAATAATATCAGAGATCACAGACATCATATACGGGAGATCATTTATATAAGCTAGGAATAAAAAGGGACCTAAAATTGAGCCCTGCGGCACGCCCATTTTTACTAATGACCCAGATGAAGTTGAGCCACTTACGTCTACTACTTGCTGTCTATTTGACAGATAAGAAAGGACGAGCGCGAGAGCTTTACCACGAATTCCGTAGTGGTTCAGCTTACAAATGAGAGTGTCGTGGTCAACGCAATCGAACGCCTTAGAAAGGTCGCAGAAAATGCCCACAGCATCCCGCGAATCTTCCCAGGCGTTTAAGATTTGGGTGATCAATCTTGCACTTGCGTCAGTGGTAGACCTACCCTTTGTAAAGCCGTACTGACGGTCATGAAATATGTTGTTTAAATTAAAATGTCTTAACATCTGATCGAGCATGATCCTTTCGAAGATTAGGCTCACCGAATGCAGCTGAATACCAGTATTTTACAAGGAGCGACTGCTTATCTGCCCTCCTTAACCCAGTTACCCGGGCAAACCAATTGTAATCTTCAACTATTAGTCGTCATAAAGCTACTGTCCGCAAGTTAAACGAATTATATCTTGCATTTAAAGAACCTTCACATTTAGATTCAATCAATCAAATTGGTCTCAAAGCAGTTTTGATGAGTATCAATATCTTACATTTTATCTCGAGTGCGTAGGATGAAAACAGCAAAAATCAAGACAAAATGTTACTTTCTTTTAATAACATTATTTTATACCCTCGATGAGTCGATGTCAAACTAAAAACAAACTGGATTTCATGTTTTCACTTCCACTTTCAGTGTCAAAGTTTCATAACATTATTATGTTTAACTTTTACTCTATAAAAGTTTTACATTAACATTTTTTAGACTGTGGCTTCTCAAGGTTTGGTTACTGGGAACTTTTCGTCCTTAGCTTTTGTGGCTTTCAATTCAGTTTCATTGTTTTAATGCTGTGTTTATTTGTACAAAAATTTGGATGTGGGAAAATACCTATCTTGACTACCAAAGTCCGTCCAAAGTACGTTCTCAAGTTATTTTTTTTATGGAAAACTGCTACAGGATTTCCCCAATGGTCAGTTTCAATATTTGCCCCGTTCACGGAAATGAATGCTATTGGACGAAAAACGTTTGATTTATCAAGAAAAACCCTTTAAAGGCGTGCATTCATACAAAATCAGGAAACGCCACTTTACATACAGGAAAATCAACAAAGCTTCAGTTTTCAAGCCTCTGATCACAGTTCAATTGTGCATTATATCTCATAGAAAGCGGTTTCACATCCGCTCATGTAATCAGCGAGTGCCTGATTAATCGTCTTATTAGTGTATTCTTTCCGAGCCATTGTCACAATGGCCGACATGTCGTGAGCACGCGGTGAAAACTCTTGCGCAACTGATTATGATCCACGACACTTAAATTCGGGAGTTTTTTTGTTTTTGCGGCTGGTGTTACTCTTATGTTGTAGGTGATAGAGGTGGGTTTTGAAGAGCAGAGGGATGGGAAAAGTTTGTTGTTGTGATGGTAATGGCATTGAGGTAACTCTGTTTCTGATAATACAGAATGATTTTATACCTAGTCGTCGCGTGGATATTTGAATAATTTATGCTAAAGTCTAAGAACAGCAAAAGTAGCTAAACACAGACACATAAGTAAACATAGAGAGATTCTTCCTCTAGTCTTATCATAAGTTATTACTATTTCCTAATCGTGTTAGAGCGAATGCAATATTACATTGATCAATAGTTAAGATTAATTCAAATTAAACTGTAAAATCTTTTTTACCGCTCTCTAACCGTGACCTAGGTACTAAAACCAGCTATACAACACAACAAAACTATACGTATTTTATATTAAATCCCACAAAGGAAAATCAACTTAATTATCCTTAAAATACAGTTGATTTTTGTTTGATTTGATATTTCATTGGAAAGTTATACTGCTATCAATTAGCGTATAGGAACCGCGAGGCGACAACTTAAATGGCATAATTTACGTCGTCAGGCAATCGACTTATTAATTACTGAATTAGTAGCTATTTGCTGTGTTGTGACAAATAATACTACTTATTAGGAAATTGTGATATAGAGCCGTTTTGTTTTGGCAGGGCTTTGTAACTATCAATTTTAGTTATAAACTTTCAATCAATTTTACATCAGTACAAACAACATGCTCGAAGTAAGAACAGAGATGAAAATAGTACTACAAAAAGTGTCGAACTATATTATTAATAATTCAGAAACATTATAATTTAATTAAGAATGAAAGAAACAAAAAACTAAAGTAACTGTATGTCTTTGAATTAAAATCATTCCGCTTCAACTTTACCTATAAGGAAGTATCAAGTGTGGGTGGATAATTTATTAAAATCTCAATTGATATTAATCCAAACAAGCAATAAATATAATTGGTTAATGAGTTAACAAGTCGTTATAAAATATATGACAATATTGTGATGGATATAATTCTAGATAGATATATTATATTTCATAATTGTTAACTAGTTTGGGCGGATTTGAATTATGCCATTTGTTTTATACATATTAGGTATGTTATTGTACAATCTTACTAATGTACCAATACTGAATCTACAGTGGAGTGGACAACAAATGACTTAAGAATCTTAAAAAGTTTCATGTCTCAGATTTTTTTTGCAGAGATTTTGATCGACTAAGCAATTATTCATAATTTGATAAATATTAGAATTTTTATTTGAATACTGACCCGGATCTAGAGCTTCTAAGTTTTATCCATGTCAAATATATACATGTTTGTTTGTTACTTCATTACATGGACCATTTCGTTTTACAAGAAATCATAAGTAAGACTCAATATCCTTTGACATGTAGGCGACTCTTTGGTACAATATTTACCTTGCATATTATTAGGGAAATCTGACCACTATGACATCATAATATTTTTGTTAACACGTTCGCGTAAGCAACGTCTTACAACGTCGTATTGATATAAGTATGAAAAGGCCCAACGTCGTACGACGGCCTCTAGATTGTCATATTTATTTTGACGGACCATGTCAGACCTATGTGGTGGCGACAACGTTTATAGACGTCGGACGTGAAATAACGTTGCGCCACATAACACAGATTATAAGACTACGTATAACGGCGGGACGTCTTAAGACTTGGTTTAATTTTGTGTGCGAAAAAGGTGCGCCACAGTACCAACATTTAAAAATGAGATTGCTCACGCGAACGTGTTAAAACACAAGAGGGTTTTCTCGTAAATTGTTTATCGACTAGATCCTTGAGATTATTAAGTATCATACGATTTTTTGTTTACAGTTGTATAACTAGGAAAATCCATAAAATAAGTTCTATTGAGAATTTATATATTATTATAATATATTGATATAATTTATATATTGATATAATTTATATCTATAATTGTCCATGAACAAATTGATTAAAATACCTGTCAGGTGTTGTCAAGCCTTTCTCTCGTCTATTAATAAACCTACTATGTAATGCTTATTATTATTAGTTATTAGAGACCTAGATAATTAGACTCATTCGTCAATGTCTGAGCTTAAAACAAAAGACTAGCGCAGCTGGTTTTCAAAATGCATTTAACTATAGATAAGGATTATAAGTACGGCTGCTTTATATGTAACTATATTCAAATTGTAGTTCATAGTATTAACAAATGGTACAATTGTAAATGAGTTGAGTATGTTCCAAATATGTACATTATAACCTCTTAGATTGCGTACGAAAAAAAATTCTGTGTAAGAAATTTTGAAAATCGCCAAAAAGTATGTAGGTATATCAATCAGGTCTATTCATTATAATTTTGTAAATAGCTTTTCTAAGAAGATTTGTTTTTGCCGCTAAATCTATTACAAAATATCGCAACTTTTAAATGACTACGACATTCCTAACACTTAATAAAAAAAAACTCGAAACAATTGTAACAAAAGTTAATGACTGACAAAATAAATACTATTAACGAACTTGTAATCGATTTTGAAATCGGGGACGCAGTTATCGAATCGCGTCAAAATTATCGAAAAGTAGTGCAAAGTATTATGTCATTGAAGGCCGTTTAGAAGAGTCGATAAATTGTTACTTGAATCGAGAACTGATGGTAATACGAGCGGAGCGAATCGATAGTTATGTCAATTTAAGGTGTGATCGATTATGAGTTGGGTAGTTAGGGTTTTTGGAAGCAATTACAAAAAAAAACATAGATTTCTATACAAAGTGTGAATGTAAGAATGAATGATAACAGCATCGTAGTATATTTAAGTTAGTGGTAGTACCTCTTTTACAATAAATGGCAATACTAATAATACTTATGTTTTTCTTGTTACAGGTAAAATTCAACAATATTACAGCATTTTGAGCTAAAAAAAAGTTGTTTAAAGTAAGTAAGACAATCTAGATTATTTCCGACTTTGACTAATTACCGTCTGGCTGCCGTACATAAGAGCAAAAACTGACAGCTCGCATCCTAATAATTGCTGCCAGTCACAAAAAAGAATTTTACTAGAGCAAAAACTACGAATATTTTTTGACTAATTATATCTATGTCAAAAATAATGTTAGAAACATTTCAAACATGATCGATTGCTAGTTAGATATTGAAATGTAACTAACTATCGGATAGACAATAAATATCTTTAACAACTGTTAAATATCGTGGCCATCTTTCATTTAGAACAACTGACAGTCGGCACGCGAAACCATTGTGCAACAGTCAAAACACATCTGTTTTGTTTCGTAAACGGAAAACAACAGATGCTATTGATAGCAATCTGTCAGATACAGTTTCTTTCATTCTAGACAATAAATCTAGAATTAGACTATTTCAGTACTGACAGCTGTATTAATTAGAACCTCTTTAAACGAGTTACGCAAGGTAACAAGTAGGTTAGGATTTAGACTATCTGTTATGCTATTTTTAATCTGTGTTATACAATTTAAATTTTGAACAATGGAACGTTTGTATTGTAGATTTAAAAATACGTCTGGAATATAAACTGTGTTTTGTTCTTTAATTACTTTCTTTAATGAGTATGCGTTTGTATTGAATTTGTATGTTGATATTAATTTCATATTTCGTATTATATTTCATTAAATAACTTAATAAATTAGTTTCATTTGCATGGCATATTAAATATTTCTTCTTTGTATATTGTATAATAGTATAGATATCTACTGCTATATCAATATGTGCTATTTACTGCTGTATATGTATAAGTAATCACCAATTAGACCCCAAGCTGTTCGTGTACACTCGGTGGTATTGATAATGGACCTTATCATAGCCCCAAGGTCTACAAGTGACTGTTAGGCATTTATTATTAACAATTACTTGGCCCACTTCACTATAAAGGACACTATAAATAATAATATGTTCTGCAGCTGAGAGCTTGTGACCATAAAAATATGGACAATGAATATAGGTAATATAAAACTTCTATTTGATAAATAATACATAGGATAAGTTTGGTTTTTGGTGGCATAAATATTAATGCTGTAAAAAATGTTAGAGCTGCTGCTACTGTAAATATCGATAAAAAAATCGACGTAAAATTCACTCTAAATATATTTGATAAGAATCAAATGAAATCACATTAGCAAGTAATCTTCCGAATTTCAACATTTATATTTCAGTGATATGTAAACCCAAAACAAACGACATCACTATACAATCTATCGATAAACAAATCGTAAAAGGCAAATTCGTGAGCGCAGCCCTACTATTCACCACACTCACTAAAATAGCCGTACCGAATACAAGTCTAAGATTAAGCCACGAATTGCCACATACGGCAACAGGTACATGTACATTGTCACTTAATCCATACCATATCGAACTAGTAATACCTGTTCCGTACCGAATCAATTACAAATACACGTCACTACGGTCATAAGTTTCAGCAAGACATTACATAAAGTGCACTTGTTCCAATTAGCTTGTTAATAGAATCAGGTTGTCACCTTACTCGATTGCGAAATAGTTGTGAAATATCGATTATTTTAGTATCGATTGTCGATTGACAGTTGTCTTTTTGTTTTGTATCGATTTACGGCTCCGAAGTTGGTGAGTGATCGATGATTTGGGAAATGAAGAACATCGGATAGTAACGGATGGTTGCTAATGTAGTTTTATCGTATTCTTGTCACTCAAATGCCTTTTCTGTTCAAGCTTGTGTTGATAATTGTCTCTAGTAAATATTTCCGCGTGAAAATCATATACCGTAAACGCATTAAAATCTGAGCAAAACGAACGCGATATGCACATAAATTGTAACAAGACATGCCACTAGAAATAGAGACTTATACATAATGAATGAACAACACTTTTTTAATGCCCACAATACAAATCATTCTGCATCTCGATATTATACTTACGTAAAGAAAATATCGACAATTCCGCAACAGCAATGTTGTAGATCTTAACGATATCGACAATGGGTTACGAAACATTGTCCCGTTCCTAGCCTTTCCTGGTCAGTTACATTTAAATCGATATTTATCTTTCGCCATCACTATGGGTTCGAACTGGGGCACATTTTGTGCGGTACCAGAAATAACCTGCAGCATTTTGTGTTAAATAACACAGTAGTTACTGGACATTAGTTATTAGTCCACTGTTTGTACATAGCTGAACTTTACTCGTTTCCTGGTACATTAGGAGATAAAATGGACTGTATCCAGCAATATCAGACCGAAGGGCTTATTGTGGTAAAAGTGATTATGAAATTATTATCACTCGATCGATCATATCCCTTGCCCTCAGGAATGAAATATTCCTGTTTTGTTGACTTCCCTAAGTTATGATTAATTGTAATATTTCGGAACGAGGGCTATAATTCTTAGATTACTATTCAAGTAAATTGTCGTAAGATTAATTCTTGGTGTCATTGAGTTTAGCACTTTCTTCAATTCCGGTTTATAGAAACAAGATAGCAAGGATATCTTCTTTATATTCGGATGTAATTGAAACTCGTTCTATTTCCGATAGCATTTGTTTGATTCCGGAACAACCACGCATTTATCTTGTTTCTCTGTCGTCGGTTAGAAGGTTGTATATGTGAATGTTTTATCTTCATGTTGACCATGGTTCCTATGTGTAAATAATGCATGTCTTTAAGTATCTTTAAAGATTCGAGGCCAGATTAAGGGTAGGCTCACAATTTTTTTTTAGGAAAATATTTGATCAGTCATTTCTGACGTGTTTTGGCTGTGATTTTGCTATTAAGCTGCTTATTATTAAAAAGTTATTTTTGTTGGTATTTTGCTAAATTACATACTGTAGTAAATGTTTCTGTCTTAACAGTTTCCTCTCTTCAAATTATCGTACAAATATCCTTCAGAGTTTTCATATCACTTGTAAAATCTTTCAAAATACTTTGAAATTAAAGCATAATTACTTCAAAAACAGACATAAAACGGCCCAAAATGTCTACAAAACAAGGTAACTTGTCCATTAAGTTGTTTTATTATGTAATTGTGTAAACTGGAGCAATTGCACCACGGTCTTACCCCACCTGACTGCTAAGGACTGAAGTCGGCTCGTTAAAAGCCTGTGTATCAGATATATCATGATCTGGATCGAATGCTTCTAGAATAAGTAATGCAATTGCAGTTTTTGGAGCGTTTCGAGTTTCGTGAACATTTTTTGGGTAATCGCTTTTTTTAATAAAATTTGGATCACGATTTTGTAAGTACAAGTATTTTTATTAAAATTAATTACCTCACTGTCCACGAAGCAGACACAATATTAAAACAATCAGTGTATATCACGTAGGACTCATAGGATAGGGAAGATAAAATAGCCATTCTTGATATAATTGAAAGTATTCTTTGCCATATCTTTCTATTAATCTAAAATTAACAAACTACAGTTACAATGTAATTTTATTTACCCATTGATTTAGTTAAATCGATTTCGGTAATCGATATTACTATCGGAACACGATCGCCCAGTTTATTGAAAGAAAGAGTGTTACCGATTTACTTGGAAAAGTGAAATGTACGCCTAGATATAGATCGATTTACTTTTATGACTTTATCTTATTGCAGTTGATGTAATTTCAAGTTAGTTATTACGCAAGGTTTATTAAAAACATATAGTAATTATTTTACGAATGCAGTGCTATTGAAACAGGAATATTTAAAGAAGTTATTAATAGAACTTGATGATAGATATTAAGTAACGATTCATTCACTGACGATGTGACGACTATGAATATCAAAAATAATGATACAAAATTACTTATTATACAATATATATATATAAATAGTTATTAACGTATTAAGGGAAGGGAATCACTTATTTGATAACCACATAATTCGATTTGTATTTTGATAGGCAAGACTATGCAAGACATGTTGCGCCGACTTCAAAAAAAATATATGGGGAAAATGAAAATTACCTATAGAAACATAAAACAATCCCTATTCTCCGTTTGTAGGTAAAACCATGATGAACCGAAATAACAGTTATTCACAATAACTATGGATATTGAATCGCTTATGCAACAAGATGCGCCGTATTGCATGAAGGGCGATCACCATATTCGTACGCATTCTCAAGAAGATTTCTTAATGCTGAATGATATGGGACATCATAAGATGGTACAGCTCATTTTTCGTTATTCAAGTTGTATTTTTCACTTTAATTTTTTGATCGGAGTTGAGTAACTTGGGTTGGCAATAATGACTTGTCACAGTTCTTGCTAAAAGTAAGTTTGAGATACAGTAACTTTTACAGACCAAAAAGTGGAATAGTCCATGGAAAAAACTCATAGGAAAGTAGTGGTATTTCATAGCTTAAGGCGTCGTCCTAATTGGCAGCGATCGCGCGATGGCGCGATGCGTTTTTCATCTCACGATCTCACTTGCGAGGTTCCGAGGTTCAAATAGGACACTCTGATGAAATCTGTATGTTTGAACTCATCGAACGACGAGAACGCATCGTGTCATAGCACAATCGCTGTCAATTAGGACGACGTCTTAGATGAAAATCGCATCGCGCCATCGCGCGATCGCTGCCAATTAGGACGACGCCTAAGAATTAGTAGTATTTAGTCATTATATTATTTATCCTTTCTGATTTTCGTCAACTTTTGTTGAACTCCAGTTTTCAGACATGTGGGTATCATATTTATTTCAGTGCGTGTCCGGGATTCAAAGTCTTGCTACGCATAGGTATGTATCTTAGTAAGAACAGCTACTTTTAGGAACCAATCCCATGCTTCTTATGTTGTAATATATTTTTTAATGTTATGCTGATCATTTATCAGAAAGGTTGTCGACCTACTGTTGGTGCATGTACAAACAAGACCGTAACAAATGGCGCACTCAACTTGAACATAACATATTGTATGTATGTTAGGGAAGATATGTAAACAGATGAGGAAAATTATAGTGCCAATCTGAGATACACTGCGAGTGCTACTACAATATTTTAGTTGCTCTAGTGTTGAAAGCATGGTTTCCATGGTTTTCACCCATCCGAATTGAGAACTTTCTCGTTTTTGGGAAGTCGGTAAAAATGATTTAAGGAATCATTTTGTGAAACCTTTTTATTTGTTTGCAAGAATATTGTGGATGAAGTAATAATCAATTTTTGTAATCTTGTCAAAAGCCTACATTTCTTTTCAATATAATTTCGTTCTTCATTGTTATTTTGGAGTACAATACATACTTTATTAAGGTTGTCTGTTACAACTGAATTGCGTAAACTTTTATCACGGCTTAGACGAGGAACCGTGATGTCTTGTGGTTAAACCTACTTAGCTTTCTTGTGTACGGTTTTGTACTAAACGACAGATTAGTGGATAGCTTTGTATAGCAAAAGAAGTACTTAATGATTTAATAGAAGTAAGAACTATCTATGATGGCGTTATTCGTTTGTTTCACTTGACGGACACATGGGTCCTTTATTCAGTTGAGTTTTAGTACATATTTTATTCTTAAATTCATAGTTGATTTAAGTACGATGATTCAGTATGAACAAAATTGGAGTTCTCACTTTATTTTCCTTCTCCGCTTCATATGAAATTCATATCTATCCTAGATCAATAGTGGCTCAATTGCAGCAAGCTGCATACTATCTAAGATAGTGTATTTTGCACACTCTACGAGTGTACTTACCAATCTTCGCATACCAATAACATAGCTTATACATTATCCTCTAGGATTGGGTAACACTCAATCCTACCTGTCAACATCTCACGGGTTGTTCACAACAAAATTACCCAAATGGTCCAGAAATTACCTTAAACAGTCACTTAACTATATAAGACATTTCCACATTACAATGTTCGCGACTTTTATGCCATTTTTGTCCACATAACGTCGACTTTTGTCACGAATGTCTTGTACATATATTAAGTATTATATAATAAACTTCGTGATCAGAACTTTTAGCCGAGTGCACTAGCCTAAAGGTATTTTCGCAATCCCAGTTCTGCGCATGCTAATTCTAAAACACGACCGGTGTTAGGTGTTGAAATTTCCGCTGAGCAGTGCAAATGTGGTATTTTATATACAGTGATTTGGCAAGTATTTCAGGAATGTGATTTTGAGATGTAAATCTTGGACTACGACTGAGGCAACAATCTAACTAAGGGCAGTTGTAAACTAACCTAAAACTTATTTCTTTGAAATTAACCCGTTTCCTCACTACGTCGGGGTTGGCTTGCTGAAAAAAAGGTTAATAAAGATATCGAATATTGCATTATTGTATTCGGTTAAATGATTGCTGCGTCAAAATAACAATAGCTTTACCAATAATAACTGCTTACGATAATAACTGACCAATGATGATTTTCAAAATAATATTTACTCGAATCTTCAATCGTTAATTCAAGGGTTTTTCGGAAGCGTGAGTGTGCAGTATTAAGCCTCTTTGGTTATTCAAATAAATCTTATTTGCAGAAATTTCTTCAATGACTTTTATTTCTTGAATGATCACGGAAAAATAATATTTTCCTTACTTTTTTATTTATCAAAAAACATTGTAATTGCTGAGTAAAATAATACAGTGTAATATTAAGGAATAACACTTAAATATTAAAACAATTTCACAAAAATATATGAAGTTGTAAAATCAGATGTATTGCAATGATTTCTCTTGAATTATTTATTGAAATTAAGAGGCTTTGTACATAAAGTACAGTTGAACACAACATTCAATTGCGAGCACTATCGTATATCAAGTATTTAATGTGTAAAGTATGATTCAAGACCTTTTGAATAATTGCCTGTAGACTTTACTGTTTTTAGTATTTGTAAGTGTGTTTGGCGCTTATTGGTTATTTTAATTAATCAGGCAGTACCTATGTTTAATGTATATAGGATAATGAAAATTATTATGAATTCCATTCGTGGGATTCGGAATAGCTCGGGATATTTTCAGTTGGCAGCTGCATGTACATTAGAGTTGAAAGACTTACATAGAAGAATAAAATACAGAGAAAAATTTTTGATTATTATTTGTAAGTTTTTTGAAAGCCGTTCGTTCTTATAACAGTATCTGCATGAAGTGAATAACAAAACAGCTTTTCTTTTTAACATCGTTCTTGAGTAGAACTTTTTGTACAAAACTGTGTTGTTTCTATTTCATTGAGATTACTGTTCCGCGTCTGTAGAACACGCGTGCTACAATGTTCACGATAATGGTAGCAAGGAAACTGCACAGATCTGTGTCTTACTAGATACGGTAAGCACTTCCCGTTACGATTGCTGCAGATTGGTTTGTTAATTGGATTCGTTGTAGGAAATATATCGTGCCAATTAAAATTTTCATTAAAAACATATAATTAATTTTGATCGAGTAACGATAAACTTAACAAATAAGGTATAGAGAATTTTAAATAGATATAAGTGATAGATTAACTGAATATAATTTTCATAAATTACTAATGCAACATCAGTTGACGTTTATAAGTCGTTTCAGAAAATGCGATAAATTGTAGCCATTTTTTACTTTTTTTGCGTAAAATAATATGCAGGTACGTCTCATAAATCAAATGGTGGAAAAAATCTAAAATTTACTAGATATTTATGGAACAAACAGATTTACAAAATTGTATGTATATTCAAAAACCAATAATATTTCTCAAATAGTTTGTGTCAGATTTCCTTTAACCCCCCACTTTCCTCTACCACATCCAGCTACTCTAAACCGCGTAATTACGGGTTCCCCGCTCGGGCGCATCTCTCCGCTTTCCGCATCGGTCCCGCGGCCAGGAATGCATTTTCACTGGCCACTGTATCTCGATATCACTCTTCCGTACTAAGATCTTAACGGTGGCTGACTCCAACGTGTGGTTGTTACTCTATGCTGTAGGAAGTTGCGGTAACTATGACAACCCGGGGTTTTCTTTGTATACTTAAGTTTTTGCACGTAGAAGTCGGGGAAGCTTAGTGGTTCAACCACTAGAATCTCTAGAACGGATGTATGGAAACCAAGACGCCTTTATTTGGTGGTCATGGTGACTACTGGGCCAATAAGCCGTGGAATACAATAAACAATTTATAAGTTGTTTTGGAGTTTGAATTTAGACATTAGCTTCATACAAAATACAACGAATTTTGTACCCTAATCCTAAAACATAGATGTATCAGTTATTGTAATCCAGTCGACAATACCTACATATATGCACTCTTATTCCTAACAATGTACGTTGTCTCGTGCAAGAATCGTGTGACGCGACATTTGTCTAGCCACTGCGCCAATCGTGTCCGTAGTTGTAGCTAACTTAAGTAACATTACTTAAGTTACTTAAATCTCTCAGTCGCTCTAAGCTGTCTACTGTTATTTACATTAACTCACGGGTGATTAATTTTAATACCCAGCTTCACTTCTTAATCACGCTGTCAGTTTAAGTGTTATGTAAAAATATGTCGAAATAAAAGATTGAATTCTTTAAAGCAATCTAATAGTAAAAGCAATATACCTTAAATATACCTACTTCTATAATGAAAATTCCCACAGAAAATATCTTAAGCCATTATTTTGAACCAATCTACAGAAAATTGTAGTGAGCAATTACAATTTCCATTTGGCGTCGCTATGGCAACCGTAATGCTGTTTTAATTAAAAATAAACGTGTAGCATGCACCTTTGGACTGCGCACACGACGCTTACGAAATCTCCGTCGGGCTTCGGGCACTCTCGGGTTTCTTCGGCTCGGGTTACCAAAGCCTGGGAGGCTGGATTTATTACATACGATTTATAAATGAGAAATCCCTGATGTGTTCACGCGATAAACTCAACTTGACACCCCTTTGCGCACCCTGATGCAATACTCGTGCAATTTAATTAATCATTAAGTATTACTGTATAAAGTGTATAGCCGTTTGCTGCTGTAATTTTATTACTTCTATGTAAAGTAGGGTTGTGTAGAACATGTTTATTGGTCCTGTCAGTTTGCGGCTAGAATCTAGGTTTTCGTAATAAAATTAATTTAGTATACATAAGTATACCTATCTGATGATACTATGATATACCTAAGTAAATAGATTTTTCACTAGATACAATTAATTTAAGATGGATATTATTATTTTTAATGTAATTAATGTGACACAGTTACATCATGATTTGATAAAACATTGTTACAAAAAATATCAAGATCATGCATTTAATCTAGATCAGACGTAGGTGTGACAAAAAACAAAACAAGTAATCCAAAGATATAATTTTACTCGCCTCAACTACCCGGAAGACTAAACAACTATTTGACATTCGTAAAAAATAACCGGATCTCATTACTATTGTCGTTTCGAAGTAACTTTGTGGCAAAGATATAAAAACTGTGGGGCCTGTTGTTTCGCAACTCGATTATGACTGAGAAAGATATAAAGAATACATACATTAGCTGTAATTAACCAATTCCACAACAGCTAAGTACAATACGAGGTCACACACCCATGTATTATGGTCAATTGACCCAAGATTTTTCAAGATTCCGTTCCGCCGGAAGCTAGGGCGGACACACTAACCTTGCAACCTCGTCTTTGTTTATTTATTTATTTTATCCAACACTTCTCTTTCATAACAGTTGACAGATCTCGAACGCCTACAACCACGTTACAAGGTCGAAGCGACCGGTTTGAAAAGTGGAGCTTTTATAAAACTGATATCGTTATGCAAAGTTTTTGATTACGTTATATGGATTTGCCATTAATATGTTATAGAGACGTGAGCTGTCATTTAACATGTGTTTATATGTTCAGATCACATCCCTATCATTATGTTGAATACGACTTTATTATCTCCTCTGCAATTATTTAGCCTGTAATTACGTTTTGAGTTTGCATTGCTTATTGAGGAACACATTACGTTCAATAATGAGAGGTTTTGTTTTATAAAATGTGAACTTTCATTGTACGTAATATAACACGTCACAATGCAGTCAGGTGACTTTTTCTCAGAACAAATATATTCTAATTCTGTGTGCTGTCAAGGCTGTGTCCAGCTGAAGACTGTCATGTAATTAAAGGCCTTGCTGTGGATGTCGTGATTACAGCTCTGACACGTGTCACCTCGCATCTACGTTCCCATTTTAATCAGTTCAAATTAATTGGACGTTTATAGAGAGGTAACTTGCTTGGGCAATCATGTGGTTAACATTTCAATTGGAGAATACATGTAGTGGTCAGCAACTTGGCTATATTGGTCCATTATTCAGTAAATATTTCTTACAGTATAATATAGAATGCAATACTTTCTACATACCTTTAAAATTCAATTAACTCAAACTAAATTAGATTCGTTTATATCATACTAAATCAGTATTCAACTAGTCGCCGCGACAAAGTTACGTCGAGAGGCCGGGCGTCGGCTGTCGTAAGGGCGTGCGCACAGAATATAAGATACCTAGCCTACGTCCTACTTACCGAAATGTCAACATCTTTGTTAAGTGTCAATGAAATGTTAATCAATTTGTTTTCTGTTCCAGGTAATTATAAACACCGATTAATGAAGACAAAGATTGCATTCTATCATTCGGGTTTTAATCGAGGTTGTGGTAAGTCAAAACTCATTAGTCGAATCGCATCTCGAATTAAATAAATTCGCTGCGAGCATGTTTTAAATTTTTTCCGCTATAATTATCGCGAAAGAGCAAACTAATTATCTGTATTGAACAATAAATTGTGCTTGTTACTTTCTTTAAAATACACTTGAGACAATTTGCAGGTTGTTGAATGTTAATTTTACGATCGGTATGTAATTTAGTAGTGTTGATCGGGCAATTTAAAATCTTGTATGTGCACGGTATGCGGAAACCCAGTTGCTAATGATGCTGTACCGACCTTGGACTCGCGAAGGTCGGAAGGCTGGGTAACTGGTTGCATCCCTTACCTTTCACTGTGCACCTGATTAATGCAAGTGAGGTGCACTTTGAAGTTCCACGAAGAATTTTTCACGGATGGCAACGGTTGGCACAGTAATGGCCATTGGCATTTACATAAAGGATTTTGAAGTTGGATATTTCAATTAATTTTGTCATTGCAATTAAATGAACGGTCTTGAACTTTTTATTACTTATTTAAATGTCGTTTACATTAATTTACTTAAGGTTTAATTTGCTCTGTGTGTGAGACGTTGAATTGAATGAAATGATGAAATTATTTGTACCGAAGATATTTATACATCTCATTAAATGCTAATTCCGACATTTATAGCCTAATTACCCTGAATTTTAGAACTCAGACCAATTGATCAATCAGAATGAGGTCTTAAACATTTTTGACTTTAATTGCATTTATTGATTAATGGAGCAAATCTTAATTGATTTCCAAGGACAGTATATTTAATTGGTATTTACTTAAATGCATAATTTACTTGGTATCAAGCCGAGCTTACAAGGCAAGGCGGTTTTAGTTCCTTGCATAATTGTCGAGACCACTTGCGTGTGTACCTGTACCTGTCTTACTCTTGCTGAATTGGGGTCAATAGGACTGTGTTAGAAGACTTTTATTATTTTAATTCTAATAAGGCTTGTTAATGATTAAAAGCCAAATAATTGCCAAATTATGTAGGTATTTATTTATTGGAAGGAGACTGACAAAAAAATCTCCTTCTAATCAAAATATGTGATACTCAAAATCAAAATACGTGATGATCAAAATACTGATAGCCTTAGCATTAGATGAACGGTCAGAATCTGTTAAAACTTGGGAAGTAAAACAACCAAGAAACGGCCTTATAGACATCACTTATCTAGTACCACGCATTAAGACTAATGCCATGACTTTTTGCTACAAGATTAAGAGAGAAGTCTTTTCATTAACACAGACAGATAAATGTAAACGACGGAAATCAACGAGCGCTTCGAGTATTAAAAAGCAAAAAGTTAAAGAATCTCATTATTCGTTTTACTCTTTCATTGTCTAGACGTAAACCAGACAGCATGACGAAGTCTAAAAACCGCTCAAATGTTAATAACTTTTGAGCTATTTTACAACGTGTAAACTTAAATGCACAAAACCTCATTTAGCTATTTTTATTTCAATTGACCATGTTATGAACGAAAAATGACATTAAACTACTACTATTGGTGAATTCTACGGCAATTCTGATCATTTCCTATGTCTGGGACCCGGCTATGCAAAGCTTTTTGGCAACTTCTCAATATACTTTTTGTGAAAAATGAAAAGTAGACCTATTATTAAAAGGGTTTAATTGATTCTGCTCATTGTTCTGATGAAACTATTTTCAGGTTGGTTACAAATTGTAGGTATACTTCTGTAACAGAAGTTCTGTTAAGGAATTTAGTTACCAGTTTCCCAGGCTGCTCGATTTCCGCGTGGTAACGAGCCCTTACAAGGCGTGTTTCGAGGCCGTCTAGTCCGCTCACTCGACTAGCCCACTTTTAATCAGACGCATAAAACACATCGTTTGGAAAATTCTCTTGTAACTTTGTGTGTGTGAGGACGTTAAGAACATTGGTTTATTATTTATTGATCCTTATTTAAATATATGTATGAACGTTTAATTGTATGACATTTTTGCATATCAATAATATCATAAGAGTTATGTGATTGCATATGTAGGTAGCATTTCCAAACGTGTTGTTCAGAAGAGAGTTTGTTGCAACGTTTAAGCTTACAGGATCACTCATCTTACGAATCATGATAAACAATTGAATTTAAAGTTCATAATTTCAAAACTATAAATGCCTTATAAGGTACCGGCAATTACAAAGCTCTTAAATCTATTATACGGTCTTGTGGAGTTTATAACTTAGTACGAGTATAGACTATAGGTCATTGGTTTCGTTAATCGTGACCAAAAGAGACTGTTAACGCCAATTGATCGGACTAAGGGCATTGTCCATGTTTGACATTTGTGTAATTAGCCTTCAGAAAGTCGTAAATTCGTGGTCATTTTGTTTCAATATAATTGTGTCCAAATGACTTTTGTTTTCAGAGACGAATGAATAGTTTTTGATTAATGATGATTGTGTTTCTGGTGATTGTGAAGCTCAGGCTAGATAAAATTTATCTTTGTAAATTGATAAGTTCTTCGAGACATAAACAATATAACTGCGACGTTCAGAACTTGGCTACTATTAACTTCAAAAATCATCGTCAGCCTCATTTATTTTCCCACTGTAGAGCTAGACGCCTTTTCTCATACAGAGAAGGGATGAGAGTTGAACGACAAGATTGGATTGGCAGTTTCAGACTCAAAGTCCAGGTTTCCTAGAGGTTTTTTCCTTCACCAGTACTTAGCGTTACGTTAGCGTTGGTGTCCAAGATATACTTAGGAAATATACATAAGTTATATTCTATCGTAATTTAATTTAAAGGTACTACTTTACCGGGTGGCCATAGATAAGTATAAGTACCGGGTGGCCCACAAGAATGACTTGCAAAATAAATAGCGTACGACACTTCCGACAATAGAGTAATTGTTAAATTTTATGTAAGTAGGTGCGTATGTTGTATTATATAACTTGATTATACAACACATACAATTCGTTATATTGTTAACGATGTGACAATCTAGGCTTTGTTATTATTTTCTGTGGTGTTATGCAGGTTTATTACATTTTGTGGCTTATTATTGATTACGGTCCATCGCTCGAGAGTTTCTTAAGATTACACGAATCACAGCGTTATACAGATTTTGGAATTTACACGGGCTATCTTCTAAATATTATAAATAGGCATTCCTTCATAACATTTAAGAATCGGATAAAAAACTAAAAATATTGCAAATATGATAAAAGACAAAAAGAAATAGCTATAGATTACATTATTTGTACCTTGTTTCTTATAAAAAATGAGATCATATTTCAACAAGATATCATTATTATAAGACCCACAGCCTTGTCAAATAATCACAGAGGCAGGAACGCGCTCGTTTCGTTAATGACAGCCTGAACAAACAATAACGTTGCGAAACTTTACCTAAGCTAAATTATCTCGAACAAGACCTTGTCAAAGGCTAGGTTTTAAAATAAATGAGGCCTCTATTACTGGAAGCATATTTTAAATGATTTTTAGAGGCAATTGCTCAATAGTGGCCATTAAAATCAAGAGGGAGTAAGTTCGATCTCCACCCATTGCAATAATGAGGTGAAAATGTGAGAATATTCAGCTTAAAAGGAAATAACATACTACATAGTAATCTGTGCTACTACTTAATAATATCCATTCCAAACCGAATAAAAATACGAAGCTTTTAAAAATACTGGTTGTTTAATAAATAAATACCTATTATTTCTTGGAACGAAACACCCATATTTATTTATATTGAAAATAACTAGTATATATATATTCCCCAAAGATGATTGGCAATCCTCGGGAAATAGCCAGTCAAATGATAATTGTATAATTAAGTTAATAGAAGGCTAATGTAAATATAAAAGTTACGTATAATTGACTCCTCAAAGCATTTATAAGTGAAATCAAACACTTGAAAGTATAATTATACAAGAAAGGGCTTGAAGATTAATCACAAAGATATTTCGATTATCATTCCGATATTAATTACATTCACAAATGGAAAGTGATAATATCATTTTAATGCTACTACTGTTTATGCATGGGACTTTCTTACTAGAAATAGCTTTCGTTCATTCAAAACGTTAAAAGAGAGTTCAAGCGATCGCTTTTTGTTTTTTAGTAGTTTTTGGTGAATAATGTGTTTAGGGGTTGTCATTTGTTTTTAATAACAGTCATAACACAATACAGTCGCTCGTTGTAATTGTAACTGAAAAATTGCTATATATTCATAAAAGTAAGTTGAATTGGGCCAAGAGCTACTGGTGAAGGCCTATTTTGATTTTATCGTTATGTCTATTCTTAATTAATAGTTAACATTTTTCTAAATATCAGCCACAGCCATGGAAAAATTAGATGTTCTTAACCCATTTTAAACACTCTAGTTCTTAAGTTCTCGAAACATCTGTTTCCAAAACAACTCTTAAATCTATCAAAACAACCTATTAGCAAACTATAACACAGCAAAGTTCACGATCAGAAGTCACATAACCCCACCAAATCATAGAGCACACGCTTACCTCAACCGTACCATCTGCTCGAGTGTTACAACATAAGCCGGGTTATACAATGACGTCATCAACTTTCACCTTCTGTGGAGACATTTGCCCAACGGCATTGAACTTGGTGCCATATTGTATAATGTTTGTGACGTCACAACTAAGTAGTGGTTTGACAGCCAATATGGAAGTTTCGATTAGAAATTAAGAGTTTTAAATGATGGAAAAGTTGCGAATGGTAAGTAAGGAATAGTTTTAGAATATTAATGTGGGTAAGAAAGTAGGCTTTATTTTGTTTTGGATTGCTAAATGAACAGAAAAAGTTACCGTAATTTTTTTTTGCTGACTTTTTTTCCATTCTTATACTCTTTTAATATTGTGGGAATGAGTCCTTATTTCCTAAGAAAAACTCATTCATGATTCACAGCGCAATCAAATAAATACTCAAATAAAGTTAATTGAAAACCGGAATAAAATCAATTTGGAAACTCGTACATTGCCTTAAAGGGCGACTTTAATTCATGTTGCCAAAACTATTTCATGTAAAAAACAAATATATTGAATAAGGAATGTGGTCACGCCAAAAGAAACGTTCAAATAGAGAGGTTTCTTATAGCAATGGTCAAATATTTTTTAATATTTTATGAGAACAAAAAGTTAGCTGAGGTTTTTTAGTTACTTGATCTAGGCTTATGAATGGTTTCCGTTCTAGCATTCAATCTTACGAGTAAGTTTCAATCATAATATATATTTTTTTAATGTCAATGCTTTGTTGACGAGTTATAAGATTCCTTTAAGAATAAGTATATAGGTATGTTTAGTATGTATGTACATGTCTCCTACTCTGTTTTAAATTTGTTTTTATCATCATAGAACTGAAGATCAGCATACGACTCATAAAAATGTAACTCATGAAGCGTTTTTCTAATAAGTGCTTTATCTCAGTTTTGTTCCTTTGTCTTTATAAGTGCGCTTATTGTAATAATTTGGCGGTTAAACTTAACATTCGTAGGTAATAAATAGAATGCTAATTATTCGCTTAATAAATTCACACGGTCGATAAACTTCTCACGCTATTGCGAAATCTTACTGACAAGTACTTATGATTGTTTTACGTTAAATTAATATTGGTTTATTGTTTTTGTTTGTAATTACCAGCATTTTATTTCTAAGACTTGTATTGTACAACTTTATTATATTTAGTTTCTAAATGCTCATTTTACAACCGCTCTTAATAACTACTATTTTAGAGATTGCTTACTGTAAACTGAAAATGCTAAGTTTGTAATTTACAAAGAGAATCGTATAGTTGAATTGGATTTATTTACTGTGTGGCCAATGAAATAAAAAAATTACAGCAACAGGAGGCTATTTTGACTGTTGCAATACTTAACATTCACTCTGAAATCTGAAGCAATATAAAAGGTCTCAATTAACATAAATATACATAAAATTCTTACATCGCAACATTTTTCATTGCACGTAACCCGAACACTATCCTTCAGAATGACTTGCGAAATTACTTGACTCACAAAATTACTATAGTGGAACAATCTTTGTAATAAGACCTTCTGTTTAATATATATTTTATATAGACATACTTACTATAACAAGCCTCGTTTCTTTACGCTACAATTTCAGAACAAATAGGTATTTCGTAGCAAAGACAATTTGACATGCAAGTACAGTAAACTGCACATTAGTGGTAACTGTCATGCACCTTAACTCAATAGTAATAAGTACGATTTTCCTATAAAACTATTACCACCTGACCTGAAGTTGACTGTACAATCATATTTTTTCTAGACTAAACTTGAAAGTAAATGCAAAGGTCAAAATACTAGATCAAAAATATTAAGTTTACCTTGACAAATATTAGAATACTGTTACAGACTAGACCAGCTGTCAGAATGTGAAATGTCGTTTTATTTGATTTGACTTACTGGAGCTTAAATTAATTTGCGTCGACTTAATTTCAAGTTTAATAGCTTAGGCAAGCAAAAAGTTTCATTAAGCAGATGACGATTTTATTATTACCACTATTGGCAAAAAAAGACGAGAGATTTAATTGACTTGTTCTAACTTAAGTCCGAAGCAGTAACAGCTTAATGGAAACAAAAGCCGGACTATTATCTAATGCTTAACCGTTGGCGTGTTAAATTGCGAAGTAAATTACAATTTAGCAAGAACCGACAAACAGGAGACACTATTAACAGTTCAGCACCCGATGTCATTATACAACCGACGCCTCATAACGATCCATTGTCTCAAAGAGCGGAAATTATAACTTAGTTCCGCTTCCAACTGGATCTTACAACATTAATTAAATCCCATCTTTGGTACATTTTGGGGGCATTGTATGTAAAGTCGATAGTAGTCCATTCATTGCTATTCTCCCGTCCAAGGTTTAGATACATGGCCTCAGCTTCCTCCGTTATTCTTGAGGCAGACAGTACAATGCGTGTACATCAAGTATTGTTGGAACAATTGGAGGCTCTATCTCAATGACATCTAACGTTAGCGATTCGTCTACCATGTCGCCTGTGTGCTGTAGAACTTATTGTACGAGAGAGACATTTGACTGACCACCTTGAGATCGGATCATGTTAATCCCTTTTGAGTTTGGATTGATTCACATTTGTGTTCGAAAGGGTCTCACAGCTGCTTGTAACCTTGTTGTTTTCTTGCCTGTCAATGTTTTATTGGTATTACGTTTTACATCGGTTGTTTTACTGTTAAATCAGTCTTGTTTAATACAGCCTGTTTTATGTCTGATATCTCAAGATATGCGTCATTGTCACCTCTAAATTGACAGTCAGAAACTTAGCAGCAGTAATTTGCAAGTTAAAGATATAAATCCGTCGGTTTACCTTGAAACATAATCTAATAATTGCATCCGGAATATCAATATACGAGTAAGTAACATATCCTTTATTATCGATCGTTGTAAAATATCCTAAAACAGTATCTTGATCTGAATTGGCCGAACCTGTCATGGTTGTGTTGAATTATTCATTACGTAACCCACATTTGGTATTTGGGTTTTTGTTTTTATTTTCTTTAGGAACACCGTTAACGTATGTGCATATTTCATTGTTAGCGGTAAGTGCGCTAACAATACGTGAATGTATTAAGCCTTGAACATCGCCTCCAAAAATAGTTTCGCAGTGATTCGGAAGAGAATTTGCATTGAGAATGTCCTTGCTAAGTTTAGCTTCGTCATTCATTTGGTTTGCTTAGATTAGTCTCAGAAAATCTATTGGATTTGGTGTTTTTAAGCCGATTATTCAGCAATAATTTAAACAGAATTTCGATCGCATTTGGAAATACTAGTTTTGTGACGTTCAACCTTTTAGCGCTTTTGTTGTTTAGCTTTATTTTTAGCTCACTTTGGCGCATAAATGTTTTCCTGCTCTCGAGCTGACACTCCTTCAAGTCCCGTTAAAGCGTAAAAATATCCTTTTGTATTCGAGCCACGATTGCGACCTTTTCAAACAATGACGTTTGCCAAATGTGAGGAAGGTAAATAAGTCCTTTAGTTGCGGTTAGATAGAACATACTGATAGCTGTTTTATTCGCTAACTGTAGTTTAAAGACTGTAAAAGAAGTCGTGGTGACCTAATGGGTAAAGAACCAACCTCTCTCTGTAGTATGAGTGTGCGGGTTCAATTCCAGGCCAGGCAAGTACCTATGCAAATTTTCTAAGTCTGTATGTATTTTCTAAGTATATCTTGGACACCAATAGGTGCTTCGGAGGGCACGTTAAAGTGTAGGTCTCGGCTGTAATATTCTGTGGCATTTAATATTCTTTACAGTCGTAGTCAGAAGCCAGTAAGTCTGACACCAGTCTTACCAAGGCATACTAGGTTGCTTGTAACTGGGCTGAGGAGGTCAGATAGGCAGTCGCTCCTTGTAGAACACGGTACTCAGCTGCATCCGGTGAGACTGGAAGCCGACCCCAACATAGTTGGCAAAAGGCTCGGAAGATGATGATGTAGTTTAAAGATTGTGTCACCTCGTCTCAATTTATTACTTAGAACTCGTTAGCTGGTGACCGATAAACGTGTGATCCGAGATTGCTATCATGCGTAGATTAAGGGCATAGATTGCTTCAACGCTTCATCATAATTTTGCTCGTTACTCAACTTTGTATAACTATGTAAGGATCTACTTTCGGTTTTTTGCTGGAAACTTGTGTGTGTGAGGTTCATTCATTTGTTTTCTGTAAGGTTCAAATAACACAGCAATTGTAATTGTTATAAGGACGTCAATATTGTCAATCCGTCTCTCTCTCTCTCTGTATTGTTAAGGTTTGGGCGGCTAGATTAACTAGCTGTATAAACGAAGTAGAATCGTTTACGATAAATACAGTTTTTTTTAAGTCTCCGCAAAGAAGTTCTATAGCGATAACTTGAACAATAAAACAAGTCATATCTTACTTTATACATTGCGACGTTTATTAATTTATTTGTAAAAGTAACATTAAGTAACCAAGCTTTAACGTCAAGGCAAACAATCAAATTAATAAAGTTCTTAAGAATTCTACCGTTGTCGCTTACACCAGTCTACACCATTACAATGAAATTTAATTTCACGACTGTCGTATTTAATGTACACGTTTTCTGATAAATGTCCCTGAGCCTCATTATTGATTTTTTCTTCTCCGATCATACCATTATTACGACATTTTTGAGTGAATTTATTGTTGACGTGTTTTTTTTAAATAATGAAGCTTGACAGCTGGCTGTACCTTAATTGTTATACCATAATGCTTTTCGTGAGCTTGCTGACTGATTGATTTAATATTCATCATATTTTTCTTCTTTCTTTGGATATTAATATTTTAAAAACATTTTGTTATTGTTAGTTATTTCCAAAATGACAGTAGAATCAAGCTTCAGCGTTCTGCGCCGTAGAATATAAAGTCGAAATCAACCTACTTAAATAGTTCTTATTATATTTTCATATATTATTTCTATTCTATTTCTAATATTACATTTATATTGTTTCAGGTAACAAACTCAAGAACTTGTAACCAGCGTGAATGAAACCATTACATCAATATCAATACCATAAGTCTATAAAGTAAGTCAAACAGGTTTGCGCCGGCGCAATTAATATGAAGCAATTAAGAGCGTGTACGTCAACCGCGCGCCATTTGGCCTAAAATGGTACTTTTCAAACCACTGTTTCTCAGTAACTACTTATCCTATAACTATGTTATTTTCTAATAACGCAAGGTAATTTCACTGTCTATATAGTTAATTGAACATAAATTTCAATTTGTGTAGTTTAAATACTTAAAACCCCTATAACGTAACAGATGTTTTATAAAATTCCCGTTCAGCGTCTATTTTGAAGCTTAAATTCATGTGAAACCAGTGGCAAATCTAATCATATTTATTTTTTTACTCATAGACGAAATCCCCATGCCTATAGTTAGTTGAAAACATTTTTTGATTTAGGTCTCTATCTTTCAGAAAAAAATATTTTAACAATGTGAAAAATTGTGAATTTCAAATGCTTTTTTTACCTAAATATCTTACTTAATTTAATACAACAATTATTTACTATAGTAATATAACTCTTTCTTTAAAACATAAACTTTATATTATAATTTAATCTCTCGTTTTAATTTTTTTATAAATTATTTAAAAACTACTATAAAACGCTGCACGCGAGTCAACTCAAACCAGACCGCCGCAAGGCTTCACAGAGAGAGGACGTGTCGCTCCGTCACATCGCGTAGGGTGAATAACCTCTGCCGTGGATACCGAGAATAGAGTACATTTCAAGCGCGACCAACAAATCTTGATACATTACTATTTTATTTAAAGCTCAATTTTGAAGCATATTTTTTTTATCGATTGAGTTGAAATTTTGTTTGAATGTTCAGTTTTAATGACAATGTATGATTCTATATCCAATATGGCGGTATACCCAAGATGGAGAAAAAATGTTTTAATGCATTCCTACGATATGGGTATCAAATGAAAGGGCTTGCTATGAATAACTCGAAAAAATGTGTCGCGAGTCTAAATCCAATATGGCGGACTCCTTAGGCTAGAAATCACTTATTGCAGATGTCTGTTACCAATCGAGCTATATTTTTTTTTGGATGTACCCAAATTTTTACTTTTGATCTCGAATAACTTTTGAAGCATATAGGATAGATAACTTAAAACTTTATTTGCAATGGTAAACCCAAGCTCTTCACCAATATTTGGCTTTCCGGCAATTGTTGTTATTTGACCACAATTTTTCGGTCTGGATGGACTGGACCATTCATATAAACAATCAATTTTTCAAATCGGTCCAGGCGTCTTTGAGAAATCGAGAACAATCAAATTGAGAACAATCACAAAACAATCTAATTGAAACCTCCTCCTTTCTTTTTTTGAAATCGGTTAAAATACAGAAACTCTTAACATTGTCATTAATCATCAGTCGACTATTTAGTACTGTTGAAAATTGTATGTAATATACAGAAAGTGCTCAAAACCAAGGTTTTCATAGGTGCCCGATTTTTTTGCAAAAGAGTGTAAGTATTAACGACTTATTTTCATGCTTTTATATTTTAGACATCCATAGACTTACACTATTTTCCCGCTATTAACTATTTACTAAATAATATATTTTTTGTTCTACCAATTTCACTCGAAAGGATCAAAATGGTTTGTGTGACTATACGTGAAGTATGATAGGCACGCACACAGCCGCGACGCTAGTCTGCGCGGTTTTTTGCGTTGAATTACCTAAAGTTGACATCGCGCGGCGAGCGTACACGCTCTTAAATAGCTGTTAGTCAAATCAGTACCTTGATCACCTAGAGCTATGTACAATCTATTATATATTCAGTATTGCGTGTAGTGTAGTATGTACCTTTTGAGGTAATTGCTATGTAAAGTATGCGTAAGTAAAGGCATGTGCGGATTAGTATTCAGTGTTACTTAACTTTTCATTCAGTATTGTGTATTGGCAGTTCTTTAATAGTAGGAAAAATTTGAATAGTTGATTTTATCTGATTTTCTTTGTAAACCCTGTACTTGTATTCACATGTCTCTTACACCAGTCTTCCTTAATTTTTATTTGCCCCTAAATAATTGAAAATCATCCTAAAATAGCATTCTAAGGTTAAGAAAACAGGGTCAAAAAGACTCGGTCAGAAAAGTCAGAGCTGCATCCGACCGAAGCACAACGCAATGAGGCGATGCGAACATCTCATGATTGAATCGTAATCGCATAACAATCGTTACAATCGATAAAAAGTGCAACAAGTGATCATTACATCAGCCCACCTAATAACTCGATTGCAGTAATCGTTCACTTTCACTCGGATCGATGCATCGGACGGCGCCGGCGCAATCAAAGGTCGCCCGACCGAGACCATTTCTTTGAGATTCGACAGATAATTTTGATATGTTGAGTAATTCGAGCGACGGGTGCCCTTGTCAAGATTTTGGGATAACATCAACTGGTTGGGAATCAAAAAGATTTGTTTATTTTTTATATTAACAAAACTATTAAACGACTCTTCTAAAAGTATGTCTATAAATTGGCCAATAGTAAAAAATACGACCAGCTTTAACAACTACATAAAAGAGCACTGACACTCAACAAAAACCGTAAAAATTAACACACAACCATATTCGTCACAAACACACACAAGAAACGAACGAAAGCGAAATCGATTACAAGAGAACAATCAATCAGAAGCTCATTCGTAGAAAATAGAAAGCTGGATCGAGTCGAGCTGTATCGAGTGAGGTCGTGTGTATTAGCGACCTCAGTGGCGCGCGTGGCCTCGACCTTGTCGGTCATTAGTGTTGCGACATCAAGTATTGCCACCCTATTACCTAATATCGATGTCGCGAGGAATCGATTACGTGGAAGATCCGAGTGCAAGGTTGAATGGTTTATAGGTCTTTTGGGTACAATGCATGTGGGTGGGAGATGTTATTTAGTTCTATCGTTAAGTTATTAATGTTAAATATCTTTAATGAGTAAATAACTAACTTCTAAAGTTCGTAAATAAATTAACTGTAATTGCCTGCATTTTGATTAATAAGTGTATCTTTTTACTATTAATCGCATCATTTAATCACATACGATAAATTGATTCTATGTTTAATTAAAGCATTTGTTATACGCAGCCACAAATTGCTTTTGTTCCACTAACAATATAATTTTCCATTGAGAATCGTTACTCATATGAATCGATAAAAATGAAGCAATATGTCCTTGCTTGTTAAACTCGCCGTAAATGGTAAACGAGACCTCAACAGTTGATCGATTGAGATATGTAGGTATTATGAATAAGAATACTTTTGCAATATAGCAACAATGTGCTGATAACTACTCGAATAGAACCTCTAATCGAACAATCAATCGATATAGTTCCATCAGATACGTTTAATCGATTAGACTGAGTAATCGGTAGCTGACGTGAAGCAATAAATTTTGTTTCAGTAGTACTATAATTAAATATTGATTAATTTTCAAAATCGTCGATTTCCTGTTTAAGTTTAAAGCATGATTTAAACAGGTTGTCATGATATAAGAGTAGGTAACTTGTTACAACATGCAGTGTTCGACGTTCCATTAAATAGAGTTGATGTTACAAAATAATCATCAAACATTCGACAGTGATCAAAATCACTGAAATTATTAACACATGTTGCTCACGCCACTTAAAGCTTTCTCCCGAAGTATTAAAGCTCAAATTCCTATAATCCATTTTCAAAAGTAGATGAGCTGTCTATCGTTCTAAATCTAAGTGTAACACAATCCGATAGATTATTATCGATGTTTTTTTAAGTCCGTTGTTTCGCTTCACTAAAACAATATGGGCTCCGTATAATTTTCAATGGTTACTACACCGTAGTGTTGAAATACGAATGTACTTAAAGTTGCATTGCCTGTGTTAGGCTGTGCACATATGTGTGACAGTCTGCGGTAGTAAAGTAGTGTATTTCTCCGGAAAATTCTGGATAAGATAATTATGATAATAATGTTTTGGAGTCTGCAAAATAAAATTGGTTTTACACAAAAAAAAATGCTAATTAATTTGTTGAAAAGTGTAAATTATAAATGTCAAAAATGCTTTTCAGCTAATCCATTTCCCTCAAATTTGAGTAGTGTAGGCACCTAATAATGATTTCTTATTCTTTTCTCGAAAATATAATTCTATATATTACTTATACATATATCCGATACTTTGAATTATGACTTCTCTGTCAACTCGATAGGTTACATCAATTTCTTTAATATCCTATTTTTACTTGACCACTGGTTAGTAAAAATAAATAAATGAATTCCCCATGTTCCTTTTAAACGACTCTTTACATCCCAATCTCCAAGTTAATGTAATGTCGCAACAAACGCAACATGTCGACCGCGAAACATTTATTAAAGTCCGTCGACCCAATCGATGTTAATATGACCGATTATCCGAGTCTGACGAATCGATTCTACGTGTTCTTAACGATTATATGATTGGCTAGTTACCACCTTTGTTTTTGTCTATCATTTGTTTATAATCTTAGATAATGTGATAATGTCCTTCCCTTTGTGTTTATTAATGACGTTGGTTTAAAGTTCATGGTACAAATGGGTTTTTGTGGTCACATATTGTTGATTCGAATGGGAACCTTGTTATGTGGTAAACGCGTAGCTAGATTACAATCTTGCGTTCTAAACTCATTTTAGATTTGCACGCTAAATAAAGCAAAGGATACACTAACCGTAAAGTATCCTTTTTCAAGCAGTTCCCATTGCACCTTTATTATGTTGCACCTATTTTCTAAGCTGATTGCATTGATGCATCCGTACGCAATATGCATCAAGTGAGATGCATCAAAATGATCCGTCGATCCGGTCGTGGTTCGTTGCCCTCAATAAAATGCATTTGCGGTTGCATCAACTGCGCCGGGCAATCAGTTGACCGTGAGTACTGACCCTTATCGCGTGGTCCAAGTGAAATAAGAGAAGAGCGATTACGAAATTTTGCTTTTTACTTAATTTCTCTTGTGATATAATGGTTGGTTGTTTGGGTATTTATTAGTGCATTGTAATGTTCAATGGATATTGCAGTGAAGAGAATTTAGCGTTTAGTTTATTTACAACTTTTAAACGGCTACGTTTTATCCGACTGCTGAAAAGGGTTATGTCTTTGGAACGTATTTTATGAATGTTCTGTATTTGCAAAAAGCATTCATATGTAAAATATGTGCCAATCACTACGAAGATATTATATCTTCAGGAACTCATCAAATGATCAGTCGTAGTTACAATTTATTAAACCAGAGAATATTCGTATGTTACTGAGTATTGTACTTTGTTAATACTCGCAATAAGTCTTTCCCTTAACCCACATGATATGAGGCAACCCTTAAGTACAACCATAAAGAATAATGGCGTAAGTAAATCATAAATATAGCAACTAATGTGTTCCGTGGGAAGTGAGGTGTGAGAATATCTCCTAAACGTAACATAGTTCCTAATGATTGTCGTTAGAGCACACGGCAAACTTTTAGTCGGCCGATAGTTCGTTTGGGCTTTTACGTCGTATGAAGATGAATGGTACAAAGATCAGGTATTTAGCGGGCATCAGACCGACCGAAACCTTTGATTGGAATAATTCTTTACAAAGATCAGGTGTTTAGACTAATTTAAAATATCAAATTTTCTTCAAAAACTTTTTTTTGTTAACCATCGGGTCAACTTTCGGTCGTCTGATTAGTCTGTCCCTAGTGTGTGGGTCTTAATGTCCAATGACAAAATGTTAGGCATAGTCATTAAAGTTTAGTTTCGCCTTTATTTGTTTACGTGGAAATGTTTCCTTGCTTTTGTGTTTAGTTTCGAGAAATGATCGCGGAAGTATAAATTAGATTCGTAATTTTTTTGTTCATCTTAAGATCGTTGAACTGTTTGAAATATCTTGTCGCAGCAGGGTTTCTTCGTTCCTTTTTCATATCAACACAGAATATTAGATATCACACAAATGGGTGCTATTAATCAATAAACTACGGCGTAGTTTCCCAAAACCAATGTAATAAATTCAATAATTCATTTTAGTCTTAAAAAAAACAAAAATATTTCAAGACAAAATTTTTCTAATAAATTAGTTGCGTTAAAACCAAAAATATTATTTGCCAATAAAACATGATATCACCTTACAACAAAGAATTAAAAAAAATCGCATCATTCTATCTATCTATGCTACCCAGTCAAGGCAAGATAACTATCAATAGTTTTAAAGCCGTGTTTTAACCTATACAGCTGATAACCATAATGCAATTACTTTAACCATAAACCTCGGGTTTGTTTTTAATTGCTGTGTTGATTTTCGTAAGCTTTAATTAGTGGCACATGATACTTTGAGCAATTTCCGTCAAAGTTATCGAAGGGAGGCGCGCCATACCGGACTCGTTGCAAGAAATCTATGAATAATATATTAAGAACGTGCTTAACATATTATTGCGGGGTATTTTGGGAATGTATATGCTTTTATACATGTAGTTTTGGATATATTACATAAGCGAAATACAAAAATAAATAGAGGTGAGAGGAGAAGATATCAAAATGGTCTATTTTCTGCACGGAGGAAGGAAAGATTCTTTAAATTCAAGATTTTTTAATTTGGTAAAAAGAATCCGCTTTTGTAAATAAAAAAGTTTGTAAATATTAATTAAAAAAAACATGTTTTTCAAGTCCATCAGATCTACAGAAATGTCTAGTTAGATTACCTACTAAGTATTATTTTACCCGATTTCCTAAAAAGATGAGGTTACAATTTGACCGCCTATATTACAATGTTTTTCTAACCAAAGGGCTAGCTGGTATTAACATGATACAATCATGTAACATTAATATCAACACTCTCTCATTTCGCATTCTTTCTTACGACATGGCAAACCCAATCATGTGTAAAGTTAGCCAACCCTAGTATCCGTTGTTATATGTATTTGCATTTTATGAAATTAATTACTTTAATGAACTCAAGCAAAAAGGCAAAACACATAATTGATTTTTAAATAGTAGTTTGTGTGAAATTGAAGTGGTGAAAATGTTTGATTCCATCGCCTTTGTACACATTGTTTTTTCTTACACGGTTCTGTAATTTATTGCGGTGTTAATCTATTTTGTACGCTTTCATATTTCAATACGAATATGATATGATATTGCAATAAATTCAATCTAGCGCCCAGTATGTCACAAGCAATAATGATTGTTACGGTTCAAGTGAAAATAATATCAACTGACATTTCGCAAACATACTGGTTCCAAGTAAAATCTGTTATTACGTTTTGCAATAATTATGTCTACTTTGGTAAAGAAGTAATTGTAGGCTTAGAAAGTGACAGTGGCCATGCATTTCCACCTCCGGGGCTTGACGAAGGTGAAAATTCAAGATGGCGGCTTTAGTTCCCGCTGTTGCCGCCAGGGCGCTTGACAAGGTCGAATCCGAATCGATTATAAATCGGACGCGTACGTCAACAGTTTAACACTTGGCTTAAGAAATCGATAATCGATTACGGAAAAGGGTGAGACTTAATTGTTGGATTCGATTCTTTCCGCTATTCTGTTCCCGTCGGGTTTTGTAATCTAGTTTATGAGGCTTTTGAACTGTTCTGGATCCTGTGCAGCCAATTAAGCTGATTAGTTGATTATTCAAGCAGTAGGATACAGATTAATTAAATTGCTTCGTAATTTTATATTATTATATTGCACGCTTGCGTCAGGTTGATATAGGCCACATTTAATTTCTAATCATGTTGTAATAAGACCTGATACAGATTATATTATTCCCACCTTTCCTGACCCGAGGATTTAGCCTTATAATTCAGATACTCCTTAATATTATATCAAAGCATTGGCTATTGATATATTGATACTCAAAAATACTAACCTAGTAAAACATCCCAGGTCAAGTTTTCCCCATAAAAAAAGACCTCACGTCTACTTTTAATCTACACAATATTAACGTTGTAAAACGAGATCACTAGTGCAAATGACCCAGTTTTGTTTGCCGTGGTTATGAAAACGTGCCCGCGGTCGCACGCGCAGCCTAATCGTGATGTCTGCGCCTGCGCCGATTGTTTGCAGTGTCGCGAACTAGGCATGGTGTAGAGATAAATATCGACCGTTTTGTGGGTTATTGTTTGTTATTTTAATGGGTCTTGGAATTGGAATTTAGTAGCTTAGTTTAGATTCTTTAGAGCAAGTGCTTGCTTGAAAATGTTTGGGTCTTGAGAAATGGTTATCTGTGCTGGTTATTATAAAGTTAAAACTTCATTCACTATTTAAATGCTTACAAATAATTAGATCACACATTTTTGAATGGTAACTAACAGATCAAGCAGTCAAGAATGTCGTCCAAATTATAGTCAAAACCACTCTTATTTTCCTAGCAGCACATTGCATAACATACATACTTGAAATAAAAAGGGCTTACACACGCAACCTTCATTCAAGGTGTAATGTGTTTCTCTTTTACCATAATCATATGGCATACACGTGCCTACAATTTTTAGTTATACCATCTGTTAACATGTATAAAACTAGTCGTTTTCCCGCGGTTTCAACCGCGTCCTATCGGAACTATTACCCGTACCGACATAAAATATAACCTATGTTACTCGCCAATAATGTAGCTTTCTAATGGTGAAATAATTTTTAAAATCTGTGCGTCCCGCAGCCAGATGGTGACAAAAACTATCCTAAAACCTTCTCCCGGGTCTAAGTTACCTACCCTCTAATTTTCAGCCAAATCGGTCAAGCCGTTTTCATGTTACCTATGTCGTGACAACGGAAAGCGGGTTTCATTTTTATGTATATAAATAGATATAGTATAGGTATATATTTGTCCGTATTTACACTGTAACAGTTGATTACGTAGGAAATGCGTGAATCTCCTTCGCAGCCACGTCACGCCTTCGTTACCGCGCATGCGTGTTACACAACACGAAAATTAGGGCCTTATTATAAGCAGCTCATTTATTTTGTAACAGTATAGGATGTAATTATTTAGGTAATACCAATGTAATTGTTTCACCAATGTTTGTGCTGGTATGTGGGTTGTTTGTGTCTAGACGGTCACGGTGTGAGTTACCTGTTTCATGATTTTCTTTGTAATTCTGAAACTTAACCTGTTGAAATGCATGAGGCACAATTGATTTTCTATTGTCATATAATTACCGGTTAGGGCAACCTATATGTGCTGAAAGAAGGATAGAGCTATTTGGCTCTATATCAAAGTATCTTTATAATCGATTAAATATTTTTATACTCAAAATTCATATACGTTACAGGCTCAAAAATCTCTTGTTCTCTTCATATATATTGTCTTTTAGTTCTTTTTATAAAGAGCAGTCTCTTATATTACCACACAAGTTTACCCACAGACATATAAATAATTACCCATGCAGACTTACAAAGACTCGAATAACACGACACCGCTTAGTTGCAACAGTCCTTTAATATAACAAGTAAAAGTAAATTAGGTTACAATTTATTGCTCAACCGTACGCAACGCCACGCCACGCAACAAGATCAAAGAACAAGTGAAAAAAACCGGCCAAGTGCGAGTCGGACTCGCGCACGAAGGGTTCCGTACCATTATTTATAAAATCGCATTTACCTTTTGCCGTTATCGATATCGAGCAATGAGCAAAAAAATCACGTTTGTTGTATGGGAGCCCCCAAAATTGATTTATTCTAGTTTTCAGTATTTGTTGTTACAGCAGCAACAGAAATACAGCATCTGTGAACATTTCAACTCTCTAACTATCACGGTTCCTGACAGCCTGGTGGGACGGACGGACAGAGGAGCGAAAACAATAGGGTCCCGTTTTACCATTTGGGTACGGAACCCTAAAAATACTCGGTTAAAGCTAAGCACTAAAAACTGGTCATTCTAAGCTTTCTAACGGTCATTGCCAGAGATTGACAGTCAAGTTTCACAACTGCGTAAAAATATCTAGACAACTGCGTAAAAAGAATACCTTTTTAAGCCGATTAATCGATATTAGTATTCGATGCGCAAAGGGCTGTGCTCGGATTTTCTATCGATTACGTAAATCGAATAAAATTTAATGTGACTTTTATAGTGCATTGTAGGAAGATAGATTTAGTTTTCTACTCCAATTAAGAGGACGAATTGGAATTTTTGGCGTTAAGGATGTCAATTTTTCTCAGTAAATACAAAACGGATCAAAATACAACTTGGTTACCTGAAAGTTCATGATATAAGCCTTATTTTGTTAGTTGTAGAAACATGATTAGGTAACTTTTATAACAGAGAAAAATATATCAAACATACCTCTTTTTAAAAAGAGATTCACATATTATGGGCAAACGGGACCGATTTAAGCCTCTTAACTTTTTTAGTAGTTGAGTATATACATACTCTTTAAAATGGTAGTAGGAATTTTTATTAAATTATCATTTCTAAATATTAAAATTACAAAACCATTTTGTCGCTTACGACTTTTAGTTATAAGCTAGCGCGCGTATTGTTATCCTCGCCCCGCTCAGACGCTCCGACCCCTTTTGGCGCCTTAGATGCGCGTGCCGGTTATGGAATTATTGTTGACCACTTCCTCGCCTTAAGAGTGGGTGCACGTTCGCTTCCTGTATTTAAATTAAGTATATTTATTTAAAGTCCTGTTAAGTACCTAAGTATGTCCTGTTTCCTGTACTTTCAAAACGATTGTTTTGTATCGACATTGATCTAATTAACAATTTCCCTTTCGCTCAATTCGGTGTACTTATCGATAATCATTACTTCAAAATGGACAGCATTAACGATATCCATTACAGATATCAAAATATTAATACATAGCTAAGTGATATAACTGTTACCTTATCTTGTCCTATTGTTACGGCATAATACTCTTTTAAGCATAAGGATAAGCGTAACACTTCTGTGCTCGTATATATTCAATTGGAGTACAGTGTGGTACAGTCGCGACGACTTTCACTGGCTATTGTTGATTAATTCCCCAACTGTGCGGAGTTTGTGGTCTGAATGTGATAGTAAGTGGAGCGGAATCGTTGCTAATAGTTATTGTATGGGTTAATCCGTGATAGATTAGCCCTTTTCTATGTACTTTTGTTTTCAATGAAGAAGCCATTATTTTAATAGTACATAAAAATAAAATAATATTAGATTCCTGCGTAAATACTGCATCGATAACTTAAAAATTAATTGATACTAAGTACATGCACATTATATACAGGACTGTATAAACCACAAAAACAAATATAATTAACAAAATTATATCGATTCAACACCGGTGAACGTAATCGATTAAAAGTTTCTAATTGTTATAATAATGTTCTTTTTTGTGAATGGAATCGTTATACTTTCCGGAATTACTGATAAAACAGGCTATTATTGGTTTAAAAAGCTTTAATTGTTATGTAAGTTAAAAGATTTCATTTGTTTTGGTAACTTTCGAGGCAGGTGCTGTGTTTTTGGGTGTCCCCATGTTCAGGATTTTGGTTACTAAATGAAAGGCTTTGTTTTAAAATAACAAGAGAAATTACACGAAAATAGAAGAGTATACAAACATCATTTTAACAATACGGCTTTTAACAAGGGCTATGGTATTAATTTCATTTATACCTATTCTAATTTAAAACCTCAATTTATAACAGTTTCATTACGTACTCAGTGCATAGGCTTAATTAATAGTATAAAAGATTTCCCTGCCTTACATAATGCGGATCACAGTCTGAATGTCCATACTTAAGATAATAGGCATTAGTGCATATCCATTTAAAACTATTACTAGCCTACTTATTACCACAGCATAATCAATCGTATTGCGTTACAAATAAAGTCGATTATCGAACGTCATCACGTGCGTTACGGTTAGCTACGGCTTATGCAAGGATTCAAATTATCTCAAATCACGTACATAAACATAGCAAGATCATTTTATTTGTCCTTCCGTTTGTGAAACTACTTTCTCTATACGTGGACGCAATGGCGAACTATTTATTTGTTAATACTGTTGTAAGTGATGTAATGGGGCAGCCCTATACGTATAGCCCAGTCACGGAAGAAAGATGAGTGGAGACGCCATGATAGGTAGGTCAGGCGCTTTCTTCTATGTCAAATTAGTACGGTGGGCATGGCCAAAATGGTCAGTTACGAGTGAACTAATGAGGCGTTCGGGTTCTTTGAGACTGTCAATGATTTTAGGTACTCGTATTACAAAAAATGGTCGGGCCCAAAGATGGTGCATAAGGGCGAAAACGTCACCCGCATTTTGGCGCGCTACTTTCTCAAGCGGTTTTCCGTTTTGGCACCTCCGCTAGTCATTTCGTTCTCCATGGGTAATACGGTTGCAAATGATGTAATGTGGCAGCCCTATAATGTACAGTCCAACGCTTAACTGTGTCAATGTGCGAATTAATCGCTTTGATTAAAGATAGAACAGTAATTAAGATTGCTTAGCGAGTTTAGCACTCTCAAATGTACATTTTAAAGTAAATAGTATGTTGATCTTAATTTAAATAGCTTGTTGACGTAACTAAGCATGTAGCGTATCGTTTGATGGATGTACTTGCAAGTTTGAACGTTTTTTGGCTGCATAATAATTTGTAGGTCAGTTTTGTGTTAATTTAAATTTGGTTGGCCATGTAGATTTTGTATTTATGTAATGTTTAATTGTTGTAAAAATGGATACTGAGCATTAATTATATTTCCTGTCTAGCTTCGCAGAACACGAGTTGTTTGAGACAAAACCTGATCGTAAAATAGTGCCTTATAATGAAGCAGTTTACTCAATCACTTCCTATCTTAATTTCCTCACGCTACATCCCTCAGAGGCGTTTCCACGTCTGTTACGTCTCTTACTTACAGAGTAAAGAGTAAAAGTATTTCCCAACGTAATTACCAGTTGTACAACGACCAAGAATCGTGCATATTCACATGAACATAAATTGGCATCGATCGGCCGACGCGGCGAATCGGCCGACTGCCGATCGGCTGCTTATCGGCCTAGCAATTTTCCGTTCAGGAAACAATTTATATGTTGTTACAGTTTCTTATGTAATGCTTTGTTTATTAAGTAATTTCGCACTGTCAAAGTGTGGGGAAATAATGGTTTTGTTATAGTTATTTATGAAATTACCCGTGTTACGGTTATGCGGTAACTGATAATGTCTGAGTAAACAAAGTTATTTGAAGTCGGTCAGGTAGTAACAGTTTGTGGTTTTCGCTATTAGAAGAATTTAATGTAATGCGTGGTTTATTTGTAAACTGACATTATTTCTCACACCTCATAATTGACCTAGTGCCTGTGGTAAGTAAGGTAAGAATATTAATAAAATATTGTTACCTACTCAAATTGTCTATATTTCAAGATTTTGACATAGTCGATAGATGAGAAAAACCTTATTAACAACTATGATTCAATTTTGATACTTACTAATTTGTTCAATACTGCTGTGAACCTAAGTTTTTTCTTAAAATCAATAATAGCAAAGTCCTTTAAAAACCCCGAATAACTTTGTGTAACCACAAAGAATTCAATAAATATAATAACGAAGGTTAAACTAAAGAAATCTGAGAAATATTGCGATATGAAATCAAATACTTTTATTCTGAACTGCGCTTACGCATAAAATAATGTCATAAGGCTGATTGCAAGTTTTTGTTAGCTTTTATTGATTTGGGAAAACCTAGAGTTACAAAATTATTGTTGAAAGTGACTTTTTTATTTATCATTATTGCGTACCTTGGAACTTAATATTAATAATAACTTAGGTATTAAAAACACTACTGGTATTCAGCTTAGACTGGCAGCCGACCCCAACATAGTTGGGAAAAGGCTAGGCAGATGATTATGATGATGATTAATAATAACTTTTGGATAAATTTTTAAAATCTCTAAGGCTAATCGTCTTGTTGTTTTAGTTTATTATTTTAAGATTTCATATTGTTATGCCCGCATAATTACATAGTATAGGTTTTATTAAAAAGACTCGTGTACGCCCCCGTACTTGATTAGAATTTTTTGTTGGCCGTTTTACCTTGTTTGTTCAAATTGATTTTTAAACAAATTATATTCGAAGATATAAAATATAGGGTGTATAATTTATTAGCATTCCTTCTATAAGACGTAGATTACTTGTTAATTGCTTTTTTCTGTTAAGTAATATGTTTTACTATTATTATTTTCCTCTAAGATTCAACTTTAAGAACTTATTTTTCCTTATGCAATCACACTATTGCATAGTCAATACCAATCGAAAATGCTATCAGATGAAAATTACCATAAGCTTACAGGTACAAGTTGATATTTTGCGCAACTACAGAAATGCGACTTACTTAACTATCTCTTGAACTAAATCTGTCGCGAGATTTTCACGCTAAGTTAGGAAGACGTTATGAATGGGTACTTGGGTAGGGCTGTCAGTAAGTAGTTTTATGATGATTTGCTTGTTGATAAACGTGGCATAACAGTGTTAGAGTTGTTACGTGTAACGTTTTGTATCTATTTAAAATCATAGCATACCCTGCGCAGACTGCAAATACGTATGAGAAGAAACCCATGTCCTGTAGTGGGATGGTAAAAGATTTTTAAATTTTCTATCAATTGATATTTTGAATTTTATATACAAATTACATGTATAATAATTGTGAACTTGAATTTATCTCTTTGTATTGTCTGTTCTTATTAATTGAATTGTGTCTTTTCTTATTCTATTTTTTCTATATATATTCTAAATTTTTTAAATCTATGGTTTATTACGTAGGTACATAATATTTATTGTCTGAAAATCCTGTTAAGGTTGCATCAATGATGACGTAAGTCTGACAACCCTATTCTAATTTTGAGGTCCATTGCCATATATCGGTTGGAACATTTGAATTAGATTCTTGATTGACATGACATTTCATATACATGTAATAATGATGTTGTTAAACATGCAACTTTGAATATGAACTATAGATTAAGTTTAAAGTTCTTTTGATGATATGATGGACGTCGATTTGTGTATTGTTCTGTTGTATAAAAAGTATTGGATGATTTTGTTTGTGAGCATAGTAATGGGATGAGGTCAAAGCTATCGATATGTAGTTGTCTATCATTCTTATACATTTTAAAAGGGGATTATTTTGTATCTACTGGTCTAGGTGTATTTATGAATTATATTGTGTGTGAGAATAAATTACAGATGCAGTGATAAATGCATACCAAATTATCTCTTTCAGGTTTACACATAGGAATAGTCAACTCCAACACTAATTTCTCATACTAGTTTTGTGAGTTTACATAGAAATCTATAAACATCCCTCATCCGTATAGAGATAAATCTTTTGCATAAGCTTATCTTAACTTATTCTATAAATTAGTAACGTATCCTTTAACATCGAATTATTTCCCTACTTTCCATTCATTTAGATACAAAACCAGAAAACCACAAATCAGTAGTGACCCAGAAACTCGATTACTTAACGTCCTGAACAAAATTATTCCTTGCACAAGTACTTTGAGTATTTCACTTTGAAATATGTTTAAGTAAGATTACCAGCATACTGTAAACTTTTAGTCGGCCGATAGTTTGTTTGGGCTCATAAATCAGTATAAAGATGAATGGTAGTACACACATTACAAAGATATGGCATTTAGCCAGTATCATACGGACTGAAAAGGTTGATTCCTATTAGCATTTTCCTAAAAAAAACTAACCACCGCACCGGGCCAAAAGTTGCCTGATGATTGGCGAATATTTTTCTTTTAGGAAAATCTTAGTTCTGATATCGACTAAATGCCTGATCGTTGTTACGTGTGTACTTCCATTTATCTTCATACTGATTTATGAGCCCAACAAACTATCGGCCGACTAAAAGTTTGTTGTGTGCACGTACTTTAAGTGTATCGATAAAGGAAATTATTTCCATTGATTGCAAGGCTTTTATATAAGGTGGTCGTAACTGGATCGCTCTTGTTAGAGGATAGTGTGTTAAATCTGGACATGGCTATAAAGTGTTTGTAATGGCCCAAGTTGTGGGAGGTTGCGAATGGTTACTGACTTATTTCAGAGGTTTATATTATGGTCCATAGTTGTGAAGTTTGTCTTATCTAACTTGTTTGTTAAATTGATTTATGTATGATGTTTAATTCCGAATATTTGTATAGCTGGTTTAGAGATTATTTTATTGATCATCGGCAATTTGTTTATTTAAACCTTTATCATCAGGCAACTTATCTCTCCTAAAAACACTTAAAATATTTAATACCTCTAATGAATCCTTTGTAAATAACGTATTTTCCTTGTTTTAAATACCTACAAAAAACCTTTATATTACAGTTTCTAACTTAAACCAATCACTTGAGAACGGTGGCGCGTGCTGCACCACGTTACAGACTTTTATCTAAGAGAGGTACCGCGCACATAACAGTACTGGGCGCTTAATGGCCACAGATAATACTAAATACATATATAGGTACTACATACTGTGAGAATATTGGTGGTTTCAGTGAGAGAAGGGTGTGTTTAAACCAAAGAAATAAAGCAATGATTCTCATGCTATGCTATCTCTGCCTAGACTTTGGCCAAGTATGTTGGGTTCGGTTTCCAGTCTCACCAGTAAGTGTGCAGCTCAGTAATAGTGTTTTTTAAGCAGCGACTGTCTATCTAACCTCTTCAACCAAGTTTCCTGGGTAAATTACTACTAATCAAGTTCTTCTAGAGATAACAAAAAAAGATGCTTTGTTTCTTTACATTAACAGAAATAAATATAGGGTTATGGGGTTAGTAAAAAAAATGATACCATAAAATGCTCTTGTTTAAGCTCTAGTTCTTTGTTCGATCGGTTTAAATGCACCCTAACATGTTTCGTGCTAGCGAGAGAATTTATAGCCGAGATTTTGTTACTTAGTAACGGCGTTCTAGCCTTGTATAAAAGAAAGGCTAACTTATTTATTGTCTAACTTAACAAAAGTAGTACTATACTTATGTAGCCGAACATAAATTTCAAGGTAGGAACGTGATATTATAAATAACATAAAAAGAATAAAGAAGATGAATAAATAATGAGCGAAAAAAGTATCTTGGAATTAATAGTTTTTTTTAATGGCTTGCTGCTTCTGTCAAATGTCATACAAAAAAAAATGATTCAGTAATTCATCAAACGTGCCTCACGTGGGATTTATCTCAATCTATTTGGCAAAGAGATGCTTGATATAGCCCACGCTGAGACAAATGGTTCAACGACTGTGTGATAAGAATGATCTGACTTTTTGATAGTGTAATGGCGTATTCAAGGTTGTTTGTGTGTCGATTATTTGGAACAAAGAGACACTGTTTATGTTGCAATGTGGCTTTTAAAATGGTCTAATATGTAACCATTTTAGACCAGTCAATATAGAACATTGATAATACAGACGTAAGTCACATTTTTAGGTGTACAGTGAAAGAAAGCTTACTAAAGCTATAAAATATGTAAGTAAACTATTAACTTAGTATTAAAAAATATTATTGAAAATGAAAGTACCTAACAGAACTTTTTTGAACTCAATGTGAAAGTAAGAATTATATTTCAATCATACGTCACGGCCCGTTCTATGATTTTTATTTTAATGAGATCCGTATCATGCCTATGAATTATTGCATGTAATACATATTGTAAAAATTAGTACTTACAAAAATATAATAAAAAGTATTTGATTTCACTTCCTTATAAGTACATACATGTAATGTACTTTAGACTAGAATCTAACTTGGCTAAGTATAGCAGTAACTTTAAACTTTCACAGTCGGTACTTTTATGACTGCTGCACCGTAATTTCATACTGCATTTACTATAAAACTTATAGCTCCTTAAACACCCGTTTTATACTTGTTAACATCAGTTAAGAACCAATAAAACTACACTGCTAATTTTGAGCCCTAGGGCCAAAACCTGCCGAAGCTGCGGGATTGTTCAAAAGAGTTACCGTGGCACCGGTACATAAAGGGGTCCAGAAGAAACATAGTGGGTTTTAGTCAGTAAAAGTCTGACACTCCCTTCCACGGAATGATGGTCATTTGATGATTTCCCACCTATAAAAAAAGTTCTGATTTTGAGTAGGTAACTCCAAAAGTAGCTGAAGCTCAAACCTGGAAACCGGAATCAATAATTATGCAAATACTTATAAACTAAGAAAGAAAAGAAAGAAAGAAAAACCATTTATTTGACACACAAATGACGCAAGAAACAAACACACACAGATACAAACAAATAAATCAAGGGACAATACAAAAAGAAGAACAAAAAGAAAAGCGCTCCAGCTGCGTCATTCATGTGTGAAAAGGGGCAGCGCTCAGCATAAATGCTGTGTCTCGCACACGCAGGCACGAGACAACAGCGCTGGTTTTCAGCGCTGACCCAAAGCTGTAAAGTGGTACAAATTACAGTTGACAGCAATTATTCATATTACAGCCTAGATATACAGCTGATAAATTTTCCTATTACTTCATAGTTTTCGCGACAATTAATCTTAGTACGCAAGTTGCATAACAAGAATGCCTTAAGGCCATTAAAATGTAAATTAAGGCACATTACGTGTTATATAAGTGTACCTAGGTTAGTGCAACAATTAATTCTGATAGATTGCAAGTGAATCTAGCACTTGTGTGAAAGAATACTACTAAAAAAGTGTGGGTGAACTCACAAGTGTTTGCAAATTCACTTGCGACTGTACCATTAGATGTGTACTTTTTTAAGAAAAATAGACTAGGGCAGTAGATTATTAATAAACTTAGCAATAAAGTACGTAAACGTATCCTTACTCTAAAAATAAACATACAAGCATCTGAATTGAGAACCTCCTCTTTTTGGGAAGCCGGTTGAAAAGTATTTCATCATCATCATCATCATCATCTCAGCCATAGGACGTCCACAGCTGAACATAGGCCTCCCCCATTAGGAAAAGTATTTAGGTCGACTAAAATTAATATCTATGTGCTGAAAGCTTATTGATGGATACTTTGTCATTTAGTTTCCCTTTACTGTCTTATGATTTACTACCACAAAATCAAAATCCACAAACAGAAAATGGTTTTTAAACTACTTCAGCAGCAAACATAGTTGCAGACATTGCACCGCTATCCGTGCGCGAAACACTTTAATTTATAGACCTTCGTGTTCCGGATTCCATAAGCTGTTCCATAATACTACGCCATTGCAATGTTACGCTTGCATTCTGGCAAATTGATGTAATTACATTTTGTACAAGTGTTGACGGCTTTACGTACAGGCGAGCGCTGAAATTGGAGCGCGGTATACTGAATTATGCGGTTTTAATTTTTGTGTGCAATATTGCGATAGTTACAGACGTTATAGAATATTATCTGAGATTAGGCTATGATACGAAAGTTCCATACTCATAGTAGGATTGAGTCCTGAGTTCTTTTGAATCTTACATTTGCATACGAATAGCAATTTTCGTGTAAAAACGCAAGGCTATTATTTAAGCAGACTCGGAATCTGCTCTATTTTTAAATGACTCGAATCAATTCTTTGACAAAAACTGCAATGAACGGGAGACTATAATTGTAGAACTAACACTTTTTTATAGTAAGTAACACTGTTTTTATGTTTAGTAGTAGTGAACTTACATTGTAAAAACCCCGCCTAGGAAAATATATGTTGTTTATTTACCATAACAACCAACTATACAAATAATTACCACTTAATCCTCAGAAGATTAACAAGCCGTAAGATTTCAAGCCTTATCGCAACAGCTCTAAACTCTAAACCACGTAAATCAGATGAGCATCGAATTAATTAAAGGTATATCTAAATAGCCATCAGTTTGTTTTCTATTACATAATACCGTTCACGCAGTACTTTGCGTTATATTCTTACGTTAGAAATGGTTGGTGTGCAGTGAATTATAAGATTAATGCGTAAGAGAACGAAGCTTGTAATCTTATAGAAATGGGCTCAGTAACTTATTTACGCATTATGTTCTTGTCGGAAGATATTTGTTACTTAAATCATTTGAGTTTGAATTCAATTGGAAATGTAGTAGTTTGTGAAGCTAGAAGCGGTTGTTATTATTTCTATTGAATTTATGTAGGTACTACATTAAAGGTAGACTAGTCTTTATAATGATAAACCGCTATATTGTTTCTTAGTTAAATATTTTTTCTTGTGTTAAACTAAATATATTTTGGCAAATCATCTCCATTTTCACCTTGATATTCATGAAAATGTTTTCACAAATTTTATTGTGTGTGTTTTTTTACCGTGACAAAATAATATTATCCATATAATATTTCTGCCATAAAACTTTCTACAAAATCACCTGCTAAACAACCAAATGATGTGCAGAACCCATTGTCCATAGCACGGCTAGCTCATAAACAATGATTAATGATACATAACACTTTACTCCCGAAACTGCGCGCGCGCATTATAATTTACGACCATAGATCGTGATCTAGCTATTTGTCTGATATTAAATGGCTTATATACTTATTGAAATATATGTATCGTGTAGGCATTTGAGCCGTTTTAGACAGGGACAAGACGTTCTAAATATTTTAGGTAGGACATTTATTGTCTGTCAACCTTGCTTGATTTTAACAACAAGACATATTACAAGATATTGTTACAAAGATTACTACTCTGTATTTATTTACCTCTCGACTTTACACCTATAGAAATTATAGCCATTTTATCGCAGTTCCACCAGCAGCCCGTGGGCACTACTAACCGTACCTACCGAGCTAAAATATGCCTATGTTGCTCGGGAAGAGTGTAGCTTTCCAACAGTGTAATAATTTTTCAAATCGGTTCAGTAGTTTCGGAGTCATAACAAACAAACAAAAAATTTTTTTTTCTTTCTTGTATTGGTAAAGTAGATATTTCAAATCTCAAGAATCACTGCATCCATTTCCGAAAACAGAACCAAAATATATTTAGTAGTTTTTAAGTATTACACAAACAGTCTGACGGCCAGACTTTGTATAGCATGTAGTAAATTTTGATACTTGTTCCACGACATTCTAAATACTTTAGATAGGTAGGACATTTGCTAAGCGCCTGACAGGCTTGGCTTAATGTTACAAAACCTATTATTTGCATGTTCTAGTATCTTGATAGGAAATAATAGGTCTTATGAGGCTGTTTGGTTTATATCTAAGTACATAGTTTGTAAGTGTAAGTCGTGAGTGAACGGCCATTGTTAAATTTTTGTGAAGTGCCTTTTATTTATGTTGATTTCGTTTTTGTTTCAGGTAAAAATGGCTTTCAAAATGCAGTGAAAAAAAACAGACCCCGGAAACTTACAAAAGCAAAAGCTTTAGAGTAAATGTTTATTAAAAAAGTGAGCATTTTGACACTGTTGTAGCCCAAGTTCACCGAAAACATAATTAGTTTTTAGTTTGTTTTATTTGAAAATTGACGTAAACATTCATAGTAAACTGATGCTTTCAGAAAACTGACATTTATAAAGACAGTGAACAGCCTAAGTTATATATTTAGTTTGTTTTAGATACCTCTGTAATATAAGTAGATATCAAAAGTAAATGCACTTTCTTGACGCGCTTATAATTAAATGCATCTAAGACAAAAAATGTAAACATAAACGCACTATCGTGACAGGTAGTGTAGATACGCGCATGCGTGTTACCTGCACTGTGATTGCAATTAATTAAAACTATCATTACCATCAATTGTTTGGTCAATTTTCAATGTTTTTTATGACACTTAACTAGTGAATGATTTGAAAAAGTTTCTTAATCTATATATTATTTTAAAAATTTAAATATCATAAAAGCTTAAAAAAACTTACTGTTCATTTGATTGTTTGCTAAGTTCAGGAACTTAAGGCCCAATCTGAAAAAAAAACTCAGTGTGAGACATATTTAGCCTAATTACAAAAAGTTAAACATCTGTTGAACACTTGTCTGATAAAATGGCTGCAAAACGGCCGTTATTTCAACGTCATAATCTGATTTTTAAGAGAAGTGTTCAACAGATGTTTAAAAGTTTTTGTGGTATTGAGTTAATAACACTTTTAGCGTAAGTATATTATTCACATTTCTAAACTACTTTTGCATCTTCCTTACGTACGAATTCACGCTTAAAATAAATAAGTTAGTTATATAAGTAAATGATAATTATAATAATTGTAAAAGCTAAGATGTTCCTTACGAAACAGTTTCTGTAAAAGTTGTGAAAGTGAGACCGCAAAACCAGAAACTTGCGATATATTTGATGAAGGAATTAATCCTGTGGTATTTAAGGTGGGAAAATTATAGAACATTTTACACAAATAATTATACCACAGTTACACATAAACCTATTTTTTGTGGGATCTATGTATGTTTTATGTTTCATTCTGTAAGTTTTTGTAGAAATAATAGAATCAAATATTACTATTGAAAACTAGATTTCACCCGCGACTTCATCCGCATCCTGGGGAACAACGTCTCGCATCCGGATAAAAGTAGCGTCTATCCTCTATCTCTGTTGCAAGGTAGCTTACTACATAACTTATTGCTGAATTTCATTTCAATTGATTCATACTTTATAGCTTGAAAGTGAAACAAACAAACTGACTTTCACATCAATTATATTAGTAAGTATTATAAAATGGTAATAATTACGTACAGAGGAAGTGCCAACGTAACTTAATTTCGCATATTGGCACAGGATTGTTCCTTATTCACGATCTTATCACTATTACATAACTGTATCTGTTACAGCCTTTTTGTCGTCCCACTGCTGGGCACAGGCCTCCTCTCACATGGAGAAGGATTGAGCGTAATCACCACGCTTGCTCAATGCGGGTTGGTGATTTCAGACTTTGTAGTCCAGGTTTCCTCAAGATGTTTTCCTTCACCTTTTTATCAGCCATTGGTGTCTAAGTATACTTAGAAAGTACATACAATACATACATCTATAGCTGCAATATTGCTCTGAATATTTCCTTGCAATCACGTTTTAATTACTCAACAAAATACTGTTAAAATAAACCAGTCTCTAATACCGAGTAATCTATCATATCCGTCCTTTGAATTCTAAATTCTACACTTTATATGGACAGCGGTAACTATTTTCAAGAAGTTCGTAATCGGTGTAGACATTCACAATTTTGATGTCAATGCCTAAGTTTTCTGACAAGTCTATAAAACGAATTTAATTTTAAACGACCACCTTACTTCTATAAAACGTAAATTCTTGTATATAAACTTTAGGAAAATCTACAAAGAAACAAAAAAGCTAAAGCTGTTAAATCAAATATGGCTTTTATCTAGCTAACATCTCATCATAAACAAATACTTAATTTAGTTTAACATACCACCCATGGTAGTCATCCATAAGACATTATCTACAAGCTTGTTTTACAAATTATACAGAAATTGCTATAAATAGGTACTTCACTTAATAAGATAGGCTTTCATTTGTAAAACATTGTTGTGAATTATTCATAATTCTGTAATATGTTTTATCTCAAACTGTCACTTGTTGTTAGGGATTGTTTCCACTGTTCATATCAGGTATTTAAATATCAGCTACTTGGCTGAGCTCCACTATACGATTATTATTTAAAAGTTGGTCTGAGTTCTCGGACCTGAGAATGGTTTTTAGATTTAGAGATGGTTATTGGATTCTATAATCTAAATCTTTCAAAAAGACTACAAAAGACTTTCTATAATCTAAACCTTTCAAAAATACTCTTACTCTTATTTAAAACGACATAAATTACTGACACAAAAATCTGCTTTGACTTGCTAGCAGCATGTTTTTGTCTACCATATCTCTCCGCTACCATGTCATCTCACAAGAACACTAAGTATATTAATTATTACTATTCATTATATCGCGTACCGTAGAAAACAGTGTAACCACCCACCCAGCTAGAATAACTTCACCATGCCGGATACGCCGCAGGTGGTGTCTTGCACAATTTACGCACCGTCCCTTGCAGTCTTGCAAACTTGCATTCAGTTCTAACATGACTGGTACAAAGTCTTGTCACAGTCGTAATGTAACACTTGAGCTTGTAAAATGAAATAGTAGTTGTAGTGCAGGATAAGTTGTTTGCTTCCTAATGATATAGGGTGGTCTTTTATAGGGAGATTTAGTAGTTATAATGTTTTGAATTATTCTCAGTTTTTATTAATGTTTTATTGTAGGTTAAATAGGCAGTCGCTCCTTGTAAGACACTGGTACCCAGCTGAATTTGGTTAGACTGGAAACCAACCTCAATATAGTTGGAAAAAGGCAAGGTAGATAACTGATAAATAATGTTTGATTGAAATCGCTTTAACTGTTTTGCAAACGCCTACGTCACTTATTGATTCGGCTACCAGTAAGATGAACTGACCCTAAATTCTTTAGCTTTATAAAGAAACTTGTACCTTGCCTGCTTGTCGCTTGACCTGAACTTAAAATGCACATTACTAAGAGGAAAAACTTAACCCGATGGACTTCGTACTTTGTATGGTTGAAGATTTTTTTCACCAAAGTATGTGGTTGAATGCGACTAATGAAATAAAGCAAGCAAATTGTGCGTATTCGATCTTTTGCCGTATTATCCTTATCATTATATAAGTTTTCTTGTACCTAAGTTACTATGGTATACAATTTTAGTCAGTAGGTCATATTATTTGATTGACGCCGACATTTTACGAGAGAAATTCTTTTTGAAAAGTCAATGTCCGAACTAAGAGAGTTATCGTGTTTCGGCTAAGTAGGTATGTAGGTCGAAACAATGATATAATGTGCTATGTAATACACGTAATTATGAAGCGTAAGAAGAATATTGTACGATAATGTTATGCATAATAGATTTTTTGTGAATGGGTGGTCTTAATTTACGTTGTGTGGGTTTGAACTCATAATTTATCTTGAGTTTGTGTCACTTTGAAGGGACAAAAGTTATGTCTTGAGAACTCTATACCCAGTCTGAACCCTAGTCTAGGTTAGTTTAGATTTCAGGAAAGTTATGATGTGTAGTCTTTTCTTAATTATAGTGGATTCAATTTCTAGTCTAATCGGATTTAGTGAGTGAGCACCTACCAGCATATTAAATGATCTACTGCCTGACCTTCTCTGTCACCTGTACTCCTTGGTTTTTAGACTTTCTGGCTTGATGTAGAAACGAGAGGAAGTATCAGGCGATTGTTTTTCTTGATTTATTTGCATCCTAAGTGGAGATACAATAGTTATTACATAAACCGAACGCTGAAATACTGAAAGCGTTTTCATCAATTTCACAGAGTATTGAAACATCGTTTATTTTATCGTGATCGTGAAAAAGACACTTTAGACATGTTTTTCTTAATTTTAAAACTGAAATTAGGTAAGTATAGATCCGATGATTTAGGTAAAAATTATATAATTTGTTTTGACTGAAATATGCATAATTGTTTTTTAGCTCCGGTTCGAGCATATGATGGTATTTAAAATGAATCAATTAATTAAGTAAAATTGTTAATTTAGGTTGATAGGTCAACTGGCTAAGTTATGAAAAAAAAGAAAGAAAGTAAAGCGGTTTTTTTTTAAATGTCAGTGTCTAAAATAATCCTGAATATTTAATTCCTATTTACTGGAGCAAAACTTTTTATTTTATTTTACATAATCAAAGCAACTGGCTTGCCATAAAATTATTTTATTTAATATAGGTATTGAAACAGTATAATTCATATTTTAATCCTAAATGACTTCATCCTAAGAAAAACATAAAATTAAGGCAAAAAATACAAAAGCGGTTCAAATTAACAAATAATTTATAGAAAAGTATTATCGATCAACTCATAATTTGCAGGATTATCTCATTTTAACAAACTATATTTAGATTATTAAAGAAAAAAATACCACTACCACAATAACTTTGCCTTCAAAATGTATCTAAAGTCTAAGTGCTAAGGTTCAATTTGCTTTAAAAAGAGGTGCAAAGCGTAAGAACTTTATGCGTCAAATGCCATTGTGAATCATGGATATTTGGTCAATATGTCATAATGTCATGACACTTGTAATAAAATGAGTACTTTGTCAATTTTATTATGAAACCGGATTTTCTGCATTTTTTTTGTACCTAGCTAGGGTTGTCTACTAGTGCATTTCTGATAAGATACGATATTAGCAAAAAATATATAGCCAAATATATGTATATTTTATTATTATAATTAACTTAATTTATAATAGTTAATTGTCATCATACAGTATATCTCAATAATTATCTATTTTTTGTTATTGACGTTTAAAATTGTATTTACTGTTACAATATTTTTTGTTTTAAACTTGACAACCCTGATGTCCATATTAAAATGTATATTTATCACACCTAATTAGCGAGTTATATTTTAATAAATAGGTGTGAATTATCTTTGTTTTCATTATTAAAAATACCGTTTAGAGATAACGTTTCATTTTAAGCAGTTTAAGATATTTTTATTTGGAATATCATCCATATGCAGAACAAAGTACTTTTAAGTGACTGTAAAAGGTATTTTAAAGGAAGTTAGTATGTCGAGTAGTCAGTAAATATGGTACTTGTTTTATATTAAAGTTCTGTAAAGAGAATTAGTTCTAAATGGAAGCCGACTATAAAGTCTTTTGGAATTGTTGAGGGTAACAACCTGGTAATTGCTTCCAACATGCGTTGGCGCTTGCACTTATATGTAAATACGATAATATTTTTCCTTTTTTTTTGATACAGTTACTATTTGTGCCAGTATAATATAAAATATTAAAAGCCAGTATATTAAAAGAAATAGGAATTGGTTTAAAGGTTCAGATTATTATTTTTATTTTAGTACATATGTACTTTTCGTGTAGGTAAAATTATTTTTGCTCTATTTTATACAGTCATTATTTCATCAATGGAAACTTTAACCAAATAGGTGTTGGTTCTTTTAAGATTATGACATTTCGGACTCGTCAATCAAAATAAACCAAAACAAAAGCTTATTTATATCTTAAAACTTGCAGTAACACTGTTTCCGATATTTTTGCATATATCTTACATAATAAATCAATCAGGCTTTTGTCTGTGTTTATGATTACGTAAAAAAACGCAGACAAGGTGTGTTAACAAGTCTAAACTGTCTAATCAGACTAGGTCGATAGGTCACTCATACAGACACTCACAGACTTACGCTTGTAAAGTGAAATAAATCATAATCAACACCAATACTATCAAATTAATACCTAAATGACCTTTATGTTTAATTCTGTGTTGGACTTTCAAATCTTTATTATAGACGAAGTTATAAACTTATGATTGGTACTTTGGCTTTTATTGAATGTTGAGGTAGGTCTACATTGGTGAATCGTCTGTTGACTGTACTTCGGCTCCAAAACTACTGAACCGATTTGAAATATTCTTTCACTGAGTTGAAATGCTACGCTCTGCCCGTGTTACAAAGGCTATATTTTATCCCACGGGACGCGGGTGAGACCGTGGGAAAACGACCAGTATGAAATAAATCCCTCCGAGATATGAACCTCAGGAATCGGGAATCTCCGATACCAACCCGAAATTTTGAACCTATCAAAACGAAAGTCTCTCGGTGTAAGAATGATCATCGTCTATTTTATAATTGTCTACACTTATCAATGTATTGAGAATCTAAGAAAAGTAAAGACTGGCAACGTCCGTCATGTTACCAGTGAAGACTATCCTTTAGTTCGTCCATGTATCCGTTTGTAGAACCATCAGTCATTTAACATATAGCTGTCAATACTATAAATATAGGTTGCGCTTACTAAGTGTAATCAGTGTTTAGATAATACTTATTAGTGTATATTGTCTTATGTAAGTGCTGACTATTTCGAAATATTAAGGCTAGATATTGACATAATAATTCGTGGTGCTTCACATGTATGATAAGGTTTATAAATCGGGCTGTTTTATCCTTGTATCATTTTCCAACGGATGGTTCTGATCAATAGAATTTTCAGTTTTGATCCCTGTGGGATTAAATAGCGAAACTGGTAAGACATTTCTTGGTACTTCTTAAAGCTTTACATTTACAATATTGTCGGCTAACTCGCAAAGTTTAATAATATTCATACTAACACAAGTGGCACAATAGAACACTTGAAGTTCCTTGAACATTTATTTGCCTACATGACAAACTTACCTACAGTCTAGTCTGAAGGTGTAATTAAATACCTATTAAAAGCTTAGGCATACTTACTACAGATTTAAAGCCTAAAGCTATGCCTGCTTAATATATGTAATTTGAAAGCGCTACAGTTCTTACTGTCACGATCAATTCATGATCGCTACCGGCCAATCGGATTCGGTACACGGAACGACGGAACCACTTTTGTTACCGAATAATAATTGTTATTAGATTATCTGTTACCGGTATTGATGTGTGAAAGTCATTCAGGCGTTTAGTGTCCGGTTTTTTGCCGGTCGGTACTGATATTTGTAGCAAGATATGGCGTGTTGACGGTTAGCAATGTCGTCGGTTGTGGGATATATGTATGTCGGTTGTGTGTGTATGGCATTTGTATACCTTTCATATGACATTCTATGTCGATTGATCTATTTTAGTGTTGAGTAACTAGTGCCTGTATTTGTGACGAAATGAAATAAACATTGATTTTATATAGAAGTCAAAAGAAGCAAAATAGGCCTGTTTGCAACAATCAATTGTATAATAAAAAAACAAATGAATGACATGCATTCAAATTGTAATGGAATAAAACTTTCTATCAAATAGTGGTCTAATAAAGCAATAACAATGTTTAAGCGGCTTTTAGTTTCGATTTAAATATGTACATTGTTTAAGATACAAGCGATGGGCGAGATAGAGTCCTAGAGGAAAGTTTGTAAATATAACGGGAGTAACACGGTTCGTCATTTACAGATAACAAAAGCAGATTTTCATGACATTTTCAGATGTCTCCCACTACGTGTTAAAAAATCTGACGTAGTTTCATCCACTTGTATTTTTCGGAATTTTTATTTTTTGTACAATTTGAAATTTTAGAATAGTATCTGCTGGTTACGATAAAATAGTATATTATAAAAATTGCAAATAAATCAACGGCTAATATTATGTGTACAGCCCACCCACATTTCCGCTTACCATTTGACCTTTTATATTGTTTCTCAAAATACCTAACAGTATTGCGAGAGTCACGAATTGTCTGCGGTCACTGCAGGCTGTCAAGTACTCTTTACTTACATAATGAATAAAAATATTTTGTGTCAGAGGTGTCGGCCATGATTTAATATCTGATAAAGTTAGCTCATAATTTCTTGAGACAGGCGACACAGTGTGAAATGTCTGGGTGTTGTCACGATTCTGCTTTCAGTTTTTGTTTTGTTCAATTTTGCGGGTGTCATTTTCAAAGCAACGTTAATGTCAACATAACTGATATTTTGTATAGGTAACACATCGTAAGGTATATTTTATTTCAGAATGTGGTCATACTTATTACATCCTTATTATTTACTACAAAAACAATGTCTTTACCGTTTTTTTTTTAATATTTTTGTTTTGTTAGTCGCCATCGTTAATATCAAACAATAAATAAATAAGTAAAACTGTAAAACGCTCAAATAAATACATATAAAGTCGCTAAAAGCCCTTCACTTACACCATTTCCACACGTTGGCCAGTATTGCGATAGTCACGCGCTCTGTCGCCGGGACCGAGCACTTGCTGCGCCCACTTGTCACGGGGAATGCAGGAAATGTCGAAACGAATCCAATTGGACCAACTATGAGGTAAGACTGGACAATAGGATTTTGCGCTGAGATTAATGTTGGCTTGAAATTGTCCGCATATTGTGTGGTTTCAGGAAATATGAAGTGGGCTTGGACAGTTAAGTAAATAGTTTACTTATATGTGGTTTAGTATGATGTTTGTTTCTATAATGTTATTTTTTTTCTACACCCATCGTGTATGTTATCTTTCCGTAGAAAATAGAATTAAATTGCAAATCGTTAATCTATAACTGCTTTGCTATTTTGCTGAGCAATGAGACAAGAAAGTTTTTGAACAAAAATAACATTGATCTGATCACCATTTATGTTAAGGACTTAAGGACATTTTTCAGAGACTACGAATATCACAATCAGTACTGCTTCCAATAAACTGTACCCTTACTATTGCAAAATATCAGTATCTATCAAATCTATTTCAGCGTAATACCATCAATGACACTTGGTACAAGACACCAAAATACCAACAGCTATGGCCCAGTTTGAAACAATTGCCTAACCCTTCCTTAAATACCTTAGTGTAGGTGTAGCCTATAATGTTTCAGTATTGGTTAATTAAATCACTTTCAGCATTGTCTTGTTTATGACCGCGGTGGGCGCCTGACCTATCACGAATGATTAAAATGGAAATTGTAATAGTAGACCAGTGGACCAGAATTTGGTTGGTATGCGCCACCTCCTTGAATTGTACTTCTATTTTGAAAGAATAACTTGATTTGTATATAATACATTTGTTGCTTGTAGAGACTGCTTTATAACTATAAACTTTTACGTGCTTTTTACACCTACAAAATATAGTTCATTTAGTTATACATATTGTTCACTTCACACCAACCGGGACTTACTAAAAATTCTAGACACTACAATTAACAACTACCTACGTCTAAAGACCCTCAAGACCAGATCGAGCGAGTTTACAAACATTAATTATACAACCTCCTAATAATATTTAGACAATTTACAGATCACGATCATTGATCGAAAAGCGATTATCGATCAAAGCAATACTATAAATGATTCTCTCTAGTGTTGTGAAATGTTCTCACAATGCACTAACAATTTTTCTGTTACGGTATGCCTTCAGACTAAATGTCTATACCATCTAACCGACAATATTTAGCAATATATAATACCATGGGAATCTTCGTTGTAACCTTAAATGTTAGCTCATCTTCGACTGATAGCATTTGAAACATTATTATAATGGTTTCGGGTGAGGAAACTTAGGTCTGGTTAAAGTTTAATAAATCTTAGCGTGATGTTCTATCAATGCTCATTTGTTTACTTGCTAAACAGTAACATATATCGTCACAAGCTTGTTTGGACAGGTAACTGCATTGCGGGGACAGAAGCAGTCATACCATACAAAAAAAAAACAGCTGTATCCATGCATGTTAGTTTGGAAGCCAACACCGACTAGCTATGACATCCAATAATTTAAGACAGGTAATTTATTCAAATATTTCAATTGAAAATCATGTCACATTCCCCAAATAAAATAATATTGCTACGTCCAAAATATTCAGGTATTAAATAATTTCTAGCGTTCGTGACTAGCTGTCAGCTGATTTGTGAACGTAAATTCAGATTGTCTGCCCTTTGTGGGGTATAGGAATGCAACGTTATCGCGTTACGTGAATTTGTAAATTATCTCCACTTAAAGCATTGTGTTTTGATATCAAAAATTAAGATTTATCTACAAAATAATATGAATTTGGAAAATCGTAAACCTTCATTAGTGCGTAGAAGTAAAAAAAGACTTTTAGCTTTTATATTAGTAAAGATATCTCGACATGCCTCAATCATCACCGGTGTGGTCTCCGAGAGCTTCGATAATGGACAAAATGCTCTTATAATATTTCAGTATTACATATCATAAGTTGTATATTATTTTGTACTTTATTATAATATTCTTGTTATTTTATGCGCTGTATCTTTAACGTGCTAGCTATAAATATAAAGGTTCTCGCTTCGTAAGCAAAAAATAGAACTTAATATAATCTCTGCCACAAAGTGTTGGTCTAATAAAACCTTTTTTGTTTCTACCTATCTGCGATCGTGTATTACAATATTTTATAGAGCACTGACCTCTGTACAAACACTGCGTAGAAATAACTAACACGTAGGAAAAAAGGTTTATGTACTTATAATCGACCTCTTTTGAAACTACATTTACAACTTGCGTTATTTAATTTAGGTACCCGGATACTGGCAACACTGCCTTGACATTCTCAAGAGAGAACTGTCAAGTGAATAAAGAGGTTTTATTGAAGCAAAAACAAAAAAAATAATCGCACAGTGACACAAATGACAAATCCGTTGGACAAAAATTATGAACACAATCGGAGATGATAAATAGGATAAGACAGTTAATAAAGATTTTAAATTGGTTTGCTCTTTGTGTTTTTTAGTCTTTTATTTTAAAATAATATAAAATTCGTGGCTTTAATTTTATATAATATCTACCTATTTCCTGCAGACTTAATCAATTAACGGATTATTTTATTGGAATTCGTTTTTGTTTAATTGTTATTTAAATAGTGTTTTTTGTCGCTATGATGACTTGTTACATTTTAAAATGTTAATACAAATTGCCATTTTTAATTTTAAGGTATATAATTGTTTTGAAACGATTACTCGGTATTTTGGTAGACATTTTAGGTCAGTGATTCATAAGATTTACTTAATAGTGTTATTGTTTATTTGTGAATATTATGACATAAACATAAATCCAGATTTAAGGTGAAATATTACATTGAAATTATAATAATGGGCATTGTCAAGAAATGATAGATTTTATGATGACATTTGCACAGTGGTTCAACTGACGCAAATTATGGGCATAGTTTACCTACGATAGATATTAACAACAAAGTTGCACTTTTAAATGGTTATCACGATAATAATTTGCGCTACTAAACTATTGTATCAACATTGTAATTTACATATAAATTTTATATCATCTTGAGATATTATCTCGATCTTCACGATCTGCCACCCACAATACAGTTAAGAATCTTGACATTTTGTTCGAGTTCAAAGGAAACGCTATTAAAAGCAATTTGCATATTATGTGGGCAATATTTGATCGGTTTAATAACGTCTAATATTGCACGGAGGTTAAAATGCATATTTACGTGGACAAAAAAAAAACAAGAGGATAAATTGATATGTAATTATTTTATTTTTTGCACCGTTAACATTAAATGATGTCTGAATTGGTAATTCAAGAATAAAAACAGGAGTGTTGGAACAGTTGATTTATTATAGTGGCATGCGAATTCCGCTCAGGACATTGTAGACGTAATTGTTCAAGGTAATGATTTAAATAGAGCAGGAAGTTATTACAAGTAGTCGCTAGCCGATAAGTAGTAATAAATAAACTTTTTGTATGTAATTAGATAAGTCGTAAAATCACAGACCAGAAATATTAAGGATATTTTTCTGGCCTTGATTTTTTACGTCAAATATCGATATCTGCAATTATTCTTCAATTATTTTTGTTTTTATTTTTATGAAAAATGCCATCTAACTCAACAAAATGCCAAGGTTGCTTGTCAGATTAAAAGTGTTCTACATGAAGGTAAATAACAAGTTTCTGGGAGGTCGGACATTTTTCTTTCACAGTGACAAATCAATGATAAATTAATGTCGCCATCTACAGTTACATTACAAGATACATCCGGCATGGTTTATGTTAATATAAAACTTGAGTATTCTTACTGAAGGATACTCCCAATATTACCATTTAAAAGTGCAACAATTATTACTTAACATTTGCTTCATTAAAACGTTGCGTGGGAGACTTTATTAGCAACTCATTTCAATATGACCGTCCTTCCCAAGACAGCTTATAAACAGATACCTATTAGCAGTCTAGAACACTTCATTCTTGTTATTACGAAAACAAAGGAATTACGTGTGCTTAGAATATAACCTTTCCTTCAGAAACAGAACCTTGAGACAGTTTAGAGTATCGAATGTTGCAACGTAGAGGCATATTTTAGAGTAGTTGTGCATAAAAAAAGTGAAAAGGCGGCTATTATTACGATAGCGAGGCCGTACACCGTGACAACTAAAGTAAGTACGAGGTTCAAGCGATGAGTGGGCAGCGATAACATCGGAACTCACGATGACATTATGCTCCATTTTTTTTTTCTAGAAAATGTTTATAGATGTACACTGTGCAGGTTGATTTCTTGAGATAGAAAAGTAAGGCAAACGTAACAAGGTATATTTATTTATATATTTTATACAAATGTTTATTGTTATTTACTTCACTTAACACATAATTTTCATGAATTTTCTACTTCTTTTTAAATAATCTGTGTCCAAAAGTTTATGCCTTGCACAGTGTTCAAAAATACGGACGCGGAAAGTAATGTCGCAACGAAGTGCAATGATCGGCCAAATTCACGCAGTTCTAAGTGCCATGTATAATTTATATTTCATTCTCTGTATGAGAAATCACGTCAATGTCTAGTTAGAAACTAGACTGAAATGTTCGACGATTACGTTGGTAAGACAGACAATTGTTTTATAAGTAGAAATGAATTGGTTAATACCATTTTATTTTCTTCTGAATTTGGCATCGATATAGGTGCAATTAAGATGCTAATTTATTTGATTTATATTTGTCCATCGTTCATCTCTTATAATATCCATATTATTTCTAAAGTATTTTAATCTGCAGCCCTGAGGAATCTGGGAAAATGTATAGGTACTACTCTTGCATCGTAAATGGGTATTTATTCTTCTTGTAAAAGGTAAATAAGCAGATTCAAACCTAGGCTTCTTTTTGCCTGATACACTAATGTAAAAACAGTGTCCCAATAAATTCTTTGCAAAGATAAAAGTTAAAGGATAAAGGTGCAAAAGAAAGCCTTTGCCTTTTATTTAGCTATCAGACAATACATTACTTTTAGTAGCGGCGCCTTCTGAATATTTATCGAGTACAAACCCCATTACTCAAATAGCATTAATAACAAATTTTGGGCGTGTTCGGACATACAACGCAAGCAAACCCCGGGGCGTTGTTACTACATGCTAACGTTCGAACTATTAATATTAATGCAATAAACAGATCATGCTCAAATTACTGGTAATGAGGACTTTGGGTACAAATCGTGCATGATTATAATTGTATCAATATTATAAAATATTTGAGAATCATACATCTTCGGAGTTTTTTTAAGTCATGCTTTTCAGCTCCTTGTTAGCAAGCATAGAATTCAGGCAAGAATTAGTTCTGTTGAAAGTAAAACTAATATTGTTGTTTTATATGAAAAGTAGCCAAGTATACATATTATGATATAAGTATATTAGGCAAAAAGTTCCCGATAAAATCGATAATATTTGTAGATACTTGTCTTAACTTAGTGCTGTTTTTTTCTATTAGGTCAAATAAGCATAAAATATTTGACTTGATCGTTGTTTGTTGTCGAATTATCAAAGTCAACATCAATTTCGCTGTTTTATCGTACCTACTGATACCGAATCATTGTTGTGTCAGAACTATTGTTAGGTAATCGATGTTATTTAATAACAAAATCGAGTTATCTCATTCACTTTTCTAACATTTTAATTGAGTCTCTCGATCCATAATCGAATGGACGATTCGCTATTATATTCTCATGTCGTAAGATTTTGTGAACTTAGAGAATTTATGAAGTAAATTATAATCGAGTGTCAGAATTAAATTGGATTGAATATGAGACATTCAAAAATCTCGCCTACACAATTGTTATTCATAATAATGAATTTATTGTTAGTGAGAGGTCCAAGGCCGATTTTGACGTATCATTATCTATATTGTGCAGGCGAACCACGAATGGGCAGTTTGGCGAAGTGATATAGGTTGCAGATAGGAATTAAAGCTTAAAGGTCAACGCTCCACAAAGGGCACGCGATCACGATTTTAATGTATTGTTCATGTGTTCGGTACATAAAATTTTGCTCTTGCATAATATTAGAGCATAATAATCAAAATTGCAGCAACGTCTAAAAATAACGAGGCACTGACCTCTGACTTGGATCTAGTTGATCCTAAATCGATCCTAAAAATAAAACAAGATCTTTTATTGATGTCGACAGAAATAAACTGACTTTTACTCTTGTCTTCTTTGTTAGATCAAGTAACATCTCTCAAGTTCCCCATTTACATGTCCAAGGAACATAAATTGTACTGAACGTCCAACACTGTTTCTTTTCGAGTGCTGATCTTATTTGCATTAACTACATTAGCATTACGAGATTACAGATATCATAAATCATTCAATACAATCACGTCTGTCCATTCTCGCCTACTCATCCTAGAAGTTGGTTCACCCACTGGCTATCCTGGTCCATTTACCTCCTACGTGGCCACATATATGTATATCCTGCCTTCATGTTTCTCAGGTTCCATAGCTCCGATGGTCTTGCCCTCTGAGAAAATCTCATACAACCAGTTAACAAGGATCGCTGGGTGATCCCACATTCATTCCACTTGATCTACGGCTTTGGCAGCACGAACATAATTCAAGCATTGTTTGTGAAAACATATTTCATTCAAACTTGAGAATTACCTGCGCAGATTATTCTTTCTATTGTTTGACAATACTTTGGCAATTTATTTCCTAGAAGCTACAGACATTGGAATATTTGTTAACTGTGAAACAGTAGACGCGTATGTAGGTGTCACATAATTTATTTGTTTTTGCTTGTATCCTAATTAAAGAGACAGTTTTTTTTTGTTTCAAGTGTAATTTAAATCTGTTTCCGAGAATTTGTAATCACTGTGGGTGTGCGTAAATGCATTGAACATGGCTAAATGCAAATATGTTCGCAACACTTGGCGATATTCGACGTTACCACCCACACCTATCCTGTAGTTATCGCCTAATAGTCATCGAGTTTCTTTTTTGATTTCACAAACATGGAAACGCAATCGCGGTAGGATAGGAAGAAAACGCTTGAGAATGTCGGAGTCAACGATCTTGAAACGTCGGATCTGAGTTTATTTAGAGCATCGAGTGTACACAATGGTTGGAGAATATTTCAACACGTCATATTGCAATGCAGATAAATCGCCCGAGCATTTCCCACACAACTAGACATTATTATGGATCTCAGGCTTCCATGGATGGTCCATGGAGAATAATTATGGATTTATTACATTTTGCAACACTTGCAGGCACGATCAAGGGATCTGATTGATTAATAAGCTAATACGTACTACAGAGCCGGTGGTTGCGACAACTGGGTCGATTTCGTTGTCCGCTAATTCTAGAGCGGGTTGTGCTTAACCATGGTTAAGCTAACCATTAGGGTGGGCGTGTTTTGTTTTGCATCCGTCGTTTGTGCGATGCAACTTTTTAATGTAATTGCTGGGTACTTTAATTCCCATATAGTTTGTATCGTTGTAGATGCAATTGTTTGTACCTATCTACAAGACTGTTCAATAAAAACGATTAGGTATTTTTTGTTTGATGTTTGTGACAACTATCTCAGTACATTGTATCAACTTGTCGTTAGGTAATGATTTGGCAAAAAATGTCGTATTACAAGCATTTTGAAGGTCGATGGTCTTTAGTACGGAAAGATTTGCATACGAGATTATTATAGCAAAAGTAATTTGAAATATGCTTGAGGCACATGAGTTAGATAAGCTAAATAAAATTGGATGGTTATCGATTTAACACTAATATTACAATTGATAAACATCAAAATTATACGTGTGTAAACTCTAAGCCTTAGGGTACTTTAGACAGCGCGTGCGCAAATCGTGAGTCGAACCTTGACGGTCGTATGTCGACACTGACATGGTTAAATCACTTCATGACTCCTATTACAACAGTTTTAAGGTTCAATTTCGTGTGGCAATTAATGGAGACTTTGGATTAGCTACTTGTGGGAAATTCAAGCATTTGTTCGCTATACCTATTACTATTGTTCGTTGCAGATTGTCTTAAATGCAAGGTTGTATTGCAAAACGTATGGTATGATGGTGCCTTATCTAGATAAGGTACGCTTATTACCTTTAGAGGATAATTAATTTATTGTTTGGTTGTTTCTACCTGTGTCTCTGTTATTGTATGCAGATTTGCTATTGGTTTTAATGTATCATTATGTGTTTAAAGGGCGCCTATGTTGTTATTTCTTGGTTGAGATGGATATTTGTGTGGTTAGTTATTAACCAAACTGATTTTTTTTCCAAATATTTCATTAATGATTGAGTGCAAATTAAGTTTATACAGACAAAGAAACAAAACACGATCATGCAGAATTGTATTTACCTTCCTAAACACACAAGCACTATTTTCTCAACTAAAGCTAAGCAAACAATTTTGAATACCGAACAATTTGCAGACACTAGAATTTGGAAAAGGAACTTAACCACTTAATATCATAATCCATGCGCCAGATTCGCTAGCTGTCCCACATCCCACGTAATTCGTGATACAATGGGAACGTGACAAAATTGTCTGCTATTAAGATAAGGCTTTACTCTCGGCTCCTTTTCACAATGATGATAATAACTTCGTCATGTGAATATTTTAATATAACTTGCAAGAATGTTGTTGGTTGTGTTGGTCTTGGTCGCTTTTGTATCGAGTCGATTCATCGAGGGAAAATCGATCAGACATTATGAGTGACAGTGCAATAAGAAGAGGTCCTTCTCCGTGTGAGAGGAGGCCTGTGCCCACGAGTGGGACGTTAAAAAGGCTGTTAAAGTTAAAAAAGTAATAAGAAGTATAGCGAGCAGAATATTTTTTGCCCATCCATCAAAGGTGATCGGTTTTGACTGAACACTCATAAAGGACAATTATTTCGATTCTCTAAGGACGTATATGAATTGAAATTAAATTTGCGTAGTCACGTATAAGTTTAGTCTTGCCATAATTATTATCAACTATAAGTGAAATATTATTATGTACTACTTATTCATAAAAAATAGTCTAGACGTAATATTTGTTATCTGAATAACGAAACATAATCAAACTCATCTATAGTTACGTGTGGGTCCATCAAAAAGATTTACGGAACATATGTAAAATCATCTGTACTAAGCATCATTTTCCGAACCATAAAACTACTTAATGAAACAGTGTTCAATGTTCTGTGCAATTTAGCTAATTACAAACAAATTGCACTGACGTAAGACTATGTAACATTATTATGTTACCTTCTTACTTCGTATGTTACACAGCATCAAGTATTATTGCTAATATGTTACACACTAGTGGTCTCAGAATGTGAAAAACACAATTCCTATTGTCTCTTATGAGTTGGTATATACAATCTTAGAGAATGTTAACAACAGGATACGTCATTGTCGTGTCTTTCCATCATCTATAAGCTGTGCCCTACTTGGTCCATATTGTGTCCACCTTATAAAATGTGCCATCTGAATAATATACGGAATGTTAATACAGTATTGAGTCTTAACCTCCTGTCAAAGGTTCGAAATCCCCGCCCATACTTGTACGTATATGTGTGCGTAGGTAACGACGAAAATACATCAGTGAACTATCACAAGCTAACATAAGCAGACTTTTCGTAGAGACTTGTAGTCATAGCGGATCCAGTACGTGAAATGCTCTGAGGAAAACAATAGAATATGCAACAGAAGGTCCAGTTGTTTGCACTTTGACGAAATCGATTAGTACAAAGGAGTTGCGTACCTGAATCTGATAAACGGATCAGCCGAGATAGGGGTGAGCTTGATGCAACTGAGCATGAATTCGCAAGGACAGTGAGGTAATTGCATGTTTTAGTGCGGGGATTGAAGTATCGATATCAAGAACTCGATGAAAATTAAAAGTATCGACATATTTTTAAATGTTGTAATGGGAAATTACTGATTTATAAAGCTAGATGAAGTAGCAAGCATAGCTCCCATGACCATATCAATAGCCTTTAAAAGGAACTCGTTTTTACTAAAGCATTGTAACTGCTAAAGTATCGATATTTTTTATCGAGTCCCTATTTAATGCTAAGTACATCCATTACGGCTCGCGTCGGTGGTTTCTGGTGATTATTTCGTTTAGTATGTACACTTTAAGATAACCATCTTAAAGTGTATCGGCGCTGTTTCGTTGTTCGTGCTATTGCAGGCGCTTGCGACAATTGTTGCATATCACTTTCGCAGACAATGCGGGTATGCGTGATGCATTCGATATACTTGCGATATGCCGTTAATTTAATCGGTAACCATTGTGGTCGTTTTGCTTGCAATTTAGTGTAATAGAATGGGTTGTTCAATCAACTATGACAGATTTGCATTTAACTTATTCTATTGAGGTTTCCACACGTTCTCTTAAGTTACCTATATCTGCAGAATTAACGCAAAAACCTCAGTCTCCATTACTCATGTATACTTTTCTGACTTCTTGACTCTCGACTAGCTTTAGCCAAAACGGCGTTGCTTTTGTCATATGGTTTTTTTAAAATTGGCTCTGTGAGACCTACTCCTTCGTACAAACTTAACAAATGTTTCTTCATATAAATAAGTACCAATAATCTCATTCTCATTTCCTCTTTCCAGAATGTTTCGGCGCCCAGTCAGACCGTTCCCGGTCGAGATCCGGCCCGATCCGCAGCGTGCCCGTAGCGGCCGACATCAAACGGGACGTGGATTTCGACTGTCCTGAGGAGTTCGGCTACTACCCCCACCCCACCGACTGCACATTGTACTATGTCTGCGTGTTTGGCGGCGCACTACTCGAGTCATGCACTGGTGGCCTTATGTACAGGTATGGATGTTGTGGATCTTAGTTTATGAATAGAAGCTGAAGGAAGAATTGTTTGAATACGGTGAATTAAGTGTAAGCAAGATTGTAATGGCAGAGGCAAGTAGGTAGATAGGCATTGGACTCACGGGTCCAATCGATCCTTTGAGGACTCGATGAGGTGATGACTATCATCAGCAAGGTGATGAATGATGATGAAAGCAATGATAAGATAACTTTTCTTCAGAAAACAAAAATAACCAATATGATGCAAAATATCATTCAGGTTAGTTTGACCGTTGATTGTTTTGAGAAAGTCAGTTTATTAATGAACAGCAAATGCACATGTTCCATCCTTAAAGATTCTTTTTAGAAGCTTAGACTTCTAATTTTCATATGCGCTATAAGTTACCAGATTTCCCATGATACAAGTACAAGATAAGCAGTGCCTAAAGACAAAAGAATTCTAATAACAAATATGCGTGACAATATTAACATCATTCATGTAAAGAGATAGACTGTCGTGGTTTATGGTTTGTTTTGTTTGAGTGTGGGAAAATCACATCAAAAAAGTTTATTTTTAGAACCCACCTAACGAGTAAAACTTTACGATATTGAAATCGTTTGAGTATGCATCGTGTATGATTTACAGCTCATTAGAAAAGCAAGCTATATAACTTGTACCACTTAGTTTCTTTTCACACTTTGTTAAGTTCATGGTTACTTTACTTTCAATACCATCATCAGCTCCGCTGATCTTCTGACCTGTATTGCAGGTGTAGCTAGGAAGATCAGCCTTACCCAGAAGACGTATATATATAGGATACTGCTAGTATTTGCCTTATAAGTATGTATCAAATCATTTTATCTTTTCTAGCCACGAGCTCCAAACGTGTGATTGGCCGCGCAACGTAGGCTGTGACGGCACCAGCGCGGTCGGCGGTGAGGAGTTGGAGAGGATCAACGAACGCGATCCCCCCCCTCCGCCTCCGCCACCGCCTCGCCGCACACCCCCGCCGCCACCGCCGCGTGCTCAACCCAACCCCGTCGTTACCTCAAGAGGACAGCCTAAATTCAGCCGACAAGAATACGAAAAGGTAATGTTGAAATATCGATGAAAACTTACATCATGCTGGCCTTTACCTGATGGAATATTTTATTAAACATTTTGCTTTTATTATATTATAGCAACAACAACTTTACGCGGAAGTAGACGACCTACCACCTGTCGAGGAAATTGAAAGTGACAGACAACAACGCGTTTACCGAGGACAGCCTCCTACTATAGGACAAGTTCAAAAGGACAGAGATGGCTACGGAGCTCAACAAATCAGTTCCGGAAGAAATCTGAATTCTAACATTATTCCTGCGTCGATACCTCAGAACAACGGTAAAATAGGCTCCTTCTCATTCGGCTCTCAAGTCGATGAACGACGAACTGCTACGGTTACCCCGGCACCCCAATCTTACAGGTAAGTCATAACAAGAGTATTACACATGACTTATGACCACGAGTAAGACTCTAATAGACATTATCATTATTTGCAGTGAAGACAAAAGTGACACCGTGACTGACTCTTCTAATGACAGACAATTAGACGTTGAGACGAATGAAATAGTTACTAATGATTTGACTGAAAAACCAGTCTTAAGAAGGAAAAGGGAAGTGGTAGGAACAGACTTAGGTGTTAATGAAACAACAACTACAACCACAACAAAACCAGAAGAAATGTCAGAAAGAAGCGACAGTGGTGAAGAAATGGAGTATATTGAGATAGATACTGATGTTGAAGATGCCGATGGTTCACCTTTAGATGATACTGAAAGAGGAAAGAGACAAGTTAGATACTATTTAAAAAATGGTTATAAGACGCCTGGAAAAAACTGGGCCTTTTTAAAGCCGTTGAAACTTATTGAGTTCCCACAGTCACAATTTAATGCAAATGTTCAAAATGCAAGATACCAACAGTTTAGTAATAATTTAAATAACAACAATTTTTATGAGATCACTCGACGACCACAGCCTTATAATAATAATTTATATTCTACAGCCAATCCCTTCCTAACCTATCAAGTTAGCAACTCCCAAGGAATTTTTAAACCTAGTTTACCAGATCCTTCAAGTCAGCCTGCTCACAATCCCCTAAACTCTGCAACCCAAATAATAACCAAAAGTCCCCCAATATCATCACTAAACAGTGACACATTTCCTTCAATGGCTGGTGGTTTCTTTAATAATAACGTTCCCCAGCAGAGTAATGTACAGTATCAGATGTATTCATCAACACCATCAAACGTAAACCATCAAAACAGTCCATTCGTGTTTCCTGATTCATCTCATGTTCCTAGTACGATCGTCACGGGTAAACCTGTCCCAGTACCCACATCACCTCGGCCTCAGGAAAATTACAGAAATTCTGAACAAGAAAGGAATAAATATCAGCAACAAAACCAACAACCGATAAGAAATAACCAACACCCAGTAAGAAATGTAAAGGTCTTGTCGCCTCATGCTCAAAAACCAACAGACGATAAAGATTATGATGATGAAGAAAATTCTAACGAAGAGGATGAATCTTCAGAAGAAGAGGAAGACGAGGATGACGACCGTCATAGGGATGATTTCCCACCACCGCCTTATGAATTTACCCACCCAAGTCACAAATATAAAGATATAGTAAATCCTTTCGCTAAGCCAGACTTTGATTTTGATGCATATTTGACGAAGTTAAGCAATGGTCAGTATAATCCTGGAAATCAACATCCAAGACCAGTGGCAATAGTGAAACCTACGATTGAAGTAACGACGATTTCCCAACTCGGTGCTCGAGGACCAAGTTCAACTGTAAGTTATAAAGGAATGAGTACACCAAAACCTTTTACCGTACCTTCTGGACCCGGAAGTTCTGTAGCATTAATCGTAAATAGTGCAAGACCATCATCGGCACCTATTAAACAAGGGCAGACTTATGACCAGGTTATTCAAAGACCAGAACCGATAAGGCAAACCCAACAACAGCAGCAGCAGCAACAGCAACAGCAGCAACAACAACAGTCTTCTAATGATAACGCTTTTGTACCTCGTCAAACTGCTGGTACTCCACTTGATGCCAACAGGCCAAAGTTGAAACCACCAAACTTCAATGATGACCGTCAATTACCAATTAGTTATAGCTTCAGCAGACCAATCAGCAGCACCCCTAAACCAACGCAAGATAATAAATATAAAGGAGAGACTCATCATACTTTTTCTGTTACTCCTAAGCCATACTTATTAGTCACTGGGACAGGCTCGCCTATCATTCTGTCCACACCTAAACATCAGTATATAGTCAAACCAGAAAAGATCATATCCCTTCAACCACACATAGTTGCAACTGCAAAACCATACTTAGTGTCATCCATCAAACCTCATAGCGCCTACGCAATAATAAAAAATTCTACACCTAAACCTCTGTCGGCATTGGCACATCAGCAACTATCAACTCTACAACAATACTGGAACAATCCATCTACCGAATCTGTTACATTCCGTACCGTTTCATTTAAGCCTAGCACACCAAAGAACATTCAAAACCTCGGAAACTTGTTTGCAGAAGCTGTAAAGTCGACTCAAATGCCAATTAAAAATTATAGTAACCATCAAAATGCAGCAAACACATACACCAACAGCCCAATAACTACAACCACAACTACGACAACACGAGCACCGCTTAAACGCAGACCAATTCCAAAACCTTCTCCAGAAATGGCTGATTACTATTACGATGATGAAGATGAACAATACTACTATGAACCGGTAGTTAAACCAAAGTACATGCCCAGTACTGAAGTGAAACCACAAAGACCACCAATGGCCCAGAATTACAAAGAATATGACGATAGTTATGAAGAAAACGCTGAACCATCTAAAGTCAGAGCTAAGCCAAAACCTACACGAGTACCAATGAAGTATAATGTTTACAAACCAGAAAGTGCCACTAAAAATCTTAATGATGTATCTGTTGTTACCAAATCTCCTATGAAAGATTTTAACAAAAACATCAATGGAAAAATACCTATTCCGGTATTAGTAGACTACGGTACCCCTACCCCGAATTCATTGATTCGTCCTGAAATATCTAATTACCAAATCGTGCACCATATGCCTAGAAATAGAACTATTATGCATATAAGAAGACCAGTTACTGAAAATGGACCGAATACCATTAAACCTCCCAAATATTTGAATCAAACGACTTTGCGTCCCTATACAGTTAGGCATAGGTTAGCTAAGCCGACAACACTTCAAGAAACTTCCCAAAATGATGATAAGCAGACCAGAGGAAGAGTAAGACATCCGAATATTGTTGCACAAATGAAATTGACAACTCCTCGTGATAGCCACAACCAAGAGACTAGATTTACAAAGACTAAACATGACGATAAAACAAACAGGTAATTAGATGGAAACACCACTTTATAAGTACTAACTATGAAATATACTGGAGACGACTTTTGGCACCACTAACTTACACTGTCTGTAGAATTTCTTCGGTATATTGATGTATGTATTGTGTATTGCACTAAACCTATTCTGACTAAACTAACACTGACTATAACGACGATGACTGTACAATCGACTGACTAAATTGCTTTGTAAATTGCAAAAGCTACTGTACATACTTTTCAATGACATCTTTAAATGTAAGTTGTTCACGTTAATTGAGATTTTCAACAGAACCAATGGTATTTCTAGCTTGGAACCGACAGAAAGCGTAGCTCCAGTTTCCTACTCAGCAAGTCCTCGACCGAAGATGTTATACAATGGATCTCAAAACTATAGTCCCGATCAATACGACCCCTTCTACGCCGTATATGATGAAGATGGTGAATTGTACAAAGATACAGGTAAAATAACAATTAACAATAATAAAGGATTTCATGAATTTTATTTTATACTTCCTAATACTTACAAACATGTACATATTGTCTAAGTATGAAGAGGGAAACATATTTAGCATGATAAGATTATGATCTAAATGGTTGGATTATACAAAACCCATGATTTTAACATGTAACTTGGTATCCTAGGTGACGACTTCTAATAAGAAATCCCTATCATAAAACTGTTGGTGTTTTTTTTTCTACAGGTTCATAATTATTAAAACTTACGTTAATTTATATCTTCATTTGTAAATAAGACGATAAATTAATAAATGTGAAATGGATACCTTTAACACCATTTCTGCCCATCAAAGTCTAAAATACTATCGAGGTACCAACCCATGGGCTTCCATGAAAAACAAATTAATATACATTTAACAGTGTTCAATCCTCATAACAGTTCAAACCTTATGTTACAAGTAAACCCCATGTATGCACTCGACCCTGAACCATCCCTATAACATTACTTGGCACATAACCCACTAACTGGTATTGGCAGACTACGTTCAGCAATATAACACGGCTTCGCTCCGCCCAGCTGTTCAGCAGACCTACCGAGGCACCCCGCCCCCCGCACCTGCCAGGAGACCTGTGGAGACCTATACGCCGAGGCCAGCACCTGCTGATTATGATGATGAACTTATACAGCCTCAGGTAAATGACACTATTTTTTCATTGAAATTTATGGCTAAAATTCATAACTGCTTAAAGAATAGACTAGATACAAAATGCTCTTAATCTAATCGTGACTTCAATAATTTCAGATAAACAACCAGAACCAATACCAAGCGCCAATTCGCCATTCGACAAGGTAAGTTTACTGTACAATATTACTTACTAGGATAATGTATTTAAAGTAATGCCTAATGTAAAAGCAACCAAATAACATGGAAATATTGCCTACGATCCAGGGGCGAAGGTAATGAATTGGGGTACGATCATAACCCAAGCAGCGTGAGGACGACTTTGTACGAAGCCACCACTCAAAGCACTACTCCTCCCACTACTAGCACCAGCACGACCACAAAACGCCCTACTACAGCACCCTACACTGAAGCAATGACCCCGTCTCGATATACCCCAAGGTACTACAAAAGAACCAATTTCAAATTTAAAATCATCCCGGCTTAAATCACACTCTCAAAATACATTGCCATCTATCATTTTTACATTCATCTAAATTTCACCTTCCATTTGCAACCTTTCAACTGATTCAAACATCTAACTTTTTACTAATTTCTGTCTTCTCTTTGTTTCGGTCTTAAGGTTGCCTAAATTTTCATTTTTAGTTAGTCCTTTATCAGATCTGTTTCTTTTATCTATTTAATCTATTGATAGTTGTGTAGCTTTTGTGGTATCTTTATCTGTCTCAGCAGAAACACTAAACATATTATAATTAGTTTCCGTTTTCACTAACTTAACTAATATATCTGTACAAACGAGACAGTTTCCGCCTGTTAAATAATTTATATAAGTAGTATTATTATAGAGCTTCAATTAGAAAGTTTTTTTTTGCTTTGTATTCAACAGATCATCCACAGATGAAAGTCCAATTCCTGAATCCTCTTCAAAACCTTCAGACGATGTATCGTCGGTTCCTACCACGCCATCATCCACAATAAACTTTTCCTCTCTTGCCAAACCTTTTGAAAAGACTGACAATGTGTTTAGATTAAAAGAGACGATATCCTCGACTGAAACGCTTCCAACCTCATCAAGACGTTCTTCTGAAGTGACTAACAATAATAATAATGTGGAAGTGGTGAGATCCAAGTCCAACAGAAATAATAAAAAAGTGTCACTAACATCAGGTTTTTCAATCAGACGTAATCCTAATAATACCAATAATCCCTATACGTTGACTGTTCTAACGCGACCTTTAGAAGATTTCGATAAGGCTCGTAAACCCAGTAGTCGCGGTGATCGCGGTAATGTTAGTAGGCAGAGGCAATCGGATAGGTATTATTACGATAGTAGCAGTGATAGCAAGGACGCGTCAGTTGAACCTGTAGTTGAATCAAATAGTAAATACGAAACGTCATCCGAGAACTCGATGCGGAGAAATGATTTCGGTCCCGATAACAGCGAAGATGATTATGATATACCTGTCTTTACAAGACCAACGAGTAGAACGAAAACAGTGAAGTCTAGAATTAGGACCACGACGATTCCATCGACGACATCTACAAAATACCACATAAAGACCGTTAATACACGGCCTACTCCATTTTCTTATAATAATCAAGAAATTGTAGACTCCACAGAAAATGCTATTAATACTGAGGCTTTGATTGAGACTGGTTTACAAAATGCTCGTGTTATTGAGCTATCAACCGAAGCTCTTAACAACACATTAAATGAGCAACTACCGACAAGAGAATATGATAGATCTCAATACGTTTGGACCGAACCTCCTGTTTCGCCTTTCAAAACGTTAGATAATTTACGTAATACTTATAGGAACTTTGAACGTGAACACACTACCTCTACTACATCTACTACTGTATCTACTACAACTACACATAGGCCGACCAGAATACGCAATGTCAAAAAACAAAAACATTCGCGTAAACCTTCCTACTATAGTTACAGATTAGAGGACGAAAGTGTCCCTGATCAAACTACAGAAATATTTAATGGTAAAGTTAAAACGGTCATCAAAGCTTTCTTGAACAATTTTGTAAGTTCACCTGAACCACAAATTGTTGAAGACTTCTCGACAACAACTACAACACCAAAACCTACAACACCTATACAAAGAAACGATGATGAAATCGTAAACATAGGATTCCAGAAGAAAACGTTGAAGTATGTGGATGAAAAACCTTTGCGCAGCAATGTGAAACGTCTACAAATAATAACAGAACCACCTTTAAGCAGGTTTGTGACTCCGAGTCCTGAATCTATTAGCTTAACCGAGGAGAGCGAGGTTAAAGATTTTTCATCGACAACTACAACTATGACCACAATGAGTAGCACTCCCTTCGCTTACACCAATCTACCAACATCTCCAATGGCGATTCTCAGTTCAACCAGTGATCTTAGGAACATACCAAGTAGGGATCCCTATCAATCTAAATTCAGTAGTTTCATAACTAACAAACCGGAAAATGAAGGCTCGCTCAAATTCCAAAATATTATCAATGAAGCTCCGTCTACTGAAAGTAACATTCGGGAAATGGACGTTAACGATGAAGTAGTTATTCAGACCACGCAATCCGTTGTGGAGGATAAAGCTTCAACTGAGACTGAAAGGCGACCTAGCATACTCGAGAGCGAAATCGCATCGACGACAAGTACTACGAAATCGACTACGACTATGAAGATTGAACCGACGACTTCAACGACTAAAAGTATATCCTTTCCACCGCGAGCCTCACGAGTCAATCCCGCCATAAAGTTAGCTGCGACAAACCCAGGAGGTGGGCGCAGGAGTTACCAATCGTCGTCCAAATGCTCATCAGACAACAGTCTGCAAGCGAACCCAAAATGCAACGAAATCAAATACCAGAGGTACAAAACTCGCCGGCCAGTAGTCTAAGCAGCCTGACGTTATCTCACATTACTTATAGGTGGAGGCTTCGTTTATTAAAAACATCCTTATTTTCCGCCTCGCGAGTAACTAGCATGAAGTCAAACATCTTATTCGACAATCGTTTAATAGCACCTACATCTAAACTCTTTCGCTTAACATACTGTTCTCATTGGGGGACTTCATGTCGGTTGAGTTGAGTTTCTGAATTGTTAACTCCTGACGCGACCTTTCCATTTCCTGCACACTATTGGAATTTTGTGTAGTTTGTGGAATGTTTGTAGTTAAGAAAATAAGCTATTTGGGTAGCAAGTTCCTCAATGTAGCTTCACGTAATTGTATTGCACCACATTGCAACCTCATCATTAGTAGTACTTAAGTGCACCTGAATCATAAGTGTATCGAAATGTGTTCGTGTTTGGTACGCTAGTGCATGTTGTGTAACACTGTTATTAACATATTTGTGGTATCATAAAACAGACTGTCATGGAGCCACCTTTAGTTCATAAATATTTAAGTCATTCATTCTTTGAATAAACATTTCATCATGTCATATGAAAAAATGTTGAATCATATTTTTTTTATAGTTTTGAAAATGCTTCGTCTTTAAATTCACGCATACTAACTGAGGGTGACATGAGCGAATGTTTTGTTGATTTGGAAATGTAAACGTTTCAGGCCAACGAGTACGCGAGGCCGCGGCTCTGCGCACTACTCCACAGCGAGCGAAGCGCAGTCGCCGCAACCAGCGCCCAACAGGGGAACACCACCAACGTTAGAACTGAATACAAACTCAATCACCCACTTCATTTTCACTTTCTTTTCTTGTATCATACTTAATGTTATTATTTACAATCATTACATTGTAGTATTAAAAATATGTTCAGTTAAATCATATTTGATTTAAATTGGGTTGCAAAATACTAAACTGTAAAAGCACAATTATATTATGCACTTCATTTCATCACTTCACGCACACCATGACTACTTTTTACAGCATATAAAACAGTTTTTGTTTTGAGCAGTCGCAGCCGACCAACATTGAAGCCATCGACGGCTATTGTCTCCAAAACGACTGAGTTTGTTGACATCTACGCGCACCCACCGACCAGGCCTGACCCAGTGTACCCTCAGCCCACTCCTGACAAGACTGCAGCCAAGTGCAGGAAGGATGTATGTCTTCTACCTGACTGCTACTGCGGTGGCAAGGAAATACCTGGTACGTACAAATTCAAGGACTCATATCACAATACAAGAAGTATATAATTTACACAATAAATAACATTATAAGGTACTAAGATACCTCATAATTATTAAAATTAATTGCACTGTTGTAAATGATATTTCTGACTTAGGAAATTTGCCCGTCAGCGATGTACCACAAATTGTTTTGATAACATTCGACGATGCTGTGAATGATTTAAACAAAATGTACTATGAAGAACTTTTCGAAAGGGGCCGAAAAAATCCGAATGGCTGTCCAATAACCGCCACTTTTTACGTCTCCCACGAGTGGACTGACTATAGTCAAGTTCAGAATCTTTATGCTGATGGCCACGAATTTGCCTCCCATACAGTATCGTAAGTCACGAGCATAGAATTATCTCTGCATCTATCGGCATCTTTGGTAGACTTCAGGTTTGCCACTAACAGGGTTTAATGGCCGTCTATATCGTATATATTATAAAAGCTATCTTATCATATATTATATTAACTAATCATTTTATTTTTTTTCTCTTTCCTCAACTCTTCCGCCCTTCTTGAAACCTCTTTCTTTCTCCTCTCTTCCTGGCACGACTCACACACCCACACGCACATTACCACATCCCACGACAACAGGCGACTTGCCGGTGGAACAGGTGCCTCAGATTGTTCTACTGACCTTCGACGACTCTGTAAACGACTTGAACAAGGGTCTGTACGCTGACCTGTTTGAGAAGGGCCGCGTCAACCCTAACGGCTGCCCCATCTCCGCAACATTTTACGTGTCCCACGAGTGGACCGATTACAGTCAAGTACAGAACCTTTACTCCGCTGGACACGAGATGGCATCACACACTATTTCGTAAGTTTATCGACTACAACACATTTGACCGTTTTTGAACCCAGACGATGACTATTGACATTATCAATCTCAATATTCAATGACTCAATATCAAGACTTACTGCCATATCTGCCTTTGAATTTTCTGTCACACTTATTTCAGGCTAATTTGACTTTTATGGAGTTTTTTTCTTTTATCAGTTTTGCATTTTTTTGTTTTTTTCTTTACTTGAATTTATATTTTTATTACATTTGCCAAATTAAATGTACGATATGATCGAACTAACGAAACCTTATAATGATTTTAGCCATAGTTTTGGAGAACAGTTCTCTCAAAAGAAATGGTACAGAGAAGTGGGTGGCCAGAGAGAAATCTTAGCTGCTTATGGTGGAGTTAAACTTGAAGATGTGAGAGGAATGAGAGCGCCTTTCCTTTCCGTCGGTGGCAACAAGATGTTTAAAATGTTGTACGATGCGAACTTCACTTACGATTCGTCTCTACCCGTTTACGAGAACAGACCGCCTAGCTGGCCCTACACTCTTGATTACAAATTGTTCCACGATTGTATGATACCGCCTTGCCCTACAAAATCTTATCCAGGTAAATATTTATTCTCATATTATTAAGCTGAAGAGTTTATTTTTTTAAGTTTGTGTGAACAATAACCATTCATCCAGTAAGGCTATAGGGTACTTTCTATGTAAATATATGACTAGTACCCACGGGATGCGGATAGAACCGCCAGTGGTAGCTAGTTAATTATAATTTTTAAATACCACATAAAAGTAATCAAGTAGAATTCAGCAAGAATTTACTAATTACTGGTTTCTATGTATATTCCAGGTGTATGGGAGGTTCCTATGGTGATGTGGCAAGATCTGAACGGTGGACGTTGTTCCATGGGTGACGCTTGCGCCAATCCTCCCGAAGCCGAGAACGTGTACAAGATGATACTGAAGAACTTCGATAGACATTATACTACTAACAGGTATGTAGACAGCTAAATAGTTATTCTTTAAGTTACGACTCGATAGCATGATAAAAGATAAAAAGTCATTTATTCAAAGTAGGCTGAAAATCGTTACCGTCAGGTCCGCCGTCACAATTCTCCGATCCTCTCGAAATACATATAGAGAGTTGCTACCTAATTGCTACCAGCTACCATTAGTTGCTACCAATTGCTACCCTCGTGGTTTTGAAGATATTCAGCATCCAAAGGTGACAGCCATTCTGATATCAGGATGGCTGTCACTTTTCCCAGTGTGAAGAAACGGCGCAAAAGTATTGAGTTTTTTTTCCACCCAGAGTTGCTACCTAATTGCTACCCTCCAGAATCAAATTTTGGGTCACAACGATTCCCTGGATAAAAAGATATTTAAAAAATGAGTTTTTACGCCCTGCCAAATTAAATTAGCAAGCTGTCAGTTAATACAATTGAGTACTTTTGACGTAGGCGCATGTATTATAATCCGACAGGTGATAAAAATGCGGCTGAAAAGTGAACTAAAGCAAGCCGCCATCTTTGAACATCATTTTTGATTAGGTGTATTTATAAGTGTTACCTGTTAAATGAAATTTCCCGAAATGCATGAAAAAAGTATTTACTATAATTACCTCAGCCTTCGATTGTTAACACGAAATAATTAAAAATTTATTAAATCATGTCAGGGTATGATATATTTTAAGTCACTGACAGAAATCAAAATATCTTTTAATAAAATCAATATTGTTTTACTGTGACCAAATCAGTTCACGTTTTACGTAGAGTGGGGTATGATTTTTACACGACTGGCCTTACTGGATGTTTTCTAGAAAGTATTTTGGTAGGAAAATGGGCGTTCTTGGACAATCGGCGAGTTGATCAATTTTACTACTGTAAATAATGAAAAATAAGTACGGACTAGATAATTTGTTTACGTTTAGACCGGTAATGGCGGCAGCGGGAAGGCCGCGAGCGGTATAAAAGCATCGCAAATCGCCTTTGTCGGATGATTTAACGGCAAAATGCCGTAAATTAATCAACTTACTAAAATACATACCTTTGTTAAATAGTACATTTTAAATTTCGTCTATTATTTTCCGAGAAATGATCAACTACCTAGAAAATTTATCAACTTACGAGTCTTGTTATTTTCCGGTGACATATAGAAATACAATCTGCACTTTAGTTTACACTACCCTAATATTATACAGAGGAAGAGGAAGGATTACGAGATATGTTACTTTTTGTAACGAATAGCTTTACACGGATTTCTATGAAATTAAATGTTTTCATTAGACTGAGATTTCATCATTTTTAGAAAAAATACCAAACATTGAAGGATCAATAAATTAAAATATAAACCAAATTATAGGATTCTATTGTAACTGGAACTTTATTTTCAGAGTTGATGGTTTTATGGGCTAGAACGTGGCGATATTTGATGGTAGACTGGTGTGTGTGAGGTTTCACATTATCTCGTTTGACTGGATATATGCGATGATGAATGCATAAGCATTGTCGCAGACACAGTTTACGAACTCACATTTCCTTCATTTTGCTTTTATTTTGGATTATTCGTAATTTGTTCGTTTTATAATTTTTATTGAAACCTTAAACCGTTGCATAACCTTATGATCGATCGAATATACACTCTTTTTCAAAAATCTTTTCAAAACACCGACGAACTTTCTGCCAGCAATTAGTCCAATACAAGGTTTAACCAATTTCTTAGCAATTGTACAAAATTCAAATTTAGAATACACTCTCACGCATGCTTGGCTAACCCTATTGATGCTAGTAACATACTATAGTCATAAAAATCCTTTGAAATACACGTAAAGTACTTCAAACTAAGATTTCGCATAGGTGCCCGCTTTTTTTGCAAAAGAGTTTATATGATGGTTTTGATATTTACGATTCCCTTCGTAAATATCGAAACCATCATATAGACCGACTTTGGCCATCACTATACAAATTTGCCCTATGTCCTTAAACTCCTGTCTTTAAAGAAAGAAAATGTAATTATTTTTCTTCAAGATTCTGTCATTGATTCTGTAATTCAATATTGTGAATTTTTATTTAATATTGTATGAGTTGTCGTTATTGCAATAATGCCGGGTGGACGTAAGTTTTTTAATACTCTGGACCAACAAAAAGAAGCCTTTTTAAAATATCGTCGATTTTTTCCGAGTGAAGAGGAACTTCCTCCTTCAACTGCGCCAATATATAATGAAATTCAAAAGTCACTCAAGTGCCCTGTTTCGGAAAAAGCCCTTTATCTTTCAGTTAAGAAAAATTATAAATATTTTTTTGATGTGGATGTTGATAAAACTGATGCTCCCAAAATACCAAAATCTCCCAAAGATTTAAGTGGTCAATCTATTAATTTTGAATTCATGATAGATTTGTACCAGTGGGAAGAAATGCAGCCCCTGACAAAACATTTAAAAGTCACACAAAACTCAAGGTCAGTTATAAAAAAGAAATATCGCTTGCCGAAGCATATGTGGGCCCCTTTACTACGAGAGGGAATTTGGAAAACCATCAAGAAGCCGTGCTGCTGGATATTTAAAAACTATTCCATCATGCGTGACGTAAAAATAACTTGCAAAGGTTTCTGCAAACAATGTGAAGCTACCATTAAAGTGGACATTACTTGGCCTGTTGACAAGATTGCTAAATGTGTTTGTACAATTTTCAATTTTAGAACTTCTTTCATACATCACCCCATTAAAAAAATCAAGATATCACCCATTAAACGTGTAAAAATAGCAGAACATCTTAAACATCAATCCGCCATCAAATATCGTAACATTCTGGCCAATCAAACCATGACCTCTGACGATGTTGAACCATCCCATCTGCCAACTGTTGGTGCCTTAAGGCAAATTAAATATGAAGATAAACAAAGTTCCAGTTACGATAAAAATCCCATCATTTCATTATGGATGATGACTACCGTCAGCCCTTATAAAGAAACCATTAGGCATATTTCACTATATCCATTTTATACTTATTATTGGACCCCCCTCCAAGAAACTTTTTGCCATAAGTATGTGAGAAATAATAGGCTGGAATTAAGTGTGGACGCTACAGGCAGTATTTTTAAAAAGTTTGGACCAAAAGACAATATGATTGTAACGAAACATTTATTTTTGTACGTTTTAATGATGAAACAAAAAGATAGCAGTTCTGTACCAGTTTCACAAATGATATCAGAGTCGCAAACGATGGACACAATTTGTCAATGGCTACAAGCGTGGAGCAAACACAACCCAGCTCCAAATGAAATTAATTTAGATGACTCGTCAGCATTGATTGGTGCCTGTGTCAGAGCTTTTACAAACTTCACATCTACCGCTCAATACGTCGAAGACTCGTACATGAGGTTAGAGCAATCTGTAACGAGTGATTCATGTTTCATACGCATTGACACAAGCCACTTTGTCAAAATTTTGTTTAATTTATCTTGTTTTAAACATACCGACACCAGGGTAAAATTTTTTTATATAAAATGTTTATTAGAATTAAAAGATTGCGATAGCTATGTCAAGGCAAAAGAAATTTTGTCAGACTTAATAACTGTTTCTCTAAATGAACATGATGGTGTGGATAAAAGGGGAAATCCTACAAGATGCGAAATTGCTAAAAACCGCTTAAAAGAACTCAGCCAGTTCCGCGCAAAGGACTCCGAAATAACTATTCAAGACAATGAAAAATTAAATGCTAAAACTGACGACTCCAGTAACTCTATATTTCAACATAATATAAAAACAGATCAGACTGAAATGAAGAACGATGCAATATATAAAGGCGATAGGTGTCCCCGCTGGTTTTATAATAAAATCGAATCCGAAAAATTAATTATTAGTCATAACGAAGATATAGGCAACCATGACAATTTATATTTTTTTCCTGGATTCTTAGTGCTACTCTCGCGTTTGATGGGGCAGTTTCCACTGTGGTCAAATGTAATGAGAAATTTGTACAATTCTGATGTTATTAAATCAACGTCCTCAAACGTTGAATCTTACTTCAAAAATATAAAAAAGCTTTTGTTTCAAATTTCCACCAAGTCTCATAGATTACGTGTAGACGAATTTATTTCAAAGCATTTACAATATCTCACGGGCGAGCTAAAAATTGCTAATAGTAATTTATATATACCCAATGACAAAACAACTATAAAATCGGTAAGGAAACGTTCACGTACAAAAGATTTAAATAAATTGACACCTGCGGAATTCACAAATGATTCGGTGTTTTCTGATACTCCTAGTAATATAGAGAACTGGAGAGGAAAAGGTGCACCGAAGAACAAAAAAAAACCAACTCCATCCTTAAAATCTGTTATGTTACTGTCAAACGGTAGCAGACTAAGCACTGGTAATAAGTTCACAATTATTAAAAACACTTGTGCCTTAGATTCGGTTGCACAAATATTAGCCGTAGCATACATAGATGAGCTCAATCCCATAATACGTCACAATATACAGAGCAATGATAACTTAATTTGCCAGCTTATTAAAGCTATGTGTTTAAAAAAAAGTGCTGATGCTTATAAGATCAGAACAAAAATTGCACAAACTTATTTTAAATCGGACCAAAAAGGAACTGCTGTCGAGATTGATTGCCAGTGCAATGTTTCATTCATTTTCGATCGAATTTTGGTTGATTTCGATTTTCATAGTGCAGTTGAAACACAATCATGTACTAATTTAGTTTGCCCGACGAATAAGGTTAGTAGAAAAGTCTCAGCTTTACGAGTAGCGAACACACCCATTACTTGTTTGCAAGAAGCCGCAAGCTCATTAATCGACAATGTTGATATGACAGCATGCCGTCGTTCCCGATGCAAAGGGATGAAAGCATTCCATATTGTACCGCGGGATATTATTATTATTGAGCCATCGGAGGACATTTTTAAATTGAGTGATACTCCGGATGAAATCATACTTAATGGGTTTCAGTATTATTTAAGTGCATTAATAGAATTTGTTCCACCCGTATTTGGCGAAATGGGCCACTACAAGGCTCATTGTAGACGGGACAACATATGGCAGTGCTACAATGACTTAAATAGCAGAGTCACAAAAAGTGCACAAAAAGTCATTGCGCACGGCCTAATATATTTTAAAAAAATTGATAAATAACACGGGTCACGGATTTCGATTACTTATAACTAATTAAATAATAGTTATTGGTTATACAAGAGTGCAAAGTTGCTTTATAACCGCGGGCTCAATTTTGACGACCAAGCAAGCGAAGGATTCTAAAATTAAAACACGAGCGTAGCGAGTGTTTCAATAATTAGAATCCTGAGTGATAGCGAGAGAATCAAAAGAGCACAAGGTGAAAAATCTTTGCACTCGAGTACAACACGTAACTTTTCATCCCACCTCATCGAAGAAATTTCTAAACTCAAAAAAAGAAAATGGCACGCATTTCACACATGGCAAATTAAAAAGATGTACCTTTTAAAATTTATTTATGCAAAATCTCAGTTTAGAAATGTAATGAGGTTTAAAATCGACCTCAAAACCATAAAAAATAATAATTTCATCCCACTTCATCGAGGAAATTACTAAATGCAAAAAAACTAAATGGCGCGCACATATGAGTATCAAATTAAGAAGAAGTAGCTATTAGAGTTCATTTATTTGGGAAACTCAGTGTAAAAATGAAACGAGGTTAAAAATGATATAATTTTAATACATTTCATATTCTGTGAATATTGCAAGCGTCTACCTGCTGGCGTTATCGATATCGAGAACAAATCAGCAAAAAAATCACGTTTGTTGTATGGGAGCCCCCAAAACATATTTATTTTATTCTAATTTGCAGTATTTTTTGTTATAGCGGCATCATAAATACATCATCTGTGAAAATTTCGACTCTCTAACTATGAATATTCATGAGATACAGCCTGGTGACAGACGGACGGACGGACAGAGGAGCGAAAAGATGTTTTTTTTTTCTTTAATCTAAGGTGCCTCCGTGCCCACAAGTTGTTTTTTTCTTCATAATGTTACTGTTTCATAATTTTAAGTAAGTCTCTATTTTTTTTTGTGAAAAATGTTATATCTTTTAAGTTCTCTAAGTTTTAATTTCCCTTTTTAGTTATAATGGCATTAAAATATTTTTTATATAGATTATAGAAATACTGAAACCTTGAAGTTTTATTAACACTGCTATTGCGTTACTCAATGATACTTCTGTAATTTGGGAAATTTCATTTAACAGGTAACACTTATAAATACACCTAATCAAAAATGATGTTCAAAGATGGCGGCTTGCTTTAGTTCACTTTTCAGCCGCATTTTTATCACCTGTCGGATTATAATACATGCGCCTACGTCAAAAGTACTCAATTGTATTAACTGACAGCTTGCTAATTTAATTTGGCAGGGCGTAAAAACTCATTTTTTAAATATCTTTTTATCCAGGGAATCGTTGTGACCCAAAATTTGATTCTGGAGGGTAGCAATTAGGTAGCAACTCTGGGTGGAAAAAAAACTCAATACTTTTGCGCCGTTTCTTCACACTGGGAAAAGTGACAGCCATCCTGATATCAGAATGGCTGTCACCTTTGGATGCTGAATATCTTCAAAACCACGAGGGTAGCAATTGGTAGCAACTAATGGTAGCTGGTAGCAATTAGGTAGCAACTCTCTATATGTATTTCGAGAGGATCGGAGAATTGTGACGGCGGACCTGACGGTAACTGAAAATCAGCACTTTTTGAAGGTCAAATTAACAAAAGACAGCTCCCAAAAAGCCCGCCCTTCACAATGCGGATGAAGAATGCATGGAAGTATACTATGCTGTCGTTCTCTTGTTGTTTATCTACATACTTGGTTATTCAGTCCTTTGTGGAAAAGTTTGAGTTGTGATGTTGGTTGAATAAATATTTTTCTGTCTGTCTCTATGGTGAAATTATCAGTAATGATAATATTGAATCTAATAAATGTATTTGCACAATTTCAGGGCACCCTTCGGCCTCTACTACCACGCCGCCTGGTTCACGCAACCGCATCACAAGGAAGGTTTCATCATGTTCCTGGACTTCATCAACCAGATGCAAGACGTGTGGATCGTCACCAACTGGCAGGCATTGCAGTGGGTCAGGGACCCCACGCCTATCAACAGGCTCAACAACTTCCAGCCGTTCCAGTGCAATTATCAGGTTTGTAATTATTATATTTAGATTTTATTTTAGGACACTTTGAGAAAAGACTAGGTAGATAATGTTTTAACATTTAAACACCCACTGTCTTTGGTCCAATATTCAACTCATTAGAAAGAGTTTTTAGTTGCTTCCAATTACCTACTGGTAGCATCGGTATTATTATTTGGGACAATAAACAAAATTAATTGGATTATCAAGTTAGATTATGTAAACACCTACTGTCTTCATCATCCCACTTATCTTAATTTTTATTTATTCCAGGACCGGCCTAAGAAATGCAACAACCCTAAAGTGTGCAACCTCTGGCACAAATCCGGAGTCAGATACATGAGAACGTGTCAACCGTGCCCCGAAGTATACCCCTGGACCGGCAAATCTGGAATCAGATCTTCACGCATAGACAACGACATTGGAGAATAAGCGGATTAGTTACTATAGCATAATAATACCAATCTCGATATTACAGTAAAAGTTGATTGTTGGTACATCAAATGTATCAATTTAACGAGGCAAGGAAGGTTTCGTTTACTCACAGTAGAAATTGTTTTGTCACCAACTGAAGAGTGCCATGTAGATATCGATGGTCACAAAGCATACGATGACAATTTCATAGTAACGAGGATGTTCGTTACAATTCTCTAAATACGTCCTAAATGTATTGGAAACTGTGATATTAAGTGTTTTCAATCGTCTAGTGTGAAGACAGCGTCGATTTCATTAGTTGTAGTTGCATGATCTACTTGTAACAATACTCGTGCAATGTTTTTTGCAATATTAATATTTCCTATTTTGTGTTCGTTTTAGTTTGTAATCCTTAAATTAATGCAGACGTTTTGTTTAGTTAGAAGTTTTTGTATGTCATAATCGTGATAATCAATTTACAGTCTCCAGTATTTATCTCATACATCCTAAAAATGATTACCATTTTCCGAGTAATTTTAAACGAAAGCCATATTAAAATTTAGAAAATATGTTTTTCTAATCTTGCCAGCTTCGTGGTTGACACTGCCTTTTATAATTTGTAAATATAGATGTAGTTAGCGAGTAAAATTTAGTTTAGGGTTGTATGTACGTTCTCGTTGTGGTTTTTATCCAAGTCCTAAAAAGTACCTTATAAGATTAAAATTTTGGATTCCTTCACTTGCAAAAATAGCCAATTGGTTTGTACACTAAAGTGTGTAGTGTGTAGCATTGTGTAGACGTCTGTCCACATCGCATTTGTGTTCATCTGTGATGTTGCACATGTCTATACAACTGTTGATTCATCCGAGGACGTATTATAAAGCATAATAATTATTGATAGGCGAATTCCCGTTTGAGTCATTAACCCTTTTTTTACCTTAGCTTAAATCTTGTAGCTTCTTTATCCAAATTCTCGACTATGACTCCAACGGTAAATTCAATCTTCACTCTATTAGAATTAAAGCTTTGGTTTGCTATTGCAACTGAAGTTATTGGAAGCGCTTGCTACGAATCTTATTTAAAAACTTATTCATTATTTAATAAGCTCTACTGTAAATATAGGATTAGTATTTAAAATTGGTAGTTTCACTTTTTTATTATCGTCTCGGCTAGAAAAATGTATCTCGGACATGACTCCGCACTGAGGTCGTAGTGCAAAACTTTAGAACAAGTTGATTTTGTATTTTGTATCGGCAAACATTATTTATATTGTACAAGAACTGTAACACTTTTTGTGACCAGTGCTGAATAATAAAATGCTATAAATATGTCTATGTTTTATTTTGTAAAGCCCTACCTCATTAGAAAGAATAACTAAATAATATAAAGTTTCACTTTATACTTACCTTGGCTTTTGCCAATGCTCATTAAATACTTGTGTCTCTTGTCCTTAATAAAGAATGTACGAAGCAAGAATTACTTAACCCTTCGAAAAATATCTAAAAGTCACGGTCATAACCATGACCATAAAGAATCCGCAGTGATCATCAAAAATTAAATTTCAATCATAACACCTGTGTTGTGATACTTTTGTTCGCCAAGGTCAGTAAAAGTGTATAAAAAACCCTAACTTTTGCTTCAACGCTACAGACGAGACTTAGATAATAATATGGCAGTATCTTGGTTTATCGTGATCTTTCTTATTTTCTATTCAGTCTTTAGTGAAGAGGTACTGGTAGAATATTATCCTTCTCAATCTATCTTAGACACCCAGCATAAAGTTAAAAATAAAAGAGAAATAAAAAGTAATGCTGCACCTATAACTGTGGAAAACAGTAATAATGTAAGTACGCGAGAAATAAATTGGAGAAAATTTAATCAAGAAAAAACTGATGATGATGCAAAAATTAAAAAAAGAGCCCTGGATCCAGTATTTCGTGGGCATCCAAAAACTAGAGAAGAGTTATGGAATGAGCATTTTCTTAACGAAACCACGAAATTTGATCAAACACCATCACTAGTACACCTGCTTCATAATATAACGTTGACTTATCTCAAAGATTGTACGCCGGTAATACTATATGACAGCCAAGTGAAATCTAAGGAAAGTTACTTGGTCCAAAATCTTTTGAAAGGATTTCCAATGAGTTTTGTTCATGGATACATTAACGATGGTGGTGAATTGGTTGAGCGTAAACTCTTGCATGCTTCAACGGATTGCCAAAATTACATACTGTTTTTGACTGATATTAAAGCAAGTGCGAAAATTTTGGGTAAGCAGCCAAAGAACAAAATAATAATAGTCGCGAGGTCCTCTCAGTGGGCTGTACAAGAGTTTTTAGCCAGTGTTGTATCAAGAATGTTTGTAAACTTACTTGTTATTGGGCAGAGCTTCAAAGAAGGAGATGATGCAAACTTGGTTAGTAGAGAGCTGTAAGAAAGAAAATAACTATTTAGTGAACTATTGCACAATTACATATCTTTATCTGTTTACTTAGGAATCACCATACATTCTGTATACACACAAATTGTATACAGATGGATTGGGTGCTAGTCAACCAGTTGTACTAAATTCCTGGAACCACGGAAAGTTTTCCAGAAATGTTAACTTATTTCCTCCTAAGATGACCGAAGGTTATGCTGGACATAGATTTTTGGTTGCAGCGGCTAACCAGCCTCCATACGTATTCAGAAGGTAAAATCTAGAATTTCTTAAAAGGATAATGTGGTTGAAGCATAAAAATAAATATACCTTTACAATATCCAGGATTAAAGCAGATCTCGATGGTGGCAATCCTCGAGTTGTGTGGGATGGTGTTGAAATTCGACTAGTTAAATTACTAGCCGAAAGAAACAACTTTTCGATCGAAATTATTGAACCACTGGAGCTTCACTTAGGGTAAAACTTACACACACTTACTATGTACACTTTGACTAATACTTTTTACACATTAAATGATAATTTTTATTCCCCGTGGTCGTTACAATTTGAATTAATTAATTATTTTTTTTTGCTAGGTCCGGCGATGCAGTAGCTAAAGAAATAACGTCAGGTCGCGCAGATATAGGTATAGCTGGCATGTACTTGACAACTGATAGAATAAGGGACCTCGATGTATCACAAGCCCACTCCCAAGATTGTGCTGTCTTTATAACACTCATGTCTACAGCTTTGCCTCGGTAACTTGTAACATCATTTAATATAACATATTACTGTTTTCTAGTGAGGTTTATGGGATATAATTTTACTTTTATTTTCTCAGCTACCGAGCAATCCTCGGTCCATTCCACTGGCATGTTTGGGTAGCCTTAACATTCACCTATCTCTTCGGGATGTTCCCTCTTGCCTTCTCGGACAAGCATACTCTAAGACATCTGCTACATAACAGTGGGGAAATCGAAAACATGTTCTGGTATGTTTTTGGGACTTTTACAAATTGCTTCACCTTTCTTGGTAAGAATTCTTGGAGCAAAACGGATAAGATTACCACGCGTTTGCTCATTGGTAAGTTTTTCTTCATTATGATTATGGTTAGTAACAGCTGTAGTTGTTAATTTATATTGTGTTTTCCCTGATTCAGGTTGGTATTGGATCTTTACAATTATTATAACAAGTTGTTACACTGGTTCTATCATAGCGTTTGTGACATTACCAGTGTTCCCAGAAACAGTTGATACAATTAAACAATTGCTGGCGGGATTCTACAGAGTGGGCACTTTAGGTAATGAAAAAAGATACACAATAGTTTTGATTTCATAAAACTTCTACCTAAAAGGTGATCAGTCTGAACGTGTTCATCTGATCTTTTATATATTACACAGATCGAGGTGGTTGGGAAAAGTGGTTCTTAAATTCATCAGATCCTCAAACCAAGAAATTGTTGAACAAACTTGAATTTGTTCCTAACGTAGAAGCTGGTATTAGGAATACAACCAAAGCCTTCTTCTGGCCGTATGCATTTTTGGGGTCTAAAGCCGAACTTGAGTATATTGTCCAAGCTAATTTCACTGCCACTAAGTAAGTTATTTATTATTCATATTTGCTCGCAGTTACGAACTAGTTATGAAGGTCTCTAAAAGGGAGGTTAATTTTGTATTAGTGACCTGAAATCCCACATATGTATACCGACGACTATGCATAATAATAACATGGCGATCTATCTGTTAAAAAATCGAATATTTCAGATCAAAGCGAGCTGCTCTCCACATTTCAAACGAGTGTTTCGCACCGTTTGGCATTACGATAGGGTTTCCAAATAATTCAGTGTACTCAGAGAAAATGAGCCTTGACATCAGCAGGATGATCCAAAGCGGGATCATTGATAAGATTGCTGATGAAGTCCGGTTTGAAATGCAACGAAGTGTTACTGGGAAATTGTTGGCTGTAAGTATTTTTGCATAGGTTCCGAGTGCCTTGTGCAATAATTATGGTTAGGTACCGGAATTAATTTACGATCAGGTATATTGCCTATTTGTTGCCAATATGTTACAGGCTGGAAGCGGCACAATAAAAATACCATCAGCAGAAGAGAAAGGTCTAACTCTAGAAGACACACAAGGCATGTTCCTTCTCCTCGGAGCTGGCTTCATAATAGCTGCCACAGCTCTAGTATCAGAATGGATGGGAGGTTTCACCAGGCGCTGTCGCTTCCAAAGAAAAGTTGATACACCAATCAGTGTCAATTCTAGAGAACACTTAATCCCCACTCCAAAAACCGACATTGGTAGTGAAATAAAGATTATAGGGGACACTGAAAGCCGACTTCATTTTGACAGTAGACCATCTACGGCTGCTTCAAGGGACACCTTAGAAGGACAGATAATAAATGTGACAGAAGATAATATAGATGTTCATAATAGTTTCAATGTTGATAGGTTTGATTCTAGAAGATCAAGCTCTTTAGATTTGGATAGGGAAGTGAGAGAGATATTTGAGAAGGATCAGAAAAGACGTAGGATTGTATCTCAGGATATGGAGTCTGTAGATGAGCATGGGCCAACAGTGTCTCGTGTTGCTTTTGGAGATCCCATAAAGCATGAAAAATAATAAGAGCATATTAAGTATTTTAGAAGTATTATTATTGAATTTGTGTATATTGGTAAAACATATTATATCACCCATACAACAGTTTTGTACTAGCTGTTGCCCGCGACTTCGTCTACGTGGGCAATATAGAATTTCCAATTTCGTTTATTTAATCGTTCATTGCTCAACCCCTGTGGGTGATAGCGTGATAATATATAGCCTATGTGTTGAACCGGCCTCCAGGTAATAGTCATGCAAAATTTGATTTAAATCCATGCAGTACTTTTTGAGATTATCCGGGACAAACATACAGACAAACAGATAAACAGACATACAGACAAAAATTCTAAAAACTACATATTTGGGTTCAGAATCGATCATGGATCACCCCCCAAGTATTCTTTTAAAAAAATATTCAATGTACAGTTTTGACTTTCCTTTCATTTTATTATATGTATAGATATTATGACCTCCTCACAATGATTTTCTTAATAATTAAGTCTTTGTATTTTAAGTCTTTCTATTTTGTAAGTCTTATTTTGTGTTTTTTCTTTTATATCGTAGTATAACTTTCTGATTGCTCCACTAGATTGCATATTCAGCCATTTATCATAAATTGTAATAAAATTAAAGGAAAAGGTGTAGCTACAAAATAAACAACGAAACTTGACATCCAACTCTTTATTATCCTTCGAACAGTCATCAAAATAATTTATAACAATTTTCTAACACTGTCGATAAACATTAATATTTCATTCAGCCACTGAGATGTTCGTTCATCATACAATTATAATACAAAGGGCAGAATGGCTGCCTCGACACAGAGTTACAGCGCCGTGTGACCTACATTAATGCAATATTTGGCCCGGCCTTATCATAAAAAATAATTACACAATTATGACTTAATATTCCCGGGACACACCTCCGCAAAACCGTCGGCGGTCCCTCTCATTATCAGTAAAAATATCGATAAAATACAACAGATTTTGCATTCTTTGTAAAATTCAAACGAAAATATACCTAATACCTACCTAAGCATTTTGTTATATATGTATTGCACAACTGTTGTTACAAGAGAAATTAATGTGAAATCGATTTGAGTATTCAATAAGGATATGTATTTATATTCCTATATTCTATTTGGATTGTTCACGATATTATTATACTGTGGTGCAATAGCAAAAAAGACGGGGGAACGTAAATACATCGACATCTACTGTGAAGAAGTTCAGCAATAATTTCTGTTATTCCATACTTATGACTACGTATCTCTTTAAATGCAATGAACTAGATTATAAATTAACTGAACAAGCCCTTTGCTATTGTCACACAGCGAGATAAAATACAGGTAAACACATATTATTACGAAAGTAGGCACATATAAAAGAACAAACAAACGCTTTTTACAATAACACACAACACGGTTGTGCGTCAAAATGAATAATTATATTTATATATTTAATAATTAATTAAACTTGAAACTCATTCCCGATAGCAAAGCTCACAACCTCGGAAATTATGCTCCCAATACCAGCTTAACTGTCATAATATAATACAATATAGTCGAAACAATAGACTGTGCAAGCGATAAATACATATCGTCCGTCACTTTATCACTACGCGAATACAAAGGAAACTTTACGTATTGTAAATATTTTCATCCGATAACAATGTGTTTTTGTGCAAAATTGCGTTCATTAATTTGGCTATGACCTCATACCAGTGCGTCTGTACTGTGATAGGTATATAGGTAACAGTATCATAAACGTGTTTGATATTGTACAATGCAACACTTATTATTACATACCAATTTATACAACGGACAAATAGAAATGAACTCTAACAAGAAACAAGGATTCGCATCATCGCCGAACATATTGAGCAAATTTTAATACAAAACACATCGACGCTTCCAGAGAAAGGAACTTTTAGGAACGAACGACCGAAAACAGCAGATAACGCAATTGTAGAATCTCAGACTACGGGGCCCTGAGGAGACATTTACAAGGATCGCCACGCACTCAACAAGCTCACAGGGTCAAGTTCTAGACACGTCCAACACGAGAGAGTGACGCCCTACCGGTGTAACAACGAGCGGGCCCAGGGTGTAACAGTGTACGTAATTATATCACATTAACAATTTAGTCTAACATTGAAGGTGTACTTACATGATCATTACAATAGTTCCCTATAAACGGGTCAACATCCATTATGTTCCGGTAATAAAATATTAATTCGTTAAACCTAACCGTGTACTTATTTTACAATGCGAAAATACATTTTATTTTTTAAATATTCTTATGCGTTCAGACTTTTGAACTTCAATAAATGGATAACTCCCTGTACAAATTTAACAAATGTACATTTTAACATTTTGTTACTGTGATTTGAAGGTTTATCTAAAGATATACTATGATGCAAAGTTGTTCGTTACACTTATACATAAGTATATATTTTTTATATTTATAATCACATTTATACAGTTTGACTGACAAATGTGGTACAGAAATATATTATAGGCATCGTTCTGATCGTAGAGCTTTCGTACAGTCGAGTACAAAAATGAAAAGAGTTACAGTTGCAGGGGCAGATGTCACAAACTCTAAAAAGCAGGAAACATTTATATATAATTATGACATCCAGCGTACATCTAAAATGTTAGTTTTACTCTTTTTACTTTCGACTCTGACTGTCCTCTAACATGAACGCCAACTACGATCTGAACAATTGACATCTTCGAATGACTTAAGATTACCAGGATGTGAATATTAAAGCAAAAATGCTATAACATACAAATTTTGGTACAAAATGGTACATTTAGGCACTGTGAGTAAGGCAACTACAGTGAGACGATATGGGGAGGGGAGAGGGGGAACAAGTGGGCACCTTCAGTGTGAGCACTGAGAGGCCGGAGGTGACAGGACTCGTGCTACAGGAGGGAAAGCAGCGTCTAGGGGAGAATGGGGGATTATGAACTATGGACGACACAATGTACAGTTTTCTTTCAGACAATATCATCTAAAAATAGGGCGGACCGTGATATAGTGCATATTTTTAGTGTAAATATTTTAATGTAAAATATAATTTTGTATGTGCTTAAAGCTGACTTGTAGGTATATTGTTCACTGTTACAATAGCTACTAGCATTAATTTTATTTAAGTAGAAATTAAACTTACTTCAGATCACATTAACAAAATAAAAAGTACTATCAACAAAGTTGTTCCATTCATTTTTGTAACCCATTATAGCCACTAAATAAACCTACACATACTTAACAAGTAATTACATAAATATGATATTCAAAATTGACTCGATAATATTTTGGTCTGCAACGAGATACGACCATACATACATCATTATTATTATGAATGGGATTTACAGTATAAGGTAATGATCGAAGCATAGATTAATCAGAATAAAATCAAACTTGTGAAGTACTCTTTTTCCGAATATTGTACATCTTGCATTGCTATTTGATAATAGCCCAAAGCAAAATCCAGAAAAAGATGCAATATAATTTTGACTCAAACAAAGTGTCGAAATGTCAAGAGTTCTAAACGTTTACGATATAAACTGTGTTTACTTACAAAATCTGCTTAGAGTGCAAGTGTTATCATAAGAAATTTTAAAGCTTCGTGTGGTACCTTTATATACTCATCTCTAGCTAACATTACCTACTTACTTACATAACATTCGTTCCTAACGGGACGTGTATACATATTATGTAAATATCATTATGATTCTCATGTATAAATATGTCAATAGATAAAGTAGATTTTACAATACATATAATTTATTATCTTCTGTGATGACACTACGACTACTAATTTACAGATTCAAGTTCGGATGTCACACTATTATAATAATTTTTAAAATGGCACAAAAAACTTTTTAAAACACTAACACAAAAAGTCAACAGTCGTTTGTTTATAGTGTTCATCGCACTTGACACGTTACTGTGGTCTGTGTCCATCGCACTACCGTCAGCTTCGCAGGAGCACTCAACTTCAACGTCGTGCACTATTACCTTACACTCACTAATCTTTAAATTGACTAACTTTAAGCTAAACAGACAATGGCACGGATTGCACATATAATGTCATCTATTTACAGGGGAATTCAATATCTATCTATATGTACTTAAAGTTCAAAATTGTTCTGAAGGGTTGCTATTGTACTTAATTTTAACATTTAATCTTAATCTTTAGTGTACTCGTGTGCATTACAATAATTAATTACGTATTAATAGAGGGTAGTGTAAAGTTGAACATTCAATTATATAGGATCCCATTAGAGATCTACGAATATGTAACATACAAGTTCGCCCAGAAAGTGGGACTCGATTCTCATTGGAGAAAGTTAGTCGACCGTGCCATCAAAAATTTAAGCACCGTTTATGGATGCACCTTTTGCTTATCAGACTTTTGGAGTGATAAGATTAGCACTGTGCCGCGGGTTGTCGGAGGACGGTGACCGAAGCTCGATAGAGAAGGGCCGCGCGGGGCGTGAGGTGCTTGTGCCTCGCTCGGCTTAGCAGTGCGGGTGCAGGGGCCTCGGGTACGCGCCGAAGGCCTCATAGCCTAGCTATGTGGCCCAGCCCTCGATCCGCGGCCGCTTCGTGTGCGGCTGCTCGTAGTCCAGCGGCACCGCGCTCGAGTGCCGCATGTCCTGCCCGGCGGGCGAGCCCATGTTGCTCGACGATACTGAACCTGCAACGTGCCGATACACTGTAATTGGTAAGGTTAGTGTTTGTTAATTGGCTTGTCAATTATAATCTATATTAATATTAAAACAACTAACAAATGCAACTTAATTAATTACATAGCTATTGACACTTAATCCATTAAGAAATGACCACTACTGACAAAGACATCTTACGATTACTGTCAAAATCTGTTATAACGACATCGAAGGGACTACTCATATTTAGTCATAAAAAACCGATAGTTTTAATAACCAGTAGCAGGTAAGTATTGCACAACATTCAGACAGGACCTTTGATTTTGGTCAATTTAACCAGTAAGTTGTTCTCAACGATGTCGCCATAAACGATTTATATTTGTTTTTAAAAAAGAGTATTAATAAACACACAACTAGACACAAATGAGATACCTACCATCAATAACTCCAGATAGATGTGCGGGCTGCGGCGCGGGCGCAGGAGGCGGGCCGCGGTGCATGTGGTCAGGCGCACGCGGCGGCGACACCGGCTCCGCTTTGATCTTCACGTTGCTAGGCGACGCGGCTGGGGGGGGCGTGCCTCCGCCGCCCAGCACTGGCAAGCTGCTACTGTTGAATGGACAACCTTATTAGTGAAGGTAGAATAGGAAGGCTCATTTAAGGGGTCAATGTACTTCTGGGTTTAAGACCAGCGGTAAAAATTGCAGTGGTTGGATTTGATTTCAAATACCTAAAGTGCGTCAAAAAATATTTCTTCATCTGTTCACTGTGGTCAAGCTTAACTACTGGATCCCTTTAGACACTTTAATGGAACATTTAATTTAAAAAAATACAAGTAAATGCATATATTATCCACACTATTAATTTCCTTCTCCAATTAAAGCTACGCATAACTAATGAGAGTAAACACTTCATCAAAACTGAGAACATTAGTACCTGTCATAGCAGTAAGTTAACTTGATAAGCTCGTATTAGCATTGCTTATGTTTAATTCATACCAGCCAATTAGAAACATGCAAAGAACTTAGCCCGTAGCAACAGCTACTGATAAGATACTCGTAATTTATGTTGCAATTATCTATACTCTGGCCCACTCATGCGCAACGTTCAAGTGAAAGTGGTACTCTGATCAACAGTACAGCTACCCCCTCTGTCACCTTATTTTCATACAAGAGCGGGGGGCGAGGAAGACCGTAGAAGACTGGTCTTTTTGCAAGGCTCTGAGTGTTGTAGTGGCAAATTTTGGTACAGTATTCACCAGCTCCGACAGCCGTGATCGTCTAGTGGTTAGGACCCTACGTTGTGGCCGTAGTAACCCAGGTTCGAATCCTGGTCACGGCAGTGATTTCACTGTCACGGCGGAGTAATTTTTTTGGGCAATGACCGATTTACATACTCTTAAAAAGGGGGGAGTGTTTGCTTGACTACGCCAGAGTAAGAAATTATACTGTTAAACAGAAGCTGCTTAAGTAATGTAATTCATTCATTTGTTTTTGTTTCCCACTTCAAATTCTCAGTTAAGACCAGTGAGAACAGAAATGATACAATGTATTAAAACATATTACAATATCGGATGGGACAAAACTGGCAATCTCGAATGTAGGATTATAAATAACAGCAGCAATTCCTGCAATTTTTGGATTTGAAGACAAAGGAGATGAACAGAAGATCCTTCGACATTTAGATATTATCCATCACGATGACTTGTAACTCATTTCATAACTTTTAAAGGCCCAAAATCAAGGGCAGCCTTTGCACCAATGGTGAAAGTAATCTTGTTCTCGTTACGAAATCATTCGTAAACTTATCGATCGTTTCATTGATTTTGTCACCAGCTCCGACAGCCGTGATCGTCTAGTGGTTAGGACCCTACGTTGTGGCCGTAGTAACCCAGGTTCGAATCCTGGTCACGGCAGTGTACTCACTGTCACGGTGGAGCGAAATTTTTTGGAGCATTTAAGGAATTTTACGTTATGAGAGTGCAAGTGAAACTTAAAGAGATACTTGGTGGTTTTAATAGTCATAATTAATTGCAAGCACATCTAATTTTAAATAAAACACAATTATTGTTAATTTATACATGTATCTAATCTAAGACCATGATAGCTGATTGTAATTCATCAACCATTAAACATGTAAATTAGAACAGACATATATTAATTGCTAAATTTCTACATAATTCTGTAATAAATGTACTCAATAATGCTAATTATTTTTAATATATCCAATTAGCTTTAAGAATATTGTAGAAAAGCTATAAGAATTTCCTCTTTTTTTTAGTTTTAATTTATTGCCGAGGAAGTGATTGCTTATTCATAATTAGCTAAATTTAGTATTTAGATTATTGCAATTTATTTTAATATAAATGTGTTTGATTAATTGCGCTAGCTTTTAATCTTTGAAATATGCGAGAGTCCAATGTCCCTGGCTATTAAAAGGTGAGTGAGTATGGAAAACAAACGGGCTATCTTCTTTGAAGTTCAATAACTGCATGAATAAGTGCAATATAAAGCTAATGCTTTAATTCTCGGTTTTTAGTTCCTACAGTACCACATTATATTTCCATTTACTTAAAACTTAAACCTCGCTTCGGTAATTCTCAAAATTCATGAAGATTGACCATACTTCTTGAAACACGCCATCTATTAAAACCAATAAGAACCACTTAATGATCTGGATCACTAAAACCAGAGCACCCAACCAAAACAGTTGCAAAAGCAAACGGGTACTTGCAAACACTTTCACAACTTAAAGTGACCATTCATTTTAATGATAAAGACATGCCTCCAGTAGCCGTGATCGTCTAGTGGTTAGGACCCTACGTTGTGGCCGTAGTAACCCAGGTTCGAATCCTGGTCACGGCAGTGTAATCACTGTCACGGTGGAGGATAATTCTTTTGAAATTTTTCCTTATGAAAATCGTGAAGGGTTCTCTAACATGAAAATGATAGTTCTTCATTAGCTCCTATCATTTCAGCTTTGGTTTACTCCTTCGATTTAGTATCATTGTATCTTAACAAAGTTGTGTCATTGGATTCAGAAGGCGTATTCAGTATTTGTGAAGAGTTCGACAGAAATATTTCTAAGAACTAGAATATGGATGTATGGCAATAAAACAATAAGAAACTTTCGTCAAGGACTGTATTATGGCTTTATTGTTTGCCCTAGTTTCTGCCTGCAGCATAAAACTGTACTTAACATTCAATCGTCCTTCGTGATCATGTAAAAACCAGACTTCATCAGTGTCTTTATCAGTACAATTTAAAAGCACTGAGTCTTTCTGATCGAATTTCTTATCTGATCCAACAATTCACTTGGTTACCACAAAAAATGGAACAAATTAATTTGAGTTTTTTTCTCCTTTTTCTTCGGCATAATACGAATCCAATTTGATTCTGTTCATGCGGAACGTCCATTCATTTGACATGCTACGTCTCCCGGAAGACATTCTTATTCAAGATCTTATCTAGCGTCCTTGAATAATGTCCTTGTATTTTTAACAGTTCTTCAAGTTTTTCAGATACTACGTTCAATTTATTTTCCTCTGTTTCTTATGTGGTATCAATTTAATTTTCTGAATCCAAATTACTTGTACCACAACTTGAAGACGAATAACATGTGATTTTAATTTTTTTGCTTCTGTTACACGTAATACAACACTATAATTGTGTTTTGTTTTTGTTGAGATTCCTCCACATGGTAACCACCACTTTAAATTCGTTTAGCTGTATTTTTTTGTCATTCAAATTAAGTTCAGTAGTCACTTGTGAGGTTTTTTCTGGTTTGAAGAAATTAGATGTTTAAGTGTTTAGTGCCAACACAATAGCTGGATCTAAAATCGTTAGTTCAATAATGGCGAACATGCGTGATGTGGGATCGGTAAATTCGTTTTGTACATTTAGGTAACAAGTAATGAGTTAATTGGCCATTTTTTCTCGGTTGTAATTCACTCAGGTGCACGCGAGCGTGAATTGTGATGTAACAAACTTCAAAGACATTGCGTTTTTCGTCGTTGCTACCAGTGGTTCCGACAGCCGTGATCGTCTAGTGGTTAGGACCCTACGTTGTGGCCGTAGTAACCCAGGTTCGAATCCTGGTCACGGCAGTGATTACACTGTCACGGCGGAATCCTTTTTAGTATTTTGTTCGTTTATTGACACAGTTAATCAGAAACTGGCGCTATGCATACATAAAAGAGCTAAAACTCTTCTTTTTAGTTTTGAATTTCTGAATTGTTCAATTTATTAGTATAAGCTTCAAGATTAAATTAGAGGACAACATCAACGAAAATCTGTATCGACCGAGCCTCTCATCAACCCTTCTATTACTCTACTAGCAACCACTAACCTTGCCTTAACTTAAAGCGTCACTCTCTTGCATCAAGAAGAAGAATTTACCAATTTAAGTCTCAAAATTTACCAATTTACGTCTTTAAATGTGCCCCTTCTCCCAGACTCGGTCAACACGATAATCTCGAAGCGACACATATAAAAAGTGATATGAAAGTGATCACAGACATGTACCTGTTGTGCTGAAGGGTCTGCAGCTGGTGTGCTCCCCACGTCAGTCCGATGCCCATGTCCGAGTTGATGCTGAAGTCCTGTGGTCCGAAGTTGCCGAGTCCTGAGTAACCGAGTGGTGTCTGGAAGAAGAGGATTGAAGGTTAGGGAGTTGAAGATGGAGTAAGAATGTGTTTTTGAGCCATTTGTAATGATAGCTTTACATTTTTCAATGGAATAATGTATGAATCAAATGCGAAAAATTCTTCTTAAGCAGTTACATATTGACAGCAAGTAATATTTTTGTTTTGATACGATCCGGTGCTAATGTTAGTCAAAGTGAATTTGAGCAAGATAGCTCATGATTTGACAAGGAATGCAAAACGAGTCCTGTCTGGCAAATCATGTTTTACTAAAGGATTCGTGATCAGAGTATGATTTGCTATCAAACTCATATATCTTTGATAGGAGAGGAAATTAGGCTCTAACGATGAGATGGAATCCTAAAAAGCGATGAACAAAAAATATCCTCACAATCACCTCGCCAGCGTAAGATATGTCATCCTGCGGCGGCGGCATAGAGCTTGGTATGACGACGCGCAGATTGTTGTGTCTCGGCGAGTGATGCGGCGGCGGTGCGTGTCCATGTGACTTGTGGCCGTGTCGGTGAGGCGACGGCGCCGGCCCTGGTGAAGGGGACGGTGTGCAGCCGGCGTCGAGAGGAGATCCAGATCCGGGGTAGCCGTTTGACATCTCTAGCATTCCGCCGCTTGGGTATACTGGAAATAATAGAAAAGGAATTAATGGTGATAAGGCCTTTAGAATAGAATGCACGCTGTGGTAATATAGTATAATATGGTAAAATTTTTAAGAATAAAATGCACTTCATCAGCCATAGAGCAAAATAGTAGCGCAAGTCCTCAGCATGAAGTAAATTGAAGTGTCAAAACACTTGAATGTTGGTTGATAGTATAGGCATCGAAAACTAGATACTATAGAAGAGTAACTTGAATTATCTACGCGTGCAATATCAGTACAAAATCAAAAGTGTTCAGAAAGCTAAAAATGTTTATAGTTACCTGAATCGGTTTCCGAAGAAGAGGGCCGTGGACTGATAGAGGTATGCATTTGTGGACTAGCTTGCAGTAGTGTCTGTTCATAGTTGCCGACTGGGACGCTCACGGGGAGATTGTAGTTGCTTCCCGTCACGCCCACACCGACTCGGCTGCCGTTCAACTGGTTCCTTTGCATCATCATTTGGAATTCCTCATCGATCTTGGAGTACTTCGCCTCGGTCCTCGGGGTCAGGTTGTATTCGGGTTCCGCCTCCGGGCTGTCCGGTGACATCACTCCGTTCTTATGCTCTTTCTTCGTTAGTGCCTGTAAGTGTCAGCGAAAACAGCTCAGGTGGCTTGACGAGCCAAACTTATAAATACTCTACTCGTACTGTATTAATCTGGCATGCATTAAACTCCAGTTAAATTATTAGATTACACCCTCTATACACACCATTAGCGTTATCAGCGTCAATCGCGTTAAACGTAATTGCTACTGTTTTGTTTTTCAGATTTTATCAACGTCAGTATGTAGTGGAGGGTTTAAAAAAAACAGTGCTATCAATAAAACTACTGTGTAACTAGGTAAAATTGTACGTGAAACTTTTTAGCGTACATTTGTGTGGTGTCGAACGCAATGATGCAACACTGACTTTACCCTTGTATCAAAACATCGGAGTCAGGTAGGCGCGGTTAATTCAAATAAACACAATATATACAAAACCCATGCTGGTACAGGAAAAAATAACATAAATATTTGGGGTATATAGTCATAAACTGTTAGTATAAAACGGGGTGTCTGGTATTTTGTACTTTAACCTTTTTTCTAACAGGAAATAAACATGCTGTAGCTTTATTGTCGTGTTTGTCTATCTTATGTATATATTGATGTGATATCGTTTACACAAGGTCTTTGGGTACGAGATCTACATCTATAACTAGTGAGGTTTTATTGCTTGATATATCGGGGGGGATTGTTTAGTAACAAAATGTATGCATTAGGTATTGTGTAAGTAGAAAGCACGCGGTTAATGGGATAAGTCAATTTTGCATGGACATTGCATTGCGATCACGGGCACACAGATGACGCCGTACTTAATGTACCTCGATGATGTTGCGGTTTGTCAAAGACTCGTGTGGCTCGTTGTATTCCGTGTATTTCAAAAGAACCTGTAAAGATAGGAAACGCATTTTTTATATTAAAATATTCTAATTTTATAAGGAAAAGGAGCTCAAATAACTGGACATAAATAAAATATAAGACTAAAACCAGCGTTTCTGCCTCGTTTTAGGGCTCTTTTTCTGTCGGACACATTTAACGCAAATATTTTCTAAAAATGATACAATTTTCCTTTTACATTATTTTTAGGTTAGCCTACCAGTCGTAATTTATTCATTAAATACAGAATGAAAACAACACCAGGTATCAGTATCACTTGGCTAAACCATACGATCTTTATGAGCGGTTTATTCAGCCAATGTTGGCGTTGTATAAACGAGAAAAAATCCTTATGCTAATAAGGCTCAAGTCAAGCTAGTATTACGAGGACTTCCATTAAAATATGAAGTAAGTATTATAAGCAGCGTGTTAGACGTGTAACGATAAATTACTAACAATCACGAAAGAGAAAAAACTGTTGGAATGAAATACTTTTTTCCCCTTACAATCTTATTTCAAAGTACGAACACTAAAGAAAAATATAATGCTAAACATTAATCTCAACAACCTTAGGAGCAATGCCAAAAAACTATGAAGAACAGGAAGCTTGTTTTACCGAATTTACATACATAATGAATAACAAAGAGCTACGCGAAGAAATTATAATAGATAACAAATTTACATAAAACCTAACAAAACTTCATACACGTGTTCGCTATAAAATATATTTATCAAATAAATAACAAATAAATTGATATCATCAAAGATGTAGACATCGTAAATAATAAAAAATCTAATGTAGTCGAGGGAAAAATACAGACTATTCATAATTAATTTTATTTACGAAGTGAGAAACAAAATTGTTGCTTAAATTGCTCGTGACGATCTAAATTTAGCTACAGTAACACTAAAATATTCAAAGCGTAAAAGTGAAACGGTTAATATTAGAAAGAAGAAATAAACACTGGAACTGTGTGAAGTAAAGTGTACTAACCTTGTCCATATCAGTGCTGGCATATTGGTAGAGTTTGTTGTTGGAGCTGAAGATAATGAGGGCGATTTCGCAGTCACATAGCACGCTGAGCTCATAAGCTTTCTTCATCACACCAAATTTACGCTTGTTGAAAGTCACCTGAAAAAAAACGTAAAGAAAATTAACAAAATGAAACAGCAATAGATGTAGATAAAAAGGATATTATTGGAAGTCCAACAAATTAATAAAATATCCCTAAAATGATCACAGGGCCAAAACACAAGGTCCATGAAGCAATTAAAAACTTTTGAACTACTTTAATTTTCAAGCTTGACGATATGGAATGTATCATTAAAGTACAAGGGCTCTTCACATTGTAATTTCGATATTGGTAAAATGAAAACAAAAGCTTTTTATTGGGTCACGGACGGAATCAAATAATTATTAGTGGAACTCATCAGCGTTATGTGTCATTGAGCGTACGTTTTAAATACCAATATTTCAAGCTACTAAATAATGCAACATGTTCGAACACATCATCTGCGGTTAATTTGTATTTTTCCTTAATAACAAAAAAAATCGATAGGTGTTCTAGTGAATTCATGTGCTCAGAGACAGTTTATTTCCTGTCATCCTTAGGTACTAATACAAATATGTCAGCAGATTGCAAATTTATTTTATTATTTTCAAGTATTACCATATCAAGAACAAAGGAAGTTGCACCGCCAAAAGCAAATTGACCTTCGCAATTTTAATTTTACATGTCTGCTGTTGCGTTTGCTAGACCACTTTCAAAGAGCTTCTCTGCTCTCTTGTAATTAAAAACGTACTTTCAGATGGGGGGAGATGTGGAGTGCTTTGTAGGGTCATAATAAACTGGACAAGGTTGATATACAGTGTAATCGTATAATTAATAAATTACAAGCGGGAGCGGTCGTTGTCCCGTCGCGATAATGTTTTGCAGTGGGAGTGTTGATAGGCCGCATCTGTTAGGTCATGCCTCATGGTAAGGTCATTTCACTCTAATAGCCTCCAATATTATGTATGCGAGAATCACTTTTGATTTTGGTTTTCACATTACGTCAGGATAATCATTGCCCATGGCTGTAATATTCCTATAATTCATCTTTTTCTAATGGCTGTACAATTACGACAAAATAATTGGTAATTATGAATATTGCCCTAATCGCTTGATGAAATGGTATTTTGGATTTTTAAAGCGTTCATAGATTACTTGCTGGTACTGACCTGTCGATTCCGTTCGTCCGTAATACGGGATATTTGTATTTTCTTCCGACCCATGGTGGCAGCAATCTTGGAAGGGGATGCGGGGAGCGGGGGGCGAGAAAAAGAGTTGCCTTTGGGCTGGCTGCTTCTGCGGACGTCAACAGCTGCTACCTGCAGACAAAGAAAAAACCATTTTAATACTAAAACAACAAAGCTCAATTCCACTAAACACTAATAACGCAATTCCAAGTAAACGGTAGTGATAAATCATAGCATGAATCAATTCTTGAACGTGTCCCTTATTCCCATTGTCATAAAGGCGTTGTCAACTTAGATTTATTAAGGCCAAAAGCTCTCGTCATCATGCCATGGAACCATGGTCGTGATTGTGACCATAGCCGAAGCAAGGCCGATGACAGATATTATAGAACTGGGTGACGTAACAAATGCAAAGATTATTACGTAAACGGAATAATATTTTGGTAATCATAAAAGAAATCTTGAGTAACGCCCCTCATGGATAAAAAGCTTAGCTTATCGTATTGATAGTCCATGTGATAGACGGTTTTATCCATTTTCCAGAAGCTGATGCCATCACAATGGATTATGGATCACGTCACAGTTTCCAAAGCATTGTAGTCTGTAGGTGTATGTTTTGCACACATATTTCCTTATGATAGTTAGTGACTGGTGATAAACAGGGTTCATGTGTTGCAAATAACGCAAATTACATTTCATAACGTAGGAGCACTGTCATCATTTAAGTTGTAAGAAGTAGAAATATATTTAAAAAAGAAGAAAACTAATAAGCAAATAATAAAACACATGTCAACAATTAATAACGAACTTTGAAGATTGTAATCAATAACATAAGCTCCGAAGCAAGGTCACAGACAGACCGACCGGACATCACACATTCCTACTACTAGTCTAACAGTTAAGTGATAATGTTTACAACGATTACGTAATCAGTGGTTCAACAGCTTTATTGGACGATTGGGGTCCGATAGACTCTCGTGGAATAACAACCGAGAGAGGCGTGACCAAAGGTAATCGAATACCAGTTTACAAAGCACAAGATGAAGTTAAAAAAGTCCGTATTCAAACAACCAAGATTGAACTTGATAATCAAAATAATGTCAATGATAATTTAAACAAACTAGGAAGTCATTAACAAACAAAAACACTGAATTAATTGAAAGAAAACAATTGAAAAAATATTCACAATAATACAGTTCGCAAATCTGTAGTACTTGACACTGTCATTGACAATGTGGATATCGTACCTAATATTGGCATACATAATTCATGGACCGCCTTTGTTAAACAGTATCCACTGAACAAAGTAGACGATTTACATTTAAACATTACTAAAAGTATTTGGCAGTATCCCAAATTTGAAGTTTATGTACTTGTTTATAAAAATGAAGATTGAATGAAAGAAGAGAGTGCAAGTGATGATCATGATGCCATAAATCTTTGGATAGACGACACAATTTTTTGAATATGAGAAAGTTGTGTTGGTAGAGCAGATTAAAACAGACACAGTGTTTGTAACAGGAAAACGTTGATTACCGATGTTAACAGTGTTAGACAAAAAACGGGGTCATGTGGGCTGATAGTAGGGTCATTATGCAAATCTGTGTGACCTGCCTTCTTGTACGCGCTTTATGGTAACTTTTATGTTTCACTTTGTAGAGATTAGTTGACGGTTGTATTATTGGGAACGTTCTTACAAGTTTTGCTTACTATTCCTCCTGCATTACAGTTTCAACTTATCTCTCGATCTATGGAGCTACTTTGCGAATAAATTTGTTAGTTGTTTTCAAAAGGCCCAAAGCCAGTAAGTTCTTAAGTAATACCTATTTTACTACATAGACAGTAGCTAGTCTGACTACATTAGCAGTTTTTTTTTCTAAAGCGTAGACGGATAACGGATGTTCACTAGCAGAATGTAAATTGTCGGATTTTGTCAATTGTTTTGAGTATCGATTCGACTTTGTAAGCCCCGCTGTGTGTTAATATCCTTTCGTGTAGTTTAGCTTTCTATCCATGTTTCGCGTTTGTAAAAAAATATTTGGTAAATACATGAACTCACAGAAAATAACGTTTTTTTTTTTCAATTTTTGTTTAAGGGGAACCAGTATTCAAATAGACGTATAGATTAATTTGTAATAGGTTTCAGACTAAAACAATATTCGATTCTAATAAAGACTTATTAGTCTACATATTTATATTCAACCACAATTTCTAACTTTTGCCATTAAAATCTAGCACTCATAAAACAATTTCGATTTCCAGCTTAACATTCCATTCATAGAGAAAAGAGATTGATTTTAATAACAAAAAGTATTAATGAAAAGAGGACCCAATTATAATTGTAATATATCGTAGTATATTATGTCCCGTGGGTGGTGAACTCTAATACTCATTGAAGGCATATGAACTGAACGTTTATAGCAGTTTATAGAAACACATAACCTTTTGTGCGTTTTGCTATAAATGTTCAATAATGAACCCTGAATCTTGGTATTGTGTCTACGCATACGTTTCGGATAATTAAACAACTGTTAATGAAACCTACGGAGGTTCAAAGGGAAAAATACTGTTTTGATTGTATCAAAATTTATCAATCACTCCATAGATGTAGCTGAGTATCAATTAAAACATTATGCTACTACTATTTAAGTTATCAATCGTCATGTAGGAAAATAGTCACTAATATTGAAGATAAGGGAGTAATATTTCCGGCTCAAAAACAGATGTGCGTAATTTATCACGTCATTTGTCATTATTATGGCAACACCAAAATATTGATAAGTACCTATTATCTTTAAGAGGGAACAAGTTTAACAACCTAATCGAATGTCTTGATTATTAACTTTTTAATTTTCGCTGCAAATCAAATGAAGAAGTTAAAGTTAAGTTAAGTTGAAGAAGCATGAAGCTTGATATTTTTTTATACGATTTCTGGTTTTGTCAGCAAAACAGTGAATCTAAGCCACTGTTTTAATTGCAAAGCTTTAACGAGTACAATCAACGTTCCTTCACTTTATAGGAGAAAAATAACATAACAGTACATAATATAATATAATTTATCGGTAGCAACACGCGATGGCGACCACACGTTAGTGGAAAAGGGCGCGTTTCTTGCGAGGTTTCACGATAAACAACTTAGTACTAGGCTTAGGGCAATAATTCTTGTATACTCGTGTTAATCACATTTGAAAGAGCACGTGGTTCAGTTACAGCCGTACCGTCAAAAGTTCAACTGTAATTTAAAACAGCCGTTCTGTAGGTCACCAATCGTGCTTAGAAAAGCTCATTGAACTTTTTATCCTTCCGACATATTAAAAAAAAAATGTTGATTCAAACTCGGCTGCAAAAACAGGACGTTTTGAATTTCAGAATTAAAGTTTAGACAGACTTTCAGATGATCGGAAGCCACAAAGTCCTACAACTGTTTTTACCAAGGGCAATGCTAGTAACTGGATTGGGAAGCTGACTAGGCAAATGATAAATCGTGTTATCATTAGGGGATATACTAGAGGAAAATGTACAGGTGTTTAGAAAAACAGTGTTATCATTGTTTTTGTCCGATTTAAATGTTTAATTAGCAGGTAAAATTATGATTATGTCATCCTTGACATTAGGTACCTACGATCATTGCGATAGGCAGTTTTTATTTGTTTTGATTTTTTATCAGATTTTTGTAAAATCAGATTTATGTTACCAATAACCGTGAATTACTTTAAAGTCTCTATAATATTGATGTATTATGACTTTGATAGGTCATTTTAATTCCGAAAACATCACTTGGCTGACATACAAAATTATTTCGTTTTTTTCTATGGCGTCAAGCAATTCTCTAACTTAAAGATGAATTCAACCAAAACTCGGATAAGAACATTTACAATCTCCCAACTATCCTGAAAGTTGGGATCTTTCATATAAATGTTTCTAAGTTTCAGCAAATAGTTTCTATACAGGCCCTTAGTATTCAGTCCCCTTTCATTTATGCGTGATGTGAAGCACTGTTGACGTGATTTAGTTCTAGGTTGCTTTTTATATGACCTAATTTAATAATTCATCATGTTGTACGCAAATTGCAACGAACAATATTTTATTTAAAAGTTTCTAGTATAAAGAAAAACATACATTTTTTCATAAATTATTATATTTTTAATAACAATTATCTGCATCTCATATTTGGTGGCGATTGCCATAATTGAAACTCTATTTGACGTTAAAAACCATATTTCATACTATTTTATTTTTAAATAAATAACTGTAGGTTCTAAAGCTCTTAATACTAAAATTTATCACCCGAAATATTTACTGTGAAAGCAATTAAAATTGAAAGTGAAAAATGTTTTCATTTTGACGCCTCGTGGAAAGGTCTGGTAAGCGACTCAATTAAAGTGTCAACACTTAATTCCGCCATTTTTCTGTTGCCAACTGAAAGATTTTATTATTCACGCTACTGCAAAATTCCGATGTCTATGTGTGTGTTGGTGCATAAACGTTTCGATGTGTGCATGAAATATAGTTCACGGTGTCATGTTTGCCCAGTATCCCCCATTTTGCGAATGTGTGCGTTAGTTCACGCATGGAGATTTGTGTGTGTGCGTTAAGTTGCGCTTGTGAGAGTTTGTGTGCATTTAACTGGCATTGCCCGTGTGTAGGTCAAAGGGTGTTTGTAGGGGGTGCAGGGTGGAGGGGTGGACGGGTGTCAGGTCACTGTGTTTATAGGTGGCTTGTTACACGGCACTTGCGTCTAATCATGCATTATCACGTTCCCTCTGCGGATGATTATAGCAGCTTAGTTAACACATTACAACCCAAACGATTATAGTTACCTGAATTTACATAATAACAAAAGGTATTTAATTCGAGGTAAAATTAAATTTACCTGTAATTTTTATCTCTATTATACAGCCGAACTAAAAACAGGACATTTAAATCAAAGAACTAATCATTGTGTTGTCACGGAAAATATAATTCTGTGATAATATAAAACAAATGTTTTATCCTTAGAGCGTACATAGGTGTCGTACAATGCGTTAAAAAAATATTCTTGTTTTTTTTCTGACCTCAGCCTTATTTACTTTAATTTAATGAACTGGAAGGGAGTGTATGCAAATTTAAGTGAAGCCTAAGCATTAACGAGACGCAGTCTTTCCCTTTTTTCTCACGGCTCATTAAGTTTTTTTCTTAAAAGGTTAACATAAGCGTAAAGGCGTGAACTGCCCTCGCTCAGAGGTAAATAACTGAGAATATCTTTAACGCAACACTCAAAAAGGAAAGCTTGGACTATGGATTAATGAGAGGAATTAACTCGACAAGTTGAATAAAATTGCAAGAAATTTTTAACACGAATTAAGACCCGCTTGCATGATTTCATCCAGGAGACATGCATTTGCTCAGTAATAATGTATTTTTACCTCAAAGGTACCACTAGTAGAAAGACTAATGAGACTTCAAATGTACCTTTAATTACTCTTACAATTCATCCCAAACCTCTACTGCTAAAAAGTAATTTATAAAAAAATTAATCACCATTTATAGTGAGATGTTTTAAAACATTATAATTCAGTTCATCATAATATTGTTTTAGAAAGAAATATGAGAACAAAATGAGTGTTAAATGAAGCGTGTATGCACAGACGATTCTTCCTTTTCAAGATCGCAACCCTGCCCTAGATCTGCTCAAGCCGCTCTGTTTTAACGTGAAAAAGATGAACACTATAATTTTCTAGACGTTGACTTTATAAAAGGCGATACAATTGCTACTTAGGAAATTTACCTTTTCACATGATTTTATGTGTTCAGGATCAGGGTTGCTTTTTTGTTCGTTTTACTACATTTGTAGGTTTTAAAATCGAAAACACACACACTCACTAAAATGTTGTTAAATCCTTAAGGCGAGGAAGTGGTCAACAATAATTCCATAACCGGCACGCGCATCTAAGGCGCCAAAAGGGGTCGGAGCGTCTGAGCGGGGCGAGGATAACAATACGCGCGCTAGCTTATAACTAAAAGTCGTAAGCGACAAAATGGTTTTGTAATTTTATTATTTAGAAATGATAATTTGATAAAAATTCCTACTACCATTTTAAAGAGTATGTATATACTCAACTACTAAAAAAGTTAAGAGGCTTAAATCGGTCCCGTATGCCCATAATATGTGAATCTCTTTTTAAAAAGAGGTATGTTTGATATATTTTTCTCTGTTATAAAAGTTACGTAATCATGTTTCTACAACAAACAAAATAAGGTTTATATCGTGAACTTTCAGATAACCAAGTTGTATTTTGATCCGTTTTGTATTTACTGAGAAAAATTGAAATCCTTGGGGCCAAAAATTCCAATTCGTCCTCTTAAGCATTAACCTCTCTATAATTTTGAAGCTGTAACCTACTTATAGATTCCTATATAGGTTTTATTTTTTTAAATAATCATCTCTTTAACTATACATATAATAGAAATCAAATTAAAAATTAAGTATATTATTTTAGGGCCCTATTTGCAAATGACAATACTCTAAGTGCCGTAATTTACTTTTCAAATTAAGGGGAAAATTATTATACAATTATATGTATGAGCAGCAAGAATCAAAACATGATAAAAGTCACCACTAGTTGCTCCCTAAAAATAATCCATCATAAACTTTAAAAGAGAAAATTTTACACGTGCCACGTTCCAACTCCCTGAATCCAATAACTCGGTGCCCATATTTGCTCTACAGAGAGCTTTCAGCGAAACGTTCCGCTGAAACCTTGAAGTTAGTGCTATGCGACAACGGCAAAAATATATTTCAATAAAAATATTATAGATGCCTGTATTAAGAGCGACTTATATAAGTCGAAACACGTAGAGAGATCATTGAACTTAATATTAAAGGTATACTTTCAATTTTCTTTCATGATATCGGAGGTATACCTATGTAATCCCACAGAAAAGACCGATAAAAAATATTTTAAATTGCACATTTTATTCTAAATAAGGCATATTTACCTTACATTAAAAAAGAGAGGAGCCCATCCCATTTCATAGCGACACAGATCAGATTTTCAATAATGACGCTCATGTACCTACTAATGAAAAAATCGGTTGTCAAGGAACGAGACGCGTAGGCGAGCGGTTTCCAGGCAAAACGCCTACATACACTTTATATACAGCTGTGTATATACAGTATATACGTTGGTGTCTAGTAAATATATTAAAGGCACTAAAAGCCTTGTGAATTTTCAGGTTCCAGACTGTAGGTATTCGTTTATCGGATTTGAAAGTCCTTGATTTGCTGTTTGGTGTGGGGTGAGAAAATCTTAATGGGAATATTAGGAGTAGGTACCCCGCACCCTGCAAAGTTTTTAGTCGGCCCACAGTGCGCACATAACAACGATGGGGTATTCGGCCGGTAACAGACCGCCGATTTTCTTTAAAAAAAATGAAAAATAATAACGTTATTATTTTTTTTTACTAAAACAGAAAAAAAATCTAACTGCTACGATACTAACAAGACTACTTACTAGTGAAGAAATAAAATTGACCAAACAAAAAGTTTTATTCAATACAGCCTAAACTTAAACCAAAAAGAATCATTCCCAAATACGGTTCCTCTATTGAATTTCCTTTGTTGTGAATAAACTTTAATACCAAAGTAATCTTTCCCCCACTCCTCTCCCAAACATGTGAGGAATAATAATAAGAGGCTGATTCACTCGCTTATCTTTTGTTAGTAGGTCAATATGGGAATTTGCCAACTGTTACAGACGTAATAGAGATCGCTCGAAATCTTAACGGAATGCTACCAATATTCAAGATAAAATGTCTCCTTACTCCTTGATAATACCGGTTCGAAACCGACTTTATACCGGTTTTCCTACAATTAGATAAACATACTATCTATAGTATCGATTTGTGAAAAATGTGCATATGTTATCTTACTTAGCAGTTATTTTTTATCATTAAATCGCTTTAATACTAAGACGATAACACTATTATTTCTAGACTAATTATTACTGAAAGAAACGCATTTGTTCGATTAAATTTGTTTTGTCCACAGAAAGCTCATTATCATCCTAACGGCTATTGACAAGTTATTGGAAAACCATACAAACAAACAGATTTTCAGATTATCCCATGGAACCACAGTCTAGAAAGTTTAGCAGAACCACACTCTATTTGAAACAAAGTGGAGGTATATTTGCGTCTTTTGTTTTCTACGTCGCAATACGCGACTGTGATTGGCTGATGTCACGTCAAACATAGTAGGTGCAGCATACAGTCAAAATAACGTTTTTTTATAAGCTTGGCCACCCTTAAGATGCAAACTGCAGACAAAACAGTCGACCGACAGTTGATCCTAATAAAATATTTTTTTAAAGAAAATCTAGATTCCAATCAAAGTTTTCAGTTGGTCTGATGACGGCTAAATACCTAACCTTTATAAAGTGCGTACTACCGTTCATCTTCATACTGATTTATGAGCCCAAACAAACTATCGGCCGACTAAAAGTTTGTAGTGTGAAGCTACTCTGAGCGGCTTAGTGCAACTCTGAAACGCGTTGGTGTTTCAATTTTATTTCCACATTTTCAACTTTATCAAGCTTTCAGTTTTTTTGTCTGTCTGGCTGCGATACACGTGTTTCTAACTAACTATCATTTTAGGGATTATCTCCATATTTTTTCATTGGAATAACAAATAAATTCATCAGCAAACTTCAATTGATTCACGTTTAATATGAAAACAAACAAAATGACGCGAAATAATCCTGAACTACTCGGAAACGATTGCAAATATTCCAGTTACTGCAAACCAAAAACAATTTACGGCATAGTACAGTGAGTCCGTTAAATTGATTTCAGTTTGTGGAAATCCCGGATGCAATAAGGCAGCTTCACAATCTGGTAACCATGGCAACGCCTCGTGAACTAACAGGGATGTGCCGGTAACAATATTAAAGAGCTTTTCTCGGTCAAGAGCAGCACCGTCAGGTAATTAATTCTATTAAATTGCTGTTAGTTTGATAGAATTATGAGATGTGAGGACATGGGAGGTTTTGATATTACCTACTAGTATCATCTGCCTAGCCTTTTCCCAATTGTATTGGGGTCGACTTCCAGTCCTACCTGGATGCAGCTGAGTACCAATGTTTTATTTTTATATACAGCGACTGCCTATTTGACCGCCTCATCCCAGTCACCCGGGCTAACCGATACCCCTTGATGAGACTGGTAGTCAGACTACCCCATCTTCTTACTGATATAGGAACCAATTTCCTATCAAACATAAACAAAACGAAACCAACACAAATGATAGCGATAATAACACATTACAGTCTACAAAAACAATCTGCAATTTCGACATTAAATATGCCTCAAACACCTGTTTTGGTGTCGCTACCGCGCAACTAGTCGGCGCGCGACCTTGTGGGAGAAGGGAGGGGGGGAGGTAGGGGAGGGTAGGTGAATGGAGAAACACCCACGCGTATATTATGTCCAGAGTCCTAATGTTCAGAGTGTGGAATCTCGACTCAATCAGAATCAGTTTGTTTTGACAACGAGTTCAGTAAGTCCTTTTAGCGTGGGTGACGAATAATTAGATGTGTCTACGGGAGAAAGGTTTTTGACGCGATTAAAATTTATGTGGAGTCCTCTTCATAATTAATTATTAATTCAAAATTATGAAAATATTTTTAACTACTTAAAATTGGAAGATAATAATTAAAAAGCAATGCCTAATTAGTGCACACACTCCAAGCATTTAAAAGAGTTATCTGCTCAATTTAATTGCACCATCCCGGTCATACCCACCCGGGTGCAATGCAAGGGGTGGCACTTTGTACATCCCACGCACTCACACAAGCTCACACGTACGTACGTACGTATAAAACTACGGGAATACTGAGCATGTGTGCCGGGCACGTGTAAGTCCTGCGAAGTTAATTGGTGCCTGCGGATATCCGATGATGATATTAACTGAAAATACGATTTATTTTGCGACCTCCGGAGTTTTCCGCAGCTTCGGTTTGCTTTTTTCTTTCTTTTTTGTTAATTATTCTGTCAGTGTGGTAGCTGTCACTGTCACTGTCATTTACAGATGTGTTGATTAAAGAGGTTGGTATCAGATTGTGTGTTTATGGTATGATACAATTATAATGTGGAATATGTAATGTATGTAGGAAATATTTTATCGATTAAGACAACGTGTGTGAAAACGCAATACGTAGAGAAAGAAGTGTTAATAATGTAAATAATAATTAGCCGTTTAGCCTGTGTCAGTGTTGGTGGTGTGACTTGCGTTTAGTAGCAATGTGGCTTCTATTTGAATGTTTTATATGATAAATGTCGGGTGCACATGTGAGGTAGATATTAGAAACTATTTGCAGTACAAACTACTTATTGGAGGAAGGACGTGAAACTTTGCAGTGTATTATACATACATGTATTAGTAGCTTCGTCCCTTAATTTTACCTGGGTTTTTAGAGAAATATGAGACGTAAAAAACAAAGTCACATTAGATTTTTTATGTTATTAATAAGGTTTTTTGTTTATTTTTTATCGGTGGGTGAACAACAATTTATACGGTCTAGAGAAAAAAGGTTAAATTGAATCCGCCTTTTTGGGCATTTGGGAAACCCAATAACATCATGCTTACCCCGAGAGTGTTTTGAAAATAAATGTTAGGAAAATATCTTAAACTTGCATAAGATGAAATCTCAGATTCAATTTTACAAACTTTTTTTTATATTCAACATGCGTACAAAATTAAAAGTCAGACAAATATCAATAGCAATTGAAAGTAATACTTTTAGAATTCAAATGAGTCTCAATAAATTTTAATTTCCAATTCAATGAATACAAAAACTTTCAAATAGAATGGTAAAATATTTATTAATCCTTTCGCATATAAAGTTGCTTTGGAATATTATACATTACAATACGATTCCGTGGTTATAAGGAAAATATTGACATTAAATGTCTACAACGCGGTCTAACCGTGAATATTATGACGTACCATAAGATGTCATGAGGCCAATGGTCGGTTTGAATTTCAGGAACAATTTAAAAGCTACGAATGATGCTCTACAAGACATTGAAACTATACTTTGTTTATATGCTAAATGGGTAAGTAGAGTTACATCTGTAGCGTGTTGTTTTTAATATGTTTTTGTTGTTTTTTTTTTTGGATTAAGTTATTATTTCACAATTTAAAAATCGAAGAACTTTAAAGTAGTTCAGATGATAGTTAAGCATCATTTATTTCTAACAATTTGAAACCTTTTTGCCTTTTCAAATTCTGAGAAGAATTAAAAATCGTAATTTACCGTAAAACATATTTTTTTGGTTTCGTAGGTAGATACTATTTCCTGTACTTTTTATTTGTATTTCCCAGTTGTTTTGAGTATCCTAATATCATTATACATTTAATTGGAGAGGTACAAACTCTCAACAAGTGACGCATGGGAATTTCTAGGATTATTATTTATATTATTTATCCTATGGTTATACAGGATAAATCTATGCTACTGTATTGTTGGAAACTCAAAATAAATGTAAGAATTTTATTTGTGTTTTATAGTAATACTAGTTTTTGTAAGTACCTACTTATTTCTATTTTACGTTGAGTTGTTATTACAGACAGGCGTGGGATTGTTGAGTTAAAAATAACTATCAACGTACGAAATTTGTAAACACGTCATGTACTTAATATTAATTAAATTACCTGACCAAGTGGTACGTTGTGATTTGATCTGCGAAACATACATTTTTCAATTATTAACACAAATTAATGTTTATGAAACATTAAATCCACACCAAGCAGGTTTTAATTTGACATTATTGACATAACGCTGTAAACTATATTGTTTACTATCATATTTGGCTGCTGTTATCAGGCAGACTGCCAGATCTAGTAGTTTCGCTGCCAAATTTTGGACATCCACAGACAAAGATTGTTGACTCGTATGAATGACCTTCACAGGTGAAATAGATGGATAAAAAACGACAACATTATACTTTATGTGTATGTACTATAATACCAAACTATAACTATAAGGGCTGACAAAGTATAGTCTAAGACAGTCTACTATTAGACATGTCATCGACACGAAAGAAGAAGAAGAACCAAATTATACATAGGTATATTATAATGCCACCACATCTTATGTGCAGTTGACAGCTGTCAGTTTTCAAGGGATAATTCCTTCGTTTGAACTAACTGACAGCTATTGATAACTGCCCAAAAAACTGTCAGACTGTAGTAGTGTTATACTAGCAAAACGTTCTTTTCCAATCTGAAGCTTTCATATATTGTAGAATGGCAACCGATCAATCCATAAATGTTTTTTCCTTCTCTTTGACTTTGCACTGATGACTTTATGTGTGTGATGCAGGAATCACCTACTAGTCTATTTTTAAGACTTTTTTGATAGACCTACTACAAATTCAGAGCTTATGTAGTACTCGCACTATAAAATCTGTTTTCTGACAAGTTGGTCATAATATTACTATGTACCTATTTATTAGGTAATACAATAGAATCTTATGGAATAAAACCAAGCCACATTATTTGATCTTTAGCGGTGTCAAGATTAACGTCGTAACTGCTACTTACATTAAGATAATCAGCTAGATCTTGTCGTTTACAAAAGGCCTTATTTACTTCAACAGTACAATGTTTTAATTTATAATTATAAACTGGTGTATCAACTATATCATGACCTATCTCATTATCTGTCAATTAGGCTTTGTTCTTTCATATAAGCGACTAGCCGTTTTGCTGCGGTTTCACCTGCGTCCCGTAGGAACTACTGCCTATAACGGGATGAAATATAGCCTATGTTAATTGGGAAGAGTGTAGCTTTGTAACAGTGAAAGATTTGTTCAAATCAGTTCAGGGGTTTCAGAGCTTTTGGGGTACAAACAAAAAATATTTTCTCCTTATTATATTAGTACATAAACTGTTGTAATGTAGTAAATTATAAGTGAGTAAATTCAGTATTCTTATTATTCAATAAGAGCAAGGTTGTTATTTATGTTTCCTCGCGCTAATTGATTTTTGCTTACGTTAACCATACCGGTTAAACGTACCCCGGCTTGCCTATTAAAGTTGAAAGTATGTACATTATGCGTTCTTAAGAGGGTACTTAAAGTGAGGAGATTTAAATTAATTAAAATTGTTTTCGCTAAGTGTTTTGGTTTATTGCTTTGCTTTGTACTGGGGTTATTTGTTTAGACGGGAGTTTTAGCTTTTTTGCCAAAAGCTTAAGCTGTTTTTAATAAAAGTTATTGCTCCTAATTGCTATTATGAGTACCTATAGGGGTTTACTTTTCACTGCAATATTTTGTAGTGACACTCAGGTGTCAGATGATAACTATTTAATATTTTGATTTACCTATATAATATGTATTTTCAAAACAAAAACATAGGTTTTGTATGATGTGGTATGCATGCTAAAACAAATGACAATGTTTAAGAATAAATCCATTATTATATTTTCAGTTTTAATAATACTTTATACAGATATTGTTATAATATCAGTTTTACCCGGAAAATTACAATGCTCTTGACGTAGGTTATAGGATATTTGACGTATCTTAATATTTATATGAACTTAACTGAACGTTTGGTAAATTTTGAATACAATAAAACTTACCTACCTAATAATATCACAATACACCGTTCAAATATTTTTTACCTTATTTTCTGGTTGGTATTTACCTTATTTCATTTTAAAGTCATCTTTAACAACACTTATATTGTAGAAAATTATTATTTTTTATCATTTAGGTAAAATATATTTTCCGAAGGCCAGAAATTGCAGTAAAACGAAGTTAAAAAGGTATCAACATGGTATCCTTATTTACTGAAAAAAAAACTAAATTATTTATGTTCTGTATTCCCTACATAGCATTTTAACAAGTCGGCTAAAGTTTTAATTCCTTTTCGCTCTAAAGATTTTAATTCGTCCAGTTGAATTACTAAGAAGCAAGGCTGTGAACTAGATAGGTTCACAGAAACACGCATTCCAGTTATATTAGAAAGACATGATGACTACATACTTGAAGTTGTACTAAGAAATACCTAACTAGGTACAATAGCGAGATTTTCCGAGCGCAAACGCAAATACCTACCTATTTATTTGTAACAAAAACTATAAATTCCACATTTTAATTTATAATTTCAGATTTTGGAAATTAATACGTCTAACGTAATTTTTTGTATATTTTGACTTTCTTATTTTAGAAATTGGTTATGTCCAGGCCGGAAATCGATTTCCAAAATGCGTGTGCGTTTAACGCACATTCACGCATTAATAACAGATAGATAAGTAAATCTAATTGAAATTAAGTTATCTTGCCAGGAACAAAATATCTAGTATTATGGAATTTGATTTATTTGAACGAGCGAAAATTGCAAACGAAATTATTAAAGGAGAAGATTATCCTAACAATGAACGGTAATCTTTGTAAAAGGTTGTAATAAAAAGATTAGGTTTCAGTTGACGGAGATCTTAATTAAGCAATTAAGGGGTGTTTTGAATCAATTTCGTTTGACAGCTGAGAGCAATTAAGGCGTCCCATGGGTATGCTTAATCTGTTTCATCACAATATCTAATTATTGACATTGAAATAGATACTTTAATTAATTTCCAGAAACTTAAAAAATAGTTTTTCTTAATGTAGTGAAACATGGAACGGATTCTGAAGACTAAGACGATGGTCAACTAAACAAAAAGTATAGAAACAAGATACTAGGCAATATATATGAAATAGACGCTCATAAAACTTGCAATTCCAAACGGAAAATGCTAACGAATCTTAGGACTAACCATAAAAAAATCAATTTGCATGATAAAATTCGCGATACAACCTGTGTAAGTGCGTCGCGTGTGTTCGGTTGCCAAGCAACGCGTCACTGTCGCAAGATGGCGCGGATGACGTCAGCGGACGGCGGCACGCGGTGGGGGGAGGGGGGCAAGGTCTCACTGCCGACCGACGACCGTGTCACTTCCCAGTGAAAAAGAGACTCGAGAGAACCCGAATCAAGGGGTGTCCTTGAATTTAGCGGAAAGCAAAAGTACAAGATGAAGTTTAGAATAATGAGGATCCTTGTAGCGAAAATAATGGGTTATCTTAGCAGCTTTATGAGAAAAAATAAGGATAAAACCTTCAGTGTAATTTAATATTATAATAAACAAAGAACTTCAGAGCAATAGTTGCTTCAAATGAGAAAAAAAATACATTAGCATACAGAGACCACATTGCGCCCAAACAAATCGTTCAATAACTACTCTATTATTGTTTACGAGTCACAAAGTCTCGTGTCTATGACATCAGCATAACGCTGCGTATCGCTGTGTCACCTAACTGTACGACCCGTGTCAAGTTCAATGAGAGTGAAAGTGAATCGTTTTTTCAAAAGCTCATTCGGACACGTGCATCGCTCATGAGAAAAACCGTTAGGCACCTGCCATAACACCAGTTGTATCAACAATCTCAATGTCGGACGACATTTTGGCACGATAGACTAAAGACTCGAAACTTATGGAAATACTTCATACATTTTTGTTATGCACATCTTCAATTATCCTGCGGCGTACGCATGTGATACAGTTGATCCATTTAAATGAAACAAACACAATGATTCATTAATAAGGACCGCTTGCAAATGAAACTGTTAGGAATATTAACTTTTTACCAACGGCCTCAAATTGTTTGTGTTCATTAGCACAGCATACATTGTCAGTTTACAGGGCGATCATGAAACGGGGACGCAAAACGATAGCGCTTTGGAACTCAAAACGATGTTTTATCTCACAAAGCGAAACATCTGACTAACGCAGTATCGTCGACCAAAACAACGCGGGAATTGAGTTGTATCCGTAATATAATTAATTTATTGTCCTTGTTTGTCAGTGAAGCAAAATGTGGTTAACACAGGTTCACGCTGGATAGAATTATTCAAGTTCAAACTGCGGAGTTATTGATAGGACTGAATATTTTAATATTTACGCTTGATTGACTGCACTTAATAGTGCAGACGATTAAGCCTTAACCTTACTGCTATAAAAACAATAGTAACTTTCTCGTAACCCCTATAGCATGATACTGAATAATGAAAGAATCCAGCAATAACACAGTCATTTATCACAAACATTTGTTACAATAAACAAATAAAATTTTTCACGCAGAACAGAACCAAGAACAGTGACCGAGTGCCGCTTGTTAGCCGTGACAGCGATGACAATTGCATGACGTCAGCCCACTAACACAACCACACCAGCTCCGTACGTATTGATAAAGAAAACCACAAATGTTTGCTTGTGGTTGTGTGTGTACACACATGTGTGGGTGTTGGAGATTACATTCTGTAGCGTTTACCGTCGCGATGGTACGATTGTAATTACTATAGGTCCCTACTGATATGTCAAACGTTTGTCACAATGCTGTACTGACTATTGACAAGGCCGGTTTCAACAAACTGAGAATTGGTATAATTTATGCTAGATTGAAGATAACTCATAACATTACGTATTATGTGACGGCTTATTTTCCTAAAACGATGTAACTTACACTCGAGCCAGACCATGTAGTATGATGGAGTAGGTCTAACGATTGACTTATAAGATAAAATGCAAAGACGGTTAAACCTTGTAATTGCCAGCATGAAAGTCAAGGGCAAGCCGCACATCAATATGAACAATTATTTACACGTAACTAATAGTCTGTAGAGGTAAAAACCTATTATTTTCTTTTCCCACAATTTTCCCGAGGAGCATGGCGTTACTCATTGCTTTCGTTTGCCCATTAACGCACTCTGACGCATGCATATATAGTAGGACTATGTACTTCAAAAATTAGTCGTGAAAGTCCATCAATCAAATGCCATGAAACGATTAAACCTCGAGAATTGAGTGGACTATTCCAAACAATATCGATTCCAAACCCACGTACTCACAATAAATGCTTAAAAGGTAAAATGTCACTATTCGTTACATTGTTCTAAATATGTATTGTATTAACTTTATGAACTTTGTGATAGAGGATATCGGGTGAGTGACATTAATCTTTATTGTTTGAACGGTAGTCCTAGTTCACCGTTTTCATTGTTTATGTTGTTATTTTATTTTTATTTTAATTTTTCATAAAAACTGTTTGACATGTCGGTGGGTGCACCCTAAACTATATCTATCTTCACTGAATGGAGGCTTTATATTTTTTATATATTTCACTCTTTTTTTAATAGATTTCTTTTGTAACTGCTTGAGTAATAGGTATGGGTAAGGTGTGTACTAGCCAACATGACTAACTATTTGAATTGATTTCATATACAAATTTATGTACACAATGTTGTATAGTGATATTTAAATATTTGTATACGGTTCTTCAAACCATACAGACAGAATTGTGTTGCTGGGGAGTTTGTTCCACCACTTCTTCTTCCCAGCAAAAACACATAGGAAGTGGTGAAGGGCGGGCGTTTTGGGGGCTGTCTTTTGTATTGACGTTCGAAAAGTGCTGATTTTCAGCCTACTTTGAATAAATGACTTTTTGATTTGATTTTTGATTTGATTTTTGATTGGATTATGAGATACCTAAGAGGAAAGTTTTGCCGAACAAAAGCTCAACTTAGAATTAAATCCGAACAAACTGATGGCATTATTGTGACTTGCGAAAACTGGCGAAGTGTAATTCAATCCAGTGATTGACAAATTGATATGGACGGAAGGCGCGCAGAAAACTCCAGAGCTATCTGACGTAGATCGTGCAAAATATATTAAGAAAAAGATTAATTTGGATTCGATATTCCTGTAATTGGACCGAAATAAATATTCTATGAATTTTACCGTAGGTGGGGATTACATTTCTATTTTAAACTGATGGAAAGGTCATACTGCTATTGTAGGTGCACCTTCAAAATAGAGAAATATAATTAATGAATTCCGAACAATATTGGTGGATGATAGAAATTTTAATTTTATTGATTTTGAAGTAAATAATAGTGATCTTTGTACTAGCCGTGAAGGTGACATCGTCAATGCACTTAATCTTATGCCAATAGTAAGGCATTGTACGGAAGACGTGTGACTGCACATGAAATATGCAAGTGATTCGCGCGACGCCATGTGAATGATGCATACTTCAAATGCTGTTGATCGTGCTTTTCCAACTATAAGAACATTAGTAGCTATTACAAGTGTAATAAACTACGGAACTGAGAACTATGCCGTTTTATATGCACGTTTAAATACTTTGCGTGCTATAAATATTGATTTAATTTTATTCTTCTTATGTATTTATAGCATCTCAGCTTTTTTCCCTCAGCAAGTAATTTAAGACCTTTTCCTATTTGATTTCAAGTATTTACATTGATTCGAATTTTATTTCCCAAACCCGAACCAAAGCCATTTACGTAAATGTTAAGCTTTTAGCGATCAATTGATAAAGTTGAAGAAGATTTTATATTTGAGTTTGTTTTATCGTCTTTTAAATAGATGTTATCCTTCCTAAGTGCTGAGGATTAGCGAAATCCCAGACGGAAATCTAGCCATAATTGAATACTAACAGCATTAACTGCCGCCGAACGAACAAACTTTAAGACTCTTATCTTAGTGTTCGTATCTTGATACTACGTTTTATAACAGTTTTATTATTTCTAGGGTTCTTATGAATATTTATTTAAATTAGTGATTTACTAAACTATTTTTGGCTTTAAAAGATTTATGTTAAATTTTGCTGTGTCAGAATTTATACTAATCTGTTGAGCGTTCAAATCAGAATGCACATAATAAATGTGGCCAGTCGTGAATCTGGTCAACCTGTTGCTTGTCGTTTTGGGAATTCTCCACAACAGACGCTAAATGAGACTGTGGAGTTCAATTCACTGGAATTGTTTACATTCCGTTAAACTTTTACTGAAGATAGCTTTTAGTAATCTACAGATGATGTACAACAATCTTTTAAGGAAGTTCTTGCACTCAATGAGACAATTCCCTTGCTTCCTTTTAAAAAAGATGTTACAGATACGCATGACAAAATTAAATTTTCAGTTCAGAATCTCTCTTTACTTTGGAGAATAAAGTGCTCATTGTTGTCGTGTTGGTTATGATAAAATTGTTGAGCAAGTAACTGATAAGGCGATGTCAGGTCATTCCTTTGTTGTTGAAGATTACAATGTCAAATTGTATTAAGTGGTGTTCTCTTCAGATGCTAATGTGGGGGGAAAATGGCGCCAGAAGTGATCGTATCAGTAATGCAGAGTAGGGTGACCAATATTTTAAACGTTAAAAAGAAATCTTCACATGTATAAAGTTGAGAAAGTAGCTAACGAAATTAAGAGTTGATCCAAATGCAAATATGGTTATAAATATCAATAGTAATAAGATTTAATATTTTGAACTGTCATGATTAGAAAAGTTTAATTTGTGTGTAAATGCAAATTGTTTCTCATTATAATCATATAAATCAAGATTATGCTATGAATCGTATTGAAACTGATTTTCTTTCTTAATTAATAAAAGACTTTGGAATGCAGAATGTATGACAACTGAGTTATGAAAATCTATGATGACAAAAAAATTTTCAGATAATTTCTAATGCTATCGTTCCGAAAAAATCCAGTTAATTGCAGATCAAACTGGATTGCTATCTTATCAGTATTGTCAAAACAGCGTTGCGAAATAATCTTATAACGTTACTTAACAGTTGATTATGTTACACTAAGTACACATGATACCGTGGCTCACTATCTACAGAAAAGAGTTCATTATCAAACTGCAATAGAACAAAATTTTGTTCTAAAATTGATAAATTTTCAAATACCTATCAGATTTGTGTACCCATTGATAAGACTATCATTAGCTTGCAAATATTTCTCTAACAATGTACTGATAGAATTAAAACTAACAGCGATAATAGGAGGATAATATGTTCGAGCACGAATTCTTTCTTCCCAATAGTGAGATGTCGTAACGGGCATAGCATTTTGTTTACTGCGCTCTCGCACCAGTCTGACCCAAAACGCGAATGTGTGTCAAGCAGTTTATTCAATCTGCGGGCCGAGACTCTTAAGAAACTTGTCAAGCAAAACTAGCACTTGTTTTTTTGGTGGTAAAGTTCAAAATTGTTGTGTAAACTCATCATGGGGAACTCGACTACGCCCTTGTAGGTGTGTATCGTCGCTGTCCTTGAATATGGTGCTAACGATGTGTAGAAGAAAGTGGAAAGATTGGAGTTTCAACTATTCTTTCGAATATCGTTTGTGATTGTGGTTGTTCGGTCATCAGCCTAGTTACAACGTGTGTAAGTTTTGTGTTACGTAAGTGTGGAACGAGTTTTACTTTCGGTTGTTAGAAGATGATACGAAATCGATTTGCGGGTCTAATCGTAGACTGTTGACGTCATAATGCTTGTAGATAATTCGTTTCTGACAGAACGCTCTTTGATTCTCATTAATTATTAATCATTTTTTCTGATACCAGAGCTTGTTGACCAGAAAAGTGCAAACCAGAAAGTAAAACGGTAGCTATGGGAAAATTCAAGGTAGGTATTTAAACGAAAAATCTTTGACTAAACTGTATTTACTACTAATAAAAGCCTTCGAATACCTCCAGGTATAGTAAACAACTTAACCCAAAGTAAACCAAGTTTCTAATAAACTAAGATTTCCGTTAGACTAATCTTAACGCTCGATTAGCAAAGTTCGTCGGCGAATCCACGAAACGTGCTATCTCGACTAGGAAGCGGATTAGCGAGCCCCGTCAGGCGTAATAGATAACGACATCACATGCTCTACCAATCGATATTTATTTACTTCCACGCGTTATTTGCCAAAATAACATGATAAGATTATTGCAGTGTCAATGTAATTTACTCTTATCTGACATCGATACGAACAGGTATTCGTACGTGTACCAATATCCGCGAATCTATAAGTATTCGAGAATACAACACGCGTAAAAAGTCTAAATAAAAATGTTAAAAAAAGAATGAATGAGCGATTATCATTACTTACAAACGTTTAAATTTAGAAAACCACTGAATCACTAGTACTATTTTTAAATTAATATTTATAAACAAATCAAAGTTGCTTGTAACGGTCAGTTTAAAAATAGTAACATACCACACAATATTACGTGACGCGTATATGATGTTTTAAAAATAAACTAATCTGTAATGCTTTTAAATATATTGGTCTATTAACGAGGTCACGAGAATATAGTTAATTAGCCATGTATCTATGAGCATCAAATTTAAATACCGTTATGTGAAGGGTGATTGTTCGAAACAGAAGTTTATTTCACATTTCGTTGCATGATGTATTATGATAATACATTAAAGATAACGCTATCTAAAGTGATTCTTATAAGTATGGAACATTTATCGTAAACTTGTGGGCAAAGAAAGATTACACTAGATTGCAATGTTAGTCATTTAAGCCTTATGTAAGTACTGAAATTAAACAAAAATATATTATATTATATAATTAAAGAAATTAACTCCATTAATTGCCGTAATACGTATTTCAAATAAAAAGAAGTTGCATAACAAGTTTCCTTATAAGAAAAATAAAAATGAAATAGCGAACGCACCGCACGGCGTCGTGTTGGCAACATTGAACGCGCGAAAAAAAAGTAATGGCCGCCGTCAAGGTCACAAGAAGCTGTCCTAGTCACGGAGGGCATTTACATTTTTTTATGCAGGACTTGCAACGTTGCATTAAACATTAAACAAATTATTAACTTTATTTTCAAGTTTCATAGAATCTAATTTACTTCAAAACATCTAGACAAAAAAAGTTTTAAGTATTTTTTTTATTGCAGGTTTAAACACAGGTAATGCAAGTCATAATGTGAGTGGTCTCCACAACGAATTAAGTATTGATGTTGCAAAATTACAACTGGCAGACAGAAGCGTGATATAATAAACAGTGATATTCACAGTCGCCAGCTTAGAAAATACAGAAATATTTTTAATAGCAAGTACACGCAAGAATTATGACAGCAGTATGAACTACTGCAATTTTATATAATATTTATTTACGAAACACATTTGTGCCGCCTCAAAATTACATAGTATTGTGTCGACCATCTTAAGATTATCGTTACTTATATAATTTTGCCCACTTCAAAATTAAAATGGCACTGGCAACATTATACGATGTAGAATCGTTAAATTTCGTTTAGTATATTTAAAACAAAACTGAAATACCTATGCCGTCGATAATATCGAGTATCGACATTGCAAGTTGCCTTGCAAAACCAGAATCTTCTCATTGTAGACCCGTTTCAGATAAGAAAAAAAAAGTTCTGTACGTGAAGATCGCATGGGAACGTCGTAAGCGCATCGGTTCTACAATTTTTTTATTCGATCGTGCTGAACTTTATCTCAACAGCATAAAGACCATTTTCCACATTTTCTGTATGCCGCTGAAAAAAGTGGGAAGGACCATAAATGGCGTTGCACCTGTCACTGGGCTCCTAGACAGGTTGTACGAATTAGGTTTTAAATCACAATGATTAAGTTTACCGACGCATAAAAAATTCAAGACATTTATGCAACGTTGTAATAAATTTTGTGTCAAAATGAAAATTAATATATTGTCATATCCATACGTCACTTTTGTAATACGACAAACAGTTAATTTATGACGGTAGATGAAAATTACGAAAAAAATGCTACGACATAGCTATTAAATAAAGAATATTGTGGCTATGGTATATTAAGTAAATATTTTTGCTGGAATATGTGGACCGAATGGATTTATGGCTATTGAGTTTATTACAGAATTACCATATTAATCGTAAGCGTGCTCAAATGTATTCGAACATTTTTTACATCACCTTTAATAAAGTGTTTTGTCAAAATGTGTATCTAGACACACGGCAGTGTGTCCGCCAAGTTCGAGCACAAAAAGCGACACACCGGCCGTGGGTTATATTACACGAACCATTTCGGGCCAAATTCGACCCCCCTGTAACTCAAAATCTATTTTATTCACGCATATCAAATTTCTGGTATCTGTTGAGACCCCCTCACTTATCTAAAATACAAAATTTCACTAATATACCTATTGTAGGTCTTGAGATATTGACGTCAGAAAATCGCTATTTTTACTATACACTCACTGATTGACTGACTGACTGACTGACTGACTGACTCACTCATCAAAAACCTAGACCACTTCCAATGGTCGTATTGACTTGAAATTTGGCATGGAGGTAGGTCTTTATGTCAAGGTAAAGGGAAAAATCTGAAAATGGCCAAGTGTGAGTCGGTTTCAAAATAATGAAGGTGTTTTATACCCGGTGTAAATTTATACCACTAAGGAACTAAAACGAACTAAATTTATCTATATTTATATAATATATCTTCGAATGGTACAAAGGTTTGTATTTAGTCAAAGTAAAGTAAAAATCTGAAAACGGCCAAGTGTGAATCTCTTTCGAAAATAACGAATGTGTAACTTTGATCCACGAACATAATATGTGATAACATGTCATGTCAGTCAGTTGGTAAATCTAGTCCATTTAGTTAATCTACTTCATTTCTTTGTAAGAAACATAGTTCATATTAAAAAATCTAAAAGATAGTATAAATGAGACATTTCTTTAACTAACTTCATCATAAGAAAAAAATAAAATAAACAACCTTACAAAAATAAATGAAATCCCACCCAAAACAAAAATGTGAAAGACTGCCAAGTTCGATAATATGGGAATGCTTTGCCTATAAAAGAAGTGAGATCTGAATAAGTACCAAGTTCCATACACATACCTCAGTTAAAAATAGTTACTTTTTAATGTTACTTGGCAAGTTTTAATAGAAAATTAAATACTTGATTCATTGCGTTTAGTAGGTTTATAACAAGATGTATGAAAACTTGCCATGTAACATAATTAAAAAGTAACTATTTTTAACTGAGGTATGTGTATGGAACTTGGTACTTATTCAGATCTCACTTCTTTTATAGGCAAAGCATTCCCATATTATCGAACTTGGCAGTCTTTCACATTTTTGTTTTGGGTGGGTTCGTATTATACACGAAGATGTTATCGTGAGTACTTAAGAACCCTAATCAATTCCGAATTTTGTTGAAAGAAAAAACATTAATTGGTTTGTTTACTGGGTAACTGGTGACCTTCGTAAACCAAACGAAATAAAATTGTACCTACTAAGTACTGAGCTTACAATCGCATATCTGCTTTTTTCTAGAAAGACCTATGTTATATCTTGTTTGTAAACATTAATTTTGATTACAATTGCAGACAGAGATAGCAATTTAATTCCTGGAACTTCGTATTCAATTAAAATATATTTTAACTTGTCTTGTAAAGCTGGATTAATTTCAAAATCCTTTAAGTGTCTATACTGAAATTGTGACTATCTTCTAAACGCTCACTCTCTAGGAGATAACAGGAAACAAGAAAAATAATAGGAAAATAAATCTTATAATTAATAATTAAATTGGAATGCTGCTATCAATACTGAGATAAAAAAGTCAATTATTTATGTTCTTTGATAACTAATATCCTTTTAACGACACGATGTAAAACGTGTGCGTTAAAGATTATTATTTTTAATACTTTTACTGTGTCACTTAATTGCTGGAGGACCGGTTGAGGCTAGCTCGGTAGCAAGTAGCAACGACACTAAATTACTATCTGCGAAGCGATGCGTCCGCGCAGTTCGCGCTCTCCGTGGCGCGCCTGATTGGTGCCCTAGTCTGCGGCACTCTAGGGCTGCCGACTAGGCAACTTGCAAGAAAAAAGAACATAATAATTTGATTGTTTTTAATTTTGACATAGATCTGGTTACGACGTTAGCTTGCTATACCTTTGTTGTAACGTTAGATGACTATAAATTATAATGTAACGCCGCACAGAAAAGTAAAACCAATTAAAACACTGTCTAAGATACGTGCTGTAAGTACGTTAATTATAGGTGTATAATTATACAAGAAGGTAATTAATTTAAATTGTTTTCGACTTAATGCATATCAGAATTATTTAAGATAAAAAAACTAGTTTTTGAGTAGACTCGTTCACAATTATGATTATATCAAACAAGGAAAATATTTTGACTTTGCAGAGAACTACACTGGTAAAACAACCTTTTCGTATCGTCGGTATAATATTTTAAATATCAAGCCATTTAAAAGGAACGTCACACTTTAGGTCATAAATATAGGATAATTATGCTTAAAATTATAATACGGATATATTAGTACTATGTAGTAATTCTTTGTGGGAAGAAGTTGTTTGCCAGCCCTAGACATACAGGTGTCTACAGAAAAATCCAGCCGTTCCACTAAGATACTCGTCCCCAGCACTGACCGGCAAAAGCTACTTTATCTACATTAGATTTAATAATCATCGCAGCTAGATAGAAAATTAAAGCCTATAAGCTATGAATAGTTAATAAAAGTATTGCTTAATCGCGTCCCTAATGGCAGAGATTAATATAAAACCTTTAAAAATACATATTTTATTCAAATATTAATGCATTTTAGTCCAAAATTATAAAGGTACATAAATATAGGTAATAATGGACAGAAAAACAAATCAAACGTATAAACTTGTTGTCAAGGATAAAAATTGTTTAAATTCGATTTTATTCTACAGTCTCAAATATTAATACGATGTCGTAATCATAAGTGAAGCTTGTCATTAAAGTCAAAGGCGTCTTCATGATGTCATATATCGAGGTAATGCATACATTTTGACATCACTTCGATTAATTTATGGTGATAAATAAAAACATATAATAATTTATAGGCAGTATTGTTACGGTGAACCCTTAGTTATTAGATTAGATAAAATATAATGTTCGCAATGATACATTTTTTATAGATAGTACCGCTTGTATTCGGTGCATATATCCTGGATTGCGAAACGTTCAAATATTATATTAACATTCTTAGCACGTGAACTTCTAAGACATTGGTAGTGAGACTAAAAATAACCATAAAATTGTAAAACGGTGCTGTCACATTTTTTCATGACATAACTTTTATGTTTTTAGTCTATCGTACCGCTAGCCGATCAATCTTAATCTTTTCCGTACAGATAAACATACATGATTTGTTTACGATAGAGATTATGCCAAAAGTTAACGATAAGGGTTATCTACTCAATGCCTAAAGTCAGTCAACGTGTACCTATTTATTTGGCCTATCTTTTTGTAATTATATTATATATTATCAAACTCGCAAGATATTGTTTTCACAACAGTATATGGGTCGTCTGTCACTGAGGCGATAAGCACAATTAAATGACTATCAAATATTTTAAAATTATGTGCAGTGTTTGTTTAGTCTTTACATCGCTACATTAAATGATTTCATTTTTATTTTTCCTCATCATCTCTAATACATTTGTGCCCAGTTCTCAAACTTTGTTTAGAAAATCTAAATAGTGTCTTACTATTCCGTTATCAAAACCTCTAACCCCATCTCATTAGTGTAAAGTTCAAAAGTTTTTACAATCGTATGTTGAACAGAGGCCATTGTTCCAAAACATACTCACGTAGATGCTGTGACGTAAGCTCGGCCAAAATCGTATCGCCGAACACAGTCGGACACCCACCGGAGGTCAAACTACTGCCGATTTGATATAACGCCCGACCAGACGACCGTGTCTTGTATACATTCGGATTGCCATCAAGAACTCGACCAGAACATACCTGGAACAAGATAATTATTAAAATTAATAACAATATAATAAATATGTACAAGAATGATGTCATTGTGATGTCAAAAAAATATTAGTATACAATGTCATTGAAAATCATTTAATTAAAATAGATCTTAAACTCTTTAAAATGTTATGAGATGAGGAGTAAAAGGAATGAATAAAGAATCACCCTGAAAATATAACAATTTTTTTCAGCAAAAAGAGTCGGTCGTATTTAATGATATGTCGTATTAAGTACTACAAATCATTAAATATTTTTTTTTGTTCAGGTTTAATAAGTTTCGTTGAGATATTGTGAAGCCAGCTAACGAAGTGACATGATACTCCATGCGTGTTCAAAGCTCGTTTCCCAAACTAGCGACCGAGTAAAATAGGTTAGGTGGAAAGACTGACGTAGGTAAAACTAAAACTAGACAGAGATTAGAAAAGTTCTGACAAAACTCTGTACCTAAGTTTTATTACAACTGTGATTAGTGACAAGGCTGGAATCCATTTTGATTTACGTGTACAAAGACCCAAACTTTTCCCCAATGGTACTTAGAAGTACCGCGGAAACGTAAACTTGGTACTTCTGGTGAAGACACATAATGACAGATTTGTTAAACAATTAGAACGTCATTCTATTTAAATGATCTAGCTGATAAGAGATGATGATACTGGCTGTATATGTTGTGCAACGTTTGAGTTTGACAGTAAATCATTTTTTTTTTTTTGAGAGTTTCTCGTCAACCAGTATTCTAGAAGTCTGGATATATAACCTCCTTGTACGTAAAACGTCAGCATGGCGTGTCACAAGGCACTTTAGGATAAACTGTCATGGCATTCGCACTAACCGGTTAATATTTTAGCATTTACTCAGATTATGTACGATTTTATGTTTCAACATGTTTGATAATGGCAGGTAGTCCGTTTGTTTACTTAAGAATTTGACCTCAGTTCTTGTTTTTTTATTGTTCTGTTGCAAACTGGAAATTTTGCCGAAGACCTGCTATTTGGTTACTCTTAAAAATACTTAAATTTTTGTTTATTTTTTTTTTTTGTAGAAATAGAAGTTAATTCTAACATAACATAAGAGTTGGGTCCTTCAGAAAATCTATTTTTGTAAAATACTAGAAAATAAGTACCAAATGATCCTATATATTTCCATACCAATATGATTACAATGAGTAATGAAATCGATTTTACTCGAACAACAATTCGGTCTTATCGAGATACTATGCAGCATGTCATGGTCTCAAACATACGGGTCATGTTTACATATAATTCGGTAATTTACAGTTTATATATCAGTATTTACTTACATCGTTAATTCCGAATAATCTACTAAGTAGAGCATTGCCAATGTAGATGAACCTTTTTGTAGAGACTCTTTTCTAAACAATAAATGCATAGTAACTGGCTGATTATAACTTGTTCTTAATTCAAATTCGAATAAAGAATGTGTTTTATTTAAGGTTCTTCTTTTCTAGTACCTGCTGCTATTTTTAGCATCAGTTTGAAAATACTTTATTAATATTCATTCCAGTTTATCGACAGCAAATTAATAGTAGGCAAACATGTTTGAGAATCAATGGAAATAGCTTACTGTATAATTGATGAATCTATAAATACACTGGCTATATGGATTGTTTTAATTGCCGTGGGTACAATATTTTGTAGGTAGGTACTTAAGTAATTTGATACACATGCCTTTCACCAAGTAATTAAATAAGAGAAAGGTTTTGAAGACGCATACATACATAATAGTCGATTGTTACAACAAACTCTTACAAGGTTTAGGACAGATTTTTAAATAATATACAAAATTGTAATGTATTTAATTATACTGAAAATAATTTGAATATGTTTATTTAGGCATTCAAGAATGTAAGCACGTGTAAGCAGGAATAATTTATTAATTATTCGGTTCTTTTTAGGTCAACGATGCACTGTCCATCAAAAAATCGAAATTATTCGGAAAAGAGTCATTATTCGGAAGGCTCTATAAATACTAATATAATTGAGAATTTATTAATACCTAAGTAAGGTTGTCCACAGTCATCACAATTTTATTCTCAACCATAATCTTGTAACCAAACATTTCATAAAACCAAACACGAAGCAAAAAGTTTATTGTAATTTTAATGTAAAAACACTGGCACAACAAAAAATTCCGTCAACAAGAAACGAAAACAAACAATCCAATATGGCGGCGAAACGTCACTCGCACTATCGGTCTCGGGCGCGTTATCACCGCGCGTAGACGATCCGTTTTTAGAAATATTAATTCAGTAATAACTGTTGTACTATTTTTAGTGCGGCCTAGGCTAAAAATACTGCGACCGAGGCGAGTAGTGACGCTTCCACTTGATAATACTAATGTTACTCATGTAATGTAACAGTGTCAATGACTTGGTGCAATTTATTGGTTTTATTGTTCACGATTGACATAGAACGTCGTAACTGAGGTTATCGCCAATCAGTCGACTATTAGACAGGTCATTGTAGTGGAGAAAGTGCACTTGGAGCAGTATACTGATATATTACATTTTATGATATAGGTACCTACTGGCCATGTTAAAGTACTCTACGCGATTGCAATTTTTATTTGACATGTTCTTATTTTACAGTATAACTAGGTGGTTATGTGTATGTATGAAGCTTAAAGTATAACAATAGTGTTTTTGTTCAAAAACAGTCGTTAGAGCTAGACGCTATAACACACGAAACAAAGGCTTATTTATCTCCGAATTACACATGTGAATAAAAATCGTCAAAATAAACATACATTAGTATACATGGCTCGATTTAAGTTTTGCTTAGGTGACTTGCCACCGATGGGCGTCGCAAACTAACACGATTCGATTCGATTAGCACTCGATTTAAATTCACTGCGCGAGGGTACATTAGCAAATTAATAGTTGGCTTACGTAACTAGATGTCCAGTATTCGGACGATATCGAGCGTGAGTCGTGGTCGAGTGAGTCGCAAGGCCGACTTGTCGACATTGACCGTGAAGTTACGACATCAACTCACAAAAAACTTAAGTAGGTATTATGTTTCCGCAAATCGACCGCTTTGAACCAAGTTGAAAAGTACAGTCTTGTTGAAAAACGTGGGGGTCAGTATACGTCACTTCACGTATACTATTGTAAACATACGCATTAAATGCTGAGCAAAAAGGAGCCTTAATTATATCAATTTTATTATTATTTAGTTTTGATTGTTGTTTCACTTCATTAAGCAGCTTATTGGGAAGTTTTTACATTCATTATTAAGTTCAATCGAACATTCTACTCTAGGTAAGTAGTAGGACCTATTTGGTAGTCCATTTAAGTTTTAGATGAGGATGTATTTCGTTGATTAAGTTAGTTTAGTGCCACTCAAATCGAAGTTGATTATGTTCGAAACAGGTCTATCCTATCTGACTTGATGATTAGTTTAGGAACATATAAGCATATAAAGAGAAACAAAATATAATATGTAAAATTAAATTCTGAAGTATAAAAATCTATGTTAACTTTAACAAAGAGTTGTAATTATAATTCAGTGGAATGCGAAAGAATGTTATCTCTCGACATGATAGCTACCCACATAAATTAGCCAAGAATTTTAAGGACAAAACTACAGAGATATTAGTACATTATGCCAATGTAAATAATGTACCGTCGTAAATCGTTCCAATGGAATAGGAAAAATACTTTGCTAATAAATATTTCAAACACATAACGAGGAAAGCGTGTTTTCGTACCTATTGTGATTTTTTTTGCGTCAAAAGAGTAAGTCAATATAAGAGTCTAAATATCACTCCACCTGATAAATGTAAATTTTATAGGAAAATCGCAACACACCTCCCCTATAAGTATGTCAAATACTTCTTATATAAACTTAGTAGTATATAAAATTGCATGTAATATAGCAGGATTAGCAGATATGAACCAGCTATGCGCAGACGCAGTTCACGTGTAAGCCCTAATCAAAGCGGAACTGGACAATTGACTATGAAAACGGTAGCCTGAAGATGCAAGGAGTGCATTCAATTTCCACAGAACAGGGGTCTTGATAGCACATAATAACTTCAAAAACATAGGTCAGAATAATATACTAGAGTGACTCAAGTTCTTAAGTTCTGCGAAAGCTGACTAATACAGGGGGTTCAGTAACTATGGTTTTTATACTTACGACCCAATTTGCGAACAATGAACAACTAGTTACAACCAAATTTCTGGGTCTTGTGACATATGAAAAAGTTTATATTTAGACGCTCCAGAATCCAAAATTGGTTGCTCAATTAGAGGAGATATGTTCCAAGTCCGTTTCAATTAACAAAAATTATATTAATCTCCGCTAGTTGGCGCCAATGCATCATGAGGAGTTACGACCTTCTGGTGTTGTGTAGACGCTGGATTAAGTGGTCATGATCGCTTAATATTCACACTGCACGGCGCCACCCACGCTAAGACGATTGTTCGGTAGTGCTACGGATAGTAGTATAGACGCCTACAAAAGTTTTACGTCTCACATAAATCACGACAGAACAGATATCTTTTGAGAAATATTCAACATACTTATGTTGTTCATAAAAACAAACGACTATCGTTATGTCCAAAAAATATTCAAGAACTGTTTACATAGAAAATGTCGATGTTCTGTTCGACATTTTTTTTCTACTTCTATCGCTGACAGTACTTACGTACAAAGGAAAACTCAGATTTATTTTCGCAGAACAGTGTGTGCGAATGAGGTTTGGCGCGGGAGGAAATCCTTATGTGTATAGAAAAATAAAACGCATAAATTTGCAGTGTCTAAAGATATGTAACTCATAATGTAGGCTTTGAGATACCAGATAACCTATTACAGTTACGTCAGTATACGTCTGACCTAGGTAACCTTGCATTTGTATGTGTAATTTTTTGTTTGAGTATCCGTAACAGTGTTTGCCATTTTCATGGTTAGTTACGACAAAAGGGCTTGAAAGAGCTGTTTTTCAATAAAAATAATAATAAATATTCAGTCCTTTTTTATTTTAATAAAATAATTTAAAATATTATCTCAATTTTTTTATGTTTTCCCTCTTTAATTTAATATGTTTTTCAGAATTTAAAAGCATAGTTTTTTTTCGTTCTTTAGCCATGCGGCCTTGACGGACTTTGGTAGCGTCCAAATGATTTAATTATTCATCATTTTGAATTAATTTGTATGAGATTGTACGTTTTTTTGTTGTTTTGTGCTATGTCTCGAGAATTTAAAGCGTAATACTTGGTATATTCCTCACAAGATGGCTTTTAAAATCTATATTCGGATAATTATGTGCAAGTGTGCAAGGATTGGATTTATTTTTATTTTTTTCTTAAAAATCATTTGGAAATGACATATAGACTTTGGCCTTTTCAAATCTAATAAAATAATTAATAAATATTTATCACATTCTGTCGACTTTATTTTTATCTCCTCAAGCTTCTTCCCTAATTTAAGTCATTTATATTCATTGAATGTACCTATTCATTTTTATTTCTACTTAATGAAGCTAGACATAACTGTCTTAATGACTATATCACTTAAGCATATTCATTAAGATTCGAAGATCTTTCCAGCCTTTGTGGCATTGAATATTACGTGCGAAGTCAATTTGTAACAAGTCTTACATCTATAGCACTATCTTCATTATAATAGTGCACTATTATTTCAATAGATAGTAAAAACACTACTAACAAAAAGGTCTGTCAGTCTTTCAGTTCAGCTGTCATAATAAAAACAACTGCTTTTAACAATAGTACTTCTAATAAACTGCTGAATAAACAATTTATTACAACTAGTTCAAGATTGGATAATGTTATCGTGGCTGGCATAGTTCTTGTCACATAACTTTGCCTTGCTGATGCGTTGCGCGAGATTTTTGTTCACACTTTTTGTTCACACATTCAAACTGCTGTGAAGTTAATATGTAGCCAACTTCTGTGCAGCAGAGTAATTTTGATGATGCCTTTATTTTCAGTTACCCTTTCGATTTCTCGATACACTTTACAGTTAATATCGATTAATTTTACAGTTCTCGATATTCGATATAGAGCGTCACTCAAGGCCGCAAGGAAGTGAATAGACAATGCACGGAGCGATTTCGCAACTCAAGCGCAGAAGTAGGAAGTGTTTGGTTATCACGACAATCAACTGGCCGACCAATCGACCTGCGTTGAGATAAAAGTGACATGAATCCTATTTATGAGCTTTATTTCTTTGAAATGAAATTCTAGGTTAACCAGCCATTCCTGACTTTGATATTAAAAAAAAAATATTTAATTAATTTAATTTCTCTTCATTTGATTGTAAAATATAGTATAGTAAGATGGCCCCCGCATTCAGAACAAAGACCTTCTTATATCCAGATTTTTCCGGAAAAATCCGGACTTATGGCTACCTTAATATCGTGACAAAAGTGATCTTGCATTTGAATTATTATACGTCGATGTAACTTCTGCCTCGTGTTGTGTTGTTTTGTGTTTGTTAGTGCATTAAAAGCAGAAGTTTATTACACAGTCATATAGTAATTTACTTTCTAATACTGCACGTAATGACATTCTCGAAGACCAGCTTTTTCAAGGTGGTTACTGCGAAGATCAAGTTTCATAGGGGCATTACTGCAAATATACGTACGCAGTTTTATGTCATTTTAAAGTATATTCACAGTATCGCCGTTCCTATCTGTTGAACTTGAGATATAAACGCTAGATAGAAAATAAACTCTCGTTTTAGTAAAAATATTATTTTGATCTGCAAGCGTCGTTGGTGGTCAGCGAACAGTTTTATTATTTTGAGGTTTTTGCAGGTTATTATCCTATTATCCCTTTAACGGTCTTTCTGATATGAGAATTATATTTCTTATCAAAAATTTTGCTAGCAGGAAAAATAATTACACTTAAAGAAAACGCAACTCTAATTGAATGCGTCTAGAGTACAAAATGAGAACATTAGTTCACCCAAAGTTTTGTCATTACGGCAAACTTAGTACGATTTACGCAGAAATATCAATTAAGTATCTTTAAAACTGATAGTAAATAATCGTCGATAAATTATGATTATTGATAGGTAATTGAAAGATTGATAACACGAGATTATGGAAGCTAACTTGGTGTATTGATAATAATGATATGAATTATTTCAGTTTTGACGAACGGTTTCCACGTCCATTTAGAAACTTATACCTACGTCCGTGAGTAGGAGAAATGGTCATATAAATATGAGGAATAAGTTGTAGAAAAATTAAAAGAATGTACTTAATAATTACTTATTTTAGATTCAAAGTACATAAAGACTTTTTAATAAACGGCCGCGTACAGTTATTGTGTAATTGCCTTTGTAATTTTGCTTAAACGCGGGGTGCGTGGGAGTGAGCACAACCGTTTTCACTTTAAAAAAATACATATTTTTTGTTGTAACTTAGAGTTATTGTTTAGAAAATGATAATTGTCTCGACTATGTGTGTTAAAGAGATTGGAATTTATATTAGATAGCAATTTCTTACGTCTATCTTACAGCTCTGTGAAGAAATGCAGAAAACGGCACAGATCAAATAAATCAGGCACCAGACAAAAGACTAAAAGTAGGTCGTATAATAAAGTAGAAAACGTACAATTAACATAGAAAAACAATGTTTTAGTAACTCTATATTATTCAATAATTCAATTGTAATATGACTCGTTTATACTGCTGTAAAATCAACATTAAACTTTGTAAGCAAATAGGTATCATATTATAAACTTTATTGCTATTAAATTCTATCCGCTTCATGTGCTAGCTAAAATGTCATAAAACGGAATTATCTAGTGAATTACATGATATCAATACTAGAAATTGCAACTATGAAAAAAACATCGACCCACGTAACACAAAAAGAAAATTCAATTAGAAAAACATTGTTGTTACTTAGTAAACTATCACCTAAAGGCTCCATAGGGATACTGTTACATCAACAGTAAAAGACAAAACAAAAACAAAGTTTGTTCGAGACGTATTTCGAATAAAGCCTCCGAGCACTCAGAAGCACGACTGAATTCGTGGGTGCAAATCAAAGCTTTAGTCATTGGGACCTAACAGTTAGATGTCACGGCATATGGTAATATACACGTGAAATTCATAACCACGGCCGACATGAATCACTTGACATTGAAAACGCCGAAAGCCCTAACAACCCAAATTTTGGGGTGGTGATTCTCGCTCCCATCGATCCCCTTGGAAATGGGTCGGCCTCCCTTCGCCTGTGACCTTGGGCGCCGGAGATGGTCGAACGTTTCCGAAAACAGCCGAAGCGTTCATTCATTCGGAGCCCGACGCCCACGTAAGTGTAGGCTGGGCGGATTTTGAGTTTCCACGGCAAAAACCTTCTCTTTGCTTCCAATTTTAATGATGTATACTTAAAGTCGCACGGTTTTTGAACGTTCGAGATAGGCGTGAAAAACAAAAAGGTCTTTTTCCGTTTGAAATTTTTTAGTCTGTGGATATTTTTGCTTCAAGTTTTCATCATCACGTCTGGCTTTGAAGTTGGATCTGGTATTTATGTTCTCATTTTTATGACCACTATAGTATCTTTAAATATCAGATCTCTAGATAATGTATTGTATGTATTTACATAGTAAATAAAATCTATTCTTAGCATGACTGATTCTCTGTCGCATCTTCTTCTATCAATAACTTAATTTCACTTTGTGTTACTGGAATTCTGTAAGAACTAAAATTATTGAGGTACAAGGGATTGGATAGATCGCCTTGATCTTTAACTGTCTGGTCTCAAACTGTCTCAAAATTCTTTAGATATTTTGCCTTTCTCTTTGATCAATAAACAAAATAATCAAGTCAGCCATCATGGCCAATGGTGCCAGAGTATTTGCTTTAAATGGGCAAGCAAAAGGGATAGCTGATTGCCTTGCAGAATTTACAATTCCCAAAAACTTGCTTGACATAATTATTGTTAAGAACCATGAAGAAAACAAATTAAACATGGTACATGATAGAACAACCGATGTCGCACCTTTTGCAAGATTGAATGATGATGAAATGTTTGCTGAAAGGTGTGATGTAAGAGACTCATCCCTTCACGTGTTTGATCGATTTGAAGTATAATGTTAAACAAATATGTAAGTATTTAACTGAATTCCTAATACTGCATAATGATAGCCTCGTGTACTTACATAAACATTTTTTGAGCGTAAATAAGATGAGAATAATATACAGCTTTGTTAACCGTTCTGTATTTTTTTTACAATTTTTTTTGCTTTGTTTATGGGACGAAATGCTTTTAAATATGATTAATGTTAGACACGTGTAGTTTCTAAGTAGTTTGTGTGTATTCTGATTGTATTTGAAAACACATGGCTTGAAAACTAAACTTGTTTGCTTGGAAAACACTTCACAATTCTGCGATGAGTGCTCTTTATAATCGCAATCTCATTTAGTATTGTTGTCTTTGTTTTGATTGCGTTCATTTGTAAGTTTCGAACCATGATTTTCTTTGGAAGTTCCAGTTTCTACTGTTTCTGTTCTACAATGTTTTGTACTATTTCCATTGATTTTGATGTATTTGGGATCATCATCTCTGTTATTTTTGCAGTGACCTAGCATTGAAAGTTTACAAACACCTTCTTCCGATTCAACAAGACTATTTCTAGTTCGGTAAACATCTTAGAAGACTACGGAAGATAGAAGCAGCCTGCAAGACAATGCAGGGTCGCCTTATCGCTCCATATCAATATTTGCATGACCTTAGGAAAATTTATCACTTTAACACATCATTCGTTACTATATGACATTAGTTATGTCGATATTACATAATTAAATACATCTCAAGGTTCTAATGGTGGAATTTTTAGGAAAAATAAAACTGGTTTCGCCTTCCGTAGTGGATCGAATTTTGAAGATGAGACGTGTAGATTGTTGTTTGTAATTGTGAATAATTAAATTGGTCACGTCGACATCATTTGAGGTAGCGCTACTCAAAATGTAAGGAAAAATAGATTCCTAATAGTTCAACGATTCCTTAGGTTTTTGATTTGAATTTATAAAATAATTATACTTTTTAAAATAGATAATTAGAGGCAGTACATTAATCGAAGGTAATTGATGCTTGACGTCATCAAATAGTTTTTTTGACGTCAGCGGTATTGATCAGTTATTCAATGCATCCTAATATAATTTATTGCACTTCAAAAACAAAAGTAATTTCAATTTTATGCAAATAAGTTCACTGACGGTGGTCGAGGACTAGTAAATCGTAAAAATGTGACAACTGTTATCCCAATGGTATTAAAATATTATATGATCCTAATTAAAGAGCAAAAATAAAGTAAAGAAAATCTCATGAATGATAAGAATGTTATCAGAATGACTATAAATATTGCCACACCTAATTATATACAGTCTATATTAGAAGCAGATATTAATAATAATTTAGTAATCAAACAAATACGTTTTGAAGACTGCGAGTAAGATAAGGTTAAGGCAAACACTATTGCGACTCGGACACGGCTGTGTTCGACAGCTCCTAACTTGTTGGTGCAAAACCTGCTTTACAATGCTAATACGTATTTGAATTAAAAACCAGAAAACGGTGCACGAAAACTTAACTAACTAGTTTTTGGATCGACATTTTGAAAAAAAAAATAACAAAAATGTGTAAGGCTCTCAAAAATCAAAACTTCTTGACAAAGTAGGTATCTACAAGGCAGATTAATTTATCGTCTTGCATGAAGTAAATAAAGAATTGTAGCGATAAGATTATCTAAACAAATACGAGAATGGAATGGACTAGAATGTCTAGATAATTTGCAAAGACTGAAGGAGTTGTGTGAAAATTTATTTGTCTGCGCTTGACATGTTCCTGGGCTTTCTCTTCTTTGTTCATTATTAAAGCGCATTGTATCCATATCAATTACCAGCTACACAGTACCTTCAAAGAAGGTTCCATCAATGAATGCGAAACATTCGCAATCAAGTCTAGCATAGACAAACACAATTCTTGAACAGCAGCGCTGCACTGATCTAACGAACTTCAAAGCTAGCGGCCTTTTAGTATTGGCACTTATGATTTATTCAAATCGACAGACGCTAATACTCAAGTGGCATAAACTACTGGATGGATGACGTAACACGATAGCAAAACAGTCAATATTTGATATGAAGCCATTAGCCACGGCGTGCGATAACACGCGACAAGTTCTCTAATGAAAACGGAACACAAAGATACTGTCGCAGTTTGCGAACAAACGTGTTTCGCGAATAAAATTGTTTTGTTAACGCTAAATGGTGAACTAATTTGACGTGCCTTCGAATTCAGTCGCGTTGTCTGCTTTTTGGTTTGTTATGTCTACAATTGAAGTACGCTTAAATTATTGTTTAACTTGATCACTCTTTGGATTTTTTGCAGACAATACAACAGTAAAATGATCAAGTATTTTCCTGCATTTTAGGTGTGATTAGCATGTTCTTGTGAATAAAATGTTTAGTGTATGACTAAAATTTTATGCAACTGTTCATTTAATTGTAATACAAATTAGCTCTGGAAAGGCAGCAACGTTCTTTTTTAAGTAATTACAGATATGTTTTATCAAAAACAGACTGAAGTCGACAAGATGGAACCTTTATTCAATAGAAAAAGTGCATCAACCGATACCCGAAAAAAAAGGTTTACTTCAGAAATAAAAAAAATATCCGTATACTATAAAACGTCAGATTAATTTTGATATATTGAGGGTGCTCATTAAAAATGACAAACAACAAATATCCTCTCACTTAAAACGAGCGCTTTTTTGTATAATTATGGGCTGTGATAAGGTCAGAGCGAGGTCATTCGAAAGTCCCTTTTCCAGTATACGATTGTTCATTGATAGTGATTACCGAAGCGAATTGGAGCAAGTACTTGCGGAGATAAACGTCATTGAAGAAAGCAAGTCAAAACAAAATGTTTCATTGTCCAGACATGCGATATATTTTGATGATAAAATAAGAGGGAACAGAAATTACAATTAAATTAACATTGTATAGTATATTCCTGAGAGATTATGGAGACCTCCTATGTATTATTTGTCTCTACCTTAACCCATCAGAAGCCATTCCTTTGGGTAATAGTCCAGTTTATCATGCCATCGCCATAGACCTGATGAAGTGTTGTGAGGTGAAATCAATACAGAAGTATTTTTTAGGGGAAGTACTCACAAAATTTATAATGGTAGAGCAAAAACTTACAATGCAAGAAGCAGCTACAATCACACAAGAGAATCTTCTCGTCAACACAGAAAAAAAAACAAAACATACGAAAAGTCACGAGGTTATCTAAACGTTTGACCTTTGTCTGCAGTAGATCATGATACAACTAGCGTAAATTTACCTATTTGTGCAAACTCTTCCGTGAAGCCAGTAGCTAGTTAGTAGCTCGACAATTGTTATGTAAATGTTGTTGTTTTTGAGATTGACACTGAAGATAGGAATGTAAAAGATTTGGGAAATAAAATTGTTGTGGTAATGAATCACTATCATTATTATTCTCTCTACGGTAGTGTGTTTAATTTTCATCTCTTTGACAGATTAATTTTTTAGAAGTACAAGATTGATTAGCCTTCTTACTGTCAAGTCTGTAGAGATTATTTCTCTTTCTAGCCCTTTTATTTCTTTCACATCAATAATCACAATAAATGTATCACTACTTCATTTATCCAAGTTATTTTATTTCAATAAATAAATTCGTGTCTCTATTAATTACATTTATTGTAATGAGTTCATTACAAGTTGCCGCTGCATTTTATACAGCTTGTACTTTGGTCTTTTACCAACTAGGTTTTAGTTTCACGTGACTCAGTACAATTCGAATAAGCAGTTATCCAAAACACTGCTTAAATTCCATTTATTGCTTCATTTGGTTCGGTTAGTTTATTCACAATTGTTAAAACAATGTATACTAGCTTTTCGTTGCCAAAATGATCATGTTTATAGAATATGTTCAATTTTAGATATATGTGACTATATTTTCATATAGTCAGAAGATCTATAGTTATTTATTTCTCTGATATTTATAGGCGCACTTTCGCTAAAACATCGCATCTCCGTAGTGGGGGGAGACGTCGGAAGGTTATCAGACTTGATAAGAGCACATCCATCACTCGCCTCGCATCTGTCAAAGAATGCTCTAGGGTGACGCTGTATGTGGAAGATTTTAAGTTTCCAACTACATCATAATATACTCGTACATCAGCGATGACAAGACTTTTTTACGAAATAGAAAAAAAGGCTTGAAAAAGATACTCTAAGGGAGGGTTATGATGTGAAAAGACTTATTGATGGGTTTGTTCTGAGTTTTTTTGTTGATAAGTAAATGACCTGGTCAACGGAAAATCCGCATATAATTTTATTTAACACGAAGGTATATTGTTATGACTTTGTAGTAAACATAGCAAAAAATAAAGACATGAAGGACTATTTATAACTTAAAAATAAAACTAAATAATTATTTTTTATTAAGTGTGGTTTTCTACATGCAGGTAATAACTAATTTGATACGACAAGCACATTTTAATTGAACGTTTCAATTCAAAATATTGTTTGATTAATATCTGCTACATAGAATTTTCTCCAAGTTTCGTCCAACTAATTGAAATCTGAGAACCTTTAGGGTACACCGAATGAACGCCCACTTCATCCTTTGTAGGAAATAATACTTAATGAGGATCGGGAACCTGAAATTGTAACGTTTAATGTTATACCAAGCAGAGTAATAACATCAAATTGGAATATTTCAACTGACATCAAACAGTCCTTGGATAATAGCGATGATGATGAAAAACGTGAGTCCGATTAGGTATTAACTATATTTTTTATTAGTCAATCGTTTATCTCATCTAGAGGCATTGCACTCAATGAAGTTATTTCAAAGTCAAGAATAACAACATCTAATTTTAGCTTTACAATAAGGATAATGCAATAATACTATTTGTATTAATAACCTTACGTTGGAACTAAAATACTCAATAGAGTATCCACGATACTAAAACAAATAGTAAGAAAAAATCCGCTTAAGTATTCTACATGAAGTGGACGAGATTGTTCGCATTACGCAATAGCTCGTGACTCTTATTACGAGTGTCACAATCAATAAACGTTATATGTCAATTTGAATTCACCAAACGAAAGTGAACCGTCCATCTATATAAATAAAGTCATAAGTAGAGTAACATCACACGGCAGTATTTCCTCGTCGAGCGAATACTAAATGCTTTTTCCTAGTCTGGTCTCATATTATCGTTTTATTAGAGCCTTAACGTTTCATTGATCCTTTTGATTAACTATTACATTGAATGTCATGTTAACTCCACCACACATATGCTACTTTACATATTTAATTGGCTTAACACATGGGTTTCACGTCACTCTAAATTATCTTTTATGTAAGGTGACATTCATATAACAATTATCTTCATCTACCTATATGCAGGTATGGTTTCAGAACACAGGTTCTTTTCACTGCACTAGTTGATAGCGTCATGAACATAATATGAATAGATAAAGCCGTTGTTAACACTAATGATATTTATAATGTTGAAAACAAAGGATAAAAGAAATATTTTCTTATTTACTCAGTAATAGAGTTCGGTAATAAAATGAACAATATTAATGAAGAAAAAACAAAAAAGACAGTTGAACACGCACGCCAAGAACCCACAAGCAGACCGCTGGCGCATACCCTCACATAGCAAAAAACGTGTTCGTACACACACATACAGAAGCAAAAACTTCGCAGATGTGCTCACACGCATCGTTGTCGAGCAAAAACCGACCGGCGTGTCTTGATCTTGCGTCGGAGTAGTTCCACTCGTTTGCTTGTATCTCCTTAGTTCTCATTCTTTCATTTGATAAACATTCTTTAGAATTTAGCCTCTTTAAGACAACTTTTTATATTTTAACTTGTTACCATAATTAATCTTTTCAAACAACTGAGTTTTCGTTGTCAGCTGAGATTGCCCTTCCATTTCTTGAGACAATAGTGGAAAAGTAAGAAGACGACACTTTTAATTCTCTCAAAGATTTGATAACCGCTTAAACTTTTGTAATCCGTCCCCCGATAAAGTCTTCATTCGTGTGAAATGTCTGCGAAGATAATCTAGCTTGCAATCTCTCGACCACTGGAAGGGTCTTTTTCTCTTTTATTTTGAATAATTTCACTCATTTTATTCTATTCAGCACCTGTGCAATTAAATCTTTATTATCCCTAAGCCGAGCTGTCGTTGTGGTAACTTGTTTTTAATTACATTTTAAGCACACATCTACTTATACAGGTCCGCTTTCTGGACATAACTCGACATGGTCGCCCATTATTTGAATGTTGGTACTTGGTGTAATGCTGTCGTCATCATAATCAACATGCAGAACAAGTGATAGGTATATAATACCGTAATGTTGCTCATATTATTTTAATCATTTGTCCATGAACGTAAAACATGTTTACTGATCAAATGCATTAAATATTATCGCTAACGTTTACAACTGAAGCAGAGAGAGATGAAATCCGTGACAGACTGCAGACTTCTTTCTTAAATTATTTCATTTTTATTTCAAACTAAAAAGATAATTAAGGACCCCCGCTGCGACTATTGTTCATATCACAAAATACACCAATTATAAAGTGTCTAATACACGTTTTTATATCTGCGTACATAAGAGTAAACCTGTTTGTGGATTTATGTAAAATGTCAAACATGAAGGTCGATGGTGCGAAGAACCGACGACGACAGCCGAGACTTCCGATACATTGTAACATTGATTTTATTTCAGAAGACCTGATTTAAAAAAGCAAAATAATATGCTGATCAAACATTTAAAACTATAATAACGTAAATTGTTAAGAAAATATTTCCTCAAATAGACAAACAAAAGTGTCTACTAGAAGATAGCAAAAGGATACTCTCCGTAAAGTTCGAGATAATAGTATTGACTCCAATTAGTATTAATTATAAACAATATCAATCATTTAAGCAAACTCAATAGAAATTTTAAGATAATGGACCTGCTCGTTATGGTAACTACCTACTGTTAAAGCTGTTGGAGGAAATTAACATAAAATTGTAGTGCATTCACCAGTCGGCTGGAGTCTGAAGTTGTAGGGCAGGTCATGGCTGAATGCGTAAGCACAAACGGATGTCCAAACGATAACATTATCACTAGTCCACAAGTTTGCTTGCAACAAAAAGAGCTATAGTAAGAGTCAACAAATATTTGGTCTCTACTGTCTCATGTAGCATTAGAATCAAGCAAAGTTACTCTTGCGCAGGAATTCCGCTCAAAATTCCATATCATTTAATTTTTATAGTGATTGTTTTTATTTGATGTGTAGCCTTGTGTCAAGTCCTACGTTCAATTGTCGTGTTTGTCTGGAGTACGGCGTCTGGGCACTACTTCAAGTACCAGGCTAGCAGCGGATCGCGGCGGTGTCACGTTACGCGGTGGCTGTTGACACCAGCGCCTGATTAATATTTATGATACGGCTGAGCATCTCGCATGGCCGGTTCGCTCACTCGATGCGAATTATCTTCATCCTACTCGCACATGTACGCAGTTATTATACGCTAGAAAGAACACGAGCACACCGTACATATGGCAACTGCTCTTTCAACATTCGAATGTGCGTAAGTGCGAATGAGAATCCCAAATCTTCTTAATTTTTGTTAAGTTTCGTTTTTGCTTCCAGTTTTTCGGATAAACGTGTTTTGACCTTCGTGTAGGAACACGACGAGGTAAACATTTGAACAAGTTTTGTTTTAAATATTTCATGCAAATATACCATCATATTAATTGGAATTAGCCACTAAGAGCCCTCAAACAATAATAAAAGTTGATAATCTGCTTGTTGAACTTCATCTTCTTAGTGGGGACGTAAATCACTAGATCGGTGTCAGGCCCACTGACCATACGATTGCAAATCGAAAGAATTGAGTATGTGGAACGAGGCGTGGGACCAACGCCTCGAACCTGACCGTATCGAGGTATCTCAACCGGACAGACTTGACTCGACTGCCATTATAAAAAAATTGCAACAGCTATAAGGGAAAACCGTGTTGTAGAAATTACAGCCATTTAGAAAAGGGAACACTTGTAGCTTGTTGTTTGTTGAGACAGATAATTAAATACTTTACGACAATTTCTTGTGTGCTTCCATTGAATTTAAGCAGATTCATGTTCATTTAAATTAATCATTGGACCGTTTCATTAGTCACTTGTATTGCACGTAGTTAATTGAAACGCATCCAAATTACTAGCTTGATCTCCTTTGCTTTATCAGTCTCGATGACGGCAATCAATGTCATTTGATAATTTGTCGTATTGCTCGTTCAATTTGCATATTACATACAAATGTTATTTATTTAAATTCGTTCAGAATGTTTCAGTTGGCAGTGTATATTAAAGATATTGTGTTTCCTGCACGAATCTCTCACATTAACAGAATTATCATTGTGTTTGCGACACCATTATCGTTGTTTGTCTGGACATTTTCCGTGAGCTCGCCGCGCTTCCAGCGCCGGCCGGCGTTCACGAGACTGCGCTCCAAGGTCACGTTATCGTGCTATCGCCAGCCCTGAACCAATCCAAGGTTAACTCACGAATATCCACTTTTCAATACCAGCGTCGGGGTCTAGACTCTCAATTTTAAAAAGCATCGACTTCAACACGTCACTGGTACGTCCGTCTTACAGGAACTCGGCAATCTCGACCGTCGCGCGCCGAGTCTTTATTGTTAATTTGCGAACGCTAGTGGACCACGGTCCGGACGCGTACTCTCGCTTTTAGTAGCAATACCGCAATATAGTCTCAAATCAAATTAGCTGCGTGTTTACATTTTATAAATAGAGCGCGTTCACGTGGCGCCGCAGCCAGATAAGCGTCCGTCGACTCGCGACATCACTCACCGTGCGCTGTTAACATCCTCCGCGGGGTGGCACGGGATCCTCCGTCACACTGACACTCGTGCGGGATATAAAGCACTCACAAACGGCGCACTAAGTTGAGCGGCACACGCGAGGACTGCACGGCGCGACACCCACAACTAGAATGCGGGTGAGACGGCTCGTCGCGGGGTGCGGGGGGAGGCCGGCAGCGACACACGGCTCATACGAAGGCGCGGCGATGAGGACTGCGGCCGAGCAAGAGCGCGCTCCCCCCCATTGGTTGGAAACGGGGTGACGTCACGCCAAATGACCAATCGGCGCGCGGCTCCTAGTTCCCGCTACCTGCCGGTAGAGGCAGCGCGGTCGAGGAAGTCGCCCGCCCTACAGAGCTTTCTTCAGCTAGGGCGTGTGCTTTTGCGGGCGGCCAGCACGGAAAGAAGTCACGGCACCATGAATTATGTATTATTGTAATTTATTTAGTATCCTCGACTGATCTGAATAATAATTATTATTTATAGTCACAACTTTTCCGTTTATAAAGGCTTGAGACCTGAAACGATTATTCAAATTGGATTAAATATTGACTAAATGCCTTAGATTTTTTTACATCACAGAACAATATATAACACATAATTAAAACTAAAGCCGACTACATGTTATTCCCTACTAATTAATATTAAATTCTTCCCCAAAGTCATGTTTACTTCGCCTCTGATTTTGTTTAGATCGCAATTCGCCAAGTTAAGTCAGACAAATGAAACTTTCCTATCTGTTAACAAGCGAAATATTTATATTTGCTAAACTAACAAACAATTTGTTGAACAAGAAACTGAACTTAGTAAATACAAGTCTGCTTAAATGTTTGAATGGAAATTTGGTTCAGTACAAATTTTTGAATGGGGTTCAAGTTGGTTGAAAATAATTATTTAGATTAGAGACTTGGTTTGCTTAGAACTGTTTATTTTATGTGACGAGTTTTGAAGTTTCGGCCTGTGTGGGCAGGGATCATTTTCATTTGTGATGTAGATTATGAATAAGTTATTAAGGTTTGACCACTCCACAATTTTTTTACAGTAATTAATGCGTTGATTTTTCGGAAAACAATAGAGTAAAGGTGACAAAAATAAGAATTTGTAAAAAATAAACACTATTTATACAAATGAAAACTTATGAATTCATGAGACACTTCACTTTCTCCATGTTTAATTATAACTAAACTGTAAACAAAAGAAAAACGACTGCAAAATAGCTATATAATTTGTTTTTTATTATTCTCTACCGACTCTTTTGAACTTTTCGGTTTTTTTATCACATAAACGCAGATTCCAGATACCACGATATTTCTAATATAAAGTGACAATCAGTCTTACCATAAGCCCTCACCACTACCGTATTTTCTCAAAACATTTCAACATAGTTGAGTAAAAATCTCTTCAAAGAATTTCGAAATATTTATGCTCTCACGCATTTCTGATTAGGGTTGACTTACCGCGGAAACCTTTTCATCAAAAACTATTTGAATATAAACGTATACCTTCTAGAATGTGTTTCTAAGTAATGTAACGTATTATATAAAAAATAGTAGATCAAACGATTTGTTCGTTTTCAATTGATAAGGGGCCTTGGCTTAAACTGACAGGAGTAGGGGTCATGGACAACACAAAGTATTGACAAATGCGTCATTATATAATGGTGACTTTTTACATAAAATAAAATAGATTATTGAAATAATGTTTCAACTATTTACAATTATTTTTTCATTGGTTTTGGAATCTCGCGTATTTCGATACCGTGAAGATGTTAGTTCGTTAAAAATGATAATTTCAATAAAATGCGTAATATCTCTAGATATGTTTTCTTTAACTGTGTATTTGGTAGAACAGCTAAGATTATAGTTGCAATATATGGTGCCATATTCAATGGCTCTTTGTAAATAGCGAAAGCAGACATAAAATACTTACCTATGTATAATCACTTATAATACCACAAGAGCTTCAAAATTATCGGGTATTTCCCGATAGGTTCGTTGCAAACAAATGAAGGAGTCAAGTTTTTCAGGTTAAAAAATCACGAGCGCGAAGCGAGTGATTTTTCCTGAAAACTTGACGACTTTATTTGTTTGCAGGGAACCTTGAGGGAAATGCCAGATAATTATGAAGCTCGTGTGGTATTCGGGAGATTATTTTTCCGTCCCAAATGTCGGCCACAACCTGTCAGTTTGACGTAGCAACGACCAGAGAAAATATTCAAAAAAAATTATCAGTATAATACCATGTAGGTTGTACCACGTGACGTCGAATGGTGCAATTCTATTGGTCGATATTTGGGTCGGAAAAATAATCAGGTAAATTCACTTGTTGCCATGGTATAACTTAATATTGTACAAAGAAATGTATCAATCGATACCACATTCACATCACAAAGACCTGTCATTGAACCCGATAGTCGAATTCCCTTCACATTCATCCCTTAGGAAAAGACTTACCAAAAAATCTTAAAAAGAAACGAAAATTCTCGTACATAAGACTGTACATCATAAATTCGGTTGTCCGTAAATATTGAAGCTAAAGCAATTCAGTAGGTACCGCAGAGATCTTTGTCATTAGACTGTGCTGTAAACAAAACCCTTAGCGTGCCCCGGGGAGCGACAGCTGTCTCCAAACCTCACTCCTCAGCCATTAAACACCCACGTTGGTTCGTAACAACCACCACCACCACAATTGAAAACCAACCTTATAACTTCAAACATAGAGTTCGGTTTTCTCCATCACGGTGTGATACATCTTTACACAGCGCACATATTTTGGCGAAATTTCAAATTGAGTTCTACTAAGTGCATGATAAGATTGCTTTTGAAATGGCAACCCGTAATTATATTACAGGAAATTGTATCGGAGATTTAAGTAGAAAAAGTGTTAGTGAAATGTATATGTCCTGCGTTGATAAGTTTTTAGAATTCTGCGTTGATAATATTTTTTGAGAGATATCTTGGTCTTCATCTTCAATATATTTTTTTGCAAAACGCTGTTACTAAAACCTGGCATAAGTCGTACCCTTAACACTGCCTACCTTTACCATTTTATGAAGTTATTCTCTTTAAACATTATAAGTAGGAACTAATCAAGTCTGTAGACAGTAGTAATTGGTAAAAAATCCCTTTCATCTTGTTAGGTAAACCAATTTACATTTCGTAAAAATAAACGAGACGGCTCAAAATTTTAGGCGTCTATGAAAAATATTAAAATTCTAATAATAGACTTTATTTTAAGTATGTCAGATATGAGGCATAGTTTTTATATCTTGACTATATTTTAGATTCAGAGGTTTCCTAAGATAAGTTTAGGTTTAGGAGTCAAAAGTGCAGGTCGATCTCACAAATTCCCTTCACATATCTTTATAATTCACAATATATTAACGCTAAATATAAAATAAGGCAGGAACCAAGTTTAATTACAGCCACAAATAAACTCCCACACACACAGGCTTAATTTATATTACACAATAAACAAACAAACAAAGGAAAATACACATTATAAGTACACAATACATACATAACTTAGAACATACAACGAAGAAACATGAATTAAAATAATCGATGGGAAAAGTCCACGTGTTCGAAGGAAGTGTGAAATTAACTAATAACTAAAATTATGAGTTTGAACGATAGTCCTACACAATAGTATCTTTGTTTCATGAACTAATGACTAACTTTGTTGTCATGTTGTTTTGATTCACAATGTTAGTGAAATGAGGGCATTAGAACTATCCTTTGACATTGTTCTTCTTTCAAGTAAAAGCCACTGAATGGATTTTGAAGGCTTTTCATCTGTGTACAGTAAGAGTTCCCTCGGATCACGGCTGAAACTTCGAAGCTAGTTAATAATCATTATTTGCCCAGGCTTTCCCATACTATGTTGGGGTCGGCACCAGTCTAACCGGATACAGCTGACTACCAGTGTTTTAAAAGGAGCGACTACCTACCAACATGTATCTGTGGAGATCTAAGGGGGAGGCCTATGTTCAGCAGTCGACATCCTATGGCTGAGATGATGATGATGATGACTACCTATTTGACCTCCTCAACCCAGTTACTCGGGCAATCCAATACCCCTAAGAAAGACCTCAAAGGAAGTAAGTTCATAAAATAAATACATAAGCGGCGTCTCAATTTACAGGGTGCCATTCATTTATAATCGAATAAAACATCCTTACCATCGGTCATGATTATATGTACTTGTAAGCAGTTTCAAGAAGATTTCTACCTTAAAAAATTGAAACAAAAAGGTTAAGAATGTAGGTAACGTATAGGATCTCTCCCTTATAATCTGCTGTCTATTTAATCAACCATCACATAAGGACATATAATTAACTATCTTCAAGCGTTTCACTGTGGAACAAATAAATCTGTCAGGAGGTAAACGCTCTCCCTCACTACTATTCTCTCGCTTACTATTGATACATACTTACTGGATAGTTTTTAAGGGATTCCTCACTTTAGTGAAAATATTAGTCAAAATTAAACATGAATGTACTGAAAATCTATATACCATACTATTGCCAAGCTACTGGTTATTTATCTTAAATTCAAAGTAGGTATTTATTATTTGCAAAACATAGGTAATGCTATTTTCTGCTGTATATCATAGGTCTCTTACAAGTTGTTGTTTCTACAGTTCTGGTAAAAAATAAACATAGAAAGATTTTCGCATATTCACATTACCCAATTTACAAAACTTTAGTAAAAATATACTTACTTATCCCTAATCTTATACCTTACTTAAACATAAATAACAAGAGCTTAAGTTAGGCGCGTGCTAACGTTCAAGCACCATGGCGTTTGCAGCATAGGAATCCATGAACGTTCTATTTTTGAACGATCCCCCTCGACTGCGCGAGCGCACTCCTCAGGGAGAAATTCGAGTTTAATGCACTAATAAGTGTAAAGGAAATTATATTAGGTATGTAAATTTTTTTTCTTTAGAAAAAAGTATTTGTCATTTGATCGGAAATCCGGGATTAACAGCTGCTGTTTGGAGTTTAGGAAATAATTTGAATTATAGATGGAATATGAATTTAAATTACTGATAAGAGATTCTTTGGAATACAAATTAAAATGCATCAAAGAGGGCAAGTATAGTTCCTAAAAAAAAGAGATTTTCTTGGAATATTGTCTCCAAATTGAGTTTTATAAAATTCATTGGCAAATAGATTTCATAGAGAAGACATGAGCAATATTCTAATCACCATATTTGCTTAAGGTGGATAGGCGGTATAACTTTAAAGTCTAAAGACTTCAGGTTTTCGCAAGATGATATGTTTTCCTTCACCTTACTCAGATATTGGAGTCTAAAGAGTTCATCATCACACCAAATTATTATTATTTTATAAATTATCGATCATCACTTTTTGATTGCTTTCAAAGCTTAATGTACTTAAGTTTTCTTACACTTTTCTGATCAACGTCAGTCTACTCATTTCTGCAGTATTCATTCGTATCCATTCTCAAGCAAATTAAATGTAGCGCTTTTCAATTGGAAGAATTTTCTTCGTTAAAAACTCCTTTTTCCAAGCTTTTATTGAAGACTAGCTTCAGCCTGCGACTTCGCCCGCGTCTTTGTCGGTTATATCGCGTTTCCAAAAGACTCTTCAAAAGTCCGGGATAAAAACTGTTCTATGTTCTTTCTCAAGGTCAACTCTATCTCTGTATCAAATTTTATTAAAATCAGTTCAGCGGTTTTGACGTGAAAGCGTAACAGACATACATAGTTACTTTCCCATTTATAATATTTTTTTTATATTAGGGATTTGTCTTCATGCACATGGGTTTCTTGAAACACTAATTGAACCGCAATTTTTATTAGTCTCAGTTTGATCAATCGTCATTTATGTATGACGTTTGTAGTATTAGTACTTACTTATAGTTTGATTAATCGTCATCTATGACGTTTGTAGGTATTTATTTGCATTGACGTCAAAACTTCTATGACGCGTCCGTTGCAAGGCTATTATGAAATTGCATATTTATTCAGGTACTTATACGAAATATAATTCCACAGTTAATTATGTTTATATATTTTTTTGGACTATGATTGTTTTTGATTTTACTTTTTCTACTTTCGTTTTTGGAAAAAAATATACCTGTAATAACTAAATGAGGGATGTAGAGGGTTGGATATTTGAGGCTTCGCAAGATCATAATTGGTACTGCGACCGATTGCTGCTGCATATCAATGATATACTCTCGTGACCAACATTCTTTTATACATCTGTATATGTTCTTTCATCACACGAAAGCGTTTATGAAATACTAGCGTGTGTACATGCAGACTTTACCCCGTTCAGGACCTCATGAAATGCAGTAACTAACTGTACTTGCAACCACAAGACTGCCATTATAAAACGCAAAGGTATTTGAACTACTAAAATCTCCGTAGGCTGAAACTTTCAGTGTAATTGCTTGCCTATACAAGGCAGCTTATGGCCAGTTTCCGCTATTTCAGTTAGCACGTATGTGTACGGACACACACTACGGAGTAACGAAAGATGAGCGGAGAAACCATAATGCAGGTAGGTCAGGCGCCTTTTTCTAGGTCAAACAGGCACGGTGTGAGGATCAGCTACGAGTGAAGTAACGAGGTGTTTGGGTTCTCCCATACATCTGTTAACAAGTTTTGGTATTACAAAAATGTTAGGATCCATATAAGGCCGCAGACAGTAATGTTCCTCGTTCCCCGCACACCTGCATTTTGACGCGCTACTTTCTTAGGGGATTTGGCGCTATGGCACCTCCATGGTACTTCGTTTTCCATGATACACACCATGTTAAACAATCCTTACCATACATTAAACTTCGTGAACGTGACTCAGCGCCCTCTAGCGGCCGACCAATAAAAACTAAACTGATCAACATCACGGCTGGTAGAGGAAATGCAATATTTGTTGATAATTAAACAAAGTATTGGTTTACGTTTTATTTGTAATGTAAACAGTGTTTGATTGATTAAATAAGCGGTTTGTAAGAACTGTTAGTTTTATGTTTCTTATTGTAAGTTTCCTTGGCTAGTTTTTGTGTTACTTTGAGTGTGTTAAGACGCGACGAATTTGATTCTAAATGTATTGAAATTATTTAGACACAAATGCACGTTGGACATTGCTTAAATTACATCAAAGAATTAAAGAGCAAATGTATGCTTTTGACTATAATATTGTAGTTAATCGCGATGTTTTACATTTTTGTGATAATTTTCAAAGTGCAACTTCAGACGGAAAAATATTCTATCTTTCGAGATAATAAACTGCATACAATCTCTTTTATCTGATCATAATATTTTTATCTTGTTTTTATTTTCTGTCTACTTCGTCTGATCGTAATCGCAATCGTAAGTTACAAGGCCCTAGATCCGTTACCAAGAATTTTGAATAATTGTTATCTGTCTTCAATAGGTAGGTATGTAGTCTACTCATATTGAAATCCTATGTATTTAGCGTGGTTTGGGTAGATCGGAATCAGAATACTGGTTTTCAGCTGCATCCAGTTACACTGGACACCAACCCCACGATTGTTGGGAAAGGCTAGGCAGATGATGGACTTGATGTTTGGACTTGAACATGGGTATTTAGCAATTAAAAAGCGATAGAGGCTATATTATATTGAGGAATCTGGATGTCCAGGTAACTGGGTTAAGGAGGTCAGAGAGGCAGTCTCTCCATGTAAAACACTGGTACTCAGCTGCATCTGGTTAAGACTGGAAGGCAAAACTTCGGTTATTAGCTGCGTCTGGTTATGAGCCAAACCCAACATAGTAAAAGAGCTATGAAGATTTTACAATGTAAAGTAACAAAATATAACCCAAACACTTTTTGTTGGAAATCTCATTTTTTCTCGATCTCGAAGATGCACGTTGTACAATGTGGTACGCATAACGTTTAACCTTTCGCCTGTCTCATTGGAGTCTCCCACAAGGTAACACTCACTTACATCTTCTATCGTAACTCCATCATCTGCTTCATCCTAATTACGACCTTATGTTGTTAGCTTTAAGGTTGATTGTCCAACAGTGTTTTGATGTGTTGTAGGAATTTTTATCTTAGGGTTTTTAGGCCTGAGACCCACGTGGTGTGACACATGTTAGGACCATCGCATCTCGGGCCGACCCGGGAGACGGAGATAATACAATTTAGGGGAAATTTGTCTTTTTCTAAATGGATTTTGAATTCCATCTTTCTGTATGTTTTAGGGAATATAATTATGTAGTGGCTTTTTAAAGCTTCTGGTTCAATCGTTCTTTGAACTAAAAGGTCAGGATTTGCTTTATTATTTCTGTTTTTTTTTTGTTTAGATGTGACATTACTGTTATGGTATTTTTTAAAATACTTTTTGGTACACAATTAATCACTTGGGACCTATGGTTATTTCCTTGTACATATTTCGTGTTCTTATCTTAACATATGTGTTCTTAAAGAGGAAGTAGACATATAGATGTGATTATAAGTTTTATGTAGATACATAATACAAATGTAATTATTAGTTAAAAAAATTGACTATTAAAACCATTGACTTAATCGAATCGCATGTAACTTAAGCACACTAAATCGCTTTAAATACCAATTCACACATTAAGCACCATAATCCCTATAAAATGAATCATCAACGTCGGTATACCGAAAAAAGTTAATTATCACAAAACAAAATTCACTCCAATACGACAAGAGTCAATGAATCAGAAATTCTCATGAATTCTAACCGGCGCGGGCGCCTACACGTGTTGCGCACATTTTGAGAAACCTCCCCGCGACCCGGCCCTCCGTAGCACCTACCCCGCTAAGGGAACCACTGAAAAAATGCGACCACAAAACACTTCACAAAATTCTGACCTCTATTCGAATACTGTTAAAGTTGAAATTTGCACGCTTCGAGGGATTGGTTAACGGTATCCGAAGGGACATAATTTTTTCTTGAAATTATTTGATGTGGGTCGTTGACCTCTTTATTTGGCACACATTTTGGCTTACTTTTCTTTGTGCTGATATTTGCTCTAATTTGATCAGCTCATACCCGTAAAATTATCCATACGTAGCTTAGGTAATTTTTATGACAGTTTTGAATTGAATTTATTTCTTCTTGCGTGTAGTGGATATTTTATTAACAGTATTAAGTTCCAGCTTAATAATACCTGTTTTCTTGCAAACATTTTTTCACAATCATTTTCCTATGACGCAAAAATTGATGATCGATTTTTACTATTTCGTATTATGTGTTCACACTGAGAGATAATAAATTTTAGCAGGCAGGGAAAAACATTGAGCAATCTTATTCATATTACAGATCGAAATACAAAATTACAAATTTTTGACATTTAGAATCTTAAAGGAACCTCCTCCACAATTGATATCGATTGTCATATCTATAAAACGATTGCTCTCGATAAAGTTATCATAAAACCCAAAAAAGCCTTTCAGTTTATCTCATACTGATTAGATTTAGTTTTTCTCGGATCCATTATTCAGTAACTATTGTGCGTTTGGGAAGAAATCATGTTATTGTCCTTGGGTGTTTTTTCTGTGCTTGTAGCACTGGCTACAAGCCAGGAATTGTTACCTGTGGTGTCCATATCACAAGGTGTGGTGATAGGATCTCTTGCCTCTACGGGAACCTACTATGAGTATCTTGGCATACCTTACGCTGATTCCACTTCAGGCATCAACAGGTTTAAGGTAGGCAAATTATGTATCTTCTAGTTCAATGAGTCCATGCTTTTCTACTCACTTCAAGGTTAGATAGACTACACGCTGTTTTATTTTTTCTCCATCGCCCCCATGAAACTTGGGTTAAAGTGAAGTAAGTTAAAGATAACAGTCTACTGTGACGTACACTGTTTTTAAATTTAATTATTTTTGCAGGCCGCACGACCCGCCCCGATGTTTCAAAATGCCTTCCTGGCGAATAGGAGAAACATAAAATGTGTTCGATCTCTAGGGGTCGGCTTTGAAGGTACCGAAGATTGCTTGGTGGCAAATATCTACACACCAACTGTGGACCCTACCCAGAACCTACCCGTCATGGTCTGGATTAAAGGAAGGGAATTTGACCAACCAACTGAGCCACCAATATCTTTCCGTAATTTTGTAGAAAAAGGCGTAATTGTAGTTACTCTCAACTACCGTGAATCAATTCTAGGATTCTTGTGCCTTGGAACTGAGACTGCTCCTGGAAATGCTGGGTTGAAAGACATAATTGCAGGATTAAAATGGGTTAAGACCAATATAGCTCGATTTGGAGGTAATCCCAATGATATCACCTTATTTGGCCATGGAAGTGGTGCAGCTGCCGTTGATCTGGTTACCATGTCCCCCAGCGCAACTGACTTGGTTCAAAAAGCTATCGTTCAAAGTGGAAATGCAGTAGCTCCATGGGCTGTATCTCGAGATAACTTAAAATATGCCCTTGAAGTAGCTGAAGCTCTTGGACATGAAGTGACAACCATTCAACAGTTATCAGAAATATTTACAAGAACTAGTCTCGCAGCTTTGATGGGTGTTATTAACGATCTTGATTTAACAGACAATTCATTGGCTTTCTCTCCTTGTGTGGAAAGAGAGGAATTGAGTGGAGTACAACCATTTTTGACTAAAACTCCTGCCGAAATTATCCGTACTAATGAATTCCTCCAGATTCCAATGATAATTGGCTATGTCGACAACGAGGGTACCATCAGGTCTGAAGAGGCTTTAGAAGGTGATTGGCTACAGAGAATGCAAAATTCATTCACGGATTTCTTACAACCTGATTTAAAATTTGAAACTAGTGCTCAAGAATTGGAAGTAGCTCGGAGTATAAGAACATTCTATTTCGATGACGATCCAATTGATATGACCAGCGTTGACCAATACGTAGAGTACATTGGTGACACAATGGTGCTAGTTTCAGCTATTAGGGAAGCCAGGAGTAGAGCGGCTGTTTCAGGAGCACCAACGTACTTATATCAGTTTTCATACAGAGGCACTCTCGGACGACCATTTGTAGCACCCATTGATGTCGAATCTGCTGCTCACAGTGAAGAATTGGCTTATATGTTTTACGATAACCCTCCTGAAACGACTCCTACCAGAGACCTCAGCATTGGAGATATTCTTGTCGAGAGGTGGACGAATTTTGCTAAAACTGGGTAAGTTTAACAAAGCAAGTAACTTATGCACAATATTTAATACTTTCGTGCGAGCATTCACTATTCACTCAACTGAACGCTGCCCTGAACACAAAGAGTTGTTCTGTTGTTAATGATAGATATTCATATTATATGTATGTGTTTGATATTTATGTATGTATGTATTGTATATGACTCTAATTGATTATTTTTTGTTTACAGTGCACCAACAACTGCATTATCGCAAGTTAATTGGTTACCTTATACAAGTACACAGGCAAATTTCATTCGAGTACTTTCTAATGAGGAAATAAATCAACTCGAATCAGCAACAGTCGAAATATTGGTACAAAACCCTCATCCAAATACTATATCGTTCTGGGATCAGATTTATGAAACCCATTTCTTGGATGCCCAAAGCAACTGGGATATTGTTATTAGAGATGAAGATGATGATGATTCTGGAAATGGGGATGGTGGAAACGACGAAAGTGGTAGTGGTGACGGCGGTAGTGGTGATAGTGGAAGTGGGGACGGCGGAAGTGGCGATGGCGGAAGTGGTGACGGTGGAAGTGGTGGTGAAGGAAGTGGTGAAGGCAGTGGTGAGGGATCAGGTGACGGAGATAGCAGTTCCGCTTCTACCAACATTGGGTACACCTTCTTAATAGTCTGTCTATTCACGGTATTAAGCCAAATTCATTCCTCTCAGATGCTTTCGTAAAAACTGCTCAGTAGACTTAGGGCTACAGATGCTGTTTTTTTTTTTTTTAATTAGATTAATATTTTTAGCCTTCTTTGGATTTTGTATAGAAATCCAAATCAAGGACATTAAATTTAAGTTTTCTTATTTAAGTTTATCATTATTTTATTATTATTTCTAACTATAAGTGTTTGTTTATAAGGTCATAAAAATATGATGCTAACTCCATAGTGCAGCATTACCAAAGTATCATATTTGCAAGCTTATACAATAAAATGTCATCCTTTTTATTGGCCCTTAAAATGTAACTTTACAGCATCCTTATAAAATTTTGAATTGTAAATATTAATATAAAGAAATAAACCGTAAAGACCAATATGTGTATCATCATTATTTAGCATGCCCTTCAGAACTTCTAGAATAAGATGACGTTATCAATTTAAGATAAACTTGATTCAGTCAGATTATTATCGATAGTACCTACTATGAAACTGATACGCATTCATACCATCGCAATACATTTTAGAACCTTTCTTTTAACATAGATTATGTATTGGTATTTCCCATCAGAATACACGATGAGGAAAAGTGATAGAATATGAAAAATAATTGTAAAAATTGTATTTAAATGACTTTCTGAGAGTATTCGCCAGATATGGTAGCCAGCATCCAGTAAAAGTAAGCTTGGTGCAAAACAGCTTATACAATTACTTGTTCTCGATGACCCCTTACTAATGTTAAAAATGTAAAAGTGGTTTGTATGTCTATTGTACTTTTATCGATACCTATATATATTTATATTAAGGCGAGGAAGTGGTCAACAATAATTCCATAACCGGCACGCGCATCTAAGGCGCCAAAAGGGGTCGGAGCGTCTGAGCGGGGCGAGGATAACAATACGCGCGCTAGCTTATAACTAAAAGTCGTAAGCGACAAAATGGTTTTGTAATTTTAATATTTAGAAATGATAATTTAATAAAAATTCCTACTACCATTTTAAAGAGTATGTATATACTCAACTACTAAAAAAGTTAAGAGGCTTAAATCGGTCCCGTTTGCCCATAATATGTGAATCTCTTTTTAAAAAGAGGTATGTTTGATATATTTTTCTCTGTTATAAAAGTTACCTAATCATGTTTCTACAACTAACAAAATAAGGCTTATATCATGAACTTTCAGGTAACCAAGTTGTATTTTGATCCGTTTTGTATTTACTGAGAAAAATTGAAATCCTTGGCGCCAAAAATTCCAATTCGTCCTCTTAATACCTATTTAAATGATGCCACCTACACAAATAGTCTAGAACCTGATGAAAGGGTACTTTATATTTTGGATGCGAGGTCGAGCTACGAACGCGGGTGGAAGCTAGCAATTATCAACCCTTCAATTAAATAAAGAACATACACTACTTCTTCACAATAGAAAATAAAGTACCAGGGCGTTAGAAATTGCGTGGAGGTGCAAAGTTCACGGGTCGCGCCGCCCGTGTCGAGGCCCCGAGGTCAGGTGCATCTGCACCGTGGGCTGATAATGTCGCCCGGACGTTTTTAGACCAGAACAGACATTTGAATTCGGAAAGGTAACTGATATTTTCGAAACACGTGGACGAATAGTTTTCATTGGACTTGTGTAGCTTACACTTTTAGTACCAAAGAGGATTGGCATACTTATATTATATAAGCTGATTTTTAACACCATTGAATTTAAGTCTTAAGTTTGAAATTTTTAATTTGCCTAAACAAACCAATTGCCTATCGGTCTTCATTTTTAAACCAGCATCCCAAAAAAGGTTGTTCTCAATTCAGATATTTGTACTGTTTTTGCTCATTGGCTGTACAATAAATTGGTCGACCAACATAACAATGATTGTCCTGAAAAAATTACTTAGAAAGTTAAAGCTGGCATAGCAACCAATAACGGTAAAACCAATCCTTGAAATAAGATGTAAGAATCAAATCCGTATAAAGTTATAAATAACATAACGAGCTACTTGAAGCGTGATTGTTTCATTAAAATTCGAGCTAAGAGTGCTGACACACTCCAAACTTTTAGTCGGCCGACAGTTGGTTTGGGCTCATGAATCAGTATGAAGATGAATGGTAGTGATGCCTAGCCGATTATCGGTTACGGCGGCTGTCCTCGTGCAAGGAGATTAGCTAACTGCGCAGGACATGAATAGTGCACAAGCATTGGCGCAGACACAGATGCATTCACTGTTTCTTCACTCTCATAGTCCGATGGGTCAGCAATCCGATACGACCGGAGAGAGATCAGGCGCAGGACCGACATTAGTGCTCTCCAATGCACGGGTGTGACAAAGATCAGATTTAGCCGGTATGAGTACTTTTATTGGGATCAAGATTTTCTTTAAGAATGTTTGCCAACCATCAGGCCAACTGTCGGCCGACTGTTTAGTCTCCAGTTTGCTTGAGTTCTAAGTGTGTTTATCAAGGCATGGTGAACATAACGTTGGAAGCTATAAATTGCAGATTTGCAGGCCTCCTGTGGCCCCCACACCACATCTGTTTCTGCATTGTGCGTGATGTAAACCGTATTTGCATTTGGTTTAATTTTTATATTTTGGCTTGAAGAAGTTTGGAAGAAGTTTAGACTTTACAATGTGGTCTGCTTCTGACTTTAGCGACGTTATTTTTACGTAAAACAGTCTCGACATTAATGTTCCTCCTTATTTGTTGTGTCTTTCATATTCATTCACTATAATCAAAATAATGAAATATCTATATCTCCTCTAAGTAATAAAAAATAAAATATTTGGATTCACTTAACTAAACCAAAATTCTTCATTTTTGAAATCCAAGCAAAGAGAAAGTTTACTAACATGTTCGTCAGAAAAATCAAACACACTTAAGATACCTTTATTGTCTCTACCAGACCACGGGACTACAAACTCCCAGAGTTCTGGAAGGCAAACTTATTATTATAATTACAATATTGTGCGGATCTGAATCACCATCTCTCGTGGTAGTCGTCACTCGGTAACCTGAACAAGGTGCGTCGGATGTGGAGCCACATGGCCTGCACGAGACGGCTGCGGCACGCCCGCGAGATAGCAACTTGTGGAACTGACTACGGTACTTTGTGGTACTTTTTACATGTAAAGTATTGCTTTTTATTTATTTTTTCAAATAGATGCTTGAAAGTGCTGGTTATTTCAAGATCTTTTTTTCAATTATTGGCACTCAAAAACATATCTGGGTAAGTAATTCATGTTAAATTTTCATGTCAAAAATTTTGTGTGATAAATCAGTGAAAATATCAGACATTCCATTAGAAAAAATAAATTTTAAGAAATTACGGAAACAATGTTCTGTAGTACGTAATAATATTTCATCATATAAAAAAACTATAATCCTATATTTTACTTCACCATGAATCAAAATAACATTATATTCCTAGTCGTATCCACACTAAGCTACACACAAAACTCTGAGTAACATTAAAAATCGTTGGAGGCACGTGTGGAGCAATTTCAGATGAATGCAAGAGTGGCCGCACCTAATGTCTTGCCAGTAATAAATATTGTTACATTACATTACCAGGGGATATGGGGATTAAATACACTTGGGGGTAATAAAAATGGGACAATATTTCTTGATGATTTTGGAGTTTCATCTTTAAGTTTGAATGGAAGACGTGGTGGCCTAGTGGGTAAAGGACCAACCTCTCAAGTATGAGGGCGCGGGTTCGATCCCAGGTCAGGCAAGTACCAATGCGACTTTTCTAAGTTTGTATGTACTTTCTACGTATATCTTAGACACCAATGGCTGTGTTTCGGATGGCACGTTAAACTGTAGGTCCCGGCTGTCATTGAACATCCTTGGCAGTCGTTACGGGTAGTCAGAAACCAGTAAGTCTGACACCAGTCTAACCAAGGGGTATCGGGTTGCCCGGGCAACTGGGTTGAGGAGGTCAGATAGGCAGTCGCTTCTTGTAAAGCACTGGTACTCAGCTGAATCCGGTGAGACTGGAAGCCGACCCCAACATGATTGGGAAAAGGCTCGGAGGATGATGTTCTTTAAGTTTGAATGCCATGTACCATTTTAAGCTATACCTATTGTTTAAAAAGTAAAAATTGGCTCTGCTTATCGATTCAAAATGTAGGTAAATAAATATCAACTTATTCAATAACGTAGAAGTGAACTGAAAAATATGAGAACAACGAGAATGAAAAGAGTTCTGTAATTATTTTCCATGTAGAATTTTTCGAAGTGATGAAAAATATTTCGCAACGAAGCTAGCATTATATTGAAATCCTAATATGACTACCACGTCAGAATCTTCTATTGTCTTTATCTAGTACCTACATTATCACTAAAAATGGTGAAACTATCTGCAATCTTATGCTTCCCACTTACTAACATTTTGACAAGCCTTATCAAAAATTCGTACGCAAATGTAAATGACCTACGTCGAAAGAGATTGTGATGATATGAGTGTACTGTCTTCTTATTTAGATAAGGTTATATGATAATCCGGTATTGAGCAGAAATTGATAATTACATCATCTTTTCGTTTCTGGTGGTCTTAATAAATGGGGATACCATAAAAAAAAATTAATGCTTAAAAATAGGAAAAAAAATATAAATTATAAATAATTAAAAATAAAATCAACTTCAATAATAGGTATATAAAACATTCTCTTAAGCCATAATAGGTATACAGACATAACACATTCTCTTAAGCCTACCAAATATTATGCAAAAAACGTTTCAACCAAACGTTGGTAAACAATTGCGCACATCCTTACACACCAATATAAAGCCGAATTTGGTTAAAAATCTAATATATACCATACTATTAATATTTTACACACATTAACATGAGAAAATGTAATCAATAACATTTTGTTAATATTCTGACAAACTGTTAACGACCTAGTGAAAGTTAACGATTTGACACCATAGTTCAATTTTATGGTAGTTATAAAACACTTTTAAAAGTTACTGCCGTTTTGTTATACAAACAATATGAACGCATCAGTTCCAAAGTCGTTAATTTAACCGTAAATAGATCTATGAACTTTTAGGGTTTTTTTATATATGACAGAGACACCTCGCGAAAATTTTGAAAGCAGGTGGTTCTCAGTGGACAATAGAATGATTGAGATTTATATTTCTGTAGTTTGATTATAGACTCCATCAATATTCAGTTTGTCATCCTATCATTTGTAGCGATTGTCACCATTGGTGCTGTACCTAAGTGTTACTGTTACTGTTACAGGCTTTTTATCGTCCCACTGCTAGGCACAGGCCTTCTCTCACACGGAGAAGGATTGAGCATTAATCACCACGCTTGCTCAATGCGAGTGTACCTAACTAAGTGTATCAATTATTAATACATTTTTTTCTTACTTTTATAACACCACTGTTAAATGCCGATCGGCGCTGAAAGTGTAGATAATAGCATTAGTGCTGTAACGATTGCTGCTTTAAGTAGAATCCTCCCTAAATATCCCTTCTCCTCTTCTTTCTTTCCAATAAATGATGAAGCAGAAAAACCATAACCTCCTGAGCATAACCTAGTTTGTGACAATGTAACACAATATCAGTAACATTTCCCCATAGCATTAGACCCGTAGTTTATTTTTATCTAACGACAAAAGTTTTGAAGGTTACTCATGAAATTGTCGCACGTAATAACTTGTTTTCAATGCCAAAGGATATTTACATGTAGATTCGATTTGTTCCATTGAGAGTTTGTTACAAAGTTACCTCTCATCATAATCACAATTTTATAGGAGTAGTGTAACTTATTCTGTGAGTCTGTAAAGTTGTAGGTATAGTAAATAATTAGGCTTATTAATTGTATACCGCCTACAGTTGCTCATTGACTAAGGGAATTATTTCCCGCATATGGAAAAAATAACATATAGGTATTTAATTTAGATACATAAGCTACATGAGGTACTGCCAAGTTTATTTTTAATCTTGAGCTGCTTTGTAAGCGGCCAGTACATTTTACTTCAGGATAAAGTCCTTATGGGTGTACTACGCCGAATCGAATAACAAATAATCGAATATCAATTGATCGACCACTATAAATCGAAATTCTAAATACTCGAACGTTCATAATATCGAATGGTTATTAAATCGAACATTCAATACATCGCGCAGTCAATACATCGAGTGTTCAAAATATCGAATTTTCGTTTGATCGAGCGTTAAATGCATCGCATATTCATCCTATCGAAAAATCTTTCTATGAATAATTTATAAATTTTAATGTAGTTTTTATTATTTAACATTTTTTCAATCGCATTATCATCCCTTTTGCCTCTTTTTTGCAAAGTAGGTCTCACAATCCCGCGTTTGCCTTTTCAATTCACACAAAATGTTAAAATGTACCTTTAAAAGATAAGAATTCAAGATTAAAACGTGATTTATTCGTAAATTTTGAGTTTTTGTTGTATTCATAAAAAATATAGATTTTTCGATAGGATGAATATGCGATGCATTTAACGCTCGATCAAACGAAAATTCGATATTTTGAACACTCGATGTATTGACTGCGCGATGTATTGAATGTTCGATTTAATAACCATTCGATATTATGAACGTTCGAGTATTTAGAATTTCGATTTATAGTGGTCGATCAATTGATATTCGATTATTTGTTATTCGATTCGGCGTAGTACACCCCTGCGAAGGGTGGTAATTGATATTCGATTATTTGTTATTCGATTCGGCGTAGTACACCCGGGTGTACTACGCCCAATCGAATGACAAATAATCGAATATCAATTGATCGACCACTATAAATCGAAATTCTAAATACTCGAACGTTCATAATATCGAATGGTTATTAAATCGAACATTCAATACATCGCGCAGTCAATACATCGAGTGTTCAAAATATCGAATTTTCGTTTGATCGAGCGTTAAATGCATCGCATATTCATCCTATCGAAAAATCTATATTTTTTATGAATACAACAAAAACTCAAAATACTTATGATTATTAGAAATATTTATGATTATTAGAAAACTAACTGTATTATGTGACATCGCCCGTCTTGTATTGAATCCTAACTGAAACCTTTATTTGTTTAATATAAAAATCACATATTTATCGTCATATACTATGCTTTGTTTGTTTCTGAGTTTATGTGGTGTAAAAAACTATTATATTCTTCTACTAGTTTCTGCTAGCGTTTATTCACATCCGTGGCAATATCTAATAGCCTTCCACGATATGTAGCTATATTAGACCAGTAGTTCAAAAGATTAGCGTATTCAACCAATCAAACAAACTCATGACCTTTATAATATTACTTTAGATTAATCTAGAAAAAAGATAAATTAAAGCTACTAAGTATCTTACAAGTTAATCTAAGAAAAGACTGCAGTTTCCGTTCATAACATCCTCCTTTAGGTTATTTTTCATGGGTAAGGGAAACCTGTGTGTGAATTCTACGGAATTCTTGATTCGAAGGAAATGAGTGTGCTAAAGGAAAACTTTCTAGGAAATATGTCTAGTGGAGGAATTTGATTGTCCTTCACCCTTTTGAGGTTTTCCTGCGTAACTTGGTTTTAAAATGTGGTATGTGAGTTTGGAATATTTTGTCTTATTTTACAATGCATATAAAAAAATCTGGGGTAGATGTTGAGTAGATGAAAATGTATTTTTTTTCTAAATCCTACGTTGTTTAAAGATCACTGCAGATACTGCATACCTTAGGTAAGGTACATAGTAGGTAAGTTATGTTGATCTTACTTTAATCTTTATTAGGTATATTTGTTATGTTTATTGAGTTCAAAAGTAGCTAATGTTATTATCAAGTTTTATATAGGTAATAGGTTTATTATTTGTTGATTAACAACTTATTTTATCTTCCTTTGGATGGCCTTGGTCTATGGTGACCACTTACCATCAAGAGGGCCGTCGGCTTTTGATAAAAACCATTGACGACATCGAGATGAAAATGCTAGCTCTTAACTTATCAGTTATTCGTACGCATATTCGCAGATAACTGATATTCAAGAAAACTGTTGAGTTTTTTCAAATATGATTGGACTAATCTGATAAGGATTGATAAATCTAGTTGATAGTATTCTGGGAAAATTTATACTTTACAAGAAGAATGTACTCGAACATAAAATCTGTCCACCTTCTTTAACTCAACTTCTTCAAGGTATTGATTTAGCACAACTGCAACATTTCCAATACCTTGTAAGAAAATAAACGTGTGAAAATATCAAGTTAAGTATTGTCGTAACCAGCCGCGCAAGACGTGCAGTGTCTACCATTTAACCGATTGGAATCCCTGCCCTCTAATAATAAAATTGCAGTGTCATAGTTTTCAACTTAAAGCACTTTGTCGTGCACTAAACCGTCCGAGTTGTCAACTGTAATGACGGCCAGCCGATGTGTGTTGCCAGTATTTATTTATAAATCCTCCTATCGATCGATTCAGAGTTCCGCATGCCCGTAAATACTAAGGATCCTTGACCGACTGTTTCAGAAATATCCACTTCGGAAAACGTGGAGGATTTTAATAACTGATCGTGATAAAATTATACTAACTACATGTTTGGGTGAATTATTTATGAAGGGAATTGGAAATAAGTTGCTTCTGTTAATGAATGATTGATTAGTTTCTTAACTTTTGTAAGGTCAACTGTGTAGTTTCCGCCCACGGTTGCACCCGCGTCCCAGAGGAACTACCCCTATCACCAGGATAAAGACTAGTTCATGTCCTCTTCCAGGCTATTGAATATTTGTACACCAAATATTTCACTCGACAAACAGACACAGTTGCTTTTGCATTTATAATATTTTTAAGCATATGTTATCTCTTAACAATGTTACCTGTAATTTACAATTATTATTTGTACTTACATTGATCTACACTTATGTACTTGTAACTTAAAAAATGCAGGACTAAAAAAAAATTTTTCAAAATGAATGACTTATTTAAAAAAAAAACTACACTCGAAATGTCAGTGTCGTTAAAATAAATCTTCGGTTAATTAAACCCGGATTGTTTCCACATTGTGTTACATTTCAGGAGCTTTGAGTTGAAATTTAATTAATAACGACTGAAACAACGCTTGGACAGCACGTGTCAGCAATTCTTGTAATTATCTCCATATCTCTGAGTTTATTATTTTGGTATTTAATTTCTCTTTAGAGGGAATAACTTCGAGCACCCGGATAAATAATGTTAAATCTAGCTGATCAACATTATTATATCGGACCTATGTATTAATCTACATCTGTATGTATACTTGTCATGAGAGAACAATTTTGCGCACCCGGATACAAAGTAGCTTATATCCTTTCTCAGGCTCTAGACTAAGTATACATATACATGATTTCATTTAAATAGGGACCTACTAAAGTTTTCCTTTGACATACGTATAGACTTAGGTAATTATAATATTAGCAAGAATTTGCGCGTTCATTCAAACGAATATACTATTAAATCTATTTATACTGGCAACTGTGGAATTTTAAAACTAAAACTACTGAACCATATGCATACTTTTATTATAATACTGCTCTAATGCCTGTAATCGGTAAAATGCTTCACAATTGAACTGAAACGACTTAGACTGAACTGAATAACCGGTAGTTTTCTACTTATTACTTACAAATACTGATATTGTCGGTTTCTTTTCTAATGACGTAAAGCGGGTAATAGGTACTTGTAGGATTTGATGTATGAGCTGCTTTTGTTTTTAAGAATCTATGATAGATAATATTGCTGTTTGGAAATCGATGTGTCAAAATAATTTTCGTAAACAAAAGGCACTCCATGTAGAACAAAATGACGAAACAAATCACTTCTTCACACACACACGTCTTTTTTTGGAACCCGCAATTTTTTCGTAAAACAAAAAACAACGATAGATGTCAAGCAACCCGAACACTTCATTGGTTCATCTTCTTCCTTTCACCGTCTTTGCACCATTTAACTATAACGTTAAAGAACATTAGCACACTGCTGCTTACTGGTATAATCAAAGATTTGATGGCTGGTTTATTTATTTATTTAAACTTTATGCAACAAAAAATATCACATAGGCAGACTTAATGCCATAGGCATTCTTTCCAGTCAACCTTAGGGTGATGCAGAGAAAAACATGGTAGGTGCATTATAGCCATTATAGCTGGTTATGATTTGGTTTAGGCCCAGATTAAAAATAAATCATATCCCTATTTCTATGACCTACCAAAACAAAAGTCCCAATCCATAAACAACAAAAATATCTTAAACTACAAAATGTTTTACTGAAAAATGGTGTCGGAGTTGCTCTGAATTATATACGGGCTGTATGCTTTCAAAGTAATGAACAGCACTAGTTCGACACTTGTGTTCGATGCCTCAGACGCCAGAGTAATTGTGGCTATATCGGGAAATATTTCACTTTTATACCTATAGCAATATACGAAGAGGAGATGCTGCATTTTTACTGTAAGTTTGGACCTTTTGACAATTCCGATTTTTGGTCGGTTTGAATTAAAAGTCATTAAATGGGTGTAAAATTGTACCTAAATAATTGTGATGATGACCTCCTAGCAGATTATCGGCAACGGCGGCTGTCTTCATGGTGGCATCTGAGTAATGCAACATTAATTTTATTTCGCTAGTAGGTATAGACAACATTATAAAAAAATAAACAGACAAATATACATAGGTAGAGAGTGAGAGAAAGAGAAAAGAGACGCGCCGTTGCATTTTCTTTAAATTTAATTTTCTTTGATAAGTCTCAAAATTATTGTTAAAACTTCTAAATACATTTTTTCATCACTTGATTACTTGTATTGATATCGTTTTGTTATGTAAATATTAAAAGTGCCTATTACAATGATATGACATTTTTAATGTCCTCATAAATTATTGTTTTATAGAAGTTATTATGATTATTAATGTATCATGGAAAAGACATGTGTTGTCTTTCGCGACATGTGCAAAGTGTTTATAAAGTTATGGTAGGTTTTGTACACACTTACAACACTTTTAAGTACTAAAAAATATTTTTTTATATGTTCTGTAGGGTCATATGATGCAGGGCAATCGGATTTACTTCCCAAACTTTAACAACTTGCATCTTGCTTTTCTCCCGAAGTATCTGCTATAATATTCTTCGGAAAATATTGCTGTATTTTCACTCGTGTCCCGGTGGAACTTCTTCCCTTACTGGTAAAATATAGCCTATGCTATTCGGGAACCGTACAGCTTTCCATTAGTAAAAGATGTTTTCAAATCGTTTCAGTAATTTCAGAGCAATTCGGGGCATATTGTTGTAGATTTATGTTGTTTGTACGACCAGGAAATTGCAAACAAAAAATCTGCTCAAAAAAGTACAGTATATTTTTAACACAAACCACAGCACATAAGTCTTACACTGAAATACAGTAAACAAACAGCATTTAAGTGTAATTATTCGGTAACTATTGCTAATCGGTACGATTAAGTTAGCTAGAGCCGGCGGCGAAAGCTTTCATATCAACTATTCAGCTAATAAGGGACGCGGTGCATCACTGATTAGTGGGTATTATCGCCTTTCGGTTTACTGCATTAGCTTTGATAATTTCTAGAAGAAAATGTTCAGAAGTGTTTGCGCAAGAATTTCATCCCATTTCCCGACTGATGGGATTTCAGAAGGAACCCAGGTTGTTTAGTCATTAAAAGTCTGATACTACATCTACGGTGGGAGGAAATTTCGCACCCGTCAATCAACTACGGATGGCCATTTTGGACATATTTTTTATTATAACTTGCTCTAATTTTACTTATATTTATTTAAACAGGATTTAAGAATAAAATTGTTTGCAATCAATCTATTTTATTATATCTCCGAAAGCTGTTATCCAGACCAGCTCAACCTTTTCAGATTTCAGCTCTCAACAAATAGCTTTATAATGACTAGAAAACCTCTCCCCAATTACAGACATCAGCTTCTAGCAATAATAAAAGTTACCAACTTCCAAAAGCATCACAAAACTAATCTTCTTCGATTTTCAAATCCCCACACCACCGCTGCACCACTTCACCGCTTCACCGCTGTCCACACAACGCATATGCTAATACGAAAACAACAATAACTGAATAGGTGTCAGTCCCGTGGGTGCGTCACGTGGATACAGGCTGACACGTGCCCACTCATTAATCGTCACATTGCCAGCAAATCCCGTACGCTCATAATAAGTCATTAGGATGATTGTGTTATGAATTTTAGAGGATGGGTTATTGTTTATCACTGCGAGTTAGAGCGCTTTAACGCTAGTAGATTTTTCCGCGCTCGTTAGCGATGCAAGCACTAAAAATCATCTAAGGTTTTGTTTACGTATAATAAATATTTCATAATTTTGACTCCTTGTGAAATACTGGTACTCAGCTGCATCCTATCCACATCTCTTTCATTCTTCCTCTGCTATCGCGGCTGAAATACCTACAGCTCATCTTGTATAATATGTACTCTTTTTTTCTTGTTTGTACATAAATAGACAAATTAAAAAAGCCCCTTAAAAAAATATGTACATATATTCGAATGAAGGCATTTACCACAGAATAACAAAATGTTCAGAAGCTTTTCAGGCGGCCTAAAGTATATGAGTATATAAGTACATACCTAAAAAACTTATGCGTTTAAAATTTATATAAGAAAATGCCCTGTCTAGACATAACAAAATCATATGGATAAGTGTTTCGTAGAATCTAAATTGAACATAATAATATAAACATTAAAGCATTTCGTGGGTTAGTTATGTTTTCAGAAATGATAATGTAGGTATGTATATGATTCGATTTCACAATCATGTTTTCTTTGTCAAAGTTTTAATTTTTTTTTCATAAGGCTTTGGGGGAGGCCTTTGCCCAGCAGTGGGACAGCACAGGCTAAAAAAAAAAAAATTCTTTATTTACATAGATATTTACAACACAAAAAAAGGTATCCTAGTATAACAATAAAAACACTATGTTTTAAATTATATTAAACTAGCTGTTGCCCGCGACTTCGTCTGCGTAATATAGATTTTCCAATTTCGTTTATTTTATCGTTCATTGCTCAACCCCCGTAGGTGATAGCGTGATAATATATAGCCTATGTGTTGAACCGGCCCCCAGGTAATAGTCATGCAAAATTTGATTTAAATCCATGCAGTACTTTTTGAGTTTATCCGGGACAAACATACAGACAAACAGATAAACAGACATACAGACAAAAATTCTAAAAACTACATATTTGGGTTCAGAATCAATTATGGATCTCCCCCCAAGTATTCTTTAAAAAAAATATTCAATGTACAGTTTTGACTTTCCTATCATTTTATTATATGTATAGATATAGATGTCACGCTTAAATTGTCTAGTTAGGAAAAAGTTAAAATAAAAAATATAAATACCTGTCAAATTTTGAGAATTATATCAATATATCATTAAACCTACATTGCGATAGAGCAAGGAAGACTTTTAAATAAAATAAAAAGGTTGTCTGGAAGAAATTGCTATTTAGCAATAAGACCGCCGATTGTACTGTGTTTTTGTATGTTGTGATGTCCTGTGTTGTGTCTTGGTGTACAATAAAGAATAATCTATCTATCTATCTATCTATCTTTTATAGGAAAATAGCTCTTAAAAATTTCATTTAAAAAGAACTCAAAGTAAACAGTACAAAAATACAATGTGCTAATTTCCCTTTTCCCGGCAACATTGTTGAAACTCACTAATTTCCAGTGGACACTGCTAGTTCGGAAATATCTTGTCCTAGATTCATATAAGGTCTAGTCTAAAACAGTCTGAGTGTTACAATGGATGTCGCTCAATTTTCATTAATAAACTCTCTGGTTAGGTTAAGCGGTTTTCTGTGTTCCATAGTCCGAAAATAAGCGCTTGATTCGCTGAATGCAGCGCTGCATATGCTAGGACGTCGGCCATGATTAAAAGTGTCGGAATTGCATTTAAATGTATCGTTTTTATTGTTGAAGTTACTTTTAGAACTGTTGCGAACTGTTTACTTTGTTTTCGTGATGGGTTGAATTGTATTTTGAGGAGATTTAGCTATTGTTTCGATTGGTCAATAATATTTTGTTAAATGCGACATTACCTTCTCTTCAGTAGGTTAATAGATAATGTTTTCTACAATGATTGATTATGACTTGATCGACATGATACTGTCACGACAAAGATAAGATACTTCAGTTACCTATAAACGTGCGATGCGAAAACAAAACAACAACATAAAGAAAATCTTTGTAATCATTTACTAATCAAGGACAAACACCTAATGAACGCAACCCAAAAAAAAGCAAAAAAAAAACACAAAATAACCCAAAAATTACGTATTTAACCAAAAAAAAATCTAAAAAGATTTGCGCGTCTAACCCGACCTTGCGGCCAACCCCTAACCCGTATCCACAAAACATTGAAATAAAAGGCCAATAGGTTTAAGGGTCATTCTGGACTAAGTGCCTGTGACATTTCAGCGTGTGCATAATTGGGGATGGAACTGACATGCCCCCCCTTGGGGGTGGGGCGTCAGTGCCGACGTGTCAAGTCAGGGCCTGAATAATATATGGGCAGCGAACCGGATGGCTTTGCCACTTAGCGGTCCTTGAATAATGGATGCAGCAGCTATGGAAACCGAGTTGTTTGCATAGCTCGGTCGAGGGAAACTTTGTATGAAAGAGCTTGTGGAAAATTTTATGATGGTTCTAGAAGTTTTAGTGACAAGAGTGTAAAAGACAGGTGAAGATGTAGCCCCATATACTTTTGCGTAACTACGTGTCCAATGTACACAATTTTGTTGTACCGTAAAGCCAAAAGCAGCAATTTTTTAAAGAGTCTGTTTATCCATCAAGATTACTTATATCATCAAAAAGACATTCAACATTAATCTTCACACTAAACTACCCTAACTCAAAATATCACCACTGCCATAATTACAAACCCATTTTTCTATTCAATCGTCGGTTAAAAAGTTCATTATTCAGGACCGTGGCAAAGAGTATTAAAAACTAATAAGTCTGTGCGCATGCGTGACTGCGCGGGCGCAGGTGTCCCGCCGGATGCGGCTGAAACGCGGGGAAGGGAAGGGAAGTGAGGGAAGGGAGGGGAAGTGCCAGAGGAACTGAGGGTGCCCACTCCGCGTCGCATGTCGGATTTTATGATTGTTTTTTGTTTTCTTTCCTGTACAGTGTAGGGTATCGAGGGATTTGTTTAAGTTTAACGTACTTGCTCGAATGTTGTAGGTTGTAAATTTTGTTTTGTGGCTCTGAGTCTATGCTCTGAGTCTAGGTGACGATTTTAAAATCATAAATGGTAATAGTTTATTTTAATGGCGGCGCAGTGAAAGTATTCAACAAAAATATCATCTTCATGATCAATAGATCGCTATTTGGTAATATTTTGTGTACACCTAGATTTTGCGCAGCAACGAGGCAGTCTATTATTGACAATTTCACTTTATTTGATTAATCAATAATTTGTAAATATATTTAATTTAAAAAATCGGAAACTTCCGCATACCGTCCACATATCACATCACGTCACTCATAACATTACTTGGTAAAGTCGAATAAATAATGTAAGTCGCTATTAGTCACAATTACTTCAAGTAAAATCCCTTATTGCAGTGTATTCAAAGGCTTTAATTACAGACTGCCAACAAATATGATTATTATCGACGCATACGTCTATTTAAAATGCTGTTTTGCTTTGAAGCTCTACTAATTCTACTTGTGAAAATTGACACATGTACGCTTCCTGTAATATGTATGTCTTACATGAGGATTGTACTGATAAAAATATATTTTATGATATTTAAGCCGCCACTCAAAAAAATGCTGGAAGGTATTAATTTTCTTGGTCCCCAGAAATGTACTTAAAACTTGAATGAAGATTTTTTAAATACTTATTTTCATGTTGTAAAAAAATTTTTTTTTAGAGACATTAAAATGTTTTTTTATTTTATTAAAACATAGTGAAAGTACTAGTTTTACCCATATTTTTGCAAGTTAACATTATTCAACCTCCCTTTTATCTCACAAGCGATTAAAAATACAAGATATTAAATTAATAAACTCACACAAAATCCAAAACGAAAATTAATTCAAAGCAAAACAGTCCCCAACTTTAATAAATGAGTTTCAGTCATCCGATGCGCCGGCGCCGGTTTCAGGAGGGTGAGACAACGGTGAAATAATGAACCCGCCATGACAATTGATTCGAAACACGTTTCACGAAATTTTATGCACTGTCAATAGGTTTATTTCTTTGAATTTCAAGTATGTTTTCGACAAGTTTTTCAGGAAGTCTTTCTAAGGAGAAAAAATCGATTGGGACGTGTGTAAGAGGATTTATTTATTTTCTAAGTTATTATGTGGTAATTAGAAGTTAACTTTAAAAACGTCACTTTACAAGTGACATTCTTTTTACTCGTAAGATGACGGAAGAAGCATGCTGCGAAGACCCCAAATAAAATTGGGATAAGGGCAAGAAAATGATGATGGTGATGATGTGGCAAATTAAGAGTTTATATTGTTATCAAAATTACAATCAAATTAACTATTAAATTACACAAGTATCTGCAAATTGGAACACTCAGAACTCCAGTAAAACCACTCGAACTCATTCACCAACAACAAATTGATCGATTAAAACTCAAATCGATCTATTAGCTCTCGACATAACATACTCGTAATTTCAACTGCCCCCGGGATCCAAATCAATTAAACGAAGGTACGAGTCAACCTGAAAATTAAGGTCAATTAGGAAAACGGGATGATTTCAGGGCAGACCATGGAGAACAATATGACTAGTGGAGATGTTATAACGCAAAATCTCTTAAAAAAAGTAGCGCGCCAAAATGCGACTCTTCAAGGGACGAGGAACGTAACCAGCTGCGCTCTTAAACCTCTCCCATGGAATACCCCAAAACAAAATCGCCAAAAAATCAAGACCAATCTTTGACAGATCTGTTTTGATTTGCCAGAGAACTCAAACATCTCTTTATTTCTAGAATTGATCACGCCTACCGTACGTTGCTTGACCTAGAAGAAGGCGCCTGACCTGCCTTCCTTATGGTATCTCTGTTATCTTTCCTTCCTCCATGGGGCGGATATATTTAAGGGCGCGTACACACGGCAAAGCAAGCACGGGTCGATGACCGTCGTAATATTTTTTGGGCTCACCGGCTGTGCGCTCTTCCTGTCACTATTCCGTTTTTTTTTTTGTGATGCAACACCGTCGCAGGATGGTTTTGTTATTGTTTTGCAGATGATGGTGACGTCATTGTATATGTTTTACAGATTTGGTGTATTGGTTTTATTTCGCGAGTTTCTTATGTTTTAAAATAAAAAAGTAAGAGCAGGGAATGGCAAGTTGTTCGTTTGTAATGATTTTTTAAAGCCACATTTAAGTGATAACAATCCGAACTTAAACAGAAGTAGCAAAAGTATGGTCTTTAAGAAGCCACTTGCATGAACTCTTCCAAATTCATTTTGAAATAAATACTAAAATCCAGTTCCCTCATTCCTATCAAACAACAATAAACCAAAACTCCCCTACGAAGCCATCACTAACCTACCACAATCCAACACATACAGGCACACATACATACACACCAGAAGCATTAGCTCGCCATCTCAATTACCCATTCGGCTGTTACTGCACTTGCTAATTCAAATTGACAGATCAGGCCAGACTAAAATACCTTTGCCTGTCTGGCGGGAGGCCGGTAGTGTGGGAAGACTGCACCCCCCTTTAGTTCTCAGTTTATATCCCAACTTGCTGTCATAATGGTTTTTGACAGCCCAGCTTTTATGGTATGTATTTTTTATTTCCAGTTGATTTTTCGCTCGGCTTTTGAGAGAATTGTTCGAGTAGGTGAGGTCGTCGATCTTTTTTCTTTTGAAGATTTACTTCAATTGTATTGTAAAGATAGTTCAATTACCTCTACTGAAAGCAGCCACAAAAGAAACGGATGGTTATTTGCGAAAAAGGCAGGTCTTATAAATAATTTATCTCAGCCTTAGCCTTTTTATAGTCTTACTGCAGGGCACAGGCCTCTTTTCTAATAGAGAAGGAATGAGTGTTAATTACCACAATTACTCAAGGCTGATTAGCAATTTCAGACTTCTAAGTCCAGGTTTTCTCAACATGTTTTCCTTCACCGTTACTCATTGTATATAATAATAATAGAGGCGTCTGAGGCCGATTTTCAGCCACGGAGGCTGTTCCCATATAAGGAGATCAGCCAAGATCAAGCATTTGCCCAGACACAGGTTCACTCCCTATTCCGTCAATCTCATAACCCGATGAGACGGAAATCCGACACGAGCGGAGAAAGATCAGGCGCAGGACCGACATTTACGTGCTCTCTCATTCATTGGCGAATATGATATGGGTAATAAGAAAGTAATTTTATGATTAAATATAATTTTTACTATCTAAAAAATAGCGGAGCGAATTGGACACATTGTGTATTGTGATGTTGATTGACTCAACTACTGCCTTTGTTTTTTATACGAACAAAAAGCGGAATAGTTACTTCACGTATGAGTATTGTTTTGAGAACTACTAAAAATATGCACACTTTATTGCCGAAATACCTACAACTACGTAGGTAAATCAAATTACCTCACAACACAAAGATCTCTTAGAAAAACCTCGAGAGTTGTAGACGTTCTAAAAATATGCAAAACTTTCACATAATTCTTTGTAGATGTTTTCATTCAATAAACTGGAGTTCATAAAATTTTACTGAATAACTCAATAAAAGTTAAGAACAAAAGCCTAATAAACAACTTTCATACTTTCTTGAAGTTCTCCTTTTATATAAACCAATTTCCTACTTTTCATAATGTTAAGAATCACCAACTCAGATTATTTGCTTGAATAAATTCCGATCTTGATTGCTAGCATTCAATATACGTTAGCGTTAGTGCTACGAAGTTATTAAATACATATTAATTTACCTTTATTTATATCTTTAAAAAATCAAGACGGTTAAATAAACCCTCAAATCTTATCAAGAAGTCACCATTGAAGATGGAAGAAGAATAAATTAATCATCAGAACAAAAACTTAGAGGTCTTCCTAGAGTAGGCCTACGGTACTTGAAGCTACGCCGTCCCCGAGCGCGGGACCGGCTCGCGGCTCGCGCTGCGTAGCGCTCACGACCGCGAGCAAAATCCTCACAATCAATGTATAAATAATCGTTTACCAATGCGTCCGAAAACACGCAAACCACCGGCCGTAGTACGATATTTCAGGAAGGTATTCCCCCGTCCGTCAGACGAAACTTCAGCACATCCTATTTATAAGCGTCTATGTATAAATTCACTAAAAGTTAACACCACAACACACGTAACGAATATAAACTCGGAAAAGCCTCTATTAATAATCGACCGACTGACTTTGCTACCAAAAATAATAGTCTAATTGTGAAAAGTTTATGCGCGATGGGTCGTGGACCGAGGCTATCTTGGGGCGGCTAAACTTAGTGGTGCGTGCGAGCCAGATGGTAAAATTAGTGAGACGCTGTCTGCTACTCCTCATGACGCCAGCGCTGCCGCGTCCATTCACTCACCTCCCGCCACCCATCGCGACCGATACGTAAGTAACTGCCAAACTTATGACATTCCATTTACGAATTGGCCGCCATGTTGCTAGGGCGGCCATCTTCGTGTCGCCCGTTTATAGTCCGCTATCACTCACCACCAATGAATTCTGTACTGCACTGATTTACAAGATGCATACAACTAAATTGTATCGGTCTTTTTCGTGGGCATTTTGGCTGAACTTTCAATTTTCCTGTCATCCCCAATATGACAATCCAGTCATTATAATTTTCAGATTACTAAATTATAGAATTACAAAATTATTTTTTATGAATTATGAAATTCATCATTCAGTTTCACTTTCATAAATATTTTTTCTCATAGCTTTAATAACCGGACCATGGAGTCTTTTATTACTGCCTACATCTTTGTTTCGAAATAATTTTGTTTTACGAGTAGTCATCATCATTAACATAGAAATATGCTTGCTGCCTTTATTCTTTTCCTGGCTATGAAACTAGAAGAGAGAGAAGAAAATAATGTGATATAGAAATCTTTAGGATAGACACAAGTAAGAAGCTTACAGCAGGGTAGGGGCGTTTTTTTTGAAGATTGTTTTTATTTATTTTTTGTTATTGTCACCACACATGCAGAAAATTTCACAGAAATTTATTGAAGCAACACGTGAAAGTAGATTCGCTGGAATTTCAGGCCCTATTGAGTTTTGAAGCCTTTGACCCGGGGAAATGTGATGGAGCGGCAAATCAAAGGGTTTTTCAGGGGCTTTTGTTTTCAGCGGCCCATTAATTACGGGATAATTATATGAAATGTCCACTGGCCACAGTTTTGCCATTTTTTGTGGCCTTTTTGTGAAAGACCTTGTGTTTTTGCTTTACGCTCAATTTCTTTGCGGCTAACCCGTGGTAGACTACGTATATCGCTGCTGAGATTCAAAGCAAAATTTTGTGACACGTCTCCGAAATGAGATTGAAATAAATTACTAATATTTAAGAGTACAAACATGTATTATTAATTATAATTTAACATTATTATTTTTTATGATTTTTCTGTTCTTATTATGAAGAAAAACCATAATATACTTAGCAAAGTTAAGTAGCCTAGTAGTTAGACAAGATTATATTGACTCTCACTAAACGCTACAAAATTACATTAAATCACTGCCATTTGATAACAGGTTCACAATTTCTAATATTCATAGCATTATGATGGTCGTTTTGTTCGACTCATATGTGTTTTTACTCTATTGAATCCTTGAAATCGTTTCTATAAATAATACTGGCAAAGTTCCAGTTATAGAGAGATGTTAATAAAATGTATGAGATTTGTGCCGGACGGTCAAAAAACTTGTGTAAACTGTGTCCGAACACATTGTTGCTAATGAGAGAATTTATCAAAGAATTATTGTTTTTCACTTATATAATTATTTGCTAAAATTATCAATAGCGAATCGTGTTTGTAATTTTACTTGCGTGGTTAAACATTATAAGTCTCTGTATGCATCTACATATGTATATGGACAAAGGATTTAAGATGCACATGCAAAATAAGTTGAGCTCGTTCTTGGATATGATGTTCGATTTTCAGAACACATTGCACACACACAGATTTTTATACCGGAGGTGTACTGAGAGAGCAAGTTCCGAAACCTGCTTGAAAAACGGGCTGCACGTGCCTACACGTTTTTCTCGTATAGCTAAGCTGAGCTCGGGGTGTGTTGCACCATATACCTCCTACATAGTATAACGATAACTTAACCATAACCCATCTAATCGCCAACTTGACCAATAGGTGGCAAACTAACGACTTGGTTGTCTATACTTTTTACATAGTGCAACCTACCCTCTTAAGTCGGAACCGAACCCAAAACCCCGAAGTGTCGAACCTCATTGCTCAATGAGCGCCATTTTACGTAACGTAACTCGAAAGTCGCTGACCTGTGGAAGTCTTTCAAAGTATTCGTAAGTCTTCCAAACTTTTTCCTTACTTTTTTAAACGTGACGCAAAAACATACAAATTCTTTGACGTAAACAAACTTAGGCTAATGTACTGAAGTCCAGTAAACTTTAAGTTAATTGTGAAAACGTGTCAAACGATTAATTAGTAGTCTTAAGATCTTTTTTATTTATTTATTTAATAAGGTAGTAATTTTATTATTTACCTTATTGCGCTAAGGAAAATGTGACGTAATTTCTTCCTCAAGCACAGAACAGATTGAATTACTTACGAATAATATAAGTTACTCTATGTTTGAAATGGAATAGGTATACATGCAACACTATCCAAGCTCATGCTTAAGCATCCAGAGAGGATATCCAGCATTTACTTATATTCAATAGTAAATATTATATTAAATAGCAATAACCTTATGTATTGCGGACTCCTTAAAAACCATTCTTATTTTCCAAATCCATAACGCTGTCTCAGAGTGAGTTTAGCTAACACACAAACTTTTCTGTATTTAAATTTAAAAAAAATGTTGGTTCCTAATTGTGCACTCCAATTTTCTATAAAAAATAACACACACCCTTATTACCATAATGAACAATCACAATCTTTCAATTTCATATTCTCAAGGTGAGCACCAACTATTAGCCATTACCTCTGTCCACAACAGCCTTCCATTTCTCTGACTGTAATGATACCACACTTTTCTATTCAGTACACGGCGCAGTCACGAACATAAAGGTAAAAAATACACTCTCAACACACGATAGGTTACATTTCAATCACAGAAACCACGAATCTACGATTACTTGTAAGCCCACTTAGACTATTCTTAAGCTTAACAGGCCTATTTTAAAAAGAAAGTCTAATTTATTGACAAAGGTTTTAAATTAAAAGGCTTTAAGCTTCACGGTTTGCAAATACTGTTATTTGATTTAATGAGAGTTTTTATGATTGGCTGTTAGGAGCTATGAAGGTTAGATTGTTGAAAAAATAATGTTTATTTTATTTAAACAAATCCTGATCAGTACAAGGAAAATTGTTTAATCTCCTTGCGATCGATAAGGACAGTTTTATTATAACGTAATTTCGCTTTTTTGTTAAGCAAAGATGATGATATTACGTCATTTGAACCAAAGTCGGCCATATTGGCATATAATTTCATCTGATGCCTCTCGTGCAATAATCTGAAATCTGTACAACCTATAACCAAACTTTGCATGCTTGGAACGTTGATAGATAATAGGATGTTATCTTTTTTGCCTGCTTATCTCATAATACTGACGTGCCAATGTTACCGGAGATACTGTTACTACTATTATTTACTACTTGATAAAGGCTACATTTTTTTTGCTTACTCCTCATATGAGGTTATATAATGGGACAAAACCAATGACATTTAACCTGTAGCAGAAACAGTAAAAAATTACTTCAGTGGTGTCAAATGTATTAAATATCAAGTAAATACGTAATCAGCAATGCGTAAACTCTGCTTAGTGACGGATAGCAACGGATTCTTCTTACATCATTAGAATAACATACTTATGTATAGTTTTTGTTCAAGATTTACAAATGATCACGTCATTGTTTTGCTGTGATTTTATCTAGTAGCCTCGAGATGTCTTTCCGTCATGAAAATTGACAGCACAATTGACTTATTTTTTTGTGGTAGGTAGTAGTTCCGGTACTGCTAAATGGCTGGAGATCTTTAGTTAAATAATAAGCCAAAAACTGAAATCTGCAAAATAAAAGAGCAGAGCAAGAGTTGAGGCTCAAATTCGATTAATTTTGTGACAGAGTGCAGATACGTAGAAGATAAGTAAGGGATGCTTGAATGTGGGAGCATTTTGCTAGGATTTTTCTTCTTAAGTGAGAGAAGATCCAAAGATACTTGGGCTCGTAAGGTGAGCCCAAGTATCTGAGTTATCTTAGACTTTGACAGTTTCTGATGTGAAAATATATCAACAACTGAAGTGACGCCGGCTGATGGGTACATGAAATATACCTACAAAACTAGCTTCCTCCACCAGCCAATCTCTAAAAGCAAGTTGCAAGCGAAAGACATTTAGCATGCAAGCTGCAAGTGTCAGACAGGCGACAAGTTGAATAAACACTAACTTTCGTACCTCCACGTTCCGAAGGGTACGAAGTAGCATTTATCATTTATTCATAGGTCTACGAGTGCACGGTGTCAGCTCAGCCGATAGTTCCGCAGATATCTCGTTTCTAGACGAGACAGTGCTTGATTGTTGTAAGTTTGCTAGAATCTGGTGGTTGTCTTTTGTTCTATAGTGGTTTGCTGAGCGTAGTAGGTTGTAGGTATGTGGTGGTGGTTTGGTTTGATGTCACTTCCAGCTTTTGTATTAGGTGTATGGTTTTTTTTAATGGTGTTGCTCCGAATATGTTTCTATTAATTTAAAACGTGATTAACGCTTTTAAGTAGTTAAAGGGAACAATTTTTTCTCCCTTGTAATTGCTTACTTTTTCCGTGCATATCCATAATATACATCTTTCAGTGCAGATGTGCATGATGTGCATCAGCCTCTTAATAATACTTATGAATAGTTAGTGACTAAGTGAAGATCTAGTCAGCTTGGTGAGCCGGATGTGCAAATATGTATTGCGAAGATATAATAATATTTGTGTGGCTTGTTGTATATTCATCATTCTCCTGCCCTTATCCTAATGTTATTTGGAGTCTTTACCATATTCTTCTATCTGACGTCATCTCACAGTCTCTCTTTCTATCCATATGGCATCTATTTTATGGAAACCCTACAAATATATGAAATCCTTGAGTCAAAATTTTGCGAAGGTCATGATCTCTTCAATATTGATACCCATTTGATTTATTTAACGAAGTTTAGGAAAATTCCTTTTTCCATATTGATTAGAAGGACAGGGTAATAATCATATTAAATTCTGCGGGAGCGTTTGGCTTCAAAATATCTAATTACTTTTGATGAGGGTACTTCTATTTAGGCATTTCAGTTATTTCGTGATTTCGCTGATAAATTATAATCCGGTTAAATAGCTCGGAGACAACTTTGATTTATTGAGCGTGCTGCTTTTTAGGTCCTAATTATTTGATGTATGTTGATCAATACATTTTCAACATACAGCAAGAGAGGTAGGCAGAACATATATTTTTTATACCACTTCTTAAATATAACACACACTTATATAAAACGTTAATTTTACCATTATGATTCCGTGAGATTATGTACTTAAGAGTAATCGTGGCCCTGGTACATAACGGGTTTAAGAAGGAACATGGTGGGTTTTAGTCAGTAAGAGTCTGACACTTACACTGCACCCACAGCGGGAGGGGTCATTTGATCATATCCCGCAACAAAAAAAGTCTAGATGTAGTTAGGTTAAATGGACCGGCGCACTTTGGACCAGGAAAGCGCATACTCTTATTACATTCAAAAAAGTAAAATGACCATAGAATTTTTAACAAGCGGCGTCTCAAGTCATTAACGAGTAAATTTTACAACCCCAACGTAACCTGTGACTGTCGAAAAAACTGGATTTATGATTGTTTACACAACACAATCTGTAGGCTTGTGGACGGCTCATTAAATACGACATCAAGGAATATGCGCGAGCGCTGCCAGTGATCACGGGTAGGTATGAAGACAAAGATCAAGTATTGAAGAGAATAGACGCGACTGGCTTTTGTTTTGAGTTGCGTTCGGGTGTAATATATGAAAGAGCAAGAGGCGTTTTTGTAATAAAGTAGGAAAAGTGATGGTATAACGAGCTAGGTCTTGTTGATATTTAAACAATATAAAAGATACGGAATACAATATTTTTAAATCATAAATACATCTTATCATTCGGATATAAAATGTTTACAAGGAAGTATGCCAAAACTTCATCCGCAAAGAATTTCAATAAAACCAACCAAATGATAAAACACACAAAAGAATGAAATCAAATCAATCGTCGTGTCTACGCAATCCACTTGAGCGGGGGGCGGGCGGTGCGGGCAGGGCGGGCGCCGCCCAAAATAGCTCGCACGTGCCGCTCGCCGCCGGCTGCCCACGCGCAGGCAAGATGGCCGCCGCGCGCGCATGTGTGTGTGAGCGGTGCAGGCGATTGTGGCACGTAATGCGCGTTATATTGTTATGCATGGAAAATCTGTTTATGACGCTTTAGATTCGTGGGTGTGGTGTGGAAATTTTAGTTAGGTGTGAGGTCTGTTTTTTGTCATATTCAGTGTTACTATGAACAATATAGTAGGTGTCAAAACTTTGCTCTTCAAATGTATCTGAATTATTTAATAAAGATGTCGTTTTGTCAACGTCAGAATCATTATTACGATAGTCAAAATAAAAGCTTAGAAAATCCCCCTAATTTATTGTTAAAAATGAACTTTATTCCAATTTCAAAATACGAATAAGTCATCTACATAGAACCGACTCCAACAGGTTCTGACAGCACGCGCTTAACAAAAACAAAATCCATTTTTTTTTAACTTCATCTCAGTCACAAAGCTATGAATCAACTAATCATCACATCCTGTAGGTATGCATAACATAAGATGTTCGCACATGCTGCCACCATTCTTGCAGACACTACCGACGTTTCAGGAAAGATTCGTGAATCATTCGCCGGTGTATTCATAAGAAAGTCTGTCTGTTACACTTGAGTTTCAGAGTTATTAATTATAGGAGACGTAGTTTTGGACTATTACGCTTTGAGTGATAGGCTTCGTTTAAAGTTTGGATATTTTATGAAAGTCTTCATCGGGAAACTTCATCAACAAATTCTTTTTGGTTTTTCATCCGTTATCCATATGGGAAATAAAACTCTTCGTATTATTTTTCTTTTCAAGAGAACTGTAGGTTGAATCACCTTATAAACCATGGTCTCAGAGTTTACTGAAATTCGGCTCATGGTCTCTGACTTGGAATTTCGTACTCATAAGTTATAAGCTATGTAAAGTAATACTCTATCATACAGTTCCTATTTTTTTAAGAAATCATCAGGACCATTAATATTTTTCCCAGTTGTTTGTCAAGCATATCCGGGTGTTTAACCAAGTCTTTAATATAATACATTAAGGTGATGTGGATGATACCTTTTTGTTTCGGCTTATAGCCAAGTATGCACGTCAGTATCGTCAATAACATAAGCCTGCTATGTCGTGTTTGTTTTATGCCTATGACTATCATTATGACACATTTTCAGTCTCACTCTCTACAAAGAGATTATTATACTGTTGTCATAGTTATATCTATCTCCCTTCACTTACATAATAATAATATTGTTTTCTCACCACAACATAAATTATTCAGATTCTCTCCAGCTGTATTTTTTTGTCTTTCTCTCTCTATCTTTCCGTAGTCTCTTTTATCTTCTTTTTTCTGTAGTCTTTTGGTGATCCTTGTTTATCTAGTATTAGTAAATGAATAATTTTGCATACAATAGGTAATATTCTTCCCTCGTAAAAAAACCCGTTGTCAAAGTGACTAAAAAAAATCTAAAATGTTTTTATATACCTACATATCCCTGTTACAAATATAGTAAGAACGCGTTATTTTTCCGTTTTATAAGTCCCTTGGTCACCTCTTTCTCATCATTTCAGTTCCGAGTGCTAGCCGTCTTTTGTCTACATCTTCATCAATAACCATCATAGTATTATTCACGTTTTATTCTTATTGAATGACTGTCTTGCATGTAAAGTATTGGTGCATGTTCAGTGTCCGAATGGCTTTTGTTTCAGTGAATAATCGTAGCGTTGGCAGACAATGTGCCGACCTGTCACTGAAGTGTTCAATGCAGTAAATAATCTGATGCATGGAAGCTGATGGTCCTTAGATTGGAGATCCTGGATTCGGAACATAAGGAGAGTATTTTTATATGGTTGAGCAATTTAGTTTTAAGTTACTTATATAAATATGTATTAGTGTATGTTTTATTTAATGTTATAATATTTGTGTATTGTATTTTTCTATGGGCCTTAGATGCGTGATTCAAATAAATAAATAAATAAATAAATAAAATAAAAAAAATAAAATTTGTTGTCATCAGTTACTTGTTAAGTTGCCAGTTAAAGTCAGAATTCTGACAGCCAGTCGTACTTAGGGATCCTGACAAAAGAGCAACTGAATTAAGGAGGTTGGAGATTCAGACGCTCCTTAAATAACTGGTACTTCTGGTTAGACTGGAAGCTGACCCCAACGTCGCTAGTAAAACGCTAGAAGATGATGAATAATTTGATAGATTGCGCTTGTTTTCTGACGATTTTTCAAACAAGGCGTAAAAAAGTCATAATTCAGTTGATAAAGGCATAAAAACTTAAGGCAATAACAATAGCTAATGAAATATACTAAATGAGTTAAAGCAGATTGATTGTTTTATACAAATTGACAGCGTTTACGCAGCGTGTACGGAGCGTTGACGCCTATGTTGGATACACGCCAAGTACATTCTACTACAAAAGGTTTTTTTTCTATTGTCATACTAGTTTTTCTCTCTGTTTAAGAGTAGATTTGTAAGAACATAGGTCGGTAACATCGTTTATTCTCTTTTTAAATATTGTTTTACAAAAAGTTATTGAGACATGACTTGATTTTAAAACTAGGTGAAGTCGGAGAATATATGACAATAAATTCTCAAAACACTCGTAAATGTTAATCATTTTAAATATTTTTCGTAATTTATTGTTTAAACAAGAAATCCAATTTAACTCGCATCTCTTTCGTGTTATGATTTTTTTATTACGCTTTTAATTTTATTTTTTGATTGAGTGGCAGAAAATGTGATATATTATGTTTAATATCTTCTTCCTTATTTTACGAGCGCAAAAGGTTTATTTTTTATTTATTTCAAATAGTTCGGAAACCCCACCTTACTTAACCTAAACATACCAATTTTTTTTTTTTTGTTAAATGGACATTTTTGAATTGAAACTTTGTTCTCAAATAGAGCGTATAGAAGATTTTCACCTTATTTAACGTATCCTATATACCTGCGGCATAAGTTCACTGCTCTCCCAGGTACATACATCGCAAGTCTCACGCACACAGCTGCGTCGTCGCGCATGCGCGGTGAAGCACGCGTACCGGCGCGCGCGCAGCTAAATATAGCCGCGCCTCCCGTCGAGCGACGTTACCAACCGCTGGAGATCTTGAAGATTCCTTAATTATTGTTTTTTTTCTCTTTCTTTCTCTCTGCTCTTGTGTTTGGTAATCTGTGATTTTAGTTCTAGATTGGAGAATCTTGAGAGTGCTTTTGGATTATTAGGGGAATTCTCTTAAGATCACTTTAGCTTCTTCACCGTTTTTGGGAAAATACATTTTATAAAAGTTACCTACTTAAGTACTTTTGTTCCAATCGATGTTTTATCATCACTCGCGAAAATTAACGAAATCAAACTTCAAACTAGAACACTAAAAATCTAGAACAACATTCAAAGAGAAAAACATCCATTCCTAACAAACACAACTAACGGAATTCACTTTAAATTGTAATAGGTCACTCATTCACTGGGATGGTCAGTGTAACTAGCCAAAAACCGTTTATCGTCGCATCAGCGTTCGTGCTCCCAATTTTTTGGCAAATTACCACTGAATAGCTGCGCCTGCGATCATCACAACCCGGATGGGGTTTGTGTCTCGACCTATTTGTTTGAAGACTTCGTGGATGACAGAATAGACGGGAAACAGACGATAGGTGATATCATGGTGAATGTTGCCAGATTTGCGTGGCAAAGATAGTGATGATGAAAGCAGTTTGGTGATGGAAGTATGGAAATTTTGCGTGGATATTTGGTCTTATAAAATTTTTTTTTTGGTTCAGGACCTTGATAAAAATGTTTTTTAATCTCTTTGACCTTTACTTGAAGTACATACAAATAATTTGGTTACAATTTCACATCATAATATGCGTTGCAACTTTTTAACTATCCCGATGCATGAGGTCTGTTGGCAGACGGTTAGCCGAACATTGTAATCCAATATGTATTACAATAGGTCTTATTCTTCAGGTACCCTAAAAATCAACCCAAACATCAAGCAAGAAAATGACCAACACCTACGAATTTCCACACTATAACATAACCTTGCAAAGGGAAGCTTACTTGCGTAATCTGTTTACGATAGTGTGACTACTCATCGTAAATCGTGTCAGTTTAATGGGCGCCAGCATTAATGGCGGCTAACTGTTTTATATGAGCATTAGTGGTATTGCTTGATTAGTTGTATGAGGTTGTTATATGTGTGATGAGGATCTAATCCTTTTTGGGGTGGGTCGCTCTATGTATCTAAGTATAATATAACGATAATCAAACCATAAACAGTCGTCAAGTTGCCATTGGTCGAATTGGTTATGGCTGGGCTATCGTTTAGTTACAAGGTACCTTTACAGTTTTAATTAGCTTGTGTTGTGATTGCTGACCATTGGTCAAATCGGTTATGGTTTTGTTATCGTAATATTATGTGGTGCAATCTTTGAAGTTTTAATTCGCTTGTTATGTAAAATTAATTATGGCAGTAGAGATTATTGTAACTTATTCATTCCTCTTTTCCTATCATATGGTTTCGGATCGCGCAATTATAAACTAGAGAAACGTTTGAAAATCGTTAGTAATCGGCTGTATTCTATCAAATGCAGCATTCATAAAGACAGCGAGGAAACTCACAACTTTTTCCAAATTCAAATTAAAAAAAAATTAATTTAAGCCAAAGTAATCAAAAGCAATAGACATACTGGTATTACAAAACAATTTAACTTAAGCTAACTCAAACACGAATATAAATCCCAAATTGACTGACACAACTCATTATTAAATACCTACTCCAATCTAGATTTCCAGTCTACTTATTTATAGGCTGGTCTAAAATTAACCTACACCGGGACCTCCCGTGGGTGTTCTAAGTGACTCAGAAGATTTTAATCAAAAGGATCGTGAACACGGAGTACCTAAGGAAAGATGAGAAGAGATACCAAAATGCAGGTGGATCAGCTGCATTCTTCTAGGTCAAATTCGTACAAGCCATGCCCAAAACGACCAGTTACGAGTGAACTAACGAGGCGTACGGGATCTTTGAGACATCTGTCAACGATTTTTGGTATTACAAAATAATTTCGGGTCCAAAGAAGGCGTATAAGGTACTTTACTCGTCCCCCGCTCACCCGCATTTTGTCGCGCTACTTTCTTAAGCGATTCTCCATTATGGCACCTCCGCTAGTCATTTTATTCTCCACGATCGTGAAGCATCCACCTGTTTCGAGAAGTTGTCGTGAACATATAAACGGGTGCCAAGTCTTAACGTTAAGAATAATGACAAATCAATTGAGTATTGTTTCCTAGAAACATCTGTTGTTTTTGTGTGCATGGTCAACTGTAATTGTGTTGGTGAAGGTCCCATTTTGTTTGTTTGGTAGTCACTGTTAGGTACTGAAATAAATGTCATAGATGCTGAATTACGAAGGTAGACGAATTAATTATATTCGTTAAGAGCGTGTACGTCAACCGCGCGCCATTTGGCCTAAAATGGTACTTTTCAAACCACTGTTTCTCAGTAACTACTTATCCTATAACTATGTCATTTTTTAATAACGCAAGGTAATTTCACTGTCTATATAGTTAATTGAACATAAATTTCAATTTGTGTAGTTTAAATACTTAAAACCACTATAACGTAACAGATGTTTTATAAAATTCCCGTTCAGCGTCTATTTCGAAGCTTAAATTCATGTGAAAACAGTGGCAAATCTAATCATATTTATTTTTTTACTCATAGACGAAATGCCCATGCCTATAGTTAGTTGAAAACATTTTTTGATTTAGGTCTCTATCTTTCAGAAAAAAATATTTTAACAATGTGAAAAATTGTGAATTTCAAATGCTTTTTTTACCTATCTATCTTACTTAATTTAATATAACAATTATTTACTATAGTAATATAACTCTTTCTTTAAAACATAAACTTTATATTATAATTTAATCTCTCGTTTTTATTTTTTTATAAATTATTTAAAAACTACTATAAAACGCTGCACGCGAGTCAACTCAAACCAGACCGCCGCAAGGCTTCACAGAGAGAGGACGTGTCGCTCCATCACATCGCGTAGGGTGAATAACCTCTGCCATGGATACCGAGAATAGAGTACATTTCAAGCGCGACCAACAAATCTTGATACATTACTATTTTATTTAAAGCTCAATTTTGAAGCATATTTTTTTTATCGATTGAGTTGAAATTTTGTTTGAATGTTCAGTTTTAATGACAATGTATGATTCTATATCCAATATGGCGGTATACCCAAGATGGAGAAAAAAATGTTTTTAATGCATTCCTACGATATGGGTATCAAATGAAAGGGCTTGCTATGAATAACTCGAAAAAAAATGTGTCGCGAGTCTAAATCCAATATGGCGGACTCCTTAGGATAGAAATCACTTATTGCAGATTCATTTTGGATGTACCCAAATTTTGACTTTTGATCTCGAATAACTTTTGAAGCATATAGGATAGATAACTTAAAACTTTATTTGCAATGGTAAACCCAAGCTCTTCACCAATATTTGGCTTTCCGGCAATTGTTGTTATTTGACCATATAAACAATATAAACAATCAATTTTTCAAATCGGTCCAGGCGTCTTTGAGAAATCGAGAACAATCAAATTGAGAACAATCACAAAACAATCTAATTGAAACCTCCTTTCTTTTTTTGAAATCGGTTAAAATACAGAAACTCTTAACATTGTCATTAATCATCAGTCGACTATTTAGTACTAATGAAAATTGTATGTAATATACAGAATGTGCTCAAAACCAAGGTTTTCATAGGTGCCCGATTTTTTTGCAAAAGAGTGTAAGTATTAACGACTTATTTTCATGCTTTTATATTTTAGACATCCATAGACTTACACTATTTTCCCGCTATTAACTATTTACTAAATAATATATTTTTTGTTCTACCAATTTCACTCGAAAGGATCAAAATGGTTTGTGTGACTATACGTGAAGTATGATAGGCACGCACACAGCCGCGACGCTAGTCTGCGCGGTTTTTTGCGTTGAATTACCTAAAGTTGACATCGCGCGCCGAGCGTACACGCTCTTAAAGCCTGAGACACATCAACTGCATAGGTTATTGAAAAAGAAAACTATATATCATACAGTTTTCTTAATACATAACAGTAAGTAGGCTCAGTAACAATTTTAGATGCAATTATAGTAAGTTCAACTCAGTCGTGCGCGCGGCCCTATGTGTGGGTAACCCTTGTACATATACAGTGACTTTGTGTGCGTGACAAGAGGTACAGTCGGGTACAATACAGTTATTTAGGGGTTGTATACGGGTGTTTAAAGAAAAACAGTTATTACGTAATTTAATGTTTATTTATTCATAATGATTATGAATCGCTACTTGAAAAATCAAATGATGAATTTTCGGATTCCAATGTTAATTATAAATTCTGACTCCATGTCAAAATGTCTATAGTAATCTTCTTTTTTCTTTTATATTATGTCGACAAGTATTACCCCACATCCCTTCATCAATTTGACTTAAACGTTCATTTATTTTTTTTTTTATTTTTTTAATCTTTATTTTTTAATTGGGGGTTTTTATCCACAAGGATACGCCAACCCCATTGTACCTTAAACAATATAAATGCACTTAAAAATACTTAACTAATACAAAACAAAAAAAAACCATTACAGATCTGAGATTATTGCCAGCCTACACAGCTGTTTTGCTAGATCAGATTTAGGGTATGCCAATATCGTCTGAATTATGCCAATGTCTAACCTATTTAAGCCGTAATCTCTTTCCAGTTTCTCTCTCTCAATCTTATTTTTAAAACATTCCATTAACAAATGTTGAACATCCTCAAGTTTATTACATGTAATACAATTTGGTGATTCAACTTTTTTCATCAGATACGCAAACTTTGCTGTTGGGTAGTGTCCCGATCTGAGTCTCATAGCTGTTTTTACATAATATCTACCCATTCTGCCATCATCAAACCACGGATAACGAGGGGGCTCATGCTGAATGGTCTTATACCAAATTCCTTTTACTTCCGATTTTTTATTAAAATGATTTTTCCAAAACTCGTGACATTTCAATTTAAATTTAGGGACCAAATCTGTGTAGTCTGGCAAAAAACTAATCACATTTCCTTCTATTGCTGCCAATTTAGCTATTCTATCGGCCTCCTCGTTACCTTTCACACCTATATGAGCTGGAACCCATTGCAACCTAAATTCAATGCCATTTTTATTGAATTTATGAATGGTACTAATAATATCGTAAGCTATCGATGCACCTCTGAAGCCAGAGGCACATCGAGCCACGTGTTGCAAAGCGCTTTTGCTGTCAGAAAAAATAACAATTTTATTTAGTCTTCTTTCTTTTGCATATAACATGGCTTGATAGATTGCAATCAGTTCCAGCGTCATAATTGATACATAAGCATTTATCTTGAAGCCAGTTTTAGTTTTAGAATTTTGATAGAAAAACCCAACCCCCTGTCCATCCCCACTTTTTGACCCATCCGTATAGAATTTATGCCAACCATTATATTTTGAATTTAGTTCTTCTATAACGTTATTTACTAGACTATTAGGTTCAAAAGAAGTTTTATTACCGGCTACGCATACAAGATCACTTTTAATATGTTCCTGCAAGTCTATGGCCGATATCCAGATATCCAAACTAAACATCTTCAGCGTAGCCGATGAGGACACATGATATGTTTTAATGTCATTAGCTGCCTCAACTAGTAAAGGTTTTCTTTTATTACACCAATAGTTATTATGACAGACCGCGCTCAAATCAGATACCGTATTGACAGTTGCATTATTAGACCAGGACATACTTTTCAACATAAATTTATAGGCCAAGTATTGTCTTCTTAAAAATAGGGGCATTATATTTAACTCGGACTCCATTACATGGATCGGAGTACTTTTAATAAACCCTCCCGTGATTCGCAAAGCTTGATTCTGAATTTTATCTAATTTGTTAGTATGCATCTTGGCGCCACAATCATAAATGAAACTACCGTAGTCAAGTCTACTTCTTATTAACGAGATATACAACCTTCGTAAATGCGTAGTGTGTACACCCCAAGTACTACCAGCCAAAACTTTCAAAATGTTTAAAAATTTCGAACACTTATCAGCAGTTTCGTTTACGTGTTTCCCCCATCGCAGATTCCTATCCAACCAAACCCCCAAATATTTAACACAATCCGATCTTGCCAACAGTTGCCCATTCACCTTTAGGGTGGGAAAAGTTCTCCTTTGGCCCTTACTAAAGACACAAAAGTAAGATTTACTTGCAGACAGAGCCAAACCTAATTCATCCATCAAAATGATCACAGAGTCAAGTGCTTGTTGAATACGTGTTTCACAGTTTTGAATATCTTTATCACTAGCAAACAGAACAAAATCGTCGGCATACTGCGACAGTAATACGTTTTGTGTTTGGCTACATATTTTGTGTGTTATTAAGTTGAAAAGTAACGGAGATAAAGGATCCCCTTGTGCCAGACCTTTATTGGTCCATCTGGAGATTATATTTTCGCCAGTATCTGATCCAATATTGAGGTATCTTTCACTTAAAAAGGTCCAAAGATATGTACATATTCTACTTCCTATTTGCAAGTTGTCCAATATTTTCATCGCTACATCAATCGATACGTTATTGTAGGCGCTCTCAATGTCTAGAAAACATGCTAACGTTGGCATATTCTTAGAAAAACCTATTTGAATGTATGAAACTAAACGAGTACGTTCATTTATGAGTTTCATTATTTTCGTCTTATTTTGGTCGACATTATGCAAAGCAATATATTTTTTTTAATTCCCCACACATTTTGTTTACATTATTATACTAGATTGTACCTCTTTTTATATTCTTAGTCCACACTTTTATTTATTGTGCGCGTACCCCGAGCTAGAAAATATGTAAGAAGTATTTAATTCATCTTTTAGATATTTCACCTTATTTATTTCTTAGATAATGTCAAAGTCAATTTGAAAAGACGTATGAGAAAATTATATTTAATTTAATAAGAAGCTTTGAATGTTGTTTCATTTTTTGAAACGCTTTACCTGACTCCTTAATGATTTCTCCGTGTATAACTAGTATTTTCGTAAACGACTGTACCCATAACAAAAAGCGATAAGAACACGTCATGCTCGGACGACGTCACTGTCACACGAATGAAAGTTGTATATTTACAAGCCAACGCACACATAGGGCCGCGCGCAAATCTGAGTTGAACTATCTATACATAGTTGTATTTTAACTTGGAAAGAACTGTTGAAGAGAGTTTTCCAAAAACACCGAAGGTAGTATTGAACTACTTTATGTTTTGGGTCCTTAAAATTATTAAACATTACATTTACTACAGTCGTGTTAATTCTCAAATGAGCATTAAAACAATAGCTTTTAAGAAATCCACACATCCACACAGTTTACACAAAGCAGCTGTCGCGAACGTGAGAGTGCGACAGCTGCGCGCGCGCAGCTCTCGTAAATTCACTTAAAGTAGGGCCCGTAACTTTACTTACGGAATTTATCTATTCATGTTTCGACTACTGTATCTTTTGATGCAATAATTTCAGTGAAAAAATAGTGGAAAAATCTTCATACACAAAGTATTAAAGAAATTAAGTACCTACCTACCTAATCAATGCAACATTTGAGTAAGAAAAACATCAATTCTCTCAAATTAATTATTGGCTCCCGAATCCAGACTAGCCCTCAACATTTTCAAAGAACAATTAACCTTCCGTCTTTGGCATAGGGTACAAATTAGCTTATGCAAATTACGTGACATGTGTCGTTTTTGATAGAGGTGTTGGGGACACGTGCGCCGTGCGCAAAGTAAGTTGAGATCCTTTGGCAGCTGCGTCTCAATTGTGACGCCTGACTCTTAGTGACTCATGCGCAATGGGCCATTCTGTAGCATTATTATAATTAATGACAAGAAAGACAGGAAAATCTGGCTTTTTAAAACAGTAGGGGACACTTTTTGTTAAAATTCCCAGTGTCATTAGGATTTTCCAAGCAATCTTTACATAGAAAAAGTTGGAATTTGTGACCAGTTGATACTCAAAATTCTAAAAGACTCAATTTATAGCGGCAATTGATAAAATACTGCAGTATAGGTTCGGAAATACACACTTTTTTTCTATGTAAATGCAAACATTTTATGTTATCCCACGTCAGTCTTCAAAACAACCAAATGGCTTTCAGAATTGATCCAAGAAATTGTGTTAATGGCACAACAACGAAACGCAACTGAACATTAGTAAGCGTCATTGAAAAAATACACTGAAATTTCCTATTTCTTCGTAAGAAATAGACAGGCCATGATGTCATATCTTCGCGTCATTTATGTGATTCATATAAAATATTGGTCTTCTTCCTATATTTTATTATTTAACGTTTTCTTTCATGTCTAGAGGATTATGCAGTCTATATATTTTTTGTCTTTGTGCTTTTACACTAATAGATTTTCCGGTCAGTTTTTCCAATGCAGCAGTCAAGAAACGATGAAACGTGAACCACGCAACAGGTTTTTTGCTGGGTGTGTAAAATCCACTAGTGTAAAAACACTTAAATACCTTTCTTCAGGAATTTTATTTAGATGTCATCAAAAGACTAATAAAACTGAGACTTAAATGTAGACAAAAACTACTGACGCAGTAAAGTTTGCAAAAACAGTAATGTAAAGACATAAATCAAAAGAGAATTAAAATTTAAAATATGCATAGTTTCATCAGGACTTTATCTCAGTTGCATTCCGTCTGAAAATTATTGTAGGTACTAAGAAAACTAAAGGAATTCTGTGTTATTCTATTTTTCTGCGGAAATACGTATACGCGAATACACGTAATTAGGAAGGGAAAATAGATTTACGTTAGCACAATATACAACAAGGAAAAAATATTGCTCCATCAAAACGGACATACGTACCCAAAACACTTCAAAACTAAGTGGATCTTCCATTCAGTTCAACCCAAATGAAAAGCAATAAATCTGTTATGATAGCCCAACCTTTGCTTGTTGAATCGACTCGGTTTCAATCGTAAAGTCTACACCAATAAGCTAGGAATGCGTTTCAACTATGTCCTTAGTTCGTTGATCGCGTAAGCTTTGGTGCTAAACGGAACGTACATACGTTTCGATTTTCGATTCGAATCGATATCGAATAAAAAATCGATTTATTTTCCGTTCCGATTTTAAAATATCTTCACTTTCATTCGTCGAAATCGAAGAATAATCGATTCATTTTTCATATCGATTTTAAGCTAGTACATTTTCATATTAAATATCGATTAAATTACACTGTTTATAGTGACGATTGACTGAAATATTCTCATGTTATGAGTTTAATGCTCCCCTGCAAAGTATAAGTCTGTCATCAAGTTTCAGAATGAGGGTAATATCGCACGTGTCTTGTGTTTACGTTCATTAGTTCGAATTTTAAAACGCCATATGGTAAGTTGTGTTAAATATGTAATTTATTTTTTTTGTTTTAGTAAAAGTAGGTTATTTACTTAACACTTTTTAGTGTGACAAAAAAATATAACAGAGTTGTAAGGTGTCGAAAATTTTTCGGTATCGACAGATTTTCGCCAGCACTATCGAAAGCTCTCCCGCTAAGCGTCAAGAGGGGGTGATTTGGTGTGTTGGCTGAACGCCAGGCGGCGTCTTTGGCTGCGAGCCAAATCCGGAGCGTACAGTCGAAAAGAAATGGCGTCGCGTATCTTTGATATGCGTCAGAAGCGCTCGCGCAGCCGGTAACATGTTTTTCATGATGTATAAAAGAGGTTTTATTGCGGTTAGACCATGAAACTGATTGCTGTGTTGCAGAAGATAGACGAAGGCGTTAGTTTCGCTTTCAGGATTACACGGTAGGACATTGAACGTGGACGAAAATGGACTCTTGCTATGTGATCCTATTTGCCAGGCCTCAGTGTAACTAAGTACTGAAGTGTACTGTTACAAGATTGCGAACTTAGAGGGGTGAAATGCTTAGCTTAATCTTTATTGGACTTGTTATGTACCTACTGCCTAGGTATGGTAGTCTGTGTTCTATTGAAACTGCAATAAGTCAAGATTCAAAATGAAAATGCACCGTATTCTATATTAATACAAACTGAATACACCAGTATCAGCACAAAATACCAAAGCCTTTAAAAAGTTCTGAAAGATTATTTAGCCCGCTTGATATGCTTCAATCGGCGCGGACGCATCCATAAAATATTTAGAATACCGCGAAAGTAATAAAATTTTGATTGCGGTTAGAGAAGTAGATAGGAAGCAACTATTTACTGAACGATATCTCAATAAGATGTAGGCATAAATAAAAGTTGATTTTTCAACGATAACGTATCATAACTTTTCGAAGGAATGCTGGAAATTGGCCAGACATAATGTTTGTCAATGGAAAAATTTAAGGATAAAATATGGGACTATGTTATGTTGTATTTCTTTTAATAATTATATGTATAGTTTTATTTTTTAGTAAAATCTCTAACATATTTGTAGTTACCAAAATTATACATATTTGCTCGATCTACCTAAAAAGGTTTCTCGAACGCTAGTTTGAAACAATAGCAATAATTGATTTAGGATCCTAATTTGTTTATTTCATCAACATCAATTTAAATGTATGTTTGTGTAGGCCAATAGTTTCATAAAACTATAACCAATGTTTTAAATAAAACTAGGGCAATAATAAACTTCATTCATAGAATATATTCGTATGTTAGTGAATTTTGTAACTAAATTCCAATGTAATTTAGACATGAATATTACGAGTACGTCCCCTGAGGAAGACTAGATTGGTTGACTCGGCTTTTCCATATAGAGTTAGGTAGGACAAGAAAAGTCACATATAAAAGGGTACTAATTTTACGTTTTTTGTGAATTATTTTTAAAAATAGATTCCTTCAAATCGCAATTCATAATAATTATCACAAGTACCGTTTAGAGTTTCTCCGTGTTTCGGAAGGCACGTTAACTTGTTCGGTCCTGACTGCTATTTGAATATCTTCGCCGATTGATACGGTTATTCGCGAGTTGCTCAAGTGACTGAATTGAGGAGTTTAGATAGGCAACTCTACTAAAACAGTAGGACTCAACTGCATTCCGTTAGACTGGAAACTACCCTTACTAAAATGGGACACTGCTAAGCAGATGCAGAAGGGTTAGACATATTCCAGATTATTTTTTTCAATAAATAACAAAAAGTAAAGAAATACCCAACCTTCAGCAAACGTAGTATACTGAAGTCTAATTCATTCAACCAGTTGCTCAATATATCTCAATATGGTAATGTTATACAAAATGTATCGATACATCACAAGAACTATCCAACCGTGTGTGATCGATTCATCGAAAACTTGCAAGTTTTATATTCTTACCAAAACTTACTAAAAGTAAGTTAGAATGTGATTTTGTTTTCAATCTGTTGTGGATATTATCCCTTTGAATAACTTTCAACTATCAAGATAAGTCTAACAATAATGTTTTCAGGTATTAAATGGTTATCTACTAAAAGAGGATTATCAAGATTATCATACACCTACGAATTTATAATACAAGTAAAGTATTATACTAAATTAATTTCATTGTTAATATAGTTTAGAGTACCATGTCTTGATAGTTGTTACTGTACCACTTTACTTTACATGAAAATTTTCCTTAAAAAGAGAATTCCAACACTATTCTTCGTCATCTCCAAAAAACAATTAGCGAAACTACCAGCCAAAAGTGGAACGTTCAGTCTTACGCTCTTAACCATCGTTGGCACACAATATAAATAAGATTTAAACACTCTAAAACATGTCCAAAATTTTATAGACGACATTATCTAGTTGAACAAGTTGTCGTGAAAAACCGCATGTTCTTGTTGGCGTGATGCCAGAAGCAACAGGCTGGTCCTACCGCAGTTTCCAAGTCACAAGAAATTTATGGAAAAATATTATTTTAACGCCCTGTTAACACTTTAGGTTTGAAGTTTAGGAGTGTACCAGTGTTTGAAATATAGTGTAGATTTAGTAATGTAGTGTTATTGGTCATTTTATTGGTGGTTTTGGTGATAATGTGCTAGCAAAAGGTACTTATTAAGAAATGTGTATTCAAAAGTTGATACTAACAACTAATAGGATAATAGTTTTCTTCTGTAGAAGATGAGTCTTAACCTTCCAACGGCTATAATACGATAAAAAACATTAGGTAAAAAAACTGTTTAATGAAAATGCACTATAAGAACGTTATCAACTGAAGCGCGATAAACAAGGATCGAAGGAAATTTTGTCAAACACATAATAACAGAAGATAAATATAATGACTTAAAAATTACAAATATGAGAGACTCAAAAAAACGAGTAAGTAATCGAATGATCTCAACACAAATATACCTACACCCAGAAGTTCACTACGTCACCAAAACCATCAGTTATGAATCGGAGAGCGATCCAAACAAAATAAATCACGGAATATCAGTTCTTAGTAGTAATGACGTAGAAATGTAATGTATGCGGTTCAAAGATCAGGATATATTGTAATAAACAAGTTATTGTATCTACTTGTAATATGTTTGTTAGTAAATTATTCAGAAGATTCCGTCATTGTTTCTTATTACGGTGTTAGATACAGTAACCAACACGCCTGCTTTAGTACGTCGTGGTTAAGGTATGACGTTCGAATAGTGCTATTTTTCACCATAATTTTAGTAAATGTTATTGATATTGATTTTAAGGAGGCCTGTTGTGGGACGATAAAAAGGCTGATGTTGTAGGTTTAAAATATGATAAAAAAGCAAACGAGACATTTGAACGTTGCATGTGTGTGCATAAGGCTGTAGCCAAGTCCCTATGTTTTCTAGCTCAGTTCTTTGGGAAAGACGTAAATATATAACAAGAAAATATATCGTCAAAGAATTTTTCGTCTCAAAAGAGCCCCGTCAGAGATTAATTTATGTAATGAGCAATATTTTACAATTTAAATGCAGAGTGAGAGATGCTCTCATATTTCCATGATGCCACTCAAACACTCCAGAGCATCGTAGACAATTGGAGAAATGCTTGAGATTTTAAATATTCTCATTTAGGAAGCATTCTGCCCGAAAACAAAGCGATTGCTACATTTTTTTTCAAGCTTTCTTGGAATGGTTTGGGCATGTTACGTGGAGAAATTATCATTGGAAAAATGAGAATCATGTTGTCAGGAAGATGATAAAAAGGATGTGGATGGATGTAGAGGAAGATGATGACTAAAGAAACGATGAATGGAGTGGGTGAAAGACTGTATGAGTACAATGAGCGTTATTTGGAAAACGTTTTTGACGTCTGAAAGGAAGGTGTGAAAGAGTAACACGTGGCTGCGTTGATAAGATAAAGGCAGATGATGATAATTTCGTATTGCCACTTTTTAGGATACTGTATCAGCTTAAAACAGTCATTTCCAATCAGACATGACGTTAGCTGATAAATAATTTGTGATAATGAATTTTCAGTCAGTTGCTACTAAACGTAGTTGCAGGAATTTAACCATTAAGGATGTACTAGAGAGAGAAATAACCATTAAGTGATGATGTAACGTGAGAGAAAGATGGGCGTCTGTTGTAGTTTATGAACCGAGTTTCAGCACTGAATAAAATAAGGCTACCGACAAATGGTCGTGTATTAAGCCTGTACCTAATGTTTCTATTGTTAGGACCTAAACCTTAATTCCTTGAATATGAGTAGGGTATTGTCTATCGCGAAGAGAGTGGGTAGTAGGGTTAATAAATAATAATTAGGCCTCCCCCACATAAGGCGTGCGCGATCCTCGGGCGTGTGAGTAGCGCGGGCGCCGCGCGTGCGTCGCGAGCGCGCTGCGTGAGCGTCGCGTTTTGCTGCCCTGCGGCATTTACCTACAACGCGCTCGCGGCGCGCACGCGCCGCTCTCCTTGGCGTTTAACGGCTAAGGCGTTTAGCGGGCGGCGGGGATAGCGGGCGAAGGGGTAAGAACGCAACTCGAGCGCCGCGTGCTCGCCGCGAGCGCGTCGCTTGCACTCTTGACACATGCCGCAGGGCAGCAAAACGCGACGTTCATGCAGCGTGCTCGCGACACCCGCGCTACTCACACGCCCGAGGATCGCGCACGCCTAATGTGGGGTCAGCCTTACCATAGTGAGTAAGTGCACAGAAAATCCCCGTCATACAAGTGTTTGTCCCCAGTAGTGAAACTATCTTACCCTATGCGCCTGCTGATGATGATGACTCATTTTATCATCCATCCAGCTATTCCCCAACTATGTTGGTGTTGGCTTCCAGTCACCGAATCTGTTCGAGTACCAATATTTTGCTTGGAGTGACTACCTATCTACCTATCTTCAATCCAGTCAACTACGCAAGCCGATATCCATGGTAAGACTGACAGACTTTCTGGCTTCTGATTAGTCGCAGCAGCTGCAGAAAATGTACAAATGACAGCTTTGTCAGACTTAAAGCATATAGACATAGATTATAACTGTTTCCTGTGAAAATTACTTACGCACCATACGTAATAATTTTCCAAATTGGCTGACTGGATCCAAAGATATTCACAACGTCACAAACTTTACTTCTTTTGTTTAGATAAATGGTCACATCCACAACACAACCTTGATCAATGAATCTATGCGACTGCTAAGTGCTTATCCTAATTATACTGTCACGTGAAAGAATGCACCTACGGGATAAGCAGTATTTTGACTATTCTATATTGCCCACGCAGACGAAGTTGCGGGCAACAGCTAGTAAATAATAACAATTATTACTCACCATCATAATACGGTGTTGTAACAATAATTGTTTGAAAATGCTTGCAGCTAACACAATGATATATTTTTTACTATGGAACTCGAATAAGAGCGAATCTCAGATAAGTACATGAGTTTTGGCTTAGCGCCAGAACCGAAAGTTGTAGTGGTGAAAATTTATATGTGTGCACCAGAGTAGTACGGTCGGCAGAAGAAATTTAGTTCAGCCTAGATTATATTGACGTCACGACTTTATAGACCGCGTTGGCGGTAAATTGGCATGATTTTCGCAACTTATTTAGATTTTGAAATCAAGTACAGGATTTTGTATAGAAATTAACTTAATTTAATTGGACGAAATTGAATTGAAAATACTTAATTAGTACACACTTAAATTATACGCCTGTCACCTATGTTACTTATGGTCTGGTAATTATTTCGCTAATTTTGTCTCATTGAGAATCTTTGGGACGGTTGTGATAGAAAATGGAAAATTACAGTTCGTTTACCTAGATTTTAGGATTTTTTTACCCCGGCATGTATTTGAATAGTTTATGTATGTATAACTGTTGATGAGGCAAGTAAAAATAGAGGAATCAAGTACAAAGGCACGGCTTATTTCTTAAGAAATCTCTTCCAGCAGGCCCGCTATGGGAAATTAGAATAAAGCAGAGAAGCAGATAGACTGTGCAAAATGAAAAGGAGAAATAACTAATATAGGTAATAAAATAGGTAAATAATTCACTAATATTAGTTTGAATTTTAAATTACTGAGAGGAAACTGTTTTCCCAACGCTTCTCGCTAAGAGACGATGACCTCGAACGGACGTCTAGCCAAATGTCGGCGTGCCGATCTTGCGTTACGTCCCTAACAGATAAACAAGCGGGAACGATTTATGCATAAAATATACACGCAACTGATTGCGTAGGCCACTGAAAAAACTATGAAAAATATCCGCCATATTGCGGTTAGCAACTGATGTTTTGTTAGCGTAAGCTCTGCTGAAATAAAGCTTCGGAAATGATTGAAAAGTCAGCGAAGTTTCGGTAGTTGCCGTTGGTACTGAAAGTACGCTTAAAAATATATACTGGAGTATGTGCTTATAACTTATTAGTGATTGAAAGAAATAGTTGTAGGAGTCTTGTGACAATTCTATCGAATCTTTATTTTCTGTTGAGTTATTAAAATTGGTGCCGATGCAATAGGTGGTAGATTTTTTTTTTCGTTTTTCTTAAAGACGAACTAAGGTCGCTACTTTGTAAAGACACCAAATCATTTTAAACTCTATTCACAAAATATAAGGACGATTTTTGCTCAAATATATAGCAGAAGCTTATCAGAATATATATTTTAAATGTTATAGTTATAAAAATATGAAGTAAACGGCAACAATAAAGGTATTATCGCTAATGATGATACTTAGCTGACAATTGTATACACAGACATACAGACAGATTGTAAGAACGAATGAATGAAGTAAGCCTACTTAAGAACACAATTTACGTGCTGAAAGTAAAAATAAAATGAATAGTAAAAAAATATATACAAACATTGGCTAAGTGCGAGTTTTAGTCGTACAAGAAGGGTTCCGTACCATATACAAGCTACCTATAAAACAAGCAAAAATAATAAGAACCCGATAAAATACTCATTTTATTCTAGTTTTCAGTAAGATTTTGTATTGAACTCGTAGCAGCAACAGAAACTGCTTAACCCTCGTGGTTCATGGCATACAGCCTGGTGACAGACCGACTGTGAAGTCTTAGTAGTGGGATTCTGTTCTACCCTTCGGGTACGGAACTCCAAGAAAGCCTTAAAACTAAAATTTTAAATTAGGCTACACGTTTCTTAAAAAGTAAAGAAACATAGTTTATTAAAAATTTTAAAATTTTTGCACTAAAATGGTTCCTAGCAAAAGACTTGCCATAAATTCTATAATAATTCCACTTTTGTGTAGTAAAACCTCTATTGTTCGTAAATAATACGAGAGACAATGGCCCCTGAATTTTACCAGTTTAAGCTGATTAATTAATCATTGCCAACACAATGAGGGTTTTCTAAAATGGCGTCCACGAGGTGGCAGCACCGAGTCGTCAGGTCCAGGTAACTGTCAAAGTGCTTATCTTTACTATGAATAGTGAACGATTTTAGTGTTTTTTTTTTATTTTATAATTAAAGCACTGCATTATTGTTTTACTATTGCGGTTGAGTAAATAAAAAAAACTAAATCATATTGTGTTAACAAATTTTTCAACAAGCTTTTCCTTAGTACCAGTGACTTTTGCACCCTCTCTCTTAGCTCAATTTTTAGTTCGGAAACCTTATTCTGACCGTAGTCCATAATAAAATCAATAACACTTCCAATATAACAGAATTTCAATAAACAATAAGTTCGGCACCTACAATTCCATACTATTTGACAGCTGTTTGGACCTGACGCATACGAAGCGCCGCCTGGCGGCAGAAAAAGTATCGAAAACCCTCATTAATTCAGTTCAAAGGATCCCTGACCAGACTAAAACTGTTTTGAAAACCGGCTGGAATCAGTTGTTTGAATGTCGAACATATTGTAACCAATCATCTGAATGTTAAATGTAAATATAATGTAACATGCAAAAAAGATACAGTTTAAAATTTTCTTTAAGACAAATTCACTTTTCTGTATATTTTATGATATCAAAGAGTCATTTTAAGTATTCTGTAAAAGTTTTGCTACCGGCGACACGTTTGATAGGTCAACGAAGGATTTATTCAAATAGGTTGCTACATAATTATCTATGTATTTCATTCGACATATTTGTACATATACCTAGTTCATGCCTGTGAACAGATTATGAAATAAAACGGTGGAACCCAACAATAAGTTTTCATGAAAATATTGATAAGAGAATCTAGAGGAATTTGCTAGTGATTATACTTACTTTGGCCAAGGTGATACTTTCAAATAATTTTATTCCAATTAATGTTCAGTCATTAGTCCACTTTAATCCGAAACTTTCAAGGTCTTACCCGAAGTTGTCTAATTGATTCACTAAGAACCGTGTTTACAGAAATATGATTTAAAGAAGTATCAACCTTTTTAATATGCCTAAGAGTTTTATTATAATGAGACAATTTATGCGAAACATATCCTGTCAACAGAAATAAAATGTTTATTTATTTAATTTTTCAGTGTTTTTGGATTTATGAAGTCATTAAAGTGTTTTTAAAATTAGAATTTCGAGATTTAATATGTGGAGTTAGGAAATATGGGATTTTCTTTACGACACGGATTGGATTTAGTTAGTCGACATAATAAACATAGTTTTATTGCGATAGAATTTTCAAAAATTATAAAATACTTGGTCATGTGTTTAACTATCACACATTTTATATAATTGACTTTCTTTGGAAATTGTCAGATAAAAGACAAGACAAAGAAAGCCTGTCTCTAAATATGAAGTAGGAAGTTCGGTGATTTTCCGTAAACCTTTTGCTAAAACAATTAATATTTGTTTAGAACGACCACGAGCGCCTAAGAATCGGCTTAGCTTTTAATAAATTCTTCCCAAAATTCTGTAGCAGATGCTCAAAGATTGACTGATTACAATTTAATGAATCGATGTCGAGGCACGTTATTTATAAGGCGATATTTTGGTAAAAATGTCTTAATGGAGACATTTTAGTCTTTATGCTATTTAGGTTAATCAATATATCATCAATAATCATCATAATGGTGTTTATAACATGCGTTTATTAACGCTATAAGAACCTAGGTTTACAAAAGCATTTTTCAATTGATTAGGTACTTTTTAAAGTCCCGGTTTTTTGCATTTTCAGACAATTCCCACTTTTAACACTGAATATCTGTTGACAATCTGCTGAAATCTACAAAAAAGTTTATTTATAAATCGAAACGCAACGAAAAATCGCATTAATGACAATATTCTGACACATCTATGACTGTTTCAGCAATATTTATATTTCCTCAGCCAAGTTTGAATGCCGTGGGAGTAGAATCATGCCGCCATCTTTGCATTTTATCGTGGACAGTCCTAATAAATTTTGTGTTACGGAAACATGCTAGTGTCCGTGATAATTTATATTAGCAGTAAAATAATTGATTTTAGTCTGCTCAATATGTACAATTTTCCTTTAGTTTATGAGGTATTTACACCCGCAATCTTCATATTTGTTCAGTATTTATTGTAAGTTTAGTGAGAGGAATTATTTCACATGCCTTCTATCAGAGTTAACGGCTGTGACAAAAGTATTTACTGCCAATTTTGAGAAGTTTTCTGGTCTCTAAGACATAAAGCCATATTATTTAAAGCAAGTCATTTTCACGTTGTGACTGAATTAAGGAAACTATTGAAGAGCGAATTTATTACCATTGAAACTATATCCCGAATTTTCCTATTGTAAGCGTACCCACCCACGCTCTGACGAAATGTCGACGATTGAGTAGGAAAAACAGTGGCAAAAACTAAATTAATGTGATTTTGAATGTCGCCATAATGTAAATTATAAAGAAAAAACATAAGAAAATATCCGAAGGTTACTCATAATATGATTTAGAAAACCATTCAGAAAATTGCTCCTTTAAGTCAATTAATTGAAACCTTTGAAGAGAATTATGATGGAGAATATTCATGATGGAGATGTTATGGAAAATATGTCAAGGTTGAAACGTCTTAGAGAAAATATTCAGTTGCTTAAGTAATAAATGTCCCCGGAGATATCATAAGGCAGGTAGGTCAGACATGACATCTCTGCTGGTAATTTTGTTCTCCGTGGTTCTTACCACACATCATCATCTCCCGAGCCTTTTCCCAACTATATTGGGGTCGGCTTCCAGTCTAACCGGATGCGACTGACTACCAGTGTTTTCTTTACCCATGCATACACTTCATAAATATAAGCGTGTTAAAAAGAGAAATTATTATCATGATTGACTCGAAAGCAAAAAGCAATGTACCTTTATTCCTAGAGTTAAAAGTGCCATCAGCCTGCAAAGAGTATCATATAAAACAAAAGAGGAATACAAACCACCTTCTCAAATTACATGCCCATCTAAATAGGCCATAGCTATAGAAACAACAGAAGGTGTTTACGCAAACAAAACAATGAAACCAGAGTTCAGATGTTGGTCATAAATTGTGTCTAACGTCTGATGGTGATAAATAAGTACCCAGTCAATTCAATTTCTGACTTGTTTTGTAAACTGTGGTCATCCATGGGGGTTTGTTTGCCTTGTGCACCATAGTGGCCTGGTTTCTTCATTTTAATTGACGTTTAGTACTTTTGTGGGTTGGCATTATTTGGCTGTAAGAAGGGCTCACGTAGAAAGACATTTAATAGAGAGTTGTAGTGCAGAACAATATTGTGTTTCGATCTTATGTTTTCCTAGTAGTTTGAGGTCAGCTATAAAAGCGTGATTTTGAGAAAAACAGCCGAAACATTAGTAGGTATTTATGCTCTCTCCTGCTGCACCCATCGTGAAAGGAAATATTCTGAAAACTTTTCGCGTTTTGAATAAAATATAGTGACAAAGTAATAGGAACATCATCCATCATCACTTAGGAACATATTAATGCTGAAAGCACTTCTTCGAGATTCTATTTTTTTGTCTCCGTTGCATCACCATATAGATCATCACCAGATAGATATTTCTTTCAGATTTTCAACAGTCCATATTCGAATCATTGTCCTTCAAGTAGACCAACGATCTACATAACCGCCACGTGGCACATGAGCACACAATTTCATCAAACATTAAACCAGCATTCGTCCCTTTTTCAATTTGCGAGACACTTTTATTTTATCTGTACTGTTTCCTTTGAAGATTTTCCAGTATATTTCTTCCACTCCAGCTGGTAGTTTATTGATTTAATTTCTTTCACGAGTTCAAGACTTGTTTATTTTAATTTCTCCGTTGAATATTATTTATTGAGGAAAGTTTTCTTTGCTTCATTGTCAAGGTCAACGAGAATAAACTATACGAAGCATGATTTAGGAAGATAAAGTTCATTTTAACCCTTATATTTTCCGAGAAAAAAAAATTATCTATATTTATTCCACTTACTTACTGACTTAGCAGTAAATACAGCTTTTATATAGCTGAATAACACAATATAGGCTACTTTTAATTTATATGCGAGAAGTAGATCACTCAGGACGATAGCGAAACCACAGGCGGAACCTAGTCATCTATAAAAAAGATTACCTTATGCAAAGATTTATTCGTACAAAACACTTCATTCTGGACTATTGAGCCAACATAATGGTTATCCATGTTTCCTGTAAACTGAAGAGTTGGACCATTCATAGTAAATAACACGTGGTAAATATTTAGCCGATCACTCGCGGGAACCGTAACCTATCGGACGAGAGACATACACCAGTCAGATTCACTGGCCTCATTCAATATTTTACACTGTTTTATAAGATTTAGGAACAATTTAAGAAGAGTATCTAGACTAAAAGGAAAAGTTTTTCAGGTTTTCTTGTAACCATTTAAAAATTTCGTCTACGTATACCAACGCAACAGGATGACATAATTCAGTTGTCCAAACGAGTCAAATAAGTTTACTTTAAATCTGGGAAGGTACTATAGCTTAAAAGCATTTTGCCAATACATACCTAAAAAAACCTTATTCATATACCTACCTACTTCAAAACTGACCGTCGAAAGATGCAAAATATAAGAGTCTAATCTGCCATATCCCTAATTAAAAGGAGCAAATAGACAGCTTTAGCAAAACAAGTCAGTACCTACCTATCTATACCTAATTGCAATCACGAATGCTACTCAAAGCGTGAACTATTTGTCTAAAGTACTAGACGCATACGTAATAATTATTCCGAATATATTAGTTACAACGCAAACTCATAATCAACAGCTATTCATATAAATTTACATAACTTGATTTCGTTTCGATTCAGTCGCTCCATGTGCTTCTGCTAATAATTACTTAGCTAGACTCTAGAATTAATTTCGATCCAGTAACTTTGTGCCTACATTTCTTTGACATAAGAAACACTTAAATAAAGGTAAAAGGTAAAATAAAATGGAAAATATTAGTAATATTGCAAATTGAAAATTAGAGATATTTAATTAGGAAAATTTCCATATTTGCGTTATGTCTAGTCTAGAAAACAAATATCGGTAAAAGGAATTTGTATGGTAGAAACAAAGTTTACATAGATAGTTTGTGAATTCTGTCTGTCACTGACAACCCTCAATATTCAATACACAAACATTAGACTTTTATTCTTCGTAATTTTCAAGTGTGGAAAAATTCAACATCTTGATCCAACCACTCAAATCCATCATTCTAGCTCTGACCAATCGCCCGGCCTTGGCGAAACACCTATGAGTGAACACAACAACAACCCATTCACACGTACTGGAGCGAAAGCCACATCATAATGCCCAAATCCCCTTCTCACGTATCAGAGTAACCTTTAACGCTATCGTCATGCGTTGGCTCCACACTGGGTGACTAATTCCTTGGCCAGCTGCCAGTAACTCGACCTATATACTCGCCTGAAGTCTTCCTACTAGTACACCCGGCCACCGCCGAACTAATTAGGTTATGATTTTTATTTCATAGCTTTATATGGGGGGAGGGAAATTGGTTAATTCGAATGTAAGTATGAGTTCTGGAAGAGGGAAGACGTCATCAATGTGACAGCGATCGTTTAATTGCGATAAATCTTCCTATTTTTTTTTCTTACTCAGTGATTAATTGCAAGAGTAGTTTTTACGTTATATTTTTTTATGATTTCAATCAGCGCCAGGTTTCGAACCTTTTTTTATCAATTCTGCTATGGAGTAAGACTTTTTTTTTGTTAAAAGGAACTTTTTGGATACTTCTTGATATATGAACAAACGCAATAGCGTTTCATTCCAGGTAAGATTGAAGTTTTGTCGATGTACGATGTCTAGTTTAACCAAAAACTCGCTTCGCAAAGAGAGTAGATAATAATCGCATGTCCTGTCTTTATAATCTGTATACACAGCTTCATCTATGCCAGTTGACAAGATTGCAATTCAGATTTTAGACATTAATTTTCCTAAAAATTTTACTACAACTGTCACAAAAATTACCCCAGGTAACAAAATAATATGACTAAATTGAACAATAAAATTCAGCAAAACACCCAGAGTTCAATGACAATTCCAGGTCGTACCCATCTTCTTGTGCCAGGCAAAAGAGTGATTTATCTAGGTCAAGACAGGAACACCGATGTCTCGCCAATACAATGTTAGCTGTAACAAATGATTGGAAGTCTAACATCTGAACATTTGTCTTATGGACGGGTCACGCCTACTGACTTGAAAAAGTCATTATGGTATTGCAGAATGGAGGTGCTCAATCATAGTTGTCTGTAGTATGAAGAAGACTTTTGACGTGTGGTTATAATCATTTTAGTGTAACTACTTATAAGTTAGGTATGAACTTGAGTGCGTTTGAAAGGGAATTTAATGTGGTAGATTGTTGTCAAATACCTTTTCAGGGTGGTTGATCAGTATCAAAATTACTTTGTAATTTAGAAAAAAATATATGAGAAAGATTAGCTTTGGAAAATTCAAGCGAGATGAAATCATTGGCTAAGACTTTGTCGGGTTTTTCAGAGTTTTTCAAGATCACCCCAACATGATGTTTACACAGTTGTTGCATTAATGTTGTTAACATTGCATCAACACATTCAATAATTATAATCTTTTGTTCTTAAAAACAGAAGACAAAATGCACTACAATATATTCTTGAAAGAAAATCTTTAATGACTCAGAGGAAAATTGTAAAATCTTCAATGAATTAGGGAAAATTGTATTGTATTTCAAAATTGCTATTTATTTTACATTCTTTTTATTTTAGTTTAGAGATTTTTTGCACTAGATGGTAAATATAATTTGTATAATTTATTTAATTGAATATTTCAACGAAGTTAGTACCTACGAGTGACTGAAGCGATGTACGTTACGAGTATGAAAGACTGGTCGGCGTCATAGTTACGCACACAAAGACAAGTGGGCGGGGCTTAGCGTCGCGTGCGCACCCGACAACAGCCGGCGCCCCAGAGTACAGTCAACTAGAGCTGTTGTTTCAAGAGTAGGATTTCGTAACGTTTTTTTAATTTATGTTACAGTTTCCTGAAGGAAATGTATGTAGTTCATCGGTAAAATTATTATTGTATAGAAATAAATTGGATGTGTCAAATTGTGAAACTTCATTAGAACTAATTGGTTACAAAAGACATTTGTAAATTTTATTATGTGCCTACAATTTCATGGAAAACTGGGATAACTTGCTTATCCAAAAGCATATCTAATTACCGAAACTACAGGCAATAACAAAACTGAAGTATTTGTTTAATTACGTTTCTCAGTATTCGATAATCACTACTGACGAGTACAAGAGAGAACAAAATTCTTTTTTTTTCTACTAAATTAATGAAGTGTAATTACTCAGTAATACACAATTGCCAAATTTTGTTTCGATCCAATTAAAAATGTGTAATTACTCTGTAATAATAAATTAATTAATCACAATCGAACATGTTACAGATTTTTGCTGTTCACTGTATAGTGATCTGCGCCAACGCAAGCCATATACGGGGCGTCGTCCCCTCCACGCCACCCGCCCTCCAACACTGTTTGGCTCACGTTTCGACATAGACTAAAATTACAGACAAGACATTTTCAGTAGGTTTTTAGCGTCGTCACCCTGTTGGATATTTTTTCAGGAATTGATTTCTGATGTTAGTAATATTTAATATTTTTAATGCAGGACACCAATTTAAATGGTTTTTATTTTATAGTAGTTAAAAATATTTTTAATTATACTATTTTTTCTTGGTGAAAGAGAAGGAAAACATCTCGAGGAAACCTGGACTATGTAGTCTGGAAATCACATTGAACAAGTCACCAACCCGCATTGAACAAGCGTGGTGATTAACGCTTAATCCTTCTCCGTGTGAGAGGAGGCCCGCAGTGGGACGATAAAAAGGCTGTAATTGTAACAGTTTCTTTCTAGATTTTGAGTTTTCATTGCAACTAGCTTGATATTTCTAAAGAGATTTTAAAAGGCCAATTCAAAAAAGGAAAAATATGAGTTTGAGAATTTAGCCGGCTATAAAATTAAACAAATATTGCAATTGGAGTAAATAAAGCTTTTCAGCTCTTGAAACCAGACGAAAAACTACGTACTATATTTTGCCTACATCCCCATCTGACGCTACATAATCTATGTTGCGTCCGCGCATGTTTGTTTACACGGCAGCCGCGGTGCATTTGTTTTTTCTCAACGCGCGGTGTAGTGACTTGGCTCACATCATACAGTTGAGTACATCGAGGTTTCTTACTACACATCATTCTGAAGGATAACAAGTTTAGAAATCTTAGGAAAATAGGTTCTAAATTGTTAGAGTATGTTTTTATGTGTTGCAGTATGATTTACGAGGTATTTTCGCTTTTCTAGGTATTAGTTGGTCTATTGCGTTAATATTGTATGTTTGGTCTGAGTATACAAAGATTTTTCCTACTGCATTTTACGTCGTCCAGTAAAATTGTGTTTCAAAAGCATCTTTAACAAACATGATAGAGCTGTCATAGATTAGTCGTAGATACATTTATTTTATATCGCAATAAATGCATAATTAGGTACTACCTCATCTGCTAATAAGGTCAAATAATTTAGGGCAATGGAAGTTCAAATATTAAACGAAAACAGTTTTACAGACCACATCCTACAGCCACTGTATTAGTTAGGTAAACCTAAAAAATATAGTAGAAACAGCAACCCATCCAATCCCCGAACTCAGTATATAATCTGCAGGTATATAACAACTGCATTGTTTAGTAACCAATGATGTTGTTGCTACAGTTCATTGCACTGCAAACAGTTTACTTTAGCCAGTCGTTATATCGTGTTAGTACATAATGTACCGATAATGGTATGTCTTAATGTCATTATTTAATTTGTTCATTTTTAATAATACATAGAGACTGAATGATTTTGGAGGTTGAATGCTAAAGCAATTGTATAGTTGGAGTCAATCAAGAAAGGCACTGTTATTGATGGCAAGATAATCAAAGGTTATTTCAGGTAGATTTTTAGCTCATAAGAGACCCCTAAACCGCTAAACTAATTGCTAAAATTCAGTCACATTATATATAAAACAATGAACTTAAATTCGCTTTGCAAGATTTGGCTGAAATAACTTTAAAACTTTCATAAAAGCATCATGGATACACGCATGGAACGCAAAAATAATAGAGTCATCACTAACTTTCAAACACAATTTTACCTATTTTCGAAATAAATAAAGGTAAGTAAGTTCCAACACAAGAAGGGACTATTTGTTTTGACGTAGATCCTTTTACCGTCTCACAATGGGTACTATCCCACATCACTGCCAGATAGTTTTCACGTCAAGAAATGACAATACATTCAATAACTACTCATTTCTCACGGATTCTAATATTGATCAATCCGCACTAATATTATTAAGCTGAAGAGTTTGTCTGTTTGCTTGAACACACCAATCTCAGGTCAGATTAAAAAAAAAACTTTCAGGATTAGAAAGCCCATATTGATCAATCTATACTAATATTATAAAGCTGAAAAGTTTGTTTGTTGGTTTGCTTGAACTTGAACACACAAATCTGAAGCAGTACAGGACAGATTGGAAAAAAATCTTTCAGTGTTAGAAAGTCCATTTATCGAGGCAGGTTATAGGCTACTTTTACCTAGGTGCATGGAGTAGTCTCAAGAAGCGGGTGGAACCGCTGACAGAAGCTAGTTGCTTGATCATATTACTTACTTATAAATATTAAGCATAACCTTCTGTAATCGATATCCTTGCAAGAAACAGCTGTGTTAATAACTTGGGTGTTGTATTATATTTGTTCGCTCTGGTAATATAAGATTGTATCTAGACTTTGGGGTCTTTATTAAACGTTACATTTCAGTACGAATTTATTCATAGAAACGGCTATATAAGAGGTTTCTTGATATACGAGTAACTTCAAAACTGTATACAAATTGGCCCCATCATACTGCACAAACTCACTTTAGAAGGTTTCCTGCATCAGTGAGAGAATCGCATAGAATAAGTTAAATAATGGCTCAATTGTTCACACATTTATCTTTAGTTAAGTATTATTAGATTTTATTATATGGCTAAGACTAATTTTCACAGCACAAGTGTATGATTAAGATGTTACGTCATATTTTTCCGCGTTTATGCAATTCTCTTTGCCCCGCGGGCCGCCGAATGGCGAATCTCCCAAAATTTTAAAACACGTGGATGTCCCACAGCTAACGCAATTCCAACAGGAGTACAGGACGAGCCTTTCGTCATCTCCGTCGACGTTTCGTCATTACGAGTACCTAAGCACGTTGAGAGAGTTGACGTATGACCAACAACTTGAAAGTTCTAAAGGGATTTTTACCGCAATCTTACAAAAACTTTTAAGAGGTGACGAAACAGTTAACAGACGGGGGAAAAATTTGGGAAATTTATGAAACGTGCTGTATCAGTTTCAGGTAGGATTGTGACGCAGAAAAGTTTAAAGTGACGTACAATTTAGAAGTTTCTTAAAGATAGCACGTGAAGAAAAAATTTATGATTTTTTAATGAAAAGTTAATAAACACAAGGTTCAAGTGAAAGTAGAAATGGAAAATGAAAATATTTTAGTATGTTATTTCCAGATTCTCCTTGTCACGTGACCAATTGTTTTAATTTTACTAATCTTTTCTCGTCTGTTTCACAACAGTCATATTATAATTAATTTAAATATCCCCAATAATTTATATAATACATCATTATAAAGCTCACAAACCAACTTCGCAACATGTAATGAAAACTAAACCCGCCAACCCTACTCAATCTGCGCATACGCAATGTAATACGATACGCGCGCGCTTTCCCTATACGGCTGTAATGGCCGACGTTGACCAATCACAGCCGTCCTCTCGCCTACCACATTGTTGTGTAATGCTCATACTTTGCTCTATGTAATCGTTACCGTTCTATTTTTAAATATGATTAGGTAGTGGGCATTGAAGGGATATTCGTTATGAAGGTACTTTTGATTTTTTTATTTAATATGTTGTTTCAGTGGCATGTATAGCTACCTATGTGTAAGTTATGACGGTACTGCCTCGTTGGTCTAGTGGTCGCAAGCGCGACTGCTGTGTACGAGGACTCGGGTTCGATTCCCGGGTCGGTAAAATCGCTTAGTACAGATTAGAATCTCTCACGAAGCAGCCCGGAGCCTGGAAATGGTGATTGATACACCCGTGCATCGAGAGCACGTAAATGTTGGTCCTGCGCCTGATCTCTCTGCGGTCGTGTCGGACTGTCTATCCCATCGGGCTATGAGAGTGAAGGAATAGTGAGGTCATCTGTGTCCGCGCAATTGTTTGTGCACTAAAATATATCCTGCGCAGTTGGCTAATCTCATCTCTCGTCAATGAAATAACTTTATATTCAGTGACGTGTATATTTATGTTTAAGTTACGGCTGAAGCCCGAAGTGCGGCTACACCTTATTCTACCCGTGGCTATAGTAAGGAGTATCCTATTAATTACAGTGGTGCGTCTAACGTAATGGGCACTATGGGTATTGTATCCTCGTGACGTCACAATATTTCGTCTCATTATGTACTCCCTTATTTTTGAAGAAACATTGTTTTTACTCATGATTGTTATCCTACTTCAACGCTAATTGTTATAGCTATATACTTGTGTAGGTATCTATATGTACTTTAATAAAAACACCCCAACAAATAAAAAAATGCTCGCCTCGTGAACACGATTTCAATAAAATCCAACAAGTACGTGACTACGACTACTTGTATTTAAGTAGGGTGTCTAACTTTACAGTACAATTACGTCTCGAATTGAAAGTACAAGGTCATAGCGCACTTTCTTTGAAATAGGATTAGACTTTCATGGAAGCCGGGTGACTGTAATTTCAAGCTAATAACTTTAAATTCACCGGAATGAGTCTACGTATTAACCCTATGCGTGTGGAAGACTTTATTGCTGAGCTTTCCCCAAGTATTCCTTTATTATAGGGTTTTTAATTTACTACCAAAACTACAAACAAAAGATATCAAAACAAAACACAGCCGATTAACAGATCAGTCTGTTAATTAGACCCAATAGAACTTCCCAAATTCCGACTTCAATGCAATCGAACCGAGATCGAATAACCGTAAATTCTTTAGGAAAACTGTGCCCACCCTACTTCGAGGGCTTAGTTGCGTAGCTACCAGTCCCCCTCCCCCAAACCCCGGACCCCGGCGAGAGCTCCATCCGGGGTAGCCACTTGTTGATCACCCGGGAAAATTAGCGGGAAAACCCAGACAACAAAGTTTTTTTTTTTAAAGGTAGTGAAAGGAAAACGCCTTGTTTTAAGGCGCTTTGTAAGTTTATTCTGAACTTGACATTAGGAAATGGAAGAGGAAATTGTGGGAGCAAAGATGTTTGTCTATACCTTTGAAAATGAAAGAATATAATTTCAAAGATGGGTAGTGGTTTACTGTTGCTTTTGTTGTACACTTGGTTAGATTTGTTTTCGAGGAATTTTTATCACAGGAAGAATGCGCACAAAAACGTCATTAACCAAAATACTTCAATATTTTGCAAATGTGTTATGGCATCTTAATCCGATTGTATTCTCCTTAACAACATGTATGGTCTAAAACACCCTTCATACATTGTACTACATACCAGTAAAGGCCATTCCCAATATTCAATCCGTTCTTCTTAGTAGAGATAGGAATTTGACATAGCTTGTACGGAGCTAACGTAAACCTCTATCTCTTGTTAGTAAATCCACAGATAGTTTGAATATGGGAACGACTGTAAGAAAATACTAGATAAGCTATCTCCAGATGGCCCGACATTCCAGGGTTGATCGGCAACTAAATCTTTAGCCGTCTCCATTTCTAATTAGACTTTCTTCACAAATACGCCCACTACGTAACTTTCGACATCGGATCGCAATCAATAGGATGGAACTTACTTACACTTTATATGGTACTCGAGAGACTCAATTTATCGTAAGTACATGCGACGGCAAAAGTGTATTAACACAATTAGTGATATATAAAATACCTGAATACTAAAATCCGAATGTTTTAGAAGAAAATAACCTGTGATATCAGAGATTTAAAATATTCGCTGAAAACAGCTTTTGCATTTGATATTTTAGAGACTAAACGGTCACCCAACAGTTGTCCCGGGGTTGGCAGATAGTTTTCAGTCGGTCTGATTCCACTTGATCGTTGTAATATGCGTACTACCTTTCATGTTCATACTGATTTGTGAGTAAAATAAATTGTTCAAGTATTTTGCAATTTTGTGTATGTTCATACACTTTTGTAGCTGACTGTACCTAAGTAACGTAAGTGAATGGCACTTGTTACCGTTTTGAGTTCGTGTAACATAAAAATATTCTCGTATTTTACAATAATAGGAAGGTCAAAAGTCACGATCTAATTAGCTCGATTGTTGAATGTTTTGCAAACACTTGAGAAAATAAAAGTACTTATTTTTCTTATAGAAAGTATTTTTTTGAATCAAGAAAAATATTACAATTTTATAAGCCCGATTAATTTATATTACCACGAAATAAACTGTAATGATACGAAACCAGAGATTTTGCACTTCTAGGTAAAATTAAAATTGGTAACTTGGTAGACTAAGATTTTTGAGAACAGTGAAATTAGCGTAATAAACCCTATCTTGCAAATTCTAGCAAATCATCCAATAAATTGACAGTAACATCTAGCACCCACATCACAAAAATAATCTACACAGTTTCATACGTAAACTTGACAATTAGACTGCAAAATATCCTACTACCCACACAGTTAGTAATCCTTAGAGAGTACCCGGGACCCAAAAATTTTGGTAAAGTGTCCGAGCCCTCGTAATCCAAAGTACTTGGGCTGAAATATTCATCGCAAGGTCAGAACTCGTTGATTCGAACTTATTATATCGATTTTGTATGTGCCGGGCAAATTGGTAAACCATTTCCATGTTTTGAATTTTTTGTAGCGGCTACACACATTATATTTTTTTTCTTAAAATATTTTTTTATGCAAGTGGTTATGGCATTGAAATAAGTATACAATCTAGAACAATATAGTACTACTTACTGATTTTTTTGTGCAGTTGACAACTGTCAATTTTCAACGAAAAATTGCATTTTTTATACCTATTTTACTCACAGAACTGTCAACTGCACCAAAAAAGGTTTAGAGTAATACAATTTTAAAATTCGAACCTTTACGACGTCACATTCATAAACATAAAGCTCCTATCCAGCCAGCATGTAAAACTATTAAAAAGAAAAAGAGTCGCACCTCTTTTAATAAAGGCATATTTCAGCAGATTCCCTTTGTGATATTCCACGTTTTTGAATTGAGAACGCTTTGGTGAGCTGAACTAGGATTTATCCAAGGTAAAGAGGAGCGATAGAGCGAAAGCATAAAGCATTTTAGAAATTCTTGAGCCGTTTGTTGTGAATCGTGACTGCGTAGGAAGGATTCAGAATAATAAATTATTTATCTTTCATGGAATAGATTCTTATTTTATTTACATAAGATTATTGTTGTTTTTTTTCTGATATTAATATTTATAAGTTCTGACAGACAAATTACGTTAAGAAAATCAGTAACAATTTTCACGTTACTAAAACTTTGAAAGAAAAATATATAAAATTCAAAACAAAAGCCTTAACAAATTACGGTTGGCGCATAAATAATAAAGTCTACACAAACGACTAAGGATGTCACTTTTACGAACGCTTACAAGACAGTTGTACAGTTCAAAGGGGTTTAATCGCCGTAATAACACGTAATTTACATAAAAAATTACGAGAACTCACGATATCGATGCAGTGCACTGTTCAAGATTATTTTACAATGAATAGGATATTGGATAATGAGGAGGTATAAGTTTTATAGAGCTTTTTATATTTTGCACTTATTTAAAGGGTAACCACTTGTGTGTTTTTTGTTAAAAATCTGTAATGTGGGGCGTATTTTATTAAATGGAATAGAATAGATTCCTTATTGTACTCTAAAATGACAATAAATATATGTATAATATAAAGAACATGTACCTAATGCAATAAATAAATATTTGTCGCTAAAACGCATAATTACATATATTGTGCGTAAATTTTAGGCATAAATTATTTATCCAAGCTAACTGAATTTATAATCACAAAACATTCCAACTCTTCCGATTTCAGAATTTTCATTCTAAAAAACTGTGTAAATACATGAAACTTTTTAATTATATCAGTGTTGAATTTAGTCAAGGCAAAAATTCTAATTTTAAACATCTAATAAAGACTCCACGTACTCTTTCAGTTGTCTTTCATAATAATATTCAACCTTCTCTTTGTAATAAAATAAATAAGTTTATTAAAATCATTTTGTATGTTTTTCTTTTGGGTCTTTATTATGTCCACTTACCAAGGGTTATCGGGTTGTCCGGGTAACTGAGTTGAGGAGATCAGATAGGCTGTCGCTCCTTGTAAAATACTGATACTCAGCTGCATCCCGTGAGTCTGGAAGCCTACCCCAACATAGTTAGCAAAAGGCTCTGGAAATGGAGATGATTCATACCAGTTTATTGCAAAAAATATAACAATTATAATTAAAAAACTTTTGCCTTTGAAGTGGTGAGACACGGATAGAAATTGATTATTGAAATCCGAACCCATTTTCAATCACATCATAGTAGAGCATTCTCCATTCAAAAAGAGTACCCGCACACTGCTACTTAACAGTCGGCCGACAGTTGACCCGATGGTTGTCATATTTTTTTGTTAAAAGCAAAAGCCTGTTCTGTAATACAGGACTAACCTTCATCAGACACTATAGTCTCTATGTTCAATGCAACTTAATGCAAATGTAACCAATGTGTTTGATGATGGGAAATAAATAGAAATTGATTGATTGATTCCAAAGTTTTCGGTCAGTTTGATACCGACTAAATACCTGATCTTTGTAATGTACGTACAACTATTCATCTTCACACTGATTTATGAGTCCAAACAAACTATCGGCCGACCAAAAGTTTGCAGTGTTATATACTTACAGATCAACGTTTATACGTCAAACATTGTTCTACAAGTAAACCTTCAAATACAAGTAGTTATAAACTCAGAAAATTAATATATCCTCACATTACAGAGTTACGAAACCGTTTCACTAATTAAGTAACTTTCGAAGCAAAGTTCTAAACACAGCGATCAATTTAATGAACACGGGAACGTTTGAACATTTAAATTAACTTGGAATTGGAGAAAAATGGCCCAATTAATTTCCAATTGTTGGTGGAAAACTCTTTTGTATTTGGTTTAAATCGTAATCGCATTTTGGTTTGTACTGCCTACTTGTAAAGTTTTTGAGAGTTAAAAATAAGTTTTTTTTTGTTGTTTTGGTGTCACTAAGGAAATATGGCGTGCCAGAAAAATATATGACTATCGCTCATACCGTCTTGCACTTTTTCCACCTGTCTGTAATAACTTGTATCAATGTGTGCGTTAGTTAGTGCCTATACATTTTATTGTTCTTCAATATGTACGTCATTCTACTGTGAAAATGAAAGCAATTCTCTCCAAGGATTGCCATTTACCTTGAGGTCTACTAAGATCTCAAACTTGGTGGCAACTAACACCCGTTTCCAATAATGAAGCTATCTTTGGTTTAGCTTACTAGCTAAGGGTATCTGACATAACTTTTATAGGGCTTATGTCAAAATCTCCAGTTAGTAAATCAAAGATAGATAGAATATTGGGACCGTTAAACAACAAAACTATTAAAGTATCTACTACTTGAAAGCATAAAGCGCTCAATGCTTTCTTATGTTGGTAACAAAATACTTTCAGTATAAAATCCTAATCCGTCTAAGGGCGCCCACACGCATTTACTAAAGCCTTGCTTGTTTGATGTACTTAAGTAGGTATGATTGGATCGTTTAAATATTTTTTTCGATCCATCTAAGATTTTAATATACGGTTTATCTGATAAGACTGTGAATGGCCTAGTATTTACGCAATACGCCTGGTATGCACTGGGGAGCAATAAGTCCTAGATTTCATTTTAGGATCGAGCATCGGGTAGTAACGTTGAATTTTATTATTTTAAAGAGCAGTACATATGTACTATACCTACTACATTATGTAATAATCACAATCCAAGTCAGAATATGTTTTGTTCACATTTTAGCATAATTAACACGCTTTTTTGGTTCTTTGCTTTTACAGCTTAAAGCGAACTTGTAAAATAAGGAGGGTCTAAAAATACTATCTCTAACCAGGTCTATTTTTATCAGATTTTAAGTTTTCATTTAGATATCGATTTCGATCGTTGTATTGATTGAAAAGTATTTCCGATTTACAAGACTTTACAGGGGCAAATAAATTCAAACGCGGATAATAATTAAAACATATGAAACTTCATATTGTTTATTCTCACAGCAACACGTTTTTTGGACCACAATGAGCTCACTACCCCACTCCTGTTCTTAAGTCATCTCTATAATCTGTTTGAACTACAGGATATTTCACGATAACGTCTCATTCACGTTTCAAATGGACCACTTATGCTCAAGAGTGCAGGTGCGCCGGCGCCGAAGCGGCGTCTTTGTCGGCTGCCGAACTTTAACGAACGAACACGAGTGGCGTAAGTGGGGGGTATGACCTTAGTTTTTTTGGTATTTGGTGGTCTTAAAATTAATTGGTGGTAGGTATTCATTTTATTTTTCATTTTAAAATTCAATAATTAGCCGTTTTTGAAAAATTGTTTAAAAAATATACAGCTACCTATTTAGCGAGTTATTTTAGACACTAGTTTTAGTATTCTTCATATCAATTAAGAGATAGACAATCGTATGTACCACAAAGTAAAAATATTCACCTAGAAAGTAAAATAACTAATTGTCAAACATAATAAAAAAGAATTTCCTAGGTCTAAATCGGTTATTTAAAAAGAACTAGGTAAATATGGCTTACATTTTAATGATCGCCATAGACAAGCTTTGCACAATTTCCAAAGAGTTCCTGACTAGATTGCCCTCTCTTTACGGCTTCCTTTGCAAGCTTTGACTTGAAGGAGATCGAATCTTCAAGTAATTTGCTATTAAAGTTATTAAATGGCTCGGTATATTCTGCACTAAAATTAAATGTAGAATATACTTATTTTTTTACCTGCGTTTTTTCTCACTCAATGCAAATTATAGCGACTAATAACTAATTAAAACAGGATTAATAAGTGTTTTGTTAATTTAAGAATATTAAACACTAATTCTACGAACACGTATAATTTTCTCTAAAGAAAACAATGTTATTTCTATGACATTGGCATAATGTCAATATATCATCATCATTACCCTCCCGTTCTCTTCCCAATTTTATTTCTGGTCGGTGCAGCATGTTTTCTTCCACACTCTTCTATCTGCCGTAATCGCACCAGTAACATTATATCTAACCATATCAAGTGTCTATAATATATCTAATAGAAAAATCCAACAACAAGTCAATCAAACGACAAATCTCTACAAATCAGGCGCGTCACGAATGAAATATTGACGCGATTAAAATGAAATGAAGGCACTCGATGTGATTGCCCTCAAATATTCAGTGTGGCAATCCTCCGCTATTACCGATTTCTGATACCGGTTCTACGGGCTTAATGCATCGTCATGGATTTTGGTTAGTTAAAGGTAACACAAAAAAGATAAAAGGTAATTTATTTTCTGAAAATATGGGTAGGTATATGTTTACAAAAAGTTGTTAAAATAATAATCAGACGAAAGTAAGATGGTTTTCTTTTACTAGCTTATGGAGGGCAAAGGAGTAGTATGGATGGAAAGCGACCTACAGGTAGACCAAGGAAAAGGTATTGAGAAGATCTGGATACTGTCCTTGCCGATTGGCCACAGCACGCTTCCGACAGAAGAAGTAATGGAGGGCCTTTGCCCAGGTAAGATTTGAACATCTTTGACATTTACTACGAGTTAGGAGCTACACTGTTCAGATATAAAAGAAGACCCAGCTGCGTCAAAAACAAATTGGTATAAGGGCAGAATGAAGATGAGTCCACGTTATTAAATCAAATCAAATCATCTTTATTGTCAGGCATCAAAGGCCCATAGATAAATACCTTAAAACTAGCATACATATGTTATACGAAAATTGTTAGTAAATAAAACTTTAAATTATGTTAGTAGCACTTCACTTATGCACTATGTCACTGTGCGGTCCTGTGACACTTGTCCGCGGAAGCGACGGAAGCGACGGAATCGGACCACGTCCTGTGGCCAGAAGTTTTCGTCCAACACGAGGTGCAGGAAACACGTCGGTATTCGCACCACTAACGCCTTGAAGTTGACGTTATGGCGCGACTCCAGCAGCTGCACTCTCGGGGCGTACTTCAGCTTCTAAAAAAATTAAAGGGTGTCCTGCACTATGATTGCCTAGGAAAAGAAGCGTAATATTTACACGTTTTAAACTACATTTTTTCATTTTTGTTTACCGACACAAAGTAGATGAAGCGTATAAGAAGTGTCCATTATAAAAATAGCATTTCAAGTGCCGGTAAGCACGGCATGAAACTTCATGGGTCAGCGACTAATGTTCAGTGCGCGTGAGATGGTTGCTCCTTCATCGGTATATATGTACGTAAGTGTGGGTATATAGGTAGGTATATGTATATGTGTGATGGGGGGTTATATACTGCCGTGGTAAAGCGTGGGTATGTATATTTATATGTAATTTTTTTTGGTATTATAAAGCTGAAGGTTTTTTGAGTGAGCTAATCTTAGAAACCATTGAGTGGATTTGAAATTTCTTTCATTGTTAGATAGCCCATGTATTGAGAAAGGCTATAGAGGTACTTTAATCTAGGTATCTACGCAGATATTGCGCTTGAAACGCGAGTGCTACCACTAGTGGAAGCTAGTGTTTTAATAAACTTAAAAAGAAATAGTGTTCAGGTACGCAATACAGGAACTTGACGTTGAGGGAAAGACAACTACATTAATGACAGATTTTAGGAACAATTCAAAAGTTTCAGAGATACAACGTTACTTTAACATTTCATTGATGGCTTCGGTGAGTTAAAATAATGTTAGCCTTCGATTTTAAAGCAAATAATTTTAGTACTGTGAACTCGTAATTTCAAATATACACTGAGACAAAATTAGTTGATCAAATTTAACGGCAGCGTAATAAAATAGACCTACAATTGTCAAAGCAATTATTTGAGCCAAACGGACCTTAACAATATTGCCGTAAACGGTACGTTGAAGATTGATACTAATTACTTACTGTGGTAAATTCCACTATTATTACTTGTATAATTATATTGTATATGCTACTGTAAATTTTGATTAGTGTATAATCAAAATTGATCACTGTGTGTCCCTTAGAATTAATTCGTAGCAGGTCTACGGTCAGTTGCTACGAGCGGCTACGGGCTACGACACGTAGGCTATTATGAATTTGTACCTATTGGACAGAATCCTTTGAAAATACTATCTATTTTAAAATGTTAAGAAAATCGACACATTTTCATTTATGAATGTCATCATCATCTGCCTAGTCTTTTTCCAACTATGAGGGGTCGGCCTCCAGTCTAATCGGATGTAGTCATAAAGTCTGGATGCAGTCGAGTACCAGTGTATTCAACATTGACGAAAACTGGTGTTTTTTAAAACTCGACATTCCTTTTGATCGCAACCTTTTAAGATTATAATGTAACACTTTGTAAGCAATAAATCGGAAACAATGGTAAGCTCTCAAAGTTAACAGTTAAGCCGCCAGGGTGCGCCCGGCGCGACCCGGCATTATCGAGCTCCAGTCGAAATAATATATTTTAGACATATTGTACCCTACGTCTGTTTTGCAAAAATTATAATACAAAAAAATAAGTTCTTTGCTTTTAAGAGTTAGGTTTAGTAGTAAACAAAATCTGTAGGTATTTAACCCGGATTCAGGAAAAATGCGTGGTAAAGTTGCTTTGAACCTAGTAGCAAGGCCTTAGCGGAACATTATGTATTTAGTACCAAACAATACACAAGAAAAAATATGACAAAGACCTAACAAAACCAAAAAATTAACCTAATCATTAAACAAGAAAAAAAAACTGTAAAACTGCAATATATCATGATAACCGTCATTATGTACAAGAAATGTGTTCTCACCGTAATTGATTGACTACCTGGGCCGGGGGTGGCGTAGGCCGGTTGCCATGGTGACGCCCACGCCGTCACCCCGCCCCGCTAGCCCCTCGCTCGCCCTCGCAGCATTGACCCGGGGAACCTTGAACTTACAGCTGATCGACGCGTGTCGCGATCACGAGTACCCGGCTTGAGGTCCTTGTAGATCCATTTGGGTCTACAGTTGATTTTGGCGTTTTTGATTTTGGTGGTAAGAAGTTTGAGCTCTGTTGTTTGCTGCTAGTTTAAATTTAGGGATAAAACTATTGTGAACTAGCAGATAAATTAATGTCCATACATAACATCGCGTCTAGAAAAATCTGTTTAATTTTTAAATCAAAAAATTAAGACACCTAAATTAACTATACAACTAACACTCTAATCCAATTATCCTATCACCAAGAAAAAATGAAATTAACAAAAAACAGAATATAATTTACGTATTTTTCCTGTCTGTACCCCAGCTCCCCCCTCTTTCGGTGGGGGGGAGGGTTCTGACGTCAGCCGTCATGCGAACAGGCACGAGCGTACGTCACATGCATATGAGGCGCTTATTTTTGTTGAAAACCTCTTTTGTTTACCTGAAAACTACCCCCCAGTGGGGTGTCCGAAAAAATGTATTGATTCGATAGTTCGTTGTGTAACTAGTGTTACTGAATTGTTATTTTTTTCGATTGATGTATATTTGGCTGAGATTCCGGTATTTATTTCTTGATTCAATTTATTTTTATAATGAAAGAATATATGTATGGACTGTATGAAAGACGATATGGCTTTAAAGAGTTTCACTTGTGAGATGATGTTAAAAGGCAAGGTGTGAAAGAAGGGGTCGTGCTGCGCTGAATATGATTGGGATAAGGGCATGGAATTGATCATTTTGTACATTATAAAATTGCTATAATAAGCTAGCTTGCAATTAAAACTATCCGGAAATTATACCTAGTACCTTAATAAAAGCAATACTGTGTATAAAAAAATAAAGATTTATCCCTTGATTTCATAAAAGTCTTGACAGACACTATCTCATTTTATAGGTACTCATACATCCCGTCTATGATGCCCTTCAGGTAGCCAAGGACCCCTAGTTAAGGTCACCAGCCTGACGCTGGAGAAATTCCTAGAAAACAATAAGATTTACTTCGAAACATTCAAATTAACTTCAAGTCAAAAACTGATTATCTTTTTCACCCAGGAGATTAAGTTATACTTAAAAACAATTTGCTGATCGTCGAATTTTGTACGTAAGATGGCTAATTTTGCCAGATTTTCGAACATTTTTTTTTTAAATGAAATTATACGGTAACAACTAGAACTTAAATTACAGGTACGCACTCCTATGCTGCTGTGGGTGTGTATATTATATTAAGGCCTTCATCTTCTATTAGTCTCCTGGTTGCAACGAGATCGGTGGTTATGGCGGCTGCTCATTCTATGGTTTTAAAGCGCCCAGACTCAGATGCAGGTTTTATTTCCTCACTCTCATAGCGGAGACGGCACAGAACAGCAGGTTTAATCTATCACCAAATTCCAAATTGTAGGCTGATTTCTGAAAATTTCTTAACCTACGATTTCAGCTAGACCCGCGTAACATACTCCAAACTACGTGTGCAGCAGTCGCACTATGATATTACTCGATCAACGAGATAGTTGATACAAATGTAGCAGCAACACAAAACCCTTTGCAGTCGGGTAAAAGATGAAGAACTAATTTTATGTAAGACCTAATTATAATACTCTATTTCATAATACCTACTCAGCACACATAGAAGTGCACTACCCACATTATTAGGAAATCATATAACACAAACACGTGCAAAGTAGGATATAATATTATGTACGTAGTGACGTCATAGCGAGATTAAATTCTCTAAACGAAAGTGAACCCTGACATTCGAATATCCGTATGTCGTTGATGTTTATATAATTCTACTAATATTGATATGCAAATGTTTGTGTGTATGTTTGTTATTACTCTTTCACCCAAAAACTTAGGGTGCGTCCTCATCTGGGCTAAGGAATGTACTTAGTGTATAGTGGTTGATACCGTATCTGATACGTTACGTGCTACACTGCTAAGTGAGTACCCAGCTCTTGATTCATCTTGACAGTAATACTAGTAGGTAATACCTTTAGCTTAACCCGTTGTATGTCGGAGCGCAGATATACGCGGGACACAATTGATTTTCTATTGTTTTATAATAAGCGATATGCAAGAGGTTAATACGCATATCAGAACTATATACGTATTATGTAGGCTATATTTTATTCATATATGGTAAGGGTTCTTTTGGGGAAGCAGGTGAAACCGCGGGTGAAAGCTAGTTCCAAATACTTCTGTATATAAATGGAGATTTAAATGTTTTGGTGGGTGGACGAGGGTATTATTTGAAAGTAGGTAGATAATACTATGGTTTTATGGATACTCTATGGATTTCAGGACCTGTTGAATTGATGAAGGCCCTAATTTCAGTGATTGCTCATTGATCTATCAAACCGATAGTTACCGTTAGTGTTTTGTTTCTCTGTTATAACAACAGACAATGGTTTAGATATGTTACCGTAAGATTACAAACAACGTTAGATTACAATCTATCTCGAGAGATTGTAAACTGTCGAATTATTGTGAACCGTAACATCTGATTGCAATTTAACGCATTATTTTTCGCTATATTATAATCTATCGATGAGAAATTGTCAAATTGTCAACTGTCCGAAAGCTCTCTCTGATTGGTCAGTCTTTTTGTAAGATCGACCAATCACGACCAGCCGTTCTGTTCCCATGGAGTTCCCGTAGAGTTAGGAATGAAATAGAGGTGTCAGTTAAATAAAATCAATGCTCTTCAAAAATTCTTCAAGTATTAAATTTATATAAAAATAACTCTTATAAAAATACAGTTAGGTATTTTGTCTTCAAATACAAACTAATATTTAAAAATAAAATAAAAGGGGTGCTAATTAAACAGGCTTCTTTTTAATATCATTATTCGCCCCCAAAAATGTATGTTGCCTTCTAAATTACTAAGTCAGCCACAATTAATAAAGCGTCGAGCATCTAAAATCTAAATAATACTATCTTAGCCACGAGTTATCTTCCACTCTAAATACAACTCAGCATGATGGTTATTTTTTTGCATCTAAATTTGTAGCATGCATTCTAACAGTAAACTTCTTAAATACTATTAAATGACATCATAAAAATATTTATTTACCTTCTAATTTTTTAACTCGTACCTACTGAGTTTTTTGTTTAAAATATAACACATCCCATATTAATTGACCCAGCATGGAAGTAAGCATGCAACATGCAGCAAGCATAACTTCTGTCACGGCTCCGGCGCTGCGGGGCTCCGGCGGTCCCATGCGAACTTATCGTCGCAGATGGTTTTCACGCTCACCACCGCAGCTTCGGCTTGCTGGCCGGCTCCGCCCCTCCGCGCCTTCGCGGTTTTGAATTGCACTCTAGGGGTAGGGCAGACAAGACTACGTGGAGTCGGTTTTGCAGCGATTCGTTTTCGTCACTAAGTTCAATTTTTAATACAATTTTTAATTGTGTGTAATTTGAGCCTTAAAAATTAAGTACAATTTTTGATTTTATAAAAAATTAAACCGTCACTTATTTTTGCACGTCAAAGAGCTGTGACACCGGGAGTTGCAAAGAACATTGTCTTTTTTGACGTTCTACCAATCAGCGCGCAAGATGCATTCCGTTCTACGCCAGTTGACAATTTGACCGCTCTACATCGCTCTCGATCTTACAAAAAGACTGACCAATCAGGGAGAGCTTTCGGACAGTTGACAATTTGACAATTTCTCATCGATAGATTATAATATAGCGAAAAATAATGCGTTAAATTGCAATCAGGTGTTACGGTTTACAATAATTCGACAGTTTACAATCTCTCGAGATAGATTGTAATCTAACGATGTTTGTAATCTTACGGTGACAGATACTAATTTAATTCTTCACAAACCTTTAGAAAACAAATTTTAATAAATAATTCCAACAAAAACAATATAATAGCCGTACATACGAATAATGTAAAAAATAAGCAATGGAACACTAAGGGCCTTACTACAAAAACTTTAAACCCTGTTTTACACTTGTCTAATAAAATTTTGGCTGCAAAATGAACCATATGTCAACGTCATAATTTGACATTTTTTTAGACAAGGCATAAGCTGACGTTTAAAAGTTTTTGTGGTAAGACGGTTAATGACAAAAATATCCTCTAAAACTCCGAAGAAAAAAAAGAGAGAGACTTCCTGTGGATTTCCATGAGCTATCCGTTGATTTGCCTACCGGTAATAGAACAAAAATATCTTTCAACAAATTCTCAGATAGATATATTATTGGAATCCGCAGTTAATGACGTCAAACAGCCAGGATAAACTCAGGATATACGCCGGAGCTCCGTCCGCTAATTATTTTCCTAGCGAAATAAGAACAATAAGCTTTTATTCGTAGCTAGGTATATTGTTCTGTTTTTCACCAGTTTTACTCCTAACAAAACTGAAGAGGATTATTTTTCAATAAGACCTTAATTAATTATAACATTTGCTTCAACTAACGTTTTTTTTGGAATTTATTTATTTTATTCGGAGGGATTTTAACATAAAAAACTTAACTTATAAAAAATTATAATTTTACCTACGTTTAATTATCTAGTTACCTAACTCAAATGCCTAACTTTAGAATCGAATACAAAAAACTGAACTGAAAACGAAAACCGCAACAGTTTAAAACAAATTTTAAATTAAAACGGTCAAGTACGAGTCGGAATCGCATACGAAGGGTTCCGTACCATTTACATATCTATAAAACGGAACAATACATATTTACAATAAAAATCAAAAACTATCCTAGGAAAACATTCGTCCCCATCGCTGTCAACTGGGAGCGTGCCCAAGAGGCTGGCAGCATTACCTCGTTGGATCGCCATGATGATTCTTTGTCCGAGGTAATAGCCAGCCTTCTGGTCACGAGAAGCGTCAACCAGCCGCCTAGAAAGATCTTTAAATAGAATGTGGGCATTTGGACCCCACGACCCGAGGGTTTCAACCCCAAACGGTTCGAAAATATAGTTTTAACTATCTCTAGGTTAGATACAAATCTTCTTTCTCATCTTAATTTAAAATAAAATCGAAACAATTTATAAAATTGTATTCATTCGGTTATTCTGTTTTTCCTCATAGCTGTCAGCTCGTACTAGGTACAAAGTAGCTAATGCTTAAAAAAACTGAAAAAAATCTCGTTTATTTTATGGGAACTCGCAAAATATTTATCTACTTCTCGTTTTCAGTAGATATTTGTTGTTAAAGCGGTAATTTTAAAATATCATGTGCGAGATTTTCTACTTTGTAACTATTACGGTTTATAGGAACAGCCTGGTGACAGTCGGACGGATAGACAGACAACGAAGTCTTATTATTTAGGTCCCGTTTTTCCTTTTGGTTACGGGACCCTAAAGAAGAAAAACAAAAGAACAAATACAGCTTCACAGTTGCGATAAGCTTGATAGCAGTTTCCCCACAGTTTAGAAAACACGCAACGCCACGAGAAATCGTACAAATTAATAATTTAAAACTTCACAGTTGTGTTATTGTTGTTATTTTTAATTAGAATTTTCTGAATTTTACATTAAAGAAAAACTTGGTACAAAAGTAAAGTGGGTTTTTCTGAAAATAAAATGTCTCGTACTCACTCTCCCTTCAATTTTGCAATTATTTTAGAGGGTTACGTAAAAAGTTATGTCAATATGTCATGATTCAGGCTGCTGTAACTATTATAATTTAGAAGAAAAAAAAACTGAGATCCCAACAAATATACGTATGTTGTAGGTACCTATATTTTTGTAAATTAACAAAATAAGTAACAAAATTTGTATAAACCTTAATTAACAAGCAAAAAAGTAGGTTTTAGAATTAAAAGCAACTACAACATACCGCAACAACAATCGGCTCTTTACACAAAAACCTGAAAAAGCTGACCTCATTTTAACAAAACTTACTAGTAATACAGAAACTTCATCGAAAGCTGTTAATTATAGTTGCATACAAAGTCCATATGTCAAATTACATATTACAAAATTCTCTTCCGAACGGCCAGTTAATTATATGTTGCAAAATGAGCTTCAGTTACAAGCTGAAGCGAATAGAAATTACAATATTTTGCAACCCGTTAGTGTGCTGCATTCTAATTAATTTTGGGGCATTGACTTGAAAGAAAAGAAAAAGAAAGAAAATAAATTTTATTGCGTAATAAAGGACGCATACACACACATAAAATTAGACTTACCTCACTGACCTACCTGACTTAACTCAAATATGAAATAATGTTGTTCTAATAACTCCCGGGGCATCAAGTATAGGTATCTATAGATATACAAATACTAATGTGTAATCAACCTTAATATATAACTATCCATACTAATATTAATTGTATGTAAAATTAATTATGTCGATCGCGCTTTCACACCTAGATCCGTTTTCAATGGGTCAATAGATAGTCTACAACCTAAGAAAGGATAAAAGTATTGTCGAGTATTATCATCGTTGTCTTTCTGGGACATCAGATAGGAACAGAACAGTTCTTACGACTTGATAATTTATTAGGTTATTTTTTTATGTATTAGCGGTATTAGGGCTTATGCCTTAGCGCCGTGTCATGTCACAGTCCTGTCGAACAAACTATCGGCCACGCTAAGTGACTTGCATACAATACGACTCAGCTCTGATTGCCTTGAATATTTTATTCAGCACAAAGTAGCTTACTGAAATCGATAACTTCTATAATTGATACATTTAGATATCGTTATATTGTTTGTAGTATTTTTTTCATTAGTACATGCTTTCGATGCAAAATTAATGTTTCGTCAAAATACTTACCCCCTTACTTATAAAATCTCTAATCACCTTCTAAGCAACATTTTAACTAATCACTACTTAAGACTTTAAGTAGTGATTAAATGTTAGTTAAGACATGCTTAAGCAACGTTTATAAGTAAGAATTTTCTTAAACAGCCCTTAAGTATTACTTATTTTTAATTCACGTTTATAAGTAAGGCTGTTAGTGTTTAAAACATCCAGGCTCAAGTTCATCAACAACGCTTACTTAGTTTGAAACTTTAACGTGAAAAATCGTTCACATATAGGTTTTGCGAAATCCCAAGTTTACTTTGCTCGAAGTGTACCCTTTACTCCATAGTAATGACCAAAACGTGACATAATTTAAGGACTGACCTACCTTAACAGTTATTTATTAATCCACTTGAAATTTTACTTTGGTATTTCTATTTGTAGGTACCTATTGAATTTCGTGGACTATTCTCACTGAATAGTTTAAAAGAAAACTGCTGTAACTTTTAAGTGTAGAGTCATTAATCATGTGTTACGAGGTATTGACCGGTGGTTTAATTATTCAGCTGTGAAGTTCAAAGGCAGAGTAAAAATAGTAGGTATAGGTAAATTTGAAATACGGATCAGGGAACATTTACGGATCGAAAACCAACTTTCTTTTAAAAATCATATAAGAATCAGTTGATTCGGTTAATAGCTAAAGTACCACAGAGAGACACATAAATAGGTGAAACTTATAATTAACACCCTTGTTCCAAACCCCGATATGCTACAAAACATTTCGTATGTAAAAGGCTGTGAACTTATTTTATTTCAATCAAAGCCAAAAAATACTTCAAAGATGTTCATAGAAAATTCCAGAACTAACTAGGTATGTTTAATGCTAACTGACACGCTTGCATTATCAAATCATCATTTTAAGTCTTTTCGCATTAAATAATTGCTCAAAAGCAGCCAAAAATCTCAGCCAGCAAACCAGATATCCTTTAAAAGCATTTATTCAATTCGGCGAGCCTTTAAATGGAATACGGGTTTAACCTTTGATAAATACAAAAATATTCGGGATACGTGAAATTGGCTCGCCTGAAAGTGACAGCGCTGTTGGATCGAAACGAATCAGACGCGTGGTGTTACAAATTAAATTTCACGAATAATGCGTAGGTGAGGTTGAAGTGCTATATTGTAAGGGAATTCTTGTTTTAGGATTCCGTAGGGGTAAGTATAAAGACTTGGTTACTAGCCGCCTAGCTGTCTGTTGTGCGTGAGACAAGGTCGCCGGTAGTTGATAGCAGAATGATGTATGTTTGTCGTCTCGGAAACATCAACTTACAGACTTGAAATGCACAAGCTATTTTATTTTTATACGAGACAGCTTAAGGTCCAATTGTTGACGCTTAAGAAAAAAGCAAGTTCGTTGACAGTCAATAGGCCACAGTAGGTACGTACCTCCTGTTTATGTTAAACAGGAAGCTTTCTGTGACCATTGCATATACTATACATATTGCATGTGGCTTTTCTGAACTTAGGAACAAAGTAAATCCAAAGGATATGTGCATTACGATATCAGGAGGGAAGCATATGTGAACAAAGTGGCGATGCGGAACCACTATGAATAAATTCTGACCCTGTTTCTGAATCCGATTAGCTCAGTGATTGGTGCTGAAATGTAGAAACTCCAAGTTTCAGTTACACAACATAACTTCATTCCCTTGTTGAGGGAATGAACGGTTCTAGAAAAAATTCAGAGCAAAGACCTTTTCAACTGAGAAACACCTTGGAAGAATCTTTGGGCACTAGGCAACAAAAGTTTTTACACCCTTAATATTCTAAGTAGATTGACCCAAACATGGTCAATCGCATTTTTGGTAACCTTCTTAGCTTATAATACACCTTCAAGTTGTCATTTCTTTGCTTGGAGGTTCTCCAAATTCAAATCACCGGTTCACCATGATGCACAGAACACTGGCTGTTAATAGTTCAAGTATCTCATACGACCAACAGTTCACAACACAAGAAACTGTAAAAAAAAAAAACAAAAGAAAATCTTTGACCAAGTTTTCCCTCGCAAACAAATGTCAACACAAACTCATTCACAAACAATCAGCACATTGACCCGCCAATTCCAAATTCGAATTAAAGTTCACGCAATCACCTTCAGTTTGACGTTTGACGTTTGACGTAATGACGTCATTGAATAGAATCGCCTTTGAACAACACTTTCTCGTATAATCCGTATGAAGCCAATTATGAGAGCGTGCGGAGCCATGCGACCTCACGCCGTTGGTACACGCGATGTCTTGTGAAACGAATGGGGGTATGCATATCTAGTGTTATATTGGAAGGAAAAGGGTTGAATGGATGTGGTATGTTTTTATTTATTTCATTGGGGGTAGGTCCTCCTAATCGCTTATGGAGACAAGCTGAAAGCTGCCTGATTACATATTTGGTATTGTTCTTGTCTTTGGTCAAGTTAATTGACGACTGTCTTATGCAGCCTAATTGACAGTTCTATCAGTTCATATTTAAAGCTCTTTACCTATACTGAAAACAAAAAAAAAACCTAGATACCTAGGTTTTGGTAAGAAAACTTCACAGAATTGCGTACGCAAGTGATATTATTATAGTTCGCTTTCCATCCACATTTTCAATACAAACAAGGCACTCAAAGTTAAGAACACATTTTTATAACAACACCTAACCGTATTATTTCTGTATTTTTCTTCTTACCTCCGTAACGTAGGTAACCTAACAGTTAAAGTCATACGTAACAACTTATAGAAACAGGCTTATGCCTCGTAACTCTTATTTATGGGCTTCCGCGGGTGTGTCCCCTCCCTGGTCACTACATACCTAGCCTACCCACTACTTGAGCTACACATGTCGCTACTTTACACCCACTTATAGTTGCGTAAACCATAAGTAGCGTGGGCTATTTTCATGTTTGTTCTATTTGTGGGATTAATTTATGTAACGTTTGTGTCATAGTTCTAAGTCTGTTATAGACTTCTTTGAGTTCGATGGTCAAGGACGAGTTGGCATCGGTTTTCTTTTGTTGAAGTTTTTCGGTAAACAAAAGGTGATCGATTTTTGGTTCCAGTCTAGTTGCTTCTAGAATATCGATACTTTTTTTAAACAGATCCTTCAAAACATTCTAGTTTTCCTATTTATTTTTCTTTGATAGAAATTGGTTACCTACCTATTACAAAAACTAATTTACAGTTTCCTTTTCAAACGCGTCGGTGTTTTCACAACAAAAAAATCCACTAAAACTTTGGCAGTTGCTTAATTGCTTTCGAATTAGTTTATAAACTCTCAATTTTCCGAGACGAAATTTTATATGAAAAATAAATATACCCCCAAGATTTTCACAGGCTATAAATAGATTGTAGGTTTTCCTAAGTGTTATACTTATTACCTTTCACAGGTAAGTAGCTACTCAAGTTCTTTTTCATTACAAGCTTTTTGTTCTTTCCGGATATTTTACACATTATAATATGAGAAAACATAAGGTTAGTTCGAAGTAAAAAGGTATCTATTACGATACGTTAATCTAATACGATTTGTATTCATCGCTAGCGATTTTACACAGACAAATTATGGTGTTGTTTTTTTCCTCTACCCACAATCTTAGACCAACCCGCACCTATTAACTCTGTACCAAAACTGGGCCACCCCATGGTTCAAGGTTATCCTGAAACTAAGCACGGTGTACTCACACTAACCTACTTACGGGACGAATCTTTGGCAGCTCATAAAGGACCCACGCGCAGGCTCGGCGGGGGTACTGAGCAGATGTAGAGGAAACGTGCGCCCTCCCCGCCTCCTCCCCGCGTCGTTACCTCAATGCCGCACCCCTGTGTGGGCGGCTGGTGGCAGGGAAGGTGCAGAAAATCTGTTCTGAACAAAACTTGGTGAAAAGAAGTTGGGGTAAATGTGGTCCGTTTAACCTATTCTGTTTTTGTTTGGTTTTGGGGTGCTTGGCAAAAGGAGCGAAAGTGGGAAGTTTGATATAGTAAATATGACACATAAAAAAATTAACTGTTTGGGATATTTATATAGACCTAATGATTATTAGGTTTTTCCTCTAAGGAATAAATGCTCAGTGATATGCCATGCAGAGCAGGCGTTGTTGCCAAAAAAGCTATAAGTAAATAGTTTATGCCACATATTGGGCCTTCTGTTTTCTTCCCAAAATGGCTTACACATGCAGCTTCAGGGACCATGAAAATCTGCGAAATTTCCTTCAGACTGGCCGGATATCCCGCCATTATTATAGTGTAGCTATAATTGCTGTGCGGATGTGACGACAGGTAATGAACATCCGGGCATAAATATAGAAGAAAATAATTATAATAAAAACGTTAGCAGCTAAGTGTGTAATAAATCTTGGGAACTGTAATTAAGGTTGTTTGTTAGAAATTAATCTTGTTTTCAGAGGAAGGTAGTAATTATGGTACCTTTCCTCTTTTCCGAGTCACAACTTTTTAATGCAACATCTCTGAAAACAATTATTATAAAAATAAAGATTTAACATCCAGTAATATAGTACCTAAGTAATAGTAACAAGTAGGTATACCCAGACCGAAATCTGGCACAAGGCCCAGGATCAGTAAAAAATGAATTCTCTTGATCAGTTAGTTTCTCTCGCTGTGGCGGCATATTGAGCTGACATAGTGTAGTCTCAATATATGACATGTCATCGACACGAAAGAAGAAATTAGTTTCTTTTCTGCGATACATTTTTTTATTATTAAATTAAAAAAAATCAAGACCTAGGTATTATACTGAAGCTAATTAGCTCTTTGATAATAATGGAAAATATGTGTAAACCAGCTGTTATGGCATGAGTATGTTATGCGGAGGGTTGGGGTCAAGTTTTGAAGAAGTTGTGAAGAGAATGATTTTGGATAGATAAAGTGGAAGGGAACGACCAAAGAAGCGATGTGTGGGACTTATGCATCCCCTTGGGCATGATAAATAAATCATCGTAGGTAACACATTAGGCCCTTTATTGGACCCCAGAGGCGGATATGTAGTGCCTGTAAGGCGGATATGTAAAAGCGCAAGATTTCTCTCTCGACTCTCGCGCCTAGAACACAAATTCAGTTACGACATTGGCTATGGGTACCATGTATTTTTAGGAAAGTTAATGTCAGGAATATTGAAACACCAATACATAAAATATAATAGTTTTTATTTGCACTTTTCCGATAAGTATTATTATACCACATACAGTTGAGGTTCACACATAGGAATCCAGGGCACATCAAGTCTGGCTTAAGCCGTGTCTACATACACATATTAATATAATAAATACAATACTGGAATAAAAATTTCATTTAGTTTTTAATAGACACGTATTAGGCCTAATAGAATTTTAGAAACGGCTCGCAAATGTTGTACATTGACGGTTTAAATGAGCTGCTCAAAGATTGGTTGTTCAAGAGTCAATGTATAGGCTACGGGCTGTTTCTTTTGACATTTTCATTGCAAGTAAAGTAAATAGATATAGTATACCTAATAATTATGTTTCTTTTACATTCCAATATTGGAACACAGAACAATGAAAATGTCAACTATGGTGAGGTTGATATAATAATGCGAATTTTAGTTGCTAGGCAATGGTTCAAAAGTACTCATCTTTAAAACATTAAATAACATAAGTATTTGAATATGTGTATGGGTGCTTTTAGTTGGGTGAAAATGACCCATAAATAATGAATTGGTAATAGAAAAACTTCCATTTTGGAAGAAAATATCCTAATGTTTTTTAATGCTTTCGTAATTTATGCAATTAAAATTCGCATATTATCAACCGGCCTTAATATTTTGCTTGCAGCATACATAACACAGAGATATGATTTAAACATTTAATATTATGCTAGTAGAATAACTTACTTATATAAGGGACATTCGTGTTTGACACGTACATCAATACTAAGTGTATCGCTTTAATGAGCATTTCAAGACAATTAAAAATATGCCATTAGATTTTATGATATCATACCTTTATGATAGCTAACTTTTACCCATGGTTTCACCCGCCTCGTGTAGGAACTACTCCACGCATTTGGTTAAAAATAGCGTTCGAGGATATAATAATTTTTATTGGCATACATTGATGTAGGCAGTTTTTTTTACTATAATTTATTTAAAGAGATGTATTTTGGAATGTTCACAAGTAATTTGTATTAAAATGCTCTTCAAAGCAATTTAAACTTTGACAATAAGGGGTTTACAACTACAAGACAAAAATTAACATTTTAATAATTCGCAATAACTTATAATATCTAATAGAATAAGGATTATAAAGTAAACATTATTATAACATTTCGCCAAATTTTGTGCAAAAAATACGCTAAGAAGAGGGAAGTATTCAAAATAAATAGTTATAATTTCAAGGGTATACATACATAGAAGATATGGATATAATATTATATCAGAGGCACTTTTTACTAACAAAAAAAAAATACTGTAAACGTGTGCCTTTCGAAGTTACTACACATACATATATTAAATATATGATATTATAGCATACACCACATATATTTCTGTTTTTGTGCTTCAGGTTAAATCCAAAGCCCTTTTATTCTTCATCGAACAGTCTATGTATAATATGTCGTCTTTTATTTAGTTATATTTCTAAAATCTCAAAGATTATATCAATAGATATTTTGAGAATACATTCAAAAATTAACTATAGCATGTTAAAAAACAATGTCCTAAAAAAAGAAAAATTTAGTAATAATAATTTTTGCGTTTAGCATTCAAAGATGAAAAATAATTTATTTTCAAAATAAGTGTACCGACATGGAAAAATTATGCACCTCAAATTCAAACAAAATATTATGCCACAATTAAATACAAATGTAACACAAATAAATACGTCAAAAGACAAAATAACTTAAAAATAAGTACAACCAAACAAATACAGATTGTTTCACAAAAATAAATAGTCATTCAGAGACTTTTGTAAAACAAATACTTAACAAAAGCACCTGAATAAGTGAGCTTAGTTTAATAATATACTACACTAGTGATATTTACAAAGTCTATTACATACAATTGATATCTCATTTAACTTAAAATCATACTTTTAAAACTCTGTATCACTTATGGATTTTTCATAAAAAGTGCTGTAAATTTATCTGCCAAAGATTTTTTCAAGAGTTTTCTATCTAAATCCCCACTTTTTCAAGATTTTTTTTCTCTCTAGTGCTTGCGTATATTTAACACTGTTTTACCTCAAAATATAATGATATTTTGAGCTGCTTCATTTTGAGATTACAGAATATTTAAATAAAAAAGTGATTAAATATTTTAATACACTTCAGATACCATCTATATTCTCATTTAATTGAGATATCAATTACATGCAATATATCGAAGTCCAGTATACGAAGCCGAGGTTGTACATAAAATATTATGCCCATCAAGTATCCATAGATTACACTAACAAATACTGTAATTCTTATTATTTACAATAAATATTCATTTAGAAGAAGTTTTTCTTTTATTATGTCGGAAAATATATTTTTAGTTTTAATTTTTAGGGTAAAACTTGATAAATATACAATGAACACCATGTTGAAATATGATATTAATTGTTAAAGATCTTTTAAAATATGTTTGGAATTTAATATAATAGTAAAAAAATCCAAAAATTATCAAAATAATAATTCATGTTCCGAGTTTCCATAAAATATGGTAGAATGTAATTGCAGATCTTAAGAGCGTGTACGCTCGGCGCGCGATGTCAACTTTAGGTAATTCAACGCAAAAAACCGCGCAGACTAGCGTCGCGGCTGTGTGCGTGCCTATCATACTTCACGTATAGTCACACAAACCATTTTGATCCTTTCGAGTGAAATTGGTAGAACAAAAAATATATTATTTAGTAAATAGTTAATAGCGGGAAAATAGTGTAAGTCTATGGATGTCTAAAATATAAAAGCATGAAAATATATAAAAGTCAAAATTTGGGTACATCCAAAATGAAAAAAAAAAATTATAGCTCGATTGGTAACAGACATCATAAGTGATTTCTAGCCTAAGGAGTCCGCCATATTGGATTTAGACTCGCGACACATTTTTTTTCGAGTTATTCATAGCAAGCCCTTTCATTTGATACCCATATCGTAGGAATGCATTAAAAACATTTTTTTCTCTATCTTGGGTATACCGCCATATTGGATATAGAATCATACATTGTCATTAAAACTGAACATTCAAACAAAATTTCAACTCAATCGATAAAAAAATATGCTTCAAAATTGAGCTTTAAATAAAATAGTAATGTATCAAGATTTGTTGGTCGCGCTTGAAATGTACTCTATTCTCGGTATTCACGGCAGAGGTTATTCACCCTACGCGATGTGACGGAGCGACACGTTCTCTCTCTGTGAAGCCTTGCGGCGGTCTGGTTTGAGTTGACTCGCGTGCAGCGTTTTATAGTAGTTTTTAAATAATTTATAAAAAAATAAAAACGAGAGATTAAATTATAATATAAAGTTTATGTTTTAAAGAAAGAGTTATATTACTATAGTAAATAATTGTTATATTAAATTAAGTAAGATAGATAGGTAAAAAAAGCATTTGAAATTCACAATTTTTCACATTGTTAAAATATTTTTTTCTGAAAGATAGAGACCTAAATCAAAAAATGTTTTCAACTAACTATAGGCATGGAGATTTCGTCTATGAGTAAAAAAATAAATATGATTAGATTTGCCACTGTTTTCACATGAATTTAAGCTTCGAAATAGACGCTGAACGGGAATTTTATAAAACATCTGTTACGTTATAGGGGTTTTAAGTATTTAAACTACACAAATTGAAATTTATGTTCAATTAACTATATAGACAGTGAAATTACCTTGCGTTATTAAAAAATAACATAGTTATACGATAAGTAGTTACTGAGAAACAGTGGTTTGAAAAGTACCATTTTAGGCCAAATGGCGCGCGGTTGACGTACACGCTCTTAATTAATTATTACGATAGATCAAGTCTTTCATACTGATTTTGACTAGAAGTATAGATTTAGTGGATCAATTAAATATTAATTTCCTATATATTTTTTTAAATTAGCTACACTCAGATCTTTATATAATTGTAAATATCTGTCATGTTTTGTCAAATTGAACCTCTTTCCAATCTAAATTTGACATCCGAATAATATTTTTTTTCTTTATTTAAATCCGTCTGCATTCCGAATTTGAAATAAGAAATATAGGCTTTTGTTTATCTTTAACTTAAATATAAATAAGTATATCAAATAAAAAATAGTCTTTATCTATGGAATGTTTCGTTAATTTCAGACCTTATAATTTGGGAGTAAAAGTTTAAAACTGAATACACAATTTGAAGTGATATTCATGGTAAAACCGAAAATACACTAAACCTACTGTATTCATAGTAAAATCGAAAAAAAAAACTTTAAACAGCGAACAGCTGCCATAATTGATACAATTCGTATTATGCTTCAAAATAAACGACAAAATTGCTACAGCCAAGTTCACCTCTTCTTCATAAGAACATTGTATGATGTATGAATTAGCAATAATTTAATATTAATCACGTTTAAGTAAGATGTTTGAATTTCTCTTCTCTAGTCCTTATGTCGTAGCCATATCGTACATTTGCTTAACGGCTTAGGTTTATAGGAGTTTTCTTAAACTCCCAAAAAATGGAGGATCACCGATCACGAAATTTCATGATATTATCGAGGATTTTATGAAGTGAGAAAACCCAAGATATAGCCAATATACACTAGTCTCTCATAAGACATAATGATCAAAATCAAATGAACCAACCATCCATTGACTTCAATAACATTTTTTACGAATTAATTCTTGCTTTAAATTCCTCCTATTTATTACTTACGTACCATCAAAATATTCTTATTCAGAAGCGGTGAAATTAGCTCTTACTATCATAGTTCATTACCGTTTTTCAAGCAGACTTTTTGACCAAATCTCTTTGCCAACCTTCAATGGTGCTTAAACTTCACTGGGGGGGATATTACCCAAGTTTTCCCGAGCTCGGTTCCAGTAGTAATAAGGGGGTCCGGCAGAGAAGCAGTACTTTTGTTCCAAAGGTGTGTCATTCTCCACCCAATACATTAGGTAGAAGTTACACATTTCGTCCTTGTTCGTAGCTCTGTAAGAGAAGTGTTCACTTTAGTAAGGTTTTTTTACTGAACTTTATTTATGAAATGAGATGATGATGATATAATTATGTTGTTGCGGCATGAGGTGTTGCTAAAATGATGATAAAATTCAGTTGTAGATTGTTTTAATGATTTGACTTATAAATAAGGGGGTCTAATTTTGGTGTACTTTTTAAAGTATATCTTGGTCTCCAATGATTCAAAGGTGAAGGGAATTATTTCGAGAAATCTCGGACTATAAGTCTGACTAGGTATACCTAACATTGAGCAGGCGTGATAATGAACGTTGTGAGGGGAGTGCTGTGCCCAGCAGTGGGACGATAAAAAAGCTGATGGTGGTGAGGATGACCTTATTATCTTTTTAACTTATTTAACTAGAATATTTTTGACGTTAAATATACTAAATATTATTTATTCCTTACCCAATCCTGACAGCGTAGTCGTTAGTATTGTTCATGATGCACCTTGCTGCTAACACATCGTCTCGCTCTATGGGCTTGATGTTGACGACTGGGTAGAACATCTGTGGTAGTTGCGGGTTCTTCTTGCCGAGTAACGTCCATACATCGCCGCCCTCGTCTTGCCGGACTACGTAGCCTGATACTAGGACTCCTGGAATTTTTGGAATTAAATATTGAAGAATGTTGTGAGTCAAGGAAAGAATTATTACGGTCTGGAGATATTGAAGTCATGCTGGTAGGGTCTGGCTTGAAACAGTGTAAAAAGTACATACAGCCACTAAACAATGGTTAGTTATAAGTAAGATACCTTATCGAGCAATATTTACTATAGTATACTCCATTGAAATGAACACTTAACTATTGTAATCTTGATAGGTCATGAATACATGTTAAACAAATAACAGATTTTACATTGATTATAAGTGATTTTAAACAAACTGAGTTTTTATAAGAAGTCATATCAAGATTGTTATCTTTAGACGCCTACTCAAATGAAGTACATTAGAAAATGTGGTCAAATAATTATTTTGTTCGCTAGAACCTTTCAGACTATTTTACGATGGCAAAATATTTTTCTTTTTATCATTTTTGTAATATTTTGTAATATTGCATAAAATAGTGTGGTGGATTTTTGGGCAATTATTTATGTATTATTTTGAGCACTTGTAGTAAGTGCAAAGCCTTCTGAAGCATAGTCCTTTTTGTATTTTCCTATTTGAGCAGACCATTACTTGATTACTACGTATTTTTTTCTACTTACCCAGTGCATGAGTGTGAGTGCGGTAAGCGAAGGGATGGATGACTTTGTTCTCGTTGATGGTGCAAGCCGTCTCCATATTCTCGATGTGATGTGGCGGGATCACGCCGCTGGTGCCGAGTAAAATCACGCCGGCTTGACGAGGCATGCTGGAATTAGAAGATAATAATATAGTTAGATTATTTTAAAAATTAAAGTATGTATTTTGGTGGGAATTCAAACGAGAAAGATTTATTTTATATGTTTTAAGAATGAAGTCTTCGGAGTACCTACCCATAATGTTTATATAGCAACATACTATACCCATAAGAATAAATAAAAAAAATTAACGTACTACTACTTATGCGTGAAATTTTGTGAATAACTAAGCTAACTGAGCCGATTTCAATGACATTGTGTGTTGGTTCGGGTTTGTCGGTTTGGGCCTGGGTAAAGAATCCTTTCATATATTGTGTTTATTCGTCTACATTCAGATATAATACCATTCGATATCAAGGTAATTGGCAGTTATCTAGATAAATTATGACACCTATCCGAGTAACTAAATATGGTACATACAACTTAAAACAAAGCAGTTTTCAATACACTACTTTACCGGAACACAGCTATTATAACTAACGTAAGTACATGTAAACGTGACTATCAAATTATCCAGTTGCGTGTAAACTAAGCATTGTTAGATGTACCACTAATGCTTATCCTTACTAATAATATTATAAATCGGAAAGTGAGTTTGTTTGTTTGTTTGTTTGTTTGTTCCGCTTTCACGCCGTAACTACTGAACCGATTGCTTTGAAATTTTGCAGACGTAAAGTTAGAAGTCCGGATTAAATAATAGGGTACTTTTTATCCCGAAAAAAATAGATATTCCCGAGGGAAAACAAAAATATTGTTTGCTTGATGGATGGATTGTAGATGGCGCTGTGTGTCGTTTAAAACAAGGTAATATATTGCAAAAGAATATAAACATGTAAATTTAGAAGCTAAATGATACGATAATGAATCCCCGAAAATGAGTTCCGGTGATGCTCATGCGTAATCTCGATGCCCCTAGACTGTGTAATGGTACCAGGCTGCGTGTCACTCAGCTTGGGCGGAACATTATTACAGCCACTATTTTAACTGGCGCAGCAAAGGGTGAAAGTGTACTCATTCCTCGGATTCCGATTATTCCAACAGACCTCCCATTTCAATTTAAAAGACTACAATTTCCTATAAGGGTTTCATTTGCAATGACCATTAATAAAGCACAAGGCCAAACTCTAAGGGTTGCTGGAGTACACTTAGACAAACATTGTTTTTCGCATGGTCAGCTCTATGTAGCGTGTTCCCGGGTTTCCAGTGCCCAAAATCTGCATGTTTTTGCTCCACAAGGGAAAACGTATAATATAGTGTACCATTCAGTTTTGGTTTAACAACTAATCGTATCCAGCGTTACATCGCGCTTCTTAGATTTTTCCGTGGGAATGAGAAGTTTTCTTATAGTTGTGATTTATACCGCAATATAACCGAATTCCACGCGGGCGAAGCCGCGGGCGGAAAGCTAGTACTTGATAAGTTAAACAAACGCGAAACTAGATTCAGTGTTTACTAATAGTGTAACTAGTTTTCCAAGTAGTGTTTTGTTTTGATGTTTCTATTACCTAATAGGATGTACCTAACATGTGAACCACGTCAAAGGGGGTACTATGTTTATCACCTTTAGAATGTTTAAGATATAGGTATCCTATAGACCCTATAGTATAGGGGTATAGAGTCGGAAAAGCTAAAAGGTAGATATGAGTAACTCTAGAATGTTCCCCACCAGAAAGCTGTCCAAGGGCACAAATCACTTGAATATTTATGAGACAAATGTGCGTGTAGGTACGTACATTTTTCACACTTTCACTTACAACTTAAACTGTGTTAGGTATGTTGTCAAAGCGTATGTGTTACCTACTACGCGGTCTCTAGAACAACCTTATGTTATATCACAGTAAAACTATTTACCTTTCCTTCGTATATTTCAGGAAAACACCGGAGTTGTCAACTTTGTCCTCTGGAAAAACCATATGAATAATATTATTATAAATAAACAATTGAAACTAGAAAAGGTCAACAAGAAATAACTCAAATAAATAAAATATCTTCGCATACATATTTTATGAAAGAATGAATGGATTTATGAAGCTAACTTTAGGTACTCATCAAAACCTCATTGTCTATTTATGTGTAAATAAAATTCTTAAGATTGGTTTGCCGTTGCGTATTAATTGAGTATATATGAACTCCAAACAATGGAGATCAAGCCTTGGTAGACTGAGTAAAAGTGAGAAAGAGTGTCAATCTCTCTCAGAATAATTTATGTTCTTGTCATTCTAGGGTCTGTCACCTTAAACCTGTCTTAACTAATTTATATAAATGCGTATTTGCGTTTGTTTGTTAGTGTTAAATTGTAAAACCCGTGACCTTGATTGAAATGAAATTGACCTTTAGAGGTAAAGGGTGACAGGCTCTATTTTCCTACATTGTTACATTATTTTATCTCTATTTACCTGGGAAACGATGCATGTAGTGCACTTGCAACACCAAGTACTTGATGGGCGAGTCCTTGCCAATCAGAAATCCGACGTCTTTAGGGAGATGCAGGCTCGGAGCGTCACGGGCCCAGGCGTAGACAATCTGAAAATATATAATCACTACATAGTATAAAACAAAGTTGCTTATTCCGTCCCTATGTCCCTATATTCCTATGCACCTTTGTACGCTTAATTCTTGGAAAACTAAGCAACCGATTTTCAAGCAGTGTTTTTTACATAGATATGTAGAGTATTTCAGAAGAGAGGTTTACATGACCCATCCAATGGGTAAATACTGTTATTCTGTGCGAATCCGGGGCGGGTCGCTAGTATATTGATATGATGATGAGTAATTATTTTTAAGTATAGTCTATTAAGGGTACTCATTGAGTGTTTATAATGTTATTTACACAACATACATTAGATCTGAAGTTAGATGTTACGTCATAACAATCATTATCCTTGGTTAAACTGCAGAGATATAGAATAAATACTTATATTTTAATGACTTTGCTGGTTCGGTTAGTTTGATTTTGTTATGTTATTTTGCTTCTAGTAGGTATAACGTATTTAGAAGATTATGGGTAGTAAAATAAAATAGTTTTTAATATTTCAAAGGTTTTTGGGTAAAATTTTAAATTCAGATGGAATTTTAGATTCAATAAGTATGTTTTAGATTACCACACTTACTACCAGGTACTTGTAGAACTAAATACCTACATGGCAGTAAATACATAAAATAATTGTATGCTGAAGTACGAAACGCTTTGCTGAACATAATAGCGAACATTATGATAATGTATTAAACTGAAAACCTGCTTTGGCTTAAAACGTGCTCTCTTACCATCAAAAATGCATGGAAAACAATTTTTTTGCCCAAGGAAAAGTACCCAGTCTAGGCTGGTTTGTAAATATGAGCCATCCAAGATCCGATTATTATTTGGTAACCTATTAAATGCAAGAAATTTTTTCCAGACACACGTGAGGCTGTAAATACTGGTAAAGTTTAAATATCACTTATCTATTAACCAAAACAGACTGCTAATAAGGCCATTATTGCATTGTCTGTTTTATATGTTGAAAAAATATATTTTTTTAATGTGTCAAATCATCAGACATCGTGGGTGAAGTGTGAGGGAGTGTCAGAATTTTATACTGACTAAAAGCCACCATGATCCTTGGAGACCCTTTTGGTACACGGGCCGCGTTAACTCAAGGCCGTGTTTAAGACCTTGACTGGACTGTTTATTCAGCTGCTACCATTAGTCAAAGAGTTACCAAATCATTAGAACTGTTGTAGGTATTGAAAAAAAGTTTATAGTTGAATTAATGATAAACATGGACGTATTACTCACTGTAAGCCTTATAAATTCAGATCGATCTCCACGTAATTTAATTGATCATACGTCAACGCTGTGTCAATATCATACCCGCTACATCAAATGATTATTGGATGATGTTGAGGCACTTATTTGTTCAATAACATACCTATACGTTGAAAAAAATAAGTAGACATATTTGCGTAGCTTTTTACCAAATATATTGGGGTCAAATTGGCTGAGTAACATCTTAGATACAGAATTTGATAAAGGTCGCTATCAACCCAATACCCAAGCAACCAATACTTCTTGGTAAGACTGATTGTCAGGCTTTCGTTCTTCTCACTACCATGAACCATCTTTCGAAACACTGAGGAACTCGTTATGACATGTGGTCACCCATGCAAAGACCGACCGCGCCAAGACTTGCTGCAAGCTTAACCTTACATACCTACTTATGATACTAATCCACGAGTATTATACACGATGGTAAGTTCATAACTGAGAAATATAATTTTCCTATTCAAATAAAGATTGACGAACGCGAACGTGACCTCTGCCACGCGCGGTAATTCCCTATATCCCAGAGTTATTATGTAGCGGTTATCAGCACATATATTTGTGTACATAACTAAACTAAGTATTATTATCATACGTATTGTATTAGTAAAGGGTACGTATTTGTTTCGTTTGTGTAATCTTTTTTGAGAGGCATTTGTGTTTTGATCTAAGTTTAGACTAAGATAAGTTCATGTAGGTGTACCTAATATATTGTTGAAGTTGTTGCTATGTCGTTTTTGAAATGTGCCTTTTTCCCTAATTTTAAGTTACTTAGGTTTCAAATTCATTAAACAATTACGAACAGAGATCTCCTATTTCTGTAATGAGGTAGACGACGTAATTTACCCGTTATCCGAAGTACCTAGGTAAATGGATATCCCTACGGAAACCTTATTATCCAAATAAGTGTATATACTTAACTTCAAAATTTTGCTGTATTACAAACATTTACATTTAATTCGATGTACCTACACTAGCTACGCATTTTTATTTGCTTCTTATCACTACAAGTAAACTAATAATAAATAATAGTTTAAAAAAAACTAAAAAACACGCTTTTTATAGAAAACCGAACTGAAAAGTAGAAAATAAATTTTAATGAATTTAAATTAAGAAAATAGTGTTAAAAATTTCAATGAATATAAATTAATAATAGTGTGAATAAAAAAAGATATTTTATTTAAAAAAAAGCGTGGGGTGCATCGTGTCAATAGTTATAAATATTTTATTGACAGATGAGTAGAGTGATTATCATTTCGAGAATAGGTATCTTAAAAAGCACCCCACGCTTTTTTTTAAATAAAATATCTTTTTTTATTCACACTATTATTAATTTATATTCATTGAAATTTTTAACACTATTTTCTTAATTTAAATTCATTAAAATTTATTTTCTACTTTTCAGTTTGGTTTTTTATAAAAGCGTAATTTTTTAATTTTTTTAAACTATTATTTGTTTTGTAGAATTAAAATTGTCTTTAGTATACAAAAAAATTTCAATATTAGAGAAAACGGCTAAAGTATACATATATAAATAAATGATTTATTGGAAATAAAAATTAACAACGAGTCCTGCCTTATCGACTGTAGAGAAAAATTATAGAAAATTTTAATTTATTTTCTTACCTTATCGACTATATATGAGAATTATATAAATTAACAAAAATCATATTTTGCAAATTGAAAATCTTTTTTTCAAAAAAATTAAACCGACTTCCAAAAACACTAAAAAGTTTTTTATTTGCAGCTTTTCAGTGATACGAATAGTTGTCACTATCCATATAAGTCGAAAGTTCTCATCAATACAAAGAATATACGCCCAAATACGAGGTATTTTACATATTCAGTTGTCGCGTTCCCTCGACCTTCTCTGGTCTCCATCATCAGATCAGCTCCAAACCTTCACTGTTGCAAAGGTCTCGTCAATATAAATAGTATAAGCCCAAACACGAGGTAGTTTACATATTCAGTTATCGAGTTCCCTCGACCCTCTCTGGTCTCCATCATCAGGTCAGCTCCAAACCTTCACTGTTGAATAGTGCTTTCAGGCATACACCTGAGTGTCAAGTTTTTACCCTACGTATGCCTACAACTTTCGAAGTTTGCCCTCGATTTCTCAGGGTTTCCATCATCAGATCCGTGACCTGATGACTATGGGACCAACCGGCAGCTATACCGCGTCGAACAAAAAAAGAATCACGTAAATCGGTCTATAAACCTCGGAGTAATCGATGTAAATACATAGAAAAAAAAACACCGGCCGAATTGAGAACCTCCTCCTTTTTGGGAAGTCGGTTAAAAATGGAATAATTTTATCAAATTAGTGTATTGTCATCGGTCCTCAATAAATCTACAAAGTTTGAACGAAATCTGGCCGTTTAAAATGGGTCAAAATCGCGCCCAAAGAAGTCGGTTACAAACATACAGGTGAAGCTAATAAAAAGCGTGTAAAAATAGTTACAGTATGGCTAAGCGAGGAAAAGCAATTTACCATGGTAGGTTACTAGTTCTTTACTAGAATGTAGATTAAAAACCATATTATATTAATATACACCTTTTTCACAAAAGCAGATTTTCCGCGATTTCCGCGATAAACGCGCGCGTGGCATATTCCAAGCGGAGAAATCTGTCGCTCGGTTTAAGACGTAATTTTTCTACTAGTAGTAGGTAGTCAATTGGTGGCTGAAAATCCGCCAGTGTGAGCACTGTTAATTTGGTAGTTTAATTATATTATGGTTATTTAATTTGTCTTAGTAGCTGCAGCTATAATTATTGACCAGAAAAAACTTATTTATACACACAGAAGACAAGACTAAAATCATAAATGAAATGTTTTATTGGGTCTATGAAATCTCACCTGAGATCCGGAACGACAAGGACTGGCAGTATTGTACAGCTCATCAACCTCATTGCTTTGCATCTCACCACAGCTCCTATGAATGGCAAGACTAACATCAACGAAACATACTTTAAACTGTCAAAATCGGAATTGGGGTACCTTTTTACCACATCTTTAATTTAAGATCTGATAGTAATGAATACCGTAACAATTGTAATTATTTCACCGAACATACTTAATGGTAATTACCAAATTACTGTAAAGGTTTAAATGTAATTTAATGTATAACTAATCAATAATACCTATGAGAGAATGTTCTTGCAAGATGACGTCATATAGAAAGGTTTAGTATTGGATAAGACATGCAGCAGCAACCTCAGATAATAAATGGGGATAAAGACAAGAGAATGATTGCAGCCCTTTGCCAAGAAGTGTACAATTTAATTTAAGCTAGGATTACTCATTTTAATGAGTTATCATGGATCGATCTTGTGTGGGCAGTTCGGAATTACGTCGCCGAGTTAATGCTATCACAGTCATTCATCGATTGTAACACGCGGCTGAGTCTATTAATTTGGCGTATGACGTCATCGTTGCTTTATAAGTACTCTATAGCCATCAATGTTTCTGTGAAAACCTACATACATGTGTGCTTAAATCATACATTGCAATCAAAACACTGACAAATGATATTATGGATAGTTTTGTATTGACTGATGTATTTTGCTGAGTAATACTGACAGACAATTCATCAGAATATGCTTGTAATAGTCCCGCTACAGTGTATATCTGACCTTTTACTGCCTATACTATTGATTTTATATTAACGACCAAAAGAGCTTTTTGAGCTCTTAGAAATATTGCTAATACTTACCAAACTGATTCATTTGATCCTGGCTCCGAGCATCCGTACAGCAGCATGTGATGGGCTGTGTGCATCGTGGCATTTGGCTCAAATCCGACTGCAAGAAAATGTTGTAGTACAGTCAAACAGAAGGAATTTACATGAAATGTGCCTGGTTTCGAAAACGGAAATTGGGCACCTCAAAATTTCTAGAAAATGCTAGCGGTGCATTTCTCTATAATACTATTTCCTAAGTAAATACATACGAATTAGCTACTAAAGAATGACGAAGAAAAGCTAGTCGTATTTTAACAGGTTTCAAACGTTGCTACAAATAAAATTCACTAGATACCTACTAAATGCATCTAGGAATAACCCTAGGTAGGTACGATAGAGATCAATATTTTCCAGAACCGGGTCTCACTAAGAAAGATCGTGTCGGTACCAAGGGAACTTTATAAATATTTGATAAGAAGCTCGTAAATATAGAAGCTCTGGGAATTCCTTTGCCAGGTGCTACAATCACGAATAAGACCTTGATTTCGTAACGAAAGGCGTAAGGCAAAAATAAATGAATGAAATTGAAGTGTGTTTATCTGTATGTAGGTATGGATTATACCTATCATTAACTTTTTTGCCTCGGTAACTTGTTTTTAGGCTCAAAAAACATTGCACTTATGTCTTGCCCATAGCGTCTTTCATGTATCTATTAAGATGAACATAGGATTTTTGTCGTTTAAATAACGAGGCAAAAATTTAAGTCATATAAAGATGCGACTCCGCCGGTTTTAGGTAGGTATATTATTGTTTATAAACCATCTCATATTCTCGTATTATTCATAATCAAGTGTTTTCCTTGTTTAACACCACAGTACGACTGTTTACGAAATCTGGTTTTTCCCAAAACAGATCGGATACTCAAATAAAGACACCGAAGTATATCTGGGGCCACGCTATTTCAATCTTTTGCTTGAATACAGGTAATATTTTAATGGAAGTGTAGAACAGTTCCGTTGCCACTGGAATCTAGATCGAATAACAGGTCGTAATAGCCACAGAGGTATTCGCATTCCGAAGATTCTATACACACTACGTTGTATCTACAATAGGCTTTTCCTTAAAGGGGATGTTTCGACCAAGTCAACTGAAGTAAGTATATCGCTCTTGATACCAACACAGGAATATGTAAATTGATCAGATAGACCTACCCATGTAAATGTTGCTTATAGTTTCTTGATTTTTCTACCATTCCTTACATTGGGGCTGTTTCGATCAGAAAGATTCGTCTAATCTAAATTAGCTAGACATTAGGCGGATTTGAGAACGCTCTAAAATCCAGGGCATGTAAGAGGATAAGATCTGCAGCTTACACTGAGAAGATTCTACATTTAGGATACTAAGTTTATTGGAAATTAACATACCTATGTAATAATTACTGTGTGGTGAAATCCTGATCGGCGTGCATAAGTAGAGTTCATCCTGAAACAAAAGAAAAAAACATTACCCCTTTTATTCTACATACAGACGTGAATAAGTAATCTTCAAAAAAAAAACCCATTTGAGTCTGTTTATAGAATAAGTCATTTCACATTCGCCATGTAGAAGTAACATCTTTGTGCTAATTACGTTATATGTCTATCTCTTAAACAATAAACGGACTGTTTGTTTGTTTATTCTTTTCGTATTTTTTATCACCACTAATAGTCATCTAGTTTAGATAACTCATTACTCAAGAGGTAAGTAGGGTAGATACGCCAAATGTCGGCCTCCCAGACTTTTTACTACATTTTCAGCTTGCATTCATTCAAAAGGTAATTAAGTGTCAGTTTTGCTCCTCGAATTGCAACCTTGATTTATACTCTATACGTACAAATCGTTACTATCCGATTCTGCCACTTACTCTTCTCACACTGAGCGTCAGTAGCGATTGCGCCGTTCAAACAACAAATGCACATGTAAAGTAGCTTACTCGAAGTGAAAACTCACATTTTGGGGATTGATATGAGAACGATAACACATTTATTTATTTTTGTTTTAAGCTTGATTATCATTAATGGGTTATTTTTACTATATTTTAAGATAGTTTTTTTCAGCGTTTTGCGTATTTTTTTCAAGGAAAAATAGGAGGCCGCCATTAGGACAACAGTTTTGACTTAAAACCGGATTCTCATTGACTTAAAGTAAATGCAGTCTATTTAATAAATTCCTATTGCACTAATTCCGTTGGCTTAACAAGAGAATTTGCAAAACTTATAGGCAAATAGATCTATTTTACGTTTAATAACCTAATAACGGCCGGGGTGATATTAGTCGAATCTCGAGAAATAAGGTACAAGAAATAGGGGCCGACATTAGAAATATTAAAGATCGTAATGTCGACCAGCCTCGAAATCGAGCGCCACTATACAGGCTGATGAAAAAATACTTTTATATTTTTTTCATTTTCTCAAAATTTTTCTCTCGAAATTATTTATTTATTATAATTTATTATAATGTAAAGAAGTTAAGTTTAAATGTATTGTAGGCATGTTTATTAGCTTTTGGTTTACTTGCTATCTATTAAACCGATCTTATAGTTTAAAAAATAAATGATTTTTTTTTAGGGAAACAAAAAATATTTTACTATTAAACAATTACAAATGTATACTTAGTATTATATTCGAATTCTGCCAAAATAAATCATGTTAATAATATTTGTCACTGCCTTAATTTGAAACACCCTATACCCGGCCGACATTTGGAAAAAACGCGACCGACCTTGGGCACTGAATGGCCGACTTTAGGGTTTTTCTGTTCTCGACGCATCTAAGCCTTATTTCTTTTTTCTTTTCGTAGAAATATCAATCTTATGCCTTTAAACATGAAATAGATTAATCAAACTATCCAAAACCGCATCAGAAACTATCTTTCGTTGGAAACTGACGGTGCTATAGCGAACCGCAGTCAGAAAATCGCTAAAGGGGCCGACATTTGGCGTATTTACCCTATGTATGTTACGCGGTTACGCCATTGTTACGCAAATAAACCTATGAAATTACAGGAAACAGAAAAATGTACAAAAGAAGAAAAATTGTACCTAAAGCAACGTTAAATCGTCAACGAAAAAATATACCATAGTAAACTTTGTCTAAATGGCTGCAGGATCCCGCTAAGGGTACGAGAATTGACCTTTAGAACAAATGCAGGGCACGCTTCATTTCCGAGGTCAAAAAGGTCGCTTTTGGAAACTTATTTTGTGAAGCCAGTGAGCGGAAAAATTTAGTACACGAGTGGTTCTAAAAATAGACGCCCGAAGAAAGAGAAACCAGCCAATACACATAAACAATAAACATGAATAAAATAAGGGAACCTATTCTTTCTGGATACCTTTATATTATAACTGTTACTATTATGCATGCTGTGTTAGCCTTTAAGTGATTATTATACTCGCACATGTGTTTTATCTTTTAGTTATAGTGATGAAAAAGTGTAATAATTGTTGGTTAACCTATTTAAATAAATAAATAAATAAATAAATAAATAAATAAATAAATAAATAAAATACCATCCAACCATTTGATAAGGGCAGTCATGTTTTATTTACTAACTGGAGATGATAATAATGACGCGGTTGTGAAAATTCATGTAGGTACTTAAATGTAGTTAACATAGCACTAGTTAAGTCCTATAAACAATCAACAGCAAAGGTACTACAACAAACGCAGTAGTTTATATTCAGGCTTGTTAAACTAGATAACAATCAGGATAGTGTACGTTGGATGTTTACTAATAGTCTCCCGATTTCATGATTAAGTTAATGTTAACGAAATAATCGATATTTGATGCGCCATGCGGGTGCTTTGTTTCTGGCAGAATTTGGAGGCCCGTACCAAAGCTTACCTTTTCTAGATTCCGATTTGTATGCTGGCCGAAATACCTCATACTAATCTAGTATAGAGGAGGAAAAGGGAATGTTTCAAATATCTAAAATAATCAATACTGCGTTGTCCGAAACAGGAGATTCTAAGTTTGTAGATTAAAATATTCTTGATTAATTATTTAACTGGATTCATGAAATGAGCATAGATACTACAATTAAGGGGAAGGTTAACCGCACGAGGTATTGTAGGTATTAAATGAAGGGAAACTCGCACACGAATATAAGGTACATCTAGTGAGAACTCTCAAGAATACACATTGCTGTGTAGATGTTCTTTCTAGGTTATTTTTTGGTGGTAAATTCGAGCCACTTTCAGCTCTTAACTAAACAGTCGAAATTTTTTTAAAATAAAAAGTCCGAAGCCGTTTTGCAGGTTTGTAAGCTGCGACTATCTGAAATCGTTAAATATTGCAGAAGATTGAGGCTAGCACCTAACCTCCAGATGGACCAGTTAATATTTAGTACGGACATCCCAATTTATTGCGGACGCATCTATTCGACCTTGTAGAATACTGCTCTGCTGTGATTTAGGTACACTACGTGCCCCGAAAACTAAACGGAATGCTGAACTACACAGTTACACCATGTAAGAATACTTTGAAACGAAAATTATCCAAGTACCTAAGCGCCCAAATAAGATAGGTACAATACAGCAAGCAGTAATCAGATCATGTGAAAAGTATGGCCACATTCAAGACTGAAGTGAAGAACAGATCTTTTTCAAAGATGCGAGTTTTTTTTGCGAGCTTATCTTTTATAATTAAAAAAATAAGCTTTGATACAAATTAAAAAATGCAAGATATTCCTTTAAGAGTTTGCTCAGAATTATTTTGGAACACAATCAATGGAGATAAAGCATTTCGCGTTGCTGCTTCAACTAAATCCTACTGAAGCTGAGTGTAGCTTTAACGCCCACTGAAATTAACGAAGCAATCAACCAAGTATTAAGTATTAGCCATCAGATAGCAGTGATGGACGGATTACCGGCCATACTATACGTACCTACCTACTTATTTATGTATGTACATATACAACCTACGCAAATATTGACCTTTTCCTATCTACCAACGAGGCTTCGATAAAATTGGAGTGCATGCATCCAATATACTTTATCATGATTTAATAAGGGCTGGACATGTTTCCATTAATTGGTTATCATTAAAATTATGCATTTATCTAAAAAACCGCCCAAGTGTGAGTCAGACTCAAGCACTAAAGGTTATGTACAAAAACTCAAGTTTATGCCCCTAAAATACTTATTTTGATATAGTCTTTAGTATTTTTTGTAAGTCAGAAAACAAATATCTGTGAAAATTTCAAATTCCTAGCTATCATGGTTCATGAGATACTGCCCAGTGATAGATCAACAGCAAAGTCATTAGGGACTTGTTTCACCCTAAGGTTATGGAACCCTAAAATAGGATTCATAGATTTAACACAAAATCACAAAATTCAATGCATAACTTTGTATTGTGGTGAGATGAAGAGGGAGAGCCAGATCAAAAAAATAATATGGATAGGTTTCCTAAAAGTGGACATGAATATCTTAAATAAAAGTGAATATTAGTATGACTGCTGTCAGAGGACAGAAAACATATTGCCCCAACCCCACATACATTTTGAAGGTATGTACGTAAAGAAAAATAAGAACAACATTGTATTTACCCTACCCTATATAAGTAATTAATACCAATATATAAATAATATTTAGCATTATACTATTATCATACCTAGGCGTAAACAGTAAGTATTACTTTCTGACATCGAAAATACTGATAGTTATTCCATCTGGACTCGGAGGGGGCTACGTCTTCTGCTCAGATAACACAATCCTTAGCCCATCCCTCGGTTCCTATATCTTTATCATAGTACTAGCTTTCGCCTGTGGTTTCACCTGCATCACGTAGCCGGATGGTGACAAAAACTATCCTAAAACCTCTCGGGGCTAAGTTACCTCCCCTCTCATTTTCAGCCAGATCGGTCAAGCCGTTTTCATGTTGTTGTGACAATGGAAAAGGGTTTCATTTTTATATATATAGATTAGAAAATAAAGGATATCTTTATAAACATATAGGTAATATAAAAAAATATATTTTTTTAAAAGAATAACGTTTCTGGTATTTTCTTATTGAATCATCATTGTGTTTAGACATTTGACCTTTCAAATGAAATGTCAGATAGTGATACCAAATTAACTATAACTGGTAGAGAAGGCAAGATTTAAGGATTTGATGAGATTTTCTCAAAACTGTTTCAGTAAGCTGTTCCTCCAGGAAAGCTTACGCATTCTCTAGAATAAGTCTGTTCTAGAAGCCCAAGGATCTATGTGAACAAAAAAGTTAGTCAACTCTTTCAGTGCTCATGTAAAATCTTTCATCATTTTTTTTCTACATGTGTCCAAAAAAAATGTTTTTAGCAGTTTAATTTTCCATCAAATCTAAAGCCTTGTTGAGGCAATAAATTGAGTAATCTACAGCGATAGCATGAAAAAACATTAGGTATTAAAAAAATAAGACATGGGATGTTTAATCGTTTGATTATTACGAACCCAAATGTTCAGAACAGGATTTAACATACCTACTTAACATTGTTTTTAAGAGTTTTATTTATAGACATTTTGTTTTTTAAATAAGTTAAAAAATAATAAAGAGGTTTGTGACAATTTCTTTATTATTCTGAATTTATTAGTTCCTACTCAAAAGCATCTGGCTGGACTGGAAGCCAACTGCAACATAGGTCACTGGCTAAATATTTAAGTTTTATATAAAGCAGATTTTGTTTATGTGGCGGGTTGTTATTTTTTTATTGTACTAATGTTAAAAATAAATAAATATTGAATATGAACTTACCCTGTGAGGCCAAACATTCGGCATAAGAAAATCATAAGTATCAATTTCAATCGCTGATGCTAATAAAACGCAGCTAAGCGTGGCAAATACGACGTAAATTAATTTATCCATAATTCAAAATTCGAATGCAATTTAAAAAATAAAGTCACTGGCGCACAAGACACGAATTAAGAACTTTCACGTTAATTATCACAGAAAATAAATAAAAGTAATTGTTTTTATTATTTTGTAACCGTGTGATTTACTGCCGCGTTGCCTCAATAATGATGCATGTTTGAACCGAGAAGCGACAAGTGTTTGTATAAATAATTTCGCAAATAAAATCGATCAATACTAAAACAAGTTGACTAACGTCATAGCTGTGTTGCCAGAAATTCACTGTACTTCCTCTACATAAAGGACTTTTCAATTCCCCAAATGAAAATAAAATAAATATTACGAATATTGAATAGGAAAATTAGATGGTATACTTCAAATATTTTGTTGTTTTATTAAAATAATCAATTTTCCAATAGCTAAACCAGAGTGTAACACCCGATTAATAGAATAAATAGGGAAATATTTTTTTACTGCTGACCTGCTGACGCGGTACTTTATGTTCGTTCTGAAATTGATTTGACAGAATTCAACACCGTTTCAAAAAGTGACGTATATCGGTTTTTGTGAAATAAAATTGGGATTTAAGGCCCTTCTCATTATTCACGGCATTTTATTGGAAAATAATGAAATCTGAGCATCATTTTTCAAGCCAACACGAACATAGCTTGTAGCGCCATCTTCTCAATTTCTGTGTAAATATTTTATGCTAAAGTTGCAAATACGACTCATAGATGTCGCCAATGTCGGCAAAGGAAACTATTTTCAACGTTATTATGTATGTTTTTTTTTTAATTGAAAGCAAGAAGGTAATATTAAGGCAATAATATTGTGTTTATTTATATTACAGAAAAAAACATTTATCCATTTTAAAGTCAGGAAAACGAACTTATTTAATTACTTATCATTGCATAAAATAGATTATAGACCGTAAATAAAGACCCGACGCCGTAACTATTCTACCCTTCCCCGTTTTGTAGCCTCCTTCTTCACTAACACTGCATCAACCAACTTCTGCCAAAATGTCCAGAGTCCGCTGTAATGGAAATATCTTGTAGTGGTAATAGACTTAGATATTGCGTCAACTACTTAGCCCTACGTTCCCCTCCTTGAGAGGGCCTACGTTTACCAGTATAAATTGACAACGACCAGTCAGAAGGGCTGCATGATCAGTCACAATAAGGCCAATTTGCGATGATGGAAATGGAAGGTAGATCAGTATTATTGATACAAATTCTGCCTTGTCTTCACATACATGTGGCTATCTGTGGGAATATATTTTTTTCCTGTAGTGTTCATCTTATATTTACGCGATTTAAACTATGTAGGTATATTTATATGGAAACATGGTCATTTTTCATATCCCACAACATTTCTTAGACTTGGAATTTGTCCTACTCATTATGTCTATACTATCCATCTAACGACAATAAATAGGTAGCAAGTTACCATTGAAGCCACTCGTTATGTCAAAAGGGCATAGCCTTCAGAGAGGTTACATGCGATTAAGAATCTAAAATCACGTAAACAAGAAAAACAAAAGCCAAAAAAATAAAAAAAACAAACGAACTTCAATCATAAATATATCTTGTTTCTCAAATAAAACATCCGTGGCGTGATTCCGAAATGGAATCGCCCATCATTTTATTTGATACATGATACTCACACGTTTTGTTTGAAGCCTACGTGACGGCGCCGTGGTAACGGTCGGGAAATCTGAATAAAATGGCCTACTTTTAAATGTAAATGTTTGGAAAGTTTTGGGAAATATGTTTTTGGAATACGTTTAGGCACGTTTAGTGTGTTCTATTTCTAGACATTATTCTCTCGGATCATGGATATGTTTGAAATCCTTCGGATTGGTGTTCAGAGCTCCGTTGTAAGGTTTCCCATAAATGCTATAATAATTAGTTTTGTAAGTCCGAACCAAGAAATAGTGATGCCTCTTTCATAATGATTGTATAAATTAGTCGGTACTGAATGTTACCTACTTGTGAGATACAGATTGCAGATAGAACACAATGGAAAAATAAAATTGCTGTGCCAAACTCAAATAAAATTGGGATAGGTAAGGTCAGCAGGAAGAGAATGATGTACCTAATTGCTTTAGATACTCCAAGATACAAAGAAAGATCAAAATACAAAAATAAATATCTTGAAGTTGTAGGATTTAATTCAATCTTCTCACAACCGTCGGTGTCGCAGTGAACAACTACTCACTTTAACTTACAGAGAGGCTTGAATCGTACACTCCCAGTCCTGGGAATTCTCCTATCTCAGGCAGATTATTTATCTCTGGTTACCGACCTCTATATAGGTCAACAAAGTTCTTTTCTAACTTGACATCGTTCTAGATGTATGTATTTTTATTCATGAATGCAATTTTTCTTCGATTTTAGACGGAGACTTGTAGGTACCACCATTAAACGTAAATCGACTTGCCACCATTAAATCGCGTTTAGGAATAAAGTACGGGTCAAAGATCAGGCATTAGGACTTAATATATACAGTTTACTAAAACTTCCAGACAATTTTTGCCTCTCACTCAAATCTATCAGTAAGAAGCTAAACAGTAGGTAAGTAGGTACTTCTATACTTTATCGAACCCATGAGCTGAACCCTGTAGTTAAATAGCCATTATCAATTCAAATTCTATTATAGTATTATAGGTACGTTATCATATGCAATCATATCTATAATAAAGTAGATTTGGAAAAAGGGAGACAATCCAATTGTTACTTACATCCGTATCCGCCAATGATCGCCCTCAGGGAAATTTTGCCAAAATCAATTCCTAGTACGTTGCTAAGATAAGAAAGAAATATAGAATGATATTATTTTACGACGTTCGACATTTTGGGAATACTCACTGGAGGTCAAAGAGTATATCAGGAGAAAGGGTCAGAGTGAATATTGTTATTGGTATAATTTAGAGCAGTTTTCTTTTGCATCACGTTTCAAATTATATTTACCTATACTTGAAACTTCAGTGCCTCTTGACGATTTGATTATTTCGGAGGCCGTTCTTTCAAATACCATAGTGGCTAGACCTGCTGACAGAAACACTATCTTTAGGGATGAAACAAACGTAGACCTACCAGCATTTTTTGACCAGCCTTATATGCAAAAATTCCAGATAAATAATACACTTCAGAAATCAATCTTAATAAAAATAAACTTCAACACAATCCTTATTACCCGAATCATTACGAATAAGACAAAGATGTCTTCCAAATCCCGAATTTCCATCGCTCCTTTCTACAAATGTATCACTTGTCTCATCTACCTCCTCATCTATGGCACAAAGCAGTTACCACACAAATCACGTGCCCGCCTGTATCGGCGATGTATCAACCCGGTCGTATGTACGACCTTCAACTGATTTACGTCCCAGGGTACTAACCCGGTTAATGGCAGGCTTGGAGCACTATTTATATTTTTACGATGATCGCAAAGCGATGGGGTTATGGGTAAATTAATAGTTTCACATTGCTAAGTGGTTTTATGGTATTTACATTGTGACGGTAATGGGTAGCGGGGTGTTCGCTTAACTGGGCCTGGGTTGAGAAGGTCAGATAGGCGGTCCATGTAATTTTCGGCTGAAAACATTGGCTTTCAGCTGCAGGTTAGATAGAATGGAGGAAAATCCCAAAATAGTTGGGAAAAGGCTACGCAGATGACATAATATTGTGCCGGTAAGATACTTCATTGATGCCTCGAGGAAATCTTTTTAAATATAGGTACTGGGAAAGTCTGGATTCACGCGGCTGATGTACGAGAAGTGGTGTGGTTTCAGTCAGTAAGAATCCGGCACGACCCTCAACCAACATGCATAGGTATAATATTGTAATCAGTTATTCTTAAAAATCTAATCAATAGAAAGTAAGGACAGGATCTACCTGAATAGATTCTACTCAACCACAAGTTCCTAACTCCTGTTTAACGTACAGTTAAACTTTGAGTTATAACCCCGTTAACATTTCTATAGAGCTAATAAAGAGTTAAGAGCACTAGTAATGAAGGTAAAACCTCGTTCACTGGCTGGTTATCGAGCATAAAATTCAATTACAGCATTAGCTATGCCCGCGGGTTTGCTCGTTAACGTTGTGAAAAAGATAGGAGAGGTGCCTTGCATAGTGCTTCTTTCTTTTTATTTTATAAGTTCAGTGTTAGCTTAATAATGTTATTTTTTCTGTAAGTAATGTTAATTAAGGTGTTGGAGAAAATTATTTTGTTATTAATCCTTAATCTTATTTTAATGAAAAAGTAATTCGGTTTGTCTGTCGCATTTGCTTGCTAGAGCTACTGAAAAAATGAAAAGGGCACATATATAAAGGTAGTCTAAAGCCTGAGAAAGGACATAGGCTACTTTATAACCGGGTGTAAGAAGTACATAGATTCTACTTTTGCACTTACCCAGCGAAATGAATTAGAACCTCTATCAATTTTCTAATTTCCAAAGAACAATGTAATTTTTCATACATCTACTTGTACAATTTTTCAATTATATCCCAATTTCCCGTGCAGTTACTATTCGCTAAATAGTTTATTGTCCCCACGTAATAAAACCGCCCCTATCGCCGACTGTGACATACCACTCGTCAAATGGGGTACATTTCGTAACAAGCTATTTATTGGACTTGGAATCGAACATAAAATTTCCGCCTGTTTCCCTTGGCTTATGGAAATTCGTCCGTGGGTTTGGTTGAAGTTGTAAGAGGTAGCGATGATATTAGATAAATATTTATATGCAAGTCATTTTTCAAAGAAACTAATGCGGATTTTACCTAGTATAAAAACTACGCATTTATTTTAAGTTCTTAAGAAAATGATGACTTATAGAATATTCCTGTAAACGTAATGTACCCAAGCAGCAAATAGACGTGCTATAATGGTCGAGAGCACGTTCTGTTTTCGCCTTTAAGTTCAATAAAAGTCCCAAAAACAGTCGAGTAAAAGTGCTCGAAACGTTTACTCAACGCGAAAAAGGCGCAAATTATTCAGACTAAAGTCCTATTGAAGTGGAATAAGCGCTGAGTAAGCAACTAAAACATGCTGTAAGATTTGAGTAAAAGTGGTAGAAAACACTAGGAGTGTTTTAAGAGCAACCAAAATGCGTATATAGGATATTTAGTTCAATAAACGCAATCGATTTGCTATTATACAGGTAAATTGTGCTATAATAGCGAAGCTGAATTGCTTTTATTCGCCATTTTAGTTCTATAACAGCAGATATAATGCTTTTACTCGACTAATAAGTGCTGTAAATGATCTTACGGAGGCTCTTACTTAACTGTATTAAAAATTTCAACTCATTATTTGTAAAGTAAACTACATTTCAAAGGTTAAGAAAAAGGAATAATATATTACATTTATATTAAGTTTTTGCAAGCAATCAATATGTTTATTTTTACTATTCGTGTAGCTACGTCAAAACATCATGCGCAACAAGCTTTATTGTTAAACCCAAAGGCATTTTTACATAAACATTCATGCGCTGTCTATTTTCTTAAATTTGGACGACTAATTTATTAAATTAAATATATTTTAATTAATTATATTAAAGACTGTGGCCATATTGGTAATCCAGTTGTAATTACAGCGAACTTATTCAATTAAAAGTCGAGTAAGAGTGCTGGTCACCACATGTATAACACAAGGAATCGCCATGATAACAGGATTTAGGGTTCGCTTATTGGTACGAGACCATAAAAATCATTTTAATTAAGATATTTTTTTTGAAAATTTGGGACGGGCTTGGAAGGAAACTCATTTATCAGATAAATGTAACGGATGTGGCCTTAGCACAAACGATAAGTCAAACTGAAGAAAATCAGTCAATAAGGTTTGTGGATCTTTAGGGAGAACATGTGGCAGGCGTTTATTTAAAACAGTTGCCAGGTGTCTAAATGCAGCATGAAATATATTTAATTGAAGAGCCCATTCTCTTAAATTCATCTGAAAATTATTATTCGGCACTGTCTTTTTCACTGCTTTCTGAATCAGAACTGATTTCAGTACATTCAATATCTAAACTTATTCCAACATCACTTGTATAACTCTCCATGCTGCTCTCCTCATCGCTGCCACTGCGGGGAAGCTGTCAACAGCCTCGGTCACCACGGCCTGTCGTGCAGCCGGAGTGCCGGCCGCATACCACGACATGCCAACATAAACGACGTGATCCGTCGCGCTCTTGTTGCCGTCGGCGTGCCAGCCGTACTCGAACCAAATGGCTTGGCACGCGACGATGGCAAGAGACCAGACGGCATGTCGCTATTTCCGTGGAAGGTGGGTAGGACTTTAGTGTGGGACGCGACATGCGTCGACACTCTTGCGCCATCTCACCTTCCCGGAACTGCATGTCATGCTGGCTCCGCCGCTGCACAAGCAGAGAACCTCAAGCGGCGCAAATATAGTAACCTTATAGGCAATTACATGTTTGAGCCGTTTGGGGTTGAAACTCTAGGGCCGTGGGGTCCGAGCGCCCACCTTCTTGCCAGGGATATTTCCCAGCGCCTGGTTGACACTTCCCGGGACCCAAAGGCTGGCTTTTATTTCGCACAGAGGTTGAGCATTGCCATCCAACGTGGCAATGCTGCCAGTCTTTTGGGTACATTACCCAGTGACAGCGATGAGGAGCAATTTTTTGATGCCCTGTATTAGTTTTAAGCTGTGTATATATGTATATATAAGTTTATTTTATTTTCAATTAATGTTAATAACTCGGCCCTAGTTCTTAATGTCGTCCGTCGTCATTTACATTGTAAATTATTGTGTTACTTGAGTCTACGGAACCACTTAAAATACTCGGACTCGCGCTTGGAAATGCACAATGGACGGACTTGTGGTGTTACTGTTTCTCAGAACTCTACAATACTACTTTAAGCTGAGTAAATACCGTATAAAAGCTTTTATACGAGTTAATCTATAAGTGTGCAGTAACAGCAGCAATCTTGCCATCAGCATTTTAATTACGTTTATAGAGCTCTTATAGAAACATAAAAGAGAGCTGAGTAGTGGCTGTATAAAAGCACCCAATTCAGCGAATCAGCTATTCTGCAGCTATTATACGACTGTTATAGATCAAACGATCGAGTAACGAGTATTTTAAACACTTTAATTCAGCATCTGCTAAAAGGTAGAGTAAAAGTGCTAAAACATAGTGCTGTAAACGTTTATTCGACGTCCATAAAGCACACATTAGCAAATATTGCCAAATAGTCGAGATTACCGCTCTTATACGATAAATGAGTGTTTTAAGAACGCTTACTCGGCTCTTATACAATTAAAGGCGGAGTAAACAAATTCTTACTCGACTATTTTGCTGCTTGGGTAAGTACTGAGAATACTGTTAAATTATCATCCTATTTATTGTCCCACTGCAGAGCCCCTTAGTGGACACAATGTGTTCTGATGTAGAATCGGAATGAGCGTTAATCACAACTCGGTGGTTTGGCGATTTCAGGTCTCTTCAAAGTTTGACTTTTACTTAAAAAGAACTTCACAATATATACGACCAATATCGAATTTTTTTTTGAAAAAAATCGCTCTACGCTCAAAACACACATATCCCACCCCTTATCATGACCACCCTTCGTGAATTCAAGTGGAAAAAATCAAAATACCAACTTCGATATCAGCTGGTTGCAATCGTTGCATTCAGCCCTCAAATGCTTCGATAGGCAACATTTTTATCAATAAAATAACCCCAAGATTTTAGGGTGCTACGCGTGAGATACGACATGTGGGCCGGCTTTTATTATTTTTGAGGTTCTTAAGACTTTTTTGTATGTTTTGTTATTTTGAATTTGGTAAAAAAATAAAATCATTGTCATGTATTGTAAATTATAGGAAATCTATGTTTTTATGGATTCTTTTAACGTAGATGTATGTATGTTGTTATAACGAAGCTATATCGACAAAGTCTATAATAAACTCATTCAAGACCTTTATTGAGACGATAACAGAATTTTCCATGTGAATTTCGTGTTAAATAAATTCCATTTGAGTTCCGAAGTGCCTTGATAAGGAAAACAGCTCAAAGGAAAACATATTGTCGGTATGTAAGGGAAAAACGTACGCGATACAAAAAAACTTAATTTATTACACCCCGTGGGAAAATAAAAAAGGTATACGAGTAAATAATTGTGTGTGAGTATAAATACTAAGGAAGTAACTCGATATCTTACCCTTTTAATTAAGTTATTTTCGGTGGCTGAGTACAATTTCCTTTTGTCACGCAACGCAAGGTCATTCGTTCATTTGAGGACCACAGCGTAAAAAATAGAAGCCTAAAAAATGGGTCTACTGAATTATTTTCCTGTTTCTTCTTTGAACATTTTTCCGGCTTAGTCAACTGAATATGTTAAATGAACATTGAACAATTTATTAGCGATTCGCGTGCCTGCGTGTCTTGTAGCAATTTTTGCCGTGAAAACATCTGTCATAGAGGCTTAACTGGTGACCATAGGGTCAGTGGGTCAACCGCCTCATTTTAGAGGACATTTCCACGAAGTTTTGTGGGTAACTAATTGCGTGGTGATGTGGATAAGTCCTTGTTTATTTCTCCTTACGGGTTCATAAAAAAGCCGTTTGTGGTAGTTTTCTAGGTTTTGTTTGCGTCTATTTTAGTTGGAGAGCTAGGTGGGGTAATTAGTGAGTACTTGCTTAGAAGTTTCTCGTTTTAGTGGGCACCGTTTGATGTGGATTTTAGTGTTTTTAAAATTATTTGTGAGCTATAAATGGTTTTATGGCTAAGTGAGGACTAGTTTTCGACTTTATAAGTAGCTAATTAGAGAAATGTTGATTCAGTAGATATTTAAGAAAGCTATTATTGCGTTTGGTTAAACTTACTAGGAGTTTCATTTTAGCTTACTGACTTTACCTTCTGACCCAAACAATATCAATCAGCAATAAGCCACAAAGCAAATAATTATGCTAAATATTCAACCCTCAGACTTGACCGACCAATTTTCAATAACAAAATATTTGTATTGTACAAAACGTAATGTACCGTCAAAAATAAACAACTTGAAGTTCGGCTATTCTCGAGTATTTTCGGGTATTTCCGTTTGTCCCTTCCGCTTCGATAGATTTTCCATATTGTAGTTGCGTACCCCAATTTGCAGAAATTTGTTTGCTTTGATGGTTGATTGGCTATGCAAACCTCTTTGGTATGTATTTATTGCTTATTGAGCCTGGAAAAATACTTACGTCGTACTGTATTATGTAGGTACCTACTTTCCTCTTGTGGAAAAATTTGACTATTAGAAAGGAGGGAATCAGAAAATGGAATCGTTTGTAAGGTCTGTACTGGTGCGTAGGGTTGTTCGAAAGAGATACCGCGGCCCTGGTACATAAAAGGCCTATGACGGAACACGACAGTTTTTAGTCAGTAAGAGTCTGACACTCCCTCACGGCTGCTAACCCACAGCGGGAGGGGTCATTTGATGATTTTTGACGTCGTTAATAAAAAAAAAGTCTTTACTGGTTAACTTACGTGAGCTCTGGGTTAGTAAGATGGTGCCGCAATGAATTGGGCTCGCATCTTATGAACTCACAGTTTGTGTGGTTTTGTCATGCCACTTGTAATAAAAATAAATGTACCAGGAACCTAACCTATGTACGTAAAAATATGAAAAATAGTACCAAAGTTTATGATTGGTGACTTTAATTAAAACTATAGTTCCAGTATTACATCAGACACTGTTTGGCAAAAACTATGTTTCCGCCCGGGATCGAACCGGGGGCCTTCTGCGTGTTAGGCAGATGTGATAACCGCTACACCACGGAAACTTATTTTTGAGCGCGCTATTTCTTGACCACTCACTGTGCGACATATAGGTATTTATAAATGAACGCACGGTCACCTTTCACTTGCATATAAATAAACATTGGCAATGTGACATATTATATAACTACTTCACTTCGTAGTCTTATGTAACTATTATCATTTATGTACATTAATTGGCCGGAGTATTACCTAACTCGTGATATGATCTGAATCTTTTGAATTATTATAATGTAATTTATACCTTCTGTATTTTTAGCACTTTGACTTTATTGATATCAGTCTTCATAGTGTACCTACTGCTGGTTTCCTGGCTGGCTTCCAGTCTGATGCAGCTGAGGACCAGTAGGTAGTAGATATTAGGTACATTAAGCGACCAACTGGCCTCCTCCTACATATCTTTCAATACAAAGTTCCATGTTTAAAAAAAATCTTAAGTAGGTACCTATTTAGTTTACGTTTATTGGTATGTACTGTAAGACCGGGAGACTATTCGCTTGCTCAAATGAAAAACTGATTCAATATCACGACGTTTATTGTACGTCGTGTATTGTACTACATCTCTACAGTACCTATAGGTATCCAACAAATAAACTATCAAATGTTTTGTGATGTTATCATAAGTTATCTCATTGATATATGGGGCTGCAATAATTTATCACCGCTGTGCTTATTTTATCTGTTAAAACGTCTGATAACAAAATTTATACCAATTACAATAATTTACGTTTAATTCAGACATAATCTGAATCCAAATTATTACGCTCAATAGTCGATTTTTTGTAATTTTTTGTCTTCGGTAAAAATGTGTGATCTATCCCGTTTGAGTAATCTTACTGTTTATAAATACTTACTACTATACTAATTATTACACACGCTGATTTATCAATCACATACTATTAACTACTGCTTACAAAACAAACAAAATCATACGCAAAGTCATAGTATAAACAATGATAATACGTTCGTAGAAAACAATGCGGCTATTTAGTGACGAGACTTGTTTAAATTATTAACTCATTAGTTACCGCTTGAAGAGATGATAAATAAACAATATTGATTACAAACTATAGGTACAGGTAATACTTAAGGTACGTTTTCAATGCTAGCTGCCGACAACTGCCGACCGCACATGCCGTGACTGCATTAAGTCGGCTGCAGCTGCACTACTGGTTTGTATGAAATTATTATTACATGAAATCGTCCTGGATCGAAGCGGCAGTAGCAAGTGCAGTCGCTCTCAGATATCGACCAATTTAATGCAGTTGCTGCAAGTACGGTCGGCAGCAGCAGACGGCAACTAGCTTCCAAAACGCACCTTTAGTAATTCAGCGGTGTCTTACACATAAATGAGTAGTTTCTATCAGAGTAGAAAACAACTAGCCGCTTTAGTTCGAACCAGCAGTCAAGATTTGAAATTCGAGTTCAAATTGACCGAATTCGAATTTGACCTATAATACCTCTAGAGAACCGACAATAAAAATGTCCAATTTGTTTTACTGTTTTTCTCTTAAAAGACTTACGATAATGATTAAATGGAAATCTGACTTTACCCTTGTTTGGTCTAGTAATAGTTGCAATCACAAATCCATCTTCCCACTGCAACCAATTCTCCAGCAACCTAATAGAGATGAACAGCTTCTGTACCAACCTGACCACTCAGGGAAGCCCTAACTCACCAAAGTTAATATTTACGGATGCGTCTCGAGGCCACTGAACCAAGGAAAACAAAAGAATCGCGAGGAACCTTCTAGAGAGATTTATAGGAACCGTTAACTTAATGGTGGGAACAGGGAAAGACTTTTTGGATGCCACTGAACATCTGTATAGTTGATACTGTATAAATATTGCATTGTCTAGCTGATGATGTAATTAGGAAAGTGTGTGTGAATTAATAAGGTGTGGTGTTGTGAGTTTGATTGGGTTTTGAAGATCGTTGGACGCAGTGGTGGGTATAGTTCATGAAACGATAATACATATAGGTATGTATCATACAGAGTTTTGAAAGGATAATGGTTACACATATGTTTTGGAGTGACTGTCTATTGCATGTTTCTGTAGTATTGTGATAAAAAGTTATATGTATTTTATAGTTATCTCACAAGCAGTTTACATTCATCAATTCAATAAAACAGATTTCATTTAAGCAAAACTGAGCATTAAAAGATATCCTAAGCATACGCACAACCAAAAATTGTTCCCAACATTTTGATCCAAATAATTTATTTTATTTATTTATTTATTTTATTTATTTAAAAACACCTTAAACTATCTTTACAGGATCTCTTATCCTAATACGACAGCTAAGAACTAAAAACTAAGTATTTAAAAACTAAATTATTTACAATCACAGTAATCCACTAAAGTTAAAATTATATACTAGGTATTGTGTTTGTAACATAAAATAAATAATAATTCCTTTGCGAATTCACCAAAACAACATGTAAAAATATCAATGCTGCTATGTAGATCGTTTACGATACGGATGGCTCTGGTTATGGGTGCTTTGGCGAGTAAGTTGGTTCTCGCTGTAGGTACCAGTAGCAGAGGCGGGCTTCGCCGCCGCCACACGTAGCGGTCCGGCACACACAGGCTCAAGCGCTGCAGCACTGCCGGGTGACTCTCCAATCCGCGAAGCACCTTCACCAAGTAGGCAACCAGTGCAAACTCTCGTCGGACACGCAGTTGATTATAGCCAACCATGCCCAGGACAAACAGGGTGGGATACATCAGTGGGTAAAACGGATATACCCCATATAGTTTCTTATACAGGTGGCGAGTAAACTTATTTTGAACGCGCTCCAACATTACCGCGTACTTCGCTTCATGTGGGGCCCATATGACCGCACTATGTTCCAGATGACTCCTGACTAGTGCATCATATAGGACCCTGACAGCTGCGATATTGGTGAAGCTATGTGTCTGCCTCAGAATAAATCCTAGGTTTCTGTACGCTTTCTTACAGACTCTGTTTATGTGCTCCCGGAATGTCAGATCGGGAGTCATGATAACACCTAGGTCTCGCACCTCGGTTACTCGTTGTAGTGGCGCCCCGTCTACCACATAATCATAGCGCACAGGTGTCCGTGCGCGGGTGAAGCTCATCAACGAGCACTTGGATACGTTGAAGTATAGTTTGTTTTCATGACTCCATTGTACTATGCGATCGATATCCTCCTGAAGGCGTCTGCAATCTGATTCGGACCTAATCTCCAGCAGCAATTTAAAGTCATCCGCAAATAATAAACAAACGCCATGCCTTACGACTTCCGGCAGATTGTTTATCATTATCAGGAATTCCAGAGGCCCCAAATTACTGCCTTGACTTACCCCCGACCAGGTGTAATATGGATCAGATTCACATCCGTTGTAATCCACATACTGCTGTCTGTCTTGCATGTAACTAGTGAAAAACCGCAATAGATGCTGGGTGCATCCGAACTCGGCTAGCTTCCGCAGTAAGATGTCATTATCTACGGTGTCAAAAGCTTTTCTAAAATCAAAATAAGCTGCGTCCACCTGCACCCCAGCATCCACAGCCGGCACCACGCGTCCCATGAAGTCCAGTAGATTGGTAGCAGTACTGTGCCCCGGACGGAATCCGTGCTGAGCATCCGATAACTGTCCGCGTACTTGCTCTTGCATACAGCGCTGAATGGCAGACTCGAACACCTTTGCCGGTGTCGATAACACAGCTACTGGTCTGTACCCACTGATGTCCGGTCCCACCCTGCCCTTGGGCACTGGAATGACTCGCGTAATCTTCCACTTATCTGGGAACTTCGCAGATTGAAGACAAGTGTTAAATACAAACAGTAAAGGTTCCGCGAGCACCCTACCACAATCTTTAAAAAGGAACGCTGGTAAACCATCCGGGCCCGCTGATCGCTTCGGCTTGAGGCGGTCGAGAGCACTCCTAACATCCTCAAGACTAAGCTTATTTATTTGTAAACACTGGCTACCAGTGTCCCCCGCTTCCGCTGCCGCCTCTTCTGCGTCTAGTCGTGGCGGAGCATTACTATATACCGACCTAAAGTAACTCGCGAACTGCTCCGCACACTCCTCGTCCGACAAATACTGACCGTCCTTCACTATGTCCTGCCTAGCCGCTGTACTTTTCTGTGACCGTATATATTGCCAAAATGATCTAGGGTCCTTCGCGAACTGACCTTGAATAATAGATTCGTGCTGCTTGCGCGCCATTTCTATTTGTTTTTTAATGAGTGACCTATATTCTGAATATTCGCCGTAAGTACTAGTTGATTTAGTGGTTTTATATATTTTATGTAGACTTGCTTTAATTTTTAAGTTTTTAATTATCTCACTGGTGTACCATTTGGGGTAAATATATCGCTGTTTAACACTTAATGTTTTCTTCGGAACACTTGCATCTAAAATGGTATTTATTTTATCATAAAACAAATTCAAAATATCGTCCACATCCCTCAGCTCATACATATCGGTCCAATCAGTATTTAATAACATAGAGTACAATAATTCATAATTCGCTTTAAAAAAATTCCAACGCGGTTTCCAAGAAATGCTTGCGTTGCCGGCGCTAGCGGGGGCGGGGCGCGGGGCGCTCGCACCTGCGAGCCGCACGCTCGTCGCGAGCGGCGGGTGATGTGCGTCCACGGGCACGAGCGACCCGTCCGCCCTCACTACTGACACCTCGCTCAAACCCGTACTCAATACTAGGTCTAGTTGCCTATTTAAACAATTAGAGACATTATTGTTTTGAGTGAATTCGCAAAAGGACAAAAAATACTCATAATAATTCCTCACATTAATCGGACACGAATAAAGGTTAAAATCACCTATCACCATAATTTGTTTATACTTAGTACATAGTTTCTCTATTATACCAAACAAAACCATATAATCATTCTCCGAACTACCAGGCGGAATATAAATCACTGAGCACAAAAATAAAAATCGTCTATTTAAGTAAACCGTTGCATTGACTAATTCAAAAACACAGCTGTCTATATCTACGTCACTCACGTACACTTGTCGCAGCTCCAACCGATGTGTGGCCACTAAAAGCGCGCCTCCCTGCTTCCGACCGTCCGCTCGGTCGCAGCGAAGTATTTTATAACCCGGCGGGATTAATTCTGCGTCATGTATAGAAGGGTTGCAACCCGACTCCGTGATTGCGTATATATCTGCATCCATTAATTCTATGCTACTTCTGAAGTCATTCAGCTTTGTTCGTAGCCCTCTTACATTTTGGTAGTAAATGTCAATGGTGTTAATTTGTTCCGGTTTTCGTGGAGTTTCGAAAAAAAATCCACTCATTAAACTCGGTGTTTATGGGCCAGATTTCGGGCTGATTTAATTTCTGGAAACAGTTTTCAGGTACTTCTATTTTAAATGATGCATAATCTCTTTTAGTTTTATGAACGATTTTATCAACTTTTATATGCACATCAGGGCCACACACACTATTTACATGGTCAGTTATAGCTTCTGTGGTAGTCTCAGGATGAAGGCGCCACACGTGCAAGTGTTTTTTTCTTTCCGTTGCTTGTATGGCCTTCAATTCCTTATTTGTTCCTACTGCTACGCTTTTAGGTGGTCTGTTATTTTTTTTCTTCATAACTGTTGTCCAGCCCATTCCAGTATCGCCTTCCTCTACATCCGTTTGTTCATGGGGTGTGCTTGTTGGTAAGGTAGTGATAGCTGCCGATTCCGTTATCGGCAACACTGCGGCCTTCGTGGCCCCACCTTTATTATCTTTGTGCGTTGTGGTGGTGGTAGTTTTAGAAATTTTCTGTTTTTTTTGAGTATTAGGATTCTTCTGTTGGCTAGTTATTTCGGCGAACGTAGAAGGAGGATTGTGGACTGTTTCGTTCAATATGTCACGAGTTTGTTTTGTAGCTACTTTTTCTTCCAGTACCCTCATCAGTTTCATAATACTATCTAAATCGGATCTTGTTTGGCTGAATTGATTTAACAAGACATTAATCGCTTCAGCTTGGCTGTCCATACGGACCATAATTTCAGCTCGAAACTCTCGTAATTCCTCAAGCAGCATTGAATCAGCATCCATTGTTGGTGAAAAACAGGCCTGACTACCGCGCTTCATATTTATGTTATCAATGGGTGGGATGGAGGTGGTAGCTTTAGATGCAGGTGTCCTAACGACAATCGGGGTATCCACGTTCCCTCTTTTTGGCATTAAGCATATACACTCAGGACACACCCAAGTTAATTTATATTCTTCCGTATAAGACTTAAATACGTCTACATCAACTTCAAGACATGCTATATCGTAACTTTTCTTACACCTCCCATTGGAGCACTCCATAAAGCAGCGATCCGCTATCATCGAGCCGCAAGCCCCGCAGGCCGGCATTATCTTGGCTATTGAAAATCAAAATTAGAGTCCAATTTGCAAATAACCGCCGCGCACTCCGCGTCCACCGCGGTGCGACAAGGACGAAAAATGCTTGTTTTCGCAACCCGTCTCTTTCCCCCGAGGTGAGGCGGAGCGTACCTCAGCCGTCGCGAACTCCGCGATGTCGCGCTCACAAATCAACTATATCACTGCACTTTAGTCTTATTTTTACTTATTGTTGTTTTACGTTAAGAGTCATATTTGCATACATTATTACTCCAAAAGAAATTGGGTAAAATAAATTAACAAAAAACACGTCCACCTCGACCGCGCTCGCGATGTAAAAAATGTTCTATACATCTACCTTACCCATTAAAAACGCAACCCTTTGAAACGCGATAGGCCGGCTACACCAAAAACTACGTTCAAAACTCCTCATAATTGGTTTAGTGTCGCGCTCTCTGACGAAAACGAAAGTAATGATATTATATCCGAGCTTTTAGGCAGCCCGGACCCCGGCGTAATTCTATTAAAATGTTGCGAAACGCCAAATAGATTTACCTACACTCAGACGCTTTTTAATATTTAAACAAAAATTTAAAAGGTCTGTGTTTACTTTTAAATGGTGCTTGTTCTTCGCAATTCTATATTCGGAGTGCTTTGTGGGAATTTTTAGATAGGTACTTGAATTTTATTTGGATTTCATTTTCTCTAGATTGGGGAGATCTTAATCCTTTTGGTTTGAAATTGTTTCTTGAGAAATTCGTTATACTTAGGCACTTGAGTTGAATTACGATTACGTTTTTGTACCTTTAAATTCGTATTTTTATTGAAAAACTCAACAAAGAACAACTAGAGGTATGTACGGCACACCGGAGTATATTAAGTGCCTAGTAGACAACAGCGAAAACCGGGAAATAATGTCTGTCAGGTAGTAATGTATAATCTGATAGAACGGTCGATTAATTGCATCTGAATGATCGTCTTCCGATCTTGTAACTACTAAACCAAGTAATATGAAACAAATATCTTATACTCCAACAGCCTTAACCACCTTTACCAAGGCCTTAATATCCCTAGCTACAAAACGAGCATCTTATACAATAGTACACACATTTCAATACGAGCGTGTTTGTTGTTCACAAGAGTTAACGCTCCCGTGCCTCGTTTAATAGAAAATGGGAGCCCAAACGCTCCTCCGCTTTTGATGTCTGTTTTATTTGTTTATTACAAATAAACAGTTGAGGATCATGTTGTCTTTTTGTTTATAGGTGTGCCTACATGTGTTTGAGTAGGTTTTGAAATTGGTACTTTTTGTGAGGGTGTATTAGAGAACCTATTTGAATGAGTATCCAGTATACCCGGAAGATCTATTTAAACTAACAGTATAGTAACTGAGCACATAGTCAGCTTTACTCTGTTCTGTTACGCAAGGGGTAAGATTTACAAAAGATTCTAACTGTCACAATATAAATGGTCATCCAGCTATTACTGTCGCGTAAGTGTGAAAATAACTCTACTCAACATCATAACTATACTCAACCGATACATTAAATGATTTATACCTATGTAACAGACATAGGCTACTATATAGTTATCCAACTGTAAGAGAATATTCCCTCGGAATGGACTGCGGGTAACAGCTAGTGCAGTTTATAAAGTAATCTGAGGGCACGGCAGTGCCCTCGCCAAGACTCGAGCAAAGCGGGCACGGCCGTACCATCTTTTCTCGAAGCGTTTCGCGGCTATTTCACCCCCCTGTATCTTCCATGTGGACAAAGCTAGGAGTTTAGGTTTTCGATGACCAAGAGTAAGTATTAGAACAAGCTCATTCTCAAAATTACAAGACATTTGAATAAATAGTTTACGAGTAATGAGCGATCAAAGTTACACCATTTTGTCACTCACTGACTCACTGACAGATCATCAAAAATCTAAGGTACTTTTAGCAAACTTAGAACCTTCAAATTTGGCACCAAGATAGGTTAGTAGCTACATATAAAGGGAAAATTATAAAAACCTTAAAACTTAATAAAAAATAGGAAACAAATTTATATTTGCGGTTTTTCAAGAACATTGTGTATGAATTTTGACTGCATTGATAACTTTGTTATTTATTTATGTACAAAATGTTACTATTAGTTTTATTGTTACATAATGTGGTATATTGTTATTATGTATTAAACATTAATCAAATACATATGAAAAAAAGAAGCTGAATGAATAATGATAAAATCTTTCATAGAATGCAGTGCGATAAATACTGCATGCTCGCTCGATAGATGGCGTTGTCCTGGTCTAAATCGCGCTATGGTTTCGTTACATAGCTTAGTATAAGTAGTACATACTTTAAAAAAAAATCATGTGATAGTGCCATCTATCTCTGAAATAAACCCCTTTGATTCTAAAAGATATTCGATTCGAAAATTCGACGATTTCGAAAAGTTTTTAGTTTATTAAAAAAAAAATGTTGTTTACGTGCTACTTTAAGTGTACATATTTAGTCTATTCTATACCCCACCCCAATATTATAAAGAGGAAAACTTTGTTTGTTTGTTTGTTTGGTTGTAAATGGATAAACTCAAAAACTACTGGATCGATTTAAAAATTCTTCACGGGACGCGGGTGAAACCGCGGGAAAACGGCTAGTTTGTTATATATTTAGTTAGTTGCATGTAAGCTAATTTAATTTGTTATATACTTAGAGAAGAAAGAGACCTACAAAAAATAAATTAGATCCCACCAAAAACATTAAATGTAAAAAAAAGCCAAGCCTCTATGCAATTCTTCCACCGTAAAAAGTTTTGAGATTACATAGAAGCCAAGTCCTGTTCAACTATATTCGTAATAATAAATCAATATTTTGTGACTATATCAATAGTTTTGTTAACATTACAATAATATTGTCTTGGCCATGAGCACAAGTTAAAAGTCGCTCCTTGTGTGTCCCCGTGTAAATACCGTTGGATTTATAAATTTATATATGGACATGATTTTGCGATTGGACTGATTATGGACTGATTGGAATTTGAGATCTCCATGGACTAAACATGCGCCATAGTTCATGTGCAGTTGATCTTGCATGATACTGACTGTCGGTCATTTAGTAACAATAAACTAAAAGTATTTATTTCTGTGATATTAAACTTCATGTTTGACTTTCACCTCTTCCAGATAATATGCTGTATTATATTTATAGTTTATTGTGCTCATGGCCAAGTCAATATTATTGTAATGTTAACAAAACTATTGATATAGTCACAAAATATTGATTTATTATTACGAATATAGTTGAACAGGACTTGGCTTCTATGTAATCTCAAAACTTTTTACGGTGGAAGAATTGCGTAGAGGCTTGGCTTTTTTTACATTTAATGTTTTTGGTGGGATTATAAGATTCCCGATTTATCTCACCTATTTGTTACTTACAATTAATTTCCAATTGACATTACTTGATTTTAATAACCCCGATTTTATTAATCCACAATTCGACAGCAGCCAAGTCACACACAATCAAATCTAAGTCAAATCCTATCTCTATAATACCGGTAGCGTCCTGAATGGGGTTGTAGACACCCTAGGCTACGTAATTAGCATCCTACCACGTCTGGGAGATATTTGAATAAGGGGCGGCGTCACGGCTAAGGGTGATTTTATAATGGGTCGTAGGTATTAATTTTAGTGGTATCATCATCCTATCGCAGTCCACTGCTGGACATAGGCCTCTCCAAGTGCACGCCACTGAGATCGATTTTCGGCTGCTCGATTTTTAGTGGTATAATTAAAATAAATTATTAAAGAAATCCTGTAGTGTTATTACGAAATAGTTGAGTGGACGTTTGAGACTTCTCAAAAAAAGAATACAAAACTATTATGGTTAGAGATAAAAAAAAAAACACTTTTCAGAAACTGTCTAAAATTAAACAATATCACAGGCGAGCTAATAGGAAAAAGCTTTTATTTATTTATTTGCGTCCCTTTACTTAAAAGGTGCCACTTTCACAATTAACATAAGTGTTTTGTAATAGACAAAGCTAAACAGTCATCATCATCATCATCAGACTATCGCAGTCCACTGCTGGATATAGGCTACTCCAAGTGCACGCCACTGAGATCGATTTTCGGCTTCTTGCATCCAGTTCCTGCCAGCCGTTATGCGCAAGTCATCACTCCACCATACCTGAGGGCGTCCTTTTTAGCTAAACAGTGTCTAATTAAAAACACTTTTTAGCGGCGCATTCTCGTATTGTTTACTTACATATTTGTAATAATCATTTGTTTTATTTTTATATATTTATAATCCCGTTAGACTAAATAGCAAAAGAACAACAGAAGCCAGAAGGAAAGTAGCGACAATGATGATAAATACCTATTGAAAACAATACTGTTATTATTCATTGTTATTCATTTACCGGAATCATAGTTGTTTTTAAAAAATGCAAACAATGCTATTAGAATTATAAGTAGAAATTATAGAATGTGTGTTGAAAATACTCAAACGCATTGTTTAATGTTGGTCACTTTTCAAAGAATCTTGCTGTCTAGAAAAATAAAATAAAAATGTAAGTTGGAAATATAAATTTTTAAGTACTAAGTATATCTTCGTACATGAACATGCAACGAAATAACTTACTTTGTCGACATACTCTTAAGTGGTATGTACCGTATTTTTTCCGCACCAAACCAACCTGTAACTAAAATAATCTACTAACATAATAACCCAAAATTCCCATAATAATATCTCAACCAGTGTCAGTCTGTACTCATCCTAGGCCCAGCTTACACAGGCGGCATCATTCAAATCCGCTCTTATCATGTGAACTAACCCTAACGCGAGCGTGTAGGGAGGGCGTTAACGCTTCTCTGGACACGTTAATTGAAAACGGATTGGAGGTGACAGTGTAGAACGGGCTTTTTATGTGGTGTTGCTGAGGATGGCGGCTTTTTTATTAATTTTGAGATTCTATATATACAAATATAAAGATATTAATTGGCTCCGTGCTCTGCACATCATGAAGGAACTGCTTGGCATACCTTTTCCTAGGTGTGTTGTTTATTTACTCAGGTTAAAACTGTAGACTACTTTTTTCTGGGCGCGTAGAAAGATCCCACGGAATACTTACGGGTGAAACTGCGGATGGAAGCAAGTCAAGTTTAATATTAACATAGATTACAAATGTTTACAGATAAAAATGTACATTTTACATGTGATTATACTATAAATACAATAAGGCCTTGTGACATACGTAAACTAGGGCATTCATGTATAGCACTGCATGCCGTCAAATAGCATTACTGGTTTCCATAATACGTGTCAATACCGTTACTTTGAGTACAAAACGAACATACTAGTTATACATACATATTATTAGTTAGTAGGCAAGTAATCAAATTGCTTTCAACAACTTTGTTGGCTATTTTAATGATAGAGATGGTATTTCTGTTAATATGAAGGGAACCAACTGGATGTGCATTTGTGTTTCATGTTGTTCACAATTTTTGTTCTATCTTGGAATATTGGTTGAGTATAAACAATGGCTCTCTGCATTTTTGGTTCAGGTCATGTTGGGTCATCTCACCACGAGAAGGTGCTCGAAGTCTCAAGGTCTTATATATTTATATTATAATTAGTTCCAATCTCACAGTTTAACACGTGCAATCATCATCATCCTTCTGTCGTTTATCTCAATGTCTAAACGAACTTTTAAGTATGTTATTGTACAACGTATATTGTATCTTATGTTACAATGACTGTCACCAGTTTCTACAATTCCATAATAATTGTGTCCTGTTTTACAGTATTACTACCAAAAAACTAGTGTAACTACTACCACAACACGGGCACGCTACGTGTCTGACGAAGTAATATTTTTGAGAAAATGTGTCGCTACACAAAATTCAATGTTCGGGGAGCCGCGCCTCTGGCGAGTACACTATGTTTGGTGCAAGAAAGAAAACTGTGAGAGAAATATCTTATACATGGTTTTGATATATGTTTGAGTATTTCTTAAAACACTAATAATATTTTAAAATATGTATTTTTGTCAATCAAATGTCAAATCTTACGTTAATAACACTCATCAATAATTTTCTATTGAAGCATAACTATTACCAATTTCTTACCTAAGCATAGGTTATGAAAAAATAAAACCAACTTTTCGATAATTAACTTGAAGCCTTCTCCGAACTCTGACAACTAGGTACCTACTATGTCGATATCGCATCAGCACAATCGGTTCAGCAAAATGTCAGATAATCACCCACAAACATACAGGTCAAACTGATTACCTCCTTTTTCGTAGTCTGTTAATAAAACCTCTGAGTTTATTATTATTTATTTCAATAACATACCACCAACAACAGATCACGCTTCTATAACTTAAGCCATTTCTTAAGGGTATCCTTTCTGTTGGGGTCTATTCGCGCGGCAAAATGAGATATCACTGGATATTGAATGACAGCGTTACTGTGAACGCGGTTTCACAATTTCCAGATAGATATATTTCTTTACTTTTCCTCGTTTTTAGGGTTCCGTACCCAAAGGGTAAAACGGGACCCTGTTGTTTTCGCTCCTCTGTCCGTCCGTCTGTCACTAGGCTGTATCTCATGAACCGTGATAGTGAGAAAGTTGAAATTTTCACAGATGGTGTATTTCTGTTGCCGCTATAACAACAAATACTGAGAACTAGAATGAAATATATATTTCGGGGGGCTCCCATACAACAAACATGTTTTTTTTGCAAATTTTTGCTCGATATCCATAAATATATATGGAGTGTTAGTTTGGATGGTACGGAACCTTACGTGCGCGAGTCCGACTCGCACTGACCGGTGTTTTTGCAACAATAGAGGTTTTTATGTATTGGTGTTAGGAGTACGGTATAAGCATAAATTGTATTGTCCAATGGATTTGAGGTCGTCAACTGTTTATTGGGAAGCGCTGACCGTTATGGTTTTGGTCCTTATCTGGTCTTTTGGTACGCAATATTTTTTCCTTTCAGCAGCATTTTTAAGGAACTATTTTCATACAAGTAATTGACACATAATATGAAAATTGGGCATCTGTATATTTTTGCTATCAACGTCTACAAGTTGTGTTGTTAAAGATAAGTTGCAAATGACCTCTTAAAATTATATTTTAGTGGGTGGAGACGTTTTATTATTTTGATTCAATTTTAAGTATATTAGAACTGTCAAAACAAAAACCACTACCACTTCAAATTAGGCATTGTGTTTCAACACTTAGGCTCAACAGCAATCTAATTTCAAATCATAACACAAAGCGGTTACGCTTTAACACCAATCGAAGCACTAAATAAGATGTATAGGAACACTTGTTTACACCCCAAAGTTTCCAGTCAGGACCTGTCAGCTCCAGCCAGCATTGACGAGGGTGCTTCTGATATCACCATGAAGAACAAATGACTAGCGGAGGTGCTATAACGGAGAATCTCCTAAGAAAGTAGCACGCCAAAATTCGGGTGTGAGAGGGATGTTGCTGTCTTCGCCCTTATACACGCACGCTCTTTGAATCCGATTTTTTTTTTGTAATAATCGTTGACAGGTGTCTCGAAGAACTACGGGATTGTTCGAAAGTGTTACCGCGACCCTGGTACATAAAGGGCTTTAGAATAAACATGATAGGTTATAGACGGTGAGAGTCTGACACTCCCTTACGCTGCTAACCCACAGCGGAAGGAGTCATTTGATGGCTTCCCCATAAAAAAAATGATCGTTAATTCAACAACCTCGCTAATTCACTCGTAACTGATCACTTTGGTCATGCCCATCATACATTTTTTATCAAAAGTAGGCGCGTCAGGCGACTACCTTTATTATGACATCTCCGCTCATTTTTCCTTACTCCGTGGTTACACGATTATTTAGTTGACCTCGGCTTAAAGCCGCTAATTTCAGTAGCTAACAGCGCTGTTTTGTGTAATCGATTCATGAGTTTGACAGCTGAGATGGTTAAGTTCGAAGATTTAATGGGGACGGGTACAGTGCTGTCGTGCGCGTAGTTTTGATGGTTTTAAGTACCTGTAAGTACCAAATTCTTGAGAGTTTCTGTAGAGGGTAAGTACTTATATATAGTGCGTATTAGTAAATGCTTGGGGTAGCATTATCACACAAAGAATATCCAAATTAATTAAGAAGTTCAATGTACTATGTATGGAAATCAAAACTATTCCAGATTGCAAATACCACTTGTCCATTCCTATATCCTTTCGTAAATGTTTTGATTTTCTTGTCGAGGCAAACCGGTACACTTGAATAAAAAAATAGGTTATGTACACTACATAAAGAGTTAGTAATCAATGGAACTATGAGGTGAATCTAGCACCCATCATTAGACGATGACCAAAAATGCGAAATTCTGAAGACATTGCCTGAACCAAATAATTTCAAATTCAGAACCAAAACAAAACAGCATCTACAAACAAAATTCTGAAAAGAAAGACAACAAAATAAGGTGTAAATTGTATCAGAATATGATTTTCTTCAGCTGATATTGGCACCGCGTCCAGCGTCGGTGTCAAACTGCCAAGCGCGACGGTAAATAAAATGCTTTCGCAGATTTCATATACGGGGATAGTCTAGCCAGGTATTCCGTATTTTATAAGGACTTTAAATATTAAAGATGTTTTTATTTTAGGATAATTTTTTTAAGTTCATAAACAAATATTTTTTTGAAAAACAGACCACGTGATTAAGTAGTTAAAATGGCTCAGATGTTGAGGTTTGGGCACAACATATTTTTAGATAATAATTGTTTGAATAAACCCGTGGAATAAACCTATGTATATCTTAGTACATAAGACAAAATGTAAGCGCAAACCTGCTACCAATATCTATACTATTATTAAAAGCTGAAGAGTACATAGTTTTGTTTGAATGCGCTTAATTTGGAGGTGCACATTATGTTTCTTTGTTGACGTATATATCCTATACCTAATTTACTTTAGATACACAACAGATCTTGCTAGGTAGTCCAGCTATATAAGTACCTATATACTGTAACTTTATATCCAGGTATTGTATGTCCATTCTGCAGAAACTACGTTATTGCCACTCACAGGTCAGGTGACGCGATCCCTCGCAGTTGAAGACCTTTATTGAATCACAGGACACTCTCCTTTTGTTTTCAAAATGTTCACACATTTTTGTGAGATTTTATATTCTAGTTTTAGTAGAAGAAAGTTAAAAAAAGTTTTCAAAGAATATTTTGATCTTAAAGGAATACAAACAACAAAATACCTAATGCAGCAATAAGTGGAAACTTTTCTAGAATATAATTTTATGAGCAGCTTTGATACAATGCTTGGAGAAGATATCTATACTTATATCCTTATCATGTTTGAAATGTTATTTACCAGTTATTACCAGGATAAAAAAAAACATTCGCAAAATCCTTTCCGTTAGGTAAACATACAAACAGTAAACAAGTCTACTACAAATACATCTAAAATCACACGATATCTTTTAGCAGCAAAAAAGAAAAGTACACACACATAAATAAAACCAATAGAACGTTCTCGAACTAAAAACCGTGATTTGGAAAGAGCAGGAAGTTGAAACCGGAAGCAGCAGTCTGGTGCAGGGCTGCAACCGTCGCGCCGAATATTCACAGCTTCCGGTGTACTGCAAGACTGATACAGCAGTTTCAGTTCAAAATAAAATGGCATTTCACAAATTACTAGCTGACTGAACTTTGGGAATGTTGATATCAGTTGTTGATCAGATAGGGAATCAATCAAAGTAACACTATAGAACTGGGTCTCGTAAAAATATTCGTTGTCACAGCCAAAAACGTCCACTGTTGGACAAAGACCTCCACCAGTTTAGGGGGATTTGCCTATTCTCACTGCGTGGACAAGCGTGTAGGTGTGAGCGCAGTGACAGATATTTTAGCTTCGGAGATGCTGTTGCCTATCTCCGATCAAGGCATTCAATATCCGACATGGCGCTGAGTTGGTCGCCTGAGCCTCGTCCGTTTTTCTGCAGGATCCACTACAGGCAGGTGTGATTGGTAATTGGGGCAGGACGATGTTGGTGTGCTCACGCCTGTGTATAGTTAGCGGCACGAATATTGAGTTCTGACCTTTACCTGCGTAGAAGTAATTTATTGGGTCCCTTGTGTGGTATGAAGTGAGGCGCGGGGGCGGGCTAAAGCGGTGATTGGCCCGCAGTGCATCGCGTCATAGCCGTCACTCGGGATTGGTTCTTTGCTAATAAATCACTTCTGCGCAGATGTAGGTCAGAGCTCAAGATTCGTGCCGATAACTATTAATGGCCTTACTATAAAAACTTTAACCCCTGTTTTACACTTGTCTAAAAAAATTTTGGCTGCAAAATGAACCATATGTCAACGTCATAATTTGTCATTTTTTTAGACAAGGCATAAACTGACGTTTAAAAGTTTTTGTGGTAAGACGGATAATGTTTAGTAATATTTTTTCATTTATAAATATTGCTTTTTACTAAAAATATTTCAATACGTATAGTGGTACTTCGTACAATATTCCATGTGTAGTTATTTCAGCTCGCTACGTACGAATGAGACGCTTAAAGGAAATGAATATGTCTGCCGATTGGAAGATACTATTGAACTTTCATCGGAATTCCTCAAGTTATTCTCTATAAGTCTTTGTTCTTCTAATCTCAAGTGGTTTGAGAACAAAAAAACTGTTTACTTTAACATGTCAGTGATGTTATTGGTACAATCAATGCTGTATAGGTACTTATACCTAATTATAATAACACTAGGAAACGGTGAACATTTTTGGGGGTGCTGTTCAATGTAATTGACTTGAAAAAGCGCTAATTTTATTTAAAATATTCGACAGTAATAATTTTTTCTGTTTTTACTATTATTTCAGGAAAAAAAAATACACTTTCGGAGCACACTCATGAATTTCCGAAAAAAATAATCAAACACTGCTGTACCTTATACAGGTACATATATACCTACCTACATAAAACATGTACGTCCCGATACAACATAACGACACAATATAACACACCATTATAGATAAAAGCTTCCACGAAGAGTACTTCAAACCCTGGTAATCATGTTACAATATGATCAAGTTACGATCTCGATTCGAGGTTGATCCCGATTCCAGGGGAAGGGCCCACTGAGATTTTTAACGATGGTTCAAGTTGTAAGATACTATTTTAATGTTTTATTATTTATTTTTAAGATCTGTTATTGAAAGCCGGATTGACGTCGTATCAGCAGAACTAAAGACATTCACTGCTGGATAAAGGCCTGCACTTTAAGGGGTCACTTTGCCCGATCTTCAGCGACCCGAATTTGATTAAAAATATTTGCAGTTAAAAAATTATCGCCTGTAGGTTGTATCAGATATCAAAAAAGATTGATTCAAGTCACAATTAGACTTATATATAAAACTTTTTGACAAAGTGTTAAGAATAAACGTTTATTTTATTGCTTTTATGTAATCGCTTTGAGCTTATACTTTAAATAATTTACGTATCTACGCAATAAAAACGACTGATTTCTTTTTAAAGAACAATTTTGTCCAATCTTGTATTCTTAATAATCAATGTGTAACATGTCAATTTAATTTATCATTGGCAATCTGTTTTACTGTTGTAATATTGAATGTTCAAGAATCAATCCTATACATCTGTATGATTCCAATTTTGTATAATGCGTGTGTATGTTTGGGAATTTATTGGTTGTGAACAAAAGATCATTATTTAGATGTAGGCATGCTTGTGCGTTTTATTGGATTTTATTGAATTCAAATATAAAAAAAAGATGTTTGACTTTAAGGTGATTTACCTTTTATCCTTGTTTTCTAGTCCGTCCTAGTTTTATACTTATTTCCCAGTCCATATTTGACCACAGCCGTCCCAAAAAACTTTTTTACTTCCAATTTAAATTATTTTCACAGAGCTGCCAACATATCATTCCAAATGACGTCCAAGCCCTTCCAGACATTTCCGAAAAACCCTTGATTTTTTGCCCTCGTCCATGTTTCTGTCCCGGAACAATTTTTCAAAGCACCCATCACACGGTGTCACCGGCACTCTCTAACAAGGGTGCACATAATTTCACCAGTCCGTCGGACTCAAAACTTGACAAATCCGCTTAAATTTCTCAAATGTGGGCACCCCTTTGATGGTACGCAAATATAGCAGTAATCACATTATTATGAGTTGTTATGGCTCCCTGCTCTTAGGTAAATAATTTGATTTGGCAACCGTATACAGGTATATTGGTGTACAAATTAGATTTTGATGTGACGGAAACTAAACATACATATATGAGTTCAAGGTTCAGGTAGATTATATTGCCTTTCACATTTAACTTTTGCGTCCTTTTTAATTTTTGACACAAACTTATATTAGTCGAATAAACGGCGACAGTTCACAGGTGAACATATTTTGACGATATTACGAATATTGAATCCTGTATTGTAATTTTGTTTGCTGGTATAACAAATACTTAATCAAGCTTTAAATTGCATCAGTTCTGCAAATACCGCGTTCATTTCCCTGTTAATAATAAAGACAAAAACAAATTGAATTGACATTTACAAAGTAGTGTCTATGGAGCTCATGATCATATCGTACCAATGTGCCACAGATGAGTAACTAATGGATAACTGAGAAAAGACAGGGTAATAAATAAATTGGTATTAGTTAAGCACATAATTTTCCTATCTTTGCACAACACAAAGGCGGTGAAAACAGCGTAGTTTCTTAATAAATACAACGTTTTTCTTAAGATTTAAAGTTTTAAAAAGAGTGTTCACTGTTCCTCCTGTTCCTGTTCAGGATTAATACTTATTTCTTCTTGATAAGAAGCTGGTTCCTTGCATTGGGACAAAAAAAAATTATGATGAAGATGAGGTTAATTCTAGACAAGTGTAGATTATTCGCTCATATTGTGGTATACAATACTAGACTTATCAAGTGAGACATTGTCGTGCCTATCAAAAGTTACAAACTATGAAGCCTCATACTTTAGGGATCACGAATGTGAGGCTGGATTGAATAGTTTATGCTTCCATTTGTACATTACTCCATGTTTTTATTGCAGACTAGCTGTTGCCCGCAACTTCGTCTGCGTAAGCAATATAGAATAGTCAAAATACTACTTATCCCGCAGGTGCATTCTTTCACGTGACAGTATAATTAGGATTAGCACTTAGCAGTCGCATAGATTCATTGATCAAGGTTGTGTTGTGGATGTGACCATTTATCTAAACAAAAGAAGTAAAGTTTGTGACGTTGTGAATATCTCTGGATCTAGTCAGCCAATTTGGAAAATTATTACGTATGGTGCGTAAGTAATTTTCACAGGAAACAGTTATAATCTATGTCTATATGCTTTGAGTCTGACAAAGCTGTCATTTGTACATTTTCTGCAGCTGCTGCGACTAATCAGAAGCCAGAAAGTCTGTCAGTTTCACCATGGATATCGTCTTGTGTAGTGAGACTGGATTGAAGATAGGTAGTCGCTCCAAGCAAAATATTGGTACTCAAACAGATTCGGTGACTGGAAGGCAACACCAACATAGTTGGGGAATAGCTGGATGGATGATAAAATGAGTCATCATCATCAGCAGGCGCATAGGGTAGGATAGTTTCACTACTGGGGAGAAACACTTGTATGACGGGGATTTTCTGTACACTTACTCACTATGGTAAGGCTGACCCCACATTAGGCGTGCGCGATCCTCCTGCGTGTGAGTAGCGCGGGCGTCGCGAGCACGCTGCATGAACGTCGCGTTTTGCTGCCCTGCGGCATGTGTGAAGAGTGCAAGCGACACGCTCGTGGCGAGCACGCGGCGCTCGAGTTGCGTTCTTACCCCTTCGCCCGCTATCCCCGCCGCCCGCTAAACGCCTTAGCAGTTAAACGTCAAGGAGAGCGGCGCGTGCGCGCCGCGAGCGCGCTGTAGGTAAATGCCGCAGGGCAGCAAAACGCGACGCTCACGCAGCGCGCTCGCGACGCACGCGCGGCGCCCGCGCTACTCACACGCCCGAGGATCGCGCACGCCTAATGTGGGGGAGGCCTAAGCCGGGACTCCACCGAAATGTTTGCATTAGTTCACGAATAGGCAAAATGTACGTATCTGTGAGAGTCCACTTCATGTGTTCGTACTTGAAACCTGCAGCTTTGCCAAGATTTTCAAAATGTACGCTTGCAATTTGTCATTTCTTGGTGGAGCCAGCAAATCGAAAGAAACATAAGTGTTGTATACTGTGCGTCACTACCGCACACCGGGAAAATTTCGCTCTTGCGGAGGACGTTTATATACCATATTTTGTGTCACACAGGACGACAGTAAGTATCCACCGAAACACTTTCAAAGATCTGATGAACGAACAAATCAGACCTAACTTGGTCACCTGGGGCCAATCAGAGCTCTATGAAGCGATAATACGCTTTGGCTCCTACTGTTATTGTGGTTTCTGAAAATTTAAGAACACTTGCTTAGCGCAGAAGCTGACGTTGGCAGGTCGACTCTTTTGACTTCTCGAATAGGATACCATTGGTTTTTGTGTAATGCACACCTGCAATGCATGCTGGATTAGGATAGGATACAGGTGGATAGGATTTGCAACAGAAAACAATTCTGTCTTTGTGATTGAATGACATCAAACGTAGTTTTATATAAAAGATGTTTTTTTAGACTTGGCTCGGGTCTTACTGAGACTGTTCGTAATCGTGACCAGTGTATTTGCGATCAGAAGTTGAAAGTAAGCATGTCTCTGGTATGCGACGCGCAATTTGTACGTTTTTAGACGCATAAAGCATTTTACGTGTGTATGGTATTAAATCGAGAAAGCTCCCATTTCTTATCTGCACTCTGTATCTGGGCTTCAGAATCCTACATTACATACCTACCTCACGCTTAGCAGCGCTTGCGAGAGACAGATCCTCCTTTCTTCTAGGATTAAGTAACTACTTAATACTACTCACTCAAAGTAATTTGTTTAAAGGCCACCACATTAGTGGAAGATAAGCTAAACTATGTTTATGAAAAAATCCTGATATGAACTCCATCTGTAACTTTAAATGATAATTAATTGTTATACTAAAGTCATCATTTTCGACATAATGTTCAAAAAATAATTTAGATGGCACCGTTTTAAATTTGGCTGAGAACTATTAATTTTCCTTTCATCTAGGTAATAATTATAATTGGATTTAGATGTGGCACGGCAAACTGACAAACACTATTGAAATGTCTATCGAAAAATTACACTATATATTAAAATATGGTGAATTACGGAAAATACACAACTCCATCTGTTGAAATAATAATCCTCTATAAAGAATGTATGGTAATTTATTGTCATTTACCACCTCGCTCCTTTGACAAATTTTATGTATTTTATTTAACACAGATTACCACAGATGGAGCTACTTTAACCTTGGCTAAACAAAATTTTCATTTTTTTTTTCTTCCGATGCGACTTATGAAGGTGTGATTTTCTGTGTAAAGGTTAATAATAGGCCGATCAACTAATATAAGTACAACATTCAAATGTACAGTTTTGACAAACAGATTGCGTGTCGTAATATTTTACATCTTGAATTCACAAAATTAATCATATCTTTTGATAGAGTGAATCGATTTCGATGAAACAAAAACTAAGTAATACCCCAAGTTACGTAGAATGTTTGTATGTAAGCATTTTCTGCATTGAATTCGTAGATTTTACGTGAATCCCGAACGAACAAACAGATAAACAGACAAACAGACAAAAATGACAAAAATGATGGAAATGGGTTCTGTTAGTTATCCTTTAATATGCTGGCTATTTTTTTTGTCAATTTCTTCAATGTACAAAAATTACTTTTCTACAGATTTATTATATGTATAGATGCAGACCGATGCAATTTATAAGCCATCAATAATACTGCTAATGACCCAAACTCAGTGTCAATCGCGTTGATTAATTTTATTCAGTTTATGATTGCTATATTAATTTTGTTTGCTTTATTCCAGGGTTCTGCAGTTGATTGGATTGCGCTAGGATTTGCTTGAAATGAAACCGCAATGGAACAATAAATGAGTTATGGTCTACGGGTCTATTATGTCAAAACTAAGGCTACTTGTTAGTTGTTTTGTGATTATTAATTTTAAATACCAACTGTCGTTCTGAAACTGAGATTTCCATATTAGCAGAAATATTAGGTACATAATATGGTGTTCCAACACAGTTACAATTTATAAGATCCTATAAATGAGTTGAAGTAGTATGTATGGACGTTTGTTCCTTTTTCACGCAAAAACTAGTGAAAGGATTTTGATCATACTTGGCAGTCCTCTAGCTTAAGCATTAGAATAACATATACTAAGTCTTTTTCTGGGGCACTGGGAATTGGTTCCCTCGGAAAGTGGGTGGAACCGCTAGTTTAAGCTAGTATGCAATGGCAAGAAGTATTCATTCTTGTCTCTCTCAAAAACTGTCCCGTCTATTTTCAGCTTTAAATATTTTTATATAGGTACACGGAACATATCCTACGTATTATTAACACAAGAAGTGTCAAGTGTGAGTGCGACAAACGCAGCTGTAGTCAAACACTGCAGCGCCGCGGTCGCGCCGTGTGTTCCTAACTTTAATTAGCCGCTCGGCAGAAGGGTTAAAGGGAAGATGGCACCCAAATATTTACGGTTAATATAAAGGGTTATTGATATCGTTGACGGTGGAGGTTGCAAATATTGATTTTCAAAGCAATGCCACTCATCTCACATAGAACTGTTTTATGAGCAAGAAAATATGTTTTTCTGTCAAAATATGCATTTAGTCCTTCATTGTCTTGGAGCTTTCCAAATAAGGCATAGGGTACGTTTTTTTGCCAATCTTATGAAAGAGACGATTCCTGACTGACAACTTATATGTTCTATAAATGAAGTACATATCAAATGGTAAAAACTGTAGAAAATATGATTATACTAAAATATGTTTTTGTTTAAGTCTAAATATCCTAATTATTTAATAACGGCTATTAGGCTATGACTCAATCATTTCGAATGGCTGTTATTTTAAATCTCGTTCGTCGTATAGAAATCGTTATTTATTAGGTTTTGGACCATTTGACCCCATAGTCCTCCATTGCATCACACTCATTACCTACCTTCAAATAGGGGAATAAGATGTCCCCCGTCCACAGGTAACAAACTCCCCCTTAACACTGATAGGGAGTGTCGAACGGTGACGTCGGAGAACTTTCATTATTATTTGCATGCCGCTTTCCGTCTGCCGAGTTTCAATACAATCTGTTAAACAATAGGCGCCTGTGTCGTGTAGAGCGAATTTTATTATCATCAAGACTTAATAATTGTGTCTTCGCGAGATAAAGCTAATAGTTTTTAAATTAAGGTAATTCATGAGAATTTTCTCGCAATTTTTTAAAAGATAAAATACTATTTATTTGTTTTTTAAATGACTTACAAACAGTCCTCCGTCGCATCACAGTCATTACCTACCTAAGAATGGGGGAACAAATTGTCCCCCGTCCACAGGTACAAACTCCCCCTTAACACTGATAGGGAGTGTCGAACGGTGACGTCGGAGAACTTTCATTATTATTTGCATGCCGCTTTCCGTCTGCCGAGTTTCAATACAATCTGTTAAACAATAGGCGCCTGTGTCGTGTATAGAGAACTTTATTATCATCAAGATTTAATGAGGTGGTCGAATTATGTGAATTTTTTGAGTGACCTTGTGGTATTTCGAACTTTAGGGATATTACGTGTGATGAAATACAAGACAGTGTGTTTACGGTGTTTTATAAAAGTTAAATAAGTTATGTTTGACATGTGTTTAAACAATATCTCAAAGTCTGTTTAACATATTTCAAGTAATAACAGCATATAAGATTAGATAATTAAAAAGATATGTCAAAAAAAATCTGAAATGAATCATGGAAAAAATACAAAATATATTTCTAAAAAGATCAGTCCTTAAAACCACTTTCAGTAGGTAAATTCTAATTGGGTTAAATCATATCATAACTCAAGTTATGTCAACTTAAATCGAGATAGCACTAGGTCTTATTTGCAGTCAGTCCCAACCATCGATCCTACCTTCTCATATCCAGTCCCCTGAGAAATTTTCACACGAGAGGAGCGACGTACACGAATAAACATAAATATACATATTCAGACCACTTTTGAATGCATTCATCAAAAACTCACGTACTAGTTTATACTACTTTTATATTACGTTTATATTAAAACGTAAACTACATAAAACTAAGTAACTTCTGTTACTGTGTGAAATTAAAAACTAGGTTTTACTATTAAAATGAATACGACACAGTTCTAAAAGTTTCCACTGTTTATTGTATGAAGGGGAATTTGTTGACAGTTGTTTGAATTTCAACTTTATGTGTGATGTGATAAGGTGCGTGGTTCTTTATGCGTTTTTTTCGTAGCTCGTAGGCTTGTGCTACGATTTTGCGTAGGCGCATGCTACGATGAAAATCACACAAGCTGTATTACTGTGTTAATAGCTATTACTTGACTATCGACATTTTTACAATGTGTAAATGCATTTTAATTAAACCAACCCGCATTAAGCAAGCGTGGTGCTTAATGCTCAATCCTTTTCCGTGTGAGAGGAGGCCGCAGCCCAGCAGTGGGACGATAAAAAGGCTGTAACGTAAATGCATTCTAATGACATACATTTTTAATACAAAATTCAACCTCATTTTGCATAGAAATATATTAGAATTTAATTTCTTAACTCCTAAACAGACCTCGCATATCATCCAATTAGGAATTTTGGACTAATTACAAACAGTGCACTCGGTTTATTAAAGTGTAACACTTTCCGAGGCAGCCATTAGTATCCATTACAATATTGTTCGTATATAGTGATTATTTATCCATTTGTAAGAATTGCCGTATTGGAAAACTGACCCAGTTGCTTACAAATTACTTCATTTTATTATTCAATAGTTCGTACGTGGTAGAAGTATGTACTTGTAGGAATGATTAGACAATTTGTTATGCAGGTGTTATTTTCTTCCTTGTAAAATTGTTTCTGCTTTTTTAATACAGCGATAGTTCTTGGGTTCAATTCTCTGGATGAGGAATGTTAAATTGTTTCATTATAAATATGGTTTGATCTACAGTACGTCGATTCTATAAAATTCAGACAACAACTCGCATTTCACTTCGCTATTCACTCTCACTTTGCATTCGGTTCAAAACGTTCTAAAAGTCATCTCATACTTTATCTGTCAAAATCTCGAGTTTAATTTAGTTCAACTCGCAAACACGCTCGCAAGAGTAGCGCTAGTGTAGTTTGAGAATGCCAATCATGAAACTCACGGCGGATTCAGATGCGAAGTTAAGAATGAAGTCTTACAGAATCACACCACAGGTAGGCGCTGTATGCCTCTTCCAATCTCCTCCTTTGGTCCTTTAGATAGCAATGACTTTCGGATATTCAGCAATGGACGATGATGGCTGTTGAAGAATACATAAATATGCTTCTTCGCTGTAAGTTGTAAGTGTAAGTAATTAAGTTTTGGATCCTGATGACACGAAGACTAGAGACATTGGAAAGCAAATAATGACTTGTCACACTACAAAAACTTTTATAAACAAAACCCATATAAATATGACTGTTAATTTCATAGTTCAACAAATGCGTCATAAAACCATTGAATTAATGGTGCCATTAACTGATGATGCAGACTAACCGTTTATGAGATATTAGTTTTATTAACACAGTTAAGTTTTATTGTTCGTGTTTAGTTTTTTATACGACTGTTGTACTTTTTATTTGTAGCTGGGGAATGGTTTGTGGGAGTATTGTGCTGATTTTGCTGTTTTGTATGCTTAGTAAAGAATAAGGGTTTTTTTATTGCCCCTACAAGGTAATAAATGGTTGTTATGACTCGTGTAGTTAGCCAGGTTTCATTTACGTAGTATTTTACCTAATATACCTATTGTAAATAATAGATCAAAAATTGACAAAATAATTTTTATTTTTATGACGTTGCTTCAAAAATAGTATGTATGTATATAATAAATATTGTATCTGTCTGTCTATCTGTAAGTATAATTGAATGTTTTTTTATGTAGAAACTAAGTTGCCTATTTTTTACATAATAACTGAATGCATTCGTACCAAAACCCATAAAATGATAACCACTAAGTATGAATACATGGAGAATGATAATATATTTAGCACAAAATTCCGCCATCCTCTCTCAGAGACCAAACAAGTAGCGTGTCTGCAAACTCCTAATAATGTCCTCAGCTATAATTTATAGCGCTGGACCGCCATAGATCACTTTGGAGACAACTTACAGACTCGAATATCTATTTATAATATCGAGGTTATAGTATCTGTTTTATAGAGAATGATTCATATTGCGGGTTTGTGAAGGTCAGTTATTGAATACTGAGTCAATTTCATTGTCATGGAAATAAAAAGAAATATCAATATTGGATTGAAGATTATTTGTGAACTAGGTAAGACGGTGAGTAATTGTAATTACTGGTTTTGAAATTTCTTATTTGAACCTACTGCACAGGCTATTTTGTGGTTGGTAGCTAAAAAAAAAAACATTTGTAGACACAGGACGAAATAAATACAAAAAATAGAAAGTCAAAAATAAATGTCTCCCTTTTATAATATACATACCTACATTCATATAAATCAGGTTGCCAATATTATGAAAAACTAGAAATAATTTACGCTTACATTTACAAACAATCGAAATATTTCGTCACCAAATACATTTCTCGAATCGTATTCCAAATCCTCTGAGCCTGAACAAATCGCGATAAAATGTTTACCCCTATAAAAAACTACCCCTGAAATCTGCTAAACTCCTTGGAAGTATGGGGGTTGTAACAGCTCTTGAGAGCTCTCGAACGACTGATGTTGATCGCTGGGTGCGAACCGCTCTGTATAAATACTTTAGGGCCGAAAGTGGATTTAATATAAAATAGTTCGTCTTAAATGTTTTTTGGGTAAGTGTTCTTTCAAGTGATGTTAGAGATACGGATAAAATATGTGGGTGGACAGCATATACCATTATGTAATCATACGTTTAAACATTCAAGAAATCATGTAGACATGATTATTAGGCAGCATTTTTAAATCCTGTAGATACAATTTTGTTACGTCACAAAGTGAAAGCGCAAGCCATTTCACCATTTTCAAGCTTCACTTCCCACCAAACATACCAACATATTCCCGATATTATACTTACAAAAACAACAGAGCATCAAGTGTTTCCCCTTCAACGCCATATTACGTGATTAATCGTATCCATCATCGGGAAAAACACGGTGTTCCCGAACCGAAACAACGCTGTCTTCGGCAATTTCGTTCAGAAACTCGGCAAAAACGAAACAGCCAGCCAGCCAACTTTCATCTTCATATTTTCCCAACAAAATCTTTGCGGATGATCAGTGACTAGCAAAACTGGACACTCGTTCCACACCAATTCAAACCTTATGCCTTAGCCTTTAAGACAGCTTATTATATTCACACAGGTCAATGAAAGTTGGTCAGTATGCCGACTAAGTGAAATCGAATATTTTTTTAACATGAAAAAATGTTCGCTGCGGAAATTGTTGGTGTTTGTTTTTTAAATATAAATGTATGAGCCGTTGTTCTACAAGGTAATATTTAGTAGCAGATTAGCCACGCTTAACTTGTAATGTACTTTCTGAGTTATTGCGGAGTCGGTATGAAAATATTGTCATTGTATTATTATTGTGAAGAGTCTGAAGTTAATCCAAAAGGATGCTATGAAGATTTTTACATAAACTGTAAAAAAATATTACAGGAATCATGCTTATAGCTTCGAAATGTGACTACATGTACCTACCTACCTATTGGTAAGCCATGAGTATGATTCCAAAAAGCTCTCATTATTGGAAAAAATAAATCAGGAGAATAAGTAAGTTGTCAATAATAAAGTAACTGTTAGAAATTTTGTATATAAATACTTAATACATAAGTCTTAGCCATTGCACGTAATATTCACAACACATGAGTACATAAAATGCCTGCATCACATTTGTTAGAGACATATAACTATATATTGTAGGTACCTATTTCACTCGGACACAAACTGGCTAGCCAGTTGTGCTTATCTTGTACCTCCACGTACGAGGGGAAAGCACAATAGCAGAGATAGTTGACGCAAAACTTTGATTCTTGCTATATCAGTGGAGGTTCGAAAAGACGCATACTTGTATGTAGAGACATGCATGTTTTGAACTTTATCTTTAGTTAAATACAATTTGCTGGCAAACAGCTATCAAAAGAATCATTAAATAATTTGTTGATCCAACAAAATTAGGAAGAAAATATAATTATGTGCGCACACATGACTCTATTATACAACAAAATTAAAATTCATCACTACCTTCCACGTGACCACGAACGATGCCGGAAGCCTACGAATTTTACTTTTTGCTTTAAAATCAAAAGGCAAAAAAATACAAAGAAGCTCCTAATTTTCATTCACACCTATAACGGATAACAAGTCATTATTAGATACCTCTTCACGCCTCTGAGGACCAGAACACCAGAACCACAAACTACCCCAGATAATTAAAGTTCCTAATAACCGTTATATTTATGTAAGTATCGTGAAACACGCTGAATAGTGGTGGAGGTTGCGACAACTAACAAACTAACTTCATTAAATAACGCACTGGAAACTTGTCCAGTGAGAATGTTATTATATTCAGGAGTAAGATGCTTTTGTTGTGGACCTGGTATCTACACTTAATTATTATAACGCTGAAGAGTTTGTGTCTTTCAAAGAACTTATTTTTGGGACCGGCATAGATAGCCCATTTATCGAGAAAGGCGTCGGCTGTCTTTTATTTGGGTGAAAGCGCTGGCAGAAGCCTGTTACAAAATATTATTTGGAAACTACAACAGTACCGCTTAATTACGAGAAAGCTGGTTTTGTATGGGAATATATTTTGTACATCATACATATTTTTTACGGAATGTTATTTCGATAAAAATACATGGTCTTTAGTCTACTTCTTGATAGCAATGCAGAATATACACAAAGGATACTTCTAGTACAGTCTTCGTCAGTCTTCGTACAAAAGCAGAATATATTAATAACTACCACAAACCCTTCAAAGACCTTTGTCACCTACCCACTAATTACAACGATATTGACACCATAACTACCACGAAGCACTAATCGATGTCTAGAGCGGACAACACTACAATCGATTCACCGCACTATAATTTCATACATCGAATACCGCCTCCATAACTTGGCATAATTACTGCAAACCACGGAGTAAGGAAATGAGCGGAGATGCCATAATGCAGATAGGTCAGGCCCCTTCTTCTAGGTCAAATTCGTACTCTGGGCATGACCAAAAGGATCAGTTACGAGTGAACTAACGAGGCGTTCGGGTTCCTTGAGATATCTGTCAACGATTTTTGGTATTACAAAAGATGATCGGGTCCAAAGAAGGTGTATAAGGGCGAAATCAGTAACATTCCTCGTCCCACGCTCACCCGCATTTTGGCGCGCTACTTTCTTAGGAGTATTTTCCGTAATGGCACCTCCGCTAGTGAGTTTCTTCTCCATGCTGAAAACTGTACAAAGCCACATCACTAGAGTTATGTAGTGTGGGAACAACGTCACCTGAAGTTTATGAACTTTCTCGAAGCGTTAATATGAACCAACTTCCACTGGGAAATTGAATTTTATTAACACGTTGAATAGTTGTAGTTTTTTTCTTTTATAATTAAACTTCATTACGTTTTAATTCGATGACTTTGGTTGTGATTACATTTATATATCTCTTTTACTGAAAGATAGATATAATGCTACCTATTAAAATAATATATAAATATTTTATTTTATCTTAACTGGCCGATCATTTTAAAAGCCTGTCCAAACACAGGAACCCCATATAAAATTAACTTTTAATTAAAATCCTACAAACACCTTTTCAAACAATCCCCCGGTCCATTGTTAACAAATATCTGTACACAATTGTGCACAATTAAGCACAAGCCACACAGGGGCCTGACGGAGTAAGGAAAGATGAGCGGAGATGCCATAATGCAGGTAGGTCAGAATCAAAATGAAAATCAAAAGTCATTTATTTATAAGGTCAGGTGCCTTCTTCTAGGTGAAATAAGTACGGTGGGCATGACTAAACTAACAGTTACTAGTAAACCAACGAGGTGTTCGTGTACTTTGTGAAAGCATTCAATGATTTTTGGTATTACAAAAAATGACCGGGTCCAAAGAAGGCGTATAAGGGTGAAGACAATAACGTTTCTTGTCCCCCGCATTTTGGTGTGCTACTTTCTTAGGCAATTTTCTGTTATGGCACCTCCGCTATTCATTTTGTTCTCCATGGGCCTGACCTAACAGGACACAGGGGCCTGACGTTACTACACACGGGCCTTGTGTGTCAAAATATTTGCACTGACGTGTCTCGAGTTTGCATCTACAGTGTATTTTGAGTGTACCACGGTTGGATAGGCTGTACGGAGCACTAATTGCCTGCGTACGAAGTAGCCACTGGCCACGTTGGGTGGCTTGAGCAAGTTAGCTACTTGTTACGAATGTTGTGTTTAGGATATGTCTGGGAAATATACCTGAATTTTAGGACACTATTGGATAGGATATATTCGAAAATAAAATTGATATTTTCGGTTAATCAAAACCCTGTTGCAGATTTTAATATGGTGCTCGAGTAATTCTCGAAAACTACTGGAGAAAATGGAGGTTCTAGAAATTAAAAAACATTTCCTTGAAAGTTAAAAAACTCTGTTATAATTCCACATAATATTTTCTCTGTAACATTATCTAGACACACGGCAGTGTGTCCGCCAAGTTCGAGCAAAAAAAGCGACACACCGGCCGTGGGTTATATTACACGAACCATTTCGGGCCAAATTCGACCCCCCTATAACTCAAAATCTATTTTATTTACGCATATCAAATTTCTAGTATCTGTTGAGACCCCCTCACTTATCTAAAATACAAAATTTCATTAGTATACCTATTGTAGGTCTTGAGATATTGACGTCAGAAAATCGCTATTTTTACTATACACTCACTGACTGACTCACTCATCAAAAACCTAGACCACTTCCAATGGTCGTATTGACTTGAAATTTGGCATGGAGGTAGGTCTTTATGTCAAAGTAAAGGGAAAAATCTGAAAATGGCCAAGTGTGAGTCGGTTTCAAAATAATTCAGATTATACCCCTAAGGAACTAAAACGAACTAAATTTATCTATATTTATATAATATATCTTCGAATGGTCGTACCGATCTGTTTTTTAATGATAATGATGAAATTTAATTCGTTAGAAAGGTTTGTATTTAGTCAAAGTAAAGTAAAAATCTGAAAACGGCCAAGTGTGAGTCACTTTCGAAAATAACTAATGTGTAACTTTGATCCACGAACATAATATATGATAACATGTCATGTCAGTCAGTTGGTAAATCTAGTCCATTTAGTTAATCTATTTCTTTGTAAGAAGCATAGTGCATATTCAAAAATCTGAAAGATAGTATAAATGAGACATTTCCTTAACTAACTTAATCATAAGAAAAAAATAAAATAAACAACCTTACAAAAATAAATGAAATCCCACCAAAAACAAAAATGTGAAAGGCTGCCAAGTTCGATAATATGGGAACGCTTCGCCTATAAAAGAAGTGAGATCTGAATAAGTACCAAGTTCCGTACACATACCTCAGTTTAAAATAGTTACTTTTTGATGATGTTACTTGGCAAGTTTTAATAGAAAATTAAATACTTGATTCATTGCGTTTAGTAGGTTTGTAACAAGGTGTGTGAAAACTTGCCAAGTAACATCATCAAAAAGTAACTATTTTTAACTGAGGTATGTGTACGGAACTTGGTACTTATTCAGATCTCACTTCTTTTATAGGCGAAGCGTTCCCATATTATCGAACTTGGCAGCCTTTCACATTTTTGTTTTTGGTGGGTACGTTTTCCAACAGCATATTTCCTCCTAATTAGCAATTCTTTCCGCCGCGCGAGAATCTTCGCAGACTCAGTTCCATTTCCTCTGCCACTCGGCTACGAAACGTTTGGCTTTTCAAATGCATTTTTATTGGTTACTTCCAGCGGTTTTATTGTGAAGCTGAGAGAGTTTCTGAGCAGCACAGAAGGAACTGCATAGATTGTATAATTTTTTGTTCTTTATGGTCGCTTTTTGCTGTAACGATTTTTGTGGTAAATAATACAGTTGTTTAAGTACATAAAATGCATGCTTTTTTGTACGTTTTCCTGGTAATTACATGCGTCATTATTCTTTTATTTTTTTTGGTAATAGGTATAGACAGTTTTATGTCTTCGAAAAGTAACTCGGTAAATCTTTACCGCTTACATAAAGTTGTGTTGTATGTACTTGAATTTATCTTATGAAACAATTCTTTTGAAAAATACTGAATTTAAAATAAAAATATACGGTTTGTGTTAGCTTATTAGCAATTTCTTCGCTTGAAACTTGTTAGTGTAGCAAGTTCATTTACGAAAGAAAGTGGTTGCTATTCTATTTAAAAAGTTTGTGGTTGAGTAATAAAGAAAACATATTAAGGGACCCCGCACAATGCAGATCTCAACGTCAGTTGACAATTTAGTTTGTCAGTTTTAAAGATAGATGATCGTGAATTTAATCAAATTAGGTACCATTTATCCCCATACTCATTAATAATACTATAAGTTTGCAGTGCAGTGTGCGAGAGCTCTTAAGATATATATGCATATTTCCAAGAACATTTGCGACAATTCTCAAGCTACAGCAATTGTGTGACAATAAAAGTAAAATCATACCTCAAAGGCGACAAAGCACATATTTTGTACTCCTTTTAGAAAATCCAATGCTGTCACATTTCCATAGACGTAAATCAATTTTATTTCTATTTCAACACGACGCAGTCACAAAATTCCTTTGATAAACCAGTGATCGTGGCTTCCGTGTAGAAAATTGTATTTCGAAATCCTTTAGAGCAGACTGCAGACTTTTAGTCGGCCGATAGTTTGTTTAGTCCCATTAATCAGTATGATGATAAATGGTAGTACGCGCGTTATAAAGATCAGAGTGCTTAGTGCGAGTTTTGGTGAATTTATTTAGGGACTCACATGAGAGCGCGTATACTAAGATTTGTATGGAACAAAAACAGCTCCGCCTAGTGTCAAAAATTGGAACCTAAAGTAGCGAGTGCCAGTTTACAAATTTTCGAAATCGAATCGCTCGGACTCTCAAGTGAACGTGACAGGCACGGGATTGGTTTATTTCTGCCGTGATGCGAGTGCGAGATTCAGATTTTGACAGATCGAATAGTAAATAAATACAAACGCGATCGAATTTAACCAAAAAGTTCTCACGAAGATTTTTGTGGTGAAAGTGAAGTGAATATCTCCATTCGTATATCAACAATTAAGTTTTTATTTAGTGAAAATAATACCAAAAATATGGCAGGACGCTTTTTCTTTGCTCGGAGGATGTTTGCGGCCGCAAAGGCCCAAGATGAACGCAACAAAAGCGCCAGAATTGGGGCAAGGGCTTGCGCATTTTTTAATTCGTTAGTTCACCTCACGGAGACGCAATTTAGACATAGATATAGATTGTCCAAGAAGATTTTTAAGTTCTTGTGCAGTTAACTGAGACAAAGCACAAATCTAAAATCCACTCTACGTGTTTCTTTGGAACATAAGGTACCTATTTATCAATTCATGTAAGTTACAATATCAATTTCCAAAACAAAACTAGGTATGTATATGATTGAAGAAACTTTCTCCTTCTTTTATTTGCAGGTGCTTACCGCTTTATTCTTTTTTGCCACTGGAACCTATCAAAGGCCAATTAGAGAAGCAAAGCACGTATCACACAAAATGTGCAGTGTGTATTTAGAACAAGTAACTGAGGTTCTGACTCATAGAAATATACCTATAAGCTTCCCTAGCACTCCAGGTGCTAGACAAGAACTTGTCTTCATTTTAAATTAATTAATTTAAAACAACTAAAAACTTTTTTCGGGCGTCGCGTCAAACATAAACAAAACATCCAAACAATAACCCCAAAAATTTTGAAAGACAGTCGTCCCATACGATTACATGCTAAAATGACGTCTTTCTAAATTTGGTAGGTTTATCCCACCAAGCGAACGGAACACCAACCTAACAAAAATGATCATCGCTATTCGCCGTGAGGAAACGTGATGCGAGTAATTTGCGAGATGGCAACTCGCACTCGCTTAAATATTGCATTCGGTTCGTTTGAAGTTGACTCGCTAAACTCGACAGTGACGTCATTCGCAAAATTTTGTTCAACTCGCACTAGGCACTCAGGTGTTTAGCCGGTATCAGTCTGACTGAAAACTTTGATTGGAATTAAGATATTCGTTAAAAAACTTTTTTGCCTAGCATCAACTGTCGGTCGACTGTTTAGTCTGCAGTTTGTGGGTACTCTAAGGGCTTTTTTGTCACCTTTGCATGATATATTTATTCATTTATGCGTCTTAAAGATGATTGGGTGTTAGGGATTGGGTGATATCGAAATGTGTGAATAAGCTGTAATGTTATGGCTTCTGGGATTTAGATTTCATTAACGAACTTTTTGTTTCATATGGCTGAGTAATTTTTACCTTGGAGTTTTTTTTTAATATATTTGTAATTTCTACAGTGGCTCCATGTAAAATACTCAGTTGAATTCAGTTAAATTGAAAACCAACCAACTTAGTTGTGAAAATCAGCAAATAAATGTCATCGACAGCTTTATAATTTCAATCTCCAGTCTCATTAGTAAGAAAACTTAAGCAATCAAATGTCGAACCTACTATATTAAATTCTAAAACGTACTAGAACTATTAAAGTCTGACTATTTCGAGAACAACTTGAACTTTCGAAGTTTTCCTCAGCTATCCTTTTCCCGACTCTCGAATGAAACTGAATTGCTAAGGATCGTTCAATTTGACCCAGTTAACCGATTCCAATTGAAATATGGTCAAAGTATCGAGTGCTACTTAGAATCGATAGCAAATTGCTAAGTTTGTTATACAAATCATGTATCGCGTCGAGAAATTGTGATGTTAGTTTGTGGTATGACTATGTATTGTAGGGAGCTGGGTTCACGATAAATTATTGCTATATAGGATTATTTATAGTTCATGGATTCTGGTTCTGGATTTGGTGAGAAATAAATAATTACACTCTTTGAATAAAGGAATACCTACTATTAATCAATCTGTAGGTTCATTTTGATTATATGAAGTTGATGCAAAATATTTAAGGAAAAATTGTGCAATAATAAACTTCAAGTTTTTTTTTGTTTGTACTTACCGTAAAAGCTATCATAGGCTAACTGCAGGTTTTAATAATCGATCTATCTGCAGGACTAGAGAATGGACATCGTCGAAGCGATGGATAGATCGGTATATCAGGAGCATGATAGTAAAATGGTCATCTCTTATGTACCAAATTGGAAGATTCGAAATGCAAATTCAATTACCTTCCTACATAAATAACTCATGTGGACCAAATTCGTAGTTTAAGCGGTGCTATTGTCAAAATAGGGATCCTTGTAGTTGCGAGGGGTCTTGTAAGGGTCTTGGGTACAGAATGCAATTTCCTTGACAACTGCCCCCAGGCGAAGAGCCCTTGAGAGAATTCGGCCGGCCCAAGTGTTTGCTTAAACGATTTTGAAAGAAAATTTTCGTTTTACATTAGAATTTACGTAGGAAATTACAAGTGAGTGTGAATGATATTTAATATAAAGGTAATATCGTGCCTGTTGTAATGTTAAAAGGTTGATTCATTTCTAAACACATATTTAGAATCCACTACACAGTGTTGGCCTTTAATAATTCCACATGAATACATTTCATTTTGATGCAGCTAGTTTCAGTAAATATTGACTACACAATACATGTTACAGAAAAAAATTCACTGAATTAATAATAAAAATAGAGTGTCAATTACCTTCAACAGTTTTAAATATACTTCTCATAATTGATATATCCTTTTTAATTGAACTGTAATTAATTTTAACTACCTTCAAACTGTGTCAAACTAATATTAAGTTTCTTCACAAATTAAGAAATAGTTCACAACCAATTAAAAGACACAAGTAACAGTTATATAGACAGATATCGTTTTCTAAGCGATTATCTAAATTATAGTTGGAGTGACCGCGTCATGTGTAATACCTATTTGAAAATTTTATACCAAGAAAGCTGTTGGGTATCAAATTGTTTCCCACTCATTGGTTTAATACTTATCCCAATTTTAATAATGATGGAATAAGAAAATAGTTCGTAAAATGGCGAAAATGACTTCCATCATTGTTATTAAAGTTTACGTAACAACTAATATAATCTTCTACCAATAGGTAATTTAAATAAGTGACCTGTGACCCATTCAGAGTCTATTCAAGCCTAACCATTGTAAACATAATTTACAACAAAAACATGAAAGAACTCGCATGACCTACTGTATTTTCATTGCATTATTAAAAAGGTAAAAAATGGGCCACCGTAATATGTGACTCGGCAATAATGAAGGCAATCGTAGATAATGATTTAATTACTTAATAGCTTTTAAACACTTTCGATAAAACGTTATTAGATATAATTAAATTGTTTTTTCTTCGTTGTTTTTTTTAGTTATTATGGTGTTAAATTAAAGCCACGTGTTATTTAAGGGTGTTTTGTACATATGTGTCATTGTGTTTTTGTTACGGCTGAAGCCCGAAATGTAGCTGAACCAAGGTTTAGCCGGCTTCAGCTAGATGTAACCGGCCATATGCGGGTAAACTTAGTTGTGTCCTCTAATCTTCGGCGAAAACTAGGTGTAAATCATAGCAAAAGAAAATGTATAATATCAATATTAGTAGATCTTGGAAACTGCATTTTTCAGTTTCTTTTGTAAAACTTTTTCAACTCTACAATGGTCAGGGGTCAGGGAGGGTCTTTTCTGAATCGAATACTTACATCAATATTTTCGAAAAATATGTACTAAGAAATATTTTCTCTAATTCGAACCAAAACCAAACATTCCCTCACCTGTCAAACAAATGACCTTTCAGAATCTGTCAATCCATGGAAGACCGATATTGATCAATCAGTCCCCCTGGGGTCAACGGCCGATGATTAGCATCATTGACAACCGGCTAGGTGTCGAACGAACCAAATAACCGAATAACCGCGGTTACACGTAAATTGCGAAGGGGGTTATGTTGGTGTAACTTGCAGTTTGGGGTTGAAAATTGTAGGCTGCGTGCGGTTGTGGGTTAAGATGTTATGCACAGTAAATATTGCACTACAATTCTTGCTTAAAGTAATGTATGGGACCATAAGTAGTAGCTAAGATTAGCGATCTTAATCTCTATCTATACTAACATTATACTTGTAGCTGAAACGTATGTTTGTTTGTGTACTTGAACACGCTAATTTCAGGAGCTACGATGGTCCGATTTAAAATAATCTTTCAATGTGAGACCATTTATCAAGGAAGTCCAGTATCCTGAGGGACGCAATTGAAACCGATAGACAATGTACCTAACCTAAAAAACTGTCAACAATGAATTTAGAGTTGCTAAAATTTCAAACATACCACGATATTTTGCCCAAACTAAACCTCAAAATAAAAGACCACAGGCATATGCTATTGTCAAAATAAATCATAACCCTCTTTTTCGTACAAAACGAGCACAACGATTAAATACAATTAAATCCTATGAATGCACGGAGTGTGCAGGCGCGATAGGGTTGTGACGTCATCCGTGAGTGATTGTGTTCGGGAGAGCGGTGACGGGTTAATAGATTTCAGTTTAGGGCTTTTTAAGATACTTTTTGGAGGTGATTTTTATAGAATAAATGAATGAACAGGGCAGGAAGAAGAGAGTAATCATAAGTAACGTTTTTTTAATCGAGAATATCGATGTTTGTCGTTAAATATAATTTGTCTAGTTCATAGCGAATATCAGTGAGAACGTAGATATTTTTTTCAATTTCGTGTATAGTAAGTATAAGAAGTAGAGTAGGCATAAGATAGTACTAAGTATAAGTATAATAGATACGTGCCCTCCCCGTCTCCCCCCCTCCCTTTATTTTTACTGAAAATAATAATTTCTAAACGATAATTTAAAACACCAATCAGTGTATTCTTTCTCCTATTTACCAAATTAAAAAATACGTGCAATATAGAAATAATGAACGAATCGGCACTAGAGTCTACAAATGATTCGATTGAAGTTTTTATTTTATAAATAACAAGAGCGTTCGTTCGACTGGGCATCGTTAACAACCTTTAGCTGCGGGCAAAATTAAATTATTAATAAAAAACCGATTGATCGGGATTGTTTCATTAAAATCATTAAAAAAGATTTTTTTGTGAACTAGGTGTTATGGGATATTTTATTCTGTTTGGATTATACCAAAATTTACTTATATTCTTCGCTCTTCTCATTTGTGGAAACATCCGATCCTATTAGATAAAGTTGACAAAATTATCAGGAACACCCTTTCTCTAATATTAAATGTGGCCCTGGACGACCGAGCCTGGCAACAGGCCTCACTGCCTATTCGCTTGGGAGGCCTCGGCGTCCGCAAAATTTCCAGTCTTAGTTTACCGGCATTCCTCTCCTCGGTCCACAGCACCGCAAGTCTCACTAGGAAAATTCTATCTTCCTCACTGGTGGACTTTGGGGTGCCGTGTTTGGCCGATGCGTTGAATACTTGGAAAATGACTTGCCCAAATACGGTTATGCCCAGTGACCCCTCCTCTCAGAGACAGTGGGATGGGCCGCTCTGCAGCATCACACGGAATGATCTTCTTAATACGTGTAATGGTGCTGCCGAGCGTGCTCGCCTGCTGGCTGTGGGAGTATGGGAATCTGGACTATGGTTGCAGGTTATTCCGTCAACCAGCATAGGCACTATGCTGGATGACAACACCTTCCGGATAGCTACATGCCTTCGATTAGGCGCTCCCTGTGTTGCTCCGCATCGCTGCCATTGCGGTGAAGCTGTCGACAGCCTCGGGCACCATGGTCTGTCGTGCTGCAGAAGTGCTGGTCGTATTGCACGGCATGCCAGCATTAACGACATTATCCGTCGTGCTCTTTCCACCGCCGGCGTACCAGCTGTTTTAGAGCCTAATGGACTGGTACGTGACGATGGAAAGAGGCCAGATGGTATGACGTTGTTGCCATGGAAGATGGGTAGGCCCTTGGTGTGGGACGCAACATGCGTCGACACCCTGGCGCCATCACATCTTCCTAGCACGGCAGTCTGTGCTGGGGCGGCTGCAGCTTCTGCAGAGACCACCAAGCGGCGCAAATATAATAACCTTATTGGAAATTATAGTTTTGAGCCGTTTGGGGTCGAAACGCTCGGACCGTGGGGCCCGAGTTCGCGGTTACTTTACAAGGACATCGCGAAAAGGCTTGTCGACGCTTCGCGTGACCAGAGGGCTGGCTTATTCTTTGGACAAAGAATTAGCATTGCCATTCAACGTGGCAATGCAGCCAGTCTTCTGGGCACGTTTCCGGAGGACAGTGATGCGGAGGAATACTTCGACGCCTGATCGATGCTCTTTTATATTATGTTTTATGTTTATATACATTTTGTATATAGTATTTTATTTTTAGTTTTGTATAAAGATAAGTAGCTTAAGTTTGTATATATGTATAGTTTGGATTTGGTTTTAATTAATAGTGTAAATTGCGATCATGAACACTTAGGTACTTTTATAGCGTTAGTGTAGTTATAACACCGAATATTGGTAATCTTTTCTCGGCTTATTTAATTTACGCAAAAATGTTTTGCTTAATAATACATGGAGACCGTATATCGGCAAATTCCATTACTCTCCTCAGATTCAGTATCAACAATACTTCAAAAAAATTAAGCACACGCAATCGAGCTAAGAGCGTCCGCAAACATTGCCTAACACATACTTTTCGATACCAAACATCGTCTAGACGACGACCAACTTAACAAGACCCCTCGGCCTTCACATCATCCCCCTTTAATTCTACAGATAGTTGGTAAATAGAAGGAGGTGCGGGAGGTCAAGTTAGACTGGTCTTTGCAAAGGATAAGGGTGCATCCAGATTAACAGGGAGATCGACAAAGAAATGCAATTAAATGTAAAATAGGGGATGTTTCACACGAATGTTGACACGGCGTGACGAATGGGGCAGATAGGTGTCAGTCCATTTCGTTTTTAAGTGATTTTTTTTAGATTTGTTTGCAGTCGTTTTGAAGTGGAGTTTATAGAGTGTTTAGCATATTGGAGCGGGGGATTTGTTTACTACTCAGATTTGTTTGAAGATTTTTATTTATAAAGAACTGCAGCACTCTCCAGTATTTTAATTATGTGCCTTCTCAATCTTGGGAATAACGCATTAGACTTAGGGTGGTTTTTCAGTAACAAACAATATGTTTTACTTCAAATTAGAACCTCTATAGCATTTTTTTCTAAGCCAGAGTTTAACTACTATCTCATGGCCAGCAACAAATCGTCGAAAGTGGATCATACCTCTTAAAAGCTACCACGTAAATTCAAACATCTTGATTACTAGAAATACATAATTTCAAAAATTATCTGTACGTGTACGACGTACGTATCCCGCGTCATATTTCCAGATTTTTCGTCCCAAACCAAGTGCGACCGTACCCTAACAGCTATCATATTCTGGACATAGATAAATAACATCCCCGTCCACTAGATATCGTATCGCCAACGATTACCTATTCATAAAACGGAAAGTTGAAACTCTCGGGAATCCAGTTACCGGACCGACTGAGCCAAGGAGATTTATGCATTTTAAATTACTGCTCAAATCTCGTTTTGGCTTCACGGTACGGTTACGATACGATTTTGATATAGCAAAAAAATATATTTTTTTAATGGGAAATCATCGAATGGGGTCATTCTCGTTGTGGGTTAGCAGCGTGAGGGAGTGTCAGACTCTTACTGATTAAAACCCATCATGTTCCTTTTTAATTCCTTTATGTAGTCGACAGCTAGCATTTAAAACCTACCTTTACGGTCTTCAAAGTATTGTAATTGGCTTTTGAGTAATTAATACCTTTATTAATTTAATATTATATGAAAATGAATATTGCTTAAATATAAATTATTGATATTTCTGTCCACCGCGGCTGATGCGACAATGGTAATTCATCCTCCGAGCCTTTTTCCCAAACTATGTTGGGGTCGGCTTCCAGTCTAACCAGATGTAGCTGAGTACCAGTGCTTTACAAGGAGCGACTGCCCTGCCTGACCTCCTCAACCCAGTTACCCGGGCAACCCGATACCCCTTGGTTAGACTGGTGTCAGACTTACTGGCTTCTGACTACCCGTAACGACTGCCAAGGATGTTCAATGACAGCGATGTTCAATGAATGCGACAATGGTAATTACCTTTAGTGAAAAGGAAAAGAAAATATGAGTATTAATGTATGTAACCGATTCCAAAGCCAATTTTATAGCTACTTATTTACAATTTCATTTGTTCACAAACATTTTACAACTACAAAATGAAAAAACAAACCATATTAAATGCTTCTCAACTACCTTTTTCAACTACAAACAACAAACTAAATGAAATGCTTATTTAATTGTGCTAAGCATAGAAATAAAAACATAATCAAAAGCTCACATTTCATAACCCTTTTAACATCTACAAAGTCAAGCAAACAAAAGTCATAAAAAGTCGCACAGTCTAAAACCGTTCCCGCAATGGTCAAAGGTCCAAACTTAACATGATAAAGATTAACTTTGATACGATGTTAAACCCAAGTTAGTGTAAGCTTAAATTAACGACCAGCCCGTTGCTAAATAAATCTATGTTTAACTTAATTATAAGGCTGTATGTTGTGTTCTAAAAAGGTTCTTTGAACATGACAATGTTTTTTCGACGATGCGGTGTACTTAATCTCATTTTTAGGTACCTGTAGCATTTAGAACAAAATGTCTTGTGGAGGTGTCAAGACGCAAAATCACCTAGTAAAGTAGCAAGCCAAAAACCAGGTATTCAGGGTATGAGGAACGTTACTAGCTTCGGCTTAACATGCCTTCTATTAGAAACTATTATTTTGAAAATAAAATCACCAATAGGTATATCCAAACCAATCATTGATAGATTGGTTTTACTTTGACAAGGACCCTGAACGCCTTGTTAGTTCTAATAACTAATCACGCCTAAGTTGCTTGACCTACAAGAAGGCGTCTGACCTACCTTCCTCGGGACACCTTAGCTATCTTTCCTCCCTCCGTGATGCATCGCCATTCTCTGTTAAAATCAAGTCCACAAAATAGCAGCACAATTTTTTCTTTTATTACAAAAATAAAATGGGGAATGGGGTTACACGGTGAAATTCCTGATATTTAACTACATACAGCACATCATTATCATAGGGTGGACGTAAGGGTACCTCATTAGCGATAAAGTATACCGTTTCGGACACGCATCATAATATTTTTTACTTCATTAAGGTAAGAGATGACAGACAGTGTTTGTTGAATTAATTAAGTAGGTATGTATTTTTTATATGAACATAAATTATGGACGAAGCTTTTCACGCAAGTTTTTTGGGACATCTTTATCGGCTTTTATGTTTGATTTATTTTATTAGCGCATAGTTTAGTTATTTGGGTGTTTTGTAACTTGTACCACAAGCTAGTCTACACTATCAATGATACATAAAATGATACATTTAGGTGAATCAATTATGTCATCTGGAAAAGAACTTTAACGCTCAACTTGTCTTTAAAAAGCCTGTGTGCAGGAAAGGCTCCAAAATATATCTAATAGTTTATCTATTAGATATATTTCAGATCCATGTACTAATATAATACAGAGGAATTTTTATTTGTGTGTGTGTGTTCACGTTTAGGAAACTAGACTATCACCGAATAACATAGGGTAAATTAAAATCCGGGTAAGGGCGTCGTTTCTATGGAACGCGAGTGAAACCACTAGAAAGCAACTGCATATATTATGACTGATAATAAAACATACCAAGTTATTATTAGATTCACCAATAAGCTAATGTCGTGATGGAAGATTCTCGGCGTAAGGTCAGCAGCACACTGCATCACTCTCGGAGACGCGTCATCAATCACTGCCCAGTGGACGACTATGTTTATGTATGCATGTCCTATTTACGATTCCAGAAAATTGCGAGGAAATCTGGAGAAAATGTGCAAGGAAATGTAGGGAAAATATTTTTATTTAAGAAGCAAATGAACAATATTATAACAGTGTTTAATGTCGTAAGGTATAAGTAATAAAAGGTTCGTCGATTTTTTGAACTTTGTAATAATACATTATGAATCCTCTGGTGTTTTGGATGTACTGCATTGACGGTAATCTACTATTCTATTAGGTATTATAAAGAAGAACAAATTTTGATTTTCATTGGTTATAATATATTGGTATCTTATAGTCAGAAAACTACAGAACCGATTTAAAAAAAATATTCGCTGTTGGGAAGCTACACTATCACCGCGTGGCACCGGGCATAGGCTGTAATTTTTCGGGAACGAGAAGTAGCTCGTCGCTTATATTCAGGCGACCCGTTTGTTCATGTACGCCTCTATCATATAAAAAATATGTTCTAAGTTCTATGTAGAGAATTGAAAATTCAATTTTGCTAAATGCTAGAAGTCAAACTATGTAGTTATAAAAGTTTGCATTTTTATGATTGATAGCATAGTTGCTCCTTATAGTTCAAGTTTCCGTTGATTTATTCCATAACTCATATAGTTGTTACGATAGGCAAACATAAGGATAGAATACTTAAGGCTTTTGGGACTTAGTTTTAATATTTATGAGGCATAAAAACGCTAAGAATACAAAGAGATCAGTTGAGAAAGAAAAATATTTTTACTTATTGAAATATTTTCTGAGGTGGTTTTCTTTTCGATTAGTAATTTTATGTGAATTTATCACACCAAGTGGACCTTTCTGTTGTTTTTAAATAAACGAATTATTATTATTATATTAATAGGGAAATATTTCAAATATTGGATCATAATATAAAATGGAATTTAGCAAGTAGTTAAGGTCAGGACAACGGTTATAGGTATTTCATTTGTTTCGTATTATTTTTTTAGGAGGCATGCGAAACCATGGAACACAACAAATGCAGTTTTAATGACATAAAATACAAAATTTTCAATCACAGTTTTATTTATAAAGTCGCTTAGGTAAACAAAAGTAATTTCCTAACAATACTGCAATAAATTGCAATATAATGAGATTACTTTCACAAAGAAAATCTTTAGAACATAAAAAATAAAATTAAAGGTGTACATTCACAGAGAAAGTGATTTTGTAAAGGAAGGGAGTTGCACCCTCTTGCAAGGGATGATATTAAGCAAAAAGTAAGCACAGGTTAGATATTTGCGAAAGGATAAACATGGACATTCCTTACCGGTCAAAAGGTTTCAAAATTATGTTAGAATTATGAATTTCTTGACTGAAATTAGTCTGCCGAATTATTTATACCCAAAAATGGTTTTAAATTATAATACAGTAAAAGTCCTGACTAAGACTAGACCCACATTTTAGACTGAACAGTCGGCCGACACATGACCCGATGGAAGGGAAACCTTTTTATACCAAATCTTGTTTTCTGTCAAAGTTTTCACTAGTTTTGATACCGTGTAAATAACTGATCTTTGTAATTAGGTTATTAGGGTAGGGTATTCAGCTGCATAGTGATTTATGAACAAATTCCAAACAAATTACCAGCCGAATAAAAGTTTGTAGTGTGACAACTTTTCCAAAGTACTCCAAAGCAAGGCATCGTCACGTCTTATCCTCGCTAATCTTACTCAAGCTGTGAGTATCGCGGCTAGAATGACAGTTTGATTCACTTAGCTCGTGTTACAACGTATAAACGCCATCAACTGGGGTTCGGGGTTGTTTTTATACTGCGGGTTGACAGATTTTTTTGTTGAAATATCGATTGGGAAGGATTTTGTGTTGTTGGAAATTATTGGTGTAGTTTTTCTGAACAGTAATTATGTAAAATCGATCAATTTTAGAAGTTTATACCTAAGTATATCCTAGTGTTTATAAGCCGATCTAATCAGCACGGACGGACAGACAAGGAACCTCTCAAAAACATAAAAAAGATTATGACGAATTGAGAACAGGTGGTTTTCAATCTTTCCCGACTTCTCAAAAAGGAAAATCTTTGAGAAGTCGAGTTTCACGGACGGTCCTGACTTTCAAATCTAAATTCGATTTTTTTAATACAGCCTACGTTACTTGAAAAGAGTGCAGCTTTCCAACAGCGAATGAATTTTTCTCCGCTCAGAAGTTTCGGGTACAAAAAACAATTTCGGGTACAACTTATTACAGTAAAGATTTCTACATACATTTTTATACAACAAAACCAACCAAGACCGTTTCACTCGTACCTACAACTACAAAGCTACTTAAACCCTGCATACATTGGTGCCAATATTGGCGCCCCAGCGTGCCGCTGACCGCCGCACGCGGTTTCGCAATTTCGGACTAACAGTCCGCGTTGTCCGCAGGCGACGACAGGGTTGCAACTACGTATGGTATTGCTATTGCTATTCTAGTTTAGAAAGGTGCAATGGATGCTCGTGAGATGACGGCAGAAAAGAATGGAAGGAAAAATATGCTGCGAAGATCCCAAATAAAATTGTGATCAGGGCAGGAAGATGATCATTCAAGTTTAGAAAGGTCGTTTCTCATTTTTAAACAGAAGAGGAGGATCCTATCGCTTTAATAATCCTAAGGAGTAGACAGAACAGGTAGGTAAAATAACTAAGTATATACATATGTAGATAGAATACGTGGGCAGGCGTTAATATGCATGGGTTTTAAGAGTATTATAAAACGTAGTCACTTTTACTATACTTACTATGTATTTTGACACTTTATGTTAGAACACAGACTGTATTTTAGTTATATACGGGCTGATCTTTTTATAATATTAGTGTACTTACTAATGAAAACAGTTGATATACTGATAGGCATAAACAAATGAATATACATACAATGTCCATACCAATTTCTATCGTCCATATCCACACGTAGTTAACCCCGTCAGCTTGTCCGCAGGCGTGGATATCTGAAATCTGTCGGCCGTGAAATCCTTTGGCTTAAATCGCTTAAAGCGCTTAAGCATCGCCTCATCACGCTGACCGGTCCCACATAGCATTTATTTGTTGCTTTTTTTGTTCATACAAACCGATTTTAATTTCTATTCAGTAGCATTTTTGGGAATAAAGAAGCCAGTTGTTTTTTTCTTGATGGATAGAGAATTGTGTTGTTCAACAATCATCGTATCGTATCGTATTTAAATTTACTTACATTGTACGCCTAGGCTTCTAACATAAAAGCGAATGAAATTCAGGCTTGCCCAAAAATATGTCATCTAATGGCCGATGGGCCCGTGCGGCAGTTATACAGTCAGTATCACCTAAATATCTTAAGTATCTATGTTAATATATTTAAAGAAAATAAGATATTTAATTCACGTCGATGTAGCTAGGAACAGGGACTCACGGATCCAATCGGATGGAAGTACATTAATCCGTTCGTTTGTCGAGAGAATTGATTTGAGTGAACACTTATTTGCTTCGTTTGATATTGTTTCTTTGTTTTGACTTTAACTATTTCATTAATATTTAGTAACTCTGGCATTTTAAAAAAATAATTAAAAAATCTGATTCATTTTCATACACTATTTTCTAAGAGAGTATAGTAAGTTCAACTCAGTCGTGCACGCGGCCTTATGTGTGGGTAACCCTTGTACATATACAGTGACTTTGTGTGCGTGACAAGAGGTACAGTCGGGTACAATACAGTTATTTAGGGGTTGTATACGGCTGTTTAAAGAAAAACAGTTATTACGTAATTTAATGTTTATTTATAATGATTATGAATCGCTAGTTGAAAAATCAAATGATGAATTTCCGGATTCGCTACTCTCCAAGGTGAATTACAAATTCTGACTCCATGTCAAAATGTCTATAGTACTCTTCTTTTTTCTTTTGTAGGTACATGTCGACAAGTATTACCCCACATCCCTTCATCAATTTGACTTAAACGTTCATTTATGAGTTTCATTATTTCCGTCTTATTTTGGTCGACATTATGCGAAGCAATATAATTTTTTAAAATTCCCCACACATTTTGTTTACATTATTATACTAGATTGTACCTCTTTTTACATTCTTAGTCCACACTTTTATTTATTGTCCGCGTACCCCGAGCTAGAAAATATGAAGGGAGTAAGTATTTAATTCTTAGATACTGTCAATGTCAATTTGAAAAGACGTATGAGAAAATAATGAAAAACTATATTTAATAATAAAATGCTTTGAATGTTGTTTCATTTTTTTAAACGCTTTACCTGACTCCTTAATAATTTCTTCGTGAAGAACTAGACATTTTTGTAAACGACTGTACCCATAACAAAAAGCGATAAGAACACGTCATGCTCGGACGACGTCACTGTCACACGAATGAAAGTTGTATATTTACAAGCCGACGCACACATAGGGCCGCGCGCAAATCTGAGTTGAACTATCTATATTCAGGTTGATCGGTTATCGTTCTTAACAGGAACTTAAAAAAGAATTACTTTACTATACCCAAAAATTCTTATTTATCTGCCTTCTATACCTAAGGGATACAAGTCCTTTATCAGCACTAATCACCACAGCATACCTTGGTAAATAAAAAACTTGGCAAATAAAATTTATTCTAAATACCAAATTAATCTTGAAACTAAATTAAGCGTTAATTCCATTAACAAAATGGTTTACCATGAAAATAATTAATGTATTTTCAAAATGCCAGGTAGAAACGCTTGGTATAAACCGACCACATTTAGAACGTACCACAACACACGTCGAGTGCATGCAGAGCTAGGGACTTGCGGTTTTAAACGATTACCGTTCTAATTTGTTCGCATCATACACACCTATGTGCTGACGGAGATGAATTAATTGGTTTTGAATTATGTATTTAGTAAAAATAATTATGGTGTAGTTCAAAGCTTGTTTAATTAATAAATCTAGCAAAATAGTACGAGGCTACCAATCAAATCATGCATTGCTTGGACTATTAAAACTTTTCAGTTCTTCTAGGTAAATGGAATGTTATGTGGTAAATACTTATCAAGACCTGGCCGAGTTCCCTGGGAACTATCTCCCCCGCATCCTCTAAGAATGTAGCCTATGTTACTCAGGAAGAGTGTAGCTTTCCAACAGTGAGATATTTTTTCAAATATATTCAGTAGTTTCAGAGACTTAGTACAAACAAAGAAACCTACAAATGTTTCCTCTTTATTATATTATACAGTACAGATGAATTTCGAATGGTAGTATACTGCTACTTACAGTATTATCGAACCCACCATACTCTTATATAAGGACTATTACCCAAGAGCGAACATTGTTTTACTCCTCAAACTCAAACTTCCATGACAAAAACAAGCTCCTACTAATAAACTCTAGTAACAAACTCTTAAGTAACTGCAAGTGTTTCCCAAAATTCCCGATATACCAAAATAAACCCATTAGAATAAGCCTTCAAACTTCACCACCATGGAACCATGGAGTAAGGAAATATGAACGGAGATGCCATAATGCAGGTAGGTCAGGCGTCTTCTTCTCGGTCAAATACGTAAGGTAGTCATGACCAAAAAGTTCAGTCACGAGTGAACTAACGAGGTGTTCAGGTTCTTTGAGACAGCTATCAACGATTTTTGGTATAACAAAAAATGTTCGGGTCCAAAGAAGGTGTATAAGGGCGAATTCAGTAACGTTCCTCGTCCCCCGCATGCGTGGCGTGCTACTTTCTTAGGAGATTTACCGTTGTGGCTCCTCCGGTCGTAATTTTGTTCTCCATGATAAGAACTTATACTTCAACGCGAAGTAATTATGGAGTTAAGAAATTCTATGCGAACTGATAGTTGAAGACTTGTAATCACTTAAGAAATTTATAGAAGACTTGCTTTTGCTAGCGGTTTCGCCTGCTTTTTTGAGGGCACTAATTTCTGCACCAAGATAAAACTTAGATTTATTTTGATGTACGTCAAAACCCATTCAGCCGTTTACACGTGAAAAGCTAACGAACAATATTGTAGGACTAGGCACACACATAAGCACTCACAATCTTTACAAAACTAACGATCTCTGCATACGTTAGAAACCTGATGAGTACTATTTATTGTATAAATCCGCCTGAACAACCGTTCAGCAGTTTTAGAGTTCATCATAAACACACATACATACTTACATACCTATATACGCGACACTTGTATAATAATAAAAAATATAGTGACAGACAGATACTTCACAGTGCTATATTCTTATAGTGATTTAAATAAGCAACTTTGCTTCGAACATTCTAGAAGGAAATGCATTATGCTGTAAGTGAGTTTGTAATTGTTGGTGATAAAGTTCCCTTGGAGCTGGGAGGTGAATCTGAAGGGGTAATTACTTCGGTATAAGATTGGGTGCTGCTGTTTGAGATTGCAGTTACCTTGCTGTGGAAACCAGTGAAAAAAGGTACTTGTGCTTTTGGTATTCCAAAAATCATGTGGTAGTTTAAAAAAAAGATACACTCGTTAAAAATATTTTTCCAATGAGCGTTTGCCACCTATTTTTACAGACCAAAAATACGAAACAGAATTATGCATTCATTCACTTACATTTAACAGTAACATTTTTACCACAGAGTTTACAAAAATGATAGCCTCTGCTATAGGTACTGTATAGCTTTAAAAACATAGCAAAGAGCACTCAATGATGATTCAGCTATGGTCATGAAAAGAAGATCCCGTCAGATTGAGAACCTCCTAATTTTTGGGTAGTTTGTTTAAAAAATACAATTAAGGAATGATCACTATAATGTTTCTAAAACAAAATAAATCTAATAGATCCCTAACCCCACCTAACCCATGTAAATCTACACTAAACACATAGATATACATACATATAGACAGTGCAAACTATGCGCAAGTCAAAATCAAACACGCCTGTCCTATTTTCGTATCGGCGAATATTCGGCGATTGCAAGCTATTTGAATAGAGTTAACCCTCTTCCGGGCATGATGGAGCGATGATTGATTCCTGTTTACATTGGGGTGGGTTGCAATTTAATATCTTATTGTTAATCGTGGGCCGCGTAGTGTTGACTCTGTGGAAACATAGGGAATCGGGGCTGAGGATTTTAGACGGGACCGTCATTTGTTTTAAAATGTGACGTTGTTGGACATTGAGTTTTGCAAATAGTATTTTTTTAGGACTAAAGACCTCTGCAGAAGGCGACGAAGGACTGGTATGATGATGATGATTGTTAAATATATCACAATTAATAGAAATTTGAATTGATTGAAGTAAAAGATTTGATTTTATCACTATTGCGAAATACCTCCTATGGCACAGGAGGGTATTATATACACTTTTAAAAGTGAATACTGGTTTTCATAAAAAAAACAATTGAAGTCAACATTGCAATGCAATAAAAACACTTTTAATGAGAAACCACTCGTTTGACTTTTGTTTTTTCCTGTCGTTTTTTACAGAAACTATTTGTATTTATTCTGTTCAGGCCAAACATTGGTTGTTCACACCAGTTCGTTGAAAACTGAGAGCTTTTTTGTACTGAAATTCGATATCAATTTGTTCTCTGTTATTTTTAACTGTATTTAAAATACAACAGAGAGGTTTTTTAACTAAAACTACAGTTTTAGAAATGTTTTGTGGTTTTTGTGCGAGTTAATTGCAATGGGTTCTAGTTATCACAAATTGGTCCAATTTAATAGCCATAGGTACGTACTTTGTTTGATCAATATATGAAGTCATGTTTAACATAATGTGATCCGTTTCAATTTATTTTATATACAGATACATATCAACATCACTTTCATTCTCGGCAGACTGACCTTTAGGTACTTACAAATATTTTTAATTAATTATATTCCTAACTATCTGTCTGACTATCAACTTGATTTTGCCAACACAAAATAGACCATCTTTACATACTCACAAAGTCCACTTTGCAAAATCAAAGATTCCATTGCCTGATTACCGACCGCTGACGTCCCATCTTAACTCCCGTATATTTCATCCTTCTTGATTCAGCCGTTTACTGTACGGCTCCATTGTTAATTATTATAAACGCTTTCAGTTATTGTTGTGTTTGGTGATTAAAATTTGGATTGTAAACTGAAATGAAACAATCCGAGAGGAAAATTTTCAAAATGTAAATGTTTAACTTGAGAGGTCGGCAATAGGCTGAGTTGCAAGTTTTAATGTTGTTTATGTCTTTCTGTTATCGGATCTAAGGAATATTAATGTTAAGCGTTTAAAATGTAGATGTTTTGGTGGAGCAAAGATTTGCGCAGGGTAAGCCGTTTTTGAACAACGAGAAGAGTTTTCTACGATCATTGACATTTTAATAAGCGGGAATTAAAATGTCATAATTAAAAAAATGCGACTGTACTCTGCTTGTATACATTTTCCCATAAATACAGTGGAAACAGGCGTAATATTATAGGGCATAATAGTGTAAGCACATAAAATGAAAACTCAGCTGATTGTCATCGGCAGCTCTCGGATGGTTTCTAAAATTGATTGGTTTGAACTCCCTCAAGTCATGTATGACGGTGTCCAAATTCCCTTTAGCACTAAGGTTAAGAACTTGGGTGTATACTTTGATAGCCGAATGTCCTGGGAGCCGCAGATTCAGAAAACCAGTCGACGGTTATTTGCAACTGCAGGATCCTTAAGACGGCTGCGAAATTTCTTACCCATTGCCACAAAAATTGCGCTTGCACAGTCTCTTCTTCTTCCTATTCTTGACTATGCTGACGCCAGCTATCTTGATCTCAGAGAGGACCAGCTAAATAAACTTGAGCGCCTTTAGAATGTTTGTATAAGATTCATATTTGGATTACGCAAATATGATCATGTGTCAGAATTTCGTGTTAAGCTCAAGTGGCTTCCAATAAGACTTCGTCGGAACGCTCACATACTCTCCTTGCTATATAGTATTCTTTTTCACCCTACTTCCCCTTCTTATCTTAAGAGTCGTTTTGAGTTTGTTTGTGATACGCATTCAAGATCACTCAGGTCATCAGAAAACCTAAAACTTAAGATGCCAGTGCATTCCACATCATTTTATGATAAATCGTTTGTTGTACAGGCCACTCGTCTGTGGAATGCACTGCCAGTGGCAATAAGGCGAGCGCAGTCGATTGCAGTATTTAAAAAAATGGTCAAGGATCACTACTTGGCTCATTGACTACTATCGCTGTATTGTTATTCTTTTATCTTTACTCTTCTATCTTTACTTTCCGTTTATTGACTATTATTTATTTTTATTTATTTTATTTTTTATTCTTTCTTTTTGTTTATATCTTTGGTATTTGTCAATTATATATAACCTATATGTATGTACACCCCAAACTGCCCGTTTTTCACTGTATTCTACAGATAAACTCCATCCAAAGGTTGTCTGGAAGAAATTGCTATTTAGCAATAAGACCGCCGATTGTACTGTGTTTTTGTATGTTGTGATGTCCTGTGTTGTGTCTTGGTGTACAATAAAGAATAATCTAATCTAATCTAATCTAATCTAATCTAATCTAATGAGCGAAGAAAATAATTTACATAAAGATGACTATGGATTTAAACCACATGTTGAAAATCAGTTGTAAGTCCGCTGGAAGTTGATTTGAATGAAAAATTCTTTATTCACCAACAACCAAAATTACACCTTTAAAATAATATGTACAATGATCTGAGTGCTCATCCTAAACTTCTAAACCACTAAACACGCATAGATATTCCATAACCAGCAACATAGTAACTCCATTACACAAAATCTAATAACGATATCATCAATCTCAATGAACAGTGGTAAATTCAAAACACTCAGCTGATTGTCTTTGTAGTTTAAAACAAACTTGTGCATTTACTGCGAGTGTGTCGTGCATGGTCGGCGACCGCGAAAGGACTTGATCGTTTTGTGATATACGGCTGTTTAAACACGGTTATATGCGAATAATATGTTTCAGGGCAATACGTGAGCTTATCATTTCCAAATGATGATGAATTGATGTGAAATTTAAGTTTAGTGGTTAATTGACTTTAAGTCGATGTAAGCCGAATATTCGATGAAAAGATACGTTATAATTTATTAATCTTCATATTAATTTTCAATTTTCAGGTTTACTACAGTGTGGGAAACAGACCGAAGATATTAAATACTATACGCTGTCTGAAGATTATACAATCAATTCAGATATACTATTCAATTTATATCCAAGTTATGTTGTGTCGGTGTTTGCTTCCGATTTCGATACGGTATTGAATCAACCTACTCTTGAAGATGTGTCACCCAACTTGCTAGCCATCCAATCAAACAATGTGTATCCCAAGTAAAGAAAATTCCTAATCACATTAACGTTGTTGTGGTGCAACCCACGAAGTTAGTCCATTATGGTATTATCGATGGGTTTCAAATTGCATCAACTCTATGGGGAATCAACCCCATAGTTTTCCAGGGGGCGTTAGTTTTTTCGGAGACCACAAATTTTGGAGTAGATGTCCCTTGAAATCGAATTATGCATTGTATTGGAAATAATTTTGTTATGATTTTGAAGAAATTTCTTTGAAAAATATTCATTTCTTGGTGTTATGATTATAACATGTAATTACTTAATAATTTTAATAGCAAAAGCGGTGTTACAAACTTTGTTATCTTACCCCAATTTGCATTTAAACGCAAAAATGTTTGACACAAAATTTGTCCCTGCATAAATTCCCTATGTGAGCTCCATAGAAAATCCTGGCCGCTATTTGACTTGCAAATTAGAAGGGCACTTTCAGGGCCAACTTAATCGCCGTTAAGTTACCACCCCACTTTAAGTTAACGCAAACTTATGTGATAAAAACATACCTCTGTGCGGAGTCCCTGAAAATTCGGAGTAACTGGCCAATTTAGTGGGCGGTGGTTCACTTGTTAGCAGAACCCGACAAGTGGGTCCAAGTACTGGCCAAAAACTTGCCTGAAATTTGCTTCGAAACTTCGGTGGGTCAAAAAGTTATATACAAGAAGACCAAATTGGTTATCTACGTTATATTCTCGCTCGCATTAAAGTTAGTCGAGTTTATTGAGTGAAAAGTTTTATTTTGTCACCAACAAGTTATTTTTGCGTAACTTTTTCGGGGAAAATAGTTCACAACGTCCTTGAACAAGTTTGTGCTTTTGATCTGAATGGACGAATGTTGTTGTGGTCAATATTTTACATTGCTTTGAAGTTGGACGTACAAAAAGTTAGCAGTTTTTGAAAGTTGATAACGCCTCGTGTTACTGTTTATGATTTTGCGGATAGTTTTGGTCAAGCTTGTAAATAAATAACAGCCTTGTTAGATTAACCGATCTTATTCGCATCTGTAACAATCAGACAATCCATATAATCCTTACGTTACTGACACACCTTGCCCTGGATATTTTGTAGTCTAAAAGTTGCTCCATATTCATTGCCAGAAAAACAAAAGAAATCCGTAATGGCCTCGACAAAATCCACCAACTACCTAAACCCTACTCAAACATCCATTACATAATGTTCTAGCGTCGATTTTTCGGTGCAGCACGGCCGTTCAGAGACAAACTCTATTTTCTGAATATATGCCAGTTCAAACTTGGCGAATGTCGTACGAATTTGAAACGATGCCAAGTCCCGCAATCAGAACAGTATGTAGGCCAAGAGGCTGCGGATGGCGGCTTTCGGCTTTTTTGTCTGGAGAAAACAAACACAGGTCAGGCGTGAGGGTTTAGGCTATTTTCGTGTACGTTTTGAATAGGGAATCTTAAATGTCTCTTGTGGCAGCCCTAACGATGTGTGCCTGTTATAACTGAGTCAAGATGGCTTGGTATATGTAAGAATAAAAATAAAACTGTGTATTTAATATTATAAAGTAAGTATGCTCTGTCTGATCACAATAAGTTTATAAACAAAATTAATTGTGCCTAATTGTTCACAAATGATGCAAAGTTCCAGTCTTATACGTAGATACTCTAAACGTAATACCTAAATTGAAAATGAAATTAACACTTATTAAGTACCTGTGAGTATTTAAAAACCATTCACTGACATATTTATAAAGAATGACAAGTGTAACATACCTAGTTAAGTTTTGCATGTCATTTGCAGAAATATATACCAAAGTAACTGATTTCTTCAACTAAAATAGAATCGAAAAATAAACATCAAAACCAGTGTTAAAAATATCTATCATCTACAAGATATGTGATACACATTGCACCCCGTATTTGTCGGTAAATATGTCTGGCCGATCAAACAACATATCTGGACGAATATTTGCTCGAACCTTTAAGATTCTTGTATTGTTAGGGGATTTGAGGGAAAAGCGGGCGCGTTTTTATTGGGATAAAAACAGATAGTCCCCAGGCCGGCGAACAAATTTTTTTTTGATACATATACATTTAAGACTTTGTGAGTGCCTTCCTTACGATGAGTCCGACAAACTTTTCGAATGCGCAAATTTTGGTGCCGCTGCGTTTTTTAATGCTTGACTCCTGAAATTGTCGATATGACGTCACTATGGCTCTTCGTACATACACGTTTCATTTTTTGAGATTCGTTTAATAAAGTTGACTAGAGAATGGTGGTCAACTTGTCCGATAAAGATCGTGCTGCGTTTGGAGTGTCCACCATCCTGAAAATGTCGGTATGACGTCACTACGACTCTTCGTACATATACGTTTCATTTTTTCAGGTTTGTTTAATAAAGTTAACTAGAAAATTGTAGTCAACTTGTCCGATAAAGATCATGCTGCGTTTGGAGTGTCCACCATCCGAAACATGTCGATATGGCGTCACTGTGTCTCCCCATACATACATGTCGGACAAATACTATTCTGATAGATAATACTATTCTTATTGCAAATATCGACTTGTCCGACAAATGTAGTGAGTCAAATAGTCAGTTCGACAAGAAAATGAGAAAAAAATATTACAATTGGAAGAAGTTTATTCTTTTTGTCAATTTCTGACTTAAATATTCACGTGAATTATTTAAGTATATTAAATTGGCATACTACTTACCAATTTTAATTACTATTTTAGAAAAAGTAGCCTGACTAAGACGTATTGTTGATAGTTTATATTATGTTAAGGAATAATATCCCACATCTATTAATGGACTATATATCAATCAAAAGGTCTTTTTAAGTGCAACATTTTGTCTTAACATACCACTTATCAATTCTTAGTATTTTAGAAGATATAGCCCAAATAAGGCGTATTATCGATAGGTTTTACTATGTTAGGGAATAATGTCCCACCTCTAGGTATGAACTATATGTCAATCGAAAGATCTTTTTAAGCGCTATATTCCGTCTTAACATACCACTTACCGATTCTTAGTATTTTGGAAGATATAACTGACCTAAGGCATATTATTGATACTTTACATTGTGTTAAGGAATAACATCTCACTTGAAGTTATGAGCCATATCTCAATCAAAAGATCTTTTTAAGCGCAAGGTTGTATTAACATAACTCCGACAAATTGTTAGTACTTTAAAAGCTAGAGCTTTTCTAAGAATATATTATCGGTAGGTTCTGTCAAGCTAATCCATTACTTCTTAAGTAACAAACTATATATTATTTGAAAAACCTTTCCAAATGAAACATTTCGTGTTAACATACTTCCGACAAATTGTTAGTAGTTTAGAAGCTAAAGCTTATTTAAAATTATAATTATTGATAGATGTTTTCAATTAAATAAATCCCATCTCTAGTAATGAGTTAATACATCATTCAAAAGACGTTTTTAAATGCAATATTTCATATTAAAAAAACTTCGGCGAATTGTTAGTATTTCAGAAGCTAGAGCTTATATAAGATTATTTTATCGATAGGTGTTTTCAAGTTAATAAATTCCTCCTGTAGTAATGATACATATATCATTCGAAACGACTTTCTAAATGCAACATTTACTATTAACATACTTCACACCAATTGTCAGTACTTTATACCAAATCTTAAAATATATCTATATTTTCCGGACGGTGGACACTCCATATGCAGCATGATCTTTGTCGGACAAGCTTACCACAATTTTCTAGTTAACTTTATAAAACAAATCTCAAAAAATGAAACAGGTATGTACGAAGAGTCGTAGTGACGTCATACCGACATGTTTCGGATGGTGGACACTCCAAACGCAGCATGATCTTTATCGGACAAGTTGACCACAATTTTCTAGTTAACTTTATTAAACAAACCTGAAAAAATGAAACGTGTATGTACGAAGAGTCGTAGTGACGTCATACCGACATTTTCAGGATGGTGGACACTCCAAACGCAGCACGATCTTTATCGGACAAGTTGACCACCATTTTCTAGTTAACTTTATTAAACGAATCTCAAAAGATGAAACGTGTATGTACGAAGAGCCATAGTGACGTCATATCGACAATTTCAGGAGTCAAGCATTAAAAAACGCAGCGGCACTAAAATTTGCGCATTCGAAAAGTTTGTCGGACTCATCGTAAGGAAGGCACTCACAAAGTCTTAAATGTATATGTATCAAAAAAAAATTTGTTCGCCGGCCTGGGGACTAAGAATTAAAGGAGCAAATCGAAATTTTATGTGTAGCTATGAAAGTTAATGAAGAATACGGATATTAATTAACAACAATCTAAACCACGAGAAAAGTTACCGATGCCTATTCAGGGTGGCTTCTTCCAAACCGTTACCCTGAAGTAACAATTTTACAGGTTAAATTTTTTTTTGGTTTGGTTATTGCTATCTCGTTAAATGGTGCAACCCATTCTCAGAAAGAACCTTGCACACCTGTATTATTCACACTGAATTAAAAAAAATTAAATAAAGGGAAATAATTAAAAAGGTTAAATGTATAAAGGAGCAGGTACCTAGCTATTTTGGTGCACAGCGCACCAAAATAGCTCAAATGTTATGACTTGCACACTAACATAGCGAAGAAACAGGAATAGTGAATAGTTTCACTTTTCTGCACCGTTGAGCCGTACGCCATGAATATACGGGCAACTTTCAAAGTGGAAATCATTGCTTCCAGAAGAATGAATTGGTGTATTTTTTTTAATTTCATTTTTAATGTCGCTTCTAATTGAGAGCAGTGAACTTAAGTCGCGAGTTTATTTTATATTAACGCTTATTTTAAAACTGAATAGAAAAAAAAAACTACGATAATAATGTTGGATCTGAATTCAAATTTGTAGAAAGCTACAAAATGAACGAAACCACACTAAATGTTTGCATTCAATTTACTCTCTCAAATAAAATGTTCTCTAAAATATTTTAGCAAAACGTTAAACAAAGGCCTCACTATTTTCCGAAACACTTAAAAACAAATCGTGAACAAAACATACAATTCGTAGTTCAAAGTGACGAACAGTATCTCCCTTACGGGCCAATTGTCGCACTTTCCAATTACTACACAAAGCGGGTATCGCACCGTTTCGCACATAACAAAGGGTGGCTTCAGCCACTTAGCCCCCTTTTACTCTTTGTACCGCATTTTAAAATTCCATCTATAAGTGTGAGCTACACCGGAGTGTAATTTTGAGCTACGCTTTGTAGGTGAGAGCTGAGGTTCTTTTTTTAAAGAGTGTTTTTTTTTCTTTCGGTAAACATGTCGTCTATGTGACACCTACTGGTGAAATGGGATGGCTTCTAAAAATGAAAGTAAGATAAAGTTTGGAACCTCAAAAATTAATCATCAATAATACCTATATACAATTATACAAATATCAGTACCTATTATTTTATTAATTATTTTAATGCCTTAAAAATAATAAATATGAGTACTTATGTCAGTTAGTTACAGTACGGTGTGAAACACAGCCTTTCCAATGCTGAAAGCGCACCGATGCGTTTCGACTCGAGCAATTATTTTAGTTTTCACTCGCTCGAGCGCAAAACTTCTTAGATTCAAAAACTTTTGTTAGATAAAGCTGGCTGGAACTATAAGGTAATTTAATATTGGTAGTTTTGTGCCAGCAATAGTTCTTTATACGGAAGAACGGCTTTTTATTCTTCGTTGCTCACTTTTTTAGCGCGCAGTTGGCACAAATATGATGAATGATCTTCGATATTTTATCATTTGTTTTATTGGTGTGACAAATAAGTATGGGGACACTAAAACACACGCAATATCTTTTATGGGAATATGTAGTCAATAAGTAGTACATTATGGTCGGTAAAATATTTTTTAAATTATTATCGACCTTATCTGTGATACCTATTCCTCGAAAAATTATCGCCATACAAATCAAAATATTTAAACTAGGTACTTATAAACTTTTTGTTTACACCAGGTAATTTGAAAGTGTTCTAATTTGTGGTTAATTTTGTGAAAACAAGAAAATAATTCAATTTAAAAGTCCTGTAAATTAAATTCCGTGTTTTTTAGCAATTAAAGTAAAACGTTGATTATTGTTACAGAGTTTTCTTGGCTTATTACTCGGCTGGACTAGTTTAAAAAGCAGTTCACACGTTTATTGGTAGAAGCACGACCAACCTCCTTTTATAATATTTTTTGATTGTTAGCAAGCAAATCTAGCCTTGGAAAGTTATCTCGAATGTTTTATAAGTGACGCAGAAGAAGTGTATCGATACATTTACGAGTATTTATAAGTGGAGCTAAAACTAATAAAAACATCGTTGTTTACGACTTATGTTGAAAATCGATACCCATGTTTTTTCTTGGTCATCCTCCGAGCCTTGTTCCCAAACTACGTTGGGGTCGGCTTCCAGTCTAACCGGATGTAGCTGAGTACCAGTGCTTTACAAGGAGCGACTGCCCTATCTGACCCCCTCAACCCAGTTACCCAGGCAACCCAATACCCCTTGGTTAGACTTGTGTCAGACTTACTGGCTTCTGACTACCCGTAACGACTGCCAAGGATGTTCAATGCAACAAGATAAATGCACATATTTATAAACAATCGGAACTTAGACGCGATACTACGTATAAAGATACTACCTATAGGTAGTTTTCTCGTATCGCGTTTAAGCCCGATTGTTTATAGTTAAATACATGTTCAGTCCCGATTATTTCTAAATATGCATGTACCAATCGCGAGAGGTAAATACAACAAAATCTTTTTTTTTTTTTTTCGAAAACACTAGATGATTCCTCCTTGAGGAAACTCCTTGGTGACATAATAAAACGTTTCTTGACTTTATGTCACGACATTCACAAGGTCGTGTCTTCTATGCCATTTCACCACATCATTCCTCAACCACAAGGCTGTTCTTTATAGCTCACTTCGCACATACGAAACCTACCTCGTATTAAACGCTGAATAAACCACATTAAATGCGCATAAAATTTTAAAAACTTATCCGAGCGACACATTATGTCCTAGTAGCATGCTATGTTCGCATGTCTGTCACCCGTTTGATACAATGCCTATATTGTGGTGCAATGCATAAGACTTTATTCTTTTGTTTTTTTTTTCTTTTTGGAACTTTTCGTCACGATTTGAATTTGGAATAGAACTAGTGCATTGAAGGAAACTATTGCTGGTTTGATGGATTTTATTTGTAGCCAGTGTTTTAGGAATGGTATGTATGCAGCTTAAGTTTGGTGTCGTAAATAAATAGAATATGCTGGGACTTGGTTAGTATATTAGAGTTATAGTAGGTTAGGTAGTAGGTATAGGTAATAATGGACTGGATTTTTCAGGAAATATACTTTATTTAGGCTTACCTGTTAAAAGGTTTTCTTTAAAAAAAAACAACTTTTCAGAAGAGGGTGAGTTACCGAAATTTCAGCTGATTCTTGATCTCTTGTAGTCATATCTATTTGCTACTGGCAACCCTCTGCCCTTATCCCATTGACTGTTTACAATAAGTATCTAAATAATCTGCTCTGTATACGCATTTGTTCTCTCTACAACTTATAAATTAGACCTCATAAACAACAGAATTCTGAGGACCAGGTTTCTAGGTTTACGACTTTATAACGACGCGCTAACCAGTGAAATATGTGCTGTATGTGTGTACTACATGATTATGTAAATGCGTATACAAAGACTTAGGTGTGTGCCCGTTATTATTCTGAACAAATAACTTATCTGTAATTGCTTTCAGTTACAATATTATGGCTTAATGTTAAGGAAGTGGAAGGATTTACAGTACTCAACGTACGTATGTGTGTAAAATGGATTAGAACTTGCATGATAAAACGCAAAGATATTTTTAAATCTACCGGTATTGTAAGATGATTTCTACGTAAAGATAGCTTAGACTACATTCTCATGTTCTTTTGAACTAAGTAGTTAGGTATCTATCTTACTAGTTTACGTACTTGGTAACTTTTGAAGTAGCATAGATGGCCCAGTAGTGAATACTTTGTATCAGAAAATGCCTCATCCATAATTTATAGGTAATACCAAAATGTTACCTATGCTGTATGTTACCAGTTAACTTATAAACATACATGTTACAGGTACAGAAACTCGTAAAACATTTCTCTGTTGAACCAAGTATTCACGATTCCATGAATCGAGCTAACTGCATTTGAATTTCGAACATGGCGCCGATTTCAATGGCCAGCACCTCTTACCCGGAACGCCAAGTTTACGATACAAAGTCTAAACTATCGCGGTTCGACACTGCTACTGCTCTAGCGAGATTAAGCGAACTTCGGCCAACTTCGGCCAACTTCGGCTAAGTTCGTCAGTGAACCGTAGCTAACGGTTAAGAAGCAAAACAATACAGCGTGTTGTTTAGAAAACTGTTGATGAAGTTTCTTGCCCTGGTATTTTAAAAGCGATACGTTTAAGGAAATAATGCTTTTTCGCAAAGTTGCTTCAGTATAATCTTATGTGTACTGAACAGTCTCTTTTACCTACCAACTTTCATCAGATATATTAGATATTTCTTATATTGTGTCAGTAATATGTGGTATATATAGATAAATGGTTCAACTCACCGTAAGTCTGTCTCCATAGACTGCGGGTTGTTCGAAAGAGATAACGCGGCCGTGGTACATAAAAGGCCTATGACGGAACACGACGGTTTTTAGTCAGTAAGAGTCTGACACTCCCTCACCACTGCTAACCCACAGCGGGATGATCATTGATGATTTTTGACGTCGTTAAAAAAAAACAAAAGTCTGTCTCCATAAAACTTCTACTTAAAAAAAAAAACTATATTTAAAAGTTCTCACAACGTCATCATGTCATTCTAAATTCATACCGCTCTCAAACTGAAACCGTTACACAAAACAGGTAGGTAGTAGGTATACTCAAAAATTAATCAAATGTAATTTCCAATCCCATTTGCTTTGGTCCGTTTTACACAAAATAGACGCGGTCAGGCCGCGGCTTGTGCCCGTCAGCCACACACTTACGTGAATGTTAAGGTTAGCTTCCATTGCGGTGTAGCACAGGCCAACACGAACACACGAACATTGTTAGGTACAGGACTGTTATGTGTCGAAATTGTAGCAGCCATTTTGTTTTTGTTTACGAATACACCGGTACATAAGGTACGCCCTTGGAAAGGAGTCAAGATTATGAGATAGGAAATGATTGCTCTATCTTGTTTCAGTCAAAGAATTATTGACTTTAAAATAATAATTAAAATATTAGAATCTAATAATTTATTGTTTCTACAGTATCAAATAGTACGACATAGTGACCGAATTTTTTTTTTCTGTTACAGCTATTATTGTAAAGTATGTTTTCACGAATAAATGAATTGAATAATAAGTAGGTATGTCAATGGAGAGCATCTCTTTTGGGTGTTTAGTGCTCTTTTTGGTGGCAAAATATTATATTTTCTGATTAAGTTTTATGCATTTTTACATTGCGTATATATTTGTTAGTATGGTGAATAAATTCAGTGATTATGTACCTACGATATGTTACAAGAGCTACAGCAATCAAAACAAAATAGGGACCGATACTCATCATGAACAGTGACCCTAACACAGATTGCATTTTGTGGCAGTGCTTGCATCTAAACAGAATTTTGTATGAGAACTGTAATTTACGTTTGTAGTTATAACCAGAAACCTATTTGTGCGAGAAATATGAATTGAAATAAGCCGTGCAGTAGCTCGGAATTATTCCATACTATTAATTGCATGTCTAGGCTTGCCTTCCGAATAGACTGTTGTAATTTAGTTCTGAATATTTTCGAAGTGAAGTTATGTTTCTTTTCAGTATTTTTTGGGTTTTGAGGAAGATTTTTAGCGGCAACGTTATTTTTGTCAGTTTCGACAGTACAATTTGTCGAGAGTGTTTGAAAATCTTCATTAAAATTAGCAAGTGTTATTCGCAGTAAATTATTATAACTTAAAAAACGAATACATTAGAAACATTTAGGTTTGTATATAAATACTTATTGAAGTGCAGTAAGAACACTCACAAAAGTAGCCTCAAATATCCAATACCATCAGAAAGAGACCATTAAAAAATACAACACAAAGTTCACACTACGCCAGCTTTTCATTTCACCGACAGATAACAAAGTACGTTCCGAAACCTCGTTTGAAATACACTGTCGTTTATTTGAGTTGCCAAACAAATTGTGGGCCTTTTTTCGCGGCAATGAATGGGTACTGGCTGGACTGCACATTTTGTCGCCCAAAACTTTTCATTCGAATACTGTTGATTGTCAATTGTTCTTGTATGTTGGGATGGGTGTTGTCTGGATGGAGTAAGGGATTTCGTTTTCTATGAGTTTGGTGTATTGTATACTTATGTCTTGCTTGGGGCTCCGTTTTCTATAAGTTTTAGTGTTTATGTATATTGCTTTATGGAACCACATATAAAATTATAATGCTAACACTGGTACTCAGCTGTATTCGGTTAAACTGGAAGTTGACCCCAACGTAGTTGAGAAAAGGCTAGGCAAATAATGATGATTGTTATGGCTTATGTGAGTAAGGCCTTAGACACCTTTCATCATCATCTTCAGAACCTTTTCCCAATTATGTTGGGGTCGGCCTCAAACACCTTTCATCATCATCATCATCAGCCTATCGCAGTCCACTGCTGGACATAGGCCTCTCCAAGTGCACGCCACTGAGATCGATTTTCGGCTTCTCGCATCCAGCTTCTGCCAGCCATTTTGCGCAAGTCATCACTCCACCGTGCCTGAGGACGTCCTACACTACGTTTGCCGAGGCGTGGTCTCCACTCTAGAACTCGTTTGTTACCCCAAAGGTTGTCATGACTTACGGAGCCGAAACGTGGCCGGTACGGCTGGTCCACAAGTTTAAAGTTGCTCAGCGGGCTATCGAAAGAGCTATGCTCGGCATTTCTCTGAGGGATCGCATCAAAAATGAGGTAATCCGTCAGAGAACCAAACACCTTTACAGAGCTTAAAATATTATAGAGTATGTAAACATAACTAGCTAAACTATAGCAAACAATATTCAAAGAACAACACTTCTACATAGTGTTCATACACTAAAAACACGGTAAACTTGAGAGGCTTGATATCGCTAAGTTTGAAGTGGTGTGTGGCAGTTTGTACTATCTAGTTCAGTGAGCACATGCGGACTAAGATAAGCAGAACGAGTTCAGATGAAGACTGGACATAGATATCTAAGTATAATATTATGTAGATAAAAGATATACAAAGTTATGCAAAGATATGCTTTTGCTTGATTTCTTAAGACTGTATAAATACCTACTTCAAAAAGTATGTTTTTGAAGATTGATCAGAGGTATTTTGATAGTCCTACTCATATATTTCAATTTGTTTTCGTTACTACATACCTACTCCTGATAATGACAATCTACGTTTGAACGTAGTCTAGGGCATGTCACGCCATTAATTTTTATCTGCTCTTTATTTTCGAAAAAAGTTTTTGTATTAGACGAATCAAACACTTTGTTAAAAAAATTGGAACTATTGAGTTATCTTAGGATTTAAATGCAATTAACTTTGTTCACGAGGATAGTGTACTCGTAATTCAAAATCAATAATTGAAATAAGTGCTTCAGCTTCGTAGAGGCAATGCCACTTTCCACATATTCATCTGTATATAGGTACCCATTGTTATTTATATGGTATCTATATGTAGTTCCGATAAATACATAATAGATTAAACAGCTTATCCAATAACCGATTCCCAGTACAAACGGAGGAAACTAATACATTCGCAGAATCGGCTCTCAAAATAGATGTAACGTAATAAAACATGTAGATAAACAGTCGTCCAATATTGTGAGAGATCACTAAATGTTTGTCGAGATGAGACAAACAAATATGGCGTTTCCTATCTGGAGAGCAAACTAACGTGGATGAAAATATTTTGTCGATACGGATGAGTCAGGCGGGTATATGTAAATGTTGTGTTTGTTTCTGTGTGCTGTTTTGGCATTAATTTATATTTTTGGATAGTTATCCTGTCTTATAAAAGTGCCATAATGTGCCTAAATAAAACATACATAAAGTATATTACTTAAATAACAAATTGAATATTTTTTATTAAATCAATATAATTTAAATTTAGAATCACACGGACCATTTTTGTCACTTATCTGCGCAATCAAAACTAAACTTTTGAATTTGAATTTCGAACCATAGCGCGTTTTTTTTTTCCACTTTGCAAATAACATCAGCCAGTCATAATTTCCATCCAAAGAGTATCGATAGGAGTCTAACATTATTGCATATCTTATCTATCATGTCTTTCTATTTTAGAATAATATATTTGACTTTTCAGCTTCATATAACATATCTATTCGCAAAATGGATAGATAGTTTATAGAATTTCGCAGTTACCGTAACAGTGCACAATAACTAGGATATGTGGATATGTGAAGCGATGAAATGTGAGTCTGTGAGCGGTTAGGGTTTAGGCTAAAAGCTTAGTCTTGCTCTCAGGTTTAGTGCTTGGGTAATTGTTAATAGAACCACACCAAAATAGTACCGTTTCTAAAAGTCGCCTATAATTTAAACCAAACTTTTGAATTTAAATTTCGAACAAAAGGGTTTTTTTTCGGTTGGCAAATAACATCAGCCAGTCATTATTTCATACCAAAGAGTATCGATGGGAGTCTAACCTTATTGGATAACTTATCTATCATGTCTTGGCGTTTTAGATAGAATTTTGACTTTTTAGTTCCATATAACAGATAGATATGATAGATAGATAGATAGTTTATTGAAATCCGCAGGTACCGTAACAGTGTACAATAACTAGGATATGTGGATATGTGAAGCGATGAAATGTGAGTCTGTGAGCCGTTAGGGTTTAGGCTAAAAGCTTAGTCTTGCTCTCAGGTTTAGTGTACGTGCTTGGGTAATTGTTATTGGTTTTAAGGGAGTGAGAGGCAATAATTTTGACACGTAGATGGAATTTGTGGTCTTTTACGTTGGTAATGTTAAAAGTCACATTTTGCTACTACATTATTTAGCTACTAAAAAACTGCAAGAAATTAGAAAGTCTTAAGCCCATTTTATGACTCCCAGTTTTTAAGCTTCGCTATTTGTAGGTACACATGTTTATTAATAATCGGTACTTATATAAACGAGATACTGCAGGTACATAAATAATATGTTGATACATAACATGCTATTTCAATTATTTCTTCATAATTATAAAAGTTTCATATACAGCGATTATTATTAACCCTTAAAACTAAATTATTAATTGGTAACTATCCAAAGTATCACCATACATATAGGTAGGTACTAAAAGACACTAAAAATTAAACCTTTATCTACCAGACGGCATCGAAGTGCAAACCTTCATACTAGAAACTCTTAAAACACTATAATAAAGATCTTTTAACGCAACTGAACTCGCATGACCCTCCATAAAAGATGGAAAGACGTGCTGACGCCATTTCTACTAAACCAGCAACTTTTCATTTAATTAGAAACTTTTATGTCTTTTGTGCACTTAAATGAAAACTGCTAAAATAATAATAAGTTCATGAAAAATAAATAAGTATTTGGAATTGTTTACTACGTTTATAGGTATTAAATTATATAGTTGGTACACCTATGTACCTTCATGAGCTTGACTTTTTGGATTTCATTTTTCTGTAGCTGGACTTAGTTGGGACAGGCTCATACTTAGACTTTCTCAATGTCATAATAATTATTATCACCTGTTGTAAATAATGTAACTATATTTATGATTCGTACTAGTAAACAATCATTTTAATTAAAACACGTAATATACGAGTTTCCATAAAACAATTAAAAATGCGCAGTTCAAATCAAATCAGTCTATCCTATTCAAAACTCGTTCATTCATAGAACCAAATTCGAATTTCAAATCCGTATAAATTGTCGTTGGCACGCGGACCGTAAACTCGTTATTCAAAAAAAGGTTCCGTTTTTAAATAAATGAAAAAAAAAACATAAACTTCACGCCAGCCGTGCATACTTCATAGTCGTATGAGTTCCCAGAATTTTCCGCAAGAGTGAGCGCCGATCGTCGTCTGCTTACATTATGTCGGAGATACGTTGAACTAATGTTATTGAATTGTAAACTATTTTATTTAAATATTTGAATTCTGGATTTTATTTCTACAGTTTCTCTGGATGTTTTATATTTAATTTGAAATCCAAAAGTTAAGCACTTTTACAAGTCTGGGCTTTTAACTATATAATTATTGGAATACAATATACTTAGACCCTAAAAACAAAAGAAAGGAAAAGTGTATTTAATCTTCCTTTTCTCATTTGCGAATTAACCATCAGCTCACCCATCCACTGAAACCACTAACCGATTTACCCACCACCCCACCCAAAATAAACTACAATAATTAACATTATAATCACAATACTAAGTTCCCTTATTAAGTGGGACCATACATCAGTGCCAGAACGAAGCGCCGCCATATTACTTATACATTCGCGGCAAACGGCTAATCTGAACGCAGCGGTAAGTTTTCTCAACTTACCGTGTTTTGATGTATCGCTTTGTAGATAGATTGTGAACGCAGCTGAATGTGTAATGGCTGGTTTTCCGTGTGGCCAGGATCACACAGGATTTAGATTATGGTTTGTGTGAATTGGTCAATAATTATTAAGTTTAAGAAGATTTTTTTTATCGATTAGGTACTAAAGAGCTTCCGAAATTATATACGAAAGCAGGTACCTAACCCTATTTATTTAGAACTGGAAATAACAAATTAATTTACTTATTATTATAATCGTTGTTAATAAGCTTCCTCATGAATTGTTTTGAAAGTTTCCGAATTGAAAATTGGATTTCAAATTTTAAAATTCAATGGTGCTGCCACCATTGTATAGCATGCCCAATATTAGAGTTTTTAAGAAATTTACCTACTTAATAAACTGTTAATAAGTTCACATCACTTCAGGGCATTATCTATAGTCAACTTTAAAACACAATATACTCAATTTGCATATTGACGGAAGCTTCTAATTTAATCCGATGTAAAACGGAACTTGTATTAATTCCCCTTAACTAAGTTACAGCTGCTTTTCACAATATAACGCTATCATCCGTTCATAAAATCACACTGTAGTTTTTTTTTTATCGTGTCCGATAGAAACTCTTGCGTAGCACTCTACTTATAAAAGAGAATGTAATTTCATTAGTACTCACAGAACGGTCCTAATGCAAAACGGAAACGCCTCTCCCTTGAGACAAACTCAATTAATTCCCTTTAAAACACGAGTCCCTCTCAATAAAAGCCTTTAAAATTTAAATACATTTTGACTATTTGAAAGACGGCGTGTTATATTCTTATACATTACTCTTCTTGTGTGCCAAAGTTTATGAGTGTCCAAGTCAAGTCTTCGATGTATAATAGAAATTTGAGTTTGGAATGATAGGGTTGTGCTGTGCGCATGTCAGTGAGTAACTTGTTGGTTCGCCGAGCTGTGTTGAACGGCAGTGCGGCGCGGTACCGCGAGCGTCAGACTTGTGTCCGCTTGTGACGTGTATCCGACCGGCTTCCGAATTCGAAAATTTTCCGGTCGGTTAGTTTCGAAGCGCGTTTTAAAATTCGAATGGAGATTGCTTTTTGTTTTATTTATGCAGTTCCAATTTAGAATTTTATGTCCAAGCATTTAGAATGTTTTTGCCAAAACTTTTTACGATTTACGAATAATCTATTGTCTTTTATTTTTATTTCAGTTCTGCAATAAAAATGTGAACTTTAAAAAGTATATCAACTCTATAGTCCACTCCAATTTCAAATATGCGGACCATTAAAATGGATACAACGTAAACAAACTTTTGTTAAATCAAAAATGTGTTAAAATGTACTCGAAAGTGAAGATAAAATGACTGTAAAGTGAAGTGGAATATGGCTGCTAAAATTCTTGTTATCGCTTGGGCGGCCTGTGTCGCGTTGCCATTGGCAACGGGCCATCTGAACGTGCTCATAAGCCAAGCTGAAGTGATGAAGCTGTTAGGTAAGAATCGATCTAATTACTATTCCGATACTGAATTTGAAACTATCGATTCTTGGAAATGAGTTGTTTGCTTTGATTTGTTTAGTATTGTGTAAGCTGTTAGGATGGATGTTTATTTAGTTTAGTTAGTAGATATTAGGTATCTAGGGTTTATAGATAATATAGTTATTTAGGTATTCAACTAAGATCCTTATTTACTACTATAAGTGTTAAGATAGTTTAATATTCGCCGACCTTTTAACTATTTTTGTAAAAGAACTTTCGAACTTATGTTTAAATAAGAAAATATTTGTTAGCTATATCATTATCTAGGACATTACGATGTATTACTAAGAACCTGTACAATCGACATTTAACACAAAATATCTCCCCTATAATGATTAAACTGTTTATCAACCTCTTTCCGAAACTTTTCAACATTTAGACCTATTTCCGTCAACATCTATTACAATAAGCGACTACAACATAAAAACGGAACCCACGCCAAAACACCCCCAAAACAAATTAAAAGTAACCTAACACCTACTCCATTACGTTCCAATTTACTAAAAACTTTTTCACGCATTCCTTGTACAAACACAGACTGTGACGTCATAGCATTTACCCCACTGCGCAGGGAGGGGTAATGTTTGTCTCTATTTACACACGTCTCATATCTGTGACACTATCGAAGCATATAATACAAAAGACTTGCTTTAGACGTCATCCCCAGCTTCCGAAGATCAAAAAATGTAATTATCTACCCTCGATCTACCCTCAACCATTTATATTTGTTCTACAAATTCGACGTATTTCGTACGCAATTGGGTTGGTGTCCACTGTCACTATATGACAAAATACAGGAAAGGAATTTTTATAAAATAAGGCATATTTTATAAAAAATATTTTAGATCTTATTTAGATCTTAGACTTAAAATATACAATGCAATTTTAGTAACCAAAATAGCACAGAAATCTTTAAGATTTAAAATAAAAAAAAATCATTATTAATTAACATTAAATTCAGTATCTAACACCTTTTGTTGTACGATAATTTAAGTTATTTCAAATAGCCCACTAATTCGCTAGTAATAAAATTTTACCTCTTTAATTATTTTCTATATTGCGCCGACCCCAAGTAAAATTTGGGAACTGGGCAGGAGAAAGAAATAATTATTTTCTATATTATATTCGCAAAAAATCCGTCCTTTCCAATAATTTCCCGGATAAGAAATTTCCCGCACCGTAACACAACGAAAACGCGCCCCAACCTCCACTCTGCCACTAGTTTATTACTTTAGGGAGCTCGCGACATCAAGACTATCCGAATTGGAATCTTATTACAGATAAAAGAAACTTGCCACCGTGCAATGCATACGCAACGAACATTCCCGAACATTGCCGAATATGAACGAATAACTCCGATTGACTCATAAACTTACATGTCATGAGATAAACGGTATAAAAATAAGTGTAATATTTATAAGCGATTCAGAAGTCGGTACTCCTAACTACCGATACTTGTGCTCGATATTGGTGGCTGCCTATTTTTTTATATTTTTGAATGCAAGATATTTTATTCAAACTTGGCTGCACAACCGCACTTTTTGAACGTTAACATTTTACAACAGACAGCCCTGAAAACGCTCACTTTTCACAATATTTTTACATATTGCTATTGTTTAAAAATAGAAAAAAATGGTATGTATTGAAATAAATAAATGGAATAAAATAGTGTTACAAAAACTCTAGATAGTATATTCTTGGTTATATTTATGCCGATTTCCAGCTTATAAGCAAATTCTGTTACGGCAGAACGAAATGTAAATTCGACGTAGATAATATTATTTCTTAGAAATTTGTGGGTTTTTGGAATAATATTGGTGAGTGAATTTCCATTGTAATTTCCCGCAGAAGTGTTGATGGAAATATTATACAAGCTGTGTTAATATGAACTTTATTTTTTATGTCCGAAGAGTTTTTGTTTACAAAAATCTATACTTATTACAGGTATCTACATATAGAAATAACAAAGAGGAAACATTTTTTGTTGGTACTCTAAAAGCTCCGAAACTACTGAATCGATTTGAAAAATTAGAAAACTACATTTTTTTCTAGTAGCATAGGCTATATATTTTATACCGTAGTAGTTCCTACCGGTCACGGGTGAAAATGACTAGTTCGTAATAATTTAAAAACTTGATTTAATCGTTAAATAAAAACTTAAATGGTAGACAGCGTTTAATGCAACTATAGTTAACAAAGTTGGAATTAAAACCGTTTCTATTATTTCATGGCCGTTAAAAAACTTCGTCTGTAAGAATTGGAGCCAGTTACTTTATTCTTCTTTTACCTTTTGGCTTTAAGTTACAGTTTTAAAACTTTCAAGTTAGCGTTGAATAAGAATTACTAGGTATTTGCTGGCAAAAGGTTCCAGTTCTAGACTTCTTAATATTACTTTCTTAGATTGTCTTTTGTCATATTTTCTAATACACTCGTAATATCCCAAATTTTCCTACAGTCTTTGCATGTACTTACAATTTTGAAACTTTTTAGAGCCGACTTTTCAATCATCAGTTAACTTTATCTGAAAAATAAATATAGCTGTTTGACATATTTTCTTTACAAAAGTTGTCAAAGCGTAAAATTTTTCAGTTATAAGTCATCTAGCGATAGAAAATTCCGATCCGATTCTTATTTTGACACGCACTAATATTTCTATCACTACATCGTTGTGACTCACCATTAAACGCTACAAAATTATCTCTAATCAAATTCTCCGAATGATTCATCTCGACCACACAATTATAATGGTTCAACAACCCAATCCTTCATTTGATCAACGAAATAAAATGACGACAAATGACAGCTAGGTGTCAAAAAATAATAGACTGCAGTGACATCTGTCAGTGGGGGGAATTAATGACAGTTCAAACATCAATTTGGGAGGGACCTTATCGCGTCGCCCCATATGGGGTGGCTACTACTTACTTGTGTGATGTAGGGAAGACAGAAGGTTTATACAAAGTGGTATATTATGAGTCTTTGTATAGTTTGCACAAAGAATAACATGGGTGATAAAGTTGATGCTGACAGCATGATCGCAGCGGTGTTTAATTAAGATTAATAAGAGATATTTTATAGCTAAATGGACCAAAACAGCTCAAATTACATTAAAACTATCCAACAATTACTTAAGGGCAATTACTCAAACAATATACAAACTGTTCAGCAATTCCAGCAATGTGCTACACAACTATGTATCTACTTTTAAAATGAGAGTAATTTTAAAGAAATGACAATCCAACTATCAAGAAAGCTGTGGCATAAGAGAAAAAAATACATATATAGTAATCAAAACACGAGTACAAACAGAATCATCTCTAAATCTGTGTTCTATTGCGATTGGTACTTCTCACTTCTATTTCCTATCATCTTGTCTGCATACGTCGGGCAAGATAATTGGATGCCGTTTTTTACGTATACGACTGCACTCAGAATGGAATGCGAATGAATGTAATTGGGATTTAATTAGTTGGTGTTTGAGTTCTACTCGTTATGGTGTGATTTGTGATTTGAGGTTTAAGATTTGATTTTAATTTTCACTTACTGTAATTTTTTTATTGCTTCCTGTACCTACTGCTTTCCTAAAATGTATTCATATGTATATATCAGAAAACAATTAGCCATAATTTAGGACATATCGTGTCATAATGTGTGCACAGATTAGTGGTTAAAGGCTAAATTGAACCACTAATTTGCGGACTAATAAGACACCAATCGTAACATACCCTAACAAATCTATTGGGTACCAACAAGTCGAAAAACATGACTACTACCCCAAATCCCCTTACAAGAAAATCTTTACAATATTATTACTGCGCTCGTAATGGCCACATATAAATTTATCAGTAAGGATGTTTGCACCATATTATGAGGAAATAAACCACTTGTTGAGATATCGTGATGGCAACACATTATAGTAGACCGAATTTATGGCAGAAGGTAATATTGATATCTTTGACCTTATTATTACGCCAACTATTATAATGAGGGAAAAGAGAACGTAATTTGAGGAAATTGTTTTTCTAGGTCCGAAATTAATTTTAATTTATTTTGTAGGAAATAGACATAGGTCAATGTTTTGTAAAACCGAAGAATATGTAGTTGTAGTTCTCAAAATATTATTAGAATGTTTATTCCGGTAAAAACAGTACTAGCATTACGTACATAAGTCCTGCTATTTTGTACTGTAATAAGCGTTAGTTACGTAAACTATGCCTTCGAATAATTGTCACTTCTCCGAATCAGATGAACATAATGTAGTAACCTCTCCACTCAGAGACATTTAATGATTACTTAAGTCACTCTTTAGTGACGGAATGTCATACAAATCCTTCACTAAGGAATGGCTTTTATTAAGTAACCATTAAATGTCTCTGAGTGGGGAGGTAAGACCGAGTAGATAAAAACTAATAGGTATTAACAAAAATACACTTCATCCTCTTACACTTTAGCTTACATTTGACCCAAAATTACGAGATTCTAAAAATATCTAGATCGAAGAACTTACAAGATCGGTCCCATTGATAAGTCGATGAGGTATTGAAACGACCGTCGATTTTATTACTAGCTTGAGATTTTTTGCTATCTTCTTCAAATTCGTGCCTAATCGAAGTTAACCTTCATAAATTCTTTTTACTGTGAATAAGGTTTCATTTTTACATTTCGGTAAAATAACTGAGAGATTTCCCAAATATAAAACCTTGCAACTGTAAAATACTTGTGAACTTGTGTTTTATTGGTTTAAAAAATATACTTATGAATAGTCTATCTATGTCTGTAAAAGACCTAAAATTACTAAACATTAAGCTGAAACTGACTGATAAATTAGAAAGGCTACATGTAACGCGTCAGCCGAAACAGGAACAGTCTAACAAAAGTGACCTTAATACATACCAAAGAGTAACATTTGGTTATCTAACCCCAAAGGCAAAAGCGAGGCATACGTTACCCATGTACGACCAACTGTAGGTACTATACTTACTAGCTAAACATGTACCTATTAATGACAGTATCTATTAATACCTGCCAGATAACTAATAGTTATCAGGATGTCCTTAAAACGTGACAGTTGATTAATATACGTCTTGTCACCTTATGAAACTTCCCCTCTCTTAATTAGCTTTTTCCGTTTCATATTCCATTTGCCTGTTATGTCTCCAGTATCACTTCACTCAAAAAGCCTCCGATCCTCTAGCCTCTACGGTTTGAACTATGAATGTGAAGGAATAATGAGTGCATCTCTATCTGCACAATACTTATGCTTATGCACTATTACATTATCTTTTTGGTTATGGGCAATCTTTAAATGACCCATCCTGTGTCTGAAACTCAGTTCGGTTCCTTTTGGAGTAAACAAGACTGCTTTAACTCTTTCGTTCACTCGCTCAATATCACTACACAAATTTATTAACTTCAACACCATAGAAAAAACCCACTAAAAACTACATATCACGGTTCCAAAGTTCCGACTAACACGAGACACGAGACACGTGACAAATATGACTAATGTACCGTCAACCGTTCCGAATCGCGTTACAATATAATTGGGCATATTTTCTCCTACCATATTTCATATTCTGTTTTGAGTAGCCATGCCCATAGATCATGGTGTATGATTGAAGGGGTATGTGGTAGATACAAATTGACTAGAAGCTGATGTGTCAGGGTGTCAGGAGTAATGGCAGGAGTCATTGATGATTTTAATGGTTTTGATGTTAAATGAGTTCGGTCGTTTGAGTTTTGGGTATCATTTTTAGTGTTTTGATTTATGATTTAAATGCTTATTCGTTTGTTTTCTGTAGTTATATTTTAAAATATTATGCTCAAGATTATCGTTTTGTTGTTAAATACGCCCTTCGCATTACTTTCAATGCCCGTTACTTTTCATCCGCCAGTCTCAATTTTTTGTTTATCAACTTGATTATTTAAATAAAAAGATCTTACAAGTCTTAAAAAGCTGTAAAATATTTATTCTTAGTCTTAAAACTTGGTCCCCAATCAGGTTCATCAGCCCCAACTTTACTATCATCATAAAACCATAATGAAAGAACCAAAGGCATCAAAGAAAAGTTTTTCGCACTCAATAAAACGTTTGATAAAATCTTCCCAAAGGTCCTCATAAACTAGGGCCAATGAAATGACTTCGTTTATACAATGAGGGTGATAATTCAACAGTTATCATTTTTGGCCGCAATTTGCGTTTCGGGGCCCACTGGGGGCCGTTTGATTGGACATGGCGAGTTATGGCCGTTTGTTTTTTTGTACACAATTTATTGCTGTTGTGTAGTATGTCGTTTGGAAAGAATGGTATTTTGGTCATATCTTTTGTATTTTGGTGCGTCTTTTGTATTTTTTGTTTTATAGATACAAATTTTTGGACGAAAATGATTGGCCAATGGTAATTTTTTTTTATCATACATTAAATATACATATTTAAAATATTCATATTTCAAGAAAACCTTGTATAAAACAGAGGGTATAAACTCCTCGCATTTTTAAGTATGACATATTTCGACGTCCACAAGCGGAAAGACAAAGTTTTCTTTACACCGAACCACTTAACGTCACCGCTGTAAACAGTAAGACAATTTACTTTCTTCCTACAATTTCCCTTAAAACACCAACGTAATAGAAAATGTCAAAGAACCAATTACGCTAAACGTCTAAAGTCTAGGTTCCTTCTATAAATATAGGTCTGGACACCGTGGGAAGGACATCTGGTGTCCGTCGCGACGTACGGAACCGTTTGTCAAGGGTTGACAATTACTATTTACGCGTCTACGGAACTCTGAAAATTGAATGTCATTCTTGTAACTGTAAATGGTCGTTGAGGTAATAGCTTGTGTTTATGTCGTGAATAAACTGTGGTAGAAGTGGTGTAATGAATGGTAACGTAAACTGGGTGAGGGTTTGGGCAGTTTGTTATAATTTTAATCGATGACTAATGACTAGTATTTCTTTGGATGTTCTTAAACAGAATTTTTTCATAGATGATATACTACGGAAACCAAGATACTTTTATCATTTGCGAGAGGACTGAAGACTTTTTGAGTTTAATCCATTACCTAAATAGCAAGTTGGTTAAGGTGAGAGATTTTTTGGCGATAACATATATTTTATCTTATTTAAAGATTTTTTATTAGATAAAGTTTTATCTGGTATCTAGTGGGTATCAGAATCATTAATACATCGTCAAAGGCATATAAAAAAACTACAAAACATTTCAGGATTCTTTATTTAAGAGCAATTTTTTATTTTATTCCCTAAAATTTATCTTCTATCTAGTGGGTATCAGAATCATTATTGCAGGTGCATATCTCTAACCCAAACAATCTGACGTACACTTAGTGGCAAAGTAAACGAACCGCGAAGTGTTTACGTTTCGTGCGCCTCGAGTGTACGCCGTGAAAGTGTGTCCTTAACTTGCTCGAGAGTGCACGTGCGTGATAGACTTATTGCTTGCTTATAATGGCTGATACGTTTTATATTTAGGTAGTCAGTTTTTTTGACAGCGAGTGTAATGCTGCTCGTTAAAAGAGGTTTGGGAATTTTGATTGTATTTTTGTTGAATAAAGTATGGGAGCTTAGCTTTATAAAATCAAACACAGTCTAACAGGATGTTGACTTTGCATTTTAGGTAGGTAACACACAAAAAGTACCTTTCAATTTAAAATATATAAAAATTTTCAATTTAAAATATATAAAAATGGGTCCACTTAAAAATATGATCGAATAGAACTCGCCACTCGTTGATGACAAAATAATTGTCATGACAAAACACGTCACTTTTTGAAGATATTTATTTTTCCTGCTATGAAGTACCACTTTTTTTTTAAATTGGTCATTATTACGGAATTTTCACACATACCTAACATACCTACGTAGATGAGATTTATATTGAAAAAATCTATTTCTGTACGCAACCAAATTAATAAAAGAAAACCACCCAAAAACCGGCCTGAAATTCGACATCCCCAATACATTACCAGCGACATATTACCTTTTGCTTCGTCGGTCAATAATACAATATTTGGTCTCCCAAACGTAGACCACTTGTTGCCAATGCGTACGTGCGTGAATCCTCTTGCTCCTAAAATAATGTCATTTCGAACCCATCTGTAACATCGTCGGGAAATTAACTGAAAACCAGATACTTTTTAGGGTTCCGTACCCAAAGGGTAAAACGGGACCCTATTGTTTTCGCTTCTCTGTCCGTCCGTCCGTCCGTCTGTCACCAGGCTGTACCGTAAACCGTGATAGTTAGAAGCTGAAATTCACAGAAGATGTATTTTTGTTGCCGCTATAACAACAAACACTGAAAACTAGAATTGAATAAATATTTTGGGGGGCTCCCATACAACAAACGTGATTTTTTTACAAATTTTTGCTCGATATCGATAAATAATTATATAGAATATTAGTTTGGATGGTACGGAACTCTACGTGCGCGAGTCCGACTCACTCTTGGCCGGTTTTTTTATATAAGTATTAGAAAACATTATTAGATAGGTTTACAGATATATTCTTTTTATATGACAATAGAGGTTCTCATATTATATTTGCGATACGAGCCGAGGTTTATTAAAGTCTATTTTTAGACGAGATTTTATTTACTTTTGTGTATGTTGAAGGAATATGTATGAGGAATATATTGGGTAGGTATGGTAATTTTTAGGTTATTCCTGTAATGTAAACGGGTATTGAATGTCATATGATGAAGACTTTAAATAGCTTTAATAGCCTAACCGTAGATCTAGGAAAAGATCAGTGAAATCTCCTAAGACATAATCAAACAGAGAAATATATGTAGGTTTTTCTGTTGTCTTTTAGCTTGATAGATCATAATTATCCATTACCAACCACTGCTATTTTCACCTAAAGGTAGTCTGGGAGAAAATGTCTGAGGCGTTAAGTCCGCCATTGTAAAAAATATGCATGCAGTATAAGTAAATAAATATATCACTCCACACAATTTTTTTATTGATTTTAGTTCAAAATTTACTTCAATCTAAACTACCACTTAATCAATAGACCCACAGAAATATGTCTAGCACCTAGACGTTCTATCGAATGTTTTTGCTAACTCACAAGATTTGACTAATGGGGCGCTTGTCTGCTACACCCGTGGTTTCCCACAGTCACAGTACCTACGAAGTAATTTGATGTACACTAATCCTTATAAGACTACGTAGCTTGGTTTGTTTTGCAGGGTGAGCTTATTTAATTAATTTTTACTATGGATTATGGATCTAATTAGGTGTGATTTGAAGCGCTTGAGCTGTGTTGTTTTTGTAAGTGTTAAAAAATCTGTTTGGTTTTAAACTACGTCAAAAGCGAGAAATATTGACATCAAAGTTTGTATTATTATAAGATTGAATAATTACAGTACTTTGTTACGTTAACACAGCAAATATTACAGTAATTTTGAAGAACCATTACCCAAACAGCCAGAAAACCCGACCAGTACCTACAAAAAAATAAATTCAACATTATTTTAAAATAAAAACTGTGGAAGCATTGAAGCGATGAATCAACTAAGACGTTAATGACGTGAAACTTATCAAAAGAGTTTTTTTTTCAAAAAGGGGTGATAATTAAAAAGGTGAATTTTAACGAGGACGATTGTGAACGCCTAAGCAGGTGTCATCAGCCATCAGACTTCGCGTAATGAATATATTTTTCTCTCATTTTCATATTTTTTTTAGAAGATGTTTTATGGCTTCGTTTTGTGACTTGTTTGGGGCTTTTGTGACAGTTTTAATGTGAAAATGTTGAATGAGAGAAAATATAATTTATCTGTCACCGATCGCCCAGTATATAGGATGTTCTCAACTTCTCAGCATAGCTCTTTTTGATATTAAAATTAGCATTTTATCTACGTAGGTATGTGCGTAAGAATATTTGCATATCAATAGGGTACTTATGCTTTTTTAGATTTTTTTGGTTAACAACTCGGGTTTATTGTAACAGTATTGTTTCATCGACATCACTTTACTAGTTGCATTGTTTCCACTTTTAAAAAACTACAACTCTCACCAATTGCCAAAATAGGAGTGTGTCCAACAAAACTACAATGGAACATTAAAATTTACATAGCGGAGTTGTAAAACAAACTTTTACAATAAAGTCAACAGTTGTTGCCAACTAAAATTGTTACTGAAAAACTTAAGTCTATAAAAACAGTGGACTAATAGTGAACACAGTCACTTTGAATTACGATCAGGAACTTGAAAATGTAGTACAAATATTGGGAAAAGATGCTTGTAAATATCAAGGTGGGGGAAAATATTGAGAGGAAAAGTTTTTATTCAGAATTGTTACTTCTATTTTGATAATAAAGCATATTTACATAATATATAATTTGGAACAAGAATACTTTCTTGAACTTAATTTTGAGAGAAAAGTTTATTTGAGTTTCGCCTAAAGTTATTAATATCAAGCGAGCCTGTTTCATGAATGGGTAAACTTAGATGAAAGATCAAGTCTTTGATCTTAATACAGATTAGGAGAAGAGAAGAATCATCATCTCCCGAACCTTTTTCCCAACTATGTTGGGGTCGGCTTCCAGTCTAAACGGATGCAGCTGAGTACCAGTGTTTTTGTTTTTTGGAGAGAATATAATATTCCTGTTAGACCCTGAATCCAATATTAAGACTCTGTTAATATTGCAGTGTCTCATAATATTTGACGGCAATAGTAGACATAATTAGCGCTTTTGTTTAGATACGAGCAATCAATCAGTAATTAATGTAATACTATAATTACCGCGAAAGCGCAGTGATCATTTGACGTTAATTATCATATCAGATATACGGTATCATTAACACAATCTGATCTTATGTTTAATTGTATTATGTGGTTGATTTATTATTGTAGTAAAATCAGTAGATGCTTCTGGTATTAAGGTCTTATGAACAAGATTGGTCTTACTTACGGACGATAGTCTTAGATATACCTAGGTCTCATAAAACAAGCGAAAGAAAAACGACTTCTTTTTTCATAAAAATTAGACATTCATTGCTGTATTAATTAGCAACATTCCAAAGTTTTGGTTATATTTAACTGATAGTACCTGAATCAACATGATATTCACTTTCCATAATCTTATGATTACCTATAGCAGCATTTTGCGCACTTACAATTATTTCTTATTCAGTCGCATTTTGTTTGCCTACAATTATCTAATCCTACATCCGACAATAATAATTTACAAGTAGGTACATAAGAATAGCAAATTCAACATTGCCAGCAGAATGAGGCACAGCGCAAACTTGAATTTATAGCAACGATAACAAAACTCCGAAGAGGCGGCATAAATTCTGTTTGCAAGACTTCGCGTACAGTTTGCTACTGAAAGTTAGGTGTTAAAAATAATTCAGAATTCTAGGTGACAAGATAAAGGAAAGACTTGAATAATAAACTGGATTCTTTGTTAGTTTTATTTAATCTAAAAAAAATAACATTCGATACGTACTTTTCTAAGACCAATGTCAAAATATTCTATTGTAGTACCTACCTAACTTTGATCTTTCTAAATAAAATGTTTTTTTTACTTAATTCTTTGTTTCAACTATTTTGAACACGAATTTAGAATTGTTAAAATATTATTTTATAAAAATTAATAAATCTAGATTATAACCTATTAAAAACATTTACATTATTTATTTTATTATTCCCAATTACCGTTCACAAAATAAAGCTACTAAATGTTATTTGCTCATTAAAGTTAATTCGTAGTACCAACATTATTACGACGTCAAAAACACGAGTCCCATTTTATCTCTCAAATACAGAAAACTTTTATGTTAAGTAATGGTGATTTCTTATTCAGATGTTGCTTAGTAACATGAATATAAGTATATACCATGGAGGCAGGAAAGAAAGCAGAGATGCCGTTAGGAAGGTAGGTCAAGCGCCTTCTTGTAGGTCAAGCAACGTACTGTAGGCCTGATCAGTTACTAGATCTAATCAGACGTTCGAGCTCCTTGTCAAATCAAAACTAGTCTGTCAAATCGGTCTTGATTGATTAGTGATTTTATTGTGAAAATGATGGACGGGTTCCACAGAAGTCATATTATTTCTTGACCCCCGAACACCCACATTTTCGCGCGTTACTTTCTTAGGAGATTTTGTATTTTGACATCTCCGCCAGTCATTTGTTCTCCATGCTGTATACAGTCCTTGAAAGATCTTGCTGGCTTGCAGCCAATAGAGAAAGTAGTACTTATGTAGCAAGTAACAAGTTAGTATATTACTCTACTATCTGCTTCCCCTTGAGTAGGTACTTGCGTGCAATTATGTAGGGGCACGCAAATCTACTTTATTATAGTTTCTGTAGTGAAGTATTTTGCCTGTAGTTTTATGAGTGGTTTATGACAAATATTTTTGAATAATAGTCGTGGAAGTAGTAATTTTGTAATGTATCTGACATGAGACTACATACGTTTTCTTCGTTTTATTAATAGTACACTAAACGATCATTTCCAGAATTATTCAATTATGTATTTAGTGAAAAGTGGCCTTTTACAAAATTCAACAACGAAGTCATCTATTCCTACCCGTGGCGGGCTAAGCTTTTTTTACTTAGGTATTTAGATAAGACAAGCAAAGACCAAAAAAAAACTTTTTCGTGCAAACCAAAACACCGCAGCGGTTAATTCCTTAAGCAGGGGTGAATCAGAGTCGCGGAATCTTCAACATTCCTTCAGCATTATCGCGTCAACCCAATTTAAATTCGTGGCCAAAAAACGACAAAATGGCGTTCGTTGCTCGCGTGCTAACCGAACATGGAGACAATAAATAAGCCTTTATCGCCATTTTAATAAATGTACGTGGAACCTCCTTAGAATAAATAAACGGTGTTTAGCAATAAACGGAGGCTCGAAGGAGAATTTCCTTTGCTAGAACTGTAGCGTTATGAAAACTTTTGTTTGGTAGTTGCATTTTCATATAGGTGACAAGTCATTTGTAACTACAGGATAGACCGAAAACATATAGGCCATAGGTAAACCATGATGGGTAAAGAAATGCACAATCCTTAATATGTTTGCCGTATACACCAATTATGGAAAGCAAGCGAGCGATAAACATTAAGACCATGGTGGCTTTAGGATTTCTACGTATTGCTAGGCTTCAATCAAAGACCGTAGAACACCATAGACACAAAAAAAATCTAGTAAAAAAATGCGTAAGTTCAAGACATAAAAAAACTACACAATGATCTACAAAACTGTCTCTTCTTACCACACCTTCTTTCAAACCCCAGACAAACTCCAAAAACCAGACATAATCATAAAGCTTACTAAAAGACACTTCGTTGCCGCTGACGCCCAGCGGTGTCGTATCACCTGACGATTCGGAGTATAATAGTTCATTAAACGACTTACAAGTAGTTAAAAAATAAAAAACATATATCTTCTAAATACTATCTTACCAACCTCAGACAAGTCCCAAAAACCAGACATAATCATAAAGCTTACTAAAAGACACTTCGTTGTAACCATGAAGCCCAGCGGTGTCGTATCACCTGACGATTCGGAGTATAATGGTTCATTAAACCCTGGAACCGGAGTGCGTATTCTCGTCACAGTGGACGAACTTTATGGGGACATTAGTGTCATTTACCTGGTCGTTATATGCCTTAAAATTACGTTGTGATGGTGTAGTTTTTTTATGGAGAGAATTTTGATTGGTGTTAAACATGAGCTTTTTATGATCATTGATTGGTATTTGGTTATGAGTATCAGTAGTCAGGATTCATGACCTTATTTTTAAATTATGGTATGTCTTAAATGGATCAGTTTTGATACACTGTCAAAGGGAGAATTTGATTGGTGTTAAACATGAGCTTTTATGATCATTGATTGCTAATATGTGTCAAGATTTGTAAGGTCTTATTGGTTTTTATAGTATGGTATGTCTTTATTGACGTTGAAGTTTTAATACAGTGTCAAATGGTATTGAAATTGCGACCCTAAAATTATTTAAAGACTATTTTGATACTTCCCTAACTATCTATTCAAATTGTAAACTCGTACGTAGGTATCTAATGTCATTAAAGTAGCTATCTATATTATGTGTGTTTATTTGAGTACCTAGCATTTTGTTATACTATTCCAAAGAGCTGGCCTAACGCAAAAAAACTTCCCTTAGACTAATGTAATTTGCCTACTTCATGCCAATTGAATATGCATGCTATAATAAATCAAATAACTATGTAAGTGCGTGTTATTCAGGTCTATTATTCAAATGTATCAGTTCACTGACTCACCGGTAATTAACTTAACATTCTACAAAGCAAAAAGGATAAAAAACCAACTGAATAACTCTGAAAATGTTAATTTGATAAACTAATTCAGTAATTTGCATACCGCTTCTGGGAATAAAAAGACAAATGCTCGCATTTTCAGATTCTTTTTTGTTTTTTTTTTTTATGCTACACTAGAGATAAAATGCATTCTGGAATGCTAAAATTGGAAGCATATGCTCATAATAAAAGGATGCAATTGAGCTTATAATTTTTACATCGTGTTTAAGCAATATCCTTGTCGATATGACGGGCAAACGAAAGGTAGGCATAGAATCTGTTTTTGACAGTTTCCATTAACGAAATTAATTATAATATCGAGTCTATTAAAAAGTCAATTTTTCAGACTTCCCAAAAAGATTCTGTTTCATAAATTCTTCTTTACTCTTCTCACTTTTAAATTTTTTTGTCACACCATTGGCCATCTTGCTTTTAAATGGTTGTGTCCCCCAAGGCTCGCTCCCCCAATCAAGCCTCATTACACAGCTCCAACTGGGTGCATTCACGCCTTTGAGTAATTAATACTAAATATCTGTTAATATAACAGACTCATTTCCTTTTTTACTTGTATTTTTATGTACCTGTTTCATAAATTCTCTGTTCTAAGTTTTGATTTTCAAAATTTTAGTTTCACGCTATCGGCCAACTTGCATTTAAAATGGTTGTGTCCCCCAAGACTGGCTCCCCCAACCAAGCCTCATTACACATCTCCAACTGGGTGCATTCACGCCTTTGAGTAATTAATACTAATATCTGTCAATGTAACAAACTTATTTCCTATTTTACTTACATTTTTATGTACCTACCTGTTCCATAAATTCTTCTAAGTTTAAAATTTTGGTTCACACAATCGACCATCTTGCTTTTAAATGGTTGTGTCCCCCAAGGCTCGCTCCCCCAACCAAGCCTCATTACACATCTCCAACCGGGTGCATTCACGCCTTTGAGTAATTAATACTAATATCTGTCAATGTAACAGCTTTGAGGTTAGCTAGCTTAGCTAGGTATTTAGGTTCATCTATAAGGGAGTCTTTTTGTTGTTTTTAATTAGATGTAGCTTCATTATTAGATTTATTATCTAAGGTTTCTATTTGGTTTATGTTTTCAAGTCGAACATTGTTTTTCTGTGTTTGTTTGAATTTGACGATCTTGGCAACTGTGAAGCCAATCTGTCCTTTAAGAAGCGCCGTACATATTATTATGTATTATGATTCAATGGCATCTCATTTACCTAGCCTTTTCCCAACTACACTGTGATCGGCTTCTAGTCTAACCTGAAACTGAGTTTCAGTATTTTCTTGAATTCCATCATCATTTAAATCATAATCCTCAAGCAAAACATCATTTACGCAACTTACCATTTCAATTACTAAAAAATCCTCCTCCAAGCCTCGTGTTACACTTGGAATTATTCCGAGATTACTCCCTCCGCTCTCATTACACTGGTACAATTGTCTTTGTGTAATTAATACAAAGACATAGCTGCAAGGCTCTCACGTATTGTCTTACGGTAAAACGTGTTATTTCAATTTTTAGATTCTACCTTTTTGTCTAGTGTCTCATTATTTTAATTTGCTTTAGGTGTTTTTGTTTTGTAGTGTTTACATCATATTTTAGGTTTTATATTGGGTGGTCTAAATGGTGCCACCAAGCTACTAAGTCTAGATTCCTCATGCTTATGTACTTAAATAAAGTTACCCAATTTACATTTATGTGCCACCATGTTTAGATTGATACATTCACTGACTGTAGTACTACCAATATTTCGTTATTTGATTCAGGTTCATTTTATTTAGGTCTTTATTTCGCTAAATTTATATATTCCTAAATAAAAATATTGTGAATCCTAACTGTCTGATCTCTTTAACCCAAGACCAACATTTTCATCCTCATAATTTTCATTCAACATTACGTATAATTTTCATTAACAGTCCCTCAAGCCTCATTACATCTCAGTACATTATCGTTTGAGTAATTAATACAAAGGAATGGCTTCGGGCTGCATGTTGTCTGTCATTACTAGGTTTCAATTATAAACGTGACCGCTACAAAGGATGCCGCGCGAATGTGTGAATTGCTTGATGAATATTTTATTGTTAGTGTTTTGGGTATAGTTAGTGTTAGATAGTTTTAATTGTGTTTAGCTTTGTTCGATTAGGTTTTTGAATTGTTTGATTAAATGTCTCTTATTGATTTCTGACACTTACGCGAATATTAGACATTTAAATAAAACTACTTTTACGGATCAACATACCTCTACAAGATGCGGGTGTATACAAGCTTGAATGTGATTGTGGTCTCTCTTACATAGGCCAAACTAAAAGAAGCATAGGGACCCGCGTAAAAGAACACATCGCCGATGTCAAACACCGCCGTTCCAGACAGTTAGCAGTTTGTGAACACACACTAGACAAGGCCCAGCATTACATCAGATTTGATAAACCACAAGTCCTTGCAAAAGAAAACCGATTCCTACCTAGGATGATTCGCGAGGCTATTGAAATTAGCGGAAGCGGGCCTCTCTGGGATTGCTAAGTGGTTAAATTCGCACCTATTAACATTAAACACCTCTAAAACAAAATACATTGCATTTACAAAATACAATCACACTCAACCTGGGCCTGAAAATGACCTTAAAATCCACGGTTGTGGTAATCTTCTTGGCAGAAACTGTACTTGTAATGTAATCACCAAAGTGGCTCAAATCAAATATCTGGGCATCATGGTTGACCAGCGTTTGTCTTGGCATGCACACTTAGATATGGTCATGACTCGAACTAGAAAGCTCATCTGGATTTTCAAAACGCTAAGACATGCCACCTCAAAGACTCTTTTAAAACAGATATATAGTGCACTGGCTCAGTCTGTGCTGATGTACTGTATACCTGTGTGGGGCGGGGCTACAAAAATCAAATTTCTCGAATTAGAGCGAGCAGAGAGATCTCTGTTAAAAGTTATGTGTTTTAAACCGTTTATATTCCCAACTGAAAATCTGTACTCAATAACCGATCTTCTCACGGTCAGAAAACTTTATGTGCTACATATAGTATTAAGATTTCATAAAACTCTCCCCTACGACTCGAGCCTAGACACTAAAAGACGGAAGCATTATTTTGGTTGCACCAACAGTCACCGTGAAATCGGAATATGCAAAGAGGCAGTATGCCAGACAAGCTGCTTCCCTTTACAACAAAATAAATAGACATTTACATATTTTCCCCATGCGATTTCGTGACTGTAAAATATCTCTAATAAACTGGTTGAAAAGCAAGAGCTATGATGACATTGAAACCTTTTTACAAACTATTACGTAATAATAATATTATGATGCAGTGTTATACGGACACATGTATATCCTTACATACACAACACACTTGCACTTACCAACCCACACACACCCAAAACACACACACATACACACTCACACACCCACACACACACACCCACACATACACATACACACATACACACACACACACACACACACACACACACACTAGAGTTTACTGATTTGTTTTTCTTTGAGTACTTTTCTTTTTCCATTTCTTTAGTTTTTAAGTTAAAAATGTAAACCCCTGTAATTAATTAATTATTAGCACACTCCTACATACTACTGTTACTAGTTTTGAAGAGCGGGGCCTCCTAGCACAGGTATTTTTAATACTTAAAAGGAGACCCCTGCGTAAGATTTATTGTAGTAGTTTTTAAGTTGCTGAATAAAGATTTATTTATTATTTTGGTTTTAAACGATCGTTTTCTCAGGTTTTAATTTAAACCTGGTCTTTTTAGGATCTTACGGGCAAAGCCAAAGTGAGATCCTAATACTTAGGATATAGATCCCAATATATATATTCTTAGAGGTCAGATCAGAAGTGGTACTTGAAAATGAATAACACACGTCTATAAACATTTAACCTGGTAAGGTTTATTTCTTACAAAGGATTTAGCAGAAGCCAACTTTGAATAGCAAATACAATATCGATAATTAATTATAAGATCACGATGTGACATCTTCAACGTCCGTCATCCTTCTATCCGTCATAATTTCTTCTTCTATACCAGCCCGGTCAGGCCAGGTTGGTAGCAAGGAGGATTCATATCTAACACGGCCGTTCCTGACCCTGCGGCGTCCTCGCCAGCAGTATTATTCGACTCTTCAGCATCAGATCAACTCCCCATAAGCTGATCACCGACATGTTGCTCATGATCTGAAACATGTTAAGCAAGGTATAAGTAATTTACTCGTAGTAGTCGTTTTTGTGTAGGTATAAGTCTGAAGCAGGAGAAAAGGAAGGGTAACAAAAAAAATGTTGCATGTAATTTCACAAATTCATAGCATAGGCACGCATTTAGGCTATAGGTTGCATACTATGACGACGTGAAACAGAGACCCATGCGTCCGTATGTTCTCGGTGACAGAGGCTCCCAGTTTGCTTGTCATTACACACGCTCATAGCATAGGCACGCATTTAAGCTATAGGTAGCATACTATGAAGACGTGAAACAGAGACACATACCGTCGTATGTTCTCTCAAAGTGGTCTAGACAACTAGCACCATCAGTATGTCAAAGTCAAAATCAAGGAAAAGACCATTTCTAAGCTAAAATTACAGTCAAGGTCAAAATCAGTCATTGAAAGTAGGTCAATTAGATCAACACATCAATATTCATGCACCCTTTCATGGCACGCACACAAAGACTCATGTACATTCGAACGTCCTCAAAGTCCTTGTCATTGTCAAATTGCCTTGCAGCTCTCAAAGAAAGCCAAGGAGGTCACATTTCGCTCGGCCACTGCTGACCATTCATTTGAAGGATCTAAGTTTTCAAAGAAATAAATCCATGACTTAATTATAACTTTGACATCATCATCATCATCATTACTCATCGTTAATCAAGTGCCAACAAACATAAGTGATCAACGGTTAAAATTGACGTATGCAGTGTTAATCATCTTTTATAAATGGCAAAGGTCACGATGGTGATTCAATTGACGTTGCCACCTTAGGACACCATGACGACCACAAACAAGGAACTAGCCAGCAATATTGGGCCGCGCTGTGGGCCGCGCCGACACGGCCATCCTGCGCTTTACACGTCCTCGTGTAAGTGCACTGTAATAGAAATAATACCAAGGAACATCTTTGAACATCTTTTCATGACGGACGTTGAAGATGTCACAATCTTCAACGTCCGTCATCTTTTTATCCGTCATAATTTCTTCTTCTATACCAGCCCGGTCAGGCCAGGTTGGTAGCAAGGAGGATTCATATCTAACACGGCCGTTCCTGACCCTGCGGCGTCCTCGCCAGCAGTATTATTCGCCTCTTCAGCATCAGGTCAACTCCCCATAAGCTAGTCACCGACATGTTGCTCATGATCTGAAACATGTTAAGCAAGGTATAAGTAATTTACTCGTATTAGTCGTTTTTGTGTATAAGTCTGAAGCATGTAATATGTTGAGAAAAGGAAGGGTAACAAAAAAAAGGTTTCCATATTTACTTCTACTTGTATGTAAATCATACTATGGGCGCAAGTGTGCACTCAAGCGCCCACAGGCAAAGGCATATTGAAAGGTGTTATGGTAGTAACCAGCTTCAGACTAAACACGAATAAAAAAAAGTGCATCGTGAATGACAGAATCCGGACTTCCATCACTCGCCATACACCGCCAGGTGACAGAGGCTCCCAGTTTGCATGTCATTTTACGCATTCATAGCATAGGCACGCATTTAAGCTCTAGGTTGCTTACTATGACAACGTGAAACAGAGACACATACCGTCGTATGTTCTCCCAGTGGTCTAAACAATAGTCCCACTCAGAAACAGAGACCCATGCCGTCGCATGTTCTCGATGACAGAGGCTCCCAGTTTGCTTGTCATTACACACGCTCATAGCATAGGCACGCGTTTAAGCTATAGGTAGCATACTATGAAGACGTGGAACAGAGACCCATACCGTCGTATGTTCTCTCAGCGGCCTCCAAAGTAACACCGCCACGGTATAAAGAGAGCTCTCAAAGTGGTCTAGACAACTAGCACCACCAGTATAGAAAACCAAAGAGCCGTAATCTCGTACGGTATAGTAGGGTATTTCAAGGTCAAAATCAAAGAAAAGTCCATTTTTAAGTTAAAATAACAGTCAAGGTCAAAATCAGTCATTGAAAGTAGGCCAATTAGATTAACACTTTTTCACATCAATATTCATGCATCCTTCAATTAGATTAACACTTTTTCACATCAATATTCATGCATCCTTCAATTAGATTAACACTTTTTCACATCAATATTCATACATCCTTTCACGGCACGCACACATAGACTCATGTACATTCGAACGTCTTCAAAGTCCTTATCTTTGTCAAATTGTCTCGCAGCTATCAAAGAAAGCTGAGGAGGTGTCCACTTCCATCGCCGTATGCGGACGTAGTGGCGTTCTAATAAACTTTTGTAAGAGGCACCAAGACACAAACAGCCAGCAACATTGGCACACTGCAACGCAGGCAGCAGTTCTCGAAGTTGTTCGGGAATATGTATACCTCGGGCAGACATTGCAGTTAGGTAGAAACAACTTTGAGGACGAGGTGAATAAGAGAATTCAGTTGGGTTGGGCTGCATTTGGGAAGCTACGTCGAGTCCTAACATCGTCGATCCCACAGTGCCTAAAGACAAAAGTCTTCAATCAGTGCGTCCTACCTGTCATGACTTACGGAGCCGAAACGTGGACACTGTCGGTACGGCTGGTCCACAAGTTTAAAGTCGCTCAGCGAGCTATGGAAAGGGCTATGCTCGGCATTACTCTGAGGGATCGCATCAGAAATGAGGTAATCCGTCAGAGAACCAAGGTCATCGACATAGCCCACCGAATCAGGAGCAGTAGGGCTGACCACGGTCTTAGCAAATATCCACCTCATTCGCTTCGTGTCCACGAGCACTGCCAGCCGATAGCTAGCACATAGTGTGACTCTTTGCTGTTATTATACGCGCAAAGGCTTAGCGCGACCAAACATGAGTCATGCATGATGTTTGTTTGCAGAGATATTACAAGAAGCATGGAGTGATAATGCCTGGTGAGATCAATCCAGTTCTTATGTATCCCATCATGACCTTTTACCATTATTTTATAAAAGATGTACAAATGACAACTTTGTCAGACCTTTGTTTTATGTGAGAATTACGTAATAATTTTCCAAATCGGTTGACTAGATCCAGAGATTTCCTCAACGTCACAAACTTTACTTCTTTTGTTTAGATAAATAGTCACACATCGCCGACACGGCCATCCTGCGCTTTACACGTCCTCGTGTAAGTGCACTGTAATAGAAATAATACCAAGGAACATCTTTGAACATCTTTTCGTTCGGTCACTTCTGACCATAAATTTAAAAATCGGTGTTCTTAAATAAATTGTATCCAATTAATCTTTAACAAACAAACAAATTCGCCCGACCCGGGGATCGAACCCCAAACTGCACAGCAGTCGTGCTATGCGTCTGCCAGATCAATGAGGCGAATGCGAACTCAACTTGAGAACCACATGAAAAATAAAACAGGTCACCTGATCGCCTGAATGCATGATATACCAGGCATACTGTCCACTCGCTCTCATCATTCGAGCAATGTCGCGCGATGTGCTGACCGGCGGCACTCCGCACAGCATGCAGCAATAAAGCAAGCGCAAGAAGTGTGTAACTTCAGCACATACGTCGTCAAATTATGTGCTTCTCACGTAGTAAACCTCGTTGTGTTTTCTGGTTTCAGTTTATCTCCGATATCTGTAGTTAGAAGGTTAAGGAAGTAGGCTTTGGACTAGATTCAGGCATCTGAGTGTTTAAGCATTTAATTGACGAACTCTCATGCATTATTAGTAAGGAGTATAAGAAATAAAACTTATTTACGGTTGAGATGTAGTTTCAATAACAGAACAAATAATTACTGAATTTAGACGGCAAACGAAACGGTAAAGAACGCGTGGCAAATCCCACTTCTGATCTTAGAGGTCAGATCAGAAGTGGTACTTGAAAATGAATAACACACATCTATAAACATTTAACCTGGTAAGGTTTATTTCTTACAAAGGATTTAGCAGAAGCCAACTTTGAATAGCAAATACAATATCGATAATTAATTATAAGATCACGATGTGACATCTTCAACGTCCGTCATCCTTCTATCCGTCATAATTTCTTCTTCTATACCAGCCCGGTCAGGCCAGGTTGGTAGCAAGGAGGATTCATATCTAACAATATATAATACTATTGGGTTTGGGAAGTTTGCTGGTTGTTCTGTACTGCATTAAAGTTATTATCTAAATCTAGTTGCAAAAATTTTCTGACAATACGGCATGTGTTGAGGATAGCTGCTTTCTGTAGAGTGAGGTAAGTATATTTGGAGAGATCAAGTGCGGCAAAACTATTAAAAATTTGTTTAGGGACTACACCTGTGGTAGATATTATTATCGGGACTATTGTTACTCTATTCATTTTCCAAACTCTAGTTATTTCTTCTTGCAATTCTGTATATTTCCTTATTTTTTCTGTGATTGTTTTTTGAATGTTGTTAGTGTTTGGGACGGCTATGTCAATGATGAATGTGTGTTTCTTGGTTTTATCTACCAGTGTGATATCAAGTCTATTGTTATAAATGGTGTGGTCTGTAATTATAGTGCGGTCGTAATACATTTTAAAATATTGATTTTCTAAGACAGCTCTTGGTGTGTATTTGTAATATGGTGTGTAAGGATCTTGTGCGAGTTTGTGTTTTATGGCGAGTTTTTGGTGTATTATGTTTACTAATTGGTTGTGTCTGTGTGTGTAATCGTTTTGTGTTAGTGTGCTGCATGCTCCTGTGATGTGTTGTATGGTTTCGGGCTTACTATGACATTTTCTGCATAAATCACTCCTAACTGTACTATCCCTAATTATATACTTTCTATAGTTCTTTGTGTTAATGACTTGGTCCTGTATGGCTAGCATAAACCCTTCTGTCTCTGGATATTTATTATTATTAATTATCCAAATTTCAATAGAGAAGATGGCTGGTGCATACCACCTGCTCGGAATCCCATCATAGAAACTATTAAATCAAAATCCAAGCCTACAACTGCTCGACCTAAGGATACAGTGAGCTCGTTTTGCGTGAATCGGATTGTCAATAATAATTAACAAAATGTAGGGTAGCTGTTTGTAACTAATATATCAAGACGACCAACACCTTAGTCTGCCCGTGACCATGGATGCTGTAAAGGATCCGAAACGTCGGGATTAAATAATATAATATAACCGCGAGAAAATCCGTAAAAGTAGTTTTATTTAAATGTCTCTTAATTTCAGGACAGGTTGAGTTTCGGCTCAATGCCTTTTTTATATTGCAGTTGACATCGTTAAAAATATATGATTTTGTTGAACTTCATAGTTCTTAGCAAGGAGAATTATGTTTAACTTAGAAAAATAACACAAGAAACACAATTGCTTAATTTACTCGGAAACAAAACATGTAAACAGCGATATTAACCTGTTGTGCAAAATAACACTAGCGTCTTGGTTAGTCGGACTCACAGGACGACTTTCAACACCATTATCAAACACAGGACGCCTTGCCCTGTAATGTGCTTCTTCATACATCCTAACAACATTCGGTTTTGTACTCACCTGCTTTACATACTGACGGGCTTTCACCCTAACAAAAAAACTCTTAGAACCATTTTACACATTACATAGCTCCTCCCCATAGCAAAAGCATCAATTCAAACTGCGAACCAAAAGACTGGCATCTAAGAAACATACAGAGTGTTCATCTTTTGTATACCGTTCGGATATACAGGGAGTGCAAAGTAGGGGTGTGTTCGCGAGTATTTTGCACTCGTTCCGTACTAGGGTGGTGATTCATCAATTGTGCAAAGTGCCACTTCATATACGTTTCGTTTCACTGTCGCTTTGCAACCAAATGTAGGTACGCTGATTGGATCATCAGATTTTTTGTGACGTTTTTTCGCGATTAATTTTGACGTTTGGTCAAGCGTTTTGAATTGAGTAGCTATTAAGTTGGATTGGGGCGTTTTATTAACATGTAGATGAGCGACGGTTTTATTGGTTTTGGAGAGATATAAAAGGTGATCCAGATTGTACAATTTCGTTTGATTTTTATGATCGATTGACATGATCTTTTTGCTTTATTTTGAGATGAGTTATCTTTGGTAGGTAATTGTATTTTCAACAAAATATATCGATCTAATTTATAACGATACACTTACATATAGTTTCGTCCAAAACTAAAGAAAGATTTTAATGCATAAAGTATCAAAACTGCTTCTCCGCGCTACAGTAACACTTCTTTTCGGCTAAGCAAATAGAGTTAGTTGGATAATTTGACGCGCTGTCCCCCCGGGAATCGAACCTGCATCTGTTAGAGGGAAGCAAGCTCCCATGTACGGTGCAATCGTCCGTAATGCACTTTGAATTAGAATAATATGATTTTAGTTTCCCCACTATGCGTTTGAAATTTTTATGAGTTGTGTTAGTTATTCCTGAAAACTTTTTTTAGAATGTAATTAGATTTTCATATTTTTTTGTGAGTGTTAGCATAATAATCATGCATTAGTCAAAAATGTTGTTCATAACAAACGTGAAATATTCTAGTATTTATGTGTACTTTACTCTTGGTAATAAATTAATAGCATGTATTCAAAGTTTCGACCAAACAGAGGCTGTTATATATTTTCACTATTCTTTTCTGATCAACGAGATAAACTCAAAAAAATATATGTTCATCCTCTCTCTACTAAACTCATTAGTGTTAGCAACTGCTACTTAGAGTTGAACAAATATTTCAGTGTCTATTTATTGAAGAAGACCATTGAATAGTGGCTCTAGTCACTAGAGTGGTTCGTATAAAATATTCCTCCAAGTTTTGCTCATATAATATTCACTCTAATTTCTATTGTCTCAGGTCTAGATGCAGAACTGTACTACGTGAGAGAGGGCGTGGTGAACAAGTACGCGACCAGCTTCATAGTGCCCGTGCCCGCTCATATCGCCGACCTGCAGTTCATGTGGCAAGCGCTCGGCGATACACCCGTGAGTTTTACTTGTTTTACTCAGAACTGTACTACGTGAGAGAGGGCGTGGTGAACAAGTACGCGACCAGCTTCATAGTGCCCGTGCCCGCTCATATCGCCGACCTGCAGTTCATGTGGCAAGCGCTCGGTGATACACCCGTGAGTTTTACTTGTTTTACTCAGAACTGTAGTACGTGAGAGAGGGCGTGGTGAACAAGTACGCGACCAGCTTCATAGTGCCCGTGCCCGCTCATATCGCCGACCTGCAGTTCATGTGGCAAGCGCTCGGTGATACACCCGTGAGTTTTACTTGTTTTACTCAGAACTGTACTACGTGAGAGAGGGCGTGGTGAACAAGTACGCGACCAGCTTCATAGTGCCCGTGCCCGCTCATATCGCCGACCTGCAGTTCATGTGGCAAGCGCTCGGTGATACACCCGTGAGTTTTACTTATTTATTTAAGTAATAGCAGTACTGAAAGCCAACCCTAAAGCAGTTAGGACAATAACAAAACGATTTCGGCCCGACCTGGGAATCAAACCTCGTGCTCAGCAGCCGGGCTTGCGGTAGCTAGACCCAACGAGGCAGACATATGTAGATATAACAGTAGCCAATATGCTATTCTGATTATGTAAGTCATATTACTGCCAAGTTATGTAGATAAAAAACAATGTTATATGTACAACAAAGTTATAAATATGACAGTAATTTCAAATCCCACCCAAAACAAAAATGTGAAAGACTGCCAAGTTCGATAATATGGGAATGCTTCGCCTATAAAAGAAGTGAGATCTGAATAAGTACCAAGTTCCATACACATACCTCAGTTAAAAATAGTTACTTTTTAATGATGTTACTTGGCAAGTTTTCATACACCTTGTTATAAACCTACTAAACGCAATGGATCAAGTATTTAATTTTCTATTAAAACTTGCCAAGTAATCATCATTAAAAAGTAACTATTTTTAACTGAGGTATGTGTATGGAACTTGGTACTTATTCAGATCTCACTTCTTTTATAGGCGAAGCATTCCCATATTATCGAACTTGGCAGTCTTTCACATTTTTGTTTTAGGTGGGATTTCATTTATTTTTGTAAGGTTGTTTATTTTATTTTTTTCTTATGATGAAGTTAGTTAAAGAAATGTCTCATTTATACTATCTTTTAGATTTTTTAATATGCACTATGTTTCTTACAAAGAAATGAACTAGATTAACTATGACTAGATTTACCTACTGACTGACATGACATGTTATCATATATTATGTTCGTGGATCAAAGTTACACATTCGTTATTTTCGAAAGTGATTCACACTTGGCCGTTTTCAGATTTTTACTTTACTTTGACTAAATACAAACCTTTGTACCATTCGAAGATATATTATATAAATATAGATAAATTTAGTTCGTTTTAGTTCCTTAGGGGTATAAATTTACACCGGGTATAAAACACCTTCATTATTTTGAAACCGACTCACACTTGGCCATTTTCAGATTTTTCCCTTTACCTTGACATAAAGACCTACCTCCATGCCAAATTTCAAGTCAATACGACCATTGTAAGTGGTCTAGGTTTTTGATGAGTGAGTCAGTGAATCAGTGAATAAGTGAATAAGTGAATCAGTCAGTGAGTGTATAGTAAAAAAAATAGCGATTTCCTGACGTCAATATCTCAAGACCTACAATAGGTATAATAATGAAATTTTGTATTTTAGATAAGTGAGGGGGTCTCAACAGATACTAGAAATTTGATATGCGTAAATAAAATAGATTTTGAGTTACAGGGGGGTCGAATTTGGCCCGAAATGGTTCGTGTAATATAACCCACGGCCGGTGAGTCGCCTTTTTTGCTCGAACTTGGCGGACACACTGCCGTGTGTCTAGATTGTGTCGCTTAAATGTGCGATCAGATATCGCAAGATAAAACAATATCGCTGAATATTGAAAAAGTGCTCGCGACTTGAGTGCATTTAACTATCCCTTATATAAAATTATGAGCACCGTTTACCTATGATATGTTTATTCAGATTTTATTCTACCATTCCTATTTACAGTTGTACATAAGAATATTTACCTACCTACTTTACTTCACTATCAGTTTTACTCACCTTCTATTTATAAAGCAAAATAGAGCAACCTGCAGATTGTTCAGTTAGCATGAACATTGAAATTATTTACTATAAACAACAAAATAATTTCATGCAGAATTATTTAAAGTATCAAATTAAATCCGCTGATTTACACAATAAAACTACAAAATTAATACATTTTAGCTCTCTCTTTCAGTAATCCGTAAAGTTAACAATAAATGGATCGTTTTAATTACAATAATTCTTTAGTACAACAGCGTGAACAGAGAATAATTTTATTTTCAAACTTGTAAATTAAATTTTGTATTCCATTGAGCAAACATTCGTCCGATATTGAGCGTGGAACGTTCCGTATTTTCCAATTTGGTTGGACGCGATTTAATTTTCGAAAACAAAGGACTGGATTAAGTCGTAATTTTTTTCTGTTCCTGTTATTTAGGGATTAGGAATTTGTATTATTGGTTTCCTATTCAAGTATATTATTTGAGAAAAGCGGTTGTAGTAAATATAGTTCTTACTCATATATATAGTTCATTTAAGATTTCTAAATCTGTTCTAGTCAACAAAATTAATTGCATAATTTTTATGAAGCAGTTGATTTTTTGTCAATTATCTATTCTTCCAACATACAAAAAAGTATAGTAGGGAAACTTTTGAAAGAACCTAATTAATCGTAAATACTCTGAAATAGAATTAAGCTGCAAATGGTTAAACATGTTTAAAAACCTAATACAACGTGATCATTCTAAGCCATTTCAAGTGTAACCTTCAAAAACATTTTTCATCCTTCACACGTCACTCACGTGTAGAAAGTCAAACACCCTGTCTATATTAGTACCCATATTGATCGTCCTGTCGATAGACTGAGGTCATGGTGCACTGACTCATCGTGAATAATGTGTTCTAATGAGAATAGATGTCTTTAATGTCTTTAAGCGCCATGGAGATGGGTAGAAGATTAATTTGGAGGTTAAATGTGTCAAAGAGATCTTTGTATAGGTACAGCTGATGAAATTATGTTTTATTATTTTTCAATGTTGATATTTTATTAATTTTATTATTAAGTTCAAATAATGAAGTGATCTACAGAGAATATTACTAACTAAAAGTTTGGATCATAATTATATCATCATTATCATAATTATAATGTTATGAATATGGTGGCAATGAACTGGATTGTACGTAGGTACATAGAAGTTACGCTCATCGCATGGTAGTTAGAAATCACCAAATTATATTGGAATGCTTTGAATAATGGAGTTTGTTTTAGCTTTCAAATTGTTGTTTATTCACCAATACATAGGTTTAGTAGCTATTACCATATTTCTATACTTACTACAAGAGAATCGTGCCAGTCTTTGCCCTGATACTATTAATTGCTTAAAGGTATGAATTTGAAAGGTGTAAAAATTCTCTGTTAATTTAATCAGACCACAGTTCTGCCGATGTGTCCATTTTTGAGGCTTAAAATAAATTAACAGAGGCTGACGCTTTTGATTTAGGATTTTGTACTATTTATTTACCTACACATACGTATATAAGTACGTATATTGTTCTAGAAATTTCCACGACATTCATAGTGGTGTTACTCAGCAGTTGCCGTACGTGATGGGTATAGACTACGAGAGCCGACAAAATTCTTGTTAATATTTCCTTTTGTGAAATGAAAGACACGTCAAACTTATAACAGCCCGTTGTTTTTGCGTCTGTGGTTAAAAATAATGAAGTGGCAAAAATGTGCGATTTGACCATTGCTTTTGCACCAAATGAAATATATTTTTCCTTCACATACCTAATTTACATATGTTTAAGTATAAGTACATATAAGTTATGTACGTAGATTGTTCTAGAAATTTCCACGACATTGATGGTGTTGTTACTCCACAGTTGCCGTACGTGATGGGTATAGACTATGAGAGCAGAGGCGCCATGCTGCCGCCGCAAGTCAATATCTCTGAAAGAGGGTTTGTGCCTACTACGCTGCAGACTTTTAGGTAAGCTAAATGTCATGTCTTAATAATAGTATTTATTTATTTATGTATCCTTCAACTTAGCAATCTGGTTCCAAACAATAATCTAATAATTTGTTAGGTTTCCCTTGTCAAACTGTCTTTGGGTGACTTCACACCTCATATTCTGTCTGTGAATCTACCTTACAATACTCCTTGAAATGCCACCATGTGAGTCAGTCCCTATGTAACCCCTGTCTAAAAATATTATACTGAATATTCTTATGTTACTAACTAGTTTAATTAGGATATATCCAGCCTAACTTGAATGTATGAACTGGTTTAAAAGTTATGAGCTGTATAAAACGGCAACAAATATTTCCTACTTTTTTAAACCTTGAAATATAGGAATATGGGTGCATCAGTAATGAGGATGAGTCAATAAGCTCACAATGGGCGCTTTATTTATATACTGCGATTTTTTGTCGCAATTGCTAAACCAATGTCGAGTCAGAGCCTCTAGTGAATAATTTGAGGCTTTCGTACTATCCATATTCGTACGTAAAATAACAGTCGTGTCCCCAATTAACAAATACCATATCACTTGTTTGTTTACCTTATTACCCACTCAAAAGTACGTAAATAAGAGAAGATCAAAAAATCCCATGAAAATAAAAATTGTTTACAAACTTTCAAAGTAATTTATTTCCGAGAAGTATCACAAACAAAAATAAAACAAGGAAGAAATGGGAGATAGATTGGAAAGTGATACGCCCTCGTTGTCTCGTATTTTTAGGTGTACCTATCATATTTTTGTTCTTGGCACAAGTTGTTTAAGAGTGCTTCATTAACTTAGACTGCTAAAATTATTTCTTGTGTTAAAAATAAGGCTTAGGTAGGTACTATTTTAGGCTATCGTAGATTATAATCTTTGTTGTAAGCTTTTCTTTTTGTTTGGACAAGTTAGAGTTATTTTTACCAAAGATATTAAAATTCTATCTCATTATATACATTTTATGTGTGAGAGGAGGCCTGTGTTCAGCAGTGATACGATAAAAAGGCTGATGAAACCAATAAATTCTCCTTTGCTATGGAAACATAACAGTAGTACCAAATTTATACATATTTTATTAATAGTTAAACTAATCTTGTCATGCTCTCGGCCGTGCTCTCGCTGTGCCGGCATATTGGGCTGACATAGTGTAGTCTCAATATATAACATGTCATCGACTCGAAAGAAGAAGAAACTAATCTTTGCTTCTCCAACAGGGTTCGTTTACCATGCACGGGTACCAGGAGCGCAGAGATCCTCGTGACTATGCAACTGAACATATCGGCCCCGGATCGCGCGCACAAAGACGTGCGGTTACTCTTCAAGAGGAATAAAATTTGTTTGAAAGGTAAGAAAAACTAAATCTCTTCATGTATTTTATTTTTGACTAGCTTCTGTCAGCGGTTTCACCCGCATCTCGTAGGAACCACGGCACGAACCCGGATAAAAAATAGCCGATAGCCTTCCTCGATAAATGGGCTATCTAACACTGAAAGAATTTTTCAAATCGGTCCAGCAGTTCTTGAGATTAGCGCGTTCAAACAAACAAACAAACAAACTCTTTTAATTACCCAACTTCGCAGGACAAAGTGCACAAGCATTTGCGCAGACACAGGTGCACACGCTATTCCTTCACTCTCATAGCCCGATGGGACGGCAATCCGACATGACCGGAGAGAGATCAGGCGCAGGACAGATATTTACGTGCTCTCCGATGCACGTGTGAGTCAATCACCAACTTCAAGGCTCCGGGATGCTTTGTGAAACTTTCTAAAATCTACAAAGACATTTCGGCTCAACTCGGGAATTGAACCCGAGACCCAGTGCTCAGCAGCCAACAAGGCAGTTTATTTGTATCATGTAATTGATTGGGTTTTGTTTTTTCTTTACTATATACCTACAACTAAAGTCTCCTAGTAGTAAAACAGAACATTTTATGTTTTTATCGAATGAAGATTGATTTGAACGATTAACCCCCTATGGTGTGCTTATTAATGGTGTTCTGTGTAACACGAGAATAGTCTTATATTGATGCTATGTATCTCCATCTACATACTTTGGGTATGACCACAATGTTTCAATATTAAACTACGTTGTTATAATGCGTTACATCTATACTAATATTATAAAGCTGAAGAGTTTGTTTGTTTGCTTGAACGCGCTAATCTCAGGAACTACTGGTCCGATTTGAAAAATTCTTTCAGTGTTAGATAGCCCATTTATAGAGGAAGGCTATAGGCTAATTTTTATCCGGGTTTGTGCCGTGGTTCCCACGGAATGCGGGTGAAACCGCTGGCAGAAGCTAGTTGCAAATAAGATCCATAAGTCATTTTTTTAATCAGTGAAATAAGTTTTTTTTTAGAAGCATATAATATTTCTCATATATTTGGAACACGAGTTCCCAGTTATGTTCCTAACACAACTATTTCCAATAACACTTAAAACTAAGAAAAGTTATGTGACCTCCTTTCTACAGTATCATATACTTTTGTCTCTGGTGTGCAGAGTTGTACGGATAAAACTATGTCCTTGGTTTACTTAACTAAAGTTACGTAGTTTATACTTGGTCCTACAGGAATTGATTACTGAATACTGGGGTAAAAAGTATCTTGTTAAATTGGTAGTGGGGTTATTATTGTGTCATTATAGGTACCTACTTACCTATCAGTAATTATAATGTTTTAGGCCGTGTAATTCGAGGCATTGTTTTAGAATATAGATCCTCTATACGCCAAATTCTATAATTGAATGTTCAATTTAATGCAGAAGTTTGATAATGTTTTTGTCGCTTTATTTAAGTTAAAATTGTGACTAAAAATAATTAAGATGGAAGAATTACCTGCCTCCAAATGAATGTGCAAAAATAAATTCAGAACATAAGTGAATCGATTCACAATAATTATAAAACCTTTAATATTGTGGCTAACATTTGTTTCAGTGATACTGTGACAAAGAGCTGTAATTAAAATATTTCATACAATTATGGATGAGCTGTTCTTATAAACTGAATACTTGATCCCAAAGTCTTTGTATTTTACAACAATAATTAATAACCACTTAACCTAACGCGAATTCAGTTAAGTGGAAACATTATTCGCGAACTTTAAAACTGGACTTTATTATTCAAGACTTTAAACTTGGGAGCAAAAACCGTTACCGTAGAAATGACTTTAGTTTAATTTAGAGCACACTGCAAACTTTTAGTCGGTCTATAGTAATGCTTGGGCTCATACATCAGTTTGAAGATGAATGGTAGTAGGTACGCACAATTCAAAGAACAGGTATTTAGCTGGTATCAGACCGACTGAAAGCTTCCATTATTTAGAAAATGGGCAAAAAAAACACGTTTGTTGTATATGAGCCCCCCAAAATATTTATTTTATTTTAGTTTTCAGTATTTGTTGTTATAGCGGCAACAGAAATACATCATCTGTGAAAATTTCAACTCTCTAACTATCACGGTTCTTGAGATACAGCCTGGTGACAGACGGACGAACGGACGGACAGAGGAGCAAAAGGTAGGGTCCCGGTTTGACCCTTTGGGTACGGAACCCTAAAAATATACAACCAATGGGTGAACTGTCGACTGTTTAGTCTGCAGTGCGTTGGTGATCAAAAGCTGGACTTTATTATTCAAGACTTTAAACTTAGCAGCAAAAACTGTTACCATGGCAACGCCTTTAGTTTAATTTACTTGTTAAGTAGTTTTTCAGTTGTTTCTCACTCGGCTCACGTTTCTCTCTCTTTACTTTGTTTTGAAATATTCAGCGAGTCATGTCAGAATATATCATGTGTTGTCGTCTTTATTGTCTTTTGCTGTTCGTAGGAATTTTAATGGCCTCTGTATGAATGTTAGATATGCCATAGGTTGGAAGTATATGTGAATATGTGTCTGTTTTGTAGGCACTATTTTCTGAAAGAAAAAACAATGGTTTTTGACTCCTAAAAGAAATTAAAAGTCAACAACCCATTTATACTAACACTAGCCTTCGTCCGCGGTTTCACCCGTGTCCCGTAGCCGGATGGTGACAAAAACTATCCTAAAACCTCCCGGGTCTAAGTTATCCTCGCATATATCTCAGCTTTCTGAGGGTAGGCAATAGATTGGCTAGTAGGCTATAGGTGTATGAAACTGCATGTGGAAGCTAGTAAGTACTATACGTATAAAACTTCAACGATTTCTTCGAACCTTCATAATAATGTTATTATCAACTACCCATTCTACAGACAGTACCGCTATGAAAACGTAAAAATACTGCATATTGGAATACAAAGGAAAATAAAAATTTCCATTTCAAATAACTACAGTCATAAAGTTATTGAAAAACTGACAAACTAGTTCCCCCTCCGTACAAATCATTTTATAACTTCAATTGACTACTAAACCCATAAAGATGGGTGCGAAGTTTGTATGTTATTCACCGCAATAATAATAACAATAAATTTCTGAGAATACACTCAAAAGCAACCCTAATAATCCATCGATAAATATGTGGAAACTTCGAGTTTTCAGTTAGTTTACGGAAATAATTTAGTTGAGTAGTTTCTTGTAGTTACAAGAATGTTAGCTGAGATTTAGGTAGGTAGCCGAGGTTCTCAAATATTGCAGAGTATATATTTAGACATAATATATTATTTGCTAAAAGCCTGAATTGAGATTTGTAGGCATCTAGACCTCAATCACCATTCATATAGAATTATGGTAATGTCTTTTGCATCCTATGTTGTAATTGCGCAAATAGCAAAAAGGTAAGACATTTTAATCGGCAAATAGGCATAGAACCAGATACGCAACTTACTACTACGCAACAATATATATCACATTTTGGCAGAATAAATTTATATCCGCGGACGGATGACTAAGCAGACGATAATATTACAGAATCAAGCTATCAAAATACACAATCATAAAACCCTTCAAATTCTGAACAAGCCATATATACAATATACATACATAAGTAAGCCTACTTGCAAATATATATCATACTCCACTCAAGTCAAAGTTACGAACGCAAGCAGTAATAAGAAACAATAACAGCGTCAGTATATCCTTATCGGTGGCAAGTCAGAGTTGTGCCACAAATCACTGCTCTCTTTATTAGCATGTAGACGCAACAGGATATTCGAGGGATGGAGATGTATCGAGAGGGGATCATGTAGGGCTGTCAGTTTGGTGTACTTAGGAATTTGAATTTCGAAGATTATTTTGTGTATATGTGTGAAAATGCATAAGTGTGTGGGTGTTTCTGTATGAATTAGGTTCTAGAGGGTTAAGTATGTATAAAAGTATACCTACATCAATGAAGTTGAATATCCTCTGTGTGAATTGAAGCTCTATTGCAGGACGTTTAGTTGATTTCAAATTAAATGAAAACTTTTCGTGGCAATGTTATGTGTTACAGCCTTTTTATAGCCCACTACTGGGCACAGGCCTCCTCTCAGAAGGATTGTAATTAATTCGTAATTGTAAGTCGTGGGAATAAAATAAAATAAAATGGGAGCAAATTAACAAAAATACAAAAAGCATTATCCATAAAAAGCGGTTTTCTTACCTATACCTACTTACATGTTTTTACAACACATGGGGTAGGACACCCTATATCAAATTTTCTCTCAAAATCCTCAATAATCCTTGCGTTACAGTAATCTCAGGAAAATCCTTTGCCAGCCCTACGTACCCTCTTTTAATGTGTTTACAAGACAATATCGATTGTTCCTTTGTACATTTTATTTGACTTGGTAATTTTCTTGCCTTTTACACGCGTTTGCATTTCTTAATGTTTATTTTTTTATTTGCTTTTTTGTTCCTTTTATGAACCAAGGAGTTTTATTTGGAACCACATCAAAAGACTCATTTTTCGTCGAGTATGGTAATTTTTATCGTCTTTAGAATCTTGTTAATTGATATTCAGTTGGGGTACATATGTTTTGGGTTTGATTTTAATAATGCTGATATTTATGATTTGGTTGCTTTCGATACTCGCTTTTTTTTTGGTTTGGCAACGCTTTCAAGGCAATTTGCCTTTATGTACATTGCAAAGAGACTGCAATTCTTTGCAATTATGTAGGATCTTCGTAAATACTTGCTTTCTGTGAATTTTATCTACCATGCAAGTACCTATAAAAATCAACAAATTCTGATATAATATAGGTACCTAAGTAATTACTAATTCTCAATAAACTGGTGAACTTTATAATGGCAAAACTCTTATTCCTTAGAGACATGTGCTCGGTTGAGTAGCTTTGGAAAGTACCTGTAGCTTGAACTTTGTATGGGTTGGAGTATGTTGTTAGCATCTGTTATCTACAGGTTAAATAACCTGGTTAAAGAAAAAAATACTTAAAGTGTTCTGTTACGTGCAAATCATGTTGTAAAATAAAGGTTTTCGGGGGATTAAGGCACATGATTTTAAGTAAGAAATTATTTAAAACTAACCTACATACATGTTGGTATATTAAACTATGTGCCTTTTATTTTAACAATTATAGATATTATAATTTTTATTCACTCTGGGGTATATTATAAGTTTTATTCCGATGTCAGGCCTTCTATGAGCGTACTTTCCAGAGCTGAGAAAGAAATACCTTCACACACTATCTATACTATATAAGTATAGTTGTAGACACACAAGAGTGTGGAGCTAATACATTCTACCTTTTTCAACATACTGAAGTATTGAGGAAAAATTGATTTAACAATAAAACCGTATAACAACACTAAAATTAACACAGAACAGGCAATTTCCTTACTTTTTTTAGTTCATCCACGTGTAAATCGTTCACGCCGTAATATCAAGGGGACGATGTAATAAACGTTGAGTATTCCAGCTCATTATGTCACCATTATACACCCTCGTTTTATTTCCAAGTTTTTTATTACACTCGATATTCAATTTAGTGGCCATAAGCGTGAAAGCGTCTCTTTTATGTAAAAGCAGTGAGATTGTCGTTGTTTTTTAGACAGATTATATTTTTCAGTGTACTTTATGAATAGACTATAAAATCTCTTTAAGTGTTTTTTATACTGCTTAAATTAAATCGTGACAATGGAATTGAGGAGGTACTTATTATTATCAAAGGGGTAGATTGCGGTAAAGAATGTTACTTGTGAGATGACGTCATACAAGAGAGAATGGAAGAAGAAACCATGTTGCGCTGTTTACAAATAAAATTTGAATAAGGGAAGATCATTCATCAGTCATTCATTCAATAGAATGATGTTCAATAGATGATAAGGATAATTTTATACTTAGCTTGAGAAGCTATTCCAAATGGATGTAAATCCACAAATAAAACTGATGACTGTATCTAAATAGGCAGTTTGCTGTCCAAAATATGCAATATGCCAGCTTGTCTGTTTCGCTGCCAAGAGCGTTGTTCGCTCGATAGCCAAATTGTTTATCGGCAGAATTTATAGCGACGTTTTTAACACTCATCATAAAAAGCTTACGCGTGTATTTTGTACTTTCTTGGCATCCCTTTTTGTAGTAACTGAAAATAAAATTACGCAATAGGTGAATGGTTTTCTGGAGGATTAAATGAACACAAAATTAAGTTAAGTGAGTAAATACATACTTGAAAATAGCATTTTTGGTAGATGACAAATCATTCTAGTCCTTTTTGCGTGGGAAATAGGAGAGAAAGTCAGATTTCGATAGACTAAACCCCACCTTTGTTCCTTCTGGAGCCCTCGATTTACCGGTAACTCTTTCAAATATTCCCGCAGATCAGTTTATCGCTGAATTTTGTGAAACACAATTATACTGACACACTCACCCTTTCTCTTCTTGAGTCTTTCGTGCTCCAGGGCTGCGATATCGGTTTCTTACAATCCCGCTGTACCATTAACAGCCATTAACTACAGAAAATCAACCATTAACTTATCCTTCTTACAATATACCCAAACATGTTTACCAAACTATATTATCATCTCCAAATAGCTACATTCACATTTCTTTTCACCCAGGTCTATCAACAGTAGTAACCCACAACGAAACAGCGCGACTCGCGGGCGACGCGTCACAAACTACAGGAGGCGTGCTATTCGCGGCCGGGGGCTGTGCGGCTGCTGCGCTCGCGCTGCTCACGGCCGCTGCCGCTGCGGGCACCCTGTATAAGCGAGGCAGTAAGGCGAGGCATCATGATTCTATTCAGTAAGTGTATCTGTTCAGTAAATACCATTTCATTTACCGTCAGTTGCACTAAGCTCCATTAAAATTAAAACTTCTTTAAATCTATTGCTAACACTTTTTATCTTGTTGACAATAAAGAGTCAGCAATAGATTTAAAGAAGCATTAACGTTAATGGAGCTTTGTGCAACTGACAGTTAATGTTGTGACTACGATTTAATTAACTAATTGTAACGGAAATTGAGTTAAATACCCAATTGCACACACAGTTATTTTCTATTTATCTCAAACCCCGCTTCATCTTTACCCTTTCTTTACTGAATAAATCAATCCTCTGTACTTAGTAATGGCTAGACATTGATAACTAGAATTCTCAGAACTTCTAAAATTAACATCTAGGTACTTCTTTTCACTGGTCGAACTAAATGAATCTAACAATTATCAAGTTCCACGAAGCTGACATAATTAGACCAAAAGGTTTTCGTGAATTATGTATGTTGTATTGAACAAAGGTTGGTAAAGGGTATTAGGACCTTTCTCAATGGTGTACATAAATCAGTCATTATGTAACCCAGTTTATACAAGTACAAGGACTTAGAATTAGCCTAATCCATGAACAAAATAGGCTTGCAAAGATATTAAAATAATGTAGATGAGAAGTTATCTGTAAAAAACATATCATGACAAAAAAATGTTTTTCTATTGTACACATTTGGGATCGATAGCAGTTAAAGGCACTTATGGTTTCATAATTTCATAATGACATTTGATCATGTATTTTCTAATGCAAATATAATGAATACATGACATGCATGTCTTTATTAAAAGAAAGGCCCAGACAGACTAATAAGTTATTCTGTTAATTAATTAGAAATCCTCCTCTTTTCCTATCCTATTCATCAAGATGATTCAGGTTCTATCAACAGTTTCAACACAGAAAGTAAATTCAAAGAAACAACAATAAATCATTAAGAATACAAAGTAATAACTTCGTTAATATTTATACGCATCAACAACATTTAGCGTCCGATCTGTATTTAGCGAAATATAGCAAAATATACGGCTTCGAAGTTTTGACGCAAATTATCTCACTTCGTAACTTTGTTCCAGTTAATACTGAAAGTTCTGAAATAAAGTTCATGTAATTTATTTAGCTTATGTAACAACGGTATCAACAAACAGCCAATGTGATGTTGTTATAATGGGAGGGAATATAATAAGGGCTTTTGAGGTTTCGCGTAATAGGGCTTTTCGATTCATTAGTCTTGAGAAAGAAAGAAAATGCATTTATTTATGAGAACATGTCGCAAAAACTAAACAAAAGAAATAATACAGACATGAAACATGAACTACTTCATAGGAGAAAAGAAAGAAGAGAAGAGATAAGGGGAAATATCAGTCATGCCCAAATTGAGAATAACCACGCAGTCGTGATGACGTCCTTATATTACAAGTATAGTATAAACAAATAAAAATAGATTTTACAAAGAAAAACAGAAAACCACTCTACAAGTTAATAAGCAAAATATCACATTACAGCCAAGTATTTAATTTCATTGTATTTTTCCTTGTAATGGAGAAGAACAACATAGGTACAAAAGCACTCATATACACCGTATATTTACGTAATCAGAGCTGATGATACCATACAAGGTTCACAGTAATTGCTTGAAAAACAAGCAAAGAAATCTAATCACATTATAGTCGAGAGGGAAATATTTTTAAAACTTTCAAGAGTTCCTTGCTCCCGCCACTCGAAGTAAATTCAATAGCCGGCTCGTTGAACAAAGTCGTTTAACTAGAAAAACAAACATTACGTTTGACTTAGAAGTTTGAGATTGGCTTTTGATGGAATCTATGAGAATATGAGAACGGGAAATTGGATTTTAAAATGTTAACGAACTTTTCATTACTTAACCTGAAAATTAAAAAAGAAATTCGAAATCAATTAACGGAAAATATTTTTCATGAAAAATAAAAATATAAAATAAAACTTCGTAGCAGCGTAGCCAGTGAGCGCTACGTTCGTAGCACAGGACAGTGATGTAGTACGGTTCAGCGACGCGTAGCAGCCGGGCTGCGTAGTACAACGCTGTTTAGCGTGGCGTAGCACACGTATTGATGTCTAGCTATATATTGACATGACCTGGTCATGTTAGGACAATATATTGGAAAATTGTTTTCTATTAGCATGAGATATGACGCTATTTAAATGGTGGTTTGTTGAATATCCAGTCAAGTATATCAAATAAAAGCGAACAATTCAAAAACATAGCAAAGAACAAAATTAAAATAATGTTTATGTCTTCTTCTACATTAAAATTCCAATAATTCTTGGAAACTAATTCGTGAAGAAAAAATATTACTTTCTCTTTCAAGCTGATTCGTAGAAAATTTGGTCTCAATAACCGATTTTTCCCTATTACGAGGTTAAAGAATCACGGCCGAAATTTGCTTACTACAATGAAAAGACTGAACACAAAGCATACAATAGCGATACATTATGCATGGCATATAAACTGCCCGTAAATTAAGGACGAAACTAAATTCTTAGAAAATATTCTTGTATAGGGACCGACCCTCGGCCCTTCGGGGTTTTATAAATTTTTCAATAATATACCAATTTCAACACAATATCAGGTTTAAGTTGACCTTAAACATGATGGTTGGTACGATTGTAAGGCTAAAGCGTACTTATTTTTTTTTTTTTTAGTATGAATATACCTTACCTACTTATTTAACTTTGAATAAAATGAATTTGAATTCACACTGTAAAGTGGTGAAAATATTATTAATTTTATCATGTTATATTATGATACATCATAATAATACCTAATTCAAAAGATAAATAAGCGCTCACAAATTAATTACATAAATTAAAACGCTGCTACTATATAATTAGATTTAGATTAAAGTTCTAAGTTTTTTTGCCATAACCTTAAATTGTGAGTCAAAACAGTTGCCTTTATAACAAACACTATCATCATACATATAACTTCACAATTTTCGCAGCCCAATCATAATATTGGGACAGCCCAGCAGTGCAAATGTAGGCTAAGAAAAAAAAGAAAAATCATAATATTCTATCCATAGTTCGCTTCATCGCGTACCTTGGGCCAACCCCCAAAAACATATAGGGGCCAGCGACCCCCGACATATGTGATGGATGATGCGGTACGGAACCTCGCATGATAGACAGGCAAAATGTTTTTATAGTTACTCGATATCCCGCGACTTTATCACGGAAAACTTTATGGCGCAAACACCAATTTATGTACCTACAAAATCGTTTATAGTTTAGATCGGATGGCTCTATAAAATTGAGGTGCGTGGGTTGTTGCGGGTTTGGTATGTGTATCAATTAATGGTTACTTTTTTGCGAACTGTTTGTAGGATTTTTTATAACAGTATCTTAATTTTAGATACATACTTGATACACATACCTATAAAAAATATTATAGGTATCTTACTGGATACAGGAGATCGTTCCCTAAAATAGTCGTAAATAGTAGGCGAAAATACTATGTATACATATACCCAACTTTCACTAGCTGTGTCCCATGGGAACTACTTCGTGCACCCTGACAAAGTATCTTATACTCTTCCTTGATAAACAGTGAATGGAGTCGTGGTGGCCTAGTGGGCAAAGAACCGACCTCTCGAGTATGAGGGCGCGGGTTCGATTCCAGGTCAGGCAAGTACCAATGCAACTTTTCTAAGTTTGTATGTACTTTCTAAGTATATCTTAGACATGAATGACTGTGTTTCGGATGGCACGTTAAACTGTAGGTCCCGGCTGTCATTGAACATCCTTGGCAGTCGTTACGGGTAGTCAGAAGCCAGTAAGTCTGACACCAGTCTAACCAAGGGGTATCGGGTTGCCCGGGTAACTGGGTTGAGGAGGTCAGATAGGCAGTCGCTTCTTGTAAAGCACTGGTACTCAGCTGAATCCGGTTAGACTGGAAGCCGACCCCAACATAGTTTGGGAAAAAGGCTCGGAGGATGATGATAAACAGTGAAATGACATTCCAAATCGATCCAGTACTTCTTGCGATTAGCACGTTCTAACAAAAGAATCTTCAGTTTCATAAAATTAGTATAGATAGATCCATAGGTTCACAGATATAGATGAAAATCAATTCTAAGCTTCAAAGTAGAAACTGCGTGTTCTAGAAAGCCTTTTTTGTTTCAACTTTTTGAGTATTTCGTTTGTGTTGCATACGCGTACAATTTTCGCAAAAATCCTTTTTCAAATTGCATAGCTTTGTTTCCTTGTCAGGGAGCCCGTTTGAACTTTTCAACGACTTTTTGCTTTAGCTCTAGCTATTGGTTTTAAATTTGTTTGTTTGTGTGCTATACCTAGTCTATGGAAACACAAAACCGAGTTAAAAAATAACTTTTTTTCTTCGTTCTAAAACTGGAGCTGGAACTGGCATTTTTAATAATGTTTGGAGTTTTCAGACCGACACATAGAAAAGTCGATATTGAAAAGAGGATTAAAATCATAATTTTATCGAATGTATCTTACTTTAACAAGATCCCGAAATCTCATAATAACTAGTTAAAATATGAAGTTTCAGCAGGTTTTTAGTTGACATACTATTTAATACACTTGTCTCTTTTTAATCATCATAAGTTCCTTAAGATCCTATCCTTTCCTTTCAATCATCATCTCTCTATGGCGTTCATATTTTGCCATTCTAGTTTATCCCACCATAATTCAATTCTCAAGTTATTCAAGCATATATTCTATCATAAATACACATTACTCTGCACCTGTAGCCCATATAACTTCATCAGATACTCGCTGACCGCATCCTACAGAGACAGCCCGAATCAATATGTAGCTGCACCAACGTGCTATATATGTATAAATAATAAATAATGTTTACTGGCTCTACTCTAACCATGGAGAATAAAATTAATAGCGGAGGTGCCAAAGTAACTGCGGAGTCGTTCGAAAGAGTGGGAAAGGTCATTTGACGATATTCCATAAAAAGGTGCTAAAGTAACTCGCCACAATTCGGGTGCATGCGGGAGACGAGGAATGTTACTCTCTCCGCCTTTTTACGCCTTCTTTGGAACCAAACCATGATTTTGTATAACATAATAACAAAAATCGTTGACGGATGTCCCAAAGAACCCGAACACCTCGTTAATTCACTCGTTTTGTCATGCCCACCAAACGTATTAGACCTAAAAGAAGGCGCCTGACCTACCTGCATTATGGCATATCTGTCCATCTTTCCTTACTCCGTGGATCTAACCTACTTTCTGAGTTAACTGGTCGTTACCGTATTTTATCTGTGGAGTGGCCGATAGTAATTTGCTGCTGAGTTATTTTGTATTTGGAACGTTCGATTAACGTATTGGCATTGGTGCAATATATTTGAAAATAGTGTTCGATATCGTTTTTTAATTGCAGTGTTGAAACGAACGAGCGCTTTGAATAATGAGTCGGTCTCGATGGAGTTTTGAATATTTTGCTTTGACGATTTTCTTTATATCCTAATCCTGGAAATAAAAATATGTTTTTTTTTTATGTCGTTTACTGATATTTTTTAGTATACTAGTCATAATAACTAGTTTTTCACTTTTAATATGGGAATTGGAAATTCAAGATTAAACTCTTTTCCGATTCCTATTACCCGCGGTTTCATTCAATGCAGTTTTATCAAAATCCATTGACCATTTTGCACGCTGTGAAGAAGTTACAAACATACACACACCAATATTGACTTTTATAATATCACTGTAACATGAAATACTAACGTTAACTTTACTTTCAGCACGTCATACACGACAGCGGCATACGGTAGTCACCAGAACGTACTCCTCAGGCTGGACACGTTAGGAAGACCACCAAGTTCCACTGGATCCTACGCTACTATTGCAAGTTTACACAAGTTTCCTTTCGGTAAGTAAATAACATTGTCCTGTGTTGTTCTTTAGGTGAATTTCCAAGAGCAGCTAGGCATAGGATTTGTTGTGCTTCCTATTAAAGACGATTAATTTTACATTTAAGGTGTAGACAGTAAACAATATAGCAATTATTGTCGTTTCGACAAATAGATAGTTTAACCCAACAGCACACCTGAACAAAGAAAGCTTTCAGTGGTCAATCGAAGCAGAGAATAAAATCTTCATTCTAATAACAGAGTACCAAAAATATTTGTAGTACAATCAAATCATGATAAAACGTATCTCCCAAAAGAAATTACGGTTAAAGTTTTTCGTAAAATAAAAAAGTAATAACGGTTTGATAAAGTGTTACTCCACAAATTACCTAATTACTTCCTCTTTACCATTTTTAATTAAGTTAACACGCCCAAAAAGCTAATACAAAGTAAATTAAGAACATTAACATAAAAGATAATTATTGAATTGGTATTTAACTTCACGACAGTTAGGATAATATACCAATAAAAGAACCCATTTGAGTCGTTAATTTGAAACTTTCTTGCATAACGTTCACCATATCGATAACATTATCGTAAGAGCCTAATAATTAAGAAACCAATTAAAGTGATTTACATATTATTTTATCAAACAATGCAAAAAATCTTCTTCTTCCTGTCTTGTTCCCAAGTTTGGGGACGGCTCAATATGGTTTTCCGCTTCCATTTCGCTCTGAAGGCTTTCATACTAACATCCACATCATTATGCGTGTCCTCTTTCATACAATCAAATCATCTTATCCTTGGTCTATCTACCACACTCTCGACTCTCCACTCATCCACATTCATACTTATTCTTTTTCGTTTCACACTTTCTCATGACATGGTCATTACCACGACAAACTCTGACCTCTCATGTTTTCTCTAACTGGCGCTACTTTCAGCCTCCGATACACCTAGTCATTAATCACTTTATCCATCCTGGTTACCCCACACGTCCAACATTCCCGTCTCCCGCTACTTGCACTGCAGTTACTGCAAAAATTGCATAACAATAATCACTGGAAATAATATTTCTACGTGTTCCCTCCATTACTAAAGCACTCGCAGTACCAACAAAATATTTTCCAACAAAAGAATTTATAGCAAATGAGAAAATGTTACATACGGAATGTTATATAAAATTTCACTTCCAGTATTTTTATATTATTTGCTTGGAAAAATTCCGTACAAAAATTCTGGAACGAATATAGTGAGACTACCGACCTAATTATGTGCATGCTTCCCGTTAAAATATTAGGGCGATATGTATGGCATTTTATATCAATTTCACGAAACCATAAGTATATTTAATTATTGTTTGAGCTCATAAATCAGTATGAAGATGATTCGTGGCACGCACATTAAATAGATCAGGTAGGTATTTAGCCGGTATCAAACTGACTGAACACTTTCATTAGAATCAAGATTTCTTTAAAAAAATGCCAACAATCAGGGCTACTGTCAGCCGACTGTTTAGTCTGCAGTTTGCGGGTATTCAAAACTATTCAATGTTTCAAAATACAGTAAGCCGAAAAGCTATTGCATTGCGCAACGTTTTTTTGTTCGGTGCTTCAATTCTCGGATACATTTTTTCATAAAGGTTTTTTTCGTGTGTGCGTGGATAGGCAAGTATGAAACTACATGTAGGGTATAGGATATACGGCTGCAATAGTATTTCTATCGTTTTTTATACAAAAGAAATAAGCATCCATACTTCTATACCAAAAAAGAGATTTTTTTTTATTGCTAGTTTGTACCCAAAGACTCCGAAACTACTGAACCGACTTGAAAAATTATTTCTCTTTTGAAAAGCTACGCTCTTTCTGATTAACACAGGCTATATTTTTTCTCCGTACGGGCAGTAGTTCCTTCGGGACGCGGGTGAAACCGCGGGAAATCGGCTAGTATATAAAAGAGCATGTTGTATAAGTCAGGATGAAATTCTCGAGAAATAAGTTTCTGGTGACGTATATTATTCAACTCGAGCACGATTTATGTGATATATTCACATTGTAGATATTCTTTAAAAGAAGGAAAATGTTTTCAAAGAAACGCTGCGCATATTATTTCTCGGAATGTTTGATTTAATTCTAATGAAAATCGTATTCCGCGCTTTAAATAAAACTGAGATTACTTTTTTATAAGTTGTGTAGTGAGTGGGTAAGGACTTAGGACAACTATGTATCAAAATGAATAAAAAGGAAAAGTAAAATTAAATATGTAGTGATTGTAAAAATAAAAATACATCTTGATTTATTGTTTAGTTTATTTGCCTACACACAAAATACTAGCTAATTTCCGCACCCAAATAGAGTTACTTTCGTATTCAAAGTTTTAATAAAGCGTATTTAAAGAAATATCAGGCATAACAATCGAATTCAGCATATTAAAAATAGTAGGCGGAAAAGATTGAAAAAGTTACTTCACCTACTTACAGGAAATAAGTATTTCAAGATAAAACGCTTATTTCTTTGTGACTACTTACCTGGTTTTGGCAAAATACCGATGTTATAAATAAGAATTTCTTCCCCAGGCAGTCGACGGTCACCATCACCGTATGCGACCACGCATATAGGAGAGCATGTCTACGCGAAACCTGAGTCCAGAGTGTCATATTACGCTGCTTCTAATCTCACGCATGTTTCTCAAGTAAGTTTCGATTGTTATTTACTAGTTTATAATACTAGTAGAATATGTGTATAAGGAAAACCTGAAGCCGAAGTGAAGAAGACATATTGCACCGACCCCAAATAAAATTGGTAACAGGACAGGAAGAGGAAAGCCGAAGTGCCGAATAGAATAGAATTGATAGCTAGATTTTTTAGGAGTTCGGTTAAAAACTACATAAGTAGGTACCTAATACTGTATTTATGTGTGGTGCTGTGAGCATACTAGGAATAAACCTTGCTCAGTGGCCAACAAAACCTACTGAGTTTTCAGACTCATTTTTTTTCTCTAATTAATGTCAATAGTTGACGAGAAAAAGCTAATTTAAAATGTCTTTCAAATCACAGTGTATGTACTATTTTGTTTCGAATAATACCATGGACTGTCATACATTTATTTTACGGTCGTATATTATTGATCTACATCAAGTATTATTCAGCAGCAGAGCGTATGACAACCAAACCAACACGGCATAATAATCGATATATTCAAATTGCTGAGTCAATGAATGAACAGTTAACTAATGATGTTAGCTTAGGTATTAATTAAATTAGCTAATTATGTTAATTCGTATGGCTCTACAAATAAACAAACGTAGTCATTAGACTGAATATAAAAGTATATATAGCTATTGTTATAGCCTCATTACGTCGATAATGTATCCCATTTTGTACAATTGTGGTTGACTACAGCCCAAAATTACGAATACTAACTATTCGAAGATTATTATGCGGTTTGAAGCCACGAACTACTAATGTTAGGATATAAATTAAAAGCCTGATAAATGCGTAATTTAGATTTAATGTGACCAAAATTCGCGGTACTGATTAGGTTTAAATATATCACGGTACAATCATTTGTTCGTTTGGTCGGGTTGTTAAAAAATAAATGGAATGAAATAGGTGCAAGTGTTGTCCAAAGTCTCTTCTCTGGTAGTAAGACTAACTTAAAACTTTAAAATACAGTTATTGTAGAATTGATGAAGCTGACTATCTTTTATGTGCTCGTAAACACTTTTTAAAAAAAGGTATGAATGAAATGTGTTCCGTATTTACAATTACAAACCTACATATAGGCATAGGCCTAAGAATTTGGGAAATGGTGTAGGAACTAGCAAAAATGCTTTGTAAAATACTCCGACTATAGTTTTCAACATTCCTTTAACAATACATTTTTGCCAAGATAAAGACTTGAACATGTATAAATATTCACAAGACCAAGTGACATCAAAGTATTATTACAAACGTGACCCTGTAAAGACATTTGGCACGGTAGGTAATGTGCCTGTAAATTCACCAGATAATAAATTAGCTTTGTGCTGGCGTAAATTTTAGTTTACTGCCCGTCGCGGGAAGAGTGTGACTGGTTTATGTTAAAAGCGATGGCGATTCGAAAAGAATGGGATGATGACCAAACAAACATAATATTGTCATAATTAAAATATTGGCATGTATTTTCTCGGTGTAATATGATTTTGTTAGTACAGGAAAATAGCACTAATTTTATTAGTAGACAGCGAATTATTATGTTACAATTAGCTTTTGTGAATATGTGATGAATATCATTCCCAAGAACAGGTCGCTTACCTAGCAAATTTGTTATAGCAGATGTATTTTAAATCTATCCAAAATTTCATCGAACTTTGTACTCCTATTGTAATATTTAATTTTTTTGAGATAGAACACAAACACATACTTAGGTACCTAACAACGTACAAAATCCCTTCTCAGATACCTACCCAACTCCGCTCCCCATACATCTCCATATTTAATTCCTTACATCTTAAACCACGTTGCCACTAAATTCAGCCACTCTCCCAGATAAATTAACCCACATTAAGGTAATGCTTGATCTTTGGCTGAACAATCCGCAAACACTTTAATGGCACCATAAGTCGTATGTACGTAACCGAGTGTGGAATTAATTGTGGGGGCCCATGGAGTAAGGAATGATGAACAGAGATGCCATGAGTAGGTCAAGCGCCTTCTTCTAGGTCAAAATTCGTACAGTGGACATGTCCAAAAGGATCAGTTACGAGTGAATTGATGAAGCGTTCAGGTTCGTTGAGACATCTGTAAACGATTTTTGTTACTAAAGAAATGGTCACGCCTTCACGGCAAAATATGGCTGAACTATTAAAATGTAAATGTAATGTATGCAGTGTATGAATTTTTACCTGTATTATACCCATATTTGCGATCTACACCTTTAAAAAGACACATAAAAGGGTGAAGACAGTAACTTTCCTCGTCACGCTCACCTGCATTTCGGCACGGTCCTTTCTTAGCAGAGTTTTCGTAATGACACCTCCGCTAGTCATTTTGTTCTCCATGTGAGAACCCCTCACGCCTTTTTCTTGAGAGGTAAATACGAGTGGAATTTAGTCATTTGTTTTCGAGTGGGAGTCTGGTAGATTGCTTATTTGATTTGTTTTACGTGTTGGAAATAGGTGGTATTTGATCCTTGGTGTTTTGGAGTACCTACTTCATTTAATGAGCAAAGTAAATCAGGAGTCTAAATTCGATTTTCGACTTTGGTGTGGAAAACCAAACCAAATACCAATTAATAAAATAATAAAAATTTCTAGAATAGTCTTTCAATGAGAATGTATTTACTTAGACTCGAAAATATCTATGATAAGAATAATCAAGGTATAAAGAAATAAAGAATGGAAGTCACTTTTATCAATTTCATAATCATTTACGTATCCGTATTTGATTGAAATCCAAAATACCAACTAAAACTAACATTTAAACAAATACCACTAATGTTAATGGCAGTAAAATCAACAAAAAAACTTATAACACCTACGAAAGTCAAAAACAAAAGAAAAATAAAACCCATGTAATTTGACTTTAATTAACTGTAGACACCCTTACCCCAAACCATATAGTTCGCACCATCTCCGTCATTACGTAGGTACCTACAAGCCTTGTGCATTACAAGGGCGAGAGAATTGTGCATAGAACGAGCCCTTTACCTCATTAACAATACAATTTAAGACGAAAACACGGAAAATACCATATAAATTTTAAAAAATATGTTAGTTATATCAATAAAAACACAAAAAAATCATAGTTATCGGCACGAATATTGAGCTCTGGCCTACATCTGCGCAGAAGTGATTTATTGGGTCCCTTTTGTGGTATGAAGTGAGGTGCGGGGGCGGGCTAAAGCGGTGATTGGCCCGCAGTGCATCGCGTCATAGCCGTCACTCGGGATTGGTTCTCCTAACTAACTATATGAATTTCAAAAAACAAAACAAAAATAAACCCTAATTTGACTTTAATTAAGCGTAGACACCCTTACCCCTAACCATATTTTCATTACGTAGGTACCTACAAGTCTTATGCATTACAAGGGCGAGAGAATTGTGCATAGAACGAGCCCTTTACCTCATTAAGAATCCAATTTAAGACGAATAAAAACGGAAACGTTTATAAAATAAAAGCAAATTAGACAGGTATCACAAAAATTATAGTTTAAAACTGTAAAAAATACGCTACAAAATAATAGACATAAACTCTAAAAAAACACGCTTTTAAAAATCAAAAAATAATTCGGACATTTAGTTTGATGACAGAAAGCGTGGAGCGTTTATGTAATCTTTACTCTTTTCGGACAAAACGCTTGACGCTTTCTTTTACAATATAATATAACAAAAAAAAAGTTGTTTGGTGGTGAAATCAATAAAACAGAAAGAAAATAAAACCTAATTTGACTTTAATTAAGCGTAGACACCCTTACCCCTAACCATATTTTCATTACCTACAAGTAGATAGACCTACAAGTTTTGTGCATTACAAGAGCGAGAGAATTGTGCATAGAACGAGCCCTTTACCTCATTAAGAATCCAATTTAAGACGAGTTACAGACGCCCCTGCAGGTGATACAAACGTAATGCAATTAGCAGTCTTCTTAGGCAAGTATTGAAAATGGATTTAGAACGTCTAGATGCGACAAGAACGTAGTTAGTGTTCTGTTGTGGTACATTGTTTATACGTAGGTACACAGTATGTGTACTGTGTGAGTTGAATATTTCGAGGAATTTGCGTATTCCACAAAAAAAGTCAAGGTGCAGTCAATAATGGGTATTTGTGACTGTATTAACAAAAATTTTGTTTCTGTAGTTTTTGGATAGTCATCCATGAATCAGCATTTTTTCGTATTCAATTTGAACTAAACTTATACAAGTGGGTTTATTTACTGCAAGATATTGATGAAAAATATACCAAAATGCCCAAAAAGAAATGCTCCGCCGCGACAGTGCAATCACTGCCGTGACCAGGATTCGAACCTGGGTTACTACGGCCACAACGTAGGGTCCTAACCACTAGACGATCACGGCTATCGGAGCTGGTGTAAGTAACAGCGAAATGTCTCACCGGATTCAGAAACTGGAGCACTTTCACCGTTGAATTTGTCACGGTAAGCGCAAGAGCAGCAAAAAACTCGTTTATGCAATAACGGTACTTGTAGCACGAATAAAATAAAAAATAAATGGTAATTTGATACCCATCTTATGCGGTATATGACGTCACGCCCGTGTAATTTCTAAAATAATCCGTATGTGCGAAAATTAAACTGAAATGTAGAATATTATATGCATAAAATTTATATAATATTATTATTTAAGTGTTTGATTGCAGCACAAATAATCAGTAGCAAAAAAAGTTAATTTCAACCGGCATACTTAATACACATAAAAGTATGCAGGTTTTCTCAATTAGAATACCAAAAGAGGATTGACTAACAACAACATAAAGGAAAGCAACCTTATGTCAAAGTCAACCACGCCCAAACTATCCCCAATTCCGCGCTCTAGTCTCTTCCATCAATACTAGTCGTTTCATTATTGGTCTTGGCAAAGAACCGAGTTTTTAATTTGCAATCCCCTTTGTCCGTAAATTTATCGCACCGTTGAAAGTCTTTGGAAGGAAATATGAATTAGTATCCTTTGAGAAGGGCTCCTTAATGAACGGAGGTGTAAATAAGAAGTTTCTTATTAAACGAGACGGTTTTGACACAAAGACGACGGAATCTTATTTGCGGAATGAATTTGGGACGTCAACTTTTGTAATTGATACTTCAGGACAGGTTGGGAGCTGCGAATTAATCTTTATTTTAACGACATTTACGATAGGGTCATAATATATTTTACTTCTCAGTTTTGTAGTCAATATCTTTATGAAACGCCATTTACTGTACCTATCCATACTAAAAATACTTCATCCTCATCCTCCGAGCCTTTTTTCCAACTATGTTGGGGTCGGCTTCCAGCTTTACTACAATTACTTATTATTATTATTTTTAGCATATAATGACCCACTGCTGGGCAAAGGCCTCCCCATCTTGCTTCCACACTTTTCGATCTTAATACATAGTTAATGTAGTTAAATATCAAATTAGCCCCCATCTTTCAAGTTAACACATAATTCAACTCAAAATGGCTACAGTCTACTCTCATATTATTTATCTATGAAGCCACTTGCGACACTATCAAAGCACTCCAGCAAAATCGCTTCATAGCCACCTAGAACCGTGCAAAGCTGGTCGCTATCTCACAAACTCGATTAAGGATATCGTAGCCTGTCGTCCGGCTGGACCACGGAGTAAGGAAGCATGAGCAGAGATGCTATAGTGCAGGTAGGTCAGGCGCCTTCTTCTAGCTCAAATACCTAAGGTGGGCGACGAAAATGATCAGATACTAGAGAACGTTCTTTTTTTTATGTCATTTTTTTTTGGCTGAAGTCATCAAATGACGAATGATGTAAGGGGTGCGAGTTTTAGGGTCGTAATGACTAAAAGCCATCACGTTCCTTCTTAAGGTCTTTATGTGCCAGGGCCGCCGTAACTCTTTCAAACTATCCCGCAGCCCCGAGACATTGAGACATTTGTCAACGATTTTTGGTATTACAAAAAATGGTCGGGTCCAAAGAAGGCATAGGTAGGCAGAAATAGTATCGTTCCTCGTCCCACACATTTTGGCGCGCTACCTTCTTAAGCGATATTCCGTTATGGCACCTCCGCAATTCATTTAGTTCTCCGTGGTCTGGATGCAATTATGTGTGCGCACCTGCCTCTAGCTAAAGACTAGTTCCACGTCCAAACTAACTGGATATGCAGTCCGGTGATACGTTTTAGTTAGATCTTGTTATTTTGCTGATTAGGTAAAGGTTTTTTCTCAAGTGTCGAAATGGGTAACGTGTTTAAATGAAAAAGGGAATTACCAACTAATCTTTGGCAACTGTAGAAGTTTTTATTTTATAAGGTAGTTTTGCAGTATAAATGGGAAATGAAAACTGACGGATATATCTTACATAATATTACATAAAAGGTTATCGTACAATCAAAGCAACTTATTTGCTTCTTTTAACCATAGTGACTATGTCACTCCAGTTTAGACTAGTTTTCTTGTTATATTGGGACTAACTAGAAAAAAAATTGTATCATGTTCCTAGTTAAGAAAACTGTGTCTTTAATTTTTCAAGCTACGTTTGAAAATATGGTTTCATATTTCACAGTTAAGCCACATAAGCCTTTAAACATTAGACCAATATCAAAACCCAGTCTTCTTTCCAGCAAACATTAACAAAAGACCGCATAACCGACCCAGCGGAACAGCTCCGTCTACTCACGACCCCTCGGTCAAACATCAGATTGGAGATACTGGTTCACGAGGGGACCTTCGGAAGGGTCTACAAGGGAGTCTTCAAGAGAGGCGACACCTATGAGGAGGTCGTTGTGAAGACTGTTACAGGTATGTCTTTAGTTTTTACATTTCAGAAATTGAGAGCCCAAAGAAGGCCATAGCCCTTAGGACCTATAGGCCTACAGGCATATATACCCTAAGGGCTTTTCATGGTATCTAATTTGGTAGTTTACAAACAGCAAGGTGGCTTGACTAGTTACGCTGCCATAGAGTCCCATTGAAATATTTAGGGTCTTACATATTTAGACCCTAGCAAAAAAGGCCAAAATAAATACTTTTTTTACTTACATTTTATTACATTAAAAAACAATTATTAAAAAACATAAAATTTTGAACATCCTAGGTAGGTACTACTATAAAGATCTAATTTGATACTGGTATTAAAAAGCCTTAGAAACTGCAACTTCCATCGCATGCAAGTTTCATAGTAAATTGGCTATTCTACTCGTATACGCGAATATATTTACGCTAACGGGATTGCTTTTGATCTCATCTCGGCAGATGAGCGCCGATGATAATGTAAGCGGAAAATATCTTCTATGTGTAGAAAAGCATGTCTAAATATACTTAAAAGTATTATGATTTTAAATACGAAACAGTTTTTATAAACCATTTTTATGCTATACAACATTTTTAAAATACATAGCAGCAAGAATAAACGATTTGAAAACACAAGCCTCTAGTCAACCATACAAAACAGTATTCTCTTGAATTATTCAGATCACAGAAACATTTGTTCCTAGATGCGGCATCAGCGATGCAGGCCGCGTTGCTTGTGGCTGAAGGGTTGCGACTGTTCAGCTTGGTGCACACAAATGTGCTCACGCCGATGGCTGCGTGCGCTGAGGAGGCTCGCAAGCCACTTCTAGTTTATTGCTGTCCTTCTCATTCTTCGAATCTTAAAAGGTATGTAGACAACCTAACTATTAATGTCCAAAGAAATCGATCGAAATCCATATTTTGGTTGGAAAATACTTATTCATGAAGGGTTAAAAAAATCTTATGTATTAATTATCCCAAGTATACTTCCGTGCCATGCCACACACCTCAATAGTCATTTATATCTTAAGCTAATCAAGCTCACGTAATATACTTTAGGTAAGCGAAATTTTGTTTAAAGACTCCTAGGTAGCAATCAGATATTTTTTTACTGTAATCCTTGGTAGTTATAATTCAGTTATGGTACAAGCAAGGGACAGTTAAAGTTTTACTTCTGTGGACAGAAGTAAATATGTATAAATAAACATAGAGGGCCTTACTACAAAAACTTTAAACCCTGTTTTACACTTGTCTAATAAAATTTTGGCTGCAAAATGAACCATATGTCAACGTCATAATATGACATTTTTTTAGACAAGGCATAAACTGACGTTTAAAAGTTTTTGTGGTAAGACGGTATGTCACTAACTTTTTATGTAGAGGTGACTAAACTAAGTATATCGATAATATGTATATAAGAAGATATAATATATAAATATTTTGTTTACCAGGTTCCTAACATCTTGTCGGCTAGGCCACCAAGCGGCCCCCGCGACAAGAGAGCTGGTAGACTTAGGAGCGCAGGTGGCGTGTGGCCTGGCTTACTTACATGTGCAGAGGCTGGTTCACGCCGATATCGCTGCTAGGAACTGTGTGTAAGTGTTAATTAATTCATTCAATTGTTGTTCAACTGTGACATCTTTTAGATAAGTCTTCGTTGACTAGCAAAGTCATAATACCTCAGGCTTGTGAGGTTTGAAAGGTTTTGTTACCTAATTGATAATTGTGCGTATTTTTTTTTTCATTAGCAAAAGGAACTGTTCAATTATTTACGTGTATAAAGAAGGCTTCATCTTCATTTGCACTATTAAAGTGTTAAATGGCCAAGAAAGGGTTATGTGCAGTGCATTATGAATTGTTATGTAGTCTCGCTATCTAAACATTAACAAAAGCTGTTTCCATGTTTTGCTACATTTGGCAAACGTAGCGACGTAAATTGTAGTCACATTAGCAAACCGGACGATCCTCTCCGTATCTCGAAAACCCTAATTTTACTGATACCAAGTTGGACTTACTAACTTCAGTTGAGAGCAGAGTAATTATTTCCACGGGGTCTTTTGGAAAAATAAATCATTCGCAACCCAGTTAAAACTGGGTCAAAGAAAATATGGTATACTTAGCTAATTATGAAAATTTATTTATTTGTTTTTAGAAGGCAAATTAATAAAGTTGTTGAAATGGCGTAACAAATTACTTACTTAACTCTGTAGGTACCTATACTTAAAGCTTATTCTCTCAAAGAAAAGTCTCTCTTTATATTTGTGTAAAACTTATCCCAATCTATTGACGATGCAAAGATTACGCGCACGCCTCTAGTGGCGACATTAAGAAGCTGTCTAAGAACGACACTGACAGCCTTTTCTATACAATTTATGTCACGATAAAAATTGACACTTTTTTCTTTTTAATTTGACGCGCGGTATTTTGACATAAAATGTACGGATATCTGTCAAAGTGTCGTTCTTAGACAGCTTCACAATTTTGACACTAGAGGCGCTAGTTAGAATCTTTGCATCGCCAATACATCTAAACGTGAATGCAAATGCAAATGGTCAACTACAAACTAAGATAGATAAACTATATGTTGTTCTTTAAAAAAATAAAGTGGTTGCAAATACGACAAACAGTTTAAAATTCCCCCAAAAAACATTTAAATAACAATGACCTTCAAACCCATAATTCAAACGCAGGGTGGACGAGAAACTAAGGCTGAAGGTGACAGACAACGGTCTATCAAGGGACCTATTTCCTGATGACTACCATTGTCTGGGCGACAATGAGAACAGACCTGTCAAATGGATGGCTCCAGAGACACTGCTGCAAAACCAGTACACCACGGCTTCTGATGTGGTAAGAATTGCAAATGATGATTTTAATGTTGAAAGACTTTTGATGAATGAATTTGAAGGGCATAATGATAATGATGACGGTGAATGCTTTGGTAATGAAGAGTTTGTTAAATATGAACTTAGTTATAAAGTTGGTTAACGAGTCTTTCATGAAAATGGAATTTGTCAAAAAGCATTAATGATTGTGAATTTGTTTTGGGGTTGATTCTTTGTTATACCTAGAAGTAGATATAAAATTTTAAGGAGTGGTACAAAATCGAATAATTTGTGAAATGATGATACATCTTATTCCATGGCCCGAATCAATGTTTATTTTAAAATTACCTATTCTTCTTTATCTTCTTTTCCAAAAATCTGACCTGATGTTTTTATCTGTTACCTATTTAACTCTTGACCTTGTAACCATGCCATGTTTTTGTTGTTCAGTGGTCATTAGGAATAACTCTCTGGGAGCTAGCAACTCTTGGAGCATCACCACTAGCTGAGCTGGATGCTGCTGATGTAGGAGCGTTCCTGAGTGGGGGGTACCGACCTTCTCAACCGCATAACTGTCCTGATGAATTGTGAGTTCTTACCGTAAAGTAGGAAATTATATTTCTTCCTGTATATCTTCTTTATTTTATTGGTATAAACGTTTTAAATTTGAGTTAATTTTGCCACGTGTGGACAGAGTTACTTGTTATTTTGTCACATTTGAGAAAGTTACCTACTTGTTACTGTTAGAGGATACTGTAGTCTAAAATTCTATAGTGTTTCATTTTTATTTTTTTATCCAACATAAAAATTATTATTGCACTTGCAGCAATACCAGCAGATATTAATGAAGTTCAAAATTAAGTCAAAAGCTACATCTACATATTCATAAGTCCGTTATTAAAGTCCAACTACTTATTAAGCAATGCAAAAGAAAGTCGCATCAGTGTAAATGTTTGCGCCGATTTAAAACTTCAATCCGATTTAAAAGCGACGCTGAAAAGTGTCAACTTCGAAAGTCCGAAGCGAAAATGCAATTTACTAAAAGACTTTTCATTGCCAGCGAATGTTTTTGGTATTGACATCGTCTCTGCTTTCCATTTCATTTTCGAAGTGTTCAAGTTTACTTACTTGCTTAGAATAAGGATATCTTTTATCAGTATTTTAAAGGATTTCGATAATCTACAGTCACGAGTCTCCTTAATTTCCACTTCTTAACTAACTTGAATCTGACTTTTTAATGGTTGCAAAGTCACTATAATCTATAAGGAAAACAAACATCCAAATTAAGAACCTCCTCCTCGTTTTTTGTCGGTTAAAAAACAATCAGTTTTAGAATAAACAAGCATAATCTCATCAAAGGAAGCTTACATTTTACATGGCAGTGTCATCTGTACTTGCATACTTCCTTTTACGTTTCCTCGACAACTGGTAGTGTATAGAGCTAAAGGGAGATAAAGATATATTTATAATCCTTTTACAAGCTTTTATTATTTCTACCCAGGTACGGTTTAATGTCCTGGTGCTGGACTCTCGCTTCTCCCGCCAGGCCGACAGCTCCTCAACTCCTCGCAGCGCTCCACGACTTCAGGCAAGCTCTCAGCACTTACATATAGATCTAGAACAATCTACCAAATTATAGGGCCATTGTCTTTTTGAGTCCAGAATATTTTTTTGCAACCTTAGGAAGATGATCTCAGAACTTAAAGAAATATATAAACATCCGAATTGAGAACCTTCAAATTTTTTGGAAGTCGGTAAAAAAATTGGGCTTCTATGAGATTGGGAGGCATGCCAAATTGTTTCGTCAGTGGTGGTGAAAAAGTATGCTGCGCTCATTAAGACGATGGCCCTTTTACTACCAAAGTTTTCAACTCATAAACTAGTCTTAACAATACTTGTCAATTTCTGAAAATTCTTGGCACAACTATACTTTATTTTTTCTTCGATACCAAAGTGCCTGCCAAAGTATCAAAATTAGTCGCCGAGTATAATTTAGTGAAGAAATATTTTTATTTTTTATGTTGGTGTTTTTGAATAAGTCGTAAATTATTTATTTTTGTTAAAATGATAATTTCAATAAAAATAAGAGAAATAAGAGAAACTTGAAGTTTAATTTATGAATATCAACCTTGTATATGAATCCAATGCATGCTACCGTTAGGAATTGAGGTGAATGTATATTTTCAAATGAAATAAAAAGTGATATAATATGTAATAATTAAATCATAATTTCTTAGGAACGACTTTGAGGAAGCTAGGTGAAAGTAATATTAATTACTCTAATTGAAGAGAATACCAAATAGGTTAAGTAAGTGTTTATAAAATAATTTAGCACAAACATTTATGGAATTTAATGACTATGTACAGATAATCTTAAATACCGAAACTGGTAGGAAAAATAATCTGTCTAGAATTAAGAAGATTCCAAATCAAAGTGAAAATAACAATATATTAGGCACTCCACGATTCAGATGATCGAATTATAAGATACCTTATCCAGAATCAAAAAAATAAAATTTCCCTTAAATTGATTTTAGAATCAAAAATAATATAATAAATTAATTCTTAGTGTGTACAAATTACGGACTCGATGCAAACGGAATTTAATTTTTGATTAGACGACGCTTAATAATAATAATTGATATACATAATTGAAATTATCTGTCTTACTCTACGAAACTGTATATAAGCCATGACCATAATATTAAACAAAATTAATTTGTGCTTAGCAATTAATACATATGTATATTATTCAAGGATCAAGAAAAATAATAAGTTTGTGTTGTACCGTCACGAAAATAAGACTTTGTTTTAACCACTCAAGCGTCCAAGCCGCGCGGTGATTCTCGGCCCACCTGTCCGCGCATGAAATGTCAATTCCTTTTTTACGACCAAGCGAGACTCTCTCAACAAAATCGATTACTACTGAAAAACTACAATAGCTAGATTCGAATAAAAAATACTCACGGAAAGCTAAAAGAACGTCAAATTTAATTTGATTAAAAGTAAATTACTTTAATTAATATTATATGATGATAATAAAGTATAAAGTTGAGGATATCAAAAAAAATATCGTAATTTTTTTTTATTCCGAGTTTTATAAGAAAAATATAGTGATTACTGGTAACAATGTTTTTTTATTATATTAGTACAGGATATACTCTTTAAAATGATACCAATATCTTAATATAAATAATTAGTTTTCTGTCATGAAAAAATAAACAAAGTTAAGTGTTTCTCAAGCGGTCACTGGGCCTCGGGCGACGTAAAAATGTGACAAGATGGCCGCCCGGCTAATAGCGTGTTCACACGACGAGGTTGTTTTAATGCAACACGCATATTACTGTTCGGTATGTTTATTGAGCAAACATGTTTACTTTTATATAATTTTATTACATATAATTTTTTATTATGTTAAATAGAAAAAAAGAAAGCGGTTATTGGTATTACAGTAAAATAAATACACTGTAAAACTGTAATTTTAGGTATTTTTCATTCTTTGATAATGAAAAACGAAAACGAAATAAACATGCCATCACCTATAAGTAGATACATAAACAAAGCCAAAAACCACAAAACATTCCCAAATTGATCATAAAACGCTCCGTGTGAACAAACCATTATTTACGTTGTAAGTAGATCAGTCCAAGGGGAGTCGGCTCACCAACACTAAAATCATGAATAACGTCTTAACATTTTAATCATTTTAGACCCCATCTCAATGTATTTCGTTTGTAAATGGCCATTAACGTGCTAATAGTGAACGATTCTCGTATATTTTGCATTTATTTAACAAAAATAACCATTTAGAATACACTGTAAACAATAGAAAAGTATCAAACGATGATCGTGTAGTGATCGTATAACTTTTCCAACTAAATTATACTATGTAAACGTTTTGAAATTGTCGTAAAAATACATATTTCGTAAAGGAAATTTCTTCACGTTTATTTTGATATAAAATAACAATCTAAATAAGGTATAAAACAAGAAACTTACCATATTTTTGTCAAGAGCTCCACACACAAAAAAGTTACTTGTCAAAAACGACGAACTGTCAGTTCAATATATTTTTTTATAAATTTATTGTTGCCATTGCACAGAAAAAATCACAACTCACGGATGACAAATTTAATAACGCGCCATCTAGTATCAATCAACTATATTAATACCACCTGGCTATAGCGCTGTACACGTTTAAACTGAACGATGTCGTTCGGATACTGTAGTCACCATGAACGCTTAAGGCAAGATTTTTTTTGGTGACTGTTATCACCTCGGACGCTTGAGTGGTTAAACAATCACTTTTACATCACATGCACGATATTAAACTATTGTCACTATGTGTATTGTGTTATGTCCTTTTTTCTTTTATAAAAAAGAAAGGAACATTACCTAAGCAATTCCGTATCTGATAATTACAAAAACTTTTCAAAAATCTCACAGGTAGCTTCTGGTTTAAGATTAATACAAAATTATTATTTTAATACAAAATTATTTAAAACCAAAGATTTACCATTTGTTTTAAAAATATTACTACCTACTTTAAATCTAAGAAAAGAGCCAATAGGCATTTAATATAAGCTACTAATATATAAGTAGATTAAGTTTAATGTTAGGTTCCTGAGGACTGTCAGTCCGTCCAGGCCAGCAAAAAGGATCAAACACCAAAACAGTAGTTAGTTCACGGCTTTGTAACGATTGGCTTCAGCGAATTTAAACTTTATTGTCTCAGTTGTTAGGTTGAAATTCCATTGAGTTGTATTTATAGCGCGACTGAATAATTTTGGTCCTTGTATGTGCAATATATCAGTAGATTTATTTGTAGTCCCAATTTATTTAATCAAAGTTACCTATTGAGAATGAATTTATATTATCATAAACTTAGCACAGTATGGTTGTCTATTATATTATTGTTTATAAATTCTTTGAAGCCAAAATTCCGTAAAACAAGCCTGAACCAGAAATATTCGTCTATTATACCACAATTATAAATAAAATCATAGATATTATACTGTATTCAAATGTGTGTTATAGTTAAAATGGAATCTGAACAATGATAGTGAAATATATTGTAAATATTAAAAGATATTCGGTAATATAAATATTTTTTGTACTAAGGAAATGTCGAGACTTGTGGAGTAGATGACGATTTGGAAATTATTCTTAGTAAATCAGTAATTATCACTCGTCTATCTAATCACGAAAAAAATGAAAGGATGTGACGTACTTAAAACTTGTGCTGTAAAAAATACACTCTCAAAGTTGACTTTAAAATTAAAATGATGATTACTAACTAATTTACTCTTCCCTGTTTTTTGTTAAGTTTTTCTATTATCTTGACATTCAACAGTTTCCTTACTGATAGAGTTATTTTGTTTTGTTGATGCCTACTTAGCTTAGAACAATGTTTATTTCTTAATACCTCAATATACGCCGTTTCTGTTGTAACTAGCAATTTAGCTTTTGTTAAAGCATTTATTTTATGTTTCCAAATACTTAATGAAATAACTGTTTTAAAGCTGCGTGCTCAATATAAATAATTTTTAAATCCTGTTTTAAAGATTTTTTTTTTACAAATAGTATCAAGATCCCTGTAGCAGAGTTTTTTTTCTAAATTGTGTAAGTATGTACATGCTATCTATATTATGTATACTGTATCAAACGCGTTATGGATAAAACAGGGTGGAAAACTCTTAGGCATTATAATGCATTATAGACGTGTTTATTAAAATATGTTGCGCTTTCAAATTAGCTGATAATTTTGACATTTCTGCTATTGTAATATCGATGTTGTGAAATATAATCTTAATGTTTTTTTAATAATTGGATTTTGTACTAATAAATCAAATAGATGTTTCCTGTTGTCCACGATTAAATAAAACAATAGTGTCATTTAATATTTTAAGAACATACTGTATCAAAAAATTACTAGGATAAATGTCATTTGTATCTCATAGATGTCGCTAGAATACTAAAATATTCAGATAGGATATAAAATTGTCTTAGTCTACTTTAAAAAAGGTGGATGTTAAAAAACATATTTTCTTCTCTTTCCCAATCATTTTCCTACCCTTGATTGAAAAGGATATTTTTTTAAAACACCACTCAAAAGTATATTTAAGTATGATGAATTATTTAATGTGTGAAGTAAAAATGTATGAAAATGCGTCATAATGACTCGAGTGCCAGATGAATGTGATTTTCTAAGTAAATGTTAATGTGTTTAAATGTTAAATATAAGTAACGTAACTGTTTATTTAGTATTAAGTGGATGTACGTATTATATAACCAATATGGCTTCAATGATAATTATGATGAACGAAATAAAAATGTTATTTTATAATATTTTGTTTGTTTCATTTTTTTACCCAAAAACTATTCAATTTCTATTCTAGACAGATAGATAGAATACAATAATTCAGCACAGACAATAACAGACAAAGAAATTGACTAAAAATAAAAAAGTAAGTGGGTAGAAAATACAAATTACCGCTACCCATATACCTACCTATCAATGCCAAAACGAACCAGGTACCTTCAACACACGGATTTGTCATTTAAATAAATATGGGAATTGCACTAGAGACTTAATAAAAATAGGCCAAAAAACCCGCCCTTTACACCATTTTCTACTACAAACACCCCTAACCTTGGCCCACTAGCAATAAATAAGAAAACAAACGGACTGTCAGACACTCCTCGCTATATATTATCCGATTAACATCGGACAACTTGTTAGCTTTTACTGGCTACACCTCATTTTTATCACAGTTTTTTTTAGGTTTTAACAAAATATGAAACATATACTAACAAACAAGGAGATTTGGAAGCTTTACAAAAATAAAATAAAAGTACCAGTAGTGATTTGTATTTTCAATGACATTTAAAAGAAATTGAGCTATATTATATTATAGTTAGGTATCTTAAACTTATTTTTATTCTAGATATTGTATTGTTTACAAAGAAAACGCCTTGTTGACGAATGTTCCGAGAAACCTGATGATGAAAAAACAAAAGAAGGAACAAAAAAGGAGTTGGAAGGCCGTATCATTTTCAAGACAATTAAAAGTCCAGAGTACAGAATGCAGAATAAAATATTAATAGGTTCCCAAAAATATGCGTCTATTAATAATAAACCTTTATATTCACAAAAGGTATCTAATATTCTACCCGTTCATGCGAGGTTGTCCTTGAAAATAAGGAAAAGCGTTCAGTGACCTCGAGCGTTACTCGTTGTTTGCTCAAACTTGACTGACACACGATTTATCATGTATTCATCTTGCTAGCTATTGATAATAATGTATGTTATTTACCATTTTACTACGTAAATAAGATATTTTTATGAGAAAACAGAGAGGAAAAGTATTTGAAGCGAATTCGAATATGGTATTTACTTCCTAGTTACTTTTCAGATGTCAAAGTACTTAGTAGATATAATATATTCTTTTCCTTTCATATGTATAAAAAAGTCGTGTTTGTCAAACAACAAATAACTCAAGAATCGCTGAACCATTTAAGCTGAAAAATCGTTTGTCAACATTCAGCTACAGCAAGCAGTTATCTCGGAACGCGGATGAAACCATGAGCGGTAACTTGGTAATGCTATACATATTATAGGAAAATAGACCAACTACATATATTATCATTATACAAGACAAAGGAACTATGAACTAGGTTTATATCAAATGACGCATATCTATTATCTTAAAACAATTTACCAAAAGCAAACACTAATTTCCATTTAGTTCTCTAACCTAACAACACAAATACATGAGAAATTTCTGAGAATTTATATCTAATTTCAGCAAACTGTATAGACGTGTAACAACATGATAGAATTGCTTTACTTTCCTCAAGAGATCAATAGTTTATTGTAATCACTTGAATAAAACATTTGAATAAAATACTGAACATTTTGTAACATTTGAATAAAATACTGAAACTAGGGAACATTTCATCCTGATTTAGTCGTAAGTATTCGGAGAAAATACTGGTACTCAGCTGCAAGCGGTGAGACTGGAAGCCGACCCCAACACAGTTGGGAAAAGCATAGGTAGATGATTTAGAGAAATGTTGACTATGATCTTAGAAAACAGAATAAATATCAAGATAAATACAAAAATGACGTTAAAAAGTTAATCATGTAAAATAAACTTAATTATCAACAGACGTAAAGTCATTACGATACAAAAATCATTGCATTCATAAATTGATGAAATAACTACCAAAATCCCTTGATGAAGCAACTCGTGTAAATTAAAAAAGCAATAAATCCATCGAGAGAGTTCATTAAAATTTCGCTGCTGAAAAAAGAACTTACAGATAGGTACACATTCGTCGTTGGCTATAGGCGACTTTAATTATTTCGGCCTCTCAAAGCCAGTTTTGCGCTATATAAAACTTTAAAATATCCAATATTTTCCTTCGACGGCAACGGAAAATATTGCAATTTCTCTTTTGTATATAAACAGCCCGCGGGAGTCGCGACAAAGTGGCAATATACTATCTCGACGGGGCTTCTCAAACAAGGGTTCGAGAGAAGGAGGGGGATATTTAAAATTCAACGGGGGGGAAAGAGAAAGCTTGAAGTTATTAATTGGAGGGAATTGACGGAAGTGCACCGGAGCGGTGTTTTTGACAAATTCCGCTTTGATTCGACGATTACTTTCACCTCAACGCTTAGGGGTCGCCCAACGTGACTCGTCTTGGATGGCCTGTTAAAAATGTAAACGTTTATTTTACGGACCCCGGTATCATATTTTTGAGGGTACAAAAATAAAGACGTTGTAATTTGTTTTTTCTATGCTTGGTTTGGCTTGATAATGGTTTTGTTAAGCGTTAAAAGAATCAGTAATGTCTTTTGATGAAGGTAGATGAAGGTAGATGAAGGTACACTTGCAAAAATCGGGTTGAATTTATGACTCTTTCCTTTGTTTTACTAAATTATATGTTTTTCACAAAACTTCGTTGTCTGTTTTATAATGCATTCATAGACAACTTTGAAGAACATAGATTGCTCACGATCTAAGTTCTCCTCGAACTTTTAAATGCATGTCAAACATACACACATCTATCAAAACTAGTAATTAAAACCAATTTTCGAGTTATTGTGAGAAACTTCTAAATACACCTTTCGAGTTAATTACTGTTCAAGTATTTCAGGTTTTAAATCAAACTTTGTAATGGGGACTGAATTAAAATCAGGTGAAGTTACTGTTATGTTTTTGCTTCCTTGTCAGATGGATATGAATGGGATACTGTTTTACTGTTAGTTATAATTTGTACCTTGAGAATGTTTTTAAGTAAGTGGTAAACATTTTTTGTAGTTCTTTCTTTTTTTTTTAATCAGCCTCAGATATATATTTATATGAACAATATTCGTCGAAAAGAACTTCGAAAAATAGATTTTCATTTATTCTCCAAAAAATAAAACCTAAATATGATCCGTCCATCACAATACGCACTCCGATTTCAAATTAAAATCAGGCGACCCGTGAAAAACGGATTAAAAACAAAAAAATAAAAACGGGTTGTAAAAATTCTCAACGAAAAAACTAAATAGAATTCATTCGTCACGCTTCCCAATTCAATTGGGTTTCAATTTAATTGAATTAGAGTAGACAAAGCTATTTTTCAATTGTGTCATTGTTCCACGGTAACTTTTAATCAGATTATGTCGATTGTACCTGAAACTAGTCGTTTATTGAATCCGCCATTTTTATATTAATTGCCTTTTTTGTATGCGGTTATATTCATGTGAATTGGGGTGCTTTTGAATGGTATAACATAATTTGTAATTAATCAAATATTTTAATACAGACTTCCTTTCGACCATCTTTTTATTTATAACTAGCCATTTTCCCGCGGTTTCACCCGCGTCCCGTGGGAGCTACTGATCGCACCGGGATAAAATATAGCCTATATTACTCGCAGATAATAATATAGCTTTCTAATGGTGAAAGAATATTTAAAATCGGTCCAGTAGTTTTTGAGTTTATCCATTACAACCAAACAAACAAACAAAGTTTTCCTCTTTGTAATATTAGTATAGAATTATAGATACTTATTTATCACATAATAAGGTTTCAGTCAGTAATCAAGACACATGATGCAAGTCACACATGTAAGTATGAGTTACTCAGCCGATAAAATTGGTAACTCAGCAACATAAAAGGGTTGTTCTCAGCGGGAGGTAAATGAAAGCTTTTGATGACGATGATGACGGGTCAATCCCATATCTTGGTAGTTTTGGAGTAAATATAGTCACCAGCCATATTTTGGAGTAACTTTTGTACTTATGAAAGATTCTTTGTTTTGTCGTTTTTTTTTTGTTAACCCAATCAAGTTTAGAGTTAATATGATAGATAGATGAACCATTTATGTAAATACAAACAAGAATAGTTACAGTAAGAAAAAAAGTGAAAAAAAAAATGTTCACGACACATTTCATACATAATTATGTCCTAATCCTTTATTAATGTCATAGGTGCCTACCACCCCGATCTCCATTACTTACACCCGTGACTGTAGATAGCTACATCTGTGTGAGTGTGTGTGATAAGTGTACCATCACCAATAAAACCAAGCCACACTTACATAGTAGGTACACTATCCTGCACCGAAGCCACAAACAATTGTCAGGATCACTAACCTTCCTATAAACGTGAACAAAATGAAGTAATTCCGTTCTGCCCACGACACCGCCGGTGGCATCGTAAACTGCTGTCTATATGAAGTGAGAGCACCCGCACATTGCGAACTGTAAGTCGGCCGATGGTATGCAAACTTTTAGTCGGCCGATAGTTAGCAAACGGTTATTAGGCCTATAGTGAGCCACTTTATCAGCCCAATATGCCGCCACAGCGAGAGCACGGCCGGATGCGCTCATCAGGTCCTGCCGCGAGCAAGTTTCACTATAAGACGTGTCATCGACACGAAGATTAAATGAAATGAAATGATTTGATGATTATTTGCTATGAATGTAGGTACAAAAATATGGTGTTAAGTGAAAGTAGAGTCCAGTACATTCTACCATGAGACATGCCAAAATTTATAAAATATAATTAAAAAAAAAATGCAATTATTTGTCTTACATCAAGAATGAAGATGAAGATGAAGGCCTATAGTACGTTTGGGATCAAAAATGAGTATGAAGATGAATGGTCCTAAGCATATTCAAAGATCAGGTATTTTGCCCATATCAGAACGATTTAAAACTTTGATTGGAATCAAGATTTTCTTCAGGTCAACTGTGGGGCGACTGTTTAGTGTGCGGGTGCTCAACACTGCGATGGCATCGTAAAGAGCTGTTTATATGAACTGAAACTGTATCTTTTATAGCACCCACACATGTATAGGATATGTATCGAGGAAATGTTGTCTTATTTACAAGATGAGAGTTTTTATTTATTGTTATTGTTTTTCAGTCAATAAGACTTATAAAATACTATCAGGTAGCTTTACCCACTTGCACATGGATAAAAGGTAGCTGTAAGGTATGCCTATGTTGTTCTGATATGTGTAAGCTATACATATAATTAAAGAGTAACATTAATGCATTCCTACATACTTTAGCATTTGCTGAGCATATTTATGTAGATAGGATTCTTGAAGATTGTAAAAAGGTACCTATCTTACCTTTATAGCGTCAGTTTCACGTCATATTAGATCAACTATTTTACAACCGGAGTCAAAATTTTGTGTGAAATAATAAATAGTATAAACTCCAGCTATTTATATTAACTTTATTCCAAGGTATTCACGAAACTATTAACCAATTACCTCTCTACAATATTGACCAAAGAAAATCACTGAAAGTCGTAAGCTATAGGAAATCAAGACAAACTATTTTCAATGCAACTTTAGCCCTTCGGCCATCAGTTACTTTTCAGACAGATGATTGCAACCCATACGTCACTTGCACCCTATGTTTCTTCGCACTAGTGATGTGAAAGATCCGTCTTTGCCGAATTTATCGATTCTTAGAAAATATACCTAAAATTAGGTTCTTTTTATTACCTGTTATCAAGTGCCTTAGTAGCTGTTAGAGCTAATAAACCGATATGTTTTCTATAACTTGTCATTATTTAATGCGACATTATAAATTTTTATATCGTGAGAAATCAATTCTGTTCAAAATCTGTTCTGTAGGTACTCGTGTTTTCCATTAAATACTATTTTTATCAAAAAGAAGTACATGTTTTCACTTCACTATAACCGTTTAAATAAAAATAATAAAACAATTATTGAAAACAAAAAAACGTATATAAAAAAGGTACATAAAATAAAAAAATAAAATTACATGCAGAGGTTTATGAAAATTGAAATACAAACTTCTGTTGAACATGTTTTATTTGAAAGATTCTGGGTATTGAATGGACACCACTTTATTTCCAATTCTATGTAAAAATTCAATACCATTCACCACCAAAAAAACTCATACAGATTTATTGGTATGATTCACAAAAATTTTGTATTTTATAGTCAGAGCTACATAAATACCTACGCAGTCTCTTTCCGAATTACCAGTTTAGCCTTTTCGATTCTAAGAACATCGATAACCAATTCGATTACCTATCTCGATTCAACAATCGAATAAAACTCGCATCACTACCCACGATTTATAGTCCTTCATTACAGTCCAGCAACCACTTGAGAGCCATACCCAATCTTTGCACTTATCTCCAGAACAATCTTAACAGTTCTCACCTTTGCAGCATATGTCCTTAATGTTGTCTGTGTCTTTTATTCCTAAACATCTTAAACACCATCACTAGACATCCTGAATTGAACTTTATGTCTAATACTCTAAGGTGCAATGTTGTATGGGGGTGGTGATGCAGTTAGGTTGGTACTGTGGCAAAGATTTCAGTTTTTGTGTTTCAGCCAAGTCATCCATTTTAGGAGTGGGGCCGTTGACCAACGGTGACCTACTGTTATCATTGCTTTTGTTGGGACAAACTGTAAACTGTTATGGCGCACTTTATCTTTTCTTTTTGTTAAGGCTGTGTTAGATTTGTTTTTTGTATTCACAGCTGGGAGTAAGTGCTTTTGTAAGATTTTTAGGTTTAAGTGTTTTGTTTTAGGCTGTTCAGGAATTGTCGTACACGGTTAGAAGACGCATCAAGCTCTGATTTTATTGCCCTGTTAAAAGTGACGTATGGAGTGACAATCTATGCAAACCTGGTGCAAAGATGTAGATAAAACAATTGACAACTACTGGTTTTGAAGCCCAAATACGTAGTATAGATAGTTCAACTCAGATTTGCGCGCGGCCCTATGTGTGCGTCGGCTTGTAAATATACAACTTTCATTCGTGTGACAGTGACGTCGTCCGAGCATGACGTGTTCTTATCACTTTTTCTTATGGGTACAGTCGTTTACGAAAATACTAGTTATTCGCGGAGAAATTATTAAGGAGTCAGATAAAGCGTTTCAAAAAATAAAACGACATTCAAAGCTTTTTATTATTAAATATAGTTTTTCATTATTTTTTCATACGTCTTTTTAAATTGACATTGACAGTATCTAAGAATTGAATACTCCTTAAGTACATATTTTCTAGCTCGGGGTACGTGGACAATAAATAAAAGTGTGGACTAAGAATGTAAAAAGACGTATAATCTAGTATAATAATGTAAACAAAATGTGTGGGGAATTTTAAAAAGTTATATTGCTTCGCATAATGTCGACCAAAATAACAAAATAATGAAACTCATAAATGAACGTTTAAGTCAAATTGATGAAGGGATGTGGCGTAATACTTGTCGACATGTAGAAAAGAAAAAAGAAAAATACTATAGACATTTTGACATTGGAGTCAGAATTTATAATTCTCCTTGGAGAGTAGCGAATCCGAAAATTCATCATTTGATTTTTCAAATAGCGATTCATAATCATTATAAATAAATAAACATTAAATTACGTAATAACTGTTTTTCTTTAAACCCCCGTATACAACCCCTAAATAACTGTATTGTACCCGACTGTACCTCTTGTCACGCACACAAAGTTACTGTATATGTACAAGGGTTACCCACACATAAGGCCGCGCGCACAACTGAGTTGAACTTACTATAACTATTTAGTAATCTGTGGTGCAAATACGCATGCTATATTTTACACGCAAGTTAAAATCCGGCAGTTCTTTGATAATTATATCCGAATTAAAACTAGGATTATTAAAACTAAAATAGTTTTCTCCTTGAACTTTAAAAAAAAAGAACAAAAATTTAATTCTAAAAATAAACAAAACCTTCATTCAACAAATACCATTTTGATACCAGTCAACTTTACTCGAAGTTACAATTAAAAGTTCCCTAGCTGTTTACACGAACAGTCGGGCAAAGATATCCTATGGAATTATATTATTGTTTACTTTGTAACTCCGACATTTTTAATTAAGTCTCCCGTTGATAATTTACGTGTACGTCTAGCTGGAGATTGCTTAGATTGTTTGTTTTGAAAAAGGGATTAAGTTTTTAAGTTGCGAATTGTGTTTCTATTATTATCTAACGGTTGGTGTTGGTACTCTTTAATGTTTAAATCAATATTATAAAGCACTTTCGTTTTAGTCTAATAAATACATACTAATATAAAAGAAGAGGAAAAAATTGTTTGTTTGTGCGCAAAAGGCTAACTAACACTAGTGAACCAATTTGAAAAAATCTTTCACTATTGGAAAGCTACACTATTCTCAAGTAACATAGGCTATCTTATTTTAGTAGTTAATAAAAAATATTGTAATTGTTAATAAAAAGTTGTAATAAATTGTTTTTTCATTTTCCTTTTGAAATATTCAGCTTTAATTCGCTAACCAACGCTAAACCAATGTATTTGATCATAACTAGAGAGAAATATGAAAACAGTATGTGGAATTCGAATATTTAAATTATTTACATCAAACAATATATTTTTTACAAAGGTTAATTTGTTTCAAATACTCCAACAGTATTGGTTAACTACAATTAACAGTGTTCATTGAAACATTTGAATTTTAGTGTAGTGAAACGCAACGCAGCCACATTGGAATAGCCGGCATAAATTGTGAAAGCCAAAAAGTACTAAACACAACTGGCTAGCAGTTAAACCGAAAACTGGAGTTCCAAAATAACCAACAAACTAATTTAGGGACAAACGTATTCCACTAAAACTAAAAAAAAGTTTTTGTGATACAAATAGCGAACTTTCAAAAAGTAAAGAGTGAAGTTTTAATTTATGTTATACTAAATTATTACTGCTTTTTTCGATATTTCTTTATTTGACATAAATTTTCATTTTTAGATATAAAAAAATGTTTAAAAAAATTAAATTTTGACTCCCACTTTTGTTAACCCAAAATTATAAGTAACTCTTAATCGAGACTTAATGAGTAAATGTTGATGAATCCAATTAAATAAAAAAAAATGTGCAAAAAAAAAAATACTTCACACTCATTTATGACGCATATTTTCCCCTTCTATTCTTATTTCTGTTAAGTGTGTATGTATATGCATCTTATATTGCGATTAATTCCTTTCTTTCTTTCATCCCACGAAACAAACTATTAGACTAAAACCTCATTTCTAACACAAAAGGCTCTTCATAAAAAATGTGATCTAAAAGTACTAAGCGTATTATTTCGGCGTTGAAAGCTACCGGATATGAGAGAGCAAGGCTTTGGCGCACACCTTCCGGTCGGCCATGCTAGCCTTTGAAAAGGCAACACGTGCAGTTTTTAGTTTCTTTGTGCCTTTTTAAAAATTTTCAACAGTGTTCGTGTTCCGTTCTAGTTTTCTCTATTCTCTATTGTTGGCTGTCTTTAATTTTTCGGATTGGTTGAAAGATTTTTTTTAACCTCTAATGGTTTTTTACGGTATACCTACCTCGGTCTCTTTGTTACTATGAAGGATAACTCTGCATTTTTAACTAAAAGTCAAATGATCTAATAAGTAATTTTAGTTTTGCTGAACGAATTCGTTAATTTAATTCATTCTTTTCTGCAAGTCGATTTTCATTGTCATATGTAGGTTAACATGTGTATGTAATAATGTGAAGATTAAGTTAATATTTATTTAACTCGAAACTTGAACAAACCAAACCTTTCGCCAAACCTTTACTCCAATCACTATATCCCTCAAAAGCACTACCTTCCAAGGCACGTGCTTCCATAGTAAAATTTATGAGTGTCTCCCCCGGTCACCGAGCATCAATCCCGATTACGATGTAATAGCGGCGCATAGCACATTTGTCACTCAGGTACGGTTATTAGTCTGTTTTTCTGGAGATGTGAACTGTGAAGATAGGAAAATATTTAAAAAAGTAGAAGAAGACAAAATTGTAAAAGAAAACCAACCTCAAAATAGAGATAATTTAATTTAAAATTGGTGGAACGTCTGCGAATTAGTTGCCATTAACAAGTAAAATAGGAAGCAGTGTTCAAATTATGAACATAATTATTTGTAACAGAATATTAGGCTCTTTTGCTTGCAATCAGGAATTAAAACGAACTCTACACTTCAATCCTATGCAAATTCTGAATATAGAACCGACAAGTAATGTTACATCACTACAAAACTACTCACAAAGAATAATTGATTCTACACTACACATGAAGTAACTGTGTGGGGCTCAAAGTTAACAAAAAGTACACACTAGTTTCAGTAAGTCACGACTTTTGCTCGCGTCTGTACGATTCTTGCAAACTGGGTTTTTGGACCCTCTTGAGGGGTGACTACATTGCACTTCTCAGCACGTAAACTCGGTCAGTGACACGAGATATCTTGGTAGGGTTTATTTCACTATTTAAAGTAAAAAAATATTTGGTTCGGTTCGCCATACTATTTTAAAACGATCAAAATTCGAAAGTTTAGAGTCCCATAGGCTTTCACAAACCACATTGTTTTATATTTTCGTTTCCATCTTGACATCATAAATCTTTTTTATAAACGATATTCGCTTTCACAACCATATCGAACCCAACCGCCCATACTCGCCCCAATTGCCGTAGCATTAAAAATCTAAATCCTTTTTTTATTCTGAATAGAACCGACCTAAACTGGTTTTGTTACCTATCCACTGCGTCCCTAGTACCGTGGCAGTAAATTTAAAAGCAAACAAAACGTGCAATGTGCACTTTACGGCCTCGGGAGTGTCGGCCCATAGAGTCGATAGTAAAATTTACGATACGGCTGGCGTTAGTCAATGTAGACTGACTGTTTGCGGTCGATAAACTTAATTTGTAAAGAACAGTGGACATACAATTGAATAACAAATGCTTGTTGTACAACATAAATTCCTGGTTGGTTTAGTATTCAAAGTTATATTTTATCCCATTACCAGAAACAAATGCAAATCTCTCCGAAATAAGCATCAACTAATGGCACCTGGTAGCAATTAGGTAGCAACTCTCTATATGTATTTCGAGGGAATTCATAAGGAGTGACAGCATTTCTGACAGTTCCAATGATCAGTGTGCATAAAATTTGAGAATCAGAAAATAAATTGTGCTATGGAGAAAGAAAATAGGCCAATAATGAGTAGATAATATTACAAGATCCGAACGCACTATGGAAACGGAAGACCTCTAAACAATGCCAATCACCCACGCACTCACAGAAGCCACACTCAGCTTAGAAATATGATATTTTGGTTCTAAAGCCCTTGTTATGAATATGAAACCTTGTTAGTCCTGTAATAGAATGAAGAATGGTATGGTTTTTTAGTAAGAAATGGCCTTAACTTTGTTCCAATCATAAGTCCTCTCGATATTTTATGTTCTTCTGACAGACCTCTGATTATTACTATGATTATACAGATCAGGCCCTATAAGCCTGTGTGCAGTTTTTGTATTCCATTAAAAAAAAATAACTTCATTACTACTAGTTTACTGGTACCTGTTTTATACACTAAAATTTACACGAAGCCTCCGATTTTACCTGAAAATGTGACTAAAAAGGTCCAGAGTAGGACAAAGTAGAATGAATCTCAGTCCACAATTCTCACTCACTTTTACACACATAACAACACATATGTGGTTCCTACTCCTCATGACAGATGACGTCATTACCAAACTATGACAGCGCACCCCTTTACCTAAATCAAGAGCAACACCAGTGGAACAAGACAACATTTTTTGGAAAACCTTCATCAGCAAAAACAAACAAAGTTATTACAGTGTTACATGGAAATATTGCGACAATTTGTCTCGTAAGAAAGTTGACGAAACTTGCGTGGAACGAGGTGATCGATGCGTTACTAGGCGGGAGGTGAAACGAGGGACAGTCATCAGTTTTAATGTGGGGCCTGTAAGTCTGCGATTTGTCCATGGTTTTTCTGTTTTTTTTTTTCGCTACGTTTAAGGTAAAAAAACTTATTGCCAAACTTTAACCTACCAATAGTATAAAGATGCAAAAAATCATGTAAAGAAAAAAAATCTATATACGGACCCGCTCAAAACCATTCGGATTTGTTTACGTTGTCATTCTTTCAAAGTGATGACAGCTTGCTTGAACGAGCGACGATGAAAAAAGTAGCGAACCAACTGCTTTAGTCCGCCACTGTACTTTATGTTCAAAAAGTATTAAATAAATGTTGTCCATTATAACACGACCCCAAAATCGTGAACAAAAATAAAATACACAAGAAACATTACTATTTGCTATTTAATAGTATAACAAACTCAGTTCGCTGTCTTCATGACCCCACAGGCCAACATTACAGGCGTAGGAAGATCAAACGTTGCTATGTCTACAACCGTTTTACAATAGATATTAGATGTCAAAACATTCTCTTGTTTCGTCAATATCCACCCATTATTTTATTGGAAACTGCAGGTCTTTGTTCTTGATCCTATTTCTATTCAAGTTTTTTTTTCTTATAAGTATCAATATACGGTAAGATTTTGTATAAAGACTTTAATATATCCACTTGTTTTAAGTTTACTCATGAGACCTTTCATAAGACCATTTAACGGCTACATAAAGATCAAATAAATATACATAAGGCCTCTGTCTTTAACATCCTAAAAGTCGGTTATTAACATCATTATCAAAGGTTAGAGACCTATATTCCCTTCAGTAATGGTCTCCAGAAAACGTTAAAACACCCTCAAATGTCAGCCCAACTTTATGTAAATTCCTTGTTTATTTGTATGTACTAACTTCAGTATATAAACAACTCCTAAACGCTTGAACCAATATTATAATATCGTCACTATCATAGTTTCGTCATAATAAACTCATCCGAACTTTGGTGCTATGAAACCAAAACAATAGCATTTTGATAATTGACATTGTTTATCAACCACTCAAAAACAAACCTAATTGCTCTAAAAATAAAGTTCAAAATGGTTTGGCGATGTATTAATTGTGTTGTTTACTAGAAGTTGGTTAAAGTTTAATTGAATCGAGGGTAGTAAGCGAGTCGGGATGGGGTCTTGATGGCGAATCAACGATTTTGTTATATAGAGATCAGTCTTGTTTACATGTCTCCCTGTTTCATTAGGATTTCTTATTAATTTTTCAATTGCTTCGGTCCCTTTGAATAGATGTCGTAATGAAGTGTGCTTGTGATTTTATGGGTGTAGGTACTTTAAAGACTTACGTCCGTATTTATAGTAATATATTAAAGAGGAAACATTTGATTGTTTGTACCCTAAATGCTCCGAAACCACTCAACTAATTTGGAAAATTGTAGCTCTGTTAGAGTACGATATTCTCTGCGCTGAACATAGGCTAGGTATTATCCGGGTAAAGGAAGAAGTTACCCCGGGACGAGAGTGAAACTGCGAGAAATCAGCTAGTAGAGAATATTATGATACTTGGTTTTAGATAATGACACTGCTATATTCTAGCTTTATCAAATTGGTAGAGATACCTATGTCGAGTTTGCAAAAATATTTTTTGTTGACGTTATTATTGTAAGCATCTGTATGGGTCAAGAATCCAAGAGCCAAAATCAAGTTTACCAAAACAGTTTTCTAACACTCTTCTGTAAACCTATAGCCCAGAAAATATGGCGTGCAATATTAAAGAAACTTCCATTTCTTTTGACAAAGGCTCGAGCAGTTTAAAGGCAGAGAAGAAACTTTGAAAAACTCTATTAAGAAGGCAGATTAAAACTGTATAATGAAGTTTAGGTGTAAATTCTTAGAAAGTAAGGTCTTTATAGAGAGTTTTCTTTCTCAAGGCATTTTATAGTTAGTTAGTGGTGAAACTCGAGTTCTGTTTATTATCATGGCTGCATTATTTTTCTTTGATGGAAATTTTTGTTTATATTAAACCTTAATGATATTGAGAGAAATATGTGTTGTGTACATGGTGTAATTTTTAACCGACTTCTTCCAAAGAACACCTTCTTTACGATTGTAAAAAAATAAAAATTACAACGCTTGTTGAACGCTTGTCTAAAAAAATGACAAATTATGACGTTGAAATAATGTCCGTTTTGCAGCCACATTGTAGTAAGACTATTACCGTCTAGTTTATGCCTTGTCAAAAAAAATGACAAATTATGACGTTGGCATATGGTTCATTTTGCAGCCAAATTTTTAGACATGTGTTCAACAGATGTTTAAGTTTTTGTAGTAAGGCTATTAATGTTTTGGAATTCACGACTCATCATTTTACAAGGGATAGTTATACTACTCTAGAGCTACATTTACGACAAAATACTTTTGATAATATAATTTCGCTCTACGAAACAAAAGGCATATAGGTAATTTGACCAATAATTTTTTGGTTATTTCTCAAATGTAAACACAAAAACAACTTTAGTCCTATTTGTGACACTTAAAATTACAACGAGAACAGTAACATTTACAACTGTGAACTGTGTGTGAACTGTGAATCTGTCCTTTGGGATCTCTTAGCTCGCGGCCATCTTAGCTGCTGAAGTTTCAGTCTCAACATCTAATTAAGATTAATTATTATTAAAGCAATTTCAAGGGCCATGCTTTACTACAACTACACGTATATAGGTACAATAGTTATTTATGTGTTAGTAAACTTTCCTGGTGCCGGTCAGTTGCTGCAAAACTAACTCACCTGGATATAAATTACCTTATTTTAATTAAGGTATTTTACTGCAAAGTTTCATCAAACCCGGTTGAAGAAAGAAATTAGAATATATAGAGCAATAAACATTCACATACCCAAAATATTATAGGTACTTGCTAATTTGAATTAAATCTAGCTAGCTAGATTGTAAGATTTACTTCAGTATTCTTGTAACTCATAAAATAACAGATTCATTAATTTACAGTACTAGTTCCACTCTACTCAAATAGAGCAGTCAACCTGAAATTCAATATAATTTAAAGCGGCTCGTCTCCAACAACGGAATTCTACCAAAACCCAACTTTTCGGCTAAACCTGAAACTAGTAAACACGGCAATACATTACAACGGGCCCAACCGTTTGTCAAACGAAATTCCCATTGGATTTAATTTGTCACGTATTTACATAATAAATGAACGCCTCCGCCTCGAAGCGGTGTAATCCGGTTTAATCTGGTTTAATCCAGCTTAAACCGCTTTTATACATCATTGAGAGACTTGATTCCCGATCGGGGCACAATTTGCATGTTATTCCGTGTTAATACCTTAATAGTGGGTGTGCCAAGTAATTTTGTAATGACATCATTTGCATAATGTCGCCTAAGGAGTTTGCTTTGGGAGCTCGCGTATTTAATCGAGCAGAATCTCTTGTGAGCAAATGAGACGTGTTTGTGCTGAGTTTGCTCATTTAGAGACAGATTTCAGATAGTGTTTTACGCTTAGCATATAAAACGACATTCTTTAACGATCTCCCATAAACTGTTATCTTATCTAAGGACCTTTCTCCACAGTATAAAACTTTTCTTGTCACTTTTGACTCATTAGAAAAGTGAATCTCTTGGAGATTTGAGATTTAGGGAGACCAAACATTTCAGCCATTAGTTCGATGGTGGGTAAATTGATAAATAACAGTAAATTCTTCTGTCCCTCTTAGTTACAGTGTCACTACCTTCGTTCCGATTAATTTACTTACAGTTTACAGTTACACTGCGTGTCTGTGAAAGCGGGACAATCCTTAATTGTTCGGTAAAACTAATTTTTAACCGACTTCCCAAAAAGGAGGTTCTCAATTCGACTGTTTTTTTTGTATGTTTGCTACGCGATTACTCCGCCATTTATTTATCGATTTTGATGATATTTTTTTTGTTTGATAGGATCTGGTCAACTTATCCGGTTCGATCTCATCCCGCGGGATGAGTTGTCCTAAAGCAAGTTTTGTATTGGACAACTCATCCGATCCGCCATTTCTATTTTCTGTGATAAAGATGCACCTAAGGTGAAGAGACATGAACATTGTCGAATTTGTTAATAGTGTGCTCTGTTTAGCTGGGTGAATTTCAACAGGTCCAATAAAATCTTCATTTCCGTGGATTTTTTATACTTCAACTTTAGAACAAGAAAAAATAGTGTTTACTAAAGTTTTTGATAAGATATGTATTCTTACTTAATATCTAGTAGATAGCTTAAAAAACTAACGAGATATACAAGACTAAAATTTTCATACCACGGCGGTGAAACTTGCATGCACGGCAATGAAACATGCGTCCATGGCAATGAAAACTATTCCTGCAGCCATCGTTTTGACATATCTTTCTCTTTCTTTTCTTAAATACTCCTCTAGTAAAACAACCTAAGTGAACCTGAACCTGAAGTGGTGTGTAAGTTTATCATTTTGTGAGGTGAACGTGGAAATATCTTTTTGTAGTTGACTATATAGTACAAAATGTTTTTTTTCTTAATCATGCCGTGGCGATGAAAACATAAGTCACGGTAATGAAACATGCGGCCACGGCAATGAAACGAAATTGTTTTACAAGGCATGGCTAGGGTTGTAAACTGACGGTCACATACGATAAGTGACCGTCAATTAATATTAAATGACCGGTCACATTGGACATTTATTGTCAGACTGGTCAGATATATTAAATAAGTATTTTTTACTTGGTACAATTATTATTTTCGTCTCAAGCAAATTAAAAACATTATGAATGTGAAATAATACCTATAATTGCCTTTCTAAACCAACATAGTGCATAGATAACCTTTTAAAAAGATAGACTCTCAAGTACGTATTTATTTTTATTGATGTATACCTACTGACAAATCATTAATCATAGAGTGTCGGTGAAATCTTTTTTTTTTATCGACGTTAAAAATCATCAAATGACCCCTCCCGCTGTGGGTTAGCAGCGGTGAGGGAGTGTCAGACTTTTACTGACTAAAAACCGTCGTGTTCCGTCGTAGGCCTTTAATGTAACCAGAGCCGCGGTAACTCTTTCGAACAACCCGCAGCCCCGGCAGGCCTTGGCCCAATTGGGCCCCTCTGGGGTTGCTGACATCTCTTTGAGGAGCGCGTGTCGACACGGGTCTGTCGTCTAAGTAGACAGAGGGACGATGAGCCACCGGAACTCACCGCCCACAGACCCACACCTACGGTGGCCGGGAGTCATCTCGCGACACCCGGCGCCCGTGGTGTCTACCTGGTCCAGCACGGCGGCTGGGATGAGAGGTGCGAACTCTCTGGCGTTCCGCCTCCTCCTTCTCGAGCATGATTGCTTCGCAGAAGGAGGCGACGGCATCCCATTCCCTCTCGCCCCAGACCATGGCCTGGATCAGGGCCGGACGAGAGAGGTCGCCGCCGCCTCGACGAGGACCCAGCGGTGCCCTTCCCATGCGGGGCACACCTGGACTGTGTGGTCCACCGTGTCCTCGGGGCTGTTCGCACAGTGGTGACACCCGGGCGCCTCCTCACGACCGATTCGGTGCAGGTACCTCCCGAAACAACCGTGTCCGGTGAGGACCTGCGTCATGCGGTACGTGAGGGCGCCATGACTCCTCCCGAGCCACTCCTCAAAGAGAGGACTTACCGCCACGATGGTGGCGTGCCCTGCACTGGGTTGCGACAGTCGCTCCCTCCAGGCCACCATGAGATCGCGCCGGAGCTCCGCCCGCTGCGCGACAACTGGCCGCGGCAGCGGAGTTTCCCCCCGGCGCAGTGTCTCCTCGCGCCAGTCGTACAGGCGCAAGAAGGCTCTCGCCTCCAGATCCCACGGTGGCAGTCCAGCAAGTAGGCCAGCTGCTTCGTCGGAGATCGTACGGTACCCCCGGATTAGCCTAATGGCTATCACCTTTTGGGGCACGTTCAGGTAGTGTACAGCACGCGGCCGTACCGAACATGCCCATACCGGGGCCCCGTAAAGGGCCATGGACCGCATGAACCCCGCGTAGAGTTTACGGCAGGGGGCGTTTGGGCCTCCCAGATTGGGCAGGAGCCGTTTGAAGGCAGCACCTGCCTTCTCCAGTTGCGGGCCCAAACGTCGGAAATGCTCAACGAAGTTCCTCCGGCTGTTGAGGACGAGTCCTAGGTACTTCATCGCCCTCTCGACGCCGATGGTACCCCCCCCCACCGTGACTTGGGAGCCTGAAGGTGGCGCGTTCCGAAGCCCATGAAAGCACATGGCCTCGGATTTGTGCAAGGTCACCTCCAGGCCCAGCAGCTAAATCCTCTCGATGATCGTCGCAACCCCGCGCGTCATTATCTCGGCCGCCTCCTGGTGCGACCTCCCTTGTGCCAGAACCAACGTGTCGTCAGCGTAGCAGACCACGCTGACGCCGCTAGGGAGGTCGGCGCGCAGCACCTAGTTGTAGCCAATGTTCCACAAGAGCGGCCCAGAACCGACCCCTGCGGAACACCGCACGACATCTCCCGCTGGGCGAAATCTTATCTTAAAGATCGATGAATGACATTTGGTTACCTCGATGATTCTAAAACTTCCGTAGTTTTATAAAATAAAGAAAGAAAAAACGTTTATTTCTAATAAATTCTATTTTTAAACAAAAAAAAAAAACGATTCTGACGTTGCTGACAATAAATGACAATAAGTGACCGGTCAAATTGGATAAATGTCCAATATGCTCGGTCAGATTAATCGGTCACATATAACGTGACGGTCACTTTACATCTCTAGGCATGGCAATGAAAATTGTTTCATTGCTGTGTATTTTTTTTCATTTCCATAGCAAATTTTGACCACGGAAACCACGGGAATGAGAGCACGGCAATGAATATCAAGGCAAAAACATCAAAAAACTAAAAATCTGTTAATAATTCACAGTAATTAACACGTCACAAATAAACATAAGATAGATGGCATTGTACCGAATGATCAATTAAGAGGACAAACTTATTCAAACAGAAGTAAGACCTATCCACGGCGATGAAAAAAAAATGTCCAGTGATAAAAAAATTGCATACTTGCATTTATGGCGCGAAAACGCAGGCACGTGCACACGTCATTCCACGTCGAACACTTGACGTCTACTAATATGCAACATTTAGCGCACAGCGGGAGGGACGCAAACCGTTAGAAAAGGCAATATTCTCAAATATGTTTAGGACATGGCGATGAATGGTAGTTCTGGGACAAACTATTTTTTATTTACCATTTGTTGTATTGTTTAAATATTTGAACAAATGTAGTCCGTAACAATACTTTAACTATTCACGAATCAAATAAAAGTAGGTTTTAATATAAATAACTAATACATTTTTATCAATAAGGTCTAGTACACATCAAGGTGACGTGTGGACAAACACGGCAATGAAAGATTTTGAGGTTTAATTTTTTTTTTTTTAGAGAACCAATTAATCCTATTAACAAAATATTTAGTGCTACACATAGATTACTATTTCACCTACTTAGAAAAAAGTATTAGAATATTATAACAATGATTTTTAGTACCGATTTCATCGAGGCCACGCAATTTTTGGTCCCGGGAAATTCACCCAGCTATTTTATATATATTATATTTTATTATATATTATATTTTACTGTTTTCAGTTACAGTGTCACTCCCTTCGTTCAGTTTAATTTACTTACAATTCTCAGTTACACTGCGTGTCCGTGAAAGCGGGACATCGCTTAATCGCCGAGTGACACCGCTCGGCGAGTCCATTAAACTGAAGTTTAGAGTTTGTTGCTGATGCTAGCTGATTTAGACGCGGTTAGTTCAAATGTTACTGGTGATGAATCTATTGGGAAGGATTTTATTTTGATGTTTTGGATGATTTATTATATTAAGGTAATCGACCATAATTTGTTTATTATTACTATTATAATATCTAGCTACTTACAAAGAACGCTTTCACCCGAGCGGTTTTTATCGCCCGTAAAAAAACCGAGCTTACATGCCCAACACACACACAGCGGAAAAATCTGTCGCGCAGTTCCATCTGTTGTACAGTTGTACTGGTAGTTGTCAATTGTTTGCTGTTGCACGTATTCGCGCGATGTAGCCCTTACAAACCGAGTGATAATATGCCGATCAGAAAAGCCGAGCGGAAAAACACGCATAGGGCGGTATTTTAACGCTCGTAGTAATATGCCTTGAGGTTCTAAAGTTAAAATGTAACTAAATTCTAAAGCCATTTTAACCTCATTTTAATAGTAGTTAACCAATGCAATATTTAATTTTATAAGCCATTTCTTCATAACATACTAGGTACCCATATGTAGAGCATGAAAGTAAGTTTCTCACAGAATGCACCTGCCACCGCACTAACTATGCGCTATACCAGTTTATGCATGCAGTAATCAAAACTATGTCATTTCAGTCTCGCCACTTTGGACTATGAAATATGGTCGCGATGACAACACTGCATTTACTTCAACACCTGGGGTTCGTCAGAAGTGTTTCAGTGGTGTTGCATTATTTAGTTAGAACGAAGTGTTACAAAAATATGTAAAATTCCCAATGAAATATGTTGCTTATTTACAGAATATAAAAAAGATGCTGTTTATACTAATAATGTTTATGATGTTTTCTGCTATGACCATTGCAATGGCCACGTTAGATGGCATTGCTTATTTTTTGTCCAGAATAATAATATAAAACCAGCCTTTGGGCCACGCTTAGTGAATTCCGTGATCAGAACACGAGCATTCAGACCCTATCTGCAACCTCGACTTGCAAGTTTTAGAAACAAAAATAGTAAGAAACAAGTGACATGTAACTTAGTGAGTTCCAAAGCACGTACCTACTTAAATAAATTTAAAGTTTCTTAAAAATAGCAGTAGGTAACTAATTCTACATTAGCATTGTTAACAAAAAAAAAATGATAATTCTTATATACCTAATGTAAATAACCTACTGTACATATAATGGGTACCAGAACAATTTTACGGCTAAACCAATCGTAAAACTAAGTCCAAATCCGGTCTAGTTCGGTTAGTACTCAATTGGGAAATCATAGCGTAACCCAGTGACACGGGTTATTTATTACCTGTTTTTACGTTCCTGGGAATAAACACGAAAAGTATTTGTAGCAGTAGATAAAGTTAAATAGTTCTAATACCTGATGAAATATAGAAACAATGGTTTGAAATATGCTAGATAAGCATTTAGTAAAAATCACCAAAAAAAAAAAAAACAATTTGGTTGAAGTGCATTTTGAGCTTAATTTTTACCCTAAGTTCTCATATCTGCAGGATTTTGTGTTCTATCCCAGTACCTAAATAGTCCGAAAACTTCACTTCATTAACATTTGTTTTGAGAAGTCAATTCGAAACTAGACATCGTCGCGTCATCTAGACAACAAAATTGTTTCGAATGTTTGAGATGATTACACAACACTATTTATCGAAATCACAAAGAAACTGTAGGTAACTAATACCTTAATAATTGCACCTAACAACCAACCCAGACCCAGAACTCCAAAACCTCGACAATATCCAAAGGTATTTCAAGTCAATTAACCGTTTTAATACGAAACTGATGAACCATTTGCAATATTTGGACAGTGCACAATGCTATCGTGTACAAAGGCGAGGTTTATGTACTGCCGATCAATTATACGTGTGTCGGCTACTGCGACTGGCGTCCTTCTATCCAATTAGGATTAAAGGTGTGGTTCCTATAACAGCGATTAGAATTATTTTTAACACGCTTATATTAGTTTCACTTGTTACTAACTATGTACCTGACTAGCGAAAAAACACAAGAAATCCAATATGGCCCCATGATATTTATGGGTTTCAAATGAAAGGGTTTGCTGGCAGGAACACGAAGAAAAGTATGAAATGTCATATACAAATTAAATCTGATGAACTACCATCGCATGGGTATTAAAGCACTTTAATGGGGAATTTAGGACACCTAATTGTCAGTGTTTTCCATATAAGTCTACTTCATAGTATTCCGCTATGCATACACTTTAAGGTTTTAAGAAAACATAATGGAAACCTATATTTGTTATTTATCTTATTTTTCTGTATACTCAATGTAATAGATACAAAGCCAGACAACTACTAAATCAAACTATTTCTATACAAACCACAGTTTAAGTGGGCGTACCATAGTACAAATTAAAAATATGTGTCTTTTTCGTTTTCTGCCCACGCAGCAGACACATCAAATTACTCTACCACCCACATTATAAATGTAAATGGATATTTTCCCATTCATAACATTTCTTTTCAGACAGTTATTAGCTAAATATGTATGTACAAGTAAACATATTTATCAATTTCATAAAAATATGTTGTAGAAAAATAACTGCTTTGTGTGGAATTTAATATACTAGTTTTTTTGTGAGCAGTTCTAGGAATGCCTCTTGATATTTCTTAGTTGACGACTGATAAAAACGGCTCATCATAATCTAATTTAGGTATTGTGGAATAAAATGAAAAAGTTATAATTGAAAAAGCGTTATTAAGAGACCATTTCAAAACACATGCACAAACTTTACCTCTATGTCTTACTCAGTATATCAATAACTCTGTTCTATAACCCGAAAATTTGTACGTCAGGTTTCACACAAACTTTGCCTGCGTATTTATGCAGTAGTATGTCTATATTTCTGTTCCATACGAACCCTGACCTACAGCCCACGAAACAGCTACACCTCTATTTTTAGATTATCCCCCAAAGTACAACATTATTTTTAGATTATCACGTAACTAAAATCACCCGCTCTCGCCCACACAGTGACCACAGCCCTAATGGGTACTGATCACAGGAACATCGTACCGTATTAGTGGCTGGCTTTTTGAAAGGTGTCCGTGATTGCTTTTTAATTATTTATCGGATCCTGTATGTGTTTCCTGGGATAGACGTATTAAAGGATAAGCTGGGTGCTTTATTGCATTAGGATTTAATTTTTATGGCACTTTTATAGAAATAATTAGATTTTTCTATTTTCAAGTAAATTATGAAAAAGCTCATTAGTAGTTTTGTTTTGAGGCTAAGGCTGATTATGAATCGCATTGCAGGCTCTTGTCAAAAAAGATAAAAACCAATGGTGTCTGTAAAACTTTTTTTAAAGATTTTTGTATATTACCTGAGACACATCACTTTCGTTTTTACCCGACTGCCAAAGAAGGAGGGTAATGTTTTTCGAGTGTATGTAAGTATGTATGTATGTCTGTTCCTTTGTGACCTCCTGTAGCCTAAACGGCTTGATGGATTTTGATGTATGAGGTATCGTTAGATTTGTCTTGATTACGGGAGTGTCATAGGATACATTTTATCCTAAAAGGCCCACGGGATATTTTTTCTAAATTTCCCTTTAAAAAAATATGTATGCGGTATCATTAGATTCATTTCAATCACGGGAGTAATTAATATAGGATACGTTTTTTCTCAAAATTCCCACGGGAACATGTTAATTCTGCGTCAACGCAAAGCAACTCATGCGTTAGCAAGCAAAAAGATAGGGCGTGGCCTGGCATGCGGCGCGCGGCGCGGTGCGGAGGGGGATATGCTCGAGTATACAGCCCGAATGCGGGCACACGCATAAGGGCACACGTCGTTGACGGTCGTCTCTAAATAGCGATTTTTTCGATACTTCGTCGTCTGACGCGAAACTTATAAAGTATAAATAACTCGTTCTTTTTCTTTCGTGTTTCTCTCTTTAAATTTATTCGTTCTTTCTAATTAATTAACTCGTTCTTCCGTTCTTTTTTTTGGTTCTTTCTTAAATTCTTCATATTAATTAATAATATCTTCTTCTTCACTACCAACAGTCCAGATTGGCGGTAAATTTATGTTGCGGAGTAACATCACTCGTAATCTAAAGCCAAATGTCGTCGAAATAATTTAAAATGGTACTTACATATACATAGTCTTCTACATCTACAACATTTTCGTTAAATAAAAACAGCTAAAAAGTTATAAATAAAAGAATTATTATTAAAAAAACAAAATACCCGACTGCACACTAAAAAAAGAGTAAAACAAGCCCCACAATAATATTGATCAATCAAATGCTAAAAACTAATTATGTAATACCGTTTAAACAATACCTATATTAAAATACACTACAATATGTGTTCGTAATCGATAGTTAAATAAACAGAAACTTATTTTGAATACAAATTTACTGAATATAATTTATAAATATTGATGGAAAGCATCGCAGGCGGGGACCACCTTGACCGCCACCAACGAAAATTCTGCTAAATGGTGCACAACCGAAATGACTATAAATAAGCCTCTGTTGGTCCCCGCCTGCGATGCTTTCCATCAATATTTATAAATTATATTCAGTAAATTTGTATTCAAAATAAGTTTCTGTTTATTTAACTATCGATTACGAACACATATTGTAGTGTATTTTAATATAGGTATTGTTTAAACGGTATTACATAATTAGTTTTTAGCATTTGATTAATCAATATTATTGTGGGGCTTGTTTTACTCTTTTTTTAGTGTGCAGTCGGGTATTTTGTTTTTTTAATAATAATTCTTTTATTTACTCGTGAAAACCAAATAAATGTGACTCATTCTGTGCCACTTAAAATACACTCTTTTGCAAAAAAAACGGGCACCTATGCGAAATCTTAGTTTTAAGGACTTTACGTGTATTTCAAAGGGTTTTAATGATTGTAGTATTTTTCTAGCATCAAAAGAGTTAGCTGAGCATGCGTGAGAGTGTATTCTAAATTTGAATTTTGTACAATTGCTAAGAAATTGGTTAAACCTTGTTTTGGACTAATTGCTGGCAAAAAGTTCGTCGGTGTTTTGAAAAGTTTTTGAAGTGATTTTCAGGAAAATGATAATGCAGTTTTAATTAATGATTAATGTACTTTTTTGTTAGATCAGAACATTTTTGAAAAACTATGCGCATTTGATAAAATTTTCACCTGCTCTAAATGGGCTATACTGATGATTGATGGGAATGTTAAGAGTTTCGGTATTTTAGTGTAAAGCGTTCTATTGTTTAGATATTGTACCCACGTATTTTAAAATATCGCTTTTTCATAAATAAACACTATTTAGAAGAGTATCAGTACCTTTGGCTGCGATAAAACCAATTTAAAGTAAGCAGTGCCGATCACAACTCGTCTCCTATACGACTTTGACATTTCTAAAAGTTTTGAAATTCTACAAAATACAGAAAATAGCGCATAGACTGTGAGCACGAGGTCTTAAGGTCTCGTAATTACTGATTTTTAAACAACCTCGTCTCTTGGGAAACTCCGTAGACCTCTGAAGATCTATGAGTCTGAGCGTTCAAATAGCGTGTTTTCATCCCACGGATATTTTATTAAATAAACTTGCCTACACCGAGATTTTCTGGCATCTGCAGCACTTTCCTGCTTAAATCATAACAATAATTGGCTAGCTGCTCATTTCTTAAGAAACATACGTTTGGCCAATAATTTTGAATTCTTTACTCCCTTTCAGCTAAATCGTCGTTTAGTAACCCGATACATAAGGAGTTATCGAGTGCTTCAACGAGGCAATAATTTGACTTTTTAGATAGTTTTAACCCTCCTCATTATTTTTCATGTGGTTAATTTTAACATTTATCACAAAATTTGGTATTTTTTAAATGTCAAAGTCCGATAGGAGGCGGGTTGTGACCGGCACTGCTTACTTTAAATTTGTTTTGTCGCAGCCCAAAGTACTGATACTCCTCTAAATAGTGTTTATTTATGAAAAAGCGATATTTTAAAACACGTGGGTACAATATCTTAACAATAGAACGCTTTACACTAAAATACCGAAACTCTTAACATTCCCATCAATCATCAGTATAGCCCATTTAGAGCAGGTGAAAATTTCATCAAATGCGCATAGTTTTTCAAAAATGTTTTGATCTAACAAAAAAGTACATTAATCATTAATTAAAACTGCATTATCATTTTCCTGAAAATCACTTCAAAAACTTTTCAAAACACCGACGAACTTTTTGCCAGCAATTAGTCCAAAACAAGGTTTAACCAATTTCTTAGCAATTGTACAAAATTCAAATTTAGAATACACTCTCACGCATACTCGGCTAACTCTTTTGATGCTAGAAACATACTACAATCATTAAAACCCTTTGAAATACACGTAAAATCCTTAAAACTAAGATTTCGCATAGGTGCCCGTTTTTTTTGCAAAAGAGTTTACATACTTATTTTGAGAATAGAATGATATAAAAGTCTCACATAGGTAAATAAATTGCCAAAAATAGTTGCGTCTGTCTAGATAAGACGTCCTACAAAATGTTACGTAGATTTGTTAGTTTATTCATACGTAGGAGTCCCAAAGAAGTTAGAATTCGTTTGTGGTGAAGCTCGAAAATAAAGTGTTACCCTTTGTGATATCAAGTAGGTATTTTTCAGTTATATTATTTTGTTATTGGAAATTGATTGATGTCTTATTTTTGGGCATAGTGACACCACGTTTTTAACAGACTTCCCAAAAAGTGGGAGGTTCTCTATTCGTCGCAATGTTTATTTTATTTTTATTTTTTAACCGACTTCCCAAAAAGGAGGAGGTTATCAATTCGGCCGGTATGTTTTTTTTTTTTTTTCTATGTTTGTACATCGATTACTCCGAGGTTTATAGACCGATTTACGTGATTCTTTTTTTGTTCGACTTGGAATAGCTGCCAGTTGGTCCCATAGTCATCAGGTCAGGATCTGATGATGGAAACCCTGAGAAATCGAGGGCAGCCTTCGAAAGTTGTAGGCATACATAGGGTAAAAACTTGACACTCAGGTGCACGCCTAAAAGCACTATTCAACAGTGAAGATTTGGAGCTGATCTGATGATGAAAACCAGAGAGGGTCGAGGGAACTCGACAACTGAATATGTAAACCACCTCGTGTTTGGGCTCAAATTATTTGTATTGACAAAACCTTTGCAACAGTGAAGGTTTGGAGCTGACCTGATGATGGAGACCAGAGAAAGTCGAGGGAACTCGACAACTGAATATGTAAACTACCTCGTGTTCGGGCTTAAATAATTTGTATTGACAAGACCTTTGCAACAGTGAAGGTTTGGAACTGACCTGATGATGGAGACCAGAGAAAGTCGAGGGAACTCGACAACTGAATATGTAAAATACCTCGTATTTGGACTTATATTCTTTGTATTGATGAAAACTTCCCACTTATATGGATAGTGACAACTATTCGTATCACTGAAAAGCTTTAAATAAAAAACTTTTTTACAAACAAAATTAAACCGACTTCCCAAAACACTAAAAAGCAAAAAAAAAACTATTTTTAGGTGCATCGGCCTAGAAGTCGGTGGCAAAATTAACTTAGTAACATCCATTAGACACCGACTTCTAGGCCGATGCACCTAAAAATAGTTTTTTTTTTGCTTTTTAGTGTTTTGGGAAATCGGTTTAATTTTTTTTTATGTATGTTATCCTATTACTGTTTACTATTAGGTACTCAAAGACGCCTGGACAGATTCGCAAAATTATTTTTGACAGCGTATACTTTTCAGGGTGGTTCCATACTTATAGGGTATATTATAGGATCTGATGAAAACTCTGACTCGATTATTAAATTGAAATCATAAATCAATTAAAACTAGCTACTGAACCTGATGACCAGAACCCAAAAGTCACATTCCAACTAACAATTCCTGGCAAATCGAATGGGCAAACAAATCGATACCTAGGAATCGAACCAGTCGAGTGTTCGATTCTCAGATAGTTTTATTCATTTCAGTAGATTTCACGGGCGAGGGGATCGCAAATTGCGCCGCTCGCTCCCGGCGCGGCCCGTAATCGATTGTGCTGCCATCTGTTGGCAAAATAATGACTCTGTCTGGTATGCTTCTCCTTTATTTAGATATGGTATATGGTAGGTTTTGGTTATGCCTTATCATTCAGTGCAACTTATATTCGGTATGCCGTATTTCTTATTTTTCATTGCAACTTTTATTTTTAAGTAATTTTCTAGTATTTCATTAGTTATGCGATAACTACACATATATATTAGAAGTTTTTTATGACCAGCCTTTTTTTTTAATTGTTAACCTCCTTGCAACCAATGTTCAACCAGGAAACGGCTATTGTACTGAAAACTGAAGGTACTTACTAGTTTCCTTTCATTTATTTTAAGACAAAGTCTCAAACAATTTTCTTCGCGGTGAAAATGTAAACATGACGTAAAAATATTCTTTCTGAAACATAAACCAAAAATAACACTTATCTTCTCTCTATTAAAATCATCTCAAAACTTAACATATACTACACAAAACGTCGTGGAAGACCAAAAGCCGGTCATAATGAAACTATTTATCTCCGGGACGCACTGATCAGCGCATTCCCCCGGCCGATACAATGTGGAACAGCCGATTACTGACACCTCTCACCAACGCCTTTGTATGGAGATTATTTTCGCGGGAAATGTTTGTGAAAGGCGGTTTTGGTACCAAAACATTAAAAAAAAAGTTTTTTTTGTGTGTGACTTTAATTTTGGCTACAGTTTGGGGGCTTTTGTCCATCAGCACTGACGACGAGGACGTCTGACAAAAACTAATTTAAATTGATATTTACAAAACTCCTACATTGTCTTATAAAATAACTAGCTGGTGCCCGTGACTTCGTCTGCGCAGGTTTAGTATTTCGAACAATGTGTTTACAAATTGTAGCCTATGTGTTATTCTGATGTATAAGCTATATTATTGTAAAGTTTCATTAAAATCCATTCAGTAGTTTTTGCGTGAAAGAGTAACAAACATCCATACATCCATACATACAAACTTTCGCGTTTATAATATTAGTAGGATAAGAATACAATGATAATTGTGATTTTCGATCGGTTTTTGTAATTTCTCTTCATTATAATATCTCCGAGACGCACTGATCAGCGCATTCCCCCGGCCGATACAATGTGGAACAGCCGATTACTGACACCTCTCACCAATGCCTTTGTACGGGGATTATTTCGCGGGAAATGTTTGGTGGTGAAAGGTGGTTTTGGTTCCAAAAGATTTTCTTTTTTTTTTTTTTTGGGTGAAATGTTTTTAATTTTGGCTACAGTTTAGGGGGCTTTGTCCATCAGCTGTGACGACGACGACGTCTGACAATAACTAATTTAAATTGATATTTACAAATCTCCAACATTATCTTAAATAATAAGAAAACAATGATAATTGTGATTTTCGATCGGTTTTTGTAATTTGTCTTCATTATGATATCTCCGAGACGCACTGATCAGCGCATTCCCCCGGCCGATACAATGTGGAACAGCCGATTACTGACACCTCTCACCAAACGCCTTTGTATGGGGATTATTTTCGCGAGAAATATTTGGTGGTGAAAGGCGGTTTTGGTGGCAAAGATTTTCTTTAAAAAAAGAATCGTTTGTTGGGAAATGATTTAATTTTTGACTTAAACAGCTTGGGGGCCTTTGTCCATCACCGCTGACGTCTTACCTACAATAACTAATTGAAATTGATATTTACAAAACTCCTACATTGTCATATCTATATCTATATCTATACATATAATAAATCTGTAAAAAAACTGTGTCTGTACATTGAATATATTAAAAATATAATAATTGGGTGGGGTTTAGAATCAGTAGTGGAGCACAAATCCAAAAAAAAAATTCTGTCTGTTTGTCTGTATGTCTGTATGTCTGTATGTCTGTATGTCTGTTTGTTTGTACACGCTAATCTTCGGAACTACTTGACGGATTTCAATGATTTTTTCTTTGTTGTATCGGTATAAAGTCGGGGCAACATATAGGCTATAATTTATCTTCGAAACTTGAAGACCTGGTGCAGAACTCCAACAGACCAATAAAACTATAAGAGATACAAATATGGTGCCATGGCAAAAATTGTTTCATTTGATGAGCATTTTCAGCTGAGATAATAAATTTTAAGATCTGGAACACCTGATGTGGAACTCCAAGAGCCCAGCTTCTCTGTACCATATACAGGTATGAAGTTTTAGCTAAAGTTGTTCAATTTGATAAGCACTTTCTATTGAATTATACAAATTGAAGATCTAAAACACCTGATGTGGAACTCCAGGGGCCCAGCTAGACTATAGCATATAGAGGTATGACGTTTTAGCAAAAGTTGTTCAATCTGATAAGCATTCTCTGTTGACTTATAAAAATTGAAGATGTAAAATACCTGATGTGGAACTCCAGGAGCCCTGCTAGACTATATGAAGCATATGAAGATATGACGTTTTAGCAAACGTGGGGCCGAAGCCAACACGCTGTAGCCCTTTTGAGACAACTTTAATGAAATGGTGACACAAAACCGACGATTATCCCTTTAAACACTATAGAAATGAACCCAAGGACAATCCCCGGTGGACGTCGTTAAAAAAAAGACAATCCCCGGTTCTGTGCTAAACTATTGCTAACTATGGACGAAAACTACTTGGGCTATTGTGATGGGATGTTAGTGGATGACAATGTATTAGGTACATGTGAAAACGGCAGGTGGAGACTCGCCACCTCACTTACTGGGCCCCCGGGAACCAGTCACTGAATAGCAACAAGAGGGCAACAGGGACATGAGCGGCTGAAGGGTGAGGATACCTCGGCGGACTTTAAACGCAGATTACGCGCTCCCTGTGCTTACCATGAGGCACCTACCCTCCGAGCAGGGCTACTAATCCTGCTCTAGCGACTCCACTCTGGATGGCCAAGCCAAGCCAGAGGCGTGAGACCTACCCCCGTCATGATTCACTCCGGCCGGTCGGAGATGGGGGACAGTATACACTCCCTGGAGAACTCCCTATATATAGCCCCGCGGGGTTGCTACTCCCCGTCATCAGCCTCAGATGTCCTGCGGTGCCTATATCTCATTATTATTGTCGTTATTATCTCAAGAGCCTTTGTCCCAATTATGTTAGGGTCGACATCCAGTCACGATGCAACTGAGTACCAGTGTTTTACAATGTGTGACTGCTTATCTGACCTCCACAACCCGGTTACCCGCTCAACCCAACACCCCTTGGTAAGACTTACTGGCTTCTGACTACCCATAACGACTGCCAAGAATGTTCAATGACAGTCGGAACCTACAGTTTAACATCTCCTCCAAATAACGATCATTGGTATCCAAAATATACGTAGAAAGTACATACGAACTTAGAAAAGTTGCATTGGCAGGCACTTGCCAGACCTGGAATCAAAGACGCACGCTCATACTTGAGAAATTGGTTCTCTACCCACTAAACCACCACGAATTCCACTAAGTCACCACGACTTTGTCATCTATTTAATGTTTTTTTACGTAATAATACGTGTAATATTTTTGCCTCACACAACTTAAATGCGGACTAATTAGAATCACTACTTTTATCCCTATGGTCACGTCTATTGCGACTATTCAGATCTTTGATTTTGCTGACCCCGTAGTCGCTGGCATAAGGGACAGGATCCGCGTACGAAGTCGCGGGCAGAAGCTAGTAAAATAATAAGAATGATAATTGCGATTTTCCAGCTATGTTTATGTAATTTCTCTTTATTATGATATCTCCGAGACGCACTGATCAGCGCATTCCCCCGGCCGATACAATGTGGAACAGCCGATTACTGACACCTCTCACCAAACGCCTTTGTATGGGGATTATTTTCGCGGGAAATTTTTGGTGGCGAAAGGCGGATTGGATTTAAAAGATGGATCAAGGTTTTCTTTAGAATAATTTATTTGAGAACAGTTTTTTTGTCAAATGATTAAATTTTTTTACTTAAGTGTACAACTTGGGGGCCTTTGTTCAGCAGCTGTGACGATGTTGACGACTTACATTTATTTTACTAATTTACTGAAAATGCAAAATTATCGTTATAAATAAGAATGTGATGATAATTTCGAGCAGTTTCAGCAATTTCTTTTTATTATCATTTGACCAATTTTCGTCTCATTATTTTTTTTGTCTTATTATGGACCCGCCTTTATTCTTTCACTAGAAATATCGAGCAGCGTTAACTTTGATATAAAAGCAAGCAAGAAATACTCTAAAATATTTCATCATTTTTTTAATTATAGTGCTAACCTATATCACATACACTTCTAGCACATTATATAACATACACGTATCGTTAAGTCTACGTCCATGTTATACAAGGCAATGTTACACTCACGTGCAAATTAACATACCCCGGTACAAGCCGTGCTGCAAACAGAACATTTTATCTAGTGTTGCTGGCAGTGTAATGTGGACAGCTAATTTCAGTTTGTATACAGGTGTATTAATTAAACTAGCTTGAAAATTTTGTTTTGTGGGAGCTTTTAGGATTTTTTTGGAAGTGTTCTTTAAAATGCATTAAAATAAGTGTGTGTGGAAAAAAAATGTCAGTTACAGTTATTTTGTAAGTGAAAATTGTAATAATTTTAAGATGAACTAATAAAAACGAAGAAAAACCCACTAATTAAATAAAAAAAAAAAAAAAATGCAAAAATTGCTGCTGCGAAAAATAGTATATTATCACTTTAACTTTCAGTTTTATTACATTATTCGAACTTGAAATAATTCAATTTCAAACTGGAAAACTTAAAGAAGGCGTATAAGTATGAAAACAGTAACGTTCCTCGTCTCCCGCACACCCGCATTTTGGCGCGCTACATTCTTAGGCGATTTTCCGTTATGGCACCTCCGCTATTCATTTTGTTCTCCGTGAGTGAATCTCGTAACAAAATACTACCAATAGCGTGTATTTATTGACATCAATATTCTGAGCTCACTTGCATACAATGCATGATGCAATCTATTTGAGGCTTTACGAAACTGGATTAGGTAGATCTGTTTATCATAAAGCGTATTTTGTATAGAATGGCTGGATTTACGTTTGTAACAGATAGTTACAGTATTTAGTTACATTACCCAGTGACAGCGATGAGGAGCAATTTTTTGATGCCCTGTATTAGTTTTAAGTTGTATATATATATAAGTTTATTTTATTTTCAATTAATGTAAATATTTTGTGAATAAATAATATTTAGTTATTATTTTTGTTATTTTCTTTGAACAAATATTTTAATACGAGATCTTGTATTAAAATTAAGTTTAAGTATTAAGGCTTTCATTGAATAATAAACAGTTTTGTAATATTTTTAATGAACAGTAAGATAGTTGCGAAATCTAGTGGCGCATATAATTGATTGGTTTTGTTCATAATTTTCCAACTTTCAAACAGTAGAACGAATTTTTTAATGACTACGCCGTACCCGATTAAGAGTTCCTAGTTTAAAAGCAATCAGATCGAAAAGTGAGAACATGATATAAAATCATTATTTTTCTTTATCTCCTGAGAATACAGGTCGTAATTTTAATGTTTCTGCCCTGTTTTATGAACGTTTGACACCGTTACCAAAAGGGGACGTTTTCAAATTGATGTTTAATTAACTCATTGGCAGATTTCTCGAGAGATCAAAGCTCTTTGATGTTCCGTCGAGACATTTGGCTGTTCGAGTAATTTTAAACGATTGGGGAAGTAGGTATTTCGATAAATTAGTCTTTTTGGAAATTATGTTCTGTTTTATATGTAGTTTTTTTATTATTCCTGTACTACTTAACTCTATGAAAAATATAACAACCGTTTCTTAGTACCTATAAGAACTACCATGTAATTGAACATTTTTAGATAGGTATTAAAAATTTCCCTAGTTACAGGCTTTTTATATTAATTTCAGTAATCAGATTATCAAACAAATCCAAGTACTAATTCTTTGCCAAAATCAATTAAAAATAACAAAACCCGGTAACCTACATTCAATTCCGTTTCCTAGTTTAAAGAAAACGGTAGTAAACACAATACATCTTAATTTGTAAGGGGCAGGTCTCCCGGATCTAATTAAGTAATTCCTTCGGTTCAACCAACCAGGCTTTTACTTAATGACAATTTAATGCTGAGAGAAGCCTTTAAGTGTTTATCTCACTGTTTATACTGTTTGTTTTTATACTGTGGCTTTTGACTGGGTCATTTTTTCTGGCCTCGAGTGTTATTGGGAGCGATTTGTTTTTGTTTTTTGAGAATGTGGTTATAATTTTGTGACCTAGTATCTACAGGATTGTTCGAAAGAGTTACCGCGGCCCTGGTACATAAAAAACCTAAGAAGGATCACGATGATGACGATTTTACGTCAGTAAAAGTGTGACACTCCCTCACCGCTGCTAACCCACAGCGGGAGAGGTCATTTGATGATTTTTGCCATCGTTAAAAAAAAGTTATGGGCGTTAATGGTAGGTGCAACTACATAGATCAAATCAGTTTCAAATCAAATCAGTTTATTTTTTTCATCTCCACAAATTACAACAAGTTATAGAGTTGACAAGACAAATTGACGGAAAATTAGTAATTTGTGGGAGATCTGGAGTCTAAACTAAGCCGAAGCCTGTACTATAGATCTCCAGGCCCCCCATTTAACAACATTATAACAACTGTCAACATGTGAAACACTTTTTATGTGTCTGTGTGATTGTGTGTATATGTGTGACAGGGTGTGTGTGTGTGTGTGTGTGGTGTGTGTGTGTGTGTGTGTGTGTGTGTGTGTGTATGTCTATGTGATGGTGTATACTGTATGGTGTGTACTAATTATAGTAATGTAATAGTGCAAAAGAAACCTCATTTTATGTTTGGACCTCAAGGATTTTTTCAGTTTCGGAGTAATTAAGGGTCTGCAACCATTTATAAATTTTATTTTTGCTTTCCATTATGGAATTATTGGAGAAAGGAATTATTTTATTAACTTTGTTTAACAACATAGCACCACGGTAAAGAAAAAATCTTTGTGCAAATGAGGTGTTCATAGCAGCCGTCTCACAAACCGCATGCTTTCTTCTAGTCTGAGCTATGTGTTTTCATACATGATAGATGTCTTCGAATGCCTACTTTTTTTGCATGTAAGTAGTAATTTGCAATATCAAATTAAATGTTGATGCTGTATTCCAGGAAAGAAGAGAATTGACTTGTTTACTACGTTAAACTGGTTGAAAGAAATAATGGGTTCATTAAGTACTTTGCATGTTAATCTTTACATGTGAAATTGCTCGTGCAGTACAATTTTCAATATGGTGTGCATGTTCCATGGTAACGTATTAAAGTCTTATAAATGAACGGAAAAGCAATCAAAATTGCAAATTCCAGCTACGATTAATAATCCGACTTCAAAAAACATATTTTAAATGGCGATTCAAAGAAAAAAGGAATACAGTAACCAAAAGTTTGACTCGTTAAAGTGACGAGAAAAAAAAGGGGCTGTAATTTTTTTCTTCTGATTATCACTAATTATTACGGGGTGACGGTCGTTTGCAAATTTCGGGGAGGGGGCGTTACGGTTCAATAACCTCAAATAGATCGACGCGTCGACGCCATCGCGATGATATTTTTATTTTTTCATACAAATGACGACAAATTTTATTTTTATTTTTTAGTACCCATTTTCTTGGCCGTTGAGTTTAATGTTGCATCGTCAGTTGTTTGTTGGGGAAAAATATGACAGTTGCAAAAGCTGCTTAGATAAAGAATCATATGATAAATATTTGTGTAAGTAATGCTTTTATGTTAGCGTAAATCTATGTATTTTATATGACAAGACATCATAGACAGATAATATAAATGCTATGAAATACAACTTCGATATTGATAAGATTCAATATTGATTATGAAATGCTTGCAAGCTACCAATAAGACCAAGATTTTGTAGAACTGAACTGAAACCTTAAAACATTACCTTAAAGAAACTACAAAAGCAAAATACACGACAATACAGTGATTGGCACAAAGAGCAAAGCGCCCACAATTTACTTCGAATGCAAAATGTTTATTCACTTTTCTTTCACCAACAACCGACCGATTCCTTATAAAAACAGAATTTTAAAATGCAAAGCCATCGTAAAATGCTTTCACGCAATATTTTGAAAGAAAACTCCTTTTCAAAGTGAGCACTTCAAACGGTTACTAGGAACCGTTCCGATAGGTATTCGTGTACCTAGTAAAAATATCGGAACAGGTTCGTGAAAGAATTTTTTCCGAGTATGGATTTATTTTTATGAGTATTTTTTGTTCGTACTTTTATTGTTTTTTATTTATTATTGCGCTCAAACTTCGCTAAGATTTGTGTAAGTACACAATAAGATGCGTTCAGTTCCTGTGTATGGAAAACCTTTTTCGCATAACCAAATATTTTTTTGTATCTACCTACTGTACATTAAAATAAATACCAAGACCAATAAAACTATATAGTTTTAGTTTGACAAGTGATCAAATCTCTTTATCGTTAAGTATAGAAAGTAGCATGAAGGTAATTATCCATTCTTGGGCTCTGCATTATTTGTGTACTAAATTAAAAACCGATTCAGTCATTTTGTCGTGAAATCGCAAAAGACAGAGTAACTGCGTTTATAATTAAGGATAATGATAACTTTGATTGAATTTCTCATCTAAAACTACTCAACATACTTACCTGCCTACCTACCCTCAAGTCTGCCAAATAAGGGCTCAATTGATGAATCACTGGCAACCCCCACTCAATAGGGTTGCTATATTATGTTTGCATTGTCATTTGATACTGAGAGAACTTAATGCAGTTGCTATGACGAATATTTGCGATTGCCACCCCTGGGCTGTGACGTTGTGAATTGTGGCACTGTTTGTATGTTTAGTATAAACAGTTGATAATGTCAAAATAATGCAGTTGACAGATTTTTAAAGCCCTCTTTATTTTTTCTAATGGTCTTTTGTTAGCAGTAACTTGTGTTTTGATTTGTGATTGACGTTTCTTTGTATTTTTTTTGGAAAATGAAGTGACTTGTCATGTATTTGGATAAGCTTTCAAGATTTTTTTTTTGACACATAAAATAATTTTAGTACAATGCATCATCCGCCAGCGGTTTTACCCGCGTGCAGTGGGACTACTTCACTTTCTCAGATAAAAAGTAGCTATACTATGATATGAGCGCATTCAAGCAAGGAAATAAATCCTCAATTGTATGATATCAAACTACTTTTACTACTATTTACTTGTTTATCATAACAATCTTTTCTTCACCGCTAAATTAACTCTATAAACCAACTACATATATGCCAAAAATCACTTCCAAACCCCCATAGTATCTGTGCTATATGGTACACCACCACATAGCATATATTTCATGAAAAGTGGCAAGTCATAAGCCGGTGTTAGTGTTTAATTCACTTAGCCGCGCGCCCCGGGCGCACCGACTGCAATAAAATTGCACCGGGGATTACAAAATGATGGAATTGAAAATTATATTGTGCCAACCCTGAATATGTAAGCCGCTTAAAACCGGTTTATAAACTGGATACTGATTGATTGGCTGTTGTACTTGTTTGTGAGATACAGAGGTGAAACTCTTTTCTTACATTTACTTATTATTTGGTATACTAAGTTCTGCGACAAGTTTTAGGTAACTTCTGTTGGTAACACCCTCATCCACCTCCGAGCCTTTTTCCCAACTATGTTGGGGTCGGCTTCCAGTATAACCAGTTCAGTTAACTAATTTGACTTTGACATTGTATTTGACATTAGCTGCCTTCATGGTATGATCCGCATTCTGAGGAAATTACTGCCACTCGTGTATAAAAAATACCCTATAATATTCGTTCTCAGGTTCTAGACTATCTGTGTACCTGTCTCTCTAAACTATCTGCGTGGCTATAGTTCAGCAGTTTTAGTATGAAAGGGTTAAACAGACAAACAAAGTTACTTTAAGAATTCGGCATATAGTATGAGTACAGTTACAGTGGATAAAAATAATGGTCTGTCAAAAATGGAGTGTCGTTCTTTTAGTAATATAAGAGTTTTCTTTTTAAGGATGTCAGTTAGAGTATACTTACTTGCAAACTGTAACTAGAGTGGTCAGTAGAAGTTTATTTACAGACCGGGTAATATTAAACCATTACTTTCTTCAACAACCTCCTTACATTTATTACTAAAACCTCGTAAAACAATACAAATAAACTCTAGAAAACTGAAAACAAAAGCCAACAAAACCTTCATATTATATTTCGAAGTACATATTCAGTTAAAAGTATATGGCAAAGTGGCTATCTAAAACCGCAGAGGGACGGCTGTTGTGGACCAACGATAATGATATTTACTCAGACTATATCCTTTTATTACGAAATAGGATATATCAATCACTTCCCACAAAGGAAATTAAGCTTTATGACGTTGAACATAAGGTTGGGTTTTCAACTGTTGATGATAAGGACAGTCTAGGTCATTCTTGCACCACTTGGCACTCTAAAGATTTCTCGAAGAAGGAACTCAACAATTTACTTGTTTGAAATTCATTCTGACGACTGAAGTTTGTTTAAAGAAGTAAATAAAAGTTTAATACTTTGGATTGGCGTCGAAATGTGAGATTCGTTGGAGCTTTTAGCACGAAACTGTCGTCCTGATAATAAGTGTTCGTGTGGATTTGTTTCGCTTTCAATTTGAAGAAGTTTTGTTTGGAATAAGTTGATGACAATGCAATTTTGTTAAAATAAAGCGAGATTTCATTGTTCTTTTCAGAATTTAAAGTAAAAATGAGCATTGAGTCACATTAATACAGGAAAATCTTCTAAGGACAAAATTGTCTTAAGCTGTGTTCATATGTACATAAATAGCACGGCATTAGTACCGATTTGTTAGTAATATTAACTTTTCTGTAGGCTGCTTTAGTAAAGAAATACAAATAACGTTAATCCTAGACAATCAAAAATAACATTTTCTAAGAAAAACTGTAAAACCTTACAGACATCCCCACATTTACCCAGCTATTCGAAATGCTATTACAAACTAAGCAAACACCCTTTCTAATTCCTACTACACTTACGTATTATTTATTTAAAAAGCTAACAGCGGCCGGTACGGCACACAAACCGGCTATTATCCCGTCACGAATCGGAACTGACGTTTGTGACGACGGCTAACGACTTCCGACTGACGTAAATGACGCTCTACGGTTGGTGCTATTCAAATTATGTGTGGGGACGGTTTTATAGGTAATGATGTATTTTGTTAAAGAAAAGTTTACATGAAATAATTTTTGTTTTATTTTCGGCATATATTTTGCTGTCACATAGCTTGGTGAAATCTGTACACCTTTTTTTCCTTTTGACTCTCTTAGATACTCTGAGATATTTCTTAGCATTAATTGTATATTGACGGCTATTATCCCGTCACGAATCGGAACTGACGTTTGTGACGACGGCTAACGACTTCCGACTGACGTAAATGACGTTCTACGGTTGGTACTATTCAAATTATGTGTAGGGACGGTTTTACAGGTAATGATGTATTTTTATAGGAATGGTATTAAAGAAAAGTTTATGTGAAAATAGTTTTCTTTTCTTAATCCGATTATTGTTTTTTTTTTTTTTAAGGATCGATTTCCAACGGATGAAACGGGACCCTATTACTAAGACTACAGTACGTCTGTCACCAATAGAATAATTTTCAATGATAATGTATTATTGTTACCGCTATATTATAACAACAAATACTAAAACCTATAATGCAATAAGTATTTTAGGGGCAAAAATTTTATATCACGTTTGTTGTACGGAAACACAACAATTTAATACATTTAATTGCTAGATGATTATGAGTGAATTCGGCAAATATGACTGGAAAGTCCCCACTTGAGCGTTGCACATTAAAGTTATTTTATAACAAAGAGAAGTACATCTAAAAACCAAGCACACACAACTTACAAATCCCTTTTTCATAGCTTTCAAACTCCTATATCATAAGGGTAGAAACACATGGCTCAGTTTCTTAAACATTTTTCTTTTAACGTATGCTAATGTCGGGATAACCGCCCACTGGCTGCAGCTTTGTTGTTATCAAACTATCTTGTTTGTTATTACCACGAAGGAAGGAAAAATAGCGGAGATGCCATAAGGAAGGTTAATCAGGCGTCTTTTTTTTATTTAAAAATCATCAAATAACCCCTCCAGCTGTGGGTTAGCAGCAGTGAGAGAGTGTCAGACTCTTACTGACTAAAAACCGTCGTGTTCAGTCGTAGGCCTTTTATGTACCAGGGCCGCGGTATCTCTTTCGAACAACCCGCAGCCCTGCGTTATGACATCTCCGCTAGACATTTTGTTCTCCATGGTTACCTACTACCCTTACGATTTGTTTTGCTAATACGAAAAATATTGGGAGTTTGCGAATTGTGTGTTTGAGTGGAAAATCGAATTTGGTTGGTATAATTTTGTTTAGGAGGCAATTAAGCATACGTAAATGTATGTCCGCATCGATGTATTATAAATTATATATATAATTATAAATAAGAAGGTACTTTATAAAATAAAAAATAAGCATTAATGCTATCTGCTTGTTAAATTGTATTAATATGTAGACAAGAATATTAATTTATAAATTTCAACGCTCATTCAAATACAAAAATCTTCATCAATAACCATTTATCACACAACATTAGATTTTTTTTTAAAAACAAAAGGCGGTTATACGTTTCACACACACATCCTTATAAATGACGTATAAAGGTTTGTATGTACCTCGATAATGTATTTACAACGTCCCCCTATCATACTCGTGTACCTAACTGAATGACAGGTGTTTATCATTAAAATATTTCAGTTGCAACGCTCAAGCAACTTCAGTGCGCTCGAACGACTCGCGACGACGTAGATATTATACCGACGAGTATTTTCTACGTAGATACCTAATAAAATTAATAACTTATGATAGGGAGTTGGGTAAAAATATTAATTTCGTTTTTTTTTGGAAAGTTTGATTTGCTTCAAAATTAATTAAGGTACATGGTTTGATAAAATAAAAATATTAAAACCACGCCTTTAAGTATAAATTCATCAGTATACACTTATACTTATTTGTTGTTTTTCAGGCTCAAATTAAAAATAACTGATACTAACATATAGCAAAATCGGTTAGTTAACGTAGGTATTGTTAGCAGTTAATGATATCTCTGTCTGTCTATCGCTTTTCGTGTCAAATAGGTATTGAAAACATTAAAATATAATTACACACGTACTGTAGGACTTGTGAAAGGACAAATGCTTTTTGCTCGGTTGCGCAAAGTGGACCTTGGTAAAACCTCGGGAACGGCTAGTGGAAATAATTTAAAATACGTCAAGCTCCAAGTTTTCGTGTCGTCTACGTCCCAACAAACACAGTTTTATTATGCGGTATCTCTTTTTAACGCAATATTGAGTATTTCAAGTCGGTTCCTTTTGAAATTTTTTCGAGTGTGAAATTCGCTTTCATTCCATTTACTTTCGACTTAATGAAATTTTCGATACAAAACGTTTAAGGGGAACGGTATTGGGCTATTATGAAAAATATATTAATCATTCTAATTTATGCAATTAATTTCTAAGTTTTTTTTTCCTGATTGGAAAGAAGGGGGATATTTGGACGAAATCATTTTTTGATGCCGAATTTTATTTGCAATCATTATAAGACGATACCTATTTACTAATAATTTTCCTTCGTTCCTCTTGAAAAAATCACAGTCTACAAATGTATATCGTTTATTATTTTTCTGTACCTATCGACTATCAAACCGCCTAAAGCTAGATTCATTTATTAAAAGCAGGGGTGACCAACTCGTTCTAGCACCCCTTACATTGTAATCTTGTCGATGTCCCGAGGCGATCGATTTCCTTTGTAGATTGAAATGGTAAACAAAGATATTGGCATTTTTTGCAGTTTCTTGTATTAGAAGAACTTCCTCTTTTTTATGTGGGGGATATTAACGGATTTGTTGCTTATTTAAATAGTAAATAAAAGATTTTGTTTATGTGTTTCGGCGGTTTTCATAATGTGTCTTATCTGTGGTTTGTTTTAATTGAATTATATGTAAAAGTAAGCACCTTAATGCTCAATCCTTCTCCGTGTGAGAGTAGGCTTATGCCCAGCAGTGGGACGATAAAAAGGCTGTTACAGTAAAAGTAAGTACCTAATGCTTCGTAAAAATACCACTTTTTCCTTCGTTAATATAAACCCCGAATACCATACTTATGGTTTACTTTAATTACTTTATGTCGAGATATTTTTGGTTAGCTCCTTTGCTGATTATTTTGCGTCCAATAAAAAAATATCTCTCACTAATTCTCGCACTCCAAGGTCCCTTCTAAAATCATCTTAATCGCAAAAACAAGAAAGCAAAACAATATGTATCAAATGACGATGTTCTGCATCCAATTACTGAGCTAACAAATAAGGAGGTAGAATGAGAGGCAATCCCGGGACTAAACAACGGAACCAATTTTGGGCTCCGATCCGTGTTTGTCAAAGTGCTTCCTTCGACTACTAAGGGTTTACGATGTAAATAAGTTTTTGTTAAGTGGATTTGTGAATTTTGTGAGTTGAGTTTTGGTGGTGAAGATGGGTTCGTGGTGACAAGTGATATGTTTGAGGAAGAAAGTCTGTGTCAAGTAGAACTAAAGCATGCGAAAGGATAGCACACGTTGTCCAAAGTGTTACTTTATGGGACATCAGTAAAAGTGAAAAGGAAGATGAGAGAATAATTGACAGTCCTACTAGGTCACATTATAATCGATATTGTAGTTCATTATTATCAATATTGTAGATATTGTATCGATAGTTAGTTAGTAGCTTATCAGTTGTGTGTAAAGACGGTGTGTGTAATTAAAAATCAAGCCCTAAAAATGTAGCAACTCTTACACAGTCTCCAACAAAAACCGATTACGAAAATCGAATCGACTTCTAATCGAGAAAGCCCGGTAATCGTTTAGACGCAAGGTACGAGAAGCCTGAGCCCAACGCGGCTCTTTGAAACTAAAAACCGGAAATTGCGTCGCGTCGCCTTGTCTTCCCTCAATGCCTAGACGCAGAACATCTTCATTAGTGGCATAAATTAAAACGCTTTGCCGCGATATAAGAGGAAATATTTCGCGCGGTTATTGCTTTGGAAATTCTATTGTAACGTGGGTCCTTTTTCTTTTAAACTTTGAAGCAAAATAGGTGTGTAATGGGTTTCACAAACTGTTTAGGTTCCAAATAGATGGTCCGGTTTGTGTTATTTTATTTACTTCAATTTTAAAGGCTTTACAACTGTCTTTTTTCTCTTCTTATTATTGTCTAGGATTAGTGATTTTGGATGGCTGTCTTCCCTCAATGCCTAGACGCAGAACATCTTCATTAGTGGCATAAATTAAAACGCTTTGCCACGATATAAGAGGAAATATTTCACGCGGTTATTGCTTTGGAAATTCTATTGTCGCGGCTAGTGTTGTGGGTCCTTTTTTTAGTGGTTTATGTCCTTTTTCTTGGTGTTTTTAATCTTTAAAGCAAAAGTGGGTTGAAATGAGTTTTACAACATGTTTAGGGTTCAAAGTAAATGGTTGGGGTTTTCTCTCCTTCTTTTCAATTAGTGTTAGTTATTTTGGAAAGTTGTCTTCTCTCAAAGTAGAGGTGAAATGAGTTTCACAACATGTTTAGATAAATGGTCTGGTCGAATATAGGTTTCTTTGTAACGGTGTTACTCTTATTTACTTTTTCTCAATTTTGAAGGCATTACAAATGTGTGTGTTATCTCCTTCTTATTGTCCAGTATTATTTATTCTGTATCTTTGTCTTCCTTCACGGCTTAGATGAATTTCTTCATTGAAGTCAAATTAAGAAGATCTGCAACAATTAAAGAGAAAATATTTGTTTTTTTTGTTCATGATTTTTCAGTCCCATCTTATGTATTTTCTTTGGGCACAACGAAATATTTAAGTGGTGATAAACACCGTACAGAAAAGGCTTTTATTTTCTCTTGTAATTATTTAAATTTAAAAAACAACTGAACCCACCACGACCTCCAATTAACATACATTCAAGCACAAAATGAATTAAACCAAAGACTCAAGCAAAAAATCCAAAGAAAAATCCACGCTGCAAATTTTTGCAAGCAAAGTGCAATATTCCGTCTATTCTTAAAACAAACAGGGAACGCGGAATGGAATTAAAATTTCCATCAGAATTGTTTGTGTAGGCTAGACAGGAGACGGTGAGGGAAGCCTGATGGTACCCTGGTAGTACATCACTGTCAGCACTTTTATACTATATAATATGGCTGCTCAAAAATATGGTCGAGAGTTTTGAAGCTAGTGAGAAAAGCAGCGAAGGTAGCGCCATCTTTAGAAATGGTCGCTCTAATGTTATTCGGTTTATGTGACTGGCTAGAGTTGTACTAGAGCTGTAAACTTTAAGTCGGTTAATATTTTGTTTGAGGTCATACATCACTATCAAGATAAATCGTAATACGCACATTATTATAAAGAAGACGGAAAGCAGACGAAAACCTTTGAATCAATTTTTGGCAACCATCGGGCCGACTATTTAGTCTGCAGTGTACTCCAAAGCTATAAAAAAAGATTACCATGAAAATCAAAGCAATTGCCTCAATCAGCCAATCAGCCATTCACAATCTATCCAAAATGTATCAGTCCCTATTATCATATCCTATTTCTGTTACAAAATCATATCAGTTTCGTTCGTATCATTCCAAGGAAAAACGTTTTATCAATCGAGGGTAATTGACTGATTTATCGAAAGGTTAGGGCTCCCACCCACTTCCTGACACGCAATATTTAACATTGGCCCAATAGTTGGCCACAGATATTCGTCACGAAAAAAATTGTCAGTTTACTCGAGAAAAAAATACTCGAGAACTCGTCAAAGTTTTAATGAAATTAGTTTTCAAGTTAGAAAATAGCACAGTTTTATAACTTGCAATGAGACCACCCTTTAAGTTGCGTCGTCAGCGAACGATGTTCATAAGGTTGAATTTTGCATGCTCTAGTCTCCGTGTTCTCTTGTCGTACGTTTTGTGAAAGAAAAATGTGGTAAGCAATTCTGAGCTTAGTGTTTTGCTGTCTGACAAATGTTTGTGCATAATGGTGAGACTTTAGCAATTTTAATTTTCTGAGTTACGCGTTGATGACGTCTTGGCCCATTTTCTAGAGACTACAAGATGGATGCCAACGTATCTACCTAGGTATATATCTTAAAGTTTCGTCAAATGCTTGCAGTACTCTACTTCGTTTACCTGTTCTGCAGACATAAAGGAGATTATCAAGTCACACAGAGCTTTAAAACTTTACCGATGTTTTTTTTTTTACTTTAGTCTAAGACGTTCACCGACAATACAATAAAAATTCATAGTTGTTTTAAGAAAACTGATGTTTACCTTGTCAGTGAAAAGGGCATTAGGCATTTACATTCCCATTTCTGGGCCTTCATTATATTTTTCATAACCCATAAGCGATGAAAGAATCTCATTTCAGCATCAAAAAAACTTAACAAAAATGCTCCCGTTGAAAAGCGTGCCAAATTAACAGGATTGCTGCGAAGTGGTATAAAGAGATAATCGTCGGGTTACAACGCTATCTGGACAATCTCAATTTGCTTAAACAGCTCTATTGCGTATAGCGGTTCGCCAGTTACTACCTATGTTTAAGGATACAATGTGCATTATATTTTTTTTTGACACGATTTTCTTATCTGATATGGTGGTAACAAAGTCTTTAATAGTAGATTTGGTTTAGTAGTAGACTAAAAATGGAGCTGTAATTTTAAAAGGAATGTCAATTAAATAATACTAAAAATAATAAAAACATGAAGTGATTGGATTGATGGAGTTTCTGGCCGGTTCTCCAAAAAAAACCACTATTTGAAACCGTGAACATAGGTATTTGTAATAGGTAGTAGTAATGAATAACAAATAAAAACCTTTGACATTAACATGAATCAAAATTAAGCCTCTAAACTCTGAAATTGTTCTAATCATGAAATACCAAACAGTTTCCTACAAATTCATAGACGTTAAATCAACAGAACAAAAACTAAATTAGCATACATTACGTCGAGAATGCACAGTTTTAACTTTTAAAGAACAATGCAGTCTCCGAAGTAATTTCCTTTTCTTTTAAAACTGCGTTTAAATGTATTAAAAGAAACATTACTTGAGAAAAACGGAACTACTTCTTAGAAATGGTACCATTTTTTTTTAACTAACGTTGTTTTGAAGATTGTTTTAAGGCCACCAAGAAATATTTTTGTTTGCACGAAAAAGTTCTCTGGTTGAAAGACCAAGTTCAAGACCATTTCTTTAGTTCATAGGGTATTTCTTGACCTTCATTCTTCTTGATTTTCTTTTTAATTAAACTTGATAACATCCATCTACAAACATTCGTCCAGGCTCATAAAACAATTTCAAAATAAACCGACTACAATACTTTCCTAAAACCTAGGTGTGACAAATACTATGGCGAAAACTACATCAAAATCGGTTTAGCCTAACATGAGATACTTACATACAAACAACATACATACCTACACATAGTCAAACTAAGAACCTTCTTTTTTGAAGTCGGCTAAAAATACAATTCACGTGTGGTTTAATTAACGACATATATTACATTTAACACTGTCATATGGCTTTGATATTAGATCTATTCACATGCTTTGTTATGAAGTCCTAACAGGCGTTATTAGAATTCCAATAACCAATACATGTATTGGAATTCAACAAACATCAGTATTACATTTACACAGTACCGATATAGGCCTGTAATCGATATTCATTCGAATTATATTTAGTAGTGATGGATTCGATTACGTAAATTGTATCGATTAAAGTCGCATATTTATTTACAATACTGATCATTCCGAAATTTGGATATTTTAATCCGCATGTCACAATTAGTAATACTTTCTAAAGCGTTTCACATAACCCATACATATTATAATAGCTTGCACCCACAAAAAGGACCTTGTTTTCATAATATGCTCGATATGTCGGTATTTTCACAACACTAACCTGTCACATACGATTCGAATTGAGACGTTCTATTTTTAAACTCGCAAACACTTCAAATTCAAATAAAGAACTGAAGCACCTTAGAGGCAATATAACGGTGCTACAAGACAACACAAACGATCATCATATCCAGCCATTAACATAAATGAAAGAGCCAGCGAATAATAAAATTACTTTTGTTTTCTTAATGTTGGCAAACTTTCTACTGGATTTGTTTGAGCGGACTCCGTGAATTGTTATTAAAATTCGTACGAAAACGCCGGTGAAGTTTTTGCGCTAAAAGGATTGGATGTGGATGTAAAAAGGTTTGATGTTATGCTCGTTTTGTTTAGTCTATGGTCTGTTTTGAGTGCATATAATTTTTATAAAGAGGTTGGATATCGTAGGTTGTGTAGTGGGTCGCGTTATGTAGTGCTTGAAAAAAGTAGTTTGGTAGTTTGATATGAGTGTGTGACAAAACTACACAATAAGTAAAACATTTTCCTTTCAAATTGTAGTGACCAGTGGCGACATAATTTACTTTTAAACCATACCTCCTATTCCAGTTTATTGCCGACATTTTCAATGACGTGCCAACTAGAATAAGACCTTTTACACAAAAAATAAAAACTGTCCGTTCTTTGACGTGTCTTAAAAAGGTCGTAATATAATACTTTCTGGAATGCAGATTATGTTAGGATGCTCAAAGTGGGTCACGTTTGACTTTTATTAGTTCACGCCTTGATGTCGAGTTTCTCCTGTATTTTAATGGAAAGCTCGCTAATTAGTTGGCCGGTTCTTGAAGTTTGAAGGATCTTGTCTAGGAAGAGAGTTATTATATTTTTGAGTTCTGATGCTAACCTTTTCTACCGTCTTTTGGATAGCTCGTTAATACCTATGTGAGTTACGGTTGACATTTATGAACTTTGGCAATTTTTGCGGGTAGGAAGCTAGAAATTCGGAACCTTTCCATGAGGAATCGAGTTGCTCAGGTAAATGAGTTGAGGTCAAATAGGCGATCACTTCATGTAAATCATTGATACGCAGCTGCTCGTCTCGTTTAGACTGGAAGCCAACCTCTACATAATTAAGAAAAAATGAAGCAGATGATGATGATGCTCACATTACCAGCCATTCCTCTTCATTCAATTTTACAGAACACATTGACCTTAATCACATCCCTCCTTAACACTACTTAACAAAATACCCTTATCTTCACCATCCAAAATCATAATTACTTCAACATTACATGGACCCCAACCGCCAAGTCGCAAACTTGGCAGCTTAAGCCCAAATCTTGGCACGCTGTCAAACGAAGCTATCTTGCCTGTAATTTGAACAGGATTGAAATGTAAATGTAATGGAATGCAAATGAATACAATTAATTGGGTGTTATAGCCCACCATTGGGGTTTGGGCGAGTCCATTAATTAAATAGTGTTCGATGTTCTAGAGTTCGGACCTAGGGTTCGATTGTGATACCTAGATGGATGGCGGAAAATTTTGCGTAGTTTGAACTGTTTTGAAAATGGAATGTGACAAATTCAAAGAGATTCGGTACTGAATAATATATGTTGATAATAAAGACAAAAGACGGCATTACAGTGTGTTAGTCGGCTTATAATTTTTACCTTCACGTAGACACAGATTACAAAATATTTACTACACCTACATAATACCTACTTACAAATGAATAATTTATCCTTACATGGTTTTCATTTCAATACACATATTCACTAAATATATAATTTTATCTCAGTATATAACATCGTATTTTTATAAAATAACGGAATATCTGTTTGGAGTCACACTGTCATACTATTTTTTAAAGCTTTCACTTCTAAAAATTCTTATACGCCATTACAAAATTTATAAAGTAATAAAACTCATTAATGCATCCCCATTACTTCCATGTAGACGTAATTTGCTGACGCTGAAAGACTCGGTGTGTATCAGCAGTTTTCATGCAAATTTCAGGAGAAAGAGTCAACAGGGGGGAATTGATTGATGTCGTAAACAAACAGTTGTGAAATAACCGTAGACTGCAGTGTATGCGATTGAGTAGTTAAAATTATGTAATTATAACATTTTTATGGCAAAAGCAGAAAATATTTTTTTTTTCTTTATTTAAGAATTGACCAACTCCGAATTCACACTGGTATAACAACTTAAACTAGGTGGTTTTAAGCGTGTCTTCAGAGTCTAGGCTTTGCGTTAACACGTCATTCACACATTTATTCATTCTAAAGTCAGAAAGCCATCGGGCAGTTGTTATGTGAGCCACAATATGAAACCACTTAAACCTAAATGCAATTTAACTACCATTTGTACCAAGCGGGAAAATAACTAGGAAAATAAAATATTAAAATAGTACAACAATATTCTAATACTTACAATTTTATTAAACTTTCAAATAAACTAGTTACTCGATATTATTAGTTACTGAAATCCACAACTCAATTAAACTTTAAACGCTCTTAACAGAACACCTTGCTTGATAGTTTCCTTTAGATTAAGTTACATACGAAATTCGACCCTAACTCCTAATCATTAAGGTATAAATTGGATGAAAATCAAAACGTAGATGGAAAATATTTTTATTCCTACTGGCAATAAAGGTAAAAAGTTTACCGACAAACTTGAAGTTTTTGGAATTAGGAATCGAAATCGGATAGTTTAGTAGATACCTGCTCTTAATACGGCTGAATTAAATTCAAGCGTTTAGCTTACCTTGCTAAATCGGATAGCATATAATTTGAGCTTTGAGATTCAAGAGCGTAAAGAAATTTGAAAATAATTCAAAGGATAAACGACTGCGATCGTAGCATATAGTTTGTGATGTTAAATTAAGATATTAAGTATTTAACTAAGGCTTGTATTATCAATGTGTGATAAGATGTGGATAGGTTTTTATCAAAGTGCGCGGTATTATGACCTTTGGAACGCACGTTTTATTACAAAATTTTAGCCGCTTTCCCGCAGTTTCACTCGCACCTATGCAACTCGGGAAGAGTGTACTCTCCAACAATGCAAGAATTTTTCAATTCGGTTCTGTAGTTTCGGATCCTTTTGGGTATGAAAAAACAAAAGATTTTTCCTTTGTATTATTGGACTAGGTTTTGCTATCACACATTATAATGGCGCTTATTAATAAATAGATTGATATAAATGTACCTACGTTTTAGAATAGAGTTAACAGTCATTAACAGAGCTCGCAAAATGTCGGCATACTTCAAATGTAATTAAATATTCTACATATAAGCTGTTGCCTTGGCAGCGGAACTGCTCTTTAAAATAAGGTTGGGGTGCCAGTGTTAGCGAGAAATCAAATAATTGGATAAACTTGAAAATAATTCTGTCATATGTTTGTTGTAAATAAATAAAACTGAAATTAGAGAAAGGTCTGAATTATTTTGAAAGTTTGTTTGTATATGAATGCAAGAATTATTGCAAGTATAAAAAAATGCGGATTGATAAGAACTGACTGTTTTCTATTTGGAATATCAATGTATCAATAATCAAAAAATCATGAGGTTATCGATATCGAGGTTATAAATATTATAGTACATTCTCTCATTCTGGTTCCTATACTGTACTATTTCAATTTTATATTTTATGTACCTATCATACGTAAAACTAAAATTTACATAAGAATTCTGTTCAACCTGCAAGGGAAGACAAGCGTAATAAATAAGATTTATTGTTTAATACGCACGAAGAGTAAACACGCATCTGAACGCGTCCGTTAGATAAATGTATTGGAAACGAATACAATAAAAAAACATTCTATATGTACAATACGTCCTTATATCCAATACTAGCCTCTGCCAGCCGTTTCACTCGCCTTCCGTGAAAAACATGTCCAAGAAACCGGTAAAAAGCAGCTTACAGCCTTCCTCAATAAGTGGGCTATCTAAGACTGAAATAATTTTTCAAAGCGCAGCAGTAGTTCCTGAGATTTCAGAGTTCAAATAAACAAACTCTTTAGCTTTGTAACATTAGTATATATTTTAATTCATTAAGAAAAATACACATTTGGCCTCTGTTAAATTGGAATCTTAACAACATTATCTCTGAAAGTTCTCATTTTAATGTATACGTTTCACGTTTAAGCAATTACGCCTAGTTATTATTAATTAAGATACCCTCTTTAATTGGTACCCGACCCGAACGTCGTCAAATCCATTTCTAGCAATTCATGTAATTTGTCATTAATTTGCGTCGAATTTAATTATTATGTATTACAGTGAGCACGAAATAGTTGTTTGCGTAAATTATTCACATTTCTCATTAATATTGCGTGGAAATTACGTTGGGGCTCGAATCAAAAGGGCTCTGTTAGTGTGATATTTAGTTCAGTGGTACATTGTAATTTGTAATGGTATTTTGTTACTATTAAGTTCCTTGTGTAAAGGAATAATGTCTTCTTCTCCAGAGAAGAAGGATAAATATACCTATATTGTAACTTATACATGATACATATTTAACATTTAAACTCTTGATTAAATTAATGGTTCAGTTGATTAAATAATTTTATTGTTTTTGAAAAGATTTTATTTATAAAATGTGTTGTTGAATAAAAAGTCATAATTGTCTTAAAAGTATATCTTTAGTTGAATACCTACTTTATTTAAAAAGGCTCACTTAATGTTTTTTTTATATTATAGATAGTTGCATGAACATTACATTATGTTCATTAGGTCAGCAACAGGTTTTCTGAACCTGGTTGAATACCTGAACCCAAAATGATACATGATAATGTTAGGCATTTCCCAAAGTAACTGACACCACCATGTGACGACAACATGATATCCTAACGAACATCAGATATGTAATTGAAAGTAGCTGAACACTGTTAATTTCGCGTCGAGTTCGGTTATAAGTTCCAAGAGTAATCTTCAAAAGTCCTGCATTAAAACCTTCCTATGTTCTTTCTCAAGGTCAACTCTATCTCTGTACCAAATTTTATTAAAATCAGTTCAGTGGTTTAGACGTGAAAGCGTAACAGACAGACGGACAGACTTACAGACAGAGTTACTTTCGCATTCATAATATTAGTAGGGATTCAATAATTCAAGTACTTCCTAACTGTCAATGTGTTATAGACTTTGGTTGAGTCTTACCTAGGGATATTGGTTTGACCAGGGAACCGAGATCAGAGGCAGTCACTCCTTGTGAAACACTGTTACTCAGCTGCATCAGATTAGATGGAAGCCGACCCCAATTTAGTTGGGACACGTTATTCACATAGTATGTATGTGTGGGTAGGTATGTAGACTTTTGTTGCTTACTATACATAATAATGTCGAGTAAAACAATTTTAGTTCTGACATCTTATGTTAGCTTTATTTCAAAGTGAATCTCATTTTGAATTTCCAAGACCACAAAAGTAGCTTATATTATCAAAATATACATACATATATACCACATTTTCCAGTATTTCGAAATTAATCTTCAGAGTAAGTTGATATGTGTCTAGACATTCTAGAAACTGTTTAAGATTACTAAAACATCATATAATTCTAGGCTTTGTCATGTTAAGTCTAGATATGTTTATTGTACTACAAAGAACTGTTCTAGGAATTACATCTTCAAGCCCTAAGTTAAAACATAATGTAACAAAGTTAGCAAGTTTAAGGCTAAGGTCTCAATGAAATTAAATACTAAAGTCTTTACTTCTAGGCTTCAAATACAGATACATTTAAACCTGATTAAAAGTATTGGTAAGTTTATTAAGGTTACAGTACCTATGCTTTCGTCAAATAATTTAGCTGATCTGAAGTAAGCTACTTATATTTCACACATTAAGGCGTCGAATCGACTTTGAAAATAAAACTTATTTAACAAAAAACAATAATCGCTTGTCTGCATGTTTAGCTAATATACTTCGATCAAGAATATACCTATCACATAAAAAAGTAGGTAACTCTGGGGAAAGACACACGGACAGTGTTATCCCAGAGTGAAACAGCAAGAAATATAAACTGTGAAATAACCTAAATAGCTCCCTTAGGACCAATAACACCTTATCCCAACATTTACCTGTTGAACAAACCCAAAACTATTATATTACAAGTTATCCTCGTTACAACCCCATACCGCTCATTGTTAACAATATAATCACATAGGGATTCATTTGCTCGAGTTACGAGCTATAAATAATAACACCCTTGTCAAAGTAACCCGGCTCTAAGCCTTAGATTGAGATGGTTTATACAATGTTGTGTTACGGTAAATAATGTTTGTGGTCCGATGATTTTATCGGTAGTCTATACTAAATAGGAGGAAACACAACACAACACGGTTTTGTTTGTTTGAACACATGGCTTCGAAACTACTGTACCGGTTTGAAAGTTCTTTCACTGTTAGAAAGCTGCACTCTACCCGAGTAACATAGGCTATATTTAATTCCGGTACGGGCAGTAGTTCCCACGGGACGCAAGTGAAACAGTGGCAAATTGGGTCAGTAATTTAGCAAAAGGTTTATATGATGAGGATGATGCAAACCTATCACCACTCATATTAAACCCTAAGTTGAAGAATAAACAAAATACATAGAAGTGAAATAATAGCAGCTGTAAGTGCTTAGAAACACAACTTAGAAACACTAAAGACTTAATTACTTGCTTCGGAGAACAATTTATCTAGACAAAGCTATAGTCTTGTGAAAATTTGAGGCGTTTACTGCGAGCAAGAACAATAGTTTAACCACAGAGATGGCGGATTATTGTCCTGACGAATTCTCCTGCTTGGATTACCAAGAAGAATAACAGAAGAAAGCGTTGAACCCAATAAAATTTGTCCTGATAAGATGGGCACCCATCCACGGATCGACCGTGCCAAGCGTTGCTTAACTTTATAGTTGATCGTACTATCCAAAAAAGCCACATTACCAGGGTAGACGGAAGACGCTGGACGCAGGTCGCCTCCAACAGGTATCTGTGGAGATCTAAAGAGAAGGCCTATGTTCAGCAGTGGACGTCCTATGGCTGAGACGATGATGATGATGATGACACAGGCTATATTTTATTTGAGAGTAGCAAGTAGAATCTCGATCCAATCCAATTAAATATGAATGAAGAAAATATTATCTATTAATAGTCTAGAAACTGTTCTACAATAAAGATGTTTTAGGTTTCTTGACTGTCCATTCATAATGGTCAGATTTAAGATAAAAAAATTGTAAAAGTAAGTAATAAGTAGGCGATATTTATAGTTCATATTAAATTAAAACAGATATAAAATTAAGTTAAAGCGCACATTAGTCGGACATAACATTGGAACTCGTTAGTGTCCCGGCACCAAAGAATAAAGTATAAAATCACAAATCTACCCACCCGTGGTACACAATAAAACCGTTTCGGGAATGAGGGAGAATATTCTCAAAAACACTCGTAATTTATATATAACTAGCTTTCGCCCGCGGTTTCACCCGCGTCCCGTAGACGGATGGTGACAAAAACTTGAAACCTTCTCCCGGGTCTAAGTTCCCTCCCCTCTAATTTTCAGCCAAATCGGTCAAGCCGTTTCCATGGTATGTCGCGACAACGGAAAGCGGCTTTCAGTTTTATAAATATATAACCTATATTTCTTGAAGCCTTATTTTACCTATTATCCTTATTTTTACCTTATTTTACCTTTTTGCATAACTTTCACTTAAGTAAAAAACTGATATCTAGGTACCTACTAACTACATTACTATTACCTACTACTACTGATAAAACAACATTTCACTACATAGACCGTAAATAAATTGAAAAACTAGTAATTGAAATTATTTCAAAACAGACAAAAATAGTAGTAAGTATACAAATAAATGGAAACATTTTGTAAATATTCGGCAAAAATGAACCTTACAAAAAAACTGTTGTTACCAATTAAGTAATACTGTAAAACAAGTTTTCATTTACTGGTATTTAATACGTTTCCATCGTAGCATGTCGATATATTTCAACCGTGCGTTCAATTCCATATTTTATATGCAAAATCTCCGATAAAATTGAAATTTTAGAGGTGTGAAATGTTTGCAGAACGCAATGGTATTTATTTAGGTGATTGCAGGGCAAATGAATTTTTATTTTGAGTTTTATTATCATGCAATTTTCGTTGAATATACAAAAAGTAATAGTGACGTAGTTTGATATCATATTTTTCCAATTAGTTACAGCCTATTTATCGTCCCACTGCTGGGCACAGGCCTCCTCTCACACGGAGAAGGATTGAGCATTAATCAGTAGTCGTGGTGGCAGTGTAGTCGTGGTGGCCTAGTGGGCAAAGAACGACCTCTCGAGTATGAGGGCGCGGGTTCGAAACCAGGTCAGGCAAGTACCAATGCAACTTTTCTAAGTTTGTATGTACTTTCTAAGTATATCTTAGACACCAGTGGCTGATAAAAAGGTGAAGGAAAACATCTTGAGGAAACCTGGACTATATTTTTCCAATTATCAGAGAAAATATATAAACGTCTGTATTTTTTTTGTTTTGGTTTCCATTTGGTTACAAAAATGTTAATTAAAAATGTATGGGTATAAACTTATCATAAATACAAATAAATTATTTTCTGTGTTTATTAAAAGTAATTGTTTCATATCGATGCAGTGAAAACAATAATTCTAGTTTCAATTTAAGTTTTCGAATTCATATCGAATTTTAACATTAAATATTGAGTAGTTTAGAATAAGGACCTACCGCAATCTCCGACTGTATTTCCACTTTTATTTGAGGATAAAAGCAAAATTTGGACAGCCTCCAAATTAACTCTTAAGCCAACGACGCTATTATATGCATCAAAACTAATACCCACTGCATTTAGAGATAACTGAATTTCGTGTTTAGTTTTTGGACTAAAATTACACTTCAAGAATTCTTATGGGACGATATTTACTTGTATGTAAAACATATCATTTACTTAGATTACCAAACCTTCAACCAACTTTTCTAAGTTTGTATGTACTTTCTAAGTATATCTTAGACACCATTGGCTGTGTTTCGGATGGCACGTTAAACTGTAGGTCCCGGCTGTCATTGAACATCCTTGGCAGTCGTTACGGGTAGTCAGAAGCCAGTAAGTCTGACACCAGTCTAACCATGGGGTATCGGGTTGCCCGGGTTACTGGGTTGAGGAGGTCAGATAGGCAGTCGCTTCTTGTAAAGCACGGGTACTCAGCTGAATCCGGTTAGACTGGAAGCCGACCCCAACATGATTGGGAAAAGGCTCGGAGGATGATGACCAAACCTTCAACCACAAGCTACAGTGAGTAAAAGTTTTCCAAACATAGTATGCCTTATGAGACATTTTCCAAATTTTTAATAATACCTAAATATTATTTACCTAATAAATTATAAGCAAGAATTTTCGAGCGGTAATTCCTTTGAGCATTACTTTTATTTTATTTACAAATAAAATAACAAAAAATATTGTCATAGATTAAATAATTTTGGATTTTACAGATGAAGTAATTTTTTTTATAACAGCAATAATATTTTGTTAAATAAAATAGGAAGCTAGGTTTTATTCTGTTTTCTCCGCTGAAGTAAGCTGAGTAAAGTGCCAACCACACACGTTTCACCAGTAAACTTTAGGACCCATTTAGCAAAGACGATACATTTCCCGCCAAGTAAATACATGCACACTCAGTTTTTACAGGCAAAGGTATTTCAGGAATAAAACTGTAGCAAATAAAGCCAAACACAAATGATTTTGATTTTAAATTAAATTAATTCTATAGGTATATAATTATTTTGTTGAAATATGAAACTTGTTAAATACAGTATAGAAACATTTACGAAGTAATTTTCCTATAAAACGGGTTTCCCAAATGAAACGTTCGTTTGATCATAAGCTTGCATGCCATATGGACTAATGAAGCGGTCACATAGACTAGCCGTTAACCCCGATACGAGCAATTTACGACCTATAATTATCTAATACAGTGATTCTCAACATTAACTCTCTTAATTCTTAAAAAAGGCCACGAAAACGAATTACAACTATGGAGAAGGTAAATATTCCTCAGTAGAAAGAGCTTTATTTTTTACCCAACTGCGAGAAATTGAAGGTCTTTTACCTATTAATCAAGCTTTCAGTGAGATTGTATTATATAATAAAATCCATTGTGTTTTCTAGATTAACAAGTAAACGTAGAAAAAAAACGTTTAAAAACGTAAAACGTGAACGATTGGGTTTAATAAATTAAATTGGCCCATATGATTCATGAAATAAGCAAATCTAAGAAAGGTTTCGATACTATATAGCTAACTGTTCGTCCTTCGTGGTTACTCCGTAAATTTACATACATGCATTTACATATTTCTTAAAAATAATATTATAAAGATCCATTAGTCAACATAACAGAACACTTATAAATAAGGGTGACCATAAAATTCGGCACCCCACTCCAACTTTAACACATGCAAATTTTAATACACTCTTAACATAAAACTTTGAGTACCTAATCTAATCGATATGATGAACGTAAAATGATTGATTCGGCTATCGCGTGCGCCGATGATTGGGCTAGCCGATTGATGAAACAATGTTCATTGTCCATCGCTTGCATTGTTGGACAAACATAGTAATAAATCAATCAAACTCGCTTTGGACGCTGTAATTGCGTGCAAGTTGTAAGCTTTCGCGGTTATAAGAAGGCGATGGTTAGGGCGTTTTGTTTGCAGTTAGTAACGTATTTTAATGGGTTAAAGAAGGATCAAAAATTGATATTAATGTCTATAATTAATAACACAGGAATAAATATAATTATGTTGTTACATGAAATTTGAAATACATATTTTCAGGGTATATTTTTGATGTGATAAATAACTGTCCATTTACCTTATGTATGTTCGTTGAAAACTGCGGAATATTTTTAGAACATTATTTTTTCAAGTCATTATCAGTTTTTTACCCCTATTTCGAGACTTCGTTAGACTTATGTAAGAAAGCTAAATATTTTGCTTGTTTGTTTGAACGAAGGAAAGAAGGAAGGTCCCACTACGCGGGATGTTTCCCATGGAGAAACTGCTGGCAGAAGCCATTACTGATAAACGTCCTTAAAATGTCTAATCCTTCATTTCTCATCACTTGCACCACACATTAACATCACGTGTCCAGTAATCCCGGCGTGGTGCGACAACCATTGACAGGATTACGTGCATCGGACCGTACTACAGCGGTATTAGGAGACAAATAAGTATTAGCCCAGTCTAGTCTGCGCCCGTCATTATATCGGGGGTTAATGAGCTTTATTGGTTGAAGTTTATCCAATTTAATTTAAGGGATTTGGAAATTTTCATCGTCAAAGGTCGAGATGAGAACTTCATTACAAAATGTGTCTAAACCTACCAGTCTTCAAAAGTGGTATCGGGTTGCCTGGGTTGAGGAGGTCAGATAGGCAGTTGCTCCAGGTAAAATTCTTTCACTCAGCTGCATCTGCAAAACTGGTAGGTAACCTACATAATAGAGAAAAAGCAAGGCAGATGATGATGACTCCAATATAAATCTGACTCCATTGACGTTACGTGCATCGGACCGTACTACAGCGGTATTAGGAGACAAATAAGTATTAGCTCAGTCTAGTCTGCGCCCGTCATTATATCGGGGGGTTAATGAGCTTTACTAACTGCAAAATTGGTTGAAGATTATGCAATTTAATTTAGGGGATTTGGAAATTTTCAACGTCAAAGGTTGAGATGAGAACTTCATTACAAAATGTGTCTAAACCTACCAGTCTTCAAAACTGTTATCGGGTTGCCTAGGTTCAGGAAGTCAGATAGGCAGTCGTTCCAGGTAAATTCTATTACTCAACTACATATGGAAGTCTGGTAGACAGCCCCTACATAATAGGGAAAAGACCAGGCAGATGATGATGACTCCATTATAAGTCTGACTCCATTGACAGGATTACGTGCATCGGACCGTACTACAGCGGTATTAGGAGACAAATAAGTATTAGCTCAGTCTAGTCTGTGCCCGTCATTATATCGAGGGTTAATGAGCTTTATTAGTTGAAGTTTATCCAATTTAATTTAAGGGATTTGGAAATTTTCAACGTCAAAGGTCGAGATAGAGGCATAGTTTTAATAATTTTGATTCATACTTCATTGCAAAATGTGTCTAAAGTTACCGCTCTTACCAAGGGGTATCGGGTTGCTTGGATTGAGGTGGTAAGATAGGCAGTCGCTCCAGGTAAAATTCTTAATTCTTTCGCTCAGCTGCATCTAGAATATTGGTAGGCAACCCCAGTATAATAGGGAAAAGGCTAGGCAGATGATGATGACTCCATTGACGTTACGTGCATCGGACCGTACTACAGCGGTATTAGGAGACAAATAAGTATTAGCTCAGTCTAGTCTGTGCCCGTCATTATATCGGGGGTTAATGAGCTTTACTCAATGAAAATTGGTTAAATTTAATTTAAGGGATTAGCCTGTTCTTGAGCGTTTTGAGAGGTCATTTGAAAGTTTCAACCTCAAAAGTCGTGACGAAAACAGAGTTTTAATAATTCTGGTTCATACTTAATTGCATTTGTCTTTAGTGACCAGTCTTATCAAAGGGTATCGGGTCGCCTGGCCTGAGGAGGTCAAATAAGAAGTTGCTCCAGGTAAAATCCTTTCACTCAGCTGCATCTGGGAGACTGGTAGGCAACCCCAACAAAGGTAAAGGCTGGAAAGATAATGATGAATTAAACAGTATTTATAGGTACTTTTTATTAGTATAAAAAATATATATGAACTATATTTTTAAGTTTATCCGTATTGACAAAAATAATACACGAACGGTACAATAAATCTAAAGTAACACACAAAATACAAGACATCCAAGTTTCCTGACCTGAGCCATACATTTCATACACGAGTAAACTTTTGCTACGCCGTAGTAGCGGCTTGCGTAGTCAGGTGTCCGTAGCACTTGTAGCGCTACGAATGGTTCCCAAGTACGATAAATATGTATGAAATACCATCCTGGTGTAGCTATATACTGTATGGTTTCTACCTTATCGTAAAAGGGTTTACATTATGTCCTGTAACATGATTCAGTTCATATTCATTTCAGAGCAGATATTTTTCAGTAACCTATTAATATACCAAAGCAAAAGTCAAATTATTTGTTGCAGTTATGAAAGCAAAAGCATTAAACAATGTTGAATTTAATTACTTGAAAAATATATTCTATTCTGTCATTGCATGATCGGATTTCTTTAAGGTCACCAAAATTACCATGGTAAGCTTTATATATAATCTCATCTTAACAATAGCAAACACTCGTACAAAACGGCATTCTTGTAGACAAAACCTAAACCTAAAACCAACCCAATTCAATTCTCAAGTCACTACGACAATTCCCCATAATCTTCCTAAGAAAGTCCGTGGTATATTCCCGCAATATTTCAAAAAGCGAACGAGACTTCCAAATCCCTTCTGTCCAGTGTACTATTGGATTATGAGCATGGAGAACAAAATTACTAGCGGAGGTGCCATAACGGAAAATCGCCTAAAAAACTAGCGCCAAATGCGGATGAGCGGGGCACGAGGAACGTTACTGTTTTCAAAGTCAAAAAGTTTTATTGAAAGTAGTCTAGTTTTATCTCACGTCAAAATTACAAAAAGACAGCACTCTCAAAACGCCCCCTTTTCACCACTTCCAAGTGTTATGGCTGGAAAGTGGTGAAGAACAAGCTTCCCAGGACTACAGCTGCCCTTATATGCCTTCTTTTGGATCCGACCATTTCTTGTACCAAAAAGGTTGTAGGTACCAAAAATTGTTGGCATAATGTCTCAAAAATCCGAACGCTTCGTTAGTTCAATCATATTGTTCATTTTAGTCTTACGAATTTGACCTAGAAGAAGGCGCCTGACCCACCTGCATTTTGCTATCTCCACTCATCTTTCCTTACTCCGTGATTTATGAGGAAGTCAGATTGAATGTGATGACCGCGGACAAGGACGCACATAGCTACACAAAAGAGAAAACACATACGTCGGCTATTAAGCCCCGCAGCGTAAAATTTCACGACACCTACTTTAAAACAAGTATGATGTAAGTTGCAATTATATGATCAACTCAAAATTGAGTTCTATAACTTAGGAATAAGGTTGATTATTGTTTGATGATGATATTAAAAAGGCTTAATTTTGAAGGCGTGCCTAGTTGGTCGTCGCTCGGATTTCGAGATTTGTCGTTCATTTTTTTATTGGTGTTGTGGTATTATTATCGCCGTGAGGCACTTGTAGACAAATAGTTTATTTTTTGCTCTTTTTTTCTAAGGGTGTATAAAGCGATTTGTATGGAGTTCTCCATACTGAGTGTGGAAATGGGTTTTTTGTCTTGCAGTGTATTAATAGCGGTATTGCGTTTTGCTACGTAAACTGCTGCCATTAAAGCTGCTTTTTTCTTGAAAGAATGATTCAATTATACTGTTCAATATTCCTGTATAATTCAATGCTTTAAATTATAATTACTTACATTTTATTTTAGTTAGTTTCTCCAATGACATCTATTGCATAGGTACTCTTGCTTATTTTTACCATAAAATTACACTCACATTCTTTTAATAACTGACCAAATTAGGGCAATGTCTAAACAGAACCAAATAAAATTATGACACCGCAATGTCCAAAGTACCCGCAGCTGATTACCAAGTACCGTAAATGGTCACAATTTCCATAAATAAACATGAACTTGCTTTTGAAATTATAATCAACCAACTTTAGGATTCATATTTCGCAAATTGTTATAAGTTATAAACAAAATTGTGCTGAATAAATCATACGTTTATTTTGAAATGTAAAGTTGATACAAATGGCCAAGTTTTGGTGCTTTATTTTGTGTATAATTGAAATATCCTTCCGTCTTTAATGAAGCCGAGGGTAGGAAATGTTTGGCGAAGTTCCTGAATTGTATTGTTTAAAATCGTTGAAATATGTTTGATAATGTTGAGATGAGAGGTGAATTCAATGGATTTTGATGGCATGTGTTTGTAAGGAAGAACGTTTTAATAAATCTGTCGCTTTTCATAAGTTCGAAGGCTATGAATGGATCAACAATTTGTCGTCGAGTAAGAAAAGGTGACTTGTATTTATTTGAATTTGGAGTTTTAGGTGAACATCAATTGAAAAGTTAATCACAACAACGTGCTACTGTTTGTAGAAGATGCTAGATCTTATAAAATAGGATTATATGTATAAAAAGCCAGTGTGTATACAAGCTAGTGAGAAAATTATTTGAGCCATTTCTGTGTTTACAAAGCCAACTATATACACACTTATTATTTTTACAAGCCCTATCATAACAACACCAGAATTTCAAATTCCTTCCAAAAAAAAACTAGGTACCTACAGCAAAAAAGTTTCGTGTCCAAACCGAACCTCGTCCATCATTTCGTCTCATAGAATTGCATCCTTTTCACGACAGGTACCCGCGTTTTTCAATAGGACCCCAACATAGGGGGGGTTCGAACCCGGGACGTTATTAGCACCCATTGAGAGGGGTGCATAATGTGAACTTAATTTGCTTACGGTATGGTGATGGTATGTACATATTTTAGGGTAGTTATGTGTATGTATGTGGAGGCTTCTAATGTGTGGTGGTTGGAGATAATAGTGGGCTGTAAAAGGTACGGGTTGCTTGCATTGTCTTTAACTAATTAAACAGTTGTCACAGGTAAGTCTCTGTTAAGATTTTTTATTTGCTAGAGATGTAGGCACGTAGAACGGAGTCGCCGCTTCAGACCTTTTTTATGGAAAATCATCAAATTCCTCGTCCCCTCCTGCTGTGGGTTAGCAGCTTGAGAGAGTGTCAAACTCTTACTGACTAAAACACATCATGTTCCTTTTTAAGCCTTTTTCGAAAAATCCCGCAGCCCGCGACGCACAGGACATGACCTTATAAAACGTAAACAACAAGATGTAACATTCATAAAAACATATTTGCAAGCACTTCCCCAATTTCACCCTTATCTCAAACCACTAAAATTGCAATTTCCAATTCTGTTTCAGTACCTATTTCCCACAAATTCTCAGCACCATAAGGCTGCAATAAACTCAATTCCTATCTGATAGTTTTAGTGTCGAAACACATGAATATTTGGCACGTCCGTTGGCATGGTAACCAGTTGTTTTGGCACTTAACATTCGAGCTATTGGCGATTTGGCATCTTCGTTCGATACTGTTATGAGGATGCTGATGCGAACAGACAAACGGACAATGTTTGGGTGTTGCTATGATGTTTAAGTGTAGTTTTATTGTTTGTCGTTACGTGTAATGTGTTTTGTGTGCAAATGGAGAGTAAAAAACTGTATTTTGTGCAGTGTACTGTACCTTATCTGCGCTTTTCTTTTCTTTTCATTATCATCTGTTTTTTCACATTTTCGCTACTCCGTTGGCGTTGGCTTGCAGTCTAATCAGATGCAGCCGTTTACTTACTGAGAGACTTCCTACCTGCCGAGAAGCTTCCTACCTGTTTTAAGAAACTTACACACATAATACATAACTGGATAGTTTCATGACTGTTGCCATTAGAAACCTATTTTGTCTCATTTATCATTAACGTAACTTAAAACATAATATATTCGCGTTTTTTTTTCCAAAAAAAAAATAATTAAACCCCGTTCCATTTTCAAAACACACGTAATGGCATAATTAAGGATGTCACATGCATAAAACATAAAGATTAACGTGGAAGAAAATATTAACGTTACAGGAAAATCTTTTGAACTGAAAAATTAAAACGAGCAAAGTATTTAAATAGCTCGCGTAACTCATTTTATGCGTGGCTTAAGTTTACACATGAGAATTTGAATAAATTGAGGAAATGACCCGGTTTTTATTCTTTTGCTAAAAAAGTTATAGTAGATGGGTGTAATTCTGACAAATTATTTGCTTCTTTATACATATTTCTTTAATATCTCAAGTCTAAGCTAAGTCCTTATTTTTTTCTGGCAAGTAGGATCCATAGAAAAAACAAGACATAAATAGATCGATATACATAGACTCAAACATTACAAATTTGTCTGTATAAACAACTACTGCTATATACTTATATACTTTAAACTTACAATATATCACAGCCGGGATTAATATCACAATATACCTACTAATTTATTTTAATAATAGAGTGATTAATTCTTTTGTCTTTACAAGCAAGATAATTTCACTAACGAGGTATTGAACGTAATTGATGGCTTGTCAAAAATATTGCACACATATTTCATCGAGTCACCACATAGGTCCCATGGTGTAATGGTTAGCACTCTGGACTTTGAATCCAGCGATCCGAGTTCAAATCTCGGTGGGACCTTCGGATATTTTTATATAATTCCTTATTTGTAACTAATTATCGCTTACGAGTTAATGACGTGTTTTGCTCAAGATAATAGAGTGATTAAATAAAAATGTAATTAAAATGATAAAAAATTGACAATCGTTTTATTGATTTGTAGTTTACTTCAATATGGATAGATGGCGGTAGTTTCTAAGTCAAAGTATATTGTTACTTAATTCTGTTTTATTTTTTCGCATTTTGCTTCACAAAATTTTGCAACATCACCACAATTTTTTCAGCTGTTTGAGCAATTGTTTTAAGTAAAAAGGTACGAATTTATACATGCTAATATTATAAAGAAAGAGATTTTTTGCCGGAATACGCTATCTCAAGAATGATCTTGTCGAAGAAGGCAGGCGACTTTTTATCCAAGTGCGTGAAGTGGTTCCCACAGGACGGAGATGAAACCATCTCGCAAAAGCTATGTTAACCAATAAGAATTTTGATTAGGAACCTGATTCTAAGATACATTTTTAATTAATAGCTTCAGTACAGTTGTGTTAAATTTAAAACCCGCTGACTCCTACCCCTTGCACCTACCTCGCAACTAAGTAAAAATCTCACCAGTAAATCTTTATTGTCGTGTTATTTGTGCGTGCGAGCAATATTTCGTTTTTCTTTGACGACATCATTTTCTTTCGCCCGAAGTAATTGTTCGTATATGAGCTTCGGTTACTTAGAGTAATGAACCAACAGGAAACGTTACTCTCCTCTGCCGAAGGTAAGGGACCACCTGTATTTATCACTATCTGACCTCCATAACTCAGTTACTTGGGCAACCCGATACCCCTTGCTAAGACTGGTTGTCAGACTTTCTGACTTCTGACTATTGGTAACGTCTGCCAAAGATATTGAAAATGCCAGCCGGGACCCATCAATTTATCGTGCCTTCCGAAACACGGAACGCTACGTTTATGCTTGTGTTTAATTCGTTCTGTGCGTTCATAACGATGTGATCAAAAATGTATGAATGAGCTATTACCATTTGTCACAGTGCTTCGCCGCCCGTGTATAAATTGGGTGGCTTTCTTGTACATAGATTCTGCGACGGCGAGTCCAGCTGGTTAAATGCTCCAAGTCCGTATGAACTTCGGTAGTAATAAAAACGTGTTTTAACGCTACATTTTTTCGCATGTAACAGTAAAAGGAACAGTAATGAAAATTGACAAGGCGACTTGAAAAGTGCTTGCTTGTATTTTGTAGGAGTCGCGTTTTTGTTGTTATTGAAATGTGAGTAATAGGGCATGTAATAAATAATACGTATTCTTACGTAAAATATGAATTCGTACATTATGTATAAGTACTTTGTGAAAATATATGGTGTTGTAATATCGCACCTGTGTCAACTGTTTCTTTTGTTTTTATTCACACTTGTGCTCATAATTACAATGGGTTTTAAAATGCTATCTCGCACAGCAGTGAAATAAATAAAACAACAATAGCATCAGGTATGTATATCAAAAGAAGAAACTGAAATGAATGATGACTGACCTTAATTTTGAAAATATGTTTACTTGGACGTACTTAGTAGCCGTTAAACCAGACATCCAAGACATTATACAGACTGTACGAACTACTTTTCAACTGTAAATTAATCATGAAAATAAGTCCAGATGCATTAGACTTAAAATTGACTCAAAACAAATGCTTTTTAAAACACCGTAGGCACTCGTATCATGTATGTGTGTATAGTAAGTATCTAATACAAAAAAAGGCACCCAATATTTCATCCAACAGAAAATACATTTTATAATCACGTGCCTTAATGAAAGCAGAGCAAGTGACACGCTTGTAATTAGAAAAGTTGAATCCGGCGAGTGTTTGTAAAAATGCCATCTCCGGCGGCTGGCCGATAGGAAAAATTTTAATTGGATACACAATACTGTGGCAAGTTGTTACCATGTTGTTGCCTGTATTCTGTACGATTGTATCCCCTTTTTTTGTCTCGAAGTGTAAAATACATGTGTGTATTGAATTTGTATGTAGGTATTGATAAATTGTGTAGATTTTAAGCTGTGGGTGAGTTTTCTTTGTTGGAAGATCAAGTCGTATGAGAGATTTCTATTGATGACGTGACTAGATAATTCAGTCTTCTTTATTCAAGTATTGTCATACGTCTATATTCGCATTATTTATACTCTGTAAGCAAACAAGAATAATAAAAAAGGCGGATTGCTGGTGTGATTGCTATTATAAAAAATAGGAGTCTAAATACTTCAAGAAGTATCACAAAATTAAATACCTACAAATCAAAAACTCAACCCATTAACCGTCCAAATCGAAGTTCCAAAGAAATTTCATATAAATCGTTTCTCCGTAAGTAACAGTCCAAAATCTGTTCAAATTGGATAGGTAACAAGTCGGATGTGCTGGCGTAATGAACGGGATTCCTCACATTCCACAACGCGAAGACATTGCAGGTACGAGTCGCCTTTTATTGGATTCCTCCCACGGAGCAAGGAAAGATGACTGGAGATGCTATAATGCAGGTAGGTCAGGCGCCTTCTTCTAGCTAGGACAAACACGTACGGTGGGCTTGACCAAAACGATCATTTACTAGTCAAGTAACGGCGTTCGGGTTCTTTGAGACTTCTATCAACGATTATTGGTTTCACAACAAAATAATGATCAGGCTTAAAGTAGGCGTATAAGGGCGAAGACAGTAACGTTCGTTAACTCGTATTTTGGCGCGGTATTTTCTTAAGAGATTTTCCATAATGGCACCTCCGCTAGTCATTTTGTTCTCCATGATTTCTCCACTTCAACAGCAAAAGCTTTGAAGAACGCTATATTGAGTTTTTCGGAGTCAGTGCGAATAGTTTTCGAAATCTTTTTTCGAGTTTGCGTGGTTCTTTTTTTGAAATACGATTGCTGTAACCGATTCTGGGTTACGTTGTAGCGTGAGGGTAGTTTTGACTTTACGTCGAGGTGTCGATTTTTGTACTGTAGTTTTTCGAGTCTGTATTGCAGTTCAATTGAAGGTTGGTTAGTGTTTCTGCAGGGTGATGTTGTGTGGAGTTCTGTTGTGAAGCACAGCACAAGCTATAATAAAAATAAATTGTATATATGACGCTTTTTAGGAGTAATCTAAAGAATTTTATTATCCCAAAACCCATTTCACATAAAAAGAAGGTTGACATAAGTTGACTGCTATAGGTATGCTTCTTCTGTCTATGTCTGTCTAATGAACCGAATTTGGTGCTGTTATTATTGAAAGGAAATCTGTTGTACCCCAGCAGTGGGTCTTAGACTGAGACCTTTCCTGGAAATCAGCTCTTTGGGACTTTATTTCGACAGTTTTAAAAGCAAACTGTTAAAAAAATCAACTGCCCTACAAACCGAATTAACCTCAAAATGAAGCTACTCTCAGGGCGCTCGTTACTTCGATATCGGAAAGTGGATAAAGATGGTCCGACGGAGTAAGGAAACATGGAGAGGAGGTGCCACAAGCAGGTAAGTCGGGCGCCTTAATCTAGGTCAATTTCGCACGGTGGGCACGACCAAAATGATCAGTTACGAGTGCCCTTAACGAGGCCTTCGGGTTTTTTAAGACATTTGTCAACGATTTTTGGTATTACAAAAATGATCGGGTTCAAATAAGACGTATAGGCGCGAAGACAGTAACGTTCCTCGTCCTCCACTCACTCGCATTTTGGCACGCTACTTTCTTTGTCGATTTTCCGTTATGGTACCTCCGCTAGTCATTATGTTCTCCATGTATGGTCACGACATCAACATGACTGCCTTGAGACGAAATTGTAATTGTACCGATAGTGCTGTATTTGTGAACTTCGCTTAATTTGTGTCAGCTAAAACGGTTTCTGATGAGATAAGGTGCAAAGGAGGTAAAATGTTTTCTGACGACTTGATGGGAAGTCAGTAATAGGAGTTTGGGAGAATTTATTGTCGAATAAGCGGTCGTTGGGTTTTAAGGTCTGGGTTGTCGATAGAAGTGTGACCGTGACTTTTTCTTAAGCTAGGCTAGATAGCTTTCTTGAGCGTGAAGTTTTCGTTTTCATGACCAGGCCGAAAAAAACGTACTGTAACTGTACGGGATTTTGTTGTTTCAGTATGTATGTATAATATTTAAGCAGAGTTTAAGCAACAATAAAGTAATGTCACAGTATTTACGGAATATGAATTTACAAACTTTATGTTATAGGCACTGTCCTATCCGCATCCAATGGAAGCTACTTATTTACCGCATTCGAATAAAAAGTAGCCTATATCCTTTCTCAGACTCTAGCTAGACTATCTATGTACCAATTTTAATCCATTCCTTAGTTTTTGCGACGAACAGAAATAATTTACATTTGAAATATTTATAAAGATTCTAGTACCTACACCACATGAAGTAAATAACATCCACATAATATGAGGGAAATAGGTATCATAAAACACATCCGGAAATGTCAGCATTTGTTCTAAAATGTAATAAACTACAGCGGAACTAACTTGCAAAATGTTTAATGTTGAAGCTTAGTTCCGCGTCGCGTTATTGTTTTACAGGTGTAAAATACTATGTTGCTGGACTTGGTTTTGTTACTGAAATTCACTTGACACTGGATTATACAATTCATTGTGGACAAAAACGAGTATCTACTGAATTAAACAATTCTGTTATATAAACTTCACCCTTTTCAGAAGGATACACTGTTACTTGGATTATTTAGCCATTTACAAAAACTTAATCATCTGTTGAACACTTGTCTAAAAAAAAAGTGTAGCTGCAAACCGGACCTTATGTCAACGTCATCATCTGTCTTTTTTTGACAAGTGTTCAACAGACGTTTAATAGAGTTTTGGGGTACGACGGTAAATGTTCAAAATTCAATCAAGTTTTAAAATAACAGCCAATCATATCGATAATTGTAAATAATATGTAAATTCTTAAGATCCGTTTTAGTGAGAGATGCTATTAATGTTATAAAATACCTTTTTTTGATGACCGAAACTAATGTTCTTTCTATTTTTAATTAAATTGATCTAAATATTTACCTGTAAGTTACTTTCTTATTCTCTACCTTTTACCTGCACTTTTAACTCTGCAATAATCAAGTGAAAAATTAAAACAACAAAACACCTTAGTGTTTGTGACGTAACACCTGCAAGCTATGAGTTAAGGCCAGGTTACATAGTTTCAAAAAAAAGAGTTTAATATATTGGAAGGCAAAAATCAAATATTTTGATTTAAATACAGAAGTATAACCGACTGGTAGATGGGCATTGTAGTAATCACAAAACTAATGTGATTTTCTTTTGTTTTAAATTTCATATTTTAACTTTCCACTGTTTCAATATTGCAGCCTGGCAAAGGATTAAGTTTGAGGTTATTTACTCTTTCTTGAATATGCAAAAGTATGTCGACTTCTCTGCCTTTGCATACCTTCCTTAATCATATCACGCTGTAGTCATATTTAGTGAACAACAAAAAAAAGAATAGATTTTACTCATATTTTAAAGCAACTGTGCATACTATTAATATTTCTATTTCTAAAACCAGCCCGTAACAAAAACTCCATATTTATACCTCAGATAGCACCAATGTACACCGATCTTAAAACGCATTTAATCACAGTTTAATCTAGTAGATTGCGGCCAGACTTGCTTTATTCTTGTTTGAAACATTACACCTGTGAACGAGGATTGATCGAGTATTTTAATACGGTTACATGACTCTGTATTTTGTGAAAATGGGTAGGTACTATTCGAATGTACTGTTAAGTAATGGTACTTGTGTTTTTGTTCTTCTTTTCACAAAATTATGGTTGTATATGAACAATGTCAGGTTTCGGCCCATCCAATCAACTTTTAAAACTAAATTCTCACGGACACAAAGTTCTTTACTAAAACAATTTAAATATAAAATACTAACTTCTTATAAAATATTTAATTGTTATCTAGAACTTTTCAAAAAAAAAAAAATCATTTGAATAAGTAATTGTTTTGTTTATCGATTCAGGTTTTTCGTTTTAATAATTTGGAATAATTTGGTTTAGAGAAGTTCAATGCAAAAGTGGAAAACATAGAAAAGCTTCTGACATTAAACTACAGAAAAAACTGTAAGAATTTTCACTGTACATGAAATACTTTTATTGAGCCTAAGTTACTATGGACGTCTGACATTGTTCCATTAAAGAAGGTAGCTTCCGCCAGCAGCGGTTTTACCGACATCCCGTAGTAACTACTCCATGTACCTGGGCATAAAATAGCCTTTCTCAATAAACTGGCTTTCTAACACTGAAAGATTATTCAAATTGGTTGAGTAGTTCTTGAGAATTTCATTTTCAAGAAAAGTATGAAACCTTTTATAATATTCTTAGATACTGAAGCACTATTATTGTTTATCTCAATTATTATATTTTGATGACATAGCATGTAACAGAAATCCTGTTTCCCTAAAAGTACCTATAACATCTTTATCTACCAACGTATATTAAAGAGAATTCCTGATTTACTGTTGTAATGTCGTAATATCTGTAAGTTTGCTGGGCACGTGTATTGTTTCATAGAGGTTACACGAGTGTGTAAGACCGCAGTTATTAATAGTCTTTGTCTATACATGAAGAATACGTTTGTAATCTGTCTGAACAAATGTAATAATGTGGGTAAAGAGAAGGAAGGTCATAAGATTATTTTTAGATATGATATTAATAACTGAATTAATTTGACAGGTGTCTGTCTGTGTGCTTTTGTATATTATTTTTAACGGCCATTTTTGTTCTGAAGTAAGTAATTAAGAATTCTAACTCACGGCGAAAGTAACAACTTGAATAATTATAATTGATTTGGGGAAGACTCAACAGAGTGAAAGTTGTATGTGATGATATTTAGTGACTGATATTTTTATCAGATTCCTTATTTCAATTATAAATGGGAAAGTAACTCTGTATGTCTGTTTGGTGAGCTTGCACCGAAAAGCTCCTCAATCGACCTTTATACAGAAGTTGAGGATGAGGTCATAATTGTAATTATAGTTTATGTTTATGGCACCTTGAAAATTCGGCTCTAAGTAAGTGACTATCCGTGAAAATTAACACCAAACAGCCTCACTAACATTTTAATAATGTAACAAATGGAGATGTTACTCAGATGACATGCAAATGTATTCAATTAATCCACGCACCGTCTGCATCGGGTGTCACTAAGCCGTGATTGGCGTTAAATCGTTCAGCCGAACGAAAGTGGTTTGACGTTTACAGAATAGGGACCCCGGTCGGTAAATTTGAATATGTTTGCTTATTAGTTCTGGGGCCCTGTTGGTTCAGGGAAAGAAATTTTGGAAGCTGAAGCTTTGGTCTTGGGATATCGGCTCTGATTGGATATTGGTAAATCTTTGACGGTAGTTTTGGGTAGTTGCTGTTTTGGTTGTGTTAATTGGTTGGTTTAGATGTGAATGAACTTAAATGGAAACTAGATGCAAAACTGAAAAATGTGTCTATAAAATTCTTGTCGTACAAATATGTAAGGTTCTTTTTAAGTGTTATTGTAATTTTTTGTATTGCTTAATAAGATACCAAAAATAAATTCTCACATAAAACTCATTTGAAAATAAAACACCCTCAGTTTAAGTCCAAAAAATAAAACACACAAACGCGACTCTATAAATTCATAAACTCGTCCAACTAATAACATAGGAAAACGTTAGATGTAGGCGAGACGAAAGCTGTGGAGTCGACAAGTGCTCATCTTTTCGATGACTATTAAATTACTTTATTCACCTCCACGCTAGCTGCTATGAAACAGATGACTTGGTTTAAGATTAAGGATGTAGCGATATTTTGAACGGATCCTTTAACATAAGAAAACTAACCTTTTTATCCAGGAATCCAGGAACTCTAACTACAATTCAAAAATAAATTCTAGAGATTAAAAACTACTTTGAGAATCGATCCGCAAGAGTCAAATTACCCTTATTATAAACCCAACCAAAATACTTTAACTGTACATATTCTTTACAATTAAGTTCCTACACAAAAGCCATTTTTTTAATTACTTCAAGAAAGTAGATTTATTTATCTTTAAACTGCTTTCAGCTGAATATATTTCTGTATTTTTTTTACCATTTAATATTATTTCAAAACCATCGAGCCCGCTGTCATCTTATGCCTTGCACGTCCCCCCAAACTCAGACGTCTGTGCAATTTATGACGTCTAACTGTGAAACGGACCTGTCCTTTTGTGGTGCGTACACAAGTCTGGAATATTCTAGTCTATGCATTATAACCGCTCTTCACGCGAACTTACCTTCGGTTAGCAGATGTTGCTTTTGATTATAAAGAAAATTGAATTTTCAGTATTATTTCAAGTCTCTACAGTGGCAGTTAACGCGTGTGGATTTAATGGACTCGACACTGTGAGCGTTTGTCAAATAAGGGCGATGTCTTAGATTTTGATACATTCTCAAAAACTTTCAATTTTGTGTTCAAATTAAATCATATACAGACAATGATCTCCGTAAATCCGACGTATACGTTATGATATAAGAACCGCGCCAAGCGTTGCTCAATCTTATTAAATCGATTGATCTATCGACTAGACTGCTCTTCCAATAAATTGAAGTTAAGAACGTCACAGACTTATTTGTGAGTTTCACAAACATAACTGTAGACACAGCAAAGCAAGTCCAGCCAAAACGATTGTCCGAAGTTAAATCTATTTGTTCACCGTTCCTCTTCATAACATCGACAGTCTGGAGTGTTCTGTACTATAACGTGGTATCCGAATGCAAATTCGCGTGCATTGTGCGTTTCGGCCGCGTCAATGGCACGGACTGGGGGACACTGGGGGAGTTGGGTAACAATTGTGTTCCCCGTTAAATTGTGTTGTGTACACTGATGTACTTTGATTCGGACGTTGTGTTTTGAAGGTTTTGTCCCTTTACTGCTGATGGTATGGGATTGTGTGTGTGGTGGTTAAAATGGATGGTGGTTGCTATTGATATATGTATAGATTGCTGTGTATAGGCTATCTACTTACTTCTCAATAAGTTGTCTGTACCTACTTACTCTAAACTAAATAATGGAAAATTACAAATTTTGGACCTTAACTTGTGATATAAACAAAAGAAAGTGAGATACTTACTTGATAAAAAAACTTAATATCAGGTTAAGACACGTACCATCGGTAAACAAAACCAAAAACTTTGCAACAAAATTTATCAAAAAAAAAAAAAACAACACGCCGCAAACATATTTTAAATCCACCATCACCAAGTCCGCGTTAACCGAAATACCGCAAAGCAAACGCCAACGAACCGCCGAAATTTGAAAGCCTCGCAAATTATATTTCATTCGCCAACCGCATACACGACATATAACCTGGCAATTTGGCATTACCAGAGGATTTCCCTCAGTTTCTTACTGTCAAATTACCCTGAATGTAACGAAGCGGATTAGGCTTGGAATATCAGGGAAAGAAAGTGATTTTTTTCCCTCCATATTGTACCGTAATTTGAATATATTATGGCTTGATTGTTAGCTTAGAGACTGAGGTTTGTTCGTCTTTTGTTTCGAAAGTTTGGTTCGTGAAGTCTGGTGGCCCATTTTAAGTCGACTTTGCTTAGGTAAGAAAAATCGTCTAGGTATGTAGGTTTTGAATAAATAAAATTGTTATTGCAGTGTGTGTTATGTTTACTCTGTACCTTGGTTTGACATTTGTTTCATGAATGATTTAGATGCATGTTTTAGATATCACAAAATGGATTCTTATACTTACGTGTGAAACGTCGTTGTCAATTTTTATTTTTGGATATTCGTAACAACAGAGAAAAACATCCCATGGAGATGAAATTCTTAGACCAAGTGCATGAAAGTTATTTATTCTATAATGCAGGTGAAATCCTGAGAAATAACTAGTTCCTCTAAACACATTACGTAATAAGACACAAATTAATCACGATTACAACAATCAGTAGACACGTGACAGCTAGTTATAGCCTGAGGCCCAACGGAGATAGTTATTATGGAAGTCAAAACTATGGTTATTGTGTAAACTCAGTTAACCTAATACTGACAATTACTTACCTAATATTATTTCGGATGTAACATAATTTAGCCTCTGAAGAACATGACCTATATAAGATGAAACATTACGATTCACGATTAACAAGAGTTACGGAAATAATATTAATGATTACTACTCAGATCAGATTTCTTTTTTTGCAATGGATTTGCCCATTTAAGTATTACTGATCTTTAAAACGGCAAAAATAGTCTTATATTATCCCATTTTCACCAACAAAATAAACATTCGCTTTTCCGAAAACAACTGTTTTATTTAAAAATTTAACGTGAAAATTCATAATAAATAGTTTAGAAAAAACTTAATTCAATTCAATTCAATGAATTATTTGTGAGCATAGGTATAGAGAAAGGTCTTAGAATTAAACGTTGATATTTTCAGTGTATTTGACCTTATTATGAGAACATAAAATCAAATCCAGCAGGCACAGATCTGCTCTTTGGGTTTATATATTTAGATTAGACTATATACTGTATCAACTAAGTGAGTTTGCAGCCTTCTCAGAAATAAAGCCTTAGTCTGAGTACTTCGTGACGTAATTTGTTTGTTCGTCTGTTTGTTTGACGTCACGTCTCCGTAACGCTAGAGATGTTTAACGAACTTTCAGAAGCAAGCGTGGCAGCGAATACATTATTAGTTTTAATGCGAAAAGCAAAGCTTCGAGCTTTTGTCACTTCTTGTACCTATCTATATTACTATATTCCATGTGTGTATCTGTGTTTCTGGTGATAAGGAATAATAATATTGCAGTATTGAGTTCAAGAGGTCGCATTGAAAATTGAAATGCCCTTTCAGTCTATGAGCGCCTATTTTATTAACTTCTAAAAACCATAGCCATTTGAAAACGCTGTTTTTCTATTTAAGTGTTCGCTTAAAATAACAAATGGAATAGGTACATTTGCCTGCTTCTAATCTGCAAATGAACACCGGTGTTTAGATTGTCACGAGAGCCTTTTTGTCTACTCCTGTTATTAAGACATCTGGTATTACCTACACACATATATTATAGCTTTATTACAGCAATGCTATTTGTAACACACATATGACAAATTCCTAGAATTCATTCATAAAACAAATGTAACACCATTATAATACTGGATTCCATATCTTCATAATGGCTACCGGAGTAATTTGCAGCTGTTAAAATATAGAGAAACGCAAGAATGGCTGCGTGATTATGAATACCGTAGTTTAATTTTCTAGTTCCCGCAAAACGCTTGAGTTCATAATGCAAAAGTTTACAAAGCCTTTTATTAAAATTCAAATGTACCAGTTAAGTTTTAACGGGCCACTAACTTGGACATAATGAAGTAGAACTTAAAATTTTTGATTCAATTACATTTTTCTCTTTTTAGATATTATGTTTTTCTCTTTAATATGTAAAATGATTTCGCTTTCAATTTTGATGTGGAAAATTTTATTTTCCTTCTATAACTGAAATGAGGAAAGAACATAATTTTGCTCTGAAATTGTTTTTAGGAGTAATTCTATTTTACCAAAACGGTAAACGAAAGTATTTTTTTTTACAAAATAATAATTTTAGTTTTGTATCTCTTACGGCTGAAGCCCGAAATGCGACTACTGGTAAACTTAGTTGTATCACATATATTACGATTACTTAATATTTACCCCACCGTGTTGACAAATGAAACTATTAGCATAATTATTAACAGTCATTTGTTTACCTGTTCCACATACCCAGAAGTTAAAACAAAACAATATCTACGAAGGCAATTAACCTAGAACGCCACAAAACGCATCCACTTAAACATACAAAGCGGCCATTTACAAAGATACTCATCTAAAAGAATACGTTAAATAAAATTGAGTTGGTACAACAAAGAATGGAACATAGCAGAAATAAAACGTCCCAAAGCGTAAGAAAGTGCTCATTAAGAGTTTCAGTATATAAACAAAAGATAAATTACTGCACGGGCGACAAAATATTAAAAAAACCATGCAGATTTATATCGCGACTTGCCTTGTGGCCACAGAAATAGCGGTGGTCCAGAGCAATCATATTTAGGTGTAACAATTAATGAGTGAACTGTGTTTAGATCAAGGAGGCTCAATTTAATGTAGTAAAAGTGGCTGTTATGCCTAACTTGCGTCCATTCAAATTAATAACTCGAATGTTTATTATAAAATAACTACCAACAATAATGAGGAGGATACATAACTAAGCTTAAATATTGAGGCATTGAAAATATCAATGGATACGTACCTACACATAAATCTTTTTTTTTTATTTCAGAAATTAAAGAGGCTCACTGTATTTTTCTCTTGTGAAAATGATGCGATCGTCTCTTAAATAAGACTTTCTTTACATTTTAAATAATAAACGCTGTTTCCATGGCCCCAACTGAGAAACATGGCGCAAGCTACAGTGTCAGTTTCACTGGAAAAAATATTGTCGGGAAAAACTGTGATAAGATACGAAAAGCGAATATTTAAATAAAGCATTTTTAACGTTTCGGGGTTGCAACGGTACTGATAAGGGTTTTGGGTTAAATATTATGGGAACTCTTTTGTATTTATTGAATTTTATTTACTACACTTTATTTGAATGTTTTTCAAATTGAAAGATTTGAAATGTGTGTCAAATGTATCTTGATGGAATTATTAAGGTTCATTCATTTACTTACTTACTATTTATGAATAAGAGTCTTTCAACACAATAAGATATAATTACCTACGTTTACTTACTCCCACTGTTAACTTTCCGAGTTTCAATAGTATCAATATAGAATAGAACATAACGACTACCAATTTCTATTTTCGCTACAATATTTTATACCACATGGTTCCTAGGAGTACACTTTTCTTGAAATATTTTCATCATATCGTCATAACTAGTAGCTTGCCAACTTGATGAAATTGAAAAGAAGTAGGTACATATATTTTCTACTGGCCGCTTTCCCGCGGGTTAACTTACCTCTGTGAGAACTACTGCTCTTATCGGGATAAAATTATAGCCTATGTTACTCGGGGAAACACTAGCTTTCCAATACGGTTTTTTTTTTTAATAGGTTCATTATTTTCGGAGCCTTTACGGTACAAACAAATAAACAAAAAAATAATTCTTCTTCATTATATTAGTATTTTATATTTCTAGATTGTAGTCTTTGTTACCAGTGTACACCTAAAAACAAAAAATAAATACCTACATCATTATTTTAGAACACAATAAGTCGATGTCTAACGAAATCCCGGTGGACATGTATTACAGAGAAACTTGGACATATTGACATGTCCTAATAGTTATTATCCTCAATCTAGGTTCTACGGAGACGGAGTTACGATGTTAGGTAATATGGTGGAAATATAGTTGACCTTTTTTTTCTCTTTCAGTTTTGCTATCCAACTGGACTTAGGTTCTTGGGTTGAGTTATTTTGTAGGTATTCACTTACCTTATACACTAATGTTCAAGTAAGTTTTCCATTCTTTGAAAACAAACTGGCAGATTTTTATATCTTCAAAAATTTGTTTTTCATCGACTTTCCAAAAAGAAAGAAGGTCCTCAATCTGACCACTTATATTAATATTTTTGTACATTTTATACATAAAGTCCTTACACATTAAAATAAAATCTTGACCTAATCAGAACCGAAAAAATCAACCCTCTCTCAACTTCTCACGAAATGCAACATTTTCCCAAAATAAGGAAAAACAAAACCTACTCAGAAACTTCGTATTTATTAAAACATGATTACCTCAGACCCTCTATTAGTGGAGATTTCATTTAGTGGCATATCCCCTAAATCGTTTAAGTTAAACCGGGGGATTTTTCCCCGAGGTAAGGCATTAAAGGTGCATTTGCTATACTAATTGAAAAGAGGGGAAAATATTATTGATTGGCTACTTTTTTTTGCTCGAGAGTGTACGAGGTATTGTTCTTTTCTGCTGTGAGTTAATTGGATATCAATGAGGATTTCGGGTTTGTCTATACAACATTCTTGTTTGTTTGAAGATTTTTAAATTATTTTAAAATATTAATTTACATACCTAATTGTCGTGCAAATATTAAGTAGTTTTTACAATTCATTAAAATCGACGTAAAGGACAATCAAACGTTAGGTTAAGCTCTACTTACACTAACTTGACAAAAATTTCGGGGCTCTATGATCTTTAATTAAAGACGCGACCTTTAATATTATTTTTTTCATCCTGTACATGCAAGTATTAAAAAATAGCTGAATTGTAACTTGGGAAGTGGGTAAGAAATAAATATTTCCGAAACGTGTTTAATTTTAAACAGGACTATCTTGTATATTACTACTATAAACTCACATAGTACATTTTAAACTATCCCTAATCACAGAAATAACACGTAAAACCGATCACAGATTTCACCTGACCCAAAAAGGCCCCAATATAAACACCTCAAGCCTTAATTTAGCTTGTCTGAAAAAACAAATGGCCTTCATCAGGCACTTGGAACAGGGTAGGTGTGACAAAACAAACAAAATTTACATAATTAATCCGGGGATCAGTGGAAAACATGGACTAAGGGGATTACGTTGAGACAAATTGGTCGTGGCCACTCTATTACTTGTCATACAGATTTTGTACCTGAGTTTTTTTTTGTGGGACCCTGAAAGGACAGTAGAAGATACTTACCTATTTGGAGTTTGGCGTGAAAACTGGAGTCATAATTTATTGGAGTAGTTTCTAGTTTAGCTTGGGTTCTTGGATAAATATGAAGTTTGGTCGTCCGTTCTGATAAAAGTAAGTACCAATGTTTTTGAGTCTTCAAAATTATAAGCATCTGCTCTCTTTATACTAAATTAAATAAACTTATCAGGAGTTACACAGCGGATATATTATGTATTGGGTATTTAGCAATTTGCCCCGAAGTTACTTTACAGTAAACATTATGTAGGTAGGTATATAACTGGGCAATCAATCAGATATACATAATATCCTATCTACAGTAGTCAAAATACGAACTCGAAAAAGAATCGAGAACATAAACTACATAGTTTCCGATCCATCCTTGCAAATCGATTTGGCGATTTGATTTTATGCCTTTTATATAGGATTCCTCTTTTATATTTATGCTTGAGCTATCAGTAATTTTGAGAACATATTTTTTATGCATATTTTGTATCAGCTAGCGTTTTCACCGGCGTCCCGGGGCATCAGAGTACTTCCATCATCTGAATAAAATATCCTATGTGTTAAGTTGTATATTATTATTCTTTATGTAGGACGAAATGCAGCTCATTTTTCTTAGCCGTTTATGTAGTAGTAGTAGAATACTTAAAATTGCTCGACCTTTATCTTATTTATTCATTGCATATTTCTCAACAACCAAAAGTGTCTTTACTACTATTGTTTATTTCCTTTACAAATACAATTCGACTTCGCAACTTAACTCTCAAAAAATCCGCCTTCCATTTAACATAATTCCGAACAATAAAGCATCTTCAACGCTCAGTATAAATATAAATAATAACCAGAGGCGAGAGACGACCGTCATAAGCCGATTACAGTGGCATTGGGCGTTCCAATTTGCCAGGGTTTGTCAGGGTTTGCCAGGCAAATCTCTTGGCACCTCGAACTCAATGACAGTCTTACTGTGGCGAAAATTACATAGGATTGACACCGAGTTTGTGAACGGATTTTGTTACCTTTTTTTGGCTGTATGTGTACTTGTATGAGTATATTTAGTTATGATGTTCTGTGTGTATGAAGGGGTGGAAAAAAAAGAAATGGCGGTACATAAGATGGGTTTCTTCTGTTATTTTAGTAATGTGGAGGCCGATTCGTATAGGTAGGTATGCTATTTCCAGCCTACGTAGGATTAGCTAATTGAAAGAAAAAAAAATTGTCTGAAAAAAATCTGTATTTACCACGTAAGGTATAATGTAGTACAAAAGTTGTTATTGCGCCATTTCGTAGGTTCATACTTTACCTCAAGTTTACTTTACTTCAGCAATAAGTGTTCCTAAGTGGAATTTATTATTTTCTCGCCTTTATTTAATCATGGAACGTCTGGCTTGTATCACTCGCAAACATTCAAAATACTTAGGACTTAAAGGTACTTACCTAAAATAATCTTAAGTTAGGTCTTAAAAGACGGCATATTAAATATTTTTTTTCTCAATTGAGTTTTTTTCTTTCTTAGATACTCTTTACCCTTTTCACTTCGCTAATTATCAATTTCCGATACAAATATCTAATTTTAAACTTCTATTTTCATCGTAAATTCCGAACGTCATTCTAAACTTCAGATACGCTTTCGCCAACGTCCATACCATGTTGAAAGCACCGGTTCTCGTCCGATCACCGAAGTTAAGCAACATCGGGCGCGGTTAGTACTTGGATGGGTGACCGCCTGGGAATACCGCGTGACGTTAGCTTTTTTTTTATTTTTGACTCGGTCATCATCATTATCAATAGTCTGCTTATATATCAATTATTACTTGAGGTCGTATTGCAGCATTCCCGTTTATTTACTCTCTGTCTGAGACCATCTCACATATCTATGACTAGCTTCTGCCAGCGGTTTCACCCGCATCCCGTGGGAACTACTTCCCGTACCGGGATAAAAAGTAGCTTATGACCTTTCTCGATAAATGGGCTATCTAACACTGAAAGAAATTTTCAAATCGGACCAGTAGTTCCTGAGATTTGCGCGTTCAAACAAACAAACTCCAGCTTTATAATATAAGTATAGATATTCTTTACAAATATATCTTTAGGCCCCTTTTCTATTATTCATTCATATTCAAGCTAGGAATCCTGTTCATAATTATCAAAATTACGTGTTTAATGTCTAGCCTCAATCGAAAACACTTCTTGCATGTATGTAGGTACCTATTATTTGAATGGAATTCTTCACATTAGTCCAGTCGTTCCCAGTATGGTCAACGACATACAAACATACAACATCATAGAGTTGACTAATTAATCTCAAGAACACTCTTAAGTGTCTCCACTCAGATTAATCTTGTCTCAAGATTAATTGATGCATTCTGAGTCATATCATTTATTACGGAGTGCATTTTAGACTTACTCACTATACGACTCCGTGGCGCAACGGTAGCGCGTCTGACTCCAGATCAGAAGGTTGCGTGTTCAAATCACGTCGGGGTCAAAATGTGATTTTTGTTGCCATTCAACGTGGTAATGTAGTCAGCCTTTTGGGTGCATTGCCGAGTGACAGCGATGAGGACCAATTTTTTGATGCCCTTTATTAGTTTTAAGTTTCTTTGTATGTAAATATAAATTTAGTTTATTTAAAATATTATGTACAGTTTATCTTTTTAAATAAAAAATTTGCGTACTACAAACACTCACTTTTTGTTGAAGCTTGCATTATTATGATACTATACGTTCAAGGGCGTCGCCAAGCAGGAGGCAGCTGCCCCCTAGAGATTCTAAAAATCATTTGCTTTATCTAAATTACACCCCGCGCAAATGCAAACGATGTCAGTCGAAAATCTCACAGAAACTTGTGAAACTATCGCTCAGTTTTATAATTTACCAAACATAAAAATTTAAGTCGAGCTTTGGCAGCAATTCTGGCATAATAAACCAAACCCAACAGACCGAACCTTTGTTGATATGCTAAAAGAGGCAAAAACTTTCTTTCCCGATACAGAAAAAGAGTTGAAAATTTTGATCGCTCTTCCGTGCACAACGTGTACGGTAGAGCGATCACTTAGCTTAGCAGCCTCAGGAGACTAAAAACCTGCTAAGAAGCACTATGGGTGAAAATCGCCTCAATGGTCTGGCCATGATGAGTGTGCACAGAAAACTAATTCATGGAAACTTACAAGATTTTCATAATAAAGTGGTCGAAAAGTTTTCAAAAAACCCTCGAAGATTATGTTTTAATTAACCTAATCAGAAAAAGAATCTTTGTCGACCATTATAATATTAAAATCGGGTAATTACAAAAAATTACACTGTATTATCTAAATTCAAACTCCCAAATTATTTTTATTCTATTTTTCTAATAAATGTAATAACTTATTTAGAAGTTTTATTTACTGTACAGTCAAGAACTCGTGAAGCTTTACACGCTGGACTCTGTACCGTTATTATTACAATTGCTGTAGATGTAAGGCTTGTACTACAAGTGAAAAGCTTCATGTGAACTCGGCTTTACCTACAATTCATACTTTTGTCATTCTCCATATCAACTTGGCCCCCCCTGAACCATCGCCTGGCGACGCCCTTGTATACGTTCCTTTCAATCTTTCAGCAAGTAGGTACGCCAGCTTTTATGTTACATTCGTGACCATCACAGACCCGCACACTGCCGTCCACCAGTAGATTTTTTTAAGCCTTACCAAAATTAAAAAAAAAGCTCATTTTGACCCCGACGTCATTTGAACACGCAACCTTCTGATCTGGAGTCAGACGCGCTACCGTTGCGCCACGGAGTCTTGTGAGATAGATACTAATATCGAGAGATAGCTGAAACAATAATGAACCTTATCAGATAATTATGCACTATGATATCGCTAATTAATCTATTATCAACAAGCCTATTAATTACTTATTATACGCTCACTTATGATTATTATCAAAAGGTATTTCCCAAAATACTTCAAGAAAGAAAACGGGTCTCTGATAAGAAACAATTTTATTGAACTCACCAGGATTACAACGTAAAGGATTGACATAGCAAATGAAAAAATTTAATTGAAAAAATTAATAATTATATAATTTAAATCTCTTCTCTCCCAGACAAATTAATAACAGCGGAGATACAGCACGATTGAATTTTGAGTTACGTCAATTTTGGGTACACATAAATGTGATGTGGCGAGCTCCCTCTCAATCTTTGTTGCGTTAATAAATATTTACAGCCTTTCTACAAAAACTTTTAAACGTCTATTGAACACTTGTCTAAAAAATGACATACTATGACGTTGAAATAAGGTCCGCTTTGCTGTTTTTAGACAAGTATTCAACAGATGTTTAAGTTTTTTAGTAAGGGTGTTAATGTTTTGTTTAAATAAAAAATACGTGTCCAATATTTTTTACCAATTCAGTCTAATTGGAATTAAGTACTATTTTCTATACCTGTCTTCATGCCTGTACCTAAAGACGTCTTCATCAGTACCTACTACCAAATGTCCCCATACAAACAAAAAAGCCTTAATAGCTGAAACAAAGGTAGTAAAACAAACACTGGAACAAAATGCGGTCATTAAGCTCCATTACGGCTGTCTCCATTAACTTATTTAATCTGTTCTTTGGTGGACACGCGATCGAACGTATCTGGTTTATTGACTTACGTTACGGAAAGCTAATTAAAAGTCTTAACTCGAAATAGTCAAACGTTACTTAACTTTAAGTTCAACTTATTATTAATAACAATGTAAGTAGGTCTAGAGCTAAGCTAAACCCCACAAAACCGTTTTAGTGGTGCTTTTTACTTTAAAGTTTATCCATCACAGAAAGTAAATGTTACAGAGATAGAATAATGTTTGATCAGTCCTTAATTGAGTGGGTTTGGCTGTTACTCACACGAAGTTTGATTAGAATTGCAATTGAAAATAGACTGCACCTGTTGTTATTCAATAATGACGTTGAGATTTTGGGACACGACGGCTATTGAAAAGAATTGAAGAAGATTTTAGGAGAAGGGTACATGACTGTGATAATATATTATTATTCTGCACAGTACACACAAACACAGGTGCTTTCTCCTATGCTCTCGCTATTATAGTCCATTGCGTACCTAAGCTACGTAAACTATGGAAATAAGGATCCTATGAAAATTGATCTCAGTGGCGTGCACTTGGAGAGGCCTATGTCCAGCAGTGGACTGCGATAGGCTGATGATGAATGATGAGAAAGGATCCTATGACCTTATTTTAATTCAGGAGTCAGTAATTCAACAGTCGATAGTATTTTCGCATTCCCTATCCAAAAATATAGCTACGTAATCAGTTCTTATGTGTCTCGTTTCAGAGCTTACAGATTTACCACACCACCAAAACGTAACCTAATTTCCCCGAACGAGTAACTGTGTACTAAATTACGTGATAGTATGTAGAACTAGGGGTTTCCGCAGTTATGTTAATTACATAATATTTGGAACTAAATTAACTGAAGCAAACGCGTGGTAGTTAATTAGACATCTCATAGCATATAACTGACTTTAATTATGTGATAACTTTGCATTTGATGCCATGGGATTTTGAACTCTATAGCTGAAACTTCAAGGTTGAAATTGATAGTTTGTTGTACACACAGGTTGGTATTCCGTTATTTAAATTGGTGCACTTGTTTCATACTTCTGTTTGTGATGTTATTGAAAAATATTTTAACATGTACATATTTTGTAGTGGATTCGCTGACGTGGATTATAACTGAATATGGAGTGGTTGGGTTAAGTTGGGATTAAAAATAACAGATTTTAAATGCACAGTTGTACAAGGATGAAAATAGGCTTGCATTTTTTCCCTACTGATTTAGTTATTGATTGGTTAAAAGAACGTTACGAAGCTTGAAGTTTCATACAACGTAAGGATAAAGTAAGGTATAAATTACCAATAATTTTTCAGCTTAAAATATTCTCTCCTTATTTCTGATTCCGTTTAGCATAGAAACTCCTAGCGTAGCCCACTCCTTTGAGCTTCCTCATAAGGCATGGGCCTTAACTATGGAGTTAGCGACCACATCTCTGTGCAGTATGTCATCACTAGAAAGACACATTGGTCGTTGACCTTCGTCTTCTGACACGGTGCACAGGACGAGACGATGTTGAGTAATTCCACGTTCAGCTATATCACTATTCCCATACGTTTTAACCAAATGCATTAGGCACAAAAAGGATACTTAACAAGATCACACACAACTCTAAGTGTGTAACCATCTAAGTTATATTCAAGCTACCGTAACTACCTTAAGTTAACCCTAACGTTCGATCAGACGAACTCTTGAAGCCGAGCAATGTAGACACTACTCCCACCAAATGAAGAGCCTGATCACGCATCGATACATATCCGAGAAGCATCGAGTATCGATCCGAATCGAATATTACCGATAACAGCACTCGAGTTGAGTGGCGAGATGCGATTCGTGGTGATTTCGGGTGATTATTGCAAGAATGTGTGTTTGTTTATTCTTAGTTATAGGGGGTTTTGTGTGCTGGCAAGCTCTTATCTTGTAGAAAAGCTGGTGAGTAGAGGATATACGTAATTCTCTCTTTTAGGTTTCCATGTAATCTCTACCAGATTAGAGTAGGGATTTTCGTAAAGTATGTGTTGAGCAAGGTTCATAGCTGTGTTATTTAACGTAGACAAAAATTTGACAGATAAATTGCAAATTGAAAATGCAGCCTTTCTTTGAAAGCTGAGCTACCGATTTGACATGTCAAATATAAAAATATTTCAATGTACTCCGCAGAATATCTAGCTTAAAGAACAGTTTCAAACAACAACAAATTGCTGTATTCATATTTTCTATGGAATCAATAAAACTTCAGCTTCGGAAGGATCAAGTGTTTCTTTAGAATGGGTTTTATGCAGCTTGCAGTAAGTAAGGTTTTAGATCCCATCATGAATCTTGCTTCTCAAGCTACAATAAATTAGTCTGAAAATATAAATGAAAAATGTATGGGATAGGTAAAAGTCGCGAGCGATCGTGGTGGTGTAATAAAATTGAAATATGTTAACGTAAATCAATAGTGAGATATTTTGCTTGGTAATGTTAGAGCAATTTGCAATTTTGGGTAAATCATTACTTTGGCATGGTTCGTGAATGTTTGGATAAATTGTTTTTTGGTACATAAACATGACGTTTTTCTTTGTTTGTGTATACATATATGTGTATGAGGTAAAACTTGCATTACCCCACCGATTCCGCCCTACTAGTGTAGACATTTTTCTTACTATTCCCTCTGGGCACCGCTGGTGGACAAAGGTGACACCAGTTTTTAATAGGTATGTGAATGTTCGCTTAAAATACTCCATCCTTATATAGGAAAATTCCTTGTATAGGGCAAACGGTAAACTTTTGTTCAATAGGTAAAACTTATTAGATAGATATAAGAATAATAATTTTCTTATCGCTGTTAAAACTACTCAACTTATTTCTACAAATTAAATACTTACAGACTGACTCAAACACCTGAAACCTACATAGGACCTTACCTCACATTTTTCGACCACCTACCTATACCCAAACACACACACTTCTAACTAAATACCTGTTAGATTAATTGTTCAGTAGACCATGAAACGACCGCGGCCGATAAATTAAGGGCCCGTACGATTTAGTGCTGCCCCTGTAAATTAGAGACCTAATGATACATCAGACTGAAATTAGTGATGTTACATGACATGCTAAATGAAATTACTGCCGTTATTTAGTAGTTTGGGTGATTGGTTTGTATGTTTTGGTTAGGTAGTTAGTATGTTTTTAGTATGTGTGTTTTTAATAAATTGTTACAACATAATACTGTAGGTATGATTGGAAAATAATGCTACACGCTCCGTGTAGCAGTCTTTATTTCAACAGGACCTGAGATTTTAAAAGGTAAATCACACAAAAAACGCATTGCTATTCAAAATTGTAAAAAAAGATATATTAGCTTGTATACCTTTAAAAAATATATCAATACGGTATTATTTTCTAAAATTCTTTTATTTACTTTAAAAATAATCTTAATTTTTTTATTAAAAAATCGGTAACACTTTTCAATCAAAAAACACCACGAAAAAAACCACTCCAACCATAACAACTCAATAATTTTACCCGATTCCACCCTTATAGTTGTTACAAGTTACGCTGAGCTGAAACGGCTGAATATTCATGTAGTTGTCAGTCATAACAACGATCTGAATTCCGACTGCGATCGAGTCGAGTCAACAAGAGCTTGAACTGTATTTAACTGGTGTAGGTATATTTGTATGTATTACGGAGCAAGGAAATATAGTGGAGATGCCACGGGGAAGGTAGGTCAGGCACCTTCTTGTAGGTCGCGGTAACGTCGAGTCGAGTCAACAAGAGCTTGAACTGTATTTAACTGGTGTAGGTATATTTGTATGTGTCATGGAGGAAGGAATAATAGCGGAGATGCCAAAAGGCAGGTAGGTCAGGTCCTTCTTGTAGGTCGCGGTAACGTCGAGTCGAGTCAACAAGAGCTTGAACTGTATTTAACTGGTGTACGTATATTTGTATGTGTCATTGAGGAAGGAAATATAGTGGAGATGCCATGAGGCAGGTAGGTCAGGTCCTTCTTGTAGGTCACGGTAACGTTGATTCGAGTCAACAAGAGCTTGAACTGTATTTAACTGATGCACGTATACAACATGTAACTTAATTAACGCACATCCTGAAATTACTTTGTTCAAAAATAATTAAAACTACGGAAATTATTGTCATATTAACCCTGTACAGTCAAAACAAATTCAAATAGACCCGTAACTCAAAGTAATAAGACTTCGTGTATTGTCGGCTTTTTCCGTAGTTTCGTTATGTTGTGTCGAGTCGAGCGGCGCGCGGCGCGATATTTGCGTGCGTAGTAGTATGACCAAAAAGTTCTCCAAGAATTGGTATAACTAATATAGTAAATAACAATGCATATACATGTTAAATTAAAAATTCAGTGTGTGTATCATAATTATAACATAATATTCTAATTAGGGTGTTTGAGGATGTGCGTTAATTACGTTACATGTTGTATATGTATTTACTACGGAAAAGGGAAATATAGTGGAGACGCCAAAAGGAAGGTAGGTCAGGCGCCTTCTTGTAGGCCACGGTAACGTACAGGCGTAATCAGTTATTAGAACTAATGAGGTGTTTGAGTTCCTTTTCAAATAAAAACCAATCTGTCAACATTTATGCTGAGCGCTGCCCCTTTCTCACAAGGTGACACAACTGCAGCGTATTTCTATGTTTGTTTTGTCGTTTAGTTTTATTTGTTTTGTCGCTTTTGCCTCGTTTGTGTTAAATAAATGGGTTTTCTTTCTTTCTGTCACAGATTGGTCTTAATTGATTGGTGATTTTATTTTGAAAATAATGGTCAAATTCCATATAAGGCGAGTAGGCGCGGAGCTAGTAACGTTCTTCGTACCCAAAACACCTGCATATTAGCGCACTACTTTCTTAGGAGATTTCACGGTTTGACATCTCCGCTAGTCATTTTGTTCTCCATGGTATGTATATGTATGTTACGGCTACAGTTCCCCGAATACGGGAGTAACGTACGAATTTTTATTTTCGAGTAAAAGCAGTTTTTATTTGAGAACGAAATTGGTGATGGTTTTTAGTTTGTTTTTGTGAATTGTAGTTCAAATTTTTGTTAGAAATAAAAAATAATTGGTAATAGAATACTCTGTATGGTATCCTTTTTGTGGTGGGAATCATCCGTTGTGGGTGCAGTGGGAGTATCAGACTTTCACTGACTCAAACCTACCTTCGTTTCTTCCGGAGCGTTCTAAGTATCAGAGCTGCGATAACTCTTTTGAATTCTCCCGCAGCTCCGATACCTGAAGTCACACTTAAAACCACAAAATTATGAGCTCATTTTAATTGCGGGACACATAAGATTTTATTTGGTTACAATGCTCCTTTTAAAGAATAATCTGCATAATGTTATTATGCCATTACTATGAGCTCTTACATGAAAACACAAGGTTTCTCTAAAAAAAGAAAAATACGTAGAAAAACAAAGAGAGCTTCGCACACAATTTAATCCTCATACAAACTGTAAAGTAGAAAAAAAAACCTGAGTCATAAGGCCAATAATATTAATACAAACAGCTCTTGGAAGCAATTCAAATCCTTACAAACAGTTGCATAAAACTACAATAGTCTCTTCGGTAGGGTTATCAGAACATACCCTTTCATATTTCTTAAAAAAATATTATACTAAGACTTCAAAATATTTTTTTTGCAAAGTTTTGAAAGAAGAACCGACAAAAGGGGTATGACGATGACTCTTATCTAGAAAAATATTGGTGATTTATGAACAGTTCATCTCGTTCTAATCTTTAGTATGACTATAATAACTGCAGTCAGAATACCGACGAAAGTCATTACAGTGTCGAATTTCATAACCTATTTTCGCATTTACAACTTAGGTACTAACTTATTTCACAAAGTAGCTATTATCGTTTTCTGCAGTTCCTGAAGATGACTAAAGATGAGAAAAGAATATCCAAACAACACACTTAAACAAAAATCAGGTACAAAATTAACACGTCCTGGCAATAAGCGTAACACGCAATATTTTACTGGTACGCAGAAATTCGCAATTTGGAGTGGATCCCCAATAATTCCAGCGATTGTTGCAACGGATAGCGGATTATATCAGGATTTTCTGGGCACCAGCTGCATACAACGATCACCGATCCAATGTTAAGCGTGGTGACTGCGTCAATAATCTATAGGGTTGTAGCAACAGGCCTATGGTGTAGGCTTGGGAAATAATTTTGACAGCATCTATAAAGTAATCAATTTTGTAGAGTCTACAATGTAGACTAACATATCTGCAGAAGTATCCCATGCGTCTGCTTCATACTTTGTACTTTGGCTTTACATATTCTAGGCAAATCCTATGGATGACTTTCAGAAGTTCCTCAATTGCTTGCACGCTGTTCCTTTCGAACGTCCAATAAAAATCAGAAAGACTTGACCTATTTCATTGTAATCATGCTCTCAAATAAAGTAAGTGATTTCTTTCATAATTGTTCCTACAGCATTTCCTCTATCGATGAAACTATTGAGCAATACCTGAAGCTCTTTCGATTGCTGAAGGAGAGTAAGATAAGATAGTTTCATAGGATAACCACACTCTCCTCGCATCTTTCAAAAAGCAGTTTGACTCAAACAAATAACTTGCACCACCAGTGAAAAAAATACGCAGTCAGCCCTACACCATTGCAAGCAAAGCCGGAAATACGCGGCTCACTTTACGATTATGACTTCCTTGCGCTCTCAGTGTGACACTAGTGAGCACTGAACGCTTGTTTTATTGTTTATTATTCTTTTACGAAGAATAAAAGACGATCATGGACAAATAGGGGTGAGAGGCCTCTAGTTGTTTGAGTTCTGATGCTGTTTTATTGGGTGATAATAGTGTTGCTTGTATATTTATGGTACTCAGATGCATGGGGTTAGACTGGGAGCCGATCAAAATATAGTTGTAACTTATATGTAAAAATGTTAAAATTTAATACGAGAATGACTTTCTTGGAGATAAGGATAATAATTGAATATGGATAATTTCATACGATAAATAAATATACTCGAAGATGTTTTGTAGGATAGCTGCAGTGGGAGACTAAAAGATTATGTTCATGTAATTTTAGTTCTTAAATCACTCTGCAATAAGTAAACGTAGGGTTTACATTTACTTATCGTAGTTTAGTGCGTAAAAAAAATATTTCTCTACGCTATTATTGCATAAATGACTTGACTTAACCAATATATTTACAACATTCAATAACACATACACGTAAATACTAATCCACTTACACACACATACATTCACCGCATCTCCAAAAGAAAAAAATCTCCAAGTACCTAAACCGTCGTGTAAAGTTGATCCCGTACCCGGGATCCCGGGATTAGGCCCATACGTGCACGACTCGTAGTAATCACGGACCAAGTGAGACCCACAAACAAGTCAATCTTAAAACGGGTTTGCATAGATTAGCAAAGCACTCGCTTTCAGAACACATTTGGGTGTGGTACAAGGTTGTATTAAGAGCGATCAAAATAAATGACAAAATTATGTAACTGGTAGGTGGCAATTCGGCAGTAAGTCAAGGAAGACATCGTGAGTAATATGCAAACTTTTTTGTGTTCATGATATGGAAGGGTATTAAAATTATTATTTTTATGGTCGCTAACGAGCTTTTTAACATGATTATGGATGCTTAGATATAGTTCTGCGCCACAGTTCCCCATTTCAAATCTCAAAAAATATCCGAGATACTTAATACAATGATGATGATGATGATAATACAATGGCAGCATGTTTATTCTTCAGAAAAAAACGAATTAGCATGCCATTTCTGTTATTAGGTGTAAGAAATTCACACATTATAAACACATTTTTTTGAAATAATAACCTTATTGCATAGCCGTTAAAACGGTTTTTAGCGAACTTTCCTTCTTAACTAGAATACCTTCATGCCAAAACAATCATTCAACGAATAAACTTCCGAATCAATCAAAACTCCAAACGCTCCCCGCTGCCGCTCAACCCTTAGTCCCATATGCACTGCAGTCTTCAGTCGTTGGGCGACGTATGGCAAATGCAGGTTATAACGTACTTTACAAAACCTACCTCGTAAACTAATTCTGCACCAAAAGATATACGTACCCTTGAAATCGGCCACGGCGGGTGTATAAGGACATATTATAGTGCACTAGCATTTTTTTTTTGACAACCAAGAAACATCCTGATACATCAAAACTCTAACCACTCCCCGCTGGCGCTTATCACTAAGCCCGACCATATGCACTGCACTCTTCAGTCGTTGGCCGACGAATGGCAATCTGCATAATACGCAGACACGTCGCTATAAAAATGGTAATGCACTCCGCATTGGCTTTGCAGTTCGGGTAATAGGTCGCTTGTTCGCCCGTTCTGTAGGACGCCTGTAAACTTAATGTGTTTCAGATTTTGTTCAATAAAGTAAAATAAAAAAGTAAAAATACATACTTCATGTTTTTCAGATTTTTTTCGTTTACGTTTTTGTATATACATAGGTACAGTGAAAAAGAAATTCTTTTTTTCGCTGGCATTGTTTGTAAAATATTTTTCATAGGTATTCGCCAAAATGGCATTGAATACTTTATGAAAAAACTATATTATTCGGTACACTTCGTAAATGTGCTGAAATAAAAACAGAGACAAACAGAAAATAATATATAATGAAATAGAGAAAACGTGGACACAAAGATATTAGGTAGGTAGTTACTTATTATCTAAATAAATCTTTCATACCTATTGCTGGCAATTATTTATTTTTAAACTGATAACAGCTTATCGTTATTTTATATCAATGTAAAAAAAAAAACAAAATATAGGTAATTTACGAAGAAATAATTGTTCATCTCACAGTCTCGTCTCCTCCCCAATTAGTCCATACTTAATGACGCCACTAACACCCACATAAGTGGATCCTCATTCAACTAAAGCCAGTCCAACTTGTAAACATAACTTACATTGGAACACCACTAATAAACGACAATGGGACGACTATAAATTCTGGCAAAGCGATAAATAATGGAAAATTGCCCACCCGTGTCAGACACTATCAAATTGGTGCCGATGTCAGCAAGACTTCGCTAATAGAGGATACGACATTGTTGGCCTAACAGTGGGTTTCCTATGCCATCTTCAATCAAAATAAAAATGACTTCCAATCAAAAAATTACACGGCTGAGGAAATAATTTGGCCATTAAATACTATCAAAAAGTTTCAAAAGATTTCACTTTCAAATTGCTAAAATAATATTTTCAAAACCAGTTTTGTTCAGTACATAATGGGACCTTAACAAATTACAAAACTGTTATGATTAAAGTAGCACAATTATGTGAAAATTTCTAATAAAGTTATGATAGCTATGCTGTAGAATACCGTAAAAATTAACAAGTATAACAAAATATATAAAAAATACGTATAACAAAAGTAAAACCACAAATATTTTACATCTATTCCATAATTATAACTCAGCATAAACAGGTCAAAACTCCAAAACACTTGGCTTATACAGCAAAAACAAAAGTTACAATGATTAATGAAGTCCGCAACGCTTAAGATTGTTACGAGTTGATACTGTCGAAACCATTCCACGGTCTCCTTCAATAATGATTAATGTGCCTTCGATATGTTAACTAAATGTTAAGCTTCTGTAAACACGTTAGATAAGTATCCTCTTGTTATAAAACTGTTATTTTAGCTTTCTTTTCCTTTATTTACTTTGAAATTTCAAATCAAGTAGAAGTACTTTATTAACATAGTTAGACACACCAAACACATTTACAAATATTTACAATAAAAATTCAAAAATATCCTTTACTAGCTTCCGCCAGCGGCTTCGCCCGCGTTGTGTGTTGACAAAAAGTAGCCTATGTGTTAATCCAGGGTATCACCTATCTACATACCAAAGTTCAATCAAATCGGTCCAGCCGTTTTTGCGTGATTAAATAACAAACATACATCCATACACTTTCACATTTATAATATAAAGTAGGATTTCGTTTGTAATGGGCTTTCAATCAACAACTGCTCATTTAATTAGATGGTTATGTGAACAAGGCCCCGTTAAGACATCGATTCTGGTCCTGATCTCTCAACTTTCAGTCGTAAATGTGTGATTTCGTCTGCGAATTCGTCAGAGCCCCAACAGAACTTCACGAAACCTACCGAAGAACCTACACCCGTACAAAAACGCATTTAAACAGGTTACAAAACAAAGTCACTTTTGCATTTATACAAGAAGGTATATTATACCTAAGTAATAAAATTAAATATGACCAATCTCCGTTGATATTTCTCTAGGAAACAACATCCCTTATCGTTTCATTTTAAAACAATTTCGCCACAAAACCGAACAATACTGTGAAATAATTTACACCAAACATTTATTCCTGTTTCAACCTTAAACAAATTAGCCCAATTTACATCCTTAAATGCCAATTATCGTACACAAAAGGTACACAATTTATTATTAACGAAACATTTTAATTAAAATTGCTGCAATAATCGAATGTGTTTTGTCATTGAAAATTTATATTTTAATTATTGCCAATTTATTTTACTATTAATTTATTGAAAATACCTATTCGCTTAATATAACTTGACAAGAAATTCAATGGGGTATGGTTTGTCATATAATTAGTTGGTATATCTGTATTTTGTATTCCGATTTCAAGTTTCCGTGGTGTAGCGGTTATCACATCTGCCTAACACGCAGAAGGCCCCCGGTTCGATCCCGGGCGGAAACATAGTTTTTGTGTGTCAATGTAATTTTTTCAATACACTTGTTATCACTTATCTATCTCGGAGATTGACCTATATTGGAATATGTTAATTGATTTATATCTTTCAGATGAATAAGTTAACTGGTCTTGGCTGTCAGGATATTGATCTTGCTGCTCAAAATCGACAAAAATGGAAAAGTCGATGTCCCTGACGAGAGATAAAGGATGTTAATATTATATTAGCATCTTCAGATAAATAGTCATTTGTTTTAGCTTAAGCAAATTAACCTACAATTCAAAATTACCACTCAGAATCACTATTCTCTCTAATAATGACTGTCGTGTTTCATTTGTTTCATCGTTCTTTTAGTTTTCCATAAAATAAAACACTGCATTTTTCATCGCAGTGTACCGTAAGTATTTGTTTTTTTTTTAATTATTTATTCAATATTTCTCATTGTATAGGGAAGTTTAAATATACGCAGATTTAAATATATGTATTAAAAAACAAGGAAATAATGATAAAGAATAAGTTATAAATAGAGCAATATTACTCGCGTTAGAAACTCGTTGCTCTTAACAATTTATAGTAAAGTTGAAGAATGTTTGTAGTACAATGATAATGTTACATTATACCTCCTTAGATCTTACTTAGTAATTCATAAGATGGATTTGTTTGCCCCAGAAAAATGTAAACCTAGTTAATTAAATAAAATAATAAGTGTCAAGAATACAACAGAGATCTTATAAGTACTTAACACGACATTAAACTATAATACCAAAACAACAATAAGCATAAAACGCACCCCTTATCATTTGACACGAACCTCGTCAGACAAGTTCTTTGTCCGACCAGGTTTGACTCAAATGTTAAGGGGTATGTTTTGTGGAAATAGAGCTTTTAACGCTGACTCTAACAGCGGGGTTTGCCTCCTCTAGGGGTCTTCGTCTTCCAAGCACAGCGATCGTAATGGGTGAGCCTACCCACAGTGACTTGAGCTCGGTCCCACGGGCCTAGCTCCTACGAGGCCTAGGCCCCAGGCCCGCAGGACCGAATTCAAGTCACCACGGGTGAGTTCACCCGCTGCGAGCAAAGTGGACTTTATACTAAGCCCCCGCTCGTCGCTGTATATAGCCAGTCCCCTGGCCACAAGACCATGGGGCGCTGCAAGCGCTTAACTTTACCCTGAGGAGATGATATTAACAACATGTGACGACGAACAAATTTCGACCCATTTAAATTTGTTAGTTTCACACCATAGCGCCCGTAGCCCCCATAGTACAAGTACTTGGGACTGGCGACGGCGGTCGGGTCGGTCGATGAAAAAACCCTAAAGGAAGACCAACGGATATGAATATGTTTGTGTATTGGTAAAGCCGATGATGAAAACTTTGCTTGCGCGATGTAGGACTTTTCGAGTTTACTCTGAAACTACTTACATTTTAGAAGCATTATTTACCTCATTTTAAAGAGAATTTAAATCTCTACTTTCCACTTTTATCATCTTTTAAACCTTCATTCAGAATGTAGAAGATTTTTCCACTTGAATTTTAAAAAAGAAAATCTTACGTGTTGTATTGATTTAGCCAATGACAGCGCTGTATTCTGAGGGAAATCCCCGATACTAATACAAACGAAGCCTAGTGGAAAATGAAGTTCCGTGATTTTCGTCTTTAAGGTGCATGATTTAGAGTTGCTATTTGAATGTAGGTTACAAGTAGGTGATCATGCATATGTAATTCGTTTGTCTCTTTCCAGCTCGTTCGATTTATACGTATTATGACTTAGTTGTTACCTTATCGGAACATATTCAATGACCTCACCTTGATTATTCGATCAGCCAATCGATGCGATGTGTTATCGCAGACAAATACGTATGTATTATGATCAAATGTGGTACTAACATTATATTGTTTATTTGCATATTAATATGATAAGAGACTGTTTCTTTTTCAGAATTGAGAATTTGATAGAGATTTGTTAGTAATAAATTATTATATGCGAGAATAATCTAAACTTAATGAAGAGGATCTTTTGTTTGTTTGTTCGCTTAAAGGCTCCGAAGCTACTGAACTACTACTGAACGTCGGGAATCTACACTATCTCAGAGTGCCATAGGCTTTATTTGGATATAAGGAGTGTGTTGCTGGGGAGTTTGTTGTTTTGGGGGCTGTCTTTTGTTTTTGACGTTCGAAAAGTGCTGATTTATCAGCTTAATTTGAATAAACGTTTTTGAGTTTTAGTTTGAGTGCTCTTGGAACGCGGGTGAAACCGTGGGGAATCTCTGGTATTAAATACAGGAACCTAGAGGTACATCTATGATTTGTACGGACAACAAAAAACATATTCTCACTACAGTCTACACTATGACATCGTTAACGAGTATACCTTCAAACTGAATGTACAGTCAGCAAACAAGCTCATATTATCCGCGACACGAATACTCCTTCACCATAAAAACATAACTGCACACAAATTATCCTGACACCCTTTCACACATGAACCTTATTGCTAAGACTTAAGGTGCATTTTTGATTGGCAAAAATAGAATAGGGTGGGCTTTGGATAATGATGTAGACAAAACACTCTCGGTTCATTTTGTTTGGCGTTAACGCAACAGTTCTATTGTATTTTGGTAACAATTAATATACTTACCTGAATATAGTAAACGTACTTTTGTTTAAATCATTAACAAATTTGGCAAAACATTTTGTCAGTGCCCAGCAGGTTCCTTCCACAACATTCTTAGAGATGAAGTACGTATGTCGTAAAAATAATTTAATATTTTTCATCTCAATATTAGTAGTAGTAACTACTTTAGTTTGAATTAATAAGAATTAGGAAAATAACTTGACAGTGTCTATATAAGGCCTTACAATGGTCTTTAAATTTGATATCAACATGTACAATTTACTAAATATGAATACGACAAATTCTTCGCAAAAACTGAATTTATTAATCAAAAAACTTGCAAAAAAATATGACACCTACATTAAATGAATAGCAAATGTATGTAAGCGAGGCTGCGACTAACTATACGTGAAGCTTAACAAAACAATTTATCTAGACACGCACTAACGAAGGCATCGCAGTGCAAACTTGTTACTGGTAGGACAAACAGCCTCCCCGTTTTCAGGGTGCCATACTAATAGTAAGGGTAGAAGGTCCAATTTGTACTGTGCTTTGAAGGAACCTTTGTATTGTGTTATTTATTTACGAATTACTATTGAAAGAAAATAGTAGTTTTTTTGACTTTAGTAGACATGTAGGAACTACACCGCGCATCCGGGTACCTACATCCTTTGACCTTCATCGATAAATGGGCTATCAAACAGTTTTTTTTAAAGAGTTCTAGTAGTTGTTTGACTATTGTATGGAATATTTAAAATTAGAATATTTTTTCGAATAGTTCCAAAATTGTGAAAATGATTCCACTGGCTTCAAACTTGAAAAATTATTTGGCGCGAACTATGTCTTCAATGCCTCAAACATTTCTTCCGATACTTTTAAGGAAACTACTTGGTTCACAAAGAAAACAAATCTTGTTCTAACATAACCTTCTGCCTTTTACCTGTCTAACCCCATCACCCTTCACCTTGTATCCAAAAGGGTGACACGAACCTGATTGTGTTTGCCCCACACATACTTATCCCTCGCATTAGTTAAAAAATTCATCAGCGAAATATGTTTTTCCTGAAAATATGAACACAGATCCTTTTAAATCTCTCAGGCACTGTTGATAAAATGTAAGCAGATTTTAGTATAAATATTTTTGTGTAGATATTTTTGTGTGGGCTTGCTAATCCGTCCTCAAATATTTTTGTGGATTTTTGTATTTTATGTTGAGCGTTTTTTTTTTGCTTCTGAGATAGACGTGAATTAGAAAAATGAGAATATAATAAAACTGCATAGAGTACACAAAATATTAAAATCTTCATTCATCTAGACACACGGCAGTGTGTCCGCCAAGTTCGAGCAAAAAAAGCGACACACCGGCCGTGGGTTATATTACACGAACCATTTCGGGCCTAATTCGACCCCCCTGTAACTCAAAATCTATTTTATTTACGCATATCAAATTTCTAGTATCTGTTGAGACCCCCTCACTTATCTAAAATACAAAATTTCATTAATATACCTATTGTAGGTCTTGAGATATTGACGTCAGAAAATCGCTATTTTTACTATACACTCACTGACTGATTCACTTATTCACTGATTCACTGACTCACTCATCAAAAACCTAGACCACTTCCAATGGTCGTATTGACTTGAAATTTGGCATGGAGGTAGGTCTTTATGTCAAGGTAAAGGGAAAAATCTGAAAATGGCCAAGTGTGAGTCGGTTTCAAAATAATGAAGGTGTTTTATACCCGGTGTAAATTTATACCCCTAAGGAACTAAAACGAACTAAATTTATTTATATTTATATAATATATCTTCGAATGGTACAAAGGTTTGTATTTAGTCAAAGTAAAGTAAAAATCTGAAAACGGCCAAGTGTGAATCACTTTCGAAAATAACGATTGTGTAACTTTGGTCCACGAACATAATATATGATAACATGTCATGTCAGTCAGTTGGTAAATCTAGTCCATTTAGTTAATGTAGTTCATTTCTTTGTAAGAAACATAGTGCATATTAAAAAATCTAAAAAATAGTGTAAATGAGACATTTCTTTAACTAACTTCGTCATAAGAAAAAAATAAAATAAACAACCTTACAAAAATAAATGAAATCCCACCCAAAACAAAAATGTGAAAGACTGCCAAGTTCGATAATATGGGAATGCTTCGCCTATAAAAGAAGTGAGATCTGAATAAGTACCAAGTTCCATACACATACCTCAGTTAAAAATAGTTACTTTTTAATGATGATTACTTGGCAAGTTTTAATAGAAAATTAAATACTTGATTCATTGCGTTTAGTAGGTTTATAACAAGGTGTATGAAAACTTGCCAAGTAACATCATTAAAAAGTAACTATTTTTAACTGAGGTATGTGTATGGAACTTGGTACTTATTCAGATCTCACTTCTTTTATAGGCGAAGCATTCCCATATTATCGAACTTGGCAGTCTTTCACATTTTTGTTTTGGGTGGGATTCAATTTATTTTTTTTATTTCGAGATATTTTTGGCACACAAATAAAACATCATGTTCCTCCACATTGTTCGATACAAAGACTTGCTACAAAGTGAATTACAATTGTATTGCAACTCGCAATAGGAGCAACAGAATGGTAGAAAAGCGATTCTAAAGGTATCCATTGAATTTATTGCAAATGTTAAATGTCGCCTATGATTGCAAATATTTTCGAAGAACTCTAAATCCCAAAAAATCCTATGTTTTCTTCTGTGGGAATAAAAAACTATTTTGGTGATTAATGCAATAAATCCATACTGATAGGTATTATAAAGCAAAAGAGCTGGACCGATTAAATAAAATGTGTCTGATAGCCGATTTTTAGAGGCAGGCTTTGGATCGAGGCTATTTTATGCATTATCCGGATACGCGGAGTTGTTCCTAAAAATCGCTAAAAATGACCAAAGCTAGTTCATTATAATTACCCAAAACCCTTGTCCGTCAAAATCAATCAGTAATACGTAATTCCAATTAAACATACCTACACAAAACTTATCCTATACTACAGCCAATCACTTCATTATTGAAACAGAGAGTGCTCAGAGTCAAAGCTCAATCAATCCGACCAGTGGACCAAACACTTGGTACATACTACCGACCAGTTTACCAAGACCGGTCAGAGGTCTTGCGCTTTCCCTGTTACCTTACGCTTTCCCCTAAAACATTGTAGCGGGGAGACGTCGAGGGGGGCAGAGGAGGTCTTTGAAAGGTGGTGGATGGTCAATCACATTGTAATTGCTTGCAGGAACAAGATACCCATGAAATGACGACTGCCCTGTGACAAGGGTCTCGCATATGCTTCAGGGGATTCGATTTAGCCTTGCACCCTCTTCTCTTTGGTGATAATATCCTTGTTTATTTTTTAAGACGTTCTTTTTTTTTCGTGTGAAGGAAGCTGTGTTGTTCTGGTTTAATTTACCCAAGTCATTATTCAAACAATATTGTGTGTTAAGTTTATTTATGACTGCTATGAATTCCTAAAGTACAGCTGTACAAAATACTATAAGTTCAGTTAGAGTTGATGTTTGATTAGTTAATGGTCTCTGCAAACAGCGGGCGCGGCGCGGCGGGACGGGACGGCGACGCTACACAATGTACTAAATCGTCACGTCACGTCGCGTCGAGCGGGACGGCTCTGTGTGGCGGCCTCCGTAATATCTAGTACAACTGCTCAGTGTCGCGTCGCCGTCCCGTCCCGCCGCGCCGCGCCCGCTGTGTGCAGAGACCTTAAAAACCAGAATATTATCACTTAACCTAAAATCGAATATTATATAACAATCGATGAATCAATCAATGAATTGAACAAATTCCAGAGAAATTCTGAAGCTTCAGCAACAAAAACTAATTGAGATTATTTTCCTAGAAATAGATTCTCTGAAAATTTTAATTACAATCTATTCGTAGGAAACTAACGGTTAGATATTGTAATATAAGAGTATGAATGCAGTTTCCTATCAGGCTGTAAACAAAATTAAACTTTCCTATTTGCAGTCGACGTGAACCTTATCATTTACGAAATAAGGTCGAGAATTCTTTGAAAGTTGTCTCGTTAATGATGCCAATAAAGTTGGCCGTTTAGAACGCATACCATGTGTGTATGACCGCAAAACAAATACTAATATTTGTTATTAGAAGTTCATAATATATTAGTGGCAGTCTGGCTTGGGATATTACAGTTTTATATTATTATCTCCATTTGCTAATGACTCGTTCATTTGTTATGGTAATTATTTGTGGTTTTGTAAGTAGAAAAAGTGGTGTTGGTTATTAAATATTTAATAACTATTGTGGCTCTTTCGTTTTTTTTTTTGATTTCAGAATCCGATTTGTGGTTGACAACTATCATACAAAAAATTGTCTTTAGGGTTATTTGTAGTGCAAATATATAACGTAGACGTCTAAACAAAGCGTAAAAAATACATAGTAAAAGTACTTCCATTCTATATCAAAGCAGGCCACACATTCGCAAAAACTTTCGCCCATACAAATATTCTTATTACCTCAATTGTAAGAACAATAAAACTCGAACGTGTTTCCCGAACATTCATTTTTCTTAAGCATAAATTACACTCGAAACGTTCCCTTTGAACTCCATCCTTTTTTTTATTAAGTTGTCCCATAAAAAGGACGTCTGCCAACCTTTTAATAAAAAGGTTATAAATGAAAAAAAAAAAAGATTGTGCCCGTTGAAACGAGAGTGGGCACTTGTGTAACGAACCTTAAATTAATTAATATTGGGCTAAGCACTCTCAAACTGATTATATCGTTGGATAATTCTTTTGATCCGTACGGGAATAAGGAAATGTTTACGCTAATATTTTAAATGTTCCCTGAAATAGGTCAATGATTTTAACGGGATGATTTTAATGTTAAAGTGGATACTGCGATTGTTGGGTGGTCGCCGCCGCAAAAACGCATAAAGTCAAATTAATCTTGCTCCCGATTGCAATAATTTATTTAAATAAATAAAATAAAAGCAAATAAATTAAACTGAAATGTTCGTAAGCTTTTAACTGAAATAAAATGGTGTCAACATTAAAACTATGGCTTGGGCTTGGAATGTTGACAAAAATGGTGGGATATGAAAAATTACAGTTTGCTGTGGTTATGCCAACATTCCTGAAACAGTATTTTCCCTATAAAAGTTACCATGTAATATATCGCATGTCTTGAAACCATACGATGCTGTAAGATGGATGCGATAAGCAACGCTTAGAGTATCCACACACTGCAAACTAAATAGTCGGCTGATATCTTGGTTTCAATCAGATTTTTCATCCGGTCTGATACCGGTTGAATACCTGATCTTTGTAATGTGCGTACCTACTACCATTCATCTTCGTACTGATGTAAAATTTTTGTAATGGGCGTACTAACATTTATCTTCATACTGATTTATACGCCCAAACAAACTATCGACCGACTAAAAGTTTGCAGATCTAAGCCATGCATGAATGCAAGCCGTTTACATGAAAGGCGCTATACAGTATATTAAGTATGGATTTAAAAAAATATAAAATTAAATATAGTTCGCGTGCAGATTGATTGACCGGCTCAGGTTAAACTGTGCTTACCATGGTTCTCATATGAGTGGATTAGTCAAATGTGTTTACTGCAGTTTTAAACACCTTCAAATGCCTACTTAAAGAAACTGAAATATAGTGGAACGACGTTTTTAATACATTTTCGCTAAAAAGCTAGCAAGTATATCACAATATGTACATTTCAGTACGTCGATTCTATAAAATTCAGACAACAAAAAGAGTAGCGCTAGTGTAGTTTGAGAATGCCAATCACGAAACTCACGGCGGATTCAGATGCGAAGTTTAGAGTGAAATCTTATAGAATCACACTGCTGTACATACATAAAAATAAGAATACGGGCATAGTTAACTAGATAGGTAAATAATGTTTGCACTTTGCACCTTGTAAGATATTCGTACTTAGCCTTTTTAACTAGAAATCACAACACATTTCCCGTGCACTCCAAAACTATTAAACCATTCTCTCTCTTTCTTTCCTGCTATGTAACCGACGGATAACCAAACATATCACTTATATTTATATACAGCATTTAATGAAGGAAGTATACAGATTCAACATCTTGTATGTAATACCTTGTAATACCTACTGAGCTACCAAAACCATTACACCATTAAAAAACAACTAAAGATCCCAAGAGCTTTATTAATTTTGCTTATTGTATAACCCTATAATGAACTTGCACCCCTAATCCCCGGTCCAAAATAAACCAACAATGGTCAATCGAATATCCACAGGTACAACCCTATAATGAAACAGCACCACGGAGGAAGGAAAGATAGCGGAGTTGCCATAAGAAAGGTAGGTCAGGCGCCTTCTTGTAGGTCAAGCAACGCACGGTAGGTGCGTTTAAAAAGATTAGTTACTAGAACTAACGAGGCGTTCAGATGCCTTGTCAAATCAAAACCAATCTGTCAAAGATTAGTCTTGATTGATTAGTGATTTTATTTCGGAAATAATGGACGTGTTTTAAATAAGGCATGCAAGGGTTGAGCTCGTAACGTCATTGATCTCGAAAACACCAGCATTTTGGTGCGCTACTTTCTTAGGAAACTTTGCGTTATGAGATCTCCGCTAATCATTTTGAGCATTTTGGTGCGCAACTTTCTTAGAAGATTGTGCGTTATAACATCTCCGTTACTTGGTAATTTTATTCCCTATGGGTACAGTTCTATAATGAAACAGCACTCAGACATAGCCGTAATGTAGTTAGCCCCCCTTCCTGTCTGTTTAGGCAACAATTAGGTATTATTATACAGCTTAATAGAAGGGCTGGGATACTCCAGTTTAATAACGGTAGCTCTGGTATGTGGTATTGTCCAATATTTCGGTATCGAACTTGATTTATTAGCATTATTTTTTAACGTTTCAGCATTTTTGACTTCGAAAAGTGATTTTGAGTCAAAGATATTTAAAAGGGGCACTAAATTATACGAAAACAATGAAATTGTAATTCTTGATCCTCATTCTTTTGAAACAGTAGAGTACTGAACTTTAAACACCTCTATCAATTCAAAACCACTATGGAATAAACAATTTAGCAAAAAATAAAAATGTATTGTTTTAGGTAACTCCTAGGTTTCTCCTGCCCATGCAGTTACAATAACACTGTTAGATAGAACCCAAAGTCACATAACTTCAAGACCACACATCATAACATACAAAGCCCACAACACACATACACAATCATAAACAAACACAATACAATAACAATAATAAATTGTCACAACGCTCGTCCAATTAGCGCTACAAAACATTAGTGCCCCCACACACGGTACCTACATAAGCAGCGCTGTACGACGCGTCGAAGCGTTAGCCTGTCTTGTGCAGGTGATTGCTAATAGACAAACGGGGAATGTTGGTACAGTGTTATGCTGTAGTGTGGGGTCGTGGATGCCTGCATTTATGTTAATTCTATAGAAAATAATTGTATAAAATTAGTGTAATTTTAGGCTGTATTTAAGCGTATTTTTCTGCTAGTTCTAGATAAATATTAGTAAGGAATTAATTGAGAATGAGGTTTTAGTAACGTGTTAAAGCGTGTTAGCCTGTCTTGTGCAGGTGATTGCTAATAGACAAACGGGGAATGTTGGTACAGTATTATATTGTAGCGATACTACAGTGTGGTGATGTGAGGTTGTGGATGGTGGTGTTTATGTGAATGTTTTTTTCATAGTACTAGTTAGTCTAGAAATAGTTTTATAAAATTAGAAGTGTAATTTTTGGCTGTAATTAAGCGAATTTTTGTTCTAAAAAAATTCTAGATAAATATTATTAAGGAAATAAATACATTTTTTTGTAAGTATAATTTTAACTGAGAATAAGGTTCTTAGTAACTTGTTGAAGCGTGTTAGCCTGTGCAGGTGATTGCTAATAGACAAACGGGGAATGTTGGTTCACTGTTATACTGTAGTGTGGGGTCGTGGATGGCTGCATTTTTTTATATTGTTTAACTAATTAATAGAATTATATTTGATTGAGGAAAGCTTTTTAATAAATCTGCCCTGTTTTTTTGATTTCCTGTATTTAAAAAATTTGAAAGCGTCCTTAAATATTTTTTGTGACACAGTTGTATTTTTTCTATCTCTCCAATTGCAAGCCTTACTTAACCACGTCCTGTAATAACATGATTATTACAAAAAATATATCATAAATTCTTTGTATTGGCGTCGCGAGAAACTTTTCTTATTAAGGACAAAGTTTGCCAAGTAATCCTTCTTAGATGTGAAACAAAACTAATTATAGTTCATACGTCATAGATATTAGATATAGGCTGGGCTTGATAGTTTGTTCGATTTCTTGTCTTGCTATATTTTTTGATAAGAAAAGTTCCGTGAAGTTTTATCGTAATAAATTCATGGAAGATTATTTTTAGGTTTCATAATAGAATTTTGATGTTATTTTTGATCGCTACTCTAATTTGTGTAAATTAAATACATTATGTATTGTACAACTTTTTAGACGTGTAATTAAAGCAAGAGTAATTTTTATGGCAGGCAAAATGAAAACTCGTACCCACTACTTTTCCCCATTTTCTTTCTGATTTAATTATTACTTTTTTAGCCCGAATTGTTCCATGCTGGGCAAAGGCCTCCCTATTGTCTCCACATCACTCGATTTTTTGAGTGTTCCCACCAATCAGGGTCATCGAACAGTAATTAAGTGAAGTTTATTTATTAAAAAAATACTCGTAGGCAATTCTCAAAAGCGCCTTCCTATTAAACAGTCAACATTTACCCAACCAAAAATTACAATATACTCATAGACAGTGCCTTATTTAAAATCAGGAGACTTTCCAATGTTTGCATTGAACGGAGAGGCTTTCAATATCCCTGTTCAAACATGCCGTAATAGAAAACATCTTGCTTCCGGAACGATAGCAAACAACAGAGGGAGGTAGATACAACTCTTTTACATTTTTTTTTTAGGGAAAAATAGAGAAAAAATTATAAGTTGAATTTTAAGCTGTGAAATTACAGTGGATGTGGGCCGTTGCGAAATTTATCAATGTTAAGTCAAGAATTATTCGATTTTAATTACCTGACAAAATAACTTTAAAATATTGCCTGAATTTAAAATTCTGGCCCCTTTTTTTCAATTATTTCAACTTCATACGAGGAACTTCCCTCAGACCTCAAGAAAACGTGTATTCAACTGCGTCTCTACCAAGTCTCTTCAGAATCTGCCATTTTACGCCATTATTTTCATTACTACCGTACTAATTATTCCCATCTACCTTACTATCGATGCTCACAAAATAATATTATGAAAATTCGGCAGCACACATCCTCTGTTTGATCCAATAGTTACGTACATACATACACACACACACACATAGACAGTAGTTTGTACGCAAGCGGTTGCCAACACTGTCTCGCCCCCAGCTTGCGGTAACTTGCTTTTGTAGGTAAATCTCGCGTTAATGTTGCTGTGTTTGATACTGAAATGTAATCTTTTAAAAATTTACAGCATTTACTGTACCTACAATATTGTGTTAAGTTAAATTAGGTAAGTAACACTATATTTCTTAGATACATACTACTATAGGCTTATTCTGCTTTAACCGCTTATATGTAGCGAATTATACGTAAAGTATATGTAATATGTGGCTAACCGACAGTGTGTGAAGCTGTCGCAATATTTATACAAAAAAAATATAGAACAATAGAAAATCAAATGTGTCTCGCGTGTATCTGGGCTCTAACATACTGCGGGTTGGTAAATCAATAATATTTACTCCAAAAAAAATGTACAACGGCGGTGAGCTTCAAAGTGGCTAGTGGCCTATAGATATCTTGATCTGTCAAAAACTTGCACATTTCTATCAATTTCTGAAACAATTAGGTATTTAAAAAGTATTCCATTTCAAAATTTCATAAGTTTCAAGACCAATTTACCACACTCCATATCCAGACCAAATGCAATATCCCCAACAAGAATGCAGACACAAATAATAAGTTTACGTAGTACATCGTTCCTCCATTCGTTTCACGGTGTGCACTAGCTAACCGAGTTTTTCGGCGTTACTTGAACTCAAATCTGTTTACAGACTAACATAGTACTGAGTAATTTAATAGACATCGACAATGTAGTACTAAAGAGCTTTGATATAAGATTATGAACTACAAAGTAGAGGCTATGAAAATTTAATGGGAAATGGTTAAAATTTTCAAAGCGATTTAGTTAAGGATGAAGCTTCTTTATGGTGACTAAATTATATATAATTCGTTCATTAAAGACAACAGAAAGGTCCACTTGGTTAGTAACAAAATACTTAAAAACTATGTAGTAGATAACACATAGATAAAATTCAATAGCAATGTTCAGCTTTTTTTTTTTTTTTTTAACAGGGGGAAAATCCTCATGGACTACCCTCCACCTGGGGTTGGTGGAGGGGGTGTGCCGGACTCTTACCGGCTAAAAACCCACCCAGTGTTGCCACCAATTACCTTGTGTCGAGGGCACGGGTATCGCCTAAGCATTCTTCCGCAATGTTCAGCTTCGCCTAACTAAAATTAATACACAACATGTAAAAACTTATCTTCTTACCTAATGATATGAGAACAACACTAATCTCAGCTTTTTCCCTTTAAAAAACTGACCAACTACGGGCTTCTACTTCATACTTTCGTTTAACATTCTGGAAACTGAAATATGGTGGGTCGATTACATTGAGACATTTAGTACTGATACTGAAAAAGATAACTTCAATATTAGTACTTATGGCATCAAAAAACTCGGGTAATAAGCCAATTCAAAAAGTAACTCTTTTAACTTTAAAAAAATATAACTTTTCTACATCAAATGAATTTATAAAGCGTAAACACTACACGTACGTAATGCATACTAGGTTTCATAAAAACGAATTTATGCTACGAAAAGCGAGGCCAGTAGACCGAAATACCGCTTTTTGACTTGATTTATCCACTTTTAGCCTGTTCGCTGTTTTCAGTGAGAATTATAATTTCCCATTGCCAGATAATTTGTATGCAAAACGTGCGTATTTATTAACATTGGATTGTGTTGGGATATGATGCAAGTGAGGCCTCGTATTGTGGTATATGTTTTGTATTACGCGTATTTAGTCCGTAATTTTTGGCATTGTTGGTAATTAAGTAAAACTTCTGTTAAGAGTTGACAGTCCAATAGGTGCACTGGTTCTACGTCACACAAATCATATAAATTATGTACTATGTTTTTTTGTGAAACGTATCTAGAAACATACATAAATTATCATATTCGTGTATTCTTCACAATTTATGATTTCACATTTAAAGAACATTTTTTATAGACAAACCTACACCAAATTCTCTTAGTTCATGTGCGAGCCAGTCTACATACGACTAAATTGAGAAGAAACCTGGCTACAGCCCACAACTTCTAAAAGGAATGATCACTGCAAAACTTTTGTTCAACAGCAGTTTTTCTTTTACATAAACATTAAAACATATACAGGATATCAGTTCTGTTAACGCATTGATAGTTAATTTAACTGTCTATTAAAATGTAGAACCTACATGTAACAAAGAACTTAATTTAAATAACATTAATCATAGGCTGTTTATAATCAGCCAAATTTTACATTAACAAGCTGAATTCAACCTTACTGCCTGTAAAATAGAGTCGACATTTACATATTACATTGCAAGCCTACAGTCCAACATGAGAAATCCAATTATTTTGGACACAATCAACTCGGGATCATTCCGATATGTAGATGTCGCTTCGCTCAAATCGAATGAGCGGTGTCGAATTGAACGAATGATTGGACTTATCGAATGATTGTTATTTACGAATATCGAATTATCATATCGGTATTGGAGATAAGTTGGTTTGCAAATAATTATTATGAGTGAATGTTGTGGAAAAACAACACAAATATAATATGAAAAGCCGTCGAATATTGGCGACGGAAAATAAATAGTTTAATTGGTTGAATTTATTTTATAACTAGCTTCTGCCCGCGACTTCGTACGCGGATCCTGTCCCTTATGCCAGCGACTACGGGGTCCACAAAATCAAAGATCTGAATCGTCTGATATTGAATTTTAAGGGCCCGTTGACTTGAAAACGCATTAGAAACGTTCCATATATTCAATTTTTGTACTTCAACGGCAAAAGCACAGCAGACTAAACAAAACGCTGAGAACTGAACCTCAATAGACGCGACCATAGGGATAAAAGTAGTGATTCTAATTAGTCCGCATTTAAGTTGTGTGTGGCAAAAATATTACACGTGTTATTACGTAAAAAAACATTAAATAGATTACAAAGTCGTGGTGACTTAGTGGAAGTCGTGGTGGTTTAGTGGGTGGAGAACCAATCTCTCAAGTATGAGCGTGCGTCTTTGATTCCAGGTCTAGCAAGTACCTGCCAATGCAACTTTTCTAAGTTTTTATGTAGGTACTTTCTACGTATATTTTGGATACCAATGACCGTTATTTGGAAGGCATGTTAAACTGTAGGTTCCGGCTGTCATTGAACATTCTTGGCAGTCGTTATGGGAAGTCAGACCAGGAAGTCTGACCAGTTTTACCAAGGGGTGTTGGGTTGAGCGGGTAACCGGGTTGTGGAGGTCAGATAACCAGTCGCTCCTTGTAAAACACTGGTACTCAGTTGCATCGTGACTGGAAGTCGACTCTAACATAATTGGGACGAAGGCTCTTGAGATAATAACGACAATAATAATGAGATATAAGCACCGCAGGACATCTGAGGCTGATGACGGGTAGTAACTACCCCGCGGGGCTATATATTCTGAGTTCTCCAGGGAGAGTATACTGTCCCCCATCTCCGGCCGGTCGGAGTGAACCATGACGGGGGTAGGTCTCACGCCTCTGGCTTGGCTTGGCCGTCCAGAGTGGTCTCGCTAGAGCAGGGTTAGTAGCCCTGCTCGGAGGATAGGTGCCTCGTGGTAAGTGACCCACAGGGAGCACGTAATCTGCGTTTAAAATCCGCCGAGGTATTCTCACACTTCAGCCGCTCATGTCCCTGTTGCCCTCTTGTTGCTATTCTGTGACTGATTCCCGGGGGCCCAGTAAGTGAGCTGGCGAAGTCTCCACCTGCAATTTTTACATGTATCTAATACATTGTCATCGGCAGGTGCCATAGTTCCCGTAGTTTCCCCATTCCTAGTCCATTAGCATCCCATCACAATAGCCCAAGTAGTTTTCATCCACAGTTAGCAATGGTATAGCACAGAACCGGGGATTGTCTTTTTTTTAACGACGTCCGTTTGTCCTTGGGTTCATTTCTATAGTGTATAAAGGGATAATCGTCGGTTTTGTGTCACCATACCTATTTCATAACATTCGTTTCTATACATTTCAAGTGTAGTATTGCTCTTGAAGTTCCACATCAGGTGTTCCAGATCTTCGATGTATATACGTCAATAGAGAGTGCTTATTAGATTGAACCACTTTTGCAAAACCGTCATATCTTTATATGCTATAGTCTAGCTGGGCTCCTGGGGTTCCACATCAGGTGTTTTACATCTTCAATTTTTATAAGTCAACAGAGAGTGCTTATCAGATTGAACAACTTTTGCTAAAACGTCACACCTCTATATGCTATAGTCTAGCTGGGCCCCTGGAGTTCCACATCAGGTGTTTTAGATCTTCAATTTGTATAAGTCAATAGAAAGTGCTTATCAAATTGAACAACTTTTGCTAAAACGTCATACCTGTATATGGTACAGAGAAGCTGGGCTCTTGGGGTTCCACATCAGGTGTTCCAGATCTTCAAATTTATTATCTCAGCTGAAAATGCTCATCACATGAAACAATTTTTGCTATGGCACCATTTTTGTATCTCTTATAGTTTTGTTGGTCTGTTGGTGTTCTGCATCAGGTCTTCAAGTTTCGAAGATAAATTATAGCCTATATGTTGACCAGGCTTAATACTGATACAACAAAGAAAAAATCATTGAAATCCGTCCAGTAGTTCCGAAGATTAGCGTGTACAAACAAACAGACATACAGACATACAGACAGAATTTTTTTTTTGATTTGTGCTCCATTACTGTTTCTAAACCCCACCCAATTATTATTTTTTTAATATATTCAATGTACAGACACAGTTTTTTTACAGATTTATTATATGTATATAGATATAGATAACTTGATTCGGCGTCTGTTATCATTGAACTCTTGCATTTTCCAGATATGATATGGTTAACTTATTAAAACCAAAATGCATATTGAGTTTCGTTTTGACTCTTGCCAGATTAAAGCCATTCATTTTTCCAAAAAATCTGTAGGGCTTATTTCCGTTATTTTATTTGCATAAAACATAATATACTTATACATAATAATGTGCATACTTACTCAATAAGAATGGCATTAATTTATTTTTTAAGTATGATTTTAATTTATCCTTAAAAATATTACGCGTAAAATTACCTATCTACTTACCTTCATAACTCTAAAATTATGTTTGTAAACATCTACCCAAATATAACCCCGTACAAATCCCCTGTCTATATCATGATTTATAACCATAATTTCGCTCCTAAATCACGACAACTTAATATCTATGAAGGTTAACAAAGTTTATCTACAAATAAGCGGATTGACAAACTGAATGACTTGTTTTTCCATTCACTCTATCGGCTATCATTCACTTCATTGTAACAACCCGCGAAAAAACTCGTGTTTACAATCGAAGACGAAGTTTATGGAGATAATATACAAGTTATAGAAGAAAAGCGATTTTTGGTAAAAGCTAAGATAATCACGCTTTTAACGGTTTGTTAAAACCAGCTCATTATACCTATTAGCTCAATCTATCAATGTGATGAATGCGTTTTCAATAGGTATTATATAATTCTTAAAAGAAAAATATTGGTGTACATTTGTCTCTCAATGAAAAGGGGGAGTGAGATTTCTGTAAATCATCATATCAGTGGGTGTCTAAGCAATTATAACTTTGAAATCTGTTACAAGTTCGATTAAAATGACATGAAACAAATTATGTTATAGCAGTCAGTACTTAGTTACATTTTGGCATCTTTACCCAAATAATTTACAGGTATAGGTCTTGTCCGAGTGATGTCAAAAATACTGTCCCATTGTCTATTTAAGTTACCTTCTAAAAGCCTTTCACTTGGACCACAAGTTAAGACATCCCCTCAATGTACCACAAAGGCGGCATTCACAAACCACGTCTGGGTACTTCGTAAGACCAATATTTTCTTCGTAAAGAGGGGTTTGGTACTATAAATTCTATCCCCATTGATAGTTAGTAGAGCATTAGTTCTTCTTTTGTACTTTGCAGGCTATTCAGTTGAAAAAGTGGCTTATAGATCCAAAGTATGGTCTTTATGGGCCCTGGTATTGTAAGGAAACCTTGTTCAATGTTCGGATATTTTGTTTTTCGTGTAGGGAGAACTTATAGCTGTCTGGACGTTAAGCTTTTGTTGACGCAGTCATGTTTCCATTTCTAGGAACCAGACCCTTTTAGTACTAGTTCTGTGAGTCCATTAAGAGTACAATTTTTAGGTTTATAACGTCATATATTCGTGCCTAGCTTCCAACTAGGTGGCAACTCAAATTATATTTAGGTAATATTTCTAGTTTGGGTGGCAAATAAAAATGCTGAAAATGGTCTCAACTCATTGCTAAGTCTTCATTGAAATAATTTGACGTTATTGATTAATGTAATTAAGATGACGTAAAATTTTGGGATACCATTTCGACTGTCTAAACAAGTAACATTACAACCAACCTTAAAAAAAGTATCACCACGCTGTATATCGGCTGGCATTCCACTCCCAGCCACGCTATAAGCACTCCTGAAGCGAGATCAAAGCGATGTTGCGTTTTTAATTGCCACCCTTACGCCTCGCCCCCCGTCGAAGGGCACAAACGTTAGGGTCGCCGACACGGAGGAAGGAAAGATAGCGGAGATGTAATAAAGAAGGTAGGTCAGGCACCTTCTTGTAGGTCAAAAAAGGTACGTGAGTGATCAGTTACTAGAATTACAAGGTGTTCGGGTTCCTAGTCAAATCATTAGTAATCTTTCAAAGATTGGTCTTGATTGATTGGTGATTTTACTTAAAAAATAATGGGCGCGTTCCGTACAGTACGTAGTATAGTTGTCGGCACGAATCTTGAGCTCTCACCTACATCTGCGCAGAAGTGATTTATTAACAAAGAACCAATCACCGCTTTAGCCCGCCCCCGCTCCTCACTTCATACCACAAAAGAGAACCAATAAATTACTTCTGCGCAGGTGAAGGTCAGAGCTCAAGATTCGTGCCGATAACTATAAGGGCGTAGCTAGTGACGTTCTTTGTCTCCCGAACACTCACATTTTGGCGTGCTATTTTCTTCTGAGATTTTCCGTTATGACATCTCCGCTCGTCATTTTGTTCTCTATGTTCGCCAACCATTGAGAATGTTCGAATGAAGTGCAGACTGGTTTAGTGGATGAGGATGGTTAATTTTGGGTTAAAATGTCTGGTATGTCGTGTAATTGGTTTGCAATGGGTGGGCTTTGTTATTAATGAGTACGTCTGGTCATTAAATAGTTTTAGAAAGTTTGTGGAAGTAGGTACTAACTTACATTTTGTGGAAGTGGTAAGTTATAGGGAATAACTTAATAGTTTCTTCTAATAGAAACAAATATTGAAAATAATGATTGACTAGGTACATCAGTTAGATCTCTCTAATTCTGTAAGTAGGTATAGGTACCTACCTATTCTCAGCAATGACAAGTTTGGCCAAAACTATGTCAATAAAGTACAACCGTCAATCATATTAGCTATTCAATTTTATACCTTATTCCCTTTAAAAAAAAGGCTGTATCTACTCTACTATTTGTGATTCAGACCAAAAATATTCACAACCCAATCTAACCAAAACAAAAACGGCTAAACGTAACGCAATGGTCCGGTTAACAGCGGCGGCAGATGCAAATTATACGCGTAACATACATACATACATGCAAACATACATACATAGAAACATACAATGTTACGTGTGTACCGAACGAGTATGGTAACACTTGGTAATACTAGGTTGGTTCATAATCATAGCATGTGTTCTGTGCTGGTTAGTTTATTAAAAGAAGTGAAAAAGTTTTCTTTGTGGAAATATTAAAAGATAATGCTGGAAGAAGTATTTGCTTGATGTTAAAAACTTTAGATTTTACTTTTTTAGTGCACGTTAGAGCTGTCCCTTAACTTAGGTACTTAATGCTCAGTAACTTTTCAATAGAAAATACTTTAAGCTGATAATAGTATTTTTTGATAAAGCCAAAAAATCTGGATCAATTTACAACTATTTTTCGTATCTCCCACAGTTTCGATACAATACAAAATCCACAAAGCTATATTTATGATAGACAATCTAGTGCAAATCCAATAGACAATAGTCCATGAATAGTGTTGCCATACACAAATATTAATATGCAAACGCTGCATCGGCAAAAACGAGCAATAATGTTGCCACGTATAAATATCTGCTATGTGTGAACTGTTTTGTACCACATGCATATTGTGTGTTATCCATATTTTACGATCACGAACTGTAAATTAATAATGTTAACTAATTATTCGAAAATGTGTTTAATTATGGCACTAAATTACAAGTGGCATAATTTTGTGCCGAAGCTTTATAAAATGAGTTTGACATTGCGATATTGTCATACTAGGCAACGATTGCAGTGATGGGCTGACGCAGAAATTGATTTGGGCAGTAGACTGATGATGGGTATATTAATAAATTAATTGTCCGTAGGTTTATCTTTTGCGGTTAAGCAGCTGAAACTCATGTCTGAAATTCTTTAGAACTCGAATAACAGATAATATTACAAATAGTTGAGATACACAGAATATATTTAAAGGGTTTTACAGAATATTGAAGAAAAGCAAAGAAAAGGTAATCCCTTGTAGACATTAAAATAAATCATATCATAGGTGAAAGAATACACAACTAGAAGCACTCAATAATAAACAATCTGATTCTCAGCTACATTAGATTACATTAGAAGATCAAACATAGCCGTACTAAGACCTCAAGATACATTTACATACCTACCTATCAACAAAAGCCTTGAAAAATAACCTTTCTCCCAGACCACACAGGTAATTGTGTTGTTTGCGATAAAACGCTGGCTTTTAAAGTTTCCGCTGTATGTAAAATTGAATTGCGTCCCGTTCCACGCAGACCGCTGAAAGCTGTGGTCTGCGGCGAGGTGAAGCATTACCTTCGTGACGTCATAATGCTATGGAGTACTGACATGTTGTTATAATATAGTGTAATGGCGTAATTAAGATATTGTTGATAGGTTTTAGTAGGTAAGTGATTCGGCGTTTGGTTGAATATCTGTTGATCCAGAGTGAAAGAAGTGTTTTTATTTAGGCAGTTAATTTATTTTGATACCCAGTTGATAGAAGCAATAATAGAAAAATTTTGAGTTTAAATAAATTAACTGTACATAAAATATTCTTCTACTATGGTACATGGTTTAGTTAGTAAAATAAGGGATTTGTCAGCTTATTGCGCCATGGTACCTAATTAAACTTAAATCTTAGGTAGCTTAAATTTGTGGGCACACGAAACGTTGTTCTTAAATCCGTCCCTACGAAAACCTTCAATGCATCGCCAAACTCTAACGAATCGTACAAACATCAAAGCTTTAAATATTTCTTAAAAACACCCCAATCTTAATATTGCCAGATTTTCTATTTACACAGTAGCACTCAAAAAAAAAACATGTCAAGGGTCGCCATTGACACAAAAAACACACAAGAAAATATTCCAATTTGGAAGGTATTAAAAAAAATGAAAACCTATTAAAATTAAGCCCCTTTGACACGGTCTTACGTTTCGATAGATGAATGTAAACACAAACAAACAAATACTGGCAACTAACATCAAAAGGGACCTTAAATGTTTTCACGGATTCTTTGACAAATTTAATGCTACCTCAAAATTGGGGCTAGGAAATCAGCGAGCTGAGGAATCGCTAGAGTAAAGAAATTAGGGACATATGAGGTCAGTGACCAAGCGTATCCATACTAATATTATAAAAGCGAAAGTAACTCTGTCTGTCTGTTACGCTTTCACGACTGAACTGATTTTAATAAAATTTGGTACAGAGATAGAGTTGACCTTGAAAAATAACATAGGATAGTTTTTATCCCGAACTTTTGAAGAATTCTCTTGGAAACGCAATATAACCGAACTCTACGCGGGCGAAGCCGCGGGCGGAAGCGTATTGTTAATAATGGTCTACTCTCTTAATTTATATTTTACTTTTTGTGTTATTTTAAGAGGATATTCTTGTTTCTAATTAAGTACATTATTTGATACAATTTTTTTAGATGTTACCTCAATTTCTCGTTAGGGTAATAACGAGAAATTGAGGTAACATCTAAAAAAATTGACATTAAATTATTTTAATTTGAATAAATAGGTGAATTTCGAATTGTGCAAATATTTTTTTAGCATGTCATAAAATCGCTGAATTCAAAGACACACACGAATCGTTTGAAAATGTTTACTTACAACACACCAAAAAGTAATTTATTTTTATATTCGTCAAAGCGAATATGGCAAAGAAATTATATTGAAAGTCTGAGTTGACAGTCCCTAATGCGAACGTAAATAGAAAAAATACACTGTACTTCGGTATTTACCCACCTACCTAATGTAGGTATGTATTTTTAAGTTTATTGACCGAACCAATACTTAAAATATTTTTAATTCTCAAATGTTGTAAAATGCTAAGTAAATGACCACCAAAAGACTATTTTGCAAAAAAATAAGCCTACTTCAGTACTAAAACCACACAATACACAAATCTTCTCCTTAGTTTCACAAATATATGCTGAAAACCGCACAAACATGCATACATACTACTGATACCTCCTTTTTTGAAGTCGGTTCTAAAATAATAATTTTCAATAGTAAGAGCTATCGTAATCGGCAAGCAAAAATTCTGTTCTCAATACACACAACTCGCCTCAGAAATGACGTACAATGTCCAAAAAACCGTTTTCCCGCGCAAATAAAAAGCCATGATGGCGGCTGCAAGATTAGCAACTAAACGAAGTGACGCGCGATATTGCCCACCACGTTTCCCATAAAGAAATTTTAATGTAATAAGCTTTCTTTGTGAGCTGGAAATTCAAAGGCTTTTAGTTTATTATCCCAGGTTATGAAACTACCGTTGGCGTACCGGGGCTTAAACTGTATAAACGGTTTGGTGTAAAATGTAAGAGGTAGCGTACTCGAACAGCGATTTAAATCAACTTTAGCGTGCTCATTTTTAACCTCATAGGTTTACCTATATGTAGGATATTTCTGATGATACAAAATTGCAGATACCAAGACCACTCATTGCCATTTTGGAGTCCCCCATTTATAACTGTTATACATGTTAAACAATGCTTTATAATGAAAATACTAAACAGTTTACAGGTAAGTTACAAAGGAAAAAGTCGTGCGAAAGTTGAAAGACATAGTTTAATTCACATCGGCTCCTAAGAGACACAGACTATTTATCGCAAGATCACAATATAACCACAGATTACTTAATAGTTACAAAATATAGCTGTAAGTGAAAAAAATATAATACAAACTATCAAAACTATTATTAAATCGCTTCATTCCATGACTTGAGCACCAACGCAGCGATCCGCGGATTTATTTTGTTCTTGTAAGTACGTGAGTAACACACTATGAGGTGGATTTTACGATTATTTACTTTGTAAGCTTTTATATTAAATCTTTAAACTAATTTGTAGAATTTGTATAACAATAGCCTGCAAGTATTTCTTTTTGTTTCAGATAGAATCCAACTAAGTGTACTAACCAACTAGATAAGTAAATATAAAAAAATATTAAAAAAGTGCTTTCAGTTCCCCTGTTTCTTTTCTTGTAGATATGTTTTTTTTTCTTATTCAAATCAAACGATTTAGTGCACGGAGGCGCAAACCTCTTTGATATACTGATAAGTGCGTTTACGTATTAAAATGTACGCATATTTTCCTGACTGAATAACTGATGATTTACAAAAGTTTTGTCAAAGGACCAAAATATTTTTGGCACTTTTTGAATAATGTATGACACTGCCATCTACTTGATTTTACTCATACTTTGACTACTTGACGTGTTGAGTTCAAAACTTTGGTACTATTGTTATTAGTTTCACATGTCTACAAGAGATGACGCTGACATAAGTTTTCTTAAAAGTTTCAACTTAGAGTAGTGGGCTTAATTTTTCGCTAAATCTGAGTATTTCAGTTATTTTATTTCATGACACAATATTCATTGAAATCAAAATATTAATGGTGTATCATCAGCATCAACAATTCTACTTTCCCTCGTTCACTGAAAATCCAATAGATGGCGCTAAAATGATTCTTATTTTTAATTTTATCAAACTGTTGAATTTCTCCAAAAGAAAGTTCTTTTCCTGCTTTTTAGTTAGGTATTTTTTTCAGCAAATTGTCAATCATGTATTTAAAAAAAATATATCAGATACCTTAACATTCTTCCTACGACTTATTATTTAGAGAAATCGATAAAAATATATTTTTTAGAGATTTTCTCTACCCTTTTATTTAAATTACCCTGAGTTTTCATTTGTTCATGTTCCTAAAAACACAAACTTTTTTTGTTGTTAATTAACTCGTACACCAATTTTTACTAACGATAAAGTTATAAACCTTACAATTTTCCCACGTAAACGAGAAAATATAAAAACAGTAGGCCGCGTTCTTGAGAATACCATCAAATTAATTAACAAGCTTCAACAGCCGAACCCACGAATTTACTACCTACATAGACCGAAGCACCAACTAGGAAATGTTCCCACCTACTTTTTTTATCAAATAATCACAAGGCTAACTACTGAATGTAAATACCAAATTCTCACGACCTCTCTGTACGTCAAACTACTTCTTCACAACGGCTCAAATTACATTAGACTGGTGTTCGACACCAGTGGAGAAAGATTCCTCATGACCTATATGCTCAGAGTGATGAGAGGTCAGGTTATGTTGGTCCTGTGTTTTCACACGCGTATTTTAGTATGCTCAATAATCGTGATTGACGGCGTTGTATGGGTTTAGATAGCATCTGAATGGCTGTTTATCTGTCGTCACCCTTCATGTGTCGAGTCCTATATGTCTGCTTGCTAGTACATTATGTACTGTTTGTTACTGGCTGTCTGTTTTCTAATGCTTTTAAACACACCTACGATATTTGTAGGAAGTTTAAAGTTTCGTTCTGTTAGCATACTGTTGGAATGTGAGAACATGTTTTTCTATTTTTTGTTTGATTGGTGTGGTCATGGTTTTGATTAGTTATTACGGATTTCCATGTTTGACCCGTCATTGTAAACTGATGATCTATGCACAATTCCTTTAGGGCGATTCCACACTGACACGAAAGTTGCCTATGCTTAGAAGAACAGCACCTTTCTCCACATCGAGGGTCTAAAATTTCAGTAGTAAGAAAAAATCTGCAATAATAAATCCTACTTGAAGTGGACCTTATTGTTTACGCCGTAACAAAATCTGCACCTTACTTAATGTAGATCCATTCACAAGCTTGTGGGAACTAATACATAACAACTAACAACATAGCCTCGAGACGTAAACGAATAATTACAAAAATGATTGCGCTCATTACTTCAAGCATCTGATTCGATCTTGATACTTGGACCGCGTGAGAAAAGTCTTAAGCTACAACGATACAAAATTGTGCTATTTAAGTAAGGTCAACACAAGATAATGATCATTATATATAAAAAAACACCAACTTCTTCTCGTCAATGACGAATTGTGAAACTAGAATTAAGATAAAAACTATCTGGACGTGATATTTTCACGTAATTTTGCGTAATGGTCGCGTTTTCGGGCGTTCTCGTGGCCATCTTGTTATCAGTGGTCTTATATGGGGTTATGGGGCTCTTGATTATCATTATGTAGTTGATTTGTCAGTTAACTATGAATAGAATGAAAGACAAAAATCTAGATAGACAGAGCATCACGAAACCTGAGCTTTCACAAGAAAGGATGTGGTCCTAATCTACAAGAAAGTACTTATTTGATGTTTTCATGAGGTTTGTGCATAGGACAATAAAGACTCAAGCAGAGTAATTCTGAGCTATTAATATCATTGTTTTTTAGATAGCCTCTATTGTCCCAAATATTATAAGCAGAAGAGATTACGGCCATAAAGAAAATATTATTCAAAATATTTTTAAATATTTGTAGTTCACATAATATTTGCGTATTGGGGCTTCCCTTTTGATAAGGATTGATAATGATATGAAGAGCTTGTTGTAGTCATGGTAAATACATATACCTGGTACCTGAATATGGATATTAATAGAGAAGTTTAGAGTGATACTATTGCAGAAGTTAAAAGGAGAAAAGAATAATACCTACTTTACAATAAGAGGAGTATAGTAAAAAAGGGAAGAAGTGGAACTTGGACTGGTAATTTGAAACGTCATACAACATAATAATTTTCATTCAAAGTTTCCATTTTCATGGCATTTAGTGTAAAAAGACGTTGGACACGAATCAACCAACGCTGGGAAAAAATACTACGACCAGACAAAAACTGCGCAGTCGACAAATAATTCCCATTTTTTGTTGCATATCATAAAACAGTTAATATTAATGGCGGATTAAAAATCGAAAGTCTATTGGTTGAAGCTGGTAGGCAGAAGTAGTGGGTAACCTTGGTTGATAATTGATGGAACCATAAAAAGCTTAGGTGTGTCAGAATGTAACATGGAGAACAAAATAACTAGCGGAGATGCCATAACAGAACGAAAAATCTCCTAAGAAAGCAGCGCGCCACAATGCGGGTGAGCAAAGAACCAGGAACGTTACTGTTTTCGCCTATATACGCCTTCTTTGGACCCAACCAATTTTTTATACCAAAAATCGTTGACAGATGTATCAAAGAACACAAACGCCTCTGTAGTCCACTCGTAACTGATTGTTTTGGTCATGCTCACCGTACGAATTTGACCAAGAAGAAGGTGCCTGACCTACCTGCATTATGGCATCTCCGTTCATCTTTCTTTACTCTATAGAATGTAAGGATTGATCGTAGATGCGATGGAGTTCCGCAAGGAAAAGAGAATGGTCCTATTATGTTTAGTTGACATTTTACAAATATTTGCTTTAGCTTCGCTTTGTGGGTTCGTTTGCTTGAGATTTTTGTTTGTTTAATTGAAAGTTCAATTTTGTTTGGTTTTATTTTTATGCCATCACTGTATTTTAGATTAAGAGCGCTGTTTTTAGCAGAGTAAGGCTCGTCAAAAGGAAAGCCTCTTAGACGAAATGATCTTCCTAATATTCCTTATCTCCATCATGTCTTTATATTTCATTTATTTTTCTTCTACAGTCTCTAATGTAACAGTTCCACAAACAAACAGATATTAACCTTCTTATTAGTTTATTAATAGTTGTGATGTTGCTTAGAAAAATGCGGTGTAATGTTAAATAACAAGTCGCTCAGTAAGGTGAGGATGAAAAGCAATTATTGAAGTCATGCGAATGCCTTGCACTAAGTAATGTGAGATACTGCAAATGCCTATTATAGCTGGTATAACATTTACTCTTGTAACTTTACTAATAAGGACAAAAATTACCACCATCCCACCATTTTTTCTTTGAGATCAGCCCATCATGTTTTCTTCTTCCTTACTTCATCCATCTTTTCACAAGTGAAATTCTCTTCAGACAAATCATTCATAAAGAAAATTGTTTCCTACGACTGTTTAAATGATACTTTTAAAGAGTTTAACATCATAGTGTCATGACGAATCTTAACATAGCTATGTATACAGCAATATTATTCCGATCGAGAATCCAATTTGCTTCAAGTGAGAATAACCATTTATTACAACGTTCATTTGTTCAATACTGCACAGGAAATCGTTAGCCAGTGTGTAATTTTAAATCAATTTAATGACTCCAACTTGTTAAGATGAATCATTTTTGAGATCTCTAATTTTAATTCACATAATGCAAAACAAATGAGCGTAGAATTCACGAATTTTAACAGCAAAATTGTAGGTAACTGAGAACCCGACTCGAAACTTGCAATCTTCATTTTTTTTCAAAGCTCCTTATATGAAATGATTCTTTAGCTAAATACATACGACCTTAGCGTGACTCGCTCCATACATGTATGACATTGCCGAAAAAAACACCCAAGTAAAAACACACAGTCAGACAAAAATTCTTTGTGTACGTCTAGCCAATGACCTTCGGCCGTGATGAACGACTTTTTAGCCGGTAAAAAACTGTTCGGTGAATTTACCTAACTTTTTGTTAGCTCTTCTTAGAACTTAAAACCTAAGCCTTAGGTATGAACCTAAATGCATTCCTCTTTGGTATAATAGCGTCGATATAAAAGTTGGATGCCATAATTTTGGACGATAAAGATCGAATATCGGTTCGTATTTAAATATTTGTATTGGCAACACCGAATTCCTTTTAATTAATTGGACCTTTTCTAGGGCAGTGAAACGGACATCTGTGGCGTAGTAGCTAAAGGATTTTGTGGAAGGAATTTCGAAATGTTTGGTATTCGATTCTCTGTTTCGAGCGATCATTTTGAAGTAGCTTTCGCAGGCGGATTCACATGCGTCCCGGGAAAACTTCTCATCGAATATGGATAAAAGTAAATGAGCTATATTATTGCCTTGTCTTATCAAAATCCATTTAATAGTTTTAGCGTGAAAGAGTAACAAACACACCCACGTTAATTCCTTGGAAACTTTCGCATTTAATTTTATAATATTTTATTAGTATGTAGTATATAAATTAGTTTCTAAATTGACAATCGCATAGATAAATCACTGGAGACAGAAACTAGCGGTAATTTGTAAGATGATTGACCTTCTATCTAACGTAATGACATATTTTTATGGTTTACAACATGTAATAGACTAATTAACTGTCGTACGTTCAGGGTTAGAGAACCTTCAGTTAAGGTGTGGTACCACAAACCATATTTTCTCATAGAAATGAATCAAAGTTAGGCGATAATCTTAAAATTTTCCGAAGGTCGATTAAGTATACAGCGTATGAAATAACTGACGTATGAATGCGTATGAATATCTTTTTGTGTGATTTACATACTATTAGCTAAAAAAAGTTACGCCTTAAAAGAAAATATTTTTAACTAGCTGGTTTTAAGCGTCTTTGGGGAGTCCTACCTTTTCGTGACAAAATATAGCCCATGTTACTCGCGAATAGTTCTTTTCAAAATTATTAAAAATTCAAATAAGTTTAGTATCTAGTTTCGGAGTCCTTTCCTTAGGGTACAAACAAACAAATATGTATATTTCCCCCTTATTATATAAAAGTATAATTTAATTCTGTATAGTGAATCTTTTCAGTTTTGAGACTTTTAGAAACCCATTGACAATACAATATGCCTTCATAATTTAAGTCAGTGCCTACACCTTACTTCATATTCATATTACCCTTGACGGTAGCTTATTGATTAAATGAAATTAATTACACTGACATCATAAGAACACCGCAAATTGATTTATTCATAATTATGTATTATATATGCAAACAGGCATGTATTTCTATGCTGACAACATTTCTCAAAATTAGCACTCATTTCTATGCGTGGAGCCTTTGAGATTTTATCTAGAGTTTTTTTCTTTTAAATTACTGACGTGTGTTCTTTTTTCAATTTGGATGTTTTTAATTCAGGCCATTTCTTTTATCTTGTTTTAAATGTCATATAAAACAGTCATCCACAGAACAATCATTTTTCCGCAAACACAATTTAGAGTGCATAATGATTTACGACTCATAAATAAAAACTTTTACAAAGAAAAAACATAAAAGTTGAAAATCTCGACAATTACAGCAATCAATTATTATATCAGACATTCATATAATGATTATGTGGTTTTTTCCTCGAAAATGCTAAAAGACAAACTGCAAACTAAACAGTCGGCCGACAGCTGACCCGACTGAAGGCAATTTTCTTATTTGAGAAAATCTTGATTTCAGTTTAAGTTTTCAATCGGTCTGATGCAGTCTAAATACCTCCCTTTTATCATATGCGTACTTACCATTCCTCTACGTACTGATAAAATAATAAATGAAGCCTTTATTTCTGCAATTTTACAAATTATTGTTAACAAAAAAATTGATTTATTTTACATACTAATCTCTGAGCCCAGAAAAAGTATCGGTCAACTAAAAGTTTGCAGTGTGTTTTACAGCAATCAATTATTATATCAGACATATATGATTATGTTTTTTCTTCATAAATGTTAAAGGGCCGCCTGAATCGTGACTGATTAACTCATAAATCCGACAATGGAAGTTTAATGTGACTCCATTATAATGTGGGTATTATCCTTGCCTCCTACACTGTGGTATAGGGCTGGCTAGACGAAGGCGTGTTGTTTTTAGTAGCTTCCTTTTAGTCTAGTGTAATGTCTTATTTAGTATGATAGTTTTGGTATCAGGGAAATCATTATAAATAAGTTTTTGTGTGCATTTTTCCTTCGTTTTGAGGGAATTGCTCACAGCATCCGGATAAAAATAGACCTTTTTCCGTCGGGTCGGGTAAAATAGACTCATCTACCTATTTATTTTTTATTCTGTTTATAGATTTCTGAAACTTAAAATGTAATTTTTCCCTGTGTAGGATAAACTATAGTCCTACACATCATATGAAAAAGGACATTGATCAATACTCTTTCGATTCATTGTGGGAGAAGATTAAAAAAAGCAATAACTTTGGAATGCATTCAATTCCGTTTATCAAAATAATCGTAAAACAATATTTATGTGAATACTGAACGCCGCTAATTTCTTAGAAGGTTTTCGAACTTCGCTTTTTAATATGAAAGATGTCGAATACCTATACATGTTATTGATATTGTCACTGCATTGTGTAAGAACAGAATTTAGCATTCTTTTTTCATAATCATTTCTTTTTTAAGCCTCATCGTCCTTTTTATCCTTTGGTTTACTTTTTCATGCTTTATCCTCTCTTTTGCGTCTCTAAGCTTCTCTTATCTGACTTCCTCTTTCTCTACAGAGAAGTTGTGTGTTCCAATGAATAAATATTTCGTTGCAACAGGCTATTTCAAAAGACTTTTCAGATCCGCCTGTAATGTTTGCTATAATGCAACACACATTAATTCTAGAGGATCTGATAAAAATAACGTGGGAGTCGCTTTCAGAGATTATATGGAAATATGTCACGATTCCAATTTAAAAATGTGACACAATGCCTTTTAGTAAGCAAGTGACAAATTAATTTGCATAACTTAATCATCACTTGGTGAGCTGGCAGAGAAAATTGTTTACTGAGAAAAATATTACGTGATAAAGTTCCGGGATTTGTATCACAATTCTGAGAACAAAAAGGGTCATAAAGTCACATCTTATATATCTACAATTATTACATAGCAAAAGAGTTTGTTTGCTTGCTTGACCACGCCAATCTCAGGAAATACTGGTCCGATTTGAAAAATTCTTTCAGTGTCAAATAAAGCGTTTATCGGAGAATTCTTTTTCCGAGTGCGCGGAATAGGTTTTATGGAACGCTTCAAGAACCTACTTAAATTTTTTTTCTTGTTTTTTCTTTTGTTTTCGTGTGTAAAAAATTAAGAAGTCTCAATTTTGTTGCTAAGGCCTTTTATATGGAGTCAGTAATCTATTTACCTTCCACATCTCATTGCAAGGTAATCCAGCAAGGTCTTGTGGTACAAATGACTGCCCGACTTTTGAACTTATGGGTACGTAGGTAAGATATAAATCTGTAAATGATAGACAGATACAAAAGCTTAGAATAAGGCACATGAGTATTAGGTACTTATTTTGGAATAAGTTTTCAATTATGCTAGGAAATTATCATCCGAGGTTCTCCATAATACAATTATGACTAATAGCAAGGATAATGAATTTATGACACGTGCTCCTCCTGAAAATAACAGTAATACAATGAATTAGCAAAATCCTTGGATACGAAACAGCACATTTGAAATGTCAAAAATAAAAGGAAGTCCTCAAAACTAATTTATACTGCTGTACACAATATTGATATACCTAAATGTACCTACTTAAAGAAAAGGTATGGCTTATTACCTGAGTATCAAGACGAAATTTTCGCCAACCCTACAAATTCAACTAGGTGTGAAAATGACATGTGGATTACCGACATACATAATAGACTCCTAACTGGCAATTAATTGGGACCTCATAACAAGCATCGTAATACATATTCAGTTAATGTTGTCTGTCACTCGGATCTATTGTTCGGCTGACACAAATTACCCGCGTAGGCTCTCTTGAAGTATTAAGGTTAGGATGCAGACATGGATACTGCAAGGCTGGTGGTATTATTGAAATAAGCTGAAAGTACAAACAAATGAAGGAGGAGGTCTTTCATTTGTTTATTTTTGTCCTTAGCTAAATGAAATCTGAAAGTTTTTATCTTCCATCGATCAGAACAAAGATGAAAGGTGATTGTGGAAATTGTTGTTGCATTAGCTAAGTACACAAATTAAATTGGTAATATTAACCTGTCAGTGGATCAGCTAAAGTGATAAAAAGAAAGAAAAAAACCCTCAGAAGAGGATAAATAGTAGCGTTGAAAACCTTTTTAAAACCGGAGTGGATTGCTAATTTTTAAATACACATGCAGCGCTTCTGCGATGAGTGGTTTGCTTTCTCAAATAACAACAGGAAAAAAGGTAAAATGGTATCGTTAACCTTTCTTTATACCGACTGTATGGATTCGTAGCTGAGATGATGATGATGGCTGTCGAAGTTTTACACACTAGTACTAGGCTAACATAAATGACAAGAGTGTGTACTATAACAAAGCCCTAAGACTGTTAACACCACAGATCGAACAAGGTTGTGTCGTCTATAGAATTGGTAAGAGATTTGGTTCATGGAAACCTTTTGTGTGTTACGTGATTTATTTACGTTTCTATTTACTTATTTATAATTTTTATCTGTATAAGTTTATATATGAAAATTCCTTGACAACATTTTCTTCACACACTCCAGTCGGTCGACTTCCAGTCTCACCGGATGCAGCTTAATCTTTGTAATAACATGAACATGCATGGTTTTAAAATTATACTTATATTTCGGAGATCCCACCTTAAATGTTAACAAACAAAAGACGATGCAATCAAAACAAGCTAAAAGAATTTCAATGACTTTTATCATAAGGAAACGCATATTATTAGAAAGACGTCATCTTTTAGTCAGCTCATAATTTATGGTCGATCATGACTATAGATTAAGAACATCAGTGAGGAAAATACTTAGATAAATTGTTCCAACTTCGTAGGTATTATTTATGTTACATTCCTAGAACAAATTAATTGCTAATCGTAAAAATAATCCTTTAGAAGCGAAGGAATTATTTACTTATTTATATTTGTAAACAATTTTATATTGTTGTTTGATTAAAAGTTATCTCTATACTTGGTAGACAATTTAATATTTTGAATTCTAATACTGCGTAAGTTTACGTGACAGAAGTTCGGTTATGCTAAAGTACGTTAATGTATAGATACGTTACGTGTAAAGATACGTTAATGTATAGAAATATTTTTTATTTAGACAGCTTTAAAAAATTATGTATACTTATCTCGTTAATAACTTGCAACCGCTTCTTTAAGGTACATTAAATGACATTAGAAGTACCTATATTAAGGTAGAATGACCTTACAATACATTTATTATTTCCATAAACTAGGATAAAATATTCCCGTATTACACGCCTTTCATTGAGAATTCATTCAACAGTTTATAAACAAAAAGAATAACACCCATCCATTCACCAATCAAAACAAACTTTATTAGTCAATATTCGTAAGATTTCAAAATACTACTCAATTCATAAACTTCTAATACGCTAAGAATTTGATGAGCCTAATTATCATAAACATTTATATATCGTTTCTCGTTCAAGGGAATCTTGTATTTTCATTAGAACCTTTTGACACGTTTAAAGTATGTGCACACTGCAAACTTTTAAGTCGGCCGACAGTTTGTCTCTGTTTTTTTTTATCGCTTGATAAGTACGGAGATTTATGGAAGAGCGCACATTACATCATCATCCTCCGAGCCTTTTTTCCTACTATGTTGCGCTGCAGTGCTGAGTACCAGTGGTTTACAAGGAGCAACTGCCCTATCTGACGGTCAGCCCGGGTGACTGGGTTGAGGGGGTCAGGATCTGACCCCCTCAACCCAGTCACCCGGGCAACTCAATATCCCTTGGTTAGACTGGTGTAAGACTTACTGGCTTCTGACTACCCGCGTAGGGACTCCCAAGGATGTTCAATGGTATGTTACAGTTTAACGTACCATCCGAAACACAGTCATTGGTGTCTAAAATATCCTTAGAAAGTACATACAAATTTAGAAAAGTTGCATTGGTATTTGGCTGACCAGGAATCGAACCCGCGCCCTCACACTCGAGAGGTTGGTTCTTTGCCTAGTGCGCACATTACAAAGATCAGGTATTTAGCTGGTATCAGACCGACTGAAGACTTAGATTGGAATCAAAGTTTTCTTTTAAAAAAATTGTCAGCCTTCAACTGTCGGCCATCGTTTGCAGTGTGCGGGTACGTTAACACTTGGTATATTAGTCGCCATGACCGTTAATGATGGAAGATTTATGTAAACTATCACTTTGTATGCTTGACTTGTATAATTAATTTGTATATGAGTAGGTATATTAGAGTTTACTGTTTTATATATTATGAATGATATACTTAATGACAAGCTTTCCTAGGGGGCGGCGCGATTGTTCTTTATTATGTCTATTGTTTATCATAAGCAGTCTGACTGTTATTACGAAATCAAAACAAGCGAATGTCAAACAATTGCTGGAAAAGTTATCTCATAACAAATATTGACATACTCGGTCCTATTCCGATTTTGTTTTAGTCCTTATATGGAGAGAAACTTACTTTTAGATAACAAGTCTGACATTCCAAGATAATTTTGCATAGACAATGGCATGTTGTTCATTTAGAAAGTCTGGTATGAGTGGAACCAAAAGAGTGCCTGACTCTAACTGACTAAAACCCATCATATTCTTTGTCAAACCCCTTTATTTTATCATGTTCCTAGGACATATTGCAAAAATATTGTACAAAGTTTAATCCAAAATACCACAAGTATACTATCTTATACATACGCACAGTTAATAATAAACGGTTCGTCATAAGCTATGGTTAAGTGTGGATGATGTGAAAACCGCTCGGTGCCAAGGTCTTGAGTTAACTGGCAACCTTCTAGTGTTTGTGATTAGACCCGCTAATCTCGGTGCCTTAACATTTGTTATGTTAGGTATTCTTGGTAGAATATAGTTTTCGTTGTTTGTGTAATATAATTTATACTTAGGTACTGCTTGTTTTGTACCTTATTTAATCTGAAAATGTTCGATCGGTAGCAAATAGTGAGATTGTCTTCTATAAAAATACACTTAATTGGCTCCATGTAATGGTATAATATAAAGAAGATTTTTTTAGCCCCAAAACTACTGAACTGATTTGAAAAATCTTTCACTACTTCATTGGGAAGCTACACTATCCCATAGGAAAAGCTGTATTTTATCCGGATGTGGGTAGAAATGGTGAAGGCGTTTCCATAGCATGCGGGTAAAACCGCAGTATATAGCTATAGCTCGTTTCATTTGAAAAAATATGACCTTGAAGGAGTGATCGAAACGAAAAAGAAAATGCATAAAACAAACCACGAAAACAGTTTCTTTTGAAATTCTAATTCAAATCTTTCAAAGTAGTAGGTATCTCGTCTCGCGTGAGCTAACAAAGATGACGCTCCTGTTTTTATTCGACATTATCCAAAGAATTAAATGAAAGCGATTATCCGATTACGGAAAAAACTCGAAGGTGTCAATCGTATTAATAGTTTCGAAACAATTGATTACGACAAAAGCTTTGTTAACGATTATTTCCATTATTTATCACGCGGTTCATTTTAATCTATATTAATGTAGTAAAAATTGTTTGTTTGTACATACCCAGTACAATCAACCAATTTATAAATCATTCTTTCATTGTTTGAAAGCAAAATTATACAAATGTAACATAGTCTAAATATTATCTGGGCACGCGCAGTAGTTCCAGCGGGACGTGGGTGAAACCACGGTAAAACAGCTAGTCTACTCTATACTAATACAAATACATACAATCCTAATACAGGAGGTAAACATTTTTTTTGTTTGTTTGTGCCCTGAAGTCTACGAAACTATTGAACTGATTTGAAAAATTCTTTAACAACTACAAAGCACTCTTTCCGAGTAGTTTCCACAGGAAGCGGGTGAAACCTCGGGAAAACGGCTTGTTATTGATAAAGCAACTAGTCTTGCAATCAATCAACTGTAGTGATGATTGATATTGTAATTATTATGGTAGTGGTGGACTTCATGTTTGTAATTATGTAGCTTTTAATAATGACAAAAGGAAAGATCACTGGTATCATTTTGTAAGTTTGTAAAAATATTTTCTGCGATTGTGAACAAAATTATGCAAATGATCATACAACCTTATCAAAATTATTTGGACTAAAATGACTTGTTTTTCGATATGATTGTTCAAAATATTGCAAAAGTACGAAACCCCGATAGCATTTGAATTGATTTTAAATTTTAAGTTAATCCGACCTTTCTACTGTCATAACATTAGGTACCTATTAACCAACGTTAAATTATTATACCTATTTCTTACCGCAATAAATATGCAAATGACGACAACCGGATAAACACCCCCCCCCCTCCTCCTGCCAATTGCGCAGTCGCAATCAGATGATACGCAAATACCCATTGTTATATTTAATTACCTAATTGCCTTTTTCTCGTGTTATAACTTTCAATGTGCGGAAGCCAACAAACATAATTATATGCACATTTGCATATCATTTGCAATTCTTTGTTACTATGATAGAAATCGAGTAACAAGGTCAGGTAATCACATTAATTGTTGTATTAAGTAGTTAAAGACTATTAAGTATTTATTCAGTTTTTGTGTTATAAGAATTGGAATGGAAAATGCCCTAACACGTGCGTCAATGATGACACAGTTGAGGTAGGTCGGTTGGCTAAAACCAGAACCCGGTATGTGAATTTAAGAGTGCCGACTTTTACTTTTTAGTGACGTTGGAGATACTTTCAAGTATTAACATTGTAAAGGCTCGATTATTCTAATAGCTACTTAAACCAATACGCGTTTATTTAATTTTAATATTATTTTGAGTTATAAAATTATATTTAAATTATACTTAAATTGATTGATAGGTGGCAAAATTGTGATAATCTAAATCTATCAAGATTTATATTATCATCATTTTTTATAGGTTTACTACAAATCAAAATAAATACTTAAGACATAATTATTGAAATTGAGACATTTATCATAGATTTGTAAAGCGTTTTTATAACAATAAAACCGGTTCGTAATATATAATAGGCTCGTGAACGTTATTATTCTATACTCAGCAGACAATATTTTACACATACGATAATTTACAATGTTTAAATATATTAATGTGGCTATTTATCTCGTTATTAGTCTTATTGACAGTTAAGCATAATTTGCAATTTAATTGGCATTAAATTTTCGCAACGGTGGATTTTTTAAAGTCGGATACAGGGTTATTAAGTACAACAGACGTGACAGGTTGTTGATTTTGGAATCGTGTTTTTTGAAAATACGTTTTTGTTAAACCGGAATTTTTGGTAAGATTTTTTTTCTTTTTCTACGGGCATAAAAAGTTAAACTTGACAAAGTAGTAGAAAAAGTAAAAAAATAAGTATTTTCTGTACCTGTGAACAAACTTTTAAAATAAATGTTGACGATTTTAATATTATATTTTCCTTTCATGCCATTATCATCATTCATTCATGATGATAATTTTATTACGGCGTCGATATTATCTTCAGAATTTAGAAATAAGGAAAAATAATACCAAGCATTATTTCGTAAATAATTGCTTTGACAGCTGTTATTGGATTTCTGTTTAAATTATTTTTATCGTACAAACAAAATATTTTAAGATAAACCCAAGTGTTTATTTTAGTAGCTAAAGCCAGGTAACGTAAAATATTTGTAAAGTGAAATAAAAATGTTTAGGTATGCCATTAAATTGCCTGAGTTGAGAAAAATAATTATGTTAGGCATAAATAATACAAATATCCGGTTTTGTTGTAACTTTATTCTTATTTGTTAATGATTATATTATCTGCCTAGCCCTTTTCCAAGTATGTTGGGGTCAGCTTCCAGTCTAACCAGATGCAGCTGAGTACTAGTGTTTTCCAAGAAGCGACTGCCTATCTGACATCCTCAACCCTGTACTCCCTGGTAAGACTGGTGGTCAGACTTACTGGCTTCTGACTACCCGTAATAACTGCCAAAGATGTTCAATGACAGCTGTTTTAAGTTAGTAACAACATACTAGCGTTAAAAACGTAGATTGAAACAAAACACAATCACTCACCACCCACGATCATCCAAAATATTCATCAAACAAAAGTGACGACTCCACATCAAATTGCAATTATAAGTACATATTGTTTTTTTTCAAAATAGGAAGATGATGGAACAGACAACGCTAATAAACGCGCATAGACAAGAAATACATAATGCATCGACGAATTGCCAGGAGGTCAAGCCTGCCATTCATCATTCTCTAATATAGTAAAACCATTTTATTTTGAGCTTCGTATTAATTTGATGGTAGAATTTTTAGATGCGGAGTTATACCTACATTATGGAGATAATTTTTTGGGCTTGCAATTCTGGTGTTACCACTAATCAAACCAAATCAATTTATACAATGTTATAAAAGCCCTCTGATGATAACACACAATCTGTTTAAACTGTCATATTAATAACTTCCCTGTCGTGAGTCATATGTGATACACAACGATTGTCAAACTATTGTGTCTACATCGTGGACAGTGAAGTGGTTAATACTATATATAAGATCAAAAATGAGGCTCAAGGAAAACCACAGTATCAAGTCTTTCACGAGAAATGATCGATCATTGAAAAGGTTCCACGTAAAGGATGACATAAGTAACAAACCTAAACAGTTTATTTTTTTCATATTTCTACGGAAAATCTACAAAACATCATTATCCAAAAAAATATGGGAAAAGCATCATATTCACTTTGGTAAAACTAATATACTACTGCACTACAAAATGTACAAAAAAGAGATTATAAAACTATATGCATTACGCACACAAGAATACAGAGTTCAACTTCAACTAGACGGTAAATCCTAAGTTGGCTCAAAAGTATAAAGCTAATTACTGGCAGCAAATCTCTTCCTGTTAGAAATAAACGAGGCAAAGTAATTAATTATTGTATAGTTAGTGCTTCCATATTCATTTTAGTTGAAGCCAAGGATTATTCTATGCACTACATACAATACAATGTACCTTTTGTATTTGTACTTACTAACAATATATTTTTTAGTTCGTGATTTTATCTCAAGTACTTTAGAATGACATGGCCACGATATACCTAATTTTGTGTAAGATCACTTTCAAGTTTAATTAAGTAATTAAGGCGCATTTATCGCATTGGGGTAACCTGTAATGGTAAATGTATGTAGATAAATAAATAAATAAATAAAGTTTAATAAAAATTACGGTAAAATAAAACAACCCTTCGCTTTGCAAACACTACAGCAACCTGATAAACATAATAATTATTCGTAATTTCTACTTACAACCCAGCAGTGATATATTCAACAGGCAGATGTTACAAATTAAATTCTTCTGTATTCTTAAAATATTAGATACAAACAACCACAAAGTGTTAATTAAAGATACTGATTCAAATTATAATCTACACAACCACGCACCCATTTTAATTGGCCTACCAAGGTGTCCAAGACAAACGGTTAATTTAAAAAACTAATTTAAACATACCTAATTCTAGTTAAGCCTAATGGATCTATCGTATCGTAATTAACAGCATGTGGAGATAATGGCTTGGATCCAATACTTGGATCCAATTTAAATGTAGCCACTTTGTTCGAAGGTGCTGGTATAAAGCTCCGCATACGTGAGCAATTACAATAAATAATGTCACTTAAAGCTGAGATGAAAGCTTTGTAGGAATAACATTCAATTTCTACTAAGTCGATGTGTCTGTTTGCATGCGCAAATTTTTATTAGGTCTACTATTTTTCTTCAAACCTAAATACCTACTAGGTATCTCTCTTTTTATACAACTTTTTGTGAAGACAAATTCAAATGATAAAAAAAAAAATTGTTTCAGCAGCTTAACAAAAAATAACGTAGAATAACTATTTTAAGAGACCTAATCTAATTTATCCTGATTTGGATATAAAAATCATTACAACTGTTACAACATTAACAGCTGACATTCTCAAAGACAAACCAAACTTAAAATTAAAAAATCACACCACAAACTACCGTACGACCAAACTCAGGACCAACAACTAGTTTCTTACAAAAAAAAACAGCGAACGGCGATCAATCGAGGTTCAAGATCAAGGCAGTCTTCCCACGGTTGAGAACACCTGTGTCCTGTGACTGCAGTAATACAACTTCCCATAAATAATGTGCTAGCTTTATCAACGTGAAAATACAGCTATTTTTGCCAGATGGGCGTTCCCGCAAATTATTTTGTTGACAGTTATCTACCACGTTTTGTTGGTGATCAATCGTGTGCTGTGTTAATTTTTCGTGTAGTTGAGTTATTAAAAGCTCGTTAAGTTTAATGTTTTGGTTATTTGGATCATCCCTTTTGGGTCCTCTATTTTTTAACGTTGCTATTAATTATTTTCAAGTGAATGATAAAGCTGTCACCGGTGACTACTAAATAATTATTTTTGCATTTTGCTTGCAGCGTACAAAGTTTGCCATCTTGCAAATAAGCCTTACAATGTTACCAATTCCAATACATATCATCCTCAAAACATTATCCCAAAAAAACAAAACACAACCTCACAGAAAACTCATATTTTTATCAACCACAGATCTAAAGAACGAAAATACCGAACTTTACAAAAAGCAGGCTGCAATCCGATGAAAAAACTTAAGCGTCGCATCGAGTTCCATCGTATGACCAATAAAGGATGGGATAGAGGCAAAAGTGCAGAATTAACTGCAATTATAAGAACAGTACGCAGACTTGCGTAGCCAGTATTATAACGGTACTCGGGCTTGGATGCGGCGGAAACTGTGTTGGGGTGTGGTGCAAGGTGGGGTCTAGTAGGTTGGCGGATTTGTTAAGTTTCAGAAGAGGGGTCTTTATGATTTTTCCTAAGAATGTTAGAGGAAGGATTTTTTAAAATAAAGTCAAGATTTCAGATGTGTAGAGAAATAGAGCAGAGGTTGAAGACAAATTAAGTTCCAAAGTAAAGTAAGGCTGTTAAAACGTACCATCATACAATCAATTTTCTACATGTTGGGGAATCTTAGAAAATAAATCTTATAAAAACGTAGATGCAGGATATGGTAGATAACTATCCGACTTTCCTGAAAATGGCCATTGCTTAATTATACGGATATGATATGGAGCATACTGGCAAGAACGACACATAAAGTAAAAACTAATTTAAAATCCAGATTCTTATAACTTCCACCACAAACCAAAGCTAGTGCAAAAACTAGATTTTGTCACGCAAGCGGCCATTAAAGCTTTTGAGCGGATATGATGGCATTAATTGGGTTTCTTTACATTTCTCCTTTTTCTCAACCGACGGCAATTTCTGTTGTAAGCACTTTTATCGATAGCTACATATCTCGGAATTTATCCGAGCGAAGTTGTTATCCGAGCGAAGTTAACGATGTTTGGACAAACGGATTAAAGAAATTATAAATGCAGATTGAGTTGGTTGAACTGTTTTTAATATGGGATAGCGGTAAATGTGGGGTACAGTTGTGGGATTTTCATTTTGTGTGTTGAAGTTATTTTTTGTATTTTTTGTGGAGTTATGGTATGGATATTCTAAAATAAAATAAAAAATTAAGGGCCCATATCCTCGCTGCGGGTTGTTCGAAAGAGATACCGCGGCCCTGGTACATAAAAGGCCTATGACGGAACACGACGATTTTAGTCAGTAAGAGTCTGACACTCCCTCACCGCTGCTAACCCACAGCGGGAGGGGTCATTTGATGATTTTACGTCGATAAAAAAAAAAAAAGGGCCCATATCCTGTAGTTAAGAAGGTCCTGACTGATTATTTTCTATTTCTCTGTTACTGTGGACCTCTGTATATCTAATTTAAAGTGTTCGATTTCTTTATTCTCCATCTTATAAATAAATTATTACCTAAACCTTGAAACAGTTAAAATCCCAGAAAGAAATATAATTTCGCTATAATAATAAATGAGCTCATTCACAAAACCGCAATGTCAACGATACAATGTCGTAATCTATAAATATTCATAAACTTATTTAAAATAATTTAATATGGATAAACCAATTTATTATCAATACCCCTTAATCAATCAACGAGCCGGCTAATAATTTTCAAATAACAATTTCTATATAAACACCTTAAAAGGCAAGGTTTTTAAACCGCATACTTTTTCATCTCAAGTTAGCACTTATATCAGGAATTTTTAACCATTATGTCTTGAGACGCGGAGAAAATTGACACTGAATTCTAAAGAATCAAACCCGAATTGATTCTTATGTTTTACCAATATAAGTGGTACTATTGAGGATCAAGTTAATATGGTCGATAAGTTGACTATTTTTAATAAAGCGACTACAGATAAATACTTCTCCAATAAATGGCTATCGGTAAGCATCCAATAAGCTTGTATTTATTCCATTTTTAGTTTTTTTCTTAGACTGTGACTATTGCACCGCATCCTGTAGCGACCGTTATGTTGCTACAGATGTAGGAATAATTTTTATATTTTATAATTGAGCGAAAAGTTTTTTGACGCATTTTTGATGCTTTTGAAATCGAGTCTTTTATAATGAGCAAGGGATGATGGTTGGCCATTTCCAACATATTAACGTTATATTGTAAAATATTTGATAGCGAAATTGAAACTTAAAAATAGTGCAGTATTTTAAATTATCGTATTATATACAATTGAGTCTAATGATCTCTGATCCACTCGCTCTTTGAGCAGGTGAAATAAATTATTTGGTAAAAAAGTTACGGAAAGGCATTTTTGGCGCCCAACAATGGAATTGATTTACATAATTATCTGACTTCTGCTTTTTTTCTTACTCATTCAGTACTTTAAAGCTAAAAAATATTATTTATTAAATCTCTAATGCCACCTTCATTTCCACATACATGCACATCCTTATCATCCCTGAAAACCAGATTGCCAAGATCACTTTTATCCGCCCTTAATTACAACAACTTGTACGATCCACCTGTCCATTATTTTCTTTTTTATTTTCCATTTCATGGGAAAAGTATTGCTACACCTGTTTGCAAGGGAATATAGTAAAAAATATTAAAATTCACACCACGTTGGACTTTTGACGATCGGCTGTGGTAATTCGCGAGCTACTTGAGCTCTGAATCGCCAATGACTTTTTAATACACTACAATTTATTGAGTAAATAATATTTTAGTTCGTCGATGATATTTTTATTGGTTTTAAGTACGCACTTGTAATGTTTTACACTCGAAAATGTTTTTGTGAACTTAATTCCTTGATAGTTACCTACTCTTAAGGGGATAATCGAAATGAGTTTTTGATATAAAGTCGTAAACTTGTGTTGTATGGTCTTGAATAGTTTGCCGATTATTTTTATATGGAAGTTAACAGATAATTTTTATTGCGGTGAAAAAGGTTAATAAGTACTCTCAAGTACTTGTTAATTTTTATTTTTGCACCGTTTTTGGCTTGTTTCGTTGTCGAATGAGAATTATTTTCACACTTATTGATATCCTTTACAAAACAGCGCTTCTTTCTTAAAATGTCAATATAAGTCTTGAAGATAATGTAATAAATATAAACTAAATAATAATGGACAACTTAATGAAACTACTCTGCGCACCTGTGTAAAATGTTTTACTATCTCTTAGAACTCAAGTATCTTCATACAAAATTAACTCATTTCAATTAGCAGTTATAAAGTTATAGCGTGACCAATAGAAATAGGTAGGTTATATTTTTTACGAACGTATATAAATAGATTTCAAAGTATATCCATATGCTGGGATCATTATAATTGTTATCATCAAATTAGCCGCACCAGCTGTCTACTGCAAATAGAACCATACTAGAAATAAACAGATAAACTCATATTCAAGTTATTTCTTCAATAATTATCCAGTAGTTACGGAGATGCCTTTTGAAATTGATACAGAATATCTTGGTCATTAAAACAATTGATAGTGTCAATAAGCATTTGTTTCTAAAATAAAATTCTATATTTATCCTAGTACTCTAAGGAGATATTTTTTGCTTCAAAATTCAAGTAATTTATGCATTATGCCTTATATCCACAAGATGTTGATAATTAGTATAATTTTATACTTTAGCGTTATCTGGAGCTCGATATCGCAAAATCATAAAATGTTGTACTTAAAAAACGAACACTGAAAATATAATTAGTTTGCTTAGCATCCATTATTTTTCGAATGAATATTTATTTTCAGCCAACCTGCAGCCTACAAACGTAAAGCCTTAAAACTTTTAGTCAGTTTGACACCGGACAAAAACCTGATCGTTGTGTACCTACTTCCATTTGTCTTCATACTGATTTATGAGCCCAAACCAACTATCGACCGACTAAAAGTTTGTAGTCTGCGCATACTTTTACTGATACAGAAAATCGTCGTTGACGGCCCATTACTTTTTAAGCTAGAATATTGTTGAAACAAGGTTCAACATCTACGTTATTTCTGTAACACAAGCTGTTACAAACAATGAAACTTACACATCAAAACCTAGAAAGCATCTGTTGTCCCTAAAAAATATGACAGCAGAAATAATATCTACACCAACATCAACAAAAAACCAGCACCTAATAGATCAATACACGAACGGAAACAACAAAACTAAGTTTTTCTTCGCATTATAATTTTTCTTTTCCATCGTCTGTCCGCACCTTATAAGGGCCCAGTAATACACACCGGTGGTAAGGTGCTTCACCACGTGCGCAGAAAGGTGTTCTAAGCAACCACCAGTTATGAGGCCGGAGTTCATTGATCATGCCTCGAAATGCGCAATAAATTATAGACTCTAGAGATCCTTAGATGGTTTTGATAAGCTCGGACCAACTGTTGGGAAATTGTTTGGTGAATGTAGACATGTAGGTACAAATGGACATGTTAGTATGGTAGATGACAGCAAAATGTTTGAAATTGTAAATAAGTACCTTTTCAGGGAGTTTGGGAGTTACTTGTTTTACTCGGATTTTCATTGACTGAAGTTTTGTCTTTATTTTGTGACAGTTCAGAGGTTGCTTGCACATCAAAGATCATGAAGATATTTCATAATGTTCTGGTTAATGTAGTGCAAGGCTACTTTTACTAAAAATGACATCTTGTAAAATAAGTGCTATCCTCACGCAAAAACAACGATAAACAAGGCTATAATCCACTATCCTGATGAAATCCCTCAGGGCAATTTCATCACAATATTAACATATAGAAAGAAGCAGTTGATCTTTGACGGGAAAATACAACTACGCAGTAATAGGATCAGATGACGTTGATGAAATAAACGGTACGTAAAATCCAAGGTAGTCTCCCCAGTAGCCATAAAAAATAAACATTAAAGCATTTATACATCAGAAAGTAGATACAAGAGCAAAACAATTCATAGCAAGTCGTGAACACGATATAAAATGTGCGAAACCCATGGAGAACAAATAACTAGCGGAGGTGCCATAACGGAAAATCTCCTAAGAAAGTAGTGCACCAAAGTGCGGGTGTGCAAGGGACGAGAAACTTTACTTGGACCCGACCATTTTTGTAACACCAAAAATCGTTGACGAAAATGTCTCAAAGAACCCGAACGCGCCTAGTTAGTCCACTCGTTACTGCTCGTTTTCGTCATGCCCATCGTACGAATTTGACCTAGAATAAAGCGTCTGACCTACCTGCATTATGGGATCTCCTCTTATCTTTCCTTACTCTATGGAGAAACCGCATAAGGAGCAAAGATAACGATGCTTTCTGAAATGGAGACGAGATATCAAAATGTGAAAGGACATGCACAGATAGTAGAAACACGTTGGACAGATAAAAGGTACTTTCAAGACTAAAAATACGCCGAATGAACTGTCGTATAAATTAATCTGGTTTTAAATAAATGGTGTGCTCTTAAAATAGTTTATACGTAGGTTTTGTCGTCAGCAAAATGCCCCAGTTGCGAGAATGTATGCTTTTTGATTTTCCCCATTTTTATTAATGTACTAAATACGTCATGTTTTCACATTGCATGACAATTTAAATAGTCTACATTCAGCAAACCTCTTAGCTCAGATAAACAAAAGAGAATCTAACCCTCAAAAACGCACGGCAAAAATTGTACAGAACCTATCTACAAAGTATTGGAGTCATATCAATTTTATTTTAGAGTCTAACTGGCCGGAACTGCAGATGGTCAGCGCATCACATCCGGTGACATCGAAGCACGATTGACAACCTCCATTGATGGGTTAAGGTTAGACCTATGAGGTAGGTTAAGCGGAAAGCGATGATCACAATTTCCCTTTTATGTGTAACTTGAAATTATTTACTGTCTACGGAATGAGATGAATGGTTGCCTTAAATGAGTGTGTAAATGAATTACTCTTTTGTGAAGATAAGTTAGAAATTATTTAGAAGTAGGCATCTATTTCAATATTTATTTTTCTAAGTGGGAACATTATGTTATATGGATCAAAGGATCTAACCTTAACAGATTTGATACAAAATTGCAAATCTTGTAATATGTTTCCAAAATTAAGAAATAAAAAATCCGACTGATTGAGAACTTTCTCCTTTTGGAGTCAAATGGTTTTTTTAAGAAATCCATGGCACTCATTTTAGACGCAATAGTAACAATAAATCGCATTTTTCAGCTTATCTACCAATCCCGACTCAACCTACGCCAATATCCCGCTACACAAAATCCGCTGTCGCTTACCCCAAGTTCCCAACCTAACATCCTTTTAACAAGCTAAGCATTACAGGATTAAAACAACGGCGCTCAAACACTAATTACGGGTCCTAGGTGTGCGACCAATATGGTAAGGAACACCTGTCCTCACTCCTTAGGTACTTGTTATCACCATACCAGTTATTTATTTAAGTCTCTATTAGTTTATCTGGTAATACCATTTGACTGGCGTACTGCGGTAGCCGATAAAGTACGTTTATAATAAAGTTGTTGGTTTAGCAAGGGTGCTCTAACCACTGTTCTTTAAAAAGTGATAAGACTAGTGTTAGTGGGCTGCGGGTTGTTCGAAAGAGATACCGCGGCCCTGGTACATAAAAGGCATATGATGGAACACGACGGTTTTTAGTCAGTAAGAGTCTGACACTCCCTCACCGCTGCTAACCCACAGCGGGAGGGGTCATTTGATGATTTTTGACGTCGTTAAAAAAAAAGACTAGTGTTTGTAAGAGTTGTGCATTGTGCTTTCGAAGTCTTGTAATGTAACATGCGAAGAAAGAGTAATGATCCCTTTTGTTTCCTCGTTGAGATAATTGTACGTTGACTTTTTATATTGAATGGCTAAAATCGATTCGTTTATAAGTTTTTGTATAAAAATGTATTCTTTACCGAAGAAATAAAAATACTACATTGGCCGTATGTAAAAGTTATTTATTTTAGACTATTAGTTTATCTGGTAATACCATTTGACTGGCGTACTGCGCGTGCGGTAGCCGATAAAGTACGTTGGTAATAAAGTTGTTTGAATGGGTGATAGCAATAGTGTAAGTAGTGTAAGTGGGGTGTTCTAAGCACTGGTGATTAGTGATAGTTGCCTGTTGTTTTGTTGGAGTCTTGTAACTCAAAGAAAGAGTAATGATGCCTTTTGTTACTTTTTTTTAAGTAACTTTTTGCTTGTATTTTATACTGACTGAAATCAAGCGATTTTTTTTGTTTTTAGATAAAAAATGCATCAATGTAAATGTACCTATATCTGACTAAAAATAAACAAATAAATAAATAGCTCTTGAAAAATTATTTATTTAAAACTATAATCTAAGCTTATCTGGCAATATTATTTGACTACGCCTGTACTGCCCTACTGCCGTGGCTAATAAAATTCGGGCGATCTCTAAATACAGGTGTCTTTGAGTAAGTATATGGAAAGATTTGTTGTTTTATGTTGAGTCGGCTTATTTTCTTGGTAGAGATAATAATTATTCAATTCCAATTAATTTGGTCTAAAAGTAATTAAGGTAAAAAAATATGCTTTTCATAAAATAGTATCCTGTAGGATAAATTAACATTAAGTAGCAGTATATAAAAAATAATTAAGAGTACATTAGCTTATCAGGTAAAACATATTATTGGACCATCGTGCGTTGTACTGCGGTGGGCGTAATAAAATTAGATGTTAATTAAGTTGTTGGTTTTATTGAAAAGGATTTTGGTTTTGTTGTTAAAGTCTTGTATAGAATGTGAAAGAGTAATGATTGTTGTTACATGTTCGTACGATTTTACTACGTGTACATGTCATTTTACATAGGGAAAGCTGGATAAGATATATAGGTATCTGTAGAACAAGTACGAGAAAATTAGATAAGATCGATAAATACAAACTTGTATGGTACTTAAAAAACCCTATGTCCTATATAGTGCAGAAAAAGATTGAACTTGAATTCGATATCATGATTCTGAATACCTAACAAAATCAAGTAACACTGTGAATATTACAATTTATATTCATACAATAAACAGTTAACTTTATATAAAAGCCTCACACTAAGTCGCGACATCAATGTAAAAATATAGCAAAAATAAATACTTCCCTTTCATCGTCTTAACAAAATACGAGCAAAAATCTGTACATTCATATCGGGTTAATGATAGCTGAGCTAAACTGAAACGTAGATAGGTATCGGACAACCCGTTTCCCTGAGAATAGTGTTGAGGTAGACGGTTCTCTTGGATTGAAGAGACTTTACTAACTACTTAACAGTTAATTTACTGTTACAGAAGCTTAAAATAATAATTCGTCTAGTACGATGTTGGTAACAGTTCCTAAATTTTCATGTCAGAAACCTGTTGCAAAATCTATTCTCGCATCGTTTGTAAAAAAAAAGTATTTCTTAGTTAATAAAATGGATGATCCCGAATATTTTTATCACTGAAGTTTAGGTAAAATAATCAAAAAGGGTAGGAAAATAATTTATAAAAATATTTTCTAAAGGACAATGGGCAGATTGGTATACCCCACCAATAGCAATGTCATATATATCATTGGATAGGCCTTTTTATGTAGAACAATATTTACTATGACAGCTTTGCTGAAATGTTTGTCCGTTCTGAGATATAGATCAAAAACTGTGCAAAAGTTAGAACTAAGTAATCTATTGATAACTCAAGTTTTTAAAGGAAAATCTAAGAACTACTAAGTGTAAGTCTTGTATGAAAGAAAATCAGATTACAGTATTGATTAGCATCAGTTTTAAGATGTTTGTTATCTATATCTCAGAACGGACAAACAATAGAACAAAGCTGTCACAGTAAATGTTGTTCCAGTTAAAAAGACCTATCCAATGATATGTATGACTTTCCTATTGGTGCGGTTTCTCACTACGCCCAACATCCAGTTGGTGCAATAAAAGGTTGAAATGCTACATAATAGTAACAATTATGGATCCTAACGGGCACAGTAGTACTTACAAGACTTAAAGTTATTAGTACTTAGATTTTCCTTTAAAAACTTGAGGTATCAATAGATTATTTAGTTCTAACTTTTGCACAGTTTTTGATCTATATCTCAGAACGGACAAACATTTCAGCAAAGCTGTCATAGTAAATATTGTTCTACATAAAAAGATCTATCCAATGATATATATGACATTCCTATTGGTGGGGTATACCAGGTCCCATATATTTGTGCCCATTGTCCTTTATTTAAGCGTACATTATTTTCATCATGAGTACTAAAATGGATTTGGTAAATCATAACCATGTCAATTATTTGAACAACTATTTATGTTACTTTTCCAGTTATTCAATCTCGATATTTTAAAAAAATAATAAAAATCCCTGCTTAAACAGTGTACCCAACACTAACAGAGTACAGTTTGACATTTACTCCGAGAGCCCAACCTTTTTTATTTTACACACGGAGAAATGATCCCGCGCTATTTCCTCCGGCCGAGAAATGCGGCCTTGCTCGGACACCGAACCCGCACTCAGTGCGTACAACTTTTTCTCTACAAAAATAAAAATAAACGGGGAACGCTCAATTAAAATTCGCCCGCGTATATAATATAATATGCGCGTATGTAATATATGGATGTGCGTACACAATTATGTGCAAGCTTTTTTGAAAATATATATTTTTTTTCATTTTTGTTTCTTGTCGATTATACTTTAAGAGTACTGTTATTAGTGAGTGTAATGATAATTGTTTATTATTAATTTTATACTTGTTTCTTGTAAGTGAAATTATTTTTAATACTTATTAATTTTAATAGGCAATACTAACTCATGTATAAAAATATAAGTAATTTTATGAACTTCTTTGGCCCATATCTCAGTCGTCAATAGTTTATTTCCATTAGCTCAAACATTACGAATATTATAAATATGTATAAGGACTAAAATTTAAGTTATGCTTCAGTATAAAATTAAAACCTTCACATACTGAATTTTAAACTTTCAGCTGTCTTTAAGCACCCTAAACCTAATTAACAAAATACAAAATTAAAATAATAAGTACATAGCGATTTAAATAACTTACCATGTCATTACCATCTCTATAAAGATAATTTTTAATTAGAATAATCGCGTGGTCTGATAAGTACATAAAAATTGCGTGCCATTTCAAATAAATTCAAACTTAATTGAGTTTCCTTGTGACTTCGGTTATCTCATTTAGATAATTATTGTAAAATGTTATGAAGTCATGAAATGTATTATAATTAGGTACATAGCCAATGCATGTAGGTAGGTACCTGATTATTTAAAGTAATGGTATTTTTGAAGTTAAGCTCTAAATTGAATCATCACAAAGAACCGCTTTGTAAGTGGAAGAAGGTTTAATAAATTATAAATCATTTATTTTTATTCACAGTTAATTTCAAAGCTTGCATACAGCCTGCATGCACCAAATGCATTTTTTACGTAGCTGGTAATGAACTAAACTCAAATATAAATAAATTTGCTTTTCAGAGAAATAATACATCACTACGTACCTAAACTTCGAAACTAAAATTCATCGATCATAAATTGAAACTTGTGTTGGTACTAGTGTTTTCTTCATGTCTAAAACTTTCTTAACCATAATAATTTACTGTATCGTTCAAACATCACCTCTATATTAAATCATCATCTTTTATCACTAGCCATTTCCTTTTAATTCAGCGCTTTTCATTACGTCCAACTTAATTATAAGACCTACACGCTTCAGTCCATGGAGAACAAAATGACTAGCGGAGGTGCCATAACGGAAAATCGCCTAAGAAAGTAGCGCATCAAAATGCGAGTGAGAGGGGTCGATTAACGCTACTATTTTTGCCCTTACACGCCTTCTTTGAAACCGACCATTTTTTATATTATCAAAAATCATTGACAGATCAAACACGACCATTTTTTATAATATCAAAAATCATTGAGAGCACCCGACCGCCTCACTCATAGCTGATCATTATGGTCACCAACGTACGAATTTGACCTAAAAGAAGGCGCCTGACCTACTTGCATTATGATGTCTCCGCACGTGTTGCCTTACCTACTCCGTGCTTCAGTTTAATATAATGTCCAATAATAACATATTGAAATGATTACAGTTTTTGTTTCGTCTATAATCTCATAACTAGACTATTAGCCATTTATGGGAAGGCATTATTTTTTTATTATTTAATACTTGGGCGGCTTTGACCGGTGGCGACACCTGTCTTACTATGTTAGAACTAATTCAATGAGAGCTTGGATGTAATTGGTAAGCTGATGGAAATATTTAAATGTTTTATATTATAAATTATTAAAGAAGGTTCGTGTGATGATTACTTAATTGATTTTTGTTTTACTGCTTTTGAAATGCTCTATATAATATAATAATTATTGTCTGCAAGCGGTTTCACTCGCATTTCTTGGGATCTTCTGCACGAACCCAAATAAAAAGGAACCTTCGATATAGTCTTTTTCGATAAATGACCTATCTAAAACTGAATTATTTTTGAAAATCGGACTAGTATTTCATGAGATTAGCGCGTTCAAGCAAAGACACAGACAAAATCTTCAGAAATATAACGTATAGATTATAGTAAAGTCCTATATAGACAGTAGTGAAACAATCTGAAAGCATTTTCATAAAATTTTCAGCATCTAGGCAATGAGAAATAAGCCGAATTTATGACTTTTAAAATAAATATCTAGGGGGAGTCCGGGAGAGTTTACCCGACTTCGACTAAAATGCTCATAAATCTCTTTATATACCTAAAAAACTATTTTCTAAAAATTTTACCCTAAGCTGCATTATTAAGGTTTATTTTTTCTTAAGAAAGTTTTGTAAATCATTAATACTTTTTGAGTAATTAACGATTTCTACCGAAGTGAGATTTGGCTATTATCTCCCGTCTGGGTGGGAGACTTGACCACCCGACAAGGGAGACTTTACCCTTGGTAAAATAAAAATAACAAATTATAATTAAATAAAGAATTAAATTGAAAAAACATGGCATATAATAATTATATAGTTTCAGTCTACAGCAAAATATCTGGTACATTTAACATTATCTTAAACAAAAAGGTAAAGCAAGGACAAATACAGTGAAAAGACAAGTGACAGTGAGACAGACCCTGAAGACAAACCCGAGTATGATGATAGCTCTGATAGTCCATGAGCTATCATCATACTCGGGTTTGTCTTCAGGGTCTGTCTCACTGTCACTTGACTGTAAAACTTGTCTTTTCACTGTATTTGTCCTTGCTTTACCTTTTTGTTTCTTTTTAGTTATTTTAATAATTTTTTTTGGCTTCTTGATTCTCATCTTGGTGTCCCTTTTCTGGTGTTTTTGTTAAAATTTAAGTTTTTCCGGGCTGTCTACTACGACGGAGTTTCTTTCTGGGAGAAGCTTTGGGAAAGGGATGAATCGTTTGTGGCAAAATTATTTTAGTTTTTTGTCGTGAATCAGAATCTACCGTTGTCCTATCTAGATCTTGAGATATAGAAGCTAACTCTGCTGATTGTCTTATTATTGAAATGGCTGGCTCAGATTCCTCCATCAAAATTGATGGTGAACTCGCTCTAGACTCTGCAGTTTCATTTATTTTTCATTTAAAATATTACTGCATCAGAAACAGGGAGATTACCCTGGGTAAAGTCTCCTCCCGTCGCCATGATAATGTCTCCCACCCCACGCCAAGCTATCCGTTATTCAATTTACAAAAGAAACTAAAATATCCAAGTAAAATCTGTCTGTCGTAAAGGTTATAAGGATAATTACACTAAGGGTATGTATTCATCACGTGCCGGAATCTAAAAACAGTAAGCAACAATATTCAAATTTCGAAAATTGAAAAAAACTACTTGCGGGGCTCAAAAACGTGTATTTACTTGTAACTCTAAAACGAAACTGCCGAACGCAACAACGCCGCGTAAGTAAGGTGGCAGACACCTATGGGTTGTAAGAAGTGTGGCAACGTCGCAATATCTAGGTAAACAGAGATTCTATGACCAGTGGCTATTGTCTCCCACCTGCTAAACTATCCCGGACTCCCCTCTACATGAAAAAAACTTACACCTTGGATTAACGTTACCGATGAAAAAAATCCAGTTAAACTTGCTAACGGCGAGTAGGTACTTTGGAATCATGCTTACAGCTGGAGGGCTTAAAACCATGTTCATAATTTTTCTTACCATGTTTTCTTCAGCTAATTAATTAAAGCAACATAGTATAAAGTATAATTTAATGATTATTCTTCAAATTATTGCCATCACCAACCAGCTGGCATAGTTAGTCTCAGGTTATGAAGACTATATACCAATTTAGTGAGCTGTAATATAAATTTTTAAGCACAGCTTATATCATTATCATAGTACAAGTAAATGAAACAATAATTAAACATAAATTTAATTGGTATATCGTCACTAGACAAGAGGAATAAATTCTACGTGACAGTATGTGTTTGATGGCTGTTTCTGCGTCTACGTTTGTTTGACTATATGTCTGTCTGTCTGTCTGTTTGAAAGTTTGATATAATCTGTGCGTGTGTTCTTGCGATGTAAGTACTAACTTTTACTAAAAGAAAGCATGTGAAAGCCTATCTAATGTACTCGTTATAATCCATATGTATTTTTGAGAGAAAGTTGAGCTTGATTTGAAACACAACATTTCTATCTTAAATGCCATTAAAATACCACGTTTTTTAAGTATTAATATTTGAATACATCTGAAATTGTAATTTTATGTTTTCTCTAAAAAAAGTTCTTCAGGGATAGTTAGTACCTATTCCTTAAATTTTTGTTTACAGAAAATCTTCCTACTAACAAATTAAACAATTTTCACACATTTCTTCCAAAGTTTTCCAACAATTTTCCGCAAACACAACCGCATGGCGAACCAAGTATCAAGCATACAGGTGCACTCACGTCTAAGCGAGTTAGAACTAAAAATAGATGCGCAGATGCGCCTAAAGATGCACCTAACTCTTGAAAGGTCATACCATATTTACATAGCAAATATGCACATAATATACCTACCTAATATATAATCTGCTTACAGCATATTTTGCCTCTAATTAAACGTTGAATAAATTAATCTTGATGTAATTAAGGGTATATTTATCGCTTCCTATGTTCGCGTGCATTATGTCAAACGGGTTTAGGTACTATAAATACAATGTTATAATTTTTTGTGCGGACAGCGCATTAATTATGATTTGCAATGCACGTTGAGATATTTTATAATTGATTTATAGGGTAGAGGAAATATTAATTGTAATGTTCATAAAATTAACGATTACTTATTGTGTAGGGTCTTAAAAAGTATTTAAAATATTCGTTTGTTTTTTAAATAAGACTTTTTCTTGGAAAATTTCACTCCCTTAAAAATATGCCTCCACTTTTCAAAATCCAATTGAATATTCTAAATTTTCGATATACAGGCAATGAGTATTTTGCGGCAGCAATTATAGTACAAGCTACTGCTTTGCGCTCTAATTTAATGGGACTAATTTACCTACACCCACTTATCACATTATCTAGTTATTAAGTATTCAAGAGACGAGGGGTGGAGATAAAACGTGTGTTAATATGAACCTTCTAAACCTGATGTTAGATAAAAATAACTAACTAAGCTAAAATGCTAAAGAAGATATTTTTCTACAAGGCGTTAATTCAAATTATCCGTGCACAAATCGATAGTTAATAACTAGAAGGACCACTAATGGTGAAAAACTGATTAATTAAGAAAGATAAAACTGGTTGATAAATTAATATAACCACGTTAGACTTAACGGTTTATTTATAATTTAAATTATATTACGCGGAATACATTTCGAATGATAAAATGGTTTAAATATGCCAAGGTAAAATTAATATTTTAGGCCATAAATCTTTCCTTTTCTAACGCACTTACGTAATTGAGATTATTAGTTATATTCATTTGTATCTTGTAGATTTTGAATTAATAAAATAAATAATATTAACTGTTTAAGTTAAGTAACTTTTGATTAATGTAGAGCACGACACTACTACGCAACAAGCTCCGATTCGATTTGGAGCGTCAAAGAAAATATATATTTTTTAATTAATTTACCTTCAGTTTTTTGACACATATCCATATCTTATTTTTAATAATATTTATGTTATATATTTGAAAATAATAAGTGTGAATGTGCACCTAATGCAAAAATATAAGGAAATCTGTACAAAAACTTCTTACTATTTTTTTCAAAAGTCATCTAAAATAATAACAACTCGGAAAAGTCGTACAAATACGGTAAAGTTTCGATCATTTTGAGGGTGATGAAAATTACTTTTGTTTTAACTGTCCAAAATGTCTCAACACATATAATTAATGATGCATATATAGTCAAATTATGTGGGACGGACTAGTTATTCATATTTTTCTTTTTTTTCAGGTCCTTGGTAAAGGACATACTTATATGGCAATGACGTTCTCCAGCCTTTATAAGGACAGACAGTTTTTTAAATATTTTGGTTTATAAACAAAAGGATAGGACCAGTTTATTGATGAGGTAATAATTGCTTTTTTGGGTTTACAAAAAAAGTCTAAAGTTTTCTGTTTTGATTTAAACTTTGGAAGATGAGAAAGCTTAGAACTTTACTAAGCAACATGCTTTTAATTGCCCTTAAATTCTTCATGATGAAATCTTTAACTAATTTACTTAATGACAATAGAGATAGAAGATTAAATGTGCCCTCGAAAACAAAGTGTTTGATGCTTTTGGTATCTTCTTCTTTTTTCTAGCGCTAGTCTCGTCTTGGGACGGGGTCCGCTTTTCGTATCCTCTTCTCCCACTTTGCTCAGAACGCTTTTTTCATATATTTTTTTACGAGTGATGCTTCTGGTCATTTAAAAAATAATATATTAATGTACAAATTCCTGCTCATGTAGGTACAATTTTACTACAAATAAGTATAAAGGCTAACATAATAAGCCTAGCTTTTCCACGCAGTCTGGTGTATGTAAATCTGTTTAAATGTCACTTGTAAGATAACTTCGAAAGGGTGATGACCTACTAGCGGAGTGGATGCATTATCACTAAGATGAACGGAGAACCGCTATTAGACAAGTTTTATGTTTATTATAAAGATACTAGATGTTTTCCATTGGTTCTTGTATAAAAGGAAAGGAATAGTTTTGTATGCGGCGATCATGTATCAGTATCTAGGTATATCTTATGTTCTTAATCTAGTTACAATGTTAGTATCTTAATGTCAACGGGGTACACAATCATCGCAGCCTCAGCTTACCTTAACAGGGTGGACAGAATTAGTTTTATGATATTTTTAATATATTATTTTTTTTTTTTTATCGAGAAGTTCTGTATTCCCAAAGCGTAAGTGAATTTTCTGATTGGTCGAAAATGATCGTAGCTTTTTTGAGTGCATAGTAGTTCAGTGTCATAACTTCAATTACAATAGGACTAATTTGGTAATCTCAAATCACCACAAAAAAAAACATAAATGATGACTAAACTTCTAAACACGATTTAACAAGCTCAAGCACAGCAATATCATATTTCCCACCTAACCACACCAAAACAAAAACTATTTGTAACAAAAAAAATAGAAAGCAAAACTACAATCTTTGCATGCCGGTCTCGTAAACGCAATCTCCCAGGGGTACCTTCTACGGCTATCTACCATCAACAGCTTGTTGGCATCTTGTTGGTACCACGTGAGTACGTAAGAAGGCGCCTTTGACGTGTACTGTGACAAAATTGACGGAAATTAGGCTGCGATGGTGGGAAGATTGTAGAGTGTTCAGTACAACCAAAATTGGTGCTTAGAAATGACCTAAAATTGAGGTGCTATTTCAGGAGTTGTGGTATTATTTGAGAGAGTTACTGGTGACCCTAGTACTCGAAAGATGCCGAAAGGCACACAGGTCTCGAAGTTACGAGTCAGTAAAAGTCTGACACTACTTTCCGCAGAAAATAGTTTTTCCGGAATACTTCCAACGGGAAACGGGTAGAACTGTTGGCAGAAGCTAGCTTTGAAATAGAATCAATAAATGTATAAATAGTTTTTATCTTTCATATTCAAACGTCAACAGTTTATAGGAAGAAAAACATTACCTCCATCACTATCCTACTTATCATTCAAAGCATAGAGGACCTATTGAAGCCCATAGATGTCTATCTTCTATGATTAGTGACAATGATGTTAGAAGGTGATAACTTACAATTAACAGCCTGTCCACATTTATGTTCTACGACCATATTTATTATAGTGTTGGCATATCGATACAAAGGTAATGAGGAAGAGCCGTAGGAGCGGCTTTCAACTCTTGCCACAGGAGTTTTGCATAATTATTTTTCTGATAGCAAAAGTCAAGGTAAAAAAAGCAATTAAAAATTGTCAACGCACATTTTTAACTGTCTATTAGTCATTGACAATTTTAATGTGCGTTAATTGGTTAATTAACGCACATTAGAATTTCTGTTATTAAAGAAATATAATTTAGAAACGAGGATATGTTATGATCAAATTGATTTTGCTATGAAAACACTTCCTCAATATATTTTGAGAATTTCGGTATTTTATATTCTAAACGATGGGAACAGAGATCTTACACCCTCAGTCAAGAGTGTGGTCCTAGTAGTAACTTTTCAAGTTATTATGTAGCTGTGCCCGTTAAAGGTAAAGAAAACATCTTTTAGAAACCTGGAGAGCCTTTAATGTTTGAAATTGAAGCTCAGCTTCTCCGTATTAGAAGATCCCTACAGTGACACAGTTAAAAGGCTGATGATTATGATAAGGTCATTACCAAAATCTAGGCAACATATAATTTTCCTCTCATTACAAAATAGCATTGTAGTACAAAATGTTCACATAATTCATTATCCTAATATCTCAGTTACAATGGTTTGGCGATGTGTAGACAATCTTACACGTAACGGTGTAGGCACGTTCGGAACAATGGGACCAAGCCTATCTAGCTTGCAGATAGAGCACGCTAATTATAGGGCTGCTACAAGTAAATTAATTAGAAATTAATAATGTGTAGTTAATTATTAAGGTTGATTGAAGGCCCGTAGCAAAATCACACTGTTAGAATTTGAGAATGAAGGCCCGTAGCAAAAGATCAGTGCTAAGATTTAAAAAACAGATGCAAGCGTTAGTAGGATCCGGGGCTGCGAGATTGATCGAAACTGTTATCGCGACCCGGCGTGATGGTGATTGGGTTATAGTCAGTAAGTATCTGACACTCCCTCATACGCTGTACCCAGAGCGTCACGGGTCATTTGGTGACATCCCATAAAAGAATGTAGGATTGCAAATTATTTAAAGGAAGAATAAATCCTTTTATAGTAAGTACTTGAAATTATTCAAGACAAAAATAAGACAGCCGAAGATTGCCTTACTTACGGTAAAGTACCTACCAAATAAAAGAAAAAGTACAGACTTAAAAATAGCATCGCACCATTTCCCAGACTACAATCCCCAACCTCATTAAATACCAAAAGTAGCTACACCAAAAAGAGAAAAAGAAAAAAAAAGATTTTTGTAAAGCGAGTCGGTAATTAACATTCGCCAGCCCTGTTTAACCAAAACTAGGTTTAATGTCACCAGTCTACAAAGCCAGTACACCTACAGGGCAGTGTCAATCACGACCTACCAACAGCTATAAATTTTCGCCTATCTTCCACATCTTATTAGCATTAAATGTGCGACGGACACAAATGTATACTTATTGGGTAAATCTGCTGATCGGCGCCGGTTTGAGTCCTTTTAGGGATATTCTTGTAAACTCATGTTTGTATTGAAAATGATAATTTGGCATTTGATTTGCTGTGGGTTTTAGAATTTCGAGATGCACTTTTGGATGAGTGACCATATTTTGAGCATGTAGGTTTGTCTCCAGATTTATGTGGATAGTCGATGGATGTAGACACTCGATGAACATCATCATCATCCTCCGAGCCTTTTCCCAACTGTGTTGGGGTCGGCTTCCAGTCTAACCGGATTCAGCTGAGTACCAGTGTTTTATAAGAAGCGGCTGACTATCTGACCTAAACACTCGATAAACATGTAGGTAAAGTAAAAAAAAGTGTAAAGTGTAGTTTCCAGTTTCTATTAAATATTGGCAGATATTCAGAGCTTCTAACCTAAAAAAAAACAATCCACCAATTAATGCCTTAGAGATGCCTTAATCTTTCTTTCTCATTAATGTTAAATGTATAAAATAGAAAATAGTACAAGGATATGCCAGATTTAACGAGGTACGGCTATTTTTAGTTATTACTGATTAGTTCGTCATCTATCGTTCATACGAGGCCAAAGCCTTTGATGGTCTTAGAGCCCAAGATAAGATTTTCGTGATTTTGCATAAACTGTGGACACTTGACACCTTTGACCAATTTATAATGACAGTGTCAATGATTATTATACTACGCATCTATTTTAATATTGCTTAGAGTTTTCAGTAATTGACGTTCTGCGTTGTGCGTACCTATATTATTTTTAAAGTCGTGAAAGTTTTGAGCATCGATTAATTTTATCAATTTTCTTCATTTTTTGTGGACCTTAGTTGATTTGTTCAGTGTCTCATATTAAAGAGTTTAAATTCGTCCAACCTACAGGATAAAGTATTGAATCACCAACCGTTAGGTAGGTACCTTTCGATAAACATAATCGGCTTATATCTGACTAAGACCATTTCTCACGAATATCACTTTCCCAGAAATTATTACTCATTTTGATCTTTGGGAATTTTCCATCAAGTCATCATAATCAATAAATCTGTCCAGCCAAACTTGAGATCATTTGTCGACAAAAAATGGTGCCTAATATTTAATCCTTTCAAACGGTGGGCGTAAAACAGAAAACCATTGACGTTGTGAATGACTAACTTTTACAAATCAAGTGAGTGATGGGTTAAAAAAATATTTGCTCTTTATCGAGTTTACCATATTTCACTTTTTCGAGTCCCTAATAATTTTACCTTTTCCAAAATCACATCTGTTTTCATAATTACAGTTAAGTCATTCTTAAATTCAGATCTACAGCAGTAGGTAGCAAGGGTTTTATTACAATGAATTCTTGTCGTGATGTGGTTAATTTTTATTCAACTTTTTCTAACCATCTTTTGACATCTAAAAGCTCTTCACATAAAGAGATCAGTAAACTGAATAGAGGTGACCCAGTGGTACCATCCCCGGCTTCTAGTCGTGGCTTGCAAAATCAAACAAGTGCACGATTTATTTCGTGCAATTCGTTCATCACTGCTTTTAAAACATCTTAAATTCGAAGACATTCTACTTCATAAAGTTACCATACTTATGTCTATGTTGAAATAAGTACTTTATTTTTATCCTCTCCTAAAACAACATTTTACATACCTTCAGTAATATTCAGTACATGTAGTTGTGTGCTAAGTATGAATGTAGATGGATGGAGAGGAAGAGGAAGACCTAAGAAAAGATGGATGGATTGCCTGAAAGATGATATGAATAGGAAGGGAGTGAGTGTCAGTATGACGAGTGACAGGGGAAAATGGAAGAAAATGACATATTGCGCCGACCCCAAGTAATATTTGGGAACAGGGCAGGAGAAAGAAGAAGTTGTGTCATCCTATTATGTATGGCCAAACCACATTCCAAAGAGACAGAATACAGACTACATCTGCAAATTCGATCTATGAAGATTGTTCTCCAAACATTTCTAATCAGTCAACGCGAAATTGCAAAAGCTGACGTCATGTAGCGACAGTTAGTACCACAAAATATCAAGGTACAGTATACCAAGAAACATCTAATTAGAAAGAAACTTCATGTTAAAAAGTGTTAAAGTCTTCTCCGTTCTCGACATTACCAGAGTTTTCGAAATCCTTAAAAAATCATGAAACTTTTGATTTTTCGTCGCCATTCTAATATTGTTTCTAAATGGTTGACTATCCATTAACTCGTTTACTTCACCTGATGATAACAACAGACCCGAATTTCCCTCAGAAAAATGTACCAAAGTAGTTCGGCTCAACACAACCGTGCATTGTACTAAATGGTCCTTCTGTGGCCCCATTTAGCAATAGTACATAGTTGTCCTAATTCACTAACCAATATGACGTAACTCTGGCCGCAACCGAATGGGGTCGAGCTTTGCGCACGCGTCGATTCTCTATCGAAATATGTTCGAGTGTTATAATTGCGATTTAAATTGTATAACGTGTTAAATCACAGGTTGTTGAATGGAGTTGCGTGTTCGAAGGTATTCAAAAGGGATTTGTTGAGCATTCTTAGTTTATTGCGGAATTTTAGTATCGTAATCGAAACTTGGAACAGGTGGTCACGCTTTACAGCCCTGGTGTGAGGATTTATTGGTTAGACTTATTATTTCAACTTTTGAGATTCAGGTCTCCTTGCTGCGTGCTAAGTCCGGATTGGTGACTGTCACTTCCATCAATCTCACTAGCTTACACTATATTCCATGCTGTTTACTTTTGTCCTTTTTCACTATAATAGGTAATTTCCCGACTAGCCCTTCTCACAACAGTGCCTCTAAAATTCCACATAACATAACAAACACCAGATTTAGTAAACCGCAATCCTAACGGCTGTCAATTTAGAATTTTTGAATAATTCCTTTTCTGTTCAGAAGCATATGCTCCTAAGTAATCAGTCAACCAAAACCCTGATGGCTATCAATTTTGTTTTCCTTCTCAGTTCAGAAGCATATGCTCCGAAGTAACAGGACAAAATCGGTAGCGTTATGAATAAAACCACTAAGATTCCTCAGCCTTTATCAAAAAAGGCGAAAATGATACAACCAAACAAAACTGCCAAACATTCCACATAACAAACAGTTTCAAACCACAGTAACGTTCAACAAACAAAAAGGGTAAAATTGGTTACACAGCCAACGAAAAAAAAACATCCAAAATTAATGTTTATAAAAAGTAAATTGAGAAGCATTTCTTATGAACGGGTTCGTTTGAAAGTCACTGTGTTAGTGACGGCCAAAGACCTACGTTAAGTTAGAGATAGGGCGACCAAGGTTACCGCGACAGGCCAAATGGGTACTCGTTTTTGGTTACATTATTAAGTATGTTGCAATAAGCGAAAACAAAACAAGAGTGCCTGAGTATTTTGGGCTGGATACGCTTATGAGGATGGTAATTGCCTGTCTCCTGTTCCATGTAGGCATATAGAATATCTTTCAGCTTTAAAACAGAAAACATATTTGTTACTTTGACATTCTATTCACAGCTTGTACTTCACATTAATCCAAAATGCAGTGCCTTACCTTATTATTCTACTGTTGATGTAGGTACAACTCTAATGAACATTGTCAATGACTTAGCATCAAGAAGTAGTATACAAATAGAGTACCTATACTTAGAATAGAAGTTTAAGTTTCTATGGGTATATGAGTAAGAAGCGATTTTATAAGTTGCGGACGTTAGCGTACGATTATCGTTTAAATCAACAGTAACTTCAACATTCGACCAAATTCAAACCCAACCACGAAGGATTCCATATCTCTCAAGGCTACAAAACAAACTGTATCTATTGTACTTCCATTACAAAGAGTACATAGGAAGACATTCCACGATACGGATCGCAGATGTCAGAACGAGTGTTGGATTAATTGAGGAAAATGCAATCAAATGATATATGCGCTTGTAAGGGCAGGGTTAGCTGCATCGCGATCAAGATTTATTACTAGACACGACGTTTAATCTTGCCGTGGCTTCGTCATGTGTTAACAAAACACTTGATTATTGTATGTAGCTGTGTATGTATTGGTACATTCCTTGTGAAGGTTTAGTTTGTGTCGAAGATTCTGCGTCTTAAGTATTAGAAGACTCATGTGGATCTGTTGAATTATTGAGAGTGCTGATCTCGATCTTTAAATGAGGTCGTAGGTCTCTTTCAAACCTCTACCAATCTTCAATGTATTCCTCCTAAGTAACTTCTATTATAAAACGACCGAAAGGGGACTAAACGTAAAAAATATCAATTTCTTCCAATCACGTATTAAAGAATAATTCACAAAAAAAAATCTAGCAAAATTCCGAAGGAGCTTATCAAAACTTTTTTTTATATCTGCACGTGTTCAAAACACGATACTCAAAGAAAATAACCTCAAAGGAAAAGGCCGTGACGATTGCGCAGACGCATAAAAAATGAGGAGCAAATATCTAACAACTATTAACTGTACCCTTCGTCTATTTACAAATGAGGGGAAGACATGCTGACCTATATCCTGTGGAGCATAAAGACCCACTGTCCTGGCGCACACGCAGCCACTCACTCACACATGCAAACTCACCTACATCGCCTCTGCGTGTGTGTAGTGTGTGGCGTTAGAAGTTACGTTGGTGTGCGTGCGTCTTAGAAATGTTGTGTGTTGTTTAGAAACATGATGTGTTCTGCAGTTGTAATTATTTTTCAGTGTGTTCTTGTTCTTTTTGTTGGGTAAAATTAGGTATGGAAGTTATATGCCAGATCAGGAGTGTCTATTCTATATTTTTTTATATTTCTGGAACATTCTGGTTAGAACGCGGAATACCTATATCCTATTAGAATGGCACACTACGTATCTTGCAGCTTTCTCATTAGAAAATAATAAATTAGAATCTACTCTTTCATTTATTTAGGCTAACATGTAATAAAGTTACGAAATCCAGGACCTACCAACAAAATTTCTCAGAATAATTCCATTTACCTTTGAACGTAAAATCAAAGCTGTCAATGTCTGACTAGGCCCACCTATAGGCACAAAACTAGGCCTAATAACAGCCATTTGCATTCTAATAGATACATACAACATGAATATCTGTCATTAGTCAAAGCCATACAACTTTGTATGAAGTAAAATATTTCAATTCAATTGACAGGGTAAAATGACTCTTGATAATGATTTGGTAACTGTAGGACAGTCGTGGTGGTCTTGTTGGTAATGCACCAACCTCTGAGTGTGGTTTCGATTCCATGTCTTATATGGACACACTCAGAGACATTTGATGGTTACTTAAACCGTTCCTTAGTGCAGAATTTCTATGAGAATCTGTCACTAAGGAGTGACTTAAGTAATCATTAAATATCTCTGCGGGGGTAAGTATATCTTGGACACCAATGACCGTGTTTCGCAGGGCACGATAAACTGTAGGTCTCGGCTGTCTATGAACATCTTTGGCAGTCGTTACGGGTAGTCAAAAATCGGTAAGTCTGACAACCAGTCTAGCCTAAAGTTTGCGGGTTGCCCGGGTAACTGGGTTGATGAGGTATTATGACAGGCAGTTCTATTAAACAAAATTGTCAGTAGTTCTAATTATAAGCGGATTCAAACCGACTCTTTAGCATTAAGTATAATATTTGGTCATAATATAAGGTCATTAAGAGAAGGCGAATCTTATTAGCAGATCTAATTATAAATTCCAATAAGCCACTTAAATTAGAATCAAATAGAAATCTGCTATTCGATAATGTTATTAGGCCTTCCAAAACTCTTTTTTGCATAATATTTTCATGTTAATGCAATCAAGATCGAGTTTCCATTATTTATTGGTTTCATTAAAAAGTGATTAATAGAATTTTTAGCTTTCCTCTATTTTCACAAACTCTCGAAAATATTTGCGTATTAGTAAGTAAATTTCAAAATTTAACTAACTTGCTTTAATATCTTGTTAGGTGCACAACGATCATTAAATTACATTAACAAGAGCTTGGTTTTGAAACTGATTTTGCATAGGGGTTGCCCGGGTAACTCGGTTAAGGAGTTCAGATAGGCAGTCACTCCTTGTAAAACACTGGTACTCAGCTGCATCTGATTAGACGGGAAGCCGAGCCTACATAGTTGGGAAAAGGCTAGGATAATGATGGTCTTCAAACTGATGTTTAGAATAAAAAATAATGTGCAGTTCATAAAATAGTTTTCGGTGACATTTTAGATTTTGTGACTACAGGTTCATTGCTCTCTAAGTAGCAACAAATGATACTCAATACATTACCTATTTAATTTTATATATCTAGATATACAATAAAATACATATTAATGTCCTCAAGTATTGTGTTTATTTGTTTCAAAATTAATGGTAGGTTGCTGATGCCAATGAAATATCTATAGTATGTAATTGAGTTTGTAGACATACTTATTGGGTTTGTTTGAACCTTTGCTACAGTACTTTGGACCAGGCTTTAAAATGTTAGGGCATTAATGTTACCTCAGGCTAAGTCACAGACCCAGTACTTGGAAAAATAATATCCAAAAAAATAAACAATTCTTCTTTACCAAAATAAACTTGACAAGGTACAAGGCCCTATTTTAAAATAAAAAGTAAGTAAAATATGTAAAGGACGTCGGTTCAATGACTGTCTCCGTAATTGCAATAAAGAGCAATCGAAGATCATTCTCGTGACCTTGGAAAGCAACCTTTTTCTCACATAAAGGTACCTACATGCCTATTTACAAAAACTTATTTATGTATTAAAATTGATTGTTGGGAACAAAAGGTGCTTTATTTTTAAGTAGGTATGCGAATTCGTTCACTTTACAATTGTTTTTTTTTTGAGATTTTTTGTGTCATCAAAACAAGTTTTTGTTGAAAGAAAATTTGGTAGTGAAGATTGGTAACTTAGTAGGTACCTTCGGAAGATATCTTAATTTTTTATCAAAATGGAAATGTTCACAATTCGGTGTAAAGTAGATAGTATATTTATTTAATTAATATTTTAATTTTATTAAAGATTACCTATCTTTAACCAAGAATTAATAAAGACTTCAGCTATGGACTTCTACTAAGGTTTGGAAACAAACTAGAGCTCAGATACAACCATAATATGACTAAAACATCTTAAAAGTTAACGTGAAGACTAGAGTATTAAAAACATCAAAACCAACAGACATAATCCATATTCCTAAACCGTGAACCAAAACTTTAATAATACAATTCGTATAAATCATAATTCCGAATATAAAATTTTCGCTAAAAACTACAAAATTCGTTCGTTTCGACCTGTAAACCCACACGTGTTGCGCAAAGTATTGTCTAAACTATTGTTAAAGTTATACAAAAGCAGTTTTTTCATAACCTTAATAAAAACAATTCTTAACATGAGAACGCTTTTACTTTCTTCAACGTTTTTTGCTGGTCCGTAGCGGGGAAGCGTTGCTGTTCAGATTTATTTTCTATGCCACTTCAAAACACAGCAGAGTACTTATTTGAATGGATGCTTATGAAATTTAGATGTTTACGAGTTCGAAAAAGTTTATTTAATTGGGATGGGATTCAGTGTGTATCATATTATTTTCTTTAGGTAGTTAATAGGCGTCTAGAAAAGTAGCACAAGCTTACAATCATAATCGCCTTTTGGATCTGTTAAGATTATTCAATAGACATTTAGCAAAATAAAATATATTATAGGTATGCTTACAGTAAGCTTTAGGATCATATACCTATGTTAATGACTGTTTACTCCACTGAAATACTGTTTACAGTCGAAAACAACTATAAAATCTGGCTGTTACAAAATACTGAACCACAACGATTCCCAATATTTACTTGAAAGCATATTGCATCGTTACCTGCACGCATTCCCACACTTCATCTCTTAAAATATCCTATCCCGTTCACACACAGCTTATTTCTATAATTACTGTCTCTTTCTAGCAGAATATCCACTTACGATTCGACGTCATCTTTCACTCTCACTATCGATAGACGTAAACGTAAAAATATCAGAAGAAAATAATTTACTTACTTGATTATGGAAAACAATTTTTTGCTGAGTTATTAACTTAGTAATCCTAAAATTTCTATCATGTTAACTACATAATGTAATTATCGAATTCACATTTATTTCTCACGTCGAATATCACATTTATTTCTCACCTATGATAGGCATTGCAAATAGGTAAATAAAAAATAAATAATATGAATAAAATCCATATTATCTGTGTAATGAATTTTGCATAAAGTTAAATAAATAAAAGTAAAAAAAAGCTACTTGATCCGTACCGTTAGTATCTACTTCATAAATTGTTAACCACGTAATAAAAAATAAAAAAAATACACCTACACAATTTTTCCATATACTACGTATGACGTAAAGCCGTTCAGTTGAATGCTCACGCGCACTTTCTTCAACACGAGACAGCAATACATAATTTTTGTGTGCAAAAAAGAGATGGCGCTAGAAAACAATGATGTTTAAGTTTTTTCTCGTACATTGATACTCTGGCGTAATATCACTTTCTTTCAGTATTAGGGGTCGGTTAAAACATTGTATAATTTTTGTATTTATGACTTAATCGTATGATAATAGAGAAAATAGTGGTTGTTTATTGTTTCATTAACGGACGGTATCTGTTTGATGAATAATTTGGTTTTCTTATCATTTAAAAGGAGCATTCTTTCTATGCAAAAAACCTAATTTTACCAGTGCAAGGTCACTAAATAGAGGAGGCATCTCCTCAGAAACTAATCCTAATCCATTAGTATTTTTGATGAATACCTTTTTTTGTTCTCCAGAAATAACTTCATATAAGTATAAAATACCTAGTTTTTTGGGAATGTTAAACATACACATCATTGAACCAGATTCAGAAAAATTAGAATTTGATTTGTCATTTAAAAACATACACACAGATAATCAAAAAGTTTGGTTTATGGTAAATAGATAAACAAAAATGTCGAACACTTGAACCGCAACCTATTCGTTCTTAGCCGTTTTTTTTCTCCCTGTCGTGTGCGATCCATTGACTCCAATTAATTGGTGATAGAGTGAGAGTGGTGTCATCGTGCACGCACCACTTTCGACTCCAATGACTGATGATCGATAGTTTTTCTCCATCTACTGTCATGCTTCGAATGACTCGAGTGAAAATGGTAGCTCCTTTGTTCTTGCACAGTGCTTTCTCTTTAAGAGATTTGGGTCGGATAAGTTTTAATTTATTGGCTTTTAAGTACTTTGTGTAATGTGTTTTTTTATTATTATTCGTTGTGAAATTTTGCTTTTATGAAGTTGTGATTTGGATCTAGACTGTTTTGAATGACAGTGTTATCTGACATCAGTGTTATTTGGCTTGGATTTCTTTCAATATTGAAGACTGACATTATTTCTACGTAAGCAATAAAACTAACATTAGGTACTCCTATGTAAGATATATTTCTATTTCAAAGTTAGAAGAAAACATACAAAATAAAGTATAATAACAAAAGTATAAAAGCAATGTTAGGTCAGGCAGATGTCAATACTAATTTAATACTAACTCATCTAGAAAAAGGAAAATAAAGCTGTCATTAAGTTAATACCAGAATTGTCCTGAACCACATTCCTATCAATTATAATGTTCTGACTCCATTCAACTGCATGAAGTTTTCAGAGCTATAACATAATTTACGAAAATTAAATTCAAGCATTTGACACAATGTTTCGCATAGAGATTATAGTCTTGTTATTTTTCTATGCAAAGGTGAAGTGCACCTGTAGTAGTTTTAAATATAGCTAGATGCTAAATAGGCATGCATAATTGCTAGTATAATTACTCTTCATTCCCACTTATAAGCCTTCTAAGGCAGAAGCTGTATTTACTTAGCAACGCTAAGAACAGATACAAATATATTACGGTAATTTATTATCTTACAGTTTACATATGCTCTCTAATACATGCATTAAAACATCCTTGGTCTTTCTAGCCACATGTGCGCACCCAAGGACCAATTACGTTCTAAAATTTCAATAGATTTAAAATACACAGAGATTTGTTCAATTTCTTCGGTTCGTTCAACTGAATTTATAGAGCCTTTCAACCAGACAATGAACACGTACAATACCTATTTATCCGTAGACACACGTAACCTGCAATTTGAAAAAAAAAACGCGATACATTTTTTTTGCTTCCATTATTGCCTGACGAACGTGCTCACAAAAACTACTGGCCTGATCTAAATCGGAATTCTTAAGGGTCGCTTATAGAAAAAATAGAAAGAGACAGGAGAAATCAGTTTTTTTTCTGTCCGTCTGTCTTTCACATAACTTTCCCCGGAACACAATGGGGCCAGGTAGGCGGAGGCAAAAAAAGGACCTTCTCATACCCTGATTGTGTGATAGTGACATTTTATATATTCGAGGTCATGATTCGAAGGATTTTTTTACAACTTTTATTGGAATAGCTTCGAGTTTTAAAACTACTAACTTAGGTGTGAGTGTTCTTTGTTCCCGATTTTTTTCCACGGAATTTTGTTTGGCGATCGTTTACTATGTCGCTGGTGATTCATTTCTAAAAATATATCATGAGACTCAGGCAAGCTGGTTTCTGGGCTAGATGCTTTTATGACTGGTAAAGCACATGTTACATGTTATTGAATTTAAAAGGACTCATAACAGATACAAGTTGGATAGTTCGGTATCCGAATAACAGATGGCGTTAGTGATGAGTTGGTAAAATTTTCGGGTCGACATGAAAGTATTGTGCTTCGGCTTCTTAAAAAAATATAAACACTATCAGGTAGAAACACCTTGAAATATTCCTAATTCTTAAATGTTCTTTTTTGCAAATAAAACTATCTATATTTTATCCCAGAACTAAAATTCCAGATTTTTTTTTAACATCGCACACATTGGTATTTTCTTTTTCGTCTAAAGATTTCATCAAGGAGAGCTTAGCATCTTCCATTAGACATAACTAATAAGTCTAATGTCAAAGCAAAGGTTGCGGGTCCCTTATCAATTCGACCCTGAAGGACCATCAACCAGCAACCTTCGCACATTCTACTTATGTTTGTCCACAATGTTTGTGCAATGGCGCAAACAAGAATTACTTAGTAAAATATTTTCTTCATCTATTTTAGTTCCAGAAAGTGGTTTGCAAATTCCTACATCGACATTTGCTTCGCTAACTACTCCACCAGCTTTACTCTTTTTAAGCCATCGTAAGCGTAAACCAACAGTTTTAACTAATTACATTTTTAAATTAACAAGTTTAAGTAATGACCAATCAACCGTATTTACGAAATCTATTTTTACTGCGATGCAACCACTTTGGTTAATTACTTTCACAACATCTTTTACTTATTTAAATGTTGCAATTTTAAGTCTCGTAACCGCATTTATTTTAAGACATCCAAATAAAACTAATTCGACATCGGACAAAGGAACTATCACTTGGTGTTAAAATTTCTTAGAATCGATTTTAAAGTCAGTCTACCTGGATCGTAAAAAGACGAATTAGATACCTAAATTTTTTGCTACCGTTTTTTACATTTGAACACTTCTTAACCATGGTAGTTTGGCACTATACAATAGTAAATAAAAGCTGTTGATATCGAAATAGCTTGTAGCATTGATCACGATTTTAAGTAAAATTCTATTAATGGTAAATCAATCTTGCCCTGTCGCGATGGTAATTATTACAGTCCTAAAGTTTAAAAGTCACATTAAAACTAAAGACTCCTCCACCACATCTACTCAGCCATGTTTATAATTAAAATGTCACGCTTATTTCGCAATTCAATAACACCGAAGAAGCAGGATTTGCAAAACTAGTCCTTTCTTTACCAGACCTCAACCAACTAGCGATAAATTGCGAACTAAACACAGATGGCCCTCTATTTACGGTGCCTACAAGCTTTCCACACAGAATTGCATCAAAATCTTCTAATAAACATCTTGTAGATAACGTTGAAGTTATGAAAATGAACAAGTCGAAAGGAAAGTGCCTTTGCAGTGCACCTCGCTGTGACGAAACACCAACTCATGCTGGCAATATGTGAAAGGGGATCTCGTATCGATATGGCCCATATTGCCTTTTTACTTTTTAGTTTGGTTGCTGCTACTTAAACAGTTTAAGATCTAGATGATCAGATAGATAAAAAGAAGAAAGGTTTATGAACAGTATGAGAAATGCTAAGTAATAATAATGTTACATAAGTCTAAATAATGATTAAAACTATTAATCTGAAAGAAATTCTACGTTCAGTATCCATGATGAACAAAACCTAGCAAATGTACATAAATAGAATTTATCACCAAAATAACTAGATCAAAAATGATTAAGCTAAAAATATAAATGCTAAATATAAATACGCAAGAACAGCATGGACCTAGAAGATGTGCGATGATTCACACGGTGGTCGTAATCTTTATAATCAAAGTTGGAGCTGTGACCCAAATCCGTGCAACCGCCGAGTACTTTCATTGTGAACGCTAAACTACTCTCACACTTACATAAAATACCAACACAAACCCAAAACATGCTGTAACAACGCCAAACATTACAAACACCAACAAACATGTTTCGCACACAAGTGTAAGTATGAATATAGAATGTACACATTGAGTTACAAACACTAACGCAACTCGTGTCTAGATAGACGTATGCGTGAAAGACATTTGCATATATAATGAATTAGGTATATTAGGGCAAAGGAATTCTGTTTTGCTTAATTTCGAGTTCATTGCATATATAACGGTATTATTATATATGGAACTTATCACAGAACATAATGCACACATAGACGGGCCGTACGTAGAATAGCACAAGTAGAACGTGCATTAGTGTAAAGTACAGCGTGAATGTGTGACAGTGGCGTATTGTGCTTCGGCATTAGAGCGAGAAGAGATGCGTATAATGTATCATTTAAGATCTAGGACATCATTCCCGCCTTGTTCTAATTACTCATGAGAATGTAGAATTGATTGATGATGACAGCTACCGAAGATTTGTAAGAAAAGGAAAGTTTTTGGAAGCTAAATTATAAGTCGAAAAATGAAAAGACTTGATGACAAGGTAGTGTATGTTGGAAAATATAATAGTGAAAGTGAATACCGTGTAATTGCGGTAAATTGTATAACACTGAGCACTATAGTGTCACAATAACGAACATCATCAAAAGACGATTAGGCAAATAGGAAAATAAGCATAACAAGGCGGGTAACGTTGTCGTAAGGGTTTGTGTAATCGCATTTAGTAACGTTTTGCTAACCATCTCAATTTTAACCGCTACAGTTAAATTTCGTGTCGTTACTAATCTCGTTCCTATGCAATTTTAGTGGAACTAACTCGAACATAGAACTGCAATAAATCCAGAACGTGTTTTTAACAGAGCCTAGTAATGTGAATTTTATTATGCTAAATCCGAGTCTTCATTTAACCGATGCACGCTTTCTAATTTCTAATACATTGCATTCGTTACATCAAACCACACTACTCTTTTTGTGTGACCTTTCAGATGTTTAGGCAGATCAGCTACTGTATCTAGTCTATAAAGAGTTACTTAAGATTTTATCATTAAACATGATTTAAGACACTAACATCTCGCAATCGACACCGGAAGCGAATCTAAATGAAATTGATTACTTCCAACGATCATTCAAATCAGTCTCATACAATCATAATCTCTTCACAACGGTTGCGTAAGTTGCGCTGGCGCAGCCGTGACGTAACCGAAACGAGCTCAGCGAAAGTTGCTACGGCAATTTCACTCTCCTACCTATCTTTCTCTCGGATGCTATCTCCGTCGCACTTGTTGCTTTCAAATCGTTGTTTCTTGCTTCAACTTCGGAATATTCGCTGTCTTTCTCTTCAACGTTACTTTCTGGTATATTGTTATCTCTATCTGTATCTTCTTCACGCTTGCTATGGACCATTTTTTCGGTTTCGCACGCGTTGGAGGCGTTGCCACTACGTAATCAATTGTCTTCTCGTTTGTTTATACTGCGGTTGCGCATCAAGCGAACTGTTTTTATCCAATAAATATATGATTAAGCACAATCAATACGATGGTAATTGACGCAATTACAAGTTGTTAAGTTTAAGGTTAGTGGTAAGCATATAAATGTCTTTTAATATTTTTATAACAACATCTTTGATAATAGACGTAGATTAGCATTCCGATATGATTTTTACGAATGATTTATTGAAGTGGAGGCGATAAATAATGTTCACTTAAATGCCGAGCCTATTTCCGCATATTTAAGCTGTAGATGTTACCTTGAAATGTACCCTCACATTCAAATTTCTAGTACCTACTAAGTGACGAAATCCGGGTAATTATTTGAACTAAAATTGTAGGTGGCAAAATGTTAGAGTAACTTTATAGGAGAATTTCAAAGTGACGTGTTTTGATTTTTTGGTGTCTACCAAATGATGACAGCCCAAGCCGCCGGCCGTATTTTGTACAATCATGCGGCTTGATTGTACAAAATATGGCCGGCGGGTTGGGCCGCCGGGCTGTGCCGCCGGCATCAGCGGCTTTGGTGTGTAGACACCTTAAAACACTCGCCCACAGTCATTAAGGGGATTAGTTGCTTCTTTAGAGTTGCAAGAGAAAGTTAGTGTCTAATCTTCTTTCTCCTGCCCTGTTCCCATATTGATACATTTTTAGAAAAGAAAGAAAAACTGAAATCAATTTAACGTTCTAACCAAAAAAAAACAGATGCCAAAAAGCTTCTAAGAACACACACTCAAAACTGAACACAAATATACAAAATTCCTAACATCTAAACTGCCACGGAAATAGCGGGCCCAGTATCAAAAGGGCGTATATCAAGGATCGGATATTTCCATGAGATTCGGGCGATTGTGGCTGCCTCAAGGTTGGTGACGAAAGTAGACCCGCTAACATTCCGCCGACGGGGCACAACGCACTTTCGTCCCACAAGGCTGCCGACTCCCAATGAACTTACAACTGCTATAAGTTGCACTAAGAAAATGAGAGGAAAATATTATATAAATATTCAAAATGTTGGGACTAGAATATCAGCTGCTTATCATCCTTTGCATGCTAAGGTTGGAGGGTAGAGGTCAAACTAGGTTAATAATCTATTAGATTACAAATATATTCATACTTAGGGCTTGTGTTGTTTATGACAAAAGGAGCTAAAGTTTGTAATTGCCTTTTGGGATTAGATCGCTATTTATTAACTTTATTGCATCCATAGATGGGAGCAAGGAGATTGAAATGACTGAAGTTGGTTGAAAAATAACCTTTGTACAAACATTTGCAAAATTACCTACATGCAGTCAGGAGAGAGATAGATTACTTCCTACGGCATGCAAATTGCAATCCAGGATTTAATACTCTGGCAGTTACAAAAGCGTTCATTAAAACAAACGGTAGTCCAAACATAATGCATTAGGCATAAATTAAAACCACTAATTGTGCCACGCCAGACACAATTATACATTCCGTCAAACAGCTTCCACTTTATATTTACGACGATAACTGCAATCCGTAAGTCTCCCAAATAGGATATATATCATCATGTTTCAAGTGGGTGAGATTAAATACAGCTGCACACCTGTTGAGCTAGGCTAGCAATACTCAAATAGCTGCAGGCATATTGCAAACCATTAAAGATTGCCAGGCAAGACTGAAACTTGGATTATCTGATTCCAGTCTTTGGTAACGTGTTGTATCTTTTGTGTTTTATCTATCGTTTGGTATAAAACACTGTGGGAATGAATTTTGATTTCTTGTGGTTATTGATAGCTTAATCTTTTGCCAACAGCATTGCTTCCATGTCTTTGAATTTAATCGAATGATTTGTGCCTTCGCAGAAAATTTTGTTTGATCCTTTCGATGATTAGCTTGTAAATAAGTATTATTATGCCTGTTATTCTGGGGAAATTTAGCGTATCTTTTTTAACCAGAAATATTTAGAGAGATTCATCATGGAAATCCCGATTTTCTGTATTATGGCCAACTTGAGAATTGGACTAATTTAGAAATGTATTTCTGATGACCACTTCTTTAATTAATTAAGCCTCTCCTTTTTCAGCCACCTTCTCAACTTCTATTTAGACTATAGTCTTAATCCAAAGATTAACATTGCTAATAGTTATATGTAAATGGACTAAAGCCGACTAGATAACGATGATAGGTAGCTATCAACTTACCCGAAGTTTATTACCCGTCATGTTAGACATGAATTACTGTTCGAAACTGGTCCACGCTATAAATACTGATTTTCATTAAGTAGACATTGATGTTCTTGATCTTACGTTAGTGCTATGGTTTTATGGTCATCATTACTATCTGCGTTTATTGTTTCCTCTATTTCGAAAATATTGTTTCAAGAGAAGGCATTGAGAATTACGGCAGCTTCGACATTTCAGACTTTTGTAAGTTCAGAGTCTTTCAATCTTGCCCTGAAAGGCCTGTTAACGTTCCGGATTTGTTTCGCAGGTGAATGCTCTTAAGGTTATTCTCTTAATATCTATGAAGGTTGGTATAAAGAAAGCAGGTGAAAAGAAATCAAACGAAGTGCCATTTGTTAAGCCACGCATCTTTGCCATTAAGCTGTCCACACACGATACTCGTGACATAACCCACAGTTAATTGATAACTACACAAGAGAAAGTCGCCTATAAATTTCTCACTACTGTTCAAAAGTTCTCGTGTTTATTTATATAAGGCTTCGATATCATAATTGCTGCTAACGTTTTATTCGAATGTGTGAAATTAATTGACTTGTTTCTAGAAATCAAGGGGCGTGGGAAGACCTCATTTGGAAAACAAATGCCGTTGACAGATAATCAAAACTTAACCGCCAGTAAATAGAAATACGTATGTTAAGTATACTATAATTTCTCACTATATTTTACAAGCAGGAAATTATTTTACAAAAAATAATTCTCCAGACCTCTTTTACGCAAACTTAGAACACCACTTAGAAAACCAGCATGTAAAATTTCTATCTAATATTAATATCGGCCCTTAAAATAATCGTGTCATGTCGTGACCTATTGAACACTAGATAATAAATAACAATATTATTACAAACTATGAAGTTACGAACAAAATATCTAATTGATAAAGTTATTCAGATCTTTAATACAAAACTGTTAAACGAAAACATATGAAACACGACCATAATGTAACAGTTTTAGAGTTGATTTTACATTGTGTATGAATAAGATAGGATTGAATAGTACTTCTGATAGTAATAAGGCTTTAATTGGAAGTATAAATAATTTATTCTATACATAGGTGAATATTATTAGTTTATTGATTACACTGTAAAACGCAGAGGATGCACTACATTTGTTTGTGTCAAGAAATGAGATGAGGTTTTGCTACATTTCATAAATGGATATCTAAATATATAAAACTCAAAGGTGACTGACTGACTGACTGACATAGTGATCTATCAACGCACAGCTGAAACCACTGGACGGATCGGGCTGAAATTTGGCATGCAGGTAGATGTTATGACGTAGGCATCCGCTAAGAAAGGATTTTGATCAATTCTACCCCCAAGGGGATAAAATAGGTGATGAAAGTTTGTATGAAACTTTGTCAATTTTAAACCGATCGGACTGAGACTTTCCATGCATAAAGCTTCTATGGCGTAGGCAACCCTTAAGAAAGGATTTTGATAAATTCCATCCCTAAGGGGATAAAATAGGGGATGAAAGTTTGTATACATCTTCTTAGATTTTATGAAGAAGTCCTGATGACGAATCAGAATTTTATGATGACGTTCGCTTAAATACGATTTTGATTAATTCAACCCCCATTCAACCCCCACGGGTGATAAATAATACTTCTTAACGCGAGCGAAGCCGCGGGCAAAAGCTAGTCGAATATGAACTAGTAGATTGTTTTTTTTTTATTACTTAACTGGACTAATTAATTATTCTGTAAAGTACTAAAATATGCTTTAGTAGGTAGATATTGCAATTTTTTTCTAAAAGATAAGTTATCATGAAAAGTTTTTTTTTATGACGTATAAGTATTTCAATAAAGTGAGTGCATAAAACTGGCTACGCTTTACAATGTCAGCTGTTAATGACAGTAGCTCAAACTTAATAATAATTTCCAAAATGAAAGTAAATACAAATCCATCTGCCAAATAATTGGCCTATAACTTATTTCGTGTGTAATGAAAAAATCACTAGTACCTAGTACCCTTTTACCCAAATTGCCGACTATTTCACTTGACACATTTATGTTTAACATGTTTCATTTTGTTTTCGTTTAAACTACTTAATGTGTTTCAATAAATATAATTTCTTGAACTCGTCCCACATTTTACACCGGCTCTAGAGGTCAAACTAAATGACGTTCCTCACAAAAGAAAAACAATTTATTGTAGTCATCTGTTGTAAAAATAAGTCACAACTCAATTTCCGTGTCATCTGGACCAGTTTACCGCAGTTTTTATCAACAGATGACAAGCTTGCCCTTTGGTTCCACTCGAAACTCATCTGGACAATTTCGTCCTCAGTCACCTTAACATCTTAACATCTGACTCACATGGTCGAGGTAACCTTTCCTTCTTATTTTAGGTCTTAAATAACCGCCGGAAGTACCTAATCAGGATTCTTGGGCACCCTTTTTGGTAATTTCGTTTAGTTTTTTTGCGAGTTCTAAAGTTTTGGGAATTCCGGTTCGTAAAGGACCAATGTTTTTGGTCTTTAGTGGCGCGCTTAGAAAGCTCCGGGTTTTGTTATTGATCCTTTTTTAAGGTTGTCCATTGATTTATTTGGTTCAATAATTTTGTCTTTCCCACAGTATTAACGAGCGATCGCAATAATGAATTTCTTTTTCTCTATTTTGAACCAACATAATTATTATGTAAATATTGCGGAGAAATTCACAAATGATAGATTACTTTGCCATATTACAGCTTCTTCACTAAATATTAGCTTTAATAATGTTGATTCGAAACGGCTTATGAATAGCCCATCAGACATTATCATTAATAATCATAAAACGCCTAAGGAAGTCGTAAGCCGAGAGAAAGTCGTAACTCGGAAGCTACCTGTGTCAGTTTCATTGAAAGCCTGATTACGTAGGAATGAACACTATGTATATCCAGCTGTATTACGTACATACTAGTTATAAGTAGTACATAGTTGTTTCAAAGTGGTAACGTAAAAATAGTGAGTAGAGAACGATACAATCATTTGAAAAAAAATATATTTTCAAATGGGAACAAAAACATTAGGTCTGTATTGAAATATCTCAATTTACTACAACTTTGTTTGGTATTTAAAAAGATATATAATAAAAAATCTACTTTATCTGAGCAAAGATTTATGCGCACTTCCAAAAAACCTGACCTAAGTTTCTGTTTTTAAAAACAAAACACGGCCGGCCATATTGCCGTCATGACGTAATTTCAACGGATCTCAAATGTCACTTTGACAGACATGGAATTGAAAAAGGAGTGAATCAAATCATGACACATGCTATAAAATAAGGATATTGCGAATGGAACCCTTTTAATAAAATTTCTAGGAAAGCGTTCGCATAAATTCTCTTTGGACTTTTTCCTCTTTCGATTTTTGGTACCCACACATTTTTTGGTGATCTCGTTTCAAGGTTAAATTCGCTAACCTTCATAAGACCTATCGACTAATACTTACTTAGAAATTGTTTAGGTCATTTACCGCCAGATTTGTCTTAGTTTGGTCATTTTCCTTTCACTTATTAAGATGGTAATTAGTCTGTCTTCCCATTTCATTAGAGCAGAAGACAACAAATTAGGTAACTTACAATAGGGATTAAAGTAACTGTATAGCTGATGTGGGAAATCATCAAATGGCCTCCTGCGGCCGCTGTTAGTCAGACTGGAGGGGTCAGACTTTTACTGACTAAAACCTGTTGTTCCTTCTGGAGCCCTTTGTGTACCAGAGCCGCGGTACCTCTTTAACACGATCCCGCAGCCCCAGAGAAACTAACTTGATACACGGATACCTGTGAATTGTTACAAAAGTCTATCCGTATCTATACTAATATTATAAAGCTGAAGAGTTTGTTTGTTTGTTTGAACGCGCTAATCTCAGGAACTACTAGTCCGATTTGAACAATTCTTTCGGTCTGCAGCCTTTCTCGATAAATGGGCTATCTAACAGCCCATTTATCGAGAAAGGCTGCAGGCTACTTTTTATCCGGGTTCGTGCAGAGGTTCCCACGGGATGCGGGTGAAACCGCTAGCAGAAGCTAGTAGTATATATGTGTAAGGAATAGGTACTTTTCCTGTGCAATACGTAATAGACAACGCAAGCTCTGTGATTCATCTAAATTCAAGGTGAATTAATAAAATATTATTATCAGATTATAAAAGTCTGGGAAATACCTAATTTAGTTTTCAATGTCAATTTATGCATGTTTTAACGGAAATCCTCTTAGCACTTTTTTCGATCTAAATGTTAATAGGTTTTTAGTTTTTTTTTTTTTTTGTCTTAGTCATAGTACCTAAAGTAGAACTTCTTTTTAATTTTCTAAATTAAATAAGTTTTGTTCAAGAAACATATGTTACATGAAAAATATTTTTCCTAAAACCTTGCATTTTTTGCAGTTCTAACTTCTACCTGATACATCCCAAAATACATATAAACTTTATCGGACCTCTAAACTAAATACGCAAAAAATTCTCTACCTGTTGCAAAATAATAACATTTTGTTATAATTATGTGAACAATTGTAATGCATATAATAATGATTACATAGCAAATTAATTAATACAAATGCAGGAAGATACTAATTATCTTTTGTATATCAGATAATTTTATTAATTTCTACAAACAGATTACTTCCCGATCACATAGTAGAAGGAATAATTTATTGTATAATAGAACATTTCAATTTTATATTAATAAAGATGAATTTAATCATTTTATGACTTATTTATAGATTAAAGATAATATAATGATTGCTATTTAGTTGTATGTATTCATTAAGTGGAGATTAATATTGGTCACACAAAATTGAAAGTTTCGGCAAAGCCTTTATTGGGTTAGTAGTCAAAACGATGTACCTATGTGCTTATGCCTAATACACATTTTTGAAGGGCGCTCTATTCGCCCACTTGATAATTATATACATTCGCGAGAGTTGCATACACAAAAAATATCATTAAAAAAAGTTGCGATTGGCATTTTCATGCCAGTTTTTGTTGGCTACTTACCCTTTTGAATTGAATAAGAGTAAGTCTTCAATGAATATGAATTGGTGAAAATGGGCATCAGTACGCTATACACACACACTCACAATATACTTAATTCATAGCTAATTGGCTATACATAGTTGCTTTCACTGATTTACTATTTAAACACCATAAATCTATACTTAATATGTGCATAGCTATATAATTAATAATAAATATCTTATCTAATATATTACATAATAATAATATTTAGTTACTGTCCCCCATCTCCGGCTTGCCGGAGTGAAGCATGACGGGGGATAGGTCTCCCGCCTCTTGGCTTGCCTTCACCGGCCGGTCAGAGTGGAGTCGCTAGAGCAATGCTCGGAGGGTAGGTGCCTCGTGGTAAGTGGCGAGTGGGCCGGTGATGCTGGACCCACAGGGAGCGCGTGATCTGCGTTTAAAGTCCGCCGAGGTATCCTCACCCTTCTCAGCCGCTCATGTACCTGTTGCCCTCTTGTTGCTTTTCAGTGACTGATTCCCGGGGGCCCAGTAAGTGAGTTGGCGAGTCTCCACCTGCCATTTTTATGTGTATTTATTACATTGTTATCGGCAGGTGCCATAGTTCCCGTAGTTTCCCCATTCCTAGTCCATTAGCATCCCATCACAATAGCCCAAGTAGTTTTCATCCATAGTTAGCAATAGTTTAGCACAGAACCGGGGATTGTCCTTGGGTACATTTCTATAGTGTATACAGGGAGAATCGTCGGTTTTGTGTCACCATTTCATTAAAGTTGTCTCAAAAGGGCTTCAGCGTGTTGGCTTCGGCCCCACGTTCGCCTCCCAAAAATCCGGGACTCTATAGTCCCGAGGTCTGGTAGAGACATACAAGATATTTAGTTTATAACAAGGTGAACAATGTAATAAATAGTGTAATATTTCACATTTAGATTATATGTTATAACTTAATAGTAGGTATCTGATTGATAATACCTACTATTAATGTTGCTAATTTAATATTAAAATTGGAAATTATAAATAGATTTTAATTAGGTTATGAGTGGAAACTTCATTGATATTTTCGATAAATTAATATCAATAAAGATTGTCGATTTTCATGTCATTTAAATACGTTTTTCAGATGTCAGCTAACAAATTATATTAATTATTATAGTTATTTAATTAACCAATTTATCCAAAATTAGGTTTATAATGTAACTTGGACCTAAGAAAACAGTTGATTTTTTATTACTATGTTCCAGTAACCGCGGGAAAATAACTAGTAGGGTACATAAATAACATATGTGGCCCAAATGAGCTGTCTTCAAAACAAAGCGATACTTTAATTAAGTGTTTATGTTATTTTTATTATCATAACAACTGTTAATAGTGTTGCACACATTTTATACTGACATCATTTTGTCATTGTTTACGAAAAAATAGACCCAACTGAATGTGACTGAAAAAAAAAACAATATAGAGCATCAGCTGATCTAATTTACCTGAACTATGTACATTACATTAGTTGTTAGACTATCAAACTTGACTGGAATTCAAATCCATAGAAATTGCACTGGAAGCCGGTACCGACCATTCTCCTAGAGGCTATAAGGAATTACGTTAGCAATAATTCATAGTACCTACTTTATTTAGCTTATCACATTATTCAGATACTTTATTATCAAATCTTATAAAATCTTGATTCTTAGAAAATTCATGTTAAAAAAATGTTCAAAAAGCAACAGATAAAACCGCTAGCAAATTCACAACACTAATAAATAAAGGGATCTGCACTGCCTACGCTTATACACCGACCTACATGAACATCCTCATAGAAGTCAGAGTTCGCCTCACAACCTTCGAAGTACCCAATCAACAATCTAATGAACCGGCACGCGAAATAAATTACATGCATTCAACATTGTTCATAAATTTACCCATGGGCGTATCTTAGAATATGTTAGCCAGCCATATTAGACACATAAATACATCGGAACGTTATATTAATATATCAATTAATTATTTCAAAATTTGCATTTCGAATATTAAAATGTGACGACGGTTATTTCTGTTTTTTTTTTGTGTTTTTAAAAGTTCATTATAGGCAAAGGTATTTTGTTGCGTGGACCGGAACTGTCAATATTTATGTTCTAAAAATAATTGCATCTATACCTTTATTACACCTGGCTGTATGCAGAAAAAAAAATGCAAATTGGAATTATAAATTGTATTTGTGTTTATTTCTTAAATTAAAATGCTGGTTTAGTTAAATAGACGCAAGCATGGCTGTCATCTCAAAACCATTTTCGGATTATAAAAAATATCTAAGCGCAGTGTTGTAATGAATATTCTGTGTGGTCGATACTGGCAACAGACCACCCGTAAATGTCATAGGCTAAGCTGGTTTGATACCAACCTGGTTCTACCAGGTGTTTGCAACAGCATCCACCTGTAGGCACGCTAATAAGATTATAATGCATACAATTTGAGCCTTTTAGGAAGAAAAAATAATATTAAAAACATGGCCTTATTAGGCAACCCTTAGTCGCGTGCAAGTCAGGATCGGTCACGATTGAAATAATTGCCTGCGAATGTAGCATTAATTAAACAACTCTGCTATGCATGATGACACTAAAAATAATTAAAGTTTTGCTTTTTGAGCATAAATACATACTCATGTTTATGAAACCAATGTTACTAAGTATACAAATTTTAATTTATTTTTGGAATTATTAGCCAGAGAAACTAAATATATGCATACAGTTTGTATAGTCCGAAGTTTCAATTTCCTGATAAAGGTAATCTTTTTCGAATTAGAAATACGGAAAAATGTGTCTAGGAACATTGAGATACATTTATTTTCGAGCATGAGGATAAGTTGCTGTATTGCTCAATAAATCCGGTTAGTTAAAAATCCTTCACTTGGGTAAATATGAAATTACTTTTTATTTATTTTTACTTCTTGAGAATTTTAATGTAGATCAAAATGTCAATTACGTCAGAGATATTTCCCAGCTATGAGCACAACAACATAATATTATTTAAATGTTAAAAAGCAAGTACTTGTCGTACACCTACGTAAAAGGTTTTTACTTATCACACTTTTGTTTAAGCGGGGTAAAAAAATTTGGTATCTTGTTCCAGATTTCGTGTGAGACGAGTTGTGAAAAAAGTGGTAAGTCTGAAAATAATGTTCAAAGAAATATGTAAGAAGAAAACAATGTAGATAGTGGATGTTGATGATGATTATTTTGGACTGTATGTTTAAGGTTAACTTCTACATCTTTGTTTTGGAAAGTTACGTTTCATGGCTGCCTATGGTGTCTATCGCATACTTTCGTAAATGAAATTTCGGCTCATTATATGCTAACACATCAAAATGAACAAACGTCAGGTGAAGTCAAATGTCATGTTAATTATGGTTAATAGTAATCGGTTAAATAATTATGTAGATATATTGCTATACCATGTGTTCGAAATTGAAAATCATCACGGAATATATATCCTCCGAGCCTTTTTCCCAATCATGTTGGGGTCGGCTTCCAGTCTAACCGGATTCAGCTGAGTACCAGTGCTTTACAAGAAGCAACTGCCCTATCCGATTATTTAAAAGGTAAAAAATCTCATATATAACCATCATTAAAATGAAATAACTTAAAAGCTTATTTGCATAGATAAAATAATACAAAGGAAAATTGCTTATTCCGTGCATCGTACCCAGTGACCTCTGGGCGTAATTTCGCAAACCCATGGCCGGGCCTTCTTATGGTGGGGTAACCCTTTGGTATACGCGCACACTACAAATTTTTAGTCGGCCGATAGTTTGGCTACATAAAACAGTATGAAGATGAATGGTAGCACGCACATTACAAAAGTCAGGTAAATAATTATTTAACTTATATAATCATCATCCTCCGAGCCTTTTTCCCAACTCTGTTAGGGTCGGCTTCCAGTCTAACCTGATGTAGCTGAGTACCAGTGCTTTACAAGAAGCGACCCCCTCAACCCAGTTATCCGGGCAACCCAATACCCCTTGGTTAGACTGGTGTCAGACTTACTGGCTTCTTCTCTTCGGCTTTCTGGTTTAATCTGCGGTGTGCTACTCTTACTCTATGGTTGTGAAATTTTTGTCACTAAGCCATGCCTGGATAATGGTGTTGTGCTAAGTAGATAAACTATGATATTATTATGGGTTTGACATTTATGAATATATTGAAGTGAAAGGGCCGAGGATGAGTGTGTTATGCGTGGTCACTTATACATTGATACTTATTCTGTTATTTATTTTCAAAAACCAGCTGTACAGCGCAGTTTAACCCGCGCCACGGGGCTATTTTTCATATCGGTTCAGTAGTTTCAGAGCCTATAAACTTATTAATTCTTTGTAGATTTTCAATGACTTTGCCAACTATTACTTTAAACTAGTGCCTATATCTTAAGTATATACAAAAAAATATATGAAAATATCGATCAAATAATAACGCGAATCGAGAATAACTATGAATAATATAAAATATCCTAGCACGAGAGTTTAGAATAGCTAAAGTCAATGAGATAGATAAAACAGCTTTTTGTATTATTTGGATAAATATCTAACCTTCTATGGCTATCCAAATGGTGATCCAACAATAAACTAGTAATATTGTGGGAGAATGTTACATATGGTAGAAAACAGTAAAAAATAATTCACGTAGGTGTTTATTGCGAAAGTTAAAGCTATATTTTCCCAAAAAAAATACAAAAAAATATGAATAGGGAAAACGAATTCTAGTATTACAGACGGTCTATCTCATTGAAAAAATGTTTCAGGTTGGTGTTAGGAATCCTACTTCGATTTCAGATAGAAAAGTCTAAACCACACATTACAAACCTAGGTAAAGAAAAATGTCAGCCTGTATAACATCACGTTTCTTAAGTCCAAAAAAAACTACAGGTGAGATTTATGAATATATGGAGCATTTAGATTTGTTGGACAAAGGGGATAGACTGCTTACATCTTATATTTTTACATAAATCGCTATGAAATACAAAACATTGAATCTATTTTTAAAACTTAGAATTTAAGCCTACTTTCAAGATAAGGGTATTAGCAGACCAATCCATAAAACGATGATAGCACGGATTGGTTGACTTCGATCGGTAGTCTTCATTTATTGACCAATAAGACGACTTTAAATATAGTTTGAAACCTTAACATTTCATTCAATTGAAAAAATATCCATATTCAAACTATACTTAAGAACTCTGAGGCGTCGTCCTAATTGCAGCGATCGCGCGATGGCGCGATGCGTTTTTCATCTAAGACGTCGTCCTAATTGACAGCGATTGTACGATGACACGATGCGTTCTCGTCGTTCGATGAGTTCAAAGATACAGATTTCATCAGAGTGTCCTATTTGAACCTCGCAAGTGAGATAGTGAGATCGTGAGATGAAAAACGCATCGCGCCATCGTGCGATCGCTGCCAATTAGGACGACGCCTGAGATTTGAAGCCAAGACCTCGAAACCATTAAGTAAATTAGGTTTAAAATAAAACTCTTTTCTCAAAACGTCAGAACAAAAAAACGTTTTCCCTATTTCACGGGCTGTTACCATATCAATTAAAAACCATTTAACTTTGTCAAACTTAAAATAGCACAATTACTTCAGTTTCACTTTCGAATAGTTTTATTTGTAAAGATTACGTCATTCCTCACGGTTAAGTTTAACCTTCGTGGTTAAATGCGGATGAATAGTAAAGAAATTGTTTAAAACATAGATTCACGTAGATCTAGATATGGCTTAGTGTTCTTGTTCTAGAACTAAAGAAGATTGAACGTAACAAAATCTCATCAGTCTAACCTTTTCCCGACCATGTTGGAGTCGGCTTCCAGTCAAGCCGGACGCAGCTGGGTACCAATGTTTTTCAGATAAGTAGTCCCCCATCTGACTTCGTCAACCCATTTATCCGGGCAACCCTATACCTCTTGGTATGACTGGTTGTCTGACTTTCTGGCTTCTGACTACCCGTAACGACTGCCAAAGATGTTCAAATACCAGCCTAATGTACTCACCTGTACCTATTTGAAACCTACTACAAGATACTTAATGTTCTACCATAAAACAAAAGAAAAAACCAAAGAACACACACATAATCCTCAAAACCCAAAACACGAAGCATCCGCAAGTGCGTCCGATTCTGAAAGCGTTCGTAATAAACATATCTCGATCGACCCTGAGTACGCACGTTGTAGGAACACGGAAGCGGCTCTAAAAATTCACAACGCAAATCTTACGCTAGTAATTTTCGGTGAAGTACGTGTCGATCGTCTTCCTTGTGAAGACTGAGGCGTACTGGACTCAGAATATGCCGGAAGACTGCGGTAATTATAAGTCTTAGATGGTGAAGATCGTGAATGAGTTTGGAGGTTAGACGAGAGCTTACAACCTTTTTTTTCGACTTTATAGCCAGTCAATGTCGGGTTTTTTGCTGTAGTTACTTAAAATGTGATAGGAGTTTTTCTGTTGCTTTCTGTTAAGTCCTTGATTGTGACAGACTTTCTGATTGAATGTTACTGTGTTTTCAATTACATGCATTCTCTTTTATGCCTTACGCTTTTTTGCTGAAAACGTCACTTGCTAAAATATACGCGAAAGTGAAATAAAAACGAATAAAAAGTTGACTTAAAATAAAAAGATGCTCTCGGTGTGTCTCCGAGGAAAATCCTGAGTGCGCGTCAGGGCCTATTTTACTTGCGCGTGCGTCGCTCCAAACGTCTGCGCAGTCCTTTGAATGACAAATTTCATTGGGCCTTGAACATGTACATATTTTCCTCGTGCGTGATACCAATGTAAGATTTTTTATAAAGGCGTTCGTTTTTGAGAATAGCCTCTTCGTAGTATTTGACAATTGGATTGAATTAAAATTGATCAATTCTTTACGTGATTGTATTAACATTGGACTATGTTAATTTAAGTTAACTAAATAAACTTTTATCTGCAAGTCTGTTTCAACAATGATAATGGGATGTTAGAAGCCAGTAAGTCTGACAACCAGTCTTACCTAGGGGTATTAGCCCGGGTAACTGGGTTGAGGAGTTCAGATAGGCAGTCGCTCATTGTAAAACACTGGTTCTCAGCTGCATCCGTTTAGACTGGAAGCTGACAACTTACTTGGGAAAAGGGTAGGCAGATTTTTATATTTTATGCTAATATTGTAGCCGAAGTAAATACGCTTTTATCTGCAAGACTATTTAACAAGATTATGAATGATTACACAAAAAGTTCGTTATCGATTAAATTGGATGTTTTAAAAAACTAGGCAAAGGCATGGATACAGATGTTCAACAGCAGATGTTGTAGTATGGAAACCGGATCATAAGGCGATAACAGATAAATACTCATAATTATGCAACTAGTTTGAACTCGGCCTTAGGACCAGGGATAGAACATTGTAATTTTAATTTAATAATAGCAGGCACTTTATTACTTTTAGCACGATATGCAAAGATGTTAGGACATTAAGACCTATTTCAGTTTGATCATTATAATCTTTGAATAATGAATTTCTAACCATGTTTTTTGAAAAAAATAATATTTTCCTAATATAGCAGAATAGAATTACTATAGAATGAATATCTCAATACTTATAGCAGAATAGAATACTTTATAATAAATATTTCTCCCGATTTCACCCCCTTCCCGCGAAAATCTCTGCCCTTTGACCGAATAAAATAAACCGTATATTATTCGAGAATAGTGTAGCTTTCCAACAGTAAAAGACTTCTTTAAATCGATTCAGTCGATTCAGAAACTATTAAGGTACAAAAAAATCTTTGTTTATATTACTACAGATGAAATATTAATTATCCTATTCTTATTCTTTTCCAAAAGTACTATTAAGTAGTGTCAATTAAAGCCAGGGCCGGCTTTGACTCCAATGCGCCGGGTGGGAGGACAATTACAGAGTGAGCAAACATCTGTGCCCACCTAATACCTACCGCGGCAGTAATTAATTATTGTTATAACAAAAACAATGTAACAACTACGTTTGCACTTGTCCTTTTTAGTGGGGATATGGTTTTAATTTTTGAGGGATTGTTTTTTACTTTTCTTTGGGGGAAGGGCGCTTTTGATCAACGTTTAGACAAAATGACATTATAATTTTTCGCAACTGGCTTGTTTCTTTTACTCAGGTACACATTGATAATTTTTTGGATAGTTATCAGATGTGCATTTTTTCCAAACGATCTATGATTTTAAACGTTATGCTATGGTACTTATAACAATGAAAATTATGAAAACAAGCCTGCGCAAAATTTCTCATCATATTTTACCTGAACATTCGGTGATAAGCATATAAAACGACCAAGGTATATTTTGTCAAAGTTTACTTATGTACAAAAACTTTTTCTTCGTAGGTACATAAATGGAAAAAAATATATCAATTGTCGTCCTTATTTTTTTGCAAGCATAGCCACACTAATCAAACGGTTGTAGGATAACGCCGCTGATAGTACGTGGGCCCCGCTATGATTAATTGATATGGGCTTATAGTCGCTTAATTGCTTGTTCGGTTACACTAACAATGGGTATTCAAGTGTTTATGATAATCCGCTTCATGGCTTGTTATGTGTAGTTTGTAGTTGCTTTTCTTTTTGATGCCGAGTTGGTGGGATAGAATTAAGAGTGTACCAGTAAGTACTGGACTAGTGTCGATAGAATAATTTTATATTGTACAATTTTTTGCAGATCCTTCTTTATTTAAAATGTAAAAAAAAAATATTTAAAGTGAACAAACTGTTCATTATTTTGCAATGTAAAAATTAAAGAATATAAAAAAGGTACTGGTTCTGTCTTCATACTATGTCGCTCTACAAATATTTGAAACAAAGTAGTAAGAAAATAAATGTCTGACAAAAACTGTTTTTTTTTCACGAAAACTGGAAATGCTACGTTATTTTACTTTTTACAATTAATTATCTTGAGTTAATAGAGCTTGTCTTTACTCAAGTCCTTTGTCGTAAAACGAAATTGCTACTAAATTACTTAACATCTAATAAATTATTACTTCTTCCTTAAAACTATCAACAAATACCTAACAAACTACAGGCATAGCTAACAAACAAATTCCTACACAGACACCTAGCTTCCTACATTTCAATAGTAACGAATAGCCTTTCAATAGTTAAGTTTCCTTACACCGCGGTGTCGTACGAATGCCTTGTTCCCATTTACTCCAAACTCATTGTTTTCTGTTAGCAAAGTTTTCATATTTTTTTTCCACTTGGGTAAATTTTTTTAATAAATAAATTGAAATATACATACAAATCCTTCCACATGGCTCCAAAATATTTATTTATTTATTTATTTACAAATTTTTGTACACACACATAATAAAGAAAGATAAAATATTTGTGCTTTCAGCAAAACAAATCGTTTATGAACCATATTATTGTTTTTTTTTTTAATTTTTACGTGGTGGCCTAGTGGGTAAAGAACCACACACTCGTATGAGTGTGTGGATTCGGTTTCAGGTCAGGCAAGTACCAATGCAAATTTTCTAAGTCTGTATGTACTTTCTAAGTATATCTTGGACACCAATGACTGTGTTTCAGATGGCACGTTAAACTGTAAGTTCCGGCTGTCATTGAACATCCTTGGCAGTCCGCAATCGGTACGGGTTGTCAGAAGCCAGTAAGTCTGACACCAGTCTATCCAAGGGGTATTGGGTTGCCCGAGTAACTGGGTTGAGGAGGTCAGATAGGGCAGTCGCTCCTTGTAAAAAAACTAGTACTCAGCTACATCCGGTTAGACTGAAAGCCGAACCCAACATATGTAGTTGGGAAAAAAGCTCGTAGGATGATAAAGTTACAACCCTATTTTCATCTCTGTACTTAAAATCTTTTGGAGCTCCGGGGAAGGATTCTGTGGAGCAGGTGGGAACAAGCCGTACGAATGCGCCTGCACCGCTAATTGTCCGTAGACTCGATAGTATCAGACAGGGCGCTATTCACACCGTGAGCGTTCACACTAGCGTTCAATTAAACGCTATTGGTACGCAACTATTGTTAGTACGGTGTAAGTGATGGACTGATGAGATTATAAGAAATTATTTTATTTCAGTTTCTACAAAATCCAATAAAATAGCACCATGCTAGCTACCAGTTTTTACATTAAAAGTTGTTATAGTGTGTATCTTAATCAAACAATTTAATCATACTTTCAAGCTAAACTTGAGTAAATACTCGAAATTCTTCTAATTCATTAACAAAGGTTATTCAATAAAATTCCGGTACTTTGGTTCACTCGTCCAAAATGACGGTGAGGTGAACAGGGACGTTACGCATCGGATCAATACTGGATGGATGAAGTGGCGACAGGTAACTAGCGCTATTTGTGACCCGCGGATGCCCCTCAAACTGAAGGGCAAAATTTACAAATCCGTCATTAGACCTGTCGTCCTGTATGGATCGGAGTGTTGGGCATTGAAAAAGAGGGACGAGAAGAGAGTGCATGTAACAGAAATGAGAATGCTGAGATGGATGTGTGGTGTTACAAGAATGGATAAAGTGAGGAATGATTACATTAGAGGAAGTCTGAAAGTAGCGCCAGTTACAGAAAAGATGAGAAGTAGAAGATTGTCGTGGTATTAACATGTAATGAGGAGGGTTGATACGCATGCAACAAAGTGTGTGCTAAGTATGAATGTAGATGGATGGAGAGGAAGAGGAAGACCTAAGAAAAGATGGATGGATTGCCTGAAAGAGGATATGAATAGGAAGGGAGTGAGTGTCAGTATGACGAGTGACAGGGGAAAATGGAAGAAAATGACATATTGCGCCGACCCCAAGTAATATTTGGGAACAGGGCAGGAGAAAGAAGATTCAATAAAATTACTAACACCAAATAAATATAATGTTTAATTCATTTGATTGTTGATATATTCAAGAGTGTAAAGTGTATGAAGTAGAAGGCATAACTACAATTTTATCTAGGCCCTCGACGCTCTCAGCTTCAACTTACAAGTGAGTTTTCCTTTTTTGGATTGATATGAAGCTGAGTAAAACTTAGTTCTTACAGAATTGCCTATCAAATATAAAATGATATAATAAATAATGATAACATAAATCGCTACCGCTCATGCCTTACGACTAGGAACTATGAAAGCACTAGATTTTATGTTTTCCGTATCGTTCGTTAGTAGCCATTGAACAAATTGTTTGCATGCTAATAGTTTGCCGCGATGATTTAGAACGTATTTTTATATAATTTACATAACGAACGCCAATAAAATTAATTAATTCCTATTGTTTTTATGCAACAAAGGATTCTTTATATAAAACATTTGAGTTATTGTTTGTTTGTTAGGAACAAAGATTTTAATAGAAGGTGTTTAATTGTATAGTGAGATGGCAACTGTTTAGCTTTTTCTAGAAGACTGTCTTAATAAGTTAGTCTGATTATTGTTGATTGGCCTAAGTAAATGTTTCTTAAGTATTTACTAGATATTGTTTTTCTCGCTATTCTACAAATGCATATTTCTCTTGAAAGACTTGGACAGCTTCCTTGCGGACTGGATACAAACAACTACCGATAGGAAATGATGGAAAACTATGGGAGAGGCCTTTGCCCAGTGGTGGAACAGCATAGACTAAATAATAAAAGACTTTACAGATCAGATAAGGAAGGCTTATTAAATAAAATTCGCCTATCCATTAGCCATTTACCAATGGAATAATTGGTCGGTATGTAAGTATGTACCAATACTACCTTGTTTTTCCATACCTTGTACCCTTAATTCAATTAATTAACATTCAGTGACAAGCTATGATTTATGATAACACGCTCGCCTTAGAAACTGATAATATTGTGACGACATTATTGATCTACATTGTTATAATTGATAGTGCTAGATATTGTTTCAGACTTAATGTAGTAACTACTGAGATAATTAAACTTACTGGACACACCATCATCTTGCCTAGCCCTCTACCAAAGCCATGAGAGTTCCCTACTTATAGTCTTATGTAGATGTGTTATGTTTATTCTTTTGTTTATAATTTTTTGTCGTGTGCGTAAATTTACTTGAGTCATTACTTGGGTTGCGGGATTGCTTTAAGGAGTTACCGCGACCCCAGTGCGTGAAGTGCGTGAGAGGCTCCAATGGAACAGGATGGCTTTTAAAGAGTAAGAATTTGAAACTCCCTCAAACTGCTCACATAGCGGAAGGGGGATCATTTTACATGATTCATGAAAAAATATGTTAGATATCACCAATTCCTACCATTTTGAAGAGAGATTTATGCTGATGGCCTCTCCGGTTTGTTACATATTCTAAGACTAACTGAGAACTAGATTAAGTGGTTCTTAACACTTAAACAGTAAAATGTGTCAGTTAAACAATAAAATCGCTATAGGTAAAGTTTTATATAATTACATACCGTTGTGCGCTATGGATATTTTCTAATAAAAACAATTGTTTTGTCACGATGTGTTTTTATTGTTAATCTGTGATGTTGGTGTCCTTATCCATCACTTAATGTTCTTATACAATAAAGTGAAGTACATAAGTAACCTCCTATTCGTAAATTAGTTTTTAAACAGATCTAAATCCTTAAGTGTGAAAATATAGTGTTAATAAGACTTTTTAATTCTAATTACCTTTCTTGAAAATATTGTTTATAATTTAGTAGGTATAGAAGATATAATTAACTTTTAAGTGTCCCTGTATTAAATCTAGGAGCAGAGACACTATAAATTACTTCTATTAAGAGTTTGATAGTTTACAAAAGGCAAAAACTGCGACGACTAACGTCATTCTTTCTTAACGTGCGATTTCATTGAAATTTCTCGCGTGAGTACCAATCTACTCTAATCATTGGGTTTAGTCAAGCTTAAAAATTAGTAAAAAATCTCTAATCCAAACAATTAATACGTATTTTTATCACAAGAAAACAAAATTAAATACACCTCCAATTTTCTACTTACTGACAAAAACATGGCAAATTACACATTTAATTTTACAATGTCTATTAACTGAGGATAGGCAAAAACAACAGTCATTTCTAATGTTGAGATAAAAACTTTAATAACAATATAATAATCAATTGTGCAACTAAGATAACGTGGGACACACGATACTGAAACTCTTGAAAACAAATGAACAAAAAAAGTTTATAATTAGGTACCTACATATTCTTACTGGCTGAAATGTCATCCTCTTGAATTTGGAATTACATCCAAAAAGAAAAATATTTTAACAAAGCTAGCCAGTCATTTGTTCATGATCATGGGTATTTGGCATAAAATTCCAAATTCAAATCAGCTTCCAAAGAGATATTAGTTCATATCTTTGCCTATATAATAGTTCGTAGATACATTTGATAGATACTTTCGATAGTCCTTTATGTACTCGCACCAGTATTTCATAATTTCAGTCCCAAAGCCTTAAAAGGCACACATCATATTGTAAGTGCATGCTTACGATACGTTTTTAGACTGACCTTTAATATTTGCAATTTATTACTAACATTTCATCAACCTTTCATCATTTACTCAAATATTGCTGAATTTCAACATATCGCATGTACTTCTAGGCTTCATTTGTACTTGCTTAGTTGTTAACCGATTTATGTCCTACATATGCAATGATATGTGTCTTCGACGTATAACCAAGTAAAAATATAGGATGCAGATTTTTTATCTGTAAATGCGGCCGTATATTGCAAACTTTTAGTCGGCCTCTACTTTGCTCGGGCTCATAAGCCAGTACGGAGATAAAGGGAAGTACACACAATACAACGACAAGGAATCCGTCCGGTATCAAACAGACTGAAAACTTTCATAGTATTCACAATTATTTTCAAAATAAACTCCTAGCCAACTCAGGCCACTTTCGACCAACAGTTTAGTCTACAATATGTGGGAGCTCTTAAAATGCCCCGTTTTCCAGGCTAAAAATAATACCTACGCAAGTTAAGACTTTACTTCTAGACCACCAACGTTCTGGTCTACAACATAATATAATATTATATATATCGAAGAACAAACTCTGTATTCAAAAGCCATCAGCGTAATCATTATATTCTGGTACAAGTGATGAGCATGCGAGGTTCATGGTGCCATACTGTCTGGGCATGCTCTTGTGATAGGTATATTGTTATCAAAATTTTTACTTAAATAAAAAATGTATTGGGCTCTTAAAATACTAGCTGTTCAGGATTTAGACCTAAGGTATCTACAATATATAGTTACTTCATGTTATAAAGCTGAAGAGTTTGTTTGTTTGTGTACGCGCACATCTCAGAACTGACGCTATTTGAAAAAATATTTTTTAGTAGTATTTGATTCATATTTCGATTATGTACCTATATGGATGTCGTGGTTTTATGAATTCCGCTCCTGAAAACATAACCAAATTTTAAAATCTTTCTGAAGGATAACTTTAAATTAGGTAACTTATAGTACATATTATATGCAACCATTCAAGAATTACAACCCCAGTTTAACATAATAACAATTTTAATGTGAACACAAACAGAGCACTTATAAGTATCATAAAACAAGAATTCTAAGTTCTGCATTCAATTGAAATAAACCAGTGTCCACTATTAGCATTGTCTATCTGGTATTCTTAAAATGTGAATGAATAAATTAGACATTAATAAATACTGTTCATAACTTGTAATTAAATAACGGGAACAATTAATTTTTGCAGCAAAAACATAATGGTCGGAAGAAAAATACTAACAGCTGGTAGGTATGTAATATGCATCTAGTGATAAACTATGCATATGCATGTTCATATAGTTAATATGTTCAGGTGTTTTATAGGCATAGGTAGAACCTTAGGATCTGTTAAGACATCTGTTCATAACGTGTTTGTAGTAGATTTTTCTGTCTTTTTCTAAGTTTTCAGTGAAACGTCGCAATTTCGCCTACAGCACAATGTAAGATTTAGGGACCATATATATGTCCATATGAAAAGTGTATCAAATTATCCTTATTACAATTCCAGCTTTAACATAAGTTTCACTCGCCTCCTTTAACAACTATAGTATAGGCTTTCTCGATATATGGACGATCCAACACATTAAATATATTTTCTAAATTAGTACAGAGTTCGTGAGATTAGCGTGTTCGAGCAAAGCAAAACAACAATTTCTTTAGCTTTAATATATATTATATCTACATAAGTATATCTAGATTTTCTGATAACTACCGAAACCCTGTCACCAAAGAAAAGCTTCCCGCTTCCTCCTATAACATGCAGACACCATAACTCGATGGTTACAAATAGTTGGAGACAAAGCCGCAGCCTTGGCGCAATTAATTAGATTCAGTGCGCCGACATGCATAACGTATGCCGAACCATACGCTTTTGTATATTAAATGTTTTTACAATTATTTGGAGTGCAGGGCTTTTTGCTCTTTTTAAGATTGAACAATAAAGCTTTAGGTCTATAAAGTTATTGGCATAGCTTTGATATTCGGTCACATCTTTGAATCGGTTTTGCTATTACGGAGTAGTATAATCGCATATCACTATTAAGTCTTTGTAACAGTAGCTTTCGACATACCAAATTGAAAGAGAGACTTGTTTTCAGACCTCAGCAAAAGTCATTTCCACCTCTACAAATATCACTAATTGCTGTGATTTACAAAACAAAATACAACTGACCAGAACAATCCCAAAAGTTTTGGACAACCAATTAATTACATGCTGTACCAGTATACCTCTACACGAAGGGAAACCAACTCCCCACACCACAGAAATTCTTACACAATTTCCAAGCTACCTTCACAGTTACTCTGAGAAAATCTCACAAAGAAAAATTACGTATTCCATTCAGCGCAGACCGCCTAATTTTAGACGCATTATTAACGCGTTGCAAGGTCCTCCTTTGTTGAGAACAGTGGTCTATTGTGCCTAGGCTTTAATGGACCAGTCTAACAATTTCAAGGGAGTCTTAATTATATAGTGATTGAGACTTCTGCAGTACTTGATGCATAAGTTAATGGGCATTTTGTGGTTATAGGTTCAAAGACGATTCAACCGAGAAAGATGTTAAACGTAAATGTCTCAATGCTGCTAGTTAGACAGTCGCTTGCGGAAAAGACACATATATTTTAACTAGTATGATTAAAACAAAAGCTTCTCTGTCTGTCTATGGTCCTTTTACGACAAAACTACTGAAGCGATTACCTGACCTAACTGACCGTTTAGTTAAAGCCTGAGAATAGATATAGACTACTTCTAATCCTGCTGAAAGAGGTATTTTCATTGGGACTTGAGGATCAGTAACTGTTCCCATACATACATTCCTATATAAACTAAGTATACGATGTGAAGTGTCACAGTGCAATTGAACCTTAATAAATCTTTATGGGAGGTACAATGCGGGTGGTATACGGGACTAATTCCTTTAGCAAAATAATCGATAATCGCTTCACTCGATTTGATAAATGGTTAAATTGTGAAGGTTCTGTGTGTTCCATCAAAATACTTGGATAATTTGCTTTGACAATTATGGAGATTATTGCAATAGTTTTTAGGTTGGCGATTGTAACTTAATGATTGGTTTAAATTGTGAGGTCATTGTTAAAATTGCTGACTGGCCCCATGTTCTATTATTTTATTCTATGAAGACGGCAATAAATGCTATGAATGTAGTAGCTAGTGTAGTAGTGGCTAGTGGTCTTCTCTCTGAGGATGCACTTTTTTATTATTTTCATCTCAAAGTCAAGAGCCAGTTTTTAAAGATACATTATACACAGCATAACTAAGTTCTCAGTAAATGTAAAGGGATTGTCAACATCTAACATTATGTCCTTTATCGACACATATAATTTCAATCAAATAAACCAAAACAGTCTAATTAAACCCGTTAACAATATCAGACACTAAAACGCAACACAAACGTACCAACTTCACAATTATACCGTATAAATTGCAATTCTATGAATTAAACATTTATAAGGATATTAAAACTAACGCAAATGCAAAACGGAAACACTAGATCACTTCGATACGATCGACAAACCAAAACTGCACTCGCCGATTTTGGCCGACAGGTGGCGCTTGCGACTTACTCTAATCACGTACTAACTGACAATGCAACCTTACTATCGAAGCACGCAAAAATGACCCTTAAAGACAAAGAAATAGAGGTGACTGATCTAGATTTTACCAGCAAAAATGTACCAGGAGTGCATAGACGTAACCTTGGGGAGTCGGGGTATCGTAGCATATTAATAACGTATCATGTATGCAATCACCGTTCAGAAGACATAGGCAGCAAGGTGGAAGAAAGGGCATGGTATGTCAGGTAACCTCAAGGCCGACCACTCTGTATAAACCAACTATATAATGTACTACAACATTTAGAGGAAATCGTGCACATATTGTACATACTACACTTCCCCGCATTATAGTTAATTGCCTACAATGTGATGTTCTCTTAGAAGGTAAATAATGTTTAAGTACGAACCGAGGTCGCGGTGCTTCTTTTCTAAAATGTCAAGGATGTCTCTCTAATCTTCATTAAGCGTAATAGTTATTACAGCCGTGTATCAATTTTGTTAAATCGTCTCAAAATTATGTATTGTATTATGATAATTTTCTTCGCGTTTTCATTTATAAATAAATTATATAAATAATAATTTGAAGTGTCAATGCCGTTTGTGACGGCTTAGCGTCTCATCTCGTGTAAGTATACTAAGGTTATATTGCGTGTAGGCAATGTTTTTCACAAGTCAATATTATTGACAGACAATATAGCTGTATAGTATATGGTATTTGGTATGTATTTGCTTTTAAGTACGTACTTACACAGAGATTTACTATGTATTGAACACCTTTATATGCATATCGCGTATCGTCATTTTGAGCAATGACTACGTAGTTTTATGTCAAACTATGTAGCTATGTTGCGCGGTTTCACCTGCATCGCTAAGAAATTACTGCCCATGCCCGGATGAAAAATTGCCTTCCACTACAGATGGCCATAAATATTTTTTATCAAATCATAGCAATTAGTCCTTGAGATTAGCGCATTTTGACAAAACAAACTAATTTTTCATTAGTTTAGATACCACCTAACAAACCCTCGAGTTTTTCTTCTCGAGATTAATTACTTCATGCTCGAAGTTTTCAAATAGTACCTAGGTAAGTACCTTGTAGGTACAGGTACTTTCAGATTTGAGTACTTTAAGCTATACCTAACATTTAAATCGACAAAATATTTGAAATTGAGAAACAGTTTTACACAATCAACACCGCACCTAAATCTAGCGATTTCCAACGATTTGAATTATGCTGTAATAAAATTGCATTCAATTTGGTTATTGAAGATATTGCAAATATTATATTTATGGCTTAGGATGAAGTGGTAAAATTATTTAGGGCGGTATCTGGGTTGAAATGACGTAAGACTGTTATCTAGAAAAGAGAAACTGTTCTTTAGCATAATATAAAAATCAGTTATTTATAGAAAGAAAAAAACATGAGAAAGTTCGAAATAATGAAACGAATTAAAAATTTCCTTCTTTTTGGGAAAATTCAGCAAATAAATGGTCGGTTCTAGTTTCCTATTTTATACTAAGTACCTAATAGAAACCTTATTGTTTGTTCCCCTAAAGGCTCCCAAACCGATTTTAAACAATCTTTTACTGTAGGTAGGGAAACTGTATAGATATGTATGCATAGACATTATATTCTATCTGGGTTCAGCAGAAGTTCCAACAGGACGCGAGTGAAACAGCTGAAATGAGCTAGTTTCAATATTCCTCAGACCATTTAGAACAAAACTTTAAACACAGGAAGGCAGACTGCTATAAAACGAAACTATCATTCCAAGTAACAGTTGATTGGTCATAAAAGGTATTTAACGATAATCGTTTATCATGACATTGATCCGAAAACCCTGTAATAGAAAATGCAATAAATCCAACATTACCTTAGAGAAGAAACGACCTATACTTATAAGCGAACACATAAAAAAGCGCATAGTCAAGTAAAATAACTTGTACGACAAAGTAAGTGAAGTATTTTCTAACATCTATAAACTGTGACTGAATTATTTAGGCTTAGTACCCATTTGCAGTACGATACGGCACGGTATTTCGAAGTGCCAATGAAAAACATACCTACACTATGTAGCATTAAAGTTGAAATTTCCAATACACGCAATTCTAACGGTAGGAGGCTTTTGTTTTTTGTACTAACATTTGATAACATTGAAACTTTATTGTCGTAAGCTATAATTTTATCCATCATGCAAAAAAATCGTACCGTACCGTGCCATGTATGAGTACCAAGCTTTACTATTCCAATCAATTATTTGTACTATTCAACGATTATGCTATAAATTGCTATTCTTTGGCTAGAAGTTTTTATAGGGAAAAACAATGCAATGTGAGTACGCTCTATGAGTTATTTATGTTTAGTTTAATGGTATTTACCATGGCTACGTGAGTTATAGTTTGTAAAGACAATGGTCAATGTCAGACGTTTTGGATTATATAATCAGTTTGTAAAGAGAATGCGTTTGAATAAGTGCTATTTAATGATAGAGAAACGGATGAAAGAAACAAGAAGCTAGCTTAGTTGTCTTTGTATTTCAATCACATTTATTTTATTTTCTAAGGGATTTTCTACCAATAAACTTACTTTGTTTAGGTACTAGTTATCATTCCTATTCTATTTTCAGATTCCCCCGTATTCTAGATAATTTTCTTCTAACCGGACTCGTTCAGTAAGTCGTGTTCAGAAATTCACAGAACTTTTGTGTACGGTACATCAAAAGCTATTGGTACAACTAAAATAAAAAGTTTAAATACTGTAAATAACGGCACAAAAAAAAATTACTACCTCGAAGTTCAGAAAACTAAAAACTTAAATTTCAGTATCAACACTAAGAAAACCGTTCATTGACAAAGTAAACAAACAATATAGCACCCTACTCAAATAGTATTGATTGCGACATACCAACATTCATACAATTACGTCTATTATATCGCTCCATATCGCCAAGGCCGACTTCGTGTGAAGCCGATGCGAAGTCTGATGTACACACGAGGAAAGAATCACTGAACATGTACCTTATAGACCAAGAGCTGGTGACTGTGAGGCGTCTTATCTAAACTAATATTATAAGCAAGAAGCAAGAATTACTGGTCCAATTTAAAAAGCCTATATAGCTCATTTATCAAAGAATGCTATAGGCAATCATTTTCTTTTCACGTTGCACTAAATATGTATATGTATTTATGGGTTACAATAGTTTATCTCGCAAAGGAAAAAAGGTTGAAGCTGTTAGGTTGCCATGTTACTTTCATATCTTCTAAAGCTACCACCATTTAAACATCGAAGTACATAGAATCATTCATACCCCACGGCAAGATGAATGCACACACAAAGTTTCAGCTTTTATAAAATAAAGGATGTCTACCAGCTCTTAGTCTATAACGTTTTCTTTGTGATAGTATAAGCGCACACGCAGTAGCGTTGCCGGACAGCTACGGCTAGACGCAGTCATAGTATGTGACGGCATTTACGTTCGGTACTGTTTACATACTGATTTTGTTGTGTTCATGTAATTTATGATTATTTGTTAGGTAAATAAGGTTTAAGAATGTTGAATAAAGGATAACAAGTAGATAGTGTTATGATAGTTTAAGATTTTTGTTTTTCAGAGGTAAGAGGATCCTTGCATCAAATTTTTGAAGACAAACACTTTGGAAGGGTTCACGTAACAAAAAGCCCCAAAAACTGTTATTTTTAGCATTGTAGCTCCTCCTTGCTACCGATCATGTGTATGAAAATGGAATTCAATTCCTTGATACCATTTTGATTGGTCACCTTTTTGTACAATGTGCAGTAAAAATAAACTCATAGATAGGTAGCGCTCTCGCCAAATAAGAAGCGGCCACTGTGAGGGAAGAGGGCTGCCGACGTCTCTCTTGCGCAGAAGTAGAAAACACGAAGTAAGACTACTTAGAACAGTAATAAAACTTTGCTAGTGACTTGTTTAAGGTCCCAAGCAACGTGCCAGCGATTGTAGTTACTGAATGAGTTAACTAAATTTGACTAGAAATATATACCGCGCTGTCAAGATTTTGCAATTTGCCCGCAATAAAATTAAGGATCTATTGAATAACTAGTAGCAGTTTACCTAATACTTCTAAGAGCCGCAAGAGGGACATGACCAATTTCATTTGAATGCTCGTTTAGACAGGCAGTGGACGATAGAAATACAGCAAATAATTTAATGAAAGATGTAGTACTGGGATTGACTCACAATAGATGCCTAATGACGGTAACAATTGCGCAATGAATTTGATAATATTTAGAATCAATATTTTATTTGAACTAATTATTTAGAATGATAAATTGTATCTAGATATAAGGTCAATTTACCATCAACACAGAACTGTATTCAAACAATTTGTTTATAAGAAACTTGAGACATAGAGTACCATATAATTTATCAACAGCATCGAACAGCAATTTCATAAAATGTATAAGCAACTTAAGCTCCAGAAAGTTGCAAAAAATCATGGTTAATTCAGCAGATAGACGTCCACTGCTGCCTCACTGCAAATGTTTGCCTCTTTACGAGGTTTTCAGCGACCCACTGTTTCCCGGCAACCTCGGCTGTATCATTCGAAAGAAAATCGATTCCCCTTGAATTCTATGTCTCAATTCGTCTTAATTAAGATCTGTAACAAAACAAAATCGATTCATAATTTTTCCTCTTACACATTCTTCTATAAACTTGATCAGTACCTACCTAAGTTTTCCACGTATATCTGTGTGTATGCTTTAACAAATGCAAGTCGACGATCGTATTAACATACATGCCTACATAATGGTGGACTTATGATTCTTTAGTGGGTGAAGCGGAGTTACAATTACAAGCTGCCGACCCATTCTGAATTGTAATTAGATGGCACATGTTTTTATGAAGTCATCGGTCAATTTTACCCGTTCATTAGTATGAATGCAATTATGGTGTAAGAATCTGTTCCTTATGGCCTCTGGTTGAGATAAAAGCTATTAAATTTATGAGTGCTATAAAGTGTGCTTTATGGATTATGTTTTAGACAGACTGCGGACTTAAACGTCGACCAGCTATCGACCAATAAATCAAGCTCATGAATTTTTTTGTCTTCCCATAGTCATTAAATGTGCACGATTTTACACTTTCGATCTCCCGATACTGAATAAGGGAGGGATCAAACTATTTGACTAGAAGTTAGCTATTTACAGAGGGTGTATTTAATTTTAACACTTAAAAATTCAAAAGGTAGTGTATTTATGACAGGAGATAAGGTGAAAACCCCCTCTGGAGGTGTGAATTTGCACATCACGACAAAGACAGAAATCCAAATATTAAGTGTCTCAAACAGTGCAGGTTTGTATACTATTAGAAAAGCTGTTCGAGATAGTCAATCGTTAGCTTAACAAAATAAATATAACATTCTCTATGAACATCAAACATCAAAGCGCTTAATCCTAAACACTGCGTATTCTACGATGAACGAACGAGTTTCTCAAGGTCAAATCTGCATTAGCTCTGACCTTGAAACTAGACTACTGGTACGTTTTTGTCTAAAGAATTAGGAAGAAAAAAAATTATAAATCATAATAATGCAAATGAGCAAGATATTCGTATAAACATAGCATCTCTAAATTGCTTCGCTATTACTTAATAAGGCAATATAGTTGTTTGACGTAAAGGTCATTTTAAAAATGTTTCTTGTGCGGTTGACTCACTTCCGTAAGTCTGCTGATTTAATATGAATATGATGAGCTTTTTTGTACCAAATTAAGAGCTGTTATAATGCGTTTTATAATTAAGCTGTCTTAGACTTGGCTGCGCCAGTTTTTTTTATTACCTGTTTGAAAACTGGAAAAGTATTTATACCTAGCTTAAATTCAGAGCTACGTCTAAAAATTCACTTTTTATATTACATGAGGGTTACGGTAATAGAAGAGTTTTCTCTGAATAAAATACCAAAAAAAGATGTTGTTCCTCTTTGTTCGTTTTCATGCATTACGAATGTTTATGAACATCTTTATTACCTCATATCTTAAAAACTTCAAAATTAATTTTCAGCAGGCAGTACCCATTGACTGTTTTAGTTGATTTGCAAGTGAATTGCAGCCTTGAGGTAGTACGTTTTTTCAGTATGTTTTTGGTTTATATTCTTAAGATGGTCTTACAGACATAAATACTTACGCTAATAATATTAAACTATAGTTTGTGTTTGTTTTTCGCACCCATGTTTTTTTAGTTATTCCGCAACAAATCTAACAAAGTATCTACGATAGATACTCGACAGTACGCATTCACAAGTGCGTCTACACTTCTCACTCCGCAACAGAGATGAAGGCCGACAGATTTACAACCTTTTGTGTTACCAGATGCGTCCGCGCAGTTTGCGGTGCCACACTAACCGTACAATAGATTGTTTATCAATATTCTAGGGTTTGTGCCATTTCTGGTATGTAGGCAGGTAATTTGTTGCTTTATGAATGGAGTGAAGGCCTACAGTAAAGTACAGAGTATTTGAATGTGATAAGAACACAGATATTATTGATGTTGAATAAGTAGGTAACTAGAATTATACTATAGAACAGTTACCTAGCTACTTATGTTTTACCACGTTTCCACCACTAAATTATAAAATACTTAAAAAACTATCCCCGAAGTACCCAAAGTTCGCAGATTTCCTCATAGATATCTTCATACCAAACTGTGCATCCACTGTGATAATGTATCCAACAGTCATAGATGAAAACAAATAGGTACTTCTATGCATAATATTTAATTTCAAAACCTTCAAAAGAACCTGTTTGAAGCCAGCACGGTGTATACCGACCTACCTACTACAAAACTTCTGGAAAAGTTACTTCTGGCTTCTTACCTGACGTCAACTGTCCTAGAAAATTCTAACAAGTCTTACACACGAAGCCTAAATTGTGGCAACATTAGTGAGAGCCTATTATCCACAAGGTTCTCAGTAAGTTCCTATTTATCACACATATCCGTTTCCGTCAATTAACTTGCTATTACGCAAGTAAATTACCTATCTTACGTATTTGTAAGACAAACTTGAAGGTTTCTGATAAACTAAAATTTAATGTTGGTTATAAGGTAATAAAAATCCTAGGTTCGAGCTGTTAAAACACTGGGAATTGGCGTAACATTTTGTAGCTACGGCGATATAGTTATTTATAAAAAAGCTATACTAAACTATAAAATTAGAGTAAAATTAAATTATCTGCTAGAAAGCTCATAACTTATCCAGGTACATATGTACCAACATAAGCATGTAAGTATATACTATACTAGCCGTTTTCCCGCGGTTTCACCCGCGTCCCGTGGGAGTTACTGCCCGTACCGGGATAAAATAAAGCCTATGTTACTCGTAGATAATATAGCTTTCTAATGGTGAAAGAATATTTAAAATCGGTCCAGTAGTTTTTGAGTTTATCCATTACAACCAAACAAACAAACAAAGTTTTCCTCTTTATAATATTAGTATAGATGTTGGGCCTACATGATTCAGTGCCAAGTAAGACAGGAGTATGAGACACCTGTACAAAGTAGAATCAGACCTATAATTAAACGTAATTACTAATTTATAAAATGTCAGAACAACATACATATTCACAAATTAACATAAACAATTTTGTAAAATCTTCCGATATCCCACTGTCACCGACATTGAACCGTGTGACATTTAGCCTAAGAATAATTTAAATAGCAATCACAATTTCAAGGGAAAACCGACAAAATGTATAGAAATATGGCGATTGCTTAATTGTCATTTGTTTGGCGATTGACAGATCGTTGAATAGTTTCTTATTGCCGATCTTAGAACATTAAACCATCCGGAGTTGCCATGAACACAAACTCTATGCGAAAAAGTCCGGTCAGTTTACGTGCGATGGGTAAGGTAAAGTAACAAGTAGTAAAGTGCAGTTGTTAGCTACAAGTTTTCAAGATATAACATTTTTAGTACTGACCGACAGGACATCTTCTGTCAACTGCACCAAAAACGTTCAGCATACATTGTCGATCACATCACGCACACGACAAAATGTTCATTTGACGTACATACGCTTACAAATGAACCTATGAGCTATGATATGAAATGTGGGCTTCTCCTGTTGGTAAAATGATCTAAGTTGTCGATGATAATGAAGTGCCTACGCGAGTTATGTCAATGTTGAGGGCCGTGACCTCTGAGAACTTTTCTTGCGAAGAAAAACATGAGTTAGACATCATAACCTATCCTCAATGACAAATGACAATAAAGTGTTAAGTATATACAGATCCCAGTCGTCGTATCTATAAATTAAAATCTAAATGTATTTCATAAATATCTTAAAATCGCCGCCAATGCACCTATAACAGGAGCTAGCTAAGGAATACGCTATTTTCTAAAACATCCAAATAAAAATATATTTTAAAAGATAATAATGGAAAATTGAATTAGCTTAGTAAATAATTACTGATTATTTTTCCGACCCAAATATCGACCAATAGAATTGCACCATTCGACGTCACGTGGTACAACCTACATGGTATTATACTGAAAATTTTTTGAATATTTTCTCTGGTCGTTGCTACGTCAAACTGATAGGTTGTGGCCGACATTTGGGACGGAAAAATAATCTCCCGAATACCACACGAGCTTCATAATTATCTGGCATTTCCCTCAAGGTTCCCTGCAAACAAATAAAGTCGTCAAGTTTTTCAGGAAAAATCACGAACCTATCGGAAAATACCCGATAATTTTGAAGCTCTTGTGGTATTATAAGTGATAACCTGAAAAAAATCACCCTAAAATAGTTGAGAAAGCAAAAAATATCCCTCAATCATGTCAGATAAAAAAAAATTACAAGTACCTACCGTTTACATACTGATCCTTTCTACCCTATCTATAAAAAACTAAGTACTACCATAGCAAACCAGCTTCTCATACATTATGTAAATCCTACCAGAACAAAAAGGCTATATTATTTACAAATCAATGCCGACATCACAAATATGTACAGTGCATTAGAGATGGAGTGTCGCGAAGTTATAAAGCACTCGACTAATAAGCTGGTAACCTGTCAATATTAATAGATATTTATTCACCTCAGCTTCGAACGAACATAAAAATAAATATGTAACAAGATAATAAAGCCACTAACTGAACTAGTATACACTTGGAAGTAGTAGATAGAGATAATTGATTAAATTAAGTGTTATATGGATTATTGGTTTAATATGGTAACTTTGAACTGTATGTGATTGTAGCGGTTAAAGTCATGATTGAGATTTTTTTCAAATGGTTTACAGTTATATTATTGAGTTCTTTAAAATAAATAAATATAGGCAACGAATCCACAATATCGAAGCAGAAAACTTTTTGTCATTCTTAGGAATTTTTATTTTATCTTATTGCCCTTTTGTTCTTTAGCATCAAGATTTCAGCGAGCAAGATCGCATCAATTTAACAACAATCTCCCGAGCCTTTTCCCTACTATGTTGGGGTCGGCTTCCAGTCTAATCAGATACAACCACAGAAGAAACTAAAATTGATAAACCTTTTCTAAAGAACCGTTCTAAACTTCTACTTTCCTACATACATAACTGCAACACAATCCGTTGCACCGGTAGCTCATGATAATGAGACAGTTGGCGCCACATGCAAGTATTCTCATCACGATTTTTAAGACCAGTACAGGACTATGTGGAATCTGGTAAGATCTGTTATGTTCAATGCTGTTCAAGAAAGAAGATAAATGGGTGAAGATGGTGTTTAGATCGTGATTTGTTGGTATGGAGATCTTCAGTTGTTTTTTCACTATATATTTTCTCTGTGCATGTAGTTGAATCATTCCTTTTACCTTGTTCTCGACATATTCCACTTCTAGAACAAAATCTGTGCATTTGGTTAAAATATTTCTATGCTCTTCATAAAGGTCGTCAGTTTTTACCACAATCTGCGCTCAGGTGCCGGCTAAATGTTATAGATCTATTGACATCTAAAGCCATATAATTTTCTGCAATAAAATCAATTTTACTCGGCTCGATAATAAGAAAATAGCACTGACATGAACACCAGTAACATTCAATCTAGTTTTTCTGCTACACATCTGACCACACTGTCGCCGCAAACCACTTAACATAATTCTAGCATAGCTCCGTATAATCCTACGCAAGTCAGGGTCAATAAGATAGGTAAAATACATCTCGTATAAGCAAAAAAGACAATGCACGTAACCTTGGCAGCTAAGTCAAATTCTTCTGATGGGCCAATGTGTGGGCGACCGCAAAAACTATCCTATGACATTGCCACGGCTTGTTGCCACATAGTTCTATGTCTCAAACATTTGTTAGCTTGTTAGAACCTTGGCGGATTCAATGTGAACTTGAATGTTGGCTGGACAATTGCTTCGGCCCACACCTCAGCATTGTTGTGGGGTATAGTACAAGCGATGATGTAACTATAAAATAAATTGTCTCACGGTCTTAACATGTGACTTGTATAATTATAGTTTTATTGAAATGGGCGTCGAGTTTACTTAGATATCCCATGGTCAGGGAAATAAAAGTTACTGCCTACCTAGTTCTACTCTCAACTATGTTATTATCTTGTACTTTAGCTTTGTTTGCAAGGAAAGCCAACAAATATTCTTTTGTTTCTTTATTTTTTTCTTCGCGTATTTCATCGTTCTTTTTTTCTTTTAACATGATCTTTGAACCATTAATTCATACTTGCTTGTTTTTACAATATTTAATTTACAAAACAATGTAGGTATGTACCTTTAAAGACCTATCTCACTAGTACTTACACAAACAGCTTCGAATTAATTCGTAATTGAATTACGCGACAATATTATTCAAATGCATTATTTATAGATATTATTATTAGTATCAATCCAAATGTGGCCAACAGTAATTGATTTATAAAGTCAAAGATTGAGAAAATTATGGCTTAATAGATAGTTTATTACACATAAATTGATACTCTACGAACATAAACACTAAAACTGGAAATTACTGGTTTTAGCATCTCCTAAATGTGCTACTATGTTGAATTCGTTTTCTTGAAGACATTTGTACTTGATATCGCTATAAAATGTTGTTCTTAATTGTAAGCATAAAAGTAGTAAAGATTTTAAAGAAATATTCATGGGTACACATGTCGACATTATTACACCAAGTTTATTTGGTTCTTCTTTCATACATCTCTATTTAAAATAATCTCTCTCATTCCGCCTATATCTTCTTTTACACAGTCCAATCATCATCATAAAGTTCTTTTGAAAAGCCATTATCTCAACCAAACAATAACTTTGTATTTCAAGGTCTCGCTTCATCTTCGCTTCCATAGTAGCGTCTGCCTAAAGAGCGCGTAGGCGAGGAAATTTCGGCAGGTAGGTAGCCTCATATTAATTTAGCATGCAGGATCTTGTTGATAGCATCGGGTGCATTTAATGTTACGAGTGCATCTGTACCTAATTGTGATTTCATATTAGTTGTTTATCGCAGTTTCACCGCATTCTGAGAAGCCGCCTTTATGTAGTCTGATAAAAAGTATACCGTGTCCTTCTCTAGGTTAAAATGTATTTCAATTTTAATCACTTTATATGGTGCCACAGTTTCATTAAAAAACATGACTATCAGATTAACAGAAAGGGCGAAAGAATATTTTTCAATTTGTGTTATAAAGGAAATTAAAGATTGTTTCATTTACATATTTGGTTTCTGTGATTATTTTATTTTTAATTTAAAAAGGTTTATGCACTCTCTGGGAGTGTTTCCCATTCGTCGGTAATTTCACGGTCCGTAGCTTTGTTTCAACATCTTACAATTTCTGTTTATGATCGTCGGTAACAATTTAATGTAAATTTCGTTTGAAATTACCCACAATTTTCTTTGTCTTGAATTTTCCATGTTTTTTGCATTGAATATTTTTTGTACTTTAAGGAGTTTCAGATTGTCTTACCTGTAATTTTGTATTACTCAAATCTACTTCAACAATCTCATCTATGAGTAGTTATTCCTTTGTTTGGTACCTACTACTAGTTTATCTAGCCTGCCTATCTTGAGTAGACTCATTTCCTTTTCACATTACTTATAAAAAGGTTATTAAAATCAAAGAAAAAATCTATTGCACGTGTTCGTAATAAACATGTTTTCTCTTTAAAGAATTAATTATCGATTTGCCCATACAAGGTAAAAACAATTCATTCTTATTATGAATCTACAGGCAATTAAAAAAGAAACGATGGATTGTGTGAAAGACGATATGGCTGGAAAGAATGTCACTTGTGAGATGACGTAAGATAGAATTTATGAAGAAGAAAAAATGCTGCTCCAACCTTAAATTAAATTGGAATTAGGACTGGCTGAAAACTATCTATGAGCAATTATTTATTTATTTTACTTATATTTTTGTCTAGTAAGACGGATAAAACATAGTTCGTGTTGCTAATGTTCGTATAATAACGTCTAAGTATAATATTCTCATGTAAGGCCAATTTTTTGTTAACCTAATGCAGTCAAGAATGTGTTGAGAAAATCTTTTGTGTAATGTTCAGTATTTTTTCGGATATAAATTCGGAATGTTATCTATGCGAAAATTGTCTATGGTAACTACTTGATGAGGTGCGGAACAAAAGAGGACCTTGTCAAATTGACAACTCACGTTGTGTAATTTGTAAATTTTCATTTCCTCGGTACAAGGCCGAAGCTTTGAATAGATATCTTGAAAATTACCCGTTCTTTCCTCGTGCTTAGAATAATGGGAATACAATGAGATTTTTTTAATTGAGATCTTATCTTTCATGTTGGTAATATTGTTTTAGAAAGAACCTAGCAAGTACTAGGTATGTTTCCTTGCAAGTTTCTGTCAGTCATATTTATTGCGTATAGTTAATGTTATAGTTTACGTAGACGACCGTTTTCCTGAAAATATCAATCACAGATTAGTGAACCTACCTCTATTAGATAATCTTAGGCTAAAAAGGTGAGCTTATTTCCGTCGCGAATCATCTAGCTAGGATCTACAATAGGTACTTCTAAATTAGTAATGGAAAACCCCACTAATTCTTACATAGTACCTAGTCACGCATCCGCCCACCAATGCATCAGACATTCGTCGATATAATGAATCTTATACAAAAACTTTTCTGGAACTGGAATCATAATTACTGTCAAGTAAATACTCTTGCACATTACTTATAAGAACGCAATATGTGTGATACACAATAGGTTCTTGGTCATTCTTCAGTCAATTAAAGCAATAAAAGTCTTACTTGCGATATCCTTGCACTAAAAACGCTACTACACGCTATACAAGTAGTAAATCAATTGTTGGGTTGTTTTTATTAGGAAAAAAACTTCATAGTGCAAACTATGGACTAAAATATTAAAATTTCACCAAATCAATCAGTGCATTCTACCTTGTGGAGCCCTACTTCCATAAACAGTATATTACCTTATACCTTATAAGTCTTCTGTGAAAGTGGCTTTGCAAAGTTGTCCCTATTGTTCTAATAGAAGATGATGTCAATTTCCCAATTACACTCAAAAAACGTAGACGTCTAAGCGTATTTTTTACACACAACCTACGTTCTTCTCGGGAAGTATTACGTTATTTCGGGCCTCTAAGGTGTCTGTCTACTTTTTTGTGCACGCTACGTGCAGTCTTTGTGTGAATCAATCTCTTTAGTCTGGCCGATATTAGATGAATCATTCATGTCTGTATCTTTATTGTTTTGTTTTATTACTATATCTGTACCTACAGCACCAATGACTGTGTTTCGGATGGCACGTTAAACTGTAGCTCCCGGCTGTCATTGAACATCCTTGACAGTCGTTACGGGTTGTCAGAGGCCAGTAAGTCTGACACCAGTCTAACCCATTGTATTGGGTTGCCCGGGTAACTGGGTTGAAGAGGTCAGATAGGGCAGTCGCTCCTTGTAAAGCACTGGTACTCAGCTACATCCGGTTAGACTGGAAACCGACCCCAACATAGTAGGGAAAAAGGCTTGGAGGATGACTATATCTGTACCGACTAGCTACATATATCTGCCGGACAGTGTAATGAGTCAGATTTTTTGCTAGCATTATCTTCTAATTTGATTACAAAGGGAATGTTTAGCATTGTAATCGTGTCCAAAACGTTTATACGGTTCGTAATCAATTAGTGTAATGCAGTTTTTTTGCAGTGCTTTAAAGTGCATATAAATACGTCTCAATTAAATTGAGATACATTTTAATATACAAACTGCTGCCGGCAGCAGAATTAGTTGGAATTTAAGTGGAACTAAAAATGACTAACCTAAGTAGAAATTAAATCAAGGAATTAATTTGTTCTTCCAAATATGTTTCATTTTTACCATTTAAAAGCATGTTCGCTTAGCGTGGGATTTGTATTTTCCTTGATTTAGCAACTTTACCATATTACCTAAGCAAGTCTCTACTAGTACATTTTTTCTTTGAAACCTAAAGCATGCTTGAACTATGCTATGCAATTAATTTCGTTGGATCTTCCTAGTGTCCACCTCTGCAGAACCTACATCTGCGCAGAAGTGATTTATTAGCAAAGAACCAATCCCGAGTGACGGCTATGACGCGATGCACTACGGACCAATCACCGCTTTAGCCCACCCCCGCGCCTCACTTTATACCTCAAAAGGGGCCCAATAAATTACTTCTGCGCAGGTCAAGGTCAGAGCTCAAGATTCGTGCCGATAACTATACTTTTACACAGCTCTATTTTAAACAGGTATAACCGTGGGAAAAAACTAGTATTATGTCTAGTGATATACCTACCTCACATTATAAGCTTCTAATACAATCATTAAAGGCTAACAGTGTGGGTGTAAGAGCACTCTGCCTCGGGGATCAAGCGTGACGGCTGTTCTAAGGCCGTGTAGCGAGCGTGATCACAATCATTACAGGATACATATCTATAATTACTACCTGGCTAATATGTAAGAAAATAGAATGGTTTTATTTTATTATTTGCCTAGCCTTTTCCTTACTATGTTGGAGATGAGGAGATGACTTCCAGTGTAGTCAGATGCTGTTGAGTGACGGTGTTTTACATGAATGGACTGCCTATATGCCTCCTCATCCCACCCCCATCACCCAGGCAACGCGACGCCTTAGTAAGACTGGCTGTCAGACTTTCTGTCTTCTGACTTCCTGTAACGAGTGCCAAAAATGTTTAAATGACAGCCGGTGCAGAAGAACTAGCAATGACATGATGGTCACCCATCTATGGACCAACCGCGCCAAGCGTTGCTTCACTTTCTTGTCCATTAATCCGCTTGGCTTTGACGTAGCCGCGAGATCTTCACAATAGTTTAGTTTAAAAAGAAAAATGGAAGGTTATTTAAAATTTGGTTCTAGAATGCTTTTGTTTTTCATGATGTCATCGGTCGACAGTATCAAAGTCTAGATTTTTTAAATACCAAGGCCGTTAGGTTTTCCTAAAGTAAGTCATTTCGCTGAATTGTTGACTCCTTGGACAGAATGATAAGCAGCTGATTCACCCGTTATATTAGCATTACATTCCATAGTGCATAATGGACTATGTGAGTGTATGTAAGTCCATATGACGAGCAATTTGATGGTGGTCCCGCAATATTAAAAAATAAATATGTTATTAATAAAACCTTTTGCAGAAAAGCAATTTCCATACGTAGTCAATTAGAAACCTCCTCATTCCCATTAAGATTTTATTACAAGATAGATATTATAAACGTAATTGAAAGCAAAGCAAGTAAAAGAAACTGCACATCTGTCTATACAGATTTCAAATTATATGTTATTTTAATACAAGAAACTCTTTCCATAGCTGTTCAGAATACATGAAAGGATTAAAGACGATAAAATTACCATACTGCATCCATTTATAGCAATCCATTTACATGGACTACGGAAGATCCACATTTTTCTCATGTTCGTCCGTTATCCACTGATTCACTCAATAGGTCTACATACCGGCTATTTTTAGCCGTGCATTCCTAAGCCCGTTACTTTAATGAGACCAACCTAATTCTAATCGCATACGCACTAGGTTAAGGCACTGACAACACCCGTATTGGCTTGTCTCAAACATTTATTTTTTGCCAAATGCCATTTTTTGACGGCGAAAAAAATATGAATATTGAACATATTTCAGAAAACCTTGTAAATAAAACACGTTCTCGAAAAGTTTTCTTGACACAAAAAAATTAAAATGATCTCCAAACAAAAATACCAACAGTGTAAAGTGCAATAAATAAAAATGTTCAGGCAATCGTGATCAGTTATACCTGGGTTGAGGAGGTCAGATAGGCAGGCGCTCCTTGTAATACACTGGTACTCAGCTCCATCCAGTTAGACTGGAAAACGACCCCAACATAGTTGGAAAAAGGCTCGGGAGACGATGAGACCTACTGAGAATTCTAGCAGTTCAAACAAAATGCAATATACCTACTCGAGAAGAATAACAAAAAAAAAATTTTTCTCTCAAAAACCGTGTTTGCAATGACTGTATAAATTATAAGACAAATCCGTTTTTTTTATTTTATAGATGATTTTTTCAAATTATTGTGTTTTTATAGGAAGAGAAAAAGACTCAGGAGCCGATGAGACCTACCATCTTTAGCCGTGCATTCCTAAGCCCGTTACTTGAATGAGACCAACCTAATTCTGATCGCATAGACTCTAGGTTAATGCTATGTGGTGCAATAAGTAGAAATGAGCAGGCAATCGTGATCAGTTATACCTGGGTTGAGGAGGCAGATCAGATAAGCAGTCTTTCCTTATAATATACTGGTACTTGCCTCCGGTTAGACTGGAACACGACTCCAACATAGTTCGAAAAAGGGTCAGGACCCGATGAGACCTACTATTTTTAGCCGTGCATTCCTAATGGACACACTCAGAGACATTTAATGGTTACTCTTAGTGCAGCATTTCTATGAGAATCTGTCACTAAAGAGTGACTTGAGTAATCATTAAATGTCTCTGAGTGCCGGGGTAAGCCCGTTACTTTAATGAGAGCAACCTAATTCTGAACGCATAGACTCTAGGTTAATGCTATGTGGGAACAGCATAGAGTGCAATAAGTAGAAATGTGCAGGCAATCGTGATCAGTTATACGATCGGCCGCGTAAGGTTGCAGGTGGAGGGCACTTAGTTGATATAATACTTTGTTGAGAGCTAGAATTGCGGTGATAAGACACGTTTTTTAATGGGAATTTATTTTTACTGGCCTACTAAGTGGGTGATCACCAAGCCGCATTTAGCAAGCGTGGTGATTAATGCTCAATCATTCTCCGTGTGAGATGAGGCCTGTGCCCAGCAGTGGGACGATAAAAAGGCTGTAACAGTAACAGTAACTAAGTGGCTGGGTAATTGGGTTGAGGAGGTCAGATTGGCAGTCGCTCCTTATAAAACACTGGTTGGGAGGCTCGGGAGATGATGACACCTACTAAGTGAGAATGAATAGGTACACAAATATTACAGTTGAAATAAAATACACTAAACTCAAGAAAAATAACAAAAAAGTTCTGTTTATATATTAAAAACCGATTGTATACATTTTAAGATAAATCAGAATATTTTATTTTTATACAGCAATTATAGTGGAATTTAATTATGTTTTCGTTATTTATTTTTTGTTTTTGTAGGAAGAAAAAAAGAAAGAAAACCTTTTAAACATTAAGGTAAACCTTGCCATGTCATTGCCCTTAGCCGTCACGCGTCGATTTTTATTAACATAAGGAAAGGGTAATAAATTGTTATTTCGTGTACATAATACTAAATAAATGAAATGCGTATCCACGTCCTAAGACATTGATAAAATAATATAAGAAAATGAGAACGTAGAAACTTGCAAAAGGGAAAGAAACTAAAACGACTCGTAGCAATATTTCTAAAAAAGTCATAGCGTCACCAAATCTGTTTTAGTATAACCTTTTATATGCTTATTCCTAATTTCACAGAATAACATAAGATACATTCCGTTTCCGTATCCCTTCAACAACATTTTACAATGTCACATCCACTCTACTTCATACATCGGGAGCAATCACTGAAGTACGTGCAATGTACAAGCAATAATTACTAGCATCGGGCTAGGCACACAATTAGTTGCTCACCCGTGAAGCTAACGCATAGTGTCGTTACAATGCTGAGGCATGATCGCAGGATTATGTTATTAGACATACAAGGACCAGGTTTGTGTATGTTGGTCCTTTTGTTCGGATTGTGGAAAAAAATATTTTGTTTAATTTATAATTATTTTAGAACTTTTCTAAATCAGAATGGATTGATATAAAATAACAGAGGGATAAATAAAATCCTTATTTATTTCAAATAACGGACAGTTTATTTCAGACGCACTAGATTAAGTATTCCAGAAGTCCAAAGTTAAGTTCAAATGCTGTTGGTGAGACTGCAAAAAAATACTCCACCGTAAAGAACTTAAGAAACCTATATCTTTAAGTTATAATTTATCAATGAACAATATTTTCATAGATAAACATACTACCTACAGTTTAACCTATAATATTTCCGTCAAGGCATCGAAGTTTCGCAACGAAGCTATTCAAAACTTAATTACATGTTAAACAAACACATGAGTGCATAAGCTGAGCAAAATCGCCGTCGTAAATTAGCAAACTGTTTACCTATAATTACAACGATAGAAAATAATTAAGTTGTCTTTCGAAATATATATCGAAGGTTTATAATTACGGGTTAATTACTAACTTAGTTTGAATAACCTTTAGGTTATTAACATACGCTGAACATACAATTTATTGAATTTGAAATTCAAGTGAAGATTATTTCGCTAGTTTTTGTTTCCGTTTGATTGGTGTTAGGTGTCTCTTTTATGGTAATTTTTCTGCCTGCTGTGGACACTAATTAATGGTTTCTTGATAAATGAAAGTAAATTGTAGATTAAACTAATCATTATCACAATTAACGTTGGTTAAAATGGAATTTGAATACTCTATTTAAGCATGACATCGGTATTTTAAAAAGTGCCTACTAATATTCTGGTATTTATTTAATAGCAATTGAACCGATACATTTTCTTTTTTAAACGTTATTTTAATAAATTAAATAGTTTATCGAACAAAACTTTGAATTAAACCGATATTTTATAGACCCGAAGCTTAAATCAGAAATGCCAAAACATGCCTATTACCAGACTATTTTATAACAAACTCTAATTCTAAAATGCCGACCGTTCCATAGAGATACTAAGTAGGCCCAAACTATTTCGTTCTTTCCAAGGTCTACAGCATTCTTCAAACATTTGTTTTAAACAATGGTTGCCTAGCAACAGGCGTTTTAGCATATCGTTACAACACCACACCTTCTTTCTGCACTTAGGCCCTATGTGGTAATAGTGACGTCCCACTTCAGTCAAGGCTCTAACTTCGACAACTGTCCCCGTGGAAAAAAGGACACAACCATCCAAATTTTCTTCAAACCACAATAGCCCTTTAAATTACTGTAATTAAGGTTTAAATTCGTGTGGCAATATAACACTGATGATACACTGTTCCACGTCCCTGCCAAGGTCCTACCGCGAGGCAGTGCACACATTTGCATAGTCGTGCTAAAAGTCTAAAGCTTTGCTCTATTTTCCGACTAATTTGAAACGTATTATCAAGGCATAGGGTTGAATTTTAAATGGTCTAACATAAATAAATAATACGTTTCACTTTTAGTAAATTACACAAAGGAATAACGATAGTATTGAAGTGTTACGCCGCAGTACGTGTAACCGCGAATGTCACGTAGTTTTAACCATAATCTACTCTTGATTTTTATGAGGTCTACATATTTTTTTCTAATCTCAACCCTATCGTTACGTCAATATAGTTTAATTTTGAATGAAGGTGTAGTTTATCAAAAGCTTTAGTAAATTCCAAGTGACATAGAAATCAAACCTTAGGGCATTGTGGTGTTATGGACCAGAAAGTATGTGATTAAGATTAATGCGAACAAAGTGTGGGTGGTGGTCTGATTAAAGATTGTATATATTGTTATTGTTCCTTGGAGCTATGACAAATAATTAGTTTCGGTTGTTAATAAATATTTATGGGTTGTCGCGGCCTTTTCCATCACGGTCTGCCGGGTGGACTGTATGTACGCCACTTAGATTAACTTGTTCGTGGTCTTGCCGATTGTCTTTTGAAATACGGCTATTATTAAGCCTTAAAAGCTTTTGAAGTCTTGAATTCGTTTTTGGTACTGGCTCTTGTAACCTGAGTTAATTTATTTTCGTAAGTTTACCAGGAGCATTACTTATGAAACTTTGACTAGAAAAAAACTTTAAGCGTGTTAAAAACTTTAAGGAGTTGATTTTGTCACTTTACAAAAAAAAACGATTGTGAGTTTAGCCTAATTTCACTAAATAATCCTTCTAATAATTCCCCCTTTTATTTAACACATTTATGCGGGTTTCCAGTACAATTGCTAAATCATCAACGTACAAAAATTAAAGGAGCCATAACAGAATCTAATCCATCGAAACCAATCCAATGTAAGATCTGAAGAAAATCACCGGATACTTTCCCTAACATCCGACACTATATTAAGTGAACCATTATAACATACCGATGGACGAACCGTGGAAAAGTTCTTTGGAAGAGAACATCCATCACTATTGACGTGAAAATGACTCACCGACAAACTCAGATATTAGTAAGGCAGTAGAATCCTGTATGAATCAGTTTTATTGTTCTTTTTATTTATAACTAGCTTTTGCCCGCGGCTTCGCTCCCTTCAACTGACTTCTCTACTTTACCTTATTTTTTCATAAGAACCTTCTCCTGACAATAACAAACACAACAAAAAAAGAATTAGCCAAATTGGTCCAGGCGTTGTTGAGTTATGCGCTTACCAACACATTTTGCGATTCATTTTTATATTATAGACTAGACTGACTTCCATACTCACTACTTTCGGCCTTTCTAAAAATTAGAGTATATTATGTCACTCAGGTATATAATCTAAACAGCAATATAAAATCAGTTCTATTGTATCGTTCTATTATTCAGGGAATGGAAGGAAAAGAAAGGTTAGGATTATTTTCCATCTTATTAAGAAAATAAGATACCTTTCTAATCCAAATAAAGTCCTCTACTCTCACATTAGTATTGCTGCGCTTTACTAGAAGATTTTAGAAGTAAATGGCGTTTTGGAAAAAAATATTCCACTGATCAAACAGACAGTTGAATCGAACTCCTAACCAAAAATTTTAATGAATTTAAGAAAAATTTAAAAAATAACGTACACTAAAACAAACAATAACCAAACCGATCATTTGGAAGTAAGTTGAACAATCACCAGCGGTCGTTGTCACCAGTTCACAAAGACGAACTATTTCTGTACATTTGAATACAAATACTATTGACTGACATTCTTTAGCATTAACCGTATCTGTCTGCTTATTGCCTAAGTACAGTCAAATGTAGACAGATGTTAAAATTCTTCTTTTCATTGCGAACAATGTCTTTTGCAAATTAAACTTTGGTTTTGAAAGAAGACATAAAAATTAAACATACTGTTACCTGGGAGCATAGTTATTATTCTACTAATAATATTATAAACGCGATTTTTCTATGTATGGATTTTGCTCCTTTTTGCACACAAAAACTACTGAATGGATTTCAATTAAACTTAGCAGTAATATAGCCTCTTTATCAAAGTTACATGTAGGCTACTTTTTATAAAGGTGCTGTATTTACCTCGGGAATCGGGTGCTACCGCAGGCAGAATCTAGTAAGAACATAATTATGATCATCATAATCAAAGGACCAATAAAATAACTCATAAGTACACATAACATTGTAAACATCTAAGTACATAATAAAACTAGTAATAGAAGCAAGGCGGATGCGATCGAGGACGTTAGTATACACGAAAAAAGCGATGCAAAAGTGAACGGAGCACAAATGAGTATAGATCCCATTGTTCAATTATCTTTTTCAAACCCAAAGGTCGTGAGTGGCTTGATGAGATTCAGTTCCGCTATCAGATTTTGGATTTTAGTCCTTCGCTCCGAAAATTTACTCTCAACTTGGACATGATATTTTTAGTGTATATGTCATTCTTTACTTTCTTCTTCATGTCTTGTTCCAAAGTTATAGTCGTATTATCCTTTCCTCTTCCATACCTCTCTGACAGCTAACAGTCTAACATCCACTGACCATCTAACATCCCTTTTTGTTCATGTCTTCTTCGAGGCAATAGTCAGTTGTTATTTTTATACCGGTTAAATAGTTGCAAGAAATATGACATAATAATGCTTATTCTAGTCAGCTACTATTTCTGTCATAACACATGGCTTTCTGTTTATGTTCATTATCAATTTCTGGAATGGTAAACGCATTGAATATGTCATTCATATCGGTCTTTTATATTGACACCTGTCGATCAAATCAATCAGTATCTTATTTATGTACCAATACAATACTTTCGACAGTTTTATAGCTAAAGAAAAACTTGTTACATTATTGCTATTACGTCCACTGCAGCCTTGGACTAAACATATCTTATACTTACATACCATGGCATGTTAATTATTTATTGCGACACCAACTTAGGACTACAAAAATTCAAGAGATTTCCGTAAGATAGCATTAGCATATTCATTCGAGTTAAATATATTTACATTCCAAGATAGTTTTTATAAAAAGCCAGCGTCGTAAAAACGAGAAAAAGAACGCTCTAAAAACAAAAGAACAATGTTCTAAACATCAGTCAATGTTCGCGGAACTCGAAAAAAAGGACCAAAATATTTGCCCACAATTTGATGATCCCTTATGTGACAAACAAACAAGCTCTATTGTTCCCAAACATTCGCATAAAATCACTTATTTGTTGCCCGAAAAAAGGCGGCCGATCCGAAATTCTAACAAAAACGAGGCAAAATTTCGCGTTGACATTGAACACGCGCGTTTCACGGTCTTTTCGGACATGAGTTCATTGCAACCTATTTGCATACGAAAAGGCATAGTGACTGGCTTTGACTTTGCCGGTATCTGTCTCGACTTTCGTCGAAAAAGGCAAAAACAGACGATCATAAACGACGCAACTACCCAGAATTGTTTTTGCACTAATAAAATCGTAAACGCTCGTTTTGTCCCACTTTTTGTCGCGTGATCCAATTTTTTTTCGAAAGCCAACGACAATGGTGGAATTATGTCGTAATGTTTGAACAATGGTCTGTTTGTGTAGACCTCGCTAAGGGATCTTTGACGGGTGCCGAAGGGGTCCACAATTTAAAATGGACAGCCAGTGACGTAATGCACTTTCGATTTTAGTTTTCTGCTGATGATTATAAACATTGTGTAACAATGTTCACACTTTTGATTTTTTTATATTTTTTTGTGTCTTCCTTGGTTCTTCACATTTTGAACTTAGTTTTTGTGTTGTAACGCCATCTTTTTATTAATGCTCTCTTTCACAACTGATTTGATATTGCTTAATGACTGACTATCACTTGTCTTTATTTTTTTTTAGGTAGCTTTCATAACAACAATATTTGGGCATCAGTGAAATGCAGCGAATGACCAAATAAAAGATTGGCTCCATATTGCCAATTATAAATGAATAAATCTTTGCTGCAAGTGCATTTACAATACAGAATACGATTTTATTTCTTTATTAACTTTTTGATTTGTATGATTAACTTTCTCTGATATTGCACAGCCTTAAATGTTTTTGTTACTTATTTGTTTTGTTTTTACTCCTAAAAGCTTTTCTATGTTTTTTTTTAATTGGTTTTATTTGATAAGGACGTTGTTACATAATAAAAAAGAATAAAAGTAGGAAAATATATAATCGAAGAATAAACAGAACACGTTAGGTACACAAAGCCGTTAAATAACCCAGTAACTTACAAAATTACAAATAACTTTGACATACGTTCTAATTTTTCACCACGTCCATGTAGGCACAATAAAATACTCAATCCAGGTTAAATTGATGATGATTACAGTCATCAGACATGGCCTCTATTTCTTGTACTTAATAACAAAACTAAAGTTAATGGCCGAAAAGGTAGCCGTTGACTAGGAGCCAAAACAATAACTTTTGCTTGCAAAGGGATCTTTTGTTCTGTAATTAAAAAATAAAGTTAGAACCTTTTTTGTAGAAATGTGAAAGTAAGAGTTGTTAAGCTTTATAGTTTTGCTACTTTGCTCCTTTGTTTTGGTTCATACAACTTTTATGGCACGCCATTTTTGAAGTCGGAAGCATATAGCTTTCGCTTTCTAGAAAACAAAGATTTTATGTTTTGCATGTTGTTGAAACATTTTTGGTAGAATCCGACAGTAACATTTGTGTAAAAGATAAGAGAATTAACATTTTTAATTGCGTTTCTTTGTTCGTGGCGGCTTCCTTGTGGGATTATGATGTCATAAAAAGTATTAAATAGAAGTAAAATAATATAATCCTTTGTTTTTCTTTTATTGGAGTAATTGTCACTGAGAAAGTTTACCCTCATTTTTATTTGTTTTTAAAATTGTTGCAATATTTTTTTACTGTTTTTCAGAAGCGCCATTGTTATTGTTTATAACTAAATTCCGTAGTACATTAACCTCTTTAACATTATGATGTAAGTAATTAAATATGTTTTCTTTGATAGAGGTTATTGCTTTTCCTATTATCTCTTTGAGGTCACGTTGGATCATTTCCAAAGAAATCTTGATTATTGGATTAACAATTAAATTGTCATTAGTGATTGTTATTTTGTAAATTGTGACAAACAACCAACGTATAATGCGTAGAAATGTGTGCTCAAACTACATAAGTAGTTCTATAGTTATTTTTTACCCGTGCCCCGAAGGAACTACTTTCCGCTCGCGAATTAAAAGTAGCCTGTGTCCTTTCTCAGGACTTATATAGACTCCATTTTTGTCCGTTCAGTACTTTTGGCGTGAGAGATTTATACTATATAGTAAGTAGAGTACTTTATATTAGTAAGTGTAAAAAATATTTTCTTTCTAATACCAAAACAACAATGCCGACCCGGATTCGTAGATCCTATCTATAAAAAAAAAAAACTCCAACGCGCCAGTAATTACTGATTTGCATACAACACAATTAATATGAGTTTCGCACGTCAACATAAATTCTATAACTACGATATTTCCATACAAATGAGGAGATGCTTTTAATATTTTCCCGTTCAATTAAGAGCAACTATGAAACAGTTTATAACATTGCTAGTCGTAGTAAGTAATTGATGATACTTCCTTGTGTTCTAGCTTAGTATGTATCTGTTATACGTGATAGGTAACTAAAGATTATGTAAATACCCAACGTAGGTATATAGTACTAGCTTCTGCCAGCGGCTTTACCTGTGTCGCGTGGACCGCGGGAACTACTTCTCAATCAGTATGAAATGAATGTCCAACAGCCTTCCTTGATAAATGGCCTATCTAATACCGATGTTTTTTTAATCGGTCCAGTGTTTTCTAAGATTCGGGCATTTAAACAAACAATCTCTTCAGCTTTGCAATTAACAATATAGATTTTCCTGATGTTACTTCTACGTAACTTGCAATTTTTTCGATAGCAGTGTATAGTTAATTACATCTCTGTAATTGAGTAAGAATGCATTCATTTCAATTGCCATCGCCATTGAATTAAAATACCATAACCACAAAAATGATACCTGCACAAAAGCAAAAATATTCGAACAACAAAAATAATCTCAAAATCTTAATGATTCATAAAGTTACACAAAAGAGCCAACTTAATGCCGCATTTTATAAAGATTAACTTTCGGGTCAGTATGAAAATTAAAGCTTGGCCTTAGATAACCGAGATTATGTTATGAAAACGTCCGTCAATGTCGCACGTCCTGTCCGTCACCTGTCGGACGATTTATCCTCAGATCAGCTGTTACGCTCAGATGGACATGAATGAAGGATTTTGGCTTTAAAAGTGGTCAAGAAATGTCAGTTTTTTAGAGTTCCTCGGTCAATGTTTGGATATGGTCTGGTCAGTAAATAGGCTAAAGCGACTATGCATTCTTTACACACCTATTTTTCAAACTGTATCTACCAATGGTAGTAGAACACCGAGGGACGAAAATCTCCATAACTTCGGGACGTATAAGGATAGGATCAGGTATGAGCAAACTCCTGGGTTTCGGTGGACTGCCAGAGGAGTACAATGTTATATAGTGGAGATCAACTCGACTTAGGAGGAGCGTTACCGTCTTTTCTTGAAAGGATGAATATAGGGTAAGTTTTTGTACCAGTCCGAAACTTCCCTGCGTACCACCTTTATAGAGTAAAGTCAATTGATGATTACCTAGAAAAGTCCCAAAAAAGTAGGGAACCCTCTTATCTTACCACACAGTAAATTCTCGTTTGCCTTACTTTTATTGCAGTTGCTCAAATACCAAAAACGGTTTTCGAATTCGGCCATCAAGATACGTCCTGCATCAGTTATCTTTGCAGCATAAAGACTTCTTGGAAATAATGCAAATTAATGAACTATTAAAATCAATTAGTGCTCAAAGTTATTTATGAATTTTTTTATGAATTTAATTATACAGGCCAAGTTATAAATTGTAAGTTAAATTCAAATCACCGGTCACGATACAGTTCAATGCAAAAGGTTTTAAATTATTGCACGATACCTCTACAAAAAAAAATACAACAGATTTAGATCATCATGCAAATTAATATATTTTTTTTTTTTAAATAATAACAGATTTAGATCATCATGCAAATTAATGTAATTTTTTATTTAATTAATTTTCTATTTTTATGTTTCTTTTGACCCCTGTGACAACCAGGCCCGTCCTCTCCTGTCTTTCATACAAATTGTTACAACTTGTCGTCGCGACAGTCCGTGCAATATGTTACTGTCTACCACTGTCTTCAAGCTGTCATTTGTCAGATGTCAGTCAGAAAACGGAGGCCTTATACAGAGCCAGTTTATGCAAACATACATAAATATTAGATGTGATGTCATCGATATGGACAATAGCAAGCTGGTTTCGTACTTTCTCTAGGTTTTGTTGTGTATGTGAAAATAGGTACACTTTTGTGTTGGTTTAAGAGAACATTGTATGAAAAACTGTTATAGTTAATTTGTCTTTTTTTTTATTTGTACTGAGCAAGTTTCCGTAATAATGCCAATGTGCTCGTCGATCGCAAGTACAGAAAAATTGGGAAATGTACCTACTCAGTTTTTTTTAAAGAACTATCATACGTATTAGGAAGTTCCTATAAGTAAAACCTCCATAGTTAAAAAGACTATGCAAAAATCTTATTCATTTTAAAAGCAAAAACATTACGTCAAACACCAACAAAAACTAATCTCTCTATCCTGCAGATTAATTTCAAAAACAAAGCTAACGTAATCACATCATCTACTTTTCTAAGTTAATCTACAACCTCATTTTGTCAAGCAGCCGTTTCCGAGTTAGCACAAGACGGACAAACACTTCAGCTTAATCCTCTCTTCCTCATCTGGATGCTGTGATGCGGTCAGCTATGAGTCACTGGTAACCTTCTAACGAGAGCATGATGTGTGGTTGGTGCAAATTATAAGAGGTAACGTAGGGACTTTAAATTACACATAAATTAAGTAAATGGGTGTTTTTTCGAAAATTGTAAGAGGTACTGTGTGAACTAATACATAAAAAGGAAAAGGTTTATTGGTATTTTTAGACTGTTTAGAGAGTTTTTGTGAGATACGTATAGTATCTACAGTATACCTACCTTTTCTTCTTACACGCTCTGGTCTAACGAGTCTGAAGTCTTCCTGAGCCCAGTTAACAGTCATCATACTCCGAGCCTTTTTCCCAACCTTGTTGGGGTCGGCTTCCAGTCTAACTGGATGTAGCTGTTAACAGACTAACAGATTAAGACTTTCAGATTAAGATTAAATACTTTTTCGTTTTCACTTAAGTAGGTCAAATCATTTAGTAATACTGGCCAGAATTTTTCACGTAACCAGAGTTCCAATTTTGAATGATTCCAATTTCAAATGCTCGTACGTCACTTGTAACCTTCTGTCGGTAGAAAATCGTGCTTACAAAATAAAACTAAAGCTTTATGTGTTTCTAAATAACTATAAGCCCTTTACTAACATTAAAACGCGCACGATATGTTATTACAGGGGATGGAAGCGTGAAAGGTACATAAACAGAAGTGCATTCTTTACTTTTATTACGATTTTCAACCTTAACGCTAATGGAATAGGGTTTAAATTACCAAGAACAGACGCTTAGGTTATGAACACGTGAGCATCTGAGAGCTCAATGATTGATGAGGTATTTATTTGCAACTTTGTGCCAATGTAATAAGGTTCACTATTGCAAGTAACTTCTATGGGTAAGTACATTTTATTCGAATAAATCTAGACACACGGCAGTGTGTCCGCCAAGTTCGAGCAAAAAAGGCGACACACCGGCCGTGGGTTATATTACACGAACCATTTCGGGCCAAATTCGACCCCCCTATAAATCAAAATCTATTTTATTTACGCATATCAAATTTCTAGTATCTGTTGAGACCCCCTCACTTATCTAAAATACAAAATTTCATTAATATACCTATTGTAGGTCTTGAGACATTGACGTCAGAAAATCGCTATTTTTACTATACACTGATTCACTGATTCACTTATTCACTTATTCACTTATTCACTTATTCACTGACTCACTCATCAAAAACCTAGACCACTTCCAATGGTCGTATTGACTTGAAATTTGGCATGGAGGTAGGTCTTTATGTCAAGGTAAAGGGAAAAATCTGAAAATGGCCAAGTGTGAGTCGGTTTCAAAATAATGAAGGTGTTTTATACCCGGTGTAAATTTATACCTCTAAGGAACTAAAACGAGCTAAATTTATCTATATTTATATAATATATCTTCGAATGGTACAAAGGTTTGTATTTAGTCAAAGTAAAGTAAAAATCTGAAAACGGCCAAGTGTGAATCACTTTCGAAAATAACGAATGTGTAACTTTGATCCACGAACATAATATATGATAACATGTCATGTCAGTCAGTTGGTAAATCTAGTCATAGTTAATCTAGTTCATTTCTTTGTAAGAAACATAGTGCATATTAAAAAATCTAAAAGATAGTATAAATGAGACATTTCTTTAACTAACTTCATCATAAGAAAAAAATAAAATAAACAACCTTACAAAAATAAATGAAATCCCACCCAAAACAAAATGTGAAAGACTGCCAAGTTCGATAATATGGGAATGCTTCGCCTATAAAGAAGTGAGATCTGAATAAGTACCAAGTTCCATACACATACCTCAGTTAAAAATAGTTACTTTTTAATGATGATTACTTGGCAAGTTTTAATAGAAAATTTAATACTTGATTCATTGCGTTTAGTAGGTTTATAACAAGGTGTATGAAAACTTGCCAAGTAACATCATTAAAAAGTAACTATTTTTAACTGAGGTATGTGTATGGAACTTGGTACTTATTCAGATCTCACTTCTTTTATAGGCGAAGCATTCCCATATTATCGAACTTGGCAGTCTTTCACATTTTTGTTTTGGGTGGGATATATACTACTGAACACATTTCATATTGATACAAGGATGCGTATATTTACTATACATAAAGTGGTCGATAATGTTTATATCATTTTCTCAATTAACATAAAGAAACATTAAAATTTAATTACGGCAGCTCTTTAAGATGACGAATGATTAAGTACTGAACAAGAATTTAGTATAAGACTTGTGGAGTTGTGAGTCGAAATGGCAATGAATGTTGCCAATTAAACGGGCGACAACGCGAATAGAAGGAATTATTCCAACGCCATTTATTAGGTATAAAAATATCTTGATACGTCAGAAAAATTATGCGTTTATATCTGTATTTTTATTAACAAATAGGTATTATTCTCGGTACAGATTTATTCTCCATGAGGTCTACCATAGCATTTTCAGTTCGAGTCCTAACCAAACTATAAAAACCTAAAGTGTGTGGCTAAAACGTCTCATATTCAAAAATGGTTGCGTATCAAAGGACCATTTTGTTTCCTTTGACCTTAGAGGACCAAGTTTTTACATCAATTTTCACAATTACAGAATTTCATCGGCTTATTTTCCATTACTCACCTTTTTTAATATTCAAGTCTATATAGTCTTCTCTTCTTTCAAATATACCTTTACCAATTACCTAATTATAAGAGCACACACTCTTAGCTCCTACCTTTTAAAATAGATCATTAATATCGTCAGTTAACTGTCTCACTTATGTGTCGTTACGGGTAGTCAGAAGCCAGTAAGTCTGACACCAGTCTAACCAAGGGGTATTGGGTTGCCTGGGTAACTGGGTTGAGGAGGTCAGGCAGGGCAGTCGCTCCTTGTAAAGCACTGGTACTCAGCTACATCCGGTTAGACTGGAAGCCGACCCCAACATAGTTTGGGAAAAAGGCTCGGAGGATGAATGAACTGTCTCACTTATGTTTGTGTGTTCACCAGTTAATTGCTAAGAAGGTGTTGTTCCTTAATGGGTATGCTCGTAAATATAATTGGATAATCTATTGATTATCGCTTAATCTGCTATTGTTAGTTTTTCTACTGCGTTCTTGTTCTTTGTTGAAGGATTTTCGTTGTTAGCAACGGATCTTTTAATCCTTGATAAAAATTATAATTTTGAAATAATTTTATCGGTCTGTCTTGCTTTCACGCCAAAACTAGTGAATCGATTTAAATTAACTTTGGTGCACCAGATGGCTAATATATCTTTACTCCTTATAGCCATATATCACCTACTATTGTCTTTACTCATCCTACTTTCTACGATTTCCTTACTAATATCATAAATGTGATAGTAACTCCGTCTATCTGAAAACTATCGTCATCGTCGTCGTTTCAGTAACGACTGCTGGATAAAGCCCTCCCCAAAGGATCGCCACCCACTTGGCTCTATGTTCAGTAGCCCGCTTAAAACTACAAATACGTTTAATGCGAGCCACATAGAATCGGTAGTTTTAAAACAACCATTACATACACCTACTCTTTTATCAATTTCATCACCAACACTTTATATTAAATCACCTTCATCTCCATAATTTTCATTGACAATTAATCTAGTTAGTGCGTCGAGTGCGTTCGGAGACACGTGCAGACAATAAAGTACACCTACTGGGTTCATAGATCAATGTGTACGTGGTGATGTTGCTATAGTCGTTCGATTCAAGGATCATTTATTTTCTATGCTGTCTTAAGATAATATTTTATCTTGATAAACTGTTTAGGAATCTTTTTCTGATGACAATGGTTTGAACAACTTACTCGTGAAAAGTTGAGTGATCGTTTATTTGAACGTGAAACTACTTGACTGATTTAAAATTCATTCAGTATTATAATACTTATTTATCCATTATGGTTATAGAAACATGTTTATCCAAGTGCGGATAGTTGTTCCCACGTGACGCAGGTGTAAACCGCTGGCAGAAACTAGACTTAACTAAAACTCAACAAACACAATTTGTTCAATAGAATTTCCATCCTCAATTTTCTGTCGTAAACTGTGACTTCTGTGGTTTTTGTTGTTTGGGTAAACAATTCCAGAATGCTACTGTCACTTATCAAAGTTCAACTTGCTAAAGCAAGTCACACAATTTCTAAGAAATCGAAGCACAATCAAACTAGGGCTGGTTAGGAAAGCGAATAGAGAGAAAATAGAGCATTTTATATAGTCGAGTCACCGGTGACTAGACTATATAAAATGCTCTATTTTCCTGAAGTGAAATTCGCATAAAAATCGACTACGTTTAGGTGATTGTTGTGGCTTTTTGATGACTAGTTGCGGTTGAGTTGGCGCTTTGTACCAAATCGATGAATAATTAGTAGTAGGTACTGGGTGAGTAGAAACCAATACGGAGAGCAAATATTAAAAATAGGTGCTACTGCAAAGAAGTTCAAATTCGAAATAAATGATGTGGAAGTAATTTGTGCTAGATCATTCAAAGCAAAAGAAAGTTGAAAGAGAGTTGAAGTTGCTAAAGTTGAAAAGAAGGTTGTTCTCACAATTCAAGCATCAAAAGGACTGTGAAAAGAAGATGACAAGCGCAAAAAAGTCAGAGTTCTGCTTTCAGTTCATTGAACAGCCACCATAAAAACTATTCAACATCACAGCATGAAATTGATTGAACAATCCGAACAAAATTTCCAATTGGCTCCGATAGAATATTACTAAGATGACGAAAGAAATGTACAAGGAAAACGTGAACGATATCAGAATCCCTTCACATGATTCAGCCAGCAATTACAATCAAGCCCAAAGGTTAGCAGTGATTGGTAGCAGAACTGATTTGTCGATGAACACGAAGAAAATTAACAGTTACGTAACATCATGAAGTGTTCAGCCTTAACCTTTATAGTCGTGATGTTATCGATTCTTGATGTAAAGCTGAGGCTTTGAAAAAAATAGGAGACGGATGGCAGATTGATGAGATCGGATCGATTTTGAGGACGCCTAAAGGCCCAGATCACGCTTGTCAAGTCGCTCATAATCATGATAACATAATATCATCAGCAGCCTATAATATTCCTCTATTTGTGCACTAACTTACAAGTAATATGTAATGAGCAAGACACACTATTTTAGAAGGATTTATTTTTGGCACGAATGCCAGCAAAAAAGGTTGATATGCGAAAATAATGTAAAAATACAATTTTAAAACGTATGCAAGTCATGTAACGATCAGAAAGGGAAGAGAACGTGTTAGAAAGTTGAAATGCGAGACTCTGTAAGTTTTTAAGAAATATTGTACATTTATTATAAAATGCACTTCACGTTTTAATGCACTACCTATCTTTTTACATACAGAGGTATACCAAAGTATCTATAGTAGATTACCATTCTAAAACTTGGCTACTTCTTTCAGAATAAGAAAAGAAAAACACATACTGAAAAAACGTCGTCGAGTTTGCCAATGCTGCGTTTTAGGATTGTGGTTGCCACTGAACTTTTAAAAAGTTGTAAGTATTTATTTCTCTCAAATTAAAAATAAACATTTTATGAATGAACAAAAAACAAAGCTGCACCCAACAAAATAGCACCAATTTGAGAGGAATATAATTTAAGAGGATACTACGAAAATGTAACGTAAAATGTGCAATCAATGGAAACCGCGAATGCGGTTGTGACCAAATACGGTATTGACCACCGCGAGTTAGCTTTATCAAAGACGTCATCGCCATTCCTGGTAATGGTCTTCTAATTTTAAGTTAAATTGCAATGATTGGGATGAAATGCAAAAATAAAACTGGGGGAACCACAGAGGACAAAGTAACTAGGGGGGAACCCTGTTTCCTGGTTGCCATAGAAACTGGTGCATCACTCTCTCGTATAAAACAATTGATTGTGTCGTAAGCAATGATGAGCCAATGGCTGGAGGGCCTAAATTATAGACATCCACAGGGAATTGTCCAGTTGAGCAGTAAACAACCTCGTAGGCTGAACTGCGAGATGCCACTAAAATAAAAAAAGGAGTATCGAAGCGATGGTTTCAGCAACTTTGATGGATGACTTCATCAAAACGGAGTGGAGCGGAGAAGTTTTTAAAAAACCAATAGAATTTATCTATCCAGACATAGGTACTTCGAAGTCAGAAGAGACGTATGTTTGAATAGCATATTTATGGCTTAGAAACCGCTCCGTTTCATACTAGAATCAAGTTTATTTTTAGGTCAATAACAATTTCAGCAATCCCATTTTATCTTCATACATGCCTTAATTAAGGATTTATCTGCAGACGTAAACAGCGTCACCCCACAAATAAAGTCCCGGTTTGATACATTTATCCTGGTCGAAGTCTACCTTAAAACCGCATCCGAAAAACAAACTGAAACGACAAATAAGTTTAATTACCATACACTAATTAATCGACAATTGGTATCAAGTCTTCCGCTGTACCAGGAATTTTTCTAACGCAAATGATTTTCCACAAACCGAGTACATATTTGTTAATAGCAGTGTTATTAATACTTTAGTATCGCTGTCTGACTCATAGGCTGAATTACTGTTATATACCTATACTTATGTACGTTGAATGATTGCTCTTTTATGGTGCATTTACATGGCATCGGGAATTAGACACGATTTATGTATAATTTAGTCAGTGAGATCACGAGGAGGCCAAAGGTGGTTGGAACACGATCTAGATATCAGTTCGTTAAAACGATCTGTTTATATCTTTTACTACTCTGCCTAACGTTAAGTCATTAGTCCTGTTCAACAATTGATAGGTCAATAGTCCATTTACTGATGTAAGTTTTAAATCATCAGAAAATGGGATTCATCTTCTTTTACGTTTTTTACCTATGTAGTATGTCTTACGTGTAACGTGGTACTCCGCGCATATACATAGATAAAAGAAGCTTCCTTACTCGATGAGTGGGTTGTCTAACATCGTAAGATTTTTTCAATTCGGACCATTGTTTCCGATACTAGAGCGTTCAAGCAAACAAACTCTTCAGCTTTAAAACCAACACGTAAACAATGTGAGGATAATGCACGCAAATATTTTTCCAAACACTAAAAATAATATCTTAAAATGTAAACTATCCTTAAGCACTTATCCACCGGAGATTAAAGTTCAATGCGTTATGATCAACAATAGTAAAATACCTGATCATTAGGTAAACATTTTCCATGAATATAATTATACCTACGAAGGAAACTGCTATAAGGCTGCACATAACGTCTATATTTTGTCTTAGCCGCTAATGTTTATTTAACAGCCATTATATCTATGTAGTTGTACAACTAAGTATGTAGATAGAAGGTACAATACGATCTTTCACATACACACGCATTTATTAGTAGCACCTCTTTCAAAAGTATTTTATGATCTTTGTCCCTTTATCAGCACTCCATAATTACAGTCCCGTGCTTTTAGGCAACAAATTATTTGAATAAGATTTTATAATCTTATATTGTGTATATGACAGTACCTGTGCCCGTGCCCTTGACAGCATATTAAGTCCAGCGCCGATCTGTCTTCGATCTTGATTGCCGTCCATGGGACTATGCGAGTGATGGAACAGAGAGTGCACTTCTGTCTGAGCAAATGTTTGTCTACTTATTATTGTTTCGCGCAGATGGCTGATCTCCTTCGAGGATAGCGGCCGTGACTCTGGGGTCATTATAATTCAATAGTATTCCACTTCATTATAAACGACCTTTCTAAAATATGAATATCCTATCGCTCGATCCTTATCATGTAACGAGCTTCTATCTGTAGCGATTTGCAGCTCGTCTTCTGTTTTACCCGGTTGCTCAAGTTACAAAGCAACATGTAAATATTTGCTTCGAACGGTAAATAGAAATATGAATATCTGATCAAGACAAATAGATGTTTATAAAATGATTGACTGTTCACTTGCGCTCAGTAAATCAATGTCCGACAAATATCTCGGGGCAGATGATGAATATATTATATTGTCTATATTAAACTCGAGTTTACATTATATGAGACAATGCAAAAACGTCTAGACATTATTATGATAATATTACAATATTCAAATGTACCTATTAGAAGAGTTTTTATCAACAGTTGATGGTATTTCTCATTCATAGATGTATTGTTGCCCTTAGTAGTCTAGTGTCAGCTATGCGATTCTGTAACAAACACATCATCGATGCTAACAACGACGAGTTCACAGATGTCGCATCGTAGACATCGCTTTTAAAAACAACGTTGATGAAAACCGTATCCGCTTAGCTCAAAAGCTCGTCGACGATCTGCCGAACAACGATGACGGGTAGGATGTTTACAGTGTTGCCAAATTTCTTCTAAAGCAATTTAAAGTATAATCGAGAAAATCTCGACTAACGTTTTTTGGCGTTATTTCGACATTTTAAATCAATGTAAATGCATAATATGTATGTATAAAACACATTCTATTCGATAAGCAACGAATATTTAATTAATCATATCATTTTCGACATAGAAAATAATGACTCAAATCTTTGACATTTGTTATAATCTAGGTTATGTAGTATAATATATAGTCTGTGTCATTTCAAAACTTTTCAAAATCAAAACAAACATTTTGCTCATAACTGGATTATATCTTTATTTATCTATTTATCTAAATACGAGATTTCAAAGCTCCAAATGGCTTTAAGCGGTCAAGAGGACTTTAAAAAAAGTTGTACCCCTGACCAACGGCATTCTACTTGTCCTGTGTTTTAGTTTGGTTCCAAAACTATCGAAAGTAAGTACACAGTACGTAACATTTACATTTTAATATACAATACAGTCTTTGTGAACTACGTCTATTGACTAAAATATTTATCTTTTAGTGTCTCGCAACGCACTGCCTTCGTTGAGTCAGCTGGAAGAGCTAGTAAGCTTTTTGGAAAGCAAACCATGTTTGATTATGATGGGCCATGATCGTACTGCAATGCGAGCAGTCATCAGGCACGATCCGAAAACAAGTGACGTAGTGGGTGTATGAAAATATTGGAGCAGTGGTGTAAGGTTAGTAATCAATAATCATTTATGAACCTATATAGTGTGTTTACTGTTGCATTGAATCATGGTAAGTATAGTAGGTACTCTTTTACATTGTGTTTTGTATGTATTAGGTACTAAATCAGTATTGACAGCAGGCATATACAATGATTTTACTCTATCCTTCAAATTCAATCATAAAGGCATTTGAAATTGCAACTGAAAGTTAAACCACACCAAGCAAATAGTTGTTTTATTTATTTTATATATTATTATCATATAATTTTTGCTTGTGTTGCAGCACTAGAAGGACAAAAGGGAGCAGTTCAGAGGAAGTCCAGTTCTATAGCAGCTGCGAGGCAACATGAAGAATTTGTCAGAACTCGGTGTAATTGAGTTAACAATACATTCCATTATGCGAGGAGAATGTTTTGGAATCTGAATTTAGATAAATAAATCCATGTTCATTATAAAATACAAAATAATAAAAAGACATGTTGAATTAAGATATTGTTTTATTAATTAATGATTACAGAAAAGTTAAGTATTTTTATAAAAATTACTTTGATACCTGCACACTATTGTGTAATGTTAAAAATGTTTATATTACTATTTAACATACACAGGTAAAATACATATGTATTGTTAGAAGGTGTCACACATATTATTGTTTATTAAATAACTTCTAGCATGACGTCCACTGTACAAGTCACTGCTAGAGTCCGGCTTGCTTGTTAACCGAGTCACATTGCTTCTTACCTCGTACTTATGAATAATATCTGGATGGTTGATGGCATCTACTGTATATTGTTGAGTCCTTGAGGCAGATGCCTGTGGGACATTGTTCTTGCAATGTCACATAGCATTATTTGGTACATAAATCCCACTAACCAAAAAAACAGTACATACAAAAGGTTTATGGACAGTAAGTTTTAGGCACCTATCCACTGTACTGTATGATGATTTATATTATATTGATTAAGTGTAATATATTGGTGTGGTTGCTAATTCCTCCTTAACGATTCGCCTTAGTTAGGAAAGGAGAAATCTTTCAACTGTCTTATCTGTTCTTCAGTCAACCTTAATATAGTTTCTATCAGTAGTTAGTAAATCCATAATACGTATCACGGAGGCCTGACTTCTTATTTATTTAATAATCTTGATGTTTAGTTTCTTCCAACAAAAAAAATCATACAGGAAAGGCGAACTGCCATCTAAAACATTAAAAATAGACGTAAACGTTTCAGGAATTAAAGTAAGATAAACAAAACATCATAAAAACATATTTTCACATTGCATTTTATTAAATAACTTGTTTTACTTACATTTTAATCGCCCTTATCCAAGAAAACATCCACAATTTACAAGCTTTTCGGTTTGACAGATAAAATCGAGGGCGAAGGCGAGGTTGTCGTTGCAGGCGAGGATGTTTCGTGTTGCTGAATACCGTTTTTCATACATTTGGCACCAAATGTTAGTTCTATGTCACGCCGTCAACATCGTTGAGGCGCTACGATCGCGCAATCTTAACTAATGAATACCGCCGACTGTTCATCTGATGTTACAACGATGATTTCTTGGTTGTAAAGATGTTTTTCCTTAGTGAATCGCACCCCAGTAGTCTAGTGGTCTCAAAGCGCGGCCGCCGCTGTGCAAGGACTCTTGGGTTCGATGTGGTGGGCTTCTAAAAATCTTTCACAAGGAAGCCAAGTGCCTGGCAATTGGTGTTGTTACACTAAGGCATGTAGGTAATTCGTCTGATCTCTCCCGGTCATGTCGGGTTGGTATTCCATCAGGCTGTGAGAGTGCTCTGTGTTGTCCTGCGCAACCGCCAGTCCGCGGGCCTGGACGCCATTATAGAATTAATTGTTATGTTTACATTATATAAACTTTTTCATTGAAGGCAGTCAAAAATATTCATGAAAATAAAGTAACTAAGCACCAGTCACCCTTGACCATATACTTACTCATATGTTTTCCCAAAAAAATACCAATTAAAATTTCAATAAATTAAAGATTAACATAAGCGATAAAAACTGCAAAAGTTGTTCCATATTCAGTAAAAGTTGTATTGATTGAAAAATATGATTGTTTTTTCATTTCGCATATAATTAAGGCTTGTTATTGATTTGTTATGCCAATTTAACTGATAATGTGGTATATCATGGTTATTTTATTTACAAAGGAACTGGTTCCCAGTATAAAAGAGTTAAAGGACATAAGAGTGGATCAGAATGGTAATGGTAAATTTCCTGAAAATACAATAGGCACAAATCCAGGCTTAAAAGTACTGTGGGATTGTTAGAAAGAATTACCGATGCTCTGGAAGAAATCTAACACTCCCTTCCACTGCATCCATATCTGGAGGTGTCAACAAAACTACCTTATTCTCTACAGTAGTGGCTGCAAAGACTGAACCAAAATAAATAGAAGAAAACCAACAAAAATCATTCTACGAAAAAGTATTATTACCAACTATTTTCCTTGTGGTAAAATTTTACCAGATACATTATTTCTAACAGGTAGAGGTGCACACAGGTATCATTAGGACACATTAGGTACTAAAAGGATCTGGTTTTTGCATCGAATCGGATCTCGGAGCGTTTATCTCAATGTCAAAACTGTTAGTACGAAAACGGAAAAGGCGTGTGTTATTATATTGTCGTTAGGATTATAATTATGTACGACGGAGAGAAACTAAATTAGGACCAAAACAGTGAAGGACGCGTTTTAATGGCTGCTGAGATTATTTATCTTATTTTGATATAGATTCATACAGAAATAAACTTTAGGCAACAGTTTTTAGGCAGGTATTACACCCGTGCATTCACGTAAATGTCGGTCCTGCGCCTGATCTCTCTCCGGTCGTGTCCGATTGCCGTTCCATCGGTCTATGAGAGTGAATTAATAGTGACATTTAAGTTTTTATTTTTACACTATTTTGAAAAAGATCATGACATTGAAAAAGAAACTTGAAATAATATAAACCTGTATATTCAGACGATTCTGTACACTTAAAATAATGTCAATCTGTGTGTAACAAAGTACTTACTTCTTCACGCATAAGTTCCCGTGAAGGTTTCACAAAGCCATTTAATGGAAAGTCAACATTTGTGTTTGTCTTCGTAATTTATCGATAATTAGTATGGGATGAGAATGCAATGACAATTGTTTGAATATTTTTATGTCTTGAGTAGATTAGTAAAAATGTAGAAGAAAACTTCCTATACCGACGTAAAATTGATAGAATAGTCATCAAAAAATATCATGACATATATCATTTATAATAGTACGAAAAAACTTTAAACCACCATTCTGAAATTGAAAACTCAGCTAAAAAGAGCGCCACTGGAAATTAATAACATTCCTAGCCTTGATCTTTAGTGCATATAATTTTATTCATTTATTACATAGCATTTTAATTATTAAACCACCAAAACAAAGTCTAAAAGCCTTTAAAACAGCATTTCCACATTACCGCGAACACAGCTTCACACTTACAAAAACTACCCCCTACCTCGATAGATGGCGCTGTAAACCGAATCCTGAATCGCGCTATGGTTTCGTTACACGCATCCCTTATAGGTCTGGCTGAGTTTCAGCCTAGGTAGACGATTGCCGCTTGAAGAACAATGACTGGACAAGTGAAGTGAAGTGCGGGTTTGAGTCCATCGCTGAGCATGAATGAGGTCGCTACCTCAATGATGCCAATATTTTTGAAAAATCGTGAACTCGCTCACGATTTTTCACCTATTAAAATTTCATTACACTTAAACCATCGATAAATAAAGCTATGAGATAAAATTATATGGTACATACTTAATGTAACTTACATATAGTACATATTTAATAGTTCATACGTATATAGTTAATATAGCTTATGTAGTACGTACATAAACATGTGATATATAGTAGTAACTGATCATTAAACGCTATAGGAAATGATTGGTTGTATATAATTGTAATATGTAAATTTCTTATAAACAACGACGTACAGTCACGGTTTAATCTCTAAGTGTTGCCATAGTAAGGTCTGTATTTGTAATAATAGATCTGTTTTAACCGTGGACGTCCTTGTTAACCGTGGGACGGTTTAGGCCATTAATTAAAAGAGTATGTATAGGTTTTAATGTACGACGATGATCTGTACCGGTAGGTATGTAATGTATGTTTAATCATATGGAGATATAGTACATCAATACCTGTCTATATTTAAAACATTTATCTATTTATTTTGAGTAAAAAGGTAATGCTTATTTCTAAAGAAATTCTACCAGTAAACTGCGATAGGACGTCTATGGAATATAGTGTGCGAGGACCAAATAAAAATGTCAAAAATATGTGTTTAATATTACCTATAATAAAACCACACTTTTATATTAAAATTGCGGTGGTTTGGAACATTTCACAACCACATACTTAGGTATTTTTATTGAGCAATCCAGATTTGCCAAAAATGGAAAGTTCAAAATGATAGCTTTCTATTGTGAAAGAAAAGAAAGTCGCGTAGGTATTTAGGTACTTTCTTATGCACTACAATATTGCATCAAGCATCTACTGTACTATGGTTATATTTTGTTGAATTTTTAAACGATCCTATCTCAAGAACTAGAGGCCTGATTTGAAAAAATATTTAGTGTTACAGTAACATTGTTTAATATTTATTTATATTCAGTGTTACAACGCCCATTTTCGAAGAAACCTTTTGAATACTTTTTATTTCAGTGGAACCGCGGATGGATGGCTAGAAGTGCATATTAAACTATCTTGGTATATCCTAAATGTATTTTTTCTTCTAGTTCTATAAAAAAATATAATATTGATACTGAAGGTATCTTAATTAACCGTGAAAACTAAACTAGAATCATGTCTGCCAGCATGAAGTCATCGGTACTATTGCCTCATGTTCAGATAAAAAATGTGAAAGAATTTAATCGTAGTGTACCTATCTAGATTTTTTGTTGAGTACCTGACTTGTTGCCTGTGGGGCCCGACTGTTTGGTATTTTTGGTACTTAACACTTTTATAATTATGTAAAATATGTGACTTTTGAAAATGCTATCTTTTATTTTGGAAATTAAGTTTGAGTGTTGAAAAAATTTGTTTATGATGCTTAGTCGATACAAAATATATATTGACATTTATCAATTAAGTTTATAATAAAATATTACATTTCATACAAATACAATAATAATAACAAGATCACCTTCTAAAACTGTTAACACGTTTAAAATTAAAATATATGCACCGTCGATTTACTTTGATTGGCAACGTAAATTAATTATCATATAAAAATAAGCTATATATAAATCAGTTGTCAATATTATACTTCAATAAATAAAGTTCATTTGTAGATAATAAATCGACTATCTCTTTAAAAGCTCAGGTTTTGTTTAAATACATTATTTATACACGATATTTAATTTTACTATTTTTATTAATGATTAATTTGAAATGTCCAATATTCAGGGTACAGCTTATTAATCTGTATCAACTCCTTTTGCATACACAAAAGTGATCTGGGAAGTACATTTATTTATTTTTCTGTTCCATTTTTAAATGTCCTTAAATAATAATAATAAAAAAAACAAAAGAGGTTTTCATACTACGCTCAAAATAAATAAAAATTCCATTAACTAAATAAAAATATATAACAAATATTTACCCACAGACCAACATTTTTTATCATTTAAAACACAGGTCAAAGATTTTCTCTCCAACCAGCGCCCGCGCAATTTCAGATTCGATGTAACTCGATTAGATACCATTTAATCAATTACAAATCGATATTAATAGAGGGAAGCAATGCAATTAAATCATGGATTGCGAATTATGAGTTAATTATAAAAAATTGCGCAAGGATAAGACCCTTTCTATATGACGCAATTTTTCGTTATATTTCATAGTTGTTTAATCCTGTTTATAAGAAACGTGAGTGTTTTTCGAAACTCCACTGCAGAAAGTCTAGGTAAGTTGACCAACTTCGTTTTAGGTACACAGAAAAAGTATGCACGTGTAAAAAAAACAATTGAAAATGGATTTTATTGACCAAAAAATAAGGTGGAAAATTGTGGGTTTTTATTGTTTGTTTGGTATGCTCTGTTCAGGGTGAAAACAATTGTTTTTTTTTTCTCACAATTACGTGCCATTTTCTGATTACTGATTTCAAGTAGGTGGTTATGATCTGACAATATATTCTATGCAATTTTATTGGTAATGTTAAAAGATAATTTATGAAAATTTTCTCTGGTTAGGCTCGATTTGATCTTGAAATCTGAATCTGCATAAAAGTTTTTAACTTTATCTGAAAAACGAAAAAAGTTACAAATTTACGAAATTTTCCATTACTAAAGTCAGGTTAAAATCATGTGACGTTGGATACCTATTTACTGAAATAAATAGCACTTTTATTCTTAAATTTAGTCAGTCAGTTATTATATAATATATGCGTAACGAATCAATTTGGCCATGCGTAAAAAAACATACATAAATATCTGCGAAAGTAAATGTATATTTTATTAACGCTGCGATTCCTAGAAACATATAACTATGTATACATTATATTATAACCCTGAGAAAGTCGTAAATACTGAGAGAGAATACATTCTCATCCGGTGAAGTTGTTATGTTATTCAAACATACATAATATTATACATACATATATAATATTCTCTCATCATAGGTATACAAAACATTGCTTAGTATTTAATGTATACATACTGGTTAGATACCGCCCATTATGTCACCTACTTTAATTATTATGATAATGTAAGCTGTTTATAAATTGGTATCTATCTACCTACAGAAATATAACATAGTAGCTGCTTTCCCGTAGTTTCCCAATGTCTTGGGGAAACTTCTTCCCGTACCCGGAAAAATATAGCCTATGTTACTCAGGATTAATGTACCTTTTAAACACTGAAAGATTGTTTTAATCGTTTTATTAGTTCGGATCTTTTGGTCTCATAAACAACCAAACACAAAACTGTTTCCTCTTTATTATAATAGTTTAGATAAATCTTTCTCGATAAGTGGGTATCTATCATTTAAAGAAGTCCCCAGTGTTTCCTTAGATTTATTGCTGCATATTATTCCAGTACCTAACAAGACAAACTCTTCAGCTTTACCATACCTACTAGTTTATAGATATTATATACTATATAATGTAGATACTATATATGTCCTATTGTTAGTAAAGTACATTTCGTGAAGGTGTTCTAAGTGCCTCTTTTACAAGTTCGGCACAGGATATGAGTCAAGTTGTTGAGCAAAAAACACTGATATACACTTTCTGTTACGTTAAATATGGTTAGGGTTGTCTGTTGTTCTTTTTTTATTATTCCTCCAGTAATATTTAAAAAAGTATTTAAATCATCAAAAGGGTACGTAAAAGTATATTAACGAAAATGCATCATTATTATGCGGTCATGAAAGTAATCAGTTCTTCATCCAATTAAATCTGATAATATACTTAGGAATCTTGAGCAATAATCTTTTCAAAACTTTGCCTTCTGGTCTGTTCTTTCGTCCATGGGTTAACTAAGTCTGTTTCCCAAGAAAAAGATTGTAGTACACGAAATAAATTACATTTTAATATCGTACCGTCTCATTAAAAAAATCTGTTTTTCATAGAATTTGAAACCTTTTAGTACATCCTGGTTTCCAAAAATAAAAGGCCAGCCCTAGCCTGTGGTGACGTGACAAAATAAATAAAGGTCATTCTAATCATTACTTAGATACGTCGCTTTAAGGCACAATGAATTACGTCTTATTTAATTGTTATTAACTGTACAGCCATTATTTTTGTACTAATTGGTACTGATTTTGGTCAATGAAAAATGGTGGCAATATTTTTGGCGCTTAGTAACAGTCTAGTGATTGGTGTGCTAAAACTTTAGGATAACATACCGATTGATGCAAGAAAGGAGAAAGAAAAAGATTATGGGAGTATGGAAGTACAGCTAAAATACACTTGCATAAACATACACCTAAGTCTGTACTTAGAACATTAAAGAAGTGATTTGTGGGTTGTCTCAAAGATGAATGTCAATGGCTATGGTTTGGGACTATGTTTTATACATAAGGCTGAAAAGAATGTGATAAGAGCAGAAGGAAAATGATAAAAAATAGCAAAAGCATGCAGTACATATTAAACATTAAGCCACATATAGAAGTGATTTAAGAAATGCCAGTGCACATTGCATGACTGGTTTGCATTTTGTCGCTACACATACGATTGTGATCTTTTAAGATATAAAGCAACCACTTGGTGCTGCAAATAGCTACGTTTATAGCACCACTTACTTTAAGTTCAGCAATCTGTCTCTTGTTGTATATAAATGTAGTAGTTTTCACACTAGAATTGCGTGGTAAATACTGCTAGATTTAATACATAGGCTGAAGTAGTAGATATGAAATTTAGAGATATATGTGGGATTTGATTTTACTCACAAAAATATTATCTACTTTTAAACAAAGTATTTTTCATTAAATATTTTCGCCAGATTTAATACGTAGGCTGAAGTGAGAGATATGTGGTTTAAATATGTATGCAGGATGTTATATTACTTACAAATAAATGTTAGTTATCTTAATATATTGTACTGTTAACAGATAGAAAAATCTGAGTAGGTACGATTTTTTTTTCATTGTTTTCTTCAACATTGTGAAATACATACCTAAATTGGTGCCCCAATTATCCAACACAATTTTTTGGGCAGTTAATTGCACTAGTACTTTTGGGTCATAATATCGACGCCTACGCGCCTAGCTCCGGCCCAAACCCACTGATTGCCTAATAAAAGATAGTTCGAATACTTCCACTCGAACAAGTTAGCTGGTTTGACATTAGGGAGGCTCTACAGACGAGCAACTGTGACCTTAAAAGTATCCCATTAAAAAAAAATTGGACGGGACTCGAACCAAAAAAATAGATAAACAAAATATTTTTTATTAGCCAAAATATGTATAATATGAAAGCCTCAGGTTAGGTTAGGCAAAGTTAGGTCGCAGGCGGGGTAGGCCCCGAAAGAGATGGCGGGACGACCTGGATGCCTATAACCCTGATTGGTGGGAAGACTCAAAAGATCGAGAGGTGTGGAGGCAAAAGGTTTGGTTATATTTTCAATGCGTTACTAAAGTCCTTAATTTTAATAACTTTGTAAAGCAAGTAATATTAAAAGGTTCAATAATCACTACAAATATTGAATGTTGTATACAATTGATTAACTTTAACACGATAAATAAAATGTCAGCAATGTGCGACTGCGTAGTGAATACAATTATTTGATTAATTAAACGAGCCTATTAATTGCTACTATGTTGAATGCAAATTGCGAAATCCATTCATTTAACATAAGTAATTATTATTTACAATTAACATGCCTGGTTCTATTTAGAGAAATTTAAACGATTGATATAATTAATGAAACCATTCCATAGTTATAGGTATGTTGTGGTTATAAGATTATATTATAAGCAACAATAAAGTTGCTACCTAGTTGCTAGTCTATATTTTTCTCGCTGACACAAGTGAGTTAGATTTATTTGTGGTACAGATAGAACAACCTGTTAATGAGGCCCTAGTTATCCGTTACATTTGCAACAATTAATAATAAGTTTGCGTTTAATAGACTAGTCTTGTGGAATATTGTTACAATTCATATTGTTTTAGATCGCAATCTTTTGTACCTAGTTGTAGTTATTGCGGAACTACGGTATTTAGTATTAATGTATGCTGTAACTGCACGATGATAAAAACGCTCTGATCTTGTCGTGATTTTATTGCTATGATCTTCGAGTAAGTAATTAATTAATATTGTAATACACCAGCGCAAATTTTATGTACCTATTACATGATGATGATTTCCCCCGGGTTCAGTAGCGTTCTTCGGGAACTACTGCCCATATCCGGATATATATAACCTATGTTACTCGATGATTAGGTCTACGGAGTTTCTTGCGGGCTCTTCTCCAAAAGACTCAATCAAATAATGTAGTTTCCTAGCAGCGAAAGTTTTTTTCAGAGCCGTTAGGGCGCACAAACGAACAAAAAAATTTACCTGTTTATTATATTCGTTTAGACATAATTCTGTATAGGAAGGTACTCATTTTGGAATTTCAACGAAATTTTTGCGCAAAATCACATTTCAAGGAAATTGACAAGGTATTCGATTAAACGTAAATGGCAACATAATATCATAACCTTTGCCCTACTGTGGGACAAACAAGGAAAATTAAATTATTCAGAAATTTATTAGCATCAGAAAGCTATGCTGGAAAACGATATTTACCCAGGAAAACAATGAGAGGTGACCTCATTAGACATTTCACGGAATGACCATGATTTTGAAAATATTGTGCAAAATATATGATGTTTATTAAAATTGATGATGATGGTGATGACGTTATGTTATCCCTCATTAGGCCTTTCGATATTCAGAAAAAAGTTCGATGTCCAGACAAGACCATTAGAGGCAGCCTCCGTCAGCTGATCGCATCTATGTGAAACGGGGGCGAACTCTTCCTAAATGAAATTAAATAGGTGTAGCTGTATTACAGTAATGTAACATTAGCGGATTTTCTTTACTAGTATACACTCGTTGTAACTCGTAAGTAAAAAACTCACTTTTGCAATAAACCGTTTATATTATTGCCTTTTTGCCCTTCAAACTCAAACAAAACTATGTAAAAATAAGGATATGCCATTGCCATCCAGCGTGGCAATGCAGCCAGCCTTTTGGGCACGATCCCAGCTGACAGCGATGCGGATGAATATTTTGATACCTATTTTTAATTGGAAGTCAGCAAATATTTGTTAACGTTATTTGGATTATAATAAAATCAATAGACGTTCTATTTAACAATGTAAAACTCCTCTAAGGACAATCTCTCTAATTGCCCGGTAATATCGTGAGAAGCCATAAAAGAAAAATCTTTTTTTTAAGAAAGTAATTTGTATCGCAGTTAATGCTACATTGTAACAACCATTAAGGGATTAGAATAGTACAAAAGAAGAAAACTGTTCAAAGGTTGCCGAGATCAATTTTTTTCTCACGATATCGGTTTTTGCAATGACCTGAGTCATATCGATTATCGCTGTAATATAAGGTCTACACGAGTTCAGAATCCTTCAGAGATTTTTTTTTTTGAACATCTCTGGCAGTGGTTGCCGTTAATCGGAAAAGTGTCAACACGTCTTTCCAAGCGGTATCGGGATGCGTAGATTACTGGATTGAGGAGATCAGACATTCAGTAGCTCCGTGTAAAACAACAGCTGCATCCAGTTCGACTGAAAGTCGACCCCAATATACCTAGTCGGAAAAAGGGTAGGCATCTGATGATGGATATAAACCTTCCGTAATAGCTACCATATCTTTGCTCCAAACTCCTCTAACAAAAACTCTATACACTCAAAGTACATGCTTTGTAATATACTGACGCATATACCTATTCGCAATATGGTCCACGTTTTCTTCGTTAACCATCTGAGTCACCCAATTTACTGTTTACTTTACAAGTCAGATGCTCCGGAATTTCTCTTGTGAATGAAGTGACTAAAATAATGGTACACAATCTTATTTGTAGTTTTTCTTAGAATTGTGTGGGATTTGTGGTTTTGTAGTGCGTAAATGCAGAAGTTGCTGATTATCATTGTTTTCGTATTACGTTTTTCTTTAGTCACTTGGTTGAAAGAAGGCGATGATGACTCTTGGATTTACTGATACTTATACACAGATTTTACTACTAGATTTCGGTGTTCCGCAAGATAGGCGTCCAAATAAACAAGGAGTAGGTATATACAACTGAAAAAAAAATCTTTTACATTGCACAAACAATCAAAGCGAATAAAATTAGCGCTAAAAATACACACAGAATTAACTAACAATAATAAGTTCGTTGAACTTACAACCGCATCGTGGAGACCTCGAAAAAATACACTTTTACCAGCTACTATATACATTCACCGGAAAATAAACATGCCAATGATAAAACAATTAAAACTGGAGCATTTTTCCAATTTGTGTAGTTACCAAGATAACCTTTTTCTTAATAGTATGACTAATAGTAACATGTATTTCCTTATTCTATGACGTCACAACTGTGTGAAACTTGGTTAGAAAAAGTTGCCGAATGAAGCAAGGCTCACAACTTTTTCAACGCATACAATTCAATCGCAGCGTTTGCATACATTTTATAATCTTAACCGACTTGGTATATAAAGGACATAGAATTGAAATAAATGGTGGATCTTTAAGTTATTTTCTTGCTTAAGAAATATTTGATTTAACTAATCTTACCTATTACCTTGAATAAAGGGGCGATGCAAAAAGGTAATGTTGCCAGCCTCTTGGGCAGGCTTCAGTCGGAAAAGTTTTAATTTTTATTGTACATAATACCTATGTAGTTGAAGTTTGTAGTTTTATAAATATCTATGTAAAAAATTGTAGTTATATAAATATCTATGTAAACAAAGATTCCTAATCTTGCTTTTGAAAACGGCCATCACAACTGCGGACTCCACATTCCCTATTCAATAAAATAGTGGAATGAAATCATGGCCCATCTAAATCCTGTGTATAAACGGTTGTGGCCCAGCGGGTGGTATCAGCCACTACCCACAGAGATGTCGCAAGCGCCGACAATTTCGTTACATTGGCCAACCTTACCTCATTTCACGTAGATTGTGAAGCCGATGCCTTCATTTGCTGAGAAAATGCGCTACATTTTGAACTAGGTTTTTATTAATAGAATTCTTTATGGAAATATAATGATGATTGAGAATTGAAAATTCTGTATTAATTCTGTATAACTTAAAATTATAGTACAGAAGAATTGAAATCTTAATTTCTGTAGATCAATTTAAATCACTCTTTCGAAAATGTACGATATTCATTGTAATTTTGGGTAGAATGACAGCATATTTATATTGCCCCTGAAAGTGTTATTAGTGTATAATAAACCAATAATTCTGTTACCAAAACACAATAAGAATCACATCACTTATACCTACAGTACAAACCCTACTTTCTAAACGACCGTTCAAAACATAATTTTATTTCGTCAATCCTCGGCGTATGCCTGGTGAATGGTTTGCTGACCCTTTGAACCCTGTACCATGACTCAAAGCTTTTACTTCTGCTAAAGGGTACTCGACTACATTTATGTATACCTAAATAAGTATTGAAAATTGAATTTTATACCAGACCTAGTGGTTTCCAGCGGCTTCAAACATATCGTAGGAGAATCACTTCTCGTAACCAGGGATAATAGAAAATTAGGTACCTTTAAACTATTTGTGTAGGTACCATTAAATTAAATTGCTTCAATAGTTTTGGTGAAAAATCGGAAATCTTCAGACAGAATGGAAGGACAGACACAGTTACTTTGGAGACTTACTTCGACTCATTTGTTATTTCGTCGAATAAGTACCTAAATAATAATGAAGCAAACAGAAAACTAAATTTACCTCAGTAAAATTAGTGAGACATATACATAGAGAGAACATACACAAACATGAATAGGTAGGTACTGTAGAACAGTTACAAAATTCTTAGTCCATAGGTTTATTTATTATATTTAATACCTGGCTGGACAATTATTTTAATGTGTTCCATGTGAAAGAATAGAATTAGGTTTTTTTATACCGAAGTTGTCACTTTGCCCTACGAGCTCGTACAATAAACGTCCAAATATCGCAATTAAGTGTTTCATTTGAGCAATCGAGAATGTCCCGGTCCTACAGTACCTACATACCGAACTCGTAAGTAAAAACATGCCTTCTAATTTAACATGACACTACTCCCATTAATTTGACGATAATTATCTATCAAGGCGTCATAACAATAACATTATCACAATTTCCATGGTAAAAGTGAGAAATACATAGAAAAGGTGAACACTCTCAGGGAAGTGGGAAGTGACAATGCAATGCTTTATTCTCATTAGCCATACTTTGTAGCTGACGTTGACGTAATTACAACTATTGTTATAATCATCTTTCCCGTTATAATTACGTGTAGTATAAATATGAAGTGGTATGTCGGGGGTTACCGCTGAAAGAATGATACCTAGAGGAATTTTTGACTTCATATTTTATTTTACTATATCATCATCAACATCATCATCTTCACGCCCTGTTCCCGAGTCATTTGGGGTCGGCGCAACATGTCTTTTTCTTCCATTCCTCTTTGTCAGATATCATACTTACATCCACTCCGTTCTGCTTCATGTCCTCTTTCAGGCAATCAATCCATCGATTCCTCGGTCTACCTCTGCCTCTCCATTCTTCCACATTCATACTTAGCAAAAATATTATAATCAAAAGTTTCTACTAAATTCATTTTAGAAGGATCTTGTTCTAGGAGTACCAATCTTTAACAGTTTGGTTTTGATTTGTTAGTTTAGTAACTGATCACGCCTACCGTAAGTTGCTTGGCCTACAAGAAGGCACCTGACCTACTTACCTTCCTTTTGACATCTCCGGTATCTTTCCTTTCTCTGTGGGCAGTACCTACCTTTTTTCGAAGCACTTGTCGCCTTAGATGAGTTTGTATAATAATTCTAAGAAAAACTATAAAAAAGTCATCATTAATGTAAAAATAAGGCATACCAGATAACTTATTATATGTCTAAATAAAGATCCGTGAAACGGATACCAAACCACAATAAAATTCATAATGAAACACTCCTCTGAAATATTTCAGTTCTTATCACAAACCGCCATAATACATATTTGGTAAAATTCTATTTTGTTTAATGTAACCAAGGAAAATTAATTATTAATTATCAAATTAATTTTGTTGGTACCTAAGTACAAATGTACTCTAATATACTCGGTCATGACTAAAAATAGATGTTTATTGAAGTACCTAATTATTTCTGTTTCTACCTACCTGTTTATGCAGAATAAAGGAAAATTGTTGATTAAACACAGTTTTTATTAGTTCCTTGAATTAGTGAGCAATTATTTTAAGCGTCTTAGAAGGAAAGAAAGTTAGCAAATTGTCAGGTCACCTTTTCTTTAATCTGTTATAGTTAAACATTGTTTTGTTTCTACCCAAAGGGTTAAAATACTACTAAAAAAACTGAATTTTGGGAAAACGGTGAAAGACTGAAAATTATCTTCTTATTCTTCCTCCTGCCCCGTTCCCAATTTTATTTGGGGTCGGCGCAATATGTCATTCTCTTCCATTTTCCAATGTCACTCGTCGTACTGACACTCACTCCCTTCCTATTCATGTCATCTTTCAGGCAATCCATACATCTTCATAATAAGAAAATGTTTCCATAATCTCAGATCAAAGTTTTACATCAATATTCAATTTTATACCCCTGAAAGACTATGGCTTTCCTAGGATTTTTACCCCTGTTTTCCCCTGTTTTCAGTTTTATTAAAACCGTCTAATAATGTGAAAAATATACGAGTACAACACTCAAGGAAAACAAATTAAGAATGGACAGGAAAAGTAAATATAACAAACATCTCATAACGGGAAAGAAACTTTCTGAAACATAAATAAATATACGTACCTAGTACCTCAGTAGGTAGGAATGGGTTTTTGAGTTAAGTTGACCGTGACAATGGCGGGATTTCCGCTCGTATATAAAGACTTGACATCCTCTCAACAAAGAAAATGCCTATTAGGTACTGCTATATTTCAAATGAATGTCTACTATAGATTGTTAAATACATAATGCAAGTACAAATTGAGATCGTCGACTATTTTAAAGTAATTTAATTACGAAAATATTTTTCTAATTAAATTGGTTTGACCATAGTGGGGTATGGGGTCGCCCGGGTAACTGGGTTGAGGAGGTCAAATAGGCAGTCGGTAGAACACTGATGATCAGCTGCATCTGGGTAGAATGGAAGCCGATCCCAACATATGTAGTTGGGAAAAGACAAGGCATAGATCAAAATGATTATTCTACTTATAAAGAAAGTAAAAAACCACTCATTGTTTTTTTGTATTAATAGAAAAGAAAAGAAGTACTGAATAGTACAATAAGCTTAGTTACCCAGTATAGTTCTAGATTACAAAACTTTCAATAGTGTTACAAAAGAGTACTTTCTCAAACGAATCTTATCTCTTAAACTATAACTCAGAGCTCTTTGCCTATTATTAATAGCGGTTAATATGTAACACTAACTTAGCGCCCGACTGATGAAAGATAACTTTATAAAGTGAAACATGATCCTTGTTAATATTATAACTTTAATGAAAGTCTGTCTATTAGAACTTCACGGATAATTTGAACGCGAGCAAACACTGAGCAATCGATATTTTTTAAAGGTTTTCTCAAAAATATTACGTGGTTATTTTACCTACTACGAAAACAAGATACACATTGGTACTATTCTTATACACCTAAGTTAAAATAAATATCTATGTTGATAGAATTTTCAAACTTTTTCTTACTTTTATTACTGACTATACATAATAAACCGTTTAAAAAGGGCTTCTTTCCCCTTTTGTGACTACTTCGTTTACAAATTACATAAAATATGTAGAATTCTATGTACAATCAGAAAGCCATTAAATAAAACAGTAAAAAAGCCAACTTCTTCTCCTATTGGAGATATTTTTACCATGCCTACAGTAATAAACCTACAATATCATTAGCTAAGCTACCTTGTATTCACCATTTTCACTAAATTACCAACTTACGACACAAATACTAAAGAAATAACTTTATCTTCATGTTAAGTTTATATCTCATTGTAAATTTGGAGGTAGATTTCAGTTACATAGTTCATACTTAAATAGATTCTATATTTATTAAGTATTGTCTACGCTGTGCCTACGTGTGAAGGTTTTTAACGCTAGAAGGTATCGTTTTAAATGTATAATTGATAATTCATAATTCTGAAAGTAAATAGTAATACAGAGCCACAATTTTGAATTTAAATGTCACACTTTAGTCTTGTCTATCTTTAGTCTAGTCTTATCTACAACAAACAATACAAAATATAGCTTACTTTTACTGTTACAGCCTTTTTATCGTCCCACTGCTGGGCACAGGCCTCCTCTCATACGGAGAAGGATTAAGCATTAATCACCACGCTTGCTCAATGCGGGTTGGTGATTTCAGACAATATAGTCCAGGTTTCCTCTTAATGTTTTCCAAATAGCTTAATCTGAATTATTCGTCTCTATTATCTTAGTACTTTCTTAATTTACTTATTTATGTTTTTACTGGAAGTGTTGAAATATAATTCGTTTTCTTGCAACGGAAATCAGAAAAAAAACCTAAAGTTACTGAAACCCGCTTTCTAATGAAACATCAAAAGAAAATATAAATAAATGATCAATACCGAGTATTGAAAACCAAAGACGTTCTAGTATGACGAAATAGCAACACTCTCGCGTCCACGTATTCTAAGAAATTGATTATTTTCGTACAAAAATAGGGCATGGCAATATACGCAACGAGTAAAAATAAATAAATGAACCATCTGCTGTATGCACTTACGTCATTTTTAATGAAGAATATGTTCTGGAGAAGAATTAGCTATATTAAACATGATTCTTCATGAGTTGCCATATGATCTACCTCTCATATTATCAATACTTCTTGATTGAACCGCTTACCAAAATGCATACTCGCTGAAATAGATGACTTCAATTTTGTAAGTACCTATGTATATCCTTTTGTCACAAGTATGGATTTCAACCTTAATTCATTTTCTTTTCCAAATCGAATGAACTTGCTAAGCATAACAAATATTAAATTTTCACGCTTTCAATGTACTATGCGTCTACACTTCTCACAGTCGCCCTTCATCACCAACAAAGCAATTCTGCCATAACCCACGACATATTTCATCACAATCACAAGCAAGGGCATTCTACGAAAACTGAGCAGTTCCCAAGATGCAATACACAAAACATTTCTTTTAATAGTGATGATTTCATAATCCTACATAGTACTGTACTAGTCTATCAGTCTTAACCTTGCGTGGTGACCACATGTTGTCGAAATGGTCCGTTTTTTGTGACATTGTACATAATGTGGGAACCTAGTCGGTAGGTACCTTAGGAAGTCATGCATCAACAAACTGAGGTCATATTATCTAACCGCAATTGTTAGATATCATTTGTTTGTAAAAAATGCTTTATATTAATCATTTGGTATCGCCTTGGGCGACGGAAAAGTGTTGGTAAACCCTGGCACAGATTTGCGCTTTCTTGTATTATTGGCAAGTATTTGTGTTTAAATCATAAATAAACCTGGGATATTACTTCATTGTCTATAAAGTCTATCACATAAATCGCGTGTAATGCATATCTAAAATTAAGTAGCTATTACACGGAGTCATTCTGTAAGTGCGCTTATGGAAGTCGACGTCACTCCACGTCATGACAAATTAGAGATTTTATTAGCAAGCCAAACAAAGGCATGCGATTTGTTTCAATAAGACAACGTTAGTCTTGCGATTTTCTCATCTTAATGATTGCACAATATACAATCTTGTATGTTGTTAGTAACAAATTCAACGGAAGTATTTGTTAGACCCAATGTGTGTCGCGTCTTGAGAACTAGTCTCGTCACATTGTCTTACAAATTCGTCTCACAGTATTTTAGGAAGTCGCAGTGTGACGTGTGAAATGTTATGTTGTATCAATAATCAATATTGTTTACGTTATTGTTTGTATCCGACATCTACTGGCCGGTTCCCACCGCAGTGTGCGATCAAACTCGACATAACAAAATAAATATTCAACACTTTGTGACTATAAACAAAGTGGTCGAGTTGTTCCTGAGCGCGGTACTGTTGGTAAACAAATCTTAACATACAAATTATTCAATAAATAATGAAATATTTTGTATTTATCAAAGCTTCGAGAATTGAAATATTGTTAAAATTTATTTTCAGAATAATAAGTAAAGTTATTTCTAATTTAATTAGACATATCCTTGTTTACGAAAATCCTAGGATATCTGAAACGAATGAACAAATAAGGTATTTGTGTTTCGGTTTTAATTGGCGGATAATGAAGACTGCAAGAATTAAAATTAATTAACATGAAAAGCAATTATAAATCTATAGATCTCGGCGGTTTAAAACCAGGATTTCCTGTTTGTTACTTCTTCACAATTAGGTACATTTACTATAGTTGCTAATGAAATAACTAATATTATACCTTTTATGAACACGTATACATTTTCCTTGTTCTCTGTTATTTCAACAGCTATGTTATTTCCATTCCTTATATTGTTATTTTTAGCGATTCTGAAATTTTGTCCTCTCAGACAATAATTGGTATACTTGCCAACCGCATTTGTTTTATCAATTTAATTTAATGAGTATTTGCTCGCTGTTTCAATAGAATTTTCGAGGAAATAATATTTGTTTTCCTATCATAATTTACGTTGGAGTTTACCTAAAACAAGTAGGATACATGCACACAAAAGCAGGTACAGGAATTCGGTCGGAATTTAGTTTTAATCCGTTTTCAGTTTGTGTTATTTTTCCTTGACTTTCGATGTGTTCGTGATTTCTACCACGTATACGTTTGTTTAGGGAGATCCCGTTCCCAATCTGAGTAAAGTACCGGATGAATAAAAAAATACTATTCTTTTGTTTTATTTGCTATCGTTACTGAGCTAGTTACCCACAACGCCAGCAGGGACACGTTATGTAGAACGTAAGTGATCTGTCAGTACAAGATTATTAATTATTTTTACAAGCATCCAATTGTCCTGTACACGCTAGGCCAGTAAAATTAATTGGTAACAAAATGTGAGTATGGACCATGGAGAACAAAATTACAAGAGGAGATGTCATAACGCATCTCTTAAGATAGTAGACCGCCAAAATACCTACGGGTTTTCGGGGGTCAAGGAACATTACTAGCTCCGCCCTTATACGCCTTCTTTGGAACCCGCCTATTATTTTCAAAATAAAATCAATCAACACCAATTTTAGATTTGACAAGGAATCCGAGAGACTAATTAGTTCCAGTAACTGATCACGCCCACCGTACGTTACTTGACCTACATGATGGCGCCTGACCTACCTTCCTTATGGCATCTCCTTTCATCTTTCTTTCTTCCGTGGCACGAACATACAACGCACAATACACTGTATGTCCGTAAATATGGAACATTTTCTAATTTGTCAGAACATTTTTAAATTAGTGCCTTATATGTATGTACTGGCATCCTCTTTATATTTTAATAGAGTTACAATCAAGCCATAATAGTTTTTTGTTTTATGAGCCATAATAATTTCACGACAATTTGTTTCTTTTAAGGTTATTATGGTTGTCATTCTACTAACTGGGTACATTTTAATTTAAAGTTTATGAATGGGTGTAAATAATAACTCCATCAAAGGATATGAATTTATAATTTTTAATGTTTTTTTTTATAATTTTCGGTATAGTAAGCAATGACTAGCTGTTCTTGCTATCAACATAACTACAGTTAAAGTCTATTCAAACTTGACCATTTTTTTTATATATAGATCATCTTTCCCCGTATGGAATGTATTCTACTTTTGCCAAAAATGAGGTCACTTATTTTCTCTACATATTTTTATTTCTACTGGCCTCTATAAAATCTTATTCGATATATGAAAACTTCAAATATTAGAACATAACGAAAAATTCTAGAAGTAAGTATCTATTTAGGTGTCAGATATTGTTTTTTTTATTGTTTAGGTACTGCTATCTACTTTTAACCAGCTGCCACATTTTCGGACAGTCCTTCCCTACAAGCCGTAAGTAAACCATGACACGGTTCACATACATATTTCATTCACAATATTCCTCGTACTAAACCTTATAAACAAATCTGGCCTATTAACGTATGTAGACTAAACTCTCACAGCTGCAGCGTAGGGTTAAACAAAATAAACAGATAGTGAGTAGACAATGAAAGCAGTTGTGGGTTAATTGTTCATTTCTCTTGTGGTATTTAGGGCAAGCGATTTAAGGCTGAATTAATAATTAGATACAAGTTGACCCATTTTTTTGTCATCGTAGTGTAATTTTACGAAAATATATGTCCTTTAATGATAAAAAAAGCAAAATATTAAGTATCTGGTTTAACTTTCTTTACATTAATTAGTACATAGAACAAAGTAATACACTTCCGGGTTATTGTTTATTAAATTATCTACTTTTCTATAAACTTACCTACTTATTTTGTTCAACCAACTTTTCAGCGCAGCAATCTCCTACACGAGTTACAAAATACCAAGTCCTGCTGTCAATACCTTCGCGGAAACATCCCAACATTAAGTTGAAGTAAAACGAAAGACGGGACAGTACCCAAAAAAAAAAACCAAAAGAAAAAACAGCGACACACAAAAAAAGCTTGCCAAAAATATCCTCTTATCTCATTGTTGCAAAACGTTTCATAAACAAAACACCTGTTTTTGTTCTTACGATACAGTTACTACGATGTTTACTATACGCTATCGGACGATAAGATAAACGTTTTACAGTATTGAGAAAGTACGCGTTTCACTTGTAGGCGATTTACGCACGACACCGGGAACCGCCGCGGACGGCGGTAGCGGCTTACCGCATAACCGCACATTTTTGAACATCTCATATAGGACTGGCTAATTTCCCGCGGTTTCAGGCGCGTCCCGTAGAAACTGGGCAGTAGTACCGGGATCAAATATGTTACTAGGGAAGAGTGCAGCTTTCCAACAGTGCAAGATTTTTTTCAAATTGGTACAGTAGTTTCGGAGCCCTTAGGGTGCAAGAAAACCAATAAAAAATATTCCCCTTAGTAGCTTGGAGCCTTATATGCCAAGAGCGGACGAACCATGTCGTTTTTCTCCTGAAAAAGCGAATATGGAAAGTAAATCGCTCGACCGATCTATGGATGTGAATGGTTCGAGCGATTTCATAGAAGCTAATACAACATAAGGTCAATTTCACCGCTCACCGCGGCGGTGTGCGGTGCCGTGTGTAAACTACCTTAAACCCGAAGATAAGACAATAGTTCCGAAGATAGGGACTGTTTGATAAAATAAAGATAATGTTTTATTCTGCGATATTTTTAATTTTATATTACGATAGTATTATCAAGATTATGTTCCTTGATAAATCTAGATTTGAACGTTTCGACTTTAGAATTTCAGATAGTAGATGGAAAATTTAAAAAGTAGGTACATTCACACCACGTGTAAGTAAAAGATTTGCAATAGCGTTATATTTATTATTATACCTATGTTTTTGTTTATAGCTAATCTAAATATTGGGGGAATCCACTTATTTCCCTTGACCAATTTTGTCTTTTTATTTATTTTTATAACAGCAACCAAATTAGAAAAACCTTATTCAGTACTTTAGCTTATCTCATATAAATTGTATTTTTTATGTGGCTGAAAAAGTTGAATTATGATAAAAGGTACTTGACTAATTGATTGCTATAGAAGGATTTTCTAAATACCATTCTTAAGACTTTACTTGGAGAACTATTTACATATCCAAATTATCTTTTAGCTACAGCCCGAAATAAACATGTTCCGCATTGGATAATATAAGTAGGTAACTAAATTTAAAATATTATATCTACCTATCGTATTAAGATTTCATATCATCTTTTACGGCTTATAACGTCTATGTCTATGAATAGTAAGTACCTACTAGATAGAAGAAAATGTTTTCAATCGCCAAGGGCAAACGCTTACTTTTACACAATATTGGTGTAACTAAGAAATGCCTAATTCACAAAGAAAAAATAACAGCGACAACTTAAAAAAAACTATTAGATAAATACACTAGAAAGAGCCAAATTCCATTTTTTACCGAACCTTCTACATAATACCTACTCAAAGAACGCTCCATTATTTGTCTCGTAGCCACAAACTACATAAGTAAGTACATACACAAGTAAGTAGGTACATCTAGCACATGTCTGGTATAATAACAAAGTCGACCATGAGTCGTCCTCAAAACGCCTCCTCAGGCGCCCGAATGTGACGCCGACAAAAAATCGCTTCGCAAAAACTACATAAACAATAAAAAAGTGCTACAAATGTATGAAATATTCAAAGATGGTTGGATTGCTTACAATGGGTGCCGTGTGAGCTGTAAACGATAGGTAACCCAACCATGTTAAAGAACACAGCCTTTCCCATATTTTCGTATAGGATCCCATAGAATGTCGGCACATCGCAAATTGGTCATGTAATACTGGTGTAGAAAAAATGGTCGGTGAGATCAGCGGTTCGACCTTGAGTATGCACGCGGGAAACGCGCGTATGACATTGGCCGTTGGTGAATTATTTTCTAGCTTCACTATTTGCTGCTAAAATCAGTTAAAAAAAATTGATAGCTAGGATGTTAAATTACAAATACATGGGCAAATTTAAAAAAATGTGCTAGCTAGGATGTTAAATCGGGACAACATTGGCCAACAAATACAGCGCAATAGTTTATTTTTACATATCGAAGTAAATTAACCGTAATAATAAAATTTCCTTAAATATACTTATCCATCAAAAATAATATGTTATGTAATAATCAAAGACCGCAAAACCAATGGAAAGGAAAACCGCATTTCACTTATAAATTCAACTTGTAATCGCACCCATAACGGAAATATTTGCTATGAAATTATAAATGAAAACACTTAGGTAATTTAATTTATTATTTTACCTCATAATGTACCATTATTGTCACATTACTACGCCGCAATAATATAACGACGGAAATTATGAATAGGTATTTGAATAGTTTGACGTATGAATCATAAAAATTGGCCTAGGCTTTTATCCTGTGTAGTGCTTCAAACAAACATACGTAGATAGACTGATAAACTTACCCTCTTTTCTTCTAGTCGGGTGGAAAACAATATAAATAATTGTTAGTAGCCAATCCTCTATAACCGTAGTGCATCAGAGAGAACGAATTTCGCGATACAGTCTCGTCTCGTTTCCTGCTTTACGAACATGCATACACACAAACATGCATACATACAAACACGCCGATTAGTGCGCAAAAAACGCTAATTAACTGACTATCGTGTCGGTTTTCGTTTATCACCTTGCTTGAGCTACCTTTGTTTTGGAAACACGTAAGCACATTTTAAAAGTCACTGTAAGAAAAGGTATCTAGTTGCTTCCCTACTACAAAAACAAGAAAAGTTTTGTAAGAGAGTGTCTACTACACTCTCTTACAAAACTTTTGTTGTAAGTAAGAAGCTACAATATTAGGATAGGTTATCTACAAAGACAAGAATACTTCATTGATTCATAGGTGATATATCACATCCGAGGTATTTTTGAAGTTGTTAAATTGTCCAGTTCTAAATGATCTGGTGAAATGAGCATTTTCCTGACTATTACTTATCTATTTTCATTTCTATCAGAATTCTATCTTGTGTATCAATCGGAGACATAATAGTCGTTTAATATTAAAATGGAATTCCTCAGTAAAATAACTACAGATCTATCAGCACCGAAAACTATTTCACACCTACCTTTTATGAACGTTCGCGAATTTCGCAACCCAACTCAAACATTAGAATACTGAGCTCATTCTCACAAAAACAATAAAATTGACTTTTATAAATCAGAAAAAACATTTTCCACATTATAACCATATCGTTGTCACGTTGTTGGATACCACGTGAGTCAGGATTATCTATACTTCAATCCAAACTAATATTATAAATGCGAAAGTAACTCTGTCTGTCTGTCTGTCTGTCTGTCTGTCTTTCTGTCTGTCTGTCTGTCTTTTCTTCACGCCTAAACTACTGAACCGATTTGTGTGAAATTTGGTACAGACATAGTTTGAAACTTGAGAAAGGACATAGGATAGTTTTTATTACAAAAAAAAATAAAAATAAAATTATTCCGGACATATAGCGCCATCTACTGGTCAAATCGAAAATCTGCTGGTAGTCACTATTCCACGCGAACGAAGTTGCGGGCAAAAGCTAGTACTAATATAATAAAGGGGATACATTTGTTTGTTTGTAGGCTAAAGGCTCCATCACTACTGGATCGATTTGAAAAAGTCTTTCACCGGGGGAAAGCTACACTATTCTCTACTAACATAGACTAACATTTTATCTACAATTATATACTAAAAGAGGAAAAAAAAATGTTGTTTTTTTTTGTACCATAGGCTTCGATAGTACTGAACCGATTTGAAAAATTCTTTCACTGCTGGGAAGCTACACAATCTGTGCTGAACATGGGCTGTAAATTATCCGGGTACGGGCAGTAGTTCTTTCAGAACGCGAGTGAAACCGGGGGAAAACAGCTAGTATGTTATAAACCGATAATGGCTTCCTCTCGGCACTTTAAATCGTGGAACTTTCCTACAATGTGCATTTTATTCACATTTCGATATAACATATCCTGTAAGTTGAGATAACTTAACATGATTATGTTAAACTATCCTCGTTGACGCATTACTTCACGCTGTGGTAATATTTGGTGTGTTTTAGTAACTGGTTTACGGTTAGGTATCTGTTGTTTTGAGTATTAGAGATAAGAATTTGATGTGACTTCTATGGGCTATGTCTTCTATCTCTAATTGCAAAGCTAAAGATAGATAGAAAATGGGAACGGCAGTTAATGGATAGCAAAATCGATTGAATTATTTTTAGCTCTCGGCATAATTTTCTCTATCGATTAAATCTGCCAATAAATTCACTTCTCGTCAATTTTCATAGGAATACGTAGGTATAGGGAGTTTATACGGATGGTATAAGGAACATCATAGCATGAGTACTCCCTTAAAGGGAGTAAGTATTAAGTGAGTTCATAGGGAGAGTATACCCATAAAGGAGTGTAAAAGCAAGTAGGTACGTAAGGGAGTGGGTAATACAAGAGAATATATAGGAGGAGTACATTGGTATAAACAAATTGAGGAGGTACATATGACACGCCTATTTATGAATGCAACACGCCGATAAATATGCCATTGATATTCAAAATACCCTATCGCTTATACAATACCTATAAATAAATATAGTAGGTATTGTCGACTATACCTACCAAGTCGATCCTTGTAAAACACTGGTATAAGCTGCATCGGGTTGGACTGGTAGCCGACCCCTACATAGTTGGGAAAAGGCTAGGTAGATGATGACTGATGGCTTAAAATAACGGAGACGCAACATTCTATTGAAACTTTTGTGCACGTAAGCCGCAGGGGCGCAGGGGATCCAAGGTTCGCTTCCAGGATTGGTGAATGAAAATTGCTTTCTCATTTTTCTATAGGTACAAATTGTTTATAGGTACATCACAGCGACAGGTAATGATGAATCGGGAAACCATGTAACATGGTGGAACTTATCTCTAAATATTCATATGGCTTACTTTACCTACGTAAAGACAAGAAGATCCGGTTCCCAAACTATCAGACGATTCTTTTCAATTTAGATAGACATAGTTCAAGTTTATTTTATCTAAAGCCGAGGCCGAAAGCCGAGGACGACCTAGAGCAATACGATAGATAGTAGCACCAAAACAAAGAATGTTATAACACTCCTTGACTTATCTGTGAACTGTTATTTAAAACTTGGTTAATCCATTCAGACACTGTGAATTTACTTTAAAACAACATTATTTATAATTACATATAATTGCCTAATGTTTCAAAATTAAGTGACGTACCTAATCGTGACAAGGGTAAAGACAATTTCGGGGATGTTTTCAGACATCCACAAAAATAGCTTTTAGAATTATATGCCTTTTTCCTACTAAAGGTAGTTAGTTATACTTAAGAGTGCCAGAAATAGATTTATAAAGAGATTCTGATAAACAAAGGATCATTAAAAATAACATCCACCTAACACGGAATGATTGATAGAAAACTTGAAAAAGGTGGCGTGGGCAGCTATGCGGAAGCGCAGAAGCTGGTTGTGTAGACTAACTTTGAAGAAGTTGCTGTATTTATGCATCCTACATTATACAAGTGTACTACTGGACTACAACTGGCCTTCAAAAAGTGCCGTTTTGCAGCCAAGTTTGAATAACCGGTTTTTGATTTTGATTTCATGTAAATAATATTTAATCTGTAAAAAGAAAGCAACATTAACAACACAAAAGAAAACAAAGTTTTTCTTTCTCCGAGGTTCTCACAAAAATGCATACATTGCATCTCTAACCAAACACTCCCATGTAATTCACTCCCACTTATATACCTACATATTATCTACAATAGCACGTTAACGACAACATTCCTATCAGCCTATCAAAATATTCAGAACACTAGTTATTTATGCAGTTTTTCTTCTTCCCTGTAAGACTGATATCTCTTCAAATATTAACTGAAACAAATCTCAATTTTCTAACACTTCGGCCTATATAACTTCGCTCGCTTCTCACGAGGTACAATCGGGCCATATACCGTTCAATTGAGGCGATCACGTGGCTCAATGGGAAACACTACCTAGCTATCATTTACAACAAAGTTAATTAACACTTGTAACCGTATCCAAGGCAATGGTGTGGGGAATTCTATTATTTTGTAGCTTTTTAGGGTTCCGTAGCCAAAATGGCAAAAACGGAACCCTTATAGTTTCGTCATGTCCGTCTGTCCGTCTGTCCGTCTGTCCGTCTGTCACAGCCGATTTACTCGGAAACTATAAGTACTACAGTGATGAAATTTGATGGGAATATGTGTTGTATGAACCGCTACAAAAATATGACACTAAATAGTAAAAAAAAGAATTGGGGGTGGGGCCCCCCATACATGTAACTGAGGGATGAAATTTTTTTTTTCGATGTACATACCCGTGTGGGGTATCAATGGAAAGGTCTTTTAAAATGATATAAAGTTTTTTAAAAAACATTTTTCTTAAAGTGAACGGTTTTTGAGATATCAGCTCTCAAAGTCGTAAAAAGTATGTCCCCCCCCCTCTATTTTTATAACTACGGGGTATAAAATTCTAAAAAAAATAGAGGTGATGCATGCTAATTAACTCTTTCAACGATTTTTGGTTTGATCAAAGTATCTCTTATAGTTTTTGAGATAGGTTGATTTAACTGTAATTTACGGAACCCTTCGTGCACGAGTCCGACTCGCACTTGGCCGGTTTTTATATAAACTATTTTTAGTAGTTTTTTTTTATTTTGGTTTACCAACTTTGTTTTCTTGATAGTTTTAAAGGTGGGAAGTTCACACTTTCTTTTTAATTGGTGCCTACTTATTCAGTATTCAAAAACAAAAAAATATATATTCAATTCAGGGGTATTCCATGTAAAATGCATTCATTTTAATGAATTACCTGAAAAAATACATTTTTCGCTATGTCAAAGTAGGGAAAGCTTTTCAAAATATAATCAGTAGCTTGTTCAAAAAAGTTGAAAGTTAAAAGTATCGGTAAAACCTTTTATAAAATAAAAATAATTTCGAACATAACACATTCATATAAAAAGGTTCTGTTATCAAACACACAAAAATATTTCGGTCAGACGACCGCTGATTAGTCTGTCTATACTCTTTTATATTATTTTTATAACACAAAAATATTAATACGTTATTTATATTTAGTAAAAAAAAAATTAATGAAAACAATTTTGGATTTTTCATTTTTATCACTACAGACCAGTAATACGGTTTCCGCTTGCGTAACACCCGAATCTGAACGATAGTCAATTCGATTCCCGACGGGGTTATCTAAGTGTCGTAACACACTATCTACAAATCAAGGTTGTGACACATTTTCTTTAAACTATGTTATCGGCGAGTTCTCAGTAGGTATTGTACGATATTTACTTTGAGAGATGATTATTTTTAGATAGATATTTTTTTGAAGTATTTATTTTTACGATGCGTTTTTGTTTGTCTGTTATTTTTGCGTTGGTAAATGCGTAAAAACAGCATTTAGATAAGGCTTGATTAATGATTTGCATTACGTGATAGTGGCGATTCCTACAAAAATAAAATTACCTATATGGTATGTAAATTACAGGTACCTGTTTGTATCTTTGTAAGGTTTTAGAAGCTTGACACTTTTGCAGAACAATTTTATTTATCATAATAAAATAATTTTAATTTAGAAAAGTTAGATTAACTGACGCCCTGTTTATAGGCAAAATCTCTAAAAACACCTGAACATTATCATCATCATCATATCAGACTTTTTAATGTCCCACAGAATGGCACAGTCCTCTTCTCATACAAACGTTAACCACCCCACTTGCTTATACAACTTGGTGATTTTCACCAAAAAAGCGGTCTTTAATTACATAGGTCTCAATCGTGATGAAAATGTCAACCAAACTTCATGCATTCTTGCCCAATCTCCTTTTATATTTAATATTATTAAGACCAAAACATCTAAGCTTATCCGTACCAATTACATATAATCATACGAAACTAGGTCACATGCATTAGAAAGAGTAAGAATCTCGCGATAAGCAAAGGGGTTATCAAATTAACTTGCTGCTCTATATTTTACTATATAGAAATGCGAGGAAACACCGTTTTTGAGATTACAAATAATACAAGTCGTTGTTTAAATTGTAGTAGCGATAGTGGTTAGCTAATATGTGTTTAATACTTACTTATTATAGTGCATTATGTGTAACTAGCTGGTGCCCGCGACTTCGTCTGCGCAGGTTTAGTATTTCGAACAATATGTTTACAAATTGTAGCCTATGTGTTATTCTGATGTATAAGCTATATTATTGTAAAGTTTCATTAAAATCCATTCAGTAGTTTTTGCGTGAAAGAGTAACAAACATCCATACATCCATACATCCATACATACAAACTTTCGCGTTTATAATATTAGTAGGATAGTTACTACAGTTTCCCTCTTTTTGCGAGTTTCTTAGATACTTACTTCCCGTATATTTTTTGTGATGAGAAATCATCAAATAAACTTAACTGACTAAAACATACCATGTTCCTTCTTAAGCTCTATATGTATGGGCCACGGTAACTCTTTCGAACAGTCCCGCAGCCCCGCACCTTGCCTGGATTTTATTTCTATGTTGAAGCTTTATTACAGCCGAGTACCTACACAATCAAAATCGGATAAGTAAAGTAACGAGAAAGAATAAAGTTTTTATTCTTTCACACAGCCGAGCTTGTACATTTGATATTATTGGGGTGATTAGCCGCAACCCAATTACTTTTATTCTACTGATATCCTACTTCGGCTGTGCAGTTTTTGTGTAGAGCAGTTCAATGACCTTTGGCTTCACAAATTTGTTTTCCTCGTTAACTATTAGCTGCCGAATTTATGTCGAGACGAACTAACCAATTGTTAAATTCTCATAGAATCCATATATTCTTTTGTGAGTATACATATAATATTAACTATTTCGAAGTTTAACAGAAATTTTATTTATTTTCATTATGTTTAAGTGATTGAACAATATAATTACAAATCGCAGCTGGTAGTCACATACGAGCATTGTCATCGTTACGAGATGACACTTCAAGGGTAGGTAGGTACCTACTTTAAAGCCAAAAGTAGGTATACCGTCATAGTTAACTCATAATTATATTAGTCATGGATCTATGATGTTAATACCTACTTTCATTATAATAATGATACGTCAGTTCTATATGAAAATTCATAGAAGGATTTTCAAGTAAACGCAAAGTCACTCCTGTAATTTGTTTTTCTCATTTTCGAATTTATTTAAGACTATAATTTGATTGGTCCACATTGCTCATTTGTTTAAGAATAGTTTTTTTTTTTTATTCAAATAGGTACTCGCAGTAGGTAGTAGTACCACTCCACTGATGGTTCGTCATGATTTGGTCGAATCTGGAACAAACGTGCCTGGTAAATAAGTAACCTATCCAGTCCGGAAGACTCCTAAGTGGTAGCTATATGGAAACCCATTCTGGCAGGGTATTCCACTCCTTCGTCACTTTTCCTCTCTAAAAATACAATAACTTTATTTACTGCGTTTACTGTTTAGGTATACGATATTTTGATTTTCTGTTTAACTTTTTGAGATACATTTCTTAATATATTCTTGACCTATATTTGTACTTTCAACTATCAATCTAATAAAGGAAGCTTTAAACCTTCTCTCATAAAAAACACAATCGGACCATCATTACATCGTTGGCCACGTGCGTAGTGATATTCAATACTGCGCCCGCCGTATCTAGAGTTACGTAACTTAACGCCTACTTTCAATGTCGAGCCCGTGAGCATTATATGCACTACTATTTGTTTTCTTCAATAATAACAATCGACACTAGTGTACAACGAAAATATAGCACGAAAATCGTGCACGGTAATAAGGAGCTTAGGTTCGGGAAATAGATGTTAGTTTTCAGTGACAATTCTGGGTGGCGGGTCTAAATTTTTTGGGTTGATTTTAATTAAGAAAGCACTGACTTGATGGTTAATATTTCGACAGTGATAGTAGAAGATTCTAAGAAATACTTTTGTAGGTCATAGAGGTCAAGAGCGAAACTGAAATAACTGATTAAAACTGAAGGATGATTGTTTAGTAAAGCTTTTAAAATGTTTTCGAATAGGTATTACCAGAATCTACAGACATAATTTTTTCTATTCAATCAAGCGCTCATAGTGATTGTAGAAACTCTATTCAGCCAATGTCACACGTTTCTCCTTTGAAAAAGGTTGTAATTAAGCCTATTAAAACTAGTTGAAGCTTCATTAATAATCATCAGACTGTCTGTCGCTCATAGGCAAAGTTCATGACTTTCAAGGTGTAGAAAGGACTAATATTGTATTAATAAAAAAATAATTGTTTATGAAGTATCTAATTGTTCGTGAATGCTTTCAAATATTGGCCTAGCCAAAGTATTGAAAATTGTAAAATTTTAACTAAAATATTTTGTTAAGAAAGATCAGGATTTGTCCGATTAATGCATTAAGCTAGTCTTCAACTAGACGCAAGTTTTGATGGTCAAAACATTTTAAGACTACTTGATGTAGGGAAAGTCAAAGAATAAGTCTACTCAAAATTATAAATAGTTCCCTCCGAATACGGCACATTCTTTTAGGTACCAAAGACTGGTTAACACGCGATTATTTTGTTTTTTTAGAGACCTATTTTCAGAACCCAAAGCGATAAGCTCATACTGGGAGGTGCTTATGATAAAAAAGAAGCTGTGATTGGCGTTCACACTTTCCTATTATTATTCATAGCCGTCTGATAGGCCGTTATCGCTTACAGGAAAATTTGTGAACCACGGAAAATAATATTATCAGAAACCGTGGTTGTAAATACACCATATTTGGGGGGCAATAAAATATTGGTCGATCAAATACTTTATTGGCATAAAATAAAGGCTTTGTTTGTTACATTTGTGTAATTAAATTATGCGTGAAATTATATTTTACATATTAAGTTTGAGGAAGCAATAATAATGCGTTCAGACCAATTTCAAATCAGCCAATAGCGCAGGTCATGTAGTATTTTTCCTTCACACTCGTAGCTCCATGGGATGACAAACCAACACGACCGGGAAGAGATCAGGCGCAGGACCGACATCACCAAATTCCGGACTCCGTACAGCTTTGAGACTGCTTCAGAAACCCACAAAGCGATGTCGGCCCGACCGGAATTATGTAAAGGAATCAATTCCGAGACATTGAGTGTATCACTATCACTGTATTTATAAATAGAAAAGTGACTCGGATTAAGTATGTGTACCAAAATGTGTCAGAGTTTATTTATTTGAAAGTCATACTAGATTAGTACGAAATCGCGACGGACTATCAATGAAAAACAGTCGGCGCGTGCGTGCGTGCCTTGTAGGTGACGATAATAATTTAAGATAAAAAATTTAGTACTTAAAATATAGATACCTATTACTTTCGTTTATTCTAGGTTTATCGAAAAACAAGGTCATGCTATTTTTAAACCAATAACAATTGTATTTTAATTAAGCTAAAAATAGTAGTCTTACTTATTCAGTCACGTAGGTAAATCGGGCTCGACTGAAAAATAGTATTTTTTTTACTCTGAATAATTTAAATAGATACTTCAGGAATAAGAGGTTTGGATTAGAATAAGAAATGAATTCACATATAATAATATCTTAGTGGTATAAAACGAATTGCATTACAATTAATAATTTTAATGACAAACACTCAACTAATTCGACACTGGAGCTCACAACTGCATAACAAATAGCCAACAATCATGCATATTTATGTTTCAATTAAAACAGGTACAATTAACACTATCCTATCTCTAGGGATCGGTTACATCTGACAGCACTCCTGTCACACTGACATAAGGAAACGTCACGTTGACAGCAAAAACCAGAAACAAATTAGCGTTGACAGCACCAAAATGTCATGCAACTTCATCTCAATCCAAGCGATAGATATAGTAAACCAGTTAATTCTAGATCTTTTCATTGATAATATAATTAAATTGTGTCATTTAAATTGGACACGGTGGAGTGAGAATATTTTTAAATAACTTTACACATTTAGCGTTGTCAATACGGTACACAATGATCGTTTTGCATGGAATATCGATAATTCATCTGTGGAATACCATGACCAAGTAGAGATTGCAGCAGTAACTTGTCTTTGCGTCAGCCGGAACTAAATTATAGACATGTTTAGACCAGCGTTTGAGCGATTGGCTTCTATAAACGTTGATCAATGAGCCAGATTCATATTACACTATGTTTGTCTGGAGAAATTGTATGATGGACTGATAACAACAAAAAAAATACTGTGTTTTATTCAGAAATCAATCAATCCTGAAAATAAAAAGATGCAGATTTTTTTATTTTCAGGATTGATTGATTACTGAATCAATGGTAATCATTAGTTAACAAAAAATAGAACTATGATAATAAAGATAACTAAACCAGACGAAAGAAAGGCCAACCATAACCTACATCAAATTAAGTTAAACAACATAAATAACACCCCAATAGGTACGTGCGAAATTAACAGCCTGATTGACACTGCAATAAAACCGACTATTGAAACCGTTAACATTCCGTGACCCATTTAAAATGTTACCAAATCCAAACAACAATGAAGGATCAATCATCGACAAACGTCGTGGCGACAACAAAATAACAGCCCGAATGGCAGCGATCCAAATATTGTATCGAACAATCGATATGTTTAAATTAGGTAATGTTGGGCACACGGAGGAAGGAAAGAACGGAGATGCCGTAAGGAAGGTAGGACAGGTGTCTTCTTGTAGGTCAAAGTAACGTACGGTAGGCGTGATTGTGAGATCAAAAGCCATCCGTCAAAGATTGGTCTTGATTGATTGGTGATTTTAAATTTGAAAACAATGGGCAGGTTCCATAGAAGGCATGTTATGGTGGAACTAGTAACGTTCCTCTTCCTCCGAACACCCGCGTCTTAGCTCGCAACTTTCTTAGAAAATTTTGCATTATGACATCTCCACTACTCGTTTTGTTCTCCGTGGTTGGGCACAAGTAACATTGCTTGCTGGAGTCACGTAGAAAGTGAACGGAATTTATTCGCTTTGGTCTTTGACATGAGTTGTGTGAACTTTCTGTTACGACATTGCAATCCCTGTAAACAAGAAACGATTCGTTTTGCTTATGGATGGTAGCTTTTTGGCCTTACTGTATGAATATTATGTCAGTAACCTAAACTTTTATTCATTGTAGTCTATCTGTTATCATGCTTAGTAGTATATTTATGTAGATCTGTTTATAATTTTGACGAGTTTTGTCAAACCTGCATCCTACTCACAAATTTTCTAAAATTAGCAGTACCTACCGACAGGAAAGAAAAATTTTGCACTCATGCCACTGCATATGGAGTATCATGATTAATCGCTCAACAAGACAAATACTTACTTAAATTATTAGAGTGCTTAGCACTTGCTTCATCGAAAGTACTTTTACTAATCAGCCGACCTCGTAAATTGCACTAATCAACGTTAACCGATGCACTTTCTATTTAGCTATTTTCGCTCTCCAGTGTTTACAAATTATGTCGTCATCGTCACGGTTTATCATCATTTCAAGCTATTGTCAGATTAAGAACATTTGGCCATAAAATAAAAAAAACACATAAATAAAAATATGTATTTTTGACAAAATGTACCAACTAAATATTTCAGTCCATGTAAGTGTAGTATGTATGTTCCTAAAGATTTGAGTTGTTATTAATTTTTGGTATCGCCGGGTTCTGAAACTAGTTCATGACCAGTCCCCACTATAAAGTGGTACAAAATTAGGTATATCGTAGTAATTACTGAATTTCAGTTTCACTCATTATTTATAAGTCTTCCTACTCTGACTTCAATAGCTTGTTACTACAGCTTCCTTACCAAAAAGCATACTGTTTTCCATAATAATAACGAATTAATTGATTCAATATCTTATCATACGTTATGCATCGGCAGGTGGAAAGATTTTCTCCGATCAGCCTTTTAAAGTTTCGCCAAAGAGAAAGTAGCTGCACTATGGTACAGTCTTTCTTTAATTTCCCGTTCGCGATAAAAAGCGAAAGCATCGCAGGAAACTTTGAATAAACATGTTATGCTTGAGAGGCTCGATTCTGGTACGTTTTACTTGAATTTTAAAAGAACAGTCAATGTTTCGTGAACCGCATCCGACCTCTGAAAACGTCGGTACTGTATTTGGATTAAGAATTCAGAAAATACTCAATGTTTCCTGAAGTTTTGAAAAACCAAGTATTCACTAAAATTAAGGAAAACTGTTTGTTTATATTATATGTAAATAACATCGACATAGATAAATCATAAAATAAAAAAACCGGCCAAGTGCGAGTCGGACTCGCGCACCGAGGGTTCCGTACAAATCATGTATAGATAAAAAGTGAGTCTCGCGCCAACCGTTCAGTTTAGAACAATCATAGTTATGGTAATTTCGTGAGAGTCAATATAGTTAATATTTTTTATTTTATAATACAACTAAAATAGTAGGCCAGTACCTTGTAAAAGTTATTTTATTAAAGTTATTTAGAGAGACTACAGAGAGTCGAGGGAACTCCTGAACGGTATGTTGCAACTACCACGTGTTTGGGCTTATTTTATTCGTATTGGCGAAGACTTTCCACATCGTTAGTTTTGACTGCCACTATGGGATCGATAGCAAAGATCAGATATAGTTATGGGACCTCCTTAACAATTTATAACGTAACCTTGTGTTGGAGCTTATTTTATTTTAGGTGATGAGAATTCACTACTAATGGGATCTTTTATTTTTGAGGGATTAATCACCTAACGAGCCCCAGTATCAGGTTTTTTTCGAAACCGCCTGACGACTTGTAACTGTCGAATTATAACTGCTAGAGAGTAGGATTCGGGGCTCAGGATTTCCATCATCAGATCCTGACCTGATGACAATAGAAATAAACGGCGAGTATACTCTTTCACTACAAAGAAATGATTTCTCAAATCCGTCAAACTTGGTCGTTTAAATTCCCCATTGAAATGCGGAAAATATTTGATGTTTACACCTGATTTTCTCTAGATTCCCATGCTTCACATTGATGCGACTAATGCCATAGTAAATCAGAGCCTTTATCATTATACTGTGCTATATTTCGTTCGTATCCGAAGTGGGTATGGTTTCCATACTAAGGTGCCTTTGAATGATTTAAAATTTTTCACAGTTTAGAGGCAATGATATTTAAGAAGTGTTTGATACGAATTTTAACTTTAATATCTCTACGCGTTCATGTGAAAAAGGGTAGGTAGTAAGTTTATAATATTAAAAAAATATTTTATGTCATGTAAGCAAAAATAATATTTTAATATTTTATGTAACTTCAAATTTATCATTTTCGCAATTTTTCCTTTATCTGTACTATATAACATTGCTTCGTGCCGAATTTCAAGATTCTGAGTTCACGGGAAGTACCTTGTAGGTTTTGATTCCCTAGCGTGTGACGGAAATTCGTCTAAGGTGTCGGTATAACAGCTGTATCTTTTGATCGCGTTAACTTAGAAGTTAGATTTTTTCACTGCCTAAAGGGACAATAGACTTAGGTATTTGGTATAAATTTCAATTTGATACCTTTATTCGTTGGTGAGAAATAAGGTAGTAAGTTTCATTTTATTAAAATATTTTTTTTTATACTATATAACTAAAAAAATTAGATTTTCGGAATTTTTCTTATATTGGCATTATATGACAATGCTTCATGCCAAATTTCAAGACTCTGAGTTTACGGGAAGTATCCTGTAGGTTTTGATTCCTTTGCGAGTGTAGAAATTTTGTTGAAAATATCGACATAATCGGCTGTATCTTTTGATTGGCTTGGCTTAGAAGTTTGATATTTTCACAGCTTAAAGGGACAATAGACTTGAGTATTTCATGTGAATTTCAAATTGATACGTCCACGCGTTCTTGAGATAAAGGGTCTTGACAGACAGACAGACAGACGGACAACAAAGTGATCCTATAAGGGTTCCGTTTTTTCCTTTTGAGGTACGGAACCCTAAAAATGCCAAATTAAGTGAGTAGAATTGCCTAACAACAAACTCTTGGCATGCTTAAAGTATTTAAAAGAGGAGGATATTAATTAAGTACACATTAAAAACGCACAAGCAACAAAGTCCTTTCAGGCATTTCATAAAATAGTAGAACTAAATTGACTTTTCATCCACATTCGAGTAAATCCCCCAGTTTACTGCCGAAAAACTGAATATTTGATAATTTTATTTTCAAGTATCGATGCGGATCTGACTTATACTTGGTTTTCGTGGCCTCCAAGAGCGGAAGACTGTGCACGGCCATTTGTGTTAATTTTCTCACGCGCACTTTTTGCGCTATAGTCATGACTACTAGAACGCTTACCTATTGTTGTTAAGATCCTCTTTTTAAATACCTTTTTGGATACGTACTCGTATAGGCATTCGAGGCTAGAAAAATTTGAAGCAAGTAAAAACTTATAGGAAAAACTTAAAGAAATTGATAGGAAATGTTCTATTGGTGATATATTAAGAAAGTGAAAGGAGTGGGGATTAATTTACTAAAAACATCAACAGACAAATAATGAAATACATTAATGTAGCTGTAATAAGTAGGGTAGTATCTACTGTGAAATCAATCAAAAAGTATAAAACACTTTTCGTAAATTTTTGAAAAATATTCATATAGGTACGTAGAACTAAGTAAATATTTCATATATAAAACAAACTTTATTTGTTCGACTAACCCAATGAAAATATAAATAAATATTTCATTTATTTTAAAAATAAAATAATGTAGGTTACCTTAGCAGACTTTTACAGATACTGCAAAACCGAGGGCATTGACATCCTTTGTTTTGTAATAAACAGGTAAAATTGTAAGGGAAAATTATATTTTCTTACTCCAATTAAATAAATTCGAAATTCGAAGAGCTCGTGGCTATCAAAAATAATGCTAAGCAACGCTTGGTGCGGTCGGTTTGTGGATGGATGAAATGACCATTTTGTCCTAACGACTTCCGTAAAGTGTTTCGAAAAGCGCGATAAATAGGTGGGTCCCGGCAGTAAATTTGCGGTCGTCACGAATAGTCAGAAGCCCGAAAGTTTGACGACCAGTCTTTCCGACGGGTATCGGTTTACCTGGGTAGGTAATTGGGTTGAGAAAGTCAGATAGGTGAATTAAATTCATGTAAACATCCCATTTTACTGATAGCCTTAAGGATGACAAAAGGATTTTCCAATATATTATTTAGCAGGAAGTTCCGCAACACATTATTTTTTTTTCTAAAATCGTTGCAGAAATAGGGGAACTCCTTAAAATTCCCCTGAAATTCTCGTGTAAAGTTTCCCCGATTCGCTATATGTGTATTGAGGATAAAGTTCTCTCTACTTTTTCAGAATATTATGTTTACCGAATGGATATTTTGTCCATAAAAGGCGTTTTGGCATTGGGTCTTCGGGCAAGAATAACACGGATTGTTTTTGATTAATTAATGTACTTTGATTTCACTTTGTAGGAAAATAATTTAATCAATATACTTTAAGAAAAAAATACACTTATTTTGCACTTTTGATAATCTTAAATTACGTACGTACTTATTTATAAAGACATTTCTCTTATCTAAGGAAATACATTACCGATTTGATTTCCCTCATATTAGTAGCCTACTTCAAAATATGATACTTTTTATCCCAACCCGCCAATAAGTTCCCTCTGCTGAAAACAGAAATATAGTTTATCATAATTATAGCAATCGTCACAGCCTGAAAACGTCCACTGCTGGACTGCTGCCTCCCCCAAGCATGGGGGAAAATTCCCCCATACCCACACTCGCCGCGCTGGGCATGTGTGAAAGTTTTGCTTCGGAAATGCTCCTACCCAACTCCATCGTAACAGAAATAACAAATGTATGTACATATTACCACAGTATAACTAACCTTACCTAACTGAGTATTTACAAACGCAATTGTATGTACTACGCACAAGCCTAGTATTGGGCAGAGTTCCAAGTAGTAAAAGCAAAAGTACTACTGCTGTTTGTTCAGTTTTAAAGATATGTACCTATCGTAAATATTACTGTACATAATGTTTTGACGTGAAGTCTGAAATATTTCAGGGTAACATAGAAGGGTATGGAAATCTTTAGCTACCTTATAAACGTCTTGAAAAACTTATCTTCTTCTTCATACATAAACTATAAACATACCTAGTCTTCGGCTGCGTCTGTTTCTCTATTCGCTATAAAGTAAAAACCTTAATTTTCAGGTAGTTTTTAACCGGGGCTTGAAGTTAGAATATACGATTTTAGTAGTTTTTTTTAATACTGGTCAAAAATTATTTGACTGCAGCCTTCAATTGTAAAACATTTTATTACGAAAAATATAGGAAACATAAATAATATACAAAGAAATAATAAATAAAACGACAGTGTCGACAGACAGACAAGTTTTACGTAGCGAGACGCGTCACAGTGCGAGCAAACGAACAGACAATAAATCACTCTTTGATTGCAAACGCCGAATTAATTGTTTTTAAAGAAAAACTATTGTCTAGCAACTTTGTTCATAAACAACGGACTATAATTCATTCAATGCATATTTTATCATAATTACAGTTCTATCAAGATAGTAAAAATGTCTATACGAATTATATACTGCATCTCTGGTCAAACAACTTTGCCGCTCTGAACTTAATCTTATTCTAATACTAGCTGTTTTCCCGCGGTTTCACCCACATCCCGTGGGAACTGCCCGTTCCGGGATAAAATATAGCTTATGTTGATGACCACTATTTACCTGCCTATTTATATTTAAAGTTATTTATTATTTAATCTCTATTTATTTATTTAAACCCCATAGATATAAGATTTTTTTGATGACAATCTGAAAATATGCAATCTCAAATTTCTCTTTTGGATGTCGTTCAAGAAAAAAGACATTTCTTTATTCTCTTAGACTAAAATTTCAGTCTTTGTCAATACTTGTATTTCATACTTCTCAGAACAGTGAAAGGTGACTACACTTTTGACACGACAATTAGGAACAAAAATACTCATACATTGCCAGCTTCTAAAATTGCATAGCTCGATGCAAGTCTACCATTTGGTGAAATGATTATGTAATTGCTTAGATCATTTGACCAACAGGAGACTCCAGTTTCGAGCTTTCCTTAGTAAAGGTACGAGACCGCTGGTCATACTCGTGTAGGTATGTGTGCGTAAATTTTGTCTTTTGATTTTCAATTTGTCGTACGCGTGTGTGACAATATGAACTATAATGTATGAGTGAGCTAGTCACTATCCTCGCCTCGCCCTCATCATCTGCCTAGCATTTTTCCAACTATGTTGAGGTCGGCTTCCAGTCCAATCGGACGTAGCTGAGTACCATTCTTCTACAAGGAGCGAATGCCTATCTGACCTCCTCAAATCAGATAACTGGGCAACCCAATACTCCTTGATAAGACTGGTTGCCTGTGTATTCTTGCCTTGCCCTGCGTGCGAAAATTGGCTGTGAGATTTGTGATCATGATAGCTCCAATTTTTACCTACATATTACTAAATTATGAAGAAAGAAAGTGACATCATTTTCGGAACCACTTTTTCTCATAGTATGATATCATTAGTTAATAGTCGGTAGAAATTACAAAAGGTTTTTCCCATACATTTTCTCCGTAAGTCGAATAGTCATTCTCGCAGTTTTATGATCGTCATTTTTCTTCAAACCAGTTTACACTTCATAGAATATTGTTATGGTCGTGACATTTGAAAAGGCAAACGCGAAAATAAATTTTCCTTACTGTCATTACTGATTAAGAAGAAATGTCTTCGGGAAAATTGTGTATTAGGTGTACATAAAATGCAAGAGATTTTTTTTCCAATTGTTTCTTGGTTTTTCCTGTATCCTTTTATTTATTAGAAGAATACTGGCTGTTTTTCCGCGGTTTCATCCGCGTTGCGGAGCAACTTCTTCCCGTACCTAAATTAATTACATAAATAAATAAATAAAAAAATTTAGGGCATAGCACTCGGGGATAATGTAGCTTCCCAACAATGAAAGAATGTCTCAAATCGGTTCTGTAGATTCGAAGCCTTTAGGGTGAAAACAAACAAAAAATGCGTATTATATTAGTAAAGTTTACTACTTAAGTGTATAATCTTGTATGTGGTTAAAATTAATTATCTAGCCATCAAGTGTTGTCGCAAAACATAAAAGAAAACCGCACTTCATACAAGTTAGAAGCGGCTTCATATTACTAAGCGCAAGTGATATTTTAGTAACCAAGCTGGAATGTGAAATTACTTAACTTGATTCTTTTAATTGCCATATGATATTTATACATAGGTAAAAGAAGAAAAGTAAACATATACTGAACTGATAGTACTTCTAGTAGTCGATTCTCAGACTACACAACGTGTACTTAAATGGATTTTCCACCACAAGGAAAAAAATCGGGAGAAAACTAAGGACCATTAATAATAAAAATAAAACAATGTGACTGACTTTAGAATCTATGACTTTAGAAAATAACTCCTATCTGAATAATTACTCATATTTGGCATAAATCAATCACCTGAAAGTTACTTTCTAAATAAAGTTTTCATGAATTTTCTTGGTATCCAGAAGAAAATATGCATGTACCACTAACAATTATTTCTTGGATCCTATTCATATACAACTACATTACAAATACATAGCATTTTCTCTCAAAATGTGCTTATTCTCGATGAAAGTGTGCTGGCTACTTATTTACCAAACACTGGCTCGTTTACTGATTAACCAATTTCACTCCGTTTCAACAAATGTTGCTTATTAACTTTTCGCCTTAGAAAGTGAATATTTAAATGGCTGCTACCGGTCTTTTTCCTGCTTTTTAAAAGTAAAAGACTGTCGATCTATTTATTTAATGTTGTTTTCCGCGTATCGGTCATGAAAATTTTCCGAACTATTTGCTCCTGAAAACCTAGAAAGTGAATTGAATTCTTTATTCAGAGTTCAGTAACAGAGACCGAGTATATTTCTATCTCAATCAGTTTATTCCACGTACTACTCTACGAATAATAATAGTAGTTAAAATTACACATTTTTCCTTTAGCTACGCGGTGTGAAGTATGTACAATATATGTACATAGCTATATACTTATGTTGTATACATATTATTATTTGTTTGTATGGAAGCTTGGAGTAGTAAGAAGTCGTAAACTCGTAATAGCTAGTGATATAGCTACCTATGTATGTATGTAGTTATGTACGTACGGTGCGCACTTCCGAATAATAACGTGTTTGTGTGAAAACTGCGTAGAATAGGATGAAACATGTTTGTGTTACATCAATTGATGTATTGTAAGTTTTCCATTCAGTCTTCTATTCAAATGAGTACCTATGTACAGGGTTTAGTATGTTGAAGTAGGTAGCCATCATGTGTACCTAGTTTTACAAGATGGAGGTACTCCGTCAAATTAGCCTAGTTTCAGTATCTCTCTCCCATCTCCTCCACTCATAATCTTATCACCGAGCACATGTTATGGCACAGAAAACTATGTTGTAATGCACAAAAATACAATTTACATGACAACATTGAGCGCACGCTTGAAGCACCTCTCACAGTGGGTGCATGTACTTTCAAATCGTAATGGAAACGTGTTTGACACAGCGCTGGTGGCAGCAGCCTACGTCACGGCGGCGCTCGGCGGCGGCTGCTGCGGCGAGCGCTCAGCGTGCTCGGGACGGGAGGAGCGCGTGGCGCGGGACTCGCGGGAAGCGACCTTGACGCCGAACGAGGAATGAATCACGGCAGCGAAAGTGGGAGAAATGTGCCGCCGCGCCCCGCGCCGCTCACTTTTACTTTCCAGTGTGGCGCAACCGAGAGCGGCGCCGCAGCGCGCGCGCCACTCGCCCGGCGCCCGCGGCCCGCAGCGCCGTCGCGCCGAACACACCGCGCTCCCAACACCGCTCGCGACTGTGACTCTGCCCGGATTACAGTGATACTACCAGTGCATCACAGGATTCAGTTTCAGTGATTCCCGCGGCGAAAGTACAAACCGGGTCGCCGATAAGCGTTGTGCAAGTTGTTGCGCGCGGAACTCGCGCGCGGCCTCGCACTCTCCCGCAGGAAGCGTGTCGCAAGCGGGGAAGTGGCGCAAGCGCCGGGAAGCCGACGCGCGCGCTCCACAACACACATACCCTGGATTGCCCCGGCAACACTGGATTCTCTTCTAACATTGTCCCCTGGTAAGATACATCGACGTATACTTGTAGCTAAGTTATCATTGTGTGAATTAGAAAGTGACATTCTACAGAGAAAAGGTGTAATTAGAGGTTGAGAGACCATAATGCTTCATCCCGCGCATTCGGTTCTAAACGCAGAGATATTAGTGAAGGGGACTAGTGTCACCAACACACTCAAAGCGCACAATTGGCGTCACCGACGACTGAACTTCGGCTCGGGTGTCGGAAACGCTACAAATAAAGAAGTGAAATATCCAAGGACAATACAACTTTCAAGTGATTTCGCGCGCGGCCGACAATAAAAACTTCGTAACGCGCCTGCGCAACCTCTCGGTCTCACTTTCGACGTCTGCACCGAGCCTCGCTCGACGAGCCTCGCTCCACGAGCCGCGCTTTCAATAACTATTACAAAACCTCCGGCATGTCGAATTTTCTTTCGAAAGTTATCGCTGTTAGAAATTTGATTTGTGAAGTAATGATCGTTTCAACATTTCTTGGCTTTGTCGATGATGAAAATGTGAAAAGTGCGGCGAGCACATGTAACTGATCAAAACCTTGTAGTCTCCATGACCACAACTGAGTCATTGAGTTGGAGCTATTACAAACAGCACGTTCCGACCAACTGTCATCATTAAAGAGAACTGAAAGGAACACGGTCCAAGGCCAGTTGGATAACGAATTTTCGTTTAATATTAATAAATGGCAAGCACGGTCGATCGTGACGGATCCAATGGGGCACGCGGATGCAGAGGATCTCTGTGACCGAAGACTTTCACGCGACCAGCCGCCGCGATCACAACGACCGAGCTAAATCGAAATAATAAAACGACACGATATAGATGATATAATCGCTTGTAATTGACGAAATTCATTTCACGGAATTAATTTAGTTGCTATGCTAGCGATACGAATTCTTAGTGTCGTTACAGCGAATATCACTTGTTGTAAAAATTGCCTTGATGTTTTAGAATCACATTCACACACGCTCTGTAAAGCCATTTCTAAGAGACCTAATAAATGCAAAGGACGATAATCCTTACATGACGAAAGCATTGTACAGCTAAAGTAGAACATCTTATTCAGTAGGCTGTCTTTCTCTTACATAAACCATCTTTCTTCGAGGCGGATATTCATAATCCTTTCTAAAAGATCTGTTAATCTATCAATACATCGTGATAAGACCAAGTTATGCAATTCACGCGTGCATTAGCTGCTTAAACGCTTTCATTTTCAAATGCGAACTTTAGTGGGCGTGCCTCTAAATGTCAGGATTAAGAGTTATGATAAACATCGTGATTAGCCAGTGACAAAAGTACAATGAATATAGTTAAACTTTCACCCGGAGAAATGGCGACGCGAAAGTAAGGCTGTTCATTCGATGATTTCATCCCGATTTCACAAACCAATGTCACGAAATTATGACTTTAAAATTGTTCTACCTATACGTATAAGTGAGTGAGCAACACTTTCTGTCTTTCACGTTCCACGAATGCTTAAAGGTCGTAGAAAGATTAATTAAAAAATATTTGCAAGTGTAAATAGAGTATCAGGAAACGACAAAGTAATTACAGCTCATTTCCGAGTTGTTTTACAGTGAATCATTAAGATGGCCCGGTGACGAAATATGATAATAGTCGTCGCAGACCGTATCAACAAGCTAGACTTTACACGGCGTGTGAATTTTCGGAGTTTTATCACTTTTTCGGAGCATGATCTGACAGAATGTGAACATAAAACGGCTCTAAATTAAAACGCTATCAAATATTTACCAAATACTAGTGTGAACGTATTTTTATCAAAGAAACTATTCAATTGTTGATATTTTACACTAATGACTGTGTTTTAGTGGAACATAGATATTTCGTAAAACCGTGAACAGGCCATTGTTTTGCAACGCATATGAAAAGGCCTGTTACAAATACTATGATAGATGAATAGTTCTGCACAACGACAGTTCACTATTAATTTATCAATAGATCCATTTATAAAATATCACTTTAGCATGATATCATGTTTCCGTGTTTAATTAATTCAATGGCAATAAATATGTAGTAAATGTTCGCATTGAGATAAACAATAGAATTATACACGCCGCGGCTGATGTGGGAGCCTCTTACTTTGTTACGAAAATAAAGTCTCAATAACAAAAAATAAATTGAGAGCCAAAAACAAGGAGCAATTAAAGTAATTCTCACAGTAGCTGATGACGAATTTACGTAATTTGTGTCTTTTGAAGAAATTCACTGTGTTATCCAATCTGTTTAGACAATGATAGTGATGAAATGAAAGTCGAAAGCTGTTACGAGATCGGAACGAGAAGTTATAGCGGCATTAGCACATTATACGCCTCAAACACAACCATCTGTTATACTGGTCTGAGTGATCCATATCCAAATCTACATATTCATCGATATGTTAATAATGACTCGAAAAAATGATAATAAAAACAAAACCAGTGTTTTTGTTACACGTAACCTTTATTTCACACAGTATATTATTCAAGAACAGCATTTCGCATGTAAATGTCTCGAGGACATCCGTATTGCTAAAAACTTGTATCTGCGGAAGGACAATTCAAATTTTTTTCTAAGGTTATAATATCTTTGGATTTCTTTGATTAGCATCTCATTGAAATAGGTTTCTAAAACCGTTTGCACTGTTTTTTATATCTCTTTCAGATCTTCAAAAAATTCTAAAATTCACATGTTGCAAATACTCACATGTTTCAGAAACAATTCAACTTTTACAGAACCTCCTTTCTTTCACCCAGCAACAGCTTTATTTGCTTAAAACAAATGTGTTTTATTAAAACCATTCGCGAACTCTCTAACGACCTACTTAACTGCATTATCTTGAACGTCTTCACCTACTGTAATTGCGCCACGGTTTTCATTTCTCAGTGGCCACCCACGCTAAATACGTGTCAAATTGCTAATAGCATTATCAACTTTCATTGCATCATCGTCATCATCGGTTGTAATTATAGTGTTTGTCCAGGCGACACCGCTTGTTATAACAATAAACTTATCTGCTACGCTCATTAACTTATAACTACTCTAATATTTATTTTGGACCTGCTGTGTATTTAGTTCTGCATCCCTGATCCCATCGCCGGCTAGAATATAAACATCTTATATGGAAGCATCGTTTAATCTGTCGGTACCGTCAAGTAGGTAACAGCGGCGTAGGCGATGGCGGTACACATTGCAACGTGCCGATTCATATCCAAGGTCTTTCCTAGTGGAAGAGAACGGAGTTTCCTGCGACCGCCTATCTCTCGCGCACACCGACATTCGCACGTGAACGCACACGCGCCCACGTGTCGCTATTCTTTGTGTTCAATCTTTCCTAGCTACCGTTGCGAGGCATCTTCTTTTTGTGCCGTCCGGTGGCGTTTGAAGTTTGAGCCTCTGAGCGCTTCATTATATAGGCGACGTGCGATGCGCGCGCTTCGCAGTTAGTGTGTCACTAGAGCCCGCGCGAGAGGTGGCCTGCAAGGACTGTACCGCGCCAACCTTTTTTTCTGTGCGTGCGATGTTTTCACTTTCGTCATTTTGACCGGGCCAGTTTGATTTGACGTCGCTCGCGCACGGACGTGCCTAGTGCCTAGGTTCCGGCGTTGTGTTATCCTGTGATCGCTGGTGCTCCGGATTGTTTTTGTTTATGAAATTATTTTTGTGAAAAATATGGCTGTGATAAAGTGTTAATATGTTCGATAGTAACATTCTTTTTAATTTCTACAATGAGATTGCTAATAGAAGTGCACTACAGTTGGCAAGGTAAGGTTGTTTTGTTTGTTTACCTTAAATTGAGTAGGTATGTGGGGATGAGCATGTGGGTGTGGGCGGCGGGTAGGTAGCGCGCGGTCCGGTGGGACGGTCGGCACAACCTTGGCTCTAATGAACGCACTATTCGCCGCTTCATCCGCCTCTCGCCTTCCGAGCCTCGCTCGCCGAAGAGGTTAATAGGTTCACATTAGATGCTGGTTTGCGAAATCGACTGAGCTCAGCGTATGAACTGCGCCTGCGACGCTTTTCCACGGTTGGTTTCGCGCGCGTATTCCACACACTGAGGCGTTTAAGAAATATTCGAATGCGATCACTACCAGTTTCACATAGTATTTAATTGAGATGTTAAATATTGACGGCAGGAATTTAACACACAATTATGTTGTAACACTTTACATAAATCTACATACAATAGAGGAAAGAAAATTTTAATGACGATAAATTCTAAATTAATGTACAGTTTCCATATTTATTTCCATAATACATAGTTACATCAATGCTACTGCAGTAAAAACTTGGTAATTGACTTTAATGAAAAATCAACGAGTTTCCAAACAATTATTTTGGAAACTCTCATCGTTTACAGAAACACGTTAATGAACGCCAATTAATTACCTGTTTAACCGCGAATTTCACTTTTGATTGCTCGAGCATAAAATCGATTTCGGAACTGATAAATACTTGTTTCGCAATAGTAAAAGTCGATTCATTGCTTTTAGCACGTAATTAACGAAAATCTTTAACAGAATCGATAATTGTTAAAAGCATTATTTTCCGAATTTCTTCGTTAAAATTTGTCAAGTCAGGCGCATTTTCTTTATAAATATTTATTATTATTATTTCAAAGTTTACGCAAGGCAAGGCTAATCTCATGAAATTATTTAAGTTATTTTGTATCAATCGCGGTTATCATTAATTACCTTCCCAAGGCTTCGAATAATCTTGTTGATAATAAATGGTATTGACTAATATTGTTTTGATTGTAAGATTCGTGCGTGATCATACAAACACTTCCTTAATTAAACACCTATATTGATTAATCAAATATAATATTTCCCGGAAATTTTGTTTTCGAAGCTACAGTAGGTAACTAATGTCATGTTATTCATAGTAGATATAGAATTGATAAAAATATTTCGGCGGTGTAAAGTGTAAATAACAAAATATTTACTCATCGTGTTAAAAACAAGCATTTTACTTTATTTATTGCGCATAAAACTTTGACCCATATGCCACACAATAAAATATACAATTTCAATACGTGATTTATCTACAGCCTATATTGTTTAAAATAAACATAAAATTATTGAAATTACAAAGAAAATAAAACTCAGTTTACTGATAGGTCCGCAGGCCGCATGCCACTGCGCAGTTTAAAAACAAAAAACGTTATTAACACGTCGTATACTATAACAAGTTTTTGAACATGTAAATATAAGCTGTTTACTTTTCATTAAGGTAATAAACAAAGCTGAATCTACCAGTTTTGTTAACCACTAGAAAAGTCATATTTTTATCGCCAATAAACTAATTTCGAATCCAGTCAATACTTTTCCTAAAGACAATACCAATCTCAAAGACAAATCCAAAACAAACGATATCAAAAAAGATGCAAAACCTGATTTCAATTCAAATAAAGCTACAACACCATATTTCCTTCACACCATAGCCATTCTTGACATTCATACCAAAATTGACGAAGAAGATGAAGCCCTTGTGAACAAAAATTACGCAACGAGAATTGATAGTAATGTTGGGAGATAGAATTGTGTCAATGAAGCAGAAGTGTCGGCTGTTGGCACGAGTAAACAATTAAAGGGCGAGCTACGAATGATCGCCCAATGCCGTTTTTCTATTTGACTTAACGAATATCACGCGTATTAATAGTGTTCCGTAATGGAACTGAAATAAACTGAATAACATTGAATTGTTCGGATCTGGTTCTAAAGTTAGAATTTTTGGTGGTATCGGCACCTAATGTGGGATTTTGTTCTTATAAGATGATGTTAATTCCAATTTTAATGGTATGGTTTTTCTTACTGTGTATGAAACTAAAACTTTAAAATCTTCTATTAAACCTCGTAACTCATTCATTGTATTTGTTTTGTTATATCACACGTGTAGCTTTAATTCCTACGTAGATATTATGATAATAGCTCCTTGAACTTTTCTACGTTTATGATATATAATCCAATATACATATTTTTATTAATTATGACGGGTTTAACGTCGAAAAATTTCGTCTTATAAATATTTTAATAAACAACAAACCTTGGTATTCAAATTTGTTATGAAACCTCTGTGACTTGAATTAACTGTAGCTTTATTATTTTAAAACACGTCTATTGGCCTTCGTATTGTCTGATTAACACGATGGTCACTTCGATAAGAACTTCTGTTAACAGTTTGATAAGATTTTTGATTCGTAACCTTTACATTTCGATAGATTTAGCCGTAATTACTATCTATTGTACTTTGGGTTTAAATTCCTAGAAGACCTACTGAGACTGACCTAGCTAATAAGACTGGCTGTCATTATCTGTAAGTGGTATGTGTTCCTTACAAGATTGTTTCTAATTAGTTTCTTCAGTAAGACACGTTTCTTTACTAACTTTATATTCGCATTGTGTTTTGTTTTCAATATTATTTTACGTTACGTTCGTCTTGTGTCGTTGTACCAATTGAAACACAATCAAATAATTGGTTTCGCATAGTCAAACACAACATTAATTACACGATAATATTTATTTTACGCAATATCAAATGTAACTAGCTTCCTTGTGGAACAATCCACTCGGTTATCGTCTACACGTGGTTAAAAACTAGATCTTTTTCCGTCTGCAGTTTGCATAAACTAATTATGAACACGTCCAAGGGCCGCTGTTTGTACAATAATAATCTATTCGTTACTTTTAATTGTAGTGTAACCACAAATGTAACTGTTGCAATTAGGTCACGCAATGATTCGATTGTAACTCCTATTTCCTGGAAATATGGCACTGCTACTATGAATTTATCACGACTATTATACAAACGTTGCATAGCAATAGGAAAAATCTTGAATCTAATTAGTATTACCATCTATAATTGTCTTGAATAATAACAGGCGTAGGAAGTATAGAAAATAAAGCAACGTAAACGTTCTTAATAATAGCGGACGTAAACTGGCAAAAACTCCTAGAGTTGGTTGCGCGCGAATATGAATTTTCAATAGAAACGTAATTAGTAAAACGCATCGTTTGTTAACAGGCTTTGTGTACGTATGTAACGCACTGAGAAACTAGGTTTACAACGTAGAAACGCAAACATTTCTAAAATCCCAAATGCGAGAGGCGAGCTGCTCGAAGTTATTTCGCAATCGGCATTTACTCCTTGCTAAGTCGACATAAACATTTTCTCAGAAACCACAAATATATTCGGCAGTTCGGAACCACTTCGTTTATCCATCCGAACAGGAATGTGTCGAGCCGTTTTATCACTTAAAGTAATTTCTTCATAGTTCTGCGTACCATTTGACATTGAACTGAATTAAAAAGCGTTATCACAGGGCTCGATATGTTTGTCAGTAGTGTGCGCCGGTTGTGAAACACTCGTAACATTTGGACAGTAGTTACATGGAGGCTCATTAACATCTTTTCGTTTTGGTTATAATCATTATTTAATTGAATTTTAATGTATCCTTACTATTAGAATGTGACGGTCACCGGCCGACTTCTTCTATTAGCACAGTTAACAAGCTCCAATTCGATCAGTCATTTATCTCAGCCAATTCTGCGGTTTTACTACCGACATTTCATTTCTTAAAACTTCAAACAGACCAAAGGCGGTACTTCTAAGCTTTGAATGTTTAAGTCAAGGCCATAAATGACGCTATTTTGAATAATTATAAAAGTAAGAATAATAACAAGCGGCAGATATGCTAGTTCAAAGAGATGTATTGTATTAGGACAATAAAATTCGGAATGGTCGTTGTCAAATGACTCCCAGCCCTTTCTTGTTCCTGTTCACGGTACAAATTACCGAAGGACGTTGGAACTGGGTCACTTCGGAAATAGTTTATTGTTATCGGCTAGTCTGCGCACACGCAATGCTCACACGCACGCCCAAGCCGCGTTCGATTTTCAAACGTTTACGCACACGAACGAGCCCCCGACTCAATTAGGGTTCATCCTTTATAACTCTCGGAAGTCCTTGTACTAGTTTGCCTTCAGATGTTCAATATCATCATTTATATCTATGGGTGCGGTACCAAACGGCTTCCGCTTTCGTACCAAATCGAATACACACTTTCCTAAGGCCGACGGGTCAATAAAATTGAAAAGGTGTCGGATTTATATTTTCATAATATAATGTCATTACGAGTGTTAGAGGCCAGAGCGTTTTGGTCTATTAGTTTTATTACGCAGTTACCCTTGCGTTGAATATTTAATATTTATAGTCTAACGCTTTCGACAGACCCTTGCCTAGCGCGTTCTTCTACATCGTAAGTGTTTTATGCAAGGTTCTTCGTTTTATTATTTCGTATTAAACAATGCACCTCGACATGCATTACACAGACAATTTTATAGTCTTGCTTGGTTTACACCCAATGCATCAATTTAATAATAACCTTTGGAACCTTGACCACGCCAATAAATTAATTATAGTCGCTTGTCACAGTTGGCAATAAAAATTCTCATCTACGCATAAACTCTGATTGTTCACAATTTTATAGGCAATTCGATTAGTGGCAAGTTGTAAAATAACTTAAAGACCTCAAGGCTTCCAAACAATAACTCACACACGGCCACGCCGCTGGCACACCGCCACACAATGAATAATACTGTTTCATAGATAACGCATAGACCTATCAATTTAGTCTAGCACATTCACAGGCGCACAAATCTGCGCTCACATCCGGAGTAGGGCGGCCTGCGCTTGTGTGAGTGCACTCACACTCTCGCGAAATTTCCCACAAATCCCCACTATTCGGCGCACGCGCACTCACACAAACAAACCCTAGAGTAAAGAGTAATAAAACTGAAGTATCGTGAACGAAAGCACACGTTTCACGCCCAACGTGTATTTTTAGCGAAAAGCGAGCGTACGGGTAGGTCAGTTACTATTATGACTGAAATTTTGATAAGAGCCATTGACTATCATCGTAATGAAAGTTACGCAACAGCTTTCATTAGTTCTTATCTCTCCATTGATATGGCCTCCGCTAATATAGCTAATATTCTTGCGAGTACCTCACAAGTTCTAGTAATAAAATCTTCACAGTATAGAGTGGTCATCGCAATAAACTGAAAAATTCCATCGAACATCTTATTTATCACGTTTATACAAGAAGCAACACATAAATATTTTATCTCCTTCTACGACGGTCAACAGATTTTTTTCCACCGAATTTCAGGGAACCTCGTGTCAATTTTCCATAAATATTGAAATTAATTCTTCTGATTAGACTGGGTCTAGTGATAGGAATAATATTTAATGTGATTCTGTCACCTTGATGTACTGTTTTGTGTGCTACCGTAGAAAGTAAAACACAAGCGTCTGTGTTCGGAATAATAAGTACCTACGATATTATGAGTCAGTCTGCGGTTTTTACATTGTCAAAGCTACTCAGAGCATGATTCAATTGTTTCAGAATTTTAGCGAAAGACTGCTAATAGGTCATCGTTGAATTTAGAACGTTAATAACCATAAACAATTCCATTTATTTGATTTTCCTTTCAATAAATTTTATTGTTGTCTAAAATAATGTCCCCGTATTCATTTTCCATGACAATTAGTAATGCAATTATGTTCATTTCATTTCAACCTTTCGACTGACTGATTAATCATGCGATCGTTTTATACAAAATACTATACTGCACCTAAAACAAAATAGCAATTGGTGATCACAATAAACTAGATAATTATCTATCCTTCCCCTGCCCTGAAAAACTGCACAAATGACGCTCAAAGCAAAAACATCTAAAAATTCACTTACGTCATTAAATCCGTCTTCCTTTTTACAACCTATTATAGTCGTATTAGTATACATAATATTACTCAAGTAACGTATCCTTGCTATAAACTCAACTTTTATAGCTTCATTGTCCTTTCTTGAACAAGAATCTTCACCGTAAAAAGCCGTACCTATATTTGTAGTTAATATTTTACAATCCTTTAAAATTCCTGTTTTGGTTATGAATGTACTATTATGTTAGTTGTCTTTGTCAATAAAGTTATAAATTATAGTAGTAGTATCTTTGTAAATTATATCTTTACAACTTAAGCCGTTCCGCCACTAGTAATATTTGTTTTAAAAGTAACCAATTGCACTGATGATGATTATGTTTTCACTTATTTTGTGTGCCCATTGCTTTCATTTGCCGATATATGCAATTCTTTACTAAGGGATTTTGGAACTCTTTTAATCTGATGAAATAAATGTTGTTCAGATTCAATAAAATCATTTCTCGAGTTCCTATTAAGTGAACACCTGAATATTTTAAGCTCTTTTCTAGAAGAACACACGAGGTAAAACCATGCTCCAAACATATTTCTCATTTAGACCTCCATTAGCTAAACACAGTAACCCTGTTAATAATTGACCGACAATTCTCCAAGTATTGTCGCCCTACTATTCCACATAAATGAGTGCATACAAATATTTCATATTAATAAAGTTTCCTCCTTCAGCTAGTTTTCCTGTTCCATTAGATACACAATAGAAACTTGACGTATTTGCCATATTTTATTTTTATTTGTGAATGTTATTTACGCAGTTGTTATTAAAATTCCTTTGAATATGTCTAAAAATGAATCTTAAGCAATATTTACTTCTACTGTATCTATCTTTTCCGAATCATCATTTCTTTTTTATATTTCTCCCTTCTTAGGGACTACTGGATACATATACGATAACCAATCAGTGATGCCTAAAACTACATTGCATATTAGCTCATAAATGGACTATTGCTTAAGCTACACAGAACATGTGAATATGAAAACAAAAAATATAATTTTAGTTTCCATCGCTCCATTTTCCAGACGTGCTCAATGTTTGCAGAGGTTGCGAAACCCGATGGTTATCTCAGTAAAATTACGGCACATTTTCCCACTTGAGCAACCGTTACACTTGGTTGATGCAAATGTAACAAAAAAAATGAAATTCTTTTTAGATCGCCTTATCTCTTCGCTGATGTATTCTGAGAAACGAACTTTTAAAAAACTACAGATATGATATGTCCCTGAAATGTTTGTGTTACAAAAGCTTGGGTTACACATTTTAGCTGCAAATGTGACAACAATATCGAATTTGAATTCTAACTTCATCGCTTTGGATCATGAATGAATCTTTTTGTAAGATAAGTATATTTACTGGCAGATAAATTTAGGAGGATTTTCCAGATAATGTGAGAAGGTCCAAAGCATACCTTTGTTTTTTTTGTAATTTTCCCTTCAAACATTTTTGTTATTGGCTTGACATCCCTGATGATTTTGAATCCCTGATGTATTTGGAAACTGTGACATTTCAACACAAATCCGTAGTTTCGCTTATCTTCAGCAGTAGCATGCGTACGGTTCCGTTGATATTTGACTTCACTGATAACTCTGAAATTAGGACAGAGATTGTATTGTGGTTCTCAGTTGCGTGTCGTGCTTAATCTCTGCTTGCAAACTTCATGTTAGGTTTAACCATTCTTTGTTATTCGTCAAGAACTTCTAAAGCTTGCGAGGCCTTTACATTTGTATTTCCTTTAATGACTACAATAAGATCAAATCAATCGGCGTTTCTTTAATTTACGAAGTTCTAAATAACATGCATTTCATTTGGACCGTTGAAGGTTTTATTGTCATCCTCGTTTCTTTTACCTGTATTGGGGTAACCCGTTTCGCGATTCTTATAAGAACGATGATTCAGACATTTTGTTTTCTTGAGAACATCGGATGAAATAACTTCTTTTCATTAGACACATCCGCTGGATCTAACCTTTGCAGCATTATTGTATGAGTGTTTTCTCGACTCTCTGAAACTTTAGTACTATTTCATTTGAAATAAAATTGATTTTATGTGAGAACATTTAACCATTGATTGGTATGATAATAAAAATATTTTAGTATTAAAAATTATCGTCTTGCATTATAGCAATCAAACAATAATCCGTATAAGGAAACGAACAAGATATAAGAATTGAATAAAGATCTTCAATTATAAAAAGATATAATTCCATAAATATGCATGATGATAGACATAAAAGGAAATGTCTGTATGAATGACGAATAAATTCTTAAGACTTGCTCCTAATACATGCATAGGCAGCTAAGACTAATATGCATAGGATCCGACCAAATATTGATAATAAATCCTAAGGAGATTAAGAAACTGATGATACTTTCAGCCAAAACAGTAATGAGGCTTATGAAGATTACAACATTAGTTAAACCAGGTCTCAAAATTACCCCGAAAAAATCTCACGTAACCGTGATGGACATAAAAGCAAGGAAATCAAAACTGAGTCGCTACAACAGTTACGTGGCCGCATTACGTAAAGCCTTTCGCATACTTTCTCTGACAGCAAAATTTAGCGTTCGCTGTTATGCAACTTCACGAAATGGCAGTCGACTAAATTTCATCATTTCGACTACAGAGAAGATCACGGCTCATATATGGAAGTGAGCGACGAAATGACGAAATAAGAAATGCTGGAATTATATTTTTAAGAAAACGTGTCGTTGTCGCTTTATGTGCATTTGGACATTTCGGTTGATTTACTCCGCTTACATTTGCACCTCAGTCAGAAATTACGTCATTGTTCAATTTAGAAATGTCTTTTCAATTACATTTAGCTATCTGCATAAATTACGAAGGTTGGACTGAAATAGAATTAAAAACTGTACAAACCAGATTAAAATTCAAAACTGCTTTTATAGTGGATATAAAGAGCATTTATTAATTATTATGCAAAACAATCAATAACAACAAGAACTTCTTGGGAACAGTACCTACGTTGGTACTCGAGACCGGTATTCGTTATTATAGCCACTCAAGTTGGAACAGGAAATTTTCAATTAAAAAAATCAAACATGCCAACAAATTACCATAAATTCTTTAACAATAACAATATCGTTGTAGTTAAGTTCAGTGCTGACTGGAACGATGCAAATGTGAGTTTTTACCTAAGACTTGTGTGAAGTAACTTTCTAAAAACTGCTCGAGTGACCTTGAAATAAAACGCTGTTACAAAACCGCGGGCCGCTCGCCGGCGCTAACTCCCCCCTCCTGTGCAACGTGCCCGCGGATCTACGCACGCTTCACCCACACACGCGCACGCGCACCGCCTCCGTGTGCGTACCCGCCACACATGCGCGCGCACACACACACACACACGCACCTCCAAACAAACACAAACAACACGTGCAGCCCATGTGTGCGTTAATCAGTTGAATGTGTAGAAAGGAGTGGTGAAAAATCTAGTCCGGTCCTACAACCTTACGACATTCTAAAGATTGACATGCAATTCTTTAAAACGTGAGCACTGAAGGAACTTCTAACAACACAGTGATTAATGAAATGAATCACTCGATACTCCCGATCTATTGTGCGGTCTTCGTTTGCGTCATTACAAGTTGGAAAAACCGAAGAAAATAACTTACTTTTTTCATTTTAATATTATTCTCAAAGGCCATAAAATTATTCCATTCATCCATTTATGCATCTGCGGCACGCTAACAAAACACACCTTAAAATTCTGTCAGTTTTGAAATCATCGAATTCCAAATATGTGAAATCCTTGAACAGTGATGTGGGTCATGACCAGGTTCCAATATGTGTCTCGTGCTCGGCTATTAGCATAGAGTTCTGAGCGCGCGCCGATATCTTGCGCAATACTGTTGACTTTCATCCTGAAGGTCAAGTGCCATCCTATTTCAAAACGGACCTTGGACGAGTCTGGTTTACCTCGGACCGTTTGTAGAGAACAGTCGAGTAAACGGAAGAGATTGGTGCTAATAGATATTAATCAAACAAAGACGTCTTTATGTTTCGTTAGCTGCTTGCTTTCAAATATAATTTGCCTGTGAATTTTGCGAAGATCAAACGCAAACACTTCAAACAATTGAATGTAACTTTTTAGACGAGTATCAAATTAATAATAGTTGTATTCATATAAACTTATGTTCAGTTTGTTACAAAGCGCCCACAGTTGCGAAGGTCAACTAATTTCGCGGCGTGAGAACGCCTCTATATAGATTTAATTCATCATAATTTGCTGTAATAACACCAGAGATATTCAAATGACTGCCGACAATCAAATCCGACCTTTTCTTAGACACGTTCTTTATAAATAGTCATCTAACTGCCACAGTGATCGCAAAATGTCGAACACGAACTCGATTTGTTTCCGAACCAAAACAGTTGCGAAAATGTAGAAATACGCCAGAGGCGGTGTATCGATCAGTAACGCGACGCCAGCACCTCAGGAACAGAGGAAATCTTCATCTGAGCCGACGGTGTCAAAGTTTCGCAATCGCATTCCGAAACGACGATACATTTGTAATAAGTGTGTATGTACATTAGAGTTGTTTGCAGTAACAGTTAACAAGTATCTGGCACAAGGGATCGATCGTCAATCAAACGCAAGGTGAGAGTGTAACCGCGTAGCTATTTTAGCATCATCGAAGGTAAAACTGATTTGCGCTTTCGGCCCAAGACTCTCTCGTACAAGGGTACGATGGCATTTATAAATAAATACGTTTGTCAGTTGCCAGCGACGGTAATGTTATGTTTGATTATTGATTAGTATACAGACCACTGACATTCCAAATCACACCCACAGACAGACGACACGCTCATCAACCTAAACTTTAGCCGACCGCCAAAATATCAACTGAATTATCATACGCCTAAACATCGTATGTTAAAAAACGCAGATGATTATAAAATACTCGGCTGGTGAATGAAACCATCAAAATATTTAAAGCATAATGTAAAACGTCAAACCATTTTATCATACAAATTATCGTAATGGCAATGATCTCATTTGACTCAAGTCGACACTGATTAAAATAACTAATTTGGATAGTTCCTTGTTTTTACAACGCAAAAGGAAATTATCACCGATAAGCTTATCGATTTCAGACGTGAATTCCTCGGTTTTGTTTTCGTGACAGTTACAAGATGTTGGGTGACAATGAGTGTGGGAATCCGTGGGGAGTGCATCGATGGGGCTTAGAATGCTGACGCGGGTCTCGGTATGAATGAACTGGCATTTGTTGTGGAGTCGGCATTACATAATGTATGTGGTGCGCGGCGCAGTCGGTGCTGGCCGAACATTTCGTCGAAGGCCAGCAGCACAAAGCGTGTGCGGCGTATCGCTGGCCACGCGCGCCCCGCGGTTTCCTGTTTGACGACTATCGACTTACATCACTATCGCTTTCTGTCATACTTTGCGAGCCTGTTAGAAGCTTGTAAAGGGGTCTGGTCTGTTGCTAAGTACCTTTGTACATGCGTTTGTCATTGAAGCCGTGTACTACCGGCATTATTATTACGACTTCCCAAACTCGTAACTTAGAACTCTTCCTTATTATTAAATTATTCAAATGCCAGCATTCGTTATATCACTTTGATGCCTCGGAGCGCGTTTAATTGATATATTAGCATTTCGCAAGCGGTCGCTGTGGAGTGAGTGTCTCGGAGATTGTCGCAGAACTTCAACGGTTTATAGAAGTGGCGTTAAAATGGATACAGACAATTTAATTTTGTCGATCATTTCAGTTATGTAAATAGAGCAGAAACCCGTTCACGAGCATGTAAATGCAGCTCACGAGATTATCTGCGATTGTGACCAAGCGGGCCGAATGGCGTCGATCCGGTGTCAATCGGGAATCATCGAAGCATGCTGAGATTTAGCCTGGATACGCCATCGGTAATTGTTAGCCACATTCTCGCTTCACAGATTTATTGTTTTGTTTTCTAACGCGAATGCGTTTTGCCAATAACTTGAGGTTTATTCATCCTCTCATAATGTCTTCATTAGCATTAAAATAAGCATTTACATATAATTTGAATTCTTCTTGAATGTCGCTCTAGCTATGAAATCTTTTAATTACAACTGTTGTAGGTACCCTAATTCTAGAATTCTTTCACAAAGAAATTGTCAGACATTGTGATAAATCAAAACTCAATTCAGCTTTGGATTTGTCCAATTATTTTAACGACATCTTTATGATTGTTTAGGATAACAATATTTCATTGAAAATTACTTACGATGACATTTCTATGAGAGTGATCTTTTGCAAGAGCAGGCGTAATGCGAGTGACCTCCGTAATGACGACATCTCTGACGTCGACTAGTCTTGGCCACCGCGATTTATTTATTACTTGAACTTCATAAAGATCATAGATTGTGAAATTATATCAATCGATTGGAAACAATGAAGTGTTAATAGCGATTGTGAATACTGTTTCGACTGACACAGTTTTAATATTTGTATTCAATTGCGTTGAGTTTATTTTTGATTGTTTGGTGACAGCACGGCGTGTGGACATTGTTTAGACAACATTGTAAAATGTGCGGCTCCTTGCGTAACTTCGGAATTAGCTGTTTCATAACGTTCGCGTAGGTATCTATCACGTCGCCATTCATTGCCGGCCTAACATGTAAATTATTTTCAGTTTATTAACAAGGCCGCATTTGTATCACTACTTGACAATGTACTCGTGAAAATGTTAAAACGTTTCTTTCACGTGACTGTCGTTTGTTGTCCAAAACGGTCCTTGAAGAACATATTTCTAGTATCAATATTAATTTAAAGTATTATTATTTGGATAATTACAGCGTTCTCATCAATTTTCCAAGGAATTTGAATAAATTTCCATTAAAAGAATATAATAGTTTTGTATTGAAACAGATGATGACACATAATATTGCTTGTGAAGCCCTTGTATCGATTTGTTCAAGAAAATGTTTCATATTTTTGTTTTGTTTACGTTTTAAGAGGATGCATTCGTTTCTACATACACGTTATTTCAAATGATATATTTTGAAAGACCGGAATTTTTAAATAAAATTGTCCTTATTGGCGAGTCGCTTAGCGGACACACGTTCAAATATTTTCGTGATGAGGAAAAAGTATTACCTTCTAATAATTTCTAAAACTTCATTTAGGAAAATACACAATTCCTATGAATTGCTATAAAGAAAGGTAGAGATTTATTTACTCTCACAGACAAATCGGGAAAACTTAAAACTATGATGTCAATATGCATATTTTTCAGTTCATTTCATTGAAAACATCTAACACACATGGTAAATACGGTTCTTCCCTAAACTTCACATTTAGAATATGGATGATAACAATTCAATTTACACTACAAATTCGCGTGAAATTAAAGAGCAAAGTCATTCCAAAGTTCAACAAACAAACTACAGAAACAGAAATAGTTTCATTCTACGATGTAGCAACAAATAATTCGGTCAATATCCGCAATAAGATAAAATCATGTTTCACAGATACGCGTAGTACAAAAATCAGCATATTTGACAAATAGATTTTCGCAATTTCCAACTATTTCCTAATAGAGAGCGAAAGTTGGGACTTTTTTCAATCATACGCTCCAGTAGGCCAATAGTCGATGTCTTGTACAATTTCTAGGCTTGCAACAATGTTTCGTAAACCGTTTATTACCCGTAAACAGTCTGTCTCGATTGATATGGTCAATTTATTGACATCCGAGTTTTCTACCGCTTTCGTTGTTACGATGTCAATTTGCTTCAGCGCTTGCTCTGCGACTGCAGATTCAAATGTTTTCATTCAAAGTATTTAACGCTTTATCGTCTTCTTGTTCGTTTGCCCCAATAAGGTTAACTTTAACAGCAGTTGAAAAACTGACGAAATTATCAGTGGTTGTTGCGTTTGTGTTTGTAGCAAAAAACAAGTGAATTTCTGACTTTTTATTGTCCTTGTACCCTTTCATTAAATTACAATTTGCATACATTCTAAATCCATTTCGGGCTTACACATCCACTTATACAAAAACTGAACGCAATAAAACAACACATTAATTTTCTTTCGAAGTTGTTCAATTACAAATTACGAGTGCAACATTGTAGGTTTATTAACGTTTTAATTCCATAGCTACAAACCAATCTATAAAATTGATTCCCTAATAAGTTAAAAAAAAACCGTTCTCGTTACACAGACATGCCATTACTTTTGTAAATCGTACTAGATACTAATTATTTATAAGTACATATTGAGTTACAATTATGTCGTTTTATTTGTCCGTTTACAGTAACATGACTGTCATAAAAACCATTAAGAGAGCAACAATCTAGGATCGGTGCGGATCAAGTAAGAAAGATCGTAATGTGGTGCCATTCTAGGTCGGTACGTGGTTAATTAGTGTGGGCAGAATTATGTAAGCCAGCCGGGCGTTTCTTTTATGAACCAACCTTGATTCTTGGACTGATTGAGATATTTTTATAGATGTTGGTAATGTAAACAACTGTTGTGTTGTTCTTCCTGATTGGGACTGCTGTTTTGTTTTTTTTTTGTTTGAATTTCGAATGCAACTTTCCTTATTTTATATACCAAGACATTTTCTTTTTTTTAACTAGCGATATTCTCTCAATTTTAGCTACATAGTCGAATGATGATTTGTTTGTTCCAATATACAAAATCTGGAAATAAATCAAGGAAAGGAGCTAAAGTACTATCAAAATCAAGACAATATTTTATTTTGCTATTAATAGCCATTACAACCGAGGTTTCCTTAACGCACGATAATTGCAAATAACTAGCCTAGCCCACTGACCTATTTCACAAACTTGCGAAAGATAAAGATCTGATAAAGATAACTATCAGCATTCTGTTCCTATATCTTTAACACGATTAAACGGCCAGTTATTATTTTTTGTTTTTTTACTCTTTGTTTACGCTTTAAAAATGCAATGTTTTGAACTACATTGCTTAACTGAATTACCTTCATTGCTCCCAAATGAGTAAGTAACAGGCAAAGAGATTGTGTTTATTATTAAGTATCCGGAATATTGTTTACTGAAAAGTGTCGGTGAAAGTGAGTGTTAAACTGAGGTCGTTTGTAAAAGGCCATGCGTATGTAAACTGCTGGCTTTATCTTTCATTCACGTTTTGATAGTGTTTTGTTGCGTAAAGCTGTGTCGTAGGTAAGTGGTGCCATCTGTTGGGTTCGTAGAGAAGTTGTGGGTAACCCATCTAGCGGGATCTAGAGAAACTTTGGGAGAAAGGGAAAGTAGTTCGAGTAATAAAAGTAAGATGGCATTATTTATCATACATAAACAAAGATTGAAATTATATAGAAATAATGTTCTGTAGGTAGCTTATACAATTGTCTGCAAGTAAAACAGTGTTATTGTGTTAAAAATAGCAACAATATAAAAAATGCATGGAAACTCCTTAGATAAAAGATCACAATCTTAGGAAGTGGCTGTAGCATTCAGATATCATACTGAAACTACAACCTGTCGTCATCAGGGTTGGCAGTATAATAAAAACAAAAATATAATTGAATGTGAATATAATAACTCATCAAATTCTAATTTATTAAACCAAGTACGTAAAATTATTAATTTTTAGCCTTGTTCAAAATAATAGAAAAATCCATCTAAAAAAAAACCGTCAACGAATACTTGAATAAGAATTAATTTACAATGCAGCGTTGCCTCCACGTCTATTGAATAAAATATCTAAAACAAGCCATATATGAATACATAAACTTTTCCAACAAAATAAATTCTCCGACTCAACCTTGAATATTCAAATCATCACAAAATGATTGACTCACAATAAATTTTACGTCTGTACCGACTTCTATAAATAGATGGTATTATTTTTCTTAGAATTACCTATGAACAATCACGTCTTTGGTAAAGTAATTTTCACTTTAGTGCAATGAAGCGAAAACTAACTACACCGCAGCTATTGACAGCCTCTTTGAGTCATCGATCGATACGATTTTGTAATCAACCCTGAAATAGATAAGCTATAGAAAAAGTATACAATAGTACATTAATTCAATGAACTTTGTATTGAAAGTAAACTGTTCAGTGCGTATGACACCAATTTTCTAAATTCAGTGTAATATGTTAATCAAGTTACAGACGTTAATCAGGATAAATTTCAAATTGATGTCATCTTCGAAAATGAGACAGATTATATGCCATCCAGGTTAGCCTGACAAAGGACTATCAGCTTCCATTCGAAAAACCTTGAACCGGCTTCAGCAGACAACCCTAGATAACGCTAATTTGATGCAAAACATGGGAACTGCATCGTTTCGACCGGCTACGCACGGACAATGGCGGGTGAGCCAGATGCGCACCGCTGGTTCCAGGCCTGAAAATAGAGCTATATATCCACTGTATACGATTTAGATAGTCACTTTAGTATTGCCTTTAGTCCCGCCCACGGCCGCCCAAGGACGTTCTGTAACGCCCATACTGTAAAGAGATTCCGTGTTTTGTAGCCAACCAAATTCAGACTGATTTGCCATGGGCTTTGGAGGCTCAGACTCATTCAGTTTTTGCACAAAAGTTTACACAAAGGATTTGGTCAGGTGTCACTATTACTTATTTACAGGACGCTGATAAATTCATCTCAGTATAATTAAGATGCTACTCAAAAGTTGTTACTTTTACTAGCCGTCTTAACCTTCGATTAGTTACACAGTCATAACGAATATTTTTGAGGCACGACACTCAATGTTCTTAGTTTTTTTACTCACGTCTCCGGTTGTATACGGGTTTAATTTTTGTAGCCTTCAATTAGTCTGATTAAAACACTCTCAGCCCACATTCATTGCCCGAGGAAAATTTAGCATCACGGTCTTCAACATTATAGCAACATAATATCTCATTTTTTGTGGCCCCGTACAGATACAAAGCACTTAATTCTCGTTTCAATGACTGCTCGTTTCCCGCGCTCAAGGAAATGTTAACTCTTTGTCGAGTCACATGTAATTTTTATTCAGCTCTTAATTAACGCCCGGAAAAGTAAAATACATTTTTATGCATAATTTAGATAATTATGTTACCGCATATGGTCGTCATATCAAAATATTTTATAAAAGTTATGACACGTGGAAAATTTTAGGCTATTAACAATTTGGAATACGGATTATTAGCTCAGATGTTTTGGAATCGACAGGCACAAGATGTTTTGCGTGTAAACGAAAACTTTTAAAACGAAATGATTACGAAGTCGTGACATGGCGGACGATCAAGATCGTCTTGTGCGAGAACATTCCGCAGCGTGCGCACACGCTTACTTGTCCCTCATTGCACTTTTATATACAACCGCAATTAAATATGACTTTTGAGCGAAACAGTGCAACAATAGAGCAGCAGTTGCCGACAACAATGAGTACTGTTCCACCGCTTGTGACCCCACTGTTGCTAAACCCCGACACAATGCAAAAGAAGCGCCTGTTGATCGTCTTTTAAACGATCTTGCGCTTCTATCGCAACGCTAATAGCACGTTGCGATGCTTTATCGGGCCAAGGTCCTATTGCAACAGGCTTTCTAACACCTGCGACTAGGACTTCTGTTGCTACCTTTGGCAGTCCAAGAACACGTCAGCTGTTCACGTTAATTTAAATTCTTATCACCTTTTAACCTTTTTAATTTGGTTGGGAAACGAGAATTGTTTGGTTAAAAGCCATTGTATTGTATCTTGAAATAAATAGTGTTCTTGATGTCGGATAGCTAGATATCGATTTCAATTTTGCGAGCATCGATATTGAATCATTTGTTATCGTAACAGTCGGCTGGCTGCAGCCTTGTCTTCCTTTAAACTAGTCGTTTTCAGTCTGGCATAGAACAAGGCTAATGAACCGAGAACGTCATGTCGGGCCTCAGTTTCGGTTTGATTTCACTTATTTACGTGCTAAATTATACAACGATTCTGATCACGAAACAGTAATTGAACTCATCTTCCAATTAGATAATATTATTCATAGAAACACAATGGCCGCCGAAATTGATTAGGTACATATTTGGTAAATCGTTTCTCTTAATTGCCGATTCGTAGCTGCATTCAATTTCGGCTTATAATTGTACATAATAATATCTGCCTTATGATTTTACTTCCTCATGACTAGAGCTAACAACAAACACTTAGATTTAATAATTTCAGTCTTCACACGTTAGTTAAGTACAATAGGTATTTGTTACACCTGGAATTTCACACAATTGTAAAAACTGAGAGTACGATGATCGTCGAGATAGGTTTTATGTTTTCAACAAAAGTGTTGTTATTGTTTAGCTCCTTCAATGATATCGATGGGTTTTATGTTTATAACAAAAGACAAAACTCGCCCACTAATCTTGTCGGCAGGTACAACTATAAATGTTATTGTGCTACCTGCATTTCACTTTCACTTACTTTTACTGGGTTATGCAAAGCGTTTAGGAAGTTGCCGCCTTCTGTATAGTCTTAACTATCATTTACATTTAAAGCTACTCCAGCATTCATGGCAGCTAGTAGCTTAGCAGTGTATTCATCTGTGTAATATTTTCAGTACACAGACGAAATCATCCACCCTCCCACCCTGAGTCGCATTCTTCACCAAGAGACCACGGTTGTATTTTCGTTTACCGTCATTTAATTCTGCATCATCTTTCATATGACCAGGGTCAGTAAAGTGAGCGAAGTGTAGTCTTCAGATGCTTATGGTGTTTTCTTTTGTTTCAGTGCTGGAATGATGGGCGAGGGCCTGCTGACTCTGACGTACGGCAAGCACCACGCCTGCATCCTTAACGAGGTGGGGGCGGCGTGGCGCGGCGCCCGCTACTCGGACCTGGTACTGGTCTGCGACGACGCTGTGCCGCTGGCGGCGCACAGGATCGTCATGGCCGCCGCTAGCCCTCTCATCAGGTAATAATTGAGGACTTTTTGAGAATCTACTGTTGCCTTAATGTATTCCAGAACATGTAAGATCAGTTACGTCAATTCACCAAGGGCTTTGAATATGTACTGTGTCCCTCATATACTGCCTATTTGCACTACGAGTACAACTAACGATAGTTCTCGAAGAGACCACCACACTGTAATCTAATCTTAATTATTTAATAAGGTTAATTGGTAAGCCAATCCAATAACACTGAAGTAACCGGTATCTTGTAGGTGTAAGGTAATGAGTACACGGAAGATAGATACATACTATTTTATCTGGACTTTAGACCAGGATATATGAATAAAATTACAATTACTTGACTACTAGCACCTGCAATATTTTATTCAGAGTAAAGTTATTAACAACATATCTAAGGTTCTATGAAAAATGCAAGGCTAATTAATTGTTTGTTTTCCAGGAAAATACTGGATGATACGCCGTCTGTGGAGAGTCCGGTCACGATTCACATGTCGGGCATCAGCAGCACTCTCATGAGGCATCTCCTTGTATTCTTGTACAGCGGCCAAGCCTACATTGAGGTTAGCATCCAACCTGTTTAACTATTCACTATACTACTATATTATCATAATATTAATTAAATTCCAACTAACGCGTCAGACTCCTGCTTAACATTTGCATTTCATTAATTTAACAAGGATATTAATCATTATGTCAATCTTTTGCAGTCTGGTGAAATAGATGATATGCAAGAGTTGTTCGAATTATTAGAAATCAAATCGGACGTATGGAAATCAACAAAGGAACGACAACAGGCAGAAGAACGCAACCGATCGTGCGAGCGACTAAAATCAAAAGCTTTGAAAACAGATATTAACAGCAATGAGAGCAGTAAACACGATGCACCATCAGGGTCATCACATTCAGAGAGTGAACTCGCCACCCCTGGTGCAGGATACAGCAAAGACAAAGGCGATGAAAACATGAGTATAAAGAAAGAAAATATGTCAACCAGTAGTAATGATGAAAGAGAAGAAGAAGAACAAGATGGAGAAAACAGAGACAAGGAATGTGGACGACTTATGGCACGACGACGAAGCTCTTCAAACCCGGTTAACTTGTCAGTAGCAAGGAATTCAGAAAACACAGGCAGTGAACACGATGACTCACAAGATGTTGATGTGGAAACAGTTGCGGCCAAGGTATGTAACAAAGTTGTTTAGAATAATCAACATTAAGTTTTATGCATGTAAACAAACAAATGTAAACATGTACTCTTTTTATTACAGAACATTGCAAGGAGAAGATCCACATCATCGAGCCAGGAAGATCAACCACAAGAGACGCACTACAGGAGACAACTACTAAGCGACCGGCTAGGACGAGGAATTGAAAGAGCTAAAAGGAAATCACATTACTTAGAACCACCAGAACTAGATTTACGAACTGTAAAATTAGAGGATTACGCGCATCTTAAGCCTCCTGATCAAGACCTCATATCACTTGTTCAGACGTCTCCCGAAAACTACGTTGTCACACCCCATCGGAAAAGAAGACCTGGCTTCCACAACTCCCCCTCACAGAATCCTCCGTTTGTATCATTCCCCCCAAGTTACTTAGAAGAAATAGCACATCTGCGGTATACACAAGGACCCGGTAGTGCCGCCGCTGTTGCTAGCGCTCGGCTTGGAGTCATGCACCCACTGAGCACTTCAGCACCGCCGTATCTACCCGAGAGGAGTGCTACTCCCCCCACAGCTACGCACGAGGATGCTCTCAAATATCGACCTCCAAGTGCCGGATCGTGGGGTCCGTGGTTGTGTCAACCACAAATGGGTGGAGACGAAGCACCATCGACGGAACACGATCAAGGTTCAAGTAAACAAGCACCAGTCCGAGAATACCGTTGTGAATATTGTGGCAAGCAGTTCGGAATGTCGTGGAATCTCAAGACTCACTTACGAGTGCACACCGGAGAGAAACCGTTTGCTTGTCGACTCTGCGTTGCTATGTTTAAACAGAAAGCTCACTTACTGAAACATTTGTGTTCTGTACATCGCAACGTGATATCATCCAGCGAGAATGACGGGCGGACGAACACGCCCGGTCGGTTTAACTGCTGTTTCTGCCAGCTGACGTTCGAGGCGTTACCAGAACTCATTCGGCACTTGTCAGGGCCACACAACAGTTTGCTTCTCAGCAAGAATCTACACGAATGACGCCCGGCCACGTGACGCGGCCGCTCGCGTAACTTTGGACTTTAAAACTTCTTCTCTCAATAAGAGAGTTCAATTGTGATATGTGTTTAGATGGATATAATGTTAAGTGTTTAGTTATAAGACATGTGATATCGCAGAGCGATACTCATAGTGAGGCATTCGCGGGAGGTTCCTGCGGGTGTGATGTTGATTACTAATTTAAAAAATCACATGTTTGCCGAATGGGTCCAAATTGTTATAATTTGTTTAAAAATTATAATCCGGGACCAACACCTTCCAAGATAGTATTTATTTGAAAGATGTATTTCATTAGGGTAAATATTATTAAAAGCCACCGACACATTAATTCCTTAAGCATAGAAAATAGACATGTTTGTCAAAGAAAAGTTGCGAAGTATGTATAAGGCCTAAAGAGATAACGTCACATAAACTACCTCCTAATTTAAATCAGTATCTTGATGAATCTACTGTGGCGTTAACATAGGTTCGTATTGACTCGACACTGTCACAAGTGGACAGTCAATAGATCTAGTCAGAATTGGAACTAAGAATTATAACAGTTGTAAGTTTAGCCCATTACGATTGGTACCAATGTTCTTTCATGAGTACTTTTGTACTTCCAGTAAAATATAAATGTTATCAATAAAAATCCTCCATAATGCTGTATTTCTCAGGGTCACTTATCCCCACTTTGTTCCAAAAAATCTGACTTGACGTTTCGCAGCTTTTTTCGACATTTACAATCTCAATATTAGGTTTTATCATTTTTATGTAACTTCTAGAAAAAAAATGTGTTCGTAATAATATAATTTATAGTATGCACATCCTTCCATTTGTTCGTGCCGATTATTGCAATGTGGATAGCACCAAAGATTTGTAAAGCAATAAAAATGTTTTGGTGTACAATTAAGAGAAATTAAAGGGACCTGAAATGATTTTGATTTTGTTAACCTTAAAGTATGTAGGTACCAATTTAATAATCTCATCTGTAGTTACTAACGTTCAGTTTTCTGTAACCACTTCTGTAATTCCGTTGCGAACTTTATGAAGCTTGAATATCTTCTTATTTTTGGATTAATTTACTTTAGTGTTAATACGAAGCTTACCAGGCATTATTTTCAAATGAATATTTTTATCAACTAGTTCTTTAGCTTTATTAAAAATCTTCGAAACTTATTTTCGATGTCGCTTTTTATCGAACACATTACTGTGGCCAGTTATATTAAAGCTATTATTTTAGTGAAGGCTGGATGTTCAATCTTAATTAAGGCTTCTATTATACAAAGTATACAAAATTAGCAATCTATTGTTTCGTCAGTACGATGCCAAAAGTGTTTTCATTCATCAATACGTTGTATTGTGCCTCGATTCTTGTAAAGTGTATTCCAATAAGCAAGTTTGATACTGTACTCAATTGGAGAATATTTTTCGTAATACTCATTTTGTACAATCCGTTTATACGTACTTTTATTTGGAATTCCATTTATATTATATTGTCATGAATAGGCGGATACTTGTCAATGCAATTATTGTTGTCTATGTTTACTTCAATAAAACTAAAGTTACCAACGAGTTGTTCAAAACCTAGAGTAAACTATGAAATTGTCGAGTTGCTTTAATGTCTCTTTCGAACGTTACCTATTATACCTGATTTTTATCGTTTTTTCGTGTTATATTCGACGTCGATATTGACGTAAATATTAATTGGGGAACAATTTAATTTTAAGGAATGTGATTTCAAGGAATCGTTTAGGTTTATTCTATGTGATAATTTTCTGTTTTGTCTTAAGTAGGCACGTTGAGAACGCTGTCTTCCAATGCGTTTTCCATTTTAAAATCTTTAGTAATGGAACATGTGAATGTATTAACAGCATACGTACTTACATCTGCTAGTACAATAAGAGTTGTCTTATTTCTTTTATCTTTTATACAGACTGTATACAAAACATTGATACTATGTGTTGGTGCTTCAATATATTCGCGTGTTCCAATACTCTGTAAATAAAAACTAGGATTAAGTCAACGATGCATGACAAAAAAAATCGTCCACAAAAACTGCTGCCTAACCTATACGTAACTTGAACAAATTGTATTTTTATAAATATTTTCTTCGGAACCACTTGTAGAATAGGATCGTTGTGATATTATCTCGGCGGAAGTCGGAATTGCCTTAAAATATTAAATATCAATGCAAGTAGGTAACTTACTTAATACGTAATTTTAGTGTTTCTTAGATGTGTTGTTGTAAAATAAGTTCACCGTTTGTGGTATGCAATATTACATTACATTACATTTTGGAAATATGATAATTTACAACACAGAAAAATTACAATGACAGATAATTATAATTGTCGATTGAGATAATTAAATCAAGCAGCACATCGAAGAAACACTAGAAAACCGATTCGAAATATTAATTTGTAAAAACATGACGTTGTTAAGAATAAAAAAAAATGTAAATAGTAACTAGTTTTAAGTTTAATGGTAAATAAAGCTTAACTTAATCTTGTTGAACTTGAATATTGATTTTTCTCTGTTAATTGTAAATTAAAAAGTATTTGATAAGTTTTCACATACTTGTACAATTTTATGTAGATATTGTTTAGAAAATAACATTCTGTAAAAATGTGTTCTTACCGTAGTAAATTAAATAACGAGAATATTTTAGTTACACACTCCACTGTTGTTTATTTCATTCCAATTGACTTGTTTATACGAGAAGATATTAAAAAGTATCGAACACACAGCATCCAAGTAATGAACAATAAAGATTTCGAAATGATTGGAAACAATTACAGCATAATGTATGGAACGGCCAAGGTTCTGCAAGTTATAGCGAACATAAAGTTATGTTACATAGTGACAGCAAATAAAACGAACGTAATGATACAGCCTCCAATTATTTCCATAGTCCTCCAATTGATCAACACCCAGTACTCATTGACACTCACCTTGTTCATGAAACAAATGACGAGCTGTAGGCAGATGGCGTTAATGATAATGAAGCTAGAGTCATTAGTAGCAATGTATCTAAATGTAATAAAACTAAAATTAACTAAACTTATGACATAGTAGAAACAGATGCAACGAGTGATGCTGAAAATATCGGTAAGACTGATGCAGATGAAAAAATAAATAGTGGAGGTACTTCACCATTCAGTGCAAATAAGTAAATAAGTATCTAAGACCGAGTAAGTATCTAACACAGAACATAATAGAAATGAAAACGCACAAGATAAATCATACACTAGCGAAGAGAATTATAACCAACATAGCCGTCAAACAGTAAATAATGATGGATGTGACCTATCCTCAAAACCCTGAACTATGAGCGCCCTAGATCTCTCACGATATGAATAGAGATTGTTTACACAATGTGATATCGATTTAGTTCACATAGACCAAGACTAGACCACCTAGTGTGCTAGAAAGTCGACAGATGGCGTAAAACCTAACATCGTATCTAGTGAACGTAAATATTTATCTATAGTAGCACATAGTAGTGGCCGTATCTATTGATAAACATTATTTAGATACATCTAAACAATATTTAGGGAAAGCTAATTAAAACCTAAATCATGTCTTGAAATATTTGATCTCACTTACAATATTCGTAGGAACATTATAACGACTACATTTGTTTTGCGCAGTTTTGCGCATATTTCGAGAAAAATACTTCCCTCAGCCAGATAATATTATTTCTTTTTGCATTTTTCAATTCATTGACTTTCTATATAACTGAAGTAATTTTTCAAATCGGATCTGTAGTTAGCTTACAATTTAGTTGCTTCAAGAAAATTATGAATGTAATGTTTGAGCACTGCTTCTTAAAAGCGATGATAGACTTATTCTTAAATAGGAGTATTCAGCTAAACTGGATAACATCAATAAATTATGTAGAAAGCATTTCATTGGTCCAAGTAAATTGTATTACGTTTGGTCACGCGCCAAGAAGCCGTATGTTACGTCGAGGTTCAGAAGCATTGCAAGTTGTGACCTAACGGCAGACCAGGTAAGTTGTTTACACCTTATTATAAGAAGAAGTGTATCGTGAAATAAATTAACATTGATTTTGTTAGGGTTTTCATCATCATCCCCATTGCATTCTACAGTTAAACTTATGACTCTGGGTCCGATATCGGGTTGTCTTCTTTAAGTGCAGAGTTCTTCACGGTCTCTTTCAATGTCAAGTTCAATGGAAATCTTTCCTTAGTGTTCCTTTTTTAAGAACTGGTTAATTGAATTAGTATCATATCCAGCAGTTTTCTCATCAACTAGCAGATTCTGAAGTTTAGAAGTTTAATTTTCGGCTACATATTTATCAGTCTGAAAAGCTCTATTTTAATTGTCAGGCGATATGTTTAAAATATCATTTTTAATATTTTTTCCAACAACATCAAAAAACAAGAGATCAAAGTTTGCAATCAAAAGTCTGATAGATGTATAAATAAAAACCTCTAAAAGGCAGTAAAATATACCTGAAAGGAGAATATAATGTATGTGTGTATAAATTTATACTCGAAAAGTATAGTTAACTCAGAGAAATACACTCCCCGTAAAATTTAACACTCCAATAATCGTAAAATCATGCAGATAATAAACTGAAGATGCACCACGAAGCTCACTACATACGTACAAAATACTTCGATACATGTCCTTGTATTTTTATAACTGAAGATGAAGCTTTTTTATTTTATTACTATATGAAGAATAACAAACATACAAAAAAATGAAGGAAGTCGGTTTAAAAGTAAAAAGCTAATAGCTTTTGCCTGCAGAATTTTCTGCGTAACTGAAAAATGTTTATTGCCAACTTCAACCAACGAGGTCTTGATTTCGCTTAAAAAACAGTCTTCATTTAACGCATATCATAGCTCTTGTTTTAGGTACATATGTAAATAAATAAATCAATCAGTGTTTCCGCTACGGTAATGTATTTTGAAAAAGTGTAATAACTGTCCTATTCCTCGCTAGTATTCCACGACCAGTATATTTAGTTTTGCATATAACTCCAACGAGCGTCTAACATACCATCAGTACATTTTACAGTCGGTATTTCTATGTCTCTTATTTTTACGACTTTTAAGATGGTAGGACTCGGTTTACTGACGTGTAATATGAGGCAGTTTGACTATTCTTAGAATAAAAAAACTTGGATTATTTTTGAGTTGCATAGTACCTATTTAATATACATTTCTTTAACTTCCCATACGCGAGGCGTTTAAATGAGAAAGAAATTAAGCAGCAGCGCAACAGATGATCATTTAAGAGTAATTATTATCATTGTAAATACAAGATAATGACTATAATTCATTGATAAAAGAATAAGAATCATCGGAAACTGCTTCAATACAATGTAGCGAAGTAAACGTGCTTACATGCAGAAAGTAATTTTATTCTCTGTTGAACAAATAAGTCAAAAGTTCCTGTTTTGTAATGACTATTTATAATTCTTTTTACATAGCGAAACCTCTTTTAATAGACATAACCATAATTAGTATACATGAGTAAATTACAAAAACTTTAGTTAAGTTGATCGTTTATCCGTTTGAGGTTCCGTACCTTCCTTTCATTGGTGTCTAAGATATAATTAGAAAGTACATACAAACTTAGAAAAGTTGCATTGATATATTTGTTATCTATCATAATATATCAATCCGGTTAGACTGGAAGCCGACCCCAACATGATTGGGAAAAAGGCTCGGAGGAGGATACTACTTCTTCTTATTCTCTACTTCTATTTATATCTCTGTTATAACAACATTTATGTACATGTGTCATTTTTTTTAATAATATTTTTTTTTTAATTGATAAATATCATAGATGTTTATCACTGCTTAACTCGATTTCAAACATTTCTACTGAAAACCCAAAGTTCAGATCATGATGACCAGCAGATACTACGAGGAGAGACCATAAGAAACGAAGACCGCTTTAAAAAAAGACACTGAGTATAATGTCTATTATAACCTGGACAACTACGGATCTGGTACCTACCGATACAACAATTTACCAGTACCATTCCTTACTCACGGTACCCTAAAGAACTATCTAGGCAGGCAATTTAGTCCTACAGGTCTCGGTATAAAAATAGATGGAAAAGATAGAAAATAAAAAGTTGCAGTCGGGACTTGAAACCGGTAAGGAGGCAGATGGCCAAAGCCTTTTTGCTTTGTCCTGGGAACATTTTCACATTCTTTGTCTGTACTTATCGGGGATGGGTAAAACTAGTAGTGCATCTAACTGTATTTGATGGCCTGAGATATGAATGTAATATGAATTTAGTTTTTTCTTTAAACCGAGTTTTATTTTTGAATTTAAAGATCCTGTCGGCAGATGTTTTAATCTTAGAAGCAAGCATTTTAGAAGGGCATAAAATTCTGATGGATTTAAAAATTATAGATTTTTAAACGTACCATTACCACCGTTACTCAATTTATAGTATACTAGCTGTTGCCCGCGACTTCGTCTGCGTGAGCAATAAAGAATTTCCAATTTCGTTTATTTCATCATTCATTGCTCAAGCCCCGTAGGTGATAGCGTGATAATATATAGCCTATGTGTTGAACCGGCCCCCAAGTAATAGTCATGCAAAATTTGATTTAAATCCATGCAGTACTTTTTGAGTTTATCCGGGACAAACATACAGACAAACAGATAAACAGACATACAGACAAATATTCTAAAAACTACATATTTGGGTTCAGAATCGAATATGGATCACCCCACAAGTATTCTTTTAAAAAAATATTCAATGTACAGTTTTGACTTTCCTATCATTTTATTATATGTATAGATATTCAAGAATTTTCTTTCTTTGACTTAAGTAAATCAGTCTAAATATAAAGCTAAGCATAGGTACTGAAAACTAATATCCCTAACATCCAGCTAGCTAAACACTAAAAACCTCTAGATACTCAACCAATATTTATTCAGTCCTCACTCGAGCTAGCATTGCGAAGAAGACATCCGGCCGCAGGAACACAAAGCAAACAAAGCAACCATTAACACACACATGCGTGCGTGCAGGTTACCTAACAAGGATCGCTGCGAAATTCATTACAGCAGCAGCCGCTATAAATCAACCTTGACTTGTGTGTCTCAAAGTTGCTACCCTTCTAGAAGATGGGGTTAACTTCACATAGGTATCTACGAGAACGAAGGTTCTTCGTTTTGCAAAACCACAACACATATTATAGAATTAAGAGAACAAATAAGGGAAAACATGCATTACATTTAATGTAAAAAGGCTCTTGCTCAGTTACAGCGCCTTTCAGCGTAGCTATATTATCATCCATATCAACCTCACAGTACGAGTATGTGTACTTTTCCTCGAAGAAATCCAGAAAAATCTAAGGATTTCCGGAAAAACACAGATAAATTGCTTTGCGCACTATGGGCATAGCTAAGTCCACTCTATGAAAAACTAGAATTGCCACCAATTTTTTCAAACGAAGAATCATTTCACAAAACGGATTCCATTTTAGTATTGGGAGAACATACATAGTTTTAGATCACGAAGGAAGGAAAGATATCATTTTGTTCTCCGTATTTTTGACATATTTTTACCTACTGTACATTTTTGCCACACCTTTTTGTTTTGGTGGGAAATCCCGCTGTGGGTTAGGTTAGGTTAGTGTCAAACTTTACTGACTAAAACACATCATGTTCCTTCTTAAGCCCTTTATGTACCAGGGCCGCGGTAATCATGCAACCCCAATCCAACAATCTTGCAGCCCAAGCATTTTTGCCACACCTTAAAGGGTAGTTCCACCTTGGGAACCGCTGCCCTAGTGCTTACTAGATAAGGTGTCCCATTAGATGCGTTCAAGTTCCAGACCGGTTCGGGCTAAGCTGCGAGGGTTTATAAGCGAGGGTCGGGACGTCTCACGGCATTCCCGTGTCGGCTCCCGGTGTCTCCTGGACATCAGCACTCCTAGTCATTAGACCAGTCTTTCTGCAGCTTCAAGATGTGGCGGCTACTACTGTTGGCTTTCGTCGCGACTGCGTCAGCGCAGATCCCGTCGCTTGGGTGGTGTCCGGACTTTCAAGTAAGTTCTATGTTTTATTGCTTTTTTTTGTTCTTTTGTTTTATTTGTGTATGGCATTTTTATTGTATTAATATAGTATTGTAAGTGTTTTAATTGGAAAGTAAATAAATATGTATTAACATCAAATAAGTTACATTTAAAATTATCATTTGTAGTTCAAATACCGTTGCCATAATTGTACCAAAGGCTTTTTGTAAAAGAATATAGACTTAGTTGTGAACTTTTCTTATCACTTGCTTTTTAAAACAGAAAAATAAATTTTCTATTCCTGTGGCACAATTACAGGACCGTTAACTTCTGAAAAGTGCCCCAACTCATAATAGTTTTATAAGAACTTCAAGATCTAAGAAATTCTCAATATGATATTTTGAATATACAGCGGCGATTACCCAATCATTTTTACATTAACTTCAACAAAAATATCAAAGTCGCGAACAGTTAGATTCGCAATATTTCAAGTTCATCCATAGCATAACATATCCTTCAAACAAGAGGCTGCCCTTGACCTCAGCGCACGTAACAGCCGTCACTGACCACGGTCAACACACAACTGGTTGCGGCCGTCGACCGCAGGATGGCTCCAACTTTCCTTTTCGTTTATCTCAAGCGAATGTAGGAGTGCCAGTTTTGAAAGAAAGAGTGGCTTGAATTTGAAGTTGATTGAAGTTATTTATTTAAATTGTCTTTTTTGTTGTTTGGTATTTAGTTTTGGTTATAAATAGGTATAATATTGTTTTGGTTATAAAATTAGTACCTTATAGAATTTGCAACTTTATAGAGGTAGGTATACTGTAATTTTGTCATGACATGATTTTCAATTAGGTCCTGTTTATTGCTTACACACTATGAGAAGGAATTGAGACCCAGAAAACATAAAGAAACGCACAAAAGAAAAATGTTCCTTTCTATCATGCGTGTCATGTAAATGGATGTTATTTGTAAGACAATAACTTTTTGAACATGCCCAAAACATATTCAGAAATACACCGGCATCTTAGCAGACTTCTTACTCGATTTAGGCTTATTTGACAAAAAGCAATTTAGCACAGATTTATTAACCACAAAATTCTTCCCCAGGCAATGGCAAACTTTAACATGAACCGCTTCTTAGGCACATGGTATGAAGCTGAGAGGTATTTCACCGTGACTGAGCTGGGCACCCGCTGCGTCACCACGCATTACACCGCCACGCCTGAAGGCAGGATCCTGGTCACTAATGAGATTACTAACTCCTTGTAAGTATACTGTTTGGATCTGATAGTACTTTAAACTAATGCAGGGTATGATGAATCAAATAGAGTAAAATGCTACGTAAAACTACTAAGGAACATTAACAAAAGTGCGTTCTATAAAGTAGACCACTACGTCGACATAAATTGTATCAGAACCTGTTCATAATTCATGGACACATTTTCTCTGATACTTTTCTTTATTCAGTATTGAAAACAAGAAGAGTACAATAGCTTGTTTTGGGACTTGGGGAATAAATTAGCCCAAAAATTACTGATTCAAAAAAATAATCTCGGTCACGATTTCATATTTTAGAGCACAAAGGTTGCATCAATTACACGGATGTCAACATTTTCTCACATTGTGCATTAGAGCGTGAATTTAGCTTGACTTATGTATGGAAATGTGGGTGGAGATAATCTGGGCGTGAGAGCCCCTCCCTCGGGCGGTGCAAACGTAGCCATGCGTCACGAACTGATACCAATGAAAATGTTTTGATGTAAAAAATCCATGGAACAGAAATCTTGGTGTTAAGACAATCCAAATTTATCATTTCTCTGCGAAAGGTTGGCACCGAAGCCACAATAGACCGACCCAACAAATTATACAAAATAACCCGACATTTAAATAGCGCTGAACAATTTATCTGTAACCCAAAAATGCTCTTCAACTCAGCAAAGACAAAGTATATAATTAATTACTTCTTATGTTATCTAGGACCGGCTTCAAGCGGATAATGGAAGGTCACCTTCAGAAGGTGGGCAGGGAGGGCGAGGGTCGCGTGATGGTGAAATACTCTTCCGCCCCATTGCCTTACGACTTCGAGTACAGCATCCTGGACACTGACTACGATAGCTATGCCGTTATGTGGTCTTGCAGTGGCATTGGACCTGTGCATACACGTGAGTATTTTAATAAGTCTTAAGATTTTTATTTTTAGTAGACTGTTCCATACATTACGTCGTCAATATGCAATTTCATCTTAAAGTAAAAACCAAACTCGACGAAATAAAAACATATTTAATAAGACCTGTAAAAGGTCACTGAGGATACCTACTCTTACAAACTTAGACTGTAGGCTGCAACGCAATAGAAACTATACAATAGAAAAGCATATGTATGTTAAAGTATATTTAATGTTTGTCACCAGAAAATACCTGGCTGCTGTCCCGTGACAGGCTCCCATCACTGGCCGTGATGCAGAACGCATACGCCGTCCTCGACCGGTACAAGATCTCCAGGACTTTCTTCCTAAAGACCAACCAGGCTGACTGCACAGTACTGCCGGAGCCGGCAGCTGCTAGTGAGCTGGATGCCAAGAGCGCTGATGTACCTGTGCCTGCGCCAGTTCCCGTGGAAGAGAAGGCAAAGGAGGTTGAGCAGCCTGTTGAGGTGAGTTGGATATCTACACATATACTATGAAGTTAAAGTCTCTGAAGTAATATACAACATTGTAAGAGCCATTGCGCATATAAAATGGACGAAGTTTGACCAATCCCAAGTAATATGGTTACTCATTAAATAAGCAAATAATAATGTAAAACGGCCAACGTCTAAGCCAACTAGATTATAGAATAAAAAATATATATCCAACGATCCTAATTTATTGTAAAATATGAACCACTTCTAATCTTATTAATGTTTCCAGAAGAGGGTCGATCCCGAAGTCAAGGCCGTTGTCCCAGAAGAAAGATCAGCAGTTCCCGAACCAGTTGAAGAAGCCAGTAAAGCGATGCAAGTTCCTGAGCTGATCATGTCAGAATCCGAGAAGAAAGAAGAGAAGATTGAGCCAGCACCCGTCCCCGCACCTGAGGAGCCAGCAGTAGTCGCAGAAACGAAGGAAATGAAAGAAACGCCTGCACAGTAGAAATAGTTTTTTGAGAACGTACCAAGGCTGTAGATGAAACTAAAGTAGCTTTTCATCGTCCATTGAAATTGCTAGTCAGGAGCTAATTTTAGAGACGCAAATGATACGCCTGTAGTAATTTTACAAGCATCAATTTGCCCTGCTAAATGTTTTTGCTCTAGCAAGTCAGACTTGAAAATCTTAGTCTCTAATGTCTGTATTTGTTTCGTGGATACTTGATAGTTTCTCACAGTCTTGGGGTTCGTTGAATGTGTGATTAGAAGTCAGTGGTGTCTCGTATAGGGCTACTTTACCAAATAAGTAATAAGTACCTACTCGACACGCAGCGATGCTTGCTATTTGTAGGAGCATCGCTTAGTTTTACTCGATAGTCATTGTCATAAGCGAAGTCAGCTCTGAAATAAATTAATAAGTGAATTTTTGTTGTTTCATTCCCATGTACACGTAATTACGCACTCATTTATCTGAAGCGATATCATAGATAGCATTGCTAATATTGAAGAACATAACCTTTAAATTATGCGATTTACAAATATGTACCCAATAGTGAAATAAATTCAGTTTTCACACGGAGTTTTCATCATTTTAATTTCATTACAAAATTAAGTATTTAATCAGAATCGTCACAATATTCTGTATACAATCTACTAAGAAATAATTATTGACTTACGCACAACCCAAAAGTCGATAAAACCATACGATTTTAAATTGTTATCAACAGAAATTGCTCGAGGCGGTACTGTCCTACGAACAAAACGAATGAAACTCGTTTACGGTTGAAAATGGCAAAAGGAACGGGTCTGATTATATTGGTCAGGCTGTTACTAAGCGCCCACTCCCGGCCGCTATCCCACTACTGCCCGATACGGGGACTTTTGGCTGCTGGGTTTCCCCCCTGGCCCGATTCGCCCCTCCTTAGTAGACCTGCATCCCCCAGACTCCTCCGGGGGATCCATATCAATACCAGGCTTAGTGTGGACGTCCAGTCAACATGGGCCACTTAGCACCAGGACCCCCGACCTCAAACCATCCTCCGGTCCCGACCTCCGAGAAGCCGGATTACAGGAGTTGCCAAGCTCCCAGTCGAAAGATGTGGCGAAATAGTCAACCGCTAGCTACAAAAGTAACGTCACTTCGAATCCAGCATAAAGTCATCATTATTTCACCTGAAAAACATAATTTTGGGAATACTTTCAAAGTTTTCTGAATTTCTTTATATTAATTTAAATAGGTCTTACGCATTTTCAAAAATATAAATAAAAATATTGTAATTTTGTAAACCTACTCGAGCGCTATCTGTCGGCAATACAATGAACTACTGTTGTATGTACTTACCTAAACTTATCGCTCACTTGCCTACTTATCAGTTACATGATTTTCCGACGGAGGGCGCTAGTGTAGCAGTCTTAACATTTTGCAAGTTCTGCAAATGTATTTGGTCAATAATAATTTTGCATATACTCGTGAAATTAAAATCAGCAGTATGACGGCAACGCGACATAATAATTAGATAACCTTTTTAAATATCAAGTACATTCGGAAATTTGAAAGTCTTCCTGAAATCCTACATATTAAATTGAATGTATGAATTTTATTTGTATTACTCATCATCTAACATCACTCTTCAATTTTTGAACTAAGTCTCCATTAAATATTTGTATAGCCGCAACGCAAAGACCTGCGCATTTAGGTTTTAGCAGATTTTCAGTCCACAAGGAAAACTAGGTCATCGGTCGATCCTAGACTCTGTTCCCGACAAGCGGGCGTCACCTAAAATTTTTTGGGACAACAATTTTTTTAAAATTTTTTTATTTATTAGAACTTGTTCTCGTTTTTAGTCCAATTTTTTGGACAGATTTAATTTTATTGTTTCTTTTTTGGCGAAGTTGGTTCATTCATTTTGTGTTATCCTATACTGATCCTACTAATTTCCTTTTCATTGATTTTGATTCATTCACCGTACCTTTGTCAATTAAGTATTTTCTTTCCTTATACTGAAATTGCGAATCTTTCTCATGTCGACTAGGTACATTCTTTACCATCCTTTTGTATTGTAGAAATTTTCAACTGACCCCTGATTTTCCTGACCGAGGGAGTGTCAGTCACTCTTACTGACTAAAACCCCTTCAAAAAACCATTGTGTACCAGGACTACGGTTTCGAAGAATCCCGCAGCCCCAGTTAGGATCGGCCTTTATCGGGACTCCACAGAGTTGGTTCACCTACCAATATACACATATTAAACAAGAATTAACTGTAGAAACGTAATTAACGGTACGTCACAGCAATAAACCGGTAAATGGACAAAGTTGATGTTTTTTATTTAAAATTGAAAGTAAACATTATCGTTGTAGAAAAAAGTTTTGAAGAACCTATAAGTTTTTATATGGGTGTAGGAAAAGAAAGTCTGACCAAACTTTTTTTACCTTTAATAATAATTCATCGGCCAATTTCTTAGAACAAAAGAGAAAACGCATCAATCTCTACAAATTATTTTAGTTGAGGATAAAATGTTAACAGGAATGAAGTCAATTTGTATTTCTTGATCATTTTTGTCATTTCTAGAAACTAAGTTCATTTACATCATTTATCAATTTTAGGAACTAGGCACGTTAATCTACACTTTATATTGAAATTCTCGAAAAAATACTATAATATGCCAGTTAGGCTCAAAGCCAAGCCAAGGGAATAATCACAAGAAATTGCGGAAAAACATAGACCCAGATCGATGGATGCAGATAACTGTACTTATTAGATTATATAAATCAGGTTAATTAGCTAAGGAATATGATAAACTACCCTGAAATACAGTCAAAAACTTAATTTCGGGATTGAGCTTGGAATAGACTACTATCTTCTTACAATTAAGACAGCACAACAATTACTGATACACACTAAGCATTTACGTATGACTGACTAATATGTAACGTAGGTAATGATTAATAGGTCCAGCACAGCATAACATCAAAATACTTAAAAAACGTGCGCGTACGCATGAAAACATAAACACTAGCAGTACTCTCAGATGACATGCAACGGTCAGAGTGAACGGACGTGTGTAGTGATTGTGTAATAGCCCAATTTGTTGTGATCAATAAAAAGTCAAGGTAAGGATTTATTTGCATGTTTGCATGATTGTCAAGGTTTTATGGTGAACTCTATGGGCGTCATACATAATCAATTACTTGGTCATGGCCATTAAACCGTAATTCCTGAAATTATTATTTAACATTTTGTGTATTTACTCCATTTATAGTTTACCTAATATTTCCTAGTTCATAATGTTCTCGTCACGCGACATAAATTTTCGCGAATACAAGGCAAATCACACTAGTCAAACATTCACATTTTGGTTTAAGTTACAACCTTGATTTGTCTACATTTTATCTAATAGATGACTTTGATATTATTCGTTATTAATTTAATTTGCCAAAGGCATTTGTAAAAGTTGATGTATTTGACCTCCGTAAGCTAATTTAGCTTAAAACTTAGAATCAAGGTATTGAAAAGATGCATGTATGCAGACATTAGTGATAACTTTCTGTGACAATAAACATAGCAAGTAAATAAAAATCTTTGACGTTCGAAACTCTTCTGACACGTCATATTGGTGGAATTCTAAACACTACTACAACTAGCCAGAAGAACTAAGAACAATCCCTATTGACACTCTTTATAAAAAAAAACACAAGGATGAATAGGGATATACATCAGGGTTTTTTCCATTTGTGATAGTTTCATGAATAGGAATACTTCTAGAGAAGCATCCCTATTCATTGAAATTCAATGATACGGCAAAATACAATATAATTTATAATAGGTATTATATCATAGTTTTCCGATGAAACTTGAACTTTAACATAATCTGCAAGGCTTATTAATTACAGGATATCTGATACTACGTGGTTTTTTACATTGACTTGTTAACTTATCTAGTATAGTATATATTTATGTTGATATTACAAACATGGCTCATTTTTATAGACTTAGCTAAAACATGTACTCGAAAATAAGTCATTCAAAAAAAAACCTAATATTGCATTGCCGATTGAACTAAAAAGTCTCTAACTTATTTATCTGCATAACTGTGACACATATAACACATTGCGCCATAGATATTGCCTATGGTGTGTAACTGTTCATACATGGGTAAATAAATAAAAATACATAATCTTTCTGTCAACAGAAGATAACAAGAAACAGTTAAATAACATGTTTTCAAGTATTTGCCAATAGTTACATTTACTAGTTAAATAATGTACCTATCTAGTTTTACCTACTAGATTATTTGAAAAAGGCCGGTAATATTGCATTTCACTATAAAATAAATCGTTTCATAACTCTGTATCAATATGTATTAAAAAAATCTTAATAAATAAAACCGCTGCGTCTTCGATCTTCATCAAGGAGATACATTCTCATTAACTCATCAAAGCTACTAAAAATATCTCTTATACTATACTGTAGAACAATTCAAACAAACATGAGGAAGCTATAGAACATTTTTGTCATCACCTTGACTTTTATTTATTCATCAGTTATTACTTTGAAAGTACATAACTCGTTAGAGGCTACAGAAAATATGTTTTTTTACAACCACACAAAAATTAAAAACTGTTGCCTTCAAACAACTAAACGTGCCTTTTTGAAAGGGTTAACAAAAACCTTAAAACCATAAGTTCTAAACCGTTTCTTTGTACCGGTAATTCGTAATTATTTTTGTTTGAGTGAGAATGAGTAAATGAAAACAAAAACAAATTTTCTTTTGTACGTAAAGTACAAGGAGTAAAACACACCATTAACATTCCCTTGACAGTTATTATTATACAGAATTAGACAAGAAAACTAAAAAAATATAAATATTTAAATAAGACTTCATTAACAAAGTAATCACAGGTTATTAAAAATACTGATCTTCGAGTTTTCCAGATATGATCACACTTAACTATAGTATACTAGTTAAAATGCTCATTATCTTTTATTCTTATTTCGATATATCTTTTTACGATTGTGGTCTAAATTCCCATCAAAATCCTGATTTAAAATTATTTTAAGCAATTTCTATACTAGTATTATAAAACTGTAGAGTTAACCTGTTTTAACGCACTTATCTTAAAAGTTTTCTTTAAAAAATATTTCAGTGTTACATAACCCATTTATCGAGAAAAGCTAATTATTAGGCTACTTTTCATCCGGCTGCGTAAAGTTGTTCCCATGAGATGTAGGTGAATCGAAAGCAAGTTACTTCATAATCTTTATGGAGTTTTAACACTAACTTACATACATTATGTAACAATTCTGTAGTGAAAGTGAGGAAATGCTTTTCCAGACATTGTTTACTATAACAACAACTTCCGAGTAAGATCATCATCAAACATATTCGCAGTAGTAAGTGCAAGGTTTATGGTGTATGCATATCAGAGAAATTATGGCCTCTGTTGTAGCCGAGATGGAATTAGTAACTTTAAAGAATAACTCCAATGTTTGACTAAAGTTCATAAAAAAACGATATATTATTAATCTTCCTTAATTAATTATGTACTTTGCATAAATTAAATAGCCGGTTATCAAAGCAAGCTGCTTAGACGTCTCGTATTATTTTTTACGTGTTGTTTGCCAAACCATAAAGACAATGATTGTTTACATGAGGTACTATCTCCTTTTTCGGGAAACTAATAAATGTCCTGTGTGTTGCTATGAATATAAATGATTTTAAATTATTCACACTTTGTACTAACACATTAAAACAATGTAAATATATGTCGAAGTCCAAAAAAACTGTCCGAACGTAAAACCTGCTCCGTTATGTGCTCTAATTTGATTTATTTCCTGTCATTTATGCTCTATTCTGGTAAAAACGGGCTGGTTTATCTATTTATATACCATGACATAATCTGTAGTATAACCTGTCGAAGTAGAAAAAGTTAAGTTACTTTAGAATCCTCAAACTTTTAGTCGGTCGATACTTTGTTTGGCCACATAAATCAATGTAAAGATGAATGGTAGTACGAACTTTACAACGATGAGATATGTAGTCGGCATCAGACCGCCTGAAAACTATGATTGGCTTCTTATTTTTGTCTGTCTTTGTACCGACTGAGAAAAAATGCGAAACAATATGAAAAATATTGCTAAAATGCCCGAAATGATTATTTTTATGCAATAAGCTAATAAAATAATTATCTAACATGTTAATCAAGAAATGCCACTGACTATTCCAAATCACTTTTTTTTAATATCACAGTTCATTGTCGAACGTGCATGAGTCAGTTACGATAATATATAAAGATTTGCTAATGAACTAGCTAATCAAAACTTATATATACGTGAATTAGAGGACTTTGTACCTTTAAAAAAACATGTGACGCGTATTAGGTAAATGTTTGATAGAATCTTCTGGAAATGTCAGCCAGATTTCCCCTAAATTTTTGCTAAAATCCTGCTTAAATAATGAATGATAAGGCATAATTTTAATGAGATTTTTTGTCCAATGCATAATGAGTTATTGGTTTATCCAGCAGTTTTTATTGTAGATTGAGTCTGTATTCAGAAAAAGTGCAGAAAACGCTCAATCAATCGGCAAAAATAAAACCAAGTTAGCGTTACAGCTGAATGCATCTTACTGGTTCTGTGTAAGACACGGTTCATCTCTCGTTTATTGTGCGAATTTCAAAGTTCAATACGTTTTTCATCGCAAAAATTACCTTGTGTATTGTATTGGAAATCCTGCTTTTTCATTCTAATACATTAGTAAAAACTATTAAGTATGTATATGTAGTACTCTGAAAGGGGTACGCATTTTTTATACTATTTTACAAAAAAATTAAATGGTACGAAGATGAATTGAAAATTAAAAAAAGACTCCAATTTACTTGCTGCATGAAAAATTCTCAAAGATCATAAGGCGGAATCTGCGAAAAACAGTCAGGCATAATAATATACTAAATATAAAAACTCTTACACTAACCAGTTGACAGTCAAGTTACTTTCAAGCATCAACTTTCTTCACCTTTATATCATACAGTCACACAATACTATCAGGTATACTGCTGCATGTCCTCAAATGGGCCGTAGCATACAAACGTCTCAAATTGAGTGCATCTCACTTTACTTTCGAGTCGTTGCAAGTGCACTTTCTTATGCTTCAAGTTTTGCGACATAGCGTGATTATGTTTAGCCCCATTTTATTATTTTTTAAATGCCTTCTTGATTTATAAATTGGCTTATCGTCCTTCCGTCTCCTAAGAGACAACAGACCCATATCGACGGCGAGCGTTATTCCACGTGCTCCTCAATGAGAGTCAGCAAACCCCATTGGAACCCACTAAGTAGCGCTAAAGCCTGCTGAGGCTGCGGGATTGTTCGAAAGACTTTAATGGAAAGAAAGACGTATTGCATGAAGGAAGTACCCCTTTAAATTATTAAAGAAGTCCCACAACATGACATGAGCGTAACAAATCGCTTTCGCTTATATCTGTCGTCGGTAACATGCGCGGACGCTGACACCGTTACGCGTACCGTAAACCCCAGCTAGCACACATAGGACATTATTGACCCACTGCCTGCCGTGGGTTATTTTATTTGTCTAAATAAATATTTCTTTAAGATGGAAAGTAGTATCCTTATTTTAATTCATAGGTACCTAATGTCTTAAGTAGACTTTGTCACTGAAATGAAATAAAACGTCTGAATAACCATCTTAATTAACTAAACCATTTCCTACATATTTTTAGGCGTGTGAAGAATTGTTAACAATATTAATATGTATAAATGGAGATTAGTTCATGTGTAAAAATATAATAAAACAAAAATAACCAGTAATAACAAAATATAATAAAAACTACATAACATACTTAGTAATTCCATTCTAAGATATATAGGCCTTTGTTTAAATGGCACAATTAACCACGTATTTCTTAAATTTTGCATACAATTGATATTGTTTGGGTTCTGATCGGCCCACTGACTCATTGAACTGAAATGTAGGTGACCCAAAATTATTTAAGCTACCAATAAAACATGCTGTATTAAATATGCTAAACCTGGTAATATATGGCTTTAGTGCCATTTTGTTCCTAATTTATCTTGCCCGTTTTTTTATGTCTAAATACTTTCTGCCTCCTAGATATGCATGTAGTTATATGTGTATGGATCGGGCGAGTTAAAACTTTGGATGAAATGGGCATCTCATATATTTGGACCACACAACCAATGTCACAAATCTTGTGTGTTCAAATTCTTCAGGGAATCAAGTGATTCCCTGAGTGAGATCGTACCAAAGAAGATTTTGAGGCCATTTGCCTGTATCCTTTATGAATAATGGAAATATTCTGAGTAATTCGTTCAATGTAATGTAATTCAATTAAAAAGATTCTGAGTTATTTGTTCAATTAATTATAGTATTTTTTAATTTAATGAAAACTCTAATGACAACTTTAATATTTTTTACATTAATAAAAAAAATATTAAGAATTTTAGTTATTTCTTTGTGAATTTTAGCATAAAGATACAATCACACTATAAAAATGCCTAACATTAGACGATGATAAGGAAGTTAAAACTGCAAATTAGACTGCCAAAACACGTAAAAAAATTATCACTATTCTCATCATAACCAATCCACTATACAAGCTGTTGATTTGCATCCGTGCCATATTCAAGGAGGTAATTATGCTAATGATTCTCGACCCAAATCAATAAAAAAATTGGTACGTAATTTTTTTTCTTTAATTTTTTTTCGGAATTCCGTAAATGTCATCTAGCCTTATTTAAACTTGGCGTGTATGTTACTGGCGTTAAAACCGTGCTGCACCCTCACACAAACGCAAACACAAAGCATACGCCACGATCACTCATAAATTTCATTCATAAAATTGGATTACTTCGGAAATACCACGACATTACAATGACAAAAAAAGCAGTGCATATTAGTTATTTCCCATCTACTGTAATTCCAATCGATTATTTACGTATTGTATGTCCTCCTCCTGAACTATGGCACAAATGCAAATCAACACCTTGTATATATGTAACTAGCAACACCTGAAAATATGGGTTTAACCGTATTTTTTCAAGCGTGGCATAGGATTGTGGCATTGATGTTATAAGTATCTACTTATTTTCTTAAAGTTTTTTTTTGTGGGAAATCATCAAATGATTCTTCCCGCTGTGGGTGCAGCGTGAGGGAGTGTCAGACTCTTAATCATGTTCCTTCATAAGCCCTTTATGTACCGGGCCGCGGTAACTCTTTCTCACAATTCCGCAGCCCCATATTTTCTTAGCTTTTAAAATAATTTCTTCTTGCAAATTATAAAAGACTCAGATTTCCACGCACGAACGTCGAACATATCGCACTTGACCGGTTTTCTCTTTCAATATTGAACAAGGAAAACAATAGAGCGTCCATTGAAATATTTTCTTGTCACGAAGATCATTAACAATGCATGGCTAATTAGCTTGAAATCCGTATTGTGAGTACACGACCCCGTCTCGCGCATATATTTGAATATTCTACTTTCAATTAACAGCTTTTCTTTTTAAATCAATTGTTTTTACTTTGAAAAAGAGAAGGTATTCTTTTGTACCTACTTCTGCCTTCACTACTTGCCTCACAACACTCTTCAAGCAATTGGATATAGAACATAATACCATCCAGCTCTCAATCTACTTACATACAGAGCTACTTTGTAGAATATTTACTAACATAGAAACATAACAACTGTTGTCTTTTGGGATATTTATTTAAGTAGGTACTCAGTAAGTTATTAGGTGTTAATTAATTCATACTGAGCAGTGTTATTTAAGTTATTCATACTGGGTTATTTAATATAAAAAAATTAAAGTTGAAGGCCAATTATATTCATTGGATTATCGGTAATAAAAAGTTGCAATTTTATGTAAATTAACTGCATGTATAAAAATATAAGTAATTTCGTAATTATTTTATAAGCAACCAATGTCAACAAATCTAATCCAATAAAGAATGACGTATGTATTTGAACTCATATTATCGATGTATCCTAAAAGAGAAAACAATACCGGCCTAAATATCCCTGTAAGTAAAGTAAAATTGAATGGGCTATCATATAAACCTATTAACTTTAAAAGGCGTCGCCTTTTTCTTTATCAATGATTGCATACAATGACAAATTAGTGTGCTATCACATAGTTTATTGTTCGCAAACAAAAAAGCATCGGAGTGGCCAAAGCAAATAATGACTGTAAATTATCAAGAAATATAACAACGTCATCTACTTGCCTAGCTTTTTTCACGCTATGTTGGGGTCGGCTTCCTGTCCAAACGAATGTAGCTGAGTACCAGTGTTTTACATGGAGCGACTGCCTATCTGAGCTCCTCAACCCGGTTACCTGAACGACTGGATACCCCTTGGTAAAACTGGTTGTCAGACTTTCTGACGTCTGATTACAAGGAGGATAAAAATAAGGAGTCCTAGATGCAAATTCTCTATAAATAAGTAATAGTTATTACCTAGAATTGAAGGTTGTCTGTGATCTAAATTGTATAACTATTATAAGAACGTAAGGAGACGGTCTTGCTAGAGGTCACGATTTTAAATTAAAATATCATGCCGGCTGCATTGAGCGCTAAGTGCAGGAAAAACAAACATGATAATTAGGATCTAGTTCTTTATTTGGTGATGCAAATGATCTAAGTGTTCAATCTTTTTAGTTGCGGAATAAATAATGCTAAAGACTTCTACATCGTCAATATCAATTGCGCTCAGTTCTCACAAAGGTGATTTATGTTTAATTTGATGAAAAGAAGTAAAGCATCCCGATCATAATATTAAATTACACACTTAGGTGAAATATGCTTCCCAAATATGCAATACTCTTTAGCTCCAGAGTCCCAGCGCTGATTTCCAGCGATAGTCGATTCTGGGCAAGGGTTAGCAGATCAACGAAATACTTACCACACACAACATATACACTTTACACAGCGAATCAACCACGGAACTTTTAAAAACTTACCTAGAGTAGAAAATTGACCCCACCTCTTCTCTAATTCCAGATGTCAGTACTCCGTGCCATAGCAGTATTCCTGTGCGGATTCCTGTCGCTCAGACTATGCAGAGCGCAGATCATCATGCCTGGATCCTGTCCTGATATGAAGGCGATGGATAACTTCGATGCAGCACGAGTAAGTACCTAGCAACTGTAATATTATTTTGTCAAGTACAAGTCGTGTCTAAAGTTGGTTTCATAAAACAAGGATTGATCAATGTGAAGCTACATTGCCAAATGCATCAGAAAGAGGGTTATGTATTTCTGGTTGGATGTAAAAAAGAAGTTCTTTTATATTTTTTTGTAAGCAGCAGGTACATAAAAGTACTAACTTACATTAAGACTACTATTAGCAACACGCAATACCTACATTTAAAAAAATCCAGTTACATACAAAGCAGTTTTTCTCTTTTCATCATGAAAAATGCTGATAACTTTGCTTACTAAATATAAAGCTTTTTTTGCGTCATAACATCTCTATTTTAACAATTTCAGTACATGGGAAAATGGTATGAAGCTGAGAAGTATTTCTTCGTGTTCGAGTTTGGGGGCAAGTGCATCACAGCTGACTACAGTTTGAAGGAAAATGGAGTCGTTGGTGTTGTGAACAGGCAAATAAATATACTGTGAGTATTGATGGAACCCTATCACTATCACATCTTGACTAATACAAAGCTGACGGGTTTGTTTGTGCGATCGAATGGTAACCTCAGAAACCAATGGACTCTTGAAAAATGATTTCGATGCACCTAATGAGGCTTTTGGCTACTTGAAGTAGTTCTCACAGAAATCGTAGTCATCATAATTATGACGAAACAGGCGATAGCTGGCACAGTCATCGGTGTACAAAATTAGTATGGATAGTCATAATATATGTACCTAGCATTTCTTTACTGTCTAGACGTTTTTTTAAATATAAATAAACATCTTTAAAAACGGAACATGGTCTCGTGAACTCCTGAACTTACATTTGAATGGAGTAGGTAACTTTTTATACACTTTTTTCATTGCTTAATTAGGTTTCCTCGTTCATTATTCTAGTGTCATTGACACTTGTACTAAATAAACAATGGTTCATTCAACACCGTTAGTTTGGTCGTCTGTGGATGATGCACCGCAACGAATTCTATTATTTTAATGGTGACTACAAACCACGCATGTATACAATTTTATAAGACGGAAAAATAAAGTTCTGGCCGTAGATCCATTACTATTTTCTCAGGATACGTTAGTTAGATTGCGGGATTGTTCGAAAAAGTATCCAAGTCACTGCAACCACAACTGAAGCTGTCACTTGATGATTTTCTTTCAAATAAAAGTTGGGTCAAGACAATTTCTTATTCAACACTCATATAAATGTATATGATACAAAGAAATAAAAATCCTGCATGTCGATTCTATAAAATATCACAACTCACTTCGACATCACTCTCACTTCGACTTCGATCTAAAGGTAGAATTCCGTGGACGCGACAATAGTCAACCTATGAAAATGTATGGCACCGTTGCCGAGGCCCGTGACAGTCGCGCGCGGCCGACGAATTTCGTAAGCTGCTCGCGGCATTGTCAACAATTTAATTCTGGTTTTACTAAAATTCTATAGATGTTATTAAGCGCTAGACCATGTTGAGAAGCATACGGCCGCGAGCGGCTCACGAAATTCGTCGTCCGCGCGCGACTGTCGCGGTCCTCGGCAGCGGTGCCATACATTTTCATAGGTTGACTTTTGTCGCGCGCGGCTGCGACAATCGTAACCCACGGAATTCTACCTTAAAGTTTCGTGATTGACATTGTCAAACTACACTAGCGCTACACTATCGAGCGTGTTGACAAGTTGAACTAAATTAAACTCGAGATTTTGACAGATCTGCCAAAATCTGTCTATCTATAGGGGAGGTAGGGGAGAGATGGGCAGTTGGGAGACATGATCAAATCAGAATAAAAGGGGGGTCCTTTTATTCTGATTTGATCATAGTTTTTTTTTTTTATTGGGTAGTTTACGTTACCGACTGGTAACGGTGTTCATCCATAGACTATCTGTCATTTCTGTGAGTTGTCAAGAACAAACACTCGTAAAAGTACTTAAATATTTTGTTGCGGTTTCGGATCGTTATAAAGAGAAAATTAATGAAAGTATGTGTATTTTCTATTATTAATGATTGATTGTCAAAATCTCCAGTTACGATTATAGTAAGTCGATGCAATCCACACCTATTATACCTCTAGAAGAGGTACTACAGCAATAGTTTATGGGCCCCACGTTTTTATTTTAGTCTAATATGACCGGGACCACCTACGTAGGTTGACAGGTAAGTAACTATTTTTTATTTTCTAGTTTTCAGTGCACATAAGATAAAACCGTTTTACTTAAGTTTTATTACCGATTTTTTTTTTATAAACTAAGTCAAAAGTGTCCAATGCTCCCTATGGTAGGGAGGCTTGGACATACCATGTAATGTATAATTTGTAAATTTTTGTTCTTCTTCTTCAGTGAAAATTTGTGAGGTTATAAATCTGCGCTAAAAATCCTTAATAGAATCTTGTTTCAGGTACCGTTGCCAACTTGATCTAGGGACTCCATATTTATCAGCTGTTAATTTTATTTTTTAACCTTTTGATATCTCTAGTATTGCTCGTTATATTAAATCTTTAGGAATTTCCCGTCGCAAACCATTATTTTTAACCCCCGACGCAAAAATGACGGGGTGTTATAAGTTTAACGTGTCTGTGTGTGTGTGTGTGTGTATGTGGCATCGTAGCTCCCAAACGGATGATCCGATTGTAATGCAGTTTTTTTTTGTTTAAAAGGAATGTCATTCGGGAGTGTTCTTAGCTATGTTTGGTGGAAATCGGTTCAGGTCTTCAAGGTCATCAGCTCGTTTGTTAGGTGTGATAGGAATGTTACACGCTCAGTTTACTTGCAAGCATATGTGGGATCTAAAATTTGAAATACTAATGTCTTCTGAAACCACTGAGCTGGTCTGCTGTTAGGACACGAAGATAGGAGACGTAACCCTGAACTGCCTTTTAGTAAACCCATCGAGTTTGGGCTCGTTTAATTTGTCTTGACTAGTTTTCTTCATGTTTCTAATTGACGAGAACCTAATGCTGGAAATGGGATGTGGCGGATGAAACCCTAGAATGGTATATAACCCTGGATCAACAAAGGTCCATCTTTATTGTTTCTCAATCTATGCAATTCTCCCAGAGCCAGTTTGTCATGAGGATTGTTAAACAGCTTCCTTTGGCTGAGATCGCATAATTATAGCGAACCCATCATAAAAAGAAGGAAAAATTAAGGAGCTCCTTTAAAAAACCATGAAATAAAATAAAATTATAAATTAAAAAAAACCCCCGACCCAAAAAAGTACGCAATTATTATGTCAAAATGTTATAAACGATAAACCCTATAAAAAGCAAAAAGTAACTTTAAACACTACGTAAGTACCAACTAAAGCATGTCAGACTAAACAAAATTTTGACGTGTCGACGGTTTTATTTAAACCGTTTAAATATCTCGTGATGTTGAAACTGATTGTAATTTTTAGGATAGCTCTTTGATTTTATCTAGCCAAACATAAGAAATAGCAATAAAATTGATTATCTGACAAATCTGATTTTTTATGCAATAAATGTGAAAAAGTGCCCATCCCTCCCCTACCTCCCCTAAAGTATGAAATGACATTACGAATCGAAGTGAAATGCGAGTTGTTGATCGAATTTTATAGAATCGCAGAACTGGGCGAGGCAATTTTGACTGCGTACAATTTTATATGAAACAGTCAGCAAAATTTTCTAATTAAACCCAACAGAAGGTGCCGCGAAAATAGTTATTAACTCCCAATTTACTAATTCAACGGCCTTAGCCCGTCCTTGTGTTCGCATAATTGTACTTAATGTTAACAAGTTGCGTACCAGATATTGTATAAGGGTCATTGTCATAAGGGGGTTCAGTTTGCAAAAAATAAAAAAATCTAATATTTTTAAAGAAATGTACATTTATTTAATAAATGAGATCAATTGTAACAATACTAAATAATTGTCTGAGATCAGAATTAAGAAATAACATAGTTAATTGAAAAAAACAGTTTTATAGGTCCACCAAAAAGACACGAGTGTCCACCAAATGTACGCAATGTATAATTAAGTAAGAAAAAAAACAAAATAATTTAATTCTTTTTCGATGGAAATAATCGAATCTCCTCATAAACACAAATAAAAAAAAAACAACCTGGTGTCATCAAAAACAAAATAAAGATAAAATAAAACAACTTGTCCACCGAAAAGATTATGTCTTTTTGGTGGACTAAAAGAATATATCATCCTCCTCTGATGATGACCAAAAACGTTGAGAACGCTTCTGGTGTACTTCTGCTGGTGTTTCAGGTCTTGAAACAGGTGGTGAGCACGAACTGTCAGAGTAAACATCGGCAAACCGAATGCGTTTTCGACTTTTTAGTCCACGCAGGATCTTTGAAGAAGTTGATTTTTCAGGATCATTGCTTTCAGTCTCATCAACTATTGAGCTACAGTTTTTTTTTCCGTCGATTGAAAGGCACAACTGTTGAACTATAGGAGTCCAGTTTGGACTCATCAGTGGGCTATGTAGATTTGATAAGGGGCTAGGACAACTCTGAACTGGCGTAGAGCGCGAACTGGCAAGAGCAGGTATCTCAATGTGTAAGTTTTGTGGTGGTAAGTCAAGACTTATACAACCTAGATCATAATGAGAACACGACGCACCAGGATTGCAAGTAATACAGCTCAGCCTTCGAAACTGGAGCATTTTGGGATCAATTTTGTCCCATGTCACTTGGTGCACTTGCATAGTGCCACGAAAAGGCCGGATAGTGCAGTTTTTAATTTTGACCTCAATTTCTTTCGCCGTAGTATCATCTATCTTTATAACTTCAATTCCTTTACAGCTCTCATGTACACATTCAATAAATTCATCGATATTGCTTACATCATTTCCTTTAGCTACGTGCTTATCAGCCGTTCGCTTGAGGCACCCTCCTACACCATCAGGGGCCCCTTTACCATGCCCACTCTCGCTAAAGTGCCACATTATATTATTTGCCTGTGTTTCTTCACCCAAGTAAGCAGCAATCAAATGAAACATGGTCTTATTTTTGTATTGCGTCGAGGGACCATCACTTAAAACGTGGAGACGTTTTAAATTAGGCACTAATGTTTTTATCATTGCAATAATTGGTTTTAAGTGAGCACAAATATATATAGGGCTATGATTCAAATATTCGCTAACCGTACAAAAAGACTTTGTAACGATGCGTTTCTCCTCAGTATTTTCGTCAGCATAATAGAATACTCCAGTGTGTAATGAAATCTGGTCTTTAGATCCACCAAAATGGGCCGATTGTATTTCTGAAGAATACTTGCAATTGTAATTTTCCGAGAAGTCAATATGCAACAAGCCTTCGCATGCTGACATATTTATTTTAATATTTTTGATGACACGAAACTGATGTAACATATTGCAAGTATGCTTCATGAAACGTTCTATATTGTCCAACAAGTGGTTCATCAGTTGTCTTTTGGACGTATTCACTGTTTCTTTGATAGTCTTCTGGCAAAGTTTTTCGTGACCTTTAATCGTTTGCATAACTTTTTTTGTGACCCATCTCTCATATTTTATTGTATCAGTTGGTGTAAATTGATTGAATGTTATCTTTTTGTGTCTACATATCAAACATTTTCGTTCCAGACAGTTTTCTTTCATGTCTTCACAACAAATGGATTTACACACTGCCATTGCAGAGTTTTCATTGATCATACGGGCATTTTTTAATGATTTTATTATCAACTCCATGTTGGTATGTGTTGCACACAAACAAGTCTCACGTGCTGTAACTTTTGGATTCAAGACCCAAAACGGCCTATAGCGGCAAAAAGTTTTATACGACGTATGTAAATTCATCTGAGTCACAAATTTTTTGTGCAGATTGAGAAGAGAATCATTGAGGAACCGGATCTGTTTCTTCTGTTTAAATCTGGTAATAGTTTCTTTTTTTCCAGCTGTGGTACGACTTGATTCGTCACTCAGTAAAAATCTTTGAACTGCGTCACTCAAATCTTCTTTCACTACCTTCGTTTTATTTTTTCTTTCTTTGTGTTTCTTCTTGTTCTGTAATCTACTTAAGCGCATTTTGTACTTAGACAGCTTGTTTTCTACAATCTTCAGTTTAGATTTTAGCATGAGATTTTCTAATTTAAGTCGACGTTTATTTTTCGCAGCTACAGCCCGGCCTGCTGCAGCCCGGGAAGTTGATTTTGATGTCAATGAATTAGCTGAACTTGTTGGAGGGGTTTCATCTGTGAATCGTGCCGTTTCTCTTAGTAACTTCAGTCTGTCTCTACGTAATTTTGCATCTTTTCTCCATTTGTTTCTTAATTGTCTCTGCTGTCTCTCTGATAAATCATTTATTGTCTTAATTTCCCCTTGCGATTTTTTCCTATAGTAGTACTCTCTATCTTTCTTCCGCTTTTCTTCTAACGCTACTGGGTCTTTCTTCATTTTTTCTCTTGCTCTCCTCATACTTAACTTCTTTTGCTCGCGTCGTTTCTTTTTCTTTTCTTCTTCACTCAATTTATTTCTAGTTCTAACCATTGCCTGTGTATAAAAGAGAACGAGCTTGAGCGAAGCAAAAATAAAGATTTATTGATAAAGCAAAAACACGAATATCTCACATTGAAGTCAACCACCAGATGTTAAAAATCATCAGATTTCATCCTGATAATGATATCCAAATGCGATTAAAATGTTTGCTTATACCTGCTTAATCACCCAATTTAGAAACCCAAATTGCAAAAAAACAAACTAGTATCTAGTAAATATTTGTATGTATCAAACCGCTTTCCGAAGACAATATTTTAATTATGCGGTGAAATATCTAGTTTTACTGTTAAAGCCCGCATGCAGAACCCGGTCGAACAAAGCAAAAAAAAAAATCCATTCGGTAGACATTCGTCTTTTTGGTGGACACACGGCCCACCAAAAAGATGTCCACCGAGTGGATTTTTCTGGCAATTTGTTTCATACCAAGCAGTATTTTGAGGTTATGTTGAAGTTGCAATTGAAAATAGATTAATTACTTACAATTCTAACATATAAAGTAAAGTAATGAATTACTTAGGTTTTACTTACCAAAATCCACAAGGAACCGAAAAGACACACTCAACTTTGAAACAATTTGCGATTTTTAACGAGGAGCAATAACTTCGATCTTGTTCGGCCGGCGACAAAATGGCGCTGCGCTCGATCAGCTGACCATTGGACGCGTTCGAGAATAACGTTCCGTTCACAACATTTTATTGTTTTCACAAATATTTTGTATAAATAAATGTCGTCCACCAAATAGATGTTGCTTTTAATAACATTATACTATACGCTAAAAGTGACTTATTTTTAAGCCATAATGTTTATTATTGAGTTATTGAAGTGATTAAAATGTCTAATTTAGGAAAACATACTCGAACGTGAAGTTTACTTGGAAGGTTTTTATAAATGGTCGAATTTGTATGAAGAGGGTGAGCGGTAACAGTCCACCGAGGCTGACTTTTCTATAAAAATTGTGTTGTAGAAAGTTTATTTTTATTTAATCTGTAATTATGAGTATACGTTAATAAATAATTAATTATTATCTTTACTATAAAATAAGCATAAGCTCTCAACTTTAAATTAAAATTTTAGATTTTTGTCTGTAACAAAATTTTACGCGGTTATGACAATGACCCATAAAGCAAAATACGTAGTTTTATGTAGAACTAATGAAGTTTTATTTTTGGCAACTATTAAAAACAAATTAGCTGCTCTCTATGCCTCCGTTATGCCAAACTTTTGATTTCCTTATAAGCCTATCTGCTCGTGATTAAAAAAGTAGCCTATCGTTTCTCAGGCTCTAGCAGTCTAAACTATGTGTGACAATCATTAAAAGCAGTTAAGCAGTTTTGTACTGAAAGCGCGATAGTCAAACGGTTACTCTCCTGATGAGCGACAATTATTGGTGCATTATTCTTCAAAGACGAAATTCCTAGACGCAAAGTCAAACACACACTATGAATAAATCATTTCTGAAAATCATTGACAAGCCGTAATGTAGCCTAAGACCTCGAGCCTGATTCTCGTCCCATATTCCAAGGTTTATGCACCTTTGTATAGCAACAATATAGTTGTCGAAGACTTAAATAATGTGTGTCAAACACATCTAGATATTTTTGTGTGAACTGACAATAATAGTGGGTTATTTTAATACAAAATTTAGGATTATTTTAAGTGGAAATAGTTATAAATGGTGAATTAGCATCCTACATGGGGTAATTAAAAGGGAACAAGGTAAAAGTTCTATGTAACCCTAAACTGTTATTGCTCATTTCCTTTCTGTCTATTCAGTTTGTTAGTTGAGATTTCCCATGCAAGTTTTTTAAGCGTTTACTTTTTTAGTCAAGAAACTGGTGAACTTCCACGAAACACCGCTTTGTAACCAAAATCTTCTATAATCATTTCCAGGTCAGGAACTCAATCGGAGATCCAAGGGCAGGCAACCCAAGTGAGCAGGTCTGATGAAGCGAAGCTTGCTGTATCATTCCCATCACTCCCAGTTAACGTGGAGGCTCCATACTGGGTCATCGACACTGATTACGATTCTTATGCTGTCGTCTGGAGTTGCTATGAGTTTGGACTGTTCCATACAGGTTAGTATCACTTTTTATATATTTTTAATTTTCTTCCCACCATTTTCCCATTTTTTTCCTGTCTCAGTCGTCATAATATCATCTACTCCCTTCTTATTCATGTCATCTCTCAGACAGTCCATTCATCTTTTCTCTGGGCTTCCCTTCCCTCGCCATCCACGTACACTCACACTGTTTTTGTTATGTGTTTCGTCCACCATAGGTACCCATAGACGCAAATTGGGATATTGAAGGGTATCCAAGTAAACTAAATTACAATTCTTCTATTTCAGTGAACGCATGGATTCTTACCAGAGAAAGGAACCCACCAGTATCAGTGCTAGAGAAAGCATACGCGGTACTAGACAAGAACCAGATCTCCCGAGCGTTCCTCATCAGGACGAACCAGAAAGATTGTGACGGAGCTACAAGCTAGACATTTACCATAGAAGACCTTAAAATACTATTTATACATAGACCGACATTGGAATCCAACCATCTAAATGATGAAGGAACAAATGACGATCATAAATTCGAAGGATATACCAGTGTTAATGAGAAGAACAAAAGTAGTTGTTAAGACGCTTTAGATTGTATGTTCAATTCCGTGATAGGCAATCATGCATTTACTATTCATAAACAAATGCTTTTAGTGTCCATTGTCATGACCATAATTATTATCATTTAGCTTAAAGCTTATGAAAGTGGACACCATTATTTCATTAAAATATTTAATAGTAGAAATATTTATTTACTTATTATCATTTATTATTGCACCTTCAAGTACATGCACATTACAGTAAGAATGTAAGTAAACATAAAGAAACATTGGTATCATGTGTACATATTCATTGCTATTGTACTATTATAAAATAATAATTAAGATTAAGCTAACAAATAAAACAATAAATGTTTCACAACAGAAATGTATAATATCCATTATCTACAACTTAAATAAATTAAAGCCTTTACAAAAGTTGCTTACTTTTATTAATGATAAAATAATGCGATTAAAATTATGCGATGATGATGACGATATTCGATGTAACGCTCAATATCGTATGTTAAAAACTCTATACAAGGAAAAATTATGTAATATCAAGCATACATCTTTCATGCACTTAGTCAAATTTTTACACAAATTACTTCTACAACTACCTACTCTAAAATATTACTAACTAAAACAGGCAATTCTGACTACACGCTATACTTTGCATTAGAACTCTTAGCTACACTCGTTGCTTCTACATTCTTTACCAATAGTCTTGAAATCCAAAAAACAATGACGATCTTAAAATTGTCGTAATCTTCTACAACCTTAGAAAAGTCAACAGCTTTTCCTTTGTTAATAAAGTCAAAAACTTTAACGATGTTGACAAAGTTTGGTGGAATATTGGTAGGTTAAGTTGGGGTGCTGTCGTCAGAATGCCAACTTTTTCTGTGTTCTCCTGTAGCTTCGTCATAGCTTGGGGGTGGTGGGAGATTATCGCTCTTAGTCTTGGTTGGAGGTTTAGCTGGTACTGCCAGTCGGTCCTCCTCAGCCTCTTCGGGGATAGAATCGCGACGCCTCGGGTCGTATTCGGAGAGAGCTGGCTGGGATATGTTGTTCCTTTGTCCCAGTCCTACTAAAACTAGCTTTGGTGCGCTCTGGGCTTGCTGAAATATTTATATTGTTGATTAGATATATAATTTGGATACAATTTGCTGGGTGTATAGAGATTAAAGGCTATGTGTAGTAGCCATTGGCCCATAGCCCATGCTTCAAAGTGATTCAAATTTCGACAATTGTCGAGAATTAATTTGTTCATATAAAACTATATCACAATGAGTGTTTATTTTCACCAAATAGTAGAAATGTGTAGTCGATAAGAAGACTACTACGAAAACATTTGATAAAAAAACTGAAGATGATTTACTATGTAGGACTTTTTTCGTAACTGTACCTATATTTTTTGTACTTTTCTACTATCTTAAGCTACTACATGTTGTAATATTAATCAGGGTTGTAAATTTAAAATTCTACGTCACAGAAGATAGAGTGAGCAAATATAGGAATAACAAAGATCATAAGCAAGGTTTCATACTATTTGCAATTGAATCAGTTATTTAAATAATGCCAATACATTTATAGCCTTCACAAATTACGTATGGAAAAATATTTGTAGGATATTCATTGTTAATATCAAAGGTATTTGTACTTTTGATATTAACAATGAGCTTGTACTAGTTTCAACTCACTCACAACACATCAGACAGTGACTTGAATATAGAAAATATTAAAATTAAGTGAAGTTCGAAGGCTCAAAGTTCAGCTTCAGTTAATGATGAAGGCTATTTTAATAGAGAGATACGAAGCCTGTCTTTTAAACATTCTAAAACAATATCACAAGGAAATATAGTAGGTACTCATAAGATCTTAAGCTTACCTTATAATGATTGGAAGTCCTATTACTGCAAAGGCTGTTGTTAGATATATGACCTCTTCCGTGATGATGGCTGATCTCGATGGCGGAGCGGAGCATGTCGACCTTCGAGGCTGAACCTTCGTAGTTACTGCCTCGTCGTTGACTATTGCTGCCGCTGCGGCTGCGGCAGTGCTCGTTTATGTCGCCTTGTGAGAACTGTAATGTGTAGATGAGATTTTTTTTTAAATTATGATAGCTTCAGCAAGCCAAGTAATATAGCAAGAGGACGGAATCGAAAAATCTTGAAGACACCAAACAACTACAGGGACTGAAAAGAATTGACTTCAGAACTTAAACGTAGATTTAGATTCAATTATTCCAAGCTTTGGTCAAATTAACGAGACTTCCAAATCCTAACTAATATTATAAATGTGAAAGTAACTCTGTCTGTCTGTCTGTCTGTCTTTCTGTCTTTCTGTCTGTCTGTCTGTCTGTCTTTTCTTCACGCCCAAACTACTGAACCGATTTGTGTGAAATTTGGTACGTACACAGTTTGGACCTTGAGAAAGGATATGTCCTTTTAAGGATAGTTTTTATTACAAAAAAAAAATTACTCCGAACATATAGCGCTATCTATTGGTCAAACCAAAAATCTGCCGGAAGTCACTATTCCACGCGAACGAAGTCGCGGGCAAAAGCTAGTAAGATATAAAAAGTATATTTACCCTTGAACGTGAGCCTCTTGGTAAGGAATGTAGAGAGCCAAGTGGATTGAATCGCGTGATCATGTGCAGCCGCTCGAGTGATATCATGGTTTCTGCGTCCTTTGTTAGTGGTTCCGCGTTCAGCTTGTCGCCTTCTCCGCTTTCTGTAAGAATTATAATAAGAGGTTACATGAAATAGTGATTGTGATGTTTGAGGCTTCAATTTTAAGCTCATGCAGTTCGGAGTTCCTGAATTTTAATTCTAAGCCACATTTAACTATTGCTTAATTTGTTCCATGGCCTACCTTAGCTAAATCTAAAGATTCACTTATCTGACGTAGATCACTGATTTTCTTTATGTAATCAATCAGATATTCCTAATATATCATGATAATTCATTGATATATTTACCTATAGTTTCACCAGTCTCAGGTTCACAAGCGTTCTGCATGCCCGTCATGTTGATGTTCTTGAGCCAGAAATAATGCAACAAGCCGTATAGAACTCCACCGAGGAAGGCGATGAGCCCCATATAGCGGAATGCTTCTCTTGTACCAAGGGTTGCTATTAGGAGACCACCTCCGAAGCTACCGCTGCCTCGACCTGCAAAAGATAGGATACGATAAGTGCTAAGCTCGGTAGACTCAATTGAGGAAGTCATTCGTGGTTATTTCACAATATGGTGAAATATTCAGAGTACTTTTTTCCATATTAAATGTAATGGACCTTCTTTTATCTATTTGAGACTGTTAAATAATGTTTGGGAAGAAGAATCGTAGTTAAATGTTGATTTTGACTACTGTTTCACAAAACGCTAATAATGTTATCTGAATTCCAATCGCAACTTAAATTATAATACTGCAGCTCAAATTTTTCAATATTTGTCGAAGGATGAGAAGACGAACGGTTATCTTAGTTTTATGTTTTCTTACACATTATACAGCTTAGCGTTATTTCTCATCGTATCTTTCGCTCATATCAATATTTTGTTAATTATCTCAAAGAAACTTTATGTAAGCCTATTTGTCACGGGACTGAACCAAAAAACAAGAGCAATTAACCTTTCAATTTAAGCTTGCTTTTTTCCACTCAAACTATTATTTTAGTCCCGAGCAACAATAACAATATAATAAGTATCAATAACAAACCAAGACTGAAATGCGCCATTCCAAGAACTCCAATCAATGTAGCCAGCAAACTCTTAGGAGCCAGCATAGCGCAGTACGTAGCTGCAGCCACCCACATAAGATGCACTGATAGAGACTCCATGGCTTCGAAAGGGAAACACCACCAGGAATTCCTGAAAGCACACAAAACGTTAGAAGATACACAAGCAGAAAGGATTTCCTAGTATTAAATCAACTATTAAGTCTCCTATGCGTAATTACGGTGGGGTGCAACCCATTATAACGGCAACCGGGTTTTCAGTTTTGAGATATGCCGACTTGACCAATGGGAGGCAAACACACGGCGGTATATGGTTTGGTTATCATTATACATAGTTTAATGGTGCAACTCACCCTTCTAGACTTCTACTTACAACCTACTGGTATTACTACATAGTACATGATGAGTTCTACATCGAGTAAAACATCTACTAAGCCGCTCTAAGCCCATGTAAGTTGCGGTCTCTCTACAAAGTAATACTTCGGCTTTAACATCTGTACAAATTCTATAAGCTGTCCTATATTTACCCATGTTTCTTGAAACCTAAATATTTAATCATCGAAAACCATAGCTATTACTACTTCTATCATCAATAAAACCTTTGCTAATCTCCTCGTGTATTTATAGGTTTTATTTACGATCAAATGCGTCGTTCACCGCAATATCTGAGTTATAACAGTAATTTAGCAGGTAAGTGTTTACAATGGTCGCCCACACAGCATCATTGTGCTCATAAACTTGGCAATGCAAGTCGTCGTAAATACATTCATCTTGAAAATGGAGTTTTAATGTCTAAGGACGTGCCTGTGCTAGTTAGGTTTTACGTTGATGGAGTCAGGCTTGACTTTCGGTTATGGATCTACTTTCTATATTTAATGAACACAGTTTGTTGAGGATAAACTGGAGAAGGAAGGAAAATGAAGCTTGAAACTTTACAATTTTGATCATGATTATGTATGATCTGTTATAACGAAGTACTTGATATCTACTTCAGAAGAAGAGGCTAAGAAAAGGATATTGTAAAACAACGCAGTAATTATTCTTTGATGAGAAGCATGTTCGTTCAAAGGAAACAGATCATCGTGTGTGGGATGGGATAAGAATCTTGTACCTGGACATTATCGTAATGTTTCCTTGGAATAGATTATGTGACTGGTTTCCGCGTACGTCATCTAACCTTTATCAATTTTCACTGTCTGAGTAAATTCTACTAAATTCTCTGTTTCTCGTGTTTTGAATTTATCTCATCCTAGGTAGGTTACAAATCGAGTATCATTGACTGATGTTATAACTTGTTTTCTCCTTATACAGAAATATACCTTAATATGTCAGTGCCAGGGCTGCACTTATCTGTTGCTCTATATCAGCACTATTGTCTAAGACAATAAATACTTAGAGGTTTCATACAATATTTATCTTCGCACATAGTTCATGCATTGTTGTGTCACTTCGCATTCGTTTCGAGATGCGACAAAATAACATTCATAGTTTTATCATCAAGAACTATTCTACTATTTGCAGTTCGCGTCTCGTGCAAATTGTAATGAACCGTTATCACTCTGAAGCTTTAGAAGATAATCAGATGGTAGGATGTGTAAATTACACATACATACTCACGTGCAAAGAGTACTAGTGAGCTAACACGGAAGAGATGGGAGATACTCACTCGATGAACGAGTAGCCGACGAGTCTCGCGGCGTGGGAGAAGAACGCGACTATGATGACATTCACGTGGCCGATGCGCGCGGTGATGGCATCCGCGCCGTAGAGGAACGGGATGCTGCTCAGCGTGCCCACGGTCACGGTTATTCCTAGACACACGAGCCACTCAATACTCAATCACATCATTACAATCATTACTCAAATGACCCGCACTAACTATACGACATTCCAATTAAAACTCAAAACAACAATTTGAAGAACTCACCTAACAAGAAATTCGGTGCACCCAATTCCTTCAAGTAAATAAACAGATAAGATTCGATAAATCCCCAAAAGTTTCCCAAGGCAAACAGGAAAAATATGAAAACAATGATATGCGGCATTTTGATAATGTTTACTAAATCTCGGAGTAAATTATCGGCAGGTAGTTTGGCTCCGAGAGGCATGACGGCGACGGTCACAGCTGATATCAACAGCAGCACATCGTAAGTATAAAACGCAGCTGAATAGTCAGTGTATCCTGTAATCAACAAACCGATGTAAACATTTAGTAACTCACTATTGACATTAACGATAACAATTACAAGATGCCAACAATATACGCACCAACTTGTTTACTTCTCATATCTATTAACATGCCTGTTATGGGGGAGAATATAGCCATGCCAATACTAGAAAATAGCCTTTCTCTGCCAAAGTCTCCACCGTACTTCTGAATCATCGTTAAAGCTATAGGGTCCATGATTGTGACACCGGCAGATAACATAATAGTCCCCATAAATCTCAAGAAGAAATAGATATAGAACGTTTTATCGTCGCTCTCCTTATAATCCGGCGGGCACGTATCGGGGCCGCCTCTCCTGTAATATTCCAAAGATAATTTACCTTTAGATAGCTGTCGTTTGTGTATCTTCAGATAAATATTAAGTAGTAGGTTTACAAGTAATATTATTATAATCAAACAGAGGTATTAGTAGACATGCTTGTAACCACGTTACCTGAAGTCACATTTCTGTACCATACAATCTGCAGATAAAATCTCGAGACGTTGCTTGGAGAGCTTAGTCATATTATGTAACATAACAAGACCACCACATCGAAGGTCCTCTTTATCGAGTGCAGTTATATTAATTCCTTGTGCTATTAATAGTTTTTCTCCAAATCTTGATCTGAAATCTGTTATCTGATCATCTTCATCCTACAAAAACGATTTTTTTTAGTAGAAGTATACTTAGTAACAGAGTTTTCTATTTATAAATGTTAGTTTCTTACCCTCTCCATTTCAATACCAAGTTGTTCTTTTGGTTCTTCCAAATCATCGTGTACTTCAATTAAAAAGTAAGATGCGTCATTATAATCTTCGTCATCAGTACCGTTTAAAAAACTGCAAGGAATGTTCAGTATTATTGCGAGTATGTAATCACTGTTGCTTTAGATCTAGATACAGAGATTCCATACTTTTTCTTCCAAAACGAGTCCATTAATGAAATCATTTTAGTGCATTCTATTGATTAAGAACACGAAGAAATCCGCAAAAAATGGAAAGATAAATAATAACCACGATTATTTCGAACAAAGAATTTTGAATACGTTGAACTACAGTATTTGTCTTGTAAAGCCTTTGTAATTCCTAAACAGAGGAAACTTGTTCGGGGGCTTAACAATAAACTTGATACACTGAGTCGAGATTTACCAAGAAAGTACCGTAATGTTTGTCTGAAACTGTAGGACATTGTTATCACTGTTATTTAATGTGAGTAACAGAGTCATTTACATGAGTACTTCTGCGCGTTTAGCGTTATTAAATTCAAAGTTATTATTACATGCATAACAATAGCTTGTGACTGCTTCAAGTAGAAAAGGATTATAAAAAGGTGTCACGGCTGAGTTAATTATTTCACAACAATGATCGGTAAACGCGATCAAAATAATCATTACAAACTTGCCTGGAATTAGACTTCAAATTCGGTAGCTGGACCTTATGGCTAATGTGGAAGTCCAAGTCGTCTTTGTCATCAGCAGGGTCGCTTGGAGGAGTCTCTGTGGGTTTGGTCAGCAGGCAATGGTCCACGCAACGATCAAGAACAAAGTCCACAGTCTCATCCTCTCCAGGACATTCCCTGCTAGGACAGGGGCTCCACCAAATCTAAAAAATAAAATCGTTGGAAACATTGCATACCAAAAGTTGTTCAGTCACTCAATTGTGATGATAGTCCTTAGTGGAAACGACATTTTTCCATCACATCAAATTATGGTTTAGTAAACCAAAATTACAGGTTCCAAACGGATGAACCAATACAGCATTCAAGGGTAAAGTCCAACGTGCATAAATTTAGCTTAATTCCATTAACTAATTCAAACACACAGGATCACAAGACACTAGTAGTTAATTCGCCCTGGGGCCGGATGAGAACGATTTGCTCAAATTCTTAGGTGTATATACTGAGTTAGTTCGTAACAAGATCTTAAGGGGTCGATTTCGAAACAAGAGTTTTATGTACCTCTACGCTATTTGTGATCGGGTGCCGCATGACGTAAGCTGATGGCATCATCCCTGGCGTCTCTTGGTGGGGTATGAGCAGTAACGAGTGGTGGAATGCAGCATTCAGAATCAAAGCGGTGATCACGACAGGTTTGTACTCCCCAAAGCGATCCACCAGGAAACCTAAAAGCATTGTAATCTCCTAAAATAATTGTAAATGGGGTTTCATTGATATTGAATATTCAAACTTACCGGTTATAGGTGGACTAAGAAAAGTGGTAAAGGGCAACGCTAAATACACAAAAGATATTTCTGGCACAGTCAATCCTATACTCTGCATGTGTATTGTCAGATACGGCAAGAGAGATGCTGTGGCTCCGTACATGACAAACAGAGTCACTTTCAACATGATCAGGTTGGGGTTGATGCGCAGCGTCACCATCAGCCTCCCCACGCATCCCAACTCCTCGTCACTATCCCCGTCCATGGTGGAATCGTCTTCACTGTTTTTATTCACTTCAACAGACTTCGCCATCTCGGAATCACTCACATTCACATTTTCATAACGAAAGGATGTTTGTTCGTGGACTATATCTTATCGACTGGCGCTCGATTCGGTAGCAAAGGCTGTCGGTGGTGTGACGATTATTTACTTAAGGGTTCTTCACCGAGTTTTAATTAAAGTTGTAGTGTACATAGGTGTGGTCGGAGCCAGCGGGAGAGCCAGGGAGGGTCCCGTGCTCCCGAGCGACTGCGACGCGGTCAGTTCGCGGCGGACGTCGCTCGGCACACCAATTTACAAATAATAGCAAATTACCTTCGTTTAAGAAGTGTCACGGCGATTGGTGGGGATGTTGGCTAAATCGGCTGGCGATCCGAAGACCTTGTGGGTAATGGCTGGGGTCGGGGCGCTCGCTCCTTTAGTTCCCGACACGAAGGCGCGCATCGCGAATTAGCGCGAACTTTGCAGCAGCTCGCCATTTGTAAGTCGACTTTGATTTAATTTTCTTCTTCACTATTTCATTAACTGCACCTGTTTATAAACCCAATATTAAATGCTTAATAGTAGATGTACTGTATTACTTATATGAATAGCAGTTACGCTTCCTGCTCATTACGTTTTATATTCAGCGTATAAAAAGTACATACATGCATAGGTATGTCCCTATTGACTTTCTCTCTAACATATACTTCAAATTGGGGCTATATTCTATAATTAGAATATATTTACCTACGTTCAGACACCGCAAGCAAAACTTATTGACTTGTTATATGTACGTAGAATTTATGGTAACATTATGGCTATGCGAGTTTACGTAGAGGTAGGTAGGACCACCCAGAGATGGTCATAATTTTAAACACATTTTCTTACGGTTGAAGAGACATATAAGTAATACATAATTGTATTAATACATAAAGTACCTTTTTAAATATTGCAACAGAAATACATCATCAGTGAAAATTTCAACCGTTTATCACGGTTCATGAGACAGTGTCTGGTGACAGACGGACAAACAGCGAAGTGTAGTATTAAGGTCCTGTTTTAACCTTACGGGTACGGTTTTGGTCTAAGGATCATAAATTATTATTTTTTTGGGAATATACTATTTCTTCTCTATGAAATAAAGCATCCGGAAAACTTTAATTTCAAATAGCCTGAAATATTATTTGTTGCCCTCTGTCGGCGCTACAAAGAAATAGTTTGTAACAGCGCCATCTTGTGTGGAATAGCAATACTACGAAAAACAAGAACAGTCTGTTGTAAAAAGCAAGTCTGCCTAGCGCACTAGTCCGATATATAAATCTAAATATTATATACTGCGTATTTTCTTATATCTATCATTTTGATGGTGAAATTTTAATAAAAATAATGTTTTCATGTTTAAGGCTAAGAGCATTGCCTTTTAGTAAAGCACTGGCACAGGCCAACAATGAGCGATTGATTCTATTCATGTCTTTTATCAGTAAAGTTTCTTTATACATAAATACACAGCGCTTTAGCCATTTTTACATTTAAATTTGAATTTAACATTAGACGAATTATTATTATCGCGTTGATTCACGTTGATTTGATATGCGTACTGTAATGTTGACCTATCTATAAACTAAGATCTACAACTGATAAAATGAAAATTATTATTTAGCAAATTACTGACGAAACAAATAAAAAAATAGCGTATAATTATTTATCATAAAGTAAGTGTTCTTTTGTGAATTTAATTTATTTATACCATGGGTTTTTACCGCCATCTATTGAGCAATTGTAGTAAGCTAAAGCAAAAAGTCTAGAATGTCTATAGTCTACTGCAAATTGTCAACCATAATGCATTGCGCATAAATGGCCGCCATGTTGCTGCCGTCTGAAAGATGTTCGCAACTGTGTGTGTTTACTAATGAATTTTAAGAACTTAAATAGTTAAATTACTGTGTTTGTGAAATTGTGAGTGTACAATGATTTTATATTTCATGTATTATTGTGATTGAAAGGTCTATCAAATGTCTCTGAAGCCAATAAACAGTGAAATTTTCTTTAGATAGTCATTCGGTTCGGACGGCATAATGGCTGACAATCTGATTCAAAAGTCACATAAAACTAGTGAGAAAAACAAGTATAACAACGTTGTTCACCGTACGACGAGTGAATCTCTTCGACTGAACGAGTCGGAGAAGGGGGTGACTCACCCGACAAGTCTGCAAGCCGCCCATAACCCAAGGAAAATATCTTCATTTCAGATCACCAGTGTGACGGTCGGCTCTCGAGTGAGCACAGATGCTGGCGAAGACTCGGCTGACGATCTTGATGAATCTCACACCGACGACATATCGAGAGTGACTGACATTGAGAATGAAACGCCTAGTTATTCCGAGGACACATTCTCCAAAGATGATGTGTTTTACAACGCGTCGAGTGCATCATTAGGTTGCGCCCCCGTCATCCCGACCAGCTCGCAGTACGGGCTCGCGATCGTCGGCCAGGACAACGCTAACAACCAGATAGGAGGAGCAGTGCCAAATAGTAATAATACAGAAGTGTCTGACATGCACGTCAGCGTTACAAACGCCGGAGCAGGCAGCATCATCAATCTCATAGGAAATGCGAAACCCCAAGAAGGTATGAAAGAAATACAAGAACATGTTAGGAATGAACGGTTTAAAGTTGTGAAAATAGAAAGCACTGAACCTTTCCGCCGGGGTCGATGGATGTGTATGGACTACTTGGATCATACTACTCAGCAGAATGCAGCTATCACGTTAAACAACAACCTCGATGTGACTGAAACTAATGCCTTGCAGGCTCCTGACAGTGGTGTAGTGATTAATGATAGTCAACACGATGAAATGTCTAATGATCTGACTAACAAAGGGCCTAAGGATATGCAAGGTAATGCTCCAACTGTGCAGCAACTAGAACAAACTCTTCAAAAACAATTTCCAATGGCTTCCCCTGGCCAGTCATTGACTCAGCCTATTAATGCGGTGCAGCAGCAGATGCAGCCTGTTTCTCAGTCAGTGTCTGTGCAGTCTCCGCCCTTAGAAATGCCACAACAAATGCCAAATCCAAACTTGCAAGCAAACCAGCAGCAGGTTGGACAGCAGCACCCCCAGAGTATGACGCACATCACTATGCAGAATGCAGCACAGAACCACCCGCAACAGACACAACAACAGCAAGTCCAGCAGATTCCTCAAAGTTTTCCTCAACACCAGCTACAGCAAGTCATCGCCCAATCTCAGGGTATGGCAATGCAACAAATTCCAATGCATCAGCAGATGCCGCAGCAAATGCAACAGATACCAAACCAGCAAATGCAGCAGATGAGCCAGCATCTGCCTCAGGCCCAAATGACGAACATGCCACAGATGCAGCAACAAATGCCTCAAATGCAGGCTATGCCCAATCAGGGTCAGATCAACCAAGTGGCCTCTCAGCAGCCTCAAATGCAACAGATGCAGATGCAACAAATACAAGGCCAGCCAAACCCTCAGATACATATGCAGCAGACTCAGATGCCCAACATGGCCCAAACTCACCATATGCAAGGACAACAGGCCATGGGAGCCCAGCAGGCTCAACTGCAGCATTTGCCGAGCCAAGCTCAGATACAGGCTATGCAAAATCAACAATTGCCTAATCACATTCAACAGATGCAGATGCCTACTCAACTCACTGGCGCTAATCAACAGATGCCACAGATGCAAACTCAAATGCATCAGTTGCCATCGCAGCCCCAGCAGTCAGTTGTGCCTGGCATGCATCCCCAGATGCAACAACAAGGAATGTCAGGTGTCCAACAGCAGTATAATCAAGCTGTCAGTCAGCAGTCTAATGCTCAGAACATGATAACTGCCAGTATGCCATCGTCTCAGCAGCAGATGGTTCAACCTCAACACACTGTTCCTCAATACCACACACAGCAATCACAGATGAGCCAGCAAGGCCAAACTATGCCCCAAGAGGTGCTCACTTCAATTGTTACATCACAGCAAGGTGCGACGCTGCCTTCAAACCTACAGCCAATGCCTTCTCAACCACAGGGCTCAACATTGCCTGCGAATCTCCAGAGCCTCACTGGTCAGCAGCAGCCAACTACAGTGCACACTATTGCTCCTCAGCAAGGGAATGTGCCGCAACAAAACATACAAATGATGACTGCGGCTCCACAGAATATGCAGATGACTCTAGACGGGAATCAGCCTAGTATGCAGATACCCGCCTCAGATCCTATATTCATGCAGCCAACGAACGTCGGTCAGCAGATGCCTGTCGCGCAGCACATGGGTCAACAGAACCTGCTCCCGCAGCAAGTGGGCGGGCAGGGCCAGATGGGCGGCGTGCAGTACGTGCCCAACCAGCCGGTGGCGCAAGTGCCCATGGCGCACCAGAACATTCCGATGTCCATGCAGCCTAGCATGCCGGTCGGTATGGGCGGCGGGGTCCACCCCAACGTGGTGCAGTCCCAGACCAGCATGGGTCTGGGGTACGGGAACGTGGTGCCGGTGATGTCGCAGAGTAGTGTGGCGCCCGTGGAGGCGACCGTGTCGGGGACCAACTCGCCGGTGGTGTCGATGCCGGTGAGTTCGACCGCGTACGTGGCGAACGCGCCGCAGCCGGGCCATGACAGTCAGGGCTTCGGCAGCCCCGTGAGTGCGGTGTCTCATGCCATCAGTGGCGCGGTGATGAGCAGTGTGAATGTGAATGCGTGTGACAGTGGTGCTCCGGATGTGTCCACCGACGCGCTGCAGGCTGGGGACACGGGAGACGGCAAGGAGGAGCCGCAGCCCGCTCCGCCGCCAGAGGATGAAAGGTCAGTTACATTCTATATTAAACCATGTACTATATTTTACACATTTTCTTGGCATATTGATATAATTTATATTTACACTATACTTAATGAGAGACATTTTTTGTAAAATTGTTTCTTTACTGTGTCCCATTGTACCTACTTCTTATAATGATTTTAATTATCCTCAAATAACCCTTGTTGCAAATATGACATGGAATGTTTATTATATCTTAAAACATTGCATACTATTCTATATTTTTTGCCTTGTTGGTATAGTTAGATATAATATATGTATTGTGCCCGGAGCACAACCCTTTCCATGTTTTCATGTCTCTTGCTATTTATGTTTCGGACAAATTAATTCAATTAGGTTACTATTAGGCTATTGATTTAAAAAATACAAATTAACTATGTAATATGTAGAACTGTCAATTTCACCCATCCAGTGCTAGATTGGTTTTTTTATTAATAAGTAGGTGAAATATTTTTAAAACTGTATTAAAACTAAAATAGGAGTGGAATTGGATAAAATATTATTATCTCAAAATAACCTTCCTGATTGTTTAGTGTTTTTTATAACTAGAATTCTACTGTATGTGTAACTGTATCATTTTACTAAAATTCTGGAAAATAATGTTAAATCTTTTTCCTCTTTTTAATTATGTAGGAAGTAACTGCGAATAAAATAATAAAAAATATGATTTACTTAATATGTAATTAATTAAAATGGGTTGCCCTTGGTGCATTTGAAAGTTAAAGGATATTTTGAATTTAAGTAAATTTTAGTACTCTTAGTGAGTAATTAATTGATCATTAGGAGTGTACACTTCTGTATCAGTTTCATTAAAGATTTTTAAAGTGAAATTGCCCCAGGTAAGCACTTAAAATGAAACTACTCTCAAGTTAAAATAATTTTATTTACTTTAAACTGTAGTGTTTCTTTAAATAGATAAAAAACTATTCACTCAATTAATTCATGTTTAAAATTCATTGAACCAAAGTAACTTGTGAGATAACACCACCTTATTTGGTTATTTAAAAGTTTTATTATGCAAAACAGAACTTTGGAACTATCAGTCTTTATGTGAATTCCTTATCTTTCAATCTTGCATTGAGCAATTAATTTTTATATTCACACCTACGTTTATAAGTGAGATATCTAAATATTGAGCAGTTTATTTCCAAAGTCGCAAGAATCTTAACTTAGCATCGGTGGATAGCGACAGAAGTTGCATTGCAGCAAGTGGCGAATCCGTATCTATTTGCGAAAATAACTCATCCGTAGACAATGGTGGTTGTTTTCGTTGCTTTTAGTTGGTGCTCGCACCGTCGCCGAGCGGAATCCAACGTCCCTTTGATGCTGTTTATTTGCGCTTCGTCCTGCGACCAGCGACATAAATAGGTGGTTGACACGTACGGTGCATGGTGCGCGCCGGTATGCGCCGGTGACTCACGCGCAACGCACCCGATCTACTGCCTGGCTAAAAAAGCGTCGTGCGTTCTTTTTCGTCTGGCCGGCTCTCTGATACACTTTACTCCTTTTTTCACACCAGATTTCTTGCGATCCTCCATACATACTTAGTAGGTATTAGTTAATTTATTGCGTAGTTCGCTCTTTACATGTTTTTGCTGTTAAATGCCAATAGTTGTGATTGGGGTCACGTGCAATTATTACTGGACTCGAAACTCACTCGGTAACTTAAACCGCATTCCTTGAGTAGCCCTGAGTTAAACCGCGAATTTATTCACAACACTAAAGACTTCCTCATGTATTCATGACACGAAGCCGCAGAGAAGTTGGTATAGGCGCCAGCGCACTACGTCACTGGCGTCGTTGGTAATCGAGTAGTGGACCGAAGGCCGTGAAACCCGAACCTTCCATTCGCTTCTGATCGACTCACATGCACTACCATTTGTGCTTAAAATAGTTCAGCTAAGTACTAACTTAGCTGCATCTGTACAGCGCACATACTCCTCGGACGTTACATTCAATTTGAGACTAATTCGAAGCTGAGTTGAGTATCTGATCTTTCATCACGATAAAGAAAGTATGGCAATTCAGTTTTCTTTGCAACTCTACTTAAATACTCCTGCATGAAACACTTAAATTCACCGAGAACATTTTATAAGTACCTACTTTTATTTACTTACCTGAGATGAGAATATGATTGTTTATTTTGACAAGTTGTGGCTAATTCTATGACTACCGTAGAACAAGACTAAACATATAATTAAAAGTTATTACAATTTCAAAGAGCACATTGAAAACATTGTTGTTTTGTAAGTGGGCATAACACTTAAAAATAGCACTTATGTCAGCTCCCGTTATTTTATTGCTTGCAAAGATTCCTCGAGTTTTTTCAATAGCCCATTGTCTAAACGTGCTGTTTTTGAACTCCCGTCCATTCATGGAATCATTGTCGTTGACGGAAGCTCCATGGTTTGCATCAGACATTTACTAGACTGTAGAGTAGATTTCGATGAAAACCATAAGTCATCAAAAATACCTGCGTCTCCTAACTTTGCTGCTTCTGTCTAATGTAGCTCCAGTCTTAAATAATACTAATAAGAAAACAGTAACTCATAAACAATATTGTGTTTCTGCAATTGATTAATGCAGTAAGTAATAGGGCGTAGTAATTCCATTGTTAAATCAGGTCGTAGTATTTATTATCTCAATGTACAAGCGGTCTAATCGCGAGAACTATTGACCCGATTTTAATAGATTTCATAATTGGATATTTATTCTACGCAAACTTCGATGTAGGTTTGCAAGATTTGTCAACGAACATGGCAAATAAAAGCTATTGAGCGTCTCGCGTCGCCAAATTACTAGAAGTTTCCTTGAACTGTTCAGAACACTATTGAAACAATTTATGTTTCAAAATGTTCTCATTTACTTTAGTAGAATGTTGCATGAATACTCAACACTAATGAACACGTTTTAAACAGAGACCAGAACAAAGATCAATTAATTAAATGTTACGTGCAAACCAAGCAAGTAGATTTCTAACCCACTTAATAATGTAACACACTTATCTCGGCCACATTACTTACAAGTGTGACTGTTTCTGATAGTGATTATTTAAGTGAAAATAGAGCATCTGCTTTATAGAGGACCAGCTAAATGTCTCCAGACTACTCCGAGGATAGGTATTTGCAATTGACAATTCGAGAGAATAATCCGCGCGTACGTTTTCTACCTCGCGGTGCAATCTATTGGCGTGCTTATATTGGTGAAAGTGGATGCACAAAATGCCTTCTTGGCTGCGATCTGCGCGCTGTACATTGTCAAATAAAACGGCCATTTGTAAAAATATGTGGGCGTGTTTTACAAGTTGCTAATTTGTATGGTCGAAGCGAAACGGGTTTTGAGATTTTATGGGTTCTCGAATTTTATTGGTGTTACACGCTTTATGTCATGATGATTGAGTTAGTCTGTCTCAATACGCAGAAAACGGAGCATAATTATAGCATTGATATTGTTTACTTAATCCGGCACTTATGCTGATGTTAATATTTTAATGCCAACGTCATGTAGACGGAATGACGTCACCATTTCACTAATTCAACCGCTGAATCAATTTCACGTAGAGCAACCTCATACGCACACGTATACGTTTACCATTTGAGATAACAGTTTGTGGAGTGACCAGATCTATAATTTTTCCATGGGTGCAATCTGCAGTTAGATAGTTTGACGTTGATCTGTGCTACGTCACAGCGGCCGTGTGAAGTGTTACGATTGAATATGCTTTGATAACATGTTCCATATCGCGTAGTTTGTTGTCAAACAAACAGCTGTAGGTCGACGGTGCGTGACGCTGGCGCGCCTCGCAAGGACGTCCAGGGCTCGAAAAAACTCGCGCCGACCGACGCGTGCAAACTGTCTGACTCTTTTTCATCTCGTGAACGACACAAAAAATAAAGATTTTTTGCACAGCATTGAGGAACTACTCGCGGCCCCGATAAAGTGTCTATTACTGCGCAGTATCATGTAGGTAGTTATTATACTAATACAAATAGCGTAGCGTTGTAAATAGAGTTTTGTTTAATTTAGGAATGTCATACACTTGGTTGTTAAACGACAAATATTTTGGGTACTAAAAGCTTTGAACATAACGCTATTATACCATATTGAATGATAACACATAAGTAAATTGTTACTAATAATAATAACCACACGTGTAGAAACATTGGTTAAAATTCTGTTTGTTAATAACTATAGTCCAGTGTTACTGCCTACTAAGGTAAACTCAAGAGCGATATAAAAATGTATCAAGCTTGTGGCCCTCAAATAATCACACTTCAATAAAGTTTGTTGACTGATAATGAACAGAGATAATAAACAACTCAACGAACCGTACCCGTGATATGAAAACTATTAACAATTCCAAATATCGATAAGATAATTTATTTATTGCAATTAAGCTTGTACTATACGGCAGCTATAAATTTTAAAGTCGCTTTCACTTTTGCGACCGATTTGTTCTATAGCTCATTGTTCAAATTATTTTAACGAATTTACGTTCGTGCATAATTATGATAGTGATCCGCTTAACATAATGGATGCCACAGTTTGAATGGTTTCGTGCGAATAATTAAACCAGTCAAGAGGCGATGGACTGGCGGATCTCACGTGCATTCCACGAATACTTCCACGCCAGCTAATTAGAGCTGTGACCTCAGATTGAACAAAATAACTAACGAATCATTAACATACGATATCGTTTAATAAATCAAACATTCAAGTGTTAGACCGCTAAAAAGACTGCAAACTGAGAACCTTAATTCAATAACACAAAAACCTATTTATTTTTCTCGTCTAGTGACGTGATCCTTTTCATAATTTAAGATCTGTCAACTGTGACAGACAAGCGTGAAAATTGCAATCAAACGTATCAAGGTGGTGTTAAAATTCCAATAAATTGATAATTTAATTGTTCGGTGATAGATTATAATAAGTAAATTGCTGTAACATTATTTCCTTTAAAGCGTAACTCGTTTAAATTACTTAGATAAAGCCTTGATAAGTTCACGAGAAAATGCGACCGATGCAGACCATAATATCTTTATAGAATGCCTATAAAATGATGGGTGCAGTACGTGTTTATGTATGTATCGTGTAAAATTGTACTTAAAGATATATCCGAGCTATTGGAAATTGCGAGACGATGCGTGTTGACCTCTGTCCCAGCACAATAATTCTAATTATAAACCTTTATCGTTCTTTGTTTTTGAAGTAAACTTGACAGTGGAGGCGAACTTTAAGTTGAAATAATTTGCAGTCGTCTGAAGAAGAAGAAAACCTGCTTAGCCCAATTCGGTGATTCGTTCTTTTAAATCTCCTATTCTTTTTTTTAACTGCTTAAAGCCCAGAACATTGAAAAGTATTAATTGACTCCCTAATTTACCGTTATTTAATTCAACTGATTCTTCTTGCAATGTTAGTAATTTCGTTTTAGTATCATGTTTAAAAATCTTGGTCACGCAATTTTTTGTTTGTCAAAAATATTTAAAATCAAAATTCAAAGTAAAATGTGCCCATTGTATTAGCAGATTCAATCAATTCAAAATGCTTTTAAGAAATAACAAGTACAGTATAGTAAGGCTTTATTGCGAAGTGGGAAGCGTTTGAGCTAGATAAGGTCTGCAGTTTGGCACGCCGCGTGCGGTTCCAGTTCGATATCGATACAGAAATGTATATTGCGTTTGATAAAAGCTTCTCGGTTTGTTGACCCACATGGATATACGCATATGTTTCCTCGACATCGCCAATAAAACACTGTCTAGTTCACTCTGTTCCTTCCTAAGCGTGATTATCGAATTGTAAACACTTTTTCGGTTTGTATAATGACACATGACAAAACCGCGTCCGCTTGCAATTGTAATTCAGGCGTCGCCAGAACGAATCGGCGGCTGCCGGCGCTTGCCGGAAACGTCCTCAGAATGGCACATTGCCAGTCTTAATGAATGTAAGTATCATCCTTACAGAATTTATTGCGTTACAATTGCCATAAACTATTTATTTGCGCTTAAAATCAGTTTGACCGAGCTTAAATTATCACCCGAGGTATTTGACTCCTTCTAACCCATAGCGATGCCCTCTAGCTTCGCATTTGGATCTAATAGACGTGGGAATATATCTACTTAACCGTTGCATTTTGCACAGGCATTTGCAATTCAAACCCAGCGCTTTATTGGTTGTACGTACCAGTGCGCCCAATGAAAATTCAAGCAATAAATTGTCTGCAAGGCGGCTAAATTACGTGGTAGTTGTTTGATACGGGGCCGTTATGAATTTATGGTGTATGCGAAGGTGTTCGGATAGCGTTCGTTCCGCGACAGTACCTGTGTGACCCAGTGGCGCGAGGCTGCATTTGCTTTCCCGCCAAGTTCATTGGCACCGCCGACTCCCCCGCCCGCGCGCCGGTCAAGCCTAAAAACTGACACGATATTACTCTTTGTAAATAGAAAGTAGTTAGTTTCGCCATTGATGTAGATTTTCGCGAACGAACCACTGACTCGAACGAGTCATGTAACAAATGTATCATAATTGAAATCTTCGGACCTCATGTCGTCTAGACCGATGTTGGATCAATATTACATAACGAGATCAAATAAAAGCCTGTAATATCAAAGATTACTTAGGTAATAGGCACCTACTTCCTTTTTTCTATCTTTTGTTTCGTAATAGATCATATATTTATTGGATTGTATTGTGTTGTAGTTATTGTTTCATCAGTTAAGTAATAAATAGCTGATGATATTTTATACTCTTAAAAGGCTCGTTATAAAAATAGGCCTGTGTTAATTAAAATGAATGCAGTTAGATCCAACAAATGGTAGCGCTGGCCTGTCAGTTAATTGAGTAATTAATTCTTAAAATGTAATACTTATATTTTTTATATAATTGCTAAACACCATTTGTAATCTGAATTCCTTTCAAAACGCTTTCTCAACGATTGCTCAAAAAAGTACAGATTAACTTTTCTTTTACAATAATTCAGTTTTGTAGGTAAGTAGTGCAACACCTGATCACACATATTTCTTGAATTATTTGTAACATTTTCCCAAAAAAAAACTACAGATGAAGCGCAACATCGGCAAGAACCTATCAAGATATTCCGATCTTTTGTTGTCTTGACCAGAAGTCCCAATTTGAAATTAATACTCTCAATACTTGCGATTTTTACGAATGGCTGTACTCAATTTCTTTGTGACACGCCTTAGATATTATGCAATGTACAAATTAATAACGCTCATGCTCGAATGAGAGACGAACAGGAAAATCAACAATTTACTTTCCTTGATGATTTGACAGATCGCCTTTTTTTGTCGCGACCGTCGTCCCAGATAACGGAAAGTATGAAGCATTGGTTCTATTTTTAAATCTGACAATCCTACTACACAATAATTTACCGTAACCGTGAAACTGCTACCGATTCGTCCTCATTGATAAAGTATAATTAGTTAAACGTGTAGCACGTACCATACCTACTTATTGTTTGTAATCGAGAAGTAACGCGCGGCCAATGACATGGGTTGACACACGTCATGATTTGCATTAAGCGAAAATGGTTTTAGCTTTTGTGGGGTGGAATAGAATTATTAGATCATGTATTTTACCTGATTGAGGAAGGGGAAGAGATATGGCGTGTCAGTTAACAAATTGAGCCCTTTTATTTTTGCAGCCAGCAACTTTGTGACGGTTAAACTCTTCTCAAATTACCAATAAAAAAACCGATTAACATTATCCTAGTACTCGATGTTCGCTGTTTCATGACTGGCACGCCTTGTTTCCAGAGTTGAGACATGATCCGTGCTTATTTGCAATGAATGAAGATTAACATAAAGTGCGTCGTCGGATGCAGCGCGGATGCCGCCCTGGCCTCGTGCATACAAAATGTACATTTTAAATTCACATATGACATGGTTTTCCGTTTTTAACTTACACTACGCTAAAGCAGAGATATATTGCTAATTACGTATTAATTAGGATTTTAATATTCATTCTTCAAACTCGAAACAATTGAATCCGGTAGTAATCTTGAGCTTGTGTCTGTTTCTTGATGGATGGCATTATGTGTCAGGCAGCCATGATTTATTTAATCGCTGCCCTCTCTATGGAAATGGATACATTAGAACATAATGTATCAGTCTTGAAGAATATAAATTATTCAATCGTTTTGTATTTATGATGCCATGTAGTAGTTGTAAGTCTTTATTAAATAAAATCGATGTATGTGTCCTACTCCTGCAGTATTTTTAATATTATAGACAGACATGTATTTAACAACTGAAATTGTTTAATCTAGTCTGTGAGACGATCTTTAAATATTTGACTTCTGTTTTTTGGACATTAAAGGAAAGATATATTGATCCAACTGCCAGAGCTATTTGGTATCAGTCTGTTTACAAAACAAAAAGTCTGTAATTGACGAATCTGTTTCAAGGAAATCTATCGGAAATAATAGACCTTCTTGGCGGTCGGGTGTGCTTTTTTATCATAATTTGCGAAAAGGTTTAAAAACTGTCGATTATAATTTAGTAAGTATTTATGCCTGAAAAAATCCCAAAGGCGTTTGTTTAACTACCACAATTTTAGACGGCACATTGATTATTTGAACTTGAATTAGCTGATCGCGGTACAGAGCCCTGTGTTTATGTACTATGAATACGCCCATCGATTAGTTTGAGGTTCATTTTGCAAACGAGCGTACCAAGGTCATGGTACCGCACCAGCTCGTACCACGTAAATTTCTTTGCTCTTTACCCAGTTTATTGTCTCGTGTCCCTTTTCATATCGATCTAGTAAAAATGGTGGGACAACTTTTATTGTAATCACAAATTCCGTAAATGCACGCTTCAATTTTGTCACAGCAGCTATTTTCCCATAACGGTGTCATTTTATTCTAACATCAGGCTCTGGCTAGATCATTGTTCTAAAACTTGTTTCGGACTATTGCAAAATTTATTCAAATGTTATGTACATGTAAGCACAAAACATGTTGTGATGACGTCAATAAAGTTTTTTGTATGCGTTTCAATGGGCCGACTACACAAGTTTGGACTTGATCAAATTCTGACCAAACATAGTCAGTTATTCCGGATTTTATCCAATAAGCGACGCGCCAATTATCCTCTTGCATATTGTCTGATTAATCTGTAAAATGCACATCGTTTAACAGATTAAGATTTTAATTACGATAAGTGCTTCTTCTGATTCTGTCTAATGAATGCGGCACCCAGATAATTCACTACCATTCCCGGTTTGAAATTAATTTAATAGTTGTTTCTCACGTAAGCCGATTTATCTACGATCGTACTAAAAATATCGATGTCTGGAATTTTCATCGCGCAGAGAGAATGCGATACGGTCATATGTACCATCATTGACGTTGATGCCTGCTTTAAAGCTTTCAGATCGTAAAACTCACCTGCGTATGTTAGACGGCTTTCGTTGGCTGCCATTTTGACTTTTTCATAAATAGAAACTAATGTAATTAAGCACAAGGCGTCTCGATGTCTAGTTTATTTTTGTAATCCCAGTTTAAATGATTTTTTTTTTCTAGACAGTGTTCAAGGCAGTTGCTTGACCTATATTTCGGCGTAAGCCAGCAATTCTTTGTAGCTTTTTGCGGCTTTCAACTCATTTAATAACTCAAAGAGACTTGTATGAGGGTGGAATTCAAATTTTGCTGATGATGTAAATGTTTCAAAATTTTAAGGCAGATATTATTTGGATCCAATGTTTTAGAAAGCCTTAAATCCTAAGGAGTTTTCTGGGAAAATCAGAGTAAATTATATTAAAAAATAGTTTTAAGTACGAACTTGGTTTTCAATGAATATCTCGGCGTCATTTCACATCCATTCACACTGAAGAACATTTATATGCGAATGCACGTGTGAATAATAAACATGGAAAAACAAATACAAACTGAATGTGTTAACATTCTACCCATTTATTTTGCCATGTATTGCATTTACAATTAGTAGTAGTGTAGTAGTATTCAAAGTTATTTTTTTTGTATCCTCCTCGATATTATTCCTGAACTAATGATTATGATTTGCTGGTATCACTTAAAATGTAGAAACAATTTTTCCAAAGCTCCAAACCTAAGCTGTTCACGGAACAGAAGCCAAGAAACAACCACATGGTCAACAAGCTCTTTAGTTTCCGATGACGCGCACAAACTAAAGCACGATAATAAAGTTTCTCCTTTATTTTTGGTGCTCCATTTTAATCCTACAGTAGAACTCAGGACTGGGTCATCGCTCATCGTTCAGAATCAAATAAGTACAGTTAGCAAAAACTTTATTTTTAGCAGTGAGAATTCTCGGAACAGCATTTAGACCATTCACTCTCTCCAAAACTCTTTTGTCTAGTGATGGTTTATAAGTCAACTGTAATTTCGTGTTCTGATTCGTACCTCACAATGATTTCGAATTGACGGGTCATTTATCATGTTATTAAATAGTTTTTATTCCGTCCGTGCTCCGATGTTACTAATAGTGTTCTTGATTGCTACATTAGTAAGCAATTTGCCAATTTACTTTAGATGCGGCTACAAATAACATCTTGAACAAGTCTATACGATCTTGATTTGACGTATTAAATATTTCCTGATCTGACGATGAAAGCTTCGTTAAGTGGATATTTTGGCAACGTACGCACCATAACATCTACAATGCTAATCGCTATTACGTGTTTCACTATCAAATGACAGGCTTTAGAACATTTCGGGTCAACGACCCCACCCCTCTCTCCATCCAAATTTGCAATGACTTTCTAATAAGAATAAAGTTGACTACTCTGCGCGAGCCAGATGACGCGCATTCGGAATGCAGCGACTGCAGTGGGTAATTGCATCCGTCGCCGCTAATTATTATATCCGATGCAAAATCGGTGAAATTCCTCTTATAAAGTAGTCAAAGCATTCATGTTCTTTTTTGCAACCATAATCACGCTAATTTTATCAGTGTCGGGTTCTATGACGTGATGACTCTTTACGAGATTCTCTTAGAAAAAACACTGATTAAGTTCTCGTTGACTTTTAATGCCACTGATTCATTGAATCGTTTTACTGAACGTGTGCAATTATGTTCTTGTGAAGCTAGAGATCGCAAGGGCAGACGGGCTTTCACCATCTTGTCTCGCAAAACTTGAGTAATTTAAAAGATGATTCTATCATTTGCAGTTAAGGTCGTTATTTGCTCGCCCGTTTTCATCTCTTCCTAACTTTCTGCTGCTGTCACTAGGAGGTGTTATCGATTTGACACTTAATAAATGCTTTTGTGCTTCACGCTGTTGATTCCATGTGTATAATCCTTCAATCAGGTGTGCCAGACAATCTCGTGAGGTAGCCTCGACATCGTCGCCCAAAGAGGATTAGCCCAATTTCACAGACTGCTTCTCGATGCCGCCTGACTGGTAATCCTTTTAGTGTGTATGAAAGCGGTCTCTGAGGTCGAGGCCTCCCAGTCAATCGAGTACTGTTTCATAAATACAACAGCTGTTTAAAGATCATTGTCCCAATAAGTGCAGAACAGACTGATGTATTGCTCCTCGTAATTTTCATTTGCTGCAGTGTGCTGTATAATTTTATAACGACTGACAACATTTTATATTCAAGAAAGCAACCATGATTATATCTCTTGAGGTTGACGAGAAATGTCGATATAATCGCGTCCCCGTTTGAGGCGAATTCCTTTAGGTCAAGATGGGAATCGATGGCTGGAAGTGGGGCCTTAGCAGGGCATTTATTGGATTTTTTACGAGATAAATGCTTTCCGTAAATATGTCGTTCCATTCCACACAGTGAGTGAAAACAATGCTCGCTTAAAAAGGACCAATCTCTGTATGTATTGCACTATGACTCAGAATTACTATACCTACATACACCGTTACTTTCGAGCAATTGGAATAATCTGGAACTAATTACGCAAAATAAACATTTCGCGATTGAAAACAAACATGCATAATGGATCTTAACTCCCACATAGGCATGTAAAGTGGTACATCATTCGGAAGGCCCTAGCCGTTACCTCAGAGTATCGAACTTCGATTTAATAGCCGCGTTCGTCTCGATTTTATGTCACTGTTTTCGATTTACAGAATGGTATTTGATCAATGCATTGCTTTTTGCTTTTTATGGCTATGTAATGTTTTCACATTAAAACATGTTATGAATGTTAATAACAACCAACGTCACGACTACGAATTACGAGTACAACTTCATATATTTCGGAGTATTCTATTCTTTTGGGATTTATGCCAAGAATATTTAATATGTGTTACAGTTCTGTAATGAATGTTTGCACGAAAATTATTGAATTCTTCCGTTTCTCCTTCGTTTACCGATGCTTGAATTGAGGAAGCAAAATATGGGTTTGGTTCGTTGATCGTAAAAGTTGAATAGTCAAATATGTAAGTAACGGAAGTTTTATCAAGTACGTTAGTTATAAGAGGTCCTGTGTAAAGGCTTCCGGCGTTCTTCCAATGTCGTATCTGTTAAAACATTCGACGTATGCTGATATTATCGCGACGCTCAAAATAGCCTTTATCTCGTCTGCGTTGAGGTCAGTGGGCGCACTGCCGGCGTACGCTCGATCATTAACAACACTGATTAAAAACCCTTTCAGTTCTGCGTAGTTGCTTTTGTTCTATCACAAACGACTCTTTCTCTCTCCCACTTTTACTGATTCTCTCTGGAAATCTCTCAATGGAAATATAATTAACACTTATGATTCATTTATGATTAGCTTTCAATCTAGTTTGACTAGTGTTTTATCTCGGTGTAGATATTAACTTTCATTTGAAATCTCGTGATTTTTATTAATTACAGTTTTTATAAAGTGGTAATACTTTGAAAGATAAAAATACCTGTTATAAGAGTTTCAATAAGTAATCGGATACCTAACTAAGATGGTAGATTTGTAGCTAAAAGTACTAGTTCTTAATGATTACTCAACTTTATCATGCAGACGTTGAAATAAGCCGTGGTACCGAATTCATTTGACTGTGTCGGCAACACTGACATCTGTCACTTGTCACATAACCCGTTAAGTTGTCAGCTGTCAAAATGAATGCTCAGTCTCAGTACACACTGACCGAGAGAACTACATTGGCTTGTTTTTAGGTCGTTGTAGTAACTTTTATCGTATGGCTTACATATGTTCCTAGCAAAAAATAAAAAAGCTTTCGTTGATTTTGACACCACTCTCTATTTCAATGTTTTTGAGTTACTTCCTTCTTAAAACACTTTATGGAACCAGATAAAAGGCATCGAGTCTCTGTCCATCTTTTCCGATTCACGTTCAACCTTGTTTTTTTTTTCATTTATTGGAACTTCGAGCTAGTGCTAAATGAAGAATAGTATTTTGCATTTTAAATCGTATTAGTAGGAATCTATTATTTAGATTCATCATTAGATATGGATAAAATTGGTGACAATGCTCAACTGGTCTTTTCACAATTTAGATTCAAAATAGAAATCAATCTGTGTGAGAAATCAAAGTGGAAAAGTAGACTTCGTGGATTGAGTCCCGTTATAACTTAAAATAGATAGCAAACTCTCAAAATATATCGGACATGTCTAGACTATCACGAGTCACTGCTTAGTATCACGTTTTATGTGTGCATACTAAAAATATTGCAGTGTACCGCAGCGTCAATGTGCTTTGAACTTTACTTCGCCTGCTATACGTTTTTGAACTCTGTTTAAAGTTTTACAACTCACTTTATACAAGTAAAGGAAACGCATTTAGCGTTTTACTGTTGTCGTAAATACGTTTGATCACTTGATATTAAATTCGCGACTCTGTGGGTCTTGCTAAGAAATGCAATAAATAACTTGACGCAGACTCTCGCCATATGCCCTTAGATGATTTAGTGCTGGGCGGACCAACCGCTTGACTTGTTTAGGATTCAACGTGCTGGCAAAATGAAATACAGTCGAAGATGCGAATCACTTGGTTCAATTGGACTGGATATAAGTGAATTCCAAAAATAAGTGCGCCTCGCTTCCATGAAATTGGAGTTCATTTTAGAGATTCTATATTCAGCTTAAATGCGGACGACGCTTGCGGTTCTATTTTTCTGAATTTAAATTGCGACATTACAAGGTGCGACTGAAAATTAAAGTATTATATTAGAATTAATTACCTATTATTTTAAAACTTGTTTTTTTTTTTTCTCTATCCTGTAATCATCGTAACATTGAGTGCATTGACTTAACGCTTCTTAAGCACCTACACTAACTTGCAAAATTTGCATTGCAAACAGATTGATCTTAGCTTGTAACTGGTTATATTTTCGCAACGTGTTGAGTGGGCCTAAGTAAACGCACAAAAAGTGAACACAGCTATCCATTATAAGAAGAAAAGATTGATTGTGCCACTACTGAAGTGATTGATTGCAGAAACCAAAGTTTGAACCATTAAGCAATTTGTTATACTTTCGATTTTATATCCCATAATTATTTATAAAGACTGAAACTTTCTCTTTTTCTAGTTTTGATTTCGCCCAGATGTTGTGTAATGTCAAAAATGTAATTGAAGTGGTAAATAATGCCGATTTAACTAGAGTTATCGTAAGATCGAAACTTCGGTTAACTAGCTGCCTACCGGCTATAGTGAGTCATTCGGCACAACTGCGTAGCTTAGATTATTTATCGTTTCGTCATTAGCACTTAGAAAATTGATTACCTTAATTTGTCTTCGCTTGCTCAGTTGCTCACATTATCCAGGAGACGTTTGTTTTAGTATCCTTTTTCCTTTGGGCTACCTTACATCTGAAGCAATTGGTCCGGGTAAATTGAAATAAACGTAGAAAGAATTGTACCAAACCTCATTAAAAATAATAGAATCTAGATTTAAGTATACATTAGTGGATGTGTATAATTTATGGGCACGAACCAATATTTATTCGGCAGTGTAAAGAAGTTATAATCGCGGTTTCGTGAACATTTACTTAGTTACCAAGTTTGTGAGGCAATCAATGTTTGAATAGCATTTCCAATTAGACTTTACGTGCGGCTTAGCTCGTGTTCTAGGTTCGAAACTATTAATTTGTACCGACACAGTTGACTGAAGAGAATCTTACCAGTTGCTATTTTGCACTTGCTATCAATCGAAACGGATGGCTGTTTGTCTTTCTCGTGACACAAACACGGTGTAGAGCAAGATTTCATCTCTGGTCACTGATTTATTGCTGCAAGCGTTGAATACCATAAATAACCACGCGCCCATATCAGATAATAACGACTATAATGCCATCATTTGGTTTCATGCTATAAAATCAGCTATAATACACAGTTTGTATAATGTAATGTATCTTCGAAAGATATCTAATGTGATGTTTGATTTTTTCAACAGTATATCGTGTTTAATTAGACGCACGCGCAACCTTGTCCGCTATGAGGGCTGCGCGCGCGCTTCAAATATTGGACAACTGCGCAGTTTAAAGATAAATAAATTCGGGAAATATTACAGGTTTGCTCATTAAAATTAGTTTAATCACCTACGTTATTTCGAAGTTTTTGATAATATGCGCATTGTAAGTAATGTAAGAAAATCATTAATGGCGTCATAAGCGCAAAGGAGCGAATAAAAAGACAATGTGGAGTTTGGAGGTGCTTTAAAACTAAAACCGATACAGAAGTACAGTCTTGTTTTCAAGTAAAAAAATGCCTGTTAAGTTTTATAGCTTCCTGCTTGCAGAAATACACTTTTTATGTAACTTTATTGTTGCCATATTTACGTCGACTCTCAACTAAATGAGAATAATTCAGCACAAGCTTGCATTGCGAGATTGCGACCAACGACGAGAACTTAATGGTCACAGGTCTTCAACGACCCGACATATTTCCTTAGCTTAAAATGTTAGAATTGCAACTTATTTCCAACCCTCGTAAAATTCCATACAAGGGTAAAATCTACCATGTTTCTAAAACTTTGAACATGTAAACATGCTCCCTCTGAATTTACAATTTTGTCGTCAACTGTTTGTTTGACGAAATACCGAGCAGCCGGGATTCTGGTCATGTCTAATGCAAGTTTAATTACTTAATGGTCAACTAAAAGCCTGTTTATATTGTTTTCAGTAAAACAAACACAAGTTTTAGTAAAGCGGGTCTTGTAGCAAAAAGATCGATAAAAACATGTGAATTTTGTCTTCGCTAATTTACATAAACCCGTTCTGTCAATAGTGCAGTTTTAAACGCGATGTTTTCTATTATGTATTTCGTTTTTGTTCTCTCTTTCAGTAACCGAAACAGGTTTCTACATAATTTGCTTGTACAAACTTTCGATATTTTCTCAGCCTATTGCAACGATTCACTGAAAGAAACTATGGTGAATAGACCGGTCTCGCGCTTACAAAAAGCATCGTAAATAACTTCTTCCATAACTTTAACATTAGTAGTGGTAGAAAAGATTCTGCTGATTTGTATACTTTATTAAGCTTCCAATTCCATTCAACGATTCCAAGCGTTGTGTCTTTGCAGAAGTAACTGAGTCTCTTGCTCTTATATAACATTTCATCTCTAGAGGGTTAACAAGTTGAAAGTTTGTTTATCCCCCTGCTCTGGTTTTAAAAACCACGGCGAAAGAATTTTCAAGAAAGTGGCTCTATGACAGTCAAACGGGTATACCGAACCGGTTTCTCTCACTATTCATTGACCTTGAAGAGGTCGTCCCCGTCTATTCGCACTCATTCGGCAATAAAGCAGTGGCTCAATGAATTTAACCGATTAAAAAGAACCATTGGCCGGATGCCAGTCCCCATCCGCATAAACAGTGCGAATTTAAAGAAAATGTCGTTACGTAACTCCTAGAGATAACAGTTCCGAAGCATTCTGCGGCTCGCACGTCATAGAACTCTGATATCATTGTAGAATCAAATGAGAATTAGAGATATGTCTATTCTTAGATTGCATTAATTTTCGCATTAATTCTGAAAACCTGATTAGATACCTACTGAAACTCGCATTAAGTTCCAAAAAATAAATGTGAACAATACATGGATGAAAATTGTATACCAAGAGTGCCCTTTAACAGCACTCTAAGCAAATGTTACAGCACTCTTTATAATTATAATATTTAAAACATCAAGCCCACCCACAAAATGTTTAGATCCGTATCTCGGTGTAGCACAAAAGGCCGCTTAAATATTAATGTTACAAACACTACTTAGATTACAAAGGCACCGTACTAAAGTCGCCTAGTTAGATCTCAAGAAGTGCTGTACGCACGTATTTTAGACTCATAATTTAGTCTCGGTGCGTCGACCTCCTTGCTTAAAGCTAACAAAGAAAGTTCTGGAACAGTCAGCTTCCATTTCTGGAAACAGATACAATTCGCTCGCTACGCCTACGGAAATATTGTTGTAAATCACATCTCGGCTGTGACTGCGACTCATGCCATGACTAACTTTATGCATGTAGCTACGTTCTCAATTTATTTTATTCTTACTAATGGAACTCTAGAACCCATATTGTTATACATATTTTAATTATTACTACAAAAAGTGCGAGGTAATGTGATTCCACTAAGCTGATCAAGTGTTTATTGAATCGTTTGATTTGATTAATCTGCATTCATTCACACATCATCCACAGATACCATTTATGGTTCAATACCTCATTACTTACCCCTAACGGGGAGGAATAAAAATATATGAAAGTATTTCAATGCTATTTTTAAGAAAGCCATCACGTGACAGGATGATCAAGGCGTGGGTTAGCGTCCGCGCACGTATCACAAGTAACACTATTTCAATAGATACTCTTACTTCATATTTTGTTGTTACAATCGATCCATCAGATATCATTGTCTTTTGTGGCACTTCGAAAAGTGAACGTGATGAATCTTAATACACGCTGTCATTCAAGTCTTCGCGGTGTGAATTATCAACGAGTTCAAACAGTTGAAGAGCCGTTCGAGGAGTTTGTTTCACATGTCGTACCGTGTCTTCGCCATAATTATTGTGTATATTTATATTGGTTGCCGGAGACAGGTGGCGTCCTGTGCTGTACGTTGACTCCGCGACCTTGGCGTCCCTCGTTTCAATGGCATGCTATAGCCGTGTTATGGCATGGGCTTAAGTTTTTTTCTGTCAAGGCCAACAGCTTTATATTCGCTTGTAACGCTGGTATGGACGGTGGGACTTTGTTCTAGGCAGCTTTATGCGCAATTTAAATACTTAACATTCCACTGTTTTAGTGGACATCAACAATTTTCCTCATTTATTATTCTGTATTCAAATTATCACTTTTTTAAGGTTTTTACTATGTATATTTACGAAGCATAATTTAGATGTAAATATGCAATACATAGCAGTTTTCCCAAATGCAGCCGACCTATTCTTTATCAACATTGAATGTATGTGTTCTAGCCGTTATTCAGACTAGAACACATGCATTAGCATTTCAAGCCACGCGAAATGTTCCTCGAGCTGATGGTACCTACCTACTTAAATTCTGGTTTGCTTTGTTGCCTGCCCGGCCTCAGTATAGCTTCAAATTGTATTTCCCACTAAACAAAATTTAACATGCTAACAATCCCAGTTCATTATAAATATATGCCATTTATAAAAAATACTAATTAAGTAAAACAAAATAAAAAATAATACATATTCAATTGAAAATTAATGAAGCGTCACATTTTGTCATAGTTAACTTCTTTTAAATAACAAATGAAGTTAACTAAGGTTGATAGGCCCGCTGCCCCAATTGGCTGATCACTCTGTGACGTCATCAGCGTCTGCGCATCGTCTGCCGCCGCTTCCCGGAACGGTTGGCCGCAGTGCCTTCCTGCTGCTCACGCCCTCATTATCGCTATGAATGAACTCTTTTATAGTTCACTATAACACTTGGACATCGTATTCATATACAAATGAAAAACCACTTGCCCTTATTGGCTTTCGTATGCCGCGTGACGTCAGCAATGTCTGTTACTTGTCTGTCATTGTAAGCACTACTGCTCTAGTAATGGCTATAATGATGAATGGATTTCACTCTCAGAGTCATTGAACTTTGATCTAGTTCACTGAGTGGGTGTTAAAATGACAGTCGACAAATGTACTGGTATACTTTTTGGCTAAGTAGAATATTCACGTGCAAATTTTTTGTTCACTGAAATTCAACACTTCTCTGACTTTCGTTCAGATTTTTGGTATTTAAAAGGAGCATCCTAAACCTTCGCCTTTAATTCTGGCAATACAAAACACAATAAATCTCAATCATGCAAATTAGTTCGTGAAGTTATTGTGAGCTTAATTCTCACATTCAAGGTTCTTACTTGAAAAGAGACATTCTGCTTTGGTTACCACGAAAGTTTGAGGCCACATTTTGTATTCTTCTCTTGTCTTTTAGCCAGGAAGCGGTATATACCGTTTACCTCACATTACGTTGGCTTATTGTGTTCACGCCTTCACAGTGTATCGTTCAGCACGTGACGCTTTGCATTAATATTGGACATGTATTGACAGTTCCAGTTATTGGAATGGTATCCTTAGAGAACAATATAGTATCCTAAAATTGCAACTCTCTTCTTAATAGCTTTGAATTGTTGGCACTGTGGCAATAAATACACAATTTTATGAATAAGTGGAAAAACTATCAGATTTAGCGTCCAGACGTCTCGGAAATCAATGTTTAAAGGTTGGTGTCGCACTGCAGATACCTACCTACGCCGCTTCGGTACCGGAGAAAGTTACTCGACCTATTTTCGGGATTTCCTTCCAGGCAGAACACGAACGGTTCGCCATACTCACTTAACGTTATTTCTAGACAATAAATTCTTCGAAAAGCTTAAAAGAAAATTATATTCCTTCATGCGGTGTTTAAGTGCATTTGGCATTTTAGGTTTGTAGCAGCAGCAATATTACACTCACCGGTTATGTTCATAATGTATCCGAGTGAATAGTTTATTACAGTATTAATTTAGAGGCGTACAGAGATCGGATCTTGCCGTCAGCCGGCGGCGATGGGCGCTGTTGTCTTCAATTAACCCAGTTCTGGTTCGGCCATTGTGTGCCGTCTACCCGGTGTCTGCTTTCTTCCACCTAGCCAGTAATGAGTATAAGTAATGAGAGACTTGCGGAGAAGGCTTTGTTTAGGCGTCATTTGAGAACTGTACACACATGTGCCGTAAGTAATATTACGTTCAATACTATTGTTACATCATCGAAATTGTACCCAATTATCTGATCAGATGGAACGTTTCTGCAGTCATTCCCCTCACTCGACCGATATTACTTTGAATATGAAACATCGCATTTCGCCGGTTTTTGACGATGGTAGTTATAATTCTTCTACAACTATACCTGTCTACATATCACCGGTTATTTCTTTAAAAGGCAATCGTTATATTCGTTTTATGACGTAACTCTTTATTATAATTAAGCATATCATACCGTCTGTCCGTTCACGGGTCATCATCAATGAAACCTCAATTTGTCTTAAGATGTTAACGATATTCACGGTAGAAATTGATTAACTTTCATGCATATAAAGCTGTACGTTTAAACATGTTAGTATTTTTTTCCTTGCAACACGTTAATTCTATGCAATTTGTTTTAACTATTAACAACATACAAAGCAGTAAATTCTGATTATGTAAGTGTTGAATATAAGCTCTTAACTGCGTACTAACAAGCTTTATCAGGGAAACAAGGAAACTTGTTGTGGCGAAGTTGAAATAAGTTTTCAGTTTGTTTTTAGGATTGCTTGCCTTCAAGGCCTCTTTTGTCATCTAATATGCGTGTGGATTTTTCGATTGTGTTGGAAAAAAGTTTGGCCTATAAAAGTTTTGTACGTATTTGATTGAACTTAAATCACTCAGCTCTCTTAATATTGATGTGTTAAAATATCTTGAGTTTAAACAATTCACGTAACAGAACAACTTGAAATCGATGATTTTCAAAACATTAAAACAAATATCGATATGTCATCTGCAACTACTTTCTATCACACGGTCAATGAACTCAAAGCAATAATCTAGCTAGCCAGCATGAATGATAGCTTAGGTAATACAATAGATAGCAGCTAATATAAAGATAGAAAATCTTGTTCAAGCTTTTGCAGTTTGCACCTTTCTTTTCACGATCGTTGAAGTGAGAAAGCGACCGCAAGCTAGACGCCGGCCAGACAGCGTAACAGCACGACGTCGTAACGTTAAATGATCCGTCACAGGCTTTTTATACCATATACAGTACAACAAATATCTCTCAAGAAGGCTAATTGCTTGTTGACGTGATCGTAAGCAATGCCACTATATTTTTTTTTCTTAAAATTAAAAGCGTGTAGCTTAAAAGGCCCCGTTTATCTCGTTCAGGATATCTCTTCATCTAAATGTGCTTTAGTTTCAAAATCAATATAACAATTCCTTAGTTGTTACGCATTGACAATTCCAATAAATAATTTATTACTGGCAATTCTGAATTCCTAGAGAAAGCTTACCTGTTAGCTATTTTCTCGTTATTTCTTGACAGACAAGTGACCCATTTGGCACTAGAGCAAATTTTTCACAGATCATAACGTTTCTTCCTTATTATTCTTTTACGACGCAATTTGTATGTACGACTAGGTTAATAAAACAAGGTGCTGCTAAATTAGTCTTGTTCCTTTGACATTCATCAAAAGTTTTTTTACAAACCTATTTTAGTTTTAAAATGGTCAACGAGTGTGAAGATATTCTATCTTTACGCCTACAGTGATGACTTGTGAATATACACGCACAAATCTCCGGCCTGAGAGCTTTATAATACTCCTCTCAGTTTTGGCATGTGACATAAGTGTGTCATCTTAATATTGTTACATACCAATGTATCTTCTATCAAAGGAACGAGTTGAACACGGGCTTACGGTCGCAGTCCAAAGAGAAATCTTAATAGCGATGGGAATACTGCCGCGTCTGGGATACGTACATATATATTTACATGCAGCAAGAACATATTTCAAAATAGAATTTTGAAGCTACGTAACAAACATTATTAAAAACGATAATATGCTGTAATATCGGATGAAATTAACGGAAGCAGACGTCAGAGAAACTGAGGCACTCCATACGAACTGTGGGAAATCACGAAAATATATGACGGGCACCGCCTCCCGTGACGTGTGGTCGTTTCACACGTCCAGTTGCGCGCCCACTGAAAAAACTTGGCAGATGATACGCGTTCGTTTTATCCTATGGCGCTCTCTATGTCAGTGGCGTCTGAAAGCGGCGCTAGCACATCGCATTTTATCGTCACAGCTTTTTTCTCACCTGTATTGTTTTCCACTTTAAAAAACTTCTCTTGTTTTCGTCCCGTTAGCTTTTCTGCCTTCGGACTAAAATATTTTCAACATTACGTCATAATTTTGTTTTCAGAATTATATTGACGATTTTAAAGTTCAGTGATTGTTAAGACGTCTATAAATAGCCAGCAATATTTCTTGCTTTAAAAACATTGTTTATCTAATGAGCTTTGTCAGCACTGCAGTTTGTCAACTTCTTCAGATATTTTCTTGTAGATTTAATGTTTTTATTACATTTTGAGGGTAGAAATTCTAGTTGCGTGTGGAACGTATCAAAAGTACATTAGACGCCAGCTGAAGCTTTAATTGGACGCTTGTCATTTGGCACGTAGATTGGTACGATGTCCCCCTTTCGAGTTTTAATGTACAATCATCTTACTTAAATTCATGCGAATGAATTCTTTGCGGACATGACATAAATATGAACTTGTCATAACTTCTTTTGGTCAACAATTACCGACCCAAATCTTAACTTTAATCAATGTGACTATTTTAACGTTAGATATTATTAGAAAATTCTTCGTTTGAAAGTTCCTTCCTATTACTAGTAACATTTACAAAGTTGAAATTCGGATGTGAGTCATTACAGGAATTCACTTCAAATTACTAATACAGTGATTTATTTGCGCCATTAATTCACAGCGATCGATCACCGTCGGAACTTATAAAAACACACTTGCCTTATACTTACTACAGGTTGTATAGTTGTAATTACAAGAAGCAGACTTTCAAACACCGTCTGTCACTCGGAGTGGTTTTCTATGTCGTAAAATAGCTAAATGTACGCCCTGCCACATGCTGGCGACCAACGCCGACAAACTTTTGTAGAAGTTCGTGCATTACTCCACCCAACCGTACGAGGCTTAACAAAGTCATCAGTTACGGAGCGATGAACGCAATCCATTGGCAATTATCGGCAAATACGTTCAGCCAGATACGTACAAATATTTGCAGAGCTGACTTCAAACCCGTCTTAATATACACTAGACTTCAAGACTAGATTCAATAGTTAGTTGCGCAAAAACTGCAAAATGATTGTAGGAATATTTGGCATAACTACAGTTGTGCTAACAGCTATTATCTTCACAACTTAATCATCACTAAATTATTAATTTCCTTATATTAATCAATTAACCGCATTGCTGCAAACAGCAAACGCAATGAAATAGTTGCGCTAATAGATGCGGTATTTAACACTTCCAATCGTATTGGTTATTTGTAAGAAGCTTTGGAAAATATTGGTATTATAATCTATCTAGACGATAGAAAAGTTCATTTTGAAAAATACTTGATAGATGCTTCAGCATTACCCACCCACGCAGAATGATTTTATGTAAGCAATTGAGTGTAAACTATCGCTGACCTAAATAAAAACTTTTACCATTGAACATAAAAATTGCATTCTTCTAATTTGTATGTGAATTCAACGCGGAATCCATTCGGAAAGTGGTTAGCAGCGGAAAAGCAATCCATCTCGCTAACTTATTGAATGCAAAAACGGGGTATACATTTTCGCTCCCATCAAAAATAGTTTGAAGTATATAAACTACGTAATGATAAATGCTTACGTTTCACCCGAGGCGCACATCATGCACTATATTTCGGCGTTTTCTAGGAACTGTTTCGTAAACGATTTGCGTTTAATCAGCTGCACATAAATGCTATTGCCTAAACGTTATAGACTTGCGTGACAACCAGTGATGGTCGGTTCCGATCGCACGTAGTTGCAAAAATTGCTTCCCTGAAATTAGAATTTTACATTAGACGGTTCGGCAACTGAGGTGTTTGACTTTAGAAATTGGAACATTGATTTGTTTTGGAAATTCTTCAGCGATGAGCGTAACATAAACAGGCACGCTCATCTGTTGAATCATGATGATACTTTAAGTGACTAGTTCGAATACGAATAAATTCGCATTCCCGGGAGGCATCCAAGGAGTCCGTATAGTGATAAAGTGTAAGATCAAAACAATATTTAAATAAGAGGTTAAAACCGCGGATGTACAACAAAAAAGATTAAGACATAAGGAATATATTGTGGAAAGACTACAAAAGATTAGCACTATAAGATCTTTATAACCACACAGATGATTTGTGCAACCTTGATATCTATTAACCTTACGTGTATTGGTCTGGTTATTTACAACAATTATTGCGAACGTTGCATTCTTCAATCGAAAACAGTTAATTCTTCTACGGCGAGATATTTTGATATCCAGTATTTGAAAGACACAAGTCAGTTGGGCTTATTAATTTTACGACTGACAAAAATATTTGTCCTTTCATGAACTCTTTATACCACATCTCATTTAGTAGCGCTTACAGATTATGTTTCAAGAAAACATACCTAATAAATTCAGTGACATCATAGCACCGAATTGTATTTATATGCAACACGATATTTGGATAGATAAAATGTGCATTAGGTATGCACTATTAGTAATCGCTCAAGAACAGTTCGATCCAGCGCCTTTTTGTCTAATGTGTTGGAATAAACATCCGATGATTTCATCAAAGCAAGCAAATTAAAATTCCTAATGCGTAATAAAAAAAAATCTACGTTTTATCGCCACTAGTCCACAAATTATGTAATTGGTTGGAAGGTCAATATAATACCCAAGGCCGATCGTGGGTGATATGAAACCTGTTCAAGTGGTTAGCCGTTGGTCATGTGGAAGTTCTTGGGGCAATTGGCTATGGCGGTCCCTTAACCTAGCATTATGTTGTTTAAGCATTAAACAGGTGATACGGTCCGTGAGATAGATAGCCTTTATCGAATTACTGCTTCCAAGAATATACTTCTTGGAAGACAGAATAACGGTGCTCCTAAGTTAAAGTACTTAATGGAATGAAGTTTACTAGGATAGAGCCAATTTTCCAATTCCACACAGGCACAGCCGCCTAGGTCTTATTACTTCCCAGGAGGGAATCGCTTTAAATCAGTATTGGCTATAAATCAGTTCGTATTTTCTAGTATATGTAAACCCTTGGTGGTAAGAATTGATCATTATATAGCTTCAATTTAAAAACTTGATATTTACCACTCCAGAAGACAATTGTTTGTGAATATGTAATTTTTTCACTCTAAAAACTAAAATTGGTTTGACTATTCTCATTATTGGTATTGTTAAAACCTGCCTGAAGCGTGGAAGAAATTATATAAGCGAAGGATGAAAATAAGTAGGTTCACTAGAATAGTTTAGTCGGGACCCGAAGCCAAAACAAATAGTGCGGCGCTGCCTCCAAGCTGGCTAGTTTACCAACGTCCGAAATTTCATCCTAGATAAATGTTTAAGCATCTGAAAGCATATTGATTAGTCTTGCCTGACTGATAGACATATTAACTGTCCGAATGGCTTTGAGTGCCTGCCTTTCAGTCTAGCCTAGGCGCGTCGCTGGGCGTGGGTGAAGCTAATTTTATTAGGGAACTATATTTTTTGTCACCAAAATTTATATTTGTCATCAAGTTGTATCACCTAATAAATAGATCTATCGCCACGAAATATTTTCGTTCTCAGATAAACAAAGAGTGTTCCCAGGTATGAATTACCAAATTATTGTTAATATAATGTGTAAAATATGAGATGGATTACCAATAAAATTGTAGTGCATTACATGAATATAAACTTCGTTCTTATAATAATAGTTTTATTACTTAAATAATAGCTTGGTGCTCAAAATGGTAGATCTGTCACCAAATAAATCGATTAATCGATCCCTGACTGCGACTCCTTTTTATTTGTTATTTTGTCACCAATACAGTAGTTACATTTTATTTCGTTCAGTTATTAAAATAATGTATTCGTTACCAATTTAATACATCAGTTTATAATTTTAATAAAAATATGTTCAAAGGGAAGAGGAAGGGAAGGGAGACAAATTGGCGCGCTTTCGGGCCTCAACGAATGGGTTGTAGGTTGGTTGTAGGTACGATCATACGATGCGGGGCGCGGGCAGCGAGATTTTTAACAATAAATATTGATTATTTTGACTTTGATTAAGTGTTTTATTTACTATTCAGCTAGAAATTTAATTTAAATATATTTATACTACCTGTGGAAACTAAAGCCCTTGGGGGGAGGCACATGGCCAGTTAAGTAGTAGACTCTTTTGGTTGAAAGGATGATGACGACCACCCTACATTTTTAGACCTTCATGAAATTTTCTAGTAATATAATATATGATTTATTGGTGATCTCTTTAAATTAGTTTGCTTAAATACTATTAGGACAAACCTATTATAATACATACAAAATCATTTATTTGGTACTTGACCCCATATTTCCATGATTTTCGGTAATTTATTGTGGAATTGATTTTATATTGTTTGGTGACTACATTTGGTGACAAATCTACTATTTTGAGGGCAAACCCTATTATTCAAGAAACACAAAATGAATTAAATTGGTGACAGCTTAAATCATACCCATTTTATTATAGTTATTATAACTAACAATATTACTGTCACTGCTGGTGATAATGTAGTATTGATATCGCTAGAGTACGGTTCATTCACATTGAGCTCTGTCAGAGAGAGGCTGCAAACATTTATCTGTGTTTATGAAACGTCATATAAATTGCATCTGTGTTAGAGCCGTTTATTAAAAGAATGAGTGAGTATTTTTACTTCATACATTACAATCGATGCTTGATTACTAACGGACACTTCATTAGTTTATCAAGAAATAATCATGCGTTCATTAAAGATTTTAATGTGTTGGAACATTCCTAGACTATATTAACGAGTGGTATGTAGACATAGTCACCCGTTCCTTTTATCTTACTACGATTTCCCTAGATGTTATTTCAAAGGTAGATTAGTTTATATTTGGAGAAGTGCACTTTAGTTGAAGCCAATTTGATATATTTGAACGAAAACTGAAAATACTTTCATTCATTGTATTGCATTGTACTTAGTTGATTGTTTTTTCGTAAGGGATCCATTTTGATAGCGTGTCGTGAAGCGTGTTTTCGATTGAGCAATTCACGTAAATGGTAAGGAGACGAAACTCGCTACCATATGGTCAACAAACAACCAGCCAAGATGTGACTCACTGAATGAAATTGAAAAGTAAAGAGAAAATGTCATCAACATGACACATGTCTGATTATTCTGATTAATTCACTACGCCTGTGTTAATGTTAATTAATTTAACTACAACTTTATGTTTACACAATATGGTGAAATGTTACATGTGTTTTGTTTGTATATCAAAATTCTGAATTTACATTAAGATTGATGATGATAGTATTAATTTATTACCTACAGACTATATGACGTCCAGAATGTTCCATTTATTCGCAAACAAAACTATTGCGTCGAACAATGCCTTCACCTACCATAGTCATATGGTAATTTTCCCTTGAGCAAACAGGGCTTTATTATATCCGACCATAAAAGTTTGTACTTCATCAGACAGCTTAGAAACTCCACAGAACTCGGAGTGAATCAGGAAAGTTTTGCGTTATTTGGTTTGGCTAAGGTTCGAGTAAAAACGGATCCAATTGATATAAAGCCTTCAATTTCTGATAAACTATTTATGGTACATTGAAAGCCTTGGGTGGGTGTCCTGGGCATTGCTAATAAATTCTGATACTACAATTCGGTTTTAGCTTTTCTTTGTCTGAGTTGTATGAACGTTCTCTTCAGTGGGATTATTTTGATTGTAGCTGGATTTTCTTTTATTCTTTCTTTCATGGATATGTCCTTAAATCTTATGAATCACTACAACGTACCGTAAATAATATTTCTATTATCTTCACAATTCCAATGAATTGAGAACCTACTCCTCGTTGTGAAGTCGGTTAAAAAAAGAAAGCCTACCTTTTCATATACCTCATACCATACCCTTCAAAATTGGTCTCTGCAGCTCAAAGCGAATATTTTCAGGATTAGCAAAACAAAGGTTTGTTTGTTCACAATTTCATCGAACGACCCTCCGAAACGATCTGTTTGCAATTCTGTTTTCATCACGTCAAGCTTAATGGTATTGTCGCCATGTTGCTTTTAGTTTCTTTTGTCCCGTACGGCTTATTCGAGTCTGCCATTTGAACCTGACTGGATTCTATCATACTTTTTTTGTTCATGTTTTGTCAACGATTCGTATGTTTAATTATTTGAAACTCTTGGAAAAATAATAATGACCCTTTGAATAAATAATTAGAGTAACATAGGTTTCATACATTTTTGAAATTAAAGATACGGCTCAGAAACCCACTAGTTGTAGGATTTGCTTTAAATTTTATTATAGCTTTAACTATCTTTCAAAACGAAGTGGTAGAGTGAGTGAGCAAGTGAGTGCAGAGTCAAGTCAGGTCGCATCAAACGAACAAAGCGTCCGGCATTGTGTCCGTTCAAATCCTCAAAGAGAATTAAGCGTTGCAAACCATTGTACACAACGTACTGCGGTTCTATTGTGCAAGAAAAAGTTGAAGACAGTTTTAGAAGCTATATAGAATAGTCTTGTAAAAGGATTTCATGATATCCAAACATATTTTTAAAACTTATATGAAAAGTCTATCTTTTTCAAGCACTCTTACTTGTCGTTTTGAAATGGTATTGAATTCAATGTGGATGAAAACCTGATGGTTGTCGACGTTTACCAATTCCTCAAAAATTACAATTTACAACAGCTTAGGAACCGTCAGTGCCTCATAAATATAAGTTGAAGTCTACCAAAATTGTTGGTGGTCATATTATGCGGATGCTACATTTGACTTTGATTGTAGTCGGCCGTTCCACCGTCATTTAGAAACTCGTCCTGGCAGACTTGGAAACTATTTGGTAGAGCAAAATTCTAAAACTTAAATGTATTGTTGAACACAGACAGTCGTTGTACGTAACTTCCTAAACTAACATTCAATAAAATATTTTTTATGTTCACAAAACTCTATTTATGTTATTGAATGTACACTTATAAAGTATTTAACTGGTTGGTGTTAATTGGCTGTTTACTTACAACGGTCACATACAGATGCGTAAAAAACAGCATTCTAGTCTTTAAACATCCGGTTTTTCAAGCTCTGTTCTCCGGAATATTTATTAACTTGTCAGTTTCTTATCATTTGTGGTATTTGTAATAAACGTAATTTATTACATGGGTACTGATCACTTCACCTGCGCTTCTAATTAAAAGAAGATTCCTTAGAACCTGTCGTAAGGCACTCGTAGCGTAGCTAGTACCTAAGCCTTAATTAATCGAACTGTTTCTGGCCCTAGTAAGTGCGAATAAATTCCTGATTTTGCAAACGTTTCATGGCCTATTTCATTGTATGAAATCAACTATGCTGATCATTCAAATGTTACTTGTTACTTGCTTGACACAGCTAACTTTCGTTTAACCTACAAATGACAGTTGCGCCATTGACACTACCAAGCAGACTCGATAGTCATCGGGCGCTAAGTCATTTTCTTAAGCCCTAATTCATTTAGCACTGTTCTGCTGATCATTAGCCTTTATGAAATGTTTCCATGACGCAAACAGAAGATCTATACTGATTTTGTTCCTCATGCAAAGTTCTGTGTACACTTCTGTTTTGCGTGTATACGTAATGAAACCTGAACACACAATTTCCTACACAGATCAAATTCGCCGTGCCGAACAATGGCGCGGCCCGTGCCGCGTTGCCGACAGCCGGCAACATCGGCCACAACGCTAAAACGCACTAATCACAACTGACCAACTTTCCGTTTGTTACAGGTACTATGACAGTCTGCGCCGCACACCGAGACCGTGAGTCATCCGTTGATAAATGACGCCCGCTGACGTATCGCAGAAAACATTGACACTATTATCATTCAATATATTTATTTAATTATAGCAACGTAGAAAGGAAAAGAGGTTAATTGATTAAGCAATTATTTTTAATAACAACGCATTTGATACAGATTTAGAGCGTAATTCAATTTGAGAGTCGTAACACCCAAAAGGATCAGTCGTCTATTCAGTCTTAATGAAGTCTCCCTTTAGATTAGTACGGACTGCTGGCATGATTTTTGTTCCGAACTGGAAACTATCTGTCTAGTCAAGCGAGCAATCTATATGTGTGTATTTCTAATAGAATACTGTGTCAGTGTCCGAAATTGACTGATTCTTTTAGGAGTTCATTTACTTCCGTAATGATGATGATGTCATAAAGATTTGATGTGAACCGTCAGTTCGGCGTTTTTGTGTCAATTGAAATTGTATACAGTCATCGGTCCTACTAAGGTCTCTTTCCTGTCTTACTATTGGATAAAATGTGTGTCATGACTTGCTGCCATTTTTTATAACGATCCATTAGCTTTAGACGAGTCACTTTAGTAAGGCACGTATTGGATTTGGAGGACATTGTAATGTTTTTCATTTCAGACATTTCTTCTTCTGTGAGGGATTACAAATAATAGAGCAACGATAAATATTAGAACAGTAAGAGGCCTCTATTATTCAGCAAAGTTCGGGAGCTTCTTATTATGATGGAGCTTCTGCGAATGTCCCAAGAAGTTTGTCGGCGACAGTGACAATATTTTTGTTAGACTTCCATCATAACATAATACAATATTTATTTCAGTACACACCATTGTGAACGTAAACGAATTTTTGGTGACTCAAAATATTATACAATAGATTGCCAAGTACTATTTGACAAGGTTTTTTTATCGTCCATATTGTCAGGTAAAGAGATTTTACTAGGAAACGTTTCTCGTTATACAATTTGCCCTGTTACGTACGTGACTTAAAGTCGATTTGCAAATCTTAAAAAAAGCAGTCCAAACAAATATCAGAGTTATATTTCGCCAAATTGTAATTAGGATTATCGTAAAACGTCCGCAAACCAGTTGGTTTTGATGGTTTTGGGAAACGGCGGACTTCACGCGTTAATGATTCACGGAATCGGTTTTAAGATTTTTTCTCACTGTGAACGTTTTGTGTAGTTTATAATTTGTGATAATAGTTTATAGAAACAAAAAACGAATAGTAAAACCTGTGTGTTGTTGAAATCCATTCAAAATAACCGTCTGATTACTAAGCCTGAACAGTGGTTTCCTTTTTACAAGCACATTGGTAGCAAAGAAGTAACAAACCACAGGTTTTGCTTTCGTGCAACTACGTATAATGAATATTTTGTTTCCAATAAATTAGGGTTTCTACACAGCGAGAATATTAGCAGTTTTTGTGTCTTAACGCCATTCAATAGATCGACCTTTGTTTTTGTAAATTTTTTCAACACCGACAATGCAACACCTGGCGTTGCAAGGTGCCTGTCTATCGGGTTCGTTGGCCTTTTTGCGTTGTGCAGGAAAATATGGATGGCGTTACGAAACATTTCTAGCCTTTTAGTGCTATATCGTTATCCTGTGCCCCGCCAAGAGAAGCCATCGTGAGCAGATCGTCCTCAGTGTTTGAAGTCAAGTCCTACGTGGTTTGTTGGCAAGGCTATCACAAGTTGATTTTATTTTATTAATATTTTTTCACACTCACTCTAATTGACTTACCACCATTTTCTTTTTTTTTTACTAAGTATCCTTATCTGTGAAGCATTTAATGGTTTATCTATGTTAATTAGATGATCATGCAAAATCTAATCGAATGAACATAGTTTCGAACGTAACATTAGATGTTATAACACATAGCGCCATCTAGTGTCGAATAGCGGTACTACCAACTCGTTTAGTTACATCGTTAGCGGACGCGAATATTTTACTGCAGACAACTTACCAAGTTCTGTTTTTGGTTATGTTTCGCAGTATTTCATTTGACATTAATTAATCTTCAGTTAATAAGTGTTGAAACCAGTCTTTTTAATTTTCCATCATTTTGTATGATGCGCCTGTAATTAATATTGCATCAGTTATTTTTCTAACGATTTTATCCGCTATCGGTAGTTCCGATAATATTCTTGTTTAATAATAATAAATGAACCGAGTTGGTGATTGGTTTTGATTGTATAATTTTCTTGAGACGAATCGCAACCGAACACGTTTTATAACGCTCTCGATATGAGCCCGGATAGCTCAGTCGGTAGAGCATTGGACTTTTAATCCAAGGGTCCAGGGTTCAAGTCCCTGTTCGGGCGGCTCTCTTTTTGCGTTTGGGATTCAATTTTTACATAGGTTTCTATTTATAGGTTCTTTTTATTTCATAAAATTTTATTGTTACCTATTAATTTCACTTTTTTGTGGGTTAATTTAATTATTTATGTGTTTGAAAGTGCCTAAGAAAGTCGGGTCAGCACTATTAAATGACAAAAATGATTATCTCAGTCATGTGGACCCCCACAAGTAGGAAATTAGGATTAAATAAATTTTGAAAGGTTGCTAAAAATATTTTTTTTCAGGTTAGGTTTATATTTTTATTCGCCATTTCTGAAGAGACATTTCATCTCTTTTGTTTAACTAATTACTTGCTAATTGTTATTATATGAATGCGTTAGGTCTAAACCAAATTATTGTTGTAAGAAAAAAATAAAATTTCAAAGCTGGTGTCGCTAACTTTGCACAGCGCCATCTCTGTGAAGCTTACTAGAATGTTTTCGTAGCTACTTGTTCAGAAACTTTGTTCGGCTGCGTACTTCCAACACAATATACTAGATGGCGCTAATAAAAGTAATACACTGTAAACTCGACAGAGGGCAGTAGTAGTCTCGTTCTTTGTCCAGTTTTGTAATACATATTGCAGTGCTTGCAAATAAAGCTGAACAGTAACATACAAACCAAAATAATGTTATTTTTGAATTTGCATTGCACAGTATTTGATACGAAATAAAAATCATATTAGTTTGTCAAATTGTAAATTAGGTATTTGTTGACTTTTTTTTGTCTTAAAATGTACTTACTCATCTAAATCGTGCACATTTTACAGTTACACCAAAGCATAATTAGATTGGACTTATTATGAATGTTCAGGCGAATATCAAATATATTTTCAAAATAGCCTATTACACTTTCAACCAGGAGATCAATTTAAAACTTTAATACAACTTTAGGATTCACGAAAACAAAACTGGCCACCTTATCATTACAACATAGTAACTACAATGACCTTGCAAGCAATGTAAACAATAAAGTGGCTAACTAACCAATTATATAACACAGTCTAGTTATTAACGCATTGGTAATCAACGCACATGGCTGCATTGGCTAAGATAACCCAGTCTAACCTAGATAATTGTTACAATTATTACCTCTTTTATACCTATTAAGACATCAGGAGAACTTATACGTAATCTGTCTGATGTTGTGTCCGATAATGACTTGTATTTGATAATATAGTGACACGATTTTCTAGTCCATTAGGCGCTTAGTCTATAATGTAGTTGTACCTAATTTGTACGGGCAAGAAATTCGTTTATTTACGTGTTCGAAGCTAAGTTAGGAATGAGGACTTAAAGATTCAGTACAAATTTTTAAATCTCTAATACCTATTGTACCAGTAAGACTAGAGAAATCTTCTACCAACACTAGACTAAACTTAAGTGAAGCGGAGCTGAGTTCTTCAATGACCAAAATAATTTCTTTGTTCTTATTTCTTGTTTCTGTACTCAGCAGAAGAAATTCTATTGGTCTTCTCCTTTTGGATAGCGTCATGGACCTTCGTGAATTTCAGGTATCGTGACTAATTTTGAGGAAAGCGGAATGCTTATTGTGTTGTGACCTTAAATGGTAGGCAAATAGGGCTGGTTTAGGTTACAAAGTGAACAGCAGGGTAAAACCTAGAATGATTTATTTACACTTTGTGGTCACTAAATCAATATGACCATGAACAGATTCGAATTCTTAAAATTTGCAATGTTTCACCAACATTGAGGTAGGTTTTTTTTTGCTGATTCAGCTTTTAAAGTTATTTTGGTACCTCGTAAAATTTATATTATTATAAACAATTTATATAGGATTGTGATTGGGCGTAATAAAATGTATTTATTCGTGTCAAGTTCGCCCATGGAACACCTACGTTTTAGCAATAAATTTTACAACGCTTAGTGCAAAATACATAGGCTTTATGTCATAAAAGACAGCATTTTATTTACCATCTGTTAATTCCTGTGTCGAAATATTTAATACTACTGAGTAATATTTGCGTCGACACTAAATTCAATAAGTTTATGATGTATCGTTAAACAATTTTAACGATCTGTTGAGAATTTGTCAAGAGGCTGTAATTTTTGCACTAACGCATACATAAAAATATTATGTTTTGTGATGATTACCATCCGTATTTTGGTATCAGTCGATAAATTCGTCTGTCTGACTTTTATTATTTTAATTTCAGTGTAAGTGGCTTAGCCATTTATGACTTGCGATATCAGTCGTTTTCCAAACGAGTATCTTTCCTATGTTTCTCGTATTTCAAGTAAACATTTTATAAAATACATTAATTATGCGAGAAACTTATTCTAAACCAATAAACTAGTGAAGTCACGTTTTCGAAATCGTTGTTGACACCTACCAGTCCCACACATTATGGTTGACCTTAGATCTTTAGTTTGATCGGTAGAAAATATTGGTATAATTTGTTATGCACTAGAACAAGACTAGTCCGTAAAACGTTGATAGGTATATTATGTAAAGCCTGTATGCCCATCAGTCTAATTTCTTAGTTCCTGAAAAAACTTCTGACTAGAGCCGTCAGACGTTCCTGGGTCGTATAGTTCCAACTATTCTGTGCAATGTTCCGAGAATTTGCAATCTATCTTACTCAAATGATATTAAATTTTCTGAAGGCATATACAGTTTTACATTCAACTAAGGTCCTGTAAAAGGGTAATAATGCAAGGTTACAATGATTGCAAGCCTAAAGGTCCGTTCAATATAGGGTGCAGTTATTGCATAGGTAACGATAACGACCATAATTATGTGGTTTCTATCTGATTATTGACAAGTAATATCAATTGTGGTTTCAATACCACTCTTGTGTAACCCGAAGTAAATGGCTGCCATAATAATATTATTTACTAAAGGCACTCAAACCAGTCCCACTGTTACTTTAAAAAGAACAATTTTGATAAAAAACTTAAGCGAGTGGTCACAGATATAAATAGAAGCGAATAAACACCACGAATGCGAATTCTTCGCGATTTTTATCGATTTTTTGCGAAAGGTTTTTTTGTCGCGAGATTTAAGTTGCATCGTAACGGATTTGGAATGACTGGGTGAATTATATTGCTTTTGGTTACAAAAAATATGTTACTTATTGTATAATTTTGTTTCTCAAACTGGTTTAATGTGATCTTGACCAAATGTAGTTGGAGATCTACGATTTCCTTTAGAATAAAATAGAATAAAAAAGTTGCCGATAGATTTTAAATTAAATGAGCTATCAGTAATTTTAATTATGTAGTTACATTCAAAAATTAATATTGTAAAATTAATATCGTGTCTGAAACGACCCATTGACATAGTGTATAAACAATACCTGCATTGTACTGTATATTTTTTCTTTTGTCATTCTGACAGTTGGCATTTCTTAATACAGCATGAATATGATCAGAAATGATTCAAACATTTCCTAAGTCAACGAGACAAAGATTTTGTGGAAGATTAACAGAATCGTGACTAAGTTATTTCTTTGTCGTGTTCACATCCACGTTAGTGTTACAATTCATGTATGCCAAGTTTAGAATTCTATTCATTCTATGTACTCAACCTTCACAATTGTTATCTCTATCTACCCACCTTTGTAGACAAACAAACATGTTTTTGACTTTTGGACCGTAGCCGCCATTTTATAGAGTTATTATGATAATAAAATGTAAGCTGGTTCTGTTTACATTTTTTTTTTCTAGTTCCGTCAAAACAGCCTGTTTTGGTTAATAAACCTATTTGTATTCTGTTTCGAATAAATTGCGAATTTAAATTGTCGAAAATATACCCGTAATAGGATTTGTTGTAGCTGCTTCTTTTAATTACTAGGAAAATCTTTGTTTTTTTGCTAATCTATGCTTAGTTTTTTGCTAATTTACATAACTAATGACATTATCAATCGAATAAGATCAGATCTATTTTTAAGTCTTTGTCATTTTTTATTATTAATTTATAAAGCGCTCTTCAGAATGATAACTTTCAGATTTAAAACCTAAAGCCTCTTAGTGAAAATGTTCAGGGACAGGCTGAACGTTCCGCACTCATCCGAAGCGAGCCTCAAGTAGTTCAAGGGCACCTCGTGACCCTGACATATACCAGAGAACTGAGACTGAATAATATACCCGATTCAAGGAAATCATTTCAATAATTTCATTCCAATAGCTCGATATATCGGAAACGATTCCACACAATCAAATAATTACGTGAAACCTGGAAAAATATACAACGTCATTATTGTGAATTTTCTCCTATTACTGTCAAGCACTTACTACCGCCGTTGATCTCGACTAATCGCCTCTGGACGATGGAAAATTACTCACGTGCTGTGTGCTTCGTGGAAACACACGCCGCAATGCGGTATAACCAGCCTATGATAGAAAAAGAACATTGAAAAGTTTGCTTGGAAATCACCGTTATTTAAGTAGAATTCAAAAATTAAAAAACGTTTAGAAATGTATGTGCATTTGCATGGAAGTATATTTGTGCAAGGAAGGGCTTCAAAGTACTGAACTAAAACTCCACTACTACTTACTGAGTTTAAAATCAGGCAGTAATTCTAATAGGTACTGAAGTTTTGGAAACTTTGTTTCAAGATTAGCTAAACCTCAGTTATAATCAAGATAATCTGAAAGTGTAAACGGTGCTTTGCAATTTGCATTTCAAACGTCTAAATTAAATATTTGCTCACCAAGCTGCTATTTTGGTGATGTTAGTCATATGCGAATCGAAAGCTCGATGCAGGCTGCGTAACACCATGACGTCAGACTCCTGTCTGACATCATGAAACCTTATGACGCCTACAAGGAAGGAGAACACATTCCAATGAAATACATCCTTTTTGATATTTTGTAATCTGGAACATTCTCGAATATAAATGTAACACTGGCTGCGTCAAACGCAAAGGATAACTTCATGGTGCCTGTGTAACCATTAAGTGACGTGATGATCAAGGAATAAATAGAATGACATCATACCACTTATCACGCCCACAAGGAAGAACCACAAAGTATTACGAATTCAAAAATAACAATACATTATAATATTTTACTGTCTATGTAAACGATTTTGCATTCTCAAAATTGGCAACTGTCATTTATAACGCAAAAGCTTGCCTACTTATAATGATGTTACAATCCGGGATCAGACCAATGACATCATGAAACTTAATGACGCCTACCAGGAAGGCGTATAAAATACCAATGCACAGATTTAATTTACTGCAGATTCATTCAATATTTATTTAATCTGTTCCTGGTTGTTTTATAGAACAAAGGCTTTTTACAATATTCTTGTACGTCATCTTTTTTAATAATAGTACTTAGATTTTCGTTTTTTGACTGTATCATCATTATTTCGTTACTTCTTGGTTCAAGTTATAAAAGAATATAATATTAAGGTTTGTCTGCACGTTACGTGTGTCGGCCTCATTTTATCTAAAACGGTTTTCAAGCGAAGTAGCATGTCTTCTTAACGAACTATATTTTCATGAAACTTTAAGGAATATGTCGACACGAGGCCCGTTTCACGTAAATGTACGGCAATCTTAATAATGTCGCGTCTGTCCCAAATTGAGCAAGCTTCTAAATCCTTAATTTTTCTACCGTCTTAGAAGGTTCATGAATATTTAAGAAGTGTTTTCGCGAAGATAAAAGCCATAGCCACTAGAGATAGCGTTTCCACTTAGGAACTTTATTTTGAAATGAAAAAGATGAAAAAAATCATGATGTACAAAAAAATACTAAATTTATAACGAATTCTAGATATTTTCGAACCCATTTAACCTCGCATTCTGGCATCTCGATTCTCGGCGCAATGTAGCAGAAACTGCAGTGATATAGATTTTCCAATTTAGCTAAATAAATAAAGCTAGCTTTGCAGACAAAACCTCGGCGTACGAATTTCCCGGAGGAAAGGAAATGCGCCAAAGGTACATGATCCATTACCGAATGAAGTAATTTCAAATTGTATTTTTTATAGCGTGGCCTGGTATGGCTACAAATGGCGACGTCGCGCATTGTATACGTTTCCAATTGTTATTTTATTACACGTCGTTCCGATGTGAGTTTGTTTGCTGCAAATCGATTAATTTTATGCGACACTTTCATTGATTTGATGTTTTTGTTGTTTTACCGCTGACATTGAACACGACGTGTGTGTATCACGTTATTTTAATTTATTATAAATAAGCTTTGTTCAATAAGTGGAAATACTATTTATTTATATTCTTGGAAAATCCGTTACATTGTTTGTTTGCAGAATAGCTTCTAATTCTTTCCAGTTACTGGTTTGCTATTCTTACTGAATTCATCTTTATAAATGTTTCACTGAAAGGCTTTTATTCTCAGACAAAGTTAACGTAAAGTAAATAATGTACAGATCTTATTTTTGTAATTTAGTCTGAGCCTCTTTCATTTTAATTTCGTTATTCTTAACCCTTGAGACGTGCTCAAGACTTGAGAGGTTCACACGAAATGTTTTCATAAATTCATAAAATAAATACACGCCGAAATGTAAAAGGCGCTGTCATTTTGCAATGGTTCCATTCGACGGTACGGTTTGATGGTAATATAGAGAAGGGCGAGCAATTTGCCTAGTGTACCATCACACGTTGTCTACTGCAACACTAATTATTACGTACATGCGTAAAGTTACATAAACTGACGCAATTGCATTGTGCGCAATATTCACGCCTTTACGGTCACTTCAGCTGATACTCCGATTAATTCGTTAATTCGCACAATATATTGGACATTTCCCTGACAGCTCCATGTTTTGAGTGCCCATTTGACGTAACACCTTGATGATGTACAGTAGCCGCGGCTAGTTATGCCTGTTCGTTATCCGTGCGGATTATTACCCGTGTAATAACCTAGATAAATAACTTTATTTTTGTTATTATGGCTATGTAGTAACATTGATTATGGACTTCTTTTCCTGATGATCTCGGCTATAATCGTTTGTTATTACACACCTATAAAACAATGCGCGTGTAATGTGTTTGTATCTGATCGGCGGAACATTGGATGTGGCGATTAATTGCTAGTTTTCCTCACACACAAAAATAACTTAAAACCGACCATTATTAAAATCCAATTTTCATAAAACATGTAATTCTGGGAACTGTTAGAAAGCCGTTAATAAGCGAATCGGTATTACGCTCAATTTTGTGTTTTAACAAACTAATCAGTACAGTCAGTCACAAATGCGTTACATGCAGTGCGTTACGTGTTGAGTTACACAGTTGCAACTCTGTCGTAACAATAATGCGTAATGTCGTAGATAAATGGGCGATTAAAATAAATATGCGTGTGAAACCGGAGTAGCGCAAGTGGAGCGCATCTGAAGAGCAGACAGCTGACTGCTACTCATTTTTGACGCGACTGTACCTATTTTGAAAATCAACTGTAAATCTGTGAGTTTATCGTTGTAGGTGTCGTAAATATTATATGACAGCTATTGGTATAACAACCACATAAATATACCTTTATATGCGTTTCAAAATAGGATGAATTTGCTGTTGAGGAAAAAGGTGCAAACGCAAATCACCCGCATGGCATTAAGGCATTACTGTAAATTAAATTAGAATTTAAATACGAAATTGAAATCCCAACTTAGGTAAAACTGATTCTCTTTATGTCAAATGAAAACAATATGAACAAATGTCCCTGAATTTGTTATTTCTGAAATGAACAGACTTAAAAGTTGAAGCATCCACTTAGACGACACAATACATCACTTCAAAAATAATAAAGGATCAACACATGACAGTTTGAATGCAACATAAAAGACGTATTCTTATACCCTTTGAAATATGTCGTCGCCCTAAAAGGAACCAAAATTATTTAAGAACTTCCCGTGACATGTCTAGGAACTGTTAATGTGTTTAAATGAAGTCTTCTTTCCTGAACTATTTTCGTTAACAACGTGTAAACAAATGGTTTCTGTAACTTCGACGTCATGGCGTGGTTCTATGGAAACTGGTTTGTAGTCTGAAATTTTTTGGAAGCTCCGCAGTTCTTGTTAAATAAGATAGTTTTACGTCAGTGATGTTAAATTATGTAGTAGTTACTGGTTTTTGAAGAGTTTCGGAGTAAACTATTTTTCTCTTCTCGTTAATCGTTTTGATGTAGGTTAGTAAACGAACGAGAATAAATGCGTGGATTTTCCTCCTCATAGATCTAATATACACAGGTTGTGTACCTAATATTATCGACTGTTTATCAGCTTTTGTTATAAACTTCTCTACAATACTCACTAATATGCTATCTTTGACTCAGTAACACCTTGTCACAAAGGAAAACTTACTATCGAGCCTAATAGAAGCACGTAAAATCCCACTAGACAGTGCCATATGATATCGCATGTAACATATGCACTGATATGTACCTACAATTACGTGATTATACACGCTTTCAATGTAGACAAAGCGATAGGTAATGTGCGTAATAAGTAGGGGTCGTGTCAGGTTAGAAGTTACGTCTAACAAGCCTGTTTATATTTACTTAACCCTGTGCTTAACTTATCAGGACGATAACCAATGCACTGATAACAAGCCGTAAATTGACGTACCAATAATCTTAGTATATAAATAAAATCACTAATCAGTTAGAAAGTCATGTATCCGTATAATAGTCATACATTAAATCTGTACAGGCTTGCATTTAAATACATTAGTAAGTTATTTGGTATTCGCTGTCATTTGCAAGTTATCGCTGCCAAACCCGCTTGCTGGGAAACCTACGAAAGAAAATATCTTTAACTTATGGGAATAGTCTCATTCCCATCAACATACATAATCGTAAATTCTTTCAAGTCTTCTTCGACCATAAACAAGTCTATCAATAATTTAAACCTTTAGAAAGCTTTACCTTTGGCACAAGTCGAAAGGAAAATAAGTTTATGCCAATAAAATTGTGTAAACAAACAATTTGAATACAACTCCCGAGAGAATAGTGAAAGTAAATTGAATTCGCATCGGATCGTTACAACTGACAATCTTGTTTTCTCTTTGTTCTTTTATTTTGTTTATCTGCGACTCATTCAAGTCTAGGTCATCGTTGAACCCCTCTTGGGTTTTAAATATTGAGAGCAGCAAGCTACGTGGAGATAAAAGGTACTCCTGCACCTAAATACCGACCGGCGCAGTTCGCCAGCACTGTCCCATTTTTCCAACACAACAAACACAAACCTACTAAACAGAACGTAAGCCATAATAATACCTGTTTTCCATAACACGCGGCTAGTAACACTTTACATAACAAATTGCAATACACTTAGTACGAAGCCCGCTGTCCACCGTGCAATTGTCGTGATTTACATCGCCTGGACTGCGAGTCCATTGCGTCGTCTCTATGAATTTATGGCCACGTCGCTCTTTTGATAGATTGCTTGAAGTTTATGTACTGTGTTTGATAAGTGATACTTGAATGTAGGAGCGGTTTTTAGGTTTCAGTGTGACATAGATGTTTTTTGTTTTGTAATTATTAGGTGATTGATTGATGGGTCTGGTAGTCTTCGTAACTTACAAAGGTTGAGTTGGGTAAAAATAATAATTTGCTCATCATTACTATGAGTTTATGATTGCGCAGAGAAAGTATCAGCTGTCTGTCTAAAGTAATTACTTCAATTATTTGTTTATTTTTTACTACCAAATATACTTACCTACTGAATGTTTATCCAGTTACGGAATCTTAAATTACCTAAATGCCTTTCTCTTTTTTCCCGCTCCTTTTATGCAACAAACGTCATTTGCAGATAAGAGTAATTTGTTACGTTACGATAAACCCAATTGACAGAACATAGGAAATTACTTGACTGCTAGAAGTACAATATGTAACGAGATCAAAAAGTATAAAATCGATTTTATGTTTTGCATAATCTAATTCGCGATTTCTTAACAGTAAAGAATCAGTTAAGATTTTATAGATAATGACACCTTTTAATGTTCTTATTATGTGCTTCATATTCTTCATTAATTTAATTAATGTCTGGTCCTTTAATAGCACTTTAGGTCGTAAACTTCAAACAAAGAGCTGAGCCCACTGTCTATTACGTAAAGCTAAAAGCATCTTTGATCCTCTATTTAGTAAAGCCTGCACTCAAGCATAGTTATTTCAACACAATATAAAATTACTTACAACATGATAGATTTATGTCCAGGTAATCGCGCACAATCTAATTACGGACAATATGAAACATGAAAATAAATCTTCCATTAATGACGATACTGTGACGTCCAGTCATAGAAGACTCGCTTTGTATGAAAATTGCACATAATAAACGTTGTATTTGATTTAATGGGGACCGGTATTGGTCATAGAATGTCGATCGCTAACCTGACTTAGAACAATTCTTGGTTACACAGAGCTGTGTCCTTTCAACTGTGTGTCATAATCGGCCTATTCCATCCGCTAGGATAATTCCGGGTTATTTATGACGAGTTTACAAATACATTGATATATTGTTTGACAGAAAATTACGCGGAAGCAAACAGAACAGTGATTTTCAGACACAACACAGAGAAGTATTGTAAACTTTGACGTTGATCATTCTCAATGTACGAAGGCCATCTTTTGAGATTCATGTTTATGTTAGGCAATATAAATCCGTGATCTTACAAACTAAGAAATACAAAACAAAGGGTGTTCTACTCTTACCGTGGACCACGTAGAGTTTAATAATATCATATTATTATTTATGGTCGCCTATTAATACCATGATATACTATGACAGAAGAGCTATTAGGAAGTGACTTGAAACGACGCAGTTCTGCTCCAAAACGATTTAATTAAACTCTTCTCCGGTCAGATGATTGAGGAAACTATGAGAGCTACGAGCTAAGATGTGGATTCCAGAGTTGCTATTTCCATCGACTATATTCAATAGCTAAAATAGCTTGGAATTAAAAAAGTATGCTATGTCCCAAGATATTGTGACTTTCAAGTTGTAAGCTGCATACAATGATAGAAGCATAGATGACGACGCAAAGTGAAATGCGTAATGGCGCCCAACAAATAAAGACGCCTAGCCCAGCTATAAGGAAAAGCATTCTCATACCCATCTTGCAGACTTCCTCGAAACCATGTAACGTTGTTGTAATCTTTTTCAAACACTTCTCGTACTGTCATACGAGATAAAATTTATATATCATCGCCGTTACCTCTCGTGATGCCCTACATACCTGAAAAAACATCCGGCACCATGACTCATCGGTTGCAGCCTACGGGGGTAACAGCTTAATTTAAATTATACTAGCTGTTGCCCGCAACTTCGTCTGCGTGGGCAATATAGAATCGTCAAAATACTACTTATCCCGTAGGTGCATTCTTTCACGTGACAGTATAATTAGGATTAGCACTTAGCAGTCGCATAGATTCAATGATCAAGGTTGTGTTGTGGATGTGACCATTTATCTAAACAAAAGAAGTAAAGTTTGTGACGTTGTGAATATCTCTGGATCTAGTCAGCCAATCTGGAAAATTATTACGTATAGTGCGTAAGTAATTTTCACAGGAAACAGCTATAATCTATGTCTATATGCTTTGAATCTGACAAAGCTGTCATTTGTACATTTTCTGCAGCTGCTGTGACTAATCAGAAGCCAGAAAGTCTGTCAGTCTTACCATGGATAATGTCTTGTAATGTGACTGGATTGAAGAGATCAGATAGGTAGTCGCTCCAAGCAAAATATTGGTACTCGAACAGATTCGGCGACTGGAAGCCAACACCAACATAGTTGGGGAATAGCTGGATGGATGATGAAATGAGTCATCATCATCAGCAGGCGCATAGGGTAGGATAGTTTCACTTACTCACTATGGTAAGGCTGACCCCACATTAGGCGTGCGCGATCCTCGGGCGTACGAGTAGCGTGGGCGTCGCGAGCGCGCTGCGTGAACATCGCGTTTTGCTGCCCTGCGGCATGTGTGAAGAGTGCAAGCGACGCGCTCGAGGCGAGGCGAGGCGAGGCGAGGCGTGGTGGCCTAAGCCGGGACTCCACCGAAATGTTCGCATTAGTTCACGAATAGGCAAAATGTACGTATCTGAGAGAGTCCACTTCATGTGTTCGTACTTGAAACCTGCAGTTTTGCCAAGATTTTCAAAATGTACGCTCGCAATTTGTCATTTCTTGGTGGAGCCAGCAAATCAAAAGAAACATAAGTGTTGTATACTGTGCATCACTACCGCACACTGGGAAAATTTCGCTCTTGCGGAGGACGTTTATATACCATATTTTGTGTCACACGTAAACAGGACGACAGTAAGTATCCACCGAAACACTTTCAAAGATCTGATGAACGAACAAATCAGACCTGACTTGGTCACCTGGGGTCAATCAGAGCTCTATGAAGCGATAATACGCTTTGGCTCCTACTGTTATTGTGGTTTCTGAAAAGTTATTCACCTCATTCAACGATGAATGTAATTCTGATGGTACTATTAAGAACACTTGCTTAGCGCAGAAGCTGACGTTGGCAGGTCAACTCTTGTGACTTCTCGAATAGGATACCATTGGTTTTTGTGCAATGCACACCTGCAATGCATTCTGGATTAGGATAGGATATAGGTGGATAGGATTTGCAACAGAGAACAATTCTGTCTTTGTAATTGAATATCAAACGTAGTTTTATATAAAAGGTGTTTTTTTAGACTTGGCTCGGGTCTAACTGAGACTGTTCGTAATCGTGAACAGTGTATTAATTGCGATCGGAAGTTGAAAGTAAGCATGTCTCTGGTATGCGACGCGTATTTTGTACGTTTTCAGACGCGATAAGGCAGCTCCCATTTCTTATCTGCACTTTGTATCTGGGCTGGTTTTTAAAGCTACAGAAGCCTACATTATCTCACGCTTAGCAGCGCTTGCGAGAGATAGATCCTGATTTCTTCTAGGATTAAGTTTTCATATTTTGCATCAGAAAAAATAATACTACTCACTCAAAGTAATTTGTTTAAGGCCACCACATTAGTGGAAGATAAGCTAAACTATGTTTATGAAAAAATCCTGATATGAACTCCATCTGTAACTTTAAATTATAATTAATTGTTCCACTAAAGTCATCATTTTTGACATAATGTTCAAAAAATAATTTAGATGGCACCGTTTTAAATTTGGTTGAGAACTATTAATTTTCTTTTCATCAAGGTAATAATCATCATAATCATCATAATTATAGTTGGATTTTGATGTGGCACGGCAAACTGACAAACACTATTGAAATGTCTATCGAAAAATTACACTACGTGTTAAAATATGGTGAATTACGGAAAATACACAACTCCATCTATTGAAATAATAGTATATAAAGAATGTAAATGGTAATTCATTGTTATTTACCACCTCGCTTCTTGATGTATTTTATTTACCACAGATGGAGCTACTTTAACCTGTACTGTTTTGTCAAACAGATTGCGTGTGGTAATATTTTACATCTTGAATTCACTAAATTAATCATATCTTTTGATAGAGTGAACCGATTTCGATGAAACAAAGCCTAAGTAATACCCCAAGTTACGTAGAACTTTTGTATATAAGCATTGTCTGCATTAAATTCGTAGATTTTACGTGAATCCCGAACAAACAATCACTTTCTACAGATTTATTATATGTATAGATAACACCATATTTGATACAAGTAGGTATAATGACTTATGACAACCTCGTTTGGCTGGCCAGTCTAACAATTTGTTGAACGAAAAATCCCCACAGTAATTGCGAGCCGAGACATATAATCAAATGTCCAGTTACTCAAATAAATCCTATGTAATTTAAACTGGAGTTCATTAAAATAAAAAGATGAAAGTCAAGTAGCTTTAAGGACACTAAAGCTTTAGCCTCCTGACCTCTCTTTTGATGAATGATAAACTTGTTATGCGTGTGACACTCTGTTAAGAGTTTGAACCATAATTTGATCTAACCCAATCGGTTTATTTTTTCAACCCTGTAGGCTGGGTACTCTAAGGTCAATGCGAACGACGGAATGATCTCATCGGGTTCATTTCAACCGGTGACGTCAGCCCCTGAAGTAAACAAGTTGGGCTTGGTAATTTTTTAATCTTTTGTTTTGATGCCTGTTTGCACCACAGTGTGCGTGTTAGATTAACTGATCCGCCGACGTGAGGATTTATGGGATCGTATTTTATTTAATAGTTTACAGCACAAACAACTTACCTGGCCTTACGTCATCACTTGTTTATTTTGCCGGCCAAGTGGCCAGCTGATGGGCGCCGATACCGGCCGAATTTGTATAGTCCTATTAACAAACCGGATTCTTGGAGAACCAAAATAAACGTTTATTAGGAAGAGGTATAATTCTATAACCAAATAGTAGCACTAACCCGTACTAAACAGTATTAAATCAATAGACCAACTTCTTAGCGACATAATCTCAACATTATCTTTAAACCTGACTTGTTAATTTTCGCATAACAGTATTAGTGGCATGTTAAACAACTTAACCGTTGTGTCGGCAACGTTTTGCAAGCGTCCGTGAAATTTGACGATCGCTAAACATTTTATTTTTATGCTCATTCCGCATTGCACTCCACGTGGATTGGTAAAGTTTCCGACGTAACAATAAAACTGTATTGCACGCAATAAACATGATTATGTCTTAACGGATCTCCTTTCATATCGCTATGACCCAACAGACCGACATCCCCAATTCGCGAATTGCTAATATTTAATTGTTAGCATGAATTCGTAATCCGCTCAAGGCTGAACATGGTTACCCATAATCGGTCGAAAAGATAATTGCGGTTTCATAACAAATGTTGGACCAACAGAACTGCTAATTGCATTAGCATTTTTGTATGCAAATCAGATGATTTTAAGTGAGGTTTGTGTAACCAATACCATGCTCGTTTGAGGATGAATGATGGGCAAACAAGACGAGAGCGGAGTCAGCAAATATTGAAATTATTCAAGTGTGGCGCCAGTATAAGCATGACGTCGTATATTTCGTTATATCGATATGCTCTGCACATCCGTAGCATTTTGTAATTTGTTTTCTTTATCATCATTATAACAGATCAGAAACCCTGCTATAAATACCCCAACCGTATTAAAATTATCCCAAATTATTTCTAAAACAACATCAAACAATTAAGACAGGCCCAACTCCCTTCATCTGATCATTACCGCACCGTTGACAACGCTCAAGTTATTTTAGGGCCAGGGCGCGATCTGTGATCATGGAAAGACATGCTCGAGTGCGCCGATTGACGTTTACACAAGCATACGAAACTATTTCTGGGCTCAGTTTACAGGCATCAGCAGGTTCATTGGCAGGTCCATTGAACCTTTGTAACTGGGGAAGACACTGACTTACATGACGATAACGAGGAAATCTAAAATTTACTTACTTCATTCTAGAAGTTTACATTAGTGCATTAGCACTAAATACATAGATGTGTTCTCCGAACTGCACAATCATGATGATGGAAATAAGCTTATTGGCTAACTTGGTTATCGCACTTATTTCTGCAATAGGTACTGAAATATTCGTGATACCGCGGTCGACAATGATTCACTCAGGATGTGCCTTATCGCTCTGGGAAAATTTAAACAGGGCTATGTGGAAGTAATGTACGTTAATACCGTTTTGTATAAATTCAACATACTTATCATCATTTTATGCTAATGACTGTTTTCCTTTTGTTATCTGCAGCTTATTATGGCTACATAGCACAATCAGCAAGCATTTAACTAAAACGTTCTTAATAGAACACACCTTTGTACTTAGTACAGTAATGATAAGTCTTGCAACCAAACACAACAAAGGGTTCAACGACCTGCATTCAAAATACGAAGTCAAATTCGAACAAAATACGCGCATACAAAAAATGATTCATAGAGATAATTTCTCATAATCATGGCGGCATACAAACATTAATTTGCAACATCATTATCTTGGTCGTTGAACCGCTAATAGCTTCGGTTACTATGAGACCCCATAACGTCACATCAATCATGCGTTTGGCACCCGGAAGCCTCTAGAAAGTTCGATGCACGGCCTTTGCGTGTGACCTTGGTGTCAAATTACAACCCACCCCAACAAAAGATACGTATAAATATAACATTTTATTATTTTCCCTGTTCTCTCTTGTATGGTCGAGGATTTACGTTTCACGTGCCGTGACCACTGTTGTAAACAACAACGAAGTTATTCATAAAATATGTTATTATATTTTGTAAATATTTTAGTTTGTTTATGAACTTTATTACGTAGGTGGACAGGTTGATTGTAAATAGCTCCATTACTAATTGATTAATCCTATTTCTCTCTTTTCAACGCATCTAATATTTAAAATATAAAGTAATTACATGTTCAATATGAACACAGCCTTTCTAACGTGGCCACCCCCAGGCCACGTCATCATCGGTCACTACCCTCGCCCGGCTTCACCCTCCGTGATTGTTCAAGGTTCACCGCGCGACCTTCACTGCTCGTCAGGGTGTCAACTTACTAATGTCATTAGAGTCATGTTACTGCATAAGCACGGCCCGATGCTCTCAGCACTATTTTTAAACTACGTACTTTCCCTTTTTCGGTTTGTTTTCCTGTATTTTTTTTTATATTAGAAGCATTTCATTCAAGTCTTCTATTTTCATTGGAAAACGTTTCATATATCCTTTTGTCTCAACAAATGCATTCAGAGTTGCAACTGGCTTCATAAACAAAGATTTCGCGCATCGCATTTGTGCGATCGTTTTTTAAATCAACATCTGTTTTTAGTCATGTTGACATTATAAAACTAGTATATCATGAATTCGTGCAACTATTTGTTGTCCTCTGCATTTGTCTGTCACGTCTCTGAGATCTCGTAACACTCGATTCGTCATTCGTCTAATTCTGTTATTCGTGGGTGGTAGCCGGCAATCTTTACGATCGCCACGAGATTCAATTAAACCACTTTATATATTGTTGTATTAGTTGTTATATGCGTCACATCTAAATATAACGTTAACTTCAAAATAGTTTGTCTTCGAAATGCTGTGAACACAAATCTGTCACTCAAATGTTAAGCGGCTTGTTTTCGTACATTGAATTTATCAACTTTGTTTGCAGCATTAACACCCTCTTAAACATTGACTGTTATATTTCCATAATATTTTCACGCCAGTATATGTGTATTGGACTCGAGACAAATTGCGCTCTTAAATGTACGTAGCGAGTTTTATGTGACAATTTCAGCGCATGTGAGTGCTTTTATAAATCTGGAACCATTTCCGAGTGGAAAACTACTGCTGTCATAAGATTAAGGATTTAAATTTCTCACGTCTGTGTGTTGCGGTATTCTGCATTATTTGAAATTATTCCAAGGCTGACCTGATTCACTTTGAGCTGGCGTACTAGTAGGTAATTCAAATGCCACAAAGAACGAGTTCTTTTTTATTTTCAGTTTTGGTCCATCTATTTAAAAACTTTCTTTTTCGTTAATAAAATTATTTAGCTACTGAATAAAATATTGTTGTTGCACCAACACTATTCGTCCGTTCCACTCGACTAAGTTATCAACGAAATGTTTGACTGTCATAAAGTTTCGTTTGTCGGGGTGTGTTTTGATGTAGGTATGGCCAGGACAGTCTAGACTTGCGAGTCAATAACGACGATTCGACCTTCGGACACTAACCTTTCTTTTGGTCGTTTTTGCAGCAACACTCTTGTTGCTATTGCAAAACAAAACTGACACAAGATGATGAAAGTAGAACCGGACTTGTAAATTCATCAAAAGCTCTGAGTTTCATAAATAAATGATATTCTCTATAAAATGTTTCTTGTGAAAATGACATTTATTCTGAGACCACTAATTAAACCTTTTATGCATTCGTCTCATAGTGCCCCGCTGGTAATAAAAACTAATGGATATAAGTTGTTCTTAATATAGTAATGCAAGAAACTAACGCATAGTTGTGAAATCACACTTTTAGATTTTACACCGCTAATAAATCGTGGTGTAACCCGCGATTGTAATAGATTTTATAGCTCACCTCTGCTTATTTCAAAGAAGCAAACATGCTTAATTTATTCTTTGTATACGTCTTGTTGGTAAATAGATTTAACTGAGATGACTTGTGTTTATACACACGTGTTTTGGCAGTAAGCGTTCCAACCTGTGGGACCTTGCACACGGAAGCATACCTTTGTAACGATCGCGACAGGGTATAAGGTCAGCCTTCCGCAGTTTGTTGCACCGAACTCCGGTCAAGGCGAGCTCGGCGCCAGCACGGAGCCGCCACTAAAAATACAACATCGAACAAACACATAATTTAGGAGAATCTGCAAAGTGTCCGGATGCAGCTACTTCAAAAGGTGAACCGTAGAACTCTCAGAGGACACGTGTTTCAAGATTAGCAACCGGAGATAGTAAAGCTGCTTCGTATAAACTAGAACCAGTTTTAGAACCGTTACGTTTCATTCACCACTTGAGTCTATAACTGATAACAAAATAAACTCTTCGTTGAAGACGGTGAAACTTGTTGGAAATAGAATCATGCAGACGAAATGACAGACACAGATTGAGAGCGGAGAACGCCGGTGACGCAACATTGTAGCATTTTGGTGTCAAAATATATTACACACGTTATGTGGCATTTACCCAAATTTAATTTTCTATGACATTTAATACGCCATGTCATCCACAATAATCTTTGATATAAATGTATCTGTTTTTGAGTTGGCATCACGGAAATATCTTACTGTTTATTTTCGTTTCAGGGTTTTTATTTGCTTGCAAGGCTGAGCTATTGAATTATTTTCAGTTAAAAGATTTATTTTAACCATGACATTCTTAACAGTTCCAATTCTGTTTAGTTCTCAAGTTTTTTTAGGATTTTAAAAAGAAAACATTTAATTCTTTCCGTCAGACGCTTCGTTTATGAAACGTGTAGGCTTGAATATTTTGACGGTAAAGTTTTCAAACAGAAACAATATCTTGAGAGCCAAGATACACAATGTATACGTACTGAAAATAATACTTCATCTGTTAAATATGTCGCGTGAAAGATTCTATAAAACACGGAAATGGTTGACAGCCATGTAAACAAGTTTTTATTATACCTATTGGAACTTATCAGCTGTTACGTTCTGGGTTAATGCATTGTCGTTAAAATATATTATTTTCTATACTCACATTAATTAATCATAATGTTCTTACTCTAACATTGGCTCGTTTGCGGCAGCTTTTATCTGTTTTGCGGTCACGAACCACAATACCTAGGTACCCCATTATTGTGTTTGTAATTTATTCAAATGGTAACTCTTTCTCAGAATAAGGGTTATAGTAAGCGTGATTCCGAAATAGAGGACAATTGTTCTCTACTATTTATCACAATTCATGGTCCATTGCTTCAACAATGAGCTCACGTCAGAGTAAATCACACGAAATGAACTTTATGCTTATCAGTTTAAAGTATAATTTGTTTTGTTGCGGATTAGTGTTCTGCGGCTGATTGTGTCTCGTTGTTATCGTGTCGTATCGAGTGGCGCACGCGCCACAAACGACCGCTTGTATGATTTACAACGTGCTCCACTGAAAGGTACCATTGTTGGCTTAACAGCTTCGACGGCGATTACACAATCGCGTCGTTTGACGCCTGTCGAAGGTTATCTCTGGCTGTTCCCCGCGCCGCTCTCATGTTGACCGATGTTTGTAATGTTAGTGCGCCTTGTTGCTGCTATTTCACGTTTCTGATCTTTTTGTTATTATTACTGCCATTGACCGATTACCGTGGAATTGCTGCCCTTTGCCAGTCTACTTTGAAAATGAATTCGTGCTCTCAAAACTATTTCCATATTGACCAACATCCAAGAATTGTTGACTTAACGTTAATGACACACAGCCGCCAGCTGAAAACTAATTAAAAGCTTTTAATTGTAGCTGTGTAGAAATTATCGCATAAATTAACTATTATACGGTCGTAAAACCGAGTCGTAATATCTCCGTGAATGTTTGCAATAACACCTATGTAGTAAACAGAACAACAAACTAACTGGCAACAGATCCGGTCGTTCCAATTAGCGTTAATCAATTACACGGTCTCGAAGATAACTAACTGCCATGAGCTGGATGTGGTGAATCACCAATTTTGGTGATCTGCCAAACAGTTGGCACCGTGGATTCCGATGCTACATAGGAATTTGTGTTTTTATTAATATCGGGATTAATGTACCGCGATTGCGCAGTTTGTGTTTTCTATTTAAACTGTTGCGAAAATAGTGTTGACAGTTAGAGCTTGTTTACTTATATTTAGTGACTATTGCGTCGTATTCACTCTAGTCGGTCGTCTCGTTGCATAAGAATAGTGGAAAATATAAAAGTTTTTCTTTAACGTGTCTTGTTTAAAATGGTGGCTGTTCTTTACTTTAATACTGATTTCTTTTTAAATATTCAGTGATTTAAACTCGTAGAATTGGTTATACGCAGGTTTTAAAATCCTATACTTACAAAATAATAACCAGTATTCCCCTCAATTTAAGTTCTGCTGTTAAAATGCAGCTATCATGCGGTAACCATTACAACGCAAGCTGCATAGACTCTCATGCAGCTGTTTCTAGTAAAATTGTGATTCAGTTTCACCGCATGCAGTTTGCAGCTGGATTGCAGCCCATACACCAATTTAAGATAGGATTGACCTATTTTAAAACGATAACCTCAAAACGACAAAGTTTTACCTTAACATAACTAACATTTAATACGTACTGCGCAAATAGTAAACATTATAATTAACAAATTTCCGTAAAACACCGATAAAACATTAATTATTTGATAGCCGATGTCAATAACATAAATGCCCTATTAATATTAAACGTTATTAGCACTTAGAGTTTAAATGCAGGCGATATATTGCCCACATAAATAAGGGTTGTGCTTCACAGTAATGGGTTCTCAAGAAAAAGAGTAAAAAACTCTAAAGTTCATAGAAAACTTGCCGTGCCGACATGTGAGTCGGTCATTTGTTCATGACTCACTGCTTCGTACCTGCGCTATCTAAGGTAATTTGTGTCACATTGCGCATGCAGAAAGCCATAATGCTTACCCAGTAATTATAGATAAAGATGAAAAAGTGAATGGTGCAATCGTTACTGTAATACTCGTTAAGTAGTAGGACGGTTTGAAATTATGACTGCGTACAGACGTTTCTCTGGGCTTAGCTAAGCAGTTTAGAAATAACTTAAATATTCTGTATCTATATCCCATGTATTTAAGGTAGAAGAAATAACAGTAATGGACCAGGCATTCAAGAAGATGATAGGCTTATTTAGATGCTTTTTCAAAGCAGCCCTTTCTCAGTACTCAAAATTGGGGAATTTTGATTAATATTTGTACTAAATTTCCAGATGCACAGTGAAAAGGAAACGGGAACAAAGCCGGGAATATCCCAACATCCCTGTCGTGCTGACTCATATTAACATCTGTGTTGCAACGGACAATTTTCCTTATCCCCAATTTGTTGGTACAATCATTGGGTGAGCCCAGTTGCTCAACGCAGAAATTCTAGAATGTATTTTATTATTATTTCTAGAATTTGAGCGACTGGCGTGTGAGTTGTGAACTGTTTCTATTTTTTTTATTTTAAACTAAATGTTTCAATGAATGCCGACCCCAAAATGATTAGGAAAAAGAGCTCAGAGGATGATGAAACTAAATGTTTCATATCTTTAATTCCAAACTAACTTTGACCAATAAAGTTTCCAAGTTTCATACTGTACGTTCTAATGCCATTCCAATCGATTTCTATTTAATTAGACGTCGAGAAAGAAAATTGTCTATTATATCACAGTACGTACGTACTTCGTTACGACTCATTATAAGCTCTGATACAATCGTTATTTGTAACCTTAGAGCCGGCCTTGGCGCCAGCAAATAGTGAAATGCATCGACATGATGCAATGTCTTGCTACGAACAAATATACTCATATCTATAACACTACATAACTCTTATAAACAATGTATTCTATTCACTGACTATTTATTTGGACACAAGCCCTTGTTTAAAGGTCATCCTGTCTACAATACACGCGTTTGAAAATACTTAGAAAATATTTTAAATGTTGTTTACGTTTCACGATAGTCCTTGAAATATCTGTGAAATCGACGCTATCAATCCCATTATAATTTGCATGCATGGTAATGCCGAGGTCACATGCATGCACAACATTGACCAAAGCGATAAAAACATAACCACGTTATGCGGTCAGACTAATTACTCCTATTATGATTCTTTAAACCCACTTAGTATCGTGACATCATTTCTGATTTACTCACTATATCTGTGACAATATCATATTATTTCTATTGGAAATGTTACACTGACCTACATACCCAACATTACGCGAAAGGCCTGACATAGCCAAGAAGATTGTAAAGTAGATAATAGATAGTATCGTCAGGTAATATGGTATCCAAATACCCCTTCCGAAGCTTGTTAAAATTATGAAAATTTTCACATCTTTGGCAACTGGGTTCTTCAGTACTCATGAAACCAGAACTACCATATCACTATGGTATAAACAAACGATTAAAATATTTAGGACAGTCTTAGAATTTTACTGAATACACCTTCGTGCATCGGCTATTCATTTCCAAATGCACTGAGGTACAGTTTGAAACAAAGAACTTGCAGTAAACACATTTAGGCCTCTATTATAAATATGGAATGAGACCCCGTTGCATGCGACTTACTGGCGACATATAATTACTCTGATCTATAGTCAGTACAAAGCTATTTCTCGATAAGAGAATCTCTTGAAGTTAACGCAGATTTTTACAAGACCCAACATAGTTGGCAAAGACCAGGCAGATGATAATGACACGCTAGTAGATGACATTTATAGCGAGATGATCACAACATACACAACATCAAATCTAACAACATTAAATCAAAGTAAATTTCATTTAATTTGTTTTATTATTTATTGACGTTGTAAATGCTTGACATAAATCTACACAAAAGCAAGACGAATACGATGTAAGCTTCACGATTACTATTACAAATATTGCATAATCATGAACTACTCAAGGCGTAAGGTATCAAATGCATCTTTGCAATTCAAATTGTGTAACTTGATTTAATGATATTTCTATCCTTGAAATAACCTCAAGCTATTTTTAACAACAGTTAGACACTGTTCATAAAAAATATGAATTATTTTATATTTAAATTGCCGATTATGAATCTTGTTTATTCCAAGTCTTTTTTGCATGATTAATGCAAATACACACACAAGTATAGTTTTTTTAACTGTCAGACATTTGGTAAGGATCGTAATGTTCGAACATTATAATTTGCTTATTCGCAATTGACGTCAGAAACGCAATCAAAAGATCATTTTAATTTTCAACGGGGTATTTATTTTACAATCGTCATTCGATATGATTTGTTTAGTTAGGTATTCAAACAACATACAAATGGATACTTCTATTCTTGTTGGCAGCCTCTTAGATAAAATGCACTTTTTGTGTTCTCATACATAAATGTTGCGGTGACATTTGAAAGTATTTCTACATACACGTGGGTTCTAGTCTAGAATAAATTGTTTATCTAGAATAGTTTGTAGCTGCAGCACAAATTGAACATCTGTTTAAAATGTCCTTGCATACATTGAAAGCTGAATGCTGCTGTTGAATATACCGCGTCTGCATAACACAAAATAGCTCTTGTGTTGATGTGCAAATTGACTGCATCAAAATTTAAATTACAAATTATTCTAGCTTTGCAAACTTCTATGAATGTTCTTATTGCTGTAATAATATCGCCTTTTTGTACATAACTAAACAATCATCTTGTTGTGTATGGAAGTCAAACCGTATCATAAATCGTCACTAAATAGGCAATAGAGCGTACACCCATTTATGGAAATCATAAAGTTTTCCCAAATTGTAACATCCAATTTTTAGACGCAATCGCCTGAAACAGCCGAGTTATTTACACGCGACTTCCTTGTTCCTTTGAATAGGTACGATGACGTTACACATGTTTGTATCATGAAACTCCAAAGTATGGCGCAATAGAGACTGCAACTTGTCGAAATCTATTCGAGGAAATTTACTATGCCAACATATTACAATACAGTAGCCGTCTCTTCAACATATCCGCTCGTAGATTTGTTTACACGTTGAGCACCACTAAGAAGTGGCGGCTACTCTAAATACAAAGGCGTCTGTTTTCCGCAGATGTTAACAAAAACAATTGCCGATTAATCCAAACTTCCGCCAAATGTGACCTGGGACCTGGAGCCATGATGTCCGACCTTCACATTTTATGGTCATGTAAAAATTACAATTCGCGGATATAAAAGCTGTTAAAATGCGAAGGTGTTTCAAGACAATTTTATTATAACGCACTGTCAGCGGAAACGGCATAAATTGTCTCGTTTGTAATATTTTAGTGTTAATTTCATTTATAATGAGTGTAAGTGACGCAGTAAAATGACTTCCTTATTGTTTAATGAAAATAATTTCCTTTAATAAGTAAATTATTACAAGTAACAGTTTCAAGAAATAAACATAAACTTAAAAGCTACAAAAACAAAATCTTCTTAATTTTATTTTAATGCGACAAAGAAAGTAAGTAAGATAAAACCAACCAGTCTGGAATACTTCAGACCGTAACAATTTTATTTTCTTTCGCAAAATTACGTATGTAAACTGCGCAAACCATTACTCAAACTATGTTTGGTCAAAGATAAGGATCTTCGCTAGCATTAAATAAACTACATTGGCGGCTTTCATTGAAATACTGATTAAGTTCCAAGCTCGATAACATCTAGCCGCATTCTCTTTACAGTTCCAATCCGCGGTAATTTAAACTCTTTTTCCCAGAATTTGCTTATATCGCACACCAGTCTTGGAAGGTTATTTAATTGTAAACACCACCGTCGGTCCCATCATGCGAACCAGTCGTTATCGTCTTTGTAATACTTATTTTCCGCACTCTACATTTCGCACTAACTACTTTTGCAAAAATATTAGTTGGAGTAAAATAATGATGTTCTACATATGTCTAACTTATATTATTCCTCGTATTCTGGAAAAAGTAGTCAATAATATGAATGCATTTTCACGTTAAAATATTTGTCGTCAATGTTTGTTGCCAACTGAATTTGTGAAAATCCACACATTTCACAGAACCAATCAATTATTGTAGTCCTCAATACTAATATGGGTTCAGCCATTTACTGTAATTACAAGTGATTTCAGTTCGTTATGTTCATATTATTGTAACAAAGCGCAACCTTGACGACGGCGACGCCTCGGCTGCTTTGTCTGACGGCTGAGTCTTACGCATGCCACCCATTCATACTCTAGATGCGTTTCGTGCGACATAATTCTACAGTGTTGACGCGACCAGCTCAACTAATTGCCTGTTCTCGCCCACTCCTAGCTACGTGAGTGATTCTTCGGCGGTCTCGTCTAGAAGCGTGTCTTCCTCAACTCCATGATTGGCATCACAATCGTTATTTCTATTATTCACTTCGACCGCTATTTAAGTCGACTGATTTATTTCATTGTTACATCGCTAACAGTCTAGACAAGTCTTTGTTCTCTTAGTGACGTTACTTTAATTAATTTCGATTGCAACAGATGGACGATGTCCAACTAATATTGCATCTGACACGTTTGTTCCTTTTAACTTGATGGATGGGTCCTCTTCTGAATGAGTTTTATTTGTATGATAATATTGTCACCGGCAATGTCTATAACAGATTGCGTGCGGAATGCTTGCTTGCCAATAAATACCTTTATTATGACTGACACTCCCGTTGCCTTGCCACTAACTAAACATCACTGCTTATATGTATCTTCACCCCGCTGAGAATGTTCTGCTTCGCTCGGCTGTTCGTAGTCTTTAACAAAGTTTACAAACACCCTAGTGTTCGAGACATCGAATCTCTAATAACTTGGCGGGATATCATCTGTGTAGGTCCTATGGATTTAACATGAATTAGTTTCCAAATACTCATAATCTTAGAATAGTAACATTGATAGTAAATATCAATCCTAGTAAAAAAATAGCTTTGGCTTATCTGCTCCAAGGTTTCACTGAATGTTGTCTAACCTTAGTTTAGTATCACATGTTTCATGTTGTGTCTTTGCGTCGTGAAATATCGGAGAGAGGTTGGAGCAGCTAGGTCTTGGGGCGATCGACGATAGGGCTGTGGTGACGTGGTCATGTGTCGGCAGCATCAACGGGCTGGCGCTGGCGCTGGGCGGCAGCGGCGCAGGCAGCCCTGCGACGGCGAACGACTCTCGGGACCAGACGACGACGTCATCTCGCGCGCCCTCCCCGCCGCCAAACGAGAGGCAGCAACACTCCAGGTAGACGCGCTCCACGCTCGGAACGTTTGGCTTCTCTGGCTATGGCTGTTTTTGTTGCCATTGGAATACTAGCTTTGAAACCTGATTTAAAATACTAATGTCTGGTTAATATCATTTTGTCATTCAAGAGGCATTTGATATTTACGTTATCAGACCAAGATTTAATTCAAAGCTAGTGTTCCATTGATGAAACGTAAAGGTGTTGGTTTCGTTTCTGTATTTTAATTTTATGTGGGTCAAGGTCGTTTCCAAATTTTGTTGTTATTCTAGAACGCCATATAACGTTCCTAGTATGTGTGCATGCTTGCCTGCTGAGTGTTATTATTTTTTGGTGGTAGAGACCTTTGTGCTGTTTGTTTTGTATTACTCCGAGTGTTTGAACAGTGTATTTGTTTTGTATTGTTAGATAGTTTTTGTGTTCTGTTCAAAGGTCGACGAATTTCAGCGTCTTCAAACGTTTTACAGCAGTATTTCACATCTGACGTCTATAAAAATGTCTATTAAGTCTTTATTGCACATCGTGCTATCGACACCAGAAAATAAAAGAGTTATAAATAATTCAAAGAGGAAATTAAGTTTAATGATCGTTCTAAACTGTGCAATGTCAAAGTCAATACATATGTTTTCCTGTCGACAACGGATGACGTCAGGTCTAAATAAAACAATGATGGTCCTTGTTTTTGCCTGACTTTATACCTGAACAAGTTAAGGCTATTTAAATGAGGTTATTTTTAAAGTCGAACGTGATTGATGATACTGGTGATAATGATACCATACCAGCATTCAATACGAAATATCAATAAGCATTGGAATGAAAAAAGATTTGCAAACATTCCAACGCAGTATTATCTTAAACAAATACAAAGATATTGATTGAGGGGTTTTTGACAGCTTTCGAATGCAGATATTTGCACAAGGTAAGTCTTACTTTAAGGATGATGCAAAAATTTTATACTGGAAGGAGGTAAAGCATTATTTTATATTAAAAGGTATACTTACCATTAGAATTCTGTCTCAGCAAAGCTCAAATAAGATACTATCGACGAATCAAAAGGCACGTTTTGGCTGAGTCTGCTCTGAATCCTAATAAGCCAAACTTGTACCTTTCATGCATAATCTACAAGAGGTTTAGCAATTGATCAATATCGAAATTGTGAAGATAGTCTTCTAAAAGTAAAATTGCTCAGAAATAAAATTAAATCAATATGAAAGTTAATCCGACTTAATATAGTGCCGATCAACAATGTCCCATTGTAGTCTAGAAATTGTCTACATCGAATGCCAAAACTAGGAAGTAAAGAGCCAAATCTTGATATAGAGCAACGCCTGTTTGTGGGCGTGTCTTTGGCATTGTCACATGATACTTATCTAAAGTGACAATATGACTAGTCTGTCTAATACAAGAAAAATCTATAGCTTCAACTATTTTGACAGCCACGATAAGAATTGTAGGAGATGATACGTGGACTGCACATTATAGACAACATTGACACCGACTGTAGTAGGAGGAACTGAATTCCATTTCACTGTTGGATTAAAATTAAAATTGTTAGTACATGATTACGTAAGTTTTACTCTTGATGGAACATTTGCAGCGCAAATATTTAAAGGACTGGATAAACGCTGCAAATTATTAGTCTCAAAGCAGCAACTGTTGTAAATACGGGTAAATACAAGCACAGCGTATGCATGCTGATTACGCTGTTTTGCATATACAAAGCCAGATCATCAAGCAAACATTACGGGTTTTTGGAATAATAATTGGCCAGCCCTAATATCCAACCAAATTCGCAAGAGCATTTATATCCTTCATGTCATTAACTGCTAACGATGCGACGTTGAGTAATTACGTTAAATGTGCATGCCTCCCAAGGCATCTTCATCCCAAAAACTATACGTGTTGATCATCTTGTAATTTAAATCATAATTTCTGAGCTCTACGCCGGAGCTTACGTCATGCTCCCAGAATAGTGCGCGGTTGCTTTCAGTGTACTTATTGTAGATTTTTTGCTGGCAGGTTATTGACTTTAACATTTAGATGTCACGGCAAGGGTATAGAGGAACTCGTCACACCGCACAGAATGTTCGGCAACATTGCAAATCTGCAACATATTGAATTGCGAATAACGCTGCGACATAAACACTCGTAAAAACGTTTTATGTTCCGTTTTCATTTAGTCCACATGATATTGAATTTACTTCAAGTATTTCTGACTGAATAACTAAAACCATTGCAGGATGTGCATGGCTATCTTCAAATTAGTTTAAATAATGTTCCAGTAGCCAGAACATAAATATTTTGTAGTTAAAAGATACCTGTTTTTGAAACTGGCTAATGTGAAGGTCATCGCGGTTTATTTATAGTTAGAATATAAGTATAGTTAGATAGTGTGGGTATACCAAAACAAAACAAGTAGGTGCTGAGACCGAGGTGTGAATAATGTGAATATTTAAGATCACGAGCTTTGGCATTATAATAAATCGTTCGTAGTTTATTTTTAGCGAATGGTAAAACACACGCTAGGTATCTTTTTATTACTGTATTAAATATTATAATTTGACGTTTGTGGTTTCGTGTTGTCAGAAATAATGTCTTTATTATGATTTCTAAATGTTAACAATAAAACTTAGGTTATACAATCTCTTGCACCGACTAACACCCCTATATAGTAATTAGGTAACACTTTATTTCACTCTCCAAAGCCATAAACGTAAACTACTAAGATTTATATTCCTCTGACACCCATAATGCCACTTGAAACTACATTTAAAAGGTGTTAAAAGTAACTCGCGTTCAATTGGTAGATAAATATTTAAATAGTCGAAGTCCACTTTAAGACTGTGTAGGCGAACTACATTATGTATGTACATAAGACAATGTTTTTGTACTTGGCTTAGCAGCTGAGTAAAAAAACTCTTTGTATAACAACGTCCTTAGTTGCTCACTAATCTCTACTCATCAGTAGTCTTTTGATTCCAACAATGCAAATAAAGCAAATACTTCTTTAGAAAAAAATCTTTGGTCAGTCAGTCAGTTCTTTCTATCTGCATCAAGCATAGGAGTCAATAAACTGAATTGATGTTACACGTCAAAATAACACAAAAAAAAAACACATTTTGCAACGTGACTGCTGAATTTTAAATTGATGACCTCCTTTGATTACAGCTGAAATGCGTACAGATTAATTACAATAAAAAAGGCAAAATACTTTTTATAATGCTCCCAAAGCGTGTAAGAAACAAAGTGAGTACTTAATCAGAATCCAAGACACATAAGATTCTAAACTCGCAATAAAGTACCCGTAAATGTGTGCATAATCGTAACAATAAATTCACAAGTAATCTTCGAATTGCATTTTTTGCAAGAGCGTTTAAGCTCGTTGAGAAAAGTGAGCAATTATACGATTTTAAACTCGCACGGTCGCGTCTGGAGTGCCCTTAGCTGCACGCTTTAGTTAGTACATAAAAACTGTTTCACACCCAAGCTACTATTGGGTCGAAGAAGTTCAAAAAAGTCACGTTGTTTAGTCGAAGCTAGTCTTAACTATCGGTGATAATTTATAAAGTACGGATTATCTAGTCAAAGTCATAGCAAAGAATGAAAGAAAAAAATAATAATTCATGTTTCAAATTTTAGGCAACAAGGCCAATGAAACCAATAAAAATACAAAATTTGTGAATGTCTTATTTCAATAATACTTGGTTGCGTAAGATAATAAAATAAAGTCTCAAAAGAAAAGATGGAGTTTTATAAACATACAGAGTGACATTGGCGTGTCAAGGTGGCATTAATTTGACAAGGGCGCAATGGGCTTAAGAACTTCGTGAGTCAAAGGTCAGATAAGCTTAGGATAAACAATTGATAAATCGAATGGCATTTCGACTGTTGTCAACTGATTGTTAAGGTATTTCCATAAAGTAGAGGAATTCAAAATATCGAAAACAATGGCTTTAAATATTTGCTGCCAAAGTGTAAAAATCTTGTCTAGACAACAAATGTCTGAACAACAAAGCTATTTCATGACATCCTTTGTTGTCACGTGTATAAACACATTACTGGCACAATTAATTAAACATCAAGACCATATAAATTATAGTAATGCAATTAAAAATGCAGAAAAAATAATACTAACTCATTTGCCTTATAGGCGTGTTTGTAACACGTGCTCGTTACCGCATTTAAATGAGTCTTGCGTCACTACTATAAATATGCTAAACGTTAGTACTAAGTACAGGCACAGCTACATGTACGAGCTCCCATTGATTCCCCCCTTCAGCTATTTACACGCTCCACTTGCCTCCCTGCCAAAGGGTTCAGCTAATTAAATACCTGACCCAAGATTTTAATATCGTGCCATGTTACACAAATGAGAATATTATTTCATTCATAAAATTTCAGCGGTTTCCAAGGGGAGGCCCTTTAATTAAACACGATATGTTTGCCTGGGCTGCGTTTATTCAGCGAAGTTTATTTTATTCTTCGATTGCACGTAGGGATACTCAAGCTTATAAAATATCAGTCTTGCTATAAATAAAAATCTGGATTTATGTCGTTACGCAAAGGAATTCAGAATGAAGTCAAAGACATATAAAATCAGGATTTATCTTTAGAAGAACGATTATTTCAATAACTTTTTGTCTATTATAGAGACATTGCTAGCATGTACACATCCATCACTCTTATTGCCACCAAACCACTCTTTGCTGTTGCTGCAACCACCAGCGCTCCAAATTGACTCTTATGCCGTAGACACAACAGAAACATTTCTAATATCAATAATTGCAGACTTGTTAAGGCGACGGCCTAATTGCTGCGCAACTTTTGTAATTTGCTGTCTTGTACCCGTAAAGAGGCACTATGAGAGACCGTTATAATCTACCTAGCAACAACCAACCGGTAGAGAGTTCGATGTCCGAAAGAAATGTAGTGACCTCATAGATTCGCCATTCGCAATTCATCATTTTGTACAAGCTGGCTCACGCGGCGAAATTGTGCTATCTTTGGCAATATTACCTTTCTATTTAAGCCCGTTACGGCCGAGATGCGTGAGCGAATGTACTTTGAACGTCCATCATTAGAAGAATCGTGATGTATCAGGATTTGTGCAAATTAAAAGTACCAACCGATCCTGACTCCTTTCGTCAACATTATAAATCGATGGAACATGAAGAGCTCGTTTCTGATAAATCTCACTGGTAGGTGTCAAATATAAAACTACTCAAAACCCTTGTACAAATAAGATTATTTGCGGATTTAATAATAAATCGTAAAATTTGAAGTTTTCCATTGGGTATATGTCTAGTGAATCATTGAGGCACTAAAATAGACACGAGTGCAGGCGTGGCAAAACAATTGTTAAAACTTTCAAAAAGGATTGGCCGGAAAAGGCATGGCTCAAACAAGTGTGCAATGCAATGGGGAAAGCAATTTACTCTTTTGAAATAGCTTGTCTTAAAATTCTGTTATGAGCTATATTTAGAGAACATTTTATGAAGATCTGTTCGGTTCTCATGAAACCATATGAATTCTTCCAACATCTTCAGCCGCACTTTCATCCTGTCGCTTGGCAACAACGCACTTACGTCATCTCATACGACATTGAAACATATCCCGAGTGGTTGTAACCGCAGCCTCGGGATGCGTCGGCGCACCCAGCCGTACAAGGACTCCACATGACGTCACCTACTACAATACAATTACGCACACGAAATTACATCTTTCTCCATACTAGCAGAGGCGAAATTCCCCTGCAGAAAGTACCTTTTTAAAACCTTGGGAAACCTGAGTGCTGGTTACTTTGTTGCTTTGAATCAGCTCTCGATTCTTCGCAAAATGATGGATTTCCAATCAAAATTTTATGGACCATAAAACGAGATGCAATACCTTTTCCCGCTCGCTTAGCTATATGCTTAGCGGAAATGTAACCGCATTTCCTGATGCATGACTAACTATTGTCAACGATAAAATATTAACAAAGTTATCTTCGGAAATAGTGTATCTCGTGGACAAACAGTCATCTGAAGCGGTGACATCAATGTTTGCCAGAGATTGTCGTCAAACACGAATTACGTGGATCACGTGTTATACAACTGATTCTTTGCTAGATTACCTTGTCACTTGTGGAGGCGACGCTTTCTATTCATTGCTTAATTTTTAAAAATAATCTCATTTATTTGACAAGAACAGCTGTTCAAATAAGTATGTCCAGTTTATAAATCTAATTCTACATTCCGAATGTCTTTTACAAAAGCGAATGAATAAAGCAAAAACATGAGATAGAAATCATTTGTCAAAAGCACAATCAATCTGTTGGCACCCTAATTTGTACTCATGCTAATAAATACTCTGCTTCATGCCTCGATGACATAATAGTGCTGCCAAAGTCATAGCTAGATGGAGTCCTATTCAATTAAATATAAAAGGAAATCCGTCTGCAGTTTACTCATCACGTAACCTGACACTCGAAGTAAATAACAGTAACAATGTAGGGTGACTGCGTATCTTATGATTAAACATCACACTTGACCTATATTGTCCAGCCTTTCCGGTTCGCCGGTGAACGGCCTTGTAGTTCACCCACAAAGATTGGCCGTGGCGAAAGATAATTCGTAAACATTCACTCGATTGGTTCCGACACATATCTAATTAATTAATGTGGGAGTCAAATTATCTTTCACGTAATATGTCATGTAACTGGTTTTTCCTTCATTCTGGTTTTGTAATTCCGTCGTAGAAATGGCTTCGAGAAAAATACAAAAGGCTACAGTTTAGCAACAATTACTGAAAAGCTTACTTTCTCAGGATTTAGAAATGATTATAAAACTCCTTTCCTTTTTATGATGGAGAAAGCAGATTTTTGCCTTAGGCAACTTAAGCAGTAACATGTTAGGATCAACGAACGATTGGAATAGTGCATAAGCAATGACAAGTTACGCATCTGAAATCTGTCTAATTAGTTTATGAAAAACATCATTGGTAGCCAGCTTTCTATTAAGAAACAAATTAATACTTAGTTACTCTAATGTCTGTCTTTTAATAAACTACCGACCTGTTCATATGGTATGATTTTGAAGACTATGAAAAGGCCGTGTCTAGGAAAATTCATTATCAAATTCGTGCAATGATTGGTGTAAATCGTTTTTTTTCTATCGGTGTATGTAGTAGTTCCAACGACCTTCTGAGATAAAAGGTACGTAACAGTGACACAGATTTACAGGGCAATCCTCTACACAGATTCGATTATGCAAACGTTACAGCGGACAGCTGATAAAATGTTACTAGCCGATAGCCTGCTTTGATTTATTGATTATTTACCTGGGTCATATTACTTTCGTCAGATTATCTAAATATGGGAAGTATCCGATTATGATATGTGTCGTCACTAGTAACTTATAGAATTTAGACATGTTTTCCGGGGTGGTAATAAAATGAATTCGATAGTTTACAAATTAGGAGTAGTTGCTCTAGGTAACTCTGAAGAAAATCAGGGAAAGATAGATACAGCCCAAAGTACACTAAACGAAGAAAATTAACTGTTACCCAAACAATTACTGTTAAAGGTTACTCTCAAAAACAATGGTGTATAATTTAAATATTAGACGAGTGCCATCTTAGACCCGTTAGGCAAAAACGGGGGCGTGACTTTGCCACTCGTGCCAAAGATTCTCCTCCTATTGCCAAGTATTCGCGACGATGTTTGCCTAACAGCGCGTGAGACGATCCATGTGCACCACTTCGGGAAGCTACCATATTTATTTTAATGGGAATATGGTAGCTTCTTTTTAGAAAATGTTTAAAATGAAAATTGTGGTTGACGAATTACGAGCCGGTACAGGCTGTTAAAGGACCCGAATCCAACATAGTTGAGAAAAAGGATCGGAGGATGATGATGATGACAGGCCGTTCGGGAAAGGTACAGCAAAGTAGTGTGTTCAACTACGGTTATCGTTAAATAAATAGTGTGCGTGAATAATATTAAACACATAAAGGAGTTTCCAAAGGAAAAAAATGAATTTGTAATTGTTAAACTGTTCACGCCAGTCGGTTATTCCATTTGGGCGATTTTGTTAGGCTCTGTTATCGATAGGGTATTTCATTGTATATGATAAAAATCTAGTTTTGTTTAATGAAAGTATAATAGGTACTATTACGCTGTACACTTATTCTTATATCAAATTAATGAAAATAATTTGGTAAGAAAACTACTACTTTTGCCACTTTGCAAATATTTATCAAGCTTCACCAAAAGTATCTAAATGTTGTTTGTTGTTCTCTGAACGTAAATGGACATGAAGATAAATATTGAATTGTTGTTTCTGTAAAAAGAAGTACAGCTATCACTTGATAACTTGAGCCTTCGTTTACGTGTTTTATTTACTTTTCTTCAGCTCATAAAAATAAGAAAATAATCACCTTGAGTCTGATTGATAAATTATATTCCTTGCATTGACGCAATAAGCTTTGAGAACCCATTAGTTTTAGGTATGTGACTATGCAAGCTGTAGATGCGGTGAGGTCAAAAAACCTATTTTATTATGACTTACGATGTTTTTCTTGTGTATGTAAGTCATGTCATAATGATAGAAACATGACTAGTTTATCTTAAATAGTTGTGGTCACTGGAAAATTCTTGCTAAGTAAAATTAACAACTCTTCGTAAAAATAACGTTTATTCTTATACCGTATATGCTTGACTATGAAACGTTATGTTGGACGGCGGGATCAGGTCCCGTCATACCTGTCGTAAAGCTGTATAAACATGATGGTAGAAATCCACAGTAGAAACTATTTATTGACTTAACCCGCATTGTCCCTTAGTTGGCAACACCACATTCACTCCTCATGGAAATCGCCTCCGAACATGGTCATTGCGCGAACGCACTTAAACGCGGATTTCCCAACTATAACTTTATGACTATGATCCCAGATAAATTATAATTTATTAGCCGTGTCCCCAGATCCAATTAATATTCCCAGAATAGCTTGAGAAACGTTTCAAATTGGATAAAATTAATATTCCTATAACGAACGCCTGTTTGTCTTTAGGAAAAGTACGTGTGGCTAATTGTGAAGCGTTGTGCTAAGAATTAAGATTGACAGCCCTGTACTCGCGGCGTTATTCAACTGTTTCAATCAACCGTGGGCTAACATTGACCCGGCCCGCAAATAGATCTAACGAGTAATTAAACATGCGCGTGAGTTAATCTCGTATTGAGGCATTTAGTTTTTGTCTCTGCGCGGTCGGGAATTGCTGAAGCCGACGTGAGCTTATCATTTTTTCATCGAACGAGAATCTATGACACCAATTTTCTTTACTAGGGAACTTATTTAGGAATGGTATTCAATAAAGAAATGGAAATCTAGACACACGGCAGTGTGTCCGCCAAGTTCGAGCAAAAAAAGCGACACACCGGCCGTGGGTTATATTACACGAATCATTTCGGGCCAAATTCGACCCCCCTATAACTCAAAATCTATTTTGTTTACGCATATCAAATTTCTAGTATCTGTTGAGACCCCCTCACTTATCTAAAATACAAAATTTCATTAATATAACTATTGTAGGTCTTGAGATATTGACGTCAGAAAATCGCTATTTTTACTATACACTCACTGACTGACTCACTCACTCATCAAAAACCTAGACCACTTCCAATGGTCGTATTGACTTGAAATTTGGCATGGAGGTAGGTCTTTATGTCAAGGTAAAGGAAAAAATCGGAAAATGGCCAAGTGTGAGTCGGTTTCAAAATAATGAAGGTGTAAATTTATATCCCTAAGGAACTAAAACGAACTAAATTTATCTATATTTATATAATATATCTTAGAATGGTCGTACCGATCTGAAATTCGTTACAAAGGTTTGAGTCAAAGTAAAGTAAAAATCTGAAAACGGCCAAGTGTGAGTCACTTTCGATAATAACGAATGTATAACTATGATCCACGAACATAATATATGATAACATGTCATGTCAGTCAGTTGGTAAATCTAGTCCATTTAGTTATTCTAGATCACTTATTTGTAAGAAGCATAGTGCATATTCAAAAATCTGAAAGATAGTATAAATGAGACATTTCCTTAACTAACTTAATCATAAAGAAAAAAAATAAACAACCTTACAAAAATAAATGAAATCCCACCCAAAACAAAAATGTGAAAGACTGCCAAGTTCGATGATATGGGAATGCTTCGCCTATAAAAGAAGTGAGATCTGAATAAGTACCAAGTTCCATACACATACCTCAGTTAAAAATAGTTACTTTTTAATGATGTTACTTGGCAAGTTTTAATAGAAAATTAAATACTTGATTCCTTGCGTTTAGTAGTTTTTTTAACAAGGTGTGTCAAAACTTGCCAAGTAACATTATTAAAAAGTAACTATTTTTAACTGAGGTATGTGTATGGAACTTGGTACTTATTCAGATCTCACTTCTTTTATAGGCGAAGCATTCCCATATCATCGAACTTGGCAGTCTTTCACATTTTTGTTTTGGGTGGGATGTAGTCTCACTGAAAGCACAATACACTCAAAGTGATGACTTATCGATCTACCACGGTATACGCAAATATTTCTCTTTTCGGCAATACCAATTTGTCACATTGACCTCGTTACCTCTCACAATTTGAATATTCATATCCGAATAATATGTATAAAAACTCCATTTGTTTTAACGAAACAGCTGAGCGCTTATGTAATCTGTTATATCATATCTATAAAAATAGCCCAACCATAATAATTGGTGTGAACGTGATTTATGTGTTCGGAATTCCTCGTATGTAACGCTTATTATTTTACGACTGTTTTGATCGTGTACCAGCATTAATGTTGTGTCGGATCTTAATAACGGTACTTACTCCCAACCAATATGAAAGCAAATAGGTTCTTGTAACCACTTCAAGATAATTCATGCGTTTATTTAATTTAAAGCTGCCTTTCTTGCGTCAAAAAAAAAATAACGACGCACAAAAACAGAACTGTTATAACATAATAAATGAATCAATCATCGTCTACAGACATCAAATCATACTTAGATTAGGAAAGTCTATCTATCTGCCAATTCAATACCGCCCACACTGCGCAAATCTCTTCGCATCAACGGCCCATATATGGATACTACAACAAAAAATTACAGAGTACATTGACATGCGAACTTATAGAACCATCGCTAGCGTATAAGACCGCCTTAATGCGGCTTGTCTTATGTCAAGATACATCATGTAGAACATTGAATAACGTCGTATGTCTGTGGGTTGTAGTATCGCGCATAAGAAACGTTGTCTGTTACCGTTATCGTCTGTCAGTAGGTTTTATATCTGATGGACGGTGCCAGCCGCATAACGGTGTTCCATGCATACAATGCTAGGCTGACTAGCCTAAGGGTGAGCTTGGGGTGTGGTGGCGTAGCTAGCGGTAAGCGGGGAAATGAAATCTCTATCATGTGCAGAAAGAACCCGAATGAATATCTGTAATGTGCATTGTCATTACAAATAATAATTATATGAATCAGCTTTAAGAATAAGGAAAATTGACTGAAGGATTAGGTAATGTTTTCGACAAGCTATAAAAGCAAACAATTAGTTTTTTAGCCATCTTGAATAACACCTCCCACGTACACGTATCTATTATTTAGTCGGTAGTTACTTCATAACTTTTGCTAGGTACTAAAAAAACGCTCAAGCAAAACAAATATGTACCCAATCATTATTTATTCACATGTTAGTAGCTTACTCATACAAGTCACAAAAACAATGCTTACTCTACGATAGGTAAGGCAGGTTTTTTTGTACACCACAACCACAAATAGGTGCTATGGTAAAAGAAATATCAACAAAGGGCAAAAAATAGGCGAAAACATTGCGATGTACTCAGAGTCAAACATATTTTTTGTGACAAGTATTGTTATTGTACGAAAGTAGGTAATTGTCTGTCATACTTTCAGGATTTTTCTTGTACAGCAAAAAAGTCTTCACATATTTCAAGGAAAAAATACTGAAAAGACGATACATGTGTCAAGAATTTCTTTCTTCTCGCAAAAATATAAATCCTGCAGAAATAATATGCCAATTGCTATGAGACCTGGTCGCTTAGTATGACTAGAAGGGCGGGCACTAGTGCTGCAAACTATCCTGGAATATTTGACAATGATGGAGCGATGTTTAAACACCGTGTGCCTGTAAATATAATTATACCGTAAATCCAAGCTACAAACATTTATAGTTATGTTAACAGTTTACACGCATGAAGTCTTGTAATTAAACTTCAATAGACGAGAAAAAGACCCTAAAATTACTACACAAACTCGAACGAAATAAAAATATAAGGCGTCCAATTTGACGGTATTAGTTGCGTAGGCTATAATAATATTAGGGAAGTTCTAATTTTATAGTAAATCATTACATACTTATTCTTCGACTATCAAAAAGCTCTTAGAACTTGTAACGTAGTCAAACTTATTAATAAATGTTATTTATTATTATCTAAAATTCATTTGTAAATAACTTAATACTTATTTATTACTTCGCACATACTTATGAGGTAATTTAAAGGAACATTATTTTTAGAAGCATTAATAATTTACACAAGCATTATTATTTTCCTAATAAGTAAAGCTATCGTATGATTACGTAATCCCTATAAATATTTGGTTATGTTTTTAGTACCTACGATTCAAATGTGTTTACTAAAACTTATTACTTAATAAAACTTAGAAACGACTTCGCCTTTGATTAACTTTTGTCTGTAAAAAGATACTAAAATGTGTATTGAAATAAGAAATGTTGAAGAAGTTTAATTCTGTTATTCAAATTAATTATAAGAATCAACTATAAATATCTGTGGAAATAATGATAATTTTTCAAAACATCGAATAGTTCATATTACGGCTAGTTCACGCTCCAGATGTCGTGTTCAAAAGCCACGTTCGAACACAATGATGGAATTGTAACAACCACCATTTAAACCTATATATCTAATGGCTAATTCTTGTAACACTTATGTAACGTCCACACAGTAACTACAATTGTTACCGTAGTATTATTAAGAACAATTATAGCTAAAGTCCACATAAAGTAGACGGGACTAGGCACGTGTATTGCGCAGCTATTGATTCTAACATTCAGCATAATTTGCATGTCTGTCTACTGAATAAAGCTAGTTCTATACTATGAAGTAAGTCCGAAAAATTAAGATGTTAATAATGACTCATTGAGATTATGTTAATAACCGCAGAAATACATAAACTACAGAAATAGTTAACACTCTTCTCCAAAACAAATGACAAAAAAATAGTTTCCAAAACAGAATCTACAAACAAAAATTCCCCTAGTAAAGTATTCTGAGAAATTGAAATGTATTGCATTTGAAATCGTAAGTCGTAAATGTTTTTTGTGACCGCGACTCAACAAAACAAAATGGTTGTCAGTGCAAATTAATAGCACTCGTAAAGGCTGTGCATAATAGAGATCACACTGCTGCGCCGTGCGGTGCTCCCGCGCATGGGACACAACGTGATTTATGCATTTCTAATCGCGCATGTGCCGTGCCGCTTGCTCAGTTATACAACCAAGTGTGCCTTAGTCAATAATAGCTGCGTTGCCATGCAGTACATGCGGAAAACTTCATGAAACTACACTAATATTTGTATGATTTATGTTGCAAGGTTCAAAGTCACTACTGTTCGATATTTGTGTGAAATTTTGAAACTTTACGTCTTTTAGACGTGCTGTTATATCAAGGTCTTTGTCTTTATGTGCTGTCTCCTAGTTTTTGTTTGTTAGTACGCTACCTTTGTTTGTCTAGACTCTAGACTAGTTGCTATAGCTATGTACGCGGTATTTACTTCAGATGAATATGCTTATATGTTAGAGACGTAATTGCCTGTCTGCCATCTTAAATTATGTATTGATTAAATACTAAGCTCGTCAACAAATGTATAAATCTCTATTATATTTGAATGAAACAAATCGCCTTACATTCTGAGTCTGGCAGGTGGCCCGTTCACTGAGCATGTTTACTACGTGAATCAAACCGATTGTCACATCCACGTGTTTTTATTGTGTCCTCACAAATCCCCTCTCAATGTTTACTATAATATTTTATATTGACCGTGTTCCATCTCTGTAGTGTATTTGTAAAGGAGAATTCTGAGAAAATTTAAATGAGTTGTAAATTATACAGGGCGATACTGCCACATTTTAAACTGTTCCGTCGCAATAACGCACTTTGCAGAAGATAAAAGCAACACTAGAATCATATCTCAGTCGCACACCTGCAGCAATTAGTGTCCACTATACTTGACATCTACTAACATTACACCTATTTCTGTTCCAGGTAAGGCAATGTCTTCTAAACGGGTGACATCTTTCTCCAAAAGAAGGTAAGTATCTACGTCAGCAATGGTGATCGATCAAAAGACGTCCACACGCTGATCCAATCCTGAGAAGAGTCGGCCAGGCCGATGTTCTACTTTCGCTAAAACCTCCCAACATATCGTTTCATGTCAAATTTGTCCACACCTTTGTCTGAAAACTGTTTTTTAAGCAAATGAGCCTGCCCTCTGAGCGAACGGCAAACACACACGGTCATCCACCCCGGCAATGGTTACTTAATGTCCGACTATTAGTCATACGGCTTAAAGCAAATATTGTGTTAGTGCTCGACTCACCGCACCATCGTATGATTTGACTGAAAACCGCAAACAAATGGTCACACTCCAGTTTGCCGATGTATGTTTAATTATTTAGTCACTATTGTTACGTCATGGATGGGTGATCTTGTCCTTCGGGTGCGTCAGGACTGAATTAAGCATTAGCAACTTGAATATGACGTCAGCAAATATTATGTCATCACTGAAAGTTTATGTGACATCAATTCAATTCGAAGCAGGGATAACGTTTCGTGGTCGTACGCATCCATATAAAGAGCACCGCGTTCGTCAGGTAGGGGGAAGTGTCCCGTTAGAATATAACACGCCGAATCAACTCTCAGATCTGAAATAGATTGTTTTTACGCCATATCCGGGCACCATGCCAACAGCCACCTGAAGCCGCACTATAAGGTTTTGGCACATAATTAAATTTTTATCAACTAGTCTCGCGTTTGAGTCATTTCTGACTGGCATACGGTGTTCCATTTCAGAGAAATTTATTCAATATAAGCATTGTGTCTAATCAGACAATCTTGTAGTATTTTATTGCCTACTAGGCGCGATTTGAAATGTAGCAAAGTATACAAACAAAACACTTATTTGTCAATATTTCCCTACTTAATTTATTTTACAATTCTTTTGAATAATTACCTGACAAAGATTCGCAATGACAAATAAGCAACATAAATAGCCGCTGATTTATTACATTTCAAAAAGGTAATTTTTCAAATATCAGCACATTCTAGCAACTCATCAATATTGTAATGAGTAATGAATGTTTTACAATTACGGTCCGTGCATTAGGTAATGTGAACGACACGCCACAATGGCCGATTGTGATGGTATCGTGGTGTCGCTCATTACCACAGCACTATCTTCGCGACGCTGATCTCCAGCTAAGATACCGCTCGATAGCGATCAATGGTTTTATTGTTCCAACACTCGTGCTTTGAATTTACCCCTTTGACACTGACGTCATCCCATTAGTTGTAAGGAGTGTACATCAATTAACTTGGGCAAGGCCCCTGCTATTGTTTATCTTAGCTTTCAATACGTACATTGTCAGGCCAACGTAATTACTTTAAATCGCGCCGTAGTTCTTTCTCAAGAATCAGTTAAGAGAAACAAGATTGATTCAGTATTTTCTTTATTTCTTGCTCTAAAAAACTCTGCAATCTTTTGCTTACCTCATTTATTTGTCGACACACCTATTAGATAAACGCAATTAAAGCTAATATACTGCATTTATAAAATCTAGGTCGTATTTAAAATATTTTGTTGAAATAAAAACAATTTAGCGGCTCTCAGTGGGATCGCTTATCTAGTTGATGATAGATAACCTCTACTTTAGACAGGGTTAGTATTCAATAGATCCCCGATGTCAGCCATCTTTGTGTAACCAGTTATCACTGTTTATCCGGCGTGTGTTTACATTTACATGTTGCCTCTGATAACGGTAATGAAGCACGAGATTAGACACAATTTTAAAATATAAAATAATGTGAGAATTTATTAAATGATGACCACGTCATGTTTATTTCAAACTTCATGAAAAATAAGAATGCTTTCTGTCAGTTTAATTTTGGATTAAATATTTTATTTTTTACATCATTCATATGTCTGAGAAAAATCTGAAGTTGTGCCAAATTAATTATACTGAATCAAAGGCATTGACTTCCGAAAGCCGTTCGCAAAATGGCAATATTAAATTCTTTTTGAAGTCATTCTTACCTTGGAAACATTATTTGAACAATGCCATTTAAATATGCAGCACGTGTTGAAAATAATGCCAAGAGAAATTCAATAATTTAAAGACTATTTACGTCATGCTGTATACTTATTTGTATTCAGTTAATCTTATAACATAAAATATCTGTTGAAAAAGTCCTGCCGGTAGAGTATTTTGAAACCGTTACGTAAAAGTTTTACTTGAAGTGTTTAGACACAGTGTTGAGTGCAGCTTGTTATAAATGAAAAGTGCGCATTATGCAGTTGGCCTACTTGGTCTAGCAGTAATGCTTGGTAACTGCCACTCTGCTACTGTCCGATGTTTCCGGGTCAAACGCATGTTCTACATGCTGCAGATAAACGCAACTCGTTTTTATAATTACTGAAAAAAAAGCTAAAAGATATTAGCTGAGAAATACGCGTAGATCCGCTAACACACAACCCTACAGTACAATTTCACAAAAGAGCTATTAATCAGGTCCCACAATTAGTCACGAGGAGAGTCTCCAGGTTAATTATAATAAATCCGCCAACAGCTAAGCTTACTATAATTCACCGCACCGCTACGTTGTAACGCGATTGTCTCGATAAAGGTCACAATCAACGTTTCTAGATGCAGCCGTTGTCTCCCAGCCAACATATAACGTCAAATCAATCTTATCAATGTCTCTGAAGCGCGGACCTAAGCGGATATGCTGTGAAAACGGGTCTTAGGTCACCTAACAGCACGTGTCTCATTGACGTCAATCAACACACATCGCGATAGCTTTCTAACACGCCTATCCCTATTTAATGCTTTATTAACTAGAAAGCTGTCCATATTACTCCAAAGTTCTCCATCAGGCGCACGTGGTTACAAAAGATAAATATTTAGGAGCCCATCAACATATTTATCAAGTCTATCGCTAATGTGTGTCCCCCATTGCTATCACAATATTGAGCGCGTACCGATAACCTACATCTCGAGCACGAGTTGTTTACTCCATAGTACCTAATTGTCCAAATTCGATTACGTCAGCGGTGGCTGACTTGCTGCCCACGCCTATTGTCCGCACAAATTCATCGAGTCTCGATTAAGTATCTTATTTATTGCACAACTGATCGCTTGCCCAAATAGACATTTTGCAACTTGTTTTGATACTTATCTATTTTCCGTAAAAGGATGCTGACAATATTTAACTGTGCGACCTCACCGATGTTTCTGTTTGTAAGCCCTTATGGTAAAACTGCTAACAGTTTTGTTTACTTGTATCCATGTTTCTAATGCTTGCGTAATTAACGATAACTGCTTCGTGCCCTTCTGTATTTAGTGCCGTAGGCCATCGTTCATTATGCCATATGTTGTTTGGTAAGTTTTCGTTTGCTTCTTTTTGTAATCTCGGTAGACACTATTTACGTACGCTGATAAAGTAATGCCCCAAATCTTGGAAGTATGTATCACATCGCGTTCAGCGAATATTATGCAAAGTTTACATAAGTCTAAGATAATGTTGTTGACTTTTGTCCAGATTTCAGTTGATAATGACTCACATGGAGCGTGGCCTGTTAAAATCTAGTTGTTTATGTCGCTGCCGTGTTGTGTAACACAAATGCATCTTGTGATTTATGCACTCTGGAGATAACTCAGACGTTGAGCACTTAGTAACTGCTTTTCTGGTATTACGACTCAAATTACTAGCTTAAAAATATAGACTATGAGTAGTTCATTTGTGTCTAAAAATATCCTGTGTTGCAGCTTATGTAAAAGTTCCAAAAAAGACTGCGTAGGCTAGGTGTCATCTTTTTATAAATGCTTATTCCTACTTTATTTTTGTAATTTTACCAGAAATGCAAGTCTTCTTCCGAGTATATTCGTATCATCAAGTAGATTGTGTTCTTCACTGTTAACGTGATCGAACGCGAATACGGATCCGATTAAATGTTCTTAACCTAGTTGAAAGTAAGTTTCATTGTAAGGCTTCCCACCTTTACTCCTACATTAATTCTTGACCAATACGGCATGTCTACACATTTATATTTACGTGCTCTAGTCCATATGGAAATGTTATAGTTTATGTCACTACTTATGTAAATTAAATTCATAATGGCGAAGAAAACAATAAGCGCTTTAATATAGAACATTCTGCTCTACGCTTTTGTTTTAAAAAATCTCTATACTTATGACAATGATGTCACGAATTATGATGTCATTGAACTTAGTACCGTCATCACTTGTTTTGGCTTGATGCAAATGTGGTGACACCCTTGGGAGCCATCTGGAATTAAAAACATCATGCTTAGCACATAATAATATCACGTTAGTATGACTAATTAAATTAATTAGATACAAATGTAAATTGTGTTGTTGTTTTAGAACATTAATCAAGTATACAACAGTTTTACATGACCTGTCCTTCAGACAACATTGTACCGAAAAAAATAAAGGCTTATGTTTAACTGATCACCAGATATAGTAACAAATAGCAGACAAAAATAGTAAATGATCACCAAAATGAAACTCGCATTTTAATGTAAAACTACAACCAAAGTTTTAACACTTTGCTATCCTATTTAAGTGAAATTACTCCAAAATAAGTCATGCGTAAGCCAAAAATAGTAAATGATCACCAAAATTAAACCACCATTTTAAAGTAAGATTACAACCAAAGTTTTTAAATTCTGCTATCCTATTTAAGCAAAATAAGTCCAAATAAATCATTGTTATCCCAAAAGTAGTAAATGATCACCAAAAGTAGTAAATGATCATCAATATTATACCAGCGTTTTAATATAAAATGATAATCAAAGTTTTTACATCTTGCTATCCTGTTTAAGTAAACTGACTCCAAAAAAATCAGTTCGGCCTGATACAATAAATGTAATAACATTATGGGGACCCTTTTCTTGCACTAGGGTGGAAAATTGTCTATTGCATGCCTCTAAACAGTGCGATAAGAGTGTGTTTTCGAGAGAGTGTATTGAGAAACACATTTTTCTTCTTCTTTCTCCTGCCCTGTTCCCAATTTTACTTGGGGTCGGCGCAATATGTCATTTTCTTCCATTTTACCCTGTCACTCGTCATACTGACACTCACGCATGCATTGCAAGCCGGACACATAACTTAATATGGCATCATAATACTTTATTTGGTAATAAGCCTACATTTTATGGCAATCACAGTGACTTATTTAGGCAAAAATAATACATTAATTTGGTCGTCAAGAGTTGGTGATCATTTACTAAAGGAGAAGGGGACTTCTGGGCCCAGCAGTTAACTACCTGAAATATGTATTAAAAAAACCGTTACATTTTTTTAAATAAAATCACAAAATATGGTACCAGGATTCTACCCAGGAAGAGAGAAAACTTAAATTAAGATAATAAGACTAAATAATCGATTAAATAATGCCTGAAATGCCTGAATTACTAGTAATCTACTGTATTTTTATTCCGGCAACACTTGTTGGTGGCATGCGTCTGTCACTGACTGACAGATGCACTCGTTTGTTTTCTTTCATTCTGAGTGCGCACATATTTTCCTGGTTTTACTATTTAAACCCACGACCTTGGCTTTTCGACGGATCTTGCTACTCTGAATTACCTGGCTCTCGATTTTGGACAACTGTTACGCCTATCGATTGGATATCGACGACATGGATCGCTGTATGAATTGTACGATTGCGCTTGGTCGCAGTAATTCTATTGGAAGAAAAGTCTTGGAGGATGAGGCGATTTTAACAGTTATTCGTCAGTGGCGTGCATCTCAGCCTGTAAGTTTTTACCCATTTTTTACATATTCAAATCGTGCTTTTAGCAAGCCATTTTAACTTCATATCTATCGGTTTATTGGACAGTATTATATTAGATCAATAGTCAATTAGTTAGCTTAAGGTCTCTGCACAGCGGGCGCGGCGCGGCGGGACGGGACGGCGACGCGACGCTGAGCAGTTGTAATGGTCTATTCACACAGCGGGCGTGGCGCGGCGGGACGGGACGGCGACGCGACGCTGAGCAGTTGTAATGTACTAGAGCGACAGTTACCGTCGCGTCGAGCGGGGCGGCTCTGTGTGAAGTCGTCCATAGTATCTAGACGACTACGACTTCACACAGAGCCGTCCCGCTCGTCGCGACGGTAACTATCGCTCTGTGTGAAGTCGTCCATAGTATCTAGTACATTACAACTGCTCAGCGTCGCGTCGCCGTCGCCCGCCCGCTGTGCTTAAATAGACATATATTTTAATCTGTGGAATGTGGAGTTTGATCATTTCTCTTATAAAAGTGAAGGTCACCCTCGAGTCCCGATAAATCAATTTCGGTCTCGGTTGTGACATCGACATTATTGAACATGCACTAGGGTTGAACAAGATTTAAATGGTTATGTTATTTCAGGTAACCAGTGAGAACGTTGTATGCCAAGCATGTTGGGACTTGGCCCAAGATGTGGTTCTTGGAAGACGTGCGATTGATGCACCAACCAAGTTGGCCATTCAAGCGTATGTCTCCGCTGTGGTCGTTCACTCTTAGCCCGGCGGTTCAACCACCTTCTTCGTAATGATTCTGCTCGTGAATCTGCGATATATAATGTGATTAGAGAGTGGATTCTACCACAAACGGTAAGATAGTTTAGTATTATATTTTAAATTATTTAAACTATATCTATACTAATATTATAAAGTGAAAGAGTTTGTTTGGTGCGTTCAACGCACTAATCTCAGAATCTACTAGTCCGACTTTAAAAATCTTGTCTGTTAGATAGCCTATTTATTGAGAATGGTTACATAACATTACGCTACATCCAATAGCAGCGGAGCAGTAAACAAAGATGCTAGTGAAACCGTGAGGTTCAGCTAGTTAAAATAATAAAACATTTATTTGTAAAGCTAACATGATTTAAAACTAGCACTAAATCATAAAAATAAAACACTTAACTGAAAGACAAGGGCACCCGACACAGGTTAGGTTAGGGTTATTTTTTTTTATTACTATCTGGACTACTGTATTATAGTATAATAGTGAATTTTTATTTTTTTGAAGGTGGACGAGGCAAGTCGTATATGCCATTCCTGTTGGATATTAGCAGACAGAGCTGCTGTTCATATGAGTACAGGTCCTTCGACTTCCTCACAAAGTAACCCACCGCCAGCCCAATCATCAGTTGGTGTTTCTGTTGGACAATTGGATGAAAATCATGACAACATTCTACACGAACCTGAGAATGTTTCCATTCAACCAGAACAAAACCAAGGTAATGATGATGTGCATGAACCCTCAGTGGAACTACATTCACCAAGTGCCCCAATTGTGGAACCAGTACAACAGCACCCTGAACCAACAATTGTATTGCCAGATTATATGCGGGCAGTTGAAACAGAGCGACGGTGCTTCATAGAAGGTTGCCAGAGAACTGAACGATATAGAGTTCCTCTAGCAACGAGAAAAATGTTGCTTAATGAGCATAAATATTATGTACCACAAAATAATCGACTTTGTGATATACATTTAGTAATTGAGGCATGGGACTTCCTTGATAGTTTAAGGAGTAATTATTTACAAACATTTACTGCAAGACATATCCAAGATATGTTTACACTAAAAGAAACCCCAAAAGAAAGGTTTTGAATTTTGAAAATATTGATAATATGGACGACCATGTTGTGCATACCTGGATCGGGTTTACTAAAGTTCAGTTCCGTCAATTATTTGATGAGGTTCCACAATTGATAGAAATTCGTAATAGTTCTTCAGTTTTAGCAGCCTATCTTATCAAATTAAGAAGTGGGGACTCAAATGAAAGATTAGCAACATTATTTAAAACATCTAAGAAAACTTTAGCCAAGTGGCTGTGTCAAGCCCGTGACATATTAACTGAACATTTTGTGCCTCGGCACTTAGGTTTAGAACACATCACTAGAGAACAAATAAAAGAAAGGAACTTAGCCATTCCTAGTGCTTTATTTGAAGGAGATTCTAGGCCCATCGCTATATTTGATGGAACTTACTGTTATATTGAAAAAAGCTCTAATTATTTATATCAAAAAAAAACATACAGTTTGCATAAATATAGGAACTTAACCAAACCTTTTTTAATGGTGTGCACAGATGGTTACATCATTGATGTTTTGGGCCCCTATCCAGCTACCACGTCAGACTCAGATATAATGAGACATGAATTTTTAAGTGGAAACCCACTCCAGGATTTTTTCCAAAATGGTGATGTATTTATACTGGATAGGGGTTTCCGAGATTCATTACCTTTGTTAAACCAATGTGGATATAGGACATACGTGCCTGCTACTTTGGCGCAGGGTGAAACACAGCTGTCAACACTTGACGCAAACAAATCGAGGGCAGTCACCATTTGCCGTTGGGTCGTTGAGATTGTGAACGGTAGGTTTAAAAGAGATTTCAAATTATTCAGGCAATGTTATTTTAATACAGCCTCAAGAAGTTTAATAAGAGATTTTAAGGTGGCTGCTGCTCTCATAAATAGGTTTCACCCTCCCATAACCGATAGAATAGACTGTGGGGCTATCATTAATCAGATTAATTTAAATATGAATAGACATAACATATTAGGTGATTTTATTGTTAACAACCAATATAATAGACGTAGGGCTGATTTTGAAACAATAACTATTCATAATGATAATTTAAATGATTTTCCCCAGTTGTCATATGATGAATTAATTCTTGTATGCTTAGGTACATATCAATTAAAGCAGGCACGGTCCTATTTTGGTGAACATTTGCGGGAAATGATGGGTTTATAATAGAAGTGTGCAGGGAGGTAAGCAGCAGCCTTCTTCGACAGCTGTCAGCTTCAAATACTTCTTGGTTATTGCGAGGCCGAATACAATCCCGCCATATAAGTCGCAAAACATATTTTGTTTATATTTTAGTTGATAGCTGTCGAAGAGGACGAGATTCAATATTATCATATTATTGTAATTGTATTGTAGGTAGAAGAACTGTAGGCTGCTGTGCCCATGTAATGTGCATTATATGGTATCTCAGTTGGGCAAGATTCCAAGAAAATATCGTACCCCCTGCACAATTTTTAGATGACATTCTAATAATAATTGAAGATGAATGATAATACATGTTTAATTATTAAGTATATTGGTGTTTTATTTTACTTCCTTCTCCCTTTTTTAGTTTTTAAAAGGTTGGTTCCTGCTGCTTATAGGTTACAGGAAATTGCAAGTAGAAACTTGTCTTCGACTATAGCGAAAGGCCGCGTTTCCACTGACGCGGAGCTGGGCGGAGAGGAGCTTAGCGGTGCACAAATTGACCAATGATTATGCTTGAAATCTCCGCTCCGCTTCAATGGAAACAGTACGAGCGGGGTGGAGCAGAGCTGAGCGAATATTCATACATCGAGGCGGTGCAGAGCGGAGGACAGCGAGCATTGGGGTGCAGAGCGGAGGACAGCGGGGCGGTACGGGCGGTGCGGGCGGGCGGTGCGTGACTCGCGTGCAGTGTGTCTGTAAAAATGCGCGATTCCAAAAGCATGCTCCACTCCGCTCTGCTCCGCTCACTGACCACTCACCGCTCTTCATCGCTCCTCTCCGCTCAGCTGCGCTCCTCTCCGCCCAGCTCCGCTTCAGTGGAAACACTGACCACTTTTCACCGCTCTTCTCCGCTCCTCTCCGCCCAGCTCCGCGTCAGTGGAAACGCGGCCAAAGTCCAGGGCACGCGCCGGTTGCCGCTGCGTAGGGTGATGTCTCGAAGATCTAACAGGTTAGGCTTTCACATGCTTCATGCATAAAACCATTACACAACCGAAGTGATTCAGAAGTATTTCGCAAATTACATAAAAAATACAATGTTATAATATAACCTAACTTTTACTATAATTCAGATAACTTGGTTTCTGGGTAGCCAAAATTCACCAAATTTTTAGTGAAGCCTTGTTATTATATCCTCTTACAAATAAGGCTACTTTGATTCAGTTAACACCTGGGCCCAGGAACCTATGGAGCCATTCCCTTCTCCTTTGGTGGTCGAATACAATTTAAAGTGAAGTCGTGACTAAAATAGCTGGTACTATTACATTTTTAGACTTTATTTTTCTGGTGTTCAGTAGATATTTCTGGTTACAAAACTAAGGGTATCAAAGCATTTTATGGTGGTCATTATATTTGTTCCCAAAAATAAATTTGAAGTAGTAGCATTACGCAATATTTAAAAAACATTGGTCAGTTTTAATAAACGAGCTTAAACTAAGTGGCGTGAATATAATGATAATAAGGAGGACCCACAATCTCGACCACTTCCTTCAGAACCGGTTGGATACAGTAAAATCGTACGAGTGGCACGTAATTAAGATCGCGAGTGACCTCACAGTTATTTGCGAACGTGTGCTCAATTTTGATAATGCTAACCATTGCAATGACCGCTAAACTGGTTCGAAGTCTTGCAGACAATTTAGATAAATCGTCGTCGAATCCAGTCACATTTGACCTACAGTCAGCTTTGTAACTAACTTTATCGTCTTCAATTCTACATCCTTCTTTTATTTTCTGAAACTGGGGCCAGTTTGTCCTTCAGAATTGATTTATTTTGATCAATATTTCTATTTCTCAACATTCGTTGCTTCACTCTTGATTATTTCTTTTTACTTTTTTATGATACAAGCCAATTTATTACCTTAACCTTTCACTGCAAAATCCATATTTAACGCTTTTTAGTTTATATTGAAATTGGTGTCTAGAATAAGATTGCAGTTGGACCAGACTATTGGAATTGCATCACCATTGAATCGCTCAGAATGCGATACCGCTCCTTCGCTGATGTCATGTGCCACATTTCCTACATAATGTGGAAATTACATGCACTGTGGTTAACCGTTATGTTTTTGACTTAGGGAGGAAAAATACACACATACATTTCCTTATCCTGTACAAAGAGAGGAGAGTCATCTCGAATGATTTACGTGGTACAAATTCCTGTAATCATATCTTCACTTTTGTAATGTGTCAATATCTCTATTGTGATTTTCTCATTTAAATACACACTCATATCTCATGTTATTGACCCACCTCTGCTGTTAACACCTTTTTTCTACAACAAAGTACGAAGTAATCCCATTTATTATCGTAAATGTCACAGCACCAATATTGAAACGTGAAATCCATTTGCTGACATGTGAAGAATATTAACCCGCAACACTAGAGCGAGACGCTTATGTATACAAACACATATTAGTACTTACACCCCGATCTTCCGAGAACCGACTGGAATTTTGCCCACTTCAAAATAGAATAGAGATACGAGTTATACGATAAATGCTCATACCTACCGCGGGTGAAGTAAAAAACGTTAAGTGCAAGGAGGTCGTGGCTTACTTAGGTACGCGGATCGGCCGATGTGGTTGAGCAATGATCAACTGACCTATTTGTGCCACGCTACTCGATACATTTTTAAGTCTCATAAGCTTTATGCGTGTGTGTAACTGGTTTTATTGAATGGGTGTCTAGATTATTTTCCTTGTTGCATACGTCATGGTCTGCTTTATTTTGTTTGATATTTAGATTCATATCTAACGTTTTAACTAACTAGTTTATTTCCAATTGATCAACGACAGAACCGATATGTCTTTGCAATTTTATTCTAATAGTTTTGCTTGGTGAAAATGAGATCCACACAAGTAAAACAGAGACATCTAACCACCCTTATAAGGCTAGCTACTTTCAATTTGACTGTTTAGCTACTTTCTATTTATTCTAATTCAACGTCAACGTATGCGTTTCTTATGACACCGCGATTAGCATTCAGTGGCCGACGTGAAGTCTGGGCCGACACATGCAAGGCGTGCATAACGCACTTAAACGATTTCATTGCGCACGCGACGGTTAGCAGATTAAAGGGATTATCTTGATGTTAGCCTTGTTTGCTTGAGGACGAATGCTAGCTTCTGCTGTTAGATGGTAAAAGGTGATATAGCTACTTAAATATTCTTTTGTGTTCAGAATTTTCTTCAAGTTTTTCATTAGTTATTAAAAATATTGCGTATGAACGTAATTGGAAATGTGCCCAAAAGTGCCTTATTAGGCAAGTTTGCTCCTCAGTCGTGTGATTATGTCGATCAAATAACGAACCGGCTATTACTTCGGCAAATTTAATCTATTTCAAAGGACAGCACGATCTCCAACTTGATCACACTTTATTAGTATTTACAAGGCAATTTAAAAGGTTACAATGACTAGTAAACTAGTAATATCCTTGTAGATTTTCGAGTCGGTTACCGCCCCAACATTAATAAGCGTCAATTTCTATGCGAAACCTACATTTACGGAGACTGACCTTTAAAAGTTTAGCAACCGAGTATTTACCTTTGCTTTTATTTTATAAATATTTTCGTTTTGGAATTTTTCTTTTCTTGTTTTCCTGTTGCATGGATAACTAACATTAGAAAAAAGAAAATCGTAACAGGAAAGACTAATTTATATTAGCAAGTATTTTGTACACCTAAACAGTTAAAACATTTTCAAAGACCTATTCTCGATAAATCATTTTTCCTGTTTCTTTGTGTCTATCAGAAGTTTGCCTACCTTATCTCGTTTTCCTCGTATTACGTATCAGAAAAAAAACTGCTCTTACTCAGAAGTCAAAACAAAAGGTGTATTTTTTTAATTACACTTGCACAGCTCTGTGAATTACACATATTGTTAGTTAATCGTCTTCCATTATTCTTTTAATTACTCATTGCTCTGCTGACAAAGTATCCTAGATACATTTTAACACTTGTTGTATGAATCACGTTGTTCTAAAATTTGAAGCGTATCGTCACCGTGCACACGGCAACTGATGCAATAGGCCAGCCCTGTGTTTCCACATTAATTATAATGTCTTTGAAACAAAACTGTCATACTTACTTGTCTTTTCCATGTGACATATTTATTCAGTGTAATCGATCTAATGTGACAAAAATCCATTTCTAACTTTTAAGTTAAGAAAAGTCGTTGTCACTGAAGCTGGGTAATGGTAGTACCCACCCTACATGACTTTTATATGGAACTGTATAATTTGATCACAATGTCAAATTATAAATAAAGCTGTCCACTAAAAAAAACTTCGAAAAAAAATAGTTAATCAATAGTCCAATCATACATCAGAGGCCACAATTAACACAAACATTATTTCATTCATGGTCGGTAATTTGTAAATGTTGCGCTGAACATTTTGTTAATTAATTACTTTCAAAATGTCACCATTGTAAACGAATTCCAGTGTCAAGATTTTCAGACTGAATATAACATTTCATGTGAATGACCGAATACGACCGAATATGAAACGTCATATAAATTACCTTATCGTTTCAAAAACGAAAGGTTTTTTAAATTTACGGATTGGCGAGATTTTCAAATTATGTGCATAATTACTTTGCTAAATTCTGCAGTATTGGTTTAATGAACCTTAACCTGCAACGGAAAGTTTATAGAATTGAATTGAAAGTAAGGAAATTGATTAACGACCATGAATCTTCTTTGATTTTTTTGTGAATAGATTTCTAGATTTTTTAATTAGTTGAGAGATACCACCATCCATCAAGAATATGTCTAAATTATTGACCAATTCATTAATGTCAAATATCTGACTTGCTAATGTTAAGGCTACCGAAAATATTGCTAACATTGATCATCATAAAATTGCGTTTTGTGCTCTGTCGCGTTACGTCACCCGCTTCAACTCACACAAGAGTTTTTATATCCACGCCATGGTCGGCAATCTGTCTCTGTCTAGCACTTTATTCAAGTATATCTGTCTATCTCTCTCTCGTGCTGGCGGCGACAAGCAGTCTGGGCCTTTCTGGCGGACACTGCGTAGCAAACAAAACCCTAGGTCACGGGCACTGGACACATTTTCGTACAAAGCTGTGTCTGAATAAGTTTTCGTGTAGTACTCCCTCGCGATTGTATCCAACTTGTTTGGATTGTTTAGCCTTCAGGTGGAATACTAAATTCAGACTTCTGGCGTGTCTTCTTTTAGTTAATATTTAGGTTTTACATACAGTTACCGAGCTTATCTACCATTTTTATTCTCCTAATTGTGTTTTATCTTTACATAAACATTGGACTGTTCAATCTTCGAGGAACTCCAATTTCGGCCAGGAAATTGTATGTCACTCATTTGCGTAAACAAGAATATCTTATTTTGCATACGATAAAAACGAGTTAAGGAGAAATTTTATATTTGTACAACTCCACCGTTCCGCTCGCTAAATATAAGAATTGAAGGTCAGGGATACATTACCAAAGGTATTTACTGAAAAACAAAGGCAACATGAAAACTCAACAGTACAATGAACGTGCTCCACTCCCTTACTCATTGTTATTAATACCGAAATCTGATAGGCCGAAATCTTGACAGTCGTGCGTGCCAACTAATACATTAGCATCTCATTGGAGATAGCATCGTGCCAAAACATCGTTTGGAGTGACGGACAAACGGGACTGCTTAGAATTTCGCTCCACTGAATGACAAATTGAAAATATGTCTGTCTCTATTCCGTATGATATCAAGCGTACATAAAAAATGTACAGAAAGATTTCTATCACTTGTCACATAATCCATCAAACACCAGTTGCAAATCTGGTTTCTTTTAATTGGTTTGTGATCAGGTATATCGCAATGAGGTTATATAATCACTCTCAGTATGCAAATAACGTGTCTGACAGGTTAAAATTGTCATTGAGGAAAACATGGGGTTCAATAGTGAAATTATCTAAAATAAACTTCATAATTATAGCAGTTTCCACAGCTAGCTAGATTTACGTTCCGTTTGCCTAAACCTAAAACTGTTTTGGTTTGCTCGTCATGCTTTCTTTACAGAAACTCAGTACAGTTATTAGAAAGAAGACTTGCGGTACTTTCGCAGATTGCCATGGCTAATTTTTTGTCTGTGCTCTTTAAGTTTTTACCCTTTTTCTAGCTCTTTTATCGGTCACTCTAAGATGAACGGTAAAATCAACAATTGCAAATTTATTAAAGCAGTTATAGCCGGTTGTGGCTTTAATAGACTTTGCAAGAGATATAATAAATTCAAGAAATTGGGGAAACTATCAAAGGCCTGCTAAACACGTAATATTATTTATAGCGTCCGCAACCACCGCGTTGATTTCCGACAGAGCTGCACTGACATTGCGGTGGTCTTTATAGTTTGTTGTGCTTCAGTTTTTATGGATTCCCTTAAATAACGATCGACTCACACAGGTTGTTTTATGGTCGTCCATTTTTATGACCGTTTTATTATTGCTATCGATGTCTATTGCTATGATTGATATGCTTCCATCGTATGGCGCTTCTTTAACGATATATTTATTGCTTCATGCACTATTTATTTAGAATTCAGCTCTTCATAAATTTCAGCTCCATTGATGATACTATCTACGTCACTTTCTGTCATTTCTCACGTCAGTGGCCAGTTCTTTAAGCCACGTGGCACCACCCTCTTCCCAGAATGACCGCTAGCGTCAATGATTGCCGTGTTGATTGACGGATGTCTTCCTGCCAGTTACTTCGTTAGCATCATTATCATTGTATTACCAACCTTAACACTTCAGCATAAGCCTAGTTTGGGCCTGATGATCAACAATGTAGCGGCACTTTTCACGGCTGCGATCTATTTGGCCTCTGCAAGCTTTGGTATAGCTGAAGAGCCAAAACCGATCATCGACTTCTACGAGTTCTATTATTAGATGAATGTTACACTGGAAAACTGTTCCCGTGTGTGTGGTATTGTCAAAACTATGTTTACTATTTGCACTTTGAAACTTGGCCCGTCAGCCGAGCGTCGTGCCATTAACTAAAACGTTGATGAAGTCATCATTTGCTAGGGTGTACTGCGCATTGTATTTTTAACTAATTCGATAACTGGGTTTTGGTTGACATAAAGAACAAAAGTGTTTTTGGCAGATCGGGTTTGTTAGTTTAAGAGGGATTTTTGTGGGATATCTCAATCCATTTCAGTCAATGGATGCATTAACATGCATTAATAACAATATATCCAATTCTAATCTTCATATGGAAGAACAAGTATTCATAATTAAAGCTAATTATCATAATTTAGACTTATAGCTGTATCCATACAAACTCCACGTTATTATAAATACATGTAGCGGTATATGTATAAGTTATTTAAATGCAAACGAAGCATTGTAAGCACCATCTGTCGAGCACGAACAAAAAGCAATTCATCTCACATTAACGTTTACCAAGTACCCACAAAAAATAATGACATCACTCTTTATTTTGACTCGAGTAAAGTTGTATACCATTTAAATGCGGTCAACGAGTACTCGTACTTAGCAACAAATGTACGTATTTATCGATAAATCTAAGACTACAGTTAACCTTGCAATTGTTCTGACCCAAAAAACCTAATGAAAGCTCTAGCAAATAGCGGTAGGCGTCGATTTGATAGCAAACGAAGCTGTATCAATCAACTCGTACAACGGAAATTGATGTCACAGAACAGCTAGTTTGTAGGCAGTATCAATTTTTGATCATGTTCAAGACAATAGGCCATTTGTACTCCTATAATTATCCAAAACAATCAAACAAATCACTCAAATGTAAAAAACTGGTCCTTGACAATTTTATCTACGTGCTAGTCGGGTCACGTTTATAACTCCATCGTTGATTCTAGAGACACTCAGAGGACAAGTTATGCACGTAACTCATTTAAATCAGTTCGCGGAATCTTAAGCCAGGCGTAGTTATAAACATAACGCAATTTTCTTATAATTTAAAATCTGCATCGTCACTAAGTTCTGCAATTTTGTAACAGTACTTGGCAGTGCGCTTGACACCTTTCCATTACTGTTTTTACTTTGCTTTCAATAGAAAATGGACCACGTTCCAAGTGACCTACGTTGTACGAAGAAAAAACCAAGTTGGGCGAACCATTTCATCGTTCACGCATTCACCAACATGCGCAATTTCATCCTGCGAGTTTTTGTGCGAAGTTTTTTTATTCGCCTCTCGCACAACACTGGAACGAAACAGAATAAACAGGTCTGTTTTTGTATAAGATTTTTCATGGCGAAGATTCGGCTTTAAGTCCACGTCACGCTATGATGGAAGCGTTTTAAATTACGGCCTACAGGCTTTTTTATACATGAATGTACTCGCTTGTATCTACGTTGTGAAAATAAAGAGTGAAATAAACTGTACTACTATTTAATTCATGAGTTCAAAGAAATTAGTAATTATTTTGTTGTTTTCTTCCCGACATTTGCATTTCAAAAGTGTTTCTTCGAACACTTTATTATTGTCAGCCTTTCGTACAGTTCTCATTTCTTAACTTGAAACCATTGTTAACTTTGCTACAATTTTAATTCTTTTAACGTCATTATCAACAAACTCAGTGTCAGACTATTTCGTTTGAACATTAGTTGACTGTCTTTGTTATTGTTTCGATTACATTGTCTCTAAATATATACTTGAATTTGTAATTTATGCTAACTACGTCTGTTTCCGTCACGGTTATATTTAGTAGCACTTCCTCACTTGTTAACAACACTTTTTAATTCACGGAATAAGTGTGCTTTGAGCTCATTACCTTTAATTTGCATATAAAGTGGGGCTCCATGTTTAAAGCCACCCTCAACTGGCCCTCTGGTGGAACACTCAACATCCAACTTTAATTAAAAATCATTTTACTTGTTACATTATTAATTAGATTCAGCAAACTTTCCTTGTTGTCTAGACATTACACAAGAATGATTGCCATGCATATGCAGCGTATGGGTTTCTGAATGCAAAGGGCTGTGCTGCAATTAATTGTAGATGTCTAGAAAAACCAGTTGCTTTGATTACATATGAATGAGGGGACGACTCGTGCGTTTAGTATAATACATACAAATAAACACCTGACAAGAATGCCCTTGTGTTAATTAACGGCTAAGTTATTTGTGTCTGTTTGTTTGAGAATTATTGACTTCGAAAATTCTCGATCATATTCCAAATAAGATAATGTTGGGTGGTATATTTGTATTGCTTATTATTTGACAATACAATATCCCACTTATGGGGCCTATCAATGGATCATTTAACACAATGCGTGCAAATTTGATCGCGATAAAATCAATGAACCGGTGAATAGTTGCGTGTAATCCGACGCCCGTGGCAGTGAACTTCAGTGTTCGTTTGAATAAGAACAATGCTATTCTAATACGCATTAACACTTATAATTTTAATATTCGCAACAGTTACTGATAAACCATCTCCTTTCGCCGGCGTAGTGCCCGGCATAACAACAATAGCTGGCCGCTTCTAACTTCGGCGATGATGTCAGCTTTCCTTTAATGACCGCGCGAATCGCCTGCAGCATTTCACGAGCGTAAACAACTCGGAGATTTTTTCTCTCTTTTACACAAATTCATACCGATGATTACCTGTACCATCAAACGTCGAAGTAAATAACGAGTTTGTATAAGAACGTTTAATTGGCCTCGTTACATGTTTTCTATTGTTTGTGCAAACATCGTGCTGTTTTACAGCTGATATTATTCCTTGCTATATAGTGTGAGTTTACATATTGAAATAACTTCGCATAGGTACCCATATCGTGTAACAAAACCGGTTGTTTTGCAATTCAGCACGCATGCGCGTTCTCTCCCAAAACCGAGCCCGTCTGGCCCTTGAGATCCCCGAAACCAATTATTAACATAATGCCCCTTCATAAGCATTATTTGGAGAACGAAGTCCATCACGAAAATGATTGAAATTACTTCCAACTTTGGCCTTTTGTTTCCTCTTCAAAGGATTTTATACCCAGACATTCGGCAAAGCCAAACTTAAGAAAACGCTGAACATGGGTCAATTAGAGATGTACAAAGACATCTACATCATTAAACATCTGAAACGGAATTTTGTAAGTTGTAGGCACGTAACGTCTGCACGCAATAAATTAATCCTGTGAAAGCACTGGACTAGCATCAAATAACGAGAGGTTATTCAAGGTTGCAAGATTTAGAAACGCACCAGGAAGCACCGGTGTCAGATCGTGCAGGAAACACGTGGTCATCGGTTTCTCCAATCGTCAGTCGGCCATAATTTTGTTTTATTACTTCCCACCATGGTTTTCGTTTGCGATTTCTATCGTATATGTATAATGTATATCCTTAACAACAAAGGTGCTCTTTAAATTATTAGTTAAAAAAATAAATCTCTTAACCTACTCAACTGTCGAGGAATATTTCGTAGAGCTTTTATTTTGAAATTCTATTTTCGTTCCTATTAAAAAACTTAAGGCCAATCTACGAGCATTCACTATTGAAAATTCAAATGCCAGCGTCCAAAGCTAAATTACCTTCAATCTGTACTTCAACATGTAATAGGGAGGAAAGCGCTTTGAAATGACCCTGCCTCGGTCGGTTAGGCAAGGATAAATTGAATGAACTTTTTGTGTCTGGCACTCTCAAAGTGAATACTTTATTTCTTTTTGGAAACTGCATGTTATATTTCATGCTAATGGCTCACTGTTATAATAAGGCTGTCCAGCTTAATTACGAGTCTTCTTTGTCTGTGTCCACTAACGTTTATGGGATGATATTTACTCATGTTATTGCCATTGAAGAAACGTACTTAAATATTTTTCTTTGTATACCTCTATAATAAATATCGTATGTATTAGATGTTCGACTTAGGCATGTCCCGCCACAAAATTACACTCCGTCTGAAAATATAAATTGTTTTCGATTGAATAGTAATTACAGTTAGCGCATGAAACGCTTGCAACTCACAAATTACTGGTTGTTGGAGGTGCGCGCTTTGCGGCGTGATGTGCCCCTCACGATGGTACCTCTAGACACGTTAATTTGTATAATCACTTGATGCAAAACGTTAAACTTTGTTACTAACCTTCAATTGCTGTACTTGCCTAATTCCCACCTAACAACTGGAATTAATGTATCGAATTTTCTTCGAGAACATTCGAGAAACGGTTCGCTAAAACATTTAAAGTATAGCAACCATAAAAAGTCGACCGAACGACATTGGTTTCTCAAATGAAAGTTGTTGTACTGTCGTGTACCACAGACAGTGTTATAGTTAATTAAATTCATAGTTCTTAAACCTCTGATAAAAGAGCGAAGGTCACGGATTCAATTTTTGAGAATGAGTTGCAGATTCTGATTTAAATTGCTTGGACTTTGTGATTGATATGCACATTCTCTCTCTGGTAAAATTTCTGAATACATAGTGATGATAAAATCAAAATAGTATCTCTGAATGAAAGAGATATTAATTTTAGTTACTGTCCAAAGTACGTGTCTAAAATTGTCATACTCTTTTTGTGACGGGAGTTAGTACAATGCAAACACAGTAATCTTGCCGCCGTGATATATACGATTATTGGAGCAATAATTTCTACCTAAACATACCTGTTGAAGACGTCAAGAGGTTCTAGAAAATGTTGCCAAAAACAGTGTGACGCTATTGGCAATTTTAGACCATACATTTTCAAAGCGCTATTTCACAAATAGCACCAACATCTGTAAATTTTAATTATTAGTACATATTCAAAAGCATCTTATTATGGCTGACAATTGTTTAAAACAACGCCACGGAAATAGCTGATATTTCATTTGAATTTTACTTTGTGAGATGAGTCGTTTTATTCTTTTGTCGTCTCCTGCGTAGTCTCGCAAAATTCTTCATTTTGCATTACTGAAATAGTCTGCAAGTTCTGCAACATTGTTGACAAAACTTGTGAGAGCTTTATGGCTCTTTCCTTAAAGCAAATATTTATGTTAACCTCTTTGTGTTAGAGGATAGATCCTTACTGTGACGATGTGTGAATTCGTTAGCTTACAGGCAATAAACAGCTCTTACAAAGTACTTTCATCATAAATACAATTCCGGGTTTTACTGAAATCTATTCAAGTTCGCCAGTCGTCTTATTTGTTTAGCAACAAATGCATTTCAACTGCAATCGTTGGTACATATTGCGTAAGTTCATCACAATGATTGTAAATTGTGTATAGTCACTGCAGCCTTTATTAATTATTATTTGCTATAGTATCGTTTATGTTACAAGATTTATTTTTTTGTTGCAGGTATAATTTAATGTATAATTACTGCCGCTTTCTGGTTTGCTGTCGTGAAGGTAATCCACTATATGTTTTATCGTTAGACGTGGCAACAGACCCAGTTATATTGACCGACATGCACATAATATTTCAACAAACCAGTTCATAATAAATATTGAACTTTAATGCTCTATTAATTAAATGCTACATTGCCAACAATATTATTTATTGTCACACAACAGCTGGAGATAGGATTGCTTCGAAGAACAACGATAGATTTAAAAGAATCGAGGTTTATTAGTTAGGCATGGACTCGTTTATTTTAATTGCAGCTTCCTCTAATCTAAGGTTTAAAGTTACGGTCGTAATAGACAGTGACATACATTCTCCACGCTGTTGTATTCTTGGAAACACAGATTTATCTCTTTATTCACGTGTTAATAACCTGTTCGGGACAAATAACTTGGAATAATTTTAGCGAAGAAAATGGTGCTCATTTTGCGCGAGCATTGATCAAAGCGGCTGGAGTGGCTGGTTTTCAAAGTGACGCTTATACTAATTGGTCAGATTACAGAGGTCGCTTTGTCGTGCGACTGTCGCACGGTTGTTGCGCGACGCCGACCGTGACAACAACGCGATGCCGACAAGTTTGCGGAAACTCCTATACTGTAGAACAAATCTTGTTTACTTTGATTAGTGCCTAACGTATAAAATCTTTGGTCAATGTCATTCAGTTTATTGACCTCGGGATATCCTCAACAATATTTGTTATGGATGTAATCTTATATTTTAAATAAACAACGTGTTTGCGAGCTGTTGCCATAATGACTCATTACTCATAGAGTACGCCATGATTATCAATGAAAGATTAAATCTTAATGATGCAAGTCACCATGCAGCTGCAGTATCGTTAAAATTGTGCAAAGTGCAATACGTAACTTCTACGAAGTAATCGTTAATTTCACTCCCGGGTTATCCCTACACCCAATTAACTCAGTATTAATTCTTGCCAAATGTGATGTCATCCGAGCGCTTTGTTTAATTTAAGATATATTTTTCCCCTTGGCAATCTAAATGTTGTTCTTTAGTTCTTAGAAAAATAACTAGAGACTTCGGCCATGGTTAGTCTATGACCGAGGACCAAAGTTAGTTATTTTCTCGAAATAGCAGAGCAACTGTTGCGAATTGTAACTAATGACTACAATGTCTTGGGGCGATTGCAAGAGTGCAACTGTATGATAAATTGTTAACCAACCTGATCGTTTATTCTTGACGTGCAGGTATATCATTCTCTAAGCAAATGGCGAGCTAAAATTTAACTAAGTGTATGTTATTATTTTGTTGATGTATTCTCAGAAATGTTTCATTTACGCCTTAATAGCTGCAGCTGTTGTAAGCGGGTTTTTTTGAAGAATCAATTTCGTGCTTTCAGTACGTAATTAAGTTCTTCAAGGTCGGGCGTAGAAGATTTTTAAACTATTATCTAAACAATTTTGATATTGAAGAACTTCGTAGAATTAATATTAGGTGTAACAGTACTAGAAATGGCGATGCGGCGCATTGTTTTAATTGTAGTTGTAACATAAGTATGGCGTGAGAAATTCACCCACTGGCCGCAGCAGGTTCTCACGGGCAATCCCCGTACTGCACGCGAACCACAGCCGACCCTTTGACTATCTGCCGCAGATTTTTGTGGCCAAATGATTAACTGACTTTTGTGGTTGAAACACGTAACCAGTCCATAACAGTAGTGGCCAGATTTTCAATTAATTTACTAGCATGAGTTACCGAGCGAGTTAACATCGACGGAATATTATATCGTAATAAAAATACAATGTTTTCATATCTCTTCGGCACTTTTTTATCCCATAGAATATAAACTCTTGCGGTTTTTACACGCTTGCTTAATATCATCTACCTACATGTGTTGAAGTTTTCCTAGCAATTTATACCCTTTGCGGTCATTATAAATTTTGATTCGTCATACAGTATTTTCCTTATTTACCATTACTTCTCGGAATGCCTCGTGAACTTCACATGAGGTGATTGCTAACCTTTTCTTTAACAGTTTAATAGTTAAATTATTATTTTAAACCTTGAAGATTATCATACTGGCCTGAGTAAGGAAGGTTTGCCCTCCAGCCAGTTCTTGGTAAGTGAAATCGGCTACCATAGTCCCCCATGCGTTATCTATATTTACATTTAGAGACTATCAGATTAATTGCTACATGCTAGTGTACGTTAACGAAGTGTACCGATATTGCTAACTGTGTGTGGGCAACTTACATTGCCTGATTAATGGCTATTCTAAAGTCATTTAATCTTATCAGCTTCAGCAATTTGACAAAAATAGTATTTATCTTCACATCGTAATTGTACCTATATTTACTTATCATTTTGTTGACTTTGCATACTTAAATAAAGGAATTTTTATTCAAACACTAGCAATTAATGATAAGATTCGATAAAGTACGATCGATATAGATAAAGACATACCGATAGATCTCTAGGATAACAAAGCAGAAGTGACCACAAAAATTAAATCATCAGATAGCAACAAATCGTTGTCCCCGCTAGTGCAATTTATAATCGATTCATGTTGAATTATGCAATACATAGTGTACGCTTATTGTATCGTAATCGGACACCTCACGATGCGATGTCGGCTGATAAGGTGACAAACGGTGAATCGCATTCTTTCCCAGCGAAGGTACAGCTCAGCACAGCCGTCTCAGGTCACAGGCAGTATCACGTGACCACGAATATAGACCCGTTATTAAAATCTAAAATCGTAGCAATGTTGATTAACAACCGTTTGTTTGTTACGGCAGAATCGAAAACTTTATTAGCAGGAACAGGGAAATGAAACGGCTCAACTGCTGTGCCCACGTGCGCAAACATGCTCCTGTATTTTCTCGAGTCTTGAGGTGTTCAAGTGAATGCATTTCCAATGTTCACCATAAAACGCACACGATATTAGGCAACAAATAATTTCTATCACATAAATTATGTCTATCACTACATTTCAAACGTCTTTCAGCTTGAATTTAATTAGCAGCAGAATCAGATTTTATCAAATTCTTCCGGGTTACACAGATTTTTCTGAAGAGCTTTTTCAACTTTGCAGAATCGTTTTCTTTAATATTAACATCAAAATGCCTGAACTAATCTGCCTGCCAATTCTTTTTGCAATGTCTGGTAGCTTCTTGCCAAGAACAATCTGGAAGTTTCTTTTTAGGAATCATATCCCACATTCTGGCGCTTACATCACCGGAGCTTTCACTTATCTGATTTAGGAAATATTTCCCGCAACTGCCCACAAGCTGATATTAACACCGTGTACTCAATACGTTGGCGACCTATAAAAGGGCTATGCCTTTTCAAATTACGTATGATACTACTTGTAGTAATATTGTCAAGTCACCATTTGGCACGGGACGGGTGTGCCGCAATTGCGAACACGATCGCCAGCTCGTAATGAGAATAATGATGGAAGCTTGCGCCATAGATCAGTTTGTGCGCGTGCGCGGCAAGCCGATAGCGGGAAATCGCTAATACTTGCGTAAATACGGCAGCCGCTGCTGGGCTTTAGATTAGATTTACTCGATCGAAACTGTTCTCAAATGAATTTGTTACTATTCGTCTTTCAGTGTTTGCTTGCCTTATCATTTCAAAACCATTTTCTTGTCGCCATTTAGATTACATTTACTATTCTGTTTGCATAAGGAAATGCAGCCAATCCTCCAAACGAGTAGTAGATACCCCAGTAATGTAACATTTATAGAGGCAACGATTTCATAGAAATGACAAGTGGGTCATATTGCATCAATATAACGATGCACGCGAACGCTAAAGACACCATAGCGCTGATTGCAAATGCAACTTTGTAATTTTCTCGTGTCACGAACAACTACGTATGCATTTACAGGCGAAACACTTCACAGGAACCACTGTTTCATTTGCAACCAGACTCATTATCTACACAACGTACTCGCAAGAAAATCGTGTCATTGATATTACAATCGAAACTAGTATCGATTTCACTACAGTATTAGCATTTATTAATTTTTTACGAGCATTTTGACTGTTATTAAATAAACAAATGTATTCTTTCGCAACTTTATGGAAGGATGGGCTGATTAACATGATTAACACTTCATCGGCTTGTCTTACATATTTCCCATTGCGTATCGCAACCGTGCCTACTCTATAATTTACGCACCAAAGAGTAATTAGGTAGTTAACTTCCAACAAGTCATTACGATTGTTTAACTGCCTCTACATTAGTTTATCGATGATTCTACTGCCAAGATCTGTCGGTTCGATTGATTAAATAAGAATAGAACTGTCTTAATGATCTTGTGTTACTCCTGCTAATTAGTAATATCTCGAAGTTTGCGTCAAAGTTATCAGCTAATAAATTGGTGAATCGACTCATTGTTTTGTCTTGTTGTAGCACTTTTTGTTTTTAAATTGTGAGTACCTACGTAGTTAGTATGCGATAAAAAGAAAAAGTTTTCTGCCACTTTAGTTTGTGACATTTTGGTGTAGATATAACTTTCAATATTCATATTTTTCAAATTGTAACTCGGTCTTCTCCGCAATTATTAGTAGGTAGTTCAAAAGTAGTATTCCATGATGCATCTCTCTGAAACTGCTTCTCGGAAATCAAACAGCGCTACGCCGGGAAGTCGGGAATTATTTTCTTAGAAGCAGACTTGTTGTTGTGCCTCACGTTCGACAAAAAGATTATCAAGAGATGCGATGACACTCGCCTCTTACTTTATTACAATGTGAAGGGTAATTTATTTTACATCTCAAGTAAAATATCGCGACTTCTTCTCTAAGTTCATAAGCTGCAAAAAATACTAATAAATACATGAGCCGTAGACGATTAAGCGAAGCTCTATGCCAGAGATAGTCATATTCGGGTCGATGTACTCGAGAAATTCGATATGTCGTCGATGTTCGCGCAGCTCATGGAGCGTTGCGGTGAGCGGGTCACATAGAACCGGGAGTTCATTACTCGAATTCTGGGCACCACTTGTGGAGATGGCAAAAACTGTTTTACGTCACTTCGCAATGACTTGATGGACGGTGGGAGAGATGTTTTTTTCGGTCCTCTTGTCAGATCGCTCTATTCGCCGGTCCGTCACGCGGACATTGACCGTGGTTCTAAATATCTAGGGTGTTCAGTTACAGTGAGTACTTCAAATGTTGTCATGTCACATGAGACAATTATTGAAATACTTTATTTGCCATGATAGCGCATTTTTTGTGTGTGGTACGATGGTGTATTTAATGATCAGCAATATTAATTTGAAACAACTGTGTTTCGCATATATTGCAGTATTCATTTGTGTAGTAGTACGTCTGACACACAACTTACACTAGACAAATGGTCTGTCAGCACGACTACGGCTGCCTTCTTTGTAAAGTCTGCAAAATCTTTTCGCAAATATATATTCTGATCGTGCAAAACTATTTGCTTTTGGTTATCTGGTCAGCAAAAAAGCCTTAGGCCATGCTTGGGCATTTAATTCACTTCTGGAAATCTTAGAACGACAGATTTTATCCAGTAACTAATTCAGTGCTTTGGGTATAGGGCACCCGCTTTATTACTCCAAATTATGTTATGGCACTTCCCTTTTCAGTGTTATGAGTGTCACACCTTCTTTATGTAAATCAAGGTGTGCAGGCTGTGCGTGAGTTGTATATAGTGAGTATAGATAGCGTGGTGAGCGGATATCGTGCGGGCGGCGAGCACGCGGCGCGAGCGCGCCCAGTCAGAGTGCCGCCGCGCTGCCAGACGCACGCGCGACCTGCACGTGCTAACCACGACTGTTGTACGACCAGCTCATCACTGAACTTTGCGTCCCAATAAACTTTACCTCGTATACAAACAAACAAATGATGTCACTTTGCATGTACCTCGTTTGTCCCTGGTTCTTTCTCGTGATCTACTTGGCTTTCCTTATGCTGGACGTGTGAGACCGGCTCCGAGTCTCCGTCCTAGTGTCTGTGGACGGTTGAGAGCGCAGACGCGGCGTCGCGATCGATAAGTGTCGGTAGCGAGCGCCACCGGTCGGTGTCAGCCGTGCGCCGCTCGGGCTAACACGCGGGTGGTTTTGGCGCGCTCCGGCGACGGTGCGAGCGGTGCCGCGTGCCGGGAGCGCCGGTGGTGTTATGCGGGGCGGGTGCGGCCGACGCCGGGCCCTCTGCTGAGCCAGCTGACCGGCCGTCACGATCGCTCCGCACGCGTCGGGCACGCGGCCGCGCGGCGCGCCCGCCATGAGCGCGGCCACGCCAGAGGTGCGCGGCCCGCCGGCCGACGGTGCCTCTCCCCATGTCGCACTGCCCAGGATCAAGCCAGACCTCGGCCTCAATGATGCCACCCTGTTTGCAGTCTACTGCTTCATCAAAAATTTCATTGGGTGAGTCGTATGCGAAAGGAAATTCGTAATGTCCACTACGTCGAATCGCTTTGTCTGTGACATCTTATGTAATACAAAGACTAAATGCTACTAGATGGTTCCTAATGAACACCCACGATATTGGCCTTCTAGCACCTACTACACCAACACTACGTATAGGTAATTTTTGCAATTAAATCGCTGAGGCAATGTGTGCTCAAGAGTAGTTTTGTAGCATATAAATTGTAATGCTCAGTATTATACATGTAAATGTAGGCTAGTCAGCAAGACTCAGGTCCAAAAGTAATTAATCTTACAAACACTTCAATACGCTAATCGTTTAAAAATGATGCTTGCAAGGCTAGATTATGATGAATGTGTGTCTATTAAGTAACTATTCAAGTGTTCAACAAACGAATCGGTCAAGGAGTTTCTCGAAATGTTCACTGCAGCAAAATTATCATAAAACTCTAGGAAACAAGCGTAACAGAAACCAGCACCTCGTTTTCAGTGAACATTAAAATTATCAGGATGTTGTGGGAATATATCCAAGTGCTTTTCCGTTTTACAACACAATGGGTTCCTCAGCCTTGGATGAATGAGTCGTCAGTAAAATACTTGTTTACTATCGGTTAGCAACAAAGTATAAAATCTCGTATGTTATTTTCTTATAGGCCGCTAATAGAATCAAATGGCCATGCAAGCGCTCGGCCTTACCAGTACCCTGACACTAAAAGTATTTACAAATTAACGTCTTGTTGAAAATATTTCACGTCTTTAAACAAGCTTAGTGTTTATTTTGATGTCTGCACCTATCGGTTACTGATAAGACTTTGTTTGACTCAATATTTTGCGTAACCTTGAATTTTGCCATATACCATATCATGTTTGGTCCACTCCACACCTATGTTTATGTTTTTTATCACCAACTTCGTTTGCTATCCACAAAAAAGCAGTACTTTTTTAGTCATCCTCGTTTCTGTTGTTATCATTATGCTGTTGTTAAGGTGTATTTGTAAAGCCGATAGTCATGCGCAATTTAAGTAGATGTCTCGTATTATTATAGCCGATGACAAATACATTTGAAAGAAATAAGTAGTATTCGTAAATAGGTACACATAGGTCTAAATTCGCAGCTCCTTAACACAATACATGCTTGTTACACTTTATGTTTTCGTTGAAGTAAAATTGGCTAACAACAACAAAATTGGTGGTCGACTATCAATAACCAATTATGGAATTTCTCGATCGGGCCAATTAGCCACTGCGTGTATTGCTCCACATAATTTTCTTTTTGCCATAAACAGCGCAGTGTCTGTAGCTAATTGTTGGCAATAAAGGGCGGACATTAGCCGTGCCGAACTTCGTCAGGAGAAAGTCTTCGTTTAGAAAGTACGCTTTGTTTTGTTTTCGTGTTTAGCTGTTTTGGTCCTTGGCAGATAAGTGCAGCACTCATAAGATATACTGGATAACTCTTTAAAGCTAGCTGATATCGATAGTTGTCTTGCTAATCTGCGTAAGTCGTACACTGTTCTCTATAAATGCATTCGCAATTAACATTCTGAGTTTCCATTTTGCATATCTAAACAGATTGACGTTCTATTTACCGGCAACTTGATCGAGTGCATCGCCTTGCACGTGACTGCGGTTGCTATGAAATTTCGTTTTCTTTAGCAGTAAACGTTTGCCTTGCATATGAAGATAGGTACTTCTTTTTTATGATGAATCCCTCCTTGCGTTCAGCACGACTTTACATAACTTTTCACCATCGTTGCGGATGATTTGATCGGTGGTTGATTTTAGATGCAAACTGTTGCTTTGTTGCAGCGGGCATCATCACTTTCACAAGACGAAAAGGGAAAGTCTCAGTGGCGCCCGCTCCCTTGCGGTCAGATTAGCTCAGGCTATCGGCCGGCGCTAATTCCTCTTGTTTATTTCATTTCACACTAATGGTTGCCCACTAATCTAAGTCGATTTCACTACCAACTGCAATTTTAAGTAAAATAGCACTTGCCATTGTCCGATTTTGATCAGATATCCTTTCAATACAATTTTTATCGTGTAGGATGCGAATTTCACTAACAATATTATGTAACATGAGTACCTAAATGTTGCTGAACATTTATGGTTGATTACATAAGAAATAAAGAACATATCAATCGACATCACGTTTGTTGATTTTTATCGCAATCAATCTCCGCTTGGGATGCTTTCGGCGATCCATTCTTGTCACTTTTGTTCTACATCCTTTAATTTCATCATGTCTGATCCATCGGGCCTTTTTTATTTTGTTTTTATTTTATGCGATAAAGATATTTGATGTAGTTTTATGACTTTATTTTGTTTTGCTCATTATACTTTGTAACTCATATTCCAAGAGCGACAGCCTCGTAAACTTCTTCACCTTGATTTATATTCATTCATCTTTTTCTGTTGTAAACCAGTGTTTTTATCTAAATCAGTGCAAAACATAGATTTGGTTCATTTTCGTCTCAATTGAATTCTGCGAAGTTGCAATAAGACCTCTAACTTTTATTAATACGTTTTGGATAGAAAACAAAAATAAAAATCCAACAAGAGAATTGTACACATGACCTTATCCACAGAAAACTCATACCCACTCGACCACTCTGGCTAACGAGAAAGTTTGAATGCGTAACTAATCAATTATTAGAATAGTAATTAACTAAACAAAAATAGATACACCAGACATTCCCCTATCCAAATCTCACAAAATTAAACCACAAATATTTTAAATACATGTTTTTTAAAACTTATTTTACCTTAAAACCTTATTGGATGTATCCGTCACAATAATTTAAACCTGTAACATATCTGAAGTCATTCGAGCCATTATCAACTGATACGTTTACCAATGATGAGTTTCATTTTTATTTATATAGCTCATTGACCTCTATTTGCCCTTCAAATCACGCCTGTTTGGTATGACATATGCGAATAAAAACAAAACCATCTATACATAGATCATTACAACGGAAACGTCACCTCCATTAGCATTTCAAATTATTTTAGTTATTTTAAATATCTGAAAGCAACATTCAGGATAGAAGATTTTGAAAATCAAAGTACGAAAGATTTGGATCTTGAAATTAGCAGTAAATAGCTCCCACTGGATAGCATCGTGTCTTTCAGTAGTGAAATTAGGATGGTAGCTTAAAATTGCTGGCTGAGTGGCAATATAAAACCCAACAGATTTAGTTTGACGGGTAAAGCATGTTTACTCCGACTACTATCTAATCTAACTAATCCCTCTGAACACCATTCTAGCGGAAAAACATTGCTTCGTTCAGTTGCCTGAGCACCTAAACTGATGAAAACTACTACGCTATATTAGCATCAGTGAATTGTCAGTTATCTTCGCAATTTGTCAGGAACAATGTACTAGTTTGAGGCAGCACTCGAGTTTGCTGCGCTACTGTCGATCAGCTGTGGGTTCTCGCAACGCAACGTACCAACTGTAACCTCACTTGCGTAACTGACGCTAACGCAGTATTCGTATCTACACGATACACCCATGCCCACAACAATTTCATTAGTACCATTACACTTTTTAACACACCGTAAAATATTTAACTCGATCCAGCACCTTACACAATATTTTTTGTTTTTCTCGTTGTATTATTATGAAACCGCTACACCATACTAATGGTTTCGTTGTTTGTTTGTAATCAAGCATCAAGGGAATGGAAAGTTTATGAGGTGAAGGGTCGGAAAAAAATCACCATGATGCAGTTATGCAAGGCCGTTTGCATCTGCTGTGATGTGCATACGTAAACCTGTTGCGTGTGACTGGCTGCGGTTACTTGTACAATTGCACAAACAGTTGCATCTACTTAAAAATTTACAAATATATAAATATTTATTTCATTTCCTTTAACTTCCGTTTTGTTTAATCAGGCGTTTTATGCGTGACACTTGCACGATTAGCCAGGGATCTCATCTCGCATATTGATTGACGCGTTGCCTTGACGTGCTACCATGGCGCCACCCTACAAAACCGCGCATACTCACTACTACGCTCGGGGTCTACATTCAGTGTGTACAGGTCCATCGCACAGAGAGCACGCTTTCTCTCACCTACACAAAAAATTGACCCGCGAAAGTGCCTAAAAGTGTTTTTCTGAATTAAACGAATATCCAGTGCGCTGGAGGACTCTCTGAAACACCATCTGTAAGTATTGTATTGCTTTGTACAACAACAAACCCAATTCTTAAACTAGGTCAAGCTTCCGCGTCCTCGGCCCAAAAGGTTTTTTATGAATGGGCGTGTTATTTTTCTACGCTACTATAGCATCTTTAGCAATTGTTTCAAGGAAATTACTTGCCTAATTACTGCTGACTTTATTTACAAAATTCTTTTTGTGGAATAGTGAAGGTGACGTCATCACCCTTGCTATGGGCGCCATGGATACGGTCATGGGGTGGTTATTCCCGTTCCCTGTCATTGATTATTAAAACTGTGACAGTAGGATAGCGTATAGGACTACTTATTTAATTTTAAATTTAGCTTCAATTTGTACTGTATAACTTTGTTGAATTCGTTTTCTAATTGTAGGAGAATTAGAGAACGTTCTATTCCACAAAATATTTTATTTTTAACAAACGTTGGGTTAAAACTTTCCCGAAATAATTTCCCCTTTTCGACTGCACCAAAGCGTACGACACTTTATGGACCATAACGATGCAGGACAAAAGATTCGAGAAAAATAAAATTAAATGCTGCATGCAGCGAACGAAATGGCTCCAAACAAAGGGAGCTCAACCAAAAGAACGGAGCCTGAATTTCTTCATCAGATATGTACTTAAAGTTTGGCTTAAGGTTTTATTTGTTTTTGAATTGAACTGAGTATCAAATATTAACAATAAACCAGTTTAAAGTGCTCCTTGAAACAGCCATAAAAGATTGAATTTAAGGGATAGGTCACTAACCGCAGGCAATAGACTGCCATTAAATTCACTCGCCTTTGCAGCTGGCTCACGGTTATGAGCAATGATACCCTATATTTTTCTGCAATTCCGAGATCAACATAAAGAAAGTTACAATTAATGATTAATCCAGGAACTCGCAGTACTTCCTCGTCAATGTTCTCGATTGTGTACGAGTAGGAACTATCAGGCCGTGCTGATGATTGCTTGGATAATCTCTAATCTAATCTTGCTCCCTCTCATTCAGAGAAAGTTGTTATCGCAGGACACGCGCAACCTGTCGACCGTTCCTTCTGTATTAATTTATTAATAGCTCCACTTGTCTCCGCCGTAATTACACAACCCACTTATGAATTATATTTATTCATACGCCTGAATACTAAAGATCCAAACAGTGCACGTATTACGAAAATATTTTTTATAGCTCAATCGCTCTCATTATTTGGTCCGGTTCAGGCAACACAGCTGTCGTCCACCGAAAATAACATTGGTTTTTAAACCGAGTTGTAAAATGCAAACGGCGAATTAGTACCTCAGGAAGTCGATCTGTAACTTACCGAAAACCAGATCTTTATTCCGAGCAAGTTGCAACACACATTCTTTTAATAACTGCTCCAAAATGAGACAAAGGAATATTAAAAAGTTCATCAGACTGCAAATTTTTGCATTTACTTTTATTCTGCTGCACAGGTTGCGTTGCTCAAAATTCTTCAAACGTAACAGTTTGGGTATTCATTACCCTGATTCCGGGCGTTTATTTAATGTCATTAGAGAGGAGAAGCTAGAAATAATGAGGTGCACTTGTGTAATAAGAAATTTATTACCGTTTGTAAAAGTTTTCAGTTATTTAACTGCATTACACATTTCGATTTCGCCATGTAAAAAATAACTAGCATGTTTTCACTTCATTTCTGATTATAGTGGTGGTGTGGTGTGCTCGACCGTCCACACTTCCTGCGCCGGCGGCGGCGGCGTCAGGTGGTGCTATTTCTACCTCTCCATGAACCGACGCGTCTCACAATTCACGTTCAAAGTCGATTATTTTAAAAACCTGAACTCAACTCAGCTTGTTTTTCGTATTTACGATTCAAGGATCCTGGTCTCGGTTACATACCATGAATTTCTTTAGCGTGTTTGTTTACCCGACCTCTACATTCAGTCCTCATTATTCTGATTATGAAATAATTCATCGTTTATTCCACAATTCCATTTCCATTGCATTATCGTTAGGTACTTGTACCAATTTGATATCGGAAGCGTACCAGCGCCCTATTTAATTTAGCTCAACTCTTCGTTTGGAAGCCGAACAATGCTCGTATGACCCCGTTTCCTCTCACTGCTATTGTGATCTGCTGCAACAGATGACCTACTTTTGCCATTGTTTATTTCAGTGTAATTAGTGAATGGCACATAACCGCCTTAAGCGTGATTAGTGGCCTTGGCCATCAAAAATATTACTCGATTTTCATGCCAATTAAATTTTTATACGGACTTCATGGAAAGTGAAAAATGCAGGGTAACTAATCGTATCAAAGCGTGCGTATCATGCGTCCCGAAGATCCCGCCTAAATATAAACATGTTTATTCCGTCTCACATATACCACCTTGCGCGCTCATCGGGCACTTATAAAAAGCGGCGGCGAGGTCAAAGCGTCGCACGCCGGCCGACAGTGTGGAACCCGCACGCGCGTTGTAACGACGCTTGTATCGATATCGATGCTTTATTATCACGTGCAACAGTGACGTCACGTGTGTATGCAACGGCCGAGCCAATGGCTCTTGGCAAGTTAGCTGCGATTGATTGAGGTGTACGTCTTCACTAGTGTGTGTTACGCGGTTGAGTCCAAACGTGTCCGTATGGTGCAAAAGTTAATGGCGGAGTTGAAGGTGCTCGTAGGGCAGCGAGCACCGCCAGGGGGCGCGGCCCCCGCGCCGTCGCCCCCTACACAACAACAACAGCAGCAACAGCAACAGCAGTACACACGGAGAGACCTTAAGCAGAATCTACACAGACACATGAGTATAGTTTTAGACAGGTCAGTGAAGAGAATGACAACGTAACTCTCGACTTTGTTCTAGCCAACGATCTGACTTTTATTACAATAATAACGCATAAGCACTACCACTTTTATATATAAATATTAATCATAACATTCGATAGCATACCAGCAATAACTGATAATGATTTCGATAAGGACGAGGTAGACATGATAAGTGAAAGCATTTTCACACCATACGATTAACTTGAACGTGTTATCATGATGTAAACGGAGCGTTTTCTGTACACTGCGGTCGCCCACAACGTCGATACTATTGAATATTTATGGCCATTTTATATCTTTCCCATCGTGTTGGAAACTATCACGATATCATCCAACACCGCAAATTGATGCTCAATTTCAACGATGCTGGGGCTATGATTGGCTTAAATATCTCTATTAAAAGACTCTTTGAAGTAATTACTTATTTAAGGATATTAATCGTCAAATTGACGTCAATCAAGATTGGCAACAGTACTCCAATTGCTTTTAACGTTTCATTTTGAACATCATTTTTACTACATACAAAGAATAACCCATCGGGCGTATTTTTGATGATCTCTTTAATTTGGTGTGTATAAACTCTTAATGAATCCAACATTGAAGAACCACTGTTAACGTGACCTTAAACTTCATGAATACACATTAAGATTCCAAGGTCGGCCGTGCCTCCATAACAATATTATAATCAGCTTTAAATTAATTATAAACAAAGTCGTAATGAAGAAAGAAAGTCAATGCATCGCGTCACCTGATTGTGTTCCCACGCGAAGTAACAACTGGGTCTGAAGAAATATATTAAGTATTATGGTTTATATTGTACCAAGTTGGTATTGACCATTACAATTTTCTTCTATCGTATAGTACACAAAATTAGAATGAAACATGAAATGCTATTTAGCACTACTATAATACAAAATCGTTTGTTTTTTGTGTTATTGTATTTTGATAGGTACATCACTCTAAACAGCTACCTACATAACTATAAATACTTCTAATGTTTTCCATTGCAAACCGCAAAACTTGCTCACATAATATAAAGCTTTAATTTAATTATTAAAATTAAAACCATTACTAATGAAATATGGTTATAACGTAATCAAGGTCCAACCTTACTTAAAAACAAAACTATTTATAATGTTATGAAACATTAACCTACTGCTAATTTCATGCATTAGTTGTTGTATTACTGAATACGCAGTATTTAATTAAATTAACAAGTACAATTGTTGTTATAAAAATTCTAATGGCTCCATGTGAAACTTTTAGTAAAGATACAGTTACCTTGAAAGAAAATTAAACTGTGTTTATTTCTAAAATTAAAGCAAGTCAAGAATTACCAACAAAAGATAAAAGAACAGTATTAAAAACTTAAAGATAAAATATCTAAGAACTGAAATTAAATCCGCAAAAAAAAACTAAACTAATTCTCTTTTTTTTTTAATGTCTGCGAGACAAAAAGGGTCACAAAAATAACAAAAGATTAACAAAATGTCAAAATTAAGTTATTAAATAATTTAACCTAGAAAACAAATGAGCAGTGTCATTGAACTCAATAGTTTTGTTTACGCACTAATGAGTTTGTTGTGATTGCAATACTCGTATTTCTGTTGATAACCTATTTTTTCACTGACTGCAGCTTACTTTGAAACTGCACTTTGTAAGTATGGATTTGTCATATGTTTGTTTGAAGATACTTTTGTAACGGCAATAAGAATACCATATTATATATCTAATATACCGTCAAAAACGAACAGATGTTTTTTACTATTTTTATGTTATGACTTGCTTACACGTATGTACATATTATACTATGATATCTTCTTATATGCTATTCCAACAAATTCCGCAATTTACTACCGACCAGATGCAACTCTTCAAAATAACTGACCAAAACTTGTACCAAATCTTAAGCATATCTAAATTTTCCCGCTAAATCTGCAGTAGCTGATCCTAGATGTAGAACGGAAGCACCCAGATCTTCAGTGTCAATATTTCACGCTTCACCAACACATGTGCAAATGTTTTGCTCACAATCATCATGTTTATAGTATAAACACAGAAGCTCCTTGCACGTGAATTCTATTTAAGTAGGCACTTCTTCACACCATGTACAACAATTAATTTTAATACCAACTCTAAAATTCTAAACTTATAGCTCAAAATATCTCTGCCAGGTTACAAATTTTCCCCAATTTATGCGACATGCATCGTATAATTTATTGTTTCTTTCACGTTAATTACGGAATAGCTATTTCACCGTAAACAGACCAACTTTCAAAGGATCATCTTACCTTAAGACGATTCTTTATCTACACTACGGAAAGCTTTATTGTCATTTAATCCTAACAAGTTGATGAGTTGTGCACACAATTTTACAGGTTTATCCTTTTGAATCTCTCGGCTCCGAACTTAATCCTGTACCATGTCGATGTTTCCTTTAACTACGAATAACCTGCTCAGTGAACTACAAAATAACTTCCCACGTAATTCATTTACGTAAGGATCTTTAAATTTAGCTACACAAGGTGCTTTTTGTTTAGTATTTTCTTTTCAGCTTAGATCTTGTTGAGCCTTTTGACGTCATTACAAGGTAGAGCGGGTAACAAGTGGACTTTATAATCCACCTTTGATCTTCGCACTAGCACTAATGCAATGCTGTTTATCATCATCATCAACTACTATTATATATATTTTTATGTGATCTACGCTTGCGTCATCAGCACTCTGTATCCGTGTATTATTTCTCTTTTAATTATGCTACAATTTAGCTGTCTACATTTATCATGCGGTGTCATTATCATTAGCGACCTGTTTGTAATGATAATGGCACAAAGCAATAATATTGAGTTAAACAATGTTGTTTTGTTCAAGACTTCCCTCGTGTTAGACAAGACTTGGTCTTATCTGTACCTTAATCCTCAAGATACGGCTGTTTGATAAGTTCTAACAATAGGCAATAACAACATTGATTTCTATATATTTTGAGGATTTATTGCTAAAGGAGATAAGGCAACTATTATACTAGTGGGACATAATGTTTCAGCTTGTACCTCAAGGGAAATACTTATCCGGTCGGGATAAAACGTTGGCCATTTCCTTTTCCTTGACGTAAGCTAACCGAGCAAAGTTACCGTTCATCGCTCCGTAGAGATTAGCTTCAGTAATAGATTTTCACATTTCTTTAATGTAATGCGGGTTATTAGTTCCAGTGTTTTAGATCTGATGGAAACAAAATAACTGTCTTTAACACTACTTTATAACATCAATCATTAGCTGAGTTGTATACCTATTTGCTTACAAAGTCCTAATGACTTGTTTACATGCAACCAGAGACTAAATGTCTCGACATAGACTAATACGCGTGTCGAGGAGGTGTGACAACCAATATTTAATTCTGTTCAATCAGAGTGATGCATGTCAGAATGTGTCGAACACTTGGCATCGACACATATCTCTGACGTCTTGCCAAATTAAAATAATTATTGCACGTAGCTAGATTTTTGTAACGACCAATTCAGAATTCCAACTAAGGAAGTGATTATGTATCTCAAAGATTGAATTGAATCAAATAAACAACAAGAATTCAGCAATTTCAATCAATTTTACGAATACTTAAGTTGTTTATTACGGAAATTGTTTACAAAGTACTCAATATCATTTAGGTATATGAATTTTAGTAAACAGTATTTGCTGTCTTCGTCGTTCAGTATAAAGGCCTTTCAAAGTACTTGAAATAGTTCATACATTAAATATGTACACATAGCGTGACTGTCCAGTACGAATAAATGTAAGGGGTATTTCAGTTTCATGGAAACATAACATTGACACGATCGATCGCTGTCGAAGGTTGTATGCCAATCAGTTTAATGCAGTCTGTCGAAAGATATTTTGATCGTATTGTACTACAGCGTAAAGCGAAAAATATTTATTCTCATTTTATAAAATTATGCGTCCAGGAAATATGTTTCTTTTACTCGGACTTTTCAATGCTACATAACAAATTCGAGGGAAGTTATAAGAAAATGTATGACTGTCGTCGCCGACAAAGTATCCTATGATTAATTCGCTTAAACAATTTAAAAGCCGGTCACCGTTCAGAAATAACGGCTCCAGAGCGGCTGAACAGACAACCTTGTACTGAATTTCTTGTTCTAAAATCTGCAGGCGCAACTCATAGGGACGAGAAATCTATCTCGCGATCGAGAAGCTTCATCTCGGCCGAAGCATTAATTAAATCGGTCACCTGCAACAATTGGCATTGATTTTTTTGGCCAGCTACCCACTCGTCAATACGTCTCAGAACTTCAACCCTTCTTATCTTATGCCTGGTAAGGCTTACAGAATTCTTACGTCATTCACTCAAATGCAACAAATGCAACATTCACTTAGGAGAGCAATGAGCATCGTCTCGTTGATCTGCCTAAATTGAGTCAAAAACTAAGTTTAGATCACCTAGGTCGAACTGTTTTAATGTAACCACCACCATTTAGCGTGGGCTGCGCGTTAGAATTTGTCAAATATACGAGTTTCCGCGTCAGATTTATATTAAGATTATAGTTATGGGACTTCTGCATGATTTACGTGACGGAGCATCCCATGACCCCCAATTATTTATACTGATCACCTGGACGGTGTCCAGAGGAATGCCGGAATGACACCTCTGAGCGACTGTTAGACGCATGTAAATCATACGATGTTCGCGTATCGTGGTATTATTCACCGCAAATATCGATATCTTCGTTAACGTTCGGATTACGCCCGGCGGCGGGGGTGCTTTGTAGTGGTGACCGCAGTCGCATGCGCCGAGCCGCCCGCGCACGGCCGCCCGCCGAGGCCGCACCGAAGCCGTGCTTATGCCACACCGTCTAGGTCATTACACTTATTCGCGTGTACGTACGCCTTATCGCGTTCTTATTATCGCATTAAACCTATTTCATTCGAGTATCGATCGATTCCGGCGACCGCTTGTAGAGAGTCTTGAATTTTTCGTGCGGCGAACACGAGCGGTCGCGCGTGTATCGCTCGTCCGTCGGATGACATCAGTTAAGCCACCACGTCCGTTGGAAACAATACGCGCTCAGTGTCCACGCCGTGGCCGTGTCGGACGCACGAGGACCTTCATGGAGGACGGACGGTGCGCGACGTGCGAGGCCTTAGGCCGCCGGAGTCTCTCTACGAAGCTGCTGCAAGTGGCTACCGCGCAGGCGCATATGAAGACATGCTCGCACGCCGCATCCCCACCTGAGCAGGTGCACGACTCGGACCTCGCGTCCCGGGCTCTTGCAGCCAAACGACGGAAGTCTATAGCTGGCTTCAAACTCAATCTGACGGTAGACTCACAACCGAAATCGACGTCCACCGAACAACCCCGATCGCCTTTCGCTCGTAGAAACACGTGGTGCTCGTAAGTGATCAATTTGTTTATATAATTCATTGTTTTTAGTTTGCGTTCATTGATTTTAATTTTTCACAATACCACTTAAACATTCATCACTCATACAACTTATATAAACGTCTGAACATCTTTACAAGATACTTTGTTGTATCGGCTACATATCTAATCGCATTTGTCGTTATTGTTACGGATTACGTGATTGTTTCTATGATTTGCGCACATGCTGTCATGTTGTCTTATCTTTGTGATACAATCTGTACAAGCTATCACAACATCTGCAATATTATGCCTCAATATAGATGTATTGTCCTCTCGTTACCTTGAATTAAATTGGTGCTCCTAAAATACACATTTTCTGACAAAGAGCGAAGGTCCCACACTTGCCTCAGTCACCGCGAGCTATAATGGACACGACCTTGGACCTATCAGCTCATAGATACAATCCCTCGCCGTAATCAAAATGTACTTAATGTAATTAATATTTCTAAATATAAAAAATCTCCAGATAGCAATCTTGCTTGATTTCATAACAAATAGCGAATACTTATTTTGATTATGTTGTAATAATCTACTCTGATATACGTTGTATCTGCAGTGAATTCAATTTAGATGAGTAATTGCACACTTTGTGCACTATGATATCTGATGTAAGCCGTTTGAAATTAATATCTTAAATAAATCAGCAATTATTACACTTGTTAGGTAAACTTTCAGATTTCTCAGATGCGGTCATGTGAATCTGGAAAAACTTTCTGCTTTAAACAAGATTGAAGCTCTATCTTTTAATTTGGAAGTCCCGGAAATTTCAATTTATGTGGCTCTGAATCTTGTTAAGGCAATAAAGAGCGAAATCAGGAACTTGTCACTTAAGAGCATTTCTTTCTACGTTAGCATCACTGGGACTACGAAAGCTTTTATCATACCCTATGTAGTACTCACTGATATACCATCTACCTTAATGTACATTGACGTAATACATTAGTTTTTTTACCATCCTCAATTCTGTATACTACCTATTTATTTTAGATGACATTACAATATTCCGAAAAAAAGTCGCTGGTTATTAACTTATTTTTTATATGATGCTGATGATGTAAACATCTTGAGAGCGTAACAAAAAAGTTAACGAAAAAGTGCCAGTACACAAGCTGCGTATAACCTGTATCTGTGTTATACTCGACTAGAATATTCTCAACATAAGCTCATTTATGGATAGAATTATATTAACTGTCAGTATGATCATCGCCGGATAAGTACTGATTATAATCATAAGCTAGATGATTTCATTCAAATCATGTGTCAATGGCGAATTAATCTGCAGTTAACTTCTAAACAGAATTGGCGCAACGATATTATTCAAAATTAACAGTACCATCATTATTTATCGTTGAGGAAGTTACTCGTACTTGTAACATGACAAAGAAGTCCGGAAGAAGAAGACATGCTTCTTCGACCCTAAAAGAACGGGTAACAGGTAGGACATGGATGATGATGATCATAAGTTGACATCTACAAAGGAATGTTGCGCATGTATCTTAGAGACAAAAGACAAAGATCATGCAAATTATATAGGAAAATAAGAAACATTACAAAGGAATTCAAACAGGTCACGTTTAAACTGTCAGTCACAAACAATTTATGCTAGCATATTGACGCAGATTGACATTTACAAATGTAATGCATCTGTATCTATAATTGTCTTCCAAGTTGCCACTTAGTGCATCTAGATAGGATCAGGTAGCTGTGTATGTTTATCAAGGCTATCAAGTTTATCGTATATTACTTAATTGCGATAACGTAATCTTTTATAATGTTATTCCTGATACTGATTATGTATTGTTTTATCACTATCTTTGCTATGTGATCTTTGATTTTGATTGATTGCCAACATCTTCACTTCAAGAGCATCCGGGTGCTCTTTGTTATGATGAGCTTAATATAGAATCAGTTTTTGTTAGTGCTTTCGATGATCAACAAAAACTCGACAAAACAGTAACAAAAACAAACTATCTCAGTAGGTACTTGTGTTATATAGAACAAGTTTAGAATGAAGGTGCTGGGACTAGAGTGGTACTGTACGTTTAATGAGTATTTTGTCTAAAATCACCTTACCGAATTCTCTAGGAGTATCCTTATTCTTGATAGTATTCATAACACTAATTGCATACAGAGTATCTTAAGTATGTCCCCAAATAATGTTAATGAGCATATCATCAGACTAATCATTGACTTTGATTCTTATTAACCGATCTTTGTTCAAGCTTGTAGCTTTGTGTTGTTATTTTTACTGTGATTATTTTTCAGCCGTGCAAATGAAAACTTCCATATTATGGGGTACAAACTATGTTTATAAGCCTTTTCAAGCCTATTGTTCCTCACAAAGCCTCACACTTAACTCTTCAATTATATTTTATGATGCATACATAACCACTCATAAATAATATTATTTACAATTCTGATGCCTAGACAGATAACACGGTGCATAGGGGCAACAATGAATATCTATGCGGTAACGTTTCCACTGGTTTTGTTAATAAAGATACAATTAATGTAGCGCCAAGGTTAATGAATATCATACACGTGTCAGATGTCATATCATTTATACAAAGTTCCTCTCGCTTTGTTAATATGTACCAACACCACGCTATGACAGGCATAATTGTGTAGATACTGCATACAAAACATAATTTAATATTCCAACTAGCTAATGGTTTACAAACAGTTACGAAAATAGTCTAACACATGATCATTTCATAATTTACGAATTTTGAAACGTTGAATCATGTTAAATAAATCTTGCAAAATTTTAGACTGGTGAGATTTATTTATGTTGGGAGATGAATTTATTGTTAGAATATAACAACAATCTACCTTGAAGTCTCGCCAAGCCACTTGTATTACTTGCAGGTTGTTATGCTTCTCGATTCATGCAAATTAGCATTTTGCGGATTGGAAACTTGTCGTTGTCCCATTGTGATGCATCGAATTTATTGCCAAGCCGTTTTAGTGGGAATCTCTATTGAGCTTTACTGTTAGGACTTTGTGTTCTGCATTCGTTTTATTTTTCTTACCTTTACTTTAGGAATTTAGTTTTTCTTTCCCATTTAACTTTAAATTCTTATCAGAATTTTAGCACCAGCTTAGTGGTTTGTACAGTTCTAAGAGAGACGGTCTTCGAATTTTGCAGCATTTTCTAGTCCTTATATTACGTGAAACTTGAACTCCAGAACAATACGCGGAAGCGCCGGTAGTAATGAGTGTGGCAATTGTTTGATGACACTCGTCTAGCCGTCGCTCTGATAACGCCTTGTTGAGACAGTCTTGTTTTCAGACTAGCTCATGCGTTCATTCCAACTGCAATTTCTGTCATTGCATCTTTCTCTTTCATGTTTTATTTTAAAGAGCCCTTTGCGTCTCTCCTTAGTATTTGTGCAAGCGTATCGTCTATTGAACAAAGTAAAATCTCAGGAAAGCCATCAGCAAGAGTTGCCTATTTTAATATCATTAGATTGAAATAACTTGATTGTATTTTTTATTCGTACTGCGTTTTAACTTTAAAATAACTGGAATGGCTATTCTCTTTGTTTTATTTATAATTCTAACAACAAAAAGCACTGACCAAATCTGGTTAGCCTTGAACCTACGCGATAGATTAATTTGAATGAGCTTCAGCATTAAATGCGAGGTGCGGCGACTGTTAGATTTATTCTCGTTTTTGAGGTACAACGGGTGTGTCGCAAAAGCGTTGCCTTGGTGTTTCGAGGCGCCATCGTAGCCCGTAGTAGGTAGAGTCGTGCGCGCGCCACTTGCTCCGATCCCCTCCCCCGCCGCCCCGCCTAGCTGCGACCGGCCCGGTCCCAGTTTGCCGCAACGCGTCGATCCGGTTGCCCGCGCGCCGTAACAAACATTTTTTTTACCATTGCTACCTCAGCACGCACAACGTTTTCCAACGCACAAAACAACAAAAACGGCTCCGTTGAACCCGAGGACGGGGACTCGAGGGTCCCGCGCAGTAAAATCGATAGGCGAAGTGGAAACCATGCAAACAAAACTTATAAGTGGAAGCTACACCTCCATCATGAACAAGCAAGATCTGCTCAGAGAGGTCGTCGTGAAGTACATAGACTACTTCTACCCCGTGTGAGTACCGTTATTATTGTAATTTGTCTGCAATGTGTTGATAACCTGACGCATTGCGGGTCCGTGGCTGGCTGCTGGCCGGTCGGCTGACGGTGGTGTGAAGGTTCTCACACTGGTCAGCTAATTACCGAGCCGGTAAGTCGGTGAAGGTTCGGCAGCAACGTGGCCGGCTGCAGCCAGACAAACCGTTGCGCCTGACGTCAGCGCCGCCTACAGCACATAGGTGTCCCTATCGCTTCACTACTGTATCGATCCGTTGCACTAAACACCATTATTCTTAAGGTCTAGGTCCGCTATATTGCCATTTTCAACCTTGTGTCTTTTGAATTTTGTCCGTTGAACCTGCTACTGCACCGCTGACATTCGCTCGTCAGACGTTGAACCTTCGTGTTTAAACTCATTCACATTTTTATTTTTAGTTGCCACCAGGATCTTCCGATGACTAATATGTTTTCACGGCCATAACCAGCCTCGCGTTAACTGCATAATTTCGTTTATTTCTACACACTAGAAATATATGGAGGAAGAATATTTAATTTATAACTGGGGCTATCATGATTTACTAAATAGCTTTATACTGAATTTATTATTGCTAGGTCAGGGCGCTAATACCGTTCATAATTAAGTCATTCATAACAGCAGTGTTTTATGAAATCCTAGGGAAAGCACCGTTGCGTGACCGTTTCGCGTGACAAACACTGACTACCAGCACATTATGCCCCTAGTGTCCCACTAATGCCCTTTGTGTCCAATTGGTTTTAGTGTTCACCTCCTACCAGCCATTGTTCTTTATGGACACGTGGACTACACTTCAGCTGTACATCACGTGATTTAAGTTTATGGCAAGCTCTCGAAACCTCAGCATTTCACAAAACGTTTATACTTTACTTCCTCCACAATCAACCACAATAACAAATCCTATCGACTACGTAGCTAACAATTCGCTCAATTGAAATTGTACAGCCACTCATTTCTTTGCGCTAATTGAAAGGAACTGTGAGTGTGTTATGAAACACGGCTGCAAGATGTAACGCCGGAGCCGCTGGCGCCAGCCATGTCGACACGATACCCAACGATTTCCCTTCAATGACCTTGCGCGCGCGCACTCGGCTTGCTACACGATAACAATACACGACCACATTGCACGCCGCCGATAGCACTGATAATCCTCTACTGCTAAACGTAGCTGCAAACAGTTTTAAATCTCTGCAAATTGTACACGCCGCTCTCGTGAATTATGATGATTACAAATTAATGCAACTGCAAGCCTAGATACTCAAATCAATGGATTTGATCTAAATAGTCAACAGTTTAATCTAATGGAGTGACTAATTGAAAGACTGCCGGTAGTGGACAAACAAACTGCCTTCAAAGTGTTCATGACTAACACAATGAATTTTCATGCGAATGGCATAATTTCTTCAGTGACCTTTGTTCTAGTCGGTATTACTGATGATCGACGACACAACACAATTGTTTGATGCATCGTGATTCATCGCACTTTATAGATATACTTATTTCGATATTGTTATCGTAATGATTTTGTCTTTGACGTATGCTAATTTACATTTGTGTATACGTGATAAGCGACATGTGCTCCTGCAGAGAATACGTGCTCAAATTTTTCCCTTCGCAAATTGCATTTGAAGAAACCAAATAAGTGCATTGTCCCGACATGACATGCAAGCTTGGATCATATCCAGCTACCTATCCAAGTCATAAGAATAGCTATGAATACTTTAACATGTGCATATTTTCCACATCTACCATCAATAGAGGATTGAAATTCATTTAAACAAATTCTTACTCAATCCTCGTGAATTGCCTTCTCTCTAAATCTTTAATAAAATTCGTGCGTTTCTTAACAAAAGGTTTCCATCAAACCAGTTTCTGTTAATTCACTAAACTCGAAGCAGCTACGGACAAGCAAGGCAGATGTTATTTTCGCCGTGATCATAACAGCAAATAAAAAAGAAAGCTTTATTGTTTTTGCTCATTATAACGAAAAATCTTAAAGGCTCTTTTGTTCTTGTTCGAGAGACTTGAACTCCTCTCGAGTCTTTGTTCGTAAGATGTGTTTGAAGTGCAGTAGATTTGATCTACGCAAACACGCACGTGCGTAGCGACAAAACGTTTATCTCTTTGTTTGCTTCTCTTATTTGCTTGACATATTTTAAATACTTTTTTGTTTATGTTCTATTTTATCACTCAACATACAGTGTATCCAGTTTCTTCGTTTGCTATAAGAATACCATAATTGTTATATGAAGTTTTTGGTGTTATGCTAGGATTTACTCTCCGTCGCAGCTCGGCTCGAACGACACTTTACTGCCAGATCCTGTGCGTTGGTTGAAGCGCATTATGGTATCCACTACTGGAGTTATATTTGGCAACATTTTCTTTTTTATGGAACGTGAAAGTCAAAGAGTCAACATGCGTTGTTAAAATAAATATACATTTTACGTGGGACTCAATGAATTTTGAACACTAGAATAAACAAAACGAGCCTGGCTCTGTTTAATTTGTTAATTATCATCGTTTAGCTGTGGTCTTGCTTGACGGAGAAATGTCGTCACCTTCACAAAATACTTTCTCCGCTTCTTGGGTTTCGCCGTCTTATGTTTCAACTTTTTCATGCACCTCTACGTTGGTGGTTTGCAATTTTGTCAACTCCTAAACTTACGTAATCACTCATAGAACATTTAAACAGGTATTTGTAGAGTTCCGCCTAGAGAAAGCACGTTTTTATTGTATGTCAACACACCTATAAGATTTAAGACTTTCAAAGATTATCTTGAAATCTGTTGGTATTTACATAATTAGCTGTTTGCACCGCACAGACGGTTAGTGCGGCAGACGCTAATGTTCCGGCCATTGTTGCGGTGGTGGTCATGTGGTCCACGGCCGTCGTTTCATATCGGAGAGCTCGGTGGCGAACCGGTCGAAATCGATCCGCGACGCGGTCCTCAACGGTCGAATGGCTTCAACTTTAACGTTGTGTTGTTCACCTCGTTGACGCGACACGGAATCCGTCGGAGAAAGTCAAGTACGCAGCCGTACGTCGTGCTACATACTAGCTACTGGACGATTACACCAGCGAGATTGGATCATAATGGGTAAGTCCGGCAATCGTTGCCAGTAATGGTATCTCTCCAGTTGCTAAGTAGACTGTGTCGTCATTCTCGCGCTGCAGTGCACGTGGCCGCCGCCGCGTGCTGCGCTCGTGACACGTTGCTGCATTGTGCACCATTGTTTTGCTGCACTTCGTCCAATTACAACTAATCATAGCCCCGACACGACAAAATTATGCATAAAATGCAATGCTGCATTTACAGTTACGAGTACGACACAAAGTTTCCACTTCAACGTTGGTGAGCTGACTTGTAACGTTACATCGAATTAAATTGACTTTATTTTTCTCAAATCTTGCTCGGCGGCCGGCTGTCTGAACGAATCGATAGAGGTTTCTGGGTCAAGTGTCCACATCTGGCGAGTGAAGACGTATTTCTTAATTTTTACATCAGTAGATACCTAGGGTGTTTGTTTATAACACCTCGTTCCACCTACACACACTTATGCTTTTACAATTGAGGAAATAGGGTACAGGCCACGTTAGAATTTAGTCCTCTATTGTTCCCTATTGTTGTTACAAATAGCGATCGGTTCAGCAGACGGGTCAACGCTTTTGCAATATTTATCCAATGCGCTCTGTGTTAGCGTAATCATCCGCACTGCAACCGACGGAAGCTTTTCTCAAAATTACCGGTCCGTGCTTATTTATTACTGTAATAATTACATATTAAATGTGCATTATCTTGGAATACGATCGCTCGCCCTTGCGCCACCTTTCCATTGCACCAATGCTTGCAAACGTCCGCGGTAATTGTACTGTGACGTACGCACAGCGATTGTTGTGGCGGCTATAATACGTGAAAGCGTTTCTATAATACGATTTATATTCGCATTCCGATGCACCGATAATATAATCAACTTGTCATTTACGTAAACAATAAATCTCCGCGATAATTTCGTTCATATAGAGACAAAGGCGTACGTATAGCGAATCGATAATTTTGCGGAAACTAGCAATTATATGGGAAATGTAAACGTATACATGCGTTTTACGCGTGAATTCTTGCATTTGCCAGGACGGCACGCGTCCGTGCGTGAATGAATTATGAATTATGCAAACATGATTATGGCACTGGGTTTCCGCATCCCGAAAACTTGAACGGAACCTTGTTCATAATATCTGTTGGATCTATACTTAATTAAACACGTTACGAATTATTCATGCACAATTTATACATAACTGTTGAGTGTTGCCAATGCTAATTCAATATTAATAGCTTAGAAGGTAATTTATTATGATTGCCACGTGCGTTCAGAACTGCCTGTTTTACCAAGTATTTACATAGGTACGAAAATATATTGTAAACAATTGAATCGCGCGATTTGATGACTCACATTTACATTGTTAGTTCTACTAAATGCGAACTCTTTTGTTTGTCATTTCCTTGCGTAATATTGAACATTGTCTTATAGTATTTTCTCTTTTTGTTACAGCGCATCGGGCACAAGCGCGGTGGCCATCGACAACAAGATCGAGCAAGCTATGGTGAGTACTTACATAATCCTATTGTCTCATAATTATGTAGTAAGTATGCCCCACGTGACACCAAATAATCTGAAGCCGTACTCACAAAAATACATAACATAAGAAGTTCAATAACCACAAAACCACGCGTTGAATTTAAGATATCGTTGTTATCCGTCATTTCCTTCAACATAAACTTAATAGCTTGTACAAGGAAATAATTTTTCATTTGATTGCCCTATTACAGTTGATACGTAACGTGGAAATTATAAAATCAGTCAGTCTTGAAGATTGTTTATATGCTCTTCCATCCACTCTTAAAGGCTACGGATCTAAGATAAGAGAAAAAGGAAAACGGTTCGATTCGAAACCCATTGTGCAGGTTTTCCCGCAAACAATAACAAATTGAATGATTGTTGCAATGAAAGAACTTGTCACGCACATATCTCATTCACGACTGCAGATATCATTGTTTTACAACGAAGTTTCGAGTTATTTCGAACATCAGTATTGGTTGTATATTTCACAAATGTTTGTTGTACTGCAGATAAATTAGAAGAACAGGAATTTTGTAAAACAGCCTTGCAAAAATGTATGGCACCGATTGGAACTAGGTACTTAAGACCTTAAAAAGATTAAAAATAAGTATAACATTCCAGTTTAATTTACTTAAGCTGATTTTATTACGAAAACGGATTAAATGAGATTTAGTTTTACCCGTTGAAATTATGGTAGATAACTTAGATTATAGAGATAGTAACTAGAGGTAAATTCATACCTTCTTGAAAGTTCTGGAACACTCTAAGCTTCTCAAATCCAGCCCAAAAACAAAGCCAATTGTATTTTAAGCAAGTTAAACCTAGCTACAAAACCTAATCTATAGAAACGTCCAATTCAACTCTCAAACCGTGTATTGTTTAGCTCTAGCCATAAGGAAAAGAAAACACAATTCCACGTCCATTCAACATTTTAAGTGTCAACAATCACTAGAAGTAACGTGATTAAAAACTAACCGCACACAACATAGCCAGTTCACGTGACTAGCTTCACTAAACCCTCCTTTATTCTCGCCGCTATTAACATTATTAACTTTAATGGAGGAAACGGCATAAAGTGTCATGTACACGTTTCGATAAACACTATGCATACATTAGTCCGGCTTATGTTCTCTTGATGCATTCAGTATAATCTCGCGGATCTTTTCTGCATTAGCAGTTTCTTAATCCTCTTCAAGATTATTAACTTGTATCCTTCTAGAATTGTTTTACGGGCTAGATCATTTGTTGGGTAATCTATTTCGGAAAGCAGTATTGTAATCGCTTTTTAAATTTATTTATAATCCTTTTTAGTCTCCAAAGTTTCGACTTTGTCTAATCTGCTTAAGATTCTCTGAAGTGCTTTCAACAATGCCTCTTGGGGAACACTCCATTTTGTTTTTAATCTGCTAAGGTTTGTTTCATGTTGACATTTATAAAATTGATCCACGTCCTGAATAGCTGTATCTGCCAATCCTGACGGGCACTATGATCGATTAATAGGAAAAATGCCTCATCTAGGCTGCCATCTATCAAATTATGTTCTGTATCATTATCGTTTCCTTCTGAGTATTTAAGCTATCTGTCGCGGAGATTCCATCGGCAAGCGATCATTAGTTTTTATTGGCCATCGCGTTGCAATCCAAGAGATCCAGAGTGTGGCGTGTCAGTCGGCCGCCGTGGTTCCGCATGCTCTCAATCCTAGTAATTCGTGGAACATTTTATAACCGGCTTTGTGGATGCCGCGTCCCTTTTGTTCTGTAAATCGCCGCATTCAGATAAACACCATGCGTGGACGGCTACGCCGCGAGTGAGCGATAACTTTCGGATGTATTATATCAAACAAAATTACAGTATAGCTACTGATATCAACAGTTACCCAATAATTTTGTGTCAATGAACTGTAATTCCAATTTAAATATTGAATCATGTACAACAGTAGATTGAAGTTTACAGCGAACTGCAAATACACACACTGCATGTATTTGTGATGATGCCAAATAAATATTTGCGGTCGTAAATTATAAGACCGCATTGAAGGAAACTTCCTAGAAATATCGGTCAGTTGTAGCGACGACCGATATCGTGCTGTATTCAACATAATGCCGATAAATGCGCTCTCAGACATCAAGAACGAAGCATTCGACATTATCGCAATTTTTCGCGTTTCACGCCGAATCGTGGCCATTACCATTCCGTTTCACGCAGCAGTTGCGTAAAGATGCAATCTCCCGAGAGTTTATCCGTGTTTATAATAGCAATGGTTGAACTGCATAACACCGTTATTAGATCGTAGTCACCATTTGAATTACTAATGACTTCCCTTTTTTAATGGCCAGGAAACGCGTCCCGTTCTGCCCCGCAGCATATAATGCCATGAGACTGCATTTTATGTCGTTTTGTAAATTGTTTATGATACATGAAATCGTCGCTTTCAAGACTTGATTGACAAACAATCTGCATTTTATAATGTAATTCAAGCGCATTGCGTTCATAAATGTCAACTCTCTGTTCCATTTGCACATGATTAGATTCTCAAGACATTTGTATTATTTACACTGTCGGTATTGTTAACGAGACAATGCAACCTTTGTTTCCTATCTTCCAAATATTGCGTCCTACATTTTAAATCACTTACATAATTGTCTAACGTGTCAAGTCCTACTTGACATATGTATTTTATTTATCGCTGTCTCAATAATAATATAGTTTTATTATTTTCTGTTCAGATTCTGGTTTTATTTTTGCACAAGATTCTCGCTTTGTTTTTATTATTGTAATCTGGGTGGGCGCAACATTTGCAACAGATTTCACTTCTTCCATCAAGTACATCTGCTATCGCAATTGAGATTCATCGTCGTGCACTATTGGACGCGTCTCACATCGTCTATAATTAGCCGACGCAGATGGCCTCAAGCGATTGACCCCAATCCAGCCCTAATGCTCACTACCATCGCATCATAGTATTTTTATCACTCCTCACAACACGCTCGTGCAGTCCTCCTGGCTCCATATATGTCGTTATCTTGCTACAATCTATTGTCAACTAATTAATTGTATCTGCTCCGATCACTTTGTTAGCCACGCTTGTCGTTTTATTGCTATTTATTGATTCTTTTTCAGACCGGTCGTTTATTTTTAGCCCATCTCAATGGCATTGCCATTTACTTTTCTCATAACTTAAGTTATGTTCACGTCACACCTGTTATTTTTAACAAGCGTACCAAATTGTTGTAAATACGTAACATTGTATTTAATTTGGTTATCAAAGCAGTTAATTATCGTACCGTAAAAAATATTTCACCATGCACCTACACACACCACAAAAAAGACACGTACCTTTTTTTGTCGTAATAGTTTTGATAATCTCGTATTTACATAATAGTCCTGTTTGTTTTATAATAGATGTAAAACTCACAATACATAACGAAAGTAATTGAAATCGCAGCTTGGGAAACAATATATTTTGCATAAATTTTAATGTACACAGTAGTAGCTATATTAACATCTCAAGCATCAGGCCAACGTGGCGCGACCAGTATTAAAACCGGTCCACCTTGAAGAACGCCATCTTACATGGCGCACGATGAATGTACCTGCAGATATATATTTTGGATTCAGTTGTACTCGGGTTCTCGCCGGTTTTCGTAATATCTACGCCTAACGTTACGTCATCCTGGTAGATATGTTTATGCGTACCGCCATACTGATGTGTAGCAGCCATAGCTTACACCACTGACCCGGTTTCACGCATCTGTTCAAACATAAATTTCTTTGATTCTGGTCAACCGTTTACATTTATTCTATTCTTTAAAGTTTCTCCCTGATGATTGATGCCAAGAGTTTGTGCAGTAGGATGTACCATCACAACACCCCGTTAGTTTTTGTCGTGTTTCCAAGATGTCATTAGCAAGTATTATGAAGGCGGTGTTTATTTGTTCGGAGGTGCGTGTGGAAATTTTTATTTGCTCCAAGCACCATCGTATGCTAATTCCCTCGTTGTATACGTGATTTGCATGAGCCAAACGTGACCCGACGGGAATCGGCCGGCCAAGAATAGACACGGAAGGAAAGCCGGCACTGGCGCGAAGCTGGAGTGGAGACACGTGCTCTCTTGATTATGCGGCCGATTCGTGAACGCCCACCAACTGGATAAAGACCCGGAGACGTCAGGAGGTCACACGATTCGGTCGCGTGCCGCCAATAACGTGAACAAGCGTCGAGTAATTTGCAACTAAGAGCGGCTTCGAGAGAGCACGCGCCTGATCGGAATCGCATCACGAACCCAGGAAACGCTAGAAAAGTTTTCTTGGAAAACAAACCTGCTGCCTGTAATGAAGCCGTTGTCGCTTCACTAACGGTGTCTGTCTGTCTGCCTGACTGAATGAATGAAATCACGTCACAATCGAGTTTAAAGTTTTGATTCACGATCACGACTCATCTTTAGCTTATCGTCGTGCTAAAGAGCAACCAAACCAAACCAAATCAAAAAGTAACCAAAGGGTTACTTCCAAAATACTGTTATAACTCTACCACAATCTTTCGTAGTGAACCAACATTGCAAGAATTTCCCATGGCTTAAAATCATATACCTGAAATCTAAATTTCAAACTGCTCCAACAACAATAACTCATAAAAATGAATTACTTTCCTTGAGAAAAACGTTTAAAGATTCTAATCGTACGATCACTGTTTCGTAAAACGTAATACCAGCGTTAACCTTGCCCATACACAATATCTGCACTGTCCTTATCTGTTATTTATTTTTCGATATTTATCATATTTCAATGCTAAAATATTATCTAAGTATTGGAAAAATCTAGTATCTTTGGAAATCTACCAGAGTTTAAAGTAAATCTATAGATTACCACAATCGTACACATGCGTTAGTAGATAAACACTAAACAGATTGCAAACACTACGGTAAACATGTTTTCGCTGAAAATATCCCCCATATTTTTTTGCTGTTAGCCTTGCGTGTTGATGGTATATTTTTTTAGCTTTAAAGTAAATATTTCTTTGATCCCCATGTTATTGGAATTCGCTGTTTATTTTGATCAATAAGAGTTAGTCGTCATTTTCAAATCAATCGCTTCGATTCTTAAACCACAACAGAGTCGTCATGTTCCCTATATTTTCCGGTTTGATGTTGTTATTCATCTCTTGTGCCACCTTTATAAATAATTATGATGTTTATTTTTCTTCGATACAACCGATGGGATGAGTATTGCAATGACATCACCTCGAAGGGTCAAACGGCCAGTCTTGATTACGAATGTGTTTGACCGCTACAGAACAATTTTCACTTGTTTGTTTTAATTTATCGCAGTGATAACGTACGGCTACGTCAATACATGTTTACACTTATTTATTTCTTGGATTATTTTATAAAGTTTATTAATTCCATAAGGAAATTGATAAGAGCGTCTGGCTGGACAAGGCAGGTCAAGGATTGGTACGGTACCAGTTATTAGGAAGACTGACCTTAGGCCTCGGATGTTATCGCAAGCTCCATAACAAGAAATAGAAAGACGGTAATAACAGATAATGCAAGTGAAACACCAACCTTTACAGATACAAATGAAAGTGCTAATGAGAGAGATTCGGAAATTGCGCAATAAAAAAGGTGCCATGAAACACTGAACAATAAAGTTGTAAATATACCACATTCAGAAATTGTGTCACGAATATTAATAGACCATTGTTTCCAACTGTGTAAATATAACATAACATAAGGTTCCATATAATGATAACAATATATGATCTGCAGAATACTTGAACAGCTGGTTTTGAAATAACTTTGCTGAAAATACCTAGTTTTCTATTTGCAAATTTTGATATCACAACTATTTCTGGCATTTTACCTTATTTATTATGAATTCCAATAACTTTATTAAATGTGGTTAGTTTGCAAAACATAATACCTGCTAATTTAATTTTAGTACACAATATTCGAAGGGGATATAGAATAATTTATGAGTTGACAGAAAATGGTCCTGGTCGTTGATAGTAACTGCACTAAGGATATCCTTAGTGCTTAGCAAAAAGCTTTTAGCATATAAGTGTGGTCATGGTGAAAACCGAAAGAGTAAAGGAACCCATGTGTGGACAACCGTGCCTGACCACTTTTACGAATGCTTATGAAAGATCGATAACCTGTTCCACAAGCTAATGCATATTGATGAATAAGTCAATCCCACAAGTAACATTTATGGACATTTAAAATGTACGTCCAGATAATTTCAATTAATACGAGAAGTCCATCAAAGATCTTTGGACGTACATTGTATGTTGAGTAACCTTATCAAATTACTTAATTACCATTAAATTACGCTATCTGTGTTTATTCTGCAAACTTTAAATTGATATTATGTCACGGAATGTACCAAACATAATGTGATTGATACTGAAAAATAAGAATAATACAAAACATCATTAGCAACATTCATACCTAAATCAACATTATTAAGTCTGATAACGAATACAAGATTATTTTTTGCCACTATGTTATTTACATTTTGTATATGTTAATTAGTTTTTTACACACACAGCTGGCCTCTGTTTGGCAATATGGCTGCTTAAACTTTGCTGTATATCGTCAATATATTTCTAATTAAATAGATCTACAGCACATCGGTCACATATTTAGTAAACATCAGGTTCGCGGTGCACCCAATCAAACGCTTTACTAAAATCCAAATACAGTTCATGTACATATTTGTATTGTAAACACGCTCGTATCTATCGGTAGGATCGTTACTATTGGGACTGTTGATTGTAGGCTTGTTTTGATACTCACTGGCACACATGCTGTGTACAAACATAATGTTTTATAACAGCGATGATGTCACTAATACAATTAAATTAAATTCGCTGTCTACTCCAACTATTTACGCGTTATGTTCAACTTCAAACCTGTTTTTGTTACCTTTGTTCTACTTTAAATCGACGTTTTTCTTTGTTTTGACAATGTGCCTGATAAAAATGTGTTTACGTAAGTTCAGCGTTTAGCCGGATACGTGTAATTCTATTTCAAAGATATCTTTTTTATTGATAATTCTTAATCTTGGATTATAGTATTTTTAACTTACCTATGGCAATAAAACATTTTTAGAAGTGCGCGTCGGTCTTTATCTGCAAAAATAATTTTCCACTTCTATCATAATGGGGTCCCGTGATGACATGAATAAATCTTCAAGATAGACTGAACAAATCTAGATAGAGATCACAATGAATGGTACCAGTACTAACCAGGTGCTCGCATGTCGTCTTGTCGCCGCGTCCGGTTATAATTAAAAACAATGCGACAGGTTTTAACGTATGCCCTTGGACTGGTTATATCATCGGACGCTGTATTTGGTGCGTGGCTCCGCAAAAAGTTCAGTGCACTCTTCGCTGTATAACTTCCATTATTCACTTTAAAACTTTTCTTTCTATGCATTATCTTAAAAAATACCTTTCAAGTACATGTTTTCATTCCCTATCTACATATATCTTATTCACCTACTGACATGAAAATGTAGGTAAACAATGATAAGTGCTGTTTTACATCGCAAATAAGGTGTTCACGATGGCGAACTGCGTCTAATTACTGTTTTCCATTTGTATTAATTTGCACGCGAAATTTTCTAGTTTCTCCTGAACTTGTTCTCAATTGAGCGCCAATATATTCTGTGATGAGTACATTGGCGCCTCATCAATCTGTTAGTGACGCGAGCCTCAATATTGTCTAACGAGATCCGGCGCAGACCGGTGTAATTTCAGCACGCTGATTCTTATAATTGAAGGTCGCGACACCCACGGAAGAGCAACCACACTCAATAAGAGCTCATAAAGCCTTCTATTTTTAAACTGTTCTAATTATATTATTAGTGAAATCCACTCATGCGGCACCTCATTTAGCCACTCATCGAGCCTAAGTGCATACATTGACTCACCAATCTTTGGGATGACTCGAATTTTGCTCTCAAAATTGCTTCCACGCTCTTTTGCGTAGCCGCTGCGTTGCGTAGCGTCTGTAGGCGTTTGTAAAATGTCTTAAGAATAATACAAATTCTTTAGTCCGCAATTCCTAAGATCGCAGTCGATGAATGGTTCTTACATTCTAGCTGATTTATTTATGACATTAATTACAACATTTTATTGTAATTAAGTATGTTAGCATTCAATCAGAATTGCAACTTGCTCTAATATGTAGCATTATTCTTGTTGCCGACTTATTTCATTCATTATCCGCATTCTACGGGCTTTTATAAATAGCTGACGTCCTGTATCTAGTCTATTGATGCCAATTCCAATAATGTCTACATTAAAATATTCTATGGTTTCAGCCACGGTATGTGTGATACTTTGTTTTTATTTCTCTAACTAAACTGTTATGCAACCTTGTATTAGAGCGCCACTTGTGTAATTAGTTACATTCCGACACAGTTTGTTGTTTTTATTTCTGTCGCCCACTACGCTGCTAAGTCTCTTTATTAAGGGCGAAAATTTTCCAATGAAGCTTAATTGGTCAGCGTAAACATTGGTTCACGAGTGTCGTGAACATCCAACTGCTAATGTGTAAAATCTATATTTAGCACTCATACGTAAATCCGTTTTTATATTTGCTCTCAATTTTTCTTCTTTCGAGTTTAAATGTATTACTATTGAAGTGTTGTTTTTAAACGCTAATAATACTTGTGCAGCTAGAAACAAGTCTGTTGTTGTTTAAGACTTCTTATTTGCTCTAATTTATCTCTGACTGCTATATCAATTACTTCGTCAGTTTAAACTTACATCCGCATACTTTCGGCGTAAATTTTTGTTCTTGTGTCTCAGTTGTGTTCAAACGAATTAGGTGCTTTCTCTTTAATTTATAGACAAGTCAACTCTGCACTGCACCGTCTCTGTCTGTTTCTATGTACGAACTAATTAGACCAAAAATCATATTTTTGCACGTATGTCAATACAAGATGTGGAAAATAAGGGCTTTGTTGATATCAATGTAGGTTGTGTCGTTGAGTTCAGGGTGCACGGCCGGCTCGCGTGGCATGGTGACGTGTTCGCCGCCATTTTAAATAGGCCGCGCGCGCGCGCAGACCATCAGTCGCCTGGCAGGACGCGCGAGAGCAACTCCACTGTACTAGTTCGCGAGTTTCACGTTATCGTCAGTCGAGTTTCAGTCGTCGTCAGCGACGCTCATACATTCAGTGACCCTGAACATAACTTTATCAGTCGGTTTAAACATGATCGACGTTGTGCAAAAACCTAGGGATGGCTGCCTGTACGAAATCAGACAGAAAGGACAAAAAGATACCTGTTATGTGGTCGTGCCAAATCCAAAAGTATGTTTCATTTTTAACATTGTTCAACTGTTCTCTTTGATTTTATAAACTTGTTTTTCTGTTCGGCAAAATTGTGTTCGCTGTTGATAACATTACAATCGCGCGATATATCTACGTTTCTAATCGGTTTATAGTTAGTTCAAACTGATATCCTCTTTTGTGTTATGTATTTTTGATATTAAATAATTCTTGATAATATTAGTATCATTATGATAAACTTCTAATCATAATTAGTAAATAATGGTCATAAAATGTGATGACTTGTAAGCTAGTAGATACGTAAAACACAACTAACTGTGACATTTTGCGTTGTTTCAGGATCTGGTTAAGAGCCACTTGATGTTCGCGGTGCGCGAGGAAGTGGAAGTACTGAAGGAGCGCATCGCGGAACTGATGGAGAGGATCAACCAGCTCGAAGTGGAGAACACATACCTGCGCGCGCACGCCAGCCAGGACACGCTGGCGCAGCTGCCGGCGGCGGCGGGCACGAAGCCGCCGGCGGCGCCGCAGGGCCCCCAGCCGCCGGTGTCGTAGGCCGGCGGAGCGGCGCCGCTGAACACGCCCGCCGGCCCCCGCCGGCCCCGGAGGTCCCCGGCCTCGCCCTCGGCGCGCGACCCCGCCCGCGGCACCCCTCCCACGGAGTCACTATGGCTGTGCTATGTTAATTCGTAGGTTAACAAGGAACGAGTGTAAGTACACCGGTCGAGCGCCGAGGGTCGCTGCGCGCACGCGTCGCGCTCTCCTCGTATATCACACAAGTGTCTAGTTAGCGGTGGAGCCCGCCGCACCACCAGACATTAAGCTTCGGATTCATACATATTATATATTTTTCTGTTATTAATATTTAGGGTGCAGAATTACGTGCTAACTGCCATGCTTTTGCTACGCATCTCAGCAACGAGTCTTTAGTGTTTTGATGTACGTCGTGTATATTTTTATTTGGTTTAACGTTAGGTATCGCTATCCACGTAATGTATTCCATTTAAGATAAATGTAAGACGTGTGTTAATATAATAAAATGTAATGAAATAGTTGAATATTCCTATGCATTGAACAAGGACTGTGTGTTAATTTATTATCTATATATTTTTTTAATGTAATTTAAGTTATTTATCACGTTTCTCTGTATGTATACAAGGTTGCATTAAATTGCAAGTGTTCCTGTAGGGCCGATAATAATGATCTGTCGATAGCTATGTACTGAATGACTTGTGTGCAGTTTTCAATTAGTTACTGTTAATTACATATTTACGGTTAAATATAAATGTTTGAATGTATGTTATCCGCAGTCGTAATGTGTAACGTTATACTGAGCAGTCGTATAGAATTAGAATCGTTGCGAGAATGTGACCTCGTGCGATGCTGGCTTTAGTGAATTTTGCACGCTGAAACTGAAAAAATATACTATTTTTATTCCAACCCTATGATAATGGAGGTATATAGTAATTTAACATTGTATTTTTTTAATAATTAAAAATTGTTTGTATATAGTACAAGTTGTAATAGAATTGTGAGTCGGAACGATGTATATAACGAAAGAATGTGATTAAAGGAACCGATTCCGTAGTCTGCCTTCAAAGGTTGGTATCAGATGTTATCGCGAGAGGTATATCTAAACGTTATAATTTAAAATATTCGCTGTATTTAAATAGCTTGATTGTTTAACATTAAACAAGCGAACAAAGTGGCTGGTGACGAATGGATTGTAACTATGTATGGGATGAGACGTGAAAGTCAGGCTCTATGTTTGTTTAAAAGCCAAAGTTAGGAAGGCGTGTCCCAGCGACTGAAGTGTGACTATTTTACCTATAGAGTAGTATTTTGTACAACGCTACTACATATGTATGTGTATAGACGATTTTTGTTAGGTCTTCATAATTATTGTGAATATACAGTAATTTACTCCTAGAAGCATTACTCTAGATCTAGATATGGTAATATGAACTATATTATATACCGAAAATTGTAAATATACTGTAAACAAAAGTCCATTGTAGCTTATGTTGACCAGAAAGGTTCCTCATACCCAATAAATGCAAAACTACTCAAAACATTGTATTATTTGTTATTTACCCTTCACCCACAATCAAATGACAGCAATTCACTGAAAAGGTGTTAATGAAAAAAAGCCTATTAATCAACATAAAAACTATCAGACTACCGAAAGTTAGGAAAATACCTTAATCTGTCACAAAGTAGCTAATTATATGTTTTAAGTGCGTCTTTGATCTACAGAAACACCTTATAATCAAGGAAGTGTACCAGAGTACAGTGGCACATACTAAAGCCATTAGTAGATGCTCCATTTTCATGCAAATTAGTGCTTCATTAAAAACAAAGAAGCGAAAAGGTAACAAAGCATTTTCCGCCCATAACCCGGAAATCCTATGAAACAAAATAGAAAAATAAGTGAAAACAAAAATAGGGCACGAAAATCACTTCCGGCTGGAAGGAACCAAAAGTTCTTCTTTTCTATTCTAGCCTTTATGGCAAATCGTCGATGCCGATGTTAACGATTCTGCCACTGACGAGTGAAATGAGAATGAGCACGTCGTGATGATTATAACAATTCTGAGAAAGATAATAAAACCACAAGTTCAGAAAGCATTATTTACTGTCAAAAATTTTGATCAGGTGATTCTGTTTACAGTAATAAAACAGTTCATCCACCAAAGATTGCATAGGTGTAGCGCCATCTATTGGCAGACGTCAAAGTGCAAAGTAAGAGCTTTTTTATGAACGAAAAATTGAAGACAGATGGCGTTAGCTACGGCATGTCATACTAGTTTCAAACCGTCATTCGTAAAACTGTATAGATGGCGCAGTTTACAGAGAAAGATACTAATTTGTGAGAATGTTATTAGGTATTTAATAAAATCTATTGGGATTTACTATGATTAAGAAATTGAGACCCTGTGAAGTAAAATTTGTTTTAAAAATATTTCTGGAAAGAAATGCACGAAGCGATAAATCACACCTCTTCTACTCGACGCTAGATGGCACTGTCAACCATTCTTAGCAAGTTCTATTAAATTTTAAACCATAGCCAAAACTGATTTGCTTTTTATTTGCCTATCAAATGTCAAATGAACTTCGGTGTTCAACTTCTACTCGCTGTACTGTTTATTAGCATCAAAATCGATTATCCTTGTCTGCCTTGTGTAAAAGTTTTTCATACTTTCTCACTCGCACAAAAGTCATGGAACGCACCTTTTTCGTAAAATACATATGTTCACGTCACAAGCTGTCATGGAGTGTTGATAGAATTTGGTGGAAATTATAAACAATCAGAATTATGGATAATATGAGTTTAAAGGAGATTCAAAGCAAGCTATTGCTATGGGAGTCTGCAGACAATCCCTTAGCACCACTCACGTCGGATCAAAGAGAAGCTATCCTTGATTTAGAGTCTCTAATACTCGGTGTTTCCACGAATTTGGATGATGTTTGTATTTTTTAGTTTTTTATTTAAAATTGTGTCTTATTAAACTGATTTTGGAGCTATGCCACGAGCCTTTGGTCTAAAGTAATTATTGAAAATATCAAGAAGTGATTTTTAAAGAGATTTTTGTAATTTTTCATCGTTTTCAGTTGATCATCTTAGTATAATTTTGTTGTAATGAATTTAGTTTTTCTTGTTTATATACCCAGAAATGTGAGATTATCTAGCATTTACATACTCTAATAAGTGCCCTATAAAATATCCAAATCAAACAGACTATAAAAAAACATTTAAGATATAAAATGCACCTTTTTTAGGACAAACCGGAAGTCATATCAAATGATGAGACAGAAAAGAACAATATTCCCTCTGTGGACACTACATACGACTTTCTGGAGTGGTACGAGAGCTTATGTGATGGTAACCTGAAGGCTGATGATAAACCGTATGAGGCATACCATAAGCAGCTTGATGATAGGAGGAATGAATGTGTTGCGTTGACGGATCAGGTAACATATTTTACTGTTTTTGTAAATACAATAAATATTCATTGAAATTAATAATAAGCATTTTGAATATAATATTTTGAAAATACAACCTCTAGCTAAAATGTCCAGGCTTCAACACTCCTTGAAATTTTTATTCATTATCAATTTTTTATTTAGTATTTGAAATGTCACAACCACTCCCAAGCACCATATTTCAACAATTTATTGGTTTTTTTTGGACCAGTAAAATGAACCAAGAGCTAATCAAATAACAAAAAAATTGCTTAATTTTTTGGAAGTTTTATAAAAATTAAATTACTATTTTGATATAACTGTTCTAACAATGCTGCTTTATATGTTCCAGATTGGTGCCACCATGTCAGACCTGGAGAAACTGTCAGAACAGTACAACTTTGTGTCTAACAAAACAAATGCACTGCACACTATGAGTGAACAGTTGCTTGCTGACCAAAACAAACTCTCTAGTATAGGTACAGTATTATAAATGATCTTATTTAAATGAAAAGGAGTACTTTGTACATAAATTTAACCTACTTGCAAGAGCAGTTAGTAAAATTTGGTCAGACAGCCAGCTTATAGGAAATTTAATTTAGGTGTCCAACAACAATATGACAATAAAAGTATGTAACAATTGGTCAGATTTGAAAAATTGTGCCAGTGTTAAATATCCCATTTATAGATGAAGGCAAAGTATGGGTTACTTTTCATCAGTAATAGATCCCACAGAACACGGGTGAAATTTAGTAAATTAATTATGTAACTCAGAGTCTCCTTAAAAGTAATGTTAGTCATTACTAAGTTGTAATATGTTTACAACTTACTTTTTAACCCATGTATTAAGGAGAATCTTTAAAATAAACCCATACTTTTCTATATTTACAGGTGATGATATCAAAACCAAGCTTCACTACTTCACTCAAGTGGAGCACCTGTCACAGAGGCTGAACAGCACCACCATGTCTGTCAACAGTGAGACATTCTTCAATGTGCTGGCTAAGATAGACGAGTGTCTGGATTATATGAGGACTAATGTGAGTGTTGTTATCATTCATGATCAACATAAGTATTTTTTACCATTTACTTTGAAAATGGAACATTAAAATTCATAGAGTAAACAGTTTTTTTAGGAAAACTGGTGTTTTTGTGTCAAATAACTATGTATTGCAAAGTTGACATTTCATCTTCTCACAGTAGGCTGTTGTTGATATACATATTTTGACTATAGTGAAGTTTCTAGTAGCCAATAGCTGGAGAGTTTGCTACTAAACAAAAATTGTGCTCCTGGAGTAAGCACAAGTTTAACTTAATTTTTAATAAAATAAAAGTTAACAACATGAATAATTTGCCATCTCATAATTTAGTCATATTTCATCTGATCCAACTGCAATAAGAAAGTTTATTTATTTTTTTATTAACCATTTCATTCGCTCCTTTTTACATACTACAATTGCTAACATAAAACAAATTCCATTTTACAGAACAACTTCAAAGAATCGCACACGTACTTAGTAAAGTACCGTCACTTACAAAGCCGGGCTATTTCCCTCATCCGATCCTACGTGACCCACGTGCTGAACCATGCCACAGAACAGATGCTGGCTCCCAAGGACGAGGATCCGAATGACCAGGAAACCATGGACACTGCTTATGCGGTGTACTTTGGGAAGTTTCAGGCGGCTGCGCCTAAGTTGAGGATGGTTATTAGTGAAATTGAGGCGAGGGCTGAGAAGAATGCTGAGTGAGTAACTGGATGTTCATGTTATTTTGTGTTAATTGCAATTGAGGAAGCTTTTTTTCTGTGTCAATGTGCACGGGTAAAAATAGTGAACTTCTTTTTTTATAAATAAGTTGTTGCAGGTCCTAATGCAATTGTAGGAAGTGTGTGGTAGATGCATTTCCAAAAAGTAGGTCCTAAATAAAAATCTACACAAACACAACACAAAACCTAACATTATCTTATCTTATATAAAGCCCCTATCTAATTTCTTATGTTCTGCATATACTTCTTTATATACTCCTTTCTTTTTTCTGATTACCTATATATTTTCATATGTATTCCGTTATATGTTATTCCTATGTACTCAGTTATATGAATACATAAGATGAGTACATAGGAGTAATCTCCTATGTACTCTTCCTATTTATCCACTAAACTATGTGCGTAAGTTTCACTGATAAGTTGTTTGTCTTTGTTATTACATATCTCCAGACTTGATCTTATCTTTAACATCCCCACAGCTACGCATCCCTCCTATCGGACGTACAACGCGAGTACGCATCCCGGCGCTCTCGCGTGGCGGGCGCAGCCACGGGCGGAGCCTTACAAGCCGCGGCCGCACGACAGCTGCGCGACCACTGCTCGCTCGCACGTGCCGCGTGCTCACTGCTCGCACACGCGTGTAGAGACGAGTGCGCGTTGTACAGCCACTTCTTTGCTAACCCATCGCCGGCATTAGAGTAAGTATTGGTAGATAGGTGTATCTGTGCTAGGTGTCAGACTCCAGCTACGTGTCCCTTGGACGTACAAGGCTACAGGTGGGGCAATGCAAGCCGCCGCAGCACGTCAGCTGCGCTCGCAAAAAAAATTATCTTGTCTAGTAAAGCTACACTTGAGCAATAGTTCCTAATGAACAGCTTACTATAAATACTAGTTAGTTACATATTTATAAAAACGAATGTTCAGAAATGAACAGTAACAAGATATTTCCCTTTGCTCTTTTCTACGTGTCAACCAATGCCAACCAACCAGAAACTGTCTACATATTTATGTAGCCTAAATATTTTCCAGAGAGTACCTGCAATCGTTGTGTACGGGACTATACGAAACACTACGGCCTCACATCATACATATAAACCACTTGGAAACTCTCGCTGAACTGTGCGTCATACTCAGAGTGGAAGTTATTGAAGAACAAGTCAATAATGACCGTAAGTATTTTTAAACTACATTTTTTTCAGAGTATAAAAAGTAATGCCGCAGGAGACAGTTATCTTTTATGTTTTTAAATATAATTATAATTTATTAATAAGCTAGTATTAAAACTCTCCTACTTCTTCTTTAAGCTGTGCCCCATAGGGTCCATATTGTCACTAATCTAAATGTACCACCTGTTATAACATATGGAATGCTAATAAAGAATCGAGTATCTATACGAAAATTATTAAGAGGAAAACATTGTTTGTAATGGATAAACTCAAAAACTAATGGCCCGATTTTAAAATTTCTTTCACCATTAGAAAGGCATATTATCCGTGAGTAACATGGGCTATATTTCATCCTGTTATGGGCAGGAGTCCCCACGGGACGCGGGTGAAACCGCGGGAAAACACAGCTCAAAATAATAGTAACACGCGGCCAAAGTCGCGGATATAAAATAAGTAAAAAGGGTATATAAAATAAGTACCCAGGTAGAGGTAGAAGAGGAAGTGTCTAGGAGGAGTAATTAAGTGAAAATACAGGGTAGTATATAAGCGAGTACACACATCTGTATGGGTGGGTACCGATCAGCACAGGTATAATATTTCAATATAATCCTATTCACTCACTTATAATGAAACAGGTTGTAACTTATCGGTGCCGACTAAGTACCTGGACCGTACCATACGGGTTTAATTTTGATTGTCTTTAAGGACAGATTCACCTGTTTCTTTATACGAGTCAACACTGTACCGATCGGTACTGATCTGTACAGATTTGTCTGTACCGGAAACCTGTTTCTTCATGTAAGCACCCTAACACATTATCGTGCGCAGTCCTCGGGCGCGTGAGTAGCGCGGACTTACGTACTCCTTGGGCCACTATCCCCGCCGCTCACTACTGTGTCTGGGTTATGGTGCGTCTACACGGTGCAAGCAGTTTGGTGCGCAGCGCAGGTTACATGCATTGCACCGTGTAGACGTACACTAAACGTCGTGGCTCGGGCCGACTTTCTTTTATATAGTTTTTTTTATTTTTATTAATATCATTCCTCTCCCCACTTGCAGCGGTCCGCCTGGCGGCACTGGGCCAGTGTGCCCTGGCGCTGCTGCAGGACGCGCAGGAGCGGCTCGTGTTCCGCGCGCACGTGCACCTCCGCGCGGACGTGCTGCTGTACCGCGCCGCGCCCGGGGACCTCGCCTACCCGCACAAACTGCTCATGATGGAGGTCAGTGGGGGTGTCATCTGTCTAGACTTTAGGCAAATGTCTTAGGGTAGGTTAAAGGATGGAACAGTGTTTTGCAGGAAGCGACGTATCGACAGAAACTGCTCATAATGGAGGTACGTGGGGGTGTCATCTGCCTAGCCTTTGACAGCTACCTTGGAGCCGGTTGATGGTCTAACTGGATGCAGCTGAGTACCAGAGTTTTACAGGAGCCACTGCCTATTTAATCTCCTTTACCGAGTTGTTTGGGCAATCCGACACCTCTGGTAAATGTAGTTGTATGGAAAAAATGTAAAAATTACAGGGAAAGACACGATATATAACAAGACCTCACAACTAGTTTCTATATGGACCGTCATCGATTCCACGGACCCACCGTGCCATACATTTACCTTTGATCGATCGACCTTTTCGACTGTTTCTTACCCATGTGCTCCTCAATACAATAAAATCTACAAAATCGTGATACAACAACAAAACAAAAATAATAAAATTCTTCATCTCTTCCACAGCAAATCGCGATGTCAATCCAAGAGCAATCCCTCAAGCGAAGCGACTCCCGCAACTCCATGATATCTGACATATCCGCCACATCACAAGAAGTTGCCAACATCAACGTGGAAGCCCAACGAAGACCCCAAGCCTCACCAGCTGACCTTCACGGCATGTGGTACCCAGGAGTCCGAAGAACATTAGCAGCATTATCAAGATTATACCGCTGTCTTGAAAAGAAAGTCTTCCAGGGCCTAGCTCAAGAAGCTATCTCCCTATGTGTCCAAAGTGTTGACAGTGCTGCAAAACAAATATCAGCAAACACAACTAATATAGACGGGGAATTGTTCCAAATAAAACATTTGCTGATCTTAAGAGAGCAAATCGCACCCTTCCAAGTTGACTTTATAGTAAAGGAAACGACTTTAGACTTTAGCAATATGAAGAATGCTGCTTATGGTCTTATCCAGAAGCCAAGACAGATATTCTCGTTAAACAGTAATAATGCTTTGTTAGAGTTCTTGTTGGAAGGTACTCCGATGGTGAGGGAACATCTCTTGGACTCCAGAAAGGAGGTTGATAGACAGCTGAAGACTTGTTGCGAAACTTTCATCAAAAATGCTACGGAAATACTCGTTGGACCCATGATTGCGTTTATTGAGAAGGTAAGCAAGTGACATATGTCTCGAAATTGCAAAATACTTAACTGAATCTAAAACCTAGTTCTTACCAATGAGAAAATAGGTACCACCTAACGGGCACCCCCGTTGTTAAAGGGTTGGTGGTTGCACCCAGTTGCAGCCGATATAATTAAGGAAGGCTACTCCGAGTCACCGAGTTTTGACCGAAGATAATACCTAGGTGGACTAACCTAGGGCTTTAGCCATAACAAATATAATATTACGTCGTCTTAGAATGAAAACCTCGGAAATGCATTTTTTCTCAATATTTTTTTATTGCGTTTCTTGGAAGATAATCGCAAAAAACATCCTATACTGATGTTCATCCAGAAAAGTTGTCTCTTACACTAACGAGGTTTTCACTCTAAGGCGTCGATTAGAGAAGTTAATGCTCATACAGTTGACGACCTAGAATGCTGAATAGACTTGATTAGAGCTGCTAGATTTTTATTAACTCTCTTATTACGTCTTTTACCCAAGCTCCCTTCCTCAGGCAACAGCATTCACCCCCATAGAGCAACTGAAGACCCAGCCGTGGGCCACACCAGAAGAGATGGCGGCCGCCGTGAAAGAGGCTCAGAAGAAGATACGAGCCCACCTCGCACCGCTGCAGCGATCCATGCAGCTGTACCTAGCTAATAAGGAGACCGAGTTTATATTGTTTAGACCTATTCGGGTTGGTATTATAACTTTAAATTTTAACTTTTTTTGTTGTTAACTTGATCTACGATAGGCTAGTTCAGGCTAGTATACTGTGTTCAAAAGTCACTCGAAAAAGGGATTGGCGATCTTTAAGCTCAGTTTTTAGGATTAATGTGGACTATTTATAGTTTCTCCTAATCTATTTATTTTCCAAATTTTTAACAATATCTTTTTTCTCCACATCTGAGTGAACAAGGATTAGCACACTTGTATGTATCTTTACAAGTAATAAGAAGTGTAAGGCAAAACTAAATATGGTTATAAATAGATTTTCGAGTGTTCGTTCTCTAGCACCTTATACTGAGTACATACAACGTGACTACGCCACATCGATCGATACTCAGATGCAGTGTCACGACGCTTTCGGTCACTGACCTAATTCGGAACTCTCGCCAATGCATTTTGAAACTTGCTTTTCACATTTTTAACTTGATGACTATGTTTTCAGTCGGATTCTTTTGATAAACAGTAGGTACGTAAGATATTTTCCTGCTTACAAAATACAACGTATAAAATTATCCTGTCTCATTTTCAGAATAACGTCGTAGGCTACTTCCTACAAATTGAACAGCTGCTTACCAACGCTGGTTACACGGACGAAGACGCTCTCATCGTGGCCTGTCCTACCCCAGAACAGGTGTCTGTCTTCATATCCTCGGCCAGCCTCATCAGCCATAGTGAACCAGTTCAGCCGTATGGTAGCAAGATCAAGCCTACTGTTATAAGGAAACCTAGTGTAACTAGTGTTAAGGAGAAAGAGGAAAATACGGGTGTGGAAGCTAGTAATGTTACTATTTAGACTCGTAAATGAAGAGGTTAAATGAATATGTACTATAGTTATAATTGTATTGTATTTATTATGTTAGTGTTGAATGACACAGTAGTGTGTATAATATTGGATTTTATTGTGAAACTCCCTTGTCAAGCTTGTGTTAGCTATCAAAGGGCAGCCATAACCAACTTGAATTTATTTATTTCTTGAATGTTATTGTTTATGCCTACTTGATTATTAAAATATGAATTTTTATCCAATATAGAAATAACAAAATACGAATTATGTTTATTTACATGTTTATTTCTTATTCTTCTATAATAAATACAAATTCCACCAAGAACATTGTGTTTTATTACAATAAAACAACAGACATTGGGAGAAAAATGTTTAATGCGTTTTTTTCCGATCTTAACTGATTTAAATAATGTTTAATTGTTTCTATTAATGTACAACTACAATTGTTTACACCCTAAGCCAGTACATTCCAGCGCGGATCCTAGTGTAGTCTGGAAGTGCTTCAGTGGGCCCGACAGTGGCCACGGCAGGGCAGCGGTCATACAGGTACTTGTAGCACACATCACGCACGTTCTGCACGGAGACAGCTTCAATACGGGCATCCAACTCATGGATGGGGATGCGGCGGTTGTAGCACAACATTTGACGACCAATGTCTTCACACACAGGGGTGGTGCCGTCCAGCTGGAGCAGCATGTTGGTCTTGAGGAGGTTCCTGGCACGCTCAACCTCACCCTCAGTGACTGATGTGCAGAGCTTCATCCACTCCTTCTGGACATTGTACAACATATCTTCCAACTGCATGGGTTCAGCTACAAAGTAAATGCCCCAAAGTCCAGTATCCTTGTAGCATGTGTTGAAGGACTGGAAGCTGTGGCAAAGATTGCCAGCAGAGGCAGCACGGGCCAGGTAGGAGGCGTTGTTGACACCACCACCCTGGGAACGGTCCCAAGCTCCGATAAGAGTGTTGGCAACCATCAGAGGAATGTTGTCAGCATCAGTCCATCCTGCACCCTCTACAGCAATGGCAACATGAGCCAGGGGCATGGAGTCATCACGCACTCTGATCTCAGAGCCAGTGTAACGGCATGGGCTCAGCTCTACATCAGATACAGTGTTCTTGAGGCCACTGAAGTGCTTGTTGGCAAGGTCGACCAACTTCTGGTGGTCAACTCCACCAGCTCCAGCTAGAACAATGCGAGAAGGCTGGTAGTGGGTCTTGATGTAGTTTTGAAGGTCAGCCTTGGAGATCTTCTTGATGTTCTTGGTAGGTCCTAAGATGGTCTGGCCCAAGGGTGTGCCTTGGAAGGCAGTGGCATGAAGGTGATCAAATACAACTTCTTGTAGGTTACTTTCAACATCTTGCATTTCGCGGAGGATGACACCTCGTTCTCGTTCGATTTCGGGCTCTGCGAGCGAAGAGTTCTGAATAATGTCAGCAAGGATCTCAACGGCGGCTGGTACGTCGTTAGCAAGGCATTTAGCATAAAACACGGTCTGTTCCCGAGAGGTGTACGCGTTCAAGTGAGCACCCATGTTTTCTACGAGTAGTTCTAAGTCGGTTTGCGACCTCTTGCTTGTACCTTTGAACGCCATGTGTTCAAGAAAATGAGCGACTCCATTGTTTTTGGAGTTTTCGTACCTGGATCCGGCGTCAATCCACAGTCCTACGGTGGCGGTCGCAGCACCGGAATCTTCAGACGCAACGCGGATTCCATTATCTAACACTGAGAGTTTTGTTGGTGGGACGTTGACTAATGCCTCCTTGTAACCTGCGGCTGTGGCTGTGGCCAAACAACGCACCTGATTGCCCTGTTTTGAGACTAATCTCAAAGTAGTCGCCAACTTCAACATTTTTGCTGTGATTCTGATCCTTTATATTATAAATTTTTGCTCGCAGATTTACGTAATAAATGGGCAATAGTTCCAAGACGTCAAAAAAGGTTGAAGTGAAAATGTTGCCATAGTAATTTTACAGTAATCTACTTTTCTTGGATTTTTCCTGAATCAAATAATTATGATTGCTTTATTTTTATTTTTCTACCAGATTCTATATTAAATAATTATTTATTAATTAATATAGAGCATTCAGACGTCTTTTTCAAAAAGTTGTACATTGCGGAGAGAGTAAAAAGAGAGTACATTGCGGAGTATATAGTAATAAAGAATAGCTGTGTTTACAAAAAAATTATAATGAGGGTTGCAGACATGCCCCTGGTTTAATTTCTTGCAGAATAAAGAAAAAAAATCATTTTCAATGTAAATTGCCAAGATTATAAATCGTACTCTTTTAGTAGAATTAAAAGTTTTCTTTTATCACTAAAAAATACTTGCCACCAAATATTTAGTTCTAATTTATTAATCTCTCACGTATCTTTCATTAAAAATTACCTAAAATAAATAATACATAATTATATTAAATACAAAATAAATTAATGTAATGTAACTGGACAACACTGATTTTGACGTCATCTTCTGTCGATTCGTTCCGTTACGCGCAACGTAGGGAAGTGATTTTGGGTTTTGATAAAATGCAATGACGAAATGGCCACTTAAATACAATAAAAACTTTTTGCGTTAATATGTAATTAAAGCAAATAGTGTATGACAAGAAAGTCACGTCAACGTCATATTCCGTCTTACTTTCATGGCTGCAGTAAAATAATAGTTATTATAAAAATTTAAAAGTCTCTTTCGTTCCGGAGAAAGGAACGGCATGTTCTATTACTCTGGAAATCGTTCATTTTTTATCGCACGTAATTCGTGGGATTATTACGAGAGCAACGATGTTTAGTGAAGATTGCATTAAATTTAGTTTCGTTAAAGATTTCTGGGAAAGTGTGTGCCGGTAAACATAGGTGTCAACAGGGTCCCCGCAAGATGCTATCAAAAGTTTTATCTGTGATTTAGTAAATTCACCATGTCTACAATGAAGAACCCTAATTCGTCGTCTTCTAAGGCATTGTTTTCCCACATCAAGTACGAGCACCTGGTAGCTGGTATATCAGGTGGCGTGACCTCCACACTCATACTGCACCCGTTGGATTTAATTAAAATTAGATTTGCTGGTGAGTAGTGCGGATATTTCTTTCACGTAATTACCATGTGAGGTCTCGTGATTTTATAAGGTTAAACATTATCATTTGTCTGGTTTTCTGACGAAGCAGCGCTCGTTAAATGTGGTACGTGTTTAGTTAAAGATAATCAATGTATTAATTAGTTTGTGTTAATGAGCCCTCAGTAAGTTTCGAACCAACCTTGAACTTCATAAATAGTGAAAGTGACGACAAGACTGCTTTGTTTACATTGTGCAGATAACTTCCTCGGTGATGCAATATCAGATGGGCTGCAACAGGCTTGTTGTGAATCTGTTGCCTCATGTTTTATGTGCGATTTGCTTGATCTTTGTTCCCTTCACTATTTTGAGATATTCTTTGAAGTACTGACTTGTTGATAGCCATAGAGAAGTTTTTTCTTCTGTCTAATTTTTAAAATAAGAAACTAACCATGAAGGTTGTAATAGTATCTATAAAGTAATACAGGAACAATGCAAGGCTCTAACTTACTTCCTGCAGATATTTCCAATAAGATTAAATACTTGAGAAAAATTATTGCCAAGATGTTTTTTGTGTGGGTGTGAAAACTTTCCGTTATAATTAAATTATATACATGAATTTGTTATTCAATGTGAAAAAACATCATAGGAATGTAAATACTTATTGCATTGTAAATAATGTATTATTATAAATGTAAATAAGATTCTCTGAAATGCCTACATTATGCTAAATAAAAACAAAGGGTATTTTGTTTTACTATTAATTGCCAGAGATGCCACTCACTCAGTTGACCATAAATTTTAAATACCAGTTGTTGCATACTGTATACAGTATATCACCATATATACCAATACTGCACCCTATGAATAGAAATAAAATTTTATATAATGTGCCACAGTACCATGCAACTTAATCTGTTTTTGTATGCAAGTAGTGTTCTAGGCACTTACTACTCAAGAACCTACACAATGTGGCAATATCAACTAGTTTTTGTTCTATGTTTAATCTCTAAAAACTCTGAATCAGTAACACAAAGAAATATACCCACAATTACTTTTATCTGAAAAAATATATATTTGAAATCTCTGCCATATGGCCATAGTCATAAAGACAAAAGAAAATCCCCAGATATCACTTTCATCGCATATAAAATTTAAATTAGCCTATTCCAATCTCCAAATAAATTCTAATTGAAGTATGGTATTTCAGTTAACGACGGCAGGACCGCAACAGTTCCTAGGTACGATGGGCTCAGCAGTGCATTTGTCACTATTGTTAAGAAGGAGGGAGTCAAAGGACTATACAGGGGAGTCACACCGAACGTATGGGGGTCGGGCTCCGCTTGGGGCTTCTACTTTTTATTGTGAGTATTTTAATTTTTATAAACAGCTAGTTGAAGCCAATTGTATGTAAATTAAGTTTGTTGAGATGGTAAATAATATTGTTTAAAAGTTCATTGACAAAGTCAAAATGAAAAATACAAAAATTATTTAATCCCTAATAACATTGTAAATAATTTTTCACCACCCCTGTAACTACAGAGTAGGGAACTTGCTTAAAGTATTTCCAAGCAGTTAACTTCTGTAAAGCGGAAAAGGCCAAAATAAATGTGTCTCCTATCTATGAATTACTTATCTTTATACAAATCTGACATAACAACACACCTTTATAAATCCTTGACAGATAAAGTAAAGCAAATCTGATCACTCAAACAGAGCATAGACTAGAAAAAAAATACACCAATAAGATCAAAGTATTCTGTATTTCTGTCTATAAAAAGTTCGGAAGTCATGTTCCTATTGGCTGATATCTGGCCTCTTTGCTTCACGAATGCACAGATGGCCTTTAAAGTATGATATCAGTTATCTATTTCATACTTATTGTACACCCACCTTCTAACGCCAATATTCAGCTGAATTCGGCATATTCACGATATTAACATTGCAAATTCAATCTTATGTTAATCGAAATAAGATCCATTTTGAGTTGGATATAATTGGGCGAACATTTGGTCAAATAAGCCAATTGTATTGCCAGCATTGTATTACGTGTTTCAAGTTATGGGGGCGAAACTATCATCGGCTTCCGGGCACATTTCCAATCCCGTGTCATTAGCAATTTGAGTGATGTAATCTAAGCATAAGGCGGTTATTTCTGTTATCCCTAACTTATACCTGCAAGTAAAGAAAATAATTACAAGGGGAATGGAAAGCACGTACGGTTATTCTCAGTTCCTGTGACTAAGTTCTTGGCAGCCGATTGAAAACCCGATCAGTCTCGCTCGACAGAGAAAAGTCTCGATCTTTGAGTAGTTTATTCCCTATCTGTACAGCTATTTTATAGCCATATTCCTGAAAGCTATTTAACCCTATATAAGGTCATCTAAAATCGATGTTATAACACATACAGCCTTCGTGGGAACAGACGTTATGAACGACCGAAATAGCTAATCAATATCGATAAAGTTTGTCCAACCCTATCACGCATGTGACGTCATCGGGCATTAAACCAATATGGCGAAGTGCTTTATGATGCATTACGAGAAAAACTGAAACGCCTTAACTCACACGTGTCAGCTTTTGTTACATTGTGTTCCAAACTACGTCAATGTATATTTAAAATTCCCACACTTAATGAGCCAATTAAAATCTCAGGAGAAAATAAAGGGCACTTATGACCTTTTTGCTAAATCTTTGTGCCTGTTATGTCAACATAGAATTCTCAGTCTATGATTTAGAAATCCATACATTTGGCCGTTTGGCATGAATCATGCGCTGTCGTCGTGCTTGGAATTGGCAAGATTTCCAACTTTATGGGCAGGTACGAAGTTCGTTTAGTAAAAGTAGTGACGACTTTCTGTCTGCAATCTGTTCCACATTAAGACTAGAGGTGGTAACATTACAGCTTATTATAAACAAATCCGCGGAATATAAGTATTTACTTACTCGAATAACCACATGCCATCCATAACCACGAACATTATTGTAATCAGAAACGGAGTTCAAGTAGGTAATTTTCCGCAAAAATTGAAAACAAAATGTTAATGTAACTTCAAAAAATATCGACTCTTTACACATAAATAATTCAGTTTATTGCGTTTTTTCATATTGTTAAAAATGCGTGGGATTGAAAATACAAAGAAAGGGCTTTGTTTTCAACATCCATCTTTGTGATTTGGACCATTCGTACCGACAAAAATATTAAAGGCAATGATTAGCAGCTTATTAATAAAGGAAAAGAAATAGATAAGCTTAATTGTATTTTATATCTACTCGTTTTTTTAACGAACTGAAACATATCGTGTGTATAACATTACATTTGTTCACGATTTTCGCTTTGCTAATCGTGTAATTAGCAACATCGATAAAGAAATAATCTGTATGTTATATTATGTAATTGCTTCACATGGTCTGAACATTACAGAAGCCATATTTTTTACCGTTTTTGCATGATAAAGATATTAGGATAATTAGATATGTATTCAGTAGGCACGCCTAAATGATGATGATGTCAGATTTTCGATTAAAAGAAAGTAGGAAGTCATGCAGATTAAAATGATAATATTGATCGAATGCTGCAACATAATTCTTGCGACATCCATCATATTATAATCCAACTGTCCCTAGCTATCTGCATACGAACCTATTAAGCAATTTATACTCGTCATCCTTCTAGCCCAATTTTATTTGCAGCATGTCTTCTCCGTCCTTACTCTTCTATCTGTCCGTCATCTCACAAGTAAAATTATTTCCAGCCAAAGCGTCTTTCACACAAACTATCCATCGTTTCTTTGGTTGTCCTCTTACGCTACATCCACTAAGCATTTTATACCATGTCTTGTAAAAAGGAAAAATATTTTACCTGTAAAATAAATACTTAAGAATTTCCCAAGAGTTAAGGTGAAAATTGTATGACGTGACGCAAACGGAGTGCGCTTAAACGTGACTTCAGCATCACGTTTGTTTCTCGAATCAATTGTTCCGCTGTTACCGGTAATGTCTCCGGTTTCAGAACGATCTATTGATTTTTAGTCACATGGTGTTTCTTCGAATAACTTTTTCCTGGTTGGTTACATATTTCAGTAGACTCTTCGATTGAAAATCTTGATTGAATCTTGTTGAAATTGTCAACAGTTCAATCAACGACATTCCTCTTTAGATTCCTTTTTGAGAGCGAAGAAAATGTGCTGAAGTTGATAAATTCTTAAACTGTTGTTAAAATTAATTTTAGTATAGGAATTGCAATTTAGGAACAGGAATTTACTATTCCATTACAATTTGGTCTACGTTGGCATACGTCCAGATTTCAATTAGCTCCTATTTCCCATTTCTCAACCCTTTGCCACTTTAATCCAGTCTTTACCAGATCGAACCTGTTGCTTATGGTAGGCTCTTTAATAAATTGGTGTTCTACGTTTTTAAGTGGAGATGGAATTTCCCATTTTCCTCATTCGTTGTGTTTTATTACACGTAAACATAAAATCACGTGCCACTCGGAGAAAACTGCCAAAACAAACATACGTGTCAGCATTGAATGGGTTAATTTTGAGCGAAAAGATTTGACACATTCTTAATACATTATTTTAATGGCTTTTGCAAGATTCTTCTTTGACAAAGAAATTTTAATAGCAATAATAAAGCCTTTATTTAACAATATTACATTATTTAATTTATGTTCAGGATCGCATATTTGTGGCAAACTCTGAGAGAGGCTAATGTTGTAAAGAAAGACAATCATCACGTACCTTTGTCAACGGATTAACAACTAATCTTAAAAATATTACAGCTCAGTTAAATCGAATACTACACGTGTTTAATCCATTAACCATTACAAATGCGCAGTAAAATCCACGATCACTAAACAATCTATTTTCTTCGCAGTTATAACGCAATAAAAACATGGATACAAGGCGGGAACGCGCGAACGCCTCTCGGGCCCGGCTTGCATATGCTGGCCGCAGCCGAAGCTGGTGTTCTGTCTCTCGTCATGACGAACCCCATATGGGTGGTGAAGACCCGCTTGTGTCTGCAGTACAGTGAAGAGCATCTGGCTGATAATAAGCGGTACAAAGGCATGATCGACGGCCTCATGAAGATCTATAGGACGGAAGGCATCAGGGGACTGTATAGGGTAAGTTTACTTCCAAATATGTTGAGAGCATTTTTTCAGGTACTGCAGGTGTGCCTGTACCGTGACGTGCTTGCAGGACATATAGTAGTTACATAAGTAAAGTCGATTTTTTTTGTCATAGAAAGTGTTTGAATGATGACAAAATGCTTTTTTTTCCTTTTTTCGATAAAATGTTGAAGTCAACCTCTTTATCGAATGGTTAACAAAAGCGTCTAAAAATAATTCTAGACATCAATAATGTTACAAGATTGTATTATCGATTAGATGACACGCTTAACTTAATATCGTTATTTGCAATCGATATTATATAATCGATGCAAGAAAACCGATTCGATTTGTTCGCCCGCATGTGTTGTATGTGCAAGACAATCAATCTTTACTTGATACGTATTATAAAGCTGAAGAGTTTTATTGTTTGAAAGTGCTTATCTCAAGAACTAGTCTTATTTAAAAAATATTTCCATATTAGATCTCTTTTTTTATCCAGGTGTGCAAAGTAGTTCTCACGAGAAGAAGGGTATTATTCAATTAACAATTAACATTGTTGTAAAAGTAGCATAAGTAATTATTCTTCTATTAAATGAATACTAGTCTTAGTACTTACATGTTTGTAATAATAATAATGTACATCAGTACATATTTATTAAGCGGGATGTTGTGTTTTGCATATTGCAATGTTATGCCTCGTGGTGCTTTGTAATGATAGATGAATTATAAATCAGTTACCTAATGACTTATCGTAGGTACCTTTCATACTCAGTAGATGTTCATATTTTTGAGACGTTTTGGATTAACCAGGATTGATTTCTTGAAGAGAGAACGCGTTTGAAAGTGTACGAAACGACTAGTACCAAAACAATAAACCTAAAAGTATGATACAGTCTATCATGTAATCTCAATGATGATTATTCATGTTGTATCCAAAAATCATATGATAGTACTTGAAGTGTCGTCACAACTAATTTGAAACACAAAAGATAGTGTGGAGTGGTTGATAAAAATATTGCAAATATTATTTAGCTGATTATAAGTAAGCGTGTTAGTATATGAGATACGTTTTATTGACTGTCTAGTTGATGTACAAATTGGCTTCGTACATAACAAGCGTATGCCCGAGTCCACCCTTTTTTTAACGATGGAAAAAAATATTAAATGACCTCTCCCGCTGTGGCCGCCGAGTCGACCTTCGCTCATCCAGATTAAAAGTCTATAGTCTTTTTCAATAAATGGCATATCGAATACTGAATTAATTTCTCAAATTCGACCAATAGTTCCCGAGACTGAGATTAGCATGTTTAACCAAATCCGTTATTGGGTTGCCCGGGTAACTGGGTTGAGGAAGTCAGATAGGCAGTCGCTGCTTGTAAAGCACTGGTGCTCAGGTGCATTATGTTAGACCGGAAGCCGACCCTAACATAGTTGGGAAAAGGCTCGGGAGATGAACCAAACAAACCCATACAAATTATTTTAGTAAAGATTTAAAAGAAGTTCAGAGTATTTATATAATGTCAAATAATGCCTGCTGTATTATTAAATAGAACATTTACAGCATGCCAATGTATGCAGAAAATAGGTTGACCACAATATGCCTGATAAGATTCTAGGTGCCTGAACTACATAATATCACGTGCAGATTGTAACAGCTGCGAATATTAGTTTAATCTAGATATTTGCTGCTACAATCTAGACAGTTTTCCTGTTTATTATCAAAGGCCGAACACAGACACATTATGTGTCAAAATAATAATAAGGGACGATGCTCCAATCATCAGTTAACTTTTATCTAATGAATAAATATAACGGTTTGACGTATTTTCTGCACAAAAGATGTTAAAACGTCAATCATATTCTTCAATTAGGTTTATTTGGCGGTTGAAAAATCGGCCCTAAAGAAACTATTATGTGTTCAGAAATGTTGATTTTGTTATTGCACTTTTTTCGCGACATTGAGATAAATAATCGGGGGATGATCGATTGGTATCTAATCGAAAGAAATTCTTAAGATAGCCACTGATTGAAAGCCTTTCTTTAGGCAGTTGTCCCACCAAAGACGAGAAAACGACTAACTATCGGCTATTTTCTCGCTCAAGAAACGTACAATAGATATACTTTCCGTGTGAATAAAAGAGATGCATATACAAATAGTTGATCGCTGACTGTTCACACTGCCGGCGAGCACTCGCTTCACTAGTTTGTCGCTGAGCGACAAAATCTATGGAAGATAACACTCGCTCGGCGACACTCGCCAAGCGTTTAGAACTCACGCCGAGAGAGCAACCAGTGGTCATTTCTCTACAGTGCGTATCTAGCGAGCGACTGATGCGAGTACTCGCCCGCCTCACTCGCACACTCGCATATAGCCGAGCTACACAAATATCGGAACTACGCACTCGCTCCCCGCGTCTCGCTAACTCGTTTCTAGTTCTAGCTCTACTCGTTACTCGTTAATCGTTGCCGGTGAGACAAGTGCCTAAGATTGTATTTTGTTTTGGTTCCAACTGCAAGATAAACATAAGGATTTATAAGATATACTTAAGTCTATTGAGGAAATTAAAGCGACAATATTGAACGTCCTCCATACTCCTTTTACAAAGTTTTGTCTATGCGGATAAAACATTAAAAAAACTTTTTTCCCAAAAAGAATAGAATAACTATTTATTTTTTAAATTCAACTTTATTTTCATTTATTTTTGGTTTTATTTCTGACGATTGGTAGTAATTTCTAGAACTAAACAAATTCCTTACATTAGCTATGCTTCTAAATTGGCTACTTTGTACTGCCTATTTGTATTGAACGATTTCAATAAATGTGTTCAATAACCGAGTTCTAGAATACCATTCATCTTTATTTTGTTCGTAGTTGTTTACATTACTGAAATGGATTTTTCCGTAGTGGCCATGGTTTAAATAAAACTATTCATCTGTAGAAATATAATAAAGAAAAAACATGTTTATGTTTATTTGTTTGTGAGGCTCCGAAATTATTAAATCAATTTGAATAATTCTTTCACTGTTGGGAAGCTACATTGTCCCCGAGTAACATAGGCTGTATTTCATCCTGGCACGGGTACTAGTTCCCACGGGACGCGGGTGAAACCGCGGGAAAACCACTAGTAGACTGTATTTCGTAACAAATGACGTAGAAACAACATACTATTATTACTCACGTTGTTATGATGACTATTTGTTCACACTTGATAATATGATCAACAAGATTAACCGTAAGTAAGTGTTTATTTCGCAAATTAACACCTACTTTGAAAGAGTTATATTTAGGTACTTTTGTATAAAGTAACATGGAATCCTTAAATAGTGCTTTTATCACTCAAATAATTTCTGGAATGAGGTCAGTGGGTAGTTTCAGAGTTATCTCACACAACCATGCATATTGGAGTTGAGAATTTATGAAAATAATTTACTATGCATAGCAGTTCAGCATTTCAGCTGCCATATCAACTATCAATTTCTTCAGTTCTGTAACCTATTCTCTTGTTATTAAGCTAATCTTTATCCTATACCACAATTCAGTTATTACATCTTCAATATTCATTTGAAGTCTTCTGTGTCCTGCCCTGTTCCCAAGTTATTTCTTGTCAGCGGAAAAAGATTCCCGCTTCTATTCCTGTCTGTCAGCCGTCACATCCATTCCCTTCTCATTCATATCCTCTTTCAGGCAATCAATCCACCTTCTCCTAGGTACCTCTCTTCCTCTTAAGCAAAGTAAAACAAGAAATAAAGGTACTACTAACTACTCAAAACTTTCCATTACTCATCTAAGTTGTACCGTGCTGGGAAAAAATATCTAATACCAGAATGGTTCAAGGACCTTAGTATGACGTCATCCATCAACAGATTAGTAGATTGGTCGAGGTGGCTCAGCCCATTTATTGATTAGTAGGTACGGTACTGAGGCTAAGTGTTTCAGTAAGGTTGTTAATAATGGGTATCGCCTTGGTGTGTCCTTGAAGGAAAAGCGTGTATTGAAAATGTGTGGAAAATAATTTAATTGAAGTAGAAAGGCAAGAACACTTCATTATACAGTTCTGTTGAAATAATGATCTTATTGGGCCAGTTTCACCAGGTTATTGAGAAAGTCTCCGATAGCCTGTTAGGAACGTATATCTGTCAAATAATTAAACTTACTTTTGATTTCACAGGTCACGGTTAGCAATATCGAGAAGAAATTTTAAGAGCGCTTTTATTTGGCAGATAGCCTTAACTATTAGATAACTAACTGACACTTAATCGGTATCCAGTGAAACCGAGCCTAAATAATTTAAATAAAAGACAGTCGCGATAAATAACTGAAAAAAAAGTAATTTTAGGTAGATACCTGTCAATTTCCTAAGACACATTTAGAAAGGGCACGCACGTTACATCACTTTTGGGTCAATACATGCCCTTGGTATCGTCTTACAAGGCCAAAAGGGCCCAGTTGAACAAACGGAAAGCCGTGACAAGGTCATATCATGTTTAATGATAGAAGGGAATATATACGTTTGATGTATTGTGTAATTATGAATGAAGGAATTATTAATAGCGAATGAGAGAGCGATTTTGTGAACACGCAATGGTAACTTCATGGAAAAAGGTTGACTGAAATAGTAGGAATAATCGCTCTTCTTAGGCGTGGTCTCTAATGAGTTTTTTTGTGTTCTAATTACGACCATTAATATAAGTATAATTTTGGGAAATTTTAATAGTCATAATTTAATGACAAACATTAAGTTATGTCACGCTAATCCCACGATCTAATGATAGGTGACTAAGCTTGTATAACTTCTGTATTTAAATAGCTATTATAAAATAATTAATGTCAAACGCATATGTTTCAACACAATGCCTTGTTACATATGACACCCTTTTTGATAATAGTAAACTCCCTTTGACCACACTATACAATAACATATTTTTTTTGCGTTTTCCTGGATCATGCTTTAATTAATCATAGCTTTTGAAATTAACCCCTTTTCCATGTGGTTGACATTTTATTACGAATAATTGTCCTCAGATAGCCAACATTTTTGTTGTTCATCTGAATATTTTCCAAAAATGACCCAAGATGTTCCTGAAATTCCTGAACAAATCCTTGCATGTCTTAAAATTCAAACCTAATTATCATAGAGGTACGTATAGAATAAGATGCATAACGTTCGAAGATGGAATTTATGCATTAACCGTAGTTACTGTAGAATTGAAGATGATAACAATATAATTGGTTGTCTGTTCTGAATACCAAGTGCTTGAACCAGTAAACCAGTTCAAACCGGTCAGCTGATATTCACACCGGTTCATAGTTCATAGATATGGAATTTGGATTGCGATATATTCAGCCATGAAGACACTGAAATGAGTTTTATTTATATTGGAGAAAGATTGAAAATTGATTGGCAGTCAATTAAGCTGTTAATACACGATTAAATGGTGGATTTAAAGTATGTTGTGGGTTTGGATTTTATAGTATTGTAGTTTGGAAGTCGCCTTCGGCAAATGTTAAAGTGATGAAATTCTAGCTGTCTTTGCAACAGATACATTTGCATATTATTCAACTCAAATCAGTTCTATAAATAGCCTTATGATCTTAGTTTTGTTAGAAATTAAAATAGGAATACCGAATGGAGCAAGCTTGGATTTACGAAATTTTGGCTATCCATAATCAATCACATATGATTGAAAAAATAATATGGAATTATCAATACCTACAGCTAGATTTGAGGAGTGTTTACAATATTTTAAGCAAGTCATTGTTATTTTAAATTCTTTACTGTGTCACATTAATTTATGTTATCAAACTTTTAAGACCACAATTCAGACGGTCTCTCTCCATTTTCCAACATGTTATTATTTAAAGTGAGACCATTTTAATCACTAGTTTTATTTCCGTATAAAAATAAACATTATACAAGAACATTCCGGAAGGTGTCAAATCGATTCAATCGATTGATCAATTTATGAAAGACGTTGCCGGAATCGATCGTGGTAACTGAGTCATCGATTTTATAAATCTGTTAAGATTGTGCATTAAGATGGATTAGCACATATGTACATACTTCCTTTTACACTAAAATCTACTGATTTACTCATCTTGATTTATATTTTTCACTTTAATGGTTTTTATCCAATAATTGATTATTAAAAATGCATCTCTTCATGCCATCAAGTTATGAACATTAAGAGACTGCTAAAAGAGACTGTATCTTAACAATACGTAACTACAATACTTGGAATTTCCAATGGCAGTAACCATGTTTCAGTTGTAAATATTTGTACACGAGATATTTGTTTAGAAACTGCGTTCTAGTACTTGCGAATGTAGCGTCCATAAAGTCAAGTATTTAGTGTACCTAGTACTTACAAATACATGCGAAAATGTACGAATTGGAGATATCGCGAGATAGTACTGATATGTCGTGGGAACTTTACTTCCATATCAATAACATTTTAGCCCAAGTTCACCGTCAACTTTATCGTCAGTTTTCTTAAAACAACTGTTAACTTTGACAATTGAACGAGAATTCATAGTTAAACAGTTGTTTTAAGAAAAACTTACGTTATACTGTCGTTTAACTTGGGCCTTAAAGGCAGTAAAAAGTTTGATATATAGCTTTTTTATTAGCCTAGCCTAAATATACGAATGCTGAAATTTCGTGACAAATTTCGTCATACCAAAGTTAGGCGTAGGGTGGGATAGAATTAGAATGCGTTGACCTTCAGTTTTAACACTAGGTGACTGGTTTCCGAAGCCTGTTCAACGGCCTAATTGGTCATTGTTGTCTGTAGCTAAGTTGTGACTATACTGGATATCTTTTCAAGTGTTTGAGTAGCCTGTCATTTAAAATGGCAGTTATAGGCTTCGATTATCGGTATTTTAGTGTTTGGTTAGCTAATGACAACGCATTACAGCGTATTCGCAATGACCAGATGGATTACATGTATTTTATTCGCCTGAATCGGTGTGTAGACTTGATTGATGAAATAAGTATAATTAGGTATTTGTTTTTGCATTTGAGTTGACTGCAATTTGGCTGTTTTAATTATGCTTGTGACCTTCACAAATTCCTGGTCTTGGTCTACTGATTTTTCTCAAAAAATGCCAGAAAACTTGATCCAAAGTAACCAACTATTATTAACTAAATTATACTTTTGAAAGCTGTGTGAACACTTAGGGAGTGGTGAAGGGTGGGTTTTTTTCGGGTTGTCTTTTGTTTTTGACTGTGCTTTATCAAAGCAACACTTTTCGAACGTTTCTGAATTTGAGTTTGTTCCGTGGCATTTTTTACCATATCGGTTTACACAGCAAAAAGATAGTCATGCAAAACATGGGCGCAGTAAATTCAGTACCAAATACCGACAATACCTAAATCAAATGTTTACTTTAACATGTAATACCTAAGTCCTTAATCTGGACTCGTAATAAATCTCATCGCTTATCTGTTATGTACTGTGATGTCACAGATAACAGGCTAAAAGTAACCACAAATATTTATATGAAAATTGCAATCGCAGGGATTTTGATGCAATAATATTGTTATGTTACTAAAACATACTAGAACATTTTAGTCGCCTATTGACGGAGTTATTACGTAGTAATTGCTTAGGGTGCATCTACACTTTGCAAGTAGCATGTTGAGGCACATGCGCAAGTTAAATGCATTTTATAAACGTGCGGGTCCAGCGACTCGCGCATGTACCAAAGCAAAATATCCACCCGCGTGCTCTTGTCAATTGTCACTTGCGCATGTTAACTTGCTCCAGCTACTTGCACCGTGTAGATGCACCCTTACCCTTATGTTCTCTTTGAATAATGAATTAAACCTTAACCTCCTGGCTAGATAAGCTAATGTGCATTCAACAGTCATTTGATTGCAATTTTTCAACTTATTTCTGCCTTTTGAGTTCTTTGGCTCAGATTTCTCAGACAGGTTTTTTGTCATTAGATAAAAAAACTCAGAGTTACATGGTTTTTCAGGAAAACGGTTGTTACTTTTCACGTTAACATGTCTGAAAAAATACTACTCTATTTAATACCTAGTATGATTCTGTATAACGCCGGAACAAAGTAATTTCCATCAATTTGGTGTGACGTACACACGTACACGAATGCAATACAATATTTACTGTTTTTTTTTAAACAGCAGTTATTATTCACATGACTAATGATTGATGTGACCTTGGCATCCTATGTAAGAAGATCAAATTCGTTCGGTCATACCAATTTTTACTGGTAAAGTGTCAAATCTTAAAATAGAACTAGTAGACTGAAATCGGTTTACAAAAAACGAGTTCAAAATTTTCAGTTCATTTAAAAATGTTAATGAAATACTATCAATTTAGATCACATTTAAAACTATAGGACGCAACCTCACCCTAAATTACAGAATGCATAATAAATTAATTAACCTGATAGTTACTGTAACAAAAACAATAATAATGTTCACTATGTACGTTGACATTCAAGTATCTTTTTTTTAAATATTGACTTTTTGATCCAATTGTCATCTCCCTTTAACCCGATGGTTGACTGATACAGAATGCCTTATGGTATCAAGCCCGGCCAATGTAAATTTCTGTACACGGTGCTTTAAATAAATAAATAAATGTATATCTACAAAGAATTTGATATCTATAATACCTATTGATACTAATGTATCCCATGGTCACGTTCCAGGGTTTCGTCCCCGGCATGTTCGGTGTGTCGCACGGCGCGCTGCAGTTCATGACGTACGAGGAGATGAAGAACAGGTACAACCAGTACAGGAACCTGCCGATTGATATCAAATTGGTAAGTAAAACATACAAACATCTACTATATACAAGGAGACTGATAATGTGACCTAGTGTTCAAAATACCCCTTCTCGAAGTCACGGCCTAAAATCGTCCATTGCTGGACAAAGACCCAAAAGGTAACCCAAAGGTTTTGCCCTAGCTCTACCAAACCTAAATTATTAATAACATTCAAAGAATAGGTAGAATTATCAATCACCCTGTATATTACTTAAAATATGTAATAGGAAACTAATATAGATTTATTTAGGCTAGGCATAAAGGTATCTAAGTAATACCCGATCCCGCAACCTAATAGTTTGTTTTTAGTTTCAATAATGCCATCATCATAAAAAAAAAACCCGTATATATGTATGTTATCCCCAGTATTCTATTTGCAACGTTTAGTTATACATATTATTCATAGGTGAAGGTAAAATTGAGGTAAATTCTAAGTTTAATATTGCCTTTAAATATTTGTGATCTAATATGATTTAAACTTAAGGAAAATACTACCTAAGTTTTGTGCCATCAGTATATATTTTTGTTCTTTTGGCAAAAGTCAGTACCTAGAAAATCGCATGACTCACATAGTGCTTTAAAATCAAAAGTCGCTTTACTGGATTTAATTTTAAGGTAAAAACAACAAAACATAGGATCCTAGATGTTTGTTACCAATGCTGTCATCTTTTACAAAATAAGTGTAAGCAGTCGAATGGCTGACTGACTAGAATATAATTAACTAGCCGTTTTCCCGCGGTTTCACCCGCGTTCCGTGGGAGTTACTGCTCGCACCGGGATAAAATATAGCCTATGTTACTCGCAGATAATATAGCTTTCTAATGGTGAAAGAATATTTAAAATCGGTCCAGTAGTTTTCGAGTTTATCCATTTCAACCAAACAAACAAACAAACAAAGTTTTCCTCTTTATAATATTAGTATAGATTCACAATCGAAATGAACGACAACTAATTTGCTAAACCAGGCTACTGCCAGGGCAAAGAAGTAATAATATATTAGTGAAACCACTTCCTTTCTAATAACTATTATATTACATTTCCCTACAATCAATGCCACTACCCATAACTAATAATAAGTATAAACTTAGGCATCGTTCAGACCAAACGTATTGTCGGCCGCTGACTGTGAGCGCGCATTACGCAGTTTATTGCTTTTCCATATATATTGAAATTGTCGTTCACACCGAACCGACTATACGCTGTTACGTCGTCTGTTGTAGCTGACTCTCAGTGGCAGATTAATTATTTTACTACGCGACTATGCACGGCGGGCGCGGATTGGCTACGCGGACGCAGTTGCCGAATAGCGCCGCTCCGCCGCGTACGCACCGCCGCGCCTCGGTACAGCACGTCGATAATTAGTGTCCCTTTTATATAAACTTAAACGTATTAAAGATAGTAACTCATCGAATGTTTTACTGTCATACGAAAATATTTCTTGAACTTATTTGGATAAAGTCTATATTCGAAATGTAAAGTATGAAATTGACCAAGAAAACATCTCTTCAAATTTAAGGGATGTACCCACAATCTCTTCTTTTTATTATTTTCGTCTTCCTCTAGAGCTTCGCAAATGGCAACTATCTGAATGCGCATCATTTAATTGAAATATCAGTAAAACGTCTGATTTGAAAAAAATAAATTACGCTAGTTTTATCGTTTATAAAATACTACGAGCAACTTCAAATACTGAGCCCTTTTATGTGTAGAATAGTCAGCCGCTCAGCGTACGCATCTAGTGTGAACCTACAAGAGCCTATTCTTTTGTTCACACATGTAGCGCATCGTACGCTATAGCCTATTGTCGGCTTGGTGAGTACGCGTACTGCAGATTGAGTCGACGTTCACACTGGGGCAGACAGTGAGTATACTCACAGTCAGCGGCGGACAATACGTTTGGTGTGAACAATCCCTTAATAATTATAGGCATTAACACAGGGTTGCCATTAAATAAAATTGTTGGCAAAGGAAAATAATCCGCTAAGCCACGGTCAATCATCAAGGTCATTGCCAACGTATTGCCATGATATTGTCCTCATTAAACCGACAATAGAGTTATATACTATAGATATATTAAAAGTTATATTTATGTTAATGTAGTGTCGTTATAATGCGTCCTAATCGTATGCTCCATTAGGTTTTTTTTTTTTTTGTGATACACTCGTGCTTGGAGGCATTTTAATGATAGAGATTTCACGTGAATGTGAAAATTGGTAGTTACTAATGGAATAATAAATAATAAATAAATCTAATACATAGTTCATTATTTGAGAATAAGTAATTTACTGCCGGTTTTGGTATTGGCATCCTGAAGAAAGGCACTTCGGGCACCTCGTTTAAACTTTGTCCGTACCAACAAGTATATTTACTCCTGCCCCGTTATACATATTTTCTGTACATTTTCATTCCAGACATCAGTAGAGTACCTAACGTTCGCGGCGATCTCGAAGCTGATCGCTGCAGGCGCCACGTACCCCTACCAGGTGGTGCGAGCTCGCCTGCAGGACCAGCACCGCAGCTACGACGGAGCCTGGCACTGCATCAACGAGACTTGGAGGTACGAACGAATCAGAGGCTTTTACAAAGGCCTAACGCCCTACCTACTACATGTAACGCCTAACATATGTCTAGTTATGCTCATTTGGGAGAAATTCACTAATAATGATTGAGTTATCTATGTCATCTGATGGGAAATCGCGTACACAACTATTTGTTCTTTTGTTTAATTTTGACATTTGTTTGACAGTTCTGACAGTTCGCAGTTTACAGCTGTTTTTTTTTCTGTTTAGTTTTTTTTTTCTTTCTCTCTCTCTCGTTTGAATATGGAGTGTTTAAGGTAAGCGTTTAGTTTATAAGCGGGATAATTTATTGTTTAGAATAGTCTATATTTGTATACTTATGCATTTTTTTGTTTGTATTGTATCATAACTAACATTGACGTGACTTTGACAGTTCGAAATGGATTTCCTAGTTTCCCCGCATTCTAGTAGAAGTTTTACTATTAATAGTTATGACTTTTAACAAATTTGGCATAGTTGCCGCTAAAGGGACAGTAGTTGGCACGGTTTCAAAGCGAATTTCGTATTTTTAATAGTGATTGATATGTATTTCAAAATAATATGATGACTGTGGTAATGTTCTGAGAAATTGTAAACCTATGTATAGAATTTATTATTAAAAAATTGACTTGTTTTACAGTCCGTAACACAAACTTAACGTTTTATCCAATGGAGATGAGAAAAAAATATTTGTTGACCAATTCCGAATTGATGTTGCATGTGATTGTGTTACTGACTGTACTTATAATTAATGTTTTTGAATAAAATGTAAAATCTGTCTCACGACATATGTTGTGTTTTTGTTTTTATTTATTTATTTTTCTAACAATAGTAGTAATCTCTTGTAAATAGTAGTCGTACTCTTTCCCATCAGATAGTGACTGACTTAATTTTAAATCTGGCAATACCCGACAAGAAGTATTGCCAGGCGTAGCACAATTTAGTTTTAATTTATCATTTTTTTGTGATAATAGGGTATGTACTTAAACTGTCGCGCTTCCCGAAGTATTTACATTTTAAAAGTAAAAGACAAGATTTTCTTTTTTGAAATAACGTTACATGTGTGGTGAGACGACGTTAGGTTCTTTATATGTAAGATAGTTTCGTTTCAGCTTGCCCATAAATAAATAAATTATAAAAAAATACAAAAAAAGTTAGTAAAAAATACTTTTCTCACAAAAATTATCTTATGCAAGTCTGAATCTAATCTGTCTTAAATCTAAATATTAAATGTAACCCGCCTTTGTTGTAAGTCAAACATATTTCATCTCCAATATAAGAAAAAATGGCAAAAAAATGAATTTGATCATCCCCCTTTTCGTCATAGCAATCTGTAGTACAATCACGCACAACAGTAGTTCGTTGTTTTATCATAAGTAGGGACATTGTAATTTTAAATACTCTATTTATTTCATACAATATTCACTTAGTGACGATCTATTACGTAACAGTTAGACGATGTAACTATTACAGTTGACAGAAAATATTTTTAAACGAAGTTATAGTGACATGTGTGGATCGAAAAAATAAACCAAATAAAATGTGATTAAGGAAATAATCTGAAATCATTAGATGTTGTTTTAATGCACGGTTTCAACGCTAAGGATTCGTTGCGATAGCACTACTTTAGTTGTAGTCTACAAATGAGTTTCTATAATGACTTCAGTGGCGGGAATAACGCTGGGTAGGGTCCATAGACTAAGAGAATAGACGAACGCCCAAGATCACTGACAACATAAACGTCAGTTTTCTTAAAACAACTGTTTAGTATGAATTTTTGAGTTTTCAAAATAAACAGTTGTTTTAAGAAAAAACTAACATGTTGTCGATGGACTTGGGCGTTAGCCTCTAACGAGCTTTAATGGACCGTGTGAAAGAGAAAAGGCAATATTTATTTTTCTAATAATTTAGATAACACTACGTCACAGCACACAGAAACGGATGAAGTGACAGATCTAAGGAAAAGATACTGTTTTCGATTGCTTTCTCTCTTTTAAAAGATCGCTCGAATTTAGTCTGTCTATGGACGGGAGTTAAAAAATGAATCAGAGGAAAAAGAGTTTTATTGCTAGTACTATTTAAGCATATAATGCTAAACATCTAGGCAAAATTAGTGGCGTGCCCTAAATATGTTTTTTGTACGCCATCTTACAAACTGACGCCTTTTGTCAAATGCCTTATGTGCTTAACTGTACCGAAACCTGTGACAATTTTGCTACGTAATTATATTATTTTTATTTATTTGTGAAATTGTTTATTAATATTTCAATTTATATGCATTTTACATTAGATTTAGTTAATGACATATCTACTTAAATATGACCTCTGAAAATAGACTTTTTGTGATTTCCTTTACTGCATATATCTTGAAAATATTTTGAGGGTTTTTGTATATGTTTATTTGTTACTAAAAGCTGGAACGATGGTGAATCTTAAGATAATAAAAATAATAAATATGATAAAAAATTATACGCGAAAAATAATTCGATCTTCGCGTTATGTAGTGTTTTAAGATTTGCCATGTTCCAGTTTTGAGTTATATTTTTTTATATGTATAATAAAAAAAATGTGTTTATTATCTAGAAGTAGTTCGTATCGTTTACGTAACTTTAGCGTTGTGACCGATCTGTTATGATTATTGTCTTGTTCGGTGGCTGGCCACGTAGCAATTTGTAAGACGTATAAAATAATCAATTTATTATTATATTTTTATATAATCACTGAAGTTCAATTGTTTCAATTCGCCTATTCAATTTGTTTAATCAATAAATGATAGCAAATTGACTGAGTTTGTTATTTCGTACATTTTCATTTAGAAGATTTAAAAATTTCTGTTTATTACCAAATTAATTAGGTAGATGCAATTTGTATGAATAAAATACCTTAATAGTACCTTCAAAACCTAAATTTTCAACGAATAATCACATACGTAAAATTGAAAACTTTGCAATAAAAGCTAGCTAGCTCAATACTTATGCATTTGCTGTAGTAAAAAAGTTATTCAATCAGACAGTAAAACCTGTATTAAATTATATTGCCATTTTACACTCAATAAACAGTGACAAAAATATATCTCAAAACACAAGGGTAAGTATCCAAAATAAATGAAACATGACCATGTATAGATGTTTTATTTATCGAAAGCTGGCGAGCCACACTTGTATGTAAAAGTACGTACACATGTACAAAGACAATTTACGCACACAAGTGTGACTCACCCGCTTTCGTCAAATAAAACATCTATACATACCCAATTCTTATAATTATTTTTCCAATTTCCAGGCACGAAGGTTGGCGTGGCTTCTACAAAGGCCTCAAGCCGAGCATAGCGCGAGTGTTGCCAGCTACAATGATCACGTTCCTAACCTACGAGAACGTGTCGCACTATATGTTGAATAGGACAACACAGTCGACTCCAACAAAGTCCCCTGAAATTAAACTGGCTTCTTAATTCAAATATTTGTTACTGGTTAGTTGTTTTTTTTTTGTTCTTTTTCTTATTTTTTTTTATTTGAAAGGGTTGTAAAGAGGTTTGGATTTGTGTGAAGGTAGGTAAAACAGAAAATTTATGTGTGACTGTACATAAAATAGTTGCCTTATGTGTATTTTTTTCTTAGATTGATACGTCTAGGATTTTACTGAAATCCTGAAATATAATGACTATTGCTTTGACAGCCTGGTAAGAATCACCTAAAAGTTTTAGTAGTTTTCCAAGTTCACTGGTAATTTAAACGTCTGGTTTTATTAAAAGAAGTGTTCAATTTGAATTATGAACTTTACGAGTTCATAGTAAATCGTTGTTTTAAGAAAATTGACGTTTAATGTTAGGTGAACTTGAGCTTAATTATTTACTTTATGAATATTATGCTGTATATAGCTCTGGTTTTGTCGTACTGTAATTAAGTGTGTAGGTAAGTATTTAAGGGAATTGTAAAACTGGCTACCGAATACTGCTGGACTGCAAGCTAGTAGCTAAGACGTAAGTTAAAATTCATTAATTAATTATAATAATAACCAAGTATTGAGAAAATAGAATAACAGCGCCAAAATGTAATATTTATTTCAAGTAAAAATGCTTTGTAATTCAGAATCCTATACATATAATCTTTTTACAGTATATTTATTTTAAACTAATCTACCTCGAAATCATTAGTATCGAAATTGGTAACTTCATTGAATTATTTTACTTGCCAATATGTTCGATAAAAGAATAGATTTTTGTTTCTTTATGATATTTTTGTAACATTGTATAGTAACTGAAATGCAAAGTAACTGCCCTGTTTTTTTTTTTTTCTAATTTACATTTTACTACAAAACTTGATAAATTAAAACGTAGATATAAAAAAATAGTATAAAATCGTATTTAACTTCCCAAATGACTATTAAAAAAGTAGAATATAGTGTTTTATCAATAAGTAGGTAAGGTAGGTATTATAAATATATGTATAGGTAATAATTGTGCTTAGAATTTAATGTGTGTAACGTGCAAGGCACGAACCCTTCGAGTGTTTTTCAAAATGTTATGAATAATTTTCGCGTGGTGAGATGATTGATCCATGGAAATACAATAATTAAGTTTAGTTTTAGATAATAATTTTAAGTTAATTCAGATAAATATAGGTACGTGCATCCTACTCCACAACAGCTTTCGGATACAATACTTTCTAGAGACAAAGCACCTTTCACACACTCTTTGAATTTAACACCCTTATTAGCTTCACATGTAACTAACTACCTACGTATGTCAGAAAATCTTTTAATCTTAATTTGACCCACTTCCCGGTCTTCGATTACAATTCATAATTAGCTAAGAAACGTCATTTCAAATCCAATATGGTGGCCTCCCCAAGATGGCGGACTGGCTGTCTGAAATCGAAATCAGAAGCGTGTTTTTTAGTATTTAAAACTTTTCCATTTTAAACATAGTTTTTATTGACACTCCTATACTGAGGTCAAAACCTTTCGTTCCAAAAAAACCTCATGTTGAGTAGGTAGGTAATGCACTCACTTTTCTAAGTCTAGAGTTTAAATGTAATTTTAAAAGTGAACTTGTATCAAAGCAAGTACACATAAATGAAACAGCCTGAGCGTGCTTAAATAAATAGTGTAATCAATGCTTAAATGTAATTATATTTAGGATGTTATTTTACCAACATGTTAATCGCTACAACAAACTGTCTTTCTATCTGTCGCGCTGTCATACCCAAACTACTGAACCAATTCAAATGTTTGGTACGCAGATAGTCTAGAGGCCGAGTAAGGACATAGGCTTCTAACAGCAGGGAACAGCTAGTAATAATCAAGTTTGTCAAATAATGTAAATTTGACTTTTCTATGTCCTCGTAGTATGTTTTTGTAATGCAAGTATAATGTCCGGAATATGTAGTTTAGTGAAAGTTATCAATGAGTTGGTGAAATAACACATCACGATGAAAATTAGATTTAAACTTTTTCCTAGCTTAAGTTTGAAGTGCAAAGCACTTTTAGGTTATTTTCTAAGGCACGCGATTTTCATGTAAATAATGTTCGCGTTTGGATGTCACTTGGGCCGAAATATGCTGCAGTAATTAATACAAAACTAGGTAATAATAAGGTAGACCTATTATTAAATTAATTATAATAGTTTTAAGGTTAGTCTTCACTTGGGTGTTTTCTAGAAAGGCATTTGGTAATACAACTTGTTACTGAATAACTGAAATACAATATGATTGTAAATGACTCTGGACCTTATATCTGAGCTCCGTCATACAACGGTTTAATGACCACGGATCAAAGTGAAACTAGGAATAAAATATCCTTCCAAAGGCTATTTGGATTGGATTGGGGATTTGGAGCTAAAATTGGTGTAAAATGGAAACTTACGTTGTTGTGTGGTCAAGTGAAGACTAGAACTAGATTATGTAGGTAGGAAGTATGTAATAAATTCTAGAATAAGTATTCTCTCTAAGTTAATTTCCTTATTTTCAAATTTAGTGAAAGTAATATCATTTGAAATTCGGTGTTTGAATTTGTCAGTCGCATTTATTTACAAAATTATGAAAATCCATAACTAAAGTGTAATTGAATGTGTAGTTTGAAATCCTAGAAATGTTTGGCGATTTTGAAATGTAACAGTTTGCTTTGCTACTTGAAAAAGGATAGAAAGGTACTTTATTAAAATATTTATAGGTATAGTGATTGGTCTTTTATTAATATTTCTAAATATAAGTTGGGATTGATTGTTTATTGGTTATTAAAAATACTGTGTGTTATAAGTAGAAATTAGTAATAATAATTTTATTTTTGCAATGTCGTAGGTTCCTGCAATCGAGATTTGTTCAAGTAATTTATTTGGGTTTATTTATTATTGGGATAGAATATTCTGTCAAAATAAGGGATTACTTCAAAATTCCTTATACCGTAGAATGTAGATGTACATCAACTTATTAATCCTAATAATATTAAAAATGCCACTTTAATACAAAATCTGCCGCTTTAGTTTCAGATTTTTTAAAGTAATTTAAAAAATAAGAACTGTTCAAATATTGCGTGTATATTTAATAAAACATATTATGTACAGATAAACCCGGTTAACCACGAAAATATATATAAAAACAATTTAATAATTTGTTTGCCATTTTGAACTTTATGTTCTAGTATATAAGGTTGGTTGTAGAACCAGGCTGTGTCCACACCTAAGTAGTTCCTTTTAAGTTATTTAATCAAACACATATTAATAAACACCCAAAGACATTGTAGCTGGGTAGAAATAATCTAATGTTTTAATTATTTTAAGCATCTTTATGTTAAATACTCTTATACTATTTGCATCACAAACCCATATTATTAGTGTAAAATATGAATTATATACATTTTTCATGTTATGAATGGTCACAAATATCTTAACTCTAAAACTAAAATTACACACGTTTTTCTAGCACCAGTCTAACCAAGGGGTTGCCCGGGTAATTGGGTTGAGGAGGTCAGATAGGCAGTCGCTTCTTGTAAAGCACTAGTACTCAGCTACATCCGGTTAGACTGGAAGCCGACCCCAACATAGTTGGGAAAAGGGCTCGGAGGATGATGTTTTTCTAGCACTATAAATATAAATTAGGCTTACACTTTTATAAATTCATTGCTTTATGTTGTAAGTGCAGTCTTCAAAATTACAACGCCGAAATACTGAAACTCCACACTATAGGAAAATTTCAATAATGTTTGTGTTTCGTTTGCGTACCTAGTATTCGAGTTAGTTACCATATCACATTTGCTAATATTACCTGTCAATGCACACTGTTATAGTTATGTAAGTATGTAGATTAGTCTGTTTTTGTTTTTCAATAAATGGATCAAAAAATAGTTCAGTGTTTTGTTTTTTCATTGCACCTGGAAATCTGAAATATTCAAAGTACCTACACACTCTATTTTAATAACCTGACATTCAAGAAGACGTTATTTTATTGCATACGCAAGTTAGAGTGTACGAGTAAACGAATTCTTATTTATTTTGAAAGGCTATCTTAAATCTATTGGGCCTTACTACAAAAACTTTAAACCCTGTTTTACACTTGTCTAATAAAATGTTGGCTGCAAAATGAACCATATGTCAACGTCATAATTTGACATTTTTTTAGACAAGGCATAAACTGACGTTTAAAAGTTTTTGTGGTAAGACGGATTATCTTTATACGCCAAGCAATGGCCACTTACAAAATCAGAAACCAGTTCCATGTTTATTTCAATAAACACTCGTTCACTTATTTAATTCAGCACCTACCTACATACAGTGAGCCAAAGTAGGAACTCAAGAACTCAATCAACCTACTGACTTGTAACAGCCAAATTAATCTTTGTGTCTACAATAACCTGCATTGTTACAATTATCTTTACAAATAACTTTCCATTTAATTTTGAACCCTAAACTTCCACGAATAAGGTTGATTCTTGTTTGTTCGTCCATTGTTTTGTTGCTAAGTCCTTTCTTCATATTGAAGTGGATCTTAATAATAGACTGGTATAAATACGATGTTCTCCTGTAATCTAGTCTTACTCGGTCTGGTACTGTCTGGCAGAATTTTAAGATAATTTACCCACAAACCAACTTTAATTATTTTTATTTTGTCCCAGTCTCCGGTTCAATCGTCTCGCGAGTGACCCAATACGTATTATAACTTCAGAAATATTATTTCTGTTATGAAAACAAGTCGTCCGTAGGGTGAATACTTAGATAACTATAGGTAATGGTATCTATTTACCTTACCAGTCATGAGTTAAAGTGTCAGATTTCAACGCGTGTAATATTCATTGATCTTAATCCCTTTAGTTCGAGTCTAACTCCTGCGTCATCAATAGGAAACCCAACAAAAAGTTCCGTATTTACGATAAAACTAATCAAAGGCATTGCGAGCCCTTAAACCAGTAATTAGAAACATAAACATAATCATAACGTTATCTACGCGCAAAACATGTGCACCGCGGTCGCCCGCATCGCGGCAGTCACTTCGCGAGACCCTGACAGATTACGTCGAGAGCCTCCCGAGCTGCTGAAAAAACATTCACTAAACTGCCCCAAATACCGCGCCATCAAGAAACTCCAATTCGCCAATATGGTAAGTACAAAAAGTATTTATTCCAGTCTAGATTCTGCATTTCTAAGTTACGCTTAGCGAATCACAGATGGCGTTGTAACAAATTTCTTTTGTTTTGCTTTCGCGCGGCTAATGCACCTTTGGAAAATGTGTCATCCTGGTACTCGGAATGTTTAAACACGTTTACTATATCTACTTTATTACAATAAGTACAGTTTCTACACTTGTTAATTGTTGATAAACGTTGTACGTTGCCTGTTATCTTGTTCTTTATCTGTCATGTACTGTTTAGGTATTAAAAATGTACCTATTTACATAAGAATAAGTACTTCGTAGTATATTATCATTATCATGTCATTCATAGGTGTGATACCCATAGATAAAATTATATGTATGGCGTTATCGTGACATTAACTTACCTTCAGGATATTTTACCCTACAGTCATTTAAAAATTTAAAACTAAACCATAGGTTACCTACATTGTAGCAATAAGTTACGCTATAATACGTAAACATGCTCCTAGTTGTCTAGATCAGTTTATGCACTATCTTGATAGCAATCGCGACAGTTAAACATTTGCGAACGTAAATAACTCGCATGTATTTGTATAGGCGGCTTGTATACCTACCTATGCAAACATTTACATACCTAAGTGTACAGGTGTACCTATGTATACTTAGCTCTTATAATTATTATGGTGGTGATGCATAGCCACGCCATAGATGCAAAATAGTGCTTTTCTGACTGAAACTATTTAGAATCAGTTTCATAGATCGCCGAAACTTGACATTAAAACACAAAAAACTTACATAACTAACCTTCTTTCGAAAAAGTAATCCATAACCATAGATTCTTGTTGTTAAACAATTTATCAATAAAATAAAAGGTTTACGAACAGTAGTTTTCCTGTCGAGTTATTTTAAGGCCGAGGACCTAAATAATACTGGCACCGAGTGTGTCTTGCTTGACCTATGCCACTATTATTTTTAAAGCCTAGATATTGTAATATTACCTACCGTTCAAGTACATAAGTATCTACTTGTAACCTACTTACCTATTGTTGTGTATTCAGGTAAGTACTTGAACTAGGTTACTGTTATAATACTATAATTATAGTAAGTGCCTGGATAGTATAGTGAGTATAATTAAATTAGGTATCCCATAATAAATGAATAGGTGATGACGTCAGTCCTTTTTTTTTTTTTAACGACGTAAAAAATCATCAAATGACCCCTCCCGCTGTGGGTTAGCAGCGGTGAGGGAGTGTCAGACTCTTACTGACTAAAAGCCGTCGTGTTCCGTCGTAGGCCTTCTTATGTGCTAGGGCCGCGGTACCTCTTTCGAACAACCCGCAGCATGACGTCAGTCCTAGGTTAGACGTCAGAAATAAAATATTCCACATAGGTAGGCTTTTATGATTAGAATATATTTAACATTTATGTAAATAATCCGTTTAATGAAACTATTAATAACATTAACGGAAAAATTCCGTGTTTAAATCCAAAATGTTTTATTTTTGGTCTTAATTTTTCGTGTTGGCAACTCTTATTGATTTGCTACGAAAGTACTACGCCAGTTACGATGTGGTTACGCTGTTACTACGGACATTAATTTGGATATCGTTTTTATTTCTAGTATTCTTTTTACATTAGTAATTTGGGTTGTAATGACGTGTTAAGAACTAGAGAATAAGATGAACTTCAAAAATATATATTGTATAGTTTATGTTACTGGAAGGTATCTAGTAATTGTCTCCAGTACGAAAAAATCTGAAATAAACTGATGCGAATATATAAAACTGTGGTTAAAAGTAAAAATATGTTATAATAATCTAGTAATTAGTGATTGTCGTTATCTGGGAGGCGCCCCTGACTGTCATTAGTCCGCGGGTCATCTAACATTTGTGGCGACATGGCCATTAATTAACACGTATACAATGTACTAAATCTACTAATACATAATATATAAGCTGAAGAGTTTGTTGGTTTGTAGTTTTAGGAACTATTTGAAAAATTGCTTTTAGTGTTAAATAGCTAGTTTATCACTATCGACTCCTCAGAGTAACAAATAAAGGCTACTTTTTATTCGTCTAAACAAAGGTGTTCTCCCTGAACGATACTTTTACATAAGGCTGTAGGTAGATAGACATACTTAGAGAAAATTGCACAAAATATGCATCCCTTATAAAAAAGTAACCATCTTTAGTCTTTGTACAGTGCGCCACAGGTACGAGGACTAGAAAGGGCACGAATTCAAGAAGTCTGCACATTTGTACAATTTAAGCGACCACAACACGGCTAAGGTAAAAATAAGTTGTTTATATCAATTGGTTATTCCACCCCACTCGAGTGATAGATAAAATTATCAATATGTAATGAAAATGTGGAAAATAACTAGGCGATGCGTCTTTAGTGGATTAAGTGATTAAATACCATTTGTACTCACCTAGTTTTACCTATCTACCTAGGTAGCTCTAATCAAATATTTTTAAACCTACATATGTAGGTAGCTATTTACTGATGATACCTAGGTATTCTGTTAAGATTGTCTATGAATCGCCCAAGGAATTCTTTGTACCTAATATCTTCAGTTCTGTTAAGTTTTTTATCAAGATTAAAAAAAAAAAACTACATAATAGAGATTTCTTAGGTACTGATGATCATTTAAACAACCACGGGACCTACAGCTATCGATTTTGGACTAACATAAATGCCTTTAAGCCTTTAGATACCTAATTGCCAGACCGATAAGGCATTACCTAATGTTAACAAAATACAAACCGTCTTACCACAAAAACTTTTAAACGTCAGTTTATGCCTTGTCTAAAAAAATGTCAAATTATGACGTTGACATATGGTTCATTTTGCAGCCAAAATTTTATTAGACAACTGTAAAACAGGGTTTAAAGTTTTTGTAGTAAGGCCCTTAACATTTTGCCGCTTTTTATAATTTTTTCTTACGTAATGTTGCATTAATGACGAAACCTTCGTTAAACAATTAAACCTTTCATCAAGCTAAGAATAGAAACAGTACGAGTCCATGAAAGATAATTTAGATAACAGATGTAGGTGAAACGTGTTTCTTTTTATATCGGCTTATGATCCCAGCAATGTGTAGAAAAATAATACCTTATAATGATAAAATTACGTAGCTACGTCTTAACTTTTAGAGTGCTGTGAAATAATTAATCAACCAAAAAAAGTAACGAATTGCCGATAAGAACTAGCTCAATTTTTTCTCATATTAACTTTCATAACTTCTACTACTATTTTAGTTAATTTAATTAACGTAGATAAGATATTACTACTTATTACCGCGCTCGCGAACTTCTACCTAATTCGCCTATCGCAAATTCGACACTAGCCCACCCAGAGCAAAAGGCAATTTAATTCAATGAGAGACTTATAACGAACTATTAACAACATTGTTATTGTTAACTGCACATTGACCTGCGTTACTAACCGCGTAAACAATATTTTACTGAAAATTAATATTCTGTACTGCAAATAGGCATATAATGTATTGTCAGTTATCTTAAGAGAGGAGACAATAATGAACCACAAAGTTACTCCGCAGCGTTCGATAGATAGGGATACTTGTGCGTGACCGCGATTCATTTAAAGTTCGCTTTTCGCGCCATTATTTGACATTTGTTTTTTTTTCTCATCGAGCTAGATCGTGGTATTGGCATTTCTCGATAAAAGATCTTCACGTCACAACAAGTTTCTCAGGCTAGTGCATTAGAGTGCGCGTAACGAAATGCTAGTGAAAATAGTAATAAAGTGATTTAATAAATGTAAATTAAAATATGATAAAGCATCTGAATAAGAACACGGTACACGAACATTTGTTGCAAAAGGAGAAACTGCTTGAATCGAAGACGAAGCCGAAGTATAGTGGGAGTATGTCGACGACTAGGAACGGGAGATGGCTGTCACAGGTGCGTTTTACAACTACCCTTTCTTATAACCCTACAATATTTTTTATTTATACCTTTATTTATGTAAGAGAAAATGTACCTAAGAAAGAGGTGTAGTTCCATTTCCAACTAGCGATAAATAAATAAATAGTGTTGTCTTAATTGCATCACAAAAACCATGTGCTTAGGTATAGGGACAAGTGGTACTTCAATATCCTTGCTGAATGATTTTAATGAAAATATACCCAATTTAAAATTTGTTTTTACAATTGATTTTTAGACCATTCGTCACGGGTACTTAGGCAATTAGGAACTCTAAAGTCATGTATGTACTTTCAGCCAAATTAAAGATTGTACAAAAATGATGATTAGGATTTACAGTGATATGTAAAATAAGCTACATTCTGGTCTTATCGATATCTGCTGATAAACGTTCGATAGTAAGATTGACTCATGAAAATCGATTAGTATTACCTTAAACTCGGTTCAGGATACGCTGTGTACCTATATAAGTACCTAAATGAAGTGTCATTGAAATAATATTAAAAAATAATACAATTTTATATCGGCTCGTGTCCGCTTCAAACGATAAAATGTTATAAATAAAGACATTTCAATGCCAATAACATTTTCTTAGATAAATAACTATTAAGGTCATCAACCCAGTACATAAGTGATTATTTTCAGTGTCTCAAATTAATAGAAAAACAAAAACAGATTCTAAGTTTGAAATAGTGATGTGGAGTGGCACCTTGTAAGAAAAAAAAATATCGATGTCGATATTATGATATTGTGAAAAAATATCTTTTTTTTGACAATGATGTATGCCGATGCTGAAGAAGCATATGAAGTGGAACTCAGTGGAAGGTTAAAAGTAAGTTCCATTATTATCGGAGTTCAATGACTGATTAATGGAGTTAGCACCTTATGGCTTCCTTAAACGACACTAACTTACTGATTAGCTAGCAGTAGGTACTGAGTACCAGTGGCCAGTACTTGATCATCGATAAAAGAAGACGTATGATATATCCTACATACTAGATGCCCTTGGCCTTAAATGTTTTAGATTCTAGAATAAAAAAAAACCCTAAGACGACCCACTGACCAAATCCTCTTCATTTTGTTAAAATGTATTCATCTGTCATTCTTCTGTTCTTCACTTTGCAAAGGAATATTTAGTACCCAGTATTTAAATATTACCTAAGTTAGACATTTAGTCTAAAATGATATGTTGTGCAGTCACCTTCGATAAACACGAACCGAGTTTCCGGTTTTTTACGACATTATGATAAGTGCACAGGTGTGACACGGATCCATCGATATAATTTAATCATGGCATCGTTTTTTTTTTCTTCCTTTTTTTATTAAGACTGTCACAACACTAGAAACTTCTCTGGTCTTGATGTGACTTTCACTCTTAGGTAGAAAGAACATGGTAAATTGCTCTAATGCGTACCTACACATTTTTTATTTGCAAATAGTTTGGTAGAATCACACCATAATAAGTGCCGAATCGAATGTTTTAGACTGCTCCTTTAACCTTTTGACCCTATATCGCAATATTTCATTCTTCACTTCTACGCATTATTAAGAACAAATTGATAGCACAGATTACTTAATACTCACTTCGTACTCTGGAATCTCAATTTGTCACTCAGTAACATCGTCACTAAGGTTATCGAGGTATTTCTACCAATTTGCGCATAATTTATGCTAAAAAATGACTACGACAATCTAATGTAGATTGTTTTATTTTAAGAAAAATAATATTGTAGACATAATTATGAGTATTTTAGGTGCAATAATATAGTCGTTATTGATATAGTATCCTGTTAAAATTACTCAATGTGTAAATGAGTCAAGCTCGTTATAAAATTTATGATTAGTCATGCTGGTTTAGATTTTTAGCTTGGTATGTAGAAAAGTCTTTTGGTCCGTGGTCGTATTGTGAACATTTTCTTCTGAATTTGGACATGGAACAACTTTTGACTGCGGTAGTGCTTTAGTTCGAATCGAACGATTTAAGTGTCGTGTCTAAGCAGATGGACATGTCCTTCTCCAAAATGAAACTGTGGAACTTGTGTAACTTATCCAACTTACGTAAGGACGTATTAACGACGATGTTAATGTTCTTAAAAACTTTGGTTCCTCTCTAGATTCTAAATCAGATAAGACAAAGGAGATCATCCATTTCGTACCCAAAACTGAAAGTGCCGGCCAGAGTAAAAAAATAATATATTATTGTAGAGAATAATGCCCTGAACATTTTTTACTATTACAAGAATCGTCTACAATTAACCCCCCGGCTGCTATTTGACTTTGAAAATACCAAAAAATTCCACAATGTTTGGAACATTGCATTACGGCCCCAAACTGGAGAAGGCAGCCGCTGCCTTCAAAGGACTCCTACCTAACCTGGGAAGTCATCAAATGACTCCCCTCTCGCTGTGGGGAAGTCAGACTCCTACTGACTAAAACCCATCATGGGGTAGCCAGAGCCGCGGTAATTCTTTTGACTCATTCGATTCTTTAGACTGCCTCGTTGGTCTAGTGGTTGCAAGCGCGGCTGCTGTGCTCGAAGTCTCGGGTTCGATTCCTGGGACGGGCCGAATTCGCTTTGTGGGTTTTCTTAAACTTTAACAAAGCAGCCCCAGCCAGTCTGGAAGTTGGTGATTGATTCACCCGTGCATCGGAGAGCACGTAAATGTCGATCCTGCGCCTGATCTCTCTCCGGTCGTGTCGGATTGCCGTCCCATCGGGTTATGAGAGGGAAGGAATAGGGAGTGCACCTGTGTCTGCGCAAATGCTCGTGCACTATAATATGTCCTGCGCAACTGGCTGAACTCCTTAAAATGAGAACAGCGCCGTGGCCGAATTTGGCCGTGGACGCCATTATTTATTATTAATTCTTTCGAACAATCCCGCAGCCCCGATAGGCCTTGTCCCCGCAAAAATATCGTACGATTCTTGTCGAGGATACCCTGAAGATTTTTTACTATTATAAGGAACGTCTTCGGTTAACCCCCAGGCTGCTGTTAGAGTTTAAAGGTAGAATCGTGAATAAAAAATCTATACTTGAATGTTACGGCAAATAACGTCCACAGTTTTTTTTTTACTAATCAAACATCTACTATATACCCCCCCCCCTCCCTCCTGCTACACCGAGGAGCCTGTTACTGATTGTTGTGTTCCTTCTGACCATGCTGCAGGGCCGCGGTAACTCTTTTGAACCCCGATGCCCCGCCAGGTTTTGGGGGTCGCCTGGGGTTTACTGATTCTCTGAGAGGGGCGTGAACAATGCACGCCACCGACACCTGCTGTTTCCAAGGAGACAGAGGCACTATGAGCCAAAGGAAAATCTATAGGCGAGGAGGAATGGGATGCCTTCGTCTCCAGAGAACGAGGCAGTGCAATAACTGAGAGTTCGCGCCTCTCATCCCATCCGCTGAGGTAGACGTGGAAGTCACCACGCGCGTTGGGTGTCGAGAAGACTCCCGGCACCGTAGACGTCGGTTTGTGGGCGGTGAGTTTAGGGAGGCTTATCGTCCCTTCGTTTCCTTGGAGACAACAGGCCCGTTTCGGCGGCGAGCGTTGACAAGTCAAGCCCTCCTCAGACAGTCAGCAAACCCCAGTGGGGCCCACCAGGGTCAGAATCTGCCAGGGCTGCGAGATTGTTCGAAAGAGTTACCGCGGCCCTGGTACATTATCAGAAAATGATGGGTTTAAATCAGTAGGTCTACTCGGTGTAGCAGGAGGGGGTATATCGTAGACGTTCGATTAGTTAAAAAATACTGTGGACGTTATTTCCCGTACCATTCAAGTATAGATTTTTTATACACGGTTTTCACACTTTAAACTCAAATAGCAGTCTGGGGGTTAACCGAAGATATTTCTTATATTAGTAAAATATCTTCAGGACATCCTCGACAAGAATCGTACGATATTTTTAGCGGGGACAAAGCCTATTGAGGCTGCGGGATTGTTCGCAAGAATTACCGCGACCCTGGTTTCTCCATGATGGGTTTTAATCAGTAAGTGTCTGACTTCCCCACAGCCCAAGTCATTTGATTCCCAGGTTGGGCAGGAGTCCTTTGAAGGCAGCGGCTGCCTTCTCCAGTTTGGGACCGTTATGTAATGCTCCAAACATTGTGAGATTTTTTGGTATTTTCAAAGTCAAATAGCAGCCGGGGGGTTAATTGTAGACGATTCTTGTAATAGTAAAAAATCTTCAGGGCATTATTCTCTACAAGAATCTACTATTTTTTTCTTTTGGCCGGCACTTTCATTTTTGGGTACAAATTGTTCGAGACTTGAATGATCTCCTTTAATCTGTTACGGCAAAACTAACAAAAAATAAGAAAGTTGTAGAAAGCTTGAAAGGAGTTGATGATATGAACCGTATATCGTCCTCTATGGGCTACAAATAGGCATCGCATCTCAGTTTTGTGTGGACGCCCTATACACTATATTAACTACCCTTTTCAATTCCGGTAAACTTTAGAATCCTTAGACTTTATCGCATATCATCACCCCGGCCTTGATAGCTACATAATTTTAAGGTCCCGGTTACAAAATACCCATTAATCACAGTACCGTGAGGACATATTAAACATCGTTACGGAGATCATTGATGCTTCCTGTATCGTACTATCATTGAGTCTATTTCGACATCTTGGTGAGGCCCATAGATAGGCCTAAATTGATACATTTGTAGTTTGGTAACAATGGGTTCTATGGTAGCTACGCGTACGCACGCGGCACTTTAAACTGTAGGTCCCGGCTGTCATTGAACATCCTTGGCAGTCGCTACGGGTAGTCAGAAGCCAGTAAGTCTGACGCCAGTCTAACCAAGGGGTATCGAGTTGCCTGGGTAACAGGGTTGAGGAGGTCAGATAGGCAGTCGCTTCTTGTAAAGCACTGGTACCCAGCTGAATCCGGTTAGACGGGAAACCGACCCCAACATAGTTGGGAAAAGGCTCGGGAGATGAGTATGATAGTGCCCCCGCCGCGTCGAGCCAAGAAATAGCTCCGTTGTCAGCCAAACTGCGTTGAAACCACATAAAAAAATGTTCGTTTATTAGGCTATCATTAACTATTTAGGTGGAGAGCACTTAGGGTGGTCTAGCACTTAGGGATAATGTAGTTATTTTATTATACAGTTTTAGCAATCATACAAATATCTACTTACATTAGGCTTATTTTGATACTGTACTGATAATGTTATTTCGTTAGGCACAGACATTATGTAGGTATTAGGTATAAGCCGTTTACACGCATTGATATGAGTATATTGAAAAAATCTAAAAATATCCATATCTTAGGACTTAAAATATTGTTTTGATAAGGAAAATATGTAACAGTTTTCCAAATTATATAATTTTATTGCCTCGTTTTTATTTCCGTGTCTACAAGAATGTGTGAATATAAATCAATTACTATTTTTTTTCTCGAATTAGAACACATGAGTGTAAATGTGACGAATTTCAGTTGAGCTGTAATGAGCGCATGAAATTGTTTTGCACGCTAAATCTGCAATAGGTAATAGGTTGAGGAAACGATATACTTCATTTATTAAAAATATAACTAGCTTCGGTATTAAGTACTGTTATGGTCAATAGTTTACACAAACAATTCAATGTGAACGGCTACCATTTGTGATTTGGTGTACTTAGACTGGTGGATACTTTTTTGAAAAAGTTCAGTCTAAAAACTGTGTTCATTTATCTCGTATGACCGTTGAGCAGTATCAGTATTGACCTTATTACCAATTAACAATGTAATTGCGATCCAATCAGGCGCCATGATATACCAAAATAATTAATACAATGTTTACATATTCTTCAACACTTTAGTTTAATTTATCTGTGTTGCTATCTCAAAAAATAAACTTCGAGGTAGGCAGATACGTCACACATTCCAAAAGTTAGATGTCGGAAATAAATTTAACCTTTAATTATCAATATTTACATATTAAAGACAAGTTAACATAATTTTAATGTTATGGAAGATTTTTGTGATCTATCTACTATTGGCAGAGTGTTATTTTTCGAAAAGTGGAACGCAAATCGGAAGAGCGTTCGCTGAAAAAAGGTCATCCCTATGGTATGAACTACAAAATTAAAAATTAAAGGTGATCATTGTGAGCTTAAAAAAATGATTTTGTCCCAGACTCTGGTAAAATTGTTTATCTATGTATTAGGCAGTCACCAATCCAAAGTTTCCTATCCAGAGTTTGCTGTCATGTGCATTATTTGTATCACTTTAAAATTTTCATAAGTTATAAAAGTGCGGATAGGTAGGTATATTGACCTTTCATTTTACACAGTTGCTCATTGTTAGAGATAATTCAATATAAGTTTAGGTAGGTTACCAAACTATATAATTTTTTTAATCCCCGAAAAATACTACCTTCACAATTGTGACCCGTGAGAGTTGGCGACCCGCACACGAGACAAGCGAAGCATTTGTACGGTCTCGCGTTTACGGAAGAAGCCTCACAACGCGCTACGTTTGATATGGAGCCACTCAACGATACGGAATAATAAGGATTACTTGACGAACGGAATCCACCATTTGGACCGGTTGCTTAGAGTAAGTACTTCGCTGTTCAAAATTTTCCGCGGTGCTATCGGTTTTTAGTGTCTTCCTTACGTAAAATAATGTTATGTAGGTACTGGTTTAAGATGATAGTTGGAACTTGTAACCTCACTCTAATAAGAGTGTAACATGTTCTGATGTCGAATCCTGTTATTTTTTGTTTTGCACGTTGTCAAGCCTAAGCACAACGGCCTCTATGGTAAAAAAGCTTAACAAAAACTTACATCTCTATAATCAGCCTTACGTAAAAACATTGCGTGTTTGCATTAGTTACATCTAAAGCGTAATGTTATTATTAGGTACAAAAGAAAAGACACCGGCCTTCGACTTAAGTCTATAAACCAGAAAATGAATGCTCTATGCTTGGTGTCTAATTTCGTAAACATTTTATTAAGTCGCTTTGGCAAAAATAAAACTTAATATCACTTGATTGTTAGTAGAGCAAGGTCCGCCAGCGCGGTTCACGGCCTGACGATATGCGATGGGTGAGATGACTCAATTTCTTATCATCTTATTTTGATTATTCTTTGGTGCAAGTGCTAATATTTCATTTAGTAGCTCATTTAACACGCAACGTCCAGTCAGATCACTCCCTATTATTTCAGGAAGTCTGAAACATTTGTTAATCCGATTAATTAGTGTTATAATTAAGTTAATCAATCACGTCGTAGTTAGCGGCAGTCAGTGATCCGTGTCAGGTAAGTACGTCGGGAACAAGGCCGGCGCGGCGCGGGCAGGCTGGACGTCGGGCTCGCGGCAGTCGCCGCGGCGCGCTCCGAGCACCACCATGCGGGACGAGGAGCCCCCCCTGCCGCCCCCCTCGCCCGGCGCCGCGCGCTCCGCGCCCTCGCGCCTCCGCCGCACTCTACACACGCTACGAACGCCGTTCCGGCCTGGTTCGCCCTTCCACATCGGCTTGATCAAGCGCACAGGCTCCTCCAAATCCGTTGCCTCAGACGGTGAGATCGGCCGCGACGAACGCACGATGCGTAAGCGAAACAAGAAAAACCGTGACGCGGTCAGCGACGCGTCGCGTAGCACCGACAGCTCGCCCGGCGTCGACAAGAAGAAGAAGGAGGGGAGCACGTTTATGCGCAGGATGGGCAGTTTCGGCAAGAAGCGCGCAGGCGAGTCCCCACAACCACCCTCTGAAACTCAACCATCTACCTCGGAAAAATCGGAACCACCAGTAGAACACCCGCTTTCGCAACCCTCCGAGCCGGAGCAAACAACCCCCGAACCAGTGCAGCCTACCCCTGAGCCTGTGCAGCCTACCCCTGAGCCTGTGCAGTCGACTCCTGAACCTGAGCAGCCTACCCCTGAGCCAGTGCAGTCTACCCCTGAACCTGTGAAGCCTACCCCCGAACCTGAGCAGCCTAATCCCGAACCTGTAAGTCCTATAGCGGTAGAGCATCCTGTTGCAATCCGCCCTTTCAGTAAAGCCGCTTGGAAGCGCAACAGTGAGCCCGAAATGGAGAAGCCTGTGGAGGACCCCAGCCCGGAGAGTGCACTGCGGCGGCGCATTGCATTCGTAGCGCAGGCGTCGGCGTGCCTGTCGGAGGAGCACGAGGACGCGCGGAGGTGGGGTCGTCGGTGGGCGCGTGCGGCTGGCCGTGCCGGCCGGCACTGTCGCGCGACACCGACACGGAAGAGGAGGGGTACTCGGACGCCATGCCCGCGTACGGAGACCTCATCGAGCCCGACGGCAGCGCCGGCAGCGACGGCGCAGCGGTGAGTGTTGCGAGCGGGCCGAGCGCGGCGCCGCCCGCTCAGTGGCCGAAGGGTCTCCGAGCGATGCGCGCGCGCCATGACCTTCGAGGAGGCGGGTGACGACTGCTACCTCACAGTGTGCGAGTGCTGCGGCTTCAGCGCCGAGACGGCCGTGTTGTTCCCAGTACGTTACATTTCACGATAGTTTACAGCGGACGTCACGCGGCGCGATGCCCTTCGTGAGTACGACTAGCTTGCTCGAGTGCGCTTCGCTTTCACCAAATTATTATATCCTCCATACAGTGGTTTTGTTTGTACAAGTGCACGCATTTTCTTTGTGCTGCAGCGGTATGTACTCACACACACTATAGTTAGACGTTGAAAACAAATAGTCGGTCCTAGTCCTCACGTGTAGTATTACTTATAAACTTATAACCTCATCTTGAAATATTTTATTTCTGATAAACTTGAATATTTTCATTTTATAGCGGTTACACAACTATTTGTAACACAAAATCGATTAATACAACTTTATATTAGGCAAAAACTAGTTCTAGAAGGCTACGCAACAACCTTGATACAATGTGTTTTAAATTAAAATAATCGTTTTGGTAAGGTTCCTAAGAAGCTACTTATATTTTAATAATGTATATTTTATTTAGTTGCGACACATTAAGGATATAAAATTGCAATAAATTCAATACTGCCATTAAGAAAATAAAACTTAATTCTGTATTTACATAGACACGAACTACAAATTATGCATTTGCATTTTTATCTGACATTTGAAGTGCTAATCTAAAGATTTGACGAAAATTATAGGTTTTCTCAATAGCCCAACTCAGAACAGCCATGTTTATTTTTTTATTTTAGCTGGCGTTTGACTAACATAATATCAAATTACATATACGTGACCTATAGTTAAAGATTTTTATCTCAGTACCTATACCTGCTAAGTATAGGTATCTTAAAATATTTACATAGCTATAAAGCAGACACCATTTTTCAGTTTAGTGTAACCTTGATTTTTTTATACACAATGTCTACTTCAATCACATAAGCCTTCCGCATGGTGCGTGAGAAAAACATTTTGAAATCGAGTCGAAATAGGCAAGATTCAAAATGCCGGTATCGATTTCAAAGGAACTGTCAGTTTTGACAGTTGATTTTAATGTTGTCACATTTGAATTTGATTTCGCCTTCGATTTCCCTTTCACTAAATCTATTGCCAAATGTTGAGGTTATCAAACTCTTTGGTAACGCTAAACAATTCGATACCTTGACTGTTAAACTAAAAACGTTCGATTTCTCGATAATGTTCAACCTGTTTGGTGACATTTTTTCTGTAAAATGTGGCATACTAGCTGAGAATTTGAGTATCGTTAGTAAACTTTACTTGTTTTCCTTAGCTTCCGAAAGCCAAATATAATAAAATAGCTATCATTTGTTAGGAATGAAGTTGGTTTCATCATAATCAAATTCTTGAATAAGTATAATTGTATTAAAAACATGAGGTTTAGTGCAATAGAACCTAGTTATTGTCAAAATAACAAAAATGTTAACGACTAATTTTGAATGAACTTTCTATTGTAAAATGCTTAGTAATAATGAATTGACAAAGTAGTGGAAATGTTAATAATACTACATTTAGGTAACAAACAGGATTGTTACACAATCATTTTATTGTTAAACCTGTTATCTACAAAAGTCAAACCTTTTTTTAAATGCTCATTAACATATTTATGTCAGGTACCTGCTAACTGTTTCCCGCGGTTTCATTAACGTTCTAATCTAAAGGAATAAGTATGTGCAATCGGATTAAAATATACCCTTGCCTTGCTTTTGGCTGATATATGCCTATTTCAAAACAAAACTTAAACTCAAAAACGTTTATTAAAATTAGGCTGATGAGTCAGCACTTTTCGAACGTCAAGATAAAAGACAGCCCCAAAACGCCCACCATTCACCACTTCCTGACAAAAATAATAATAATATTCTGAAATAATTTAATGACTATTTACCATATTTATTATTTTTAGTTTTCATTCATTTCAATAGATACTTTTTCTTCTTTGATCAATTTGCTATTCACAGTTTTCAATAGGAATGGTGACATTAAATCTATTTTATTTGTATTTGTTATATTTTTTTCAAGTTTAATAATATTGCTATTAGTGTTTCTTTTTTCAAATATCACTTCGTTGACATTTTGTCATCAAGTTTTTTAATGGAGCAATTTGTAATAATGTCGGTACATAACGCATTCCAAGTCTAGAATTCTGGATCTAGTCTCACAACTATTATTTATTATACTTAAGTTTATATGAAAAATATGCTATAGGTAATACCTGAATAATTATCGCTAAATAAGTAAAATTAGCAAGGTTCTCAAGGTTGCAAAGATCCTGAAATTTTTTCAAACTTTATCAATTGTGTAGTTACTGCCCATAACTGAATGCTCGCAATCCACAGAAGTTTTATCCCAATAAGTTGTCGATGATAAATTCAAAACTTTATTTAATCTTTTTAATGCTTACCTTTGAAATTATTAGACCGAATTGCATTATAAGTACCTACTACTAAATTCTGTTTCGTGGCAAGTGGCTCAACCATGGCTGTCACCGACATACGTCATATACGCTGTTTTGATTTTAGTAAATATTTGTAGGGCCCCGCCACATGCATAATTCTATGCTTAGTGGTCCATTACCACACTATCAATGAAACGTACTGTTATTCGATAAAAATCTTCCATCTCTTACGACGGAAATAGGTAATCTGTTCCCACACAAAATAATTTCAGAAAATCTTCAACAAGCCTTTGTAAAGTTAACATATGTAATTGGTCGCTAAGTTATTTGAATGAATGTCTCGTCTTGTTACCCAACTGCCTACAGAAAGGAGTGTTGTGTTTTTATAAGAATTTATCTCTATGGTCTAAAATGTTCGTTGACATTTTATACATCGGTAATGTCTGATGTTAGTATAGTATAGTTAGGTGCTGTATTTTGGTCAATGGATAATGTTTTTTTTTTGTGGGATAGTAGTTCACTTGTTTTGTGATAGCATTCTGTAAGTCACGTCACTACCTAGGTATAAATTGTTTCAGGTTAAATTGCAAACAACTTAGGTACAACTTTGGCCAAAAATATAGAAACAACAATTCGTTTAGTTTAAGCGTTCCCAAGTTAGATGAGAGTAAATACTTATGAAGAAACCCGTTTATTTTTTCGGAATATTATTCTCCAGATTAGACCAATGTAAAAACGTGAAACTTTTTAATAAATCGCGGTAATACATCCTGGTTAGAAAAATAATCGTATCCGTGTACGTCAAATTATGAACCAGCCACAAATTTTATCGATGTAGGATTATATGTCTTTACTGCGGCTGTCAAATGTTAACTGCATACTTATCTCTATATTATTTACTTTTAATGCTAATTTTATCTTTTGAATTAATTTTAGATTTGTAGGTGACTAGGTGTTATTTTGGTTGTCTTACGTAAAAAACTATATAAATCATGCATCTCGAATACTTCCGGGAAAACAAGACTTTCTTGCGTAGGTACCTTTCGGTAAAATTATGTTTGCTAACATTTTAAATCACCTGATTTGAAATGTTAACAACGCGTCTCGAGGAAACTACTGTCCGTACCGGGATAAAATACAGCCTATGTTACTCCGTAATTGTGAAGCTTTCAACAAAAGTTTATGAAAGGATTTTTAAAATCGGTTTAATAGTTTCAGCCTTTAGAGTACAAGCCAAAAAAAAGGTTTCCTCTTTATTACATTAGTAACTATAGATGTTAGATATGCTGGTTCCTTTCATAATACTTAATATTTATTTTTGAAGTAGATATATTTAGCCATTTATGAAGCATGACTAAAAAAACAAATTCTTACATTCTAATTTCGAATTTGTGGCTTTTTAAATGTTGCCACTACAAAAACCCAAATTATACCATAGTGCAATGGGTCACAGTGAAACCTTACCCATGAGGTGGAAATATAGTTTAATGGTTTGGATAATTTTGATGGTTCAATTAGCACCGTAACATGGCTTCCTGAAATCGATATGTGTTAACAACAGGAAGTGATGTATTTAGGGATTAGGATAGTTTGTCAACACTTCCTTTACGACTTTCACTTCTATTTAATTTTTAATGACTTTTCTTACTACACTAGTTCATATTTCTAATCATTTAGAATTAGAATTATTAATGATTTTGTAATAGCTTTTGATGATTCATGGCTTATTACAGATTTTTATAGGAATGTGGTTTCGAATGATTAGTTAATGATTAGGGCACCATAAAAGTTACAAATGTTGCATTATTAACAAATTAAAATTCATTACAAATAAATTATGCTACAATTGCTATTACCTCGGAAAAATTTAAAAACTTTCCAATAATGTGAAAGTAACTCCATTTCTCAAAACATCTCGTATCGAAAGTAGCTCTACCAAATCCAAGCTTTAGCAAAAAGTTTTCACTCCAACTTTTAACCCTAAACCTCAAACTGTCATAATGCCATATTGATATGCCGTTCCCTGTGGCATGCCAGTGCCAGTCGGTCGGAGGTCGTCGTTGATGCGTGTACGTAACTCTATACCCTGGCTAGACTTACCGCGGCCGCGTCGCGGTTCCAACGGTTGTGCAATGTGCATTCGCTGACAATATGTGACTGCACCAATATCTCGGAGAATTCATAGAAAATGATATCTAGGCGTCTGTTGGAATAAGAAATATTTATAACACAGCTCTTCAGTATGATTGTGACAGAAGATAATTATTTGAAACCACAAATATAACTGCAACTGAGCTTAAATCTAGTCTAAAATAAGAATGACGGTCTTTAATAGGTACGTTCTTAAAATAAAGAAATAGGTGAATCTCAATTCAATCGGTATACTATTACCTACTTCATGATTTGCTCATATGCATATTATTATTGTGAAAAAAGATTTCTATAAAGATAAGTCGTCTAGTCAGATACAACAAGGATCTCTTTTATAAATGCTGATAAAATGATTACAATCAGTGATATATTATATCAATATCTATTTATCTTGATTATATCATCTGTATGATATAACACAGACATTTGACATTTACCTATCTAGACAATATTTTAAATCATAACACCTGGATTTATATCTGGGGAAATATTAAGTCATCATATTATAAAAATATTATAGAATTCAACCTAGTAACTAGATTTATTTTTAAATCATAGTCATCAAAAATCAAATTCTTATAAGTCAAACTAGGCTGAAAATCAGCACTTTTTGAGCGACAAGAATACATAAAGACGTCCTCAAAACCCTTCCCCACTTCCTATTTGCTGGGAAGAAGTGGCGCAAAAAACTCCCCAGTAGCAATATTTTTACAAATTCACAGACTAAATGATGAGAATCTATAAAATGTAGAACGACAGAAATGTCCTTATCAGGTCCAGGGAAAAAAACCGGAAAATAAAAAAAGGCGATTTATTTATCACATCGACACAAATATCGGATCGGTTACTGGCCAAGGAGTGCAAATGACAAATACTTGTCGTTATCAGGTGGCCGATAAGCGGTATCAGCCACTCGACGCGACTTCATAAATAGCTGGTCATCGGACCGACTCCATAGTTTGTATTCGAAAGCTGAACGATTAGGTCCGTGGTCTAATAAAAAAAAAAACAATTGTTTATTAGCGTTCCAAATTCAAATTGAAGACGCGGCAAGCCTCCCATTTTTTTAATCGACTTTGATGAAAATATAATTTAAAAGTTTTTATTAATTTTATAAATGGAGGATGAGTGAAGATAGTTAAACATACTAAGTGAGATGTGTTATAAACATAACGAAATCGAGAATATTCTGTATCGGTTGTGTGATTCATTATTTTGGACTTACTTCTGTGTTTCTTGACGACTTGCGTGTTCAGAGGATTTCTGATTGATTGAAGATGTCGCCCAAACAGAAAGCCAGTAGTAGCGTGAGTTATTTTCAATCAATAATCTGAATATTTTTATGTCAATTTATTTACTGACGTTTAGTATTTTATCACATTCATAGAAGTGACGGTACGTTTAGTGGAGACTCTATTTTTACTTACGAAAAAACCCGATTAACTAAAGTGTAAAATAAGGGAAGTTATTGAAAAGCCACTACTATATCATTATAGCTATGCCATACTACTAGTACCTATTTAGATATGACGAATCATAACATTCACTAGCTAAGATAAACAGTTTGGTTAATAAGATTATTATATACTTTTTATATGGCTACAAATTTCCACACGCAAGCTAGCAAGGTACTTGTGTTACTTATTTTCACATATTTTTCTATCTTAAAAAATATTTCATAATACAGTACATAAGTAATCAGTCTATTGTAAAAAGTCACCATTTGTAATGGAGATTCTACCTTCTTAATTACTTTCTTGCGAAATTATACCAGTAATAGTATTCCAATTAGGTAATGGATACCTATCCAATTGTAATAAGTAATTAATATGAGGTCTAATTATTAAATTAGTTATACAATCATTGCTTAACTGTGTCACAACACAAATGACTACACGTTTTTTTTTTTAATATTTTATATTTTTGCACCTGTGTAAAAGGAAACAATAGTAAAATTAGCCTTATTCATTACATTCTAAAAATAGTAATCACTATAAATCTACGTGAGACTCGAACTATTTTAATAAATAGTTTAGAAAGCCAGTGATGTGAACGAAGATAGTTGCCTTTTAACAAACAAACAGATATTAGGAAATATATCACAATAAGACCTAATTTTCCTCAACCTGTTTTGAATCAATAGTGCCAACAAAACAATGCAATGTTTACGCTTGATTACCGGCAACTATGTTTCTCTTATCTTACTATCTTAATAGCGAGACTAAGGCCTAGATAGTTAATTTACGCAATATCAGTCAAAACAATCATCCTTACTAGTTACTGGTACTAAATGGGAAAGTAAGTTTGTTTGTCCGTTGCACTTTAACTCCAAAACCACTGAGCCGTAGACAGTAGACTGAGAGTAGAATGATAGCTCTAAATTATGTGGCAATATACATTGGCCACTTTTAACCTGGGGGCGGAAAGTGGTTCAATCGGACCTTGGATGGAACCGCAGGGAACAGCTTATTGTAATAAGGGCCTGTCACGCTTCCAATGTATAGATAGTTATTGAACTATGTTATCATAAGATACCAAAAGGTCAAAAAGATTTGAATTCGCCTACGATTCGCTAGTTCTATTAGTCCTATCATATTGCAAACCTATCGACAACCAGAGACTTCAGAACTTATTGAGTCTGTAATACGCAGATTAGACGCTATTAAAAATTTGACCTGTAGAATGACGACATTTCAACATAAATGTTTTTCACGAAAACTTTAGATATAGCAACGAGACATACATGCACCTTTTCGTTTATAAGGACAAACGCAAATATGCAGTACGCCCATGTTCTTATCTCGAGGGTTTACTAACCCTATAAGCTTTTCTTAAATCTCCCTGAAGGTTTATGAAGTGGAATGTTTAAACTACTTATGTAAGGTTTAATGAACTACATACACATGGTAGGATCATAGATTCACCAAGTAGGATTATAACAACCTCGTTTTCCGACTTTTCTTGATCAAAACCATCACATAAGTCGATGCCAAAAGTATTTCAATCTATGTTTCTTCTGATATTGACTACCTATAGGATCAAGATGCCACGTTTTATTTATCATGTCATGTTTGAAGAAGATTCATCTTATTTTGATCGGTCGCCTTCGCTATCATTTTCCAATTGACATTAATTGTTTGGTCTCGAGGTTTCTCCTTTATCAGTGAGAAACGACTGACGTCATTTCTTCATACGTATTCACATAATTTATTTATTCAAGTAAACATTGTCAACTGAGATAAAATTCAAGGAATCGTACCTATTTGTTTGTATTCATTTTATATAGGTTCTATGACATATTCCATTTTCCTGGTAGAGAAAGTAAATACGGGTAGTCAGAAGCCAGAAAGTCGGATAACCAGTCATACCAAGGGTTGAGGAAGTCAGATAGGCAGTAGCTCCATGTAAAATACTGGCAACCGACTAGACTGGAAGCCGAGCCTTAACCCAACTATGATGATGAGAAAGTAATCAGGACTTAAGAAAATGTCATCTTCTACTAAATTGAATGTGATTGATGATATAATCTTTGTGCCATCTTGTTCTTAGCTAATGCCTATATAAGAATAGATGCATTAATTATTATGCACTGCAACAACCTACAAGTATTAGCATTACTGATTGATTGCCAATTGAGCTGATGAGCGCTTCTTAATTGTTTGTGTTTATTTCCTATAGAATTAAACTGCACGCCTGCACTTGATGTACCCATTATTGGTTTTACTGAGAGTTGAAATTTTTTTATCGTTCATGTACCGTATATCTGCATTGGAATTGAACGAATACGTCATGCTTATTTTTACTGTTTTATGCTACTTTTCAGTTATTACCTCCATTTCTATAGATTACATCGCTGTAGCGGCTGTCGGCGCATCAAATGGCTACAACCCAAGCTCAAGATATTGATCATCACTTTATAAGACCAATCTAATATCTACCTTCTCCGTTCTCTTTCAGTCCCACGCATCCCCGAGCGCTGAGCGTCGGGAACATCTATACAAGATCCTGGTGATAGGAGAATTGGGTACTGGGAAGACGTCCATCATCAAGCGATATGTGCACCAGTTCTTCAGCCAGCATTACAGAGCAACCATTGGTGTGGACTTCGCGCTGAAAGTATTGAATTGGGACGCGAATACTATCATTCGTTTGCAGCTATGGGATATTGCGGGTGAGTTTTTCATTGAAGCATAATAATTTGGAATACTATATAATCCCTTCTTCTGTGTACTGCCTTATGTATTCTTTCTATAATACTCTCTTATGTACTACCTCTATGTACCTGAATTTAAATAATGAGATCAACCATATTGGATAGATGTACCAACAACCTTTTTTCGAGGTCTCGATCCGCCACTGCCTAAAACTTTGGCGGCCGTTGCGTGAGATCATTGAATGGTGCAGATCAGACGTTAAAAATGGATCTTTATTTATATCGTGACGTATTGCTCACCCTACATGGCTAACACGTCCTGAATGGAAACCATTAGTGAGAATGTTCCCAGTACTTGCTAGATAAGAATGGACCTGTGCCCTCCTCATTGAGTTACTTCCTCCCATTAAATGATAGACCTAGCCTGATGAAGGTCAATTGAAGTCTATGGTTCGATCGAATTGACCGTTGAGTAGCTTTTCTTTCCCTCCACATTTTTTGTACCCTTGAGTTGCTGTTATATCATTTTAGTGAGAAAATTATTTAATTCATGGAATATGTATAAAATCAAAATGATTTTCTTGTCAATACTACTCAAAACTTTAACACTGGTTTGGTTTAAATCATAAAATAAATCCTTTTTGTTTTAATTCGATACTTTTTTACTTTTTCATCTTTTTTCAAATTTCACAATTGTCATTTCTGTTTAGTGTCAGTAGTATTTATTGTCAGTCAGTTGAGCCTTTGAATGGTTATCCAGTAAACTAACCAAGAATAGAATAGAATACATTATTGAAATGGATGAAGATTCAGCTAGTTTTAACAATGTGTTTGCTCTCTGCATAGTATTCATCGCCTTGTTTTTCATGTGTTTGTTGTTTATTATCTAAGTATAAGTGGAGAATATGCAAAGGTCAGCATAGGAAACATTCCTCTTACAAAGTCGTATTGGGGAAAGCTTCTTTTTGGGAACATTTTGTAGGGGTTGTGTAAGTCTGTAGGAGCTTAAATTCAATCGAAAATTCGATGAATTATGTAGAGATATAGGTTTGAGTGTTACTCGCATATTGTAAAGTAGTCAAATGTATTGAGGTAAAAAATCTAAACCCAAATGTAAAAAGAGACTTTAGAACTTTAGTAGTAAATAGAATCAACACTTCAATTTAAATAGACTACATTTTTATATTTGCCTACAGGGCAATCTAAGGTCCTTCGACCCTACCCACTTGTCTTTCGTAGTTTTATTTCTTTCATAGTCAGAGTATACGTAAGTCTCATTTTCCTCATAACAATTTTTGTCCGTCATCAGGTCAAGAGCGCTTCGGCAACATGACCCGCGTGTACTACAAGGAGGCTGTGGGAGCGTTCATAGTGTTCGACGTGTCCAGGGTCGCGACCTTCGATGCTGTTGTCAAGTGGAAGAATGACCTCGACGCTAAGGTCCAGCTGCCCGATGGATCGCCCATACCTTGTATACTGCTGGCGAATAAGGTGAGTTATGGTATCAAGATCTTTTGAAATTAGTCAGTACAGGGTTAAGCAATCAAACTTACTTTATGTTATGTCAGTTACATGGGTTTAACTATGTTCTTAGGCTCATCGTCAGCATTTTTTTATCCCTTTGCATCTGCAGAGCACAGGCCTCTTCTCACAGAGAAGGATTGAGTGTTCATGTTCCACTTACTTATATATTGTACAAATAATTTACAATGTCATATTTTGGGGCTTAATGGTTTACGACCTCTCGGATTTTTAACATGTTATATTAATAGATGTCCATTAATCTTTTAGCAAACAAAACATTTTAATTTTGAAATATTAAACTAATTTTAAATCTAACTTTTCTTTACAAAAATTCAATTCAATGCTTGCTGTTATTCTTCCCCAGTGCGACCAACAAAAGGAAGGCATAGTGAACTCTCAAGCCAAAATGGAGGAGTACTGTCGCGAAAAGGGCTTCGCTGGTTGGTTCGAGACGTCCGCCAAAGAAAACATCAACATTGAGGAGGCGGCCAGGTCACTAGTTAATAAGGTAAGGTTTTATTCATCATTTTATTAAAGAAAAAGAATGTTGGCCCTAATATAGTACCTTGCGGACTCCCTACTAGTGCCGTTTTGCAGAAGTTAGTTAGTCTTAGGCAGAATTTAAAAAATGATTTACTATGGATAACTGTCAAATCAAATCATCGTTACATTATAATAACTGTAAGATTTCTTGTCAACTTAACAGTTTATAAATCTTTCCTAAATAAGCTGTTTATCAAAAGCTCATTTGAAATCAATTTATCATATTTATCCAATCATTGAAAACTTTTACTAGTTATTAAAATAAATCTATAAACGCGGACATTTCAAAAAGAATTACCATAAAATAAAATAGACCGTCACATTCACAGCTTTAAATTGATAGTTTTGGCCTACACAAATGAATAAAATACCATAAATTCAACATTGATTCGTTCTACCAAACCGGTATAGAGCTATCTTGAACATTAGTTTTAAGTTTATGGTTATTCTGCCGCATACCGAACTACGGAAACTTTTGACCGTAAAACATTTTTCAAAGACGTTTTTTAATGATTGTGCAATATGACCCTTGAACGTGTTCTCTTTGAGATTATGGGAAATAATATATGTTTTGTGTCGTGAGACGAATTGGTTTCCTAGAATCAGAATACGGTATAATCTTCATTGAAACTATTATATAACACTACCATTCACCAATGTCAATGACAATGTTTTACAGTTTCTTTTATGAACGGAGCTAATAGTTTCGAGTATGACTCCCAGGTCAATCTATCAAGTAATTCGGGTATGTCGGTTTACCAAAGAATGATTTAATTTCTGAATGAACAGTGAAGCTTTTGATCTTACCGTGACACGAGTCTCTGTGGTTTCATTCATTCATACGCTAGCCGTTATTTCAAAGTTTATCAGTTGATAAAAATTTTAAAGCCCAAATTATATTTCAATTCATTAATGGCTGATTAATCCGCCAACATTAAGTTTTTTTACCATTCCAAATTAATATTCATAAAATTTGAAGTCCGGTAGGTTCTTTAAAGTTACGCAATACTCGGTAACAAGTTTGGTTTTTTATTTCCCTGCCACCATGGAGGCGGGAATATTAATGGTCGTTGTAGCCGTGAAAAATATGTGTTTAGCTTTTAACGACGGACTGGTGTATCTGATGACAAATTGTAGGCCCATTGCTGTTGTTGAATGATGATAGCATTTTGTTTCGTTTTATTGTTTTTGATTCAATTCATGGGTAAAAGTTGACACTTCTGTAGTCTTTTCTAACTATTCTCCAATTTTAGTTTTGTTATTTGAATTTTAACTATTGACATTATCATTTGCTGTGTTAGCAAAATATCAATCTGAAACAAATAAATCTGCAACGATTTGTTTGATACCTGAACCTCTAGTTGCGTACCTCTCAGTACCTTCTGTTGACTCTCTAGCGTTAATGATATAATGACTGTAGGTAAAAGAAAAATGGTCTATAATGATTTTGAAATTATTTCCGTTGTTGAGATCTTCATGTATTACACTAAAGGTCATGGCTATGGTTGTTATTTAACCTCCATACATGTAACCATGGTTATTTTCGGAACGATCTTCATTTAAGTAATTTTGATGTTAATCAGCTGTTTACGACGTACCTCTGACATAAGCTTTTCTAACCACGCCTAATATAGATTGTTTTAAAATAGTGGCAACTGTTTTTATTTAGTTAAATATTGTGCAATAATTTCTATTAAACCAGAATGACGTGTGTGACCAAAAATTTTAAACTACGGACCATATTATTATTCAATTATGAGTGTGGTCTTCTATAACGAGTTTAAAATTAATAATAGTACAGCCTAATGGTGTAATATGTTCCTACGGTAGCATTTTCATAGTAGACAACCAGAATGACCACAGTTTGTGCTTTAAATTACCGGTATATACCAATGTTAGCCAGTTTTAAGCATGCCCAAAATATAAGTTTTGATTGACTGTAAGGAATTTAAAAAAAAAGTGGTTCTAGTTTTTAGTCCTGCAGCCTTGAATATAATATGTATGATTAGCGCTTTAAATTAATTGGTAAGATTAAAAACTATATGATTAGTTTTTGTTTAGATTGGATAACATCTATTTTTGAATCATGTTGCATCTTGTAGGCGTGGGAATTTATAATAGACGTAGACAAAGACTAGTTATCGTAGACCCTCTAAGAAGTCTTGCAATTTTAAGATTGTTATCCATTTACCCCGGTTTATAAAATAGACCAATATCACATTTTAGAGGCCTTCTGTCTCGGCAATATATTTATAGATAATGTTTGATTTTCCAGATCCTATTAAACGACAAACTACTCCAGAGCAACGACAACAGAGATGGTGACAAGTTCGCGCTTGACCACAAGATCGCTAACGGCGAGAACAGTCGGGATGGAACCACAAAGTCATGCTCATGCTGACCAATCACCGACCGCCATTCGTAATGGCCCAATCACAACGCGTCACACAAACGCTCTTCTACCCAAGGACCAATCACGTTTGAATCCAAATTTTAAAATATATTTTTAAATTGCACTTTTGTTTTTAAATTAGGAATTATGGGAATTCGATTTTGGAACAATTCAGCTTAAATTATTATAATCTCAATTTGTAATTTATCTATGATTCGTTGCTCGATTACTGACTCTGCCACGGACTTGTTCTTTGTATAATAAGAATAAATCTTTAATTTTCTGTTCAATCCTTTTAGGATTTGTCTTCCTTCTTAGCTTTTTTACAAACTTACTATCTATACTGTAACAATAAGATATTATTTCTGAACTAGGCCTCCATATCTTTGCAGTAAAGAGGTTGATCAAAGTGCCTATGATCGAATTTATTTTGTTTAAGTAATGTATTTGACTCTGAAAGCTGTATAGGGTCACGTGCCATTTGGCTAAAGTCATAAATATATGGAATATTATGATAGTGTACTATACGGTTATTGTAATAAGTATTATCTACTTATTGTATGCGAGTGTGAAAGTTGTTACTGTAAAATAAAATGTTTAGTGATGGATTTATTTAGTTTTATTTGAATTTGACCCGACTGAAAGTTTCTGATAGGAAGTATCAGCAGTTACATTACTAACCAGCCAGATATTTTGTGTAAGCATGTGGTAGTGTATTACAGCTACCATTGAGCTTAAACATAGCAAAACTGAAAGATTTCACTTACACTTTAGAGAGTCTTATTTTAGATATGCAGTTAGATATACTTTTGTCATTTTTAAACACGACCTAAGTTTACTTTAAATCACATTCTTGTTAAACTCTTTTGAAACATCCAGACACACGGAAAAGTTTTATCACATAAAAGGGATACGCCATGAGACAAAAAAAGTTGGATCTCTACAAAACCTGTTTACATTTGAGACGAATCTTGGATTAACATTAACTAGAAGAACTTAGATAAATAGAAAGGAGGCGGTTATCTTAATGTGGGCGCGATAAATGTAGGCCGACGGCGACATGACACTTTTTTGACTATAGTTTGCTTACCTGTGGTGGATAGATAAGTACTTACAGTTACGAGCATGTACAAACCGAGCCACAATGTTTTATACGACTCATCTCAAAGTACAAACCAACATTTCATGCAGAAATCGCTTTAAAATTTTGCTAAAGATGGATGTTTTTTTTTAAGAATTGTTCTTTAACTTCTTGTATGCCGCTAATTAGAGAACAGTAGAAAACCCATTGTGTCTCGCGAAGATCTGCGCACGGGGTTTAAGTACTAAAAAGAAATAGTCCATGGAACTGCTCATTAATTGACCAATTGATAGACGTAGTACAGGCAGATCAATACGTAAAGTGTAGGGTTTGTTAACTTTCATTAAACTTCCTCTTCAAGGCTCAACAGTTTTTATGTCACTAGAAAACCCGTAGGAAAATCGTACCGTGCATTGTCTAATATAGTCTGAGAAGCAAGCATGCTAAGGCACGATAAATCATGATGGTCCCTATAACAATTACTTCATTGGTCAAGCCGTTGACAAAAGAGGTGACGCCGGTGGTCTTGACAAATAGGCAAAGCGTAGGCGTTGCGATCTTTTCCAAAATGATCGATGCGGTGTCGATATCCGATTAATGACGCCGATTTAAATGTATCGAGATAAAAGGTTGGATTTTTTCGTAGTACCCCTTTTAGGAAGTAGAGTGAAAAAAAATGCACTACACAATTGAATTGAGCAGAACAGTGTGTCAAATGATTTAGACTCGAGTTGTGTATACTCTACTTACTAATAAGCTAGTTTAGGCGGTTAGTAAATCTGGGTTTACTTATAAAATCACAACTTGATGGGGCGAGCGCCTACGAATAATAAAATATCAATCTCATACTTATAAGTTCATTTGCGCTACAACGCTTACCTGCCTGCTCAACCTTAACTTTTACATATAAATCAATCTTCATGAAGGTAAGTATTGGGAATATCGGCTGCCGGCTTAAAGATTACAACTTGACCTATTTCTGAATCTAACATAATATATCATTAGCGTAACATTTAAAAGACTTAAGTTCTCCAATTCTAATAAAGGCTAATTCTTTATTATGAGGTTTTAAGAATTATTTCGACGTTATGTTATGTATCTAATCTTGAATAGGAAGTTAATAAATTGGTATTAGATCCATCACAGATTAATGATAAGGTTGTTATTAAATATAAAAGCTTAAAAACAAAATTATAAATGTCAACTTGGTTTTATCTTTTAAACAATAAAGGCATCATAATTCACTGAACTGTCTGCTGTCGACAATATTATAGCCAAAAATATTATAACATACTCGTCGATGACAATTGCATGGAAAAAACAATGCGATACTGAGGATATAAGCCTTTATGCAATTGCTAGACCACGTAGAAGAAGTCGCGGAAAAAAAGTGTAAGTAATTTGCCCGGGTAACAGGGTTGAGGAGGTCAGATAGGCAGTCGCTTCTTGTAAAGCACTGGTATTCAGCTGAATCCGGTTAGACTAGAAGCCGACCTCAACATAGTTAGGGAAAAAGGCTCGGAGGATGATGAATTTGTCCACCATTATCAAAATTAAGGAGTCATACAAAATCAAAAGCTCAATAAATCAGATAAAAACAAACAATAAAACAAAAGAAATACTTACATATTGATCTGTACATCTTTATTTGTCTCCCTGTCAAGTCGATAATACAAATTAACAGCTCGTCCGTGGACACCTCACAAAAACTGAATGAGCACTTATAAATGTTTTTATTGCAATACAAACCTTTTTTATATGAACTTTTTATGTTACACGTAACATGACAATGCCTTTTATGTTCCAATGGTTATTAAAGGCTCAGCTTGAATGTTTATTTAACTGATTTTCAATTAATTTCTTGTGAGCTAGTTATAAGGACATATTATACTTACTATATTATATTGTTAAAAGGAGATATTTTACTTTCAGTGGCTAAATTGTCATTTTTTTTTATCGGGCCCGTAGCTACTGAGAATTTCTATTTATTCTACACTTCTAGGCTTCTAAAAAAAATACAAGAATTAGCGCCTTACAGAAAAAAAAATGCAAGGTATTTAAGACACTTAAGAAAAAATAACCGCACAACTTTTCTCTTCATTGGCTAACACAAAACGGAAAGTTCTTCCTAATTTTGATACAATGATACATAGTGTACTTTCTTAAACACTCTTGTTTGGATACCAATTTCTAAATAAGTACAAATTGCCTCGCCATGTCGCAAGACCAACACAAAAATTGAACAATCTCAAAAGCCCTGTGGTGCCCAACACGCGAGATGATGCGTATGTAATTATGATGGCGCGGCGGTGAAGGTTGTAACATTTTTTACATCCATCAATCAACTATGGGTAATTGTTGACCAACAAACCTTTATAGGTTCTTGAACCGTACTAGTTTTAAATTTGTGAACAAGTATATCACGTTGCGAGTTCTGTGGTGGCCACTAACCTACTGGATAGTACCTATGAGAGAGTAATGTTGTATTTACCATAGTAATTATGTAGGTATTATAAGACTCCTAGGCTTTTGGCAAATTTTAGAAAACTGACTCCAGGGCTTGATAGGTAATTAAACCTATAGCTCAGTCCATAAGAAAAGGAATAAGACTTCTTCCACATGTGTCATATCGCTCGATCCTCAACATCATTCAACTCCTAACTTCAGCTGAGCTTCAGTAGGTCGTCAGTCCATCTTACTGAAGAGCGATAATTTTGCCAAAGGTGATCTTAAATCTTAAAGGTAAAATAACGTGAGATAGGAATTTGGATGGGTGTAAACGTTATTTTAAATTAACTTACCTACGTCAAAATATATTTCCCATGCATTGAGGTCAAATGAACTCCTCAGTTTTAATAGAAACAAATAAGTACCAATATGTGGTAATCTTAGTTCAAAAACAAATTATGTATGCATTTTAATACCAACGTGTTTGGGCAAAGATTAAGGGCGATGTTTGATATTGAAATAATATAAATTTCGATTATGAACGATAAGCCAGAAGTCGGTGAATAACGGTTATATTGATTAATTAATAACAATATTTCTGAGATGATTAAGTATTTTTAGATGCATCTTTAGATCAATATCTAAATGCATTGCTTATCTTTTTATTAAATTATTATTTAAAGGTCGCATATATCATTTACAACTGTATTTGCTATGTATCAATTTCAGGATCTAGATGGGTGTTATTATTTCTTAATTAAAATATCTAGGTCACTAGGTGAGACAAGTTTCACGAACTTTGATAATAATGTATTTTTCCTATTTTGTAGGATACTACTAAGCTGCTTGGTTAATAATTAAGGTTATCAAAAAAACATAGGAAAAACAGCATTTTCCCATTTCGTCAATTCTATATTCTATGGTCCCAATGTATATTTTTTATGAAAACAAGAAATAAATGAACCGTCTTGAATTTCAGTTTAGGCATATATGCATCGAAAGGCCTTCCACTTACTGCGTAACCATAATTATGTTTGAAAAACAAACGTTTGACCGATAAGGACCAAAAAAGAAAAAAAAAACAGGACTTGTTTACACATATGTATATAGTATGTACATACATCCCATCATGTATTTGTATGTAAAGATAGAGAGAGGGCAATAGTAATAATATAAGGCAAAAGTGCGATTCTAATTACCTCATTATTTCAAATTATAATCTAACTAAAGTGGAAATTAATAGATTAGGTACTAGACATTTTACTATACCTACTTATTATAAAATATACAGGTACCTTACACGTACATCTGTATACCTATCTGTCAGAGGACATACAGCCGAGTCTCGACAAATAAACCAAGATGTCTTATTTTTATCTTATTTATCTGTTTGTAGAATGATTCCTCTGTTTACTGCATTCGTATCGTTCATTTCAATGTGTTTCACGCTAATTGTTGCAACCATTTTGTGGTTAGATTCTATAATTATGTTACTTAATTAAAATTTCTTAGTGATTATTCAGTGTTTTTTAGTTCTTAGTCGGGAGTGAAATGGAGTTGAACTTGGTATGTTAGTGTTTATTTATTTTATTGTGATTTTGAAGAGTCTTTGTATTTTTTTGGAAGGTTATTAATATTATGATTGTTTAACAACACTGTTACATAAATATCTTGCACGCATATTTCTAAGTGACGTATTTATAAAATGGACTCGATGATCGAATCTATTCCGTTGTAAATCAATGTCTGCAACATAACGGAATCATCTATAGGTACCCAAAAAAATGCATTTACTATAGTTGTATATACCTTAAAGTAGATTTATCTCTAATAGCAAAACACCAGATAGATCGCTTATAGAAATCCATCGTACCTGTCTGGTGTCTGCGTTTACACAAACAAAAGACTAACCTAAGTTTATTGAACCTTAAAAGTGGTAATGAGTGCAATACACATTTTTATCTTTCAAAGTAAATCCTGTGTCATTAATTTGTCACGTAAAATGTAGAACATAAACCGTGTTGTTTGCAGTATGATAAGGAGCCCGTGGAAAATGATGTGGTCATCAGAATTAAAGGGCTCAAGGTATGGACACCAGAGGAAAAGTCCTGGTGGAGACGGAAACCTACTAAGAGTAGGAGTGTCATTCTTAATAATGGTAAGTATTGCACTACAATTTATTCTTCCACAATAAAACTTCTATGCCTTTTGAAAACTCATTATATTGTTGTGATGTTCCATTGTTTGACACTTTTCTACTTATCTACTTAAGACTTGCCTCTGGATAAGTCTGCACCTAAGTGAAATGAACTTTAAAACCTTATAATTGAGAAACTTCCTTCTACCTTATTCTGGCTTAGTGTGTTAGTAAACATACAGTCTAGCAGATGCATTTTCAAACAGCTCAATGTTCATAAAAGTTTGCTTTCTATAGTTTCAGGATCAATAAGACAAGGCGAATTTGCAGCTATTATTGGACCAAGGTAAATATATTATCAAAATTATTTATTTTGAACTTCAATTAGCTAGTTTCCCAAAATTCTGGAGCAGTGAAATTGACAATATTATATCGTCAATATTATAAATCTTTACCCACTCAACTTAACGCTAACATACTCTAATTTTCAGCGGAGCCGGAAAAACAACATTCCTAGTATCTTTGGCGGGAAAATGTACGCTACCATCAGAGGGTTCAGTGACCTTATGGGCGCGAAATGTCAAAGCGTGCGAGGGCGCGGTGGAGATCGTACCTCAACATGAAACCTTCATGGACGGCCTCAGCGTCATGGAGCATTTGGTGTTTATGGTCAGTTAGACTTTATGATATAGCTTCCTTATTTGAATGTCGGGATATTTGGGGAGTGAGGGAAATGCTAAGGTGGAAGCGGGTTTGTGCGATGATATGATTAATGGTACAGTTTCAGCGCTTTTGGGCATTTTCGTAATCAGATTTTGGCAAATGGATGGAACCACTAACAAACACTTTTGTTCGCACAATTCGATCACAATAAAGTCACTGAAAATATAACACTCACCAAAATATTATATTCAGATAAAATGTCTTGTCACTTAGTAAAAATATTATAACTTGGCTGACATCTTTGTACATTTTTGTAGGTACATTGAGAAATTATATTGCGAATAAGTGTAAGGTTAGTTAATGGTAATGGTAACATTGACTAATGAATCTAGAATTGATGCAGTTTATCTATGTCCTAGGTTTGCGGTCAATTTTAATAGAAAAACCTGATTATTTGTGAGATTGAAATGATTTTCAGACAGAAATGAAAATAGGCAGTTGTAAGGACTTGAGGAACAAAGCCAGGCTGAATGGTTTGGTGGAAGAATTCAAATTGAAGCCCCATGTCAACACTCCTGTTGGTGGATTGTCAGGAGGTGAAAGGAGACTACTGTCATTGGCTACCACGGTAAGAAAACTATAGCAAAAGAAAATCGTTGCTAAGTTCTTTAACAAAAATATTATTCAGAATGTTATTGCTTTATCATGAGTTGCTTAACAACCAAAATGTGGGCTCGGAGGATACTACGCCTCTTCAAGTATGCCTCTTCGTTTTATGAAGCAAGGAATATTTTTGACCGACTTTCAAAAACAATTATATAAGACAAGAAGATATTTCTATGACTTCAAAGACTGCTTCATCATTCGTTTTATTCATATAAAAGAGACAAGCATTCATTGTATCCTTCAAACAAATCACCCAATTTACTCAAAAGGCTCTTCTTTTCCAGCTTCTATCAGACCCTCAAATCTTAATCTGCGATGAGCCCACAACCGGCCTAGACAGCTACAACGCACTCCTAGTAGTGGCTGTTCTGAAGAAACTAGCCACAACCGGCAGGATCGTCATTTGTTCGGTCCACCAGCCTTCTTGTGACCTGTTTAAGGAGTTCAGCTCTGTGTTACTGATGGCTGAGGGAAGATTGCTCTTCCATGGGACGCAAGATGAGTGTAGTAATGCGTTTGAGAGGTATGTGCAATTGTTTGGATTGTTTTTTTGTTTGTGTTTAGAATTTGATTAGTCATGCGGTAGTGGAAAATTGGAATGGTGATAATCAAAAAAAAAAAATCGTCTCTAATTTAGACTATTTTCTTTGCCATAGTTAAATATATAAGTATCTAGTTGATTTTCCATATTCATAGAATACATGCTTAGATAGGATAGATACTTAGATACGTACCTAATAATTAGCTATCAGGCAATATGATTTTTTTTACTGTTAGAAGCGATTTAGGGAAATAAAAAATATTAAACAGCAAAGTTATACATAGGTGTAAGGTGTTTACCAATACCTAACTAATGATATTTAGATTTACATATTAAAAGTTGACCCCACTTTGATGACTACTCATTCTAAGAATTTCAAATACATAACTAGACACTCCTAAGAAATCGTGATAGCAAAATTGTTGTATCACTAAAAAACTAAAAATAACTTATCTACCGCACTAAAAATTGTCTTTTTCGCTTATGAATATTAAATAAATTGTAAAAAAGCAACTACCTTTAAAGGAATTCTGGTTATAACCGCCTACCGTTCCGAAAAAGCCAGAACTATCAAATAAATTATACTAAAATCTGTTTCGTCACTCCCGAGACAGATATAATGGACCAGATTGTTATATTTCATCTTTATTACATTATGTCATTATTAGTTTGGTTTCGGTTGTTATTTAGACATTATTGTTATTCATAATATCATTTATTATAAGTTTATAACAATAAAAATATATGGGCTTAATTTTATTTGGTTTAGGAAAGTCAAGGCTCTTATTTTGACTCAATCGTCTAACTTGAAATGACTACTGAATCAAAGTCAAAATCAAAAGCGTTTATTGAAACTAGGCTAGTTTTTAGCACTTTTTCACGTCAAATAATACAAAACGACAGCACCCCCAAAATTTCACCACTTCCTAGTGTTATGGCTGGGAAGAAGAAGTGGTGAAGAACAAACTTCCCAGCAAAAAAAAAAGAATTAAGTATTGACTTTGTCTTCATCGAATTATAAGCACAATAAAAGGTCTGAATTAACACCATTTCAACTTTAAAAACTAGTCAAAGTTTAAAACAGACAACAACAACGTTTGCGGAATGCTAACATTTATAAATTGTTTCATAACATCAAAATTAAACTTCATTTTATATGAATTACGATCGTTTCGACCATCAGACGTTCAATAGTTGGACTACAAATCCATTGTTTACTTGTCTGCATGCAAATTCACGACGAATTTATTGCAAAAACACAGCTTTTATGAATATAAGGAAAGACACTTGTGGCAATTTTAATGCATTTATATTATAATATTATTTCTAAAACATGATAATTGCAGAACTCCCGGTGCGATGTTGGTCGTAAATTAATCAGTCCAATGTTTATGATCAGCATATACCTACCTAGAACACAAGTATAATTAGCCCGTTGTTCTTATTTATAAAAATCTAAATATCAAATAGGAGTGTCTAATAAAATTAATGGACTTATTGAGCTGGATGTCAATTTAAAGATATAAAAAATAGACAAATTACGTATCTTATATTTTTAGTCGCCTTTATGTTTTAATTATAATTTGTAAATTAATGCACCTGCGTTGTTTTCGGAATTGACTGGATTCTTCATTAAATCAAAATCAAAAGTCATTTATTCAAATTAGGCTGCAAAACAACACTTTTCGAAAGTCAGACATTTACAAAAGACAGCCCCCAAAACACCCACCCTTCACTACCTCCTATGTGTTTTTGCTGGGAAGAAGAAGTGGCTTTCTATATGCTATTAGTATTCGATAACCATTTCATAATTTGAAATCGATTTTTAAATACAATTTGTACAGCTTTAAAACTTACTGATAAAAGTGTAATTTCCAGCATAGGCCTACGGTGTCCGCTAAACTACAATCCGGCAGAATTCTACATAAGAGCGGTGTCAAACTCCAACACGAACGTTGAAAAACTGGTAGAATTATCCCAAAACCGGTTGGCAGTTGACGTAGACAACCCATCACGACCCGATTTGGTACATAACTATAATAGACCGTAAGTATCTTGAACTATAAAGATGGGCCGATTGAGATTTTGTTTCCATAAAGGTCATTTGTATGGAGGTTTTGTATGTGGGTCTTCTTATTTATGGTGAAACCATGGACAATGACGATGAGCGGTTAAAGGTTTGTTAGCTATTTAAATGCTAATACGTTAATGGTAAAGTTGCGACTTATAGGAGAAACTTAGGTTTCATATACTACATGAAATAACAAAAAAACTACAGCAGTGAAATCGCCTACTTACGTACCTACACGTAAATAATATTCAATGTTTTAGATACAATATCTGTCTAGGAAGACTAAGTTATTACCTTGGACTGAATTCCAGAATTTTAAATAAGTACTAAAATTCTTTTAGACGACATACCGATCGAGATATTTCCACACCTGTTTCTTATGTAAATTACATAATATTTCTGGCTTTTTGATACATTAGAACATCCTCTTATAGTAAAATCCATCTTGCTTATCAACTTTGATGTTTCACATTACTTAAGTTTTAATTAAATGCCGCTTAAAATGTGCATGTATTAACTTTTGAGATATATCGTAGTAGTACCTTATTTTTTTATGACACGGAAATGTCGCATGTCTAAGTGACAGTCAAAGTCAGGAATGATTTCGAACAGAAGTCACTATAAACAAAATGATTTACTTTGCGCTTTACAAGAACAAATATTTTATGTTTCACACTAAACAAAATAATTTTCTTATTATAATCGACAGAAAAAATATTAAGAAACCATTAACTCCTCAATCTTCCTTAAATCAAGAACTTTAATTTCCAATTTGAATTTATTTTAATTTTATCTTATATTATTACAGCATACAACGAAATTGGTTCAAACAAGTTTATTTATTGTTATGGAGGCTGTCTCTGTCACTGAAGAGAGAAATAAAGAACCAACTTATACAACTGGTTATATCCGTGGTAAGTTGTCTAGCGTAGTTAAAATATTAATATAATAAAAAGCTAGGTTCAAGGTCTCATAGTTACACATCGAATTTACTAGACAAAACAAGAACTTTGCACCTGTTTAACATAGAAACTATTTAATTAATTAATTAAAAATAGATAAAATATTAAATTCTATTCTTTAAAATATGCATAGCTGTCTGTTGTTTTGATTCTGCACACAAATCATGTAGGTACTTTTAAGAATATTTTGTGGCTTCCTCATATAAAGAACGAATGAGTGTTAATCACCAGGTTTGCTCAAGGCAGCGATTTTTTCGTCTTACCACAAAAACTTTTAAACGTCAGTTTAATACTTGCCTAAAAAAAATGACAAATTATGACGTTGAAATAAGGTCCATTTTTCAGCTAAATTTTTTTAGACAAGTGTTTGACACATGTTTAAGTTTTTGTAGTTTAAGACCATTTAAGTCCAGATTATATAAATGATTCTTTAAGCGATTGCAATTCATATTCCTTTCTGTTGCGAACAAATTCTAATGTACCTAAACCTTAAACCTTGTTAAAAGTACCTATGTGGGAGCTTCAATAGTCAAAACTTATAGTGTGGTGTTTCTTTCTAAAACAAAATATAGAGATACGAAAATATTCATTAATTACCTTTTTATTATCTCGAATCTCGAATTTATCATCTCAAAGGTCCTGAATATTAGGTGTCACTGGCTCTAATGCCATACCTATTTGTAAACTCCACAGGTAGCGACATCCCTAGTCCTCTGCGTAGCCTACGGAGGAGCATCAGGCACCACCCAGCTGGGAGTGCAAGCGATGCGCGGCTTCCTCTGGCTCATCACCAGCGAGGTGTCCTTCGGGGTCTCCTACAGCGCCCTCTATGCGTTCGAGTACGAAATATCCTTGTTCAAGAGAGAGGCTGGCGTTTATAAGTGTTCGGCTTATTTTGTGTCTAGGTTGTTGAGTTTTGTGAGTATTTTGTTTTACGGTGTCACCTATATTTGTGTTCCTCTAATAAAGAGTACCATTTTGTCTGTAGCACCATATTCTACTTTGCTTCACTTTCTTGTCCTCATTGGAAAAGAACCGAAAGATACTGCACTGAAATATTCAAAACTTATAGCTTTAAGGCAGAAGTAGTAACAACTAGCGTCTCTAAAATATTTACTGGGTACTCAATTAAAAATCAAATACTGGTTTAAGCTGATTGCTTGAGGCAATTTTTTTACTGTCTGAACTTGTCAATCTTTCGCACTTACCATGTCACTTACTACTTACCTTTTGATATTATTCCACAGGTGCCTCGCTGTATAATATGGCCGATTACGTTGGTCTCCATCTCAACTTTAGCGGTAGACCTTCCTAACTACATATTGACAGCTACGGAGTTCATCGTCCTTTTGATTCTCAGCTCAATACCTGCTGTTGCCTATGGTGAGTTAATTTATAGAACCTTCTTAATTCTGGTATGACAGGTATATGTAATCTTCTGTCGCTTCTTGTAAAACTCTGGTACTCAGCTGCATCCGGTTAGACTGGAAGACGATCCCAATTTAGGTGGGAAAAAGCTAGGCAGAACATGATGAATGTTTGTATACCCCAAAGTTAATTTTGTCTGGCTCAAAATCGGGCAAAAAATGTGCTTATAATGGGTGTATCTTCGATTCGTAAGATGTACTTAACTGACTTTGAACGAACAATGCATTGCAGTAACAATACGACCCAGTTCCCTTAATTGAACATCACTACCTCTATAGAGGTCTTATGCAAATAGTAAGTAAGCTACGTAGTTTGGTTACACCTACTACTATATTCTATACGCCTACTGGTTTGTATGGTGTTTAGCACACCATAAGATCAATGACTGGTTTAACTTGAAGTGACAACTGACATCTTGAGGCCTATTACTTTTTTTTACATTTCACCTGACGAACGTTTTTTTTTTCTTTCGCGTACCACATACATGTTATTTTAATCCCTTGGCCTCAATCGGGCATTAACCTTTTAAATTCTTGACCATTTGATAATAAGTGTTTAATGAATTATGTTTAAAGCATATTTTCTGAAGTAGCATTCATGAATCAAGGAATTGCAGATTTTCACTGCATTAGGTTTAAAAACCTTTTAAAAACCAAAAGCTCGGTTACCGGAAACCGCCTTTATAGTCGTCCTTAGCTGCTTCCACCGTTCTGAATCGCCTATTCCAACGCGCTTGTAATTACAGAAAAAGACAAACATGGATGTAGATAGGTTTATAGGTCTAAAGATCACTAGAAAAAGTTTCAGTCCTTAAGACTGCACTTTACGAATAAAACTTCTACGAATGTCCCTCAGGTCTTGGCATGGCAGCTCTCTTCACTTCCACCGGCATCATAGGCGATGTGATGCCCTGCGTAGACTTACCACTGTTGCTAATGTCAGGAGCGTTCCTGAGGTTATCATCCTTACCTCCTTGGATCTACCCTGTGAAGTACATATCGCATTTCTACTACGCTATGGATTCGATCAGCAATATTTATTGGAGACAGATTGATTTTATAGGTGAGTAACTAATGGATTGATTTCAATAATGAATCTTTGGTATATTGTGTGTCATACCTATTTAAACGCTCTGCAATTCTGCATCCAGTATTTCAAAACTAAGCATGGCCAGCCAAAGTAGCAGAGCATAGTTTTCAGTACCTTAAGTACGTATGCGATTATGGTTATAGGTATTTTGTACGGCATTCAATGTTACAAAATAAGCAACTGAATTTTATTACGTCCATGTTGGAGATCTATTAACACGACTTGTCCTTCACCTCTTTTAATCAACTTTAGAGCACAAAGAGGCTATTTTATTAAAAATAAACCGTAGAGTTCCAATCTTTAACTTTGTCAATTCCATTGAAGCGCTTCTTAGAACTAAGATTAATGGTGAAAGATACAACCGGCCTTGTGTCTAACAGTAATAAATTATATGAACCTTTTATATGAGAAAAAGCATTTTATACAGGACTGTGGGTCTTCTATTCATCATCCCACTGTTTAGTTATATTTTTCTTAAAGTGTATTAGAATAAGTAGGTACATATACGTAAAAAGACCATGGTCTGTCATGGTCAGTTAGTTAGCTATAAATAATCAGCCTTACTTATAAAAATCAACAAATCATCTTCTAAGCATTGTTTTAAGTAATTACTACTTAAAGCCTTAAGTAGTGATTAAATTATTTTGACCTATAAACGTTGCTTAAGCATGTCTTAAGTAATGAACAGATAATGACATAAAAACATACTAATTTCTCAACACTACCGGAATGTTGGTAGCTTAAAAAAATATTTGTCATCAAAACGTTGTGTAATGGCAACAATGGCATCCGTAAAATATAAAATTAAAAAGTTGAGCTGTCAATAAACCGGAAATGAAAAATCAGCTGGTAAGAATCCAGCCATTTTGCTAATTAGCGGGTTAAACAAGGGTGTGAGGCTACTTAATTTGACAGCTCATTTAAGACATTGCTAAGAAAATGATTTATTTCAGCCACGTTTATAAGTAAGATTTTTTCTTAAACACCCCTTAAGTATAACTTATTATTTTATAAGTAAGGCTGAATAAATATAAATCATAATAAACATTAAATATCAATAATTCAATATTTTCTCATGCCACAAATGGATGCGTATAACAAGCTATTAAAATGATTACAAAGAATTTGATTTACTATAATATACATTTTTTAAGACTAGAGCGTTACTGAATTAACATAAAAGAGATTAAGGCATATTATGTAAACTAGTTTTGTGCTGTTCTGAAATAGGTTCGTAGAACTAATATTTTAATTTAATTTCGATTAAAAAAAATATTCTTCTTCTTTAGGCTTTATTCATAACGTGTACGTTTTTCTCTGTGACCATTTTCTTCGCAAATTAGTAATGCACCTGGTGAAATTTGTCAACCTCAAATTCACTATTTGTTATATGCCAGCTAACTTAACACAATAAAGGCTCGAGCAGACCGGATGCGTATGCGTAACCACGCGCGTAGTCACGCGCGTAGTTACGGCGTAACCATGAGTTGTAATGTATGGAAATGTATGAGACAGGCCACACCGCTTGCGTAACGACGCGCGTGTCTACGTTACGCAAGCGGTGTGGCCTGTCTCATACATTTCCATACATTACAACTCATGGTTACGCCGTAACTACGCGCGTGACTACGCGCGTGGTTACGCACACGCATCCGGTCTGCTCGAGCCTTTAAGGCTACGTAACCTTACGTCTACGCATACGCATCCGGTCTGCTGGAGCCTTAAGAAATATCTACCAGAATACTTCACTGAAAAATATTTAAATGACAAATCAGATTATCAAAATTATACTCTAAAACATCGCACTATAACATTCATCATCATCATCTCAGCCATAGGACGTCCACTGCTGAACATAGGCCTCCCCCTTAGATCTCCACAGATACCTGTTGGAGGCGACCTGCATCCAGCGTCTTCCGGCGACCTTTATAAGACCGTCTGACCATCATAACGTATAACATTATATGTATCAAATTCTTGTGTTTCAGATTGTCCATCAAATGAAACTTCAACTTGCATAAAAGACGGCGCAGGAGTGCTCTTAGAAAATGGTTACGTCAATGACTTCATATTCCAAGATTCTATAGGTTTTGTCTTCATAACGATGTTCTGGTGTCTTCTCGGGTACTTAGGATTGAAGAGAGAGGAAAAGAAAGGCTATGCTTATTGAAATAAGGTTTTATTTAAAATTAAAGTTATAGTTACCACCTGTTTCGTTTAATTCTAGTCTTGCATATTAGTTGGATAAATGATTTCTTCAAAGGGTTTGTATAAAATATCGTTTTCCTTTTTATAGACAACTCTTTTACTTACCATATATAACAATAAAAATTATTACTATAAAATAAAATAAATAAAAATTTAAAACTCTTGAATTCAAGCCTGGCTAATATTATTTTTGCGATGTCTACGAATTATAATGAAAGTCTTATAATGAAAAATAAGTGAATAATGCATGATTATACAACATTCAGTTTTAATAATTGCAAATTGACACTAAAATAACAAAAGCCAGGTCAAGTATTAGGTCGTTTATAAAACTTGTTGATACAAGGAAGTGCTTTAGATTATACCATTATCATAGTAAACCATTTTATACAGAGGTAGGTTCCTATAGATACATTGAGCTCTTACACCGTAATACAAATTAAATTACCTTAAAAAAATACACAAAGCATTATATTGATTAAAGACAGTATCATAATACAGCAAAAGTTACACACAAAATCAATTATTTACAAGTTACGAAATACAGCATAATTCGGGTACCATAACTAAAAAAGTTGCGTCCGGTTTTTTTCCTTTCCTTAGTTTTAACCAACGTGAATCACTGGCCGGTTCTATTAACCATGTAGGTTTTAGTTTTTATCTCTATCCCACGCGGCCGGCCTTGTATTCAAAGAAATAGCCTAATTTAAATTTAGAAAACTTCGTTTTATTTTTAGGAAGAAGATGTCCTCACCTGTGAAGCTCACTCACCATATTAAGACCATATTAAGAGTATCAGGTTCCATAATTGAGCTAAAAAATTTTTATTATGCAAAGAGATGAGTAACTATAGATACTTAGATATCGATAATTTTGAAACGTAACGAAAGCTCGCGGTAATTTCACGCCGAGCTTAATTGGCGATAAGTGATTTAAATGGCTTATCTTACACGGTTCTACCATAACCAATCATTTCGGCGCTTGGGTGGCATGCCGTGATTGATGTTATTATTCTCTATGGCTATCATAAATATCTTAGGGCCGATTTACACCTTCATGATAACAGAGAGATTCGGAGCTGTGAACAATAGCCACCTACTGAGCATCGCGTGAAAGGTCTCATGTTCTCTATGACGTAATTTTCAGCTTCTAAGCTTCTCTTTCGTTCGAGTAAAATTTACGACGGAGAGTACCTATTCTATTCATCCTCATAAGAATAGTTTGTCAACCACTTTTATCTCCATTAATCAGTCAACATTGAAAAGAATAGTGTGGCCCGTGGCCCGTGCGACCATAGCAGCCATTATCTATGGTCAGGTATAAAGGAACCTCTTTAATAAGGCCACTTAAAAAAAGATCGTTAACAAAAAGGTTGATGTTGTCCGTAAGGATTGCGCAACGAACTGTGGTGACTGACCTCTTCTTTGTTCAAGGTACTCTAATGCTAATGGGGAGTAAATTTTCGTCGTAACACTAGTTCAGCGGATGAAGTTATTTTCAATATTAATTTTATAATTTTTACGCATACATAATTAATAATGTTATTTGATGACAAAGTTTTTTTTCTAGGTCTGTTTTCATATTTAAATGAAGGATCATTAAGTCGGTAGATGAGAATGCGTTTATATCTAACGACCGAATTAATATAGGTACTGAAAAAAGACAATTCAGGGAGACATTGAGCCACTGGACAACCAGTCTGTGATTAAATAAACAGAAACAATTAACAGTGCCATACATTTTCTGTACTTAAAGCACCATAAACTATCAATACACGGGCGTACCCCGACTCCTCTTAACAACCATAACGAACGCAATAATATTCCCCACACAATACAAAGTAACCAAACAAGCACAGTTTCTCCAGAAATTCTTCTCCTCATACCCAAACCTGGTCAAGACTCCTGCCCCAGTCCTGATGCAGGGCAAGCCTTCTGCATTCACACAATTGATCGTGTCAACTAAGGTCCATTGTAAAACTGATATGCATTCAGTACCGTAGTAAAATCCTGATATGTATCGAAGCCAGGAGAAGTAGGGAGGAGCGGTGGCTAGGTTCAGGTATATGCCAGAAAACATTAGTCCTATTAAGTCGTATGGAACAGATATGAGTGCGGCTGTCTCCATCTTGTCGAATGTTGCTGAGAGGAATGAGCCTGAAATTGTAAAGGTTTACGTGATATCCCTTCTTGTATATGGATCTTATAGGAATTTGGGATTTAATGAAGTAGCGTTCATGTTTCTGAGACGGCAAATTAAAGATATATTCTTTTTGAAATTAAGGCCAGCGGCATTTTGGAAGTTTTAACAGTTTTTCAGCAAATTCTTCTGCAGTCAATAAAAGAACTTGTTATGAAGTCTCGAAGACAATGCTTCCGTCTTCTATTTTAAATAACTTTGCTGTATTCGATATTTATTCTTTTGAATGTTGCAGTTAATTTTCCAATTAAGTTAAACTATTATTAAAGTGTCCAAGAACTAATAAGTTACCAAATAATATTGTAATGATGTCGCTATTTTTTGTGCAGGGGAACAAATTAAAGTTTAGTAATATGCAAGCGACTAACAAAAAGCTAAGGTTATAAGAAGTGCTGATGTTAAATTAAGTATTTACAACAGAAGTTTGAAACAGAACTGGCATACTGCTAAATATAGAATAAGTCAGGGGAATATAATATGCAATGGAAAATATAGAGAAATATTAAGCCAATCTGCCTATCTTCGTGTCAAAATTAAGTCTTTATGTGGCTGTATCATAATTAATTTGTAAAATAAAGAAATATCCATAAACTTGAAATTACTGCTTGCATGAAATTAAGATAATATTCAGAATTTTGGTCAATTTATAGAATTGTGTGACTGACCCGGATTCATTTTATTTTACAAATAACAAAATACGGAAAAAATGGAAAAATAGATGGTCTAATTTTATATTAACGATATTTTTATTTTTTAGAAACAGATACATAATGCGATTTTCAAAGCCGTATTAGATCATGAAGTGCACACATATGAAAAGGTCAAAATGTTATTTACAACCTTTTTCTAACAATGCAGTTTTAAAAAGGAAGAACGAACTGGTTTTGAAGTCTGTGCTTTATGTAAAAAAAACATCGAAGTATGAGTAATGTGCAGAAACTTGCAGATGTTAAGGAAAAGGGATTCAGGGAAATTGAAAATAATACAAACTACACATAAAAACTTCGTAAAATTTATTGAGCCAATTCATAAGATCTTATAAATTCATGCCAATTGGAAATAACTTTATATTGTTCTCGCTGAGTATTAAGACTATTTTTATTTTCTCAAGACCTCTTTACCAATAAAATAAGGCGACTTATTTATACTTAAAACAATATTTAACTGTTACCCTGTCAACCTTTATGGCACGGGCATATTTTAAGCAACAGCACTAATAGACACTATGGTTACGAACTATATACAATTGAACTCTTTTCTAATATACAGGTGTGCCCCTACTCCTTCTGATTACCATAAGGAAGGCTATGAAGTGTCCTATGCAGTACATGCTGAACAAACATAGACAGTTTCGCCAGAAATGATCTTCGTCATACCCGAATCTTCTCAATACTTCTGGCCCTGTTCTTATGCAAGGCATGCCGTCAATGACTACACAGTCAATAGTTTCAATAGAATCCCATTGAAGTATAGAAATGCTTTCGACGCCGTAGTAGAAGCCTGATATGTATCTTAGCCAAGATAAGTATGGAGAAACGCTAGCTAAGTTCAAGTAAAGGCCAGAGAACATAGTGCCAACGAGTTCGAACGGTACCGACACGAGAGCAGCAGTTTCCATAGAGTTGAACGTCGCTGATAGGAACGAGCCTGAAATTTTGAAAATCGCAATGCCAATTTTAAATTCGAATTCGTTCCAGTAAACTGGAATGTGATGACAATTTTGAATTTAGAGTTTTGATGGACAAACCAGTAAAGTAGTTGTCCGCAATGTAATTTGGAATTTTGATGAGTTCATTAAATGTGAAATCAGTAATTAAATAGCTTGTTTTAAACCTGTTCTAAAATGGGAGCAAAATTAATTAGGTACTAATATTTTAAAGGCAGGTTTGACTAACTAATGTGGTAGGCTTAGCAAAAATTCTATTTACAGGTGAAAGAAATGTGTATGGACTTACCATAAGCGTTCGCGTAGTTAGCACATAGAATGCAGACGAAGTTGAATCCTAGCCAGCCCATGAAACCGCCGTGGAGTCCCGCTATCAAGAATATTAGGGTCGTGAAGAGAGTCGGTTCTATTACTGCTCGAGGTATCTGGAAGTGGAAAAACATAACTTAGCACTAAGTAATAAGGAAAATATGAATGGAATAATTTTTAATGTAAATCTCTTAATTATCTAGGGTGTTTTTTTCTGGATCCATTTTTTGCAAGACGTAAAGTAGAGCATGATTGAACTCCTATTCACAATGATTTGATTTCCATTTTAAAATTTGTATTGGTATTTGTGTTTTTTCCTTTTAAAAGTAAATATATCATCAGTATCAAAAGCTAATTAAAGATCTACAGCTGTGTTTGAACACGACCTCAAGATTTTGAAACTATTTGATCAGATGCACAAGTTTATAAATCAAAGCTCCCGGTATTTAATTGAAATCCGTTATTCCGGCCCAAAACTAAAACGATAAGAAAAATAGTTAAAATGTTTCTAAACCACGAAACGAAGTTTAACAATGTAACGAAACTGGTTTTCACATGGCCATCCGTGTCACAGTTAAAGGGCCTTGCTATGGAAATCAAACTTTCTGGCGCTTCGTATGTTAATATTTAAGTAATTTTATCACTTCTGTATGCAATGAAGGAAATTGACACATTTGGACACCCACTGTTGCATGGTCTGTTTGATACTGTTGAATGATATTCTCAGAATCGGAGGTATTGATTTCCTATGTATTAGGGTTTTAAATATCTCATAATAGTGATATTATCAGCATGCTTCCATTATTTTTTTATTAGTAAGATTGTAACATGATGTAATCAAACACATACTCTAAAAGTTTCAAAGTGTATTAATGCTCTAAAACACATTCTCTCTTCACTCTTTTGACTTAGATGCTATTAAAATCTTGCAGATTCATTGGATTCACATTCAATGAGCATCAGAGATTTCAAGATTTCAACTTTGGCACAAAGACAAAAATACCCAAAACAATTCGCAAAATTCCATCCAATCAATCATATAACCTAGATAGAAAGCACACTCGCAAAACAGCAGCAAGAATCAACTTACCCAAAATATCATCTTCGACAAATAATAAGGTAACGGCGAATACAGCCCACTGGCCGTTTCTCTCAACAGTATCGGCACCTCACTAGGGAACGTGATGAAGACAGCATAGATGAAGAGGAATATCGTCTCCGTGATGGTCAGGTAGAGCAAACCTTCCACGTTCTGTATGTCGCGCTGGTCCAGTTCGTCGAAGTGACCGTGGTAGGGGACTGAGATTATCAGCCCTACGAACTATGGGGAGAGATGAACTTTGTGTGAAAAATAATGTACATGACTGTACGTTAAAAAAAATATCAAATAACTAGTAATTTAAAAAAAAAGATAAGATGGGAAGACAGAAAACTTCGTCGCATAGGTATCCCCAAAAGAAAGATCCAGTAGTTTTAACCAAGTACCTACGTTACAAGACATGACTCTACGAAGGTTGGCATTTTCAAAGTTCCTACCTTTAACTGAGGTTCATTACGAAAAAAATATGGCGTGTAAAGTGAACATGAAAAAGTAATGAAATGTATTTTTTAAACTCACCATAAGTAAAAAGAACTCGGCGATCCAAATGCTGTAGTTACGCTTTAGAGCTTGGACATTCCTCCACATCAGCCAATAGAATTGTACGAAGTAATTCACTTTGACTCTGCAAAACAAAGGTTTATTTGTAACAGCTCTTCATAGAATAGTCCAATATGACAAATGACAGTAAAATATTTTTCTAGAACCTTCCTTTTAGATCCCAAAATTGCGGATGCTGACCAAACGTTTTTTGGAGATTGGGTTCAAAATATGGGCACGATTTCTTTTTCGGCCAGTTTTTTAGTTTGATTAAAACTGTTTATCTATATAATACTAATAATAGTTATTTGGTTAACAAAAACACTAGAACAGTTATTAACAAAGCTTAAGATGTTCAATATGCAAGTCATAATAACTAATGGTGCAAAACTATAGGTTAAAGATGAGATCGAAATAGAGATATTAAAATAATATGTAATACTTACAGAGTTACATATCGCTCATAATACTGATCCTGAAACAAAAGGAAGATTATTACAATCCTATAAAGGTTAAAAACATGATGTATATTATAATGGTGTTCTTAATGACTCATTTATTCATATTCATATCCTTACAGACGATCTTATAAAGGTCGCCGGAAGACGCTGGATGCAGGTCGCCTCCAACAGGTATCTGTGGAGATCTAAAGGGGAGGCCTATGTTCAGCAGTGGACGTCCTATGGCTGAGATGATGATGATGATGATGATATCCTTTACTTGCTTTCCACAAGTTTTTACAGGTGTTACATTTGGCTTAAAGCTATGGACAATTGTGGACCCTGTTAGGGCACAGCAACATTAGGCATATATTGCCAATATATTTATTATGTGATGACGTGTATATTTAGATGACGTGGTGGCCTAGTGGGCAAAGACCAACCTCTCGAGTATGAGGGCGCGGGTTCGATTCCAGGTCAGGCAAGTACCAATGCAACTTTTCTAAGTTTGTATGTACTTTCTAAGTATATCTTAGACACCAATGACTGTGTTTCGGATGGCACGTTAAACTGTAGGTCCCGGCTGTCATTGAACATCCTTGGCAGTCGTTACGGGTAGTCAGAAGCCAGTAAGTCTGACACCAGTCTAACCAAGGGGTATCGGGTTGCCCGGGTAACTGGGTTGAGGAGGTCAGATAGGCAGTCGCTTCATGTAAAGCACTGGTACTCAGCTGAATCCGGTTAGACTGGAAGCCGACCCCAACATGATTGGGAAAAGGCTCGGAGGATGATGAGGATGATGATTTATTATGTAATGGCATATTATGCTATAAAACATGGAATCTATGTCGTGCTTTAAGAGCTGATTTCAAAAAGATCAGATGAAATTGTGGGCAGATGCTGGTGAAGTCATAAGAGCTTTTTTCAGCATATCCACGAAAAATATCAATTCAAATGTATTACGTATTTCTCTAAGCGGCGTGAGAATATTTAAGATAAAGTCTAATAAATATTGGAATTATTCCAGTATTAGCATTATTTGGTCTAAACAAACACATTATACTGTTTGTGGTATCGCAAAAATGGAATTGATGAATAATATTACGATTCTCGATTGGCGAATGGTAATTTTGACGACTAGTAATCCTTTTGACATTATTAAAAAGTTTATATCTCTTCGATCATAGATTAAACTTTAGATAGGCAAAGTTTATTATCTTGTGATTAATGTATGTATCTTATTTCTGGTAATAAATTCTTGTTTGTTCGGTCTACCTCTGCAGGTCCCATTTAAATCACAGCAGCTTAATTTGCAAATTGATATTGTTAGAAAACATCAAAAACAGACGAAGATAGAAAAAGTCGGCTAGATACAAGGTTAAATATAAGCAGATTGAAAGGTAGGATTGAAGGTAGGATATGAAAGTGCCCGAACAAAAATCAAGAAAGAAAACTATTGGTTACACCTATCTACTGACTGCTACATGTTCTCTACTTAAGTACTTACCTTCTCATCAGTTTCGCCATTAAAATACTCGTTCTCATCCTTAACATTGCCGACTTTGCTATCGATCTCGGCTGCTATATCAGATCTTGAGTATTCGTCACAAATGCGCCTGATTCGCTCCCTGCTCTCCATTTCTTTGTCAATTTGTATACCGAGCAGGGATATGTAGTACTCTGCTGCGTTGAAACCGAGGGGGCATTTGAAGTTTAGGCTGTGGAAAAATGGTTATGTTGTGATATAGGTCCATACCTAGTGTCCTAAGAAATGTTTAAGTAATAAGTTAAAATAATAATATACGTAATTTGGCAGGTAGGTAAAATGGCAACTGGCAGTGTAATGCAGGTGCTACACACTACTGATCATAAACTATTGGAAGGAAGCATCGTGAAGAATTCAATTGTCAAGTTACTATGGCAAAATATGAGAAGCTATGGCAAAGTCAAGTCTTCCTGGACCACGGTGTGACCTTGATGTTAATTATATTTACGACTGTCTTATTATGTTGATCAGAAATTCAGAACACATGTATCTTTTAATTTTAAAGTCCTATAGCATAATTTAGGTCCAAAAACACGTGTAAGTTACAGATAAGAAAAAATATGCTTTATTATAAATTCGTACTACGAGATATACCTACTGATGAATGTTAATTAAGTGAGTATCAAATCACAGAATGTCTGCCAGGTAACATTATTAGATTTCTCATAGATAAGAGAATTCTGGTTTTCTCGCATATCTAAGAGTATATTAATCTGTCTTATCAGAAATACTGAATGTATTAGCACTAAATTATGACACGCTGTTTTTTCAGCCTTGACACTGATTAATCCGTAAATAGAAATTAATATTTGATTAGTCTATTGATAAGGGAATAAGTAGTTTTTTTTAATCATTAATGTTTCCACCTGCGATCATTTGCGTCGACATTTTTTCTTATACATAAAATTAGGAGATTTATTTATAGAAACTACTACATATTACTTTAAATTAGATACTAGGCTTTATGTAAATTATTTTTTATATCATATTCATCGAAATAGTTACTAGTGACCACCTTTACAAGATTTTATTGGACTGCCCCAAGAATTGCCTCAACGCCATCAAAATTACTGAAGCGATCATGATTAGGTAGGTATGGACAATTCTGTATATTTTTTTTTCGAATTATGTGACTTGCATACTGTTGACTTTTAAAATATTAAAAAGCGCATAAAATGTAAATCCCAAAACGTCTAACACTATTCCGCAATTGCAAATGAGTAGTTCATGCCACATAAATTGGGATTAACGCTACATTTACAAGTTTAAATCCGAATAAAAGCTTAATCCGTCCTTGAACTTATGTTCTATCCGCATGTCTAGAAATTATAAATATTAATATATTTGTTTATTTATGTGCATTCTGTTTATTGTTACGGTAATAAAGTACTGACGAAAAAAACTAAAACATGTTTATGCAAATGCTCCCGGAATTAAAAAGAAAAATGCAAAAAGCACCCGCAGAACGTTTGGGTAGCTTTACGAATTTTAAGTAAAAAAAGATAGAAAAGAACCATTTTTAAAAACTTCTATAGAAATGTCTTAATTTTAGATAATCAAAGTTAGGACTGACGATGTTTTAGAAGAGATCGCATGTGTCGACATCCTGAAAATCCTACGACTTCTTTTGCCTATGAGACCTTTGACTATGCTTCGTGACAAGTTTTGTATCCTATTTCGAGATGGAAATCTACAGAATTTTATACTGTCCGATTTATAAGTCCAATTTTATGAATCGTTTTCCAGCGGTTTAAGATTACACCGATAACATTTATTAATATGTAGATCTTATCGGAGTCGTAAAAGGATCATTTTAGAAAAAACACGTGGTTCATCTTTAACTAAGCGTGATTACCAACATCTGTATTAATTAGGATAAAGGCACTATAAGTATTATTTTAATTACTAATGAAAAATGTTCATCTTTATCAACAGCAGCTGGTTGATTCTCAAGAAGGCCAAATCGTTATTAGGTACTTTAAAATTAAGTTATTCAAAGACAACCTTAATTAAACTCATCGCTTCTATGATTAACATAATCTGCATAATATGTTCCCACGCCTTCGTACCACGTCTAACTGATACCCATCTCCTTACAATGTTCTCCTTCGCTGGATTTATAGATCCGTAGGTATATCAAGTGTTGTCAAACCTCAAAATCTACGTAAAAATCTGCGTACAAAAACTTTTAAATGTCTGTTGAACACTTGTCTAAAAAATGTCAGAGTATGAGGTTGAAATAAGGTCCGTTTCAGCCACACTTTTTTAGACAAGTGTTCAACAGATGTTTAAGTTTTTGTAGTAAGGCTGATAAAGTTTTTCAGTCCAATCCCAATTCTTATAGTAACGAAAAACAAATGAATTCGTTCACAAGGCCGAACTTCAGAAGCATGTTCTACATCGGCATTGCAAGACACCATCATTAAACCCCCACTCTGTTTGCCTACCATGGATCATTACATTGATATTCAAGGGCTTGCACCAAAATAACTTTATGGCTTACGATAATTTGTTCAATTTCGTCACTCATAGTTCTGAAGCAATCATCTTAATTACCACAAAAATCATTTCCATCATTTAAAACCAAAATTCTCGAATCATTTAAATATTTATATAACACCATTTTATGGTGATATAACACAATTATGTATTAAGATTCAAAGTTTTTCCTGGTCTAGATAAAATCTAACGGCCGAGCTATATTTGTTTTGAGATTATAATTTAAATTAGAAACTAGTTTGTATATAAAATATATTATGTACATGTTATTATTGGTATATAGGATTTAATTAAAGCTCGAGTTACAATTAAGACATTGGAAGTAGACAGCTTGGTGCGACATGTAAATGAATGTGCACCTTTAGATAGTTGAAAAAAGTGACACCGACTAGGACATGTGTTGAAAGTAATTAAGATCAAGAATCTAGAACTAAATTAACAAGCAGTATAGGTCACTGAAAATTGCACGAGTCGCGCAAAAACCATAGCTAAGCCACATCGTGTACTTGTGCTCAGAATACAGTTGCATGCCACTACTAAATTTTGCGAAAACTGTGCGCGATTCTATATTTTCCAATTTGAAAGGAAATAGGTATTTTAAAATTTCGCAGAACAAAGTTTGCGGTGGTTAAGTTAAAACAGTCCTCATGTTAGTCGAGTTTGCAATTTGCCTTATCAATCACATAATAAAATGGAAATAAAATATTTAAACTGATTATCTTCAAATACTTAACTCAATTAAAAACTACTTCTATAGCACCCAGAAAATAACCAACAAATTAAAAGATAAGGGTACTTACGATGCAAAGAACGTGTCAGCCTGTTCAATAGTTCCATGGAAGGCAATCCTCCCATTAGCCAACAACACAACTTGGTGGAACAGCTCGAAGACTCCAGAAGCCGGTTGGTGTACCGAACAGACTACCAGCTTTCCTCCTATAGCTAACTTCCTAAGGCGACCTACTACAGCTGCGGCTGCCCAACTGTCAAGGCCCGTTGTGGGCTCATCGCAGAATAATATTGGAGGGTCGTTTAAAAGCTGTGGAAGATGGTCTTGGTTAATTTTCTTGGAGTTCTAAGTGAAATGTTAAACTTGGGAATGCTTGCATGACCCTCTCAAGACTAAGGTCCAAATTGGAACCGAACAGCATGAAACATGCTACAGTTGTACTACTAGTTTTTAGTTTTTATGATTTTTTATGAAATGGCTTTCAATCCCAGAGGTAGCAACACGTGCAATCATTGCAACTCGCTTCCAAAATACACCTTCAGGTAATAAATTATCCTTGATGAATTATTTAAAGTTGAGACTGTAAAAACCTGTCAAACTGTTCATAATGTCTATATCGATCACGCTTCAACAAATCTGAACAGTGTTAGATTTTTTTCGTGTACCAATAAAAAGTCATTGTCATGTTCATTAAAACTTGAAGTGTGATCAGTATGGACAGTTATGTCTGAGACTTTGTCTTAATTAATTTTGTAATAGACTTCACACTACGTTTCACTAGTACGTAAATTCTGATTGCCAAATTGTTCTTGGTCACTTACCTGTACTGCCAATGAGACTCTTTTCCGCTCTCCTCCAGAGAGGGCTTTGAGCTTAGTTTTAGTGCAGTTGTTGACTCCTAATTCACTTAGTAGCTGCTGAACACGTCTTGCTCTTACTCCCTTTGTTGATCGCTTGTCCATCATCATTCGGGCCTAGGTGGAAAAAGGTTGGTCTTATAAATCTTACATTCAAAGTCGTCTGCATGGGTATAAACCAGCTTTTCAACTTTGGTCTATTTCCTAGAACAATTCTCATGAGTATTTTGATTATTTACTTCATCAATGATCATCCAAACATGAGTAGGAGAAAGACCAATAGGACACTGCCCTAAGGTCAAAACTCTAATCCGTCCCGAGTACGTTGTCAGTATACTCAAGCCACTTAACTTCTAAATTATTTCTGTCGCCACAAAACATGTTAATGACAGTAATAGCACCTTCAAGAGCCGCCGACACTGAGTGACGTTTGAGAATTTGGAAAATTACAACGTCAATAGTTATGGGCATCTTTTGGATACCTTTTCCGCCATCGTCTATTAAGCCTGTTTTTTAATTGCTTGATGCTCGATCATCTTTTGCTTGCGTCTTTCTACGCGTGATCTTAGGTTGAACTTTTAATTAATTTACAAAAAAAGTACACACAGATGTAATTTAAGGAGAATTTAATCAAAAATTTGGCCTCTTTAACACAGCAGTTTCAACGTCTGTTCAATTTGTTGTCAAGTTTTAACACTACGAGCGAGATTTAAGACGTTCTTGTTCATAGTAGGTATATTCAGTCATTACATAGGAGTTAAATGCTCATAACCTATGACCGACAAATAAACAAATTGCATATTTAGATTCGATTAAAGATTATATCGTGAAATGTCAAATATCAAATTATTAAGATGTAAATAACTCGAGATAAACATCTAAGATCGCTGTCAGTACGTTCGTAACATAATACTTTGACGATGAATAATTAATTTGGTAATTTTCTAGTATGTTAACACCCAGGAGATCAAAGTGCAGATGGATTTTTCTATTAGTGGTTTCTATTCCAATAACTGACTAATAACTGATTCCAATAACTTATCCATCTTTTGATTAACTTACTAAAGATAGAATTTAGCTGAGGAGTTAGACAGTACGTTTTTCTTTAAACCATATTTCAATAGCGTCAGTTCTTGTCGACGTTATGTCCCAGCGGGGTACTTTAGAAGGCAACAACAGTAATATTTCAATACCAAAATTATATTGATTAATGATTTGTCCTCAACAAGCGAGACGATTGCTTTACGATGGCAAAAAGCTAGGTTTTTCTAATCTGCGAGGGATTTATTACATGAAACAGTAACTAATATTTAAAGCATGCAGGTGTGTCCGTAACAAGTTTTCCCAATTCCATAAAATAATGTGACATTCAGAAAATTTGGTAATCAAATGGAATGTCGGTTTGTTTCTTTCTTGTTATTAGCATTACAATTGAACATGTTTCTGGGTAAACATAAATAAATAAATGAATAATTTTGTATTAAAAAACCATCGAGAAATATTTCGTTCTTCCGCATAAATTATTGGCAAAGGCATAATCATTTATTTTTCATCCCACCATCTCGGAAAGTAGAGTAGTTTTACTCTTTGATATCTGAGCGCAAAAGCCGTTTTTATCCTCTAGAGCGGCAAAGTGTTTTGAATTTAGAACGTCGTGTGCAAAACTCCATTTGTGACAATCTTGATAAGACTTTTCAAACAAATACATATTAAACAAATAAAATACTGCTTAAAATAATTATTCAATTAATTAAGTAATTTTTATTATTGTTTTCCTCGATGAGGTGGGATGAAAAGTTACGTGTTGCACTCGAGTGCAAAGATTTTTCACCTTGTGCTCTTTTGATTCCCTCGCTATAGCTCAGGATTCTAATTATTGAAACACTCGCTACGCTCGTGTTTCAATTTTAGAATCCTTCGCTTGCTCGGTCATCAAAATTGAGCCCGCGGTTAAAAAGCAACTTTGCACTCTTGTATAACAAATAACTATTTGATAGACTTTGAGGTAGTTTGAATAGTCTGAAAGAAAAAGGTCGAGTACCGGGTATACGAGAGAAACTTTATCCTAACAGTCACTAACATTAAGCTGGACATCGTTTTCCTTCCCTCAGTATCAAATGGCTAGCATATACTTACAGTATTGCAAGGCATTGTAAAGAAGTGTCATACAGAAGAGGTTTAAATCTAGTATATTTTCACTCACCATAAACTCCATATGCTCATCGACCGTTAGATCCTCGATAGCCAAGTCTTCCTGAGGTACGAAGCCAGATATCCTCGATATCAGGTCTGCGCCAGCCAGTCTGCCGTTCAGCATGAGGTAGCCAGTCATCGCGCTCTTGTCGCGACGGCTGATGGCAGCTAGGAGTGTGGTCTTGCCGGCACCACTAAGAGGTAATTGCTTATTGAATTTATGGAGAAATAGGGAGAAATAACATGTCTTTGGATAAAGTTCTTTTTTATGTGATTAACCAGCAGTTTTGTTTTTGAAGTGCTTGCCTTTAGGAATTAAGGTATTGCTTTCAAAGAGGAACATAATGTAGGTCATATTATTTTCATTTAATGAGGACATCATCTGGAGAGTGTGATTTTAGAGGGGTCTTTTGTTTTTGAAAATAAAGTTATAACTAGATCTAGAACTTGACAACTTACCTAGACCCCATTAAAGCGACTAAGTTTCCTGACGAAACGATTCCATTGACTGAAAAGAAAAGCTAACATTAATCCTCAAAAGACATTAACAGAACACATGCAACGGCCAAATGATTTTATTAAATTTCTAACAGATGACTATGGACGGCGTAATCCGTGATGACTATTTCGTAGAAAAAAAGGTTGTAAAAAGTTTACAGCCCTAATTAAACAAAACGTATATCTATAGGTCGCATTGACCCTTTTGGTTCATGATGATAGTCCGTAGTAATAAAGAATATTGCCTTGACTAAGAATAACTCGATATTTTATTTCAAGCAACGGAAGAGCCAAATGGCATTTTTTTAACATTTTAAAAGATTTGGAATGTGGGTACGTTTTTCTCTGCCACCTAGCAGCAATAATAATAATTTAAAACCAATCTCCGTGTGAGAGGAGGCTGTGCCCAGCAGTGGGACGATAAATAGGCTGTAACTAACTAACTAATCTTTTCTTCATAAACATTTACATAGATTACAATACAAGAAACATAATGTATAACAAATATAAATAAATAAATTCGACAAGCCCAAAAATATTTTAGAACTGCTCCCAAGTTAATTCCTTATGTAACAATTTATTTCAATACCGGTTTAATGATTACAAATCACTAATTTAATTCGTGGAAACATTAATTTTGTGTTTCATTAAAGGTATTCGTGTAAAAGCATCCATGACACATAAAAATTGTGCAATGTTAGTATGTACAGTAGACCGCACATCAGTGGTAACTGTCATGCACCTTAACGCAATAGTAATAAGTACGATTTTCATATAAAACTGTTACCACTGACCTGACTGAAGTTGACTGTACATATGTATGTCGCGTGATATTTTTAATTCGGTATTAAAAGTATAGCTTTTGTATGTCATTATTCATTTATTGTTAGAACAATGAATTATTTATATTTATACAATTCTTAAAAAGGAGTTTAATGTATTTCTTATTTTTATTTGTCTTTTAATAAAGGTTACCTGGAAAAATTTTGTTTCAGAAATAAATAAGTAAGTATAACATCTATTTTGAATGCTAATCACCACCTATTTTCATCGTTGCTGAATAAAATATGTCTACATATATTTAAGTATTGACCAACCAATTAATGAAAGTATTTTTTTTAAAGAATATATTTGAAAGAGATAAAGTTTACTTAATAGGTACGATAAAAAACCTTAAAGTAAGTTTCTCATAGGATTTGTTAGTCATAGCATAGATCTAAGACATAAACATAGACATTTATGACTTGTCTCAATTCATTAGTCTATTCGAAGATAAATCACAAATTCCTATTATTTTGTAAACTAATTAACTTCTATCAGTATTAATATATTCTTCATCATGACACCTTTTAATGAAATAACAAGCAATCTGATTGATGACACTACTGAAGCCAAATGACTCCAAATTATTTTTATAAAAGCGTTAATTGACAAGACTTGTGTGGTCATCAAAATATTGATAGTCAAAATGACGAAGAAAATAATAAAATACCATTCAATGGTTGTTAACTACCTATTGACGCTTTTATTTAGTAGAAGATCGTCGGCAAAGTTGGCAGAGAATCTGGGAAAATGCGGTGGCTTATAAGTATTATGAAGTGCGGGTTTCGGTTAAATGTTAGAGAGGCTAATAATAAATTGGCCCCTAGATTGTGCGTCTTCCGAAATTTAACTCAATGTAACGCCATGAATCAAAGCCTGTCTATCTATCTTCTTCTAATTCTTATACTATCGATTCATTAATATGCAGTGCAAACTGACAACTAAGATGCAAGAGACGAAAGTACAAACGACAGTTACGTATCAATACTACTACTACACTATGGAGTTAGTGATCTAACTTCTTTGTAGCTCATTTTGCGTGTATCTTGGGATGTTCAATGATTGACCAAATAGAATCAGCCCATGGTTTAGAAGTTGATTGCATGGTTTTGAGTTTCTCCCAAAAAGCTCTGATATTGCCACTTAAGCGTTTAGGTATTGTATCTTCATATTATTCATTAGGTATCTACTTTACTTAAAAGTTAAGAGAGCTATTAAAAAAAATATTAATTAATTCACAAAGCAAAAAGATAAGTTCAGTCTGAAAATATAAATTAATTAAATCCATTAATTTGTTGAATATGTATTGTTATGATTTAGACCTAAATATAGTATCCAGGTGCTGAACATCAAAATATCATATTTTTTTATAGATTTAATTATATATTAAAAATAAGCTTTTAGCCACCTGTTTGGCATTTTACAAAATACTTATTTATGATCACGGATTTGTTATATTGCCTTCATTTATTATATTTGTATCTAAAATAAGCTTTTTAAGCCACCTGTTCATAGACATAACAATTAGCATAGTATAATTAAAAATAGATAATCAATCACAGCTTCACAAGATCCGTTTCATATTAATATTGCATTGAAAACAAGAAAATAAACAAAAAAACGTGGGAAATTAATTTGCTAGATGTCAATTTTAATCCTTGTGTGTACAACACGGATTACACTTGTAAGTATAAATAAATTGAATTGAAAGATTATAATATTCAATTATAATATGTACCTGCTACTGACAGTATTTAGGCAGACAGTTTTTGATTGGTCATCAACAGACATTTTTTTTTATCCGCATTTAAACATTCGTGAAATATTTTGTTACCAAAATCACTGTTTGGAATTTGAGTAAGTAACGTTTAAGTAGAAACGAACGGAAATACGTAAAAAATATCCTGAAAGGACCATGTTTGGCAAGAGTAAGTATAGTACATCTGTATACTTTTTAAACCATTCACATTAAAAGTAAAGCACTTAAAGACTTTTTCAATACATACCTCCATGTAAAACCCTAATTTCTTCATAAACCGGCGATCTCCATATACTGGTTTGTGTTTTCTTCTTCCTATAAACGGACAGGTCTTTCCATGCCAACGTCAGGTTATTCGGACTGTCTCCGAAGCCTAGCTCATCATCTTCCCAGTTCACAACGGCGCCGGTTAGTACATTGCGCGTAGGTAATTTTAATTCTGTGTCCTTCATTTTTGTGGGTCTGTGTTACGTCATTGGCACTGAAACAAAATAATTAATTATAAAACAAGAAACTTACAATATTAATAATTATATATTCCTCTAATATGCAGAAGTTTAGTGTGTTTTTGACAATTCGTTGAACTCTTCGCATACAAATGAACCTAGCATAATATTGGGTACAGAAAATGAAAACGCTTAATAAAATACGTCTGACACGTCTGAGTTTGATTGTCTAAGTAATTGGAACTTATTACGAAAACCACGGTATTGTAGGAGTACAAAATGGAAGAAAATGGGTTAACGCAACCTAAAAGACCCAGTTCTGTTGTAAACAGTAGCCCTCTATTAAGATACTAAAGCTGGTGACTATGCAAGACGTCTTTCGGTTTCGTTTAGAAGAACTACATGTCAAAGGTTAGCTATGTTGGTTACGGACTTCCAAATTAATAGATTTAATAATTATTAGGTAGGTAACTTCCTCGTGAAACATTTTACTAAAACTGTTTTTGTTTTAACAGTGCTGATATTAGAACACCGTCTCAAAAAACAGAAATGCATTACTTACATACAATTAAATTGATAAAATGAAAACAGCTTTTTTAAAGTAACATGAAAATAGTACAAAAAACGCATTAGCCATAGAATCGCTCCTTGTGGAAGCCTCGTTAAATAAATCTTCAAACGACAATTTGAACGGTGAAACGCTTAAATCTTTTAAAACCTAGATTACCTACCAATTTCAAAATAGCCTACCATTTATATTTGAAGTGTGAATGTTGCATCTAGCCGCTTATAAAGGAAATAACCATATCCTGTCCAGTAGTTACATTCAACCCAATTGATACAAATTGTGACCGTTTCATAGCCCAAACTGACATAATAGACTGGGCTTCAAAGAATTGATTTTATATTGTGAACACTTTTTGCTATTATTAAACAAGTCTGCTATTAGTTTTTGGTCAAATTATGGACTTAAGTTATGGTCTATGATGGACCTTGAATATTTGCAGGTAAGTCATTTAAATTGGGTAATGATATGTCTTTGTTAAGCATTAGAATAATTGATTCGAAGCTTGAAGCAATATTTGGTTTACTTAACGAGATATGCCAATTATGAGATACATAAATGAATCGCTTGGGGGGTCAGCCGCCCTGAGCCTAAGCCAAGTTAATAATGTCAAAATCGAATAGAAATAGAATCGCAATATGATCGCAATAGCAGTTTTAATTATATCGGGCATTCTTCAGTATAAGACCAATCGTATTCCAACGAAATTCAATTGGTTTGCGATTGGTCTGCTAATTTGGTGATTTCAGTCTACACGGTAGTTTGCTCTACAATCATATTGCGTCTCGTAATCATTTATCGTATATCTAGTATAGTAAATCATTTGCAGACAAAATGATTCATTATTGAATGACAGAAAAGGATAAAAACGTGTTTTCCAAAGAAAAAATAGCGGAATGCCACATACGCTTCAATCGTAATTGAGTCGGGATTGGATCTCAGTCGAATGTGAATCGTATGTCGCTTAAGTAAAATTAGGAGAATCGGGCACCAGGTACCAACTAAATTGATATCTAACTAGATGTGACTCAACCGTCAACGATCGACACGAATCGCTTGTAATGAACATTATCATGGGTCATATCTTATAGATCTTACTTACTTTACCTACATATGCATGCTTCAAATTCTTTTACCGTATAAGAATAAGGGGACAATAACCCATTTAGTGTGCAAGGCCAAACCTAGGTATCATTTTAAGACGAAACTAGTTCTAGCATTTTTTATTTGTTAAAATTACCAACTGATTACCAAACTAGTTTTAACCCAATACTGTAGAAATTTGAGTTAAGAAATCGAGATAAAAAACTTTAGCACGCTTTATCAGTTGAGGTAGCACTAAATCGATATGAATGAAATTCGTACCATACAATCTGGCGCACTTCCGTGAAGATTTTTTATAGTTATCACACTTTATTTTTGCTAGCTTTGCCGTAAAAAGGTTGTAGCTTGACCACCTTATTATAAAACGTGGTCCCAAAACAGTCAGCTTTACTACGAGGCTTAAACCATCGTCCCGAACGAAGTTAATGGTCTAAACCCGGGACTAAGCCAGTCTGGTAAAACGCCAATTTGAAAAGCCGAAAAACGGAAATAAAATCGCTTTTAACAATCATTATTTAATTATTGTTATACGATGACAAGAACTATTGGAGCATACCGTTGCGTCTGAATAAGTACTCAGTAAGCTTATATTATGAGAAATATTACTGCCGTAAACTAATACTTCACACCAGGCATTCCTATGTGGGTATCATCTGTCATACTTTCTTTGCCTTTCGTATTATATCGATCAATTGAATCTATCTATTTGTCAAGCATCTTAGACTGAGAAGATGGGACTAATTGGGGGAGTTAAGTTACCTTATTAATATAACTACGACAACTAACTAACGTTGATCATATTACCTGACTAGCCTAGTATCGAAATTTTAATGAATAATTTGTTATTCAAAATTGTCATATACTAGTTGTAATACAATATTACGGAGCTAATTAACTTGTTGGCCAATTTTGTTCAATTCTGTAACGTAAGCGCGTCCAATGAGACAAAAAACTCGAGCTTTACTTTTTGCAAACTTCAATTATGTGCGTGGTGTCAGTTTTTTCTTCATCAAACCATTTCAAGAAGCATTGGAATTTTATAGACCTACAAAAGTTTATTTTATACTAAAACCAGTATGACTAATAGAGGAAGACATAAAAGTATTGGAATTGGAAACCACACCCTAACTACGAGTCGATAGTGCAGTCAACGAGTCACTGAACTTTTTCGAAGAAGTACCATTTAATAATGACCACCAATTACCTACATTAGCAAATGATGTAACATATTGATGCAATATAGACAATGCATGCATTAAAATGTCATTAGTTGATCGACATAGGAATTTCTTAAGAGTGGATAGACAGGTGAAGCCAAAATTGTATCAAGGAACACAAAGATACAGTCTAACTTAAGGCAGAAGAACACATGGGAGAAAAAGAACATATTGACTCAGAAATCTTAGGACGTGAGCACCAAGCGCCATACATATCCCTTTTTCACACGGATGTGTTAAGAGTCAAAATTGGCCCTAACGATAGCCGACCTCCGGTTGGACCATTAGAAGTCCAAAACTTGGCATATAGAATTCTTATAATTCATATAATAACTTGTCATCATACATTCTAAATTATATAAATAAACAAGCTAACATTCAGGAAATAATACAAGTATTTCAATGTAGAGGAGATCGCGGCCGCTTTCCACGTCTGGTAATTCAACCACCGGCGCTGGTGTTAAGTTACTTGTACAGTCGACAAGTCAACGTTGACGGGTAATAAATTATAATTATTGATTATCTGTGACTGGTTTTATTCTAGCCTTATTGATATGTGATATTTTGATAAGAGTCGACACAATTGTTAATGAATATTTGGGATGCAATGTAGCTAATCCTATCGGGAAACTTTCATCATTTCTTATGAAAAGCACAGAAGCTTTTTGGCATTCCTTGACTGATGGCATAAAGTATTGAGTTGAGTATTAAAGAAAGATACCCCTCACGCTCTGACTTGCAAAGTTAAAGGACAGCTCTGAGAAAACCCATGCTACAGAAACGATAGTAGAAGAAAAAGAGTAGAAGCTGACTAAAATAGTTTAGGATCTCGCTCGGCAAGTAAAATCCAATGCAAAAGCAAAATGATGAAAAATAATTCAATGGTAGCCGATTGATACCTACAAATATCAAACCTCACAAACTATGATCAAACTACGTTACATTTACAGAATTTCCGTAGGTCGTTAGCATTGCATTCCACAACATCACAACCAGTTTTGGATAGAAAATTGGATTAAGTAAGCCCAATAAAATGTCAACTAACATACTTGTCAATGCCAGTTGGTGAGCTTTTCTTATAATATATTTATTGTTTCCGTTAGCTCCAAATAGGTAAGTATATAGGTATACAAGGTGGAAGAACTTGAAGGAACATAGAAAACTTCTTGCAGATTAGTTGCTATGGGATATGAATTCATTCCTAGGGAAGACCACAGCCACTGTTAACTGGGTTGTGACAGTAAAATAGGTTTTAGATCCACATCTACCTACACACAGATGGAATTAACTGTAATCTGGGAACTGGCTAAAAAGACAGCGATAACTTACAGATTACCGTCGAGATTAAGACCTACACTCTTGACTCTACTGAAATCGAACTTAAAGAAGAACTTTGGAACGAGTTTTCTAATAGGTACCCAAAAAATCTCAAGTCCAAATACCTACAACAAACGACTTCCAACTATTACATAACCGAATTTTAGAGACATAATTTTACAATTAAAGTCCCATTTTCGTAGAACATAAGCATCTTTGCTCGTGAAGTTGGTATTGCACAATATTTTAGGACGAGTTCTAAACGTTCAAGCCGAAGGCCGTCACTTTAATATGGACCCGTACAAGATGAATTGAAATTACAGCTTTTTAGGGTTCCGTAGCCAAAATGGCAAAAACGGAACCCTTATAGTTTCGTCATGTCCGTCTGTCCGTCTGTCCGTCTGTCCGTCTGTCCGTCTGTCCGTCTGTCCGTCTGTCACAGCCGATTTACTCGGAAACTATAAGTACTACAGTGATGAAATTTGATGGGAATATGTGTTGTATGAACCGCTACAAAAATATGACACTAAATAGTAAAAAAAAGAATTGGGGGTGGGGCCCCCCATACATGTAACTGAGGGATGAAATTTTTTTTTTCGATGTACATACCCGTGTGGGGTATCAATGGAAAGGTCTTTTAAAATGATATAAAGTTTTCTAAAAAACATTTTTCTTAAAGTGAACGGTTTTTGAGATATCAGCTCTCAAAGTCGTAAAAAGTATGTCCCCCCCCCCTCTATTTTTATAACTACGGGGTATAAAATTCTAAAAAAAATAGAGGTGATGCATGCTAATTAACTCTTTCAACGATTTTTGGTTTGATCAAAGTATCTCTTATAGTTTTTGAGATAGGTTGATTTAACTGTAATTTACGGAACCCTTCGTGCACGAGTCCGACTCGCACTTGGCCGGTTTTTGATATCCTACTTGGATTAAGATAAAGGAAAAATGCTTACAATGCCTAGATTTAATGTATATGAACCTTATAATAACGTAGAAGCAGATAGAGATTAATATTAAGTTAACTCAACATGCACGTGCTTTCATAATCTGCGATCATTCGAATGAACGAAAATGTTGTTCTTTACGGAAGTCTTTTCAAGTTTTTTAGGGCCCAGTTTTCAGGCTTTCTTTATCTATGTAAGATAAGACGCCATGCATGTATAAAAATTACTCCAAGTGCAATTTTATCACAATATTTAAGTCAACGCGGTCACCGGGACATAGAACTCTTGTACTAAGCTCAGTACAAATAAAATATAATAAAAATACTAACAACAAGAATGTAAATTAATTATTATCCCCGTTCATATTTGAGCTAGTTTATTAACAAAAACTGTGGTCTGATCAACTTTAATGAATAATTTTGGTCACTGAGAAAATTGCTAATGTACTAAACTTGTAGAGTAAAGCCGGTATGGTAATTTTAACTTTTAAAATGCGCTTTTATTAAATAACGCGATGTATAAAAAATTTGAATATATTCTATGTGCATTTTTCGTATCTTAAAAGTGTTAATAGAGAATAGATTTCATATACAATAGAATTGTACTACAAAACCGTGTAACTGAAAACTTATTACAAAACTTACCGGCAAGAAACCAAGGAAGCCGACTGTTTCACAATATTTATTTGCAAAACAGTATCTCAAACAAAATATAACATTATCTTCACTGAGTTCTTATACAATTAATTGATACACTAAACTGATAAAAACACCAAAGAGGAGAGAAATAAAAAACAACGATGCACTATGGAAGTTTTAAAAATAAACCTTGACAAACGTGTAGCGCTGTGGAGCCTCTACGAGTGACTGACTTAATTAACAACGTGAAAGAGCTTCAAACTTCCTAACTTATTATCAATTCTTTAACAATAATAACTATTTGCGACTATTAAATAATGCATTTATTGAGTAATACATTAAATTAAGCTATACTACACCTAATTGCAGACGTAATGATGATTACGGACTTCTAAGGAAAAAGGACTAATCACTTTAGCGCGCGTACCGTAGGAACTCGTTTGATACGAATTTCAAATATTTTCATAAAAAGTAAAATATCCGGTTTTTGTTTAGTACCTATAAGTCCTGCGTTTTTTGGAACTGAGAAAAAATAATTTAATAGTAAATAGTAGGTACTAACCAAATTAATAATATTTATAGAAGACTGAGGAGCTGCAGTTTTATTTAAGTTGTGGAGCTTTTAATTTTTTGTAAGTCCTATACAATATCCGCCTAAAGATGTCTCTGAAGGGTGTTAGAAGGGGTTAGATATCTAAATGTATGTATGCTTTATTTTCATGTTCAGCACACAAATAAGTATCACACTTAACACACAGTTAAGTTCGAATCTATTTATTTAAGTAAGTACGTAAGTACACATACAAATCACTGATATCTGAAAAAAACTTGAAAAGTGTTTCAACTTTCCATTACCATAGTCGATACTACGAGATATAATTATTTATATATTAACTTCAAAGAATTTCAGAACCTTTGATATTTTATTAAAAATACTTACCTTAATTGCAGACCTTTGGATAGTACATCTGAATATGACAACCGGACTTTCAGAAGTTTGAGCTTGAAAAGCTACTACTAGCGCCATCTAGTAGAATGTTTCTGAACCATTAACGTGTACATGTCTCGTCGTCGCACAGATTTCATGAATGGATTCGGACATTCAACTATAAAATAAACAAAATAATTCTGAATATAACGTCGCTGAATTACATGGAAATTATCAAAGGGGCATTGGTTGTGGTTTAAACTGAAAGTTATAAAAGCTACATAATAAAGTACGTAATAAAAAACGAAGTAGATGAGGAAAAGACTTATCCTACAATAGGTAGGTTGTAGTTATAGTCTTAGTTCTCACCTAATTTCCGAAGAAAGCCATCAGAGCTCTTTTTTACGAAAGTTCCTCCGTTGTGCAAACACTAGAATTCTGGAACATTTGCAAACCAGAGCATCAAATAGCGGCGTTTTTTAAAAAAGATCCAACTTATAGTAGGTACCTAAGTTATTTCACTGAAAATTATTTAACACGCGGAAAAATTTCTAGACTCTATACGTAAACAAAATTAGTTTTAATAAGGTAGATAGCACTTTATACCTGTCTAGACTACTACTGGCTACTAAAAACGTTTATCAGATAGGTAGGTACTGACGACTGGCTGTTTGCTTAGACACCACGCCGCGTCGCAGAAAACCACTGATGCAACTAAAACAAACGATATTTTACTCGTTTATTTACATTAAAATCTCCGTCCGTCAAGATTGTTTTAATATTATCATTTACACAAGATTATATTCACTTTAAAGACCAACCAAACTAAAGCGAACCTTTCAGATTAATAACATAGGACTAGTAATAAGTAACAGTCTGAATATCATCACATTTTAAAATAATGTAAAATACTTACGTAAAAAATATTTGATATTAAAACATCTACAAATTAAATCGCCATCGGCACACACCTTCATTTTTTATCAATTTGTATTTCTTTTCAAAATATTGTGTACTGAAAACGCTATTACTAGAGGTTTAAATTAAATAAAAGGGGCCGTTTGTAAAATAAACAACATTAATTAAAACATCAATCATTTTGACGTTAACGAAACTAACCATGTAGGTATTAGTTTAACGCACCTACTTGATCAAACTTAGTATTTGAATGTGGCCATTTACATCAAAAACAGTTTTACTTCTTACGCTCAATACATATTTCTTGTATGATTATTTCGGAATGAAATAAAATCAAAAACTTGTAAGATTTTACACGAGATTTTAAGTTTCGCGCTGTGTTAACGGCCAGTCAGTTACGTATCCGTACGTATAAGAAAACCAATCTATTAAAATGCCTGGGCTTGCAGTAAAGCATCGCCTCATTGAAAATATTTTTAATTCATTTATTTCACACTGGTTCTATGATTCAAAAACAGTCCATTACAAACTTCATTCCAAAATAGGTTTTTAAACAGTGCACAATTAGTAGCGCTGTCTATAGCTTGTCAAAGTATTCACTCGTTTTTCGCCGATCATTTGTTTTTAAATGTGGAAACCTATAATTTTGGACGTCGAGTGCATCGTTTGCAACAAATCGTTGCAAAAGATAAACCACGTTCCTGTAGACGCGACACAGAAAATGGGAAGGATTATAAAGCTAAATAACAACCGAAGACTAAGAACCCCTAACTGGTCACTTGAAGAAAAACGGTACCTACTGGAGTTAATTAAGGAACGCAAGGAAGTGGTGGTAACTAAAACTAATAATGGTCCAAACCATTACGAAGAAAAGGACGTAGCATGGAATGAAATACTACGTGAGCTTTCTGCAAAATTTGGTTGTAAGTTTACTGGTAGTTCCATAAAGAAAGTGAAGACTCAGTGGCAGAATATGAAACGAATAGCCCGCGAAGAAATAGCACTTAACGGACCTCAACTGCAAAATTATTCTAGACTATCCTTAGAAGTTTGTAATTTACTTGAGTTAGTGAAAGATGGTGTTTTGAAGGGAGAAAATGAAAATTTAAATGATACTTCAATCACAACAAATATTGAAATCAAGGCTGAATGTATTGATGAGTAAGTTCACTTTGTTAGCTGTAGATATTAATTACTTTTTAAATGTTTTGTGTATGTTTGGTTCACATGTGTTACTGAACCACAACTAATTAGCAATTATTTTAAAAGATTTTAAATTATTTGTTGTGGTCTTCAGTTTTGTTGTTTTAAATTATATAGTATACTTACATTTAATAAGATCTCTAATGAGAATTAGCAAAGTATTTTCAATTTTGAATTTAAAAGGCACTATACTTACATCAATCTATATCACTTTTATTGTTTTAGGGAAATTAACCAGCCAAGTTGCAGTGGTATAAACAATACCACTACTGTATCAATGGATTCTGATATGCCACAAGATAAAACCAACAGTACAAGCCAGTTGGAGTCATCTTCATCTTCAGTCTCTGAGCAAATCTCTGAAACAAATGATTTTGAGACGCCTGATGAAAATATTCAGAATAAAAATAATTGCAACATGAGATCCGTCTCGGCCATGACTGATAAACCTTATGAGAATGTGGATGAAGCTTGTAAAATGATTAACCCATTTCACAGGGAACTACAGGAGTATTTCAAGTAAGTTTCCATATTAAGCATTCGGTAATTATTATTTGTATATTTTTTCTAACGGCTCTTTAATATGTTAATACTAATTTTATTTTAATGTTTTAAGGTACACTGCAGCAGAAAAGCAGATGAAGATGGAGTCACTAAAAGAAGAACGTCAAGTCATGAGAGCTATGAGAGAGACGGCTGAGCTTAACAAAATTATTGCAGAGCAAAAGTTGAAGCATGTGCTCTGGGTGAAAAAGCAAGAAATGGCGTAAGTTTTGCACTGTATTTAAACAAACTTAGTTATAGTTACGTACTGTTAACTATAATATATGGTATTGAATCAATTTGTTGTATAAATAACTAGTTATTTGAGTTTGCCAATCATGGTACTGATAAAATGTTCAAGATTATTAAAAATTCCCGCCCTTTTGCCTTCTTGTCTATGGTACACGGATTGTTACGATATGCAATATCTCTTCTTTTATTTTATAGATTTTTGCAATTTAAAACTTGTATTTGAAGTAAATGCAAAGAAAAGGAACAGCAATTTTCGATAACTATTTGTTTATTATTATTTTAACTTCACGTATCTTAAATATTAAAAGACTTTGTTCCGAAATCAGTAAATGGCAGCGCATCTATTTTCACCCACATACCAGAAGTCACATAGTTTTACGGTCCAAGGTTCAAAATCAAATTATTAAAGTTTTCATTTGTATGTATTTGTAACTTGAAAGTTAAAATAGCAAAAAAAAACTTGGAGTTTAATATTGCTGCTATGTTTATAACGCGCATTGGTTGGTCCAAGTGTTTTTTCTAATTTAGCTTTCTAGTTACAAATACATACAAATGAAAACTTTCTAGAAAGTTCAATCAACTTACATTTTTATTATCATTCAAATATCCGTCAACGAATGGTAAGATTTCAGAGGTACCTTTCCCTTTAAGTCTAAATATTTTTTTTTTCTGAAGGGGAAGAAGAATTTATTTCTTATTTCCTACTTAAACTATAATTATCTTTTAATTATTTCTTGTCCTAATACTAAATATACTAGATCCGGCGCTTTTCTGGTAGGTGAACATCTCTCCCATTTATCTAGAAAACCCATGATGTCCTAGATAACGAAATCAAATAGTCATATCTGACCATCAGACGAACGAGGATTATAACATGAGTTTACAAACTTAGTATGCATTATCCAGTCTTACCTTCGGTTGGGCACTAGTGTTTATTATTAATAGGATAATAATTACAAATCAACTTTTTGGTAACTAACTTGGGTAAACTAAAACTTAATTATTACTTAAAAGCCAAATATTTGTTCCACCAAAAAAAGTCTTAGTTATCTTTGGTTTGAAATATCTACCAAAATCTGTCATATTTTGCTACCACAATCGAGAAACTTTTAATTCAGTCAGTACTTATCTTCATGGGGATGCAACTGAAGTACAATAATTTTCTGAGGTTTTTTTTTAGAAATGCGCCATCTAGTGACGGATGCCCCGTAACTTGGGTATTTGTACTTCGTTTTAGTCACTAGATGTCACTGCACCTTAGACCGATATTTCATCGATTTAATAACAAATCTAAAAAAAGTTTTGTGATTAGAAATATTAACAAATATTGTAATTAAATAATTTTATGATTTATTTTAATTTTTTATCTATGAGGACGTCTTAGTTAATCACAATAATCACACTACTTGAAACCACTTGAAACACTGACGATTGACATTGACAGTCGACCATACTTTTAAATTAAACCGTTTTCCGTTTTCTAACGTGTTGGTTTATTCTGAGTGTTATTTTCTGGTTTTTTTATTACGATTGTTGCGTGTTCCTGGACTCTGATACTGACTGCTTCTGTGATTGACCTGGCTTCGTATTTTGGACCTGTGATCTACTGCATTTTCATTGACCCGGCTTTGTATTTTGGAACCTCGATCGACTGCTTTTACATTGACCCGGCACCGTATTTAGGACTAGAAAATGCGTCCAGTGGATCGTCTTAGGGGCGGAATGCCATCAACGTCAAGATATAAGTGCTACTTTGATTGTGACAATGACGGTAAGTTCAAAACTTTTAACTTTATAATGCACGTAATTTATCTTTTGCTGATAGGCTGCACAATATCCATTATTGTCATCCGTGCAATCTGTGGTCATCATAGTCCTTGAGTCATCAAAATCTAAGATGCACTACACACACACTCCTGTCCTGACCCTACACAAACAATTGAAACTGCACATTAACTTTTATATCCAATCAAAAGACTCGGAATCTACGTATAAGACAAAGCCCGCTCTAGACGACCCTCTGACCAAATAACTTCATCAGGTTTTAAAACTATGATTTTACAGTGGCGTAGCATGGGATTCCGCCGCCGCAGGTATATTTAGCTGCCGGTCAGTGGGTAGTCTTAGGGGCGAGCCCCCTTATTTAGGTACTTATTTAAATTCAAATGACTACAATTTAATAAAATTCTAAAGATGGTTTTGGCAAGAAAGAATTATTATTGATATCGACTCATGACCAGGTGCGGTCTCAGCCCATGATTTTGGGATTCACTAGGGTGCTGGAAGGAATACTTTCAGAAATTGTTACTGGCTCTCTTTGATATGTAGTGCAGCAGTGTGAAAATTTTAGCATCCTACCTAGGATTTTGTTGATTCATACACTAATGATCTATGTATAACTTTGTCGATTCATACAGCATGCAACAATATTTTTTGCAAACTAGGATATGTTAGATTTTCCTTTAAAGCTCAAAAAACATAAAGCCTTGTGTGGACTAAGCATTTATTGTCAAATTAAACGAAAACAAGCAGATGTAAAAATTCAAGAGCGAGTCGAAAAATTTAGTACCCTGCCTGCCTGATAGGTTAGATCTTCTTTTAGTAGACAAGAAGTTATTGGGAGGTAGGCTAGAAGTATAGATAGATATCTATCTATCTTGTTGTATTTGTTATGGTGGTGGTGGTGGTATCTATACACACTATGTACACCATAACAAATTACAATTTAAAACTTAATAACTAAAAGGGTGTAACAATGGTGGTCTTATCGCTAAAAGCGATCTTTACAGACAACCTTTAATGTATAGTGACTCTTCTCAAGAAAATTGTATTATGGGGTGGCATAAATAGGAACTGACAATGTAAAGGCGGCAAAAAATGCCTTTGCCTCTACTGTCAACGCTATCAGCTTCTACTTGGCTTGATGCTGCAGCTAGGCGGCGGTGCCGGCCCCTAGAGTAGCGCCACCCAGGGCCATGGCCCCTCGGCACCCCATGCTATGCTACTGTGATTTTATTTACTTCAACTGTGGTGTTCCTGTTCTAGTACTGCTAGACCTCAGCTATTATTTCTAGTGTTAGATTAATATTCAAGGATGGTATCACAGTACATTACTAAAATTTTATACATATGATGATGATATCTATTACGGTATTTTAATGAGAGTGAGTTGTTCATGTATAAAACTTCTTGATTTCAGGCCCATTGCACCGATTTCCTAAACCTGAATACCCACATTTGGAAAAGTTTAACTCGTGGAAAAAAGTACTAGATAAAGCTTTACAAGAGAAAGGCGACATCTACATTTATAACCAAATTCGATTTTGCGACAGACATTTTGAAGAGTGTTACCGTTCAGCCAGTCACCGACTTACTCCAAATGCAATACCAACTCTAGGTACCTACTATTTAGATGTCTTATGTTATTTAAATCTTAATAGAAACAAAACCACATTTCTTTGCCTTCGCTGTAATAACAAAATTGTTCCTCAAATATTAAATAAAATTTTCTACTGAATAATCTAATCCTAATTAGAAGAAAATAAAATGAATATTATATACCAAAAATAATTGATGCAACATGCTATCTTCTAAGAATTAAATGAATATTGTTCTATATTCTACATAATTATACAGTAACTATAAATAATTTCATCCTTTTGCAGATTTATCTACATTACCAGTTGGTCAAACTCTTGAAGGTCCATCGGGACATGTCGAGGCAGACATGTCGAATTTATTAAACATTTCGCAAGATAAACTTGCTGTCATTGAGCCATCCAGCTCTACCCACTATCATAGTGATGTACAGAATGCATTACAGACAGCTGAACGCCCTAAAGGTAAATATTTTTATTGACAATTGACCTTTGACTTGTAACATTAGGTTTTTCTTTCCATCATCAGGATTCCAATTTGTTTCCACTGTAGGGTCATAAAACTTCTTGCAGAGAGAGAGAGTGGGCATTTAAGCGTACATAGGGAAATAAGGACAGAGAAAGCGACTTTGTTTTATACTATGTAGTGAAGCCTATGTGTTATTACATTTTTTATAAGCTATATTACTGTAAAGTTTCATCTAAATCCGTTTAGTAGTTTTCGCGGGAAAGAGGAACAAACATCCTCACAACATTTATAATATTAGTACTAGTATAGGATTATTTCATACTAACTGCGTCCCGCGGTTTCACCCGCGTATACCGGAATAAAAAATAGCCTATGTCTAATTCCAGGGTATAAGCTATCTACATACCAAATTTCATCCAAAGCCGTTCAGTAGTTTTTCGTGAAAGAGTAACAAACATCATCCAAACTTACAAACTTTCGCGTTTATAATTTTAGGTAGGATTATTTCCGCACTTGCAGGAATCAATAAATGTAAGACAATAACAAATCTCCGAACTTGTAAACCTGAATTAAATGGATTAATAATAATAACTTGATATAATCCTACAACTTATGTGTCATAATAATTATTCATCCAAATAGCTAGTTCTAACCATCCATACCATTTTTTTCGTTGGTAGAAAAGGCCCAAAATGTATGGAGTCTGAATGATCTTCTTTATATCCATTTTGTTTACCCATAAAATCCCCATAAAAATATTTATCAAGCTTGTATCTGCTGTTGTAGGAAGTCTCCACTTTTGTATCTGTTCCTCGAAGCCTACCTATTCCAATCTCTGGTCATAATATAATAACAGAACAATATTATGTAACATATTTTTATCACAATTCTATTAAAACTTTGTGTAACACTATTTCTTTGATCTGAGGTGTAACATAATTTAAATTACAGGTTCTAGGAAAAGAGGGACTTGTCAATATTTAAAACGAGTCGTCACCTCAAAGAGAAGGAGATAATAAAGTTAAAACAGAAAGTATTGAAGCTGAAAAAGAAATATAAGGAACAAAATAACAAGAAACTCTCTGCAAGGAAAATTTCCACATCAAAATCATTTTTGAAAGAGTTAAATAAAATGCCTGCAACAATAAAAATATTTACTTCCTCCAAATGAAATGGAAAAAGAAACCACGAGGCAGGCGATTTACATTTAACGAAAAATCATGGCATTGACCATTTACAAACAGAGTCAGAAAGCTTACAACCTCATGCGAAAAATGTTTGTCTTGCCATCAAAGCGCAGCCTACAAAAATGTTGAGTAAATTTGAACTGAAACCAGGCTTCAATCCTGATATATTTAAAATTTAAAAGCTACAGTAGCAAAATTGCCGGCAGAAAAAAGTTGGTCAATTTACTGTTTGATGAGGTATCATTGGCTCCGGGTTTTTACAACCCTGCCCTAAAACAGATAACTGGTTTTGAAGATTTTGGGCACAGACAAACAAAAACTCGCAGATCATGCCTTGGTCTTTATGATCAAGGGTATAAAAAGCAAAGTGAAACAACCTTTATGCTTTTCATTTTGCCAAGGTGCCACGAAAAGGACGATTTAAAGAAGCTGATCAAAACAATAATAAAAGAAATCTCCAATACTGGATTGATAGTTATTGCCACTATATGTGACCAATCAGCCACAAATATTTCTGTGATAAAAGTCTTCAAGAAGACACAAAACGCAAATATTTACAAGAGGGTAATGAATATAGGACCCAAGCCTTCGAGTTTGAAGACCAAAAGGTCTTCCCATTATTTGATCCTCCACATCTTTTAAAGGGAATGAGAAATAATTTACTCGCCAAACATTTGAAATTTGTACAAGATGGGAAAACAAAGTATGCAAAGTGGGAACATTTGGAGATGCTGTTGAAGTTAGATGTTGGGGATGATGAAATTAGGCTTGTTAATAAATTAACAGAAAACCATGTTAATAAAGAGAAAATTCCAAAATGAAAGTGAAATATGCTGCACAAGTTTTCAGCCAAAGGGTATCATCAGCATTGAGATTCTTAGCAAGTAAGTATGCTTTTATTGTTCTCATTATTTTCTATATTTAAAAAAATTGCTATTAATTTACTAAATTAGATTTTTATTTTTAATTTACATGTTTTAACCATCTTCATTCTCCACAGACAAATTAGAAAGTTCATTATTTTTCTTTAAAATAATATTAGATGTCCTGGCTACATTTATAAGTTCAAAAATATTTAAAAACAAACAATTGAGATGCTATTTCTCTCGATAAAATTCAAAATAAAAATACAATTCATATCTAATAATTTATCTAAAATTGGCTATGTCAATATTTAAGATGCATAAGATATATTGTTGGAATAACATTATAAATTGAAATGAAATAATAAATTAAAATTATCATATTGAAATAAAAATTTGAGACATTATGAAACTACAAAATATAGTTTAATGTTGGTTTCTTACTAATTATATTTACACCCACAACTATTTACTGAACCAACTGATAAAGACGCACAGTAAATCGTTACTGCCACTTTAAAGTTTGTAAGTTTGTGCCTTTTCGACACAGCCGTGAGGCACACCGTTTAATTTTTTAATTAAATTTTTGTATTTTTGTTTTTTTATTGTGTCCCCTAATCTGGGTCGAATAAATGTATTTTCTTTCTTTTTTCTTTAATTTCGGTCCACAATAGCAAAAAAGATTGATATGAACTGTATTCTAGTACTTATTTAATATATTGTTTCAGAACACAACCTTCTTCCGGCGGAGTGCGAAGAAACTGCTGATTTTCTACTCATTATGGACAAACTATTTGATTCTTTCAATGGACATTCATATACAGGTGATCCAAAAATTTTCAAGGGGTGTGTAATGAATAATTCTCCTCATTTTAGATTATGGACAGAGGTAGTTCCTATATTGGATTCAATGACTTTTAAAACTATAAAAAAACGGGATGGTACAGAAGAAGTAAGATATGAAAAAGTGCCATCCCTTCAAAATTGGATCCACAATATTAAAACGTTTAAAGAAATGTGGGAGTTTTAAAAATCAAATATAAAGTTACTAGCCTTTTAACCAGAAATTTCAATCAGGACCCTCTTGAAAATTTTTTGTAACATTAGAAGTAATGGGATACGAAATGTTAATCCCTCGTGCCTACAATTTATTAATGCGTTCAAAACTTTGTTACTTAATAATTTAAATTCGCCCCATTCTGTAAGTGCCAACTGTGAAAAGATGAAAATAAATCACTGCAATCTTTCAAAGATCTTCTTGCTGAAAACAAAACAATGAAATTGAATTGGTTAGTGGTGATTTTCCTATTGATTCTTTAATTAATACAATGAACCAAATTAAATGGAATGACTCGATTTTGCATGCCGAATCAAAAAATATGTAGCAGGATACATTGTAAAAAATCGAAATGTAAAGTGTTCAAAAATGTGGAACATGTACTAATGATATATTAAGAAAGGAAATTGATTTTGAATCATTTAATTATGAAATAGATTATACGAAAAATCCTTATTTAATGCATGTGATGATTTTATAAAATTATTAAATGAAATATATTATATGATTGTTGCATGTTTACGAGATTCACCTGAAATAAAATATCTGAAAGAAAAATGAAATTTTACATCAATTGCCATTGTGATTTTAGTATAATTACTTGTATAGTTCATAAAAATAAATTAATTGATTTTATAATTAATATGTCAATTAATTTAATCATTCACAGTTGGTGCACCGGGGTTAATAGAATAATTAACGGAAAAATAACAAATTTCGATGTAAATGATGAAATTAAGTTACAAGCATTTAAATATTGTAATACACATAAAAAAAGGAAATAAAATATACTTAGCCGATAAATGTACTCTTTATCTTTTGTTTTTTTATTATCTCCCATAATATTATTGACTAGACTAGAAGTTGGAAACTGAAAACTGGAAACTGGAACTGGAAATTGAAATCACTGTTTTAAATTCAATTTACAGTAAATTGAATTTAAAACAGTGATTTCAATTTTCAAATTTAAAAACATATTTAAGAGAACTCTTGAAAAGCGCCATCTACCCTAACCATACATGAAGTAACCACGCCATCTTGTGACGGGGGCCCGTTAACTTTCACGCTAGTAAGTTGTTTTGAACGATGAGTTGCGTATCTATCTCTATATAGTGTATTATCTATGCTTATCTTGTAGAATTCGAACAAAATTGTTATTTTTAAGTAAAACTTAACTTTAAATCATGAGTTTCATTCCGAAAACGAGGACTGCTCTGTCGCGGGCTATCGTTAGCGTAAGGTGAGGATTCTATACCGGCATGTCAAGTTACGCAATCTTTAGATACCACTTTGCACGCAATTTTTAGTGGGTACTAGAAATAGATTTCCACTAATCTTAATTTGGCGAGATGCACATTGGATCATGATTGATCTCCACGTCATTGACATATCAATGTTCTGTTTTTAATTCTATTTATAGGTTGCATGACAAAGGTGTCTCTGACCCTTAGTCAGCCGTAGTATATAAACTGCCAATCGATGCTCGTTCTACGCAGTGTTTACAATTTTCATTTCTACGTCGTAGTAGTGTTTGAGTTATAATTTTTAACAAATTATTGTATTCCTGTCAGCTTTTTAAGGTGAATCTCATGGTCAAGGTCATGTTGGGGGTGTAGTTTTGCTCATTTCAATGTCAAAATCATTCTTTTACTACCTGCTGTCATCTGAGATATTGTTTACATAGCTGTCACAATTAACAAAGGAGTTTTTATTAGGTACATGAACAGTCTAGAATTTAAGGTTAAGCAAACTAAAAACTAAGGTGACCCTTTGACCTAATATATTTGCCTACCTAAATAATCATTCGATTTCTCTATTGTTCCAGCTATAAAATATCATTTAATAGTTTTTTCATTGTGTGCATGTACTGGAAACAAATAGGCATCACATATAAAATTGAATAATTTAAAAACTCCATTGTTTTATACTCGCTATGCTTATTAACTATACATTGTGTTTTAAAAGTTGGTTATTTGTAAAGTGCATACAACAATGCTAGAGGAACATTGTGATGGTTGTTCTTGTAGATCATCCTTATTTTGTTTACGAGTTTATAAGATAGACGGGCAACTTCTATGCCAATTCTATTTGTGGTAAGCGCAGCATGTCATCTTTCATGCTTCACTATCTGCAGTCTACAATTAAAATTAGCTCCTGCCATATCATCCTTCACACAATCTATCAACACCGGATGGATTGTTGTCCTTTGGTTGTATGCCTAATCTATCCACATAATTTATGTTCAACAAACCCATCTTCACGAGATAATGCTCATTCTTCTTTATCATATGCCCGCTGCCCATACCATGACAGGTTAAGGCTACTATCGTCAGAATAATATACAGTGTCTTATAATTGCACTACAATTTCATCATGCATTGTTCAGATTAGTCAGGTGTAAAAATAGTTCTGATGCATAATACTATCAGTTGCCAGAATAGAAAAATAATAATGATCTGACTTATTGGTATAGCAAGTGTGAAGTGTATTTCTCAAGATTTCATTTCTTTGCTCTAAATATCTTTTCTTTCTTCTTTTCTTCTTTCTTTCTTTCTTTCTTTCTCTTATATTTTTCTTCCTATTTCATGTTTGATCTTGATCTGTCATCAATATACTTAAATATCTTGAAACTGATTTCAGAATGTACAGCGGCGAACCTGGATCCGGAGCCGGCAAGGGTGGCGGCGGTGGTGGCTCCATCCGCGAGGCTGGTGGTGCTTTCGGTAAAATGGAGGCAGCTAGGGAAGAGGAGTACTTCTACAGAAAGGTACATACTTTTCACATGGTTACTGCTTGGATGAAGTTGACAGAATGTGTGTTGTTGTGTATAGGAGCAACCATTTTAGACATTAGTTTTTTAGAAACTATCTTACGCCAGTGCTTTCACCCACGCATACCATGGGTTCTTGTTCAAGCACTTGGATAAAAAGTAGTATATAATTAATTTTCCTTGAGAAGTGAGCCATCTGACACTGAAATATATTTACAAATCAGTCTAGTAGTTCCTAAGATTAGCATGCCCTAGCAAATGAAACATTTCAGCTTGATAATATAGTATAGATTGCATGTAGCTGGCCATTAATAAGAGAAATTTCATCCTTTAATTTCAGCAAAAGGAACAGCTCTCCAACCTGAAGAATCACTTGGGCAAAGAGATTTCTTTCCATGAAGATCAGATCAAACGCCACGAGGACGCCATCCGCCGTCATAAAGAAAAAATGGCAGACCTCGAACAGAAGCATGCGTAAACTGAAAATGCTATACAGTAAAGTCGTTATTACAGAATAATGTTTTAAGAATGTCAACTTTTTGCTTTTATTTTGTTTAGTTATAGAAGGTTGGTCGCAATTATATTGATGTCATTGTGATTTGGTGTTTCTTTTAATAATGATCATGGGAATGTCATAAAGCACAAGAGTACCTAACGTAAGTTTTCAATTACTCGTATTTGAAATCAGATACTATAGATATCTTTTTTTGTTATATGGGTGGATACAGTATTCGGCTTGTCTAAAAGCGTGTTAAAACAGTAGTAATACTGTTTTAACACGCTTTACACGGGTACCTACCTTAATATTAATCGTTGCGCAAACTGCAAATAAATTGAAATAATGTTTTACGTACGTATATAAGAAAAACCATGAAGTGGAAATAATTTTACGTGAGAGAATATGGAGCACAGCGCCATCTATGTGACTATACTAGAACAATTATCAACCGACTTCAAAAAGGGAGAAGTTTTCTTTTCCATGTTAAAACTTACGATAATTTTTTCTCTACAATTAGGTTTTTTGTAAAACATTTATTTCAATCGTGTTAACAAATTCAATAAATTTCAAAAACATATCTACCATCTCTTAATATCTAAAAAAAATTTCATTGCCACAAAATATGCTTCAATAAATATATTTACTTATTAGTTACTTGTAGATTTCAACAGATGGCGGTATTTTACAAAACCTTATACCTAGGTCTGCTAGAATCAGCTAAAGCTACCCATTGGATCTACTTGTTCATTAAGTTACAAACTACAGGCAGCGTGTTACTGAAACTTATAAAAGCACTTTCGCTTTCAGTTGAACGCTCTTTCTATAAAAATGTCTCTCATATAGACTTGATTTGTCTGGATTGGTCATTTATGCTATGAAATAGGGACCTTATCTCAAGTTATCTGTCTTTGCTAGGAATAAATCGTATGGACGCATTTAGATAGCTATCGCACGACTTGTTTGTTTTGACGTATCTTCTTCAATGTTATACACAGACGGTCGTCGCCCTAGCAAATAATATTTCTGTCTTGGCCGTCCGTGACCAAAATTAGAACAAGTTTCTTTGTGGGAATGCATAGGGAAACGACGGAATTGTTTGTAAAGCCGCTGTTGCGTTGATCGAACGGAAGGAGAATTAGGGTCCTGTTTTTGTGAACGCGACGACTAGGCCATTATTCTTCCGCCGTAATAAATAGGAGTGCGTGACGCGAAATATAGCTCCATCGACCATCGGGCGACGACCGAACTCGGCTCACGCGAACGAAGTTAGCTGCGAAGGCGCCGCGTGCGGGGCGCGCGCCCTCAACGCACTGAACCGAGTTCCAAGCGCCACTCGGCACTCAGTTTACTACAATCGCAAACCGACGCCGCATGTCGTTTCGCGCGCCGTTTCGACCCGTGTGTATGGTGTTAGTGGAATAACATAACAGCAAATTGTTTTGTGCTGTGTTATTATTGTGTGATAGTGTCATACTGCTGGTGCGACCGATCCGGTTCACATTGTTGTGATGCATTTGAGGATATACCTATGGCTGTCTTGTGTAGTCCTCGCAGGATACGTTCGAGCGACAGAGGTAAGGGGGACCGTCTTAAATGCGGCACTCGCCCGGCTTTTTGTTGTGTGAACACAGGGAACGGGAGTTTGGTCTGGTAAACGTAACGCTGACTTTAATTTCAACCGTAGGTACTTAGTTGCATCTACTTGCGTAACTGTTTTCAATGTCAATAGTCGTCAACAGAGTTCGAATAAGAGTATAAACTTGTGTTTGAGTCTGTTATGTGAGTTAACGTGCAAACTATACGGTGTGTCTGAGTTACATAGGTTGGTTACCTTGAATGTTCGGTAATCGCAGGTAAACAATCGTTATCTCGTTCGTTCCCATTGATTTGTGTCGCGTTATTTTTGTTCGGTATCAGTGAGTGTCGTCGGATAGTGTGCGGCGTGGTGTAAACACAGACGTCTCATGAATGAGAGCGGCGTGTCGCCCACGTTTTGGGAGAAAGCTGAGACACTGCACACCTACATAGCCATCGGGCGGCTGCGGGCGCGCGGCTACACTGCCGTGAACCCATTACCGTGTGTCATTTATTAGTAAACACTCACTAACCAACTCATTTGCTTCACTGAGAAGGGTTATTGAAAATTCTGAGTCATGCTTTATTGCAATTTGTCTAGCTAGGTAGTAGGTACCTACGTAAGCAAGGTGACCTATGAAAGCCAAGCTGCTAGGTAGATACCTTCTACCTACCTACCTAGTACCTACCTAGTATTTACTTACACGTAGAACATAGGTACCTACCTACCTTTCATGCATCTTGCCTAATTCATTGAGAAACCAAGTATACCTATTTGCAGTATTTAGGCCCAAGTTCACCGAGAACATAAACGTTCGTTTTTCTTAACAACTGTTTACCTACTATGAATTTTCACGTACCTACCTACAAGTTTTCAAGTTCACCGACTTCTATGTTGAAGGTGATTTGGACCTTAGAGATAGTATGTAAGTACCTACCTACTTATAATTTTAAAGGTATTTATCAATCTTTCTAAAGCTTAACCTTGCTACCTATGTACCTGAACTTAGGATATTTCTAAATAGGTATAGGTACCTAACTAAGTAGGTAGTCGGATACCTAGTAGGCACCTATATTTTGCATACCGTTGGTGTACTGACAACGTCTGTTAGTCTTTAAAGAACTTTAAGCAAAATTAAACGTGGAAATTCATAATAACTAAACAGTTGCCTATTCTATTGAAAAAAAAACTGACGATGTTGGAGGTGAAGTTTGGCCCAAGTAGGTATCGATCGACATGTACCTAATTAGTACCCAGTACCCACCTACCATTATCTTAATCTTATCTGGTAGGTAGGCTACCTTACTAAACATTTAACTTTAAATGTTAATGAGGCAGTTCCTATCCTACACCCATTTTATGGTGATCTCTTCAGACCTTTCCAATCGAAACCTAACATCTGTGATTGGAACGGAAAACCTTGGATTATATGGCCTGCTTACTACCTATAAAGTCAAACGTCAATCGAAAGGCGTGTAGGTAGCCCATAATGAGTAGATTCGAAAATTCATTCATTCATTACTTGAGTAGATACCCATACCTCTATTACTAGGTACATAAACGCATTTACTTGATTCTTCTAGCAAATGCTTAAAATGAGTCTACATTGTCCACTGAACAAACAGCGTCACAAAATATTTTACTATCGCAAAAATCTTTCAACGCGACCTTGACAAAAATGTTAAAGATATTGCACCCGTCGCGCACTTCCATACGGGGTAACATCCCTTACTTAATGAAGGATAAAGAGGGAGGGTCTCACCCAGGATTCAGGATATTCATCGTACAAAATGAACGGGTTTTCTAAGAGACAATAGTCGTATGTCCCGACACCCAGGTGCGACTAACACCCTTTAAACTTCAAGCTCTCAACAATAGCAAAATGGGCCAAGGTTTTGATTAATCCATCCGCTAGTTTCTGCAAGTTTAATCAACGATATGATGAGTAAATCTTCCCGCGAATAGTTATGCTAGCTCGAACTAATACAAACGATATGCTAGTTCAATTGGCCGAGTTATGTAACGATAAATCAATCAAATGTGAAGGCAGAAGACTTTTTAATGTGTGTTTTAAATAAAGCCAGCCTTGGGGAATTATTTACGGTGAATGATTCATCATCTGTAAAGGTAATCTGTAAAAATCAACAGTACTCAGTTTACTTTCGTGGGCAGTCACTGTTTAGACTCTAGGGCCTCAGTAATGTCATAATCCCGTAATAATTGGCAGAAGTAGTACCTAACTACCTATGCTAAGCCGCACGGTACATTGCGCAGATTTCAAATGCCAAAGCATAAATTGCAACCACGTTTTGCATTTAAAATGGCCACCTATGTTTGTGAAATGTTGAGTGGTTAGAACGCATTCTGTGGCGACGGATAGGCTAGTCTTTGCATATTCAGACTAATCTATAGCAAGGCAACTCGATACCGCAAAGTTGGCACTACCGAAGTAGTAGACATAAAATGTCGATGGTCCGGAAAGAAACGCCAACATAATAAAGCTAACGGCCTGTAAGGAGTTTAATCGTTAACAAAATGGTATCAGTTCATTTTATTGGTATTATTGTTTACAAAATGTGTAAGACTGAGCAAAAGTTACATAAATCGATAACAACACTATTTTCACTGAAGATGCAGCAACAAAGGATCATATTGCTTGTGAAATAAAAATATGGCACGATATTGTTTGAATGACAACTTGAACTGGAATGTGCTTTTATGAAATCTGGATTAACAGACGTTAAACTCATGTTTTATCAATGCAAATATTGCTTATCATTTTGCAGGTGAACAAACATGCTTCGTGTATACTGTTACTGAAAAATGTATGGCTCGTATTTTGCGTTGAAATATTTTAAAAAATCCTCACTAAAACTTGGACACATTTGTGACAAGACACTTGTCAAAGTATGACCAATTTCGTTTGTGAGAAGAGAGAAGAGTAATTCTTTCCACATGTTGGACAGAACTTTATCTAACGCTAGGCTGCATGCTTGTTATTTATTTTAATTATTTATACTGCGCTTAGTAAAATCTGTATTATGTTTCTACTGTTCATTCATATGCCGTGTAGCGACGGCTATGCCGTGTAGCGACGGCTTAAGAATACATATGTCGCTACCCCTTCTTCCAGTGGGTGTCGTAGAAGTCGACTAATGGAGACAATTGCACCGAACACCAGTGCGAGAGAAGGAAAACTCGAAAAAAACCCTCTATCAACCCGTCTGGCCAGCGTGATAGCAGTAGGCTAAATACCTCCATGAGCAGCACAAAAAAGCCACGGCCCCTAGTTCCCGGCAGTCCCGCTATTCCCGGTCACGGTGGCGACCGTGGTTACGGCGGGGCAGGGGGTGCGAAGAATCTCCGGGTTACGGGAGGCCACCAAACAAAACTGACTCTGGCGACGTACAACGGCCGCACGCTACGGCTTGACTCGCATCTGGCGCAACTCGAGGTGGAACTTGGGAAGATTAGGTGGCACATATTAGGGTTATGTGAAGTTCGAAGAGAGGGGGAGGACACCATAACCCTCGAATCAGGTCACCTAATGTACTTCCGAGAGGGAGACCAACAATCCCAAGGTGGCGTTGGGTTTCTGGTTAATAAGTCCCTAGCTGATAACGTTGTGGAGGTGTCTAGTGTGTCGAACAGGGTAGCGTACCTTATCATAAAGCTCACCGACAGGTATAGCCTCAAGGTAGTGCAAGTGTACGCACCGACCTCGACACATTCAGACGATGAAGTGGAGGATATGTTTGATGATATATCAAGGGCCCTCCACTTCACTACAAAGACCCATTACACCGTTGTCATGGGGGACTTTAACGCTAAAGTGGGAGTACAGACTTGCGGCGAATCGGCAGTAGGATCCCATGGATTTGGAAGCAGGAATCATAGGGGGCAAATGCTCGTCAACTTCCTCGAACGCGAGGGGCTCTTTTGATGAACTCCTTTTCAAAAGCAGCCCCAAAGGAAGTGGACGTGGCAAAGCCCCGACACTATGACTAAAAATGAGATTGACTTCATCATGACGAACAAGAAGCACATATTCAGAGACGTCTCCGTGATCAATAGGTTTAATACCGGTAGCGATCACCGACTTGTCCGAGGCTCTCTGAATATCAACTTCAAGGCCGAACGTTTCCGTCTGATGAAGGCCAGGCTCCGACTAACACTGCTCCAAACCATGACAGGATCCGAAACGTTCCAGTCAAATTTGGAGAACCGATTTGCCGCCGTGGAAACCACAACAGACGTTAACCAGAACCACGAATATGTGGTTCGGATCCTCAGGGAGGAAGGTTCGAGATTCTGTAACATGCAGCGTAAGGGCAAGAAATCAAAGCTTTCGGAAGAGACATTAGGGCTTATGAAGAAACGACGTGAAAACCCGCCTGTCACTTCGTCAGCTAAGCGGGCTCTAAACCAAGAGATCAACAAGCACGTACGACGCGACCTCCGGTACTCCAATACTCTTGCCATTGAAAGAGCAATTGAGCTGAATCGGGGTCAAAGGTGTTCGTACAATCTCTTGGAAGAAGCCACTTGACGAAGCTGACCACAACAAGTGGAGAAGTCGTTTCTTCGGTGCCGGCAGTCCTTTCGGAAGTGGAAAATTTCTATGGCCGGTTATACGCATCGCATGCATCTCGACCTGATCCCGGAAATGAGGATTCTAGAGCCACATTAACACGCCATTTCACCGAAGACCTGCCAGAAGTCAGCAGTGGCGAAATCGAGATCGCTCTGAGACAGCTCAAAAATGGAAAAGCCCCTGGCGAGGATGGCATTACAACAGAGCTTTTAAAAGCAGGAGGTAAGCCCGTACTGGGGGAGCTCCAGAAGCTTTTTAATGCCGTCCTGTTTGAAGGGAGAACTCCAGAGGCGTGGAGTAGGAGTGTTGTCGTCCTGTTCTTCAAAAAGGGAGACAAAACCCAGTTGAAGAACTATCGACCCATTTCCCTCCTAAGCCACGTCTATAAGCTGTTCTCAAGAGTGATCACGAACCGACTTGCGCGAAGACTCGACGAATTCCAACCACCGGAGCAGGCTGGGTTTCGGAGCGGATACGGCACCATAGACCACATCCACACAGTGCGGCAGATTATACAGAAGACCGAAGAGTATAATCAGCCCCTGTGTCTAGCATTTGTGGACTATGAGAAGGCCTTTGACTCGGTTGAAATCTGGTCTGTTCTGGAGTCCCTGCAGCGTTGTCAAGTAGATTGGCGATACATCCAAGTGATGAGATGTCTCTACGAAGCCGCTACAATGTCCGTCCAAGTACAGAATCAGCAAACAAGGCCCATACCGTTGCATCGAGGAGTGAGACAAGGGATGTTATTTCCCCGAAACTGTTCACTAATGCAATGGAGGATATGTTCAAGACGCTGAACTGGAAAGGACGCGGCATCAACATCAATGGCGAACACATCTCTCACTTGAGATTTGCTGACGATATCGTCATCATGGCGGAAACGCTGCAGGACCTACAACAGATGCTTAACGACCTGGCTGAATCTTCTCTACGCATCGGCCTACGGATGAACTTGGACAAAACCAAGGTCATGTTCAATGAACATGTTCTACCGGAACCGATTGCGATACACGGCGCCGTTCTCGAAGTTGTTCGGAAATATGTATACCTCGGGCAGACATTGCAGTTAGGTAGAAACAACTTTGAGGACGAGGTGAATAGGAGAATTCAGTTGGGTTGGGCTGCATTTGGGAAGCTACGTCGAGTCCTAACATCGTCGATTCCACAGTGCCTAAAGACAAAAGTCTTCAATCAGTGCGTCCTACCTGTCATGACTTACGGAGCCGAAACGTGGACACTGACGGTACGGCTGGTCCACAAGTTTAAAGTCGCTCAGCGGGCTATGGAAAGAGCTATGCTCGGCGTTTCTCTGAGGGATCGCATCAGAAATGAGGTAATCCGTCAGAGAACCAAGGTCATCGACATAGCCTACCGAATCAGCAAGCTGAAGTGGCAGTGGGCTGGCCATATTAGCCGAAGAACCGATAACCGTTGGGGTAAACGAGTTCTAGAGTGGAGACCGCGCCTCGGCAAACGTAGTGTAGGACGTCCTCAGGCACGGTGGAGTGATGACTTGCGCAAGACGGCTGGCAGGAGCTGGATGCGAGAAGCCGAAAATCGATCTCAGTGGCGTGCACTTGGAGAGGCCTATGTCCAGCAGTGGACTGCGATAGGCTGATGATGATGATGATGTTCATTCATAAATAATGATTTTAAAAATGTTAAATTGTATCTGTACTTAAACTTCGGCACGTCTTTTAATACCATCGAAAAGGAATCCAAAAAAACGAAGGAAATAAGACGTCGATATTATATAATTTAAGCAATATGAACAATATCTCACAACACTGATCAAGCGAACACATCATTATCTCTCAAGTAGCAACATATTGATGACATCCATGACCTCAGAACTCAAATGGGACGTCATACATTACTTTACAAGAATCATAAGTAACGTTTAGAGCCCCCGCAGACCACAGACTTTTTATCGGCCGATAGTTTAGTCGGGTTGGCCTGCTAGTACGCACACCGAGCCAACTAAACAGTTTAGTCGGTGATGAGTGCGCAAACTATCCAACAGTCTGCCGACTATTTGCTAGTTTCTAACCAACTGGTAAAAAGAGTGGTCGCACCGCACAATGAAAATTAATAAAACATTGCATATAAATGTTATTATTGCTCTCATACACCGGAGAAGGAAAATTAAAAAGCTCATTCCAATCAGGAACAATAGCTTCACAAATTTCCTCCCACAGTTTTCTCTTCACATTTACGTCAGAGTACTCTTTTAAGTTTTTCTTATAAAGTGCAGGGCGTTTTTCGACTTCCTCGATCAAAGTTACGATCGAAGATTCCGAAATAAGTGACTGAGAATTGGGCGACGCCATTTAACAAAACACGCGAGACCGACCATTCGCTGTCAAAGCTCGGAGCGAACTGAACTATCGGCTTAGTCAGCCGACTAAAAAATCGTCATGTGTGCGCGTGTGGTAGGGAGCCAATACTGATTATACGGTCGGCCGATAGTTTGCCGATAGTTTAGTTTGAATGGAATCGGGAAGCCCATCAAACTTGTTTATCGGCCGATACCAAATCGTCATAGTGTGCGCACTTACTTACATCTGCGTACTGATTAAGAGCCCGACCAAACTATCGGCCGATAAAAAGTCTGTGGTCTGCGGGGGCTCTTAATTTCTTAATTCGGCATCGGAAGCAATGTAGCGATTATTTTTTAACAGGCGTACCAGGCGAAATCCTCAATAAACCATGAAGTCTCAATACTTTAATCTGAGGACCAATAGTTGAGGACCATTGGTCCTCAAAATTATTTGGGCCACATACGCTTATTGAGTTAATAAACCAGAAACATAACTCTATTCTCAAATAGCCATATTATGTCACTCTAAAAGGCCCTAATTTCCCCTAACATCACTATCGAAGTTATCATAAACTCTCCAGCGAGTACAAAGCAATAATAAAATTTGTCACAGCCCAGCTAGACAAAAAGCGGAGCTTCGTCAATAGAAATAAAAGAGAGTGCACCCCGACTTGCAGCCGGGGCTGGAATGACGTCGCATGGTAACTAGCTGGCGTGAAGTTGTTTTTTTTTTACTTTTTTTTTTAAGAATGGAACATGGCACTGGCTGTTTTTCACGGCCTATGGTGGCTGGAATATTGTAATGGCACGAAAAAATATATTTGATAAGGCATTACGTTGGTATTTAATCATGTTGAATAACCAAGTTAGATATTAAGTCTGAAAAACAAAGTAAAACAATAATGTAATTGTTATGTTAAAAAGTAGGTTCATATGTATTTACTTTTTTGTATTCTAGCTCTATTTATTAATGGAATGTCACATTGAACCAGTACTCACTGCACCTACATTATTTTATGGAATAAACAATAGGTATAGTATAACGCCTATGTACTTAACATGTATTTGTACTGAACAATAGCAGTATTATAATTCATTAGAATATATTAACAGCTGGTAACAATGCAGGCCATTTGCTAACGCACTTGCTAGTGTGCTTATAAACAGACAAACAAACCAACAAATAGTAAGTGTACTTATCTGTAAAACTAAATTGAATAAAGATACGTTAATTGCTCTTAAAAACATGTTTCATAAATTACGGATAATAATAAGGGCATCTGAGGCGGATGACGGGGAGTAGCGACCCCGCGGGGCTATATATCCGAGTGCTCCAGGGAGAGTATACTGTCCCCCATCTCCGGCTTGCCGGAGTGAAGCATGACGGGGGATAGGTCTCCCGCCTCTTGGCTTGCCTTCACCGGCCGGTCAGAGTGGAGTCGCTAGAGCAATGCTCGGAGGGTGGGTGCCTCGTGGTAAGTGGCGAGTGGGCCGGTGATGCTGGACCCACAGGGAGCGCGTGATCTGCGTTTAAAGTCCGCCGAGGTATCCTCACCCTTCTCAGCCGCTCATGTACCTGTTGCCCTCTTGTTGCTTTTCAGTGACTGATTCCCGGGGGCCCAGTAAGTGAGTTGGCGAGTCTCCACCTGCCATTTTTACGTGTATTTATTACATTGTTATCGGCAGGTGCCATAGTTCCCATAGTCTTCCCATTCCTAGTCCACTAACATCCCATCACAATAGCCCAAGTAGTTTTCATCCATAGTTAGCAATAGTTTAGCACAGAACCGGGGATTGTCCTTGGGTACATTTCTATAGTGTATACAGGGATAATCGTCGGTTTTGTGTCACCATTACATTAAAGTTGTCTCAAAAGGGCTTCAGCGTGTTGGCTTCGGCCCCACGTTCGCCTCCCAAAAATCCGGGACTCTATAGTCCCGAGGTCTGGAAGAGACATACATTTATAATAATAATAATAAGCCCCGCAGGGCATCTGAGGCGGATGACGGGGAGTAGCGACCCCGCGGGGCTATATATCCGAGTGCTCCAGAGAGAGTATACTGTCCCCCATCTCCGGCTTGCCGGAGTGAAGCATGACGGGGGATAGGTCTCCCGCCTCTTGGCTTGCCTTCATCGGCCGGTCAGAGTGGAGTCGCTAGAGCAAGGTTAGTCCTGCTCGGAGGGTAGGTGCCTCGTGGTAAGTGGCGAGTGGGCCGGTGATGCTGGACCCACAGGGAGCGCGTGATCTGCGTTTAAAGTCCGCCGAGGTATCCTCACCCTTCTCAGCCGCTCATGTCCCTGTTGCCCTCTTGTTGCTTTTCAGTGACTGATTCCCGAGGGCCCAGTAAGTGAGTTGGCGAGTCTCCACCTGCCATTTTAACATGTATTTAATACATTGTCATCGGCAGGTGCCATAGTTCCCGTAGTTTCCCCATTCCTAGTCCATTAGCATCCCACCACAATAGCCCAAGTAGTTTTCATCCATAGTTAGCAATAGTTTAGCACAGAACCGGGGATTGTCCTTGGGTACATTTCTATAGTGTATACAGGGATAATCGTCGGTTTTGTGTCACCATTTCATTAAAGTTGTCTCAAAAGGGCTTCAGCGTGTTGGCTTCGGCCCCACGTTCGCCTCCCAAAAATCCGGGACTCTATAGTCCCGAGGTCTGGAAGAGACATACAAGATAATAATAAAATTTATTTATCCACAGTTACATACAGTTTGTTTGCCTTAAAATTAAGTAAGGTACATTTGTTAGGTGAAACTATATTGTAGTAGCAGACATTGCTTTCTTGGATCGGCGGTCCCCAAACTAGGCTAGGCCTGTATCTTGGGAGCCCGAGTTGCGGTTACATGAGTATTTTTGTCGTGTGCGGTATATATGTGGACAAAGATAGAATATAAAAAATTTAAACAAAACGTAAAAAATTTAGGAAAGTTAAACAAACTGGAGCTTCTTCTCAAAAAACTAAAAAAATGTCTAAAAATGTCTAAAATGTCTAAAAAGAAAATTAATTTTAAACAGCGAGATATTATCATTACGGATAATGATAATATCTCGCTGTTTAAAATTAATTTTCTTTCGTGATGTTGAATAAAAACTGCGCAACTGATTTTATAAATAATTTAATTAATCGACATCCTACTATTGAACTCTCGTGTTTTAATTGTGAAAATGAAGTATAAGATTACTTTTTAAATTACGAAAGTAAAATATGAGATATCTGCTTCCCGCGGTATCGAACATTTTCCAAGATTCACCAAACCTATCGTTTCATCAAAATTGTCACCCACTTATTTACAAATAATGTATTAAATTATTATAAGTACGAAAAATATTACGTTTTTTTCTCAAGTACCTATTTAAAAACCAAGGAATGTGTACCCGTCATCGCTACCAGCTACCTACCACAGCGGTGTAGGGATACGTGTGAAATAGGCCGACCCTCCCATTGTTGGTAAGCTTAGTTTTTGTTAGCACTGACCAGACATTGTAAAGGGCGGAACGGAATGTCCGACTATGGCGCCTTGTAAAACTAAGTTGTATGAAGTTATTGAGTTTTAATTTAAGATAAAGTTTTATCTGATTAACTCAGAAATGAGGTTTTAAATGGGTCACCAAAATACTGGCTGTCCCTAGTTTGTGACCCGCTGTTGAGCCTGTAAGTTTTTCTATTTCACATGAGTGTATGTTGAGCAATTTGCAAGCTAAATACTTGAAGAATTTTGACTTGATTTTGCGTAAAATATTATTTTTGGGTTAATATTAAGTTACAGAAGTCCTTTAAAAACAAATAAGGTATTATCATTCAATCTAAACATAGTTCGTGCGAGGTGACATAAATATGGAGAATATTAAAGATTCTCTAATGAATGCAATTTATTTTTAAATCACCCTAACGATATGTGAACATGGTCGTTAGTAATAAAACTAATAAACATTGTAACTCTATACATTTGATTGGTTTTAAATTTAAATTGCACCCAATAAATACGATTTTCTGTTTAAATTATTCGTTTTAAACTTTTGGCTAAGGTTACACGCGCTCTCATTAAAATTTCCAATAATTTTAAACAAACTGCAAACTTTTAGTCGGCCGATAGTTTTTTGGGCTCATAAATCAGTATGAAGATGAATGATAGTAGGCACATTACAAAGATCAAGTATTTTATAAGACCGCCTGAAAACGTTGTTTGGAATCAAGATTTTCTTTAAAAAAAATCGGGTCGGCCGACGGTTTAGTCTGCAGTCTGCTTCTCTTAACGTAATGTAAACATAATTTGAAAACTCCAACAAACGGTTATTTGAGCGAACAAATGATATAATGAACGGGGTTTCTCCAAAACAAACTTGTGTAAGGCCTAACTTATTGCAGTTACTTATGTAGATAGACATTTTCTTAACGTAATGGAGTGAATATACTAGTTTTTATAGCCAGACGATTTATTGTAGTAATATCCAGATTGTTACCTAAAGGAGAAATGAAATAAAGCGTTTTTATTTATCGGCGACGTTTTGTTATGAAACAGAAGTACTGTTTAGTTTTTTCGATATTTCTAGTTAAGTAAATGAAAGTAAGTATCTGCGATCGTAAGGTAAAGTCTAAAGCGCTTAAGTAAAAGAATTGCTAATGTCAAGTGTAAAAAATCTGTCTGAGCTGTGGAGTAAGTTTATGGTGGTTGATTTATCTTGAACAATGGAAGAATAAATTCATATCCAATCTAGTTCCACAAACAATATGAAAACATTTTGCGCAAGATTTGTAAGTGATCTCGCATGTATGATGGAGTAATCACCTAATCACAAGCCGCAGGCAGAAGCTGCCATTATGCTTATAAACTGATTTACCTTCGTTTACGTAATCATGTTCATTTGGAAACCAACGTCATTTACTAGCAATCTAACTGCCGGTCCCAATATAGTATCTGTCTTTTGATTTGCTTAAATACTAGAGACAGAATTTTGACATTCGCTTTATACAAGTAATGTCAAATTTCTGACAGATACAGATTACATAATATACACGTACATAGAATATTGGAAACGGCCGTAACTGTATGTATTAAACCAGGGTTACTAATTGCACAAAAAGTGGCCGTTACGAACGCACGCAATCTCAATTTTAAATTGGAATAGAATAAATATCTAATAGAAATAATTCTTAATTTGAATTAACACGCGCCATTAATGGGCGCCATTAAAAAACAATTGAATGCGAATATCTTAACATTTCGAACGATTCGAATGAGTATTTCGTCATTCGTAAAGATAAAAACAAGCGTCGAAGCTCATTCATGCTTATTGGGTAAACCTACCTACTGCCTGTGATTCATACAAGGCTGCCTACTCACCTTGATTGGATACTTACTACAACTACATGCCATATAGTATTAAGTATAACCTTCTTTATGTATTAAGTTCCAAGAATATTGTATCAAAGAGATCAAAACTGGCGAACTTCACAAGTTTGATTTTGATACTGCTATTTGACCAACTAAAGTGTAGCAAAAATAAGACTCAACGTATTTCAAGTTCAAGAATCTAGTTCAATCTTTTGACCTTCATAAGAGGACCCCTAGTTTAACACCCCATCAATAACCGCATGGTCGTTTGCGAGATAATACATACAGACAGACGCGATGCATGTATCGATACGGGCTTTTAATGTAATTAATAAACATATGGCCCCGTTTTTAGGTCATGCTTGCTTTTGCTCTTATTCTGTTTACGTTTCATTTTTTAAGTGCACCGAATTGATTACTTCTTTCAGTTTATTTGGAGCTGAAAATTTGAGTGATGTACTGAAGTATAACAACTGTACTTGTACAGGTTTCTTAATTGGTACCATCTTCAGCAGAAGCCAGACTAGATAATTACTTACAGACTTTGGGAACGAATTTCTTCGTAAATGTTAAGGACTTTGAAAAACTCTTGAGGTAGATGGAAATTTTTCCATGATATCTTTAATATCACACCTTAAGTACCTATTGCGCAAGTAAGCACATTTAAAAACAGACGCCATCTAATTAATGCTCATACTGTCGTAGACTAAAATATCATAAATGGTATATAAAATTAAATATGACCTTATGACCCATTTATCATCCAAAAGTCTAATAACCAAAAACTTGCTTACTCACTGACCCACACAATATATCAACATTACACAGTTTTGATCACTTTCCTAATTAAAGTAGCTGAACTATAGACCACGGCGTAATTGGCACGGAGTTAAAATGGCCGCTACGGGCTCCGGACAAATATTAGGGGTTAAAGTATGAAATTGCCGTTTTATTCTAGTAGGTTTTTGAATTGCCATAGAGTCTTCATGGTTTGAGGTTTTCGAATGGAACTTTTTTCACGTGGTTTCTGTGATGTTCTTCTTTTAAAAAATGTGAAACATTTGATTATCGATGTTCAATTGTTTTTGTTATTCAACTTGAACAAGAAAGATGGATACTGCGAAAATTTGAGTAATTTTTGAATATGAGTTCCGACGCGGGATTGAACGGCAGAAACAGCCCGCAATATCAATGCTGCATTTGAAGAGGTGTCTGCTAAAGAACGCGCCGTGCGATTTTGGATTAAACGCTTTCGTGGTGGAAACTTCGACTTGAAGAACGAGCCATGAGAAAGACCGCCTGACAGGTGATTAACGAGAAATTAAGAGAGACGGTGAACGCCGATCCTAGTCAAACTACCCAGATACCCAGCCGAACACCGAATAATGTTGAAAAAATTAGCAGTAAAACAGCCACGACTCATGAATCGACCTTCACCGCTATTGCTCCATGACAACGCGAGGCCTCATACAGCAAAATAAACCGTTTTAACTCTTCAGGAACTGCAGTTGGAAACTATTCGTCTTCCTCCATATTCGCCAGACCTTGCTCTAACGGACGACCATTTTTTTTGTGATTTGGACAATTATCTACGTCACAAGAAGTTTCTTCCCAGGAGGCAGAACAAAATTCTTTCACACTGTTTGTGCAGTCTAGATCCTCAGAGTTCTATCGTAAAGGCATAAATGACCTTCTTATTAGATGACCGCAATGTATAGATAATAATGGCAACTATTTTGATTAAATAAGTTTGTTAAAAATTTTTAAAAAATACAATTTAGGTTTTCAGTACAAATCGGCAATTTCATACTTTAACCCCTATTATTTGACCAACTGATGGGAACTAGATGCTGCCGGCAAAAGAAATGTTTGTTTTGTTATTGAACTAGAGAAAGTTATTAGGTAGTTCATTTAATGTTTAATTGGGTAGGATGTTACAGTTCTTTTTTGTCACATATGTCAAACATCGCCATGAACGTTGAAATAAAGCTAGTTGGGCCTTTAGTGAATCATGTAACAAGCTAGCTGTAAATAAAAAAAAGGACTGCTCTCAACGTTCCAATTTCAATTTGAATATTTCCATCTTTGGTGATCGACTTACTTTCATTGTTAAAAGTTATTTTCTTAAAGAGACACGTTCTGAATTTAAAACATGGTGCATCTATCCTGCATAATGCATGTGACTGGCAACCCCTTATACGCCTTTTAGTCTTAATGACCTTTAGAACAAACGAGACAGTCTATTCTTAGCTTATTATGGCCCACAGTCGTCTTAACGACGAGTATTTCGAACTGTTGTTTTCTAAATAAAAGAATAAGAAAGAAAGTTAATAAAAAACAATGTTTTAGTGTTGTCTAGATTTGTAACCCGAGGACTGATCGGATTGTTATTAATACTGGGTTATTTATTTAGTTGCTTCGAATTGGTTTATTTTGATATTTGGTCACAAAGAGCGTCTAACTTCTTTCTCGATGAGTTTTTTTTTTCATATCAGGGATTGCCTTCATTTTGGGTTTGAATCATAGTTAATAAACACAACTGTAAGGAAGATGCACAAAAATGCCACGAAACCACTCTCAGAGTTTTTTATTTCGTATAATCACACAATCAAGATAAAAATAATAAGACAATCTTATCATCGCAAACTAGCAAATAATTTTGGCACACCCTGCTATCACGTGGCCATAAAAACACATTGTCAAAGTATGAATCATTCCTCTTTTGTTTCTGAGAATTCAACAATGAAACCAAATGACAGGACAATTTTCTATTCAGTTTAATTGCAAAAAAACTCTCGATTTTGTAACAAAAATGCGTGTGACCAACCTCTGTAAACACATGGTGCATTTCATAACCGTTCAACAAATATTTAACTGTGTAAACGAGAACAATAACAATGTACACTAATTCACTTTACACAAATGTACGATCCAAAACATCTGTGGCCGATATAAATTACGAGATTATCCATTTTGTTACCTCTAATTTTATAATTTGTTATAAAAGTGTAATGATTGTAACAGCTGTGAGTAAGCATCGTATTACTCCATTAAAATTGCAGAATACCATCCAACACCCGTTGCAAATTTTCTATATCTATCGTTCATTCGCTTAAGAAACAACATTTTGACACTAGCCCCATATAATCCTCCGAGCCTTTTTTCCCAACTATGTTGGGGTCGGCTTCCAGTCTACCCGGATGTAGCCGAGTACCAGTGCTTTACAAGGAGCGACTGCCCTATCTGACCCCCTCAACCCAGTTACCCGGGCAACACAATACCCCTTGGCTAGACTGTCGTCAGACTTATTGGCTTCTGACTACCCGTAAAGACTGCCAAGGATGTTCAATGATAGCCGGGACCTACGGTTTAATGTGCCGTCCGAAACACAGACATTGGTGTCTAAGATATAGGTACTTAGAAAGTACACTAGTCCCATACAAAATGTCAAATCTCTAGTAGGCAAAACAGTAGATAGATAAAATATTGGGGACAGGCGTAAGACAAAGTAAGAAAAAGTGTAAAATAGTCATGTCAATAAATCATACAAATTATGAATCTTTTAGTCACCGCATCTGCTTCGCATCTGTCGTCTGTATGACGGACGACTCAACTCATTCATGATTTCATAATAATAAACAGTCCAAGTCCTGTTATGTAAAAATATTCCACATGCTAATAGTATGACGAATTTCGACTGGCATTTACATTATTTCAAGTATAGAGACAGGTCTAGTTTTTTATGGAATATCATTGAAATAGTTACATGTTTAACTAAGTGATATTTAAATAACTTACCTACCTGTAACCCAGATTTTTTGCACAATTTTATCTTGAGTTTTGTCACTATGTGGATTTGCTATTACTGCACAAGGATGTGAAAGGGACGGAACTAGTAGTTAACGGATGTCTACCATCCTTATCTTTAAATGGCATTATGCGTCATCCCTTGAAAGAGAAACAGCACGAGCAAAGAAAGAACACGTGTTGTTAACAATAAGTTTAAGAGTACGCATACACTACAAACTTAGCCGGCCGATAGTTGGTTTAGGCGCTTGGAAATAAAAGTATACACGTAACAACGATCATGTATTTGTCCGGTATCAGACCAACTAAAAACTTTAATTGACGATTAAAAAAACGATCTCTGTGTCAGTGTGCGCGGCTACGTCAAACAAACTAAAAGACAAAACAGCATGGTAACTATTGATGCTTAGCATGTCGTTCCATTATATTGCAATGATAGTCTATTACGCAATCAAGCTAAAGAGTATTGAATGGCAAATAGATTTTAAACTTTAAACGGTAAAGTGTACGTCAATGAAATCAACGTGGATCTTGATAAGGAAATCATTGAATATCAGCTGTAGATGATGAACTTCACTCCGTCACTATATGGGTGTATAATGTAAATGATCGTCTTGCTACATGTATAAAAAGAAGGTTATATAAGAGACTTTATTCTTAACTTCTTTCTGTAGTCAACCTAATGTAAATGTTGACCTTGTTCGGATATTAACTAGGTATACTTAAATACTTATATTGAACGCCTTGGATGGATTTAGAGGATGAAGACCCATAAAATCTTTTAACGGTCAGTAAGATCTAAAGCGTATTTTTATTAACTCAATTAGGAAGCGGACAATTTCGCCAATTTACTGTAGACTAAACTTATGAGCCTGATTGCGTTGGAGACATTCCAAAGTTCAAGACCATTCCAAAGGGAATGTAATACATACCCGTAAGATGGCGAACAGTAAAATCTTAAAGAATGCTAGTCAAATTGTGGTTCTTAATGAGCAAAATTTCTTTGAAGATTTTGCGGAAGTGAAACCAGAAATCCTTTTGAATCTGCAAATTAGAAACATACATCGTGAAAGTGTGTTTTATCCCACGAGAGTGCCAAAAAAAACAAGACATAAAAGATGCCCAGACAAACAAAATATGTACCGTCAAAAACAAGTCAACAAAATCGTCACCAACAGACAAGTGACACAAATTCTAATAGACGTAGTACACAATCACGACACGCCATCCAAACAGTTGACACTGCGAACTTACAACGCAGGCCGTACCAATTGTATCAAAATGCAAATTGCTCCCAACTATTTAGTTAGGGCTAGCGCGCATTGGTGCTGCTCCCAAACTTGACGCTGCTGCCAAGATAAAAGTTGGTGCTTCGAGATTTAGGGGTTAAGGAGATTCTGATTTGGTTTCGTATTTAATATGTTTGTTTTATTTTGTGTTAATATGTCTGCATATTATTTAACAAAATTCAAGTTCATGTTATCTGCTTGAAAGCCCTTATGCATTTTTGCAATATGAATGTCAAAAAGAAGTAGTAGTAAGTGATGAAAATAATGTAAGTACGTTATCGCGCTTATTCCAGGAGCTACCGAAAATGATTTCAGTGTTCGATTTATCCCATTTCTTGAGAAAGGCTACATATGCTCAAGAATTTTAATTTCGCTATAAAACCGTTGGTAGAAGCGAAATTAGAGGTATATTACCATTGCTCTATATTTAACAGTCAAAAACCAAGCCCCAACTCGCGCCATCACTATATCAAAAACGGAACATATAGTCCTGTGGCCATGCCCTCACCCAGCGGCATCCTACAACGCAATACGGGTCTTAACTAACCGCATCCGTCTTGTCTAGCTCAATGTTTCACACAAGGACTCCTTGTCTCCAGCTAATGGAATGGTTTTTTTACTAACAATAAACTTTTATTTTTGCTGCAAAGTAAGATGTGAGGAAAGTGGATTTGTTTTAGAAGACAGTGCAGTTTGCTTTCAGCTGTAATGTCCTAATCCGTGTATTTTACATCTGGTTGAGTAATTGTGTATATAGGATCCAACGACATGATTCACGCTTAATGATACTAAATTTTCGCCATGTCTGCTCCGTGATCCTCTTTAAAAACACTAACAACTCCTTCTCAATCTAATTGTTAAACCATAAAATCAACTACAGCTCCGTTGAACCGTCGTTGCAAGTATAATCTCCGTTAAAATTCAAGTTCTTGCTCCACTTAGCTTGGATCAGCTTGGATCGCCGCCTTCGCTGGGATCTTGAAGATTTAAAACGTTAAGGCTTACATCAAATATCACTGGTTGAATATTAGTCCTGGAATTTCTTGGCTGAAGCCAGTTTAGCTTCTCGGAAGATGCTCCCACATTGTTTTATTCAGGATTCCGTTAATACCGTAGCTTAGTTGTTATGTGCAAATGAATTGCGCTTTCTTTAGCTAAGCATTGGTTAGTAGTAATGATTGGTTGTAGAACAGTTTTTGTGGTAAGTACATGAATTTTTCAGTAATTACTGATTAGCGTCTAATTAACATTTAGAATGAAGAGTGTGTAACCGAGAGTGTAAATATGCTTCTATGTCAGGATTTCTTTTTACATCTACTTTTGTGACCAAATTCTTGATCAACTGTATTTTTAAAGCATTGTAAGCTTTCTGCTGCATTGCTAATTTCAAAATAAAAATTGCTAGGATCCCATTTACTCCACAATTATATACTTACTGTAGATATGTACATCTGTTGATAGGGCTCCTAGACAAATAACTAGCTCCACTAGATCCAATTACGCGAAGTGTTGAAGTCCTGTTTAAATACATAAAGTTGTAGTGAGAAATGTGGTCACGGTTTTGGATCTAAGAGAGATAATCTTGGAATGTTGTACAACATCTCGAGACAGGGAAACGACAAGATAACGATGATCGAATGCTGTGTAAAATTGATATTTATTGAAACGTGTTACTGGCAGCTGATAGGTGAATTGTGAAATTCTCTTTTTTTTTCGTTGTAATATAATATTATGCCTTGCATTTTGTATTGAATAAATATTTCTGCTTATTATAAATTTATGAAGAATTAAAGGGGATGCTTCAAGTAGCCGCACCGGCAATTTTGAGTTGACCACAACTTTAATTTCCTAAAGAAACATTGTTCTATGGTATATAAAAATAGTCTCGAATTTTTGAACGCCGAAGCGTACACTTTAGTGAATATTATTACTTTCAGGAAATGGTGACACATTATTACTAAACTTAAGCATCATTTAAAGGTGCTTCAAAAATCTCAGTTTTATCACCCTCAATATGAACAGATTTCATTACTCATTAACTTAAGCACACAAACAGACATGTTCGACTCTACTAAGAATCGATAGTACCGCAGTTTTATGGACACCATTAATTATGCATGCGACGGGGCTCGGTAATGAGCATCCCATGCTACCGTATGCCATGCATGGACGTCACTAAACCCGGGTCGTCGTTGTGACGTCACTAAACCCGGGTCGTTGTGACGTCACTAAACCCGGGTCATTCGTGGATAATCGCACTGCTGTTTACTGTTATCATTAGGATGAACTAAAATTAATCAGCTATTGATGGGAAGGTAATAAAGCGAGTTAATGGTAGTTTAATCACGTTTATGAATGTAGGTGTTAGAAGATAGATGGAAAATGCATAGGTTTGCTTAGGAACTGATAAAAGTGTGGTAATTGTATGGTTCCAATGACACAATTGTAGAAATTGGTATCTATAAAATAAATATGTAAAAGTTGCTGAAGAATTAAGTTTTCCTAACCTTGTGTGTATTTGAAAGCAATAATCCCCCCTTCCATTGCAATAATATTGCATTTGATATTTGCTTAATTATTTAAATAAATAAGCAAGACCTTTGATGCAATTCGTTAAGAATAATAAATGTCGAATAAATTAAGATCGTCGCGAACATTCCTATTCGCTGTTTAGACTACCGTGTTATGCAAAAACATGGCGCCGCCATACCAAATTAGGCATCTAGAAATACCTATTTAAATTCATTCATAATGAATTAAATATATAAATATTTATCGATTCATTCATTGTCAGTGAATTAATGAAAATTTTTATCACGCTTCTTGAATAAAAATTACTTAAAATTATTTAATTATGTATGACACATAAAAAATTGGCGAAGGCTTAATGGCTTTGCTCTGTCTTAAAGGATTTATTTATAGGATATTTAATATTTATGATTATTTTTCCAAAATATATGCCACTTTTATAAAGGTTACATTTGTTAACGCTGTCAATTAATGGCATATTAAAATAATTGATTTCATTAATTTGAATATTGATGCGCATTTACAAATGTACACTTAAAATTTATTTATTTTTCTTACGAAAAATTCTTGAAATGAGCTTATTACAAAGAGGCATTAAATAAATAATGTAGATTTTCTATTCTAATGAGTTTATTTTTGGGCATTTTATTATGCATAGACATTTTTTAAATGTAATAAAATGAAACAGTGAATGGAATTCTTAAATATTCAGAGGCCATTTATTAACCCTACCTAATGGATCGTCTCATTATTATTAGGTAGACAAGACATAGCGCCAACGTATAGAAATTATTACTTAATTTATAACAAGCATTTTTTATTCTAACCAGGAACCAGCCATACCAGAATCAAACGGTTTCCCAAAATAGCAATCATAGTTTGCTTGTTCATTCGATTACTAATATTCGATCGTTAATCAGTCTAGCATTCAGCCCTGGGAATATTACCTAAACCCCGTCGTCTGTAGCATCCGATGTAATCAATCATCGAACGACCCACGATGCCCCTGGTGCCATAGATTATTAACTAAATGGAGGGTTAAATTCGAAAATGAACTGCGCAAGCGAGAGGATTTAGTCCTAGAGACCACGGGATATGAATGCACATCGGTGTCCATAGTTCAAATATGGCGTTTGATGAAATTTTTCTATGGACGCATGCATTTAGGTAAGATCGATATTAAGGATCAACTAGGCTGCTGAAAGTAACTCTAGTCATGTTACCTAAAAAAGAGAGGAAAGTGAGATAGGAAATTACTAGATAATTCTCTGATACTCCGTGGACTGGACTCCAAGCGAGAGGGAGTGTCAGACTATTGCTGACTAAGACTCACCTCTGCTCCTTCTGGAACCCTTTGTAAATCCAATATGGTGTGAGTGGCAGGTCTATGAATACTCCACGCCTCTATTTTCCTTATACCTCCAAACAGCAAGACGCATATTAATGAACATTTAATATGTACAGATGGACAATTAGATTTATACAGGCGTCTCCCTTCCTGACAACAATTTATTATACTCGTGACTTGAATACGAGACTCATTGCCAATGTCATGATCTAACAATAGTAGTTAATTGTTTTATGATTATCGTTTAATTATTCATTAGTGGAGAGCCACTTGTTTGTTCGATATCGCTTTGTTATTGATAGTTAACATCTGTAGAGTTATGTGGTGTTTGATATGATAGATAGGCGATTTGGATGTCCTTTTCTGTATCTATCAAAATTTGTTTCATTTACTATTATGTCAGTCTAGCTAAATGGACGATTATTATTAATCGAGCCTCTAAAATCGATTCAGTTTTATTCCTTAAAGTGTCTTATTCCGGTTTCCATTCAGAATTATTATGACACAGGTCACAGGTATAGTTAAGCTATGAAATAGTTGACAACAAAAACTTATACCGACATATAATAAAACGTGCTTTAAAAAAGTACCAGCTTTTGTACCACCGTCCCGAACAAAATCAGTGGACTAAAGCTATTACTAAAGCGGGTACTTCTTTATACCACGTTTTATAATAAGGTGGCTAATATTTATTTTTCTATCCCGTATGGAATCGGATGTGCAGAATCAACTGTAGATACATATTTTATTATTCACAATCTTCAAAAACAAAGTTTTAATGTTCATCGCTTGCGTCATTTTCTTTGAATGGCAGAGCTGCTACTTAGAATTCTAATTTGCAGACAGAAAAAACCCCATAACTATACTAGGATCTTTCCTCGTATTGATTGATCAGTGGTCGTATCTCTATATTATCAACTAAAGTACTAATTTTGTCTTATGACTGTAGTTACCGTAAGTTGGATTTAACTATGACCGAACCATAGCCGGAGCCAGTCACCTTCAGACAGCCACAACAAAAATAGCTCCTTAATTAAGAAATATAAACTCTTTGTAGACTTATCGTTTCTAAGAGAAACTATCAACTTTGATTGTTATAGTTTCAAGCATTAAATCTAAGAATAGAAAAGTTCTTAATTAAAAACAATTTTTACTTCAAACTTCTTGAAAAGTTTTGACTATTAAATTGTTTTGCTGTTACTAAACAATTTAATTCGATATCACAAAAGTCTAGACAAAAATATCAAACACTCGTAAATTGAATAGACCATATAAGGAGTTCCTTGACACTAGGAAGCAAGAACTATTGTCAATTTAAATTCTCTTTACCTAATACGGGTCTCACATACTAATAATCTTGACATTCGATACTTATCTGATGGATCGTTAATCGATTTATCATTGAATCGATTTACTGCGACTATCGAGTTCTAGTTTGTATTCAAACACTAGTCTAGTAATCTAAGCTGGATGCGAATCTCAACCTTATTGCTTTAAGATAAGACATACTTTAAGTAATCCAGTATTTGTGCCAGTATTCAAACATGACTGAAATTCGAACTGTGCTGTTGAAGTGTGAATCCGAAACATCGATTTTATGGTATTGTTACATGAGGATTGTAAGGTTCTCATCCTATTCCCTTGCCTCCTAGAAGGACAGTAATCTGACACATTCAGTAGTGTTTGAAAATCGACCAACCATCTTTTGAGTGACCACCTTTCTGCCAGCGGTTTCACCCGCATCCCGTGGGAACTACTTCCCGTCCCGGGATAAAAAGTATTAAAAGCCTATAGCCTTCCTCGATAAATGGGCTATCTAACACTGAAAGAATTTTTCAAATCGGTCCAGTAGTTCTTGAGATTAGCGCGTTCAAACAAACAAACAAACAAACAAACTCTTCAGCTTTATAATATTAGTATAGATGATAAATTATGACGACTTAATTACAACTTATGAGCTCCTTGAAAATGTTACAATTCTAGTTTCCCGATCAGTATTCTGTTTCCTCGTAAAGTAGAGGTGACGATAACACAAATCTATTTAAGACCGCTTCCTCTATGAGATGAAAGCGCTAAGTAGTTTATGGGCTCGCCCAACGGAAACTGCGTGTTAATTGCAGTACCTACGCCTACCTACACCGTGCGAATTTATAATTTTCCCTTACAATATTAGAATTTCCAGCGTCTATTGGAAATATTTGATGAAATAATTTCCTGTCTGATGCCAGATGGCAACCATCTTGGTAATGTGACGACTAAATTATGGAGCGTTCTAATTTCGAAATACGAATTTTCTTTTTCATTTGATTTTTTTTTATTGCAAAAAATAAGAAGGTTGGTAAAATGAGATTGTATATTGTGTATATTTATTTTTATATTTTGGTTTGACGATTGTATCTGCGACATAGATTGCTATTTTTAACTGATTAATCAATCCATTAAATACGTAATTAAGAAGGTACTTACAATAGTTACAATACAAGTTTAAGTGGTAATACATTAGCTGTTATGATTACTTTGATGTGCACTTCAAAGAAAGTTATGCTGAGTGAAGGAACGTGCGCATTCATAAACGTATCTTTCTACAAATGAATCATTATTAAATTGTTTGCGTTTTATGATATGCATAAGTGACAACATCAATTAGTAAAAGAATATTTAATAAATGTGTGTTTAATATGTAATCTAAGTGGATATTAAAATATGTGCATTTATTTGGTTTTAATTATCTTTGGTTTAATTTAATCTCAGATACAAAAAGTGTGACCTTTAGTACTCTCAGTTACGGTACCTAATTGAAAATACCTTAATTTCCTTATTTGGTATGTTTTACTATATTTTGAGTACCTACTTACAGATTGCACACTTTTTATCTTTCAAAATTTTAGACAAGATTTCATCAAACTGCTGGATAGGTTAACCTATTTGTCATTAACGGGCTGTATAAAACTAAAAGGATTTTTCAAAGCGATCCAGTAGCAAACAAACTCTTCAACTTTAGAATATTATGAGCTTATTATTTCAAATACCAAATTCTAAGACAGACAAACCAGGTTAAAGCGAAGGCCTGATTAATATTGCAGATGTTTATCGATTTTAACCCACTACCCAGCAGCGGCCGTTTCTATATTCCATCCATCTATTGTTTTTCTTACTACAGATAGATGTTAGTGTGTGGTGGCCTAGTGGGTAAAGAACCAACCTCTCAAGTTTGAGTGTGCGGGTTCGATTCCAGGTCAGGCAAGTATCAATACAACTTTTCTAAGTTTGTATGTAGGTACTTTCTTCTTCTTCTACTGAGACACCAATGACTGTGTTTCGGATGGCACGTTAAACTGTAGGTCTCGGCTGCCATTGAACATCCTTGGCAGTCGTTACGGGTAGTCACTAGTCAGAAGCCAGTAAGTCTGATACCAGTCTAAGCAAGAGGTATTAGGTAACTGGGTTGAGGAGGTCGGATAGGCAGTTGCTCCTTGTAAAGCGCTGGTACTCAGATGAATCTGGTTAGACTAGAAGCCGACCCCAACATAGTTGGGAAAATGGTCGGAGGATGAGGATGCGGTGTTTGATATAACTTGTATGGGGCTTATGTCAAAATTCTATCCCTGGTAAGCAAATTAATCTATAGATGGAATATAGGAAGCGTAAGGGTGATGCAAAAGTGATTACATAACCCTTCCTCAACTAATATCCGTTTATTACAAGTAAGATGGGATCGGGTACAAAATTGTCATTTCAATAACGAAGTTTTGACTTTATTTCACGGTAGGGATACGGTTGATGGGATGTGTTAATATTGAGATTGATTGATCAAGAATATTAAGTTATTACAGATAGAATTTGTTTTGTTATAATTTTGACACAAACTGGAAAAAAATCTTTCAATTATTGTTGTAGCATAGACAAAATTTAAAGTAATGTGCAATTGCTATTTCATAATTATTCATATTATAAAAAAAAAACATTTCCCAGTTTTCCTTCGCTGAAAAAAAAACATTTTAGCCCGAAAATAATAACACGTATCAAATAGAATATTGTCCGTTATGGACAATAATACATTTTTTGTGTAGCAGATAACTCAATTGGTTCAATTTTCGCCTGCAGGCAGATAATTAAATTTGAGCAACACACCCAATGATTTCGAGAAACAAATTTAAAATGGCGGACACGAATAAAACAATTTTGAGGTGAACAACCTTTTGACAAAATAGATTTTAGGCAACCGACTTGGCTACATTATGTCGACTGAGAATATTCGATTAATTTGTAAAGTTTCAAATATGAGTTTCAGATTTAATAACAATGTTAATGACTTATTTCGTAGTGGCATTAAATTCCCGAGAGTATTATTCTATAACCAGCCCAAGATAAAATTCGCTTTACATTGTATTGTTTCAAAGACCGATCTATCCCGAATTTTTGGCATTATTGGCATAAGTAACTAATTTATTTATACTAGAATACATTGTCAAAAATATTCGGAAAGCCAACCAAAACCAGGCACAGTTTTTAAAAGCAAAGGCGTTGACTGGCGATTAACCTGTCGCGAGTACAAATCCGATCGGATCCAAACTAGTAATTGGATAATGCTCTTTAGTCGATTTCAAGGTTCGCTGCCGAGCGCTGCATGCAGCCAACACGGAATTCTTACGTAAGACGGAACGTTAGAGTATTGGTAAATTAAGGGCTTTGGCCGATTCTGCTAAATATTTCTACAGTAGTTTTCTGATTAATAAAAGCATTAATTAAAACATGACAACTATTCGTATAAAAAATTATAAAGACAGTATCATAAAAGTACACGGTCTGAATGTAATCGTTATGGGCGATTCTCTGTAAGCTCGTAATCGGCTGTCCGGACCGATTTTTTCAATAAATAGTTTAATTCTTATTTAAAAAATCACATTTTATGAAACTTTAACCCTGAAGCTTCACGGGCCCTTGGTTTTTATAACCATAATTACTTTAATTTTTTTTCTATACGTTTTAGAAGCTCGAAAAATACAGTCCCCTGGCTGTCCCTTTCACTGCATTCACACCTAGAAATGCGATTTCCGAAAAACTTGATGAAACTACATTCACTTGGCAGTTAATATCACAAACAAAAATAATGAAATTATATTATTTTCGTAAAACAAGCACTCATTACAACTTTATTCATTTTAATAAACGCCTGTAAACTTTGTCCTGAGAATTTTAATACAGTCCCCTGCCAAAAATTTAAATCAATATTTAAAAAAAACTATAATATTTTACAATCGTTTTATTAGTGCAACGAAATGCAATTGTTGTGAAGTTGGCAAACTTATCAAATGCGGTAACGATACGCCATTCTGTTTAGTGTTAGAGCGTCATTTGTGAGGAGAACAAGCGTTTGGGCCGCTACCACACACAGGCCTCTGGTAAATAATTGTATGTAATTTAATTACTTAAATTATCTCTATTTATAGTTAATTGTTACATTATTTGTGCCTTAATTGATCGGTAGGTTCTTAAAAAACTATAAGACATCGGTTTCATAAATATTGTGAAATCTAACTGAAATACACAGTCCTCTGGCAACAGTCCTTTGCCAAAAAACGCAACAGGGGACTGTTTAACAAAACAGGGGACTGTGTATTCTGCGTATTGGTTTAATAGTTTTCATGAATTGTTTGTGTAAATTTATTCGCTAGTCTCTTTTATTAATTTAAGAATCAAACTATCATTGCAGCGCATTATTTTTTTCCTTTATGAACTTGAATTATATTACACAGGCTGATCGAACGCACGTGATATGGCTCCTAAAAAGAAGAAGCTTTCCCGAGAGGAATTACTACAAAAAAAGAGAGAAGCAGAGCTGTAAGAGCGACTGCCCTATCTGACCTCCACAACTCAGTTACCCGTACAACCGACTTTTTTTAACGACGCTAAAAATCATCAAATGACCCCTCCCGCTGCGGGTCAGAAGCGGTGAGGGAGTGTCAGACTTTTACTGACTAAAAATCCGTCGTGTTCCGTCGTAGGCCTTTAATGTACCAGGGCCGTGGTAACTCTTTCGTACAGTCCCACAGCCCGAGCGGCCCTATGCCCTGCTGGGCCTCGCTAGGGTTGCTGACATCAACTTGAGGAGCGCGTGGAACTACGCACGCCACCGACACGGGTCTGTTGTCTAAAAAGACGCAGGAACGATGAACCATTTGAACTCATCGCCCACAGACCCACGCCTACGGTGGCCGGGAGTCGTCTCGCGCAACCCGGCGCCCGTGGTGACTACCTGGTCCAGCCGGGATGAGAGATGCGAACTCTCTGTCGTTCCGCCGCCTACTTCTCGAGCATGACTGCTTCGCAGAAGGAGGCGACGGCATCCCATTCCTCTCGCCCCGGACCATGGCATGAACCAGGGCCGGACGCCCTCGACGAGAATCCGGCGGTGTCCTTCCCATGCAGGGCACTCCTGGACTGTAAGGTCCACCGTGTCCTCGAAACTGTCCGCACAGTGGTGACACCCGGGCGCCACCTCACGACCGTTTCGATACTTCCCAAAACAACCGTGTCCGGTGAGGACCTGCGTCATGCGGTAAATGAGGGCGCTGTGACTCCTCCCGAGCCACTCCTCAAAGAGGTCCCCACTATGGTGGCGTGCCCTAACCCTGTACCCCTTACTTCGACTGGTGTTAGACTTACTGGCTTCTGACTACCCGTAACGACTGCCAAGGATGTTCAATAACAGCCGAGACCTACAGTCTAACGTGCCATCCGAAACACAGTCTCTGGTGAAAGTACAAACAGAAAAGTTGCATTGGTACTTGCCTGACCTGGAATCGAAGCCGCGCCCTTATAATTGACAAGTTGGTTCTTTACCCACGAGGTCCACCACGACTTTTTCACCGGCGACGTCATTGGTAAGCAGTTGAAAGAAATGGGTTATCAAACCAAACGCTCAAAATGGCGAAACACGTCTTTGTATAGTTCACAGCCACATAGACATGAAGCTCAGCGCTCTTCATACTGCTAACATATTAACTTACAACAATCACCAGGAGTTGCTGGAAGATCTATGTTGCGACGTATCTAGATCTATGTCGTGTCATGCTTGCGGTAATAAAAACCCGAAATATATGGCTGTTGATCATAGAAAAGTCATAAAATGTGGGTTTCTGTTCACATTCAAAACAGTCCCCTGATGCCTCAAACAGTCCCCTGTCATGACTTTTTGGAAAATCGCTAATAACTCGGAAAATAGGTACAAATTCAGTGGGCCTCCTTGTCTAACTAAATAAATAGTTAATTTTCTTTGGCATAGGACTAGGTTTTTTGTCAAATTTAAAAAAAAATTGCCAGGACAGAAATTGTATGGAGCTGAACGAGCTTACAGAGAATCGCCCTTATACTGATCTAGACAATTTGCGAAAGCCGAGTTACAGCCATATTTTTGATAGCGCCATTGAAACACAGCAAAAAAATCTACTCCACATATTATAATATTACGTAATACCACTTTAATGGCTGCCGAAAAAAAAATACAAGTGTATCTATTTATAAAAAAACTAGCTTCCGCCCGCGGCTTCGCACGCGTAGAGTTCGGACATCGAGTTTCCAGAATTTTTTTTGCTATAAACCTCACGGAGCCCAAGACCTTTCCAACGAATGCAAAACCGTGGAAATCGGTTCGTGCATTCTAAGGTTATAGCGTCAGGGAGGAAAACCCGACTTATTTTTATATAATAGATCTGCCTTAGGCCTACCTCAAAAAGTATACACGCTAGAAAATTGTTCTCGAGTTTATTAACCCTCAAATTGTCAATAGTATATTTTTATATCGTGTCCGACTTGGCTCGACAGTTACGGACGTCATACAAACTATGTGTTTGTAGTACAATCGATATTTAAGTAATTGGACCGCTGGCATTTAGTTTTTGTGTCACTTCGGATTGTTATAATTCTGAAGGTCTGCGTTTTCTGTGGAGTTCTCAATGTTAGGGAATGCAGCGGTGTCTAATTCCGTTGTACCTAAAACTGGAGATGCGTTCTGTATACAAGTATCTTTTCATTTATTTTGAAAGAGAAATTCTTAAAAAACAACAATGGAACTTTTGTGTTTGTTAAATAAAATCAAAAAGTATTGAAAAAAATCCCAAAAATTATGATTGAGTTAACCAATTCCCCCTGCGTAATTCCTGCTGATTTCACAGAATCTTCGTCCTTACCATTACAGGCATAACCAACCGCTGTAGAAGAAAGGTCCCAAATATAATGAACTGCGTAATAAACCTAATCAAGCGTCAAACGCTGTCGCGCGTGAATTAAGCCGTTAACGGGAAACCATGGAGAACAAAATGACTAGCGGAGGTGTCAGAACGCAAATGACCTTACTACAAAAACTTTAGCAACTGTTTTACACTTGTCTAAAAAAAATTGGCTCCAAAATGAACCATATGTCAACGTCATAATTTGTCATTTTTTTAGACAAGTCTTAAACTGACGTTAAAACGTTTTTGTGGTAAGACGGAAAATGTCCTAAGAAATTAGCGCGCCGAAATTCGGGTGTTCGGGGAACGAGGAACGTTACTAGCACCGCCCTTACACGCCTTCATTCGAATACACCCATTATATTCAAAATAACCAATAAATTACCAATCAATCAAGATCAATCTTAGACAGATTGGTTTTGATTTGACAAGGAACCCGAATATCTCCTTAGTTCTAGTAACTGATCACGCCTACCGCACGTTACCGTGACCTACAAGAAAGCGCCTGACCTACCTTCCTTATGGCATCTCCGCTATCTTTCCTCTCTCCGTGCCCGAGACCGCCAGTAATGTTGGTGACGAGCATAATTACCACAACTAGGCGTTATGCGCAGATTTTAATTGCATCTAACGCAGAACGTTAATTAACGTTATCAAAATTTCGCAACATTATGATTATGGGGGATTTTAATTGTTTTATTACGTAGAAGGGATTTGTGGATTAAGTTTTTAAGGAGATACGATTAGTCGCATTGAGGTTTGATTTTTTTGATTGTCTTTATTACAGCGTGACAAAATAAGCATTCCCAGCATTCTGCTTTTCTATCTAAAGATTCCTCAATACCCGTGCATAAATTGCAGACAAAGGCTGTTTCGTTTTGACTCCAGGCGATCTACAAATAAATTCGTCGTCAACACAAATATCCCCAGCTTTTACCTTTCCCATCATAAACAATAGCATCAGCAATTGAACACCCTAATTACTGTTTAATCCTGTGACTAATATTACCAAGTAATTACCCAAGTTTACAACGTATGTGCAAACTACATTTTAACCTCCGAAATCTGTGCACTGTGCAGTAATGACCCGGTGTTTTGCGCTGCACAGTGGTGCGTTGCACAGTCATTTGTCAACGTCACTTCGCTCCACAGATATTAATGGAAATTTAGTGTCAACCGAACGCCTTTGTGTCTTAATTACTGGCGATTGTTTCATTATTGATTTTTACCTTCGGCACGCGACGAATCATTTATTGTGAAAGTCGGCCATTAAGCATATTTTAATTTGTTTGGATTGCTGTTGATCGCAGTGCTTATTGATCGACACTGAGTATTTAATCGAATATCGAAATAAAAAATAAGCAAATTGTCATTCGAATTTGTTGCTTTTGAACGTAATGACTGGAATGTCGACCAGCATGTTTAACGCTGTATTTTGATATACCTATGGCATGTAATTAAGTACATGCACGTTAATTAAGTATGGACAGTAAAACACATTTAATGAGCTGCAGTAATCGATTTCATAGGTGTTAAATGACGCTTGTCAGTTCACTCATATTGTGCAAACCGCACCCCGTAATGTCATGTAATGGACGTCCACAATGATGGATGTTTGTACGTACACTTACATAGTCTCCGCACTGAAAAATGCGCGCCAATGAACACAAAAAATTATAATTACTGTCATTATAGCTTCTTAGAATGTTCTAGCAATGTTCCACTCGATTTCCCGCTAATTATCCTACATCGTTAAATCGATGTGGCCATTTTGGACTAAGTTTTATTACGGCCGTAAGATTTCATTCTTAATTTATAAAGTTATTGACAGTGACTAGTAGATTATGCGCTTAAAGAGCTAACATAAAAAGCATTAAAAATGCAACTAATACCACATTTTTATATGCTGTATGTCTCTTCCGAATTCTAACCAAAAATGTTAAAATAATCGAATCCTCAAGCGGACCAACTTTCATAATCAAACATGTTAAATCTATGCCCAATGGTCACTAAATAGGTTGCACATAATTAATACCATAAATACTAATGGCCTTACTACAAAAACTTTAAACCCTGTTTTACACTTGTCTAATAAAATTTTGGCTGCAAAATGAACCATATGTCAACGTCATAATTTGACATTTTTTTAGACAAGGCATAAACTGACGTTTAAATGTTTTTGTGGTAAGACGGTAAACCTCTATGCTCTGTAACTATAATAGCAGGCGTTTGTAACGTCGGTATAGCGTGCAGCATAGATTAGGTGACATCATTATTAGGTGGCCAGCATGTGGGCCAATGGTTATAGCACAGTCGGTACTTAAGACCATTATGCAGAAAGCAGCAATATTGTCTGCAGCGTCGAGTGCGTTTAATGTTCCAATTGAATTTAGAATCTGTTGAGAGTTTTAATTTTGTTTGAAAATGGAAATAAGGTTGCATTGAGAAAAGGAGAGAGAGAATAGAGATTGCCTACTAACTAAACCATTAGAAATCGTACTTGAATTCTTTAAAGAACATGTCGGGATTAATTTAGAAAAAAATACTCAGTATACTCACGAATAATTCGGAGAAGGTACCTACAACGTTACATGATAGAAACTGGCATTTCAGTACCTATTTTCTTATATTTAAACTTCAAAGTAGCGCAAGAAGAACTTGAAAGAAAACATCTCTCGAATTGTTCAAATCGTAATGTATTTATTTTACTGTCAATGCTTGTCTGGTGCCAAATCTGAATATATTGGCAGCGATCAAGATTCCTATTATATTTGACATCGCTGAAAGTTCGTTGACTCTAAGAATAATAAACAATAGACTTTAAAAGAGTTTATTTATTTATTGAGCTGTGTGCGTTGAAATAATGTTAACTGAATGAATTTAGACGCTTTAATGTCGGAATACATTATTTGTTATTACAAACGTTAAATCCAGTCTAAACAAGGGGTATCTATCGGGTTGCCCGGGTAACTGAGTTGAGGAGGTCAGATAGGCAGTCGCTTCTTGTAAAGCACTGGTACTCAGCTGAATCCGGTTAGACGGAAGCCGACCCCGACATGGTTGGGAAAATAGGCTCGGAGGATGATGATAAACGTTAAATCCAATTTAAGTCGAATAAAATAAATGAGGCTGAGTGTTGTAAGAATAATACTTTACATGTCTAATAGGTTAAGTTGAAAATTGAATCACTAAATTCAATTAAATCGACTGATTATTTTCGTAGTAAAATATGCAAAATTACAAGAAAAAAAGATCGCGGAAATGTTTGTAAGCAGCACATTATGCAATGAACAATAAATAAACATTAGGGTTAACATTCCGGAACGAGCGATAATTTGCGGTTAAGCATCAATGTCTGGTTGGATTTCCTTCATAATACTCGCTTAGTGAATTGCAAATCAATTCTATAAGGACTGTTTCATCTAGAAGTCTATATTGTAACAGTCATTATTATCTAAAGTAAGATTTGGTTTAATTGTTGGTTGACTTCGAAACTACTAAACCGATTTGACCCCGACACTGTCCCTGAGTAACATAGGCTTTGTTTTATCCCGATACGTGAAGTAGTTCCCCCATACCCCTGGTGAAACTGCGAAGAACAGTTACTTTTATTCATATACAACGATTTTCACTTTTCCTCTCTTCTTTTATACAAGCCATTCATTTTGTCCTTCCCTACCATCATTTGTTACCTTCCCACGCATTTTCTGTATACATTGCAACCTTTAAAATGTCATAAAGAGTTCTGTCAAGATATTTAAACGACTAGCTAGCTAGTTCCATTACCGAGGAAACATTTTGTTTATTTGTATGTTAATGCCTCCGAAACGACTGAACCGATTTGAAAAATAATTTTACTGTTGGAAAGCTACATTCTTCCCGAGTAACATGGCTATAATTTATCCCACACGGGTGGAATCGCGGGACTTGTATTATACATATATCGACACAATAGTTATGTAATGAAGGGACCTCTAGTGCATTGTACCCTAGTGGTATACCTTTAACTTTTATTGAGGAAATGTTTGTTGTAGATGTCTTTCATAGCAGTTTGGGTTTTATGTAATTTATGTGCTATTGTCTACGAAACTTGTCTTGCTTTTAATACTTTGGATACCGTTATATTGTGGGTAAAGTGTATTTAAACATGTGATCGGGACAACGGTGCATTAGGGAACCGATCAATGTTTGGTATTGCTGTCTAAAGAACTTATTTCAAACTTATCTTTATACTAATAGAGAATGAATGATGTCCTCCCAGCCGATTAACGACAACGGCGGTTGTTTTCATATAAGGAGATTAGCCAACTGCGCAGGACATATTATAGTGCACAAGCATTTCCGCAGACACAGGTGCACTCACTATTCCTTCACTCTCGTAGCCCGAATACGAAAGTATATAGTAGTAGAGAATACGAAGGATACAACAGTCCATTTTAAATTGTTTCGGTTACAAAAGATGAATGACTTGCCACGTGGCGAGGCCCCTACGAAAGCAGAATAAAGATTTTTTTCCAGTTTTTTTTGGTTGAGGAAATATTTGAAGAAACCATTTTTTTAACAAGAGAACGTGACGTAAACTTTCTGGTTTAAAGGTCAGCCGCTGTTTTGCTAATTAACCGCCTATTGTATTTTGGGGTGCCAATTTTAAGCATCAATATTTTCCTCGTAATTTACATTTACATTTGTGGACACTGGACACTGTCATGCTATAAAACTTTGGGCATACCAATTAAATGGTTAGCATAAGAACTGTAGCTTTGGTACCCAAAGACATATTAAAATATTTCATTCGCTATTTTTGTTACCCAGTAATAAGCGTAGCCTACACTTTCGTGAATTTTCAATTGCTTGCATGTTGTGCAGAAACAATCGACTTTATCTCTCTGCAGTTGTTGCGTTGAGCTTAGCTCGTGTATGAATTTTTTGTATGTGGCATGGTTTATTATGGGCAGAATACATGCCTTATTTCAAAACTGAATTCAAGTACATATGTCTAACTTTGAACTTCAATCGAAACCCTAAACAATGTGCACACCACTTAACGCCATATTTATTCACTGCGTGACGATCACGACACGACAATGTGTATAATCTGTATGCGGTGGCCACCAACTGGAAAACGTGGCTAATGATGATTTAATACGATGTGCACTGAACATTGAATGTCTAAGTGTTTATGATAATGCTCGGCTATGTTTTGCTGACTTGTTAGCTGTTGTTATTGTTGAGACTATTGTAATGTCTGTGGGGTTTCATGTCGAGTTTTGATGGTAAAGAGGTTGTCCAGCAGCGGTAGGAAGGAGCTAGAAGGGGCAACTTGTACGCAGTTCCTACGTATTTATGACAAGGAGGTGACATAACAATGACACTTAGACACTGATATGACATCTACGCATAAAACCAATTTTTAACAATGAAGTAAAACATTAATGAAGTACACAATCTACACATAAAAGCATTTTTGAACAATGAAGTACACAGACACTGTCAATATTCCAACATGGAGTTGTACAAAATGCATTCAATGAATTTTTATGAAATAAAGTTAGCATACGGCATTGTGTCACAAAATAAATAGGTACAGAAGTCAATCTACATACAAAGCGCGTTCGAGTCACGCAGACATAGGTGTCTATGTGTGCGTGTACACAGACGCGCTGTCTCAAAACAACTCAAAACAGTGCGAGCGCGGCTGCCGCTTTCTTGAGATACGCGCGTCACACACAAGGTAGATAAATTGCACGCGTTGTGATACCTAACTGTAATTTGACCGTAATATTTTTAATTTTAATAACAAAAGAAAAAGTAATAATGGAGCAACAAAAAAAAGTCGTATTATGATTGTTCAGTGGACGGTTGTTTTAAATTTTTAATACAACAATAAACAGTGAACTGTCGTTTTTTAGCCTGCCGGTTGAATCAGAGAGGTAAGTACCTATAGTATGTAATGTACCTATAGTACCTATAGTATGTTATTTTCTCATATTTCGATGATTCGTTTAATAAACGCAGTAGGTACAATTAGGTGGGTAGGTAAGCGCCCAGATAGGCTGATGATGATGATGATGAGTGTCGACCCAGGCGAGCCTGCCTACCCTCAAAGATTATTACTAGGTAGTAGGAGTTGATAAATTTTTGTGATCATGGCGTGAGTAGGTAGACGAAATAAAACCGGTCAAGTGCGAGTCGGACTCGCACATCAAGGTTTCTGTAGGTAGAAGCAAGCTTAGATCAGGAACTGTACCAACCCATTACATACAAATGTTTTTTTTCGCAAGTAAAGAGGTACTTTGTTTTACATAGTGTTTTATGGTATATACGTCTGAATAACAAAATGATAAATTTGTTTCTGAAAAAGTTCGGCATCTTGTTCAAACTAATTTCCGTTGAAAGTGTTTATTAACCTCTTGTATGCCACATTAAATATTTTATTATTATTGGTTTATATTTCATTTTTCCTGTTTTATTTTCAACAATAAATAAATAATTAGATACGAGTACCACTACCACGTTAGTTTTATGCGCATAAAAAAGTTGACAACCCTAGCGCGACCGCCGAGTTTAGGCATGAAAAGTGAAGTACATACATGAGATTGACTTCTGTACCTATGTATTTTGTGATTGTGTCACTAATTATCACAGAAATTTATGAAATCAAATACCAGTTGCATAACCAATAACAAAGGCATCAAAAATTCATTACACATTTTCAACCGTCTATACGTTTGTTTTAAAACTTACTACTAACTTACTTTCCCGCTCTCGCGCCACGATCATAATATGGTCTATGTTACTCGGGGATAGTCTAGCTTCCCAACGGTGAAAGAATTTTTCAAAAACGTCGTACTTTCAGTGCATTAAGGTTACAAATAAAAAAATGTTTCTTCTTTATTATTTTTAGTAAGTGAGAACACCAGTCTGTTCTCACAATAAAGTACTCATATAAAATGTTTGTTTTCGCATAGCATTACATGTAAACCGATCGGACTTTAGTGCCGATTAACTATAAAACCGCAGACAAACAAGGCTTCATATTATACCAACATTAGATATAGAGATATAAGTCTGACACCAGTCTAACCAAGGGGTATTGGGTTGCCCGGGTAACTGGGTTGAGGAGGTCAGGCAGGGCAGTCGCTCCTTGTAAAGCACTAGTACTCAGCTACATCCGGTTAGACTGGAAGCCGACCCCAACATAGTTTGGGAAAAAGGCTCGGAGGATGATGATTAGATATAGAGGTACAGCCAGTCCATGTAATTATCTATTGTTTTAACTATAAATCAGTAGAATCTATTTACGCAGTGTTTGTATTTTCTATTTGTTCTATGCTCATTGTATTTGTCGCGAGATTTTTTAATGAAAATAGATAAATAGGACTGTTGTTGCGCACATTGTAGCTGCTGTAAAACAACATTTTTATTACCTTGTCAGAATGCTATAGCTAGGTACAGTATTTTGTGTAGGTTTCATATAGTATTGAAAATTAAATCTCGACATGTTGGTTCAATCACCCGCGCAATTTTTCTATTAAATTATGGCAACAAACTGCAAAACTGCAAATATTCTCCGGAATTTAATGATATACCTGCTCATGTAAACATATTATTCATCTTACCTGAACAAATCCGCCCTGGGTGATTCCTATCGCCACACGAATTTATCTTGCTCTTCTGTCATAGCAGTTAAATAACCTTAAATTCTGGAACACAAACAACAACGCCCTTTGGAAAAGCATCAATTGCCTTGCCATTATTTCCTTATAATATTTATCCTACAAAAAAAAAAAAACAAAACAATGTCGACTGCACTGAAGCGGATTTGTAATATACCATCAACTATTTCTATCTCTCTCAGAATGTAAGAATATTCGGTCCATTACCTCTCATATCTTTGGACCACAGAGCAAGCAAAGATGAACGAAGATGCCATAATGTTGGTAGGTCATTCGCGTTCTTCTAGGTCAAATTCGTACAGTGGGCACGACCAAAATTTTCAGGTTTTCGGGTTCTATGAGACATTTTCAACGATTTTTGGTATTACAAAAATTGGTCGGGTTCAAATAAGGGGTATTAGAGCGAAAACAGTAACGTGTCTCGTCCCCCCCACGCACGCATTTTGACGCGCTACTTTCTTGGGCGATTTTCCGTTATGGCACCTCCGTAGTCATTTAGTTCTCCATGCTTCGGACGGACCAGCTAGTTGTGTTTATTTTCCTCTTCCCTTCAAGCAATATTCCGAGAAAAGCGTGCGAAACCACGATAACGTGATAATGATGAGGACGGGTAATTGTTTAATTACGCTATTGAGATGAAAATGTACTACTTAGCTAGTTCTAGTGGGTAGTGGGAGCTGGTTAAGTTGTAAGGACCTTGTTTATGATATTCCGCTGGTATAAGTGACTCAATGTATGTGTAGCGAGGTTTAAGTAAATATAAAGTGTGTAGGATGTATCAAGGTGGAGCTATAAATAGCCTCTCCAAATATTGAGAGGCAATATTTTATCTATCTTCGTCAAAGCCTTCATCCCGTCAATTTAACGAAACAGTTTAATACTCATTTTCCCATCGTTAGAATTATTTGTCTTGTCCAAGTCAGTGCAGGTGCAGAACCAAAGCATGGTTTACCAGACATCCGTATTTTTTTTGACGTTTATTTGAATGTTACAGTCAATTCTTAATGACTGCCAAATTCCAACACAATCTGTGCTGTCAATCAAATTCGGCAATCACTAATATCCTTAGTTAATAACACAGCATATAAGAACACATACAGTTATAGTAAACAGATATCATAAGCAACACGTGGCTGTAAGCAGATGCTCTGGAATTCCAAATAAGCCACAAGGCCGATTGTAGATAAGCTGTGTTACCGACGCTTATTATGTACCGGAGTACAGTTGGTCAGGAACCATACGTACACGTAACATGTACAACACACCTTAAATACGATAGCAATATAAAAAAAAACAAATTGTCAAGCAACGCCGATTATAAAGTACTTAAGAGCGCTATTACAAAATCGAATTGCTCAGTTGTAGGTAAATTAGACGATAGCCGGCAGCACTTGCGCATGTGTGCGTCTAGTGAAATACGCAACGCACACCTGCGGACCGCCACGCGGCACAAACAAACTTGAGACTTTGCCACTTTTTTCCGAAATAATTTAATGTTTTTATAGTTTATGAAATATTATTTGTACCGATGAATTTTATAACCTAGAATAGCTCGATTGAGTTACAATAAACAAGTAATCGTTTACAATTTTTAAATGATTTAATCGACAACCAAACTTTTCACCATGTTTATCAATTATAAGTAATTGATTTATAAAAAAACTAAAATCTATAATTCGTCTTCCATGTATTGTATCTTCATTTTCCTGCAACAATGAAAACTAGGAATGTAGATAGTTTATTAAAACAAATATGTCACGTATACCTTTTGCGGGTGACAAAAAATACTTACCATATTATTTGTACTGGTATTCAATTGAGTCTGATAGTCTGAATTAAATATGCTTTCATTATCCTGCAAGAATCAAAGAAGTCCAATTACATTATTATGCAACAGCGAAACTAACGACGATGACATTTACGTACATATTTCTTTATAACCAACATCAAAAAGAGAACCCAATCTATAACATTTTCGAATTAGAATATCATGGCCTAATACTTATGTATATTACATTTCAATCAGATCATTATAACTAATAAATAAAATAAAACTCACTAGTATCAAAACGTGTTAGATGCGTAGGTTGCGCTATATTTTCGAACTCCGGCGAGTTTACGCGGCGCAACAGCGAGCGATACGTCCCTCCTCGGTAAGCGCCTGGCGCTGACTAAAGTTGAACACCGCGCGTCACAAGATTTATATTGATTTTGCATTGCAAACAAAATTATTTTAAAATATTGTTTTACTTTTAAATAGACCAATTTTTTTCAAGCTTTATAACAATACCACCTTAATTATTAAATGTTTTTATTTGAATTTGGATTATACTTTCATAGATAAAAAATATAGTTTCGTACGGAAAATTGTCAGTAACTCTCAGTTTTATAGAATTATTTTTGGTGTAATACTGTATGAATTGTAATAAATTGATTTAAGCACTTCCAAGTACAAGATATAGTTGTATCTTGAACATTTTTATAAATGGTTAAATTGCTATATCCTCGGAGTACCGAAGCATCAAAAGATACCCAAAAGCAACATTTTATGAAACATCCTTTGCAGAGACAAAGATTTTACTGATGTACGTGGACAAATTAAAATATTTATTTAATACACTTTCAAGATAAATGATCAAACTTTCTGAATCTTATTTTTTGTTTTTTATTGTGACTATATCCAAAGCATCAAAACTCGTATAAAACGTTTAAATTCGCGAAAATTTGTGATAGCCCTCTTAAAAGGGACTCATCATCATTCCCAAAATAATGTTACTTTATAAAAGAAGATAGAAAGAAAGAAGACATAAATGACGAATAAATAGAGACTAATCCCCTTTTTTTAACGACGTCATAAATCATCAAATGAACCCCTCCCGCTGTAGGTTAGGAGCGGTGAGGAAGTGTCAGACTCTTACTGACTAAAAACTGTCGTGTTCCGTTTGAGGCCTTTTATGTACCAGTGCCGCGGTAACTCTTTCGAACAATCCCGCAGCCCCGGCAGAAGAGAGAGTTATCCCCTGAACCCTCGAAACCGTGCTAGATAAAGCAAAATTAGAACTGAACATATCCAATACATAATTTGGATGTGACGAAAGTTGGCCATGTTGAATATGGGGAAAGGCCTTGTTCATAATTTCAGCAACAAAGTTCTGCATAAGGCCTTGGCTGCAATTTCTCGTTTTGGAACAAAGGAGGAGCATTGACACGTTGCATACCCAATAAGCTGCAAGGCCACAGATTTCAGATAACCTTTGTCTTGCATTAATTATGATCTTCAAGACAATTGCAACTAACAACTGATACTAAAAATCTTGATCCAGTCTTGTGACATTATTAATTCGTTGAAAGTATGCTATAAAAAAATATGTTTTCTGTATTGTAATTGCATCTTGAATTGTGTTGTACATTGCTATGTACTAAAAACATATTGACACAACGTTGTACTGTTGCATTTGCTAATTATAATTAAAGCGAAGCTAATTATAAGCCACTTACTATTTTCATGAGAGACTGTTTTGTCTATGTGCTATATAATTTTGTATTCTTTAAAATTTATTCCTTTATTTCAGGCAACTAGAGCCCTCAATACTTATAATACTTATAAACGAATACATACATTTATCCATATTAATATATACAACACTATACATCATAATACATCTATAAAAAAAAATCTTAAACGTACTATAATACCTACAGTTACATAACATCACTCATCATGACACTGTGTCCAGATGGATTCGGCGGAGTTAATAATCCATTGTGTTGGGGGTTCAATAGACCTATTTTCAGTTACAAAGTGTTAAATAGTATGAAAATCAATTAACCTGATGCCCAATAAAAACTCATTGCTGAGTACATATTTAAGCACAGGACTAACGTTGTTGTTAGGAACATCTTCTCTCAGTAAAGGAGACTGCAAAATAAGATGACCTTTAGACAGTATTGTGTCTATAAAAGAACAATGGTTGCAATACAACAACACAACTTACTTTCTTACCGACCTTACGCGTCCTTTTGAGACAGGCATCCTTAAACGGATACTTGATTACCTTAAATAGTACATTATGACTTCATACACGTTGTGTAAACAGGGTACTAGTATGGTGAAGGTTGAAGTTCGTATGTATTGCTGGTTTGAAGTGAACAGTGCATTTACTAACTGTCTAGATATTTGTCTCACCCAAGCGCTACCTAAAATTGTAACCCTCAGCTATCTCATGAATCAGATTTTGAATTGAGGACAGAACATTACCTTATTAACAAAAAATAAAACTGTATGTTTTCCAAAAGTTCGTTGGTACGTTCTTGTAATAACAAGATAGTTGCTTGGCTCCATAAGGGCAGTTTCTATTTAATAACATAAAAATGAATAGACAGTAATCAAATATAACTGCCTTCGTAATAGAAAGATGTTGGACTGTTACTTTTTTTATGAACGCAGGTTTACGGCTGCCGGCCAAATATAGTTTGCACAATATGAGTGTAGGTTGTTTCATTTTGAGTGTATGAGAGATACCTATAAAACGCGATACCTAGCTTTTTAGGAGTGATTGACGTGAACATAGTTATGAGAAAATATTAGGTACCTAAACCAAAAGGTCAGGAGCGAAGTACCTCTTTGTAGACAGCTTTCACGACAAGCTTTTAGTTAGTGTTACGATTACATTATTTTAGAATACTTCGTTCTATTTCTTGTTATCGCTCTAGTGTCAGAAATGTCTCAATTCTAACAAACGGGCTATAACAAAATTGCCATAGCAAATATATGCGTAAGGATCGGAACACCTGGCGTACATCCACGCAGGCGTAACTTAGCATTTAACTATCCTGTCCAATTCACTTCAAATGCCAGTAAAATACTGGCTAACAATCACAACGAGGCAACTGGCCTCGTCTAGAAACACTTATTAGGTAATACTCAATTTCCTTAAGCTTGAATGTTCTCGTGGGACGAAGTTGCCTCTGATCCGATTTATATTTCCCTCACCATGTTGGTATGTTAATGTTTATCGTAATTACCTAATTTTATTACGAATGCTGTGGTTTATGGTGCTGTGGGAGGATGTAAAGGCGGTGCGGTCACATTTTTTGTGTTGTCTCTGGTTTGAAGTCAAAAGGAGACATCTGTCGATGGTGTTTATTACAAGTGTTCATAACTAGCTGTTCCATGTTCTAAGGAAACTTCTTCCCGTACCTGGATAAGACAGCCCATGTTTAGCGCAGTAATGTAGCTTCCTAACAATGAAAGAATAATTCTAATCGGTTCAGTAGATCCGGAGTCCATTCGATGGACATAAACATATAAACACACATACATACATCCATACAATCAAATCTTTCCTCTTAATATATTAGTATCTTTAATGATCAGACGATCTTATAAAGGTCGCCGGAAGACGCTTAATGCAGGTCGCCTCCAACGGTACCTGTAGAGATCTAATAGGGAGGCCTGTTCAGCAGTCCGTCCTATGGCTTAGATGGTGATGATGATCTTTAATGAAGAATTTGGCAAAAATGCGATGAATGTACACAATAATCTTTCTCAAATAATCATTGCATCATTTAGTTTTCTTTCCCAATTACGAAAGTTCATTACACTGCACAAAAACTGACGAATTCTCATCAAAGCCACGCGTGCGTGTAATTTGAGTGACAGATTAACTCATAGCATAGTTTCAGTTTTTATCCTATGCGATGATGAAACAACAAACTAGTGCCACGCAAGTGTTAGTTGCAGTGATAAATGATAAAAAAAACTAATGCTGTTTAGTTCTGAAAAAAGAATATTTGAATTTTCTAGAAGGGACTTAATATTGCGGCAGACTTAAATGTATTTATTGAAGATGTCAGAAAAATACATCAAAATTAATTACGCCAAGCATATATGTAATGATTCTAAAGCTCCATTCTTTGCATATAGTTCTTGCTAACTTACTTATCTCAAGGTATTTCTACGAAAGATTGTGTTCATAGATTTTAAATTGCACAAGTAATTAAATTTCCGTGTCACGCATTTTTGTATCTATTCCTCAATTTTGTTATGACTGTTAGCTCCATACTTGAAATGGTCTAATTTAGATAAACAAATAAAGTGGCAAAAACAATAGGAAATATGAAAATTATAGCTGCATGGTTGTACAGTCAACTTCAGGACAGTGGTAACAGTTTTATAAGAAAATCGTAATTATTACTATTGAGTTAAGGTGCACGACAGTTATCACTGATGTGCAGTCTACTGTACTACCCATAATAAGCCAGTTTAAATTTTTACGATACATCACAATCCATTACAATCCATAATTTAAACTCCGGACATACTAGCTCAATTACTTTAGACAGCCCAAGTCTTCTATTGGACAAGCACCATTAATCTAGATAGCTGAAATAAATGGCTAATTGCAGTCTGTTAGAAAAATTGCACTTAATATTACTGGCATCCATCACTGGCTGTCCAGTTTCCGACATCTTGGTAAAGTATCATTTTGAAATAGTATATAGATTTACGTTGATATTAAATGTAAATGACATTATGGCTGGGGCAGTCACACTTAAATTCTGTTTACATATTCTTTTCTAAAGACTTAATTATGTGGCTTACAATTAGTTACAATACTCAACAGAGCATGAAAAAAATGAATATGTTCTATTGGCGGCAATCATGTGAATTGACATTTTTGACAAGTCACACAGCGCTGATATAAATTTGTTGACGTGATGGATAATTTTACAATGACTAATTACTGTATTTGTATTTTGCTGACATAAAGACAAATTAAATTGGACTAACTTTGTAACTTTAACAGACTAAACACCCGCTAAATACCTGACCGTTGTATGGTTCGTACTGCCATTCATCTTCATAATGATTTATGACCAAAACCTAAACAAGCTATCGGCCAACTAAAAGTTTAGGTATAGTGTGCGGGTCAGAACACCAACAAATTATTTTAAGTTCCTAAAAAAATCTTCTTCCTAAGAGAATCTGTGTCTCCTCTGATGGTCGTAATATGCGAATGTTCCACTACATCAGAGCTAAAAGTGACTGCCAACAGGATCCACTTTTACTTCGATTCATTATTGATAGCTGTAGGTTTTCCACAAGTAGGGTTGACACTTACCTACTCGAAAATTTCAAAGCTTACACGAAAACAAAAAAGTTAGGAATTTGGGTGATATTGTTCTTAATCTGAGTGGAAATTGAAAATTAAAGATGGTTTTTACTTTGCCAAACTTGAGCAAATATAGGATGCAAAATTACATAATCTTATTTAGGTACACATTTCTTATAATCTGCTGAATTTACTTATACATTTTTTGTGTCAGGAACGAATAAAAAAAGAAATTCAGCCGCTAAGTCCCAGATTTAAAAAAGTAAACAAAAGAAAATACAATTTTATAGTTTGTCATTAACCTTGATTTTATAGACCATTAAAAAACTTATCGATTCTAAAGTTACAGACTATTGACGTAAGTAGGACAATTCTTTCGAAAATACGGGGAAATGTGCAGATGCTGCTAGATATTTTGATTTATTTGAGAGTAAAATATTTTTGTTGTCTTTTTTTACTATTTCTTTCGAAAGTTGGCATAAGGAAGCACCTCTTAAATACGGCAAAGATTTTTTTTTATAGATGATCTTGATTTATTGAACACTTTTTATTATGATTTATTTATTTAATGTGACTATTAAATCTCACATCAAAGATGGGTTTATACCTTTTCCAGGATTACGTGCTGAAAAACCATTTATAATATAAACGTTTGAAAACGGCCAATCTTCCCTTCTTAATGGATTTACATAATTCATAACGTCACACCACTTTTCCTTGAACGCTTAGGCAGACCTCTATATACCTGTTCCCTGTGGAAAAACACCATATAAACCTGAAATTCTATTTTTAAAACCTTCTTTTGTTTTACCGATGTTCTAAAATATATTTTTTTTTGTTCCAGGTATGTATCAATAGCAAAATGGTGTACATGAGTCGCACAAGTCCTTTGTAAAGGACTTGTTTAGAATTCGATGAACATTTCGGATCAATTCATCCCCTTAAAGTAAGGTAAATAAATACAATTCCTCCTCTTTCAACAGTGAAGTAAATAAATATTATTTAATGAAATAAAAAATAATACTATTTGTCTCCTAAATCCAGATTATACATACATATATAGGTAATATAGTTGTATGTTGATACTCGTACATATGATGTGTATGTACAGTGTCCAAAGGTGATAAACATTCCATTACCATTACCTACATAGATAGCGCCTGTCAAGATTAGGGCTGTTACGAACATAAGTTAATTAGTGAAATAAGTTAATAAGTAGAACGAGTCCGGTAATGTACCATCCGTAAACTGGTCAAGAAATATGTACCTATTCCATACATATGTACATATTCCTTAATGAGGTTAAACAACCGCACATTCTTGTATGGGTTAATCTCGGTAACGCCTACTTGTAACTTATTACTTGAATAATATTCTCAAACTTAAAAAAAAAAACTTAAAACCATATACTAACACATACGTCTGATAATCATAACCTTGCTTGACTTTTATAAAAAAAATAGGTACGACATTTTATAAAAGCTAAAAAATATCGATTTTTTTTTTTAAAAGAGTGCCAGCCCTATCGATTTACTCATACATAGGCGAGTGAGTGCCTTCTTCACAATGGAGGGCGACAAAGTGCAGATTAAGCACTTTTCTTTCGTAAAGGCCGGTGGAGCCACAATAGGGTTACAGGGATCGGGTGTAATCGATTAAAAGACCTCTCGATTCGAGTAGGTGTTCTATAGCACTCGATTCGTAGGCGCTATAAAATAAAACATGGCGATTTATCGATATATTTTTATGTATGTGTTTCATTTTGCAGTACCTATTGGGCAGCTGTTAAAGATACTCTCTACTTTCAAGGTTTAATTTGTAAAAAGTACCTAATTCGGAGGATCAATTTACATTGAATTACGCGGAACATTTTCTATCGAAAAGAGTTATTTTTAACAGCAACAAAAAAGTTGTTTGATCAAAAATAACGCCTAAATCTCTATTTAAGTACAGGCCTCCTTTTAATTAAGGTTGAGCCAATTAAAAAGTTATTTAAGTTTTTGTGCGCTGCAAACACTTTGATAGACGTCATTGTATCACAGCCCTTCCGAGGGTTTGTGACCAGGCTTAAGGGTGGTTTCTGCACCATGTTTTATTACTGGACTAAAATTAGGTATGTTACAGTTTAGAAAAATGCAAATTTTGCAGTTTAAAAAAGTTTGTCCGACGAGTGGATATAATGATAAGTTTAATGACTGAGTCTGAATCAGTCTAGACAAAGCCATGGCAAAAATGTATTACCAATTAAACATACACAACGACAATAATAAACGAAATAGGTCACAATATCAAATTAGCAGGCCTATCAATAACAATAAATTACCAATATCATGAGCAACATCAATCTTTCTGGCAATAACGTCACATTCACATACCAGGAAAGTCCAAGCACTCAAGCTAATCATGGCCACCCTATCCATAGTAGCCACCTATATCGAGGAAAATATTCAGCAAAAACATGGAACCAACTTAAATTGGAAGGCAACTTTACGAGTAAAACTTTAAAAGAGGTTTTCCTTGAAATTGATATAGGGCCATTCAAATTTTAATTAGTAAGCCTTTCTGTGAATAAGGATGAAAGCTTTTTTGTTAACAATAGAATTGTGGTAATACGGGTTATACCAGTTGGTGTGATGGTAAAACGGAAAAGCCTGTAGTCGTTGCGTATGATAACTTTCTGTTGAAGAATAAAATAATCTTCATATAGGTATCGCAAAACTACAAACATTAGTCGGTCTATACTAAGTATGCTTGGCCTCATAAATCATTATAAAGATGAGTGGTACTAGCACACACATTACAAAGATCTGGTATTTAGCCGGTGTATCAGACAGACTGCACATTAAGCAATGTGCAGCGTACTCTAAGCAGATACAACCGCATTACAAAGTTTTCTCATACATTTAACTTTGTACTACAATCTTGAACTACATTAACAGTGCGTTAACATTGTCACATATCAATAACAAACTAGCGACCATTGAGGTGTAACTCATGAAAATTCACTTTCTCGTTCGGAATCTCGCTTTCCGGAATTTTTAATATTTTTTCCTACGTTTTGGAGTTATACGTTTCTTCACGTGTTTGCGCTGCGTTTGTCACGTTTAGTGAGTCGTTTTTGCGAACATCGCCTTTTGATTGGTCACGCGATTCTGTGATGTCCATACATTAGTTTGTAATGAATTAGGGGCCTTTGTTTCAACTATATTGAACATTTGATGTTGTTTGGATCGGTTGTGTCTTTATAATCTGGGGCCAATTAATAAGTATGACGGTTGTGTCACTGTTTTGCACGCAAGGTTATTAAGAGGAGTTTTGAAAAATGGGCGTCAACACTGGCTTTAAGTGTAAATGGTCATGATAATCTGATGGTCAGTAGGAAGGCACTGAAAGTGTAAAACGTTACTAAGTATGTAAAATTTTAGGGTATCTTCCATGATTTCTGACTAAATTATAATGTTTTCCTACTATCCACGTGTAATAAACTTACAATCAATTTCTAGTAAACTACAGCTTGTTTGTTGTTTCGGAGCCTATTCTCCCAATTGATATCTTCCTAGAAACGGCCGTCAAAGCGCTCGAATTAATGTAGCTCGTGTCACAGGCGGCTTAATTACAAGTTTGTGTATTACTATCTCTTTGCTAACCGTCTATTCAGTGATCATGTAATTATTACTGGGACATAGTAAACATTAATGGATGCTGCTGAAATTGAATCTGTGTTTAAGGTCTCTTAGTAATATGGAATTGTACGTTAATTCAATTTCACACATTTTTTGATGTAACAGAACAAATACGCTGGCCTTTCAGGTATCATGAACTGATGCTCCAAGCGAAGATAAGCAAGTACAATATCAGGGTCTCTTAAAATCCAGGCAATTTCAAGGACCACACAAAAACAATGAATGCAGATACACAGGTCTCCTGCTACGAAGAATATATACGGACCCCTTTCAACAGTTCATTAACGGATCATGTAACGAATTGATTAAAAAACTACATTGTTGTCATGATTAATCATCGAGTGTACATTTTTTAGAACACATGTATCTATTTTCAAAGATAAATTGCTGGATTGCGTTTGCGCATAGTGATTGGAGGAACTAAATGTTGGAAATACTCAAAGTACTGCTAATATTGGTGAAATATTGAATGTAGAAGCTACTGGAAGTGGAGAAAGGTTCTTTATGAGCCAACGGAAGCCCGGTTTTTAGGCGTCCATGTTATGATACAAACTCATCCTTTACTTTTGCTTACTACAAACAAGTTTTTTGGCATGACAAACGAAGCAGCGTAGCAAAAGATTGTTCTGAACTCTTGCCAAATTCGAAGCTATTGATCGACTTTATAATTTTTGTGAGTATCATTATCTTGTTTTGTATGATACAAAATAACAATGCCAGCAGGCCCGCCGCTAGCTGTTTGTTCGCCCGCGTGCAAAACCGATTATGCCGCCCTACGTCTACATATTATTGTCAAAAAATATATAAGGGGTCCAGGGGGTCCAGACCCACCCGCCCATTCATATCCATTTTACTTGTCCAACAGAAAAAAATATGTACATGCACCGCTCTAATTGCAGAAAACGCACTTCCTTTTGGATACATAAATATTGCAATAGGTACATAACATATATAACACATAACTTTTTTTTAGGTACCAACATAATGTATATCAAAGTGCTTAGAACAGATTATGGGTAACTTAAACTAACGAACTTAAATATCTATAGCAATGTTTAATTTCAACGCATGAGACATACTTTATATGTAAGGAAGCGCGAGCGAAGCGAGCGCGAAATTTATTTAGTCATAGACACAAAACAAATAAAAACCACTGTAAATTAACAAAACAAAGTCAAAAAGTAAGATATACACAGAAATGAAGTGCCAATGTACATGAAGCCGCGAGCGAAGCGAGCGCGATTTTTTCCTTAGAGTTTTCATGAAGTAAACATACCACAAAAAGCGAAAGTGAACAAAAAGCTATAACGGACGTGCGCGAAAAATGATTTTTCGGAATTGAATGCCAACAACAATTAAACAAAGATAAATTGCGATCAGTGCCGGTTTTAACTCAACCAGCTCCCTGGGCGAGATTTCTACGGCGCCCTCCAACTGCAATTCAAACCCATACGAAAAATAGAGACGTATGTAGATTCCGATTGCGCGAGCGAAGCGAGCGCGAATATTTTTTTTATAGTACACAAGTCGGAGCAAAAATTACGTAAAATGTAGCCCAATCGTACATAAGTTATTGCTGGTTGGTGAATGCAAAAACACTAGAATATGTCTTCTGATTGCGCGAGCGGAGCGAGCGCGAAATTTTTTGTAATATTTTAGAACTCAAAACAAAAATTACTTAAAATTTTGCCCGTACATAACTCTTTGTTGATGATGGCGCCTATGTATTAAATAATAATAAGAAAGTAATAAAATATGGAAACTAGAAGTTACTTTCTTATTAATTAAAGAACTTAAAAACGACGCTCCCTTTTTGCTAAGGTAGACTAAAAAAATCTTGAAAAATAAAAACAACTGTAAAGTGAAGCAAGCCCGAAAATTTTTGAGTTTTGGATCACTAAAAGTCCTAAACATATATAATAAAACGCGACTGTGAGGTGAAGAAGCCGCGAGCGAAGGGAGCGCGTTTTTTTTAAGTATTGGGACATTAAAAGTAGCTATATGTGAAAAAAAATGGAAGCGTAGAGCAAGGAAACCGCGAGCGAAGCGAGCGCGAAAATTTTTGAGTTTTGGGACATAAAAGTAGTGTTTCTTCGAGAATTTCTCAAATTTAACGCGGAATTAAACACAAATTCGCCTTGGGCGCCCCTGAGCCCGCGGCGCCCGGGTTATTCACACACGCTGCACCATAGGTTAAGATGGCCCTGATGCTATCCATTCATTTGGATACAGTTCTTGTAAGTTGCAATCTTCGATGAAATTTAAAACAAAAATAGGAGTAACATCTGATCAAGGATTGGTTGGGGCGGCGCCGCTATATCCGCGCCCTGGGCCGTCGCCCAACCGCGCCCTACCCTAAAACCGCTACTGACTGCGATATCTGACATGGAGGCACGCAGCTAGCGCGAATTTTTTTGGGGATGCAAAGGATGATCCGGTCAAAATTGATAGGGGACGACCAAAGCGAGGGCGGTTTTTCTGAAATTTTATTGCTAATCTACTTATCTATTTTTAGTAAAAATATTTTTATTACGTAATTATGGTTTAATTTTGCCGTATGGGTTAATTTTGCCGCCCCCTAAATAGTGCCGCCCAGGGCATTTGCCCCCCTGCTCTCTCCCCCCACGCTACGCCAATTGTTGATCTTAAATCGTTTTTAATAATTTTTAATTTTGAAAATGATCAACAAATGTAACTGAAACCGGCAGTGTCAGTAATATTCTTAGCGCTATTGCTGTGTTCGGAAATATTGAAATCAAATAATTGGTAAAAAGATATTGTATTTTTTAATAGTACGTTTATAGGTCGCTCGATTTGCCGCCCCCTAGGACGTGCCGCCCGCGTGCGGTGCACGCGCTGCACGCCCGCTTACGGCGGGCCTGAATGCCAGTAGATTCAGTAGTTTGCCACCTAATAATGATTCAGTTATCATTTCTCACTATTTAAGAATGTTCTCAATACGTACCTTTATCAATATATTCCATAAAGTACCAACAATTCTCCTAAACATAACTTGATTTAGTTTTATATAAAATCTAGCTTCTATTGTAGGCTATGCCGACTGCCGTGTTGTCTTTTTTCCAAAATGAGCCTCAGATGTTTCTGTGCCAAGGTGTTGCCAAATATAATTTTTCAGCACTAATCTCAATCTCCTACAGCCGTTTGGATCTGAAAGCCAAACAGGCGACATTTATCCAGACGACGCGATAATTGGCAACGGCCCGATTCCATCAAAATACTCCTCTCTGTTGTAATTAAGAAGAAAAATCACCGCAATTTCGTTGTGTCTGTGGTCTTACTATGTGAACGGAAACTCGGAGGGATGTCACCCTATTCTCACTTTAGTACATTAACATCACATATGTACACAAAGTTTTTTTCTTTTTCTCATAATTTTCTCCTTTGATAGTTTATGCTTATCTTTTCGCTTTGCGCTAACTCTGCAAACACGGTAACCGAATATCGGCAAACTTTGAAAGCCATTCTAATTAGACCAAAAAGAAAAACACGTTAAAGTAGGTACTTGGTATCATTGCAATACACCTTCATGAAATATTAATTGCATCTCGTGTTGCAACTGAAAGTGTGCAGATGAAGTGTTGAAACTAGCAACAATACTGAAAGAAAAAAGTGTGAGCGAAACGAAAGACTTATGAAAACGTACACGAAACTTTGGTAAAAATGTTATTGCATTCGATCTGGTCTGCGATCTGATGTGAACTTGGTTGAAGTCGATGACTTGGTTTTTCCAAATGCTTCAATCATGTTTTTTTCAAACGGCTCTCGGACGTTGCCGTCACTGAAATACAAAAGAACAAATTATTATGCCTGTAGCTTCACTACTAAGTTAATCGTCAAATATACAATCTAGCTTTTGTCCATCACTTTTCTGCATGGATTTCAGACATAGACTAGATACCTACAATAAAATACGTAGATAGTAGACCGTGTATTGATCCAGTATTACTTCTAAATATTTTATCCGAATACGAGAAGACCGGGACACTGATGAACCGAAATTTCAACTACATAATATTGTCACCAAAAACCAATAGTAGGAGTATAGAAAATATCGTGACATCCGTTCGATAGGACGAGTAAGCGATACCTCACGACGAAAGCGTAATGGCGCGTTAGTCACTCCGCCATTGTTACAGTAAGACCTTGGCTTACAGCGAGTGAGCCGGTATTGTTACTAAATTGTACCTAAGTGCTGTATCGAAAGGCTCAAATTAACACTTGAGGAAAATTACTAGAGATTTTCTTCCTTTCATATCCTTGTTCGTTGGGAGATGTTTTGGGGATATTTTATAGGAAGCAGTATTTTATTGGGACAGTAGTTCAGTTTTCGTCGCGTTTATATGAAGGGGATGAAATGAAGCAAAAATATTGAAATCAAGACAAAATCAACGAGGTCTGTAGATATTCGTTTTATATATATACTAATTATATAAAATAAATATTAACTATCATATTATTTACACAGGCTTATTATTCAAAAAAAGTTTAGGTTAGGTTTTAATTCCTAGGGGTGAATTAGTATTTAGGTACAATTTGTTATTTTAAACCAGGTATCCTTCTGCGAAATATAAATTTAGTGATTCGTGTTAATTAAACATGATATTAACAGAATAAATACTATGATTGTTGTTAGCGAATTAGCGACCGCAAATCATTTTCAGGTTACATTAATTTATGCTAATGTTAGTTTTCATAATTTTGTAATAATACATTATTTTAGGATTTTAATTAGTGGTTTAGGTAAATAAATATAGGTCTATATTATTTTCTTATACCGCTAGTTCTATTAAAACTGTGATTAATGTAATTTTATATAAAAATTATATGTTTTGCAAGGGAAAAATGGAAGAGGATGACATACTGAACAGGGCAGGAAGAAGAAGACATATTTTGCAAGAAATATTTAAAAATCTGCACTCATTCTAGCTTCACCTTATTCTACTTCAAGACCAAACTTAAGCCACTCATTACAAAGTCCATCAATTTAATTTAAGAATTCATCGCACGCGCATCCTGCGATGCGTTTGATTGCATCTCTGAGGATGTTAGGTATAAACTGACGTGCCTTGAATGACGATCATAGTACTGACCGGTCTATACTTGGTTAATTATTTTATTCTATGAGAAGCTATTAGCTATTGTTTGTCGAACGTGGTTTGGCGTTGAAGTATATCGTTTGTTTATGTGTGTGTATTGTATAAATATTGAACTGTTTTTGTATGTGGGTGTTTGAGGTTGTTTACAGTTAAGCGTGGTTTAAGGTAATGTCTTAGTTAGTAAAATAAGATCAAACAATTTAAAAGCGTAAAAGATTTTCAGGTGTAGATTACACCGGAGGTAAAATCTTGTAAAATAGGTAAAATCTCTACACCGTGTAGTACATATATTATTTTCCCATGACCATATTTTACGTATATAGTTTGTATATAGAAAAATTAGGAAAGCTGAGCGCACCACCATATGGGATAAATAGCTGGAAAGAGAGAGAGAGAGAGTTTGTATATAGTCCGTAGTCCACGTAGTACGTTCGTAGTCCTAAAATGAACTTCTAAGACATCTTTTTTATTCTACTCAAAGATTGCACACTGAATATTGGCCACACACATCTTATCGTAATCAAAAGCTCTTTAAAAGCAAAAAAGCTGTACAAAAATCCTAACAAACTACAGCAAGTATCTCCAATAGCATCGATACAGGACAGCGAGTGACGAACGTCCGTTCGTTCTATCTGCCACCGACAGCCGGCCGTCATGTGTCATTGAGGCTTACTGCGACTCGTACGATTAGTTGTTACGTACGGCAAATATTGAACTGTGCGATTATGGATAACGTTGAAAAGGTTAACAATGTTTTAGGGAGGAGGGAAGCTAGAAATTGGGGGCGGACACTTAGTATGGAACATAGTGTCGCTTGGCTGATGTATTGACGAACATATTTTTGTTTGTGTGGTAGCCCGGTGGGTCACTATGGCTTCGGTTATTGGAAAAAAATGTAAAAGGAGTTAAAGACTTCTAACCAAGATGGGGAGTATTTAACAACTCGCTATTAAAGCAAACCTTCCCCCGACCTTGATAAACTTAAGTAAACTTCCCGGAATTCATTCAAAACACAATATTTTTCATCAAACATTCCCATTAAAAGAATAAATTTACCGGTATACAGGTTCACGCATTTATTTAGGTCCTGCTTTTTCGAATTCTTTCCAACTTCAACTCGCTCGTCATAAAAAAAGGTTGGCGTTAATTTAATTAAGAATTTTAATACTTTTCGCGAAGTCTTCTTTGAAACTCGCAAACTGTTCAGGTGGAACGGGTCGATTTTAATAAGCTAAGCTTACCTTAGCGGTCTGTTAATTTTTTTCTCGATGGCTCAAGATCCTTTGATCTTTAACGAAATTGATTTGATTTTATTGAAAACACTTCTTAGGCCGCGACTTGCCTAATTGAAAATTTTAATAAAGTAGCTATAAAGACCTAAATGGTCTCCAACGATTTTGCAATCGATTTAAAGCAAATAAAGTACACTCGATGCCAAACTACCACTCCATTTACGCTTAATTAGGTTTGAGTCGATTCCCAGACAAAATTGGCAAATAAGACTTATGTTCCAAAATCATTTAAAGAGTCATGTCCATATAGGTAACTTTTATGTACACAGAAGCTAATCAAGACCGCCTGTCGATATCTTAGGACTCGAATAGGCCGGAAGGGATCGCCGATGCTCATTCCGATAACATCGAATAATAATCGGATCATTCGATTAATAAATTGCAATTCATTCTTCTGTTTAATTGCATTTGTCAGAGCTCTGGATAAAGGTGCTTTTATAGGTGTTTTATTAATCAATTCAGAACGCTTCTTGTAATGCTAATGAAATTTTCCAATTTAGGGACGATTCAAAAGATTTCGAGGTTCTAAAGTAATTGCACAGTGGGAGGCTTACGGTGAACAATAAGCAGACAAAGGCAATGATAATGACGTAATAAATTGCGTCAAAGGATAGAAATTCGAGTTTCGTAGTAAATTAAGTGCAGCCAATGAACAGCCTTCTAGTATTACAATGAATAGGTCTTGCTGGTGTTTCGCTAATTAGGATTTTAGTTAGGACATAGCTTCTTTGTGAGACAATTGAGGTGTGGGTATGTACCTATTTAATTTGTTTGAATCTATATAAATTAAATTCACGTTAAAGCAAAATTGTTCTGGAAATACCTACACATTATGAACAAAAAAGACCTATTCTACAACAGTCCAGAATCCAGACATAAAACGTTTTGTTTGAAACCGTAACACCAGATTTAATCTACAAAAATGTAGCTTAAAACCAAAACATTTTACGACGAGGTAATGAAAGAATTTAAAAATGAAAATAATTAACAAAGCAACAAAAAGCTATGAAATTTCTAGGAACGCGTCGTTCTTGATAAGGACTCGCCGGGAAACGCCGAAAAAACTGCCACGAGTATACCAAGGCATGCCTGCATGGTAGCTTTTGTCAACCGAATACCATTCTTAAGCTATTGCAATAAGATTGGAAATCCCAGGAGGATCTAATCACACTCTGGGCTCGGCGCCAAGTAGATGTGGAGAACGCACATTTTCGTCTGTTTTTCATACGGATGCACGTCTGAATGGCTGTATTTTTTTGTCCTTTTGTATTTTCACTAAATGCCACGTTATTTCTTGATGTGCTTAACTTGTCTTAAGGAAAATTTGATCTGATATATTTAGTCATAAAATTAGTCCTCTTAGTTACATTTTGATGTTCTTGTTTCTTGCTTATGTTGTCAGGATTTAGAAAAAACTTTATTGAAAGAGAATAGTATTATTACTGCCTTTGTTCTGATAAAAGTATTCCGCTTGATAAGTTTTCACATTGAGCTCCTTACGAGTTTTACAAAGGGAATCTGAGAACTTACTCAAAGAACGTTTCCTGGCAGTATATCTATTATTTATTTACTTATGTCACGATACTGAAAATATTTTTCGATAAAGGGAAAATTGCGATCGATTCGCTTCAATTTCATATAATTCAATATCGTTTAAGACGCGAACTGTAAAACCAATTTATTTATTCATCAGAATCAGCGACACCTCTGAATACTAAACTGTTCCCTTGAATTTGCTTTAAAATGAGGTCCCATATTCATGCAGCGGATTACCCAAGTGGTGAGATTATACCAACGGGTACATACATTATTCTGATTACAAGCACCAAACGGAATATTCCGCATTTCCCTCCCCCCCCCCACACCCGGTTTCCCACCTCGGGCTTGTCACTTGGACGTGACTAGATTCGGAACGGAATCGATTTATTGAAATTGCCAGTGGACATACATTGGGTACTTAATCTAATCAATCGGGTTCATCGTCATGTCTGTGTGACTTAATGTTCCAGGCTTGTTGCCAAAGTGTAATATTAAATTATATGGGTGTTTGCCTTGATTGTTTGGGTTTACTATCTCCTTCATGGGTTGAGTGGAAACCAAATAGGTTTTGATTGCTGTGAACCAGCTGTGCTTCAGAAATCTGCAGTGTTAGACTCACGTCCATGTTGTTAGTACATTTGTAAGGCTGGAACGTTTGGGCACACACTCTAGGCTCGTGGTCGGAAATCACATTTGCAGGAGCGATCCCGTTTCAATTTCGATATCCGGACTTAAACACATTATCACTGGGTTCAGCCTAAAGTGTATTATGTTCTGCATGTTTGAACTTTCCATCTCCATGGTAGTTTATTATGGATTTATATTTCCCGTCTATTCATTTTCTTCTATCGGTATGTACGAGTATCGTCTGTAGAATTTTTGACAGATAATTAAGTCTTCTTAAGAACTTATCTTCTTAAGAACTTTATCATACTTAGTCAATCCTTTTTGACCTAATTTACGAAGTTCTTTTCCCTGATAAAATTCCTCTTAATTTATTTGTTGACGATAGAAACGGTTACCGCCTGGCGTCGATTACGTGAGATCGGATCACTTAGTTTAAGTGGCTTGGAATGTGAGCTGATTTCAAATTTTCTTCGCTACGTACCTTTGTACCTGGAGCCTACCATTTGGTTAGATGAATGACACCTTTGATTGCCAGATTATCCTAGCAGCTTTGTCGATGTCATAATAAAGCTTTGCTAAACTATAATCCTCCGGGTCTCGGGTACCAGTCTAACGGGATGCAGCTGAGTACCAGTGTTTTACAAGGAGCGGCTATCTGACCTCGTCCACCCAGTTACCCGGCGACCCAAAAATAAGGTATACTACCAATGACTATAAAAAGAACAAAAGAAAAAAAACATGTTCATCATCGTACTCATTGTCTAAATGACAAAAACCAACAAAATCTCGATGAATTGAAAGTCACAACACTAGAATATCGATTCCCCCATGAGCGCTGTTTATCGTAAGGCGCGGCTATGCCAAGGTCGAAGGTATTGTTACCGAATTGATGAGAATCGTATCGATCAAGCACGTCACTAGCGAGTTATGTTTCACCAAATGTATCGTTAAATCCGTTTTAATGGGTACTGGTGACTTTATTTGTTTCTTTTTTTTAGTTTTTATGGTGGGGTGTTGTTTTATTGAAGCAGTTAAACTGTTTGAAGTAACGAGTAATTTTGTTTTGCGGAATTTGGGACAAACAGGCTGAGAATTCTAAATAGTGTTTGCATATCGATTAAGTTTAGAAAACTAAACAAAAGTAATTGATGTATACGCATTTGGTAATAGTGTTGTCTTCGATTAAACAATATTATACGCCACGTCACCTGTATCCGCAATAAATCTCTAAACAAAGTGTCGCTAATGACCGAACATTGTATTTAGCTACTTCCCCAATTAATAATGCACAGCGCGTCGCTTCCACTTATAATAATTAATTAACTACAAAGCTCATCTAATTATCAATGTGGTACCAAATCCATTATTCATGAGTCCAAACAATCTTCAGAGAAAAACGTTGAGAAGAAATCGTGCGTAACAAAATGAAAGAATGAACGAACAAAGAAAGCATTGGAGAGGCTCTCTTCGATATTAAAAAAGAAACAAAGCGCTCGGTGTCCATAAAACCTGTTCTCTAGATGTGTCGCCGCAGGAATGCACACAGAATTAATTATCTTTTCCTTTACCATTTCCTTTGTGGTAGCTGTTCCAATGGACTTCAACAGTTTACCCAGTAAAAGGTTAGATAGTGTCACGTTGGAGTATTTTTTTTGCACTTTTTTTGTTGTTGTTCCGTTTCGAGTTTCATGCGGGAATTAAAAAACTTTTTATCATGACCTTTTCACTATGAATGAACGTGCCCGCATCGTTTTTGTTTTTCGTGCTATTTATTGTTGTTGCTTGTGTGATTTTGTTTTGTTACTTTGCTTAGACAGAAGGATATTTCCAATTTGTTCGTTGTTGCGGTTGGTTGAATTTGAGCCCGCAGTTTGTATGAACTACTGATTTGATCAACGCTTATAAGTAAACTAGCTTCTGTCAGCAGTTTCACCCGCATCCCGTAGGAACCACGGCACGAACCCGGATAAAAAGTAGCCTATAGCCTTCCTCGATAAATGGGCTATCTAACACTGAAAGAATTTTACAAATCGGTCCAGTAGTTTTTGAGATTAGCGCGTTCAAACAAACAAACTCTTCAGCTTTATAATATTAGTATAGATGTATGCGAGAGGATTTGAACTGAATTTTAACTGCTACACAAGTTTTGATAAATAACACAGACTTTAATTTCAAGCAAAGGCTTTTTGCAAATATTCTTAGAAGCCCTTTGTAAAGTAAACTTCTACCTATAGAATATGATAGGTACCCACATGTGGCATACTTCATATGAATCGATCGATGAGCAATTAGCGAGCAAGCCTTGTAGCCGTTTTGTTGCGGAAACTTTAAGGGTATTATATTATTTTAATTAAAACTTCACGTAAGTACATTGCTATTAACGTATTACCATTTATCGCGGTACCTGTTATTATCGTAATGGAATATGTTGTTAAAATAAAAAAAAGGTTGTATATTTTTTTTCACGGCGTGAATAAAATTAATCTATAGTAGTACTTAATAATAATTTCATATACTTCATAATATACTCCTACCTGTAATAATTTTCGCTAAGTCGGGATCATACCCCTATCAATCAATTTGCGTGCCAGACGTTTTTGAAAGATGGAAAGATAAAGTAAAATCAATTGTAAATTCTACTTTCTATTTGAATAATATCTTCGACATCTAGTTGAGTCGTCAATAAATATCTTATCGGCACTTTTACAATGATTGGGTTGGGTAAGGGTTGATCTTTTGTCACATAAGTAACATAAAAATTATATCCATAAGAAAATACCCCTTAAGTGAGAAACAGACGATTTCCTATTAATATTATAAATGTGAAAGTTTGCGAGAACGTATGGATGTATGTTTGTTTTTCTTTCACGCAAAAACGCCAGTACCGATTTGGTTAAAACTTAGTATGTAGATAGGTGATCATCATCCTCCGAGCCTTTTTCCCAAACTATGTTGGGGTCGGCTTCCAGTCTAACCGGATTCAGCTGAGTACCAGTGCTTTACAAGAAGCGACTGCCTATCTGACCTCCTCAACCCAGTTACCCGGGCAACCCGATACCCCTTGGTTAGATAGTTGATACCCCTGATTAATACATAGGCTGCTTTTTAAGAGCAAGAGAGAAGCTAGTATTACATAATTTTATCACTGCTTAAATCACGTGACATATAAGTACGAGTATTATACTGGGTGACCTGCAAATTATCCACCTGCACTAAAATACCACCCTGTAAACAGCGACCATCAATCTGATGTGGCAATTGCGGCCACCCCAGAGCCCTACAGGGTCCTATAGCTTCACATAGCGTCGCATAGCCGCGTATAGCCACCTATAGCGTTGTGTGCCGCTGTGGTTTGCGGAGGCCTGCGTGCAGCACTGGATATTTGCGTAATTACGTAACGCTTCGGCTGTGTCCTACCTAAACAATGCAGTTTGTGCGTTTCATTTTTGGTGGCAATACTTTCTTTGTGCTAGAAAGTTAGCGTCAAAACATAGATCAAAACGTAGGTATTGGAAAACATTTTTTCATGCGTATATTCATTCTGACATAGGTTAATGGTTTTCAATTTATTTTTTCTGAATAGTGCCAATAATCGTTTACCTAAAAGCGTCAGACCAAATTTTAAATAGGATATTGACAGCGTACAAAAAAAAACAAAGCTCCATTTTAAATACCCCAGTTTTTCTATCAAAAACAACAAATTCCAAAACAGGATTATTTTAATAAAAACGCACCAATATTGTGTTAATATTTGTACGTATATGGACTGGTATAAAACAATACGATACGTGGAATTCCACGGCTAACGTCAGCGCGAAGGCTTTATTTATTGTTTATTTATTCAGGCCATGAAACATGTGACTCTAACAAATTGTGGAACATCAACTGCTATGAAAATTCCTAGAACTACATTGAAAATTCGACAACATTATCTACGAGTAGCTCTGGAGGAAGACAGGTTAAAATATCGCTCGGTTACGATGTGTAAGACTATTCTTTCACGTGATTATTGTTTTGTCGGGATTCAAACCATCTCTAATTCAGTTAAAGTATTTTAGAGAGAACAAGGAAATAATACTTTACATCTGCTTACATTTATGTACTTGTTAATTTTTGTGCTCCTGGAAAAGTAGCCTATAGCTTTCCTTTTAAGTTTTAATGATATTTTATAGATGCTAAAAGGCCATTGATTGATAACCTTTCTAGATAAATAGGCTCTACCTATAACCAAAATAATTTTTCAAATCTGTCCAGCAGGTCGCGTTTAAGCAAACAAACTATCTCTTCAGCTTATTAATATGAATAGGTATAGATAACCAGGCGAATAGTAAATATTTCTGAGTATTTAGCCTACATCATGAGAAGGTATTACATCTAAATCATCTGAACAGATATACGAGTAAGTCTCATTAATAAACGGTGTTTCTGAGAAGGACATGCAATACGGAAGTGGATTAATTCGCGTGCCAATTTCAAAGAACTATTGTTGCAATAATCTCATTACAACATGATAGTTTATTTTGTTAGAAAAATTTGCTGAAACTTACAGACATACAAAAAAACAACGCAATGTTTTTAAATATAAAATGTGATAGTAGTAGATAGCAGGTTAGAAGTAAGTGATCACATGGAACCAACTGACAATAAAATAATTTATGCTTAGTAAGTACATACATATTTAAACTAAGTTAGAAGAAATAGTCTAAAGGTTGAAGATAGAAATCTATTGTAAATTCTTTAGGAAGTTTCCAATAACTCCCACAAAAATGGGTCACGCAATAATCTATGCAAGCGAGTATCAATGAAAATAAATCAATAAACGTAACTGACATGAACGCAGGAGTGCTCCAATGGCGTCGGTGAACGTCAATCATGCTGACGTCATCAATTACCTTAACGTTCCACGGAGGATTTAAATTGAGTGTTACTGCTCTATGGTTCCGTGAATCTGTTGCCTGTATGATTTTTGGCGGTAAACATAGAGGGTTTTGGTTGTTAATGTCTATCCAGGATTATATTGCAACGAGGTGTTCCGTTTCAAGAAGTTGGGATGTCTTGAAAGCGCATTTGACTAACGTTGTTTTTATTTACCTATTATTTATTAATTGCAATAAATTGCATTTAAAATCCTGTTGATTATTTGAACATGTGTCATTCATTTTGCACATCGCTTCATGCATCCAGATGATCAGTTGTCAACTCCACACAATGTTGCAAACAGTACCATCTTACAATTTTCTTCCCACAAGTCTATTCTGCATTATTCCTTCTGCCGCACTTAATCTGATGTCAAAGCATGCAGCTCTTGAATGCGTTACGTTCAATATACGGCGATAAACGACGCCATATGTCACGTTAGCCAAGAGTTATCGATGTGCGGAACGGAACGTCTTACTGAACTTACTTAGTCTGTGTCCTGGCTATCTCTTGCGGTTCATGAGATCCTGGTACCTGGAGAGATGATTAATTTGAAGTTTCGTTGTTATTGTCGTTGTTGGATTATCTCATTTTGATGTTATAGGTTTAGTTTCTTTGTTAGACGTCAGTTTTGAAACAAAAAAACTCCGAACAACGCAAGCGGATAATTCGTGACCGTCACTCAATTATAACTGAAACAGAGATGAAAAATATAGACGTACTAGCTTCCGCTTGTGTTGATAAAAAGTAGCCTATGTGTGAATCCAGAGTATCACCTATCTACATACCAATATTCAACCAAATCGGTCCAGGCGTTTTTGCGTGAAAGAATAACAAACATACATCTATACATACTCACAAACTTTCACATTGGAATGTTACTAGTAGGAATTAGTAGAATAGTAGGATTAAAATGATTGATAAACTTTAATAAGACATTGCTAGTACATAAGTATACTATTGAATAATATCACAAAAAGATTTGAACAGTAACGCATTGTGGGTGCTAAAATATGGCACGGAAGTATCAAGTAGCATTAGTCGGCGTATCGTGATCGCGACTACACGCTAGTCGTTTGTTTCCTCAATAATTCTCAAATAATGCGCACGAGACTATAAAACAACTGTTTATTCGCATTACAGTTTTACGAGTTAACATTTACAACCACTTTGAATTTGCTGCTTCAATGTGATAGACTTTCTTCATGCAAATTGCTTGAGGAATTTATTGGGCTGAAGTCTAGTCGGATTGGGGATCTTGTCACGCAGTCTAGATATAGTCTTACTTTCAGTAAAATTATTTAGTTTCAATAAAGTTATGACAATGTTTAGGTTTTTGTATACTTCTGTGCTTATATATTGAAGTGTTTGTTTCTATGCTTGAACGCGCTAATCTCAGGAACGTGAGCACATTTTGTACGATAAGGTTTATTGGATAAATGATCTCGCTTTTCAAGCATATAGACGTCTTACTCACAGATATATCCTATCTCAGTATCTGATTTTGGTAGCTTCTGTAGAACTGAATGTACTGCGTTATGCGTTTATATTTGTACTTATTTCACATCGACTCATTAACCACAACACATAATGAGTTCTGAAGTTCCTATAATTTATGTGAAGTGAAAGGGACAGTGAAAATCTATGTTTGTAATAAAATAAATAACTAGGGAGTAATGAATCATGTAGCTATCACGATTACCAAACTATGACCAGCCGTCTTTCCGCCAATTCAACTAGTTATGGTTTAGTTATCGTCACACTCATGGTACAACCCACCCATAAACTCATGAAACCATACAGCCTAACTTTGTATGAAGTTTTAATATCCTCTCTACCTCTGATCTATTCTAGTCAAACAGTCTTTAAAAAAAAAGAACGTCCAGTTAAATTACAAACGGTCTGACAACAGTTAACACGTCCATCGATCACAGACGGTGCTGTTTTTAATTAGCCATCCCTGTCTAATGTGGTGTCAGGATCGTTCCATCTCTTTCTTACAGGGCGCTGAAGTGGCTAATTGGGTGTACAGCACGGAGTAAAGAAAGATGAGCGGAGATGCCATAATGCTAGTAGGTCAGGCGCCTACTGCTCAGTCAAATTCGTACGGTGGGCATGACCAAAACGATCAGCTGAGAGTGAATTAACGGGGCATTCGGGTCCTTTGTTGAGACCTGCCAACGATTTTTGGTATTACAAAAAAAGGTGGGTTCCAAAGAAGGCGTATTAGAGTGAAGACAGAAATATTACTTGAACTCAACTCACCCGCATTTTGGCGCGTTGTTTTCTTAGGAGTTTTTCGTTTTGGCACCTCCTCTCGTCATTTTGTTTTCCACGGTGGACAGGGTCGTGTCTAGTAAACAATGGATGAGTTCTATATTTCTACGTGTAATCCGCCGTGAGTGATGGCTGTTCTAATTTTGTTGATGAAAGTCCTAGGAACTATCCTAGATTAAGTCTTATTTTGTGACTCCGCGGTGACAATATGAGTTCTACTTAGATTTTCAACGTGATTATTTTTACGACCAGTATTTGATGTGTCCTTATTCTATTGCTATTCATACTAAGTATCTTGAACTTTTCTAATGACCTGTTGTTTTTGTTGCAGGTACGTTGAAATATTCCTTTATACAAGGTGTGATATGATTGGTGTTCGATCAACTAAGTGCTTCAAACTTATATCAAGCTTACTGAATTTGAAAAGGTAAAAATGTTATAAATAGAAACAAGAGTTAGTACAAAAGGTTTCAGAAAATGGGAGGAAAATTACCATATTTATTTCCGAAACATAATTCTTCATAAAATATCGAATACAGATTTCAAATCAAAAGAAAAAATACGCTTTATTGTAATTATTCTTTACATAAATCCTTTCAATACTTTTCGCTTTGTTTATAGGAATATCCTCACAAAGCCGTATAGGAACAGATAAAATGAAATATTAACAGAAAACAGAGGATTCATAAATTGTGGAGCGCGACGAAAGGTATCCCTCAGGGAGGAACAACTATTCTGAACTAGTAAACTTTGCCCAACAACTGAAAGAACAAGTTTCTATATAAAATCTCAAGAGTATTGATTACGTGTAGCAAATTAATAGAGTTCGAGAAAGATGTAGTGCCATTTTCTCTAATACAGACAGTAAATTTTTTAGTTTAGAAAATGTGATTGAAGAGGATCTTAATAATTTCGTCTTCAAGAGATTGGATACTGCAAACTTAAATTTAATCTCGAACCTTCTAGAAATAATAAATTCCCTTAGCCTTCATAAAAGGCCGGTTGATTTTCAAAAGCGTTCTATTTGATCAAGCCAGCTTTCCACATCCTTCCTTTAATTTTCTGTAAACCTCCTTGGTGTATTGGCGTTTTGACAAGTCGCCCCGAGCAAGCGGTGTACCAGAGCCAATTTATTAGGTCAATGCTCCACTTACGAACCGCCATGCTATATAAAATCCTATGGAATTGTACAAACTAGTATCCTGACACAATTTTGACGAAGTTAGACTGCAGCTGCTGGCTTTTTTCTAGTTATGTAGTCAAGCGGAACCTTTTTGGTGAAAACTTTTTCTGATTCGTACCTTTTTGGAGCGAGTCTTTTTTCGCGGCAGTTCGTTAGTGAATAATGTCGTCTATGGAACTGACTCAATAGTAATTAAGAAAAAATATAACTATTTCACTCACAAGAAGATTATCAAGTTCTTAATAAGTTATACATCTTCGAATGCGCCCATTAAAATTTAGTTCCGTTCGAGACAGATATCGAGAGACAGTTTCATAATATTGCAGGAGTTCTGCAAACATGGCAACGTAAACATCAAATACATTTAAAGTTAGATTGAAAGTATACGTAAGCTTCGTTCGGGATATTGATTACAGCAGTAATAGATTCAGAATTGCGCCCATTCATGCGACTTCAAGCTGCTATGGATTTTATAACACGACGAACATTTTATGATGAAATTATTACTTATGGATGCAGGAAACCAATTTTAGGTATATGTTCTAGGTTCCATGTGAATTGAGAACCGCTAACTTGCGGAGATGGCGAAAGATATGTATGTCTATAACTACAGAAAAATATTATTGATGATATTATGAGTTGGGTTGCCCGGGTGGAACTGGACTGCACTGGAAGCCGACCCCAACACAGTTATATGTAGTTGGGAAAAGGCTAGGCTAGATGATGAATTAAATTGATGAAATTAGCAATGTCTTAAAGTAACAGACCACGACCAGCAACAAATTGCCGAGACTATTATATCCTAGTTAAAAAAACCAAAACAAATGCTTAACGATTCTGCCAGACATACATTAACATTCTTCTAAGTATCTCAAAACGGTTCACCCATTCCTTAGCTAGTGACTTGTCATTAAAAAGAACAACACCATACATGCAAATGAACCACGATATTGCCGATAACGGCTACAGTTCCGAGTATTAGTTCCAACAAATGAGATTCTAGGCATGTGTTCACTAGAACTAACTTTAAAAAGAAATCACGAGGAATGGGGAATCGTATTTAGCGATATTATGTTAGCTTTGGTCTTGTTTTTCTTTATTTGCGTGTTCAGTACTCTTGTTTTATAAATACTTTCGTTTTAATTAAGTTTATTATTCCCTAGTACTTATGTCTATTTTTTTATTGCTTAGGTACCTACTTAATACATTTTAGTTGTTTGTACCCTAATGGCTCCGGAACTACAAATCCAATTTCAAAATTCTTTCAGTCTTTTGAAGCTATACTATTCCCGAGAAACATAGGTTTATATTTAGTCCCGGTACGGGATGAAGTTTTCCCGGGAGGCGAGTGAAACCACGGGAAATAGCAACCTTTACACAAAATGTACATAATACGATAGCTTGAACATCTTCATGTAAGACTTGTCAAAGACAAAGCTCAAAGCTCTATAGTTATCTAGGATTAGTTAATAGAAAGGAATGCCCGCAATGTGAGGGGTCGTCAGCCAGGTTTCAATAATTTGCGGCCGGTCGCCTCGACATCCGCGGAATGCAATATCGGCGGTCGGTACTTCGGTACATTCAAAATATCGAATATCGCATCGTGAGTGTCACTACAGGCCGCCATCTTTTTATTTTGAATCGAGGCTCTTTTTGAATTTCGAATGTTTTTGCTCGGGATTTGAAAATAAAATATTACCTATTTCAATAAATTCTTTTTGGTCATTATAATGTTGCACAGATTATTACTGAAATGAAAAAGTTTTTATTCTATAAATAAATACTGAGATAGTATAAGCAACTGCCTTTAGCCTATGGTGTGCAGATAATTAAATATTTTAACGATGAGTTGTTAAGTAACGATTTTTGTTTGAATATATTGGCTTTGCATGTTACACGCCGAGGTTAATATGTAATCACTGTATAATTAAGTAAATAAGAAAATCCAATTAGTTATTTAACTAACCAAAAATTATATTTCATCTTTAATAAAGAAGATTACTTAAAGTGTATTTATTTAAAACTGCATTGACAACTGATTTTTAATTAATATGCAAAACATAAAAAAGTTTGTAACAGACAAGCAAAACATCAGATTACCATGTCTTTCAGTCTAAAATGTTTTTCTAACATCATGTAACCTGCCAGCCTTAACAATGGCATTCCTGAGCATTACAAATGACAATTGAAAGTGCAGTTCGCTAAACCGAACATGCGATACAATTACGATACAGCTGTTATGTTATAATCGAGATGAGAATCGATTAAATTAACGTCAACTATTCGTCAAACTTTTTTGTAGGAATTATTACGATTGCGTGTTTGTAACGTCATAGTTTTGAAGTTTTGATTAGGTTATTGACCTAGAATAATTGGCATGTTTTGAGTTTGGATGAAAAATTACAAATTATTTATGGTTTTCATGAAATAGGTCGGAGGAAAATTGATGTACATGTCCATAATATCAAATTGCCTCTGGATGTCATATTTTTTGGCATATATCTTCTGTAAAAGACTGTTCTTTTTTTTAAGTATTTAATTATTTTATACTTACCTGTATAAAATGTCAACGTCTTAAGGCAAAAATACTGAGTGGGAGTTGAATTGTATAGTTTGCAGTTTTGTACTACAGTTCCATTGTCCGATCGATTCTTGTGACGTGGAAAGACGATCCGATGACTGATATGTGACTCAATCTTTGATTCATTGCTCCACAACTCATTCACGGCCATTGATTTCAGCAATTTGTAAGTGACAATTTCTTTGTGAAATGCCGTGTTTCTTTTTGTTTGCTGAAAAAGTGAATGTTTGAAAGCTATAAATATTAATTCTACCATAAATTTTCTTTGGTACACATTAATCAATGGTAGTTTTTCTAACTAGTGTAATTTTTTATGGCGCAGTAAATGCAGCTACTATTTGTCTTACGATGTTTGAGAAACTTATGGAGCTAATTATAATAATGAATGTGTATGAAAAAGTATGCGCGGACAGTTACATAGGTATGCCCCGTTCAGTATGAAAATTACTGTCTTAATTTTTTTGCTCTTATTATTATCAACATTGCACAATGACCCTGTAATGATCTTAACATGTCGATTACGCTTCCTTATTCCTAATTTATTTTTATTACCCATCTTCTAAAAATAGATGCATTATTTCAAAAATAATAAATATTTGATAGAAATGTCAAGGTTTCATACTAAGCCAGTCTCATCACGAATGCACTTTATTTTCGGCTGTTCCTTTGATCAAGTTTTATAGTACAATAAACTGGCCACGTTTTGCGACATTTAAATGCCAAAAGAAAGGCTCTTTGAAGGCGAAAAGCCGGTTGATCTGTCGAGAAATCTTTGAGTTGCAAGGCTAGTTAACATTCTCACTTTTATGCTGTTTCTTGCAAAATTGTCTCTAGTTTATGCTTCTCACTAAGTCATGTCTTATTGAGGGTACAGGTACTTTACGAAACTAACGAGCTAGTTAAGTTTAATACTAATGAACTTTGATCTTACACAGATACCATAAAATCCCCTAGCTAAGTATCCATAACCTTCTTAAAAAATGACAACATGTTTCCCGTAAGATTTTCCTCAAAGCTTACACGCTTGATTTCATCCACCCAAAAAAAAAAAACATTTATTTTTAACGCATCTATCATCCGTCTACCATAGTTAGACAGTGCGGAAATGCGTAAGGGGGAAAGGTGAAGGGGGTGAAAAATCCCGTGACGAAGTAGGAAAGAAAAAAAAATACAGTAATCCCGTGATGTCGAGTTGAGGAAGTGGGGGAGACATACAGACGGCACTGACTTCCTATTTTGTGTGTATATATATGTGTATGTAGATGTTAGATCTCGTTAGGATAAGAAAGAGTGGCTGTTCTGTGTACGATGCACTGTCTGGTTTTTCGAGAGATACTTACTTTTAAGAGTGCGAGATAGAGTATTTTCGTTTGTTTGACTTGGATATTTTTCGCATCCTTTCATGAATGTCTTAATTTGTTAATTCAAATACTACTAATGTACGTACTTAATAAATTAATATATAAATGTAATTACAGTCGATCATGGCTGGCACTAATAGGTTAATAAAAGGTGAAGAAGAAATAACAGCTGCTTAATTTCATTACAAACTATCTTGTGACTATAATGTAATCCTCCATAATTAGTTGATGAAAGACAATGACAATTACGCAATGCATCAAATAATAACAGTAAACAAAATGCACGATTCATGATTCACACGTTGGATATACTGAACCTAATTTTATCCAGATAAAAGTACTATTTTTAGGTACCATTACCATCCATAAATATGAAAGTATTTTTTATTACAAAATGTATATCACCAGTTATTTCCCTATCATAAACACCCACTATCATAGCCTGTCTGATAAAACCTTATCATAAAAGCGAGTGCTATCACTCTAGGAGTTTTCACTTTCGTCCTATCGCCTACACAGTCCGTGACGAACTCAAGCGCTCGTGAAATCACTTTTCACGATATTAAACCTGCTAATATGTGACGAATAAAACTCACTGGAGTGTAAGCATCACCGTCTCGTGCTGCACGAACGGTATTCCGAATGACTGACCAGTGTATAATCGATAGCGCTGCAACTGTCATTAGAATCGATTTAATCATTCGATTATACCGATATATGCGCGGTCAGCCGATGGATAATTTGGTGTTGTACATCACTATGTATACTAATTCGATAGTTGTTGTATGCAATTTGTGTTTTTGTTGTTCTGTCATTGGTTTTTATGTTGTGTGATTTACGGGCAAGCGGAATTAAATATTGCTCATTCAAGTCGGAAAACCCGTGCTGTTAACTTATGCTTACTGTCAGGAAAAACCATATAATTTGACAATTGTATTACATGATTTTTGTGATAAGATTTTAATCTAAACATACAGACATTCAGAGGTTGTTAAGGCTGAATCTGTGAGTCTAACAAATCAATTGAAAATAAATCTACTATCAAAATATTTCGTCGTTAAATTCATCGTTAATTCAGACGTAAATTCCCATTCAACATGGACAGTGATTAAGAGATTACGTACAGACTTATTGATTTATTGTTAAAAGTCCAGCTTAGTCAGACCCTAGGGACATCTGAGGCCTCAATCTCTATTGTAATGTATTTAGTTAGCTTTGACAGTAAAAATTGGCAGATTTGTAGCTTTAAATACGCTGAATCTTTAAAATAAATAACTTAATACGCTAAATTAAGATGGGTAAGACTAAACACACCATCATCCTTCTTAACCCAATTTTATTTGTGGTCGGCGCAGCATGTTTTCTTCTTCCATACTCTTCTATCTGCCTTCATCTTACAAGTTACATTATTTCTAGCCATATCGATCATAGTGCCCCTCAATTTTTTCCTTCCACTAAAAGGGACTGACCCCATCATGGAATATTTTTGTTCTTAATTAAAAACAATTGAAGGTGCTGCGCCCTACCTTCGCGTCACGCACCAGTCAGTATCGTCACGTCTGTCTTACTGAACGGACGTAAAAACATAATTGTAGTGTCAGCCATGACAGTGTATTTGTCTGTCATAAACTTCAAGTATCTAATGATGCATGGCGAAACTGTTAGTACTGATGCATAGCGAAATGCGTGGTAAAGTTGCTGTTAGTTTACAAGGCAGTTTTATTTAGAGACTAAAACATTTTTTTCTCTGATTGTTCTTAGGTATATAGAATCCAGGGTTATAAAGAGCCTTTGAGGCTAAGATTTAAGGTTTATTAAACCTTCTAGCGGACGTAATATAGGTACCTAGTCTACCAGTGAATATTCCTGTTTAAGATAAGACGCTATCCACCTGACATATAACTCTTGTTCTCACATGTTGACCCTTCGTTAGTTTCTCACTTAGACACCTATTCTTGGCTGGCCTTATTTCTCAGATACCTATGTCAAGTAACGGTGACCTAACAAGGCTAATTGATAGCGCCTTCTCTTTTAATTTTCTTCACCATGTAGGCTTCATTTCGAATTTAAACCTTCTTGAATGATAAATGATTCAAGAAAAGGATATTGTATTCCAAGTTCGTATTTCATTCCAAGTTTGAATTTGAAATATCGAATGTTACGTTCGAACAAATGACACGCAGTAATGACTAACGATTTCTTGTTAGCAGACGTAAATATATGAAGTAATACATATCGTTCGTCGAGGACAGCACAAAGGCTCTTCGCATAACATTACATAGAATATTATGTTCCGCATAATACCAAAGGTGGGACACGTTAACTTGAATTTAAGGGCCCTCATTTATTCATAGGTGTTCGGGTCGTTTCACGCTACGTATAATGCGATTTATTTGTGCAGAACCCATGCATGTTTGATGAATATTACGAAGGCGTAAGGCGTTGGCTTCGTGTCTCGCGAGGTCATGACTGATCCTGTGGTGTGTCGAATGAATGGCGTTCTAAAGCCCAGAGGTAATATCATTTACTTCATACGAAGGTCATGTTATATTAATTTGGATTTTTGTTAAATAGAAAAAAGTTTAATCAGAAAAGGGATACAACGTCATTTTTGCACGGGCGAAACGTCCAACAGCCATCTCGATCAACATTACTCGTCGCAGTTCTTGACATTCCAAAAGGTCAAACGACAAAATCCTTCGATATTCCTTTCACATTTGTTTCTACGCCTCTTCATTATTTCGACTACAATAGTGGGTTATTTCCATTGAGTTTTGTTCCATTGTCTGCCTTCTATTTCTCTGATAAAATTCGAAGCGAGTTCAAATCGTGCCCCGAACATATCCGAACATAACCGAATGCTTCCGAGTACTTCCGAAGTCTGCCGAACAGAGAGATTTATTGTCCAGGCCAATGTGAGGTTGCCTGTTTATTCTAATTCACATAAGTTTAGTTGTTTTGAGTGGGAATACCATTGTCTTTTTGGTTTTATTTCGTCACGCACATCTTGTGTTGTGTTTATTGAAACTAGAAGATTTTATTGTAGCTTTCGTTTTATTTAGAAGGATTTTGTTTGAAATATAGTTAAGTGGACCCTTTTTAGACATAAGTTAGGAAGGTTTAGTTCTTCTCTTGATATTTTTAAATATCATATTTTATTTGTACGTAATAAAATGTAGGTTTTAAGAATGTAGTAGCATTACATAATATTTTCGAGTACAAGAAAACTTCGTTCTCTATATCCATACTTCATACATTCTTTCTTTTGCTCTCAAATGCAGATGACGTTAAGTGAGGGAAAATTGTTGCCCAGCAAAAAATATCTGCCTTCTTCCCGAAGGTTTGTGATAACATTAAATTATCTTTCTCTCACCATCTGACACCCGCCTTATAAAGTGTTGAATTTTTAAAAACATGTGAACGTCCCTGTTTCCCTTCCTCTTTGAATGATACCTCACAGCGGTATTATTTTTCTTCCATTTTCCCTAACTCAACATTTATAGAGAATTCATGTTGAATTTAGAAAAATGCTGTGTTTGTTGAATTCCCTTGCTGGCAGTAACTTGATATTCAGGGAATGTTCTAATAACAACATAATACGGGAATTATTTTGTTTGTGGAAATTTTCCCTGAAAATGGCATTGTGTATTAAATATTTATATTGTACCAATAGTACTTAGAATTTCTATGTTAAGACCTAAAAGAAAAACAAAGCTTAACCTTGACTATAATGCCGGCTTTTACATGATCTTTTGTTATGAAATTTCATATTATACACATGTAAATAAGTTATATATTTATAGTTATTTTACATAGAGTTGTTTAACTAAAAAAATGCTTAATCACTTAAAACTGTAATTAACGCTATCTTAACTATTCCTTCAATTCCTTTTCCCTGTTCGTCACAGACCACATTATTTCTGTCCTATTCCTATCATTTGTTTTATAATAGGAATGTCCCGACCACTATTTCTAACAATACATTATGATATGGTCAATTATGACATTATTATGGGGTATTTTACGCAAAGCGGATATACCCATTTGACTTAGTTAATATCTTTAGGTACCTATCTACCTATTATTACATACCTTATTGTCTTATTGTCATATATTTTTTCTGTACTTATGCTACAAAGTTCAAGGATTATTTGTATCATATTACATTCCGATATTCGTAAATTTTTGCACAAATAATAGCTTCAATATCGTTAGTAGGTAAAATTAGTACATCCAATAGATGCTTAAAATAAACAAGAATTAGTACCTCTTGATAAAAACCTTTTTGTTTTTTTTTTTACCTAATCTGTTGCAATTTGCGTTCCAATACTCCTTTCGTTGGCAGTGTTGCCCAATACAATTGTGACAATATTCCCATAGTCTGTGTAAAATGTGGGACCGATACGGTACCTATCATTAGACTGTTTGCCTTTCTAGAGCTACACTTAAGTGTGGTCTGATGATGAATGATGACAGTTCAGGGCAACAGTAGCGTGTGGTATCGTGTTTGTTGTACTTAACCTACTTGGTCATATAGATTTTCGTCATAATGTTATGAATTAGGAATAATATTGAAAAGTTATCTTTTGCCTGTCTTATCGTTACAGCAATAAAGGTGCATTTTACTATGGTAGTAGTACTTTTAGATTTTTATTAGTTGCAACATCCATGCTCGAAGTGACAACTGAGGTGCATTGTGTGCTAAAATCATTGACATATATTCTAACGAGTTAAAACTGAGAATAATACCAGTTGAGTCACTTGTTTTCAATAACTAGCTAAAAATGAGAATAAATTGTAGTGCAGCCTGTGTAGATTTCAAGTAATTAAGAGCTGTCATTTTGTTTGTACGCCGAAGAAAATAATAATCCAAAATATCTCAACTTTGCATGTAATGAGTTTACACTGACACTATCCCCGTTTTTCAGCAACTCATTAAGAGAAAGCTGCATTAACCATCAATGTTTCACGTGCATACAAGTTACCACCACTCAAAAAGGACGATGTTATCCTTACTAATATTATAAATCGGAAAGTGAGTTTGTTTGTTTGTTTGTTTGTTTGTTTGTTTGTTCCGCTTTCACGCCGTAACTACTGAACCGATTGCTTTGAAATTTTGCAGACGTAAAGTTAGAAGTCCGGATTAAATAATAGGGTACTTTTTATCCCGAAAAAAATAGATATTACCGAGGGAAAACCAAAATATTGTTTGCTTGATGGATGGATTGTAGATGGCGCTGTGTGTCGTTTAAAAAATGATACGATAATGAATATGAGGAATTCCCGAGGGATGACGTACAATTTGTTTTATCGTCTTAACTGTTTTTTTTACATCTACTTATCCTGAAATAACTATAATTCAACGAATTACTAATTGGTATATGTATTAGTTAAGTTATTTAGTTCTTGAGGTATGCGATAGATGGCGCTGGGTGTTTTTAAAATACGTAAGAAGTGGAATGATAGCTTTTTAAAACGTGGTGACGTTGTTTTTTTTAAGATACGTAAGAAGTGCAATGATATCTCGCGCTTTAACCTGTAGCTCATTGTTCAATCGCGAGCTTCCCGATAGCTCGATAGATGGCGTTGTGCTTTTCTGTATCGCGGTGTTAAGGTTCGCCGCGAATTAGTATTCTTAAGGTGTTTTGAAATCAGTGGAGCCCAGTAGGGCCAGGGCCAGCCGGGGCTGCGGGTTGTTCGAAAGAGTTACCGCGGCCCTGGTATATAAAAGGCCTAGGACGGAACACGACAATTTTAGTCAGTAAGAGTCTGACACTCCCTCACCGCTGCTAACCCACAGCGGGAGGGGTCTTTTGATGATTTTCTTATAGTTGTGATTTATACCGCAATATAACCGAATTCCACGCGGGCGAAGCCGCGGGCGGAAAGCTAGTTAAAATTAAAAAGGACACAACCAACTCTAAGTTAGACAAAGCAAGCTATCTTGTTTCCACAAAGTGTTGTTTGCATTTACAAAAGACGTTAATTAATTATTCTTTTGCTTTGACATTTGATATCTGCTCTTTCTTTAATGGGGTCCAGGTTTTTTCAATGTTATGCTGTTATTATAATGGATTCTTCTACAAAAGTTTCTACCTGTCAATTTGTTAGTGGGGACTATTTTTAGAGTTATTGAACTGTGATCAGACAGTTCAGTGTGTCTGGCATGAATTTTATGAACTTATACGTGTAATGTATAGTACCAACGCCTGAACCCAGAAATCATTTTTAGATCCTGGAACCTTGGGAATTAGTTGTAAAGACTTGTGCGTAACTTATTGTGCTTCTTCTAACAGATCTTTAAAATTGTTCCTAATATTTGTAAGTTCTGTTAAATTTTTTTCTTCAATACGAGAATCGTATTTTCAGTACGAAATCTAATATTTCTTAGTGCAGAATAGGTACTTGTCATAGATTTACAAATTTTTATCTCAAAGTCCCCATACCAATAACCTTTCGTCACTTCGTAACTTTTATCACGTTTTGTATATTAACGAGATTGAGAACGTTGTAAATAACTTGTTGTGAGTAAAAATTACTAATTGCAACCACGTTAATTGCATTCATAAATCTTTATAGCTTGTTTGTTTATATTTCTTGGAGCATTACATTATCAGGTCAAGGTGGTCGTTAGATTTATCGGAAGCAATAAAACAGGAATTCAGTGTAAAGTCGTATTTTCTGAGTCAGAAGGATGAAGCGACCGCGATTTGTTTTAATGATGATCACAACTAAAACATTAGCCTTAGCCTCTTGTATGTCGCTAATTATAAAACAATTTAAAGTCAATTGTGTCTCGCGTGTATCTGCACTCCAGCATACAACGGGTTAACTGAGAAAAAAAAAAGAATCAAAAATCCAGAGACGCGCCCCAATGTGTATGTCTTTTTGCATTAGATCATTTGTAACGCTGAATATCAACTACAAAAACATTTAATAAAGAACATAACCTCTCAATAATAATCATAGTTTGTTTTCCCTCGTATTTATTTTATCATAACCCTACAAAGAACATTCTATTTCGCTACTGACTGGTATTCCAGTAGCAACTCTGTTACTTTCACTTTTTATTTCATTACTTCAATCACCCCTTTCCCAGCTATCGCGAAGCTCAAGTGATATTTATTTTAATTTATTCTGCAGAAACAACTATGGCTGAGAGTTCATTATTACAAGACAGTCACTTGCAGTCGGTGTAACAAAATGGTGGATCTGCGCTCTCAATACAGACAGCCGTTAATATTCATAAGGCGAATAAATCCACAGGGATGGTGTAACTGGCTCTAATTTTTGTTTAGCTTTGTGTTATTGATCAAAATTGTTATTCAAATGTCTATCTAACACTGAAAAGTCTTACCTAGAGAGTTTTGTAATACGTATTCCATTTGTCTTGCTTGCTATGAAAGAAGTCTATTGTTACCCGTTTGTTTTATACTTTTGTTGTTGTAAATCTCTTTCTTTCCTGCTTTATGTTGCTTGTACTATAAGTATTTACAAATAATTAAAACAATATTATTTAATGACTTAATAAGTATATACCTACTATTCTTTGATCAATTGCTACTATCGAAGAAACATCATGATCATAGAATTATGTACGTCCAAATCGTGATCCTAACTTATTGAACTTTAATATAGTGCTGAAATGTCTCTTATATTAAACCCTTAACGTGTTACCCGTCCTCTTCAATCCTCTTTTGCTCTCCTCACACTCGTTGTTCTACTTAAAGAGTCTACATTACCTACACTTTTAACTAAAACAGGCTACGTATATTGGATTTTTCCTTTTTACGTACATATCTTCATTTCTCGCATTATACTTAATGCAATTTCGTTTTCGCTGTTACAGCCTGTGATGCTAGGGGATTTTGATCCTATATACTTAGAATAAGTACTTTAGGGATTTTTCGGAGGAGGAAATGAGAATTTTCTTGTTGGGGAAGTGTCACAAGTTTCTGGAAAGCCTCCATAATTTGCATTTTAAAACGGGGGCTGGGATTCGACTGCTTTGGTTCAATGAACTCGTTTACTTTTCAAAGAAGGTTTGATTCATATGGATCTCCATAATTACTTATTTCGCTGAAAATACAGCGTCGCAACAACGACTTTAGTAAGATCTCGAGAAAGCATTTAATTTCTCGTTTCAAGAAACTCCAAAAGCAACATCTGTCTCACAAGACTGCAGATGCGATGTCCCGTTTTATATTAAAACTCATTTTCCGTGAAGTCTGTTTCTTAATTAAACGTTATTAATATCTTAAAATGATAAGTTTTCAGGCTTCGTCGCTCCTAATTAGCCTGAAGTCGGCCGTACTGTCCTCATAATTCTTACTGTTCCGCTCATTTCGTACGGCGAAACTTTTGTGCGGTTTCATTTTTGTATTTTCTTGTTACAGAAGTTTTCTTAAGTCAAATTTTTGTAAAATCATTATTGTTAAATGTATGCTAATTTAATTTCAACGAAATCTTTCTCTAAGCATCTGAAACCTTAAAGTCTCTGGAGTCATTTAGTGCTGAATTCTAACAATTTTGATTAGTAATTTCAAGTTGATGGCTTTTACAGCTTCACCGGACAATGACTTATAAGAGCATCTATCCTGTCCCATCTCCTATCTTGTCTAAATGTATGTCGCCCTCCTTTTTTCCTTATAAAGTTGACTTCCAAACGGGATCCAAGTAACGGACGGTGCACCGTTTGAATCCATGAATAGCAAAATTTATTGAATTTAGAGATCGATTTAATGAGCTGCATCCCATTACAGTTTGCACCTTAATGCGCTCACAGTTAGGTATTTTGTTTGCATCCGAAGAGATATTGCGAATTCTTTCAATGTTGAGCGCAATTTATTGGTCTTTGAGTATCTGTAGAACATTCCATTATTTGATTCCAAGAACATTCGCTATGTTCTCTGCATGCATATGATATTAAGTCGTTCTTTGCTTATGGATTCGTAATAAGATAAAAGCGGGTACAATTCAATACAGAAAGCTTTGAACGGGTTGTTCTGTTATTTAAAATATGCTACAGTTTCTTTGTGTTTCTGTAGTTGATTATACTGAACATATTCAGTATTTACATAGAATGTAAGATCACCATAAATTAAGGAATTAATTGAGACAGCAACTCGACAAGCAGACATTCTTACGCCTTATAAACATGACTTCAAATGTCTCACCACCCGAACGATTGAAAGCTCTATTAGTTAGTGTGGATAAGCATGTCACAGTAAAACCTTAAAATCCAGAATGAACGAGCGAAGTAATAACTCAAGCAACAATGACTTCGCAACGCAATTCGTTGAAAGCAAAAACAAAACACTTCTAAATGTACGCAGTCAATTCATTCAAGCACTTATGGAATAAACTTTCGTTAAGAAACGAGACTTGCCAAAACAATGGAACGAGAAAAAATGAGCTCTCAAGCAAAAATAAGCCTTTTTCCTACATTCTGATAGTGTAATCCTAAAAGAGTTATGGGCGTATTATATTAGAGGGAATACCGATGGCTATTGGCTATCGATGGAGCGTTTTTTTACGTTATATCAGTGTCTAATTCTCAGTTGGAGAGTTGCCAATGTTTGCAACGCTATCATACGTTTGGTATAAAATATGTAAATAAAATCTGGCTGTACAATGGAACAGCTTGGCTGGGATTTGTGTCAGTAGCTGATGTCCTTTGCTAGACACAGCTATGCTTATATTTGATGTTTTCAACTCATATTGTGTTCTGTTTGAGTTTTGGGTGATTGTTTTCTTCTTCATTAGAGAAAAGTGTCATGTGAATTTCTACTTTCTTTTAATTGCTGTATGGTCCAATTTTCTTTGTCAAGTATAACATTGATTGCGAGCGATTTTCCCTAATGGTTCTGTACATGTATTAAGTACACTCAAATCTGTCAGTTATGTTTAATTTCAACGTAATTGAGGCAGATTATTAGCTAATTCAAATACATATATCGTGCGTTTGTTTTTCCGTGTTTCAAACTGTATCTAATTTACATGTGGTTTGATATTTAGCTTTCAGTATTTACTTGATGTAAACTGTGGTTTGGATATGTTTAGTTTGATATGTTTGTTCTAGAATAATATAGCAGATAAATACTTGTTTAAGATATAATTTTTGATTAGAATAAATAGTGGTTACCGTTGTTAGAAGGAATTCTCTATAATTTTATTATTTCTTCAGTAAAACATGCGATGCGCTAAATATGCATGCAATGATTAGTCAATCTGCTTACGCATTGTTATCCACTGTGTTAATAATTGAGACAATCAATCCTCGGGAAACAACAAAAGTCTAAAGAAAGACTTACGTTGCGATTTTTATAACCAATCTCTCCTTTGACTCTCGATTATATTATGTACGGTGGTTATAAAGATCCACCAACTCCCTTAACTTTTGAACATCGAAAAATTGCATTACAATTTCAATTGGCGATTTAAAAAACAGATCAAATAAGGCATCTTACACACAGATCTTACGACCCTCGACAAGTGATTGATAACCTCCGGCTGTGCGTATCTGGCCTAAATGCACTATCTACCCTCGTGTCAAAGTCAGCTTGACACTGATAATGCCGTGTTTAAATAGAATAAAATGTTTTGGTGATTGTGGTATATTTATTAACTTGATAGATTGACTTCATTACCATTGAAGTGATGATCTAGATTTCTAGGCTTAATAATAGCCATAGGGATACCTTCCCTAGTTGGGGCCTATCAAGGGCCTATCTATACATAATTAAAAACGAAGTCGTCGACACCGAATAAAAAGATGGGATAAGGGCAGGAAGATCATGATATGTACTAAGTCGCTCACTTTTTTCACCGATAGAACTATTTTCTGTACCAGGATAACGTATAGCATAATAACTTTTAACTAATAAAGACTAATGTCTTTTTCTATTAATAAATTATTCACTTATTTTCAAAAAGTGCACTAATCAGAATATTCGTGTGTAGAAATAAAAATAGACTGTCATCTGTCAGGATTCAGAACTCTTTTCATGTCATGTTCCAGATTTTTGCATTTAGAACGCACCGAATTCGTATTTCAAATCGCAAATACAGATTATCTCAGCGACATCTCTGGCCCCATTTAATTAAAGTAATGAAATTAAGCCGAGTTTTATCAAATAAACCAGTGGAATCTCTTAGTAAAATCTTCGCTACATTAATCTAGTAATTGGAATGTGGGATGCGAAAAAACGTATGAGAAACACAAACATTTTAAGGTATTGGCGACAATCCGTAAACAAGCACTTACTTTGAGTGGGTACTTTATAAAAACTTGGCCCTTATCAATTCAGGCGACGAAATGCTGTCTACAATGTTATAACTAGGTAATATAGATGTACAAGGAAGATAGGTATTCTCCGTACTTTTTATCTTGAGTAAGAAAACATTGGTAAAATTTGGTCAGTGGCAGTATGATGTTTGTTAATTCAACAAGCCATAAAACCTTCTTTCTTCTTCGTCATCACTGACGTAAAAAAATCTTTAGATGGTCTTTTGCATAAAGTTATATTACAGCACCTCTAGGTGTGCAAGAACATTTTTGGCATATTAAAAGAAACTATGCATTCATTTCATAGTCGTTCGTCATCGCTCGAAACTTCGAATATGTCATAATTAAAGATAAAATGGTCACAGAATGTCTGGACGACATAACACATCAACCTTACAAATCAGCTCAAAATAAATCTTTAAACCAAAGTTTACACGATCGATCCTAACCAGACAACGCTAAGTATACTAAACTGGATATATACCGCCTGTAGTGTCGGACCGTAAACCCGGCTTAACACCTATGTAGTGTCCAATAGATTGGCACTAATTTCCTTTTATAGGATCAAACTTAGCGAGAGGACGCTTCGGTCTATCAGGATTTTCAATTTAGTGGCACTGTGGTGTAGGGTCCATTAATAGATCGAGTAGTGTGTGGATTTTCTTGGTTATGATAGTTTTAAGAGCTTAAATTGTCTGCTAATTAAGCATGGGATTTTCATGTTGAAACAGGGATGTGCTACAGGATACTAATGTTGCCATTAATCACTTTTAATTGAAATCATCTACTTACTTTCACAACTTACGAGTAGATTCTTGAATCTTGAAAGTTTATTAATATCCACATTACGTTAACAGTTACATTTGTATGAAATTGCTGTTCTTCTAATAGCTGAATAAATATTCTGATTAACAACTAAATCGATTTCAGAAACTCATTTGAGTCTTGTTGCTCGAAATTGTTTAAATAAGAATTTGTGTATAGTAGAAATACACACCCCTGCATATCAGCAGTTTTACGCGCTATAACACAACCGTTCCGTAACAAGTCTGCGAAGATAATAATTGAGTTTGACCCTCGTGCCCTTTAAGGTGAACGTATCCCCACCATACTTGGGTATTCACCCTTCAGTAAGTATGAGGGTGTCATAGATTTATGTGGTTCAACCCTGCTGATGTCGGATGGTGGCAGACTTAACGCTAACTGTTATTGCAGTCCATTTTCTACGCTGGTAATGTTGGGAGTTCAAACACCTTTTGTTTCTATTCAATTATTTAAATACAGTACATTGGCTTGTCTGAAGATAAATGTTTGGTTAGAGAATTTCCACTACAAGCTACGCTACTAATCTGCTAACTTATAATGCGCTAAATTACGTCTGACCCGTACCGAAAATACTTTACATTGTTTCTGAAGATAAGCAGATCAACAATCCGATTGCAGTACTGCATTAATCACATTTAGGCAGAGTTAAGCATCTTTAAAACATTGTGATTTCTCTGTAATTTTCTAGCAATTGAACATGGGGATTTGAACACACAATAAGAAGTACCAAATAAGAAAATAACAATTGAAGAGCGTTAAGCTTCGTGTAAATGTACTGTAAAGTAATTACAAAGAAAAATATCGAATGCTGTTTGCAGTGCGTCTAGCCCGTTAATTAAAACTCTGCAATGAAAAATACACACTATAAAACACTAGACTAGATGTATTCTTGCCGAGTTTAAATTAAATAAAAAGCGCAATGGTCTTTGTTGTAACCTTAACAATTAGATGCCATGTTGATACTTACATGGACATGGTTTCAGATATTATTAGATACAAAAAAATATCAAATACAGACAGATGTTTTCGACAACTTTTAGAGGTTAGGTTCTCTAATCTATCAGCTAGTAAGGGAAATAGAGTTTAGAGAGGGTTATCCGATCTCGTTGTACGTTTGGTGAAAATATGTAAATAGGTACTAATTCAATTTACATCGTTATATTCTGGAGTTATTGAGAAAATGTACTGGGAAAAAGGTTTTTCAACTTCATCTACATGGAGCCTCTAAAAAGATTCCCTACTTATAATTCAAGCCTTTTCCAACCCATCTAATCTTTTACTTCCTTAAACCCCCAGAATATAAGTACCACTTAACTAGCTCCAAATTTTCGTACATAACAAACATTATAAATTCAACAGCAACACGCTAAACTATAAACAATATCAAGTAACAAGAAAAGAATATAGGCAAAGTTATCACGCGCGCCATCCTCTTGTAAACAAAATGGTTTGCATACGGGCGCCATGTTTGGCGGGAAACTCGCGGTAATAATGGCACGATTTATTTATGTTGTGTCTTGTAAATAGGGTTGATTTGTTATTATTTTAGTCGTGATTTTTATCAGGTGTATTGGTATTAAGTCTTATATCTATAGTGCTACAGAAAGATGGAATGTGAATGAAGTAGCTTAAAAGGTCTTCTTAGGACATTTTTGACAGGCAACATAAACGTCACTTTTTCTGCCAGTTGAAAGTGAAAATTCATAGTAACCATTTGTTTTAGGAAAACTTACGTTTATTTGGTCAGTGAATTTGGGCTTTCATATTTTGGATTATTTTGTAAAAAGCATTTTTCCCGTCTGCACATGTTCGTCACATTTCACGAAATGAAAATTTATTTCCATTGAAAAGTATTATCTTTTCAAAATAATTTACCAAAATATTGAAAACGCAACTGAATAACAACCAATATGATTGAGGGAAACTAATTAGAGATATTAACATGTTAGTTTGAAACATCGATTTGAATGTATAAGGTTTTGAGTGCTTTTGACTCCAATTAACTGTAAAATCATAATTAACAGTTTATGCAACTCCCAACATAATTTAAATTGAACGAGACCTTTGAACTATGTTTCTGATGAGTTTTTAGATATTATATAATGCGTGTTTTCCCCGAAGGAATAAATAGGAACCAATAATTTTCGCACATTTTGCGTTACGTTGAAAGTTCTATGAAAAGAGTCAATTAATAACAGGCCAGTATTAAATCAGGCTTCTAGATACTGAGAAATATTTTGTAAAAGCCCATAAAATTGCTTAATTGCCAGAAATATAGGTGCTGATATTAATGAATGTCACATATGGAAAAGTAACTCAGTACCTCGTATTTTTATTATTAATTTTTATTCTACCACTAGATACATAAATTACTAGAAGACATAATTACCTATAGCTTTAAAATTATCAGTCTTAAATTGAAAAAATGACGTTATTCGTCCTGTCTATTCCTTCTACGTAATTTTAACCATCCCCGTTGATCTGATACTGAACAAAGCCAAAGAAAAAGGCTTGGCTTTTAGCGATGAAAACAGCTTCTTTCTGTTCGCTGTCGGATTATCGCATCGTCGTCTCTTAGGATTTTGTTACTAGCCAGATACAATGTAATGAGTTTGCTAAAGTGTTTTATGAAATCGGTTTAGATTAAATGTAAATCGGGAATCATTTTTATGAAATTTCAATTTTTTTGGTACAATTACTGGGCTCTGTCGTCGATAATGACAATTAGCGTTACACATGACAATAAACTTCAACTAGTAACCGCAATAATTTTTAGAGCACTAATAACGAATTTTATAATGAAGGCGTTGATCAAAATATGTAACGATATCGATAATTATGTACCTACAAACATTTTGCTTGATACCATAAACCAAGCCCACAGAGTTATATAAACACAGACGCGGCACAGCTTTCGATCAAACTTGCAGATAAGATTAATTAATATATTCTGCTTCGCACGTGTTAAACGAGCACACGCCGAGCATCTATGAGCAAACCCGGGCATTAATCATGCATCTCTCGGTACCACCTGATCCTTCGTTACTCTGTGTTGCCAGCATTTTTATGAAAATACGTTTTTTTTTTACTTTTTATTTACGCTCGGTCTTTTGTGTGGCTACCGTAAAGATGTTTACGTTTTGCTAGGGTTGGGTATTGGGGAAATACAATGTAGGTCCATGGTCCATTTGAATATTTTTTTGTTTGCCTGCAGGGTGTTATCAAAATTAGATAATTTATTCTTAATTGGGAATATCTCTAAGGCAAATTTCCTTATATTTTTGGTTGCTGCATTTAAACATGATGAGTTTTTAATTTTCCTTTATTTTCTTCACGATTTTCAAAATGTTACAATGAAAAGTAAAAATTTACGGTACTTTAACTTTCTTAAACTAGTTCTGAAATTTTACGAACAACCCTGCTTTAGAAATCTTTATGGTTCGTTCTTGGTTATGGGTTACGTTTACGTCCGTCGTTTATTTAAGTCGGGCTTACATTGCTTTCTTTAACGTTTTATTGTGGTTTGAATACGAATAAAAAATACAAAGAAACAGCTGATGAAAACAGCGCGACGTGTTTTGCGCGAAATGCCTGATTTATTTTATTTTATACTCTTTGGAATATGTTTAAAGTTCTCTAAGATTGTGTAAGGTTTTTCTGTTTCTTGCAATATTTTTAAGACTGATGTTTGTTTACATGACTTTTACTCATGAAGTTCTCATGAAGTTTGCGTGATTTGATATTTTATATAATTATATCTGGATAGATTTGAAAATAGGCTGCTATTTATTTGTGAGGCAGAATAAATGTTTTTGATGTTAATTTTATTGTCTCAGGCCGCGCGATCTCGTTACTATATGTCATACTAGCTTCCGCCCGCGGCTTCGCCCGCGTAGAGTTCGGTTATATCGAGTTTCCAAGAGAATTCTTCAAAAGTCCGGTATAAAAACTATCCTGTCCTTTCTCAAGGTCAACTCTATCTCTGTACCAAATTTTATTAAAATCAGTTCAGTGGTTTAGACGTGAAAGCGTAACAGACAGACTGACAGAGTTACTTTCGCATTAATAATATGTATTAGTAGGGATAGTATATGCCGTGCGGGGCACGCGTTTGCCTTCCTAACTGCCACTTTTTTTAGTTGCATAACACAGCCGACCTTTACCATAGCTTTTCCTACACGTGCTATATATTTTTCAGTATGTAATTTCACCCTTATATCACTCAGCTCATTCTGATTAATTTACTAGCGTGGGAACAGTACAAATGTTCGTTTTCCGCTACACGAGTATAGTTCCCGTTAGTTTCCCTGACATTTTGTTTGTATTTGGTTTGACCTTGCCTTTTAGTTCAAGAGGAAAATCACGGTAAATCAAAGTTTTGTACTTATTATTTTATTATATTTCTTTGCTGTTGACTTTTCTTTTACCTAGAAATAATATTGGTTTAGTTTTGATGTTGGTATCAACAGCGTCCAAGGCCGATTTTGACCACGGTGGCTGTTCTCAAATAAGGAGATCAGCTAGCTACGCAGGTGCACTCACTATTCCCTCACTCTCATAGCCCGATGGGTCGTGTCGGATGTTGATATACGATACTCCAAAAGTGACTGAAAATAAAGTTTGGAGAGTGTAGAATAGTTTTACAAACACAATCAAAACTCTAAAATAGTCCAAAAGACCACTTTAACTTACTATTGACCCTCATCCGCGTATGGTTTACTTAACTATGCATCAAACTATCGCTCAAATCCATACATAACTTATATTATCTAAGCCTGAATAAGTTTTATGTACTCCCGTGTTTGTCTTTTGTTTGGGAATACCAAGTTAACGTATGGAAATGAAGACCAGAGTTGCGATCTAGTTGTGAATGAATAAAGTTTGATGTGATTCGCTGAAGTCCGGCTTATACTGTTGTAGTATGGGGTTACCTATGTCTTAAAGTATTGTTTTCCAGGATTTGTTGTTATTGGTGCTAACTTTAGTATATTTTTAGTGATCTATTTATTTGTGCTAGTAGGTATAAATAATTCTTACTTCTTTCAGTGTTCGTAAAACTGTTATTACTCTACTAAATGTTGTGAGCGAAAATTCTTCATCCCGCTATTATTTTTAAGGTTTTCTGTTATAAAAGTTGACTTCATTCTCATGGTTTTTAATGAAACCGAACGTGTATACTTAATTATAATTGTGTGCAATCACAAGGCTGTATATATATGTGGCGTACGATATCGATCGCAAGTTTTAAAATAACTGCGAATTAAAATCCATTTCTTGAAAACCAATTTTCTTTATTACCCTTATCAAGTGGCCGAATAACCTTGAAAGTCATACAAGAAGGTCATTTAATAATTTCTAGGAAATTGTACATGCAAAGTGCGTTAAATTTTATATGTAGTCCGTCTTTATGCATTGCAGATGACCAGCTTTGGGCTGAGTTACAAATTGCATAATTAAAAATAAATGCACCCCCAAATTCATGAGGCCATTCCAAGGGGAGGATTTTGGGAGGATCTCTCTTAATGACCCTTGGTTTTGGCAAGGGGAAAAATTCTTGTACTTTTGTAGCGAAGTCTTGATAGCCATAGCATCGTTTAGGGAAAAAAATGTGAGTGTTCAGTAAGATTTGTTGTAGTAGCACCCCCCATCTCGAAAGAATTTCAATTCTTTAAAAACACAGCACCATAATGATTTTCAAACAGTACCCATCACGCTGTAAACGCAAAGAGGAATGAAATGCAAATATATTTCTGTATGACGATGCAAAATACAAACAGTATGTATGTTTAACATGCATCGTTTGAGCTCTTCTGGTATATACGTAACACGAGTTCTCGGTATTGAGGTGATGTTTGCTGACGGTATCTACGTTAAAGATATTGCTTTGTATACGGTAAATAGGTTTGGGGAATACGGCTTCATGTAAGCAGTTTACTGGTAATGTTGCCAGATAATGTCGTTTTCGTCGTGGCTGTGTAAATAAGGTAGGCGTCAGAATTCTTGGAGCGTGGTGACAGATGCAAAATACGAACATGAAGTTTTATCTGTACAAATATTATAAAGAGGAAACATTTTTTTTTGTAATGGATAAAGTCAAAAACTACTAGACTGATTTTAAAAATTCTTTCACCATTAGAAAGCTGTATTATATGCAAGTAATATATACTATCTCAGGGCAATGCTTCCCATGGGTCACGGGTGAAACCTTGGGCAAACGGCTAGTTTCAAATAAAAAGTCGTGATGACATAACCACTTCGTAATTTAAAAATTCGATTTATACAGCCAGAAACTCTCCCAAACTTAAACCTTATTTTACAAACAGAATTTAAAACATCAAGTATTCAGGTGAACGCTGGCCATCTCCCCGGCATAATCCCTCAGAGGCCCTTGGCGGAATGCCATGGGGGTGAGATGGCATCCCCATTTGTAACCGATGCCGATACCGCACGTGTAAGGCCTATACTATCTCGGTAATATATACCAGCGTTTATAAAAATATTAGCTTCTGCCCGCGTGGCGTGTTGATAAAAAGTAGCCTATGTGTTAATTCAGGATATCACCTATCTACATATCCAATTTCAACTAAATCGGACCAGCCGTTTTTGCGTGAAAGAATAACAAACATTCATTCTCACAAACTCACATTTATAATATTACTAGCTTCCGCCAGCGGCTTCGCCCGCGTGGTGTGTTGATAAAAAGTAACCTATGTGTTAATCCAGGGTATCACCTATCTACATACCAAATTTCAATCAAATCGGTCCAGCCGTTTTTGCGTGATTGAATAACAAACATACATCCATACATTCTCACAAACTTTCACATTTATAATATAAAGTAGGTTTAGTAGGATTAGCCTTAGTCTGCCGTTTTGACAGTGACTCGTAACTATTTAATAATCTGTGTCGAGGGAACAATTGGTTGCACCCGCATAAAAAGTAGCCTATGTGTTATTCTGATGTATGTATGACTTAGATATAAGATTTAAAGTTTCATCAAAATCCGTAGAGAAGTTTTCCGTTAAAGACTCTCATGTTAAAATGTTAGTATGTCTGGTATGTCCAATTATACGTAGGTTCAGGTTCTTTGAACATGACCTCCGTAAAAAAACTGGATGTTCTCGACCTTGGACTCAATAAAATTGAGAACTATAATGGCGGCTAATGGCTGCCTCTGACGTTGCATGCCAGTCACACATCTTGTAAATAAACAAATTACTTCATTCATATTGAGGTACAGAACCACTAACAACTCTAAATCATGTGCTAAATGGACAGTGACACTTTGTGCGGAAGCATGGTTAGGTTGCTCATAATAATCTTACAGGTAAAAGGTTCTTAAGGCTCATTCTTTAGAGATACTTCCCACTCATCATCTGCCTAGTCTTTTCCCAATTATATTGAGGTCGACTTCCAGTCGAACAGGATGCAGCTGAGAACCATTGTTTTACAAGGAGCTACTGGCTGTCTTACCTCCTCAACCCAGTTACCCGGGCAACCCGATATCCCTTGGTAAGACTGTTTGTCAGGCTTTCTGGCTTCTGAGCGCCTGTAACGACTGCCACAGATGTTTCTCTAATTTTTGCACTTCTTCACCAAAAAAAATAAGAGCTTAAAAATGTTAGTATGCTGGTTCAGCCAATCAAAGTCTTGGGCCAAACCTCGACACATGTGTTCTATCTATTTTACGAGTTAGTCTTTATGTGGAAGCACACGGCGACGACATTTTACTGCGGGCAGGGCGCATAAATCAATCCGGGGTGACTTGTTTACGTTTTATGTACTTGGCTTTCATCTAGGAGCCGAGTGTAAAGAACTAGAAGACAAGGGGTAAATCTTGTTCGGTGGTGGAGAGAATAGGATATTGTAGACATAGGTATCCTTAAGCCTAACCTCACCGACGTTATAAACCTCAGTTTTCTTAAAACAACTGTTTGTAATGAAATTTTGCGTTCAATTTTCAAAGTTAACAGTTGTTGAACTTGGACTCAAGTTGTAAAAAAAATCTTCTTTTACACATACTTTTTTCTTATTGTTAACATGTGTGTGAGAGATACAAGCAGTTACAAAGAAATTAATTTAGTTTAATTTGTATGTATAAACTCTCAGGGAGTTGGGCAAAAGCTAGGCAGATGGGTTATTAGGAATCCACACGTAATTGTATAACATGACATATTTAGAAGATACAAGTAAGTCCATTATTGACTAACATTACAATTGCTTTTATTGTCTTATAAACGACCACAAACATAAGACAGTCACTGTTATCAAAGTTACCTAATAACTACAATTCTGTACTTATCAATAGTTATCTCAATATATTTACTAAATATTGGTTAACAGCGTATAAAATACGTATGAACACGAAACTGTATTATTGTTTAATATCCCGATATTATTAAATGTCATAGTTAATAATTATTCATTCGTGAATTTGTGATTTTGAATCAATGGGAACAAACAATATGGTTCAACAAGGTAAATTCACTGCTTTATGTATGTGCTGAATGAAACATTTGGGGTTTATAATAAACTTTACGTTAAAGTTGATATCGATTTTAATGTTTCGGATGGCACGTTAAACTGTAGGTCCCGGTTGTCATTGAACATCCTTGGCAGTCGTTACGGGTAGTCAGAAGCCAGTAAGTCTGACACCAGTCTAACTAAGGGGTATCGGGTTGCCCGGGTAACTGGGTTGAGGAGGTCAGATAGGCAGTAGCTTCTTGTAAAGCACTGGTACTCAGCTGAATCCGGTTAGACTGGAAGCTGACCCCCACATTATTGGAAAAACCGGCCAAGTGCGAGTCGGACTCGTGCACGAAGGGTTCCGTAAATTACAGTTAAATCAACCTATCTCAAAAACTATAAGAGATACTTTGATCAAACCAAAAATCGTTGAAAGAGTTAATTAGCATGCATCACCTCTATTTTTTTTTAGAATTTTATACCCCGTAGTTATAAAAATAGAGGGGGGGGGGACATACTTTTTACGACTTTGAGAGCTGATATCTCAAAAACCGTTCACTTTAAGAAAAATTTTTTTTAGAAAACTTTATATCATTTTAAAAGACCTTTCCATTGATACCCCACACGGGTATGTACATCGAAAAAAAAAATTTCATCCCTCAGTTACATGTATGGGGGGCCCCACCCCCAATTCTTTTTTTTACCATTTAGTGTCATATTTTTGTAGCGGTTCATACAACACATATTCCCATCAAATTTCATCACTGTAGTACTTATAGTTTCCGAGTAAATCGGCTGTGACAGACGGACAGACGGACAGACGGACAGACGGACATGACGAAACTATAAGGGTTCCGTTTTTGCCATTTTGGCTACGGAACCCTAAAAAGGCTCGGAGGATGATGATCGATTTTAATGTTTTTTTATGAATAGGTATATTTCACTAGATGTGATAAGTATGGGGTTGGTAATGTCACAAAACCCCATTATAATAAGATTGTAATGCTGATGAAATACAAATAGACTATGTTTTTAATATTTATCGTTATTCTTGTTCCAGGTAAATACTTCAATAGATCCAGTTATTTTTAGTTAAGGAAGAAAGTTACTACAGGCTATATGAATGACTGATTTTGGTAAGTTGCATGCATGTGAGTTAATGACGAAACCAGGCCAGGCCTTATAGAATTTGAAATACTCATTATTACAGCGTTATTAGCCCTTTTACCAAAACGGTAAACTGACTTTTAACTGAACAACAACAACAAACGGCATATAATAGAAAAGTTTCGGCGAAATAGTTCGCATACGTCCAAAATTACCTTCCATGCACGAATTTCATTCAAATACTGAGAGCATATGACACTAGCGGAATCCCCCAACCTGGGTTACCACGAAACTAAGAGAAAAAAACTATCGCTCAACGTTTTTGGCCAGATTTCGAGGAAAGAGGGCCACGTCTATTTCGGTTCCCAAAAACAATGGGGAAAATCAAGCGGAAAATGTAAAAGAAATTCCTGGAAAATCTTTTTCAGTTTTTTCTGAACAGACTTTTGTTATAAGCATTTTTATAACGGTATTTTTGCCGAATATATTAATATCTTGTAGGTGTAGGTATTTATTCCACTAACGTGAAGTTACTTTCATCTACATTACCTTTATAATAAGTTGACCAAGGCAAAAAAGCACTAAACGGACCTAAAACCAGGGTGCAAAAGCTCATTTATACATCGTCACACTTAATCACGCCACCTATCCCGCCTCTAAATTGTGGTAAATTTTTCATTGTACCCAACAAAAATGCACTATATTCAATTTTTGTACAGCAACCCACTTTGGTGGCGGTTCCTCGTTACGGGGGATGCTCGTAAAAAAGCAATTCCCACCACGTCAGATGGATTGATTTACGATACGACCCCTTCAAGTGTATCTTGGAAAGTTAAACAAAGGGCATCCCAGTGTTGAAGGGTAAACCTTTACTTAGTAAATAAGATATAAGACGAGTTCCGCGGATTTGTTGTAAATGCATGATGTGTATGGAATGTCGGGTGTACTGGTTTGGATTTACGTAGCTTTTAAGGTATACACAAAGGCATAAACCTGTTATGTCGTGTCCATTAAAAATAAACGTGTTTGCAATATAGAAGGATAATACATATGAATACTGGTATGAAGTCGACGGATGAAGAGGTAGAGCAGGTTGACCAAGGAAGAGAAGGATTAATTGCCTGAAAGCTGACACGAATAAGAAGGACGTGGAAGCTAGTATGACGACTGACAAAAAAGAATAGAAGTGGAAAACTTATGGCTCCGACTCGTAACTACATTGAGAATAGGGCAGGAAACAGAAGAAAAAAGGTGGTTTCTACTTTGCCAAAAAAAAACAATAACACTTCAGCAATTTAATTTTAATATACTTTTCAGTACAGCTACAGTTTCGAGCTTAAGTATCGTGCCAGTACACAAGTGAAGCTATTTGCCGGCCCATTGCGTGTCGCTGTCAGCCCAATGACAGCAATGCGCTCCTGTCATTCGTTCCGACAGTTGACTCTTACAGTCACTTGCATATATGGTTATTCTTGCATTTATTATTGTTGTAATAGTGATTTTAAAATTAAAAGCACATGCAATTTAAAATGTAGGTATCAGGTCTCATATGTTTTAAGGGTCATTCTTTTCGGGACGGAGATTTTTTAGATGACCACAAGAAGCTATATCTAAGTATAAATTGGACTACCTAATACTTCATAGTCATAGTTTTTTGCCATTTCAAATTCATGCCTGGGCCTCCAAGAAGATCGTATAGCAAATAATTTTTAACTGATAGGAAATCACAATCATATAACCATCTTATTATTGTTTTATTAGGTGACTTATACCACAGACTACAGAATACTACGCAAATACCAAAGTCGTCTAAAAAGGCCAATACAACCATGACGAACAGTATTTAATACTGTTAGCAGCACGTGATCTGCAATCCGCTTGGGCTTATCATAGCAGCCGAGTTGTCACAGGCGACTTATGCTAATGAATGGCCTATTGTTACTCTTCTATGCGGTGCTACTGGCCGCTAAAGCAGCGTTCATATTGCCGAAGCCAGATAGAGATTAAAAACAAAAGCGCAAAGAGCGCGTGTTCTAATTTCAAAAATTGGTTTTGACGTTTCTAAGCTGATTCTGATTCTAAAAATTTATAGATAGATCGTCATTTGTTTTAATACGATACAAGCATGGAAAAAATGGATACATACAAGGGCTTAATAAGCAAAGTTGCAAGCTGTCATAAGTCCTAGGAAAAGGAGCTTAAGATAATTCTACAAATTGAATCATTAGGAATATTCTAATATTTATTTTCAACATTTACCATTTTAACTATTGTTTTCTTAAATTACATTTTTAACAAATAAAATCGTAGTCTTCTTTATTTACATCACCTCTATTTGCGGAACAAATATAACAAGTAAACGACAATCACATAAATTCCCGCATTTAATCCGTGTTTGTGTGTGCTGAGCAAATAAAGCTTTTAAATAAATCTGGAATACGGAATACTATTCTTTGAACAATGTTTTATGAATTAATGTTCAAAATGCACCATGTAGAAAAAAATTAATAACGTACCTAAGTATTTTTTTAATAACAGTTGCAAAACTTGACCGCTCAATGACATCAGCTATTTCGACAGTACCATATTATTGTATTGTCATCAGAACTACATACATACGGCTCCCAATTATAATGACTATAGCATCCTTAGAAGATGGCTAAATTAGTTATTTTAGATTCCATTACTTAGTTCAACATACAGGTCGACCTACGAAAAGAGTGTTAAAACCAAATGGACACAGCAATAACTTTATGTGAAGACCTTTAGTCAACCGTTATTTAATTGCAAACTTTATTAAAAATAAAACCAACTTTTTACTCATCTACATATTTTGTATTCTCTTATCATAACCTATTTAGAAGACCTTGAGACCTCGAGATCACTAGTACAAAACACATATCGCAAAATTAAACTCCAAATAAGTTCAGCAGAAGTATAAAACTCACATTATTAAAACGAAAACACTTTTGATAAAGTTGTTTTTGAACAGATAATGTTCGTCTAGACTACTGAGAAATATATAACTTATCTGCCAGTTAGAGGCGTCAAAAAATATGTTTTTGACGATACGTAATTAACTTGTTCATTAATTATATTATTATCTGTGCTGTTGTAGGTCACCACCTACTTTTGAGTTTTTTGAAAAGCGTTCAACTGTGTGACGAGTTATGAAAATAATATTATTTTTTATAAACGGCAAAAATATTTCAATCCATATCCCTATTTTTTGATTGGTCACATTATAGTGCAATCGTCTAGGTTTTATTGAAAACAAATGCTGGATGATCTCCAAAAAATATACCAACAACATATTTTCATATTATACACATCAAATCTTCAGTCGATTATTAGCACTTTGAACAATATGGCACACAAACAGATAGTTCCAACAATAATCCCAACTCTAGTAGATTATGAAACTGATATAAACTTTCCAAAGACATTTGAAATGAATTTTCATGCTGCCGCTACAACTTCGCCAAGAAAACCAATATCGATAAGATTCAATATTTGTAGTTAGTAACACTGAGAATAATAGTTTTAGTTGGGGTTGCCATATATATTCCTTAAGGAGTGAGGACTTTTGGTAGTTCGACCGTATTGGTTCAGTCATTTATTATGGCCCGGAAGGGACTCGACTGTTTACGGGCCAGCTCCCTTAGGGTCAAATCGTGATGATAATCTGGCCCTTACGGAGGTGAGCGTCTTAATCATGATTATGAATCCCTGTAATTTATTTTCTGGACTTAAAAGGAGAAGCAGTTGTTTTTTTAATTAATTTCCTAAAGATGGTTAATTTAACTGTAGATACTTTTCTTGCCAATCTTACTTGAAGAATGCTCAGTGTAAAGTTATAAGAAACCTAGTCCTTCCACAATAGGTACAGGACATAATCTCATATAAATAATTGCAGCAATAAGACAGTTTCAAATTTGCCACAGCAACCAACCTACATTGATACCACTACCAATCAAGGAACAACACCGAAATCAGTTCAACGTTATCGCTCACAAAATGCATTTTGAAGTACCGACATTTTACGGCAAAAGATATCGCCGGCCGGGGTGGCGCGCATCAAAATGTCGTCAACTGTCAACCCGGTACTGATTGATATAGGAACGGAATGGCGTGTGTAGTTTGCAGTATGTTGTGATATACAAAAGATTATCATTTGATAGATTTCAGAACAATTGCAGTGGATTTTGAGAGGAAAGTATAGTGAAGGATTTGGTTTTGGGGCAATGAAAGTTGGTTATGCCCAGTTTTGGTGTAACGTACTTAGTGATTTTGGGATCATCGTTTGGAACTTTTCTAAAAGGCGTACCATAAACAGTTTTGTACGCGATAAGTTCAAAACCATCATATGTACAGGTAAAATGATTTCGCCAGTTTCAGATGTCCCTGATGTGATAATAACTTGTCAAATAATTGAGCATGGTGAAGAATTGAATGATCTCATATCTAGAGTACATACAAAAATTAATGATGCTCATTAAATTGACAATTTATTCGTAGACTAACACATAATGCATCTCAAATGGTGTAACAAAACTAACAGTACGTCTGTTAACAATTTATTACGAGTAGCTTTGTGAAACAAACAGAATTCCGACGCACGGCGCTTTAAACAATGTGTTTCATTAGCAAGAAATAATACATACTGTGTACTCTGTATTTAATTACGATACAAAACGGAAATTATTCACTATTTGTTCACAAGATTGCTTCAGTACTATCGATGTTATAGAATTTCAAAGAGACATAGAACAGATTAAAAATTTTCCAGTCAATAAAGTTGAAAATTGCTCAGCGTTAATTCTAAAAAATTAAAATCAAGTGCCTTTGAATTGTCGCCCAAAAACGTAATTGTGCTTGGTTCCGTGTCAAATGAGAATATTCCAATTTGTTGGGCGTTATACAGACGTGAATGTGTTGATCCCGCCCCTGGGTGCCATAGCTAGTCTTGCTTTATTGTGATTCGCTTGCAACCTGCATGCAGTCTCATTGAGGAATTCCCGAAGCTCTTCTGTCATTTACCTTAGTAGAATTTGGCTTTTATTGAAAAATTTCGCCTGTTTATTTGATAGCACAAGCTTTGCTGTCAATTTCATCTGACTCTTGAACTTTTATTATTTCATTACCAGTATTGCTTCTACTAAATTATGTGTTCTAGAATCTCCTTCGTCAATATTGTCATTTGTTTTTCAATTCTCTATTTTGTTATCCTCGTTGTTCAACAAAGTAAAGATAATAGCTTCTACAAAATCCTTAGGAACCTTTATCCCGTCTTACATGATTGTATTTACTTCAATTGTCCTGTACTTCTTTATCAATAAAACTGGTCTAGTCATCTAATGCGTTTACAACACCTTTCTTGTAGTCGTAATCTATTTTACTATCCTTTTCAGCTTTTACTTAATCTGAAATATGTTTACTTTATATTGTTAGTTTATTTATAGTTGATGTAGTGTATTTTTCGTTGCCTGGTTAAAATAAAGAAGGGTAAAATGCAATTTCACGCTCGGCACTGTATCTCGGAGCTAGTTTAGTACTTATTTTGGCTGGTATAATGTTAGTTGCACGACTTGTAATTTGCGCTGACATGTTGCTAAATCTCCCGTGCGCAGTTAGGCGGTGGGCGATTACACTTGCGTTCCAACATTTTGCAGCAAAGCTCTGAATTTGATGCATGCTTTTGTTGCAGTGTTTTGTTTTATGTTGTCGATTTTGCTGTTTATTCTATACGATTAGATAGAATATAATGACTTTGATCTAGCATTAAATTTTATTCAAAATATTCATGAGGAAAATCTTATGAGGAGAATGAGGAGAATCTATAATTGGGACATACACGTCCATGAATGATATTGAGGTCAAATATTGTAAAATTTTGTGCAGAGCAACAACTGATTATTCTTCAAATATTTACGTTTGAATGATAATGTCTTACTCTTCTTCTCGTGTGGAACGTAACTATCACACAATGCAAAAACTGTTCCCCAATACGTATGCCAATCGCGGTCAGTATATCCATCCAGCTATGGGGAGGCCTTTGTCCATCAGCAGATGTCATCAAGACGCAAAAACTGTTACTGCTTTGTACCCATTCAATTTTACTACATAACATATTCTGTAATCCCGTCTGCAAAATGGATTTCCTAATAGTAGGTCATTGTGATTTTAGAACTGTGTTCAATAGACTGTTTTAATACCACCTAAACAAAGCTTTTGAATATCTAACCTTCCAGGAAAAACAGATATTATGTCAAATAACACGAATTCTTGGAAAAGCTGGCAACATCAAGTACAGTCTTTTGTATACCTTCACTCATTTCCATTCATACTCCTTTCAGTTGAACCTTTTTGATGGCCCGAGAAACGGTCAGGGGTGAACCTTAGGTATCGATATATCGGTGCCCATCAATACATATTCATTGATGTACGAAGTAATATGTATTTTTCCTAACATTGTAAATATTTATTCTTTGCCGGGGATTTCCGACAGTTCCCGGAATATAAGAATGAGTTGTTTAGCAAACAGACGTTTTCTGAAAAGTACGGTTGGATTAAATATTTCTAATAGAAAGAACTCTTTACTTACCTAAAGGTTACAACTGTTCAAGTTTTTTTAGTTCTAAGCATGTACCTACACACGTTTAGTAGGTAAGTATACGATTTTAATATTAAATTTTTAGCTCTTTTTACTGATAAACTTTTCATCTGAACTTGGGTTTTCCAAATGATATCATTTCTAAGAAATTTTTTTTCAAGTCCATGAGGAAAACTAAATCTTTTGAGTAATGTTTATTAATATTATAAAGCTAAAGAATTTGTTTATAAAAATATCAGTGTTAGGGAGCTTACCTATTTATCTACTTTGTGACTAATGAACTTTGCATATGAATCCTCTGGCGGAAGTTAGTAGGTATCTCGTCTTGCAGTATTCGAGTAGTAAACCCAATATATTTTTTTTTTACTGGGTGCTTCATTGAGATCATTTAAAATGCGATGGCAAAGTTTCCTCTGAATAATTATAAGAACACATATATCTTCTTAATATAGAAACAATAGCCTTCAATACATATACTATTAAGTTCTAAAACGTGTATCCCCTTATCGGTGCTTGGGCAGCACTTCCTCGGCTCCCGATCTATGACCTAATGATACACAACAATACCAGGAAATTGATAGAAATAGCACTAATTAACTGCTAATGAGAGGCTATTTTATACAGAGAAACCTAACTATATTAGCAATATTATGTTATGGCATTATTTGTAGTTGTTTTTCTAGCGTTTGGTATTAACTATATGAGCAATATTATGTTATGGAATTTCTATAGTAGTGGTTTTTCTAGTATGATGTTAATTAGTTTTAATGAAACCTATTTGATAAGGTTCATCCGTCTTTCGAACCAGTCTTGCCTACAATTGAAATAGTTTAAATAGAGTGAAGCAATAAATGATTTGTAAATTCAAAGAACCTACTAATATTATGGAAAAGTTCGTATGTATGTTTGGATGTTTCACGTTTAAACTACTGAATTTATTTAAATGAAACTTGGCTTACCTAATATAGCTTATCAGATATTATATCAAAATAACTTACAAACTATTTTTTATCCGGGTGCGGGAAGGAGTCCCTTTTAAAAGTGGGTGAAACAGCTTGCAGAAGCTAGTCAGTAAATATTAAATTAGAGCAAATTGAACATATACCTATACCTAATATAATTCTCTTTGGGACAAACCAGTTAAGCCATTGTCAGGCCTCTTGGGCTGTCCTTTCCGGCTTAGGCCAGCGGTCATATTACTGATTCCGATATAGGATTTCATAACATCCTGCAAAATTCCTTAGAGCCTAGAAAGGTTTTCGCAAACAATATAATACTGTACCAGGCAGTTCAATTTTATAGTAATATAGTTTTGAAACTTTTTGATGATCAAAATCTTTCGGGTCTTTAAATTTTATAGTTCGACTTGAATTTAGGCACGTAATACCGGCGTCCCAGATTTTATCAGTCACAGTTAAAGTTTTGAACTTCTATTTTAATTGTTTTGCCGTTTCGGAAGAATCGTTGAGTCACAAGAGGATAACGATAATTCATACATTTTAATTACTTCTTAAACATATTTTGATTCTGAAGTTTATCGTCCGTGACATTCGCTATCTCGAACTTAGTTGTAAACATAAACTTGCATACGTGACTGCTTTTTATTGCCTATACATTTATCCCCCGTGGCTTCGCTTGTATTTGGTGAGGAAAGAAGACACAAATATCCAGTAATAACAAAAGATTCTGAATCTTGCAAACAGATATGAGAATTTGATTGAATATAACAAAGTTAATCCTCCTTATATGTTTGTGTATTTTTGAATGTGAACTTTCGTATTTAGACGTACAAAAGGGGTTTAGGTGGTGCTTAACACAGAAAAAAACCACAGACGGAAATCTTATCTCTGAATTACATATGGCCATGGCTCAGTATAATGCTTATAATAGCTGGGTCTACACTTATAATAACTGGCTGAAACTGTGCAAAAAACATTCATACATACATACAAAACAATTGACTGCGTAAAACAAACGCCACTCAACAATTAGCCTACTCAGCCGCTTTTAGTTATAATCAGTAAATAGCATGTTTTGAAAGAAACCGAGATTTTCTCCTCAGTTCATGAAGGTCAGACTCAGTCTGGCGCCAGACTTCTGAACTTCTGACCTGATGATCTAATGGTTGGCCGTTTGACTAAACGTGCTGTAGCCGTTAATGTAGTACGGATGTGTGATAAGAAAATGCTTACTACAGTTTTTTGATATGAGCTTGTTATGTCAAAAGATGGATAGAGTGGATTCTATTAAGAACAGTATCTGCTCAAATGTGGAATTATCACGCACACACACACATTCATGTATACAGTTCTCGTCAAAATGCTTTGCCGTTGTGAAGTTAGTCTTTTGACACTTGACGCTCATGCAAAGCAGTATTTTATTCATACATTTAGACTATTGTGAAGTTAGCTAACTTTGGAGCCGTAAACTATTTTTCAACATAAGACGTGGGGTTTGTGTCAGTATTTGTATCTTATGTTAGATCGTAATGCTTAAACCGCCTAGTTTCATGTATTTGTAGTTTTTTTTGTATTTGACAAACACAGGCTCCTATTATTACTTGAAACAATTCTAAAACCTTCAGCATAATTAGCAAAAGGCTCAAATCCTACACAGCTCATACAAATGATCCTCTTACCACTTCAGTGTAGTTCCCTAATGAGTTGGAAACACAATCACTCTGAATTCGCGTGATTGTTTGCTAACTTGCGGGTAGTCTGTCAACACGGTCGGAGGGGTGGGAACCTCTTTATTACCTGATAGCTGGGGCCTGTGATTTTGTCTCAGTAACTTTGTCTGTAAATATACCTACTGATTTTGTCTGTAATATTGCTATAGGGATTAAAAATATTCAGTGTCGTAACATGTATTAAAACTATGTGTAATTGTGCACGAGCCTCTTAAAGTAGGTATAAAAATAATCAAACACGTCATTTTGATTTCGGGCCTATAATGTCTGTTAAATACAGTACGGATCAAAAATTATGTCGAAACAGCCATTTCCAATTTAAAAACTTGTCGTCAAACACCACGAGTCACACTCAAACACCAATACTACATAGAACAGAACAATAAGACAAACAGTACAACCCCTGTCTACATACTTGGACAGATAAAAAACAAAGCTGTACAGTGAAGGCCGCGTTTACACGTCATGGCGTCGTAAAACAATAAAGGTGGGGTCACACACCTAGCACGTCGGCACCCCTATGGTACGTAGAACACGGCAGAGCCGGATTCAGAAAAAATCCGGGGCCCATGGTAAATTTTAACTCGGGGTCCTTAATAAAAAGTGATAAAATCAATACATTTTATAAAACAAACTGTCTGTTTGCAAATCCTTTGAGTAGTAAAGGACAGAATTTCATATCGTATGCACCAATTCATACCGAAACCGATTTATTGGATAATAATAAAAAAATATATAATATTTTTAATCTATAATATTTCTTGTAGCACCAGACATGTTGTTCGGTTTATTAGCTTGTACTGGTCAAAGGCGAGGCTCCCATAGTCTTTGATATTTTTTGTAACTAATACTCGGGCCCCGTAGAATTCGCTACTCTTGCCAAGTGGTTAATCTGTCACTGGTGGTACTGAATGCGGACCTACAGGGGGAGTACAACTTGTCCTCACATGACAACACTCTGTATAAGGGCTGGCATTGCGGTGGAGTCGGCTTCTTTTGTTTTTCTCTTCTGCTTTTTCAATTGTTTTAAAGTGATTTTGTAGACATGAGGAATTTGAGATATAATTTCTTGATGAGTTAAAAGTCGTACGTTTAGTCGTTTTACAAGTTTAGTTTTTAGACTTTATAATGAAACCAATGTAATAAAAATGTTTGATAATGACAAAATTGGCAATGGCTATCGAACCCTAATAAATCTATTGGACCCTATCGAAGTTATATACGATAAAAATCCGAGATTGCACAAATACGTAATTAAACATAATAAAATGGAAATAAAATTATATTAAATACATAAATAATAAATTATACTATGAGTCGGTTTGTAAGTGAATCATCAGTGAAAACCTAGTAACAACATAATTAGCGTTTACACTAAACACTTCTAATTAAAGCATAAATAATTACTATTAATACAATGATGATGATAAACTAAGTTGTGAATCATAATGATGTTGCAAATTGAAGTTAAAATGGCACAATGCAGTAAGCATGAGAGAAAGAAAGACTTGAAATTGATTCCTTTTGGTTAGACTTCATTATAAGTTAAACTAGCTCCCATTTAATACTAAAAGTCTAGAAAAATATCGCGTAGCAAAAGGCTGTCGACTCGTAGCACCAGCGTAGCAGATGTGCTACAACTAATGCCCGTAGCACTTACGTAGCGACTGAAAGACTACATCAACGTTAACATTGGCTACGAGTTTTACTACAATGTTACTTAATCATTAAACTGGTTTTACGACACGCCGCTTTAACTATACTAATATTATAAAGAGGAAAACTTTGTTTGTTTGTTTGGTTGTAATGGATAAGCTCAAAAATACTGGACTGATTTGAAATATTCTTTCACCATTAGACTGCTATATTATCTGCGAGTAACATCGGCTATATTTTATCCCGGTGCGGGCAGTAGCTCCCACGGGACGCGGGTGAAACCGCGGGAAAACGGCTAGTCGATATATAAAAGTCGTGGTGGCCTAGTGGGTAAAGAGCCAACCTCTCAAGTATGAGGGCGTGGGTTCGATTCCAGGTCAGGCAAGTACCAATGCAACTTTTCTAAGTTTTTGTGTACTTTCTAAGTATATCTTAGACACCAATGACTGTGTTTCGGATGGCATGTTAAACTGTAGGTCCCGGCTGTCAAACATCCTTGGCAGTCATTACGGGAAGTCAGAAGCCAGTAAGTCTGACTCCAGTCTAACCAAAGGGTATTGGGTTGCCCGTGTAACTGGGTTGAGGAGGTCAGATAGGCAGTCGCTCCTTGTAAAGCACTGGTACTCAGCTGAATCAGGTTAGACTGGAAGCCGACCCCAACATAGTTGGGAAAAGGCTCGATGTTACTTAATCATTAAATTGATATTACGTTACTTTATGACGTCATCAACACGGTAAAAACTACACTTACTCTTAATTTCCTTCATGAAGTTTAACTCAGTATTAAAATGATACTAACCGTTTATAAAGGTTGAGTATTTCATTTAAAACTTAATTGGATTATTGGACGTTTTAATTCAGAGCTCTGGGCAGCTATCAAACGATATGGTCAATAAATGTAATACCTTTAAACGCCTGTATAGCACGTTTGACCTGTTTACGTTCGCAGTTACTGTGTTTATTAATTTTACTTTATTGTGTTTGTCTTTTTGAAGCAATTTTCTTAATTGACTCATGTTTTTGTTCATTTTCTCCAATTATGTGAGGTTTTTTTATTAATGAATGTACTTCAATTAAAATAAAATGTAATATCCTATTATAATATTGGTTATCAGTAAATATATGATGCTTTTGGCGCTCAAACAGCGATTATTCTTGGATACTTTTAATTTAATGATAGCTATTTGCACTCCATGTTAAAAATAATTTACGAGTACATCCTTAAACCTTTGCCCTTCAACAAAACAAAAACAATAGCCACAACCAAACCAGTTGAAACCAGTTTACCCATCAATCGCAAACTTCAGTGTTTCAACTTCAGCATAGTTGTCTGCACAAATCTATTGGAGAACAAAATAACTAGCGGAGGTGCCATAACGGAAAATCTCCTAAGAAAGTAGCGCGCCAAAATGCGGGTGTGCGAGGGACGAGGAACGTTACTGTCTTCGCCCTTATACGCCTTCTTTGGACCCGATCATTTTTGCAATACCAAAAACCGTTGATAGATGTCTCAAAGAACCCAAACGCCTCGTTAGTTTACTCGTAATTGGTCGTTTTGTTCATGCCTACCGCACGTTTATTGACCTATAAGAAGAGCCTGACCTACCAGCATTTTGGCATGACAGCTCATCTTTCTTAGTCCGTGGTACAAATCTATTGCCCACTGTACGTTCTTGACCTAGAAGAAGGCGCCTGACCTACCAGCACAGCATCTCCGTTCATTCCCTACTCCGTGGCACAAATCTATTGGGTAACAAATAGCTCGGCAAATGAACCCGTCGGTCTAATAGGCTTCTCTAACCTTGCGTCGTTTGTTATGGCTTCCACGTTGTAGGAGCGTAAGCTAACTATGTTTTGCTGTGTGTGATTGGTGATTTGTGTTGCGTGTTGTGTGAAATTATGACTTGTGTAAATGGGTTTAAGGTTTTTTTTTGGTTGTTTGTGTGAGCTAAAGATAGAGTTGTGACTCAGAGGTAGGGAGGCCTATGTCTAAAACTTAATAAAAAAAATAAACTTCAATAGTTATGATGATAACTTTTTATACTACATTGATAGTTCTTGTATAAATTCTTGCACAATGTATAGGGAAATGCTTAAGGAAAACAAGTGGTAAATGTAACGTTAGTAAGGTTTCAATTTATATGTGTTCCAGGAATATGTTAATTTCAATCTGACCGGTTTATTTCTGAAAGGATTATTACAGATAGTCACTATATAATAATAATGTTACCTTGATATTCGTATCTGCATATCGTAGTGATGATTTAACCCCATTTATAGGAAGCAAACAGTAATAATTCGGTTTGTTAATTACGATCATAAATAGTATTGTGAACCTGTGCAGCTGAAATTTAAATTACACTTACATTGTAAAGGTATTGTTAATGCATATTTATGAAATGGGGGAATCTCGACACACAGTCATTAGTAAAGCATTACTTTGGATGCGGTACAAGTAATAAGCGATAACCGGGTTAAAAGAACCATATTTTTGTGACTGAAACTTGGAACAAAAATCAATTTTTATGGATCGAAGTTTAGCTTTATAAGATATCGATGTTGTCTGGTATTAATGTGAGGTATTGCCTTTTTGATCACTGACAGATTAAAGCAGAACTATATATTCTTTAATCGGACATGCACTGTTAATACAGGCAGTTCATGTACACACGTATGAGTAGGTTTTATCACTTACTGGAAAGCTATTTCCTCATAGAGTCCGTTATCTATTACAATGTTTAAGTTAAGGACTGTAAAGTTGCATGGTAATAGTTTCTATGTGTTATTAGGTATATTTTGACTTTTTTATTATTATCTACAAGTTACTCGTAAATATCTCATAACTTGCATCGTCCTATTACTAAGGGCGGGGGCATAATGGGCGCGTGCGTTTGACGCGGCACGCCCCTCTCCGCTCACTTAGCTCCAAATGTATTGGACACTGTTCGCGTGTTCTTTTTACTATCAGTGTGTATGAGCCTTATTTTTAAAGTTTGAATACACAGTTTGTTACCTGTTTTCTTATGTTGAACTAAGACGTTATTTCTTCATTTCAATGTGAGAGAGCGCCCCTCTCTCAAAGTTAAAGGATTTTATTTTTACACCGTTTTTAATTGAAATAAATTTTATGTAGACCTATTGATTACACGTTCTTAAGAAACGTCAATAGCTAGGTGCATGGTTCTTGGAGTAGGTTTATTGAGAAGAACTGACAAGAATTTCCATAGACACTCTTTTCAAAACAGAAGTATTCACATGTGACTTACACTATAGGTTGCTAAATTAAATATCTAAGAAATAGTTTAAATGATAATAAGGACTTGCAGACCGTCGCTTTTACCTGACACAAAACGCTTAAAACTACAACACCAAACCACAAAATCCCAAAAATTAATACAGACATCAATAACCAATACGAATTGATTACACAGGACCCGCTCACCCACATAACGAACCAACAATAATTGTTTTAATGTACGAACACTTATTTGTTTCAGGTATTTAATGGTGATGGCAAGTGGATAGTTCGATGGAGCGTTATCCATTAAGAGTGTCCGTCCACCGCAGTCGTTAACGTTTGCTAGAGTGACTGTGTTGTGGGGCAAATGTGGGACTGTGCGGTGATGTTTGCATGATTTTTAAGTATTTTTAATAATGGATATGCATTCTGTAGTCTTCGAGGGATAGACGTTTATGCCAAATAATGGTGTGATTTAAGGAACTGGGCGTTATGGTACAGAGATTGATACATATGAAAATTAGTTTCGAAACTTTATATTGCCTCTTGAATTGCAATATAGTGCTGATTGGCGCTTTATCTATGGACGGCAATAAGGAAAAAAAATAGTTTATTAGTATTACTAGGTTGTGCCGTACTATTTTTTTTTTTATTTTGCCCCTTTTGGCCTTGTTGTGCCCCTCAAGAGCTATAGCTCTTTCTTTTTAGTTTTATTTTTAAAAGGAAGCATCATAATGTTCCTGCCGTCACTTTAATGCTTCTTTGATTAAATGCACACTAATTAATAAGCACAAACAAACCACAGGGAAAATCAAAACAAAGTGAAACTCTGTCAACGGAATTAAAAACAAAATCCATTAGCAACACAATTTTAATCAATCATGCGACCACAATAAATCACTCTGTATAGTGACGTGAAAAAACTAATGAACGAGGAAAAATCCGGTAAAACAAGCGCTTGATTGTCGCCCTACACTTAATTGTGTTCAACCGCGATAATACAGATTAATGATCGTTTTGTACAGCGTTTATCATAATTTATGGATACCACTTTGTGTAATTTAAAAGTTTTGTACACCGACAAGTTTGATGTCTTCTGAATTGATAGTTTGTCCTGTAGTTAGAAAGATAGCTGGATAACTTCAAGGAAAAGATTCTTGAAGTTTTGGTAATTTCTCCGAGGCAAGATAATTGTAACAATGAGATAGGTAGTAAATAATACTTTATTTTGAAAGCTATTTAATCCTTAGACTACCAAACAAGGAGGTAGAATGTAGGATGTCAGATTGCATGCATACTCATATGTAGTTGAATTGTATGTGGGACGATATTATCATCTGTAAAAAGAATTGAAATTCCGATATTACGTAACTGAAACTTAACTGTAGGCTCCAAATTCACCTAAAAATACACTTCACTTCATTCACCTTTACAAAATACTTTCCTTACTAACCTTTTACAAAATCCTCCAATATTTTCGTAACACCTACCATTGTCCCCCAAGACGCATTACACTTAAGGCCGATTTACACGGCACGTTTTATTCGGGCGTTTTTATCAAGCTTCCACTCGACTGAGCGTTGCCGTGGCTATCGATCCGATATAAAATTATCTTTTTGAAAGGCGAGGATAACACGTGGCCTGAATTTGCAGGTAGTGTGTATGTGGCTTATGGCAATTCATTTAGGGTGGAATTTATTTATGAATTGCTTCATAATATTCTGGGGATCGGGTTTCATAAGTATGGTGCCATTGTGTTAACCATTAGAGAGTCATGGTCAACATAGCAAGCCTCGCACGTATCATAACATAAGGCTCTGTATTTAACCGACTCCCAAAAAAGGAGATTCTCAATTTAGATGTTTGTTGTTCGCGCGTATCAATATCGTCAGTTTAAAATGTATTTTTCACATCAAGGAAAACTGCATGACCTAAGTTCAATAGCAAAAACCGGAAGAAATAACCTACTCCTACATGATTCAGGTATCTAATAAAAACGTACTACATCAGAAAATCTTAAATATCCACAGAGCATATTTCGTGTACCTTAATAACTTGGGGAATAATCCGTTGCGAGGGAGTATTCCGGGAGATTTTTACTAAGCACTCTAATATAACAGACTCAGTGTCAGCCTTGTGTTCATTCTTGCCTATTCTAGTGAGATCTGACACTTTTAGTACCGTATTTTGGTAAATAATTGACTCCTATATGGTAGTCTGTGTCTAGGAATGGAATGGTGTTCTGATGTGTGGTATCTTTATTTGCACCTCTTCTTTTATGGATTGAATATTTGAATGGTTGCTATACTCCATTCAAAATAACATTAGAAATTTAAGGACACCTTTTTTACTGTTTGTTCAACCGATTATGACTTCTATTCCGTAGACAAAAGAACGGAATTGAAAGCAAAATAGTGGTTACAATACCAAGTATTTATTGCAGCCGCCATTAATCATAATATCAACGCAATAGAAGTCAAAATCGGTTGAACAAACAGTAAAAAAGGTTTACTTAAATTTCTAATGTTATTTTGAATGGAGTATAGTCTTATCAAAGTCTGCTAACCAGACCCGTTTTTGGGGATTCTGTAGATAAATCTTTACTATAATTCCCCACATCCTACCATCAAAAAAATATTTTCAGTCAGTATTTCGTTAGGTACTCAGGTAATGTAATGACAAAAAAATTGCAAAAAAAAGTATGTCGAAGTAGGTACTATTTCGAAAAGAATTGTTTAAAACTTCAAGGCTTTTTACCTCGTTTGGCACTAACTATATTTTACGCTTCTACTGTCTAAAAGTAAGCTTACTAAGTCTATTTTTGAGTAGCTGAATATTCAGACCGGTGCTATTCAAAGAGGGTGGCATCATGTCCAGGCCCGCCGCTAGCTGTTTGTTCGCCCGCGTGCAAAACCGATTATGCCGCCCTACGACTACATATTATTGTCAAAAAATATATAAGGGGGGGGGGGTCCAGACCCACCCGCCCATTCATATCCATTTTACTTGTCCAACAGAAAAAAATATGTACATGCACCGCTCTGATTGCAGAAAACGCACTTCCTTTTGGATACATAAATATTGCAATAGGTACATAACATATATTACACATAACTTTTTATTTACTTGAAATGCTCAAGTCTTAGAGTAACCTAAGAAGTCCTGGGTTAGCCCATAAGCAGACTAAGCAATTGCTTAGGGCATGAATGCAGTGCAATCATTACCCAAGTGGCCCCTATGTATTGAAAGATTGTGATTAATGGGTAGGTACCAACATAATGTATACCAACGTGCAATATAACAAAGTGCTTAGAATGTTTAATTTCAGTAAAATATGTTATTAATGGTTTTGGTGGGTTTCCCGTTGAAAAAGCGCGAGCGAAGCGAGCGCGAAATTTATTTAGTCATAGGACACAAAACAAATAAAAACCACTGTAAATTAATAAAGCAAAGTCAAAAAGTAAGATATACACAGAAATGAAGTGCAAATGTACATGAAGCCGCGAGCGAAGCGAGCGCGATTTTTTCCTTAGAGTTTTCATGAAGTAAACATACCACAAAAAGCGAAAGTGAACAAAAAGCTATAACGGACGTGCGCGAAAAATGATTTTTCGGAATTGAATGCCAATAACAATTAAACAAAGATAAATTGCGATCAGTGCCGGTTTTAACTCAACCAGCTCCCTGGGCGAGATTTCTACGGCGCCCTCCAACTGCAATTCAAACCCATACGAAAAATAGAGACGTATGTAGATACCGATTGCGCGAGCGAAGCGAGCGCGAATATTTTTTTTATAGTACACAAGTCGGAGCAAAAATTACGTAAAATGTAGCCCAATCGTACATAAGTTATTGCTGGTTGGTGAATGCAAAAAAACTAGAATATGTCTTCTGCGCGAGCGGAGCGAGCGCGAAATTTTTTGTAATATTTTATAACTCAAAACAAAAATTTCTTAAAATTTTGCCCGTACATAACTCTTTGTTGATGATGGCGCCTATGTATTAAAATTTTGGGACTTAAAGTAGTACCGTAAATAAGAAAGTTCATATGGAAACTAGAAGATACTTTCTTATTAATTAAAGAACTTAAAAACGACGCTCCCTTTTTGCTAAGGTAGACTAAAGTGAAGCAAGCCCGAAAATTTTTGAGTTTTGGATCACTAAAAGTCCTAAACATATATAATAAAAAGCGACTGTGAAGTGAAGAAGCCGCGAGCGAAGGGAGCGCAATTTTTTTGGGTATTGGGACATTAAAAGTAGCTATATGTGATAAAAAATCGAAGCGTAAAGCAAGGAAACCGCGAGCGAAGCGAGCGCGAAAATTTTTGAGTTTTGGGACATAAAAGTAGTGTTTCTTGGAGAATTTCTCAAATTTAACGCGGAATTAAACATAAATTCGCCTTGGGCGCCCCTGAGCCCGCGGCGCCCGGGTTATTCACACACGCTGCACCATAGGTTAAGATGGCCCTGATGCTATCCATTCATTTTGATACAGTTCTTGTAAGTTGCAATCTTCGATGAAAACAAAAATAGGAGTAACATTCTGATCAAGGATTGGTTCGGAAATATTGAAATCAAATAATTGGTAAAAAGATATTGTATTTTTTAATAGTACGTGATAGGTCGCTCGATTTGCCGCCCCCTAGGACGTGCCGCCCGCGTGCGGTGCACGCGCTGCACGCCCGCTTACGGCGGGCCTGATCATGTCAATTGTTGGAAACCAGGACTTTGCAGAGAAAGGACATTTTTGCCGAGTCGTGTTTTGCTGCCAAAAATGTCGTAGATACGGGCTATTTTTCTCTCGCTGTTCATTTCTCTAAGAGAATGTAATAAACTAATGTTTTCAAATATTTTGTAAGCTCTTCTGTTTATGTATTAGTATTGAACATGTCACATCTACATGTTTTGTAAGTAAATCTTAGATCAATTTACTATGATGGAAATCATCCTGAGTTAAAATTAGCTTTTGCATGGTTAACACGTATTCCTTCTTTGTACCTCTTAACCCAGCAATCGATCGGTAAAAAGTCTGAAGGAGAACGATTCAATAAAAAAATAAATAAAAAAAAAAAGAAATACAAATCCAAACGGGAACTGGCTAAATCGGACGTCATAAACTAGACGATCTTCTATATTACCATACAGACAGTTGGAAAACCGCGTCAAAATATTATTGCCAATAAAAACTCGATTTCGTTTGAATAGTGTGTGTCTATAGTTTTTGCTCTACCAGACATATAACAATAAAGTTAATATTTTTCTCGATAGAGACAAGTATTCGTCTCAGTATCCTAGACTTGTTTTGGAACTCTGAAAAGAAGGCTACAAACTTTTTGTCTACAAACTTTTCGTGATTGATCTGTCTCTAGAGTCACTTGTATAGAATGTAAATCTTTATGTATGTGTAACGTTTAGCTAAAAAATAACTTAATCTCGATTATATTAGGGACAACTACAATAGTTCGACAGTTGCATGACGTTGCATTTAATCTTCAATTAAGCAATGTTTATTATTATTCAACTTATAAAATATCTTGTATCCTAATTACAAAGCCGTGTCTAATTCTGAAGCAAATATCTCTCAATTAATATACCTAAACTTTTTATCCCATCCTACATCTGTTAGCAAACGAAACCAATTTCCCGTATCGGTTTCATAAAGCATTTATGGTGTACATCTGAAGTCTCGGCACGTACAGGGTCCGAGATATTTCACATCGGTGTTGCCATATTGAAGGCGCTTGTGCCTTAATTTCAGGAGTTTCGCCGTGCGTATGGCGTTCACTTGGAAATGAAGTGGAAATCCGGGTGAATGATGTAGTAAATTATGACCTTGTCATATAGGTATTATTTTGTGAAGAATGTAGGTGATGATTAAGTGCACATTATGCGGGAGTCACACGAATTCTTAAGGAGCTTCAAGCACTCGGATGTTTAGGTAACGTTTAGATGGAAGAAATTACACAAAGCGGTACATTGCTACTCAATTACGAGGTTAAATATTAAAACATTGAGTTAAAACTCATCTTCAAGCCCTTTACATGACAATATAACCGCAACACTGATGCACAAACGCTTTCATACTTTATAGGATAAGAGTAACGGGACATCGAGGACGGCTTATGTGCAGTGTACAGCTTTGTTCCCCTAACCCTGCGGTTACACGATTATTTATACATATAGCTTCACTATAGTAGGAATAGAACCTGACTATAGTTTCACTATAGGTTGATTTAACTAAGAGCAATACATTGCATGCGCTTTTTCCCCGAAATGACGAAAATCTGATGGGCTGAGTCGGATGATAGAATGGATGTTTAACTAGTAGGATTCATTTGATGCAGTTTATGAATAATAATAGACTGTGAAAAGTGGTAAGAGATGGAATTAATATTGAAGGTAATTATTTTGTATGACATTCGGAGTTGACTTCGATGGCTTGAGGGCAACTCAGACGCCTGTCTAGTCCTTAGTCTAGTCAGTTTATTTCTGTGTTAGAACTGATTACTAAATCTCTATAGACTGTGAGAGAGGGAAAAAAGAGTGTACACAGTACCTATAGAAAGCATTTTTTTGTTGTTTGAATAAATATTTGTATGGAAAATAATTTTCTTAGTTAAAAGATAATAACCTCATTGAATATATTCAGAACTGTGTGTACCCGCTTTTATGAGAACAGCATATGTGTACTTGTGTGTACATCACACAACACAAAATATTTGTACATTCCCAAAACAAACATTTTGTTTGGCAAAGATAAATTATTGATATTCGGCGTTTGTGTTTTATTTATATTATAATATATAATATATTTTCTGATTATTTCCATAATAAAGCGCCTCAATACATTTTTTCAGTTTATTCACAAAAATGTAAACGGTTCAATAATCATGTCGAGAAACACATGCGGCGTACTGATGTTAATTTCCAAAAGCGAATTAAAAAGAAAACCAGTAACGGATTGACATCATGACGTTGAAAATCGATTAATTCGCGAACCTCATCATTCGAATTAAAGTGCACTTAACGTGATCAATTAAAACGACATTCATTCGGCAAATCGATATTCGAGTTAAACGAGTACCGATTCCGATTACGGGCCGCTCGACGCGACTGTGGTTGCGACCGAGTGTTTTGTATCGATGCATGCGGATATCGATAGAACACCGAATAGTCTGGTTTGAATCGATAAGCCCGTTATTAATGGTTATTAATTGTTGTTGGGTTATGAAGATTATGTGGTTTAGCGTTTCGCTTTGATTTTGTGATGAGATTGTGGGCTGTGTGTGATTATTTTTGGTAATCGGATTTTGTTGACGGACTTTTGTTTATGTAATTTTGCGTGTAACATTCAACATTGTGTGATTGAGTTTATGTTGCCATTTCTTCTCAAGAGTTCAGCTATGTTTTAGTTTTCTTCTTATATTATACGAGTATCTCAATCAATACGTTTGTACACTCATGGATATTTATTTTATCGGGCTTAAGGCTTCTGTCGTTAATTAACCACAACTTAAGAAATAATCTTCAATAGGTGTAAATACTCCTACATGTATTAATTGGACAAGCATATTTACCCCATCAAAATACTCATAACACCCTCTAGCATACACACACACATTACACACATACAAGATAACCAAACATACATACAGCAAACGATCCTACAAACGCATAAATTCAAACACTTCACATGGCTGCATTCAGACGCACCCATCTTTTACCCCAAAATTACTGCCCCCATCAGGGCCCCGAATTAACTGGCAATATATACGCACATCACGCGATCGGTTCCCGCTTCTAATAAAGGTAGGACTACACTAGCTCACTAAACCAGCGGGGTCTATTTGAGGAATTTTAAAAAGAGCGATGCTGGAATTTGGTATTACGCTCTGCAGGTACGGGACTTCTTTTAAATCGCATTATTCATTTTAAGCTGTTCTATATGACTGAAATTCCCAACCTTTTATAGAACAGATCAATTAAAATATGATTTACAAGAAGTTCCGTACTTAAAGGATCCTCACAGCTTAATAAACTAGCAACTTATGATCGTGTCAGCCGAAAGACGTCCACTGTTGGACAAAGGCCTCCCCCAAAGTTCGAATACTTCTCGATCTTCAGCAACCCGCATCCACTGCTTCCCGGCAACCTTGGCCAGATGGTCCGTCCATCTAGTCGTGGCAACTTATTGAAAAATTGGGATTTACTTCCAAATAGTTCGTAGATGATATGCATGAGTAAGAGTGAGTAAGGAGCTCATACTTACGTATCTTAAATGATATAAGAGACACTTAATAATGTTATGACCTTCATACCTCTTCTAGATCAAATCAAGGATCCCGAAAGTTATTAATACTAAACATTGTTTGTTAACAAGTCTATCGTGTTCGAAAACTTTCTGAAGTTCAGTCTCTAAAGTCGATTTATTATGTAAAAGTTTTGTTCGGTGAGGCTAGAAAGTTCCAGAATAGTTTATCACATACCTAGACTGAAACTAAAAATACTCCTAAAACGGTCAATTAATCAATAGACTATAGTGAACATGACAGTTTTAATATTGGTTCGACTGAGTCCCCAATGACCTTCTTTAGCTGATATAATATGTACGTGAAATAAGGTATCTTCTGCAGAAGAATGCAAAAAAACTTGTGTGCCTCATTATAATTAAAAATAATGATTACAAAGCAGAATTCGTGCATGCAACACAAAAAGAAAACTCGGTACATCACGAATGATTCTAAAAAATTAACACCACTTTCAAATCTGCACAAAGGGAAGACTTTTCGACAGCACAGTAATGAGGACTTGTCTTAAAGCACTCGAGTGGTCTCCAACCCCGCGGTTTTGAGTCGAGTGTAGCCCACGCTTTATACCGGGTTCAGACTAGCGTATAAGCTCGTCTTTGGGGGCGTTTGTTCGCATATACTAGGTAACGCAACTCGTGCCCTGACGAGCTTATAAATTAAAATCTGTATGTGTAAAAACTTTTATTTAAAGATGTAGGCGTGAAAAGTGTATTGAAGCTAAAAATGTAGCCCGCCTATAAGTGCGTAGATACATATTTGAAGGTCGCAGGAAAAATCTCCAGTTTGAAACCAGCCTTACACCGCGAAGTGAGTTCGTTAGTCGGGAATCGAATCCTGGGGGAGTAGTTGACCTTAACTGTAGTCTACGTGAGCGGAATAAAGGGAAATGAGTAGACGCTGAGATGAAAGTGTTCATTTGGAGTGATTGGGTTATACATTGTTCTGTGTTTAGTTTGTTTTGGTAAGCTGCTATTAGTCTGATTGTTGAAGACTCTGTCTTAATAAATAATACGTTGATAAGGCATAATTGAGAAGAACGATTTAGGTCTCCGACACGATAAGAAAAATAACAGTTTTTTTGTCGTAGACCGACAGTCAATTTTAAATATTAACAACATTAACAAGTCTTTGCCACAATAAAACCTGAATTCTGAAATAAACATTTATTGAAGTTACATGGAAATTCATAACTCTTTTGATACAAAAAAGAAACCGAATCATTCGTATAAAAGAGTGTTGTTTTTTTATTAAAATATTTTATCCGCACTCTTTGATTATTCTCAGTAAAAATAACAAATAAATCTTTCTCTATATAAATCATGAAAATGTCGAACGAGTGCTATTCTTTATATCGAAACTGTTGTTCAAACAAATCTGGGATTAGCTCATAGCGCGATGGGTTTTATTTTTCATAGACGCCCGGATTGTCCAACGCCGTTCATCCGATCTCCAACTGTTCAGTAATAAAAAGTATCAGTTGACATTTTAAATCCGAAGGACAGTTTGTGCAGACTGAGATTCTAACATAACAGCCTTAAATAAAAGCTTATTTAGCAAAAAATACACAGTATGTCTATGGAGTAGCATATTCTAGGCATATGATGCAAAAATACCCTGTTCTAAGGATTTTGTGTGAGTTTTGTGCAATGGGGTATAAAACAACTCCGGTGTTTTTTTTTTTTTGAATAGAAAAAGGAAGGTTTTCATGGCTGCTAAAACCTGATATAAATATTTTAATAACATAACACCAATGAGACTGACAAACAATGGTGTTAAAAACTTAATTGTTTTATTTTAATAAGACTCCTATAAATGATGTTTCAGTTCTGGCAAAGTAACATTACAAGTATTTAATGCGCGCTAATCATCCTGATTCTCCTCTACTTTCTTAACCAAAGCAACACTGGACATTTGTAAAGCAATACTAAAGTGGTTTGAAGTCACCGCTTTCAAATAAAATTGAATGGTGGAACGTCTGTATTCGTTTTTTTACGTTTCCTAGATTGCATTGCGGACCAGAGCTCGCTGGCTTTTACCTGTGGATAACTACAGGTTTTTTCTAGCTATGGACTTTTGGTATCTCTTTGTTTTAGAACGTAGGTCAATGTGGTTGTTGTTTTCTATGTAGTCATAGTAAGCGAAAGTATCAGGTTCCTATGAACTATTGTAATGTGCTCATATCAAATCAAGCTATCTAATAGCCCTTCTAATCATGAACAAGAGTTGATCCCCATGTATCTACGAACTAATACATTTAGCACTAGTTTTAGACTAAACAAATCTCTTCTTCAAGTAATTTATTGGTACAGTTTCTAATTTTATCTCTGTAACTAAGCCTTAAAAGGCTGGTATTCTAAAAGCTGTAACCATAAACAAATCCTCAAAAACTCATAAAACATAATTTCATTACAATTACACTCAACAAAAAGTGAACAAAAAGACTAACTTTAATTAACTGTAGCCGGACAAAATGTTGCCATTGCAGAAACAAATTAAGCCGGTCAGTTACACCTCGAAATTTTGTAGCTGCAACAATACTCGTATTAAATCTGATACGCGAACAGTTGCAAGTGTGAGAATTGTCTCACTCGTCTCTAGAGGAAGTTATTCACAGTTATTTGCTGTTTTTTTTCATAAACTTTTTTTTTATAAGCAGAAAAGGTTTGGAGTCGTGTTTTAGGTATGAATATGACAATTAAAGCTCCCATACCTTTGTGCATCTGCTCACGTCAGCGCAAATGAATGTTTTATAGTTTGGACATAATTTAACCTACTTCGATTATCCTTCTATATTATTATTGAAAAGCTCGCAAATCTTTATATTTTACCGTACCTAGAGACTTTCAAAATGTAGTTAAAAGAAAGTGTTACCATATAATAAATTGTGTTACCGTGTAACGAAGCGAAAACTCCGGCCTGACGTCATTGTATCCTGCAACGTGTTACGTACACGCTCCGAGGCGCGGAAACTGTCAGCTGCTGAAAAATACCCATTGTTTCATCTTTGACGTTGTAATCATTTCTTTTGATATACAATTTGTATTTAAATTAACGATACATTCGAGTTGGAAATTGTTTTACGCCTTTTGTTTTCGCAGAAGCTGCAATTTTGTAAGTGCTAAAGGTTATGCTGAATCGGATTGTGAATTATTGAACTTTATTCTTTAATTTTTTATGGAGAACAACTGAATGAATGTATCGATCTGAAATTCTTGCAAATTGCTCTCACTGGCCAGTACTGTTTAAATCTCTTTAATTGAATTAAATAAGTTTTCATTCTACTAATATAAAATGAACCACAAAGAACAAAAACTAGCATAAGTTTCAAACACTTGTTACTTTAACAGGAGCGATACAAAATTCTAACTCGTGTAGCTTCTAACAGCTAGGGTACTCTGGCAAGGCGATAGAATCAAACTTTAGTCATTCACTTACTGCACAACGACTAGTATCGGTCCAGCTAAACTTGAGAGACAACTTCACTACAACCGTGTAAAAAGGACGTATGTATCTTTTGAAAGTGGTTTACTTACACCCTTTTGTTTAAGACTGCTTAATTACTGCGTTATAAAATAACTATCGTGTTTGAGTGTTCGTTGTGATGAGAGATGACGGCAGATAGAGAGTATGGAAGAACAAAACATGCTGCCCAAATAGAATTGGGACAAGAGCAGGATCATATCGTGTCAATAATAATTTAATGAAATGCGTGATCGCCTTCATGTGTATCTACTTAACACAGCTAGCTTTTCATGATAATTTTCCACTTAATATTTTAGATATAAGTTCATTCTCAGCACCGTTTCGGTGAGTTTAACAATAATAACTTAATGTCTAAACACAACATCTTCAACCTTTCCTGCAAAGACGTAGTGTTTCTAAGTTGCAATCGTGAAGAATTCTCGTGCACTAAAATAATGTATGTAAGAACTGTGTGAATATCCGCACGTCCTGGGCCCACCCACGCACGCACGCATGCATGCATGCACGAATGAAACGCGGACGTCAATGGCTTGTACAAGTATACGTTTACCATAATTATATGATTGGTTGAGTAAAGAATCATGTGCTTATTAAATGAGTCAGGAAATTGGTAGAATCTTAGACGTAACTAAAGGTGAAGAGTTGGTTTGAACGCGCTAATCTCAGGAATAAAGGATCCGATTTGAAAAATTCTTTTGGTGTTAGATACTTAGCCCATTTATAGAGGAAGGTGTGGGCTACGTTTTATCCGCGTGCACGGAGAAGTCCCACGGGAAACAGGTAAAAACGTCAGAGGAAGCAAGTTGCTTTATAATCAAAACACCTTTCAAAATTCAGAGCAATATAAGTAACCTTTAATACAAGAGACATAAAACAAGACATGCTCATAAATGGGATGAAAATCACATTATCCAGAGAAATTATTATGATAAAAATTACACTTTAAACGACTGGAAGCATTTCCTTCATTAGGGCCGTGGTAGCTTAACAGTGGCTGTTTATCCCCTTAATGCGCACGATAGCTACTAACATTTTAACACGACCAGACATGAAGACCCGCGGGTTGTCTGTGGCTTCGTACGATTTGTAAGGGAAGGATAGGTCTTAGTGTTCTGGTCAGGCAACTTCTGTTGACACTCTTTAAGGCTCTATTATGACGCTGCCGCGGATCCGACGGACTAACGGTCTCCGATCTACCCAATATTTGCACCTCGGCTTGGCTTAGGAAATTTTGTTTGACTTGCAATTCTTCGGGAAGCCGCAAGTTTCGGAATACAGGGATTTAAATCCGGATAATAATTAATAAGATGTCGAAACATATTTTAAAATACTTCCTTCGGTGTTTCAAATAAGGTATGCTGTGTAATTAAAAGAGTGAATTGAATGGCTTTACGATCAAACTAAAGATATTTTTCATAACTTTAGAAATAACTTAATACATAATATCTATTAACGATAGAAATAATCACTTAGAAAAACACATTAACAGTTGACTAGAAGATGAAACACAGAAGCAACTCATAATACACGGATAAAAGAGAGCTCCCATTCCGGTCATTACGTTTGACGCTGAAGCTGACCGGCAGAGCGTTGCGAATGCAATCACAGATGCGGTCACCGTCAATCCTCGAGGCATCCGGCGGGATCGTGTGCTGTGCTCAACCGTGGCACACTCGTTTGTCTATTCACTTGGAACAATACTGTTTGCCTTACTGCGAATACCTTCTGGCTTTTGCTGAGGATTTTGGATTGGGATTTTTTAGTGGAAAAGGATTTTTTATGTGGTGTTCTTTTTGTGGTTTCTTTATAGGGAATCTTCTGCCAATTTTACAAGTTAGTCCGATGTCAAGCATATAAAGTAGATCTGTCCGTTATGTTGGAACAGAATTACACAAGACATTTTTCCAGAGCTTAAAAACAACTCTGACAAATAAGTTTCAAGTTGCTTATCTTAGCAGCTTAACTTAGACTTCTCTATTTACCTATATACCTTTTTTCACGTTCGAACGACATTCATCTGTCAGAAAGATCGAAGGACGATCCCATTAACACTGAAATTAAGATTAAGAATCCCTGTAATTATAACAAACCTTTTGACGTGTCTTCCTCCTATATGCATTTCTCCATACATTCAAAGCATAACACAATAAACATACGAGAAAAGAGCTTTTCCATTACGGTCATTATATTGGACGCTAGCAAAGCGTCCCGGAGCGTGGGGAATGCGCTGCGTTTGACCGCCGTCCTACGCCATTCGGATTGCTTTGGACATAGCCACTGAAGTCACTCGAGTGCCCAGCCACTTGGAACAATAATGTTTGCTTTACCGCGAGTGCGGGTATTGAATTCTGGGACGTGTTTTATTGTATTACAATTTTAAAGCTGGAATCTGTTATTTTTAAGTATGTTCGATATTTGATCTATGAAAGAAACATTTATTTGTAAGAATATGGGTACAAATTAGTTGTTTGTTTGTAGTTATCCAGTTCTGCTATCTAATTAAATCGCTATTTGAAGAAGCACAGCATCCGAGAACATCTTCTCTTTAGGGATGTCGGTTGAAAATCTAGTTCATAGTTGAACCACGAATTTCCTCGTAATGAGTGAATTCCAAATATGTAGATCAAAAGTTCAGTGTCCTAATCCTAGCCACTAATTACCTTTGTTATATATTTTTTCGCTCTTATGTCTTAAGTTAATTGTATTTTTTGTTTCAGGTACGTAAATCTAGTAAAAAGAGCTTACATTACGGTCGCAATTTTCCTTCTAAATGGTAAGTTTGTTATGTTCATTAAATTACAAGAAAAAAAACCAGTACAGCCTTCGGAAAGAACATCATTTTGCTAAAAGATAATCCTAGTAAAAACAAGGCCAAAACTAGATATTTTTGTTTCAGACAATATACCTAGAACTTATGTCTTATTTTTTTTTTCTGGAAAAAGATACTTTATTATGTTACATCCCCGTTATTAGATACTAAATATAGTAAGAAAGTCTCTTGCTTATTTATTATTTTGTCTTCTTCATATATGAAGCTTTTTTGTACTAGTTCTCACGTGAACGAAATAGCTCGTCGATAAAAATAGGAGTTGAATCATATTACCACTAACCTTCTGAAAGAAAAATATTTCTTCACAAATAATTGCAACGTTTAACTTGATACAATTTAAAAATATAATTTGCGTCTCTGAAATGTGAAATTCTCAATATTCTTTACAAAATAAAATACATTGATTCAATATCGTTTATATTAAAGTGAAAAATCACCTGCACTGAAGTGAAAAGAAAAAGTAAACATTTCATTATTTTGATTTCCGTTCAAAACGAAGAAATGGATCTATTCTTACCGAGACATTCATTTTTTTACCTTTATATTTCTTAGCGATTTGTTTATTCAGCATGTTGGTGGATTTTGGACCTTATTGCGTTGTATTACGGTGTTTATTGGTTATGTGTGGGGAATTTCCATTTGAGCGGAGCTGGTTGAAGTCTGAAGGAGATATATGGCTTTTGAGAAGGCGAGAATTGACATAATATTGTCCTTTGAGAAACGTGGAAGCGTTACCGTGAATGGCTTGCTTTAAAGCGAAAATTTCTAAATGCCGTAAAATTCGGGCGTGGAACCCGGAGTTACGGGGCTTTTATCGAATATCCAATTTTTATAGTGGTTTCAGTTACTTTTGATCGTGGAGCGATATGATTGTGATATTATTTTTATGATAAGATTTCTTGAAATGCTGACTGTTCTGTTTTTATTATGAGTGACTGAAAAAGATTTTTAATAAGGAAACTGACTTTATGAGTCTTTATGCACACAGGAGTATGAAGTATGAGTATGAATTTTCAAGTTTAGACCTATTATATCGAGTATCACATACCTACATATTTACTATACCAACGAAAATAGAACTAAAATCCTAAGCTTCTAAAACCCATGGAAAAATTATATCCGAAACAAAACAGAATATTAATTTAAAGGTAAAATACACGGTATATTTAATGCCGTCAACAGCAGCGATCATGACCCGATAGCAAATGTGTTGTGACCCAAATAACGAGGTATATGAGTGCTATGAATGTAGGGTGACTACAAGATAAGATTTTGAAGGATATTTCCTGCGCTTAGACTTGGAAAATGTGGTTGATAGACTACATATGCTGGCTTTAAAGTGGTCACTGATCTAAGAAAACCAGATATGAACGGTGGAGGATTGTAGTGAAAATAGTTTACTTTTTGGAATTACAGAAAGTGCCAAAAAAGCAGTAAAAGATTCGAAAATACCTAACAGCATTTGAACATGATACATAAAAATATGTAAATGCTGTGGTGGTGCAGTGTTGTTACACCACCATGCCCGTATGGTGGGCTGTATCGAAGGACCGTAGCGGATGCGGGAAAATAGCTTCGGTGGTGATTAGGCTAACCGAGACACAGTATGAGTGCAGCTAAAGGGGTTTGGTGAAAGGAAAAAGGACTTACTTGTGCTGGATGGTGGACGAGCACGTTGTTGCAGGCCTGCGATGCTGTTTCCTTTACGCATAGGTTAAATACACTGTCACTCACGATTAGTTCTTGTGTGCCGGCTACACTAACACAGATTTTAAGCGGTTTGAGATGAATCGGTGCGGTTATTTAATTTATTTTTACATAAAATGCGGAGCGGTGTCGCGGTGATTCGAAAGTTTTCGGAATACAACGGCGGGAGCGTTGCGGCGCTAGTCGCGCCGAGAGTTGGTGCGCGCGGCGCATCTTCCTTCTCCTTCTGGTGTATTGTAGCGGGATAGGAGGGAAAGGGAAGGATAGCCAACTCATACTGTGCGGTTGCGGAAGTATAAAATTTTAGAAAAGATGCGTTCGGAAATCGTATTAGAAACAATATAACTAATGAAATTAAAATGTAAAACTTGCGCGAGCATTCTCCCCGGCTTTGAGGATATGTAATATACTCAAAGGAAATTAAAGAAATTGAAACTAAATATACTGAGTAAAGTAAGCTAATATTAAGTTAGGATTACGCGGTAATATTATTGAGATGGTAAAGGACATAGTTTGACAACAGGTCTCTTAAAAGAGCCACTGCATGTCTTCACCATGGCTACGCGGGTTGTCCCATCCTTGCCGGGAAAAACTTCGGTTATTACACCCATTGGCCAACGTAAAGGAGGAAGATCATCTTGATGTATGAGAACCACTGTACCAACTTTAATATTGTCTACAGCATTCAACCACTTTTGTCTAACTTGAAGATTATGTAAATATTCTATACGCCAGCGTTTCCAGTAGCTACAAATCATTTGGTCAAGTAATTTCTTGCGGCAAGTTAGAGACTTCGTTGTGTCGGGAACATCCACGACAGGCAAGGAAGTTAATGGAGAAGCCATTATAAAATGCGCGGGGGTAAGCGGTTCTGGATACGGATCCTCATTCAGGACACAAAGCGGTCTCGAGTTTAGAACTGCCTCAATCTCGGTGAGAACAGTCGAAAGCTCCTCATAGGTAAGAAGTTGGGAACCAATAACGCGGTATAAATGAGTTTTATAGATTTTATATTAGATTCCCACAACCCTCCAAAGTGGGAGCGCGGGGTGGAATCATTTTCCAGTCTATGCGGTAGCGGTCAGCAAATAATTCTTGCAATTGAGCCTTGGCTCCTACGAAATTTGTTCCGTTGTCTGAATATAGACAAGAAACTGGTCCTCTGCGGGAAATAAATCTTTAAAAGCGGAGATAAATGTATCAGATGATAAGTCTGTGACTAATTCAATATGAACTGCCTTGGTAACAAAACAAATGAATAGGCATATGTAAGCCTTTTGACTTTTTTGACCGCGGCGTCTACATAAAGTTATTTTGATGGGACCAGCATAGTCCACACCCGTATGAACAAAAGCTTTAGTCTCTTGTACGCGACAAGCGGGTAAATCAGCCATTTTTGGGCTGGAGTGAGAAGGAGAAAGTTTAAAACAGAAGTTACAAGCATGTAATCTCTTTCTTATAACACCTCTAGAAGAGAGGATCCAATATTTTTGTCGCAAAAGAGAAGTCAAAACATTTGCGCCAGTGTGGCAATGAACGCGGTGATAATAATCTATTAGAATATGTGTAAATTTATCGCCTTTTGGCAAGAGTGCGGGATGCTGAGCCTCATAGGGAAGATCAGCATTGGAAAGCCTGCCTCCGATTCTAATTATACCCTGCTCGTCTATAAAAAGGTCGAGTTTTTTAAATTGTGTGGAAAGTTTTTTATTGTTAATTTCATCGTAGATATGTTTAAAGTGATGTCGTTGAACGCAACGAATCAAATAAGTCTCAGCGGCAGCTAACTCGCGTACAGTAATAACCTTTTGTAATTTGTCATAAGGAATAAGGCGCAAAAATCTCAGAATGTATACTATTATGTGTAATATTTTATTTAGCGAGGAAATTTTTTGAGAAAGGTTATATATTAAATTGGTTTCAGAAGCGGTAGTAACTAACGTTAAAGTTTTACTATTAAATTCAGGTAATTGTTCGTTGCATGAAGACACAAAAGGAGTGATAGGCCACTCAGCGGTTGGGAGCATAAGCCACTCAGGGCCATGCCACCATAAATCATGATTTAAAATCTGTTCAGGTAGAAGACCTCGAGACAGACAATCACTAGGATTTTCTTTACCGTTAATGTGATAAAAATATTTAGGATCAAGATTTTCTTGACATTTAGCGACGCGGTTACTGACAAAAGTGTTCCATTTGTGCGGTGAGGAATGAATCCATGAAAGCGTAATAGTAGAATCAGAAAAGGCAAATATATTATTAATAGCGGTACGGGAGCGGTAAGTGTCATAAATTAGTTTAATTAATTTTGACAAAAGAAGAGCGGCACATAGCTCTAGACGAGCCAGAGATACGACCTTAACAGGCGCGACTTTGGATTTAGCACACACCAAAGATACGTGTGTGTTACCATTTGTATCAGTGACATGTAAGTATATGACGCAGCCATATGCCTTCATGCTGGCGTCAGCAAAACCTACTATATTAATCACGCAACCCATAGAAACGGCTACGTGACGCGGTATCTTTAGCGTAGAAAGTAAAGGCAATTGCTCACTAAATTGCTGGAAGAGATGCACGATAGAATCGGGCGGAGTCTCATCCCAATCCGTATTTAATTTCCATAATTCTTTAATAAGTAGCTTCGCGAATAAAACTACAGGAGCAACAAAACCTAGAACATCCCACAGACGAGCAACCGTGGAAAGTATGGAACGTTTAGTGCAACGTTTATCTAAGTCAGATGTGGTAAAAGTGAAACAATCTTCAGAAGGAATCCATTTGAGTCCGAGAATTTTTATATTGTCCCCATCAGAGAAGTTAATGGAAGAGCGGTTAGAATGTGGAACGGCATCAAGTAGTTCCGGAGAGTTACTTGCCCACTTCACAAGGTCAAAGCCCCCGGCCTTAAATAAGTCGATGAGTTCAGCGGAAAGAACCTTGGCTTCCTCCAGTGAAGGAATAGAATAAGCCAGGTCATCCATGTAAAGATCATGCGAAGCAACGATGGATGCGCGAGGGAAACGATGTTTTTCATCCTCTGATAGCTGGCGCACAGTGCGCATGGCTAGAAAGGGACTGGACTTCAGACCAAATGCGACGCGATTAAATTGAAACTCGCGAATAGGTTCTGCGGTATTAAAGCGAAATAATATTTTTTGGTATTTTCTATGCTCATTAATAACAGCCACTTGAAGATACATTTGTTTTAAATCAGATGTAACTGCTATAGGAAACAATCGGAAATCTAAAAGTAATAAAAATATATCAGCCTGTAAATTCGGCCCTGTATGCAACAGATCATTCAATGACACGCCATTGTGAGACTTAGCACTTGCGTCAAGGACAATGCGGACTTTTGTGGTTTGTTTATCATCTCTAATAACAGGGTGATGCGGTATATAATAACCTACTGATTTATCAGAGGAACTAGACGTAATTTCTGTTAAATAATTTTGATCGAGATATTCTTTAATTATTTTGTTATAACTATCGCGCAAAGCAGGGTCGCGAAGTTTAGTATTTTCTAAATGAATAAAACGTCGATAAGCGACAGCATAAGAATTTCCAAGTGAATCTGGATTTTTACAAAAAGGTAACGCGGTACAATACCTACCACTAGCGTCGCGTGACACAGAAGAAGCGTACAACTGCTCACACTCAAGTTCGGCAGGGCTCATGAAAGATTTTGAAGGTACTTCTTCGATGTTCCAAAATTTATGTAAAGATTCTTCTAAAGTAAGAAAACAATGAGTATTATCGATGTTTAATGCGGTAGAAAAATATGAGGCAGTATTTAATTCACTGGATGCGGGACTATAATTTTTATTAGATAAACTAGCGGGTACCTCACCCATAAGAATGTAACCAAACACGGTTTCAATAGCGGACGGCGCGGTAGGTGAGATAATTTTGTTATTTAATAATAAATACGGGAACAGCTTTGCCCCTAGTAGCAATTCCACCTCACCAGGTATATGCCATAGTGGGTCAGCGAGCGGTAAATCGAACAAATGTTGCACTGTAGAAGTGTCAACAAAGTGAGATGGTAAGTTATCTGTTATGCAATCGACAACAAGCGCGGTAATTTTGAAAGAAACTGTTTTATCCTTCGCGGAAACAGTTATATCAACGTAACCTAAGATAGGACGCGATGAGGTTCCAACGCCCTTTATAAATGAATTTGAAAGCGGGTTAATATCTAATTGCAGTTTTTTACAACAAGCGGACGTAATTATATTATTTTGAGAAGCATTATCTATTAAACATCTGACAGAAATGTATTTATTATGTTTAGTGTCCACGTATACTTGCGCAGTCGAAAGAAGTATTGTAGAACGCGGTGTTTTACCTACGCTAGCGCATGCACATAACGCCACCTGTTGCGAGGTCGCGGAACTATCGACAGCGGCGGCCGACTCAACCGTGGGCGCGCGAGAAGGCTGCGTTTGCGAGTTATTATTATCAAGATGTAAAAGTGAATGATGCTTCTTATTACACTGTTTACAAGTATGTATAGATTTACACTGTGAAGCAGTGTGCGTAGCACTAAGACAGTTTACACATCCCCGTTTGGTTTTAATAAAATCCAAACGCGAATTGGGTGAAAGCGATTGAAAAGATGGACAAATATAAAGTTTAAAATGATCATGTTTACTGCAATACAAACAAGACTGGTTATTATTGTCACAAGTAACGAAAGTATGTACCGTGCTAGTATCACGTGACTGAGTACGCGGCGCGGGAGAAATACTTTTATTAGGGTGATTACTCACTGGAGCGTATCGAGATGATGTTGTGCGATCTAATATCTTAACTTGCGATTTTATAAATTCAACGAAATCCGTGTAAGTAGGAATCTCCTCATCTCTCATATGCATTTCAAATAATTGTACTGTAGCAGGATCTAATTTTTTCAAAGCTAAATTTAATAAAATAAAATCTTTTAGGTCTTTGATCTGTAATTGTTCTAAAGCTGAAACTGACGCGTGAAAACTTTCTATGAAATTATTCAATGAAATAGAATTGTTAATTGCGGGTTTAATATTGAAAATATTAGAAAGATAATGCGAACCAAGTGCCCGTTTATCTTGGTATTTTTTTACTAAACTGTCCCAAATAGCTGAGTAATTTTCTCCGCACGGAATAATTCCGGCGGTAATTTGTAAAGCGTTGCCTTTGAGACTACCTACTAAATATTGAACTCGTTGGGAATCTGTAAGATTAGAGTTATTGTGGATATTTGATTTAAATGATTCATAGAAAACCGGCCAGTTATTTATTTTACCATCAAAGGAAGGAATGTGAATCGGTGGTAGTTTGACTACACCTTTATTTTGCGCGGCGCTCTCGTGCGACGTTGAGCTCGTCGACGATTTTGAACGACAAGTCATGATAAGAGAACGAACTCGTTCTACCCGAGTGTAAACACCGTCGAATGAGATGAGGCTACTATATTCGACTGTATGATCAGGATTTAATTGTAAAAGGTATGCGTTTAGTTTATCAAGGTTGGAACTAAATTCCTGGCGGATTACAGAAAGAATCTCCGTGTCTGCCATGAATATCTCCGCAGAACGAAGCTCCATATTAGTTATATTTATTTTCTTAGAAGATTCATACAATGAAGTTAAGCGTTCGTAAATAGCATTGTTTTTAGCTTGCAGTATTTTAACTTTTATTTTGATATCCTCCATGTTGGTAGGTAGGAAGGAATAATAAGAAAAGATGGCGTGTAAAATAGGTATTTAGCTGTTGAATAAACAAAAGAATGCGGTTGAAATATAAGTTTGTACTTATGTTAACTGAAGGAATTTACTAATATTAGTGGTATTTACCTATGCTATTACAATGCAGTAGGTATTAAGTTGATACAGTAGTTCTCAGTCAAACAAGTAGGTAAGTACCTAGCGGGAATGTTCGAGAATGCACGCGTACAATATGACGATTTTACGAAAATAGGTATTTAGGCCTAAAGCCCAGGTAAAAGACCTATAGAATGCGGGAAAATAATGAGAAAAGATCGCTGATTCTTGGGATCCGGGTCGATTTGGACCAGAAAAAATGGTGGTGCAGTGTTGTTACACCACCATGCCCGTATGGTGGGCTGTATCGAAGGACCGTAGCGGATGCGGGAAAATAGCTTCGGTGGTGATTAGGCTAACCGAGACACAGTATGAGTGCAGCTAAAGGGGTTTGGTGAAAGGAAAAAGGACTTACTTGTGCTGGATGGTGGACGAGCACGTTGTTGCAGGCCTGCGATGCTGTTTCCTTTACGCATAGGTTAAATACACTGTCACTCACGATTAGTTCTTGTGTGCCGGCTACACTAACACAGATTTTAAGCGGTTTGAGATGAATCGGTGCGGTTATTTAATTTATTTTTACATAAAATGCGGAGCGGTGTCGCGGTGATTCGAAAGTTTTCGGAATACAACGGCGGGAGCGTTGCGGCGCTAGTCGCGCCGAGAGTTGGTGCGCGCGGCGCATCTTCCTTCTCCTTCTGGTGTATTGTAGCGGGATAGGAGGGAAAGGGAAGGATAGCCAACTCATACTGTGCGGTTGCGGAAGTATAAAATTTTAGAAAAGATGCGTTCGGAAATCGTATTAGAAACAATATAACTAATGAAATTAAAATGTAAAACTTGTGCGAGCATGCTGCTTTGTTGTTTCTTCGTACCAAAAAAGTTTTGAAAAATATTATGATCTATTTACAATCATAGAAAATGACCAATTTAATTTACAAAAGATTTGTCTTATTTTCTAATCTAATTGTCAGGTTAAACACACTCCATGGTCACCCTACTCGAGGATTGCGAAAGAGCCCACTCGTTGCGGGGAATTAACGGTTACGTTCCCTTCAAAATATTTCAGTTTAATTTGCTGACGAATGTAGTTTATATTAAGTTTAATACTCTCAAATTATATTTTGAAACTGTTATTTTTCATGTACTTGGAAAGAAAGTGTTTTGTAAATGGTGAAACTGAAAATATTTCTAGCTATAAATTCAAAATATTTGTAGCAGAAAATTCAGTTAGTACTTAGCAGTACTGTATTTGATAAAAAATACAATGTTTTTAGAGTATCAGGTCCATGCATATGTTTCATCTACCTATTTATTTAGTTTGATGACAGCCACACATAATATTTTATAGGTTGTTCTTGGATCTCTAGCATGGAATTGAAACTTAGTATCGTACTCCTATATACAGTCACATATATTTCAATTTCAAGTTCATATAGTAAGAGACATTCCTTAAGACAAATCTACGACCTGTCTAGATCCCTAGATCTAGATAGAAAGATAGAATATAGATTCGAAACATTGTCAAAATCAAAAGCAATTTTTGCACAATATTAGTAAAAACCGTTAATCTCCTTAGCCTCCTAGTGTTATGTCTGGAAAGAAGAAATGATGGAAAAATTTCAATTTCCAGCCACATAGGTTTGCATTAAAATTGTGTGTTGTATTGTATTATTGTACAACTAGCGACCCGCCCCGGCTTCGCACGGGATATCAATATTTCCCCACAATTTAATGGATGTTATTATACATATAAAACTTCCTCTTTAATCACTCTATCTATTTAAAAAACCGCATGAAAATCGGTTGCGTAGTTTTGAAGATTTAAGCGTACAAAGGGACATAGGGACAGAAAAAGCGACTTTGTTTTATACTATGTAGTGATGCGTTCAAACTTAAAATATTCTAACTTAAAACATAGGTATTCACAAGTCACAAGGCCAATACCAACCCGGTATCAATCAAAACAAATAAAAATATCATCGCAAAAATTGTGACAAATGTTTGTCAGCGGTTCGTGGTCGGTCATCATTAATATCTCTGACAAGGGTTCGTCAGTACCCTGTGATTTATTCCGACCACTGTCATATGTAACGGGAGTCGGAGTGTAAAATACAGGTCTTCGATATGGTAGCTGTCATTAGCTTTGTGACAGAAAGGTTGGTGTTTGGGTGTTAGATTTTATTTTACTCTTGGGTTTTTCGGTGGTAGATATCTGTCATCTATAAAGCTTGCTTTTGTCTTTACTTTTAAGTTTTTCTGTGGCCTATGTTCGCTTAGCTTTCATTATATTATTTGTTCAAGGGAATCTTAACTAAAGGTGCTGTTTCATGGTGATTATATGAATAAGACATATTGCGCCGACCCCAAATTACTTGGGAACAGGGCAGGAAGATGATGATGATATAACTTCTAAATAATTTTCAAGATCGATCAATATTTTAGTGACCTAATGATCATATCGTATGTCCCCAATACATGTACCACTAACAGGCGCAAACACAAACCGCTAGTTGTCACGTATCTACTAATTACAGCATCCATCGAAGTATCAAGTGAGAACGATATTCCAATATACGTATATTTAATAGCATACAGTATTACAGCACAGCATGCAAGCTGCTGACTAAATAGTTGCCGACAGTCGACTGGATTGTTTGCATTTTTTTTAAAGACATGTATTATTATTCTTTATTGCACATCCATCATCCTCCGAGCCTTTTCCCAATCATGTTGGGGTCGGCTTCCAGTCTAACCGGATTCAGCTGAGTACCAGTGCTTTACAAGAAGCGACTGCCTATCTGACCTCCTCAACCCAGTTACCCGGGCAACCCGATACCCCTTGGTTAGACTGGTGTCAGACTTACTGGCTTCTGACTACCCGTAATGACTGCCAAGGATGTTCAATGACAGCCGGGACCAACAGTTTAACGTGCCATCCGAAACACAGTCAATGGTGTCTAAGGTATACTTAGAAAGTACATACAGACTTAGAAAAGTTGCATTGGTACTTGCCTGACCTGGGATCGAACCCGCGCCCTCATACTTGAGAGGTTGGTCCTTTACCCACTAGGCCACCACGACTATTTCTTTATTATTCTTCTTTATTGCACACTCAACAATAAATATACAACGAATAACATGTTATGTACATCTTCAATCGGTCAAACTTCAACAAAAATTTTCAATCGGTCTGATGCCGACTAAATATCTGATGATTGTAACGTTTTTATTAAACGGTTTTATTTAGCTCACCCCGTTTGTTTTATTCATTCTTGGGTCAAATTTAGAAATTGAAATTTCAGTGCCTTCCTGTTGTCAGATTGATCTGAAATTTGGTACACACCTTTATTTCCGATGACAATACAATATAGTAATATCAATAACATTGCAAATCCAAGATGGCCGCCGGTACAAAATGGCGGATAACGTAGGTTTTATCAATCCCGTCAGTGTGGGTATCAAATGAAAGTGCTCAACCAGTAGAATACAATGTACTATATAAAATTCAAATCCAAGATGGCGGCCCCTACAAAATGGCGGATAACTTAGGTTTTATCAATCCCATCAACATGGGTATCAAATGAAAGGTCTCAACAAGTAGAATACAATTTACTATGAAAAATTGAAATCTAAGATGGCCGCCGCTACCAAATGGCTGATAACAATTTTTAAACGCTTTTATTTAGCTCATCCCGTTTGTTTTATTCTTGGGTCAAATTTAGTACCTAATTCAAATTTCACCCTCTTCCTGTCAACCGATTAATCTGAAATTTTGTATACACCTTTTATTCCGATGACAATACAATATAGAAATATCGATAACATTGTAAATCTAATATGGCCGCCGGCACAAAATGGCGGATTACATATTTTTCCACAACCCCCTCAATATGGGTATCAAATGAAAGGGCTACACAAGTAGAATACTGTCAGCAACCCCAGCGGGGCCCAACAGGGCCAAAGCCTGCCTGGGCTGCGGGATTGTTCGAAAGAGTTACCGTGGCCCTGGTACATAAAAGGCCTACGACGAAACATAACTATTTTTAGTCAGTAAGAGTCTGGCACTCCCTTACCGCTGCTGACCCAGGGAGGGGTCACTTGATGATTTTTGGCGTCGTTAAAAAAACTGACTTTTTAAAAAATTAGATTGTAATAAATTATCAGATAAGAGACCGTGTAATAATGATGCACTAAATGAATTAGATAGAATGAGGAATATTCGGTAGGCATTTTCATTAAATACTAAAAGCTAGAAAATAAAAAATCGGTAAAAAAACTTTTAAGTCAAACGGTTTTATCTTATGTGCACTGAAAACTAGAAAATAAAAAAATAGTTACTTACCTGTCAACCTACGTAGGTGGTCTTGGTCATATTAGACTAAAATAAAAACGTGGGGCCCCTCTGAAATCCTACCTGTGGCAAAGCATATCTTTATACTTTGGTAGATCATGAGCTCGGCGTTCGCTGGTGAAGCCGCTACGGCTGATTATTGATTGTCAAATTCTCCAGTTACGATTATAGTAAGTCGATGCAATCCACACCTATTATACCTCTAGAAGAAAGTACTACAGCAACAGTTAATGGGCCCCACGTTTTTATTTTAGTCTAATATGACCAAGACCACCTACGTAGGTTGACAGGTAAGTAACTATTTTTTTATTTTCTAGTTTTCAGTGCACATAAGATAAAACCGTTTGACTTAAAAGTTTTTTTACCGATTTTTTATTTCTACTATTCATCTCTATACTGATGTAGGAGCCCAAACAAACTATCGGCCGACTAAAAGTTGACAGTGTGTGAGTACTCTTAACCTCGAAACTAGGTGTGATGCCAAGTGCAACGTGTCATGCGGTCTGTCCTCATGTTAATGATGAGATTACGAGAAATTCTTCGAACTGTGATGATGATGATGCACGGTTAATTTGTAGATTTGTAACAACAGCCAGTAAAAGTAGTAACCAATTAGAAGATATTGAAGATGAAATAAAGATTTGATGCTAGGAAATTTTAACATTTAAAAAAAATAGCAGATATTATCAAATCTGTTTATTATACATAGTATATACAAATATTTACAATAATACTTCGTCGTCATGTTTTTACTTATACATAACATACAGACTTAGGACTACTAAATATACATTAAGTACTGTCGTGGATGCTGCACCAGTAACTTGGGTTGAGTTGTCTATAACTGGTGCAGCAGTTGCTATGGTTCCCTCAACGGGTCTCGCGGCGAGGCTGAAAGGAAATGCAAAAATATTAGGATCATCATCAGTGATAATCTACAATTTGGGAGAGGGAGGAAGAAATAGAATGGTGAAATAGAAAAGTGTGGTAAATTGATACTTCGAAGACTATATTAAAAACAAGGAACTGATGAATGATACATATTTAGGTTTAGGAAGACACATGTGCACTTAACAGTATTCTGACAAAGTAGGCTGAATATGATGTTGGAGAAAAAGACAACTGAGATATTTGCTTCTAATGATGTTGTACATGTAGATACTTACTCAGCCTTTATAATCTCTTCAATAACATAATCCGTAACCAGCTCTTTGGCATCCAAAGCCTCCACATAGTCTGTGTGTAGGAAGCTATCCCTTGCTACCTTCCGTGCTTTAGCGTTCGGCATATCAGCGACCATAGCTAGGGCATCTCTTTCATCTAGCAAGTCATCACTTAGAGAATAATGCATGGCGACTGGTGCTGTGATGAGACTCAAGTCATATAGTGGTGGTGATGTTTCATTATATGCTGCTTGGTTAGCCTGCCTGCCGTGGTGGTATCTACGGAACTGCCTGTCTCTAATGTTTTGGCCGTAGTGAGCTATTTGTTTTAGTGCTGCACCTGCTTGGTCATCTGGATTGTTCCTCTGAAAGAAGTTTATTTGTTTGTTAGCCTGGCTTGAATAAATTCCTTGGTAAAAAAAAAATCAGATGTATTTGAGATCAGAATATGGAACGTAATTACATTTACAGTTAGTGTAACTCCTAGCGGAGAAACAGCTTGCCTTGTTTCGTATTATATCTTAGGTCGCGAGCACCGATGTCGTGCATAGACTCAAGTCTCTTTGTTAGGCCACATTAAATTTGCACTATAAACTGGCGTGGTATAAAAGGTTGATATTTACCATAAGACTCCTAACACCGAAGAGTTCGCACATGTAGCTATACTCCATGCTGCCAACGCATCTAGCGTTCGTCAACTCTCGCGAGGGAGTTATTCCTGGCACCATTTCTACAGAGTTCGGAGGGAAGAGTTCCACTATGCCATTGCGTAATGCTTGAGACTGGAAAATATTAATCAAATATTAATAAGAGATCATCATAAACATTTTAAAAGTACAAATGAAATTACAGTTCGTAAAACCGTTACTTATAAACAACGAATGACCACACTTGTACTCAGTCTATTTCTTTGATATCTGGGAATCTTACCTCTATAATAAACTAACTAACTAACTAAACCGTATGGTATATATATATATATGTATATGGTATATATATATGTAATGGTAAGATTATGTCCTATTTCGTAAACCCTCTTCTATGCACGAGGAGATACTTACATAAATAATATCAGTCATTAACGCTGCTCTTCTTAGCTGTGCACCAGGAAAATTATTTTGATAACCTACTGCTGCTAGTAGATGAACTGATATGAGCTTATCATTGTACTCCGGTAACATGGACGCCATTACTAGGAATACAGTGCCTCCCTGTGAACAAAAATACATCGTTAACTATAACAGTCCCCTAATAAAAGGGCTACTTATCTAACACTGAAAGATTTTTCCGAGTTAAACCGGTAGTTCCAGCAAGCGAAACAAACAAACACTTTCTTCGGCTTTATAATATCAGGTTAGATTTAAAAAATACCTGAGAAGCGCCAATATAATGTAGCTTGTCCCTTCTGGTATACTGCAGTATATAGTCGATCATAGCTGGAACATCGTACATGCCGATCTCTTCGAAGCTGAAATCGAAGAATTGGAACTTCTCCTCTTCATCGTCAGGATCTAAAGAGACGTGGAACCGGGAGTTCTTGTTGCCTCGGGCATTGCCCATCCAGACGTCAAAGCCAGCATCTGCTAGGTTGTAAGCTGGAAAAGAAATGTTTTCATTGTACTCAAATGATGCAGATAAGGTACGCCGTCCCTACCATATGCCAATGTGTCCATGCTATTTGCTTAGATTACTAGAGTCTGTCACAATTTCTTTCTTGGGCTGATACTGGGAGACTATTACGGTTCGTCCTATGTGAGCGATCTGGATGCGAAACTATAAACAGTCGATTCTCCTTGAAGTGGCCAACATGTTATTGCGCGGTTTGGCACGCCGCGGCGTTGCGTGCGTGTCAATTCGCTTCGGATCTCTTCGCGTTAGCAATTCGTCCACGTAGGACGCACCCTTTCATAGATAGAGCTACATTATACTACACAAGCTACATTTTCCAAGTTTCAAGTGTTCCCACTTACCAAAACTATACTCTGGTCCCAACAATATAAATCCCTGGGAAGCGCCCATCAGACCATGCATGACGAAGACCACCGGTCTGTCCTCTGAAGTGTTGTTTGCATATCTGCCGTAAGGTATCCTGTGCATCTCCAGTATGTAGCCATCTGGTGTGGTGACATGGTGGGTCTCTGGTTGGTAACCATCGAATTTTATCAATTCGACCTGTCCAGATACAGAAAGAAGAAAATTTTTAAAATATTTGCATTCTAGAAGGATTTTCTTACTGAAATGGTTATTAGTTTATTTTTATGTATGACCTTGATTCACTTTTTTTTAGGAACTTATATAACAGTTATGACCATGTACATGAAACATACGTAACTATGTACATGTGCATTATTACCAGAGCAGTTATTGCAATTGGATAAAATGAATGAATGTGTAAATGTTTGAATTGGATGTAATGGATTTGTCTGTAACAAAGCTTGTAATACCAGGATAGCTAAGGCTTTAGATTCGGGTACCAAAAGCTCGTAGGTATACTCACAGTTTCGTAAATGGAAAATCTTGGCTTCACATCACCATCGGAGGCCACTACTGCACACAATACCACTCCGAGTAAAAGTTTACCTAGCGCCATTTTTTAATACTAAAAAATTAACTACCGAAGATTTTCCTCACTTACTCATATTTATACTCTTTTTCTTATCTTTACAATAGTTACTATTTAATTAGAACGGATGTGATTATTGATGTAATTACCATATCTTTTTATGATGGTCTTAGTTTTGATCCATGGTCAAGGGGTGATCTACAGCATGTGTCTTTTTAATGTGTACAACGAAATTTTCTTCATAAAAGTATAGCTTTTTTTTTCAAAAGAACGTTGGTTGGGTTACAAATATTGCATAAATGAATACAAATCTAGATTTTTGCGAAAAATAAAGTGATTTTCAATTGAAGCTATTTTCGTCCCACAATATATTTTTTAATGAGGATACCTGATTACTTTCCATTCACCATATACCAAGACAGAGTTAAAAAAAAAACAAATAATTCAAATAGATATTGAGTATTTTCCAAATGTTTCTTCTACGTTACGCGTTACATAGATAACCGTATTTCGATAATAATTTTTCATTATGACTCACACTGTATATTACGTAGTTTGCGGGTAGTTCTGCGATTTAATATTTTTTGTTTTATGATTCCTTATCGTTCCTTGACATTGATTATCATACCTACGCTGTTGTGGAATTGACGCAATCCATCGATTTCAGCTCAGTAGTGCATCTGTTTTCTGTATGTGCAGTTTTAGGTATATGAAGATACTCATGATGCAGGACTTTCGCAAACGTGGAAATTCGCACCCTGAACTCTGGCTCATCTTTATCAGAAGCTATTACGACAGGTAATGTTTATCCCTATCCTTGAACTACATAGGACGGCTTCCAAACTTACTACGAGTAATAAGCATGGTTTACCGATAGTGATTCTAATTGGTCCGTTTTTTAGTCAACTCAAATAATATGTATCCAATATTTTTCTTAAAATGTAAACGATACGTAGTTTTCGTTTTGTAGAATGTTTGGGAGTGTCACGTTTTAAAGTGACGTCGCAAAAACCTTTTGTATCTTCGTTAGTATTCGTTCCTGGGAGCAAATAAAAAATATGTGTGCAGCAGACCTTTTTTCCAGGATTTTTTTCATTCGTCTTGCTTCAAATATTTTATGTTGTTTGCATTGTGTTATAATTGTAATTCGTCATATATCTGCTGCATCTTGCTAACTACGAAGAATCGTGAGATGAAGGCTCACATAAAATAAACAATTTAAATCAATATTGAGTCAACCACAAAAAAGCCCTTCACAAACACATCTCAAAAATATTACCCGAAAAGCAACATCAACATACACTTTGATCATATCAAGCTTCATCCTCGATGTTCAATTTTCTCTCTACTCCGGAACCTTCTGGTGTACCGCTATTTATTCCTAGACTCCGATAAGCAAATATTTTACGTATCTCCTTTGCCCCTTATCACTACATGGGGAAGCTAATTTCCTTTCACCATCTTCCTCACGCCATTATCTGTTATCACAAATCTGAATTATGGTGTAGGTTTGAAAAATTCTTGCCGTGTTTACTTTGGAAAAATGTTGTGCCTGCTTGTAGATTATTATGTACTAGCTGTTCTCCGTGGTTCCACTCGCGTCTCGAGGGAAATGCCTCCCACAGGCGAATAAATAGTAGCCTATATCCTTTCAGGCTCCAGCTAGATTCTTTATGTACCAAACACCGTTAAATTGGTTTTGTAGTTTTAGTGTGAAAGCGAGACAGATGGACGGAAAACTGTCGGAAATAATTTCTAAATATTATAGTAGTAGATAAGGATTAAAATTAATATCGAACTGGCCAAAGCACAGCTTTTTCCCAAGTCGTTGTAATATCAATTAGTTTGGTTGGTTATTTTTATCTTTATACATTCGTGAATACTTACGGCTGATGAATCTATTCAGTTCCGCAAGATAAATAGTCTTAGTTACGCTTACTCCATACATTTTCCTTTTACAGTCTTGTTTACTACCTCTAGTTCTCTCGTTACTGTTATAGTTAATGTTGCTGCAGTAACACTTTCGTTTATGACGTCATGCTCTAACTCTCTTTGCGAAACCATTTTGTTATGATTTGTGTCTATTTCTATTGCTTTTTGTCAAGTCATCCACCTAGCGGTGGTAAAATATTTTGTCTATTTTATTTTTATCTTCTTCAGATATTAAGCTTGCATGGTGGATTTCAACCTTGACCAAACCTCCGTCAAGCAGATATCGTTTTGTGACTTTTGTATATATAAAGCCGCGTTTAAACGCAATAAGATTAGGATAAGAATCAGAAATAAAAGAAAGATGTAACGCTATCTGAATTTGTAAGTAGTTTAATAAATGCGCCACATATTTTAGTATGTAATCAAGTCCGTTTATTATCATTACTATAAGCTAATATTTACAGAACCATTTCCTCTTAATTCTATTACTTAAACATAACATACAGACTAAGGACGATCAAATTTACATTAAGTACTGTCGTGGATGCTGCACCAGTAACTTGGGTTGAGTTGTCTATAACTGGTGCAGCGGTAACAACAGTTTCTTCAACGGGTCTCGCTGCAAGGCTGAAAGGAAAAGTAAAAATATTAGAATGCTCCTCAGTGATAATCTTGAACGATCCTTCACAAGATTTATTTCAATATAATGGAAAATTTAGTAACAGTCAATATGGCTAGAAATAATTTCACTTATGAGATGCAGGCAGATAGAAAAGTATGGAAGAGATAAACATTCTGCGCCAAATGAAGATGGGTTAAGGCTAGGAGAATGATGAGGAAAAGTAGTAACAACTACGACAATTTGCAAAGGGCAAAAGGCACATCAGGGATAGCCTAGGTCGAACAGTTCTGACAAAATGGGCTTTTACATTGAGACAATTTCTAATAAACACAAATACTTACTCAGCCCTAATAATATCTTCAATAATATAATCCGTAACCAGCTCTTTAGCATCTAAAGCGATGACATAATCTGAGTGTAAAAAGCTATCCCTTGCTACTTTCCGTGCTTTAGCATTTGGCATATCAGCTACCATAGCTAGGACATCTCTTTCATCTAGTAAGTCATCACTTAGAGAATAATGCATGGTGACTGGTGACGTGATGAGACTCAAGTCATATATTGGTGGTGTTGTATCATTGTATGCTGCTTGGTTAGCCTGTCTGCCGTGGTGGTATCTACGGAACTTCTTGTCTCGAATGTTTTGGCCGTAGTGAGCTATTTGTTTTAGAGCTGCCCCTGCTTGGTCGTTTGGATTGTTCCTCTGAAACATGACATTGTCATAACATTAGCTTTAATTTTTTTGATGAAAATTCTGGTTAATTAGATGATTTTAGAGCGTGGAGGGATCAGAACATACGATAAAACGTGAACAATATTTTAAAAAGGGCTGCGATTTTAAGGACTTAGGAAACAAGGACTGCTTAAAAATTTATTTTACCTAACACTAATGAAAGTAACTAATTAACTGGTAAATCGATCATAACACAAGCAATAAAAACCAAAAGCGTGTACAATCATGCGAAAAAGTGCGAACATTAATATTTCATGCGAAGATTAATATTCTATGAATGAGTAAACGTGTTTTCATACTATATGGCCTTAATATACATATGTATTTATGAATGTCAATGTACCTTTACATATGTATGTTTGTTTGCATGTTTATTCAATCGTGGAGTTTTAATAACTCGTCATTTATTGCACAATGAGATGTAATATTATCTTTGGTTTTAATGATGGAGCTGGAATCTGGCGTTATTAATTATTCCGTTTATGTTCGGTTCGTTGTAAAATATTCATAATCTCATCATTTTGATTATTGACTTCTCAATAAATCACTCTATGCCTACTGCAGTACATCGCATAGTTGTCATATGCATTTTTTTTGTGAATTTTACGACTATTTGTTTAAACTGCCAACAAATTTATTTATGCAAATTCCACGTTTGTTCTTGTTTATTGCGATGATAAATAACTACATATTTATGGTTACAATTACCATAAAGATTCCGTTGTAGATAACGAACAATAACGTTAATACTATCTGATATTTTGCGATTCTACTAGTCACGTCTTTAGTATAGGTACATCATATAGACTTTGGAATGTTTGTTCAAAGTTCAATAGTTTTGAAAATAACCTCAAAATTAACTACAACTTTCTTTTGTTTAAGTTTAGCGCACGGTATAGGCTTATACCTATCGGTGCAAATAGCTTAAAAAATAGAATATTGTGAACGAATGATAATATCAGATTAGATGGAGTACGATGATTAAGATTGGTGATGATGAACCCGGAAATCTCATATGTATAAGTGTGTCAAGTACAGTTAAAAGGATATTTACCATAATACTCCTAACGCCGAAGAGTTCGCACATGTAGCTGTACTCCACGCTGCCAACACATCTGGCATCTGATGATAACTCTCGTGTGGGGAATATACCTCCCGGCACCATGTCTACGGAGTCTGGAGGGAACAGTTCCACTATGCCACTGCGTAAGGCTTGAGACTGGAAAACAATAATGAAACATGTTCATAAAGACTGTTATTTATAAAGAATGGCATCATTTGAACACATTCTGCAGCTTCAATATCTGGTCTTTTTCTAAACTACGCTATGGCTAATGCACCATGGTGAGTAGGAAGTTAGCTTGCTAGGTGTGCAGTAGTCATTTGTTTTCTTAAAAATTTACTAAGCAGCCAAAAAACTATCTCCAAATTCACCAAAATGGGCCATAGTGTACTTCCCAGTAATACATCATCGATGTAAAATTGAATTCACCTAAACCTCTAAATACAGCAGGAGTACTTACATAAATAATATCAGTCATTAACGCCGTCCTTCTCAACTGTGTATCAGGGAAGTGGTCTTGATAACCAACTCCTGCTAGAAGGTGGGTTGATATCAGCTTCTCGTTGTACTCCGGTCGCATAGTCGCCATTATTAGGAATACTGTACCACCCTGTAAATAAATAATTATAACTTCAGATTGTTTTTTGGTGTAGTGGTTGAGGAATCGATGAAAAATTGTAATACGTGACCTCATCTGGGCATGTAGGTATAATGTCTATCTACAGACACAGGAGTTCCTAGTGTAGGGCAAAGCCTTATTTAAAAATTTCAAACAGGTACCTGAGAATGTCCAATGTAATGTAGCTTGTCCCTCTTGGTATACTGCAGAACGTAGTCAATCATAGACGTCAAATCGTACATGCCGATCTCTTCGAAGCTGAAATCGAAGAATTGGAACTTCTCCTCCTCATCGTCAGGGTCTAAGGAGACGTGGAACCGAGAGTTCTTGTTGCCTCGGGCATTGCCCATCCAGACGTCAAAGCCAGCGTCTGCTAGGTTGTAAGCTGGAAAAATAATGTTGGAGAATCTTAGCGGCATGTGAGTTTTAATGGCATTTGCAAAAGTTTTTAATCCTACTTCTCCTATCCAAAAACTTAAAAAAAATGGGATCGTTGATTGCATGGATGTTGGTTTTATTCTTTCGATTTTATTGACTATCGCTTCCAGCTTAACAATAGGTAAGGTACCATTTTAAACACTTACCAAAACTGTTTTCAGGTCCCATTAGTATGAATGCCTGCGAAGCACCCATCAGACCATGCATAACAAAGACCACCGGTCTATTGTCTGAAGCCTCCTTTTCATTTCTGCCATAAGGTATCCTGTGCATCTCCAGTATATAGCCATCGGGAGTGGTCACATGATGGGTCTCTGGTTCGTAGCCATCTGATTTTATCCATTCAATCTGTGGAGACATAGAATAGAAAATTCGACAGTTTCCTTTTAAACGTTCTCGCGTCGTCGTTTTAGCCCAAAGTTGTCCATTGATGGACAAAGGTGTTCCCCATTGTTCGCCACTTCTGCTCGATCTTCGGCAACCGGCATCCATTGCTTCCTGGTGACCGTGGCCAGATCGCCTAACCACGCTGCGTCTTCCGGGTCTTGGTTGCAACCCAAGAACTTTCGCACATGTTTGTCTATAATTTGTTGTTGTCTCTTTCATTATATAAGCATAAGTATCTAGACACACGGCAGTGTGTCCGCCAAGTTCGAGCAAAAAAAGCGACACACCGGCCGTGGGTTATATTACACGAACCATTTCGGGCCAAATTCGACCCCCCTGTAACTCAAAATCTATTTTATTTACGCATATCAAATTTCTAGTATCTGTTGAGACCCCCTCACTTATCTAAAATACAAAATTTCATTAATATACCTATTGTAGGTCTTGAGATATTGACGTCAGAAAATCGCTATTTTTACTATACACTCACTGACTGACTGACTGACTGACTGACTCACTCATCAAAAACCTAGACCACTTCCAATGGTCGTATTGACTTGAAATTTGGCATGGAGGTAGGTCTTTATGTCAAGGTAAAGGGAAAAATCTGAAAATGGCCAAGTGTGAGTCGGTTTCAAAATAATGAAGGTGTTTTATACCCGGTGTAAATTTATACCCCTAAGGAACTAATGGTCGTATTGACTTGAAATTTGGCATGGAGGTAGGTCTTTATGTCAAGGTAAAGGGAAAAATCTGAAAATGGCCAAGTGTGAGTCGGTTTCAAAATAATGAAGGTGTTTTATACCCGGTGTAAATTTATACCCCTAAGGAACTAAAACGAACTAAATTTATTTATATTTATATAATATGTATATCTTCGAATGGTACAAAGGTTTGTATTTAGTCAAAGTAAAGTAAAAATCTGAAAACGGCCAAGTGTGAATCACTTTCGAAAATAACGAATGTGTAACTTTGATCCACGAACATAATATATGATAACATGTCATGTCAGTCAGTTGGTAAATCTAGTCCATTTAGTTAATCTAGTTCATTTCTTTGTAAGAAACATAGTGCATATTAAATAATCTAAAAAATAGTATAAATGAGACATTTCTTTAACTAACTTCATCATAAGAAAAAAATAAAATAAACAACCTTACAAAAATAAATGAAATCCCACCCAAAACAAAAATGTGAAAGACTGCCAAGTTCGATAATATGGGAATGCTTCGCCTATAAAAGAAGTGAGATCTGAATAAGTACCAAGTTCCATACACATACCTCAGTTAAAAATAGTTACTTTTTAATGATGATTACTTGGCAAGTTTTAATAGAAAATTAAATACTTGATTCATTGCGTTTAGTAGGTTTATAACAAGGTGTATGAAAACTTGCCAAGTAACATCATTAAAAAGTAACTATTTTTAACTGAGGTATGTGTATGGAACTTGGTACTTATTCAGATCTCACTTCTTTTATAGGCGAAGCATTCCCATATTATCGAACTTGGCAGTCTTTCACATTTTTGTTTTGGGTGGGTAGTAATATCAATTCAACCTTTGTCTTAAGGATCAATCAGCTTTTCCTTAAAATAACCTAACATTAACCTATATTAAGACTAGTTTAAATCAGTGAGTGGGTATACTCACAGTTTGGTAAATTGAAAATGGTGGCCACACATCGCCATCGGAAGCCACCACTACACACAACACGATTCCTAGGAAAAGTCTACCTAACACCATTTTAAATAATACCAATTGACTACCAAAAGATTTCCCTCAGTCACTTATATTTATACTCTATTTCTTATCAACTTTAACAATAGGTACTATTTAATTAGAACCTATAGATATATTTATTTATTGATGTAATTGTCATATTTATCACTTTATGATGGTTGTATCTTTGATCCATGTACTGGTCAAGAGGTAATCTATATTATGTAGATTTGGTGGAAAATTCTGCGATTTAATTGGTATTTTTGTTTCTATGATTCTTTATCTATCATGTATTGACTTCGATAATCTGTCGGCATCTGTCTTTTGGTGTAAGCGACTCGATCGAATTCTCTGGTTTTCGGTATGTGTACATTTATGAAGCTCCTCATGATACAGGACTTTCTAGACTTGTAGACTTCATCATACTTATTTTAAACGCTTGCATGACTATACATAACTGATAACAGACTTCCACTAGGTTAGCTGTGACTAACTGGGTATGGGTGATACTCTTATTCGACAGCGTTTATACCAAATGAGCGACCTTTGAAATTATAACATGAGAACAAGGAAAAATGACTTGAGACAGTTCACATAAGAATTTGGTAGGGAAGAATACTAAAATTCTGTTAAATAATGTTCGTCTTTCGTTCTAGTTCTTTGTTTGTCTGTTCTAAACGCAGCCTTAGCCTAATGGTCAACAATACACTTGACTGATAAGTCAAGTCCCCCAATCGCCCCCCCGAATGTTATCATCTTGTCCCCAATGATTTATGTTTTTATTGCCATGATTCCATATCTCACAACATATCATATATTTGCCTATTGCCCGTGTGGAACGCAAAAGTGGACGTGATATCGTTATCTTTTAGGCGGTAATAATGATGCTCTTGAAAACTCAAAAACACTATTACACGACAAAAATAACCAGTCACGTGCGAGTGGGACTCGTGCGCCGAGTTTTTTGACAATTCGTATAAAACATTTCTTTAAAAACCTTTGGCTTATGTTTAACTGATCATCAGATATAGTAACAAACAGCAGACAAAAATAGTAAATGATCACCAAAATGAAACTCGCATTTTAATGTAAAACTATCACCAAAGTTTTAACACTTTGCTATCCTATTTAAGTGAAATTACTCCAAAATAAATCATGCGTAAGCCAAAAATAGTAAATGATCACCAAACCACCATTTTAAAGTAAGATTATAACCAAAGTTTTTAAATTCTGCTATCCTATTTAAGCAAAATGAGTCCAAATAAATCATTGTTATCCCAAAAGTAGTAAATGATCACCAAAAGTAGTAAATGATCATCAAAAAAGTTTTTACATCTTGCTATCCTGTTTAAGTAAACTGACTCCAAAAAAATAAGTTCGGCCTGATAAAATAAATGTAATAACATTATGGGGACCCTTTTCCTGCACTAGCGTGGAAAATTGTCAATTGCATGCCTCTAAACAGTGCGATAAGAGTGTGTTTTCGAGGGAGTGTATTGAGAAACACATTCTTCTTCTTCTTTCTCCTGCCCTGTTCCCAATTTTACTTCTCGTCGGCGCAATATGTCATTTTCTTCCATGTTCCCCTGTCACTCGTCATACTGACACTCACGCATGCATTGCAAGCCGGACACATAACTTAATATGGCATCATAATACTTTATTTGGTAATAAGCCTACATTTTATGGCAATCACAGTGACTTATTTAGGCAAAAATAATACATTAATTTGGTCGTCAAGAGTTGGTGATCATTTTTACTAAATTTGGTGGTCGAATACAATTTAAAGTGAAGTCGTGACTAAAATAGCTGGTACTATTACATTTTTAGACTTTATTTTTCTGGTGTTCAGTAGATATTTCTGGTTGCAAAACTTAGGGTATCAAAGCATTTTATGGTGATCATTATATTTGTTCCCAAAACCTTTACCATCCCTGTTTCCTGGTACTTTACTCAAAAATATAGTCAGTTGGAAGATAGATCGGCAAATATATGCAAAAGATGAGGAACACCTATGCATATTTTTTTCCCAACCTAGCCTACTGGTTGGCACTAGTATCATTTGGCCAGCCACAACATCTAACCTATAACAACGGCCAAATATGTACTAATGATAGCCTGGGCTCACGAAGTTAACATGCCTTCTGAAACCTGTAGAAACTCATCATGACGAGATGGTCAGCTGTACACGGACCGACCACAGTAAGAAGAGCCTAACGTTATGATCACTAACCCTACGTACCATACAAAAATAACAAAATATAAATACCTAGAAATGTTTTAAAGATAGGGGTGTTCAAAAACATCAGGGAGATGTTACAAGTGTAGGGATAATACATTTGTAACTCCGTTCGGTTTATTTATTATCTAATTAACTCTTTGTTTAATCTTCAACCTTGCAATTTGTATAATTGTTTCGATAAATGCTCTCTAATTAGGGGGTGTCCTACCCTTTGTAATTGATGCAGGCCTTTCGTGGTTTTTGTTTCAGTGTAAGTAATATATGTCTTGAAAAGAGAGAGGTATTGTGATTATCAAATGTATGTTACATTTAAATTAGCATTATTTTACATAGTCACTCACACACAGAGTAGCTACTATTACTTCAATTAGTGCATTAAAAAATGATCCCAATATCGGTGGACATAATTTTGTGTTTTTCATTTGAGTATTTAAAAATATAATGAATTAAGTATAAATATCTAAATATAAATAATTAAAGGGATTCAAGGTCTACCAATTCTGTACTAGTTATTACACCGATAGATCCCGAAGCCCACGCCAAAAATACCTTTCAAATCCAACAGCCTAAAGCCACCTACCCACTGTAAAGCCTCCACAAGTTAAACAAAATCATTTCCTAACACCAAAGAGTTAAAAACCACCCACGCTTAACCAAAAACAATTGCCGAAGTATAACAACAAAACCCTTTCATAGAGAACAAAATGTCTAGTGGAGGTGCCATAATAGAAAATCTCCTCGTCAGTACGCCAAAATGCGTTACTATCTTCGCCCTTATACGCGACTTCTTTGGACTCGACCATTTTTAGGGTTCCGTACCCAAAGGTAGGTACTCCTCTGTCTGTCCGTCCGTCCGTCCGTCTGTCACCAGGCTGTATCTCATGAACCGTGATAGTTAGAGAGCTGAAATTTTCACAGATTATGTATGGTACAGAACCCGTCGTGCGCGACTCGCACTTGGCCGGTTTTTTTTTTGTAATACCAAAAATTGTTGACAAATGCCTCAAAGAACCCGAACGCGCTACTTCACTCGTAACTGACCGTTATGGTCATGCCCTATTGGACCTAGATGGAGACGCCTGACCAACCTATTATTATGGCATCTCCGCTCATCTTTCCTTACTCCGTGAACCCCTTTAATTGGACAAAGATAACTCAGATAGCAGGAATTCCGTAAAGCGTAACACTCCTAAATGATTCAGAACTTTTAACGGCAGAGAAAAGAACTTGGCGAGTTGAAACAAATAAACTCGAATGAGTAACGAGTAAAGTTTTTGATGACTACACTCAAAGACAAGGTTCGGGGATATTTGGATCTTTGTAGAAATTATTGGCTTATTAATCTGTGGTCCTTAAGACTATCTGTCTATTGGCTACTCTATGAATAGACGGAAATAAAAACTAAATTATAAACTCATTTAACATAAAGAATTAGATTAGGTTGAGGATTATGATAAAATTGGACATGGATAGAGATGGGACCCTGAAGAATATATTTCCTAATACATAAATGCCTTTTTTGACATTTCAGTTAACTTTTCTATTCCTGAACCAGTACCTACAGCAAGGAATACAATAAAAATAACCCCGTTGTTTAGTTATACGACGTAGTTATATCCAGGTAACTGAGGTATATACAGTCACGTCTAACTGAATGGCGTTTTCAGCACGTACTGCATTCCTACCGACGAGGAAGTTCCATTTAAAAATCGAAAAAGTCTAATGACTTGTTTTACTAGGCAGGTTTGGGATTTTGAGGCTGGGAACATTGCTGGTTGTATAGAATATTTATTTGAATAGCGAGGCTTCAGTTGTATTGAAAATATATTTTGAAAGTAACGTAAATAATATGAAAGAAAAAAACTATTATATTTGTTGAAATTGAGTATTTTATACTTAAAAACCATTGCGTGTGTTTACAAAAAACTAGTTTAGTTTTGGCGTGAAAGCCGGACAGACAGGTTGAAAGACAGGCAGAATGATTTTCGCATTTACCATTTTATATAGGATTCGGTGTTTAACTAATTAATGTATACCGAAAACGCTTTCAATGATTAGTAGGTATTTTGTAATAACTTAAGGAAACCTGCATTTAAAGTGCTTTTGCAAATTGCGAGGACAGTTGAGCAAAGGTCAATTTTGACGCACAATTCTTTATAGATAAATATATCTAATATATCTAATTTATATTTACTTAATGTATGAATTATCTAGATCTCTGAATTGAGGTCACTTATCAATCTTAGTAGGCTTATATACTTATCCAATTTGAAAGATAAAGTTAGAATATATTATTTATATTTTCAAGTATATTTACACTTCCTATTAGTGATTGCAGATTAAAAGGAATAAATAAAAACATTACATATAGTCCTATATGTAATTTTAACAGATTAAATTAAAAAGCATGGCATGAAAGAAAAGAAAGAGATTTTTCGGGTGTGAAAATAATGATCGTAATTTTTTTCTGCCTTAATAGATTAGTAGTTTACATAAATATCGTAGTAGACATACATAGTTCCTTAGTAACAAATCCTTGGATTTACGTGTGACAGCTCGTGTATCGGGGATTACACTTAAATAATTAAGCACTTCAAATAGTGATGTGCTGCGCTTCCTATCTCCCCGGGATTTCAATCTTCAACATTAAAATATTGCAAACGGGAACGATAATAAATGTCGGATATATTTTTGTGATTAAAAACGAATTCATTGCAAGTTGCAATTGAAATCGCGATGTATGTTTACAAAATGGCATTAATAAAATATGAATCCAGTGATGTAATGTTTTTGTATGACGTTTTTTGAGTTGCAATCAATGTTGTTCGCTCGTGCATGATGCTTGGATTTATCGAATAAAAATATATCTCTTTAAACCAGAATCATGTCATAAAAATGCATAAAAGCAGAAATTAAAAAAAGTTTTAGTCTAAATATGATTTAAGAATGCCATTAATTAGTTATGATGTTCAAATTACAACCTTGACCTACTCACGGGAAGCGGGAGCAAATGACAAACATGAGGGTACGTCAGTCCCGTTTCCCTTTACGACCTTACTTCAATAGAACGTTAACGACATAAAACCTTTATAAAAAGTATAATTTATCTTCGTTACATGAACAAAAACATACGAACTTGTTTAAAATAAACATTTATAAAACATATATTTTCATCTACAAACAATTCAGGTTATTTATTTTAAAAACTGAAACAAATAGCCGCAAAAATGTGTTACTCTTTCCCCTGAACAGTTTTCGCCTAATGGCTTTTCGGAATATGTAATTCGAATTTCGCTTTACGAACAAAATTTTAAAGTTTTAAAGTGTAATAACGCCGATTAGAGATTGGGATCAAAGCAATCGAGCGTTAAACTGCATTGAAAATGCGGGATTCTACGTCCCGTGCACAATGCGACAGGGGCGTGACTGAAAGCCGGGACATCCCGCGTCGCGCGGTAATTGCCAGCTGTCCCGGGGTGTCGCAGCCCTACATGTGACGTATGCAGCTATCCTGTTAGGGATGTTCGTTGCTCACCGAGCATTATTGTTGGTTAATATTGGTTTGAGAGGCCTTTGTGAATTGTCAAGTGGGCGTATAATCTCGTAATGTTCTAGGGCTTAATTTCGTCGAAAATTATGGTAAATTTAACAAATAAAGCTGCTAAATGTTAACGTAGTAAAGAAATGTTGCAGATATTTTTATAGATAACGTTGAACACATGTTATAACAAATACTATGACGGATATTTATATCGGATGGCTTATTTTACTTGTAACGACTTTGTTCTTAAATCGATTGAGTTAGAATTTATTATTACCTCGTTATCAGGGCACCAAAGCATAGTGAAGCAACATTTAAACAACTTATAGAATTTCTATGCTCAGGTATGTATACCACAGCATACAAATGCTAGAATAGCGAAATTATTTTTTGACCTTAGTCAGTCTGCCAAAGATACATTTCAACACATTATTATAAACAGCTTTTCTTTGTCATCATTATCTTGTATTTATAATGGTTTATTTTTTGTTTCAGGTATGTTTCCCGGTTTCCCGTACCAACAACTACTAGGTTCGACTGGAACTTATGTACTTATCTGAAGTGTTAAAAACATATCACATATTTGCCAAACATAAAAAGCATAATTTACATAAAGTTCGTCTTACGGCCAGTTTCTTCATCAAAAGTAAAAGTTAAAGTAATGTCTAAAGTAAAAGTAACGGTCAAATTCGTCTTTTCAAGGCTAAAATGACAGCAAAACTAATAGAAAAATTGAATTTGACCGTTACTTTAACTTTAGACATTACTTTGACTTTTACTTTGGCTTTAACTTTTGATGAAGAAACTGGCTGTTAGTAAAATAGGCTTCTTTGTCTGAGATATCTATGTCGTATCGTTATCGTGTATATAATGACCGCGGTCGCAGCTCTCGATCTCTTGATATAAGTAGTCCCTTGAGTTTTCCATTCTTTACACTCGATATTTTTCACGCCACTGTTATAATAGAAATGTTTAATGAACAGTTCTAATATTCACAGTTATTTAAGTAGCTCCCATAAAGGAACTTTCAGCTTAGTTTGGTAACGCAATGTTTCAGTAAGAAGATAGCTCTATTTAATAGGACCTCTATTTTTCCAACTTAGTTAACGAGTTGCCTGACCTGTGAAGGATAGGATAAACATCGATATATTTTATATTAAATTACGATAAAGCTTCTCAAATATTATCTCCCAAAAAAGCCTTTTCCTCAGCACTTTTCCCAGTCACTTGACTTTAAAGTGAAATATTTTGAGGTCAATCTCTTAAGCGTTGGATTAGTCTCAGGGGACATGTGACGTCACTGTATATTACATCATTTATTTTGTTAAACACCCGACGTGACAGAATGTCGATACAGGCGCTTGCTTCGTAAGTAGTCTTAGAGCATGTAACCCACCGGAACCGCCATGAGCTCAAACCTATATGAGAAAAACTTCCAATTTTCGCGACGACAGTAAATAGTCATAGCTCAGTAACGCTTTTTTGATCACTTCGTTACGCACGTGTTAGATTTTGATACATAATAGAGCAATTTAATGTATTATTTATTTATTGAAATCCCAAGAATAAGTGTAGGAAGCAATGAATAAACATAAAGGTATAAAAAAATAAATAAAACATTTTCTATGATCAAATCAAATCGAAATGAAAAATCATTTATTCAAACTTGGCTGCAAAACAGCACTTTTAGAACGTCAGGATTTTACAATAGACAGCCCCCAAAACGCCCACCCTTCACCACTTCCTATGTGTTTTTGCTGGGAAGAAGAAGTGGTGGAACAAACTCCCCAGCAACACAATTCTGTCTGTATGGTTATAAACTATTGGAACATAAATCATATAAATCATAAAGAAATAATTCCATACGGTACCCAAGGTAAGTACACAAGTACAGCATAAATATATCTTATAGACATGTAAAGCGATAGATTACTATACATTTTAAACATCAGCACAATAATACATAAAACAACAATTACAATAAAAATCACAATAATCACATCATAGTAAGAAAGTATAAATCAGGAAGAATACTTAACTTTCGTGAGTTGTCAAACCTCAACGTCCACCAGAAAAATGCCACGACTATTTTAAAACATTATTTCGAACAGTCATACTATCCCGCCACAATTGACCAATCACAGACAAGTAAGCTTTATACACAAATAACTAAATTCACAATTGAAATAAACTAATTTAAACACACCAAATGTTATTTAAAACTTATAACGATAATTTTAATATTTATTTTATCATTAAACATGTAAGATTTTAGATATAAAATTTAATGAACATAAAACAATTACATAAAGGTACCCTCATTTTCATGTGCGTTTACAGAGACAGTAAAAATATTCAATAATTTGTCATTTAAAGTTCGTTTACAGAGATAGTTAAAATCAAGAAATATACCATAATCTGACACACGTATGCGACTTAATGGTTAAACAATAGCATAAACAATAGCAATAGCATTAAGAAAGGTGCTTTAGTATGGTACCTATGGCAGAGGAGAAGATTTTGCAATAACGTATCCTGTTGGTTCAATTCTTGAAGTAACTACCACGTTAAGAAAAATGCTCAGAAAAAATAAACGAACGGCTTGAAAACGACGATAAGAAGATGATGTAGCGCCAGAAAAAAATAAGGATTATATACGAAATGGCTAGGCGTGTGCTTTCAATGTGGACAATGAGAAAACGTTTCGGTCATTTGTCAAAGCCATGAGCTCAAATTAGGAAAAAAGGTGACCTTTGGCTTTTTTCTTATAAGTGTTATTATTGCAATTATTTTTTTCTCATACTATTAAGGAGCAACGAATTTCATTAAGGCTCTCATTTGAACATCTTTGGCAGTCGTTACAGGTAGTAAAAGTCAGTAAGCCTGACAACCAGCCTTGCCTAAGGGTATCGTTGAGTTACCTAAGAGGAGAAGGTAAAATAGGCAGTCGCTCTTTGCCTACCCCAACGTGGTTGGGAAAATGTTGGGAAGATGAAGAAGGAGCAGAAAATTGTAAAGAAAATCACAGCGCCTACCAAAAATATACAAGCAATAAGTTGAACCAACATAAGATGCTACATTTTTTCGTCAAAGTTTATAAATTCTGTAGTCACGTAGTCTACACCCTTTTACCCTTCTTTTTATGACGTCACGCGTTGAAAGTAATAAAATTTAAAGTTTAAAAGCTAAGTAATAAAAGCCCGTTTCACAGTCCCAAGTCCGAGTAATAAATATTTTCATAAACATGATTGAATTTTCAATTAGGTCTTACACAGCAGTGGGTATTTAATAAACACCGTCTAAATGTAATAATGGCCGCTTTTGCTACTGTTCTGAATATATTTAAGGACGCACTGCAAACTTTTAGTTGGCCGACGAAATGGATGGTTTGTCGCACATATATGTAACCATCATAACAACCATAAGGTCTTTGGCCGGTATTAGACCACCTTAAAACTTTGATTTCATTGTAGATTCGATTTCTTAAAAAAAAAAACAATCATCGGGCCAACAGTCGACCGACTTTTTAGTCTCCAGTGCGTGGGTACTCTTAGTGAGAACTTCAAGAGAAAATAAAATTCTACGAATATCTGAGGGCACGGCAGTGCCCCACAGCCAAGACTCGAGCAAAGCAGGCACGGCCGTACCATCTTTTCTCGAAGCGTTTCGCGGCTATTTCAGCCCCCTGTATCTTCCATGTGAACAAAGCTAGAAGTTTAGGTTTTCGACGACCAAGAGTAAGTATTAGAATTAGCTCAGTCTCAAAATTACAAGACATTTGAATAAATAGTTTACGAGTTATGAGCAATCAAAGTTACACCATTTTGTCACTGACTCACTCACTGACCGATCATCAAAAGTCTAAGGTACTTCTAGCAAACTTAGGACTTTCAAATTTGGCACCAAGATAGGTTATTAGCAACATATAAAGGGAAAATTATAAAAACCTTAAAACTTAATAAAAAATAGGAAACAAATTTATATTTGCGGTTTTTCAAAAACATTGTGTATGAATTTTAACTGCATTGATAACTTTGTTATTTATTTATGTACAAAATGTTACTACCTATTTGTTTTATTGTTACGTAGTGTGGTATATTGTTGTTATGTATTAAATATACATACATATGAATAAAAAAAGCTAGGTTAAAATGAAATGAATAATGATAAAATCTTTCATAGTGCGATAAATACTGCATGCTCGCTCGATAGATGGCGTTGTCTTGGTCTAAATCGCACTATGGTTTCGTTACATAGCTTAGTATAAGTAGTACCTACTTAAAAAAAAAAAACAAATAATTTCATGTGATAGCGCCATCTACGTCTGAAATAAATCTTTTTTATTCTAAAAGATATTCGATTCAAAAATTCGACAATTTCGAAATTTTTTATTTTATTAAAAAAAAATGTTGTTTACGTGCTACTTTAGGTGTACATATTTAGTTTGTTACATATTTAGTTGTTGCATGTAAGTTAATTTAATTTGTTATATACTTAGAGAAGAAAGAGACCTACAAAAAATAAATTAGATCCCACCAAAAACATTAAATGTAAAAAAAAGCCAATCCTCTACGCAATTCCTCCACCGTAAAAAGTTTTGAGATCGCATAGAAGCCAAGTCCTGTTCAACTTTATTTGTAATAATAAATCAATATTTTGTGACTCTATCAATAGTTTTGTTCACATTACAATAATATTGTCTTGGCCATGAGCACAAGTTAAAAGTAGCTCCTTGAAATAATGTGTAAATACCATTGAATTGATAAATTCTATATGGACATGATTTTACGATTGGACTTATTATGGACTGATTGGAATTTGAGATCACCATGGACTAAACATGCGCCATAGTACATGTGCAGTTCATTGATGTTGGATGATACTGACTGTCGGTCATTTAGTAACAATTGAATAAACTAAAAGTATTTAATTCTGTGATATTAAACTTCATGTTTGACTTTCACCTCTCCAAGATATGCTGTATTATATTTGTAGTTTATTGTGCTCATGGCCAAGTCAATATTATTGTAATGTGAACAAAACTATTGATATAGTCACAAAATATTGATTTATTATTACAAATAAAGTTGAACAGGACTTGGCTTCTATGCGATCTCAAAACTTTTTACGGTGGAGGAATTGCGTAGAGGATTGGCTTTTTTTTACATTTAATGTTTTTGGTGGGATTATATAGAAATGTTTAACGTACTTGACCTTTACTTAGCTTTTTATCTAGATTGGTTTTTTGGTTGTTGAAAGGCCGTAACAACTTATTTTTACGTAGGTAGGTTTTGTAAATATTAAGATCTTAATATAGAATTGGGCACACCATTTAATGTCCTTGTAAATTAGTTATATAATTCTCGTTAGCCTCGTAGAAGAAATCTTATTTAATATAACATACATACATTGTAATATCTACCATTAATTATAATAAATAATAAATTCGTTTATTGATCCACAGTTACATTCGCAAATCACTTCTTAATGTTATGAGGTAGATTACAATAAAGGTAAACTGTAACTATATTACGAGTCATTTTTATCAGTTCTGTGGTCCCCAAACTAGGCTGTGCCTTTATCTTGGGGACCTATACAATCACAATTAATTTTATTCATATTTCACTATAATACAATATGGGACTATCTTCACACTTTAGTTTGTATACTACAAATCATGCCAACATTTTCGTCTGCCAACTGCTCTCCCATCCGCGTTCTTACTGCACCAAAAATAGCTTAACCATCCCTCGTCCCATGCGTCCGTTACTTAGACTACTAGACACAAGCCCTCCCTAGCTTCTACGTACGAAGTAAATAAAAAACCCGATCAATATTTTGGTCAACCAATAACCGTTTATTTTAGCTATAAGGGGAGGTAAAATATAAGGGATGGTTATCTTTATAGAGCTTAAGATTACCTAAAGTATTTTAGATAACATAATTTCGACGTTACCCGAGTGTCCGGAAAAGATAAATATATTTTTTCCAAAACCAAGTTACCTAATTTAACGAAAAGTTTGTGTTCCCGTGCTTTGGCAATGGAATGAAACGCAAAGTTTTTAATTTGCCGCCAACTACATATTATGTCATTCGCGTTAATGTTAGTGGGTCACAAACTTTTATGTTTGTTAAGCATGAAGATATATTTTATATGCTGGCTTTACGAGTTTACGTTTTTACGAGTAAAATTGTTTTACACATAATTTTGGTATTATTTGTAAGAAAATGTATAAAACATTTGCAGTAGGGCTTTCAAATACCGGATTTTTTCAATTCCGGTATCAATACCGGTATTAGAAATTTCAATACCGTGATCACGTGATCACGGTATTGTCGGTCATGCAAATATTGCAATACTCCAGATAGCTCCTTTATGCGTCTTCGAAGAGCTTTTGCAAGATTTTGGCTTAAGTCATTAGCTTGACCGTCTAACTTCGTCAACATACATTTTAGCGCAATATCCGCTTTTAGTAAATTGGCATCCCGTTTACATACTACTCGTCTACTTTGACTACAAAAAGGCTGTTGTAAATATTTTTTAATATTGTCAAATCGAATTCGTCTAATTCGAAATCGGAGTTTAATTTTAGATCGATTAAAACTTTTAAAACACAATCCTTTAGTTTCAAAAAGCGTCCAATCGGCAATCATAGCCCCGACACTATGACTAAAAATGAGATTGACTTCATCATGACGAATAAAAAGCACATAGTCAGAGACGTCTCCGTGATCAATAGGTTTAATACCGGTAGCAATCACCGACTTGTCCGAGGCTCTCTGAATATCAACTTCAAGGCCGAACGTTTCCGTCTGATGAAGGCCAGGCAACAACAGGCCGGCCAACACTGCTCCAAACCATTTCAGGATCTGAAACGTTCCAGTCTTTAGAGAACCGATTTGCCGCCGTGGAAACGACAACAGACGTTAACCAGAACCACAAAGTATATGTTTCGGATCCTCAGGGAGAAAGGTTCGAGATTCTGTAACATGCAGCGTAAGGGAAAAAAATCAAAGCTTTCGGAAGTGACATTAGGGTTTATGAAGAAACGACGTGATCCCGGAAATGAGGATTCTAGAGCCACATTAACACGCCATCTCACCGAAGATCTGCCAGAAGTCAGCAGTGGTGAAATCGAGATCGCTCTGAGACAGCTCAAAAATGGAAAAGGCCCTGGCGAGGATGGCATTACAACAGAGCTATTATTATAAATTAAAAAAAACCCCCGACCCAAAAAAAGTACGCAATAATTATGACAAAAGGTTAAAAACGCTAAACCCTATAAAAAGCAAAAAATAACTTTTAACACTACGTAAACTAAATTTTGTCGTGTCGGGGGACCGCTCTAATTCATTACTTTAGATACGTGTTTTTTTTTTAAACGAATGTTGTAATTAGGTAGGTATCATTTGATTTATGTAAGTATTTATGAAGGTAAAAAGCGGTCCCCCGACACGTCAAAATTTAGTTTACGTAGTGTTAAAAGTTATTTTTTGCTTTTTATAGGGTTTAGCGTTTTTAACCTTTTGTCATAATTATTGCGTACTTTTTTTGGGTCGGGGGTTTTTTTTAATTTATAATTTAATTTTATTTCATGCTTTTTAAAGGAGCTCCTTAATTTTTCCTTCTTTCATTTAATTTATTTTATCTTAAGATGGGGTCGCTATATGCGATCTCGGCCAAAGGAAGCTGTTTAACAATCCTCATGACAAACTGGCTCTGGGAGAATTGCATTCTAGATTTTCAGCAAAAATATAAATCGGTTTATCCGTTTAATTCCGGCATTCCAGGGTTTCATCCGCCACATCCCATTTCCAGCATCAGGTTCTCGTCAATCAGAAACATGAAGAGAACTCGTCAAGACAAATTCAACGAGCCCAAATTCGATGGGTTTACTAAAAGGCAGTTCAGGGTTACGTCTCCTACCTTCGTGCCCTAACAGCAGACCAGCTCAGTGGTTCCAAAAGACATTAGTGTTTCAAATTTCAGATCCCACATATACTTGCAAGTAAACTGAGCGTGTAACATTCCTATCACACCTAACAAACGAGCTGATGACCTTGAAGACCTGAACCGATTTCCACCAAACATAGCTAAGAACACTCCCGACTGACATACCTTTTAAACAAAAAAAACCGCATTACAATCGGATCATCCGTTTGGGAGCTACGATGCCACATACACACACACACACACACACACACACACAGACACGTCAAACTTATAACACCCCGTCGTTTTTGCGTCGGGGGTTAAAAAGCAGGAGCCCGTACTGGGGGAGCTCCAGAAGCTTTTAACGCCGTCCTGTTTGAAGGGAGAACTCCAGAGGCGTGGAGTAGGAGTGTTGTCGTCCTGTTCTTCAAAAAGGGAGACAAAACCCTGCTGAAGAGCTATTCACACATATACATACATATACCCATTTCCCTCCTAAGCCACGTATATAAGCTGTTCTCAAGAGTGATCACGAACCGACTTGCGCGAAGACTCGACGAATTCCAACCACCGGAGCAGGCTGGGTTTCAGAGCGGATACGGCACCATAGACCACATCCATACAGTGCGGCAGATTATACAGAAGACCGAAGAGTATAATCAGCCCCTGCTTAGCATTTTTGGACTATGAGAAGGCCTTTGACTCGGTTGAAATCTGGTCTGTTCTGGAGTCCCTGCAGCGTTGCCAAGTAGATTGGCGGAAAAAGGCTCAGAGGATGATGTTGACATCTTACGATTACGTAGTTATTTATCTTATTTAATACAACTTCCTGCTACTTATTACAACAAACTACAATAATTAAAATTATAAAAAGATTGTAATACCGTAATCACGGTATTGGCTCGTCAATACCGGTATTGACAAAAGACCAAAATATATCCGTGATCACGGTATTACGGGATACCGTAATACCGGTATTGAAAGCCCTAATTTGCAGTGATGAGACCTCTAGCCTCTCAGAAGCATGAAATGATGATACATGTATCTTTAGACAGATCACTTCAACCGCTGTTCCATTTAGCAGACGTACAGATTCTCATAAATGTCAGATAGGCAGTCACTCCTTGTAAAGCACTGGTACTTAGCTGCACCCGGTTAGACTGAAAGCCGACCCCAACATAACTGGTAAAATACTAGGCGGATGATGATGACAGATTCTCATCAATGACATCTAGAAAAATCACTGCTTGTAATAACACTTTATCTCTATAAGTAGATATCTAAACGGGATATAAGTAGGTAGATAGAAACAGTCTGTTCTCGCATATCTGTGCAATATGCTTGCAAAATTGATGGTCTCTGATGCAGCGTTATAAATGTCCCGTCAGACGGTCGTAATGCTGCACTCGCTGATGGATTGTCTGAACAGCATACAGGCTAGCCGCTAGCGCAAAGCGTAATACGCCTTTTATTGGATGAGAAACCAAACCTTTTTAATTTTTCGATATAAAGTAGTATACATGCTAGATATCTATAAAGTATTTGGTGTAATGGAAAATTTAGTTCATTTTTCCATAGTTTCATGTCATTAAATTGCAACTTTTGAGCACCTAAATTGATCTCTTTCTGTGACAAAAAGTCGTGCGTTCAGCTATCTGCTGGCAATGCCTAAATTCAAAGGCAAATTTTCGTATCATTAATTCTCTTTTGCTAAACCTTATTCTTCTAAACGTCACCTGTCTCTAGTAAACGTCAGTTTTTATTGCGAGCGTAATATTTTTATAGTCTTCTTTGAGTATTATTATTTTAATAATTTGTAGCGAATCAATTTAGAAATAATGACGATCATAATAGAGGATTCAGAAGAGATTCCGTGTTCACACTGCGACCAGCTTCGGCAGACGTTTATGCTGATAGCGTTATCAGCTGTGGTACCAATGGTCCTGTTTACTGCTATACTGATGCTAACAGTCACTGGAGAATTGGACGTTCAAGTGGAGTTCACGACATCCCTCATTGTGGAGTTTGTGTTCGGACTTCTCTATGTGCAGTTATTCGTCGCGACGGTCCTCCTCATCATCAGCTTCATGAAGAGAAAGCACCCTCTGCCTCTGAAGTATCACTACTGGTACTTCTTCTTCCACACAGCTATCACGGGCCTGTTCCTCGGGGCCACCTTCGTGATGACCATCGTGAACAGCGGCTACTTCCTAGCTGGCTTCGTCTTCTTCGGAGGTTGTTTTTACTTCTACATGTTATACAACTTTATGGAGACGAACAAGAGCGTCTGGACGACTTTAAGAAGAGCTTATTGAGATGATTTGAAAATGCTTTTGGAAACTTAATAAATAGCACTCCGCTGTCTTAAAATTGTTTGTGAATTTAGCAAAGTTAAAGTGAGTTTAGGTGGCTTTTCGTTAAGTCTGATAAGGCGGGGATTCGGTAATAATTGTGTTTAGTATAAGTTGGTAACTTGTCTGTATTGATGTCGCTGGCTAGACATTCAAGTTATGGGTCGTTTGGGCTACCGAAATCAGTTTTGATAAATCTTGTTATAAAGTTTAGGTAATCTGTGAGTTAATAACTGTTGCCAACAAGTATTATTCACCGTCCTGGGTCTTGGAATTTATAATGCTCGGGCCTAATTTATACACAGTTCAGGTATAGTGGCATAAATAATGGCACAATATTTTACTACACAATAATTATTTACTTCGGACACAGCAATGCTAATGTTGCTCATCACGTTTGAAAACTTCAAAGTTCGTAGAAGGTTTTTGATCTGTAGTTAAAAGTCATTTATTTTTCAGTTGATAATTTGCTATCCATAGTATGTAATACATAAAACACACTACAATATTTATAGTGAAAATACTAGACCCTCTTATTTAATCTTTATTTACTCGATAATATCAACAGCGATCGAGCCCGTATTACACTCTGACAGGGACGAACTCTCAGATACTACAGCCGATGATAAATGACGGCGATTAAACAACTTTATCCAGATCCATCTACATCCATCCTCAAGTTCGGAATTCCAACAACAACAGCAAATTGAGACGATTGTGCGAAAAATACAAAGCGAAATAAATCTGCATATTAACGAGGCAATTAAAATATTCGTGTAGGAACCTATCTTGTCTCCTCAGTTAATTCTGGCGTTTGTCGGCCGCCCCAATTTCTGAGGCTCCAAGGCGAACCACGTCATAATCGGATTTATGTCTCTGAACCTCACATAAAGTTTATGAATTTGCATAAACTTTACTATCGTATCAGCCTTTTATGTAAACTTTGGGAGTGTCAATTAGGACTGGATTTTCTTGTTCATTTTAGAAAACAATTACTGGTTGGTTTACGTTTTTTTGTATGCCATGCTGTGTTCAAATGTTGCTATTGCTGCAATATAACCAACTAAAAGTCTACAGTGCAATTTTTTACTGCACAAAGAATTTTTAATTTAGAATGAAATAACAATACCACGTAGACCAATATAATTTCGAATGTATTGCATTGCTTACAAATTCACTTTAAAACTTAGCTCCCGATCTAAAAATCTAAACGAAACTCGACTATGAAACAAACAGCCCCCCGAACGGAGATACAACACACTTCTAAAGATACAAACTCATTCATTTAATACATTCTAAAGTCGTCGAGGGGCATATAACTTGTTGTTCCACCAAACTGAAACTTCTTCTCACAACTACAGCGGAGAAAGAAGCTTATAAAAACCGGTACGTACCGGTTAATAAAACCGTAAGTTTACAAAGAGCTCAGGGAACAAATTGGGCTAACTTTTTAACCTTTTCTCATCAAATTATGTTACGGTCTGACGGTACGGCGGGTTTCGACGGTATTTTTTACGATAGCGCTCCAGGATTTTGAAGTGTAAATGATAGGCGCCGTCGAAAATATTGCCAAGTAATGAAAGTAAATACTGAGTTAGAATTTGCAAAATCTGCTTCGTTCGGACAGCTTTGGGACGGTGCTTTATAGCGCTTTTTATTTTATCCTCTGCTCTAAAACTTGGAGTTATTGTTGTGAAACCTTGGATTCAGCATTTTTTTGCGATGCCTGGTTTGTTTTATTTTATTAATTGGCACGTCTTTGCGTAAGGTCAGATATCTTTACTTTATTACTACTATACTACCGCATCCAGCTCTTATTTTACAAGAAGTTAATTCCTCTCCTGGCTAACTTGCTATTGAGAAATAATATTAGATACATTCTCATTTCCTTCAATACAAACATCGTATGCGTCATAACTAGCCCCTGTCCGAGAAAGGTGATTATAGTCCTATGTTTTTATGTGATTAATTCAGGGAAACATGGGGCTGCCCCATAACATAACACCGTGTATTATGACACCCAGGGGGTTCTGTGTTATCAACCGTTGGTAATCTGAAGCCATTAAAACAACACACTATCATTTATATAGAGGCTAATGATAAACTGGTCGGAATGTGTGTTCGTTGCGTTCTTTCATGGAAACCTTTATACGATTGGTCAAAATATTTGTCCCCTTTGTTGTTTGTTATTGGTATAACTATAGGCCATAGGCAGTAACAAACTCGGCCCAAAAAAAAAATCTTGTGTTCAGTAGCAACATAACTTTGAAAAATTTCTCGTCTTTTGATGCCCTAAGAGCCCTGCAAAATTTCTCTGCAGGACATTCAGCACATGGTTTTATAACAGGACATACGCCTGACCCAGAATAAAATATTGACGGATGCGAGTGAAACAAGGTAAAACGGCTCGTGTATAATAAATTCTAATTACTTAACATTAGCAGTGGCATTAACAGCACATCTGATAGATGACTGTGAGCGCAAAAGTGACAGAACTCACGCTGAGCACTTAGTATGATACATGAGCTACATGTTATAGTACCCACTAATAGTGGAGGTCGTTAGTGGTATGGAAGTAGTGTGGTTTTCCAAAAATCCATTTTGATTATGGAGTAATTTTCGCAAAAGTGTTTTGAGTTACGGGCTTGTTATTTGAGGTTCATTTTAGACTTGACTAATTGCTTTGGCCTACTAAGATGGGTGTGTGTATGGGGTATATAATATCCAGTAAGAAGTGCCCTTGTGATGCGGTTAGTACCACGGGATCCAGCCGCAAGATTTTGGCTACAAAACATTAACTAAAAATACAGTTCCAAAATACCCAAAAACACATTCAAGCTTATTCAGCTGTAAAAAACAGTAAGCAACACCAATTACGAAACACAGACTTATCGAAATCAACAGCTTTGCCCTTTCAGCAGCTGACAGCGAAATGATTTTTGCAGCACAAATTCTGCCAGTAATGAATATTCATAGCAACGATGCACTATTTTGTGCTGCCTTAATTGTGTTAACGTTTCATACTAACTTCGTTAAAGGGAATTGTGTCTATAACTCTGCTTTTATGTGGTGTTACCGAATTATATTGATTTCGGGTAACTGACGGGTTCTGGGAGCCCTTTTGTGAGAGGTGAATGAAAATGTTAGGATGAAGTAAATTTTGCGCATCAAATTAATATGTGGATGCAAAATTTTAGGGCTTGCTCTTTGATTTGGGAAAATTATTATTTTCAGTCTCGGTTTGGGTTTTATAATGAATCAGCTCTAATTATTGACAGTAAGGAAATATGTATAATATACATAGGCAGACATACTTTTCTAAAATTACTCTAACAACACCAATTCACCGAAACATTTCCCTTCATAGTCCACAATTCACAATCCAAAGTTAACTCAGCAACTACATTTCCACCATCCAAAATCAGAACGCCCGACTTCCCTCTATGCAACAGCCGAGCTCTGCCGAATTAAGTTTCTGACAAATTGAGTGTCTGTACATCCGGAACTCCTGTATCCTCAGGTAATTGGCCCAGTCTGAGGGTTGTACTTGGCTACGGCACTGAACATATTGAAGAATCAACTGGTAATCCGTTGCGGGATTGTGGTAGGTGATTTTGATCGCAATATCCTGGTATTAGTGCGCTCTATTGGACGTGAATCAATTTGAAATATGTACGGCTTTAGTTTCTTATTGCGGTCTTTGTGTTGTGAGGAAAAGGTCATGGAGTGATGTGGTGGAGGAATGGCTGTCTAAATGATTGGCACCCTTTTAGCGCTTAACGAAGTAAGAGAAGAATGATGTGGGAGGCAATTTTTGCAGCTGTGTCGATATGTTCGATAGCTATTTGACAAAAATGACATTAAAACAGGTGTCGCAGGCAGAAATTAAACGTTTCCAAAAACGTGTCACGTCACTTCTGTCCTGATTCGAAAAGGATTTCATCGATTACAGTCGATGGACGTCCAATAAAGGCCTCTAATATCAGCCCCCATTAAATAGCTCCCAAAAATATTAGACCTGAAATGAGTGAGAAAGGGCGAACCATTTTCACGCCTAAACTTGTCGGTGCTCCCATTAGGCATTCTACACACGCGCCACAAATGACCGAACCAACGGTACGGTAACGGTAGATGGCGGTGCGACCAATTAACTTGCCGCGTTGTAAAAACGTGTGTAGACTGCCTTATTGGAACATTCTATTCAATGATCGGAAATATTTGAGCATACGCTGGTTTTAATGGTGGTTCTAAAGGGGCTGTTTGGAGATGTTGCTGTTATGTAGCTGTTAACAGTTCAATGTGGTAATAAAAACGTTTCTTTAGAAAGAAACTCGGTATTGTTTTTTTTTCCCATCTTCCAATTTGGTATAAGCAGACAATGTCTGAGAGCGGTCGGCTATGGACTTGACAGATAAAATTGTCTACGGATTATTTCTAAACAGCATGAGAATTTTTTTTTTGTTAAAAATAAAGCCTTCTGGAAGAAATCTACAACATGAAGCTTTCTTAAAAACATCATATTTTCGATACCATATTTTCCTTTGCAATTGAAACGTCACTTTAATAAAACGCAGGTCTGAAAGTTCTCTAAAATTATATCGTCATTTATTTCAGTCTAATGCACTCTTTTCGCGGAGGCAGACCAATCGGAATCAATTCACTCCAGCCCGCCCCGTCAATTTAACTACGATTAAGCCCACGGTCACACTGGAGGAAAAAGAACTATTCGAGTGGTTTCTTTATAAGCTTATTGTGTGAGTTCACACAACTTGGACAGTTTCCCGACTGCTTATTGTAATCGATGCGCGGTTGTGTACTTGGGTTTATTGTGTGGTGATCGTCAATTTTTTTTTCTTTAGTTTTCTGAGAAAAGTTTGTGGTCATAAGTTTTTCATGTACTGTTGTGGAGGCCAAGTTAGCTTGTCGTTTTAGGTAAAAGTATAGATTGATTGTTTTTACGATAGTATATTTTATTATATTTGAAGATATTATAAATAACTGTTTATTATACAATGCATACTTTCAATACATACCACGAAGGGCTTTCGAGTAATCAACGTTTTTGTAAGAGTATATCCTCATGTAAACTTACCTTACGTACATTTGTGAGGTAAGTATTTTCGTTAGTCCTGATTAAGCCAGTATTCACACGTATTCTGAAGTAAGTGACGGTATTTGCGGAAGATAATTGAGGGTCTGATAGTACTACAGTATCCCGAGAAAGTATAATTTAGCTCCACCTCAAGAAACCACATTGTAAAATGCCAAAATGAATTTGGTTGATTTTGGCAAACGATATTATTTGCGAAGTCGTGCTTATTGCATGTGCATGAGGCTTAGCCGTCGTCTAAGATAAATGTATTTTTTATTGCCTGTAACTAACTGTAGTCTATTTATAGAGTCGGTGATAAAATCTTGCAGGGTTCAAAGGTCACTTGATTTTATGCGTTCACATACAAGGCTTGGAGGCATGTTTCTGCGACTCATATGCCAATATTTTTTGACGCTTTTTAGCTACTAATTCCCTGTAAGGGATATTCAAATGACAGCAGGGACCCATCAATCGTCATAACACCCATCCACTGAATGACCGCGCCAAGGGATGCTTTACCATATAGGTAAAGAAAGAAAGAAAGAAAAAATATTTATAGACACAACAAAAGACAAAGCATACACATAGAATAAAAAAAATAACACAAGGTTGCGCCAAATAGGTCCAGTTCAGCATTATGCCAGACAGCTAGTGCCTGACGCTGGTTTTCAACTGGAACAATGAGTATATGCGTACATAATCGTGAGGTACCTAAGACTGTTACTTAGTCACGAGTTCCAGACACTTTGACTAGAAAGATATTTAGATAAAATCTCAGAACATTCAGATCGTTGGCATCGATAAAGATCCTTGAAGCCACTGCTACTGCTGAATTAGGGATTTTATCGAACCTCGCACATTTGAAGTGTCTTCTCAGGATAATCACAAGGTTGCTTTCGCGAACTAATAAATGGGTTTCAGAATGAAGTAGTGAGAATCCGTTGTTAGTAGTATAAATAGTGTGGGCAGTAAAAACGTCTTTAGTCTATCTTGGCTCGGATTTTTATGTTGTTAAGACTGGTATATTATTTTTTAGGGTTCCGTAACCAAAGGGAAAAGCGAGACGCGATTGTTTTCGCTCCTTTGTCCGTCCATCTGTCACCAGGCTGTATCTCAAGAACCGTGATAGAGAGCTGAAATTCTCACAGATGATGTATTTTTGTTGCCGTTATAACAACAAATACTGAAAATAGAATAAAAAAATATATTTGGGGGACTCCCATACAACAAACGTGATTTTTTTGCAAATTTTTTCTCTGGTACGGAACCCTTCGTGCTTGAGTCCGACTCGCACTTGGCCGGTTTTTTTTTTAATGCTTGCTATCAAACTATGTACTGGCATCATCATCTTTCTATCGGGTTTCCACTACAGGACTTATTTTATCAACGGTTCTTCATCATTACCCAAGTTTAGTCAAATGTAGGAGTTATTTACCATATAATATTATGTTAAGCGTTGAATAATAATGACACAACTACCCTGAACCCTTCGAAAACATATGAATACAAATTAATGCTAACCTGTAGCGAAATTGACAAGGTACTTGTAGAGTTTAATACCCTGTTACATCTTGGTGATAACTATTTAACAATTCATAGCTACTTTTACAACATTCAGTACCTACCTTTTACATGTTCACTGAAACTGGCAAGTCATTTGAGAGAAATGGAAAACATCAATAAAGTTATACCGACTTTTCAAAACAATAAAAAGCAAAAATACATTTAGGTGCATCGGTCTAAAAGTTATTGTCTACAACATAAAAGATTCTGAAGAATTGAGAACTTCCATCTAGGCGAATAGATACGGTTAAAAATGCCCCTTAAAACTTAAAATTAAGACATTTCAGTTTGCTCCTTGGTCTATTAATTGTTATGTTCCTTTGTCATTGCAGATATGTATAGTCGATGACCCCTACCAATTTAATGGACCATTTCCATATTTATGACAATGTTAGTAGGATTACATTTATAGATTTACGCCTTCATTTATCACAGCGTGTAGTTTAACAATTTCCTCCGTTTCCCGTCCCTTTGCAAATAAAATAGATTTAGGCACCTCTGAAATCCTCGTGATAATCGGAGAATATACGACAAATGTCCCTACCCGATGTAGGTACTCCTTGCCATTCAACTAATCTACTAGAATAATCGTAGGGTTGGTGTTAGAAGCCTTGAAACATCACAGACTGGGTCTTATTTTGTCTATTTTATGTTGAAATGTATAGAAATTGGCTCCATCACAAGGATGTAATAATTCTTAATTATTCCTTATTAAACTTAAACCGGTAAGTACCTATGTGATAAAGTGGCTGCAGTTGAAGGTTTTTCCCAATTCACAATAAATAGCTGAAAGATGTTCAGTAATTGTTGTTTTACCATCAAGACTCTTATGAAAAACGAGCCAAAGGTGGTTTAAAAGAGGGTTTTGTGTTAAAGTTATTTTTAGCGACTGTAGCGGTCTTCCACAACACTGAGGCAAACAGTGTTAATGTACCAAGATGTCTACAAAACCTAATAAATTATCCAACACAGTACTAGTGATTCTTTGAGCATAGCTCCATAATCCTCACCCAAAACTCTGCAGTCAATATTAGCCATTAATTCGTGCTGTTAAAGTTGAGAATAGTGTGGCAAATAAAGTAATTGTCGTTGACCGTACAAACTTTACTGTAGTAAATGTTGCGTAAGGACGATTGAATTTAATTGCCTTTGGGTGGATACGGAATTACGTAGGGCTGTCAATTATGCCTTTTAATTATTTGTTCAGCTGGCCAGCGGAGTTTGTATGGGAGTTTAAGTAAATATATGGCGGGTAGTCAACCCGGTTCGAGAGGATTATGCTGTGGAATTCTGAATTTACTTTCTGTACTTGTGTGAGTACCAATTTTAAAGTTACTGATATCAACTTTTTACAAAATTGCTTATAAAAGAGTATCGTTGTCCAAATTCATGTCAGGCCTTTAATTTAAACTTGTAACTGTCGTTGGTTCCAGATTTTTGTAGGTATTTTTCATATATCTCCCATTCACTACATAGTTCCACCCACCCAGATCATTCAGACATCACACTGTATTGTATTATTGCTACCAAACTTTTTTTAGCTAAACATACTTATCATGCAAAGAAAATATGAAGAGCAAAAATGCAAGATCTTACAATAAGAAATCGTACGTCGAAGTTGGTTTCTTATGAAAATGCACTCGTGTCTACAAGAAAGTTAGTTGCTCAACACTCTTTGGTGTTGTTATTTTAAAGTTCAAGTCGGTTCTTTGAATTTAAATATGTTGTACATTAGAAAAGTTTGCTGTAAATCTGTTTGTCCGCATCTACTACTTGGTTATCCATCTTTTAGAAGTTTTCTTGTCACCATCCTTCCACACCTGCATTTGAATGTTTGATCTGACTTGGGTGCGTTTTAAAACTTATTTCATAGACAGACATATTATATAATATATTCATAACAACTTTGTTGAACTGTTAAAATGTTCGTCGAATTCGGCAAATTATCTATCTAGTTCAATCTATCAATGACTACTAAGAATTCCCATTCAAACCCCAAAATTCTAGTGCTGCGACCCAATTTCTGAGTAGCAGGATTTAATAAAATAATTTAGCGAAGAATTATTTCAGTAAAGTCGTAGCTGTCCAGAATTCGTAACATTTCGCCCTAAATGCCTTACAAAAATTTTCCAATTCTTCAACGAAAGCCAGACATTTTAATGGCAATCTTAAATTAATAAATTCAAAGTGCCCTTAGAAACAGCATCTACGTTTAGATATTGGACGCGTCGGTCAAAAATGTGAAAGATATCGATATAATTATGACTAAATCTGGCTTAGTGATTGTTTATCTATCAAGCTAGCACAAATATCGAATTATTCAATTTATAGTAGACTAGGTATAACCAAAAACTAGAATCGAAACTCAAAAATCAAAACTGAAAACTCCACGCCGGTTTCAATTGCGTCTTAATAAATCGAGTGGTTGGTTGTATTGGACAGGGCGACCGCGGTGTTACGATGTATTGTAATCGATTCTGCTGCTCGATTTCGCTGAATCGAGTCGGTTTGACTGCGGACTGCAGTGTCCAACTTGAAATTGATTCGGGAACGAACAGTGAAATTCCGAATTATTGTTGCTGGGTTCAGAATGATAGAGGAAACATTCGTTAAGAGAATATTCGGCTTTTTCCCCGAACTACTGCTTCGCTTGAAACGATATAAATGACTCGATATGAACACCAGCCGAATATAATGTTTAAATAACAATGTCAATCTGTGAAATAATTTAATTTCGGAATTATATTTGCCGAGCTCGCTGCGCCATAATAGCTTTTATTATGAAAAGCTGTTCGCGTAAATTAACAGATTTATTTTGTGGGGACTCTTTGTGACAATGGTTTTACGAGGAAATTGATGCTTTCTACTGGATTTTATCCGGGATTGGTAGAACTAGAGTATTTGTTGAACACTTAGAATGCTATCATGAGATGTTCTTTTCAGGTCTTTATTTCATGGCTGTGCTTTTGCTTTTTCGATATTTTCACTTACACATACATGTGACAGATTTTGTCTCACCCAATGCAGCTGCCATAAACCACGAATTTAGACCCTTCATACCCAATACAAACGTCAACCATTCATATAAACCAGCATAGATGATTGCAACTTTACGACTAACCAGTTTCAACGTAGAACTACTAAAATGTTAGAGGCGTAAGAACTTTTGACAGCTCACAATAGTTTCTGACCATTTACGAGGGAACTTGTGACTCGTAAAAATGTTGGTCGGTCATTGTATAAAGTTTATTGATGATCTTTTCGATAGATGTTTTGGTGGTTTTTTGTTAGATTGCAGGCAAACAAGGAAAGTACCTACTCACTTAGATAGAAAAATGCGTACCACACTTTTTTTAACTGTGGGCTTCAATGATGAAGTATTTAGAAGTTAACAATGCATATGTATGGAGAGCAGACTAGGTAATAAGCCAAGTTAGGCGGGAGTCATCTGACAACAGGACACAATTGCTATTTCACTAATTTGTTATTAATTGCTTAGCGTTCTCTCTAGCATGTCGACCGCCAGTCGGCCTCCAGTTGGATCGGATGTAGTTATCTTAGAGTAGGTGCCTATGTTTTCCATGGAGCAATTACCTACCTGAGTTCCTCAAACCAATTACCTAGGCACCTCGATAGCTCATGGCAAGACTGTTCTGCCTTCTGTCCACAGTGACCACCCTTGATAACGAATTCCAATGATACGAACCTACTATTTCATTGCTATTCTAACCCTAAAACATCAACTACATATTTCCCCAGCCAAAAACAATAGTCCCCGTTATCTGCATTAGGCCAGCAGTAATGGGATCCAATTTACTTGGAGTCACGTTCAGCTTCTAATTGCCCCATATCGAAGGTCTATGGTTTATATCAATATGTACGTGATCGGAATAGGCTAGGCAGATTGATTTCAGGACTATGGACGACTATTCATGGGGATTTATGTTTCTGATTGGGTATATTATTGATGTTTGCTATGTTTTTCTTTGTATTTATGTAGTAAAGGGTTGTAGGCTTAACCAGAAGTATGTCGGAGCAGATAGATACACGAGAGACGTCATTGATTTTCAATTGTTTTATAATTAGGGTTGAACAAAAGAGTCACAGTTACGTGATGAGATTTATATGAAAGTGCTATGAATAAATGAAAGATAATACATTAATTTCTTCTACCTAACACTAATACTTAATATAGAGCCCAACTAAGTAAATATAATTTATATTATGTACAAAACATAATAAATACTAAATATAATAAGCCCTCATATGTACAACGCCTGAAACGGCCGTTAGGCTGAACGTATTATTACTAAGAACATCTGTAATACCTTAACAAGCTCATAAATATTTGATTTTGAAATATAATGTCTAACTATTTCTTAGTTAATACGTATAGTCCCAGCTTTAACACAACATGATATAATTTCAGTAAAGAAATAAACTAATGTGAAGTTTTATTTTTGTTTCAGGTACGTTTCACAGTACAATTGGATTCAGAAAAGAAAAACTTGGTTTGTTAAACCTTTTTGTCCCCAAGCTCAAGAGCTTGCTAGATAAAATTGTATTAAAAGATAGCTAGAGCGAGTAAGTTATACCTACCTACATATAAATAGTACTTTTAGTAGAACTAGCAAATAAATAGATGTGAACAACGATTACATCAAAACTAACTATTTAGAGCAGACAGCAGACTAAATAGACAGTTGGCCCGATAGTTGAAAATATATTTTTTTAAAGGAAATCATGAATTCAATCACTTTTTAGTTGGTTTGATAATGGCTAAATTCCTGATCCTTGGTATGTGCGTACTACCATTCATCTTCACACTGGTTCATGAGCCCTAACAATCTATCGGCCGACTAGAAGTTTGGAGTGTTTTGTAAACCAAATAAATAGTTGTCTACCTTATATTATATGAACAAAGGTTATATCAAAACTATAACATTAGGTAATAATCTAGTTAATACCAGTTTCGGCCCTAGAGGAACATAATTCGATTGTTTTAATCCTAGACAGACCCTAACAATACCTTTCTTATCAAACCCTTTAGGTTACACAATAGCTGTAATTCTAAATAAACAATAGGTAGGAATGTAGAATAGTTTAGTATCTTACACGTCATTTGCCTACCTAAGATTACAACAATAGATAGGTAGGTTGGGTATGTAGGTACCTAATTCGTGTTTTGACTTGTATTTTATAGGTAATATAAATTATAATTGACGTTGGTATGATAAGTGCTATCTAAATATTTTAAGTAAATATTAAGGAAAAACTATGTATATTGGAAAACAAATAACAAAGGAATATTGACGTTGTGATTGTGACTGACTTATGGATTTATTTATTGCTAAATACGAATTTGTGCATACATGCAAAGCTACATACATATAGTTTGGTGCATTTTATTTTTCGTGTGATTCTTGAAACAAACAGGTTTTTAGAGCATTAAAAATAACACAAGCAATAAAGCCACAGCCACCCAGCGTCAGCTTAAAGGATTACCGACACCTTCATTTGTCAGAAATTCTACAAGCTACTCTACATAACTGATAAGTCTCGATAGAACTGAGAATCGATCTGTCTGCTAGTAATAGACGTTTTATTATCTCTGGAATTCTAGAGCAGCTTTCGGCTAGACGGGCAAATCTTTTGTCATTCAACCCCTATATTAACTCTAAGTGTAGCAAAAATTTTGATCTTGGAAAATAAAGGGCTTTTTCTAAAGAAACTCAGTTCAACAGACACTAAAGAATTTCTTTAGATTTTAACGTCAGATGTTTCTTAATCAACGGAATTCGATAATAGACAGGGGTCGAAAATTATTGACATTGACGTGAAGTGAAATCGTGATGGATTTCGAAATAAGTTCTCGAAAATACCCCTAAGCTTTTGGACTACTTAGGGTATGTCAACTAGCTTTTTCGCGTATTATTTTGTATCCTGAGACTACTGTAAAACTACTGAACTAACAGTGCTTTCACAATCACTTATATTGCAAAAAAATGTGGAAAATCTGCTAGTCTGTTTTTTCTGAGGTTAGAGAAATAGGCTGAGCTCTGGGGAGGACTAACAATACTTGGAATCACGATTTCATTAATATATTGGAAAATCTATACATATAATAAATCTGTAGAAAAGTAATTTTTGTACATTGAAGAAATTGACAAAAAAAATAGCCAGCATGTTAAAGGATAACTAACAGAACCCATTTCCGTCATTTTTGTAATTTTTGTCTGTTTGTCTGTTTATCTGTTTGTTCGTTCGGGATTCACGTAAAATCTACGAATTCAATGCAGACAATGCGTATATACAAAAATTCTACGTAACTTGGGGTATTACTTAGTTTTTGTTTCATCGAAATCGATTCACTCTATCAAAAGATATGATTAATTTTGTGAATTCAAGATGTAAAATATTACGACACGCAATCTGTTTGTCAAAACTGTACATTTGAATGTTGTACTGATATTAGTTGATCGGCCTATTAATCTTTACACAGAAAATCACACCTTCATAAGTAACTTCGGAAGAAAAAAAAAATGAAAATTTTGTTTAGCCAAGGTTAAAGTAGCTCCATCTGTGGTAATCTGTGTTAAATAAAATACATAAAATTTGACAAAGGAGCGAGGTGGTAAATGACAATAAATTACCATACATTCTTTATAGAAGATTATTATTTCAACAGATGGAGTTGTGTATTTTCCGTAATTCACCATATTTCGCATGATGCAGCTCGGGGCGTGGATGCGTTTTTTTCCGTTGTATGGAAATATCTCCGTTTGTATGGAAAACACGCATAGTCCAACACACTGAAAATGCATTCACGCGCGTTCATGCGGATCACGCACATACATGCGGAGAAACACGCACCCCCGCGCGTAGGTGCGGGGCGAGACGCAAGGTATGGCACACTGAATCCGCATTGCCGCGCGTGATTTTGAATGGGCGTGACGTGTATATTTGAAAATGGAAGCCGCCGTGCGTGAATTTACAAAACGCACCTACGCGCGTGAGTGCGCGAAAAACCCGCACGATGATGCAGATCTGCACTCCCGCAGGAACGCGCGTAGGTGCGTCGACACGCAAGATGCAGCGTGATGCGGGGCAGTGTGAAGATCACCTAACACGTAGTGTAATTTTTCGATAGACATTTCAATAGTGTTTGTCAGTTTGCCGTGCCACATCAAAATCCAATTATAATTATTGGCGATTATCACACTGCCCCGCATGATGCAGCGTAGTGCGTGGATGCGTTTTTTTCCGTTGTATGGAAATATCACCGTTTGTATGGAAAACACGCATAGTCCAACACACTGAAAATGCATCCACGCGCGTTCATGCGGATCACGCACATACTTGCGGAGAAACACGCACCCCCGCGCGTAGGTGCGGGGCGAGACGCAAGGTATGGCACACTGAATCCGCATTGCCGCGCGTGATTTTGAATGGGCGTGACGTGTATATTTGAAAATGGAAGCCGCCGTGCGTGAATTTACAAAACGCACCTACGCGCGTGAGTGCGCGAAAAACCCGCACGATGATGCAGATCTGCACTCCCGCAGGAACGCGCGTAGGTGCGTCGACACGCAAGATGCAGCGTGATGCGGGGCAGTGTGAAGATCACCTTACCTTGATGAAAGGAAATTTATAGTTCTCAGCCAAATTTAAAACGGTGCCATCTAAATAATTTTTTGAACATTATGTCAAAAATGATGACTTTAGTATAACAATTAATTATCATTTATAGTTACAGATGGAGTTCATATCAGGATTTTTTCATAATCATAGTTTAGCTTATCTTCCACTAATGTGGTGGCCTTAAAACAAATTACTTTGAGTGAGTAGTATTAAGTAGACCTTGATTATTTTTTCTGATGCAAAATATGTAAACTTAATCCTAGAAGAAATGAGGATCTGTCTCTCGCAAGCGCTGCTAAGCGTGAGGTAGGTAGGTAATGTAGGATTCTGTAGCTTTAAGAACAAGCCCAGATACAAAGTGTAGATAAGAAATGGGAGCTTTCTCGATTTAATACCATACACACGTAAAATGCTTTATGCGTCTGAAAACGAACACATTGCGCGTCGCATACCAGAGACATGCTTACTTTCAACTTCTGATCGCAAATACACTGGTCACGATTACGAACAGTCTCAGCCAAGACGTACAGTCTCATACATACAGTCTCACCCGAGCCAAGTCTAAAAAAACACCTTTTATATAAAACTACGTTTGATGTCATTCAATCACAAAGACAGAATTGTTTTCTGTTGCAAATCCTATCCACCTGTATCCTATCCTAATCCAGCATGCATTGCAGGTGTGCATTGCACAAAACCAATGGTATCCTATTCGAGAAGTCAAAAGAGTCGACCTGCCAACGTCAGCTTCTGCGCTAAGCAAGTGTTCTTAATAGTACCATCAGAATTACATTCATCGTTGAATGAGGTGAATAAATTTTCAGAAACCGCAATAACAGTAGGAGCCAAAGCATATGATCGCTTCATAGAGCTCTGATTGGCCCCAGGCGACCAAGTCAGGTCTGATTTGTTCGTTCATCAGATCTTTGAAAGTGTTTCGGTGGATGCTGTCGTCCTGTGTGACACAAAATATGGTATATAAACGTCTTCCGCAAGAGCGAAATTTTCCCGGTGTGTGCGGTAGTGACGCACAGTATACAACACTTATGTTTCTTTCGATTTGCTGGCTCCACCAAGAAATGACAAATTGCAAGCGTACATTTTGAAAATCTTGGCAAAACTGCAGGTTTCAAGTACGAACTCGGGCGTGTGGTAGCGCGGGCGCCGCGCGTGCGTCGCGTTTTGCTGCCCTGCGGCATTTACCTATAGCGCTCGCGGCGCGCACGTGCCGCTCTCCTTGACGTTTAACTGCTAAGGCGTTTAGCGGGCGGCGGGGATAGCGGGCGAAGGGGTAAGAACGCAACTCGAGCGCCGCGTGCTCGCGTGCACATGCCGTAGGGCAGCAAAACGCGACGTTCACGCAGCGCGCTCGCGACGCCCGCGCTACTCACACGCCCGAGGATCGCGCACGCCTAATGTGGGTCAGCCTTACCATAGTGAGTAAGTGCACAGAAAATCCCCGTCATACAAGTGTTTCTCCCCAGTAGTGAAACTATCCTACCCTATGCGCCTGCTGATGATGATGACTCATTTTATCATCCATCAAGCTATTCCCCAACTATGTTGGTGTTGGCTTCCAGTCACCGAATCTGTTTGAGTACCAATATTTTGCTTGGAGCGACTACCTATCTAGCTACCTTCAATCCAGTCAACTACACAAGACGATATCCATGGTAAGACTAACAGACTTTCTGGCTTCTGATTAGTCGCAGCAGCTGCAGAAAATGTACAAATGACAGCTTTGTCAGACTCAAAGCATATAGACATAGATTATAACTGTTTCCTGTGAAAATTACTTACGCACCATACGTTATAATTTTCCAAATTGGCTGACTGGATCCAGAGATATTCACAACGTCACAAACTTTACTTCTTTTGTTTAGATAAATGGTCACATCCACAACACAACCTTGATCAATGAATCTATGCGACTGCTAAGTGCTAATCCTAATTATACTGTCACGTGAAAGAATGCACCTACGGGATAAGTAGTATTTTGACTATTCTATATTGCCCACGCAGACGAAGTTGCGGGCAACAGCTAGTAGTAAATAAAAATACACACCTAAAATTCGATCGGTCCTTACTAGCCAGCTCTATCACCAAGTGTCTAGGCTATGTTTTATTACATTAAAAATAAGTTAACTGAGACAAAGTCGTTCTGTCCCAAAACTTTAATATTATGCTTTTAGTAGCTATCCTTTACCCAGAACCCTTATATTACTTTTAAAAGTATTTTAGCGTTGGGACCCTTTTTGTCATCTAGCAAGGTCGTGGGTATAGTAGGTATGTATGATATACGGCAGATTATGTGTGTGACCCTGTCATTCATATAAGCTTGCTTGCATGCTTTTCATATAGTTTATGAAGGACTCTGGAGTATTTTTGTAATACTTAACTTAGTCATATTGATCCCTACTAATATTATAAATGCGAAAGTAACTCTGTCCGTCTCTCTGTTATGCTTTCACGTTTAAACCACTGAACTGATTTTAATAAAATTTTAAGACTTTTCTTTGTTTTAAGACACGAAAGAAGAAGAAGAAGAATAACATTTTGGTACAGAGATAGAGTTGACCTTGAGAAAGAACATAGGATAGTTTTTATCCCGGACTTTTGAAGAATTCTCTTGGAAACGCGATATAACCGAACTCTACGCGGGCGAAAGCGCGCGTGTAAGCTAGTTTTCTATAGAAATACTTCAAGCATATAATAAAACTGTGATGTTCTAACTGCATCTAGCAGATGCTAAAGACTTGATCGATTTTCCTTCTCCGATTCCCATTTGCCTGTTTCTCTTCTGATTTATTTGCCTCTCTTATTTTGATATTAGGCTAATTGTGGGACTTAGTTTTCCTTCGTAGCAATCCCTGTGCCTAAAGAGTCCTATTGTCTTAACGTTTACATTTCGAGGGTAATTGACAAAGAATGCGTGAATTCAATCGAAATATTTCTTCAAACAAATGAGGCGTATTGATTCAATGCGAGTGCTTCCCGGATATTTAATTAAAAAGTTTGTTTTTTCACAAACTTTTGCTCGGTTCGGGATCGAGGGAATGTTTTTGATCTTTGCTCGAATGCCGAGCGTTTGTGGATCATGTTGCTGTTTCAAATTCGTAAAGTTTTGTTGGTCTATGGTATGTTCGGGTAGCGTGTTTGTAGTTTTGAATATCTATAGACTTTGTTCGGTTAGTTAAACAACACTTGTAGGTCTTGGCTCTGGTTGAGTTGACATATCGGTGGTCAGGTATTGGAAGACTTGAGTAGGTCTAATTAGCTATGACATATTCTTACCCATTTGCAAAAGGTACTGTTCTGTAGAATACATTTCCTTCTTTATTTTGTTTTTATCAACAGTCAAAGCGAAAACAGAACCATCGAAAACACTGTCGGTAAAGCGTTAAAGACAATGTGCACAGAAACTCAAAAGTAAACAGTCCTTACATTTTAACCTAGTTTAAACTATCATAAAAAGCTTGCAAGCTTAAACTTTATTAAGAAAAGTCTTCTGTGGCTGTAATAAAAACTCAATAAGCACCAAGTTGCGAGGAGTAAATATGAAAATGATTCTCCTACAAAAGTCATTAAGCGAATTTATATTTTTCGCAACAAAAGTGCTGGCTTTGAGCAAGTTGTCGCTAAGTGCTGTTGGATATAAGTATGCGTTGTTGCTGTTAGTGGGAATACACTTAATGTCATTTGGATATCTTTAACTAGTTTTTTGTTGAAATGTTTATACTTCCTACCTCCTCAACACATTTATCCGGTAACTGGTAACTGGATTGATGTTAGTTGGTTGGGAGACTAAATAGTCTATCCATAACGACTGCCAAAGATGTTCAAATGACAATCCACCAATTTAACGTGCCTTCCAAAACACCGAGGAACTCGTTATAACAAAATGGTCACCCATCCACAGACCGACCGCGCCAAAAGCTGCTTAACCTTTTAGCCGACCGAACTTTAAAGAGTTTAACCATAAAACAATATAAAATACCTCTAGCAAATCATTCCAGCATTTGTTTCTCTGACATCACACAAGAAGAACTCGTTACCAACTCCCACAGTCAGATTACGACTTCTATGTTATGCAAATGGATTTGCTCAGGATATAATTGTGCTCCCCAACTTCCACCGTCTCATTTAAGGGGCATTCAAAAACTTCAGAACTCAATTTCTGAGTTGCAAACAAGTCAAGACGCGGTTTGTCGTTGTGTTTGTTTGTTGATTGTAAATGTTTGTGGGTTTGTGGTGGAAAAATTGTAGGACTCGCATTCGGATTTGTGCAGGAATTAAGTAGTTAGATACTCAACTTTATTTTTTGGCTTGCCTTGCTAGTTTAGGGTTGGTAAGAAGTACAGAACTATATTATTGTAAACTCGTGTCCAAACCACTGGACTTAGCAGTCTATATAACGATGTTTGTTGGGTGCTGGTTTTCGGGTGACATCTATGCAACGATCTACAATCCACCAGTAGTTTCATCTGCGTCCCGGCGGGAAATACTCCGCTCACCCGGATAAAAAATCTATAACCTTCTTCTAGAAGTCTAGATGATTGAGCTGTCCAAAAAGTTTATTTATCACAAATAAGCTGCTGAGATAAGCACGTTCGTCGTTCAAGTAACAAACAAATTCGTCAGCTTTATAACATTAGTGAAGACTGAAGATTCACACTTAGAAACAGTTTAAAACACACCCTAAAAGTTTCAATCAACTGAAAACGCACACAATTACAAAATTACTGTTGATATTTTATAATGAAACACACACACGCGTCCCGTCCGTTAATTACTTGGCTAAACTCATTTCCGACTTCTGTTTGAACGGTGCGTCGGTTAAATAGCACTTGCGTACCAATGTTTGTTTAAACCAGTTGAGAGAATGATTAATTAGAATGATATTAATCATACTTTTAAAATTAATCGTGAATTATCGACTGGTTTAAGAAGTTAGGTGAGTAATCAGCGGGGGTTGTTAATTTTCAAAGTTATTTATTTGGAAAGGATTCTCGTTTAGCTTGTTTAATCTTGGGTTATTTTCGTTAATAAATGGAGTACTTATTATTAGCTGACATTAGAAAGTCGGAAGCCAATTCTATTCTTGTTGCAAAACCGTCTAGCTCATTGCTCAAAACCTGACTGTAGTTTGACGCTGAATCTTGTAAAGGCTGAATTTTAATTCTTCTATAACAATCTATCTATTTTTAAGGCAACAAATTCAAGACAAACAAACAATACCACTGTTTCCGTAAACCCCACTCATTCTATTTACCCCTTAACACCTACAAACTATTTCTAAGTAAGCTTCCTCAAATGTTTCAAATGTACCGTGAAGGTTTTAAGGCACTCTGAACTTTGCTAACTCTTTAGTGCATCTTAAAAGGCGTCTAGTGTTCTCAAACGACCAATTCCGAGTTTAACTGAACCTCGGGACACTAACGTGCTTGAACTTAGAAGATATTTTATTACTGTGTTTGTATTTGTTTGGCCTGTTAAATGTGGAAAGACTTGAATGTAGGATGAGAGTAATGTTGAAGCTTTGAAAGTTGAGGTCTAATTTAAGATTTGATGCTGACTTTGATTTGAGAAGATATGTATATTTGTACAATTATGCATGACAAATTCAATGAAGAAAGAAAAGAGATACAGAACTCTTTATCGCCTTAAAAATACTGTTACAAATAGACGATTTGTGACCAGTCAAAGCACAATAAAGTCTCAATCAACCAGAACGAAATTTTAAATTCTCAAAAACCCCACCTTTAAAATCTTGCCCTACAAATTCAGAGATGCTTCTTTCTTTGAAAGAAAAGAACTGACAAGTGAAGTCGAAAGCGGGGAAGCGACGCTTTACTTACGGACTGTAATCAAAGGCTCTTGTAAGGTCTAAGTGTTCCGCAAGGCTTTATATTTCAATTCGATGACCGACTTGTATGAATTCTAGTTCAGCCTCAGTTTAGAACTTTTCAACACAGGTATGTTTAATACGAACAATTTTAATCAACGTTTTGTGGCTGTTATTTTGAAAATGCTTTGGGCTGTATTGTTCATTAGTTTTAATTGTATTTCGGTTAATTAAACACTGTTTATGACATGTTTGGATATGGACTTTGTTTCTAAAGTTGTGTGTTTATTAATACTCGTATTTGGTATGTGTAACTTTTTGAATTTAATTTTAGATACCTATTACCAGCCTGCCATTGCCATTTATACCAGCACTTTCAGAATGTGCTTTAAATCTAGGATAATTTCATTATTTTTTCGCAAATGCGCTCCAAAAACCATAGAGCCTAGCGAAGGGCATTCGCAATGAAACATGGACGTCGACGAACCAACAATCCAATTTGCCTTTGCTTTGTGAATGTAAATTACAATCACGACTCGCTCAGCGTGTACAGCCGCTGATAAAATTTGATTAACAAATGAGAAATTCTATAACATAATGCAAGCAACAAAGCACACGTTGTTTTAGCGCCAAAATATTCTGAATATAAAGCATTACGCGGGTGAATGGGTCAGACTGTTGCTTTTTATATACGACCTCAGACTGTATGGGTGACCTACCTTTGTGAGAACAGATTTTTACATTCAGCTTCGTAATTTTAGGGTAGCCTTAGTCAACTCTACTTCGAAACCTACTAATGTTAGCCTTTTCATCGTCTGACAGTGTCACATTGTCACCTATTCCACTCTAGCCAGATGAACTTATTGCTCACTTTTATTCCACCACTCAATTCACCCAAAAATATCTGCCAAAGTAAAGCGATCATATCCCTTTCAGCAAACATTCAGCGCAAATTATTGCCTCCAACTTTTCGTTCGCAAATGAGAATTCCCGAAGTCCCAATAAACGTTGGGAAACGAGAATACCTGAGACGGCGCTCATCGAAACACCAGCTGAACTTTGTGATGCGTTCCAGTTTCCTACTGAATGAAGCGAGTTTTTTCGGCGATAGTAAATTGATTTTTGGATTTCGCCATCATAATTTTGCATAATGAGTCGTGTAGAACAGGCTTCGGAATACTGATACTTGCTAAGTTGAAATTCCATATTTTAGATATATCGGACCAAAGAATACATCAAATTCTAAATTCGAAACCCAAAACCGCAACGCATTACAAAAACAATTCACTCGAACATTTTGAGCGTCAGCATGAAATTCATTGACAGCATCGACGCTATTGTCCGCATACCATGAAAGGCACTTCACTCTATTTATATGAACAAAAGCGTCGCCACACTCCTCAGCACTCAAAGGTTCCACTCTTTCGTTTGTTTAAAACGTCTCAGTAACTTGGGCGGTAAACAAAAAGTTTGAGCGGTGCGCCGTTGCCAATACGTATCGAACACTCAACCGTTGACATTGAACTTTTCCCATTAGAACTTTGAAAACGTGAAAATTATTCGGTTTTGAACCACTCTGAATCTCCCCATATGCTTTTTATAAGCACTCAATATGATGTACAGTATGAGTGATTTTATTGGTCGATGTAATGGACGGGTCGCGAAAGTTTGGCTGTTCTGTAACTAATGTTTCGCTTATGGTCCGAAATGGCATTACAAGAGGTATCTGGCCAAATAATGGATGTTTTACGACGAAGGTCGGGCTGTGATTGAGTAGCCAGCAAACACAAACTCAGTTATTCTGTTTGAGGGGGAGTGCTTCTGAGTGTCAACGCTCTAGTGTTGTGAGACAGTCCAAAATAATTGCAGTGTTTTGGTAAACCTTGTTTATGTTTTGTGACCACCTACTATATTTTGGTATTTGTCAGATATCTTGAATCGTGACATTTTTTGTATTTTGCTCTTTACTACCCATTCCTTCTTTTTCTTTAGTGGTTATTTAAAATTCTGTATGTAATTTCATAAAACACGAAACAAGTTTTTACCATCTTCCACAAGGCCAGAAGTTGCTTCATTTATTTCATAAAACATGTTCTTTACTAGATAAAATAACAATTACCCATTAAGTAAACCATACAATTAGCAGCACATCTCAGGCATCAGTCGTACTCGAAATGCAATTACTTCAACATGCACATCCCAGTAGAAATAACTTAATTTAATTGGAAGCGCAATCCTCTGCGACTTGAGATTGCCTTACTTAACATTTATCATAACATGCTTCTATGTCTTGCTTTGTTGCAACACTTGGGGAGTCTTGTTTAACCGGCATTTGTTTTATTGCATTGAGTGTAGTGTGTTCGTTGTTAGCTTTAGCATTACGATGCTTGGCTAATTGAGGTATTGCGTAATAGGAATGATAATGAAAATGGTTGGGTTCGGAAGCATCGTAATGCAATTTAGACGGTGTACTTGTTTTTCATTGTCATTTTCTTATTCACCCTGCAGTTCCTGAGTATACATAGTTACAGATTATCATTTACTTGCCAAGTTTCTCCTATCTGTCCATGTAAATGAATATTGACCACGCTTACATTTAACGACCATGGCGCACCATCAACAGAATTCCCACTATCACCAACATTTCGCCACCACAAAAACCAATAATTGAGTAATAAAAAGAATATAACATTAAAATGTGCTGCGACATTTGGCTGCCCTGCTACGGGCAACAATTGGTAACTGCAACTGCTAACGAATAGTTAAATAAGTTGGCAGCATTAAACGGCATACGCTGACCTGCGGTGACCCTACATTGGCTCTATTCCATATTTTTTGCACATTACCCAACATTACGATGCTTGGCGAAAATTGTACGTGGAACATTGTTCTGGGAATTATCGTGGTTGCTGGAACTGTAAGAAGGAATTTACGGTGTGTGTTGGCCCACTTTAAAAAGTGATTTTCGGAATGTTGTGTGGCTTCTGTCTGGTTTGCGGAATGAATAGGTTTTTCCAATTCGATGGTTTAGCCCATCTATCAAGATAGTACATTTTTAACGGTATGAGCGAAAGTTTCCACGGGGTTAGAAAACCTAGCATGACCAAAAGTATCCCGTTTTGCACGTACAACATAATCACTTTCACATATCCTAATTCGGTTGTTGACCTTAAAATAACTTACAGGCCTACTTATTTTAAGGCCACAGGATTTAGGGATCGAATTCAGCTGGGAAACATCTATGTAAACGTGGGTTTTCAATTATTTCTCGTCATTCATTTTGACGAAGGTTCAAACAGGCGTGTTCACGTCAAAACAACCGTACATTTTATACGGCATAACCGAAAAACATTGAGTGTTATTCCATTCAAATTAGCTATTGTCCTTTTCTGTGAGGGAAATGAGAAAAAAACATGGCTGCCACACAATTTATCATGGTGTGCTTAAACTTGATAAATATTCATGAAAATTTCGTCTTCCATTTATTTAGATTCGTCATGAAAATATTTGTGAAGGTAAGACTGACAACCAGTCTTAAGTAGGGGTATTGGGTTGCCCGGGTATCAAGGTTGAGGAGGTCAGATAGGCAGTCGTTTCTTGTAAAGCACTGGTACTCCTTACCTTCACCAAAACATAGTTCGGAAAAATCTAGGCAGATGATATTAATTTGTGAAGGATACATATAACGTGTATTTACAACAATTAACTTTTTACTTCTCCCACTCTAAAACACTGTTTTGATTAATTTAATTGTGACGAAAATTAAGGGTGACTAATATCATCCCCATTTTGATAGGCCTATTAAATATCAATAACATTTAAATTATGCAACTTTAATCCTTCAAGTACTCCCCTCAAGTATTTAGTTCCTTAGGGGTCCAACCTCAATTTCGCTAACCAATTTATTTTGACAAACAAACAAACAGGCAAATGACGAAGATGCAACTGACAGTAGGTAATTATAATCACACAAAATGGGGTGTCATTAACCAACTTACATTGCAGTTGTTTTTCAAACAAAATGAACTAAAAATGCGATTTACAGCTGCATATTTATGTTTGTCATGTTGTCGACCCGTAGATTTTTTCATCTAAACTTTTGACAGTTAATTTACATTTTTAAGGTACATACATGAAAGGTTTTCACACGAGTGCAATCAATGTTGGCTGTTTTGATTTCATTGAAATATTTTTGCGTTGTTTGTTTCAGTTTTTTTGTAATAGCAATATTACACGTTTAGCAGTATTACGTATTTGCAATAGCAAGTCATTGTCATTACTCTGTATTTGAACATTGTAAACTTGCCACTACGCAAGTCTCTTGATTAATTTATACATGTAGAACCCCTTCCAATGACAAGACTTTACAAATGCTGGCCAAAAAGACTCCCTAATTTCCGCGCCCATAAATCTGCGAATCCAAATTTAAAATTTGACGGTTATCAAAACGCTTACATAAGAGCAATTAGGGCAACCAAACTTCAAACGTTGCCAAACACCATCCAATAGGACTCGCCAAAATTCCATAACAAGCATATACCATAATTATAGTACGTTAACTGTGTGTCCCCTTAAAACAGAACTTATTAAATTAAACAGTGCTCCTTGAGTTTCCTAGGGGCTCTTATCTCGGTGCCGGCTCCGAGGCCATTAAAACTTGGACCACCCCACTAACTGTGACACAACACTAATTGGTTAGAGAAACCACTTTGTGATAAATTAAAAATTATTATCAACTCCCCAGCCAAGCAAAAGTGTAGTTTTAGACCTGAGTTTGGATTTCTATGTGAAGAAACTGTGATTATTAAAAACGATAGCAGAAAGCTATCGTTTTTAATAATCACAGTTTCTTGTTAACGACATTTTAGGGGCCTTTCTAATTAATTTGCGAATTTCGCCAGATAGTGTTAGCTGGGAACCCAATTTATTCACACATCTGCGTAACGCAAATTCCATTAGGTTTCCAATAACGATTACGAGGAATTCTGCTAAATAAATCAACAGTTAACAGGCTTCATTAATTAATGAGAAATGTTAATTTGATGTATGATATAGCATGATTATAATTAGTATTTTCAGTAATTTAATCATTTCAGTAATTACTTATACTAAAATAAACCACCCTTGAAATCTATCGCTTAGATTTTAATTACGTTAATTAAGCTTAAAATAATAATCTGCCCACGTTGCCAAAACACTGTAAAATTCAAAACTTCCATTAGATACAAAGTACACGCTCGCTAATAACGTACCTAATGGTAATAACTTGTAAAATCCGGTTCAGACTGGTTTAGACTGGTTCAGTCTAGATTGGCCCGAGTCCCGCCTCGGGCGCCAAGTAATGCTCAACTCTAACTACAATGAACCGTTTAGACTGCTTTGCTCCTATTGTTGCTTACGTGACGAGCTTGGCTGATGTTTAGGATTACCTAACTATTTATCTATAAGAATTTAACTTAAAGGTCAATGTAAGATTAGGTATCATCGTTGTCTCACCATCATGGCAGCAAAATTTTATTGAAGCCATTTCTCATACAGGGAAACAATTACCTTTAATTAATGCTTATCTCATACTTTAAAATATGTTCCATGTTAACAAAAAATAAGCCACATTGGAAAGAAATTGCCTACTCTAACGCAATCTGATACACCAATAAAATCTCACTACTGTCCTATCCTCAACTACCCTGCAATCACTCTGAAAGTTTTCATATTTCGGATGCCCGTTAGCCATGAAACATAGCCTGCCAAGCGTGGTGTCAAAAGTTATGCCCCCAAACTTGGCCGATACGAAAGCGTAATAATGAAACTCTGTAGAGACGAAACTGACACTTTTACCCCTCCCTCCCCCCAATTCTTATTTCCTATCTGACAATCAAAGTGACAGATGTCAACTTTCCAGACACCAATTTACGTTTTTCGCTTTAAGAAAATATACGGTAACAAAAACGTATCTAGAATTATTTTTTCTCTTACTTGAATATTTTATTTTCGCGATATAAGTTTGGTTGGTGCCTTGTTATACAAAATCTTATTAACCTATGTGTCGTTCTGAAGGCTAGCAAAATAAAAAATAAATATGTGTTGATAAGATACGTTTACGCTAACATTATTGATATTGCTTTCGCACATGTTTTGCCTTTGATAGTGGTGACATAACTTATTCAGTATTCTCCAATAAGCATAGGCAGAGATAAGAAAAATTAAGAATCTATTTTTAATTTCGACTTCTAAATTGGTTTATAATTGCTGCTTAAGATAAATTACCAAATTGTAATCATAAGTAATTAAAATTTCGCTGAAGCTTTATAAAAATAATGACTTCGTAATATAAATTCTGAAGTTTCGAGATGTTCTAATCGTCTTGCTTATTAAACTTTCGTCAGCGGAATTAATATTTAAAAAATGTTTTCAATGGCGGCTACAAGATGAAAAGACTCGTATCTCTACTCATTATGTATGTTCAAACTTTTTGATAAACATGTTTCAATTTTAATCAGAATTTTCTTCACATTCGTGGAACTCTAGGAGCTAGAAGGTAAGACGAACTCCTAACTAATTTAAAATATGCGAAAAAATTCTAGCCGGCGAATGCTTGCCGAGCGTATTTACAAGAAAAAAAGCGACGAAATATTCTGTTTATTAAATCTTTCAAGGAAACTGACCTGATCAAGAATTCTGAAGGGAAAGTATGATTAATTTATTCCTTACAGTGTAAGGACCGGGGCCCCGATGAATCTTTTAAAGAGTAATGTCCATTCGACCTTCGCCTATCCTTTTGCTTTCGCTGTATTTTTCCTCTGTTATGACAAATGTTCAATTTAGAACTCACTCATTCATTTAGTTCTAAATTAAGAGTGATATGTTTTCTTTGAATTTCACAAAGTGTTATTTTGTGTTTGTGAGATATTCTAAATTGGGAAGCAAAAGCCACTAAACAAGAGTTGAAGCGAAAGCTGATGTTGTAACCTCCAAATAGTTCACGAACTTCAATAGAGTGGTAACCACTGGATATTGATACCTTGTTGCTGCTACCAAATTGTGGTCCTTTTACATACATTGCAGGTTTCAGGCAAACATAAAATTATCATTAAATCCACTGCCCTCTGGAGCCTGTAAAACAACAAACTTCGTAAATATGCAACATTGGAACATCGTCAGAATTTCGTTAATCACTCCGCTCGAACATTGCACATTTCGAGCACTTATAAGCATTAACAATGGCTCGAAACTTTCCTCATTATTTGGTGCGTTCCCCACGATTTACCACGCTTTTCCGCTTACTGCAACATTCATGAATAACCACTCAGAAATTCGCCAACTGAACTCTGCGCTAATTCAGTGCAGACATTAGTAAACAAAGCTGCAGACTTGCAGGTGACATACGATTCTAGATCTTAAGACGTTGAAATAGGGACTGTCGTCGCACATAAATTTTGGATCGCAAGAACTCGCTACGGCAAGGATATAAACAATTTGGATGGAGCCGCGAAGGAAGCGAATTCCAAAAGCAAATTGAAAAGTATTTGGACTTTTAAGTTATGAGGAACTTAGCTTTACAAGTATAACAAGTGGGTTCATTAACGTTTGTTTTAAATTATGGATAATATAAAATTATTTGCGTTGGAGCGGAATTTTATGCAGTGCAAAATTCGTGTCATCGTGACCAAGAAACCGTCAAATATTTTAATTGAATAATAAATCTATGTTTATTTAACAACTGCAATTAATTTATGGTTAACATAATGTTGACAAATTTAATTAACTGTATAATTGACGCGGTTAACCTATTTTTGTTAATGTCGTTTTATACATATAATGTATCGTGCTCGTGGTTAGCAGTCCTGGCGGCCTTTTAGCGGTTGGTGATGAACTAATGATTGATGACATTAATGTAATGCAAATAACGTCATTGCGTTCCAATTTACTTAGTTCTAAATGCCAATACTAATATACTGGTTTTGACAGCGTTTATTTTACAGTTAAAATTCCAAAATACCTAATAATATTACTGCTTATTTTTACTAGGGGCATACCAAATACAATTTAAAAACATGCTAAAACATGTCAAAAAGACAGCAACATAACCAATCAGAAGCCTTCATAAAAAATGGGCGTGGCCAAGGTCTCTTAATCCGCCATCCCGCGGTTCTCATGGCCCGTATTTTAGTGCGGTAAGTGACGTCGACAGCAGAGCCCCGCCAAGGAGATTTACAGGTCTTGCTGACTGTAAATGAATTCACCTAGTGCCACTCACTCTGTTTTCTGCAGCTCCATGTAGTACTTGCTCCTTCATTGTTAATGACGTGATGAATTTGTACTACTGTTTTTTTTTTTTGTTAAGGATTCACCTTTCGAGTCTCATTTTTTTTTTGATTCTCTAAAAATGTGGGTAAGGTGTTGAAGACAAGCTAGATACCGCAGTCGATTAGGTGGCATTAAGCGTAGTCTGCAGGACTGTTCAATACCACTGAGCAACAAATGATAGCAAAGAAATATTAATTTATCAATACAAATATTAACATCATTATCTCATATTTAAAATCAATAAGTAAATTCTATTATCTTTCAGTCATCGTGCCAAATCAATTTTCAAAGATTTTACCATCTATATTTAAATACTTATAAATCGAATCAAGATAATAATGTACTCATTAATTTTCTATTGTTTCAGGTACGTGGGTGTGACAAAGATGGCCGCCGAAGTATAATTAAAAGCTAACAATGCAAGTTTTCTTAACGTTTATCAATTTCAATGGAGTTTTAGTCGGGAAATGCTCGATGGTAATCTTGTAACTAACTACCTTTTGAGACTTAAAAGTCTGTGATTTTTAATAATGCTGTAAGAATAAAATTTGATCATTTACAAATAAGTCGTGGTGGCCTATTGGTTAAAACATCAGACTTTCAAACAGACAGAGAGGTTTGTGGGTTCGATTTCAGGACCTAATAACTTGACACCAGTGACTAAAGATGAAAGAAACAACTTGAGGTCACCTGGAATAGCATAGCATCCACCTTGAGTCACCTCAATCCTTCTCCATATGAGAACAGGCGTGTGCAATGTGAGACAGTAAAAACACACATAATGAACTACATGAACACATAATTACTCCCCACTTCTATAGTCATCACGCTAATATACGTAGGTACAAAACTAACGAGTCAAAAATCGCGCATCCCAGCGGCCATTTTGTTGTAGGTACAAAACGTGTCATGAATATGCAACGTATGTAACGATGCAACAAAGATCTGGCTGTCGCCAACGCAACGCTTATCTAACTATTTTGGTTGAAAAATGCATGCAAATGCAATTTTATACTTATGTTATGATACTTTTTGTTTTAAAATTGGCGTGTAAAAATGGGAAAGGGATTTTTATCAGCCATCTATTGTCCTAACAAATGTTAGTACATGGTATATCACACTTTAGTTATGTGTTAGTGTGTTATTTCGCATTAATAATAGTAAGTAACAATTTTCATTAACAAAAACTCGAAAAAAAATCGTTCAGCTGTTATTTAAAGCGTGTTTTCAATCTTAAATAATAGTGACTTTTCATTGACACACAGGATTTTTAAGTTAAAATTGCAAAACCCAATAACTTTACATTGTAATATGTGAGTTCCGTCTTTAAAGGCCGCAGATTATAAAGGATTTATTTGTAGGATTAACCTGTAGCGGTTGGTTTTTAAAATGGATTATATGGATAGAAAAAATACCATTAAAATACACAAAGACAGTAATTTACTAACGTAATCAGAATTATTCCTTTTGCTGATTCTATTGTTTCAGACACAGACTAAAAACAAAGTACTTTTACTTTACCCTGAACATTATGCAACAGCCTACCGTCACCAGTTTACCCTGCGTTCTTTGCGAACTTCTATACGCACCCAGTTAGAACGTAGCTTATAGACATCGTCGTTATCTAAGACTGAAATAATTTTTCTAATCGGTCCGGGGGTTTGTAATATTAGCACGTTCAAACTTACAAACAAGATTTTCAGGTTTATAATATGTTATAATGGATAAACTGTACCCACACATCCACACTGAAACTTATTCGTAGTCCGGGTCTTGAAATAAAACTTCAAGGTGAGAAGTAGTAAAAGTGTTCGGCACCAGACGGGTTGCTTCAAATGTTCTGAAGAATTCACTAAAGCTGCCACCAGATGCAGTCAAGTCTAGCACGTAGAGACCAGCTGTAATTCTGTGTATGAAACTTACATGTGAAGTCAGGGGATGTAAACCGTTGGTATACTTTATAAATCTGACTTTTCAAAAACTTAAACTGTGAAGTCGAATGACTAACAAAAATGTGTCATTTAATCTCGAGACTATCTTTATGATTTCAAAATATTTTTGTTGTTTAAAAAATCCAGAATCGGGAACGTAGTAAAATACGTTAAATGCCTACCCATGTACATATTCATTTTATTAATAGGCATACCTTTACAAGTCCATTTACCAATACAAAACAAGAACGCACCTAACATGTTTGCTCGTCCGTTATCAAAATATTTCATGGCGATCATAAAAGAGGGATTAATTAAAATGAATATTTTCACAAAAGCCCTCCAACCGAGCGGGTTAGGGGCTCTATAACGCAGTATGTACGTAGAATATAGAGCGCCAATCGCTGGGAACAATTTGATTGAAAGTTTAATACCTTGTCGACCACGACTGGTTTTCAATTTTGAAGTATTGACTTTTTATATGCAGGGGGAGGGGTCGGTTGAAACGCGTGTTGGTTGAAACACTGGTTTATGATTTGCGGACTTTTTTAGTGGTAGCGGCGGCCATTTTGGTAAACATAAACGGAGTGATAGCAATCAAATATTAAAAGTTATGTTTGATTTTTTATTGTAACAGTCTGTGGGATTTTACGTAAATTGTGTTAGGTATCGTGTAAACGAGCTCTTATTTCATTTAGAGTTCAATCACAACTTTATTGCAATAACAAGTGTACCCATCTTTTAATAAATACACGAACTGGAGAAAAATATATCATGATGTGGTAATTATTATCTCAAATGGAAATCTTATACCTAAGTTCGAATTGATAAGGTGGGACATATAACAAAGATAAACAATTACACAATTAATTAATTACAATGCACAACAATTGAATATCTGCTAATGCAATCATTTGTTCGGCTATTAGCAAACAAGTGAGCTGTGTGATTCATCTGAGCATTATAACAATTAATTGATGCATAATTATTATGGATTAGTTGGACGTTGGACGAAATTATAGCTGTGCTGGATCGGGGCACAGCTGTGATATGAAAACCCCGATACCATGAGAAAAAAGATCGAATCGAGTACGAATTGAACGCCCTAATCTCAAGTACTAATAGACTGATTAAAAAAAAAGAAAAACAATTTATTTCTGTTAGATAGCTGATATGCAGGAAAAGCTTTTATCCAGTGGTGGGACGCGCGTTAAACCGCTAATGGAAACCAGTACCAAATAAAAAAACTAATTTTATTTCCTCATCCACCGTTCCAATTTTTTTCAGCCAAAATATCGCGCAAAAAGTCTGCCGTCACATAAAAGGCCCACTTTTAAACTGTGTTTACTGACTCGTCCAAAATCAGTCGACCATAGCGTTTAGTGAATCTCCTGCAACCAACCTGCAAAGGCCAATAAATCTATATTTCAATAACCAAAAAAAAAACGAAATCAGAATCGCATACAGCATAGAAAAAGCGATACCTCCCGGATATACGGAGCCATTGAATAGTCTATGAAGTTCGATCATGGAGTAAGAAAAGATGAGCGGAGATGCAAATAGGTCAGGCGCTTTCTTCTGGGTTAAATTCGTGCGTTGGACATGATCAGAACGAACAGTTACGAGGGAACTAAGGAGGCTTTCGGGTTCTTTGTGGCCTGTCAACGATTTTTGGTATTATAAAAATGGTCAGGTCCAAAGAAGGCGTGTAAGGGCGAAAACAGTAACATCCCTCGACCCCGCGCACCCCGTATTTTGGCGTGCTGGCACCTCCGCTTGTCATTTTGTACTCCATGAAGTTCGATCCACTGTGGTAGTCAGTTCGTTAGGCGCGGAATTTTCAGTTCTGACTTTTTAGCCGCTCAATTGCTAAATTATACACCAGCAGATCGGTAGTGCTGGATTTCTTTGAATGCGTTTGGGTAGAATTTGCGGTATGATGTGTTTAGCGCTTTATTTAAATTTTTGCTTTGTGGAAGATTGGTTATAGTTGTAAAAGCGCGCTTCGATAGATTCTTGTGTTAACTTGTTAAATTATAATACTTAAATAATTCATTAGTTATCTAATGCTTGTTTGTTCGTTTTGTGAAAAGAATCGCTTACGCTTATAACATAAAATCATAAAGACACATTAAACCATCCCCTTCTCAACGTTCCTCAATAAATGCCTTTCAAAAACTTCAAAAGTTTAAACTTCCGAATTCACTTGAGGAGCATTAATTAATCATTTTTAATCCAAATAGTTGAGCGAAGTTGTGAGCGCTGAGCGTGGTGGCATTTTGCAGCATTCCTTAGACCTGCATATGATCGTACTTCGCTCTATTGAAGGAGTTTTTCCGCCCATAAAACTTTATCCCATTAGAGCAGGTAAGGAATGCCTCAAGTTAAGAGCGACAGAAATAGCGGCGCTTATAGATACATATGTAGGTTGAAACATAGAGATATGTTCCATCTAAATCTTATCTTTCTATAACTTTATTATTAACCACTTTAGTTGAAATAATTAAAGGAACACAACCTTTACACAAGCTACCAATTTCTGCTTACAGCAAAATCCACACTAAAAAACCGATCGTCTGTTTAAAATTCCGGAAAATGACAATATAATCTTACATTGACTATCATAGCTTTTGCATCTATTTTCCCATGTTAGTAATCATCCGAGATCGCTACAGGTCCTAACTTAAACATAACCCTAAAGCGCTTAGTGGGCGCCGAGGCTTACTTTAATTAAAAATACCTACGAAGGAGGTGGCGACCAACTTCATTTGCTGCTGCGATTAATTGAACTGGAATAAAGTCTTCCAGGAGCCTGATAGTTCTCCTTTGTGCAGGTGTAGGAACATCGTTCCTTTGTTTTCGCTACGGAGATAAATTAGGCTTTTGAGAGGTCCTACTGAAACTGCAAATGGGTGATTTTTAATCTCCCTTTTACATTAGTACCTGGCTTGATGTCTCTTCTGTTTTTTGCTCAGTCTTTGACGTATGTCATTTTTTGAGGGGACCTGTTGATTATGCTGTCGTTTAGTACACAGGTGGTTATTATGTACTAAACGTAAAGTATGAATAAATGAGACATTTTTTTGGCTTTTTTTAGGGAATGAGAGTAAAGTTTTGCTTTATGAGATCGTGTCGTTTTGGTCGTGGGTTTTTTAGGCTGTATGATTAAAGGTGGATGTATGAAGGTTGAACTGGTATACATCATTAAAATGGAGCTTTATCTACATTCAATTGGTAAATGTATTTCTTTATTATTTAGTTGATTTTGAGTGATAAACACTTATATATTCGTTCATTCAAATCAAAACTAAGTTCGTATGTATCCTACGTTTATTCTCGTAAAATATTATACACTAAGCACAGTATTAATATTTAGCAGAAAATTCTCAGAATTGAACAAACGTGACTGTAGTCGCCATATTGTTCTCATACGTGCAACCTAACTGGATTTAATTAAACTTGCTTTTGTTTAACTAACTTGTGGGTAGCATGGTTAAAATTTAAATGTTTTCACTATTGTCCTGCATAATGCTGTAACTTTATCAAGTGCTGTATTTATGGAACTTCGGTATTTGTTGGGTAATCTTTACTAATATTGTAAAGCAGAACAGTTTGTTTGAACGAGCTAATCGCTTCTCCTTCTTCTAGTGTCTCGACAGACTCTGTTTTTAGTTACCTGTTCTTCCACTTTCCTTCACTTTATCCACTCTATCCTGGACATCTTCTTCGAGGTCCCAGCTTTCCATATCTTTTTCATCGTAATCACAGATTTTTTTTTTAATGGGATATCATCAAATCGCGCTATGGGTGCAGCATGAGGGAGTGTCAGACTCTTACTAACTAAAACTCATCATATTCCTTCTTAAGCCCTTTATGTACCAGGGCCACGGTTACTCTTTTGAACAATCCCACATCCTTGAATGCCTTGGCTTGAATGCCACGTCATAAGTTGTTACCTATTTCTAACATGGACTGAAAAATATGAAAAAAGCTGTCTCGTCACTAACCTTATATACTTTGATTAAGCCTATAAAAGGCAATTAGAAACTTTAGCCTAAAATTCTAAATACCAAAGTTCATTCACTGTGACGTCTAGACGAATCTTTTACAAGTTTATTTGAACGATTTCTATAACAAGTTAAATTCAGTAACAAAATAGCTTAAAATTTTATTTGGGTTAACAAATTAAACTGTTTTGCGGTATAGAGATAAAATTAAACGAGTTAGTTTTATAAAAGTTTGTGTATTTTTGGTTTAATCCAGTTTTATGGGTAACTTTATTTATTTTTGGAATTTTATAATTGAAATGCGTTAGTATTCTGCATATATTTTCTACAATTTTCTATATTCAGGTAAAAAAGTCCATTAGTCGACCATACTATTTTGTTTTTTTAAGAGAAGTATTCTTTCTTTTCAAATAGGCCAACTGTGTTGATTTTTCTAGAAGCGTATCCGTAGGGAGCTAGATCTTGTTAAACTTTTTTTTACGTACAAACGTATTCCTTTGCAAATATCTATATACTGTTTCAAGGAAACGAATAGAAAGTTAGGAAACACGAGGTTCCACGTAGGACGTTTTTAATCTGATAAAATATAAGGTAACTAACCTACTCAAATACAAAACACCTGCACGTGATTATATGGCGGTAAATACCAACAGTAATAAATAAGGAAGATTATTTTCAAAACTGAGGTACAACAAAACTTATCAAGAATAGATACGCATTTTGGTACTCCCAAGTAAGACCTCTTTCACACAACCCAAAGAGTCTTACAAAAGGCTCACCAATACCTGAAAAACTTAATACGGTGAAAAATGTACATTTTGACCGCAAAACACGCAAACAGCTGCCCAAAGCGCAGCTGACACGAGCGTGCTTCGCTTTTTCCACGAACGTGACTCGGCCGGACTATTTTCAAATCGGCAGTCCCTTCTGTTGATTTTTCTTGAAACACTCGGAACATTGTCGAGTGCAGTCTGTCCACTTCATGGAGAACAAAATAACTAGCGGAGGTGACATAACGGAAAATCGCCTAAGAGAATAGCGCGCCAAAATTCGGGTGTGCGTCTTCTCCCTTATACGCCTTCCTTGGACCCGGCCATTTTCTGTAATACCAACATTCGTTGACTAATATCTCAAATAACGAACGCCTCGTTAGTTCACTCGGTAACTGATAGCTTAGAGGTCATGCCCATTGTGCCTATTTGATCTAGAAGAAGGCGCCTGACCTGTCTGCATTATGGCATCTCCGCTCATCTTTCCTTACTCCGTAGTCCACCCCGTGACGTCTAAATAAAACCGTATTTTTAGTGCAGAATGGAATTTTAGGAATGCTGAAAGCTGACTGTGTCTTCTAAAGGTATTTGAGAGGGGATTTTACGTGTTTCAATGGAAAAGTTGGTCAGTGTCTATCTTTTTGGCTTGGACGTGACGGTATGGAAATTGTGGTTTGAGAGAAAATGAGAAGCATTGTAGTTTTTAATAATATTCTTTGAACAGACACGTGTATAGTGAAGCTAGCACGTAATGTAATAAATGACGAAGATATGGTCCCTAATAGAGATAAGCCATTTAGATACAGATACAGCAGCTGTCGATCCAATTAAGGCCGTTAATTATATTCTCTAAATGTATTTAGCATTCAATGATAATAATTTATTCAATGCCCGTACAGCAGCAGCAATGGGATTTGTATGTGTTGATGTAGTTAATATAATAGTGACATAATTGGGAACCAATTCAGGGAATTAGTGGTGTAATGGAGTTAACGGATTAGCTGTTCGATAATTACAGAGCAATACGTTTGTGTTTAACGATATTTTGCTTGTGATGTCATTAGTGTCACGGATCAGAGATTGGAGAGCATCTATTCTGCATGGACGTAAAGTTTTTTTTTACAAAAATACAAGCAAATGTAAATAATAATTTTGCAGAATAATGTCAGAATATATCGTATCTCAGTCTTGAAAAATTGTACGAACATGTAGATAATAATTGAAAAAAGTTGCAACAACAAATATACAGGCTAACGGCCAGTTTCTTCATCAAACAAAAAAAGTAAAAGTCACGGTCAAATTCGTTTTTTCAAGGCCAAAGTGACAGCAAAACTAATAGGAAAAGCTAATTTGACCGTTACTTTTACTTTAGACTACTTTGATTTTTACTTTTGATGAAGAAATTGGCTGTTAATCATTAATTTTTTTGCCGTTAAAGTTATCATCAAATGCAATAGTTGTGTCAGCGAATTTTGTATATCTCTGATTTGGACATTTTAGATAGGTTACATAGTTCTTACCTATATTAAAGATCGACATATCTTCTGACTTTACTGCTAAGCTAACGATCATTTCAGAAAGACATTCATATGAGAGCTTCTCTATATTCCATGTTACCTGCACATTAAGGTTTACAAATGTGTAGTCTACACATCGATACTGCTCACAGAATATAAATAAGCCAACTGATACATGCGTATTTCTTCTAAACTAGGGACGTTAGTTGTAAGTGCGTGCTCGGGGATGCAAAGATAAGGCTTAAGACCGCACCGCGGATTTTTTGATTTTAGATAGCTCCGCCCACTACACTTCCGCGTCTATCGCGCGTCGCGCAAGCTATACTCTTCACTCAATGTGTACAATTTGAATTTCGCGCCAATCGCACACGCCGAGGTCAGCGCGGGGTCAGGAGAACCGAACAGGGAACATAAGGAGCCGCAACTTACCTAACTTTTTTTTTTTTTGATCGGTTTTTTTTTGTTGTACTTACAAAAATTATTTGTAATTAAAATTTTTTATGAAGAGTAATATGATAATTTGGACGCGTATGGTTGTGTGTATGTATGTGTGGTGTGTCGTGTATGTGTGTTTGTATATCCAGAACGGAAGAATCGATATGAATTTAGGTTTTTTTGTTTGAAATGAAAATGGAGTGTTCCTAGCTTTATTTGGTGAATATCGGCCCAAGATGGCCGCCGCCACAAAATGGCGAATAACATATTTTTTTTTACAATTCCTTCAGTATGGGTATCAAATGAAAGGGCTTGATTAGTAGAATTATGTATAATATTATTTCAAGTCCAAGATAGCCACCGCCAGAAAATGCTGAATTGCATTGTTTTTTTATAGCTCTCTCAATACGGGTATCAAATGAAAGGGTTTGACCAGTGTTAAATAATTTATACTAATGTTATAAAGAGGGAAGATTTGATTGTTTGTTTCTGTGGATTGTATAAGCTCTGAAACTGCTGAACTGATTTGATTTGCTTTCACAATTAGAGATTTACACTATCCCTAGTGAATGTAGGCCATATTTTATCCGGGCACAGGAAGAAGTTCCCCGGGAATGCGGCTAAAATCGCGTTAAACAGCTAGTAAAAATTAAGTGGTTTAGGAATAAAAACGTCGCAGATCTTGTGTATTGAACATTAAAAAAATGTATGTAGTGAAGTGTAAGGTATCAAAGAAGTAATGAAGCTAAGTAATTCATTTTCAAACATATTTATTAAAACTGAAATGTAAATAATAATATAATGTAAAAAAAAAAGAATTTATAGTATAACGCGGTCTCCATAGATTTTTTGTTCTCTTACGTAGTATAGTAAGTTGAACTCAGTCTTGCGCGCGGCCTTTGTGTGGGTAACCCTTGTACATATACAGTGACTTTGTGTGCGTGACAAGAGGTACAGTCGGGTACAAATACAGTTATTTAGGGGTTACGGCTGTTTAAGGAAAAACAGTTATTACGTAATTTAATGTTTATTTATCTGTGTAAATATCTATTGAAATTATTAAGTTAGTTTTTGATTTGTTTAATACCCAATAAAAATGTTTATTTATTTATAATGATTCTGAATCGCTACTTGAAAAATACCCCGAGCTAGAAAATATGTAAGGAGTATTTAATTCATCTTAGATATTTCACGTCATTTATTTCTTAGATACTGTCAATGTCAATTTGAAAAAACTTATGAGAAAATAATGAAAAACTGTAAGATGTAATAATAAAAAGCTTGAATGTTGTTTCATTTTTTGAAACGCTACCTGACTCCTTAAACATTTTCTCCGTAAAGAACTAGACATTTTTGTAAACGACTGTACCCATAACAAAAAGCGATAAGAACACGTCATGCTCGGACGACGTCACTGTCACACGAACGAAAGTTGTATATTTACAAGCCGACGCACACATAGGGCCGCTCGCAAATCTGAGTTATCGTCACAAATTATTATACCTACGGCCGGAGCGACAACATGCACCGACGAGGGCTATCGCCGGACTGGCTAGTCTCCGTACGCATTGTGTATCAATCGCTAGAGCACTGACATAAGGTTCAGAATTGCGTAGCGTCTACCATGATCGCGGCCGCTCAAAAAATGCAATATCTTAAAACTTTAATTAAAAATGTTTGGTAATAGTTATGGAAAAATGCCTTTGACAAAACCTTAATATTGATGTTAAGAATATATTAGAGTAATTTTGAAATATAAAGATAGTGTAACTTCCTTGTAATTTCAAAAGTAGTACTTTTTTAGACGTGTTTTCGGAATTAATTATGATCGAGTAAAATTATCAGTATCGTGTTTTCGTTCTGGCAGAATCTAGATAAAGATATCAATTTACCTATATCAAAATTTCAGATCCATTGGTAAGCTGGTAGTCCTATAATTTGGCATGGCAAACGGCTATCAAAATCACGGTGGCGTCTTAAGTATTTATAAATTGTACCATTATTTATTACATTAAAAAGTGTGACATTGGGCCGGGGCTCCATACATTTTGGCACATCTTTAATTTTGGATGGAAACGGTAGAAAAATTCACAAAAACTATGTTTCCGCCCGGGATCGAACCGGGGGCCTTCTGCGTGTTAGGCAGATGTGATAACCGCTACACCACGGAAAAGATACATAGGTGTATAAAATTTTGTATCATTATCAACAACTCTCAAGTCCGATTCGCACTTGGCCTGTTTTTATTTTACGGTTTGATTGAACCCCCCACAATAAATTTTCTTTTTATCAAAATCGTTATCATCAATAAATTAATTTGCATAAATTAAAGATAAAATATCTTTATTAGATACTTACTTAAAATCTTAATATTATCTGTGTTTATTAGATACAAATCTTTACCTATGGACAGCAAGGTCGCATAGGTACTAATACATAGATATTGTCATTATGATTCAGCCAGGGTGATAAAAATTATCTCTTTAGGCTTTATAAATAACTTTAGTGCTTAATCGGTAGCTATCGTACTATTGGTTTGGTTATCTATCTTTTTTTTTAACGACGTCAAAAATCATCAAATGATCCCGCTGTGAGTTAGCAGCGGTGAGGGAGTGTCAGACTCTTACTGACTAAAAACCGTCGTATGTGTAGGCCTTTTATGTACCAGGGCCGCGGTAACTCTTTCGAACGACCCCGCAGCCCCAACAGACCATGGCCCTGCTGGGCCGCTTGGTTGTCTATCCTATCTTAACATAAGAAAGTGGAAAATAGTTTTTGTTTGTCGAACGTCTCCGAAACTCCTGAACCGATTTGAAAAATTCTTTCACTGTTGGAAAGCCACACTGGTTATTTGTTATTGTTTCTGTTACCAGTTAACATACATATGGGTATACTCATTGTTATTTTCTCTTTTTTTTTTCAATTTCTCGTCTGTACCATCATTAATATTCCAAAGCAAATCTCTCTAAAGCAGTCAATTTCTTGAAATGTTAGCTACAATTGCCTCCACTTTACTCTGTAGTCAGTAATCCTGTCACGTACAAGCCAACTCACCTCGTTATCTATTTCTCTCTTTTTTTTGTCGGCTAAAACGAATTTGCCGAATCCACAATTCCCATTGAACTGTTTTTAAAGGCATATATTTTAGACACCTACCTATTTACTGGCGTATATTTTAATCCGCTGCATTTTTTTTATTTTTGCTTGTATGTACAATGGCAATCAGTTTTTCATGGAAACTGTTAGTGAGAATCAAATTTTTCGATAAGCTTTTTTCCTTCTAGCACATATGGCTAAAATAAATGGCGTGAATCACTTTGTGCGTATTCAGCGGTAAGTCGTGTATTGATGGGAATATATTAGAGTCTAATATATTAGACAAACTATAAGTATATCTTGGACACCAATGACTGTGTTTCGGATGGCACGTTAAACTGTAGGTCCCGGCTGTCATTAAACATTCTTGGCAGTCGTTACGGTTAGTCAGAAGCCAGTAAGTCTGATACCAGTTTATTATAAGTGTAGGCCACATATTCTGTTTTACTCGTAGGTTCTTTTACAATAAGAGCATTCATTTATTCTGTAATTAATCTGACTTGTACTGTACTGATGTTTTAATATGTTTCTAGAATACGCGTGTTATCTCACGCCAAAGAGAGGAATTTTATGTTTCTTCTATCAACTTTGTTTTATATTTTTATTTTCTCGAGACAGCATTACCCCTTTTCTTGCAGTTTCCTTCTTCAAATACTTTCACCTTGGAATTTCTTATTGTTAAATAAAATAAGTTTAAAGTGGACTTCTTAACGAAGGTACGGCAAAGGGAATTCTTGACGACAAAAAAAGATAGATTTTTTTTCTTGAAACTCACTCCTGTGATGAAATGGCAACTAAGAAGCTGTTTCAATAATAAACTGTTGTTTTTCAGATTTTTCTCTAAAACCAGTTAACTCCTCGAAGTTGAAAATTATACTTTTTCAAAGTATTTTTTATAGACACATTCAAGTAATTTTTTTTCACCCGTTTCATGAGGAAACCACTTCCGCAACCAGATAAAAGTGACTTTCGCCTTCATAACATTGTATTTGGGTGATTTGATTATATCCAATTTCACATAAAAAACTGAAACATTAACAACTCTTACTCTTAATTACTAAATAATAAATTATGACATCTGTAACTTACCATTGATAAAGCATTACACTTAAAATACTTGGTCTAAGAGGATTATACCTAGACGTTCAGTCGGTATTCAGCACAGAGTTAGCCAAAAGGCAATGTCTAGGCATTCATCTAGCATTCCTGGCATAACTAGGAATATTACGTGGTAGTTCCTGCTGTGAGACATAGCTTGAGGTCCGATAGTTGTCGTTTATACCTAAGACTTTAGGGCTATCGAGATATTTTAATATCAATTAAGTAGGTACCTAATTAATAAGTGACTGGCTATAAGTATGTGAAAAAAAACATTAAATAATCGCTAGGTAGCTAAAAACTTACCTACTTACATAAATGAAATTAATTTCTTCAGATATTACACACAATTTGACACACAATAAAAATCAAAGGATGAATTTAAATTTATTGGATTGATTATTCCTTGTGCTTATAACTTAAGGTTGTCTAAAACTCTTATATAATTTACCAATACAATCCATTGAGCTAATAGAAAACAAAATAACAGACTACAACAGCCTTAACAGAAACTGAATAATTTTTATCAGTATTTAGCGTTTGAAAACAATAGCTAGTCCGTAGAGAATTAACGGAGATGGGATTTCAGTAAGCTGAAACGGTGAAATTTAATTATGCGGAAGCAACGAAGACTGGTTGTTGGCTTCCGACGGACATTGGGCTGGGTATCATTTCCACTTGATTTTGTTATTTTCTAACTATGGCTTTATTACACTTGAATTTATGTACGTATTTTTATGGAAATTCGTCTGTATTGTACGTTTATTTTATTACGCTGTGGATGTTTAAACAAAATCTTGACAAAAAACTTTATCATTCATGGCTGTGATAACCAAAGCTAGACTATGGCCACTTGCTTCTCATTCCACTTGTCATTGGCAGAATCGTCGACGTTTGCATCGACATGGATTGCCATAAATAAAAATAGAATAGAATAGAATAGACTAAGGCTTTTATCTTTGGGTTTTGAGTTATTAAAGAACCCCTCAAACCATGGGCTTACCCATGATTTATCAATAACTTCTGGTATTTAGCCTAAGAAGTCTCACTGTACTTCCCTCACATACAAGCAAACTTTGGATGCACCAGAACTGCAGAATTTTTCAAAATACAAGATTGAGTTACTTCAGAAATTGAATGCGCTTTCTTCAATGCTCTTTTTATTTAAATTAATTATTTGTGCACTTAACTGTAATTTAAAAAATAAATACATGTAATATGCTTGCATAATTACGGCTTGTAAGTAATAAGATACGAAATAAATAAATTGTAACTCTTTGCAATGCATCTGTTTTAATTAAATAACTACGGGAAAGATTTTATTTCACTTATTTTTATGCTCCATTTGTATGTAAAAGAACAAATTATTTAAAATGTTAAATGTTTTTGTATTATTTTTAATTAAACAGACTACGAAATGAAAGGATGTTTCTTTCGTAAGCGACATGTTTTTTTTTTCATTTTGTAATGTTACTTTAAAATTATAGGTTCATTCTTGCGTTTTTCACAAATAATTTTATTTTAACCTTCAGAGTTGTAATGAACAAATTACATTTATTTCTCACACAAATCTCAATATATTCCATTCATTTTATTTTATGTACTAACTCCGGGAATGTCAGTAGGTACGGCTAAGCGCTGGTCGGGCCAAGCCAAGCCATACGGCCTGAGTAAATATTTTATGAGCACAAACAATATATACGAACATACGCATTTCACGAGCAATGACGCAGACTAACTTTTTTATGTGAGAATACTTCCCTCATTTATTAAATGTAACCTACTTATTTTTATGTAGGTATTAGGTATTTTTTCTGTGTTCTTTTTTTGTAGTTAATAATTTAATGCTTCTTTTTTGCCTTGTTTCGTTTTATTTCTGGCGCAAGTTCGTAGGTGGTCACGGTCTCTTTGGTAAGTTAGGGGTAACATACTTTCTAAGACTGTGATTTAAATAAGTGTAGACCTGTTACTGTTACAGCCTTTTTATCGTCCCACTGCTGGGCACAGGCCTCCTCTCACACGGAGAAGGATTGAGCATTAATCATAAGTAATAAATCTAATATTTCAAAGTATCCCATACAACGTATGAGCCATTCTTAAACAAATTTAAGTAATGTATAACTTTCTTTTACTAAATAAAACCATATTTAGATGTTTTATAAGTATCACGAAAGCGGGTGAGCTATACTTGAGCTATACTTGATAACTGTACATGCACATTGTTTTTGAGCTTACGCATACAGAAACAATATGCGTTTACTTACATTAACAGACACACTAGTCCGGCTCACCCGCTTTCCTGAAATAAAACATACACATACATATACCTACTTATAACATTACAATTACATATGTCGGAAGGCGCCATCAGGATGGCAGGCACTATCGTCCGACATCAGGTAGGGTAATCAAGCAAAGAGATAACTCAAACAGAACTCAAAACTTAGAAACGTTTATTCAAATTAGTCAGAACAAAAGACATCCCCCAAAACGCCCGCCCTTCGCCACTTCCTATGTGTTTTGGCTTGGGGAGAAGAAGTGGCGGAACAAACTCCCCAGCAACACATGTCTGTCTGTCAGGTTAGAAGAACCTTTACATTTTAATCTACAACGGTACTACAACGCTAGGCAATAACACTAGGTACACTAGACGTGACGTAGGGTAGTAACGCCACGAACACTCAATGAAGACTCGACCAAGACTGAACTAAGACTGAACTAAGACTGAGCTCCGCGGACGCCACGCTGACCGCCACGACTTCTCCAAGCGCGCCAAATTGTTGTTTCACCGAAAACGCCACCAGAGGGCGCGCTTGCGTCTCGTTCAGTGACCGTACTATTGACTATCTCCGACACGGCCATAACTGACATACACACGTCCTCGTGTGGCTACACATTGTACCTGGTGACAGAAGAAAACAAAACTGGAGTAACTTTTCAGCTCGGCCTACCTGACTACACAATTAGGAATGACAAAATAATTTTAAACAAAACAGAAACGAAATGTTTAGAAAGAATGCCACAATCTTAAAATAATCGAAATCAGATCATACAATCTCGAATTAATGCACCATGTAAATGATCCAGACAGACCTAAGTCAATCAGGAATCGATAGGCTCCAGTCCTTCTCACTGGGCGTGTCAAAGATCAGTCCTTCTCACTGATAAGTTGTCACAATGACGATATCTTTGACACAAGCATTCCAGTCCTTCTCACTGGAACACTCCTAGGGTCTACCCAAGGGATATCAGTCCTTCTCACTGATATGGTAAGGTAGGAATTGCATCTGAACAATGAACTTTGCAATGGAATTAGTAGCATTAACTTGAAATAAAATCAGCGAAATCAATTCGCACAAAATCAGTCGCAATCATCAGACAGATACAATTATCATGCGTGCACTAATTAGAGTTCGATGATGTACCTTCGCATGGGTCATCGACCTCCAAATCAACAGCAACTAAATCTCATTCAGCAGCTTGGGGCATCCTTATATCGTGGCCATACTTCTAGGTTCTATTACCAGTTAATGGTCTTTAAGTAACTCAAGAATTTTAAATGGCCCTTTAAACTTAGGGTCGACTTTAACTTTTTAATTAAAACTAGGTCACCACTTATCAACGAGACAGACGCCTCTCATGGTTATTAGTGTCATATGACAAATAATCACAAAAATAAACCAAAAATGGATCGGTCTCACCGGGTTTCCGCTCAACGAGCACGACGATGCGCACATCGCTATGGCGCGCAGTACAGCAAGGTTCGCAGACGTGAAGCCACGTAGATGCACGAGCACCAACACTCCGATGTGACTCAACACACGATGACACGTTGGGCTCCTGGCAGGCAGCTGGGCTAGGATGCTCCGCAGTAATTTTGTCGCCAGATTGCACAGTAATCAGCGTCATTGTTGAAACATAAAAAAAAGACAAAGTCGGTTTTATTTTCTAGCTTACCTTCAATAACTAGCTTGACATGTAACAATGGAAACCGATACCATTACCATAACCGTGGTTACCATACTTGTACCTTCGCTGAAATTCTTAATAAATCTTCTACTATAACCTCCATTTGAAATTATCGACGTTCCATTTTTTTTTTTTTTTTTTGTTAGTGGGTAGAAATTTATCTTCGCATGGCGAATTCGAAACGCGTGTGGGCATTCGGATTGCAATCCCACTTCTGATGTCGGAAGGGCCATCAAGGATGGCAGGCACTATCGTCCGACATCAGGTAGGGTAATCAAGCAAAGAGATAACTCAAACAGAACTCAAAACTTAGAAACGTTTATTCAAATTAGTCAGAACAAAAGACATCCCCCAAAACGCCCGCCCTTCGCCACTTCCTATGTGTTTTGGCTTGGGGAGAAGAAGTGGCGGAACAAACTCCCCAGCAACACATGTCTGTCTGTCAGGTTAGAAGAACCTTTACATTTTAATCTACAACGGTACTACAACGCTAGGCAATAACACTAGGTACACTAGACGTGACGTAGGGTAGTAACGCCACGAACACTCAATGAAGACTCGACCAAGACTGAACTAAGACTGAACTAAGACTGAGCTCCGCGGACGCCACGCTGACCGCCACGACTTCTCCAAGCGCGCCAAATTGTTGTTTCACCGAAAACGCCACCAGAGGGCGCGCTTGCGTCTCGTTCAGTGACCGTACTATTGACTATCTCCGACACATAAAACAACAAACTTATCCAAACAATGTCACAATGCTTACTCAAATAAATCCCAAAACTGTTCGTTGAACAGGCCGTAATGTACGTCTCAAGTAAACTGAAGTAGGTGCTTGATTATCTTAGAGCGAAGTAAGTGGCGTGCACTAACTTCAAACGGCGAAGTTACTGTGATACTACAATTAACTTGAACTTCAAGTTGTGTACTAAGTGTTGTGTGATGCTACCTTTATGGATAAAGAAACTAGTGATAAAAGGGTTTTTTCAGGTTTAGGTAAATCTATCTAATCAAAATAATTAATGCTCAATCCTTCTTCGTGTCAGAGGAGGCCTGTGCCCAGCAGTGGGACGATAAAAAGGCTGCAACAAAAAAAAAACAAAATAATGTATAACAAAAAACTGTATTTTATCCAAATGCGGGGAAAAGTATCCACGTGATTCAGGTAACCCCGCCAGAACCAAAGCTTTTTTGATTGATGAAAGATTGGTATATATTTAAATGTATATCTGGAAATAAATGACACAAATATTGTTGTAATGGATAAGGTAAACGCGGGTGAAGTCGTCATGCCCCAATAGTCGTCAATTAATCTTAAAACTTTTATTATTATTTTCTACTGAACTTAAAATGGGCCGGTTTATATATCAACATATTCTTGATAATATATTGCACAATTGAAATAACAATACGGGGTTTTAACAGTCACGGCTTCTAAGAAATGTTATTTGAAACGTGTGTGCCCTAACAAAATCGTTTTTTCGTGAAGTTCAGCTGTCAAAAGTGAAACTCACCACGTGGTTTTGTGTTTTGATTTACATAACTCCAGTGGGGTCTGTGGTATGTTTCTTTGTTTAATTAGATAGTTAAGTTTATTTGCTAGCGATGTAATATGCAATTTGGAATACTTTTAACATAGAAGATATATTTTTTTAATGTGACATCTATTGGTACTTCAAAACTCCCATTTGACCCAAAACCCGTCAATTTTACAATTATTATGACGACTACTGGGACATACTCAAAAGTTGCACCTAAATTCGTCATGATGAGGATATTTTGTGTTTTACAGTACAAAATGCGAATAAATAGCTAATATCGGGACTTTTACAAAATTGATAACTGTTTAGAATAAACATATTTAAGGTTTAGACTACATTTGTTCATAAAACTGCGTTTCTTTTAAGCTTTTTCTTAGGGGTAAATTTTACTCTGCTGGTTCTAGATGCACGTACACAGTCATGTTATTCGATTCAATTAATATGTTTCTTAATGGTTAAATCCCCTGTTTTCTATAAGTATGCATTTTCTACGAGTGTTTTTTCAGGTATATGTTGGCAGCTGTAGGCCTCCGCCATTCGATTAAGATCTACCGCTTTGGGTACAAGTAGGTCTAGCACTAGCCTTTATTTCTACTACGCTTGGATTAAAATTTGTAGCAAACAAAAATTGACTGTTCTTACACTATGCTCTTTGTTCGAAATAACTGCATTTCGTCACGCGTATTGTACCGCGTCTTCCTAACGTGCCTTAATAGCGCCTGTATACAAATTATGTCATTCAACTAGTTTTGACGCAAAAAATATTAAAATCAGTTTTAAAACTAAGATGACATAGCTTCCATCGTTGTCACTAATTTGCTTGTCGTATTCGATATTGATGGGTAAAGAGTAATCTTAAGTAAGATTTTTTTATTTAAAATTGTCTGTATTTAGTGATTGCATGACCGTAATTTTAATAGCAGATCATGACTGAAAGAAACTAAAAGCAAGAGGGCCTTTTAAAAGTCATAAAAGCTGTAAATCAAGGGGCCACACACACCATCAGAGCAAGAAAATTTAAAACGCCCTTTTGAGACAACTTTAATGAAATGGTGACACAAAACCGACGATTATCCCTGTATATATGTCGCAGGGATATGATAAAAACGGGGATTTGATCCATTCCCTAAGGGATTTGATCAAATCACGGAGGATGTTAAAATAACAACAAGATTTTATCTTTTCCCTAAACAAATCTAGTGAATTGAACAAATCCCTAAACTGGTTCAGTGAAATGACAAAAATAATTTTGCTTTGATATTTTAAAGGTTTATTGGGTAAGATATACCTACATAATTATGAAAATCAGGTGTGTGCAATACAAGGAAATATTGATATGAAAAATCACCATTACTCAGAACAATAATTTTTTTTTTGTTAAAATGATGTTGCTTATGATGTGCCTATTTGTAATAATCACTTATTAAAACATGTAGCTGATTTGTGGCATCGTGAATTACATAAAACATTATTTTTCTTACAGGCACGTCTATTCGTTTTGCATCGTGCGTGACAGACACCTACGGCTTGCCTAGTGTTTGCAAGCGCGACACAAATAAGAACTGACATGTTTTTTGTCATTTCACTGAACCAGTTTAGGGATTTGTTCAATTCACTAGATTTGTTTAGGGAAAAGATAAAATCGTGTTGTTATTTTAACATCCTCCGTGATTTGATCAAATCCCTTAGGGAATTGATCAAATCCCCGTTTTCATCATATCCCTGCGACATATATATACTATAAAAATGAACCCGGTTCTGTGCTAAACTAAAACTATGGAGGAAAACTACTTGGGCTATTGCGTTGGGATTTTAGTGAATTAGGATTTAGGAAACTATAGGAACTATGGCACCTGGAAAAAAAGTCGTGGTGGCCTGGTGAGCCAAGAATCAACCTCTCAAGTATGAGGGCGCGGGTTCGATTCCAGGTCAGGCAAGTACCAATGCAACTTCTCTAAGTTTGTATGTACTTTCTAAGTATATCCTGCAATGACCCCAATGACTGTGTTTCGAATGGCACGTTAAACTGTAGGTCCCGGTCATTGAACATCCTTGGCAGGCATCCAATCGTTACGGGTAGTCAAAAGCCAGTAAGTCTCACACCAGTCTAACAATCCAATACCCCATGTATTGGGTTGCCTGGGTAACTGGGTTGAGAAGGTCAGATAGGCAGTCGCTTCTTGTAAAGTACTGGTACTCAGCTGAATCCAGTTAGACTGGAAGCCGACCCCAACATAGTTGGGAAACAAGGCTCGGAGGATGATGATGATGAGGAACTATGGCACCTGCCGATGACAATGTATAAAATACATGTTAAAATGGCAGGTGGAGACTCGCCACCTCACTTACTGGGCCCCCGGGAATCAGTCGCTAAATTCGCAACAAGAGGGCAACAGGTACATGAGGGGCTGAAGGGTGAGGATACCTCGGCGGACTTTAAACGCAGATCACGCGCTCCCTGTGGGTCCACCAGCATCACCGGCCCACCCACCACTTACCACGAGGCACCTACCCTCCGAGCAGGGCTGCTTACCCTGCTCTAGCGACTCCACTCTGGTCGGCCAATGAAGGCAAGCCAAGAGGCGGGAGATCTTCACTCCGGCAGGCCGGAGATGGGGGACAGTATACTCTCCCCGGAGCACTCGGATATATAGCCCCGCGGGGTCGCTACTCCCCGTCATCCGCCTCAGATGCCCTGTGGGGCTTGTTAGATATTATTATTATTGGGTTTGAACGGTTAGTTGTACCTAATCATATTTTATTTTTTGATTGATACCTTTAAGACAGTAGACAGTTTGAACTGTCTATAGAGATTTTTGCAAATGGTACTTAGCATGCGCTAAGCAGTTCAGAAGTTTTGATGAATGACAACCTTTCCTACATATCTATGAATGTTAGTATTAATTCGCGGAAAGCTATAAATGAATGTGGCTTTTATTTTTTGTGAATACTAATTATTTTATTTTACAATTTAAATATTTTAAAAGTATTTTTTTTACTCGTGCTACATATGCACATGACTGCATGGTTATTATGATTAAGAATTATAACATATATTTTATAGACTGGTTTTGTGATTCCAAGCGTTTGATAGATAGGAATATAAGTTAAAATGCAACTATGTATCTGTTTTATTGCATACCTGCTCTTCTAACAGATTATTCTAAATAGGAATTTGTTTTTTTATCTATCTACCTATCTAATGTTTCAAAAGCACAAGTATGCTTAACAAATTCAAGCACAAAAAAAATGTACATAACTTGAACCTTATGTTCAAGAGCAGAGAGTTTATATTAGCAGTAAAAGTTGACGAGTACTGGGAATATTTGACGAGTATCCGTACAAATCAGACGACTATTGGTACAAATCGCCCTTTTTTTACTTTTGCCTTAATAAGTATATAAACCCATCAAAATTATTAAAAAAACATTAGTTATTTAGAATAATGAATAAATATTCTATCACGTCATGCAAAAATTTTCATTTTCTATTAAATATTTAACACACAGTTGCGCTTCAAAGTCAGTGATTTCCGAAATCCGACGACTATTGGTACGTTTACCTTACTGACTGAAATACCAATTCACCATCATTAACATCCCAATGTAATTATTAAAGTATTCTTAAAACATTGTATTACTATAACATTATAATCAGAATTTATCTTTTAAATTCTAAAGTGGACGTGTCGTTGTTATACTACAGCACAGCTAGTGGCTCACCCTGGCGGAACGATGAAATTGAATGAGTTACGCGAATTAGACAACATTTACTAGATGTGTCAACATTCCGTGTGTTTTTATTATATTTATTAAACAAGCTTTTGTTAGGTCGACTTGTACCTATGTAGGTAACTATGTAATGACATGTAGGCTAGCTGATTTATTTTATTTACGCTTTTTTTAGGTCGACCTGTATGAAACTATGTAATGGAATCTAAGGTTACTAATTTAACCATCTTCCAAGGATCGTAGCGTCTCAAAAATTGACAGCTGTATGTAGTTCTGATGACAATAAAATAATACTTACGAATTGGAATATGAATTGAAACTTGAATGATTAGAAAAATCTTACAATGAACTTTGAACACGATTAGGATTTTGGTTTTTACGAGGATTTAAGGTAGCATTTTTCCTACAGTTTTTAGAAATTAATAACTTAGAAGAAGTTTTAGATTTAGAACTTTGAGAAATTACTAATTTAGAAATAGGCTTATTCTGATGACGATGACGATGAGAGTTAGGGCCTTTACCAACTAATATAATTGTAGTTATGCTTAATAATATTATCATTAATGTGAAAGTAACTCTATCTGTCTGTGTTCAGTCAATACGAGTATAAAATAAACCTGAAATATGAGTACGACAGTAATTTATTTTGTATTTCATTTATTTCATAATTTTGATTTCATGAATTGAAATATGATAATGTATGGACTTAATGTTCATATTAAAACAGGTATCATTTAAAATAAATCAATATTGCAATTTATGTGAGTTGATACGGATACGTTGCTTTTGAATTTACAAATTTAAATTATCTGATTGGTGAAAAATCGTTGATGTGTCATTATCTATAATCTATATGAACAATCTTTTTGTTTGTTTATAGCCTAAAGGAGCTGAAACTACTGTTGGCAAGCTTCACTCTTCCCGAGTAACATAGACTATATTTTGTCCCGGTACGAGCAGTAGCTTCAAGTGACAGTAACACTGTACTTTTGTGAAAATTTGACGTGAAAAGGTATTGTTTGCAAAATAAATATCGTTCATATTTTTATGACACATCCAGTAACTCTACGCCGAGATTCCGTACATTGCACTAAGTAATTTGATAACACATTGTCACAACGCGGTCGTTTCACTCGTTTTGTAGTTCACGCGAATTTCTATATACAAACATACATACCTACATGTAGCTTTTTATTTTATTTGAGCGTTTATTTAATATGCAGCAATTACTCAGGTAAGGAATTAATTAATATGGGTAGGTAATACTCAATCATCATCTTTCGAGCCTTTTTCCCAACTATGTTGGGGTCGGCTTCCAGTCTAACCGGATGCGGTTGAGTACCTACCAGTGTTTTTGAGTTGGTAATACTCAAAACAGACAAAATTATGCTCTTTAATAAATCTCTTGTGCCTTTTTGCAATTCGCCTTTGACTTCTTACTAACCATGCTGGTAAATTGACAGTATATTTTCCGAAACAATATTATCCCGTTGTTGTGTTCATCTAAAGAGTTATAAACAGGTTTAACATAATGTGGGCAAGTTATAAATAAGTATGTCAGAAGAAATCTGACCATATCAAGTATTTTTCCATACCAAAATCAACCTTTAAGGGTTAAACTTTTCTGTCATCCCGTAAATAACTACCCCTTTATAAGTTAATCGGTTTATCTTGTTTTAGTACAAAGCAAAACATTGAAGTTACCCCTTCGTCGAAGTTAATACCAGATATCTGAGCTTATTAGAGAAGGTTTAAAGAAAATCTATGATAGTTACCTAGAGGTAAACTGTTGGTTTGTTTTGAGAAGAGGTGGAAGATTTGTTTGTTGATAAATATCTGTTACTAAAACTGGATTTTTTTAATCGTACATTTAGGTAATTGCAAGTCTTTGTGTTTTTCTGATTATATATTATAATAATACCTTAACTATGTATAATCTATGTATCTAAATAAACATGACACATCTATGACAGTGGCGTGACACGTGCCCCTGTGTTGTCAGGCTAGCTTTCAGTAGCGGATTTACTCGCTGTTATCCTTATAAATATGATAAACATCTATTTTTTAGTTAGTTATAGTTCGTAAACACTTAAAAAAAACATATTCATTCATGGTTTTATAGCCTATCAAGTAAACAACTCACTGTAATTTGCATAAACAGTTTTCAGAAAGAACAAAAAATATTTATTACGGGAAATTCAAGAAAGGATAAGTATGAAATTGAATATAAAAAATATCGTACTAAGCTAGAACATAGTTTACGGATATAGTCCAACCTGCAGTAACATGACACATCTATGACAGCATCATGACACGTGCCCCCTGCATTGTGTTGTCACGCTAGCTTTCAGCCGCGGATTTACTCGCTTCACGGCTACAACGGACAGCTGATGTGTCCTGTTGTGAATTTTGAATTATTATACGTAACTGTGTATGAGTGTTGATTTATTAGTGAGGAGAATTGCTGTGTAATGCTTGAAATTATTTGTAAATATTTCACTTTGGTTTTGCAGGGCAAATGATGATTCATGTACAGATCCCTGTAACTGTAACTCTTTGGGTTGGGTACTTAAAAAATCAAACTACAGATCCCATTTGAAAAATTATTTCAAAATACATAGATACTTAGCTTATTCATCAAGAAAGGCACAGTAAACACACAGTGCACAGTATCCCGGTATGCGAAGTAATTCCTACGGTACAAAGGTGAAAACGAAAGCGCGTAAGCTAGTAACACCAGAACCTTTGAACTAGAAGTACGTATTGAAGCTAGGGTGATAAGTAGGTAATATTCACACCCAAACGCTTTTACAAACAGAAAAAGAAACTCATCAATGCCACATAAACCCTACAAAGTAGTGTAGTTTCAAACGATTTCACACGTTTAGCACCCAATTACTTATTCAGTAGAGAGCTACTTATTTTTGTCTGTCTCCACGAATTATTCACCCGTGTAGCTCACACGGCGAAATTAATTGTCTCTAGCTTTCAGGAGCGCTGAATTTTCAGTACAACTCGAATATCACGAAGTTTTAATGTTGCCAAGCTAATTTTTTGCGAAGTTGCGTGATTTAGCGGCGTTGTTTGTCGCTTGTTTTTGGTTATTTATCGTGTTTTAGAGTAATTTTTGATTGTTATAGGAATTTTATTGTTTCACAGAAAGACATACCGTCTTTCCTATACCTAGTGAAATGATGATGATGATGATGATGTCCTCCTAGCCGATTATCGGCTACGGCGGCTGTTCTCATGTAAGGAGACTAGCCAGCTGCGCAGGACATATTATAGTGCACGAGCATTTGCGCAGACACAGGGGCACTCCCTATTCCTTCACTCTCATAGCCCGATGGGACGGCAATCTGACACGACCGGAGAGAAATCAGGCGCAGGACCGACATTTACGTGCTCTCCGATGCACGGGTGTATTAATCACCAACTTCCAGGCTCCGGGCTGCGAGACCAACGAGGCAGTGTAAAGTGAAGAAATAAGTATTCAATAAGCTGCTGTTATAACCAGTAGTATCTAAGTTCTACTTAGAATGTGAAAGGGTGCATCAGTACTTGCCAGTGATTAAACTTCACCAAACCTTTAGGCACTACTAAGTATTTTTAATAACTTGATAGTAAACTGTAAGGCAATTTATAGATTACTGGATAACTCTATAGCTATAGTTACTCTAGCTACAGTATATCCTCGTCATTGTCGCGCAACTGTCAAATTAAAACAGACAGACAACGGAAACATACATTAGCCAAAGCGAGTGCAAACAATGTATCAATTAACTAAAACGTATTTATAACTTAAGCGGGCGTTTAAATATAGTCAATTGTCATTCTCTGTAAAGTACCTACTTCTATAATGCCTACGTACTATAAAGAGGTACTTTATTTCAAACTTTTTAAGACAAGCTATTTGTGGTACAGATTTTCTCGAAGGATACATAAATATCTACTAACCAATACCTACCCTATTAAAATACTAAAACTTACACATTGAAAAAAAAATATATAAAACGCTTTCGAACATATTTTCCCCATTCTAACTATCCAATAAACAAATCAAAATTATTGCCAACATAACCCTTACACCTTACTTACAAAAAAAGGCGAAAATTCTTCCAAAAATCGCTGGGGGCGTACAAAGAGCTCCGAAGTTCAGTAATAGTAGTGCAAGTGTTGGGAACGGGTGAGAGTTTCTGTCGGCACACAGCTGCCTCTGACTTGTACGAGTATATACCTAGATGTAGATACGCTTTTTGGTGAGTGGTACAAGGTACAAGCTATAAGTGATAGGTATTTAACTTACGAAGGAACCAATCGACTTTTCACGGTGACATAGTGTCTTCTTCTAGCGCTGTTCCTAATTCTATTTGGATTAATACAACTCCTTTCGGAATAGGTCATCACGACAATAATACCAAGCACAATACCCAGATGAAATAACATCAATGATAATGAAATTATTGATATGAGAAATTATGAATTTTGAAAGGCATTTGAAAATTAGCAGCGGATCCAGACTTAGGATTTCTACATACGGGCAGAGTATTTACATTACAGGCGCACTTTCTATTTCAGTATAAAGTATGGTAAATAAAAGAACCGCTTTTAACTTGAATCATGTTTCTATACCAGCGAACCGAGTGCTGCACTGTTCATTTAAAATAAAAACAAAAATTGTTATATTTTATTGCTATGCATGTCAATTGTAACATAAATAAAAAACTTCGGAAAAAGAAGTATCGACCATCTTTTGATGACTCTGCTAAAACATTCTTTAGTCTTTTTTTTATTTCGACGTCAAAAATCATCAAATGACCCCTCCCGCTGTGGGTCTCACATCATGTCTTATGGCATATGGCTAGAACGATGATTTAGTACTGACAACACTAGTACCTTGAGTACCTTTTAAGAAAATCAGGCTTCATATAATGGTAGGTATTCCCTATTATTTCATCCAAACTATACATAATGTTGCCATATAACATCCCCTATTTTCTCCCTCCAAATGCATTTCATTAACCCCTCCCTGACACAAGAATCGCAAGTTCGGCAGCGTAAGATTAATTTAGATAACGTAGGAAGAAGTTTTGTCATCGCGACACAGCTGCGCTGATGAAACTATACTCGCTAACTATAGTTTAATCTTTGTAACTCCCATCTTGTGACACTGTTACCCAAGAAATGTGATAAACAAGGAAATTGAAGGTTAAGCTGTAGTCACTATTTAACCATCTGCGGTTAAACGCGGTTTAGACAACGTACATTGTTACTAACCAAAAGGATTTATTCCTAACTAGCTGATTGCGCGAACTTCGTATCGTTCAAACCTTCCCTGGACCTCTACAAACATTTTAAAACCAAAATCAGCTCAATCGGCCCAGCCGTTCTCGAGTTTTAATCAGACTAACGAACAACAATTCATTTTTATTTATATAGATTAGAAAATAAGGATTGTTTTATTCCTCATCCAGTTTTAAAGAACGGTTTAACGTCGGGAAATTATAAAGGACAATGGGCACTTTGTATGGAATTTGGTACCCGCTCCAACAGTAACGTATGATGTATCATTAGAAAGGTATTAACGTGAAGAATAATAAAAACTATGGGGCTTGCCTCAATTAGCTGTCCGATCCGAGTAACGATAAAAATTGAATCGACATACAAGTATGTCATCCATATATGCAAATTCATTAAGAGGCATATTATGTCGTCAGTGTAATAATTTTAAACTCAGTTAACAGACATCTTACATTGTTTGAGATACACTCTATTATAATCTAAAGGTTGTAATAGTCTATGGAGTCATACTACGGAAACACAATCGTCATCTGATTTGACGAAAGCTCAAAACATTTATATTCATCTTTTTTTAAGAAGAAATCCATCATTATCTCAGCACGTCTTGACGAGCAAGATTGAGTCGTAATATGTACTATGTAAACATCGTCTTCTGACTTTTCAACCTCAATTGATTGTAAAGACTGAAAAACTTTCACCAAATACATCAGCTAGTTCTGCGTGAACTGCAAAGGTTTGCACAGTCTTTTTTCAAATCAATCGGCAGGCAAACATTCTAAAAAGGCCAAATTCTAGTTTTTTTGTTACTTTACCAGTTTTTATTCGATACAGTTGGATTTAAGAACTACATCTACGTTGATGATTTATGAACATTATGCATTCTATTAGTCGATGTCACGCGAAATGGACAAGGATTTGGGACTAGTCGTCATAGTAAACATTTTTTGCCTTGCCAAGACCTACGCAATGGTACTACATTCAACACTGTTGGACAAGGTACCAAAACGCCCATCGTCCTTTAAGGCTTAACTTAACCAAAAGGTCGTTAACCAAAGGATTAAGCTCGCATTATCTTTCTCCTTCGTCATAAAAAAGGTAAAATTAGTGGCAATGCGTTTTAAGCAGGTACCTACTTGTACTGCAGATTTTAATTAATATAACAGATTAGTAATTAATCTTTTGAATTATTGAAAAAAAGTAAGTCTAGAAGTAATTTTGCTGAGAAAGTGTGATATTATTTAGACCTCTATTTTTAGCTCTCAATACGTTGCTCCAATCTAAAGCATAAATAATGCTGCTTCTTATAATATACTTTCCTAGCACCTTTACATTAAAATACCTAAAAATCGAGTACCTCGCAGTCTCAGTAGTCAGTACATACTTAATTTTCACAATTTCCGCGAGAACGCCTGTACTAGCGTGAATTAACTGCAAAACAGAGCCTGATTTACACATTGAAACTCACGTGCAATGAATAAAACATGAAACATTTCTCCTGTATGTAACATATAATTTATAGCAATATTTTTATAGGAAAAAATTGGGGAAACGAAGTTCTTTTGTTGAGTGGCTGTATATTTTATTGCAGGCTGCAACTGTAGTGTTATGAAGGGGCTGTGTTGTGTTCAAGCTTTGAGTAAGGAAAGAACAAAGACTGGGCGTGTCATTTGACGGTCATATGGTCTGTTTACGTACTTTTTTTAGCCGATGAAGTATATAATATGTTAGTATTTTATGAACTTACAGTAGTAATTAGGTAGCGATACATTATTTCATTATTACAATACCAATTCAGTAACGGTCTACAGAGTCTTCTTATCAATAAAGATAAGTTACCAATAAACATAACAGTACTTAGTTCTGGCGTGGGACTACATTCCCATCCATACAAATGTATAGTAAACACAATGAACCCGCAACACGTTTCCACGCCTACAAAAAATGTACTATCTGATAAAATTTCACCGAATAAAGTAATCGGATTTATTTAAACTCTTTGAAAAAAACACAACTCGGTTTATTCTTTGGAGGGAAAACGTAAACGATATATTCGACTCTTCCTATTATTCTTGTACAAAATACGCCAGAATCTCGCTAAAAGGGTAAAAGTAAGTTTCTTTGAAAAGATGAAAGATTCTTTAGAGGCCAACAACAAACTGGATGGTTATTCTTTCATCGTGTAAGAGCTTTTGCTGGCAACTATAACAGAATGTTACGAAATGGGCCAACAGAGTACTTTGACATATAAATAAATACGGAGATATAGGTAGGCACCTAGATCAATGTAAAAAAGAAACATACTGGTCCAAGAAATAAGCAAACACTTAGTGCAGTCTACAAAGAATATGCATTGCCATTATCATGACACTATAGAGTTTTGGACACAATTCCTGCAGACAGCTGTGCCGATAAGTTTTCTGATGCATATTTTTAGCGTCATTAATCTCGTGTTATCGTCCTAATTTACTTTGTACGCTAACGTAAATATCAAATAAATAGATCTTGATACCTATTCACAAATTCAATTTTAACTTAGTTCAATCCATTTCATAGTTACATATCCTTAGCATATGACACCAAGTATCTGAAACTGGCGCGCGAAGCTTTTCGATACATTGTTTTTTTTCGTAATAAAAGAACTAGGATATCAAAAGACATTTTTCAGACAGCAGTAAAATCAAATGGTTCTGTACTGTTACTTTTTAGGGTTGCCATGCAAATAAATTCATGAAAAATTTAATCCTTAGGTTTTAAGTGTCCTAAAGGAATTACGAAAATATTAAGACTACCTACTTCAGTGTACCTACTAGTTTATTGTAGAGCAGTCTACATTGACTAACTTTTATGTATGCAGCACGAACTTACAATACTGTTGCAACTTTGACCCATACTCCCAACGAGAACACAGAACAGTAAAATATATTTCAAATCAATTTGCATCTCTAATATATTTCGTGCAATACTCCAATTTTCCTTTGTGGCAACCCTAGCTAGCCTACTTGCATTCTCAGTACGATGCACCCAATTTTGGAATATTGGAAACAATATCCGCGATGCAATGGAACGTATAACCGTTTTACTGGCCAACTTAAAAACTGCTTGCTATAAACCTGTTTCGTAAGAACTACTTCAGCATGTCGATTCTATAAAATATCACAACTCACTTCGACATCACTCTCACTTCGACTTCGATCTAAAGGTAGAATTCCGTGGACGCGACAATAGTCAACCTATGAAAATGTATGGCACCGTTGTCGAGGCCCGTGACAGTCGCGCGCGGCCGACGAATTTCGTAAGCTGCTCGCGGCATTGTCAACAATTTAATTCTGGTTTTACTAAAATTCTATAGATGTTATTAAGCGCTAGACCATGTTGAGAGGCGTACGGCCGCGAGCGGCTCACGAAATTCGTCGTCCGCGCGCGACTGTCGCGGCCCTCGGCAGCGGTGCCATACATTTTCATAGGTTGACTTTTGTCGCGCGCGGCTGCGACAATCGCGACCCACGGAATTCTACCTTAAAGTTTCGTGATTGACATTGTCAAACTACACTAGCGCTTCACTATCGAGCGTGTTGACAAGTTGAACTAAATTAAAGTCGAGATTTTGACAGATCTGCCAAAATCTGTCTATCTATAGGGGAGGTAGGGGACAGGTGGGCAGTTGGGAGACATGATGAAATCAGAATAAAAGGGGGGTCCTTTTATTCTGATTTGATCATAGTTTTTTTTTTATTGGGTAGTTTACGTTACCGACTGGTAACGGTGTTCATCCATAGACTATCTGTCATTTCTGTGAGTTGTCAAGAACAAACACTCGTAAAAGTACTTAAATATTTTGTTGCGGTTTCGGATCGTTATAAAGAGAAAACTAATGAAACGTATGTGTATTTTCTATTATTAATGATTGATTGTCAAAATCTCCAGTTACGATTATAGTAAGTCGATGCAATCCACACCTATTATACCTCTAGAAGAGGTACTACAGCAATAGTTTATGGGCCCCACGTTTTTATTTTAGTCTAATATGACCGGGACCACCTACGTAGGTTGACAGGTAAGTAACTATTTTTTATTTTCTAGTTTTCAGTGCACATAAGATAAAACCGTTTTAGTTAAGTTTTTACCGATTTTTTTATAAACTAAGTCAAAGTGTCCAATGCTCCCTATGGTAGGGAGGCTTGGACATACCATGTAATGTATAATTTGTAAATTTTTGTTCTTCTTCTTCAGTGAAAATTTGTGAGGTTATAAATCTGCGCTAAAAATCCTTTATAGAATCTTGTTTCAGGTACCGTTGCCAACTTGATCTAAGGACTCCATATTTATCAGCTGTTAATTTTATTTTTAAACCTTTTGATACCTCTTGTATTGCTCGTTATATTAAATCTTTAAGAATTTCCCGTCGCAAACCATTCTTTTTAACCCCGACGCAAAACGACGGGGTGTTATAAGTTTGACGTGTCTGTGTGTGTGTGTGTGTGTGTATGTGGCATCGTAGCTCCCAAACGGATGATCCGATTGTAATGCGGTTTTTTTTGTTTAAAAGGAATGTCATTCGGGAGCGTTCTTAGCTATGTTTGGTGGAAATCGGTTCAGGTCTTCAAGGTCATCAGCTCGTTTGTTAGGTGTGATAGGAATGTTACACGCTCAGTTTACTTGCAAGCATATGTGGGATCTAAAATTTGAAATACTAATGTCTTCTGGAACCACTGAGCTGGTCTGCTGTTAGGACACGAAGATAGGAGACGTAATCCTGAACTGCCTTTTAGTAAACCCATCGAGTTTGGGCTCGTTTAATTTGTTTTGACTAGTTTTCTTCATGTTTCTAATTGACGAGAACCTAATGCTGGAAATGGGATGTGGCGGATGAAACCCTAGAATGATATATAACCCTGGATCAACAAAGGTCCATCTTTATTGTTTCTCAATCTGTGCAATTCTCCCAGAGCCAGTTTGTCATGAGGATTGTTAAACAGCTTCCTTTGGCTGAGATTGCATAATATAGCGAACCCATCATAAAAAGAAGGAAAAATTAAGGAGCTCCTTTAAAAAACCATGAAATAAAATAAAATTATAAATTTAAAAAAACCCCCGACCCGCAATTATTATGACAAAATGTTATAAACGATAAACCCTGTAAAAAGCAAAAAGTAACTTTAAACACTACGTAAGTACCAACTAAAGCATGTCAGACTAAACAAAATTTTGACGTGTCGACGGTTTTATTGAAACCGTTTAAATATCTCGTAATGTTGAAACTGATTGTAATTTTTAGGATAGCTCTTTGATTTTATCTAGCCAAACATAAGAAATGGCAATAAAAGTTGATTATCTGTAAAATCTGAATTTTTTATGCAATAAATGTGAAAAAGTGCCCATCCCTCCCCTATCTCCCCTAAAGTATGAAATGACATTACGAATCGAAGTGAAATGCGAGTTGTTGATCGAGTTTTATAGAATCGCAGTACAGAACATTGGACACAGAATTTTTGAAATTGAAAATCGAATGTGGCTTTGGTCCTTTTTTTTAATGCCTCATTGGTCACAGGCACGAGTGTTAGCTAAATAAGTACTGTAGATTATGATTTTGTGTTCAATGAGGGTTTTTGAAATTTTTTCTGCCACCGGGTGGCGCCACGTATGCGTCTGGTCCAAACAGCTGTCAAATAGTATGGAATTGTAGGTGCCGAACTTATTGTTTATTGAAATTCTGTTATATTGGAAGTGTTATTGATTTTATTATGGACTACGGTCAGAATAAGGTTTCCGAACTAAAAATTGAGCTAAGAGAGAAGGTGCAAAAGTCACTGGTACTAAGGAAAAGCTTGTTGAAAAATTTGTTAACACAATATGATTTGGTTTTTTTTATTTACTCAACCGCAATAGTAAAACAATAATGCAGTGCTTTAATTATAAAATAAAAAAAACACTAAAATCGTTCACTATTCATAGTAAAGATAAGCACTTTGACAGTTATTGGACCTGACGACTCGGTGCTGCCACCTCGTGGATTGCCATTTTAGAAAACCCTCATTGCAAACCGCTGCAAAATTATTTTCAGTATCACTATTAATTTTTATATATTTTTCTTTTTCAGGTAAGAAACACCATGCATTAAAGAAGTTGCTATCTCATTAATAAGTTTATTGGTAAGTCTTTCAAATAACTTAGCTTTAAATAATCCTTACTTATATGAAACACCAATGTTAAATACAAAGGTTAAACATTTCAAAATGATGGACGGGTAAATAAACTTTCAGACAGGGGTACTAACCTCATATCGTTATTTCAAATGTATCTAGGTTTTATGTAAAGTAAACCACAGACTAATTCTTTGTGAAACTCGCTGTCTTGTTTCATCTAGCTAGACATTTCATTACGCAAAGAGGTGCGCTTGATAAAGTATTTAATCTTACTTAACTTTAAAAGGTATTAAAGAGGTTTGTAAAAATAGGATCATTTATATTCATGGTTTGGCTGATGTGTCCAATTTGTTAAAAATTTTAAGTGACCTTATGACCTTTTCTATTGATTTTCTTAATATAAGACATTATATAACTCTGCTTTGTGGCAATAAATATCATCTAGACAACCTTTGGATGCTAACTTAGTAATAAAATTACTAAATTAACATAGTTTCAAGCTAGGTCATGCGATTCAGTGGCAGGTATAACATCTTTGACATTCGTTAAGAGTTAGTAGGATAGGTACTCACAACGTCGAACAAGTATTACAAATGGGCTACCTTGGCACTTTGGGAGCTCAGGTAGGATAACAGAGCTTTCATACACGCAGATTTCTCGCTCGGTTTCAGGTTCGAACAATAAATTGACAACTAACAGTTAAAACACAATAAAAAACGGACCGGAAAATACGCAGGTGTAAAAGCACTGCAACTGTCCATTATAATTTCTGCTACATTTACTTATTAGTTAATAGGTGATCTTAATACAATAACTTAAATATCTTACACAATACTGCTGTAATCCAGTGTTATCTAATGTTTTCTAAGCTAATGCATTTTGGTTTGGTAGATGCATATGATCAAATATGTATGACTTCTAGCCTACTTCTGAAAGTATGTTAATATGAGTCCCGACTGACCTTAGTGGGTCAAGTTAAGATGGGCTATCAGTTAACTATACTATGTTATGTGTATGTAATATTGGATTTTGCAAGATAGGCGTCGCTCGTATACCTATTGGTGAATTTGTAAGGCACTTGGTTCTGTAGTACATAATTTTCAGTCACAGATGTCTGGGTTATTTTGTTCATTTCAAATCGCTTAGTATCTTTGTGTATTGGTACAGCAGTTATACAGTATTTTTAATCGACTTCATTAAAGGAGGAGGTTTTCAAGATGTCTGATTTTTTTTGGCAATTATTTACTATCTATGATGTCAACTTTGTAAATGTATTTTTTTACATTAATAGTTGTTTCTAAGAACAACAGTCCTAAAAGAGTACTCACAATTGCGTAGAAAGGAAAGGTCAAAAGCAAAGCCAATCAAAACAACATAACTTTTAAAGGTTATTTAATTAACATTCCAGTCATATTATTAAGGCTATAAAATAATAATTTGTCGCCCTCTCTCGCAGCCCTCGGGCCAACGATTTACAACATTCTGGGGGACATTTTTCTTAAGATTCTTACTTAAGTTTTGACTGTTGAATTAGAAGGGCCCCGTAATTTGAACGTGATGTAATTTTAAGCCTGAATTTTATAGTAGACCTTTTTAAATTATACCTAGATTTTTTTTATAGTTAGCCAATTTGCTTTAGTAGGTAATTTGTCTTTTGTCTTAAAAATTTAAGAGACTTTGAATTAATTTTGTAGTAGAAGATTATTTAATAATAGTAATTCTTTGAAAACAGAGTAATCTTATTCAGAATGTGAAATATTCTTAATTAAACTGTTTCTCTCTTAAAATAATTACTCAATAATTACGTCTTTTTTGCCTCAAGGATTAAAAATAAAACAAACCTGACACAAAACTCAGATCAATCCTTAAACTCTAGTTAAAATTGTCTACAGTCTAGAACAAACTGCAACCAGCTAATACTGTATTTAATACCACATAATCCGCTTACTTATGATGTAAGCGTGATTAAAATTCCCCTTAGAATATAGCTAGGACGAGACTATAATGTAAACGGTCTGATCGTCTGTCTAGACTGGTAACTCTAGGCTAAACTTGTTTACAGGTTACCTAAACACCGGGGCTGCGGTATTGTTCGAAAGAGTTACATCGGCCCTGATACATAAAAGGCCTACGACGGAACACGACGGTTTTTAGTCAGTAAGAGTCTGACACTCCCTCACCGCTGCTAACCCACAGTAGGAGGGGTCATTTGATGATTTTTGACGTAGTAAAAAAATAGGGTTACCTAAACACTGGTTAATTTCAACCTTTGTGGAGGCAAACCTTTTTTACATACCAAATATTTAGGCATAACTTATTTTTTTCTGTCTAGTGAAAATATATTTTAATATTCATATTGCGTGTGTTGTAAATAATGTTATTTTGTATAAGTTGTTCTATGAATATCAGATACGTGTAAATTATTTTGACAGATAAAAAATAAATATGCAAATTGTAATATAAGGTGGATTGTATAAAGGATGCTTAAACATTCATATAATTATTCAGCTTTGTAACTAGTTGAAGCTTTTATCATATTAATTAAAAATATAGGTACAGTAAAGAGACAATAATAAGGTAGTGTTTCCTAAAACAATAGATATTTAGGAAAAATAGATTCCGAAGCCTTGACAAGCTTCTTCTTTTGTTTTGAAGTCGGTTAAAAAATAGAACATTTACAGTAAGTTTCACATTCTGAAGCAAAAAAAAAAGTTTCAAAACTGTTATTCCTTGTCTACAAAAACACAAACTAAAGTATCATCCGTTCATTAATTAAATACTTGACACTGTTATCTTAACTTTTCCTCGCTCAGAACTAGTGAGAATCGTTTTAATTAATATTAGGGGTTAAAGTATGAAATTGCCGTTTTATTCTAGTAGGTTTTTGAATTGCCATAGAGTCTTCATGGTTTGAGGTTTTCGAATGGAACTTTTTTCACATGGTTTCTGTGATGTTCTTCTTTTAAAAAATGTGAAACATTTGATTATCGATGTTCAATTGTTTTTGTTATTCAACTTAAACAAGAAAGATGGATACTGCGAAAATTTGAGTAATTTTTGAATATGAGTTCCGACGCGGAAGTAAACGGCAGAAACAGCCCGCAATATCAATGCTGCATTTGAAGAGGTGTCTGCTAAAGAACGCGCCGTGCGATTTTGGATTAAACGCTTTCGTGGTGGAAACTTCGACTTGAAGAACGAGCCATGAGAAAGACCGCCTGACAGGTGATTAACGAGAAATTAAGAGAGACGGTGAACGCCGATCCTAGTCAAACTACCCAGATACCCAGCCGAACACCGAATAATGTTGAAAAAATTAGCAGTAAAACAGCCACGACTCATGAATCGACCTTCACCGCTATTGCTCCATGACAACGCGAGGCCTCATACAGCAAAATAAACCGTTTTAACTCTTCAGGAACTGCAGTTGGAAACTATTCGTCTTCCTCCATATTCGCCAGACCTTGCTCTAACGGACGACCATTTTTTTTTGTGATTTGGAGAATTATCTACGTCACAAGAAGTTTCTTCCCAGGAGGCAGAACAAAATTCTTTCACACTGTTTGTGCAGTCTAGATCCTCAGAGTTCTATCGTAAAGGCATAAATGACCTTCTTATTAGATGACCGCAATGTATAGATAATAATGGCAACTATTTTGATTAAATAAGTTTGTTAAAAATTTAAAAAAAATACAATTTAGGTTTTCAGTACAAATCGGCAATTTCATACTTTAACCCCTATTATTATCGGCCACTTCAATACGTGAGGCACTTTCTTTCTTTTCTTTCCTTTCCTTTTTAAAACGATAACTGAATAAAAATGGAATAAAGATAGAAAGTACTTCTGGACTGTTCTAGATACTCGAACACTTGAACGTATCTACATTGTTTTGTTTTAGTATGAAATTCAATTTATAAGAAGTTTGTTATTTTTCAATTTGTAAAGTGGTGGTAATATTTATTGTTTTGTATATTTCTACATGACTGGAAACGAAGGAAAAGTTGAAAATGCTAGTTCGTATGAGATTGTAATATATTTACTTCGAACAAAGTCGTTGAAGAAAATAGCGAAGTCCAGAAGTCTACAGCCATCATTTATTATTTAACTAGATTCCGACCGCAGTTTCACCCGTGTCCCGAGGAAAGAAAAATCCTATATGTTATTCTGATACGTAAGCTATACTTATAACAGTCAAACATCAAAACCCATCAAAAAATCTTTGCTTGAAAGAAGAACAGACATCTATACATACAAAGTTTTGCGTTTATAATATTAGTACTATTACATTTTTACATATAGGTATACATATCAAATGAACAAACGTTTTTATTAACAAAACAGTTCACAAACTAAGTTACGTTTAACAAAGCTTAACTCAACTCAGTATCTCTTTAAGCACGGATCACGTAAAGCAAAGAATTTTAATATTTTCACTCTCGTCTGATTTACAGGCTGAATGTTTTTTCTCTCCTTTGCCTTACAGTTTAAATGCGCTGCAAATCGTAACTTTTTATACTGCCTCTTTGTCATGAGAATGGTCTAATTACTTTATGTTTCTCCTTTATGAGATCCTTGAAGTATGGTGTTTGCGCTTTTTTGGGAAATAAAATAAGGTTAGTATATTATTATTTAACTACATAAAGATATAAGAGGGTGTGAACTAAAGAAGGATTCTTTGCGAATCTTAGGGCATGAATACAAGGACGCATTTCAACAGTATTTTGGTATTAATCGATTGTCATTCAGTTTTGGGATGAATAGGAAATTGTTGATTTTGCGAAATTAGTTTGACATTATTTTTACACCGAATAAATCCTTCATTGTAACCAACTGTGTTTAACATCAAAAATTATACCTAATTACTCGATCTTATTATCACTTGATTCAATTAAAGGTTTATTATTATTAACTGGTTATTAAGATTTATAATTCACTGCTTAATGTTGGTAATACGTAAATCGTTTAATTCATTTATTATATGATCGTGTGATTAATGATCGAATACATAGATAAACCTGTTGATTAATTAAGCTTATAGTGATTTGTGAACGTTAAATCTGTTATTTTTGTTTACTAATTTAGTAATATATATTTTCGTACTTAATATATGTAAATATAGTTTCACTGAAAATATAAATTGTAAAAATATACACATGAAGTAATTTTTGAAGCACTGTCATCATCCTCGTGCCCTTATCCCAATTTTTATTTGGGATCGTAAAAAATCTTCATAACTTTTAAAATCTTCAAGAAACAGAACCTCATAACCCAAAAAAGTACCAAACCTCTAAAATCCACATCTATAAAACCCAACCCCAAAATCTATCCCCATATTTAAACAACAAAAAACGTCCCTCAAAAGCGAGTCGTTAGTCTGATAAACAAAATATTTTCCGATCAGAGCTCCCTATCGCTGGCTCAACTGTATCTCTGTATCCAAATCTGACTAAGTTACAAAGGACGTGAAAGGTTTCTGCAACCCTTTGATGTCGGCCGCCGCGCTCGATTTCCTACGTAGAAAGATCTAAAAGTGTTTTTGGTACTTCAGTTTTGTTAAATCGGCTACAGTTTGTTTTTGAGTGGACGAATTAATGCGTTTTATGTCTGTATATGAATCGTACTAATGTTATCAATGCGAAGTATGGATGGTTGTTCCTCGTTTATGCAAAAACTACTATATGGATTGTACTTAATATACCTTAGACATCAGAATAACAACTTAGGCAGATTTTTATCCAGCTTTGGGAAGTAGTTTCTTCAAGAAGCGGGTGAAACCACTGGTGGAAGCTAGTTAATATAATAAATAATGTACCTAATAAAGCATAGGTACAATAGTTTTTCTTGACGATAGTTTCTTTTGATACTCTCATCAGCTTATACTATTACTTCTGCCTCCTTCTACCACTAGGTAAAAAAATACTGAAGACTTTATGTTACTTTTGGAACCAACCCACATTCGGTTAAAAAAAAAATTAAAACGCTCAATCTAAACACAGTCTTCAACAACTATCCTCACGTAGGTACCATTTTCATAAAGTGCATACAATTAATATGACGATACATACGCTAGCCTGCAATCAGTAGCAATTATTCAGGCGCCTAACAAACTACTACTGTATGCAAGTAAGCAAGTTCTAGCAAACTTACTACTTTGTACTTCCACGGAGTTTGGGCTGTTCTTGTTAGTGAGTATTTTATTAAGGGAATATTGTTATATGAGCCGGTATTAATTTTTGTACAAGGTAGAGTCGTGAATGCTACAAAGAAAGGGGCAATTGTAAGCTCAATATTTTGTATTTAGTGATGTCTTTTGTGAAAAGAAAATACACAGGTAAGAAATCTTCCAATTTCCGAGTATTTTTTGTCCCTGTTTAATAAGTAAGTATACATTAAGAGGTATTAACGCTCACTCACTATATGAGAAGAAGCCTGTGCCCTTACTCAGTGACAATAAAAAGACTATTGATGATAAATCAGAATGCCTGCGTATCGGTGTTCTATTCTAATCTAATACAAATAAACCAAAGTCTAAACTAAATCTACACCCTGTCACTAGTACTCAAATCCAACAGTAGATGTCGCTATACAAACACGAAGCAGAAGATGTTTACAATGTACCCGCATTTAATCGCTTCCTACAAACAGAGCCGTGACCCCACTGCCTGTGTACTGTGTACTCATCCTGTGTACTGACGGCTGATACACATTTTGGAAGTACATTTATCATGTGTATTGTTTTTGACGGTAGTTTGGACCTTCGATTTTCATTAAACTGTGTGCTATAATTTAAGCTGCACCTAAGCCAGTATAATCCTTACACTGCAGCGTTTAAATAATAGTATCCGTATTAAAACAACCCTCAGATTAATTTGCAATACCGACATTTTTAATTAAAGCGTTTCAATTAAGTTCAGCATTTATTCGGTACATTTGTACTTTAAATTTAAACTGTTTACAAAACAATAATGTAAACTTGTTCATACCCACAAAGAATTTACGAGACCGCAGTACAGCGCGCAGTTGTATAATGGCCATAAAAGGACCAATTGGTAAATTCGGATATCAGGACCAAACGGCCGGCATTGGTAAATGCGAGCCTTATCTGGTTTGGCCTTTATTCGTAGCTAAATCGTAGCGCTACGCACGCTACAAACCTTTCGTAGCAAACTCGTGAACTGTCTCATAGAGTTTCCGCTGAAATACTGCCAAATGTCTCGTCCGTCCTAGTTATATTTTTTTAGAAAATAAATTCATGGTACACGCTGAAGGAAATAGCACTTTTCACGTTACACCTGAAACGCCCTAGATACAGAAAGTAAGTTAATAAACAAACGGAACATTCCTTCATTTTCCTGTTTCCCTTCAATTTTGCTTTCTGGAGCGCGCGCAAATATTTTATTACGAATACTTTTTCGTGTTTCAAAATGGGAATGAAAAAAACAATAAACTGGCGTTCTTTTCGAGTGGTGGACAGAACAATGGTGTAGGATGCGTTGTTCCAAAGATTGTTTTCTTCCAGACCATTGTGTTGGCCGATCGCGAGATTGGATGGGAATGAGCCCCGGGGTTGTGTTACAAATACTTTTCATGTTTAATGCAGATTTTATATTTAGATTGCTTGATGGAAGTATGATGGTTGGGAAAAGGTTTTTCTTATTACTTCTTGGAATTGAGATTGTAGATTAATAGTTTAGCGTAAGCACCACTAAGTTTAACATGTATGTGAATTAAAAAATGTGCCAATTACATAATATATTTAAAAAATAACACCAGAAAACAGCAGATAACAAAAGTTTTCATTAGCAATCACTCATAAAACCACCAACATATTCAGGCACTTTTTCACAAAATTTTCGATTCTCAAAAAATCATAAACTGGCCATTGTTAAAGTTTCACAACGACTCGTCTCCGTTCTCCGGAAAATATTTATTCAACGCAAATTCTCCAAGTTACGCATTTTTTTCTCTACAGCCGTCTTTCTTTGTTAACGAAATTGAATTCTCATTCATTGCTTTATGGAGGTTATTTCTTCTATTATTTGATTATATTACTCTGAGCCTTTTTATTGGAACCCAGTGTTTCAGTTTACGCGTACTTTTATCGGCTGTATCGAAAGTTATGCTGCTGGAATTGGTCCTACGAAGCGTATGTTTCGACAGAATCATGTGTATATTTTTGAAATTGGTCCTTTGTTGCTATAGCTCATTACTTTTTCTGTATTATCAAAATTGTTTTTATAAGTACAAGAGGTTGCGCAAAAAATCATAAAAACCTTTTTTATTTCAGTACCAGATTGCAGCAACTTTTCCTTAAAAATAAAGATATGAAAAGGAAAGTAATTTGAGTACAGGCCCTTATTGTTTACTTGCTGTATTTGGTCGCCACCTGATGTCCGCTGTACGAACCAAGGAATAATAATGAGAAACAAATAGGGTTTCCCCGGGGAAACCCGGGATTGAGGGGAACTTGCGCGGTTGGAAGGGAAATCGAAGAATGTTTGCAGTTTGTTAGACGTTATTTTTAGATGCGTTTGTTTTGGGGAAAAATCCAAAATATTGTGTTTATTGGTTATTACATAAAGTTAAACATAACTTTGACACGTGTTTAAGATTTGTTTACGAATTTTCTTTCTACACGTGGCAAAGGTCTGTTAAACTATTTCATCATGTTAAGCGACATCCTAAACACAGATTATAATTCTTCAAGATATAATGTAATGTACATATTTTTATACAAACCACGGTATTTTCCTCGAGTCTGTGTTTAACTAAATCTAATTTCCATTTAAACTTAAGAAAAATCCAGTGAAGAAGTTTTGTTTTCTAGGAATGTTTCTTTGAAATGAAACCCTGAAGCTTAAAAGCGACAATGTCTCGACCCTTTAACCGTGGACAGCTGTATTTTCTCGTATTTTCTCTGGTTTTAAATGAGAAACATCTCAAAGGTCCGTACAAATGTTAAATTCAAATTAAGACAGGCATTTTCCTGGACGAAATAGAAGCCTTTTGTAAGCCTTTTAGATTTTATTATAATATAAATATTAAGGTATTATTTTGTTTAGCATTTGAAGGTACTTAATGTAGACTGACTAGATCTTAGTTAATACTTTTGTTAAAATAATGATTATAATATTAGTAGCTATGTATAGTTTCAATATTAAAATTTCTGTTACGAGTTACTCATACAGTTACCGGCACGGATATTGAGCTCTCGGCGGAAGAGTGGGGATCGCTTTGTGCACTGTACACATAAGGCAATAAACCAATAAATCGCTTCTGCGCAAGTGAAGGTCAGGGCTCAATATCCGTGCCGATAACCATATTATAAGTGACTTATATTATTAGTAACTTCGCGATACTTTAGTTACAGCTTCATGAAAATTATCTAAAGAGAAAAAAATCTCATAAAATGGTAACTTGTTTACTGAAAGCAGTTCAGATATTTAATTCCGTCACGCTCCGCTGATTCTAAGAAAGCAAATTACTCGCCAAACAATTCATTTGGAAGTAATATGAAAAAGTAATAATGTTCTAAGTACCTTGTTTAACCGAGTAAATATTATTTACTTATCTGATATTGGGGCTTATTTGTTCTATTATAGAGAAACTGGTGGTTAAATAACTATACGTTTTGATAGTCAAAGTTTAAGCAGCAATTGTCGTGGTCTGCGGATGGTAGGTACCGGTCCATCCGTCACTTGCACAAAGCTTCATTAAAGTTAAAGCTTCTTTAAGTCTATTGCTGACTCAAAAAGTGTTAGCAATAGATTTAATGAAGCTTTAACTTTAATGGAGCTTTGTGCAACTGGCGGTATGTCCTATTGTAAGTCCTTCGTATCATGGAACGAAAATCGTACTAATATTGCGAATGCGAAAGTTTGTATGTGTGGATGTAAGTTCGTCCCTCTTTCGCGCAAAAACTGCCCAATAAGATTTCAATGAAACTTGACAGTAATATACTTAGCTTATATACCAGAATAATATATAGCCTACTTTAAAGACGGGAAATAGTTGGTGAAATCGCGGGAGCTAATTATTACTATAGGTGCAAGGTGCCAGTAGTAGTTATCAAAACCCAACAGCCAGTCGCTCCATACAAAATTGATATTCAGCTCCATATGCTTAGATTTCCAGTGTAAACCCACATACCATAGTAAACCTAGGTATATAGTGGCAATAACATACACGAATGCAATATAAAGCTTTCCAGGCCCTAGCCGGCCCCTATGGGCTCTTTTTGAAATGTAAATCTAAACCCGAAAAGCCTTCAGATTTCTCTTTGATGTGTTAATTCTATATTCACAGGCCGGAATCTCTTATCAGTTTTACATTAATTAGCCCACACAATCTCGGCCTGGGTTGTATAATGTATGGATATGTGATGATACAGTAAATTTAGTTTTTACCGGTACAAAACTTGATGATAGTATTTAGATGACGTCACTCTAAAGTTACTACATTTTTGGCAATCGTCAAACGTAGTCAGAAGCCAGAAAGCCTGACAACTCTTACCAAGGGACATCGGGTTGCCCAGGTAACTCCGTTGTGGAGGTCAAATAGGCAGTCGCTCTGTGTAGAACACTGGTTCTCAGCTGCATACGGTTAGATTGCAAGCAAACCAACATTATTGAGAAAAGGCTTGGCAGATGACTCTAAAGCTACTATATGATTCTCATAACATTAATCCTTTTTCACATATTTATTGTGTTTGCAAGATGGCAGTATTTTAGGAAAATTTTAAAAAAATAGACAACATCCTATTCTAGTTTCAAGCAAAGTTCCCCAAAGACGATATAAGTTTGCGCCCCACAACCACAAGATACTTCGTTCATCATCAATTATATCGAGTGGCCGAGATGAATGTTTACTGTGAAACTTTATACTCAGCCATTACTGTTATCGAGCTATTAATCATGTTAATGTGCACCAAACTCGGAATTATAGCCTAAGGATGCTGATTATGGATGTAATTGTGCCGTCTTTGTAATCTTAGCTTAAGACTGGCTGTTATAGCAGAATTGAGGTATGATTTAAACTTGATAAAGATCTATAAAGTTGAATTATTTAAGAAAATATGGAGGAAATAGATACAGCTATTTACAGCATTCTAAACTGTCTTAACGATTACGGTACGATTAAGGTTCTTTGGTCTTTGGGACGCGAAACTCATGAGGCAGACTTAGTAATTATATGATTACATAGAACGTTTTTTTTCGAAGCAGCAGCGCCTTCATCTATCTGAACATCGCTATCACAATATATAAGTACCCAAAAGACCGATACTGCCATATAAAACGCCGCCACGGTCACTCTCGTCCCCAGCAAAAACAAATCACACCATAACTATTAGCAAGCTGTGCTACCAACAGCACTACATAATGTGCTATTAAACGACTGTCCGTATAAAATATTAGGAGCCTTCTCCCATAAATAAGGGTTGCGTTCGCTGTACGGAAAGATTACTGGCCTTATCCTCCGAAACCACAGGCCTATCTTAGACCACAGTGGGGTGAAAGATTTTACCCAAGATTTGGTCTGAAACTACAGTATTTTGATGTGGGGTTTTTGGGTGTGATACGACTGTTACAACACCAAAATTCGGTAAATCTTATCATTTATGTAATGTTAAATAAGTTTTGCTGTGGTATCTCCGAGACAGATTAACCGATGTTGAAAAAAAAATCACTTGCAAAAGCCACGTCATTCTTCATGCATTGCTTATATTAAATGTCCTTAGAATACAATAGGAGAAACGTAGGCTTTTATAAACCAAAGTTCGATTAATAACCATTTACATTGAAAATACATTTCGTTGAAACATTCCAGCGAACGAATTATCCGTTTTGGAAATAAACAGCGCCCACTATAGAATTCTCAATTATTCAGCATAACACGAGTTAATAAATTCTGAACATAAATAAATACGGAACCAAGTTTGTCAGATATCCCCATCCACCATTCTTTGTGGTCCTCTGATATAGATAAGGCTTTGGCCACAACATCGGATAACATCGGGGACACCGAAGTAATAGTGGATTTATTTTCCTATCCCATTACTGTGTTAACAACGGACTAAAGGGCCTTATGTCACATTAGGAAGATAAACGAACCTACGAGGAAATTAAATAAATATATGGCATTTTCCTCTTGTAATTGAAAACATATAACTTTCGCGATTTAAAAAATTGCACACGAAACTCGCAACGCTACTCAACATACCCACTTAAAAACGTGTAGACCAAAAATATTACAACTATAAAACGTAGTTTCTCATATTCCAATTAACAAACGGCATGCTTATTAGCACTCGACCTCGTTACTTTATTCAAAACGTATGTGTGTGTGAAGAAATAAAGTTGAAATGTGAAATATTGAGGGAAGTTTGTTGGCGCCCAACGTGGGCCCCGCTACCAATTGCAAATGTTACCTCGCATCAGTGCTTTTATGGCTTTGAGAATTCACAAAATTCAAAAGTTCCTTTTCAAAACAATCTTCATTTAATTCACGAGTTTTCAGGCACATTTTATGGGTGAAACAAGTTATTTGTGAATGCAGTTTTGGAGTATTATAGGGGGGTACTATATCACGGGAGCTATGCTAGTAAAGCTAGAAAACACTCTTGTTTATTGTGCTATGTAAACTAGTAATATCCTTTCAACAATTTTATATAAACATTGTATTGTTGTTTAGACCATTTCATTACATGGTGATATTATGAAATTGCTAACTGTATTCGGTCGACTTTTCCACGCATGTGATGGTCATGACGACACTAATAAATCAACAAACGTACATACGTGTCTATATCTACTACCCTTGATCGGTTTATTTACATACCAATCAATCATTGTTTAACAAAGACACGAAAACTTACTAGAAGGGCCATGCAAAATCTCTACGTCAATGAACACTAGAGCTACGCTCAGACCCTGAATGGCTGGCATTCACTCAAAGAGGAGGTACGCTCTGCAACATGCTGCGAATAAACTAGCTTTGCGGTGACCGTTCTAGTACACATTCTAGATCATAAATGGCATGTTTATAATTAATTCTATATGCCTAAATGAAGAAAAACTCTTACTCATATGCATATATGGTGTTACATATTGGTCCTTCGTGCCGCGGACGCCATTTGCAATTTGAAGTTCAACTTTTTTTTCCTTATTTCACGAATTTAATACTGTATAACCTGATCTATCTTTATATAATTGTAAATATTAATATGATCAAACACTTATTTACCAAACAGAAGCTAAAGGGTATGTAATCTAATGCCAAGCCTGTTCAAATATCTTCAATTAAGCCGTCTCTCTGTGGCCTGCACCTCAGAGACGCTCTTGATTAATCTGAAGTGATGCTGTGAGGTAATACATCTTTAGTATTTACATACGATGCTTTGACGATGTTACGAGCTACATGTTGTTAGCAACAAGACTAGTGTGAGCTTGATTTGTGATGTCTTTCGTTAGCATTGTGTGCGCTTAATTTGTTGGTACAATGTGAATGTGTGTACTGGTTTATCGAGTTCCTTTGTTAAACTAAGTGATAATTGAAAAGTAGATAATGTGTTTTTGCAAGTATTGGGTTGCCCGGGTAGCTGTGAGGAGGTCAGATATACAGTCGCTCCTTGTAACACACTGGTACTCAGCTGCATCTGGTTAGACTGGAAGCAGACCACAACATAGCTGGGGAAGAGGCTCAGGAGATGATGATGTTTGTGTAAAATAAACTCACACTCAAAAATAGCTTTTTTAAGCTATTGACAATTGGTTTCAACCCAGCTAACCCAGCGGCCTAGCTTGTGTCGATAAATCATTTCAGTTTTCCAGTTCTCCCATAGTATATGCAAAGAATACACAACAATACTTCTTGACAAAAATAACTTTGCATTATATCTTACCTATTTTACTGTAGGGACATAAATACAGCCCAAAAGGACCAGAGTTCCACAGCTCACAATACCCTCAAATCACAACCCACCTTAACAAAGATTAAATACCACAGCAGAAGCGACCTTCACAAATTATACCTACAATACCATCTTCCAAGTTAACTGAACCAGGTAATAGTTGCCAAGGCTCAATTCCGGGATTAATCTTGAAGTTCAGTCTACCCTTAATAATAGGTAGGACTATTTGTAAGGTTTATATGGGCCCTAGACTAGGCATTGAAGGAAATTGGTAACAAAGGAAAAGGTTTTCGGGTAATCTTTTGATTCTTTACGTATGTGTGGGTTGTATGTTTTTATTTCATTGTGTAAGTTATAACTGAGTAATCTAAGGTTAGCAAGCACGACTGCACGCTACTTAGTCTTTGGATCTTTACCTACGTATATCAAGTGAAGTACTATTGTAATGTCTAGATTTATAATTGTTTGAGTACTGCTTAATTTGAACAAAAATAAATGCAACACAAAATACTCACCATTATTGTGTTAGGGAGTGGTGAAACGCGTACTATAGCATGTCGTCCGCTCGTTACACACAAATAAAACACAACCGTACAATAAAGCACTAAGCGGCTAAAAAGTACAGTCGACGACAAACATGACTTCAGGTACAATCAGGCACGCAAGTCGTCACGTCGTGCCAACACATCACTTCTGTAATACCGCGCGAAAATAACACCTGACACGCGGTAACGACCGGCGTATATCTACAAGCTTTTAATTTAAATCCCTTAAGTGACGCGGCAATGGATGCCCTAACTCTAAAGTCTAAACTTATGAGTTCAAAACGTAAAGGCGTTCTTCTCGAACGAAATGAGAGAAATTCCAGCCGCTTGAATTTTGAGCCATTTTAAATGCCAAGTTTATGAGCATTGGACCAGGAATTGACGCAGAAGTAAAATGGGAGACACGAAATATTGGACCACGATAGAATATTGATGGAATTAGAGGCGTTTGGGCTGCAGTGAAGCTTCGAATTATATGGCTGAATATCTTGCAACAGCTGCATTGATCTGGCTGTATCCGTGTGAATAATTCCCCATTAATATTTAACAGGCGCAGAATTTCTAGACCCTAAACACAGTTATCAAGTATCAAGTCAGTTCATGCATTATGCTCAATGGATGTCTCCCAAAGGTGCTATAAACGAAATGTGCCTACAAAGGTCACTGAAATTCACACTACAAAAATAAAACTTTCATCTGCAACATGGACGAAAGCAAATAATCTTATCGCATCCCGAGCATAAATACTTGCGAATGGCCCATTGTCCTTACTATCAGGCCATTCGGCCTTGGGCATAAAAATCCTGGCAATCAAAGTTTACCTCCACTTAGTACCCCAGTCACATCAATATTATATTGCATGAATTCCTGTCTTTATGTGGCACTCAGGCCGAATCTACCGAACGGGACATTGTAAGTAACGGCCCCTTTGCTATTCGGGCCACGGAACCCAGCAATGTGGACACAGCCTAAACTATTATATTATTCAAATATGGCCGTTTCGAAGGGCCTTTTGAAGTTTTAAGACGGTGGAGGATTTTGTACAGTTTGGGGACAAATTGCAGGGAAAATCGTGTTTTTATTTTGAACATTCACCAATGTACCTATGTGTGTAGTGTGTTGAATCCCTTTTTCTTTTTTAATCATATACCGACTTCAAGGTTACCTCAGTTCTTTATATAAAACACGTTTTATTCCATCGCCTATTTTAAACATAATACAGTCTAGGTTCTATAAATCTGTTAACCTTAGCGGCATATGGCCTGAAGCGTCGACGTGATAGGCCGCCGCCATCGTCAAATCCGCTAGACGTTTGTTATTCAAATCAAGTACTGAAATACAGACGACATCAGTACAGATACAGTAGACATCGTTTTTGTTAGTTCTAGAAAATAGGCTCTTATTTATAATTTCGGAAAATTTAACCCGAAAATTTTCAGTGGTAATTTTCAATTTAATACTGGAATATTTTTTCGTATAACAAAGTAAATTGCCTAGACAACCTTTATTCATAATATTACAGCGTTTATCTCGTCTAGTCTAGAAATGTTTAATTAAAAAGCTTCTTTTCTGATTATGCTTGATTGAATAGCGTCTAGACTAAAAAACGTTTTCGTTTTTTTGCTTAAAGATAATTTGTATTCATTTTTATTTCAAGTCTAATCGGCCTTCTCGTTTCAGTGAGCTGGTTCTATTATTTGGGACTGAAATTAGCATTGTGATTCAATGTGGCATTGCTATCGATTGGCTGTAATATTTGTTTCAATTTTAAACTTTTGCCCTCATATATTTTTTATACTGATTCTGTCTTGGGGTTGGTTTTATAAATTGACATTTACATCGCTATTTATGGAGAAAAAATCTGTAGCAACCCTTTAAATATGCACAGCCTTACTACAAAATATTAAACATATATTGACCACTTGTCTAAAAACAATGTGGCCGCAAAACGGACCTTTTTTCAACGCCATAATCTGTAATTTTTTAGGGTTCCGTAGCCAAAATGGCAAAAACGGAACCCTTATAGTTTCGTCATGTCCGTCTGTCCGTCTGTCCGTCTGTCCGTCTGTCACAGCCGATTTACTCGGAAACTATAAGTACTACAGTGATGAAATTTGATGGGAATATGTGTTGTATGAACCGCTACAAAAATATGACACTAAATAGTAAAAAAAAGAATTGGGGGTGGGGCCCCCCATACATGTAACTGAGGGATGAAATTTTTTTTTTTCGATGTACATACCCGTGTGGGGTATCAATGGAAAGGTCTTTTAAAATGATATAAAGTTTTCTAAAAAACATTTTTCTTAAAGTGAACGGTTTTTGAGATATCAGCTCTCAAAGTCGTAAAAAGTATGTCCCCCCCCTCTATTTTTATAACTACGGGGTATAAAATTCTAAAAAAAATAGAGGTGATGCATGCTAATTAACTCTTTCAACGATTTTTGGTTTGATCAAAGTATCTCTTATAGTTTTTGAGATAGGTTGATTTAACTGTAATTTTTTAGACAGGTGTTCAGCAGACGTTAAAAAGTTTTTGTCTTAAATCTGCAGTTCTATTGATCCAAATCTGCAATAGTCTGTTAATGAATATTATTGAAACCAAGAAGTGGTTGAATGTATAATATCACATGCGTTAGAAAAGCCTAAAGTTTCTAGAAGAGAATTCTAAAGATCCGAAGTTCCTCCTACAAAATAATTTGAAACCTAGCTTTCAAGCACTGCTTTATCTCAGTAACAGCAGTCCGTCAGTGCCTAGTGTAAATAATTAACGTGTATATTAATTATCGCGTCGCCTGCGCCGCTTATTTGTTAGGTGCACAGGTGTGTATCATTTGTTCCCGTGATTACTGTGTTAGCCTCTTGGCAAGGTAATAGTTAAGAGAGGTAGCGATAGCGGGTAAGATTAAATTATATGTTTTTTCACTGATAACCAATCCATGTGTGATTTATGTCGCTGATTTCAGTGAATTGCGGAGACATATATACAGACAATTAATTAAAAAGAAAGGTACTCGTTTTATGACATAATTTCTGAGGCAAAACATTTAAGCATTTGAATACGACATAGCTGCACTATCACTATCACAAAGTTAAACTTAATCTAATTCGACATAGTAATTACAAATAGGTATGTTTCCATGTATTTTATTAGAAGGAGTTTCACTGGGGAAAAACTCGCATGCTGTTTAATTCATTCATAACAGATGAACATGCTTTCCATATGAAAGGCTAGAGGACCTTTTCCTAATACAAACATCACACTCACTCTTTATTAATTTAGTCTTCCTATATGAAAAAATATTTTTCATAATTAAATCGCTATGTTCTTTACACTTGTACCGAAAACGAGTTATCCCGGTAATTTACCTTCCGTCTTACGTGGAAGCTTTATTGTAACTTATTGCTTACGTGGATATAACGAATCGTGAAATTAAAGTCTTGCCGTATTAAATAGGGTCACAGGAAATGTAAGCAATTTAGGCGGGGAGGGGGGGGGTGTAACACGTGGAAATAGGTATTATTTGAGAATAACTAAAGGGAAGTGTTTACTTAAAATTAATTATGATTTTGATGAGATCTTGGGCTGTTTTTATGAGACTTGGTGATCCACGTCTTAAGCAGGATACTTTTTTGTGCCTATTTTAAAATGATCCTATAATTTTGTAGGTAGGTATTTCCTACTCTAATATTGTTACTCTTAAGGTCCTAAATTTACAGTACACAACAGCTGCTACAGTACCTATAGATAGTTTATTCTCGAAAATTTTGGAGCGCCGGATATAATTTCAACGCTTTTTTTGAAGTTGTAAATAGGCACTAGCAACAACATTGAGTACAGATGCTCCTATTCAAATTAAAGACCTCAAAACTATATTAAATCACATGCAGAACCCCCGAAATAATAGAGCCTTATAGCAGTTATACCTTCACCATGGTTTAACCCTTATTGTCCGGACCCCTTTCATTCGTCGTACCATGTGCCGGACAGTTCCGAACTATTATTTTATTCAAATTCCCCCTATTGTAGTCAAAATCGCTTATCCCATGAAAGGGCAGGGAACCAGGCGGTATTAAACCTATCTCACTCTAGCATACGAGCACACTGCAAACTTTTAGTCGGCCGATATCTTTTCGCCCATGGATGCAAAACAGCACTTTTAGTACGTCAAAAATTACACGAAAAAATCGCACCTTCTTTACCACTTCCTATGTGTTTGTGCTGGGAAGAAGTGGCGCAACAAACTCCACAGCAACACACGACTGTCTGTAGATGGATTTGGACTCATAAATAAATATGAAAATGAATGAAAGTACACACGTAACAACGACCAGGTATTTGTCCGGTATTAGACCGATAAAAAACTTTGATTGGGTTTACGATTTTCAAAAATGAATATTTTTTTCAAGCACGCGGGGCGACAGTCGGCCCACCGTTTAGTCTCCAGTGTGCGCGTAGGCTAACACGGGCTGTGTATGCTTATAAAAACTTTGTGGAAATGGAAAAGTAATGCAAAGAAAATATCCTCTTTGCGTTTGGTATTTCTTCGGGAAATCTGTGCGGATTTACATATGAAGCCTTTAGAATTTACTTTTGCGTACTAACTTGTTGGTTTATGGATGACTGTCTGAATGTGTAAATTATTTTGTACTAGATACACCCGCGTCCCGAAGAAACTACTTCCCGCACCTGGATAAAAAGTGGTCCATGGGGTGATATGCTCAAGATTTATGCATGAAAAAGGAAAAAATATAAACTTACGCACTTATGACATTGGTAGGATAATACTAGAACTGTGTCTTGAATGAATTGTCAGATCCAAATAAAGCATATCCAAGTATCTAATTCTTATTAATGAAAGAAATTACAAAACTGAAAAGTGACACCAAACGTTTGCTACTATTTTTCTTTGATCTTTACAAGCCAATCTGTGAGTCAAAGGGCGATCTTAAAATAAAATTCACTAGCACCTACGCAGATGCGATGAATAATAAATATAGGCTTAGAAAATATAACACGTAGGCAGAAGGGATGAATTCCTTGGAGGTTGAGTCTTTCTTGAATAGGTTCAGTTTTATTCAGTGAGTCCTTTCGTATGGTCTAGGGACAGACGTAAGTACGAATATCGAATTTGATAGTCTGATGTTGGTGACATATTTTGTAACGAATTAAAGTAGCTAATGTTTCGGTTGCAAGCGTTTTTAATGTCTTGCAAGCGATGTGCATTGAAAGATATACCTAGTGTTTTCATTTAGTATTCAAGGTTTTTTACATCATAAAATTTACGATTAGTTAAATCACCTAATGATACGTCTATACTACAATACTGATTTGTAAAATTCTTTCACTGTTGGAGAGTTAGACCATCCCCGAGTAACATAGGCTATAAATTTTTGTCTAGGTAGGGAAAGAATCATTTACTAAACTGAGAAGAAATTCATTACCAAACTTCTTGCTTCCCATTAACAATACAATCGCCCAAGCCCACTTTTTCTTCATTCGATTTTATTCTTTGTAAACGCAGCCATTTTTCAGCTGCCTTTGATCCATATCGCAGCGTCGGCCAGTCAATAAATCGCCACAAAGGTCCCAGGAGAATCCAGGGGAGATCGCGATAGCCAGCATAGAGGAATTATGAGACTCACTGCCGTGGCTGGTGGCTGCAACCCCTTGGTTTAGTATGGTTTATGTAACCTGGGTTAACCCACGTCTTTTGAAAAGTGTGCTGGGAAGTGATTTATTCTGAGTTTTGTGCGATTAGATAATTTTATTTTGTTTTCCTCATTTAATGGGGTTTTGTAAAATTTTGCAGTAGTTATATCCGTTGTCTAATTACCCAACTGCTTCAGTATGTATTTTCTGATATTGATACAATGACTTTTAACTTGCACTTGACCTCTTAATAAACAAAATTGACCAAATGATCTTACCTCTTTATAAATATTACTTACCGAAATTACTGAAAAACTGAGTCGAAATTTAGGGTGACAACATATCAGGGAAAACCAACAATAGTTCCTATTTCTATCAGTGAGCACCAATGAACAGTATGGCTATGCTATTGCAAACTGCCCGGTTTTGTCCGACAATCCGCTTTCCATGCGGCTTCAAGGATTAGTACCTATTCTTCCGTACTTACTACTACTTTCCTTACTTTCCGTACTTTTTAATCTTTTGCGCCTTACATGTGGTATAAGAAGTTAGAAGTCAGACTTTTAGATTAATTCTGTTGATTTTTTAGTTTGAAAGAAGTTTCGAAATTAATAAGAAATAATTATTATAAAATCGGGAGTCTAATTTATTGGTCAAAATTAGCTCTTTTATGTTTTACTGTTTTGAGGCTACTTTTATAATTACCTGTTTTAGGTAACATGTACTCAGTAACAGTGATCTGAAACCTTAAAAATTTTAATCTAACCATGTACCTATATAAATTCCAACGGTATTTCAAGCCACAAAACATGCGAGGAAAATTTAATTAACCCGCCCAATAGAGTTAATTAAATACACCTACATTTACTAGGTTGTATAATAAACTTGATATATTGTCATTTAATAAATTATTTTACCACAATTTACATACAGCTAACATACCTTTTCACCATACAATAATTTATTGCTTAGGTACGTAAACATTCATATGTGTGTGTGCGTGGCTGTTTATTGTGGCTAGACTGTCTTATTCCACCACTGTTCATATACATTTTTATATTATATACATTTTCAATATTACATCGTTTACCCTCTATAAACTGTAAGATCAAGAACAAATTACATGAAAATGGATGGTAAAATAATTTAATCAATATCCAACATAGACCTATCAATTAGGCGACATAGCAAATGAGATTTCAATGGCGACGGCGGGAACAAACGCCTGCCATAAACGCCTAATAGTCTCAAGACAGATTACCGTTGACTACGTCACTACTCCCCTCCCCCCCTCCCTCCACATACCGTCGCCATTTTAATATCTAAGGAGGCCATTACCAAAAAACATAGTAATTTATCAGCAAAGACATCTACAGAATGTCGCGGAATTCCCTTAAATCCCAGTCCCATTATTATTCCGCTTTGGCCACCACAAGGGTAATTTGCGTAATCCCCGGTGATTTTTTAAACTTTTGGAAAAAGAGCGTCTGTCGAAATTTTTGTTGTTTCCCATTTTTTTCACGATTGAAATTATTATTATGGGAGTCTGGAAGCTACCTGTCTTCGGTTTTATCTAAGTTCATTTGACAAGATGAAATATTATTTACCGGATTATGATTAAACTTTTCGTTCTCCGCAATTCAAATCAAAAGTATACTTTCATATCTTTTTTAGAATTCTTCAAAAACTCAACAGATTACTCAGTCTTAAAGAAGACAAAATATTTATTAGATCTATCATAAATATAACCGCGCTTATCCTAAAAGAGAAAACCTCGTTGACAATATAAAAAAATCCTTGGGAGGCCCGATCAAATCCCACAATTACCACTGTCAGCCCTTAATTAACAGCCCCAAACAATGAGCACTAAATTCATCACTCTCTCGAAGACGTACGAAGGTTTTGCCACCAAATTGTAAATACCCCGTTAATAGGGATCTCAAAGACAAACATGTAGCATGTTGGGTAGTGTGGAGTGCCGGTAAGTTCGGTGTTTGTCCGTAGGTGTCTGTCTGCTTGTTTTGTTCATGAGTTGGTGAAAGTTGTGGGTTTGTGTTATAGGGGTGAAAGGGAAATTGTCCAGTGTTGAAACTGGGACCGGGAAACCCGGGAAAACCGCTTCGCACAAACAGGTAAAAAGTAGCCTTTCCCTGTCTTTATACTTTATGTGAACCAAATATTTGAATCGAAATTGAGTTAGTACGGATAGACAGAGTTACTTCCGCATTAAAAAAATGTTAAGTTAAAGATTTCACCTCTATAACAAGCATCAATTTTTAATCCTCAATAACACAGTTCATTGAAATTCAAATGCCTTAAAAGCAAAAAGTGTTCTTGTTTATAAATTCCCGCTTGAAATACTTGAAAAAGTCACTTAAACGTGATGCTAATTGTACCCTTTGCCGCATCTCCGGCAGTCGGCACAAGTAATGAGTGGCAATTTCTCCTCACTTCGCCCGTGCGTGGCTTGTTTTCTTTTTGCTTCGGATTTATACGAAGAATTGTTATTACGAGTGCACTTTATTTGAAAAGGATTCATTTTACTGCTTCGTATAATTTTTTGCACTCTATTTTTTTTGTTTTATTGCAGTTGCTTTATCAGTGTTTTTTTTTATTCTTGGCTACACTAAGATCATGTTGTTAGATAACTTAGATAAGTAACTTTAGATATGTATGACTCTAACATTCTCTAAAATGAGTCAACCTCGACCAAAATATCTACCCTGAATGAAAATCGGAACCAAACACTGTAACCCCCAACCAATTTGGATGACATTGTCATAAAACATGGCGTTGCAGGGGTGCCCTAAATAGTTAACAGCAGTATAATGTTATTAATGCGTACTAATAAGGGGATTCCACTGACCGACCCCCCGTGTAATAACTTAGTCGTATCTCACGACCCCCATGGGGCGCCATAGTAGGTCTGCAGTTTATAAAAGCAAAATAAAAGGGACCACAGATGGCAAAACAAAAGAAATTACTTAAAATAAATGTTTAGAGCTCGCTTAGACAATCATTAACGCTTAAATGTCTATCATTAACCAAACTGTCGTCTCCGTCTTTCAATTAAACGAAGTGGTATTTTGCGTTAGAAAATAGACCGTTTGTGAAATTGATACGCTGTATCTGAAAATCCTTTCAAGGGTCGTATATTTCTTACGTCTTCCAGTAAATCACTCCAGAGACCTTCCGGATACGTCAAAAAAATATTCCCAATGCACTACAAGGAACAAATACATTTGACCTACTGACACAAATTTTATTGGCAAGGCAAGGAATCCCTTTATTGCTTATACGGAGCATATCAAACGCGAGTGTACGTGAACTCGTCTAAATAAAATTCCAGGGGATTTTTCAGGCTCCGCCGTCATTTAATAAAAAAAATCATTTTGTGGAGGCGAATACGATTTAGGTGGCTTTGAAGAGGTGCCAAGTTAAGGGCAGATTGTGCTTTTAAGGGCTGGAAATGTTGAAGGGAAAAATATTGTTGTCTATAAGAGAAAGTTTACGTTGAACTAACAAACAAAACAAAACAATACCATCAAAGAAAATAAAACAACAAGAAATATGGCGTTTTGTTCTTATCTCGAAATATCCTTAAAACAACAAAGTTCCACATCACCTGAAAGCTTCGGCCGTTAAAAAAATCATCTTCATAAAAGTCAGAAAGTAAATTCCTTGGGGAATTGTATTCCGAAGTTTTTGGCGTCTCTTTTATTGTTTGTAAAGTTGGAAGTCGGAATGGAAAGGCGAGGAAACAGTCGATTCGAAGTAGTTGTTATGGCGCCCAACGTGGGGCAGCGTTTTCTTTAAAAATCTTTTATTTGGTTGGTTGGTTTGGTTGTTTGCCCTTCCTGTGACGCTTCTCATTGTGTCATATAAGTTGCACGCTAAACTTTTTGGATGTCCTAAACAATGATATTTTAGAAGAATAATAATTTTTCGCAAGCTTTTTTTTTCTTGCAATTATTAATATTTTTTAAGGCAAATCCTTTCGTTAGGTCGTAGTTATTTATTAATAGGCACATATTTATCCTGTTTTATATGAGTTCGTGATTAGATGATGTTTCGTTCAGCTAATTGTTAATGTACTTCAAAACAGTTCTTTCAAACCAACTGTTCCAATTTTCCCGTTCCGCATTCCATTACCTGCATCTTCAGAAATTATCATCATCTCGAAGACAAGATTCGTCTCGTTCCGCTATGGCGTCCTTTTCAGCTTCGTTGAACACGATGGGCGCAGGATTATACTCATTAAGCGTAATTTGTTTCCCTTGGTGCTTTGCCTGACAGTTATGACAAGCATCTATTTTAGTAATGCTTTCAGAATTGGACGATTGTGTCGGAATTGTAGGGTTATGAAATGTTTGGTTATGTTTTGTACGTTGACGATGTAATGAGTGGTTGATGTTCTTTTGTTTGGACCCTGTATGTACGTTTTTATGACATGATCATTTAAGTTTCATGTAAATAATGTGAAGTACCTTTTCCTATCAGTTTAAGTTACTATGTATCCTTTATTTAGGTGTATTTAACGATTTTACAAATAAAACGTTCAATTGTAGAAGCATTTGCTTGAACTTTAAGTTTATTTTTAACGTTTTCCGTTTCAATTAGTCTAATTTCAAAATTCTGATTTGTTTCAGGTAACTTGGCGTTTGTGCATCGATCAAACGGTGCCTTTTTCAAAGGAATTGAGTAATTAAAATCTCTTAATATTAAGACCGTTTTAGGATTTTATTTTAGGAGTATTTACCAGCAGCTTTCATGCCAGTTTCTTCATAAGTAGAATATTTTTAAATTATACTTAATGGCTCCTACAAAAATATACTAATGCGTTCAAAATCGGGATACCTTACCGATTCAATATAAGTCGACGGAGCTTATTTCACAGTTGTACCTTTATTGTCCCCTTGGACTTCGTTATCGATAAAGGTTTCCTCGTAAACGAGAAGGCTTCTCAAATTCTAAATGTCCTTTTTACCTGTACATTCTGCAAAAATAGGCACAGCGAGCGTAATGTTCCCAATTTCGTAATTTCAATTTATTTTAACACCTTCACCAAATTAAATGACGGCATGTCAATCCCATAAATTGGTTTAAACAACCGATGTAATTTCGGCAAAGCACCTTCGGAAATGTCATTAAAAAATCTAATACTCTGACTGCACATTAAGAGGGTTTCAAAATCCGAAATCTTCCTCCTTGCCTCCAAATCTTACAATTACGTGATAAAATTAAAGGCTTTTTTACCCAGTCAAATTCGTTTCACTTAAGCTTCAGAATCTCTGGGGATGGTCGACGCACGAGGCTCCCTTTAATAAGTATTAGGATATATCTTAGGGAATCAGTCCTTGCGCCTCATTCAAACTAATTCAATGTGCTCCGGATTTGTAATTCCGAATTCGATCTGATAAAATATGTTTGAAACTTGGAAGCCTATTCTTTTGTTTTATTTTTATGGAGACATTTTTTTTTTTTCGTTTTATCATACGTACGACTGATATGTGAGTTAATTTGGATCCTAATAATGGGGATCATTCGACAATTCTCCTCCGATGTTCCAGCTATTTTTATAAGCGTTCGAAATTCCTTTAAAACGCTCTCAATAGCAGGTATATCAGAACAAAACTAGGCATAAATAATGCAAATTCAATACAGTGCCCATAAATCTTCGGTAGTACATTTGACGTATTGCGAACAAGTCACAGGGTTGCAATAATTTATGCAATGTGTCAAACAGATGCTATTACAGGGTAATGCCATCACGGGGACGCATAACTTCAGGTTGATAGATAGCGCGGTTTAGCCTCAAATCGATAAGATTAATGAGCATTAATTATGAGTGATTGTTTGAAGCATTATGGGTAGCCGTATCGTTAATCGTTGTGTACGGTCACATTTCTATGGTAATCGAATGAGTTGCTCTACCACTTAATATAAGTATTCATTTTATCTCCTAAGAATCTTCTAGCTAGCAATTTAGGACTTATTTTTCACAAAGCTTGAAGTTATTAAGATCGTAACATTTGTACAATCGACCAGCTAACTTCTAATTGAAACATTTCCTTTAAATTATTTCAATCAAATTAAATTGAATATAATAACAACTCGAATTTAATAAAGCCACAATAAAAACGCAAAGGAAACGTCTGTTCCTTTAAAAGAAATTTAATTAAGAAACACTTATCCTTGAAGCCAAACCAGAACACGAAATACTGAAAATACAAAAACCCACGCGATTGTTTCAAAGTTACGTTGTTCAGAGCCATACAGTAGAAGCGTACCGTTTCTGATTTACGACTAAAAGATTGCATCATAAATCATCTAGCTAGAACACTGACGGCGAGCGTCGGAAAAATTATACAAGAAAAAATTAAACGCTTTCAAAACAGACGTTTAAGAAAGAACACGTTATTCATTAATTCTTAGGTACGTACAATAAAAAAATATTTAAACGAGAAGTTTGCTTGAAAGAGAAAAACGGCCGTTTTCACTTTTGCTATTCTGTTTCAGAAAGTTGGATTTGCAATATCGCTAATTACGTTGGTGAAATTAAAAATTGAAACAAAGGTTTGCCTTTCTAACAAGCTGTGAAGAATTTTAATCGTATTTTAAGTCTTCATAAAAGGTAACAGGTGTTTATAAATTGTCTTTTCCTTTAAGGAAGTTTTTCATAAATTCTTTCTATAATTACTTTAGCCTAAAACGTTTTCGAAATTTTCTCAACGATGCTAGTTTGGCTCGTTCATATTTTAACCGCATCTGGACTCTTTCCAATTCCTGTGTGTGTATGAAAGTGCACTATTTATAATAGCGCGAGATTGCACAAATATCTGTGTATTTAATGCTTTTCCCGATGCTGTACTAAATGTAGAAATTGGCAAACTATTTACTGAACTAACACTATTTATGTATGTACTTACTATTACAGTATTTACCTTAGAGTGGCCAAAGAAAGTACTTGCTTACAGCTAAGTATAATTTCCTTAAAAAGGGATATCATTTACCTTACAACTCAAAAGAAGGTTCTGTAATAATTCCTTCCATAAATAAATATAACAGAACAAGAAATTTTTCAATTTCGATTTTCCCCGGTGAAGGTAGAATAAATTATTTTTCCGGTCTCGCTGCGTCCTCTAGAGACAGCTTTCTTAATACAATTTTATCCTTTAACGACGCTCTTAATAATATTTTATTGCAATGCCGTTCTTTAATGTTTTATCTTAATGTACTTGGCCTTGGCATCAAACCTAATTACCATTGAAGAAATTCTTTGTGAAAACCAATCCAAGTTTGAGAAATTCAATTGTCACTAGAAAAATGGAATCAAATTCGGTATAATTTTGTAAAAGCGGCTCGATGGCACGTCTTGACCTAATTTGGTTCGTGTTAGCTAGAGGCCGACCAGCCATTTCCCGGGCTATTGGGCCCAAATGCTACCCCGAGCCTAGCTATACGCCACGGCTTACGACATCTAATTCTGCTGACAAAAAGGGGAATTTTATGGGCGTTACTAAATCTGCATCTGAAAGCCTCTGTTTTAAGGATTCCTATGAAACATAGAATACAATATGTTTTTTAAAAAGAATTACGTGACCCAGAAACGTATTGGCAAAAGGCATGTGAAGTCAAGCAGACATCATGCGTCGGCGAGTATGGAGTCGAGTTGTTAAATGAACCGTGATCCCTCGTTACTGATCTCTCAAATATTCTTGAATGTTTACGCGGTTCAAAAATACTCTTATATTGCTAGCTGTTCTGTGCGCCACACCGGATAAAAAGTAGCTTACGTCATCTCTCAGAGTCTTATCTACCAGTGTACCAAATTTCAATAAAATCGGCTCAGTATTTTGGCGTGAATGCGCCACAGACATACATACATACAGAGTAACTTTCGCGGTTGCAATATTAGTAAGGGTATATTTTCCTTATTCAAACAATCTCCATAAGATAAAAATGTATTGTAACATTGATCGTTGCACTAAGAAGGGTGAGTAATGTTAAGTTTTATCGCCAAGGCCTGCCGGGGCTGCGGGTTGTTCGAAAGAGATACCGCGGCCCTGGTACATAAAAGGCCTATGACGGAACACGACGATTTTAGTCAGTAAGAGTCTGACACTCCCTCACCGCTGCTAACCCACAGCGGGAGGGGTCATTTGATGATTTTAGGTCGATAAAAAAAGGGCAAGGTAGGTACAAAGTGGCCCCACGTTGGGCGCCAATCCGACCGAGACGATCCGTAGCTTCAACACGCTTATTGTCATTGTGACTCTTGTGTTAGTCTTTTCTTGCTCAGATGTCCCGACAGCAGCTGAATAGAATTGTTTTCATGTACTTTTCCACCGTCTTACAAAGAACCAGCCAACCTCGAAGGAAAATTTCGCAAAATACGAAAAACGAAAACGGTTTTAAGCAAAATATTAAAATGTACAAAACAATATTCTAAAATACACAGCAAAGTATACCTTTCTAAGACGACGTAATATTGAACTAACAGACTGGTAACAGGGTAACAATATAATCTGAAGTTGTTAATGGAAAATTTCTGGACACCGAATTAATTGGCAATATTCATTCGTAAATCACTTTGGAAATTAATGGCATACCTTGAAACGGCTGTCAGAACCACGTGGCCTTTGTTTCGCGAGTATCGGTGTACTATTAAATTGAGCGTCGTAAATTATAAATAAATTATCTCGTTTTATAGCTGTGACATGAGAAATCTATTATGAGATTTTGTAAGAAAGTTATTTTTGTTTGTCGGCAGTTTTTTACCTTTTGTTTTAGTGCCGAGCACGCATCTTTTTAAATATTAATTGGTTAGGTACAAACATATGTAGATTGCTGCCGAAAATACCATAGTAAAGGTTTTGTACGCATTATGTTTTATCAATTAGTAAGTCCAAAAGTTATTTAATGAACTCTGTAAATTATAATACAAATAAAAGTTTAAAATTTTTTGACGAATAAATCCCTGTCATCAGGGAATCATACTAAAAAAACTGCGGTAACATGTTCTTACTCTGCAAGTACCAGAAATACTTCAGAATAATTTCCCCAATAAAGACTGTTCATATCGATCAAATGCTAACCGACAGGAATAGTTCATTCACTCGTTCACCGACGCTGCACAATTTTCGACGCCTGAAGCAAATGATTATCCGATCCAAACCGATCATCCGCGATTTTCAGTTCAACCGAATATCTGCAAAAATGCAAATCGCTTTTTAACATTTGTTTACAATGCAGATTTTAGGTTTATGCGAAATTGGGATCGATTTTATCTGGCTTTTGACTTGTTGATTGGTTATTATGGCTTTGACGCCGCATGGATTAATGAAAAGCCTTTTTAATGGTTTCTTAATAAAGACAGAATAATAAATTTATATTCAAGCGATAGTAAAAGTACCAATCTAAAAAACTTCATGATTAGCATTTGACAGCTTTCTAGCCACAGATTAAATTACCATAAACGCATTCTACATTTAAAAAATCAATCAATCCATAGCATAGTGAACTCTAGCAATGACATAAAAACAAATGAGATATCAATGACGTCACGCACGATGTGACAAGGACAACAATACTAGGATCTACTCTTCCCTCTTTAAAGATGTAGTAAGTAAGATTTGTAGCTGTCATTCTTTATCGTGGCTCGTCGGAAGCCTTCGGAAATGTAAGGGAAACGTGACGATCGTGAAGGTGGAATTACAAATTGTATTTACATTCTAAACAAGAGGAATCCAGGGTAGTTAACTGTTTATTTATGACTTACAACAAATGAAGAAGTAGTGGCACCAGAAACTACCCAGTATTTTAAAGCAGTTGAATTACAAATTCAACGATAATGGGTTTTATAATTATTAATCCTTTTTGAAAGAGTCGCTTTCATATTTCCATAGCATGAAACACATCACTCGACTTTAATTCCCCTACCCAGTTATTACTCCATATCACACCAAAGTTAAATCCCATTTGAGCGATAAATCCTGAGCCCGCAGTCAACACATCAGTCACCAGCGGTTATGTACCATAAACAACTCGAAATAGTCGCTGATAACGCTAAAAATGTATTTTTGAGCCGTCACGAAGACGTTACGAAGCCTAATTGTCGTGAAGGGGCAATTATGAGGCCTAACTGCGGCCCAAACGCTCGCTATATTGTTTGAACGGCCAACAGCGGGGTTTTTTCACCGGCCACCTTTGTGCCTAATGAACGAAGCTTTGTTTTTTGTTTTCAGCGGTTATTAGGTAACGATTTAATGTTTTGGACCGTTAATTTTGCAGCATATGCTGTGGATGTCTGAATGTTTGGTTGGAAGTTTGGGAATTCTGTTTTGTCTGTTTTGGGAAATGTGTTTTGTGAATCTCCCTTTTTACTCCCAATTTCAGGGTGTTTCAGAGTGTCCAACAAAAAGTATGTAAGTACATACGCTGAAAATTACGAAAATAACAGGTTATATTAAAGGCAGAAACATGTCGATTTGCTAAATAGAAATAGGCGGTTAACATAACTTGTACTTGGCTCTATAAATCAACCTATAAATAAAAAAATATTGAAACCCGTAGTTAATATTGTCTGTCGTACACGTTTATAACGATTCTATTACTGCCACACAAACTCTTTAATTGCTTATCAAGCGTTCAAAACGCAGCGTCCACATTTTGAGCAAATTAAAACGCCGACGGTGTAAAAAAACATTTGTACAAAGCCTTTTCAGAATAAAAGTGTATTTTGAACAAAACCAGTCGACCGTAGAGATATCGGGGCACAATATGGCAATGTATGAGTTATGTGCATCTTTCAGTCAATTGGTGGCGACCTACGAGGTCCGAGGTGTACGCACATATTGTATAATATTGCGGAGTACCAACATATGTTTATGGCGGCGAAATATAAGCTTTTAGTTTTTATATGATTACCTACTTTAACTAGAGAAATACTTTAACAATCTATCTGCATTGAATGTCAATCAAAAATAGGTCTCTCTACCGCTCTCGTCAAATAACTTTGCCATTTGCAATTTTTCGGCGTTTGCCAATATTTGAAATATGCATACCTACTGTAGAACTGTTCAGCTTTACTTGATCTGACTATCTTTGAAACAGTTGCGTAAATTTTGACGAAATATAAGAAAGACATCATTAAAAGAATTTGTAGCACCCAAAAACTTTGAAACAAAAGCCGATGCAAAGGAAAGCTAGTAAAAACTATAACAGATATTGCAACATACATATATCGATTGTTATTACAGTTGAGTATGTGGAAATGGAAGTATTGCTACACAAGAGTACAAAGATATTGGTTTTGCTGTGGGTAAATATTACTGGGAAACTACAATGTAGCCTTCGCAAGAATACTTCGAGAACAATCTGCGTATGGTTCTAAAAAGTGAATAGCTTTGAAAAAAAACTTCTCTAAATGTAGTCAAAATCCTTTACTAAAAATAAGTTTTTTAGTCTATTTCAGTGCACACGATACATAAAGAGAAAGGATGAACGTTAATTACCACATTACATATAAATACTCATCACATATTTGATAAGTTAATCAAAACTGAAGTTCTTAGAGAAAGTTCAATATACCTACTAAAGATACCACCTAACTTTCAGGAAATCAGTCGGAACATTCGCTTTTAGCTTCCAAATCCTGCAACTTTATTAACAAAGTACAAGCAAGAAAAAGGGTATAAGTGCTAAAAGTTATGTGACCCCTAACTTGTGGAAGTGCTCAGAGTGGTAGATATGTATGTACAAGGCTTTTCCTCATTTGTCCGTCGTCATCACTTGGATGGGTTCAAGGATACTGTGAAATGAGACGGATGAGTAATGAGAACGATGTCCATAGATAATGCAGTTGTTTGTTAGAGATGATGTTGTAAGAGAAGAGAATCGGCTGTAAGCTAATGTATTTACGGTCAGTTCCAACTCCTAAGATTTATTCGTAGTTGCGCACAATGTTTCAATCATGATTTCTTCTTCGTCATTATCGCAATCAAAATAATTGAAGGTCGTGTCTTTGTTGAAATGCCTTAACTTGAGATTCATGATTAAATCTGGAGGATATAATTAGTGAAAACAACCCCCGGCTCTAAGGACTTAGAAGTCACTCCGGAAGGCTTCTAATTAATGAGCATTTCAGTAAGCCTGACCCTGTTACTTAATTATGAACACTTAAGTAAACAATTACATTCAATGCTGCAAACGAAAACAGCAACGCAAACTTTAGGAACTGACCCAGCGGTCTGGCAACATTAGTCGAACAAAATTAAACCGAAGAAGAAAACACTTTACTGGAGTTGAAATAGATTCTAATTTAGCTTGCTCCGAGTTTCTAAGGGTTCTACCTCGGCAACTTGTCAATTGTTTGTAACAAATAAATACGAAACACTAGTTGGCCGAGGCGACCGTTTCAATAGCACATTCCGATTCTGTTTACACATGTAGGTCAGAACTAACGAGGGACTATATAAAATACGTGGAGAGTAGACCTGGCCTTTGTAGGAACGATAAGCGGGATATATTGTGTCAGATGCCTTGGGGACCAAAAAGGTTGGAGTGATTAGGCGTTTGATTAGACCTTTTTGGACAAACTAGACCCTTATTATAATCGTAGGCTTATGGGCTTAAATTTTCTAGCTAGTTTTATACCCCATTTAGACCAGATTTGTTGGTTATATTATGAAAAGCCAGCGAGGTACCTAAACCGCAAAGCTTTAACCAGTATGTACATAGTCAGATAATAGTATTTTCAATTTTCATTATATTTTTAGCCTAACCCACTAAACTTTGAATTTAATAGCATACTTTATGTATTGCAACAAAATAATTCACAATTTTCTTCCCACAATCGTATATTATTTCAATAACTTCTACGACAAAAACTTAATCACAGTTTTCAGTTGTTCCTCCTTGCACTATTTTTCCTTTTTCTTCATTCAACTTGGTTATCCATTATTCTTAACAGTTTTAAAATTCTTGAGTTATTTCTAAGTTTAGAACTAATTAGTTGGTTCCATTCAGCTATGTTCGTTATAAAACGTGTTAGAATATTAAAGTTTGCTTCATTTATTATGAAGAGGACTGAGTGGTGTCAATGTTCGCTAAGCTGAAGTGTTTCTTGCTTATCGAGGTTAATATTTTAGTCTTTGTTCGTGCGCTGTTGATCTCTTTTGTTTTCCTTTTTTTTAATTCCCTCATCTGCATAATATTTGCTAGATACTGAGTTTTTTTTTCGATCCGTTTAACAGTAAAATAACACAAAAAAATGGCATAGAAAATTCTATGACGATTTTTCTAATCACCAAATGCAACCTAGTGTACTTACCAAGCATTAAATGGCACAGCTCAAACTTTTAATGAAATTTTTATTCTCAAACCAAGACGTGACAATCTTCAAGAAACCCACCTACGTAAGTCAGCAATCTCAAAGCAACTACGTGCCAATATCTCGCTCCTATAACTTAAACCGCACCATAGTTACATGCACCTAACAGCGGCTGACCCAATATAACTTCCAGTATTACTTGACCCCCCATCCCTCCCAACTTCTATACACAAGTGAACCACATAAAGGAAATGTTACCCTCTGCGGTGGGTCTTGCAAATTTGGTCTAACAGTGCCACCTCACTGGAACCAATCGAATGATGCTCGAAACGTTTTCATTTGATCTCGTTTGGATTTAAATTGGACTGCAGAACATTCAGATAGCAGATAACCATTTGTGAACGAAAAGAGTAACACGTTTGTTAAAGTTCAATGGGTTAGAAATAAAAATTGGGGTTTAGCTGGTGTTTTTTGGGACCAAAAAGACAAAGTAATATATTTCTAACAAAATATCATATCAATAAATTCTCCCCATTATAATGAAGTTATATAAATTGGTAAGACGTGGGTGGTTGATACAAGATCATAACTCGCTGAAGTTTTTTCAGAATCTAACGTGATATTATACCTAAGTTATACCTATAATTGTCTGCCTAAGACACAATATCATGTAATCTATCAAACCAAAAATAAAGTTCACAAGAATCTTTTGCTATCAAGAAAATAATAAGCAAACTCTTGCGGCGCCTACGTATGAATCAAAATCCCATTTAACTTGGAAACTCTGCGAATAAATCTACCTGTAACTACGTGCCGCTCAATAAATAACTCAGTCCAAACTTATTTCATATTATACAGTAAAAATAATAGAGGCAAATCCTCAATAAAGTGTTACAAAACTTCACCATCTGTCATATTGGAGTTCAGAACGAATGGAGACAAAAGAAAAGTTCCCGCCAAGTTCTTGACAACCCTATAAACTGGTGTGAACTAGTTTATTCCGGACTATCGATTCTTTCCTGACATGTTTGAAGTGGCGTGTTATCCAGCAGTTTGTTTCTTGCAGGAAATTGTTACTTTATGACGTGTGAGCTTGTGTTATTCTTTGTTGAATTATGTGTCAATAAATGTCGACCGTATTGTAGAAATTGATTCAAGCCACAAGCACCAAGCAAGTACTTTCGTAAAATTTTATTTCGCTAACAAAATTGCTCGAATTCTGTACTTAAAAGCTTCAGAAAGAACAGTGGGTTTTAGTTAGCAGGAGTCTGATTGTCTATCTATCTGAAAATTATAATTTAATGAATTTCCATCCATTAAAACAAATAAGATCTACAATTGGAGTATCTATCTATAATACAAAGCTTTACAATGTTACCAAACACACTGTAAAGCTTAAATTAGATGAACTGGTGGCTACTTCCAAACTAACTACATGGGAATAGTCTAGAGAAAATCAAAGGCGTAACTTTTGATCCAAAAATAACTCGGGAACTTTGTGAGATCCGGACAGCCTTGTGTGAACGAGTTATTCGCAGACAATCGAGTCTTAATTGACACGTTCGAAGACTATATTTGGATCCTTACTTTATCTGAACTTTACTTCGTTGGACTGTGTTGATACATATCGTCTACGAAGCCTAGTGGGCAAAAAACCAACCTCTCCAGTATTAGGGTGTGGGTTCGATTCCACGTCAGGCAAGTACCAATGCAACTTTTCTAAGTTTGTATGTACTTTCTAAGTATATGATGTATAAGACACCAATGGCTGGAAAAAAAGATGAAGGACACTTGGACTATAAAGTCTGAAATCACCAACCCGCATTGAACAAGCGTAGTGATTAATGCTCAATCCTTTTTCGTGTGAGAGGAGACCTGTGCCCAGCAGTGGGACGACAAAAAGGCTGTAACAGTATATCGTCTAAAGGCCGTTCCCTATATTCTATCTATCTATTGTTTCGCTTACTAGAGATAGAAATTTGACATTACTTTTCTGGGTCTTTTTTTAACGACGTCAAAAATCATCAAATGACCCCTCCCGCTGTGGGTTAGCAGCGGTGAGGGAGTGTCAGACTCTTACTGACTAAAAACCGTCGTGTTCCGTCGTAAGCCTTTTATGTACCAGGGCCGTGGTAACTTTTTCGAACAATCCCGCAGCCCCGGCAGACCTTGGCCCTGTTGGGCCCCGCTGACTTTTATGGGTCTAAAGTCAAAATTCTGTCTCTAGGAAGCACATCAACAGGAACGGCCGATATTGGAGTATAGCCCTGTATTTGAGATAGAATAGTTTTCGGATCGGTTATCAAAGCACAGTTCTAGGAACGAAGAGTTAACAAAGGTTTGGGTTGGAATTTGTTGGGAATACTCTGGTTTCAAACAACAGCACTACTGGTCGAAGTAAATACTCCAATGGTGTTTCTGCGTATTTCTTGGTAACGATCCCTGATACAACTCAATCCAGCCATGTAGGGTTCAAAATGGAATACATGTTCCAAATTCAAATCTGATTGAACTCCAAAAAGGTTGAGAACAAGTATGAAGTTTTGCTACCTACGTGGTGGGTGTAATATCCTTCTTGGCGTACTAAAACAAGGCAAATCCTTAGCACACCTTTGCGTGCACAGCCAACTTTGGGGTCGTAGAAGCAAGTTTAATCTACATACCTAGCAACAGTAACTTCACCGATTAGACCTAACGTCCTCACAGCCTTGACGTCAACCAGCCCATTATCCCTTTAATATTCCCTTAGCGCAACGGTTTTCCATTAAACTTTGTACATTCTAAACAGTTGCCTTTTGCGCCCACTTTCAAATTCAGCGCATATTTAACGGCCTCTCGCAAAGTGGCGTTGTTTAACTTTTTAAGCCGGTTTAAGGGCGTCGTCGGTGGCATATCGAGCCGTGCTTAATGAATGAGGGAGACAGTTTTAACCTCTTTTGTAGTAACCTGCATAGATTTACACAATAGGATAGGATACTATTCATTTCGTTGTGCCTAAAATTCAACCCATATTATTAATTATATACAGAAATACACCAGGTGCCAAATAAATCTGCCGAATATGAAAAAAGTCTCATCTAGTAAGTGAATACACCTCCTTGCAGAATCACAGAGGCAAAGTCACGTACGATGACGTAAGAGCAAAGTTTCGTGCTGGAGTGATTATCAGGCACCTTATGTACGTAATGTGAACTTCAGGAAGTTTGTTATGTGAGCCATGTGCGTGTAATTACTTTGTACTTTCTTTGCTTTATTTGGCTGTTTCTGTTTAACTTGTGCTTTCGTATTTTTTCTGTGGAAGCTCATGCAGAGCACAAAAATGTATTAGTGGTGCATTCAAGACCACTAAAAGGGTACTTTGTCGCTATGTACTCGAATTGTCTACAAACTCTGATCAAGAATACTGTTATTAATAACTCAAGCCTGCACCAGGTTCTATCTAATTGATGTCAGTAGTGACTATATGGCCTACAAAAACAGATCACTCATTTCTAAAACTCACGCTGATGAATCCAGATCCTAAAAACACCTAATAAAACGAAATACCTTCAACACCCAATTCCTTTATCTAACATGACGTTACAAAAACATTGCATTAATTGCGTCGATCCCGGAATAACGGGAACTTGCCAGTCATTAGGCCAGTAGCGTCGGGTCACGGGATTTCCGACTGATCCCTACCCTTGCCAGGTACGTAGGTACCTTTGTGAAATGTCGCCCTTTATTCGTGTGATTAATCTATAAAACCGAGTTGAGAATTGTTGGCGCGAAGTTTTTTGAGAAGGGTCATTTTTTGTGGTGTAATGTGTAATGAATATGGGACTGCTTGGTTGGAACAATGTCATTTTGATACCGTTCCGTGTTGCAGACGGTGTTTAAGGGATTATACGGGATTATGTAAAAGGTTGTTTGTGGGTCTTCTAGTAGGAAATGCTGAAGCTGCGAAATAGATCGTGAGTTCGATACCAAGTTAGATACTGTTGTTGTTGTGATATTTTTCGCGGATTTTCCAATGTCCGTCCAGATCCCATTGACATCAAAAGGCTCATGGCATAGACATATTTCAAAAACTTTGAATCATGCTACATTGTCTAGAGACCGAATGGCGATAATTCGCTTATTTCTATGACCAATATATGAAACTATCATCGAACTTAATCTTCAAAACCATTCAATTATACAAGCAATACTAGCACCATACCGAGTGTCTTTCCCAAAGTATATTCTAAACATGTCTAAACGTTTCCTCCACTTGGAGTTCAGCCAGAGATAACACACCGTACTACCCTCAAGCACACCTTTTAGCCATGGAGAACAAAATGACTAGCGGAGGTGCCATGACGGAAAATCTCCTAAGAAAGTAGCGCGCCAAAATGCGGGTGTGTTACGAGGAACATTAGTACCTTCGCTCTTAACTGCTTGAATGCCGCTAATTACAGAACAATGGAAAATCAATTGTGTCTCGCGTGGATCCGCGCACCCGGCATACAAGGGTTAAACGCCTTCTTCGGATTCGACCATTTTTGTAATATCAAAAATCGTTGACAGTTGTCTCAAAGAACCCGAATACCTCGTAGGTACCAACGTAAGAATTTGACCTAGGCGCCTGACCTATCTGCGTTAGAGCATATCCGCTAATCTTTTCTTACTCCGTGTTTTAAACTCATTTACATTCATATTCCCTATCGTCATTTTGCGATCAGGCCACGAGCGACAGAGATGGAGATATACAAATCACGCTAAGTTAGAGGAAGAGCTAAGATTATCTGTAGGAAGCACAGGCTGTTATCATTTTTATGTGCCGCGTAATGTTACGTTATTTCTGGTTTATAGTGTAATTCTCTTTGGTAGGTTTTACAAGGGAGTTTTGTGTTTATTAAGTACTTTGGTACTTAACCCCTTTTACTTCGTCATCTTCCTAGCCTTTTCACAACTATGTTGGGGTCGGCTTCCAGTCTAATCAGACGCAGCTGAGTACCAATGTTATACAAGGAGTGCCTATCTGACCTCCTCAACCCAGTTACCCGGGCAATCCAATACTCCATGGTAAGACTGGTTATCAGACTTTTTGGCTTCAGCCCACACGTCACGCCTGCCAAAGAGCTTCAAATGACAGTATGCAGATAATATGATTCAATGCTTGCAACCTACAAAAATCTTAATGTTCACATAAATCTACGGTAAACAAAATTAACCATAAAGCAATTAGATAAAATTATAGCTTTTACCGTACCCTCGTTAACTTTCCTTTTACAAATCTATTAATACATTCATTGTACCCGTATAATTATCTCTTTGGGTATCTTTTGTTTAAATATAACATAGCTTTTCAAATTTTGAAACAATTGGTTCTATTCCTGGATTACCTATTTAATTTGAATTAAAAAATGTTATAAGTAGTTCCTAGTTCTTGACAAACTTTTCAGCGGTGTGGGAGGTTCTAGACGTTGCCTAGCAACCATTTCAGTTATCAACGGTCGACGGGGTATTGAACATATTCCCGTACTATGATACAAACCGCCATCAAGATTGATGAAATCTATAAGATTACTATAAGTTAACTTTCTCGTTTTTGGTCATCTGAAGAATTACATATGTAAAACTGACACAGAATACAGTTGTATGTAGGTACGTACTATTTCTGAAAAACGTATTTTTCCACACAAGTGTAGCCATTACAATATAACGTGTAATCCCAACATTTGATGTAACAAAGGTTGGTTAATCCCGCCTCCAAAATTTTTGGGGATGATGGATCCCGTCGACATGACTTTGTTTTTTAATTAGCTTAGGTACGTTTGTAAAACCGTAATGAGGTTTTCTTTTAAAAGGTAATCAGTGTTTTGTTTTTCGTAACAATACCTACACGCTTTGGGGAAACTTCCTCGTTTGTAACAAAGTATCTTTCTAATTACCTATTGTATTTTATTTTGTAGGTACATTTTTATTTGATAAACATTTTTTTATAGGTATATGAATATAAACAATATATGTACATACTAAAGTTTTCATACTGACTTCGTAGTTGCTTCTTTCCAAATAAGTATAGGCGAACGAAAGAAATAGTAAAAATAATAAATAACATCTAAACTAAATATTTTGATTTATGAAATAGCTTAGCTTCATAGATCACATTCAATTTCCCCTACCAAAACAATCTCCTAACCAAATAGAGGACCGACCCATTAAAGAACCACGTATTTCCATCACATCCATTTTTCTATAAATCATTTTAAAACAAACAATAATTTCCGGGCTCAAACTCATCTCCATTATATTAAACCCATACACTGCAGACTAAAAAGTCAGGTGACAGTTGCCCGATAGAAGGCATTTAATCTTCATACCAATCAAAGTTTTCAGTCGGTCTGATAACAGCTAAGTACCTGATCTTTGTAATGTGCGTACCACCATTCATCTTCATAGGTACTGATTTTTGAGCCCAAACAAACTATCGGCCGACTAAAAGTTTGTAGTTTATACTCTAATACAAAATTTAGCTAACCCTATCAATGATTTATGAAGACTGCAAAGCAACGGGTACATTAGTCCCATCGTATTGTAGTTAGTTATAAAGCTAAGCGAAATACGACGGGTTAGGACGCCCACATTATTGATAGGGTTGCCTAGTATTGGGTAAATAGGTACCTTCGAAAAACCTCTAAAATTGTATGAGGAAATCACTGATGACACTTTTACTGTTTTTGCGGATTTCAGTGCATATTTCTAATTGTGTAAGGAATATAAGTAGGTATGTAAAATGTATTGTAAGTATCCTACGCATTAGAATTGCACTACCTTCTCAGATTCCAACTGATAAAATAAAATAAATGTAGGTACATATGAATATAATAAAAAATTGGATGAATCATAATTTACAAATCAGGTACAAATACATATATTGATTTACATGGCAAATTACATAGAAGAGAACGTAAGTAAAACAGAAATAATTAAATCAAAACAAAATAAAAATATTCAACACACATTTTTGATGCCCAACAAACTGGGAACGCAATTAATTTCTAACGAACAAAGGTGTAAAATCCAAACACATCCGGGTAACTGGCAACCCTATACTCGGGCAATAAATAATATTTGTCATTATACCCGGATGGGATTTACGATAAAACTCTCGTAATCGCACAGAATACTTGAATACGGATAGTCGTTTATTTTTTAATAGTAATGATCGTCAGGTGTGTGATTTTTGAAAAATCCACTTTGTTGCCAACAACACAAAATGAGAATATTCAGTAGGTTTTAGCAGATTTCCCACTAGTGTAATTTAATGGTTAGGAGAAATGGTTCCATTATTTTTAGAGCTAGGAAAATTTCTTAAGTCTGGTAACACTAAAATTCATGCTCATTATTTTCAGTTCTTCAAAAATATTTTAGTTGTCATAGAATTTTCGAAAGAGAGCCAAATATACGTAAAAAGTGCAATCGAAAAATGAGCAGATAATTTTGACACGTATCTAGAAAAATCTTTTTTTTTTTTAACGTTTCAAACAATAATGTATGCCATATTAATATTGTAGGCCAATCAATTTTTAGTTAAAAACCCAACAAAATATGAACCCCTAAAATTATTTCAAGACCTCAAAACAGCCATTTTCCATACAAAGTACCCCCACACACGATCCCTCAAGTACAAAGTTGTTTATGGCTGTCGAGAAGAGAAATTACATATGTCACTTACCACATCTGACGCATCTCAGACCAAAGGTATTTATTTTGACAGCAAACCGTTCTTGTGGCTGCGAACAATCACTTTGATGTATCTTCAAACGTTACTGATATTTTTTGTGTGGATTTTTTTTACTGTGTGTGGGACTTATTGATTTTTTTGATATTAGATGTTTGAAGATGTTAGTTCTCTGAATATTTTTTTGTACATTTTCATAAGTGGATTTAAATAGGCTCAATGCTTAAAACTAAACTACTGCAATTTTACTAAATCCCAATTAGCCGTCACAGTAACGGGTAAAAATAAAATATCAAGGCTTTTTATCGCGCCACGAGAGCATGACATCTGGCGTGCAAAACCAAAACTTCTTAGTTCGCTATCCTGAAAGCGTTCTAAATTCACCCCTGAACGAAAGCCTCTGAAACCATCTACCGGCGACCGGGCGAACCCGAATGTTCCCGACTACCCCTCCCTCCTTACTCCCCCCAAAAAGCCTATCGATCGCCGAGCCTGCAGCCACAATTTACGCCAACAGTGCAAAGCAGACAATCTGCTATCAAAATTATCAATAAAATCGTAATCAGGCCTAACATTAGAATTTTATATACCAGTGGCAAGGTTTTCAGGTAAGTTGGTGTTTGTTCTCGTGTTATCAAATAAACCATTTACGGCCGGTTACACATCGTGACGTAGACAACGGACCTGTGATTTTTTTGTTATTGTGCGAACCTTATCTATCGGGTAATATATTTTTATAAGCTTCTATTTTTAGAATGGTTTTAAAATGTGAGATTTTTTTCTTCTTTTTGTGGTTATCTGGGAACGAATAGTAAATTAGGTCAGTTCAAAAAGCAGTACGTCAAATGGGGGATTTTTCTCGAAATAGGTCGCTGGTCACGTCATCTGATAGCTGTGCAACTTGATCAATATAATGTAGTGTTTGCGTTAAAGCAGTTTTCTCTTATCGCAGTAATAATATCAGAATGGGGTGCTAAAAAGAAGTGTTTTCTTATTCCCTGCTATTATTTTGTCGGAATCGTTTGTATCATATCTTTACGATGTTTTCGGTGTTCTCCATTACGACGCAACAGATTTCATTGCGTAGTTTCATAGTTTTGAAATCGTTGCGATAGTGGTTTGGTTTTCACTTACCATTAAATAGTAATATTTTATTTGAACTTCTTTTTATGAAAACTTTTCTTGGATTTTATATGAAACGTTTTTTGTCCTCCATCAACCTTAAAAATGCTTAAACCTAAACAAGAATAACTCTAACACGATTCCTATTATCTATTCCAGGACGCTGCCGCAGAAAAACCAACAGAAGAAACTGTAGTTCAAATCCAAAACGACGTCCACTCGCCTCAGGACCCCGACCTGTTCATCGACAATGCTGATGATGGCTCGGGCCTAGACACAGACGAGAGCTCGGGCTCCGGGTGGGGAGCTGGCCCCGGCCCCGACGACGAGGACGGCCGAGGATCAGGTGAAGAGCCCTTCGGACCCCCCGATGACGAAGACTATGGCATCACCACCACCGACAAAGACGAAACAGAACGCACCATCGTTGAAACAGCTATCACACCTGAAAGTCCGGATTCCGACGACATAGATATCCCTGAGCCTACAGAAGCTCCTGTAGTTCCCGAAGTGGAACCCCCGCTCCAAACACCAACAGACCCCAAGCCGATCGATGTGCTCATTCGTGAGTAGTGGCTGAAGCATGCCAGTTTTTATTTTGCGTTGTTCTATTTTTCTGTTTTCGTACGAGACATTGTCGTTTGGGAAATATCATCAATATTAGACGACACAAATTCCCAGCTCTGACCCAAATATTTTCTCTTAATTTGAAATTAGAAATGTTTCATTCGACGATGCGTCGTACTAGTATTTTAAATGTATTCTTATACTCCGCTCGCGTACTATAAATCATTTACATGACAATTAACAGGATAAACGGTCAGTATCACAACAAATAATTGTCACTAACCCAGTGGAGTTCATCATAAGCGGATTCATCTCTTTACAATAACCGCCGTAACCTTGAATTAACAGTTTTATTGTTATCTGCAGTTATTTCTAATTGCTGTTTAAAACGCACGCCAGTTACTGTTGAAACAGCAATACTGTCGAACGCGTGTGTAATTATTGTAATTTCATTAAAATTATTAATTAATTCATGATACATGTCAAACACTTTATAACCAACTGAGGATTTTGGTAAGTCTTTAGTAGTTGTTTTTTAAATTTTTATGAGAGTTATTACCCATTTTTTTCTTATCTATCGCATGACTTCGTTTATATCATGCAGCCATTAGAATCCATTTTATAGTGTTCCTTTTCTAGTACTAGTTAGCATGTGGAAGGTAATATAGCCCTGAAACTATTTCATCTCATGAAACCATTAGCTTAGCGATATTGTCCATATCATTGGTAATTTTGATGTTTTTATTAGAAGTTTCCGTTTTAAATTCTTCTTCTGCTTTGTTCATGCCGTATCATGTATGATCCTTTTCCAATCCTTTGTCTTTTGATATTTTTGTATTTCGCTTTTGTATGAGCGATGTTAGTCATCTCGGTCTTGGTCTTATTCCTTCCAATTCCTTAGAGATTCTCAACCTACACTCTGGGCTCTAAAATTTTGAGCCCATTGCATTCGTCTGTTCCCACAATACTTTAACCGACTTATCAAGAGAATTCCTCATTAAATAATTCCTGAACAATTAGGAAGCTAATCGTCTTATAGTCTTCGTCATGAATTAATAGTGTAAATATGTATCAATGTATGAATTATTAATGTGCCATCAAGTGTAAGTCATTAGGATTAACAATTCCTATTAACATCGAAACTAATTAACTAACTAACCTTTCATTTCGCTTTCAATTTAATAATATCCATTTTACTCAATTAACTAAAGAGATTCAATCACAAAACACAATCGCAAAACATAATCGAATCTACTTTCTTTCAAATACTTGATAGATGTCAGATCCAAATTCAAATTGATGTCAAAACAAGGAATAAGAAACTAAAAAGGAAAGACATCAAACGATTTCAAATGAAGAACACAAACACACATTTCCTGACAACATGACGTCATTCTAGGGCAAACATTTACCTCGTATCAGGTGACGTGTAAACTAATGAGTCTTGTCGTAAATTTCCAGCTACAACAAGGATCAGGCAAGAAGGGACCTCCGAGGAGGGCAGAGGCGCGGGGGAGGAGCAACCCTCGCGCCCGGAGACAGACATCAGCATCTCTGGCGAGGATCTCGTGCCACCAGTCGTACGTATACTGTTTGATTATTTTAATAAATAGTTTAGTCTCACGCCCACTGTCTTTTGTTTTGTAGTCAGTTGTAACATTCTCTTCACTTCACAACCAGTCTTAAGAAGGGCTACAAACTAGTTTGCCTTTGACGATCAGAAACGCAAACTTTAGTCATAGGTACATCACATTAGACCAAAAGCTAAATCTAATATAGTTTTAACTCTCTCTACAAAACAAACAATGTTTATTTATATGCGATGTCGCATGCCATCGAATTAGCATTTTTTTTAGACTGATAACAGAAAAACCCGGTCACATTCCGGAATTGTTGATAACTATGGCGAATATGTGGGATGATTAATACGTTTTAATTATAGAGGGCATTCCCGATATCTATTCCGTCAGGGAATTTTTGAATTCAGAATATTTGAAATAAAATAAAAAAAAAACCTGATTGAAGCGAGCTCTCATTGGCCCACTTTATAGCCATTAATTTACAAGTCTCTGATAAGGACCTTCTTATTACATCACTCTAACAAGACCACTTAATTAATTAAACATGCTCCTACGGCCCAAACGTCAAAACACAGCTGTTCCTAAAATACAACCAAACTATTCTCGCTCATTTTGTCACGAAAATTCTCTCAAAATAGATATGAAAATCCGTCGAGGTCGACGCATGGTGACACAGATTACGCTGTCTATAAATTAAAGAGATCCAGCTCTTGTGAACGACCAATCATCATCACAGACTGAGTAAGTTTGATACCAGTCTAACCAAGGGGTATCGGGTTGCCCGAGTAACTGGGTTGTGGAGGGCACATAGGCAGTCGCTCCTTGTAAAACACTAGTACCCAGCTGCATCCTGGTTAGACTGGAAGCCGAACCCAACATAGTTGGAAAAAAGGCTCGGGAGCTGAGACTGTTGGACTTACCATCTTCCTATTCTGTGGCCAATTTTCGCGAAAAGAAGGTGTGAACAAGTCTCCTTTTCAAATTGTATAAAGAAGTGCTATAACGTTTCAGGACCAGGAGCCTTCAGGCAGCAACGTGAACCAGGACACGCGGGCGCCAGACAAAGTGGTCATCATGAACGCGAAGCCCGAGGACCGTGCCACCAGCTTCTTCGCGCAGCCTGGTATTCTCGCCGGTATGTATTGTTTTTGCTAGATTTGAGAGGCGAAAGGAAACCTTTTTGCTGGGTACTGTGTGGAGCTCGGATGAGGCTGACGGCCCCAGCTAAAGCTGTTAGTTAACAGTCAGGGACGACGATTTAACGTGCCCTCCTAATCTGAGGTTTTTACAGAGACACCAATTTTGTAGTCGATAGTTTTTGGGAAAATACTTCAAAATGACGAAAAGTCTATGATTCTTATTATTTTCTAGCTGTATTCTGTATTAATCGTGTATTTTTTCTGTGATTTCAGCCGTGATTGGCGGTGCAGTAGTAGGGCTACTATGTGCAATCCTGGTGGTGATGTTCATAGTATATCGAATGCGCAAGAAGGACGAGGGGTCGTACGCGCTCGACGAGCCCAAGAGAAGCCCTGCCGCAGCGTCGTACGGCAAGGGTCACAACAACCGCGAGTTCTACGCGTGAGACGACACAGAGCAACCAACGCCACGTATTTACTAGTCGCCGGTCACGCCTCGACTGACCGGTCAACCGTCTGCAGACCAGCCATTCCATTTTTAAATTTTGACAGTTACACACCATACCACGCGAAACGCGCGGCAAAATAAACAAAAGTAATTTATTAATTTATGAACGTGGCTAAAATTGTTCTGTGATTTATTTTAAAAAATTACGATCGATGAAATTATTTATTGTTCTATAAATGTTTGACATGGATACATTTGTAATGTACGGCATGTACAGTGATGTACAAGCCCGGTACAAAAGATACAGAATATTTTCTGTACGAGATGACAGCATGATAGAAATTAAATTGTTATTAAATTATCATCTTTGAGACCAAGTTTTTTAATCATTTGTGTGATGATTTGAAATGGTGTTTATCAGAGGTGTGAGTCTCTGTTGGAAGACCAATGTGGTTCGCATGTATTGTTCTGAATGATCGATCTTGTCTGTAAAATATGAATTTTGTGCCATCCGCTTTCCTTCAACTGTATATTGCCAACTCTCTTCGCATAGACTATGGAGTCTTGAATATTGTTTGTGGACACGTCCATACCTACGACTATTACGTGTAATATAATTATGTATGTGTGTATGTATTTAGATCGAACTCTCTAAAAAATAAGTAGATTTTGTAATATTTTGCTTCCAGTTTGTCATCGAAATTATTATTTTTTTACTGAACAAATATTGTACCTATTTATCAATATCCAATACCAACATTGATTTACAATTGAAATCTACTTCATACCATAAACAATTGGGTTTTATTTTTAGTTTTAAGACACTAATTTTATTTAAGATTTTTGTTGTCACCTTGGGGTTAATTATTTTAGGAATTGACGTATCTCTATTATTTAGATTGTTTTTTTAATTTAGTTATAGATATTTTAATCTCATTTTATTTGATTGTAATTTCTGGAAATAGGTTGTGCATCGATTTCTTTTACTTTGTAATTTTGCTTGTGTGCCATCTTCGAATTTCAAATACTTTTAAACAATCGTTGACATTAGTAAATAAGACGTTTATGGAATGCACTTGTGTTGTTTATGGTCACAGATATATTCTAGAATAATCTAGGCACACGGTCACATGTCAGAAAATGAGTCAAAAATAAGCCATTCCTTTCAAATTCAACGAAACATTTACTAATGCAAACGCAAATAGCCAGTGTTATTAAATTCAATTAATTTAAGTAACACATTGTGTCAATTAATTTATTTAAATTAATAGAAAAATTACATGGATCACTGTAATTAACGAGATTGTTAATAGCAAAATGTTTAATTGTTTTTTAATAGTTCACTGCAATACTACTTATACGTGTAGCTGATACTGGATATAAATGAAACATTGAGTGTATAAATATATGAAAGAAGTCGAAATTTAAAACATTTCATTAGAAACTTAGTTATTGGGAAACGCTCCTGTTCTAGATTTTTCTAGATCTCAACCGCTCGCGCATCGAAATTACTTTAAATTCACAATAATCATAAAAACGGACGTAAATCCCAGTTTCAAACAAAGAAATGAGATGAAAACAAATTAAGGTCATTGTCAAACGCGAATGTTAAATGCCTAATAATTCGTTCCCTCAGTGCTCAGAATTAGACCGTAGCTGGATCGAAAAAGGACACAGAATTTAGACCTACAACAACATCGGTGCTTCCAATAAAATGGCACTAAATTTTTATACTTATTCAGCATATAATTCAAACAAGCGGCTGATTTCTAGAAAAATCTAACAAAAAAAAACTAAATATCCAAATACATTCCTATCGGATTGGTACATTTAAGCTGTAGAGAGTTAACGCTCGTTAGAAATAAGAAATTTGTACATTGTAATTGTAAATTCTTTTAGAAGTTAATAAAACTGAGTAATTTATACGGTAATAATATTGTGTAACCAAATATAACTAGTTTGTACCTACTAACGTGTTTTGTTGCAACTCTGTTTTATGATAATCATTGGTTGCTTGAATGCATTCATTAAATTATATCACGCATGAACAAAAAGTCTAACAGATAGTATCTATTATATGGTGAACAACGAACTATGTAGTCGTAATCTATGGTAGAAACAGACTACAAAATATACCCAGAAAGAAAATGCTACTATTCAACCATAGTCAAGAACCATCATTCGAATTTTAAATAAGGACATCGATACTAATATTATAAAGAGGAAAAGAATTTAGCAATGTGCAGTAGTTCATGCGATATGATTACAAAGTTCGCTGTTTAATTAATACATGCGTTCATTTCAATAAACACAGACAGCCTACAAGTAATCATACTGAGGCTTAGAAAAATAAAAACTAAAATGAGCTTGTTGAAGTGAATGCAAAGTAAAAAAATTCTAAAAATCTTTGCTTATATAACATATCCGATCGTATACATAGGCGCTAGCCGCTGTTTTGACAACGAAAGCGTTGAAATGCAATTAATTTAAAGTTAAAAGTATCGAATTTTATTTGTAATTTATCTATTTAAATAATATTTGATTTTTTGTGACAATTTAAAATATTGAAATAAAAATATGCTTCAGATAGGAGTTTTTTAGTTATTAATTTGTAATACTTAAATATGTATTTATTTTTAATTGAAAATAATGAGGGTTTTTGAAATTTTTTCTGCCACCGGGTGGCGCCACGTATGCGTCTGGTCCAAACAGCTGTCAAATAGTATGGAATTGTAGGTGCCGAACTTATTGTTTATTGAAATTCTGTTATATTGGAAGTGTTATTGATTTTATTATGGACTACGGTCAGAATAAGGTTTCCGAACTAAAAATTGAGCTAAGAGAGAGGGTGCAAAAGTCACTGGTACTAAGGAAAAGCTTGTTGAAAATTTTTTTAACACAATATGATTTAGTTTTTTTTATTTACTCAACCGCAATAGTAAAACAATAATGCAGTGCTTTAATTATAAAATAAAAAAAACACTAAAATCGTTCACTATTCATAGTAAAGATAAGCACTTTGACAGTTATTTGGACCTGACGACTCGGTGCTGCCACCTCGTGGACGCCATTTTACGAAACCCTCATTAACTTGAAGACAAATCGTCATTGAAAATGTTTTCTTTTTTTATTTCACGCCGTACCAGAGTAAATACCTATGCCTAGGTAAACCTTTTTTTTAAAGCCTGAATAAAAATAATAGCAAAATGTTCTAGATTCATTTATTCCGTATAAATAAAAGGTGCTGATATGTACACTATAATCCTAAGCTGTTAAAAACCTGCGTTCATTAATTTCTTGAATAAATAAAATATTAAATCAATAAGTAAAAAGTTCATGTCCATTGTTTTACAAAAAAATATTTTTTATCAAAAATCTATTTTGTGAACTATCACTTATAATACCACAAGAGCTTCAAAATTATCGGGTATTTTCCGATATGTTCGTTGCAAACAAATGAAGGAGTCAAGTTTTTCAGGTTAAAAAATAACGAGCGCGAAGCGCGAGTGATTTTTCCTGAAAAACTTGACGACTTTATTTGTTTGCAGGGAACCTTGAGGGAAATGCCAGATAATTATGAAGCTCGTGTGGTATTCGGGAGATTATTTTTCCGTCCCAAATGTCGGCCACAACCTGTCAGTTTGACGTAGCAACGACCAGAGAAAATATTCAAAAAATTTTCAGTATAATACCATGTAGGTTGTACCACGTGACGTCGAATGGTGCAATTCTATTGGTCGATATTTGGGTCGGAAAAATAATCCAAATAAAATTTAGATACCGGCCGCAAAATTAAGATGACTAGTCCGTAAAATTAATTTTGGTTTAACAAAAGAGGCTAATTGTAACATTTTTTTTGTTTCTGTCAGCTAATAATCCATTGCTTATAAATGTTTTGTTTTTCTTTATTTTAAAATCTCATGTTTTGTATCTTGTAAGGAGGTAGGTTAGGATAAGCGTATACATAATTATCGATGTCCACCTTGTAAATAATTCTCCTTTACACTTAGGTAAATATACAGGATATTATGAACAATTATGTGTTTTTATTCATTTACCTTCCTCAATGCTTTAATTCGAAATAGTCAATCATCACGGAAGTCTAGGAAGACAATCTTTCTTGCTCTGATTGTATAAGAAGATAAGCCCAAATGTGGTTTTCTATATGTACAAGTACATTATTAATTACCGACATTCTTTCTTTACAAATTACAGCGCACAAGATATACTTTATTTAAACCTACATATAATATAAAATGTACATTATTTTTTGGTGAAAATATTTTCCTTGTCTTGCGAGTGAAGCATAATGGCCGACTCAAAAGTACATAACCACCGCAATAGATGGCGCTACTATACGCATACAATGCAAACAGTGTTTTGGCAAAGTTACTATTGAAATTCCTATCTTACTACTTACGTAAAAGAATAGTGTATGTATAGAGATCAAAGACCTGGAGACAAAAGCGTAACAAAAAAGATTTTGGCTTGTTTGTAATATTTATTACACATTTGATCAACTGAAGCCGAAATTGAAGCGTATAAAATTCCCCCAGTCACTGTGATATGAATGTCTGTCAAACAATGAGCCAAATGAATAGTTGAGCCATGTCAACTAAATTCGTCACTGAAATATGCGACATTATCAAGGTCAATGACGTCATACCAAGCGTATTGGTGATTATAATTTACTATTTCGCGCTAGCTACGTAAGGGCAGCGTGGCCGAGTGGTCTAAGGCGCTGGTTTTAGGCACCAGTCCGAAAGGGCGTGGGTTCGAATCCCACCGCTGTCAAAAACCTTTTTGCTCTTTTTAATGAATTCTGTTACGTATGAAAGAAAGATATTGTTATAAAGGCAATGTTCTTTTCCAAGTTTTTTTTATATGTTTGTGTGATAGCGTTATAATAGAAAAAAACGTCCTTACTGCGACGACCCTGACGACCCGAAGCCATGGACTGTGAGATTGTGCCCGCGATTTACCACTGACCTGGTACACAAAGGTACAAGAAGATATATTAGGGTGGATTTTAGTCAGCTGCGATTTCACACCAAAAAAAGGCAGGATCAAATGGAAATCTATACTAATATTATAAAGCTGAAGAGTTTGTTTGTTTGTTTGAACGCGCTAATCTCAGGAACTACTGGTCCGATTTGAACATTCTTTTGGTGTTAGATAGCCCATTTATCGAGGAAGGCTATAGGCTACTTTTTCGTTCGTGCAGAGGTTCCCACGGGATGCTGGTGAAACCGCTGGCAGAAGCTAGTTATCAATAAAATTTGCAATCGCGCAACCAGTGTCTACAATTCAACCAACTAAAAAAAATATACAAGTCAGTTTCCGTTGAACATTTTGTACTTATTGTCAGTAAAAGTGGAACACAAAAACATGCTGATAGCTATCAGAGTCGTGAACCACCCGGACATACTCTAGTTCTAAAAGAGAACTCGCTTAACTAATGAACCGTAAAACTAACAGTAGAACATCAATTAATTTGAAACACTGCTGCTATAAATAACAGCGGTTAAATTATGGTTAATTGATACAGGTTTTAGGTAAAAAAAAGTTAAAAAGGAACATTTTTGTCTGAAGTTAAAGATCTCTAACGTTGAATACTTGATAGGTAACGTCACCTCGCTTCGTTCATCCGATAAAGTTACGCATAGGTTTTCATAGGTACCTTTTCAGGTAGTATCAGACTTTCCACTGACTGAAATCCATGTTTGTACATTTAGGAGCTTTCAATCCCATATTTAAATGACCCAGAAATCGCGTATTGGATGTTAAAGTAAATTGTCATTTTTATGTTTATAATATAACTGATCACGACTATTATACTTAATTCTTGTTGTACTTATACTTAATTGTGCCACTCCAATCATTAGATGGTTTATAAATAACTTCTGAGGTAGGTTTGACTGAAAATTCGACTATCTTTGCACCTACTGATCATGAATAACTCCATTAAAGTACATTGGTCAGATATTTACCACCCTAAAACGGATGTTGTTATTATATTGTTTATAACGGCCTGTAATACTTTCAATCTGAAAAACCGATCATGAAAGTTTAATGGCTATTCAGCTTCCTAATAGCGACTTTTACAAATAACACCTTGACCTACGTTACATCCTAACACAATTCGTGATTTACCACGCCCAAGAAACTGACAACTGTCGTAAAACCGAAGGTATTTATTATTATTAATAACCACCAATAAACAGACAATTTCGCGACCCAAACATTAATATAATTACTCGAACAAAAAAACTTTCAATCGCTTGCTTTCGCGATTATGAATTAAAATAATCGGTAAATCGATTGCTTCCATAAATCAAGTTCAAGGCAAAGTAGTGCGGCCAACCGGTATACGGACTCGATATCCGATCTCGATATTAGACTCGAGTCTGTAATTAATCGTTGTCACGATGTACACGAATTTGGGGATCCCGTATAAATAACATTTGTTTTGTTCAGAGTATACTTAGTTTGACAACAGAGAAACTCGTGCATGCTCGTGCTAAGGAACAAACACTTTTTGAGGTGACGTTGCGTAATAACTGAAATGCAATAAGGATTCTACCTGACCCGAAGGTCCTCTCTTTATAAACATTAATCTGCATTAAAAACATTTTTGAGTTTCGTAAATAACACACCCACGCTGAAATAATCTCAAGATTGAAAAAGTAACAGAACCAAACTAAATTCATCCTATTATTTATCTTAGATCAGATAAAAATCACAGTCATAGATCATCAGTAAGATAAATAACTACCTTCCAAAAATACACTGAGGGTCATCAAATTGGAACCAGCAATTACAGATATAAATATCCTCCCAGTAGCAAAACCCGTATCAATTACATAGGAAATAAGTAGGCTCTTATGTATGACTAATCGTAATAACACGGTAGACCGTTTAATCTGCTTGTAAGTAGGTACATATTCATGGTTATAATTTGAACCATTCTATAACGGAGACCGATCAGAAACATCTGATTCCGTTCATTGCTCTAAACTTTTTGCTACAAACTTTTTTGTAGACTCATTGTTTATTGACTTAAATAATAGCTCGTATAAATTAACACGATAAAAATAAATAAGCAGGTATACGCTTGGTGACAGAGAAAGTTATGATAAGAGTTGACAGGCGATTAGATTTTGGGATATCATTTTGGTGGCTAATTAAATCTTAGCGAAAGCTGATACGAAGAAATCATTCAGGAGTCAAGTTAGTCTAGTGTCAAAAACATGTCTAGAAAGCTGGGGTCGAATGTCTAATATTATAAATCATATTCTTAAGAGCAGCGATTAGATACTAAAATGAAGGAAGCTTACACTATCAGGATATATGAGAGAAACTTTAGAGAATACCCATAGTTTCTCCTGAAGAACAAGATATTTTCACAATTAGGTAGTCATGTAAACAAATCACAATATATCTGCAAAAACCTCCGATAATAATGGTCACAAAGAGGGAGGCTAACAAGCCAATCAGAAAATTTACATCAGTATTAACTGCCCAGAGGCGCCGAACTTATCTAGACATCATCTCATAAAGACTATATGTCACTTCAGGCTACCAACAACAATTAAAAACGACCATCTTACACAACAAAAAAACTAACTAATGCCTAAAGCTATAGAGGTACTAAGCTACATAACATAAGCCGTCGGTCAAGTTCAAGTTGGCACGGGTGCAATAATTCACTTGAGAACAGTTACCTCATGATGGTGCGTTGCACCGAGTGACGTCATGCTCATTGCCACGGTCGCAAAGGTCATTGTCGAAATTGTTTGAACGATTAAAGTATGTAGAGCTGGTATTATTTCCTGGTGTTACGGGTAGATTACATACAGTGAACGTTATATGATGCTTAGTCAAAGTAGGGTCACTTTTTATCATGTGCCAAAATGGGATCGGTTTAAGTCTTATTGGATGCAGCCTAGAACCCGCTAAGGATTAACAAGCTCCAGTTATAGTACAGGATGACACTATATCCTACTTTACTGGTACATGCTTGACAATTTATTTCAGAGAATTCAGAAGCTTCGAGACTTGAGAGTATTTTGGTGATAACAATTTTGGAGTCAGCCTGCAAGAGTTTTTGGCTTCTGACTTTAAAATAAACACAACATTTCCAAATGAACTTCATCAAGATCATTTATGAAGCGCAAAATCATCAATTAAGCTCATCATATTTATAGCTACAAGAAATATACTGCAATTGAATACCGTATTCTGACAAGTAGCTCGAAAGTTTGACGACCAATCGATCTTCATAATTCCGACTTGACCACTTCTCAGGTGACGGGGGTCAGATGGCCATCTCTCCGTGTCCAAACATTAATATGCAGCCGCATAAAATTAGTCTAGCTAAAAGCTGACCCCTGCCTAGTTTGTAAAGAAAATAAATTAACCTCTTTACTTACAGCTAGGCATCGTAGAAACCGGTTGAGGAATTGCGAAGCACGTGTAAGGAACATATGTAATGTATCCATCATCCCGCTAATCATATCAAATTATTCAACGTCATTTGAGCTTCAATGGCGATGGCAAGCACAACTGGTGCTTTGAACTTTCCTTCGGGTATTCCACCATTTCTCAAGATCCTGCAATTCATTGTTGAGCAGTTAGATAAGGCCACTATAAACTGATAAATGTAATTAGGTAAAGCTGACGATGATGATGAATCGATATACGAATGCCTTAAAAGAATTGCGTTTTACTGCTTATAATTACCCTAAGATATACACCCATAGAGAGAGATAAGCCTAGGGCAACAGTTGATGGTGGAAAATCTTACGCAAATACCCGACTAAAAGTTTGCAGTTTGCGGGTACTCTAAGAAGATCGGTTTACTGATGTAAGCAGAACGGTAATGTTTAATGTTCGTGAGAAAATATGGATACAGATTGTAATAACAGTAAAAACGATATTAAAATTTGTTAAAATATTTTTTGTATTGATGTTGACGTTATCTTAAATGCCATTATATAGCTCATCTTCTTCCGCAATTAACAAACTTTATTCGATACCTACTCAATAATGGTAGTCATAAAATCCTTCTTTGCTACTATTAACAGTAACTTAATCCATAGTGACAATATAAATTCAGTTGGATCTGGACTTTCCAAAAACAAAATATCTGAACCTGTGTAGGCGATGCAGTTTTCTGTTTTTATTATTTTAATATCGTTATAAGTTCATCTAACTCGATTATAATATATGCTAAATACAGATCACATAACAGAAAATATTTATATGACTCATCAACCACAATACTCTTCAAATCTCCATGAGGTTACAACGCTAAAGAAAGACCTTTGAAAGACACAGGCTCACAGCTACTTTGAAACAATCCTAGCAACTGATATACCAGCACAGAGGAAGGAAAGATAGCGGAAATGCCATAAGGAAGGTGAGTCCGGCGCCTTCTTGTAGGTATAGTAATGAACGGTAGGCGTAATCAAAACGATCAGTAGCTAGAACAAAAAATTCGTTCGCGTTCGGATTCCTTGTCAAATTACGACCTTAATGGGCGGGTTTCAAAGAACGAGTCTGAGCGAGAAACTAGTGTTTCTTATATTATGTATATGGTGTTTCTCGTCTCCCGAACACCCGCATGTTTATCGCGCTACTTTAGGGATTTTGCGTTATGACATTGACATTTTGTTCTCCATGCTAAACACTAACCAATGAGCCAATAAAAACAAAATAAATGCAAATTCCACCGCAATTCTTACGATCTGATTTCTTTGATACCATTTCATGGATGTTATCAATCGGCCACAGCTGGTGACCGACTTGTAGCTGACAGTGACAGTGACCGAGATACAGCCTTATAAATCATTGTAGGACTAAATATTCATTAGGCTGTTTTGGTGATGTTTACTAGAGCAGTTGCTAGGCAGAATATTAAGAGTTTCGTCCACTATCGTTGACTTAAGGTTGATACAAATAACGTAAATCTTCACTGGGGAAAACCCCGTTTTTCTCTGTTTGCTTTTGTGGATACAGCACAAGGCGAGCAATGGGACCGAGCGATGGAGGGCGATTATTGCCACACACTAGAGATGTCGAAAATGCATTTGTAGACTTTTAAAAGAAGTACGTTCTTTTCTTAATGTTTGATTCCCTAATGTTTAATTGAAGATGGCATAGTTAAGTTCTACTGCACACTGCACACGATGACAATTCTAGGACGTTCCGATTGGGAGAAAGGTATATCGCTAGTTAAGCCAACCACTTATTTCCTTCTCATGATTTATTGACGTCAAAACCGCGACCCAGCTCCATGGCATTGTTATTTTATTAAATCGCTTCTACAGCGTTCAATTTTTCATATATTTAGAAGACTTAACTGTAATTTTTATATTAATGCCCATTGTTCGATGATTCATGCCCGGAGCAGAAATTGACGTCGATGGATGATATCTGTACTTTTGCGTTCGTTATATTTTTTATGCTCTCTAGGTTCTAGATATCTATGGCATAAGCACCGTTCTGGTATATACCAATGGTTTTTATATCGTTGCCTTTTTACGTCCCATAAAGGCCCATTGGTCGACGTTGCTGCCGCCTTATTATTCCTATACATACCTACTTTGTTATTGGAAATTTTAAAATCCTATCCTGTTTAATGCAAATAAATTAAAAAAGGTCAGAAGGTGAACCCATTTTTTTAATGATGAATATATAGGTATAAAATAAATTATCATAATTGATTGACAAACAGACCATTTGCAGTTATTTTAAAGTCGTAAAACGAAATTAAAGTAAATTAGTTTATTTATTCAAAGACCATAAACCACTTTCTTGGTTCTGTTTTACAGCAGTCTATTAATGTCAACAAACTTTATCAAGCTTCTACAAAAGTCGATGTCATAAAACAATAAATGAGTAAGCCTTTTCGAAAATATTTATCACACCTTTTGCATCTACAAGTTACCAGAAAGATCACTGTTTTCAAAAGCAATAATCATAAACTTTTAGTTAGGTTATTTATTTTGAAGACGTACCTACTCTATAGGAAACACACCAATAGTCAAGCTATAGGTAAACTACTAAATCTACTTATATGATGTGATCAGTGCTTTGGAGAAAATTTAATATTCATATATGCTTCCATAGAACTAGCAAATTCATCAGCACGCCATTCGATGTCCGTCTGAAGCTTACTGGTCGCTCTTCTAGCTTATTTTTATGTCAATAAGCTTTACCTATCAAAACGGTACCTTTAGTATTAAGTAGATTACACAAAGGCATAAAACTAAATTATGGCCTACGCCAATTATCACCAGTACATCATACATATTTATATCCTAACACTAAAAAGTGTCGTCTGATGACAGCCATCAAAAATATCCTGTTGTGAACTAGTCATACAAGTTTAATTTACGACCAAAGAACATTTAAAAAAGAACATTAGTTAAAAAGACTTAAGCAAAATGATCTGGATCGATTGACAAAAATAATGATTTCATCATCGATATTACGATTATCGATTTGCTAATTGAAATTCGTCATTTTTCTTCGGCTTATGAAGCAATTATTATTTTTAATTATGTTTTGATTCCCATCGTTACGGGTATTAGTAGTTTAACCTTGGCAGTACATGGTCCAAATAATTACTGTCGTAGAACATCATGTTAGAATTTATGGCTTACCCTTAATTTCTGTTTTATTGACAGGATGCTGACGTCAGATAAGCTTATTGATGAAGAGACAGCAAATTGTCTCACTGATTGCTTGTTTTGAAAGGTGACGACTTGACAGAGGAATTTCATGTGAAAATAGATTGATGTATACTCACTAATATAACCAGGCATCCTGGTCCCCGATAGAAAATTGGAGAATTAAGTGTTGATGATGACAACCACAAACAAGATTATAAGTAACATGCAATGCATAAATTCAGTCTCTCGATTCACAAATCGGTTGTTGTTCCATTCGGTCGAATGGAAAAACAGGTGGAACCTTTATATGAGAAAAGCTAACCATTTGACCGCCGCGTGCTTCTGTCAAATCTGTTTGTGTACCTATATTGCCGCCAGGCTTACTGTGGAACACGAATTATCTAATTTACTACTAAAGAGAAGTTTAGTTTGTATATTATATTTAATTTTTGCAGATCAATGGCAAATTGATATACAACTAAAAAGTAACTACCTACTCAATTAATTAGGTATCGAGAAATTGATTCAGAATTTTGTTTGTACAGTATGTATGAGGTTTTTTATGCATCTGACTTAGTATAACTACATTGCATAATAATCAGGCTATTAGCATTTTATGATACACTTTTATAGTCTGACCATAATTTTGGTTTTATGAAGTCTTAAGTATCGAGCTACAAAAGAGCCAGGTCCATTTTCTATATTTGCAAGCAATATAAAGCTCACCTTACACCTTATAATATGTCAAGCAAGGATGGGGTCATCGCACCGCGAACCAAACGACGCTAATGTACTAATAAAATGTTCCTTAATTAATAAAATCACATAGATATCGGCGCGTCACAGATCGCTAGCATCACATAATTTATGAGTATCAGTTTGTAGGTGAAGTTCGTAGGTATGGCTCCGCTGCGCCGGAGTGGTGGCACTAGTTTCTTAGTATATAAGCGCGGAGAAATTCTCTCACCGTATCCAGTCAGCCGTGTCCTCTGAGCGGTCGAGATCTGAGCATTGTAAACATGGCGACCAAGTTTGTAGTAGCTGTGGCGATGTTGGCCTTGTGCCGCGCCAACCCCGTCCTCATAAACGGTGAGTCAGCCACACCAACTTCATAGACGCAGCCGCGAAATTAGATCACCCAATTTTCCCTCATTACATTATCAATTTCCAAATCCAGTGAAATATAATCACAGAGCAGTATCGTTATCCACCTCACATCGTCTTCAAAGTGATACTGATGTTCCCATTGTCCGCAGGTGTAGAATACCGTGACGGACGCGCCTACTCCATCGGGCAGGCGAGCAGCTACGGCAGCGGCGTGAGCACCGCACAAGCCAACGCCAACGGCAACGCGGCGCAGGCGTTCGGCAGCTCGAGCGGCGGCGCGGGGCTGGCGCGCAACGGCTACGTGTACCCCGGACAGGCCATCGCACAGGCGCAGACCTACGACGCGCCGCCCTTCCCCGACACCGCCGCGTATGGCGGCGCCAAGGCCGTCGCGCAGGCGCACAACGGCGCCTACTACCCCGTGCCCGCGCCCGCCGCCGTCATCACTTACCAGCAGAACTTCGAGGTGCCCGCTGAGGTGGCCTCCCTGTCCTCCGCCCAGTCCAACGGCGACGGCATCGCCCAGTCCTCCGCCAACACCCAGGGCGGCATCGGCAACTACGTGACCTCCTCCAACGCCAAGACCCAGGGCTCCGGCTCCGCCGACTCCAACGCGCGCTCCGGCTACGGCTCCACCAGCACCTCCGCCAAGACTCAGGGCCAGGGCTCCGCCGAGTCCTCCGCGCAGACCAACGGCGCCGCCGGCATCGTGTACCCCGCCGTCCCCGCCGTGCAAGCCGACGAGCCCGCAGCCGTCATCGACGCCAAGTCTCCTCTCTTCTACACCCAATACGTCCCGACCCCCGTCCAGGGCATCGCCTCCTCCAACGCTAACGTGATCGGCTCCGGCAACGCCGCCTCCTCGGCTAAGATCGGCCACGCCGCCGGCAGGACCATCTCCTGGCGCTTCGGCACCCTGTACGACAGCCCCGCCTCCGCCCAGGCCCAGGCCAACACTCACTCCGGCTACGGCGCCGCCAGGTCTGCCGCCAACACCCACGGCTACGGCTCCGCCAACGCCAACGCTGACGTGAACGGCTACGGCTCCGCCAAGTCCGTCGCCGACAGCCACGCGGCCGGCGGCGTCGCCCAGTCGACCGCCAACTCGCACGGCGCCGGCGTCGCCAAGGCCGCCGCCAACGTGAACGCCGCCGGGTACGGGCTCGCGCGCTCGGACCTGCAGGGCCAGTACTACGGCGGCTCCCGCAGCTCCGCCAACGCGCACACGCACGGCTACGGCAGCGCCGCCTCCTCCGCCAGGACTCACGGCGCCGCGCTCAGGGTCACCAACTCTCAGGCCAACTCCTCCGGCTTCGGATCCGCACAGGCCAACGCTGTGTCTGTGTGAGTGAGTCAGCGAGCACCGCACAGCAACCACATCACGACGACTACTCAACACGAACAAACTTGTCTTGATGTATTTGCGAGGTGCAACCAGTGCATTTATTAGTTTATTGTTATTTATTTATTTCGACTGTCTCTTTACAATTTCGTCCTAAAAAATGACGTTAAAATAAATATGAAAAACAGAAAATGACTAAATAACGTTTTTATTTTTCCTAAACCCTATTTATGTAAACGCATCATTATGATCCTGTCGCCAATTCTGTTGCCATCGCCCCGTCTTCTCTACATATGAAAAATAGCCTGAACAGGTAACAAATGGATCAATAAAGTCTTTCGTAGCAGATGAATGATCGCATCTATGATCAGCCAAATTACCTACTATTTAGAGAGAACGAGCAGCAAAAAAATTCTCACAGAAACACCATGGAATCCTACAGTGGGTATTGGGGTTTTCAGAGGCAGATTAAGCCATTCAGCCATTGCAGTATGAGTCTTTATAATGTGTAGTGCACATATTGAAATAAAGGAAACCTTTGTTTCATTTTATCGACGGAAAAATAAACATGCATAAAATGCACATTGTAAAGACTCACAAAATACACAATAATACAAGGCACATATATGTTCATACATAATTCAAAATTAATATTGCTTACTGTTATTAAATATGTATAAAAATCCGGATGTGTGCTATCTATCAATAATATAATTTAAAATAATTTTGCAAATTGATTTTTATTAGCTTCGCGATCAGTGATGACAGGTCAGTAATGCTCACCCTCACAGCTTGTTCTATAAAGAATTAATGAGTTTTTGCAGTGACCAGTCTTGGATTTGTGCTGACATAGAGAAGCTGGGGGTGGACAGTGATACCTACACTTTTATAAGTGATGTTTATGGAAGTAGGACATGGTTGGATCACCTTCTGGTGTCAGTGTCAGCTTGGCATACTGTAAAAGGTGTTGATGTTTCCGAAGATCTTTATGTTTCGGATCATCTACCCATTTGTGTTGAATGTAATTTAGAAGTAGTTAGGCCAAAGTTTCAGAGTCGAGGTTACTGTCGGAACTCTGTATTATGGGGAGAAAGAACAAAGTCAGAATCGCAAGATTACCATAACTTTTGTAATAGTAAGCTGCGAGACGTTAATTTTCCCCATGAGTTTGAGAGTTGCGGTAGGGGCTCATGCGGCTTGGCCGAGCATAAAGTTGTTCTGGACAGATTGTATGATCAAATTGTTGGAATACTATGTGCGGCGGCTAGGCAGTCCAAACCGGCACGGGAGGGGGCACCGAGGCGGGGTAGGCGCGTTTGTGGGTGGAACAAATATGTTAAAGACGCTCACAGAGAGGCTAGGTTTAGCTTTCAAACCTGGACACAAAACAATCGTCCCTCTTCAGGTCCTATCTATGATGAAATGTGTGAGAAGCGAAAATCTTTTAAAGTAAGACTGAAATATTGTCAGAATAACGAGGAACAGCTTATTATGGATAGGTTAGCTGAACAGCGAGTTACGAAAACTTTGGTAAATTTTGGAAGTCCACTAAAAGTTGGATGCGAAGACGGGTCTCCCTGTGACTGTGGGAGGGTGTCTGAACCCGGAGATATAGCAAATATGTTTAAAGAACATTTTAAAGTTCAATCCCCACTCGGTCCCTCATCCCTGGTGAGCGATTCTGGGCCCGGCAGTCATGAAGGAGATCTCCGATAATTTTCTCAGCTAAACAAGTTAGCAAAGTTATCAATAGTATGAGCCGAGGGAAATCTCCAGGACATGACGGGCTCAGCATCGAACACCTGAAGCACGCAGGTATCCATCTGCCGAGAGTTCTGTCTATGTTCTTCACAATGTGTATTAGTCATGCATACTTGCCTGCTGATCTAATGAAGACCATTGTGGTTCCCATTGTGAAGAACAAAACAGGTGACATCTCGGACAAATGTAACTACCGTCCTATTTCTCTCGCTACAATAATAGCAAAGGTGTTGGACGGTGTGCTTGATTCTTATTTAAGTGATTATATACATCTTCAAGACGCACAGTTCGGGTTTCGACCCGGACTATCAACCGAAAGTGCAATCTTAAGTCTCAAGCATACGGTTCAATATTACGTAGATCGCAAGACGCCGGTATACGCTTGTTTCCTTGATCTCTCCAGGGCATTCGATCTTGTCTCGTATGATGTGCTCTGGGGGAAGATGAGAGACAGAGGTATACCGGTAGATATATGTCGAATTTTCCAGTATTGGTATGGTAACCAAACCAATCAGGTGAAATGGGACGGTACACTCTCTGAGCCGTATGGGTTGGAGTGTGGGGTGAGACAGGGAGGTCTGACATCCCCCCTGCTCTTCAACCTATATGTAGATGACCTCATAGCGGAACTCAGCAGCATGCGTGTCGGATGCAGCGTTGGTGGAGTTAGAATTAACAACATTAGCTATGCAGATGATATGGTGCTGCTGGGTCCGTCAGCAGGGGCAATCAGAGAGTTACTTAACGTGTGTGAAACCTACGCTGCTGCACATGGTTTAATTTATAATGTTAAAAAATGTGAATGCATGGTCTTTAAGGTCGGTGGCAGGAGCCGTGAGGATGGACCTGATCTATATATTAACGGATCAAAAATAAAAAGGGTATCAACTTTTAAATACCTTGGTCATTTTCTTGCTGACGACCTTAAAGACGATGCAGATATTGAGAGGAGCGGAGGGCTCTAGCGGTCCGAAGTAATATGCTGGCCCGTAGATTTGCTCGGTGTACTGACTTAGTGAAAATCACACTTTTCAAGGCGTATTGCCAGAGTATGTACACGGGCAATCTATGGGTCAGTTACACTAAAAGATCGCTGGATGTGCTGCGCATCCAGTATAATAATGCTTTCAGGATGCTCTTGAGACTGCCTCGGTACTGTAGTGCCTCAGAGATGTTTGTGCGAGCTCGCACTGATGGCTTCCACGCTATCTTGCGCAAAAAAACGGCATCGCTTCTGAGGAGAGTGAGAGACAGTTGCAACAGCATCCTGAGAACAGTAGGTGAGAGCTATAGCTCTCCAATCATGAGACAGTTTGTGCAAAGGGTGATGGGTACTAACACTAGATAATAAGTTTTCTGTTATAGGTATGTTTTACTAACACTCTATGGATTATTTTTTATCCGAAATAAAAGTATTATTATTATAAATGTATGTCTCTTCCAGACCTCGGGACTATAGAGTCCCGGATTTTTGGGAGGCGAACGTGGGGCCGAAGCCAACACGCTGAAGCCCTTTTGAGACAACTTTAATGAAATGGTGACACAAAACCGACGATTATCCCTGTATACACTATAGAAATGTACCCAAGGACAATCCCCGGTTCTGTGCTAAACTATTGCTAACTATGGATGAAAACTACTTGGGCTATTGTGATGGGATGTTAGTGGACTAGGAATGGGAAGACTATGGGAACTATGGCACCTGCCGATAACAATGTAATAAATACACGTAAAAATGGCAGGTGGAGACTCGCCAACTCACTTACTGGGCCCCCGGGAATCAGTCACTGAAAAGCAACAAGAGGGCAACAGGTACATGAGCGGCTGAGAAGGGTGAGGATACCTCGGCGGACTTTAAACGCAGATCACGCGCTTTATTATTATTATTATTAATACAATACCTATTGAGAAAGCTCGTTTAGGTAGCTACAAATTAATGGCAAAAATATCAAACCGCGGTTCCATAAAAACTCGTATTTATAAATCAATAAAAGTTTATCTAAACATTTATCTAAGATGCGCGGGTTAGGTATACTATATTTTTTAATCGCACATTTTAGCTCATTTTAAAATCTTATCTTAATCATTATCTTACATTATTTAAATTTTTAATTATTTATCCATAGATTAGATCGATCTAGTTAGAAAGAACGTGCCTTGTGAGATGACGGCAAGTAGAAGAGTAAGGGAGGACCTAACCTGCTGCGTCGACCTCAAATAAAATTGGGATAAGGGCAGGAGGGTGACGATGCATATGATTAATCCATACATATTTGCTATGGAAGCCGCTTTAACTTTAGCGTTGAAGTGGTAGGTATTTGAACTCTTTATGCAAAATAGGTTTACCTAAATCGAGTGCCACTGAAAGTCGAAGTCAAGAAGTTCAGTAAGAGTACCCGCATACTGCAGACTGTACAGTACAGTTTTTTTTTTTATTGTGAATTCAATCAAATATTTCAGTACCTAGGTCTGATACCGGCCAAGTCCCTGATCTTTGAATTGTCTGAATACTATAAATTCATCTCCATACTAATTTATGAGCCCAAATAAACTATGCTATCGGCCGACTAAAAGTTTGCAGTGTGCGTCTACTTTAAGACAATTGGTTGTCCTTTAATTTGTTTTTAGTCCTGATAGTTTGTTATTACATTCAATTTTTTTTTATCTAGATTAGTATCAATTATAATTATTATTTTCTTACAAAATGTAGGTATTACACCAATTTATTTAAATATACGGCGCAAAACCATCATTCGAAAACTACCGCTGTCCTATGTATATGTAGGTGTACAAGTGTACCGTGCTACGCGCTCGCCGTAGCATGCAATCTCGTAGCACCTTTTTGTAGTACAGAAGACGCTTCTCGAGTATTTTCATGATGATAGATAACAATAACGTCAATATTTTTAATTACATATTTATACAAAATACACAATTATTTATACTATACTGATTTACCAGTTTCCAGAGGGAACTAGTTCCTACATCTGAATAAAAAGTAGCCTGTTTGTTATTCTGATGTATAAGCTGAGATATCACTTTCTTGCACGTTGAAACATGCATGCATTGCATGTTGATTGAACACTCTTATTTTACAATTCTGTGGATTAGAACTAAATATCAATCTAAAAATGTCTATATTTACAGAACAGAATTAATGTTGTTAAACATATTTATCTTACTTTGATATAACATCATCAAACATCTATCCAGTTATGAAGCTTTAACTGTTTTTTTGCCAATTCATAAAACAACAGAAAATCAATTGTGTCTCGCGTATATCCGCGCGCCTACATGCAACGTTAAGCTTATGAAGATTTTAATATGAGGACCAAACTCCCATGATAAAATAGTGTGTAGAAGTAACATATGACAATATCAAAGACTCTCATAATATGATAAGTAATAAGGTACGGAATAACCCAAAATATTTTATTTCCTGTTACCAATGTAACCCAAAAAGACATCATTGGACATTTATCAAAATCAGGTCCATGGTTTTTTAAGGCGTTTTTTTGCGCAATTTGTGTCACTACATGATATTATGATGAGATACCATGATATAAAAATAGTACTATTTTTATGAACAAACATAATGAAAAAGATTCTGGTAGCCGACTCCTACATAGTTGGGAAAAGGCTCGGGAGATCATGACATAGGTAATGAATAAGATTCCAAAATGATTCATAATTTTTTTAAATAGAATTTTGTTTACTTTCTGTCGCGTAGGGAGTTCTTTTACGTCCTTCAATATGGCACGGATGAAAATCAACACCTTGTAGATGGTCATATCTTACCTTAACATAATAAAATGTTTAAGAAATTGTTAGGAGTCTGGGTTAAACTTGAAAAGTATTATAAACAAATAAGTAAGCGGCTACCTACCGCTATTCATTACATCTGTGACTTCAGCTTAATTAATAATTTATTTGCGTAAATATGACAAATCGATTCTTTCATAGATGACAAAATGCCCAGGCTTAATGTCGTTATTAATAGCCTTATTAAGCGACTTTTTCTATTAAATCTTTAATCATCTGGAGTAAATGGAAGCTACGTTAAATAAAACATTTTTGAAATCAATTTGTATCTATTATGAACTATAATCTCGCAACTTATAATGATATCACCAATAAACCACTCGTGCATAATACACCGAGTTTGAACACGCTAGAGGTCGATGCACCGTGTAATGTGTACCTAAACGACGCTAATGTACTAATAAAATGTTCCTTAATTAATAAAATCACATAGATATCGACGCGTCACAGATCGCTAGCATCACATAATTTATGAGTATCAGTTTGTAGGTGAAGTTCGTAGGTATGGCTCCGCTGCGCCGGAGTGGTGGCACTAGTTTCTTAGTATATAAGCGCGGAGAAATTCTCTCACCGTATCCAGTCAGCCGTGTCCTCTGAGCGGTCGAGATCTGAGCATTGTAAACATGGTGACCAAGTTTGTAGTAGCTGTGGCGATGTTGGCCTTGTGCCGCGCCAACCCCGTCCTCATAAACGGTGAGTCAGCCACACCAACTTGATAGACGCAGCCACAAATTAGATCACCCAATTTTCCCTCATTACATTATCAATTTACAAATCCAGTGCAATATAATCACAGAGCAGTATTGTTATCCACCTCACATGTCTTTAAAGTTGATACTGATGTTCCCATTGTCCGCAGGTGTAGAATACCGTGACGGACGCGCCTACTCCATCGGGCAGGCGAGCAGCTACGGCGGCGACGTGAGCACCGCGCAAGCCAACGCCAACGGCAACGCGGCGCAGGCGTTCGGCAGCTCGAGCGGCGGCGCGGGGCTGGCGCGCAACGGCTACGTGTACCCCGGACAGGCCATCGCACAGGCGCAGACCTACGACGCGCCGCCCTTCCCCGACACCGCCGCGTATGGCGGCGCCAAAGCCGTCGCGCAGGCGCACAACGGCGCCTACTACCCCGTGCCCGCGCCTGCTGCCGTCATCACCTACCAGCAGAACTTCGAGGTGCCCGCTGAGGTGGCCTCCCTGTCCTCCGCCCAGTCCAACGGCGACGGCATCGCCCAGTCCTCCGCCAACACCCAGGGCGGCATCGGCAACTACGTGACCTCCTCCAACGCCAAGACCCAGGGCTCCGGCTCCGCCGACTCCAACGCGCGCTCCGGCTACGGCTCCACCAGCACCTCCGCCAAGACTCAGGGCCAGGGCTCCGCCGAGTCCTCCGCGCAGACAAACAGCGCCGCCGGCATCGTGTACCCCGCCGTCCCCGCCGTGCAAGCTGACGAGCCCGCAGCCGTCATCGACGCCAAGTCTCCCCTCTTCTACACCCAATACGTCGCCACCCCCGTCCAGGGCATCGCGTCATCCAACGCTAACGTGATCGGCTCCGGCAACGCCGCCTCCTCAGCTAAGATCGGCCACGCCGCCGGCCGGACCATCTCCTGGCGCTTCGGCACCCTGTACGACAGCCCCGCCTCCGCCCAGGCCCAGGCCAACACTCACTCCGGCTACGGCGCCGCCAGGTCTGCCGCCAACACCCACGGCTACGGCTCCGCCAACGCAAACGCTGACGTGAACGGCTACGGCTCCGCCAAGTCAGTCGCCGACAGCCACGCGGCCGGCGGCGTCGCCCAGTCGACCGCCAACTCGCACGGCGCCGGCGTCGCCAAGGCCGCCGCCAACGTGAACGCCGCCGGGTACGGGCTCGCGCGCTCGGACCTGCAGGGCCAGTACTACGGCGGCTCCCGCAGCTCCGCCAACGCGCACACGCACGGCTACGGCAGCGCCGCCTCCTCCGCCAGGACTCACGGCGCCGCGCTCAGGGTCACCAACTCTCAGGCCAACTCCTCCGGCTTCGGATCCGCACAGGCCAACGCTGTGTCTGTGTGAGTGAGTCAGCGAGCACCGCACAGCAACCACATCACGACGACTACTCAACACGAACAAAACTTGTCTTGATGTATTTGCGAGGTGCAACCATTGCATTTATTAGTCATTATTAAATTATGTATTTATTTTATGAAAGAAAATCATTTTTGAATATAACAAAACTTTGAAAATGACATGCTGATTTATTTATTTCTACCAACAACCACTTATTTACATGTAGTACATGATTTCAAAGTTGATACAATGCTTCATAAAAATAATGTTATCACAAAAACTATCATCACAGTTTCCCCTGCATGAAAGGCTTGAGGTATTTGTGGAAGCTCTGGTTGACGGGCTCCGCGTTGAGCGGACTCTTCAGCGCTTCCTCCATCAGACGCTCGTACACGCGACCGTCGTATGCTCCCAGGGTGGAGTTCAGAATCTAAAAATATAACCAGAAGAGTTGTTGATCAACAGCAAATAAACAATTTAGGTATACTTAAAACTATTCAAAACAAATGACAGCAGGTGTCCTTATTGTTCAAACTGACCTGATCACTAAAATCGAATGCGTCTACAAGTCCCACAGCATTCGGCCGGATCCTCCCCAGTAAGTCTTCGTATGTGCTCTGCAGCTCACGAATATCATTTTCAGAGATCGATGTGTACTGAAAAAGGGTAGAAGTTATGTAATATCAACTTATTCCTGAAGAGCATTTGAAGTCATTCCCTCAAATGTAAATGGAACCACGAATTATTATTATTACCCCAAAAAATATTAAAATAAATAAGGTACACATATCTATAATTCAAAGATACGTTGGTTTCTTATAAATAAAGCTATTTTTCATAACACTTAAAAAACATTCTGTCCTTTACAAATAAAAATCTGTTGATGCTATAAATTAATGGACAAGCTAAGAAGATACTAATAGGGTAGATAATTAAATCAACTCATTTGACACTTATTAATTTATTAACTTCATGTACAAAAAACCCCTAATTTTATACAAAAAGTTCAAGTCATGTTATGAACTTTTGACCCAATAAATATGTTAATAAGACGAGACGGTGTGTTCGGTGTTAAACCATTACTTCATGTCAAGCCTAACAGTTACTATGGTCATGTTAACGTTTGCATGAAAAAATGCAATAAAAACTAACTTCACATGTCTTAGGTACATGTGCAAATGTTTATTTGAAGGCGCTTACGGATTTGAAATCTTTCAGTTCAGCCCATTCATTGAGGAAGGGAGGGTATATGGTACTCTTTATAAGGACACGTGAAGTACTTCCCACGGGACGCGGGTGAAACCACTGGCGTAAGCTAGTTTATCACGAATCTAACTACTCCTCCCCGTTTTTAAGACAAGCCACTATGCTAAGTTTTTTTTTTTTTTGCTTAGCGACTATGCTGTAACGGAGATTATAAATATGCCGTAACGGAGTTATAAATAGCTGTTTTGCTAAAAATATGTAGTGATTAAAACGCCTATGCGTAGGCGGAAATTCCTATAATCTCCAACTTTTTCACTAATTTAAGCTCCTCATTGGGAAATACCAATTAATAGGTATTTTCTTCTTAGCAGGTGGGATGCAGGGATGCAGGATTAATCACCCCACAAGCCCTAGTGTAGCGACCCCAACATAGTTGGGAATAAGGCTCGGAGGATGAAGCCCTAGTGTCTGAGTTTTCTCAAATCCGTCTGACGGCCTCTGACATGTAACTAACTACCTCTATAACATTGACTGCTACTGAGTAGCATTTGGAGACTCCAATTTTACGTACCTTCCAGGTACAGGGGTGTGAGACCCCCAATTGAGACTCCGGGCTGCTTTGTGAAAATCGATTTGGGCCCGACCCAGGACGCGAACTCACGATCATTGCAACCCACGCGGCAGTTTAAATAATAGAAATACTTATCAACTCTCGCATAGGAATATTCCTACACAAAAAATACGTAGGCTCAAATCCCATCTATTATTAAGCCTTGCGATTTTTTATCAAATTTGTCACCTGCTCAAACTAAAACAAATGACTCCTTTCACTTTTTGCTCTGTACCTCAAACAACTGTTGTTCACGCAGACCCAGTTGATCAGAATGATCGATATTGATATATTAGGAGTCGGTCAGATGGATGGGTTTTTGTTGCAAGTCCGTGTATTGACCCCGAAACTGATTAACTGTATCCTAGACCTTTTGATGGTAAGGTTATTTGTATATAGAGAGTTATCGGTTTGTTTATTTGTTCATGTAAGTAATGAAGAGTTTCCTAGAGGTTGAAAGCTACCAAAAATAAGATATGGTCAATTGGTCATGTATATTAAAGGGAGTCCGTAGACGAACTGGCATGGTACGTTGTGTCGGTCTCCTAAGATCGTAGGATAGTCTTTGATAGGATAGAACCATTCAATAAAGTGGAAATGGGATTCTGAATGGAAGGTGGAATTCTAGATCGAACAATTATCTTTATTATTACTGGATTTATTCCTCAATTACTGCCCTGTGTTGTTTAAAAACCATATTATTACCCACTTCATGACACTCGATCTACGCAAATAAGTTAAGGAAAACCAGTGCCATATTAGTTTACCTGGCAGAGAACGCCTAAGGCGTTAAGTCTGCCGTTGTAGGTACAATGTGCAAAAAGTATTTTAAATAAATAAATATTATAAGCATCGCCGCGTCACCTAACATAGCCAACTGGACCATAATAAACTGGTAATCAACGCCATAACCATTGTTGATAGATAAGCAAGCCATTTACAGTTGCGTGCAAAAAACGCCTTTGTCAGTTAACAGCATCATAATAGACTTTATATGTGTTAAGTGGTTATTACATTTTGACACCTCAATGAATAGAAGAGTCTATAAGCCGTTAAAATAGTGTAGGTCGGACGAGGTATGAAATTCTTCAGTCCTGCTTAATTATATACCTACATGGAAAGTTTTTAAGGGTGACGTAGGAATATTAGTATTCGTATGTACCTCTATAAAATGGTCAGAAATATGATCAGATAGATACAGAATAGCTAACATTAAGTAAGATGTTTATAAGTTAAGTAAGAAGAGAAGAAAATATTTTCTAATAAAAATAAGTAGGTATATTAAAAAAAAATAGTTTTGTGTTCACCATAAATTGTAATTATCACATAACTCATAAGCAACATTATCTTTAAATTTTAAAATAAACACTGAGCTAAACTACGACCATTATTAATTTGCATAATTTATTCAATTTAAATATTATTTGTCACAACACAAGAAACCAAAAATCTCTAATGAAAATCTATCTCTTATTTAGAAATATAAGATTAACAACCCTTTAATATTCGGGTACAAAAAACATGTTCAGATTAAAATTAATTTGTTTTAATTATCTTCACACATAATTTAATATGTATGATTTATGGCTTGTGATCGAAATAATGTTAATCGATTCTTATATAAAATCGAGCTTGATTTTTATGACAAAAATAAGGAGTTGGAACAAAACGAAAGCAATAAAATCGAGAAATGTTAACTACATCCGATAGCGAAGTTGAAAATGGTTTTATTTAGCGTCGTAAAATATAACATAAATTATGTGAAGGAAGTTAATGAGAATCGGAGCATTGGACTCGACAGGACGCATGGCATAGTCCTTGGAATTCCTTCGTGATGAACTTTGGATTGACAAACTGTATTAAGCCATAATGACAAAAGCACCGGTTCTTTTACCAGAATGCCCCAGAAAGTTATTTTTCTGTTAGAATGGCATGCAATAACAATTAACGAAAATCAGATAATTTATGATGTGGGAAAAGCTCAACTTTTCACAAAATTTTCTTACTTTTGGTGGGAAATCATCAAATGACCCCTACCCCTGCGGGTGGAGCGTGAGGGAGTGTCAGACTCTTACTGACTACAACCCACCATGTTCCTTCTTAAGCCCTTAATGTACCAGTGCCGCGGCAACTTTTCGAACAATCCCGCAGCCCGGGCAGGCTTTAGTCTTGATGGGCCCCACTTATGATAGCTTCATATCACAGCCACACTAAGTGTAGCTTTTACTTAGTACCTTTTCTACTTATTATAATCAACAAACTATAAATTAAAAAATGCAACAAATTGTATCAGACACTATAATCAGAGGTCACATAAATTATTCACGCAGATTTTTCTCCACCATGTTTTATTGTGTCCAATATCCATAAATTTCTCCAAACGTATAATTTATTAGAAAACTAGTTATATTCCACATTTAGATCATTCGTGACACCTGGTTAGAAACTTGAAAAGTGGTTGTTTTGCAAAAATATAGAGATCGTTTTAATAAATTGTTGGTTACTCCGACAAAACGAAGTTTTTAATTAATTTTGCAAAGTTATCAAAATGCAGGAATGACGTTCTGTTTTAAATAAAGATGTCATTTAGTTATTATTAACTTTAATTTTACTCGTGGCTTCTGTGCATTAATATTGAGATAAAAACTGGATACCAGTCACAGCTAATAAACTATCTCTCTGCAAAAAACGTGATGATAGATTCAGAGCTTTTTCGTAAAACTAACTAGTTTTATCATCATACTTTCCCATCTTGGTAATTTTAGATAAAATATTTCCCATTATGTACCTATGCACCTAATGTACTAATCTTCAAATACCTTCGTTTAGTTTTTGCCCCGTTAGATAAGGCATGCTCACTGCATCATTCTTCATAATTCGTACAACTGTCACTCTTGGTCCATACATCGTTTAGTTTGAAACTTTTTGCACTCGTAATTTTGCGGTCTAATATCGATTTAAACTATAGAGATTATGTCTAGCTAATCAAGTTTAAGTAAGCGGTATCTTTAAAGTATTTAAAATAAACCAAAATATTTGCAACAACGGTAAAAAAATAACAGTAAGCATGACAATAAGGAAATGCATAAAGAATTCCCACAAGTCACACCTTCTATGCATATTTTTTTATTTAGGTAATATCTGCCAATCTTTTTCCCTTATACGGTATTCGTCAAACGGTACGCGAGGCTACCTTAACTTGCATTAAACCTGCACAATGGTATAAAGTATGTTTTTTATGATAGCAAGAAGGATTGCAGTCAACGCCGACATTTTTTCAAGAAACACTTAAAAAATTATGTGCCGGGAACTCCGTGAAAGGTACTAAAAAAATCTAAATCACGTCTTTCATCTTTGCTAATTTTGTAAATGTGAAATTAACTGACTGACTGACAAGCTATTACCTAAATTCTTAAGTAGAAGAGTTGATATCCATGCATTGATGACTTGATATTGATCATAGAACAATCTCTAATTGGGTTTATGGCAAAATTTTGATTGGATAGAAGACCGCTGAAATTACATTTACATTTAAACATGTCTTTGATCCTAAAATATGGACTTTAGAAGACTAGCGCTTGAGCAGATACTATAATTATCAAAGCTACATTTTTGCATCCAATAAAAATAAAGACATAAAATGTCCGCCCCACAGACAATAAATATATGTTTTTGTCTTGACCGTGCAAGGAGTTTTTACACCACATTATTTAACTGTACTGGTGCAGATAATCAAAGTTATTGTTGGACGCTATTATTTTGGCGTGATCCAGTTATGTTTGAGATTTATCTTTATTATCTAACAGTACGATATAATTGCTATTAGGTTGTACATATTTATGTCAAGTGTAGATGCTGTGATAATAATTGGGATCAGTAGACTATAGATTGGAGATAAAGCCGTTTGGACGAGTACGCAGTTTTTTCATTGTTTATTTTTAATCATTGTATTGTACGGTTTATTACCATTACTCAGAAGATGGTACCGGATGTTAGTTAAATTAGTATTTTTTTAACATACATATATTCCCAAAATAAATATTATGCATATGCCTTACTTATTGTTGATCTACAATTTGGTGTTTCATATGCTTTATATTCTCACGTTATCATTTTTGCAACCATAAATATCAACTTGGCTTTTAAAATACAAATATATGCAAATAATTCGTATTTTAATTAATCCAAAGATGCAAAAACTCTCAGAAATCTTTTTCAAAATCAAAATTTGTTTTGCCTTATCGCTTTGATACGATTATATCTTACTTCAAGATTCTCTTGGTACGTTTAAAGAATTTTCTTACCAGTAATAGGTCTCCAAGTTTCTCTAGGGTCCAGTAGATGGCATATAGCTGCACCAGCTCATTGAGCAGTCTTCTCAAAGGCTCTGATAGAGACCCTGTCGTCCTGTCTACTTCGGCTTTGTATGTAGATAGGATGAATGCTCGGCAGTGGGCCTAGGTCATAAAATGTAGGTATTAACTTAAGGAGAAGAATAACTCAGAAGTTTTTTTCTAATATAACCTAATGTTTTCCAAAACACGTTATTTTATTTCGTTCATAAAGGACGATTAATTTGTCACAAACAGTGGATCATTTTTCTTCACTTTATTGAACAGCTTAAAAAAAAGCGGTGGGTCCAGCGTCTACATATCATTTATTACCTATAATATGGCATATGGCTAAATTTATTAAAAATCAATGACCGTATCTCCCAAAAACCATCAAAATATTAATTGTTAAAAAAACACCCATTTTTCAGCCACGCCCCTAATCAAAACGATATCTTAATTATAATCCTAACAAATGCAAAAACTTACATAGTTCAATTAAAAAACATTCAATATTAGTTTCGACTGCATATCTATTGATTAATGTAGACAATTTAATAGAAGGAGCAACCGTGTTTTAATCTAATATTTTTATTAATACCGTTACATATATTAATATGGACACAAGCCTATTAACTTAGGAAATCCATTAGCGCCAAGCAACTTCGCGTGTTTAGACCATACTTAATTATAATTTTATCAAACTGTTTTTATGAGGTTTTTGTCAAAGAATATTAGTGTTAATTAGTACAGTTTGTTTTTATACTTCCTGCCTTATCTTGTTGCTATGGCCCGAATTTGTTTATATGAGGATTCTGAGGTCGTGAACTTTATGTTATTTTTGCCGGTCAAAGCTTTTAACATGGTTGTCTACAATTTCGCCTGGTTATTTCTGTATTTATTAAGCCATATATCTTTTGTGGTAATTTATTATAACTAGATTAGTGGAATGCAAAAATATCGATCTCGGAATTTAATCACGATTTATTTATAAAATGACACTTTCGGAGTTTTTGTGTAATTTTCAACACATTTCATTCACGGACTAATGTACTAAAATACTCTCAAATTAAAGCCTATTTAAGAGCGTATACGTCAACCGCGCGCCATTTGGCCTAAAATGGTACTTTTCAAACCACTGTTTCTCAGTAACTACTTATCCTATAACTATGTTATTTTTTAATAACGCAAGGTAATTTCACTGTCTATATAGTTAATTGAACATAAATTTCAATTTGTGTAGTTTAAATACTTAAAACCCCTATAACGTAACAGATGTTTTATAAAATTCCCGTTCAGCGTCTATTTCGAAGCTTAAATTCATGTGAAAACAGTGGCAAATCTAATCATATTTATTTTTTTACTCATAGACGAAATCCCCATGCCTATAGTTAGTTGAAAACATTTTTTGATTTAGGTCTCTATCTTTCAGAAAAAAATATTTTAACAATGTGAAAAATTGTGAATTTCAAATGCTTTTTTTACCTATCTATCTTACTTAATTTAATATAACAATTATTTACTATAGTAATATAACTCTTTCTTTAAAACATAAACTTTATATTATAATTTAATCTCTCGTTTTTATTTTTTTATAAATTATTTAAAAACTACTATAAAACGCTGCACGCGAGTCAACTCAAACCAGACCGCCGCAAGGCTTCACAGAGAGAGGACGTGTCGCTCCGTCACATCGCGTAGGGTGAATAACCTCTGCCGTGGATACCGAGAATAGAGTACATTTCAAGCGCGACCAACAAATCTTGATACATTACTATTTTATTTAAAGCTCAATTTTGAAGCATATTTTTTTTATCGATTGAGTTGAAATTTTGTTTGAATGTTCAGTTTTAATGACAATGTATGATTCTATATCCAATATGGAGAAAAAAATGTTTTTAATGCATTCCTACGATATGGGTATCAAATGAAAGGGCTTGCTATGAATAACTCGAAAAAAAATGTGTCGCGAGTCTAAATCCAATATGGCGGACTCCTTATGCTAGAAATCACTTATTGCAGATGTCTGTTACCAATCGAGCTATATTTTTTTTTTTTTTCATTTTGGATGTACCCAAATTTTGACTTTTGATCTCGAATAACTTTTGAAGCATATAGGATAGATAACTTAAAACTTTATTTGCAATGGTAAACCCAAGCTCTTCACCAATATTTGGCTTTCCGGCAATTGTTGTTATTTGACCACAATTTTTCGGTCTGGATGGACTGGACCATTCATATAAACAATCAGTTTTTCAAATCGGTCCAAGCGTCTTTGAGAAATCGAGAACAATCACAAAACAATCTAATTGAAACCTCCTCCTTTCTTTTTTTGAAATCGGTTAAAATACAGAAACTCTTAACATTGTCATTAATCATCAGTCGACTATTTAGTACTGTTGAAAATTGTATGTAATATACAGAAAGTCCTCAAAACCAAGGTTTTCATAGGTGCCCGATTTTTTTGCAAAAGAGTGTAAGTATTAACGACTTATTTTCATGCTTTTATATTTTAGACATCCATAGACTTACACTATTTTCCCGCTATTAACTATTTACTAAATAATATATTTTTTGTTCTACCAATTTCACTCGAAAGGATCAAAATGGTTTGTGTGACTATACGTGAAGTATGATAGGCACGCACACAGCCGCGACGCTAGTCTGCGCGGTTTTTTGCGTTGAATTACCTAAAGTTGACATCGCGCGCCGAGCGTACACGCTCTTAACACTTGAATTATTTTTTTGTAGAAGTGTTTTTTTATTTTTTACTTTTAATTATAAGGGAAAATTAAATAATAAAAATTACCTCAGAAGCTGCCACCAGTTGTACTGAAGACATGTTCCACGCGTCTTCAGGACCGAGACCTCGTTTGATATATTTCTTCATACTAGCTACTGCTGATGCTACTTTACTACAAGCACAGTAAGTAAATGATGTAACTAGGTACTGTGAAATCTTGAAAAGGATCTAATATGAATGAAATAGAATTGGTAAAAAAGAATCAAGTAGGTACACATGAAAAAGTAACTAGTTATCCAGGATCATCTTTGCCAAAAGTAGATCTACTCATTTGGTAATTCAGCAGTATTGATAACTAACAGACAAAGGGCGACTTCCACGTAAAGACTGGTCTCGTGGTAGTAATATAAGAGGATATTTAAGTGTGAGTTTATCTAGGTAGTGTAAATCTTGAAGCCAGAATAAACTGTAAGTAAATTCAGGAAAAGCTTCTACTCCATAGATTACTACATACTCTTTAGATTACTACATTGTCTTACCCAGTAGCGACTCTTCGGAAGCCTCTGATAATTCCATCGACGGAGTTGTCCCATTTCTGTTTCCTGTCGATCTTTTCTGATAGATAAGACATTGTTGGGCTTAAGGGTTTACCTGCTGCAGCTTGCTCCCATGCTTTCACTAAGGACCTGAAAGAAGAAACCTATAAATAGGCATTGGCATTGGCTTTTCCATAATATTCGTGCCTTGGAATATGAATAGAGAATTTTATGTCAGTATTATTGTCAGTTGATATAAACCTCTACCATCATTTTTATCACACCTATCGTACTTGGTCTAAGTTAATCATACAAAATAATTTCTTTTTTCTTCTCGAACATGATTTTGGGATGTCTCGCCAAGTCACCATCTATGAAACCTAGCATTTAGCGAAAAAATCCAATAAAGATAACTCATCCTTTTAGAACGACATGCACTTCCAAAACTGATGATTAACATAATTGATCGAGTTTTTAACGACCTAACATATAATAATAACGTCGTATCTTGAACCAGGATCTCAAATCGAAAACTGATAAGGCAACTCTTAAAAATCGATATAAAAATATCGATGATATAGAAAAAAAACTGAATGGATTCAAACATAATATTGAATCCAATACAACACTTAATCAAAGTCGCCATAAATGTTATGAATCCGTTAGCCACTTTAGAGCAACCGCACTCTGCAAACTTTTAGTTGGACGATAGTATGTTTGGCCTCATTAATCAGTATGAAGATGAATAGTAGCACGCACATTACAAAGATCAGGCAATCAGCCGGTATCAAAATCAAAATCAAAAGTCATTTATTCAAAGTAGGCTGAAAATCAGCACTTTTTGAACGTCAAATCTACAAAAGACAGCCCCCAAAACGCCCGCCCTTCACCACTTCCTATGTGTTTTTGCTGGGAAGAAGAAAAGGTGGAACAAACTCCCCAGCAACACAATTCTGTCTGTATGGTTTGAAGAACCGTATACAAAAATCAGATTAATGAATGCCATATTATTCGAAGATGATGAAAAGGGGAGGTCAGGATCCTCAGCATTGAGGAATTACGACGCAAGGAGGGAGGAATAACCCGTTTACTGAAAATTTTAATTGGAATCAAGATATTATTATTCTATTAAAAAAAATTGTCAACCATGAGGTCAACTAACTTCCGACTTTTTAGTCTGCAGTGTGCTGTGGTACTCTTAATGTTAGCCTAAAAATGAATCATCTTCCTATTGCAATAATATTCACAATTTATTATGTCGCTCATTTTTGTTATCAAAAGCTCACGTTTTTAGTAATCCAATGAATCATGTGCCATGATGAGTTTATTAAACTGTTCTTCATATATTTTGACCTCTCCCGCCTGCCTATTTATTTTCTGTTTGCTTTATTTTGCATTTTTAATCGAATTAATTCTCACCAATTTGTTATAGGTCGATGACTTTAGATCTCACATTAATCTTATTCCAAATTATCTTCAAATGGACGCTATTTAAATATATTATATTTGATACTAATTGTGTCTCATACATCATCAGCCTGTGTCAGTTCATATCAAGCAGACAGTTTATTTCAGATTTACTAACTAAAAATGCATTTATGTGACGCCCCTATGTAGGTAATATGGGTTCATGTTTCACCAACAATGACTTAACTTTTGGTATCAAAAATAAAGTCAAGAGTTAGTTAAGGGGAGATTTTAAGCTTAGAATCAATAACTTAGTATCGGTATGCGGTATTGCAGCATATTTTTTTATGAAAACTTTGCCTCACATGAGGAATTTCTCCCGTGTCATGGGAAAAGGGTTTTTTACATTACCTGGCAGTCTGCAACATGAGCACAGTATTCTCTCCCTCATAGGTGACGGCTGCAGTGACCAGCCCATATATCTGAGGAAGGTTGGAGGACAGCATGTAGCCGTGACCGCCGCATGAGGTCCGACAGCGCTCTGTCATGGCCGATGTGTCCCAGGATGTCACTGCTTTTAAGCAGCAAGCTATGGCGTGAAGCTGCGAAGATTAAAGTACATTTTTGTGTCTTAGGTACGTTACTATTGCAGATTTGACTTTCAACGGTTATTACTAAAAGTTATAAAGGTACCCGGTTGGCTAGGTAGCTGGGTTGAGGAGGTCAGATTGAGATAAGTAGTCGCTCCTTGTAAGATACTGTTACTCAGCTGCCTCCGTATGGACTGGAAGCCAACCCCAAAATAGCTGGGAAAAGGCTAGGCTGATGATTTCTTTCGAAATGTTAAGAGGAGATAATTATTTCATTTCGTAGATCTACTGCAGTTTCTTCTACTTCTTGTAATTTTAGTCTATGTTTTTGTAAAGATCACTGAGTGTTTTTATAAAGAAGTATTGAAGCAAAATAATTTTTTGTAATCCATCTTACCTCAGGCAGTTCATCCATATTCCCTTTCTCCAGGTCAGCAGTGACCTTGTAATACATTCTTGTGAGCCACTTAGCCGTCAGACTGAAAGCGTGGCTCGAGGCTATGGCGATGAACAGCTTATGCTGTTGGGTTACGAAGTCCAGGATTTGAGGCTCTCCAGCACTGGGGGTTTAAGAAAGAGGTTTTAATGGAGACTAGAGACTAGGATATATTTTGTGTTACGCAAAGTGAGTTTTCTTTTACAAGATAAATATGTTTTGATTTCAATCCAAAGACCAAATCGTACACAACGTTTTCAACTCTGGGGAAATCAAATGAGTAGGTATTAAGGTTCTTCATCATGTACACCAAATATTTAAACTAGCTAGCTTTTGTTAGCTACCTACTTATTTGCTAAAAGCAATTATACACAACTTACACCTATACAGCAAAAAACAATACATCAAGAAGTCTAAAATTATAAATGTAGGTCCTATTAATAAAAATACTGCATTGAATACTTACTCAGGCTTCAGTTCAGATTGTCTCCTGACAGCAGAGTATCTGACAGCTATAGTGACAGCTCTAGCGAGCTGATTAGCCATGCCGTTGACGATCACTACTCGCACGTACACCATTGTGCCGTATGTTAGTTTGCTGTTTGGAGACTTTCTGAATGTGCCATCCTGTAGAGAGGAATTTTAAAGATTCATCAAGTATAATACCTACTTGCTAGAAGGCTAGAAAGGATTACATTATTTATCTGAATTATCATGTCATTATTTGACACAGAACAGAGACTGTGGGCTATCGTACATGGTATTTTTATGCGTAAACTTTTCAGCAGCAACCTGACTGAGGTGACTTTAACATAACCGGTAGAATGAATACAATAAACGAAATTTTGTCTTTGCCAAACTAAGAAATAAATTTTGTGTCGGCTAAATTAAAGGTAAAAAACAGCCTTTAATATTACCTTCAAAACCTGAGCATTCTTCATCAGCATCCTATTCCTGGGTATCCTATGGTTCTCAAAGCCAAGGAATCCATTATTAACCGTATTAAAGCCAAGTTTAGCTCCAATCTCTCCGAGTTTGATGCCTGGGAGTGGCATGTGGGTTTCTTCGTCTCTCAATTGGATAATGAAAGGCTGGATACCACAGCTTTTGCCTTGGCTGTATAGGTGAGCCATTACTACGCAGTAGTTAGCAGTGTGGGCCACTGGAACGAAGGTATGTGGTTACTGCTTGTATGCCGCTTATTGTAGAACAATAGAGAATCAATGGTGTCTCGGGTATACAAAGAATTAAGGCATTTATTTCCCAAAAGAAGAATATTCCTTCACGTAATTAGTGAAACGTACATTTTTAAATATAGGTAGTAAAAAATAGGATATATAGGAGATATAGGAGGATACCTAGATAAACAATCAAAAGTGTTTACGCAGCAGGTGATCATTTTGCAGGTCATCAAAAGAAATAATACCTAGTCATTCGCTACGATTCGCTATCGGATCCTATGCACTTGCCATGTTGAATTTCATGCATTCATAATATTACGTAAAATATGCATGATTTAGTACTCTTTATATCTTTTGGTAACTTATCATATAGCTGAATTCCTTCGTGCATTCTATTTTTAATGCAGTAATTAATTCGTTCTCCTTGAGCAATTGTACTCCATTACAAGTTTATTATGCCTATACAACCTCAGCAATTTCTACGATCTATATCTATTCTACTGGAAAATGAATAAGTTTACTTACAACTTCCTGGCCACCATTTATAAGAGGTTAGGGTTGGACTGTGCATCACAAACTCCTCAGTCTTAGGGTCGTATGTAGCAGTTGTTTCCAAACCACGGATAAATGTGCCGTGACCAAGTTCCGTCTGAAAATAAATGGGTGTCACTACGATTATGGCTTTCTGAAATATTCTCATAATTAAGGTGAAATAGTTTTAGTTTCCAAATAAACTGTGGTTTAGAGTTAAGTTTATTTTCTTTATTTGTTCTCTTTTCTTTTATGGTCTCTGCACACAGCGGGCGCGGCGCGGCGGGACGGGACGGCGACGCGACACAATGTACTAGACCGTCGCGTCGCGTCGCGCCGAGCGGGACGGCTCTGTGTGATGTCGTCCGTAATATCTAGTACATTACAACTGCTCAGCGTCGCGTCGCCGTCCCGTCCCGTCGCGCCGCGCCCGCTGTGTGCAGAGACCATTAGTTATTCCCAGTTTAAAATCTGATAGAATAAAACCATTACTCAGGTTTCAGTTGTCTACCTGTTGTAGATGGATGTGTGGTGTTACAAGAACGGATAAAGTGAGGAATGATTACATTAGAGGAAGTCTGAAAGTAGCGCCAGTAACAGAAAAGATGAGAAGTTGAAGATTGTCATGGTATGGGCGTGTAATGAGGAGGGATGATACGCATGCAACAAAGTGTGTGCTAAGTATGAATGTAGATGGATGGAGAGGAAGAGAAAGACCTAAGAAAAGATGGATGGATTGCCTGAATGGTGATATGAATAGGAAGTGTCAGCATGACGAGTGACAAGGGAAAATGGAAGAAAATTACATATTGCGCCGACCCCACGTTAAATTGGGGACAGGGCAGGAGAAAGAAGAAGTTGTCTACCTGTGCATAAGTGCCAATGATCTCCATCTTACTGGCTCTGTTCATCCAGTACTTCTTCTGTTCTTCGTCAGCGTGGCCCAATATAGCTGGTATGAACATAGCTACGTGTAGAGTAAATGGGGAGTTGTCTTTGAAAACTGCTGAAGGTAGGAGGCTGCGGTATGTGGTACTGAAAGAGGAATTAAGGAAGTATGATAAGATGACGTATTTATACTTCCGTCGATAGAGGACTGCTAGAAATACACGTCAGTCAGATTTAATGTAGGTACCTATAGCAATGTTATGAAGCTGAAGAGTTGGTTTTGTTATTAATTGAACATATCTGAGGAGCTACTGAACCGATTTGAAAAATTGGTTCTAGGTTGTGATATCACATCTATCAAGGATGGTTAAAGGTTACTTTTTATCCAGATGTGCAGTTTAGTGCTTGACACTGAATAAGTAATTTTAGTCAGTTTGTGTACAGCATATTAGACATTAATCTTATTTCGTCCTTATCCATTTTATTTCATGTTTACCTAAGCTTTCTCTAGGTAATCATCATCCACCTGCCATTTTCCCAATTTTATTGGGTTCGGCTCCATGCATTATCGTTCCTACAGTAAGATTGTTAACTGATCTAGTTCGAGTGAATCTATCCTCATTAACTTAATTGACTTCTACAGTGTCTACTTACTTAGCTCTCTCCTGTTCAGATAGGTTGGGATCTTCAGCATCTTTCATAGCCTTATAGAACAGAACTGCTTTACGTACGGCATTCTCATACTTCTCTTTATGACTAAGGAATTCTTCAGGAACATTGTCAATGAGACCTTTAGTACTTAGGACTTTACGCTCTGTAATAATAGAATTCATTTTTGATTGAGACTTTATTTTTTGGTTAGGTTAGACTATACGCTTAAATTGTAAGAAGGCGCCTGGTATACAAATTTTGTTGAGTAGTTGTTCTAGTGCAAAATATTGCTTAAGTTAAAGCATAGTTTACACAAAGCCAACCACAACCGTCGCTGGTTTGGCATTTCTCTCATGCTGAGCTTACACGAAGCCAGAACAGCTGGCCCAGTCCTGCGGAGGTCACTGGCTAGAAAAATAGACGGGAGCTGCATTTTAGTGCTTGAAAAACTGAGGCAAATACTAAGCCTAATATTTTTTTAATCATGTTTTTTGGATACCTATATAAAACTCATGATTTCAGAATTATGAAATCATTCATTTATATTGCATGAAAGTTGTTAATTACTACCAAGGTTCTTTACAATAACATCTACGCAATTATAACACTCGGTATGTACGTTTTATATTATAAAGATTTTCCTCATTTTCATGTAGCTGTGCATTTGTTTGAAGTTAGATTCATTATAATTAAAACAACTAACTCTTATTTGGACCTTGAACTGTAGTAGGTACCTAACATCATTATCACTTACATAATAAATTAAAGATATGACCGATAGTTACTGCAATTTGTTATCTGTTTACAATTATTCAGATTATCATACCACCTAGTAGGTAGGTAAAGTAAATCTACAATTTTAACAAGATAAACTTCGTTCACAAAAAGACTTAACTTTCGTTTATCCATGTTTTTTTTTTTTTAATCTTGTATCTATTGTATCCAATAATAATACAAAATTCATCAACATACACATATATTATGTACCCATATAAGTAGGTATCTATTGTTACTATCACACTCACTCACACATCCTTAACTTGCGTTTTACTCTGTAAATAAAGCGTACTTACCCAATTTCCTCCGATTTTCAGTCGCTTTTGCACCTCCATCCAAGTAATTAGTAAGTTCTTCAACATTAAATTCACATTTCTTCCTTTCTGACAGCAAATCTTCGTTCACTTTCGCGCCCATGTTTACAAACTTCTTACCAAGTAGGTAAATTACGAGTCTATTATTGTCTGTGGTGGGGCGACGATTGAGTTAACACCTCGGTACAAAATGGCGCGCGTGTTATCAACGTTCAAATAAAAAGATAATAAAATTAAATTGTTGTTGTTATTCTTATCCGATGGTAATAAACTATTTGCAGGGGTATTGAGTTGATTATAAAACTATTTATCGCGTAGCTAATTCTCTAGATAAGACTTTATAAGAACAATGGAAATCGTTTTTTATCCGACTGCGGGACTCAAAGTATAGGTACTCAGTACCTATCTGTACAAAGATGTGACTACTTTTTGTGTGTAATATTTGTCTTTATTTAAACAATGTACCTGAATAACCTTCCAAAATAAAGACCGTTCTTTTACCTAAATGTCGTGTCATCAGTCAGTACCTACGTCCTACAAATTGTGGTTGACTATGTCCTAACACATATTTAGCAATTTTCGATGTTTTTATGTCACCAATACACACATGTACACATTAATTTGTATTGTTTGTTAAGATTATACTTTTTTCCTTCGAAGTTTTTAAAGATTTCTTAAAAAGGAGATGGCCAAATTTTCATAGAAAAAAAACCCAGAATCGACAGCAACGAAATGGGTACCAATGGGTTCATTATTATTGACCTTTGATGGTGCCAAAAAATCCAGCCTGAAATCCATGGGGTATAGGAGCTATATCATATTTTCACAAGAATTAGTTCTGTTGAATTTATGTTGATTTATAAGATTATTGACATCAAGGCATATAAAAAACAAGGTACACTAACATTATACAAGCCAATGGTAATATCCCCATAGTTACAGAGTTTGCCTGGAGATTAAAAGGTCTTGTATTTAACCACTCCAGATACGATTAAGCACCGACCTAAATAGGTATATTTGAAGAGGTTTCGCAGTTACATGCAACCTTCACAACTGGCTATGAAATGTTTTTGGAGAAATTGTCTTTGAAAATCGCGCCATGTGACATTGTCAAATATAACAAATGACTTAGCAATGCAAAACGGTCCAATCACGAGTCTGCATTCAACTTCTAACGAACATCAAATAGTAAAAGTAAACTTTTTTGTGAACTAAAATCTTGATCGAAAAAACGTTATAAAAAGAGAACCCCATGGTTTTTAGATGATTTGAAATACTTTTTAAAATCCACAAATTATACTGAATCCAATCATACATATGAAGTTCCTGTCGACTCTGGGTGTTTTTTTGGCCATCTCCTTTAGGATCTGCTTAACTACTAAGTATGTACATAGGTTCCTAATCATTTTGTCAGTATTTATTTTTTTAAAGTAAGGTAAAAACAGGAATAATTAAAACCAAAATCTTACTAACATATAAAATTTAATGACATCCATATCCTTTATTTATTTTATGTTCTCTTAAATAGGATTTTTTTTTAATACGACAGAATATTGCACAACCAAATGCAAAAAAGAACAAGTTTTGATCTAGATAGAAAAAGATAAAACTAATGGAATTACTTGCACCGTGAAATCATTTTGTTCAATAAAAAAACGAATCAGTTTTATTTTTAATCTACAAATCATTTAAAAAGCTTTCAACCTCATTCACAAGTTCGATTTTGTTTATGCAACTCATTCGATTTTCAAAATTAGTTTCATTAGTTCATGTAAATCATTTAAGACCAAATAACATTTAAAATAAAAAATAGGATACTTTCACTGGACCTTAAGAATATTTTTTTTATTTATAGATTTATTATCCTAAATAATGCTTTTATCCTTAATTATATTCTTAATCATAATCTACGCATAGACAATTCTGAATATTAGGTATACACACATATCATAACAGTTTACTAGGAACCATATTCTATCATCTTCACTTAAAAACTTTATGTTAAAGAATTTTCTAGAACCTCCTATCTTTATACAAATATACATTTATCACAGTTTCCCCTTCAGTAAAGGTTTCATGTACTTGTGGAAGGCCTGGTTGACAGGTTCAGCGTTCATAGGACTGCGCATAGCTTCTGCCATCAGACGCTCGTATACGCGACCATCGTAGGCACCGAGGGTTGAATGAAGGAGCTGGAATAAGGATATTTTATTAACATTAAAATCTTGTTATTAGGAGGGTCTTCTTCTATTGTCATTTCGGAGTAAAAATCTCAATATTGTAACTTTTCTCTTATTTTATTGCGTTTTATTAGATTTTTATTGCATATACATAATCATCCCACAAAAGTTATGTAGGTAGTAGGTACTATTAATATACTTACAAAACACTAAACCAGTCGTTTAAAGTAAATCACAAATCAGGAATACTATATATAGATATGATATGACAGACAGTAGCTTCTAATAGAAACTTTGGATAAAAAATCCTTCTTGTACACTTACTTCATCTCTTAAATCAAATGCATCAACGAGTCCAACTGCATTAGGTCTTATCGCTCGCAAGAGATCTTCGTATTGCAGCTGTAAATCTAAGATATCTGTTTCTGATATTGAAGTGTACTGAAAATGCCAAACACCAATGAGTTAAAGGTTTTCTGACTCAAATAAAGAAAAAGGGGGAAAAAATTGATTTGAAAGTAGGTTTTGCACCTGTAGCTATCAATACTTTGGTTAGTTACAAACCAACCTACAGACAAGTTAGTGAAATCTACGATTAATCTCTGTAAAGGGGTGTCGTAATCACGCTAAATTAAATACTTTAATAGTATGTCGATTAGCACAAAGAAAAAAATTACATAAATAAAAATAAAAAATGAATTTTTCAAACAGAGTTAGAACAAAAATGTGCGAGAATTAGAGTTAGTCATTCACAAACAACTGAAATTCTTCCTTGAAAACTAACAGAGAGCTGTCAACTATTCAAATATTCGATACTCCTAACTTTATCTCTACTTTACACATAATGTTGTAAATTATAAAAGCGAAAAATGACTCCTGTGGTTAAACCACTGAATGGATTAGGTAATTTTTTTTTACAATTCGCCATAGAATATCATAAAGTATATGCGATAGGATTTAATGTGATTGTGAACGACACACCCTATATGTTGGATACTACAGTTATTTATCTAGATTCTTACCATGAGAAGCTCTCCAGTCCTCTCCAACGCCCAATAGTATAAGTACACTCTTACTAACTGTTCCATGACTCCCTTGACGTTTGGACTAGAATTAGCTGTCAGTCTTTCGATCTCTTGACTATATGTATCTGATATCACAGCTCTGCAATGGGCCTGTGAGGAAAGTTCTCTTATGTTAATGTAAAATGATAAAATAGTTTATTTTTCTAGTAACGCTTCTGAAAATACTATGTCAAATCAAGTATTCCTTTTCTCAACAGCGACGATTAGATTTACCCCCGCACTCAGAGATATTTAATGGTTACTTAAGCCATTCCTCAGTGAAGGATTTCTTTGACAATCAGTCACTAAGGAATGACTTCAGTTATCATTAAATGTCTCTTAGTGCGGGAGTTAGAGATATTTTTACGCAAAGACATAACGTGAATCAAAATGCTAAAGGACATAATTTATTTTAGCTGGAACTTGACAATCATTTAACTAAATTACCTCTGAAGCCGCAACTAATTGTAGGGTGGACAATTCCCAAGCATCCTCTTGAGATAAGCCCGTTCGCATCCGACTCCTTATATTTCTTACGCATACACCTATTTTTCTGGAACCAAAAAATTAAGACGATGAAGACAACAGTATTCATATAAAAAATACAATTCTAGAAGCTACTGTGTAAATATCACGTAGCAAAAGCTACCTATAGAAGATAAAGCTACTTTATTTTGTAAAAAATAGCACGAAGCTTGTCTTAGAATAAGTACCTAGTATCAACTTATGTTTTGTCCTATGATGGCGTACAAAATTTCCAATGGTACCTACTTAATATATTAGAAACTGACTATATATAAAAAAAAAAACATTAATAAAATATGTAAGTAATTATAGTAAAACAAGATCAAAATAATGTCATCAATAAAAGTGAATGTAAAATATGTGTGTATCGCTCACTTAAAAATTCTTGTATGCTATAGTAGCATTTATGTATTAAATACCTTATATATAGAAAGGCATACATTTTCGTTATTTCTCATTATACCTATATTACTCTTTGCCTATTTACTTACCCGGCAGCAACGGCTTGGAAGGACTTGACAATACCCTCTGGACTACTGCACCAAATAGTTTTGTTGCCGGAGAAAGCTTCCGTCAAATACGACACAGTCGGTGTTACTGGCTTCCCAGCCTCTGCTTGCTCGTATGCTTTTATTAGGAACCTAGAAATAGAAACGTACTTAACTAGCTAGTTGGTTAACTTTAACTTGATGGTAGTCATGACAATGAGCTATTAGTACAGTTTTGCCCTGAAAAAACCGCAATGTTCTGATGCAAGCTGGCATTTAATATAAATGTTTTCATGCTTCTATTTTTTTTAATCTACTACTTATTCTGATTTATGTAATTGACTTTTGAGATCATGTAAATCAAGCAAATTAATTTTAAAAAAAAGGATAATGTAACATGTAAATAATCTAGAAAGTGTTTCCTCAGGTAGCACCTTCCAACGTTAGTAACAAATTTTATTGCATCACAGAGGTGAAGAAACTACCATCAACCATGTGATGGATTCATGTCCTCCACCACTAACTGCTTACCTGGCAGTCTGCAGCAGCAGTACAGTATAATCTCCCTCATAGGTCCTGGTGGCAGACACGAAGTTGTACAAGTTGGGTAATCCAGAGGACAGCATGTAGCCGTGACCGCCGCATGCGTGGCGACACTGCTCTATGAAGTATGCGGCATCTGATGTGCTTACTGCTTTCAGGCAGCTTGAGAGGGCGTGGAACTGGAATTCAAGTTCATGAATATTTTAATCAAACATTTTTACAATATTAATTTCGTTGCAAAAGGTTCCGTTAAAGATTAAGTCAATCAAAATAACAAGGAGCTATCGAATATCGTCACATGGAGTTGGAGTGCTCGAGTCACTGCCAAAAAGAAGCAGGTTCTCAATTTGGCAGATTTTCAAAGCATCTAATGTTTCGTTCATTTAGATTTCAAAAGTCCTAATCAAAAGTTTCATAAGTAAAAAAGAAATCAATTTCGAAAGTACGAGTAATACCATATACTAGTGAGGAAGTCAAAGCGCATACAGATACGCACACAGATCTTCATTTTACCTCTTCTCATCTTACCTCAGGCAAAGTATCAGTGTTGCCATGCTTCATTTCAGCGAGCACCGCACTGAAGCTCCTCCACAGCCAGTTGCTGGAGAACTGTAGCGCATGCGCAGTAGCTATGCAAATGAACAGCTTGTGCTGTTGTGTCAGGTAGTCCATTATCTGAGGCTCGCCAGCACTGGAAATCAGAAACGTTATTTACGTTAGTAATGAATCAAGAAGAAGATATTTAGGACTACACATAGATGCATTACATGTTTCCAATGACGAAACGTAATTTACTTAGGCCCAAATCCGTTAAAATATAGTTGACGGTTCGGTTTAAGGTTCAATTTTATAAGTAAAAACTGAAATTTATGTTTTCTGCTTTTCGTCATTTTTATCATTTCAAGTCCTGTTTGATATTGCAAATTACTGGTATCGTTCATAGTTTATATGTAGGTTAGTAAACCAGACTCATAATATAGCATTCAATTCAACTTACCCAGGTTTAGGTTGCGACTGCCTTCGTACAGCAGAATACCGCACCGCAATAGTGCAAGCCTTGGCAAGGTTGAAGGCAGCCTCATTGACCAGCATCACGCGAACAAACACCATGGTCTGATAGGTCATCTTGCCATGACGCGCCACTTTCACGTATGTGCCATCCTGAAAGGTTCAGTAAGCTGATTAGGGAGGCAATTGGCTAAATGATAGGAGAACGACAAGACATTCAAAAAGAAAATTCCAGCATCGGTAACTAGCTAAAAACGTCTTTGAATAACGACGCCATTTGTATGTCCTATCCCAAACTACACCAAATTGGTGTCAGCGATTCTATGTAGCTTAAGAGACGTATTTGAAAAATTGAATAAAGGTAGGTATTGAGTCTATAAATGTAAATCCAGAATGGCCAACTGCTACAAACTTTCATGATACCATATGCTTGCTTCTTGCTTCTTACCTTCAAAACCTGAGCATTCTTCATCATCATATTTTCCCTTGGTATCCTATAGTGATCGAACCCTAAGAATCCATTGTCAGCAGTGTTGAAGCCCATCTTTGGTCCTATTTCTCCGATCTTGATGCCAGGGAGAGGCATGTGGGTGTCTTCATCTCGAAGCTGGACTATGAAGGGGTGGGTTCCATGGCATACACCCTTGGTGTACAGTTGGGCTATTACTATGCAGTAGTTCACTGTGTTGCCCACTGCAACAAATGATACGTATAGATTATTAGTATAGATTTGCTTAGCCAATACATACCTACATATGTTATGCCGTGAAGATAAATAAGAGTGCATTTGATTATTTTCGCTGATAAGATATAAATAAATAAATAAATAAACGTTTATTCCGAATAAATTCTACAAAAATTTTTACTAATACTTTTGCCAAACTGCAAAACAGTTTGTTGGCAAATGTAGCTCCTCGTTTACTCTGTTATTACATTTTTCGTGTTTATTTACTTATCACTATGTAGTTATTATAAACAGTAAACAACAAATAACTTTGGTCAGGATGAGGCAAGAATTCCAATACTCTGGAACTCATAAGCATATTATTATAGGTACATAATCTTTAATATCATATCTACTGATGTGCTGCGTGTGGACAATTAAAGTTGGATATTATATAAGTCTGAAATCACCAACCCGCATTGAGCAAGCGTGGTGATTAATGCTCAATCCTTCTCCGTGTGAGAGGAGGCCTGTGCCCAGCAGTGGGACGATAAATAGGCTGTAACTAAACTAACTATTATAAGCATGTAATCTTTGTAATGTATAGATGACTATCTAATTTACTTTCTTTGATGGTACTCAAGTCACTTAAAATCTTGTACTCGAACCTTCGTCGGTATAGTTCCCTAGACAGTTGATAGGATAAACCGTTGTGAATGTTGTGATCAAGGAGATTTTTTACTATTATGTGCTACTTTGCTAAAATAAAAGATTTCAATATACTTACATCCCCCAGCCCACCATTTATAAGCCGTCAACGTAGGAGTGTTCAGCACAAAGGTTTCAGTTTCGGGGTCATACGTGGCTGTTGTCTCCAGCCCTCGTATAAATGTGCCGTGTCCTAGCTCCGTCTGCAAAGAAACATAGGTATATGTTGATCTTTGATCCTTTCTTCATTGTGTCTGCTGCATATTGAGGTATATTGGTTACTGACCTTATTCAATTTAGTGCATTGTATTGTATGCACTTTGTTTGGGTTGAATAAAGATATGACAATTGGTGCACTCAAAAACTACTTTTATTTTGGGTTACTCGTGTGTAAGAAAAAGAAGAACAAGACAGTTTTTACTAGCAATCGCTTATACAAAAATGTTTAAGGAACACGATATTAAATCAGGTACCTACTCGTCATGAGTAGCGCAGCCTTTTGCCGTGAATTCATCATGTTTTCGTATATTTCAGAAAATTTCAAATTTTCTTCACGCAACATTCTTTATTGAGGCTCAAAGCTAACGATTTCAATACAAACTCAATCCTCATTCATCAAAATACATAACTTTGTTTCAACAATAACATAGTTACAATAAGACCATTGACTGTATAAAACAATTACAAAACGGGTCAAGACCTCACCTGAGCGTAGGTCCCAATGATTTGCATATCCAGCGCTCTGGGCAGCCAATAGGCTTGCTGTTCCGGAGTACATTGACCCATGATTGTGGGCACAAACATGCCTAAGTGGAGGAGGAATGGTGACACCTCCTTGAAGAAGGCATCTGATACTCTTCGGAGCATGGGAGAGTTGAGACTGTGTCAGAAAAAAAGGTTCATTAAACTACACACTTACTTATTTGATATTTTTTTGAACGTAACTAAAACTTATCAAGAAGTGTAGGTACCCCATGTATTAAGTGCTATTGCAAAGTTCAACAAACTGTACTTGATTTCTGTAATCTATTATAAATAGATACAACAGACTTTAACTCGTCCGTGATAAATAGTTAACAACAAATGAGTATTGGGTTAGGTTAGTTTCAGGTTTTTTTTTTATACCTTCATTATTCTGCACTTTATATGTCCTGTCTTATGCTGTAGGTAGGCCTACACTTAAATCTAAATCATCAGGTTCCAGGAGGGCACTGGAGGCCATTTCATATTTTTTTCATGTCGAAGCTTAGGTACCTATATAACGTATTACATATAATACAATTACTTTCCCGGCCAGAAACATTTGCCCTCGCAAATGATCTTACATTGTCCAACAATGACAACGAATCCATTTGAATACAATCAAAACATTAATTGAAAACAACGCGTAGATACCTACTTTATCCATCCAAACAATGAGATTTACGAATTTTCTAGAGAAGCCGGAAACTTAACCTTTAGTGTCATGAGTCATTTACTTCTATTTACATCAAAATATTCTGTCTACAAGTACCTAACAACGCTATTTCACCGTCAATTACTTACTGATTATATATTAACATCAATCGATCATCATTTTGGTGAAAATCAGACGTTTTGGTGAAAAATACTTATAGGGTGACTCGTGATCAGTTACAGATACTTGAACTCGTGCTGCACATTCGCCAGATATGGATGCACCCTTATAATTTTACATTCAATGCTTATTAAACATTTATCTAAAATCTCATTTACCCAAAGGTCTCCAACCCGGTGAGTTCAGCGAGTATATTCCTGACTATCTCTGAGTAGACGCAGGACTTTCTGACGGCATTCTCGTACTTCTCCTTAGGGCTCATGTGTTCTTCTGGTATAACATCACGAGCCGCTCCATCGTTCAGGGCTATGTCCTCTGCAAGAGTATAAAGCTTGAACTGTATTATAACCACAGATTACTTAATAGTTACTTGGTATAACTTTGTATAGTTTAACCAGCGGATGAAGGAAAGAAAACGGAGATGCCATAAGGAAGGTAGGTCAGGCGTCTTCTTATAGGTCAAGTAACGTTCGGAGGTATCAGTTATTAAAACTACCGAGGCGTTCGGCTTCCTTGCCAAATCAAAACCAATCTGTCAAAACTTAGGCGAGGTATATGGTCAACATAGCTGGCCACTTATTTTGGGAGTTTTTTTTTTATTGCTTAGCGACATTAGGTACAAAGTTAGGCATCAGAACTGTTTATGTACCTGGCTTATCGGAACCAAATAAAAACTGTATCTAATTATGATTTATCACAGAAAACTGCATAATGATAAGCTAAGTCCTGATAGCCGATACCCCCTACTTTGCCTTTATCTAAAGAGTGACTCAAATTGGAAAGTGAAGGTGAACTTAGAGCGCTTTCACACTAGCGGATTTTCCGCTCATTTTTTCGTGGTTCTTGGATCGTGCGTGTATAAAATAAATACATATAAAATTGACAACTACCAAGGCAAACGTTGACATCTGAAATAGAAAATTTGAGCGTAACGAGCAACAAAATCCGCCAGTGTGAAATCGCTATAAGGTGCATTTTAGTACAGGTCATGCGATTGTAGTTAGGATTGAATTAGGCATCAGGTATCAAGCTAAATTTTCTGAAGGGATTAGTATTCTAGAACTTAATAATTTAACACAACATCACAATTTGTAATATTTGTGTAAATAGGAATTTAAAACACCTCAGAAACTTAAATACCTTAATAAAGCTTGAGTAAATTACTGATAAAGAAAATTCCAACATCACTAATTATCGTAATTTTGTCCATAATTATAATCAATAATGCTTAAATTACACTAGTCTATTACACCTCTCGATCTGTCGAGTGTACAAAAATATCCAGAGAAAATTTCACCAACAAAACAAGTCAAAATTGTAATTAATTGACTTTTAACTAACTATTGTTAACAGTTTAATTAACTGACCTACGCCAATTCAGCACCACTCCTCAACCAATAAAAGAATAGGTCTCATCTATGTTTTCCATAGTCAAGATAGTAGACCTATGCTATCATCTTCATTATGGAAAACTAAAAACCTCAATTAATTAAAACTTACCAATTTTCTTCCTCTGCAAAGTATTCTCTTCCCCACCATCAAGGATATGCGTAACTTCCAATTTATTGAAGTTGCATTTCGCCCTCTCCATCGCTAGGTCAGGCTGGACCTCCATTTTTGAAATCTGACTCATTTTTCAGAACATTAAAACAAATATTTAAACTCAAAATCAATTGTGGACGCGTCAACTTCTACCGAACGAAATGAAACTTTGAAGCGAGTCTAAGTACTCCGATATCGGACCTCATTACTCTATTCACTTAATATCCATATAATACGTATTTAGCATAATTCTCCTTGATTAACAGCCGTCCAATTTCATGATAAAAAGAGAGATTTTTTCGATTTTTTTATCGCTTATTGCATTGCGAATGTGCACCCGGATACAATTTGAAAGGCATTGTTATCATATGCAGTTATTACGTTGCATTATCACAAATGAATTTGATTATATAACTTGTAAACACACTGATAAAACTGGCCATTGTAGATATGGGCACTGCACTTGCAAATTACCCAAAATTGTATCTAAACATCCACTCCACACATCCACTGTTTAACACAGCACTGTCATTTTAAATCACTCGATTATAATCAAATACTTACACAAGTCTAATACAAACAGATACGAACTTTACTGCAACGAATAATATCAGTTGCACTATAATACAAGACACTTAAACTCGCATGTGCAATGTGCAGCCACAGTGTGCACTGTGCATGCCCTTGACTAAGTACTTACTGCAAATGCGAATGACCTCCTCGATTGCAAAGCTGCGCAGCTATTTTTAAATGAATGGAGCAAATAATTCGGACTGAATGATAAGTGTTTATGTTTTGGGTGTTATGGAAAATATAAATAATTAAATGGATTTAATTTCGGTTTTAAAGATGTGTCTACAAAACAGCACCTGCATTGGCTATGAATCCTACAAATATTATAAATGTGAAAATGTATGTTTGTTATTCTTTCACGCAAAAACGGCTGGACCCTGGATTAACACATAGGCTACTTTTTATCAACACACCATGCGGGCGAAGCCGCTGGCGAAAGCTAGTATTAAAATATAACTAATTTGTGTCCAACGTTAAAAATTCACACTTCAGATTTAACATATTAGATGTATGGTCAAACGTGGGTCAAATAATAAAATACTATATCGATTTCATTATCATTTTAATTCATAAAAAGGTATAAATAAATGTACAAAAAGCGGTCACAACAGTTCATACATGATTAAATAGATTTCATTGTTCACGTTTACGTATTATGGCCCAGAACCATCCAATCAACAATAACATTAGTTAGAAAGAGATCCCATCAAAATTGTTCACAAAAAAATACGTCAAAGTGCAACCAGCATCTGTTCACGCAAAAAAAAAGATTGCAACTTGGCAGACAGTTCAGAAATGTTCTCATATATCTAATTTGCTTCTGTTTACTAGAGCGTGGTGACCAGAAGATACATTCATTCCTCACAGTGCCGCACACCGGCGGAATCCCACCTTTACAATCTCTTCCTGGGCTTTACATTAAATCTCATTTCGTTCCACCCTTATCATAATCCGAAACCATTTACTTAAACTATTGTACTTTGATTTAATTTCCTAATTGTATTGCAATTTACATATCACAGTTTGGCTTTCATCATCAAGGGTTTGAGGTATTTGTGGAAGCTCTGGTTGACGGGCTCCGCGTTGAGCGGACTCTTCAGCGCTTCCTCCATCAGACGCTCGTACACGCGACCGTCGTATGCTCCCAAGGTGGAGTTTAGAATCTAAAATAATGAATATCGGTTAGAAAAGTGATCCTAAAGCCGGAATTTCACCAAAATGTTCGCGAACAAATGTGCGTGGCGAACTTTTCGGTGGAATCCACGCTTGTGTACAGCTGCGTGTAATCACGCACAAAGATTGCTGATCGCGCGCAATTTTTTCCTGATGATAAAACGTTTATGCTTTGCTAAAAACCTTTATGTTAATGCTACATACTAGTGGTATATATAATAATATAATGTGGTGGTATATACATGGTACATACAAGTGATACATATTACGTAAGTAGTTAGTATATTGCTCATCATCATCAATTAAATTAATATTACCTCATCCCGAATATCGAACGCGTCGACAATGCCGACGGCGTTGGGTCGCAGCAACGCCAGCAGTTCTTCATATCTGACTTGCAGTTTCGCTATATCATCTCTTGTAATCGTTGAATACTGTAAAAAAACATACGTACATAAAATCGAGGACATTCTAGGAATTGAGATTTTAATTATTTGTCAACGTTTGGTGATAGGTTAATTCATCAGTCATTGTTAGCACAAGCAATTTCTTTGTATATCAATAGTGCTATGTCCTCATCCTTAACAAGATCCTTATTACAAACCGGCTCCAAAATAGACTCAACTGGTACTCAACATGGTACTTTAGAGACATATAGTTTTGATATTTCAATATCTCAGTAGCCGAGACCTTCGTGATTGCATAAGTACCGTAATTTTTATTACTCCTTTCATAATTCCAGGAATTTTGGGAGGGGGTGAAACTTACCATAAGCAGATCCCCTCGTTTCTCCAGCGCCCAGTAGATCAGGTATAGTTCTGCCATCTGCAGCAGCACGGGTGCCAGTTTGGGCGAAGAGTTGGTCGCGTGACGGACCATCTCCTGCCAGGATACTGAGGTAATGATAGCGCGGCAGTGGGCCTGGGAGGAGAGAGAACATGTTTAGATGAAAGGAAGGGGTTATGTGTCTAGTAAGTACAAACAAAAATATTAAGCTGCTGAAAAGAAAAGCGAAAAGATTTAGCTTCCACCTTTATGTACTCGTGTGCACAACTTAAATCTGGTAGTAGTACCGTGTAAGGTACGGTTATCGCTTTAAACTACAAAACACTGGGTTAAAACACATCCCTTCGCAAAACACAGAAGGAAGAAAAACATTGCCTAAATAATAGCTTAATTCATGTGCAATTTAACAGAGAAGATGAACAGGAACAAAAACAATGACTTACTTCGCTGGCATTGACGAGCTGCACCGAAGCGTTGTTCCAGGCGTCCTCGTAATCCATTCCAGTCTTCTCGTAGTTATGTAGACTTTCATAAGCAGCTTTCGTTTTTCTACAAAAACAAATAAAACATTCAATTTTACAAAAGTATATTGTATAACCAACCAAGGTGAAATATAATTTCGTATTTTTCCAAATCCTGACGTGCTGGGCCAACTTTGTGTTCTGGAGTTAGATTCAGTGTTTCGTACAAAAATAGTGTTATATTAAAATGTTAATATGTTACGAGTAGTCTTTAAGGTACATTATATATCTATGTGCCACCAATGCAGCCAGAAAATAGAGGTATTTTGATTTGATTTAGATTTTTTTATTTGAAAAATGTTTCTCAGTTTCTTTTTATAGATAACATTTTAAGGATAAGCATTGAGAATTTCTTCAAAGAAGTTTTATTTGAAACTTTTGTTCTTACCCAGCAGCGATAGCTTCGAAGCCGCTGATGATGCCTGAAGGAGTGTTCTCCCACGCCACTCTGTCGTTTTTGCTGAACTTCACCAAGTATGACACGGTGGGCGTCATCGCGTTGCCCATTGTCGCTTGTTTCCATGCTTTTACTAGGAATCTGGAAACAAAAATGATTTTATCATCAACCGAGGTTTATTAGATACTAGCTGGTGCCCGCGACTTCGTCTGCGCAGGTTTAGTATTTCGAACAATATGTTTACAAATTGTAGCCTATGTGTTATTCTGATGTATAAGCTATATTATTGTAAAGTTTCATTAAAATCCATTCAGTAGTTTTTGCGTGAAAGAGTAACAAACATCCATTCATCCATACATCCATACATACAAACTTTCGCGTTTATAATATTAGTAGGATTAAGGACTACTTTATCTCCATGCTCTGAAAAACAACCCTGATTTGTGTAAAATTGTAGGTAGATAAGAACACAGTTAAATGTGGGGTTTAAAAGTAAAAATCTCTCTGGCAATGTTACGCAAGAAATACCTGAAGATTCTGCTTCCAAGAACGACCATATTATATTTATTGTGCTATCTATCATGATCGGCATAGAATAAGCCAACTAAGGGATAGAATTAACAAATAGTACAATACAATAAATATCTAGATATGATTAATATGTTCCTCCAAGTGGCATTAAATAAAGCCTTTTTTTTCTTACCTGGCAGTCTGCAACATCAGCACAGTATATTCTCCTTCATAAGTAATGGTGGCCGTCACAATGCCATTAATAATAGGCAAGTTAGAGGACGCCATGTATCCGTGACCGCCACAAGCGAGCCTGAACTCCTCGATCCTGGCTGCAGCATCACGACTGCACACTGCCTTTAAACAGCAAGCTATGGCGTGTAGCTGGAAGAATGAAGGAAGCAAATATTGTGATGACCTCTTAATTAAGTAAGTCCTTTCAAGAAGCCCTTTTCTAAGTCGAAAGAGGGTATTTGTCGTACACACCCATGTTATGACAGAAGAAAGTTTTGGGAGTTTGACATGGTTTTGTATTTCAGAGAGCTAACTGAATTTGGAATATCCTTGTCTTTTTTGGTTCTAAAAGCAGATTCAATCGAAATCTTCTGCTTTGATCTAATTTCAAGATCAAAGTGATGTAAACATTTGCAAATATGCTGCAATTAAATGATCAATATTCAAATGTAAGCGGTAAAAATACTCAGGCAATCTATGCATATTGAAAAACATAAAAACATCCTAAACCTAATATAATAAGTCATTCTTACCTCAGGCAACTGATCCATATTGCCCTTCCCGACATCTTTGATAACCTTGGAGTAACTGTCCCACAGCCAGTAGCCAGTGACCCTGAAGATATGACTGGTGGCGACACCTATGAACAGCTTGTGCTGTTGCGTCACGTAGTCTAAGATCTGAGGCTCTGGCTCACTGAGGAAAGGGAATTGGAGAATATTAATATATATCAATATACCAATGACTGACAAGGGGGAAGCGGTGACATTTGTGGCTTCAAAATCATTCCTTTTATAAATTACATGGATGAAGCTAAGATTCTGTCTTCAGAAACCTTATGTCATAAAAGTATCATAAGATGAGGACGTTATTGACGGAGGCGCTTGTTAAGTAGAAGCTTAGCCTACTTAAACGAAAATAGTTCACCACCAAAAGAGAGGTTCAAAGCCTATGATCAGCAGTACGTCCCATGACTGAACTGATGATGATGATGAATGAAAGAAAGCAGTAGTAACTAGTAACGATGATTTCGTTGAAAATAACTAAATACATAAATATAAAATTTAATCTATTCGGTTCGGTTCATCGAAAACATGAAACTTGGACATAGTTAACATTGTCGATAAACTTGGACCTACATAATATGTTTTACATCAATATTTTTGGGAATATGTATGTAGTTCAAAAAGTTCAAATGCAACTTACCCAGGTTTAGGTTGCGACTGATGCCTGACGGCAGAGTACCTGACGGCGATGGTGCCAGCTCTCGCCAGTTCATACGCCACGTCTGTCACTATGAGCACTCTGACGAACACCATAGTGCCGTATGTTAGCTTCTCGTTCTTGGATTTTATGTAGGTGCCATCCTGGAAACATTATTTTGTGAAATTAGGCGATGTCCATAACATCTAATTTGTACGAATTTGAGCAAAATTATGATGACTAACTTTCTCGCTCAGCATTGTGCACCAGTAAAAAGGTGGACTGTACGTATGTCTCTTTACTGTCATCAAAATTAAGTCCAATAAAAACATAATCATTGTCATCAAAGAAAGTCTGAATGACCATCTGATAAACATACCTTCAACACCTGAGCATTCTTCATCAACATATTCCTCCTTGGTATCCTAAAGTGTTCAAAACCTAAGAAACCATTGTTCGCGGTCTGGAAACCCATCTTAGGTCCGATCTCTCCCACTTTGACTCCCGGGAGAGGCATGTGGGTCTCTGTATCACGGATCTGCACGAAGAATGGGTGAACTCCATAGCATTCACCCTTTGTGTACAGTTGGGCTACTACTATGCAGTGGTTTGCTGTGTGGGCCACTGAAAATAGATTGAAGGGTTTGTTAATTTTGCTTAACATCCTAAGTCTTCTGTGATCTAAGCGAAGCCATACATAACCAGTTTCCCATTGTCCTGACTGACGAAGTTGTTTTTACACGAATTATTTTTAATTTTCTATTTTCTTAATCAGGCCAGATTTGAATATCTCGTCTACCCCATCCATATAATGATAAACTTTTTTATATGTCCAATTTAGAGCCCCATGAGCAGAAACCTCCAGAGATTTAATGGTCCTAGTCCGAAAAGGGAGGTAATCTTAGTAAAGAGTATACTTACATCCACCAGGCCACCATTTATACGCCGTGAGAGAAGGACTGTGAATAACAAACTCTTCTGTGCTGGGGTCGTAAGTAGCTGTAGTTTCTAAGCCTCTCAGGAAGGTGCCGTGGCCAAGTTCAGTCTGCAAGACAATAGTGTGTTATAAGTTATTAACATCATCCTCATACCCAATTTTATTTGAAGTCGGCTCAGCATGTTTTCTACTGTTTTATCTGTCGTCTCACAAATCACGTTATTTACTCCTGTTTTGTTAGTTATTTATTTTGAAGCTACTAAAGAGTACGTATTTGAACACGATCTCTCCTCAGCATGCAAAAAGATTAAAAATTCTAGTACCACCTCTCATAACTTTAAATTCAAACATGTTTTGGGCACCAAGACTTCATCACTAGAAGATATAATATCATGCCAATTAATGCAGAAATATAAATCAGAATCGAAGAGACGACCGTCAACCCTTCCCTTTCCCTTTTAAATCTTTAATCGACATCCCAAGAAAGGAGGAACTTCTCAATTCATCTCTGTCTACATAAGTTTCCTCACCTGTGCATAAGTGCCAATGATCCCCATGGACATGGCTTTGGGCAGCCACTCGGACATCTGATCAGGGTCCGACTGATTCAGTATGGTCGGCACAAACATACCCATGTGCAACATGAATGGGGATATGTCTTTCACTACTCCGAATGTCACTCGGTATTTGTTTGAAGGCCTGGGAAAAGAGACTTTATGTTTAATAGTATTAGGTTGATTTTAGATTTTGTATTTTGTGTTGTAAGCGTGAAAATCAGGAGAGTAATATTATGTGTGTTGTAAATTGCAGATGCAATAGCAAAAGCTAAAATTAGTCTCCGAATAGATAAGTACTATCAATCTCGTTGATTTGCAGGTCAAAAGGTCCAAACTCAAAATACATTTTGAATTAGGTAATTCAGTCCTTCGATATCACAACTGATATATTTTATATGCTCTTTTTTTTCGAACTCACTCAGAAATAATGGAGGAAAATAAGTTTGATATTTTGCTTACGATTCGATTAACTTCAACTATATTATTTTTCTCTTTTCCTCCTCTTACTAATACTTACTTGAAAGCATCCATAGTGTCATGTTTTTCCGCATACTTCTTCAGAATTTCGTACAAAATGCAAGCCTTTCTGATGGCGTTTTCGTATCTTTCTTTATGACTTAAATACTCTTCTGGTACCTCATCTTTGTTATTAAACCCTTCTGCACTTAGTACCAAGTTCTCTGAAAAATATTTATATTTGTTGCTTACATAGACCAAATATTAAAAACCAGCTTTGGCCAGGTGCATCTTCGAGCGCGCGGATAAAAAGTAAATGCATAGGCCTTTCTTACTAACTGGAGTATTTAAGACTAAAAGATTTGTCCATATCGATACCATAATTTCTGACGTTAGTTCTTTCAAGCAAATAGAAAAGCAAACTCTTCAGTTTATAATAATAGTAAAGATTTTGTTTTCCTTAATTCAGCTACAATATGATAAACAATATCCTCATAAATATTGTAAAGTTATTCAATTTATCAACATTAGATAATTATGCGATAATCGACGTGGCATTTAAATTCGAAAATATTTTCGTGAGAGATATTTTCTTATTTGTATAAAGAAAATAAAACATAGATAAGTATACTTATGAATTTTTGTTGCTCTTTTCTTGAAATATTTTTATAAACAGCTTACGGCTCAGGTAGTGTTATTCACAAAATTATATTTCGTAATGATACCTACTATTTATGAGCACAAACTTATTATTCACGAAATAAGAGGATTTGACTAAAGCCTGTTTTTCCTTATTTTAACACGTTCATCGCGGAAGCCCATTTATGCATCTAGTTAATATGACGCAACGAGATCTATAAGTTCTCGTCGTGATCCATCAGGAATAACGCAACGAGATCCAGCAGATCTCGTACGACTCAGTCACTTCAAACCCCAATAGTTTTATGAAATTTGAATAATTTTATATTTTTTTTGTATGTGTAGGTAGGAGATGATAAGACCTTTCAGTAGGTTTTCACCGCCTCAAGTTATGTCGAAAACAATAATGGAAAATTTACAAAATAGAAAAACGAGAACTTTTGGATCTCGTTCAGCACTAGATAGCAAGAAAATGCGAGTACTTTTAGATCTCGTTTTGCAGATATTGCATAGTATCGATAAAAAAATAGTGATGAGAAACAATAAGACCAACAACATTATCGATAAAATTAATCATTTGTTATAATACTATAGTGTAAGGCATTAGAAACTTATAAACTATTCAGTGCAAAAAATGTCAATGTTTTTCATTAACATGGAAGACACATAGTTTTTTCACACTTCACACAGAAACCTTTTACCTGTTTTGTCTTTTTATCAGCTTCCTTGCTAGTCATTGTTTTTCGTGCCTTTTCATACCAACTCACACAACGTCTCTTCTTGGTATTCACTATATATTTGTGTTCAGTGGTCACTTCCGGATTATAGTGTAATTGATATGCACACATCGAAAGTTGACACGACACTAATTATTTTCTTGTGAGGATTCGCACGAGATCGCTACGATATCCTTTAGTTCTCGTTCCGCGCTAGATGCAAAATTTTACTATTTGGTCGCAACGAGACCTATTAGATCTCGTACGTTTTTATTCATAAAAATACTACATCCAATGTACCTAATGTGAACAAAAATATTTGTCTCACTCTATCAGTAAAGAAACATACAGAAATATCATTTGCTGAAATGAGATGGACATAGGATTTCACTTGCGCGATACTAAAACGTCACAAACGAGAACTAAAAGGTCTCGTTCCGCGTTGAACGTGTTAAGAAAAGTCACTCATAACATTTATTCAGCATAATTGTATCTAAATATCTTTTATATTGATGATATTCTCCTAGGGAGGCTGTACAACTGAAGCTAAACTTATGTGCAACTTATAATAAATCCTGTTTTATTTTTTAATAAATCCATAAACAAAATGTCAACTTACCGACTTCCCTCCTCTCTTTAGTTCCCTTTTCGCCTCCATCAATGAGATGTACCAACTCCTGAACATCGAAAGAGCATTTCTTTCTTTCTTTCACAAGGTCTTCGCATATTTTATGTTCTGCCATGTTTGAACACCACCTTTGTACTGCGAATTGTACTTAATGATTTACTATTGCGATTTATCTTTCCTTCTATAAGTACTGGAGATAACAAATGATTAGATTATGCGGGGGGCTGCCACAACTATGTTTTTTTAACTAGGTTCTGCTCGCGATTTCGTCTGCAAATCCAGATCCTAGAATAAATTGAACTCACTACCCTTGTTAGTAGGTATAGTATGGTAAGTCTTAAAGAAGCTATTCAACGGATAAACAAAATCTCAGAAAGTAATGTTTTTACCAAATAATGTTAAGCAACTAGGTTTGTATTTTTATGTGACAGTCTGATTTTAATCGCTGTATTCGTTAATAGTTTTTTATTAATCCCAGCTTTAGCTATCTACGTCAGTACACAAATATTTCGCTCAGATACACTTATCACATAAGTTATAAATATGAACTGACGACATGTGCCGACTACGTTTTTATTTAAACAATGTTGATATAAGTAATAATGGTACAAAGTCCAAAGTACGAGTTTCATCCTATTTATGAGACTTTGAACTGAGTAAAACCAGCTATTCTAGTGACATTAAAGACAGTAGGTACTAGGTATACATTGTAGTTGGGATGAATTGCAACGTAATCAAGTAACTTTAAATCGGCCTGACTGTTGACTTGCGTGGGAAAACTGACTGATGAACCGATAAAGATGCAATTTAGTGTGGTATGGGGATAGAAATACTCATTAAAAATCGATCAGTGGCCATAGGATACTTCATTCTTCATTATGCTTCTGGATCGGTTTCTATATGGGTTCAGTTCTAGTGTCTGTATCGAAATATCCGATCATGATAAACCAGTATTCTAATATTAATAGCAGTGCATTCAGAGATAAATATTATTTGCACATTGTCTCTTGTTATGTTATAGCAATCAAACAAAAGATAACCCTTGCCCTGCAGAAGGTCTTAATTTCAAAATGTTCAACAAAAAATCTTTCAAAAATTTCGCGCCTTCTCTACCTTCTACTAAATGACACTAGATGGCATTGGAATCTATGGACGAAAGCGACATCTGTCAATCTTTCCCGCATTAATGAAACTGAGAGTTGAGAGTCACGGATCTAGTCCAAAGGTAAATAAACATAATTATAGACGTTATCTCAATAAAACACAAAACAACTTACTTTTTTGATATCCAGTAATCACTTTTATCACTAAAATGAACTTCACATCACTTGTGAAACTATTTGATTGGTTATTTATTGCGTTTTAGCGAAATATTTTTTTGTTTCAAGGTTAAGTTGCGTGTGTGCGTGCGGACTTGACAACTGTTGTATCTATACTAACACAACTATGTACGTAAATGATGGTTGCAATAACACTCTTTCGAACATTGTCCGTTAATGTTTAAAGGGGTCTACACCAGTGGCGTAACGTGGGGGGGTCAGGGGGGGCAAATTCCCCGGGCGGCAGCTTTTAGGGGGCGGCAAAATTTACCCAATTAAAAAAAAATTGTTCGCAACTACATACAACTGTCTAACAATAACAAAACATTAAACAGAAAGTTGAAACTTTTTAAACTTAAAATTAATTATTGTCAGGTACTTAAAACACACGTGACTCTACATTTTACGTAATTTTGGTTTTGAGTCTTAAATAAAAAATTATTAAAATTTCGCGCTCGCTTCGCTCGCGTATTCAGAAACTGTATGCGCTTAATTTTGCATTTGTCAACAAACAAAAAGTTAAGTACGTTTGGGCTAAATTTTACGTAATATTGGGTTTAAGTCCGATAAAAATTTCGCGCTCGCTTCGCTCGCGTATTCAGAAACTATATATGGCCCATATTTTTGCATTTGTCAACAAACAAAATGTTAAGCACGTTTGGGCTAAATTTTATGTAATTTTTGGTTTAAGTCCGATAAAAATTTCGCGCTCGCTTCGCTCGCGTATTCAAAAACGTTATGCCCTTAATTTTGCATCTGTCAACAAACAAAAGGTTAAGTACGTTTGGGCTAAATTTAACGTAATATTTGGTTTAAGTCCGATAAAAATTTCGCGCTCGCTACGCTCGCGCATTTCGAACTTTAAAACCTTCAAGGATTCAAGTAACAAAGATATAAAAGAAAAGTCTACTTGAGAAGAGTGAGAGAGAGAGTTACCGCGGCTCTGGAACATAAAAGGCCATCGACAGAACACGACGGTTTTTAGTCAGTAAGAGTCTGTAACTCCCTCACCGCTGCTAACCCACAGCGGGAAGGGTCATTTGATGATTTTTAACGTCGATACAAAAAAATATCCCTTTTTTTGAAGTCGGTTAAAAATGACAAACGGCCAGTAACACTTGTTAAAAAAAATACACGGGAAGGGGCGGCAAAATCGACAACTGCCCCGGGCGGCAGATACCCACGCTACGCCACTGGTCTACACACCAAAGCCGCTGACCCGGCGGCACAGCCCGGCGGCACGACTGCCGCGGCATGTGGTGTTCTAGTAATTGTCAAATGCTCTATGAAAGCCGGCGGCATGATTGTACAAAATACGGCCGGCGGGTTGGGCCGCCGGGCTGTGCCGCCGGCATCAGCGGCTTTGGTGTGTAGACACCTTTAGTTTTACCTTGATCTTGAAAAATAGGAGAAGGTTCAAAGATTAAACTTTATGTCATTTTAAAGTACCTAAACACAAAAAAGTATCTTGTATCTTGTAAAGTTTTTGCTCAATTTTCATAAAATTGAAATAGAGGTGTATTTTTTAAATCTGTTTAAAAGATGATTCGCATTATTTTTCATTATTAACATGTATTTGTACCTAAAATTATTTTTATATCCTCTCTACTTTAAGCAATTGTTTATGTTTATTTATAAACGGATTATAAAATCTAACTTTTTTAAGCATTCGATTGCCTGCCAGGAATTTTCTTGAAAAAGCTAATAGAAAATGGTTTTAGCCATAGGTAAAATTAAGCATGATTAGCTATACCTATGACCTGTCCGAAAAGCAAAGCATAAGCATGATTCGTCATTGTTTTACCTATATGAAAATAAAATTAAAAGAATTTACTTATTTATTTATCCATGTAATTGAATCACTGGTACCCAATGGATTGCTACAAAGGTGAACTAGGTTCAATGAATTGTAATTTATGCGACTATTTAAGTTTTTAAATTTCTGATGACGATAGTCAATTATTGAACTACCAATGTATAGAAAGTTAATTATTATGAATACGTTTACATAAGACTTTCGTGTCATGTGATGTGTAATCGATCTACATATATCGTATACCTAGGTGAAATAAAAATAATAACCGTACATTTCATTGTAAACAATATATTAAATAAATACAATATACTTAATACATTTTGTACATTAAATTGAGCAAAAAATCCCATCACAGATTGTGTAAAAACTTACAAAAAAAAGTATTAAATGCAATTAAATAATTTACCAAATTATAGCTCTTAAGTGAATATCACAAGGTTGATTTTTGTTTGTCATGGTAAGTTGTATCACAGTTTCCCCTGCATGAATGGCTTGAGATACTTGTGGAAGCTCTGGTTGACGGGCTCCGCGTTGAGCGGACTCTTCAGCGCTTCCTCCATCAGACGCTCGTACACGCGACCGTCGTATGCTCCCAGGGTGGACTGAAGTAACTGTAGAAAAGAAATAATAGTTTGAATAATACAATAGGACGCGTAGGCTCTAAATCAGTTGGTCATGGGTTTATCAACATTTTATTGATCATATTTTTCATAATTATAATCCAATTATCACAGTTCCAGTTTTCCTTGACATCGCGATTTCTATCAGATGCTATTAACTTAATTAACTCACCCGTACAATAGTATACCAGTACCTAGTTATCTATACTGATATTATAAAGAGGAAAACTTTGTAATGGATAAACTCAAAAACTTCTACACCGATTTACAAATTTCTTCATTATCCAAGAGTAACATAGGCTATATGTTTTCCCGGTACGGGCAGTAGTTCCCATGGGACGCGACTGAAATGGTAAAATAATCCAGTATGACAATAAATAAACTCACCTCGTCGATTATATCAAAAGCGTCCACAAGTCCAACGGCGTTAGGTCTAATTTGCCTCAGCAGCTGCTCGTACCGAGTCCTCAAGTTCACCACATCGGTGTTCGAAATGGACGTATACTACAGAAGATAAAGAAACTATAATTATCATAAAAAATGGTTTAGGTACCTAGCAACAGCGTAAACTTAAACTAACACGATTCAGTCTGGGATTTTTACCCGACTGCCAAGAAGGCTTAAGATTTTAGCGCAAAAGTAGCTCAATTATTCAGCTTCATTATTTTTCATGCACGTGGGTTTTTATTTTTATTTTAATAATACTTTTTTTAAGCATAAAATTCTCTTAAAGTACAACTACAAACATTGCTATGCAATTTATAAAAGTGTTAAACATATGCAAAATAATCTTCATAATACCTATTACAATCCCATAACAAACCTGTAACAAATCGCCCACTCTCTCCAGCGCCCAGAAGACGGCATACAACTCGATCAGCTGTCCCATCACTTCAGCCAATTGCGGAGACATGGTCTTCATAGCACGAGTCATGTCCTCGTAGAAGGTCGATATCACTATCGCTCGACAGTGTGACTGCAAAAAAAAGCAAATAAAATAAAAGATATTCTAAACTAAAGTAATGAGAAGCGAAAGGCCTTTGAAAGTGGTTGGATATTTAGTGGAAAGGGGACGACCAAAGAAATAGTGGATAGACTGTATGAAAATCGGCGGGCTAGGGAAAATTTTGCTTGAGAAATGACAAATGACAAACATGCACCGCCCAGCCCAAATAAAATTGAAATAAGGACAGGAAGATGATGATTCAAGTACTTTAAACCGCCCTAGGAAGTGTTAACCTAAAACTTACAAGCTCATAATTGACACCTTTTAAGAGCAACAATGCTAGAGCCATGCTTATATAAATACTACAAAATTCTAACACCCCTCATATTTTTAAGTGTTTTAGCAAGCAAAAGTCAAAATGGTATAGTTCCACTTACCTCAGCAGCCGAAACTAATTGAATCGAAATTGTATTCCACGCATCTTCTTGAGACATTCCAGACATTATTTTATTGGTCATACTTTCCACACACCAGGATATTTTCCTGCAAGTTCAAAAAGCAATCTTATGACGCTGATCATAAAAGCTATTTTCCAAAGTCAATTTTCCTGGTTAACTTACTTCATGGCGACTGTTTGGAAGCCTCGAATAATGCCCTTTACAGAGTTGTCCCATTTGTCAGAGAATCCCGGATCGGAGACGGTTTTCAAGTAGGCGACCGTGGGCGTCAATGGTGCTGAGTCGATTTGTTTCCAAGTCTTTAGTAAGAACCTGTGAAAAACATTCGGTAAATTACTGATGTATTTTTTCATATATTTCTTATTCGTTTTTTGTGATTCCCAGTGAGGTAAACCTTTTCTACTCTTCGCAGAGTATAATCTTGGTTGCCTGCGTGTTCTCCTTGATATACGCAAGATGTGAACTTAAACAACGATGAAGTCGTCAATGTTTTCATAAAAAAATAAATAAGCTTTCATGAAGAATTTAACTAAACCTTTATGTACTCCTCTATACACATCGTTATGTACGGTGTACTCCCTTAGGTACCCCTATGTACCCTTATTGTCCAGACACCTCGCGAAGTTAACCGCGGTTAAATCGAAGAGTGTGGACACACTTCGGCTTACTTCGGCCAACTTTATCTCGCTATACTTCTTCCTCATTGGCTCCGATCAACTTTCCCAAGTACTTATCCAAGAAACTTTGCGAATAATATGGAGGCGGTTTTAAGCTTCGAAAGTGTCACTCACCTGGCAGTCTGCAGCAGCAGCACAGTGTTGTCTCCCTCATAGGTGCAGGAGGCAGTGGTGAGCGCGTAGGTGGGCGGCAAGTTGGAGGACACCATGTAGCCGAGTCTGTCGTACTGATCCTTGCCTTATAGAGCATAGCCCTTGTATGTCACTCACCTGGCAGTCTGCAGCAGCAGCACAGTGTTGTCTCCCTCATAGGTGCAGGAGGCAGTGGTGAGCGCGTAGGTGGGCGGCAAGTTGGAGGACACCATGTAGCCGAGTCTGTCGTACTGATCCTTGCCTTATAGAGCATAGCCCTTGTATGTCACTCACCTGGCAGTCTGCAGCAGCAGCACAGTGTTGTCTCCCTCATAGGTGCAGGAGGCAGTGGTGAGCGCGTAGGTGGGCGGCAAGTTGGAGGACACCATGTAGCCGAGTCTGTCGTACTGATCCTTGCCTTATAGAGCATAGCCCCTTGTATGTCACTCACCTGGCAGTCTGCAGCAGCAGCACAGTGTTGTCTCCCCATAGGTGCAGGAGGCAGTGGTGAGCGCGTAGGTGGGCGGCAAGTTGGAGGACACCATGTAGCCGAGTCTGTCGTACTGATCCTTGCCTTATAGAGCATAGCCCCTTGTATGTCACTCACCTGGCAGTCTGCAGCAGCAGCACAGTGTTGTCTCCCTCATAGGTGCAGGAGGCAGTGGTGAGCGCGTAGGTGGGCGGCAAGTTGGAGGACACCATGTAGCCGAGTCTGTCGTACTGATCCTTGCCTTATAGAGCATAGCCCCTTGTATGTCACTCACCTGGCAGTCTGCAGCAGCAGCACAGTGTTGTCTCCCCATAGGTGCAGGAGGCAGTGGTGAGCGCGTAGGTGGGCGGCAAGTTGGAGGACACCATGTAGCCGAGTCTGTCGTACTGATCCTTGCCTTATAGAGCATAGCCCTTGTATGTCACTCACCTGGCAGTCTGCAGCAGCAGCACAGTGTTGTCTCCCTCATAGGTGCAGGAGGCAGTGGTGAGCGCGTAGGTGGGCGGCAAGTTGGAGGACACCATGTAGCCGAGTCTGTCGTACTGATCCTTGCCTTATAGAGCATAGCCCTTGTATGTCACTCACCTGGCAGTCTGCAGCAGCAGCACAGTGTTGTCTCCCTCATAGGTGCAGGAGGCAGTGGTGAGCGCGTAGGTGGGCGGCAAGTTGGAGGACACCATGTAGCCGAGTCTGTCGTACTGATCCTTGCCTTATAGAGCATAGCCCCTTGTATGTCACTCACCTGGCAGTCTGCAGCAGCAGCACAGTGTTGTCTCCCTCATAGGTGCAGGAGGCAGTGGTGAGCGCGTAGGTGGGCGGCAAGTTGGAGGACACCATGTAGCCGTGGCCGCCGCATGCCAGCCGGCAGCGCTCCGTGAACATTGACGAGTCTGTCGTGCTGATTGCTTTTAAACAGCAGGCTAGTGCGTGTAGCTGGAATGAAAGAACATCATATTGAATTGAACTGCCTCGTTGTCGCTGTCGCATATCTCGACTACTGAGCACAAATACGGCCCGTTCTCCGCTTCTCCGATCGTGTCGGATTGCCGTGCCATCAGGTTATAAGAGTGAAGGAATAGAGAGTGCACATATGTCTGAGCAAATGTTTGTGTTCTATAATATGTCCTGCGCAGTTGGCTGATCTCCTTATATGAGAACAGCTGCCGTGCCCGAAAATCGGCCTTGTACGCCAATATATTTTGAATAAGTGCACCAGCAGTGTGAGATCAGCAAAACAAAAAAATAATCGAGACTTAATAAATAAGGTATTAGTGCTAACCTAGAAAGGCAAGTAAGTACCTGTATTAGGTGCTGGTGCTTATAGATTTATGGCCAGTGTCACAGTTTACCGATAAAGTGCCAGATAAAGACTGCTTATAATTTCTGCCAGACATTGCTATCCGAAAATACCAAACCGATAAAACTGGCCATTAGACTGGATTTAGTGTAAATAAAAGCAATTTTAATTGAAAGAATATATCTATCTATCTATCAAAGTTATGAAGTAAAGGTGCTCTCTTAAACTTTCTGTATAAAATATTTCAGACACATCCTCTAAAGTTATACTTAATGATGCCGTAACGAGACATGTTAAATGTGCCATTCGTTATCCTAAAAACGGCTTCGAGACTCGTGAGTAGGTGATAGAATATTAGTTTCTTACAAGACATTCGATGGAATTTGCGCGCCACAGAGGTCTGACGACCTCTGTGGCGCAATGGTCACCAAGCCGGACTGCCGAATCTGAGGTCCCGGGTTCGATTCCCGGTTCGGTCGACATTTGTGTGATGAGCATGCTTGTTGGTCGTGGTCTGGGTGTTACAATATGTATTTATAAATATGTATATGTGTAGCTATATGTAGTTTATCAGTTGTGTTAGCACCCATAACACAAGTTAATTAATAACTTACCATGGGGCTAACCAACCGTGTGTGAAAAGGTGTCCCGACATTATATGTCCCGACATTATAATTATAGTGGTACAATGGGTCTAACTCACCTCACCCAATCTCTCCATATTGCCCTTATGCAACTGATCATTTATAACATTGAATGTATCCCACAGCCGCCACGCATTCATCTTCATGGCATAACAACCGGCTATCGACGACAATACCTTGTCCTGTTGAGTTACATAGTCTAAGATCTGACGCTCTGGTTCACTGTAAGAAAAAAAATAACTTAGAAACCAGTGGATTTTTTAGAAAATAATGTTCGTTTAATTTTGAATTAGAAGACTTCGGTAGCATTAGAAGATCTCTATAAGATAACATTTTAATTTGCCGGTTACCTATAAAATTATTAATCTTTAGCGTACGAGTAGTGGGGATTGAAATTAGTTATTATGCCCTTTATTTTATGACAACCTTTATATAGAGCTTGGAGATCTCTGATTTTATACAAAACCCTTTGATAGTTTGGTCAAAATAATTACATAACCACAGATTCGCATTACCTTTCTTTTTGCTGACATTGTCTCCTAACAGCAGAATATCTGGTAGCAACGGTGATAGCCTTAGCCAGGTAGTTGACAGAGTCGAACACGATGACGACCCGCACGAACACCATAGTACCGTAGATGAGCTTGGAGTTTTTAGATTTCACGTATGTTCCGTCCTGAAAAGAAAAGTAGAATATGCAAGATTATATTAACCAAAAAATATTAAACACTGTTGTTAATTGAATCCTACTATATAATATTATAAACGCGAAAGTTTGTATGTATGGATGTATGGATGTATGGATGTTTGTTACTCTTTCACGCAAAAACTACTGAATGGATTTTAATGAAACTTTACAATAATATAGCTTATACATCAGAATAACACATAGGCTACAATTTGTAAACATATTGTTCAAAATACTAAACCTGCGCAGACGAAGTCGCGGGCACCAGCTAGTATTTTAATAACTCAGTGGCTAAGTCATATAATCTAAATAGTAAAACTAAATAATGAGCAGTAGATACCTAGTCTTTATCCTTACTTTTAACATAAACATAAATAACATAAATGCGAAAGTATGTTACGCTTTCTATGTGTAAGGCTGCGTTTCCACCAGAGATGTGCGAGGATGCATAGCGAGGGATGTGTTTGTAAAGAACCAATAGGATCGCTTCATTTACCTTGCCTCGGTCAGCACAGCTCTGGTGGAAACGGCTCAGCGGAGCTAGATTTTTGCGCATACAAAACAAGCGCGGGATGTGTGCGAGGGATGTGTACGAGGGAAGTGTGCGAGGAATGTGTGTTGAGAAAGATGTGTTGCGAGGTTTGCGCATACTGTACCAGCCAGTCCATAGACGGAGTTTGTTGGAAGTAGAAGTGCGCAAAATAGATAATAATATGGATAATTGGAAAAAGAAAATACTTTTATATTTGGGTGAATTTCCCGGGACCAAAAATTGCGTGGCATCGATGAAATCGGTACTAAAAATCATTGTTATAATATTCTTATATTTTTTTCTAAGTAGGTGAAATAGTAATCTATGTGTAGCACTAAATATTTTGTTAATAGGATTAATAGGTTCTACAAAAAAAAAATTTAAACCTCAAAATCTTTCATTGCCGTGTTTGTCCACACGTCACCTTGATGTGTACTAGACCTTATTGATAAAAGTGTATTAGTTATTTATATTAAAACCTATTTTTATTTGGTTCGTGAATAGTTAAACTATTGTTACAGGATACATTTGTTCAAATATTTAAACAATACAACAAATGGTAAATAAAAAATAGTTTGTCCCAGAACTACCATTCATCGCCATGTCCTAAACATATTTGAGAATATTGCTTTTTCTAACGGTTTGCGTCCCTCCCGCTGTGCGCTATATGTTGCATATTAGTGGACGTCAAGTGTTCGACGTGGAATTACGTGTGCACGTGCCTGCATTTTCGCGCCATAAATGTAATTATTCAATTTTTTTATCACTGGACATTTTTTCTTTCATCGCCGTGTATAGGTCTAACTTCTGTTTGAATAAGTTTGTCCTCTTAATTGATCATTTGGTACAATGCCATTTATCTTATGATTATTTGTGACGTGTTAATTACTGTGAATTATTAACAGATTTTTGTTTTTTTGATGTTTTTGCCTTGATATTCATCGCCGCGCTCTCATTTCCGTGGTTTCCGTGGTCAAAATTTGCTATGGAAATGAATAAAAATACACGGCAATTAAAAAATTTTCATTGCCATGCCTTGTAAAACGATTTCGTTTCATTGCCGTGGCCACATGTTTCATTTCCGTGACTTATGTTTTCATCGCCACGGCATGAAGAAAAAAAACAATTTGTACTATACAGTCAAAGATATTTCCACGTTCACCTCACAAAACGATAAACTTACACACACACCACTCCACTCTCTGTCATTACAAACCGAAACTATCGGAAAAGGAGAGAAAGGAACGAAAAAGATTGTCTGAAAAAAAAACGACGTGAAAAGTTCTTTCATTGCCATGGACGCATGTTTCATTGCCGTGCATACATGTTTCATCGCCGTTTCATGAAAATTTTAATCTTGTATATCTCGTTCGTTTTTTAAGCTATCTACTAGATATTAAGTAAGAATACATATCTTATCAAAAACTTGAGTAATCACTATTTTTTCTTGTTCTAAAGTTGAAGAATAAAAAATCCACGGAAATGAAGATTTTATTGGACTTGTTGAAATTCACCCATTTAACAATTTGTGATGAAGAAATGGAAGCAGAAGATACGGAGTTTATTAGTTCTATAATTTTGAGCAATACAAGAACACACAGGTTTTGGATACGTAACCATATTAAATATCATCGATTACATGGAGAATTCTTTACCTTTTTTCATACGGCTGATGATGAAATATTCGAAAATTCTTATCGAGTATCTAGAAGTAACTTTTATGAGTTACACAATTTGATTGAGAACATTATCAAGAAAGAAGACACTCACTACAGAGAATGCATCAGCACCAAGGAAAAATTGGCGGTATGTTTAAAGTAAGTAAAATAGTTTGAATCAATTTTGTCTTTATTAAACATATTAATTGAAAAGTAATCATAATCTGCAAAATAAGTAGACAACAAGTTCCTCTTTTTCATGGCAAATTAGGCTCTGTTCCTACTTTGTTTGAAGTATTTGGCGTTTGTAGGTCTGAATGTTGTGTTCCCGGAGATGCTGGTTGTACAGCTTCCAGTTGGAAAGATGAATCCATCTGGCCCACTGTTTTATTTGTATTTCTACCAGAGCTTGAAGAATAACCAAGTTGTTCAGGATCCAGCTGAGGCGGCAAATCCATCTGGCCTGCTATATTACTACCTACTGCTATACTGCTATCAGAGCTTGAAGAATAACCAATATTTTGATTATACCACGACAGCACGTAAGATTCTTCGGCTTCGCTAATCATATTAAAAAGTTTCCTTTTTAAAGGAACTTGCATGTAATCTGGTAATTTTTTAAATGTTTTCGCCATTGAAAGAAAAAAATGATCAGTATCATCGCAGTCCGTTGGTTTTAAAAGTTCTCTTAATTCTTGCCTTTCTTTTCGAAAATCTTCTTGATTTTTCATATGTTTTTGTATTAAAATTGATAATTCATCGCCTTTTTTCTTCTTTGATGATGACGGGGTGACCGAATCTGTTGAAATGCCTGAAGTTGAGGCTATTTCGTAAAGATTGTTGGGATTGTCAGCTTGATTTGGTGTATGTTCAGTGCTCTGCGAAGAGTCATCTTGGTTTAATGAATATTGAGTGCTTTGCGAAGAGTCATTTTCATTATTTGGTGACGAAATATCCTCTTTATAACTTGACTCTCTATCTCTGTTGGCCATGTACGGTAAAAGAAATTCCATCAATTTTTGGTATTTCCATTCACGTGTTTTGGTTGTAGCCTGTCCGCTTTTTTTAGATTTCTGCCTCTTTAGCGCGTCCCGATGGCTATCCCGTAGTTGTTTCCAACGATACTTAGCGCTTTTCACTGAAATAATAGAAAATTATGATTAGGAATATAACATTTTTATACCAAGCATGTTGTCTTACAGATCGCAAAAAATCAGTAACAGGTAAAGAGTACTTTTTTATTTGTTAATTATTTTTCTTACTATTATTATAAACATTCCTTTTTTTGCAGGTATTTATCCACGGGCTCGTCGTTCACACGATTGGCAGAAAATTTTAGGATTGGAGTAGCAAGTGTGTCGAGAATTGTGGCAGAAGTTTGTAATGCTCTTTGGCTTGTTTTACAACCTCTTGTTATTCCAAAACCTACCAAAGACGACTGGAAGCGAATAGCAAAGGATTTTCAAAATTGTTTGGGGGCTCTAGACGGTAAACATGTTTATATAATGTGTCCTGCAAACACTGGGTCCTCTTTTTTTAATTACAAACAAAGATTTTCTATAGTGCTTATGTGCTTAGCTGACGCTAGGAGAAAGATTATAATGGTTGATGTGGGATCCATGGGAAGATTTAGTGATGCTGGAATATTTGATGATAGTGTTTTGGAAAATATTTGAAAGAAAAAGATTGAATCTTCCAGAACCTGAACCATTATATGAAGGAGGTGAACCAGTACCATTTGTATTCATTGGAGATGAGGCTTTTCCTTTGATGGAAAATTTCATGCGCCCATATCCGCGGGACCAGTTAGACCAACAGAAACGTATATTTAACTATAGACTTTCGAGGGCACGTCGCATTGTAGAAGCTACATTCGGTGTATTGGCACGAAAGTGGTATGTGTATCGTAAAGACTTTGAATGCAGAGTGGAAACGGTTGACAAAATCGTAAAAGCCACATGTGTAATGCATATTTTTTTAATTGAAAGACAAAGTAATTATTTGGATTGCATTGATAACACAAATACAAGTACTCTTGTATCGGTTCCTAGCATTTCCGTCGTCGTGTCAAGTGATAGTTATGATGTAAGAGAGAAATACTGCTCTTATTTCAATAATCAAGGAAAAGTGTCATGGCAAGATACTCGTATTTCGTCACGAATTCATCGCACACAATAAATACCCAAATATTGTAACTTGTATTTTAATATACCTGATTTTAATACATGATTATTACTTACCATCTTTATATTGTATTTCTTTGACTATTTCCTCCCACGCAGCGTCCTTAGTTTCATTACATTTGTAAAATGACAAAGAAGTGTTCCACAAACACGGAAACTTTTGAACGGCATCAATTAATTTTTCGTCCATTATGCCACGCAACCGTACGACATGCGTACGACTACAAGCGCTTACGACAGCAAAGTGAGACGTGAGCGCAGCGCGGTGAGCGGCAGGCAGGCGTTCGCGTTACTCCGCTCCCACTACACCGCACCCCCGTCGACACATTTCACAGCTTCGCAACGCATCCTCGCGCCACACATTAATGCGCATTTTCACAGCTCCGCTACACATCCTCGTAGGCACATTATCATCGCACAGCTTTGGTGGAAACACCCACACATTTTCACAGCACAGCTAGACATCCTCGCACGACACATTTCCATCGCACATCTCTGGTGGAAACGCAGCCTTATGCTCTTACGTACATATTCTAAGGTCGCGCATTTACGCTTACTTACGCAAGTTACTGAACCGATTCAAGAGAGATGAAACAGTATAAAATAACTAAGAAAACCTAAAAGCAGCATTGCGAATTTCTTTACCTTTAAAACCTTAGCATGTTTCATCAGCATATTAGTCCTAGGTATCCTAACTTTCTCAAAGCCTAAGAAGCCATTGTTTACAGAGTTCAGTCCCATTTTCACCCCGATCTCTCCAACTTTGATCCCTGGTAGTGGCATGTGAGTCTCCTCGTCTCGGACCTGGACGATGAAGGAGTGGATTCCATGGCATTCACCCTTGGAGTATAGTTGGGCTATCACGATGCAGTAGTTTGCTGTGTTGCCCACTGACAAAAATATAAATGGGGAGCATTAAGACCAAAGATCACACTGTAAAGGATGTGTGGATGTTTTTTAATCTTTCGCTCAAAAATTAATGAATGTATTTTGATGAAACTTGGTACAATAAAGCTTATGCATTAGAACAACATACAAGCACATAAAACAGAATAATAAAATCACAAGCTCAACAAAAATAGACCTGTAAGTGCAAAAATTATCGTTCACAATACGAATATAGCAAATTCATGTGAACACAAAAAGGTCAGATGTATTGACCTTTTTGTGTTCATCAATCAAATCATCAATGCAAGTTAATATTTCTAGCCACCTCAGATATCACACAATACTCCAATATGTTTTCCCAATCAACATTGAACCTCATACTTCAGAGACAAAGTTGAAAATCTATTTCTTGTGTTGGCGTATGTAAATCAAGAATGTTTGAGCAATGGTGGAGCTATACATACATCCTCCGGGCCACCATTTGTAAGCAGTAAGCGAAGGACTGTGCAACACAAACTCCTCAGTAGCAGTGTCGTAAGTGGCCGTCGTCTCCAGGCCACGGATAAACGTGCCATGACCAAGTTCCGTCTGAAACAATACTACAGCAATTACGATCTCCTTTGTAGCAAAAACTATTTTATTACAACAAAAACTGATGCCTAATTACAAATTTTAGGTTTTAATGAGAATTTCGCCATTAATTAAATATGTTTTAATAATTAAATGCAGTATTATTTTAAAGAATCGCAGAATAATAATAATTTCAATTTCTACTCATTTAATTTTATTACCGTTGTTACCACACAAATCTACATAGCAATAACATTTAGATACTATTGATTTCTGACACTTACGCGAATATTAGACATTAAAATAAAACTACTTTTATGGGATTAAATAATATTAATATAACCGCGATAAAATCCGTAAAAGTAGTTTTATTTAAATATTTAGATACTAGTTTAAACCTGTCTTGTCCTTCTAGAGTTAATAATAACTATGAGTCAATCACCTTTTGCCATAACCAGACAAATACGAATATTATTACTTTAAGAACCTGGGGCCGGATTCTCCTAATTTTACTTAAGCGACATACAATTAAAATTTAGACATCAATAAGTTCTTTCTTATTAGTTTCTTCTCGTTAGATGTGCGTTAAAGTGTAGAGGAACACGGTAGTATACTGACGTCATAGTCACGTGATCGAGCGTTTTCTGGGCAATGTTTTAGGAAACACAGAAAGAAATCGAATACATAAAAATAAAGAGATTTAAGACGAAAAATTAAACGAAGCTATTTAAATAGATTTTCGAAAATTGGAAACAACCCTATTGTAGAGCAAACTACCGTATAGACCAAAATCACCAAAATAGCAGACCAATCGCAAACCAATCGAATGTCGTTAGAATACGATTGGTCTTATATTAGTAGCAGAATGCCCGATATGGTTAAAACTGCTATTGCGATCATATTGCGATTCGATTTCTATTCAATTTTGAGATTATTAACTTAGGAGAATCGGGCCCCTGAATGTTGCGTTCATACCTGAGCATAACTGCCAATGATGCCACAATTCATGGCACGATGCAGCCACTTCGCTTGCTGTTCCTCATCAGCCTGGCTCATGAATACTGGCATGAACATTATATAGTGAAGCCCGAAGGGCGACCCGTCCTGAGAAATCGAAGATCCTAGAACACCGCTAAGAAGATTTCTGCAAAAAAGATACAATTCTCTTAACTGTCAGACTCTGATTACCTGCCTGTCGTCTTTGAGACCATTAATTGTGACAAACAACGCTTGATCTTCAAAGTTCATGAGGGGCCGATAAAGAATCTTCAGCTTTTTAACTTAGGTATATTTATAGTCGTATTTAACATATGGGTATTTCAACACCCACTCACCTGTAATTAAAAAGGTCTGTGTTATTTTCCTTCTGAATTTTTCGGAGCAAACTGAACAGGATGACCGCCTTTCGTATCGAGTTCTCATATTTCTCTTTATGACTTAGATATTCATCTGGGATGCCGCCAAAGAGCTCCTCTTTCTTCGTCAGCATCACCCTTTCTGAAAAGCAAAGAAATGTAATGAATTGACAACCGTTTACGTAGGTCTTCAATTAATCAAGATGGAGTTACAAATAAAATGAAAAAGTCTAATCAATCAAGAATTGACACAAATTAAAATTTCTAAGACTTCTTTCTTCAAAAGCAATTGTCTTTGGAGTATAAAAAGGTGCAGATTTCTGTCAAAGGCATCACACATCCTCCGCTCTTTCATCAGTCCACCAACACTTCTAAAAACTTCAAGATGAACAAGATCTTCTTCCTCGTCTTCTTCGTGGCCTGCGTCTGCCTGTTCGCTGAAGCCCAACTGACGTTCACGTCAAGCTGGGGCGGCAAGCGTGGAGGACCAGCTCCTGTATCTTGCAAGAACGAAGAAGCCGTGACTACCATCTTCAAACTGATTCAGAACGAAGCTGAGAGGTTCATCATCTGCCAGCAAAAGCCTTGAAGAAACAACCGAAGTTGCGATGACCCACGATGCCGCTACTAACAGGAATTTGTTTTATATATCGTTGTAATTAAGTTTTCTTTAGCTTCACAATGGCCCTTGTGTTTCGTGATTGCCAAGTTCGTGTGATCAAGGATTTCATATAGGAGTGAATTTTCTTAATACAATGACGCTGATTCGTACCTTCTTTCTTGGCTTGACTGCAATTTGACTTTATGTAATCTGTTTAATAAAATATTGTATGCCTTTAGTGTTTATTTTTATTCTTCTGTTATCTCCTGATTGAAACTGTTTTTTTTTTATAACAAAATAAAAAAATTAACAAGAGTTTTAAGAGTTCTATGTCGTATTGGATATAACCATATACGATAACATACAATACTTTTTTGGGAGTTTACCTATTGGTACAATGACGAATCCTATTGTTATTTACCTAGATCTATATAAACAAGTCTGCAATAAATAAGGCCTACCGAAATCCCTATCAGCCAACTTGAAATGGGTATGGCAATGACTGACCTGATGACCTTCCCACTTGTCAGTTACGTATGTGTCTTGCTAGTTAAACACTTACTTAACTAAAATAATGTTCTACAGGAATAACGGCCAGTTTCTTCATCATAAGTTAAAGTTAAAGTTATGGCTAAAGTAATGTCTAAAGTAAAAGTAACGGTCAAATTCAATTTTCCTATTAGTTTTGCTGTCACTTTAGCCTTGAAAAAACGAATTTGACCATTACTTTTACTTTAGACATTACTTTAACTTTAACTTTTGATGAAGAAACTGGCCGTTAGTCTTTAAAATGTAATGTCAAATTAAGATTATGAAGCTAGTGTTTGTTAGGTCTCTCGCTTAGACCCTAAACAAAATTGTTCCTTCCCATTTAACCCATGAGAAGTATCCATATAAGTAAAGAGTTATAATATATTATGGCCAAATATAGCTGTTAATGTATTATTATGTAGTCAAATAATACCGCAGCATAATTAGATAGAACTGTATAAATTATTTTTTTTTTGCTAAAACGAAGCCCTGTTAAGGCTTCGTGACAGTTATGGCCAATGACCGCAAAACTTGTTTTTTTTTTGCTAACCGTACATTCTTACAATTGGCCATATAGGTACTTACTAACTATGAAATACGCAAGAGAATGGCTAGCGTGACTGTTATTATAAAATAATGGGTCTAGGTACACAAGTACCTATGTACATATTTATTAATTATCAGGACAACAATTATTGAGTACTTGTCACTACGTAGGGTATATAGGTAGGTACTTGTCACTGACAAGTAAATAGGTAGGTATTATTTAATCTATTTACATTTATTTATGAAACCAATTGTTAAAAATCCACGCACATTAAAATTTTCCCACTCTTTATGAAAACTTTATATGTATTATGGGTATAGGTGCCGTAAAGTGCCGAGGAACTTTTCAATCAATTTTCAAGTATTTTGGATTTATAAGTAGGGACACCACACATTCATTAGGTTCAGTAATTTTAGCGTAAATTGTAACACACAAATATACACACGCAAAATCGCAATTAGCATAGATACAAATCCGCAGTACCACAGTAACAATCCTAAAGTTCATTTACCTCTCTCCTTCCTTTCCAAAGTCTTGTCCTTCCCGCCATCAAGAAAGAAGGTCAGTTCTTCCACATTGAAGGTGCACTTCGCCCTTTCCTTAACTAAGTCCTCGTTCACTTTATCCATATTCATAGATTAATTTATTTACAATACAACGCGTATGACATCGAGGCGTTTACCCGACTGACTGATATGCGCGCCTTAAACATAGGCTGAGTGAGGTCGGGAACGTACGGTCATTATTTGCTTAAAGTGAGACTGGATTTTAAATACAATAAAATATTAGCTTTATTCGGACTTTAGCGCACTTTTTACTTACCCATAAATTGGCAGTTGAAACTTGTTTGGCGGGCAAAAAATTTTACATGGTTTAGGGTTCTTCAAAAGAAAAATCCGGACCGTTGTTTCTATCATAATTTTCGGAAAATCGTGGAGTTTACGCGATTACGGCTACCTGAAAAAGTTATGCAAAAAAAATGACAGCCGCTTATTAAGTAAAATGTGTGGTCATTGCAATAGGTATGTATGTAGATATAAATGGGTAGGATATTCCATTGTCACTATATTTACATAATTATATTTTAATTTACTACTACTTAACTACTGTCAAATTCTTACACAATGAGTGTACTAGTAGGTAGTACCTAATCGCCGGTTTTGTTTTCTTATACCGTTAATGTGTATTTAACAGTGATTCCCACTTCAAGGGTTCACCTTGTACTACTTTCCCCATTCGAGATACAGTACAGCAAACAATATGTGTAATTAAACTTTCAATACGTGCATTTTGTGTAGCAAGTTCATTCCAAGTTTTTGAATATATGTACTAAAATTGCATTAACATTGAATACCTGCGTGTTCATCGATAATGTACTTATTACCTATTTAGGCCAAATTCCAGTTGAAATTGCTTCTTTTTAGGTTCAGCTTACCGACATTATGAGAGGCGACTGTTTTATTAGTCTTCAATTATGGATATCTAACAAGGACATATCTTACTACAAAAAGCTAGACAGGCGTTCGATACGAGAATCCATACATTTTTTTTCTCAAACACGTGACGAACGTCTAACTTTTTTTAGTAAGACCAAAGGAGTTTGCTTCTAAGACCCGTTTACCGGTAGATATCTAAAAAATGAGAGGTCATAGAGTCACAACACCAGACCAGTACTAAGAAAAAAGGTGACTTACCAACATTATTTTCAAAAAGGTTATTTTACTTACTAATTAATTAACTTACATTATTTTACTAAGGTCGCCTCCAAGAGGTATCTGTGGAAATGTAAGGGGGAGGGCTATGTTCAGCAGTGGACGTCCCATGGCTAAAATGATGATGATGATTTTACTAAGGATTAAGGGGGTGAACAAACGCGTTGAACGGCTGGAAATATGCATTCGGAAAAACGAATAGTTGCTTAGGTTCCTTTATTACAAAAACCACGTCTGAAAAACAATCACATAACTGCAAATTGCTTTACTAATTTAATTAGGAGTCTGTTGCGTATTAAGTTATCAACCGCTGCTCTCACCAAAAAACTACAACCATCCAAGGACCAATCACACAAAAAAAGTAGGTAGCTAGACTTTAAAATTTAATAGTGGGTCAAACGTATCATTCCCTTTTTTATTAGGTGGATATGAATTGATCAGGTGAATTTAGCAGTTCTCAAGAAGGCAGTGGCGGCGTAGCATCGGGTGGCACCCGGGGCGGACTACCTATTGAGCACCCCCAAAAAAAATCACGGACTAAAATTGAAAATTGAAGTACTTAAAAATCGTGTAGAAATCATTCATGGTGCTTTTTGCTAGGTTTAACATAAAGAAACCGGAGACAGATCACTGCAAACTTATAAATCGGTAGCGGAGCGAGCCCCTAATTCTTGAGTTTTGGGACATAAAAGTACCCAAACATGTCTTACATAAACCAGCCTCAAGTGAAAAAGCCGCGAGCGCAGCGAGCGCGAAATTTTTGAGTTTTGAACAGTAATGTACTAAAACGAAACCAAAATACTCAAACTAATTTGAAAAAAAAACAGTGGAAAGACAAAAAGCTGCGAGCGCAGCGAGCGCGAAATTTTTTGAGTTTTGGGACACAAAAGTCCTCATCCTCCTAAACAGCTTAGAAATCGGCAGCGTAGAGCGTCAGTTGTTTTTGCTGCTTCGGTGCTTTAACTTGAGGATTCAAAGGTTAAGCGCAGAACAAATCAGAAATGACGAAAAAACTGCGAGCGAAGCGAGCGATTTTTTTTTTCTACCTTTGTGGAATTAATTTAAATAATCAGTTAAAAACAAAAATAAACAAGCAAGAGAGGGGTGACAGCCGGACTGGCACCCCTCTCAGTGCCGCCTCGTCGTCTTGCGCATGAACTGTTGTAGTTTTGTTTAAAATTTGAATAGCGTGCAGTGACTGGTAGTGAACCTAGGTTTTGCAGATTAGAATGGCACCCTCAGTGACTTGTCCCATTGGCCCGTGCCATCGTGGTCGTGCAGATATGTGCCGACCGAGATGGCACCCCCCGAGACGTGGTACCCGGGGCGGACCGCCCCCTCCGCCCCCCCCTTACGCCGCTACTGCAAGAAGGATACTAATCTGTTCTGCTAATCTGTTATTTCTTTGGCCATAGGCACTGTACAATTTTCTTCTGGTCTAGCATAAATATGAAAATCAGGCCCAATATGTAAGTTAATAATGTCAAAATCGAATCGCAATATGATCGTAATAGCAGTTTCAACCATATCGGGCATTCTGCTACTAATAAAAGACCAATCGTATTCGATTGACATTTGATTGGTGTGCGATTGGTCTGCTATTTTGATGATTTTGGTCTATACGGTAGTTTGCTGTACAATCATTTTGCAATCGTAAATCATTTCCAGACAAAATGATTAATTATTGAATGACAGAAAAGGATAAAAACGTTTATTTCAAAGAAAAATAGCGGAATGCCACATACGCTTCAATCGTAATCGAGTCGGGATTGGATCTCAGTCGAATCGAGTCGAACGTCAATCGAATGGCGCTTAAGTAAAATTAGGAGAATCGGGCCCCTGGTATACTGGCTAGTTTCGAGCGTTCTTTCAAAGAAAAGCTAAGTACGGAATATATTAGTTGCTACTTGGTATGGAATCTGAACCTGCGCAATTAGGATCGAAAGAAATAGTTTCTAAGGGTGGGAATACAACACAAAGGAACAGCAATTTTGAAATGAAATACAAAAATCGACCCAAAGTATTTATTGGACCATTTTTTTAAATTAATTACAAAGTGTCTATCACTTCTTGGCGGTAACCGCGGCCTCGTCTTCCCGCGCGAAAGTCTGCAGTAACTCCTCCTTCTTGGCGGCAATACGCTCTTCACGGCGCTTGCGGGCCTCCTTGACCTTGTTACGGCGGGCCTCAGCCTGGTCACTGGAAGAGAAAAGGTTACATTAGATAAGTTATGGTCAACAAGACTTTATGGTCTGTGAATAAGGCGGGAAACTTGAAATTACTGATTAATCAAATTGGTGACTTATCTTCGAAAAGTGGGCTTTACTTTCCAATATTCATGCAAAAGGTTGAAGAAAGATCTTCAACAATTAATTTTATCACCATGTATAGTACAGCAAAGTGTTCATCACCAAAAAAAGAAATTAATATAACATCTATTGTCATAAAATGTTTTTGTATTGTAGCTATTTACACAAATAAAACTATTTCATTTTATTATGCAATATTGTACAATCCACAATAAAGCGTAGTGCATTAGTAAACAAATAAACTTGTTATTTATTATGCAATATTAAGTCAATCCCATAACTTACCCCCCCAGTCCCTAACCCATGGCTAAATCCTGGCTACTCAATCCCTGACCAACTTCCTTTATACATTCAAGATATAGGTTCCTTACCTGAGCATCTTAGTCCTAGCCTTCTCAGCCTTCTTCCTGTGGATGTACTCCATGAGCACACGCTTGTTCTTGAACACATTACCCTTTGCCTTCATGTACAGGGCGTGGTACAGATGCCTGTCGATCTTCTTGGCAGTTCTGTACTTGAGGAGCAGCTTACGCAACACCCTTTGTCTTTGGACCCAAAGTTCCTGGTAACAAAGAGTACAATATGTAATGTGAAGTTTGCAAATAATATATGTAGGACAGACCTAAAATACAGGTAAATGTTTGATAAGGAGGGCTTGATAAAAAGATAGGTAACTATGAATTAGTAAAAGAAAGAAGTGTTGATATTGCATATTAACACATTTGACTGAGTGAAATGCATCATTTTACGTTCATGTTATTAACCGCCATTGATTGAAACCAATATAAAAACGACAGCTTGTAAACTTAACATCCAAGAAGTTAAACTAACAGCACAACATTGCAATAGTTTTGGATTTTGATGTTCAGTCACCACAAGTACACAATAAATATTAAACATCACTTGAAAGGAAATAAACTAAATGAATCAACTCACCTTCTGTGGCATACGAGCGTTGGCAGTACCTCTTCTCTTACCGAAGCCACAGTGACGACCCTTTCTCCTGGCTTCTGTGTTCTTGCGGACGCGAGCACGTGAGTGTACGGCTACGGGCTTCTTGATGACGAGACCATCCTTGATCATCTTACGGATGTTCTGTCCTGGAATTTCATTACTATGTTAAATTCCTTGGATTTTATACTCATTTCTACCTGTTATAATTGTAAAAATATATGAGGAAGAGAGATATGTAAATGATTTCATTTCATGGTGAAAACCAGTCCACAATTTCACCATAGTGATAAAATATTGAAAAATAATAGGTTAAGTTGGTATTTTGGTAAACATATGGGAAAAGATTCTTAACAGAATCTACAACAGCAAGGCTTGAACCGCTGGACTTGAAACGAGCACTCTGTTGTCTCAAGGTGATCAAATTTTTGGTCAGAGGGTAGTCCCATTTTTCCTCTTCACATAAAATATGGATTTCGTATGGCTTGTAATTGTAATTGATCACTCCAATGTTTTGTAGAATGTTCAAAAGCGACACTTTGTTGATGTTGTGTTGACACCACGGCATGTCGAACAAACGATCACGCCGCGCCGCGAAAATTATATCAAGGGTACTTACTGGAGTTGGTGTTTGCGATTTCATTGATCTCATTGGGATCAAGCCACACCTTCTTTTTACCACATCGCATAACAGAGGCTGCAAGCCTCTTCTGCAGCTTGAGGGAACTGAAAACGAAACAAAAATCCGATGAGACCACATGGCTATAAAGCGGACCGATAAAGTTGCACTCAAAATATCACTAAATATGTATGTTGGCTACAAATAAACATGCCCAACATGATTTTGGAGTAATCTAACACAAGAAATAACTAATTTGAAGAGGTTTAACACGTTTTTTTAATTTTATTTATTGAAACTAACCTCATCTTGACTAGGTGAGCTCCAACGCATACAAGAAAGAAATATGGCCGCCTTGATCAGTGATGGGTAGAGGTTACTAAATAGTTATAGCTTAATTTAGTATTTAGTCGATTTTAACGTTTCAATTGAGATACATTTGTTTATAACTTGTAGTTATAATATTTAATTTTCTTGATTTAATGTGACCATTATGCTAAATGTTTATACCAAACGAGATTTTTTTATCATGAAACTAATTAATACTGATATAAAACAGGCCTCATAGCCATCTGGGAGTATTATACTTATAAAATGGTCCATATTAATGCATATTTTATTTTTGTTATCGTAGTAAAAAACTGAAGCAAATGTTTATTGAGCAGCATTATTCATAATAGTCAAACTCGCATACATCGAACTCATCTAGACAAAATGTTTTAAAGCTCCGCTATCGCTACAAAACTCTTGCCTCTATCCTCCACGGAGCCAATGTCATTTTCATTTGACATTTGACGTCACGTCAATCGACAAAAAATCAACAAATCCCAAAACAATAGTTTTTTAAAACTTTTAAATTAATTTATAAATGGTCGTACAAAGTAAACCCGTAAACAGACAATATATCAGCCAAGTTCATATTTCAATAATCTCAGATTTACAAGCATTCTTTGTTGTGTCTAAATAAAATAGATAATATTTACACAAAGATCGAGTTGCGAACAAAGAACTTTAAAAAAAACGTGTAATCCTATCCCCAAATTGCAGTTTTCCCCATTCCTCGCATTTTAAATTTCATTAAAAACCAGTTTTCCTTCAGATTAAGATTCGAATTAAGCAATACATAGTTCGGCAAGCTTGTTTTCGTCACGCAAAACCTGCGGCTGTGATTACGTTGATGGCAAGTGGATCACGCGAAAGTATCGCTGTTTCATCAGTTGTGCGTGCACCGTTGGCCGGGGACGTTGTGCTTTTCGTCCGTGCGCTATCTTACGACACAAAATGAGCAGTTCCACGAATGTTAACCCCGATTTACAAAGAGAAAGGGAGAAATGCTCTTTTAATATAACAGAACTTACAAACTTGTTGGATGGAGGTCCTGCGATGACTGAAGAAAGAAGGAGACGAGGTAATTAGTGGTTACTAGATGGTAAACATGTACAGCCAGTTTTTTTTACTATCATGTTTGTAGGACATGGCTAAAACTTAAACTTTGCACCTTGTGATTCAATCCTAATAATATTAAGACTTCTCAAATTGATCACATCTTTATTCAACTTGATTTATTTGATATCTCTGTTGCTTATCTAATATGTAAAATCTATTCTTCAGTGGTCAGTCAAAATACTAGTTAATTATTCCTTAAAATGATTTAAGCAAATACACAATATCTTTAAAAAAACATTAACATTTGATACACTTCATTATTTTGGTGAGGACAATCATACAAAAAGTTTCCTAATTAATTTAATTCCATCTCAGCTTTATTCCTAGCAACATGTTAAAACAACATTATTTGAAAATGTTTAATCCTTGTAAATTGAAATAATTGAACTCTAAAGCAATTTGCACATATAAATTGCCTTTTGTTTGAGCAATGTTATTGTGCAAAAGATTGTAAGTCCAAGGTTTAATATGCAGTTAATAATGTTATCAAAACATACCGCTGCCCCTTGATTCAAACAATACAATAATATTATAGAATTATTACTAAAATATTGAACTAAGTTAACTTCTTGTATGTTGCTAATTGCAAAACAATAGAAAATCAATTGTCTCTTGAGTATATCAGTGCTCCGACATACAAAGGGTCAAAGTGAGATATAATTAAAGCTTTAAGTGACAACTATAATAAAAATCAAGTATAAAAGCGCACCGTAAGACGTTCACCAACAAGGTGGACAGACAACCTTGTAAAGGTCGCAGGAAGACGCTGGATGCAGGTCGCCTCCAACAGGTATCTGTGGAGATCTAAGGGGGAGGCCTGTGTTCAACAGTGGACGTTCTATGGCTGAGAAGATGATGATAGGTCGTAATAACAGTTGATTTTTTGTTACAACAACTTTGCTTATTTAAATGAAATTGTAAAAAATCTTGTAAAAACTTTGATCAGTTTCTTAAATCTTTATGTCACAATAATCTGCTTAGCTGAATATTTTATTACTTATTTAGAAACATTATTAAAATATGTCCCAATTTTGATTAGGTACATTTTTAACAATCTATGACAATATCTATGTAATCCATTATTGATAATAACAGATAATAGTTTTTAAGATAAACATACCTAATTATTAAAAATAGGATTTTCTCTACCAATTAAGAAAAAAATGGTACAAAAAAAATGTTTAAGGTATCATTTAAAACTAGTGAATTATATTGTAGGCTACAGTTTTGCCTGTTTCTGGTGGGAACCATTTCCTGCACCCGGATAAAAAGAAGCCTGAATGTCATTCTTATGGCTATATCAACACACTCACACACTTTTGCCTTTAAACAAATTGCATTTTATGCTAATTAGTTTAGTTTAATTGCAGTTACTCAATTATTATGATTTTTTATACTATTAGCATATTTTCCGCATTTATACTTTCCCTCAAATTATCCACAAATTTACTTTCCCGGAAAGGATTGCATCAGGATAAAAAGTTCAGTTGACCGTGGGAGCCTGCGATATCCTTTATTTCTTACTAGCCGATCTGCCGCGGTTTCACCCGCGTCACTTTGGAACTACTGCCTGTACCAGAATAAAAGATACCCAATGTTACTCGGGAAGACTGTAGCTTTCCAACAGCGAAATAATTTTCTAGTCTATTAAGTAGTTTCGAAGCCTTTAGGGTTCAAAGTTATAAAAAAAATCCTCTTTATTATGGGTATTAGTAAAAATTTTAACAATCAGGTAGTCAATATTAGATCAAGAGATACTAAAGAGTAGAGTAGGTAACACAAGTGCAAGTATGAATTCCTGCGATACACTTTGTTTGTACTTAATAAGCAATAATAAATATCTCAAATCACATTTTGTATGATATCAGGGACCAAAGGTCGACCTCAATAACGTCTAAAAATAACAAATCAACATAAGTTTTCTTGTTTATTCAACTCTCGAAAATGTATCTTGTGTCAGCTTATTATTATGAAATTTCCAGTAAACCGAGTTTTTCAGGATAGAGCAATTTTCTATTGCACTGTTGCAATTTCACAGGAACTGATTACCTGTATGAAACTGTACACCTACAAATAATAAAAAAAATAAAGCCGATTTTTCTGAGCATTATAAAATTTCAAAATACCACATTTCATGGGTTCATGAGGTGTAACTTGGTTGCAGACAGACGAAAAAGTCTTACTAAGTATCTATATTCTTAGTGTCCATTTATTTACCTTTTGGGTATTGAACCTTAATAATATTCAAAATCTTCTAATCATAAAAATCGAGGAACTCATTAAGTCTGTTAATAATTAATTATGAATAATGAGATTGTCAGTAAACATCTGTTATAATTTATAATCACTATCTTAATAAAGATTTTTGTTGTGTAATGATATGACTTGAACTTATAAAATGTACAATTGTATGCAAATCTTTCGACACCACGTGCTATGTTTCAAGCTAACAGCCGATCACGGTCAAGGTCATAAAATAATAAATTCACTTGCAGTACTTAATGTATTTTTGGCACTCATTATTTCGAAGTTTTCTAGTTTTTGTAGTCGACAAATAAATTTTGCAAAACAGTGGTATCTAATTAGTGGGACCCGCTTCCTTAAAGGTACGCAATATCAAGGGGACCACAAGCAATTAATTACCTTAACTAAAATATTAAATCTTTAAAAAAAGGAACGTATTCGGGCACCCTGTAGTATTGCTTTTATGTAAATAGGACGTCTAAAAATAAAATTAACAATAATGCTTTTGTCTGTTACTTACAAAATCTGGTTTCGTAATAATTTCTTTATATTTTAAAATGTTTAATTAAGAAAGATGAGGGTTAAAGACCTGACTTAACGAGCACTAAAAATAGTAATTTAACGTCCAACACACTACTTACTCGCTTTTCAAGAATATCCTACAATAGGCTTGATTCCGTAGCTCTTTAGGATAATCTTGATCGTCTGAATAGGAAATACTAAATGTCTAGAAGTACATTATATAAATAAATGGCGACCCGCCCCGGCTTCGGTCGGGTGCTGGATTATAAACCTTCCTCTTCAATCACTCTATCTATTAAAAAAACATAAAAAGCGACTTTGTTTGATACTATGTAGTGATTATGCTATAAAATTACTACATAAATTCCACATAAGTACGCCCTAGATTTTATGGTTGTAATGAAACATTTTTATTTAGTACATTTTTCTTTGTTTACAGAGGAGATGGTTCTAAAAGAAGGGATCCACATCGAGGAAGTGCCTTCAGAGTACCTCAGTCATAAGGAGAAGTACGAACTAGCGGTGAAGAAAGCATGTCTGCTGTTCAAACTGATTCGAAGACTGCAGGAGGAAGAAAACACTGGGATGGAGAATTTCAGGTGAACAGACAATTCTTAAGAGTATGCTCGGGAAACAAATATTGTAGAGACTTACTGATTCCTTTTCTCTGTAACGGCTTCGTACTTAGTACATTTGAAAGTACAAGAATCACCTCCATGTACAAAGGGCTGATCACTGCACTGCAAGAAGCCCGCTGCCTCAGCTTGTCTTATTAAATTGGAAACGTAACCCTCTGGTTACGTATAAGTATACTTTATAAAGAAGGAGTGAATATTTAAGATAAAAAATAATTTATTCAAAGTAGGCTGAAAAACAGCAGTTTTTAAAATTCCAATTTACAAAAAGGCAGCCCTCAAAACACCCACCCTTGACCACTTCCTTGGTATGTGTTTTTCCTGAGAAGAAGAAGTTAATTATTTTAATAAGAATTTTAATCCCCTCCTTATAAAGCATTAACTTCTATCATGCCAAGCATCGCCTTCAACTATGATCTTTCATCTCCCACAGGGCCGTCCTAGGCGGTGCTCTCGGCTCAGCTATCCTCCAAGACGGCTCACCCCTTACCCTGCACTATGTGATGTTCATACCAACCATTATGGGCCAGGCGTCAGTAGAACAGCAAGCCTACTGGATCGGCAGGGCTTTCAACCTTGACATCGTTGGCACTTATGCACAGGTTTGTAGCTGAATAATTTATTATTCTATTGGGTATGTGAATTTATTGTTGAACAGTGTGTGGGTGACCTTGACCTTTGACCTTGGATTTGTCGTTTAGAATCTTATAATTTCATATTCATGGGTAAATCTTTATTAAATACAAGATAGTTTATTTTTTTATAAAAGTCGTGTATTTATATATACTATTTTCGCCAGTGTTGAATTTTTTTCCGGTCCGAAATATTTTACAATGTCAAAGCTTGCTTTTAGTATTAGGTATCTCATCTTACTAAAATATTTTTGTTATAGACTGAGCTCGGACACGGTACCTTTATCCGTGGTTTGGAGACAACGGCCACATACGACCCTAAGACCAAAGAGTTTGTGCTGCACAGTCCCACACTCACTGCCTACAAATGGTGGCCCGGAGGCTGTAAGTATTTATTTAAATTTAATTAATTTGACTAGTTATAAGAAATATGATTGCCCATTACATGTCATCTCATCATACTATATTTTAATTAGTCTGTAAAGTTCTCAGCAAATAAAAAAAATCTTCAAAATGTAAACGAGGCTAATCTCTACCTCATGATTTTTCGGACTTCGTTTACCTGTATTGCGCATTAACATAATATTTCTGACACTTATTTGTGTCTGAGATACAAAAAATATACTCGTACTACGTTCAATTCAAAGTACAATAATAATGTGTGTATTCGCAATTTAATATGTAATAATTCCACTAACCTTTGTTTCTAGCACAGATGTATGTAAATGCGTAGGTATTTTGTTTTATCTGTTTAATACCCTATATCGATATGTACTTACTTACTTAAATAATTTCGAATCAAAACTCATCGCCAAGATAGCGCGTTTATCTGATATTTTTGCCAACTGGGATCTACCAGCTGGTACAAAAGGCATTTATTTTACCTTCTATTTCCTTATTGTATGTACTTATATTATATTTCCTCATATCCTCATATCGGTTTTAGGTATAATTATAGGCTTATGAGGTCAAGCACCGACACTTGACAGTTGAGAAGTCAACAAGAAATATCCGTTCCTTATTCAAATACTGGATTTCATTTAGGTTTTTCATTTTTTTTTTCTTCTTAAAGAATCGTATGTTGATAGCCTTTCATCTTATGTTGGCCCTTAACGCACCGGAAACAAAAAATATGGAAATTATTATTAAATCGTCAGAACCTTTGAATCTCAAGACCAATGCGCACTGAACCGGATTTTTTATTTAAATCATCATCATCCTCCGAGTCTTTTCCCAATCACGTTGGGGTCGGCTTCCAGTCTTATCGGATTTTTTATTTAAATAGATAACATAATTATTATTACGTCTTATCAGTAAGTTTGATAATATCCGTTGTGATTGTACTTACTCTTTGGGGGCAACTGGTCATTCTGTATTGAAATATCTCGAACGTTCTTATTACTACAGAACTAATGTGGCGATTAAGATAATTTGTACCTGATTTGCGTACATTTTTCCCTATTGTTTTTATGGCTAATCTAAAGTATAGATAAAATACATAACTCGTGTACAATAGGTACTTCTACTTTGTTTCTGAGTTGATAATTATTGTATCTAAATACCTGCCTACCACCTGCTATATCAGTAGGAACACATTGATGTCACGAGATAGTATATTTCAATGAAATTATTTAATAATATGAATGAAAAAAATAATTAGCACCCTCTAAATATAATTTTAGTTTGTTTTCTAGATGCGATCAAAAATTAAAATCTAAACACAAAAGCTCTTAAATAATGAGTTCCTTGAAGATCACTAGGTAAGCCTTGTACATCAGTTGTACATAGTCTAGAGACTAAACAATAATAGCCATGTAAACAGTAGATAAATTAAAGTAAATGATTACCTATTCAGTATTGTTACATTTTTAAAAATGTAGACGATAGAATACTGGGCGATATATTCGTATATAGTAAACGTAAGAGCTAAGATTTAGTAGGAACTAATACATCTAACTTTGTACAATAAAAAAGAGATTTAAAGCTTCTTTAAATAGTCCTCCAGTCTACAGAGAATAATAGAACATGCAAATCTCCATTTCACCTCCAAATATTTTATTCCCAGTGGCCCACACAGCCAACTACTGCATAGTAATGGCCCAGCTATACACCAATGGCCAATGCCATGGCATACACCCATTCATCGTTCAGCTCCGAGACGAGGAAACCCACATGCCTCTCCGTGGCATCAAGGTTGGCGAGATTGGCGCCAAGCTTGGCATGAATGGCACCAACAATGGCTTCCTTGGCTTCGAACACGTTAGGATACCGAGGGAACATATGCTGATGAAGAATTCTCAGGTTTTGGAAGTAAGTAAGACCTTTTAATTACTTAAACTAGCTGTGTCCCAAGGTTTACCCTGATACTTTTAACTAAGGGCTCTGGATCAAAGTAACATAAATAGGTAACGAATTCACTTTCACATTTATTTATTAGTACCTAAAGATTAGTATGAATATGATTAAAGAGTGAATTTTGGGCATTTGTCACAAAGGTATTTAAGTTGTGACGCACAAAACCTATTAACGTGAGTTTCTAAAAAATCAATAGCTAATTAATAAACGACAAGTGATTATATTTTACTTGTCAGCTGCTTCATATAGGTACCTGGTACTGTGACGACGAAACTTGATTATACCGTCGTCTGAGTCTATAAATAAAGTTTAATGTGCACATATTGAAATGACCTGACCCCTCATTTCATCTATGCTTAATTTTACCGACCGAAAATATATTTCTTCTTAGAGCAGTGAAGAACGTACCTACTGCATGTGTTCTAAAAGTGTGTTGGTGGACCCTGTAGGCCCTACATCTTACATTGAAAGTTATTAATACTAAAATTTTAAAAAATAACTTAAAATTCATATTTTTTCCCCAGGATGGCACCTACGTAAAATCCCCTAGCTCCAAGCTAACTTACGGTACAATGATGTTTGTCCGAGTCGTGATAGTAAAGGATATTGTCAACTACATAGCGAAAGCCGTTACCATAGCAACGAGGTATTCAGCCGTCAGGAGACAGTCACAGCCAAAGCCTGAGTGAGTCGTTGTATATTTTTTTATGCTAAGTTTAGCTATTAAAACAAATAGGTACAGTCGCAGTACGACAAATTAATTCAACGTTTTTAGCGAACAAATAAACTTTCGTACTTACGACATTACTTGAAAAGGATATACATTGTATGAAATCTTATTATTTTTTTACAATTTTACGGAAACCAGCCGTTAGTTAACCACCGTCTGCTAAAACTATGTGTAATTTTAATATTGAGTCATTGACCGATCACTACCAACCGCCGGCGTCGGCCGACGTGATTCAAAGTCCAAAGTGCACTACCACTCAAGGTTTTATCGCTACAATGATAATTAGCCAAGCCTTTAATTCTCTCGATATGCTGAATATGAATTTTAGTGCATTTGTTCTGATTGTTCTTAATCTGATTACCTACTGGTTATCTAACTAGATGGAGGATTTTTCCAATTTTCAGGGCAGTCGTCTGCAAGATTTGCAATCTTTAACCGATGAGTCTTTTCAAACCAAACTCCTTAACTCGATACTGATCGTACTCGTTAGCCATTTTTTCCGAGATTTGTTTAGATCATTTCTTTGTTTGATTTTTTTTACATTCATTTAAGAAAAAGAATGCTAGCATTATTGAATTCCACTTACACTTAAACTAAATTAATGCGAGAAAATAAATGTGTGCAATACCTGCAATATGCCATTGCTAACTTACTACATTAAAATACATAGTTCCACAATTTTATGTATCGCGCAATCTAAACTATTTAATGAATCCTGTGTATCTTTCGTATTTTCCAGTGAACCGGAACCCCAAATCATAGACTACCTAACCCAACAACACAAGTTGATGGTTGGCATAGCAACCGCTCACGCGTTCCAGCTCAGCGCCGAGTGGATCTGGAACATGTACAACAACGTTACCGCTGAACTCGAAGCTGGAGACTTGGAGAGACTGCCTGAGGTAAGCTGAGCCAATTTTTGGAGAAAAAAAAAAAATATTATATCACTACCTTCGGCCAGTAATTTCTCCAGCGTCCCGTGGGAACTACATCCTACACAGAGATAAATCTGTATGTTATTCTTACGTGGAAGTTATATTATTGTCTAATTTCTCAGCTATAAATTCGTTCGACCCTTTGTGCTTGAAGAAGTAAAATATGCGTACACGCTAACAAACGTTTGCCTTTATAACAATTTGATTCGGCTACAGCCATTTCCATTGTTAAAGCCCTAACTTTACATAAGGTTTGACCTTGAACAGGAAAAGTATTTTTTCTTCAGATAAATAGACAAACAATGTTGTAGTAAATTATAGCAGACTATTTACTATTCCAGTTGCACGCTCTCTCATGCTGCCTCAAAGCAGTAACGACAGCCGACGGAGCGGAAACCGTGGAACGTTGTCGCCTCGCGTGCGGCGGTCACGGCTACATGCTGTCCTCTAACTTGCCCCTAACTTATGGACTCGTCACCGCTGCTTGTACTTATGAAGGAGAGAACACCGTGCTTTTACTACAGACTGCCAGGTAAGCCTTAAAAATGTTCTTATTTCTCACCTTTTTGGTAGAAAATTTCTGCCTCAAAGCAGTAACAGCCGCCGAGCCTGCCTTAAGCCTTAAACTGACAGTTAAGAAACATTTTTTTTTTCTGAAAAAAAAAATCCTAAAGTTGACCTTGACCTTGAATTTTATATACAAAAAATACTCGGCTACAAATTTCAGAAATTCTTCTAATATACACAGAATTTATTACGGGAAATTTAAGGTGTATAATACCCACTAATTCTTCTACCGTTCCCTTTAAAATGCATCTGCAGGTTGTCTGAAAGAAGCAATTTCTTAGCTTTAAGACCGCCTTGTACCTTATATTGCGTTTGCTGTATCCCATATTTTTATTTTATTTCCAGATACCTAGTAAAAGCTTGGCAGCAGGCTTCAGGCGGCAACTCGCTGCCGCCGACCGTGGCATACCTGAGCCGCGTGGGTGCCGGGAGACGGTCTCCGCCCTGGGACTGCACTATTGAAGGCATTATTAGAGGATTTGAGGTTGTCGCTGCTGGGTAAGTGGTGATGATGGTGTTTTTGTGGTGGTTAGGAAATGAAATAAAGTATGAATAAACTAATGGAAGACAATAGGACACAAGAGGTATGTCAGTAAAAACAACATACTTGTCATTACAACGGACAATGTTTTTAACTTTCTTAATCGAGGCGACAAAATGTCACTCTGTTATCTACGCTTTTTCCATCCATACATACCTCACTTATGAGGATGGTTATAAACAAAATTGGCAGCGCTTTAAAAGCACAATAATATCCAAGTTTTTGTAAATCATTTTTTTCTAATAAAACAAAAAATCTCGCACTTTCATAAACCCTTAAAAATAATTTTGTTCACTGTATTACAGTAAGATCGCGTTGTGCGTGGCGAATATCGAGAAGCGTCAGAAGAGCGGCATGTCTTACGAAGACGCGTGGAACATGACCTCCGTGCAACTGGCACAGGCTTCTGAGGTATGTAATACATAACAAAAAATATATATATTATGAAATGTCTAAGAAACGACGGAAAACATCAGGCCGCTTGTGACGGCAATTGAAAACTTTTCTTTTTCTTAACATAACACATAGAAAGTGGTGAAGGGTGGGCGTTTTAGGGACTATCTTTTGTTTTTGACGTTCGGAAAATGCTGTTTTATCAGTCTAATTTGAATAAACGATTTTGAGTTTGAATTTTTGATTTCAATCTAAAACTAAATTCTTTATAGAGGCAAAATTACCCAAGTAAAACCTAAATAAATAATATCTATGTACTTCAAAGCGCTCATCTGGTATTTTTTATTTCAGTACCAGCGCTATTCAAACTTCTTTTATAATCGTAACTTTTTTAATTCCCCAGGCCCACTGCCGCGTGTTCATCCTGACATCGTACTTCGAGGAGTCGGAGCGTCAGGCTAAGACGGTATCTCCACAACTGCGCGAAGTGCTGCTGCAGCTCGTAGACATGTATGTGGTGTACTGGGCGCTGCAGCGAATGGGCGATCTGCTTAGGGTAAGCATTCTTATTATTTTGAGAGGTCAATTTAGAATTGAGTTTGACTTGTTTGTATGTTTATGGATTGTCAGGCAATTTCATAGCTGAGTGATTAAAATGTAAATAATAAGTTTAATTAATAATGAGATCTAGTGCCAATAAAGTGGGAGAAGTTTTTAAACAACCAATAGAATTTCCTTATTCAAACATTCCCTGACCAGTAGTAACCCTGAACGGAGAAATATTTTGGTTGTTTAAAACTTCTCCCACTATAGTGGCACTTATGGAGTCACACCCTTTGTGGAGTCTGGGCTTTATTGCTTACGGTTCAAATTAAATTTACTGAAGTACCCAAATATTATTTTCTTCACTCTTTCACTTATTTCCAAATCAAATCTCTAATTCAGTTCATCCGTCTTACAGCGACTAAAATCACTCAATTTCGTATACTGCTAATACTACTACGAAACTTAGAATTTTTCAGAAATGTAAAAATGCTAACTATGTCGGAACATTTGTTCCTAACAGTTCACATCGATATCTGAGCGGGATATTGAGAAGCTGCAGCACTGGTACGAGGACTTGCTGACTAAGTTGCGACCCAACGCTGTCGGACTCGTCGACGCGTTCGATCTACGGGATGAGGTATGACGTTGACGATCAATTATTATTTGATTTTAATATTATAAACAACACTGACCCTCGCAGAAACTACTGAGAAACAGGTTCCCTTTGGCGAAAGTTATAAAAACAAAAAGCCTGTGTATATGCACCTGCTTATCAATAGGCAGGTTATCAAAATTGCACCGTTGAATATTACGAAGACGTTTGAAATAAAGCCCTTACATTTTAGATGTACCTGACAGACTCTTTTTAGGGTATCAGGCACTGTGTGACCAACATATTTTTGTACCCTACAAAACTAACATACGGAAATCATTTTCACAGATTCTTCATTCTGCCCTGGGAGCATACGACGGTCGCGTATACGAGCGACTGATGGAGGAAGCGCTGAAGAGTCCGCTCAACGCGGAGCCCGTCAACCAGAGCTTCCAAAAGTACCTCAAGCCTTTCATGCAGGGGAAACTATGATACAACACACACACAAGCTCTCTAGCTATAAGAATATGTGATAAATAATATACGAGATAAACAGACTTAATCAAGGTGTAAACTTTTATATACAAATTGTAAATGTCGATCATTTTTGTTGTCTATGGGCCAGGTTAGTTTTTAAGTATAAATTTTATTGTAAATCAAATATTTTTATATTGATCAACCTTTTTTAGTAGGTGGTGGATGGATGTTAAACATTCTTAATGATATTGTATGTAGATGTTACAGTATTACAGTTCGACTGGAGATTGCAATCATGAGATTTATGTTGAAATCATTTTACAATAAAATAATATTTTTGTTTAAAGGTGTTATTTGTTAATTCCAATAAGTATTGAAATGCTCTCAACTTAATATTCCCCAATTCGTATTGAAAAACCACCCTTCTTTGCGGCCAGCTAATATTGGCAACACTTTCTATCAGATGATGTTTTGACAGCTAAGTGCTGAATAAAACGTTTAGTTCAGATCCTTTGAGGAGAAAATAATGGAATACCTAAGTACTTATATTACCATACTTGCATTAAAAGTACATAATTTATTAAATACAGTTTAATAGAAGTTTTTTACACATCGAATTTCTTTAATTTTAAAACAAAACCTATCCACATCTTATCTATTAGAAAAAGGAAAGAATTTTAGCTCTGCAATTTTATGAACAATCACGCGTAAGATTGACTGTGTACTTGACGTCGCGTTGCGTCGCTTACAAACGGCTACACATTTTTTTATAAAATGGATATGCAAGAAGATAACACCCCGCATTAACACATAGGTATCTGTAGGCATATCGAAGTTCGGAAGCTAGTTCCCTCAGGAAACCGGTGAAACAGCTAGTGGAAGCTATAAATATAAAATTCCGACTAATTGAGAACCTCCTCCTTTTTTGAGGTAGGTTAAATAGAGGAACGTGTAAATGAATGATTTCATTCATATCGTACGCAAGCTGTAGGTAAAAGCTTTCTTCGTAAACGGATTGCAAATGTCAAAATGGCCATTTGTTAGTGTCAGATTGACTGATTGACAGCTTGGTAGATTTTGAGCAGTAATCGGGCCAAAATAAATAAACTGTATTGTAAATAAAAACAATAAGTTTTATTAAAATGTCGAAAATTGACTACAACACTTATATGAATACCGTATGCCGTGCGTGTCTTACAACGAAAGCATCTTTTACATATTTTTTATGTGAAAATGTATGTGCAGATACTTATTGGTTTTGCACCTCAGTTTTGGTAAGAAATTATTATATTCGTTGATGTATTATTAGAAAACCGACAAGTTTTGATGCTATAAAGTAAAAACAAGGACCATGCTCGGCCCCTGTAATTGTTTCTGTATTTAAATTAAAAAACGTTTATTCAAACCTTTTTGAGTTAATAGTTTATGATAAAAAATCTGAATCTCGGTCTCGTAAGTCACCAACTATATTTATACTATCAATCACTATATCTTCTTATTTTATGCAACTATAAATGTCCGAATGAAAGAGAAAATTTAATTTTACGATAATATTTATTTTTAACTATTCACAGGTGACAAGAGATGAGCAAATGCCCAAAGGAGTCTGCGATTCATGTTATGAACTCCTCAAGAAATATTCAGAGTTCAAGCAAACATGCATAGACTCACAAGCTACTCTAGCCAATGTTAAGAACGGTTTGAAATTCGAGGTGGATATGGTTGCAGCCGCTGATAGGAATTTTGTAATAAATGAAAGTAAAACAGACAAAATAAAGACTGAATTAATTGAAAATACTGTTAAACTTGAAATTGAAAATGAAGATGTTGATCATGGTATGGTTTTTATAATTTCTGAAAGATTTTTTATGCTGCATGAGCTTGATGTTTTAAAATTAATAACTGTATATTGCCTGAAATGCATTAAAAACTTAAGTACTTTAATTTATTTTGAAACAAATCCTTATTTTCAGATTATGTGGATGAAGTGTATCAAGAAGGGCCAGACTTCAGTGAAGGTTCACAACAGTATAGTAATACTAATAAATTGTATGTATAATTTAAATCTTTTTAATTGCCAGAAATGTATTCACAGTTATGAAACAGGAATTTACAAAATGGTTCTACATAATTTCATTTTTTTCAGAAAAGTAAGTAAACTGAGAACTATAAAGAAACAAGGAATCAAGTCAAAAGTTAGAAAGAAATTTATTTACACCTGTGATATTTGCCAAAAGAAATTCAATTTTAAAGAGAGATTCGAAGCACATAAGCTTGAACATGAGGGTAAAATTGTAAGTACGATAAAAAACATTTCTATACTGATATTATAAAGAGGAAAACTTTGTTTGTTTGGTTGTAATGGATAAACTCAAAAACTATTGGACCGATTTTAAATATTCTTTCACCATTAGCAAGGTATATTATCTACGCGTAACCGGTGCGGGTAGTAGCTCCCACGGGACGCGGGAACCGCCGAAACCGCGGGAAAACGGCTAGTCTTAAATAAAATTAGGAAGTAATTATTTCAATAAATGAAGCATACTCTTTTCAGGTGACAATTCGTTGTTCTCCGTGCAACAAAACCTTTGTCACATGGAGTGGTCTCAAACGTCACACGAAGAGTGAACACAGTCAAAGCGACTTAGAAAGCCTGAAGTGCCCCACTTGTGGCAAGATATTCAAAAGTCAACAGACGCTGAAGACGCATGAGAAAATACATGGAGAGAGGAAACTCATAATGTGCGATGTTTGTGGGAAAGGATTCACAACTTCTGGTATTTTGAAGGTAATTAGCATGTTATTTACAGCTGCCGACTGCACTTGCAGCCCGTGTATAATCGCACGTGGTACTGCCGCTCTGATACAAATCGGTTAATGTAAATACATACAAACCAGTAGTGACCACAAACCATTCCTCATTATTGTCTCAGAATTTTAGTAAATGTCCTTTTAATTATTTTTTATTTCCAGGCACACTTAGAAACACACAAAGAAAACAGAGAAAGAACTTTCGCTTGCAAGCACTGCGGAAAAAAGTTCTTCACAAAAACCATACTGCTATCACATATGACCAAAAGGCATTCCGGTCGACGTTACATTTGTGAAATATGTTCCTACCCATTTACTGATAAATATAACTTGGCCAAACACTTACTCATACATGATGGAAAGAAATCGCATAAATGTGAGATCTGTCACAAAGGATTTGCATCACATTCTTCAGTGACCGAGCACAAACGTATGCATTCTGGTGAAAGACCTTATCCATGCAGTTTTTGTCTGAAAGTGTTTATATCTAAGAAGAGACTGACTGAACATGTTAGAATACATACTGGTGAGAAACCACACAAGTGTGGGTTATGTGAACAAAGGTTTACTCAACGAGGGACCCTGAAAAGGCATATGAAAGTACATGATAGAACTGCAGTTTAATCAAAGGACTGAGTTGGATTTGATGAAGTAAAAAAATGGGGATGAACTTTAACTTCTGTGTTACGGGACAGAGTCGTGGATATAACTAATCTATTGCACTTAGAATAAGTTCCAATTATGTAATAAATTATATTTATTGTATTTTTTGAGTTTTTATTTCACATAGTTTTTCCAGCAGCAGACAATTAAAACAAAGTGGGGCTATTTACATGAATTTATTGAGTAATTGCGAGTATAACCATAGATTAAATCCAAGATCTTATTCAAAGAACAAAAATATTCAAATTGGAGGTATGGGTTTTGAACGATTTCATAAAATAATTGAATGTTTCATTTTAAATCTTTTAAACGAAATTCCATAACCAAAAATTGGTAGAAGACTAAACAGACCAATAAAAACAGTTAATATTCTATTCAGGTACAAGTAGTATTACATTCTAACCGTCTCACAACTGTCAGACATCATCCCACTGCGGATGCTCGGCCACTCCTTGCAACCTTGCCCTTAATAAAATATTCTGAGGTTTATCATTATCCTTCTGCATATGGCCCTTCATGTGTCTGTTCAGAGCAGATTTCTGTATGAAGGCTTGATCACAAAGTTGACATTTGTGGGGCTTTTCACCGGTGTGTATCATTCTGTGGTTCCTCATGTCTTTCCGTGCCATAAATCGTTTGGGGCATAGGTCACAAGCGTAGGGACGTTCACCTGAAAGTAAATAATGTCTATGTACCACATAATATTTATTGAGCGTATCCTATATCTTCATCATCCTCCAGCCCTTATTCCAATTATATATATATTTGGGGTAGGCTCGGCATGTTTTCTTCATACATACTCTTAACAGCTAGTAAATAAATACATATGTATATAGAAATTACAAACCTGTATGAGTTCTCATGTGCACTACTTTAAAACTCTGACTTTTGAACTTTTTATCACAGTACGGACAAGAAAATGGTTTGTCAGTTGAATGTGATCTCATGTGTTTGAAAAGGTCGCCCTGAAAATAAATCGATCCAGATTTTAGTTAATTCATGTTCAATTCATTTTTCAAAAATCTTCTAGGTACTAATATTAAAAAAATGAAGAAGGAAAAAAATATTTTTGTTTGTTTGTAACAGATAAACTCGACAACTACTGGACCGATTTTGACAATTCTTTCACTGTTGGAAAGCTACACTCTGCCTGAGTAAGTAGGCTATATTTTATCTCGGAACAGGCAGAAGTTACCACAGGACGCGGGTAAAGCCGCGGGAAAACGGCTAGCAATCTATATGCCTTCTATTAGATTCTTAAATTAGATTAGAAGAAGGTTTATTGTAGATTCAAGACTCCGCAAAAGCTGACTATTAATTACATACAATTAAAACTAGGTAATATGCTCTTGTGCTTGGTGAAGTATAATACGGACCTTGATATAGAATCTCATATCACACAAATGACACGCTATGTTCTTAATTCCTGAGTGCCTGATCAAATGAGTCTTGAGGTTGCCTTGCTGAGCAAACTTTTTGCCACATTGCACACAAATGTAGTTCTTCTGATTACTATGCGTTTCTAGATGAGTCTGGAATTATAATGTTGATGTAAAAGTTTGTTCTAATAATTATAGACATGCAATTGAGGTTGTAACTGTTATAAATCATGTTCTTTATTTAGAGATTTTTTTCTTTCATATATCATAAAAAAAATTTGTTTGAACATAAAGACTCCAAAACCACTGAACCGATTTGAAAAAGTATTTCACTATGAAATTATCCTCAAGTAATATAGGCTATATTTTGTCTGGGTACAGGCAGAAGTTCCCACGGGACGCTGGAAAACTGCCGGAAAAATCTAAAATCTTTTTTTTTCATACACATACTATTTTTATATACATACTTTCAAATTATTACTTTGCACAAATCTAGCATCACATATATGGCACACATGCTTCTTGATGCCCTTGTGAATCATCTCATGATTCTTCAGAACATTCAAGTAGCCGAAATTCTTCCCACAAGTCAAGCACTGGTATTTACGGACACCCGTGTGCGTCCGTATATGACTGTGGAGATTGCGGACTGTTGGAAACGTTTTGTCACAGTGTTGACATTTTATATCAGGCTGAAAGAAAAAAAACTTCGTTTAATATTGAATCATACTCATAAATAGGCTTCAACCTCATTAGAAAATATTACTTTTATTGCTGTTGTGTTTTTTAATATTTACAAAATACCTTTTTACCAAAGTGGCTCCGCATGTGTGCTTCAAAGTTATCGTATTTGTGAAATGATTTCTCACATTTAGGACATTTCATTCTAGTTCGTTTCTTTAGGGGTCTCTCTAATTCTCTCCGCTTCCTTATTCTCCTGAAAAATATGCAATCATTATTTTATCACTGTGTCAAAGAAAAAAAAAGCAATCATTCATAATATTGCAAATGATCATAAATTAATTGTGATTTCAGTCTAGTTGTAGTATTAATTTGTATCTACACTCTTTTGCAAAAAAAACGGGCACCTATGCGAAATCTTAGTTTTAAGGACTTTACGTGTATTTCAAAGGGTTTTAATGATTGTAGTATGTTTCTAGCATCAAAAGGGTTAGCCAAGCATGCGTGAGAGTGTATTCTAAATTTGAATTTTGTACAATTGCTAAGAAATTGGTTAAACCTTGTTTTGGACTAATTGCTAGCAGAAAGTTCGTCGGTGTTTTGAAAAGTTTTTGAAGTGATTTTCGGAAAAATGATAATGCATTTTTAATTAATGATTAATGTACTTTTTTGTTAGATCAAAACATTTTTGAAAAACTATGCGTATTTGATAAAATTTTCACCTGCTCTAAATGGGCTATACTGATGATTGATGTCAATGTTAAGAGTTTCGGTATTTCAGTGTAAAGCGTTCTGTTGTTTAGATATTGTACCCACGTGTGTTAAAATATCGCTTTTTCATAAATAAACACTATTTAGAAGAGTATCACTACCTTTGGCTGCGACAAGACCAATTTAAAGTAAGCAGTGCCGATCACAACTCGTCTCCTATCAGACTTTGACATTTTTAAAAGTCTTGAAATTCTACAAAATACAGAAAATAGCGCATATACTGTGAGCACGAGGTCTTAAGGTCTCGTAATCACTGATTTTTAAACAACCTCGTCTCTTGGGAAACTCCGTAGACCTCTGAAGATCTATGAGTCTGAGCGTTCAAATAGCGTGTTTTCATCTCACGGACATTTTATTAAATAGACTTGCCTACAATGAGATTTCCTAGCATCTACAGCACTTTCTTGCTTAAATCATAACAATAATTAGCTATCTGCTCATTTCTTAAGAACCATGCGTTTGGCCAATAATTTTGAATTTCTGACTCCTTTTCAGCTAAATCGTCGTTTAGTAACCCGAAACCTACGGAGTTATCGAGAGCTTCAACGCGGCAATAATTTGACTTTTTAGATAGCTTTAATCCTCCTCATCATTTTTCATGTGGTTAATTTTAACATTTATCACAAAATTTGGTATTTTTTTAATGTCAAAGTTCGATAAGAGTCGAGTTGTGATCGGCACTGCTTACTTTAAATTGGTTTTGTCGCAGCCAAAGGTAGTGATACTCTTCTAAATAGTGTTTATTTATGAAAAAGCGATATTTTAACACACGTGGGTACAATATCTAAACAATAGAACGCTTTACACTAAAATACCGAAACTCTTAACATTGCCATCAATCATCAGTATAGCCCATTTAGAGCAGGTGAAAATTTTATCAAATACGCATAGTTTTTCAAAAATGTTTTGATCTAACAAAAAAGTACATTAATCATTAATTAAAAATGCATTATCATTTTTCCGAAAATCACTTCAAAAACTTTTCAAAACACCGACGAACTTTCTGCTAGCAATTAGTCCAAAACAAGGTTTAACCAATTTCTTAGCAATTGTACAAAATTCAAATTTAGAATACACTCTCACGCATGCTTGGCTAACCATTTTGATGCTAGAAACATACTACATTCATTAAAACCCTTTGAAATACACGTAAAGTCCTTAAAACTACGATTTCGCATAGGTGCCCGCTTTTTTTGCAAAAGAGTTTATAATTTGTAATAATTAATTGAAAAACCACCTAATAATTTCTGCAGGTTCCATGGATCGGTCAGGCATCAAATCGTTGTCCGATACAATATTTTGACTCAGCACATCATCTGCTATTTCTGCTACATTTATTTCAAGAATTTCATGATCATTGGAGAGACTCTCCAATTTTACTGGTTGTTCCTGCAAAGAGAAATACAATTTATTATTGTATTTTTTTCTACTTCTCTATACATATTTTAGTAAGCGGTAGGTTTCATCTTCTAGCAAGCCTTAGTGTCAGGGTTTTCTCAAAATCTGCCTATGTGTCTCACTAACGGATTTGTAACAATGACTGCTGGTTAGCATTTGCAGACAGCAACTTTACATACCTTCCCAGGCACAGGATTTATATACAAGCATTCTGTAGCTCAGTTTCAACCTTCTAAGGAAAATAATAACACAGCATTGAAACTATTGAAAACAGGAGGTAAGGATTTAAGGAACTTTAAAATACCAACCTCATCTATTAGTTGCTGCTTCAGAATAAGATTGGAGCGCACCGCTGCTTGTTTGAAGTAGTAAGACTTGTTCAGCAAATCTAAACAAGCCTGACATATTTGCCTAGGCAAGTTATCTCCGTCATCTACCTGAAACAAATGTTTTAAAATAAAAAATATACTAATGTTTAGTCTTGTGATTAAAAGTACCTTTAAATAGTGATTACACTGACTTTAAGACACAAACTAACCATAATTTGTATCTTGTACTCATTTAGTTCTACTTTTCGGTAGTTACTTGTTGATAACAACAGAAATACATATTTTGGTCACGAGACCCTAAAAACACCATTTTACAGTAATGGTGTCTGCTACATGAAGTCCCACAAGGTTCAGTTAACTGAATTCTCACATTTTTATAAATAGTGTTAGACAAGTATTGTCATCCTCCGAGCCTTTTTCCCAAACTACGTTGGGGTCAGCTTCCAGTCTAACCGGATGTAGCTGAGTACCAGTGCTTTACAAGGAGCGACTGCCCTATCTGACCCACTCAACCCAGTTACCCGGGCAACCCAATACCCCATGCTTAGACTGGTGTCAGTTTTACCGGCTTCTGACTACCCGTAACGACTGCCAAGGATGTTCAATGACAGCCGGGACCTACAGTTTAACGTGCCATCCGAAACACAGTCATTGGCGTCTAAGATATACTTAGAAAGTACATACAAACTTAGAAAAGTTTTATTTATTTATTTATTTTTTTATTTATTTATTTTTCCTCTCTTACAACTATCCTTACAGATTAAATCTAATTCGATAGTGTAACTTAATTCTATATATACATAATATAACTACTGGAAAACAATTCCACTTAATAATCTAATTCTATGTTTTATAACTAATAATAAATACTGTGGTTCTTTCAAACTCGCTCAGTGAGCAACAAAATAGGTCAATTTCATTTGCTATGAGGTTCATGGTGCGGAGTGCGCGCGTCAGCGGTGCCTCTCCGAGCAAGTTAGTGCGCCCCCGCGGCACGGCCAGCAACGGCGGCCGGCGCCGTCGCCACACGTATCTGTCCGGGACGCACACGCCCACTTGCTCCAGAATATCGGGGTTGTGTATTACACCTCTTAGCACTTTGACTAAATACGATATGAGTGCCAGTTCCCTCCTGACTCTCAGCTCGTTATATCCTACCATTCCCAGTATAAACAAAGTGGGATACATTAAGGGATAGAACGGGTATACCCCGTAATACCTCATATAAAGATACCTAATAAACTTGTTTTGCACTCTCTCCAACATAATACTATATTTAGTTTCATGTGGAGACCAGATGACTGCGTTACATTCTAAGTGATTTCTGACTAGAGCGTTGTATAATGCTATTATAACCTTAATATTAGTAAAATTATGTACCATCCTAAGAGTAAAACCTAAATTCCTAAATGCCTTTTTACAACAATTCACTATGTGATCACGAAACACCAACCCCGAGTTAAGGCGAACCCCTAAGTCCCTGACCTCTGTGACTCTAGGCATCGGTGTTCCGTCCACCTTATAATCACAGAGGACAGGTTTGCGCGACCGAGAGAAACTAATAGTCTGACACTTCGACACATTGAATTTTAAAAGATTCTGCTTACTCCAGTTCACTACTCTGTCGATATCCTCCTGAAGCACTTCACAGTCCTGTTCGTCGGTAATAGCTAGGGACAGTTTAAGATCGTCAGCAAACAGTAGACATTTTGCCTTTATAACTATCTTTGGTAAGTCATTAATCATTAGTATGAAAGCTAAAGGTCCAAGATTACTGCCCTGACTAACTCCAGATCTTGTAAAATAAGGTTGTGATGTACGCCCGCATAATCAACATATTGCTGCCTATCTCTCATGTAGCTGGCAAAAAAAGTTAGTAAATGTGGTGTAAAACCAACGGCCGCTAACTTTGTTAAAAGCACGTCGTTGTCCACCAAATCAAACGCTTTTTTAAAATCGAAGTAAGCAGCATCGACTTGCCCCCCACTGTCTACTATCGGTACCACATGAGCCATGTGGCTAAGGAGATTGCTGGTGGTACTCCTTTTAAGTCGAAACCCGTGCTGTGCTTCCGACAGTTGCGCACTTACCTGCTCGTGTATTGCTTTGTGTATGGCAGACTCGAATACCTTGGCTACAGTTGATAGCACAGCCACCGGCCTGTATCCCTCCACCTGCGACTTCAAACTTCCTTTTGGTACCGGAACAACCCGAGTTAATTTCCATATTTCAGGAAATACCGCTTGCTTCAGACTTAAGTTAAAAATATGTAGCAACGGATGACAAATTACCATTTGACAGTCCCTAAATATGTAAGGTGGAATGCCATCCGGACCGGCTGATGTTTTCGGTTTTAGTCGCCGTAGAGCATTTCGTACATCTTCCAAGCTCAACCTTTCTAAGTGGACCCGAGCCGCCCCGTTTTCGCTTCCCGCCGCGTTTATCGCTGCTTCCACATTAAGATCCGCCCGCTTGGTACTATATACTGAATAGAAATACTCTGCGAATTCTCTAGTTGCATTGGTACTTGCCTAACCTGGAATCGAACCCGCGCCCTCATACTCGAGAGGTTGGTTCTTTGCCCACTAGGCCACCACGACTTCCAAACAACAACTTTGTTAGACAAGTACTGTGTTTAACATTAATATTCTTACCTCAACAGATGTGCAAAATTTAAATATCTCAGGTGTACACACTGCGAACAAATCTTTCATAGGACCAGTGTCCAATAAACAGGCCCGGCAAATCTTATTAAAATCTAAAACAACGCTTATTTCTGAAGACATTGCTGCCTTTAATTTTAATTTAGGAAAGAAATAAATCTAGTGAAATAAAAAACAAAACAGTAAGTCCCTTGACATTGGTTCCTCTGACAGAAAACTGAATGAATGACAAAAAGGAAAAAACATTCATTCAGCTTAATGTTTTTTTTTTCACAGTAGAAGTTGCTATATTCTTGGTAGTAAGTAATAATTATGGTAGAAATAATACTGTACGGTCGTCTCAATGTTGTGAAATAAGTATTTTATCGAATGAAATAATTTATTTCAGCAATGTTCAAAGAATTCAGATGTCTGACATAAGTCTTCCACTAAACTAAGCACAGGAAAAAGTTCTTAAGTCCATCACATCAATGGAGCGATTTGGGAGCTAAAGTACCTAAAAATAACTCCAATACCTAACGCAGTTCTATAAGCTGATAAACCATTGGCTATTGTCCTTAAACAATACCTGATTATCTCTATACGATAAGCATTTAGGTAATCTAGGATTTCAAGTTCACTAGGGTTCAGAGTGGTTAAGTGTGAGCTTAATGTGCAAACTCAAACTCAAACTCAAAATCGTTTATTCAAATTAGGCTGATAAATCAGCACTTTTCGAACGTCAAAAACAAAAGACAGCCCCCAAAAACGCCCGCCCTTCACCACTTCCTATGTGTTTTTGCTGGGAAGAAGAAGTGGCGCAACAAACTCCCCAGCAACACATGTCTGTCTGTAAGGTTTGAAGAACCAGAATGTATACAAAACAAGTCAATAAGTCATAAAAATATCATTATCACATGATAACTATTATATAAAATTAAAAAAGGAAAAAAAAAACAAACTGCCGTATACCCTGCCGTGCCGTATACCTAGGTATATGTATTATGGTTAATACCAGAAGAAAATACAAATTTTAGTTTAGCCAGTATCCTTATCCCTGTTGGGATATGTACCTAAACACCGTTGAGGCATCTTTACGCCGTTTTTATTTACAGACCTTGAATAGCTTTCTACTTAGGTGTATTAGGTAATCTGTGCTTTGGAGTCTGCAACTAAGCGGAAATAATAGAACATTATGTAGTTAGATTAAAGCTTAGACTTAACATTGTAGTTTATATAGAATAGATTCACATGCAGACAAACGGATACAAACGGATTACAAAGTATTTTTATTAACAGCTAGCTTTAGATAATATTTATGCCACAATAGTTAGTATCATTCCCTGGAAAACCAACGTTTTAAAACTAGATAGGGTCATTTCGCCTGTTGGCGACCATTTAGTGCAGTTGGCAAGTTTGACGGCGATAATAAAAATGCTCCAGCACTCATTTCCATGTCAAATTTGTGTAATGTATTCCTTATATACTCTATTTTAAGATTAACTTTCAGTTGTATTAGAAATATCTTACGTTTTCTATTTAAATCGATAAACCTCAAAATTAGGCGTTTTACCCAGTTTGCGTCCACAAAATCCAATTCGCGTCCACCCATGGTCCAGTTCGCGTCCAGTAGCTTAGAAAAGGAATATAGGGGTGATTTTTTTAAGAATTAATAAAGAAAGATTGTATTAGATGAATTTCTTTATTTAACAATAAACTTAATTATTAAAAGTCAACATTATCATCATTTAAAATTCACTTTAAAAAATAAAAATAATTCTTCTCAACATTGGTTTAAGTAACTTAAAATAAGATTAAACAGTTTTTTTTTTTATTAAGATATATACGTGGTTATAATTAAATTATAATTATAATTTAATTATAACCACGTATATATATATATATATATATATATATATATATATATATATATATATATATATATATCTTAATAAAAAAATAGAAAAATTATAATTTAATTAGAACCACGTATATATCTTCATAAAAAAAATAGAATTTAATTATAACCACGTATATATCTTAATAAAAAAAAACTGTTTAATCTTAATATATTAAGTAATTTCATTTAAGATAAGTTCTTCGGATACAGGAAAAAAGAAGGAAAAAACAACATACACAGAAGAAGACTTAAAGAAAGCATTAAATGATATTCGAGAGAAGAATAAATCGATAAAAAAAATATTCAAAGAATATGCCTTGTCTGATAATTTATTGATTCAACAATTCTTTTAGTTGTATGTTTAGACAAAATTGTTATATAGTTTTGTTAATTTAATATGGCCAAAAACTTACTATAATCAACGCGGGTCTTTCCCTGTGATTTTAGGGTAAAATTAACAGAACTGATTACTGTTTATTTTTCAAGTTGCAAAATTAATTGCCTAATTTTAAGTTACTTAAACCAATGTTGAGAAAAATTATTTTTATTTTTTTAAAGTGAATTTTAAATGATGATAATGTTGATTTTTAATTTAAAATAACAAAAAAAAAATTTTACTGTTAATATATTAAACAGTACCCATGTTTTAATTATTTTTTATAAGCAAGTATTTAACGAAAACAGTGGACGCAATTTGGTTTATTAGTATAGAGGATAGTTTTAGTTCGCGTCCATTGTGGACGCAAAGTGGAAGTTTTGTAAAATTCGATGTAGTAATTCGCGTCCACCTTATTTTATTCGTTAAATATAAAAAACATTACCAAATTCATAAAAAACATTATACCTTTATTCATCATTAAACTGTAGAAATAGCTATCTATCCTAAAATTCACATAAAACAATGTAAAACTTACCATCAAACACGCCGCTGCACACTAATTTTTATCTAAAATTCAACGTGTTTGCGCTTTCTTGTTGAAGAGCCTAGACTAAGTATTTTTTCTAAAAGGATTGGTTGGACGCACAGAACTTTTGTCTATCTGTGCGTGCCTCTTATACATTAACGTATTAGCGGTAATGATCTTTCGTTTGATTGGTGTGTTAATTATCTTGTTTTCGAAGTTTTTTTAAAGGAGATCGGCAAAATGGACGCGAACTGGGCGATGGTCGCGAACAGGCGAAATGACCCTATAATGGGGACGTTGTTGTTGTTATAAAAACACACGATATCACAAGTAGATTAATTTATTGATAAGATATAATTTAACTAGGTACATTCCAATCCAAAAGATATTGTTAAAACTTAACGCACACAACATTGACAGTCATTTGATATTTCTATGAAGAACTTAAGTGGCCCTACCCACTTAGATACATTCTTCACTTAATGAAAATTATTACATCAAATAAAATGTGGGTCAACCTAGCTTCTTGTAGGGTAGAAAAAATCTGTATGCATCTCAAAATTTCATTGAACTCGAAAAAAAAGAGAGCCGTTGATTCCTCTCGAAACTTAAGGAACCTGTTTTCCTAACGGTGCTTACTAACATCGATCAATACGCGCGCTTACGTTGTTTTTGAGTCAAAGGTAAATCCGCATGCATTGCAGATGTTCGCTACGTCATTCCAACTCTACAATAAGTGCTAGCGCATTGGAGGTTATATTTTTATAATATTTCCCCAAAGTCAGTTAACGCACGAAAGTTTTATTATATTTAATTGACCACGTATTTCTAAGTAACAAACATAAATCGAGTGACTTCATACGTACTCTCATATCAGTTAAAGTGTTAAAACACCTACGTATCATTAATGTTTGTTGTGAACAATGAAATATACACGATATCAGTCATTTCATACAGTTAAAGTGAAGCGAATTGGTATTTACACAATAATGTAGTATGCATGTAGTTGATGATAAGAACATCGTTCAGTCATAAGTTTTCAGTGGCGCGGTCCGGCCGTGTTTGTGCGTTGCTTTTGTTTACATACTACACGTAACAATACGAATCGAATATGAGTGCCAACGTTACAAGTGACGAAGTGCCTGTAACAGGCATCCCAGACAATGAAAGAATAAAACGTTTAAAACAACACTTTTCTCAAGAATTCGGTTGTGAACCATCGTTTTTTGTCAGAGTGCCGGGCCGCGTAAATCTGATTGGAGAGCACATAGACTATTGCGGATACCCAGTGTTGCCCATGGCGCTAGAACAGGATATACTGATAGCTGCTGCGATATTAGACAAGCCGGAGCTTCATGTGCGAAATATAAATAATAAATATGTCAATTATAATACAGAGATAAAATCGTGTGAAGATATAGATATTGTCGCAGACCCGAATGGAAAACCGTTTTGGTACAATTATGTGCTTTGTGGGGTCAAAGGCGCTTTGGAGTTTTTAGGAGACAAAATTACCAATGGACTACAGCTTTGTGTGGATGGAATAGTCCCTCCAGCGTCCGGTCTGTCAAGTTCCTCAGCATTAGTGAGCGCAGCATGCCTGGCTCTTCTTTATGCTCAAAATGTTCCGCTGAGCAAAACTGAAATTGCCTCCCTATGTGCTAAGTGCGAAAGATATATAGGAACCCAAGGAGGTGGGATGGATCAGGCGATAGCGTTTTTGGCAGAGAAAAACTGCGCCCAATACATAACGTGGCAACCCTTAAAGGCTACTCCCGTAGCTCTACCCGAAAATGCGGCGTTCGTCGTAGCTCACAGCTTGGCTGAAGCCAACAAAGCAGCCACAAATTATTACAACCGAAGGGTGATTGAATGTAGACTGGCCGCAAAAATTATAGCTACGTGTGCAGGTGCAGTTACTGATAAGAAAATTATTACTTTTAGTCAAGTACAAAATAAACTTGATAACACTCTAGAAGAGATGGTGAACCTCGTTCACAAGTATTTGCCCAAAGATATTTATACGAAAGAAGAGGTATGTGATATCTTGAACGTAAATGCAGAAGAATTGGAACAGTTGTTCTTTACTCCAAACACGAAGCATTTAACTGAGTTCAAACTGAAACAACGAGCGCTGCACGTTTACGAAGAAGCTAAGCGGGTGGAAGATTTTCGTAAACATTGTTCGCTATCAGCGTCAAATGGCAACGGCTTGAATGGTGTGAACGGAAACGGTGCTATTGTGTCCGATAATGGCGATTGTGATGAAATAATACGCGTTCTTGGGGAACTGATGTCCAGTAGTCATGAGAGTCTGAAGGATCTCTACGAATGTTCCCATGAAAATTTAGATCGTCTAGTCTCCTTGTCAAAAGAAATGAATATTCACTCTCGCTTGACCGGAGCCGGTTGGGGCGGATGTATTATAGCTTTGTGTCCGAAAGAGAAAGTCGCAAAATATATCGATATGTTAATTGATAAGTTTTACGTAAAACATTGTAACATAGATAGAATTAAAGCTGCTTCTTATGTGTTTGCCACTACTCCGAATCACGGTGCTGAGATTTACGTAGAAAAATAATGTCGTACGTAGAAAATAATTATGTAATATTTAAAAGTAACTTATTATTATATAGTAGTCGGAGCCTAGGTATAATAGTAGTATACCCCACCAAATGAACCACTTACCACCTATATCAGACATGTCTTGTAAAGCTACTATTATGATTAACTTGTTAACATAAATATGTAATTATATAGTGCTTTAGAGCAGTAGCATTTATATGCATTATTAGTTATACTTAGTAAGTATCTTATTTATTGTAATCTATTCAAAATAAACCATTTTGTAATCATTTTTTTATTTGTTTCACTTAACAACTGAAGTACCTACGAGCGGTTATTATGATACCTTTATCTTTATTTTTTGAGAAATAATAATTCAAATAAGAATTTTAAATCCACTTTCTCTAAAACCTAACTAAAATATTAAACAAAATGTTTGAAACTCGTACATTAATTCGTAGCTTTCACGAAGCACGTTACGTTAACTCCAATTTAATTTATGACTTAACAACTGATATCAGAAATCTTACATACCGTAAATATGACATGAATTGCTGTTAAGTAATTCAAATCATTCAAAAGTTGTGAAGTTATTAACCCCTCTGCTCGACAAGATTTTGACATATGACTTTACCGTTGATTCGGCGGGATATTTTGAATCGCGACATGGAAGTCAAAAATTTGTACTAACTTTCAACACATGAATTCTAAGTCCGTAATGCCTGATCAGAAGTATTTTAACTATAACTTTAGAGCTCACTTATTTGACAACAACGTGCAAAGGTCAAATGGGGTCAGTTAATTCAGAAAAAGATAATAATTACGGTGTTTTTAAGTCTATCGAAAAGTGAGGCATTTCAAATTTGGTGAAAACTTACCAATAAATAATCGCATCACTTTCTCAAACACAACACAAACGTCATATTTATAACATTTTCAATCCGTTGCAATACATTTCGTGCACTTATTTATGTTCAATAACTAAAAAATCAGCACATAAAATACACAATAAAAATGAACAATTTACAAGATCAAAGTCACAGACAAGAAGTAGAGTTTGGAATGGAGTATTTTTTTTTTCAATCAGCGGTGTGCATTCGATTCCTAAATCGGATATTTATTATAAATAATCGAATACCAATTTTATATATACCTATTTTTTAATAGAAACTTATTTAAATTTTATTTATTAATTTGAAATTATAGGTTCAATTTGTTTTTGTTGTTAAGAAAAAAGATATTTAAGTTTTATGAAAGTTTTTAGCATTAAATTATATGTATTATTTATTTTGGTGTTGCGTCATTCGTAATAATTTTTAACTTTAATTGAATTTTTATTACCTGTTACGGAATTTTAATTTATTCTTATTATATTTCTCAACAATTCTAAGATTTTTGTTTCGGCGGAGGGTAAGCCTGGTGTTCTGAAATATAATGCAATTTGTAACTACCAAAGTAATGTACTTATTTGATGATGAGAAACAATAATAATAATTGATTGATTTTAAAGTCACCAAATATTTTTAACCGAATCCCAAAAAGGAGGTGGTTCTCAATTTGGATGTTTGTTTTTGGTCGAAGGGGTATATTCCCCATATTTGTTATTAGGTCTAGGATCTGATGATGGGAACCTTAAGAAATCGAGGGCAACTGTCGAAAATTGTAAGCTTAGATAAGGTTATAACTTGACACTCAGATGTATGTCTGATAACACTATGAAACAGTAAAGGTTTGGAGCTGACCTGATGATGGAGACCAGAGAAGGTCGAGGGAACTCGACAACCGAACTTCTCTCGTCTCCATCTCCTTCACTGTTGCAGAGGCTTCGTAAATACGAATAATATAAGCACAAACACGAGAAAGTTTAAATATTCAGTTGTCGAGTTCCCTCGACCTTCACTGGTCTCCATCATCAGGTCAGCTCAAAGCCTTCACTGTTAAATAGTGCTACCAGGCAAACACCTGAGTGATAAGATTTCAACCTATGTATTTCTGCAACTTTCGAAAGTCGCCCTCGATTTCTCAAGGTTCCATCATCAGATCCTAACCTGATGATAATGGGACCACCTCGGAAGTATACGCTATCAAACAAAAAAAGAATCATCAAAATCGATAAATAAATGGCTGAGTAATCGCGTAACAAACATACAAAAAAAAACGGTCGAATTGAGAACCTCCGCTTTTTGGGAAGTCGGTTAAAAATAAGTCGGCGGGGGCCATCTTTCCATCTTGGACCAGCTTTCGATGAACAGCGAACTATTTGCCCTTTCAAACAATAAAATCGTCATAAAATTTTGCGATAACTACACCTAACTACGGCTCTCGTCAAATAGCTTTGCCGCTCAGTTAAAAAGTTGGAAGTAACGAATCGCCATTAAGTTTGGCAGGTCTACAGGAATCCTGCACATAAAACATCCGAAGAAATAAATAAGTCTTCATTTGCCGTCTTCAGAAACCCTAAAAACCGAAGATTTTTTTATTCCGGCTACAACATATTTTCTACCACTGATTTTCTAGCATTATTTCAAAATAAATTAAGTCATTTTACTTTTCCTAATTTATTTTCAGATTATGGTAAGTACACAAAAGTGCAATTTAGTAATATTATAATATCAAATAATATAAAATTATTAAATCGATTCTTTATTTTAACGATTCGGATCATTCGATGCAAAACTTCTATCACCGTGTCGCCATCTTGTCTATGCGTCTTCAAATTTAAAAAAACAACTAATGTAAACAAACATGGCGAGTTCGATCAGAATTCCCGGTAATTACGATTGGATTTTAAAAAGGTATATTTCTAACGGGATGCTAAATATGAAAGGTTTGAATGCGTAAAAAGAATTTAAATTTATTTAGTTATTTTATTTAGTACTCACAAATGTGGTTTGATTGGAAAGAAAATAAATATGAGCGTAAATAATTAGGAAAGTGTATGACTGATTCGCAGACCCCAATTGGGGTCTAAACCGAGCTTACGGTGACATTGATGTTCAGACCCCGATTGGGGTCCGCTACGGATTTGACGGTTAATATTAGCCGAAAACATAATACAAATAATTATTCATAATGAAAAATACACTTGCAATCATGGTCAATTTTTAAATGCACAATTCTGTTCGATCAATATCTTGCTGTCAAAGTGTCAATCTAAACTGTCGTCTGTCAATGGTCAGCCAGTAAAGTGTCAGGAAAATATATTTTTATGGCAAACGATTTCATCAGCTTGTTTTGATTTAGAAAAGGATTGGAATAAAAATAAGTTGCTCTGCAAGATAAATACTGAGACTTCAGACGTCCTTATTACCATCCCAGTTCCATAAAAACGATCAAACGTAAGTATTATATTTTGTCCTGAACAAATAGTTGTCAACTTCAATTCCTATATCAATTTTATGAATATTAACAGTACTATGTAAATTTAAACGCATTTTATAGCTTACTAAGGATAAGCAGCCATGGTATTGGTATTATATCAGGTATACGGAATTTCGTACTTGTCGTTATACCTATGAGGTGTCAGTTTGTTATTTTGAGGTTATGTACGAAGTCGTAAGTATTTGTTGATGCAACGCCTTTCAGACTTTGTAAATAAGATTGAATGTCAAGATAAAAAATTATAGTGCAATTCTAATTTAATTTGCAAGGTTATTAGTATGTTAGTAGTTGTTAAACCGATGATTGTTAAATCTTAAAGGTTTATTTTTATTTTTGCATCCATGTCTTGACTGCTTATGTAGTTCCAAATATTTAAATAAATTAAAGAAATTCTGTTGTGTGTTAGACGTTAACATTAGTGGGTATTATTCATTATATTTTACAGAGGAGTTACCAAAAAGGAGCTATACGCTCCAAAAGACAATTCCAACGAAACAAACAGAAAATTTCACAGGCCAAAGCCAAAAGAGCTGCTGCGTCCATTAAGAAAGCTGAATCAGCCGTCCCACTCCTCACTAGGGAGGCCATCAGAAACATTGTGCACAGCAGAAACCCTGACCTAGGCGATGCGCAAGAGAACCTAGAAAACGAACCTACTGTTTCTAAAGAAGAAGAAGAAAATACAGCAATGTCTTCCAACGATAGCAAGTCTAGAGATGAAGTAATGGCCGCTAGGCAGGCAAAGAAGCAAGCTAAAAAATGTAAAGTTAAAGATCCAGCACAAAGTGAATCTAAAGAACAAACTCCAGCACAAAACGCTGATGTTAAACCAAAAGCTAAAGATAATGGACCAGTACAAAATGCAGATGTGAAAGAAACAGCTCCAACAGTAAGTAAATCAAAGGTCGAACAAGGACCTTCAAAAGCAGAACCTAAAATAAATTCACCGAAAGGTAAAGATGAAGTTGATAAAGCTGTTAAACTAGACACTAGTATAACAGACGCTGGTGATAAGAATAAAGAACAAATTAAAGCAGAAAGAGCCGCTAAGAAGGCTGCAAAGCAAGCTAAGAAGAAAGGTGCAGCGGAAGGAGATGGACCTGCTGACAAACCAGCTGTTAAGGAGGTTCCGAAACAAGTCAGCAAAGATACAACTGTCAAAGAGGTACCTAAGTCAGTCAGTAAAGATGCAACGGAGGTTATTAAGCCAGTAAATAAAGATGAAACTGTGGTTCCTAAGCCAGTCAATGAAGATATGACTGTGAAAGATGTAGTGGAAACTTTAAGAGATATAGCTAATGTAGCCAAGGACATGAAGGAGGTCACTAATAAGGTTATGGATTTGAGCGGCAAAAAGGTAAGGTCTTATTAAAGAACTTGTTAACCTTTTTAAATTAAATTGTAAAGGTATTGAGGTAAGAAGTGCTATGTCAACTGCATGCATTGGCATTTGTGCTTAAATAAATTCAACTTAGCTCCTGTCAATATAGTTTTCAAAACTTTTCATTGGTGTTTATATTGATATTAGACGTTTTCTATGTCTTTTGACCTTTACTTTATCTACTCTAAATCATTACAATAAAACAAATTAGTAATTAAACTATAGAAATATGTATAATTTAGGCTGAAGAAAGCAACAAAAGTAAAGCAGAGTTGAAGGCGGAAAGGCGCGCAAAGCAAGAAGCACAAAGGGCAGCTAAACAGGCCGCATTAGATAAAGCTGCTGCAGCCAAACCCAAGGTTGAGGTCAAGGCGGCCCCTGAAAAAGAAAATGCTAAACCTAAGGAGGTAAGTTATCATCATCAGCCTTTTTTATCGTCCCTCTACCTCCTCTCATACAGAGGACGATTGAGCGGTAATCACGACACTTGTTGAATGCAGGTTGGACTGAAGTCACAGTCAAAAAATAATGTTTCTGGCCTCCTTTTGCAGATCAATTTGCTAACCTACCGTGTAGAGCCTAAATCTGGGCATTATACTACATATATTGCTATATTTTAACTGACTTCCCAAAAAAGAGGAGTTATCAACCACTTTGATCGGTCAGTAATGACAAATAATATACATAGCTGCACCCATTTGATCCTGACTTCTAGACCAATGCACATTAGTATTTCTGGCTTTTTAATGTTTTTAGAAGTCAGGTTTTACAACTTGTTTCAGGAGAAGGCACCCAAACAGAAGGTATCAGACAAAGCTAAAGTGAAGTCCGTCAGCTCCAACAGAGTGAACTGGTTCCAGCATCTGTACAAGGAGCATGATAAAGAGTCGCTCAAGTCTATCGCTATCAACTCCAAGTAAGTCACAAAACTCATCACTCATCATCATCCTCCGAGCCTTTTTCCCATCTATGTTGGGGACGACTTCCAGTCTAACCGGATTCAGCTGAGTACCAATGCTTTACAAGGAGCGACTGTCCTATCTGCCTCCTCAACCCAGTTACCCGGGCAACCCGATACCCAAAACTCATCACTACATAGTATAAAACAAAGTCGCTTTTTCTGTCCCTATGTCCCTTTTTACGCTAAAATCTTCAAAACTACGTAACCGATTTTCATGCGGTTTTTTTATAAAATAGAGTCATTAAAGAGGAAGGTTTATATGTATATTAAAATACATTAAATAGTTGGGAAATATTGTTATACCGTGCGAAGCCGGGGTAGATCGCTAGTTAAATTATAAACCTTGTAATAAGGGTAGTAAGGTTGACATTGACTTGTATTTTTATATCACAGTTTTCAGAAGGAATTGGGTTATAAATAAATCTTATTTGTAATGAAACAAAGATCTTTTTTATTGTCTTGCATGTGTGCGTAGCCTGCATTTGAGTCACGCGCTTGATAATAAAAAAGCCTAAAGAGAAACTAGTGACTGATCAATAAATCAATTTGATCAGTTGTGACTGTGAAACTACTGCACCAATATTAGCAGTTAATCTTTGAAACAAATATACTACAGTTTAAAAACCAATTGAACAATATATGTAATAATAACATATTTATGTTGTATGAATATTCTTGTTTTGTTCATAAATTGTCTTTGAAACAACATTTCACGGTACTTAGAGTACGTACAAGAACGTTTGTTGTTCAGTTATTAGGTCAATTGTTATGGAACCTTGAATACTCATTGAGTGCTATTTATTTGCCTAGACTTTTTGTTTGTTAAAATTTTCTTAACGATTAATAGTTATAATTAGACCTCATTATTAAATAAAATACTAGCTTCTGTCAGCGGTTTCACCCGCATCCCGTAGGAACCACGGCACGAACCCGGATAAAAAGCCTATAAAAGTCTCTAAAAGCCTATAGCCTTCCTCGATAAATGGGCTATCTAACACTGAAATAATTTTTCAAATCGGTCCAGTAGTTCTTGAGATTAGCGCGTTCAAACAAACAAACAAATTCTTCAGCTTTATAATATTAGTATAGATATAAATCAATTACATTTGCAGTGTGTGATATTTATTTCTTGAATAGCAAAAGAGAAGTTAATCCACATAGTAAGCATACCAATCAGTATATTATGTATTTTTCATTGCAGCTTGCACCCAGCTATTGTAAAGTTAGGCGTGCAGTTGGCATCCCGTGTCGTATCCGGCTCAAATGCTCGCTGCGTCGCTTTGCTAGATGCACTTAAAAAGGTATGTAGTGTAAACCAAATCTGTTATTTCTCCACCACCCAACGATAGACTGGTAGAAAACATCTGAGGCCTTATGTCAGCTGTTGAACAATGTGCAAAAAGTATTTAGTAAATAATAATAAAATCGGTTCTGCCGTTTGGGCAGTCATTGACAGTGGGGTGAAATTTCACTAAAATGTCACCTTAATAATAAGGTAGAGTTTCCAATAAAATAAATAAATAGTACTCTGAAGTCTACCAAATTAGTTTTGTAAATTCTCTGCATTGGAAGCAGCCTAAGGAGATAAAAAAAGTCCGCTGAAAATCCAGCTCTCATCTGAAGATATCGCGTCCAAATCGGTTTATCCCTTTGTGGGGCCAAAAACGGACAGACACATATAGGGATTAAATTTATAACACCCCACTTGTTAAGACGCTTATATTAGCTTCATTTGTAACATTGTATGTAAGAAAATCTTACAATCTTATTTTGACTTACTTCCCGGTCTTCGATTAGGATGAGATTTTGCACACACTTTGAGTTCTGATGACAATACATGACTAGCTAAGAAATGTCATAATTTTGTGCGTGCTAAAAGCGTGTTTTTTTACTTCGAGGCTTAAATATTCGTGATTTCCCAGATGGTTCGAGACTACACGCTCCCAGCGAAGACGGAGTTCGCCCGTGGTCTGGAATCTCACTTGGCGACCAGCCTGGACTTCCTGTGGGCCATGCGCCCCCCCTCCGCCTCGCAGACCAACGCCGTCAAGTTCTTCAGATACCATCTCACGCAGCTGCCCAATAACGTCGATGAATTTGACGTAAGTATTGGCCTTTTTAAATGGTTTTTGAGTTCCTAAAAATACCGAAAAGTAGTAGTTACACAAAGGGTAATATAGGACCATCTACTCAGTACTCGGCGAATATAATTAATATTTTATTGTGAGAGTAATTTCCGTAATAAAATTAATATTTAATTGTGAGAATAGTAAATTGTTATGTACAAATAAAATGAAGCTTGCATTATTATTTAAATGATAAAATTATCAGTTACCTAAGGTTCACTGACACTTCTGAAAAGCTGATACGCTATTGTCTCTAATTAATAACTCACATTATATATTATTTAATAAAATAATACCTAAATCTTTCATTACCATTCACGTATAATTTTGTACCTTCCAACATCGGAAATACTGGCCTAGAAAATATAAGACCAAACAAGCTATACATACCTATTGTAATATTACTGCCTCTTTTCCCCATTTATTTCAACCGACATTCACATAACTTTCAAACTTATTGTTCTATAAAAGGCAAAAATATCGAATTTTATATTTTCTTCTTGAAGTAAGCCAATTCTATTTTCTTTTCTCACAGGCAAAGAAAACGCTGCAAGAAGAAATAGACAGATACATTAGAGAACAAATTGAAATGGCTGGCGAGGCAATTAGTATTGCCGTGCGAAACAAGATCTCTGACGGAGATAATATTCTCACTTATGGATGGTAAGAGAGTAATATACAGTTATATGTAATACAAATTAACCATCTCATCTTCATCTCCCGAGCCTTTTCCAAATATTTTGGGTTCAGCTTCCAGTCTAATCGGATGTCGCTGAGTACCAGTGCTTTGCAAGGAGCGACTGCCTATCTGACCTCCTCAACCCAGTTACCCGGGCAACCCATTACCCCTTGTTAAAACTGGTTGTCAGACTTACTGGCTTCTGACTAGCCGTAACGACTGCCGAAGATGTTCACGGACAGCTGGGACCTATAGTTTAATGTGTCATCCGAAACACAGTCATTGGGGTCCAAGATATACTTAGAAAGTACATACAAACAAACTAAGAAAAGTTGCATTGGTACTTTCCTGACCTGGAATCAAACCCACACCCTCATACTCGGATTAACAAATCATGTGAAAAGAGGTAGTTTTACTTGGCCATAACTTGTTGTTTTTTTTTTTTTCAATGTTCGTTGTGCTTTGACGATCAGATGGTGTAGTATTAAATGCCGCATGAGTGTAAATATTTGTTTGCATGAAGATGTGTGTGACGAAATTCATACGAGAACATATTTTGTCTAAATAGAAAATAAGCTATAATTCTCAATTCCACTAAATAAGTTTTATATACTTCTTCCTAGGGAGCCTCATAGAGAGATTCTTTATATAAAATATCTTCTAAACGCTGAGCCGATTCTTATCAAAGAACCCTTGGTATAACCAGCTCTAATTACAAAAAAATGCATCCAAAGTTCGTCTATTTTAATAGGCTTTTATTCCACCAAAATATCAATATTATTATTTTAATTTCTTTCAGACCACTAATTAATTAACTACTTTCCCAGCTCGTCCCTTATCGAGCGTATTCTCCGCGACGCGTGGACGGCCGGCCTGAAGTTCCGCACGGTGGTTGTCGGCAACCGCGTGCAAACGTCTGCCACGCAAATGTTGCGCCGACTGGTTGCTCACGGCCTGCCCTGCACTTATGTCGATATTACCGCGCTTGGATTTGTTATGAATAAGGTAAATTTTTATATGACGTTCATATGTGGTTGTAATGATTTGACTTTGAATATGGTAACCAACCATGATAGTGAAAGGTAACATAGCCTTAAACAGTCATAAAGTCTTTGTCATTTTTGAGAGTTTCTTTCTTAACAATTACATAGTTTTTTTCTTAACAAGTCCTCTAATTTTAAGAATATCTGCAAACCAAAAAAAAAAAAAAATCTCGCTTTTGAGATTTTTACCTACATATTTTTTAAATGTCTTAAATGTTGACCCATGACTTCCATTTAGCGAGTAAGACTGTGGAAGCTTGTTCGAAATATAACTTTAATTGCTGTATTTGTAACTTTCCAAAAAAGGAGGAGAATCTTTAGTAAACCTATGTGTTCTTTTAGTAGGTATTAAGAAGATAGTAGTACGTTAAGTTATTTATAGTATACTAGCTTTTGCCCGCGACTTCGTTCGCATGATATAGTGACTTCCGGCATATTTTTGATTTGACCAATAGATGGCGCTATATGTCCGGAATAAATTTTATTTTTATATATATTTTTTTTTAATAAAAACTATCCTATGTCCTTTCTCAAGTTCCAAACTATGTCTGTACCAAATTTCACACAAATCGGTTCAGTAGTTTAGGCGTGAAGAAAAGACAGACAGACAGACAGAGTTACTTTCACATTTATAATATTAGTTAGGATACCTTTTTTTAAATCTAATCCTATCCACCTATTATTAATCCTCCTTAGATCAACAAAGTGATCCTTGGCGCGGGCGGGCTGCTGGTGAACGGCTCGGTGCTGGGCGCGGCGGGCACGGCGCAGGTGGCGCTGGCGGCGCGCGAGCAGAACGTGCCCGTGCTCGTCGCCTGCGAGACGCACAAGTTCTCGCAGCGCGTGCAGACTGACGCATTCGTCTATAACGAGATCGGTATGTAACATAGAGACAAAGATCTCACAACAACCAGACCCGATGTCCCATACTCGACAGGAGCTCTGCCATTTCTGCCAAAAAACGTTACAATATTATGTAAAAATAACTGGATTGAAAAGGTCAGATGCTGAGTTGTGTCATGTAAAATAGAGTCTGCTTACATTAGAAGCCGACCGCGAAAAGTAATATTTGCCCAGCCTTTTACCAACTATGAAGTCGCTTATTTTTAATCAATGAGGCAGTCAATAAAATAAAGACGGCCATGGTTGTTGTACAGCAATCGTTTGAAATTGAAGAATTAACGTAGTCTATTTCTTTCAATTCAGGTGATCCCGACGACTTAATCGACAAATCAGACGAGAACTCTCCCCTGAAGGACTGGCGGTCCAACCCGAACCTGACCCCGCTCAACCTGACATATGACGTCACACCGCCCAGTCTCGTCACCGCAGTTGTCACAGAACTCGCCATACTACCCTGCACTAGCGCCCCCGTCGTACTACGATTTAAATTATCCGAATACGGAGTGTAAATAAAATATTTATTAAATAAATGTTAGTAAAACCTTTCTATGTATGTAATAAAATTGCATAATGAACTGACTTGAATTTTTGATGACCGTTTTTTGATCTTTCTCTGTGTTTAATCGTTCTGAATGTAGTAGATACAGAAAATATCTCATATACTCATAATAATTATTAAAGTTTCAATCTTGCCAAAATATTATATACATGTATGTGTAATTTAATCTATGTTTTACCTACATAACGATTCAATCTCAATATTATACATTAGTATAAAAGTTGTTTTAACCTCACAGACTACTTTTTTTTATAAACATTTTCAAACTGCTATTAAATACTGTCGCTTATGTTTTCGTAAGTGTACAATCTATCTATAAGTAACAACTGTCTATTTTTTAAGTACTTTTGTGTACAGGAAATTTTTGATGTAATTTTTGGCAATAAGCCAATTGGTCAAAGACCATGCATACTTGTGGCAAAAGCTAATTGCTCCACAAAATTGATTTTAACTTATTAAGTTTTGTAAAATACTTTAGGACTTTTAAATACCTATTTGGTAAAATATGAAACAATATTGTTACTGCCACGTCTGCATAAGCAGGCGGCTTGCTTATTGCCTAGCAAGTAGCTTAGTACCTAACTAAAATGTAGGCTACCTAAAGCGCTGTATGCTGCATCTATCTACAATCGTGTTGGTCCTGGGTAACGAGACGCGATGTGTTTTAGAAGAAAATAATTTATGTAATGTCAATGGCTTCAGTTGCACCCTCCACGCAAATTACCTCTAGCCAGAATGCAAGCCGCTAGGCGCGAAGCAAGCTGTCTACGACACACGAGTGTGTGGACGTGGCACAAGGGTTTTTCTTAAAGGTTTGCATGGTAGAGTACAAGTTTAATAAGAAAACAAATGTAAAATTCTTTTTTGGTTTATTGTAGATGCAAATTTTTGTTATCAACTCTTGTTAACATGGTAATTAGAATGTAGTTGAGTGTTCATCAATAAGAAATACCAATAAAGGAAAATTTCAGACCATAAAACTGTAATTATAAGAATTATCAACATTTCAATAAAACTACAATAATAATTAATTAAAAATCACTTGTATTCAGCACATATTGCAACACCGTAAAAATGCACAAGAACTAGATGTGTTATAATTATATTATAATGAAATATATTAGTGGTATTAATTAATTAAATTAATCTTTATGAGGGTGTTCAGCCTTATGAATAGAGAAATCTAATCTTACATAGATAATTACACAAAGGAATAGTGCGTATAGGAATCCTACGACAAGCAGGGGCTCCTGCAACATGAGCAGGCGAGGGAATGTGTAGCGCAGTTGGAAGTCTTCAATGTGATTCTCAACAATGTTCTTCTTAGTGAAAGAAATGACAGGGCGGCCCTTTGTGTCCAAGTAGGTGTAGTGCAGGCTGTCAGGCAATCTAGTCACTGGATAAGGCAGGTTAACTTTAACACTGGTTGAACCCTCAGGCAGTATAATCTTGGTGACTACCTCATCAACTTGCATGTCATCATAGATGTGATCAATAACCCTCATCTTCAACAAGTAGTCATTGCCAGATTGGTACAAGTATTCATAGCTGGGGACATTGTAGCCCAGAGTGTAATGAGTTCTCCATCCTCCAAACAATGGGTATCTAGGTCTCAGATCCAGTTCCACCGAGTCTTTCTTCACCTTCATGTTAGAGGTGGAGATGTTGCCATTAGTGTCTCTGTAGTACACATCTGAGGCAGAAGCAGGCAGCAGAGTCTTGTATGACCTGACACTAGCAGGCCCACTGTGGTGGTCTTGTTGGTAGTCATAGCGGGAGAAAGGACCCTTCAACTTGGCACCAGTGTGCTCAATCTCAATCACCTCCTCTACAGCAATGTTGCCCCAGTGAGACACCTCGATAAGGCGCTCGATACGTGTCACAGTCAAGAAAGGAGAATTGTTTTTATAATGAATGGCTAATTCCTTCTCACTGAATGGTTTTACATTAGGATATGGCCCGTACTGTATACCACCATCCTGTTGTGTGAACGGCTTCACCTTCGTGAATGATTCGACGCTCTTGGAACTCAGAATTACGCTAGTTTTCTGAGAGGTGATGTAGTATGGCGAGTATATGTACAAGTTTCCGATGTATTTGACTAGTTGGTCTTCCTGCTGGGTAATGGCTGTGGGGTATGGCAGAAGAGCTTTAGTTAGAACTAACGTGACAGTTATTTGCGGGGTCGCTCCCGGATTCACAGCTTCCTTCAGATCAACACGCCAGAACTTGGCGTATTCATAACCCTTTACCGTGGTTTCGACGACTCGCAAATCTTTATTATTGCTGTCTTTAGCGCCAGCGAAGGCTGCATTGTTCTTTGCAGAACTCTCAACAGCTATCAAGAAATTCTTTACCGGCGTACTCCCAGTGTTCTCCAAGGTTAGTTTCGATGTAATTCTTACGAGTTGCGTCGATATATCTATTGTCCTGTCGACATTTTTGAATCGTATATCACTGGATATGGTATCAACGCTGGCACTTTCACATTTTATTAAGATATATAGAAGAAATATACAATAAAACCGTAATTTAGCCATCGCCGGTAACATCATTATTTTTGTCATTTGACAACGCATTAACCGGAAGTACACGCCATCAAATTTTAAAGGAAACGCAGTATTTATGGTATATACGATCTATGGTAACTATGTTCTTTTTTTTCACATTCATTTTTAGTCGATTTTGTCTCTCGTTGTGGTACTTCTCTAACAGAAACTTCTCATACATTCATTCATTCACTTTGTTTTATTTTCTTCATTCACTAGTTAATTTTATTATTTACTTCACTCACTTCACTCTTCACTTTTTTTTTGTCTTTCAATGAGCGATGTTGTGCACAATAAAATAAAACGAAAGTTTTTAAATTCTTGAAATTTTGTAGGCCAAACATTTTACTTCAAAGGAACTTTCACGTGACACAAACAAGTGCATTTCCGTGGAATTTTTAATCGTTCCGGTACAATTCCTGCGGTTCTTAGAAACGAGCTATTCCAAACGAACAGTCAAGAGTGGTAATTTGTGGTGCGCCCTGCAGGAAGTCACAGTTATCAAAGATGATAAGTCTATTGGTTCGCACAAGCCTTGCTCTACTTGGTAAGTGGATAAATGATATTTATTTCATTGATAAACATGCATTTTACCGTTAGTGTTTCCCAGAGTTCTCCAAGTTTTAATGAACTTCTGTAGTCTTCTCATACTAGCCAACAACTCGACTCCTACTGATTAAAAATATAATGTAGAGCACTCACTTGATTTGCTTAAATTCTAAACACGCAGTTATAATACTTTTAAGATGCTTTTAATTAAAATCTGAGTACCTACAATGTGAATTTTCGTGTTATAGTTTTGAACTTGCTGGTGACACCGGCCGACGCATTCCGGAACAGAGACGGCAGTTACGGCAAGTATAACAAAGGCTACAGTGACTCCAGCTACCCTAAGACGTTAGCTGGCACCAGTTCTGGACTTCCATCCCAGCAGGCTACTCGAAGAGGCTTGGGCATCTCAGCCTGGGGCATTGTCCTTGTGGTAGTGGCTTTGATACTGGCAGGCATGGGATTCTACTACTTCTCAATCTGCTATGATATCTGCCAGCCAACTAAGAACAAATATGACAAAATGGGCATGCCAACTATGGCCTAGCTTAACTCAGTAGAGCCCTGTGATTAGATTTAGTGAGTTGTAAGAATTTCATGCAATTTGACCTGTATGCAATAGCAAAAGTATAGATATTTATACTGCTGTGGTGTGTTAGATATAACTGTCTAGGTTTTATTAGTAAGGAAACATACACTATGTATGTATTGACTGAAACTCTCGAAAAGGAGAATGATAAATTGAAACATTCCTATATTCTCAATGCTAATTGTTTATGAGGGTAATTGTGTTAAATTTTGAATCTGAATGTGGCCTTAGAATGTCTAAAACATATCTTTTATGATATGTTATGTAAGCATATAAAAATATAAAGGTTGTGACCTACATTAATGATTTGTATATGGACCCTAAATGATGTGTATTTTTCTGATGAATTTTGGGGTCATTTTTGCTTTGATACACAATTTGATGGCTTTATGAACGTAAAAAAGACTGGTGTGGACCAATTAAAATTTATAAAGACAAAAACATTTACATTTTTGTAGTAATTTAGATTTTATATTTATATAAAATGAACTTTTATGTGTTCATTAAATATAGTTTTAGCAGAATATGTTAATTGAAGTAACAGATTCTTAAAAGCAGATTAAAAGAATGTACTATGATCAGAGTTTACCTCAGACAGATACTGGTGCCATACAAACAACATAATCACCATTGTTTTCCTTGTTTATTTTGTCACTCGTAATAGTTCTGTAAGCTACATACCTTGAATAAAACTAGATCCCAGCTATTTATAACCATTACTCACATGAATTGTTGTAAACAATAATACATTTTTCCATCATCACAATTACCAGAAATATTATTTCACTAAGAATGCAAATAGTATGACTAAACTTAGTTACTTCCTGTAAAAAAATATTGTATAATCATTGCTGTATTGCAAAGTTATCATAAAACCAAACATAACTTTACTCGAATTATGATTAAACTGTATGACTTGGATGTTTATCTAATGGAAAGAACTAATTAAGAGAATGAAGCTGTACAATTAGAATAATCTAGATGTCACAAACTGTCTCGACTTACCCTAATTAAACATCTTATCAGTATTATCCAACATAATGCTGTCTGCCCGTCTATACGTAAGACTGTACACAAACTAGACATGTATGTAGAATAAGTTTCATATTGTTCAAAACCAATGCTCAAAATAATAATGTTATATACACATAATATTCCTTTGTTTTATTTAATTTACCTACCGCAATGTAGAGGTACATACATTGTTTAAAACAAGTAGATATTTCGGATTTATCTTATCCAAATAACAGCAGTCTAACACGTTTTTTCTAGGGTAACCAAACTTGGATTTATGTGTCATCCATATAATGGTGATTGATGACTGGCGTTATCTACCATCAGAAGGTAATTACAGAGGAATCGGTGTTTAAAATTGATCACCCTGCTTCCTCTAATCTTAATCACAAATTCATGAGTCATAAGATTAAGTGTGAATTAACGACTCAACGAATTCTTGTAAAAAAAGCGAACCAGTCATGGACTTTTTTGGAAACGTTTACTACGTCAGTAGATAAATAAAAACATTAAATCCTTGGTAGTGCGTAGTCAGGGACAACTTGATCAAAGATTACGTACTTATACATACATTTTGTCTAAAATTAAGATTGACCAACAAATAGTTTTATCGCCACAAAGAATCCTATTTTTATGGAATTGGAAATGACAGACGAGGAGGCGCGAATAGTGGAGTAGGCATTCGTAAATATTGAAGGTATTCGTAGTAAATAAAATACTACTGTTTACTACTACTTATCACGGTGATTCATCAAACAGATAAATGGTGATCCACCTGAACATCTGTTTATCGCTAACATGCATGTGCACCTGTTGATAAAATTTGAGTAATGCTAAATCTGATAAGCTGTGTTCTTGGACACACCAATCTCTTTATGAGTAGTATTATTCGGATTATTTATACCTAGCTGTGAAGGAAGGTACCTAGGTATTAGGTACATAAAGATAGTAAATAACAGCGCATTCTTTCTACTTCATCTGCTTTTCCCAACTATGATGGGGTCGGCTTCCAGTCTAACCGAATGTAGCTGAGTAGGTACCAGTGTTTTACATGGAGGAACTCCCTATGTGACCTCCTCCACCCTTTTTAACTAGCCGTAACGACTGCAAAGAGGTTCAAATGACATCTGGCAGTGTGCGTTCGCGCAGCGGAATGTTGTTGAATTTAAAGATTTTAATTATGCAGATAATTAGTGTAAGACGTCCTATAATTGTGTATGGTAAATAAAAATTTGTGTATGCAGCCATTGTGGAGAAATTCACCAAAAACAGATTCCGCTGGGCGAACGTTGGCGAACGTTGTCCTGGCGGAACTTTTTTTAATCCATAGACTTTAGAAGAAAAGAGATGTGTCCGAAAATTAGTGTGTATTTGTGTATAATTGATTATGTATGAATGAAATTAGTGCATGCATAAACTTCGGAGAAATTCAAGTTTCCGCTACGCGAACGTTTGGCCATTAGCTAGTTTTCATATAAAGCGCTTACATAGAGAGCTGTAGATTTTTACATACGTTGTTTTGAATTTGTTTATATTTGTTTAAAAAACAGATTTAGAAAAAGTCGTAGGGTTTAAAAGATAAAAATATAAACGTAAAATACACTTATTAGGTCTTAGTTCTTAAAGTATGCAGTTTGGGGTCTAGCTTTTCACGTTTACACAAACCTTGTAAGTGTCTCCAACATGTTGCCAAGTATCAATGATGTTCCATTAGTAATTAAAAAGTTATAGGATATTTTAACATGAACAGATCACTGTTTACAAAGCAGTCGAATATCACGACGTTCTAAAGGAATTGCATGGTAAAATGTATGCCAATAATTAGTTTAATCATTCAACTATTCACTTGCAAAATTTCATGTCATTAAATTCAGTAATTAAAGAAAGACAATTAAAATATCGAAACCCTACATAATCCGACCAAGTTCGGATTGCTACCAAAAAGCGGCCGTGCCATATGTCTAAGCAACGTTCTTAACTTGGAAGGTTAGTATTTATTAATATGGAACAGTTGCGTACACAAGCGTTAGGAAAAAATAAAACAATTGTATGTCTTGATTGATAAACATTTTTTTTAATAATAATGCCACTATCTACGATAAAAATAAATCTTCAATTAACAAGTACTTCTCTATTTAAATATGAGTGTACAAAAATATTTTTATTATTATTACTTACATAAATTACTTAACTACGTGATTAAAAATAACGTTAATAAACATTACGTATTTTAACTAAAATGTCGTAGATAGTGGCGTTATTATTAAAAAATATTTTTCATTCAAGAAATGCAATTGTTTTATTTTTTCCTAACGCTTGTGTACGCAACTGTACCATATTAATAAATATACTAACCTTCCAAGTTAAGAACGTTGCTTAGACATATGGCACGGCCGCTTTTTTGTAGCTATCCGAACTTGGTCGGATTATGTAGGGTTTCGATGCTCCGTCAGTATTATAATTGTCTTTCTTTAATTACTGAATTTAATGACATGTAATTTTGCAAGTGAATAGTTGAATGATTAAACTAATTATTGGCATACATTTTACCATGCAATTCCTTTAGAACGTCGTGATATTCGACTGCTTTGTAAACAGTGATCTGTTCATGGTAAAATATCCTATAACTTTTTAATTACTAACGGAACATCATTGATACTTGGCAACATGTTGGAGACACTTACAAGGTTTGTGTAAACGTGAAAATCTAGACCCCAAACTGCATACTTTAAGAACTAAGACCTAATAAGTGTATTTTACGTTTATATTTTTATCTTTTAAACCCTGCGACTTTTTCGAAATCTGTTTTTTAAACAAATATAAACAAATTCAAAACAACGTATGTAAAAATCTACAGCTCTCTATGTAAGCGCTTTATATGAAAACTAGCTAATGGCCAAACGTTCGCGTAGCGGAAACTTGAATTTCTCCGAAGTTTATGCATGCACTGATTTCATTCATACATAATCAATTATACACAAATACACACATTTTCGGACACATCTCTTTCTTCTAAAGTCTATGGATTAAAGTTCCGCCAGGACAACGTTCGCCAACGTTCGCCCAGCGGAATCTGTTTTTGGTGAATTTCTCCACAATGGCTGCATACACAAATTTTTATTTACCATACACAATTATAGGACGTCTTACACTAATTATCTGCATAATTAAAATCTTTAAATTCAACAACATTCCGCTGCGCGAACGCACACCATCTGGCACCCACAAATTTTTCGTGACGTCCGAAACACGGAAGCGCTCGTCATAACAAGGTGGTCACCCAGCCAATGGCCTACCGCGCCAAGCGTTGCTTATCTATATGGTCGATCGGCACGTGTGGTTTTGACTCAGCTTAGAGCTCTTCATCGCATGCTATCTACCTAGATATAATACTTATCACCGAGAATTTCTAAGCTGACTAATTACTTTATCGCCAAAAAAATAGACAGACCAAACATTCTTGTTATATAAAAATATTACTGCAGAAACAGAATGCTCTCGTGTTAAAACCGAGGTAAATGAGCCATAAAGCTTACCTACCTAGCTAGCTCGCAGTTCTTCAATGCCAGATGTAATCTTACTTCAATAACAGTTTTTTTGATACAAAAAAATGAGGTTAAATGATTAACATGAGCAATAAAAAAAATCTCGATGCGACTATTTTTCCTCGAACGTTTACAAAGGGGTATTGTATTGTCACGGTTGAATTCACAGAAATAGACCGAAATGAATTATAGGTTTCAAGTTAGGGCCGGCTAATTAAGTACCTATTACTATTGACTATTTGGCAGCTTGCCTAATTAAAAACAAAGAAGTTGTGTCTCTGAGGTTACTGAATTCAACAAAACAAATCTTCAGCTTTATTTATTACATGCATGTATGTAGGTATTAATGTAACTATTATAGTGAATTTATTTTCTGTAAAATATTTACCCAGGTTAATTTACACGGCGATCACTGTTTTCCTCAAAGTAAAATATTTATAAACAACATTGTGTCATGCGTAATTCAGCTTTATGGATATCCCATTTATAGATTAACTTCAAGCATTTGTAAAGTGGGGTTTTATGTAAAATAAAAAGCAAATAAAACGGCAAAGAATTATATTAAAAATTTATTAGCGATTTATCAATTCATAAAATTATCCAAATCTCCTCACAACAATAAATGCTTACCAAAATTAAACATAGTATTGGAAGAATGGCGTTTTGCTAATTTACACTCCAATTAATGTCTAATTCAACTAAAATTAAGTATCAGTTGTGTTACCAATTGTTATGACTATGAAGGATATACATACAAATTACAATGATTCTAAAACATCAGTCGTTGTACCACTCGCTCTCGCCGAGCTTAAACACGAAATATTTAACTGGTACTAAATTGTGATTATCAGACACTTGAAAAAATGTTTCAGAAAATAAAATTCATAACATGTGATGGAATCAAGCTTCTCCTTCAAATCTTAAAACTGCATTATTTAATCTAAACCACATATTAGGTAAAAGGTACAAAGTTACTAGCTCACTGGTGAAAATAAATAGTTACCTAAAAGTTAAATGCTTGAACTTGTATCACTTTTTAAAATCAGAGATTGTTACTGATATGATTTTCTGTTGACGGAAGCAAACTTGTTTTTAAGCAACCGTTGGGTATAAAGTCCAGGATTTAGCAACATGGCCGCTGCACTTATAACTCGTCCTTCTCAAGATCTACGTCTGAGAGGTCAATGTCCTCTTCTTGTGGCAGTTCACCGTCCTTGCCGTCCCAGGGTTCGGTGGTCACGATCTTAGGCATCTCTGCGCCTTTAACTGGGGCAGTCTGGCCACGACCGAATGATAGATCCCTGGAAAAAAGTTGTAAGTAAGAAAATATTGTAATGACGCTTGGTAATGACGTAAAGGAAGGTAAATACGTAATGAATGATTGTAGAAATGACATTGGAATTTAAGGAAACGTTATGCATAATTCTGATGAATTAGGTGTTTCATGCGGTTTTTCCCGAGAGAATTAGCACAACGTGATAACAATTACTACCAAGTAGCTTTCTCTAGGGTCCCTATATTTTACATATATTTGGTCTAAACGGAACCAAAATTTGCTTTTCAGTTTGGTTTGCTGAACTAGCAGGAAATCTGTTCAATCATTTCATCATGATCCTAATGCCCCTTATCCCAATTTTATTTGGGGTAGACACAGCTCGTTTTTACTGCCGTGTTCTCACAATGATTTTTTTTTTAGCTAAGCCCATCTATGCACGCATTTGAAGTAAGTATTAATAAGTGTGTAACACTCACCTGAGGAACTCGTTAATGCCAGTCTCGGAGAAGGATCCCCTGAGGGTGGAGAACTTGAGTTTCTTAGCGTTAACGACAGCCATGGCGGGGTAGCCGAAGCCGCCCAGCTCCAGCGCTTCTTCCAAAGCTGGTTGTGCGCCAGCCTCCGCCCACACCCATCTACACAAAATAATAATGTTATTAACTATGGTTAGTACATATTTCATTAGCGCAACTATAATTTCAAATATTTTATTGCCAAATAATTTGATTCTTGCAAAAATTGCCATTCATAGGCAAACACAAATAAATAATATAGACATGATAAAATTAGACGATGGCACACACATTTTTAGTATTATAGTATTTAATTTTTGGACATAATAACTGAAGTAGATAACTAAGAAAAACTGTAGACCTAAAAACCATACATTGACACTACAATTTAATGTGTTTTGTGAATTATTATTAGGCGCATATACAGGGTGTCCTGACCACGAAACATCGGTGGCGTTAATTGCCATAAAAAAAAGGCATAAATATACTGCTGCGGGATTGTACGAAACAGATACTGCGGCCCTGGTACATAAAATGCCTACGAAGAAACACGATGGGTTCAAATCTGACACTCCCTCAACGCTGCTAACCCACAGCGGGTTGACCGCTTCATTTGATGATTTTTACCATCGTTAAAAAAAAGCATAAAAATAATATGAAGATGCTAACTCACCCCCACATCTTGCTCTTATACTTGTCGCCGAGCCTGGCGAGTATGGCGAGGTACTCGTTGCGGCAGGCGGCGTTGCAGTCCAGGATGTGCGGCAGGATGGACACCACGCACAGCGGCTTCTCGCTGCACGCCTGCATCGTCGCCTCGTCTATGACCTGGAATTACCATATAAATTTTAAAACAACCGCTTTTTCATAAGTTTTTCATAATGTATAGGCGATGATAAACACTGGATATTATATAGCAAAATATTCGTTTGTTTCAGCGAATATATAAGATGCTGAAGCTTTTAACTTTTTTGTGGTTTCCTGTTCTTAACTTTTTATCTATCGATATACTCTACATGTAGGTAACTATATACTATGGGAATGAAAGGTCTTCTCACCAACCTACCAATTTTGTTTATCCTGTCTCTAGTCTAGTTAGATCTAGGCTTTTTTTAACTATACAATGATCTTTTAAATTCTACTATGTAAATGTCTGCTATATGAAACAATGAAGGTTATTTAGTGAAATATACAACTTTAAGTGTAGGTAGGTAGGTAGCAACTAATGGCAGCTGGTAGCAATTAGGTAGCAACTCTCTATATGTGTTCCGAGAGGATCGATGAGGAGTGACAGCGATTCTAACGATGACCTTATGTTGGTGAAAGACCACTATACAATAATTCTGTATTACTATCTTTTACTAACAGGCCAGAGTTAGAAACAATAGGACTCGTTATGGCAAGTCTAAACGCCGCTTTTTGAGCCTCATAAAGTCGTCTACACTTGTTAATAGGAGTTTAACTTTCGTACGATTCCCTGGGTCAATCTGTAAGTAAAAGATAGTAATAGTTATTGATGTACCCAAGCCAAGAGGAATTAGTAGGAATATTAATTTAAGATTCCAAATTATTGTAGATAAATAAAAGGTCTTATGGGTGAGAAAATGGGTACAAATACAGGACGTTGTAAAGGTGTAATTTTTTTTTTAGTCTAACTGCTGGGCAAGGGCCTTGGCCTTACTAGTCATAGTGGCAGACCAAGTGCTAGTGAGAAGACTTTGAAGTTTTCGTCGCTAATTGCATGCTTCCGACAGAATAGGTGGCCACCGATATCGGGTACAGGGTCCAAGGTACAGGTGGCCCTAACCACCAGCGACAGAAACCTCCTCACAACACGCGCCGCATCAAGGAATACTGCCTTCTGAATTAGACCCATGATCCAACCGCCTAACGAGAGCCTCATGAGGTGTAGGTCGAGGCTCTTGGCTATAGACCATTGGCCGTAACGACAATCGGCACAATAACAGGCGTGTCGACACTCCATATGGCGACAACCTCGTGAGCTAAGTCGAGATAATTTATTGGTTTCCCTTTATTATATTTATTTTTTTGTTTGTACATTTGTAAAATATCTAATGACAGATGTCCATTGTCTTTGCAGATGTTTACCCAAATCATAATCCTTTTGAGTCTGATGTAATATAAACAAATAATAATCGGTTAGTTATATAAGCGGAGATTATGTTTATATTCCCGCAGTAACTCAATCGTGATAAGGTTTACGATATTATACTGTATTGGAGCGGAAACGCGTGTGAAATATATTTTTGGGTATTCTGGTTGGAAGTTGCGATGGCTGCAGGCATGGTATTTTGGATATTATCGTAATTTTGTGCGTGTTTTTTTTCAGATTTTAATATTCCTGTTATTTTATTGTGAAAAATGCCTTTCGAGATAAAAAAAATTAACAGAACTGGATGTAGCAAGAATCACTAGAAGTCGATATTTCAGACGGAAGACTCTTGCATGATAATGAAAGGCCAGACATTAGCAACGGATACTAATCAGGTACGTTCAGGGCTTGATTCATTCTTACATAAAAATGTTTCTGTACCACCCTGCATTAAGCAGTTTGCGCCAAATATTTTGAAGATAACCGTTTGACGCCTCATTCATTTTCATAATGTTTCAGTCCACTTAAAATTTTATAATAGCCAAGTTCGAACAAGCAAAGCTTCTTGCTCGACGATATCTATGCAAATAGATACGAAGGAGTCAAACAGTTAATTTCAGAATTGCAAATTTACTTAGTGTGTTTTTTCCCATGGATATTTTATTTCTAGCACTAAAAAATACAAGATACAATAGAATTCTTACCTGCACAATCTCAGGAGCGGGCACATTTTCAGCGAGCTTTTCAAGGGCATAAGTTACAATGTCGCTAGCAGTCCTGCCTCCGTTGTAGTCTTCAGCGGAATCCGCGGTCTTCTTGCCTGATGGGAACAGCTTGATGGTCGGGTAGCCCTGCACTTGGAAGCGGGAAGCCATTGCTTGGTGTACTGTGGCATCTAGGGCTCCGAGTTTCACCTGGAAGGTTAGAGTTTGATATTAATAAAGGGTCTATAATGTATACTAACAACCGCAGCAGCAGAGATAGAATTCTGAAATTAGCCCCATACAAGTTTTGTCAAACTCCCAGTGCTTTATAATTAATTGTTACACAAGTGTAGGATTACATTCATGTATCTTATGCTTGTCTTGTGGTGTAAACAGTTGTTGGTTAACCTCAAATAAATAAATGTTAGTGTGTGGGAAAATATATTGATGTATGATCAATTTTGGCAGTGGGAATAGTGAAACCATTAATCAACATCAATTCATGAACAAACCATTTAAGACTAAATGTTTTTTTCAAATTCCTTTTTACGGGTTTGCAGGTTAAATAATATTAAATATGTACTCTGAAGTTGTATTTATTTTAAATATTTTATATTTCCCTTTTTAGGGTTCCGTAGCCAAAATGGCAAAAACGGAACCCTTATAGTTTCGTCATGTCCGTCTGTCCGTCTGTCACAGCCGATTTACTCGGAAACTATAAGTACTACAGTGATGAAATTTGATGGGAATATGTGTTGTATGAACCGCTACAAAAATATGACACTAAATAGTAAAAAAAAGAATTGGGGGTGGGGCCCCCCATACATGTAACTGAGGGGTGTGGGGTACCAATGTGGGGTATCAATGGAAAGGTCTTTTAAAATGATATAAAGTTTTCTAAAAAACATTTTTCTTAAAGTGAACGGATTTTGAGATATCAGCTCTCAAAGTCGTAAAAAGTATGTCCCCCCCCCTCTATTTTTATAACTACGGGGTATAAAATTCTAAAAAAAATAGAGGTGATGCATGCTAATTAACTCTTTCAACGATTTTTGGTTTGATCAAAGTATCTCTTATAGTTTTTGAGATAGGTTGATTTAACTGTAATTTACGGAACCCTTCGTGCACGAGTCCGACTCGCACTTGGCCGGTTTTTTTCAGCTTAATTTGAAATGACATGTGATAGAGGGGACGAAATTTAGTTTTTTTTAGAGAACTAGTAAAACATGTATCCTATTAATTATACATAACTTATAGGTATTTTTCGTTTTCCCCATATAATAAAGTTATTAACATTCGAATTATCAGAACATTAACCCATTAGCATTGTTGATAAGAGCGCCAAGTAAGAAATTGATTAGCCGAGTAATTAGCTAATAATTGATTAAACCATAAAAATTCCATGGTAGGTGATTTTAATTTCAATTTTAATATAAAATTGTTAAATTTCAAATTTAAATTAAAACAAGATGTTTGAACTGTAAAGGCAAGACTTGAGTATACGTAATCAGTTATTAATTTGTCCTTTTACGTACATATTTTGTCGAGTTTCTCAGGTACACGTATACCCGAGGTATGTCAGTCTGAATTTAGTCAATTAGCTGCGAGGTGCTTATTATAAAGTTTTGGTCTTAAAATATTTTCTGCATTGAACGATTTCGTTTATTTTTTGTTTATAAAACGGCTAAATCCATTCGGGTTTGTTAACTTTTTCACGATAGAACAGCTGTCTCTCTAAAGCAGTGTTTCCCAAAGTGGGCGATAACGCCCCCTTGTGGGCACTGCAGGTCTCAAGGGGGGCGGTAAGAGACCCAGAAAGAAAATGGGGGCGTTGTGTAGAGGCCTGGGGGGTGATTTGTAATTTTATTTAGATAGGAGGCCTCTTAGACAACGACTTGTGAACATCAACTAATATGAATTACAAGATTGCTGCACTCGCGCCTTTCACTTAACAGTGATTATTTTCTAATTTCTTTAGGTATCATTGCGTCCCAAAAATCAAAAATTTTGCGCTCGCTACGCTCGCGGCTTCTTCTTTTTGCAGTGTTTTTTTTTCCATACTTGTTAAGGTACTTTTGTGCCCCAAAGCTAAACAATTCGCCCGGTTTTTTTTAACTCGTTTTGGTACTTTACTGTTGAAAAACTCAAAAATTTTGCGCTCGCTGCGCTCGCGGCTTTTTCACTCGTTACTGGTTTTTATAAAACATGTTTGGGTTATATTATCCAAAACTCAAAAATTACGGGCTCGCTTCGCTAGCGCTTTACAAGTTTGCAGTGATCTGTCTCCGGTTTCTTTACGTTAAACCAGGCAAAAAGCACCATGAATGATTTCTACACGATTTTTAAGTACCTACTTTAATTAACAATTTTAGTCCGTGATTATATTTTGTCGTTTTTTTGGGGGGTGCTCAATAGGTAGTCCGCCCCGCGTGCCACCCGATGCTACGCCGCCACTGTAAGAGTTAACTTGAGACCTAAGCGCCACGGTATGTTACCTACCTGTGCCCAGGTTTCAAGTTGCGGGTTATAGTAAAAGTTTCGTTTAGAATTCCCCGTTAATAAACATATATAGGTCACAATAATTCATTAATTCAATTTGAAGTTATAGTGGTTTTTAAATAGGTGAAAAAATGGGGGCGCTAAAAAAATATTTATTCTCAAAGTGGGCAGTAGACAAAATAAGTTTGGGAACCACTGCTCTAAAGTAAAATCCATTGTTATGAAAAATTTTATAGAAATGGATGGATGGTACTTTAGAGAGACTATCATAAGCTACATTTTATACTGGTCCGGGAATTCCCTCGGGACGCTAATGCAGTTGCTTGTAAATACTAAAAATATTGACTTTTCAGGTAAATAATTGTAACTAACCTTGCCCTTAAGTTCGGTAGCAGCCTTAGCCCAGTGGGGCTCCAAGTTCTTGCAGTGTCCGCACCAGGGCGCGTAGAACTCCACCAGCCACAGGTCTTCGCTGTTCAGCACCAGCTTTTGGAAGTTCTCGTCCGTCAGGGTGATCACATCAGAGTCCGACTGAAGAGAAAAAAAAATACTTATTGTAACATTTATGTAGTATGTTTACGAAGATAATATTATATGCTATACTTTAAAGATTGTTAAGGTTCCTAAAATAAACATTTATGATTTTTTAAGGGTTAAGTGTAGGTACATACATATGTAATAGTTTGGATTTTAGATTCTAGAATAAAACAGCGCTTTCTAGTTGTTATTGTTAACGATAAGTTTATGGGAGCTAAAGTCGAGACTACTGAAAACCCACTAATTTTATGTTTCGTGACTTATTTTATTAAGGGCCTTACCAATTCACAGCCGCAAACAGCCGCGCGGACAACCGCAAGCATCGACTTTAGTGACATAATAATAAGGAAGCAATTAGCCTTACTTGAATTTACAAGTAATCAGGGAACACTTTGCATTTATTTGGAAAAGTCCCGTTAGAAGACCATTCGAAAATTAATAAATGTTTATCTTTAATCTTATAGTTCGTATTAAATAAAGACAGAATTCAAGCCAAGACTAGAGTCCTTTCCTAGAGTATAATTAACCAGAGCATAATTTATTAATGTCTGTGGACTGTCTACAAAGGATAGTTATTTTGAAAACTAGTGCGACACTATCAAAATATGCTTCCGTAAATAGAAATATGTTTTTGTTCTCGACTGGCCGAGTGCCATTTACTTCTAGAGACAAATAGTTCAGGAAATAAAATGTTAATAAGCGTATCCGCGTGTAATATTATTTTCACAGAAAATGCAAAATAAAGGCTATATTTCATGTACTTTTATTCTTTATTGCTTTATGAAAATGAATAACCTTATAGTCACGATTTATTGATTTCCTTACCAACATCCTAAAGAAATTTCATTTTTACGATCAATATCGGCTGGAAGTGAGAGATTGTAAGTATGAAGGCCGGTAAATGTTTTCTAGCATAATAATGTTTTATAGGTAACAAGAAAAACGCTATTTACTATTGGCAAATTGGGATTACATATCTATAATTGTTTATTTATTTTTGTGTATGACAAATTATGGGAATTCTTTCAGCAATGACAGTAGGAGTTGCTCTTCTAAATATTAGTCATGTCGCGAATTTCGCTAGAAAAGAGGTTCTCTTCAAGCATGTATAGAAACCTCTTTAGACATATATGGTGCCAATTTCTAAAAGGAGGTCAGTAAGTCCACTGACGTGGCCCAATAGAACACATTCTAAAGTGAGAGGATGCGTAGGAGTTGTGTGGGTGCATATCCACGACATGCGACGAAAAAATAATATATCCCCTCCTACACAATGTCGGATCGATTTCTATGCAAAGATACTTATAGAAAAGTTGTGAATATTCTGGAGACATTGAAAAATTGTTGTGTCTAGGAATTTTATACATATGTTTTATAAATCTCGACTTGCGTTTGCACTTCGCTTTAACGCTAGTAAGAGATATTTTTTATCAAAAATATACAATCTATGTATTGAAAAATATATTCATACTCCAATATTTTTTTACATGTTCTTTTAATTACATAGGACCGGCCGCTGATCGTTTCAAATCGACTTTATCTAATCAATGCTCTCAATGAATCAAGATAGAATTACCGATAGAAACTCAAGAGCCCTAACATAAAAAATGATTTAGAAATCAGATAAGGATGGATAGATCAAACTATTTTTATCTTTTCACATGGTAAGGTTCAATGAGATTAGTTCTTTCTAAAAATAGATAATTTGTTGACATAACTGAAGCAAGTGGTGCGCCGTTAGATAAGGTGTCAACGCCCCTTGTAAGGTTCATACTACTGTATGGAAATTATAAACCTTCTCGACTATTCTTTATAGAATTATTAAACCAATTAAGCTTCAAATTATTTTGTCCTGCGTCAGAAAAAGGTCATATTAATCAATTATCCATGCATAAAAATTCCTGATTAACTACAGTATCGACATTTAGGAATGAACTTTAAAATACACGTGGTTTATGTTTAATTATATTTACACCGAAAGTGCAGTGTATGGAACATTAAATTATTATAGGCAAAATTGCAATGAAAATTAATTTTCCACTTTATAATTAAGTAATTTCATATTGACGACTCATAAATTGAACACGACTCATTTATTTTAATTATGGTACAAGCAACCATAAAGATTAATTAATTATAATCTATGTAAACCTTTTCGGAGATTTGAGCGACGTTTTACAATAGTGGCATTTTCATGAACAACTCTTCCTTGCAGGGCGTATTTCAGCCTCATTAGAGCCTTAATTATCTTAGGTCTTTCATCTTTGTCGATGACTCCACGGAATAACTGATTTTGTAACATTCTAAACTGTTCTATGACCGTCAAACTGGGGTTAGATGTGGATACAGTCATAGTTGTAGGTTCATTAGCAAGTTCTATTGTGGGTCCAGTAGTAAGTTCTATTATGGGTTCATTAGTAAGTTCTGTTGTGGGTTCACTTGTAAGTTCCGTTGTAGGTTCAGTAGCTTTTGTGGTAGTTCGACGTTGTGTATTTTTCTTCTTAATAGGTGTTCTAACTGGCTTTCTCATTCTAAATATTTCTTTTGCAGGATCTACAGCAATTGTAGACTCTGTAGCATTTGTGGCTATTTGACCAGGTATATTTTTCTTCTTAATAGGCGTTCTTAATGGCTTTTTCATTCTACCTATTTCTTTTGTATGATCAACAACAATTGTAGACTTAGTAGCTTTTGTGGTAGTCGGACGGTATATCCTTTTCTTCTTTGTAGATGTTTTTACTGGCTTTCTCATTTTGACTATTTCTTTTGTAGGATCTATTGTAGGCTCTGTTGTTAGTGACCCAGGTTCACAAGTTTCTGAGGTGTTGTCAGTTTGTTCAATAGACTGTTGTGTTGTCATATAATCAATTGGCTTGTGTCTAATTGTGTGGCTTGTGGCTGGTCTCTTCCGTTTCCATTGTATAATGTGGCCAAAGGTTTCTGGTGGCGGCTAGTGAAAATGTGGTGTTAGGTAAAAATGTTGCACAACTATGAGCATTTTATATGTGGTGCCAGTTGAAATTCAGATAAGTGTTGATTTAGCTAAGTATGATTGCAATGTTAGGAAAGTGGGTGTGATTGAAAGTAGTGTGGAATACAGATTATACTGCCATATAAATATGTCTGTGTATAAATGTAATATTGATGATTGGTATTGAAGCCATAAGTCGTACATATTAAATGCAACAGTAAACTTATAATAATAATTGATGATCAACAAAGACAAAATTAATAAAGGAATCTATGTACTGTAAAAATAATTATTTACCTTAAAACCCAGTTATATCATAATTGACTAACTTGTACTAAAGTCATTATGTTTTTACTGAAGGTACAGATAAAATCGTTTTACATACATTACATATCTATCTAAATAAAAGTGCAATTGTACAAACATTGAAATCAAATAAACACCATTCTTCTGTGTGCAAAATAAACTAGAAAAATATATTGTTTATTCAAATGCATCTACAGAAACAGCTACAAGAATGTGAAACATTAGAAGGTTAAAGAAATATAATAATAAAAGAATAGATTGTGATTATGACAATACAGTAAACATGAAGGTAAGAATTTATTTTCTACCACCACACGTTGTTATTACTTGCATATCTGCTGCGAGATACATAGTCCTTTATAAGTCTATCAATACTCTTTAAAACCTTTACCTTTTCTGATGAGCGTTCAGGTCTGGTACCAAGACGGCCATATGCCTTGTTCTTCAGGGCTTCGAGACAGGCATCTACCATAGCTGATGCGGTCCTTGAACCTTTGTAAGGAGTGTGCTGGCTGCCGGTGAAGATCTTAATGGTAGGGAACCCGGTGACTCCATACTTCTTGGCAAAGCTTTTGTACTGGTCTGCATCCAGTGCTCCTACTTTGACCATGCCCTATAAATTAAAAATATAATTAGAAGTGAAGTGTGTGAAGATTTTATGCTCTTCTCAGATGCCTTATAAGACTTTCTATACTTAAGAAACATGAGATTTCATGTATTTCATCATGATGAAATACCTGGTTGTATCGCTGTGTATTAAGTTCAAATTTATCTGATAGAGGTACATATGTCTCAATTTGATCTGCAGCTTGCCACTGAGTCAATTGCACTTGTGTAGAGTTGTTAGGTGAGCTAAAGAGTTAAAAGACTGATATAGCTCTTTTCATAAAAGGGTGATATAGATCAAAAGGACTGTATCTTTCTGTATCTGGGAACTTTCTAGAAGTATTCTATCATCATGGCATTTTATGATTGTATTCAAGCTAAGGTTTAAATGATTAATTACAATTTCAGAAAATCGGTAAGAGGTTCGTCTAGATAATTATAACATTTGATTCTGAATATCTTAGTGACAAAGCATATAAATGGATAGGCATCAGGAGTCTGGCAAGGACTAGAAGACCCTCTTACAAATGTCTGGTAGATGGATATTTGACACGTACCTTCAATGCATCGGCAGTTTTCTTGTATTCGGGAACTAGGTTCTTACAGTGGCCGCACCACGGAGCGTAGAACTCGACCAACCACACTTCATTACTATCCGTGACTAGTTTGTCGAAATTACTTGGCGTCAGATCCACGACACTGGAACTCGAGTCGTACAAGGCGAAACCCGACCCCACACATAGTAAAATACCTAAAAAATCAACGTGAACATTACAGCCGGCGACAATATTTTAAACATAGCAAATTGATTTCACAGAATAATTGTGTTATTTAAACATACCCAAGAAATATGTGTGCAACATTGTGGGTTGATTTTATGCTACTTAATTTAAAAACTATAAAAACACGTATTATTTTCTAATTGAGATCGCACAAGTAATCGGCTAAACAACGAGCCGCCGAAATAAACACGTCAATTCTTTTCGCATCCCAAAGAAAGACACGATATTGTCAATGGAATTCGTGGACTCCCATTATTGGTTGATTTATTTTTGCCGCTAAAAGTTATTGCATTATTTACAATGGCAACTCTGTGATGTTGTTCAATGCGGCGCGTGCGTCAGTAAAATGACGAATAGTCGATATAATTTTATTACAAATTGCAAAATAACAATTTCATTGTTTTGATTTTTCATAGAAATCAATTGCAACTTTCAGTTCATGGAATATTACATGGGTTCGGTGTTTTTTTTATTAACCAGTTAATTTCTTAACAGTTATTTACGCGATGCGAGGTTTTAGTTTGTAATCTCAATAAACAGATAAATCATTTTGTCATAAGCCATTAATATTTATGGAGCTTTAATAAAAATATCCTGTAGTTGTTTTTCGTGTATTCAGTAAGCTTTTGTATTTGGTATGCGTACGCAAAGATGTCACTCGGCGTTTGTCATTCTATAGTTTTACTTCATCACTAGCTGATCTCAAAATACAATATCCTTACCATGAGAACCAACCTACGTTCCTTCTGGATCCCCTTGTGATTCAAGACTTCGTTAACTCTTACAAAGTATTAGACCGCCTTGACTTATAGCCCGGGCACAACCGCAAAAGGCTAGAGGAATTAGTTTATTTAATCTGTTTGAGAGGATAGACCGTGAAATAATGATATAAAACCAGGCATTCCACATTATTATTTTATTTTGCAATCATTATTCTCATTTAACACTTTACTTTGAGGCAGGTAATTCTTAACCAGTGCATCAAATTCTCTTAAGGCCTTTATTTTAATCGATGAGTAATCGTCTGGGTTCTTGCCGAGGCGCTTATAGACTTCGTACCTCGAGGCAGTTAAGCAGGCTTCAACCAAACCTTCTACCACTCTTCTGCCTTTGTAAATAAAATTTGTCGTATTTGTGAAAATCTTTAAAGTGGGGTAGGATTTGATGTTTGCTTCGGCGATGAACATTTTATGTTTCTCACCATTTACAGCTCCAACTTTGATAATGCCCTGAAATGTTATGTCCGTATTTATTTAGTTTAGTAAATATTATCTAATATAAATCGCCTATGGCCTATTTCATCAAATGTAGACGAGAACGACCATTTAGTTGTCACTGAACTATAAAATGAAGAGCCAACACGAAAAATTATCTTTTCGAGATAGCAGATACTCGGCTGCTCACTAGATATTTATAGTAATAAACTCGGGTAACAACTTAGATGAGCTTAATTAGTATTGGTTTTAATTCACGGTCAGACACACATACCTTCAATGCTTCAGCTGCAAGCTTGAAATCAGGAGCTAGTCTCTGACAGTAGCCGCACCATGGCACGTAGTATTCAACCAACCAAACCTCATCACTTTTAACGACTAGATCCTTGAAGTTAAATGGCGTGAGCTCCACCACATGCGGGTTACCGTTGTACAAGGCATACCCACACCTAAGCCCACACGAAACGAACAATATAAATCCTAAAAAATAAACTCGCTTAAATTCTAACAACCTTATATTCATACTTTATTTCCATAAAGTGCATTAACGTACCTAGAAAATAAAAGTTTGACATAGTAAGACTTGAAGATAAGCGTGTTTTAATTAAAAAAGTACGAGTTATCGGTCCAAGAGTAAACAATGCGTGAACTGAAAGTATAAACAATTTCACTAGAATAAAACTATCGGTAGGTCATTATGTTCTCGCTAAAACAAAGCTGATCTTCGCTATACCAGGTTACGGCTGTTTATGGGTCATAATGATGGGTCATGCATGGCGTGCAGGCACGTGAAATCCTCGTTACTATAATAGAACACTTTCCAGCCTCGGGGGTTTTTAGCAGTCTGCTCGCATTATCTCTGGTACATAAAATCCCAGTGCATATTCTAGGACAGTGTAAGTAAAGCCACAAATAGATTATCGGATGCGACTGATACATAAGTGCACCATCAAACACATTTAATTAGCGCGCCAGATACTTGTCCACCCATTCGACGTCACATCTGCTGCTAATTTCCATTATTTTGCCCATTTTACTATATGTAGATAATTTAGTAACCATTTAGCTCTTGGGGGCCCGATTCTGTTAAGTAAAAAATGACAAAATTGAATAGAAATTAAATCGTAATGGCAGTTTTAACCTTAGCGGGCATTCTGCTAGTAATATATTTCTTGGTTGGTCTTATATTAGTAGCAGAATATCCGATATGGTTAAAACTGCCATTACGATTCAATTTCTATTCAATTTTGCCATTATTAATTTAGGAGAATCGGGCCCCTGTTAGCCACGCCCACACACAGTAAATTACGTCCGATAGTCTGTTTCCACCTTTACACTGCACTTAACGCCCTGGGCTTTTAAGTTCTAAATAAAACTCTTGATTAAAAATATTTTATGGGCTGTTATCATAAGTATCTACTTGAGAGCGACTGAGAAGTGGTTAATTTCAGTATGTATACGCTGTTACTATATATTACTGCTTATCGAACTGCAAGCTTCATTTATATACGTTCATCTGGGGCATAGGTACATTCAAAAAATATTTAACTACGTGCAGTAAGCAAGATAATTATTTCCGAAAAGTAATTTTGTATACCTCAACCGGATTTCAAAGTAAGTGTGAATGAACCTTTTTGAGACTAAAAGTTTTAGGAATAGACTCTTGATAATTATCTGTGCCCAATAATACTCTATGGTAATAACAACATCCGTTTAAAATCTATCGATATTTTCTATTTTTCTCTCAATGTCTTTAGTATTTTGTGTCGCGCAACGAATAATCAGCAATACATACAATTTAATTTTAGGATTTAATGAGTGGTGGCAATGCGAAGGTTCTTTGTCAGTCAGTTAGTTAGAATTAAAGGTATTTGTACTTACTATTTTTATTTTGACAGGTTATGTTCGCGCGCACTGTTTATTTTTGGATTCACAGATTGGGGCAATTTAGGCGGGAAATCAGCTAACGATAGGAAGAAAAGGAACGCGTTTTGGGCTAGTGACGACTGCTGACTAGTCATCAACTCCTGATTGTTTAACATCATCTATTTTTTTTGCTGTAGGTCACGTAAGGCCCTATCACAAAATGAACACAATGAATACCAAGCCGTTTACTGTATTCGTCGAGGGAAATATTGGCAGCGGCAAAACAACATTTTTGGAACATTTTCGTAGATTTGAAGACATCACGTTATTGACGGAGCCTGTTGAAGAATGGAGGAACTTGAAGGGATGGAACCTACTGGTAAGTGGTCAACTTTATTAAACAAACTATTGGGACCTTCACTAACCTAGCCAGAATCAATAGAACCAACTACTGCTTTTTGAAACTAAATTGCTGTCATGCTTGTGTATACAAACAGGAATGTTAGTATGTCAAAGGATACAGGGTCAGTTGGATTTCACAACTCACTACATGTTACTATTTAAGTATAAGCCCTGGGTTGAGTATTACTAATGTGCACTTGTTACTCATTTATTTATTCAGAAAGTAATGAATCAACATAATACCATGTCTAGTCCGGAAAAGAATCAATACTTATCTCAAAATAATGCAGTCAGCAAAAGTTGCATCATACACAGCCAGACTGTCACCAAGAAATTGAAATCAGTTATTATAGTCCATGTACAAGATTATTATACAATTCACATTACTGACCTATATTCTGCAACTTACCTACTTAAATGATAAACAACTTTAAAAAATTGAAAAAAGCCCAAAGAAAAACATGCCCATAGAAATTCTCTATGATGACTCTATTTCCAGGACCTAATGTACAAGGAGCCATCCAAATGGGCAATGACATTTCAATCTTACGTGTCTCTCACAATGTTGGACATGCATCGCAAGCCCTCTCCTACACCAGTTAAGTTGATGGAACGTTCCCTGTATAGCGCTCGGTACTGCTTCGTAGAGCATATGATGAGGAGTGGGACATTACATCCAGCTGAGTTTGCCGTCCTGGACGAATGGTTCAGATTCATTATGAATCAAATTCATATTGATGCTGATCTTATTGGTAAGTATTTAGGTTTTATTATGGCATAAGAGAATAGTACATGTGGGAGTGGAAGAGAGATGACTAGAGAACACTATTATTAAATTAATTGTGATTTCCAGAATGTCCTTCATAGCATTGCTCTCAAGTTGTTATTGTTATGATAATACAGACAGGTTGCAACTTGCACTCAGTTGCAGTATCACTAACATTAGTCATTTTACATAAGGTTATCTAGTTATCTAGGTATGATAATGAATAACAGGCTCAATGAAAGTGGTTTGTAATTGCATGCAATGTGACCAGACACAATTGCAATAATAGATTAGAATCATAAGTGTTCCTGTTAAATGATACTAAATGGATGTATGATGTAATCCTTTTCAATTAAGTATTATTGAAAGAAAAATCAACATAAATGTAAATGAATTCACCATGATCTGAGTCAAAAAATGGTCACATTAAAGGTTAGAAAACCACAACCATCTGCTACCTACTCTAATGTCTCATTCTAATTTTGTAATGTAGGATTGTCAAACAGTATTAACCGCTGTTCCTATTATATATTTATCTGTGGTTTTTCTTCCTGGAGATAGCTGGAGATAAGGATTTGACATTATGTACTTGCTACTATGTAGTGACTATTGTCAAAATTCTATCTCTAGTAAGCAAATCAACAGATAGATAGAATATTGGTAATGGCTGTAAATGTATTACTCTGTCTTTCTCAGTATACCTGAAGACTACTCCCTCAGTAGTCTATGAGAGGATAAAGAAAAGGGCAAGGTCAGAGGAGCAGTGTGTGCCACTGTCCTACATAGAGGAACTACACAAACTACATGAAGACTGGCTTATTAATAGGGAACATGCTGAATGTCCTGCCCCTGTAAGTATTAAGCAAATATTTCCATAATTCAACTATAGTAAAATCATCTGCCTAGCCTTTACCTCACTATGTTGGGTTAGGTAAAATTACATTGTAAATACATTAGTAACATTTTTAAACTTCCACTTTAATGCATGCCAGTACAATGAGGTCATTATGAAAAGAGTATGATTAGAGTTCTTTGTACTTGGATTTGCTGAACTATATTTTTCTGATAAGAGCATAAAAGGCCTAATTGTATGTGTTGATTTTTTTCATTATATGACATGTAAAATGCTTGCACTTATGCTAATGTATATTAATCTCATTGTATATTTATTTAAATTTATAAGTGTTTATATTAATCTTAATTATTAATTTCAGGTTTTAGTGTTAGATGCTGACTTGGATCTGTCTCAAATAACAGAAGAGTACAAAAAGAGTGAGCACCAAATATTAAGAAAAGCTGTTGACGTGGTGATGAATTCACCAAATAAACTCAGCCCAAAGAAACCCATCACAACTTCTCCAATACACATAGTACCTCAAAGAAGAATATTATAATCTTAGCTACTATTTTACTTTTAAAACGATTAATTTAATTTGACTTATTTCCTTATAGTTTTTATGACCTTAGTATTTCTTAGTTTGTAAGTTTATTAATGATAGGACCACCTAAAATAATTTATTGTTGTGACAAATTGTCACAGAAGTGATTGACCTTCATTGGGTGTCTTTGCTTTAATTCAAAGGTAAACTTTGATATCCTGACCAGTGTCTAATTATTAATACTGTAATAATAATATTTTGCTTGACTTTTTAATTATGTACCTATCTATTGTTAAGGGTTTCTTTTATGTATTTTCACGCATTTATTATTTCCTTTAATTAACTGTACAATGTTAGTGAAATCACTGTATCTATGATAGGTTTTGTCAATATAAAGTATAATTTTTCTAAGTTGTGTTTTTTTATGGAGCTCAGGAGCTTTTTCTCGTTTCGGTTTACGTCCTACGAACATTTTGAATCACCGTTTATCGCTCAGTTGAAGAATTTTGGACCTGTTAAGCATAGGGTTGGCTTATGATAGATTGGCCTTATTGTGGCCTTTGGGTCCAAATACTTTCACCACTTCCACCATGGATTTCGGAATATTTCAAAGATATAATATTTTTTTACATGTTACCAGAGTTCCAGTGGTATATTAAAAATTGGTCTTGTAACACGTATATGCCGTGTATGGTCGAACATCAACGTTCAGTCTTTTACGAATGTAGAGTGTGCCTATGTAGTAATGTAGAAATAAGTTAGCAGCAAAATTGATAAAATCAATACCTAGCTTGTGGTCTTTCGTCTTTTCCCCGTGTCTGCGTGTGTTTCCTGTTCCCTGGATTTGTTTGAAAATGGTAGAATAATACTTTAGTAGCAGATTTTGTGCTGACTTTACTAGCAACACCACTTTTGCGCTTGTCAAATTTATTATTGTGTCATTGTCAGGTGTTTACTTACATGCCGAATTAAAAAATATTTAATTTAGGTCAAATTTTAAATAGACGAATTATTTAGGCATAATTTCTATTACTTTATTAAGTGCAATTGTTTATAGTTATAATTTGTAATGAGTTCTTGTTGCGGCAACGAATTAATATTTAATTCGGTCATTAGCGAAGTAGTATCCTCTAATTTGGAACAGGCATCGTATTTTATCAATATTTTGTACAATTCTGGGTTTATTGTTGGTGTTACTGTATTAATTGGCGCGGTAATATTGTGGCTGATAGTAAAATCGGTGTCAAGTTTGGATCGCGAGCGCGTTAACGCATGAAAGTAAAAGTAATGCGATTGTTTACTGTGAAGCTGTACAACACGGCGTTGTAAGGTAAGTCCTTCATTTATTTATTTCTTGTACCAGTATTGCAATTTGCTCTCAGTAAAGAACATGTTATAACAAGTAATAACAACAATGATTGGTGTAGTATAATATTATTGGAGAAGGAAGAGGTGGTTATCAGTAGTACTGAATTAGTTATGAAGCAAGCATTATGTTTATATCGCAACTTTTATAAAAAAATATTTGTCTTTTAATATTTTAGAGCCTAACACGCTAGCCAGTATAATAGGTGGATGCTATTTTAATACTTAAGAGTAATACTAATAAATACTTAGGTGCATACAGCAAAAGTACTTGTGCCAGGTGTTTATTACACATACTTTAATATTTGTTCAATTTAATGCAGAAAAATAAAAATAAAGTACATGTCTATACTTAAAATAAAAAGTTAGTTGTATATATATTTATTTTTAAGTTATTGTAAAAAGTTATTTGTAAATAAATTGATTTATGCAGAAAAATAAAAATAAAGTACATGTCTATACTTAAAATATTACATGCATGGAATTCCCATTTCATGTTACTAGTCATTATTTTTGTACAGTAAATATTACATTCTCTAAAAATAAATTTAAAAATTATATGCCCTGCATTAACATGTCTCTACACTTTAACTTTTAAAATACATAGACTAATGTGTTATTAACCTGAAGCTACCAGAGATACCATTACCATAATCCCATTTGAGTAGCCCTTTTGTAAAAGATATACAATAAGTATAATAATGATTTAAATTCTTAAAATATTTTGGGTCTCACTATATTTGCGCAAATATCTGGTAGTGAATAGTGTGAGTAATATTAAAATATATAAATAATTTCTAATTATTTTAATATTTTAGCTACCTAGCTACAAAAATATCTGATATACCTACATTTACTAAATAGGATATGATATACATATCTGATAGGTAATAAATGTAAAAAATAGGTTAGTAGGTAGGAAATTAATCTTACTGAACATTAAATTGTGCCGAGTCATGCATGCCTCAAATACTTTATGTTTTATATCATACCCTTGTATATAACTATACCTATTTATATTTATCATGATTATTCAGCATTTTTTGGGTGATTTTAAAACTTTGCACTGTACTGTAGTATGTACTGATATGATTTTTTTTCATACTTGTTTCACAAGTTTACATGAAAACTTAATTATCCTTTTTTATATCTAGAAGTAAATATTTATTATTATGAACGGCTTTAACAATGGCTTATGGGAATGTCTTAGTACTGAGGAATATATTTTCGCCGAATTGATCTCATCGTAAAGGTCAAATCCCTTTTAAATCCTGTTATTTGTTACTGTAAAGTGAACATGTATGTAAGTTTTTACCTTTCCATTGAAGAGGCAACATAAATCCACATCCAGAACAATTATAATTTGTATAATTTTATTTAAACACATGTGAAAAATAATCCTATTCAAAATTGTAGTTTAATTTTGTAACAGTCAGATATTAGAAGCTTTTCACACCTGAGTATTAAAATTAAGCTTGCTAGTATTTAAGTCCCATTAGAGACTAATTGGATACGAATCAATAGCAAGAATCCAATATATAATGGCAGTATCAAGTTGTGGCAGTTAGACTGGTTATATCAGTGAACGAAAGTGAGCGCGGCCGGTGAGCGGCGCTAGTTTAACGCACTAATATTACCTCATTCGACTCGCCCACTTTTTCACTTTCCTCTAGAACACGCAGAAAGCGTAAAGTTGTCATTTATTGAGAATTTTCGTCATTAATTATGCATGCGTTGGTTTATGTCGTATGCTTGAGATGTTTGGGCATTGAGAGCCCTTAACTTCATGGTTTGTGAGCGCGGAATTGGCTGTCGAAATTACTCTCACATTAATATGACGCGGTATAGTTAGCAAAAATCCAGCTAAGCTCCCTCAGTCTCTCGCGGAGAAATCAAGTCATTTACTTGATTTACCATAAGATATAAAGAGCTATCTCCTGAATATTTGCAGTTTCACTGGTGTTCGAAAAATATAGAGTGCATTCATCATCACACCACCACCGCTACCGTCCCATTGTACCCGAACATGCGTTCATTTCCTAGCTAATCTAACAAAATTGAACGTAATTCGCCGCTGCCATTCCTCTATTAGGAATTTAGACGTACTGGCCTGGCTCACACAGATGCTGAATAAGTACTAAGTTAATACGAAAAAACGTTTGCTCTATTAAAACAAAAAAGCATCGATAACTGATCAACAGAGTAAATTCATAAAAACTGAAATCCTCTGGATTCTTCAAATAGATTCGGCAGGACCTTCTCCCCAAAGCTATGCCTATCTTGATAGAGGGTATGATGATCAAGATATAAATCAAAAGAAAGAATTACACAATTTTTACTGCGATTTCATGTTGCTCTGCGAAGGTTGAATACCAAATGCCTAGCGAAAACGCTCAACTAGACTGAAGTAGTGATTGGGCAAGTCATTTAGCGCAACTCGTGATTTGACATATTTTTTGCTTATATGTAGAGGTTAAGGATAACAAAGTTGGCATAACATCTTCAATTAATTATTCGTGAATATTTCCCACGATCCAGAACACTGGTCGTAAGATCACTGGGAAGGGATCACACATAAACAATGCACGACCCACGAAGAGAGAGGATTCGATCACCTTGGTAGTTTTACAAACAACATCAATAATTATATTGTGGAGACTGCAAGGTAGTCGTGATTACTTACGATTTATTATGTGCGAGCCAAAAGTGTAAGGTGAGTATGTTAGGGTTTTGGAATATACAATAAGCAAATCCGCTCTAAATTAAAAATAGTTCGCTCAATGTAGAGTCACCAAGATAGCAAGAAATGTATCTCGTCCCAGAAAAATGCTAGTTATTTATTAAACTCGCGAAAAAAATATTCGAAAAAATATCCCAAATTCAGATTGAGGCAACGAAGTGATAACATTCTAAAAGTATTGGTAACAACTCGATAGGATTTTTGTTAGCATCTCAACAACAAATAAATAAATGTCTCGATCTGTCCACTCTGAATCTGGCTAAAGCAGACAGTAGCTGCCTGAAACCGGGGTTAGGATCAGACCCATTAACCGAGCAACGATCTAAATGGTAAACTGATGTAAAATATCTTTCTATTTATCTCTAGACATGCCGCTAGATAGGGGTCTTCTGTCTTCTAATTAGTAACATTGTTCGCACTAGATATGTATTGCAAATCACGAGGACGTTGCATGTCTAGTTCGATCCTTCCTTTGACATTGCCCTCGTCGACATAGCCACAGGTTGGTAGAACCACTTCTACCAATCAACGACAATATGGCCGATTGAACACAAAGACAATCTCTCACGAAGGGTGATCAATTCGTCATTTACAATTTGTATAATGTCAATTTATCTCAATCAAGTTTTGTGTCCGGAGACTAAATCATTTGACGGACGTTGCATTTGTTACTATTCGGTTATTGTTTCGTGGTTTCGCCTAATTTGGGTGTTTCGAAGCTTCTAGAAAATACTTTGTTATGTCTCGATTTGAGACACAGTCAATCGCTTGTTCAATTTATTGCATAAGAAAAAAATAACGTGGCTCATAGGCTCCTTACTTCTGAATACTGGGACGTACCCAAAAGAGTAGAGCAATTAGGTTTTTCTTACGAACTCACTGATAGCTCGGGAGGTATGAAATAAATTATTTTTTTCTCCAGAAACAGTAAACAAAGTCACTTCGATAGCCGTGTCAATAACACGATATTTAATACAATGCTACTCGATTCTCAGAAGACTACCTAATGAATTTGTTGTTCTTAGACAGAGAATTGAGGAAAACCACCTATAAAGGTCTTCGGGTCTTCTCATAAATCAAAATGTCAGTCTCCTGGTATCTTTAATTGCAACATAAAGGCTATAATTTCATTATTATCTGCTGCAGCCTGTCATATTCAGAAGTAAAAAATCGATGATTCAATTAGGTAGGTATCTTTAGTTGGGTATTTTTTATCTATGTGTGTTAAATTTTATCGGTATAAATGCACTCTGTAGTCTGTAGCTATTTTGATTAGGTGTTTGTATTGGGCAGCTACGATTACTTGACGATTCCTTTATAAAACCGAAATTATCTTTTTTATCGGTGCTTTAAGCATCTTTGAATATTTCCGCAGCAATGTGTAATTTTAAGAAAATTAATTTACTGAATAAACTGATCCATGATGTGCTAGAATTTACTGAACGATAACGTCGTGGCCATGTTGGAAATAATTTTGGAGAAGTTCCTTCCACGGGAGTCTTTTTGCATATGATTTCAGATTTGATTTTTGTATCCATAAGTTTGGTAACGCATTACTTGTGATCCTCAACACACTGATATACACAAGAAATACTTTAAAAAGTTATCTTGTGAAAGAGCATTTCGTTTGGAACTGTGTTTAAAATTCCGTGGGAGATAGTAGATTTTGTTATTTTTGTTTATTTATCACTACTCCTTCAAAATCCTCGTTCACTATTTAGAAGTCCTTCCAAATTGCTTTTTAATGTTGTTTGCTATTAACGTTTTGTATTGTACAACAAGCAGGCAGGCAGGTTTTGAAATGAGCTGTCGACCACATGAGGACATTTTTTCCCCATCGAAAGTCAAACACACTTTTTTTGGAAGAAGGACGTCTGAGAGGTGTTTTTGTAAAAAAAAGGAACAATCATTGTGAGCACTTTCAACATGCCCATAACCAGTTTTTTGATCCAGTTTAGGCTCGAGATAAAAAGTTCAAAGTGACGAGGAAAATATGCTGTCCTAAAACGGGCGCATTTTATTGAAGAAAGAATTGAAAGTATTTTTTTTGTAAAAAACGTGTTCGGAGTTTGCACATGTCTATCTATAAAAAACTGTGAATCTTTTCACAAAGTAAAAATAAAACATTGATCATCACCAAAACGATTAGTTGCAAAATTGTAACACGCGTTTTATCTACGTTCACATACCATAAATTTAAACAATTCTCATGATGATAAGCAGGCTTTTGGCTTAACTGAATTATGAAATATCGTTGATAATTGCCCAATCAAAGAAATAATCTTTAATACCTCGATAGAATTACACAAACCGTCTAATCTGGAATTCTACATATGCCTACGTCATGCAATGATGATAGTGCATCTAAAGTCCATGATTCTGGAAAATGTCAACAAAAATCAAGTGTCTTGCCATTATGGTTGTTTTCCAGTCAGGTGTCGAAAATTAAAGAGTTCTTAATAGGGGAATTCTCACTAGCGTCAGCACTGCTTTACAATTCTAAAGAAACGCACCCTCCCTCCACTAAAAATACTTTTTACTATGTAAATCTTATACAATGTTTGCTCTTTCCTAATCTTTAACATGAAAACGGATTAAAAAGTCAAATAGCCTCCTATTTGACTTTAACCACGTGATCTGAAAGAACACATTTGTTTCACGCCAAAGAAAATAACAAATTAACTTTATGAAATGGAAATGGATTTCTTGTGAAAAACGAACGGGAAAAAGTGAATGAAGATGTATGTAGATACCCTTTTACCGTTTAATATTTACCGTGTGCTAGATCTTATTGATCGTCGCTTGTTTTTGTGAAATTCAAGATTTGTGCTCCGACCTATAACGGTAAAGCTTTCCATCTATACTTGAAAAATTATTTTACTGTTGGAACGCTACACTCTTCTCGAGTTACATAAGCTATATTTTATCCCAGTACGGGCAGTACCTAGTTTCCAAGAGAAGCGGGTGAAACCGCGGGAAAACGGCTACTTATACATAAGTAATTTGCATGATCCCAATTTATTCCGTGAAAAATTGTAGTTATTTTTGACTGGTGACTAAGTGCTTTTAGTAATTAAGTTTCAATTTGGGAATGAAGAATAGTTATTTAAACTAGAATGGCACCGCTATGACAAAAACATATCGATTAGCGTGACTATCTTCGTAAACGATAATATTCCTGGTTATCTGCATTCCATGCTTTCCTGGGAACAATTTTTTGCTGCTGCCGTGACTACTAAAATCTATTGATCTAATGGTCCTCGCATGTTCGTACTGATAAATGGAACATCCGGCTAGACTGGGGTTGCAAGTCCTGCTTTCAACGTTGCTGCCTTATCATTTTACCATTAGGCATGGCCGCTATGAAAAATTTAAAGCAAAAAATGTTTGGGCTGTATCATCCACGAAATATGATAGTGATGTAAAAAATGGCACTTTGAATCAGGGATTCGAAATGCCTTTTAAGGAATTCTAGAGGGAGCGGTTTTTTGGGGACTCTCTGATTGATACTTTGCGATTTACTTTTCTATTGCGATTGCTAATTCTAATATTACACTTATTCAGGAAAGGAATACAAAACGATACCGTTGAGTTTTGGTCGCTATTACCAGCTTTAAAAGTTTATAACTCCTACTCCTGTAGTTGGCGGCAAACATATGTAATTTTAAATAAGTACATGGCTATAAAGGATCGTTGCTAAACGGAATATAAAAGATATTGATCTTAATTACCTAGTTCTGCTAGCTAACAAGTGTTGATGTAGGTCGGTGAGCATTGCACCAAGTGCTCAGGAATTTCTATAAATGTACATACTTAATTGATTGACTAGGAACTTTGACGCTAATCTCCCATTGGTTCTACAACGGGATATTATCATTGTAGTGAAAGTTGTGAGACGACTGTAGGATACACTAAGACTTCTTCTTCTTCTGGTATCCACTACTGGAGCGACATTATTTCTATTGTGTGATAAGCGAAATAGATCTTCAATACTTGTTCACTATTGGATGCTCCACGATGTCTTGCGTCTTTCAACTTATCTTACTCTTTATTTTCTCTATTAGATGCAATTCTTTGTATATATTTTCTTAGCACATGACCAAAATAGGCAAAATCACTACCAAAACCTCCCAAATTATAATGAGCAGTAGTTTATTTTAACACGGAACTATGTGTGCAGGCATAGTGGCCTCCCCTATTTTAAATTCTCATAATCCTAAGGGACTGCAATCCGACACGATTGCGGAGAAATCAGGCGCAGGACCGACAGCTTTACGTGCTCTCCAAACTACGGTAGCCGACGGTACGGTTTTTAGTATAAAGAGCATGCTTTTGATTCTTTCACATGTATTATTATCACAGTTATATTTCAATTTAATAGCTTATAATCATCAGATCTGTCTAGATATGAAAGATAAATAGGTAATACTCAGTATAATCCTTTTATCTTTTTTATACTATTTAGGTAGCGTGTTCGAATTAGTATTCTTAAAATCGACTAATTGATTCGCAATCGTTTAACACGCCTTTGGCTGGGATTCTGAAAATTTGAATTAGACCATTCACGATTCATCGTAGTTAATTATCGAGATCTAGCTAGCTACCTAATAATTGTAATCGAGTTGAATCGATTCATTTGCCTTGTTTCGTGTGGATTTAAAGAATTATGCTTTTGGTATGCGGTTGCGATTATGCGTGAATAAAGTTGGAATGCCTGGTTACTTATTTGAGTCTTGAACGTAAATGAGACTAATTGCTATTAGTAATGCGGCAGGCGAATTAATTTATTCAAAGAGGCTCTACGCTGTTTTATGGTTCTTTTTTGTAGAAGAATTATTTGTTCTTGTAATGATTTGTGTTCATTAAAGCAAGTGTCTTTAATGAAGGTTTTAATAATTGTGGTGGCTGAAGAAGGTAAAAATTTACGTCAGTGTTTTTTATGAATTGGTATATTGTTCTCGCCCCTATCATGAACATTTGTCTGGCTTTATTCTCGCTTCTAGGAGAATTAGAAAAAGTAAGGGTGTTATAATGGATGTTATGGATTTTAAGTGGTAGGCACTGGGCTCAATGGCTTACGATAGAAGAAAAAAGTAAAAAAAATATTGTTCGGTCTTTGTACTCAGCCGAACATTATAATCCTCGAAAAAATAATGACGACATGACATCTATGTTTCATCTGTTATTTACGTATGTAAAAAAAGTTGAATTATATTTTTTTGCGCAACTAAGTCATCAACATATTTTTTTAACTAAAGGGTTATTTTTTTTCTGGAGACATACAATTTGTTCTTTCTCTGGAGATATGTTTCTACATCGACTAAATCAATAAAAAGCAGGAAGGCAATTTTCATGTGGGCGTTTATTTTGAAGATACCAATGGTGTACCAATCCAAGCAGAAAGATGATTACCTACATTCACACAGGTACAAGAAAGCTAATCTTCGATACATTTCTTTTACATCGGCAACGGCATAACACATACAGCTGCTGTGTGCTGATGATGATGTAGAGGTTAGAGATGTAGAGAGGAGTAGAGGTCCACGTGATGTATCAGGGCCCCTCAAATAACATGACCAGATTGATATAACTGTTTATGTAACTATATCATCTGCTTTATATTCCACATTAATATTAACAGTGGACAGAGACTGCGTCATATTACAAGCTATTTAACTAACAGAACTACCTGATTGCATGAACATGAATTTCATGGGGTACATATTAAAATTCAACGTTCATGTTATATTGATTTGTCCCGCTCTCAAATGTTAAAGAGTGCAGCAATCCATATGTATGTACGGTTTGAGCAAAAACTTGTTTTTCTCATGGTGAATTTTGACACTGATTTGTTTCTTTTAATGTCAAGTATAAGCAGGCATTTCCTGTAGTCGATTTTACTTCATTTTGGGGCCACCAGAAATGCTTTATTCAATACTGAGGATAAATCCTCAGTATTGAATAAAGCAAGCAAGTCATAATCAATCCAATTTCTGAAATACTTTTCCTTCTTATCAAGCCGTCAATACAACATGAAGTAACTCCCACAACAAATATAAAGGAAAACCAAATACACGACTGCGGCCGTACAAAACAGGTACATACCTTATATCTAGGACTAAAGTAAGATACAGAGCAAAAAGTGGTTTACTAGCAGCTCCGCAGTTTGTAAGCTCCGGTTACATTGCCATAACTTTAGTGCAGGCCGACTCTAGCACCTTTAATTCTATTTACAGCCGGTTATCGTGTGAAATAAAAGGTATTTTTAAATTACTATTGCGTGTGGAATAGCCTTTAAAATTAGGATCAGCTACCGGTTATAAATATGGTCTTATGAACTGCAAGCCCAAGGAATTTACTTGATTAATTTCTTTTTTGCCGATCCAGCTATTTCGAGCTTAACGCTTAAATTAATTGATATCGAACTGTCTGGTATGAACAGCCGCCTACTTCATGTTTTTTTACTTGAACGCTCGTTTAATAGAGGAGTGAATGAGGCCCAAGATTTTGTCGACTCATTCTACTCTTAACTTGGGTAGAATACAGTCGGCTTCGGAAAATTACCGTATACACGCATTGTGACGAATCCTGATTTCAAAAGTTCCTGTTTTTATCAAGTCGAAGTTTATAACTTTATCTGTGACGAATGTCTCAACACGAAATACTGCTGATGAGACGTCTACACGCCTCCAGTATTTGACAATAAGAATTCTATTTTTAGAACATCAATACTGTTGGTATACAAAAGGTCATCCGTATCGATAACAACATTTGTTTTGGGCCGACCGGCAGTGAAGGTAGAAATTCCGGAGTCCGAAGGTAAAAGTTTGAAGAGCAATCAGTTGTCGGAGTCGGAACTCGGCATGCATCAAACGCTCACCGGAGGAGCAGAATAGAGTGACGTAAGTGAGCGGTGTGTATTCGGCCAGGCTTTTCGGCGGGGCCCCCACCATTACGTTTTGTTTACAAGAGCGACGCCTCAGCGCCGGCACTCGCAGCCGGTCAGCACGCGGGACGCGACGCTCGCGACGCTACAACACTACCGCTAATAACCTCCTTACTAACCATTGATAAGTGATGCCCCCCAAGTGTTGAGGCCCCCGAGGACACACTACCGGTTCCGAAGTCATCGCAGAAAAAACTGGAGCTATTATAAACTATTCGGTTCACATTAGATCATATCCGCGAAATTGACGTGTAACCAGTGTGTGCTAAGGACCTGCATATCGCCGAAAATTATCGTAAGTGTCATATTGCCAATTTTATTTTGTATGCCAAACCAGTTTCTGTTTTTGCGAATTTTGTTACAAAACTTATGCAAATTGCGTTTCAAAACTTAATAGTCATTATCAAGAGTCGGTTTGCTTGATCTATTTGCTCGTAGATCGTTTTTGTTACGTCTCTTAATTTAGGAACCAGCATCATGTACGTGAAGGTCGTAATTTTTATGTCACTTACGTTCCTTTTCGAAAACGAAAACCGGTTGGGATCTTTTTTTAAGCTGGTGTAATAAAATTAACATATCAGTGGCAGGGATCGGTGCACGTGTGGCACACAGGTACATTTGGTTTAAATTTAGGGGACCCTGTTGCACCATAACACTCTTTCGAAGTTTTAAAGAATCATTGACTGGAGATTTTTTGTACAGAAACGTGGCGAATGTTTAAAATTAAAAGTTTGGCAAGAGTCGTTTATTTACCTATGCTCAGTATCACTGCATATCTCCCCTCGCCGGGTTTCGCCATTTGTTTACATACTAGAATTTGATCTAACGAAACACTTATTTACTCGCGGAGATAAGGGAGGATATCAGTCACTGAAAATTATTTAACTGTTCAAGGCTCTATGTCTGTACAAATCTATTATGTCTTTAGTCTTAGTGGTTGTTCACCCGTAATAGCCGCAATTTGGGTATTACCAAACCACTTTTGATGCAGCTAGGCGACTTGCATGAACGTGCAGCTTTTGAGGTCCACAGACGAAATAATAATCACTATCTATGGACCCCTATAGTGCTATAGACTACAATAGACAAACAGAAGCGGCATTTATAATATCTTTTGATAGTGAATTAAGTTTAATAATGGTGCTGTCATCATCATCACAATGGATAAAGAAACAGATTAATGAACATATGCTAGGGGCAGAAATATTAAAGTACATAAAAAATCGTTTTTGAATACATTGTAATATCAAAGTGGAAACCAGCAGTTAAATATCGTTATAATACTCGTTACCTATAGGCAGTTTGCATAAATATCTTATAATAATGAAACTAATTTGTGTTAATGAATGAAACTGGCTCACTGGTTTAATTTCTTAACGTTTTAATATTATGGTATATAATAAAGGCATTAACTAGTTTGAAATAAAAAACAAACTGTTTTAAACGACAGTAACGAAGTATGTGTATGAGCGATATATTTATTACATTTTATGCGATTATCGACATTAATGAACATTAATTCAATTAGAAATACATCAACACAAAATACCACTCTAACATATTGAAAAAGAAGTTACCACAATCAACAATGTTAAGTTACCAAAAGGATATCTTACAAGCGCTGTGACCGCAACGATCAATAACAGCTCTGTTTAACCAACATTAACTTTGGAAACCTTAAAAGTTCCCAAAATAAATGTAAAGCCTGCTTACGATGTTACGGAAACAGAACATGATAAAACCTTTCATACAGCTATCGGTAAAGAAAATGACAATAATGCATCTTTTGATCTTTTATGAGTACCAGGAAATGTAGTATATGAAACAAAAACTTTAGAGTTCGACATTGATGATAGCTCAACAGGTTTCAATGAGCGAACGATTTTGTACGTTCTCTAGTGAAATGCCCTCAATTTGTCCTATGAGTAGATTCTCGTCTGGGAGACTGTTCAGGCTATAATTGTAATGTAACCACCCTCTTCCTAGCGACCTCCAGACGTTTGACCTCAAGGCTCGCCTCTCAATTGTTGTTATACAATAATATTCGTCATGTATCGATTTGAGAAAGCCATTATTAGAATAATTTTGCATTGATTTCTACAGAATGTTCATTGGTTTTTAATTTTTATCTTTTGGCGTTCGCTGTGGTTGTTTGACATTCGAATATGGAAATATAAGAATCATCTTTGCATCGCGTTCTACGGTAGCAAAAGCTTTTGCGCGTTAGGTCTTAGACATCCGGCTATCGAAGGCTTGATTTTCGTATTGACTTGTGTAAATCTAAAAATAATATATTATGTAGACTAATCTTGATACACATTTCGTAATAGGTAGAGCAAAGTTGAACAGCATTATTTAAGATTAAGATCATAATGGTGGCAATTGCTGCTGCTTGTGTCAACTTTAAAATAATCCTTCAAAAAATAATATCTTTATCTATTTTTTTCTCTGAGAAAAGTTGGAGTAACACCGACATGCATATAACTTGCACTTTAAACAATGTTAGTCCTACATCACAATAATTTAGCTACTTTTCCCAGAGGCGAGAAAATGACAAATCTTTACACAATGCATCATTGCTTTTTTCAGTTTACCTTCGTTGCATACTTCTAATCTGGAAGTTATGATTCACTCCGCAATGCACAGTTTGTTTTGGAGACTTGCGTATGCGCATGTGTCCTATTTGATGGTGATATTTTTATCTCAGCTCTTTCCTTGGCCCTTTTACAAGTCAGTCCTCCTGTTTGTCAATCTGTACCGTCGTTTCTCGGCAGTAAACAACTTCGTTCTCATATATCATCGGAGGTTTGTTTTAATCGATTGATGTTCTCAAAGTGATAAACACAGATGAAAGTGAAGACGGTATAATCAAGCAATAATCGACAATGATTAAGTTCTGAGGTAGTTAATTGAATAATAACGATAAGATAATCCTCATTAAAACAGATTTGATTCTTGCTATTGCCAGTGTTATGACCTATGTAATCATCGACAAGGCTATGAATACGGGTGGGCTTTAAATGGTTCACTTCTCCGTAATTCAGTAAGTGGTTACGAAGATAACTCGGCCGTTATCGTTCGATGACCGGCCGCCACTCCGGATCGGTTAACTGATAACTCGTTTTAAGTAATATCAAAACACTAATAACTAGCGGGTGTAAACGAATCGATAGATAAGTTGTTATGAAACGTTTATTTTGCAACGGTTCAGACATAATGGCTTGACGTTATAATATGCTACATTTAATTGGAGTTACGTTATCATAGTTTTTAACTTTAAAATATTCGTACGATAATCCGGTTTTATTAGTCGGTCGGAGAAAATTTCTAAATCATATCTATTATGGACTTTGTTCTTAATTTATTTATTAATATTTCCTAATTTCATGATTTAAAATCAATGAATTAAGGAAAGATGAAAGTTTCTGATGTCGTCATGGGTTTTTCCAGCCGCGTCGATTCTTACGATCAAGAATAAATAGGTACACGTTGTCCAATCGAATCGAAAGTACATAAATCTTAAAACATCTACTTGCAAGGCTCTAATTCAATAATCTGGGTTACGAGTTCCACTTTGTACGAATAGATGAAAGTAATTAAGCGTTTTCGCTTTCGTCTAACCAGTTCTGGCGCACTGTCGCTGCCTTGTTCACATCATTTTCCTCGTTCATTGGGATTACAATAAAGATTTTATGTATTTACCTTCCATAATAGTTTTTGATTCTAGGATAAGCTTTATGGATTCTGCGTATTGTAACGTAACTTTTTTGCCTTGACACCGCCTCCGGCTATCGCCAAATATAGATCGAGAGACTTGCATATAAGCCTCTTCTAGTAATTAATGGATTCTGAAGCAAAAGGATATTAAAAACCATTTTGTTTCTATAATTCAAGCTTTATTTCTTAGCAAAATACTCCTAAAGTTATTTATATCACTCTTCTTTCCGCTACATAAAGTTTTTGATGATGCATAAATTAGAAAAATGCGTCACCTCCAGCAAACACGGTAAGACGCTATTTGTTAGACACTGAATAATGTTTTACATCTACTTCTGCGTGTAAGCTTCTCAGCTAAATATTATTTATTTAAATAGCTGTTTTATGTACTGAGGTAGGTAATATAGTATTTTAGAATGTGGTAACATAGAATACACCGGTGGTCGAAGAAAACCGATCTTTTCATACCGAAAGTAAAAGTTTACTTTCGGCATCTCCACCAGATGAAAGTGATTCAAGTGACTAGTTTGTATTAGTTTCGCTCTCCAACGCTTTGTCTGCTATTCTTCTTAACCATTGTAAGGTTTAAACCAATAGCTTATTCAGTCTCATGGCAGTGGCAGATTCGTTTGCAAAAAGCAGAGCTACAATATATCCCTCCTTACTTGTTGTGATTCCTCACATAGTCTTACGATAGTTTGTATTCTTATCCGTTCTCTAAACCGAAATAAATTTTCATCAATTGCTTTGTGTGCAAAAAAGCGAAATTTAACCAAATGTGATTGCGTAGCTCGCGGAGAAAGTCGCACTATATGGCAAGCGCGTGCGTCCGACGGATTTACGTGCCGGTGACGTGCGTGTTGCGAAAATTTGTTCGGAAAAATTTGCAAAAGCCGATAACGCATAGGGGAGTGTCTATTAGCACTTAGCCGTGACGTCAATGGAGGACGAATAAAAATGAATGAATTAAGCACGCAAACTGTACTTACTCGATTCTTTGGTGCTCTACATCGAACGGCTATGTATGTCAAGTGTTACGCAAACTCGATTCGCTAAACTACGTACCCGTTAAAATTTTGAGGCCGTGCACAATCCACCCAGCTTTAAGCTCCATACCCATTCATTGAAAGAGAAATTGGTGTCATCACTGAACCCATACACTGAGCCGCTGGACCGTACGCCCGGTGTCGAAGTAAAAGTGTTCCAAAATTTTACGTCGCGAAATTACATTGCGATTTCGCCGTAACGAGGTCACTGATGTGGGTCGAGTAACAGCTATCTGTTAGAATTGATATTTTTTTGTTTGTTACATTTAGCATCCGGTAGTCAAGGCGCGGTTCACGGCCACCAAAATGTTAGACTTGGGCCGCGATTATGGCTCGCACAATTCTGAGTATCACGATTAGACGTAATTGGTGTATTGTGTGAACGCCATTACGATCGTTTTTGTGTGTTACAATTTTTTAATGCGCAATAAAATCAGGTTGGTCCAACATCTAGTTTTACTTGACAGCAACGAATGTTAAAAAGACATCTACGAATGAATGACGTAGTCAACACGAGAGAATAGCAATATCGAGTAGTTCTACGAGTTTTCTTGTTTAATTTTGGATCAATTTGAATTGATGAACCATTTTGATTTGAATACTAATTGTTATGCTCTGTTCTATCGTGCTAAATAATATTATTATGAAATGATGATAAATTTTGGAGCGATTCAGTTTAATCTTCCTTAAGACTAAGGAAAATCGCTATGTAACTTTTCAATACTATTCGAAAAGGTTACGAGATCTTACGATTAGCGAAAATACAGGCTTGTGAAATTTTATACAGAATTAGCATAACTTAGCAATATCTTGGATACCAAACACTGAGAAGAAATTACTACGGCACGACTCCGTCTAGGTTTTCTATCTGTCAGTTTCCTGTTTATCCATGTCTTCTTTACTGGCTTCGTGAAGCTTGTTCTTCAAAATGGCTCGACGTAGACTTTATCAATTTATATTGGCAATTCACGCCTCACTTATTACTGTGCCGCTACTGATATACCTATACATTATACTGAGTTAAATTGTTAATGTCGATAAAAAGTTGGCAAATCCATGTGATAATAGACGCTTTTATGTCTGGTCCCACAACAAGAATTTTAATTGTGTTGGATGACCAAGCCCTGAGACCGTGTCACCATATGTTTATTTACTTTAATTAATCTTATTTTTCTTTTTACGCATAAGTTGTTTTAAAGGTGCACTTTTCGGTCCGTTAATTAAGAAGATATCGTTGGAGTTGTAACCTGTAGGCGTGGGATAACGACCTGTCACATATGTGGACGATTATCTTTGTCTACTTCTTATTCTGATCTCCTATTCATGAAAAATCATTCCCTTTTCTCGTATCAAGTACTTCCTATATAAACCCTTTAAAAATTTCCTGGTATTGAAATTGATAAATGTTTCTTATTGTAAATATAAAAAGCCCATCGTAAGTTTCTTTCTCAATGTTTTGACAATTGCTCTATTTCAATAAGTTTATTACTGCATTAATTACTTTCTTCTGAGAAATGGAGTTATCTTTATGACATCAATAAAAAATCATTGCTGTGTTTTTGTCCTTGTGTTTTTCCCTGATGATACATTCTATTTGCTTAAATTCGTCTTCGTAGTTAACACCGTTATGTGAACTACAGGGTCTATTTTCCTTTTATTTGTTTTATACATACGCTTCTAAATTCTTCAAAACTATTGAAGGTCTGACTTATGTTCCACGTGTATCTTTTTTCTTATTAATTAGTTATCAAAAATATGCAAAACACGCAGTTGTTGATCTTGGCTTTCAAAATTTGGTTTGGGTTCATCACCTCTGACTTAGACCCTTAGATAACCTAACAGCGCGTGATACGCACATAAATTGTTTTTATTATTTGTTGATAGTTACATAATGAACATTAGAATTTTTAATCGCTTTGTTTTTTCTCTTATTTTCCGTAACTGTAATGATAGCAGAGTTCAACACATTATCGTTGTGAGTTACATTGAAGTCCTCTTGGCCGTAATAGTGGCAATTCATTTAATGCATCGCACGGGGTATAAAGATTGCAACATTGCACAACGTTGACAGCTTGTTAGTATTGCCAGCAAATATAGAACTCGGACTTTATCGGTTTAGTTTTTGTAAGTTGTGAGAGAACATTCACTCTACGGCCTTAAGTTGAAGTTCTATCTAATCAGGTTATATCAAATTAAAACATACCTGATTATTTTACCGTTCCTTTTGATTCAATAAAACTTTTAGTTCAAATGATGATTGAGTGAATGATTATTATTTAAAATATATATATATATTTCAGTGGTTTAACAAATTCTGAAAACTTCCCAAATAAAAAACGGTTCAACAAACTGAAAACCAGCTTCAAGAGAACATTTACAATTTACCTTGTAAATGTTCACGCAAGTTAGTTTCCAAGTACTTCGTGGACTGTAAATTGTAATCTTTCATGACCATACAGGGATTACAAACGCCGTGTTACGAATGTTTACTGGTGTAATCCATTTACCATTTTATCTCGCTTCGAGAATAACCAGAGTAGAGTAAAGAAAGATTGATGTTCTGTGCCAAAAACAAAGAGGCATAAAAATTACACGAGAAGTGACTATTGTAAATTCTGAAATACTATTGGTAATAAATTCTACTAAACAGCTGTGTTATACGCATGTTCTAAAACTATGGAATGACGTCCGTACAGTGCGTGCTTAAATTAAAATTTATTGTTGATACAGCATGCGTTTAGGTCAAGACCTCAATTTCGTACCTAAGTACTTTTGCATGGCAACAGCAACACGACTCAAAACTTAATAGAAAACTGCTAGTGTTTCAAAACATGTAAATGTTAACAGCCGATAACTTTGAGCATATTCAGGTAAACACAGAAGTACTTGTAGCAAAAGTAATTTCGCATATTTTTGTAGAGGTCCGAATATAGTACCTTGTGGCATTCTTGAAGACAGTTTTGATAAAGTGCTTGCTATTTCCCCTTGTGGTAATTTTCTTTGTAGCAGTATTTTGTGGAGATTAACATAGAGTTGTTAAAGGATGTTTAAGCTATTTATACAATGTACCAGGAATATACAAGAACTTGCTCATAACTTCAACTGGAATACAATGTCTTCTTAAGATTGAGCACGTTTTCACATTTACGTCTTTATTTATGTTGTTGCAGTAAGAACTTCTGGATTTGTAAGGCATGATTCAAAACATTAAAAAGCCGAACATGGAACGAATAAAGCATTTGGCCAAAAATTACTTCTGTAGTTACTTAAGAATGTTTGTCATGAAGGTTTACTCATCATCATTTACACGCATACGTAAAGAATAGCCTATTATTATCTATATACGTGTGCTCAAGGTCGTGTCTAAAACGTTTGTGGTTGCAGTGTAGATGTTTGTATGTTTTTGTGCCCGTCATGTGTACTCTTCGTGTCGGAAGTGGTCTTCGCTACGGTAAGGGCAAAAAGTAAAACCACCTTCTTTGTTTACTTTTTCCAGTAATGTTTGAATGTTCGTAGGGATTTAATACGCAGCTTGCCTTACGTTAAGAGGCAGTTGGTCTTTATGAGTATTATTTATTGTAAGTACATGCCTCTTATCCTTGCGCTCTTTGCCCTTAACAGATGAGTTGAATATCAAATGAATGTACTAGACTGATAGCAATAGACTGATAGAGAAGACGTGTTTCTATTTGTGTATTTTTTTTTATTAGCTATAAATGAGTCTTGATGGAGATTTTCAGAGAGAGATTGTACATTTTTCTAGCCAGTGATAAGATCGGGGAGTTCTATTTTGTTTGATTACACATGAAGAAAACAGTGAATCATTTCACATTGCCGGTGTGGCATTAGTTTGGCTTATGTCACTTCGATCTGTTGATAACTTTGCTGACTCCTATTCTAATGAGGACGCACCTAAATCCTAAGTTCAAAGGAATTATAACTAATTTATGTGGCTAGACCTAATTACTCATGCCCTCAATATTTAATGAGTGCAAATATTATTGCTAGTAAATAAACAAATCATGTTGCAATATCAGTGGCCTATTAAAACAATGTTGGATTCTAATCGTTTGACCTACTTTAAGGGTGGAGGAAGGAAAATACATAAACTTGCTCTGAAATAGAGCCAGAACAAAATTTATGTTCCGTTTACCGCAAGCAGTACAGGTATAATGACATTTCGCAAATAAAAGTCTTATCAGTAATTTATCTTCGATTACTAGGATACAAGATAAAATCATTCATGATATGTCGTCAAATCTACTTTATTTCAGTCGCTATCTCTAAAGATAAAGAAAGTAAAGAACATCGTGACCTAGTACCTTCATTAAATATTATGTGTGTTTATTAAAATATGCCATCCAGAGTTTCTTCTGCGGTTTGTGTGCAGAGCTGGTTGTTTAAAAAGTGGTGTGTCCAGATTTCACCATGCGAATTCAAAAGTGCGTTGTATGCAAATTGTCGATAAGTACACGCCAATGCGGAGGCGTTTCTTTTGCAATGACATTTTTATCACCCCGCCCAATGCATTCGTGCTGTATCACTTTCACCGAACCTTTTACTTTGATATCATCGATACTTTTTATTTTAATCCATTGTGCGATTAAGATGAAATTGTTGTGCAATAACATGCTAATAACGTCATCATCTCAAAATTGTTCAATGTCAACCTGACTAGCAACGAGTTTGTACCGTAATTGGTAATTATTTGTTTTCGTTTAATCATTAATAATACCGGCAGATTAAAATTAACTGAGATACGTATATGTTTTAATTTATTGCTGACAATTTAATATCTTGTAAATCCGACGTGAAGGATCATACTACTCAAATATATTTGTTTTGTGCTAATCCTACGATTCCGTAAGAGTCGTTTTAGTAAGCAGTCATTTTGTCATTTCTTATAAAAGTACTTGCGATTTGAAGGTCTTGAATGAATGTTTGTGTTTAATTTAGCGTCCGAGTGCATTAACCTTCTTCGAGTACACCCTTGCCTCATCTATAATCTACTCGATGTCTGAATTGATTTTGCCTTCAAATGTGACATCTGTTTCATCACAGCTGATGCTTGTTAAATGATTACAGGGTAGCGTTTCGTTTCTTCATTTACACGTTCCACTTTGTTCAATAAGCGGAGGTGAGTAGTGTCAAATTGGTGATACTAGTGATTCGTCGGCAGCGACCTTGCCCGATACACTCATTCGCATCGAGCACGCAGTTGCTCGGCAAAGTGCGTTACGCAGATGATTTCTGCTTTGAATTCATATAGTTTTACGTTCGCATATTTGTCACCACTTAAAAAGTTATTGGCTACATGATTGTTACAGCAGCATTGTGTCGGTACGATCTTTGTTCAGTAAAATCTCAGCTGAATAGCAATGATCAAAGTGGAGTACTTCTTCACACTAAAGTGTACAGTTTATTGAGGTGTTTATCCTCGTGTAGAGGCTATTCATATTCTACGGTCGATTAGCGAGCCTCTTGACCGCCATGCTACCTGCGATGGCTTTGGCACGGAGCGCCGACTATGAGATCAACAATGTCAAGGCACGGTTATGTTATGTCAGTGTTGCGCAACCCGCTACTAAGGTACAACACAACCTTTATTTAACTAGAAGCTCAATGTTCACAAAATATCTCTGAAATACAGCCCTATCACATTTTTTGTCGCCGATCCAAAGTGTGGTGCAATTGCGTGCAATTATACATTACAATTGCAAATGGTCTGTTTTGAAGTAAGCGGTCATGAGTGTCGTTGGAACTTTTTCTCCATTGCATCCCGATTTGTTCTTGTCGTTGATCGTTACATATTAATCTTTTTCCACGAAACCCCATGTTTTTGTAATACTTGTACCTACTTGAAAAGGGACTGGTGCGATTTATAATGTTGCTGGTGAATGTATTTTACACAATTTAAAATATTTACCGTGAGCATCCAACGTTTTTATTAATGTGTGACGTATTAATATAATTTTCAACACCTCCAACGATGCTACCACATTTGTGTCACGACTCCGCGAGTCTATTGTGGCTTAGAATTTTGAAGTGGTGCTTATAATTATGAACATTGCGATTGTATGTAAATGTTTTATTAAAAACGAAGTGGTAAAGGTCGGCGGGCGCGTCCATTATGTCGAGCGCGTGGAGGGCAGTAAGTCAGTATATCTCCGACAGCTCTCCGCCCCGGGGTGTCCGGTGTCCGAGCCTGGTTTATGCGGGCACACCTACTCAGAAGATTTGCTTCACACGACTGTCTCCGCGGCTGAATTATTACCCTTAATCAGACTTTCGTTTATTTGCATTTATTTTTATCGGTTTTCGATTTCAATGCATTGTCGCGTTCTTTTATTTCGATCTTCGTTTCAGAATCCTCCTCATGTTTTGGGATCCGTTCTGCCGCAGGTTATTTATTTTAATTTTTTAAATTATCCTTAGCGAATTTATCAATTTAAAATCTCTTATAATAAATCACTGCATAAGAGGCATCACAAAGTCTGGAGTGGCCATTGGTCGTGTGCTCGGTGGAAATATTAGTGTCACTGAACTTTGTAGTTATCACGTTGCAAATCTCGGTATTGGTTACGAGTAATTACGGCCGCTGTACTTATCTGTTCATATAAATCATTTGTCTCATAGACACCTAACAGCTGCTGTTGAAAATTAATACACGCATTAAGTTGAATTTGATTTGCAAATAGAGGCTTAGCGGTAGACACGCAAGTAGGTTCGTAAGCGTTATTAACTATCATTGGATCGGCCTTAAGGACTGTGCTCAATTAAAATAACTGGAACTTGCTCCTAGGAATCTGCACGAAGCGTACCGAATCAATATGAGTTTTAAATGCTAATATATTCTTAATAAAAAAAACTCCATAAAGAGATGAGTTACGTTCGCTAATTACAGGTTGTTCTCAAAAAACTACTGTACCGAAGCAGTGTTTTGATTATTATTTGTTTGTCCGGTAATTCCTCATCGGTTACTCTGTTCCGTAATTATCCGGTCAGCTTAGTGCACAGCCATGAATCTCGTTAATTAATAGCCAGTGGGTCGAATCCGGTTTAATTTAATTAAGACTCCAACAAATTTTACTATTAATACTCACCTTAGCATATGTTTACTTTCGGTACTACAAGAGACCGGTTCTGTCTGATTAATAAACCTGTGAATTCTGAATCGTTAATAAAGTGCAGTGGCGTTTGTAGTAACATTGTTACAAGATACTTAGCGCTCGTAACCAAATGTTCCTCTTTAATTATAATTTGTATTGTTATGTCACTGAGCGTAATATTGTAATCACTCCAACTGTATACAACTTCGCTGTCTATCAGATGACTTTGTGGGACTACAATTTTACGAGTATAACAAGTATCTATCTAAAGTATACGATTTTCGTTTCATTCACCTGGAGCTTTGGAAACAGAATGTAACTGAATGCTGTAATTAATAGAATGCAAAATATTTGAAATGCCTCCGCTAACAATTGTAACCTGTCAGGACCAGTTGTTGGTGCATCTGCTTTCCATGTAAAACGACAAATATTTGTATGCACAGGACAAGTGTTTGTCCTTTGTCTAAGAGTTACTACGAACTGGAAAGGCCACTGCAAGCAATTAGAACCTAAACCAAATATTGCTTTAATATTGCGCATGACATAATTTATTAGTAGCGTTTAATCTACCAGATTCAGTTCGTCAGCAACCGTTTAAATGGCACAATCGTTTATCTAGACTAGGTCTAGGTCCTTGCTCAGATTTACAATGAAGTTTCTCCGTTGGTAACCACTGTATTTCTCATTCGTGCTTGCTACCGTCATTGTAAATTGTACCTTACGTTATTAAACTGGGTTTAAAATGGAGATTAATGTCGAGTGCACAGTGTCATCGACAACAGGTATCTGCTCACTTACCTTGACCGCGCACGTTGTCCTCTCACTTATAGAATGATCATAGACGTCTTCGATGCGCCTGCGCCACTTGCGTGCACCCTGCTTCATGCTCCTCAGTCTTCTCACATTTTTGACCTCCAAACAAGAATTGCCTATGTATCTTTTAAACAAAAATTTTCCTAAAGTTGTCACGTCCTTCATAATTCATTATGTTCATGAAATATTTATTATACCGTACCTCCCTTTTCTGTGTGTTTTTATTTTTACATCAATCTCGGTTTGTATGAATTTCAAAATGTATACATGAGACCGTGACTTTGTTTTTTCCCGAAAAGACAGCGAACTGTTTCTTTTTGTGTTGAAGATGAATTTTGATGCGGGTTGACGTCGAATCTGTTCTTTGGTGGTTCATTTGGTCGTGTCACTGAATCATAAGTGAGGACACGGCGTTGAGCAACTTTTTTATCTCCATCCTAACACGCGTTCAGTTTATCTGATTTCCACACGAGTCTGTTATTTAAATACAAGCGTTTTGTAGGTGGAGGTGTTGCGTTGATGCTATAGTTTATTCAATTTATGTCAATAGATTGTCCGGCGCTCGCCATATTCATATGATTCATTGGCACTCAATCGCGATGGGAGATTAAATAAATCGTCAGTCGCCGTCGTTGTATCGTCGATGTAATTGTATGTGCGTGCGGGGTTGACTTTCATACAATATTGCCGCCAATTAGATCGTGGCGTCTCGCTACGCTGCCTAGGACACTTGAGTTCACTTCGCTGGCAGATCAATTTCCTACAAATTCTTGAATTTCATTCATATTTTGTGGAAAATTATTTCTTTTGCCTAAGTTAATTTGATTCAAAAGATTTTCCTCCTTCGGTTTACAATATGCCATGCTGATTTCTTGTTAATGTTGTGTCAGTCACAAAATATTTTAATATCCAAGGTGTTGTGAATTCGGACAAGTGAAGATAAATTTTAAATTTGGCTGCACATCAAAGAGGGACGATTGTTCTCAGAAACAAGATAATATTTTTTAAATGTTCTTATTGTAAAGGTCGCGTGGTACTGGCATTTAAGATAAATAGGGCATTCTGTGTGATATTGGTGCAGCAGTAACCCGCTTCACAAGTAGTATGCCTATTTGTTGAGTCCCGTTATCGCTGGAGCGATAGCACTTGGTCGATAGCTCGACCATTGCACAAGTTCGTGGGCTTATCTCGGAATGCAGTTTACTGTGCACTTCATTTGGCATCAGACGTGAAAAAAATTGGGTCGATTAAGTCACCCCTAAATACATAATTATCAGTTAAGACGTCATCTTGCAAATTAATGGTATCAGTAAATAGTTTTCCTGCTGGAACTGGTCGGTGTAGTGCAATAGTGCGTCGTGGTCGGTGTCGCCGGTGGTCATCGGCCCCCATCGGTGAGTTTCGCAAGTCCAGTTAACCGTATGAGTCGATCACATTAATATTCTACAGTTGATTTTATTGCGAGCCTAGCGTTCGCCTCCACGTCTGCAGGTATAGATTTTATAGACATTTCGTTACAGTTTACGTTTATTAATTATTCATGTGATAAATAAGCCACACCACCATAAATTATGCTTAATTTCACGTGAATGTAAATGGTACGAGAGAGCAATGAGACAAAGACATTCCGTAGTGTCGAGACGAGAGGGAATCTTCAGTGAAGGGCGGCGCGCAGACGGCTTTCATCGTGTGTAAATGCGTGCCGCACAAAAAACGGATAGACGGCCAATAAAAACCCCGTGTGGAGAGAAGCCGAGGGGCGGGCTCGCGGGTGCAGCGCGCTGCGCCAGTAATTGCATGTTGCAGTCGGTCTCCGCCGCGCTGGGTGCGCGCACGCAGCCTCCTTCCATCCCTCGCCAGCAATCGGGTGAACGACTCCCCAATCAAGTATGCGTACGACTCACCACCGCCGCATCGTACCCGCTCCTTGTTTTCGCGATCGTTGATCAATCTGTATGTTTTGGTCCCGTTAGCCGGAAGCGTCGCCGTCGCTGGCGTTTAGCGTGCGTTTCGTTTTCGCTCGGCCGGTCACATAGACTTGATAGCATAGGGGTTGTGTAATATTAGCGTCGGTAACCGCTAAGTCGTGACGACCATGACGTGAGTTTATCTAGGTGTTATGTTTAAGCTCTGTTTAAGATCAAGTTTTTCTGTATTGTGCATTGGTTTAAATGGTTATTTCTGTATTGTCGCAGGGCGAACGTTGTCCCTACTGTATCATCAGCGGGTGGGGAGGCGGGTCCCCCGGGCCCGGCGGCCGAGGACGCCGACATGAAAGGCGTCGAAGCTACACCAGAAGAACAAGAACGTCTAGCGACAGGAAACAACAATGGATCTCTTGACTGCAAACACACGGTTGCACACCCGCAGCCGCACCGCGAGCGCTCCGTGTTCGCGTCGACGCGGGTCTTCATGCTGGTGTTCCTGTCCGGCTGGGTGCTCCAGGGCATGTTCCTCACGTATTTCGTTAGTGTGACAACGACTGTAGAAAAGCTGTTCAAAGTGGAGTCGAAGACGACAGGAACTTTATTAGCAGCGACAGAAATCGGTCAGATATGTACAGCGCTATTCCTGACGTACCTGGCGGGTCGAGGGCACCGGCCGCGCTGGATCGCGTGCATGATGCTGGTGCTGGCGGTGGGCGTGATCGGCTGCGTGGTGCCGCACATGATGTACGGCACGCAGCTACTTGACGTGCATTTGGACGGACATCGCGCCGGCGCCGCGCCCGTCTGCTACTCCTTCCAGAACTCATCTGACTTATGTGACGCTGCGCACGTCAAGAGCTCTACGACGCGCACGTCTATCACGGCCGTGGTGATCCCATGGCTGTTCATCTGCCTACTGGTGGTGGGCGTCGGACAGACCGGCATCGCCACGCTGGGCATCCCGTACGTCGACGATAATGTCGGCAGCAAGCAGTCGCCACTTTATATGGGTGAGTGAATCTTTATTGTTATCGCTCGGTTTTATGAGCTTTATGAAGTATATTTTAAATTGTATGTAGTAACGGGCCGCAGGCGCGCCAGTGGTTCATTGAGGCGTGTTCCTTAAACAAATGCATGCATGATCGACGTTTGCTTAAATTCGTTGTATCGATTAATTCAGTTTATCGTTAACGTTTTGCGAGTACTCGTAATAAAATGGGTACATAAAAGTGTATAAATCATAGCCGTGCCGCCCACGGCCCGCCTACAACGTACACTTTGCCGGCCGCCCTCTGATGCGTTGCGTAATTAACAATCGACTTGAGTGCAGCCCGCACTCTCATTAATTGCAATTTTGTACAAAACCTCCATCTGCAATATTCATGTTCAATTTAAGTATGCATTGTACATGCATGGTAAAGGCCAGCCCGGTTTCTCAATACCAGTGTTTTTGCACAGAGTGTAGAAATAAATAAAAGTGCATTGTTACATTTATGTTATAATAACCAATACGATAACTATAAACCAATTCGTTTCGAACGTATCGCTTCGATTTTACGCGCGATCGTATATGTATAAAAGCTTAAAAAAGTCCGTTCAAAGTCATAGCAAGGTTAGTGTAAAGTGCATAAAAAGCAAACAATGGGTGTTTGGGTGGGTCGTACACTGTGGAGTACGCGTGTATGTTGTGTCTGCGTCGTATCTAATGCGTCCACTGCACTACCATAACATACGGAGCGGGTGCGACCGAGAGCGGTAGAACTAGCGGGTTAATGTCGCGTCACGGTGATGCGCACAACTCCACTTTATCTGTACATTATTTAGCTCTCCTATCTACGATAGTTTGATTAACTTCTAGAAAAAGTTTTAGGCAAAGTGTAATGGTAAACTAACAAATACTATTAAAAATCTAGCACGATTTCAACTTAGACCCCAAACTGCAAGCAAAATGTCTAGCACATCGTTATTGCTCAGTTTTATGATACGAGTAATCGAATCTTGTTATGTGGAATTTATTTTATAACCGGCCTTATTTTATGTTGATGATTTCATTTTATTATGTTTACCTTCGACATTTCATAATGCTCATTTAAATTTGTTATGTCGCATTTTAAGAAAACGTGATAAGCTATGATTTGAAGGCAGACGGGTGTCTATAAAAAATGTGGACTAACGAGTATGTAATAATGTAAGTTAAAAATAACATGTTTGTTTATAAAATTCGTACATAGATTGACATAACATTAGTTTTCGTAGCTTTGTGAGATTTATACCTTGTCGCTCTCGATGGAGCCCTTGCCTTATAAAGCGGCCTTGTAACGATTTTGTTAAACAACTACTGACGACTATTTTCGTATTAGTAAATTGGTGCACAAAAATTACACTTGCAATATGGCCGTTGCGTTGTGTGGTCTCGACTAAGGTTTGTCGATCTCTTGCCGTGCGTGTCGCAGTATTAGAAGGATGGGCCGCATCCTCTGAATTAAGATCGTTATCATCACCATCTGTTTTGTATGGATAAGCTTATGTCAATGCATGCGTCTGATTTTACTAAACTTATCCAGGATTTATTCCATCTGTTCCGTTTTTTCTTATGACTCAAGAAAGCAAGCTTGTGCGGTATTTCTTATAAAATAAGACGATATACGTTTTACCCTTTGCCTGACCTGTATCCGTAAGCCAATGATCTATTTCTGACGTACAAGTAGCTCTGTATGCAGAATGAGAGCATACTCGTGTTTTCTTTATTATATCAGTCCAGATAATTTAGATTAATGTTCCGACTAGTGAACTTGCTCATGATTAGATAAGTCACAATAAGTACGTTTGTTTTATGTGGGCCAGTAATTATGTGACACTCATTCAATGTATCGTTTTCAATTGCGCAGCTCTTGCCTCGTATTTTAGGAACTCGATATCTTTATAGCAAGCAATAAAAGGTATGTGTTGTAGACAGACTTAAGGGCAATTTACTGAAAAATATAACCATATAAATGCATTTAAGTGGTTATATTTTTTTGCAAAAAAATATGAAATGCAGTAAAAAGTGTGTATAGAGGATTTGTGTTTTCTGGCTAGTTAATATAGGCTTATGTTTAACTGATCACCAGATATAGTAACAAATAGCAGCCAAAAATAGTAAATGATCACCAAAATGAAACTCGCATTTTAATGTAAAACTATAACCAAAGTTTTAACACTTTGCCACCTATTTAAGTGAAATGACTCCAAAATAAATCATGCGTAAGCCAAAAATAGTAAATGATCACCAAAATTAAACCACCATTTTAAAGTAAGATTAACCAACGTTTTTAAATTCTGCTATCCTTTTTAAGCAAAATGAGTCCAAATAAATCATTGTTATCCCAAAAGTAGTAAATGATCACCAAAAGTAGTAAATGATCATCAAAATTATATGCTATCCTGTTTAAGTAAACTGACTCCAAAAAGTAAGTTCGGCCTGATACAAAACATGTAATAACATTGTGGGGACCCTTTTCCTGCACTAGGGTGGAAAATTGTCTATTGCATGCCTCTAAACAGTGCGATAAGAGTGTGTTTTCGAGGGATTGTAGGTATTGAGAAACACATTCTTCTTCTTCTTTCTCCTGCCCTGTTCCCAATTTTACTTGGGGTCGGCGCAATATGTAATTTTCTTCCATTTTCCCCTGTCACTCGTCATACTGACACTCACGCATGCATTGCAAGCCGGACACATAACTTAATATGGCATCATAATACTTTATTTGGTAATAAGCCTACATTTTATGGCAATCACAGTGACTTATTTAGGCAAAAATAATACATTAATTTGGTCGTCAAGAGTTGGTGATCATTTACTAATTTTGGTGGTCGAATACAATTTAAAGTGAAGTCGTGACTAAAATAGCTGGTACTATTACATTTTTAGACTTTATTTTTCTGGTGTTCAGTAGATATTTCTGGTTACAAAACTAAGGGTATCAAAGCATTTTATGGTGGTCATTATATTTGTTCCCGTTAATATATTGGGCACTCAGATCTAAAGGTCAAATAAAAATGGCTTAAGTTAGAAATGAAAGTTATGTAGTTTGTGCGTGCAAAAGATAGATGTTTTACTGCAAGTAATGAAAAAGCTGAGGTTTTATCGATGCTTGTCATAAAGTATGGTTTAATAGTCTTTGATGCTTATGCAGGCGTTCGTGTAATATTGTTAACGAAATTCCAGTTACCAGCAAAGTACTAATCTATGTAGATTGATTGAATCAATCCATCTACATGTGTATGTTCCCAATCAAATCTTCAATTACATTAATTAATTTATTCTTTAATAGTCCTAAATCGCAATCACAATTAGTACAACGTACAGTGCGTGCGTTGAAGGAAACATTAAATGCACGCAACTCATTAAGCTAATTTGTTAAACCAATTAAATTCAGTTCAGTTAACTTGTATCGACCTACATCAGTTGAAGTGCTTACGGATTCATTCATCGTTTTCATCGAACTATTCATCTATTTGTAAACTAGTGTATTCTCAAAAGAGAAGGCATTGGCTTTGACGGCCACGTTTGCTTTAGACGAATTGTTATAACCAAACTTTTCATATTTCGGCACAATGCTACCCTTTACTATCAGTCAATGTCCAACATATCTTCGAAAAACTTCTTAATACTTGGAAATGTACATCATGTACTCAAACCTTTAGAGGTACATTTGTATTTAAGACGCCTTAACCCGTAGGCCACAATGAGGATATTATTTGATTGATACTATTACGCTGTGGATTATTTAGGTCAATTCAACGCGTGATCATGACCCTAAAGGTTGGGTGCGTTTGAGTAAAACATGGTAGGGCTATGACTAATATCTGTCACTAGGCAGGAAAATCTACATGTTATTATTTGAATTCAGTACTACGTCCTGATAATTTTTGAGGGCATAAAAATGACGCATCAGTCAACTATTTGTAATAATGATAATGTAGTCTAATCCACCATTATTGATTTCATAAAAGCTCTTTAGCTTTTCACCAGCAAGGTTCATTTTGACATTGCGGTACAATCAGTCCACTTTAAAGGTTGTGGCTGTAAAGGGTTTACTTGAATCTATAATTGACAGTATCAAGTATCAGTTATTACAATCTTTCAAGTAAACACAAATGTCCCAACCATAATTACTTCGTTCATAGACCAAGGGCTGATAAACGCTTTACTTAAATGTTCTATAGGAGCTTAATAATGTATCCTTAGGACCTTGGACTTAACTATTGCGCAATATCACTTAAGCTGTTATCTTAAATTCATAATCAGAACTGGGTTTCTATTCAACTCCATTGTTTTCTAGAATATTTCGCACATGTTTTCCTCGAAGGTGTTTTTTGTCCATGCCAAATACATAAATACACGTCATACTCTTACAGTAGGTTCAATATTACCTTACTTTGATCCAAGTGTTGATTAATGCCATTGTATTCAACCTATTATTAAGTTGTACCTGCAAAGCGTTTTTGCCTTCAGTTCTAGTTCATTGCACTGTAAACTTTCAGATCGATATGCATACAGTCTTAACGTCCCTCACTTATAATTCAAGACTGCGTGCTCACTGAAGCCCTGTTGTGCAGTAAAACGTATGCAATTGCTATTTCAGTTGGTGGTTAGCAATGTGTGTCAGTGTGCCGACTCGTCGCGGCGACAATTTCAGCTCGTTGACGGTGTATCTCAGTCCTAAGAGACGTTGCCCTAATTTCGTCCCTCACGCTCATCGTTCGGGAATGGTCGACTTGTTTCCTCGATGCGTTCCTGTTTTTTCTTTATATTGCGAGTGTTTCGTGGGGATGTTGCCGCTTTCGTGTCTAATATATCAAGCTGTGCCTTAAAATAGCTTAGGATAAATTTGGGGTTGCCTGTTGTTATTTGGGTTGCTTTATTTTTACTTGTTTCGATGCATTTGGTTGTCCCCTTGCCTTGTGTACGGGCTTTTCGGTATTTGTTTGTTCAAGTCTTGGTTCCAGTTGTTCTGTTCTTTTAATTGTATAGGTTTAGCGTCGAATTTTAGATCCTGACTTTCAAATTATTTATCTTTAACTCTAATTGGTATGCCAAGGAAACAATTTTGCGACAGAATTCGACAGTTTGTCTATAATTTATTAGGTACGATAAGAAACTCCTTTATAGGGCTTTAACAATTTGGTAAATAAAATAAATATCACTTTAAATTCTAATGTATTCAGTTCGGTACAATACAGTAGGATAGGTACCTATGGATGTGTGTTTTCCTTAAACATAAAATACATTTTTTTTATCCAAAATTTCGTGATTCATACCTTTTCTGCGAACACTGACCAGTATTTATTTGGGTCAACCTTATATTCGCATTTAAATAGGAATTAATTTGTCCTCAAATCTTCCAAAGTTGGAATTTTAGATGCAAAAGAATCTATCCAGAACAGCACATCTTTTCTTATTATGCACCTATATGTTTTTCCTTAATGGTATCCGATATGAAACATCCTTATCGAACTGCACATACACATAGAATCGTTTAACTCAATGTTTAAGCCTGAAAAAGTATGATAAACGCTTACAATTAGTCAGGCAGGAAATGCGCATCGTATTTTTCTTGAATCCCACTATCGGTTCGCAATCTTATTGCGATTAATTAAGCCTTGTATGGCCGAGAAAATTGCCTTGTTATTACGTTACCGTATTGCAATGAACCTTATGCAACTTTTTTGCGAGTGCACTATCAAATTGCGCTCCAGCTAATCATTTGTTGCTGTAGTTGTCATAGGTCAGTTTTCTTGCACCATCGCTCGATTAGATTACGCCTGCAAGATTAGATATGATTGTATGTGTTGTTATTATCATACCGGCGTTCGATTAAACCTTTTCATGACGTCAAATTGCTTTTGTTTCTTTCATCATGAGTTTTGAATTATTTATTACTTTGAAACTATTTCCTGTGTATCTGTTTGCACAGGTGTGTTCCTAGAAGCGTCACAGTGTGTATCAGTGTTGTCTAAAAGAATTAGTCATAGCTCTAAAAATGATTTTGCATCTGAAAGAGCAATGAACTCTGCACAGATTAGGAATTGTGTTCCTATTTCTTGGCCATTAAAAATATCGTGACTGGCGAATATTATTGTGGCTGTGCCAACTGTCTGTGATGTGGAGTCTGGGCTTTTAGGAATTAGTTTTGGTCGCATTAAAAAATCTGAAGGTCTCTAGACTAATTAAGTTAGTGCAACCATACAAAAAATTTTAGACAACTATAAATGTAATTGTTTCTAGTTTTTGGTATCAGGTTTAAACTGAAGTTCTGACTACTTCAAAACTCTATTCACATTACTCATCTATGCATTGGTTTCTACGATACATAGTTAATATTGACTGTTCGAAAAAAAAGCGTAGTTTCAGTATTTTTTTCAATATTAGGTGTATATCAGTGATTGTAGCTGTCAGCAGTATGACCTTATTTACACAGGCGGGCTTCACAAGGTTATCTCTGCGAGCCCTGTTGCCTTTCATATCAGTGTATTTATGTTTGTCTCTATTATTATAGATAGTGTGCTCTGATAGGGTGGCTTACATATCTATTTATAAAGCTTGCCTTAGGGGGTTTTCTTATGCGGAACCTGCGTGTGTACCGCGTCCGCATTCGGTAGGAATAGGTCAGACTCAGTCTAAGTCGGTAAACGACCAGCAGAAGTACCGTGCGTGTCGTTAGTACGCAGTCAACTGGCAGAGAATAGAACGTTAAGAAGCTAAATTATCGTCTTCACTTTATCTCTCCGATGTCAATCTTCGTTGGAATGCATTATTTAATGTCACTTAGGACCGATGTTTACCTATATGACTGTTTCACGCACGCTTGCTATTCGTATAGTGGTAAAACAATACTGGGCGTGAAGGTCCATAAGCGGACTTTACGCTTATAGTATCACGCTTGCCTGCATCACGCGTGATAAAAAAAAATAAAACAAGATGCGGGCCGTAAGCAAGCCAGAACAGCATACAGGCGTTACAAACTTACAGTTAATAAAAAAAGTCTTCTGAAATGCCCGACCCTAAACGCGTTTGCCTACCGGGTTCATTTTAATGATGAAATTCGTCATTTTTTGACAATCACTGAGCGTTAATTCGATGGAGCAGCACTTGAACGATGTTAATGATGCATCGGAACCGGTAAGGACGAGTGCACCGGGACATAATAAAAACTTGTACCGAGACGCGGGCAGCGGCCGTTTTGAAAAACGATCCTGACGAGGCCATTATTTATTACAAAAGCGCATGATGATAATAGGAACGTATATTTTACTTTGTGTCGAACGTGAAGCACGCGAACTGTACGCACGCTCGTCCGTTTTTTGGCAAGCGATGCGGTTGGTTTCTGGGAAAGATTACATTCGGGACCTAAGTACCTGATTGTTTTTCGGTCAGTCACCCTGAAACGGTCCTTTGTTATTTTATTATAACAGGTTTTTAATTTAATTTCGAAATTTGGGACATTTCTTACGCATGTTCAGTCGCGCCGGATGATTCGTCTTCGGATGGCGACGGCGGCTTGTCCCTAACATATTATGGTCTCATTAAGTATTTAAATCAGTTAAATTGTTTACTGTTTATAATGTTGTAGTAATAATCATATAATTTAATGGCCAGTAATAATATTAGCATTTCTCGGAACAATAATGTCAGTAATCATCCAGGCTCGCAGTTCGTTTTTCTTTGGCTCTAACATAAAGTAGCTGAATGCTGCAGCGATCGTTGACAGCGGCAATTCCTCATACGATAATTTGTTGTGGTGAGTTCAATGGCCCTCAATTAGCCCCTGAGCCCTAGCCCTATTGAGATAAACGACTGCGGTCCACTGTGTGCGAGAGTCCATCTCAATTTGCATAACGACCATCTCCGCCTCACCGATTATGCACATTAATATTTAGTACGTCATTAAATGACCCGAAGATAATATTTCCTCGAATTAATTCAACGTTGCTATTTTACATTGTATCTGCAGTTTCATGCAATAGAGCGGTTTCAGTGATGCGTGCACTGGAAAATGTATTCGTTTCGTGTGTAAGTGCTGTAACACCAGTGGAATCTGTTAGCGTAATATTATTTAATACGTCGTGAGAGCAAGACATGTAATTGATTACAATGTTTGTTTTATGTACGATATGAGTTATATGGGTTTTTACCTCTGTTGCATGTTTACTGAAAACTTGATCAGTGATCATTTGCTCCGATATTAGATGTTGAGATGTTTTCTTGAAGACATCTACAGTCAGCGTTACTGTTATAGAGATACATTACACATACATTTTTGTTACCGTTTCTAACAATGACTTGCTACTTTTTCGATTATTCATTCCTATGATCAGTAAGTTAGCACATACCCACTGTGATTAATGTATGTTTGTGTTTGGCATACACTTTGGGATTACCAGCTGAGTTTTTTTCTCAGCCTTGAACAAATGAAAAAAAGGAAGGGAAAAAATCTGGAAAATATAGCGTAGGTACCAAGAAGAAAAATGTTGATGCTCTATAATGTAAGGATGGTCATTCGTATCGTAAGTCTAGTCTTAGCAACTGATGCTAGGGTCGGTTTCCAGTCCGACTGGACGTGTAACTATGCTAAAGTATACATTCTACTGGTACAAGTACGTATTATAAAAGTGCCGGACGTCTTGAGTACTTGCGGTTTATCTTTCTTGTAAGTCGTTGTGATTCGTTTTTCTTAATGTAATTGGTGTCAAAGGTACGGAAATCGTTGGCAATTTATTGATGATTTTATCGGTTTTTAACACTTCGGGTCATATAAGCTGTATTCAATGGATAATTAATTTTACGATGTGTGATCTTTACAGTATTTATATTAGTTGGAATGAAGCTCTGAAATTACTTAATGATTTCCTCAACTTTCGATAAAGGCTGGTCGCACAATGCTTGTTAGTTGTATTTGCTAGTTTCTATCTAAAAACTAAATGAAAGTCATTGTGTGCCTACTCGAAAAACTATACCAAGCAGACTCTTCTATCAAAACTATTGCTTTAAGTTTTCCTTAAGAGATATCTCTCAAACCAGCGTTTTTTTCTAATTTACCTTTTCTTTCAACAGCTATTACCATCGGCATCAGGGTGATTGGGCCAGCTCTCGGGTTTCTTCTGGGAGCGCTATGCACGAGGGTCTATGTAAACCCTCTGAGTTCGCCCGACATCGAAGCCAGTGACCCGAAATGGGTTGGAGCGTGGTGGTTGGGTAAGTAGCCTATTATAAATTTCTTAGTCTTAGTAGTAGTAGTATGTTGTAAAGAGCTAGATTTTATTTCCTGTGTATTTCCTGGCGCCTCTTCGGTCACAGAGTGTAAAGGAATTTAAGGATCTTTGGAATGTGGCGCAGACATGCTTTTCACGCGAGTCATCCCAGATGGAATGGGATTTGGCGTAGATACGCCAAAGAAATACCAATTTGTGAATGACAGTAAAATCCCTATTTAAATCTCCCGGATCTTTTTTCAAAAAATGACTTTCAGCATGGGTCCCAGATCAGATTATAATTATCTAACACGACCAACATTTATACATATTCAGACTTTCTTCATTACAAGGCAGTAAAACCCAGTGTGTCTCCAAGACCAACGGGTGGTTGCAACCTATCGCATAATATCCATTCATAATTAAGTTGCGGACAGCGCTTAGTTCCCACCACACGTCTTCACTCGTGCATTAATTGTTGTAAACTGAATACCTGCTGGTATAGTGCTGTAGTTGCACATGTTTGCGCTACCGTCTATTTAAGTTGGTTCATTCTTCTTTCAAATTAAATTTGATTCTAGCTTTTATGTGTAGGCAAAAATGAAATGGCAAAAATACACTATAAGCAAAAACACACCGTGAGGGGTGTTTTCAGTTTCCCAATGTCTTAGATTCTCCTGAAATTATAGATAGTACTTCTAGATGTTTTGCATGTTTTATAAAAAGATTTTTCGTGAAATGGCATGGTACTAAAAAATCTGGTTCTGGCTCGAAACGCACAAGACCATATTAAACGCCCATTTATTCAGCCATTTATATAAAAATAAACCTATAATAATATAAGCTTACGCACAAAACGAACGGCTATTTCGCGTTTTACTGCTGTGTAAACATAATACTGTTGAAAATCGATACTAGTGGGTGGTAGCTTGTAGCTGCTACAATTTTCATAAGAAATTACACACGGTACTTCTGTGTTCTATATAAGCAGTATAAGAGCCAGTGTTCAGGCTATAGAATCCATGTCAGCTCTCTTTATCTATGTAGTTCAAAAGTTATCGCTTGTCATTGTCACCGATATGGATGCAACCACATTGTTGCTTTTAATGCATCTCCCAAATGATTGATGAATGGAGCTGCATTATTATTAACAGTTTCGTACTGTTCAACTAAGTAAGCAGTTTTAAAGTTATCCCTTCTATGTTTCCCGGGATTCAAACGATGACCTGTAGCTACAACGAAATCGAAGTACCAACATTCCAACGCGGAACAGTCATCTACCGTTAGCGAAGCACTTGCACAGATTTGCGCGCAAAATCCACGAAGAAAGCACGTGCGTGACCTGCCTACCAACCGAATGCGTGTAAACAAAACAAACTTCTATCTGCTAGCCTCAAAACGCACCTAACTCCTTCATGTCTAGGAAATAAAGCTCAAAATTGTATAATAAACGCTTTTAGGAAGTAACCCGCGCGTCGTGTCGCGGTAGAAAACTGCTGCAAGCGTGTCCCGACTGCCAACGTATTGAATTCGCGAATACGCATTGAATGATTTCTGCGTATTTCCTTATTGTTTCAACGCCACACTCATGAATGAAGTTTTGAATTTTAATAAGTTTATTTCAACGGACATTTTGAATCATTAACGCCTTGTTTGGGTGTTCTAAATTGGTAACAGCCACTTCCAAAAATAGATTTTCGATATTTTCGCAGTTAGAGTAGCAGTATTTTCAGTTTATGCAATGCTTACCAGTTGGCAACTGGTGCGTTCGCTACATTGCAATCATTACATTTATTCTCAGAATTTTTGATTAATATGTAATTTATATTTAAGAACCTCTGGTACGTAATTACTTGAGAATAAATTACAATATTTTGACATGCAACAGCTCCACGTGTACGTGCGTCTATAAAATGTCACTTAAGCTCAAGTTGCGACGATTTACGTTATTATAAGCACATTTCTCAAGGGATAATGAGCATACAGATATATGTTGCAAGATGTTAATCACCACTCATTACTTCCCCCTACTGACTCCAATAGCGGCTCGATTGCATTGTAATTGTTTCTGCGAAAGGGTGAGCGAGACATTCCGTGGTTGCATAATTAATACTCCACTATGACGTGCTTTACATGAGCTTTCCGTTCTATCGACAGCTTGGAGAAGCGCAGCGTTGACGAGATGTGTTATAAGACGGCGGTGCAACGTGTTGTGTGATGTGGTGTCATAGAATGGCGCGCGATGCAATTTCCAGTCGGCTTTCGCTTTTTTGTGCGCGGGCGTCACGCTGCGGCGGCGCGGGCGCACGCCACTAGTTATATAACGCGTCTTACATCACGCCGCGTCACCACAGCTAAAATAAGCGCTCTATCCACAGCCGGTCACGGCCAAGGCTGCGCGCCTTGTTGCCGACAATTATGCCGTCGGTGCCCGTAATGAGGATTTAGTGGGTGGACACGCGACCGACGCCTTGCTCACTTTTACTTTTAAACCGGTTCTCTTGACCTTCGTCTTCTCCGAGTCGCGCTGTAAAATCCAAGTTCTCACCAAAATGTATTAGACGCTGTGACTCTCTTATATTGCGTTTAATCGCACAATTGAGCATGGTAAACAATGCTGTTCGGCGTGTGTATCCATAGTCCATACCTACCGTGTCTAGCGAACGCCCTTGACTGAACGTCGACCGGGCGACCTTGTGAACGCGCAAATGTTTTCTGTTTGAATCTATCGGAATTGTTTTTGATCGTATCCAAGGTTTCATGAGTTATTACGTTCGCTGCTTTTGACAATTGCCAGTTTTGGTTAGAATTTAGCTTGTAATTCCAACTGAGAGCTAGGAAGGATCGTTGAGGTTCCCGCTGTAGTTTATGTGCCATTTGAACAAGTTTATGCAGCATGTTCCAGAGAGCATGAGCAGTTTTATGCACGCGAGCGTTGTGCACGGTACGTGTGTACGTAGACTGTGATCAGTCTCGCACCGTGGCGCCTCGCTAAGCGTGAAATATTCCACACATTCGAGGTAATCTGACTGCGAACGGATTAGCGCTATTGAAAGGAGCATTTCTCACTCTCCGCCCCGATAATTGCCATAATTTGAATGTTCCATAATGCGGTCTCGCTGATTTCTTCAGCAAACATGTCTATCTACACAGCTACGATTATTATTTGCTCTGTATACTTCTAAATTTCAAATTCCTCCAATTTTTTTGCAAGGATAATGCTTCTGTTTACGGCATTCATTAGTGAGGGTCTTAGCCTTTTACGAGTTTGTTTGTGCACCATTTTATTACTACAGTGGTAATACAAAAGCACATAATGAAGACTGTTATAAATTCATTAGCTGTCTTGTACCTGAAATGCGGTTGAATGGCCGTAGGGTACGAACACTTACTCCCACTTCGTTTATACGTCACACTCATATAGGACCATGTATAGCTGTGTACTTTTCACATGAAACAACGTCAGAATTAAAGCAACAAAAAATGTTGGAACAGTGAATAGTTTTGATCTTTGGCCCACTCTTGTCTTCCCAAATAAAATATGACAAGATGCCACAACAGATTTCTGTGCTTGTCCAACCGTGAATGTTTTATGAGAATATTTTTCTGGACTTCTAAAGCATTCATCCATTTCTATTATTTCAAGAGCAAGAATGTCTCTTGGAGAAGCTTTTGTGGGATAACGTCATAAGGAACAACAACACGACATTACTTTATCAACCTTAGCTCTTACACCTTAAAGTCCTTCTTTGAGAACTCTTTAAAATCCTCACTATATGCTCCGTTTTCTCATTCCCCAGGTATGGTGTTTATAGCGGGCTTCATCGTGCTGCTCTCAACTCTGATGTTCTGCTTCCCAAGGCAAATCAGACAGGAGCCTGTGCCCATGCCGCCCAAGAAGATAAAGGATAAGAATGAACCATTCTTTAAAGGTAAGAACACAATGAAAATACCAATTTTCTCAGTGGAAAACTTCTCAAAGTGTAATTCTAAAGTGGAGCAAATATTTTTTATGTCCCATTTTTTTATCAACCCGGCAGAAGGAAATGTTTTGGTCTCCAAAATTAGTAGAAAGTTCCCGAAAGTACATGTTTGCTAATTAAGATAAATAGTGACGATAAATGAATCAAACAACTCTAGTACCATGTGGGTGGCCAATATTTTATTTCGTAGTAATCTCGTTGACATTTCGAGCACGACTTTGATGAATTTCGGCATAGAAAACAACAGCAAAACTTTTAAGTTAATTGGATGTTTTATCGCTTTCAAAATATTACCTCTAGGAGCAATCATTCATATTGTACGTATTTATAATTCTTTCAGTTAACGTTGTTTTGACTTTTCCACAAGAACTGACTGATATTTATTTCCGTACAAACGACTATCGTGAACTTTATTGACTTATCTTTCAAGTCTGGTCGACTTCCCGTCCATCCGATTGATGCATATTTTTTATCTAAAATATCTGTCACACATAAATATCACAGTGTCTCTTCGATTAATTCTATCTTATCGTAGAATGTGATTTGAATGCCATAGTTCCGTTCACATTAATGCATTTTTCAAATACACATCGAACATTTGTCTCAAAAACAAAATCCTATCGTAACCCGGTTTCAGTACTTCTCTGAAATGACTTGGACATCATCCAAGCAGAACAATAATAAAAACTGTGGCAACATTGAAAAAGCGACGAGAATTCGTAGTTATCAGCTTGACAAATAACTTCTATCTAGTTTATCTCTTCCGTAAATATAGTGAAAGAGATTGGAGCGGGTCTTTTGTTGGTACACAAAAGAATGTTGTGTCTGTGTTCGAATTAAACGTAGTTATTGATTTCAATTGGTCGTTAAACAGGCAAGGGTGTAAAGTCCTTGGTTAAGGACCGATGAAAGGACTTGGGTTCATTGTGAATACAAAATTACCATTTTGAATTGGACGTTAAAGATGTGATTATTCAATTATTTGAGTAAGTTTGTAATGGACAATACAGTTTATTGTGACCAGGATTCAGGATAGGAGGAAGTCCTATAAATACAAGACACGGTAAAGTCGGTCTTGAAATTCATAGCAAACATAACCTATTCATGAAATAATTCCCAATGGTGGCAATAACTGGCACACCTTGGATTGATCGATCATTAATCAACTAGAGCATAAAAAAAACCTTACATCCTTCAAGAAAACCACATACTCTATTTTACCCAATCCTTTATCAATATTACCATTTTAATTTTCAGATTTCTTCGCAACAATAAAACGGCAGCTGACAAACGACATTCTGATGTGGCGAACAGCGAGTTCAGTGCTACATCTGATGCCCATCAGTGGGGTGTACAGCTTCTTGCCCAAATACCTGGAGAAGCAGTTCCGGCTGCCCACGCACGACGCCAACCTTGTCTCGGGTGAGGTACTAATGTGAACACTCAAGAATTGAATAGAACAACACCTTTTTAACAGACTTCCTTAGAAGTAAAGTTTCAAGTAAACAAAATAAAAATTACAGTTGGAGTATATAAAGTAGCTTATGTGCAAAACTGGTACTTATGTAGATAAACTTTAATGAAGAGATAAATAATTTCTCTCTGGGAGAAGCGAAAACAGTTTCATACGGATTTAATTTTGTCCAAGTCCCTATGATTTTTTGTTCTGTAACCGCGGTGTGATTTGATGAAGTTATATTTTTGACAGCAATGAATTGTCAAGAGCCTAATCAGATGCAAATCTCTTTCTCCACCTTTCTCTTTGCCTCGCTTTTGCTATCAAAACTTCAATAGGAATATGACAAAAGGACCCAAACTTCATCCCGTCGTCTCAAAAAACCAAACTTAACCCATATCTTTCACATTCCAGGTCTGGGTGGTATCCTAGTAATGGGTTTGGGCACGATCACGTCTGGTGTGGTGATATTGAAGCTAGTGCCGACTGCGCGACAAGTAGCCGCGTGGACGGCGGCCAGTGCTGCTATCTATAGTGCTGGTAAGTAATCAACAACAAGAAACGAATGTCTTCAGGACAAAAAATAAGTATCTCTATGTGTAAATCTCTTATTGGTTTGGATATTTTTGGACCCCAAAACGTTCTGAAAGAAGCAAGAAATAAGATTGAACAGAAACGAAACTATGAAAAGAAATAGTTTTTTTCAAAAACGGAGTAAAACACTTGAGTCTAACAACTTTTACTGCAAGGGCTTTGATTATAGACACGGCTATGGTTATCATAATGACTGTCACTAATGTACAAAGTTTGAGAGATGAGGTTTACTGTTTTTGGAATCCTTTTCGAGGCATCGAGGAGTCTTGTTATGATATATTTAGTCGTCAGTCCATAGTCCAACCTTTACTAAAACTTCAAAGCTCCCTGTTCTAAAATAAGTTTTCGTACATTCCAGGTATGGTAGTCCTAATGTTCGTCAGCTGTCCTGAAGAGAACTACCGCATGATCAGCGAGAGCGGCAGCATCGCCAACAGCAGCATGGAGTGCAGCAGCGGCTGTTACTGCGACGATGTGCCCTTCAATCCTGTTTGTGGACAGGTATGTCACTATCACTAGGTATGGTAGTGCTAATGTTCGTCAGCTGTCCTGAAGAGAACTACCGCATGATCAGCTTGTGTGGATGTATGGTATGGTACTACCAAGGTGCAATATTGTTCGTAGCTTAAAGCTATTGGATGAACCTATAAAATCTTGCGGAAAACAGATACATAAATAATCATCATATAATATACCTATTCCGTCCTGACTTCTCCATGTATAATGTGGTCTTCTTAGCATATTAAGTCGCCTCAAGAAAAGTGCCAAGTTAAAGGGGTATAAGGTTGCCCAGGTAACTGCTGCGGAACTCAATTACATTTGGTTAGACTGCAAGCCGAAACCAACATAGTCGGGAAAAGACTTCAGAGTTACGGGTCAAAATGCGATAAGAAATGTATATGTAATATGTATATTAATTAAAAGTTTCCAGTCTAATCAAGGGGTATTGGGTTGCCCGGGTAACTGGGTTGAGGAGGTCAGATAGGCAGTCGCTTCTTGTAAAGCACTGGTACTCAGCTGAATCCGGTTAGACTGGAAGCAGACCCCAACATAGTTGGGAAAAAGGCTCGGAGGATGATGATGATGAATTAAAAGTTTCCAAGACAAAGCTCTTATAAGAAGTTCCAATATAATTCGGTGAAAATGCTCAGTAGAGTTCAGCCGATGCTAGATGAATGTTTTTTCGGCTCTAATTTTAAGACCTTTTCTATGTTAATTTGCAGGACTCGTTCACATACCTATCTCCGTGCCAGGCGGGTTGCCTGGGCAGCACGCAGCTGGACAACAGCACGTGGCTGTACTACAACTGCTCGTGCATCGACGGCAATGCGCGCGGAGAGAAGGCTGTTAACACGTAAGTTTCTGTTTTTGCATAGTGATGTCAAAGTTTATGTATATGTAACTTTATATTTATTTAACTTTATAAAGCGCAAATGGGTCTCTATCGAAATTGAATGAAACCCTCGTCGCACAGAGATGTTATTAGCCTGAGTACTTTGTGTATGTCTGGGTGTGTATCAGTCCGTGTGTTTATGTATCTGTGTCTATCTTCATGTCAGTCTGTGTGTCTTGTCTGTTAGTTTATCTGATTGTTTGCCTGTGTCTGGTTCTGGCCCTGTCCGTAGCCCTTTAACAGCTGAACCTATTTCAAAGCATTTTATGTTACTTTTAACCCCCGTTTCAACTAACCCCTTTCTCTTCCAGCATCGAGCGCTACTCCCTGTACGACAGCATGGTGGACTCATCAGGCAGCCTCCTCTCCCGCTCGCTCGGCTTCGCCGTCAGCGGCGAGTGCGGCGGCCCGTGCAACCAGATCTACGTGTTCATAGCCGTGTTCGCTGCCGTCATGTTCGTGCATGCCAGTGGGGAGGTCGGCGCTGTGCTGTTGATTATACGGTGTACTGATAAACAAGGTTTGTGTTTTGTTGGTAAGGGAATTTTGATAGACTTTAGTCACTGAGAAAAAGATGTTAGCTCAGGTTAGTCTGAAAGATTACCCTATTGTAGTGTGGAAAACTATATACATATATGCTGAGGATTATTGAGGAAAACTTTTATTTTTTTAAAGTACGCCTAATAGGAGTAGGTGGTCAATCCTCGATTTACAGTGTTCTAAGACTATACATTCTACTGATAGTCGAGGTCAAGGATGAATAGGAGAAATCTACAGAATCCTGAATCTTACTGCGTCCCAATATTTTTACCAACTTGCTTTATAGCCTCCTTTACTCCGAAATAAGTACTTATAGTTTAATCTGGCAACACGAACAAGTCCTAAAAATTTACAGAATTTTCTGAATTAACTATATTAAAAATCTTTTTTTACACATTTTTGTTACTTTTTACTTAATTCATAAATATCCTTTTGCCCCCCCAGACAAAGCGATGGCGATGGGCGTGATCCAGTTTGCCATAGGAGTGTTCGGCAACGTGCCGTGCCCCATCGTGTTCGGCGCCGCCGTGGACGCGGCGTGTCGTGCCCGCGACGCGCTGTGCGGCATGCTCGGCGCCTGCGCCTCGTACGATAACGATAGCTTCAGACATCTGTATTTAGGTACGTTTGGACTTTTAGTAGATAGTAACAGCAAACAACTGGAATGTACATTGTACAGTATATACAAAAAGTCAAAAGTCGTGGTGGCCTAGTGGGCAAAGAACCAACCTCTCGAGTATGAGGGCGCGGGTTCGATTCCAGGTCAGGCAAGTACCAATGCAACTTTTCTAAGTTTGTATGTACTTTCTAAGTATATCTTGGACACCAATGACTGTGTTTCGGATGGCACGTTAAACTGTAGGTCCCGGCTGTCATTGAACATCCTTGGCAGTCGTTACGGGTAGTCAGAAGTCAGTATGTCTGACACCAGTTTAAGCAAGCAAGGGGTATCAGGTTGCCCGGGTTACTGGGTTGAGGCAGTCGCTCCTTGTAATACACTGGTACTCATGGTACTCAGCTATGTTCAGTTAGACTGGAAGCCGACCCCAATATAGTAGAAAAAAGATTTTACTGGTTAATAGTTGCAACAACAAACAACTGAAATATCAGTATGCAGTATAGAAATACCCATGCTGCTGCTCGCAACAGTGCTTTGGAGAGTCAGATTTAAGCCATGACAACATAAACGTCAATTCCCTTAAAACAACTGTTTGTTATGAACTTGCACGTACAATTTTCTGTTGTTTAGAAAAAGTCCTCCGATTTGAGTACTCTTTTTTGGTAGGTCGGTTAGAAATGATTTTTATGTAGTCTGTGAACTTGAGCCTTGTTTAAGCCAAGGTTTATATTCCTGAATAGGGACGTCTAAAATTATTATTTTCATTGCAATCGAAGTCATCTAATTAAATCCAATATATTAATCTACTAAATTGGTAGATTATTTTCACAGTCACTAAACTTACATAATACAAATAAAATACTAACCTATTTTTTTCCTTTCCAGGGCTATCAGCAACCCTAATGTTCCTAGCATTCATAATGGACCTCCTAGTATGGAGCAAGGCGGGTCGCATCGATATGAACCCCGCGGACGCCTGCCCCGCGCCCGACGCCGCCCCCCTCGCCCCGCTCGCCGCCCCACCCACTCGCCCCGACACGCAGCTCTGACGCACTGAGACTAGCTACGAGTCACACTTCTGACTCCAGCCTACAGCGAAGGTTCTATCTACGGATTGTAGTAAACGATCCATCCTTTGTTTTGCGATTGGATATTGAAATTTGACATTGACATGAAGCTAATGTCAAAATTCGATCTCTAATTGAAAAACAAAAGATGGATCGGTGATTGAAATCTACAGTAAATAAGCTACATTGTTGAAGTAGAGGCGTCGTTTGAATTTCGAACTTTATTTTCGGTGTAAGTTTTTTTTTTTTATAAAAATGGTCGTGGTTTTCGTGTTTGAATGTAGAATACACGCAATGAGTACTGTTCGCAGTTTAAATCTATCAAAAAGGTTTGTTCGAATTTTCTACAGTCGTTTGAATTTAAACTTTACGTAGAGGAAATAAAGTTCGAAATTGGAAAAATGCTGCCGACAATTTTGACAGTGCACTTGAGAAAATATTTTTGTAATAAGGCACCTTATTTCCACGTGTTGTGGTCCAAATTACAATAAACTAGGATACTAAGTCCTCAACAGTGAAATTTAAACCTTACGCGTAAGTAATTAAGTCTGAAACACAACGACACGCATGGATATGTTTGTCTATATGTAAGTTTGATACCCAGTGATACGGTCCGGACGGGATCCAGTCTATTAGGAGCTTTAGGCAATTGTGAATCTTATATTTTAATAGTTATGGTTGAAAATTGATTGAGAGGATCTGAGTCGTATTTTAACAAAAGGTTAGATGTAACGACATACAAAATATAATAATTAAAACCAACTTTTAAGTTTGGAGGTGGTATCTTAATTACATTTTTGATGAATGTATTTGTGTGCGTGTGAAAGCTACAAATCGGCTTGACCGCCATTTATGAGCCATATAAGTAGAAAAAAAAAACAGTGCATGCGTTACTTTATAATCGGACATTTAGATACTATTTGTATATACAATATTAATTTACAAACTACCAATATTTTGGTTATTTATTAGAATCTTGCTAATTCTACCTTTTTAGTAAATACCAGTGTTTTTGTTCAAACTTGTACGGTTTATGGCAACACTTCAACGTGACTGAGCAATGAAATAGTTTTTATTGTGCATTTTATTTTGTATCTATGCATTTTATACACTAGTTACTTTACTGAATAAGTATGTGCTCAATTTTGTAAACATAATAAAAAAGTAATGAAACTAGAAATCGATTCAGGCATAATAATATACACTTGTATAATAATAAAAATCATGTTTAAAAATAATTTGGGAGCAATCGCTTTGTATACAAAAAATTGAAAGCAAATAGCGATTATTTGGCGAAGTTAGTATAAAATATATATTTATAAAATCTGTTAATTTTAAATAAGATCTGAACCCACTAACGCACAAAACACTTTATATAGATAATTATAATAATTCTGTGTTAGTGGGTGAAGATTTTTTGTCCCTACGTTTTGTCCAGTCCCTTACTTTATAATATTATGTTGTTTTACACATCACTGCAATTAATACATCACTAAATAATCACAAACTTCATACGGGACTGAGTTTTATCGTCGACGTACGTTGTCTTTTAATCGAAGAGCCAATCAAAACGAAGAGTTTTTTTAAACGAACCAATCACAAAGCTCTAAATAGAATACTGGTTAGTATGCTGTCCTGTGATTGGTCGATCCAAATGAGCTTATTACAACAACGTGCGTTCTCAACGATGCATAATATTATTTCGATAAATGCGATTTACATGGCTAGTGATTAGACATTTATATAGTGTTAGTCAAAGATTTTTTTTGTAACAAATTATTACTAAAATCCCTGTAAATAATATTAAATTAATTAAACATTGTAATCACATTAAAATTAGATTAATTATTTGTAAGTATTTTTTTTTAATTAGAGTAATGTTTCTGTTATATTTCTTATCGATAATTGATTTTATATCGATATTTCTTCGTGCTGCGGTCTATCGTTAATTTCAAACGCAGGTTTATACTTACATATATATTTATTTAAATATTTCTTTCTTTAAATGGGCATTGTTTACAAATATATATTTAATAACAATTGATTATTTTCACAACTTTACAATTATGAAATCATGCGAGGAGACCATTTGAGGTTCCAAAAAAGTATCGATAAATTGAATAATATTAAGGATCTAATAGAGGTTAGATAAAATACATATTTAGTGCAAAATATTGCGAGAATATAATATTCGTAACTTGACGAAAGACCAGGTATGTATGAAATTAAAAGTTATCTGTTTAAAAAGGCTGGGCCGCGTGTAAAACTATTTAGTAAATTAAATTAGGTAAGCGGTAATTAATTCTCTTTTCATAATGGTGTTACTATTTACCTTTATATACGGAAACTGTGATGTTTTGTCGTGTTTATGTCATATTTTGAAATTTCTTTGTATACGACCTGGATTTGTAGTACGCTATATTTTGAACTTTATTTCCTACGATTTAGATTTTTTTTCCAATAATACTGTCGAGCTTTCTGTAAAATATGAAGGATCTGATAAAATATAGTGTGCTATAAATATTTTTGGTCAAAAATAAACTACTTAATTCTTTTTGCAGTTAACAACTTAAAGTGCAATGATAAAAGTACTAATTATGATCTATTCTTTATTTTGTATGCTTTAGTATATTGAGTGACAACGAAAGGTGAATAAATGAATTATTAATAATTTCAATAAGCATCCCAAAAATATCGAAATCAGCATATTATAATTATATGATTTTTTTTCATTTTTTTTCAATTTTTGTGGTGGTTTTCACCAATATGAAGTACACAATCTACACAAACGATTTATTGGTTTAATTAACTTAATATAACTTGTTCCTTTTTGTGAATAAATGTGCATTATTAGCGTGCAATCTTTTATATATGTATATTGTTGTTTTTACAATTATGTATTGCTAAGAATTAATGAAATGTGTAACTTTTGTGCATAAGCTACTTATAATTCACTAATCGAATAGTAAAATTAATAATTTGCCTTAGGAAGAAAACAATTTTAGGAAATTATTATATCTTCTTTGTCTTTATTTTTAAATCACGACGTTTTCAAAGATATATTTTTATATCTTACAATTAAAATTTGTCGTAGCGAATTTGAATTGTTGAATGAAATGTTATATTTCCGGAATCGTGGGTAAGAATGTATGAGCTTTCTAATTAATTCTTTATGTATAAAACTTAGGTAAAAATATTGCGAAATTTCGTATATATATAGCTCGATTAGCATCCATCTCATAGCTAGGTTATAAATAGGCCATTTACCTATCAAAGTGTAATGTATTTACTTACATATCTATGTATGTATGAATATAACTTCGTAGTTACAATTTACTTCTCAGTGGTAGCTTTTAGCTAATTTTGTTGTTTGTTGCTGTAATAATAAATAAATAAAATTTAAGATAAAGTGTAATGTCTCTTCGTAATAGTGAACACAATTTTACTAGTCTACGTTTAGTTTTAGAGAATAATACCTCTGGATTTTAGATGTAAAAATCTGTAACCGTCTATTATTTTAAATGCTTACGCATAATATGTCTGGGAACTACCGGTGAATGAGAAATTCTGATCCAAATATTGTACATTGTGTACTAACTACTTTTATAAATAGTTTTCTGAAGAATATTTGAATAAAACTGCCACTTAAGCGCACACTAAGTGAGTTTAGAACACTTTTGTACGCGACTGTATTCGTACGAAGTTTTTATATACAGGATCGTATTGTTTTTGAATAAATGCCTGTTCGGTACACCTCCAGTACATACGTTTACAACAATGTAATGATATAACATAAGTACAGTGTAGATTTGTTATTGTGACCTCGGATCACATATTTTTTAATTATTTGTAAATAAAAATTATTGAGATATAATTACTGTATTTTATTTTTGTGTTTTACCTACATGTGACCAACCTGACTAATCAATCCATTAAATCCATTTAATACCAATTAAATGTTTTAAATTTTTTATGAAGCTTGAATTGATACCTAAATTGCATTTTTTTTGGGGGTGCCGGAGAATGTCTTCTTCCATATTTTTCTGTCAAGTTTCACTTTTTCCTTTTCCTGAAAAAAACATGATTAGGGGCAGATTCAGCTCTCAAAAAAGGTTATGGGTACGTCTAGTACATAACGGAATATAACAGGTACACAAGTAAATAAGGGTTGTGGACAAGAACCTACGGACGATTCGCTGTTGCATGTTATTCGAAAATAAAAACCGGCGAAGTGCGAGTCGGTAACGCGAAAATAAAATTCATAAAACATCATTTCTGTTGTATAGTAGGTCTTAATAGTTATTTGTTATACAAGAGTGCAAAGTTGCTTTTTAACCGCGGGCTCAATTTTGATGACCGAGCAAGCGAAGGATTCTAAAATTGAAACACGAGCGTAGCGAGTGTTTCAATAAATTAGAATCCTGAGCGATAGCGAGGGAATCAAAAGAGCACAAGGTGAAAAATCTTTGCACTCGAGTGCAACACGTAACTTTTCATCCCACCTCATCGAGGAAATTAAAAAACAAAATGGCGCGCACATATGAGTATCAAATTAAAAAGAAATACCTATTAAAGTTCATTTATTTGAAAACTCAGTTTTAAATTAAACGAGGTCAAAAATCGATGTAAAAAAACAGTAATAAAAATTACTTAATAATTGAATAATTATTTTAAGCAGTATTTTATTTGTTGAATATGTATTTGTTTGAAAAGTCTTATCAAGATTGTCACAAATGGAGTATTGCACACAATGTTCTAAATTCAAATCACTTTGCCGCTCTAGAGGATAAAAACGGCTTTTGCGCTCAGATATCAAAGGGTAAAACTACTCTTTCCGAGATGGTGGGATGAAAAATATTTTATTTATTCTGGTTTTCGTACATTTGACGTTATAGCGCCATGATCACAATAAATGTCTAACTATCAAGGTTCATGAGATGCATCCTGGTGACGGGCATAATATTAATCAAATGTAAATTTTAAATTAATCAGTAATCTCAACCATAGCAATAAATTAAAGAAATCCATTATTAATAATGAAATAAAAGCAAGTTTCTCTAATCATAGTCCGGTAGATTAACAGAATTATAGGTATTAAGTTATGTTTATCATTTTATTCTGCAAAGTGCAAAAACTAAGAGCCGGTTTATTAAGATTATAAGATTAGTGCTAATGCTTGCCACTGTTTTTATATTAGGCTGCTTACAAACGATCCAACTTGGTTGTCGATCTATTGTAGACCGATTATTGATCGACGTTGACTGGTATTGAGTTTTCAAAACGCAGGTGGTGAAGTAAAATCTGTATAAACTGTTGCCTCGTCGCCTCCTTGTCAAAGATGTACCGGATCAAAAAAGTATAATATCAGTTTCCCTATAGGTAACTACTCCGTCTCCTAAAACTTAACGCATAAAGCCATACCGCGGACTTTATTTTCCCTATGTATGTATGCTAAGTATGTAAGTAGAGAGCTCGTGGCTAAGTCAAAGCCGCGCGGATCGATCGATCATAAGGTTAAGCAACGCTTGGCGCGGTCGGTCCGTGGATGGGTGACCATCTTGTCATAACGAGTTCTTCCGTGTTTCGGATGGCACGATAAACTGTAGGTCCCGGCTACCATTTAAACATCTTTGGTAGTCGTTACGGGTAGTCAGAAGCCAGAAAGTCTGACAACCAGTCTTACCAAGGGGTATTGGGTTTGCCCAGGTAACTGGGTTGAGGAGGTCAGATAGGCAGTCGCTCCTTGTAAAACCCTGGTACTCAGCTGCATCCGGTTAGACTGGAAGCCGACCCCAACATAGTTGGGAAAAGGCTAGGCAGATGATGATGTATGCTAAGTATGAGCACAGAGTGGGTTCAGTTCAGTATTAGACAGACCCATCAATCTTTTATCGAACCTATCCGACTTAGCTCAAGTCGGTTCGTGTGTAGCTATAGACGCCGATTTTTTACCATCAATCTTTTATCGAACCTATCCGACTTAGCTCAAGTCGGTTCGTGTGTAGCCTACATGACCAGCTCACGATCCGGTTAGATGCACCCAAACACCGTGAGCGAGTCATTGTTGATTTGATTACCATGATTCATCGTCTAACGTAATACATTGTTTTGGCCAATACATTAGGCATTAGGGGATTTTTCGGTAATGATTGTGTAATTTTCATATTAGGTATGTTTTTCAGGTTTCAGGTTTTCCGAAGTGTTAAGTGGGAAAATGCTAATGAATTAGTTAGATTATGATAATGACTATGATAGGTATGTTTATACATAATAGTGGTTTTTACAGTCTATGCTTAACTTCTAGCTTTTTTAGAAGATGAAGAGTAACGTTTTTGTTCGGGAGCTTTGGGCTTTTTGCGAACGCTTCAGAACTGGATGGTGTTAGTCAGAATAGGCATGGCATGGTATGGCTTTTACAAAGAAGATGGTCCAATGAAACGGCTCAAGTAGATGAAGTTCTAAAACTTCAAACTCTTTAGTTATGTATCCCATTCTTTATCTAAAAGTTTGATAACCTTCGGACCTATATGTAACCATTTTCTGTTCACTCCTGAGTTCAGTAACATGAGGACATTTTCAGGCCACACAAACGCTAGCAGGAAAACTCGCGCAATTACTATTTTCTATTCGTGCGTAAAGTTAAGCATTGTCACCAATGACAAAAACTGTATGACTAGAAAATTTTGCGATTTCTGACAAACATCAATGATTTGCCGATTTTAAACAATGGGAGAGCTCTGTATAAAACGATGTACTGGGAGCATCTGTTATTCAGTGTGAACTGCGAAGAGGAATCAACAGGCTTAAACATGGTCAGGACTTTTCTGTTGTTGGTTGTTCTCATCGCCTCTTGTTTCGCTGCTCCAGGTATTTATTTTTAAATCTATTTAGTATCATCGAAGTTTAAATGAATTTAGTAGTTCTTTTATTTTAGAAAATTAAGAAGTAGTGCACATAATTGTTAATTGAAAGAAAGCAAACATTATTAAAATCTCTCTCTTGTGCCTTCGGGAATAATTAGAAAGGGTTGCAGCGGCCCCGCAACAGATACGGCCAAAGTGGAGACTTGGGGGTTCATTATTCAGTAAAAGTCTGCCACTCATCCCTGCTTGTCGCTTCGCCCACATTAATGCTATTATTGCAGTAATAATAGTTGGTGATTTCTCACAAAACCATACAATATTTGACAAATACTACTTTTATTTGTCCCAGGTGAGCGCGTAAGAAGACACGGCTACGACTATGGGCACGGCGGCTACGGTGGCGGTGGCGGCTTCGGCGGTGGCTACGGCGGCCACGGGGCGGTGCCCTACGGAGGGGGAGCTCATATCCCCGTGTCACAGTCCTTCTCGAAGTCCTCCGCTAGCGCTAGCTCTGTTGGGGGAACTATTGTGGGATGAATTTGAAAGTTGAACATTATGAGGTTGGTACTTTCATAATTACCTTGGTGATTAAGAGAAAATAAGATTATATTTAGACTTCTTTTTAAAAGTCGGTGATGTAACTTTCGACCTTCAAACAAAAAATTACTTTAAATAAGTTTATATTGCATGTAATTTACATAATATTTGACGGTAAAAAACGGACTGCGGTTAAGACTTAAAATAAGAAAACAAGAAGAAGAAACATTAGGTTTAGGTCAGGTTTTAAAGTAATTAATGATCATTAGGTAAACATAATAAAATAGGGGAACTCCGCTACGAAAATTACTTTTTGAGAATTTGAAACTTGGGGATAGGATATTCCATTGCATTCAAGGATAAAGCTAGTAAAACATAAATGCTATTGAATACAATGACTTATTAATTATTGTTTTTTTGTTTCAGATAAAGTTTTGCTAGACGTCCGCAATTCTTCGATCATAAATTAGTGAATAGAATAAGTTAGGTAATAAATAAACTTAGAATAATTTGAACAGTATTATGACTAATGACAGTATTTGTAATGTGATGTTTTTTTAAGATTTTTGTGTAGCACTCATTTGGTTTATTTTTAAGATTAAATTATATTTTAAATATGCAATGTTTTCTATGTTCTATCCATCTATCCCACGCTCTCTATCTACACCATTTTGCAGAAATCCAAAATTACTTAGGTACAGAAACAAATAATTATCTTCTTAAAAGGATCTAGAAAGGGCATCGAAAAATAAATACATTTTAATGATGCAATCTAAACTATTTTATCGATTTATTACTATAGGTAATATTAGCGGTAAATTAATTATGTAAACAAGTTTCCATTTCGAAAACACGTCAGATCGAAAATAATTAAAAACCACAAAGCAAATTAAGTAGCAAATAAATTGGATAAAATACCAGTGGCAATAAAACTCCTTATCTTGAATGAATCACGAAACCTACTGGGAAAATGGAATTACTTATTATGTTTACAAAGCAGACAATTAAAATGGTACCTAAAGGTTTTTATTTTTATATTTTACGACCAAAATTGGGCGGTAATTTTAATAAAGTCGGATCAGGTATGCTATTTATAACCCAAAATTTCCTGAACTGTTTCTTACGATCTGAAATGTTTTGGATGTGGTTTCTTACCGCTACTTCTACATGGATCCCTTTTTTTTGACGGTGGGTAAAAAATTCTATTACACATGCCTTTCCCGTCGGGGGATGGGAGAGGGGTATGTGGGACTCCCCGGTAAAGACGTTCCCGGTATACCTACTAAAAAGGCTCAGCGGCACTCCGACCTCGCCTGAGTGGAGGGGGTCTGGGAATCTATTATGTCCAGTCCAGCTGTGGTGCCCCCTCGCCTGTCGCCCGCTGATGACACCACCTACTTTTTGTTCCATAGAAACCATGCAACTGGTCTGACTTTCATTTCAATTTTAATACTCTGAATTTGACTTTGCATTTCATATCCAGTCAAACTTTTATATGCCTTTTCCCAATTATGCTAGAGTCGGCTTCCAGTCTAATCAGATGCAGCTGAGTATCGTATTTTGATCAGACCGTAGGACCTTAATATCTGCCGGGGCTGCGGGATTGTTCGAAAGAGTTCCCGCGGCCTTCATACATAAAGTGCTGGAGAAGGAACATGGTGGGCTTTAGTTAGTAAGAGTCTAACACTTCCTCACGCTGCACCCACAGCGGGAGAGGTCATAAAAAGGACCTTAATAAAAATAAACAAACTTAGTTATCTCATTACTATTAGTAAATATAAAGGATGATGTAATGTTAGCTGCAAAATTATCAGGAAATATCAATCGATATGAAGCTACATTATTATTTATTTAAGTTCCAATAGCATTGAATGTGTGAATTCTCGGTATTGTGTACTCGAAGGCAGCTTTTTGTTCAGTTAGTTTTATGAACACATTGTTAATAATTTAATGCGTAGGCTGACTTGTATGTTCGATCGATCTGTTATTGAGATTGAATATGTATAGTTATTGAATAAATTAATCGAATGCAGATTCCTGAAGGATGGTTGGTAGGTAGATACATATTTTTAAAGCTGAATCGTTGTTAGTAAATGTTAGATTTTGTTTCACAGGTTTGCGAATATAATGTAAACGGACACAATATAGTTTCCAATTCGCTTCGTGTAACTTTATCAGCTCAAAAGGGTGGCACTAGCTAGACTAATAGTAAGGTTCGCTAAAAATAACAATAAACAGATCATTTCTTAGACGTAGTATATTTCTCAGCTTACAAACTACTTTTGTTTAGATAGTTTCAATGTCAACGTAAATAAAATAATTACGTCACTAACAACCAATTCCCTTGCCACAAAGATCTAGAAGATAGTAAAAAAGTATTAAACATAAAAACTCTTTGCTAAAATTTCCTGAACGTTTCATTTCATACATTCTAAATTCGTTTGTGGCGTTCTAAATTCAAAGGTTGGTGTGGTCCTGGTTGAAGGAGGTCGCGGACGCTTTAGCGGAGGCGGATGCTGTCGCTTTGCTTAGAAAGCGGTGATGTCGGTCGCTTGAGCGGTCGTCTCTGTCGTATGGTAGCTCGCGGCTGCCGCTGCCGTAGCTGAAAAATAATATACATATTTTTAAATCAAGATAGAATATAAAACGGATTTGTTAATGTTAATAAAAGGAATCTTACTGACTACCAGTGCCTAACGACAGAAAAAAATACATATATCATATAATTATGTATTTTTTTCGGCATTCCATTCAGCAGGGCTTGTCAAGTAGGCAACTGATTGGAGATTTGAAAGGTTAGCGAAAGTTTATGTCTTGGACCATAAAGCGGATACCCTTGCAGTTAAATAGATTGAGCATGAAACTAAACAGACAGCGTTAAAGTGTTATCAGTTAATTGTGTTGCGCTTGACTTATCAATGACAAAAGCCATTTTATTTATAGGTGATTAATTAGGCTGAAATTAACTGCAGGGGTCTTTCAGAAATGCAGGTGTGGCTATAGGTTTTTAACGACTTGGTAATTGTAGATACTGGTTGTCATTTATAATTTTAATTCAACAGATTTTAAGATGATATGCTGTTTTCATTTAAGTTTAATTGTCGTCAGTAAGTAAGACACATCTGATGCCCTTAACTTGTACGTATCACTCTTTTACTCTTACTATCCCCTTTGATAAAAGAGACCCACTTATTTTTTAACCGGACTTCCTCAGGGCACTTCAATATTTTATTTACCTACTAACAGCACTAAAGTGAGCAACACCTCCTTACCTGCCACCTCCTTGAGGCTCACTACATCCATATCGTTCCCTGCTGACACTGGCATCTTGCTCATCGCTCCGACCATAACCTCCGTTGTTGGAGCCCAGGCCAGTATTGTAGCCGCGTTTCACTCGATTCGCTGATTCGAACCTCCATTCTGGAAGATAGTGTTACTTATGATAGAAAAAATAATGCTCCGCATTTCATAGATTTAAAAATAAGACGCACATTTCTAAAAGTCTTACTAGAAATTGATAAATAGGTGTAGAATTGGCTCAAAAATGTGATGTGTTAATTCCACAAGGTTAAGCTAATTTCATTTGAGACAGGAGACCCCAAATAAAATTGGAATAAGGGAAGGAGGATGATGAGAGAGGCAGGAGACATAAACAAGCTAATGAGTTCCTCTACATGTGTACATTTACCAGAAAGCTTTTCTTTTTCGACAAATAAAGCCGTATATAAATCTAGCTATAATAAAACGCGACTTACCTACCTTCAAAATAGCAATGACGCAAACAAAGAACTCTATAGGACAGAGAGAAATAGATGTAGAAAATTGGCAAGATGTAAGAAGAGAAAAGCAGAGAGGGAAAAATTTATTAGAATGGAACACCTAAGGGACCGCAATAACACCAGGCACTTTTTCAAGGAAATAAATAGCTTCCGTAAGGGATACCAACCGAAAACCAGCGCATGTCAGGATAAATCAGGAAAACTCCTAACGGAACGTGCTGATGTGCTAAAAAGGTGGCGGGAATACTTCGATGACCTACTTAATGCTGACGAAGCATCACAAGCCATAACATCTACCTACTATGACGTTGAGGAACTCTTACCACCACCCAGTCTGGCAGAAGTGCAGCGCGCCATACGCAGTTTAAAGAATAATAAGGCACCGGGTCTTGATACTATTACCTCAGAGCTATATAAAGCGGGAGGAGATGACATCGAATACCGTCTACACAGGCTCGTTACTATGATATGGGAGGAAGAAAGAATGCCGCAAGAATGGAACTTGGGAATTATCGTGCCAATACATAAGAAAGGGAATAAAAGTTTATGCAGTAATTACAGAGGAATATCGGTACTCTCTGCAGCCTATAAAGTCTTTTCAGGAGTTTTGTACAATCGAGTATGTAAATATGCTGAAGAAATCCTAGGAGAGCACCAATGCGGTTTTAGACCTAATCGCTCTACTGTGGACCAGATACACCTCCTGCGTCAAACACTAGAAAAAGCATATGAATACAACATCAATTTGCATCACATGTTTGTCGATTTCAAGCAAGCATTTGACAGCGTCAACCGCAAACAAATTCTCTCCAGCATGCTTGAACTTGGTATGCCAAGCAAATTGGTAAGACTCGTCGAAGCAACACTGAAGGAATCTAAATCTGTTGTTGCTATACAGAACGATGTATCTGAACCTTTCGACATTCGTACAGGAGTCAAGCAGGGTGATGCACTGGCGTCCGTAGTCTTCAACCTCGTACTTGAGGCTGCCACACGTAAGTTAGGCATCAATGGCCTGATTGACTATAATACCTCCCAACTGGCTGCCTATGCAGATGACATAGTCATATCGAGTAGGTCAAGAAATAAGATGATCGAACACTGCCTTAAACTTGAAAGAGAGGCTGCAGCATATGGCTTGCATGTAAATAGCTGCAAAACCGAGTACATGGCTTCTTCGAGGCAGTATCAGCGGCCACAAAACATCTCCGTTGGCAATAAAATCATTAATCGTGTTGACAGCTTCAAGTACCTGGGATCGATGCTGAACTCCCAAAACAAAACAGAGGAAGAGATAAAGGGTAGATTAGTCGCTGGAAACAAATGTTTCTACTCGTGTGCTAAACTCTTAGCGCATAAGCTGCTCAGTATAAGATCTAAACTGACCATCTACCGTACCATCATCAGACCTGTTGTGACTTATGGATGCGAAACATGGACCTTAACCCAAAGAGATGAGCTGAAACTTGCAGTGTTCGAGAGAAAAGTGTTGCGCAAAATCTATGGACCAGTGCGAGAGCAAGATGGTCGATATCGTCAACGCATGAACCACGAACTGGACGCACTTATTGGGCAGGAAACCATCATCAGGTTTTGCAAGTCACAGAGGCTGAGATGGGCGGGCCACCTTGAAAGAATGCCGGATACAAGGGCCACAAAAATAATGACGAGGTGGACGCCGCAACAAAAAAGACCAAGAGGGAGGCCTAAGAAACGTTGGAGCGACTGCATTGAAGAAGACCTTAGAAAGATGGGAAAGTTTACCAACTGGAAAAGAACAGCCAAGCTTCGTGATAACTGGAGAATGATTGTAGAGGAGGCCAAGACCCACAAAGGGTTGTAGAGCCAACGGAATATATATAAATCTAGCTACACAGACTTACCTCTGCCATCCACGATCGCAGCCAAGAGCACCATGAAAACCAACACAGACACTACCTTCGCCATTGTCAACCGAATATGTTCATATGTGTACCACTTCCCACACATTACTCTATATATACTTCCCAAATGCACAGGATGGCCCATCGGATGTCACGGTATGTCAAAACGTCATTTCGTTGACACACAATGATGGTCTAACAAAGGCTATGCGACGGTTTAATTCAGACCTGATGGATTGTTCGGCGCCCTTGACTTTGGGGACAGGAGCCCATTAGCCACAGTTAGATTGACCTTACTAATGTCATAGGAAGAACATGGTTTTGGGAAATCTGGCAAATTTTGACAGGTTGATTGTGCTGTGGGAAGTTTGGTGTCGGAAGCCGTCACTTCAAACTTTATTTACAAAAATATCTGAATCATTTGATTATCCTCATACTATTTTTGGGTTTTTATTGGTTTGTTTTGTTCCATACATGTCGGACTGAAAATAATTAGTTGTTTACCCAAAAACAATAAAGTATCCTTCATGCTTCTGAGTTTTGCGGTTGCACTTAGAACATTACAAAGGACATATGTGGTAATCTCTGCACTCAAGGATTCACCGACATCAAAAATATATTTGTTCCGTTCATCAATTTCACTGGCTTATTTGTCTTCCCACTTGTAAGTTAGACAGCTCTTTTTTACAAAGATATAAGCATCGGTATACATGTCAAGTTTTATATTTCAACTACTCAGATCATGGGCTTACGAAAAAAACAGTGTATACAAGAGTAGGCCTTTATTTTCTTCTTCAATAGATCGAATATGTAATGAAGCAATGTCTCGACTGTCTACTTACATCATTACTTAATACATAACATAGCCGGTTTGAACTTAATATTACCACTGACCTTGTCTATGCGGTCGTTCGCTTGATTTTTTCCAACTCAACTCAACTTTTTTTGTAAACAATCATCACTTGGAACCATAAAAAGAGTTCGGTACCTTTTGGACTCAACACTGTTGATTTATTTACTAACAATGTAAGAAACATTGAGAGCTAACTTGGAAATTATTCCAAAAACAACGGATAATCTCTTGCTCTTTATTTGTGTTTATTTACGTATACCTACATTTATAAATTGACATTCATTTCATTTCAACATAAAACATTATCAATTCTCGTGACTGGTGAATTGTTTTTTTTTTATAACAGAATCATGGAAACCTTTTGTCGAAATCAAGTTTGCTTTTTTTTTGTTAATGTTTTCATACTGGCCCCTAAAAAAAAAAAAACATTTCAATAAAATCTTTATGGTAGTGAGAATAACGGTGTAGGTAATATTGTTGTCGAACCTCTTTGCTAGCACTAATGTGTTATTTCTTCAGGACATTATAATTATCATCAGCATCTGTTTCTAGGTAAACCAGGCGTTTTTTAGCATCGCTGTCTGTGTTTTGATTAGCGTCTTTTAGTATTTTATCGGTTAAGGCTGATTTACCTACCACTTCTCATAAACTTTTATAGATAATCTAATGTTTATTACATAATAATCATTATACTTGTCGTTATTTTCATGTTATTGCTTTTAGTCATCGATAGCCATAGGTATGTTTCATATTGTATCTAATAACAAGTATCCATGACAACTTACTAGAAGCCTTGTACCCAAGTACGCTGTCATCTCTCTTTACAAAGTTTATCTCATATACAAAGCCGCTGTTCATCGTGTACTTACGGACAATTTCAGTTGTAAGACTGCTGTATTTTTATTTTCCTTACGATGTTTTCCATCTTTCATCCATCTATCATCATCGTCACCAAGGATTTTCAGCCTTTGTTAGTACTTAGATGCCTTTATTTTGTAAGTTACTTACCTATACCAATATTACACGTGCCATCCAAGTCCTAACCACAATTTTAGCATACAAACGTTGCTACCAAGAAACAATTATAATTTTATGCATCCGTACCTGTTCTTTATTCATTTGTTACAGCTAAACATTTTTATGCAATACAGATAAACAACAAATTATCGCGTGAATAATTTATTACTTCATCATTTCAAACGTGATCTATAGAGACTATATGATTGAGACAAATCAGATGCGCATACGATTATTATTATAAAGCTTCTTGCTTGACATTTCATGGGAATTAAATAAGTATGATCTATGATGTTTTTATAGGAACTCATTGGCGATATTGTTTCATGGGATAAAAAGTCTAGTCACGAGTTTCCGTGACTGTTTAGATGTAACTGGATCAGTTTATTGTGTTTGTATTTTTGCTATTAGGAATATGTAAATAACAGTAGGTAGTTTGTTGGAAATGTATGTTATCCTACTTCAGGCACTGTAATGGTTTATATTTACCTCTATCTTTTCAAAAACTATTAGGTTGTATGAATTATAAATAAAAAGCTTAGATAAGTTGACAAATAAATAACTATTAATTTATTAAAACAAAGTGCACAAACAAACAATGCTAATCATCGTAACAATATGTGCGAAATATTATCCTTTACATCGATCTCATTTCAAGTTCATCACAATTTCTTCTTCGACTACTTTTTCCAATCAATTTGGTTTATCGCCCCCAACCGTACCCTTTGCCATATCCTTTGTCATCCCCCTTGCCATCGTCTTTCCCTTTGCCGCCATCACTTTTGCCCTTGCCGCCATCACCTTTCCCCTTTCCGCCATCTCCCTTGCCCTTGCCGCCACTGCCGCTGTCTTCATTGCTCTCACTGCTGTTGCTATCACTGCCCGAGCTGCTGCCTCCTCCGCCACCTCCACCAGCTTTGCCACCACCTTTGCCCTTCCCTCCGTCGCCCTTGCCACCTATAAAGTAGTAGGAAGTAATATATTTAAGATTTATTTTATATCATTTGCAATAATTTGCATAGTTTCCCACAGTTTTATCTGTATCCTAATCGATTCAGGAAGCTTCATACTTTATATGAAGATTGCCGTATTTTTTCTAGGGCTTTGTAACAGATAGACAGATTAACATAAGGGTTCATACTATTGTAAATATGGATGTTTTGTAATGCATTCCTATTGGAAGGGTTTAGTGGTGGAGGATGAAATATGGTCCTCTACCGAACCACTATTTGCTCAAAAGATGACGTACGTAAAATAAATGAATTCGATCATAATACCTAGGTACTTATTAAAACTTAGCTCAAAGAAGTTTTTCCTGTTATAATTTTTGCGTTAAGACCTTGCATTAGTTATCTTTGCGGATCTGCTGTACGTTAATGTAATTGATTGTTTTATGAATAAGGAGGAAAAATCGCTGCGGTTAAGTATCTGATACAATTTAAAAGAACTTGGTATAGGTCCCATCTACAATCTCAACAGAGCATTCTATGTATGTATATCCCAGTAGCTGTTTGAAATGTGAGTCCGTGATGATTTTTCCCTTCATAAGGAGAAATATTGGACAAATGGCCAATCCTAGGATAAAAAAGAGGCTAGTGAAAACTTACCGCCAGGCGCCGCATGGACACACACAGCCAAAACTACTAACACAAGTGCAATGAGCGTTAAGTTCTTCATCTTCAGATATTTATTCTTCTTTAATCCACAAAACTGTTACTGATCAATTGATCTGTTTTCCCAATCTTGGATAAACTACGATCAATTCTAATCCTCCGGCGCTTAAATACTCCTTCACTTTCCGATTTTCCATGACTTTTTTTGCTCAAGTAAAAGGCTGAGAACAATCTAATTTACTTTAAATAGCCGTTTATAATATACCAGTTAAAGAATTTAGCGTTTTTGCTGCTCGTCTGTTAATTGTTTGATTGAAATTGGTACTTGGTTCGTGCATACGATTTTCTGCTCTATTTACCTGGGTTAAGTTTTACTTTGCATATTCATGCTTCTGGGGATGAACCTATGTAGATCGACTTCTTTAGGTATATCGTCTTACGTAGCGAACTAGGAATCAGAACTAGCCTTATGTATGTCTTACAACTAAAGTCTGAGAAAAAAGAGGGCTACACCTTAGTTTAACCGGGTGGAGCTAGGTATAACCGGTCATATTCGGCTAAACTAAGTTGTAACTTATCTTCACGTACACCCGTGGTCAAAGTTAGGTTTAATCTATTTCACACGGGTCAGAGCTAGGTTTTCGATTCAAATTAGCATATTGTCTTTGTTTCTCGACTAAATTTTTCTGATCAGATATTGAAAAGTGAAAGATGAGGCTGTTTAAGTACATAAGGGAGTAGTTATGTACTCCTCATACTTTACTTAATCCCAGTATAAACAAACTCCCTACCGTATTATCCCTACTCTTATGTACTACCCCTACGTACTTCCTTATGTACTTTCCTATGCGTTTAGCCTAGAAGTCGGTGGCAAAATTAACGTAGAACTGCATTCTCTAGACGCCGAATTCTAAGCCGATGCGCCTAACAGTTTATTGCTTGATTTTTAGTCGTTTTTTTGTACGTTTTTTTAACAACAATTTTTTTCTTGTGATAAGCTTTTTTTATACCTTAGATTTGTATCATGTATAATATATCAACTACCAGTACATTTACTTACTGGTCACGAACACATTAATAACATTGCATGACGTCAAATGCAGGCTGTTAAGACTGCACTTTTTGGTTTGTTTATTTTTAAAGTGATTGTTACGTAGAATAATAAAGTAGGTACCTATGTTGAGATATTCCGTAATTTCATGGTCAATAATGCACTCATCATCATCCTCCGAGCCTTTTCCCAATCATGTTGGGGTCGGCTTCCAGTCTAACCGGATTCAGCTGAGTACCAGTGCTTTACAAGAAGCGACTGCCTATCTGACCTCCTCAACCCAGTTACCCGGGCAACCCGATACCCCTTGGTTAGACTGGTGTCAGACTTACTGGCTTCTGACTACCCGTAACGACTGCCAAGGATGTTCAATGACAGCCGGGACCTACAGTTTAACGTGCCATCCGAAACACAGCCAATGGTGTCTAAGATATACTTAGAAAGTGGATGGTCAATAATGCACTGTGCATTGAAAATACAAAAGGTTTTAATTAGTAGTAATGAAGGATCAGTGTCCATCATCATCTCTCGAGCCTTTTCCCAACTAATATTGGGGTCGGCTGAGTATCAGTGTTTTACAAGAGGTTAGATTGACATATTATAGAGAATAGAGAGTTTGTTTCAAACCAAAGTAGCAAGGTTTATCTCACATACATTTATATGGTACCTTTTCATGGGGTTACAGGATTAATTAAACGAAAAAGTTTTTTTTTAAAAACAATATATTGCATTTAATACATATTTATGGCGAAACGTAACTATTTGTTATTATCACAATGAGCTTTTTGAATTTTGTTCTTCACGGTTTTCAGGTAGCAGTTTAGCGTCTGAAAGAAAACAAAATAGTATCGTTAATAATGCAGTCTATGACGTTTTCTCTAAGTGCACCTACGTCTTAATACATTTCGAATTAAAATCTTGAATTGTATGAAAATTGAGAGTTACTATCAACTTCAACTCAAGTTACGTTAGGGTGGATATCGAATTTTTGATCGATTTTTTTTTTGAAACTCCAAAGTCTCAAAGTTTTGCTCATCAAACTATCCATCAATTTGAAAAGAATCGCACTCCATTAAGAAATCAACTTACCCGTATCCACCCTTGTGTCCGCCATAGCCGCCGCCGCCGGCTCCAGCATGAGCGTTAGCGTTGGCATTAGCGTTCGCGTTGGCAGAAGCTCCACCGAAGCCACCACTTCCACCGCCGGATCCTCCATGACCACCGCCGCCGGATCCTCCATGACCACCGCCGCCTGATCCTCCGTGACCACCGCCAAGACCGCCGCCGCCGCCGCTACCACCGCCGAGTCCGCCTCCGTTTCCACCTCCGTAACCGCCAGCTCCTCCATGACCGCCGCCGAGTCCACCGCCGCCAGCTCCTCCATGACCACCGCCGAGTCCACCGCCGCCGCCGTTACCACCGCCGAGGCCGCCTCCGAATCCACCGCCGCCTCCCTTGCCACCGCCGCCGCCGCCACCGAAGCCGCCACCACCGCCGCCGCCGCCACCGTAGCCGCCTCCTAGGCCACCACCGCCGCCGCCTCCTTGGCTACCACCGCCATATCCTCCTGGAAAATAAACACATGTTAAATTAAGTGATGTAGAGGTTGATGTAGATGATGTGTTTAGGTGCTTGTTGGGTCTCGAAGTTTATCACTTTTACCCTGGCACGGTATTGCAGGTGACTTTAGAATTTGCAGTATATAAGATTTAATACATATGGTAAATTTTCTATTTTCGAGTTTTTCAAAAGTAGTGATCTCCTTATGAGGAGATACTTGCCCATAGTCCAGTATCAACTAACCAGATTCTTTTAATAATAAGAGTAAGACTGCTCACCAGATTCTTTTTCTGGGATTTAGTGCTTTAACCCAGTCCAGGATTATAGATATATCAAGAGAAGCCCATGTTTTAATTTAAGGACTCACAGGATCTCAAGCTAAGCAACTAGAGAATATATAAATAAACAATATTAATAATAATAGTATGTTTTACCTGGCGCTGCGTACGTAATAGCGAAAAGCCCTAAGGCCACTGCAACAACTGCTAGACGAGCCATGTTGATCTGTGCTCCAAGCTCCTACGACCTAGCTTATATACAGCCACGCTTATGTCATGGGCGCACAAATCTTTGTAAGACTCTTCACCTTTTTGCCCGCCATTTTTTTGCCGCGTATAATTATTAAGGTTCCGCTGAATTAATATCGGTATGGATATGGATGGCTAATGAATATGATTGCAGGTCTTCGATGGCTTTGATAGGTTTTAGATTATAGAGTACTTGAAACCTTTTTTGTGACTAGCTTTAAGTTTGAGAATTGTATCAGCTGTGTAAAACCTCTTTTCATCCTGGCATGCAGCGTGCCTAAAATAAAATTAAAAGTATAAAGAGCTGTCATACCATCTTGTCCATCTTTTCCATCATTTGCTTTATGAATTTGGTTTTTATTAATATTTTCCGAATCGTCTTCAGTAGCTGACTTATTATCACTTTTAGGAATTTTGGATTTAGGCATTTTTGAGTTAATTTACTTTAATTACGATTAGTCAATTTTTTCTGAGTTATGTCATGTGTCAAAAGGGTAAGTAAATGTTCAAATATTTTTTTAAAAGTTTCGTTGAAATAACTACTTGTGTTGTTATCTTATTGCAACTAAATTAAAATGTACTTTTTTATGTTTTAGTTTAGTTTTTTGAGATAAGTAGATTTTATAATAATTAGTAACAAAAAGAGGAGCAATTATGTGATGGATAGATAAACAAAAAAAATGTGCAGCGAGAATTAAACATGCATTTTTTGTAAGAATATCTTAATTTAGTTTTTTTTGGGTTGCATTTTTGTCATCGTATTAGGAACCACATTTTCCTCTCTTCACTTATACTTACATGGACTATCTGACTACAGTGTGGACTTATAACCGAACATTGCTCATTACGCAGAAACCAATGCAGAAACCATTTTTAGGTTTTAGCCGATGGCATAAATACACGTAGGACTATTTGCCACATACTTGTGCTCAGAATTTAGTTGCGGACTGCCAACAGTTTGGGAAATCTGTAAGTTCAAGAAAATCTAACACAACAACACTTTAATAATCTTAGACTTACGACTAATCGTATATTGAGGTCAACTATTTAAAATATAGCCACAGGAAAAATACCGATTAATATCTCTTGCTTATTACGGAACCCTAACAGGTAATAATAATACATTTTTGTATTAAATTCATTCGTTAACACGTTCTGCCGAGTGTTTTTGTATAGCGCAGCCGATCGATATATATCTATGTACATATAGTTGTATATATGTACAGTATACACTAACTAGTACTTTGTAAATACTGCGTTTGCTTCGGCAATGGCTGGTTAAGGAATTATTACAGCGTAAGATATAAATAGCTTGTAGCTTCGAGGTTTTTAAAATTATCTGTAAATGCGTAAGTAAGCCATAGTCATGGGTTTTACTTCCAAATTAGTAGTAGGCAATTGAAGACTCCACATTTTCCAATTCCGTTTTTTTTTTATTTAAAAATGTGACTTTGACTTCTAAAATATAGGTGTGTAGGCACACGTTGGAAATCATTGAGGTTCGTAATATAAAAGTGGTGCCCTGTAATTTTTCAGAAGAATACAGGCTTTCACAATTACAATTGCATGTATACATATTTCTTAACAATAAAATCCACAATATCGACATGAAGTTCATGAAGACATAAAAAAAAACAATAAATAGCTTACACTGGTCAACAAACCTAATACAATATCTCCTTGTAGATACCTGGAAATCTTTTTTATTTGTAAGCAGAGAGCTGATAAGGAAATATTATTTTTGTTATTGTTATTCTACGAATCAGTTTATCGACCGAAGGATCGGATTAGAGCGGGAGTTTCCCTGCGCAGGCGCAGCGCTTGACCACTGCTCTGTCAGTCAGTTATAGATGATGAAGTTGAGCGCTCGTGTGGCTGGTGAGTTGAAAGGGTTATCGACTTTAAATATAGGGTAGTAAGGTTTAAAATTAACTGGCTCTTTAGTGTAGAGGCTTTGTAAAAGGATCGACAATGGTACGGGTATTATTCAATAATACATAATAGTTTATGGCCGTGATAAAATACTCTTATGCGTCAAGTACATTGATAGTTTTTGTTATTGAATTATAAATATAAACTACTGCTTAATGTTTACTTAGTTTTTGATAAGTGCTAAGTCAATCGTATGTGAAGTATTAGCTCGATGAAGCTTATCGAGAATATAATTTGTAGATATTATGTAAACTTGGACAAAAAACGTTTAATGTCAGACTGGAATATTTTTTTATACTTGAGATTGCTATTAGTTTTATGTATGGGGGTTCAAAATAATTTTGTATAACTTTCAACACTGAAACAAATAACAAAGTCCGGAGTAACCTCTTATGAAATTAAAACAGAAAAACATACTAAGTCGTATATAGTTAATTGTTTAATTCAGTCTGTAAAAACTTTTCAAGTACTTATTACAGAAAATAAAGACGCCTAATGTTATCACTTGACTTTGGTTAACGACCATCTAATAGTCAAAATGTACTTGAATACAACATCTAAACAAATGTTTTGGGTAGTCAAACATGATTCAACCACATTCGCGATGAAAATACTAAATGTATTTTGATGTGTTACTTAGCTCTTGTAGAAGCGTAAACTTATGTAAGCCAATAAAAAAAATAGGTTCACTCGTGTCCCGTGAAAACTACATCTTGCCTGCACCTTGATAAAATATTATAGCCTACGTCACTCGGGGATAGTGTAGCTTCCCAACAGTGAAGAATTTATCAAATCGGTTCAATCGTCTTGAAGACCTTAGCCAATTAAAAAGCACGTAAAGCTATTAAATCGGATTGCATATTAAAATTTGTGCTCAGCTTCTAAACTTGACCACATAGGTAGGTACACTTAAACTGATAGTTAGCAAGTCATCAAAAACAGGCTCACCAAACTGGTATGTTCGCTCTATAAAAACAAATTCGAATCGATTGGTTAATCTTTTTAAACTATAGAACTTTTTTTGTAAGTTTTTACAAGAGGTATGGCGGGAGGCATGGTGGGTAACGTCTGAAAAGGAGGTCCAATACGGTGTGAATACAAAACGCTTCACTAATAATATATTGCTAGTGATACCTAGGTTTATAACCTCATAGAGAAAAATGTTGAGATACAAAAAAGTAAATGACCTACTTTTTTATAACATTTATTTCTATTAAGGCATATATAGATGACAGAGAAGAATAATAATCTGTATTTTCAAGAGTTACAGGACACCTAGAGGCTTCTATGGACCACCGACTCAAGAGAGATTTATTGGTTCTAAGCTTTTCAGAAAAAAAACGAGAAACCCAGATCCAAAATATCCTCTTCTTTTATTAAAATATTTACACTATGTTACTTTTGAGCAAGTAACAAAGTGCCTTTACTTATAATGACGGCTTCTGATTTATATTTAAACGTAATTTACAGTAATTATTATTTAAATTAGATCTTAACCCTTCGTTTTGTTATTTTTTGTGTTCACTCAAGCCCGAATCTACAATGATAAGTCTTTTTCAGGTTTTCCTCGAAGTGGAGGGGTTTTCCAGCAAATGTTAAAGGACAAAGCACCGTTCTTAGTATTTCTTGCAAATAATAATTAAAATTTTGTACCTACGTATAACTTACTAAAAAAAGAGTTTAGCTGAAAGGCGAATGGAAGTTAAGTAATTAATTGATTGTTTAATTTGTTTGTACTTAATTTGCATTTTCGGTAGCCGTTTTTCAAATGTAAAAAATTGTATACTGCATAATGTATACTGGTTTTAGTAAAGTATATCATATCAAACATTTTGAAAGAGCTAATATTTTAGGTAGTAACTTAAAACTTATATTTAACCCAATTTATCTAGGTTTTTTTAATTTCCTTCCTGTCTATATAAATGCTACCAGAACGTAAGTAAACTGTAAATCTTTCGAGCCTTTTCCTTAATCTTAAGTAAGTATAATGCCATGATATAACGTTACTTTCATAGCCTCAGTGGATCGACAATTTGAAGGTGTCGGGTAGTGGATGGATATTGGCTGCCTAAGAGTAGCATGGTTGGTACGCAAGCCTAATTTCATAGGCTTTCAAAGCTTAGTACAGATCCTTGATGAAACTAAATAGTCGTAGGGACTCCTTGAAATAAGAGTTACCGCGGTTCTGGTTAAGTCAAACATATTAATTGATTTGATCTAATTGTTTTTAATTTTCCTGATTCATAGCGATATAGAAGGGTATATCATTTTCCCCTATGAATAGATATATTTTCGATCTATCAACCTATTTACAATATACTGAGTTTCCATGAATTCAATTTCCTAGAAACATGAATGAATGCTATCTGGTCTGCAGTTTGCAGAATCAATATTGACAGGTAAGTATTCAGTCGGTAAGTATTGAATTATTTAACTACCGGCTGGTCCTTTTAACATGGTCATGTTAATTGCTACATGACATAAGTTGTGCAGGTGTTACATGATTTTGCATCCGAATATACCTACAGAGTATGTAGAGTGCTCCATAAGATAAAGTCATTTAGAAAGGGAATACATAATTTGTGTCAATTAACTTTGCATTTTGATTGAGGAGGTCAGACAGGCAGTCGCTTCTTGTAAAGCACTGGTACTCAGCTGAATCCGGTTAGACTGGAAGCCTACCACAACATAGTTGGGAAAAAGGCTCGGAGGATGGAATTAACTTTGCATTTTGACAATTGAATTAGCCATTTCTCGCTTTTGACTATTGTAAAGTCAATAGTAGCCATATCCGGACAAATAAAGCTTCTCGACAAGATCTCTATAAAAAATGCGCAAGGGGTCTAAGCCTAACTTGAGAAAAGCAGAGGTAGATAATTGTCGCGAGTTGAGAAGAATGATTACGAATGTTTTTTAACACTCAAAGACTTATTTTCGTCGATAGCACTCCACAACCTACTAGAATTTGGAAAATTGTAAAACAATAGTCTAAAAGAAATATATATCGAGACATCATAGATTGGCTATCTTTCCAAATATAGTGTATACGTTTACAATACAATGGAGCATTGAGCGCCTACATGTTGTTGCTAGCAGTACTATATTTGCGCCGTAAAAGTAATAAGATGGAGTAGGCGTTTGATGCGTGGTTTCACAATCCAGTATGTATGTAGTACAAAGATTCCAAGCTTGGAAACCACAGTATATTGGTGATAACCCATTAAATATAGATAGCACATTAGTCGGCTTTCTGCTAGAACGAACTATTATTTCAGGTGTAAAAGTGCTCCAAAACACAGGTTAGATACGCTTAGTAAACCTTTACATAGATTTACGAATGTTATATTCAAGGTGAGTATAAAGTATGTTAAAAGTAACTTTAGTTACCCATGTTAAATCGGGGATGTTGAGGGGTTCAATAAGCTGCTAAGACCAGCTTACTTTATATTAAAATACAGCTGCAAAATAACAGCCTTACTTATAAAAATCAGCTAATCATCTTCTAATCATTGTTTTAACAAATTACTACTTACAGCTTTAAGTAGTGATTAAATTATTTTGACCTATAAACGTTGCTTAAGCATGTCTTAAGTAATGAACAGATAATGTCATAAAAACATACTAATTTCTCAACACTACCGGAATGTTGGTAGCTTAAAAAAATTTTTGTCGTGAAAACGTTGTGTAATGGCAACAATGGCATCCGTAAAATATAAAATTAAAAAGTTGAGCTGTCAATAAACCGGAAATGAAAAATCAGCTGGTAAGAATCCAGCCATTTTGCTAATTAGTGGGTTAAACAAGGGTGTGAGGCTACTTAATTTGACAGCTAATTTAAGACATTGCTAAGAAAATGATTTAGTTCAGCCACGTTTATAAGTAAGATTTTTTCTTAAACACCCCTTAAGTATAACTTATTAGTTTATAAGTAAGACTGTAAATGTTTTTACGTGGTGTTTAATACGGTGCCTATTTGAAAAGTTATGCGACGGAAACCCACATTGCTAGTTGTTTTAGATAGGCAATCTAATTGTCTCCTGAACAAAACCGGGGAGTAATTTTCGTTTAAAATATTATTAAAATGAAACTTCTCGCGTTGTTGTGAAAAATGTTACGTGTAGAAAAACCGAGCGTTGGTACGCGGAAAAGAGCGTGAATACTCTATGAAAACGCTTGAGTTATAAAAAGTATCAAAATTTGTTTATTTTGAAAATAGAACGAGAAAATTCTTAGCAGACAGTGGTTTTAAAAAAAACTGTCGTTTATGTTCTAGTGAACTTGGGCCCAAGGTGTACAAAGTCATCTTCTGCGAAAGTTATAGGTACTTCGCCATTCTTAAAGCAGTTTTCAGAGTTTCTCTTCCTTTCATCAGGTAGATTATCAATTCGGATGTTTGTTTATTTTTTTTTGTTACTCGTGTTTATTTCTTATGCATGTTTTTATTAATATTAACCATATGATTGATGTAATTAATTTGTCAATATCTGTTATTGCTACTAAGACGACCCTAATCTTAGAAGCTATTCAAACCAATTATTTTCAATATTCGTTGTATCATCCAATTATAAGTAGTTCTATAGGTAGTACCTAAGTTTTTATCAATGCGTGTCGTTTAATTTGTGTTGTTGAATGAAACGTATGACGTCAACATTATTTATTTGTATTTGCCCTAACGTAAATAATGCTAAGAACTTCTGGGCATTGACCTTTAACAATTTCTAGATCCCAATATTTTGTCCCAAGGAGCTAACAATTTAAGATGCATTTGCTACTATCTTACTATCCTATTACTGCGACTGCAAATCTTATCCTACTGAAATTATGAAAGCGAAAGTTTTTAAGGATTAGGCTAAGAGTGTTTCTTTATGTTTTTTAGTTTTTTACTTAAACTATGTGACGGACTTTGATGAAACTTCAACATTAATTTAGCTTATATATTTAATAGAAAAACATATTATAGGTCACTAGGCGTCCATGTAAAACACTGGTACTCAGCTGCATCCGGCGAGATGAGAGCCGACCTCAACATAAGTAGTTGGGGAAAAGCTAGGCAGATGATATTTCCATGTTCGAAAAAAAGGTTCCCACGCTGGTGAATTACCGGGTAGAAGCTATTAAGTTGGTATTTAATAAACTGGTTACCTACCGATTAAATGCTGTAGGTGTTTAAATATGAAAGAATAGGTATATCGTGTATCAAAAACATGTTTAATTGATGAGACTAGACTGTTTATGAGTAGGTGAACGTGTTTTTCAATTTTGAATCAAAGGTGTAAAGAGCAACTGGTTTTAAAAAATAAAACGTCTGATTTGAGATTTTTGAATACAATAATTTATTATAATTATTACCTACTTATTTAACATAGTTTTGTTTGCTTAGAGCTAATTTTATTCACATTGAAATTCGACATTTACCTTCATCATTTAAAGATCGACTAATTTTGTCTTCTTCCTTCACATTTTCTTTATCCCGACATTACATACAAAAAACAGTTCGATAGCAGTAGATCAACTAGGCGGTACTACTTATCATAGTAAGTATTGCCCCTATCTCCTCCCGCGCCCCCGTAGGAGTTGGTACCATGATTGCCTCCGTGACCGCCGCTACCTCGACCTCTGCCGCCGCCTCCATGGCCGATGCTGAAGCTGCCGGCACCGAAGGTACCACCGTCTACAGCACCTACTCCGATACTGCCGTCTGATGCGTGGGCGACGCCTCTGCTCCTTTTACCTGAAATTGGAAATTTATTTTTAGAGAAATTGGACGGAGAAGTTACGCATTTTTACGTTGTTTTTAGATCCATATGGAGTGGTGTTTTTTTATCAGTCTTGTTACTTGAGATAAATATTGATAAATTAATGATTCACTTTGGTCAGTATGACAAACTACACAGCTTCGAGTATATAAATAGTTAGGTACGCATAATTTATGTTCTTCCCAAATTATGTACCTGGATTAGACGTCATGAAAATCCCAGAGTCTGGAGATCTTTTAAAGGGCTGAAAACTCAATATTATCTAATCCCGACTACTTTAAGTACTACTTAAAAAAATCTACACAATGTCAAAAGTTAGGTGAGCCAAAAAGTAATGGCCTGGAAAGGAGCCTGGAATTTGAAGATAAATAATATGAATAATTGATGGTAATAATACCTGGAGCAGCCAAAACACAAGAAACCACAGCCAAAACCAAAACTACGGTCAGTAAACGCGCCATCTTGCAAAAATATTGTCCACAACTGAATTAGAATCAGTTTGTCAGCAGCTTTTATATCCTTTACATTATTATTGCGAAGTTTTTTGAATAAAAAAACAACTGTTATAAATTCTTGATACTTATTCCAAAACTGAGTCGTTATGTCGCGTCGGGAAACCGGTTGCAGTGAGTAAAATGGAGGAAAATCATCTCCGATTCTCGTTTAGATAACAATTATTTTTTGTCATTTGAATTCGGCTGTTTCCTTTTTGGCAAAAAAAACTATAATATTTATAATCATTGCCCTTCCTTAGATGCCGTAAATTGCATTTCAGAAAGAGTATCCTTCTTATAATATAAATGCTAAAGTTTGTAGGTTCGGATGGTTGTCCAGCTTTTACGCAAAAATTGCTGGATGGCTTTTGATAGAACTTGGCAGTCAGTATAGTAGCTAAATATCAAAAGAATAGATATACTACTTTTTATCTAGATACAGGAAGTATTAACTAAATTATCTAAATTATCCTTGACTTGCTTGAAAGATAAAGTGAAATAAGATTTTGATTTTGAAATAAAACGGGGGAACTCCCACAAAATATTATTTGACAAATCAAGTTAGCCTATTGGATTATTACTTTGTTCTATGACTATATTAAAGAAAGGAAAAATAAGACGTCGATCAAATAAGGATGAAATGTTTTATTGCGTTTTTCGAGAGATGTCAATCTGTAAGAATTAGTCAGAGATTTCAAAGTTTGTGTGGTTTCCTTGTTCCTCAAGACTTGCTGGCCTGGTTGCCGCCATGGCCAGCGTCTCCGATGCCACTGCTGGAGCCTCCGTGGCCGATGCTGAAGGTGCCGTCTCCGAACTGTCCGCCAGCCACGTTGCCTACACTGATGCTGCCTTTTGTAGCATCTGCAGAGCCTTTTAGTGGGGGTGCTGGAATAGAACATATTTTGTTGCTGAGAAAAATGATACTTAAAGTACTCTTGTATGTATTAAGAACAAGATATGGGACTGCCTTCATAAGATCATCGAAAGAGCGCAGGTTAACGGCCGATGATTTGATGTTACACGTAAATAAGTATAGAGATGAATTATTGTGCGTACATTACAATGATCAGGTATCAGACCGATTAAAGTTTGATTGGATTCCCGATTACCTTGAAACTGAACAGCAAACTAATCATACGACCAACTATCAACATCGATAGATCAGTCAGCAGTGGGCTGAGAGTCTACCAGATAACAGTTAATATCTTCGTTTATGTTATGGTAATAAGTATGAATCTTAGATATGATGAATTATCAGAATATTTTGATATGTATACTATTTATTTGTAACTGTGACATTATGTGCGCTTCTCTCTCTTCAAAAGTAGTATAATTGTCGCCATTTAATATACGACCTCACTCACGACCTACTAAAGACTTGACAATACTTACCAATAATCCCAGGTGTTGCCACAACACACGCCACCACAGTAAGCAGCAACAGTACAGTCAGTAAGCGCGCCATCTTGTTCTCTGCACTACTGCACCGAGTACTGAACTCACATCACTCTATGCAGCTTTTATATCCACATAAACATTTCTTTTTTTCTGAAACCTGGATAATTTCTTTAACCTGTAGACTAGAGTAGTGAAGCATGCAAGGGAACCGGTCTAGGCGTGTATGAAAATAAACAATGTATAGGTAACTAACCCCGCTATTGCATCTAAGGGAAGGCTTGGTTCATGATTTCAAGACGAAGATCCTTGGTAATTTTTTCTAAGGAAAAAGTAATTTGAATCAGTTACTTTATTTAATTGATGTTAAGGAGTATTTTCACATGAATAGCGAAATAATTGCAGATTTAATTGAAGCAGTATTTACCGTGAGAAACTGTAGGTCAATATGCCGTGCAGACAGACACTGTCCTTATAGACAGGATTAAGTTGATGATATGGTGACGGCAAATAGGCCATTCTTGCTTGACAGAATTTGTGAGTGCAAGAATCATAAGGCCCATTTTTGTAGAATCTAGTTTTTGTGAATTTGACATACTGTTCACATAATTTTACTTCAGGAAAATAAAACAATTGTTTCTTCCAAATCCGAAAAGTTTATTTTCCTTCATTAAACTCAAAGATTAGGTGTTCTTTTCCCAATTAATTCTTGCATGCCGTGAGGTTCAGGACGCCTGGTTGCCACCGTGGCCACCGTCCCCGACGCCGCTGCTCTGTCCCCCGTGGCCGATGCTGAAGCTGCCGCCACCGAATTTGCCACCAGCCACATTGCCGACGCTGACACTGCCGTGAGATGCCTGTGCTTGTCCTTCTAGCACCGGAACTGGAAAGGTAAGTATGAGAGATTCTTTATTGCTATTCAAATTGTCTAATAGCGATAGGTATCCATTTTTTCAACTTGTGGTTACATTTCAAACTATTAATACAAAAATAAACAACGTTTAAAAAGGTCGTGTCCTACCAGGCATCGGGAATACCTTCTTAAAAAGCAAGTTACTTAGTTATTAGTAAGCTTTCTATAGATAGGGAGAAAAACTCAGTCTGCGTTATTTTTATCGTAATTTACTGCTTAATGATATTTAAATTATCCAATTTAGTTAAATACGACTAACTGTAAGTATTTGCAATGACCTTGTTCATTTATGGAATATGTTTTATGCACTGTCTTTGGAGCGTAGAATTTCCTTTTTTGATCTGAATATCAAGTTTTAATTCCTTATACGTCTTCCTTTTTTACCATCTCAGTTAATGTATAATTTGTTGGACTATTTTTATCAGAACCGACATGATGTTTGTTAATTGATTTATAGGTACCCCAAATTAGTAGTTATGTTTAAGAATTTCCAAAGAATATTTACCAACAACAGCCGGGGTTGCTACAACACACGCCACCACAGTAAGAACCAACAGGACTGTCACTAAACGCGCCATCTTATTCACTGTATAACCACAAGGAATACTGAATACACATCGGCCTTTACGCCTTTTATATTACACATAAACAGACTTTTCTAGCTTTTTTTTAGAACCTGTAGTAATTCCTAGCCCTCCCCGTCTATCCTTCAGGACTGGACTCGAAGGACCAGTTAAGTGTTTATCAAATGCAATAGTGCGTTTGAATAGCGTAGTGAGGGTTCCGTAGTTCGAGAAATAAATGTACCTATTGTTTGGGTACATCTTTAGATTACATCTTTACATTACATACCTATCTAAAATGAATTGTTTATTTTTTTATGTCATCAATCTATAATATTGTCTGTTATAATCTTTTAAGTGGTACCACTTTCAATTCGATAAAAGGCTGCAACTTTGTCTAACACACACGTTTACAGAATTAAGTATCGATGTATCATCTTATTTTTCTACTACCTTACGAACTTGGGGTTTTCGTTTTTCTTTTTTCGTAATGGAACCCTAAAAATGAGCAATAAAATAGTCAGGGCATCGAACGGTCTGGAAGATACTTGTATCTGGTTGGAGTGGGAATATACGAGACTTTGATATGGTTGTTTCTTTGGCTGGGAATACAAATTAACTAATGTCTAAATACATACAATGTTTTATCTTGTGCAACTTTTATTCGGACAATTGTTATTGGTTAGTTCCAAAAATGATCATTATTTCAAAAATGTTACGTCGTATGATTAAGAAACAAAATACGTGAGTATATAATTTTACTTTTGTTTTCGTTTGTTCATCATAACTTACATAATTATAAGAAAAATCTTCTATTAATGCAAGAAAATAATTTTTCCACTGCACTCTTTTTATACTATATTTTTTTAGACTGTTTCTGAGAAACGAATGAGTGTTATAAACAAAGGTTGCTAAAGGGATTTCAGAATTTTCAGTTTGTTTTAATTAAAACCACTATTGTTATACATCCGAAACATATATTTTCCAAATGCCTTCAAAATTTGTCATCAGTTGTTGTCAAATGACTCTTGTCTTCAAGATGCCTGGTTGCCACCGTGGCCGCCGTCCCCGTGGCTTCCGCTGGAGCCCCCGTGGCCGATGCTGAAGCTGCCTTCACCAAACTTGCCGTCTACCACGTTGCCGATGGCGATACTGCCGTGAGAAGCATGCGCTTGTCCTGCTAGCACGGGCTCTGTAATATTAAATTAGTTAAGTAATTATACTTGCACTCGCATCGCGTGAGAATTACTCAGCACACCCGCATGAAAAATAGCCTATAACCATCTTTGATAAACGGGCTATCAAACATTGTAATATTTTTTTAAGTCGTCGTATCGCGAATAAATCCAAATTAAACCATCTTTTCAGCTTTATAATATTACCTAAGTAAGTTCGTAGATTGATCGTCACCTTTTTCTTTTTTATAAAAATATTTATCTACTACACTCTTAAAATGTTTTGTAAAAGTTAATAAAATAATATTTACCTACGACGACAGTGGGGGTTGCCACAACACACGCCACCACAGTAAGCAGCAACAGTACAGTCAGTAAGCGCGCCATCTTGTTCTCTGCACTACTGCACCGAGTACTGAACTCACATCACTCTATGCAGCTTTTATATCCACATAAACATTATTTTTTATATTCCATGATAAGTAGTAGCCCTCCCAAACACCCTGTCTGGTTGAACCAGTTTAGGTCATGAAAAATAGTACCACTTAGTACGAGACGAGCCAGGGTTTGGTAAGTACTCTTTATTCTTATCGTAGGTACTGTTATTATTATTAGTAAAGTAGGATTCCAGATGATCTTATGTATGTACCATGTGAGATTTTAATTGCCCTAATAAATCACTGCCTGTTGGTGAAAATCTGTCATTCGTTTTTGACTTTAAAGTAAATTAAGTTCTAAGTAATGAGTTAACATTACTTTCGCTTTGCATTGTAGAGAGGTGAGAGCGTGTTTATCATCACACTGATTTAGACAAGGTGATTTTGGGGTTCTTCACTGTCATAAAAGGGACGTAAAGGGATAAATTCGTTTGATTAAATGGATTATTTTATTTGTATCTGAGGACTGGATTTCTCACGTTCGTTACGCAAGAAAAATAAAACCACAGTACACTTCAGATCTAAAACATGTATTTCGCCATGAACAAACATAGTTCTCCACTATCAGTTGTTAGATTTTTCCAAGTTTTTTCTCGCTCTCAGATGCTAAGGCTTGTTCTCCTGGTTGCCACCGTGGCCGCCGCTCCCGTAGCCGTCGCTCTGGCCCCCGTGGCCGATGCTAAAGCTGCCGCCACCGAACTTGCCACCAGCTACATTGCCAACGCTGATGCTACCGTGTGACGCCTGCGCAGATCCTGCCAGTGGACCTGGGAAAGGACATGATTCTATATCATCTTGTGCTTTCCTGATACTTACGTAGATTTCTATAACCTATCTAATCGGTTTTTTCGTGGTTGAAGATTGTTTGACATATTTTTTATGGAGCTAGGTAATGTCAATATTCAAACTCTAATCACAAAACAATGGATAGGCGAATTGTAGAAATCCGCAGTAAACATCTATTTTATTTTTATTTTAACCTAAAGAACAACGATAAAGTCCAAAAAACTGTTAAAGTAGTAATATGTGACGTATTGATGAAAACTTTGCTTCTGTTATTCTAACAAACATAGTCAAAATTATTTCATATAAAGTTCACAGGAGTGTAGCAGTTTATTATGTCGTTTCTAAAGTTTGTCCACACGTGAATTGGGAAAGGAAAAATAACCGTACATACCTTGTAATTAACATTACAATCGAGTCTCACTCTTGTGTATAAATATGATTTAATATCACCGTATTAAAATATATACTACTTGTGTTTTATTTTGGAACTATAAACAAAAACAATACGTACCAAAAACTTCGGGGGCCGCCACAACACACGCCACCACAGTAAGAAGCAACAGTACAGTCAGTAAGCGCGCCATCTTGTTCTCTGCCCTACTGCAACGAGTACTGAACTCACATCACTCTATGCAGCTTTTATATACACATAAATATTACTTGCTAGCTTTTTTAAGCCCCGCAATTTATTGTCCCTTTCTCTCACTCATCCTGAGCTAGCAGTTCCCAGAACCTGTTCAAGAATTGAAAAATAAAAGCGATCTACACCGAGGTAGATACATGCATCAAACCGTATTAAGTACTTTGGAAAGGAACGATATATGATTGTGTGAACTTGCGTTTATAGCGCTTATTTTGTCACTGTTATAATCCTTTTTGGTTAAAATGATTAGAATACAGGAAAGAAAGAAAGAAAAACCTCTTACCATTGCAAACTACTGTATTTATTGCGTCATTATTTGCGCGAAAAGGTCAGTATTCTATGCTTTGTTGCTCTACTACTTTGTACTCAGGACAAAAATCCGCCCATGTGAAAGCTCTGTTACGTGACGTTATATTTGACATTAGTTAACCAAGCAGTTTCAGTTGGTTCCAAAGTATTTCAAAGGAGTGCTATAACTGTAGAGTAGGTGTAGAGCTCTTATAATGTGACATTTAATGAAATAGTAATTTTATGTTCTCCGCATCCTTCAACTAAGACTAGAATTACTGTACGTAAAGAGAGCACAGTCACCGTATAAGTGTCATCATAACTTAAGCTACTGAGAGACAATCATATTTATGCCGGAAAAATAAAACTAAAATGCAAATCCGAATTCTGTAATTCCTTGAAATTCAAAGCAAATTAAGTGTCATTCGCAACGTTCACGACTTGCCTTACCTATAGTTCTAAGAAACTTGGTTGCCACCGTGGCCACCTTCCCCGACGCCGCTGCTCTGTCCCCCGTGGCCGATGCTGAAGCTGCCGTCACCGAACTTGCCACCAGCCACAATGCCGCCGCTGAGATTGCCGTGATACGCCTGTATTTTCCCAGCTATGAAGGATTCTGAAAAAAAAAAACATATATTTATGTGGAAACAGACCTGCTTAGGCCTAATTGGGGTCTTATTGATCATGATTTTGAAACGGCGATATTTTTAAAGCAGGTAAAAAGTAAAGTGGGTTGGTAGTTAATAGGTGTTTGATTCCAACGTTTATGTGATTCTACTAACCGCATCCGGATAAAATATTGCCTAGTTACGAATAACTTAGCTTTCTATTGGTAAAAATAATTTTCTAATTCAATTCAATAGATCTACTCTACAAAGTTACTCTACAACGTTACAGATTCTCAATTTTCCTCTATTTAATAGCAGCATGTATTAAATGTGACGATCAATTGCCTAATGTGACAATTAGATTAGTTAATGATGAAAAAAACTAAAAAAAGACGCTAGTCATCAGAACTCAGAGCGTGTGCAAAATTTCATCCTAATCGGAGACCGGGAAGTGGGTCAAAGTAAGCTTCTAAGATTTTCTTACATACATGGTTACAAGAAAAGCTAATTATAAGTGTGTTAAAAAAGGTGTATATTTACTATTGATCAAAGGGGTTGCCACAACACACGCCACCACAGTAAGCACCAACAGTACAGTCAGTAAGCGCGCCATCTTGTTCTCTGCACTACTGCACCGCGTACTGAACTCACAGCACTCTATGCAGCTTTTATATCTACATAAACATTATTTTCTAGCTTTTTTTAACACCTTACCTATAATATCTAGCGTTCCCTGTCTGTCTATGGGATAGGCTGGTAGAACCAGTTTAGGTTATGAAAAAGGAACGTTGTAATCGGGCTTCGAACGGCCGGGTAGCATATCCTATCCTACAATACACGGTTTTATTATGTATGTTGGTTTCTAGATAGTATTGCCGAAGCTGCAAATGGATTCTGGAGAATGCGAACTATTATTATAATTCTGAGATATTCCCAAAAATACCATTAGATCTTTTTTCTCTGTGTTTATTTAACGTTTTTTGAATAAAGGTAAAAATTTGATTAACCATATCATTTACTTTCATTTTAACATATTGGTTGTGGCCATTTTCCTGTGTATAACTTTATTTTCTTATGTGACACATAGTGATTGTTTTACTGCAGTGTCTGCTTTGTGGACGATAAAGTGATTTAATAATAGACTGTTAACAGTTATGAACAACTATAAAGCGGTTTATGGTAAAAGGAATTATTAAAGGAAAATAAAACTAACGACGTTGTAGAGAAAGGAGTGTATTGCTTACAAGAAGCGGCCAATCAATCAAGTTCTCATGAAGTCATTAAGGGTCTTTTGCAGTATCAAGGTTTGTTCTCCTGGTTGCCACCGTGGCCACCGTCCCCGAGGCCGCTGCTCTGTCCCCCGTGGCCGATGCTGAAGCTGCCGTCACCGAACTTGCCACCAGCCACATTGCCAACGCTGACACTGCCGTGAGATGCTGATGCTAAACCTTGGAGGGCAGGCTCTGGAAAAGGAAAATATTCCACAGTCATAAATTATTCATGCTACCAAAATACTCAGAATTAACCCAAGTTTAGTTTCATTCTGGCAATGGACCGATTTTTTTTCATTTTATTTATCCTTAATATTTGCATATTTATGATCTCCTTTTCAATAAAATTTTATCCAATTATTTATCACCAGCCTAATCTACCTTAAAGGCGCCTAATCAAAAGTATTTTTTAGCTTCGTTTATTTTGTTTGTTGTTACTATAACTAGCATGTGGAAAGCAAGTAAAGGTTAAGTTAGGAACAACATCATAAGTACATAGGTATAGTTCTCGTCAAACTTTTTGCAGACTCGGATCATTGACATAAACTTTGTTCGGAAAGAGCCGTCACCAAGTTCAGCGAAATCAACTGAAGACTATTTTGATCCGTATTCACGAACTTCGCCATTTGATTTACCTATAATCCCAGGGGTTGCCACAACACACGCCACCACAGTAAGCACCAACAGTACAGTCAGTAAGCGCGCCATCTTGTTCTCTGCACTACTGCACCGAGTACTGAACTCACATCACTCTATGCAGCTTTTATAGGGAGCCTACATAGCTATGCTTTTGTTTTTTTCTTCAATAACTTCTTCAGGGATGGGACTCGTGAGCTAAGGGAACCGGTCTAGGGTGAACGAATCACGAACAACATTAGTGCTAGTGCACCAATCCTTGGATTTACCATAAAAACAAAATATTTTTGATTTTCCTCTTCATCTTATTTTGTGACAAAATCATTAGGTGTCTTCTTTTTAATATTTAGATCTAAATCGACACGGGCAAACACGTTTTTTCAAACGATTATAAAAGAGGTTTTAATTTGTATTTTTGTTAGTGTTAATTCGTTCGCAATCAAGATGTCTCGTGTTGTTATTCTTTTGTTGGCCTATGCGCTGTTATCAACTGCATTTGCAACACCAGGTATATTATATTGTTTTATTAGCATTAACCTAATTTGTGAAGTTCTTAGTTAGATCTAATTCCTTGTACGAATCGTTTGTACTGAATGTAATATTTCATTTAGAAACCGAAATCTAGATAATAAAAAAATATTTAACATTTCTTGTGATGACGTATCGTGCGCATTCCACTTAAGATCTTGTCTTCTCTTACATAATTATTATTTTGAATCGTTTTTGTTTTCTATATTGCTATCTCTGCTCTTAGCAAGGTCAATGTATGTATAGGTCGTCTTATTAAAATATCTTCTATTTAAGTACCTATTAAAATAATATTGTTATCTGAGGATACCTATTCAGTATCAGGAAAGCTATTACTTCCAAAGTTGACTTCAATTTTGACTTTAAGGAAAACTAATGACACTTCGTTAATATCTCCATAGTCCTTTGTAACTGGTCCAGCTTCACAGGTTTTGTAAAAATAGCTCCTTGGACCGGTTGTATTTGTCGGGAATTAATAGTCCGCAGCTGGGATATTGTAAATGGCACTGTACGGCCTTGGCCCATGTTGTGCCCTTGGAAGGCTTATTCCACAAACAAACATCTAGTGCATTCAACTTTACAGACTTGACCGACTAACTACGAATGTAAGTGTAATAATGTCAGCACTGCAGTATAAGTTTGCATTTTATTAAGTAGTTCAGTGATAGCATAAGATGTGTGGTTCGATTCCCTGGACAGGTCGAAATCTTTACAACGTTGACAATGGCTTTATGGGTTATACGAAGCTTTGCATCGGATAGTAGATAAATCGGTCTTGCCCTTGATCTCTCTCAGGTCGTGTCTGATTCTGGACATTATTCGTTGTTTCATGATAACAAAACACGGTCACTCATTGACAGTTTAACTTAGAAATAATCTTACACAATTTTTATTCCTTCCAGCTCACTACAGTGCAGAAGAATATAGCAGCGACGAAGATAGTGGAGAGATCGACACAGTTAAGTCAAACGGGGGCAGCATTGGAGTTGGCAGGGTGAAGAGTGGGAGTTTTGGGGCTGGCAGCTTCAGCATCGGCCACGGCGGGGAGAATGGAGGCCACGGAGGTAACCATGGAACCAACTCTTATGGAGGACCAGGGGGTGATACGGGAGACACGAAGTATGGACGTTAGGGAATGAAGATTGAAAGAAGAATCGGTGAAAGTGATGAGAATTTTGGGACTGAGCCCGTATTTACAAATAACAAAGTGAATAAGTTCAAAAGTGTGATGAATCACTGATCAACAAAGTTGAAAAAATGTTATTTAGTTTTATTGAAATTGGTGATTGTTTGTAAAGAATTCGAATATCTTTGAATGGGAACTAAAATAAAAGATCTATGCCTATTGCCTATACTTCGACTTTATTTAATTAATCGTCTTTTAATGCTAAGTCATTACATCCAATCTGTACGTACATACCTCTAAATATTGAAACTGGATTAACTAGATAGTATGTTTTTTGTACATAGATAAAAATTATTTCAATGAATGTTTTTTCATCATTCTTTAAACCTCGTTTGTGTTCTCCAATTTTGTTATGGACATCAAGCGAGAGGAAAAAGAACACATTATAATAACGTGGCACATAAAAACACGTAGTATTGAATAATTAGGTAACTAAACAAAAACGAAATTGACAAATGTAATAATAAGTATTTTTGTAAGCGATAGCTGTAGAATATATGACATTCCTACATAACCCAGAATGAGGAAAATGGACGCAAAATATTGTATTTATGGTAAACTTGAACTTTGGTGACCAGACAAGATAAATATCATGGCAATGTCTTGTATTTACGAAATGTAGACAGAATTATTATTTTAAAGCTAAATAATATCGAATCAGGCTAAGATCCATAAGTATATACTTACCTTAGTAGGTACAGGACTATTAGGGCAGGGTAATGATGGTATTGGTTAAGATTATAACAGTAAATTCAAAGACTGCTGAGTTTAAAATCCTTTTATTTAAAAGTAAGGTGGTGGTGGCCACCAAGGTAGCCACATTCCGGGTCCATAGTCACTAAAACAAAATATTCAGCATTAAAAGAGGAAAGTGTAATGAACTAGCTCTAGACTACGTTGTACCAACATTCAAATCGGATGAGAAGTTTTGGCGGAACTGCGAGAAACAGACAGACGAGTCTTTCGATGTAGGTAGTAAAGATGTGGGATAATTTTCTCGTCAGTAATGGAAAGAAAAATCTGACGTACAAAACTAGTCGATGGGTAATTAAAAGGAAATAAAAGATTTTCATGTAATACCTAACAAAGTGATAATAACTAGAAGATTTATAGAGATAAGAGGAAAATGTAACTGTGGAAATAAGTGACGTCTCGAATGTGGGTTTTGCCGCTAGAGTATTCAATGAATATTAATAATATAGGTCAGAATCCCATACTACAAACAGTGTGTTAAGTTGGATTCATTATCCATAAAAGGACATGGGAGTACCTACATGTTACTATAATTGGGAACAGGACAGGTACCTAGAAGAAGTCGGAAACCTATTGGCGTTAGTGCAATGATAGCCTCTAACAAAGTATTAAAACCAGTTAATAATCCAAGTAACACGGGCAGCAAGCCATAGAAGAAAAAAATATCAGCCAAAAGAAACAAGAAGAAGAAGATATCACGGCTTCGGACACAGTATCTAAGTATAAAAAATAATTCCTTACTCATAATCGTATCTGTATTTCCGCTGTTTTGGTTTATAACGTTTTGTCATGAAGCTTTTCCCTTTGAACTTGGAGCTGGTTATAACGCCCGGTCCAATGCTGCCTCCGACTGAAAGAGCAAACCCGATGTTGCTGTCACCTAGAATTATGAAACGACGATCTCTTTCTGCAAACAAAAGAATGGAATAAAAACTCTTTTTGAATCTTTGGGCAGCCATTAACCTCAAAGGAATACAATGATTTTTGAAGCTTCAGTCCAAAAAGGTGCATCAAGAGTTGTCTATGATGTAATGACTCTAATCAGTTTTGTATTTGGAATTCATAAAACAAAACAAATGAAAAGAACATGCGTGATTGATTTCCCATAATGTTAAAGTAATGAGGGAATTGGGGAGACGGGTTTTGCTTGTGATTGAATTTAGATAGCTCCATATAAAACAGATAGATCGGGTAATGAAACCCGCAGCTATTTGGTATTATAATGAAATAACAACAATATTAATTACCAGGTTCACAAAAAACATAACTGCACACAACGAACAAAACAAAAGACACAAAGTTACTCTTAGCTAAAAACTGCATTTCTCAAAGTACTGTTTAACGAGATAAACGTTACTTCTTCAGATCATCAGCTTTTATAAGACCCATAACCCTTCCCTGCCAATCCATCAAATATGGTCAAATGACAAGCAACAATACTGACAATTATCGAAACTTAGGGTCCTTATTTAATGATTGTAATTCTGACATGTATACCTCAGCCTCAGTCATTGATAATGATCAGGATAAAAAGTTCTATTGAAACCTTAGAGCACTTAACGAACTGGAACCGCCGTGAACATAAACTATTCGTAAGAGAAGAGAAGTTAATTCAAATGGGGAAGGTGAGGCAATACAAAAAAAGTCATAGCTCGCTCATGACTTTTCGATGGCAAAATTGATAATCATAAGCATAATCTTGAAGCGAATACGAGTTTTTGCTGCTCACAGTAGAAAGTCTTGAAGCAAGACTGTGAGCAGCGTTTTCTTTTCATTTGGTAGAGGGCAAGCGAGCAATTGCGTCTCCAGTTCCTTCAATTCTCCAAGTAATTGGTTAAATTCTCTAATATTGAAACGCCCAATACACCACAATTTTGAAGGTATAATGATACGTTGGTAAGTTTTTATTGATTATGCAGCTGATTGACTGCATCGTCATACTATGACCTAAGTGCATCATGCGTTATTCCTTTTGCAATGCAAAAAGTAAATAATGTATGCGATTTTTTTTTGTAATAAACCTACTCGTTATTCTAGTTCAGAATGATCTAAACTTGATAGTTTAGTCGGAGTCACTTCACTACTGAGCGTTTTCCAGCACATATTAATATTGACAATTTGCATGTACATCAACTGCTTTCGTTATGTAAAATATCTAACACTGCTTTCGCACTGGCAGATTTTTCACTCTGTTTTCCCATGTCTAGCAAATGCGCGTCATATTTCCAGCGGCTAAACTCTTTGTTGTACCAGCAGGTTGTCCATTTACTGCCACAAAAATACATACGTCCTTAACCGAGCGGTAAATCTGCCAGTGTGAAAATACTGTCATACTTAGTTACTCACAGGTCAAAAAATCTAAACAATACACTGCTATGATTCATGGGGACGTGTATGACAGGGCCTTTGAACTCTATACAAAAAAACACCAGAACCGTATCCGAAACAAAATTATTACAAATGCCTGGATCCTCATTTTTTGAAGTTTGTTTTGAGAGGATGTTTTGTATTCCATCATTTTGGCTTACCTGAACGTTATTGTCATTTTAGGGATCCAGGATCTTACAATGATGAATATGAGTAAGATTCAGTAAAATAATGAGTCAGCTTCTTTAATCAAAACAATCCTCTTTTGGTATTTCATGGATCTAATGGACCCTCTTAAAAATATTAAAATAAAATAAGACGGTATTTGAAAAGGGATCATCAAAATGTATTTCGCGCAAATAAAATATCCCTATGTCAGTCTAGGTTGAAAGTGGCAAAATTTACTGTAAATCGACGTCATCATTAATTTGCCTTTCTGAAATCTATCAGATGGATGACATAGAATGGAAAAAGTCCATCCTGTGGGCTCTTGTGTCTACGGACGAAAAATGAGAACATTGAAAATTTTATATCTTATACTACCGAACATAAATTATTTTAATTTAAAAAAGCCCCCACATACACCAGCGCCATCTGTTTTGACCATTATAAATAACGCCAAGCTAACAAGTTTAGTATTATGGAGGCAGGTAAGCCAACTTATTCAATAGATTTTGTTGCCATAAGCTTGTGGTGATTGATCCTCGTTTATTTGCATCGCTTGCTCGACAACAGGATTTGATTCTGTTAAGAGTTTTTTAAGTACTAAAGGAGATGGCGCTGTTGATGAATTCTAAATTTTAAATGCTTGATATGATAATGAATCGACTTCAGATAGGCCTTTTAGACTAATTTACAAACTAATACTAGCTTCATGTGCTGAACGCATCGAAGAAAACATTTCTATTAAAATTTCTTTTACACCTGACATACCTACGCTGTTTTCAGCCACATCGAATCAGATGAGGTCATCTATTTTTATTTAGCAATTCTGAGTTTTTTCCAGATTCAGATGTTCTGATGAGCAGTGTATGACATTTCAAAATATTTCTTGTAAGTATTTCTAATAGAATTTAAAGTCCATGATCAAAGGAAGGTTTGGTGGGGCTATGTAAGGCAATTTGTTCAGGCGTGTAGGAATATAACAAAAATAATACATTCATTTAATAATTGGAATAATTTATTTGGCACTTCAATTTGTAACATCTGAATGTAAATCTTTGTAAGTACATTTTTGGTTATCACAAATCACAACTCACTTTTAATACAGTACATAAATGACATAAACATGATAATGAAAATAAATATCTGAATGCATCTCTAAAGTAACAAAACAATTGTAAAAAATAATACTGACTTAATTTTAGCTTAGCCACTAATACTGTTTTTAATACACACCAATTTTACCCAACAGCCAAGAAGAGTGTGAAACTATTATAAATTTCTTTGTATTTAGTCCCAAATCCAAGAATCACCCTTATTTCCAGAAAAATATCCAGAATTGTGTTGGTTGTTTTCTGAGCCATGTGAAGCTCCCCCCTTTTTATTACTATTGACTCCAACACTTGCTTCATTATCTGCACTGTTGTATCCAGGTTTTCCATTAATAGCACCACTTATCTGGTTAGGCACGTTGACTCCAGGCTTGTTGTTATAATTGATACTCATTGCTCCGTCTCCATATTCGCCGCCAACGATTGAGCTGATGTGAACATTTCCATCATCGTCAGTGTTGAGAGAGTATTGATGTCCAGCTGGGAAGTGGTAGCTGCCGTCTTCGCTGTTCAAGAATGATGATAAGCTGCCCCCGTCAGACCAGAAGGGTTTTTTGAAGCCGTTCTGCCATTTGTCGTCTTTTTTATCGTCATTAGGACCAATTATTGCGCCAATGCTGATGGTTCCTCCGTGTCCGTGGCCTCCCTGGCCTCCTTGACCTCCTTGACCCTTCCAGGGTTTTTCTGGTTTATATGGAGTATACCATGATCCACCTTTAAGGAAATAAATAAGACCATAATATTATAAAGTTTATTGAATAATACATAGTTATACAAACATTAAGTACAGAAACAGTCTTAGATGAAATTGACACTAGTTTATTTTGAATAACTACTTAATTATTTTTTTTTAGTAATACATCATTGTTAGAACTATTGTCATAACTACAAAGAGATTCACTGATTTAATTCCTCGGATAACTGCAGAACTATTTGGTTCATTCTGAGGTTCATCATTACCTTGGTTTTCTCCTTTATTTGGCTTATACGTATCGAGTCTATCGCCATCATCTTCGTGGTTGGATGGTGGCCTTATGGTACCAAATTGTGGACGGATGGTACTACCACCGACACTAAAACTTCCTGGGCCAAAGCTTCCACCACTTATAAGTCCTATAGCAACTTTCCCATTTTCTGCCACAACAGGAGCTGGAATAAGAAACAAGAGATCATTAAACACATTTTTTTAGTGTAGACTCGTATCATCGCTGAACATCCGGTAACGTCATGGTCCGATAACTAGGTACACTAACAAAGTCAAAACGGTTACTAACAGTCGCTAAATAAAAATAACTAACAACATTAACCTGTAGAGAGCTGGTAAACATGCATCATGATAACAGGTTTTCCGTCGTGGTAAACAGAACAAAGTCACGAATTATGTATGCGCGAATGTAGTTGCTTACTCACCCGTATTTGTGGCCGGCGCGGCGTGGTAGACAGAGAGGAGCGCAAGCGCACCCACGAGAGCCACGAAACGCTTCATCGTTGCAAATACACAAATACACTAGGCACGCGGCCGAACGAACCAGCTTTTATAAAGCTATACTACTACATATTAGTATACTCGTACACTTACGTTTGAACGGCCTGGGTTTTGCCGTGGCATGAACGCACCTACGGTGTTTTCGTGAACAATTACGAAAATTCGCAATAATAGTGAATGAGCTTATTGAGATGAATCAATTTTAATTCTGCTAAAATTGTTAAGCTAATATTTTGATGATGAACCGGTTCTTTGGTCATGTTTATTTTGGATTATAGGTAGTTCATGTTACGGTCCTTTCACACGACAGTCCAGTTTTTTGCAGGATACCGTTTTTTGCAAGATCCCGTTTGATCGCAAAAGATATTATATACTAGTGTTCACACGAGTAAACCGCATGCAGGATCCTGCAAAATGCTGTTCCCGTCGATTTGTGCGACTCGGTTTTGTCACTTGATACTGGATCGTTCGTCCAGTAAAAAGCGGGAATCCTGCAAAAACGGACGCTGTGTTCACACGTTGTTCAGTTTTGCAGGATACAGTAAAATGCCGGTCCCGCAAAACTGGACTGCCGTGTGAAAGGGCTGTTAGGCTTTATTCAAATTTGTCAAAAGTAGAAAAAGAAAACAAATTCAAAATTTTTCATATTTCATAAATAATTGTAGTATGAACCAATATGTCCGTATAGTACTTGTTATAAATGTAACTGTAGTTTCTCAGACAAAAGTTTTCTCTGAAGAATAATCTTGATTACCTACTTTTGCAAATTATGGCTTTAGGTAACTATTCCTTGGCATTCTGTTATCAATGCAACCCTAACAGCCTTTTCGCACTGGCGGATTTTCCGAGCGAATTTCCCGCTCTTAACATACAAATTAAATAATGTAAAGAATATGTTAACTAAAGTGGATTGTTTAATATAAAGTTTGCACATCCATTAAGTAGTACATATATTGTCTGTAGTATCGGATAATTTTCTACCTAAGGCTGCGTTCAAACCAAACTGACTGTCAGCCGCCGAATGTGAGCGAACGTTCCGCTGTATACTCGTATTGTATTTCCACACATAGGTATTCACTTATTCGTTCACATCTACAGTGCAAGTAGCTTGGGCATTTTGAGGCAATTTATAAACGTGTGGGTCCAGCGACTCGCTCATTTACCAGAGCAAAATATTCACCCGCATGCTCTTGTCACTTGCTCCAGCTACATGCACCGTGTAAACGCACCCTAAGAATAAAAGGTAATGTTACTTGGGTGGTGAAGTTTCTTTGTAGGATACTTGTGGACTGCAATATGTTAATAGAAATTGTTAACTACATATAAAATGGCGCGGGAAGCAGCTAGTCAACTGTTTATTTCTCACCCGTATTGGTCGTCATGTAGAGGTATGGTCGTATCGGAATGAGCAACTATTTGTGTAATGACATACAATTCATGTCGATGAACTATGATAGCTATCACAATTTCAAGGCAAATGTTTATACCATTTTTTTCATAACGATAATTGCCGAGATCAATTACATTTTACGAAAACATTCGCGGGCTGGGTAATTCCGAACGATAATAGCAGATTTTGATAAATGGTGTTCAGGTCAATAAGGAAAGTCAAACAGTCAAATATTTAAACTAAAAAATTATAATTAAGTTCTTTGGAAATTTAAACGGCGGTTAACGAAGATTGAGAGCCGCGGTCTTAAAAACTCCTATAGCCTATAATTAAGAGCTATTCCAAGACACTTATAAGAAAAAAATCTTAAATTCTCAGTATACAGGATCTTACACCCGGATGAGCATATTACGATAGAATTTTTAATGTATGACATCCTTTGGCGGTGGTCTGGTTAAATAAAGAAAATGTTTTTTACTACTTCTTTAGTAATGACAAGTTATCAAATACAAAAAAAAATACAGTATCTTGATTACCATAGGGACTGACAAAATAAATACAAGTCTACGAAAATATAAAAATAAATTGAATTCTCTCAAAAAAATCGAATAATGACACTAATACATAATAATTCAGTTTCAGGAATTTCAACCCCCTGAAAACTAGCCATTGAACTAAGGAGTTTATTGACCATGACCTTGACCTTCGCTTATAGCATGTTCTCACACCATTGAAGATTTGTTTTGTAGATAGCCAAGTGATTTACGTTTATTTGGCTTTTTGATTACAGTCATAGTTAAAAGGGGCTGAACACAGACAGAATATAAACCTATCTATGCAATAAAAACTATAAAACCAAGTGCTAAAAACCTAACTGCCTTAAAATAGGATTGATCAAAAGTAAACTTTAACCTCATATTTACATAAATATCTTTAATATACTTTAGATATGTAAAAAAATATCAGCAACGCGTTTCGCTGACCAGTGTCACGTAGCCGGCGAGAAAACCACAGATAGGACACTTTTTTGATGAACTTTTCGTGTTCATGCATCGGAAAACTGACCACGAACGACTTAAGTTCGTGTTGTGACTCGGCTCCAACCTTTCGACCCTCATAGTCAACCTACTGGCACATCGTAAAACAACGAAATTGAAAATGATAATTTCAGCCGTTTGTCAGTTGCTTCGAGTAACTGGGAAAAGGCTGAAGTCGTCAATCTGCTTGGCCAATCCGTATGATGAACATTAATTCCATCTCAGAAGGCATGAGAGGAGTATTGTGTCCTGCAGTGCAACAGTGAAAGGATTGTGAGAAACCCATTTCACTACTCCGACGATTAAATCAACGATGCAGTTAGCATACTAAATTCACCTTTGATTTATGACCAGGTTTTTTCCGTAGTACTAGTAGTTTTAGAAGAATATATTGGACAGGTGCCAAGTTTGTATGCGTTTATCTTTTGCAAATATTTGCGAGTGTGACGTTATGCGGGCTATGTCAACAAATTACTTTTTTATTTATGAGTTCGTTTGCATAGTGTGGAAAACGTAACCTCTGGGAAAACATGCTGTATAAAGAAACAATGAATTCAGAACCTACTCCTTTTATGCAAGTCGGTTTATAATGTTGACGATCATTATCTTTATGGGTTTTCTTATACTGTCAGGATCTCATGGAAACGATCATGGTTTTAGCTCCTTATTAAAACTTTTTTTGATACCTATGTTTAGACGTGAAAGACATTTCCTTACGCTAAAATACAAACTAACAAGTAAACAGAGCCATGCCATGTATGATGGCACTCGTCTAACAGAATAATACAGAAAACTGCAAAAAGATTGACAAGGTAATTGACTGGCTCAAAAATAGCTTATGTTGTCATATTCACTTAGAAAAGCATCTTAAAATAATGTTACTTTCATTTATGGTTTTGATGGAATAATTGATTTATTCATAGCTTACGTTTTCATACATATTGCACAGAGGGTAACCATTTTTGATAGTTTAATAGTAGTTATGAATTTGACTTGTTGGAAATTACCGAATTTTATTTTGAAATGCTAATGTAAACAGAGACAAACTGTGTAAAGTTTTAATTATTCTCCATTATATGTACGACTATCATTAACAATAATTTAATTTATCAGTTTAGCCAAACAGTGAACCATATCATTTGCATTAAATATTATTTAGGAAGTTTGGTTTCCTATACCTACATATAGCAGGCCGCAACCCATAACAGCTACCTTCTAAAAACATTCAAATATTACTTAGTAACATTAGTTAGTTATTATACATTACTATAAAGCTTGAAATAGTCTCGCAGTAAGCTTGCAATGTCGTCATATAGTCGTGCCTCTGGTGGGTATTATGACTCCTTACTCGATCTCCTTTGCATACCTATTGGAAAATCCTGATGATAACATCCGTGATGCTAACCCCAGCTTAAAGGTTCGTTTCCATTGAATCTGATGAATATTATTAATGGGAATATTTTAAGGGGTCATGTCTAAAAATAAGGTTTGCTGACTGCAGTTTATCACAGGCGAGATATTTTTAAATCGGTTTTGTTTTTGCTATAAAAAATAGTATGTACTCACTAGTTTTCCCTAGACGTTTCACCCCTACCTAGTAAGTAGATATTATCGCTCTCATGGATAGCCTATAGTCTCCTCCAACACATGGGATATCTAATACTGGAAGATAACCTTTTCTAATTAGCGCAGATCCTGAGATTATCACGTTCACAAACAAACTCTTCAGTTGTTTTCAAGAGTTTCACTGAGGGAATTACTTAACTGAAGCTCTCAGAAGTATCCTTAACCCTTCCTCAGGGTTCTAATCTTTCAACCTGCCAGCTTCTGAACCATTTTTCTAGTGAGCTCGAAAGAAGGCGTGTCATTACAGTATGAACGAAATTCCACATGACATAGTAGCTGTAACAAATTACGTTTTCTCCTCAACTAATTTTAGTACATGAAATACTTTTGGAAAGAAAACACAGCTTGGGTTTTACCCATCACATCATTTAAAATGGCTGTCACTACTCTGCCAAAGAGCCAGAGATTATTCTAAATGGCCATTTCTTATAACTCAGACTTAAAATAATAAAATAAGTATTTGTATAATGCAAAAAAACAATTTAATGTACGCAACGTCAATTCCTAGATGCTTATCTGTTAGACGTTTCTTGCCACTCTTTTTTATAGGCATTAGGCACTTTGTGGATATGTGTGTCAAGATTTCGTAGGTGACTACGCTTACCATTTAAACTAAATCTTTCAATTAAAACTTTCATTTGGAATTCATAAGCATTTAAGTAAAGGAATCTACAAAACTCTACTACTTTCTCTACATAGTCTTTTCCCTAACTGCCTATATCTGACCCTATCTGACCTCCTCAACCCGGTGGCAAGACCCGTAACGACAGCTAAAAAGATGCCGATGAATTGAGAACCTCCTCCTTTTTGGGAAGTCGGTTAAAAATGTTCGAATAACAGCTGGCCTACCAATTTAACGTGCCTTCCGAAACTTCACGAAAAGATGGACCCGTCTTGCACCATGAGTTGGTGATTACGAACCATTCAGCTGTTACTTAGCAACGACTTCCAAACTTCATTCCAAAATTAAAAAGCGCGCCATTTCCAGCGCATATCATTTTGACAGTACATAAAGATAAAAACAAAACGCGATCGCTTAATTCCCGCGAAGTTTTATTCATGCACAATTCGTGACTATGCTATTGTTTTTTTTTTTAATTATTATCTGAGTCACAGCGGCGCTCCTCGCGACCTGTCATCGTCGAATCGAACGTACATATAATAAAACGCGTTGTGTGTGTGTGAAGTAAAGCGAAGTTTGTTTTGTTCCCAGCCAGTGTTGTTCGCCATGTCGCGATTTGTGGCCGGTTTTATAACAATCCTCTATGTCTGCGCGGTCTCAGGTAAACATTACGATATTATTATTAGAGTAATAGGCGGGAAAGTGTTTTTTTTTTTGGTTTTCCTTGTTGCGTTTTGTTGCTTTCATATTTGGATACGTTAAATCTGTAAAGGCATTTGAGGTTATAGTTAGGCTTTAACCTTTTAGAGTCACTTGGAATTTTAGGTACCTACTTTAGAGTAGCATTTTTGAAATGCCAATTTTTTCCTTGTATTATAGATTTTTGGATTTAAGTGCATTCTTCTCAAAGTTGTTTTTATTTATTAATATTATGTATTTATAAATTCTTAAACAAAGTTTTCTGTTGACGTAAAGTCCAACTTATACCTAGCGACATTTTTCCTTGTCTATTGAATATTTATTTATGAAACAATCCAAGCAGTTTGTGCACGTGAGAAAGTGGGAAAACAGCATTAAGGGTCAGCGCACACTAACTCTCTGTACGAAGTTTATCGCAAGTGCATTGTTGGTTTTCTACTTTTCAACTATCCTTTTCATGCCAATAGTATAAAGCTGAGGAGTTTGTAGGTATGTTTGAACGAGCCAATCTCAGAAACCACTTTTCCGATTCTTTTCCTATCGAGTAAACCTTTATGCATCTTTTTGGGGTAGTTCCTACTGGTGAGAAACTGGTGAAGCCGCTGGAGAACTACAGTGGATTTGAAGAAGATATCACCATTAATACACTATATTTTACCACTAAAACTTATAGGTACCAATCTATACTAATATTATAAAGCTGAAGAGTTTGTTTGTTTGTTTGAACGCGCTAATCTCAAGAACTACTGGACCGATTTGCAAAATTCTTTCAGTGTTAGATAGCCCATTTATTGAGGAAGGCTATAGGCTACTTTTTATTCGGGTTCGTGCCGTGGTTCCTACGGGATGCGGGTGAAACCGCTGACAGAAGCTAGTATTATAAATAAGCAAAAAATAACTTTAAAAATAGCATAAACATATTATTATTTTCGGTTAGCTTATCGCCTTATTTTAATGTGTAATGAGTAGGTACAATGTTATCAATGTTACAGGGATAAAATATGCATAAACTTTCCAGTTTTTTGTTGTTGTGGCAATTGAAGCATGACATGGGAGTAAATAATGGCGTCCACGGCCGATTTCGGCCACGGCGGCTGTTCTCATTTAAGGAGATCAGCCAGCTGTGCAGGGCATATTATACTAAGTGCACGAGCATTTGCGCAGACACAGGGTGCACTCCCTATTCCTTCACTCTCATAACCCGATTTGACGGCAATCCGACACGACCGGAAAGAGTCATAGGAGTACCTACCATGGCGAACAAAATGACTAGCGGAGTTGTCACTGTAGGTACTTACTGAGAAATGAATATCCACCAACAATGGAGTCATTAGATGGTTATCAGTTCCTTTAAGAAAAGCTTATTACTGCTTAATGTGGATTGATGTCTGATACAAGTATGACGTGCATAGGAAAACCCATGAGTCATTGCTAAGTGCATACCTTTGTTTACTTTGTTATATCTTCACTAATCTGTTTCACGTTCGGTCACTGCCCATGTTAGCAAGACAGTGTTATGCATGACAGAATATTTGGTCGTCTTAATGAGATAATTTTGAAACCATGACTTCATAATTAAACGGAACAAACAGATAAGTTTATCCACTTTGAACCTTGGCAAAATTTCCCAAATACATAACCCAAAAATATAACCGTTGGGAGATGAAAAACTTAACTCAGAGACAGTAGCATTTTATGTCAATAAAACTACGACATTGTGCTTACAATTCTTATCGTGTATTGGGTGGATTTATTTACAAACAAGACCCTAGAGTCAGGGTTTACTCAAAGCCCTCTACAACATCGAATGCAGATATTAATATTTTTTTATGTACTTTTTAGTAACCATTGATATAATTTCCCTTTAACCCGATGGTTGACTGGTAGAGAATGCCTTGAAGCATTAAGTTCGCCAATGTGCCATTTATTTTTGTACGTGAAGTATAAATAAGTAAATATACTTACTGATAGAAATCCTTACCTCCTTTCAGGACAGCAGCAAAGAGGTCCACCAAACGACAGCAGCATCAGAGTTGGGTCTGTCACTGGTGGCAGCTACCCTGATGGCGCCTTCAGTATTAACTATGGAGACGGCAAGGGACCGATGGTTCCCTCTTCAGCGAACGGTAATTGTTTACAATAATTAGCTGGTTCTTATGTTCTAAAATAAGCCTATCATATACCATCTGATCTGATTGACTGCCTCGTTGGTCTAGTGGTCGCAAGCGCGGCTGCTATGCTCGAGGTCTCGGGTTCGATTCCCGGGTCGGGCCGAAATCGCTTTGTGGGTTTTCTTAAACTTTCACAAAGCAGCCCGTAGTCTGGAAGTTGGTTATTGATTCACCCGTGCATCGGAGAGCACGTAAATGTCGGTCCTGCGCCTGATCTCTTTCCGGTCGTGTCGGATTGCCGTCCCATCGGGTTATGAGAGTGAAGGAATAGGGAGTGCACTTGTGTCTGCGCAAATGCTTGTGCACTATAATATGTCCTGTGCAGCTGGCTGATCTCCTTAAATGAGAACAGCCGCCGTGGCCGAAATCAGTCGTCGACGCCATTATGCCATCTCAACTAGTTCACCTGTTTTACAACGAGAGCTTAGCAAAAGTTCTCTGCAAAGACAGCGATTCAATTTTATTTTCCTATCAAAAGTTAGGAATTCGTTATCAGTCTATAAGTGCGATGTCTATGACTCAAATTAGGTGAAATATAGAAGAGAATGGAGACGACATATACCTAAGACTTATTATCCAACAGAAAACACGAAACAAGGGCCTTATCTAACATTGTATATAATGGGCATGTATGATAAAAGGCAGATAGGAAAAGTTTCGGATTTAATGCAGGATAAATTAACTACGTTAACAAATGGTATAATCTCCACTGAGGCACACAATAAGCCATTATCAAGTTTTAGACATCATATCATTCCGACTTAATAAGCGTTCGATGCATCTGATAAATGTTTCCATGACCTTCACCAAGAACTTTAATAAGTTACCTCACTAAGCGATATCCAAATTAGTTCATCGTTTAAATAAGGAAACACCCATAACCGAATTAGTAACAAACAAACTAATTAGGAATCAAGTCAGGATATGCAACAGACAGACTCGAGTCATCCTCTATCATTGTCTAAGGATAGAGTGATTCATACATTTTCGACGAAGACATATGGATATTGACACAATTTATAATATCCCATGGTCCTATAATGAGCTAATTTTACATATAAATCTTTGTAAGCATGATGTAAACGTACAGGAAACCCCTATGTATCATTGCTAAAAATAATATTTGTTTGGTGATTTAATCGTTAACTGTCAAAATTGGTCATGGATGATTCATCGGGATAGGCTAATGCAGGTTAGTGATGAAATAAGTTAAGACTTTTGCTACCAATTTAATTTTGAGAATCGTTGTATCCTGTAGGCGAAATTTTCCTTCCATTACCATTTACGATACTGTGGCTATTTACCCCTTTTTTGAGCCTTGTTTGAGCATTTACGTAAATACACCCATTTAGTGTCCTATCCATAAATGTAGGAGACTTTTTATATCCACATTTCTTTCACAATATATTAACAAAGAACCTCATCTCATTCCAGTGCCCCAGAGAGAAGAAGACCTCAGAAGACTGAAAGCGACAAACGACAGCATTGCAGTCGGCGTGGTGTCTGGTGCTAACTTCGGAGACGGAGCCTTTAGCGTCAACCGCGATGACAATAAACCAGCACCAAATAATGGTGCAGCTGCATACGACAGACCGAATAATGGATACGACGGACCAAATAATGGATACGACAGACCAAATAATGGATACGACAGCCCAAATAATGGTCAAGGATTTGCCTACGATAACAACCATTTAGGTGATAGCCAGAATCCTCCGTACTACGGAAATAAATACGATAGGCGAACAACTGAAGCTCCGGCATCGAACTCTGGGACAGATAAAAAAGGGTTCTTTTCAACTGTCCGTAGTTACTTATCGAAATGGTTTTTCTTTTAAATGTTAAATGATTTTTTGACACGTTTACTTTTATAAATATATTTAGTAACAAATTGTGATGTTTGTTTTATGATGACTGAATTAAAAATAGAATTGTATTCGTTACTGGGGGTAGATTTTTGGACTATTGGAAATAATGTGGGTTGCTACTTTAAGAACACGATTTTTGTAAAGAGAATGTGACCGGCTTTTTGCATTTGTTTTGGCTGTGGACACCAGAGAAAGTATGTCTTTATAAAGTTCAATCATGACATCATAGTAAGGGGCGTACGTGGTTATCATAACTTTTTTGTTAATATTAGATTTTACAAACTTATTTATAATTTTATAAATTAAATAAATGCTTTTCCATATAACTGTTTTATTAACTTATATCTACATTTTACTCTTTTTGGTAAAATATTCTCAGTAGATCCACAATGGCTTATACATTTTGTGACCACTGGCAAATCTTATCTCGACGATGGTTGACAGCTAAACAATGTTTTCGCTTTTTTGTATATTCATCTACTTTACAAGTAAGGACTCTTAAATAATCTACGGAACTTTATCTGGCTGGATACCTGTTTAAAGTAAATACATATGACGCTGTACTTATCTCCCAAAATAGCCTTGATGGCCATTGTTGCATCATCGCTGCATTGAGACTGATGAAAACATGATACGTGGTTTTATCGGTAACTAGCTTCCGCCCGCGGCTTCGCCCGCTTCAAGTTCGGTTATATCGCGTTTCCAGGAGAACTCTTCAAAAGTCTGGGATAAAAACTATCCTATGTTCTTTATCAAGGTCAACTCTGTATCTGTACCAAATTTTATTAAAATCAGTGAAATGGTTTAGACGTGAAAGCGTAACAGACAGACAGACAGACAGAGTTACTTTTGCATTTATAATATTAGTAGGGAAGTAGGGATTCAAAATAAAACTACTTTTACGGATTTTTCTAGGCCTGGTCTAGCCAGGCCTAGAAATATAATCACTGTAAAATCCTAAACCTAAGAATTCAGTAAGCTCGTTCTGCGTAAATCGCATTGTCAATAAATACTTAATCAACAAAATGTAGAGTAGCTTTTTGTAACTAAAATGTCAAGACGACCAACACCTTAGTCTGCCCGTGATGGGATATTATCTGTCGGGATATAATAAAATTAATATAATCGCGATAAGATCCGTAAATTAGTTTTTTATAAAAGTCTTATGTTCGCGTAGGTAAGTGAAGTGAAGTAGAAATCAACATGTTAACCAGTTTATCGGTCAGTTTGAATTTTTGACCTATTCCTTTTCATTATATCTGACCGTATCGTGTGACGTATGAGATGAAACTAAGAGAAGTGCAGGATGTTTAGTATAATACATTTTTGCAAAACAATTAGTTGGTGAGAGTAAGTATTGTGATAATAAGTCACTGTATTACATTAGAATCTTGGATTCTCCAGTGCGAGTTGTGTTACTCGGCAATACTTAGCTAAGCCTTTTCTAGATACCATGGGTGACGACTTGGAGCCTAACAAGGCGCTAAATAATAACCAGGGACAACGCCATCTAGCGAAATGCGTGCGAACTATAGTTTGTGTAATGCGACGCCCTCTGTAATATTGTGAGAAAGATGCTTAATAACTTCATGGATTTCATTATTTTCAACAGTTCCTTCAAAACATAGAGGGCACGAGACACAATTTCAATTTCTCTTTGTTGCCTCCTTTTTCATTTTTACCGATATTTTGAGCTAAGATTAGCTGGAAGCCGAGCGACCCCAAGATAGTTGGGAAAAGGCTCGGGAGATGATGTTGATTTTGAGCTTAGAATATAAAATGCTCAAATGGAATTGGTACCTACATAGGAAAATGAATTAGTAAAAGAATATACTTTTAATAAATATGGTTTATTTTTCTTTAATTTTACATTAAGTATATAGGTTGTTCTTAATATTATCTAAGCATTAAAATTAGTAAATGCATTGTTTGAAGAGTCATCAACTCCGTACGTTGTAAAACTTTTCTTTTTTTTACAAGTATTCAGAAAGTCTTAATGTATAGTTCGGTAGGGTGTCGTAGAATACTTTCTTTCTCCTTACGTGAAAGGAATTCTGTCAGCGAATGTGTTGTTCCTGACGACTGATGCTGTGACACTGCCGAACATGGCCCAGGAAGCACCGGTGTTCACTTTGTTCACTAACGCCACTTCAGACACTGAAACGGTGAAAAATAACATGTTAAACAGTTAGTAGATAACCACAAGAGTACACTGCAATCTTCTAGACGAACCATAGTATGTGTGGGCTCATAAACCAGTATGAAGATGAATGGTAGTAAGAACATTACAAAGATCAGGTATTAAGCCGCTAAAAAAATTTGCTAATCATCGGGTCAACAGGTTTAGTCTACAGTGTCGGGAACGCTAAGTTTTAAGGACTTTTGTTTGCGAATAAACATGCGAACGATGGCGAGAGTCCACGGGCTACAAAGTAGATCAGTAGAAACACTTATACCTACGCGGCACTCAAGTGTTATCAATGTACATATGTAAGTACTTTATTTACGTTTTATTACGTTAGGCATTTGATTTTGATTACTATCCATGACCCCGTGACATATTTTTTATCTTAATTTTATACATTTATTTTAGTCTTATTTTAAAGCACTGGTACTCAGCTACATCCGGTTAGACTGGAAGCCGACCCCAACATAGTTTGGGAAAAAGGCTCGGAGGATGATTTTAGTCTTATTTTACTAATAACACTAAAGTAATCATAATAAAGAAGTAAGATCTGCCCAATTAGATTTGGTACTTAATAATATTTAGTATTTCACATACCTATATGTTACATAGGTACTTAAGTTTCGTACATAATCTTTAAATATCTTGGGAAATCGTTACTGCTAGTCAAGTCAAAGTCAAAAACGTTTATTGAAAGTAGGCTAGTTTTTAGCACCTTTTCACGTAAAATTTACATAAAGGGAGGGCCCCTTTCAAAAGTCAGAAAGTCTGATTCCTATGCGGCGAGCAGGTCAGAATTGGAAACCGACCACAATATAGGGGAAACGCCAGGCCAGGCTATTTTGATAATTATAAGGCTCATTCACCAACAATATAAACTGCCTCCTGTGATTTTACATGAAAATTCAGGAAACTGACAATGATGCTGACTTATAACTTGTTCCTTGGTGGTATATCAACATACCTTCTTCGTTATTTTCTGGGGGTTTAGTGGTGGGGTTCTCTCGCGCCCCCACCACTCGGTTGCCCTCCACGATGCCGCCGGACGCGCCGCCACCGATAGCGAACGCGTTCCCAATGTTCGTGTCCTTCATTAACGTTAGCTTCTTCCTGGCTGGAATTTTTAGAAAGAAATACAATATCAGAAGTTATACTTATAAGAAAGGTACGGTAGACTGCACATCAGTGGTAACTGTCATGCACCTTAACTTAATAGTAATAAGTATGATTTTCCTATAAAACTGTTACCACTGACCTGAAGTTGATTGCACAAGTTTTATTCGAAAATAAACCAACTCCACTTATACTACAGGCTACGATAAGAAACGAGCTTCGGCCAACTGTTTATTAGATGAAAAGTATTTTACATTAAAGGAGATGTTTCAAAATGTACCTATGGAGCCCCGGCCCACTCTTTGTACTTGCACCATACTAAAAACTGGTGAAAACTATAATAAACAGTCAATCCAATTAATTTAATTTGGCTGTAAAATACAAAAATATACACTTGAGATTGCAACACACAACAAAAAACCATTATGGCGGTAAGTTTAATACCATATGCTGGTGGTTCTACCATCGATGTCTGCTCGATAATGCTGCCACAGACCATCAATCAAACTACGGATTGCTATTTACAGCGGTATATAGTTCATTTTACATGGGTCGGCAAATGTCCCTTGCACAATGACTTAATTTATTGAATAATATAATGGGTTGGCTTAAAATTCCTGGCCAAAAAATTTAGATTTTAACGAATAGAACTACCAATCGACAGTATGCAGTACAAAGAATATGCAAAGCTTGGGTTGTCTATTTCTTTCCTGGCAGAATTTATGGGATCACAGATTTTTTGAAGAACTTTATGCGTATAATTTACAAACTAAATTGGGTTTACTATAAACATAAAAAAAAACACGTTAAATACCTGGACTTGCGCACACGCAGGCGAGGAACAACAGAGCCAAAGTGACAGAAAGACGCGCCATCTTGCTTCTCTGGTGATATTACACAACTGGTTCACGATACACAACGACGAACGTTTAAATACCGCCAATACCGCAGCTTTATCATTCCGCTGCACTTTCTTGTTATTATTTTTCATGATAAACGGACATCCCGAAGCTTTTGATAGTAGTTCTATAAATATCTAGACTTTTATATAATACTTTAAACTGACTTAATCTGTACTAGTTCTAGCTTCACTGGCTGCCCGAGATTAAGTATTGCTTCCCGTAGCCCTATAGTGACAAAAACTATATTCTCCTATGTCCTGTTCCCGTATCTAAGCTGCCTCACTAATTTTCAGTTTAAACGGTTCAGCCGAATTGAGGCATATTTGGAGGATACAGTTTTTGAAACAAAGATTTGGATAAAAGCTCTGAGTCTACTGAACTGGTTTAAAATTCTTTCAATTATGGGGAGCTACAGTATCCCTGGAAGTATATTTTATTCGGGTACGGGAAGCATTCATGAAACCATAGCAACACTTTGTCATTAGTATTTTATATCCCAATAATTAAAAAAAAACATAAAAATGATAAATTGTGATTCATCGAACCTTTATTAATAATGCCGGAGTGATGACTTAGGGACAGCAATTTTTTTTTTGGTAAAAATACCCGTTGGTGAGCTAAAAATACCTATACCTGCACATCTCTTCGGACATAAGGGTGCAATAACATAGCCGTTCATTTTTAAAGGTAAAGGACCTTTACCACAAGAGTTTCCGAATTAAGATTTTTTTTATTTATTCCTTAAAAAAATATCAATGACACAATGTCATGTCATTCTAAGTGGAAGCTAGTATCCAATCTTCGATTGTAACTGGGTTTAGCCTTCATCATAGCGGCTCGAAGTAGTAGCCGAAACCCTGTGGCCAAACATAGGTTTCGTATTTATCATCGGATAGGTTTTCAGTTCAGTCAAGCTTTTTGGATTCCTTGAATCTAGAGGAACTGCAGCATATTTGGAATACTGCAGGTAACTTGGAATACTTCGATATCTAAATATATATAAACGCCATCCGAGTTTTTATTCCGTAAACATAACGTCAAACGATACACAAAGCCATACAGCATTAAAAACAGGACGCCATCTTGACATTTCGGCTACCAGCCCCCAGCGAACGAGACGCCTGATTTGAAAACTTTTTCGGTAAGAATGCAATCAGTGGTAATCATTTGCTGTAATACTCTAAATCATTATTGTAATTATTTTAATTGCGGAGTAACCTTGTTAGTTTAAGATATTACTATGATTTTGTGAATATTTCTAGAATTAAAAATTTGACATGCAATTTTAAGTTAGGTTGGTGTGTTGTTAATTTGGAATACCGTGTTTTTTTTTGCTTTTCAGTTTTTTTGGGAGTCGGTTTTATTTTTTTGGGAAAGTTTCTTTTTTGTAAAGAGCCAATGACTATAAAAATATTAGAATTCTATTAGTTTCTAAGAAAAGGTGTTAGCAATTTTCAAAGAAAAAAAAATGAATATAATTTAGAATACTATATTCCAAATTATCTGCACCCTAGGTCAAATCACGTTTTTGGAGTTTTTTTAGTTTGATAATATATCTGGTATTTTTTATATTTGATTGTTCTCATTTTTAAAGTTTAATATTTTGACAATAATTTAATGTATTTTTTATTGAGCTATCCCGTTTCTCCTTCAATTTATTTTCAAAAAACAAACTGGTATTCCAAATATGCTTCACTTCCTCTACTGAGATTCTTATCTCGTTTCCAAACTTATTAAATAATTTCAGTGCACTTCGACTTCTTGAAATACTTTTTCGAAACATACGAGTTTCTTAAATTGACATAGAGATACATACCTACAATTTTGAGTTGACAGGTCTTATTTTATCGTAACATACATTACTTTTATTATTCTGATTACTTGTGGCCTGGTCATTATTATCAACAAATTGTATTGTTATATATCTTCTTCACTTTGGAAAATCCAGCAGCTAAGTATATACCTAGATTTTTATTTACATTTATTTATTCATTTGTTTATAACAGTACTTGCGTACTTACATTACGTAATATGTATATCCAAACCTGTTTAGACGTAAGAATGTTAAACGACACATGTAATTATTATCCTACATGTACGCAGTAATTATAAAATCTCCCGCAAACTGGGGACATTTTAGTTGGCCGACAGTTTCGTCGGGTCTCGTAGTATCTACTATATAAAAATAAGTCGGGTTTTCCTTCCTGAGTCAGAGAACGCACGAGCCGATTTCCACGGTTTTGCATTTGTTGGAAAGGCAAAGAAAAATCTCAAATATAAAACAAAAAAAAAACTTTTATCTTTTAATCATCAAACAAAATGTAACATAAAACGAAGCTATCTGGTGGCAAAACGGAGTTCGCCAGGTTTGCTAGTAATGTATGGATTAAGATGAATGGGAGAACGCACGTAACAAAGATCAGGTATTTGATCGGTATCAGGAAAATGATTGAATGATGATGAACTCAAATTTCTTAAAAAAATAAAAATCTTTGTGGCCCACTGTGGGCCGACTGTTTGGTCCGCAGTATGCAGGTTGGCTAAAGGTAATATCAGGGAATTCAAAACATGTTAATCGTTATAACTTACCTTCCTTATAAATTATGTTGGAAAATCAATCAATGCCACCTAAATAGCTAATAACATTAGATTGTAAAATGATAGAGCTGTCTAAATCCCAAGTTCACCGACAACATAAAAGTCCTTTTTCCTAAAACAAGGAAAAACTGTTTTCTAATAACGGGAAAATTGTTGTATACAGAATTGATTTAAGAAAACTACTGTTCAACTTTACTTTTGTCGATACCTTATTAAACAAATAACTCTCATAATATGAAAAATCTATTTACTTCAGATACTTGGAAGTTATTACTTTGGATGTTAAGAATACACATATCCAATATTTTTTAAAAGTGAACTGAATATTAATGTAGACGAAGGAACTAATATGGCTCCCGCTAAAAAAATATTTGGCCATGTGTGTAATTTTCAGTTGTAGTATAGTTATCGGCACGAATCTTGAGCTCTGACCTTCACCTGCGCAGAAGTAATTTATTGGGTCCCTTTTGTGGTATGAAGTGAGGTGCGGGGGCGGGCTAAAGCGGTGATTGGCCCGCAGTGCAGCGCGTCATAGCCGTCACTCGGGATTGGTTCTTTGCTAATAAATCACTTCTGCGCAGATGTAGGTCAGAGCTCAAGATTCGTGCCGATAACTTATACCTACCGCTATTTTACTATTACTCGTCAATATCTATGTGTATACTATAGGTATGACATATTACACAATATAAGAAAATATTTTTTATTTCTGCCAACGCAATGTTATGAAATTGATAACAATTAATCGTTACCTACTTAAGTATAAACTTGAGCTGTAATCTTAGTCAAAACTAGGTATTTTAGTACTAAAAAGATGCAAGATTTTTCCTCTAAAGATGAAGGGAGATCTAGAGATTTCTGCTGAAGATCGAGCAAAGGGTTATTCGTCAACTGGACGCTAAAGAATGGTCACAGGCTCGGGAAATGATACCTAAGTGTTGTCTCATTCCTCAGCAAAAGCATTTCCAATAAAGTATGGACACTGTTTCTTTTACATGCACTATCAATCCCAGGACATTCAGTATTTGTGAGTCAGCAATTTTTTTATTTGAATCTCCAACGATCGGATTTTTGCAGTATCTGATTCAAGCTTTAAAAAAATGTATTTATGGACATTTTCCACTGCAGGAGTTAAGTATATAATTCTTATAGTAAGCACATATATATCTGCAGCTGCATCCTTTACTCGTTGGAGAAAAAAGTATCATAGCGGTTGCCAGACTTTGTGGTTTATTTATGATCTCAATAACCTACCTCCCCGGCACTAAGAGTACTCCATCTTATACTGGATTATTGATGAAGGTTTGTCCCTGCTAGGGCCTATAAGTTCAGATTCAAGGTCTGCGCGGTCATTTACCTCCTTGCTCAAGTCTTTTTGTACTTCCAATACTAGTTCTTTGCCGGCTGCTTCGCCTGAGTTACAGAATAGGCTCTTATTAGAGCAGTATTAAACTTTTTCTATATCTATAGCTGTATGATATCAGCTTTACTTACTCAATATACTGACTCCAATATTTCATTATTTGTTTGTGATGTGATGATGATGATGATGTCCTCCTAGCCGATTATCGGCTACGGCGGCTGTTCTCATGTAAGGAGATTAGCCAACTAGGTACGGCACGAGCATTTGCGCAGACAGGTGCACTCACTATTCCTTAAGTTCATAGCCCGATGGGACGGTAATCCGATACGACCGGAGAGGGATCGACCCGAGACCTCGTGCTCAGCAGCTGCACTTGCGACAGCTAGACCAACGAGGCAGTGCTTGTGATATACCTTTAATTAGGGTCACTGTACTACTTAGAGTAAGAGTAATGCCTTTGTCCAGCCGTGAATGTCTTTCGGCTTACATGATGACTACCCAAGAATTTCTGCTACTGCGACTACCCGGTATAAGATATTCAGAAAAACAAAACACAACATATAAATTCCGATATTTATTCATTATTAAAAAAATACTGAAAGACAGTTGAATTCAGTCTACACATAGATCAAGATGTTATCACTTAATGACCGAAAGGTGCAAACATATTATTATTAATAGGGAAGGGTTGTTGAGGGGCGTCCTGGTTGTTCTTCGAGACTCCGGTGGCTCTTCCACCAGCCGCAGAGAAAGCACTTCCAGTGTTCACGTTCTCTACCAGCGCTATATCTGTCTCACCTGGAAGTAGACATTACAATGTTATTATTTATTTGAATATGAGAGACTCTTCAAAGTCTTGGTCCCTTATATCTGATAACTAGCTTCCACCAGTTTCAACCACGTCCCATGGAAACTAAGTACTCCAGGCACCCGAATGGGAGGTCATCTTTCCTCGATAAATGGGCTATCTAACACTGAAATGTTTTCTTCCAATCTGTCTAATAGTTTATTTATTTAACTTATAAGCTTGATAATACTAGTATATTGGTTTCGTGAGTTGTTTTGAGTTAGTATTTTGGCTTAGTATCCCTAACAAATCCTAATTTAAACAGACGAGATTTTTTTTCCCTTGGGAAAAATGCGAGAAGAATTCTCTACTCGATAGTTCGTTCGGTCTAAAATATAGGAAGAAGCTGATGCTTACCTGCTTCTCCAGGAATGGGTGCTTCAGCTTCAAGAGGTACTCCAGCCTTCGCAGCCATATCACTGTCCAATTGGGCACGACCACCCAAAGCACCAATTCCGAAACCAGATCCTATTGAGCTGTTCTTGGCTAAAATGATCTTCCCAGGCACTGGAAATAAAAAAAAGGGGTTGTTAGAACTACTCAAAGTTTCAATAAAAATGTCTGACTTAAATATCGTATTAATTTTCATTGAAGTCACTGATTAAAGTTAAAAAAATATCATAAAGTACTAAATAAAAATATTATTTGCAATGGTCTAACACAACAAATCACTACATTTAATTCTTCTTACAAGGTAAATAAACAAGAATAAAAATAAGTACATGAATACCTGGACTTGCGCACGCGCAGGCGAGGAACAACAGAGCCAAAGTGACAGAAAGACGCGCCATCTTGCTTCTCTGGTGATATTACACAACTGGTTCACGACACACAACGACGAACGTTTAAATACTGCCAATACCTCAGCTTTATCATTTGTGCACTTATTTTCATGATGATAGGGTATCCCGAAGTTTTTGATATATATTCGTTTTACACAATAATTTATTAATACACTGCCTGTATAACAATTTCATCATTCGGTTCCACTTACTTGATATATAAAAGTTTAAAGGACTCATAGATATTTTATTTCAGCCAAGAACCAAATTACAGTTTGTATCTCATGCTTCCACTGTTGTAATGTCTGGACTGATTTAGGTACAATTTTATATGGATGTAATATTGGTTATAAATTACTTGCCATTCAGTAACATCATATAGGTCTCCCAGGATTATAATAAGAAAAGATTCTCCTGGATTGAATTAGAAGTAAAATGAAACCTGTGTTACATATAGTTATATATGGATAAGAAATATATTTATTAAGTACCTGATCAAAATTAAGTATGTACCTATTCAAAATTATACTTCTAAGTATACGTAACAAACTTAAGTTTATATCACATTTTAATTAGTATTTATAATAATGTAATGTTAACTTATCTTAAGTACTCATTTTGTTGCTATAGGTATACTTACTTTTATCGTACCTATAGACATTATTTTTATAGTGCGTACATTGTTTACATACTTATGGCCATCTTCTTATCAATATAATTGTCTTCTGCTGGTATCTTTTGCATTTCGGAAAGACCGTAGATTATTTAAATCTATACATATAATAAATCCGTAGAAAAGTAATTTTTGTACATTGAAGAAATTGACAAAAAAAATAGCCAGCATGTTAAAGGATAACTAACAGAACCCATTTCCATCATTTTTGTCATTTTTGTCTGTTTGTCTGTTTGTCTGTTTGTCTGTTTATCTGTTTATCTGTTTGTTCGTTCGGGATTCACGTAAAATCTACGAATTCAACGCAGACAATGCTTATATACAAAAATTCTACGTAACTTGAGGTATTACTTAGTTTTTGTTTCATCGAAATCGATTCACTCTATCAAAAGATATGATTAATTTTGTGAATTCAAGATGTAAAATATTACGACACGCAATCTGTTTGTCAAAACTGCACATTTGAATGTTGTACTTATATTAGTTGATCGGCCTATTAATCTTTACACAGAAAATCACACCTTCATAAGTAACTTCGGAAGAAAAAAAAAATGAAAATTTTGTTTAGCCAAGGTTAAAGTAGCTCCATCTGTGGTAATCTGTGTTAAATAAAATACATAAAATTTGACAAAGGAGCGAGGTGGTAAATGACAACTAATTACCATACATTCTTTATAGAGGATTATTATTTCAACAGATGGAGTTGTGTATTTCCCGTAATTCACCATATTTTAACACGTAGTGTAATTTTTCGATAGACATTTCAATAGTGTTTGTCAGTTTGCCGTGCCACATCAAAATCCAATTATAATTATTACCTTGATGAAAGGAAAATTAATAGTTCTCAGCCAAATTTAAAACGGTGCCATCCAAATAAATTTTTGAACATTATGTCAAAAATGATGACTTTAGTATAACAATTAATTATCATTTAAAGTTACAGATGGAGTTCATATCAGGATTTTTTCATAAACATAGTTTAGCTTATCTTCCACTAATGTGGTGGCCTTAAAACAAATTACTTTGAGTGAGTAGTATTAAGTAGACCTTAATTATTTTTTCTGATGCAAAATATGTAAACTTAATCCTAGAAGAAATGAGGATCTGTCTCTCGCAAGCGCTGCTAAGCGTGAGGTAGGTAGGTAATGTAGGATTCTGTAGCTTTAAGAACAAGCCCAGATACAAAGTGCAGATAAGAAATGGGAGCTTTCTCGATTTAATACCATACACACGTAAAAGCGTCTGAAAACCAACACATTGCGCGTCGCATACCAGAGACATGCTTACTGTTGCAAATCCTATCCACACACAGGATAGGATACACCTATCCTAATCCAGCATGCATTGCAGGTGTGCATTGTACAAAAACCAATGGTATCCTATTCGAGAAGTCAAAAGAGTCGACCTGCCAACGTCAGCTTCTGCGCTAAGCAAGTGTTCTTAATAGTACCATCAGAATTACATTCATCGTTGAATGAGGTGAATAAATTTTCAGAAACCGCAATAACAGTAGGAGCCAAAGCATATGATCGCTTCATAGAGCTCTGATTGGCCCCAGGTGACCAAGTCAGGTCTGATTTGTTCGTTCATCAGATCTTTGAAAGTGTTTCGGTGGATACTGTCGTCCTGTGTGACACAAAATATGGTATATAAACGTCTTCCGCAAGAGCGAAATTTTCCCGGTGTGTGCGGTAGTGACGCACAGTATACAACACTTATGTTTCTTTCGATTTGCTGGCTCCACCAAGAAATGACAAATTGCAAGCGTACATTTTGAAAATCTTGGCAAAACTGCAGGTTTCAAGTACGAACTCGGGCGTGTGAGTAGCGCGGGCGCCGCGCGTGCGTCGCGTTTTGCTGCCCTGCGGAATTTACCTATAGCGCGCTCGCGACGCGCACGTGCCGCTCTCCTTGACGTTTAACTGCTAAGGCGTTTAGCGGGCGGCGGGGATAGCGGGCGAAGGGATAAGAACCCAACTCGAGCGCCGCGTGCTCGCGTGCACATGCCGTAGGGCAGCAAAACGCGACGTTCACGCAGCGCGCTCGCGACGCCCGCGCTACTCACACGCCCGAGGATCGCGCACGCCTAATGTGGAGTCAGCCTTACCATAGTGAGTAAGTGCACAGAAAATCCCCGTCATACAAGTGTTTCTCCCCAGTAGTGAAACTATCCTACCCTATGCGCCTGCTGATGATGATGACTCATTTTATCATCCATCCAGCTATTCCCCAACTATGTTGGTGTTGGCTTCCAGCCACCGAATCTGTTTGAGTACCAATATTTTGCTTGGAGCGACTACCTATCTAGCTACCTTCAATCCAGTCAACTACACAAGACGATATCCATGGTAAGACTGACAGACTTTCTGGCTTCTGATTAGTCGCAGCAGCTGCAGAAAATGTACAAATGACAGCTTTGTCAGACTCAAAGCATATAGACATAGATTATAACTGTTTCCTGTGAAAATTATTTACGCACCATACGTTATAATTTTCCAAATTGGCTGACTGGATCCAGAGATATTCACAACGTCACAAACTTTACTTCTTTTGTTTAGATAAATGGTCACATCCACAACACAACCTTGATCATTGAATCTATGCGACTGCTAAGTGCTAATCCTAATTATACTGTCACGTGAAAGAATGCACCTACGGGATAAGTAGTATTTTGACTATTCTATATTACCCACGCAGACGAAGTTGCGGGCAACAGCTAGTTAATAATATAAAAATAACCATAATAACAGAGTACGTCCTATCTATACTTCTACGCCAATATAATAAAGAGGAATTTTGTTGGACCTTAAAGGCTCTGAAACTGCTGAACTGTTTTGAAACATTCTTTCACTGTTGGGTAGCTACACTCTTCCCGAGTAATATAGCTATATTTTATCTCGGTACTGGCAGTAGTTCCCATTAGGACGCGGGTGAAAACGTGAAGAAAAAAAAATGTTTTCATTATTAATTAATTAAAGTATAAATTCCGATTTACATCAAATAAAATTAAATACATTTTAAGTAATATACAATTTCATAAATAAACCTAAATATTCAACCTCAGGAATACTATCCCCTAACGAGATAAGGTATAGCTAGGTCTCAGATTAGTAAATAGTTTCTAGCTAAGTTGAGAAATTTCCATTGAAAGCACAGTAGTCGTTAAGTGGTAAATAAAAATATTATTACGATCCTGCGACATATTTATAGTCTTAATCAAGTACTGCTCTACTAACCGGACTATAGATGGTGCAGGTATCATGGTCCTTTAGGGCATGAGGGTCAAGGCTCTAGCGGTCAATTACCTCTAAGGGTTTAAAACATTTAGCAATAAACGTTAAAAATTGATTAATCACGGTATCTTCATAAAAAAATTATTTACTTATTTCCGAGTAACAAAATTAAGACTAAAGTCATCCCCAAAAATTCAAACTAAAGTCCCCTCAAGACACAGGCTCAAGGCTGTAGCCTTGTTTGAGAGTCATTGTCAAACAATTATTGTAACTTTTTTGATGAATAAATAATTTTGAAAAAAAAAGAAAATCTCTACTCTCAACTAATTTCTATGCCCAGTTAGCTTAAAACCTACGACTTCAAAAGAAAAATGCATTTTTCTTTTAATTTTATTCATGTGTAATACATATCGATCACTCTTGATATTTTTCAATTTGGAACTAAGAATACGGTGAGACCACGTTAAATAATCCCAAGCTATGAATATCATTTAAAGACTAATAACTCTCTATTGGTTGCAGCTACAATTTAATGCAACAAAAGAATTACTCAGAATCTACTTGTGAATTGTATTTTATTTTCTCCCAAAGATGGGGTTTTTGCCATTGAACAAGTTGTCCTTCAGTACGCCAATGCTGATACTCTGGTCGAAGCCAAACGCTATTCCTGAGTTCACGTTCTCCAAGAAACTGAAGTCCGGTCGCTTGCGGGCTGGAAGTGGGAAATAGAAGTGGTTATTTGAGGAAATGTTTAAAAGACAGAATTATCATGTTAAAGCTAACTAAATAAATGACACAATATGGTGTATGTATTGTTACTGAAAATATTTAAAAAAAAACAGTAAGAATTGAAATTATTTAATGTTTTTATGTGTACGACATCATAAGTGCATCAACGCTCTTTGGGAATTAAACAATCGGTGACCTAACATACTCCAAACGTCACAGAACTAACGGAAATAAGTGTCTGATACACATAGTTAAGTTTCTTTAATAACCATATCAAACTATATTATACAGCTACATACAGATGGTTGAATGTGTGGATATTTGTTACTCATTCATTGCATCAGATCACACAAACATGATCAACGTGACAGCATTATATATATGTTACCGGCCGAACCCGATTTTAGGACAAACCAGTTTTGCCTAGGCTCAACTAGTTCTTCCTATACGCGTTAGGATTAACTAGTATAGCCTAGTCCAAACTAATTTGTCCTAAGCCCGATAGGACGGACCAGTTTAGGCTAGGCAAAACTAGTTGATCTTGATATAAGTACGCACACTCTAGGATAAACTGGTAAGGCCTAGTCTAAACAATAAACAAATGTAGCGAGGTCGGAAAGTAACTGAACAAACATGTCAAGAACTGCAGCTACGAAACATTCTGTTGGATCAGGCCAAGGTTTTGTAAGATGCGGCTGCAACAAGAACTGTTTTACAAACAGATGCCAGTGCAAGAAGGCAATGATACTCTGCAATTCTAAGTGCCACCAAAGCAAACCGTGTAAAAATAAATAACAATTTTAATAATTAACATAACACTCGTATGATAATGGCTTCTTAAAAAAAAAACAGTATTATTTGTTATAGTGTGATTGTTTGTATTGCCAATTATTATCCATAACTTTTAACGACAACAATTTTAATTTGAGATTTGATTATAGCTTCTATTAAAAAAAAATGTTAATTTGCTACATATATGTAGTATGATTGTTCGTATTATCAATTTATCCATAACGACGAATCATTATAGTTTAATTAAGATGATTATTTTTCTAAACACGGAGTAGTTTATTTAGTTCATCTATTTATTTAGACTTTTAGATATGTATATGTTTTGACTAGGCTATACCAGTTTATCCTAGAGTGTGCGTACTTATATCAAGATCAACTAGTTTTGCCTAGCCTAAACTGGTCCGTCCTATCGGGCTTAGGACAAATTAGTTTGGACTAGGCTATACTAGTTAATCCTAACGCGTATAGGAAGAACTAGTTGAGCCTAGGCAAAACTGGTTTGTCCTAAAATCGGGTTCGGCCGGTAACATATACATAGTACACATAGTTTATACATTCATTCGCTCTTGGGGAATAGTTCCCTCGTGATACTGGAAGACAGATGGCCAGGTACTAGAAGACAGCTAGTAAACAATAATGATCATCTTACCTACATCCTTAATTTGCACTTTGATGTTTCCATTGCCGATTTGTATGCCAGCAGTCTTGCTGCCGCCAGCCCCCAGCGCGAAGCCAATAGTACTGTCTCTTATCACCGATACTTTAGCTTTCTCGTCAGGCACTGAAACAAGGCCCTTGTGTTAAGATTCATATCATTTGCCTAGCCCCAAAAATATCGGAGTGAACTTCCATTAATTCCGGTCTAATCTTATGGAGCAGGGTACCAGTGTTTTACATGGTGCGACTGCCTATCTGACATCTTCAACCCAGGTAGGCATTACCATAATAATCTTATCTTATTGTTCCACTGAAATGCTTTAATCAAACATTGATGTACTCGTAAGTACCAATAATTTGGTACCAATAACAGCTGGTATTGGTAGTCAGAATCTCCTATGGACCGACGATAAAAAATCATCAGAAGGTATTCGAACTTGCATCTTCGTAAAATTCAAAAACAGTAATCTTAATTGATATTTCATCAGGTCATAATCCTTTAGAATGAGCGGTTCATCAAAAACGTTGACCCATCAGTTTATCAGTACAGCGCTCATACATACAATATGTCATACATGTGTGTAAATTTTAAAAAACAGGAAAGAAGCAAAAATAAATCATGATTGCAAAATTGTTGTTTTGGGTAAGCAATCTTTTTGTGCAAAAGGAAAATAATTGTAAAATATGTCTTTGTCACTGATTCTTAAGAAAACCCAGATGCACTTTTTCGCTGGGGGCTGTCTTTTGTTTTTGACGTTCAATAAACGTTTTTGAGTTTGAGTTGATAAGGGCAAACACATTACGGATATTTTGTTATATTTCAGTTTGGATCATTGTGTTTTAAAGACTATTTATAACACACCTTTCCATTCATATGTGCATAACAAAAATGCAAAGAAAAGACGTCTACACGAATAGTACCTATCTATTATTTAATCTTAATCATAAGATGCAGATGAATGCAAATGAAGAAACAGGTTTATCAACACCATGTTTATATGACATAGGTATGTCGGCAATACTGATCATGGAATAAATATTTATGTATATTACAGGTCTTAATCAAAGCCGACAAAAACATAGTTGTAATCGGCAGATGATGATACACAACAAACCATTTCTAATAATCAAGATATAATCAAAATTACTTCAAAATGCTAAACTTTCCTGTTTAACGCAATTTTTATCTATTTTATAACCATTTACTTAAGAAAATAAAGTTAAGGTAGTTACCTGGGGCTGCGCAGACGCAGGTGATCAATAAAGCCAGAGACACAGTGTAAGCCGACATGATGGTACAACGACTGACCAAAATGGCAGCTTTTCTAAAATACCTGGTCGACAATATTAAAGTTGTCGTTTAAATTATGTTAATTGAACCGCTTTATTATTTAGTCACTTTTCCTTGTATCTTTGAGGTAAAACGATAAAATCAAAATCAAATTTATAATTATCTTTTTATTTTATTTTTTTGCCAGGGATCCCCCTAGGTTTAACCAGCTTCTTGATGAAAATGCTAGCTACTGTTACTTTCCATAGGTATAAAATAATGACATAGCTTTTATCCAAATTTCGACGGTATCACGCACCAGTGGTTGTTAATTCATCTTTGTATCTCATACTAGGCTAGGCTTCCAATACCACTTATGGGGTCAGAGATAAATGTGTATGTTAACAAGCATATTTTGTAATTCATTTGTTACTATAGGCTAACTATGGAGGTAGTGAGCATTTCCGTATATCTTCTCTTTTGTCAGAAAATCATCTAGCTTTTTAAATAAATGTAATTGTATAGAGGTGTCTCACACAGAGGGATGGCTTATCTGCCCTTAGACTCCCTAGCGACTACCTTTAAAGACTGCTAAAGATATACAAAAGACAGCCAAGACCCCGCAAATATAGCCTTACTCTCAAAGTCAATATCAAAGGTTTTTATTTCATATAGGTAGATCTATTACTGGTTACCTAGGGGTATTGAGTTGCCTGGGTAACTGGGTTGATGTCAAATAGGTAGTCACTCCTTGTAACACTGGTACTCAGCTACACCCGGTTAGACTGGAAGCCGAACCCAACATAGTTGGGAAAAGGCTAGGCATGCAGATATACCTATTACAGGCTCTTACGAAACGTCAATAGCTATGGTACATGGCTCTATAGGGTGGGTCTCATGGTAAAGAAACTCCATAGATACTCTTTGATAATAAACTCTTTAATTTGATTAAAAATAAGATCCCCCAATGCTCAATTATCCATTGCAATAACTTAACAGGAAAATGATACAAAAATAAAATTATCTGAATAAAAACAATTGAATAAAAATAAAACAGATGACATAGGTTAAGTATATTTATTTTGCTTAAACAGTAGGCAATTGTTTATCGACGAATTTATATAACCAGGTGATGTATGAAAACATTGATTGTTTTATTATAATTTTAATGGGATAAACAGATCATTTTTATCGGATAGGCAAACATAATATTTTTCAATGTCATCTTATTACATTAACACCTACAATTGTTTGCTTGTTTTTCTTTTATTTTAAGGAAAAAACTTATTTTTGAATTTGAAGAAGTGACTCTTGACAGCTTCCACGTCGACTTTTCCTCCTAAAGCGATGCCTGCACCAGTGTTCACGTTCTCTAGCAATATTATTTCAGGAGCTTTAATGGCTGAAAAGGAAACATATTTATAAATTAGTATTCCGAAGATACTATGCCTCGATGGTTCGGCAAACCACCCAACTAACCTATGCTCGATCTTTACCTTTGAGTTATTATTTTTACCTAGCTCTGCTGTGTTTTCTTTCTTCCCTGATATTCGTATTTATTATAAAGCGACTCTATTTACTATTTATTTACGGGTCCGTAAGGGATGTTTTGATATTTGCTCCATGTTCCTCTTTCACGCAATTGATGAAACTTGGCTATATTACTAGCTTACTAAGCTAAGCTACTTTTTATCCATAAGCGGGAAGGAGTCCTCTTAGGAACCGTTGGCTGGAAGCAACTGATAAAATATCTTAAGGAACCATACCAGCTTCTTCAGGCAAGTCAATTTCCACATCTTTGGACCCCTGGTAGGTGCCTGAAGCCTTATTTCTGTTATCACCAGCGTCGAAGTCGTAACCAACGTTACTGTCCCGGAGTATCGTCACTTTAGTTCGACGAGGGGCTGGAACGAAAGAAGACAATTTTGAAACAAAGTGATACTATTTAGATTTATTTATATCGAAACTATGTATTTTTATATGAAATGATGACAACAACGTAGGATATCTCATGGAGTAAAGGTTATATACTGTATTATTAGTCAGCTAAAAGTTATATTTTTTTATCTTATTAAAAAAACTTGCAGCAGTTTATATACTATCGAACAAGCATCATCAAAAATACTATTTAATATTTTGAATGAATGAAACACAACTGATCCATGTTCAACTCTAGAACTATTCACATAAAGAAACTACTAACAATTTATTTTTGTAAAAGTAAAAACCAGAAGAATTGCTACATACGGTGTTAAAATACTGAACAATAATCAGACCCTTATATGTTTTACCTGTAACAGGCGTACTAAGGATAAATATGTACATTTTAAGTTACCTGAAATTGCAAAATCGCAGACAAAAAACAATATAGTCAGTAACACAGTGACTCGGGCCATCTTGCTAGCACCACTAACAGCACAACATGGATTTTGGAAGCTGTTTGACAATATCAAGACCTGTTTTTAAACATTTTCAAATGTTAACTACCTATGTTTTTTGGGCACACTTCCTCACGGAATTCTGAAAAGTAAAAACCCATTTTAGAAGGAAATTCTAGACTAATCAGTTGTCTAGAGTTATTTGGGAAAAAAGGTTTTTTTATCCTTGAAAGTTTATTATTTATTAGCTTCCACCCGCAGTTTCTACCGCGTCCCGAGATTACTGCTTTCCGTAGCCTGATGGTGACAAATACTGTAAGCTACCTCCTCTCTAATTTTCAGTTTCAGCCGCTCCATCGTTATAGCGTGACCATGGGATATAGGGATTCATTTAAATATATAAATATTTCCATTTTATAATTAGAATACCTATCTTAGTTTCGACTTTCTCTCTGTAACTGTCTCTTACCACACTAATATTATTATTAAGACGAGAGTCTACATTTGTTGCTTTCTTTACGCTCAAACCATCAAGATTTTGATGAAACTTTGCAATTATACCGGTTACGCATCAGAATACCTAATATTCAGGCTACTCTTTCTGTTAGTTTGCAATATTGATGAAATGATATTTTTTATTATTTACAGACGAACAGTTTTCACTATGAATAAAGAAATAAACACGTTTAGATTGTTTATCCTAAAAATCTCCGGGACATTAAAAAAAGTAAGTTTGTCAAAAACCTAATTAGGTAAACGTGTTTTACCGCATGATAAGGAAAAATTTTGATATTACCACCTTTGTTATGTATGATTCAATAATTTTATTTATTAAAACTTTTAAATGAATATAGAACAAAAATAGGCAAACCTTTAGTAATTCCTAAAGAAAGGTGATTTGGTTGTATCGTCACGGTCATTGTTGTGTCAGTATCGATGAAATAGTCATATCGGTGTAATGTGACAGTTGTTCTTCATCATCATCATCATCATCTCAGCCATAGGACGTCCACTGCTGAACATAGGCCTTTTAGGGGAGGCGACTTGCATCCAGCGCCTTCCGGCGACCTTTATAATGTCGTCTGTCCACCTTTTTGGTGGACGTCCTACGCTGCGCTTGCTAGTCCGTGGTCTCCACTCCAGCACTTTTCGACCCCATCGGCCATCCGCAATTACATCCTGATAAAAATAGCCTATTTGTTATTCTTGTACCTCGTACCTATAACCTACATTAAATGCAAGAATGCCTACCTTTTCGAATACTTAACTTTGGCACGATTTATGGTTGAACACATTTAGTTCCTAGCACCGTTTTAAAAGCATCGTTTATTTAAACACAACATCAACAAACCTTTTTTAAGGCGCTCGTTTTTAGTTTTATGTAAAACACGAGCCTGGTTGTCAAAGAAGTTAAACAATAATTATATTGAACTCTATGAGCATAATTTTAAAGTTCAGGTGTTATCCAAAGCCTGCCGGCGCTGCGGGATTGTTCGAATAAGTTGCCGCGGTCCTGGCACATAAAGGGCTCAAGAAGGAACATGGTGGGTTTTAATCATTAAGAGTCTGGCACCTCACACGGCACCTACAGTAGGAGGATTTCTTAAAAAGAAAAGATGTTATCAATTTCAAATACACAAAGCTCGACAGCTTTATAAAGTGCAGGCTGTATTCACGATTACTAAGAGCAAAACATCGGTTGTGAATAACGAGTTAAAATTCTTACAGGAGTCTGTATGACTCCAAAGGATATATAACACCTAACCAGAAAGCAGGGAACCGCAAATGAAACCTGGTTATTAGCTAAAACCTATAATTTCTCTTCAATCAATCAATCTCCGCAGTAAGATATAGGAAATGGTGAAGCAGAAAGGAGGTAAGCTTTTTGGGGGCCATCTTTTGTAATTTTTAACGTAAAAAAATGTGCTGTTTTGCAGCTAAGTTAGAATTTGAATTTTAGCATGTATCATCACTAATCTTAATCGCAATCTTTGCCTGTTCATCGTTTGAGATGATAAAAAATCTAAACTAAATTGTAGCGCCTGTAGACTTATATTTAAACCTACGCTGCTGCAAATTGCTATAACATGATGACAAGTTGCTTGAGAGGCATTTTAAGTTTTCCAAATGCAGGTTTTATTTACCAAAACTCGCCTTTGTTCCTTCTGGATCTTTTTGTATACCAGGTACCTTTCAAACAATCCTGCAGCCCCGGCAGACTGCGGCACTTAAGTTTCCCAACTATGTTGGGGTAGGCTTCCTGTCTAACCAGATGCAGTTGAGTACCAGGGTTTTACAAGAAGCGACTGCCTATCTGACCTCTTCAACCCTGTTACTCTGGCAACCCAATACCCCATCCTCTGTAAACTGGTTGTCAGAGTTGCTGACTACCCGTAATGAAGCCTAAATATATTCAAATGACGGCCGGACCTAGTTTATCGTGCTTTCTTAAACATTCAGATTATAGCCAGGAAAACCTATGTGCATGTACAAACATCATTAGCAACATAACTAAGTGATAATGAAATCGTTATAACGCCTAATACGCAGTAGATACACAGTAATCAATTAATAAGTATAATTGTACCGTGGTCACCTGATTGTAGTTCCATTAGTTAGCGTCAACCATTGTGTTGTTTAAGTAATTATTGACTGTAAGACGTAACTAGGCATAGTATGCGATGTTTCTTGTATTTTCTATGCTCAGTTATAACTCCAGCTTGTTACAGTTATAGTCTGAGCAGCTAAGTGATCTCAGGATAGAGGCAGCCGTTCTTGGGGCTGTGTTATGTTGTTACCTACATAATTTTTGAAGTTTGAAATTGCCAATTCAGCCTAGTTTAGCACACTTCTTGTCGTAACTTTGCTTCTCCAAATTAAGCCATAAGATGTCTCGCACATACGCAGTATGAAACTGTTTGGTTCTTTTTACCATCGGGAAGAGGTTAGGCTGTGACTCCAGACAATTATTATTAAAGCTAAACAAGAGCTCTGTAAGAGCCTTTCATTTATCTTATATCCTGGTTTCTACCTAAAAAACGAATTGTTACTTCAATCTCTTACGAAACAAAGGTGTACTCGTACTCCTTACAAATTACCCATCTAAATATCGGTTAGCTTACCTTTGAATGAACTGTGTCATTAACTCGGCATACAAACAAACGTACAATCATAAGATTTCATAACATCTACGTCATTTTCAGGGATTGACACACGTGCGGAAGAATGCAATTATAATTATATCGATGCATTCATATAGTTTTTGTCCCTTTGTAAAACGTGGCCCTTGTTATTTTCTTTTCAGAAAAAAAATAATTATATGGATTAATTAAGAGCACTGTAGTTTTTTTCCTACTTACAGTATTACTTTTTACTTCTTCAATGTGTGTCTGTCTTGCGGATACGACTGTGTAAGTCCGGGGCTCTAAACCCGATTGTGACAGCCTTGTTTATAAACTACTCGATGACAAAATTAGATTTACCTAGTTGATGGCTATAAGCTCTTCAAGCAAGGAACTTAAACATGACCGGGATCATTGGCGTTCGTTGGTGGAGACCTAGGTTCAGCAGTGGGCGGTAATTGGACGATGACGGTAGACTATTTTCCGTGGTCCTTTGGAAAAACTGGATCAATAAGTTATTTACACCGCAACAGTACTTATGTCCTGATAAAAATGTACAACCAAAAAAACAAACTCTTCTGCTTCATAATGTACCAGCCATTCCCGAAATAGGAATAGAATAGATACCTGTGATAGAATTTTTCACATCGGTTCAGTAGTTTCGGTGCCTTTAGGGTATAAAGAAACAAACAAAAAAATGTTCCCTCGTTATTGTAATAGTATAGAAAAACATTTATTTATTTAACAATTTATGTACACACACACAGAATACAGAGAAGAAGAAAAATAGAAAAGATAGTACAAAGGCACAAACATTAAGTGAATAGAACAAAAAATATTCAAAACATAGATTGTTAATACCAGTAACAAATTATTCCGCGTGTATAATGGTCAAAGTTCTTTAATTTATTGAGTTGTAATTAAATAATTATATGTTGTCTATATATTTTTGACCACGGAATCAATTGATTTGGACATCGATTTTTTGTGCGCTAATTATATTTGAGGCAAGATAACTGGGCACATATCTATACTGATATAATAAAGAAGAAATATTCTTTTGTTTGTTTGGAGCCTTTAGCTTCGAAACCACTGAACCAATTTGAATAATTCTTTCACTGTTGGAAGTAACATCACAAGTAACATAGGCAATATTTTATCCCGGTACGGTCAGTAGTCCCATGGGACGCTGGTAAAAAATAGAATACATCTACTTTTACTTATGGTAAAGGTAAATATTGTGAGAAGATAATTAAGTAGCTTTTGATAACTACGATGTGTAAAGATATTCAGCAGTTCCAATGAATTTTCTTTATAATTTACTATACTTACGGAAATAGGTAGACATAAATTCAAGCGTGTGTTAAGGATGGGATGGATTGGATTAAGAATGGTGCCTGCCAAAAATATAAATTTAATTTGTAGTAGGTGATAATAAATTACAATACAAATGTTCGAGAAGTCAGGTAATTGTTTTATGACTTAAGTATAAAATGGTTAAACGGTATGTATGAAACGGTTGAAAGACTTGGATGCATTAGGAAGTATCTCGGTATATTATTTATCATCTAGGGATATATTGAAAAAATATTATTATTCAATAGTTTTATCAGGTAGTCATCTGTTATGGCGGCCTTGGTAGCAGTATTTTAATTTATTTAATATTGAATAGGGCAAAGTCGATGGTCTTAGCCAAGTCATGGTCTTGACTTCTGATTATTATGATTGTGCAATATATTCTAATATTAATATACGTAGGTAAATATTGTCAGTTTGTACAGACTTGAGAATTTACCCAAATTTTAATTATTCTGTATGGTTTCTGTTTCAATTTTATGGCAATTTTTTAGTTTTATGTATACCTACCTAGTTAGAGATGTTGCTGCTTAAATTGAACTTTTTTCGCAACAGAAAAGGTAGGTACTTTTTTGAGGTACTTTTTGCAAAATTACTTGGAATCGTGTCTGACTTCGTGCATTTGAAATGAATTAAGTCAGTGCCTTTTACAGACAAACAATCAACCTAATGTAGAATAATGAGAACTTCAGGCATAAGTTTGTACCTAACTGATAGTACCTAAATAACATGGTATATTTGGAATTGAGAAATAAAACAACAAAATAAAACTATAAATAAGTTTACTGACTACGAGGCATAAACATCACTTTACAATTACAATCAATATGGCCGTATTATCCTGACTATGTACATAGAACTACTAGTATGTCTTATCCGTAACTGCCTGCGTTTGCTGAGGCTGAGGCTTTCGCTGACGCGTAAGCTCCTGACTGGCCATAGCCGCCTGATCCTCCGTATCCACCAGCTCCGCTGGACGCGTCACTATTGCTGTATGCTCCACCGGACGAGCCACCGTAACCACCGGCCCCGCCATAGCCACCGCCGCCGCCAGATGAACCCCCGTAACCACCTGCTCCGCCAGAAGAGCCACCGTAGCCGCCGGCTCCACCTCGAGCGCCTCCGTAACCACCTCCGCTGGCGCCGCCACCGCTGCCGCCGCCGCCGCCTATGCCAAACCCTCCACTTAAACCACCGAGGAAGGATTTAGCTAAACTACCCAATCCTAATCCGCCGCCACTACCTCCACCGTAGCCTTTTCCTCCACCGCCGCCGGCACCTCCGCCAAGTCCGCCTCCAGAGCCAGTTCCTCCAAAACCTCCACTGAATGAGAGGCCTCCTCCGCCAGAGCCGCCGCTGGCTCCGTAACCGCCGCCGCTGCCGCCGGAGCTACCCCCGCCTAGGCCACCTCCGCTACCCCCGCTTAGGCCACCTCCGCTGCCACCGCCGAGTCCGCCGCCATACCCGCCTCCACTACCTCCTCCAATACCCCCGCCATAGCCAGCACCGCCTCCTCCGGCGGAACCTCCTCCACCGCCAAGGCTTTTTCCTGAGCCGCCTCCAGAAAGCCCAACTAAGAATGAACCCCCGAGTGAGCTACTGCCGCCTCCTGAGCCACTTCCACGGCCACCACTTGATCCACCACCGTAGCCACCGGCGCTTCCACCGCCAAGGCCTCCACCGCCACCGCCGCCGAAGCCTCCCCCACTGCCGCTGCCATAGCCCCCGCCGCTGCTTGAGCCCCCTCCGATTGACCCACCGATGCTCCCACTGCTTCCCCCACTTGAACCGCCGTAACCACCGCTGCTACTGCCGCCTAGGCTTCCTCCGCCACTACCACCGAGGCCACCTCCACTTCCACCGCCGAGGCCTCCTCCAAAACCTCCTCCATATCCACCGCCACTACCCCCGCCGCTGCCGCCGCCGCTCCCACGGCCGCCACTTCCTCCGTATCCTCCAGAGCTACTGCTTCCACTACTTCCACTTAGTCCTCCACTACTACTGCCGCCACTAACAAGTCCACCTCCAAAACTTATTCCACCGCCCAGTCCACCCCCGGAGCTACCTCCATGGCCACCTCCAGAGCTACTGCCATGTCCTGAACTGCCTCCGTGGCCTCCTCCTGAGCTACCTCCGTAGCCGCCACTAGATCCGCCTCCTCCACTGATTCCAAATCCACCGCCACCGCCGCCGCCGCTACCACCGCCGAATCCACCTCCAAATCCACCAGCACTGCTGCCGGAATTAGCTGATACGTGGGCAGATCCACTGCTGCCTCCGTGTCCAGATCCACCACTACCTCCGTGGCCACCTCCGGCGGAATATCCTCCACCTCCACTAGCACTGCCTAATAGGCCACCACTACTGCCTGAGCCACCGGCGCCATATCCACCTCCACTGCCCCCACCGCCACCTCCTCCGAGGCCACCACCAAAACTCAGTCCACCGCCAATTCCCCCACTTCCACTGCCTGTGCTACCGTATCCCCCGGAACTTCCTCCACCACCGTATCCTCCACTTCCAGAGCCGCCTCGTCCTCCAGAGCCGCCAGATCCTCCCGAGCCTCCTCCTCCGAGGCCTCCTCCGCCACCGAATCCACCACCGGAACCGAAGCCGGCGCCGCCTCCGTAACCTCCGCCGCCACTGCTGCCGCCTCCTCCACTGTATCCGCCGCCGCCGCCGTATCCACCTTTACCACCGTCAAGTGTTCCCGTAAAAGCGAAACCACCAGATTTTCCGTCGTCTGATTTCGTATAAACTGATTTATAGTTTCCTCCGCCTCCGCCTCCACTTCCGCCTAGGCCGCCTCCGCTCCCGCCCAGGCCGGCGCTGAAGCCCGCGCCTGCACTTCCGAGCGCACTGAGTCCGGACTGCACGTCACTGAGTATGCTGCCGACACCATCGCGGACGCCTTCCAAGCTAGCTCCGAACACAGCAGAGCCGCCGCCATAGCCGCCGCCATAGCCGGCGCTGCCGCCGCCACCACCGCCGCCAAACCCGAATGCACCGCCCCCGCCACCCCCACCGCCCCCACCGCCGTGCGAGTACGCGCGCCCGATCCTCACTGAAAACAAAATGTTATGTCATTAGAACACATAAACTTTATCACTTAATCGCAATAAACTTTTAATTATGTCGACTGCTTATATCATAAAAGTTTTTCGTGCGTTACAAAAACTGTAATCACTGAACAATAACGACGCAAAAACTGGAATAACAATTACCTGATGCATCGCTATAGCCTAATATGAGGCAGAGGACGATGCAAGAGCGCACCGCCTTCATGATTCCTTCGTTAACTGACTACGTTTAGTAGTTAGCATCCTTTTATATTAAGTGCCTGAGCGTGTTCAAAGTTCATAGGAACTCATACATACGTATGTACGGGAAAAACAATTAGTTTTTATAACGCTTTATACTTCCCACAACAGGTTATGAATGTAGTAAAGCCACAGTTTTTGTCGAGCTGAGATTAGTCAGAAGCGATAGTGAATATCATGGCATCTTCGTCTTTGGCTATCCTTGAACTACAGTATTTAGGTACAGTATAAGATCACCTTGGCTTGTAACAATGCATCGAGTACCTACTAATTAATGCACAGTATGAATGAGTGGCTCTTACGGTGCAATGTTATGGTTTTGCTCTTATTGTGTCATTTCCCTTGTGTTGCCTCGTCTGTGTTGTACGGACAGCCTAATAAACACATTTCGATCAATTCCTATCAAATATTTTTTTTAGACCAAACAATCTCCCATTTGAATGCTATCAATCATTTCCCTAGAAAGGAGAGAGAATAATACGCCCAATAGTAACGACAAACTTACTTTGGATATCTAAATGAAAACACCACGTATTTTCGACATTTCAACTGATTAAATTATTATTTATGTGCATTTACTAGAAATATCCACATTAGAATAAAAAACGATTTATCATATCAAGGTTTTTCGCCTAATAAACCAGTTCAAATAAGACCAGAAACTAATAAATTGACATAATATTAAAACGTCGAACTAAAACCAACTTAGCCTTAATTGATGACTACTACGAATTGATTTCATTTTTCTTTTATTGGAGAAGAACAAAACAGTTTGATGCATATTAAGCATTATTATAAAAGGATGTTATCTCATTAGGAGGTCCGTAATCACGACATTTGACCTTTCATCATCTGAAACTGATGGTTATCAAAATGGACGAGTATTGTATTGTTAACGCCCTCAATGACGCGATGCCTTTAGATGCATTATTGACCTTGATAACTGTGTTTGTTATGTTTGTATTAACTAGCTTACTGCTGCCTGCGACTCTGTTTACTCCTTGAGATTATAACAACATAGCAATTCAAGTCTGTATTTTAGGAAAATCTGATAAGAGGAGCCCCTAAAATGTTGAAAACAGAATATGAATCATATCAGTAAGTTACTGCAATATTGTAGGTACCTAATGACAAATTCATTTAGCCATAGGTTTGGTTGAGCCATTTTTTGATAAATCTGGGTTGAAACATTTCGAACTGTAGTTTTTGCGCTCGCCGTAGTTTCCTTTGGTTTTTGTGTAAACAAACGATAAGAAATGACCGATAAACGAGCGTAGCTTCCGGGCAAGTCTGACACTATATAGCCTAAACTCGTCCTGAAACGAGAGACACCTACCATAGTCCCTACCCCTGCAATAGTGGCTTTTTCTTATACCCTAAGTGACCAGGTTATATACTTTAGTCCATCTTCCTTCTCCCGAGCCTTTTCTCAACTATGTTACGGTCAGCTTCCAGTCTAACCAAATGCAGCTGAGTACCAGTGTTTTACAAGGAGCGACTGCCTATCTAATCTCCTCAACCCAGTTAATTAAAAGAATAATATTTTCGTACTTCAGGCTTTCTTAGAGCAAGGAATATGCGGGGACATACAAACTTTTAGTTGGTCAATAGATTAATTCTTTTGACTGTACGGATATGTATGGTAGTTTGCACTTTACAGCGATCAGGTAACCGACCGGATCAACCAAAAAGCTGGGATTCACGATTCCTTTTAAAATTAAATATCGGGAACTGTAGGCTGTTGTTCAATTTGCAGTGGGTGGGTGCTCTTGTTATCTTATTACACCATGATAACAATTCATACACACGTTATGAAAGACTTTGTGTTCATCGATTCTTATTATGAATGTTGCACGTGGATACCGGAATGTTTTATTTTGAAAACAAATACTAGATGTTTTATCGAGTTTCCGCAAGCGGTTTCACCTGCTTTCTAAAGAACGATTTTCTCCCCACTTGGATGTGTAAGCAATATTACTGCTACGTCTTATCACAATCCGTTCAGCTGTTTGCGCATGAAGGAGTTACAAACAAACACATTTAGGCCGCGTTTCCACTGACGCGGAGCTGGGCGGAGAGGAGCGGAGAAGAGCGGTGAAAAGTGGTCAGTGTTTCCACTGAAGCGGAGCTGGGCGGAGAGGGGCGGAGAGGAGCGCAGCTGGGCGGAGAGGAGCGATGAAGACTTTGAATGCACCTAGTGACGTAACGAAGACAACTGACACACTGCACACGAGTCACGCACCGCCCCGCTCCGCACCGCTCCGTACCGCCCCGCTGTTCTCCGCTCTCCACCCCAATGCTCGCTGTCCTCCGCACTGCACCGCCTCGATGTATGAATATTCGCTCAGCTCTGCTCCACCCCGCTCGTACTGTTTCCATTGAAGCGGAGCGGAGATTTCAAGCATTGTCATTGGTCAATTTGTGCACCGCTCAGCTCCTCTCCGCCCAGCTCCGCGTCAGTGGAAACGCGGCCTTACTCACAAACTATCTATGTTAGAGTGATCCCACCCAAAACAAAAATGTGAAAGACTGCCAAGTTCGATAATATGGGAATGCTTCGCCTATAAAAGAAGTGAGATCTGAATAAGTACCAAGTTCCATACACATACCTCAGTTAAAAATAGTTACTTTTTAATGATGATTACTTGGCAAGTTTTAATAGAAAATTAATTACTTGATTCATTGCGTTTAGTAGGTGCGTTTAGTAACTTGCCAAGTAATCATCATTAAAAAGTAACTATTTTTAACTGAGGTATGTGTATGGAACTTGGTACTTATTCAGATCTCACTTCTTTTATAGGCGAAGCATTCCCATATTATCGAACTTGGCAGTCTTTCACATTTTTGTTTTGGGTGGGATTTCATTTATTTTTGTAAGGTTGTTTATTTTATTTTTTTCTTATGATGAAGTTAGTTAAAGAAATGTCTCATTTATACTATCTTTTAGATTTTTTAATATGCACTATGTTTCTTACAAAGAAATGAACTAGATTAACTATGACTAGATTTACCAACTGACTGACATGACATGTTATCATATATTATGTTCGTGGATCAAAGTTACACATTCGTTATTTTCGAAAGTGATTCACACTTGGCCGTTTTCAGATTTTTACTTTACTTTGACTAAATATAAACCTTTGTACCATTCGAAGATATATTATATAAATATAGATAAATTTAGTTCGTTTTAGTTCCTTAGGGGTATAAATTTACACCGGGTATAAAACACCTTCATTATTTTGAAACCGACTCACACTTGGCCATTTTCAGATTTTTCCCTTTACCTTGACATAAAGACCTACCTCCATGCCAAATTTCAAGTCAATACGACCATTGGAAGTGGTCTAGGTTTTTGATGAGTGAGTCAGTCAGTCAGTCAATCAGTGAGTGTATAGTAAAAATAGCGATTTTCTGACGTCAATATCTCAAGACCTACAATAGGTATATTAATGAAATTTTGTATTTTAGATAAGTGAGGGGGTCTCAACAGATACTAGAAATTTGATATGCGTAAATAAAATAGATTTTGAGTTACAGGGGGGTCGAATTTGGCCCGAAATGGTTCGTGTAATATAACCCCGGCCGGTGTGTCGCCTTTTTTGCTCGAACTTGGCGGACACACTGCCGTGTGTCTAGATAAGATGGGAACCAGAGGAAGTTATAAGTGTGGATCTTGAGAGCCCATTCATCCCTGGCTAATCAGTGACCTACAGCACATTTTCTAGTTTTTGCTACCGTACTCGCCTATCTATTTATTTTTAAGAATTGCGCTAGAATAAAACAGACAACGTACCTAGTTTTACTTTCCAATTTCTTCGATTCTTTTTTTTGTTCTGGTCTCTTGATGTCTTTTATTTGTTCTGGTCTATAAACAAACAAACGATTAGTTTTTCAAAGGAATATAAACAATTAAATTCATAGATATGTGAGTAATTATGATAATCATCTAAGGGCATATGTGGAAATAAATAAAAACCGGTATTGTTTGTGGTTTTATAAATAATTTATGTAATAATACCTCTTTTTTAATTGATACAAATCATCTAACGACCTCTTTACATTCTAAGTGTAGATGATCTGTATATAAAGTTAAGAATAGCGAATCAGTCACGATTTCTGCGCAAACGCAAGTAATGTATGTTATAAAACCGCATCCGGGTGCCATCTCAGAATTATCTGGGTGAACTTTTATAAATGTTTTATCTAGATCTGGAGTAACCTTCTACTTTATAATTAGTTCATTGGACTCCGACGCTATCATTTGTGTACATCTTTAGGGCAGGCAAGGCTTTAGGTAAGGGGTAGACAGAAGTCAGAAATCTGAAGACCAGTCATACCACAGGATTTCCCTAGAATTGAGGTGTATATAACACAGATATGCTATCGCTCCATATAGCTAGAATACAGGTTCTTAGCTGCATTAGATTAGACTCGGAGACTCCAATATTTTTGAGAAAAGTGTAGGAATCACAGTTTTGCGATTAGGTTATCAATCTTAAACTTTTTTGACTTTGAATATGCGTAGGAAAGTGTTTCTGTTCGTCTTTAAAACTACTTAGCTAACTATTGCACACTTACGCAACGGTCATCTGTAGGCAACAACAAGATTCTAATAAAACGTATATTTATAGCGTTTATTCCACATCATAAAATACTCTATCCTGCATTATTGTAATAAATTTATAATTTGCAACATACGTTAGTGTACGATTATGAATTACCTATCAAAGTTGCTATCAACTTTGAATCAATCAAGGTAGACTTAAATGGTAACCTTCAGTAAATACTTAGACAAAGCTAAGGAAAATGTTTAAAGCTTTAATATATTATGATAATAAAATAATGCTCAAAGTCAGCTCTTAACTTTAATAGATCTATAATGTGATTCTCCATAACACCGTACCTACGTTTGAAGCCGTTCAACGCAATTTAAAAAAATCATCACATGACCCCTCCCTCTGTGGGTTAGCAGCGGTGAGGGAGTGTCAGATTCTTACTGACTAAAAACCATCGTGTTCCGTCGTAGGCCTTTTATGTACTGGGGCCGCGGTAACGCTTTCGAACAAACCCCCAGCCCCGGCAGACCTTGGCCCTGGTGGTCCCCGCTGTTCTGACTATCCCTTGCGCCTGCCCAAAAGATGTACAAATAATAGCGTCAGAGTCTAATGAACTAATTATTAAGGTCCAGTCTTATTTTTTTAATAAGCGTAAAAAGGTCTATTTGGAATAAAAGTTATTTTCCACTTCATGTTTTGGAATGAATACTTCATATACGCGTGCACTGTTTTACAATCTTCTCGCTAATTACGCTTATCACATTGTGGGAGGTCATCACAGAGGTTTATGACCCGTGCCTTACCGCCTATAATAAACGCAGCTAAGTCAATGGTAAGCCAGACTGTTGCTTGAATTTTAACTACTACTTAGTAATTATGCTCAGTTCTATGCAGTTTGTACTGTAAATATCATCATCCTCCGAGCCTTTTTCCCAAACTATGTTGGGGTCGGCTTCCAGTTTAACCGGATGTAGCTGAGTACCAGTGCTTTACAAGGAGCGACTGCCTATCTGACCCCCTCAACCCAGTTACCCGGGCAACCCAATACCCCCTAGTTAGACTGGTGTCAGACTTACTGGCTTCTGACTACCCGTAACGACTGCCAAGGATGTTCAATGACAGCCGGGACCTACAGTTTGTACTGTAAATATGTGTTTTGTATTTCTTTCTGTAATTATGTCTCGACTCTAAGAACCAACGTTAAAGTTTTTAGTAGTCTGCAAAGAGCAATTTTGACTAAAATGTTAAAACCACAAGTCGCTTTAGTTATGTCAAAAAACGTAGCTTCCACTAGCCATTTTTCATATTGATGCAACGTTTCTATCGAAGTGAATATAAACAAATCCATACTACTAATAAGTACTAACGAGGATAGAGGTTTTGTTTCTTTGTTTACCGATACTAATGAACCAATTTAAAAAAATCTATTCACTTTTGGAGAGCTTCACTCTTCTCGAGTAACATATATTATCCCGATACGGGAAAAAGTTCCCATGGGAGGCAGATGAAAGCGCGGGAAAACCGCAAATGGTTGATATAACTGCATAAACAGCATTAATATAATTGATGATTACTGTCAGTCAGACAATAAAATTAATTTATTACACAAAAACAAGTTGTCTAGAGATCTAGACAGCGAAAAAACAAACAATACAAACATCTTTCAATAAAAAAAAAACAAGATGGCGATCGCTTCCTGATCTATATACGTCACGTGATGTTCACATAGCGATGTAATATTTCCATGAACATGGAAATTAACACGACTTCTAATAAAAAAATAATTATAATCAACTATTTTAATTTTTTATGATCGATGGTCAACATTGACAGCGATAAACGGCGATCAGAAGTTCCACATTGAAATAAACTTAGGTATCTACAATCAAAGAAATAAAGACTATAGAAGTCTGTGACCATGTATACCATCGTTTTCTAAGTCCTATAGCGAGATCATTTGACATAACTTTCCTTTGGTATACTGGAAAACAGGCTATAAAATTTTATTCCTCTGTACAGATCTATTTTCAATTTAAAGTTTAAAACATTCTAGATTTATTAGGATGTCTTCGTCACAAATACCTATCTATACTTCTAATAGTCTTTTGGGGAGGTTTCTTTGTGACTTCATTTCGAACAATAAAGACTGCCGCAGTCACTATGTCTGCTCATCTTTATCAGTATCTGAACCTTCTTACAAGTTTATCAGATCAGCAATTATATCAAGTTGTCTAGCTGCCGCTGTTACGGCGAGGCCGACAATGTTGTGAACATATCTCGCGAACAAAAAACTGTAGCAGTCACGTCACGCGAGAATAACACGCATTGAGATTTCATAATTAACGCTTTGATGACTAATATGAGGGACACACGACAAATCGCCAAGAAAACTTAGAAAATATTTCTCTGACAAGGGGAGTCCGCCTTAGATCCTCTGTACCAAAATTACACTGTGTCCATACTGCTTTTCTAGGAAAAGCTTTCAAAGAATCTTCAAGATGTGCAAGATTATAATTGTAGGTGATCCAATTTGTATGTAGAAATAGAATAACCTTGATTGATTTGACTAATTGACGGAAAGACGGCTGTTTGGATATCGTTATAGTTACTCAGTACAACCTAAGAATTTTAGGGCAGTTGCAGGGTGCAAATTCAACTTCGAGAGGAAAACAACAGAAAAAAACATAAATGTTTGATCTGTCTGAACCTCCATGTAAATAATGGAAAAAAATCAAGGCAAATAGGTACAGAGGATGTCCGGTAAAACCCTATTGTTTCACCGCACAACCCATTAAACGTAGGTACATCACGATTTTAAATAATTCATGTTAAGTAGTTTACTCAGCTTCTTTAAAATAAACACATATAATGTTATTAACTTCATTTGCATACTTTTTTCATCCATACTGGTTTTTCTAACGTCCGGTACTTTTTCGTTGGTTAATTATAAACTTCTGACGTAAGAAACGGGTTCCCCTATTTTGCTAATTACAGTCAAAATTATGTATCTACGTATACGGTTCATGATTGCAAATGTCAAAATATGCGCGGTCTTTCCCAGATTTTCGAATTGCATTTGTTTTGGTGTTCATAGACCGTGGTATGCTTGTTGGGGTTTTTTGGACTAGACCGGAAAAGCCGGTTCAACAACTTTTATTTTTATCTGAAGTAGACTACTTTTTTTTCTGGAGACCACAAAGACCACCAACCAAAGTAGGTTAAGATCAAGATTTGATTGCAGAAAGGCTATTTGATAACGGTCTGACCAGAAGTCTACCCCTTATCGCAGCAAACTCTTGATTGAACCAGAACATTTCCTAATCTCGTTGCCTCATTATTTATGTCCATGTAAAAATTCCGGTCTATTAATAGACATTTTGGTAGGCCAAGGAAATAAACGACGCAGAATATAAAGTTTCCAGAAATCTAAAGCTTATAACCAATGAATATTAGTATCTAGCACACACAAATGCAGACGTGATCCGTGGGCTGCATCCCAATGAGGTTCTTTAGAATGAACTATATAACGCGAATTCTGACTGTTGACAACAGAATCTTACTTGCTACTTAACGTGTAACATTGAACAAGTGAACTTGGAAATCAAAATGAAGTTGGTCTTCTTGTTAATGGTTCTGACCTTTGTGGTATTCGAAGCCAGCGGGTACCCGTACCCTGTGTATACTTCTTCGGGAAACGTGGATACTTGTAAGTAGTTTGTCTCTTATGTTTACTAGTCTATTGATACATCCTGTTAAACTTTTATCTTTTGGTCCAATTGTTATATTACGTCTTTGATGTTAAATTATGCTAAGTCGATTAGTGTACGTAAGATTTTTACAAGTTAAAAGTTTAATTTCTGCCACCAACCAGTGTCTTTTAAGTATCATGTGGTATTTTATCTCATCTACAGGGTCATACGGTGACGAAAATCGTGGTGGCCGAGTCCTTAGCCGCTCCTATGGCCCCTATGCCAACCGACGGATCATTAGAGGTGGACCAACGACCTATTCCGTCTACCAGCCTGAATCCAGACTAACTTCTCAGCAGGCCATCGAATACCACCAAGCTGTCAAGCGCCGTCAAGCTCTACTGGAAGTTAATGACACACCACCTCAGGAGAATGCACCATTTTACCCTCAAGTACAAGACAACCCCGCAGTAGTACCAGCCGAAGCTACTGAACTCATCTTACCTAACGATCAAGTAATCCCAACAACCGAAAAAGCTATAGTACCAGAACTTATTGAACCTGAAATTGAGGAACCCAAAGAGGAAATTCAACAGACCAAGAAGGTTCCTGAAGAGAAGAAGCAAAAGAAATGGTTCGATGAAGAAGACGATGACGATGAGGAAGATTATCCTAGTCAAGCCAAGTTTCTGCGAGGAGGGTCTTTCTTCCCAATGATCTTTGGATGGGGTGGTGGTAGTGGACCTATAGCTGTAGCCAATGCCTACAGCACGGGAAAGGGTGGAGCTGCGGCCAGTCATGCAACCGCGTACGCAACCCACAAACCCATAGAGCGAAAACCTTGAACCAATAACAATGCCAAGAATCTATCCGAGATAAAATTAGATATAATAATTGTAACAAAAATGTGGCCGTTTTTATACTGTATTTTACACGTGTAAACTGATACTGTGACTACCATAGTTTTTAATAAAAGTTTCCACAAGTAAAAATTCTATGTATTTTTTTACTTTATCATGACGTCAATCTTTATTAGAAACCCATCAAGAATGATGACATGACCGTGAAGATAATCATGATTATGAATATGAATAGATATCAATTAAACCAGAAAAAAAAGTTATCGAGTTCTATGACTCAGTTATTAAGTTATAAGATTTGTTATGATAATTAACTCAATTTGTTTTAAATAGTCAAAGGTTTCATTTACATCAAAATACGAATAAACTTTGATCTTTTTAAGAATTAATTATCTACATATATAGTGACGTAAATTAACAAAGTAAAGGATAAACATAGCAGCTAAAACAGTTTTGAGTTAAAGTCTAAGTTTATTTCAATATACAGTACCTACCTACATTTCACACCAAAACTATTGAACCGATTTGAATGTTTGGTAAACTTATAGTCTACTTCCAGAGCCTTAAAAATGAATGGATTATTTTTTTCCGGTTGTGAGAAGAAGTTTGTATACCTAGTTCTCTTCGCTAGAGCAACCCCACTCAATCAAACAGCTAATCTAGAGTAACTAACTAAAGGAGACTTGGCCATTAGGTATTTATTACAAGCCTCTGCCAGCGGTTACACCCGCATCCTGTAAGAACTACTGCCTTTGTCAGGATAAAGAGTTGCCTGTAGCCTGTAGCCTTCCTTGATAAATGAGCTATTCACTACACTGAAAGAATTATCCAAATCGGACCAGTTGTTCCTGTGATTAGCGCGTACAAATAAACAAACTCTTCAGCTTTATAACATTAGTATAGATTTTCGTAAAACTTACGAGGTTTTCTTTCTCCTGATTACTTGATGACAAGTCCTTGGGCGGTACTGTTCACATTTCCTGGACATTATACAGACGTTATTCTTGATGACTGTATTTCATAATGGACAATATTTCAGTATTTCCTTCATTTAAGACAAATTTAATTTCATCGGCTTAGATCTAAATTATATAAAATGCGAATTATTTATTCCTGACAACACTGACAGACAGCTGACAATATCCAAATTTTTATCAATAGCACCACAGATTAATATAATTGAAATACTGTCTTTCCGCCTCCTTAGAGCTCCCATCCTAGACCAATCTTTTTCCTTGCAAGTTCTGCGTGCTGTGCGGCGGCTGCAGCTGTGGCCGCGGAGAACCTCAAGCGGCGGAAATATAGTGGCCTTGTCGGCAACTATATTTTAGAATTGTTTGGGGTTGAAACGTCGTGGTGTCTTTTCAGCTTTTTAGTTTTAGGTTTTTTACTAGAATAGTTTTTATCTATACTAATATTATAAAGAGGAAACCTTGTTTGTTTGTTTGGTTGTAATGGATAACCTCAAAACCTACTGGACCGATTATATTCTTTCACCATTAGAAAGCTATATTATCTGCGAATAACATAGGTTATATTTTAAACCCGGTGCGAGCAGTAGCTCCCACGGGACGCGGGTGAAACCGCGGGGAAGCGGCTAGTATTTTATAATTTTAATTGTGTTTACTTTGTTCAGTGCCATCTACCAACAATTTTAAAGCCTGGTCTGTCTGCATTGACCAGAATATATGCAGACTCGACTGACCGGTTCGAGTGAAAAGCATAAGATGGCGCCTTATAGCTATTGAATCCCCATCATGATTTATTTTACAACGTTTATTTATTCGCCAGAGCAGTATATATCAGTATATATATATAGTTTATATACGCCTTCTGAAAATATAGTCGAATTACCAAATCGGGCATTAGAGGAAGAATATAACATAAGTAGGAATCCTTACTACTAACTTAATAGGTAAGCAAAAACAGGCCTGGACTACAATCTAACTAAATAATTAACGCTTAATTTATTTGTTAAAATTGTTAATTTTGGGGAAAACATACTAACAGAAACTGTGGTGACGCTTTCAGGACGGCCTTTGCTCTTCAACTGCATAGGGGCAACTTACGAGCACTATTACAACTTACTATTTTCTGGAACCTAGTTAGGAAAATGGTGTATTTAAATTTAATATTTAATTATGCTACGGATGGACCAATAAAATCAGTAATTATTAAACTACTTATTACACTGATTATATTAACATAAGTAACTTAAGCGAGTAGAGTAGGTAATAAAATTTCCATAGCGCCTGGAAAAAATTATAGCATAGGGGCCTATTACGTATAAGAATGATGCAAAATCTGCAGAAGTTATTAGGAGCCTAGAATTTAATAATTAAAGTACACAGATTAATGGCAAAAAATATTTTAATGAATCATGAAATGCGCATTAAATCTATACATATAAAAATATATAACAACATGAAGATATAAACTTTACACTTATCTCTAACAACTTGTGATACATTTATGATCGCTCATCTTGTCGGGGGGTTCCGTATGCGGTGGCGTGGCTCGTGGCTACTCCTCCTCTGCCGGTGCTGTAGGCGTTAGCCACGGCTGTGGGACCTCCGGGGCCACCTCCGCGACCACCGTAGCCGAAGAACATGGGGAAGAAGGCAGCAGCAGGCATCCTTGGCGCATATTCCTCTTCATCTTCGTCATCAATCGGCCTCTTGACTTGCTTCTTCTTGTTCACCTTCTTTGGCTTTTGGACGGGTTCTTCCTCTGGAACTTGTTCGATTTCAGGCTCAACCAGTTCAGGTACAGCCACAGATTTGATTGTGGTTGGAGCTGCTTCAGCCTTGTCAGTTGGGTCGGCAAGTTCGGTGGCCTCAGTGGGGACGAAGGCTTGGTTGTCAGGTTGTTGAGGGTAGTAGACTTCGTTCTGCTGGGGAGGGGCGTAGTTGACCTCTTGCTGTGTTTGGCGACGTCTGTCGGGGACGTAGTACTGGCTGGACTGGGAGGGCGTGGCCTGGGCCTCAGGCTGGCGGACCATGAAGGCAGCCATGCCGCCACCGACAGCACTGGGGTTGTAGTAAGGGTTGTAGTAGCGACTCATCGCCATGCCGCCGCGGCTGCCATCGCCGTATGAGACTGTGAAAGAACGATGAGAGAGTTAAATGACGAAAGAATCAACATTTTTTGGGAAATCCTATAATTGATTCAAAGACAAAATATATAAGAATTATTTTTGTTTTATTGGAAGTTAAAGCATCACACATAATAGCTCTATTTTTTATTATCTACGCATCAACACTGCAATTGTCTCAAACTTTGAGAGACAATAATAGAGTAGAATAATAGAGAGTTGTTAGCCTAAACATAAAAAAAATCTTCCCAACTTTTTAATGGCCTCACTGCTGGACTTCTCAATTAGGGTAGTAATGATTTTTAATGACTATCCTTGTTCCAGACAATTTAAAAATCGTCACTTATCAATAAACATTCCCACAAAAAGATAATATCCAAAAATCTACTTACAGGTATCAACATTTCCATAAGACGGATAATACGCGTACGGATATCCTCGAGCTTCGAAAACCGCGCAACTTAAAACCACCAGAGAAATTATGAACTTCATCTTTACGATTTTCGACAAAAATATGTTCACTACGATTCCCTTTTGTTCCAAAGGGTGTTGTGTGTTAAACTGCTTCTGAATGTGTGCTGGTCAAAGCGAAGCCTCGCTGTTATATACTGTGTTCTGTCGGGACTAATTGGGATGCAGATCACGGCTGCCACTTGCACCTCACAGGTTTGTCTCTCGACCAATTTACAATATTCGGCAGAGTTCTAACTGTAGTCAGTAAGACATCCTAGAGGAGACCTGGTCGTGGTGATGCATGACACGTAGCTTGGTAGGTAGGTGAACCGTTGAACTTTGTGTTTTTATTTGGTGTTTTTTTGCATTCTGTTGCATTTGGATGACTCAGGCTTTTACAGTAGTAATTGCCTACGATTTGAAAAAGTGATGAAAAAAGTTTAAGTTTAGTGGCCTAATTTTGTAGCCTATTTTTTCAACCCCTGCAGGTTGAAAATATTGGCTTTTAGAAAACTATTATGCTTATATCTTTACGAAGAGCATTATCAATCATACTTTGAAGATCAATCATGGTCATATTTTACGTTAAAAAATCGGATAAATTATGATGAACGTTCATTTGAGCCATGATCCTTATACTTTTAGTATTTTAATTAAATACGGACAATCCTCACATTAAACTCCTATACAATCCTCGGTAAAGTATACGGAACGCACCATACATTTATTTATAGTAGCATCGTGTGAATCTGCAACACAAAGTGCTATAAATATGGAAAAATCGAACTGCGCGTACGATGCGTGCGCGCATTATGTTGCGTTCACGATCACCCTGCATAAATCCAGCCCTACGTGGAATGACAAAAAGGTTCATTCATGGAGATTTATAACGATAGTAAACACAAGTTTACTAGATTTTTAACTACTTCTCGGAAACTATGAGGAGTTTAAATTACAGTGTTAACATCGCGGAAAGTTTTATTGTGTTACGCTGAATGTTTAGGTACAAGTCAATGCTATTTTCTATGTATTAAAAAATCTCTTTTATTACAAATCGTGTAAAGGCTGCATTCCTATTTATTGGATGCAAATTGTCTAGCTCCATAATCATACCACGTTGTTTATACCCGGAGGTATAGCAATTCTATACAATTGAGATGACAGAAGTTCAAGTTATGCTAAAGTCAAGAGACTGAAAGACCCACATGACGTCGTTATTCCCGAAAATGTCTCAAGACTCCCCCTAGCTGGCAGGATTGGTCTATACTCACCAAAAAACATGGTATGTTTAGTGAGCCAGATGGATATCTACAAATTAAACAAGTAATATTTCATCTTGATTAGTGAAACAATTTTGATTCTTGTATATCAATACTACAAGCATCTACAGAACAATGCATTGTCAGAATCATGTTGTTACATACAGTTATTTAATGAAGCACTTAAAACTTACTCGCGACGAATATTAAAAAGGCCATCGAAATACATAATCTTCTACTACGTCAATCATTTCCCAAGAAATTACTTTACGTACGCGGTGCCAATAGAAGCTAAACAGCACATGTCCGAAATTCTAAATATTAAAATCCATACATATTTGTATTTCGTCCACGTGAAAGATTTGAGTACACTGGTAGCTGAGGCGGCGATGGTATCGGAGACCGACGACTACTTGAGCCCGATAGCATCGGAGCCGAAGCATAAAGTCCGTTAAACGTTCATAACTGTCAAATTTGCCTGTCTGCAAGTAGGAGATGTAAGCTGGTGGATTTATGCCGGAAACGTCGTGAACTCCACATTAGTATGGCCCACGAGACCGCCTGAATCATGCTCTACAAGACTCAAGTCATGTTTGAACACCTGTAACAGCTACCGGACTATGAGTATTAAACTTGGACTTTAAAGACAATGCTATGTAATAAGTTGGAGATGTGATTGGTTCTATGTCTGGTATAGACGTGGGGTATTCATTACAAGTTTATAACTTTATTATTGGTATTTTATTTGTTTTCTTAGAAACGCAGTTTGTGAATTATCAAAACCTTTGTTCTTCAATTTTATTTTCTATTTTAGAATTGCTGCATACTAAAAGTTTAGCTTTTTGGATTCGCTTCGAGGTCAAGCTTGTCATTATTACTCTCCCTCTTTCTACGTCTGTTGTATGTGGTAAATCTGAGACACTTTTTCACCAAATCGCAATACTTATATGGGAACAACCAACACAGGTGTGAAAAAACTGCAAAGCATCCCAAAACTCAGTTCCATCAATAATTTGCGTAACAAAGTGTTCGTCGAAGTGCATCGCAGGCCTCGGCAGACATTCTGACTGCGACCGAGCTGTCAGATGGCGCGATACGAACATTGATGGTCTGATAACACATGCTAATGCTGGAGCAAGGACCTGCCCCAAAATGTTACAGTTATATTTGATTTCATTTAGAGCTGGTGTTAACTTTTTTTGGATATTATGATTTGCTTGGGTGTAAAATTGGTGAATTCAGGAACTTTGAAATTGTGGACTGAAGTTTGGATACATAGGCACTGCGTACCAGAACACACCAGTCGCAATGGTAGTTGAAAAAATGGGCAACTGGTTTCTCAATGATGAAAACGCTTTAGCGATGAGAAATGCAGGTTTTTGGCCCATTCCCCGATAGCTTTCAGAGGCTGCATGTAAATTGGAAGAGCAGAAACAAAACAGAAACTTTAACCTTCAATTAAAATTGTAAACACACGTGTTTGCAGACCAAGGTTAATACCAAGGATGCTAAAACCTCTCATAGTAAACAAAACATCAAATCTAAAACCCACTAATATATTCTGCAAATGCTAATGAAAATCGTTAGCATTAAGATTCAATCGCTGATGAGTTTCGAGGATGCATATACAGTAGCTGATCATATTAAAAATATGGATAAAGTCGAAAAGGCGTCATCTAGAAGATCCGGGAAGGGTCAAAAACTCTGGTGATCCTACATTTATCAATAGATAACCATCGGTGAAGACCGTGACTTCTATTCTTTGAGGACGAGATAAAGACGAATCGTGGACGAAATATTTACTCATTAAAATGTTTTGTAAAGCCCAATTTATGCAAATTGCAGCAGAGTAAAATATGGAATACACAAAAACTCAATTTTGACAGAAATATGTGTTTTACTTCTAAGTATATGACACCAAGCAGAAGACTTACAATAGAGATTTAGGGCGCCCTTATCAAGCAGATATCATCGAGCTAATTACAGGATCATATCGTTTTAAGCCCCTCGATAGCTAAAGTCAGTTTGCCTTTTCATTGGTTTTAAATAAGTGTAATGGTCGCTCTTGAAGGCACTCTCAGGTAGGCGTTGTTATGAAAGTTATCTCCTTCCTATATTTTCTTGTGTTCAGCTTTATCTTCACTGCGTCAACCCCACCGAGTAAGATGGTCCTCTAAAGTTTTTTTCTCCAAAATGACTTATTCTTCAAATTCTAGGAATATAGACTTTGTATTCTTACCTCTGCCAGAAGTCCTGTCGGCAATACAATATCAAAATTAAGTTTCTGAAGATTTATTTCTGGATATCCTTAATGGGTCAGGAAAATTTATGGGCAATGTCGGCAATCCTTTTGGCTTCAGAGTTGAAGTTCGCACCAAAGCTATCCTTTGTTTTACATTCATCATGTATGTTATGTGATTATTCTTATCACGGGCTTATTTGCATTCATGCTTCTCTGCACTGAATTTTGAATAAAAAATTGCTAGTTCTTTTTTTTTTTTTGGTTAACGTTAATCCGCCATAGACGCTGCCATGTATGATGATGTATAGTTTGCTAAACCATGGACTACTTACTGTAGTGCTCGTAAAGGAAATAATTGTAAACCTAACTTAATATCCAGTAACATTACAGCAAGACATTTATTTCTACATTACAGATAAGACTGATTTAAAAGCAACAAGCATTGCGGATCATTGCCCATCTAAGCAAGGTATAATTACAAGCATGTATTTTTGTAAATTCTGAGTCAAGACTCATAGGATATAGTAGTATACTTTTGCCTAATTTGATGCAAAAATGTTGGTGCCCTAAATTCTCAAAACCACAAAAGAACAATTGACTGTTACGCACGAAACAGCTTTCAAACAATGAACTTTACATTGAAAGCTCATGACGTAGACTCCCACCCTTCGCCGTCTGACTGCAGTCTGGCCATTGAATGCATATCGCCACATCTCCACGTCAAACGCGTACAGACAGACATGAAATTTTCCTGTTCTTTGTGTAAATTGCCATGGAGAATAAAACGACGACTGGAGATGGCATAACGGAAAATCTCTTAAGAAGGTGTCGCCAAAACGCGGGTGTTCGGCTGTTGAGGAACGTCGCTGATTCTGCCCTCATATTCCTTTTCTAGGGCCCGCTCATTTTTTGTAACACCAAAAATCTTCTACAGACGTCTAAAGGAACCCGAAAGCCTCGTTAGTTTACTCGTAACTGATCGTTATGACGTATTTTGACCCAGAAGAAGTCGCTTGACCTACCTGCCTTATAGCATCTCCGCTCTTTTTTCCTGCCTTCATGATATGTCCATATGTGAACGTGCCTAAGTTCACGATCATCGATTTTCATTTGTCATGTAGAATTGTAGATCATTACAGGTGTTGAATGTTTTATGATTATCCTCTTATATTACGTCGGTGGAGCCGCGTGCGCAGGTTTGTGGCTTACATTATTTATAATTGTCGTTGTGGAAATGTTGTTTGAAGGAATACGTATTTTGCATGATTTCGGCGAGAATCGTTTTGGTAATAGATTTGAATTACGTTTTTTATCAGTTCAGTGGTCAGTGTGGTCACTGTTAAAGAACGTGGGACTGACAAACTAGTTTATGACAGGACTTACGGTGTGGGTACAGGACTAGCGCTGTATACTTATTTTACCATTATTTTTGCAATGAATAATGATCATCATCTGCCATTTCATCTTTCCTCGGCTTGGCTCAGGCCTCCTCTCCTTCTCACAAAGAGGAGGTGTGAGCATTAAACTTCACGCTTGCTCCAGGTTTGCAAAAACTCCGGCTGATTGTAACTGAAAACCAGCGTGATCAAACGCAAGAACGAGTCCCGGCTTAGGTCCAGGACCCAAGATCATCAATCGTAAGTAGTTAGGTTATACTAAACATTTAATTATCGTAGTTAGTGGATACCTAGGCTAACATAAAAAAATAAGTAATATCAATAGTGACATAGTTTTCTATAAGATGATTTCTCCCACGGTACATATTTCGGTTATCACTTCGATATGACGGCAGTGTCTCCCTATGTGGCTGGTTGACGCACCGGGCGCCGACCGACGCCGACGCCTGATTATATCATCGCTTACTCACAATACATTGGTTTTTACTCCCATTACCTTCAATACATGCCTCACTGTACATACAGGAGCAATATGATACTCCACTAGAATTAATTAACATTCTAATCACGACCAACGATTTTTTAATTTACGACCTCATTGATACATCTCGATTAAAAATGCCTTGTGCGTTTAAAGAATTTTTATTGTTCCCAGTTGTTATAAATTCGGTAAAAACAGCTGCAAATACAAGAGGCGGAATATAAATCCTTGGCGAGGTCGTTACTGATTTTTTTTCTGCAATCCTAGGTACTCTTTGTCCAGCTAAGCTATAAATTGTCACGCAGACAATAGCTACGGAACGAGCAATTAAATGAATATTTCATAGTATTTCTTTACTATGCAGATACTAGAAACCGAAATCATGTGCATTTTAATTAGTTGTACGACTTAAATCTTTAAAATATTTTGTGCATCTATGCGGGCGGGTTACTAATGAACTCTGCAACATTGTATATGCAATTCAATCAGTCAGGTTTGACAGGACAAGATGGAGGCTACTCATCAATTTGTGGACAAACAAAACAATGGATTTGAACATTCTAAGAATTTATAAAAATAGAAGCGACGCGACCGATATCTGCTTGGGTGGCATTCAAGAAAACAATGCATCTGTTACATTTGATCATTCATCGGTATCGAGACACACTTCGTAACCGACTTGGATGAGGTACCTATACTTTAGTGACCTAACAACACAAATGTGTTTTGTATATCTCTATAGAAGTTTTTTTTATTCATATTTGAGTTCGATGTTGTAAGACTTCTGCCATTTTAGTAGGACGTATTGTATGATAATGTTTTGTGTTTTTGTATCTTGTCTATAATTTCAAACTCTAGTGGTTGCTAAAAGTTGAATCCTATTCTGAGATAAAGAGTCTGGGTTCCTCTGAATTCCTGTGAAAAAAGAAAGCTTCTTGTGAATAAGAGAATAGGTACTTAAAGATATTTAATGTCCTGATCGGGAATAATATGAAGAGACAATGAGTGGTGAGAGGGACCAAGAATTCACTTTGTACCTGGTTGCGTTTGCACCATGTGACAATTTACGCCGATGCAAGCATTGACTTGACATTTATTACAAAGTTAGCTTACTTTAAGTAGGCTTTGTAGAAAAAGTAATAAAAACATACTTTTCTTCATTGCAAATTCTGGTCAAACACACAATACCGCTTGCTTTAATATTCAATATTACCAAGAAACGAAATCCAGGATTGCGAAAAGTTTAATTAAACGTAGGAAAGGCATAGTAACAAATCATTTGTTAGATCGAAATGGTTCTACGAAGACATAAGGCGGAGTGAGCGACCAATGGCGTCCATACCAAGTACCTACGCGGTTTGGGCACAAAATACATACATAGGTACAGAAGTCAATCTCATGTATGTACTTCACTTTTCATGCCTAAACTCGGCGGTCGCGCTAGGGTCGTCAACTTTTTTATGCGCATAAAACTAACGTGGTAGTGGTACTCGTAATTATTTGATTTATTGTTGAGAATAAAACAGGAAAAATGAAATATAAACCAATAGTAATAAAATATTTAATGTGGCATACATGAGGTTAATAAACACTTTCAACGGAAATTCGTTTGAACGAGATACCGAACTTTTTCAGAAACCGCAATTTATAATTTTGTTATTCATACATATATAGGTACTTACTTATTACTCTTTACTTGCGAAAAAAATATTTTTGTATGTAATGGGTTGGTACAGTCCCTGATCTAAGCTTGCTTCTACCTACAGAAACCTTGATGTGCGAGTTTTATTTCGTCTACCTTACAACATACTCTCGCCATGATCACAAAAATTATCAACTCCTACTAGTAATAATCTTTGAGGGTAGGTTGGGAGGTTCGCCTGGGTCGACACTAGCAAAACTTATTACGGCATTGGGCCAGAGGCGCCCGGGGCGCTTACCTACCCACCTAACTGTTCCTACCTACTGCGTTTATTAAAAGAACCATCGAAATATGAGAAAATAAGTAGGTCCATACTATATGTAATACGGCAGGCTAAAAAGCGACAGTTCACTGTTTATTGTTGTATTAAAACAACCGTCTACTGAACAATTATAATACGACTTTTTTTGTTGCTCCATTATTACTTTTTCTTTTGTTATTAAAATTAAAAATATTACAGTCAAATTACAGTTAGGTAGGTATCAAAACGCGTGCACATTTATCTACCTTGTGTGTGACGCGCGTATCTCAAGAAAACGGCAGCCCCGCTCGCACTGTTTTGAGTTGTTTTGAGACAGCGCGTCTGTGAACACGCACACATAGACACCTATGTCTGCGTGACTCGAACGCGCTTTTTATGTAGATTGACTTCTGTACCTATGTATTTTGTGGTTTGGGTGCGCGCGCGCCGCTCGTCGGTAACGGTGGCCGGTGATCCTCTCAGTTCTAATGGTGATTGTATTCAAATATTGTATTATACTGACTAGTTTATACATGGTGTTTTTTGAGGTGACTTTGTTTGGCAAAAAATAATCTTAAAGTGTTACTTATCCAAGACTGCTAATCATCTCTGTCACTGCCCATTCTTAGCTATTTGTGAATTTCTTAATTACCAATCTGACACAAAAGAAATCTCTCATAAGCCACCGATTTAGCATTTATTCATTCAACTTAGCGAACTTTTGGGGTCATATTCATTCCTAAAGTGGTTACTCGTAGGATCTTGCCGTATCATCATCATCTTCATCCTCCTGCCCTTCTCCCAAGGATCTTGCCACAATACATGAATACAATTTTCCTCCTACACCCCACGCACATTTCTATTTCTTTATATATCTATAACTACATATCCTCGTCCCTCAACAAAACCACAACCTGTACCCACTACAAGCTCAAAGAACGTTATGCGTGACGCGTGCGCGACTCTGATGTCTGCGCACACGCTCAACGCATACCATTAGCACAAGAACATTTCGTCTTACTCCTTCTAATAACAATACATCTTCTAAATACACTATTTCTATTCTTGAGGTAAAACGTCAATATTGCCCGTCTTAGTCATAGTTTCTTTTTAATTAAATTAACATGTATTTGCGTGACCTTTTCAAGTGTTTGTCGGATGGGAGTTCATCTACCTTTGTCGATACGATCGGTATTGATGGTATCTACATATCGATGGATTGGTGTCCTATTTGGCAATAGAAAAAAGTATTTGGTAATATATGAGCCAAAATCAGATATGAAATCTTCTAAGTAGGTTAAGCACTTTCTGAAATTACGCCTTGTGAAGTTCTTAGAAACAGCTCAGGCATTTTTTGCCATATATCCTCATTATTTGTTGTCAGAAAATTGCTTTTAAGAGGCCAAGGCTTGTACCATAAAACTATTCGGTGATCAAATCTTCTCACAACACTCATTGCAGAGCAGTCGTGGTCAACTGTTTATCAGCCTTAGGATCTCCTACAATGGCCAAAAGAGGAGTTAGCATTCTACTACCTCCGCAGATACGCCTTTCTTTCCACTATAATACAGTCCCTTTTGTTTACCATTCTAAAATACACAAAGACACAGAGACTATTAAATTAATCGCTATACAGGGAGGTCGAGCTGTTTCCGTGAACATGTTCGAGGAACAGTCAGCTGACATGAGGAGACAGCTTTATCGTACGACCAGTGTTTTGTTGCCAATATTGTAGTGGCGCTTTAGATTACAGTTGAGTGCAATGATATGGAGGTAAGGTCAGTATGTAAGACTACATTGTGTGCTACAAATGAAAATCTGCATGAATTAAAAATCGGAACCAAAAATCGCCAAATTAATTAGCAGATTCATGAAATGAATGAAGAGATATACTACGGTACTAGATATATACTACTAAGATATATAGGTACTATAACTGTTTACATGAAATGAATGCAGTTTAGCAGTGACTGCCTAACTGTATGTAGAGACTTCGACTCCACATGGGACATCTGAAATTGTATGCTGGTGTAAAGTTACAAACGGTGCAATCCAAGAACAGTTTTAGTGTGTTATGTACTTTAATTTATACCAAAAATATATTAAAAAAAACAGAGTTTTGGGATAGCAGCTATAACTTCAGAGGAATCTATATTATTCGATGTCTCAGAACTTAGCATTTACCTCACCAAATGTTGTTCAAATCTAAGCAGTTTTTTATGCATTTATCGGTCCAATAATTGGATGCAAATCGAACCAGCTCATCAGAGCAACCTTTATCTTCTTCCGTGACATATTTTACAATGTTATTTATTTAAATATTTGCCAAACTATGCACGTGTAGTTTAATATTCTGTCCTAGTAACCTACAATGGTTGCCTACACCCCAGTGTGCTCCAATTCGTATTACTAGAATCGTAAAAATGGCGGCAATTTATGGGTAATCTGATCCTAATAGTCTCTAAACGCTATCTTGTGTAGAGATGTGTGTTGAATGCTTCATTAGGTACTTTTTTGTAGATACTTTTTTGGGGACATTGTTTAAAAGTCGTGGTACAGTAACAGCCGCACGGTGACCAGACGATAATGATACCATAATGGTCATCTTTGACAGTCATCATGGTTAGTTAGAAGCCTGGAAAGCCAGTTTTACCAAGGTTTTACTAAAGGGTATCGGATTGCCGGGATAACTGGGTTGAGGAAGTCAGATGTCGCTCCATGTAAAACAACAATACTCAGCTGCATCCGATACCTAAGTCTGAAGGTTGACCACATCATAATTGGAAAAAGATTAGGTAGGTAGGTAAGATTAGGTAGGATGATGATTGGTCCTTTGAATATCAAAACCTATTATTTAATATCCTTGTTTTATAGGTATCTACTTAGGTCATAAATAAAACACAAATAGCAATCAAAAGTTTCCACCCAAACATTTAGTAGGATCTATGACACTATTTACAGAAAATACGTATTACATATACAATTTTAAAGCATTCATCACTTTTGTTTACGTACATCTGGTGATAATGAAGTACATATATATGCCGAGGCTGTGCGCCGGATGTGTCTCTAAATAGTATTAGGTACTCGTATGTAAATATTATGCTTACTAAAGTATGGTTTTAGAATTATATGTTACATATTGTTATGCCATAGAAATCCGAAGGGTTTGTAGAACATGGATGATTCTATCTGATCCCCCAAAGACAAGTCATGTTTTTGTATCTAATAGACCTTTGGAGGCCGGTATTACTATCTATTCATCACTGAAGTTTAGTTTCTAATTATGATCTGAAACTCTGGGACAACCCATAAAAGACATGCAACCATATAATGCGTTATGGTATTATCTAATAACTGGTATCGTAACAAAGACAGTACTTAGCTGTAACTAGTAATGTGGGTGTACCTACTACCTGAATGGAAGACAACATGTGACTAAGTAGTTGCGTCTGGTAATACTGGAAACCGAGAGAGGCTCGTCTTGCATGAGGATAATAGGTGGTAGAAACGTATTTACTATTTGGAAAAAGACCAAGAAAAAATGAAGTTAGGTACCTAGGTACTTGATGAGTGTTTGAGTAGGTATCTTGCTAGAGCTGTTTATAAAGTAAACGCTGTTACAATCTTACAAAACTGGACATAATAATCTTAGGAGTTTTCAATAAACACAAGTGCAAACCGGTTAAGGGCCTATGACAGTCTCGTAATAATGTAATTATGCGTACGTAATTAGTATGCAAATATAGTATTAAAGCAACAATGTCAAAGCTAGGTTCTTCATTGCTCTATGGTTTATCTACATTCTTACATATTATTATTCGTGTCATGGCTGCTTTTTTAAAATTAAATCATGATTAATCGCTTACAAGCAATTACTACACAATAAATTCAATATTACATTTTATATTTCGCCATTCATATTCCTATAACCACCAACAGATGGCGCTTGTTTCAAAAGCTGTAACTTGTGTCAAGTGAATCATTTAAAAGGTTAAAAAGTAGAACTCGTTACGTTACGTAAATAAAATAAAGACAACATAAACCTACATTGTACCATAATTATAATATAATATTGCACTTATCCTAACACAACATAAAGTTCTAATGATATATCTTAGCCTCAGCGACACGCGCGCCATCTTGCAGGCTTGTCTGTGTGTTAGTGCGCGCTTGTCGGCTGGATGGTGATCGCACGTGCAGAACTGATTCCACCACCACCTCTTCTACGAAAGGCTGGCCGTCTGCATCTGAAAAAGATAGTGGGACAGTGTTAATACCTATGTTGTTGTGTAATGAAAGATCGGGAAAATTGAAAAATCTGTGAAAAGTCAATACTTTGTTATCATTACGGTTACGGAAAATGGAAAATTCTTATTTTTAACTGTAGGTACTGTTATTTATTAATTTGTTACATTATTTGTCATAAAAATTCCTCGAACAGTGTTTGGATTTTCAAAAACATTCGTGAACTGATTCACAAAGATCATTCTAAATCTCGAATATATAACTCTATACTTTCTTTCGCTTCTTTCATAGACATTTTTTTGGGAAGGAAAAACCGCTGTGAACGTTTAGTATTAGGTAAAATAAACAACAGACAGTGTTCAAGAACATGTTCTAGACTTGACACACTTTTTATCTCGGCGTGTGAATATAAAAGCTATTGTTAAGTATTAAGTGTCTAGATTTCTATTAAAATAACATTATCACAAAGAATGGCATTATATTGAGAAATCAGACGGCATCTCACGGTTTAGGTTTGAAAGAGTTACAAACGTAGTCGTAAAATATGTTCAATTAGAATAACTAATTTACTAATTAGTTGTAATATTAGTTAATAATAAAACATCGTCATCTTTCTCTATTTTCTCTTAACTTAAACACTATCTACCAATTATTTCAGGTGTAGGCTATAAAACTTACATAAAATAATAAACGCCTTATAGAATTACATTTAGCTATTTATAATGCCAAAAGTAAGATCTGCCATCTCGTTAGTCACACCTAGTTTAATTCAGCATCTTGTTTAAAAAACAAGCCTTTTTAAGAACTGCAATAAAATCTACACCTACTTTCTACCAAATTGCTTATTTCTTTATAGCCGGCAATTTCACATTTTTATTGAGTACCATATTTGGTTAACATGAATCTTCTATCAGTAATAAATATCTCTAGGTACCTACATATACCTAACATGATTGAACTCATAAACGCGGAGCCAAAAGTTTCTCCAATCTATACTAGACTAACATAATAGAGAGGATTTTTTTTTGTTTGTTTGTTTGTATCTTCCGTAAGGGTTACGAAACTTCTGCACCGATTTGAAAAAATATTTCACTGTTGGAAAGTTGCCAAAGAGTTACCCCAAGTTTTCAATCGCATCCCGTGGGAACTACTGCACGTACCCAGATAAAACATACCCCGCGTTCAGCGCAGATAGTGTACCTAGCTTCCTAACAGTGAAATAATTTTTCACATCGGTTCAGTAGTTTCGGAGACGAGTTTCGGTTCTTAGTTTACAAACAAACAAAAAAGTTCCTCTATAATATATTATAGTTTAGATAAATAGATTTACGGCTGTTTACATATAATGTCCCATCAAGTATTACTCACACTTCCTTTATGGTTAAAACTAAACCAGATACGAATGAGTAATCACGTTCAAAACGAGTATTTACGTAGATATATCTTGTTTACTACGTAATAACTATAAAGTAGTTTCAATTTGTCGGAAATTAACATACAGGCCTCATTGATTCATTATTTTTAAACCTTATGCGGTACGTCAGTTTGCCGCATTCTATTTATAAATGGGTCTGTACTAGACTGACAACTAGAACAAGCGCCAAATAAGTTATATTCAAGAATTTTATTGGTGTTTCTAAATTGAATCTACCTCTACATTTACTTCGTCACACTAGCCTTGAAGCCAAGCAAAGGAAATGTCACTACTGAATAAAAAAAACATAAAAAAAAACTTCCACAATCGCACATACAATATTTACAACTAAACCTTATTTATTAGAACTTCGATCTCTAAAACAAAAGAAAAACTTAAAACAAGCGAACGCGTGTTCAGATCAGAGCTGCGTTGTACAAACGCAGTACGCATACTAATTATCTAGTCGACTACCCGTTTTCCCGCGGTTTCGCCCGCGTCCTATAGGAACTACTGCCCGTACCAGGATAAAAAGTAGCCTATGTTACTCGGGAAGAGTGTAGCTTTCCAATAGTGAAAGAATTTTTCAAATCAGTCCAGCAGTTTATCCATTACAAGCAAACAAAAAAAAAATACTCTTTAATAATGTTAAGTAGACAGTGACGATTTTGTTAGTAAGAATTTTCAATATGTTCTGAACTACGTACCATTGGTTCCAGTCTGTAGTTTAGACTTCGCTGGTGCTGCAGCAGCGAGGTACAGGATAGTGAGGAGAGAGAACAGCAAAAGGGCTCGCATCTTGACGCATGCGCGGTGAATACTGCGCGCGCGACTGTCGGTGTGTCATTGCGCGCGCGGCCATTCTGTAACAAGTTGAGTTTTGATTGTATGAGTAAATTAAACAAATAATATTAAATCCTTTATTATTTTAAGTAACTTCTTGCTTCTTTCCTATTTTACTATTTAAACTAAGTCAAAATTTTGCCATAACAACACCTAACAGAGACATTTTATTAGGACTCACAATGATGATTTATAACTGATTTCAAATGACGTAACTATTATATAATGACGTTCTTGTTGTTTTCTTTTTGTTGCGTGAAAACCCCAACATCGAGTGAACACGTTAGAATAACATAAATTAGATAAATTACTATAACGGATCAAGCAATCTCGATGTTAACTTACTATCGAGTAAGTATTGATGATTTGAATTTTAAGAAGTTGTTGAATGATAGCGGTAAAAAATAGTGCAAAATAATGATATCGTCCCTACATTATTCTAACTAACATATTTTAGTTTCGCTCATTCATTCATATGTAGGTATTTTATTAAAAAATGGAACTTTATAAATAAGTAAGTACAACTACTTACCAGAGGTTCTTCAGTGCAGAATAACGCTACTTTAATTGCATAACACTGTAACTAGTGGGGGTGCGATTTCCAAGCTTCGCAGGGTGCTGTCATTTAAGTAACAATAAGCGGTTCAGCGAAAAAGTATCTGCCTATCCTTTGCCCAACTATGGCGTTGTCGGCTTCTAGTCTAACTGGACGCAGCTGAGTACCAGTGTTTTACAAGGAGCGAGTGCTTGCTCCTCAATCCAATACCCCTAGGTAAGATTGGTTTTCAGATTTACTGACTTCTGGCTACATGTAACGACTGCTAAAGATGTTCAAATGAACCTTTAATTGAACCTACACTCATACTTGAGAGGTAAGTTCTTTACCCACTAGGCCACCACGACAAACAAAAAGAATGGAGTATTTTTTATAAAAACTAATCTTCCATCGCACGGAATTCCAAAAAAAAAAAAAGAGTCAACAGTTATTCCTAAGTTTTATGCAAGCATTTTTTTCTAGGACTTTGTTATAAAAATTTCGTCAATCGACTAATATAATGCCTAATAGTTTATCAAAACTAACAATAATGTCGCTTAACCTGCTACCGGTAAAAGTAAACCCGCTATTCGCTATTCGTATGCTAATGTATGCACAGCTTGCAAACGGTTGTTGCACAATCGCTAACACATTTGTGACCAATCTTGTTGACTGACACACATTTTGTATCTTACATTAAAACATACTAAAAACTTGTCTCGTTAAATCACAACGTTATTTAAAAAAAACTTGTTTTTACTGTAGGTTCTTTGCGATATAGGAACTAAAATTATGTTTACATGAACCATAGAGGGGGTTGAAAATCTAGGCTAGGATCGCAGGATAGTTCTAAAAGAGTAGATTTGACTCTGAAACTTATAAGACTACAAATTACCAAACCTGACTTTCGGGCAACAAGGCAAATAGTCAGTTTTATAAAATCAAAACTCACTCAAACTCAAAAACGTTTATTTAAATTAGGCTGATAAATCAGCACTTTTCGAACGTCAAAAATAAAAGACAGCCCCCAAAACGCCCCCCTTCACCACTTTCTATGTGTTTTTGCTGGAAAGAAGAAGTGGCGCAGCAAACTCCCCAGCAAAATACACACAAGTTTTTTAAAATCTTACTTACTGAGGCTGGAGCCATGCTGCCCCAGTGATCGACGCTGATAGCATCTTTCGGTGGATTTTATCTTTAGGTTATGTGAATGGTACATGTGCTTTCCCACAGATGGCGCTTTACTTAAGTATATTTGCAGTAAAGCCTTTTTGCTATGTGTCTGTAATTAAATAAAATTCTCTATATGGGATCGCCGAAGATAGTCAGACTTTTTTTACTGACCAAATCTACTACTAGGGTAGGTAGATTTTGTTCATCTGGAGCAATTTCTGTCCTGGGTCTATAAAGCTATCGAAAAATCCTCAAATACGAAATCGATAGTCATCAGATGACATCTACAGCTGAGCGTATAGCGGGAAGCATTGACTAAATCCCACCCGAGCAGCGGAACTCTTTCACAAAATCCCACAGCACCATCACAGATACCCCTAAACTTTTATTTTTACACGGGTTACTGTGAAATTTTCGATCACGCAGCATGTTTGGTATAAATGACAAAGGTACCTGGCCACATAAGAGTTCCCACAATTAGCTTAGATAAATGACCACGTTTGATTACTCTAAACATCTTCACAAAGCTATAGATCATTAAGATATTTGAACTCTTGACCTCGGCTGTTGTCGGAGTGTTAATTGTTGACGTCTGATGCCTCTTCGCGAATCTTTATATTTTCTAATTTATCATTAAAAACGTGTTATTTATAAACCTTATTTATTGGTCGTTAAAAAGTCGTATATTTTATGGATTTCTTTAATAAAGCTTAGAATGCTCGTAAATCAAAATGCTATTAATGAAGTATGGGTTTTGGGGTAAAGTGATCAATTATTGGCAGTGGGTCTGTGGGTGTTAGTTTTGTCCTCATATAATTAAAAAGCATTCACTACCTTATTTGTATGTTAATCTTCTGGTAAGGTGTTGCTTGAACTTCAATTTTACCAACTTTCTACCAAAATTATGTATGTAGTATAAAATTGGTAGCCAATATCTTCCATAACATTCTTATGTGAAAGCCACCATAAAAACTAAAAAAACTGTTTTTGTGTTTATATTATCTAGGCACATATTCAATTATGAAATAAAATATTTTGAAACTACATCAGTCCAGATTTTCAAAATATTTTATTAACTTCACTCGCAGTTTCGAAGTAATTCACAACATGTTTTTTCTTTAGTGGACTCATTAAATCTTTAACCTGCAAAATACGTAAATGAGCAACAATTTAATAAACTATCCAAAGTCAAAAAACTCATAATTAATCTGGATGCATCGAAATGAGATCATTTGGTTATGCAAATGATTGCGGATGCTACACAGGAGCAATGATCTGTTTATCTAGAATCTAGATTATATTTATTGCAATTCCAATCTAGGTTTGACTATGTTGGTACATGCTATTAAGTATTTCACGAATAGCTGCCGGGCATACTGTGGGTTCAATTCCTACATCAAAAAATATCATTATGGTAATTAAACTTAGAGGATTTATTTCTTAAAGATGGGTTTTTAGCATTGTTGAAATTTTTGAGTCATAAAAATGCAGTTTGTGATTCTACTAGGTACTCATAATGCACCTTTACTTGTTGAGCCAAGTTAAGCATACAAAGATGAATTAGTAGAGCCAACCGAACACACACCGAAGTATTCATAGGCATAGAGTGTAACAACTTTTCGTACTGAAAGGGGACAGACCTAAAATTAAACTGCCTTTTCAGTTGTGTTACATACGCAGCTATTACGCAACCATTGTGTAGGTAACATATTGATTAAAAATCTAATAATTAGTATTGTAGCTTCGGGAATCGAACAGAGAAACTTATTCTCAGCAGCCGCACTTGCAATCACTACACCATGAGTCAAACAGAGTTTATTCAAATCATATGACGACATCTTCAAATTAATATGCAAAATTAGTCACTCAAGCCATTGTGCCTTTTATGAGTATAATAAATTAATTACAATCGTCTAGCGGAGTTATCTTTATTTTGGCAATAAATTCCGCCATATACAGAGCGGTTTTAAAAGCTTTTTCTGTGACAAAGCTTGTTTGTATCACGGTGGGTAAATCCGAGATGCTTTCTTATTTATTTTTGGCAAATTACGTAACTAAGCAACAGGGATTATTGTGGTACTGTTAACAACAGTTAACAGTAACAGTAACAGTGAAAAAAACTCACTCAAAGTTCACAACAATCAACAATCTTCAATAAACGTTATATTTCCTTTGGTGGTCATGCTAAAACATATACTTACTACCATACTTACATAGTTAGATTTCCTTGAACCAATAAACTTATTGCAAGTTCAGCAGCAACCATTTTGCCTTATCAATAATAGGTACCAAAATCAAACACAAATAAGGGCTTTATCGATTTATTCCATAAAACATTACCAGAAGTTGAAATAAGGGTTGAAGGTCGGGTAGTACCACGCGGGTCCCATTATATCGTACTGAGGCAGAGCGTGCTTGAACATGTCCTTACCCCAGGGGTCTTGTGACCTTGGCGTGAACGAAGACTGGGGCATCATTGAAAAAGATGGCTGAGGTGTCTTTGGGAAAGATGGCTCAGGAATCCTTTCAAATTTAGGCTCAGGAAACCTCTGGAATTTAGGTTCAGGAAACTTCTGGAATTTAGGCTCTGGAATCCTTTGAAATTTAGGCTCATACATCTTTGTATTGTAAGCAGTATTTGCAATACTAGGGAACGCTGGGAAAGGATCAGGGAAGAATAAGTCGTTCATCATTGGCTTCATGAAGGACGTTGACCAGGGATCAAAGCCTGTGATCTTAGGTCCTGCAGACGCTGACGCTGATCCTGAGTTCGCTGATGATGAAACCGATACTGATCCTGGCATGATTCGAATAGTTCCTGATACTCCGTCACCTTGCTTTGTTATAGTGAGGGGCATTTGCATTTTGTTCTCAGAAGACTTGAAGTAGTAGTTGCCTTTGCTATCTGTCTTCACCATGGAGTCTGCAGATGGATAGAACTTCACTCCAGATATGGAAGATACCCTACCGTTCCTGGATTCAACACCTGCAATGCTGGCAACGCCCATGCCATTGCTGACTGAGGCTGATGCAGAAACATGGTGAACTCGCGAAGCTTTGGAAGCTGTGACTGGCTCTTTTGACTTGCTTGTTTGTTCCGCTTTGCTGGCTGCTCCGGATTGGCTGGTGGCTTTCAAATCCGCTGAAATCAAAACATAAAATATTAATCGAATATAATATTACTATCTAAGTTTAGGATCTTAATTATTCAGATATAACTAATCAGAATTCATAACAAGGTAATTAAGACCAAAAAATCCAATAAACCGATCTAGATCGAAATTGATAGCTGACTAATTAATTAGTTTTAAACAAAAGGAAGTTCGACAGTTACCTGCTCCCGTTGCGGCTACAACCAATATATAGACGACGAGAACTCCTCCAATCTTATTCATCTTGCAGACCGAACAGAAATGCATGACAAACATCGATCTCTCACTTTATATCCTCATCGTAAAATTACAAGTTTTGGGCTTTATAGCATAACAAACGGTTCTTAATATAGACGCCGCGACAGATCTGTTTTTAAAGATAATTTCTCTGCTATTATTTTACGAACGTCGTTTTGATTGTCCGTTTATAGTTTCTGAATGTAGTAATCATAGATTTAAGGCATCGGTGCTGAGCAATTGTGTGTAGCAATTATTTTAGTTTTTTCATCTTTACCTTCACCTCCGTGGTTGGAGATAACAGTAGATATCATGATTGTTCATTCGAAGATTACAAAAACTGTAGTGGTTATCGAAAACAGTTGTAATGTGATCACGAACTATAGTGTGTTTGGTGAATTTGCAAATAATAATATTCCTATTACTGTTCAAATATTGAGTTCTGTATTGATATATCCAATTTCGTTTTATTGCCAATCATTTCTAACTCGTAAAAGTTAACGTGAGTACCGTATAGAGTTAATATAGTAATTTATCTTACATTATAGCGGTATCTTTGATTGATTGATCAACTTATCGTTAAGCTCATTCACTTAATTATTGTAACGCCTATTAAATGTTTTCAGTTTGCGGTCAGAGAATAATTATTTTATTATATTTACTATCAATATTTTATTCATAGCCTGCATAAATGAACTCATTATCTTTAGTGCTAGAATCAATTTGAAGAAGAAATGGCTCGAATTGATGTCATGGCTTTATGACTTTGAGGATTATTTTCTTTTGCTCGAGTTAACATGTAGTTTCTGCCCTGGCTGACTAAAACCACGTAGTAAAAATATATTTTCTGGGTATTTCTTGCGTTTAACACTCTGAAAGACTGACTAACTGCCTCTGAAAGATGATGTGATGATGTACTCATGACCTACAAAGTGCTTATAATTGGAACCTAATCAAAAATTACCTATTCTATGATTGTTTGTAGTCACATTTTTTTTCTTAATAATATTCTCAAAACCAAGTTATTCCTACAATAACAAAATTCACAGCTACAAAACTTTCTATTGCTACGTACCTACGTTCGTCAAATAAAAGCATAGAATATGTAAAACCAAATCTGGTTTTAAAACTACTTTTGGTACTAATGAAGGTATTAAAAATACGAGACATGTGAACGAGTTGTCCTTTTGAGAGCTTTTGCGGTGCGTGCAGTGTAAATCGTTCATTTTATACTGCTTTTTGCCCAAATATGAGGCTATGAGTCATCTGGTTGTTTTTAAGTTGTCATAAGATATTATTAATCAGATTGCGTTGCTAGCTCGTTTCTATTTTGGTAGTTTTTTTGTGGTTGTTACTGTAATTTAAAATTGAGTTTCCATCTTTTTTTGCAACGCACTGTCTATGTTTTTATTTTGCCTTTTCAGTGCTTTTACAAATCTAAAAGGTAAATGATTTTCTTTTCATGTTATTGAAAAAATATATTTTTTTTCTCTCTAATAAAATAGTGTGAAATACCCATTTCAAAAATGGCTACTATTTCGAGCTGTCTGATTTGTTTCCGAAAGACCATCAATTATTTATAAACGGTGTCCTAGACGAAATCGGATACATACTGATTTATGAAGATTGCTTCCACAATAACATGTAGTTACGCCTAAAGTAAAAACTTTTGAGTAATTTGTTACCTAATAAATTACGTTTACACCGTTTTGATGGTTTATTACCATGCGAGCAAAAAGTATTCTTAATTACTTCAGTATTTGATTCTATGCTAAAAATATATGATAATATGATGATGTCTTTTGATTTAACCTGTTATTGTGATCGAAATATTTAACGTATAAAAATTGCGTTTAACTATTTCCGATATCTCTTATATAGCTAGCTCTATATATGTAGCTTAAGCAATAATCATAATTTATTTCTGCTAAGTAAACAAACAGTACCAACCAAGTAAATATATTTCAGTCGGATAATCAGAATTTTACTAAAATATCAATAAAAAAAAATGATAGATTGAAAATCAAAGATCAAAACGAAACGACCCATTAGATTGCTATCATTTTTTTCTCCTAAACACAAGATGTTACGGATAACGGTAAACTTTAATGTTGTCGAGCACATTTGTCAGCCTATTAATCCATTAGACCGTGGCAGAGTCATTTGTTACCGTCATCAGTATGTATGAGAAGGAGGTACTGTTATCATCTAGCGTTTAACTCCTTAATATTAAATAAATAATCGATATTTCATCCGTTTTTGCCACCTCTGGTAAGCCTCCGTTAATTTGCATGGCATATAATTTTGTGTTAATTGTTTAAATTAAGAAAATAGCTGGTAGAAAGTTCTGAAATTAATCAGGATTTGGGTAAAAGAGGGCGGAGACTGGTTGACATCTCTTCACAGCAGATTTCGATGATATTGCTGATAGGAATTAATTCGCTAACCTGGCTCAAGTAATGGAGAAAAAAAAATAATGAAAAATGGAAAGGTTTCCATCATCTGCCTAGACTTTTCCCAAGTATTTTGGGGTCGGTTTCTAGTTTAAGCGGTTGTAGCTGTCTACTAGCTAGTGTACCATATACATGGAGCGAACGCCCACCTGACTTCATCCAACCAGATACCTGGGCAGCCCAATACATCTTGAGAAGACTGAATGGCAGATTTTCTCCGGCTCCTGAGGCTTCTCAGGCCCCTGATTATCCGTAACGACTGCCAAAGATGTTCCAATAACAGCCCATCAATTATCGTGCCTTCCAAAACACGGAGGAACTTGTCATGACGAAATGGTAACTCAACCAAAGACCGCAGCTCAAGGCTTTATGATTGATCGACCGGAGCGGCTATTAGGCTTCCAAAAAGTAGCAAAACAATGTTAGTGACTTTCTTCAATAATAACCATAATTTAGAACAATCGAATTCCACATAGAAACGGTTGACAATAGGAATGTAGCACAATAATAACATGTTTTAGCACTAAATTAACCCAAAATAAATTCTTTTACCAAACCTGCTTATAAAACAGTTTTTTCAAACATTCTTAATATTGATGACGATTAACGTTCAACTTAGCAACTATGGAAACACTAATTATGAATATTTTAGCATATTAGTAAGTTACGTCATAAGTAGGTATAATATAAAAAGCTCATATAAAATGAAATAGATCCCATAACCACGTAAAAATGAGCTAATGAGCTAATCTCATAAAGTTATTATTATCTTGGTAGAAACACAAATAAAAATATTTATTTTAAATCCATGTTAGCACAGTTGAATCTAGCGACATCTTTCGTTTCATGCCTGAACTTGATAGCATTATGTTTACGGTACAAAGTTGAGATAGTAAAAGTTGTTTATTTATGTTACGAGTCAACATACATAGTAGTGCCTTTAAATTCCGCTTTATATAATTGGCGTCTTGGCGCTTGTTAACTTTCAGGGTACAATATCAAATCATCGACTTACAAACGATCGGGTTGATACTGAATGGCATCCAATTGTATCGATATTGTAATTAGATTTTCCATATTTTGTTGTATGCCACTTACCAAAGATAGGACTATACTTTGTAAATAAAAAGTAATGACCGAAAGTTTTACTGAAATGCTTGGCTAAGGCAAGTTACAACATATTTTGATGAATAAAGTAATACTGAATATTTAATTAACTAAGGGCTGATTTTTCAAACGCCAGATAACTCCTATCTGAGGAATATTTTTAAGGTTTTGACAGCTTTTGTATGGAAAATATGTCAAACCGCCATATTTATTCCTTAGATAGAAGTTAATTGATGATTGAAAAATCAGCCCTTAACCTAATTGTCAGTAGACCCTAGACAGTTTGGCGCCTACACCAGTAGCTAATCGAAGCGTCACGGTAGGCGGTCGTCAGAAACAGGCTTATAGATCATAATTATATAATAAAATGGGATATAAACGAGTTAGTAGGTATATTTAGAAGAGAATATGATAACCACAAGCGGTCTGGTGATGGTCTAACAAGAAGACCAAGGTCTAACTTTTTGCACATTAAGGCTACAAGTTTAGGTTTTTGTCTTAGTAGAAGCTTCCTAACGCTAGTCTCGTGTTTGATAATAGGTTATCATAGTATCATCTCTTAATTTTCCACCCTATGTATTTACTTACTCACAAATGCCACAAACTATGAAAAGATTTCGAAGACATAGCGAATTGGAGAATATAGAGGTATAGAAGTACATACATGATGGATGCTACGCCTTCTACATAGAAAGAGGCGACGTTTATTCTAGTCCATGCTCTTTGGAGTGTTGCTATTTAATTCGTTCCAAATAAGTTTTATAGGTAATCTAAAAGCAGTCTATTAACATACGAATTAAATAACGACGCAAATTCGGATAGCAACTCAATAATAATACTCGATATAAAAATCGATCCATGCAATGCATCATCCGTTAGATCCTGTGAAACTTGCCTTGCAACTACGCCCAATAAACGAGAACCATCCATATTTGCTATACCTACATGAACCACAAGTCATGATTTAAGACTACGCAAAGATATTAATCTCCCAACATTTCTAAATCACGTTTGAGACAGTGAGATGGGTCATTCACCCTAAATTGAATATAATAAACTATCGTTCGGACCATAGCATCCTATATAAACCGTACATTGTGATCCGAACACTTATTGCGTTATAGAGCCTAAGTTATAAGTACGGAGTTCTTTGAAACGAGATAATGTTTGTTTTTAAAGCTTTTGCCTTTGTTTTATTTGCTAGTTTTGTTGTGGAAGCTGTTCCTGTTGTGTTTAAAGGTAAGTTTCATTATTTATTTGGGCGATATTCTTTTGTTTTTGTGGTGTTAAGATTCGACAGTTGAAGCTCACCGTTTCTATGATAAAGTTGCGTGAACTAGTTATGAGTGCGTAGTCATGTGAATCATCTTCTATTTATATTAATATTTTTTGTGCATATTCAAGTTGATTAAACAAGTTCAATCATAAAATTAGCTGTGAATCGATTTCTAAGATTTATTCTATTTTTGTGTTTGAAAATATTTTATGGCCAGGCTATAAGCAATAAAAATATTAAACACCTATAATTTCTTGTTGAATAAAGACTGACTTTTAAATTAAACTGTTGCCATTGTTTCAGAATCAACTCCTAATGGTGAATCTATAGTGGCAATATCATCATCGGACCCAAACGTTGAGAAGTATTTCACTCAGCAATTTGCTACCAGATCTGGCTTCAAGCGAGTCGATGATGAAGAGCAGAATCGTCCATTCAACAGCCAGGGTCAAGTACCTCAGGGTACAGTACATTCCAGCTACAGTATAGCTGTTCCCGGGAAGGCCGTGGCTGGAGCAGGGAGAAGCTTCGCATCAGCATCAAGTGGACCATTCTTCCCACTCTTCGCCTTCCCCATAATTCCCGACAATTATGGCTTCAACAACTTTGGTCCCAATGATTGGGTCCAAAATGTTGAAGGCTTCTACAATCCCAGCTTCCCTGCAAACAGTCAAGTAAACAGTGCGACTGCTATCAATGATAACGGACACATTTATGGGAATGTTAATTCAGTTACTTTTGATAATAGGAAAAAGCCTAGTGATGGTTTTGATAAGCCAGCTGAAAGATCAAATAGTAGAGACAAAAATGTAAACAGTTACAATAAAAAAACTAGGAGCGTAGACCCTTTCGATAACAATGTGAGATACGGTAACAATTATTAAAATGTTAGATTTTTTTAATGAGATTTTTTCGCATGTTTAATTGGACATTAGGACTTGGATAGGGCTCAGGACAGTTTTATGTAATAAACACGATTTAAAAATCAAGGTCTTTATTGATTTTACTAACTTAACCTAATACAAGAACCTCAAAGATATTGAGACAAGTTTATGTATCGTCGTCTCAACATCTTTTTACATTCTTAGTAACACTTCAGTAGAAGCCGGTGTTGATGGCGTGCGACTGCGCGGCCTGGATGCCGGGGCCGTTGATGCTGGTGGCACCACTGTGCTGGATCCTTCCACCGTTCTGCTGGGCAACGTGAGCAGTGCTGGCACCATATTGTCCATTGTTCTCAGCAGCAGACACGGCTGAACCGTAACCCAAGCCTCTGGTCTGAGCGGAGGACACAGATGATCCGAAGCCAGCGTTGCGAGCGGAGGAAAGGGCTGATCCGTAGCCACTGTTGGCCGAGGAGATGGCAGATCCGTATCCGTTAAGGTTCTGGGCTGATGAAACAGCGCTGTTGAAGCGGGCAGGGCCACCGCTCTGAGCAGAGGAGACTGCAGATCCGTAGTTGTTGCCACCGAGAGACTGGGCAGAGGACACAGCGTTGCGGTAGTTGCCGAAGTTGGTAGCAGAGGCAACAGCAGACTCGTAGGCAGGCTGGGGCTGAGCGACCACTTGGTATGGTGTTGGCTGGTACTGCACGGGCTGGCTGTTGCCGGCGTTGGCGATGCCTACACCGCGAGCGTATGATCCATCAGCAGCTCCGATGCCGCTGCCGTAGGCCTGACCCTCACCAGACTGGAAGGAGGCGCCGATGCCGGTGGAGTGGGAGATGCCGCCGATGTTGCTGCTGAAGCCGCTGCCGAAGCCGTAGGAGATGCTGGGGGAGCGACCAGCGCGCATCACTACAGCTGGGACACCTGAAAGATTGAGTCATTAGTATGGTGTTCCATGAGTTTTTCTTCCCTAGCGATCCTGTTTTCAGAACTGTATAATATATAATTTTGGGATAATTTAACTGTCACTTGAAAACAATGAATAACTAAAATTATTTACATGTATGCGACTGTATTTCAGTTAACAATTGCTAAAATGCAAATTGCGGAAATAACTGATGCCGTGAGTAATGTAGATCATATATCTAATTACTCTTTCAAGTTCACTTTCAATCACAATTGCAAGATGCACTTACCGCTGTACCACACAGGGACTGCATTGCAAGCAGCAAGCACGGCAGCAAGGGCGATGAATTTGGCGGCCATTGTTGTTTCTCCTTCAAGGATCTGATGACCTTTCCTGTGGTAGTGGTAGGTGGTTGTGGATGGTTGTGAAACATGCCCCTCAGCTTATATACTAGACTCATGGACCCCCTCCACTCACACCTGACTGGGTCACCACTACACCCAAAGCCATTGACACTCATAAACAAAATTTGTCTAACGAGTTACGGTAAACATTTTCTGATGGGTACAGGTGATCCGAAACCATAAATTCTAAGAGTATCATCGCCAAATTGATAAGACAACTGATTAATTGGCCGTTATAAAAACTGAGTCACTTAATTTAGAAAAACTAAGGAATCTTAATTAAAATATTCTCTTATTCGATGTTCTTGGCGGAAAGCGTTATATCATTTCAAATTAGCTCTTCAAACATTTTGACTTTTACTGCCATCGGACACATAAATGTCACCATTTTTGTTAATTATTCGGAGATTGAGTAAAAGGATCTCTTAGGCAATCGATTCATTTTTTTTATTTGATGAAGCCGATCCTGGTAAATAAGACATTTATGTCGCTATGTAATTAAAACTGTTTTCGCCTGGAAATACGAGTATGTGTAGTGTAGGTACATAACTAGATATGTAACGTCAGATCATTGAACCGGGCTATTTTATATCATGATTACGGACTTCAACCCTTTAGGTTCACCGACAATATGAGCGTCATTCTGAGAACAATTGTTAACCCGTTCAATTTCCAAAGTTCTTATAAGAAAATTGACGTTTAGTATTGAAAGAAGATGTCTATTGATATACGTTGCCTTTGTTAATGTTTTTAGGACCAGCGACTCCAGTCCTATTCACTTTCCTCATGGCTCATCATAACGATTCACCGTCAGTTGCACAATGCTCCATTAAAGTTAAAGCTTTTTTATATTGTTGACAAAGAAAGAGTCAGCAATAGATTTAAAGAAGCTTTAACTTTAATGGAGCTTTGTGCAATTGACGGTCAGTCTAGTGCTATTCACAAGCCTTTCATTTACTTAGTTAATAATTTGTATATTTTTTTTACTTTAAAGTTATTTCAGCTCGACATTGCAGCGATCATTAAGAAGCCATCGCGAGTATATAATTCGTAGCGAAGGACTGTAACTCCTACTCTGTACTCAATTTACATGAAAGTTGAGATTTATAGAAAGATGAGCATTCGTTTCAAATACATAGGTATTTGGTAAGGCATGTAAGGGCCGCCTTTTTAATCACTGTCTGAATTGCGAATCTGAATTTAATACCCATGAAGGGATTCATTTATTTATATTTCATAATGTGTGTTACATGTTATTATACCAACGCTTAAAGCTCGAGTGCAATAATTATGGACCCTGTAATGGCCTAGCAACACACTTAAACGAGAACAAAACTCGTTATTATTTCAAAACGAATGCACTTTTTCCGCTCTCATAAACAAATGAAAGAGGTAATAATTATTTTAGAAATAGAATGCGATTTCCTTAATGTCATTTTTAATGGCATTCATCTCAAAAATCTATTCACATACCTAGGTCATAGACCTTATAGATCGGGCAAATGATCTGAAAATTATACGATTAACATAAAACTCCTAATTTTATTGAGGATGTGAAACATTTATCAATAATATGCCTGACATAAAGAGATCTCATTTCGATTATAATAAAATCGTCTTCAAATCGATTATTTAATATTTAGTTTGTTCACATGATCTTAATTAGGAATTCTTTCGGTGCATTCTATTTTGATTGATAACTATTTTATATCTTTCTAATAAAAAATAACAACCAATAAATCATAACTCGTTTTATTTATACGAAACTATCACATTCATTACAAACCTAATCAACAAAAGCTTATCACAGTTATTTACTTCTTTCAACTCATAAATTATACATAGTTAATTTACATAACTAATCATTTATACAAAGAGATACAAATGTAATTATGAAAACATTTACAAGCGAAACATCCATTAATACAAACTTAATCATTGTTTTCAATAAATCTTTTAAAACGTGTCGTTTTAAATTTACAGTTTACATCTTCAAAAATAACTTAAGCTTTGCTTTCAGCTACAGCAGTAGCACTAGCACTCGATCTAGCATAAGAACCATAATCATTATCATTCTCTTCATTATTATTACTATAATCTCCTTCATTATCTTGATCATCTCTGAACCCAAAAGGCCCTTGGTACCCGTAACCTCCACTAGGTCCACCAGAGAAGTAGTTCCCATTAAACTGGGCATTGTAAGCTCCATTGCCGTTATTGTAAGCTGGCTTGAAACCGTACCCGCTACCTGGATTGTAACCCAGAACGGGGTAGACTTGGTTATAACCTTGTTGGTTGGAGTAACCCTGGTTGTAACCTTGGTTCTGGTATCCCTGGTTATAACCTTGGTCAGGATACCCCTTGTTAGGGTATCCCTGGTTATACTGGTAGTTGTTAGGGAAGTATCCACTGCCGTGGCCGCCTCCACCCTCATTGGCTGACGACTGAGATTGACTGATAGCAATGTTTATAGGAGGTTGGTATCCCTGATATCCTGGATAGCCCTGTTGTCCTTGGTAACCCTGGTATCCTTGGTAACCACCCTGGTATTGTTGGTATCCGCCATAACCCTGGCATATTCCGTATTTTTTGCATAATTTCTTCTGATGTGATGTTCGAGGTACTCGCACTAAAGTTGCAGATTCACTTACTGAAGTTTCTGAAAGTAAAAAAATATTTTAGTTCAAAGATCTGGTGTTGCTCTGCATTTTTTTTACTGAAATGATTATTTTAATTTAAAACTACAAAAATTGGGTGTGGCCAGTTTTGCACGATAGTTATCTAGTTTTAGAAGATGTCCAATTAAAAATGTTAAACTTATGTGGAACACACGCCATTATTTATGGCAGTGGAACCTCCCTATAAAAGTGTGTCGAAACGCTTTCAAAAAATGCAAATATATAATTTTTTAAATTACAAGAAAATGCTGTCAGGTTAAGAAGCACACCAAAACTTCGAAGAAGATAATCAAGCAACTCAGTTTAAACAGAACTCCACAAAAAATCCGTAACACAGTTTTTTGACCCATCCCAACATAAACTACACGTACTGTCATATAACTAGACCACCCAATTACCTACTACGCAAAGAGACAATTACCGGCGATTACCTAACGGTATCGATTCGGAAACTGCAAGTTTTATCGATTGATCGTGACACCGAGAAAGATTATAGACTATCGATACAGTATCGATAAAAAATTACCACCTTCGGCTAGGGTCGGGCTGCATCCCGCAATCGCGATCGCAAAAAACAAAAGGCTGATATTAGCCATGTTTCGAGTAATAGTTTATCGAGTGTTCCGTTAAAATGTGTTTGATATTTTTTTGCGAGTATCGTTTTATAGGTCGGTTCGGAGGTCGCGCCCCACGCCTTGAGACATTGAGGTTTTATTTGGTAAAAATCCCACGGAAGTGAAGCACTCGTTAAAATGGTAAACAATACCGTATTTGTGGGTCGGAAGTAGTTTATTGTAATATATTCAAATATGATGTACTGTGGTTGGAAGAGTCTATTCTTCTTTCCAGAGATCCTTAAGAATATTACTACTTACATGAGAAAAAGACGCAGGCAAAACTACTTGTAGAAGCTAGTTTGCACTAATATTAAAAGCTGAAAAGTTTGGTCCAACTTGAATTATTCTTTCAAAGCCGAAAGGAAAGCAAAGTTCCTTTTTATCCGAATACACGAAGCAGTTAGCACCGGACGCAGGTGAAACCACTGGCAAATGCAAATTCCTCCAAATATCTCATTCCATCATACAAATTTAGTTAACATCACCACCACATAACAACAGTGTTGTAAGCGTAACATTTCACAGTGATGCCGCGGCAATGATTACTAAACTTACAAATATTAACCTTGATCTTGATGGTTAAGTAACAGTTAATGAACTTGATCTGCGCAAGAGTCTTGTACGTGTAGCCGGTTTATCATCTGATTGTTGTACAAATTGTACAAGATTCTTTGTAGCAAGTACTTTCAGTTTTGTATTTTTCGAGACTTTTGAGGTATTTTAGGCTGGTCTACAATTGTAATTGTCATTTGAAAGTGTCAGACTGTTAAGCTCAAAATGTTTTATTTTGAGCGATTTTCTTGGCGTCGCTTTTTTTGCTGTATGCATAGCAGAATTCAGTTAATCTTTTATTTTAAAATATAGGCAAAATGAGGATCGTGAAAAAATCTCCAAACAGCAAAAACAAAAAATGGAGGCAGATTAATTAATTATCAGTTAATTACAAAGAAGAATTTTAAGTTTACTTGTAAGCAATTTATCTAAGCTTCGTTCTGCGTGCCATAAATCTACACTTTACTTGAAATGAAGATATTTCACTATATTCTATAATGAATGGCCAAAAGATAAGAGGTACGAGCGCCAGATGATTGAAACCGACATGGTCGATGACACTAGACCTTACAAATGTATTCACAGGAACACTAATTTAGAACTCTCGTAATTTATATATGTAAAGTCAAAATATTATTAAGAGCACACTACAGACTAAACAGTCGACCGATAGTTGTCCCGATAGTTACCAAATTCATTTTTTTTAATACATCTTGACTGAAAGTTTTCAGTCGGTCTGATTTCGGCAAAATACCCAATCTTTGTTATGTGCGTACTATCTCTTATTCCTATACTGATTTATGAGTCCGAACAAAAAACATTTTTTGAGGTACGTACATCTTGACTCCAATCAAAGTTCTCAGTCGGTCTGGTGCAGGCTAAATACCTGACCTTAGTAATGTGCGTAGGACTACCTCTCATTCCTATAAGTATTGCCGGACAAACTGTCAGCCGACTAAAAGTTTGCAGTGTGTAGTTACTCTAAGACCTAACAAAATTCACAGGAACACTTTAATTTAGAGCTCTTGTAATTTATTATACATACGTAAAGTTAAATATTATTAAATCTGTTTCAAACATGTTGTGTGCGAATGAACTCTGATAACTTATGACATTTTGATGCATAGCTTTTAATTCTACTTCAGGTTTTTTGAACAGAAATTAGGCAGGTGAAAAGACAGATATTAAGAAAAGCAGAAAACGCGACACACTTTTTTGGTAGAAACTTAACAGGAATATCAGATCTGGTGCATAATTCCCTTCTTAATTTAATTCGTTTTGTAAAAAATCGACATGTGTTACAAATATGTAAAAAGTGATATTTAATTTACTTTAAATGTCCTAAAACCACTCCAAAAGCTACCCCCTTGTTATTCATTCATCTTCCCCATGACATGAAAGTTTCGCTTGAATCGCTCGTTATAAAATTCTTACACGAATCCAATATAATTACAGCATTTACAAGTTATGAATGAAAAATCTTCAAATCAAACTTAACTGCTACCATAATGACTTAACAAAAACAAGTGTAACTTCATCTAAGAACAACAGAAAGTGGACCGCCACTAGTACTTGTCAAATAGCGGTACACACAAACGTAGTTACGTTTTATGGCCCTCTGATTGAGCTGATTTCGCAAAAAAACTCGCTTTATTGCCCAGTCTGGGTCAGTTGTGTAGAACTTCCCGACAATAACGGTTTCAGTGACCAAGATCAACAGTTAAATGGGTAGCTCTTTGACCAAGGCTTTCCTTGATGGCATTCGAGATATGACGTCATTAGGATTACTGGAACCGCGATGATAAAGAGACTTTTTGACACTTTTAACCGTGCAAATAGTGGTAGTGGCTTAGTGGGTAAAGAAGCAACCTCTCAAGTATGAGTAGGTATGGGTTCGGTTCCAGATCAGGCAAGCATCAATTTCAATCAAACTTTTCTAAGTTTGTATGTTCTTTCTCAGTATATCTTGGACACTAACGACGGAGTTTCCGAAAGCATGATAAGCCGTAGGTCCCGGCTGTCATTTGAACATCTTTGGTAGTCAGAAGTAAGTAAGTAAGACCTAAGTCTGACAACCAGTCTTACGGGGTGGCCCGGTAACCGGGTTGAGGAGGTCAGATAGGCAGTCTCTCCTGCATCCAGTCAGACTGGTAGTCGACCCCAACATAGTTGGGAAAAGAGAAGGCAGATGATGGAACCGCGTGCAATTAGCTTGACGTTTCTAAAGAGTTATAGGTAGGCCTATTTGAAATTAAAAACAAACAGTTTGATTTATTTAGAGGCGGTGTTGATCTTGTTTAGTTAGAATGAAAAATAGATCAAGTTTTAGGCCGTAAATGTATGGAGATTTATGAATATTCATGAAGTACATATAAACTAAAGTGGTGATTGAAGATATTAATGATCATGACAATACTCCGGATTTCCTAATCTTAGCTTAATCGGAAAGTAAATGGAGTAAGTATTTTATGGTAATCAAATAATGGGTTTGCGGTGCTTTTTTTGTCTTAAAATATATGCAAATAACTAAACAGCTATATAGAGAAAGATCACACAAAATGGAAGCCACGATCGTTTATTAATCTAGAACATTCATCCCAAAAAGCTATTAAATTAACATATTTACATAAAATAATCAATTATTTTACACCTTTCCCGCAAGAGGTCTAATATATCACGTTATTAGAGGAAATAAAATTAAATAAATGTTCTGTTTATTTTAAACAATTTACCTAATAATGCTAACAAATGGAGCTTTATCGCGCATCTGCACCGGTACATAAACATTAAGATTAGAGGAATTATTACTATCTTGCAACAAAATCTATTTTAACAATATTTCGGGGTTCCGTATCGAAGGACCATAAAAATCAAAGACCTGACTTTTGACGCCCCTTTGATATTAGTACTTATCACCTTTTTCTTGTTGTTGTATTTTCGAATGTCAAAATATTCTCTCTTAAACAAAAATATCGGTTCCAAATATCTATTGAGAAATTGCTATTTTATTCATAATATTTGCTAGAGAAATTATTCATAACTAATCGAACTGTCAACGATATAATAAACGATACGGCAATTTAATCAATAATTGCCTTTTCTACATTTCTTAATTATGTGTGATTTTAAGAAATTCGATGCCATATAGAAACAAAACGGAAGCATTATTTAAATATTTCCTCATTCATTAAGGATTTGCGAAATAGTTAATTTTGCCCAAAAACTTGAGCGCGAGGTTTTGCGTGGGATGAACTGACCTTAGTATAATTAAGATTCTACTTCATTGACGATACAAATGTCCTTTTGATCAACCGCCTTGCTGCGTAATTGTTTGAAGGAGTTACCGTGGCGCTGGTACATAAGGTGCTTAAGAAGGAACACGCTGCACCCACATTTGGGGGGGTTATTTGATGACTTCCCAGCAAAAAACAAATCGACTTTTAAAAACTACATGTGCACAAGATATCAAAAAAAAACCGACATAGGTACAATAAACAATGAAAAAAAGAAGTGAATAGGCTCGTTATTCGTAAGTAAAAAAGGACCAAAAGTAGATCATATTTATCAATGAAAAAAACATATCTAAATATTTTCTGAATAAAATATTTCAAGTCACCATTTCTCAAACAAAATAAACTTGTTAAAAGTAATCCATATTCGCTGTTCCCAAGGCGATAATTTATTCAAATCTAGGAAATTAAACATTTTGCATAGATAAAATAGTGTTCGATTTGTATCACAGGTTTTTACAACTATTTAGCATTTCTTCTTCTATATTAATATAGTTTTTTTGCAGTCAGTAATCAGTTAGGTACTTATCTTTTTAGCTGATAAATGGTAATGGTATAACGTTTCTGTGCCAAATAATCCGAGGGATGTCGGATATTACTAATAGTAGTGAATTAATAACTGTATCGCAATTAACATTTACACTTTTGAGCGTATCAATTAATTTATTCCGATTTTTTGGTAAATAGTTACCTATTATCTAGCTTAAAAGCGTGAAGAATTTGATATTTTTAGAAGATATTTTAAAGATACTTCCTGGCAAATTTTATAGGTACCTTTTCAGGTATAAAGCCTTTTCAGTAATTATAGGTTTACTACATACAATCTATCACAAACTGCTTCTTGCGAGTAAACGAAAACTAAGATTAAACTATGAAAGATATCTACTTACTTTCAAAACTCCTTTAAAAGTCAAACGCCCAATTAACTGCCTCATGTCTTAACCGACAATTTTATTAGTCCTATTAAAAAGTAATCGAATATCCCAAAGAAAGTATCACATTCATATAAAATTAAAAACTTTCATTTAACCATAACCTATAATTATAATCTTCTAATACACACAAACAATTTAGTTTTACGACTACATTATGACCTGCTTAGTTACTTTTTAAAAAGTTATTGCCAATTTGCTAAACACATAAGTTATATTTTTAAAATTATAGCTGCCAAAATGGATATTATCTTAATTGTATTGATTGCGAAAATATAAAATATTGTACTTTCTTCGATATCCGTCACGATTATGGGCGTCGCTAATTTTAATTGGGATAGCATGGAGGAATTGCCAATATAAATAACGATTGGAGTTGTATGTTGCCAGTGATATAAATTTGAGTGTTCTATTCTTGAAACTATATTCGATACATTGCTTTTGCACCGAATTTGTCTTTTGTGACGGCAAAACTTTGACTGAAAAACTTACATACTTTGTTGTACTTAAATATCAATTATTTAGGTACAAGAAGCGAAGAAGCGAAGAAGAGCTTTTAAACTATTCTAAAAAAAAGTTCTGTTAAACGAGTACCTACGATATAAAAAGTATAGTATGTAATCAATTTTGTTAAACCCGTTTGTCACCACACAACTTGAATCGAAGTCATTTCGAGATTTATTGTAGTTTTACAAAGGATGTGGTGACAAGTTATTATGATTTATACTTCTTGCTACACTTTTTTCTAAACTGTGTTTTTCTAGCCTTTTTCTCTAAACTGTCTCTGTAAATTTTTTGCCCACTGAAAATGATCCTATTGACTAGGAAATGCTTATTCTAATAATTTCCATAAATTAAAATAGTAAAACTATAATAATTAGCATTTCAATATAATGTATCGTAATCATATGGACCCTGAAGATAATGAAACTATTTTCTGCCAAGGGTAACGAGTGGTTATTTAGTAATACGTCTGACTAATCTAGTTTTGGTAAAACCGAAAAAATGACCCTGCCCTTGACCGGATAAGCAATGTGTAATAAAGCCTTCGTGTACAAAGTGCTAATTGTTCGTCCTATTGAAACTTTCAAACGGGCATCCTCACCGCAGTTAGGTTTCATTAGTAAATAAACATTTGAAGCCCGGTATAGTTATCAGCACGAATCTTGAGCTCAGACCTACATCTGCGCAGAAGTGATTTATTAGCAAAGAACCAATCCCGAGTGACGGCTATGACGCGATGCACTGCGGGCCAATCACAGCTTTAACCCGCCCCCACGCCTCACTTCATACCACAAAAGGGACCCAATAAATTACTTCTGCCTGCTCAAAATTCGTGCCGATAACTATATAAACAAGAAAGCTTCGTTTTGTTGGCGGTAACTTTTGGCGTTGTGTGTGTTGCTCAACAAAAATTGAGTAACTACATTATGGACCAAGAAACAATAAGATTTCCCCTAACACGTTTCATGTCATCTGATACTCCTCAAATTAACTCATTCACAAAACACTAAAATGGATGCTAAAAAAGCAAAACATTTAGTTAAATCCATTTCTTTAATTAGTAAATTTACTCTTGCGCCATCACACCTTCCAAGTTCTGCGTGCTGTGCTGCTGCTGCCGCTGCGGCTGCGGACAACCTCAAGCGGCGGAAATATAGTGGCCTTGTCGGAAACTATATTTTCGAACCGTTTGGGGTTGAAACCCTCGGGTCGTGGGGTCCGAATGCCCACATTCTATTTAAAGATCTTTCTAGGCGACTGGTTGACGCTTCTCGTGACCAGAAGGCTGGCTATTACCTCGGACAAAGAATCAACATGGCGATCCAACGAGGTAATGCTACCAGCCTCTTGGGCACGCTCCCAGTTGACAGCGATGGGGACGAATTTTTTGACGCTTTTTAGTTGTTTGTTTTACTAGGATAGTTTTTGATTTTTATTGTAAATAAGTATTGTAAATATTAGTATTGTAATTTTTAAATACCCATAAAGAGGTTGACAACTAATTAATGTCAAAAAAAAATTTCTTTAATAAAACAGCTAATTTCAATGGAAATCAAGATAATCTACTTTAGTAACATATATTATTATTTCAGAGCAGGTGGCAACATAGGAATATCTAATCTAATATGAAAATAATGCAGTTGTCAAGTCCTCACAAGATTGAAATGGCAATAAAAATGCTAATAAACAGTAACGGTACAAATACTTAACGAAACAATACTACCTATTAGATCTTAAGAGGATTAAAAGAAATAAAAAAAGTGTGAGATTTTACTGAATACCAAAATCTAACGGAACATTAAATTCTGAATGTGATACTTTTAGATCTTTCTTGAGTTCCGTAAAAAACGATAGATTTTGTATTACTATATTGTTTGGGGTAATTTACCCATACTCACCGCGCTAGGGCAGAGAGAGTAAGTGTGGGATATTCTTAGCTTCAGAGATTCTGCTACCCATCTCCAAGTTTTATTAGCATTTAGTATCCCACTCGATACTCTGTGATATTGTACCTCCACTAGTGGGTGGCTTTTTAAACCCGTGGTATATAACACATTTAAAGCCATTTAACTGGCTCAATACATACTTCAAGCTGAGCGTTTCAAAGCTTTCTGCAAGCTCATAGCTCGACCTCTAAGGTCAGCTAGAAAATGTCGTAATTAAAACGGATCTTTTTGCCAATAACCTCATAATGACACAAAACAGTAAGTTACAACAATGCGGGTACTGTTTCCTTCTAGGATCAGGTTTAGGTACACTTTGAAATTTTTACTGTTCTTCTAAGAATATGACTTGTTTTTACCGTGTAGATGTTTGTTTATGATTTTTTTTACTTTTTAAGCTTGATGTGACATGGTTGAGTAGGTAAGTATATCTACAATTATCCGATCCACTATACTTCTGGTTTCGAAAGCTTTTCATTTGAAAAGTTAGTTAGATGTAATAATTATATCTGATCATTTAATTGCAACTACGCATTCTACATGAAATAGGTATGCCTATGATGTCTTTTTTTCTTGACGGCTGAAGACACAAAATACAAATTAAAAATTAAATTCTTATATTTCGAACTATTAAAAAGTAACTATATCTTTATTTCTTTATGCATTTATGTAAATACATATTAAATTCGTATTTTAATGACTATATTCTTTCTTAATGTCCATCAGGTCAATATCCAGATCATTATGTTAAGAAATGAATATTCATACAATTTTTCGAAAAGGACTTACATAGAAAAGCTTTTAGCCGTAACCTAATAAGGAAAAGTTACATACCTAATAAGCCTATTCAAATCAATTGAATAAAACACAACAATTTTATTAACTAAACAGACTTTTATTTGTAGACTTATAAACTTAACAAAGAATAATGACAGATGAGCATCAAATGCAGAATCGTCATTTAAAAAATTGCTCGTGACAGCAACACATTTAAAAACAAATGCAGATCACGCTCAATTGTCATCAGATACATACAAGTGTGTTTAGACCAAACGAACCAAACAAGAATAAATCTTTCATAGCATTTTAACTTTATTAAATTCTTATAATGTTAACAGATACAGACCACTATTTCCTTGTTCTTATAATTTAACACTCGCTCGTTTGGTTTAAACACACCCTAAAACATTTGAATAACAGCCAAGAAACCTCATGATTTAGGACTAGCCTTAGCCACAGCTATCGCAATAGCGTCTCCATTCTGACTCTTAGCATTACTAAGAGCGGATGAAGTATCTTTACCCCCTGGGCACGTGGAACAGGGTTCATCGTCCCTTCTTGACGCGGCATCATAGATCTCTTCGAAGCGGTCACGATGATGATGATGTGGCCAGAATGGTGGTCCTGGTGGCCCTGGTGGCCCAGGTGGGGGTGGGGGTGGAGGCCAGAATGGTGGGGGTGGTGGCCCTGGTGGTGGTGGGGGCCAGTACCTCTCCCGCCGGTTTCGGTAGTAGTCGTAGTTGTCACATGAGTCTGGAGAGCGTTTTAGTCGCTGGATGAGGAGGGCTTCTGTTGCTGAAAATACATATAAGAAAGGTTATGTAAACATCAGCTAGTTGACTGTTCAATCTTGAGTTACTAGAAGAAATAGACAGAAAATACCTTTTCTCTCTTTCAACTGTATCCAACCCAAAACCTGATAGTGCATCAGAGTCATAAATATATTAGGTTAACGAACTTTTTGTGAAAGTTGCAAATATTTTTGCATTTTCTTTGTAGGTACACAAATCAGCAGTCTAAAAACTTATAGAATAATATTTATCGTCGCATAAAATGACATGTTTGATCAAGTAACACTTACGTTTAACATCAGCAGCTGCAAACTCTAATAGGACAGTCCCTAACAACAATACGCCTAGTCGCCACATTTTGCCGATATGTTCTGAACTAATTTCTCAAAACATGACATCTTATATACTTGAAAGATAAATATTAAATAGACGCTCCAAGAATTACTGCGAAAACTGATATTCACAGCTGAAGTATAATTGATTGTGACAACTTGGTTTGTTAGCGTGAAAATGTTTGTGGCGGTGGTGATTCCCAGTGGCGTGTTTGAATAAGGCTGGTTACATACTCATCATCTGTCTGGCCTTTTTCCAACCATGTTGGGCTTCCAGACTAATCGGGTGCAGCTGAGTACCAGTGATTTACAAGGAGCTAGTTACTGCCTATCAGACTTTAACCAGTTACCCAAACAAGCCTATATACCTTTGAATGGCTGGTTACATACTGTTAAGTAAAATCGTTAGTAGCTTTTGGGTGGAGTGAAAGGGGTATCAGGATGTTACTGCCCAAGCCGTGCTTTTCTATGTTCCTTCTGGAGCCCTTTGAATACAAAATACCAGAACCGAATATTCTTTTAAATGATGCCGTAACCCCGACAGGATTACATTCTAAAGGGGCCTTCTGCAAATATGCGGGTGATGCACGACGACGTCAGCCCTTTGAATCTAGCAAAATGCTTCATTATTTAATCTTGTAACGACTAAAGATATTAAAATTTGTTTTAAAAATTACTTCACAACTAGTGCCATAGAGGGCAGCACTTGTAGTACATTATTATTTTGGAACGATAGTTTGTAACCATCCTTATCATATCTAAGCCCATGTTTATGTTTCCATTGTCATGTGGTTTCTGATGATGTAACGATTTAGATCAATTTCGCGGTTTCTGTGTTTATTGTTATCAAAATGTTGTATATCCTGGTGGTTTTTTGGATTGTCTGGACTTTTAAAGTTGAGTGTTTATTTTGACTGAATACTCTAACAGCCAACAGTGTTGTATCTTATTTCCTACTATTATTAGTTATAAGTAACTATAGGTGTACATCATTGAAGAGCTCGTGGCTCAAAGACGTATTCAGAATGTATCGATAATAAAGTTAAGCAACGTTAGGCGCGGTCGGTCCGTGGATGGGTGACCATCTTGTCATGGCTAGTTCTTCGATGTTTCAAAAAGCATGACATGAAAGTCTCACCATATATGTATTGGGTTTCGCGGATAACTGGGTTGAGGAGGTCAGATAAGCAGACAGCAGTCGCTTCTTGTAAATCACTGTTACTCAGCTGCATCTGGTTAGACTGGAAGCGGACCCTAAAATAGTTGGGAAAAAGGCTATGCAGATGAAGTAAATACCTAAACATAATTTGGGTAGGCACCAGAGTTTCGACATAGCTCTACTGTTACCAATGCCATTTTCAAACTTCCTCTTATATACTAATTTCTCACTGAACCTCACTCTATCCATTTGCCGAACACCACAAATTCCTCTTAACATCTTATGAAGTACTTAAAATCTCTGCCGCATGCAGTTGTCTTTTATTCAAGATTATTTACCTTTATAAACGCGTCATAAGAATCGTCATAAGAAATAACTATTACCCTTATGTGCTCCCTTATGAACTCTTTCATATTCTCCCTTATCTACTACCCCAATATTATACAGACTTATGTATGTATTTCCTCTTATGTACCGCCTTATCTACTCTCATTATATACTCGCTTGTGTACATTTCTCTATGTACTTACTTGTGTTTTGTATGTTCTCTCTATTTACTCCCATATGTACTTCCCTATAACAAGGAGTATGGAGTATTACTCCTATATACTTAACGTACTTCCTTATGTACATTCCTACACTTATAAACTTTCTTATGTAGGTATTTCTTTATGTATGTAATGTATTCCAAATACAGCTCCACTCCTTTAGCAGGTGTCACTGAAATTCCTTGTCGTGTTCATTACCGAGATCTAACCTGGTAATAAATAGAAGTCGTATTAATTACTCCATCAAACTTCGGAATATCATAATCTTATATATGGTACTTAAGTTATTGGTATGTGTTTTGGCACTTTCATGTCCACTTGGGAAAGTTGTGCTAAGTTTTATTGTTACACAGAAGTTGCTACTGTTTCATTAAGTCTACCTGCCTTAGTTAACAATCAAGTACTTTCTATGTGCTATGTATAGGGTAATACGAGGTAGAATGATATAAAATTAACTCGGTACTTTGTGTTCTAAGTCAAAGCACTGATCTATGCTTTGTTATCTGTACTTGGCCCTTAAGATAAAGGATTTTCGTAATGAAAATATGAGTTTTAATGCATTAAAATTTTATTCAATATCATGCAACATTATTTATTAAATATTTACATCAAATTGTAAACAAAAAAAATAACCTACATTGTATCTTAATTAACAATCACAATATGCTCATAAACATTAAAATAATATCCAAAAAACATTAACACAGGAATTTATAGCATTAAAATCAGGTACTGTCTAACCGCTTACAGAAAGAGCAACGGCATTGCCATTCCAACTCTTAGCGTTACTTAAAGCATAGTTGCTCTTTCCACAAGAACTGCATGGTGCCTTCTGCTGTCCAGCAGTCTGCAAGCCTTGGGCAGCCAGATCCAAGGCGCCCTTGAGAGCTGCCTGTGAGGAACCCCTTGAGTAGCCACCGTAACCTCCCGAGCTGCCGGATCCGAAGCCATTTGAACCACCTGAGCCATATCCAGCACCCCCTCCAAAGCCAGAGCTGGCTCCACTGCCACTGGAAGAGCCAAATCCAGAAGACTGTCCATTCCCAAAGGAACTGCCTTCCTTGTGGCTGCTTCCTTCATATTCAAACTGCTTATTGTCGATTTGTCCACCGTCGCTGCCAGATTCAGCGTTGCTAGATGATTGCTGGTCATTGCCGCCAAAACCTTGGCCTCCAGATTGTGAATCGAATCCACCATGACTCTTACCTCCACTTTGGAATGAGTAGTGAGACTCCTGGTAGCTGCTCTTTTTCTCTCCATGGCCACCGAAGCCCACAGAGGATTGACCATTGAAGCTGCCGGATCCTTGTCCATCATAATTTCCTGAGGTCTGGCCATCAATGATTCCATCTTTGTAGCCTCCAGAAGAGTGGCCACCGTATCCACTGGATGATTGGGAATTAAAGCCAGAAGAGAATTGTTGACCGTAACCTCCTGAACCATGGCCTCCAGAAACTTGCTGGCCATAGCCTCCTGATTGGCCGCCGTTACCACTAGCAGATTGGGAGTTGGAGCCGGAAAATTGGTTGTCAAAACCTCCTGAAGAATGGCCACCATAACCTCCAGAAACCTTTCCACCGTAACCTCCCGAAGAGTGGCCACCGTAACCGCCTGAGTGGCCCCCATAACCGCCGGAGGACCGAGCGTTGGAATTAGCTGATGATTGGCTGTCTGATCCAGATGAACTCTGAGCATTAGAGTTGGCAGAGGACAGAGCACCAGATCCGGATGAGCTAGAACTACTTGAAGAGTGAGAAGCAGAGCCACCAACCGATCTGCCAGCTCCATAGCCACCAACAGATTTCACTCCGTATCCCCCAGAGAATTCAGACAATTGCCCATTATTTAAATCAGCAGACTGTTCTTGTAGGCCTAATCCTCCTCGTGCAGATGCTCCACTTGAGGCTAAGGAGAAAGCTTCTCCTGCAGCCTGGTTGGCATCAGCTGCATCACCGGTGGCTGCTGAAGCTCCACTGAACACTCCTCGTTGAAGGCCATCATCAGTTAGGCCCGTCCAGTGAGTGGCGTGGTAGAATACAGGTGGGCCCGCAATTGGTGGGGCGAATGGTGGCGGTGGTGGAGGAGGCGGGGGAGGGGGAGGTCCGGGGGGACCGCCACATGTGCTGCATGGTGAACGTGCGACTCGTTTGTGATCTGAAAAAGAAAGAAAGACCAATAAACATCAAACCAAAAACTTTTTAGAAGTCGGTAGGTGCAATCAGAAAATTGTCTTTGAAAATATTTTTATCGCTTATGTAAATAAGCATTTAAATAATGGTCATTGTGATGAAATAAATACTATACCTTCATCTTTGATAACAGCACAATGAGCCGAGAAAACGGACAGAGCCAAAATACAAACAAAAATTTTCGCCATCTTGTCGAGAGATCAGTCTTGTTCTGAAGCGAATCATTCGGCTGCTAACATTTATACGTGGTTACTGAAGGATGTGATAAACCCAGTCTTCCAAGAATAGTATACTCAAACGATAGTTGCCGTCAAATTGGTAATACAAATATCGCATAAGGTAACAGTGAGACAATTCACACTGATATCATAAATATTTGTACTGCAGCATAACTTTTGCTAGCAAAATCGAAATTTGGATTTTATCACAATATTATGTCATGTGATGTTTAAATATTGGTCTTATTTCGATGTGTGCTGTCAATGTTGATATACAAGAGCGAATTCTTGGTAAATAAAAACACTTGATATTTTGTGCGAATTGGAAAACAACCAGTTTAGAAGAATTGACTTTTCACGATTCTTTCCTTTGGTTCCTGGAAATGGCCTTGATAAGACATTAGTATGTCTGTGTAAGTTTATTTTTCTTCTAAAACTGGGATCATGCCATCTACGACCCTGTCATTAGACCTCAGGTCGAATTCCATTAACCTCGGAATTTAGGGATTTGGTTAGGGAATTGATCAAATCCCCGTTTTTATCATATCCCTGCGACAAACAACAATAAAAAATGTTAGACGAGATAGCTTTTTCAGAGATTCTAGATTTTATGCCGTTTGTGTTGTGACTGGTAATACTCGTATATAAGGAACCCGCAATTTAAAAAGCAGACAAATACCAATGTTAAAGTTTCTTTAATATTATATATAAGTATGTATATGTGTATGTATGTATAATAAGTCTATGTACGTTTATATTTTCGATTTGTCTTTTATATTTAGTGCACCTGCCATGAAATTTCTCTTCCACCTATAGGTTGTCTGGTAGAGAACGCGTTAAGTCCGCCTTTGTACATTGTTTTTTGTGTAAAATGTGTGCAAAAAGTGTAATAAATAAATAAATAAATAAATGTGATCTCATGTTTATCGAATAACTAAATCGTCAGTAAGACAAGGGATTTGATTTGTCTAACCTTCTCTGAACGATTGGAAAGATAACAGTTTTTAATAGTGTTCTTCTTACCACTGAAAACAGTATTCATAACTAAACTTATCATATTTTTGCTGTCTCACTGGAAGACAGGTCTGCCTCCTCTCATTCTGAGAGCATAAGCATAAGCTCAAGGCGAATAAGCGATTTCAGATAACTGGTTCTAACAACAATCTTTTCCTTTTATTGTGGGTATCCAGGATACGCTTAGGAAGCTCAATATAACTTTAGACTTTAGGAATAGTGACATTGCTTCACTTGGAAACTCCCCACTACCTGACATAATCTAGACTGATGTTTTAACTGCGAGGTCATCACGCACTAGTATCACATGCACGGTGTCAAAAATTAAAGAGTTTTGTCTGAACAGGAAAAAAGAAGTAATAGTATATGGTGAACTGGGTTGAGGAAGTCAGATAGGCAGTCGCTTCTTGTAAAACACTGGTACTCAGCTGAATCCGGTTAGACTGGAAGCCGACCCCAACATAGTTGGGAAAAGGCTCGGAGGATGATGATGATGATGAGTATATTATGGTGTAATTGCCTTCACATATGTATAAGTTTCATTTTGTATGAAACTTCATTAGAGACTTTATTGATTTACATATTATGAAATAATTATGGTGGGGTTTTTGCATTTGTACCAGGTACACGGAACGATTCACTCTTGTCCTGATTGATAGAAAATGTTTCCCATGAGCCAAAATGTTGACAGCAGAACTGTTTATTCTATTGATATTATAAGTAGTTATATAGCTTCAAGTTTGTCATGTTTTGGGAACAGTTTCTGTATCGTTTTGGATAAAGATAAGATTGTAAAACATACAATCATAGATCTTAGATGTAAGGGCTATAGGAAAGAAAACTAGTATATTTGCTCGATAGATTTTATTGCCTATTTACTTCAAAAACACTTTCTTGCCCAGTCTAACTAGATCCTTAATCATGCCCAAAGTTCTACTTTCAACATCAACTGTGTAGAATCTACGCAGTCTTCTTACATCTTCGGAAATAAAATAACAAAAAAGTTGCAACAAACATCTTTATTCCATTAAACAAAAGCCAGTGTTATTTTTCAAATCGACATCCAATATCATAAACAACTTCTTTAAAAGTCTTTATCCTCGTCCACCAGCCTGGGAGCTGGCACTGGATTGTGCTTGAGATCCTGACGAGCCACCGGTGCTGAAGCTGATGGATTTACTCTTGGAAACGCTGAAGGATCCAGATTGAGGCCGCTGAGGACCCTGGTTGTGGTAGCCACCGAATTGTGAGCCACGGTGTGGCGCTGAAAAAAGAGGAAACTAGCTTTTAAACAAAGTTCAGAGGCTTGGAAAACCCTGCTTCTGCTTGTTACTTGTTGTTCTGGTTGAAAATGGTGTCGATGATAAAACATTGAAATTGTAGAAGGTCAGCAATTTTGACAAACTTATTACGATTCTGTTTCGAAAATTGCCTCCCAACTAAACTTTATGTCAGTGAGTAAAAGTTTCTCGTTGTTCACAGTGGTTCCTATAATAAGTTTACCGTCAGTACTGTTCCCGACATGTCTTTCCTAAAATAGGATAGAAAATTTGAGATTAATAAAAAATAATTACCTGCATCAACACTAAACAAGCTAACTAAGACTAGAACAGCCAACAGACAGTATGTTAAGCGAGCCATGTTGCACGATGTTGAAGGATTCACAACAACTGATACAAAACTGCTCAATACTCCCCTTTTTATTGGTCTGTAATAGGAAATCCTAAAATAGAATCCAAGTGAGAATTTTAACACTTACCGATTTATTTGATAGGACAACAATCTCGTTGGTTATGGAGTACTATTGTCAAAAATCGAATGACAACAGTGTAATAGATTTTTCACACGGGCCGATTTTCCGAGCGGATTTACCACTCGGTTCATCCGCACCGCCCATACAAATCGGGCAATACTCAGAAAGTCTGCCTATGTGAAAAGGCTGTTACAACATTTGAGGAGCTGTTTTCGTAAGACACGTTAATGTCCGTTGAATATAGTAAGGGAAAAGCAAGACCTAACTAAATGTATTTTTAATATTTGTTTTTGTTTCAATGAGGAGTAAGTATATTGTTTGCAAAGCGATACTTTGTTATAAAATTAGGAGCCTCCGCCAGTGGTTCCATACTCGTGTCGGACGTAGCAAACAAACAAACTTCAGCATTGTAATATTCCATAGGTTTAGATACCTAAATTATATATATACCTCTACAATTTATTTATTTACATATTAATAAAAACACAACACATACTTATAAAATCATTTTTTTTATTTCAAAACATACAAAAAACTTTTAACACACTTGAGCCACAGTCTTATTTGCCAAATCCACCAGCGTTAGAACTAGATTGAGCTTGCGATCCCCCTCCATTACCAAAACTGATTGATGAACTCTTCGAAGCACTGAATGAACCAGGGAATCCTCCATTGTTACCATATCCATAACCTGGACCTCCAAAGCCGGGTCTGTGGAAACCGTGGCCCCCAAAGCCGGGGCCACCATAGCCGGGACCCCCAAAGCCGCGGCCTCCGTAGCCTGGGCCGCCAAAGCCGGGTCTTCCGAAAGCACCTATGCCGATTCCAATTCCCACGCCACCGCCTCCGAACTGTGGAGATCTCACTGGACGTGATGCTGAAATTAAAATAGGAACAATTAGTATATGTGTATTAAATGAATTTTTAAGGACAATAATTTGTAAACCCACGGACTCTTAACAGAGCTAAGAGTGTATCAGTTAAATCGTTTGTGAAAATTCTTGTCGGTGAAAATTCTCGTTTGTGAAAAAGTGAAAATCCGAAATTCTTATATGAAACAATTTTAATTAAACACTGAAATTATTTGACTAAGTTATAGACAAGTTTCCTGAGTAAGAAGTTAGAACTTAATTTACTTGAAACCTAAAAACACAGAAACAAATAAAAATTACCTGCGTCAATGGTTGAGACATTAGCTAAGACTAGAATAGCCAAAACACAAACTGCAAGACGAGCCATATTGTAAGTATGTAGGTATGTAAATGTAGACGAATGTCACTGAATACTGAAATAAAAACATAAGTGTACACCATTTTATATATTGATTGAAGTCGATCGGGTGCCAATTTTCACACCTGCGCCGGTAATTTCCTGATCACAATTCTACATATTTTGGAAATTCCTTGCGGTTTTTCTATTTTTGTAATTGGAATTATAGGATCTTCTAAGATTCGTTACTTATTTATATTTATTGAATAGCAATGCGGCCAGTCTTCTGGGCACGTTTTTGGTTTTTTATTCCCTTTTATTTTTATTCTAGTTTGTACGTAAGTTGTAGGGAATAATTTAGTTTGTGCATATAGTAATAGTTTTAATTTTTAGTGTAAATATGTCAATTATAATGTCATGTCTTATGTATGTACTTGCTACTTAAGTGTAATTCTTGACCAATTATAATGGAAGCTCTTAATAAAACTTTGTTTATAACGAACTTATTTTCTATTCGTTAACTTTATTGCAATTCGTTTTTCACTTCAAACTTGGCTTAGGTAATCAGGAAATCATGTATTAAACCTGTGTATTGTAGGTGTAGGTATTATCATCTAATTAGCACCTAAAGGGCATGGCATGTTTATGTCAATGACATTATCTATAGGTATCTTGTTTTTAGCATCTTCCAAATATTCCATTGTATTGAATCAAACTGTAGATAGCGAGATACATATTAAGACTTTTGTTATTTTGTAAAGTGAAAGATATATGGATTCTTGCTGCTCTTGTAGATCGTTTAGGCATTTTTGAGTACCTAGATCCGCTATACAGAGAGTACTGTTTTTCCAAAGTTCTAGTTAATCAGCCCTATATTTGTTATTTTGTGTCTAAAACCTGAAAATGTAATTATGAAAGTAGAAGTTTGAAGATCGGTTAGGCGGACCCGTCATGTAACCAGACCTGTAAAGGTATGTACCTATTTATAATTGTGTTTACTGATGATGGCCAACGACCCTTAGATAATTGGGAAACCCCTCTGTGGTCTATGATGTATGTGATGACGTACAAAGTAACATTGGCATAACCATCTCAATCAATAGCCACACAGTGTTTGTCCTTTGTATATCACTATTAGCTTTTCTTAAGTTCACAGAATATTTATTTTTTTAATTCTCTATATTTTGGGTTCTGATGGACGAAGGTTTCTCACTTAAACCTAACTTTAAAACTATTCTTACTTACTTACTGCTTCATTGCTTAGCTGTTTGAGTATATTACATTATTTTTTCGATGCTTCTGTCCCATCATGTAAGTTCTAATAATGTCGGGACACCTTTTCACACACGGTCGTTTAGCCCCATGGTAAGTTATTAATTAACTTGTGTTATGGGTGCTAACACAACTGATAAACTACATATAGCTACATATATATGTCACCGTAAGATTACAAACATCGTTAGATTACAATCTATCTCGAGAGATTGTAAACTGTCGAATTATTGTGAACCGTAACATCTGATTGCAATTTCACGCATTATGTTTCGCTATATTGTAATCTATCGATGAGAAATTGTCAAATTGTCAACTGTCCGAAAGCTCTCCCTGATTGGTCATTCTTTTTGTAAGATCGACCAATAATCCGTTCTGTTCCCATGGAGTTCCCGTAGAGTTAGGAATGAAATAGAGGTGTCAGTTAAATAAAATAAATGCTCTTCAAAAATTCTTCAAGTATTTATTATTTAGTACGAGGATGTAATTAATATTCCTGACATATGGAGAGAACAAATTGTAACGAAATATTTATTCTTCAAATACAAATTGAAATTGGAAACATATTGATTTCTGACACTTACGCGAATATTAGACATTTAAATAAAACTACTTTTACGGATTTTATCGCGGTTATATTATATTATTTAATCCCGACGTTTAAAACCGACCGCGATAAAATCCGTAAAAGTAGTTTTATTTAAATGAAATTGGAAAATTATAAGAAACTTTTATAAAAAAAAAAAACAAAACAATTAGGTAGTTTGTCTTCAAACACAAATTCATTCCTAACTCTACGGGAACTCCATGGCAACAGAACGGCTGGTCGTGATTGGTCGATCTTACAAAAAGACTGACCAATCAGGGAGAGCTTTCGGACAGTTGACAATTTGACAATTTCTCATCGATAGATTACAATATAGCGAAAAATAATGCGTTAAATTGCAATCAGATGTTACGGTTCACAATAATTCGACAGTTTACAATCTCTCGAGATAGATTGTAATCTAACGATGTTTGTAATCTTACGGTGACATATACATATTTATAAATACATATTGTAACACCCAGACCACGGCCAACAAGCATGCTCATCAGCATCACACAAATGTCGACCGAACCGGGAATCGAACCCGGGACCTCAGGTCCTGCAGTCCGGCATGGTGACCATTGCGCCATCGAGGTACAAGTAGTGAACATTATATGTAGATATTAACATGTAGCCAGGTCTGGCTTATTTATTACACTTAGGCTTAGATATATTTATTCTTTTATTTATGCCAATATGTAAAAGTCAGAAAATAAATACAACATTTTAATACAAAGTAATTTATTATAACATAATCACAGGTTTTTTTGTATAATTCACATAAATATCATTTTCCGAAACCACCAGCGTTTGAACTTGCACTGGACTGAGCACCACCTCCATTTCCAAAACTAATTGATGTACTTTTGGATATACTCAATCCCGGATTACCACCGTATCCATAACCAGGCCCACCGTAACCGGGCCCACCAAATCCGGGTCCACCGAAGCCGGGCTGACCGTAACCGGGGCCCCCAAAGCCGGGGTATCCATATCTAAAGTGGTGATGATGGTGGTGCCCAAAGCCTCCGTAACCGTAGCCAGGACCGTAGCCAGGACCGTAGCCAGGACCGTAACCTCCAGGGTACGGTGAGATTCCGCCAATTACACCTCCGACACCAAACACTCCGAATTGTGGTGATCTTGCTACTCGAAGTGCTGAAAAGTGAGAAATAAATATAACTTTTTTCCTCTAAATCATTTAAAATGGCTTGGACAGAGAAAAAAAATCACGATTTGATTAAGATATGTAGGTACTGAAATTTTATTTAAGTAAGTATTTTTATCAGTTTTCGCGTCCATTTTTAGAACATAGTCATTAGCGGATAGAAAACAAATAAGTTTTGATAGGTGCTTCTGGTAACTCAAAGATATTGCAACATCATTCGTTGGAAGCCGACCCCAACATAGTAGGGAAAAGGCTCGGAGGATGATGATGATGATGATTCGCTTACAATTAACTTGTAAAGTTAATTTTAAGTTTATTATCAAACAGTTTTCCAATATTACCTGCATCACTACTTTCAAAACCAGCTACAAGTACCACAGCAATCACAAACCACATGAGACGAGCCATATTGTCTAAACAACAAACAACTGATCTGTTCTCAACGATACAACAGTTTATATCGAACCATGGCAGTACAAATATACAACGTAAGTGACAATTCTAACACACCGTAACTGTGATAATTCGTTTCTAAATAGGAAAATCCTTATTATATTGGTTTCTCCTGATGGTTGCAAAATATGCAACCTTGTTCAGCAGGCCTTGGTCTTGGGTTACATTTTATATTTTTGGAAATACCTCTACGAAGGTATTGTTGATAAGCTCGTTACATCCAGGTTAGTATTCTTCTACTTCTCCCTATCTTGTTCCCAAGTTATTTGGGGTTGGCAGATTATGTTTACCGCGTTCGTTCTCTCTAGGTCTCCAAGTCATGTTTAGTTCTGTCAATTAATCCAAGTATTCTTATAATCTGTAACCAGTCATGTAAAGTTCTGATGTATCCATCTTGATTGAAATCAAACAAACAACAGGCTATGAAGGTCTAATAGAAAATCTTTGCACCTCTGCGGTTTAGGCTTTATATAGCAGAAATATTGACAAATACGTGTTAACTACAAGTTCATGGCTGATCAAATCCTGATAGTATTGCACAACATGGAGATATTTTTAATGATCTGTTTATATTGCATTTTGACTGTTCATATTATACAATCCCTATTTGTTAGGTCAGTTGAGACAAAAGTCATTTAAGCAGCTCAGAGGGTATCATTAAAAGAGAAAAATTAAGTAAAGTAACTAAAGTAATTGCAAATGAATAATATGTTCCCCTACTGAATAGAGCAAACATTGAATTAATTTAAGACGGTTTTTGTCTACGGTGCAAAACTTATGTTTTTCTTAACACTATAACACTTTATCTCTGAGGCATCTTACTTAATAAGGGAAAATAAAACAAAAACCAATAAAAAAACAAAAACATTTATTTTTACAAAGCAATCAACACATTTCAAACACATCTTCAAAACTTAAACATCATTTGCCTTTATCATTCGATGGTTCACTCGCCCAGATTTATTAACTTTACCCAGAACTGGATCCACCACTTGATGCTGCACTAGACCCACTGCCTGATCCTGCACTGGACCCAGCACTCGACTGAGCATTGTTCCCAGAACTTATACTAATAGTCTTGGAAATACTGATGGAACCGCCTTCAGGGATGTCGTACTTCGAGTCATGGCCGTGGTGACCATGGCTGTGGTGTCCGTGACCCCGGTGGCTGTCGAAGTCAGGCCCGCAGCTGGGGCCGAAACTGGGGCCGTAGCCGGGGCCGAAGCCACGTGGGGGTGGTGGTGGTGGTGGACGACCGTAACCGCCAAAGTATTGAGGTGAACGAGCTATGCGAGCTGTGAACAAAAAAGAGTAACTTTAGGTACAATTTTGTAAAAAAAAAATTGAGCCAAGAAACGTTGAGTGGTCTACACAAAACTTTACCTATCTATTAAAAAGTCTTCACAAAAATTCATGCAGAATCTTTCACATTAGGTATGTATTATGCTTTAATCTTTTAACCACCAGATCTTAACTCATAATAAGAAATACAGAAACAACTGATACAGAAAAGTAAAAGCTGCAAAAGACTGACCTTTAAAAACCGAATACTTAGCTTCTCCCTAAGATACCTAAGGTTAGGTTAATAAGTAATGTTTAAATAACGCAAAGTGCTAAATTATATCCTAGTAAATAATTAATTAGAATTACCTGCATAACCAACTTCCAAATAAGCGCAAACAACGAGGAGTGCAATACAAACTACACTAAGTCGTGTCATTTTGATCCTTTGAACATCACTGACTAAGAACATATTCAACACCAATTTATATTTCCATACTAAACGTTTAATTTGAACCTAAGTGAGAAAATACACCATTCTTGTCAATTTTGGAAGTAGATTTTCAAGCATTTTCCAACATATATTTTTAATTTTCAACCTTATTGTGAACAACATAAAAGACATTATACAACGATCGAATTTAATCACGAAATCTGCTAAATATAAATCTGAACTCTATTTCATCGTATGTAGGTGCTAAAGTTGTTGCGCAAATTAGAATGCTGTGAAACAAATATTTGTTTTTATGATTTCCTGGGACATGGGGAGTCACCCGTACCTATTGGAGTAGTTATGTACTTAAATAATGAACCTGATCATCGGTTAGGTCCTAATTATTTAGATAAACTTACTTTTTGCTCAGTCATTCAAAAAGTATCCTGCAGTCTATTTGATAAATGGGATACTAGTTCCTGAGATTAGCTCATTCAAACAAACATACCCACTATCCCCAGTATCGAGATATACTTTCGGGAGTCTCTCATCTGGAAATCTTAAGTTAGTATAGTTCACTACTATTTAGACTGAAACTAACCGTACCTCATACTATGCTGAAACAAAAAGGTTGCCGAAACCCGGGATCGAACCAGGGACCTTTAGATCTTCAGTCTAACGCTCTCCCAACTGAGCTATTTTGGCTGTATTCACAAATGCAGTATGATTCCACCCCAACTACGGATTAAGGCAATTCGGAAAAAAAGAATTAATAAGTTAATGTAGATTATCAAAAATATGATCTGCCGAAACCCGGGATCGAACCAGGGACCTTTAGATCTTCAGTCTAACGCTCTCCCAACTGAGCTATTTCGGCTATATTCATGAATGCAGTATGATTCCACCATAACTGCGGAATATGGCAATTCGGAAAAAAAGAATTAATAAGTTAATATAGATTATCAAAAATATGATCTGCCGAAACCCGGGATCGAACCAGGGACCTTTAGATCTTCAGTCTAACGCTCTCCCAACTGAGCTATTTCGGCTGTGCGAAAGGGGTCAAAATTGGCCAAAACTACGTGTGTTACTTTCACCGCTGCAGATTCGGGATGGGGACGTGCGAGTCTTGAAGTTATTTTGTAGAATGATGTGCAGAAATAACGTACAATTCATATTAATATGCTAAATAAAATTCCGATCCATAAAGAGAAAAAGGCCCCCAACTAGGTACCTACTAAAAACTTCTTCAACTACTCGTAGTCAGGAATCAACCAAGCAATTTTCAATCTTGTCGTTGTTGTGTTATTAAAATATTTTAAAATATATCACTTTTTTAGTCTATTTTATTACATACGACAAACTAGACTTCTCATAGAGGGAACTGCAGGTTACTTGACAATTACCTGACTAGCCCTGGACTTTCTCAAATCCACCTTACGGCTTTTAGCTGAAATTGTAACAACACCTGCTACTGTGTGTTACTCGGTAACTATACATGTTGGAACTAAAAAGCTTTGCGTGTCCTCCTAGACACGGGGGTATAACACCGACAACATCCAGACTGCGGGCGGCTTTGTAAAAGTTCCTAAAACAAAGCGATTAGCCGGGCAATGATCCAACCGACCGGTAATCAAAACCTTGGCTAGCTTTGCAGACAGGCTGGCGAAACCCGGGAAACCAATGGGCAGTTAAAAGTAGATAACCTATCAACTAGCATAAAGTGCTAGTAAGCTACAAATAAGAAAGCTCAGTGGCTCAAACTCCTCGCAAACTAATCAGCCATACCCTGATTAACAAAGATTGAAATCCCGACCCAGAGTTGTTGCGTATGCAGATGTACTTAGCTAGCAATATTTCTAATGAGCACAATGGTGCGATCCGTCACGTTTGCCATATCTGCACGTGATCGCCACAGGTGTTGTTAGATCGACCGATAGTCTGCGCGTTCAGATATTCAAACTACACTAGGTACTCAACGAGAATGTTAATATTGCACCTAATTATTCGGAGCTAGTGTTTGGGAGATATGTAAATTATGTATAAGATACCTATATCATTTGAGGCTTGTATGAGGAGGACCCATAAGGCTTCTTAAGATTCAGTAGCATTTTCAAACAAATCAAAGATTAGAATTGGTGGCGGAAGGGGTGTAAAACAAAATAATCATCTGCCGAAACCCGGGTTCGAACCAGGGACCTTTAGATCTTCAGTCTAACGCTCTCCCAACTGAGCTATTTCGGCTATTGCTGTTGTTCCAAGCGAGGTACGTCCATCAAGGGATGAAGCCCTCAAAATAACATAAAAATGCAACTTGCAGTGTAGTTTGTGAGGTTATTTTCCGAACTTACAAGGCTGTGAAGGTGTAAAATCAAAGCTAAGTAAGTATAACTACATTATAGGGACATCGAATTAAAACCTAGCAGGTTAAGTCATAAAAAGAATGTTGCCGAAACCCGGGATCGAACCAGGGACCTCTAGATCTTCAGTCTAACGCTCTCCCAACTGAGCTATTTCGGCTATGAAGGGGTAAGTTAAAAAGTAGGTCGGAAAATTTTCAGTACAGGGTATCGTTCGATAACTCCCTGTACCTATCTCGGGTTTGCTTCCCACATATTCCATTCTTTAACATATTATTGATAGCCTTATCATTTGCTGTAGTCCACAAAATTGTAAACAATAGGTTACAACTGATGCAACATATACCTATCTACGTATATGAAGCGATATCATTGCTATGATTTTTTAATGTTTGCCTGTGAATCTCCGCTGATGAAGGAGTCAAGAAGACGCTGTGAAGCTTCTGCTATACTAGCATTGTCGGGGCTGCGAGATTGTTCAAGACTTATCGTGGACTTGGTACATAAAGGGCTTAGTACAGAAGAACGAACAAAGTTAACCGTCGCGTTGCACTCATAGCGTGAGGGGTCATCTTGGATGTTCTGCCACCTAAAACCACCAATAATTAAATGTTTTGAATGACTGAATTCATGGTTGACGACAATATAGCAATCACATGATACATAATTTATGAAGTTCCTGATAATATTTTGTCAGTAGGTAGCTATAAGGAAAACCGCAAAAAATCACACGCTCGCAATGTCTTCATAATTTGCTTAAAAAATATATCTATTCGTGGAACAGACGTCTATTTATACGCAGGATACACATCTATTGTGTTTGATATATTTTCCTATTATATTTTAATGGATACCTTACGTATTTTCGTGCGTAAATACTGTCAATGACCTCTAGCAACTGTTTATCGTGTAATTTTGGGCAAAATCACATAGGTAGTTGTTCCTCTCTGCTGATAGCAATATGACTTGATGATACGCTTCACGCAGACATAAATAAAATAGGTAATACCGTTCCTTACGTTTCGTTATCATTATGCATTATGTTTTCTTAAACTTTCACAAAGCAGCCCGTAGTCTGGAAGCTGGTGATTGATCCCCGTGCATCGGAGAGCATGTAGGTAAATGTCGGTCGGTCCCGAGCCTGATCTTTCTCTGGTCGTGTCGGATTGCCGTCCCATCGGGTTTTGAGAGTGAAGGAATAAGGAGTGCACCTGTGTCTGCGCAAATGCTCGTGTACTATAATATGTCCTGCGCAGCTGGCTGATCTCCTTAAATGAGAACAGCCGCCGTGGTTGATGTGATGTGTAGCAAAGGGTGTGCAAGGCTTTTGAGACTTTTGGGATAGTTTTTCATAAAAATTGAAAATTTCTGAAAATGACCAGTTTTTTTTGAATACCTAAAAATAAGACGAAAACCATCTGGGCACTTTTTGCCAACGGTTCGCCTGAAAATGAGCACTGAATGTCATTCTGCGATGTAGGTATGTAAAAACACTTTCTTTCGAGCAAATTTAGTTTTTGGTAATCACCTACTTACTACGGTCGGAAAATCAAGTGCAAGTACCTACTTCTAATCAATACGAACAAAGGTAAACTCCTACTTCTAGGTGGTAGTACCAAGGGGTATAGCCTATAGAAGTTTGAGATAGAAGACCAAGCGATTCGAGTTCAAGTATTAAAGTAAAGGCGCCCCGCTTACTTGCCGCATTTTATTTCCCTAAACGTAACTAGATGGCGTTGTTACTTTCTGAATCGCGCTATGGTTTCGTTACCGCGGAATGGTGTAGTCTCCAAGAGACGTTAAGGCGCTGATTTTGATGAAACTTTTAATATTTTTGGACTTCGTTCGCAACTGCTTCGTGTTGTTCGCTGAACGATCATTATACTAAATTATGATTGTACAATGTCAATGTACAAAACTACAATCAAGTGCGTTTTTTTTTCAATCTTACGAAGAATTTATGTAGGTAAGCCTCTGCCGCGACCCGGAGATAACATCACCCGGGATAAAGTAGTCTATAGTCTGCAGGGTACCTATGTCAAATATCCCTAAACCAATGCAGCCGTTTTAGCCTGTCTTGCACGCAGATTATTTTAATGTTTTATGATGGCAGGGTTTTTTTATGGTGCCAATGTGCCATTATTTTTATAATTGTTGGCAAACTTAAAAACGTCTCCCAACTAGCTTCCAAGCACCTCCACTCCACCGTATGATTTGTTAGTAGGTAAATACCTAAAACTCGCTTTTTCTACATAACTTTTTACTGTCTTGAGTAATTTTGCGTGTGTTACAAATTACAATGAACAGGTAAATTGTATTTATTGCTGATTTTAGAAGTCAATATATACAGTTAGGATTGTTAGTTTAAAAAAACTAGGAAAAAAACTATTTACAAGCAATTAGCAATTTATCTATCTATATCTATACATATAATAAATCTGTAAAAAAGCTGTGTCTGTACATTGAATATATTAAAAAAATAATAATTGGGTGGGGTTTAGAAACAGTAATGGAGCACAAATCCAAAAAAAAAATTCTGTCTGTTTGTCTGTATGTCTGTATGTCTGTTTGTTTGTACACGCTAATCTTCCGAACTACTGAACGGATTTCAATGATTTTTTCTTTGTTGTATCAGTATTAAGCCTGGTCAACATATAGGCTATAATTTATCTTCGAAACTTGAAGACCTGATGCAGAACACCAACAGACCAACAAAACTATAAGAGATACAAAAATGGTGCCATGGCAAAAATTGTTTCATGTGATGAGCATTTTCAGCTGAGATAATAAATTTTAAGATCTGGAACACCTGATGTGGAACCCCAAGAGCCCAGCTTCTCTGTACCATATACAGGTATGGCGTTTTAGCAAAAGTTGTTCAATTTGATAAGCACTTTCTATTGACTTATACAAATTGAAGATCTAAAACACCTGATGTGGAACTCCAGGGGCCCAGCTAGACTATAGCATATAGAGGTATGACGTTTTAGCAAAAGTGGTTCAATCTGATAAGCACTCTCTATTGACGTATAAACATCGAAGATCTGGAACACCTGATGTGGAACTTCAAGAGCAATACTACACTTAAAATGTATAGAAATGAATGTTACGAAATAGGTATGGTGTCAAAAAAAGTAATTAGTCCATCTTTATACACTATAGAAATGAACCCAAGGACAATCCCCGGTGGACGTCGTTAAAAAAAAAGAGAATCCCCGGTTCTGTGCTATACCATTCCTAACTGTGGATGAATACTACTTGGGCTATTTTAACCCTTAATTTGGCAAGCATAATCTTTATCAAATTTTATTAAAAAAATACTGTAGTCTAATTATTTGAGGTATAAGGAAATAGAGAAAAATATTCAAAAAAAATTTTTTTCAGTAATTGCGCTGAAATAATATGTATCTTATTTTACACATTGCCAAATACGGAGGAAGGTATAGTTTTTCGATAATGTATCCAAAAGGATACATTACCAAATCGGGGTTATAAAATAATATAGTTAATTGGTAAGAATATGTATTTTTTTACATGAAAATCGTGAAAACAGTTCCGTTGTTCAGTTGGACATAATCTCACATTACATTTTATCCGAATCCAGTGAAGGTGTTGAGGAACTACTATAAGAATCATGTTGTATTCCATAAACTGGCAAAGATGTGTTATCTTCCTCATTGTCTGTTGTGTCACTGTCGTCCGATCGTGCATTTCCTGCAGGAATCAACACTAGAATGCGCTTTGATCTTGCTTGTTGTAATACCTACGACCAAAAAAATTGCACATGCAACCAAACCAAACCCAAGCAAACTGAATACTGAACTGTTTATATGAAATTATGTCAAAAATTATGCAAAAAAAAATCTAAATAAAAATTAATTTTATCCAACGGAACCTTACGGAATGCTGTAGGGTCTCTCATGCGTGTTGTTAATATTTTTTGATGTAAACATTACGAGAAATTAACTTGCGATAATAGGTTAACTTTTGGCAATGTGTCTTTAAAGATACAATGTTGTATAGTCGACATTTGAGCAAAGTATCTTTAAAGATACATTGAGGTTTGACAACTTGTCATGGCTCGATAAATACATTTCTATGCCATAAATTCAGCTAAATCGTTAGTATATTACGTTACACACATAAAATAGTAAGAACCTGACATCATCACATATAAAAAATAATAAAAATCAATAAAACTTACAGCTTTGTTGCTCTTCTCGTCCGTCATTTTTTCAGGTTGACGTAAATAGGTATGTCCAGTTGTTGAAAATGCAATAGACTTAATTTTCCTAGTGATGTCATGAGTCAAACTTTATAATTAAATTGATCGATTCAAAAAAATACAATTATTTAATGTTACAGATTTTTTTAAAGTTGTTGTATCTTTAAAGATACATTTTCAAATTAAGGGTTAATGGGATGCTAATGGGAGGCTAATGGGATGATGGGACTAGGAATGGGGAAACTACGGGAACTCTGGCACCTGCGATGACAATGTATTAGATACATGTAAAAATGGCAGGTGGAGACTCGCCAGCTCACTTACTGGGCCCCCGGGAGTCAGTCACTGAATAGCAACAAGAGGGCAACAGGGACATGAGCGGTTGAAGTGTGAGGATACCTCGGCAGATTTTAAACGCAGATTACGCGCTCCCTTTGCGTCAGTTACCAGTTACCACGAGGCACCTATCGAGGATCGTTACTAACCCTGTTCTAGCGACTCCACTCTGGACGGCCAAGCCAAGCCAGAGGCGTGAGACCTACCCCCGTCATGGTTCACTCCGACCGGCCGGAGATGGGGGACAGTATACTCTCCCTGGAGAACTCAGTATATTTAGCCCCGCGGGGTCGCTACTCCCCGTCATCAGCCTCAGATCTCCTGCGGTGCTTATATCTCATTCCTCCTCCAGATAACGGTCATCCAAAATATACGTAGAAAGTATATACGAACTTAGAAAAGTTGCATTGGCAGGCACTTGCCAGACCTGGAATCAAAGACGCATGCTCATACTTGTGAGATTGGTTCTCTACCCACTAAACCACCACGACTTCCACTAAGTCATCACGACTTTGTCATTTCAGTAACATTTAATGTTTTTTTACGTAATAATACGTGTAATATTTTTGCCACACAAAACTTAAATGCGGACTAATTAGAATCACTACTTTTATCCCTATGGGTGATCATAGTATATTGTATTGTTGTATATTGCAGTTCAGTTCCCAGCGTTTTTTTTTGTCTGCTGTGCTTTTGCCGTTGAAGTATAAAAATTAAATATATGAAACGTTTCTAATGGCTATGCGTATTCCGTTGTTTTCAAGTCAACGGGCCCTTAAAATTCAATATCAGACGATTCAGATCTTTGATTTTGCTGACCCCGTAGTCGCTGGCATAAGGGACAGGATCCGCGTACGAAGTCGCGGGCAGAAGCTAGTCAAAGAATAAACTTGCCTAATCATAAGGGATCCTGTTAGTTTTATACGAATGCACTTAGATTCAGTGCTAAAGTTAATGTGGATTCCTCTAGCCTTAAAATTTCTTCTACAATTAATCCCCTCTTTAAAAAAGCATAAGTAGATACGCACTAATATTGCAAATGGTTAAAATTCTGCTAAAAGAGTAGAAAAAGATATGCATAGGTATGCTTCGTGCACAGTGGAGTGCATAGCTTTAATGAGACCCTTTAGTAAGCAAGCAAGCATAAGGTAATATTAATAAAGTTGTTAGTATGTGAGAAACACAAAAGTGATAGTTATGAGACATTTATTAGCAAGTACCCAACAAGCACAGTTAATTAGTGTTAGTAAGACTATACAATTAAATGATGTTAAAGAATTATAATACTGACTGTTTACATGTTATTGTGAACGATATGAGCACTTTGCAAGTAACTGTATTAATATATAAGAGGTTGTTAATATTCCATGATTCTTTTATAACCCCTTAAGCAAAAACAAGGGTGTTATAAGTTTGAAAGCTTTGTGTCCGGAGCTCTTAAACAGATAACTAATTTGTACATGGCGTGCCAGTGGTGTTTCTTAGGTAGGTTTCATGAAAGTCGGCTTAGACGTTTTAAATCTTTAAGCTTATGTAAACAGAATCAGGTTGAAAACATCGCCTTAAGAAGCCTTGCGAAATACAGCACTCCATAGTACTTATTGACTTTTTAAAGGTTTATTATAATACAATTACTTGCACAGTGCACCAATAAGATGACAATGAGATAAGTTAGTTTCTAAAACTATGTAGGTATAGCGTAACTTTAGCCCTAATTATAGCAATTAATCATGTAAATGGAAGCAAAAACCATAACCAGTTAAATTGACTAGACAAACTTCCACCATGGAAAAAATGCTGATACTCAGAGGAACTCATTGTTTTTAAATACTACTAGTTAACGAACTGGTACTGTACCCTCACTAACGGTTGATCCCAATATTTTGTCTATCTGTTATAATATGTGCTTTCTAGAGATAGAAATTTAACATTAGTCCCATACATGTTATGTCAATCTCCTATCTTTAGTAATCAAAACAACAGATTCATAGAATATTGGAAGAGCTTCTGGAAGAGCATATAGAAGGTGAAACACACTGTGCAAATTATTTACATTAGTGTAAATATTAGTTTACAAAGTGCTTCTACAACATCCATCACTACATAACAATATGCTTCATACATAGCTAGGTAGAAACAGACTAAGTGTGAATAAGCAACAAGATTAGCATTTCTTTAAATGAAATGTTTGGCCCAAGCTTGGTACATTATTTCATACCATTGACACTGTCCACTCCCAATATTCTATCTCCCTATTACCAAAGATAAAATTTAGATATAAGCCCCAAACAACTCATATTAAATTCCTATCTCTGGGAAGCAAAAGTGAGACAGTGAGACTTAAAATATAGGGATTGGAACGTCTGACAGACCACAAAAATCAGTTTGTTTTAAAATTAGGGTTCTTCTAATGTAAAGTAGTATGAGACCTATGCAATTCAGCAGAGGACCCTCTAGCTTGTGCCATCATATTCTCAATCCTATTCGTAGTCTCCCTAACCATAGAGAATTCAGACAAGTCCGGTAGGTCAAGAACAATATGAGCAGAGAGACGTTTGTAAACAGAATTAGAATCTTTTTTATTTCTCCTAGCTTCCTCATATTTTAATTGTTGCTTTAAAAATATTGATTGCTTCAGCATTTCTTGGATGTTCTTAAAACTGGTTGCGGCACCGTCCATTGATTTTACCGCACTGGAATAGAAAAAAATAATTTCATTAAAAACTTGTTTATCACAGGTGTAAAGATAGTACTATAATTAATAATATTTAGAGATGAGTCCATGATAGTTATTTATATGTTTACTTCTCAATTCTTTAAGCTGTAACTTTAACAGTAAAACTAACTTAATTAACTGCTTTTTACTTGCCTTTTTACCATGTACTGTAAAGTACATAAGAAATTGTGTGTATAATATTTCTTAGTGTCGTAAATTGGACATAAAACTTTTTTGTTTTTTTTTTTTGTAGGCACTTCAGTAACTAAAGTACTACTAACAAGACTTGATGTTAACACATTCATGTAATAAAGTCAACTTTTCGTCTCTACATTCTGGCGTCCATGTTTTACTATTTACTAAGTTAATTAGGATACATATCAAATACCTGAGAGCATATTCCACGTCATAGCACCTTCCTTGCAGTTCGTGCTGTAATTTGGTAACTTCGACTCGTCTCTCAACCATGGGAGGCAAAGCTTTTCTTACGTGTTCCTGTAGTCTATACAAAGCCAATGAAGGCTCATTTGCCACTATATGCATGTTCTCCGATATCCGCTCTGCAGCTAAAATAAATAAAAAATAGAATAAATATCAAATAATATATTTATTTAAAAAAAAACACGGGTTAAGAGTGAACAAACCTTTTTTAGATTTCGATTCTAATTCACTGTCTCCTTGGTACACAAAAGCCATGTTTTAAAGCTTCTAAAACTACGATACTATATACTAAAATTTGTCTAAATTGTAATTATCTCTCAATTGCAATTAAATAAGCAATTTTAATATCACAATCATTTCATTTTTCTTGTTTATTTTGACTCGCCCGAATGCAGAAGGGAATTAAGAATGACATTTTGTCAATTCTGTCAATTCCAGTATTATATGTATTATCTATGGTCAATTCTCTAAAGAAAGGCCTGTCTGCATCGTCTCCATAGTGATTTTTCAAAGCCCGCTTGGCATCAAAATTACCAATTTTTCCAGATATTTTTCTAATGCCATGTGGGTTGCTTTTATGAAATGAAGTCATGTGGAAAAATCGCGTGCAGAAAATATTCCATTACGTGCACGGGTCTTTGAAGTTTCCGAACGAATATAATGTTGCAAGCATCATCTTACATTTTCTACTACTTTTAGTTTATGTTTGACCCACACATGTAACAAATCCATAATTCACCACTGCTAAAACGTCAAGAAATATAGAAGAAGCCCAAAATAATCATCTTTCTGGAAAAAAATAAAAAAACTGTGGTATGACTTTGTTCTGAAAAAAATGACCGATTGAAAATATTGTGTCAGTCAACCTGTCTCGAGTCACGTATGAACGCTGCCTGTCAGTGTGTGTAGAGCGTGCAAGTGTACCAAAGTTCTTCAGTGTTAACTAGGTACCCACACACAGAAAGAACTTTAGTTTTGTCTCCTTTGTTTGACAGCTATCAAATTCTGTGTCATGCTGTCAAGTAAAAGTATCAAAGTAAATAAATTGGTGTGTTGTATTTTGTTATCATCACAGTCATAAATTATTGCTGATACTGATTATTTCAATGTTACTTAAACAATGCATTGCATTGAGTGATTTTTATAATTTCAACAAGTCCAGTTTCTGATAGATTAGAAACAAATCTTGAATTGTGGTTTTAATATTTACCGATTATTATTTTATGTAAATGTATTTATACAATCTAGATTAATTTTATTTACACTTAAATTCAGATATTTTTTTGCTATGACTTCCGAAGTGTATTATGACAGAAAGGTACGTGTTTATTTTTTATAAATAAAACTTGCAGGTAGGCTATATTTAATTTTTTCATTCTCTGTTTTGAACTTTGTAAATGTTTTCGAGTTAATTATTGACTACTCTTTTACTTTCCAGGAAAGCAAGCTGCTAAATAGCGTATTGGGGATTTTCTTAAATGTCTTTTTCCCTATAAAAATGTTGTTGAAAGTATACTCCTTGTGCATACTAATCGTAGATATTGGATGGGTAGTACTAAATGCTATTTGCGCCGTACTACAAGCTATTTACGAACTTTTTAGACCTCCACCACTGAAATCAGTTCGCCTAGAAACTGCACTGGTAAGAGAAATTTTACTAATATCTTTATCCTTTTATGAATATTTTAATAATTAAATAAAGATAGGATTGACGTAAGCGTAAGTAAGTGAATCGAAGAGGACTTTCTTGAAAATTCTTAATCACTTTGATAAATCCAAGATGATACCAAAATTGAAAATCAGGCATTAATACTGAAACTAATGTTTATGTAATAAAATGTTCCAGATTATTGGTGCAGGAAGAGGTGTGGGGCGTGAACTATCCATACAATTAGCCAATTTAGGAGCTATAGTCCTATGTGTGGACAAGAATACTGTTTCTAACGAAGAAACAGTCGATTGCATCAAGAGAAAAGGTGGTTCGGCCATTAGCTACACATGTGATATTACTAGAAGGGAAAATGTTCAAGCATTAGCTTCTCAATTGAAAAAAGATGTGGGCTTTGTCAGTATGTTGTTTTACTGCTGTGGTATTCCAAGCCCTAGGTCTCTACTCACGCAACCTCCTCAAGATATTCATGATACACTGGATCTCACACTAACATCATATTTCTGGGTTGGTAAACATTACTTAGCTTATTTAATGATTATGAAACTAAAGTTTATAAATCAACAAGAAAAGTAATTGTTGCAATTTTCAAATTGTTGAAAAGGACCTAATGGTTGCAATTTTCTTAACTATGAATGATTAGTCAAAAAATGCCTATTTTCCTATTCAATATATAATATATTTTTTTTAATTAAAATTTTAATTATTTTGCAAGTGTATTTGGTACAAATGTTTTTGTTTTTTATTTCAGCTCATAGACCTCTTCTTGCCCGAAATGAAAGCCAAGAATCATGGTCACATCGTAGCTTTAACTTCTGTGGCTGGTCTCAGCTACATCAAAGACCAAATGCCTCTAAGTGTAGCCCAGTTTGCAGTTCAGGGTCTCGCAGAATCTCTGACAGAAGACCTTAGAGTGAACAAAATTGATGGCGTTCATGTCACACTAACACATATCTATCCTTTCATTGTCAACGATGAAAGTGCTGATATAAGATTGAGGTTAGTATATCTTTCGAAATTAATTAGTCATTTGCGAAGCTTCAAAAACTTATCTATCAGTAAATTTGCTTAATAGATATGACAAAAAGATAATGTGATAGAAACAAGCAGATGCATGACTAGGTAACTACAGATTTTACTGATGCTAGGCTAAACCGTTACTAAACTTTATGTTTTCAGGATACCAAGTTACTTTGGCACCATAACTCCCAAGAAAGCAGCTACTTCTATCCTCGAGAGTGTTCGTCGGAATTACTTTGAAGCTTCAGTACCAAAGCACCTACTATATCTCGGTCACCTCTTGCGTATCTTGCCACGAAAGGCAACAGTCCTTATCAGGGATCTTTTAGACACCGGAGTGGACTTTGCATGACAGATTTCGTAATTCCTATTCTTATCTTAGCGGCTTATGCTCGCAGTGATAATGTATCGATTAAAGCCATTATGAATAATTAGTTTCATAAGTTTGGTAGGTATGTAACCTTGGCATTCGAAGATTTTATTCTCGAATGAATACCTTAGTGTTTCAATAAGCCAAACTCTGGTCTACTTGGCGTGAATGTCTGTGAAGTTAGATAGGAAAAATCTAGCAACTTACTGATGCAATATAAATATGGTAGATACTTAGTCAGTATCATAATAATCATCAGGCATTCAGCCTTTATTATCCGGGGTTGACGCATGTTTTCTTCTTCCATAATATTCTTTCTACCCGTATCGTCTTTCACACCGTCATCTCTTCCTTTGTTTTGTCGTCTTTCTTCTTTCCACTCTCTTCAATCTATCGATCCTTAAGTTCAAGGTTCTTTTGTTTATATTTTCATATAAATAAATATTTATTGGAACAAACCTCATACCTACTACAAATTGGTTGTATTCAAAAATATCTACAGGAGTTAGAAACTTGCTATTGATGCTTAAAGAGTTCGAATTAACGCGTCACCCGGTCACGTAGCAATTGTTCCTGGAAGTACACATGTGTGATAATGAAGATGATGATATGAAATCGGTTATTGCAAAAAAGTCAACAGTGCATTTAGGTGGCATTTCAATTTAATGTAGGTATCAGTATCATGTTACTTTTATATTCAATTTTGTCGAAATTGCAGCAGTATTTTAATCTACCTACAATAATAACTTAATGCATTCGTATTTTAGTAGTTTTATGCAATTAAATCGAAAAAGACTGCATAAAAGCATTTTGCTCAATACCTGTCAATTGAAATCAGTCACAAAATTAATTATATGTGTTTTTACTCATTGAAAAATATTGTTCCTATGCCATTGAAAATGTCTAGATGTAAGCTTAGGTATTGTAAAATAAAATTTGATTATAATATTGAGAAATTAATAGCCATAAGTAATTTTATTTTGTTAGTAGTTTTATACATTCGATTAAATTAAGTATGATAGAATTTGTAAAATTGTAATTTTATAAAGTATATTGACATGCATATGATAATATTCATATACATGGAATTTTTATCCAGCGCATAGTTCTCAGAATGGAATAAATGAATTTATTTTTTAAACATTTTTGTTTATTAATTTTGTAAAATCCCAAACACTTCCACACACATAATTTCACATAAAATGGCTCATAACTTTTACTTTGTATCAGTAATAGCTGGGTATTATAAGATAGTGATAAAAATACCTGATAACAAAACGATCCCGGAATTCTTTCTTGTTAGGGAATTTAAAACATTTTGTGGTGTTGTTAGCACATTAAAAATACTAAATACTACCAATTTTTTAATAGCAACACAAACACCTGATGTCATCAGACTATTTGCATTGTGGCGCCATCTTAAACATTTTTCGTTTTCGCAACTTGTTTCTGTAATTTGCGTATGTTAAAAACAAAATAAAATCGGCAATTAAAATTGTGCTTTGTGCTGTTGTTTTTGTGTGGAACTTGATAACGTTTACAGACTGTCGAATAAAAGTAAAATAAGACTGCGGTGTGGCGACACATCGTTAGGTAAGTTGATCATTGCTTGAATTCTATCGTAGACTGACACCAACAGCCGATCGATATTAGAAAACTTATGTATTATTGGTTTAATCGGTCACGATTCGGTAATATTTCATTAGCTTTATGTATTACCTATACAATTACATTGTTAAAAGGTAATGCCCCATTTATTGTTGGCGCTGGAGGGGCAACTTTCTAAAAGGCTACATTACGCAAAATAGGCTTTGCGAACCTAAAATATATTCTAATAAGAAAAATGCTTTTCGGAGACTAGTGTTACTATGTGATTGTAATACAGTGCTGTTACTGTGAGGTAGTAAACGGCAGAGTAAAGTTTTTTAATGTAGGTATTTATTTTATTCTTTTTTGTATTGCCTTATGTTGCTAAGTAATATTGGCATGTCAATTTCAATATCAATCTAATAAAAATAGGTGTTTGCAGTATACGGTGCAAGCAAATAATTTACTATTGAATTGATTATTGTTATTGGTTAGTTTTTTCATTAATCAATTTCTTTCTTTATTTAATTTAATTTTTAATTCAATGAATTTAAGAAGCATCTGGACAACCTAATTAGCTTGTTAAGTTATTATTAAAACTCTTTTGTATAATTTGACACCCCACACATTACACATACAGTGGCTGAGAAATAATTACACCTGCGTTTGGAATATTACGTTCCAGAGTAATTTTCATACTATAGAGATTTGATACTAACATAGCTTTATAAGTCTGAATGTATAATACTGGTTGGTTGTTAAATACCATATTAGTACATAGTATTAAATTGAAACAGATACACATTAATTAGGTGTTGACTTATTAGCTATCCATGCTTATTTCAGTAGTGTAAGAATAAAAAAATAAATTGTAGTACCACTAGGACATAATACTGTATTTTGACCTTTTGACCTTTGCTTAAAGTCCAGCAAATAAAAACATTAGTATGCAGATACAAGTATGCATTGTATTTTTTGTTGATAACTATTTAACTATGCATCACCTTGAAAGTAAATAATATTTTGGTGTTCATGTTCAATGAAATACTTTTTTATTTGAATACTTTTCGTTGTTGAATTCTGGGGTTTTATTTCTGTTTTGTGCTACTTAGCAACTTTTGTTCACTGATTAATTTATAGATAGCGGTATTAGTCGCCTTTCAAATCATCTAGGTTCTATGAGCCAAAAGACTGAAGCCACGAGCCACGGAAAAGAACCATAAATCACCTTAGACATGGTTCCTATAAAAAGTTAACAGATGGTTTTAACTCAAGCATCATATAATCGAAACCTACTTTGTTACATAAAAGTTAAATAATCTGTGCTACTGCAACATTTCAATTTGTTGGAAATTATGTACAGATATTTTACTTATGATTATAATTTAAAAAATCTATTCAAATTGTAGTTAGTGGCTCTTCATGACCCATTAGAAACAAGCTGGACAAATATATTAATACTTACAAAATTTGTGTTCCAGTCCTTGATATCATCTATCTGGTCTATTAGAAACAATTGTATTTTGATAATGAGCACTATTCAATACACAATTAATCTTTTGTTTTTACATAATGTAGGTAATGTAAGAATTATAAACCTATGTATAGTTCCATATAAAATGTTCCTCTCTGGGCTGAGTCTGTTGAGGGCTGGTTAAGCCAAGCGCAAAATGCCAATACATATACATAAAGAAAACTTCGTTAAACGATAACACTAAACTTTTTTAGGAAAAGGCAAACTAGTGATGAGCTTTTGCACATTTTTAAATTATCCTACATACTTTTTAAGAAGGACTGAAATTATCGTTACGAGAACAGAGCGCTCATTTCTCTGTAATCGAACGTAAACATTAAATTGATAGCGAAACATAATGACGTTTATCGTCGTCTGAATGTCGTAATTTTTTGGCGCACTCATTTCGGCTTTTTTGATTAATTGCTCCCTAATGACACAAAGCATTAGGAGCTGGTAATTTATTGTTAATTTCATCGCTAGCCGTGGATTTGATCTTAGTTATCGAAAAAATGAATAATCGACCAAATTATGCGTGAATTCGATATTATTCGTATTCCATTTGTCATCTACAAACCTTGCGTTATAATCGTCGATTTAAATTAAGACCGATATTATTATATTTTTATTGAAACGTTTATCACCAGAGAGGGAAAGTGAATAAAATGAACTGTTTGTTAATCTCCATTATCATCTAGATTGATCGATTCAAAGGATCTTCAATATACCTAATAGACTATTGAATGAAGTTCAAAACCGATTTTAATGTTGCTTTTCTCCAGTTGGTAACAACATACCTAATCGAATAATATTACCAGTTAATTACTTGAACCTAATTGAGTTACATGAATTTGCGTAGCTCCCAGGCTTTAATAACTGTAATATGTACATTGAACATAGATCAAGCACACTTAAAATGAGATTGTATTTCAACAGTATCGATTACGACAGATTCTTGGAGATCGTGCTAGAATACGAGTAAAAAACATCATAAATTGACTACATACACACTCAAATCCTATAAAACTTCAATGCTCTTACCACGAAAAGCTTTAGCGGCATAGGTCGATACACTTATTGCATTACCGAGACATGTTCCCCCAAAGAACACGTGGAGAGCATTTCACCACCGACTTCAAGGCCGCAGTATCAAAGTCACTTCGTACAAAGCCCGTCATTAAAATTCTTTTCACGTCGTTTCGGTGTAATTTGCTAGGATGTGCGGACGCAGCCCCGTCAGTCCCTTGGCCCCCAATCCGGCCCTTTGCAGCCGTATGTTACTGTATTGTGGCCAATATACATTCTGTCCCGGTTTAAATTGGATCTTAAGTGGGAATGTTTATGTTTTTAATTAAATTAATTGATTAAACGGACGATGGGTTCAGATGCGTTTCGTGAGAATTGTTTGATAATTGGTTAATTTTGTTGTGTGTAGATATGAATCAGCTCGGTTCGTTGAGTTGCTGATTTTAGGTATTTCATTAATTAAGAGAAAAGCATGATTGAAGTCTGTTTTCCATTTCCCTGGGTACATCTGTACACTAGATTAAGCTAAAAAGGTTCAATGTGCGCAGGTGTTTGCCCGCCAAGATCGTTTTCCAAACTGCGGTTTTTCCACAGTTAAATTTGAATAAGCCATTATTCTAACCCGACTCTTATTGGACGGTAGCTTTCTTTACTGTAAATCCACTTTTACAAGTTTTCTGGATCCGTTCAGGGTATTCATTTATTGAGTTTCTACCCGACGAGCGAGAACAAACCCTTTGTTTGTTTTAATTATCATCTTGTGAGGAATACTTTAGACTTTATTTGAGCAGTGCTGCTTTCATAGCGTTTCAACGTGAACTAGGCAAGTATTTTACAGATGAGATTTTAGTTTGTACAAACATCATTATTATTTTTGTAAGATTGAAATTAAAATATTCCTGCATGGTAAAAACTCCATTAGGTACTTCATTATTCCTGGTAAGCATGTATTTGAAAAGTATTTTTTACATTAAAATGTATAGTTGTCTGTTCTAACAATTTAAACTCATCAACTTTTTGAGTAACGATAAAAACAAGAGCATAATTAAAAAATCTACCGTCCATTTATCACAAGAACCAACAGCAGCGGGAAACCATTTGTCGTTGGCCTAGCTACATCGTAACTGAGAGCTCAGATTGTGATCGAGTTTCAGGAGTAAGCCAGCCAAGCTTAGCTGTAATAATTGTGTTTATCACAAACAGAATTCACTAGCACTATGACGTTGCCTGTAATTTTAGTACTAGGAAACAATACTTTGATAGTTCACTTGGAAATGTGATGAAAGAGAATATCGTATGCCTTTTCTGCAATCCAATATCATCAACAAAATGATTGAAAGCACGTTCTCAAAGTGAAGTTTTTAATTTAGTATCCAAGCGTGAAATATAGAGCAGCACATTAAAGCTGAACTGACCTGGATCACGGAGGACATTGTTTTATCTGTGGAACGCACAGTGCTGCTGTAATTAAAACCTCGGCTTAGTCTGTGGCCCACTCATCAAGCGAGTAAATAAACGTGGACACTATTAGTGGGCGCTGGATTTACTTTGCCTCTTTAACTATTAATGGAGTAATCTCACTGAAATTATATCTTCTCGAAATTTAATTATGTTTGATGTAAACTCTGGAGTAATTTGAGAAGTATGAAAGGCTTCTTAATTTTGTCAACTGTAATTTTTTGCAGAAATTACTAAGAAACATGGTTAATTTGTTTAAGTTTCTACGTCTTTACCCCCGAGTTCTTACCATATGGAATTTATTTATGCTGTAATATACCTAGGTTTCAATTAGTTAAAAGTTCTTTGTTGTCATATTATGTAATCAACATTGCCGACTTAGATCATACAAGCCAAAGGAAAATGAATATTGTTTCATCACATATGCTTACAAAGAGGAAAATAGTTTTTCTCCCTTTGAAAATGTTTGCTGTGAATACGAAATTATAGGTACCTACCTACCAGCCATCTCAAGGTTTTGCTCATGCTGTTTTCTTCGATAGGAATCTAAACGATTGTACTTTTAGGTAGTGCACAGCAACTTCCTCACAATGGAATTCTTGTCAGAGTAAAAGTTCAGCTTGCAAGCAGTTAGAAAAAGGAGGCTTTTTCCTGCGAAGAAAAGAAGCATTTCAGCAAGCAAGACCTATTTAGTTGCTTCGACGTTTCTTTTCAATTGATTCTTGTGATGTTTTTCCAGTACTTACCTGTCTGATTATGTAGTACCTACGTCGTATTGTCAGAAAATACATAATGTATTTCATACTAGCTTACAAGTAAATATACCTATTTCTTAGATATTATTTACAAACTAAAAGTATTCAGTATACATTCTATTTAATCGATGACTTTCAAAGAAAATATCTACTTTATAAATAGGGCAGCTTATTTCTTATCCTCTCAAACTCAATAGATAGCCGCGATTGACTGTATAATCAAGTTAATAAACTAACAATTTTGTGTTTATAAAAATTCCTCCATTGTTCCTTCGTCCCCCTTTGAAGTTTTCTTTTGTAATAGATACAAAGTGTTTCTAATTCAGACGCCATGAGCTGGAAGATTGTTCATTTGATTAATTTTCAGCCTTCGCGGAGGGTGTTGCGTCGGCATTTTATTTTGTGTCAAAGCTATTTCATTCTGTATAGACGTACGTAGGCTATGTTAAAAGAAGGCGTAGGCCACATAACGGTTTCGGATGTGATTGAACGTTGTTGCAGAAGTTGGTTATTAGGTTCTCAAAAGTTATGATAGTAATTTAAAGAGATGATGATTACATTTTTTATGTAGCTGTTAATGCGCATGATTGGCAGCTTATTGATGGCAAATAACAGTTCTCCAATCACCATTCAGCTCACACAAGATTGTCAAGAATCCGTCTCTAAATATCCTTATATTCCGTAGCGATTTATTTTCACGAATCGTACCTTTATGTCCGTCTGAGTGAAATTGAAAACCTTTTATAATATGTAACAGGCTCTGGTATGTTCGATTACGTAAAGCCCCGAGCGGCCAGCGCTTCAAGGCCGTGAATTCCGAAAGAGAAAATTACAGTACAGGTTTCGGTGTTAAGAAAAATAAACATTTCAAAATACCACACCACAGCCCCTTGTAATCTTTTACTCATAAATTAATTAAGTTTACTCATAATATTAGGTACCTGAATTCTTCATCTCCCGCAGCGTACTGTGAATTTAATCCAAGATTTTCGTAATTTATTAGTCCGGTAAATTAAGAATTTTAGGTAGAAACGGTGCTAGTTAATCGTCTTCGTTAAGGTACTAACGAACAAAGAAAACAGCTAAATAGCTTTTAATGTAGTAAGGTAACAAACACTATGATTACAGACTGGTGTCAGTCTCGTTTATCGTGCATTATTAATGAGAGCTGTCAGTGGCAGGCGCAGGCGGGCGTGGACGTGGACACTGTAGAACTGTTGACGTCACGTGCAGCCTAATGAAGTGAGCAACCACAAACTATACCATGACTGCCGAAAACGGAGCCCCACAAAGTTTTATTATGCAACTTTAATTACGGCCACATGACTCGCAGAACCAGAGAATAGCTCCACATAAGGGAGGAGTTACCAGCTTGTCTACGTAACCTGTCTGTCATGCAAACCTTTGTTGGAACCCTTAGAACAATACGAGCCTCTCACGTACTCCACATAATAGTGTTCGATCGTTTGTTTGGAATATTCTGTGCTTCTGACCCACGTAATCTCCACGTCCCAATTTGCAGGCCTCACGGTTAACGTGCCACAGTAATAAATTGTTTTGGGAAACATCCCCAAGATTAATAGTTGTGAAGCTCTTGACGCGTGCTAAGTGAAAGCCGCTTTTAAGTTCTCTGCTAAATTAAACGGAAGTTTTCGACGGTCATTGTGCAAAAGCAATTTTTATTGGAGATTTATTTTGGCGAACTGCCCCAGTTTGTTTGTTGGACTGGATTTTAGTCGCAAACTAAGTAATTTACGGATTTAATTACATTTCGGGTGAAGGTACAATTTTAAGTCCCTTTGTGCGAACCAAAACACATACTTTGAAGAGATTTTATTTTTCTCATTTCGAGTTTCTTTAAAACTGTTATTAATGGTTGGATGTTATCTTGGCGTCTTGCGCTTACAGTCGTTATATTTCTTATGTAGTATCTGAATTCATTGTAATGTCGTTTGAACCGCAGCAGAAATTACTCGGGCCACGCTGTAATGACGTTAAAAGCTTTTATGTTTTCCGGACAACGGCTTCTGAACGGAACTCTTCGCATAAATTACGTTGCTCGCAGTCTTGCGTACGATAAGTGGGTTGTGTAGATGAAACATGTTAATGATAAAACTGTTCGCGACGCAATTTACATGCCTACTGAACATTGAAGCCGTTTTGCTTAAAAAATGCTGCCCCTTTGTGCTATGAAAGTCAACCAAATCAACATTTTTGCTTTGAAAATACGGTAGGTGTGTCGTTCTATTCAGATCAAATGTCTTTCTGTTTTTCCAAACCCAACGGCAGGCAATACTTTGGCGACGGAAAAAAACCATTGATGAGCTTCAAAAGCTACAATCTGTGGGATACTGCAAATTGGGAACAGATCACGATGAAAAATCTTTTGAAAAAATGTCCTTTCTGTGCGATAGATCATGCTTTTACGGAGATGATTACAAAAATGAAATAAAAAACAAGCTTTTTTATACTCATATCGTGGTATCGGCAAACAAGTGTAGCACATCTGACCTGAAACCAAACTATTCGAGCAACATGCTAGCTCCCACATTGTTCACGTAGTCCACAACTTTTTCCCAACTTATATCGCTTACCCGCCATATTTCTCCGCAGTCTAGAATTCTAGATGCTTCTATCTCAGACATATAATTTCAAAATAATTTACAACTTTAATAAAATAAGTTTTCTCTCGCTGTTTCTGCGTATTATTTACTTAGATCTCGGGGGAAGATAATTTGGACTAACTCTTCTAGACTATTTCGAATAACGAGTAATAAAAAGTAAATATTTAGAAATAAGAAAGGCGGTGCTAAGAGCTTCTTTATAATAAATACTCTAAATAAACCTGAACCTCCAAAAAGATGGAGATAAGCAAAATTTAAGACGCGAATAGGTAAGTATGGGAAGTGGGAAGGCGTAGGCGTAAGCGGCATTTTTGAAGTTAGTCATTTACTATAGCATCCAAATGTTATTGTATTGTATATTAATTCATATTTAAACTTAAAGTTTTCTACGTGTATCGGATGTAGGTTAAATATTTATGTCTGTATACAATAAACTCTTACCTAAGCCTATAAAAAGGTTAATACCAATGTGACCATATTTTACGATTATCTTCATCCGCAAACGATTGCTATTTCCATACCGTAAATCCTTATTATAAGCCTCGTTGTAAACGTTTAAAGAAATGGATAACAAGTACATAAGTGCTGGCTAGCGTATAAAACCCTCAGCTTCGGAAAAGGCGCATTAAAAAGCTTTAGCGTCAACAAGCGTGTTCCGGGCAAACTTCCTATTAAATTTTATTACAAAAAGTAAGTACTTCAAGCTCACGAGTAATCGATTTTCACTCATTTAAAATCAATTCACACCTTTCATCACCCTTAAATACAAATTAAAAATGAAATATTTCAGCCATTAGGAAAAGGTTACTTGAATGCCAAAGATATTAATTAAAAAAACCCTTCAGATACTTTTCAAATATAATCTGAGGTATTTCAACTCATTTGGGTGGACAGCTGCTAACGAACCCAACTTTTGATAGGATTTACGTCAAGGCTTATTGAAGTTAAAAAACTATTTTTAGTTGTAACCTTGGATGATGAGTCCTTTTACGTGGACTGTAAAATTTTGTAGATGTGTTGTGCTAAAAAGCCTTCTTAGTATACAGAACTTCGTTTTTATCGTTCTCAAGATTACCATCATGGAGTAGCATAAATCTTCTCCAAATGGCAAAAAAATACATTTAGAATGATTATCATACAAACAATATCAAAAACGTATCATATTATTTCGATTACAAAATGCCACGATATATTATTCAGTATCCTTATTTGCATGAGTACAGCATCAAACAAATGTCTTGTTTATTAACGTGAACACGACCCGAATATTGAGCGTTTCGCGTACGAATTTACATTCATAGGGATGTGATCACGTACCTATCTCATGTAAGAACCTAATGGCTAGAACATTGTTTCTCTCGGAGGAAATCTACTGACGGCTCAGTCGTTAGCGTTGCTACAGTCTTATTACGAAGGCGATAAGGTGTAATTTATGCTTTGATGACATCCTCGGTGATGAAGTGGTGCTAGATTTGTATGGTACCTAAATTGAGTAGGTAATGTTTCAATTTGCATTAAACTGTGTTGGTTCAAACTGAGTGTAGGTGTAGACAGTTTATGAGCGAGACTGAAGGGAGACTAATTATTTTAAACAAATTACATTTAGGTAACATGGAAAGATGTGAATGCTGAAACATTTTTTGTTTTAAAATAAATTCTTATGTCATTAACTTCTATTTACCGTAGTGTATCAAGCACCTGAATAGCCAACTCAATCAATAGACTCCATAAAGCTTTTTTACCTCTCAGCAATTATACGCTCCCTTCGGTTCCCGTCACTTACAGTGCCTCACCAAGAGCTTAGTTCTCAAGACATATCAGAGTGTAACTAAACAACGCATTAGATAAGTACATACGGTGTAACTGACAGCCGACATGAGCACCCATTTTCTAAGATACTTTACCAAATGAGTGCGAGGAACTTAACAGTTTTGTTTGCCTCGTCATCTGTGACATTGGACGAATTCTGTAGTTATCTCCCACAGTGAAGTATCGCGTTGAGAATTCCTTAAGGTTAATGTCTAATATTTTCCGGATGCGGGACTTTACAAGCGCGAACTTTATGATATCTTTGGTGCTTATAATAAACGTTGATACCTTACTATTGTACTGTAGGTACGCTATAAAATGTCTTGTTTTAATGTGAAATAGTTTCTAAAGACTACATTTTCCTAGAAATACCTTGTGTTATCTAACAAAACTTAGTTTAAAGCTCATACCTAGAATTGCTTTCTGTACTTTCTTTTTTTATCATTGGCCTTTACCTCTGGTAAATCTTGAGGCTTGATTTAATTAAGTAACTAGTCGGAATTTATATCTTAGACTTTTGATCAACTACAATCTTGCATTGGTGACTTTAGTACTATTTAATAACTCATTTTCGTCTCCACAGATACTAGGCCACCCGTATTTGTGGTTTTATAGTCCTGCCATGAATATCTAGGTCGGCATCAATTTCGCGAATCGCATTGAGTCCAGTCAGTGCCGACAAATTGAATAAAAATGAAACTGTACGATGCGTGTTACTCTGGTCATAAATCATTTCGCTCTCAGTTTTTGTTGAACACGCAATAAACTGACTAGATATCATTATTTTCATTGGAAAGCCGTTCTATCACTTCTCTGTTTTTATCTACAGTATATCTCGTAAGGCTTGTTAGATGATTAAACCTGCAGCTTACTCGATAACAAGAAGATCTACATTCTAGCTATTTTTCAATGACTTTCATGAATATATTATAGGTATTGCATATGTATCTAAAACTTCTAAGACTCGTGTTCCACCATTCAATTACTCCTCATATCACTCGTTTTCAAGTAATAGAGTTAGACGAATACCTATGTTAAGAACGAATATTAAATTTAATTTAGCAAGAGTATCAACTGTCATTGTGCCTGACGCCCTCTAGACAACCGCAATGTTAAAATGTAGGTAATATAAACTTGTAATGGCACGTGGTCGTGAATTTCGGGTTGTTCGACGTAGACAATATGAGAATTTTGATTCAAACCTATTGTTTACTTTATGTACGTCTGTTCACTGTTCCCTCTTAATTACTAAACGTATATTCAAGTCGAAGTTTTCGTAGAATTCTTCAAAAGTATTCATTTCCTTTAAAATGTTATCAAGAACTCCAATAATTCACTTCTCGCGTTAACCCTGTCATAATTTCTGTTAAAGTGCCAATAATATTTGCAATATTGGATTATGTAAATGCAAATAGTCGCAAACTTAAACTAAGTGAACCTTACTCAATAAATTTTGCGGAAGGACAGAAACTAGGGGGTATGATAGATGGGCATTTAAACAAATACATTTTTCCCCTCGAAGGGCTAGGGCGGGTTATTCCTCTCATTTCGACCGCCTAACTCGTATTAATCATTCTTTCTTGAGTGCAAAAGCCTGTCGTCCGTAAGTGAGTTAGGTGAGTAAGAACAGCAAGCACTCACTATGTTAGCTTTGAATCTAATATAGATAACGTAGGTGCAAACTTATCTATATGAAGTTCATTTGCAATTTCGTGATTGGAGTCGAGAGGGTTAAGTCTTCCACATCGGCATTATACAGCCAAGTATGCAAAATTTTGACTGTAAATTCTAGACTATCTTTCCTTTTCAATTAGAAACGTCAATTTTAATTTATGAAAAGGTTTTATACTGGTGTTAGATCAATGGTGGTAGCTGTATTTACGACCTGACCGCGTTAATCAACCAATGTGATCGCTATTCCATTCAGGAACCAGTTGACCATCAATTGCACACGGCTTTCACAGACCCAACAATCGTCAATGGTATTAATCCTCGATTCCCAGTTCAATAATCGAATACAGCTTTTGCTAAACATCGATTTAGTTCTGCACAGCGCTTTGCATCTGACACCGCACGCTATACGAAGATTTACTGAATACATTGAATGCCTCCCCGTCTCTATTGTGTCGCGACTTCGTAGGTCATTTCGTTCTCATTTTATTCGATAAACTGCGAAGTATTTGAATCGAATTCGCGATTCAATCGTTCGCGAATAATTTTTGAATGTAACGGAACGTTCAGTTGATTGATGACGCTCGCCATATTGAAACTGTGTTACCAACAAAATAATACTTAAATGAATTTAAATGTAACTACTTACCGCAATTGGAATAAGTATATAGCAAAATTGGTTAATAGATATAATGTTGTATCAATTTACATAGTTAACCAACAGGTAGAAACTCTAACAAGTATCTCATTGCTTATAAAGTGCGATAAGTTGTGCACTCAAACTCCATCTAGCCATTAAATTAATATTGAAACCCATAAAACTTGATAGCGGAACTGCTTGCATGTAATAAATAAACTGCTTCGTGCCTGCTACATGGGTACCTACTGAGATAGGTGATTTGATCAGACAGGTTACAGAGGAGAAACTGTTCATGGTCCATTTGCTGGAAATAGGACGGCATCGCCTCCTCTGCCCAATTTGTCAAGGGAGACGCACTTACGCCGCTATACCAAACCTGAGTAATTGAAATGTTTTATTGATTTCAGTGCTGTATTCTCTAACCTTGTTTATTAGCTAACAGGCCAGTAAGATTTTTATTATTCTCATGATTCATTCATTGTAATAGAATCTACTTTCTCGCATACGTATAGGCGTATCTACCTCTAGAGTGTGAAGACGATCTCATAATGTTAAATTACAGTCAGTTCAATATTGTTCTCTTGCAATGTATTCAATATTCATTGGCTATAAAACCTTGTGTTGCTCTATAATGTCATTATTAACATCGTCGGTTTGTTTATCATGTTTGTATTCTGTCCTAACAGCGGTTCTTGCGTACTTTATTATTATTGTTACTGATATTACATGTTCCGCTTCGTACACCAAATTGTTAATTTGTTAAATTGCAAGGAACTTGATACATTGTGTAGAAGGCTTTTCATTATCAGTTTTGGGTACATAAGATGGTTGATCCGTTCTCATTAGTACGTAAATGATGAGACGGGTAATGTAGCTTAATGATTTCCTTTAGGGTATTCCGTAAAGCTACTGGGAATCTGGTTCTTACCTGGATGAGGGTCTTAAAGTTTGCTACGTCTTTTATTCACGTGTTACCAGAATTGATTTGATACTTGCCTTTGTCTATTTGTATAATCCTGAAATAAATAGATATCGAAAATTAAGCTGTGATGTATTGATTTTCTGCCACTTACCACATATTAACACCCCACTCATCGCCTATTATGAGCTGAGTCAAAACAATTTAAACGCAACTCGTCCACAACAAATCTCGATTTACTCACGAAGTCGGAACAATATTTCACGGTGAACTTCTCAGCAAGTAACGTATTACCTTCACTTACCAACTTTACTAGAAATTAAAGAGCACATTGTTTACTGAAACTGTTCCTGCTTAGTTAGCGAAGAGTTTGCGGACTAGTAAAATGTATGGAGTCGCTAGACTAGGATAAGTTGTTCTGGAACTTTCCACGGTGCGGTGATGAAAAAAGAAATTAAAGCGGCTTAGTAAAGTGTAAAAGAGTTGTAGCCGAGCTAACGAGTGAATAATGAGTGGGTTGTGCGGTAGCTACCGGGCTTTTAACACTGTGCTGCTGTCAGTATGCATCTAATCTTTCTTTTAAAAGAATATTTTGTTGGACCTTTGTGAGGACTGTGATGTGGTATTAATGGTTATATTAAAACGTGTTTATTCAAGAGATTTGTAGATATATCGACAGTTTAGTTTAATTAAAGCATCGTTAAAGCTTATTGCATAAAAATACCCATTACTTATACCGTCCCTAACGCCTTAATCCCTTATTAAATACATCGTCATAATCTTCTCCGTACGCAACATTTATTTTCCCTCTATAAAATTCAAATAAAAAAATTCCTGTTTTTAAAATTAGGTAGAAAATTCAAGAAGGTAATTTATTTTTATAGCTATGACCTGCAATAACGGGATTTAAAGCAATTTGGCTCGACGACGATACAAATTGCAATTATTATGGAGCGGTAGATAATTGCCCATTACTTTAGTGATTTTCATCCCATTTCCATGTATTTTGGAGAATGAAAATTCTATCTAAATTGGTGTGGTGAGTGATCGTCGCAACTTTTAGGCACCATGTATCACCATGGAAAATTAGTTTACTCTTTCATCCTTATGCCTTTATGCGTTTAAAATCGGCAATGTTTTATGGAAACAACAGAGAAACTATGCTGGAAAACTAAAGTATCTAGCAAGCTTGTCTTTACCTTTGTAAGTAAGAATTCCTGGTTCAAAGACAAAATTATTGGCTAACCAAACAAGAATTTCTATTCGACTGACCAGTCTTAGTGATCCTAGCCTGCTTTACCTGAATTGTATTAGGGATACTTCGTAATGCTATACAATCCGGTTGATTGAATTTTTTCTTGTTACAAAACAACTGTTTGTTCTCAGATGACACTATGTACCAAAAAAGTTGACCCTAAGCTGCCTACTAAATATCTAAAATATGGGTATTATGAACTTTTACATGTTCGATATAAAATGTGCAGCCAAGCAAATATTCTCAAACACAGCTAAGTTTACTTACCAACACTTATTATTGGAAAGCGCTAATGCACATTGCGGTAATCGGAACGGGAACCGTGGGGTACAGTCAGCACAAAAAAAAGCTTGATATACTTTTTTTTAGAGATTACATAAAAATTAAGTTAGTGATAGTGTAATTCCTTTTGAGAAAATATTTAAAATTCCTTTCTTATTGTGCTTAATTGATATCATATCTGCCTAGCCTTTTCCCAACTACTTTGGGGTCGGCTTCCAGTCTAACCGGATTCAGCTAAGACCCCATGTTTCACAAGGAGCGACTCAAAAGTAATGGGAAGTTATTTAGAACACTTGAGAGGCTTTTCGAAAGCAATTTTCGAATATAGGTATTCGCGTTAAAGATGATATTGCAATTAACTAAACTGTCATTGTTTATTAGATTACCTAAATCACAGTTGAAGCACAGTTTTATCCTATCGACTGTACCAACAGCTATCGAGCTCATTGCGCGTCGATGTTGGAGCTTGTAAGCCGCTCATAACCGGAATAAAACGGCATTAACCGGCGCATTGATATTAAGTTTGTTAGCGCACCGGCTTACTGACTCCGAGCAAAACAAACACATTTGTGGGCTATCTGATAATCTCCAGCTGAATACGGAAACTTAAAGAATATTAAAACAGTTGATGTTGATGTGACGTTGACTAATTAGTGGTGTTAATTACTACGGTTATAAGCTCTATGGGCCATCACAAAGGCTCTGTGTCTTCAAAGAGGGTTGAATATGTCTAAAAATGTTCGTAACATTCTTTTATGGACGTGTGAAAGAAAAAAAAATCTGGAATATTCGTTAAATTTTATAGAAAAGTACAACCTTTTCTTTCTTTTTGTTTCCACTTCAGGCACGAAAATGTGGATCCAAACAAAAGGAATTCTCGAATTACACGGAAAGCCCGCCAAAAACGTAATAAACTTAGCTGAAAGTTGTTCGTAATCAGGTTTACGTGTAATAAAAGTTAGTTCACATTTACACATTGCATTCCTGTGGCATAAGTAGTGTGCAAGGGTTTACGGGAGCTTTACCGCGCTCACTCTTTATACTGAAAGTACTGCAGTTATAAAACGGTTTAAAACCGCTCACGCGGGAATTTATTCATACTGTGAAGATACCGGAGATTACACAGCTATGAGGAGGCTTTTAAACGAATTACGATGCATGTATGGAGTTATTCACATGTTAAACGAGTCTTAATGGGATGTTTTGCATTGCACAAATACTGTTAGTCTCTGCTTAGAATTGTATTTCTCATATTCATGTTACCGTTCGTTTTTGTATGAACGTAGACGGAGTAGGTATAGACCGATAGTTTTTACTCAAAGAACAACCCATTCTACAACAGTATTAATGTCAAACTACATTAACATTGGTCTGTGACCTTATCCATCTACGCCTGGAAGCTAGCATCGAAAATCATAGGTTTATATTTTGAAAAGCTTTTAACACTACAATGCTACTTTCTCGGAAAGGTTACCTATACCGACCATTATACGACAGCGAAAATTGCGGGGCCCCTAGTTCGATATAAATATTAAATGATTTAAAAGCGGCGGTGAAGCACTCCGAAATAGTCGTGTAATGTCGGCGCTGTCACCTAAAACTTTGTTATGAACATTTTAAAGCAATTATCTCACGCGCTCAGACCCGTTGAAAATGTACCGACTAATTTTGAATACTCTTTTACTTACTATTTCATCATTCAAGTGTGTTGATTACTAATAAGGAATTGTGGGAATGTTGTTGAAATGGAAACTGAATGTTGAATGAATTATATTTTTGTACGTTTATTTATAATTACATACTTTGAGAAAAGTTGATACCTAAGTTAATTTAATTTTATCTAGATACTAGTACTGGCTAATTTATTCATAACGATTTTTCTTGCCAGTGTTTCATTCTGACATAATTTTGGCTTTGTTCCTATTAATATATTAAAATTTTGCGTAGTTTTTTACACGGTTCTTGTATAATTTATTGTTTTATTTCGGTACATAAATCTTCCAAACTTTTTGACGTGTCTCATCTGCAAAATACCTAATTCTTCGTTAATATTGATTGATGGGCATCTATTAAAAATAATTCAAAAAGGCCTGCTTCGTAATGAAGACATTAAGAATATCGACAGGTACTAAAAGGTGGTTATACCCAAGGAGAGAAGACGCATATGAGAAATAACGATAGTTATTCAAATACTCCCGCAATCGTCGGATAAATAGCCTTTCTGACCTTAAAGGCCGCAGAGATAGAAGCAGGACCTATGTAGCTACAACATTTTATACTACAGGTAAATAAAACGAAAGGCTACATACAGAGAACATGCAACATAAGACTTAGATAGACAGAAATATACATCACCTACGTTTTCAATAGAATATTCTCTTAGAACATACAAATCATACTGTAAAATACAGCCTTTAAAATATTGTGTTGGCAGCTAGGTGTGCCGTTTTTGTTCGTTTTAGTTCGCATATCTAAAATGGAACCAGGTCAGGGACTGGATTTGCGTTATTTCTCATGTCAACTATTTTCTATGTTTTTGGCAATAACATTGTTTTAAGTTCGTGATTTTGTATTACGGGGTCTTTGTTTTATTTTTATGGCGAAGTCCAATTTTGGTAATTCCTGAAATGGAATTGTTTTTCTTAACAATAGAATACACACATTACCCTCTGTCATGACTGTTTTGATATAATTATACGAGACCTTTCAGAGCAAGCTTTTTAAAAATAATCTCCAGGTACGTATCGGCCTGTTATTAAAAACAAAAGACTACAAATAATGAAATCCGTCTGTAAACGTAACGTATCCTAATGGAAAAAAGGATGTGACACAAAAATATTTTCTTCAACATTTTTGGTACAATTTCACGATAAATGAAAGGCGAAACGAAAGAGGGAATATCCATAGTATTTCCCACTCATCGACTTGATATTGCAGTTGTATCATTCTGCTTCAATGCACTCGATCAACTCTGAGTGAATCGATAACCGATATGAAGTCATGTAAACGTCGATCAGCCAAAAGTCACGCGCTGAAAGTTCAAAAAACAAAAAGTGCTCACAAACTGTAAAAGGCAATTGAAACGCGCTCGTTGGGAATGTAAAACGGCCCCTGTCTGCGGAATAAAGATAAAACGAAACTACAGTACCAAAGTTTTGATGTTTAAACATTGGAGTACCCACGTACCCCGAAAGGTACATCTCGTGCTTGTGTAATAGTTTTTCAGGTCGGCTGCCGGTCTGAATCAAAAAGTTATTTTTATATGTATGCTTCTTACGAAGTAAGGTTATCATCGGTATCTGAGTAGGGGTTCAAAGAAATGTTTTTCTTCCGAGCAGAAAAATGTCTTTGGTTCTGAAGATCAGGAGGCTTATGATATTTTCTATAAGCTTTCATATCACGTCGTTACGAAAAAATTAACGCCTTCTTGAAAAGCAAAATTGTTTGTAGTTAAAGCCCTACGAGGAAAACTTTCATTGCGGTCACTGTACACTAACAAATAATTCAACTCAGAATACGCGTAAATGACTATTAATGGAAGCTCTATTTTTGATTCCAAGGGTGAAATCAGTTTTATATTGATTTGAACTAATCGCTTACGTACTTCTCACAGAAAACTGATTGCTATTCAGGTGAAGAGCAATTCTCCAAAATCAAAACTTACAAATTATTTTAAGCAGTCTTACCATCAAAGGCACATATTCATTTCACCACACTCATCACTGTTTTTATCGAAAGTCTGAATGACGACAAAAAACGGTATTCATCATACCGTTTTCGGCGCCCATTGCCAAAAAACGCCACAATCGCGTACGCAATCCCTTTCGCATCGGTCCACATTGTCCATTTGGTAACGCAGGCGAAATCTGGCGTCATTGTAATGCTATCTTAATTGCGAGGCGCGAAACATCCGGCTCTTTAGGTTCGTCATCCGTTGAGATACCGAACGCGTTTTCTTTTACAATTTCACCAAATAAATGTTTGTATTTGGAAACGGAAGTTTTTACGAGTTTTTACTGATATCATACAAAAGCCGAATCTTTTGCTTTGAGTTTCTTTATGCCAATGTTTGTAATACCACGCTTTCAGGAAGAATCTGCGATTAAATGTACCTGTTTATTTCTGTTTACCTAATATTATTGTGTGCTTCCGGTGTTTCGGTTATACTATCTAAATTACAGTGCACTGCTTACTCCAACGTGAAACTTTTTTGCGTCAATGAAAATCAGGCTTAAGCTATAAGATTAAATTGCATCGTACAATTTACACGAAAAACTCTTAATTGCTAACAGCGGCACAAGCTCTTGTATGCACTATTTGTTCGTGCTTTACACTGTTTTGATCAAAATCTGTTATTTTATCCGAGGCGTTCTCGTCATGTGATGCTTCTTCAGCAGTAACATGCAAATTGATATCAACTACGCTTGGCTTTATGTGTAAATGCTTGCTTTCTTTTTCAGATTACCTCCTCCGCTCCGTCAAGTAAACTTCTTCGTTGTATGGATGTAAGTGCTTATTTTCTGCTTCTAACACTAGTTTATATGTAGTTATTAATTTTATAATGTTACTACCAATTTATCTTTATTATTATCATGTGTGTCAAGCACGGTTTATCGATCGAAACGAATAGAGTAGTTTTATGTTATGCTACTCAATTACTATTATCTAGTCTGTCTAGAGCCAGATACCTAATCAGTAAAAAAAATCTAGTAATAAAATACGAACGTTATTGTCTCTGCTCATATAGTTTAAGCACCCATTGTTTTTAATGCTCGTTGTATGAAAATGGTCCTGCACAAGAAACAAAAGGATTTAAAGTGAGTATCGATTCAACGGAATCGCGTGCATTAAAGTCCTAACATAAAGCGGTGTATACCAACGATATTCTGGTAATTTTGAAAACAACTCGACGATTATCCGTTGTCGAACAGTAAGTGTGCATTTTTACGATATGCTTCAACTCTTTTATAACCATTTTTTGAAATTTGATATGGATTACGAAAATGCAAAAAATATATCGCCACGTGTCAGCCTGCGTGAACGTAAATATCAACATGCATTTCAATATGCTGTTACTATTTACCTATGTTATTTGCTCTTATAACTATCAGAGCATATGAACGTGTAGATACTAAATTATATGTAGCTAAATCTGATACATCGCCGACCGTATTATGTATTTGAGTCTTAACTGGACGTGATTTTGCATATATTATTATTTAGTTCATGAATAAGCAACTAAATCTATAGCGGGATTTTTTGGTCACGAGGTGAAGACCGGTGTCAGCTGATAAATATCTACTGATATCCAATGATCTGGTTAGCACTGACGATCCTTTCAGCAGTCTTGACTTCAACCTGTTCATAGAAAAACTTCTTCCTATGTCTCTATTTTATTTCTTTAATTCCATTAGTTATTTCTTTGTTCCGTGGGATCGTGTGACTAATTCCATTCCGCAGCCGAGAAGCTATTAGCTTAAAGTCGTATCCTGACGGCAAAAAATACTTCCCTGGGGCATTCCACGTAACGAAATGTTTCAACACTGCCTTACATTATCTCGGTTTCCTTGTAATGAGCTTTCCAGGTGCGGAAAAGTTTTTGGACTCTCTTAATTCCATGTAATAATTACTGAACCTGTTTATGACCTGGATTATTTACTTCTATAATGATAATATGGTTATTGAGCTTACCCGAAATCAATTTGTTCTTTTGAGTACCTATTTTCGCTTTGGCCTATTAATCTTTCGTAAAAATATAAAACTACAATTGGCCTGCATTTTTTACTCTAAGCCTGGCTCTAATCGATGTACTTTTTTTTCATATACCTGGAATATATTCACAAAACGAATATAAAATGTCCTTTCACCGCATCTGCATTTTAATCTATTTCAACACTCAATCACTAAATCGTCGTCAAATTAATCCATTGAATTATTAGCTTTACAATGGGACAAAAGATTTTGTCTATTGAATGGTAAATTCTAGGCCAGGTGGGGGCGACTTGAATCAGGTAATTATGCGGCGTGCGTGTCGGCCGCCTTATCTCAGTCTTTAAAATTATTGGAACAAGTTGCGGGCGGACACAATGGCGGCTTGACTGGCCAGCCCTTAATTTGGAGTGAAAGGTACAAGGGTATTTACTAAAGATTTTCGGCACACAAACGTGATTAAAGTAAGTAGAATGGCATGCGATCAATGAAACAAGGAAAGCGATTAAATTGTGTAAGCCCTACATTCCAAAACAAAGAAAGCACTTAAACTGCAGTATTAAGCAACAATAAAAACTTGAGCCGCTTCGACCACCGTAAGCTTCCCAATTCCAATTTGTTTGCAAACGCTAAACAAACCGAGACAATGCTGAAATGAGAATTTTATTACATTTTTGGGATAAATAATTCCCGAAGAATTCCCCAATGAATTCGTGTCGTGCCCTAATGAAGTTAAGATTAAACTCGCTCGCCACTTGCCCTTTGCGTCGCAAAAAAGGAGTTTCTGCCAAATTTCCCCCCTCCGAAGAAAAGGGACGATTCCGTTCATTATAACAGCCACGTCTTAGCAATTTTAAAGACACCTTTTAAGAGCACTCCAACTTAGTGCGAAATTGCTTTCGATAGATCCTTCCTTCCCCATTGTTCGGTCTATAGTTAAGTATATCTCGCTTTGCCATTTATCAGCCTATTCTTGAGGGCGATTGTCACCGATTCTTTTGTCTCACGTGAGGTTACCTTCTTCCGTCGCCTCCTTGCCTTCGGCCGCTGTGATTTATGGTTTATGCGCTCACTTTTATGTCCATGGTATATTTATTACACACCATTTCGCCTGCTGCGTTTGTTTTTGTTTTGATCTCACCTTAGCTTTGAAAATAATCATCCCGGTGGACCTTTTATTGCATTGCCAGCTTCAATTTATAACTATACTTGATGCCGCTAGTGGTTTCACCAGTTTCTTGATGGAATTATTTTCCACACTCGGATAACAAGTAAACTACATGATACGCAAATGTTTGCATCAATCGTTTGTAGTGTAAGTACTTAGGATTTATTTCGATGCGCAATAATTTGCGTTGAATTAGGCTTATCTTTAAAAGGTCAACAGCAGATTACCTACATCCACGTCGGGCAATATTTTAACTGAAAACTAAAACCAAACAACACAACAACGAATTCTGAAAATTTCGCTATTGAAGCCGACTGAAAATGTGCTTTTATTTCAACTGTCATTCCAGATAAGTATCACTTTTCCAGCATAGAAGATAACAATGGCACTGTGCGACAGACACGTTCGTAGCTTTTACGTTTTATATTTCCGATACAATTCCTATTCCTGATTTTGTACATAACGTCCATACGAATGGCCGAAGATTTGGCGGTGCGTCGTATAAAAACAAATAAAACCGAAGCACATTGGGGCGAGTGAGTCACCCCGACAGCTGACTAACGATACATACACCCTCCTGTATTCACCCCCCACGCATTTCGATTATACGCACAGACGTACGGAAACTAAAATTAAACTTGACCTTTTTCAAAGTAATTAATATTAATATTCATGAGCAAATTCAGGAAGGTATTGTTGTTTATATTGTAAAGCACAAAATAAACTTCGTACTTATCAAGTTATATACGAAAGTTCTAAGTAAATCCGGAAATACACAAAATTAATTCAGGTAAATTATTCGCTTCCCCAGAATTATACCACGTCCATTAAGCCGGTGCACCAAATAGTTAAAATTCTTGAAAAAAAAAACACAACGTATACTGAAAATTGTTCCAGAACATATTTTCCGAGCATAAAGAAGCCAACACGACAGGTACGCGAAGACATTACATCTAAAACCCAATTTACTTTAAAATGGCGAGCGAAAATAACTTCGCTACCTAGGTTTAAAAAAATACTCATGTAAAATACTCCGTCGAAATAAAAACCCGTGGTTGGATGGCTTGTTTTTCCAGTATTTTTTTCTGTACGTCTCCCAGTTTCCAGGTTTTAATGCGGAAAATTTTAACACTTTATGAAGTACCGGTTAACTACCTCAATGCTTTGAAAGAGTTGCACAGCGGATGTTAAAGAGTCTGATGAGAACTTGTATAAACTTCGAGGACGCTGAAGTGTGGATTTTGTGGCTGTACTGCGGAAAGTGTAATTAACGGATAAACAGTATTTACAGCAAGAGCTTTGGTGTTAAGTAAGATAATCATCTGGTTTGTTTTTAATGTGTCATAAACCTGTACGAGTTGTTTAACGCTTTATTCGGATTAAATTTACAGTCAAGAACATTTTTAGGTTTAATTGCATTTCTGCCATCATATGTCAGTGATGCTTGGATTCCGCTTACGTAGCAAATACTTGAAGTTATAACGGAGAACACGCAAGCAGAACCTTCTTAGATCAACAAAATGAGAAAATATTTGAAACGACACACCTAGCTATTTTATGGACACAAAAAATAAAGCACTCAAGTTCTTCCTGAACCAATTCGCATACTAGATGAAAAGCTAGTTCGATTGGCGTTTCAATTTGTTCATGAAAAATGTAATTGAATACTATCGTAGCTGCACTTCCAACGAACGAGAAGCCGTTGCGATGCAAAATTCATTTATCACGGATCCTAGCTATTTGATAGACCCGAGGTGTCACTAATGGACTGGAAGAAGTGAAATGTCGACGCTCTAGTAATATCTTAGAAGAAAAATCTGAAATAGAATACCTTTGACTCAATTTGTTTCTTCATTCTATTCACTGGAGGAGAGGAAAATTGAGGTAGATTCAAAAGGATGGTGAAGTGCGAAAATAATTTTAGTTTACACGTATTATAATTTAGCTGAAAATCATCATGTCTTATAAATATTTAACTGAAAAATTTTTTATTTTAATAATTTAGCTGAAAAATATTTGCATTGCAATTTGATAACTAACACCTATTGAAATTGAAATATTTTATTGCTCTATATTAGTTTCCATTTTAAAAGTTCTAGACTTGTTTGAGAATCTTCAAACAATTTACACAGAACAAGCAGATGTTCGTTTATTTCAAAGTTATCACGGTTAACTTAGTTCATTTATGTTATTGAGAACTCCATTTCAACAATAATCGAATTTAAACAAAGATACATCTTGTTTTGTCATGCCTTTAAAACATTTATCATTTCATCTGTCACTGATTTTGTACAAAAAGACCACCATTATAAAAAGAACTGCGTCTTTAGCTTTGACAGATTGAATAAGCCTTCGTCTCGTATGTACTAACAAGTACGAATTTAATATTAGCTATAAAGAGCGTGATACGGTCAATATCTCGACTTGATCTGATTCCCCCGCATCTCGAGTTCTAATAAAAACAGGATCAAACTTCATTTTGTCTAAGCGACAACGAACGCTCGTGGTGTATAGCTTTCGAATCTAATTTTCGCTCCTTCGAAGCCTTTTTGTTCTTATATTTTATTCCATTTACATTTTATTTTTCGTTTATTACTTTGGCATCGTTCAGATTTCAAAGAAATTAGTTTTGCATTGAGTTAACATTTACATTTTCAGCGATCACAACTCGATTATTTTGTTTTACAGCATTTTGAGACAACCGCTTTAAATTATAAAAAAATAACACTCCATTCAAGTAATTGTCTCGTCATAATTGAATTTGCAAAAGCAGTTGCACTTAATTTGGCTGCATTATGAAAAACTTCCGGATTTAGTGCAGTGTTCAAATCTTAAATATTCGTTTCCACTGCTTTATTTCCGAGAGAAACATTTCCAAAAGCTAATTGTGTAAAGTAATTTAGTTTGGACGCGAAGCGCTGTCCACGGCCGTCTTTCGTCATTTATTTCGAGGGCCCTTCCATTTACCTCCCCCGCTTTTTGCTCTTCAACAAATTTACAATTGTTTTAATTGCAATCCGAGGCGTATTTCTTAGTTATCAAAGTCCAATTTGCATTATCTGCTATCAAGTTATCGTTACGTTTCGGAATAAGGACTCGCTGGAATTATTGCGGGCCTGTTTCTGTGTCCCAAACCATCGTTTTGTTAAGTACTTTTATTTTCCTTTTAACCGCTGCTCAGTAAACTTTTCATTTCGTTGTTTTCTGTTTTTTTTTTGTTTAATTTGACTAAGTTTTTATTTTATGGCTACATAAAAGGAGATTGTAAAAAGTTTTGATTGCGCCGCATGTGCAGAGCTTAGAATCCCTGTTCTAAGCTTTGCATTTTTTTTGAGTTATAGTCAGATGAAAAAGAATTTGTAAAGTTGATATTTTATAAAATGTGAGCTGCATTGTACAGTTATTGTGCATTGCAAATTATTTAACGGGTACGTGAAGGCCACGTTTAAAAGCTTGCAATAAATTATGCAGTTATGAGGCGGTTACCGTTTAATATGTATTATTCATTATGCAATCAGTCCAATTAAATGCAAGAACTTCGATTAAATATTGACTGCTTTGTCCAGTATATCCGTTATAAGGCTCATCGTCTGGATATTTATCGATACAAATACTCTAAGATATTATCACAATTATACACATGATTACCATGTTCCACTGCTGTAAACCGTTTTAGAATGAAGACAAAAGTTTACATTGTCTAATGTCTGTACCTAGTTTTTTAAAAATATATATAAATCTTTAATTCTAGACCTGAATCAAATTTCTCTGCGATCCAGACATTCTTATTTCATTTCAACCACTTTCTGCCACTCAGTCTCAAGACACTCGAATCTGTCAAGTGTGCGGTGGAATTCAATCGATTCTCGACGATAAACCGGTTAGCGAGTTCGCATATCGATATTGCAGCATTGAGTGTATAGCACGCCTGGTTAAGCACAGTTAACCTCTGTTCAAACGTTGGGATTGTGTGGCCCTTGCCTTGTTTACTGTTGGGAATTGTTGACAAAGTTTTGTGAATTTGTTATTGATATTTGTGGTGAAAGATATTGGTGTTTTGAGTATGTATGACATTTAGAAAGGTGATGGTTATGTTGTGCAAAATATAATTAAAAAGCATGTAAAAATCCATCAAACGGTATGGCTCCTAAAGTGAAAATATTTAACTGCGAGCATGTAAGTACCTTGTTTTTTCTTACTGAGCTTTCGAAAAAAGGTTGGTGTATGACTGAGAAATATGTACAAATATTTTAACGTGATTTAATATCGAAATTGTAATCCACGAAAAGCTTCTTCGTTATCACCAGGCTACAATACATATGAAATGCCCAGCCACCGACCCAACATCATTTAGGTAATGTCAGTTCACGCAAGGTATTCAACCACCGAACTACGAACACTAATTTCAGTCTTACAGCTGACGTTATAAGACCTATTTTTGCATGGTCTAGTCTTGCTTTTGTGTCTGTGAGGACACGCGTGTTGTGGATACTAATTTATTAGTGTCAGGTCATCGGTTCGTATCTACTTGCATTTCTATCAACGTAGATAGATTGTTTAGTTAATTTATTGATCTGTTTTGGTTGGATGCATTTGTCACCGGTGTTTTGCTACTGAATTTGTTTGCCGTTTTAATTACTCTTTTCGTTCTACCTATCATGAAATGGAGAAGCGTTTAGGCTAAAACGGATTTTTGTTTCATAGAGGCCTTTGAAAGCTTTACGGTCTAAACTAAAATACTCCTGTTTCAAATGAAGGGTCTGCCATCGTTTGTCATATAGAGCATTGGATACTCTTACGAAAGAATTACTTTGTGTAATACGACTTGCCTGTTTCGAATGTCAAAGGCTTTCAGTTACTGTCCATTTGAGAGGGTTAGACTTTATATCGTGAGTGACTACATATTTGCAAAAGCAACCAGGAAGGATCTAGTAAAACTGACAGTGCGTATAAAGACCTGGATTTTTCATTTCCTTCTGTCCTTTGTTCCAATTACAAACGAAAACAACCCTAACTGTTTTTACAGTATTTCTTTTTTGTGCCGTAAACTGTGTTGTTCACTTCACGAAATTCGTAACAGACCATTCAGTAGCTCATGGTTTTTGTATCACTGAACACAGAGTCTGTCGCAGCGTGATACAAAATCGGATTCCCACATCTGGCCGCTACAGATAATTCGCCTGTTAGTATTTTTCACATATCCATTGTCCCAGCTAAGCCTCAGTCCTCTGGACTTTGAATTTAACGAACCTTTTGTTTATTAAAAGATTTCCTACGTAATTAAATTATGGAGTACTTATTTGTTTTTGAGAGTGTTTCGAAAGCAATTTTAAATGTCATTGCTAGTTTATCTCGTTTTCATTTTGATAAATTGACTTGTTTTCTTGAGTGAAAGTAATTTTCTATTCGCAGTATTCTACGAATAAAATAGCTGAGATGGAAAATATGATTTATCTAATGTTTATTGTTTTAAATATCAGGCTATTGTTTTAACAAAATAGCGCGCCAATCTCTGTTCTGAAAAATCATCTTTCCATGGATTTCAATTTCTAAGAAAACGGCGGCTAGTAGGTAAAATATGTTACTTTAACAGAAAATATAACTTTACTTGAGTTGTTTTTTTTGCTTTCAACATGTGAAGTGTTTTGAATCTTAGATTTAATGTTGACTTTAATAAGTATTCCACTTGTACCTAGAGGTATCGTGCAAGCGCACCTCCACTGTGCAAACATCTAGACTTCTATCATGCAAATATTTGTATCGCAGGAATCGAAAATACGAGATGTAGTCTGTATGTTCAACATTTCAATCGATAAGAGTGGACTACTTTCAAACATGTTTCAAGCTCTCCAATTTATATCTTAGAAAATAAACTTTATCATCAATTGCATCATTAGAAATATTTTCTATCTGATCTTCATTCTACTTATCTCCAAGAAAATGCGGCTAGTCTACTTTCCTTTTAATCTTAAACGACATCTTTATTACTTCAACTTAGTTTTACTTAGCATAAAGCGCAAAATTAATTGTTTCTTCTAGGTGCACCTGTAGCTACGGTTAACTTGTTATTTATTTAAACTAAGCGGAATATAATGGGAGAAAGCACCTGCCCAAAGAGTGCAATTTAAGGATTGTTTATTTCGGAATAAAGCAATTTTCCTCTGCTATATTTCGTGTAATGCTTGCAGACGTATAATACATGCGAGATAAACGCGGTCTGTGCGTTTAAACATTACAAGCGACTAGGGCCCACGCTCACCGGTCGATAGTTTAATATCAGAGATAACTATGTAACGCGGCATTCGAGATTAATTTCCGTCAAATTTCCTACCTACATAATCAAATTTAACACCCGATGTATGTTTAGTTACAAAATTAGTTTTACACCGCAACCAAACAGGAGTGTTACGTTGACATTGCCTACAAACTTTGGTATGGAAACCACCCCTTTCGCAATATACCTTCAAATTAAAGTTCTGTCTCGTGTGACACGAAAATACTGCGTAATCAGATTAGAAGTGAGCGGTACGGCACACTTAATAAAGTTCCCTACCGTCGCTATCGCTTGTAGTTGACTCGTTCCTGACGTAATTTGTTCCTGGAGTCTTATTAAATTCATAAGTATGCGTCGCCAGCCTTACTTTATGGTCCAAGTTAAGGGAGAAGGGTTGTATGAGTTTGTAAACTGTTGGGTCTGCCATTTGTTCTAGTTGTACATAACAATCCTAAAATAAGGTCTTATGTATTCTGTGTATAGTTTGTCGTATCGAATATTCAATTACGCTTGGATGGGAGTGATTTGGTTTACTCTTTATATCCTTGCCAATTTCGTTAATATTATGAGAAACTACCGTGAATGCGTTGCTTATAACCTATCTACTGTTATTGGTTACCAAGCCTTCTCCCAGTTTGTTTTCTCCTAACGCCTGTAACTTAGAACTCGCCTACACATAATAAATATCCAGCTCATACGCTTGTCGTGCTTCATGACATATACCCCTTTCCTTGTTCGTACATTTGCAAATTCCTACCTGTTCCGGCGATGTGTAGTTATTTTTACCTGTACCTGTGTTACATTGTAGATTTTATTGTACGTGTTTCATATTTTTTATATTCATGTTTAGAAATGTTTTTGATTACGGTGATTGGGTTTTCATTTATTGATTTTTCGAACTATGTCGAATGAACAATCGACTACCAGGATAGCCGGATTATATCAGAAATTACGTCAGATGAATTATTTGGTGCTACACTTTTATGTGGGTAATTTTTAGATACTTTTTACTAGCTAGATAAAACCTTTCATTAATTGTCGCTGATCGTGTCTTACTTGTACCGCATCCACCAAATCAGCTCACACGGTCGTCTCAGTAACACGCGACAACTTGTCTTCAACTTTCAGTTCTCCGTATTCACCAGCTAGGCTTCCGTTGACATGATGAATTGTAATCACCTGACTCTCAAACGGCACATCACATACATATTCATGCACTTCTTTATTAGCATTGCTCCCAAAGCCATTGTGTTACGTAATAATGTAATTTATTACCACTTATAAGGTAAGTAATGTGATTGCATTTAGCATTCAAGGTTGGTTGGTTATTATTTGGAATTCGTAGTATCAACGATAATATAAATTTTACTGTTCAGAATATTTGGTCACAGTGATTTGCATGTCTGTATAAATTAGAAAACGTTCAGGGAGTGCACGTAAAGCCGGTGGCCGTCCCATCGGACTATGTGAGTGAGGGAATGGAGAGTGCCCCTGTGTCTGCATACACCTGTGCACTAAATAACTCCTACATTGATAGGTAGCGTCCATTGAGATTGACTAGTGGCCGAAATTCGGTATACAGGACAAAAGAGAAATTGTCTCCCCATTGAGTGACAAAAGCCTGTAATGCACTAAGTTATAAAGGCATAGCACATATTATTAAACTATCACGATAATTATGCCTTAGTTAAGAACCAAAATTACTTATTGCCCGAGGAAATAACAGTAACCTCGATCACTGCAATCCGTTAAGTAAATTGAAACTGCTATTACTGCGAACCTTTTTCAATAAAGCCTTGTAATTAAACATAGGCAATACATTTCCTCAGGCCATATAACTCGATCACTCTAAGCCGGACGCCTTTGTTTCGCCCCAAACAAAGATTCATGTCTTAGAAATCCTTTTACGATACGCCATTCCAGTCAGTTTCTATCGACAATACATTTTATCCTCGCCATGGGACTAGTGTTTCTACGTGTCCTTATTTGAGAAAATCGTTATTTCTACGGCTTTTAGAAATATGTTGATCACGTGCACTCTAATATGGTGTCTGGAGAGAATTTTGATTTTTTTTGCCAAAAGTGAATTGAATTGCAATAAATGATACAATATATAAGTTCCTAGACACCCTGTCTTTAAACAAAAGAACATCAATTTATCACAAAATATAAAAGGCACTTTAAACTCATACCGATCACTGGAAAGACTAATGTTCTATTATTAGGTTCCTCCCCTTCGTGTAAAATATGGGGAACACTGGCTTAGACGCCGATGTGTCCGAACTGCCCCGGGGAAGACGGATGTAGCCGCCCGGCTTTATTTACCAGACCCGGGCGAAATGGTGTTCGACCGAGTGCTATGGTTCTTGTAAAAAACAGTTTTAAAAAGACTACAAAATGCTGAGCTTACGATATTAATGTAGCTATACTTATTTATTGCTTTCGTGGACTCGTTGGTAAATAACATTGATCCAAAGCGATGAAAAGTACATATAAAGCAGAAGGTTCAATGCCCTCTGTTACAAAGTTATTTCAAAATCCCTTTGCAAAATAATACACAAAGTAACATAAACCTGCATCAAAAAGATGGATTGAAATGTAAAAAGTGTAACCCTAATTAGGGTCCCGCGCCCGAAGTAATCAAAAACAAAACGAAATATCATGGGACGCTTGTTGGTGATCCCTTTGCTCGCCTTTATTAATATTCGGCACTCCAGCCCTCCCTGCTGAAGGTAAATACAAAATTTGAATACACACCTACACACACTTATTTGTCATGCAAACCTGGATGAAACCACAAAAGCGTTGTAATCTGGTTAACCGGTTTGGCGCGCAACCAGACACCAAGTGATGGCTGCTAGTGACAGCACTGAAAAAAATATTCGACGACTTTAGATTCGAAAATTTAATTTGCACTAGTTACGTTTTGAGTATTTGTATGAACATTTTATCGCTTGCGCCGGAATATAACCGCAGAGTGGTGCTGTCATCCGGCAATCCGGTTTCAAATGGAGCAACGTTTGTGTCCGGATGGGAGTAAGCTCTCAATGACGCAATATATGCACCAGTTGCTTTTATATGTACGTCATATTTCTGACATACACTTTATGTTACCTACTCAAGCGATGCGATGCCTTTTTCTATTTATTTCTCCACGTGCAGACTACCTATAGGGCGCTTTACCAGTCTGTGTTGAACTCCTGTGAAAATCCTGCATCTTTTTTATTTGTACGAATGTATCATCATTACTCATCATTCATTAGCTGTATTTGCAGAACAGGATAAACTAACGAAATTCGGAACATTAATGTTGAACCTGGTCTTAACTTTGATGTTACACCAGCCACGCCAACGCCACTGAATAAGATATTTACACTAAGAAACTGCATCTCAATCCAAACGGAGGAGCCGGCGATAACTTGAAATCTGTAGCTGTAAGAGGATTCCGGCTGGGCTATTGTTGACGTTCTCTATAGGGATGCTCTCTGCTCAGTCCTCGCTATCTAACCTAATTAAATTGCAATATCCAGTTATCTTTCTCAACTGGTTGTCAATTCTGATGTATATTCAGAGAAGTTTCTAAGCGAATCAACCCTTAATTTTGCTGCCGTTTGATATTTTTTTCTGTATTAGCCAAATTCGTTATTTCATTAATTTCACCAATTGCTCTTCTGATATTCGTGTTAGGAATTTGAGGTACAGTTTGCTCAGCACTGTCCTTATGCAATAAATTAACAACCAAACTGCGGCGATTTATCAAATCGATTGGCAACCCTACTTGGCCGTCAAGTGGTCTCAAGAGTGGCACCACAAAGATTTGATTTAAGTTTAACTCCTCCCTGGCTGGTCACTTCGCAACTTGTCGCATTAATAACAGATAAAAACTGGCCGACTTCACCCGCGCCACACTTTATAACGTTTGGCTGGCGAATTTTGATTTTATTCTTCAAAAGATACGACGAGCTTACTTGGCAACAAACTGGATACTTTGAATTACAAACGATCCCGATTCAATACACTAACTCAACAAGAATGATTTCTTAATTGCTTTTTGGAGGATCAAATTGTAAAAGCCTATCTCGTACCCTTTTCATGACCCTGACATTTGAATTTGTCTGGCGCTGTTTATACGCGTTCACACATCCCTTTCCTATCTGTGTAATAATGAATAATCATGACGGGAGTAAAGAAATTCAATCTAGGCAAAGGAAATTGAAAGTAGACGTGCGGAACCACTTTCAATGTATACTTTTTAATGAAAGCCTATCACAGACGGGAAATGCCCGTAGAAGTTTCTGGAAACTTCATACGTAGTCGACAGTCTAATTACTCACTGTACTTACTACCTGTGTAGGTATTTCCTAAGTGCAAAGCTAACATTTGCATGTTTTAGTAAGAGTTACTTACCTAACAAAATTGTAGCTTCTGTTCATTCTTGGATATTTGTCGAAGAGAATTCGCGCGTGCATTAAGTTAATTTTGGCAATCAATCCGTCTTTCATATGTGTTCATTTCTACAGAATATTGGTTAAACGAAGTCTCTCCACAACGCTTCTAAAAGACAATTCGTTTCAAATTAGGTAAGTCTTGCCATCATATTTCTATCAGCAAGCTCATAAAATCCAAGATCAACAGAGCGCCATATAGGATGCACCACTTTTATTGCCGTCCGCCGTCACGTCGGGACATTCCAGTCCGTCCCCGGAGCCCCGTCTTAGTCGATAAATTGTATTGAGCCCATAAATCGCCGCGGCCAATACCTCCTACTTCCGACCTGACGGCTAAACTGCGGACGACTACGTAATGGCCGTGTTAATCAAAGTTCACCAACTCTTACATGTCTTGCTAGTTGAGAGACGAATTGGTTAATTTTGTTAAAAGGTAAACTTGTTATGATCTGAGCGAGTTCGGGTGCTGCTAAGGTTGTGGTGGTAACTTTTGTGTTGCAACGATGTCTTTTGTTTCCTAGTTTCTAAACAGAACAGAAACACACTAGACTAGCTAGCACTAGCGTTCAGACTATGTGCGTACCGCACCAAGTGCTAGTTCATTTTGATGAGTTTTTCAGCGATAATTGAAGCGATGGATTAAATCATTTTGTGAATATTTAATCGATGTTGTTTTTTCCTTAATTAATATTATTTTCTTAAACCGCTTCACTTAATTGAATACTTAATTTGGACGATAAAGTTGTGACCTGGGCCAGTCGAGGTATGCGCAGTTATTTGTGTCATTTGCTGTACAATTCCTTCCTTCTGCAGTTCCAGATACTGTATAAAATATTTGGAACGAAATGTAATACTGAAGTCGACGTCGACCAATTCCCCGACCTAGATGTCAAGAATTTTGTGCACAATGCTACCGTTTAAACTAACTCCACAAGTCCAAACTAAAATGCCCTGCTCTGTCGTGAACTCCTTGCACACAAATAAACATCAATTTTCCAAAGAATCATTCGAGATGTCCAATTCCCAACAACAATTTTCAACATCGCTAAATTGTGGCGCAAAAGTACCGACGTTGAATTATGAGTCTGTAACAAAGTTGCAAACAAAAAATAAGATAAACACGAGACAACAATATTCACAAACGCCTTTCGCAGGGCAATTTCAGATCTCGCAGCAGTAGACAGCGCCAAATGGGGTGTAGGTAACGTACAAATCGTCTTGCCCAGTGCAGATGCGTTGCTGGCTGGGACTGACAGATATCTCTGAGGGAATTTAGGTCGCAATGGATGCTGAGCCACCAAATAGGTCGCAGCTACTCGAGTGGCTGTGAAGTGGGGCGTTGGCGTGGCTACGACGACACGAGACTATGCTAAACTCGTGCACATAAGTATGTTAAGTTTAAATTAGAGCTTCGTTCGTGATACAATTTGATTAAGAACTTGTTTGAAGTGAATTTCGAAGCGGTGCTCTCTCGTATGTATCTCGGTCTACTCCTAACTCCTGAAACTTCCATACATGCTTGTACTCTAAAGTAAACAAGATAGATATAATTTTCATCGTGTAGCATTACCTATTATTACAAATCAATTAATATAATACATCCCCAAACATGTAGAGCTAGTCACGTAATTGAATCCGTCTGTTAAACATACAATGTCAGTACAATTTGTATGTAAAGTACGTCTGTTCGAAGCAGGGCCTCTAACTCATGTCACTAAGTGGCCTTGATTGTTATGTCGTGTCGCGCCGTGCGTGTTGCTTACTCTAGTGGGATGTGTGCCTGACATTAACTTACAATTGGTAGTTACGACGCATATAACTGCATACATAGTGAATATATTAAGCTCAGAAGCGCAATTCATCATCATATAGCCTTTTCCCGACTATGTTGGGGTTCACTCCGACCGAATGTAGGTGAGTGTTATACATGGAGCAACTGCCTGTCTGACCTCCTCAACCTAGTTAGCTGGGCAACTCTTTGCATCTTGGTGAGATTGATTTACAGACTCTGGCTTCTGAATATCCGTAACGACTGCCAAAACTGTCAAATGACAGCCGGGGCTCACCACCTTCTCTCCGAAACATTTAGATACTGGACCGCATCGAGCTCCAGTAAAACATGAACAATAAAATCATACTGTTTTTCTTTCTAAAGACTTGCCTCACCCCCATTGAAATCAGTTCAGCTCAGTTACGATGACTTGCCTGACAAAGATTTCAATCTTACACCGCTTTTTACGTCGAGAATTAAAAAATAGTAAGAAGCTTTAGTTTCTTTTGTTTTAGTTAGGGCTGGACAAATCCCTCTTAGTTGTAATTAGTTTCCATGTTGGTCTTGGAAAATCCTGCAGGCTTTTCTTCCAACATTTTCATTATGTATTAAAACAAAATGGAGTACCAGTTACTTTTACTTCGAGTACTGTGGTGCATTACTATAAACAATGGTAGATAACGAAACAATGTTTGTATTGTCGATCCAGTTTATTGATCTCCTAGCTTGCAAGTCATATAAAAAACAAACAAAGGTTCAGAGAGATATTTGCTCTCAAATTGGGCGTTCGTTGTGCGCGACAGTTTCTAGTATTTCATAGTTTTAATAGGAGCTTGAGCACGTGCCCCGTTTTCGCGTACAATTAGCGAACAGAGAACCCGATAACAATGTCAGTTTATTCGGATTTGCAGTGTTTATAACATTTAAGAGTTCCAGTTTTTCGTGAATTTTGACTGGCGCTATGATTGTGTTGTAGTGAATATAGAAATATTTGCATTTAATTTGCATGTTAGTGTGGATAGGTTGGGTTTTCTCTGTACTATCTTGATCTAGCACTGCAGCTTTTAAGATGTGTATGGTAAAGCCAATGTCACTGTTCCATCGAGGTCATAATAAAATTCTTAGAATTTATCATTCTTAAATCCAAATTACTAATCGCCTATTACTAATCATAATAAGTCACGCTGCACCAAATACAGTAGGTTCGTCGATTCAGCGCTGAATTTGTATTCAATGCGTAACTTTATTAGTGGCCGTTCGTCAAACAGAACGTACGTACATTTACGGCTCGCTATAACCTGACCAGTACGGCTGTGTACCCTTTATTGACTAATTATTTGATTGACGATGCGTGGTTCTACCGCTCGTTTGTTTACTGGAATGGTAAAACTGTGAAAATTGCAGTCGTGACATTGAAATATTGCTTTTCCTAGCGTGTGTAATGTTTTTTGTACTGGTTATATGGTTGATGGTATTTTTGTTATGTTTTGTTTTTTTTTTTTTTTTGTATAGAATGTAACTTAACACTGAAGTGGATTTTTATTGACTTTTACATCATTAGCGTCTACGTGTCTAATGTCAAGATTTTGTTACAATTTTAATGACTTCTTATCATTATGCATGTTTCATAAATGTCCACTATGTATGCCGCATTGCATTGTGCCAGCACTCACGTTAAAGCAAACGTATCATACCAGTGTTAGCAGCCGGTCCGCGTGTAATTAATGTAATCTAATTTGCATATTATCACACGCTAAATTAAACTAATATTCGGCCTATTGGAGATACAATGGCGTGCGCCACTTTATCCGCCCCAACGTCTGTCGTTAATCTTTTCAAGTAATCTAGATGTATTGGATTTTTATGTTAAACAACTTGGCGATACGTGCCGCGACAAGGGCCCAACATTTAATATCGAATAGTTTTGAACTGACTTATTGGAATTGTGTAAGACGGATCAGAACAACTAAAACTCAAAGTTTACTGAAGATCTTAACATAAATCTGTCTCAAAATTACCTTTGAAGTCAAACTTATCGATTCATACCTGTTCTCCAGCCCTATGTAGTAATCCGGAGCGTACATAGCCAAACTCTGAGTACACAGTGCATTATTTCAATCGGACGGAGTCTGACGCCTGACGCCGACAAACGAAGCCAATCGCCGACGTCGCGTCGACAGTTTCAAACTCGCCGAATTTGTAACTCCACGGTATTTTCCGACAATTTAGTAATGTGCTGAGAATATTTGACATTGGGATTTTTGATGGGGTCATTGAATATGACTAGTTTTAGGGTCACGTTGGCAGTTTTTTAAATTGGCATATGGAGTCTCTTTTCTCAAGCTATGATTTGGCCACCCACTCGAAAGTAGAGGCTTCATCAGCTAACCATCATAAACATTCTTATTTTGGATTGAATTACCTTTCTGCGTGGAGGTCAATATACACGTCCTTAACCACTCGAAGCTGCGGGAACAAAAGAACAAAGAATTTATAAAAGGTTTATTGCTAATCCTTTCTTATCGTCATTCCACTATACGAATCCGAAACGTGTTCGCTCTTCAAGAGACACTTGAACCAGAAAATCATTTAAGCCTCGAAAAGTTCCGATCAAAATATGTTTTCCGCGTCATTGGAGCTTCTTCGCTGGTGTTGTGAAGTTTTCGTATGAGGAAATGTACTGGAACTTTCTATTTGTTTACTTTTATATCAACTGTGTTCTAAAATCGAAGTGTTTTGTTATTCACGGCATATATTGCGTTCTAGAATTGATGATGAACTTAATAGATACTGAGTAGCGTATCAATCAACTGTGCCTACTCACACTGTTGAATCTTTATTAATACCTCTCGATAATCGATCACGCATACGTATCGATAGATATCAAGCCACAAACTAATGGCCTAAGCTTAGTGAGGTTGTTTACGTATAAGTAGGCATTAGATACTAGATATGTATACGATTCGACGGATATCGGAAACCGCTACTAGCATTGCAGTCCTTAATGATAACGATGAGTGTAATAGGAAACAACCTATTTATAGTCTAGTATGTACTTAATTTAAGTTGTCTAGGAATAATTTTGGTTGAAAAAGTGCCCTTTCCAAAATATTCCCGTTATGTTATGATGTTATACAATAAATGGTCTGAAAGAAATAGCTACACAGTTACCACGTAACGTTTTCACGATTCGTAAATATTTGAAGTCTTTCATACCAGAAGAATCAATTCTTTCCATCCAATAAGCACCTAAGAATAACATGTATCCCTAGCAGAAAAAGCTCATATCCTAAATATCTTTTCCGATGTAAGTGGAAGCGTTTAGCGTGATAAATTCAGGAAGCTCGGAGTAATGATTGCGTTTCGTCCGATAGCCTTATCAAGTGGGCAATCGCTGCGTCATTAAGGATAATAGCATACGGCTTGATGAACCATGCTTCTGTATTGCACAAACAGTGCCTATCGAAACATAAAAGCTTATGTGCTTATATAAGCTGTGAAGTTACCTCTCATAAAATAAATAAATAAATCGTATTGAGAAGTGTTTACCAGTGTTTCACTAGTCATCAATAGCAAAGCCTGGATTATTTGGAGCTAAAAGAATACTGGGGATATAATATATAGGTTATAGGTTAATATTTTTTTAATTATGTAAGCGTTTCATAATATTAATATCATTTTTGGGATGCTGTGCAATATCTCAATTTATTTGGAATTAAAAATTATTTTTACCGAAAGCGACCCAAAATCCGGTCGTCGGGCACCTTAATTTAAAAAGAAAGGATCCCAAAATTGCCCATGTTTTAATTAAAACTCTTTAAATAGACGGGATTTTCGAAACAATTTCTCCACCGTATGTCAATATAGGATTTTCGTAAGATTTTTTCTAAAGATGTCAGTGTTTCCCTCAATATATTTTCATTAAGCGGGGTCGAGTGGCGGGAAGCCCGTGCCGGCCGCCGTTAATTTATTGCATCGCCCTAATGCGGAATTTAATAAGGTGCGACTTGAAAATATCCTGCTTTTTATTTTCGTAAATATTATCTCCATGATGTTAATTAATTAAGCTATTCCCTTCAGGATACCACAACACATTGTTGTGATTATATCTGTAGCGAGAGGTGTTGTGTTGGATTATGATTAACAACGCACATAATTTCGCGTATCTAATACTTTATTCAAGGTAAGGAAATACGTAGGTGAAACACGAGTTTCCTTGCTCGTGGAAAGTTAATGAAAATCATGCGTATTTTATAAATTCTTGCCTCAATTAATATTAGGTTTAATTGCCTTTGAACTCCACTAAGGCGCAGCGAACTGTTGCGAAGTGAAGTTTCTCATCCTGTTACTTGTTATCGCGATTTGTAGGAAGGTCAGGCTAATATCAAATTATTGTAACACATGAATTTCTCCCATTTTGTTTTCTGACTCAGCAAAAAATGTACACAGCCAACGCTTTTTAGATTGGATCGCGATCGTCCGTAGAGAATTCAATTCATAAATAAATATGGCGTCCGTCTGCCGCCATCTTGGCGGGAGCTGGGCCACCGAAGTGTTGCGTGAGGGGCATGCTAACGCGGCTTGCTGCTAGAAAATTTAATATAACCTATAAATAAATCAGTGTCAAAAGGGTTCAGACCGACCTACAGTAATTAAGTGAAAACTAGGAAATGAAATCAGTTCGACAGTTTAAAGCCAGGCAAACTAAGTGAGGTAAAGTTCGCTTGGACGAACCAGCAATTATTATGGAAGTTACCTAGTGGTTTTAGTTTCGATGATGCCATGGATAGGCACTGAAATACTAGGAAGTTTGTAGTGTAATCGATAGAATAGGTCGTGTAATAATTTAACTGGTGCGTGACTGGCTAGGTACGGCCTGTCATACAGTAGTAAACATTATTAATTGCTTGAAATAAACCGTTGAAACATTCATAACACTAATTCGTAGTTTAGAAAACATGTATTCTACCATCATCCTCCGAGCCTTTTCCCAATCACGTTGGGGTCGGCTTCCAGTCTAACCGGATTCAGCTGAGTACCAGTGCTTTACAAGAAGCGACTGCCTATCTGACCTCCTCAACCCAGTAACCCGGGCAACCCGATACCCCTTGGTTAGACTGGTGTCAGACTTTCTGGCTTCTGACTACCCGTAACGACTGCCAAGGATGTTCACTGACAGCCGGGACCTACAGTTTAACGTGCCATCCGAAACACAGTCAATGGTGTCTAAGATATACTTAGAAAGTACATACAAACTTAGAAAAGTTGCATTGGTACTTGCCTGACCTGGGATCGACCCCGCGCCCTCATATTTGAGGTTGGTCCTTTACCCACTAGGCCACCACGACTTCATGACATGTATTCACGACATGTATTCTACCAATTAACATATTTTTTCAAGGAACTTCTTAAATATAAATTGGACTAAACGCGTAATATAACTCATTTAAAATTAAATAAACCAATTCAAACACATAACTAAACATGAAACGATAAATTAATTCAGTTAACTGATGTGAACAATCAAGGCTTTATCTAGCTTTGCGGTTCAAATATACAGGTTAATCCATACATCGATAACCGCCAAATAACTGAACAACAGTTGTCGATGTTGGACAATGATAACTGAATGCGGTTATTCCATTTCTCGTCACAGTTGCACCAAAGTTCCTCTATCTCGCAGAGGGAGAAATTAAATGATTTCCCTGTAAGCGATCACACGGATAATTCCATTAGTCGTCTCAAACAACGACCACAGATTTCAATGGAAACGTTTCTTGAGATCAAAATTCAATTAAATTGAATGGTGTTTGTGGACCTGATTTGGGTGGTGACTATGTGAGATAACAAAACACGTTGATGGGTACCTTTGTTCAATCATATTAAAGAAGGAATGTTTTTAACGGAGAATATGTATATGGAATAAAAAAATAATGAGGCTGCTCCGCTTTCCTAGAAGTCTTTAATTTTAATCTACGGATGAAGTTAATTCCTCTGAAATAAGTGAGATGTTCCTAGTATTGATAATTAAAACTAAGCTGAAGAACAATGAGGTGGTTAATCTAATGAGAATAATTATTGCCAATAAATATTTCTTTACTTAATTAAACGTTAAAATATGTCTGTTCAATATACATCTAATGTGTATATGAAACAACGGCCTTATGAAGACTTTAAACTGATTTATATACCTAATAGGTTACTCGGTTATGGTAACACATTGCAAAGAGTAGTTTTTGCTGGTAGCTGAACAGCGGTGAAGTGGAGTGCCTCGATTGCATGCTACTTGTATCTTATCATATCTAAAACGCGGACACAAAGGGCGTTCCGCAGCTTTTGTCGTATCAAATAGCCCACTCCAATGTTATCACGCATTTTATACGAGAAATTGGCAAATGCGAAAATTCTCCGACTACTTCAATACTCGTAAATGGTTTGATATCACAATTGTACTTTACTCCCAGACGTGATTGATGAATTGCTATAGGTTATTGGATCAAAAGTGATAGCTTTTTTGCTAAGTAATCCATTAAATTAATAGTTCTTTCGATTCTATTTTATTCAACAAAACCAAACTGGCAATAAATAAGAATGAAAGCCAATATATTTGTTGTCAGAAACGCGCAAATATAACAAAATGAGAATGATTACTCAACCATCTACAATACTTATGGTTTACGCTCAAACGCGCGCAGTTAGCGTTTTGTTTCGCACGATTTGTGCGTGGGCGCTCTCCCGCGGGAAATCTCGACATGACAGCCACCTGTTCAATACCTTTCGCTACGGAGACACGGCGGTGAATCTCGCTTCAATGAAATTCCATAATGTTTATAATACCCATATTCTATACCCTTGCGTACGTGATTTGCGACCTCTGGACATGCTATGATTAAGGATCACATGGCAGTTTTTTTAAGCCCATATTTATTCCCTCACAATATCCATTGTTGTTGTTTTATCGTTTATGATCCGCTTCATCTATGCTCTGAAGTGTACGTAACAGTCCGTGTAGGTTTTATTCGTCCGTGTAGGTCCGTGTAGGTTTACGTTAGCTAGAGAAAATAAACGACATGTATGAATACGGATCGGGGGCAGTTTAGAAGAGTGAGTTATTAAGAGGATCAAGTAATTGCTTAACATTACTATAGTACCCGTAGCACGCAAATGCGTATATCCAAAACGTGACCAAACTTGAAGATACGGAAAGTAGACATGATATAATAAGTTCCAGAGCCTATAGCTGCATACCGTAGTACATTATGCCCACCTGACCTATTTCCTCGGGCCGACCTGACCCTTTAATGTTATGAAAGGCCGCTGCAAATTGTCAATTCAACATTTCGCTTTAACAAACTATCAAGCGTTATGAAATTAATATTAAAATGCTCCACAAAATGTCCAGAACAGACAACAAAGAGAATATTTTTAAACAAGCTCTAAGAAGTAATTTTATTTTAATTTAAAATGTTAAATTAAAATAGTTTTAACGTTATCCCTCTAGTCTTAGTTAACAAAGAAATTGTGGGGACCGCTAGAGACTAAACAAAAGTTTGTTATTGCAATTTGAATGCACTGTATGCACGAAAGTTGCAAGTTTTTGAGCTTGGAAGAAATACTCGTATGTTCCATCCGTTGGGAAATTAAAACCTGCAGTTAATAAAGGTCTCAACGGTTTGCGGTAATTTAACGTTTGGGTTTGAGGAATAAAGTTTGGTACAATTCCTTGCTTTGACACGAGGAAATATTGATAACTGTAGCTTGTCGGATGTGATACTTATTCTTATAAATGAGTAATCTTCTACTACATGAAATGCTCGCAGCGTTTCATAGTTGCAATATCATTCCTCATATAACTATAACTCTCGTCTCCGTCACGCACAGTCGTACATACAGACCGACATAGTGTTGTTTGCCAAGTACGTTCAGTGTTAGTTACCTCAAGCAGACAGTCCCCCACCGTCTGGTTCTTTGACCTTGTAACGAGGCGTAGCTCCCCCCAATATTCCCCTGCGTGGTCTTTTAAGCCGGTCCTAAATCTTTAAAGACGTCCTATGAATATTTTACCATCTACATCTCTTATCGTTAAGATGTATGCTATTGGTTGTTCCGAGTTAAAGACGGATGTTTGCTGTATTAATATTAAATTATCATAAATATTGCGTGCATCCAACTTTACTGGAAAATGGCAGACGTCGTGTATAGTAGAGAAGCTTAATTTTTTATTCATAAATAATAAGTCTTATGCGTCTTATACTGTTACTGTTACAGCCTTTTTATCGTCCCACTGCTGGGCACAGGCCTCCTCTCACATGGAGAAGGATTGAGCATTAATCACCACGCTTGCTCAATGCGGGTTGGTGATTTCGGACTTTATAGTCCAGGTTTCCTCAAGATGTTTTCCTTCACCTTTTTTTTTATCAGCCATTGGTGTCTAAGTATACTTAGAAAGTACATACAAACTTATAAAAGTTGCATTGGTACTTGCCTGACCCTGGAATCGAACCCACACCCTCATACTCGAAAGGTTGGTTCTTTACCCACTAGGCCACCACGACTTCTTATGCGTCTTATGCGCATCTTTAATATTTATAAAATTGCTTTTGTGTAGCTCGGCTTATCTATGTATTGGAAATAAATAGAAATGTTTCAAACACATGAATAGTGGTAACCTTTTAAGCCATGCCGCATCGTGACCATACAAGCTGTAACATTGTTCACTAAATGTCGTTTATGTCTCGCAGATACGATACGAATCCGTCACAACTTATGCACAATTGTGTCGATGAGCGTCAAGATAACGCGAACTAAAAGCAAATAGTTTCTTCATGTTTATGAGCGAATTTATTATACAATTGTTTGATATTATCTTGCACACGACACGAATTTATAGACCCATTCAGTTGTGATGCGTTATAAACGTAAACAGAAAATTTTTCGCGATAAATCTTGCAACAACTTTATTGTTTTTGGTGCCTCACGTAAAACCTACTTTATTACAGTAAAAAAAACCGGCCAAGTGAGAGTCGGACTCGTGCACGAAGGGTTCCGTAAATTACAGTTAAATCAACCTATCTCAAAAACTATAAGAGATACTTTGATCAAACCAAAAATCGTTGAAAGTGTTAATTAGCATGCATCACCTCTATTTTTTTTAGAATTTTATACCCCGTAGTTATAAAAATAGAGGGGGGGGGACATACTTTTTACGACTTTGAGAGCTGATATCTCAAAAACCGTTCACTTTAAGAAAAATGTTTTTTAGAAAACTTTATATCATTTTAAAAGACCTTTCCATTGATACCCCACACGGGTATTTACATCGAAAAAAAAAATTTCATCCCTCAGTTACATGTATGGGGGGCCCCACCCCCAATTCTTTTTTTTACTATTTAGTGTCATATTTTTGTAGCGGTTCATACAACACATATTCCCATCAAATTTCATCACTGTAGTACTTATAGTTTCCGAGTAAATCGGCTGTGACAGACGGACAGACGGACAGACGGACATGACGAAACTATAAGGGTTCCGTTTTTGCCATTTTGGCTACGGAACCCTAAAAATGTGTAGTCATAACATTTTAACACTTGTGGCCTGAAACAATTTCATAAGGCAGCAAACGTATGTGGCTTCGTGTCCATATAAAAGTAAATCTCCCAACTTAATCGCTCAGGTCGTCGAACACTTAATGAAGTGGGGTGCCGCTTTATGCGTAGCCTTAAAGGGGGCGAACCACGTACGATAACGACCGATCTAAATCGAACTTTGTAGTACTTTACTGCCTTGACATAAAGTTTATTTTTGGTCCGCTATTAAATATTGGCGTGGGCGCAGTTCGATAAATGTGTGTCACGAGCAAGGGTGCCTAGTTCATAGCCAGTACCAAGAAACTTCTATTATAAATGGTGGTAGTGTATTGCCCTTTCGTTTCATTGACATGAAATGGACAAGGACAGCTAATATTGAATTTATGAAGTGTTGTTGCTATCTAGATTTTAGGAACGTCCGTAGTTGATTGCGAATTGTTTTTATGTATTTTAGAATTGCAATCATACTTTGTAGGTGTTATAACTCAAGTTAATTACATTCTAATGTATTCAACAAGAATTACAAGGTTGTTTATGTTAGTGTAGGTGTTTCTAATGTGTCTGTCAGGAACAGGACGAAACTTCTAAAATTAACTAGAACCATTAGTATCTGTAATGTTCTGCCTACATGTGAAACTTTAATTACAAAATCATTGTGATAAAACAGTCCGGTTGTCAATTGTTTTGATTGCCGCCGTATTGTCCCCTCCAGGGTTGTTATTTATATATTTAATGGAACGACCCTTATACGCAACTGGATATATTTACAAGGGTTGATGACAATAATTTTTATTTATAGCGACATAACAGCTGTAATTTGACGATTTCTAGAACGTAATTTCACGGTGAAATTACATCGCTTATCTCTTAATTTCATCGGATCTATCGTGTGCCGCATAGTAATTATGCTAACGTTTATAGATTAACATATCTGTGCTTGTATGAGATTATATTGTTACTGTAAAGTTATAGCGTATATAAAAATTTAATTTACCTTCAATCAATGTAGTGGAAATTGATCACCATAATTGTTCAACAGGTTTTTTAAAACCTTAATTCGATTGAGAAGAACGCCTTTTCAGAAATATATTAGGTTACTTTTAGGATGACAAAACACAGCAGACATTTTTGTGGCAAAGTCAGGCTCAAGACAGCAGGCTTCAGTTAGTCGGAAATAATTTAAAGTTTCCCAATTTGAATTTAAAATACAGTATCCGTGAGTTCATTACGCGATCGCTGATTGGCTCCAGATAATTACAATGAGTTTTAATCACCGTCTTGATACTTTAATTGAAGTCTTGATTAACGACTTTGAAGCCTAGCCTACAGAATTCTGTATTTAGTTTAACAAACAATAAAGCGTTTATTGGGCTGATGATTTAGCAGTTTGTGTGACTTTTGTATGTACAGACTCGATGTTCTCTCTCGTTTCTTAATAATTATCTGAAGCTAGCACCAGCACTTTATACGCGTTAAAATCGGGCGTTACACAAAGCCTAAGTATATTCCTGATGGTATCGTCATTAAGGCGTTTTAACGTAGTTTGAGATAAACAAACAATGCTTATTGAACTAAAGGCTTAAAAAATATTGATAAAGAAATAAGACGCCATCATAAAATGAAGCAAGTCGCACCCAAACAAAATATCTGCAGCCAGTATATGACACCGCTATAAAAAGCTCGTCTAATTATAGCAGGATTAATGCAGTAGGACGCGCGGTTAGGCTGCGAACACGGTGTAATTAGACGCCGGGACCGCGGGTGTTCCATGTCACTGTGACGAAGTGTCTAATGAGAAGTAATTGGAACTGGGGCTGTCGATGGTGTTTTTTGATGAAGGCAACTGTATCTGGGTCGTGTTTTGAGGACGTCTCGAGTCGGACAAGAAGGCTGTGGCGTTGTGTTTCGGTTGTGGAATGTAAATGTAAATGGAATGTTCGATAAATAAGAGTGGCATAAACAGCTAAAGAGGTCTTGTCATGATATAGGATCCTTATCTAAAGATCGGCACTGTAAGCTATGTATAAAACAAAATTTGAACTGCTTTGTTCTTACGTCAGAAATACTGGTGGTAAATGATAACAAAATAATAACCAGTACTTATTAAGCTATATCGCATGACTTAAATAATTATAACGTCAAACAAAGTACCTACTTTCTTCAACCAACAGTATTAAAATTGCTTTATATTTCGTGTACGTTGTCGCCTGTATTACTTCGTTATTGGGTCATGTCGGAGGCTCGCTAGATATTACTAGGGCATGTTGTGAGCCTAGACTCCACAATGGCTGTGACGTCAGAGACATGTAGGGAACACCATGTTGCTATAGATATAGGTTTTGAACGCATTTACGAAGCTTTTGTAGGAAAATATTCGTAGTTTTTCTATCAGAGTGTATAAATTTGGAGGTTTTTCACATCAATGTTACACTTGGTGCTTACTTACGTCTATATTCCTGCAAAATTAAGGCCGTAAATATAGGAAAGTATTCGGAAAAAGTCTAGATAACATTGTGAGTCTGAGTCTGGATCCAATATCGACACAAAAAAACCTTAGATTTATCGGTTATTAACTCCCACAAGAAATAAGGTTCTAGGAAAATTGAGTTGTCACAGAGACACTTACGTTCCTAAATTATTTATTGTTTATCTCACAAAGCTTTATTATTATTGTGCGTTCTCACGATACACGAGGTTAGCCAAACATTGCCAGGAATATGTCAAAATAAGATCATGAGACACGAGTAGGCTCTCTATTATTTGTGTTATGACGGGGATATTGTTTGTATAAGGAAAGTGTCCAAAAAATAATGTTACTTCATTTTTGTCTAACTTCGATCACGCAGATGTTAAATGTTAAATCGCATAGCTTAAATGTTCGGGCATGTGCGTGTATTCGATGTGTTGGTATATTGGCATTAAGTTATCTTGATCCAGTACCCAGATCGAATCTATAAAACATTTTCTTGTGTTTACGACCAAATAAAACAGTATTCCATTTATATATGAATATTGAATCGGATAACATCGGCGCAGTAGCTTTTCCAGCGGTCGTCGGCACCGGCAGCGAGCGCCGTGACCATCGATCCTTGATACAAAGAAAATACATTAAAACACGCATGGGTATAAATTTAACGGAAATGTACTATTTATTTTATTACTACATTTGTAAAAGAAAACAAATTTAAGGCAACAAAGTTATTGCATTAGTCTATAAGCAAAGAGAAAAGGATACCAACCACTTTTATGCTATCGCGTTTCTATATGTTAATCAGGCTTTTACTAGTCCGGTACAACATCATTGAAGTAGCAACCAAGATGGCGGCATCCGGACGCCTATTCAATCGATTCAAAGCTGTTTAACATTTGCAAAGATACATCGATTCCTTTGAAGATCCGAGTACTAGATGAATAGTTAAATAAATCGTAGGAGTAGCAGCGTTGTATTGCACATTTCTAAATGCAAATGAAGCAATGGATGATAACATCGCAATCGCGGTCTCAGCAGGTCGCGGTCGGCGGTCGGTTGGCGCCTAACATCGATTCAGCGTACACTGTTGTTTAGATTTCCAACGGATAACTGGTGCCTGGTTGGAATGTGCTGGAAAAACGAAGAAGATAGTGAAAAGGGTATTTTAAAGAACATACCAAATGTGTTTTTGTGAGAAAAGATAAGACTGCAATCTGCTTGTAAATAAATATTAAGGTTAAATTACTGTATTTATTTATGCTCAAATGAAAGGGCTTGCATCAAATCAGAAGCTATTCAGCAAAATAATACTGCATCGCTATGGCTGTAGGATTTATTACAACATATCAGTGACTACAAATCAGTTTCTTCAAATCAATTCCTGTATCGTTCGTTTATTTATTCGAAAACTCCACATTAACATTATGAAGCTTCATAATAATTAACAGCAACGAACATCGTGCTTATTTAGCAACGAAAACAATAAATTAAGACGCAATTAAAGTCGTATACGCAGCACAAACTCCTCGTTGTTCAAGTTTGTATCAGTATACGTAGATAGTTCGTATAGCCAAGCGAACAGGCAAGTCAGAGCCGGCCAAGTTTCGCCAGTATCGTCGTTTCGTACCCTGTTATGAATAACAAATTAGGGAATAAACACTGAACATACAAATGCAATTGAGTTCCCAAATGAGTGCATTCGTGACTATCGTTAAATAGACTGCGGAGTGCAGATGTGTCTTTGTTTGTTATATAAAATGAAGTAGGTATTTGTAGTACTTTGTTTTGGATAATCCAATGCGTTTCGTCTCTAAATATAATTTCAGTAGGTATGGCATACGAGCAAATGTGACATTAGATAACTGTCCTCCTTCAGTGTCGTGCGTATTGTCTATTCTTGTTTTATTAAGCTATTTTGCGAAAAACAAAAAGAAGATCTTGAGTTGTAAGTCCACTCTAATTGATACTTCAAAATAAATCAATTTTAATACATACTATTTTTTTATTTATTTCAATTCCCCATATAATTTTAAACAGTCCAAGATTTATAAGGTTCTCAGCCAAGTCTTAGCAGTCTGTGTAATTTCATCGTCCACCGCCCGCAAGCCAAGCCGATAGTTTTTAGCGCTTCACTTGCCGACTCGATGCTCACGGCCAAGGATAGGCACAGAAAAATATTTCATTTTACGCTAGCTCACTTTGAAATACGATAAAGGTTAGCATTTTTGGTGGTATGGTGTAGATTTTTCTAGAATTATTAGGGATATTGAATGTTAGCCTTACGGTGTTCGTTTCTGTTAGTTGTGATCTTCAAAGGATAGTAAGACAGGGTTTGACAGACAGTTACAACAAAGTTTTGTCGAGTCTACAACAGAAGGTAATGATTATTAATTTAGAACTGAAGTGGTAATTGATATTTCAGTATTTTATGAAGTGCCAATCGGTATAAATTAGCCTAATCCAACCAAGCGAGTGATTTAACGCAATTTGTTTGCGTATGGATAATTTACGTATTGCATAAAATCTGTATTAATATATCATGAATGATATCGATAATATGTCCATTTGACTACTGCAAACAATTAAGCATATTAATTTTCAGTTAATAGACTACGCACTATTAGGTTGCATAGGAACTAATATCAAATTCAGTAATTACGCCTCTAACTGGTGATGAACTAAAATCTAGATAAGTTTAACCAAAATTTGAATTTTACTACCATCGACCTAATTTCAAAATAATTTGATTCAAAATGTTCATAGTGTTCAAAAACCTTTATGCTACGTGAAACGGAATTCCGTGTTCGGAACTTTCAAGAGAGGTATTCGTGACTGGAATTATTGTATCGATTTCTCGATAGACTCGATTATTCGCTTAGTTGACTCTTTATTTCTTCAGTACATGTACAACAGACTGCCGTATAGTCAGGATAAACCTGAAAGTTTTGATAGAACTCCAAAAAAGTTGATACATACCTTCCTATAAATATATGAAATATATTATATCTTCATGATACAGTTACCCAATATAAAGGTATATTAATTTACTGAAAGCTCTCGGAAAATTGCTTGCCAACCAAGAATTCAGTTTTAAATTAAATATCCCTTCAAACGTCAATCTCAAAGGTAAACTTCTTTGCGTAGGTAATAATAAAAGAGGGAAATATGATTCTGATTTATGTAATAATGGTTCCGTATCGGTAATACGATATGAATTGCTTTCTTTTTACTCTGGAGTATTTTTTGTAGCAGTGTTGTTCATATTTAAGGAAAGTTATCTTTTAGCTTCAATTTTTTAATTTTGATATGTATTGATTTTGAATTATTTTTTTTATGTTAGAGATTGAATTGATCTCTTTGTAGGCTGAACCCTAAAAACTCGATGAAATATTATATCATAAAATCTTCTTGGTTTTTAACGACTAAGTATACGATTTTCTTTTTAATTTGTCGGAGATATCCATTTGCTTTTCATATAATTTTACCTACTATTATATATACTGTCTGCTTTTAGAAACTTATGTGCTCATACAGTCTTCATAAAATGAATACCGCAGATTTTACGACTGAAACATCTACAGCATTTTAAAATGTAGAAATAATAGCGTCACTAAAACAAAGATAAAATGTGAAATAAACCGTAGGACGGCGCTACACCGGCAGCCGGCGACCGACCGTAACTTATTGTCATTATCTTAACAAAAACGGATTATATCTACTGGCTTTCGCCTGCGGTTTGTCATATTAAAATTGTACGATACATTAGTTTTAGTGAAATGAAATAAAAAAAATATTGTTAAGGTTTTCCGTCAAATATGTCAGGAACTATGTTTATAAGCTTGTCCAGTACAGAATGAAGTATCGAAAATGACCAATGTATGAAAAATCCAATCCAAATAAATAGGATTTAAACGCAGCACACAATTGCGTTCACTTATAAACTTGATATTTAACACCGCAAACAAACAACAATTTAAAACGAAATTGGAACGCAGCAGCGATACAAAGATTAAAATATCATTTTATAAAGTGCTTTATTCATTAAGTCGTAGTGCACGGCATAACGAGAGCGCGTTTTTCTCTCCAAATGAAACATTTCAAAAGACTGCTGCGAACTACTGCAGCAGTTCATTATTATGGAAGAACAGATGGAAAAATCCAACAGACAAAGGACATTTGAAAATTAAAAGCCGTATTGCGACCTAGAAATGTCAAGGAGTAAATGCGGGGCTCATAGGATCAGTAAATAAAACGTTTGCAGATTATATTTCTGTTAGATAAATCTCGAAGGCTTTTTTCTGTTTGTCTCAATTTTTATTATGATCGGCTATGTTGTATTCTAGTATGTATCATCTATAACAAACATTACATAAGCGTAGCTAAAATTGAAATAACTGTTTGCCACACTGTATTTCAGTTTAAAACTTTAACAACTATCAGACGAATATGCTAGCAGATGTCTATTGGATATTTTTTTTGGACGAAAATCCGCGGTTTCAGTATCCATGTTTTTATAGCCCCACATTCATCTAGTTTAGGATTCAGCAACACATTGTTACCTGCAGGAAAAACGTTTAAACTGTCGCCTGAAATTCCGTGTAAACGTGGGAATATATGTAGCTTATGTCACCCCGAGTAACTATGTGCTATGGCGCAATTTGGGAATACGTACTGCGGTTGTGGTAAAGTATCGTTTGTTTTTAACTTGCTGTGGACTTAATGTATGTTTCTGTTTTATGGCCTAATGTTTCAACTTGTTTATTTGCTCTTCAACCATAGAAATTGCTGTCCACTGCTAAACGTAGGCCTCACCTTACGAACGCCAACCACCCTGGTCACCACACAAATCTATAAATGCTTAACTGGCAAAAATATTAGCTTAACTGGACACAACCATCACTCTGAAAATTAAGGTCAGCCTTCCCGCTAATGTATGGAACCTTTCAAAATAAATCAATTGATTTCTCAATCCAAACCTTCCAAAATAGAGCTCTTCAGAATAATTCTTAAGGACATAATACTCGAGTCCATATTCGGAATAAGGTCTCGTATATTATAACGTAAGGTAAATATGTCTGGCCCGTATGAACTGCGATGGCTGACAAACGGGCCCGTCGTGTTGACACACGATATTACAATGTTTTTACTATAAACATTCCCATGTTTACTAACTGTTTGATTTATAAACACTGGAAATTGTTTCTGCGTCCTGTTGTATGACAGAATAAAATTGAATATTCTTTTATTACATAGGCTCCTATAACTTTCCTAGCTGTTTCAGTATCCTGATAACCAAATGTATAAATCGAAAAAAAAAAATAAGCGGGTCCCAGGTTTCACTCCCTCCCAAAACAAAACAAAATCTAATCTCAATCAGCTAAACATATTCTCTATCTGTCATACTGATTTACTTGCATACATGACACATTCCACACTAAGTAAATTCCATCTATCACTATTTGAGAAAACAATAATAAAACAATGTAATAATCATTCGAGTGTCATGTTAAGTCTCCGGAGTGACAGCCTCTTGAGTGATGTCCTGAGAATGTTCACAGAGGCCATTAGTTCGGGCTTAACTACATCATAAAACTTTTTATAAACTTCAAGATATTAGGCTTAACAAAGAAAATTGCGTCTGACTTATCTAGTTATTAGTATACTTTGTAGACATTATAAACTGTTGAACTTTCAGTACTGTTTTTGACAGTTACACCAAGTAGGCCACACGAATTAGTTAAACAAAGCAAAAATTCACACTTGCGTGAGTCAAAAAACATGCTACAAACCTGATTTACTTAAACCTTTTTCGCCTTAGTGTTCTCGAAAACCTCGCAACATTTTTCCGTTCACTATTTTCTTTTACGAATATTATAACTTACCTATCGGAAAACGAGAATGATACGACTATGCGAATCCATCCCCTACGCAGGGAGCCGCGCATGCGCTAGACATCGGCGCGCCACCCGACGCAGTTCGTCGTCAGGCGTCGTCACCGTTGCCCGTAGCCGAGCTACGCGCGTAGTCCGTAGCGCTAGCGTAGCGTGTAGCTTAACCCCGCACCTGCAGTGACGTTTCGTTGCGTTGCCGATAACGTTAATGAAATATAGCGTGTGATTAACAGCGTGATAAGTAGCAGTGATAACAACATATTGACATAGTGCAATGATTTACGTATTGTGTGGCTTTGGCTACCTGTGATTGTCAGATAAGCACGGGATTTCAATCGCTCTTCGTTTGTGATGTAAGTTGATACATTTAAGATACAAGTGGTTGGCTTTGTTTACAGATATTTTCCTGTTTGCGTTGTTTGTTAAAATTCTATTGTCCTTTAAAAGTTTGTTTGTTCTGTTTGTTAATTTTATTACTTTGCAAAACTTTTGTTTAAATGGCTAAATGTTGTAGAATAATCGATATACTTAGTATACGTCGACAAACGTGATGTTCACGTCAAGTCTTTGTTACTTAACTTTCTGTTCGTGATAATAAAACGTTGTGTAACAACCACAAGTACTTATAATTGTTAAAATATTCAGTCAAATGTAAAGGAATACCGCGTACAATGTTTTGGATTAGAACGGATTACATATTTAAGAGAATTTTAATGTACTGTAACTAAGAAGGGTTTCAAGTTCACCGAGTTATGTAGGATACATTTATTCGGAATAACGTTCCGGATTACGTAAAAAGGTCTTTTCTTTTCTGACGTCCTCTTTATTTTATGTAATCTGTTACGTGTTCCTTATTCGAACAATGACTTGTTGTATAACATTTTTAAGAAAGAAAAATATAACGAGTGTAAGCTAAATACTGCAGTAGCCGAGCTTTGACGTCCGCGGTGAAAACTTACTGCGGCGATATTTTTAGCCCGAAACAACTTTGTAACGTTTTTATTTCGCCTGAAGATATTAGCAGTGGGAGGGTTAACTGCGGCGGAATAATTATTCCGTTATTACGTGTACTGAGTAAATTGTGTTAGCTAATTAATGCTGTTGTATTTTAATATTACATGGTTATATTACAGTTAATTACAAAGAGTTCTTTGTTTTAGTGCTTGAAATTCTACTCTCACATGTAACTTTCTTTTGTCTAAGAAATCAATTACAAGGGTTCGTCATGAATCACTCGAAAATCCTATTTTAATCCAATCAAATATTGATAGAATACGGACATCGAACTATCGAAAAACACTAAAGCGATGACTCATCTTCCTCCCCCGATCCTTTGAACGAAACGGTATAAAATTGCAAGGGGATGAATCATGCGTGCCGGAGACAATTCGATAATTAGTTCAAATAATCCACCCCCGCTGGGTAATCTGTTGGGATCATGAATGAGATACGTGGGGTTGAAACTCCCTTATGACATCATAATGTGGATATGGCGTTCTTCTAGACGTGACCACTTTTTTTTATTGAGTAGGTAGGTATTTTTTAGTTGTGTGACTATTGCTATAGTTATAGAAAGGTCGTTGCCCAGCTCTGGGCATAGACTAATAAAAAAAAGCGATTTTACGAAAAGTGGGTTTAAAGTTTAAGTTTCAAACCAAGTTGCTTATTACTTAAGGATTACAAGGTTTCAACAACAAAATTTGATAATCTAAGTAGGTACTTTGATGCTGGATTAGGACTCCTAAGCTGTTGTAGTTTAGAACTAAACAAAGTTCAACCCCAGCTTTTGTATAAGACCTCAATCCAATTTGCACACATTACGTGTAGGTATAATATTTGCGAGAACTCTCAAAGTCTGAACAAATACGTATTCAAAAGTTAGACTCGTATAAAAACAATTGAACATCGCTATCACCCTTATAGTTTTCGTCAAGCACGCATTCACCGCTACTAAATCAACCAAACAAAAGTCAGAATTGATTTATGTAACGTTACCAAAATAACTCAGTAATTGTCGGATCAAGGTTGTTCAATGTCGCTTCTAGTTCTTATACGTCTGTGTAACGGAGTTTAGGGCTTGCCGTGTTTAACAAAGGGGGAGTAATAAATCAATTAGCAACTGAGTACGCAACTTGCATATTTATGTGTATGGGGGTCTGTGATTCTGTATGTTTCATGACCTATGGGTATCATGGAACCTTTTTTGTTGATACTTTATTAATGCTAAAGGTCCGAACGATTTAAAAGTTTGATGGGATTATATGAACGCAAAGTTAGCTGTCGGTTTCATTTGTGTTGAAATATTATAATATTCTGCCTTAGCCATATAACAAGATATCGTATCACAGCAGTTTCCATTTTCCTTCCTTGCTACACTTCAACCATTTTGTTTACATGAGACATAAGGGAAAACAGATAACCCCCAGCTTATTTCCCCGGGCGAATCCCCGCTAAGCAAAGGAAAATATGAGACTGTCCACCCAAAGGAAAATGCAGTAGAATATTTTGTAAGAATTAAGCAACTAACACAAGGATTATTAAAGCTACATTTTCAAACTTTGCAAAATTACTACAAAGAAGCGTACTCAAAATCCTGAAAGCATTTTCTTTGTAATAATTTCAAGGTGAACCTTTATTGTACAGTGAAGACAGCTTTCTAGAGAAAAAAGTACTTAAACTTTTCAAATTCAAGCCTTCCACATATGAAATGAGTGCGAAAGTGGAACATCTTTAGACACTGGCCTTGAGGGTGCCGTATTGTATGCGGCATCGCAACAGCCTTGGAGCCCAGCTGTGCAAAATAACTCCACAAAGTATACACAAATGTTGTGATGTAACTTGATCAATATTGAGAATCCTTATTAAACAATGTGCGTGACGTGTTAGAGTTATTTATACCCGGTTTCGCTATGAACATGAGTTGTCTCTAAGGCAATTAAAACGGGTAATGTTTTGGTGTACGTAATTAAGTACAGTCATAGTAGTTGGTCGCCTCAGGGTTGGCTAAGAGACGTCGATACCGCAAGGCCTTTGTTGGATACTCTCGGATTTATTCACTACCTACCTTTAGTTAATTTGTAGGTATTGCTGAAATTACAGATTTCGAAATGAAAACCGTGTTTATGGAATGGTGTTATTTCGGTACAATGTAGGACACCTAAACTGAGGTTTCGTTCATAAACGTATCCAATATTATTCCAACCCTAAACATTAATTTGGCCCATTTGATGTAATTTCAACGTAGATACATTAGAACCAGCCGGTACTGTAGATTTAAGTGCTTGGGAAATTCTATTAACTCCGTCAAGGGAAAAGAGTGCGAAGAAATGTAACGTTCATTACTATTATTTTTTAAATAGCTCGGCTGGCCGGCTCTTGCCTCCAGCCATTCGTTCACCGTAATATGTTCGAGCGAAATATTGCTTTAGCAGTTGAAAATTCCCGTTTTAAATTTAAACTGGCGCAATATACGAATATTGCCTTTTGTTTTATACTGTTGATTTTGCCTTTGCAATGGTTAATTGGGGATGATTGAATACACGCAGTTACCCCGTCAATATTGCGAGCTTTTAAATGGGCTGTTATGTCTAATTGTGTGGAATTTGATCTCTAGTTGACGTTAATGGTTTTGCTTTGTGAGTTATGTGAAGTGTGTTTAATTTTTTATTTGGTTATGTTATTAGATTTATCTGCTTGTTCCTTTCTTATCAAAATACTAGTATAGTATAGAAGGATTTCCTGTAAGTGGCAACTTTTGAAACTGAACAATTTTTTCCCCGTTCTAAATGCCTTAGAATTCCAAACTAAATTCCGGAATATTGGAACTCTCGATTTATTTTCGGATCGTTGCTTTTAATCCCGGTGCGGTTTACAAACAAAATGTGTCTCTTGACCTCAGCGTACCGACCTTTCTATAACTATAGTAACGCCGCACCAACAATTACACCTTTGACAGTTTTAGGAGTTCGTGGGGCGCACACCGATTCTAAATCCCCATTGTGCCCGGGTCCAATTCCGAAATACAACAGATTTCGTTGAGTACTCCGCTCTGTAGGTTTCTATACCCTTTCTTTTTTATTTATAGAGAAGGGTTAGGAAAAGTCAAGAACTTTTTGTAGACATTAAGAACGATTTGGGAATATTGCAGGATTTATTGAAAGAAATGTCAATTGATGATTTTACTATAACCAAAAAACACCAGAAATCTGGCTACATTTTAGCGAACAAATTAGTCAGTTCGAAGTTTAACTAGACTACATAGTTTATGTTCGCAACGTTAGCCCATGTAATATGCAAGTGAGACTTCATATGCCATGGTAAGCTTAATGAACCGCCCGTATTCTCGAAGAATGCATATCGCGACAGCTGTGCAGCCAAATACGCTGCTTGCATTAGACTGGCGTATCGCGCCGCCATTGTTCCGAGCCGCGTGGAAACCACTCTGTTTGGGGTGTCAGGGTGCTACTTTATAATTACATTGCGGGAAACCAAATTATACGAGTGTATAATGTAGTAGGAGCTTTGCGTCTGTAATGTAGTTGAAGTCAGAAAAGCAAGATTTGGAAAGTGATGGGACTAGTCAGTAAGACAAAATAATTCTCAAAAGTAACCACGAGAACATGTTAAATGTATCATAAATAATCAGATTCCTAGCAATAGAATAGCCCATTCCTCAACGGCTATGCCTAATAAATTATCACATACCTAACCGCAAACCTGATCATAAATTGCCTCTAAACCTATAAATTTGTTACTTTACATCGTGTACCGTTCGATTTATCTCTCTATTATGATAAAGGGTCAGTTCCGATATATATCTCGCGACGGCTAATGTCCCTGTGCAGGGCGCCGGTAGTCCATACTTTATTATAACGTTAGAACACCCGCCGGACAAGTAATACATAGCGGCCATTTGTTCAGGCGACAAGTCCGCCGACTTGCTATTGATGCCAACAAGTGTTTGTGTGAAGGAGTGTCACTTGTCACGCGGTCTTGGAAGGAGTTGGGTTTGTCTAGCTCAAATATTGAATGAAATTCGATGTTGAAGATAAAGCTTGTATTACATAAGTTATTTAATCGGGTGCTGTAGTGATGGGGTCATCAGCATTTATTATTTTTGGATCTATTGTGTAAATTACCTCCTACACAATTGCTTTTAATTAGAATCTCCGTTACTAATTTAACTTTATGACATAAAATCTTTAGTGCTAAGTTTCTGTCTTTACAACTCTCAAAGTTACTTCAAGACACGATGTCTCAGAAATGCATTCTCCATCTAACATGTCTGTATGTATCACTCTGCGTGTAACACTACGATCGTTAGTACGGTCGTTGACTCCCGGCCTTACAATGCGGGGCTGTGTACAACCTATTCGATTGTGCCCTTATCCGCATAACCGTGTGCCGACTTCCGCCCTATTAGTACTGGTGACGAGGCGATTCGCTAATGGAGCGGATTCCTTTAACTGGACCACGTGTTTTTGTTGCCACTGAATCAATTAAGGTTCTAGTGTTTTTGTTTAATCAATTTCGTGCGTGTACGCTTCGATGTATCGAATTGATTGGCGAAGGTTTAGTTTGGTTTTGTTGTACTGGCTGATAACAAAATTGTTTTAAACTTTTTCAACACGGAATTGGGTGGCTAACTTTATAAAACAATAAGCCCCTCATTTAAACACAGGCTGAATAGAAGAACACTACGTATTTTAAAATGTATTTACGCTATAATTTCCTTTCATAGTTCCACGATTTATCACAACACTATTACGAGTCTGATGGAAAATGCGGAAAACAAAGCAAATTAAAGTTGAAAGACTTCGGAAAACTGTATTGGATAACACGCGATCCGGCCACCCGTTAACCGACCCCGTAATTATGATAATCGAGTTCGTTCGTTGCACTTACGACTTTATTCGCCGAAACTTATTATTGGATTGCATTTTTTATCTGATTTGTCAGTCATCGACTTTTCTAATAGGAATGACCTTATCTTTGAACTATTATGAGTGTATTATCTAATAGATTTATTTAGACCCATGATCGTCAAATCAATATGTATGTGAAGTTTTTTGTGTCTATGTAAGTTTCTGGATATTTAATTCATACTTTTAAACAACACAGCTAAATACAACCTAAGGACAGAAAGTCTTTATAATTTTCAGCCTTGTATTGTATGTAACAAATTAGAAACATAATGTTAATGACCCATTACAGTCGGCATTCTTGCAATAAATTAAGCTTTATTATTTTGTAAGCCGATCAGAAAGTGAAGCCCTGAAAGTTAGAAATCAGATTAAATTATTGATAAAGTTACTCTGCAGGGTTTGAGTACACCTAGACAAAGTATGCAAGCATATTGCTTACATGTAAGGCTCTGCTTATAGCTTTTGTTCGGTACAAAATGTAATGTTATTAAAAAGAAGAATATGTGGAGGTGGAAGGGAAAAATGATTTGCTAATAAGCTTATTTCATTCACTTTGACTCATAAAATTCAATCGCTGGCACGGTTTGCTACCTGCAGGTATTCACAGGGGAGCCAAATTTTGATCACATTTGCTCCTACTTACAATGTACCCCGTTCCTATGAACCTATGTAACATATCAATTACATTGAAATCGCAATAAACCTGACGTTCAGCACCCGTAAACAATATGAGTTCATTAAAATGTTAATGCTGCCAACTTCCCTGATTAATTAATGTGTCGTTTTTGTTACAGGTAAGCAATACCAATTTACGCAGTAGGACCTCGCTACGGTAAATATTCGGGCTTCAATTAATACAGCTCCCAGCATTTGGAATAACGGGAGACATTACATTTCCCGATTGGGAAATTCCCAAATGGGAATGGAGGTTTTATAGCGTACAAGTAATAGAAGGGTGTTAAAAATATACTGCTTTAACCATAACTTCGCCTTTATAAGGTAGGGGCAGGTGTATTACAAACACGTAAAACTGAATATTGTTCAGACATTTTGTTGTTGCTGCAACGTTTTATTTTTACAAGGTTTATAGATCATATAGGTTGTAGCTTAAAACGGTTAACGTACCTTCTCCCAATTTTCTTAAATTGAAAAAGTTTTTCTTAGAACCATGTAGTCGTTAACTTAATTATTATACATATTCAGACAGCCTCTTGAGACGTCGTCATCAGCAACGCAGAAGTCACTGTAACCCAAATACAATCTTCAATATTGATAAATTTGTACCAAAAAAAAAGATTCGCTGACACATCCTATACACATTAGACTCGATGTTATAAGCAACACGTCATTGGGGGGTTCCCCCTCCCTTAATATACGCCCCCTGTATACGGAACATGTTTTCCAGTCTCGACAGTAATGTTAAGGGATTTCTATGTGATAATAGAAAATTCTGTGACGCCGCTGCCTTTTTGCTATCACGTGTAGTTACTTAGTTTATGTGGTTTGGTTACAAGATTTAGTTTGCGGTTTTACGTTCGACGCGGATCTTGTTTATGTATACCTCGTACTTATATCGGGATAAAAATCTCATCGATGTTTCTGGAACCCACGAAAATAATGTGCATTTCAAAGTCGGGTCAGCGAAAAGCTTTTAAGACATTAGAAACAGAAAAATATAGAGAATACAGACCTATTCATCTCCGCAATATTAGGGTGGAAACGTGTTCTGTGTCAGAAAGGTCCAGCACATTATGTTTATGAGGCAGCTCACGTCTACTTTCTATTAAACACGAGACGGCTCATAGCCCGCTACAGTGAACAATCCTGGGGGATATAATAACACAGCCATACGCACCATGAAGCGTGATACATAAACACACGCTCTATCTTTTACAGCGCCTCGCACTATGAAATATTTCATATCAACTGCGGTTATTACTTCAATATGAAAACCCTCACTTATTTTATCATTTGTGACCTCATCAGCTCAAATGCAATTCCAGAACTTCCCCAAAAAAGATTGCACTCGCATAAAATCTCAAGTGCCAAGATATCGCAAAGATGGCCAAAATATACGGAAGCTTACTGTACTATTTCGCAATATTTGTGCGAAAATGGCGACGCTTTCTCACCATTTTCGAGGGCATCGTCGGATGTCAGATAAAAAATAATAAATAATGAGTGTGGGAGGGGTGGGGATTACAAAGGGAGTTTCCGATGGGCAGAGATCAACGAGATTTGCGGTTTTGGACTGCTTTCACTGTTCATTTACCAACGACAGCTTATGTTTTGTTCAACCAGTGTTTGGTATTTAAATCACGTGTCCGTTATGTTTCATTACGCTGTGTTAGGTAGAACGACTTTATTTGGCTTCTGAATTATGGGCTGTTCAACAGCTGGAAACCAAAATTAGTATTTTGTGTAGGTGTGATTTATTGGTATAATTAATTATATCCACAGTGTAAATTAACTACTGTACTGAACAAATTGTACAGTGTTTGGTTAAGTCTAAAAAAGGCCATAGATAAATACATGTCGTTATGACATTCATTTGCAAATGTATTGCTGTTTTTTATGCTAAATTTCCTATCAGTCCTATCATATGCAATGTAGGCAAGTTCCGCGTAAGTATCTAGCTGGAGCTACTCGAAAATGAACTTACCGCCCTAGCCGATGTTGCGCGTCTTGATAATAATCTAATTCGGGACTTATCCGATACGTCCATTTACCGCGGGCGTCTTCGGGGAAAGTAAACAACCGTTTTTAACAAGGAAACTGCTAATACCGGCTAACCGTCTGAGGGTGAATTTATCGATACTGACTGCAAAATATATAAGGGCTTATCCTCCTTATTCTTTCGTGTTGTCTTCATTTGCTCTTATAGCAGTTTCCTTTATTGGTGTTGGTAAATTCTCAGAGTGCCTTTGAAGTTCCACTTTGTACGTCCGCAGTGCCGATCTAGAAATCGGGACAGCAGATAAGACGATGACCCCCTTCAGATATCGGGGGTAGCTGCGACCCGATTAGAACTCGATAAACTTGAATCTATCAAGAAAGCAAATAACTTTCCGATATAAACTGTCATTAGAACACCATTAGTTACAGTTCCGGAATACAAAACGATGTTTATGCCTAGTAATGTCTACGTAAAAGTGTATTCTTGTTTCTTTTAGTACGGCTTGTCACTGTGCTATTGAATAAACACTAAAACCTTATTGACAGCTTACATTTGCTTTTACTGTTGCCCCACTACCTTCTATTAGCTTATAATTCCCTATGGAAGCTCTGGTTGCTACCCGCGGGAAGAGGGTTATCAACCCTCCGACTGTCAGCGAAAAACAGTAGCACTTATGAAAAAATCCATATCACTTTGAAAAAAAAAGAACAATAATTTTTAAATCACCACAAATGAAGAAACATGCGTTTTTTATTTTAATGCACAATGTTAAAACAAAAAGTGATAAAGCGGTCCAGACCTAAGTTCGGTCCCCAAGTGGTTCAACTAAGAAGTTACTTTATGCAAATTAGTTCTGGGGTTATGTTATCAGATGTTTTTGTTTTACAGCCTTCACGTTATTAATACAAGTTTTACAAGAATATCAAAGTTTTACGTTGTAAAAGTTATATGTACTTAGGCGAGAGACGTCAATGTACTTCGGCTTTTTATTAAATTTAAGGACAAGTAAAAGAACCTAGGAATCTAAATTGGATTACTTAAAAGGATATTTATTTTTCCTTGGATTCAACCAGCTTAACCGGCAACTGTAAATAAAAGATAAATAATTCGTTTTAGCGTTTCCTTTCACAAAGCTTCTAGACACATATAAAACAGGTACTCAGCTCTTACCTTAAAGTTCCGACTTATCGTTTTGTATTTCAATCACTTCGATAGTTCACGATAAAAGAAAAAAAGATTTAACTTGAATCCCCTCTTTATTTTACTTCACCTTACACTTAAGAGACCTTTTCCGCAACCTTTAAAATAAAGCTTAAGTAAATAATGGTCGGCAACCCGAAAAGATCAGTCAGATTTAAAATGAAATCCGACTATATTCCTTGTATAAATTGTTGTAGATGTCTGCTGTCTACGTTGTTTTTGTAAGCTATTTGGTACAAAGGCCTAGATTGTGTAACCCTTTTGGGATGTCTTGCTATCGACACAGAACTGTTTTCTCCAAACTTTTTAGGTCACAAAAATGTTGTTATATAGTACCCGACACATTTGAAGCTGTGAGCGGTAACGACAAGTAAACGAGATGTCGTTGCACGTTAATGTTAGGGGATTTTAATGTAAAAGCCTGTTGTCGCAGAGGGGTACAATTTATTGTGTTACGAGCCGAGATTTTGTGTAAAGAGTTAAAGTAAATTAAGTACAACAGCAAAAATGTGTGAACTTACTTTGAAATATTGAGACGTGACCTAAAAATTAAAGTAAAACATAGGCTTAGTTACTTGTGAGACTTAGAACCATCTTTGTTAAAAGGTTATTGGCATAACATGTGCAATCACTGAATAAACCCATAGAAACTATTCGTCAATAAACATTCACAAGCTATTTGTAAGATGAGTTTTTCTCCCGAATCTCCAATACGAGGCCGATAGCTAACTCTATACATAGAGTGCCGTCAACCCTATGCAAGGGATCATAGCCATTTACGACCCGTCTTCCCCAGGGCGTAAGGGATTTGTAATCTTTCTACCCTCCACAAAACTTATACATTCCCCCCGTACAATTTCAAATATCATTGTAAACTTGCATCAAAAATAAATCTAAGAAACTCTGTCTCACGAAAGAAAATTCCAAGTAGTTCGATCCCCCCTTCTGCATTCCTTCGAGACTTTTCTTCATTTGCTAACTGTCCAAGTTTCAGCGTAAATCAATTCACCTTACTTATTTCCTAGATAGTTCACGAAGAAATGAGAAAAAGTGGACGTGTACACCTTTATTACCACTATGGGAGGAACAGTTTTATTCGAAAACTCCGGAAAAATAGTTTTCACGGCGACTTGAAGAGATTGGACTAGAATTCGCTTTAGAGAGGATTAGGTCTCATGTCTTTTAGATTACGTCCCGTGAAAGTAGTTGGTTAAAGTTGATATTTTCTCGCTTGGAATAAGAACCTATTTGTGGCGTGAACTCTTTTATAATTCTTCGGACAACAATATCAGTAGTGACTGGTAGACCACTAAATGAATAATTCAGTGTCCATCTAAAATTAAAGCTTTCCATGTCAGAGCATTTCACCTCATTGTTTTAAATACATTCCTGGTGAACCTTTTACTGCGGCACGAAGTTATTTACGTAGACTCATAAATCAACATCCAAAAACGAACCGTGAGGGTTGGTTTTCCGCATTATTTATCTTGAAAAACTAACATTTTTCAGCAGAAAGTATTTGTATGTTTTACATGTGGGATTGCAAATGAATCGTGGCTTGACTTCACGTGAAAGGGGGTTAGTTAGCTAAGTCGATGCGTTTGCACGTCCGCGTCCCGTAAGCCATATTTATACGGATTTTATGAATATTTGGAATAGCTTATACTTATCAACATTCACGGCGTGTCCCATTGACGCGGCCTCGGGCACGCTGTTATAATCCTGTGTACTGCTTATTATATTATTTTTTTACGCGAAATGTTATTTTTTTTCCTTTGTTTGCTGTTTGGACAGAAATTCAGTGTTTTAAATTGATATTTCTGTCGTGCACACGTGACAAAGTTCACAAACAATCAAAACTGAAAAAAATATGAAGACATTTCTCGAAATGACATGTAGTGCAATCAACTGCGTTCCTACTATGAATTTATGGATTTTCATTTTCAAAGTAGGTAAATAGTTTGAATTGAATGTTCATTATTTACTTTAAAAGTTCAGCGCCGGTCAATAACTCCCGCTACTGCGTTTCAGCCCTTGCACTAAAATATATTTGATAGCTATACTAAACAATGGCTTTATTGATCATAAATATGTACTGAAATCGCATATTTTTACTGCGCAACTCTTTTATTTCCTAATAAAGTACTTACCTTTAGATATCATAATTTACTTCGAAAGACTTGAATCGTTAAACAGTAGCACATTCAATAATATCTACAAATTAATATTGGAAATACACGAGTCCAGCCCAGATGTGATAAAAAAAATCTGACGTATAATTGCCTCCATGAAAAAGGACACCATAAAAAAAATACAATAATGATGAAAACGCCCATCAATTTTCCACTCAACAAAGCACCCCCATATCATTGTACTTTATAACGATAAATAAACGCCAGGTACAGAGGGCATTGTTCCTTTAATTCAGTTTGTAAACTGCGTATAACTAGTGGCCCATTATAAACTGCGTGCAAACTTCATCACGGTTGGTTGTCAGCGCGTGAACTACCGATGCATCATGCTGGTATTTGTCCGGCTTAGTTTTCTTTGAGCTGTGGTATAGTGTAGTTTTCTTTGGTTTATATAGAAGTTAAAGGAAAGAAATAGGTTGTGCGCGAATTAAAATGTTAAGCCTTTCAAGATGTTTAACCTGAAGACAAAGTCTTGGCCAATAATGAAATTATTTGGCAACTTAAATTATCTTAGCCTCTTTAGCTTCCACTACAGCTATTTACCAGTGTTATACATGGAGTGACCTACGAACCTGGGTTAGTAGAACCCGAGCCAATACCGCTTGGTAGAACTGGTTGTCAGACCTTTCCGGCTTCTGACTACCTGTAACATCTGTCACATTTCCGAAGCCGTTGAAACTGAACATTCGTATGGATTATAATAAATGCTCGACTGCCTCGTTGGTCTAGTTGTCGCAAGTGCGGCTGCTGAGCACGAGGTCTCGGGTTCGATTCCCGAGTCGGGCCGAAATCGCTTTGTGGGTTTTAGAAGACTTTCACAAAGCAGCCCGGAGCTTGGAAGCTGGTGATTGATTCACCCGTGCATCGGAGAGCACGTAAATGTCGGTCCTGCGCCTGATCTCTCTCCGGTCGTGTCGGATTGCCGTCCCATCGGGCTATGAGAGTGAAGGAATAGTGAGTGCACCTGTGTCTGCGCAAATGCTCGTGCACTATAATATGTCCTGCGTAGTTGGCTAATCTCCTTACATGAGAACAGCCGCCGTAGCCGATAATCGGCTAGGAGGACATCATCATCAATAAATGCTAATATTTTTTATTTGGATTGGATTTTTCATTGTTATCCGAATAAGAGACTTTTTTTATCTCGCATGGAGCTCTCATGTGAAATGTCAAAGTAAAAAAAATATTTCACAATCAAATTCAGAATAACGAGAGATTCCACGAAAAAGTAACGATCATTTCAAAGGTAAAATAAAAAAAATATTAAATCATTTTTTTTTTCGGAATTTTGTGAGCGGTTGTTATTAAAATAAAGTACTTATTTTTATAAAAGCATTTGTATTGTTATTAATTTAGTTTCATAATACTGCGTCTACTGAAGCACTTTGCAAGATTGATGTAATCTTAAAATCCGTAAAATCAATACAAAAATCCAAATTAAATCGTTTTGACCAAAAAAACCTTGCTCTGGACTCAGACAAACACTCAGTTTTATTACATTATTGTTCTACACAAGTCCGATATTTCAAGGCTAACATAAACCAACCGTCTAGACTAGACTACAATACACACCCTAAATCCAAACCAAAATAGTAATTCACGTTGAGACTTTAAACGGCGTCTATCACAAAGGAGTACATTGTACCGGTCCATGGGCGGACACACAGCACCTGCAGTTCAGCAGCAGACTGAAATACAAACATTAATCACGTACACCAGATGTTAGGGGACAGTTCTGTGTAACAAAGGGAGCCTTCCCTTTGTTCTACGGCCTATGTTTGTACCAGTATTTATCTTTTAATGTTAGCTGGATTGCTAGACGTGAATTAGGATAGCGGTCTAATTGGTATTATCCGGTTTTTGATATTATACCGGTAAGGTTTTTGTAGCCGATAAAAAAGCCGTCCTGAATAAGACCCATTTTTGAGTAGTCATCTTTGCGTCAGTCACAACACTACCTATATTTTATTTTTGACTCCCCGGTTTCGTGTTTATTAAAAGTTGCAGTTTACAAAGGCAGCGATGGGCATAATATGAGATGTGCCTGTGTTGCTGGCATTGTCTGAAAATAAATCCAAACCTACCTCCACAGCCGAGTCAATAGTGATTTCGTTTTATTAACTTCATACTCAAAAGGTTTCACATGAGTGGCCATCGCTCCATCGTCCGCGCGCCTCGTATCGTCCATCCCATCGGCTTATTTTCATCCACTCATTACCACCGTCGGCACAATAAAACAATTTTAATTGACATTTATGCGGCGCTGATGCATACCAGCCTTTATGAACGTGATATTAAGTATCATGTTTCAATGTAATTAATTTAATTTATTATTGTGCTTTCGGTGTTCATTTTCCGTTGTATGCTGTTTTTGTGTCTTTTATATCGCTCCAGAAATATTACACGAAAAAATTAATGTGCATTTTCAGAATAACGTTAATTGATAGTTAATAACCGCTGAAGGATTTCTTTAAAACTTGCAACCTATTATATAACCTATTGCAAGTCCGAAGATTCTCATTGGATTGTTGCTACAAAAAGATAAACACGAGTCACCGACTCCCAATCAACTACACCCGTAGCTCTGTTGATCACATCCCAAATAACAAAAGAATCGGTCACAGCAAATGACCAGACAATAGCCATCGATGGGTATAGCAATTAATCTCCATTAAGTGATCTAATTCAGTCTATTTGTCACCAAATCGATTCAGTTGTTTACCAGTCGTCAGTAAGACGGTCATTTATACTGGACGTCTTTACCCTCGGAATTAAGCGATCACGCCAGTGTGCTCACTGTAATTTTATTAAGGTAATTCCTGTAATTAATGGTACTGCTAATGTTGTTAATTTCTGGGCACCATTTTTTGTACTTTATGGGCGTTTTAGAATTATTAGGGGATTTAGAAAAGGGCTGCTGTTTACGAAATATGAGAAGGGAACGTGAGTGTAGCGAAGTTTATTATATTTGTTACTAGGGCAACTAAATTACTAGTAGACATGGCCTCAAACTCAAATATCAGTTTCACAGCCATAAGTTAGCTAGAAATATCAGTGATCACGTGATATATGAAGAGATTACGAGCTGGCTCTAACTGGAAGGCTCAAACGCCTAACTAACTCCATATTGATTTACGTCCATGACATTCTGTTCAACTTAAGCCGGGATTTGAAACACGACGCTAAATCTATTTAAATTAATAACTCGGTTGGCAAATTATTTCGCTTCAATCCAAGATTTAATGTCGAAATTATACATGTAATTCCAGGTAAAAGTGGCTTTGATGTTTAACCTTCTGAAATTTTCGAGGAGAGGTTTCGGCTCTTACCACTTCATCATCTCTTGTAAGCCGATGAATGAGAAATGAAATGTGAATTAAATAGCTCCGTAAGTCTATAGGAATGTCAAAATCAAATAAATCCTGGCGATCAAAGGATGAAAGCTCAAAACAAATATCCAAATTATGATTACCGTGTCTGCATTAACGTTTCACACCCCAATTGAGGCACATCAAACACCCATGAATTTGAACATCCCAAACTCTGTGTCTTTGCAATACAAAGTTAAACAACGTTTGTTATTAAACAAATAATTCACACAACAGTGCTTAAACATGGAAGTCATTTGTTTGAGAGTCACGAACTCGTAAGAAATGTTATTAAAAGTTTTATTACGTACATTGTAACGCTTCTTGGCTCCGGCGGTAATAAGGCGGCAGATAAATACAGGAGTGTCTAAAGTGCGAGCTGGAGTGTCCTCAGGCGGGGCAAGGACCCGGCCTGCGAGCCCGTATTATGATTAAATCTCCAACCTGTTTTAATTTCGCAAACACACTTTTGATTTATTGGATTGGAGCGTGAGTTTTGCATTATTATTTCTTGCTTGCCTTTTTGTTGCGGATTGATCGAACTTTTTGCTTTTGTGCGCACAAAAAGTAATAATTTCTAAGAGTTTTTGTGGCGAGAGTATTTTTCTTCGTGTCGCATCAATCAAATGAAATGATGGTGTTCGTGTTGGTATTAGCAAGTATAAAATTATATTTATGTTTACTTAAATATCTAGATAATTAGAAGCTTACCAGTTCTATTTAGTTATGCACTATATAGTCCATAGCAGGCCCGCCGCTAGCTGTTTGTTCGCCCGCGTGCAAAACCGATTATGCCGCCCTACGACTACATAATATTATACTGGGTTTAGTCAAAAAATATATAAGAGGGGTCCTGGTGGTCCGGACCCACCCGCCCATTCATATCCGTTTTACTTGTCCAACAGAAAAAAATATGTACATGCACCGCTCTGATTGCAGAAAACGCACTTCCTTTTGGATACATAAATATTGCAATAGGTCCATAACATATATTACACATAACTTTTTATTTACTTGAAATGCTCAAGTCTTAGAGTAACCTAAGAAGTCCTGGGTTAGCCCATAAGCAGACTAAGCAATTGCTTAGGGCGTCAATGCAGTGCAATCATTACCCAAGTGGCCCCTATGTATTGAAAGATTGTGATTAATGGGTAGGTACCAACATAATATTGTATATCAAAGTGCTTAGAACAGATTATGGGTAACTTAAACTAACGAACTTAAATTATTTACAGCAATGTTTAATTTCAGTAAAATATGTTATTAATGTTTTTTTGTGGGTTTACCGATGAAAAAATCAACGCATGAGACATATTTCATATGTAAGGAAGCGCGAGCGAAGCGAGCGCGAAATTTATTTAGTCTAAGGACACAAAACAAATAAAAACCACTGTAAATGCAAACAAAGCAAAGTCAAAAATTAAGATATGCACAGAAATGAAGTGCAAATGTACATGAAGCCGCGAGCGAAGCGAGCGCGATTTTTTATTTAGAGTTTTCATGAAGTAAACATACCATAAAAAGCCAAAGTGAACAAAAAGCTATAACGGACGTGCGCGAAAAATGATTTTTCGGAATTGAAGGCCTCAACAATTAAACAAAGATAAATTGCGATCAGTGCCGGTTTTAACTCAACGTGAATGTGTCTTCTGATTGCGCGAGCGAAGCGAGCGCGAAATTTTTTGTAATATTTTAGAACTCAAAACAAAAATTACTAAAAAATTTTGCCCAAACGTACATAAGTCTTTGTTGATGATGGCGCCTATGTATTAAAATTTTGGGACTTAAAGTAGTACCGTAAATACGAAAGTTCATATGGAAACTAGAAGTTACTTTCTTATTAATAAAAGAACTTAAAAGAACGCTCCCTTTTTGCTAGGGTAGACTAAAAAAAATTTGAAAAATAAAAACAACTGTAAAGTGAGGCAAGCCCGAAAATTTTTGAGTTTTGGATCACTAAAAGTCCTAAACATATATAGTAAAAAGCGACTGTGAAGTGAAGAAGCCGCGAGCGAAGGGAGCGCGAATTTTTTTGAGTATTCGGACATTAAAAGTAGCTATATGTGATAAAAAATTGAAGCGGAACCTTACTTTAAGGAAACCGCGAGCGAAGCGAGCGCGAAAATTTTTGAGTTTTGGGACATAAAAGTAGTGTTTCTTCGATAATTTCTCAAATTTAACGCCGAATTAAACACAAATTCGCCTTGGGCGCCCCTGAGCCCGCGGCGCCCGGGTTATTCGCACATGCTGCAAAGGTTAAGATGGCCCTGATGCTATCCATTCATTTGGATACAGTTCTTGTAAGTTGCAATCTTTGATGAAATTTAAAACAAAAATATTAGTAACATTCTGATCAAGGATTGGTAGGGGGCGCCTGCGGCGCCCCTTATATCCGGCGCCCTGGGCCGTCGCCCAACCGCGCCCTACCCTAAAACCGCTACTGACTGCGATATCTGACATGGAGGCGCGAGCGCAGCTAGCGCGAATTTTTTTGGGGATGCAAAGGATGAACCCGTCAAAATTGATAGGGGACGACCAAAGCGAGGGCGGTTTTTCTGAAATTTTATTGCTAATCTACTCATCTATTTTTAGTAAAAATATTTTTATTACGTAATTATGGTTTAATTTTGCCGTATGGGTTAATTTTGCCGCCCCCTAAATAGTGCCGCCTAGGGCATTTGCCCCCCCTGCTCTCTCCCCCCACGCTACGCCAATTGTTGATCTTAAATCGTAATAATTTTTAATTTTGAAAATGATCAACAGATGTAACTGAAACCGGCAGTGTAAGTAATATTCTTAGCGCTATTGCTGTGTTTGGAAATATTGAAATGAAATAATTAGTAAAAAGATATTGTTTTTTTTTAATATAACGTGATAAGTCGCTCGATTTGCCGCCCCCTAGGATGTGCCGCCCGCGTGCGGTGCACGCGCTGCACGCCCGCTTACGGCGGGCCTGGTCCATAGTTAGTAAAGTGATACGGGAACAATACTCACAAACGCAATAATAAACCTACGATGTGAACTACAATTCAATTTCCCACGTCACAAACATCAAGTCGAAAATCAGTGAGTTCGCACGGCTTGCATGAATCTAGTCTCGTAATAAAACAAGGAGAAACAGACGCCGCGAACAATTTGTTCGACAATTAGGTACAGCTGCAGTCTCTACGTGCTGGCAACTTGCTTCTTGGAACACGAAACGTAGCCAATGTAAACGACCTTTAATGAACTACAGGAATCTTTTTAGTTTGTTCTATTGTAAACGCCTTCAAAGAGAAGTTGTAATTTGATGTCTATAAATCAGTCTTATAACATGTACAGCTAAAAGTTTTGGTCATTCTTCGCCAGTGCATAACGTCTGCCTCAACACAGCAATTAACTTGTCAAACGAGAACAAAGATTGCGAGTACAATTTAAGTTAGCAAGTTCCTTTTACAGTTTGTCACACAAAACCGTTCAGTTACACACTTTGTGGTGCGGCTAGTAAATCCCCTAGTATAAAACGTGGCGTTCTGTAAAGTTTAAAACTCTTGGGGTTGCGGACGCGAGCTGAGCACTAAAGTAGCAAGTTACGCCGTCTTACTGCCAAATAGCTTTATTTGACGGTGGACAAGTTAAAGGCAGGCAGCGATTTACGAATTTAAAAATAAAGTACAGGCTACGTACCATACAAATCTGTATTTTCCCCGAACTTGAATGCACATAACAAAATACGGAATACGAATTTTGCTTCATCATCATTCACTGGTGGAACAAGTTCCTTTGTCTCTTTCCAGCAGTTTATTGTAATGCTTTTTGTCATTTGCATGGGATGCACAGGTTATAAGAGCCACGTTGAACGTATGTATACTTTTCAGCATCAGTCTATGCCTTGGCACTGCTTCTAACATTGGCTCAATTTCTTTTGTAAAATGAAACCTACTATGAAATGAATGAACAACAAACGAGCCTACACTTAAAGGAGGATAAGTACAAAATTCGAGTACCCAATCTATCTTACTAAATTGCTAAATTTTGGCATTACACCCCTTTCTAAATTAGTTGGAAATTTCCAGCTATTTCGGCATTTACCTGCTGGGGTGTAATGCGTTGATGGCCGGGTATGTTTATATTGTATTACCTTCGGGCAGCTTTGCTAATTAACCATGTGGCTAAGTTTGCCCGCCAACTATTTCTGACCAACTGAAATCTGGGATAACCTTACCTTCACTCAAGAATTTCAGTACACTGAAGGATTCAAATTAAGGGTCGGTCAAAAGGAAATTGAAAGGGATATTCTATTACGAATAAATTACAATGTTTAAATTCATTTTAGAAGAGTTTGAATAGATAAGCATCGACCGACCTGCGTTCAGTCTTTCTTATTAAACTTTGAAAACGGTTTTTCTATAAAAACTTCAGTAAGGTGAAGTATGTCCTTGAGAGGTCATGTATACTCAATGCGCCTGACTCAATAGGATTTATTGTGTTATCGTTCAAATACCTAAACACGTCAGTACTTTATAAAACATTAACTTTTATAGCAAAACATTGATATTCGAATAAAGCAGGCTCGAGCCTCGGTTCAGAATTTACGAGACGAGACTAGACTTCAATATTATTACATCATAAAATATTTAGCACTAACTCTCCTTCGAGTTTCGTGATTTCGGGTAAAATTAGACCATTTTAGGCAAATTAATTCGGGGTTCCATTTAAGCTGCCTTAGGGTTGACGCGAAATATGTTCCCACGCAGTATGTTTTCTTTATTTGCATAATACAAAATGAGCGGTTTGTTTTATAACTTTATAATTGAAAAAAAAAAATTGTAAAATCACGAAACCATCAACATCTTGTTTCTTCACACAGGCTGGTCACACAAATTGTTCATAGGTTTCAAAAGCGTATTCGTCCCCTTTATTAAAGGGAAACCTTTTTTCTTGCTTGCATCTTTCAACCCTCAAACGTTCAGTTCACTTGGATGACAGAATCATTACAAAACATTTCAAAGAGAAAATTCTAGCAAGTGACAAAAGGAATTCTTGCGTATTTTATTAATGAAGTGAGTGACGTTCAAAAAGACAATATGATTCTCTTATGTGTCTAGTAACAGACAAAGAGTTCCAAATAAACAAAGCGGAACGAAGAACGTTTTCTGAACTTTTCTTTGTGTTAAATATTAAGACCATTTCTAGTGCTACTGTGTATATTCTCTAGGGACTATTATTTACTGTTATTCGAAAAATAACTTCTAGGTTAAAAAGACAAAGTATTGAAATATTCTCTCCAGCAGGTTAAATCATTTCGGTTCGCCGCTATCTTGACAGGCGTAGATATTACAATTCGCAGATATTGTACCTACCTCGTAGGTTTTTACAAAATGTTATATCTATTGAAAATACCTTCATCATCGTTAGTTCGCTGTTTAGTGAGCAACACGAAATTCCGCGAAACAAATTAAGATTCTCTTTTGATGCTAAAGACAGACCTTTAAAAAATAAGTCGAAAGGAGCGTTCCATCATTCCTTAATTTGCCATGTATCAAGAGGTTGCCGCTCAAATGTGAAACGTGCCTTTGTAAATGTCACTCAAGTTTATTGAGATTTTTATATTTCGTACAGAAATATATTTTTCATTCCAGAGATATATTTTATTACGAAGATAAGTTTATGTTGTCGTAAAAATACTAACGTTGAACTTTATATGTCGTTCGTATAGTAAGTTCTGTTTAATACAATTCAAATGCGCCTACCTTTATTTCAGCTATTTTTCTAAAGTAGAAATACTGAATTTACATATGCCGCAATGTCGAACACACTTCGCTATCGTCCGTCACGCTTCAGTAAACTCGGAACTGTAAGACCACGTGTACACTACAGAATATAGCGGCCGACAATCGCGCAGCACTCGTACATCTTGCCAAGCCGTGAGCATCAACAGAATGGTGGATTTATTCATAAGTGAACGCAAACGGAGCGAAGACGTGCATTTTACCGGACCTTCTGCATAATTGAACACTCCCCCTTACTGGCTGCGTTGAAGTTTTCTTGTACTTACCACACCGCAGTTTGTGAAAATGTGCGTTCAAGTTATGATGGATTGCAGCTTTCTTACCTCTATAAGCTTTAACATACTCCTACCTACATCATAGAAAGAGAAAGAAAGAAAGAAAGAAGAAAGAAGTTTTATTTATCTTCTAGTTATTGCTCACCAATTGAATGATTTAGCTGAATTAGATTGATGGTTAGGTGATGAGATAGATGATGAGTACCTTTTTTTGACAAAGTATACCAGATACATATTCAGATGTGAGTGAATCATCAAAAGCTGCTATCAAAAGCATGAAATAAATATTAAATTTCTCTCACGAATAAAAAATGGCAACACTCGATGCCTCTTCAAACACGTTTAAGTTCTTATTTATACAAAAGAATGTACACAAAGCTATTTATTCATAAGCAAAGTGCAAACGGGGGATGTCGCCTTTATCGTACCGTTTACATAATTGAAAAGTTTTTGTTCCTTCAACAGTAACTAGTAGTTGGGGACAAAAAGTTGCTTTTTGTCCTCAACATCACGGTAATGTTGCTAGCTTGAATATTTATGTTTTAGAACTTTGTAGCTGTCGTCTACTTGGTGATGGGAGGTGTAAATGTTAGCTGGTCCATATTTAATGTGCGAAGTTACGAGCTGAATACCTGTTGGAAGACATAGGCAGTGTGTTCCGTCTAAATCGTTTATAAATAGATTTTAGTATAGATGTAAGTTGTGAATGCGAGTAACACCCACCATACATAAATGAATCGGTGTTACTCGCATACTTACATCGATAGTTTCCACCCTACGTATGGTTAGAAAACTGAAAATTTTTATATAAATAAACCGCGGTAATAATGGCTACGCCTTACGTTCACGTTGACAGTTTCTATTTTCATTCAAAGTTTATAAAGAACTTATCACCCTACGGATGTTGTGGAGGGTTGAAAAGTTGGATACATACATAGCTATCACGACAAGATAGTGAAAAGTTATCTAAATAGGGATGTATGAAGCGATGTAACATAGGTGGTACCTACATATAGTAGATCCATCTACTCAATAGTGAATGGATAGTAGAATATCTAAAATGAAAACGGTCGCGTCATGGTACGCATATTTCACAGCAAGCACTGAAATACATTTCCAATACAGTTTATTTAAATTCCGATATTTATTCACATTGATATGCCATAGAATATCCACAGCGAGTACCTACTAGAAGTATCGTACCTTCAAAAGTTAAATATGAAAGATTCATCTTAGAAAACGACTGTTTTTCTTTTGTATGTTTATCACCAAAATATAGTTACCTATCTGTTTACAAAAAGCCAAAAACTATAAATTAAAAACAACACCTTTATTCATAGAACACAGAACACAATATCACGCATAATCAGGGAACAGTAAAGTTAATAATGACTTTATACCGCGGGCGGCTAAAATGTTTGCCTCCAACCAACAAGCTAGCCCGGACACTGTTTACACCAGTGCATTATCATTATACCCTCAAACATTCCCTACCTATACTAGTTCCCAAATTAAAATTACCCCACGATTGAGTTTGTAGTTCGGGGTGTTTCGAGGTTGATTGCACTACAAATGAATTATGCAAAATTATACAAATACATTCCGTTTTCGATAGAAATGTATGGTAATAAACAACGTTGTTTGGTTCTAAATGAAATTCAGCTGAATGTGATGTTTGTGTGACATGTGTGTATTGTAACCCCTGAAGGTTATTGTGGTGAGTTTCATCAATAAAATGATTATGCAATGGCCCCTTTAATGAGCGCGAATTATCCAGCTCTTGAGCTGCCCGCAGTAATGAAGTTAGTTAATATAAAACACGGTAATTTCTTTTGATTCTGATTTTGAAAGTAAGAGATACAAATAAAATGCTTCTAAGTAAAAGCAGGCCTCTGTCACTCGACGTACTTGTGCGCGATAAATGCCTACCGCTCGCTGGGTTACCGGTAACCCCACGCGGCACAGGGCTTTCGACAGCCGCTCGCGACGCGCGCGTTTTATGTTTATTATTTTTATTTGTGAACATGACGACCTCTGGCCAGTTATGTGCTGTGCTTGGTTGCAGATCAAGTAAAAGAAAAAATATAAAGCTTTCTTTTTCCGTTTACCTAGAGATGTAGACAGGTCAGTTATTGTTTATTTTTTATTTGGTTTTTAAAATTATCTAATAAACTGAAGAACTATTTTGATTTGTGTAGGTGTATATGTGACTACTAGCTTTTGCCCGCGGCTTCGCTCGCGTTAAGAAGTATTATTATTAATTAGGTATGGTTTTTGCGGCTTTACTTTTTTTTAGCGTGTGTAAAAAATTAGGGCCTACAAAACTTCTTTGTACACAATATTCTTTACTAATCTGTGATTAGGCGCTAAAACTATTAAGTTATTGGGTGAACTTACTCGTGAGCAAGCAACATAAAACTGTCCATGAGAGAAGCAATGTTCTCTCAAGTCAATACCCGCAAATTTGAGAGTTTGCCTCTGAGACTAATTTATTGTCATGGCAAAGCAGACTTTTAGGGGAAACTGTAATCGTTTAAAATCGAACGGGATATTCGCAGCAACCAAACAAACAGATTACAGTTCAGTTCGAAGGTAATTAACTGGCGGAGAATCTTAACACCGCGATTCAGAAATGAGACGAAAATGCACAGCGCCATCTAATAGCGGTAGGCAGAACTTCTCAACATTTAGAACTAAACATTATTTTGTTCGTTCCATTACGTACTGATAGGTTCAAACTAATACATTTTACATCCTTCATCATCCCTTATTTTATCACCCGTGGGGGTTGAATGGGGGTTGAATTAATCAAAATCGTATTTAAGCGAACGTCATCATAAAATTCTGATTCGTCATCAGGACTTCTTCATAAAATCCAAGAAGATGTATACAAACTTTCATCCCCTATTTTATCCCCTTAGGGATGGAATTTATCAAAATCCTTTCTTAAGGGTTGCCTACGCCATAGTAGCTTTATGCATGCAAAGTCTCAGTCCGATCGGTTTAAAATTGACAAAGTTTCATACAAACTTTCATCCCCTATTTTATCCCCTTGGGGGTAGAATTGATCAAAATCCTTTCTTAGCGGATGCCTACGTCATAACATCTACCTGCATGCCAAATTTCAGCCCGATCCGTCCAGTGGTTTCAGCTGTGCGTTGATAGATCACTATGTCAGTCAGTCAGTCACCTTTGAGTTTTATATATTTAGATTTTCGGAAAATATAAAGGTTTCCTATTATATATGTATAGTCATTTAGAAATATTTTATACCTATGTATGAATATACTTAGTTTCTATTTTTTTAAGTAAAAATACTTATCTTCTTTGTCATTTTAAAAATAAGCGACTTACTTTAGATAGGTACTTAAATTATAGATACTTATACCTTATACTTAGTTATACATGCAATGATTATCGAGTTTTGTAGCTAAAAATCATTTCGAGTATAAGTAGGTATAGTTCTCGTCCAACTAAATGGTGGCTTGGAAACCAATTTTGGGTAAGTAGGTATGTATCAGCGGTCAGCGGTGTTGTGCCAGGGGTAATAGGTAAGTATAGAATTCTTGCAAGACTTAACTTAAGATTAGACTTAAGATTACTAGAAAAGTAGTTGGGCACCTCCATTGATTCGGGAAGTCAGTTACAAATAAGCGTAACTTTGTTCTCTATTTAATTGTAAGAAGCAACCCTACGCTCGCTGTCGGCACGGTCGCGGTCCCTGAACTGTGCGCTATCGCATTGAAATAACAATCGAGCGCTGTAGTTTTTAAGGTTCATTTTCTAACGCAGCTATGAATTTGTAGGTAGTTTGGGAACTTGTAGGTGCTTATAACAGTAGGTATGGACTTTTTTGTATGGAGTGATTTATCTGTTACGTAGTAACTATTATATAATCTGTGGTAAAAGGTTAGATACTTAGCACAACAACATAGCGCCATAAACAGATTTCCTTAGAGGAAAGGAATAGACCATCAGCAAAATGTTCATCTAATACCAAAACCACTGCAATTAAAGGGCTTTAAGGAAATTCGCAACAATCACCTTTACAAGATTAGTGACCCACCGTGTTATTGTGCCACAAGCGGATCCTTCTCCTTCATAATCCCTTGTAATACAGAATCAGAATCACACTTCAAAAGCTAGGATTTTCTTTGTACTTTTTTTCTCTGTAACGAATAAATTTCAAAGGTTTTTTTCGCCGTGGGTAAGAAGTAAATTATGATAATTTGATTCCGGCAAAGTCGAGAGACATTTTATATCCTGACCCAGCATATTGTGGTAATTAAAAATATTAATTAGATTTTTGTTAATTACTGCACTGGTACTGGCACTGGTGACGTCTTCTTTTGGTGTTTTGGCGTGTGTTTTATAACAAGTGTGGAGTTTGAGACTTGGTCTGAAGTTTACTTATAAAATATAACAAAAATTCTCTTTATAAATATTCATGCTGGTCATATCTTTGAGTAATAAAAATTGCAAGACTACGTTTGCTGGTATACAGTATTTATTCAGTTGGTAAAATTTTCTACTGCAGTAATAACAACTACTATCTGCAGTTCAGATTCAGTGCATACGAATTTTCTAGAACAAGCAAAACACTTAAAACAAACCCGCCGCTGTGGATTTTAAAACTGGCGTCGTTCTTGCCGAAATTAAAGAGCAATACAGCCCGCGTGAGCTGCTTATCTTCAATCCCGGCTACGGCTTATACGCAGCATGCATGTCATTCACAGCTACAATCTTTAAAACTAACATTCGCTGCATCGTCAAAGAGCTGCCGTTACTTTACCTAGAAGCTCTCATTTCTATTCATTTCGAGATGCTCACAGTCAACTGCGAGACTTGAATATGAATTTCATTCTGTAATTCACAAAGAGTTCCGTGGAAATGGGTGTGTGATACTGACGTGTCGACGTAAAACAATATTCTGCACACACATAAAAGAATTCTGAAATCAAGAAACCATAATTCCATGATAATGAATTCGCCAGATCTTAAACAAAAAATATGTGAAAGTAAGGTTTCCAGAATAAAGACACAAAGCATGTAATAGGACGTAAGTAATCTCCATTAAGAGGGAAAGACCCAGTTCTCAAATAAAGCACCTAGTATAAAGATCCCATTGTACACCTCGAAGAATTAAGTTCGTAACAGGTGTGGTTCGCTAGATTGCGTTCGTCGCGGCGACGCCATTTTCCTGTTTTGCGGATTTCCGCTTTTGTAACCATGCTGGCCCAATTAATTTGGCAGATCTTATTACCAAGCAATTGGCAAAATGTCTTTATTATTATAATACAAATATTTTGCTAAATAACAGCATAATATTTAGGAATGTAATAAGGATACATGTTAGTACAAAATATAATTGATGAGGTCAATACCCACAATTCAATAAACACCAGGATATTGCAATCATGCAATTATCGAGCTTGATTGGGTACTAATCAATCCTGAAACCAGCAGCATTGTGGTGAGCCGCATTAATGCATACTTTATAGGGGTACGTTGACACAGCATCGCACACGACTATACCTAAGGCATCATGCAGGCTTGAAGCCGTCTGCTTAAATCTATGCTGCACGATGTAGCCGCAACGTAATACCAGCTTTACTACCAAAGCTACGTAATACTGTATGTAAACTGCAGTAAAGCAAGGGCTATCCAATCCAGCGTGTTTATGTATCAATTAACTAATCGAATGTGGTCCTAACGTTAAACACGTTTGACGTGCCATCGGCGCTAATTGAACCGAAAATCATTATGCGATGTTCATTAAACTTGCTAAAATTGTTCACGATCTCTGACGGGAAAAAATAAATTGTTCCCGACAGGACTGTACGTGACACATTTGGGGAATGACGAACGTTTCCTCGAGGGTCGTAAAGCGAGAGGTCGCTTTTGCGTATTTTTACAGTGAATTTCTCGTTGAAAATACCGGTTGGAAATCACGGGGACCAGGTTAATAGGATAGCGAAGAACTTCGTAGTTATGCAAATCAATGAGGCTGTTGAACCCGAAGGATCGATGCTGAGCACCCAATGCTGTACTCACTGAAATAAGATTCTATTACCTACCTGAGGTATTTTGCATACGGACAAATTAATAGACATTGCAAATATAGTAAACTGATTTGGTATTCATATTTATTCCGCGTATGAATTAAGTCGGTACCTACTCCGAAATCCCGATTGCTTAAACATTCCAACACCTCCAGAGCTACAACAAACACGTGAATGTTTTACCCGTAAATAAACAGTGCGCGTGTGTGCCTCACAGCGATTCTCTCGCATTTATTGCTTCATTTAAAGGGTTTTAAACCAGATAAGTGCTTTTAGCGAGGCCCTTATTAGGACTTGTATACACAGGACAACTGCACACAGGGGGAGAAGAGAAAACAGACAGCTGTTTGTTTTCGTTGGAGGTGTCTTGTGTGTGCGAGGGCTTTTTTACTGGTTGAATATTTTTTTTCTTTTTGTTGCGCGTTTTGTGCGGGCCAATCAACTGGCGCTGTGCGAATTACATTTTAGTTGAGTTTTCGTGCCATGCAAATCCGATTTTCGGGGACAATCGCGTTTTGTATGTTGATTGTGAAAGCTACTGGGTAGATGAGATAAAAATATTAATATTATTAAAAGGATAAAGCAACTCATATCCTGTCTCGTGCAAATGAATGAAAAAAAACGTGAATAATGTCTCAAAGTATACTTCACTCGCATTAAATAACCTAGATTCTCTTCATAAATTAAACACCTGAAAAAACTCATTGAGTAAATCAAAAAGTCACAGTACAAAGGCATAAGCGTTGATATCGTAAGCGTGGGATTGCGTGTCACGAAGGCTCCCCCACGATCGAGACCTTGGGCGCATAATACGTTCAATAAGTGCTATGCGACAGTTAGTACCATTGTCAAGCGTATTAAGTAAAATCAAGGGGATACACGAAGCGACGAAGCCCAATGAAGGGTAAGGTTTGGACTAAAGTATACAACATTACTCCAATTCGTCTAACTGTTAGACTTAGACTCTAACATATGCCTCGGTAAACCCAGTTTGGCAAAGAAACAAAACACTCGAATGAGCAAGGACATCCATTGACCCGTGCGGGATCGGCATGACGGACTAAATCACACAGAACAGGCGTGACCTAAAAATATCAATACAAATCTGACTCGCTTGAATAATTTACAGAGCCCTGTAATCTCGTATTGATCGCAGAGTGTAGGTATTTCATTAGGGCGGTCTAGACTAGACGCTAGCTCGGTTCATTCTACGCACCACCTACCCGGTCCCTGTGATATTTGTTCAAGATCCTTGAACCTACTCTTTATTTATGAGGCGATGATGGTGAAAGATATTGTTTGCTTTTGCAGAATTGATGAAGAACCATGCGGTATTGGTGTTCTTTTGAAATTTTAATACGGCAAGCCATAGCCAATTTAATTGACATCGACACTCCTTGACTCAGACGCTGTATTTAGGCATCGTTAGGCCAGCTGGCAAAAAAATTCCACCTACAAATTGTAAAATCAATACAGATTACACACTACAATATGAGTCACGCTTTACAACCAGGGTGACGACCGCAGCCAACAGCAACATCACAGCAACTTATGCACCTCCACGTAATATCCGCTGTACAAACCGCTAACAGGCAATATACCAGCTGAAGCCACAGCGTGGCGTGGCAATACGTTTATTATCGTGTCGGACATGCGTCCTTGTAGTGTACCAAGAAGCCGGCCGCAGGACCAACCACATGATATCCGCGGTCAGTTCGATCGCGCCATGTATTTCCTGGCATACAACAGTGTTTACACGCAAACATTTTACAGCCACACAAATATGCCATATCGGTGCTTTTCAGGAACGCTGCCAGAGTTTTGTTGAACTGGAATTTTTGGGTAGAATGTTCGGTATGAATTCTTCTTTTTAATTTACTGATGAGCTGTTGGTAAAACCAAAAACAATAGTTTATGGAACCATATTCCTCTTAGTCTTTACATACACATAAAACTTCCATGTAGTCGTCACTTTGCGTCATAATATGAGCCCTATCTTCGAAAACCAAAAGCTTTTTCTGTTACAATAAAAACATTATGCTCGTAAAGTCTTGACATAAGATCAACGTCACGCCAATGTAACCTCATCCGTGTTTGTCCCTCGCAATATTATATCGCAACAGATGGCCCGGCCCTTTCCTTCAAGTATTTTAACGATAATATTCTTCTTAACTCTTATACAACACGAGTTAGGGTTCATTTTTGCTTAATTGATAAATGAGATACGTAAATGAAAATATTGCAATTAGTTTCGATAATTTAAATAGAACATGAAGAACCCCGACAGGAAAGTATTATTATTTACTTTTAAAAAGTATAGCTTTTTGCGATAGGGTATTTTTTTGTAGGAAAGTCAACATGAAATTAAATAAACACAAGCTTAACATCGTATACTACCCTAGGAAAGCTGAAAGGTTCGAGCTGTGTGACCTTGGCCCTAAATTCGTGGGTTCAATCGATTTGTTTTAACGCGTATCTATTCGATGTCAGCACACCCTCGAGACAATAAACTAGAATACTAGTTTGGCTTGTAGTCGCCAAAGGCCTAAGTAATAAGAAAACTTAAAATTCTGATATTATTTTCTCATTATTTAGTTTCAGAAGAAAGTATTTCTTACGCTATTAAGTTACATACTTTGATATAGTACTGAGTATTTTTAACCAGTGTTTACATTAGTTTAAAATGTTTTAATTACAAAATGGCAACAGGAAAATGTGTATAGAATACAACAAAAACTCATTCCTTTGTAAAAGCTTTGTGGCCCCTTAATTTCCCTACAAGTGTAAAACAGCGAATAAAGTGTCTGACTAACCGCCACCACTAACTGAGCCTAATCCGAAAAGCGGGTAGTTGCAAATATTAAAATTTCTCAGGCCCGACCAACGAGGCCGACCGAACCACTATTGCCGGGAATTAAAATGGCGTTCGGTACAAGTTACGCGCGTTTATAGTTTGTAATAAATGGAAGTTTTCCTCATACGTTTTCAGTTTACGGTGTAACGAATTTGGTCCCCTGCCAGGTTGAAGACATGGCTTGTGGCGAATATTAAAATTTCAGAACACGTCTGCGCCAACCTGCATTCACCTCTGAAGCATGGAATTAAATTGTTTTATGATGGGAGCTTTCCATGATTTTTTATGCAATCTATTTAGGACGAAAATAAAAAAAAGAATTCCTGATAACGCAAGGCTTTTTCACGTGTACATTGAATGTAAAAGGTATTCGCTTTGTATCGTGTAACGTAACAAAAAATTCTCTTTTGTGCCTTGAAATATCCGACACAGTTTCAATTTCTATTTAATTTTACGTTTGTGCTTGATAAAAACTTCTGGTAAAATAAAACGCTTACTGCTTCCCTTTGTTCCTGAGCTTCAAAAAGCCATATTATATTAAAGCCATCAAGATTACTTTTCCCGTATTGTTTTCAAAGCAGTTGTTTTAATTTTACGCCAACAATATTATTTCGCGCGCTTATAACGCTTTGAAAACCTTTTTGAATAAGCTTTAAGCTAGATTAAGTTTACTGCATATCGGTTAGTATGGTTGTTTTTGTGTGAAATATAAAATGAATACTTTTCTTTAACTGTAAAATAAACCAGTTTTTGGAATGAGACTTCAACAGCGTATTTCAAGTTAAAGGTCAATTGAGGGTTTCTAAATAAACAGCAGCCAACAACAAAATTTAAACACGTTGTCGACCTAAATTGCTTCCATCTATTGGCCGGCTCGAATCGAACGATCCTTCTAACGTAATTACGTTGTAAGTCACTCTTAGAATATTAATAAAGCCGTAATAAGATTATTGAATATTATTACATTTTAATAAAGCTGTTTGGGGAGGCTTTGAATTCCGGGTATGCAATTAGAATCTTGGGCGGGTAGGAGCTCGCTTTATGGATATACTATGGGTACTCAACTTAGACGTAATCGCTTTGAAATCGTTTGGTTCTTGCATGATAGTGTTATAGGACAATATCAACTTGAATTTTCTGAAACAATAAGTTCGTAATTTCCAATATCGAAGGACCCAATCTTCTGCCACATCGAACCATATATTATCCGTATCAACTATGCACGAGCAACCCCAAAGCGTTACCCTCAATTTTAACGCCTTAAGGTCACAAGGACGAATGTTTGACTATCCAAATTTCGATTACGAATAAATCACTTTGCTTTTGGTCCACTTAACCAATTCCCAATTTTGGTACTGCAAACTCAAATTAGATTTAGCCAACTTTCCGTCTATTACATTTGAACATTTAATAGCGGTCCTTAGTACCCACTTTAAAAAGAGATTTTTGCTTTTATCCAGAATTTATTTGATGAAATTGATTAATAGCTCTTACAGTACGTATGCCATTAGATAGAACGATGTAGCAAACTGTATTTTATAATAATACGCTGTGATATTGTTAAACGAAAGGGCAAGTCATTATAAAACGGATTCATGTTATTTAAATAGATGCGGACTCTGTAAGGAATCTGTCTTATCATGCCGTCACAAAGTCGAAAGTTACCAAGTATCCGGCTAGCTTGGAGGAATGTTTTGAGCTTAATATACTTGCTAAATGCCTTTACAAACTTAACCCAAATATACCAAAACTGAATTTCTATAAGGGAAGTGTCGTACTGACGTTCTCGTAACACAAACTTGAAGCACAAAGCGCTGAATTTCCCTCTCAGTACTCACTTCACAGCGCTTTCAATATCGTCTACGCCACTAGACGCTGGATTTGCATCTCAATTTAAAGCGCAGCCCTTGCTTTAAGCTTCAGGGGCACGCGTTAAAAGAAAATTGGGGCAAACTTACATTCATAAATAATGTATGTTATTCTTATTTATTCCGCATTTACATGCGTAAACGAGGCTTAGAATATTATATAAGCTAATTTTGTTTTTATTGCGTACACAAATATTTTGGTTCCGAAGAGAGAAATATTCAAATAAATAATGTTATTCGCGGAACGAATAGAACAGCCAAGTTTCTCATATATTTTTTCGAAGTTAGGTAGGATATAGATGTCAATGCTAACTTTCAAAACCTAACTAGTTTCTGCAATTTTTGCGAGTTTTTATGTTTATGAGCTAACTTGGTATCCTAGCTTGGAAACTTGCAAAACTTGGCAGGACTTGGCGCTTGGCAAAATGGCAGCCGAAAACAAATAATTTATTCATCCCATTGTTTGTTTGCAAATTGTTTTTGTTACACTTATTAATATTAATTATTTTGTTTCAGGTTTAAGAAGGATACAACTATGAGGAAAGGTAAGGGATCGCTTCTAGAATAAATGAATCCCATTGTTTTTTAACTAACTTCTTCCTATTTTAGTGCAATGTTAGAATGTACTCTTCCGTTAAACCAATCATTCTTACAGTAATGCCTGTGCATTTGGAGCCTGTTGATTTTTTTCCGGAATCAAATTATAATTTGTCATCTAAATAAAAGTATATATTTTTATATTAGTTTTGTATTTACAATAGTTTTATATTACTAACCATTTTCATTTTTCTAACATCCTCTAGAATCTAGAAGACGTTTATACTTTGCAAATTCTTCTTGTCTATTTTACTTTTATTTCACATTCTATTCTACCGACGCAGTTCAACCAGCTAGCGTTTCAAAACTCCGCCTTTCCCCTGAAAATATGGCTATAAAACCTTTTTACTGTACTAATGAGGTAAAACATTAGCATTCTCACGTTAAATTATAGTCACGAAACCTTCTCTGAATATTTACAGTTATTTATTTCACCCGTACATTTAAAATGCTAACTATAGGTAGGTACCTACCGTCAGTATGATAAATAATATAATAACAAAATCAGTGTGTAATTGTAGGAATAAATATTTAGAGTGAGGCCATTCATTTCAAGCCTGAATGAATGACGCCAAATTGCTGGATGATTTGTCAGTTTTGTTGATTATTCAGTAATAAATGTAGTCCCAACTGAGTTAGCAAACTGTATGTTAATTATAGTTTGCAATTTATAATTTTCATATAACTTCATAATACTACTCGTTAACACAAAGAGCTTGTAGTTACATCCATACTGTTTCAAAAATTGTCTTACTTAAAATTCTACCTCGTCGTTTTTCAAGATAATTATAATTTCGTAAACGTTCCTTTAGAAGGGTTCCCTTGTTCCAACTGTGTAACATTCAGAAAAGTGCGCAACAAAGTTGTTTGGGAGGGTTGAATGTACTCTCGCCTTTATCTACAAGTTCTATGGGCTTCTGTTGAGGTTTCTGATACTTTGTCGTGTTATCCATGACTTTACTAATTAACTGACAACGAGATTGTGCCATCGTTTTGCTGTATGAACAAGTTTTAGGTATTTTTTTTCTAAAAGAAAAACAATTTTTCGATAATCCGTCAAATGGATGCCGTTATTCGTGAGGAAAAACAGCAAAAATTACTTTAACGAAATTTTCTAAAATAAATATTCCACCTGCGTCATGTGAAACGAGATAAGATAAAATTCTCATTAATTCAATCCCGCACCTAAAGCTCCGGTGCCAAAAATCGTTTAAAAATTAAATCACAACACGTTCCAATTTACATAACTCAATCGCATCCCTATTTCCTTGCCGGCTTTCTCAAGGAAACTCATAAAATTACACGGTGGAAACGGAACATGCACAACGGGGTTGTCAACTTGATTTTCTAGCTGGTATTGTGACCACACGTCGACGAACACACGTAACCACAGCCGGGGGTGGCAGACGAGTTTTATGGCTCGCGAGTGTACGATACCTAGCACTTTGTACCTACACTCAAAATAATGTGGCGCTGGAGATATAGTGTAATAGGATACCTAACATGTCTGGTTGCAACGTTAGGTAAGACTTTTTATAAGGTAAAGACCGTTTCAGGGGCTAAATGCAAACAGATCATACTGTTTCAGCCATTATTTAATAGGCTATTTAGTTCCGTAAGCTGGTTGACATATTACCATATATTTTTAGTTAAAGAACTGCATTTATGTTAGCCATTTATATTCAGACTTCTACTAAGCCAAAGGATTCGTAACATTTTCACCAATAACTAGAAAAGGTATGATAAATAACGTTAGGGCTTACGGATTATCCTAAAAAGGTTTTCTCACACAATACATTTCCACAGTCTAGATAACCTTTTCCCATAAACCAAGCGAGGGTAGTTCGACACAAAGGGTCTATAGACCTGACTCTTTCGTAACGTTGACCTTTAGTTTACGACTTTTAAATGTCGACTCTCTGGGCACACGACCTCGGAATGTACTTTGCCAATAAATTCCCCATTGGGACCTATAGTCCATTTAGTTTTTTTGAGTTTTCTAACAAGTGGCAGATGGTTTCTGAAAATGACTTTCTTATTTCTATCAAAAGTTTGGACTTTGTTTAACAAGTTGAATCGGCTTGTTATCTAGATGGCGAGTAATATTGTAGGATCGTTGGGTCAGCAATAATAAATGGAAGAAGTTAAAGACAATCTATATAGACGATCAATTTTATTTTTGATTGTATTTTGGCAAATGCTACAAAACATACCTACCATACTGCTTAAGAATCTCCATTAATTAACCAACTCCGTATTTCACCAAAAAGCCCACATTTCTTATTAAGTTACGCTCAATAATTCGGTTTCTGAATGGTGATAGACAAATATACCTTCGGAAAGGCAGTAAGGAAAAGAAAGTTATTGGAGACATTTCCCAGTTACGAAGGCACGTGTTATTAGTAGGATACGTGCTCACATTCCCTATATTTATACGTATATTTCGACCCATCTTGTTACTACTCTAGAAGTACAAGATATTTTTTGGTTAGCAATTTGTTTTAAGCTTCCAAAGGTACTAGAAAACTTTCAAACTAAATCTCTACCACTGAATGCTATCCGAGGTTGTTTTGAGATCTCTTCATGAGCATTTCCATTTGCTCGAACTAAATTGTTGCACTAAAAGCTTCTTCAGTAATAACAATTTAACAGAAGTTTGCATTGGTTTGGTATTTAGCTGTTGGATTAATCTGAGCATTGTTGGTAAAATTGGCTATGCTGAAGGTCTCTAATCAAATATTCACCAAAATGTGATATTTCATGCTCCTTTTCTCGGTATTATTTGTAGGACCTTGTTTAGCCTTTAAAATAAAATGCGGTAGATTGTATTCATAAAATATTAGGTTTGTATTATTTACCTAAAATGTAGGGCTGTTAGACTGACATTTTCCTGTTACAAGGGAATGTGGTGTCGCGGCTCGTATGCCCCTTTCTACATGTTTCATGTTTGACCCTACTCTGGTTGTAACATCTGATGTTTGGCACTTTGTTTCTTAAGTTTCGTCTCCGAATTTTTCGAAAATACCAGGAGAAATGTGAAGTCAAGGGTCCCATTATTTGGAAGGCTGTGTTGAATATTCATGAAGAATTTTCGCAGTCCATATTGTCGTAGATTTAATTTCCATCAACGGAACTTGGTGTGACTCCGGTGACTCCTATTATATTCAATTTTTGTTTCCGCGTGACAGATGAATGAGCACTTGAGCGTCGCCCTCGTGCCTATTCCATAAATGGGGTTTTAATTACCGCCTGGACTCGAGTGTTCCATTCTTTGCGAAATTCATTAAATATAAGTCGGGCCCCGTGAGAGACTTGCTAATTGGCGAACTGTAGTGACGTCTGGCCAAAAGGCACGTCACTCGGGCCACTCTCCCTCTTACCAAATAAAAGATATTAAACAAAATTATATCTTCCCCACGACAATTTAAGTTTTAATTTCGATTGAAGACACGAGGGTTCCATTTAGAATAGGATAAAAGGGTTCGAATTCTCTGAATGTAAATTACGTTGATTCCATTTGCTTTGAAAGAAAGATTTCGTTCTCTTCAGTGATATTAAATAATAAGTAAGTTGTAACGTTAATGTAATTAATTTCATAGAAGACAACCTTCATCTTGAATAAGGGACGGATGAATAACTTTGTTTACCAGAGTAAGTTAGGTACCTGTATTCTTCATAGGGAAAGATGAAATATAATTCTACGTTGAGGACTCGTATTCAAGATAAATAGTATGTAATCTTTATAACAACTAGTTCTCGGCAAAGGCTTCATACAATATTGAATTATTGTAGATTGCTTCATACAAATACGGGACAATGTAAACTTGATTGAATGGGCTTGTTCAGCCTTCAACTTATTACTGCAACTTCCTTTCGTTTATTTAACAAAATATATTCCATAAATTCGATAAATAAATAATGCTATTTCTCTTGAAATGGATAATATTATTTCTTCATTATTTATGATTCTTCGTTCCACCATTTTCACATTTCTTCAAACTTAATAAACTAGGTTGACGGCTTTTCCATTTATGACTGAAATAACTTCTGCATTGAAATGTTTATTCATGAACATTTCCATTTATTTATATTTCATTTTCGGCAGTTTTGTTTCGTAGTAGCATTCATTGCATAACTACTATAACTAGAAACACGTCTGCACGGCAGAAATATTATTTCAAGAACTTTAGCGACTTATTCCTTTCGAAAATATTTTCAAGACTTGTCGTCATGTTTTCTCTACAAATTACTTATTTACCGTGATGCTAACTAACTGCACCCATGATCATTTCTGTAAAGCACTTCATCAAAAAATCATTTGTATTCATTCAGCTTGCAATGAAGCAAAACATATGCAAAATTGAAAACAGACATTGTGTTCGGAAACAAACAGCTGCCGGCGACGTAAGCCTATTTGCCTACATCATGTTTAGAACAACAAAAACTGCTACGACAGCTCGAGTATCGTCCGCCGTAATAAAAACAGTCCGTATAAACCCGCCCTTAGGAAACGCGTCATCGGGGACCCAGCCTTTATTGGGAATAGGGTTGCTATATTAAACATCTGGTTTTAAATTGACTTTTTGGGGTTTTTACCTCGCTATTTAAAAGGAAATCGCATCGTTTCACACATACCATTTTAAAGCAAACGAGCTATTTGGATCAATACATAAAACTACAGACGGAAAGATATAACGATAAACACCGAATCCTTTTAATGTCTCTGTCTGGTAATGTGTCATTCACACGTAATGTAGCGAAAAAATATCCAACCGCTTGTCCGCCCTCTGATCTTTGATCTGGCAACCCTATTGGAAGCCATGAAATACGCGAGACTCGTTACGTTCATATGGCAAAATGTATTCCATAAAACTAGCATAAGCTGAGTTATGTCGGCGCTGCAGAAAATGTTCCGAATGTTTGCTGAAGATATCAGGCATCTGTGCCAAAGTATTGTTTTTATAAACATCGCGCGTTTGCTAAAGCAGCGATTTGGATGCTTTTATTTGATCGTTCGCAGGTCTCTGTGGAATTAATTTGTGGTTTGTTTACTGTTACTTTTCTGACCCAGATAGAAGCTTTCATCATGGGTACTGCTAAAGGTTTTAAAGCGTTCGTTATTAATGTTTTACAAATAAAGATACATCGATGACTTTTTTTCAAAACATAGCACTTCAGAATGAGTATCTCCATTAAAACATGTGTTTAAATAATATTTTTCATCCAATCGCTCCCGCTTACTCCATTTTAGCAGCCACGCCGCTAATGTTCTATCGATCTGGTAGTTTGGCAGCGGTTACAGTCGGTGCCATGCGAAACACGTCATTGGCCCGTGCCCCCAATACTCAGTGCCTTGGCCGAGCACCAGTGATAAACCTCAAACGTTCGTACTACCGATTAACATGAACTGCTAGGATAAATACTCCAGTCATTTCGAACCTAATCTACGATATTAATGACTGCGGGTTTGAGCTGTGTTTTTGCTGCAATATATGAAAATTCTGTGTGTTATTGCAGGCAAAGATGGTATGGAACGAACAACCTTTCATTGTAGCATTTAAGTCATTCATTACAACTAAAGGGTTTATTGTTTTGGAGTTACGATTTTCGGCAGTAACTTGTTCCATTTATTTTGATGGATTTGATTTCTAGTCAAAGTTAGTTTATCTGGTTTGCTTGAAGCTGAAGTTGTCAGAAGACGCACAACAAATTCCTAGCACTTTGCGTTTACTTACTACAACCTTCCAAAGCCCACGTCTTTCTTACATCCCAGTGTTCTTGCTTCACCACTAAGTGTAAAATTCCAAACCAATATACTTGATTCCAAGAAGGCTACAGTTCTCAAAGAATCAGCAGACACTATTCGCATTTGATTAACATATGTACATACTGCTAACGGGGTAAGAACATAGCCGGGCGTCGTGAGGGTTGGCACGGGACCAGGAATAAATGTACTGGTGTTGCATTCAATGTGCTTCTTTCTTATGCTGTATATTCGAAATGTCTTGTAGGCGCGGTTGAGTTGGGGTTCTATAGTAAAGTATAGCTGTATGAAGACGCTAAGCTTTGATGACAGCATACGTATGTTCATATTTGTTAACAGTGTGGCATCATGTCAAAAGTGTTGATGCACCTTTGGTGATTGTGAGAACTTAAACAAAGATAAGTAGTTCTCGCAAATGAAAGTCTTGCCTATAAATTTTTTTGGAAGTAATGAATGACATTCGCTCGCATTCCGATTACATTATTGCGTTAATATTGTTCATAGTTACATAAGTTCAGTTCAAAATAGCATTAGGTATGTTAAGGATATTAAAACTTTCGTTAGCGGACTAAACTATTTACAAATGTAGATTTGTGACCCACAAATTCGTTTAGTTCAAAACTCATTTATTTGATTTCATATACTAAAATGAAATCCAAAATGTAATGTTCAAATATTCTGACTCCGCTTAATGTCATACAACTCTTGGTAGTGCTGAGCTCATTTCATGACTCGCATTATAAAGTTGGGCACCATAATTACAACTCCACTTTCATTGCAAATTAGTGGATAATCAGTCATATTTTGTGGACTCCACTACATAACTAGAAGGAATAATATCTTTTCCGCGACCAATTCTGACAGACACTTTCAGACACCATCCTGATCGTTTCAAAACTCCCGAAAAAAACAATTACTGCTCCATTTGAAAAAGGTCTAGGTATACTGTTAAACTCCCTTTGGTAAGTAGTTCTATTAACTAACGTAGCGGCACCTCTTGCCGGTAGAGGCGGTGGCGGTGTGACCCTGGCGCCGCTGGCGACATGAGCGCGGCCGCCCTCCGAGCGGACGGCGCGGGCGACTCCACGCCCGGCTCGGACGTCGGCGAGCGGATCACGCGGCTCTTCCCCAAGTGCCGCCCCAAGAACATGCAGCACGCACACGACAGGTAACAACACTGTTACATCACTTCGTAATAAGTGATGGGTGCCTTTGTTATACATATTGTGAAGAAAGCAGGTGAAGTTATGTATACTGCATTACCACCCACAAGAACATGCAGCACGCACCCGACAGGTAACAAAATTGTTACACCATTCCAAAATAAGTGAGGGTTACCTGTTTTACTTTGAGGACTTCTTAAGAGAGGTGGTGAACTATGGCACATAGTCATGATAGGCTACCGTCGGTTGCTGTATGCATTGACAATTTTCTGAGAAGCGGTAACTATTTTCATGTACTGACATACCGATCTATTTCATGTCGTTCAGCAATACATGCTATGCGTGTTACAGAATGTAAAACGTTAAAATATTTCATATTCTTCCACAGTAAAACATTCATAAAGTACTTAACATGCACGTAAACGCCAGCGACCACCCCTTAACAACTTCGTTAAACACAGATATTCATTAAGTGATAATTATCGTGTTTTACGTGTTCAAACAGTCTGCGATTGCCGACATCTTACGTGTTCAAACACATTAAATTCCACCATCTTGATTCAAAGGGGCAAAGGCTTGCGCTGTTGATTCTGCATCGCAATTAGCCCCTTATTTAACCTAAAAGGTTAAAAGAACGTTTCTAAAAGTTTCTAAAGATTTAGGTAGATTTTTGGAACTGCGTTAAAACCTTTGTTCTTTATATTAATGGACTTAGATAGAAGTACTTGATAGAGTAGATATAGCTTTGTTAATGTCTTGATATTAGTGTCTCTTCTTCATGTAGCAACTAAAATTTTCTTTCTTTGATACTAGTTTAAATACTTGTCCGTTTCTTACTTTCTTTCCTTCTCCTAGTTTTAAATGGACCCTTAATACATTCCAGGTTGACCTCCAGCCTGGAGGGTCGCGATCGCGACACCAACAACGTGAACAACGCCTCGTCGGACGAGGAGCGAGGCAACGAGAGCCAACTAGTCATACTCAACTCCAAGGGAGGGACTTACAAACTAAGAGACTCGAGGTAATTATCAGGACAAATATAGTCCTATAACCAAGTTTACTGCTAAACAAGGACTGTTTAACAAAAGATGTTATTTTGGAAGACGACTAGATACAAACATTTTACAGAAGACTCCAACTTTTGCTTTAGTCCTTCTATACGAAAACCATCTATTCTTGATTAGATTTAGCTGCGAAAAGACGTCATGTTCTCCCAAACTGATCTTCAAAATCTTTGAAACCGACGAAAACTATTTATAATGTATTTCGAAGAACAAATTACAAATAATTTCCATGACTTACCTCTTACTACAATAATCTAACACCATAAAAATCTTCGATTACCAGGATCATAGAAATCGCAGGAGGTCGGGAGCTGTACTCTCAGAGCCGGACGAAGGCGGTTCGCAAGCTGAGACACAACAACACGCACAAACACAACATGAGGAACAAAGTGCGCTCGCTCACTAAAGATACCGTGGATTATGCTGCTGATAACCTTAGTAATGAGGTACGTGCATTATTATTATAAAGTTGGTATGGGTGGTTTTTAAACGGGGTTAGGTTATGAAGAAGAAGAAGGTTATTAAATGGAAGGCTATGGGGAAGCTTTTGACCAGCATAAAGAGGCGTTATCAACGACAGAACAACGTTTAGAAAAAATATAGGAGTCTGTTTACTTGTCTGGTTACTTATTTCTGTAGCATGTATACCTACAGTACATACCATGTATGCCTACAGAAATAAGATGAACTTCAAATGAGATATGGATGTAACTAAAACTAAATTGGATAAATTCAATCCTTTTATCGAGAAGGGCACAAGCACGTTCACGTACCATTATCAGTTACAGTTTTTTAATATTATAGGAAATACCTATTTTATAAATAAACATTTGCACATAGTGTTAAAAGCCGCCATTTAAAAACTAATGACGTCACTACACAATCTCTAGTGTGACGTCATCGTGCACCGCATTTGAACCCGGTGTGGCAGTCTGAGCGGCTATAAATTACCCTTTCACGCGACTCTGACCGGCTAGTTGGCGCCGATATGATGGTAGTGGCGACAAGTATGAGAGTGCAGGCTATATAGACTGTTTGTGTGACTTTTGAACGTTGAAAGGTTTATTTGATTTTGTTTTAATTTTGTAAAAGAAAAGTCTTCCTATTAAAAAAGTGCAAATATCGAAGACATTTATATGGTACATGTATGCCAGTTTATTGTTATACACCCATAAAAAATCTCATTACAGATTTTTTTAACTAGCCAAAGGCCAAAGGCCTCCCCCATAGACTTCCATCTATCATTATAGGTACCTTATTATGGCCAGTTGGCGTTCTTCTATCCAAGTCTTCTTTCCAAATATAATTTACATAAATTGCCTCCATAGTACGGGCGAATATAAATCACGAAAGAGCGATAACATTCCAAAATTCTAATCAGACAAATGAAAGCCGATAAAGTCCTTCCAATTTGTCACATAGAAAGGGGGGTTCAGTGACTCATGCCAAAAAGTGATAGATTTCAAATGATAAGTATTATTATCACGGCACTTATCTCACCTCGAGATGCAGGCGACGATCGATCCCGTAGTTTTATAGATAAATAATCTGCACCGTATATTCGTGACAAACACACGTATAAATAAAATATTTTAGTTTGGTATATATTTTGTTAGTTGAACAGTGGTGGGTTTTTTGACTTTGAGTGCAGTGAAAGAAAATAACTACAAAATGATAACTGACCTGTTATTGCCGCTACAATTAGGATTTGAAATGTTGATGGTATGATTTATGTTGGTTTAAATTTAGGACTGAATACTTTGATATTATCTTGTTTCTGGAGGAGGATGGAGAGAATTAACTGGACGGAAAGAGTTACTAACGAGGAAGTACTAAACAGAGTAGGAACTAAGAGGCAACTATTGCAAAATATAGAGAATAGGAGAGGAAGAATGATAGGACACCTTATACGTCACGACGATTTTATCAAAAACTTCGTGGAAGGGAAGGTCGAAGGAAAGAGAGGAAGGGGTCGTCCAAGATATAGCTACATCAAGCAAATTAAAGAAAAGATGAAGGTCGTGACATATAAGGAAGTTCAGGAGTTGGCGCTAGATAGGTGTAAATGGAAGGAGCTGCACCGACAAGAGCTGGGCTCTTAAATTAATGATGATGATCTTGTTTCTGTACTTTTTAAAAGCTTTAAGTTTTTGGATAAACTTAGTTTACTTAACAATCATTAAGTGTACAAACTTTAAACAACTTTCAAAAGAATTTCTTTCTAAAGTGCTTTTTAAAAATCACAGCAGCATATTATGTGAATGAAAAAATAACTTTGTTGCTTGACGAAAATGTGACATTGAAAATTTTTCGTACCATCAAGCATTATGCAGAGTCAATGCGTACTTCTAAGATTAATTAAATTCACCTTCATTATAACGCCTGTAAAGTTCATAATTACCTGTAAATTCAATATCTAAATCTTTTTAATTCTTACTATTCCAGATATCCCTACACAGAATAAACAATGAGCCTAAGAAAATGATTTCCCGGCACACCTCCCCAACATACACGAACGGCGATCGTGACGTCATTCTAGAGAATAGTGCTATGGGTATTCCGAAAAACAGTTCCCCCATACTCGACCCCCATAAGACGACTGATGTCAGCACTAAGAGTAGTCCTATAGCGGTCGTCGCTGATGGCGAAGTCGTGGTCTTTGATGATAATGATGACTGGAAAGGTAATTGTTTCTTTTTTTGTTTGTTATTTTTTTGAAGTTGAGGGCATTCTTTTTGGCTATTGTTGTAGTAATAGGCTCTTAAATTAATTTTGACAATTCATGTGTTGGATCTATGGAATTGCTTATGACTTGAGACTATGAATTTTCAGAGAAACAAAAGACGTTTGTGGATACGTTCTGATTTCAATTTTGTTGTATGCTCTTTAGCAAACTAACTGCCAAAAAGTTTGCGTTCAACTTTTTGTAAAATAATTACTAAGCTGCCAATGTAAAATGTAAATCGCTTCCAATAATCAGCTGATTCATATGTCTAATATAATTTCTGTGTGTTACTAATGTTTCTTTGTTGTTTTAAAATTGTTTATCACACTCCACTTTCTTACTAATTATTTCAGCTTTTGCTTTTCAACTTATTTATTGACACCTTCATTAATGATTTTGTGTGTTGTAAACTTTTGTTAATATTGTTGCTATATGTTGTATCTTTGTGCTGTCTTTCCTTACATCATCAAACACATCTTAGATATACTTAGGAACCGTAACAAAAGTTTAAAACAATATTAAACCTAACCAATCCTATCCAGTAACCATCGTTATTCATACAACTTTGTTTTCTCTTTCTTTTATTTTCAGTGATATTGAATTCTGTGTCTCTAGGTTTGAGGACGGAACCAGAAGCTAGTGACGATGAAATCGATATCAGTGTTAAGAGAACTTTAGACAATATTAAAAACGGTGATAGTGACGTGTTGAATAATAAGAGTGAAGTGAGTTGTGATAGTCAGTCTTCGCGGGAGGACGCCAGCCCGTCGGCCGCGTGGCTGTCGGGCGAGGAGGACAAGGCGCGGGTGACGAGGGTGATCGGCGAGCTGCCCATCGCGGAGTATGAAGGCTCGCCGAGAAGGTACGGCGTGGGCACGCAGAAGCCGACGCGGTCGCCGAGGCCTGGGTTTCCTCAAGTGAGTATTTTATTTTCTGAAATCGTGAACAATATTTGTCGTCCAAAGCTGTGAAACAAAACTCGATCATAATTTAATTGTCTATCATCAAATAACACATTCCAACAACTTCAAACGTCACAGGATACTTTTTGACGAAAAGCAAAATTTTATTTATAATATTTCATGCCATTCCTTTGATCCCCCAAAAATTGTGACAAAGTTTATACACTGTACAAAACGATACATACTTTCTGTCACAATCATCTAATTGTAAAGCAGTCCAAATCCAGACCTTTATCAAGCAGGTAATTTAATCCAAAAATTCTGTCAATTACAGAGGGTAGTAACAGAAAGCAGAGACATCTCTCCGCCGTCAGGGTCGGCCGCCTTCGACTACTTGTACGAGTTCTCGGAGACGCGGAAGGTGCTCGAAGAGTTCTTCAGATGTCCCACCAACGCGGGACAGCCGCAGATCAACAACTTGATCGCGAATGACGAGATTGTTAACTTTCAGGTAAAAATTTTGAAGCATGATTTATTTTTGTGAGTAGAGGTGAAAAGTTGTTCTATTATTAGGTATGTGAGTTGTATACCTAAATGTAGTACCTACAACAAAAATATGACCTATACATTCATCATGCGATATTTTTGTTGATAGATATCATGCAAGAAACTCAAATATATTGTCAAATCAGTTATTTCCATATGGTTTCATAAGGGAGGGATATCGCATGCGAGAGGTTTAATTAGGTACATAATATAATTTGTCTGTGCCAAGCTAGTCCCGATTTCATGAATACGTAATGTTAGGTATATAATTAAATTGTCCTATTTATTATTTTCTATTCGATGTAATATTGAAGTTTAATGTTCTATTTCCAGGAGCTAGACTATGAATTACGACGCCAGCCTCAGGAGTGTCCGTCAGAGAACGGTCTGGAAGGCGGCAGTGAGTCGGAGTGGCCGCACGTACCCGACACGCTCGACTCTCCCCACACACCACATAACCACACCAACTTCTTGGGCCTGCAGGTAAGTTATTAACTACCCATATATAGTTGAGTGGCAACTATGAAAGAAGGAAAGTAGTTCTATGTAGCAGGCAGTACGGACAGGCGACCATTTTTTGGTAACCTTTATTTTTCATATAGCGCACGGTAGGTAAAATACAATACAATACATAATACAATAAGTGACAATAAGAGAACACCGCAATACTGGGGCTGGGTTCATGCCGAGTGGCTGTGCCGCTGGCGGCTCACCGCACATAATCACCAAGCATCATTTCGGTTATGACAATACATAGCATGAACTGATACCAACAAGTCGCACAACCCGCCGGCACACCTTGCCGGCCATGTTTCATGCCATGCTGGCTCTTATGCGCGAACGATGCGTTTCGTTTAGTAATCTCGCTATATTACTCGTTTTTACTTCCCAAACCCAATTTGAATATCTACTAAGTTACCATTTTAAAAAAACTACATCACCAACTTTCTCCCCCAGGTGCGCTCAACCCAGCAACCCGGCACGTACAACACGCCGAACGTTCGCGAACTCTCCGTAGGCGCGGCGTGGAGCGGCTCGGGGTCCCCGGCGCCGCGCGACGTGCCCTTCGCGCTGTCCACAGACTCCAGCGATAGCGCCAGCGACCGCTCCCTGTCACTCATGCTCATGGAGAATGAGCTGTCCGAGATGAAAGGTACGAGCGTTAAAGTGGAGTGGTAAAATTAGGAGATAGTTTTAGGAACAATTCACCTGACGTTATTTTCTCTGCAAACGTTGTTTGTCACTGTCCCCCCGACATGACTGGCCCATGAAGTTGGGCAGACCTTAGGACTGCGCGATCCTCGGGCGTGTGAGTAGCACCCCTGTGACCAACACGCGAAGAGGCGCTTAAGCAGTGTGCTCACGTGGCGCAGGCGGCGGCCGCCGACCTACGAGCCTAATGTGCGGAGGAAGCCTCTTTAGGCCACACTACTGTCATTTTCTAACCTGTGAAAGCTGATTTGCGATTCATTTACAACCTTCCAGTCAGTCTATTAATATTTCCCTGCGCTTTGCGCTTTCCAGTATTGTCGTAAAATTAGATTTTCTTGTTGAATAAATACAATTAATCTTGTCGAATAAGTTTTTCCAATCCTGCTTTATAATTCCATGGTGATTATTTCGATGATTTACTATTGTTATAATTTTTCAAATCTTCTATGTGCTTTCACGGCAAATGTTTAATTAATATACACTGTTGTTGCTTAAAACATGCCTCTTGTTTATTTTATTCATTTTAAAGTAACGTACTATAACTAAGGTCCGTATTACAGAACAACACTGTGAACTTGGCTTACTTTCTGCAATACGAACCTTTTGTTACAACTTGTAAATAACAATGTAAATAATTTATAAATAAAACCGCTCTCACTTAATATTTCCTTCTCACTCACACTACAATAAATTCATCCATTTTGTTACAGCAGTGGTAATGGACACGAACCGTGTCGTGGTGACGCACTTACCCGTCGTGGAAGATGGCCTGTCTTCAGGACATGCGTCCGATACAGATAACAATAATCAGATGATACAGGTAAGCTTTGTGATGTTTTGAAATATAACACATATGAATGGGAGTTATTCAAAGAGACATCCTCATAATATAATTTGCAATGTATGTACATGTACAATGGTGGGAGTAGTATAAAGTTGAATTAACGCCAAATTCAGTGACAGCTCACAACTAACTTCCTAGCAAACCAAACATCCAAACATCCTCCCCATACCTCCGCCATCCGCAAGTTGTACTAGTTACAGGCTTTGTCGTCGTTGTTAGCCCTTATCGTCCCACTGCTGGGCACAGGCCTCCTCTTACACGGAGAAAGATTGAGCATTAATCATCGCTTGCTCAATGCGGGTTGGTGATTTCAGACTTTACAGTCCAGGTTTCCTCAAGATGTTTTCCTTCACCTTTTTATCAGCTATTGGTGTCTGAGATTACTTAGAAAGTACATACAAACATAGAAAAGTTGCATTGGTACTTGCCTGACCTGGAATCGAACCCACACCCTCATACTCCAGAGGTTGGTTCTTTACCCACTAGGCCACCACGACTTATTGTACTATAACAATATATTGTTCCAGAACCATTCAGTAGTGATAAAGGAAATAGTGGAAAACGGTACGAGCACGGACCCTCATGTGCTATCCGATGCTGACTTACATTCACTGGATCCTTTAGGTGAGATATAAAAATACAAGTTTTATAACAATACATTAGTTTTTGTTTGTTGATTAAAAAATCTGAATTTATGGAGCTGCAAGTTGAATGTGTAGTTGTCAAAATATGTTTAGTTAATAATACAGACTATTAAAATGAAATTCTAAACATGCCTGTAATAACAAGGAAAATATGTTATTTTCATTATTTGGGTTCATGTTGTCGATCATCACAGTGTTATCTGGAAGTATATTAATAAAGTACATATTTTGTGAATTTTAGTCATAAATAAACTAAGTAATGTTTGGTAATTAAAATTTTCATATACCCAGTATTTATTTTGCTAATATTAGTAAAATAACTTCTTGAGGACTGTGGGTAACGCGGTACCATCGAAAAATGCGGGAAACCCTTATATGTATATGTATGTATACCGCCAGCAAAAGCATATAGAAAGTAGTGAAGGGTGGGTCGTTTTGGGGCTGCCTTTTGTAAACTGACGTTCAAAAAGTGCAGTTTTGCAGCAAAGTTTGAATAAGCGTTTTTAGATCTAGATTTACCTATAGGTAATTTAAAATGTAAACTTACCTTTTTTTTAATGCCGTCAAAAATCATCAAATGACCCCTCCCACTGTGGGTTAGCAGCGGTGAGGGAATGTCAGACTCTTACTGACTAAAAACCGTCGTGTTCCGTCTTTCCGTCAGGCCTTTTATGTACCATGTGGCCGCGGTATCTCTTTCGAACAACCCGCAGCCCCGGCAGGGTGTAAACTTACCTGTGTTTATATTTGAATAGCAATGTTGTCCCCTCAGTGTGCAGCGAGTCCGCGCCACCGCCCCCGGCGCCGGCGCCGCACCGGCCCGCGTCGCCCGCGCCCGCGCTCACGCCGCACCACCACCACCAGCACCACGACGACGTCTACCCGCCGCGGTTTGAAATTCTTACACTCTCATAAGCCGGAACATTCCAAGTTACAGAATCTTCGATCTTAAAGCCTCGTTTCCACTAGGCAACATTTGACGCGCGACATGTTTCGCAACTTGAATGTTGACGCGGAACATTTGTTTAACAACGTTGTCTGTCCACACATTCTCAGTCGTCGACAACATGTCACCAGAGGAAATTGCACGCGTTGCGCGTTGGACGAAATACGGACATTGTTGTACGTCACGTCTCCACTCGACATGAAATAATGCTTAACTAACGATGCACTTTAAACAAACAACAAGCCGCGCGATTCACGTGTCGCGCGCCAAATGTTGGCTAGTGGATACGAGGCGTTAGCTACCTGTTTACCTGTACATGTAACAGTTTTAATGTAGGTACGGATAGTCCTGCGCATACGCGACGCGTTCAATATTATATTTTTGACTATGCTATAACGTGTCTGGACATAACTGAACTAATCTGGAATAGGCTCATAAGCGCAGTTTTCCTACAATATTTTAAACCAAACAAACCCTGGTGTAATGACAACTGGATAACTGATGACGTCACTACCAAAATGAAATAAAAAAAAAACTAATTCATCATCATCATCTCAGCCATAGGACATCCACTGCTGAACATAGGCCTCCCCCTTTGATCTCCACAGATACCTGTTGGAAGCGACCTGCATCCAGCGTCTTCCGGCGACCTTTATAAGGTCGTCTGTCCACCTCGTTGGTGGACGTCCTACGCTGCGCTTGCTAGTCCGTGGTCTCCACTCCAGCACTTTTCGGCCCCATCTGCCATCTGCTCTGCGAGCAATATGGCCTAATTATTTTTTTTTAAATAATTTCCTGATCGTATTACAACATTCATTAATATTTTACTTTTACAGCAAAAGGCCGTCGTCTGCACAGAGTACAGAATCAGTTGAAATCAAACCAGCCAGTGGGGACGAAGGTATAACTTTGTTGTAAATAAACAAATACCTAAATATTTGACAAATATCTTCTACGTTTTCTAATATAGTAAATATTTCAGATGAAGCGGACACAGATCTTGAGACAGACAGACTACTGGGTCAGCAGAGAACAGACGATCAAGGATTCTTTGACGATAAAGTGAGTACTTACACATAAAAACGATTATATATCTAAACCTATATTAACACTAGAAAAAGAAAAACTAAATTATGATATAACTAAAACTAAAGCTGTATTAACACTAGAAAGAGAAAAACGAACAAAATGCGTAAAAAATTAAAAACATTATTTTGGCGCTCAGGTAATTTTGGTCGCTAATAGGATATGTAGAAATTACTATAATTTACAATTGGTAAAAACACAAATGGCAAAATTGCCTTGCATTTTTGGCCTTCCATTCGTTACTGTAGGACAGTATTAAAATAAAGACTCGTATAATCGCAGTAAAAATAAATTATTGTCATTACTATGAATATAAATAATCCATAAAAATACTCCTGAACAAACAAAGCAGATTACAGAAATCTAACCATAAAAATATCATTAACAACTCCCGTCATATGACCTTGAGAATCAATGGCGGTTATAAACACCATATGCTAACAGCATAAAATTGTACCTACTTTGTGCTATATGAACGTTAACACATCCATATTTGCACCATAAAAGGTTCGCGACCTTCACCATTAAGGAGTCAGATACCTCAACACTTACTGTTTTAAAGTAAAACAGGAAAATTACATATGTACAAGTTTTTGTGACTTTATTTTATCCTTTAAATAAACGGTGTTTTTAAGTTATTCTAAGAAGATCTTAAAATACAGAAACACCAAAAGGACGGTGGTCATTTTTTGTTAAATTATGTTATTAAAATAAATTTCATTTTTTAGTTCACAAAAACAACTACATACTAAAAATCTGAGCACAATTTTGAATTCATTTAGAGTAAGGATTTAGTATTCGCCGAACATCACAAAGGGCTTATTGATTACACTATTAAAACAAACATTAGTCCTACACTATTACACGCAAAAGGCATTAAAGACACGACACACAAACAACAGTTCAAAATAAATTCTTCACAATCCAAAACAATAACTTCAATGGAATCAAAACAAGTAATTAGGTACCATTTCATCACATAAAACTACTATCAATACTCATGCACCGTGTGATATCAACCTGTTATTAATTAAGCCAAGAATACCGCCTACACATTAACGCGATGACGCAATCATCAGCTGTGAGTATAAACACAAGTCGAGTCAGCGACGCACGCGCACTGACCTTGTACGACTATTATTCTTGCCAAAGATTATACAAGAATAGATGGGTATGTATTGTGCCTAATTGGGTTGAAACTCTAAGAAAACGACCTCTTTGGCGTTGCAGATTTAGAAGGCGTAATCATATTTAATGTGGCTATTAAATAAATTGTCATCTAATTATTTTCATGGCACATCTGACTAGGTCATGATCGTTGTGTACATTTTTTTTACTATTACAAATCTTATCGAACGATTAGGTAAACACTACATAGTATTAATTTGTAATGTGTTTATCTATATCACGTAAGCGTTATCAAACAATAAACTTTTATCGTGTCGTGTATCCATAAAAAGATACTATGACTACTGATGTTTCATTACAAAAATTGATTTGCTATAGCTTTTCCTCAAGGAAAATCGTTCAAGAACAAGTAGAGATACGGCCAATCGCATCTGCAGATGTTCTTAATCTTTGGCCACCCGTCTGTTTACTTAGCATAACACGGTGGCGAGTCAGTATCGGCGTATAACGCGAACACAACACATTACTTCACTAATCTTTATCGCATGGGAAATGACCAACTGCTCTGATAACAACGTATTTAACGCCCAGTTAGAACTCAGTCTACCAGCTGCGTAGACGTTCAAAATGAGTGAGGACGAAAGACAACCCTGTTTAAATGAGACTAAAGGTGAAATTTCAGTGGATAGTGAAAGTAATTTAAACGAAGTGAGCAATGTTGAAGACGTAAATTTTGATGTTCCTTTTAATGAAGACGAAGTAAATCTAAATGATAAAACTATAGACGATATAGATGATAATACAAAATTAGATAGTGTTAATGCAGTGCTAGATGAAGAACCAAAAACTAGTGATAAAACAGAACATAGTGATGATATAGTAAATGAAGACTTGAGTGAAAAGGAAGTGGAAATTAAAACTGGTAATGGTCGTGAGTCAAATGTTGTTGTCGTGGAATCAAATGATTTGAAGGAAGCGAGTGATGATTCAAGCGTTGAGGATACGAATGGAGAAAAGGTGATTTAGCTACTTTACATGTAATATTAGTCCAAGCTTGTTTAACTAGATTCGTTTATGTTGGGAACATCGACGATATGTGTGTTTAACCGGTATTTTAATGAGGTGTGATATACGCAATATTTTAAGTAAAATCTCAATTCATTCTAAGCTATATTAGTTGATTTGAGAATATTATTAAAAAGCCACGAAAATATATAGTTTTTTGTAAAGCAAGTCTTCAGTGCTGACAGTTTTTGCGTGAAATCGTCGCTCGCGACAATTTTGCACGCTTTCTCTTGGCGGTAACGACCGATAAGCGCTTGATATAACAGTGTTTTATAACCAAATTATATAAACACTCAATAATGTATTATATTACAACTTTATACAAACTTAAAGTATCTATAAAAACTACGACACTATACACTCAACATAAATTGATACTTCATGAGAATAAATAAGAATTGCATTACTACCATATTTGGAAATACCGTTGAGATCCATCACTCTTGTAGAAAGCGTAAACTGTGTCAGATTGAACGTAAACATGGGATGCACCGATGCAGTCCACTTAAAAGTATGTTATGCATCGCTTCAGTGAGAAATACGTACATCACATTTGTTATCAAATGGTGAACTATAATTATTCTTACCTTGTGTCCTATAAGACTCAATTATTTATGTTTTAGAAAATTGAATCCTTAATATCCTTTAAATATGGCAATAAAAAATGGAGGATCTAGGGCAGTTAGCGTCAATACATGTTCTAAAAAATCTAGCGTTCAATTCTGAAAGAGTGTAAAATACTGTTTCTTTATGTGTACCTAATAAGGTATACATAACCATAGAAAATAGCATTATCTTAGTTAGTTAATACAGTCAGGTTGTTAACCTTCTCATACTGGTTAACAGTAAGGCAACAGCAGGCTATCCTTAACGATTTTCCCTAATAATGACTATATACATATCTGAGCTAATTAAGGCTGCCACTTAAAAACTCATACATTGCAACAAAAGCGTCGCTTGCGCATCTGAACGACAAGAGGTCAAGTCGTCTGACCTGATGACGTAGGTATTTAGAGTTTAAATTGATGTGTTCTCGGTAACAAATGTACTGAACTGATTTGTATGAACAATAAGGAATGGAATTTGCTGTGTAAATCAGTCATTCATCGAATTTATGAGCAAGAAACAGAAAGTTATAATGGCAGATTGTACATGATTCTTTCAAATGATATTTGTGAAATATGTATTATGAAATATATAGTCCTGGGTACATATTGTCTAGATAGTTTATAACCTTCTGGCTATACATAACTGAGACTAAAATAAAATATATCGGTCATTTTAGAATCATTTGACCTTTTGTCTATAAACTTTTACAATAAAATTAATGACCTGACACCAATGACTAAACCCTGTATAATGTATTTTTGAGAAATTAGAAAAGGCGTGCTATTGCACATTAGGAACTGCAATTTTACTAAAGTGTCAAATAAAACTGTCTTTTCTATTTGTGATGTTAAACTATTTCATAAACTATCATGTTCAACCTAACATGTATTTTATCCCGTTGTCCCAGGGCTGGCGCAAGCCGAAGTCGCGCACGGTGATGCCGGGCGGCAGCGTGGTGGCCGCCCGCTCGCCGCACGCGCACGACGCGCAGGACGCGCGCGACGACGACGCGCTGCATAACGGGAAGGTAGAACATGGCTTATTAATCTAACCTTTTATCACAAAAATCCTTCGTACCCTTGTCCCAATTATATTTGGGGTCAGCCCAACATGTTTTTCTTTGCCGTATTCTTCTATTTGTCGTCATCTCACAAGTCCAATTCCTCATAGCCTTTTATCATCATCTTTGGCTTTTTTATTGTTTCACCTGTAGCCAAGTCTCACTCATAGGTACAGAAAACGAGTAAGTGTTAATCACCACGCTTGCTGGTTTCCGCGAGGTGTTTTCCGTCACCTTTACTATTGGAATCCTATGAACTAAGAAAGTAGATATGACTTAGAAAAGTTACTTTATAACTTCTTCTTCTTTCGAGTCGATGACATGTCATATATTGAGACTACACTATGTCAGCCCAATATGCCGCCACAGCAAGAGCACGGCCGGATGCGCTCATTAAGTCCTCCCGCGAGCAGGTTTCACGTCAGAGAATTCACTTTATAGTTAGTTAGTTACAGCCTATTTATCGTCCCACTGCTGGGCACAGGCCTCCTCTCACACGGAGAAGGATTGAGCATTAATCACCACGCTTGCTCAATGCGGGTTGGTGATTTCAGACTATAGTCCAGATTTCCTCAATATGTTTTCCTTCACCTTTTTATCAGCCATTGGTGTCTAAGATATACTTAGAAAGTACATACAAACTTAGAAAAGTTGCATTGGTACTTGCCTGACCTGGATTCGAACCCGCGCCCTCATACTGGAGAGGTTGGTTCTTTGCCCACTAGGCCACCACGACTTACACGACACTTTATAACTAATGCAATTATACTTAATTCTGGTGCATTAATCACTGGACTGGATCATATGACTTACAGCATTCCTAACAACTTGTTTTAACTGTTTCAGGACAAAGATGCGAAGAAAAAGAGCAAAAATAAAGAAGGTAAGTTAAATAAATATCTTTTACATTAAAATATGTTTATAGAACACAGTCCACTAAATCGATTTACCTCTTTCACGCTGCTCTTGGATTTTGTCCATGGTGAGTTTCTAGATGGTAATGGTTATACAAATCGAGTCTTATTTTCAAAAAGAAATTATCTTCGTATTAAAAGAGCTATGTAAAAATACCAAAAATGACCTGACCATATTAATAGTTTCAAAACTTTTGCCTGAAAACATAATACTATAATAGATTAACTTTTTTTAATCTGGCATATAGACATACCTTCTCTGCTTATGTCTTACAAACAATATAATAATTATTTGGCTAAATGGTCGCCCCTAAAATTATATATAATTATTTAAAAATGTAATATCTCAAAACTATCACCAAAAAACTTGACAGAAATATTAGTTAAATCAGTACTACATTCTATTTCGCAGACGTAACCCGTTCAGTGCTCATAGAAGGCGTATTATTCCGTGCTCGCTACCTCGGCTCCACCCAGCTGGCATGCGAGGGTCAACCCACTAAAGCTACCAGGATGCTTCAAGCTGAAGAAGCTGTCTCCAGGATTAAGGTATCGTATTAACATCGATATTTAATTTTATTACTAATCCTTTGAAACCCATTTCGTATTAAAACCTTTTAATTTTTTGATATGACTAACCTATAACAAGTTATAGATATGTATATTTATGTAATTGAGAAATTAATTTACTTATCTAACGATTTTTTTTACTCTGGTAATTTAATAGTGTTGCCACTAATGAAACTCCCGTAGGGTTGCTAACTTCCGTGTTTAATCCTTGCATTCTCATAAAGACACAGTTGAGCAACTTACCGTTTGCCCGTGTGAATCGGTATTAATGTAAAATGTTTGTATCTTATGTAGATGTTTATTGAGCGAGAGCATGAAATTACTTGTCACTTGCTGTCCCACTCTGACTGTAGCACTCTTCTCGACAAGCCGACTTTGGTATTACAATGGCATGCGAGAAAATATTTATTCTGTAACAAATATGCTGACCAAAAATTTCACAAGTGAGATAAATTTTCACAAACCAATCCAAATCTTGTCCTTCCGAAAACTATCACACTTGAGAAGTTAAACTACTTAATATTTTGGAGAATCGCATTACCATTGTAATTCTTAAAGTCGATAAAAACCAAATACTGAGTACAACACTATTATACCGACTTCCAACACCACTAGTCGAGCTACAATATCGATACAAGCTACGCTATCACTACTCTACTCAAACGCGTGAAGCGATACTGGCACGCAACTTCTTCCAACTGTTTGCACGCAACTCTCCTATGTTCTAACGTTTCACGGTCATCCTGTAAATATGTAATTTCATGCTCATTAGGATTAGTGTATTGAGAATGCTAGTGGGATATCCTTCATACCCTTTATATAAACGAACAAAACAATATTTAGATGCTAGAACGTTGACAGGACTTTGCCCTGTGTATGTTTAATTTTCAAATGTTTTGAGCCATCCACGACCTGTCCGCCAAACCGTTTGAGCTCTTATTGACTTGGCACTAGAGTATTTTTTTCAGTGTGATCCTCACCCCTCGACCCGACCCAAGAAGATTGTCGGATCCCGTATTGGCCGGCTAGCCTCCTCTGAAAATGTTTGTTTATCTGTCGCTTACTGTTCCGCTTGTCGCTAATGCTTTGTATCATTTGAGCCGACCACGGCTCCGTAAGGTAAGCTCCGAGTATGCGATCATATTGTGCTGTGCTAGACTTTTACCTTGGCATGTTCCGATTTCGGGCTATTTACGAGTTACGACCGTACTTTCACACCGAGTTGTATTTACGACCATTTTTTTAAATTCTCCTTCATACGTAAACATGACTCGAGAGTCGATAAGAGAAAGTACGTCACTAACTGGTACGGAGGCTTTTTTATCCATGCACTATTTCATAATATGCACAATATAGCATGTAACATACCCGATTCACACCGGCTGAGGTGTCCGGCCGACGAGGCACACACCGCGGAAGGCTTAGCTACGCACATGGAATCCCTATTCTAATGTTAAGGTTAATTCGTTAGGTTTGCTTTCATACTAACGACGGTGGATCGCTCGCTTCTCACATAATCATCGTGTGTTTGTATTCGACTTGTTTTGCTTGCTTTGCCGCGAAAACTTTCATCTTTTGCTATTGGTTTGGTTGAATGCGTTTGGAAAGCAAGCCAAACAAAGAGGTGCTTAAAAATTATAAAAATGCAAGACTTTTCGTTGCGCCGTATCATAGATAATCACGCGCAAGTTCATAAACTATTGTCATTAAGAATTAAATAGTACTTATTTACGTTTTTAGTCGACATCAAAAGGAAGGTTTTCAATCGACATTACTTATGTATTTTTTATTATAAGAAATACGTCTCAACTGTATCAAGATTTTCACCTTTGCGGCTTAAAATATTGAATTAAATCCACGAGGTTTAAGGAAACGTCAAACATATATGGATACATCCTGTGTATGTAGATAACTCCTATTTTAGCTCAGTATATCAATTAGAAACAGGAAACCTTTTATCAAAACGTGTAATAACGACAACAGCTAATTCGTTTACAATCCGATCTCACATAAATACTAAAAACTTGGATTTGTCAACTCGCGCATGGAAACTAATACCTAATGTAGAATTCTAAAGTTGACTAAAGAGAATGTCTTGTGGTATACAAGCTTCATAAACTTTTAATGAAGAACAGATTAAAATAAAAAAATTAAATTATAAAACAAAAACAAACCTTCCAAATTCAAAACTTCAAAAAACAAATCGAATACGAACACGTGAGAGCGTCCGAGGAGGTTAGCCGTAGCAATGTCGCAGTGGGGATGCGACGGGCCGTACTCCGGCGTGTACGCAGCTCCGGCCGCCGTCTTCCGACTGTCGTTCCTGGGCTCGGTCGAGGTGGACGAGGACTCGCGAAGACGCAAGAAGCGCCCCAAAAAGAACATGGTAGAGGAAGCCGTCACTAAGATCAAGGTGGTTTGGCTGACATATTTTGTTTAGGCTCTCTGTTTTGCGTGTTTTTTGTTGGGTATTGGATGTTTTAGAAGTTTTTTTATCGATTTATTGGCAACGCCACTAGTGATTCGAAAGTCTGGGGATAAAAAAAAACTGGTGACTTTTTGAAAATACATAAACTACTTGTGGATTTTATGGTAAAACTTTTAATGCATTTCAATATTCAACAAAACACAGTACCAGAAAAATATGAACGCAAAGAAATGCGATGGATAGCAAATTACAATGTCTAATGTGTCAAAACACATCCTCAATTGGTATCGAAAGTCAGAAGTCAAATAAAAAGTAGCGTTGGTAACACCAAAAGGTCAGTGTTGCTAGTTAAAATACGAATCATTCGATTGTGTGTATGTTGTGATGTTTTATTGGAGTTAAAAAAATTAGCATAGTCTAAAAATTTTTTTTTTTCATAATTTGAAGAGTAACTCCAATGAAACATCTACTCCTAAGTGTTGCCATATCATTATACCTACTAACATTATCGTATTTCCCTTTGCGCTGTCTTGGGTAATCAGGCTTTGGTAAGTGTCTAAATTCTAAATTAACTATTTGATGCAATGGCGGATTCATAGGACATTTTCATCTTCTATTGTTCATTTCCAAAAATCTATCTCTTTCTTCTTCATCTATGTTTCCCATAATCCGTCATTGCTACAATAGGACAGCAATATTAATAATCTACTTCATATCGTTAACACATACAATTATTGAACCATATCTGAACAAATCACAAAAGCCCCTTTGTGTTGTCCTTTCAAGAGTGACAAGCACTTTCTATCATATTGCTTACTGAACAAAATATTAACACTCTACTTCTATAGTAATGGAAAATTAAAAATGTGCTTATATTTAATTCAGTTAGCAATATTTGCAAACTATATAAGAAATCTTGAAAGCTTGAGCTAAAGAAGTCCCTAGTTGCTGTTTGCAACCAGTCACATCACTGTGTCAGCTTGCTTTGGTGTCATGGCGTCGATTCTTTTAGGTTCCAACAAAGCCTAGATTTCACTGTAAAAGAAACGTGAATTAAACCCTTTGTGGCGTAAAAGGAGTCCTTATTCGAAACATAATTTTAAATTCGTCAAGACAATTCGAAATTCTCGCTTTCGAACTTCGAATTTCGAACACTCGCTCTTGTTTAGGTCTTCAGCTTAATTTGTGCCTCATAGAATCAGCCATGCAGTAAAACCCAGCTTATCGTACTATGGAGAAGCCGGCCTTTAAAATCCTATATCACATTCTACATTTTACTTTCTAGGCTCCCGAAGGCGAAAACCAGCCAAGTACAGAAGTCGACCTATTTATTTCTACGGAGAAAATAATGGTTTTAAACACGGAATTGAAGGAAATCATGATGGACCATGCGTTGAGAACTATATCGTATATAGCTGATATTGGAGATTTGGTCGTGTTGATGGCAAGAAGAAGGTTCGTTCCACATGAGAACGATTCGGATCAGCCCAAGTTGAATCGTACGCCCAAAATGATATGCCATGTCTTTGAGAGTGAAGAGGTAAGATTTTAATCTTTGGTTATTGCTTTAGAGATAGGGATTTAGAGCCGCCGTACACGGACTGCTTCAAGCAGTTGAGACCGACTGCTTAAAGCCGCGACCGCGCAGTGAACTATAGTCATTCATTCGCTGCCGTACACACGACTGCTCGAGCAGTCGCGACCGCTTCAAGCCGTCAACTGCATGATGAAATTCCATCGTGCCGTCGACCGCTCGCGAGCGGTTGCGAGGCATACACCGACTGCTCGAGCCGTTGACTGCGCTAGAGCAGTCGACAGCTCTCCGACTTCCCTCTCCCCCCCGCCCTTTGCGGCCTCGCGGCGTCTGTTTTCTCATTTGCCGACTGTTTTTTGAAAATCAACTGCTCGAGCAGTTGGGTCGTAGCTCGAGCAGTCAACAACCGACAGCTCAAGCAGTCGACACCGACCGCTCGAGCGGTCCGTGTATTTCACTCAGCCGCTAACTGCTCGAGCAGTCCGTGTACGGCGGCCCTTAGAGCCGCCGTACACGGACTGCTTCAAGCAGTTGAGACCGACTGCTTAAAGCCGCGACCGCGCAGTGAACTATAGTCATTCATTCGCTACCGTACACACGACTGCTCGAGCAGTCGCGACCGCTTCAAGCCGTCAACTGCATGATGAAATTCCATCGTGCCGTCGACCGCTCGCGAGCGGTTGCGAGGCATACACCGACTGCTCGAGCCGTTGACTGCGCTAGAGCAGTCGACAGCTCTCCGACTTCCTTCTCCCCCCCGCCCTTTGCGGCCTCGCGGCGTCTGTTTTCTCATTTGACTGCTCGAGCAGTTGGGTCGTAGCTCGAGCAGTCAACAACCGACAGCTCAAGCAGTCGACGCCGACCGCTCGAGCGGTCCGTGTATTTCACTCAGCCGCTAACTGCTCGAGCAGTCCGTGTACGGCGGCCCTTTGACTGTTTCTTAAAGAATAGTTAAGGTAGGTATGAGATAAGTGTTGCATTTAGTATGTAATTATAGCCCGTGCTAATCAAACGTCAAATTAATTCCAAAATTAAATGAGCTGTGTAACATGTCTCAAACTTGAAGAAAAAATATTATTTAATTTCGGGAACTTGGTAATACAATTAATGATAGTGAGGTCATTTTCTCAGTAATATCTTGCAGTAAAAAAATCAAATAACTCTTATATTGGTGTCGAGATGGTCACATTAGTAACAGTAAAAGTAATTAAGTAAAAACCGGATTTTTCATATTCCAAGTAGTTTACGGCACGCGCACGTTTAAGTGAGCAGTGACTTTAATACAATTCAAAAAATAAATAAATAGTGGAATTGTTATTCTGTCGCATATTGAACATGGTAAGTTAGTTAATACAAAATGTAAAATATTTATTTATTAAAAGATATCAGAAGTGCAAACTGCTATCATCCCTAATTACATTAAAGTTACAACTGTAATCCCGCCAAAACAAAAAGGACCTTAAGTCTCGGTAAACTAAGATAACATATGTAGGTACATAACACAACACAGTATAAAACAGGTCTAACCTCAAATTATATCTCGACGAAATTATGTAAACATTGATAACGCTTATTTACTCAGAACATCTTGATGCCATTTATATGCTTATTATTCGGAAGACTGGCCGTGTTAATCATATCATTATTTTTCATATAAATAAAGAAATGTTTTGTGAAAGAAATACCAAATTAAAATTATATTTGCATCACTAAATAAAGTCTTCAGTGGTATGTTAAAATAATAAGTCCTTCTAAGAATGTAAGTAGCTGTTAGTCACTTAGTACACAACAAAATATGATATTCTATGCTCATCATGATAGACGCAAAAAACTTTAGGGTTGGCCTTTATAGATCTAGAATCTAATTAAATCTAGAATTCTATTGCTGTGTTACCCCTTTGGTATATTGTTACAGTTCTTTTTCACAAAAACCTATAATATTAACTTTGAACTCCACTCCAAACATTCTATTTCCACCTTAAACTACATTAATAATACCACAACTTTGAGTGCTCTCCTAATTCCATTGAAAATTGTTCCAGGCCCAATTCATAGCGCAGTCCATAGGACAGGCGTTCCAGGTAGCCTACATGGAGTTCCTAAAGGCCAACGGCATAGAGGACCACAGTTTTGTCAAAGAGATGGACTATCAAGAGGTGTTGAACAGCCAAGAGATATTCGGAGACGAGCTACAAATGTTCGCTAAGAAGGAATTGCAGAAAGAGGTAAGTAATTACAGCTTGGCCGAAATTCCCATGGTCCACGCGGGGAGCGGTAGGCAGTGAATTACAGAAAAAATGGTTTTGTCATCCAATTTTTGAATTTGCAATTGAACTTAGCACGGCAAAAGTCCTGCAGAATCTAAAATAGACGAGCATGATAATCAACCATAGATAATTTAACATTATTTAGACATGGGTCTCCCCTAAGCTAGGACTCCCGACTCAGGGAAATCTTCAAACTGCTATATGCAAATTCTTCTTCTTATGTGTCTTTGCTGTCTAAACTTCAACCTTAACTGCTCGCAATAAAGTTCAAAATCGAACAAACTTATTTCAGTAACAATAAATTCTCGTGTTATCCAGGTGGTGGTGCCGAAGACGAAGGGCGAGATCCTGGGCGTGGTGGTGGTGGAGTCGGGCTGGGGCTCCATGCTGCCCACCGTCGTCATCGCCAACCTCGCGCCCGCCGGCGCCGCCGCCAGATGCGGACAACTTAATATAGGTAACACTATCCTACTAGTTATTATTCTATATGCACATACCTACGTTGCAAAATAAACAGGTGTCTTAAATCTTGCATAGGTTGTCTACTCCTTTATTTGAAAGGTAGGAGTTCAAAAATAGCTCTCCCTTTTTATCCGACTGCCAAGAAGAATTATTTAGTTATTCTCTATTGTGCATAATGCAATGAGTAAACATATTAGTATACGGATCCTTTTGCCTGTCACATCATTTACGACAACACAGTACAAAGCAGTGACAGGATTTTGAAATCTGTAAATTACATAAAACCGGTGTATTCCTGTCAAGGCCCTAGAATCATTGCCCTTCTACTCAGAGGCTCTAGACTTGTCTATCATGAAATGCTTTCTTATTTCCCAGGAGATCAAATAATTGCAATAAACGGCGTGAGTCTCGTCGGGCTCCCGCTATCGACCTGTCAGACTTACATCAAGAACTCCAAGCAGCAGACCGTCGTCAAGCTGACGGTGGTGCCCTGCGCCCCGGTCGTCGAAGTCAAGATCAAGCGGCCCGACACCAAGTACCAGCTAGGATTCAGCGTACAAAATGGCGTAGTAAGTGTCTTCTTCCAACCCTGTTACCAAGTTATTGTTGATCGGTACAATATGTTTTTTGCTTTCATTTACCCCTGTCAGATGCCTTACAATAGCGGCGGAGGAGCGTGCGGGACTCTTACCGGTTGTCAACACTCCGGCCCTCCTAGCACTAGCGCGCCGGACCATTCTTCATCTCAACTTTCTCATCTCTGCTGCATGCACCATCGTAAACATATTCGACGATAAGCAAACTAACCGGCTTATATTGTTCCAGATATGCAGCTTACTCCGCGGCGGCATAGCGGAGCGCGGCGGCGTCCGCGTGGGGCACCGCATCATCGAGATCAACTCGCAGAGCGTGGTCGCCGTGCCGCACGAACGGATCGTCAACCTGCTCGCCACCTCCGTCGGAGAGGTATGTAGATTACCCACATCGTCATGTGTTACGAGAAAAGACCGAATGTAAAACAGAAAAGTAGTCCCTAAAACACAAAACAAGGTTATCAAAGTTACGGGGCTGCGGGATTGTCGGGCCGTGTACAAAGGGCTCAAGAAGGAACATGGAGGATTTTAGTCAGTAAGCGTCTGACACTCCCTCACGCTGCACCCACAGCGAGAAGGGTCATCCTATGATTTCCCACCTAAACTAAGGTTATCAAAGTTTAAAAGGCCCGTTTTCAGGCTAAAAAGTCACCTTGATCACCTATTCTGAGACCGCACGACATCACAAACTAATCACATATTACTATGTCCTTACCCAGAAACTACAAAATACATACAATTTACTATGTTATCCACAGATCCTGATGAAAACGATGCCGACGTCAATGTTCAGGCTTCTGACGGGGCAGGAGAACCCCGTGTTCATCTAACGCGCGCGGCCGCCGCGTCTCAAGTGCCTGCTTACTGCCACTGTACACCACGGCCCTAGCCTCGCCTACATACTGCCCACAACTAGAAATTAATAAAACCTCTATACTTCACAGCTATAGTTCTCGTGAAATATCTTTGCTGCTCTGAAGTTAGCCATTAAACGTATCGCGCATGACAAGAACAGTGATTTTTTCATGTCACTAATTGCTTGTTGAGTAATTAAGCGTGCACCTCAAGACTAGTAGCCAACGTCAGACTAGTAAAGCTACTTGATGACGACTACACTACGATTGCGGTATCTTGAAGTTAGCTGCGCAATAGACAATTTGTTCCTAAAAATCTACTGCGGAAGAGCTAATTTCAAACAACGTCGATCGGTTTGAAAACTTAGCGCTTTATATCTGGTTATTGTTGCAAGATTTTGTGGCTGAATTCAGCGCTTTACGAGTTAATAACGTGGAATATGCCGCCATCTTGGATCGTGAATTTGAAAAGTGCAGAGGTATAGTTTGTACATATTTCATATTTTCTGTATATAAAATTTTAGAGCTTGAAATTAGGGTAGCTTTTCAATGACTATGAAAAATATAAGGCCACATTTACTGTCTCGGTCAGTTAAACAAAAAAAGGTTCAGCAGAAAACTTCATCAGGTCGTTGAAAACTTGCCCTAAAGGAAGTTATCTCCGTTTATAAATCAACCCCGTAGGCCCCATATAGATATTCCCAAAACTAACAAATTAAATGTTTAACAAATTATATGTATGGAAATTCGTCACCTTTGCTGACAAACCGGTCTATGGTCCATTTCTTGTAACTTTAGATAGAGGTCCCACTATAATGCAAAGAAATACATAAAGCAAGGTATGACACCACAAGTTTATGAAATTAGAAGAAATTGTAAAAAAAATATGTTCTAGTATTACTAGGTTCATTATCTAAAATTACGTGAAATGGAATGTCTGAATAATGAAGTAGGTAGGTGAACTTGAGTTTGGAGATCGTGACAAATAAGTTCTTAATTTAAAATAATATGGTGCAATAACCAGTTGTAGAATGATTTTAAACTTTATTGCATTGTAATAAAGTTCTATATCGAATGAAGTAGATGCAACAATTGATCGAGTATCGTCGGATCTTTTCGATATAAATGAAGTATGAACAGAACTCTAAAACTAAATATTTAGTTAAATATTATCTGTATATTTTTGTCAAACTAGTTTAAAAGTATGTAATTTTCAATTGAGCCTTGGTAACTTGGTACAACTATATAGATTTGACACAAAGAATATAATTTTATAAAGCGAGGATAGGGCCCAACTCAAGCTTAGCTGATAAAATACTCAAATAAAAATACATATGTGATGAGTTTCAATGCTTACAATGCTTTCGTGGCTAATAAGATAGAATATAAGTTGTATTATCTCTCTATTATTGAGCACTTTGTATTTATTATAACGATAGCATCTTTTATTCATGAAATAAATGATAACGCATTAATCTCACCCTCTTCACTACACAATGTTTAAAGAGCGTTTTAGATAATAGTCTCAACTTCTCAAGTACACTTTGTGAACGAAAGATGTATTTTTCTTCCCGCTATAGTAAATACACAGTGCTACCTTTGATTGTCATGACAATGTGTATACATACTCCACTAACTATATTTATAAACTGAATATCAAAACCCACTCATATCTGCTTAGATATTTATTAAAAATATTAACAAAATTCAGGCAATATTTTTAAATAATTTCACGTCGCTTCTGTTCAAGAACAAATTATTTGAGAATACAGATTTTGCCATATTTTTAGTTGATAAGTATTTTATGATATGAATCGAGTTTTGTTTTAAGTATAATTTTTTAAAGGATGTTTATTTTTGTGGGTTTCTTGTCTGCCATCGTTTTTTAGGTACTTAGATTTCGTTTCCTATTTATTTTGGAAGCTCTATAAGTTATTTCATCATGAACTGTGAAAAATAGAATTTGGGTGTGTGAGGGAACATTAGCAAAAAGTTAATTTATTTATTTCGTATCACCGTTCACGCCTGTTAGCAATCTACCATTCCATTATCATAACTTTAGTTTGTATATTCTGTCTGTCATACAATCGTTAAGTTTTAAACTTATTTCTAATAAAACCTGCACCATAGTTCAAATCATGTCATTCAGTTCAGAATCAATATGTATAGCTTAGATAAGTGGGTCAAATGTTCTGTGGTTTGGCCCTGCTGTGGAATTTGCATCTATCATAGTCCGCATCGAACCAGCAGAGTCACATCACAGCACCACAGACCCACAGTGATCAAATTGAATAAAAAAAGAATTGATTAGTGGATATAGAGTAATAAAAAAGCATTATTTCGTGTAGCATCTCAAAAGATATATCATATTTTGTAAATTTTATAGTGTCGCTATAGCTATGTAACCTACATATGTATGTCCTGTGTTCTTAGCTAAGCTTAGCGCTCTGAGAACGAGTAAACAATATTTATTTATGTATAAAAAATATTATAATATATATAATTTATAAACAGTTCTAATTGTAAACACTTTAGATATAAACACTTGAATAAACCGCTTCTGATTACGTACATTTATCCCCGAATCTATTATCCTCTCAATATGTCTTCTCGTTTCACTTGTTAGGTTCATTTGCTCTTTCGGCCAGTGTCTTACTATGGTGACCCTGCCTGTCGCGGGAAACATCGACATTACCCACCCAATGTCACGCATACCTTGAAATAACAACATTCAGGTACTGCTGAAGCCATATTCTATCTACTACCTTCGTCGCTCAAAATGTACCCAAACCGTTCCCATTTTAGTTAGTCCTAAACCCCCGAACACTGGCCACGCCCTTGTGAACTAAACGTAATATAATAAGTATACAGTCTGATGTAATTTTGTATTGCTAGCTGTTGTGAATAAGATTTATTTACATTGAGGAACACAGATAATAAATAGCCTTTTATTGTGAAAGCTGGTATATGGTAGGTACACTGTAACATGTGAAATAACTATTGTTGTTCTCATTTCTAAGAGTATTATTCTAGTCTGCATTAAAGTTAAGAATAAACTGAACAAACTGATGTTGTTGTTTTATTGCCCACATGAACTTATGATAATTTTGAAGGTCTGGAGAATATGTTATGAACGCTTAAAACTATAAATTGAAATAAAAATGTCGTCCTGGTACTTAGGTACCTACCTACATTAAATTTGAATAGGCATTTAACTAAAGATAAACCTAGTAGAAATCCCCAAGTAGCAGGTAAGTAAAAATAGAAAAGATGATTCGATAAATCGATGCTAAAATGGAACACGAGCACATATAAATTCTTTGTCAATACATAGTGCCGGCTGTCTGCTTGTGTCATGTTTAAATAGTGCAATTCCTTTTCTTGATTTTCAAGCAGCTTAAATTGGGACTATAAGGAAAACATCTGTTTTACAGGTTTTACTCAATACTATCATTAATCTCGGTTGTACTTTGAACGCCATCTGTCGGTAGCGACTACAAATCACGAAGAAATCAAGATAGTAGCGTAGCGGCTACCTAATAAGTAGCCACAACGGTTTCTACTAGACTATTTTATCATAACTACCAGGCAAAGAAGTCTAGCAGGTCACGGGGCCAAAGTACTGAGTTCAGAACTCACTGTAGTCTAAGCCGCCGCTGTATGCCTAGGTATGAAAGAATGCCTGTTTGACATTGTCTAGTATGATAACTTTGTAAATTGTTTGTCTCACAAACGATAACTAGGTAAGTATCGACCTGCTTGAAACGGATTATCCCATTTTATAAATACCTTTGTAGGTATTGAGGCTATGTATGTGTAGGTAAAGCTAATAAGAGAAGTCTGTATGTTCAACTATTTCGTAGCTGCGTGACCTGTATCAGGTTTCGGAATGAGGGTTTCGAAACATGGCGTCCACGAGGTGGCAGCACCGAGTCGTCAGGTCCAGATAACTGTCAAAGTGCTTATCTTTACTATGAATAGTGAACGATTTTAGTGTTTTTTTTTATTTTATAATTAAAGCACTGCATTATTGTTTTACTATTGCGGTTGAGTAAATAAAAAAAACTAAATCATATTGTGTTAAAAAAATTTTCAACAAGCTTTTCCTTAGTACCAGTGACTTTTGCACCCTCTCTCTTAGCTCAATTTTTAGTTCGGAAACCTTATTCTGACCGTAGTCCATAATAAAATCAATAACACTTCCAATATAACAGAATTTCAATAAACAATAAGTTCGGCACCTACAATTCCATACTATTTGACAGCTGTTTGGACCAGACGCATACGTGGCGCCACCCGGTGGCAGAAAAAATTTCAAAAACCCTCATTGTGCTGTAATGCCACATATGAAAATCTTATTTTAAGCCAATTATGTAAGGAGTTACTTAGAAAAGGTAGGAAGTAGGTACTTACCAACAAACTGATATCAATTGCTGATTTTAAAATTAATATTCATTCTTCTGAGAATAGTACCTAAATACTCACCCTACGAAAAGGGAAAGGAAAGTAGATAGATTACAACTGTCTCAAATCAGGCTATTTTAATTAACAGTAACCTGGTAAAATGCCCAGTCTAAAATGGCAGACTGTGTATGCAGTTTTGAATCTGTTTTCTGTTTGAATTCTTGATAATGATTTCTAAGTACCTACCTATTATTCTTTGGTAAATCCTCCATCATGAAGGATTCCATTGGTAGCAGAATGCTTCTCTCCGGCTTCTACTGTCCCTGGTAATCCTCCGGGAACAGCTTGTGTAACTAAATACCAAATGTTTTTTAGATCCTATAATTTACAATACCAAGTGTAGCAGATAAAATAAGGATTATTCTTAACTATTTTTGTAAGTCTTCTTTCAATACTGAATCCATGACATTTTACTGTCTTTGGTGTTAGAAAAAAAATCTTTCCTTAAAGTATTTTATGGATCAAGAAATAGTAATCTGATAGCATATTAAATCTCTAGACTACAAAGCCTTTTGTCCTTCCTTTGTGTCAAAAGGGAACTCAAATGACCTTTCAATCAGGTGTACTGTTGCAAAACATAAACAACTTTGAGATAAATATTGAAGATAAAGACTGATACTGAATGACAAAAATAAACAAAGGATTGTTTGTCTATTGCTATTAGCTAGTTTTTATGCAGTTCTATTTTGTCATACACCTGTTCAGACATTTTTTTGTTTTCAACCTTGAATTGTCAAAGAATCACAGTTGCTGACGATTTTTTAAATATTTTCTGAAAGGCAAACATGTTTTTTTATTAAAATTCAATTTTGTAGATACATACCAAGTATTTAATTAAGTAGGCAGTAGAAAGCAGTGGGTTGTACATGAGTTATGTATCAAAAGAATAATAATATAGGTACCTTAACGCACCCTGCTGTTATCAAAAGATTATTTAAAATAAATGTGTGAATGTCAATAAAATTCCAATATGTAATGCTTGTTTTCCTGTAAAAAGAGGTAATACTCAATAAACTGATACAAAATTAACCTATGAGGAAAAAAATATTGGTTGCAAATAATTGTAGCGCACTAAATCAGTGAAAACATAACCTATTACTTATTCCCAACCCACTAGCAGTACAACATGTGTATAAATAAAATATTGGTTTAGCTTTTGTATATTATGTATTTTGAAGTTTTTCACAAAGCCAAATAAAATTTACATAAATACAGTTTAATGATAATTTTTATACAAGATGTAATAGTACATAAAAGATTCATCGTGAAATCATGCTGTTGTTGCTTATCAAGTAAAAATTAAATCATCTATAATGCATTCACTTTTGCTATGTAAAAAAAGAATTAAATTAAAGTTTCAGTATCACTAGTGATCAGAAACTGAAGTATTTTATCAAGCATAACATTTTGCACTCAAGAGATGGTGTTCCGTAAGACTTACAAAGATATTCAACTTTGTGACAGTAAACACTATCCATTGTATAAAATTAACCAAATTTGTAACCATGAAATATATACATTTAAGTCTCCAGGTTTTGTTTTATTAGCTATTATAATGATAGTAAAAAAATATGCATACCTAATATTGTAACGAAGCTACATGTGAACGGGTAAACAATGACCTGTGGGACTGTCGGACCGCTCCGAGACAATAAGGGCGAGGCTACGAAATGCAGGAGGATAACCTGAGCGATGAGCGCCCGCAGCGCCGCAGCGCCGCTCACCTATAATAAAATTTATCCACAATTGTCTCTTCACAAGTTACTCGGTCTAGGGTGTATAACATAACTTGCACTCTTAAAATCATGATATATGTTAGTTCCGTCCTCGTGTGGCGCGCGTCGGGGAGGCACTGGTGTGTGAGTGCTGGCGCACTGTTCAGTTGTCCATGGCGTATCTCCGCGTCCACTCCTTCGCGTTCCGGATCGCCTCGCTCTCGTTCACCTTCCACAGCTCGGCCACGTCGTTGGCCAGCGGGTCGTCGGGGTTCGGCGCCGACAGCAGCGCCTGGATGGACAGCAGCACCGTGCGGATCTGAAGCGCGGGACTCCACTTGTCCTTCAGTATGTCCAAGCATATACGACCCAGCCGGTCTATGTTCGGATGGTATATTTTCGTTATAAACCTAACCTTAGGCGCTGACATGGGATAGTCCTCTGGCAGAAATAACTCTAATTTGAATAGTCCTCCTTCGAATGGCGAGTCTTCTGGGCCAGTGACGATTACGTGAAAATAACGAGCATTCGTTTCGCTTGGCACCGCGCTGATTCCCGGCACCGGCTCTTGCATCAATCGCTGTGTCTCTTTGATTATTCTACGTGGTAGGGCTGCCATTTTAAATATGCGGTCTAGCGCAATTTGTCAAATGAAAGCAACTAATCATATAATCGTACAAAATATCTAATTGTCTTTTCACACTAAGTGTTTCCGACGATTATCCAGGCACGTCTTCAGAATTAACGAATTACAACTGCATTTTAGCCATGATAATGCTAAAAACGCGACTACAAAAGCGAAGGTACATCAATTTTTAAAGCATAGACTATATAGACTTTTGCACCAAAGAGAACACGTGCAATATAGAATCGGGTGCGTTTTATGTTACGTTAAGCATTTATCTGGTAAATACCGGTTTTTTTAATCAACGACTCTAAGATGAAAAAGTACGTGAATATTTTTATTAGATGTAAATATGTAAAATATCTTTACATTTTACCAGAATAATGTTAATTATATTGGAGAATTTGTTAAATCCTGCGGAATGGAAGCAGTTCTAGACATCGTACGGATTTTACCTTTATGGTCTTTGATCTGTAGTTCATAATTTTTCCGCAAGATGTCAGTTACTTAACCTTTTTTTTCTAGAAAATCAATTTTGAATTCAAAATCTCTCCAGATAAAAATCTGACCGATTTCTTTTCTCCTTTTTAATAATTTTTTTGATGACATATACATACGTTTCGTTACATGACCTCAAAATTATATGCCGTTGCTAACTTATGACTCCCCGTTTCTTGCTATAACTTACCAAGTTCAGCGCTATCCAGGAAAAGAATTAAAAAATAAAAATCGGTTTGTAAAGTTTTGAAAATGTGCACATGAGTTCGGTTAGGGAAAGAACGGTATGTTATTAACTTTTATGTAGTACGTAACAAGAATAAATGAGTAATTCATTAATATCATTATTATATATAATGTTGGTTCGAAAAAATATCAATAGTTAGATAAAAAAATACATTTTAATTTTATAGATAGGTTAGCAAATTAATAGTTTGTTGTATTCACAAACTCCGAGTCGGGGGTAAAATCGTTCAATTCGTTTCTAGCAGAACAAGGGAAAATGCGGGAAAGATAAAGTTCTATAGCATTTTCCTTTAGCTCGGTACTTCTAGTTACATTTTTCTTCAACAGATGTGTTTATGAGAAAACGATTCTAGTAAAATTTATTCACTCACATTTCATATTTAACAAGTAAGAAGGGAGTTACTTAGGTAAATAATACTTAGTTTTTTTCTATGCGTTTTTTTTGTTTCAGTAGAATATAAGTTGTGACCTACCTATAGATTATTTCTAAAAACTAATCTATAACGCAGAAAGCAGCATGGTATGTGTGTTGGTCAGGACGCGGTTATTTCCAAATGGATGACGAGACTTGCCATTATCAATGTCAATGACCTGAAAAAACTATTGGCTGTAGGTAGGTAAGTAGTTCATAAGATATACCTACTAAGGCACACTTCGCTCACTGTCGAAAAACTCTCAAGTTCAATTCGTCTTCGTAACTCGAACAAGAATTTGATTATTTCAATCAACAGGCTAACTTTGTTGGGGAATTTGTTGCGCAAATATTTGTTATTTTTGCAGACGATTCAATTAACTAAGGTTTTAGGTACAACAGGCTTGTTAGCGACGTTTACCTACCAACAATCTTTTGTTGAAAATGTTTAAGTTTTAATCAATGGAAAATGAATTGTTCCAGGAACGATTTTTAAAATGAGGAATGCCCATGTTTTTACAAGGACAAGAAGGATTCTTCTTCTTTATTTCAGTCTGTGCCTAACTGTTGCCCACTAGATTTCCAATATCCTAAGAAGTTAATAGATACTTAAACTCAAAAGCCTTGCCCAATCTATTAGGTATTAAAGTACAGGTATTGAAATATCTAGTGGTCCTACATTTTATAGGTTCGATTTACCTACATAAAATACCTTATACTTAATATACATTTTCTGGTAGTAGGTAGGCATAGGCCAAACCAAAGAGACCATAGTAAGCAGGTACATTACGAAGGCAATCCCGATAATAGGCTTATGTTCCAATCTGAACGTGTCAGTAACACGGCTCATATTATCGGCCACTAATAGCCAATCGGCTGTTCTCGTCAACGTGTGATTGACGCGATGTGATGAGCTGCACAACCAATTTACCTGCTTTATGTGAAACTCCATGGAGGTAGTCTGAACGTTTTGAATAGATTGCCTTGGTCAAGTTAACGCTAGGATGAAGCATTTATTGACAAGGGTATTTAATGGAAGGACCTAGAATTACCTGCCCAGCTGTTTGGTATTTATTATCTATAGGAACATGATTATGTGGTTTAATATTTCATCTTATTACGTTAAATATGAGCATAGTTCAGTCTGTTAGTTTTACCGATTTAAAGCATAGAGTAGATAAGTGATTCAATAAATAGCGTCAGGTTCTTATGCCTTATACCATAAAATTAGAGAGGCTAATCTGATGGCATAAGTGCCCACTCCCGAAGTAGGAAGGTACTTCCAAGTATCATCCAAAAAGCTGATTCAGTAATTTTCAAAAAAGAGTTCTTACTTATAAAAATCAAAAAATGTCTTTAATATCAATGAATCAATTAGAAACATGTTCATGGATGGAGAATAGAAAATAACAACGCAGATAATTTTACTCCATATTCTATTTTTAAATGCAATTGCGTCATATCAATAATCAAATTCCCATTCAATGCTAATATTGTGGTGTAATCAAATCAGTTTGTTACAATACAAGCATTTCGATAAGAAAATAACGCTGATAAAGTTATTCGTACAAAAACCGTTAACTTCGCATTTTACGTAATCGGCAGCAGTTTTTATCGATGTTTTTCGGTATTTCTGTAACTAAAGTGTCTGTGAGGAAAGAGATAGCCGACTTCATAACAGTGAGAGAGAAAGCTAATATAAAGTGGTCGCTTATTTCGCCGTCTGTATACAAGCTCCGATAGCCGTGATCGTCTAGTGGTTAGGACCCTACGTTGTGGCCGTAGTAACCCAGGTTCGAATCCTGGTCACGGCAGTGTACTCACTGTCGCGGCGGAGCAGATGTTTTTGTTGATTTATTTGCTTTTTGTTTGGACTTATAAATAATCTGGGATATTTTTTGTGGTTGGATTAAGCGAGGAAAAATGATTTTTAATTTATTTAAGAGAAATAGGCGAGATTATTTTAGAATTTCGATTGTATTGTTTCTAAAGTTTCTGTGTCTTTAACCGACTTCACAAAAAGGAGTTCTTGATTCGGATGATTGTTAACTTCAGATATGAATTTAAGTTTTTATTAATATATTATGAAAACAAAAAAATATATTTAAAAAAAAATAAGTAAGGAGAAGATAATGAGCCTGTTATGTTGTCGATCATATTACGTGAAAAATAATTAAAATTTTGGGGCTTGTCTTGCTATAGTACTTATTGCTCTTTAAACCAGTATCATGCCTTTCTTTGGGTTAATTTCAAATCACAGCTTTCTCAGTTCAGTCATTTTACTTTAAAGGTGAGTTTTCTACCACTCTTACCACTCTTTAAAGGTGAGTATACAAGTATCCTGCCCTTTCGCAAATATTTATCTAACAGTTACACTATGTTAAGCCAAATGGTTTTCAGTTAGTCACCTCTGCATTGCAGATACAAATCTATTTCGTTCATTCTTCCTATCCCTAGTTCCGTTTCTACGTTATTCCATTTACAATATTAGCATTGCTTGTGTTGTTTGTGAAAACAAGCCATAGAACAAAGTCTGGAATACCTAACTAATGTGTAACTAATGTTAGCAATGTGGTATACCTAGTTCTATTATGGCAAATATTTATAAATTTTTCAGTTTTAGACTGGAAGCCGACCCCTACACAGTTGGGACAGAGGCTCGGAGGATGATAGAGGATGATTTTTTTTCAGTTTTGTTTAGTTTCAGAGATTTTGTAGTTTTTTTGATTATGTAAGCATTTGTCTATAAAATCTTTTACGTACTCTGCTTCGTATCAAAAGTAGTACATACTTGTTTTGTCCCTGTATACATCATAATGGATGCTTCCGATTTCATTGCCAAAACCTTAATAGTAATGAGAAGTTCAGTAATAGGAACGCATCATCCGAGCCTTTTTTCCCAACTATGTTGGGGTTGGCTTCCAGTCTAACCGGATGTAGCTCAGTACCAGTGCTTTACTAGGAGCGACTGGCCTATCTGATCCCCTCAACCCAGTTACTCAGTTCAGTAATAGGTACGCATAGCGAATTAAGTATTTGATGTAGGCTATCAACTTAAAAATAAAACCACCAGCAAAGAACTCAAAAGCTTTATTCTCATCACACTCTGATATGGAAGGTGGACAGAAAGTCCGGCGCCCGCACCACGACGTGCTCGAAGTCCATGAAGGAGAGTCTCCCGTCGCCGTCCACGTCGGCCTCGTCCAGCACGCTGGCCACTATCTCCTCGCGCTCCTGAGGGTGCAGCTCGCCCTTCGTGAGGAGACGAGTGGCCTCGAGGAGATCGTCTCGACCAATGTACATGTCGTCATCTAAATCGTAGATGCGGAACGCGTACCTGGAAAAATATATGTTTTATTTTCTATTTCAATTCATGAAATTGTGGGTAAATAATCAATTAACGAAAGAAAAAGAAAGTTTTCCTAGTTATTTTTGTAGCCAGTTATAATAAGATTGTTTTTTTGAATTTTTCATTGAATCCTAATAGTTTGTGAGAAAATTCAGAATCTTTAAAATCATATTTTGACGCATATGTGCAGATAGGTACTGCATGGATGGCTGGTTTAATTATATCTAGCCTAAAAGGTATTGTAAAAATAAAACACCTAGGTATTTTAGTACCTAAAATACTTTCGTGATAAGCTAAAATAACAAACATTAGGTAATAAAATAATGGAATGTATGCTCGTAAAATTAATTAATGAAGCGTATTCATTATACACCCAAATATATTATAGACATTAAAAAGTTAATTTTAGCCATTATTCGCATGCAAGATAAGAAAAAAAAACGTCGCGCGCTAGACGCCATTTTGACCGAATAAAATTTGAAAATAGAATCGTGTCTATGGCGGGAACACAGCTATATAGGTACGACTAGGGAGAAAATTATCTTTGAAACTTTTCTTAATTTGACATTAATGTCTGTTTTGCGTGTTTCGACTTTGTTTTATTGGAAACCGTTTTTTCGTTGAAGCTTTTCTCTAACCTGTATTTAATTTGTGATTGAATAGTAACTGGGTAATTTAGAATTGAATAGGGGTGAACTAAAAAAACCGACCAAGTGCGAGTCGGAATCGCACACGAAGGGTTCCGTACCATTACTTAGAAAATGAGCAAAAAGGTCACGTTTTTTGTATGGGAGACCCCCAAAATATTTATTTGATTCTAGTTTTCAGATTATTTGTTGTTATAGCGGCATCAGAAATACATCATCTGTGAAAATTTCAACTCTCTAACTATCACGGTTCATGAGATACAGCCGGGTGACAGACGGACGGACAGAGGAGCGAAAACAATAGGGTCCCGTTTTACCCTTTGGGTACGGAACCCTAAAAACAACAAATTGGATTAAAAAGTTGCCAGTGAATTTTGTACTTTAAGATGGGAAATCCCAATGGATAAGCAGATAGTACTAATTCACAATTTTGAACTCAAAATCACTTTGCGATTTAGACAGAATAATACTTGATTACTTATTGTGGTTTTTAATCTTAATATTCTTTGCTAAAAATATTTAAAAAATATAATTATCACGCTTGTTTACTTTTTATTTGTATTTTTCAGACTAATTAAACGCTTAGCATGGGGACAAATAGGGCAATCTAGTTGTTGCCCTACCCAGTCTGCCGCGCCCCGACTCCTCTTGCTAGTTACGTTGTGTATCATATTTTTCAATGTTTTTTGTTTTAAAATTAACATTTTTGTGAGGCATTTGTTTAGACAAATTATTATTTATAATTTTAGATTAAAGTGACGAATTGCAACATGTTCAATTTAATTGTTTGGAGGACGGAGAAAAAAAAACATTTAGCTATCATCATTATTCTGCTGCCCTTATCCCAAGTTTATTTAGGGTCGGCGCAGCATATTATTTCTTCCATACTCTTCTATCTGACGTCATCTCACAATGTTGTCACAATGGTTTGAGCTGTTATTAAACATTTCACCATGAAAAATGTAACACCACACCAAAAGGTATGCTAATCTTCTGTTCAACCTTTACTTTGAAACCTTATTTAAAAATAGGTATCTTACCAAGCCTTGATATCTCTGGGCGCGGCCTCGCTGAAGACAGACATCATGTCGAGGAAGTCTTCAAACGTCAGGTTCCCGGAGCCGTCGTGAGAGAACACCTGACATATTCGACGCTTGAACGGATTCTCCTGGAATTCAAACCAAAGAGTTCGTGAATTGATTTAAAAACTTTATGGGAAATCCTCTGTGAAAAGCGTTGCAGAAAAACATTAAGATATTTTTCTCTTGAAAATTGACAGCTGTCAACTGCACGGAACCTTTGGTACCCCTGTAGTTGTTTTTGTTCTAAAGGCCTTTATTCGTTTTTAATTCGCTGACTTTAATTTGAACTCACAAGCTATTTTATTTCGAGTGAACAGAAACGAAAATCATCAATAACATTGTGTAAAGCTGTGAGTAAAGGAACGCATTATCCCTAGGTACATTATTCCAATCAATCACTATAATACCGAGTTTAGGCCAAACTTCTACAAATCCCTAGACATTTGTCAGACTTCGACACGAATGAGTACGATTTATGAAAAAGTTTCTACTTTCGACTTTAATTCTTACTTTTCTTTCAGATTTTTTGGTAGCTTTATTATTTTGTGAGTTTGAGATTACACAACCATCATTCTTGGATAATTTAACTAACGGGAGACGCCTTTGCCATATCTGCCTCTCTACCACAGATAGATCATACCACAGACATCGTACGAAAGCGGGTGAGCCATACTTGTGTGTGCAAAATGTAAATGCTAAATAAAACCTCAATTTATGTTAGTAGGTACCACTTCACTATGTACTTTGTCATTGGGACTGTGTTTGCAAATTTTGACGTGTGCCTGAGTAACAATGTCATCGAATTAAGCTATCACTATTGGTTCTGTGGCCTGGGCCTCCCGTGCTCATATTGTCAGACTGTTTCGCTCAATTTGTTCTCATGGCGTATCCAGATGGTTATTTGCTCTAAGCTATCGTTATAAAGTTATGCTAACATTGAATTGAGTTAGGAAGTTGCTTACTGAAAAGAAAATTGATTGTTTAATGAACGCCCTCAAGTTTTTCTTCGGCTTGCGAGGAATACAAAATAACGGTTTGGTTTTCCGTATTGGATTATGTAAGAAAAATATTTTTCAAAAACAACTAAGAGTCCATGAATGATCCACCAATGTATTTTATCGGGATAAATATATTGCGTGTTTTAAGAATTTTAGAGTGGCCATATTTTCCTTATCCAGCCAGTCTGCAAGCCTGACAATTATTTTAACTAGTTTCGTAGCTCCCAACGTCTGGGTGATAAAATATTTAATTTCCTAATGATATCATTATCTCCAAAATTGCGTACTTACTGCAAATTAATACGTCATTGACGTCAAACATAATCTACCGAGCCGTATCGCAGCATTTGTGTTATTTGAGCAAAGTTTGCGGAAAGCAATGTAATTCCTTCTCATCCAATTACTTAGATTAGCTGTTGATATACTAAGGCTTGCCTTAACGCCCACTGAGGACGAGAAATTGGGTATTGTATAGGTATGTGCGACTTAACAATGAAGTAAGAATTAATATAATGCCTTTTCTATTTGCTAGGTATGAGAAGAAGGCCTGGTATCAACAGTTGGATGACAAAAAAGTCGCTGATGAAGAAAATCTATGATAGATTATTTAAAGGTACTTCTATAGGTTCTAACATAAAAGAGTATAATTTGATTTATTTGTTTTGTAGGTAGTAGATATTAGCCTATTTTAATGTTACGCCTAGACTTACTTTTAATTCAGGTAATTTTTCTATCTCTTCCACAGGAACAACGACAGTGTGAGGCTGATTCTCCGTCATTCGTTTAGGCACTAAGGTAGGGTTCACTTCTCTGAAGCGCTTGAATACTCTGAAATGTACAAACAAAACAATAAGTATGATGAATATAAATGTAATCCCTAATCTACGGAGCTAAGTAAGAGATGGATAGATATATATATATATGTACACTAATTTACATTAAAAACACTTAAATATTTAAAAAGTTTACACAATGGGCGGTTTTACGGCTAAAATGAAGTTTTTTGTTAAATATTTTTTGGCAATTTCATTTTTCGGAAGCCAGTTCATTGACCCTAACAAAATAATGAAAAACCTACAACCATTTTTCGGAAAGGCCTGTATGATATTTAGCTGTCAGTACCTACTTTATTTTTTATAAGTAGGGACCTAATAATTTTAAGCCTCTACTCTTATTTTTGAAAACAGAATAAGCGGCTTTTATGTCAGTCCGAAATGAGAAACGTGTTCATTTGTCCTTTTTTTGGCACAAAGTGTAATGAACCGAGGAAATATGGCACGAGTGGAGTGCTACAGATCTCATTTATCATGGTCTGTTACGTAGACTTAGGTATATAGGTACTTACTATACTTTGGTACTAGGTATATAGAGCGCCCTGTAGGTACTATTTAGACAGCTAATTGGGGGATCGATTCGCAAGTTAACAAAATTATGTTTCATATATAATGACTAGATTCCACCTGCGGTTTCATCCTCGTCTAAACTACTTCAAACACCAGGATAAAACATAGTTTTACTCATTCATAGGGCTATCTTATACTGAAATATTTTCAACCAGTTCAAAAGTTTCTGCGATAAGTCAATCAAGCAAACAACCAAAATAATTCATCAGAATAATAAGATTAGTATAAATTATTTCGCGGATTTTAGTACAATAATAACTTTGATTATTTTCCCAAACAATGCTGATCATATGAAATTGGTACAAGTTCTCTAACCAATATACCCGCCCCTCTATAATTGCAGTGGGGAGCCTTGACTTGGATAAACTGACCTGGGAGTGGTACCAACTGTGACAGGCCGTCACTCTATTAACAATTTAAACTAAGAAATACTCGTATCGATTGCTAGTATTATTTCAAGTGTTCCAAAATACTTTTAAACTTTTTGATGGCTTTTAGAAAGAGGACTTTAAAGGTTGATGTCGTTTAAGCAGGTTTTTTTAAATAAATATTAATTAATAATATAATTTTAAATAAGCTTCTTCAGGCCTAAGCCTTCTTCATCTGCCCAGCCTTATGCGACTGCGACTGCCTATCTGATCTTCTCAACCAAGTTACCAGGGCAACTCGATACTCCTTGGTAATACTGGTGTTCCGACTTTCTGGTTTCTGACTATCCATAACGGCTGCCAAAGATGTTAAGATGATAGCCAGGATTTGCCCACCTTTGTTTTAATAATATAATAAAGAATGTTTTTAAAGTTTTAAAGAGTGTTTTCTGTGTTGTTACCAAAGGTCATTGGCTGTATTTTTGTAGGTACATTTTCGCAGGCCAGTATTTTGACAATAATATGCTATTCTTTATCGAAGACATTGACACCTGAATTCAGCACGCCTAAAAGAAATAGTTTATTTTGTAAATTGAATGGATGTATGAATCACGTAAATACGCATTCCGCATGAAGGGAAATGACCCTATGCATCATGGTTCACCTTTTAACTGAAAAGAGGTTATTGGCATTGATTAGTCATAGTAGGACAATCTGAAAAACTATAATCAAGAAAGTGTGTCTCATCCACTACTTTTCCCACGGGGTTATAGATCTAGTTCCGTTAAAGTTAGCAGAATAAATTAAAAATGTTGATTAATAGGTATTATTTGAATATGGAGCTTCTTTTACTGTCTGGACAACCATGGAGAACACAATGACGTGCGCAGTTTTTATAACGTAAAATCTCCTAAGAAAGTAGGATCGCCACAGTTTGGGGCCGAGGAACGTTACTGGTTACGGCTTCATATGACTTCTTTGAAACCCGCCTATTTTTGTAAAATTAAAAATCTACGACAGATGTATCAAATAACCCGAACAACTCGTTAGTTCACTCGTAACAGAGCGTTTTGGTCATGCCCACCCTACGTATTTTTCGTACGTTGTAATTTTCGAACAACAATACGTAATATGGAAAACAGCGGAAAAGTCGTAGGCAATTTGAAGGTTAATTTCGTCTAAGATTTCCGTGCGAACTTGTACCTAATTGTTATGATTTAGTTCCGTGGCAATTTACAATAAAAGCTTTTATTACATCCGATAGTGTGCAGTAAAAATAAAATACCTCATACGTTTTGTTATGACGCAGGAAATAAAATAGGCTAAGTAGGTGTTGGCTTCGTTTATAATAAAATTTCTAAAAAAGATCGAACAACATCAGAACAAGTTTTTTGGGACAAAACGGAAAAACTGACCAAGACAATAAACATAGATCTGAACTTTAAACTAATGAAATTACTTCACTTTCAAGCGACTTGGACAAAAGGAGGCATATCTGGTTGTTGTAATATGTATTATGACTGGATACAATTACATATTACAACACCCAGCCCACTACAGCCAACAACACGCAAATGTTAACTGTACCGGGAATCGAACCCGGGCCCAGTTCGGTAGACCAGTTGACCATTGTACCAACGAGGTCGTCAAATTAAACCAGAGATGAAAACAGCTAAGCTGTCCCCGGTACAAAAGGCGGTTCTTTTTCTCATTATTTTTGCGAACAAAGTAAACGAAAATACTGACAAAGTCCAAGTTCTAATTATAATGGCCTGACCACAGGGGCTGAGCTGGATTATATATTTCCCTAACAACGCTAAGCTTGGCAACTGACTGTTTAAAAATAAAATTATGAAAGCCAATTTATTTAATTTTAAAATTAGAATTTACTTTGCATAACTCTGGCTGATAAAATAATTTAGAACCATTTTTTTTTTTCTTAAAAAATATCAGTGAATGAACTGTTCTCTATGGTCTTCACAGAGGTTGAATTAAAAAGGATGATTTATAATACCACAGATATCAAATTATTTTGCTAATATTTTTGATTACGTTATTAATTAGAATTAGCTAATTACATTAGGCTGATATTATCTATAGGTTTGGCAGACGTTAATAAAATATGACGTTCATAATGTCTACTTTGACTTTATTATTATGATAAATGATGTAGGTCAAGATTAATGCTTATTAGGTTTTTGTTCATTTAATATTAGGGGCGGGCTTGCTTTTCTGTGATAGAGAAATGAGTTTTAAAATCAAAATGATTAGGTACGCTCCATTTTTAGCGGGCTGTGTCCAAAAATACCCAAAAGTGTCAACATCTTTAGGACTCCTTTTAATGTTATGTATTCAGGAGGCAAGAGAAGAGATTGAAAATTGATATGAAGCTTATAATATATCTAAATTCAATTTCTAATCGAAAAATTCGCAATTAATCCTTACTTTTTCCCGACGTGTCGGATTACCGTCCCATCGGTATATGAGTAATGGAATAGTGAGTGTGCTTTTGTCTACACAAATGCTCGTGCACAATAGTATGACCGATAATCGGCTGAGCGGCGTCATCAATAAACCCTATATGTCACTACACAGACCATAAATAGGCCTTTCCTATATCCAATTTTCAGCTCCCTAAATATTCCTAAAATTCATGAGCTATCTACACCCGTACCTAATGAAAATCCTTAATTAATATAACATATAACACGTGATGTTCAGTCACCACGTTGTGCCAGTGCGTCACGCTGTAAGCGGCTTAGCTATTTCGGGCTACTTAGCCTTTGCTTTGTGATAGACGGATATATTGAACATTTTGGGCTTCCGAATTTAGTGGCGAATAAATGGATTTTGGGGTATAGCTGTTTTGGTTTTGTTGTGGTGTGAAATTTGCGTTGGGGAATAGATATTTTGTGGGCCGTAGTATTTTTTAATAAGTCTGCGGTTTATAATTTTTGTAAGCAGCCGTTTTAAAATAACTTCAGTGACGTTTCATGATTTTAGAAAGGCATTTAGGTAACCAAGTTGTTTTAGGATTTTTTTAGTACTATGCAGAATAATGCTGATAAAGAAAGAAAAATGGAAAGAAAGGGAAGATAAACCCAAATTAGTCGTCATAATACGATTAGTTGAAACGGTACCTATTTCAGGCAATACTGTTTTAAGAACTTTGTTTATTGACTTTAAAACACTACGTAGTTCTAAAAATAACATCTTTCTTTGTATGCCATTGAAGTCGAATTGCAGCGATAAAATAAATATGTAATGAAAAGAAAACGTATTACAGAACAGTAGAAGGTTAAAAACAACACAGGTAATCGAAAAACCATTACAAAATAATGTGCATGCTATTTTTATCCGACTTAAAAAAAGGTTTTCAGTTCAAAGTCTAGACAAAATAAAAAAAAGATACTTCAGGTATCAAGCTAAATTATGGGTTGTTGTTTGTTTCAGTTATTTTGCTCGACTGATATCGATGAAAGGACAATGGGCGATTCCGGTCCAAATGTCCACCACGAACGAGACCTATATGGCTAGATAGCCCGTTAAATATAGAACATTTTTTGTTATGAAAGTAAAAAAAAATATAATGCCAGAAAAAAGTTATAGCCAAATCAAAAAACTCATTGCATAGATTTTATCAATTTCATTTTTTCAATTACTTTTCGTGATTTTTGTACTTTCTGACAAAATAGGATTGTTCATTATTAGAGAGAAGACACTGCTAGTGACATCGAACTTTATTAGATCCAGGCACCGCTGAGTATATTCAAGCACTTCTGGGGCCACAATTGGTTAGTGATTCGTCATCCATCGGGCAAAAAAATATGGGCTTTTTATATGCAAATGTGTCTTACTCATCATAGTTTTAGATAAAGTGCGGAAATAGAAGTGGAATAAAATAAAAAATAATAATGATAACATACAAAAACTACCGAAAATTAAGAATACATTTTTGGCTATAACTTTTTTTTGGCACTGTTTTTTTTTTTACTTTCTTAGTAAAAGTTACTCTAAATTAAGTGGACTATTTAATTATATAGGTCTCGTTCGTGGTGGACATTTGGACCAAACTTCATACATTCTTGCCCAATCTCCTTTTGCACAAAAAGCTGTTTTAAAGCACATCAGACGTTGACATTGTAATATTTATTTTTTTATACAGTAGTCTTGACATTGAACAAAATAAAAACCTATCTGTTTGTTATTATGACAAGCGAGGGTCGAACGTCTGTGAAATATCGATTGACACATCATTAATGAAAGTGTGATTTTTACTTGGTATCAAATAAAGATACCCTGTCTGTGTAACTTATTCTTGGATTTTTTGAAAACTACGTTTTTATTATCTTTAAACTGACTTAGAAATAAACACTTTAATATCATTTAACAATAACAAGCTTACCTAAGTATTTCTTTCCTTGTAAAAAATGTACAGTCCTGTTTGAAAAATAATAAAATTATTTATCAAATAAAAACTTCCTTAGTTATCAAACCTACAATTCGACTAGCAATCACAAACCAAACACGCCGTAAAAACAAACAAAACGTCAAAACTTCGCGCCAAAAAGTTTGAAAAAGGAACGAAAACTGAAACGAAAATCAAACTGGCCACAAACGAACCACTTACCTGGTAATCCTCTAGCTGTTGTTCCGTGAACGTCACAACTTTGTTCCCCATTTCGGAAAATATTCCACTCGCGGTAAAAAATATCGGTAAAAATCCGGTAAAAGGCCGGTAAAAGCTGCCTGTTGCCGCGACAGCGACAAAACACTGGCTGTAAGCCACGATTGGGATTAGGGTGTGACGGCACAGAGTAGGGGGAGGACAGAGACTTCATGTCAAGGACAAGGTCATTCGCGCTCGTGTATTTATTATACTGTTATTATTATTTTGTTTTATTTGGTTGCGTTGGTGTTTTGAGTAGGCACGTGTAGTCCTGGCGGGCTTTAGGCACTTAGTTAAGTAATAAATAATGTTTGTCTTTAGCTACCTAGACTATCATTAATTATAATTGTTTTTGTTTTATAAATGAAATAAACTGAGACAAAATATAGTATTAGTTTTAAATCGGACGAGAAAAATAGTTAAGGAATAAATTCGAAAAAATAAACATTATTTTAATAGGTTTAAAATCAGACCATTCAATTCGGGTTTACCTGCATCTTAAGGCATTCAATGATATCCCCAGAATTCGATGAAGAACCCAATTTGGTTCACATTTCACATATGTAGACAGATTTATTTACTTAGCTAGATAAGTACTAGAAGTTTTAAGTAAATTTTCTAGGTGCCATGCGTGTACAGGTGCTCCTGCTGATTCTATCTTACTACAAAGAAATAAACGACCTTTATTTATACTTACTTCTAATCATAACAGTGCATGGTAAACATAGTCAGAAAATTCATTCAACAAAAAGCCACAACCATCATTCATTCAGCTTGAAATCTCTGTGTCATCATTACTCTGTGCAAAATATGGGAAAAGTTAGGCGAGCCGCCTATTAGTCGCCGCGCCCCGGCCCCGTCTGACATCCATGCTGATTGTTCTATTTTATATTCATACGAATCATAGTGAAATGCGTTTGCCCTACTTATTGGACCGTTGAGCGTCTAGCCTTGTGTTTCGCCAAATTGGGATGCGTGATTCGAATGCTGAGGTTCTTTTTTTGAATTTGAAGTTTGACGTTTATTTTGGCGGGAGATTGTTTATTGTTTATGGTACACAGATTTTTTGTTTGTAATTCATAACTTGCAATACTAAAATATTTAAATAACTTAATAAAATAATACATTAGTTCTGTTCTAATTTCTCTATTCAGGTATCATCAGTTGTTCATATTACTATAAGCATTTTTACAAAGAACTCCATTTATAACAATGTACATATACGTCTCTAAATTAAATAAAACATATATTCTTTTTTTGCGACAAGGTCTGTAGAGATCGGACCAGATTGAAAAGGTTATTAATATGTTCGGATTACATGCCCGAGATATTTAGGCAAATTGTTATCTGATAACTAGGATCATATTATACCTTTATAAAAATAAAAGAAGTAAAATAAAATATAACAATTGTTACAAATCTGTATTCATATACGTTTATTCATAATTCAACATATCTATAGCTTTCGGATACAAATTGGTTTTTCGTTGGGGATTGGTAGATATGAATAAAGTTGTCCGTTTTGTCACAAATATATGTAATTTTCGATATTTTTCAGAGTTGCGTATTATTATATCTGTTATGATTTTATGTCGAGTGATTTTGAATTGTATTTCTAAGAAAAGTATCTGAAGGATCGAGCCATTAATCTGCCCTAAACGTTTAAGTGGTGAAATATTGTAAGAACCAAAACTTTTTCTAGAATGTTGAATTTCCAAGCCATTCCGGCAGCACATTCAAAATACGGTTATTATTACGGATCAAATAATCTCTAATTATAAATAATAATCAATTGAAAAAGAATCATTTTATTACAACTTTTACATACGTATGTAAAAGTTGTAATTTTATTACAACTTTTACATACATACGTATGTAAAAGTTGTAATAAAATGATTCTTTTTTGAAAATGATTGATTTTATCAATGTCGTTACTTACCTTTAAAACTAACCTAACTTAGCCTAACTTTAAAATGGCAAAGTTTTTTTAACTAGAGCTACCGGTCGTGACACATGATCCCGTTTATCCCTGAACATAATGGTTTTCATTCGTTGGGGAACAGTTAGCAGTGGACAGCAAATGGCTGATATAGTGATCATGATGATACCCTAACACTAATCAGGCTGATGATGTCATCACGCCCACCCACCACACTGGTCCAGACACTCCTGGTAAGTCAGAAAGTTGTTGGTGGTCGTTGGCGAGGGCACGGCGTGGCAGTTGTCTGACCAGCGGATCTCGAAGCAGGATTTTGTGTACCAGTTGTATACGTATCTGTGGAAGATCAGGTTTGAGATTACTTCTGTTCAAAGTTATTTAAGATTAAGGAATGGAGGTGTCTTAGTGGCTAAATTATTATTATTATTATTTATTGAGCACAAAATATTTAATACACACTCAATACAGGGAAATTAAACCACTGGTTCTCTGGTATATTCGAGGGAGCTGGTTCGGTTCCAAGCCTAACATGAACGAACGAATTTTTCTAAAGTAGAAAACTCAATTACAAGTAGGTAACGTGCAATTAAGTACTTTCTAAATGACCGATGAAGAAAAACACCATTTAATGAACTTGAACCGAAAAGTCTAAAATCGTTAATTGATCCACCTCGAGTTAGATTGGCGAATAACCTTCCTGACTTCTTGTACAAAAGAGAATACTTGCAAGCGTTCACATATTTTGCACACACTTGCAAATTCATTATTTACCCATCACAATTGAACGGTCTCATCGACAAAGCACTATATTCCCCACCAGATCTCAACGCAAACATTCCCGTATCGCCAAAAGCAATACGCTAGCGATATTTCAAATGCAAATACTGACTACATCGAGTTTATTATTGTGCTGCGTTCACTATTACTGGCACGCTGGCTGAATACACTAGCACGGTGGAAATGGGACTACGGGATAAACGAACTGAAAGGTTGAATGAAGAAAATCTTGCTATGTTTGCAAAGGCCTTTTGGAGTAGCATAATAATTAGGATTGTGGTAGTTAGCACGGCTTGAAAGTACTTTTTTTCGCGAAGCTTTACGTTTTTGATGTTGTGCCATAAAAAGACTGCTAAGAAAAATTTTTATGATGAATTTATGTGGTACCATTACGGTCCCAAAACACAATTGTTATTGTTAAGTTTTAAATATTTTGGAGAAGGTTACATATTTTTTGGTGGTCTGTCTTCATATATATTGTACCGATTAATAAAAAATCAACTACATAAGGTACATTTAAATATCATAGTAATTACTATTTGTACTGGGGCTGCGGGATTGTTCGAAAGAGTTACCGAGGCCCTGGTACGTAAAGGGACATGATGGGTTTTGGTCAGTAAGAGTCTGACACTCCCTCACACTGCTAATCCACAGGAGGGGTCATTTGATGTTTTCTCATTTAAAAAAAAGTACTATTTGTACCAGTATGCAAGTTGTTACAAGGAACTCACCTGACTTGGTGCGGCCATCGATCTCTCACGCTGTACTCTATTAGACAGTGCTTCTCCTTCGGCGTTTCTTGACACAAATTGGATTCCACTGTGTTGAAGAAATACTGATTAATATTCTAACAGTTTCTAAGTTTTTGCATTTGGTGATAATGAAAACCTTAAAAATATTATTATCTATACTTTAAAAAAAAGGGAAACACACGATTGTTTGTAATGGATAAACCCAAAAACAACTGGACCCATTTTAAAATTCTTTCATTCTTCCCGAATCCCGAGTAACATGGCTATAATTTTATCCCGGTACGGGGAGTAGGTAGTTCCTACGGTACGCGTGTGAAACGGCAGGTAAACGGAAAGTATATTATTATTCCGATTTTTATCGTTAATAAGTAGGTGCCTAAATGTAAGTAGTTATAGGTATCTGACTTTGTATTCATAAGCTCATAAATCGTAGATATTTATTACCTTTTGTTAGTTGGTCTATTTATTGCTACGACCCCAAACATATTAATATGAATTAACTTTTGATAGTTCTTGCAACGTCTTACTTAATTTATTAGAACTGCTTTTGTTGCAAATAACAGGCCTAGATAATATTCAATAGGTAGTTGTTTAATTTGTATCGGGTGTGTCATACTTAATCACATTAAATCTCATCACATATACTTTAAGGTACTCTATAAAAAAATCAAAAACACTTATTAAAATAGTGTTCTAATTCTTGCACATTTTTATTCTATTTACTTTGTTCGAATTTTCTTTGTGCGTTTTTGCGTATTTTTATATTCTCTTTGTGTTAATCGATATGCATTAACCAGTATTTTAACGTGTTTAATTTAATATACGACAGACTTTGTAGGTATACAATATAGGTAATATTCTTTGTCACAATCAGCCTAATTGAAAAAAAAATGTCGCTTGCATAAAAGGACGTATTACGAGCATACATAAAGTCCTCATCATTAAATTCTCATGTGTTACTGAATTGGTTTTCATTTTGCCTTTCATATTTTTTCAAAGTGGACCCGGGCTTTGCCTTGGGCGGTAGGCATTTGTTTCAGTGACAGCGAGCAGCGAGAAGTGATATTTTACTTTATCTTACTAATTTTGTGCAACTGCGTTGTATATCGAAAAAAGCGTTTGTAGAAAAAAATGTTTGTACTTATTTACCGACCTGAGTTTTGTTTATATTTGCTACCTACTCAGATGATAAAGTATAACGCCCAAAAGAGATGGATTTCAAACACATTTGAAAATATGGTCTGTGGGTCGTCTTAGGGGTATAATGAGAGTGAAACTTTTTATATAACTACAAAGGACACACCTTATCCGAAACCTCCCTCACTAACCACATAATTTCATTAAATATATTTCTTTCAGTAGTTATGCAAAATGGACAAGTGTTCAAGCGGGGGTACATTTTTTTTCCCGACTAAATAAAAGTGCGTAAAAATACCATTTTAATCATTCCACTGATATACAACGCGTACCTATTTGACAGAAATTAAATTAATTATTAAAAAAAAATGGAATTGCAAATCAAAAGAGCCTTTTAGCCGCGGAATTCTAAATGGTTCCCGATTCAAAGCCTGCAGATGTTGATAAATAGTAGTGAGTCATGGTGACGCACAGTTCAAGGTTCAACCTTCGATCAGGGTGAGGAAGAAGGATAGGTGATTCAGCTATTTTCAAACCTCAATGGGCATCTTATAGATAGGTGTAGGCATTGAAGCTGTTAATGTGAATTAATGGAAATTATTTGGGATTGAATCGAAACGAATGCTTCTTCGAATTTATTTTAGATTTCGGATTTGGCAATGAATTTTAATCATTTTGGTGGATTTTCATGGTCAGCATTTTTAATTTAAGATAATTACGATATATTTCATGAGATCTTTTCTTTTATTTATTTTTCTTCTGATTGCAAAACCAATAAACAGGCGGACTTAACAGATGCTCCGCCAAATTGCAACATATATATGGCAGACAAATCCTGTATTATAAGACACACAATTTTAAATCTAACACCGTCCAGCAATTTATGATGAGGTCAGTGACAAACACACGTACAGGCAAAAAAATGATGACATACATAAATATTACGAATCGTATGATTACTTACGCGCATTAACATGACAGAGTGATAACATAGCTAAGGTCACAACCTTCCACATTGTACTGATAATGGGTTATCACTGTTATCAGTTAACTATTTCACTTAATATATATTAAATTATATGCCACGATTGTTTATATACAAGCGTTTTAACGAATACAATTATTGTATGAAGTTTTGTGTTAGATGTTCGCTGTGTGTGGTCCAATTTGTAGGTTGAAGCGATTAAAATTTTTGCAATTTCTGTAGCTGAGAGACTGGAGACTTCTTTGACGTGATGATATTCAAATTAGCTAATATTTATGTATTAAAAAGGGATTTCCATCCTCGCGGGTAATCAGATGTGAACAAATTATAATGATCATTACATACATATTGGGCACCGCTTTTTCTGCTGCACTCCATCCGTATTTTTGTTCGCGATAAACTTTTAAGCAACTGATTTTCAAATGGTTATCGTCAATAGATTTTCTATAATTTAGCAACGGGATTTTAACGCTCCTATATATTTTTTACTATCAAATCAAGCATTGCTTGAAAACTATGCATGTTTTTTAAGTGTTTTTTCATTAAGTGCCTGTAAAACTTTTGATTAATAAGTCCTGTAATTGCTAGCAATTAAGAATTAGCCCATCTCTAATGAGAATATTTTTCATGTCTTTATTTACACCACACGAATAAAATAGCTAATGAGTCGATTACTCAAAGCTGCGGTCGTTAGTCACAGTTATCAGTTCGCGCAATGAAGATATATCATTAAATAACGAAGGATTTATGACTAATGTATTTATTTATTTACTAACTTTCAGAAAGTACATTATTAGCACCTCGGTTGCACCCGCGCCCCGGGCAAACTGCTTCTCGTACCTGGATAGTAGCCTATTTACAGGCTCTAATCATTGGTCTTTTCCCAACTATGTTGGTGTCAGCTTCCTGTTTAACTGGATGCAGCTGAGTACCAGAGTTTTACAAGGAGCGACTGCATTTCTAAATTCCTCAACCCAGTTATCCGGGCCCCTTACGAACTTACTGAAACGATTTAAATTAAAAAATATTCGGAGCCTGAGCTGTCAGTAAGTCCGTAAGACTGGTTGTCGAATCGTTTCAGTAGTTTCGTTTAGCGTGAAAGAGCGACAGACATACATTCACTTTTATAATATTAGTGAAGATAATACTAGGTGTAAAACCAGCATAACAATGGAAGAAGTCACTGAATATTTCATCATACTTTTCCAATTTTATGTTAAACTTTGTTTGCATTGAATATTTTTAAAACTCGTACAACTCGTACCTTTGCGGTATTAAGATAGGAATTGTATTTCATCTCTGTTTTATTATTTAGTATTCTACATTCTTCCATAGTCTTCTCTTTATCTGTATTGTATTATGAAGCTAAAAATTTAAGAAAGGGCAGGCATATGATTAAAATTATTGTTATGTTAGATAGATTTCACGCACGTCCCGTGGCAAATGCGTGCATCCGGATAATAAATATACTATTGCCTTTCTCAAAAAGTAGGCTATCAAAAACTCAAACATTTTTTTATTGGTCTAGTAGTTTTCAAGATTAGCCCCTTCAAACAACCAAACTCTTCAGCTTCATAATATTAGTATAGAGAAGTACAGATTTAACAATATCCACTGCAAAGCAGTTAGTCCACAGTTAGTCTATTTGTTCAAACTTGTAAGTCGAGTAGTTGGACTAATGTCAGACAGTGCTAGGGTAACCACACACCACGACTAATGTAGGAAGTCCTGTTTAAGTTCCACTGGGAGTCAAGTTTCCTTGATTGGATGCACTCTACAGACTAATAAAGGACTTAGGAATTAGTTTGTCGACTAAATAGTTATTTGGTGTTTGATTTCAGTTGAAGTGCTCTCGTTACGGTAAGGTTTCGAAGTAGTTATGGGGGGTCTTGTCGTTAGTTGGCTATTGTGTTGCTAGTTTGTGTCCTGACAAGTTTTCTTAATGATTGGCTTATAGAAATACTGGCCCAATAAATTAATACTATGAATCTCCTTGTTATTTTCGTGTAGTTTTCGTGGATAGTATTACACGCACTTTTTAATTTTTCACGAGGTGCTATGAAAAACTTTGTTTTAAAAAATATGTTAAGTTATCGCTTTTGCTTCAAATAAGAATATAGTATTACGTAGGAACTTTTGGCGAACAGTTGATGTGAAGCTGTGACACTTAAATAGAGCATCGACTTACTACTGGAAAAATGTGGGGGTAGGTACACAAACTATACATATATGTATATCATACATGAGCCACAGGGCTCAAAAAGTAATCCTCAGTGACCTTAATATTGTCCTCACCTTATTTTAAAATTTGGCGACCCTACAAACACTCGGTCAGCAAGCTAAACATGAAACAAACAAGTTGTAGTGTTGTCATCCTTTTTGTATCCGTTCCATTTCAGCTGGATACAGGAACCAGTATAGAATACTAAGTGATTCCGAATGGCCACGAGAATAGAATATTTACTATGTCATTTTGAATTTCAAACAGCACGTTGTTTTGTGCCAGTTTCATTTTAATATTATACAGAAACACAAAAATGTAGATTGTCGTAGATACATCGTTAATTTAAAATAATATATTAAGAGATTGACATACCTACCAAGTAACTCTAAATAATTTTAAAACATTCCATGTACCTTAATAATCTAGTGTATCATGACACTAGCCGACCACCACGGTTTCGCCCGCGTCCAATAGTGAAAGAATTTATTAAACCAGTTCAGTAGCTTCAGAGCCTTTAGGGTACAAACAAACAAAATATGTTTCCTCTTTATTATATTACCAAAGATATTCGACAAGACTGTCTCCAACGTGACTCCTATAATCTCATTGGGCATTTAAAATAATCTACAGACAACTTCACCTCTTCATACACAAATGTCATCCCTTCTAAGGCTTCCATAAACAATATGACACCTCTTAATATTCCTTCGCGTGACTAATCCGATCCAATTAAAGAACTAGTTCCAAAGAACAGTGATTTATACCTGTTCCGAAGACTAGGGAAGTAATCACTGTTCCGATTAGGGATGCTTGTGATTCGATTAAACTTATAATTGAGATGCAAGTTCTGATTGGGGTTAAATCTATTGTTTTGAAGTTTTGAGGTAGCTGTGAGACTTGGATCTCAAATAGTTTCAATTGGTGCAGATGCTGAATAAGGAGGTTGATTAATTGATTGAGTATTTCTTGTTATAGTTGTCGTTTACTTGGAGGCTGGGTTTTGAAGGCCAGATAGTTTGTCAAAGGCTAGGTAGATTCCCCACCGAGGGGGTCCCCACGTTGTCGTCGTGGTGGGGCTTGTGTGCCTCAATGATCCTGAAGCTCTGCCGGTAGAGATACTCATGCCGGAAAGGTTCAGGGGAGAGGCCAGACAAAGAGGGACCCAGGAAGGGGCCGCTCCTGACCAGTCCACGCTAGTGGACATGGCAAGGATGCGGCCATACCCGCGGAGGTGCAGGCGCACTAAAGCGGTGGTCGTTTGCTCTTCGTACAACGAAGAGCAAACCTTTCGGCGGGTTTGCTGAGCCGGGTTGGCCGGACAGCAGACGGAGGCATGCATAATGCCGCCGCCGAGGGCTTGGCTTAATCGCCCGGCCCAGAGGAAGGACACCTCTTGATAAAAAACCACCCAATCCCAAGTTTCGGGAGCGCGGCGAGGGATGAATGGCCGTGGGGACACGGTCGTTAGCGCTCCCCTGTTGGGGCCAGCCGCCCCAACAGTATGTAGGCTTGCCCGGTATGAGGCCACTGCCGGGGTCGACGTTTAGTGCTCTCATAATCGTGGGAACTGTATGGATACCTTAACAAAAAATAATAAAAACAAAGATGATGAAAGGGAGTGGGACGAGGACTCGGACTCCGAGTCCGTGTCCAGCGAGGGGGATGCGGGGGGTTTTAAGCTCCCCCGCAACAAGAAGGACCACCGGGCCGACGCCTTCCTCAAGAGGAGGAGGGAAGACCCCGGGTCCTCCTCTGGTGGTCGCGGGCCTCGGCCAAAAAGGTCGCCAGGAGGCCCGTCAGCGAAGGGTCCGCTAGGGCTTCTGGGGGTGGCGGAGGAGCGGCTCATCGGAGCTCCTCCTCCGAGGAGGAGTCGGCCATCGGCTCCGACCGGGAGCGCAGGGCGGATTTCGAGAAGACGGTGGAGTCCGCCATCAGGCAGGTGGCCTTAAAGAGAAAAAAGGCCAGCAAAGACGGCGCCATTGAGGCCGCCACCGCCTCCATCACCGCCGCAGCGGTGAGCAACTTTGGCCGGGCTCCCGTGAGCGAGCTGGCCAAACTGCAGCAGGAGGTGGGTCGTCTGACGGCCGCCCTGGAGTCTCTTGTGGAGGAGAACAGGAGTCTCCGGGCGGAGCTCGCTAAGATGCGCGAGCAGGGGGCGGAGCGCGGTGGGGCCAGGCAACAGGCGCAGACTGCGCCGGCTGAGAGCCAGATCCTGGCCCTAGTCCGTCAGGAGATGGCGGCCTTCCAGGCTCGCTTCTCAGTCCTGGAGGGCAGGGTCCTGCGCCCCCCCCTCGCGGCGTCGAAGCCCCAGCGGCCCAAAGGGCCTCCTATGCGGCCGCGGTTGCAGCGGCACCCCCACCCAGAAGGGGACCGCCGAGCAAGCCCCCTGTCGCGGCGCCGAACGGACCGACCAGGAGGGCGCCCGCTCAGCCAAAGCCCAAGACCGCAAGGGCGGTCCAGGCGCAGAGGCCCCCGGTGCCACCGTCAGCACCGGCTCCGTCGTCGGCACCAGTGGCGAAACGCCCTCCAAAGCCGACACCGTCTGCGGCCCCTACCTCTTCTGCCACTGAGTCTGAGTGGCAGGTGGTGGGGAAAAGAAAAGAGGCGGAGGGCGGCCAAAGCGGCCAAAGAAGGCCCAGAAACAGCGGCGCAGGGAGCGAGCCGCCGCGGCGAAACTCCGCGCCCCCAAAACCGCGGCTGTAGTAGTCACACTACAGCCGGACGCGGTCAAAAGGGGCGTGTCGTACCGCGACGTGCTCGCCCAAGCAAAGGAGGCGGTGAACCTGCAGGAGCTGGGTATCGCCTCCGGCCTCCGGCTCAGGGTGACCGCAACGGGCGCCCGTATGCTGGAGGTCCCAGGAGCGGCCAGTGGGCCCGCCGCAGACGCTCTAGCCGAGAGGCTTAGGGCGTCCATAAGTGCGGACGATGCCCGAGTCTCCAGGCCCCACAAGTGTGCGGATCTGCGCATCATGGGCCTGGACGACTCAGTTACTGCGGAGGAGGTGGTGGCCGCCGTCGCTAGGACGGGTGGGTGCTCTGCCGACGAAGTGAAGGCGGGCACCATACGTCCCGACTTCAGGGCACGTGCACCATCACGGTGAGCTGCCCCGTGACGGCGGCCAAGCGCATCGTAGACGGCCGAAGATTGCTGGTTGGCTGGGTGTCGGCGCAGGTCAAGCTGCTTGACCCCCGACCGCTGAGGTGCTTCCGATGCCACGTCGGGCATCATGTGGGTGTTCGTTGCACCTCGGAGGTCGACCGCAGCGCCCTCTGCTTCCGCTGCGGTCAGCCCGGACACAAGGCCGTGGCTTGTAGCGCCGCGCCGCACTGCACTGCGTGCGCGGCGGCTGGCAAGCCGGCCGAACACCGGGCGGGGAGCAAGTCCTGCCCCACCCGCCAAGACCAAGAGTAAGGGCAAGGGCCGGCCGTCCGTCGCCGCCACCACCACCACCTCCGCAGTGGCCACAACCGCAGCTCCTGCGGCCGCCGCCGCCTCCAACGCTGCCGCCGCTGTCAACGCCGTCGCCACTGCTGCTGTCGCGGCGCCCGTGTCTGCGTCTCAAGAGGAGGAAGACGTGATGGAGTGCTAGTCTGGCTCCATTGCGCTTCCTCCAGGCGAACATCAACCACTGCGCCCGTGCCCAGGATCTGCTGCTCCAAAGCATGGCGCAGTGGTCGATCAACATCGCCGTGGTCGCTGAGCCGTACTTTGTCCTTCCCAGGGATGACTGGGTTAAGGACCTTAGCGGCTCAGTGACCATCATATCGTCGGCCGCCGCTGGTACTCCTTCCCTCGAAGGGGTGAAGAGTGGAAGGGGTTGCGTCGCAGCACGGTTCGGGGAGATAGTCGTCGTGGGGGTGTACTTCTCCCCGAGCCGAACTCTCGCCGAGTTCCACAACTCCCTCCTGGAGTTGTCCGTCGTCGTCGGAAGTTATTCCCTCCTGTGCTAGTGTTAGGGGACTTCAACGCCAAGAATTTGGCCTGGGGTTCCCGACGCACAGATGCACGGGTAGGATGGTGGAGGACTGGGCGCTGGAAGCAGGCCTGGTCGTCCTCAATCGGGGTTCTGTCCCCACGTGTGTACGGATGCGGGGCGAGTCAGTGGTGGATATCTCGTTCGCCAGCCCCGCTCTGCTACCGCGTGTCTTTGACTGGCGCGTGGAGGAGGGTGGAGACCTACTCCGATCACCGGTACATCCGGTTTGACGTCTCCGCCCAGAACCCTAGCGCGCCGGTCCTGCAGACCCCGAGTGGTCCACGTTGGGCGCTGAGGCACCTTGACCGGGAGCTTCTCCTGGAAGCCTCAGTCGTGCAGGCCTGGGTGTCATCACCGGACAGGCCCGCCGACATCAACGACGAGGCGGGTGGTTCCGGGAGACCATGTCCGAGATTTGTGACGTGGCCATGCCCCGAGTCCCGCCAGGACGCGCCCGACGCCAGGTGTACTGGTGGTCTCGCGAGATCGCCGCCCTTCGAGAGGCGTGCGTCGCTGCGAGGCACCTGTACACCAGACACCGCAGGCTGCGCATCCGCCCTCCGGATGCAGAAGCCAGGGAAGCAGAGCTGTACGAGGGTTACAGAGCTGCGAAGACCGCCCTCCAATTGGCCATCGTCCAGGCCAAGGAGGTGGCCAATGCGGAGCTGCTGGGGTCTCTGGACAGGGACCCGTGGGGGCGCCCGTACAAAATGGTGCGGGGCAAGCTCCGCCCATGGGCCCCCCCGCTGACCCAGAGTCTTCGGCCTCAGCTGGTGGAGGAGGTGGTGAGCGCTCTGTTCCCTTCGCGCGGGGAACACTCTCCCCCGCCCATGTCTCTGCAACCCGCGGTGTCAAGTACGGACCACACTTCCGACGACGACGATGTCCCCGAGGTGACTGGGGTGGACCTGAGAGTGGCGGTGGCTAGGCTGAAAGCCAAAAACACCGCCCCAGGGCCTGATGGCCTGCCTGGCAAGGCCTGGGTCCTGGCCCTTGAGGCTCTCGGGCCTCGACTTAGGGGGCTTCTCAGCGCATGTTTGGAGAGGGGCCAGTTCCCACTTCGTTGGAAGACAGGGAAACTGGTCCTCATACGGAAGCCGGGGCGCCCTGCGGACTCTCCGTCCGCATACCGGCCTATCGTGTTGCTCGACGAGGTGGGCAAGCTCTTTGAGCGAGTTGTCGCACACCGCCTCGTCGCGCACCTTGGGGGGATAGGGCCGGACCTTGCGGACCACCAGTTCGGTTTCCGCAAGGGGCGCTCAACGGTGGACGCCATCATGCGCGTGAGCTCTCACGACGGGGGATGCTGTGTCCCGGGGGTCGTCTTGGCGGTGTCTCTTGACATCGCCAACGCCTTCAACACCCTTCCCTGGAGTTGCATCAGGGAGGCACTCCGGTATCACCGGGTGCCGACCTACCTTCGTCGCGTGGTCGAGGCCTATCTGTCGGATAGGTCCATCATTTACCCTGGTCACAACGGGGAATGGAACCGGCGAGAGATGTCGTGCGGTGTTCCGCAGGGGTCGGTACTGGGGCCGCTCTTGTGGAACATCGGCTACGACTGGGTGCGCGCCGACCTCCCTAGCGGCGTCAGCGTGGTCTGCTACGCTGACGACACGCTGGTTCTGGCACAAGGGAGGTCGCACCAGGAGGCGGCCGACATAATGACGCGCGGGGTTGCGATAGTCATCGAGAGGATCCAGCTGCTGGGACTGGAGGTGGCCTTGCACAAATCCGAGGCCATGTGCTTTCATGGGCTTCGGAACGCGCCACCTTCAGGCTCCCAAGTCACGGTGGGGGGGGCTACCATCGGCGTCGAGAGGGCGATGAAGTACCTGGGACTCGTCCTCGACGGCCGGTGGAGCTTCGTCGAGCACTTCCGACGTTTGGGCCCCAAACTGGAGAAAGCAGGTGCTGCATTCAAGCGGCTCCTGCCCAACCTGGGAGGCCCAAACGCCCCCTGCGTAAACTCTACGCGGGGGTCATGCGGTCCATGGCCCTTTACGGGGCCCCGGTATGGGCACGTTCGGCACGGCCGCGGGCTGTGCACTACCTGAACGTGCCCCAAAGGGTGATAGCCATTAGGCTAATCCGGGGGTACCGCACGATCTCCCGCGAAGCAGCTGGCCTACTCGCTGGACTGCCACCGTGGGATCTGGAGGCGAGGGTCTTCTTGCGCCTGTACGACTGGCGCGAGGAGGCTCAGCGCCGGGGAGAAACCCCGTTGCCGCGGCAAGTTGTCGCGCAGCGGGCGGAGCTCCGGCGCGATCTCATGGTGGCCTGGAGGGAGCGACTATCGCAACCCAGTGCAGGGCACGCCACCATCGTGGCGGTAAGTCCCCTCTTTGAGGAGTGGCTCGGGAGGAGTCACGGCGCCCTCACGTACCGCATGACGCAGGTCCTCACCGGACACGGTTGTTTCGGGAGGTACCTGCACCGCATCGGTCGTGAGGAGGCGCCCGGGTGCCACCATTGTGCGGACAGCCCCGAGGACACGGTGGACCACACAGTCCAGGTGTGCCCCGCATGGGAGGGGCACCGCCGGGTCCTCGTCGAGGCTTTGGGCGGCGGCGACCTCTCGCGTCCGGCCCTGGTTCAGGCCATGGTCCGGGGCGAGAGGGAATGGGATGCCGTCGCCTCCTTCTGCGAAGCGGTCATGCTCGAGAAGGAGGAGGCGGAACGCCAGAGAGTCCGCACCTCTCATCCCGGCCGCCGCGCTGGACCAGGTAGACACCATGGGCGTGGGTCTGTGGGCGGTGAGTTCGGGTGGCTCATCGTCCCTCTGTCTTCCTAGACGACAGACCCGTGTCGACGGCGCGCGTTGTTCCACGCGCTCCTCAAAGAGACGTCAGCAACCCAGCGGGGCCAGCAGGGCAAGGCCTGCCGGGGCTGCGGGTTGTTCGAAAGAGATACCGCGGCCCTGGTACATAAAAGGCCTATGACGGAACACGACGATTTTAGTCAGTAAAAGTCTGACACTCCCTCACCGCTGCTAACCCACAGCGGGAGGGGTCATTTGATGATTTTACGTCGATAAAAAAAAAAGGCTAGGTAGATTATGCAGGGCAGAGTAAAGTTGTAGCTGAATATTTAAAAACTGCTTGCATTTCTTTGTATCTTGTTGTGTCTTATTAGTTACTTAGGACATTGAGAGAGATCTGAAGATTTTTGGATGTCTACATATCAAGAGTAAAGCCGAGTCCTTCAAACCATAAATATAAGAGTACCACAATGAGATCTACCCAGAGTAGTTAGATGTTTGTAACTTTAGCAAAAAAATCTGCTCCGCCGCGACAGTGAGTTCACTGCCGTGACCAGGATTCGAACCTGGGTTACTACGGCCACAACGTAGGGTCCTAACCACTAGACGATCACGGCTGTCGGAGCTGGTGGTAACACCACTCAAAACCTCACTTACATTCACTTGATATACAGGGTGATGTAAGTTCGACAATTTTAAAAGTCGTGATTGAAAAGTGAATGGTGCTTAAATGAAGTGTATTTCAATTTTGGTTGGGTTGTAAGAAATGTGGGACAGTTTATCGCCCGAGGCAGTCCTAATGTAGCGTGTAATTGTGCCGTACGAAATAAGAGCAATGAGAGAGTCGTGTCATTGTCAGCCGCAGGCTTTTTGACGTTTTGTTTTGGAAACAGGTTGTATAGTCTCTAAAAAATATTTGGATACGACATTTATAATACACGACTGTCATGTGAAGTTTGAAACTCGGGAAACTTTTTTTCCGTAACCAGATAAAAAAGGGGAGTCGTGGTGGCCTAGTGGGTAAAGGACCGTCAAGTATGAGGGCGCGGGTTCGATCCCAGGTCAGGCAAGTACCAATGCAACTTTTCTAAGGTTGTATGTACTTTCTAAGTATATCTTAGACACCATTGACTGTGTTTCGGATGGCACGTTAAACTGTAGGTCCCGGCTGTCGTTGAACATCCTTGGCAGTCGTTACGGGTAGTCAGAAGCCAGTAAGTCTGACACCAGTCTAACCAAAGGGTATCGGGTTGCCCGGGTAACTGGGTTGAGGAGGTCAGATAGGCAGTCGCTTCTTGTAAAGCACTGGTACTCAGCTGAATCCGGTTGGACTGGAAGCCGACCCCAACATGATTGGGAAAAGGCTCGGAGGATGATGGAGGATGATGTTCAGCGCAAAAGAATGTAGCTTCCTAACAGTGAAATAAACTATTTTTGTCTTTGAAAGAAATGGTCAAATCGGTTCAGTAGATGCGGAGCCTATTCGATGCAAACAAACATTCAAATCATCCCTTTTTATGTACAGCATTATTTTTCATGAAAATTATATAGGTACAACATTAAACTAACTGAATATTCGTATTGTTTGTGATACCAAACTTATAAAATTTTAATAAACAAGCATAATATTTGAATAGATAGTCACACAAAGGTATACAAAGGACCTTTATATATCAATACATACTTTTATAATAATACCTTATTTGTAATTCAGCAAAATATTCCTCACCTCGCTTCAAATTTTCAATTTCAATATATAAAGTCTCAAAACGAAGTATCTCTAATACATGATTTACATAAAATTTGAACTTGAATGCAGAGTTCAAAACTTTTATGATTTACATGTAAATTATACATAAATTGTCTTCTATTATCCAAGCAATGTTTTGTTGTACATTTTCCAAAGGAATTCTATGAAAATACAGTAACATGTTACCTTTTATCTTTTATCTTTATTTCTTTGATGATGATTCTTTAATGTTATTGGGACTGAAATTATGGCTGGGAGATGGCTTTGATGTTTTTTCTAAGACGTTTATTTTTGTAAGCGAATGTTTTAGGTTTTATTGATGGAGATGTCGTATTAATTAATACGAAGATGCTGAAGCGTGATTTTGTTTTGAAATGTTCATATTGTGATTGTTTTGTTGGATAACAGTTGATTCTATCTAACTGTAAGTAATTGTGCTTTCTAGAGACAGGATTTTGACATTAGCTCTATACATGTCTAGTAAACGAAGCAACAGGATAGGTAGGTAAGAGTATGTTATTGAAATCCACAATCCACAGTAGCTGCTGAGTAAAATTCTTGGGTTCATATTCTGATTACCTTTATTCTATTAGAAGTCAAAATGCTTTAGTCTGTTTAGGTCTAATCTCGGATTGCTAGAGTTTGTTAGAGGCATGCAGATATAATTTATCCTTATATAAGTTAACAAAAGTAGAATATCCCTTGACTTGTGTGATTAACACATATATTTACAAATAACTCTTTTATATTGGCCCATAATTGCCAAACTGTCTACCATAACAAGTTAACAATCCACAATTAAATCTCAAAAACAAAAGAATCGCTCCGCCGCGACAGTGAGTACACTGCCGTGACCAGGATTCGAACCTGGGTTACTACGGCCACAACGTAGGGTCCTAACCACTAGACGATCACGGCTGTCGGAGCTGGTGAGAACAGTACCGAAATAACGGACCAGTTTTTGCCTTAAGTGGTGCACTTTCACAATTGCAACGGTTCAATGAGCTCAGTAATATAGCAATTACTTTGGTTATGTAATTTGATACCTTTTTTGCTGTAAATACCGACAGCACTGCAATTTACGTAGTTTGAATGAACTGCTTCTTAATTCATGATTCAGTAGTTTGCCTTGCGTCCTGAGTCTTGATACCATGGTACTTTTTAGGCTCCGAAGCTGTGCCATCGAAAACGGCATAACGCATCGATCTCACTATTGTTAGATAGATAGATTTGAGAGAATGGCTTTGTTTAATGAATTTTAAGACGTAAGACCAGTAGGTACGGCCAATTGTTTTCAGTGTTAGATAGATCGAGGAAAGCTAACTTTGGGAAACATCTAAGTAGTAGAGAAGTTGGTTAATAAAAGACAAACATCCAAGTTTATTTACATATAATTTTATTGTGTTGGAACCCGAACCCTTTTTCTTAAAAAAAATATCGTCTTTCCTTCGTCTTCCATATTTCCACAAGATAATAAATAACAAAATATGTCTTACCGTCTTACCCATTTCCATGGCGGATTTTCATCGTTTATATTTTATGACTTGTCATTTTGGTGCCCTTTGTTTTTCTTGCTCTCTTTTCATTTTTTAAATAAAAATAAAAGTAAAACAAAACCTTATTCGCTGATGATTCTGCAAAAAGGTTTGTCATGGTCTTCAAAAGTAAGATGAATCGTTGGTGAAATAAGGAAATGGGCATTTTTTTTTATTTTTCCGGGAAGAAAAAAAAATATTTTTGGACATAAAAATAGATTTATTCAAGGCGCATTCATCGCATTGGGGTAACCTGTAGTGGTAAATAAATAAGTATGTAGATAAATAAATAAAGTAAAATACTTGGTTTGAAAAATCTCATTTATTTTTCACAACTTACCATAAATATAACTTTAATCTGTCTGTCTCGCTTTCACGCCAAAATTACTAAAGCGATTTGAATACAATTTGATAACCAGATAGAGCCCGAGAAAGCTCAAGCTTTTTACCCGGCTGTAGGAAATTGTTTTCCTGGGAAGTGTCTATATTTTATTTATTTATTTATATCGCGGGGAACAGCTAGTTGGACATAATTAACATGACTGAAGTTTGACAACAGTCCCCTGAAAAATCATACAACGTTCCGACTTTTTTTTATACCTAAACGTGATATCATTTTCTTCTTAAAGCGCTTTGTTAGTTTTTATTCGTTTTCAGTAACATTATCAAGCCCGTGTTTATAGAACGTGACTTCATTTTCAAGAGTCTGACCCCTCGTAATCCGCGTAAAGCGAACCTTCTTGAAAGAAAATTTGATGAAAACTAGACTAAATAAACTTTAATTTAATGTAATAAGTAAGACACGCTCTATTTTTTCAATCTACAGGTAAGGTCTCAATTTTATGTCCTTCTTAAAGATTCTGAACGTTATTTTTACAACAAAATAGTTATCCAGTTGATTAAGCCATTTTATATTCTTTACATAACTATAGCTGTTTTGAATTGTTTCAACCAACCTCCGGAGGAAACTAGCTACTTCCCGCATCCAGATAAAAAGTACTTCCGGCTTTACAGTAGGTGTCTACTCGATTTAAATCAGACTTTCGCATTTATAATATCAGTAGGGATAGCCAAATCAACTTTTCTATCATCAATTTTTCTTTCACAACTATTTGGTATTTCGTCCGTCTTTTGTTTTCCCTTTTCATAAATAGAAGGTCCATATTGGTGTATTTTGGTTGGTACTACATCAATCAGGTTCAATGGCATCCCTCTTACGTTGGTATGTCTGTCTTTGTGTTCGCAATTACTTTGATTCCCTTTAGTGAATCGGAGAGAAATAGAGCAGAAATATAGCCTGGAACTTCAAGGCTGTGAAACAACTTGTGAAGGGTACTCGATTTCTTTAATTGAAGAAAATATCTTGTGGAGTGCCACACGTAGGCTTTTGAACGTAGGTTTTTTTATTTATTTTTTTCAAGGCACTATGATTTGTAGAGAATACATAACAATATTTTTATTCCTTCAAATTAGTTACTATAAACTTTACCTTAGGGACATTCGGCATCAGTTTAAAGTAAAGCCTGAAAGATAGTGTAACCTATGTTAGCATGCCAAGTTACTTTAGTATCAATTTTCGGCTTTTTTTAGACATTTTTAAACTATACTAAAGAATCGAGTTTTAATAAAATTGAGAGACAGCAATTTTTATGGTCTATTCGAAGTATTCCATACTAACTTTTCTTTACTTCATCATCCTCATCCTCCGAGCCTTTTTCCCAAACTATGTTGGGGTCGGCTTCCAGTCTAACCGGATTCAGCTGAGTACCAGTGCTTTACAAGAAGCGACTGCCTATCTGACCTCCTCAACCCAGTTACCCGGGCAACCCGATACCCCTTGGTTAGACTGGCGTCAGACTTACTGGCTTCTGACTACCCGTAACGACTGCCAAGGATGTTCAATGACAGCCGGGACCTACAGTTTAACGTGCCATCCGAAACACAGTCAATGGTGTCTAAGATATACTACTAACTTTTCTTTACTTCTTTCTACCATTTTACCTTACTTCACAAACAGGTGAAGTATTACCACATATCTACAATACGGACCACCATTACTTGAAGGACGTAAGGTCAACGACCTTTATTGCGGTAGTGACCGATATTTAGGAACGTGAGTACCTTGGTATTCAGGCTAATGGCATATTGGCATTGGTGGGTAATTTATGTTTGCCATATGATGCTTGGTGAATTTTTCGTTATATTCGTATTTAAGTATACTGGTGTATATGTATTTCTTCTAATATGTACACTTACCTACTGATTTTGTTGTAATAGCTTGCACCTGCAGTTTAATCTGCGAGGGAATGCCTAAAATAGGTATAGGCAAATTCTAATAATATGCTACATTACCGCCAAGTTTCATCAAAATCCATACGATAGTTTTTGTGTGAAAAAAGAACAAACATGAATACATTAATAGAACTTTCAGGGCTATATATTGGTAAGGATGATAACAAGAGGTTGATCGGGATTCTTAGTTATTGTACTATTACCGGTCACGACATTTCAGACGACAACATTGTGCGCTAAGTCGAGAGACATTATTTATTTCTCATTCCCAAAAGAAAATATGTACCTACATACTTACTTATTATTTTGATACTATGAAATAATAATTACTTACCGACTTGTCCATTATTTAGTAAATAGACGTGTCAATTGCGGTGTAGCAACAGTTGTCCTAATGACTACGCATGCGTAGTCAATCCTGCTACGCCGTAGACGTAGATGCTACGCAGGTACTCATATGTTCATTAGAATAAATAGACGGTTGACAAGCTAGAATGTGTTTTATTTTGTTAAACATAAGATTCATTTTAGTTTGATCTGTTTCATACAGCTTAAATACGGAGTTGATACGTGTTGGAGAACTTTTAATAAATAAAAAATGTTTTATCCAGCCCGTGCTTAAAATTTTGTCCAATTAAACCTGCATGGAGATTGTACGTGATCAATTAAGAAATTAAATTAAAAACAAATATAATGGCGGTCGGTTTGTAGCCACCGTGTAATCGTGAATGCAATTATAAACGGTGCATTTGACTTGTTTCAAGTCATTAATTGGATCTTTATACAATATTTTGTGAATAAGTTTTATTGTTTCACGGATGGCGTCCAATTTTATCCGAGTGTAAATATATTTTTTTAAATGAATGGATTTTAAATTACATAATTTATGTAATTTTAAGTGATGATAGGATAAAGGTGTGCTTTGATTTACTTTTGCAATTGCCTCTTTTATACCATTGTTTTAGTCAGAAGCCAGCAAGTCTGTCGCCAGTCTAACCAAGGGATGCCCGGGTAAGTGGGTTGAGGAGGTCAGATAGGCAGTCGCTCCTTGTAAAGCCCTGGTTCTCAGCTGAATCCGGTTAGACTGGAAGCCGACCCGAACATAGTTGGGAAAAGGCTCGGGAGATGATGATGACCTATTCTTATTAACTCTATAGTATGTAGAACAGCTTTGAACTCATTTTTAAAAGTCCGCATTACGGGAGTCGACAGTTTCAAACTAGCCCTCCCTCTCTACCTTTTCGTAATTCCCTGAGTGCACTAAGAGGTTTATCTTCAATTAAATCACAAAAATATCAAACCCATTAGACATGCATTAGACCCAACCAACCTCTTTTTACATACGTCACAAAAAAAGAAACACTCCTTATCATTTTGAACTTAGAACCGCTACCGTTCCAAATACAAAAAAAAAATCCTGGCTGGTACATTTCCCGAACAACAATGTATGACGTCACAACGCGTTGCTGATGATGTTTGTTAACTTCGCGCCTTTTATACAAACATGGCGGAGCTATTTTAGGCGGGAAAACATTTGTCTTGTTAGTTCCTATTCATTTGATGTGTTGTTATAATGTTTTTGGTATATATCTTTGTGGTTGATAAATGCTTTATTGCGCACTGAAAAGAATGTTTCATGTGATAAAGTAGAAATAAGTTTGTATAGTTTAACTTCTGTAAGTACACAAGCGTCTGAATTTGTTGACGCTGTCCTTCGTGTGCCTTAATTTTTTTTGCAGAAAGTGTATCAGGGATTTTAGAAAGAGATGAAAATTCTAAGTATATAAAACCTTAAAAAACATTATCTGTAAAAAATATATAGTTTAGTTATCACGGCTTTAAGATCCAGCATGGTGATAGACGGACAGCGAAGCCTTAAGTTCCATTTCACCTTTTTGAGTATGGAACTCTAAAAAACAATGTAATTGAATAAATACTAGCTGTTGGTAGACTTTTCATCATGCTTTATCCATACCAACCCGCATTGAGCAAGCGTGGTGATGAACGCTCAATCCTTTTCCGTGTGAGAGGAGGCCGCCCAGCAGTGGGGCGATAAAAGGCTGTAACGTAGGTACGTAACGTTTGTCCATATTTTGTCAAAGGGCCCTTATATCACCAAGACATTTCCTCATCAACAATTCACTTCTATTTTCCAAAGACTGGTTAGTAAAGGAACATACAAGTTTGTAAAGCATGCATTCAGATATTGTTGTACAAAATCGAAATGCAAATGGATTGGCTTGCACCGAGAATTGTATTCACGCCATTCAAAGAACGACCATTTCAATTTATACGGGAAAACCTTTCTATAGTTTCTATAGACTTTTTTTCCTGTGTTTGTGATCGAGAGGAATGTATTGATATGAGGACAAACAAAAGAATCTTCTGTGAATTTCTTTGAAACTACTATAAAAGGTATATAATCTTTTGGGCAGTTGACAGCTGTTTGCAGCAAGAAAATACCGTTGTCATTAAAGTAACTGGTAGCAACTGTAAAGTTCTGTAAAAAAACGGTCAGACAATATTGAAAACATTTGAAAACACGTGATACTCCATTGACACTGGGCACGTTTTTTTTTTCATATTTTTGAAACGTCAAAACGAATAAAAACTCCAACTAGTTACTATCAATAATACAACTGGTCTACATTCGTTATTTGTTTCATAAACAAAAGCCTATCAAGGTTCACTCAAAAAGTCCCTGTTGTCATGCATTTGTTTTTAAAATATCATTTCAACTACCAGCATGATGATAGATTGAAAGTTAGTTCTTATACCTATGTATTAATAAGTATATGTTCCCTGCGGTTTCACCCACATCTCGGGAGTTCCACTTCCTATAATCAGGTAAAAAACTAGCCATCTAAAAATAATATGTATCGACTCAGCAGTTTTGTCGTAAATGCGTAAACAGGGGTAAGTATTACCACATTTCCAGTTTCGCTTTCAACAGTCCTGAGAGACTACTACTAACCAGACTGGAATAAAAAGTAGCCTATGTCCGTTTTCAGGCTCAAGACTATCAGTGCTCTTTTAATAATTTCTGTAGTTTGGCGTGAAAGCGCAATGGAAAGAGTTACTTTCGTATTTATAATATTAGTGAGGATACATTGTGTTAGTTGACCGGAAAGTCGCAAGTTTGTTAATAGCTCTTGATAGCGCAGTTCCGCTGTATAGTCGGAACTTGTTAATGGGTTACACTTATTTATAATGTAGCAGTCGAAGTAGAAATGTGGTAGCTTTTAGATACCTATTTGGAATTTAATCCAATGAATAATTTTTTTATTATTTCGAACATTAGCCAAGTTGCTCCGTAAAATCCTTTAAAAAATGCGTACATTTTACCTTTCCTTGTTTGGTCTTGAACCTAGCCAGCATAAGCAGGCTTTTAACCAATCACCAGATGATATAATCAAACTTTTTCGGGTAAAATATTTTCCTCATAATTCGAGTGAAACTGAGGGAATCCTTTAGTTTAAAATTATCATGTTGATCACTATACTTAACTACTTACCATCCATCCCTTTGTAAATACCCTAATGACCTTTATCAGGGTGTTTACACTTAAAATGTCTGTTATAGGGTTGCCATACATACGAGTTTCTCAAAAACCTGATTTATGAGTTGTCCAGGATAGATTTTTTATCGGAGAAAAATGGGATACAAAATACTGTCTTGGTATTCCCCCATAGCAAAATTATAATTAAAAATGGCTGAGCCAACTTTAATGAAACATCTTTAAGAATTACTGCTGGAACACCAGCTTCAATCGTTCATTCGCCATCATTGCTACATACAGACACTCATAGCGGTGTTAATCTTGCTATACAAAGTGGAGTCCGAGAAATCATATCTACCCGGTTACCGGGTATCGACGAATTAGTCGATAGCAGCCCTACCTTGTCCGACAAAGTGGTTGACGTCGGTCGCTTTTGAACGCATTCGAGTCTTTAATAGGTCCCCGCGGAGTTGTTCCGGGTCGCAGTTGAGGGAATATGACGCCCAAACTTACTAATGGATCCCTGTGGCCTTTTCTAAGTATGTAGTCGATGTTCTTTCAAATGCTGAGTATCGAATGAAATGTCTTTATTGTAGGTACATACTTTTATTTTTGTATATACTTACGAGTTTATAGTCAAGTTACAGGGGCTCTGGGTTAGAACCCGAAGAAAGGTATCTTATTTTACGATTTCTCGTGACGTGCCATATGCTCCATACCCTTTCCTGTCTCCTAAAATACGTCAACTGTAAATCTAAAAACTGTTAAAACGTTTTACGGCCTTATAAGAACTGGCGGAGCACATAAACAAGGGATCTGTAGCAAGGATAAATCACAGCCATTCCGCGCAAGGATACCTACGACACGTCAACAATCGTTTACGTCCACAATAAAACGTCTATAAGTGTTTCATACACTTTATTGCTTCACGGATATTATTCTCCATAAAATCTCAAACAACCACGTTTATAACGACGAAACGAGCGGCTCCCCGCGAGGGGCGCCTGTAGACTATACGAGGCACTGAGAGACAGGAATCACAGATTGACAGAGCTTAGAAGATAGACGGACATCAATAGAGGAAGCTTGAGGGGGGAGGGCGGGGCGAGGGCGCGGGCCGGGCGAGGCGCGGGTGGAAGGCTCCGAGAGCCGCTTCGTTGGTCGACGAGGGGCGCTCCTCCCGCACGCGCAGCTGCGGCAGCCGCCACGCCGCGCACGCCGACGTCAGCGCGTGCCGGTTCAGCACCCAGTACGCCACGGCGTTCAGCGCCGAGTGCGCGTAGCCCAGCAGCAGCGCGAAGTGCGCCAGCAGGAACGGCACGTGCAGCCCTAACGCGCCCGCCACCACTATCGCAGCATGCGGACACCAGCACATTGCGAATATCGCTGCAATCCCCATGAGGACGTTGCCTAACCGTCGTCTGGAGCGGAGCGTTGAGGTTTGGGGTTGCGGGCCTAGGAGGCTCGGTTGGAGCTTTTTCTTGGATCTGACGTCACCAACGTCGACGGCATCTCGGCGTTCTCGGGGTCCTACGCCGGCGACGATGATGACGTGGGTTGGTCTCCTCATGAGGGGCACGGGGAGTGGGAGCTCGCCGTGCGCTGCTCGTGCGGTGAGGGAGAGGGCTGTGAGCTTGACTCGTACTGCCCAGTGGCACCGCGCGACGGCGATCACTGGGAAGCAGTACGTGAGAAGAGCGTGCGCCGCCGCTAGTGGCGGACATGATACGCACGTCGTTGTGAATGCTGCCGCACCTGATGGAAAGACACAAAAATATAAGAAAATATTCAAATGGCACCTAGAAATAGTAAGTGTTTTTTAAGATTAGGTATGTCGCCGGCTTTAAGGATAACGTAAATAAGTTCTAACACCTTTCTTTCAAGAAGACCCATAGTACAATTGACCAATATATTAAAGGGACAAGTTTAATGAAGAAGAAACAGGGACATAAAGGGATTTAGTTTCGGTTCCGTATTCATGAATTTCAAATAAGGACAAATAAGCAACGCCGGTTAAACGATGTAATAAAAATATTTACTGCCAGATTACAACTGGCCTTTTGTTAAATTAGAGAAGCCATTTTGTTTACTGATCAAAACGTTTGCCAAATTGCTTTTTTTATAGATGTCTCCCTATAAATTAAATAAGATTTACTGTCACGGAAGGATTCTGGGATAAACAAAATTAAAGGTCTTTGTGGCTTCTAAGGTTTCGCCAGACGTTTGTTATTTTGAAAATCAGATCAACTCATACTAGACGTGGACTCACAAAACTTTGGTGGTAGACTTACTAAGACGCCATAACACTTACTAAGTAACAGCGCGGCGATCCACACAGCGACTACGGCGAGGTGCGCGCGCGCACACAGCGAGGTGCCTCCGCGTCGCACCGCGCCGCACCGGTCTGCGGCAATCGCGACCAGAGATAATGTGCTCGCTGCCACTGGGAATGACTGTGGAAAGGATAGAAGTTTGGTCAGCATATTAAATGGACTCTGGAATTGGCTTCTGCCTGCGCTGCGTGTCATATTTGCTTAGTGAAAGCTAAAGAGTTAGAATGAAAGGAGTAAAGCCAAGAAGTAGACAACATACGCGCCACGCACTTACAAGCTTTGTTCTTTATTATGCTAGTGTTACAGTGAGATATACCAGCTAATATACTGCAATGTTAGCTTTATGTCTTTTCAATGATCTTCGGTTCATTGTAGGTAATATACAGGATTGTATAAGTATACCAACATAACCTAATTATGTATCACACTAATCTCGTAAAAATCCAACATAAGCTGACCCACCTCAATATAATAAGTAACTTGGCACGGCAGCTCATCTATCCTGGCCGCCCTGGTGGCCGCTAGAGGCGCGCTGGCCGCACATACGAGGAAGTCAGCTGCGCACGCGCTCAGCATCTGTGGCGTGCGGAGACGCGACGCGCCGCCTGACGCTAATGCTGCCATTAAGCTTACATTGCCTGGGGAAGAATAAAGTGGTCTGGTTAAAGGGTATTTTGACAGGGAAACAATCATGTTGTAGCATAAGATTTATGTAGTAACAGGTATAGTTATCGGCACGAATCATGAGCTCTGACCTTCACCTGCGCAGAAGTAATTTATTGGGTCCCTTTTGTGGTATGAAGTGAGGCACGGGGGCGGGCTAATGCGGTGATTGGCCCGCAGTGCATCGCGTCATAGCCGTCACTCACTTCTGCGCAGATGTAGGTCAGAGCTCAAGATTCGTGCCGATAACTATATAATAAGTCCCACAAATCGGTTTTCCCAAGTACGTTCGGCTGAGCTTTCGGTATAATTGGCGACTACCAGTATTTTATATGGAGCGGCATATTACCCTTACGAATATACCATAGGCCTGGTGTTGTTTTAACTCATTACGCAACAAGTATAGCTGTCTATTCTGTTTACATAATTTATAATACTACGTGAAACCACAGATTATATAATAGTTACTACGTAACAGATAGATCACTCCATACAAAAAAGTCCATACCTACTGTTATAAGCACCTACAAGTTCCCCAACTACCTACAAATTCCTAGCTGCGTTATAAAATGAACCTTAAAAGCTCGAGCGCTTGATTGTTATTCCAATGCGATAGCGCACAGTTCAGTGACCGCAACCGTGCCGTGGCCGTGCTTAGGGTTGCTTCTTAAAATGTATTAATATTTAAGTAGGAAAACAAAGTTACGCTTATTTTAAGATAGCCTTTTTTAAAACTGAGTTTTTAAATAAAAAGTAATATCAAGAATATTTTTCTTTAGTTAACTATTGTATTGCCTACTAAAATGGAGTATGGGTACATATTACTAAATATTACCTAATACGTAAGCATAGGTAAGTAGGTACTTAAGTAAAGCTTTCGTCAAAATTAAAGGCGGTTTCCAACTATTTTTCGAGCACAAGTGCCATACCCCATATGGTACAACTCCGTCGAGTGTTGATACATACCTAAAATTGGTTTCTGCGCAGCGACACGCGTAATGTTCCGAGTCGTCATTGAGTTGGACCAGAACTATACCTACTTACACTCGAGATGTGTTTTGAGCTACAAAACTCACAATACAGTTCATATAACTAAGTAGGTATCTAAAGTAAAATAAGTATCTAATGATCTCTGTTGTTAAAATCATAAAGTAGATAAGTATTAATTTATTTAAAAAAATAGAATTACTAGATAAGTTCATAAATATAAAATGTTTCTAAATCTTACAATAGTCGCATATAAACCAACACAACTCAAAATAATCCATCAGTTTGTTAGGTAGCTTAAAAAACTAATAAAAACCAACAGCAGAACATGCCACGAAATAAAAATAATAATATTGGAGCGCGCGCGGCGCGTGATACTATTGAAAGCCCTGAGCCGCGTGGGGCTACCGATAACCCAGCGAGCGGTAGGCATTTATCGCGCGCAAGTACGTCGAGTGACAGAGGCCTGGTGAAACTGCCATACAAAATCGATAAAGTTTGTTTACCGTTAGTACCGCAAATCGATAACAGATGGCGCTGTGCCGAAACGTCATTTTTCTACATCGCGGTGTTAAGATTCTCCGCCGATATACGACCTATGCAGTTTTATGTGCAATAAATTGTCTTGCTCTGGACACGATTGTTTTATTCTCTTGCGAGATATTTTTGGGACGTTGTACAAAGTGGTCCTTCGGAACCGGGTGAAGGACTGGTGTGCATCGTCATACGGTGTCGTAGGGTTGCACGGTCAACCTGCCGCGAGTGTGACGTCAGCGCGAGCGGCATCGGCGGGCCGTTTATGTTAGGCGCGTACGCGTGTATGTACTAGTGGTACACAACGGTCGGCGCTGGCGCTGCTGGTTCCTGTTGGCGTGAGCGGCTGCGGTGCGGGGGGAGGAGTACCCCGCATATCATCACGACGAGTATAAGTGAGTGAGTGGTGAAGTGTTGTGTTACGAAGACAAACTGTGAGTACTTTATAATTTCAAAGTGACTAAATTAATACATTGAGACTTAATAAAATTTCAAGCAAATTTAGACCTTATTAACTTAGAAAATTTTACATAACAATTTGGACTTAGGAAATTTAACGTGTGCATGGACTTAGAATAATTTCAATAAAAAGTGAACTACGGGGAACCTATGCCCGATTTTGCAGCGAAGTTTAATAAGTTAAAAGACTTGTGATTTTTTACGTGTTGGCCACGGACTTAGTATAAAATTAGTGAAAGACTTTAATATTTCAACATGGAAGCGTTGAGTAACTTACAATTTAATTTACAATCTACCATCAGTAAAGCAAGGTCTAATTTTAAGAAATCACCTAAGGAGCGACTAACTAGTTCTTATATAGAAACTAGACTAGAAAATTTAGAAGCTAACTGGTCAGCTTTTTTTGAAACTCACATGAAAATTGTGTCATCTGTTAAGTCCATGGATTACGAAAAATCTGAATATAACTTAAAAAATGTTTACGAGACTACGGAAGAATTATTTACCGAGTATAAAGCAGAGTTGAAGGAAGCATTGAAAAAAATTTATTGTTCCGATAGTTCAGCTAAAGTGCTTGAATCTTCTGCGAAGGGTTCTAAAGAGACATCTTTTGAGAAATTACCTAAAATTGAATTGCCTATGTTTAGCGGAAGTTATTCTGAATGGATTAGTTTTAGAGACTTGTTTAAATCCTTAATTCACGATAACAGTGCACTTGACGATGTTCAAAAGTTACACTATTTGAAATCACATTTGTCTGGAGAGGCTGAAGGTCTTTTACGGCACATTCCTATTACTAGTAGTAATTATGCAACTTGTTGGAGTCAATTAGAGAATCGCTATAATAACAAAAAGTATTTAGCAAATTGTATAATTAAACGTTTTATGAGTCAAAAGAATATTGTAACGGAATCTTCTAGTGCGATTAAGGAATTATTATATACTTCCAATGAATGTTTACATGCTTTGCAAAATTTAGGTATAATGGTTGATCATTGGGATGTAATAGTTATTTATGTATTGAGTTTAAAACTAGATACTGAGTCACGTAAACAATGGGAGATGAAAATTAGCGATTGTTCAGACGAATTGCCTACAATGAATCAGTTTAAATCTTTTCTTGAACAAAGATTTCGGTCTTTGGAATTTTTAGATAACAAAGGTCAAGGTCGTCAGTCAAATCGTAATGTGCCAGTCAAATCACTTCATGTGTCTACTACATTGTGTATATGTTGTCAGGATAACCACAAGCTTGCTAATTGTAAAAGGTTTGCCGGTCTCGATATTGAAAAGCGTCGTAATTTTGTCCAAACAAATGGTTTATGTTATAATTGTCTAGGGGCAAATCACTCCGTATATGCATGCCGCCAGTCTTCTAGATGTCATATATGTAAAAGGAAGCATCATAGTCTTCTTCATCTCAAAAACGTCTCCAAATCAGGTGGTGATAGTAACAACCCGGATCAAGTTGTCGAAGGTAGTGGGTCAGCTGTTACCACTTCAAACCAGAGTAATTCCACCAATATTGTTAGTTGTTTTGCTAATAGTCATAGCCAAATATTATTGGCTACTGCGCTGATTGCAGCGGAATCAAAGAGCGGTACTGCTATAGTATTAAGATCCCTGTTAGACCAGGGATCTCAGGCTTCGTTGTGACGGAGTCCGCAGTCCACTCTTAGGTCTTAAAAGAATACCAACTAAGGGTTCAATTTCAGGTATAGGTTGTGATCAAGACAAGTCATCAATTCCACTAAATTCGATGGTTCTTATTAAGGTTAAATCACGCATTGACCCTAGTTTTATTATCACGGTTAAGGCTTATGTTTTAAAGAAGTTAACAACTATTTTACCGGAAAGGAAAGTTATGGCAAACGTTTTAACCACAATTTCGTCTTTGGCTTTAGCAGATCCTTCGTTCGATACGCCGAACAAGATTGACTTGCTTTTAGGCGCCGAAGTTTATGGCCAGATTTTGTTAGAAGGTTTAATCAAAGGTTCATCCAGTCAACTCATCGCGCAAAACACAAGACTAGGATGGATCTTATCTGGTCAAGTAGGTGAAATCAACCAAAGCGAAACATGCCACAATACCGTCGTTACACTGCATTCTACTCTCACAGATGAAAATAGTCTCCTTAAAAAATTCTGGGAGTTAGAAGCTGAGCCCAAAGGCCTTAACGATAAGGCGTACTTGACCCCAGAAGAGCAGAAGTGCGAAGAGATATTCAAGGGCACGACTAAGCGAGATGAATCTGGTCGCTATATCGTGCACATGCCCTTCAGGTCAAGTGATCCTGCTTGTAAATATGGGGGATCAAAGGACATTGCTCTCAAACGCTTTTTAACCTTAGAAAAGCGATTTCTAAAGAATCCAGACTTCAAGGCTCAGTATTCAGCGGTTATCAAGGAGTACTTAGATCTGAATCATATGGATATAGTACGAGATAGTGACAAGGAAAGTGCTGTGTACCTACCTCATCATGCCGTCATTCGAAACGACAAGAGTACAACAAAGTTGCGCATTGTGTTTGATGCATCATGTGTAGGCAGCAACGGAGTGTCTCTTAATCACGATTTAATGGTGGGTCCTCCTCTACAACCTGATCTTCGTCATATTATCATGCGGTGGCGTCGTGAACCTATCTGTCTGGTCGCAGACATCGTTAAGATGTACAGGCAGGTTAGGGTATGCGATGAACACACAGATTTTCAGCGCATATTATGGCGGGAGAATCCAGATGACGAAATTCAGGTGTTACGTCATTTGCGAGTAACTTTGGAACTTCATCGGCGCCTTACCTGGCAGTAAGATCATTGCAGCAGTTAGCTCAGGACGAAGGCGCTGAATTCCCTTTAGCAAAAACCCGTGTTCTTTCAGATTTCTACATGGATGACCTTATGGCAGGCTGTCAAACCATAGAAGAGGGAGTAGAAATATATAAGCAGATAACTGAGTTACTTAAACGTGGAGGGTTTCAGCTTCAAAAGTGGGCTAGTAACAACGAAGAATTATTAAAATTAATTGAAGACGGTCAACAAATATCACAAACACAAGGGAACATGGTATTAAAAACTGATGCTATTTCGAAAATATTAGGCTTAACGTGGGACAAAGACAATGACGAGTTCGTTTACACAATTCAACTTAAGGAGCTAGATTTACCAGTTACGAAGCGTAAGGTTATTTCAGACATAGCACGACTATTCGATCCCCTTGGATGGTTAGCACCGACAATCATTACTGCGAAGGTGTTCATTCAACGAATATGGATGACTGGGATCGAATGGGATGCAGAACTACCTGCACCATTGCTGAAAGAATGGCTTGACTTTCGAGAAAACCTTCGTAACCTTGTTAAGTTTCGTCTGCCTCGTTGGATCAACTCTAGCAAAGATAACAGAGTTCTAGAATTACATGGCTTTTCAGATGCATCCAATGTAGCATACGCCGCGGTGGTATACGTTCGCATCATTGACAGAGAAGGACACATTCATACAAACTTGGTGACTGCAAAGACTAAGGTTGCTCCTGTTAAGCAGGTATCAATCCCTCGTTTAGAGCTCTGTGGAGCTGTCTTGCTTGCAAAACTTCTTGAGGAAGTCGCTACAACCCTAGAAGTCCCCAAGCAGCACTTACATGCGTGGACAGACTCATCCGTCGTATTGGCGTGGTTAAGCAGCCACCCTAGTCGGTGGAAAACGTTCATCGCGAATCGTGTTTCCGAAATACTTACCATTATGGATAGAAATCAATGGTCACATGTGGTGTCGTCGGAAAATCCAGCAGATTGCGCATCTCGGGGAGTTAGTCCTTCTGAATGTAGTGACTTGCAACTCTGGAAAAAGGGTCCAGTATGGTTACAGAATGAAAAAATTGATTATAATAGAGCAAATATTCAAGAAACTACGTTAGAAGAAAGAAAGATAAAAACAAAGTGTCATGCAACTGCAGTAGAATTTGATGATAGTATATTAACTAGATTTTCTAAGTTCAGTAGGTTAGTAAGAGTAATAGCTTATTGTAGAAGGTTTCTACGAATGAAGGAATTAGAATGTAATAGAATTAAACTAACTACTTGGCTAACTACAAAGGAATTAAATGAAGCGGTACTTACCTGTGTCAAACTCTGCCAACTCCAGTCGTTTAGTGATGAAATAGAATCTGTAAAGAAGAACCGTAAATTAAATAAGAAGACTAAACTTACCTCGTTGAGCCCTTTTCTCGACGATGATGGCATTTTAAGAGTTGGCGGCCGCTTGCACCGCGCTTCTATTAATGATAATATGAAGCATCCCATTTTGATTCCTCACAAATCACACTTTACCAATCTTTTGATTGCAGAGGCTCACGAGAGAACTTTGCATGGCGGGCCGCAATTGATGCTGAATTACTTAAGATCCAAATACTGGATACTCAATGCAAAGACTCTCGTTAGGCAACACGTTCATAAGTGTGTAATTTGTATTCGGCATTCCACACAAACACATCAACCAATGATGGGTCAGTTACCGAAGTCCAGGGTGTCTGTTCAGAAGCCTTTTCAATGCAGTGGGGTAGATTACGCTGGTCCAATCAGCGTCCGAAGCTCGTAAAGGTCGTGGTCATCACTCTACGAAGGGATATATCTGCTTATTTGTCTGCATGTCCACTCGGGCTATTCACCTCGAGGTTGTCAGCGACATGACTGCTCAGAGTTTTCTAGCGTCTTTTAAGCGTTTTGTAGCCCGACGTGGCCGAGTATTGGACCTGTGGAGTGATAACGGGACCACATTTGTTGGTAGTGCGAAAGAATTGCGACAATTATTCAACGCTGAAAGGTCTATGGTAGCTTCGGAAATAGCTGATTTCCTTTCTATGAATGGTACGACTTGGCATTTCATACCTCCCCATGCTCCGAATTTTGGAGGATTGTGGGAGGCGGGTGTCAAGTCCACGAAGCACCATTTAAAAATAATTATAGGCACCAGCACATTGACTTTTGAAGAAATGACAACTGTGCTGGCTCAAATTGAGGCCTGCCTAAACTCGAGGCCTATTTGTCAGCTTTCTAACAATCCAGAGGACTCATGTCCATTGACGCCTGGACACTTTCTCGTGGGTGAACCTCTGGTAACTGTACCCGACGTTAATTATGAAAATTCGTCTGTTAGTAATCTGAAGCGGTGGCATCTTACACAGAAAATGCTTCAAAATTTCTGGCGTAGATGGTCACTGGAGTACTTAACTCAATTGCAACACCGATATAAATGGACAGACTGTAAGCCTGAACCTGAGATTGGAGACGTAGTTCTGGTGAAGGAAGATGGTCTTCCACCTGCTCGATGGCTATACGGTATCGTTACAAATAAGCATCCAGGTTTGGACAATATTACTCGCGTTGTAACAATACGCTGTAAAAATAGTGAGATTAAAAGACCCATATCTAAATTAATTATGTTACCTGTAACTACTTAGTTGTTGTTTATCACCATATTGTTGAAGTTTATATATAGTTTATTTTACATTTCTTATACACGGTTTGTGAATCTACTTGAATGATTTTGTATCTTTTACTTGTTTTTACTGTTGTTTTTTTTTTGTATGTTTATTACCTAAGGAATGAACTTGTACATTTCACTTGTTTTTTTTTGTTGTTTATTGCATTTGTATTACATAAAGCATGTTCTTGTATTGTAGACATAAGGCTTTAGTTTAGATTTTTTATGCATTGTCAAAACCAAATTAATTTAAGTTAATATTGTCATGATTTGGTTGATGGACAGTGCCGTCCATGGTGGGCGGAATGTCTATTCTGTTTACATAATTTATAATACTACGTGAAACTGCCATACAAAATCGATAAAGTTTGTTTACCGTTAGTACCGCAAATCGATAACAGATGGCGCTGTGCCGAAACGTCATTTTTCTACATCGCGGTGTTAAGATTCTCCGCCGATATACGACCTATGCAGTTTTATGTGCAATAAATTGTCTTGCTCTGGACACGATTGTTTTATTCTCTTGCGAGATATTTTTGGGACGTTGTACAATAGCCAACCCTAATTTAAACAAGAGGTGGACAAATATTTTCTGATGAATTTATTTTGTACTTAACACCTGTTTTGTAGAACCGAAAACCTAATCAAAAAATCTCCCGGCTCTCAAAACAATAAACCCACTACGTCCACTATAACTAGAAATTAAAAATTAACACGAAAGAAAATTATACTCCACAGGCTAAATTAACTATGCAAAGAAAACTATGAACTTCAGTTTGTTACCAGGAACTGTTGTAGAATCTTATATTAAGCTTAGCTTATGAAAGGATTTGCAATTTCATGAAGTAGTTACATCACTGGATTCATGAAAACAAGACTAGCGTTACTTTTTCTTTATTTAAGATGAACTCGCCTTTTCTTCAGTGAAATTACTTTGCATAATAAATATAAAGTAAAGCGAGTAGCTTATTATCCGTAATAAGAAACTGGGCAATTGTAACTCGGACTACCAAATGAAGGGATCAGCATCTGAGTTCTTTTATTGTTTGGTATATACTTTCCACTGAGGAAAATATGGTTGAAAATCAGTATCATACGCGGACGGGTGGCTAGCGGTAGTTCAGTAAAAAATGTGGTTTTTACTGTCACATAAAAAGACTTCGACTGTACTTTACGACACGCCTTGACATACGAGCTATGGATAGTTCTGTTTGATTACCATTATATTAATAATGGACCTAGAATAAACTACATAACTCTGCATACTGCAGCATCTTCACACTTACCGATAATACCTATGACAGAGACGAGCACGTAGAGCGCTACGAGCGCCGCGAGCGTCGTCTCCTCCGCCGCATCGCGCTCCGCGTCGCTCGCGTTACTGTACATAGCGCGGCATCTTCACACTTACCGATAATACCTATGACAGAGACGAGCACGTAGAGCGCTACGAGCGCCGCGAGCGTCGTCTCCTCCGCCGCATCGCGCTCCGCGTCGCTCGCGTTACTGTACATAGCGCGGCATCTTCACACTTACCGATAATACCTATGACAGAGACGAGCACGTAGAGCGCTACGAGCGCCGCGAGCGTCGTCTCCTCCGCCGCATCGCGCTCCGCGTCGCTCGCGTTACTGTACATAGCGCGGCATCTTCAAACTCTGGAACAACAACGGAACAAGTTCAGAAGGGATTTCAAACTTTTTGGTGTAGCTAAACCGCAGGCATTTTTATGTTTTTATTTATTTTTTTCCTTTTCATTTAAAGTTCCATCAAATGGTTCCAGACCTTTTTATGGAACTGAGTTTCAACATTGTAAATATTAGTTTTCATTAAAACAATTATTTGGGACCTTATGTGTTTTATTTGCCACATATGTACTCATTGCATAAAATGCTATTACTTTCATGAAAAACCAACAATAGCTCCTTATAAGCAATTTCAAATAACGCCCTTATCATTACAATGCACTTACGCATATTACATTTTCAAATTACTTTTTTTCAATAAATCTTCAATGTCATTGCGTATGTATAAATATCGAAATACATAATGTATTAGATCTAGCTTTAGCCGAGATTAATATCGTCACTCAAAGAAAGATTAGAAAAGATCTAAGCAATATCATTATTGCTTCGAGACTAAAAGAAAATAAACACTTTCTTTTGAGCAAAATATTTTATTTTGCAATTCAGTTATTAAAGAAATAATATGTACATATTTCTAATAAATGCTCCAGTCTTTAAGATATAAAGGTAATATGACCAATAAGAATGATTGAAACTTTCTCTCTTAATACACATTTTTTTTTCTGTAAAATAACTAGCTTGTTACCCACGGTTTCACTCGCATCCATAGAAAACTTCCTGTACCCAGATAAAATGTGTCCTTCCTCAGGCTTTACTATCAGTATAGGCACCTAAAACGGTTCTATATATTTGGCGTGTAATAGCGGCAGACAGAGTTACGTTTGCATTTAGATAATAGTAGTAAGGTTTTGTATTTTGTACCCAGAGAGTGACGACGAAGTACTTCATTTATAAATACAGTGTACACGAGTGAACTTTTGATATTTAATTCATTTTCTTTGACATTTGCACTTTGTAAGATGACTGCTCTATCTTCTATTATACGTGTTTACTGTATTTCTGTGAGATGGTCGCAGTCTCTTTATTAAATCGGATTGAGAGACATTCTTCATTAGAGTAATGAGATGTTGCTTAATTAAGTCTTACTTGTCAGTATAAACACACGTTTTCTTCAATAGCTGACATTTAAGATGCTGAATTATTCTTTAAGCATCGTTAAAAAGGGGTTGTAAGTGAAACGTGTTCAATATGATTCAAACATAGTTTTTTTTGTAATCAGTATTGCTTAAAGTAAAGCAAAAAATATTTTTTGTTACCTATCCTGTCTGTCTGTGGTTCTCAAACGGATTTCGAATTGTGAATTCGTTCTTTGAAATGTTAGTAATTTAGATGATTTTTTGGGTGCGTAAGTATATTCAAGTTATGCCTGCCTGTTTCAAAGTTACAAGTCACTGAAAATAAAATGCCCAATGTGTCTTTGTAACTAAAACTATGTAAGTAGTTGAATATTATCTACTCTACATTGTAGCATCCACGCATATAATACAGAAACATTTCATATGAAAGCTATTTTATCTTCGTCCACAATCTGTTATCTTATACATCGATACAAATAGCGAAGTAATAAAAAGTAACTATTACTGGCCACCGACGTTAGTTGATTACATGGAAAACAAAATGACTAGCGGAGTTGTCATAACACAATATCTACTAAGAAAATAGCGCGGCAAAATGCGGTTCTCCGGGGGACGAGGAACATTACAAACTCCGTCCTGATACTTCTTTAGAACACGCCCATTTTAAAAAAAATATAATGACCGATCAATCAAAACCAATCTGTCAAAGATTGGTCTTGAGATTGATTTGACAAGGAATCAATCACAAAAAAATTGTTCCAGTAACTGATCGTTTTGATCACGCCTACCGTACGTTGCTTGACCTACAAGAAGACGCCTGATCTACCTTTATGGCACCTCCGCTATGTTTCCTTCCTCAGTGGCTGACTATAAAATAAAGAATGGAACTTCTTTTGTCCCTTATTACACTTAAACGCGTCTAGACGGCCATATTGAGTTTTGAAGAACACTTGCAATCGTTTGTTGATGAAACTTTTTAGCTATCGTTTCGTGCTTAGTAGATATCTAATTTTGTTTTTGTGAACAGACTTGTTGTAATAAAATGAAGATGAAAGACTGAAAATTGTAATTTTAATAAACATCTATTTTTGTTTGTCCCAAAATTGTTTAGGGTTCCTTGCTCACGATTTACCTTATAATAGACCAGCTTATGCCTGTGACTACGTTCCGATGTTTTCCGTCTTTGCGCTTTCATCCTATTAATGAGAAATAGGGAAAAGCAATGAATGTGTTAACACTGGTACCTACTCAGCTGCATCCGGTTAGACTGGAAGCCAACCACAACATAGGTGGAAAAAAGGCTCGGGAAGATTTCTTTAATATTTAAACGATATAACGATGTATTTAACTCTTGACCATCCAAAACATTCTTAGAATACATAATAAATTCAACTAGCATCAACTGCCAACCTCTGACCTGAAACAAGACAGCCTATCATCCCTATCATTGTTATTCACCGCAGAACTACTGTCAGTCCCCTGCCCAAAAGTTGTTGGGGACCCAGGGGACTGTTTTATATTCAAGATGTAGCTCCCTTATAAAATAAAATTTTGTACATTTCACGCCTAAATGGTGTTGTAAAGTTCTTTTGACAGTTATTAGGGTTATTTAAAGTTTTGTAAGAAAGCGGTTTATGTGTAGTCGTTATATTTTTAGTATACCTTCCTTCAAAGAGTTTTGTAGGAAAAGTTGTACTCTCTCTCTTTCCTGCTATGTATCCCACGTGGTGGTGGGGTCAGCTTTCCTAATTTTTCTTTTCCACTTTGCTGTAGTTGTCGCTCTCGTAAAGAAGTTGGTGGTGGTGGTTTTCGATATTTATAATAAAATATAGGAATGCCACTACATGGTTTACGTATATATGTAAGTACCCAACGGATCAACAAAACTATGGAGCAGATCACCCAGAAGTAGGAATGTTGGTCGTTCGAACCCATAGGAAACAGGTGCTGGTCGCGAGTTAGTTATATTAAATATAACTTGGTACCAGCTTAATAAAGAAATTGACGACGATATTAATTGATATTAAACTGTCGATCTTGACTATCCAAGCGGTTATATTTAATTAAATCAAATTAACTCTAACAAAGTAAATGTCACAAGAAAATTACTGGAGGTATAAAATATAGAAAGTATCTACTATTTCCTTTTAGAAAGAAAAATAATAATTTCCACTAATTAAATTGTTTTTTAATTGCATTATTGTGTCAGAAGAGAATAGAAAATATCATATGTTTTTCTTGTGAATTATTGTCGCATAAAAATTGGATACCCGACAGAAACCCGTCTCGCATCACTTATACAATAGCTTTTCCCTAATGTCCACATCATTATCTTAGAAATCTTTGGCTCTAAATCAAATACATCGATCACGAACATACTCATAACCTTCAAATACTAACAACAGTATTAATTTACTCGGAGCACAAACTCAATACATTACACAATAATTATTTGTTAACATAATTACAACACCAATTATTCGCTACACTGCCGAAGAGAAAGTGCTCCACTTTGTATAACACAACCAAATTACGAAGCCTACCTGTCGGTACTAACAAGTACCTCAAAAGGTACTTTCTAATTTTATAATGTTATATTTCTGTGGCAAAGCGATCGTGATATTAAGTGGTGTTACCATCAGCTCCGACAGCCGTGATCGTCTAGTGGTTAGGACCCTACGTTGTGGCCGTAGTAACCCAGGTTCGAATCCTGGTCACGGCAGTGTACTCACTGTCGCGGCGGAGCAGATTTTTAGCGTTTTGTTATAAAAAGTGGTAAGAGTTGAAAGCTATTTGTGGACTCTTTCCGAAGCCCTTTATTATCACAATACGTGGTATTGTAGCGACAACAAATATTTTTATTAACTCTAAACCACTTAACTTCATGATTCAATAACAAGACCAAAACTTTCTTACTGATTACTCACTCACTGATTATTTAGTCACCTATTATATCTATAACCCGGCCAATAAACAAAAGCCATCTAACTCAACATAACATTAAATACATAAAGTACCTAATTCCCACTTTACCCGGCTTATGTCAGCATTGCCACGATTTATATAGAATGTCCCTAACTACAGTTTAGCTCAAGGCATTGTCATCTTCTTGTCAAAGATAACGACTTTTTCTCTTTTCTTTGCTAAAACAGTTTTTCTTTGGAACTCCAGTGTAATAACTGTCTGGGTATATAACTATAACTAATAACTATAAGTGGACATAATAAAAATGATAGACTGTTGGTTTAGGGGGGTGTTTGTATGTACTTGTGTTCAGATTGTTTTGTTGCTTACTTATGGAAAATCCCTATTTTTGAGATAAGTTTATATTGTGTTTAAGTTTAGTAGGAACTGCCGGGGCTGCGGGATTGTTCAAATGGTGGTAAATTGGAGGGTTTTAGTCAGTATGGGTCTGAGTCTGACACCCCCTCATGTTGCACCCACAGCGGAATATTTGAAATCTGGACTTCTGAAGTCTGAAATCGCGCGAATACGCCTTCAGCAAGCTTGATTAATGAAAACTCTGTTTATTATCAATTTCCATAGAAATGCAAATTGTATCGAATATCCCAAAAGCATATTTTGATTGTCTGTTTACATATCACTCTGAAACAAATTACGATCGTACCGATTCCAGCCTTAATTATTCGAGTCCGGAATCGATATAAATCGAATGATTTTGTATCCGAAATACTCATCTTGTTTTAATTACAACACGAGCGATATTTTATTCAGCACTCGATTTTAATTTTACGGAGATTTAAAGATTTTCCGGTTGCTTTAATAAAGTTTGCATTATTTATTAAAGAAAATATACAAAGAATCGTACGCTGCGTATTTTTTTAAGCAGAGTGTATCATCAAGAGTATTTTGGGAGATGGATTCTCGAGACTGTATATTAGAGGTATTTACTAAGTTTTTTCTCGAGACGATTTTCTTAACACATGAACAAAAATATGTATTAGTCAACGTACGTAATAAATAGTATCTGAATTATAAGATTGAGATCATTATATTCAAGGAAAACGATTGAGTTGGATGATGGATATAATAGTCTTACTTTCTGTATAAAATCTAAATAAAAAGAAAAAGTATTCGTTAAAAAGAGTGAGATAGGTACAGTTTCAGTAGTAGCATTCACTAACTTAGAATGCAAGCGTCATAAACAGCACAGCTACTAATCAGTTTATCTTCCCTATACACCGACACCTATATTGATACCAACCAATGATGCCATTTCCAGCACGAGGTCAAATGCAACATTGCAATGCAGCCACCGCGCTGTTGATATAGATGAGGAAGCACAACAATGCCTTGTCACATCAGCTGACAGTTCTCACGGATGTGACGTCATACTTATGAAAAATTAACTTATAGAAAGTTGCTACCTAATTGCTACCATTAGTGGCATTCAGAAAGCTCAAATGCAAACGCGATAAACAGCTACTAATTAATCAGTTGATCTTCCCTATCACCTATATTGATGCAACATTACAATGCAGCCACCACGCTGTTGATATAGATGAGGAAGCACAACAATGCTATGTCACATCAGCTGACAGTTCTCACGGGTGTGACGTCATATTTATTCAGTTGACAGGTTATATAGGTAAGCTTCTATTTAAAAAAATAGCAATTTAAAAAATAATTTTTTTTTATTAAAAAAATGCAAATGGTTCCCCTCAGAATCGCAGTCACTCCTTGCCAATCCCCTCGAAATACATATAGAAAGTTACTACCTAATTGCTACCATTAGTTTCATTCAGAAAGTTCAAATGCGAACGTGATAAACAGCCACTAATTAATCAGTTGAAATTCCCTATCACCTATATTGATGCAACATTTCAATGCAGCCACCGTGCTGTTGATATAGATGAGGAAGCACAACAATGACGTGTTACATCAGCTGACAGTTCTCACGGGTGTGACGTCATCCAATTGCTGTCATTCCTCACCAATCATACATAGGTATAGAGAGTTGCTACCTAATTGTTACCAGCTACCATTTGGTGGTATTCAGAAAGATCAAATGCAAACGCGATAAACAGCTACTAATTAATCAGTTGATCATCCCTATCACCTATATTGATGCAACATTACAATGCAGTCACCGCGCTGTTGATATAGATGAGAAAGCACAACAGTGGCGCGTCACATCAGCTGACAGTTCTCACGGGTGTGACGTCATACTTGTTTGGGGAAACAACATACTGGTATTTGTGCAGTTCGGTTTGGTTGACAGGTTATAGATAGAAGTATTTTTAAAATTAAGTTTGGTTTTATTATTTTGGTGCATTTTGGAAGCGAGCCGCCGACTGCAACTGCTGCTCCCATATGCAGCGACTACAACTAAAATAATTTTGGTTGTAAATTACATTTAATTATTTAACTTTTATTTTTTAAGTTTAATTAACTTCAGATTCAACTCAACATAAATATACGTACTTAATCAGTTGAAACTCACAAGTTCAACCAATTTATTAACGCATAATTAAAAACAAATTAAAAATAAATTAAACAACAACGAAGCAACAGAGTTAATTGGACTTACTCATAAATATTTCGATGAGTATACTCTCGGCTAATTAGATGATATTAAATTAATCCGTCCCGTTTATGTATTAATAATGAAGGTGACAGACTCATTAAAATCAATCTTCTTTATAACATTATTCTTTAGTCTATTGTTTTTAGATGCGTATATTTGACGGGGTTATTTTACTATCAAATATTCCCATGAATTGGAAAAATTACAATAATTATTTTGGAGAGCATTGCATACCTGCACTATCAGAATCTAAGTAGGTATCATTAGCAGGGAAAGTCAAAGATGACTTATTATCGCCTTCAAACAGCTAGTCATGCTTGCTTTTTTAGGAAGTTCACTAACCGCTCAGTAACGTACCTAAATGAACATATCATGAAAGTATAAACCTTACAAAAAGTCTGTAACAGTCCATGGATATACTAAAGACATAGCAAGCGCAATGATTAATGCTTGTGCCCTATCTATGTAAGAAAAAGCCTCCAGCGTTGACAAAAAGTATGTCACTCTTAAAATAATTTATCTTTAATACAATTTCCTAAGACCCAAGGATACGAAACCACAAAAAAGTGGTAGAAAAAAAATATATTTACCAGGCCAAATTATTTTAGGCAACATCAACAAATTGGTGGTTTCTCTGCAAAATATCGATGTTCGCGACAAAATTTCCATAATCCCTGGAAAGTATTCATAATACCGTACTTGGGTAAGCAGGAATATCTAAAGTAGGTACTTCCATTTTGTGGCTACAGTCATTGATTGTATCGACCTTGAGTTTTTGTAGGGTTACCATAAAACGTATGAATTTTAATACTCAATTTTATTTACTTATTAAAAAAAACATAAATTAAGTCAGTATTTATTTATTATGTCAGTTTTGGGGACATCTAAATTTGTACTCGTCTGTGCCAAAAGAAGGGTTATGTTTTTATGCCAAGTCATCTTACCTTAAAAACTTTTTTGACATGGAAATTAAACCAAATCTTTTACTCAGTTCTGTAACTGAGGTAGCAGCCATAATGAGATTATTATTAAAATTAAAGGGTATTTGGCTCAAAGCGTCCGTGAAAATTAATTTGGCAGTAATATAGAGCTGTAGTTAGTATTAAACTAGTTACCAAAACTTGAATACATAGACTAGATATCGACGTCATAAAGTAAACCTCGTAAATGCATTTTTGTTCTTTTATTTATTTTAGGAAAATAATGCCGTAAAACACAACCCATATCTTCCTCCTAAAACGTTACGTATTTTACTAACTACATTTACAAGGTTTTCACTATAAAGCATAAATAAAAAGGTACGTATCATAGAAACTCTCACGTCGAATCGCACACGTATTTCCTGTCCCAACTATTCCATAAAAATATTTTATACTAATGAAACTACAGTGATTCAATAGTATTACCTCTATACTCATAACCGAATGGTAATCAGAATTTAGTGGCAATTGAGGAAGGTCTGAACAATATTCTGTACTTTTGAGAACACAGAAAAGGTTTCCAAGAAATCTGGTTAAGTGACGTCACAAGAATCGAGAGTGTCCGCAGTGACATCAACCCTCGGTCATTTGTAGGGTGACCATCAAAAGGAATATTACAGGATCTTATATATTTGTTTTAATTTGACCTTGGATCATTCAGTTATGAAATTTTCAAATAGTCGGAGTTTATTAAATAAGTTCAGCACTGTTGTTACTTTTATAATCACATAGTTTAAAAAAAATATCAAGGTCAAAGGTCAAGGTATCAGCATAAGTAGCTCTGCTAAAAATATTATATAACTACAGAGTTGATGAACTTTGGCACTCTCTATAATATCTCATATGCAAAACAGGGTATCCACTAAATTGATAACTTTACCGGTCGGGTAGCACTAAAAACCAGACATTTCCCAAAAAGCTCGGTCGTTTGGTCACCATAACTATGAAGTCACATTCGCGTAAAAAATGTTTTACGGTATAAAAAGAAAATCGTGTTTTACTGAGAAACCTCATACATACTTATTTCCTAGAAAAGTTGTGTGCACTTCTTAGAAAATAGCAGTTTTTTTTATTTGTGATCGAATATATTTTATATATCTATTATGTGGTTTGAATTTTGTTAACTCAGGTAAAATGTTTTTTTTTGTAAAATTAATCAATTCCTAATAGTGATACTAAAACAAAAGCACAAAGTCATCTTTATATACCATAAGTATTCAATCGTCATCAAAATCAATTCCAAAATTAAAAAGTAAGGCACGAAACTTAAATTGTTCTTCGACATCAAATACCCAAGAAAACAATAATTCATCTATCTCTGAAAATCCTTGTATTATTTGTTCTACGACTTGTCCCAGAAATTAACCAAAAGTTAAATGGGTAACTTTTGATTGATGTCCCAGCACGGTTCAGTTAAAACCAATAGACTTGAAATCATTTGAATGAACTTCGCAAAATATGAATTAATATTTGAGTTACAGCCTTTGTTGAATCAAAAAGATAAATGAGAGAACTAGGTCACAGTCACATTGTTTACTAATTGATAAAATAAATGTCATGACAAAAGTTTTGTGAGGCTCATCTTCATTTCAAAACTTCCTTTTACTATACCTTCACACAGTTTGCACAAAGCTATTTCGCTGACATCGTTCAGATTTCCAAACTTTAACGATCTATTAGGTGCCGACTCGCTTTTTGACCGACACTGCATATATCGGAACCACATAAAACGTAGTAAGTACCTAATCGTGATATGAACCAAGAATACAAACCCACATTAAGATCAAACAAACCACTGCGCTATAAAGTTGGAAGTTTATAACGCTATAAATATTTTATGTGTATAGAGTGACACATATTCGAATATTATCTGCACCTGCAAGTATTGAAAGCTGATGCTTGATAAACTTCTTCATCTTGAAGAAAATTATCTTACGTTAGTATTTACTTATGTATTTTTATTTTCAGCTATATGATTGGACCTTGTTAAAACGTCTTGAATCTCCATAAAGAGTAGGACCTTTCAATGATCGTGGAATTCATTTGGTCTTGCTTATTACACTTTCATAATATGGTGTAGTATTTCTTTATCTGTATGCTGGAAGAAGTTATAATCTCTATCTCTACTAATAGAATAAATAGGGAAACTTTCTTTGATTTTCATACTTTTTTTTTGTGGTGCTACAGTTACACTATAGTGGCTGGCATAGATTATATATTTTATCTGGGTGCGGAAAGAAGTTCCCCAGGATGCGGGTAAACTCACGGGAAGCAGAGAGTCAAAAATATAAAGATAAATGATATGCATAACTAATCATACATTAGTTTTATGTAACTTGAGCACAGAGTATCAAGTCCTAATACTTCCTAGTTACGTTGAGTACGATATAATCTGTTCAAGTAATCCGCAGTTAAACTAGATTGAATATAATTACACGTCGATTAGTTATCTGTTTAGTAAACGTAACGATTAAGGCGATTACATGACTGGATCTATGCCTGATTAATTTAGTTGACATAATCCCAGATCTGGTACATTCAGTGTGGGATGGCTACCAAAGAGGTTGGATGATCTGACGAAGTTCGCGAGCGATGAATGCAGGAAACTGGTATCCGGACTTCTTGGAAATCGATGGAGGGAGAGACCTATGTTCAGCAATGGACTTCTTACAGTTGAAATGACGAATTGTGTAAGTATTATTTTTGTAGTCTGCAACTCCCGATCCTGTTGCGTACATTTCAGAGTAGAAAACGCGAGGTTTTATTTATTTACAGTGTATTTTGTTTCGTGAAAAATAACGGCGAATATCATAAAGCAATAAAATACAATAAATAAAACGGCATTTTTCACAATGCAATACCTAGTTCCAAAGACTATAAAACCACTTGACTGCGCATACAGTGCCCCGACGCTCGCCAAAAGTTAGCGATTTTGCGCGTACTATAAGGCTACGATCAGTACGATCCTTTAGTAGCGACCAAGTCTATGACCTGCGAACACGCTAAATTATTGAGGATTTTATTTAGTAAAAAACAAAAAAAAATGCCTACATGCGCGATGAAATGGTGCGGGAAACAATCCAGGACATCTAGTTACAAAAAGGATGGCATCGGCAAGTATCAATACCAAAATTTGGCTTTGATTTAATTGTATTACGAAATACCACAGGGGTCTATTTAAATTGGTGGTTGGTGAACCGCGCTCACGCTCGTTGATGTCTTTTGGAAAAGTCCCTTTCTTTCATTAAGAAATTCTAATACGTCCATCTCTTTCTTGCCCTTTGTATTCTTATCGATGAAATTTGGGTTGTTACCTTTAAGGATGAAGTGGATATCGATAATAGTAAAATTTACATTGATTAAAAATGTTTTATTTTGGCTAATGAGTTAATTAACTGACCATAGACATTTTAGATTTTTTAAGATTCCAGAAATATGGAAAATTGGTCCCCAAAAATAACAAAGTGCTGTTTGGTCGAGGCACTTCACTCTCAATTGTTTTGAATATTTAAAACAATGCCGACGTTTATTTAGTTCAGCGATTCCAACAATGTTTTTGCCTATCTTGGTTTTTATAAACCTCATAATTTTGGAATACATTTTGGATATATTTTAAATAGGTACATCGTGTACCTATTTAAAATATATCAAGAAATATGTAGACGTTCGATTATCGTTTTTTTACCAAAAACAATCAGAACCCTAAAACGTTAATTCGAAAAAGTTATACTAAATTTATTAATTTAGTATAACATTTTAAGAATCAATAATTTTCTTGTACGGAGGTCTTTTTTGTAATAGACTGATTTTTATTAATTATTCTTATACGATTTTTATTGAGTATTTATTACTACGATGAAATACATTTTATCGATATTTTTTAATTGAAAGAGAGCAATCCCTTGCTGAGCGTACTCATGCAACTCGATCTTGAACTGACCAATAGTAGCCGCGGATTATGTCGCGTCCCCCCGCCCGCAGCGGTGAGTCGTGTTCTTAGAAGAAATTGGCGAGTGCGCTCTCTAGTGGTTATTTACTTTATGCCTAGTTCCTACGACGCCTTAAAAACAGACTCCTAACGAAAAACATTTACAAAGAACTTTTCCTACAACGTTACTTTGAATTAACAATTTAGTTACGTAGACAACAAGCTAGGAAACCTAGTTACCTACAATTTTCGTTCGAAACAAGAAAGTTGAAAACACCTAGAGGTAGTATGTTAGTTACGTCTGCACGAGGCAAGGAAAAGTCTTGCATGCAAGTTTTAGACGTATGACTGGAATAGACAACTGTTAGTTTATTTTCTTGTTTAAGCTGGAACTCACACTAACAGCGCAACTTTGTATATTTTTTTGTATTTCCTCGTTCTGTATTTTTCTTAATGATGGTGCAATACATTAAGAACCCTCGCAGAAAAATATACTGTTGGCTACCTATGCGATCAACTAGAATTGGCCGTCACTTTGTGAATCCCAACAAACTTTAAGCAGACCTGATAGTTGTTTACAAACATACAATCCATACTGATTAAGAGCCTAATCAAAGGAACTGCCGACAAAAAAACGCACGTCAGAAGTATGCTGGCATTTATTAAAAAAATACTTGTATTTTTCAGTCGCTCTTGACTTCTTAATCGAATTGAAAAAGACCGACTTCAAAAACACCTAAAAGCTAAGAGTCTATTAATCTCATTTTTTAATCTTATTTTTTATTATTAATTACATCGCTCTAGAAGACGATAGCAAAATAAATCCTGAGACAATTTCTTTATGACTTAGATATGGTAGTGTGTGATCCGCCTCGTAAAACTTGCAAGTTTGGGACTTATGATAGGAATAGACACGTGTCTTGTTAACCTCAGTTTAAGTTAGCGCAAGTTTGTATCAAAATTAATAGCAGAGATCTTGTGTACAAAGTAATGTTTGCGGAATATTGGTAGTTTGGTTGTGTAGTCAGGAATTTTACACTTTGGTATTTTTGGTGTTAATACCTAGGTACTACGTAATAAAACCATGGTTGTTGAGGTGAGTTATAAAAAACAGAGGTCTGCTATTTCACTCAAGTAGTGAAAAAATCGCACGGTTTTTAATCAAAGGTTTCAGGTTTACGTTTCATAGAATGTAAAATTAATTTACTAACGAATATTTCTTTGTGATTTTTTAAATACGTGCAGCACAGAACACAAACGAATGTGTGAAAATTTTAAAGCTCAAGCCAACCTATTCTTTTAAATCCTTTATTTTCAACTTCTCTGCACGTAAGAGCTTTAATTTGCTTTAAATAACTTCCTTTGCACGGAAAACGAAATATTAACCACCCAAAACAATAATGTGAAAGACTGCCAAGTTCGATAATATGGAAATGCTTCGCCTATAAAATAAGTGAGATCTGAATAAGTACCAAGTTCCATAGTTACAAATACCTCAGTTCAAAATAGTTACTTTTTAATGATGCTACTTGGCAAGTTTTCACACACCTTGTTATAAACCTACTAAACGCAATGAATCAAGTATTTAATTTTCTATTAAAACTTGCCAAGTAACATCATTAAAAAGTAACTATTTTGAACTGAGGTATATGTAACTATGGAACTTGGTACTTATTCAGATCTCACTTATTTTATAGGCGAAGCATTTCCATATTATCGAACTTGGCAGTCTTTCACATTATTGTTTTGGGTGGGATTTCATTTATTTTTGTAAGGTTGATTATTGTATTTTTTTCTTATGATTAAATTAGTTAAGGAAATGTCTCATTTATACTATCTTTCAGATTTATGCTTCTTACAAAGAAATGAACTAGATTAACTAAATGGACTAGATTTACCAACTGACTGACATGACATGTTATCATATATTATGTTCGTGGATCAAAGTTACACATTCGTTATTTTCGAAACTGATGCACACTTGGTCGTTTTCAGATCAGATTTTTACTTTACTTTGACTTAATACAAACCTTTGTAACGAATTTCAGATCGGTACGACCATTCAAAGATATATTATATAAATATAGATAAATTTATTTCGTTTTAGTTCCTTAGGGGTATAAATTTACACCGGGTATAAAACTCATCATTATTTTGAAACCGACTCACACTTGGCCATTTTCAGATTTTTCCCTTTACCTTGACATAAAGACCTACCTCCATGCCAAATTTCAAGTCAATACGACCACTGGAAGTGGTCTAGGTTTTTGATGAGTGAGTCAGTCAGTCAGTCAGTCAGTGAGTGTATAGTAAAAATAGCGATTTTCTGACGTCAATATCTCAAGACCTACAATAGGTATATTAATGAAATTTTGTATTTTAGATAAGTGAGGGGGTCTCAACAGATACTAGAAATTTGGTATGCGTAAATAAAATAGATTTTGAGTTATAGGGGGGTCGAATTTGGCCCGAAATGGTTCGTGTAATATAACCCACGGCCGGTGTGTCGCTTTTTTTGCTCGAACTTGGCGGACACACTGCCGTGTGTCTAGATAACTAAAATGGCGGAGTTTTTATTCATTCAAGTATCCGAGCAAACATCGCGTTTATTATGCACAGGAGTTAATATGCAATGAAGTGGATGAAACGTAATTAAAAAAGTAGATGCATTATTAATTTAAACTGCAGTTAAAGTTATTTAAGAATTTTTTTTATCTCATAGTTAGCTTCCACCAGTGGCTTTACCCATTTTTTGAGGGAGCTCCACACACCCGTGTAAAAAGAAATACCTTTTATGTTATTCTGATACGTAAATGACATTATCAGGTACTAAGTTTCATAAAATTCGGTCATCCGTTTGCTCTTGAAGACGTCACACAAAAATTTGGATTTATTAATATTGGTGTGATTGGTGTGTATTTTAATTAGGTAGGTATGTACCTTTTACAACACGTCTCATCAATTAACTATTCCGTTCTGAAGTTGGTTTCAACAAACAATAATAATGGAAAATAGAAAACGTTCATTTGCAACATGGCGTTAATTAGGAAAGAGACCTAAAGCTTTTTTCATAAAACATGATGTTTTTTATTGCACGACTTTTAATTAACTTTCCACATCAAATAGTAATAGGTATTGCAGTGGATCAAATAAATAGCGATGTGAACTGATAAAGCACATTTGCTGTACCAATGAACAGTAGTGTACTATATTGCTCTTTGACACAAAACTATACAAAGTAGTAAAATAACATGTTTTAGTAGTTGTTTGACGAATGACCTGAATATTTGTTTTGATATACCTAGGTAATAAAATTGTTTTTACGTAAAGTAAAATAATTGGCTCAGAAAAGTAGTCTGTTTGTAGTTAATTTAACTGTAGATAAATTAATTAAAACAACTTTAAAACTTCACAATTTATTAATTTTGAAACATGTGAAATAAAGAATAGGCAAACAATGCTTTTATGAAAACGAAGCATGTAGACATTAACATTATAACTTGATTGTAAATATTGTAATTTACAAATAAAATAGAATACTATAATAGCCTTTTCTATTCGTGAATATTTATTTAACCACACACGTGTTGGCTGATACGCCAGTACTTATATGTTGAATCCTCTGTGACCAGCGATTCCGCTCAGTGCGCGCCAAACGTTTGAGTAATGACCAACGCTCTGTGTGTTTACACTGCACAAGCTACAGGTTAATTTAAAATATACATTGTAATTACTGGGATTAATAATGATTTATTTGGGGTGATTATATTGGTGTTTTATTGGATAAGAACTTTTCCGTAGTGTAAAAAATATAGCAATCCAAATGGCTATGGCATTTTTAACACAATTAGTTATCTGTGTTTTAATATGTACGACCATGCTTATAAATTATACATACAAAATGTAAATGATAATTTATAAATAAACTAGAATACTATAAAAATATTTTATATTTATAAAACAGTATTTATTTAAGCGCACACCAGGTAGCTGATACGCGAGTGATTCCACTCCCGTTTGAGTAATGACCAACGCTCTTTGTGTTTACACCGTACACGCTACAGGTTAATTTAAAACATACATTGTAATTACTGGGATTAATGATGATTTTAAAGCTTATTTTTCTTTTATTTGGGTTGATGTTTTAACTGGATACATTGCAATGACCGAATAAATTTCATAACTACTTTCTATATTTAAAAACGAAGTGAGTTACACAACGTGATATAAAATCTAACTCAACATCTGGCAACTATAAGTGTTTTAAGCCGACCTATCTGGGAGATAGCCAGCTTATTTAATTTGACCTAATATGTGTATTAAATAGGGTTTGGTACTAATAAAACAACTATTTGAATACACTGATCTAGATAGCTCGATCTAATGGTCTCATTTATTGCATAAAAAAAAATCACACCTAACCAAATTAATCGTTGTAACGAAACCATAGCGCGATCTATTTCGACGCCAACGCCATCTAGTTACGAAAAAGACAACTTTGGCGCGCTATGGTTTGTTTTGTTTTAACTTGATGAGCAGTTATTGATCATGATCATTAACAATAAGCAACTGCTGGCATTTCCTAATTTTTATGGAGTGGGCCGTGATTAATATATGTAATATTTAGCTTTATGGGTATTTCTTTAGCAATCGATATTGATTTTTCTTTATTAATATTTAGAGAATTCGTTTTATAAAATCTATATTTTCGTCAATCTTTTTGTACAAAGTTTAATACTAATTATGTACATATTTTCTAGAAGATAAAAGGCAGTTTTTGTTTTTAATGGGCTAAAGTAAAGTGTAAGGAAGTAGTTCCTTTAGGACACTAGTGAAAATAAGAGCGAAAGTGATAACTGAAAAAAAGTTCTTTTTTGATTAATTTGAAAATATTATCTCCTTTTTATGACTTTATTACACAGAAAGACTGAAGTAAAATCCGTTTATGATAAAAATACTGAAGTCACTCTTATCCTTATCTCTTGAAACTTAGAAGACAGATTACTAAGAACTTAAATAAACCGCTTAAGTTATCCCTAACACCGAACTTAGTAAGTATTTATCTGCTAACAATATTTATGAAGAATTTCTATTCTGTATTCAAAAAGTTTGTCTTTGACATTCATTATATATTCAAACTGAGAAAATACGTAAATGTATAGATAGGTATTGAAAGCAAGAAAGTGTGAAATGAGATTATTTTAAAGTTTTAGAGTACCTGCGCACTGCAGACTAAATAGTCGGCCGACTCTTAATTAAAAATATATATTTTGGGATTCCAATCAAAGTTTGCAGTCGGTCTAATACCGGCTAAATACCTGATCTTTGTAATGTGCGTACTACCATTCATCTTCATACTAATTTCTGAGCCAAAACAAACTCTCGGCCGACTAAAAGTTTGCAGTGTACTCTTACGGCCAGTTTCTTCATCAAAAGTTAAAGTTAAAGTTATGGCTAAAGTAAAAGTAACGGTCAAATTCGTTTTTTCGAGGCTAAACTGACAGCAAAACTAATAGAAAAATTGAATTTGACCGTTACTTTTACTTTAGACATTACTTTAGCCATAACTTTAACTTTAACTTTTGAAGAAACTGGCCGTTAGTGTACCTGCAATAAATTGGTTTTAGCATACAACGTGGTAAGCTGAGCGAAAAATGAATGACGTCATTCGAATGAAAACTTTCTTTTCAAATATAATCTTTCATTTTTATGGCTGCGACTTTTAATCTTATCTTTGATTTATTTGATCAAAAGATTTTTCTGAAGTTACACAAATTCTATTATTGAGATTGAAATTGATATGAATTCTAACTGCATGAATTTATTTCAATAGTAAGAATATTGGTAACAAAAATCTTTTAGCTTTCAGGTAATGATTTTTTTTGGGATAGGCTGTGGATAATTAAATTACATGTGTTACTTTATTAAGCTTTTATGATTTCATTTCTGACACATCATTTATTACTAAGTACCTACTGTTCTCTGAGGAACGAATTCCCGCTGAAAACATCATAAAGTGTGTGCCCATTTAAATACTATTTTGGCAGTTTTGGCATCAAAGTCGGACAAACACAGTTTCTTTCGCATTTATATTATTACTAGCCTCCGCCCGCGGTTTTCGGTACCCGGATGGTGACAAAAACTTATCTTATCTTACGTCCTTCTCCTGGGTTTAAGCTACCTCCCCTATAATTTTCTACTCAAACGGTTCAGACATTCACGCGTGATGACATGACAAAGAAATATTTTATATATGTATAAGTTAATATCGATAGTAAGAATTTCGCCCTAAACTGTACCTAAGCTCAATCTTTCAAAAGTCACGAACACAATTCCTAAATCATCTGAGCCACACAGATCAATTTGTTTCACAAAGCGCAGCATGAAAGCCGTCAGCTCATACATACAGCCACTCAAACCGGCGCCGTATGAGTGACGGGCCAATCAAACCACTTTGATGTAGGCTCGATATCAAACTGCTATTTTTTTTTTTCGAAGCAATTTTACACGACTTTGCCTATAGATAGACTAAAGTTTTGATTATATTGGATTTTTTTATTACAAATAACAATTAACAATAAATAGAAAAGAGAAATTACCTACAACTACGGAGTAACAAATTCATCTGCATCGGTTTCAGTGGGGTCGTACTCAAAAGTGATAGAAAATAATATGTAACACAGAGATTCAAAACTACACGTTGGCAGCAAGCATCTTTACTTACTACAGTTTTCTGCCTCGTGATCATCTAAACAAATGAGCTTACAGCGCTCCACCAAACATGCTCAAAACAAAAGAACTATAGCATGTCTTCAAATGCAATCAAGTAAATCCTAAAAACGTCACATTTTCATCAAACACACATTCGAAAAGAACCCTAGCCCTATTAGTCACACACACCATTCATTTTCCCTTTTCACCTAAAGGACCATGACCATTCCTGGTCCTTAAGGCTTCTTCTTTCGAGGTATAAAACAAACATTAATTAAACCGCCAACGCGTTGATGCGGATCATATAACGTTCTCGGAACGTCAGCTAAGATCTTCGAACGAAGTCCTGTCGCCTTAAATAAATGATTTTTTTCACCCGCCTTAGAGACGGGAACTTTGTATATTACAGGTCTTTTTATTAAGGTGTATTAATCTTTTTTTTTATCCTTGACCTTTTTTAGTCCATTGTAAGAGTTTTAAAAGGAATTCTGTATTCATTTGTGAACTTACAACCTTTGGTGTTAAAGACATCTGTACTAATATTTAACGCTGAAAAGTTTGTTTGTTTATTTACTTCAAAGCGCTAATGTAATGAACTACAGGACCTAATTGAGTCAGGAACTACTGGGCGACTTGAAAAAATACACGTAGCGTGTTACATAGCCATTTACGACTATACTGTTTATTCGGGTGTGCGGAGTAGCTTTCATGGGACGCCAGTTAAACCGCTAGGTACTGAAATCCAGTCTACTACAGAAACTTCGACAAATTCAAAAGTGACAACCTAACCAAAAGAAGCTTGCAAATAAAATAAGCTACGTATCTAAAAAAAATACAAAACATCCCAGAATATATCTAATAGAATATCTAGCCAATAAATAATTCACAAGCAACACGTACTTTGCGAATAAATAGAAGAATGTGTTGTGAATATTGATCAGGTCTTCGTTGGGTACAAAGGGAGTCCTTCGTGTGAGGGAATTGGCAAGAGTGCTGTAACCTATTTGAATAGGTCACGCACCGATAGGCTCGCCGTATCTAAGGGTTGAATGCTGCGAAAATGTACACGTGTCGGCTTTTTCCCACCTGCTCCACAAAGTCATTCCCAAAGGCATCCAAAGCGAAAAAAAAAACATTCTTTAAAAATATACCTTCAAGTTCCTTCCTCCGAGCTAGAAAAAGATTTAAAGTAATTTTGATATTTAACTGACAATACACAACATTTATCTATAGGAGCCATGTGAATGGAATTTGAATGTTTATTTTAAATAATTAATTGTTTTCTACAAAATTATTGACCCAAGAGTAAGAAATTAATGAAAATCTTGCTAACAGAAAACAATGGGTTTGGAGTAAATAAGAGCAAGCCGACGTGTCTTCGGATTCAAAAACTTTGCCGTGAGATATTTAGGTATTGTAGCTTTAAATGCGGGAAATTCTAAATAAGTTTTCTTATATGAACTGGATTATTTTATGGGCCCCAATATTGTAAAGCTAAAGTTTGTAATCTACTGATCAGATTTGAAAAAAAAAAATTCGAGCTTGATTGCAAATGTGCAATCAAGCTCTAATTTTTTCCTATAGCCTATAGGCTAGTTTTTATCCGTCAGTGTTTTCTTAATAGAAACCGGGCATTTTCTAAATATCTTCAGCTACAGCACTATGACGTTAAGAAAAGAAAATCAATGAAGACCATCATATATTATAAGACTACACAGATTATGACGTTGAACGACGCATAATATGTATGCAAATGTACACGAACCAAGCATGCTCATAAAACTTTCACAAATGTACCTACGTCGTCCACTCATCTATGCATTTTACATTAGAGTAACACACTACAAACTTTTAGTCGGCCGAGAGTTTGTTCGTACTCATAAATCAGTATGGTAATGAGTGGTAGTACGATAGGATGTCCTCCTAGCCGATTATCGTCTGAGGCGGCAGTTCTTATGTAAGGAGAGCCAACTGCGCAGGACATAGTACCTATAGTGCACAAGCATTTGCGCAGACACAGGTGCACTCACTATTCCCTCACTCTCATAGCCCCATGGGACGGCGATCCGACACCACCGGAGAGAGATCAGGCGCAGGACCGACATAAACGACTGGTAGTACGCTCAAACAATGATCAGGTATTTGGCAGGTATTACACCGACTAAAAACTTTGATTGTATTCACGTTATTATAAACAACAAAAACTATCGGCAGACTGTTTAGTCTACAGTTTGCATAGTTTCAGGAATCTGCAGTGCATAGTTGTGGAACATATTCATATGTTTCCTTCTACTAGTTGTTGGTCCCAAACTGCTAAACCTAGAACAGTTTTGAAAATAAAAGGAATGTTTGCTACTATAAGTGTGAAACGTATCTTGTTTTTATTGAAATTGTTTCTAGCACAGTGAAAGCACGAATGGTCTAAAATGGAAATAGTTCATTAAAACCACGGCTTAATTTAAAATGGAAGAAACATTTTTGGCGGTCTGTGTGCCATGTTTTTTTAGAATTTAGGAACGCCAATACACGAAAGGCCAATAACACTGTAGTAGCGCAAATTAACACATTATTACCTACATTTGTGCTCATGGCACAAAATATACTATACCACTGTAGTCTTACACCTATTCCACATTCAGATCATAAAATTCAAGGTAAATTGCCAACAGAATAACATAAGCGAATTTTAATTATAATAAATGATCGAATTATCGAGTTTTGTTCATATTAACTGGCTACATAACACACCACTGAAATTACACCACTGTATATTGTGAAATGACCCGATATCATGGAGAACAAAATGACTAGCGGAGGTGCCACAGTGGGAAATCTCCCAAAAAAGTAGCGTAGCGTAGTAACGTTACAGTTTCCTGCATTAATCGACTCCTTTGGACCCGACCATAATACTAGAAATCGTTGTCAGATCTCCCAAAGAATCCGAACGCCTCGTTTTTTTACGCGTAAATGATTGTTTTGGATGTCATGCCGACCGTATGTAATTGACCTAGAAGAAGGCGCCTGACTTACCTGCAGTATGGCATCTCCTCATCTTCCCTTATTCCGTGGTAATGACCCAATATAGATGGATTTTCGCGTCTTTTCACAAAAGGTTTTTTGTGTTGCGACAAAGGCCGTGATTATCCTAAGCTCGGGACGGGTTTAATTCACTTCCGACTAGCCGTGTTGAATCATCCGTCTTTTGTCAAGGTTGCGGACTTTATAAATCTTTATTGGGACGCCTATATGGAAATCTTTGTAATGGAATGGTTAGGGGAGAATATTTTTTTTTCAATGAGTAATAATTTTGTTAATAGTAACTGAAATGTAAATTAACTATGTACATACATACTCGTAGATAGTTAGATGCTTTTAATGTTTTTAAGGGAGTATCGAAAATTAAAAACTTTTTTCCATAATCAGCACCCGCAAGTTTTATTTAATAATACATTTTACTGAATAGAGATCGTCAGAAATGTAGTATATCTTATAGTGAGCTGCATGGTTAGTAGATAGGTATACATAATTTGCTGCTCTAATTTCATATTCAATTATATTTCATGCTGGGTTAGCGTATGCAGAATCCATTCATCATAGCAGGTTAACGGCGGCGACTTATGAGTTCATACACTATACTCTGAACTGCTGATAAATTACTCTATAGAGTTCTTTTGACGAGTGAGAAATTAGTAAGGATCTGGATATTGATATAGTCGAGAAAGTTATGGAAAGTTATTGGTACCGTCGATTATATGTTCATCATGAAATTACTTATGTAAACTAACTTCTACTTAATGATCCAGGTATACTAATATGTCTACATACTCAGTCAGGTATAATATTATTGTGAAGCTGAAAAGTTTGTTTGTTGGAACGCGCTAATTTCAGGAACGAGTATTGGATAGCCCGTTTATTTCTTAAGGTATAGGGTATCTTTTATCCGGGTGCTGAATTAGTTGTGCTGAATTAGTTCCTACAGGACGTGGGTGAGGTCTCTGCCAGAAGCTAATTAATGGTTTTATATCGGACATATCCATCTTGATGACCCGATGGTTAATGATTCCCTGTTAAAACAACCTTAGTTAGCCGTTTCACCTCACCAATCCTAACAAAAGTAAACGAATAATATTATTTTTCCTGTTAATTTTGCGGCCAGTTAATTAAAGCAAACTGAGAGAAATGTTCCTGCAAATATTTTCAGTCATTGAAAATTAAACCTTTTTCCATTCTAATAAGATCTTTTTTCCGTGCATCCTTGTTGAGTTGTAAATCACTTTCGAAAGCAATTTTGGTCCACCCCTACACCGTGTATTGTGAGAAACGGCGTCTACTTAGTTAGCCCTGATTTATAAAAGTCTCCTCAAACAAATCTTATCTTTATTGCCTTTAGAATAAGACAACAAATCACTTTACTACAACTTTGTACCATTTATCTTTAAAGTAATGGTTATATTTCGGTACAGTCGCGATGTTTGCATATTTTTATTTTTATGATGTGCAAAAATTTTGAATGTAATTTACATTAAATTATGGATGGAAGACTCAATGACGAGACGACTTCGTTTGAGATGAGAAAATATTTCTGTTAAGTATTACACAGTACTTACCCCAAGATTAGGTAAGCATAGGGGTACCGAACGTTTTGTGCAGTACCGTTTATTATACTAACTGACGGCATTTGTCAACTGCATCAAAAATCGGTTGGGGTATACAATAAAAGATGAGAACATGACGACACGAACAACTTACACATCTTATAATACTATGATACCCCCGAGAATTTTGTTCGAATTTCAAACCGTTTTTCCCCAAATAAATATTTTTTACCCCACTCAGTGTCATTCAAACAGGAGTGGCCAGGATTTCCTTGTTCGAGGGGATTTTTGAAGAAAGAACAGTGAGTTACTAACTGTCAACGAAAAAAAAGGCGAAATAAAAAAAGACGCTTTATATCTTCTGAAGTAATTTAGAGATCTTTTTGTTGATAACATTTTTTTTCAGCAAGTCTGTCGGACTGTTAAGCAATGTTTTTTTTTGGCACTCTTTCTAAGTTTGGAAGAAGGAGGAAAATAGTTCAACAGGTAATTCGAGCTTACCAGTCTTACTAAAGCCTTTCTTTTACTTTTCCTCTGCCTTTTCCTTACTATGTTGGGGTCGGTTTCCAGTCTAACTTCAGGATTCAGTTGAGTACCAGCGCTTTACAAGGAGCGACTGCCTGTCTGACCTCATGAACCCAGTTACCCGGGCAACCGAATACCCCTTGGAAAGACTGGTTGTCAGACTTACTGACTACTGAAAGATGTTCAATAACAGACACATTGCATACATAAGTTAACGATATTCATCCCCTAAAATAAGCATAAGTATCTCAATACACCATCCAAAATGACGAAACACCACGAACGACCACGTGACTCGATTCAAATGAAGCCATATTGTTTCTCGTTCGAAATTGGAACGAGCAAGCGCTCAGCGGTTTGTGAATGCGTTGCGTACATCGTTGTACAATAGCCGTGATTGTCAATCTGTTACCGTGAATATTGTTGAATGCGCAAACTAGAAAATGTTTTTAGTATTTTTTAGAGGTGGATTTTTATAACGTATCTATCCATTGTGCGATTAGACATTGAGGGCCTTACTACAAAAACTTTAAACCCTGTTTTACACTTGTCTAATAAAATTTTGGCTGCAAAATGAACCATACGTGTGACGTTTAAAAGTTTTTGTGGTAAGACGGTGAGATTTTAGCTATAGCCGTTAAACAACTGATAGATACTTACGTATACTGTAAAAATCGCGGTAATACAAGTGCTTTTTCAAATGACAGTTTTGGTCGATGGAATGTTTCAAAATATTCTGGAAGCTTTTTACAATCTTCCCTAGCAATTTCAGTTACAAACATAATGGAAATGTTTACAGCCCACATAATTTATAATGCATAAAAAAAATCGTAGTCAATTTCCCAATGTCAATAGCTTTTAAGTGAAATATTACGACAAGGCCTAATGATACCTTTGCTTAATACTGAGCGTAAAACCTTTTTCTATTATAAAATTCAGGTCACGATCGCGATTTGAAACTCATTAGTTTCACTGTTCGTAATCAACTTCTTCACAAGACTTGATTAAAAACGAGATAGACAGAATATTCGCTTTCTCTCTCACTCAATCACGCCATCTCTTTCCTAACCTATTATTCTCCCTTCTTTGATTACAACCGACCTATTTCTAGCATCAATTGTTACGCACTTCAGTCGAGGTATATTGTAGACTAGCTGTTTTCCTACGGTTTCGGTCGCGTCCCGTGGAAACAAGTGTTTGCACCGGGAAAATAATAAAATACGTCCTTTTTTATGGCAAATTTTCAAATGACCCCTTCTATTGTGGGTTAGCAGCGTGAGGGAGTGTTAGACTACTACTATTAAAATCCATCATGTCTCTTCGAATGTCCTTTATGTACCGGGCAGCGTTAACTCTTTAGATTTTCTTCAAATCGGTCCAATAGTTTCGGAGCCTTAATTGATACAAACAAACAAACAAACGAACGATTCCTCATTATTATATGAGTAAACATAGATAGTACAATGAATAGACCTGCCCCTCTTTAGTTTCCAAGTGTTTTCACCTCATAAGATAGTGACGTCATAATGTATTATTGTTTGGACCTTATGTATTTAGTGGTCCTCCTTGAGAGTGAGATGGGTTACGAGGAAAATGACACTTTACCTCGTGAAAAATAAATTTTGTCATAGGAGCTGTCTTCGCAAGATGATGAAATTATTACGACTAAAGACTCTTACAATATGTCTTTTTAAAAGGAATTAGAAATAACTTAATTATTTAAGTTATTAAGCTTAATTTTATTTTGAAGTATTTGGTAATTTTGCATAATTTTCTTTGGTCTGCTTTTTAAAAATCTCTGTGTCTTTATGTATATCATTTCATATCCTTCATTGATTAATATCATATTTCTCATTATATCATTGTGGAGTCATGATTACCATTAAAATAATCATAAATAACCAAAATAAAAACTATATAACACGGAAATACCAAAACTAAACCTTTGCGGTAAAACCTAATTTATTTAGAACACGTTAATTCACCACATTGAACTATAATGTTTCACATAACATGTAGTTAAAGCGACCTCAGACGGAATGTATGTTTGTGCGGTCATTCTAAATTACGGTGGAACGCAACCGCAACAGTCAGTGTGGAAAACCTTTATAAATTCTGATAGTTTGCGGTTTTTAACGGCGTTTTGTGTTTGCTTGCTTTTATAGTTTTTGTAGCAGATGCTTTTTAGTGTGTCTTTGTCGTACCAGTCTATGTTTGGGTGCTGAAAAGTTAATTGTTTTAAAACGAACGTCGTATTTTCGGATAAAAATATAAGTTGTGTGAAACTATTTAACAGTGATATAAATAATCATATGTTTTCAAAATTTGAATCTTTGGCAACGAATTGTTTTGCATTAAAGCAAGAATGAAATTACTTTCGTGAGGCTGCTCTGAAATTTCTATTTCACTAGATCACTTGTGTTTTTGATCATCCTCCGAGACTTTTCACTTGTGTTTTTGATATCAGAAATAAAAGAAAGAGACAAAGATACTCTATTTAGCTGCCATATTAACAAATAACACTAACAACTTTAGCTAATTAACAAAAACTTCCTCCTATAAATAAACACCCAAAAAACAGAAAAGAGGATCAATTACTAAGTTCCTCTAATCCAATTTCATTAAAGTTATCAGCCAAGTTACAAGAGTCCAAACTGTCACAGTATCTTAAGATTGTTCACCAATTCCCTTAGTACAAAAGTTGGACAACAATTGTACAACATTTGGCCAACATCGACCAACAGCCAACTTGTGTGTACAAGTTTCCTAATAATACCCTAGGGACGCAAACGGCCTTAAAGGTGAGGTTCCGTAAATACAAACATGAAGTGGTCTGGTTAATTAATTTATTAATTTTGTTTAGTTTAGTTTAACTTTTAGGTACAACTTGCTTCCGCCTGCGGTTTCCCATTGCCGAATGGCGACAAAACTATCCTATATCCTCCTCCTGTCTAAGCTCTTCTCTAAATTCTTTCTTAAGCTATTGAGCCATTCTTGAAAGTAGTTCTTTTATATGGACAACATTTTTTTATACGTATGCAGATGTATAGAAATCATTAATATTGGTACCCAACTATCAACTCAGATGAGTTGCAATTTAGTGACTTTTTGTACGAAAGAGCGACTCAGCAGTCTACGTGTCCAACAAAATGGCTCACTTCAAGCTGAAAGATGGCAAGAAATAAAAGTAGTTTCTAACTGCAAACAACGCCAACGACAACCATTAAAGTTTCAGCAAGTTTAAAGATCCTAATCGGTAAGAATTCATGGCTGGCAATAAACGTATTTTATTTGAACACGACACTTGGTGACGTTATTACACCCGGTCGCAATCCGCAATAAGAAAGTCGCGAGGTCGTAATTTCGGAACCCACCCTTAAATGGTTGGTGTCAATCTTGTTAGGGAATAAAGTTTTAATTAACTGTTTTATTGTTTCAAGTCTGAAGGGAATATGAAAGCACAATTTTTGACGGAAAAATAATTAGGTTTTATTGTTTATCTTTGCGAGTTTTGACGTTTCTATGATTAGTTCTGAAATTAGTTTATTCATGAACGTCCTGAAATAGAAAAAGAAGAAATAGAATAAGTTACTTCAAAAATATACTGGCCAATTAACAGTATTTCTATCTTTTAATATTCACCTAATAGTTGAAATGGTCTGTTGTTGTGTGTTGTATAGGGCTACTTTTTTAATTCTTGCAGCCGACTGCATGTAGTTGGCCGCAGCCGCGCTACTGGTACCGCTCTGAAAGCGGCTGCAGCACGTGCAGTCTCTGTCAGACATCGATGTCAGATGTCAGAAATGTACCTTCAGGTTGCAAACTTAGGTTTCCCTTTTATCAAAAGTGGTAAGTACTTATCAATACCTAAACAAATCCCTTCTCTGCCTTCTAAACCCCATCATTATTAGGATAATTACCTAACTTATAACACTGGTAATTAGCGAGCTTTACACCTCGCACCTCGCTCTCGTCACGTCGACGTGATTAGATAAACATCGGGTGGCGTGACGACGCGGGAATTAAGAACCCCAAGTACTTCCTATATTGAGGGCAGGGACGTAATAGAAAATACAGATTCATTTTTACTTTATTATCTATTATTAACAAAATGTTTATTTTGTATCGACTCCAAATAATATTGGGATAAGGTCAGGAGGACGATGATGAACTATACTTGCCTTTTGTTCCGTGGACACTATTTCAAGCATCTTGATAAGAGTCTATAACCTTCCTCGACGAATGAGCTATCTAACACTGTTTTCTGGTTAATCGGTCCCGTGGTTCGGGACATTAACGCGTTTATGTTTTTATGAATAAAAAATAAACCAACTAATTTATATCTGAAAGACACTCTTTACGCCATTAAAACGATTTTCCTTGACCTCTTTCCAGTATGAAAAATATTTAAATAGGTACTCCAACATCAAAAAGGCCACGTTGTACTGGTTTGATCTTTCACTTAGTGAAGGATGTAGGGTTTTTGAAATTAAGTACTTCATAATACGAACTGACCAAGCCTGAACCCTCTTTATGTGTCAAATCAGCGTTGATAGCTTTGCACAAACTAAATTGTATGTGTTACATTCTTTCATGAAGTAAACGTAACTTGTATGATACAAGTTTTTGAAATGTAAATATGTAGGTACTCTTGTCGAATATACAAAATTTTACGCGTGTTGAATTTTGTATATCTACTAACTTAGGCTAGACTAAGGAGTCCACAATAATTTAGAGTCACATTTTATTTGTATGCTTAAGTTTTAAAATTCTAAAATCTTCTTAATTTTTCTACTCCCATTTTTCTATTAAAACTCACTGATCTCTTTAAAACTGACGACCGCAAGTGGTATAAAAAATGTTTTTTTTTTTTTGTAAGAGAAAAAAGCCATTATAAAAATATTTTTGATTTCGAATACGCCGTGTAATCCGGCCCTGTGCCACTCATTTTAATATTCATATCACTTCAGATAGGTGATGGATAAGCTCGACGCACAATGACACCAAAACGGCATTTTCATCGAAGACTTTGTTAACGTCAAAATTCGTCGAGTTTTCAATAAATCTTACGAATTTTCTTCTGAATTTGAATTTCTCTTTGAAATGCTAATACTTTCTTTATTATTTCATCATTTTTTTTTTGAAAAATAAAGCCTTCTTAAAGATATTTTTTAAAGAGTGATATTACTCTGGTGTATTAAGTAAAATTCTTTATCCATGTTGCCATAAACTATGAGAATGGCTTGTTCTGTGTTAAATATTAGCTTGTCAGTCAGATAAATAGCGTCGCTGATTGTTCAGGGTGGTTCCAAATGAGTATTACGTCTACACAGTGGTTCAGAATTGAAAATAAGGTGTTTAACAGACAGATGTTAGGCATTTTTCAGCAATATTTTGGTCGGATGCTACCTTTAATGAATATCAAGTAGAGCTAAGTAATCAGATGTCAAGATGCGTGCTCATGACTTCAACTTATTTGCTGGTGCATGCAATGTGTGCATGTTATTTTTAATTGATGTTTTAGTAGGTACTTTAAAGTCATGCATTTAGCTTGTAACTTTTTTGCATGTATCGATTTTTCCTAAACACAAGGAAATTTTTTTGGCATCCCAAATAAACAAATGCAAGCTAAAATGAGATCATAACGCAAATAACAACATCATCCCACACCCAATCAATATCAATTTATGTATAGGAAAACATACCAAACAATTGATGGGAAACCCAGCACGTATTCACCCAAATTGATTAACCCAATAACATATATTATGCCAAAGGAAATGAAACGGAAGCCCTCGCGAAAACGATCGGTCGTGAGCTGACGCGAATTCTGACGGCAAACGTGACCTTTGACGGCAAACGTGACCTTTGACGGCAAACGTGGCCTTTGACAGCAGACGTGGCTCGACGTGCGTGAATTGTCATGACGTCTTCATTTTACGTACAGATATGCGACTGGTAATGACATTTGACGTTCGACGTTTGACGTGTGATGTTAATGAAATGAGCATGAAGGAAATGAGTTGTGTTGAAAGGTGATTGATGGTGTATCTGTATATTGGGTGTGTTTCAAAATACATATATACTTTTGTAAAGTCTCTGGATAATATAATATTAAAAAAATAAATGCATTATGTAAGTTTTTTTAGGTATTTTGATTATGTAATATTTACTTTAATTTAAATACTTCTTTTGTTATAAAAGTCTATGTAAGAAACCAAAAGACCTATTTCAAAGTTGCTAGTAATATATCCTAACCTTTACTAATACAACAAAATATGTAAATGCTTAATAAAATTTTTCCAAATCAACTATTTTTCTTATGAATACAAAATACCTATCACTATATATCAAAAAATATCAGATTGTCGAAGCTTTGTCACCGCAGGTAATATTCGATTCGATTCGCGTGGGAGGAGCAAATGACAAATTCAATTTTCCTCACCACAGTGAGACGTGTAACTTGCTTCTATTATATCATTGAATTCGAGAAATAGAGGTATTATAGGAAAGGAATACAGTTTGGTTTAAGTAAATATTTACGGAGAAAGTTTTCTAAAGAGTAAAGAAAAATCAAGGAATCAGTCTTCCCAAGGGGTATCGGGTTGCCCGGTCCGATAGGTCCGATGGACAGTCGCTCTATGTGGCATACTGGTCTGAATACGATGAGACTGAAAGCCCACCCCCATATTTTTTGGCAAAGTTGCATTTTTGAAAATAATTTTACAACAAACTATAAAATTTTGAATAATGTCATCAACCAAATCTATGTAGACACTAATCAAACAAACTTCATTTGTAACTCAAACATGGTCAAATCCTGAATAAATTACACCGCAGTAATTACACCTGCATTTGACTGCAAGATAATCTACCGAGCGTTGATTAAACTATCGATGTCTGTTCGGTAAAGATTATGGAAAACAAAATAACTTGCGGAGATGTCAAAACGCAAAATCTCCCAAGAAAGTATCTACGCCAAAATGCCTCCCGCATTTTTTTCGGGGCAGGAGGAACGTTACTGAGGGTGGACGTTACACGCTATCAATGAAACCCGACCATCATTTTCAAAATAAAATCACCAATCAATCGGGACCGATCTTTGATAGATTGGTTTTGATTTGATAAGGAACCTCTTGTTAGTTCTAGTAACTAATCACGACTACCGAACGTTGCTTGACCTACAATAACAGAAACTTTCCTTATGGCATCTCCGTTATCTTTCCTTCCTCCGTGGTACCGATAGTCCCAGGTAACTACCACCGTATCGAGTTTGATCACACTGCAGATGCTCAATTTAGGGATCGATTGGACCTGTAATTGATTTGAAATCGAGTCGATTGGTGGATTTATAACCGGTATTAGGGTCAGTGGGTAGATTATAAGCGGGGATTCGAAGTGACGGAGCGGTTGTATAATCGAGCGATTAATTTTGGTGATTTGGTGCAGTTGGCGTCTGTTTGGTGCATTAGAAGTTTGAAAGCTAAGAAGTCCGCTTGTCATGGATGAATAGTATGGGAGTCCAAACTTAATTCATGTATCCTTTACTCAAAGTACCGAAGACAGATAGGTATATACTTTATTAGGTATACCAATTTTACATTTTTAATATGTATCTTTCTAGAAAAGTTTTACGTGTATTCTTTTACTGAAAGATCATTCAAATTAATTGGTGACCAGCTTTGCCGTTCCGTGGAGTTCCCAATGAATAGTGTTATCAAACACTGAAACAGCTTTTCAAGTTGGACCAATAACTCCCAGATTATCGTCTGTAAACAGCAAACTCTATTATATTAGTATAAATAAATAGGCACTTCTTATTCCCCTCTAAGGTGAGTTTTTCCTCGAAATCAATGGATGGTATCAAAAGAAATTGAATTTCTTCGAACCAAGTAATGCACGAGAAGTTTTCTTACTCGTATGTGTTCTAAAATAGTATTCGACAACAAAACTCTTGGGAATGCATGAAGAAAATCGATGTATAAATCTGAATATCATTATTTATCCCTAATGCTACCTATTTACTTGTCAAAAGTATTACATTGATACGTGTTTGTAATTTGACTTGAATAGTCTATGTCTCACTTTGAAGGCGTTCTATTTATACAATGAAATAGTATTTATGTGAAAAAGTAAATAAAAAGATAGATTATCCAACTATTATTCCGATCCGATAATAATATCATCTACAGCTAGCCTACTACTTATCAAACTGATCGAAAATCGAAATGCCAATATCCTGGCCATCAACTCGATTAAATATGGATACTTTAATCGATATTGAAATCTTATCTCGTCTAGATATTACCTAGATAGCTTGGAAGATGCAGGAGAACTTGGAGATACATATTAATATATCTGAAAAGGGGTAAAATTATCGTTGGTTAAGTATTGTAATTTTAAATGTAGGAAATATGTCTGGTCATGTGAAGAAGAATATGTTGTCTACTGCATAATATCTGGATAATTTATTGAATACTTTTCATTGTATCCATTTTCTACATAAAATACTAAGGTTTTCTAATAACCAAGAAACATATACAAACATGTTTTCTTTACGATGTAACAAAAATATAGCCTCCGGGAAGAATAGCCAACATGGTTGTTGTACAAGTATTTTATGATTTTTCTTTGAATTTTTGCCGACTCAGAATTCAAATGAAAAGAAATATATATATCCATAACTGTGTGCACCAGCGTTTATTAAAAAAAAAGTAAAAGCAGTAACAAGTTTATACTTCTACCGTCGTCGTACCACAAAAAGTATTAAACGTCTGTTGAACACTTTCCTAAAAAAATGACAGATTATGACGTTGAAATAAGGTTCGTTTTGGAGCCACACTTTTTTTAGACTAGTGTTCAACACCTGTTTTAAAGTTTTTGTAGTAAGGCCACTATTATTTTAGTATCATAAGTGAAACATTTACAACCAACTCATTCCTTTCATCCACACAAAGGACCAGAAATGAAAAGCTTCAACGTTTTTGGTCCTTTAGCACATAACCTCATTCGTGAGACGTGTAAAACAAACATTAATTAAACCGCGGAGTTGCGAATAATTAGTATTACTTGGGCTGACAGTTTAAATCTCCTTGTCATACAAACAACCACATTCTCACGATATTGTGTTAGTCTTAATACATTACTTAATCTTAGTATGTACTTGGTATAATGTATTGTGTACCTTATCTTATAAACAGGTACATATTTTACAAAATACAAACATATTTCGTAAAATTCTAGTATTTTAACGCATTCTAATATTTTGTATATATCTCTCTCTCTTAAGAATATTAAAAAAAAACAAAAACATAAAAATAAAGAAGTAAATTGTGTTTTATAAAACACTCGTTTCTTTATGAGGGCTCCATTGATTGTTGCCAATTATTTATACACAGCGTCATTCTTACAAAGAAAAAAATACACCGCGCAATATAAAATCTACACAGCTGTTGATACTCTATGGTGTGCCAAAAACGTACTTATATACTTACATATATATCCTCGAAAAACATAATAAACATCCTTCCGTCGCAGTTGGACAATAATTTATTAATGCCCCACACTTTATGTAATCTCCCAGTAAAACTGCTTTCAACACTTAAAAACAATCCATAAAATATTCAACATAACGCTTCGAACAAAAAAGAACAATGTATTTCAAAGCAATCTTTCCATTTCCCGGCCTAAGATAATCCGTATAAAATTGATATATTTCAGCTTTTACAAACGCTACCGAATTCAACACGAATTTCATAAACCTTTCAGTACTGATCGCAACACGTAACCATCTTTCTAAATAAATGGTGGGGGCTTTTGCCTCACTTTGTATATACTCGTATGTTCGTGTAAATAATATATGGAATATACGGGTTTGCCATTAGGATTTGGCAGATTATTATCTGTTAGCTTGGTGTGAAATGGTTGTTTAGTACGCTGCTGAATTAACATGTTACAAGTTTGTTGTAGTTTATTTTTGATGCTATAGCTAATCATCACATCGCCGGTCTGACTTGAGTCGGCATGGTAATCAGTGCACGGACGAAGTCAGAAAAAGAAAATTATTGCATAAATGAATACCAATTACGGTAAAATGTTGGGATGTAAGTTAAGTTAAAGACGAGTAGCTTCTTTTAGAAGGCACAAATTATCGATAACTTCCCTGTCCCATGAGTCGTATATGATATTTACCGATTGTTTAACTATTCTGTCTGCATCGTGGACAGTGAAGTTGTTAAGTAGAATAATGTTGATGACAATTTTATTTTTCAGGAGGTAGGTACCCAGGCACGAACCACAAAAATATTCAAAGGTTTTTAGTACGCTTGCTGATGCAAATAAAAGCTACACTCCCAAACGTAAAAGGCGTGAATGAGTGGCCCTTTGAGCCTCCAACTGACCGTGAAAGATTTTAATATTCAATTCAATATGAAAATCAAGTACATATGTAACATGTACACATATATATTACAAAAAGAAGTACTTAGGTATGATTTGTGTGTTTGTGACGTGAGTGTTTGTAATCTTTTCATCTAAAGAACTAAGGAACAAAATGTAGAGTTTTTATACGCATAGATAATTTCCGAACTATAAATCAAAAATATGCTTTATTCAATAGTTTTACAAAATGATCTTATTATAGGGAAATATTAAAACTAGGTATCAAAATATTCATCCGCATCGCATAAATCAAAAATATTTTACTTTTAGAAAGTTTCAATATTAGACTAAGGTTATATTTTATCTGGATACGGGAAGAAGTTCCCCCGCGGGTAAAACCACGGGCATCAGCTTGTATAAACATATTAATATTCTACTGCAAAGGATCCGGTTTAGCCTTCATTGTAACCCATGTGATTATGAATATATTGAATATTTAACTAAACGTCGCCTTTGACGATAAACCGCTGATTTTCGTGTGTACGTGAATATGGAACGCGTTTACTATTTCGTGTTTAATTTATGTTAACCCATTTTAGTTTGAGAGCGGATTTTGTTCAATACATTAGCTAGGTTATAGAGTCAAAGCCGGAATTCCTCGAATAAATGGGCAGGTAATCGCAAAAGGTGCTAACAATATGTGTTATTTTGTTCTATTTTATTTTGGCTAAACTATGATTAAAATACGCCTAATTGCCAAGTTAGAGTAGTTTTATGTAATTATTCTTCATGGTTCTTCTTCTTGCTCTGTTCCCAAGTTATTTGTACGGGTGGCTGTTAGGAAAAATAGAGCCAAATCATTCTAGCAATGTTTGATATAATTAATAGTATGATTTAATTATTTTCCGGAGTAAAAAAATAAACATAATTAAGCAATGTTCAGTGTGTGTATATTCAGATGTACATACAAATATTTCGATGTTCAACAATTCATGAATCCTTCAAAAAGCTTTTACATGGTAGCGAGCGGTTATCCGCACTTTGAATATTCGAATATTTCACTGCATGAAAATTAAAATTCGTTAATACCATTCGCTGTATAAAATTCTACTTATTACTTTATCGACTTATTGTATCTCTAGCTACTTTTGCCGGTTTCACTAGCATCCTGAATCTTGTCTTTTTAAGCGTTTTCTAAGACAACTTTTATTTGTAGATGGATATAAAGATATATGAAAAATAATAAATGTATAAAGTAAGCTGTAAGTTTACGTAACAAATTCTAGTTTCATAGTTTTCCCAAATCTACCTGGTATGATGACCTACTATAACGACTGCTACTAAGTAAGTAGCAAAAGGGAACGTCAGCTTTTCGTATCCTCCCAGGCACGGCTCCCAAAAAATCAATGAAAAAATAAATTGTCGGACCGAGCCTCAATAAAATTGCGGCGTGTTTTCTAACAATATTTACTTTGACTGTTATTACTTCGTTAATGAAATTTTTACTTCGTAATTTTTGCTCCTATCTCTCCAGAACAGCTGGTCTGTATAAACAGAGTAATCTAAATAATTATTTAGGAACATACTCGAGGTAATAAGATTACTGGCCTAGCCTACATTGTTTAGATAATCTCACTGGCAGCCCACACCTAGTGGGTAACCGAATTATAGATTAATCAATCAAATTACGCTTAGTTCTAATTTCATTAATTAACTGGACGTTATTCGGGGATAGAGTTAACCTAGTTTGTGTTTTACTAGCTTAGCCACACGGATCTGCCGGCTTTATGAGGAAATTACAGGGTTTGGAGTATAAAGTATACCTACAATATCATATATAACATGGGGAAAATCCTGATGGCCTGTCATCCTCTACTAAGAGTTGGCAGTGGTATCCCACTTATTCTCTATCTGTAATTTAGAAAAGAATACACACAGACATAAATCGCTGAAAGCATATAACATTTTCTAGCTCTAAGTATAATAACATTTCCCTAATAAAATGAAACTTTTCGTCTAACAAAAAATAATAAAAATGATCAAACAAAAACATAATAAAATAGCTAAACATAATTTAACAAAAAACGTAATTTTCTTTTGTCCTAATTTCAATCAAACTTTTTAATGAAAATACCTTTGCTAAGAAAATACGTGTTATATTATTAAGTGGCTTATCAAAATTCTTTCACTGTTTTATGAAATATCTTACACGGGATTTTCTATGTAGAAACAAAATTGAAGTTCCTTCTTAAAACTATAATAATATAAGTGACTGTTAAACAATTTGCAGACTACCAAAAATGTATTATGAATATCACTATCACAAAAACTTATAGGTAAGTAAGTAGTCGTCATCGTTACTGCCTAAAAAGTCCACTGCAGAACAAAGGCCTGCTCCAAGCTGGGGTCTACGCAAAACAGCAATAAGGTGTGGGCTATTTTTTATCTGCACGTAAAAAGTATCTATGTACTCCTGATTTGATGTAGTTTGGCGGTAAATGGAGCCTTTTAGATCATTGTACTTAAACATAGTTGGTTAAATGCAAATACTGTGTACACTTCACAAACCTCATACTCATGATGATTGTTATATTACATAGTTTTCACATTACGTCCTGTTTGAAGACAAGTGCACTAGAAACAAAAGCAATGAACATATACTTCCAAAAAGATCTGCTCCGCCGCGACAGTGTGTACACTGCCGTGACCAGGATTCGAACCTGGGTTACTACGGCCACAACGTAGGGTCCTAACCACTAGACGATCACGGCTGTCGGAGCTGGTGAGAATGGTATCGAATTACAAGACTTTATCTCGATTAAACTGGAGTACTTTCACTTATCTGTCACGGTTTGCGCAATGTTGCAATGGCGTTTGGTCTTGACATTGAAAACAGCGGTAGTTCCTCAGTGCTGGTCAATTCACTGATCACGCCTTTTCTCGACTAGGAAGATGACACCTCTCAGTCTTACCAGATGCAGCTATCTGAAATTCTCTAAACCTTGGCTTCCAAAAGAGAGACTGGTTTTTAGGCTTTACGACTTTCCATCAAAACTGTTCTCAATAACGTGCCTCATGAAACTCTTAAGAACTATGTACATATATGGTCTTACGGACCAAGGACCGCCAAGGACTGCTTAACCTTTGGATGGTCGACGAGGGTGCCTGTCACTTATCTACAATAGTACATTATTTAATTTGTGTACCCATAATACAATGGGCACATTCGGGCCTGATACGTTAGCAAATGTAAAGCCAACAAGAAAAGGAGAAGACTTACTGAAAATTCTGTTTTCCTAGACATGTATTTTTTTTTTACTTGAGTATACTGTCAGAAATTGTAGAGTAATTAAACAGACTTATTCAGTGTCTATATTATAGATGTGCTTAAAATAAGACATCTTTATGTTCCACAAAAATTCAGACCAAATGCAAAAAGATCTGCTCCGCCGCGACAGTGAGTACACTGCCGTGACCAGGATTCGAACCTGGGTTACTACGGCCACAACGTAGGGTCCTAACCACTAGACGATCACGGCTGTCGGAGCTGGTGACTGTGATACCGAAATGTTACATTTTATTCGAAAACTGGAGCACTTTCACTTGCAATAACGACTTGCGCAAGAGTTTAAGAGACGTAATTGAAACACCTCTTGTAGTTAAAGACCAATTTGTAGTCCATTGGTGGCTCTGAATACTGCTTGAGGTTATTGCTAGTAAAGAAATGGTGCAGTGGTTATGGTAAACAAGCTGGTACTTATTTCCTCTTTGCTGTTGTTATGGAGTACATAATGTCCATATTTCCCATGACATCTACAAATTATTATCTTTAAGCAGTTCAGTTTTTATAACGGACCCTCAACGCCTCTTGTCTCTCAATCTCCCATAAGAATGTTAATCCTGTCTGCATTGTGCTTCAGACCCCAGAGTCTGTTTCTTATTGCTTTATTCTCTGAAACCTAAAAAACAATCATCTTTTGATAAGTCATGCAGAGTAATACTGTGTTGAAGAGTATTACTTGATTATTAAAAAAGATCTGCTCCGCCGCGACAGTGAGTACACTGCCGTGACCAGGATTCGAACCTGGGTTACTACGGCCACAACGTAGGGTCCTAACCACTAGACGATCACGGCTGTCGGAGCTGGTGAGAGAGGTATCAAAAAATCAATTTACAATGCAATTGTGACGATAAAAAGTGCATTTTTATTTGGAGACAACCGTTACGTGGCTGTTATGCTTGAATGAGTTTCAGCTTATTTAAGTTTACAGTTTCTTGAATACCGTGTCAATTGGATGACAAACGCTGAAGTCAGTTAAAAATAAATCGTGTATTCAACGTTCATATAGACAGGAGCACTTGTTTCTAAAAACAGTTAAATATTTTGTCAATAATAATTTGTAGTATGTGGTATGTAGGGTAACTCTAACAAACTTGCTTAATTATAATTTCTTTATCGACCAAAACTCTTAAGTAGTTTGTTAATTTCACTAAGTTATGTATTAGGTACTTAGTAGTACCTAATAGTTTTGTATTTCAAACCGAACGATTTAAAACTTAATCCGCAATGCAAGTGCAACAGTTGCACGACGATAGATTGGAAAACTTTCGACTCAATTAATCATAGTTGATTGCCAAACTGAGGGCTGAATACAAAGTTAGTACGCTCTACCATTATTCAACAAGTATTGGACATATTTTAATGTAATCTATAAGGCTGAAAAATCTCATTTTATTTAATAGATACGATTTTTTCAAACATAAAGACCGCAAAAGAAACAGTTTTTTTTCATATTCTATCTTTAAATGATAATGACATCACCACGGAGGACCAATCTGTCCAAAACTGGTTGATTGATTGGAGATTTTATTCAGAAAATAATGGCCTGGTTCCATAGAAGGTGCGTCAGGACGGAGCTAGTAACGTTTCTCGTCCCCCGAACACCCGCCTTTTGGCGCGCTACTTTCTTATCATCATCTCCGCTAATTATTCAAATTCTAATTTATTTATTTTTGCGAATATGGGTACATACATTTACATCTTTTTTCATTATATCATTTTTTTCTCTACGGATATAACAAAACCGCATGCAACAAAGTGTGCGCTAAGTATGAATGTAGATGGATGGAGAGGAAGAGGAAGACCTAAGAAAAGATGGATGGATTGCCTGAAAGATGATATGAATAGGAAGGGAGTGAGTGTCAGTATGACGAGTGACAGGGGAAAATGGAAGAAAATGACATATTGCGCCGACCCCAAGTAAAATTTAACAAAACCAGTAAAATAGTACCGAGAAACATATGTCCCTATTGTCCTACCTATGTCAATCCTAACTCTCTCCCTAAATAGTCTTGTGGCTTAAATTCACAGTAACACCTCCCAGTTACCAAATCAAATCTAACTGTAAAATCAATTACTAGCTTAACACCTACGAACCGACCCGAGAGGGTTAACCGCAAGACACCGTTACATGTGGACACGCCTTCATCAGCATGTAGGGTAGTTGTGGATTTGACACAATGTACACTCAGGAACTAAAGTCTATTACAACGACAAAAAATACAAAATAACTGATACTTGAATTCTTAAATGCTACTGACTGTGTACAGTGACTTTTGTGATTTACTTATGTCCGATTACTTATTTATTTATTCAAAACTTAGTTCTATAGTGTATGTAAATAGTCCTCCCATAAGTATCTGTTACGAGAGACTAGCTAAAGCCAGCGTGCCCACTCGCTACGTTCTACTACTGGATTAAAATTAGCCAGTAGCTTTCCTTGATGAAAGGACTAGTTTAAACTAAAATGTGGATTTTTTTAAAAGGCTCTTCAAAACAATAAATAACTCTTCAGCTGTGTAAGTCTGTAGGACAATGATAATTCGTTTTATTATTCAGGAATTTGTCTTTTTGCTAATTGACTTTTGGTCCCGACTGTACCCATGAATAGCTGATAATAAAGGTTCTTACATTTACGCAGTGACCGTACCAAGGGGTTTGATAAATAGATTTGACGGGTCACGTCATAAATAGATTTAGCATTTCGGAAAGGTTATCGATAAGAGATCAATGGCTTTAATGTTATCTTAGTGAAGACTTACGCAGAAAGTTTTTTAGTACGATCGTGTAGGTTGTTCGTTAAAATTAGTTCATGCCATTAAAAACCTTTTCATTAAAATCTATTAATAAATCATTTATTTTAAGAAGGTTATTTATGGCTTCCAGGCAGATTTTTGGACGCGGCAGCTATTCTTTCTCTAGAGATTAGTCTCATTCTCATAGCCCGATAGGACAGTAATCCGACATGACCGGAGAGAGACAAGGCAGCTTACTTAGTAAGCTACCACTAAATATAGCTCCGATTGAATATTTATTCTAAAAACCAATATTATTACCTATACAAGAAAATTAAAAAAAGTATAGTTAGTTAGCAAAAAATGCTAGCTAAACTACTTTATAAAGATTGTTCTGAAACCGAGTTCTGCAAAAAATCACTATTAATGCTTCTGCAAAAGAGGTCAGACGATTTGACATTTAATTCTTACGGAACCACCTCGATGGCAACTATTTATTCCTTCACCATTGTTCTGAGAGCATTGTTCTAAATGTTCCTCGAGGAAAACAAAGGAAAACCGATTCTTATGTATTTGCTGACTGGTCTGCATAAAAGTGTATATTTTGTACAATAGTGTTCGTTTTCTTGCGAATAGTTGTGGACATAAAAACTACTTCTAAGTATAGGTTTTGTCATTGTTACTTTATTTCAAAATTCAAAATAGCCGATTTTTTTTAAGAACCTAAAATACATCATAAAATGTACCTTAAAAGTAACATACTTTCTGCATCCATTTTCTTATAATGCTGCAAAAAGATATGCTCCGCCGCGACAGTGTACAGTGTACACTGCCGTGACCAGGATTCGAACCTGGGTTACTACGGCCACAACGTAGGGTCCTAACCACTAGACGATCACGGCTGTCGGAGCTGATGTTGGTTGTCGCAAAATATAAGATCTCTTTGAGTTTAACACATTCACTGCGGCAGCGTTAAATCTAAACTTTCTACTAGTGCGATACGAGACAAATGCTGCCCGTATCTATATTTCCTGATATGCGTTACGGCTTCTATTTTGCCGTACCAGAACCTGACTTTCAAAGCCTATACAGACGTGGAAACCACCTATATCAATGGTTTTTATCAACAAATCGATAGACTATATCCTTGTATATACCTAGCTGCAGTCGCCCCGGGTTCTCTGTTATACTTTGAAAGATACAGAGATTTTTCAAAATCTTTCATTCGCGGCAATATATATGCCGTACAGCGTAGAAGTGAAAAAATGCTAGGGATGGGGTTTACTTCTGGAATGATAGTCGATAGTTTAAAAATATTTTTTTTTGTAGATAAAATATTCATATTTATCAGTGTTATATTATTATATAAATCAACATAATTATGTAACCTAATTATATAATATACATAAATATGTATTTATATTCTACCACAATCACACTATAGCGCCACCTAGTCCCAAATACATATAATGCATAGTATAGTTAGAAAATACACCCAGACCAAGACAACTAGACAAAGAATGTTTGATTTGTGTGGGAATCGAACCCACAACCACTACGCCAACAGACCAATTAAAAAAAAAACACAAAACTATTAAAGGACGTGTATGAAACTTAGTAAGTAGATAGGTAGTTATTCCACTGAATTATTTTCACACTTGACATCTTTGGCATCAAGATGATGATTTCCCCTCTCTCTCTCTACTCAAATCCAGTTTTTTTATGTGAACGTCTCATTGTAGCAGAACCGCGTAATATTTTTCACAAAAAATATTGTTAGGTTTTGCTTACGGCCAGCACTAGCGCACACTGAACCGCCGCGCGGACGCATGCAGTGTGGTGCGGGGTTGGGGGGGTACGGCAAGATATTCGCCGTACCGCACTGAATGAAAATAATTATTTTACTGTGCGTTACGGCAACTATTTTGCCGTATATTGTTAGTGTACAATATTATTATATTAAAAGCAACAATATTGAAAATATCACTATCTCATTCCTACGCGCAAGGGAACTTAGATAAATCGCCCCCGCACAGTACGCAAAACAAGGACAACGAGCTACCGCACTGGCTGAGAGTCAAATACGGCCAAATACTTGCCGTAACGCAGTGAATGTGTTAAACCAGATTACTTTCACTTGCGATTCGTTACGGCATGCGCAAGAGTTGAATTACGCGACAACCAATTATAATGCAGCAATCACTTTATTGTGATACGGTAGTTATGAGCCAGTTAGTATAGATAATGCTTCACGCACCTTTTAAAATAATCCCATAAACTGGTGAAAAAAATACTCTAGCCGGTGTAGTCGTTTTTGATTCAAAACGTTACAAACCAAGCAACTCAGTTTCGCATTCATAATATATATATTATTTACTTAGTAAGAATTAACTAACAATTTTAATTTTTAAAACATAATATAATTTATTGTTTGCATAATTATTAATACTTCGTACAATTTAACGTTTCAAACATTTGCAGTGGATATTTGTTTTTCTTATTTATCCAGTTTCACAGGAACCTGACTCGTATTACTTTGACCACAAACAGAGCCTTTATTTTTCAGCAAAATGGAATATCTTTATTCTTAAATATTTAAATTTGCATCCATTGTAGATTAGACATTTGTTTATTTTGTGAAAAACAAACAGCTGAAATATTAAATGTTGAAATAGCAAATTAGGGCATTCCCCCATAAAACAAGTATATGATGTACCTACCCTATTTATACAGTTTGTGTAAAAACGAATAACGACCTAAGAGCCCCAGTGTTACCAGATAACGAAGAATTATTTGATCTCTGAATACATTAGGCTCTCCTTTTAACAACTCTCTGAGCGTTCATTTAGTAACACAGTACGTAAAATTAACAATTGTTTATAAGCTTATTCTTTTCCTTCTTTCTTTTGAACAAGTCTGTTTTGAATTTCCTTTTTGAGATTAAAAAAGGTGATGCATAATTTATTCTGTTGAATTACAAACTCTGCATTGATTAAGAGTACCACACTGCAAACTTTTAGTTGGCCAACAGTTTGTTTGAAACAAAGAAACAGGTTGTTTACCTGTTTCAACTTACCCGTTTCTTTATAAGTGAGTGAATAGGATTGTACTGAAATATTATACCTGCACTGATCGGTACCTACCCGTACAGGTTTGTCTGTACCGGAAACCTGTTTCTTTATGTAAGCACCCTTACTGAAAACTCTTGAATGGAATCAAGGTTTTCTTTTAAAAACTTATTGCCAACCGTCGGATCAACTGTCGGCCGACTGTTTAGTCAGCTATGTGCAGGTAATTTAACATTTCTGGTGAAGATTATATTATTCAGATGTTTTCGCATAAAAAATAGAAAGCTTCCTATACTTTAAAAAATATTGAATGCCATCAAAAAAATCTGACGGCTTACTCATAAAAAGAGTCATTATAACGATTATAAACATCATATATTAATAACATCGAAAACGCAAGTCAATAAAAATAGTTTCAATGTAATAAAGAATGTATAAAGTTATATGTTCTAACGTAGGTAGCTCCGAAATAGAGTTTTTAAGAATCTAGATATATTGTTTAGAAATACTAAGTAGGTATAACTTTCAACCCACACACATTTTTAGGAATATCTATGTTCATAGTTTATTGGGTTATAATAAATCGTTGATAAATCAACATAATGTATGATAAGGTAAAACAAAATGTAAATTACAACGATAAAATTATAATATTTCTAATAAATTGCACTTCATAAGGGAAAATATATCTTTCTCCTATATCAAAGAATATCTAAAGTACTATAAATAATAATTTAAAACAGCTGGTTTGCATAAGTTAAAAAAAATATGTAAACACATTTATATAAAAAAAACAACATAATAGTGCTGCAGTAATAACAATTCATAAAAAATTAGGACACTAATATTTAAATATTCTTTGTCACATTTTTTCTGTATAAAAAAATATTATGATGAAAAAAGTGTATGTTTCTCTGATTCTATTTCACGATATTGCAGTATCAATCGTTATATAAATCACAAAAAAATATCACATCTTCATTCAGCATAATCACTTTCAGAATAATCCGGAAAACAGCAGTATTTTTCTTGCGGAAAAACAGGGTCTTAATCCAATATGCATTGGAGGATAATTGTCGGTAATACCCTCTGTTATATCTACGGAATGCTGGCATTGTAAGCTTGTGTTACTGACGTATATACGGGCTGAGCAAGGCAAAATGATAAGATGTACGAGTAATTCGAGTAATTCCTGTAGTGAACAGGAAAATACATTTGAGAAATAAAAATATAGGGAAAATCTGTGGAGTAAAAATAGGTTGTATTTTTGGTATTTATTAATACAAAGTTTAAATCTTATAAAAATGTTTAATACTTGGCCGATGGCTTTCCTAGCAAGCCGAAGGTTGAAAGTTGCCCAAAAATAAATTACAATTTTAATCAAAATGGTATTTTCTATAAAAAAATGTGTGAAAGCTCTTATTTATTTGAGTACTCTTACACAGTCAGATAAATAGTACTCAGATTGTATCAGGTAAACAAAGAAACGTCTAAAAATGAAATACCTACTGTGTTTGAATGGATTTTGGCCAAAATAACACCCAATAAACTTTACACAGCTAATGATAATCCCACGTAACACAAATTGCGGAAAAGCTTCACAACTAACAGTAACTATTCCTAAACATTAATAACCTATTTATATCCTAAAACTTACTCAAACATTTTACTAAAATAAACAAACCGTTAATTGGCTTCCTCTCCTAAATTACTATTTTAATTTCATAACAAACTTCGTACAAACTAATTAGTAAGTGTTGCTTGTATTTAGTTGTGTTTAGCACAGACTGTGCACAATATAACAAAAACTGTGCACGATATCAGCACAGATTGTGCACAAACTGTTGAGATATACAGATGTCTCCGTGTACCTAGTGGAGAATAACATGTCTATCGAAATGAGACATGCTGCATGCGTTTGTAAAGGTGCGACAGATGAACTAGCGATGCGTTGCGGTTATATGTACCTACCTATTGTAAACTCGAGATTTAGTTTTATGAGTCTAGTAGGTAAGTAACATCATGCTTGCTTATTTGCTCGAAGAAAATACATAATTATTAATGCTAAAGTAGGTACGTAACGGCATAAATTATTATACAAACAAGGCAAAAAGTGGGGGTTAAAACAGCAGGTATGCTCATTACAATAACTTTTTAATAAAGTAAGAATTGTAAAGAGGTATTTGAATATACCTCTTTATGTAATAAATAATACGACTTTTTAAACCAAGTTTTAAACAGAAAATCAATTCCTTAATCTGAGGGCACGGCAGTGCCCCAGCCAATATTTATTTTCTTGCGCATTCAACGCACCTCTTCATCTGAAACTCCTTTACGAAATCACTGCCAACAAAAACAGCTTTGTTTCATAGCAGTCTGACGTCGACATATTCTAAATACCGACGCTCTGATGTTCGATACAGATGTTACTAATATCACTTGCAACATCATGCTTGTGAAAATTAAGAGTAATAATATACCAAAGTTCTGCTTGACTTATAAATGCGACTGTTGAGTTTATTTGTTTAGTGTTGTTGTTGATTATTATTAATATGTCATTTTATTCAAGCTTATGCATGGCATATGTTGTCCAAACTTATGCGGAGCACTATTGATTCGATCTCAAATATTCTGTAGAACTAAAAATGAAGCTTTAGCTATTGTTTTTTACATTTGGATTTTTAACATACCACATTTTTTTAAACTGAAATATTTTTTTGTCTTCAAGATCTTAGTATTAACGAGAAGTACCTAATTGAAGTTAATCTTTACAAACCCGTTCAGTCTCTCCTTAGCAGAACAATTTTACTACGATAAAATAAATCTTACAATCACCAATTTAAATCAAAGAGCAAACGACTTAAGCAAAATTGTCGTTTTATGTAGAAAAAGTGCAGATCCCATTAAAATGTTAAATACCTAGTTGATCGAGCGCTTTGCTAGAATGGCAAAGGTGAAAGGAAATTGAATTTTCTATTCTTTTTAAGAATATTTTTCTTAAATCAGTGTTCTAAGGGATTTTATTAGCTCTTATGTTGTTCTATTAAAATAGACCTAATAACCTTTTTTGTAGGCTCATTTTCCCTCCGTTTTTTTCAACGTGTCATCGTTTGACCCGGTGGTTGTCAATATCAATGTTTGGACGCGCCCATGACGAACAGCGAAAAGTTCGGAAAAATCGAGCCGAAAATCCGCCAGTTGCAAGGCATAGCATGATGTATTTCGACTATTCTATGACTATATTTTATTGAATTCATAAACATTCATAATTTTATATAGGTTCCTGACAAGGAGAAGATTCCATAACTCTATAACGGCAGCGGTTTTATGAACGAATAAAACGAACGATTTAATTACAAGCATTATCTTTATTAAGCGCGTTTAAACTTGTACCAACACTTCCGCCTTTTCACGTCATTACGAAACAGTCATTAATTTTAACGATGACGAATAATTATGTTGTTCGCGAAATTTGATATTTTATTCGTATTTAAATTTTCGCTAGGTAATGTTACCAGAATAGTATGTTACCAAAATGTTACCAGTTAACAGAGTATTTGGTAACAAACTCATTTGTATTAATGAGGATTTTTTTTCTGTGTCAGAAAACATGTAAAAACAAATCCCTTTTTACCTTTTGAATAACCAAAATTCTGGGAAAATTATTGTATTCATTATATATATAATATATTTGCTTACGTACAATTCGTGGGAATGTTGTTAAAGAGAAAATATTTGCAGTGGAAAACGCAACAGAGTACAGTAATTGCTATTTGCCCGAGGCAACAAGTTGCAAACAGTTGACGGTCTGATTTAACCCTTCTACATTAATATTTGTTTATACAGGCCTATTAGGGAAATTATTTATTTTCTGGCATTTTGTAACTGCAGTTAACGTTTACGCAACCGAACAAATTTTTGTGTGTGTCACACAAAAACAATTGTTTACAGTAATTAATTATAATGAATACATAAATAATTACAGGCTTCGGTTTTTGATCGACGCATTCTTTGTAATGTGTCGTGGACACAAGATTTCATAATACAACATCGTCTTTCAGACATATATATTGGACTGGTAGAAAGAGTCGTATCATTTTTAATCGATACTTACTGTATTTTATCATTTCATCATCATAAGCCAAAGCTCATTCAAAAAGGGAAGGTCGACGGCTTTGACTCCCGCAGTCAAGCATTTGTGTTAACAAAAGTTGTCTACCTATCAATACAATCCTTGCTTAGTTTTATAAAAAAATATTTAATGGTTGTGAATTTTTTGAAGCCGAAAATCGATCTCAGTGGCGTGCACTTGGAGAGGCCTATGTCCAGCAGTGGACTTCGATAGGCTGATGATGATTATGTGAATTTTTTAATGTTTTTTTTCCTATTTTTATATCAGCAGCTCATCAACCAACCACCAGAAATCGCCTACAAACAAAAACTCCCAAAACAAACAAACTAGTCCATTATTAATCTTCAGAGAGAACGCGCGGCAATGGCCGAGAGGCTGCCCTGCATACTAAACTTCACTAATGAATGTGTGATGCCCACATGAATTGGAAGAAAAACGTTTGACTAGGCTCACAATTACTTGGTCTGATATGGGTGTAGAAATATAAGTGTGAGTGACCCAGTCTTGTTTTTGTAGTGGTCATCTTCATCAGTTTTTCTCATTGCAGGAAATAGGCGTCTGTTGCTACAGAGAAGGAATGAGAGTTAATCACCACGCTTGTTCACTGTGAGTTAGTGAGAAGTGCGTAGGAGCAAAGTTTTTTTTGGAAGATCAGACACATCATATGCCTAGCCTTTTCGTTGGAGTCCACTTCCAGACTAACCGAATGCAGCTGAGCCCGGAAGTTCAGACTATGCACCAAAAGTTTCCACCAACTGCAACCTTATGTCTATCTTATGTATGTTACATCTTATGTCCTTCCTAGCAAATCAGACCCAAGAGAGAATTTATCATCATAATAATCGTAAATATAACCAGGGTCATTTAATAAATCAATCGCCCAAACTAGCCCATACAAGTCAACGCACTTCAAAAGACGCATTGCGTACCAAATGGCACCATCCCAAGAGTTAGCCATATGACTGGACAAATTGTCTTAAAAGAACCCACATTTCACACCATGGGAATACCAACCTTGTCCTGAAGTGATAAGGTTGTAAATTCAGTGGGGGTTTTATATCGGATAGTGTTAGTAAGTGACCCGTGATGTCCCTATTGCATAATCAGTGCTATTTTGTAGGAAAAGGACTGTAGATTCCTATAGCATAGTCTCTGTTGGCCAGTAGACGGCTAATCGAGTTCAGTAGTTGTGATTTATATACCCTGGGGGTGAAGTTCTGTATATACAAATACTGATTTTCACGGTTTTCGCTATTTCATCAAGATCTCTCCTGGGAAAACTTTATAGGGAAGGTTTAAAATATATGTCATATGCTCGGCCTATTGTCAGTCAATTTGACAAACTACAATTTAGTAATGCCATTTTTGTTACTAAAAAATTTGTCGTATCAAAAGACATTTTTATATGTTTCATCATCATCATCATCATCTCAACCATAGGACGTCAATTGCCGAACATAGGCCTCCCCCTTAGATCTCTGTTATATGTTTAGTTATTTTAAACTGCATTTTTAAATGAAACACGCTTAGTGGTAAAAAAATGTGTTATATTTCCTCCAGGGTGTTCTTTACACATGTGAAAGAGAAATACTGTTTTTCCAGAGTAAAGTGTTTTGCTAGCAGGTTCTTTATGTAAGCAAGGCGAAGAAAAAACTAAAGACGCAGTGCGCAGTAATAAAATGTTAAGTATATGTTTTCCTACCGGTGGAAATAAACGAGTTAGTACAACATTTATTTTGCCCATATCTTCTAACTTGTAGATGACTTTAATTTGCATCTAAGTGTATTTTATCAGTAACTATACATACGTACATATGTATAGAGATTTGGTTTAGTACTTAACGTAAATCTTTTTAGTTACAACGTTTTGTGTATATTTTTTCTTTCTATTCTTCTTCTTCTTCTTTCGAGCCGATGACATGTCTTATAGTGAGACTACACTTTGTCAGCCCAATATGTCGCCACAGCGAGATATATTCTTTCTATTGATAGTCATTGATTCAAAATATAAATAATAGCAGCGTGCTTAATAAAATATAGGTATTCGTTAAATTTCAGAAGGCAGATGAAGATGATACTCATAAACTATGCGCCCTAAAATGAAACTTTTCTTATTGGTAGTCGGGTTAAAATAAAAAAGTTGAACAACCCTTCATTCCTCACTAAAATTAAAACCACGAAAATGTTTACGGAGCCTCTTAAATAAATAAATTTATAAACGGTGAGTAACGTTCGGGGTCTTTAACCCTAAGAGCACACTGCAAACTTTTAGTAGGCCGATAGTTTGTTTGGGCTCATAAGTCAGTTAGAAAATGAATGGTAGTACGCACATTAGAAAGATGGATATCATACTGACTGAAACTTTCTTTTAAAAAATGTTATTGCTAACTATCGGGTCAACTGTCAATTGGGTATTGGATTGCCCGGGTTACTAGGTTGAAGAGGTCAGATAGGCAGTTGCTCCTTGTAAAGCACTGGTGCTCAGCTGAATCCGGTTAGACTGGAAGCCGACCCCAACATAGTTGGGAAAAGGCTGGAGATGATGATCGGGTGAATCATTGGCCGACTGTTTAGTCTGCAGTTTGTAGGTACTCTTGAGGAATAATAGGAATTATATTAGGAAAAGGGTGAGTATCCTTCTTGTGGTCATAACTCAAACCTTTTTCGTGAGTTCTCTGGTAAAGATTTGATGGAATGGTCTATGGTCGTACATTTCTTTTTGATGGTTATAAAGTATTACGGCGTATTATCAGGTGAAGGGAAGGACTACAGATTATTCGGTATATATTGTTAATGAAAACTTGGTATTATAAAATAGCGATTGGCGGAATATTTTTCGTCCGACTGTTTAAATCTTACTAGCCTAGATTTTTAAATATATGTACTTTCATCAGCACTTATACATATAATAAATACTTACCTTGTACAGATTACCTATATTGATTTATCCATTTGCGGGAAATAGTTCCCTCGAGACGCGGGTCACAGGGAACCGCTTGTATTATATTTGTAGTAAAATATAGGGATGTTAAATTTAATTAACATTACCAGTATAGTCTAACCTAATAACTAGTGCTCTAAGGAGTCAGAAATTAATTAATTCAGAACGAGAGGCGGTCCCGGGAGTCATTTGTTTCATCAGCTTCAAGGTCACTGCTGTAGTATAGATTAATGGTGATGGATGAATGACCTTGAATAGTAGTACATGTTCTTGATAGGTTCTAGCTAGGTATTCGATGCGTGATCAATGATTATGCTTTGATGACAGATTGATATAATTGAAATTACAGATTGACATTATTAATCTTTTGGCTAGCCTCTGAGTTTTGGCTCACATTTGTCTTCATACTTCCGGTGGTATTTGAACAACCAGCTAAAACCTCACGTCAATAAAAAGTAAAATTATAACCTGAATTTTGTGGATTATTTTTCCGACCCAAATATCGACCAATAGAATTGCACCATTCGACGTCACGTGGTACAACCTACATGGTATTATACTGATAATTTTTTGAATATTTTCTCTGGTCGTTGCTATGTCAAACTGACAGGTTGTGGCCGACATTTGGGACGGAAAAAAATAATTCGAATACACGAGCTTCAAAATTCTCTGGCATTTCCCTCAAGGTTCCCTGCAAACAAATGAAGGAGTCAAGTTTTTCAGGTTAAAAAATCACGAGCGCGAAGCGCGAGTGATTTTTCCTGGAAAACTTGACGACTGACGACTTGACGGAAATACCCGATAATTTTGAAGCTCTTGTGGTATTATAAGTGAATATTTGATATTAGCCAATGTCAGATAATTTTATTCAGTCCCATAGTTAAGTAACATGCTTAAAATTCTTTACAAGAAAACTATATTAGGTTTTTTTTTTGTTTTATACTACATACCTCAGAGTGGTCTAACACTAGAGAATTCCCCACACCCCGCATATTCCGCGCGGAAAACCCGCTATCGTGAAGGCGTTGAAAACCATTTCTTTGTGTTAAAACTGACGATCTCCCCACAGAACGCACATTACAAACAAGTGAAGATCTCGTAAGAACTCTTTCGTTCACAAAGGGTTTGCCGTGTGACGTCACAAACCCCTATTGTTCTCCAGTCTACAGTCGAGCTATGTGGGATCTTGACTTTGACACTTTACTGTCAGAAAAGAAAGGGCTCAAATATAGGTATGTGGGATAGGAGAGCTTAGAACTATTTTTTAAATACGCATTGTGTGCGTTTTGTCTTTAAAAAAAAGTTATATTTAACTATTTGAAGCTTACCTATCTATCTTACCATTTGCATTCATGTTGTTACGTCAATTCATTACATTGAAAATTAATTAGAAAGCAATATAATTTTGTTGCTTGAGAGTTGAGGACTATATTCCCGATTTCTAGGTCTCGCAAAATGACTTACTGAATTGACTTATGTCAAAAGTTTCGCTACGAATACTCAAAGCTCGTAAAATGACCATATAATGTGCTACACGTGCTGAGTTAATAAATATGTTGTATTATTATATCCCATTTCGTAATACATTCTTTTAAAAATACAAAGAAGTCTAAATCCTAGAAGAGCTCAAAAGATCTCGTACCAAATTACGTCGCATTATAAAAATACGTACACATTTTCTGTCAGAAAATAAAACAGGTTCGTAGCAAAATCACATTACAAACACAACAGAGTTGTTAGCACATAAAATACAAAGTTAAAGATGTTGAAACATGGTTGCCTATGAAAGCTTATTCAGCGTGTTTAGGAGCAGGTCTTAATGTAAGTAATTAAAGCGCGCTCGCAAAGCGACATTAAAGTCTGACCTTTCTAATTAATTTAGATCTTTGTTCTTGTCCTTCCATGTTCACACCTTGCTTTAGTACGAACCATTTTTAGAGGCAGATGAATGAGTCTCAATAGTGAATTCTGTTATCAACAAACTGATTGAAAACTACTGAAACATCAAATAGAATAGCAAATGCAAGATAACCCACATTTGTGTGTTACATCAATAAGATAGGATTTTCACCCGTATTCCTTTCAAGAAATAATATCCAGGGTTTCGTAATCCCTTGTCGATGGCGAGCGCGAGCGTTGTTTCACGAGCTCCTCAAAGATAGTCATCAAACCCCCGTGGGCCCAGCAGGTCTAAAGCCTGTCGGGGCTGCGGGATTGTTCGAAAGAGTTGCCGCGACCCTGGTACATAAGGGACTTAAGAAGGAATATGATGGGCTTAACAAGGAACATGTTGAGTTTAGTCAGTAAGAATCTGACACTCTCGCTCCCCCCTCACGCTGCACACACAGCGGGAGGGGTCATTTGATGATTTCCCATAAAAAAAGGGTTTCGCAAACCGTCTCAATTATTTGTGTGTCACCATAATTTATCGCTAAGACATACGGGTTTAATAATGCAAGTCAGTAAGATCGTAAAGCAGAGTATTATCGAATGACCTCGTCTCAGGTCAGCTAGAGTTAACTGCTTGAAGTTATGGGTAAACCTTGGTGGGGCTATAAAATACGGTAGCCTTTTTACTGTTTTTTTAGATCAAATTAGGGATGATAGATTAAGGTTTTTGCGAGGTAAGCTAAATATTTTTTAAATATGTCAAAAATAGTTTATATTTCATTTATATTATCTAACCTGATCATTTCTGTAAAATTTCAAAATGATATCGTACTTTTACATCATTAGGTTTATGTGTTACTTACAAAGTTTTCAGTTTGTTTTTTTAACAGGTGTCCGCTAAGTACTATGAAAGTTATATTGTAAAAAGAATATACAATAAAGCACTAAAATAAAAAGTTTCTTCTGAATAAAAATAACCACGTACATATTCAGCAAATCGCATTTTAACACGATACTTCTTACATTGTTAAGAAAAATAAGTTAACAACACACTTAAAGATAATTTGCAGCAAAATAAAATGCTTTATCAAACGAAATCCATTATTTTTGCCCCAGACAAAAGAAGCACTTACAATGCTCGTTTACATTGAAAAACTAAATTCGAATAAAATCTTAACAAGTACTTAAGTTAACACTTAGCGTAATAATGCGATTGAAACTTAATTATCTGACTGGACCTTAATTATTATCAGATAAGGTGAGATTTATTTATAACAAAACCACGTAGTTTTATTTGCGAAATTATAAAAATAAAATTATATCAGAGGTTCTTTTTCCTGGAAAAGTTAAAGGGTTTACTGCTGTCATTTGAACATCTTTAGAAGGCAGAAGCCAGAAAATCGAGTATTTTGTTGCCCAGGTAAATGGCGAAAGTCAGACAGGCAGTCGTTCTATGTAAAACACTAGTATACTAAGAGATACCGCGGCCCTGGTAAAAGGCATACGACGGAACACGACGGTTTTTAGTCAGTAAGAGTCTGACACTCCCTCACCTCTGCTAGCCCACAGCGGGAGGGGTCATGTGATGATTTTTGACATCGTTAAAAAAAAAAGTTGCACCTGTAAAATACCCTACTAAACTATCCCAATCTAGCCGATCCCAACATAGATTGTAAAAGGCTAGGCAGATGATGCTTTTTAATGTCTTCATGAACAGTGGGCTTAATTTATTCAGAATATAGGCAGAACCGCGAGAGATATCTAGTATCGTGGAATATAGGGTTACATAGCTCCGTGAATTAATGAAGGTAATCTTCCATGGCGGGTGAAACATTGCGCGGTCCTACAGTGATGGAGATTTTTATACTCCTACGTTGTTTATTTTTAGGGTTATTTATTTTGTAATTGAATATAAAATTAGATAGTATATTACTCTGTTATTTACTGAATACTGTAGGTATTTCAATTTCATATTATTTGATGAGCGGAAAAAAGAACGCATGAGAAATTAGGCATGTATTGTAGGAAAATATAAGAAAAATGTATACCATTTTTGAGTTCTTTAGCTCCGTAATTAATAAAATGTTAATAAGGAGACAGATAATCTTACACCTCGGTCAAAGTCAGTCTCATGGTCAGTTTCAGACTACCTTTAACAGTTATTTTTTATAGAAAAATTATTACAAAACCGCGGCCAAAAGTACTCCGAAACCAAACATTAGATTCTTAACAACAATTTTTCACGAACCACAGAGTTACTCATTACATTATCTCAGTTCAAGCGATATCTTTGATCATGTAACTGTAATTCCTCCGTGCAGTGCTCACGGCGAAATAATTGTTGCTTCCAGATGTTTATAGAAGACTGGCTTTTATATCAAAGCGATGTCAAAGACGATGTGATGTTTGTCATGAGTCTACGGTGTATTCAGGTGGATGGTTTTAAAATAACGGAGTACAAAATGTATTAGAAGCAATTATGTGAGAATGCGGTAAGGAATTAAGTCGGTATCTTTTTATTATTTTATCTAACTACAGTATTTGGGTGTGAAATAGGAATAATACAAAATGAACCCAAATAATTAAAAAATATATCAAAATACTTAGGTATTTTACGAACCCTACTTATGTATAAATGAATATATTTATTATGAACGACTGTTAAGGACGCTGAGAAATAAGTACTTAAGTACCAAATTCTCCGAGTGTTAATACTACTATTTGGTTTTCTACTATCCTTATAATTACGAGTACCCATTATAACAATAAACATGATACCTAGCCAACACAATCTCTGAATAAATCTATTTCCATACAGATAATTGAATTCACATCGTGAATATCGACCGGTGGTGGTGTGTGATGCATCTCAATTTCAAAGGCTCTACTCCATCACAAGTAAATTCCAGTCGTGTCGTCTGTCGGCTGCTGTATGCATATACAATGTAGCCTGTAGCACTTGGCTATGATTACCTGTAGTATGAAATAAACTGGTGACTGAAAAATAGGAGCTCAATTTAGGAGTAATTGATGAAGTTTTCTAGCTTGTATCTCCATATTTACTCAATATAATGAAATATACAATGCTTCATTGTAAAGTCCTTTTAGTTCAGAAGCAAAAATGCAATCATGATGAAAGCCTATAAAGATCAACGAGGAAAGAGATCAACTCATTGATACACTCGTATGATTAAGGGTAACCCTTTTACACACGTATAAAAACAAACGTTTTAAATTAAAATTAGAAACCACCCTACAAACCTTACTCTTTGATTCGAAATTTGATTAATACGCTCAAAACCTGTTACCATCGGACACAAACCACCATGTTAAGTAGCCATATATAAATCTACAACCAGCATTACAGCAAGCCACAATGTTGCAAGACTTTGTAGCTAGAAATGTAATACGAATAGAACACCAGCACATTGCAGACAAACAGTCGGCCGACAGTTTACCTGATGGTTGGCAATTACAAGAAAAATAAGTACACAAGTATTTTAATACAATCACAACACAGAGCGGTTATGTACAAAGGCGAGCTCAACCCGGAGTTGGTTGGGAAGAGTAAGTTATAAGTGCACAACAATAATAAGTTAACAAATATGAACCAAAACTACATAATACATGATATATACATAGTACATTAATATAGTATATAAGTACATTAATTAGTAAAATACCTGATCTTTGTAATGTGCGTTCTACCATTCTACTTCATACTGATTTATGAGCCCAAACCATCTATCGGCCTACTAAAAGTATGCAGTGAGTGTGACCTACAGGGCTGAAGTAGTGAGTATGCGGGATGCGGAGTGTGTTAGCTAAGGAGTGAGCTCTGCTTGGAAGCTAGGATCACAATGTAATGTTGTTAGTACACACACGAAAACTAGTATTAACTAGTATTTGTTCAGATTTAATGTGGTTCCTAATGTATGCTGAGTTTTATTTAACTTAAAATGTAACCACTTTCATGTTACTACATTGTGAAGACTGGTCGTAATTCGATTTAGTGTTAATTTAATCAAATTAATTATTTAAAAGCAACAGGCTTCGTTAATTTTTACTTTGCACAAACTGTAGAATGATTTATTTGTACTGAAAAAGGAATTCATTTAAAATGATCATGAAGGGTTATGTGAAACGTGACTTATCTTGGCTTTCCATTCCATGATGCTTCCTAGCCTTGTTAGAGGTTCTTCAAAATAAATTACCTACTTTAGTTCCCGTTTGAATAATCTATAATACAAGACTGAGATATAATCAAAAAAGTATTTCCTGAACTTTGAAAACCGTAAAGGATGTGGACATCCTCAAATAACACGCTACTGAAAAATTGCATATTTATTCCACATATCCTCTTAAAAAAAGCACGTTAGGGATTTTTTCAGACACCATATTCGTTATGCAATCTCACATGACAATTCAAGAAGTTGCATACAATTCCCAGTGCAGTTCAAGATGCTGCCTGAAGTCTAGCAATTTCAGGAAACTAGGCTATGCGTCAATCACAATCAGTACCGAATGTCTTTGTCACATGTCGTTTTAAATCTTTTCAGTTTCAAGATAGTGCAAGTTTAAGCCCGTTGCAATGACATTTTAACATTCCTAATACATCAGTCAGTTTGCAGAAATTCCTTCTTCTTAGGAACAAGACTGATTGACAGAGCTTCCAGCTTATATCTACTCGTAGAGGTACGCTTTGAATGCCAGCTGTCGACTGCAACTGCTGACTGCATATGCCGCGACTGGAGTAAATTTGCCACAGCTGCACTACTTGTTTGTATGTATTTATATGAAACCGTTTTGGATCGAAACGGCAGCAGCACGTGCAGTCGCCCTAAGATATCAATTGTTTTCAAGCAGTCACTCGCGGTTGACAGTCGACAGCTAGAATTTAAAACGTATCTTAACAAAGATAGTAAACGTGTAACTATTAAAAAAGAATAAAGGAAACATACCACCTATTTAAAAAATATAGATTCAAATAAAATAACCATTCAATGAAGCCCATACAAAACCCCAAATAGTCCTTGACTCTTGACATTTTCTTTCGCAAGTTTCATAAGATAACAGTACAATAACTATTCGCATCCATTTTGTGCGTGATAACTCATTATCTCCCTGTTATCTATCATTGTAGGCGTGGGATTAACTTATTCAACCGAAACCCAACATAGACGTCACTAAGGAGTATTGTGCAGAAGTTTCACTCCGTCAAAACTTACTCTGTTCTGCAGTTTTAGATATAAACTTTGTGTAGTTGGATACAAAGTTGTGTATGTCGATGTATTTCTCCGGTTTGAGTACGGGCTCCGTGCCAAATATCAAAAACATTTTTGACCTATTTACATACACGGGAAAAGGTAGAAGACATACATTTTATAACATTGACATTTTATAAGAAATTGACTCTCAATCAGTTCCTTATAAATTTTACAGCTAAATTAAATCACACTATAATATTGCGGTTACATACGTATACAGAAACTTTATATCATCTCATCCCATCATGCTCTGATAAAAGCTAGCAGATGATGGAGGAGTATCCCAAGACACTCATTTTACAATTATTTCAGTATTACGATGATTTCATCCCAAGCAATAAACCGACCCGTAGTTTCTGATATTTGATTCTGGTTTTATCTGTTGTGCAAAGGCATACTATCAAATATTTAGCGAATGACATAAAACCATTAATCAGGGGCCGCTGATGCGCACATTATCGTTTAGTTAATTAACATCGCCCTGTATGATAGGGAGGCATAGGTTGGTATGAATTCATTACGTAATGAAGAACAATAGAAATGCGACTAGACGATCACAATGACAGCGAGTAACATTCTATTGTGAGGAAAAATATGATGACTTTGTTAGTGATGCTATTTAGTGACGCAGTCAGTCACTAATAGTAATAATGTTGTAAGGGGGCTCCCTTACATAAGTATTGTCGATGCAAATGTAGTGCAAATTGTCACTTAAATGTGGAATGTCAGTATGGAATGCAAAATGATGTCACTGAATGCCCGACGGGATGAATCTAAATAAAAATGCAAGTTGTCCGATTCAAACCACGTCTAATTGAACACTAAAATATAAAAAAAATACGATACATAATTTGCATCGAAGAATGCAATATGTTAGTGTCAATGCACTGCCAAATGTAGGTTGCGTCCAAAGTGCAAATGCACGAACCTACTAGCTAACTTATTTATTGCAATAAGTGTATTTTTAAAATTCATGTACGTGCACCGTACATATTGCCACACACAGAAAAAGAATACTTAAATAAACAATAAGAATAACAAACAATAACAAATAAGAATGTAAAAGAAAAGAAATGTAGAATGGTTAAGTAAAGACTAATGTAAATAGAATTGAACTATGACTACTATGCAGAATTATATTTAAAGTCTATAAATATAATATCACTATAATAATAAATTAGCACACGTCACTATGAATTTCAGTGTCAAATTTCACTTCACTTGAGGTAGGGTTAGCACACGACATTTTTGGGTCCCGATTGTCGATCTCGCAGTTTCTGTCCTCGATGTCATGATTTTCCTTTCGTCTGCTTCTGCTTCTTGCGTCTTGCGGACCCGCCACTTGTCTTTGGGTGGCCATCTTTCGCCAAAGGAACAGCGATGTTACAAACAGTGCAATGCTAATCGTAACAACCACATAGATTGCGACGTAATGATGAACGTCGTGAGAGGATAAAATGTCTAGCTTAGACTGTTCTTCTATCGAACGTAGTTGCGTGTCAATCTTCTTGAATCTCTCTTCATGCGTTTCAATATACAACGATGAGTTACGAATCGAAGTATTGATTATGTTGTTAATTGGAGAGATAGTGGGCGCGAGTATCGCATATGGTTCATTCACTAAAATTTTGCTTGTATGTTCCATATATGCATGCAATGTGAATGAATCGCCTTGCAAGGTGCATCCTTGTGTCAGCGTTATCAAACCCGAGTGACGTAATGTCTCCGATGTCATTTGAGTGCCGCACACTAATTGTACTTCGCACGTGCCACAACAATAATAGAACCAGGTGTTTTGTTTATGTAATTTGACCCATTTGTCAGCGCATATTTTTATTTCCGTGTGGCAATAAACGCTGTGTTCTTCATTATCCCGAATCAGCTGTACGTCGCAGATAGATTTGTGACGATCACCGGTGTTGTAAATAGGGTGGTTTAGTTTGCACAGGAGAGATTGGTCATGTAATTTCGGGCATTCATTGATGTCAGACTGGTCTAGGGGTATAAATGAGTATTGGTTGGCATTAAATGCTATTAATGCAGAGTTGGGAATAACATACATTACCCGATTTATGTCAATACGTTGAGGAATGCTAATAAGTCTGTTAAGTTCGTATAGGGCATCACTCAAGATCGGGACCTTTATTTCCATCAACAGGTAATGCTGTGTTATGCGTGCGTGAATTCTGAACAGCTTGTAGATGTCTCGAATGTCATTACGGACTTCAGGTAGTGTAGAGTCACGAGGTAGTAGTCGAGCTATTCTATTTAGTTCGCTTTGCATTTGGGTTGGTGATAATAGATGTACGTCCATATGTCCTTGATACATATTTGTCAAGGTATTGATGAGTGATTCTTGAATATCTTTTAAGTTTTGGGCCATTCTTTCTGCAGCTATCGCCGATGTAATAATGTAGAATGCATGTGAAGTCTCAAGTTTATCTTTGAGCGTCTTGTTCTCTAGGGACGTGAGGTGATCGTTGATTAACGTGAACTGCTTCACCATTGTTGCTTCGTTACGCTGTACAATGTTGTTTTCGGTTTCCAAAACACTTGTCTGGTTTTTAAGCAATTGCAATAAATGATTTTCATTGTGTTGGATTGTGTTGATATCCTGTTCGTATTGGTCGGCAAAGCGTTGATCTAACACTCCAAATAGCGAATTTGCAACATATCCTACTCCGTCGACCAATCCTCTTTTGAACCTGTGTTGAATTATCCGCTGGGACCTCAGTAATTCGTTATAATAATTCAGTTCACTCGTGCTTTGTTCAAGTTGGTTAACTAGAACATGGAATTGCATCATCCAATCTTCACAACGAGCTTGCTTTATATGAGCTACGAATTCTTGCAAGGTGTCCACATTGCGCCAATAATTTGTCATGTTGTAATAGAATACCAGTTTCCATTCATCTCTAATTTCTTGCAGATCTGCTATCTTGTCAAAGTAAAGTGTTTGATTTTTTGTCAGTTGAGTAAGTGTGATATCTTGTTGGACAGTAGGTGTTATCAAAATTGTAACTAGCATCAGCATATAACATACTAAGCTGTTCCAGGTAAGTCCTTTGCCGCGGTTTCGTCTGGTTTTGGGTAGTCTGTCAGTGTCAGGGTTGTGTTGTTCGTCATCCTCCACTAGGGGGACCAGTTTTGTAATAGGTCGTTTAATTTCGCCTTTTGCCGTTTGTAATGTCACAACTCTAGTGTGGCCGTCCTTCCCAGGGTGTAACTCCGCTACACGACCCAGTGCCCATTTTCCTACAGGTAATTTTTCATCTTTGATGCATACAATGTCATTTTTCTTTATGTCAGTATTCTGTCGTTTCCACTTTTGTCTTACTTGTAGTTGTTGAAGGTACTCTTGCGACCACTTCTTCCAGAAATCCTTGCTAAGTTGTTGTACCATTTGCCATCTCGTGTTTAAACGGTAGGTTTTGTCAGTGTCGGGTTCTGGAATTGTCATGAGTGATGTACCGGTTAGAAAATGTCCAGGAGTCAAACAGTTGATATCTTCGACGTTCTCTGAAACGGTACACAGTGGTCGCGAGTTCAAGCAAGCTTCTATCTGACACAGTAAGGTGGTAAATTCTTCGTATGTCAGACGTTGATCTCCAATGACCCGTTTGAGATGATATTTCATGCTCTTCACCGCTGCTTCCCACAGTCCGCCTGCGCTAGGCCATATCGGGGCATTGAAGTGCCATTGAACTCCCATTTCTGATATTTTGCCTAAGAAGAAGTTGTCAATGTTTTGTATAATGCATTTGTATTGTTGGCGTAGGATTCGATTTGCACCCACAAAGTTCGTGCCGTTGTCGCTGTACATGTCCCGTGGCGTACCTCTACGTGCACAAAACCGTTTGAAAGCCGATAAGAATGCTGTACTGGAGAGTTCTGATACCAGTTCTAGATGAATGGCTTTCGTTGCTAGACAAACAAATACTGCAACGTATGCTAGCAATGTTCTGACGCTTCGGCCTTTGCTTGCCTTAATTTCGATGTGTCCAGTAAAATCGACACCCGTATGTGTAAAAGGGCGAGATACTGTCACTCTCGGCTCCGGTAGATCAGCCATAATCTGATTCGGTTGTTTAGCCTTAAATCGGCGACATGTTACGCATTTATGTAAGACCCTTTTGACGGCGCGATGTCCTCCTACGATCCAAACTCTTTGTCGTAGATGTGTCAAGGTTAACTTAGGACCTCCGTGCAATGTTCTTCTGTGAGCTTGCCAAATTAATAACTCCGTCAGTTTATGGTTATGTGGTATTAGAATTGGATGTTTAGTGTCTTCGGGTAAGTGTGAGTTACTCAACCTTCCACCTACTCGGAGAATGTCATGTTTGTCAAGATATGGATTTAAACTTAAAATATTACTTTTTGTGCTCACACTTTTGTTTTCCCTCAATTTCATAATCTCGTCATGGAAGGCATGCAATTGAATATGTTTCATTATCAGGTTTTCGGCGTTTTGTAGTTCTGTCGATGTCAAGTAAGCGGTAGTATGACGAGTGTCAGGTTTCGAACAGCTGTTTATGAAACGTTTCATCCAGGCAATGACTCTTGTAATATGACTCAAATCGCTGTGTCTGTCTAATAACTCTATTACGGTTGTAGACGGCTCACATTTCACAACATACGTTTGCATTTGTTTTTGTTTTGACTCGCATGTTGTCGGTGTAATTGCAATTTTGTCAAAAGTATCTTCATTGTAATTTTTCATCCAGTAGGGACCTTGCCACCACAAAGAATGTTGCAATAGTTGGGAACAACTGATTCCGCGTGATGCACAATCTGCAGCATTTTCCTCGGACTTGACATAGCTCCAGTGCTGTTTTGGAATCACGTCATGCACTTGCTGTACTCTGTTGCTGACGAACGACTTCCATTTTGCGACGTCCCCGTGCAGCCAACCTAGTACAATCATGGAGTCTGTCCAGGCATATGTATTTTTGTGTACGTTGTTCCATTTAAAGGCCATCAAGACTTTTTTCATAAGTCGAGATAGTAGTAGCGCTCCACATAATTCGAGTCGCGGTAGAGTCAATTTTTTGTTGATAGGCGATAATCTCGATTTTGCAGCGATGAGTCTAGTCACAGGCTCGTCTTTGTCATTTGTTGTCACCAAGTATATAGCGCATGCGTAGGCCTTTTCGGACGCATCGCAGAACCCATGTACTTGGAACGATTTTGTTGTATCTCCCAGCCACCTTGGTATTTGATATTCGGTAATGTTGTGTAAATCGCTCGTAAACTGCTTCCATTCTTCTTGTACGCTGTCAGGTAAAGTTTCATCCCATTCGCATCCCGATAACCAGACGCTTTGAAATAGCAGCTTTGCTTTTACTGTGAAAGGCGTCAGCCAGCCCAGTGGATCGAAAATTTTTGAGATTTCAGATAGTAGCTTTCTTTTTGTTACTCGTTTGTTGTTGTCAGGTTGTATTTTGTTTGTAAATGAAAATGTGTCCGTTGTAGGATTCCACTGGACCCCCAAAGCCTTTGTCATTCCATCGTTTGTAAAATGCATTGTCGTTTGATTAAGATCTGAAGAAGATAAGCTTTCAATCAGCGTCTGGACATTGCTTGACCACTTCCGTAGTGTAAATCCCGCTCCACTCAGCATGTCAATGAGTTGCTTTTGCAGTTCTTGTGCTCGTTCGATGGAGTTGCTGCCACTTAGGACGTCGTCAACGAACATCTCATTAGTAATGACATCCGCTGCTAATGGATATCTTTGTGCATCATCGTCTGCAAGCTGTTTCAGCGTTCGAAGAGCTAGAAATGGTGCTGCCTTGGTGCCATAAGTCACTGTGCATAATTGGAACTCCTTTAAAGGGTCCTGATTGGAGTCCCTCCACAGGATCTTTTGCAGGTGTTGGTCTTCTTCCTGGACACTGATCATGCGGTACATCTTCTCACAATCTGCAGTAAATACGTACTTGTATAGTCGCCACCCTAATAATAGGGTCAATAGATCTTGATGAAGCTTAGGGCCACACTCCATCAAGTCATTCAGGCTGTATCCTGTGTCAGTTTTTTGAGAGGCGTTAAAAACCACCCTCAATTTTGTTGTCACTGAGTCCAGTTTTAGGACTCCATGATGCGGTAAATAGCATTCCGTGTTGCAGCTCGGTCTGCTCTCTTTCATATGTCCCATTTCTAGGTACTCCTTCATAAATTTGATGTAACTATCTGATAGTTTGTCATCTCTGCCTAATCTCCTTTCTAATTGCATAAACTGTGCTACAGCTCGTGGCTTTGAATTGCCCAGTAACTGATTAAAATTAGGCTTCATTGGCAACCGAACCGTATATCTACCATCACTTAACCGCTTGGTAGTTGCAGTGTAGAACTCCTCACAATAGCGTTCCTCTGACGTCATAGAATTGTATGCATCTCCATTGATGTCTTCCACTTCCCAGTATTTTGACAGGTCGCTCACTTCATTAACTACGACGTTGCAATTAAATGTTTTTGTGACGTTGCCAGACAATATCCATCCCAACCGAGTTTGTTGCGCCATGGGTTCATTAGCTTCCCCTTTGACCAAGCCATTCATAAGTATTTCGGAGAATACGTGTGCATCCAGAAGTATGTCAATAGGCCTAGATAAGTTGTAATCTGGGTCGGCTAGTGTGATGTCTGTCACATGAGCCCAAGGTTTCTTAACAAATGTGACGTTAGGTAGGTTGTTTACTACTCGTGTCATGATTAACGCTTCCGTTGTAAACTGAAAGTCGGTATATAGGGATTTGCATGACAGACGGACCTTTCCTTTGCTCCTGTTGGATAACGTACCGATGCCGCTTATGTTTGCACTCATCTGTTGACGCTTTATGCCCAATCTTTGAGCTGCATTCTCCGTTATCAAAGTAATTTGTGAGCCCTGATCCACTAGAGCCCTTAGTGTAACGTAGTCACCCTCAGCTGTGGCTACTTGCAATAATGCTGTCGGCAGTAATATTTCGTCATCATTATTTGATGCGAAGTTGTTTTGCAGATTCTTATTTGACCTCGTTGAAGTCGATGTCGACGGTTTCGGTGCTGTTTGTGTTGCTAAGGGCGTTTGCGCTGACTTCACAATATCACTGTGCAGAAGTGTGTTATGTTGTTCGTTGCAATCTCTGCATCTTTTCTGTGATGCACAGTAACCCTTAGTATGCACATACAAACAATTTTTGCATATTTTATTGTTTTCTATAAATGCCATTTTTTCCGGACTCAGCATATCAGCGAATTTAGAACATTGAAATAATGCATGATTCGTATTGCACAATGGACAAATAATCTTGCTGAATTGTCCAGCGTTTGACAAATGGAAATTTCGAGAGTAGTTCGCTGAACTTTTATTGGGTTGTGACTTGGAATTTCTTACGAACGAATGTGGCGTCTTAAAATATGGTTTTGATGCAGGTTTATCGACGTTTTCTGGCTTTTTCCTGTGCAGTGGTTCCAATGCCATAAACTTATTTTCGACGAAATCCATGAAATGATTGTATGTCGGTATCTCGCGCGGATCCGACCTGGATTGCATGTACTCCGAATACGTTTCGGAGTCTAATTTCTCGCATAACACGTAAACTAGCATTGGATCCCATGAGCTTGTATCCACGCCCAAATTATGTATAGCGTTTATGGTTTCATTGGTAGTGTCATATAACCGCTTGAGGTCGAACGCCGATTGTTTTTGCAAATTAGGTTGACGCATAAATGCCTGGAAATTTTTTGTAAACAACAGGAACTTATTATTGTATCTATGGTTCAAAATTTCCCAACACGTGTCATAATTTTCGGGTGCTATGTGTAAATGCTGCACGAGCTTTTCCGCTTCACCGCGAAGTCTACCCTTTAGATGCTGCATTTTTTGGGTTTTTGCAATGGTAGGATTATTATGAATCGCTTCTACGTAAAGATCCATAAAAGTAGGCCATAAAGCATAGTTGCCGTTAAAGATAGGAATGTCAATTTTTGGCAATGTTTGCTGTTGATGTAGGGAAGTGTTTAATTTCGTATTCAGCGCCCGTTTTATGTTTATGAACGCATTTTCATGTCGGCAGAACTCGTCGTAATAGTCCTGTGAATTACCCTCTAATATGCCATCAATTCGTAAATGCAGTTTGTCAATCGCAGACCACCGCAACTCTACAGTCTTAAGCATATCCTCAATTTCCCATTTTTCCTTAACCTCGTTTAGGTTTCGATTTACTAACCTAGTGAATGCACGGAAGTTAGCTTGTTGCAACTGCTGTAACTCGAGTAGCTTATCCTCTGCCTCTTCATATGTCTCGAACAGGGTATTGTCGAACTCAATGTTCAACTTACCACGGCCGGTGTTACTCGGTCCAGCAAGAGTCTTCATCTCGAACGCTGCAATTTCCTGCCGCGTTCCATGGTACCAGCCCTTCATGACCTCATAAATGCTACCGGTGAAATATTGATGATCTTTCACCTCTGCTGCACTCAACTCACGGTTCTTTTCTTCACACTCCGCCCATAGTACATCTAACCTGTCAAGCCTTTTACGAATGTAATCGCTGGTCTTCCTGCTCACTGAATCCTTCTTAAAATTAGAATGGATTCTCTTAATTTCCTCGAGGATCTCCGCTTGACGCACGATTAAACCCTCCATTGCAAAGCCGTAAGAGAAATAATGAACGATCTTACTTGAAATTCAGGAACTTTCCCTGTATGCAAATGCAGTGCAGTGCGACGCTCTGGACCCTGGACCGCTGTTTCTTCCCCGAATGCTCCTGCACGGCAACACACGTGGCACGGTATGACGCGACACGACCCAGATCCCGCGCGGCGACTTATCGAACAACGTATCGGACTGTATCGTACTTGCAATAGTTACGAAGGACCAAAATACTATGTAAGGGGGCTCCCTTACATAAGTATTGTCGATGCAAATGTAGTGCAAATTGTCACTTAAATGTGGAATGTCAGTATGGAATGCAAAATGATGTCACTGAATGCCCGACGGGATGAATCTAAATAAAAATGCAAGTTGTCCGATTCAAACCACGTCTAATTGAACACTAAAATATAAAAAAAATACGATACATAATTTGCATCGAAGAATGCAATATGTTAGTGTCAATGCACTGCCAAATGTAGGTTGCGTCCAAAGTGCAAATGCACGAACCTACTAGCTAACTTATTTATTGCAATAAGTGTATTTTTAAAATTCATGTACGTGCACCGTACAAATGTTATCCAGGCCATTTTTCAATGAGACCACCAAGCTGCACTAGACGTATTATAGTGCAGGTGCACTCTCTATTTCCTCACTCTCATAGTCCTCCGGGACGTCAATCCGAATTGACAGGACCGATAGCTTAGTATGCTCAACGATAACTAAGATAATAATAGGAAGACCAAGGTAAAGAAGACCACTATAATAATAATAACGTTTCAAAATGACACATAAAAGAAACATATGATTTTTACAAAACGTCCAACTGCTTTTCAAGGCCTTAGCAAGGCACTCTTTTCCTTTTTCATTTGACTTCAAAGACCAGCTCGTTTGCTGTAAAATCAACTAGTTACAGGCACGCCTGCTGCTAGAAAACTAATGTTTGCCTCCAATTTAACCGATGAATGATCACGTAAAACGAATGCAGTTGCTGCTCTCGATTTCATAGGCGTCGTTTGTCGCTTTACCTAGTGAAATAGTGTGTTTGTTATACCTATGTATATGTAATGAGAGTTGTATGTATTATTGTAGGTATGGGTAATTTTAGTTATGATGGTATCTGTTTAAAATTATGTAAAACGGGGTATGTAATTTTTGGTTATGTAGTAATCAGGTTTTGGAATTTATAAAACTCAGCATTGTTTTCCTTTTCTACGACAACTGTGGCAAACTGGTCTAATTGACAATAACTTATAACTACTGTACTTTACATTGTTCAAGGTAAGTAAGTAGTTGTAGAAGGTAAGTAGTTTAATTAAACCCTGAGAATCGACCTAGGCAACTTTTTATTCGGCTATGTATAGGAAGTGACACCCTCATGACGCGAGCGAAACCTCGGGGAACACCTAGTACATTATATAAAACATTAGTTCAGTTGATAGTATTGACAATGATAATAAAAGGATAGAATAGTAGTGAAAGGTCACACTAGTGAGGTAACCTATTGTGTAATCTTATCAAACGAAAGGTCACTTCATCTATCAAACTAGTTTTCCCTGCAACTTCGTTCGCATGGAATAGTCGCTTTGATCAGACGTTTTTTGTTACTCAAGGCTTTACTAGCGCCCTTAGGACACTGTTTTGAATACTCTTTAGATTTATTTCCTAGCAAAACCAGGAGAGAATCAAACGTCAAAAAATGTATAATCGAAGTTGGAGTATAATAATACATACATATAAAACATATAATTTGTAAGTTATGTTAGTTTAAAATAGTTTGAAGCCAGACAGATAACGAACATAAACAACAATTAATGAAACTCTTGGGAGAAATAAAAAAAGGGACTGGTAATATAATTAATCAGCTTTCGTTATTTCTAAAATACCATTATTTTACAACTGAAAACTGGATATCTGAATATATTAATTTGACTAAGATTTTACTAATATTCATTGATCGAATTAATATAATTAATTAATTATGGGCATGAACGTGGAGGGATATATTGGAAGACGACGACCAAAAAACTATGGATGGATTGTGTGGAAGTCGATATGGCAAGAAAAATGTTACTTGTGCGATGACGGCAGACAGGTAGAAGAAAGAGTATGGAAGGAGAAAACATGTTGTGCCGACCTCATATAAAATTGGAATAAGAGCAGGTAGATAATGATAGAATTAATACACGAGTTGATATATTGCTGGTACTGCATACAATGCCACGTAACCTTCATGATTCACGTTGAGAATTTACCGACTGACCCGGATTCATCGGTCTCGAGTGTAGTGTAAAATGTTCGGTGATACGTACTATGAATATTAATAAACGGATCAATAGGAAACTATCATGATCTTGTTTGTTTACTAATAAGCCTGCATGTTGTGGTAACTGAGTGCATGCTATTTCATTATGTGGGAAACAATATGACCCATTTCCCTTCGTTCCACACGAATCCATGTGTGTGTTCCATAAAAATATTTCCTTCTTGAGTCTCTAGACTCTAGACTATCTGTGTCCTTAAGATTGGTCCAGTAGCTCTGGCGTGAGAGAGGTGCCAAAGTAACTATGTAACTCTATACGACCATATGTCCCGGTGTCACGCCAAAACTACTAAAACAAATTAAGTGCACAGATATTTCAGAGCCTCAGAAAGGGTTAAGGCCACTTTTTATCTATATGTTTGAAGAAGTTTGAAAACGAGGGCACTTTTCCCGCATGGGCAAACATGAATGACCGGGATAAAAAGTAGCCTAAGCAGGAAGATATTCCCTAGTTTCGAGGGCAGTTCCCGTAAACTTATTCCCGGTAGTTACCGGGAACAACTAGTAGTAACATAAACACAACACAAACTTCATCGCAAACTATCCATTCCTGCCTACAAATATTTGCCGACACATTCCCTAACTATTGCAATTTAACTTGCATAAATCAATATAGTTAACTTGTAGAAGCCGAGTTTAGCTGACTCCATACTTAGTTACAAGTTACTCGTATCCAAGGAGGAAGGAAAGATAGCGGAGATGCCATAAGGAAGGTAGGTCAGGTGCCTTCTTGTAGGTCACGGTAACATACGACAGGCGTTATCGGAGCAATGAGTTACTAGAACTGACGAGGCGTTCGAATTCCTAGTCAAATCAAATCCAATCTGTTAAATATTAGTCTTGATTGATTGGCGATTTTATTTTGAAAAATATGAGCGGCTTCTAACCTCGTCCCCCGAACACCCGCATTTTGGCGCGCTACTTTCCTAGAAGATTTTGCGTTATGACATCTCCACTAGTCATTTTATTCTCCATGGTTACAAGTTACACACATCTGCTTCGAACAAAAACTTAGCAGGCGTTTTACTTAGTTCCAACTTATAATACGTTACTGATGACATGGCAAATGTGTCAACTAAGTTATGTTTGTTATGCTGAGTAAGTTATTCTGTTGGTTTGTGTATTTGTTTGTTATATATTGTTTTTATTTTTAGGTAGATTGAAGTCTGGAATTGATTGCCTATATCTATACTAAAATTTTTGTGAGTAAAGATTTGATTTTTTGTTTGACATGATTAGGCTCCGGCACTACTTGATCGATTTGGAAAATTCTTTCACTATTTGGAAGCTACAATATCCTCGGTGAACATGGGCTATATTTTATCCGGGTACAGGAGTAAGTTCTCCCAGTAAGCGAGTGAAACCACAAGAAAACAGCAAGTTTTTAATAAAGCTTTATTTTAATTTAATCTGCATACCTATTTGGAATCAGCAATTTAAAAATGAATAAACAATCCGATGAAAACACTGAATTTAATTTAATTTTGATTGCAGTAATAGAATAAACGAATAACTGAAAGTAACGTTTGTACAAATAAAAATAAACAAAACAGCTATAATAAAGCGATATTCAAAAAGCATTCTCGAACAATCATAAGCGTATTTTGAAAACAAATGAGTTTTTATCTCGCGTAGGTAAATGAAAAATAAATTCAGGTATAAAACTATTTTGAAATTCAAAGAAGAAAAAAACAATTATGACGTTTGAGTGTATACGTAAAACTTAGGATCGTTATACACTGCGACACAAAAACGCGTACTGTATTGTGGAGTCGACAATGATGTGTAAGAAAGCTTGGCTATATTCTTATTTATTTTACTCTAAGGAAAAACATGCATCAGTAGGGATGTATGATGTGCCAACGTTATTAAATAAATTAACAGTTAAACATATACTAATCTTTATTAACATTTAGAAGCTAAAGCTTTGTTCATTTAAGTGAACTCTCTAATGACAGATGAAACGATTTGAAAAATTCTTTCAGCGTTAGAAAGCCCATTTATTGAGGAAGGCTTTTTAAAATATTGCTTTATTTGTTATTAGTTAGTTCCACGAGATGCAGATGAAGGACGAAGTTATGTTTAAATTATATTGACCGTTTTCTATTTCACATATTCAAACAATGATAAATCACATTTATATTTCAGAAAAAAGTGACAGTGTACAGTAGACCGCACATCAGTGGTAACTGTCATGCACCTTAACTCAATAGTAATAAGTACGATTTTCCTATAAAACTGTTACCACTGACCTGAAGTTGACTGTACAACTTCCCTAAAACTAAGTGGAAATTCCAGCTTTTCATACATTTTATTTTACCAGTTATACCAACATTGTTGGTAGTTTTCAAATGTAAAAATGTTGACCTCACTACAACAAGGATAGAGCGGTAATTCTGTGCGGTAAGCTAATTTGAATTTATTGTTACGCAGAAAATGTTTGTTGTAGAACTCCATATTTTATATTTGCTTTAGTTTGTTTTATTTGTAATTTTTATATTGTTGTTTTAACGGATTACTGTATTGTGGGTTTTATTATTGTAATTCTATATTTAAATGTGGTATACCTATTTGGTGTTGGTGACCAAACAAAGATAATATTATTTACTTTATATCATTACCAGCATACGCCCACAGTTTCAACCGTATCCTGTGGGATGGGTAGCCGAACAAACATTTAAATGTTATTGACTTTATAGTATAGCTTCTGCCAGCGGTTTCACCTGCTTCCCGTAGGAACTACTTCGCAGACCCGGATAAAAAAGTAGTCTATGGCCTTCCTGGCTAAGTAGACTAAGTATTTAACACTAAAATATATTTTTATACAGGCCTCTTCCTACACGGAGAAGGATTAATCATTCATCACCACGCATGCTCAATGAGGGCAGGTGATTTCAGACTTCATAGTTCATGTGTCCCCGAGATCTTTTCCTTCACAGCCATAGTGCGAAAAAAAACACATATTTCAAAATCAAATCACCTTTATTGTCAGGCATCAAAGGCCCATAGATAAATACCTTAAAACTAGCATACATATGTTATACAAAATTGTTAGTAAAAAAAACTTAAAACTATGTTAGTAGCACTTCACTTATGCACTATGACACTGTGCTATTATATGATATTTACTTGATCCTCTTTTTTAAGATTATAAATCCAGCAATGTCGTAAATCAACAATAAAATTCTCACAACATTCAAAGAAAAATGCAAGTTATCTAACAAAACAATAGAATAAACACAAGCCACAGAGTCTAGAGAGGAGCACCGCCCACAGAGTGCGTCATCTCTCGATTATGATGCGTTATTGAAACGCCTGCGTCACGACTCCCGGGAGACAGTGCTTTGTAAGATGGTTTGAAGAAAATCACTTAGTTTGTATACTTAGATGTTTTATTTCAAGAAAGTTGTGTAAAAGTAGATGCAGATAGTCTACGTATGTGTAAATTTGGGGGAGCTCAGTAGTATTTTTGCAGTATAGATGTTTTATTTCAAGAAATCGGGTGAGACTAACTTGTGTTTGTATATGAAAATGCACATTGTCTGTATAGGACAGCTCATTAGAGGTGAGAGATGTTAAGTCATAATTGTAAAAAGAAAATGTGCATTTACACATACACTTTTGACTAACCTGCTTTCGTGAAATAAAACAACCTATTAAGATAAACGGGTTCGTTCGACTAAGTTACGCTATAATATAATTCACGCTATAATTTTGTCGCTATGGAATGTCGTTTGAGTTGCTATGGAAGTTTTCAGTAATAGTTAGTCTTACTCACTTCTCATTCATGAATGCATTTAAAAATGGTCGACAACTTTCTAGGTGAGTAAACAATTCAACCTAATTTCAAGACTGCTATTTAAAGAAACAAAAGAGTCATAACAAAAAATCATTGACCATTATTTTCCTTACCTTGATGGAGTATCAAAACATTTTAGTAGGTAATCCGTCTTAATAACAGCCTATTATGGTTGTAATAACTGTTTGAATGGGCTCACAACAAACTTATTCTATTGTGCTGAAAGTTAACAGCTTACTAAGCCTTTTATCGCCAAAGGGGTAAAGAGGTAATCTCGTCTCGAGGCTGAAAACCGCGGGAAACTATTTTAAATTTCGAATGACTTTTTGTCTGGTGTGTGTAACTTTTTCGCTTCTATGAAGGTTGTATATGTAAATAAAATTAGTGTCTACAAATCATTTTTTATCAGATAGGTATACCAGCTTATATCGTAATAAAACATACGCAAAAATACGCCATCTGTTTATCTGCGGCCATTTACCCTAAATAAACAAACACAATTCTTTCCCCAAACAAATAATACTAAAAATATCCTTTTACGCAAAACCAGCATGACATATGACGTCACAAGATACGACAGATATGACAAATATTTATACGCCATTCAAGGGTTAACACATCGCTGAAGGGTTGTCATAACTCGAGTAAAAATAACGACTGAAGGGATTGGAGCCCTTTTAATTGAGTCCTTAGAATTTAACGATGCTTGGTGCCCTTTGTTATACTGGACACGCTTGACCCTTTAGGTTACAATCATGGAGAAAATAACTACTGAAGGTGGCATAACGGAAAATCTCCTAAGAAAGCGCGCCAAAATACGCGGTATGCGGGGGACAAGGTACGTTACCGTCTTAGGCCTTATACGCTTTCCATGGACCCGCGCATTTTTTGTAATACCCACAATTGTTGACAGATATCTTACCAGAACCCCTAGATAATTCACTCGTAGCTAATCGTTTCAGTCATGCCCACCCAAAGACTATAAAACCACTTGACTGCGCATACAGTGCCCCGACGCTCGCCAAAAGTTAGTGATTTTGCGCGTACTATAAGGCTACGATCAGTACGATCCTTTAGTAGCGACCTTGAACTGACCAATAGTAGCCGCGGATTATGTCGCCCCCCCTGCCCGCAGCGGTGAGTCGTGTTCTTAGAAGAAATTGGCGAGTGCGCTCTCTAGTGGTTATTTACTTTATGTGCCCACCATACGTATTTGACCTATATGAAGGCGCCTAGCCTATCTGCATTATAGCATCTCTGCTCATTTTTCCTTACTCCGTGGTTACACTGGACACGCTTGACCCTTTAGGTTTCCATCAAATTGGAAGTGTTTAATATAAATCTCGGGTGTTAAGGGTTGTTAGTGCTTTTGTGTTAGGACAAGGTCGAGGTAATTGGTTCATACCTTTGTATGTGAGTTTTTAATAGTTCAATTTCTACGAGTTGAGTGGAGACATATTTTTGAGGAAAGACAGTATAACAATGATACACTTTTTTTAATCAATAATTTAAAAGAAGAAAATACTTATCTATACGGAATAAAAATTATAACAATATGCTTTATAAACTAAAAAATAAAAGTGAAAAGGCTTGGCTACTATAAGTATATAAAGTTAGTAGTATATAATGCTTTATATACTTGAATTAAAAAATATACATAAATTAAGTATTAAGTATCCATAAAAATTTAAACTAAGGTTTTTCTTGTAGTTGATTAATACAACTCAATGGATTGAAGGGCTGATATAATACATTTTTCAGTCAGTAAAGTATATAATATCCCTAGATAAATTAGAACCTAGACAGACAGACAATGATAAGTACAAGAACATAAGGAAGGCGACGGCGTATGAATACAAATCTAACTCATTACTATATGCTGTAGTAAACAGAAAGCATTTGTAGTAAGAATTGTAATAGAATACTATTATCATAGACGTAACCTTGGAAGAAAATTGACGATAGAGATCCACAAAGAAAATAGATATTATACGTTAATTGAATGACCTGGAATCGACCCCACGCATTTTTATCTTTTACCATCAGGGCTATACTGATTACTTTCTCAGCTAAGTATGTGTAAAGGTAGCATCCCTTGTAATTAATTTCTCTGATGTACAAAAATGTAAACATAAACAAAACCTTACCCAGAATATTAAAAAATATATCATTTTTAAAGCATCACCAAACACCATTTGATCCCAAAACACTTAAGATCCTATAAATTGGATTCAGAACGGTAATAGCAAAATGATTTATTTAGGCAAACCTTCAGAATAACGCGACCCTATAAATGTATTTAACTGAATCAATTTAACTATATCGATTCCTATCTTCGATGTTTAAATTTAGAACGTTTGTTTGGTAAACTGCGGTTGTTGATGTTAACGATACAAACGTAAACTAGCGTGCAGTTTAGAACTATTGTTCTTGAAGATATTCTGAAATACCAACATGTATTATAACTGAAATGTGCTTGTTATCATCACTCATTGTCAAACTTATGTGATAAATTATCAATTTTCCGTTAACAATTGAAAATCGATGCGTTTTATCTTATCTCTTGACGGGGCACTTTTCGCGCCTGTTTCAATGAGATAACAAAAAGTTAGATGAAATATGGTTCAGTTTCAAAATATTTCTAAATCGACTTACCAAACAAACAAAGAATTAGCTGATCAGCTGTTTCAATCCGCTTTTCTCACATAACACTTATTCAATTCTCATCAAAACACTGGTATAGTAAAACCTTAATATGAAAATGATACAGGCACAAAAGAAAATTCAAAAACCAAACATCTCATCTCATCAACCAAAAAGTTTACAACTCACTCTCAGAAAAAAAAGAAAACTCCTATTTCAAAATCCACCATTAAACTACAAACGTCAAATAGAACTGTCAAACCATTTTCGAATTAAGATTTTCGCAGCGTCATACTTGTTATGAAAACTGCGATGTATTTTTGTTTTCGTGACGTCACAAGACGGGATGGCTTGCGTCCTCTCTGCGCGGAACCCGCGGTCATACTGAAGTCTGAAAGCTTCGCTCCCAGGGATACATATCAATATACGTATGAGAGACCGCTTAGCAGACTTTTTAAAACTATTTCAGCTTTTTTCAGCGTGAAATCAATTGAGAATCTGAATTGGAAAAGTTGTTAATTAAATCGTTGCTGAAATGCAAAAAGCTTTGACTATTTTTCTGTACTGCACTGTAAATATTTTTTATCAATGGAATGTTTGTATGTATAGGGTTTATTTGAACAGTTTTGAACCTTTTTTCTGCCTGTATAGCTGTTGAATTTTTCGGTATTTACTCAAACTAAATTAAGTTCGTAGTTTGTTTTGGTTTTGCGGTTTCAAAACATAGTTCGCCTTTTCTACGGTAACAGGAATATGTAGTTTATATTTCTTATTTACTTTTATCCAGGTACTGCAATGAATGCATTGTGTACACGAGTCAAATGACTTGCTAGTTATGATTAGATATTTTTCAATAATAACAAGCAAACATAAGTGGTTTTTGATTGTAAGTACTTATTTTAGCACCTGAAACATGTTACAAATTGCATGCCTTTCTATCCTAACAGTTATCTGAGCAAATCAGATTACTAGAATTTCTTGAAATCGCGTAACAATTATGCACATCAATCATTTGTTATTGCTCTTCTACTAGGCGTTCTTCATTCAATCAAAACTTAATGTGGCTTAATATAATTACACGTAATTCTTGAATTTGGAGATGAAGTTCATAAAGTAGATGAATTCAGAAGGTTCTCTAAACATTCGACCTTATAAAGGTAATATCACGTAAGAAGGAAAGATAGCGGAGATGCCATAAGGAAGATAGATTAGGCGCCTTCGTGTAGGTCAAGCATACGGTAGACATTCGAATCAAGTTCCTTTTCAAATCAAAACTAATCTGTCAAAGTTTGATCTTGATTGATTCTTGGTTTTATTTTGAAAATAATGGGCGGGTTCCATAGAAGGCATGTAAGGGCAGAGCTGATTGCGTTCCTCGTTTCCCGACCATATGCTTTTGGCGCGTTACTTTCTTAGGTGATATTGCGGTATGACATCTCAGCTAGTCGTTTGGTTCTCCGTGCATACTCCTTACAAAAAAGTCATCTAAGAGATCAGACCTTCTAACATTTTTGTATGTTGACATAAAACTGATTAGATCGTTTAGATTTTCGATGAGATGAGATAAGATTCTCTTGATAAAGTTAAACGAATTGTTTCGCGCCATTTACCTCGTGTGTTAGTTTTATTGAACTAATCTCGTGAATAGTTAGATTTTGAGTTTGTTAAAGTGTGAGAACATGATTTGGTTTTATTAGTTTTAAGTAGAGTGTTTTCAATAAAGGAGTTATTTACTAGGTTTTTAAAGGTGTTTTCTCATAAATCGGTTATGTAACCTAAATAATTATTCAAATTGAATTGAAATAATTGCCCAAATAAATAAACTCTTTCCACCTTATTACAAAACGTGGTTTTAAGAAGTACACGCTTTAGTAATAGGTTTAGTCCACTAACTTTGTTCGGGACGATGGTTTAAACCTTTTTTAAAACCAGGTTTTATAATAAGGTGGATTAACTATAATCCTTATAAATATAGTGTGAAATATGACTAGTGTGAAACCGCTGTAAAACAGCGTGAAACAACCAGCAATAAATAAAACAACAAATTTTTCAAAGATTTTAACATTTCCAAGCAGAAAACTTGTGCCATAACATTACCATACATTACAAGTTAATGTAAAAATGTAAGTTACTGCGTCGTTACTTTACATTAACCGTGGTTTAGTGCCAAACTTAACTGAGACGTTGCACAGTTAAATGGTGTATGACAAGAGAACGGAGTTGCCAAATGTATTGTTTTCAGTTGCGTAACGAAAATTGTGATGACGGTCAGTAGAAAAGAAACTTAAAAAATATCTTTTTTCAAAGTGCCTAGCAAAGTAAAGGATCAGAATTTCTGAACAAGACAAATGCTTTACTTTTAAAAAGAAGATGAATACTCTGGTATGTTATCGATGACACGTATTAGCAGTTTTGAAAATTCTGATTTGTTCAGCTACTTTTGATACTGTCTCTATGAATATATGTGGGTACAAAAGGCTTTTAAAGCTAAGAAGCAACGAAAAGAAAGATCTTAAAACGAATTCAGTTTATTTTCAAACTTTTATAAGAATATAAAAATAAACTTATTCACCATTTACAGCCGATTTCTATAAAATTAACACAAAACTACTCAGGCTTTTATTTTTAACTGTAAAATGAGTTTTCATAGCATAGCACAACATAAGGCTGAATTTTCTATTTAACCTACTTCATATTTTGCGCTACGGAATATCAGCCTTATCAACTTCAATCGCCAGCAACGCTACGGCGTAGCGGTGCCTCGTAGCGCTATCTACGAACTTGTCGTCCGCAAGTCCAGGCTAATAGATTTTTCGTAGCATTCATGCAATTATTTTTGGGGTCATGATTTTAATATTACATAGTAGATTATTTAGTAGAGCAGTTTAAGAAAATAGCAAAGTTTTCTTTGAATCATCCTCCGAGCCTTTTTCCCAACTATGTTGGAGTCGGCTTCCAGCAAAGTTTTCATTGAAATAAATACAGTTTCTAGACATTCAGCTTATCTCGAATACCTAAACGTTTCAGAAAAGGGAAATTGATTTTAAAATCTTATCTGTAAAATTGATGCTCCCAAATTGTTCATTCGTGCAGTTACAATTTAAAACAGATTAAAGCAATTTTTATCAAAATGGATGATTTATACATCCTAGGTAGGTACATTTTTTCCGATCAAATTAAAATATTCGAATATTCGAGACAATTAAATAACATGCTACGAACTTGATAGAAACATGGACACACGTTTATTTTTATTTTCAAGAAGTCATTCAACCTTCTTTTGTATGGGGATTAAAAAAGGTTCGATGCAGCTAAAGATAAATAAAATTCAATAAGCCGTATCTTCACAAATCAGGCTGATACTAAAGCCTGATTATATTTTACTACCATAAATTCGTCACACAAGACGCTTTGTCAGCACTTTGTATTATCTTTAACTTGGATTATTGAAACAACTGGAACTGCTGTGAGCACAAATCTTTATGCAACAGTACTACCGTTTACGAGCGGTACAATAAATCCCACCCTCTACGGGGCATCTTCAGGAGATGTTGTTCGGAAAAATGACAAGACTCGTTGACATTTTTCAAATATTTTATGCCATGGGTTTCTTCAAAGTAACTGATTCTGATTCCATAATTTAACAACAAATACTGATAGCTCACTCATAAATTTTTAATCACAAACCTGACACACACATGCACATACAAGTACGGCTGGCGGTCGCATCCTTTGGCAGAGGGAAGGCAACTCCAGATGTTTAAATGCTCTAGGATCTAAAACGACCTTCTTGAGTCAATGACCGATTAGTGGCTTTTAATGTCTACGCGAAAGAAACTTATCTGGGAGGATCTTTTTATTTGATGTCTTTGAATACTACAATGACTTGCAATGGATCTGGACAATGCTTATTTATACATATACTTTTAATAAAAATATAAACTTTACCAATTCTTACTTATAAATCTGTCTGTCTGTTATGTCTATGGAGAACAAAATATTTTCTTACTTGCTATATTTTCTCTTCCGTGGTCATGCCTAACTTTTACAACGTTAATAATCCATTAAGATCAATATCTGCCGCAATCGGCTATTTTCTCTAAAGAAATAAGCCAGCTTCGCAGTACATACTAAAGACACACTCCCTAATTCCTTCACTCTCATAGTCCGAGCAGAGAGCAATCCGACATAACCGAAGAGGGATCATAAATGTCGGCTCTGCAAGGTTAGAAGACCTAATAAACAGCATTGAAACAAACAAAATGACACAACATAAAGTTCGGAAAACTGTACTACATACACAAAAGCGCACGCAACAAAACAAAACACGATCACTATTGTCGTCGTACTAAGCATTGTTTTACACTGCAGAGTTTGCGCGAAACTCTATGAAATACGTCTATGGACAATAACTGGTATGCTGTTTGTTGGCTGTGGAAGTTGGCGCCGGAATTCCGCAAAAACGGTGACTGCCTTTTTGAAAAGAAGGCTGTGATGTACCTTTTTGTTCTTTTTATGTACTTATGTCTTAATATCCGCAATACCAGAAAGTTAAACTTTCGAACCTCGAGTTAGTGAGAAGCGATTTATTTATTAAACTTTATGCACATTTTGCGTAATGGCGGACATAGCGCCTTAGGCGTTTTCTCCCAGTCTACCTTTGGGTGGTGGGGAAATAGTTTAACTACTTAAATCTGAATTTGACAATATTTTCTTATTGAATATGTATACAAATAAAGCTTTATAGAGTTAACATAAAAAATGGTATTTTAAGTTACAGTCAAAAACGAATTATAATAATTTGAGTTAACCCAACATACTTTAAGCTCCCGAACTTCAGACAAACTCGTGAGCAGCTTTCCCTTATAAATATCAAATAAATAAACTATGCAATAGGAAAAACTTCAATAGCATTGTACGACAAAGGACGTGAGAATATAAAGAATCCTTTATACCATTAGTTGGAGCGTTTTATTTATGATAGCGATAACAAACATACACCCCGACGCTTCTACAATTTATACTGGGGAAGAAATATCGTATTATTCCTTTATTCTTTAAGTTCAGTATCTATTGGGAGTCAATGTTTATTGGTAGTATCATTTTATAGAGGAACAAGCTGTTTTCCTGCGGTTTCACTCGCGTCTTGTGAGAACTAATGCCTGTACCGGATAAAATATAGCCCATGTTAATCACAGATAAGCTTGTAGCTTTCTAATGGTGAAAGAACTTTTAAAATTCCTCTTTATACTATAGGTATAGACAAGCTATTTTACCGCGGTTTCACTCGCGTCCAATGGGAACTAATACCTGTACCCGGATAAAATATATCCAATGTTACTCGGGGATAATGTAGCTTCCCAAAACGGTGAAAGAATTTTTCAAACCAGTTCGGTAGTTTTGGAGCCTGGAGGTATAAACTCCCCACTAGATGAACGGACGATCTTGCCAAGGTCGCCGGGAAGCAATGGATGGAGGTTGCTGAAGACCGAGCTAATTGGTGAAGCTTTAAGATGGCATTTGTCCAGCAGTGGACGCCTTTCGGCTGACACGACGACGGGTATAAACAAACAAAAAATGTTTTTTCTTTATAAAAGTATAGAGCAGCGATAACAAACACCTCGACGCTTCTACAATTTATACTCCAAAGAAATATCGTATTGTTCCTCTATATTCTTTAAGTTCAGTATCTATTGAGAGTCAATGTTTATTGGTAGTAATAATTTAGGTATATACTTGGAAGAATGTAAAATTGTTCCGTGGTATGATTATCGGAAATTATCTGAAATGCTGTTTTGTTTTGTCTCATTGTTTCTATTTTGGGGGACATATGTACTAAAATGTGGTTTGTAATTGAGTAACTATTGGACAATAAACTATCTAAAATAAATAATTATTTGTCCAATGAAAACTAAAATGAAACTTAATAATATGTAATTTTGATTAATTTCATTGTATCAAATACATCAACAATTTTGTGCCGAAATCATTTTAATAGTCTATTTCAAGAGCATTATGTTTTAGACTCATGAAACTCTAAAATACTAATAATTAATTAATTGAAATGTTTCATTCGTAATAACTGGCCTTGTTAACATGACATATATCACTTTAATACACTCATTATCGAAATTGGTTTATGCAATATTGGTCATCATATTACCTCATTAACATTTACTAAAATAAAGAGTTTAAAATTATGATAAGTACTAATTGGACTGATATATCGAAATATTTGATTTAGACAAAGCTTATTATCAGCCTCTTTATCATATTGGCACACGCAGGCTACTCTCACACAGAAGGATTGAGCGTAAAATATCATGGTGGCTTAATGGGTAAAACACCAACCTCTCAAATATTTGGTTTTGTTTGGTTGAGTTTGGTTTCGATTTCAGGTCAGCCAACCAACTACCTTTTAAGTATATCTTGAACACCAATGGATGATAAAAGTTGAAATTAAAAATTTTTAGCTATATCACAAAACACCTCAATTAATCTAGAGAGCAAGCAAGTATCAGTGCACCAACGCATTTAAAAATTATTTTGCATCTAACAAGATTGAAAAAAGTGCTAATTAAAATATTCACTTCATTGATTAAACAACTGCTAACAGGATATTCTAATTGAAAGAAAAAATAAGGGAAAAAAGCTACTAGATTGTGAAAGAAAAATGAAATAAAATCTCTTTCTAATTAACATCGTACCCTGCAGTGTCGTGAAGAGGTTGACAAAAGAAAAACGTCGTATGTTCCTGTTGTTTATCATTCAGATACGTCTTTTTACCTTTCGTGCATAGGTTTTCTTTGATTTGTATGTAAATAGATTAGAACTGCGGATAAATGAAATATTATTATTTCAAGGAAACATATGATTAGAGATTACATGTTTGAGGTTTGGATCACGTACTTATTGTTTATGAATATTATTATAATTTCTTTAGAACTATAAGAAACTGTATAGCTATCTTATGTATCTAGAGGCAACGAAAGCTAGGCTACATACCTTCTTCACTATTTCAGTGCATACGATGCCATGGTAGAAACTTATACCTATGTAACTAGAATCTTTTCAAAATAAAACTTAAACGTACAAATAAAAAAAAACACCATCTAGAATACAGAGCATTTTCATTTATCTTTGCAAAATGAGCTAAAACAAACCCGAAGCTTTACAAGGTTGCTAACGTCATCAACCCTCAACTGCAGTCGCTGCACTTTTATACCTTAACCCTTCTTCCCTGGTATCTCAGTCTCCACACAATATATTTACATAAGCACAGCGGGCCGCAGGTTGGAGCAATTTCTCGCTCGATAGGACATCCGCATCCCGTGTACATTGCGGTTGCTAATCCTCGACGTCCGTGCCGCGGTATCTGACCTCAATTTCATGGTAATGGCACTATAACTAGATAAAATTTACCTACTATTTACATATGTATTTTAGGAATTATTATAATCAGGTATGGTATGTTCTTACAAACTAGGCCACCACGACGGTAAGGTAGAGAGGTAAAAAATTCGATTCGATTCTAGGTCCGGTAAGTACCAATGCAACTTTTCTAAATTTGTATGTACTTTCTAAGTATATCTTAGATACCAATGGCTGATAAAAAGGTGAAGGAAAACATCTTGAGGATACCTGGACTATATAGTCTGAAATCACCAACCCGCATTGAGCAAGCGTGGTGATTATGCTCAATCCTTCTCCGTGTGAGAGGAGGCCGCAGCCCAGCAGTAGGACGATAAAAAAAAGGCTGTAACAGTATGGTATGTACCCTTGATTGTCTTTAATTTTCTTGTCATCTTCTCTGTGGATTCGTGAACGGTTTGTTTGATATGGGAAAACGAGCCGACATGTCACCTGGTGAATTTTATTGTAATCTCCTGGTGTAATTTATTTTAATGAGCGTTTATCATCGCCCATAGACACCCGAGATGTCATATGGTTCTTGCTAATCGATCCATCTGCCAAGGCTATCAAGAAACATTTGCAATTAAATAGTAATCTTAATTATCACAGGTATACTTGTTCCAAACTAATATAGCTATGTCTTTTACTATCAGCAGCTTATACTTATAGTATAAAATGCTGGTACAATGTAAAATTGTAGTGTTAAGGTGTTTATCAATTATTAAGTCCATTAAGAGTAACACAATTTGAATCTGACCAATCTAAAATAATAAATCCTTCGTGCAGAAAAGGTTTCTTAATATAAAGTGATAACTTGAGCACTTCACAGCTACGATATAGATATCCGGGTGGCACGCGTCATTTGGTAATCCTCTCGCTTGCTTTACACGTCACAACTTATTCTTTTCTTTGAAGTTTTCCTTGTTGACGCTTGAGTTAACTTTCTTAGCTTGAGTGTCTCTTTATGTATGGGTAAAAATATTCCCATTGAATTCAGAGACAACTTGTCGAAACCTTTCAATGAGTGAAGTGAGCAACGCTCATATTTTAATTTGCTTCGATATCAATACTATTAAAATATTACTCATAGTTTTAATCAGCAAAACTGTAGAGAAAAACGCTGTGTTCAATATTAATTGATATAGTTTTTATTAAGTCTTCTTTGGATAATTTAATTGTGGAGTAGACCAAGACCCAAAAAGGATTGTAGAACCAACAAAAGTCTTTTTATCCCCGTGCCTGAATTGCTTATTCGGAAGATGAACTGTGAAACTGAAAGTACTGAAAGTGGTCGAGTTCTCAAGTATAGAACAATAAACATTGCTCATTTATTTCTGCGTTATAAGACTAGAAACTCTTTTATATATTAATAGCAATCGCTAGCAGACATAACGTAGTTGCAAGATTGTAATCGTTTTTAAACACTGTTGGATAGCTAGTTAATTGCATAGGGATACAGGAATGCTAGACTAGTTCTAATCTAGATTGCTATTTTCTATCTCTTGACTAAGAATTTCAAATGGCAGACAAATTAATGGGGCTTTTATAAAATGGCTGCTACCTACTGTTCATGAAAATATTTTTCTTTAAAACCCTTTTCTTGTATTATGAATCGTTTATCCTAATTGGATGCATATCTATAGCGAAGTATGGTAATTTTACTGCAGAAATAAATAGGTATGTTTAGGTACCTATCCCACACTGTTTGTTAATGAAAGTATAAAAATCATTAATTAAGAAGAACGGACTTTTAATCTAAATGAAAATATTTTTGCCCTTAGAATTTTAATAGTCACGTTTATCAAACTTTATTAACTAAATAACAAATCTCAAGAACGTACAAGCCCACGTGCCTTCCACTTCACACATAAGGGCTACGAGCATTCCAATAAGTGCCATCCACTTCACGAAATTCATCACGCTATACTCACCCTTACTACTAAGCCCTAAGGGTGAAAATTGCTTAAATAAATATATTCATGCCATCGTGAGTTCGAGTGCCTAGTGCGAGTGTACTCTCTCTCCAATTTTCACGGGTAATTGAAAGTCTTTGAACGTAAAGGTAGTTCTGATAACACTGTTAACAGCCTGATAGTATGAAGATAGGTCACGTGAGGATATTTTTTATGAAGGGTAACGAAAAATCATAGTAAAAGTAATGGCTGTACAAACATAAGTATGGAAAGGGATCCTTGTAAATATTTACGAGTGTTGGAATAAGGGATATCAATGTTAGGTGTTCAATTTTGTTAGACGACTATGGCCTGGGTCATAGAGCCTGAAAAGAGGCCGAAATATATGAAATAACTGCAGTGTTTATGTATGAAAAAATTAAGAATCTGCCTGTCATGGCCTATTTCTGGGAACATAAATATTTTTTAGGAACTTGGAATAAAACCTTTACAATTCGCCTCTTGTTAAAAACTCTGTTAAATTACTTTATCGATACAGTTACCGCATAAACGAGTTTTTTGCATCTCTTGCGCATACTGTGACAAATTGCGAAAGAAAGCGCTCCAGTTTTTTAATGCGGTGGCAATTTTCGACACTCTTGTCACCAGCTCCGATAGCCGTGATCGTCTAGTGGTTAGGACCCTACGTTGTGGCCGTAGTAACCCAGGTTCGAATCCTGGTCACGGCAGTGTACTCACTGTCGCGGCGGAGTTTAAGTTTTTGAGGTTTTTAGTGTATTTTAAAGTTAACTTGCAACGATTTCTGTAAAGTAAATGATGAAAATAGCAATTTTACAGAAATTACAATGATTATGGCCAGTTTCATCAGTTACTGATAAAGTCTCTGATAATCTATCATGAACTTATTCGACAGATATACTTATTCGACAGATATGCTTTTGGTTTTACAGGGCAATAGCATGCTGGCAGAAATTATAAGCAGCCTCTATCTGACAGATACCATTAATTATCAGATAATTAACTGACACTTTATCGGTAACCAGTGAAACCAGGTATGTTATTAAATAATACGATTAAGTCTGATTACGCTTCTTTTATCTAATTACAATTAATGAGATAATCACTAATTGAGACATACGATAAATATCGTACAGATAAACACACATAAAATGGAAGAAAATTGTAACTCTATATTTACATAGACTTTTGGAAACTGTCCAAGTGTGAATCAGGCAATCATGCAAATAGATTTTTTTCTTCTATAAGATAAAAGTTACGTTACGAGTTGCTGTACACATATACTTGAGCTTTCCTAAGAAGCAATTCGGAAGAAACGAAGTGGTAAACTGTTGTAAATATTAACGTTTTTTCCTATATTATGACGTCAACAAAAAACGAACATTAAATCACAGCCGTCTTTTCATATGATACCGTTGTAAATAAACCATAAAAGTTACTAAAGTAATCCCAATGTTTGCGACCTTTGACCTCAATACAAATCATGGAGGAAGGAAAGGTGAGCGGATATGCCATAAAAAAGATAGGTCAGGTCTTCTTGTAGGTCATGTACGGCAGGCGTGATCAGTTGCTAGAATTAATGTGGCGTTCCGCGTGCGGATTCCTTGTAAACAATCAAATCCTATCTGTCTAAGATTGGTATTGATTGATTGGAGATTTCATTTTGAATATAATGGATGGGTTGCGTAAAAGGACTAACCTAGTAACATTCCTCTTTCTCCGAACACCCGCATTTTGGCACCCTATTTACTTTCTTCGGGGATTTTGCACATGACATGTCCGCTACTCATTTTGTACTCCATGACACAAATATACGAATTTGGTCCTTTTACCCTCTTTGTGTAGAAATAAATAACGTTTTGGTAAGGACCAAGGTTTTGTTGAAGATAATATTTTCATTGTTCGGATTATCTCAGCTTTGGTATGTGGTTTAATTTGTCATGCTTGTGGATGATAATTTATTTTCTGTACCTAAAAGGTTTGCTACTTTATAATTTAATGTTATACTGATATTTTGTTTTCTGTTGTATTGCTGATAAACTGGGCCAGTAATAAGACACTTCAGAATATTTCATATCCGGGACAAGCAAGTTTTTTTGCAGATCGTGTTCCTAAGGGCTAATGCATAAACGAGGTACATATAACCTCATTGTGCCGAAATCTCACAAAGAAAAATTAACATCTAGCTTAGTGTCTTACAGACGGAAAATAATGAATTTCTTTTAAACAAAACTTTAAGCTGCTTTTAATTTGCTTACCATAAAAACAGTAACACCTAAAACACATCCCCAACTATAACAAACCTGAACATCTCTGACGTCACACTATTTACAACCTTTTTAATCAACAGAGACCATATATTTTTACGAGCACCATAAAGGTTGTATGCCACCGATACCTTTTTAATGGTGTTCGCTAATTACTACCATCAAACCATCAGTTTGCCTTTCACCTGGTAATCCCAGACTCGGTTATTGAGGCTATAAACTGTAAAACAGTAAAAATGCACTAACTCGTAGTACGGAACCCGTAGGTAGGTGGTAGTTAGAGCTGTTTTATTTGCGGAACCCTAATGGCTGTGTGATGGAGGATAGCCTTTCAATTACTGGTTTTATTTTCAAATGGCTTGTATGTGTGTAATGGAGGTGGTTTTTAATGTAGGGAAATAAAGTTTTTGTTTTGATGGTGTTGTGAGAGTAACTATTTGTTTTTCCTCCCATTTGAAATCTTACATTCAACGCATATAATATGCTGTCAATATAATAAAAGAGACCCTAAAACTATTAAAACCTAAAACTGCTTTGATGCATCACTACGGTATTCACGTTCATTTTGCTTTTGACGGGAATCGAGCCTAGGACCTTTCGTGTACGTTTGCAAACTACTGACTTGTAGGCTATTGGCACTTCAATTACAGCAGTATCAGGTACACAATTAATGAATGAACATTTTTGTCGAAGAATTTTGTAAGACCAACACCAAGTAGTGAAAGTGGTCTCGCTTCAGTGATTTTCAAGCAAAGAGATCGCAATTTTCGGCACTTCTGTCACCAGCTCCGACAGCCGTGATCGTCTAGTGGTTAGGACCCTACGTTGTGGCCGTAGTAACCCAGGTTCGAATCCTGGTCACGGCAGTGTACACACTGTCGCGGCGGAGCAAATCTTTTTACATTTTAATATTTTAATTTCGAAATGAATATTTATGTTGGATATTTGCACGGTTTTATGCCAGTTTCAATTAGGCCTCAATCCTAAGGGATTACAAGGGAACGTATGTGTAATTTAACGACCGCAAATATTTCATTTCAGTCTCGGGTAATTTTACATTGATAACTTTTATTGTTTTCAGATGATTCAATGTTGTAAGTGTGATACCAAGCTAGTTCCCTTGTAAGCAATGATATATTGTAGGATTAGAAAATTTGGAGAAACGCGTTAATTTCAGCTTATGATGAATTCGATATAGATCACCATTTCTTTCACACCTTTTTTTACAGCCCAAAGCTTAAAACAGTTTATGCCTCTCAGATTTAAATTGATTAATTATCTGACAACAAAAACATCTTGTGAAATAATTATTTTGCCATAGTTTCGTTGGCAACTGCGTATTTCAGGGTAGGTTCCTAATTTCCCAGAACTTTGTCTTGGGAGTGTCTCCTGCATAATTGCGGCTCCTTCATCAAACATTAACGCGGCTGTATTAATTCACTCAGTCCAATCTCCACAAATGCAAAACAAGGTCATTTACATATCCCACACATTATAATGTTTGCGGCCAAACCCACCCAACCTTTGTCAACAGACCCATATACCCATATAAAACATGGAGAAGGAAAGATAACGGAGATGCCATTAGGAAATTAGCGCCTTCTTATAGGTCAATGTAACGTATGGCAGGCGTGATCTGTCACTAGAACTCACGAGACGTTCAGGTTCCTTGTCAAATCAAAATCAATTTGTCAAAGGTTGGCCTTGATTGATTGGCAATTTTATTTTGAAAATAATGGGTGAGTTCTAAAGCAGGCGTATTAGGGTGGAGCTAGTAAAGTTCCTCGTCCCCCGAAAACCCGCATTTTGGCGCGATGCTTTCATAGGAGATTTTGCGTTATGACATCTCCGCTAGTCATTTTGTTCTCCGTAATATAGTACACGTATAGAAAGCTCTAGTTACATGGAAGCACGAACCGGGCTTAATTCACAATGTTTGTGACGTAGCCAATCACTTGATCAAATATTGGCCAACCTTATCGGTAACATCAATTTCAATATTTGAACTCGTAACCTTTATAATATTTTTCTATTACAAAAAATATAAATGAAATTGAAAGTTCTGTTTGTGATTTGAAAATAATATTTTTACGACAGGCATTTAAATGTTCATAAATTACTTTATCTAGATTATCAATTACTTTATCTGGTTTATCAATATAATCAACGTTTAATATCCCACATTCCATAATAGTATAGTAAATACACACCAAACCTTGCTGCTAGCTACAGCTTAATTAGGCATACTTACCGTCAGTTGCACAAAGCTCCATTAAAAGTTAAAGCTTCTTTATATCTATTGCTGACTCTTTCTTTGTCAAAAAGAAAAACAGTGTTAGCAATAGATCAAATGAAGCTTTAATTTTAATGGAGCTTTGTGCAACTGACGGTAATTGACGGAAGAAAATAAGGGCAATAAAAAACACCTACATATAAAATATTGTTTTTCTCAAAGAGTCTTTGCATAAAAACGTCACATCGTTACTGAATACGAACAAAATAAAATATGTATTTCTTTTCCATAGCTTTTGTTGAAGATCCTTTTCTTATATTATTTCTATGGGAGTTTTTATTGACGCGGAAAATTCGGATCCGAGCTCCATATTGGCTTCCTGTCTATTCATTCAGGTACGTAAATTGGAACATATACTTCTGACGTTATTATATGTATTTCTTGTTACATTCGTCATATTATATGTCGGTGGAGATGGTAGGAAATGAAGATGCTTTGCGATTTCTTTTGTCAAATGTTTTGAGATGGGTGCTTATATTGATTAGCGAAAATAATACTACATCAGCAGCGCGCTGTTTATCTTTTCTTACAGCGATTCGGTCCTTAAACAGAGATGAATTGATCAATGTAAATAAAGCCCAGTACATTAACTACCTATTAGTAGTGATTAGTGCTCAATCCTTCTCCGTGTGAGAGGAGGCCTGAACCCAACAGTGGGCCGATAAAAAGGCTGTAACAGTAACATTAACTATGTTCAAGGTTTGCTTCTTTTAAGACTGGATAACTGAGGAAGATTTATAGAAAGGATAGATTGAAAAAAGGTATAGATATTCATTCTAGCAAGACGTTGACTACGATGCTTTTCAATATATTTTACGGTTTTTTGCTCTCCAGTTGCAATGACCGTCCATTTAAGTCTCTTGCGCAAACTGTGACGAATTTTCAGTGAAAGTGTTGCATTTTAAGCGAAATAAAGCCTTACAATTCAGTGGTGTTACCACCAGCTCCGACAGCCGTGATCGTCTAGTGGTTAGGACCCTACGTTGTGGCCGTAGTAACCCAGGTTCGAATCCTGGTCACGGCAGTGTACACACTGTCGCGGCGGAGCAGATCTTTTTTAAATATTCAGATAATGCTCTTAAGCACAGTATTGCTCAACAGAACATATCAAAAGATAATTGTATTATGGGTTCCCTTTTTTAACGGAGTAGGGAAATCAAACAAGCAGGTCCTGGGGTCCGAAGCATATAAGGGAAGAGTTAAGGTTTTTATTAGTGTGATGAGCAATCGGTGAATGAGAACCCTACCAGCAAATTAAGATTATATAGTTGTATAATACTCGTATATAGAGATTATGTACTGCTTTTTAATAGTTAATTGAGTTAGAAAAGAACAAGGTACTTGGTCGTGTATCACAACCACTGCACAATGTCTTTGCCAACAGTTACCCTAAGCAGTATTTAAAGCCACCAATGGACTACAAATTGGTCTTCAAGTACAAGAAGTGTTACAATTACGTCTCTTAAACTCTTGCGCAAGCCGTTATTGCAAGTGAAAGTGCTCCAGTTTCCGAATAAAATGTTAAATTTCGGTATCACAGTCACCAGCTCCGACAGCCGTGATCGTCTAGTGGTTAGGACCCTACGTTGTGGCCGTAGTAACCCAGGTTCGAATCCTGGTCACGGCAGTGTACTCACTGTCGCGGCGGAGCAGATTTTTTTGCTACGACGCCGCCGGCTACGCCGGCTACGGCGTAGCTAGATGTCCTCGGAGTTTGTAACCGTCCTGAATTTTGTTTCTTAACTCATTGATATTAGAACCTCGTTTTACAGGTTTATTTAATTATGTGAAATATATTTAAAAAAGAATATTATTTAAAACTTTTTCTCGTCGTAAAGACCAATAAATTCCAAGCAATTATAACCTAGTAATTAAACCATAATTCTATTCAATTCTTCTAATTCTTACTGAAAAGCCTGTTTTTTTCTAAAACATCCAAGAAACAAACAACCTCTTTTCTGCGCTACACAGGATGCAGCATATACTTAACAATTTCCTAAAATAAACGCTAAAAGTATAAAACTTTAAAAGCTTTCCACTCTGCTAGGATCAACGGTTTAACTAGATAAGCGGAGGCAGCAAGATTGTCGCATAATGTTTAATGCTAACTTTTAGTATAAAGAGATTTTTAATCCCACCACTTTGTGTCTGTAAGTTCTGTGGTCTTGTAAGTTATAGTTTAAAGGCAGTTTGTGGTTAATTTGAAGCCACCCTTAATGGTATAGTGGGTAATTTATTTAGCAGCTATGTAACTAATTTAGAAATGTAATAATGATTTATTTATTTTTGTAAGGAACACGATTTTAATATACAGATTGCATTACTCGATTTATACATTACAAACTGATCCCTGCGGCTTCACGCGCGTTCCTGTGAGACCTGCTTCCTTTACCCTGATAAAAAGTAATTGGCGTGTGCCAATTCTCAGGCTCTAAACTCTAGTTTATTTTTGTACCAATATAATTCGGTTAAATGTGATTTAGGTGTAATAGTGTGACACACAGACGCAGTTTTTTACAACACAATTATACCCTACACTTATTTATGAAGTAATGCCTTTACCTTTTGTAAAATAAGTAGGTAATACTACTATATTAAATCAGTTACAAAATAATATCTCAAGCCCGTTAGCCGTCTTAAAGTTCACTGGAGAGCGATCCGTCTTCCATTTCTATACAAGTTGAACTAACTTAAATTACTTACTATCTTGTAGATAATCTATTGGACGTAGAAGTATACTGTTGAAACGCCTACACCAGATAGTTTGTAGAAGTTTCTGTGAAATGAAGACATCCTCTTCTTTATTATTTGTATATCATTGTTAAAGGAAAATATCTGGTCAGCGTTCCTCGATATTTATTTGCCTAGCCTTTCCACACGACGGTTATGATCGGCTTTCAGTCTGACTAGACTGGTTTTTACATGGAGCGTTAGCCTATCTGACCTCCTCTAGCCACTTAGGAGGACAATCCGATACTCCTAAGTATTTGCATCATCTATAGAAGATAAGTGTAGAATTATTCGAATATCTGAATAAAGTTAACTTTAATATACATTCCGAGCAAAAAATTAAAACTATAAATTTTGCTCTGTAACTATCTACATCCTCCTTAATATAATTTACCAAACCAGAGCTAAAAAACTAAACATAATTTTCTACCCAAATTCCCTATAAACAGAATATTAATTAATTCGAGCGTTTACCTCATAATCCGACAATTTAGTCAGACACCTAATTACTTCGTTATAAGTAAATTATTTTGTCGACGGCACGGGGGCTTTGTTTAGGAGCATAAAAACGTTAATTAGTTGGCTGGTTAATTACTTTACGAGGTATCAGAGAGGTTTATGATATTTTACAGGATTTGCACGCACGTTTAAATAAGTTATCGAGGAAAGTTTTTTTTATAATTTAACTAGCGTTTCTCCGCAGTTCCATACGCGTCCCAGAGATGATTACCGGACACAGATAAAAAGTAGATTAGACTCTCTAGACTATCTGGGTTCCAAAATTGTATTTAAATTAATTCCGTAGTTATGTAAATGCTGGACAGACAGACAAAGCTACTTCCACGTTTATAACATTAGTAAGAATTTTTAAACTTGAAATTTTCGACATCAAGAAACTACTTAAAACCAATAAACAAATCTAACTTATACCCGACGTTAGGTCAAGACCTCTATATATTTTTCCTTAAAATTCGTTTAACAATTTTTGCGAGATAATGTTACAAAGAAACTCACATCCTACGCATTTATAAATCTGAAAATTTTACACAAACATTGTTTGAAAGGGATGAGATGTATTGGTCTACAAGGGTTTCGATGTTTTTATAAGATAGTCTTTGTTTTTATAAATTAGACTTTGTTCCTTCATTTTCCAGTTAGCTGTTAGAGATTTCTGACTCAAGTTTATTTATTATGTTTTCGTACTGAGACAGACAGACAATTCTGTTCGTTTATTAGTTTTCCTGATAAAAATACTTTCATATCGTAAGAATGGTGATTATAAGTTTGTTATAACAAACTGATTAACAAATTAAAAAATGCAATGCCTACCTGAACAACTTATTATTATGTATTACTTATTAGTAACATGATAATAAAGTCATTCTTTTCATTTAAAAAATATATCACCGTACAACTAAACTAAACCTAAAAATAGATTTTTTGTTCTGCACGATTTGAAATTCCAAACGAAGCTATTTAGATGAAATGAAAAAAGCTGCCATGAATTAACACATTCAGCTATTTTATTGTAAGCATTTTCAGCTATTTTAGCACGTGCTGGTTTAAATGCATTTTAAACCAGATTTTGCAGCTTTATTTATAGGTTTCCAAATATTAAAGAAAAACTTTTAAGCCCCCTTGATTTACAGGATTCTTAAAACCTTGTAATCATATACTATGTGGTATAATATTATACAAATCTAATATGATATTCGTAATTGTTTTTGTTTGTTTGTAACCTAAAATTTTGTACTCCAAAACTGCTGAACCGATTTTTAAAAATAGTTCACTATTAGAAAGCAACACTAATCCTGGAGTACATTTTTCCGGTACCAGTTCACCAAGCAGGGAAAACAGCTAGGATACTCAAAATATGTGTCTACATACAAAGAGCTCCTATTAAAAAATTACCGAAGTAGGTACATATATTTCTGAGCGTAGTTCTGAACCAAATCGCATAATTGTACATACTCATTAACTATGGCTTTGATCAAGTGAGCCATCATTGTCGTGTATAAAGTGCCTGCCAACTACAGCCGAGCATGAGCTTGAGTTAATCAATGGAGTTGGAACATTATCGCCGCAAAGTGCGTTACGTTGCAATGCGATACGGTGTAGGCGGTTAGCTTTTGTGTGTCAATGTGTTATTGTCGTGTTGTTTTACTAGAAAATAATTTGGGAATAAATATACGAATACAATTATAAAGGAATGTGTTTTTGATTCGCTTCTTGTAAAAGCACTGGTATACAGCTAAATCCGGTTAGACTGGAAGAAGATAGTTGGGAAAAAGGCTCGGCGGATGATGAGGAATGTGTTTTTGACTTTGATTTTGACCATGGCATTTTTTTACCAATTACAAAATACCTACATACATAACATTACATCAACAACAAAATATTCTTTAACTACAATTTCAAGCGTATTCTTATCATTGATACTCAACTTTGCTATGACTAAACGTGCAGGCGTCGCAATCTCCTTCACGTTGCAGTATAATTTACTGCAGGCGCTGACATTCTGCGCTCTAGTGCTCTTACGACAGACGACAGAATCCTGATATCGTATCGGATCTCTTCTAATTGGGATTTGTAAAAAGTGAGAAAAACTTACGTTTGTATTTTCCTGGTATTTTGGTGGAAAAGGTCTTGGCAAACAGTTACACGGAATTCGATGTTCTTAACTGTTGTAAATTAACAATTCTGATACTGTTTCATAATAATACCTTTTCGTATAATTTTTTTTCAATTGTACTAGTTTACGTTTCTGTGTTTACTAAACATGTATAGTAATTAATCTGAAAGATTTAAAACTTTCGCGTCTTGTAGGTACCTACACCTGTTTATATACAATAGGGATTTACTCGCGATAGTAGTACAATTATATTTTTTCTTTACAATTTACAATAGTATAATTATTTAATTAGCTTTATATTGTCTTCTTAGTTATAAAGTTTACGCGAATATTGAAGAAATAAAATAAAATTAAAGGCAAAAATACTTCCTCACTTAAAAGTAAGTATACCTATAACCGTAAAAGTTTATTATTAAATATTATTCGTCGTATATGGCAGGGTCGGTTTAAGATGTCTACAGGGAGCTCAGGGGATGGTAAGCATATTTAAGAAGATACCTTTAATATCACCATAAACATTATATTGTACTGGCGGTTAATGTATTTTGTATAGCTTTCAGACAAAAGTATTTATAAATAGTGTAGATAAATTAGTACTAAGTTATAATCAAAATAGTTTTAAGGTAACCACCGTACCATTAAAAATAAAAATACATATCAAGATTGTGCTTAGAATAGAATACCTTTATTTGGAACAAGAAGAAAAAGAAGATATCTTTAATCGAATATTTTGCTTAAACACGTATTTAGATAAAGGACTGACCTGCATAACCTTCAGAAACTTGGTTCACTTCCCACAATTTTCATTCCTGTTCTCAAGCTAAGGAAAATGTTGAAAAAAATAAAAACTTTTGAGAGCAACCTCCTTGAATACTAAACATTGGTGGGACAACAAACCACAATTTTATTTTCGCAATACATTTTTAACGAAAACCGTTGGACTGAAAGCATTAGTTGGAGTCCTTGAGTAAATTTTTGAATCAAATTTTTTATAAAATTAGGAATGGATTTTAGAGAATTGCTTTGAGTGTGTTTTTGTAAATTGGGTGTTTTCTAAATCTATACATATAATAAATCTGTAGAAAAGTAATTTTTGTACATTGAAGAAATTGGCAAAAAAAATAGCCAGCATGTTAAAGGATAACTAACAGAACCCATTTCCATCATTTTTGTCATTTTTGTCTGTTTGTCTGTTTATCTGTTTGTTTGTTCGGGATTCACGTAAAATCTACGAATTCAATGCAGACAATGCTTATATACAAAAATTCTACGTAACTTGGGGTATTACTTAGTTTTTGTTTCATCGAAATCGATTCACTCTATCAAAAGATATGATTAATTTTGTGAATTCAAGATGCTGTTTGTCAAAACGGTACATTTGAATGTTGTACTTATATTAGTTGATCGGCCTATTATTAACCTTTACACAGAAAATCACACCTTCATAAGTAACTTCGGAAGAAAAAAAAAATATGAAAATTGTGTTTAGCCAAGGTTAAAGTAGCTCCATCTGTGGTAATCTGTGTTAAATAAAATACATAAAATTTGTCAAAGGAGCGAGGTGGTAAATGACAATTAATTACCATACATTCTTTATAGAGGATTATTATTTCAACAGATGGAGTTGTGTATTTTCCGTAATTCACCATAATATTTTAACACGTAGTGTAATTTTTCGATAGACATTTCAATAGTGTTTGTCAGTTTGCCGTGCCACATCAAAATCCAATTATAATTATTACCTTGATGAAAGGAAAATAATAGTTCTCAGCCAAATTTAAAACGGTGTCATCTAAATTATTTTTTGAACATTATGTCAAAAATGATGACTTTAGTATAACGATTAATTATCATTTAAAGTTACAGATGGAGTTTATATCAGGTTTTTTTCATAAACATAGTTTAGCTTATCTTCCACTAATGTGGTGGCCTTAAAACAAATTACTTTGAGTGAGTAGTATTAAGTAGACCTTCATTATTTTTTCTGATGCAAAATATGTAAACTTAATCCCAGAAGGAAGGAGGATCTGTCTCTCGCAAGCGCTGCTAAGCGTGAGGTAGGTAGGTAATGTAGGATTCTGTAGCTTTAAGAACAAGCCCAGATACAAAGTGCAGATAAGAAATGGGAGCTTTCTCGATTTAATACCATACACACGTAAAATGCTTTATGCGTCTGAAAACGTACAAATTGCGCGTCGCATACCAGAGACATGCTTACTTTCAACTTCTGATCGCAAATACACTGGTCACGATTACGAACAGTCTCAGTAAGACCCGAGCCAAGTCTAAAAAAACACCTTTTATATAAATAAAACTACGTTTGATGTCATTCAATCACAAAGACAGAATTGTTTTCTGTTGCAAATCCTATCCACCTGTATCCTATCCTAATCCAGTATGCATTGCAGGTGTGCATTGCACAAAAACCAATGGTATCCTATTCGAGAAGTCAAAAGAGTCGACCTGCCAACGTCAGCTTCTGCGCTAAGCAAGTGTTCTTAATGGTACCATCAGAATTACATTCATCGTTGAATGAGGTGAATAAATTTTCAGAAACCACAATAACAGTAGGAGCCAAAGCATATGATCGCTTCATAGAGCTCTGATTGGCCCCAGGTGACCAAGTCAGGTCTGATTTGTTCGTTCATCAGATCTTTGAAAATGTTTCGGTGGATACTTACTGTCGTCCTGTTTACGTGTGACACAAAATATGGTATAGAAACGTCCTCCGCAAGAGCTAAATTTTCCCGGTGTGCGGTAGTGACGCACAGTATACAACACTTATGTTTCTTTTGATTTGCTGGCTCCACCAAGAAATGACAAATTGCGAGCTTACATTTTGAAAATCTTGGTAAAACTGCAGGTTTCAAGTACGAACACATGAAGTGGACTCTCACAGATACGTACATTTTGCCTATTCGTGAACTAATGCAAAAATTTCGGTGGAGTCCCGGCTTAGGCCACCACATTAGGCGTGCGCGATCCTCGGGCGTGTGAGTAGCGCGGGCGCCGCGCGTGCATCGCGAGCGCGTTGCGTGAGCGTTGCGTTTTGCTGCCCTGCGGCATTTGCAGCGCGCTCGCGGCGCGCACGCGCCGCTCTCCTTGACGTTTAACTGCTAAGGCGTTTAGCGGGCGGCGGGGATAGCGGGCGAAGGGGTAAGAACGCAACTCGAGCGCCGCGTGCTCGCCGCGAGCGCGTCGCTTGCACTCTTCACACATGCCGCAGGGCAGCAAAACGCGACGTTCATGAAGCGTGCTCGCGACGCCCGCGCTACTCACACGCCCGAGGATCGCGCACGCCTAATGTGGGGTCAGCCTTACCATAGTGAGTAAGTGCACAGAAAATCCCCGTCATACAAGTGTTTCTACCCTATGCGCCTGCTGATGATGATGACTCATTTTATCATCCATCCAGCTATTCCCCAACTATGTTGGTGTTGGCTTCCAGTCACCGAATCTGTTTGAGTACCAATATTTTGCTTGGAGCGACTACCAATCTACCTATCTTCAATCCAGTCAACTACACGAGCCGATATCCATGGTAAGACTGACAGACTTTTTGGCTTCTGATTAGTCGCAGCAGCTGCAGAAAATGTACAAATGACAGCTTTGTCAGACTCAAAGCATATAGACATAGATTATAACTGTTTCCTGTGAAATTACTTACGCAACATACGTAATAATTTTCCAAAATGGCTGACTAGATCCAGAGATATTCACAACGTCACAAACTTTACTTCTTTTGTTTAGATAAATGGTCACATCCACAACACAACCTTGATCAATGAATCTATGCGACTGCTAAGTGCTAATCCTAATTATACTGTCACGTGAAAGAATGCACCTACGGGATAAGTAGTATTTTGACTATTCTATATTGCCCACGCAGACGAAGTTGCGGGCAACAGCTAGTTGTAAATAAGTTCGGTGTACTGTGTGCATAAACTTTTATCTTTGTTTCCCTTACTCCCCGAACTAATTGTCTATGAGCCTCTTACGAGCTACCGATTATGTATAAAATAATAATTTCTGCCTCATAATATACCTTTGTATTAAATTATTCCCTTGTCTAATAACATGAACTATTACATACATAAAAGGATCTTACTACTATAAATCTACCAAAAAAAAAAAACAGAAGATTAAAAATATTTTTTTATAAAATGATTTCCCATTTTATTTAACGTAAGTACAATAGAGAAAATCCCTTATAAATTGAATTGCTCTGCGGAGGGCTCAGCACACAGTCTGCCGGTTTGCGGCGTTCCAAATTGAAAATGAGATGTCGGAACAAAACTTACAAGGAAACGGTCTACTAGGGGGGACCTTGTAGAAAATGTACTACTATTATAACGAGTACTGTCTATGACTGTCTAATATTATTTAACCGATTTAAAAGGCATTTGGTATACTTACAAATATTATCTTTTGTAACTTTGCCAGGAGTTAATGAAATAGCGCATCCAAACATCGAAAACTGTTCAGCTTCATCCCATTATTACACACATTAAAACACAAGTTCACAAAATCATCTTACTTCCGATCCGAGATCTGTAGCAATATATGAGTAGATTACCAGGCAATCTCAGTCGTACACACGACGTCTGAATCCCATATATATTCCATACATGAGCCAGTAATAATATTTGGCGTCGGCAAAGCAACTTGCAATTCAATGCGCCAGTAATACGATATCGGAAGGAAATGTACTAATACATACTTGTATTTACTATTGCTAAGGAATAATGGATCTGATTTTAGATTTTGTATTTAGAATGTTGTGAGTCGATTTATTTTCTTAAATGGATATTTGTGTTATAGCTTCATAATTCGATCTAGTTGGATTGTCACCGTTGATCCGTGGATAAGGAACTTTTTTCATAGCGATAGCATTCCATATCCCACAGATTGGTCAAGGTACTTAAAGGCAAGAGACCTATGAAAGTTTCTCCGGAAATCTGGCAATGTTGGAAAGATCAATTAAGAACGAAATTAATTTAATATCATTCCTAACATGGTAGGTTTTTTAATTGAAATATGTTTTATATGATCTTATGATAGGGAAATATTAAAACTAAGTATCAAAATATTCATCCGCATCGCTGTCAGCGGGGATCGTGCCCAAAAAAAGGCTGGCTGCATTGCCACGCTGGATGGCAATGCATATCCTTTGACCGAAGTATAGGCCAGCCCTTTGGTCACGAGTGGACTCCACTAATCGCTTACTGATTTCCCGAAAGAGTCTGTGGGCACCTGGGCCCCATGGTCTCAAGGTTTCAACCCCAAACGGCTCAAAAATTGCACTTTTGAGGCGTTTGGGGTTTGCAATGCAATCAATGCAAATTGTTTGAGGGGTTGCAATGCAATCAATTAATTTATAATTGATTCACGAAATAATAACTGAATGGTTTAACCGTATACTAATGTGATCTACTAGATTGTCTTTAATTTCTTCTTTTCTATTATAATGGTGACGAAATTTTTACAGAAAAAAAAACAGGACGCAACTAATTGCTAATACATAACAGCACTCATCAGAGCCCAGCTGTGTTAGCACAAACTTATAAATCCGCGGTTGCGAGCAACATTAATTACACCCGCATAGGGATTTCTTCGTTGCAAGTAAAATAGCTTGAAGAAAACTAAACGCCCGCTAATAACTTGCAAACATTGCTCCATTAGTTAGACCTTGTTTAAAGCAGCAATGTTTCACTGTATATTTATTGCAAGTATTTTTTATTTTTAAACTAGCTTTCCGCCCGCGGCTTCGCCCGCGTGGAATTCGGTTATATTGCGGTATAAATCACAACTATAAGAAAACTTCTCATTCCCACGGAAAAATCTAAGAAGCGCGATGTAACGCTGGATACGATTAGTTGTTAAACCAAAACTGAATGGTACACTATATTATATGCTTTCCCTTGTGGAGCAAAAACATGCAGATTTTGGGCACTGGAAACCCGGGAACACGCTACATAGAGCTGACCATGCGAAAAACAATGTTTTTCTAAGTGTACCTACTCCAGCAACCCTTAGAGTTTGGCCTTGTGCTTTATTAATGGTCATTGCAAATGAAACCCTTATAGGAAATTGTAGTCTTTTAAATTGAAATGGGAGGTCTGTTGGAATAATCGGAATCCGAGGAATTAGTACACTTTCACCCTTTGCTGCGCCAGTTAAAATAGTGGCTGTAATAATGTTCCGCCCAAGCTGAGTGACACGCAGCCTGGTACCATTACACAGTCTAGGGGCATCGAGATTACGCAAGAGCATCACCGGAACACCTACTTTTAGTTTTAATTTAAGAGAAGGCACCCCAGACAATTCCAAAGAATTTAAAAACTCCACAGGATATGAGGCACTATGTTCTGTTTCTATCACTGTGTCTACAAATAAATATTCAGTATTTTCTCCCATAACTTCATTCAAAATATTTTCATTTATTATTTTAGTGACCGTTTCATTTTTTGGTGCTAATATTGCGCGTTCGCAGAGCCATTGATCATCATTTATATGACCGTGTAAGTCAGTATAAACTTTTGCTACCAACTCCGATTCGCTGCCCACAACATTACAAAACTCTTCCGTTAAAGTTATCATTCCCTCTGCATCTACTGTCATTTTAAACGACACACAGCGCCATCTACAATCCATCCATCAAGCAAACAATATTTTTGTTTTCCCTCGGGAATATCTATTTTTTTCGGGATAAAAAGTACCCTATTATTTAATCCGGACTTCTAGCTTTACGTCTGCAAAATTTCAAAGCAATCGGTTCAGTAGTTACGGCGTGAAAGCGGAACAAACAAACAAACTACTCCCGGTAGCATACAATATTTTGGTTTTAGTACTCGAGTTACTTATAATTATAAACTACATATAGCTGGAAACAAGATTATTTCAGATTTTCATATTACAAGTACATAATAAATTAACAATAATGCTGGCATGTAACAAAAGATCAAGAACGAAGTAAAAAATCATCCATACAAAAAAAAACATAATATGTTTGTATCAACTATAATAATTTAACTAACTATGTGAATTCTTGATAAACCTTGAAATAACTTAAAAGAAAAAGTTTGTACATAAAAGACACTTCAGTAACATACCAAAAACCTTCTCCTTAGTCTACCAAATACTATGGTGAAACTGTATGACAATCGGTCTAGTCAAACGTACGATAATAGCGCACAAACACACACGCACAGATGAAACTGAGAACCTCCTTTTTGAAGTTGGTTAAAAACTAATGCAAAATTTTTATTCTTATCTTTCCTTCTCTTTCCTATTCTATTATTTATTCCACTACAAACAAAAGAAAACTACCCTCAAAATCGAGAACAATCCTAAAACAAAGCTAACTAAACATTTATAAGCACTCTTGAGATTAAAAAGCCGGCACCTACACATCTGTATCTATATTGTATTTAATTTTCAGCTCAGTAATAACAAAGAGAGATAATATTTACTTGTATATCCCGGGGGATCTGAGTTCTGACTAGCTGACGCACCCGTACAATACTAGGCTTTTCCCGTGATTACGTCCGAATAGAATAGTATACCTACATACTTTTATACATCACTTAAAACAGCATAACTGTTACTTTCCGAAATATTCTAAATATTTATATGTGAACTGTAAGCTCATTAACTTGGAATATCTTTTCGTTAATCTATGCTCTCTAATACTACAAAGCTAATGAGTTTGTCAGTTTGCCTATCTCAGGAACAATTGAACCGATTTGAAAAACTCTTTCAGTGGCAGAATTGATTATTATTTACTTTAAAAAGTAGGATTTAACAGTCTATCGTCTCGAATCTCTCCGAATCTAATTTCATACATATCAATTCATCTACCATGCAATTGTAACAAACGAACTTTCCAATTTTTAATATAGGTATTAAAACCAGGGGAAGCCGGCAGGAGTTTTGTTTGAGCACAACTCCTATTATCTGCCGAGATAAAGCGAAAATGTACTGAGAAATACATTTACAATGTTTGTTAGCAGGTGGAAAATACTGGCAAACTGAAATGTTAGAAATTCTGTATCTGGGTTTTGTTTTTCCTGGTGCATATTTGATAATTCTTTATAAGATATTTAAGTAATAGAAGGATCTTTTACAGTAGTAAAAATCAAATTCATTGTTCGTTATTTTTCAAATACCTAAGACAAAACAATCAGTTTATCTAGACAAAGAAGTGTTTCGATATGGATACACAATATCAAGACCACAATATTTCGTATTGTAAATAGGCACATATAATCAGTTAATTAGACAGATTTGAGATAATTTTGAAAAGCCTATTTTGTTGAAGTTTCAGTGATAAAATATCACGTGCAGCTAATTTAATCAAAAGTTAAACGCAATAAGTAATTATGAAATATAGTTGTTGTTTTACTTGCGAACGTTAAGTACCTTTGGGACGCTCTGGTAGACTGCAGACATTTTGCACCAAGTAGGTACCAGTAGTGTTACCATATATCTGCATTACATGATATTTTTTATGTTTTATTGTTACATACATGGTTTTTTTATCAATCAAATTAATCACGTATTTACTTAGCTCCATCCGGTTAGACTGGAAGTCGACCTCAACATAGTTGGGAAATGGGTAGGCAGATAATGGTGATTAATCACCTTTTAACTACTTATAGTATAGGTTGTAGGTACTTCACATTGAAATCATAAACATATATTCTTTACACCTATATTTATTAAAAAAGAATTATTTATGAAAGAGAAATACTTTAGTAAAAATATAGGTACCTACCTATAATTTTTTTTATTTTGTCGAACTGTCCCACTGCTGAGCAAAGCCCTTCATATTACATATGATTAATCAGTTAATACTCTGATTTAAGAATATGTCTAAATACAACAATACAATTATTAAAGACTTGAATAACATATTACGTGGACGATAACATTATTTACATAAAACTCGGAAGCTGTATTCCCCAAAAACTGACAAACAAAACAAAACTCCCCCTTAATACATTAATACATAAAATGATTACACTAATGTCTTCCTAACAAGAATATAAAGCATATCTGAAAGTTCTTTATCATTCTACTTAGAGCACACGACAAACTTTTAGTCGGCCGACAGTTTATTCGAAATATACGGAAAATATTCACGATTTTCTTTTTAAAAAATCCAACAGTGACTGTCGGCCGACTGTGTTGTATGTAGTGGGCTCCACTCTAAAATAAAATAGATGTTACCAAAAAACTATAGCAATTATGTAAATTAAATTCTTGGGAAAATAAAATCTTAATTCGCTAATGGGCTTGTGACGTCGGCCATTAATTTTGTGCTGTCAAAAACTAACGCTTGCCATAGATAATCTTAAAATACGGTTCTTCCTCTATGGTCTTTTTATATCAGTGCTTAATTTAGTAGCTTTTTGGTGGCGTATTTTTACAAATTCCAATTTTGGCATGAAAAATTCTCGTATTTTTTTTTGGTTTTGTTATTTTAAATTCAGTAAATGCAAAACCGTTAGAATTAGATTGTTTTTATATGTTTCCATCTGTTTATTGCAGTCGGATCTAAGTTACTCGGAATAAATAAGTATAACAAGGTCACATAACAAGCTTAAAAATATAATTTTTCAAACTGTGTTCTGTGCTAATATTTTTATGTTAACCATGAATTGCATCTAAATTCAGAACCAGAGCTACGCCAATTTTACTCTGCTTTATTAAAAAACAAATCTACAAAAGCCTATGAGACCAAACCCGTAAAGACCATTAGTCATCACCCTGCAATCCATCAAATATATCTTTGAACAATTATATTTATTATTTCATCAATCTTTTATGTATTGCCAATATATTCTTAATTGAAGTTCAATCAAAGTGAGGATCCCAATCAAATTAATATCAGTTAATGATCCTTTAAAATATCGAATATTAAATCTTTTATGATCGAGAGCACTATCTATTAATTTATTTCATTCAAACTAAAGTAATTGTTAATTTTGTTTAATTGCTATTCTTTATAGAGTACAGGCAACTGAAAAAGTCTGAGTAGCCTTTATTTAATCTATTTTTTCATGATTCTGTGATCAAAAATTGCTGCCCAGGATTTAATTATAATGTTATTCTAATTTAAGTGTATAAAGAAATAATGCTTTAAGCAAACTTAAGTATTAGGTGTATGAATAGTGCTTCTTCAAAAGTGTGTGTGAATATTTTTAACTTTTTCCAATATAAAGACTAACAACCGGATACTGGAACGCCACTAAAATTAAGTGGCGTTCAAACATGCTGAATATGAGGCGAGATATGAAGAAACGTAATTGTATTCTAAGACCTACAAGTTGTAACCATATTTCAAGCAAATAATTTATGTTTTATTTTACTTTATTCTAAAATCATTCTATCTCTGTTACAGTTTTGTGAATTTCTGCGACGGATATGGTAAGTCGAATTTAAAGTTAAAGTTTATTAACATTAAAAAAATACATAGTTAACTCAAATACTGAATGCTTTTTATAAATACGTCTATGTCATCTTCATAATCACGTAGACGAAATACGCATGCAAAAGATAGTAAATTAATTAAGAAGGATTTACATCAAGATCTTGTAAATATACTTAAAACTTTCAAACTATAAGTAGGCAAATGTTAATACGTTTAAGTTTTAATTAATTCTAGATTATCATTATAATGGCTGGAGTTTAAATAAGTTATTTTTAGAGGCCTCGTGTAAAGATCTGAGATACCTGAGAACTGCCAATTTAAGTACCTTTAATTTTACAAAGGTGTATGTTTTAATCGGTGCTTTTTTTTCTTTTAGAGATTAAAAGTTGATTTTTTTTTAATTTCTAATTATTATAATAAGGTTGAAATTTTGATTTCATAGTTCTTTTCAAGTTCTTAAAATAAGAGCTTAAAATAATTTCACTTGGCCTTCGCCTCGAACAAACAATATGGAAATGTTAGATTAAAAACCAACATACAAAAGTAAACAGATTTTCCAATACACATCAACTAGAGTAAATATGCGTCATGAACACAGGTTTAACCATTTTTACAATATACGTACATCAAACAAAAAAAACACAAAAGAAAACTAAGTACTAAAAAATAAGTACAATATGCCCAGTACGTTAAAAAATAATACTTATAACAACAAACACATTGTTGGTTATTGAAAGTTTATTGTAATTAGAATAGAGACATGGTAATTAGTTACATAGGTAGTTCACAAACACACGTCGTACTTAACTACATAGCCACGGTCGCGAGAGCTATAACACAGCGTGCGAAATATATGGCGTCGTGCGCCGGACTGGCGACTCAGCGAGCGTCCCCGCTCGTGAGAGTAGGCCCTCGCTCCCCGCACCCCTCTGCCGGCCGGCCACGTATTGGTCGGCTCGGTGATCATGCGATGGCCATATATGGCCATGGACTCGACCACGAAAAGTAGGCGCGCGTTACACACTCCCCCTTTAGACCAGGGAGGGTCCCCCGACTGGTCGAACAACAGTAACGCGAGGCTCTAAGTTACATCACAAGGTAAGTAACATTATAAGTTAAACATTGCAAGGTAAGCAAGCCTATATAGCCTATAAGGTAAATAAGAATACAGTAGACTTAAAAGGTAAACAATACAAGATATGTAAACTTGAAAGGTAACCAATACAAGGTAAGTAAACTTATAAGGTAAACAACACAAGGTAAGTAAACTTATAAGGAAAACAACACAAGGTAAGTAAACTTATAAGGAAAACAACACAAGGTAAGTAAACTTATAAGGAAAACAACACAAGGTAAGTTAACTTATAAGGAAAACATCACAAGGTAAGTAAACTTATAAGGAAAACAATACAAGGTAAGTAACAACTTAGCTGAACAACCACCTAAGGTAAGTAATATAGTTAGGTGACACCCTTCCGCGGTCTACCCCTACCACGCTTAGGCACCATCGGCTCAGGACACTCACCTTCCCTCGCATGATATGGGCGTAAGTCAGACACATGGTACTTACCAAAAACTTCCCCCGTCTTACTATGAGCTAGGAGGTAAGTGGTAGGACTCACCTTTTTAGATATAACGTAGGGTCCGTCCCGTTTCGGAGTGAACTTGGACGTGATACCCTTAGCAGTGCTGCTGAGGACATGTGTCTTCATCAACACCAAGTCACCCTCAAGAAACTTTACAGGCGAAGACCGAGTTTTATCAGCGTATGCTTTACGTACATCCTGATGACGTTCGAGGTTCTCCTTGGCTGTCGAGATGGTATCCGCGAGTTTCCGCAGGTAAGGTGTGATTTGTGGTACAAAGTTTTCAGTTTCGACCACAGTTCTCAGGTCAGCTTGAACTGTCAGAGGAGACCGCAGCTCACGACCGAAGGTAAGATAAGCAGGGGTGTGCTCAGTAGACCGGGTAACGGAACTATTAAAAGCAAACCGTACAAAAGGTAATACCTCGGGCCAATTCTGGTGACGACCTTCCACCAAGATGGCGAGCTGAGCCTTGAGGTCTCGGTTCTTCCTCTCAACTGGATTAGCTTCGGGGTGGTAGAGAGGCACAAGGCTTTGCTTTATACCTAAGACAAACATAGCCTTCTGCATAACATCTGCTACGAACTGCACTCCGTTGTCTGAGATAATACGCCTAGGAAGACCAAACCTCATAAAGACTTCATTAACCAAAGTCTTGGCACATGTCTCCGCTGTAGCTTCAGTAAGAGCGAAAACCTCCACCCATTTACTAGTGGTATCCTCCACTATCAGGATCCATCTCTCACCTTGAGGACCTTTAGGCAACGGACCAAAGAGGTCGGTTGCAACAGTTTCAAACCTCTGAGCTGGAACTGGAGTTTGTAGCAGACCGGCAGGCTTGACATTCGACGGCTTGAATCGTTGACATTCGACACACGTCTTCAAATAGTCAGTAACAAACCTTCTCATCCCGGGGAAATAGAACCTTTGCGAGATACGATGTAAAGTCCTATCAATTCCACCATGAGCGGCGGTGGGCGAGTCATGGCACTCGAACATGACTGTGCTCCGCAGGCTCTCCGGGACGACGAGCTGAGGCTCCTCCGAATCAGTATCCGGGACGTACCGATACAAAACACCTTGATTCAATAGGTAACCTCGCTCGGACCAACGAGTAACAGAAAGGTCATCCTTACCTTCCAAGTCCAGGATGATCTTGGCGACTTCAGCATCTGCTAACTGCGCCTCCCGAATTGAGGTGGCATCCCAGCGTGGAACATCCACGACAACTGGGCAGATGTCACACTCTGATGCAGAACCATCTTCCAACACGGGGCGGCTAAGCGTGTCGGCAATAACATTGACTTTACCTGGTGCATACTCGACACGTAGATCAAAAGCTTGTAGCTTCATGGCCCAGCGAACTAACCTTCCACTAGGTGACTTGAGAGAAAAGAGCCACTTCAGGGGTTGGTGATCAGACATCACGTGGACCTGATGACCATCAATGTAACCGCGGAACCGTTCCACAGCCCAGACAACGGCGAGAGCCTCTCTCTCCGTAGTAGAATAATTCTGCTCGGCTGGCGTGAGCAGACGGCTGGCATACTCGATCGGATGTTCTTGATGCGGTGACTCCCCCTGGAGTAAGGCAGCGCCTAGGGCATAATTACTGGCGTCGGTTCGCAATATGAATGGCCTCGTGTAGTCAGCTTGCACTAGTATAGGTGCCGTAGTTAACAACTTCTTAAGAGTATCAAAAGCCTTACCTTGCTCTAGACTCCATTGCCACGCCTGTGATTTCTTAGTGAGGCGGGTCAGCGGCTCGGCCACCTTCGCAAACTCTGGTATGAACTTACGGAACCAGGAGCATGTTTGAAGGAAGGTGCGCAGCTGTTGGAGGCAGGTAGGTTCCCTCATACTAAGTACAGCATGTACCTTGTCTTCATCCGGTGATATACCTTCCTGGGAGATCACGTGACCTAAGTACCTAACCTTTTCTCTGGCGAATACACACTTGTCTCGATTCGCACGGAGCTTAAACACTCGGAGACGGTCAAATACTGCACGGAGATCTGAAAGGTGACGAGTATAGGACTCTGATATCACTAGGATGTCATCTAAATATGTCAGTACGGTGACGTCATTAAGTGACGACCCCGCACGGAACCGGTCAATAAGCCTCTGGAACGTAGCCGGTGCATTCTTGAGTCCAAAGGGCATACGTAAGAATCGGTACGTACCAAACGGCGTGACAAACGCGGTTTTATCCTTATCCTTGACCTTGCATTGCCAATAGCCACTCCGAAGGTCACAGGTGCTCATCACACAACCTCTCTTAGTGGACTGCAGCAGCTCATCAATACGCGGCATAGGATACGCGTCTGTCTTAGTGACAGCGTTGAGTCTCCTGTAATCTACACAAAACCTATACCCACCGTTAGACTTCGGTACCAAAACAGTAGGTGCAGACCAGGCAGACTCGCACTCCTCGATGACACCTTCTGCGAGCATCTTGTCCAGTTCTATTCGCATGACCTCCTTCTTCGCCGGCGTGACCCTGTATGGAGGCACGGCGATAGGAGGATGGTCACCGGTGTCGATGTGATGCTCGGCAAATGGCGTTGGTTCCCACACCTGATCAAAAATATCAGAATACTCACCCAATAAATTTTCAAGGTCAGAACGCTGATCCAAGGTCAATAGTGTGCCCTCGTCCTCCCGCAGCAGGTTGACCGAAGCACATTCCACCGCCTCGCGTGAACTCTCTGTGAGCAGGGGGTGAATGACCTGAGGCCGATCAGCTGTGAACCACGTCATATTACTAAAATTTAAAACAATCTTAGACTGCCTAATAAAATCTATTCCCAAAAGGGTTTCGTTATTACATGCATCGGGGAACACAATAAATTCAATAGGTATACACAGTGACATACATTTTACATTCACACATGTAAACAAAACGGTACTATTTCTAATAGTACCATCAGCCAGTTTCACCGACATGGTTTTTGAAACAAATGTATTACCCAATCGTAAAAGTAAGGCATACAGGGTCGAACCCGCGATACTACGTCGGGCGGCGGTATCAATAAGCGCTGAGCCACTGTGCCCTAGAATCTCAATATTTAAAATCGGTCGGCCTTGGCTGATAATAATATTATTCTTACTTTCACAGCTTACATTACACTCACTGAGTACCGTGTTAAGCGAGTAGAAAACATTTTGTTGTGGTTGTGAAACTGAGTTATTAACATCAACATTACAAGTGGAAACATTTTTACACGACGGACAATTTGATCTCACAAACCCTTTCTCGCCACAACCATAACAGAATAAGTCTTTAGAGTCTCTTTTTGGGCAAGACTCACGCGAATGACCACGACACTTACAATACACGCAAAACGACTTTTTGTTTACACTATCACTCGCGGCACTAACACTCGGCGAAATATTACGCTGGAGCTGCGACGACGACGGCTGTGCCCCCGCGCCGCTGGACAGCGCTGGCGGCTTCGACGCGCCCTTCCCCGCCGAATACGGCGTCTGCATCGGAGCGGCCGCGTGCTGAGCCCGCAAGCCGGCCGCGCTGGGTCGTGCTGGCGCTGCTCGTGCGAGCTGTGACTGCGTGTTATTGTTACTCGAACTTGACGACGTTGTCATCTCTTTTTCGGAGAGCGAATCTTCGACGGCTCTCGACTTTTCGATTAATTGATCGAGGTCCTCAATAGACTCGCGCGTTACGCGTTTACGAATGCGTTTGTTTAACAAACCGTAAACCATGTCGAGCTTGATTCGTTCGTCTAGGCTGTAAGGTAACCTGCTCATATGTGCGCGGAGACGACCGACGAACACCTCCGTCCGTTCTTCACTTTGTTCCGCGGCGAACATATCCCGGAATACCTTATGTGGCGGACGAACACCAAACATCGCCCGCAGCTTGGCAAGGGCGTCATCCCACGACGTAAGCGATGCCTTGACGCCGCGGAACCACACAGCTGCCTCGCCATGTAGAAGCATCGGGAGACCACGGAGTGCCAGGTCATCGGAGACAGATGCACACTCTTTGTAGATTTCCACGGAGTCTATAAACGCTTCTACGACTTCTGGATCTCTGCTATGCCCGTCGAAGCGTGCCGTACACTTGGACATGTTGCCGGTCTTGCATGTCGACGAGGGCGTCGGTGAGGGTCGCGCTGATCCTATCGCGTGCGATGCCATGAGGGATTCGACGAGCTGCCGGTTCGCTTCCGCCTGAGATTTAGCGAAGGCGGTAAGGAACGAGGCCAACTGGTCCCCAGACATGAGCGTTGGCGACGATCTCGGTGCTTCTTCATCCGAGCTGGATTGCGCGTCCTCCACATTAGCGTCGGTACGTACTTTGCGTGGCGGCATTTTCAGCGACGCAGGTATAAACGCGAACACTAATGTCCTAAGTCGATCGGCAAAGAACCGGTTTAAACTGGCTAGCGGATTCACGGCCACTAGTTGGAAGCGCCACTTATAACAACAAACACATTGTTGGTTATTGAAAGTTTATTGTAATTAGAATAGAGACATGGTAATTAGTTACATAGGTAGTTCACAAACACACGTCGTACTTAACTACATAGCCACGGTCGCGAGAGCTATAACACAGCGTGCGAAATATATGGCGTCGTGCGCCGGACTGGCGACTCAGCGAGCGTCCCCGCTCGTGAGAGTAGGCCCTCGCTCCCCGCACCCCTCTGCCGGCCGGCCACGTATTGGTCGGCTCGGTGATCATGCGATGGCCATATATGGCCATGGACTCGACCACGAAAAGTAGGCGCGCGTTACATACTTCAATATTAGCAAAACGTTAACAAGCATAACGCATTAAAGTCTTTCAAATACTAAGCAAGACTGTACTTTAAACAAGACACATAGTTAAAAAGACCAAACACAATAAGTAAAGGACCAATTCAGTTCAAATGTTGAAGTTCCATTTTCATTCAATTCTCTTCACGTGTCGCCGTCGTATCGCTGTCGTATCGTTGTCGTATCGTTGTCGTATCGTCGTCGTATCGTTGTCGTAGATGGCACTTAACTCCGGTAACCTAGCTTTATGATGTCTCAATACTCATACAGCTAGATAACCAAAGATAATTAACCTATCTACTTTCTTCTTTCTTCAATAAAACCTTCATATCTTCTCTTCTTCTCTTCAAATATTAGCTCGTGCTTGTTCTTTCTTCTTGAAGTTCTGAGTTCCAGTTTGTTTCATTCTACTCTGTAGTAACGCTTCATACTTCTGATTTGATGAGAAGTCCCAATGACAGGATCTGCCAAGTTCCTGAAATTACATACAATATACGTATTAGCTTCTGTTTGTTAACACAAACAAAACAAAGGGAAATGACTGCGCATCATCCTCCGAGCCTTTTTCCCAGCTATGTTGGGGTCGGCTTCCAGTCTAACCGGATGTAGCTGAGTACCAGTGCTTTACAAGAAGCGACTGCCCTGCCTGACCTCCTCAACCCAGTTACCCGGGCAACGCGATACCCCTGGCTAGACTGGTGTCAGACTTACTCTGGCTTCTGACTACCTGTAACGACTGCCAAGGATGTTCAATGTAATGAAAATTGAACCCTATTTCACACAACAAAAGATCCATTACGGTAATTACACATATTTCTTTGAAATAAAAACGTCTTTAATGCGCTAAAATGTTCACGCCAATTGCTCAAAAAATGCCAAGCAGAATTCAGGATCACCGATGTTTACGGAGATATAACAAAAGAATGTTTTACAATCTCACCCTCCATTTTATGAGAAAAAAGTTTCCTCCACGGTCGCTTCGAAACAAAAATTTTGCTTTGAAGATGGACCCTTATATTGTACAATCCCGAAATTAAAGAGACCCTCTGTTTACATTAAGATGTTAATAATTATGGCTTTTTTGTTTGGGAGAAAGATTGATAGATAATGTAATTTGGAGTGTTTTCGCGGTATGCGGTAATATTAATAAGCTGTATAAAAATTAATTAATTTGTAAAAACATTTCGTTCTGAATTCTAATTTCAATATGGTTTTTTTCTTCTTTCGACATTCCAATTTTGAAATGCCTAATTAAAGAAATATAAAGAAAAATGTCTCCGCTCGAGATTTCTGTCGAATTATTCCCATTATTTTTATAAAGCCGAGGCGGACGCTATAATGAGGTTGTCTTTGTTTTTTTTTTCATAATCGTTCTAAGTATTTTTCTTTGGCAGTCTTCAGTTGCTTTGTGCCCCAAACTCGAGATTTCGTCTCATGTAAGTACTTATTATTGCCTAAATTATTCACCTACATATTTTTTCAATCTTTCGCTACAATAAATTGCTTTATACCTGGGAACATTCTCATAGAAAAACTACTATCTATCACAGCCGTTATGACAAATATTCTTCCTACTACCGAAGTCCCAAAATCGGGATTTAAACCTATAAAAAAGAAAGTCCGTGCACCTGACATCAGGTACGACTCCATTATTAACTGCCAAACCGCATAGCGCCGCGACCACAGACAAAAAACTAACAAAAAAATTGAAAAAAGAACATCGGATCATCCGAACCGGCCAGTGACATATTGTGTAAAGAAAAACGTCAATACTTCTTGGTATTGTTTGTGTAAGTTAATAATATTATTAAATGAACAACCAGTAAATCTTGAACTCCCACATTCTTTTATTAAATGAGTAAGATAAGAAAGAAGTATGGGCGGCGAGAGGTCATCTTTATTTGGTTAATTGACATTGAATAGCCTACAATCTCGCTTGTCATTAGCGATTTTTCTATCCTTAGAATCATTTGCTTTGAATAATATTTTTGTTGAGTCATTATTATGAAGATATGTTCTAACAAAAAGCCTTTAATTTTGTATTAAATAGTGGCACCAAGAGTTTAAGTTATTTAATAATTTAAAAGTTGATTATATGTAATCTTAATCATAAATTCTACTACATCTTAATCATAAAATTAACACCGGTTACAGTAGGCAAAGGCAAGTTCCACAGATTAAAAACTCAAAGGCCCCATTACCTACTAAGACCAGACAATAAGACAAAGACCTTTTTTGTCCAAGCCCGCACCGCGTCGTGACCACGTGAAAAATGACATAATGCTACAAAAAAGGTAAAAGTCTTGAACCATAGAGTCACGCCAAGGAGTTGTCGCCTCTAAGAAGGTCAGATAGCCGAGCTAACGGCCATACACGACCTTGCTTGTGTTTATTGTAATTCCGTGCTAAATAGGTATGTACACACTTCATAAGACGAGAAACTCAACATTTTAGCATACATAGCGTATTTTTTTCTTCTAGAAGTCATTTTATAAGGGATAAAACAGGTAATGGATAGATCAGTGAACGAAAGAAGTTACTAAATAACTTGTTGTTATGTTAGACGGATGTAAATTGAACTGTATTCCAAAATGCGTCATGTTATCTCACATTGATATGATAACTGTATTCTGAGAATTTAATTTCATATTCTGCTTTTCACTGGATATTTTAAGAAGTTCTTTGAACTTACGTATACCTTTAAAATCAATCCTGATTTATAAAACAAAACAATGTTTGTCGATTTTCTTAATGCAGAATAATTAAACGCCAATGTCATATGATTTGTAAAGGACGCTAATAACCAACAACCAACTGCTTACACAATACACCTGTTCGAAATTCAAAAACATTTCAAAGATGGCCTCCATCATTTTCTTTTATTCGATTTTCGAACTCTAACGGCTGCGGCTGTGATTGGCCGTTACGCATATCGTCCTTCGGTACGCGAATTGTGTTAAAAAACGCATGATTTGAATTCGGTATTGGCAGACAGACATTAGTATTCAAGCGAGTTGGTCATGTATAAGCGAGTTTTTGTCGTTCCTCTTCAGAATTGCCTTGTGGGGACGTGATGGGAAACGAGCTTAGGAACATTTGACTCATATTGGACGTGTTTAGGCTAGCTTTGCTATTAATTACCTACGTGTTTTTTGAGGGATTACCTCATGCGTTTTTGTGGCATTAGTTTGGTTAAGACCACCTAGGCATGATTTTAATACAATACCTTTAAATTACCCTATTCGTGGGCCTGTACAATTATAATAATTCTGATGTAAAGATCAATAGATAAGTGAATTTCGATAAATTTAAAACAGCAGCTGCTACCAAAATCATTAGTTAGTAACTAACTCCTATCTCGAGGTCCACTTTTTGGCATAAAAATACACTCAAAATTTAACCTTGATCGCGTAGACTTAAAGTATAAAAATTAAAATACAGTTTCACGTAAACCAAAATGGAGGTTTACAAAATTTCCTTAAAGTTAGCAATCTAGCCTTCTTTTCGCGGTCTTCACAGTCGTTTGTAGGCGGACATGACTGAGCTAAGGTTTATGTCATTGTACCTATTTAATCATTCAGCCTATTACCATAGCCTAGGTTATTACTCTGTTGAGTAATAAATGAGTTGTAGCCTTTATTTTGTGGAAATTCCGGGTTTTTGTTGAGTCATTTGTCACTGTTTAAGTTGCGAACAAATTATATATGTCATAATGTATTTCAAATTCTTAAGAAACTGAATATTTTCCACTCTATAATTGCGTAATCTTAACCCTGATTTTTATCCTTGGTTTCCGTAGGAAATTATGTTGAGTTTGAAGGCTAAGAACAGATATTTTATAACCTATTTAAAAATGGCCTTTATATCAATAAGCCAAGTACATAAGGATAAAATATTGAATCTTGAGTCCTGTTTTGCATAATTCCACACATTGTGATATCCATTCACATAATACATTGATTGCACTTAAATATGCAAATGCATAAGAAAATAGATGTAGAGGAAACATTAGCACAATATTGTTAGCAGCTATTATATTATTTAATTCTACCTACACTCCGTGACTTACCTATTAAGATAATATAACAAAAACGGATACCTATTACTCATACAATTCAATTTATCTATGAAAAAAGTTTATATATAGGTAGTGACTCAGTGCACTTGCGTTTGAAATAGACTAGAATTTTATCCGAAAGGAATCATGTTCGAAATTCAGTTCAGTTCGTGGAAAGGAACGTTATAGTCGGCTACATCATGATAGACCAGCCGTCACGATCAGGACAGCGCGTCATGGCGGCGACAATCCGCCTGCGTGACTCGCAACACCAATGCACCTCATATTTGTATACAATTCGACATTCAAAAATTCAAATTCAAATGCAGAATTTAATTTCTTTTTAAACCGCTCTTATTTAATGCCAGCTTTCTGAGTTGAGAAAGTAGGTTAAAGTGCTTAGATACAGACTGCAAGCCGTCGACCTCTGCGTGGGTAGTTAGAAAAGATACGTGTTCAATGTTCACTGCAGATTTTAACCGACAAGTTTATATTTGTAACCGCCAATTTAATTCTGAACTGTTATATAAAATTGAGGTGTGAAACTTAAAGATTCATATCAGTGGAGAAAGCCAAATTTTTATCTCGCAAAAGTATAGTAAAAACGCGATGCAAAAGACCGGTGTACCAAAGAAATACCGTCCGATTCGGGCCGAGCATCTGTGCAATATAAATTTTATGCGGCCGACCAGACCAGGCCATTTAAGGGCACTAGTAATTGCTGTAGAAACTTTAGTAATGGCTTATTCAATCCGCGAAGCCGGCAGACCGGTTGTACCAGCCGTGTCTATGTAGGTACGTACCACGGTCTGATCTAAAACTGAACGAAAAACTCTTTGAAATTCATTGAAAGATACGCTCCTGTGTAGGAAATTGACACGCTTGTTTGTGTAAGGAAGATGACTCAAAAGATCAATAGATAAATAAATTGGTTCTTTTTGTGTGAAATCATCAAATGATGTCTGATATCCCCTGTTGTGGGTCCAGCGTGAGGGTGTGTCAGACTCTTACCAACTAAATTGGTCGTAAAGTACAAAGAAACTTTATGTATATTATGCGTAACATGTCTTTAATTTCTTAAAGCGATTTTCACAGTTTATAAATTCAATTTCTTTCTACAAAATAATATCCGCAAAATCTAACACGAATTATATTCCGATCGAAAAATTTACTACTAAGAAAACACTTCCCTTACATCGTTGGAACATCAAAGGAGATTGTTCGAACTTAAAAGGTTTCTAAATTAAATTCGTTCTTTGTTCCGATTCGGTTAGGGGTTGGTAGCAATCGTTATGATGAGACCCTTTGGTCGGTCGGGTTTAAGTCTTAATGTTCATGAGATTACCTTTCATTGGATCAACAGGAATTTTGTGACCTTCTACCTGATTGCTTGTGATTTGGTTTGATAAGGCTGTTCTCAATAGTCTATTTTTTGTTATGCTTAATAGATAATTTGACCTAACTTGTATGAGAGTAGTGTCAGACTTCTATCTCTAGTAAGCGAATCAGCAGAATGCAATATGGGGTCGTTAGTATATTTCACGTAGTTTGTATAAAAAATATATTTTTAATCTACTTAAATCTATGTATAAAGAATTTTTCATTTTTTTAAACAAATCTGTTAACTCATTGCAGTTATAAATCTTTTTGCTGAAATCCATTTTTCAACGCTCTAATGTTTTTTTTCAGTTTAAAGCGAATAAAAACAAAACTCCAAACATAATTACTCGCAATTTAATTTGGTATATTTGACAAAAACTATAACTGTAAGAAGTTTCTTAAAAGAAGACAATATATTTTTTTCTGTAATAGCTACGTTTAACATAGCATTATTTCATTTCTATACAAGTAAAAAAGTTAAAGGCATATAAGTAACATAACGCACGGAAAAAAATCTAAAACTATACTAAATATTTTTGACAGCTAAAAGCACAGGGCACTAACACTATTCTTTTTTTGAATCTGTACAAAAAGGCCAGCATCATTTTCTTCTAAAACAAAAACCTCTTTTGAGACTAGGTATATTAATATAGCGCTAAGTTCCACTAAGTTCTAAAGTTTTGACAGAGCGTGGACCATGATTGATAGTCCTGTCCTACATACATACAAAACTACTCTGCTTCTAGCTCTTTTAGATGGATATTACTACAAAACTGTCTACATCAATCAGGTTTTTATTAATATTTTACATCACATATTTTCAATTTAATACACATCTTTCATGAAAATTCAACAGCTCATTAACTTGTGAACTGAGTAAATGATTTATCGATGTCAATTTTTGCTTTGGATTTTTTACATTTATTTTAAGTCTACTACATATTTCCACACAAGTTTAATGAAATAAGACTTGTGTCAAGTTCTTTTAGATCATGTATTTATATGTTACCTTTTTTCGTATATATTTGGAAGGCTAGTCACACCTATCTTTTCTAGATCTATTACTAAAGAGGTTCGTACACCATTGTCAACCTATTACCATTAAAAAGTATTCTCACTGCACTTGCATACAATTGAAAAAACATATCACGTAAAACTTTTAAATTTCGAAAACGCAGTCACGCGCATTTTGTATTCCCGATTGTAAAATTCGTAGTAAAGAGCACGGGTGAATTTATAATATTGTGGCAACATTATAATAGAAAATACTTGCATTGGCTATGGTGTTAGGCGAGGTTCACACTGGAAGCGATGCGATAAATATTTGAAACACGTACGCAGCGTGACGCATTGTTAGAAATGTCAAATACTATGTATTTATGATGAAACAAAGTCAATGACTTCAATTCAAGTATTTACAATAAGCACCATATGGTATGGCCGTTTTCTGTCAGTCTGTGGAATCAACGCTTTTTCCTTAAAACCTGACAGCTGTCAATTACACAGAACATTTCCTAAGAAGAACTTTTGCGTACCTAAGAAACTTTTTTCTACCTGAAAGTCTACTAGCAATTTTGTGAGCAACAAAACTTTCTTTAAATTCTAAGAATGGTCGTCAAAAATTAAATATGTCTTATAAAATATGGTTTGTACGTCTTCGTGGTTGTAAAATGAAGTTCCCGGTAACGTCACAAAGGACCGTATTTTAATACCTGCAGTGTAATACAATGAGACAAGTCTGAAAGCGACAAGTTGTTATTATTTGCTATCTACATTCAAGAAAAAAGTTTTTGTTTTAACGTTTGGAGTTTTTGTAATGTCTATCCAAAAATAATCGAAAAATAAAACTTTAAAGATTAAATGTTATTTTCGTAGTAAATTGATAAATCAAAATACCTAGTTGTTTAATTCACTTAAAACCGTTTAGGTAACTTTGTCAAAGTGAAAGAGAAAGAGAAAGAAGGAAACAGCGAAATGAGTGTTTAAATCTTGGAGTACATATGTCAGTAATAAATAACGATACGCCAAACCAAAAGAAAACAAAACCTCAAAAGACTTAAAAAAAAGAACCTGTACCAAGCTCGAGGCCCGCAATAATAGCTGTCACTGATGATAAAGATCATTTCCTTTTCATAATAACCGACCCTCGGGCCGTTCTATCTCTCATCGCCATAGACCGAACGCATTCGTGAGACGCCTCTAGGCGATCCAGACGATCCTGACCAGCTTAGACTTGCACTATTAAATATTGTACCTAGTTTATTATATAGAGGTCTTTGTGAATGAATGGGTTTAATTATTTTGTATTGGATATTATTCGTCGTGTTTTACTGTGACATTTGGAATAGCTCTTGAAATCTACCAATTTTTTGTTTATTACGCTGCACTATCTACGAGTGATTAAGTCTACATTTTATATAGCTATACAGTATACACGTCAAACTGAGAACGGCCTTTTTAGTTCGGTTATAAAAATCATAGTTTTGAAACAATACCTACTTAATAATAAAATCGCGAATCTCCTTACACTTGAACCTCATCCAATCATTCTTCCATAATCGATTCATTCATTCATTACTCGTTATTGGCATTACAAGCGCCGCCTGCGCACAATTACTAGGTAATTACAAATTCAGCATTATGTTAAGTGACGCGTCTACGCTTTTTCTAACTCTGTGACCAGACACTGTGGCGAGTTTTTAAACAGTTTAGAATTTATAGCGCGGTTTTACGACTCGCTTTCAATGGAGGAAAAGATTTTTTTACATGCTTTTTGTATGTAGCATGGTAGTTTCTTATGTTGTTTATTAGCATGTTATTTTTAACGCGGCAAGTATTGTGGAAGTTAGTTTTCAAAATCGTTAATCTTATGGCTACATTTTTCTAAAACCCCAAACCCTCTTGGTTGTTTTTGAGGCCCCCAAAACAGTATCAGAGACATTTCAAAAATGTTAGTAGAAAATAACACAAAATCATAATAACCTGACCATCATATAAAGTAAGAACATAACAAAAACATCTACCTACCATCATAGAGAATAACATAGGTAAACCACACTTCAACAATTCACAAAAGAGAGGCGGTAAGTTAGCCTATCTACATAGAAGTATAAAACACACTTTTCAACACCACAAAAGAGACGAAAAAAAGGCTTAAGCCCCATACAGTTAAAAAACAGACAAGACTACTATAGCCAGGTGTGTCAAAGTAATAACTGAAGCAAAAACAGGTGAACGGTGCCAAATAAGGCTCAAACATCAACATGCCAGATGCGGGAAGACGTTGCTAGAACCGCGTGACTTGCGTAAACCACAGCGTGGAAAAGTACCAGGTGTTCACGTTGTTACACTGGTGAATTTTTGGTACATTCGGTCGGAAAGAAATTACTCTGGATTGGTCTGTGCTTGCGCAGAGAAATAAACACAGGTTCTTCAATAGCTACATGAAGATGTATAGGTTTAAGGTTATGAGTAAAGATGGACAGTGCAATCAAAATTACAATAGCAACATGCAAAACGGACCATATTGATCAAAAACCATAAATCAAGAAGCAAATCACACACTCCCTTACAACCCAGCAACCATACAAACGCACTTACAAAGACACAACATCACATTTCATCATTCATCATCACAAAGACATGGAACACAAAAACTCACAATACGAACTCCGAATCTCACACATTCAACAGATACAAGAAAGATTTTACCTTCAAAGGACAGCTGCACAATGGTACGTCAATAGGACACTGAAAGAACCGTGTTTACGGCACAGGTGGCTGCACCAGACTGACCAATGTAGGGAAACCTTCCCCTCCCCCCGCGGCTCGTCCCAGGCGACGCAGGGGCAAGAGGACTACGGCGACAGGTGACCGAGCACTTACCTGCTCCAAGGGAGAGATAAAAGGTACCTGCGATCCGGTCCGGTCTCCAAATTAATTGGTCGAAACCGACTTTTGGGATGATACGATTTGTAGGTTTTGTACTGTAACTTGATCATTATTTCGGGCTATTTACTCAAATTAACGAGTTGCTGTTTGATTTCGTTTGGCTTCGTTGAGGTTCAGGAAACGGTGTTCTCATTGCGAGGGGAAATTAGTTTGGAACGAGAAACTGGGTTGAATGTCACCAGAGAAACTCGTAAACGAGAGAGTAGAGTAATAAGAAGCTGTAAAAAGTCGTGGCTGCCACCAAACTTTGAATAAGTTTTGATTTCCTCAACCCTTTTATATGATTTCTCTTTGGAACCCCTTAATTTGTTTTCGAAAAAAAGAATTCGGACATCTCCTAGGAATATTTCTCCCTTTGCACAACGGCCAGAAACATTATAATCGTAAAACACAAGGAACTAGGTAATTAGGTGTATATGCCAATCACATGCGTAACGTTCTTTATGTCCCGGATATTTTTACTCAAATTATCGATACCCTTCAAGATCATCTAACAAGCACCCAAACATGGTGACGAATTATTTAAAATGCAAACAACAAAGTCATTGCATCTAATTTTGGTAAATCGATTGTTCCCACGTTTATCGCAATCAATCCACCCACTCGATCAAATACAATCGATACCTTAATCGTCAGGTCACGTATCGTTACCCAAGTTAAATAGAGAAATTCGCCATTACTTGCCTTTAAAATTGAATCGATTCAATCGAGTAATCAGGTACTTAGAATCGATAAAATGTTCACAAAGTTTTGTTTGTCTGTGTTGAGATTGACAGTAAAAAAGTTTTGTTGGCGAATATTTCTTGCGAATAAGTGCTAGACAGATTTTTTCCAGTGTATGCAACAAAAAGTAATGAAAAAAGCTAAATGTCTAGTAGTTTTATAGATTATTATCAAAATAAAGATTAAATTCCACAACTGGTATTAATAAAAACAAATTATTTGGCACTTAATTAACTTTAAAAAATAAAAGACAGTGAGGAATGCGCCACTATAAAATACAATTAATAAAAACTAATATTGTACAAAAAAGATATCTGAACTTATCTTTTTTTCACCATTAAGTATATTAATACTTTACACCGGTTATCGAATACATATTCAAATAAATACAAGTAAATTTAAAGCATATACATAGTTATTTTTATACTGAATTTACTATACATAGTACACACTTTCTTTCGTCCTTACTATACAGTTATTACACAGTGCACGTGTTATTTTTTGAACTTTTGACAGTTCTGAATTCTGTCATCCATTGCTGTCCAACCCATTGCTGTCATCCATTTCTTTATATACCAGAATATAGTATGTATATGTATTTTGATTTCGTTCAAAAAACTACAATTTAGAATTAAAAATTCAATAGCAGTTTTTAGTTTATTCACATTAAAAAAAAAAAAAAACAAAAGTGCACTTACACCAGTCCACGAAAATTTCGCAAATCACATTTCAAGTAAACTCCAAAATACATCAAATAAAGCCCACCTTTGTTTTCGTGAAACAATATTATTTTTAACTCACAAACAAAGGGCCTATAGTCCTTTTAATTGTCTCCCATTGTTTAAATTTAGTGGCCACTCGAAAACTTAAGCACCCTATAGTTTTTTTATAGCCAATTACTTGGAACAAGTGAACTGACTTCTCCGAGTATTGGTTTTCTCTGAAACGTAAAGTGTGGCCGCCATTTTTATTTTTAGCATTCTTTTTTTGAATTACACGACTTTGAATGTCTTTTGTGGGATTATTCGGATTATAAGGGATGGGATGTAATGAAGAAAGTTCGTGGTTATTTCTGGATCTTTCTTGTTATATTGTGTGGGAATTTTTAAGGGCTATATCTATATTTAGGCTTTTGTATTCATATCTAAAAATAGAATATTCTTTTTAGCCATTGTTCATACTTAGTCGAAAATTTAGTATCACTGACTATGTGCTCTTCAAACACCTCCCTCACTTTAAAAAAAAGCTATTTCTTTTAAAAAATAACTCATTTTCTAACAGTTAAAACACTATAAAACGCACACAGCAACAACTATATAGGTACAGTCGCGTAGATATGTCTATATCGAGCTCGTCCGCGGTCTGTCCGTGACTGTACTCGTAATGAGCTGCACAGCTATAAGGAACACGGTGTGACGCTGACAGGATAAATTTGGATAAAATTACATGCAAATATTGTTTTCGTAGAACTTTAGTTTATAATGTTTTGAGGTAGTTGCTTTAATCGCCTTTTTTGGAGACATATATCTTGGTAAAAAATTGGCTTAGGAAATAATAACGAGTTGCAGGATTTAAGCGTATCATTTTTCCCCCTATATTGAAGGTACGATTCTGAGAGAATAGCCGCTATTGTTTTTCACCAAATAAATTGCTAGAATTTTCCACTCAATGAAACTGCTAACCAATTATGAAATTATATTACCCAATACAGACCATTCAACACTAGCTCCCCACACACAAACACAGCTTATCATACACTAGATCTTTTTCGAAAAAAACATCCACAAAACGTTCTAATTTAATTTGGACAGCCGCCATAGAAGAAGACTGCACGCTCCGACGCTTCAGTCTTTTCACACGAGAAATTCACGGTCACTGACTATGTAAATGTAGAATGTAGATACACGAAATAATAATGTGTAGAAGAACTGAGGGTAACAAACTTACGCATATTGGAAAACTCGAGCCGAGCCTTCAATACAATCTTTAGTTTAATAAGATCTTTCTGGATGTCTGGACTTATACCCTTTTAATCAATGGCATGAAAAATTGTAATAAGGCCCAAGATCACCGATAACATAAACGTCAATTTTCTTAAAACAACTGTTCTCTATGAATTTTTAAATTATGGTTGTCGATGAAGATCCTAAAAAACACACACACCAAAAGTCATGTGTTGACTTAACATCTATTACACAAAATAGAACTAAGTCCTAAATGCATTTGAAGAAAGATTAGTTACTAAGCAAAGCGAATGTAAAGAGTTAGATAGCCCAAACAGCTATCTACAACTACAAATTAATCATTTAGTTCCAAATACCATTTCTAAACTTCCCACTACGTTTCAATGACTAATACCTACTATGCCTGAACAGTCGAAAATACAGTTATACACAAAGACAGAGTTAACTGGCGCGAAGTAAATATTGCCGAAACAATAGGAGTGTGAAATATAATGATGTATGAACCGTTTGTCCGTATGTTCGGCTGAAGATGAATAGGAGGTAATTTAGTTATAATATGTACGAGTCAAGGAACTTTAGTTAGTTGAAGGAAATTGCAGTAGGAAGTTGTGCTAACTTACAGTTGGTAGTTGTTCAAAATCACCTGCCTAGCTTTTTCTGATAACTACGTTGAGTTCAGTTTCCAGTTCAGCAGGATAAAGCTGAGTACCCGAACTTTACATGGAGAAACTACTTATCGACAACGTTATCTATCAAAATAAACGAATAAAAATAGATATTATTTACAACAAATAAATTTTATATTGTCTGGTTAGATCATCTGTTACTTGCCAAGAGTTCCCAAGAATTCAAAAGTTCAACCAACCAGAGCCAAAAATACACAAAACACAACAAAAACTAAATTAATTAACACAAAAAAGTCCGCAAGACTTTTTCCAAGCTCGCCGTTTAGCTTCATTCGGCATTTTTTCAAACAAAGGAAAAGTACGCAAAGTGTTGGCAACACCGAGATGAATCTAGCAGACATTAGAGAGGTATCGAGCTGCGATTAACTTGCGAAACTCGGTTAACGACGCTGTCACAGTGGGGCATTGCAAAACTAATAGTTAGTCATCATCGTATATGTTGGGGCCTTTTCTTAAGTGCATCTTAGTCATGTAGGTATAAAGTGGTGGATTTTACACAACATTATTTTTAAGGTATCTTGTGAATACCCGCAATCCAAAGGAGTTTGAGAATACTTAACTTCGTAGGTATAATATCATTTCAAACACGCACAACGAAGGATACAAAACTACACAAGTAAAACCCAAGTTTCCTCGAAAAAATAGCAAACTTGGCTAAAGACTAAATAGTCAACTTTATACACAGTTAATTCTCATTTCTCTGGCACCAAACCAACAACTGTCTGCCAAAGGAGGTCTTGAACTTTCGAAGGACGTAAAACTTTGGCATACACATAATATAATACTCGTGAAAATCGCATAACACTTAAATGTTAAGTACGTACCGGCCATTCAACCTGTCGGCGTGAATAATGAATATGTACACGGCATAACAACATTATTAAGACCAGCCTTCGTCTTTACAAAGACGGCGTCCATAAAAAAACTAATCATCTTAACATGAAATTCAACGGACCGACGTTCTGAGCTATCAAAATACAGTTACACGAAAGATATTTTCGAAATAAACTTGAAATATACAAATTTTATGTTCTAACTGTAGACTTTAGTTGTGTGTCTAGAATGAATCATGTATTTTACTTTATTGTTATGTTCTACACCACAAATATCTATCACTAACCTATCTATAATCCAACCTCTTTTGTTTTATTCCTTACACTGGGCACCACAAAAACGGCCCACCAAATTCAAAAATTCACATTTCGAACTATTACACACATTATCAAAAAACCGTGGCTACCTCACGGTCGGTTGAAATGCTTCCCCCGCATTCTCAGCCAAGCGGATTCACACGGTAGTCACTTGTGAATGATACTTACATACATTCACGGTCGCTGACTATGTAAATAGGTATTTGAATTCTAACACAGCGAGCGACGACCGCCCCAGGAATATTATTAGCGCGAACAATGAGTTACAGAAGAGTTTTCTTTCGAAAAAAATCGTTCGATTGATGAAACGGCTTAATTAGGCGGTAATTGATTGAAGTGTGCTAATTGGTGTTGAAGATGGAATTGTTAACGTAAGTACTTCATTTAGTAATGTATGAACTTCGGTCGTATAATGTAGAAATTATTAAAAGGCCTGTCGGCAGGTATTTTAATGTACATGTAAGACGCATTATTTCTTTCATCAGACAGAAATATATGGCGCAAGATTTTGAATAAGTAGTAACACCTACCCGTAACTTTTAACGTAAATAGCCTACATACACCAATTTTCGATTTCTTATCTGGTTTCGAAAACCCCTCAATGCATTACCAAAACCCTCCCTTTTTCTTTGTATTATTTTCCCTATAAAAAATCCTGTAGAATTTTCTATAAAAAAATACCTATCAAAACTTAAACACATACTTTTTTATGTTGAGTAAAACGCAACAAAAAAGTATGTCCAATTACAGACAATTAGTTACAAACGCGTCCCCATTTCTTTGGCGGCGAGTTCATAAGAGGAAACCTGCTACAACCAGCCTCACATCGTTGGGTAACAAAATGCAATATATTTGTAAGTGCTGTCGACACATCATCAGTTTCACATTATATGAGAAAACGTTAATGCGTTTTATTTTTGCAATTGAGTAAGGTTTTATGTAAGTTTAATGTATTTGCAATAAAAGAGGATGAATCATCTTAAGTACTGATGCCGAAAATTTAAATCCATTCGATTAAATATATTGGATCCTATAATGTGCATTAATGAATTAAAAATCTATGTTCAGATTTAATTTTAATAACGCATAAAAATATCAATTTCGTTAAGTACACCTTGAAATACTAAAACTAGATTTTATACCCATTCTAAGCTTTCAAGTCCCAACTCAAACTACTAACTAACCACTTTTGAAATAGGTTTCCTTATTACTTAACTCCATTAACTAGCGACCAATTTCTCAACTTAAAGCTTTTAACTTGAATGATAAAGTTATACCTAAGTAAAGTACACGTTATAATTCATAGTGACGGACTAGCTCGCTCACTGCGGTTGGCATAATGCCAAGAATTTCATAAATAGATCACGGTTTTTACATCCATTCCGTTAAATATAGTTTACTTCATTAGCATTTTTGATGATATTTGGTGATAATTTGGAGTAAAGTTATGAGAAAATATTTGACACCTATCAATAATTGGTTTCATATTATTACTTTGAAACAATCATATCCATATTTTTTTTTAAATTATAGAAAATTAATGCTTTTTAATCATTTGGATGTAAATGGACCCGCCCCGCCCCGGTCCATACAGAAGACATCAACGCGTTGCTACGTCACCATTATTCATTTCTGAATAGTTAATTTATTTATTCACGTCGAATAGATTAGATGTTTAACAAGTTTAACAACTTTTATTCGTAAATTATTACCTACTAATAATTTTATGCAATCTGTCGCTGCCAAATAATATGTTTTTAAGACAGAAACGGTTTGTTAATCGAGTATGTAGATGGCTACTTAATTAAGACGTGCGTGGGAGTCGACAGAAACGTTTATGTAAAAAAGAACATTTTCATTCGCCGGCTCAAGTATTCAAGAGGCGTAACTAAACAGCAGTTCATTGTACTGACTAACTTAAGTATTTTCCCAAACGATTATTTAAAACACCTACCGCCATTTTTAATTCGAAATCCAGTCTGTTAAAAACCGTTAAAAATTTAATAGTCTCAAAAAATCTTTTTAAGATTTGTGTGTAGATAAGTCGTGTCGTGGCCGTGTCGTGGCCGTGTCGTGGCCGAGTCGTGGCGGGTTCGCGGCGGTCAAGGCCTGCGGTGGGCGGCGCAGACAACGAACCCGGATGTAAATGCCTCACAAAAACCCACATATGTTGTACCACTTAGCTATATACGTCTTAGAATTAGATTTGAATAGAACATGAATCTTCACTCTGAGATGCGATGAAATGGCGGTGAAAAGATGCTACCCACATTTTTCTACAATAGGTTTAAGTAACATAAAACAGGATTGTTAAAAGTATCGGGTAGTGGAAAAAAAGATTCTGAGAGAGGTGGAAAAAAATCTTGTTAAACGAAAGATAGAAAAAATACTACAGACACGAATTGTCGGTAATAAAATATTTGTTAGGCACAAAAAACCAGGAAACAGACATTTCGTATCTCAATCATCTTAATACATTACATAAACTCATAATTAGTTCATTATAATGTGCAGGAAATTACTTGTACTAATTACAAAATAGGCGGTAGTCTGATCACAAAGATAAATGGCGGCCGAGGAATTCGCACCGGCCCAACTTACGAAACCGGTCACGAATACTTTAAACCAACTTAAAAAGAACAAAAAAATATATAACTCACCAGTAGATTAAAGATCCTTGTATCCCAAAACCGCACGTTCAATATATAGCCAAAACATTTTACGCCCTTAGATAAAAAGGCTGTCTTAAAGTTAGTGGTTCTCGCTATGGTAAAGTATGGAGCGACGAAGCGTGCGGTAAGCGGCGTGGTACTCGTGAGGTTCACTGTGCGCACGCGGCTCGCACTGGGCGGCGGAGGGCCGCGACTGGCCGCGCTCGTCCCGCGCACCCCGCCCGCGCCCCCATTGGTCCAGCGCTGATGACGTCAGCTCGCGATGACCCCGACGCATGGTACAGGCGGACGCGACAGACAAAGGCTTTGGATGCAGTTTGATTTTTTGGTAAACGAAACAGGTGTAAAGTATTAAGTACCTGGTTATTTTTTCAACAGGATTCTTACGATAAACAATATGAAATGAAACAATGTTTTTGGATTTACGGTAAGGACTCATAAGCATTTTCAACTAAATTATATTGATAAACAATACACTACTTTGTATGGATGTGGATTAGTATTCATCTTTGGTTAAAGTACATCTAGTACTACTAGACTGCCTAAGTGTCCGCAGTTATATACCAGAATAATGCTTTAGTTCCCCCACCCTTTAACGTCAAACGCCCAAAAAGTTCGTTAGATTCAAATAAAGTATCATAAAAAATCGATATTTAATAATAAGACTTACAGAAAATCAGAATGCAAAAACAGACCTGAGTCGAAAAAAAATGCTAGCTTTTAGACTTACAGCGTTACGCTTTTCTTATCCAATGTGTGAGAAACCTTATCCACCGCCAACGCCTCTGACATGTAACCACAAGTTATTCACGCCGACAGACGATCTCAGACGAACTATCCCGAATCATCTGTTCGAATTTGAATTTAGAATCCGACATGACGTCTCTAACCGCGACTAGACAGATCGTTCACTTTTGCCGCGTTTTTGCGCCGCGAAACAAACATGGCCGAATTTTCGTAATGGCCGCCCCACAATGGCGGCTTTCTTCGAACGCCAGACCGGTTTGGGCCGCGGTTATTTCGCGAACGCGCTCCGAACACAATTTCATGCACTAATTTTGTATAAATTACGTCCTCCCTCTTCAGGCGGTCTCACGGCACTGAAATAACCGGTTTTCTAAACCTCCAGAGTTATGATTAGCATTGCAACAAGTTCGCGCTAGTTGGCACCTCCGTTCAAGGTTAGCGGCTGAATTTTACGTCGAGTTTACTATTTCTCTGTTGGTATGAAATTACTTGCATACTTGCCATTCACTGAGAAACGTGCGGTGGTTTATTTTGAGGTTTAAAAATGTCTGAGGAACCAGTTTCGAAAGAGTTGTGTCTTTAAATAGTTGGTCGGGTGTATCTAGGTCCGCTTGACGGATGCCGGTATGAAAATTCACGTTTAATTACCTTGTGGCGCCAACGCAATTAAGGCGAAAGGAGTACGGTCGTGGAATAGAATATTTCTCATTTCCGTGCATTCCGAATGTTAGTAGCACCCGATGCTAATCGCAGTAAGTCTTGTGTTTTTCGATAGATTCGATATCATTTGTCACTTTTTAATTTTCGATGTGAGGCCACAAAGAAATACTCTTCTTTGTTACAATTACTTCTCACCAAGCATACAGTTTTGAATATTACCTACTTATTTTTATAAAAAACCAAAATCAGTTACCGATACTTATTTACTCGATTATATCGATATAAAATACACATTCACTACGTCTCGTCGTCGATGTCTTTAACCGATCGATACATGAGATGCATCAGTCGATTGCTATCGGAGTGAACCTGCTACCATACCAAATAGGTTGACATGGGGATGTAAACCTTAAGTAATGGATATGCAGACAACATCATTCGATCACATCGTAGGCTTTGGAATATATCAATTGATGTTTGAGGGAGTTTTAGAAACTGAAAATGTTACTTAATCGTAACTTAACTTATAATGTCAGTTATTATGATTATGATGGTATTTGACAGTACTTTTAATCAGAATAATGAAAATAACATTTCGTTCTACCCCCGATCATAAATTATGAAAAATATACTGTGCCAAACAATAAGAAAAAACACGACTAATACAGCCATTAAAATTACCCTATAAAGGCCTCAGAAAACATCGCTTACAATCAGCTGTTTCTTGTCCAGCAACCGTCTAAAAATACACCAGACGGTGATCACAATTCTGTGCACTCAGTACTTGCAAGTACGCGCAGACTGCAAACTTTTAGTCGGCCGATAGTTGGGCTCATACATCAGTATAAAAATGAATGGTAGTAGATACGCAAATAACAAAGGTATCAGACCGACTGAAAACTTTGATTTGAATTTGTATAGAAGAAGATTTCCTTAATTTTTTTTTTCAACCATCGGGCTCACTCCTTCTCCGTATGAGAGAAGGCCTGTTCCCAGCAGTGGGACGATAAAAAGCTGATGACGATAACGAACCATCTTAGCAACTGTCGGCCGACTATAAAGTCTGCAATTTGCTTCAATCAGTCACAGTTTCACACGTCCATACAAACATTAGGTATTTGTAATCGATGTAAATTCCTGAGCCGACTAGGAGCCGCCGAGACAAACGGTGGAATGCCACCAAAGCCTACCTTTAAGGGTGAGGCTGCTTCTTGCAGCTAATCGTAGGATTAAAGGGAAAATGATTATTGTTTCTTTTAAGTCGTGAAGCTCTTGTTAGCTTGATTGGAATGTTATCGGGTCTTCTGAGATCTTGTTGATAATCTAATAAGGGTTGGTAAAGAAGTAACTAGACTTGTTAACTGTTTATTTAAAAGTTTTAATTTATTTCAGTGTAAGGAATATACATTTGTGGTGTAAAAGGAAAATGACAAAATACTAACTTGAAGATTAGAATTAAGGTATCAAATAAGGTAAAGCTATATGCTACCTTCCAGCGTCTATGAAAGTGAACATAATTGTTTGTTTTGTGAAAGTTGTGTATATGTAAGCGAGAGAATAATACCTATATGGGCAAACATCCACAGTCTAGCGTACCTATACCTCGAAACAACCAAGTCTACCTAATCTTTCATCACAGTTCTTAACTTAACCTCCATAATACATAAGTGTAGACTGTAGGTACTCATAGACAAGTACTTGAGAATATTTTCCGGCGCAACACCTATCAGTCTATAGCGAGGCGGTCAAGCACCCACGATTCTTGATTAGCCACAGCGTCTGCTCGCAGCACGAATTATCACGAACCTTGCCGATTGTAGCCGAAGGCAAACCTTCTATAATACGCAGGTTTTGTTGGTAAAATCTGTGTGTTATGTAGTATTTTTACCGAATTCTAAAAGAGGAGGTTTTTTTCATTAGTATATTTGATATTGATGTAGTCATGTGGATGGAGTAATCTGTGGAAATTTATTGCTATGTATAGAAACATGATGACCAATTAAAACAAGGGTCCAAAGGGCCTTAGATGTTTACAATGTGTTGAACAAAATGAGTCAGAAAATGTAATTTGGAAGACTAGCTGTTGATGATTTCCTTGATGATACTCCCTATAAAAACTGTCCGAATCATCTTAAATATTATTTTTAACCTCTCAAAAAGGAGGAGATTCTCAATTCGGATGTTTGTATTTTTTTAAAGCTTACTAAAGAAAACCTTTCAACAAAATTAAATGTGAATGAAGTGTGCTTATGTGAATTGTTTTATTTATACTATGTTGATATCGCGCCATCACCCTCCGGCGGGTATGCGCATGCCCGAATCATTTAGCGTGGGGCCATTAATATGCGCTTCTAATGTTATGGGAAACTACCGCCATTGTGAGGTAACGATGGAAATTAATGCATTCCTCATGGCGACGCAACGCTGAAGGGAATTCGACATTCCAGAATTGGCTACGTATTTCTGTCTAGGTCTGTAAGTTACCTAATGTCCTTTAACCGGTTAAATCCTGTTATCGTTAACTGATAGATTTTATGTTCTTCGATTTCTCTTATCGAAATGAAGCCTATTAATATTATAAAGTTGGTAAATACGTATTTATTGTCTGTTACTCATTCATAACTGCTAGACTAATATAGTGTCTACAGCCTGAACAAGTACAAAGGAGGAAGAACAAGATAACGATTACTTTTTATCCGGGTGCAGGAAGTAGTAACCTCGGGACGCAAGGAATACCTAGTTTAATATAAACTATCATACGCTTAACTTTGTTTAAGCTACGTATTTAGTTGCTACTAAACCACCAACTTATATGCATTTCAGTTCACCACAGCCTTTCCTATACTATCTTCTCACTATGTCAATCATTCCATACAAGCAGCCAGTCGACAACTACCTTTATCCTCAGATTTTTCATTCGACTACTGTCTATCGGTCACTGTCGGTCGAACCAAACCTCTTTCATGTCGGTTCAGAAGTAATAACTCAAGTTCTAAAGCTTTTCAGCGATGTTCGCGGTTTGACAATCGACTACCGAATCTACTTTGTCAACTATGTTTTATAGGCTGCAATAAAAAGGGGTGGACTAAGATTTGTTTATATTCCAGGAAAAACCTTGACGGTTTAAAAAAAAAAAGGGAAAATTTTATAATCTTTTTTTATGTCAAATCTACATATATTTTTGGTCTTAGGCATAAGTTCAGACACAGGTTACTTTAACTTCAAAAATTATTTAAAAGACCCAAACTTTTTTTTAAGATTTGATTATTCCAGTGTAACTCTCAGAACTAAACTCCAAAGTTATATTGATCTTTCATATGAATAACGACCTCGCAAAACAGCTGGTTATTCTAATAAATATCTAAGTCAAACATCACCAATACCATAAACTATAGACACACTATTGAGTAGTTTGAACCTCAGAACAAATTATCATATAACGCATCAACGTTACTCCATCTGTCTATACCTATAACTACGTAACTAACGCACACTATGTGATAAAAATCATGCTTATTTATAGAACACAGTCACGGACGAGGAAAATTCTTAGTACATGAGTTTTCTCGTCAACAATATCCGTTTTATATAACGACTAGATTTGACCCGTAACTTTGTCTGCAAGGAAAATTACATCTGGTAGATTTTTTGTAACATTTATATGAACCTATTACATGGTGCTACATTTTGCTTATGATATATTTCTCACATATTATATACAATACCCGTCTATTACGAAAATAATATATTATATGTATTTTCCAGTACCCGAGACAACCGGAGTCTATCTTTGTCTCCAAAATTATCACATCCAAGCCAAATTACATCAACTAGTTTCAGCCATTTTCCCTATCAAGTAAAAATTTATATAACAAACCACAAACGCATATTTGTAATATTTGCAAGGAGCAAAGTTCAGTACACATCTTCAAGACATTTTGTGCAAAGACCAAAGTCTATTCTATCGTTTCATGGTGGTAAGCCCAATTTCATCATAATTTGTTCAGCGGCTCGACAATGATAGATGAAGAGATAAAGTTACAGTCTCACTTAAAATATTAGTTTGCATCGACACAGAGTTGCGAACAAATAGACAAGAGAACTGTGTATTATATTTGCAAAGACGGTTCTATGTAAATGTTTGAACCTTATTCACACATCATAGTTAAAAATTGAAATGTATCACATAACAACCTATAAAAACAAAGTTAAACGTGTGTCAACTTACCTAAATGTGTTTTTTACCATTATATGTATTAATACACATACCTAGTTTTTTTATTATAAAATCTGCTTTGAAAATTAATTTAAATTAAAAAATCCAACTTCTTTCTTCACAGTCGTGTAATAAACATTTCTCTGTTTTTATGAAGTCCACATACGCATATTAAAAATAATCATTGTAGTCCTGTCTATACATTACATAGTCTGTGGCCGAGGTTGTTCATTTGCACTTGTAATTGACACCGCATGCAAAACAGTTGGTTCTCGTGAATTGTTATGAATGTATTAGTGTGTGGGGGACATTATAATGAGTTTTGCTGGGAATTGGTCATATGAAGGCGCCCTTTAATTGACAGGGTCTAGGAATTAATACGTTTTTGAGAATTATTTTTCATAAACCTAGACTTGTAAATAAAGCTATCTGATTTTTAATTAGTTACCGTTAAATAAGAAATATAAATGATATCATCATAAAGCTGAAGAGTTGGTTTTCTTGAACGCACTAATCTCAGGAATTACTGGACCGATTTGAAAAATTCTTTCAGCAATAGATAGCCTATTAATCCAAGATGACTACAGGCTACTCTATATCCAAGTGCAAGGAGAAGTTTCCACTGAACTTTCACAGAAGAAACATTAGTGAAGTCTGTAACGGATGCTAGTTTTAGAGAAACATCAATACACCACACACTAACAGTACTATTGAAGTACCAATTTTATTCTACATCACTGCTTGTTTTTTTTATCGTCGAACCAATCCATCATAGTCGAAGCATGCCTGACAAGAGGCCGGAAAGCCGATAGGTTTAAGACCACTCTTATAAACAGGTTGTATTTTAACTAAGGGGTCATTGAACTTGTGTACGCTCTTTGGTATTGTCGGTTAATATTTTTGTGTGAGGGTTATTTGTCGGTTAATCACCCGATTAAGGTTTTGGTTTCTGGGTTGATATAGTTCTCATCAAAAAACGTTGTTGTTCTAAAGTTAAAGTTGTGCTCTAGTGACTGGGAACACATCAGTTAAAACGTATGTTTATACTGAGATTATAAAACTAAAGAGTTCTTTTGTTTGAACTGCTGGCCCGGTCAAAAAGAATCTTTCAGTGTTAGATAGCCCATTTATACAGGAAGGCTTTAAGTTACTTTTTACCAAGGTGCATGCAGCAATTTCCACCTGATGCGAGTGTAACTGCTGATAGAAAAGCTAGTGTAGTGATAATATGGTAACTGGCAGTTGATCCAGCCTGGAGATTTTCTTAACACGGTATAATGTGGCAATGTACTCGAGTTTACGCAACTTATAAGCAGCTCGTTTCCTTTAACGTCCACCCACTCAGATATTGCTGTTACATAGGCTGACAGAACAGTTATGTAAGGATTATCTTAAAAAAGCTAATTGATAAAGAAAAAGTATACCCTCAGATACTCATTAGCTGTTCCCCGCAGTTCCAACCGTTTTCAGGCTTTAGACTATCTGTATACCGTCATTTAAATCGGGTTATACGTTTTTGCGTGAAAACCCTACAGACGTTTCATGAAAGAGTCATCAAGCATCCTTACATACGCATCCAAACTTTCACTATATTATATTTTTAATTTGTGATAGCACTTAGAACCTACTATGCTACCTTATTATACCATAAGTTTTTCTGTCATTCCTTATCTCAAAAATAAATGAACGGAAAATCTCCTAAACCGCCACCCGTTTATAGCAGGCATTATAGTAAAAATACTAACGATTGTTATTCAAAAAATTACCGGTTTATGCGCTTGAATTGTAACGTTTGAGAATAAGAGCATGTAGCTAACAGGAACCGCCTTTGAGACGAGCTATTCGAATCAGTGTATTCTGTGCGCGTCAATGCGCTCCGGACAAGGCAACGCCATTTTTGTTCATATAGCTCACTCATACATTTTCGATCACATTGCACACAACACACTCAATACAAAATTGACAAACACACATGAAGCACACATCAAGAACGGCGCTTTCGTTCCCGTCTCAAAGAAGGTACAGCAAATTGCATATCCTGTCGGTTCAATACTCCAAGGCTTTCAAAAGTAACGTTTGAGAGCACCTAGCAACATCCATGGGCGTTATCCCAACACAACATAACCAGTTTCTAATAATTTATGTTTCTCGCATCCACGAGCTGTATCCGACGATTTTAATCTTGTAAGATGGAGTCGCGATCTGTTATGCAGTGTGAAATGTTTTAAACACTCATTATGGAATACTAATCGTTTATTGCATAAAATATATTTGAATAAATCCTACTCTTATATGCTTTTCTTCGGTGAGATGTCAGGAATGCTGGCCTTAAATTTCTGCGAAAATTGTTGCAGCGTGGGTGGTTTTTGAAAAAAATATGGAATGACTGTGAAAAGTTTTGAATTAACAGAGGAGGACGATGATGAATATTATCATCTATATTACCTCTATACTATTATAACAAAGCTGAAGAGAATCTTATCTAATCTCAGAAACTACTGAAATGGATTTGGAAAAACCTTTCAGTATTAAATAGCACTCTCATTTATCGATGAAAGCTATACGCTACTTTTTTCAAGGGTCTTGGGTACCAGAATCTACATTATCTAAATATTATATGAGAATGAAATCCTTAGTGTCGTTATATTATCTAAATAAACACGTTTAATAGTCTCATACCCATGAGTTGCTACTTGACAACGTATGTAAATTAAGTGAATAAATGTTTTTATGTTAAAAGAAAAACTATATTATTCTTCTTTTTTAGCCCATTTTATGTATAATTCCAATAACAGTACTATAGGCAATTAAAATTGACAATATAAATTCAAAAATAATCGTTATTTCGTGTCGTCAAAACATCGCAGTTCATAGGCCTATTCTTTGCATATGGGTACACTAGTTTTTTTTCATTATATTTCTGTAGCCTCTTAAAGAAACATGTTACAAGACAATTAAAATCAATTATTTTTTAACAAATAAAAGATTTAACTATAAATGGAATTCTCACAACCTATCAGATCTTTTTATTTGATAGTGATATATTGACATATATTTTTATTATTTATTGGTCATAATTACGGATGCTGTTTCCTCTCATAATAAAAGATGTAAAGGAAAAGAAAAAAGATGGGTGTTTCACCTGCTTGTTGTAGATACCTATGTATGTGGAGAAACCAGTTCTGAACTGACTAGGTTTCTTTATTATTATTGTAACTCACTGATAGGTATACGTCGAAAAAAGGTATATAGTTTTTTTTATCTCCCAAAGTTAAAAAATCACCCATCCCAGAGCTAAATTATATATTTTTCCAAGAAATCCATGTTTGTATGCCAACTCCTTTCTTCATATTACTTTATGGAATTTGCTTCGTCTCATGTAAACCTGTGCAAATCCAAATAAATACCGAAACACGAGCATTTTTCTTCCTTTCAAACAAAACCATATGTTTATTTAATTTTTATATTTACCACCAGCCGATCACCTAGTCCTTTACTATTTCAGCTAAACCACAACTCGCAACCACACAATGTACCTCTAATCTGCGATAAATTGAAAGATATCATTATTATAAACTTTACTCCAAGATTAGGTTAAACTTATAACCACTACTGTTCACCGTTTAAGATATCGTATCTATAAGATTATCTTATTGCTATTTATGAAGCACATTTCCTATCTTAGATTTACCTTATTGTTTTAGGAATAAACTAACGGCTGTTGTGTGTGTTCGTGCAAAATTATATTATTATATTGTTTCCTTATCGTTCTCATCTAAGCTGTGATCGTATACTTTCTTCTGATTTGATATGTAAAGGTTCATATACTTAGGAAACTTATTATTATGTCCTCATTTTGGTGTTTGTTATTATGATAATTGTTTTCTAAACATACCTTTTTCTGTGTGTACTAATATGTCTTACATGTCTGTGGAAATAATAATCTAATTTATATTAGCGACTAATAAATACAAGCAAAAGCTTAAATCATTTTTTCCAGTTCAACATCAGTCTTTTCAGAAAGCTCAGGTAACAAAACCTAGTCATCTAGAAATACAGGTCAGTTCTCCTTCCTATAATTCAAGAAAGAACCGCTCAAATTGTTCCTACAAAATATCTCACATCTTCTACACAAACAACCTGCTTCACCCATATCAATAACACCGCCAAACAAATAAACAGCCCAATCACAATAACTAATAGTATTTCCCTCACAACAGAAGCGTTGATACATCACATTTTCGTGCGTTCCCAAACATATTCTTCAAAACTACACAGACATGGAGAACAAAATAACTAGCAGAGATGCCATAATGGAAAATCTCCTTAGAAAGTAGCGCGCCAGCATGCGGGTGTGTGGGGGACAGGGAACGCTATTGACTTATACGCCTTTTTTGACTCGCCCATTTTTGTAATACCGAAACTCGTTGGCAGTTGTCTTAAAGAACCCGAACGAAACTATAGTTCACTCGTAACTAATTTTGGTCATGCCCGCCGTATGTATTGGACCTACAAGAAGGTCTTGACCTACCTGCATTATGGAATCTCTGCTATCTTTCCTTACTCCGCGTACTCATATTTCAAAGACATGACGCGACGTATGGCCGGGAGCGTGCGTCCATTTTGTACAATATTCGTACTTACTGAGAAAAATCTGGGTTGTGGATCATAAAATATAGGTATGTTATATCGTTTCTGTATGGTGGAATGCCATAAAATAGAAGAGGGTATTGTGAGACGTCAGACCGATGGTATGTATCAGTCCGTAGTTCCTTATATGAATTTTCTTTGTCCTGAATTTTGAGTTTATCGTAATAGAGTTCATTCTGCTGGGAAGCAAGGTTATCTAAGATATTCTCGCTATCCTGTTTTCTGTCACCCCATGTTTGTAGAATCCGAATCTTTAATTCAAAGAAGAGTAACTTTTTACTTTACGGATATAAATCTTCTAAGTTTCTTCTGTCGAAAAACAAAATGACAAACGTAATATAATAAGACAAATCAGTTCTGACAAACGGGAACTGTATGCCTTCTATTGATATCCAAATAAAAAATTGAAGTGCCTAAATAGAAAAGAATAAACTGATGTGGAGACGGTCTTCTTTTAGGTTATACAAAAGACACCTGACAGTAGTGATAGTAGACTGATAAAATTTACTGATACTAAGTAGTTCCAACACCAAAAATTACCTTACAAAATCCTAACAATACTACATCAGAACAGAACAGTTACACCATTCTAAGTCTGAATCCTACTTTCTACACAGACAATAGAGGGCGGGCTAGTCGGGTCGCGATCGTGACGACTCGGCAAACTCCGTGACTCTTCGTGACACATGACTCATCTATCCGATCGTATTGGCACGACTGGCCTACGTATTTGTTTTGAACTTTCTCGTAATTCGAAAGATTGGATGTCGGTTCTAGATTTGAATATCTGATTCTGGAATTATGACGTCATCGTGGTTTGAAAGGTCGAAGGTTGTAAAGAATGGTTTTTGGAATGATTGTTAAAGGTCAAGTTTTTGCGTAATATCTTAGTTAAAGACATTAAGATGCTAATATTTTATTGATAGTAGTAGAGATAATACAGATATCCTCAAGTACCTAAATCAATCTTCAAGTTACCAGCAATAAATAAGATTTTGTAACAGCAATAACATCTCAAACATTTTTTGCAATAACTGTAGCAAAATGAAGGAAAGGTTCTCCAAATCACGTAAACAATTTATAATCCAATCCCTTTGAAGCAGTCACGATTGTGAAAACCTTTAAGTATTCCATTTCAATCTTGGTCCAAATTAAAGCTCAACCCAGGCTTAACTATAGCTTATTGGATTTTCGGTAAAAAAAGAATCAACTCCAGGATTTGAATTTGGAATAATCAATTTCGAAAATAGAATTCATACTGGCCACTTCTGAATTCTCGAGTCTGGTGGATTCGTAGACATAAAGCCGGTCTCACACCTATGTATTGTTCTAGAAAGTGAAGACCGTCAAAAGGTCGGCTCTATGTGAATTGCTCCCTGACCTTTACCTACAGAAACAATACCAGTGTGTCAACACAGTCGTCTGAGCTTCATACATAGTGTAGTATAGCACGTCACTCGCCCATTGTGTAGGACCTCTTTTGTAACACTTGTGTAAGTAAGTGTGTACGGGACTTATTTGGAGCGGAAAAAATCTCATAGTGTTGTCGTCATAGTTCTTTATTAAAGTGCCTTCCTGGCTTAGCGTGTTGGGAAATATGAGCGCAAAAATATGGAAAATGGAAAATATGAAGCTGTAAGCTTTTCGCAAAAAACAGCCCGCATATTTTGACAGAGTACCTACCGAAAATTAATAATATTATTTGTATTCGCAAATAGTAAAAACGCAATGTAGATTCTATCTACCATCTAAATGCATAAAATATTTCAAACCATTCCAAACCGCCAATAAGGAACGCAGCGAAAATTGAATTTATTAAACAAAATGCAAAATATTTCAAATATTTCCGAGAAATAACGTCGAATAATCGCATTTTAAATCGCATCGCCTCGAAATTCGAATTTTAAAATATAAAAGTTCTCGTAATCCGTGACGTCATTTTGCAACCAGCCAGCGAGAGCATGCAAGAATTTCACCTCTCGATTGTTTTTGGTAAGATAAAGAGGTTGGTTTAGCAAAAAGTTTTTATACCAGAGATTGTATCGAGTGGAGGAAATATAAAGAACCGTTGTTTGTAATGTTTGCTCGATCTGAATCCAATCTCGGGTTGTATTCCCACAGGCGGGCTTGTGTACTAAGCGAGTGGCTAGTTTTATCCTCTAGAGACGATGTCTTTTTTCGCTGTAGGACAAGCGTCTTGGCGGTCGCTATATTTTGTTTCACTTATCTTAAAGTGCTGTGTTGTTTACAGATAAGCTTAGAACTTCTTGGTTTTGTGTTACGTTCAAAAACGATTTTATTGAAGGAAAAATCTTGGCTTTAGCTTGGGAGGCTTATTTCAACTCTTACATACAAATATAAGGAAGTACGTCCAATCAAGTTTCGAGATCAATTATTATTTTATGACGTCATTAATTGAGATCGGTCTCTTGTACTCTTAATTGCACCTAAAAACAACTCCGTCAATGTTTACAATAATTGCTACGATCAACAAGAAAACTGGATGTGAGTATTTAAGCAAGGCTCCGTATAAAGGACTTATTGGTTTTGTTACTTTTGCAATATTTATTATGAATTACAGTACAGTGAATTGTCGAAAATAAGTAATACAATTATTTTCTTCACCAATCGCTCTTTGACAAAAATCATAAACAAAATCTCTCAAACAAATCCTCATTTGAACAACAACCTTATTCTTAAAAAAAAACTACAACCCTATTTTTAAATTAACAGTCAAACATATTTTCAAACGTTTAAAAAAGGAACGTAGGTATACAACCTTATTATAAGCAACTATCATTGAACCTCACCTCCTCACGTATTGGCGAGGTACATACGCCGCACCCAATTTAAATACAAAAAAAGTTCTCAAATCACCTCGGATTTAGTTCAAGAGCCACTCGTGGAGGCGGATTTCTTATGGGTGTGTGGTACAAGTCATAAGATGTTATGGTTAAGATGGTTTTAAATAGTAAATTAGTTATGAGGGCAAATGTAGTAAAATAAAACACTTCCATCTTTGACTTTGACTTTCCATCTGTTTATAACTAAAACTACTTTAATATAATATTAAGAAGTCTGGCATGATATTCCTCAGAAAGCAATGTAATTGGAGGTAAAAAAGCAAGTAAATAAATACTAAGACTTTTGGCAACTTTACTAGCAAGGCCACGCTAAGGAAACTGAAGAAGAAAGAACATACATTCAGAAAGAAGAACGCGAACTAAAAATTCGGATCCAACTGGAATAAGTTCCTCTCTGACTCCTTTAATTTCGTTTAGGAATACCTAAATCTCTACAGCTTACACAAACGCTTTCGCTACATCTCATGCCTTAACCCCCCTTACGTGGGAGGTTGTATTGTAACGCTACATGTGAACGGCGACGCATCTGCATCAACAGAGTTCATTGACCCCGGCCGTATCACGTCTGTGAGAAGGTCATATGTTTCGGCAAGTGCGAATAACGTTCGAAATTTGAATTCTGTTGCAGCTAACGTACTTTTGAGAACTGGTTTTTCAAGATGGCGGGTTTTAGTCACGTTTAGATATGCTGTTCTTATACCTGTATGTTTTAGGTATTTGTTTAAGAGTTTTTAAGAGCCAGTAGGTACTAACTTGGGTTATTGAAATAGAGGCTTATTATCCTTGACATTTTATTTCTAAGTTTTAGCCTATTGTGTCTGACAGGTAACTTAATTCAAGGTTCAGTTTGAAAGTAATAGCAAAATTTTCAATAACGGCCGTAATTGAGATGTCTTCTTTGAAATTGTTGGAAACTTTCCACGATCCCTAATCTGGGAAAAATGGTTCAAACAGAAAACGTTAGCAATGAATTCTGTTATTTTAATAAGACGCAAAAAAACGAAATGACATTGAAATTGACAACTGGCTTAAAAAACAGACATGGCCGGACAAGTAAATAGTCTACAACCAAAAAGGTACATGTACCGACCTCTATGCCTCGTTCATTTATCATCTACCCACATTGCACTTAATCGGACGTGAACGCTCCATAACATGACGTTAAACAGTTAGCTAAATAACTTGGGTTTTCCTTATGTTAGAGGTTTCCATTTTGAATTTGGAATTAGAGGAAAATACAATGTACTTTTGACCTTCTTTGGAAATAAGGTAGCACTGGCACACATGCCTAACCGAATATTTTTTGGTTTAAATCCTCCTTGGTGATTCTTTTTTTTTTCATTGACAAGTTTAGTAGTATTAAGTCGATTGTGACTCCATTATGGCAAAATTATCATAAATTAGTTTTTTATTTATTCAGATCAACAATTTAGATAAAATAATATTAATGTAACGTTCGTGTGTATTAGCTTTTAAGATAAAATGCTCTGATTTATAATTGTGTTATTTTTTTGTTAAATGTTTGTTAGCTTGATAAAAATTCTTATTTCCTTGGGTTCAACTTTCACAGCTTTTTCCGAAGAACACAATCATCAATATATTGCAAAAATTATGTCTATTTTAACTAGGTATATTCTTATTTATATTTCATTGATATGAACATAAGGAAATCTGAGGGCACGGCAGTGCCCCAGCCAAGACTCGAGCAAAGCGGGCACGGCCGTACCATCTTTTCTCGAAGTGTTTCGCGGCTATTTCAGCCCCCTGTATCTTCCATGTGAACAAAGCTAGGAGTTTAGGTTTTCGATGACCAAGAGTAAGTATTAGAACAAGCTCAGTCCCAAAATTACAAGAAATTTGAATAAATAGTTTACGAGTTATGAGCGATCAAAGTTACACCATTTTGTCACTGACTCACTCACTGACCGATCATCAAAAGTCTAAGGTACTTCTAGCAAACTTAGAACCTTCAAATTTGGCACCAAGATAGGTTATTGGCTACATATAAAGGGAAAATGATAAAAACCTTAAAACTTAATAAAAAAATAGGAAACAAATTTATATTTGCGGTTTTTCAAGAACATTGTGTATGAATTTTGACTGCATTGATAACTTTGTTATTTATTTATGTACAAAATGTTACTATTTGTTTTATTGTTACGTAGTGTGGTATATTGTTATTATGTATTAAATATACATACATATGAATAAAAAAGCTAGGTTAAAATAAAATGAATAATGATAAAATCTTTCATATTAATGCAGTGCGATAAATACTGCATGCTCGCTCGATAGATGGCGTTGTCCTGGTCTAAATCGCGCTACGGTTTTTAGTAAAAAAAAAAAACAATTTCATGTGATAGCGCCACTACCTCTGAAATAAATCTCTTTTATTCTAAAAGATATTCGATTAAAAAATTCGACAATTTCGAAATTGTTTAATTTATTTAAAAAATATGTTGTTTACGTGCTAGTTTAGGTCTACATATTTAGTTTGTTATATATTTAGTTATATGCATGTAAGTTAATTTAATTTGTTATATACTTAGAGAAGAAGGAGACCTACAAAAAATAAATTAGATCCCACCAAAAACATTAAATGTAAAAAAAGCCAATCCTCTACGCAATTCCTCCACCGTAAAAAGTTTTGAGATCGCATAGAAGCCAAGTCCTGTTCAACTTTATTTGTACTAATAAATCAATATTTTGTGACTATATCAATAGTTTTGTTCACATTACAATAATATTGTCTTGGCCATGAGCACAAGTTAACACATTCACTGCGTTACGGCAAGTATTTGGCCGTATTTGACTCTCAGCCAGTGCGGTAGCTCGTTGTCCTTGTTTTGCGTACTGTGCGGGGGCGATTTATCTAAGTTCCCTTGCGCGTAGGAATGAGATAGTGATATTTTCAATATTGTTGCTTTTAATATAATAATATTGTACACTAACAATATACGGCAAAATAGTTGCCGTAACGCACAGTAAAATAATTATTTTCATTCAGTGCGGTACGGCGAATATCTTGCCGTACCCCCCCAACCCCGCACCACATTGCATGCATCCGCGCGGCGGTTCAGTGTGCGCTAGTGCTGGCCGTAAGCAAGACGTAAAAATATTTTTTGTGAAAAATATTACGCGGTTCTGCTACAATGAGACAATACAAATACAATGTTCACATAAAAAACTGGATTTGAGTAGAGAGAGAGAGGGGAAATCATCATCTTGATGCCAAAGATGTCAAGTGTGAAAATAATTCAGTGGAATAACTACCTACTTACTAAGTTTCATACACGTCCTTTAATAGTTTTTAGTTTTTTTAAAATTGGTCTGTTGGCGTAGTGGTTGTGGGTTAGATTCCCACACAAATCAAACATTTTTTGTCTAGTTGTCTTGGTCTGGGTGTATTTTCTAACTATACTATGCATTATATGTATTTGGGACTAGGTGGCGCTATAGCAGGCCTCCGTCACTCCATGTACTTGCGCGCTATAAGTGCCTACCGCCCAGCCGAGCGGTCTCGGTCCGCCGGCGGATCAAATTTAGTTGCGGTTTTCACAAGCGAAGCGCGCGCACGCCGTTCAATTTTTAACCGACTTCTAATAGTGCTGTTCGTTCGTACGCGCATTACGATGCCGTGTGGTGCCTTATGTGCTGTAAATTTAAAGATTTTTTTATTTTACCTACACACTGATGTATATAATTATGTTTTATCTAGGTTTCTTCTACAGTCAGCACCAATAGGTATATAAAACAAAACAAACTTACAAAAATAATAAAACAAACTTTACAAAAAGAGAACCGACTTCAAAACATTAAACCGTAAGAAATAATTTATTTTTTGATGTCGGTGCTTTTTCGATTCGTAATTACCAGCTGTTAGCACCAACATAATTACCAGCTGTTAGCACCAACATAAAAAAAAAAACAAATTATTTCTTACGGCTTTGTGCCTTATTTGAAGTCGGTTCTCTTTTTTTAAGGCTTTTTTTTTCATTTCTAGTGAACATCTCCGAAGATCATCATCAAACTAAGAAGTATTATACTTATTTTAAAACGTTCTCCTAAATGTAACAAATCCTTTTCTGAAAATCGCATCGATATCGGTTTAGCCAAACGCGAGATTATCGCGCACAAACATACATACCTACAAACCATACAAGTCAAACTTCTCAGTTTGGCCTGTACCTATGTCTAATCACCTCCTTTTTTTTAAGTTGGTTAAATATTTTATAAATGATAAAATTTTTAACTGCCACATAAAAGTCAGAACATATTCACAGTTCTCAATAACATAGATAAAAAGTTATGTTAATTTAATTTTACCGAAGAGGCAGCCCTGCGATTACTGTGGAATCGCGCGGTGCGAAGCAATCACTGCTGTACGCTTGAGCATTTAGGCGCATTTTAGCATACAGTGGTTGCTGACGCGAAGGAGTAGGCAATTATCGTAATAGGTATTGGAAGTTTTCTACTGAGTGAAGTATCTGTAGTAATCTGTGGCTATAGTGTGATTGTGGTAGAATATAAATACATATTTATACATATTATATAATTAGGTTACATAATTATGTTGATTTATATAATAATATAACACTGATAAATATGAATATTTTATCTACAATAAAAAATATTTTTAAACTATCGACTATCATTCCAGAAGTAAACCCCATCCCTAGCATTTTTTCACTTCTACGCTGTACGGCATATATATTGCCGCGAATGAAAGATTTTGAAAAATCTCTGTATCTTTCAAAGTATAACAGAGAACCCGGGGCGACTGCAGCTAGGTGTATACAAGGATATAGTCTATCGATTTGTTGATAAAAACCATTGATATAGGTGGTTTCCACGTCTGTATAGGCTTTGAAAGTCAGGTTCTGGTACGGCAAAATAGAAGCCGTAACGCATATCAGGAAATATAGATACGGGCAGCATTTGTCTCGTATCGCACTAGTAGAAAGTTTAGATTTAACGCTGCCGCAGTGAATGTGTTAAAAGTCGCTCCCTGAAATAATGTGTAAATACCATTGAATTGATACATTGTATATGGGCATGATTTTACGATTGGACTGATTGGAATTTGAGATCACCATGGACCAAACATGCGCCATAGTAAATGTGCAGTTCATGATTTTGAATGATACTGACTGTCGGTCATTTAGTAACAATTGAAAAAACTAAAAGTATTTAATTCTGTGATATTAAACTTCATGATTGACTTTCACCTCTCCAAGATATGCTGTATTATATTTGTAGTTTATTGTGCTCATGGCCAAGTCAATATTATTGTAAAGTGAACGAAACTATTGATATGGTCACAAAATATTGATTTATTATTACAAATAAAGTTGAACAGGACTTGGCTTCTATGCGATCTCAAAACTTTTTACGGTGGAGGAATTGCGTAGAGGATTGGCTTTTTTTACATTTAATGTTTTTGGTGGGATACACATTATTTGTACAAGAAATAATACAATAAGTATCGAAAATGTTTTACAATATTTAATCTATCGCATACCTAATCAGATAAACCATAACATCTTAAGAGCGTTAACATGTGAATGGCAGGAAATAATAAAATAATTCCGAACTTTAGACCATATTATTATTTGTGCTGTACAGAATTGAGGATAAGTATCATAAACGGTTTAATTTATTGAAAACCTGAATTGCTACTACATACTAATAAATACTTGAAAAATAAACTGGTAAATCTACACATCTCATTCGGCGGTTCATCCCCTTACAAAAAATAAATCTTTTTTGACCACCTATGTTAAACTTTTAACACAAAATAATCTAATACTGATACCTCATTTCTTATTCTTATTTAAATGGAATGGTTCAAGATTGTCTCCACGTACCTACCTTAAATGTCGAAAGGAGTATATAAACTCCTTCGAGACATACTAGAACGGACTGGCCACATAAAGTACGTTACACACTGCTCATTATCTCAGAACGAGTAAGTGACATATACTAGACGAGAACATTGCGACATAGTAAGTAAGCAACAGGTTACCATTGCTTAACTTAATGACTCATTGACTCGAGTCAGCTTAAACTTGTTCGCGACGCAATCTGATCGGTTATGTGTAGCTAGCCTAATTTTCTTTTATACAAGTATCCAATATTTGCTTGTAAGAAGTTGTGCTAATGACTTCATAGTAATCAAAATGTATGAACAAGACACTGCTGTGTTAAGCTTTCATGGCCAGCTAACTTCGGAGAAGCAAAAGTAATTTGACGAGAACTTTTCTAGCTTATAACTATAAGAATGAGTTACGTGTATTCTGTGTTTCACTATAAGTACTATTTGTTGAAATATCGACTGCCGTATATTATTGCTACCTATCGAAATCGATTTTAAATTAGAGCCTCACTATAAAACTTATATTTTTTCTACAAATCAAAACATTAGGTATATGACGTCAATAAAAATCCAATAAACAAATTCGTGGATCTTGATTACGCTCGAATTACACGTCGTTATATAAGGTAAATTCTAGGTAGGTTATAGGATTCACGTACGTATTTTTAAACCAGGAAAATTAATGCTACGAAATATTAAGCATATAGCATATCACTTTTAGTTATAAGCCCTACAACAGTTCGTTCTCTTATCTAGAAAATACAATTTTGAGAATACAAGATGAAACAATGGACAATCGAACTAACAGAATCACCGTAAATATTTGTAGTTTCATAAACATTATGTTGCATTAACGAACTGACAGTTCTGTGTAGCATCCAAGTAACATTAATTTGTATGAATAGTATAACTTTTGCTATGAACTCGATGCATCTGAGTGCAAAGTTCTGCAAAATGCTCCATGTGGCAAACTTTAATGTAACATTCTGATTATTCGTTGAAAATGCTAGGATATGTTCGGGAAACTTTAAGTAGTTAGAATTATTTTAATTAATTAAACTGAGATATACTGACAAATAATACACGAACGCACGTAATAAGAGTGGTCGAAGATTGGAATTCTACACGGTACAGCTAAAATCTTTCCGGGTCTATGTATTGTGTGTATGTATAGAACATCATAAATATTTAGTCAGGTAGCTATTCTAAAAATTCTGCCAATCATACTTATTCATTTACATCTACACCCAGAAAATAAGTATAGTGTTCACGAGATTAAATATTAGATACATAGCGATTCTCAAAAATTATAATCTAACAATCTTCAGTGTCCACTTTAAAAAATATTAAAAACCAAGATAGGAGCCGAGATAGTGATCTCAGACACCTATAAGAAGCCTTAAAAGATTTCAAGGGAAAGATAAGAAAATTTGTCTCACAAAAGAAAATTATATCTATCGTTACTCTCAGCATAATCAGTGATCTAATAAAATTGGTACTTTCCTTTAATATATTATGCCATCACAGTTTTACAACCCAATTACTGGGTGCCGGCATCCAGTATTTTAAGGTGAGATCCTGAAAGAATCTTATTTTTTTTGGTGTCCTATTACCAAATGTATGTTGCTCTGTAAAGTATCGAATGTATTAAAAATCCTGATGACTTAAAATTTGCTACCCATCTAAGGATACATCGCGCTTTGAATCATAAATTTTGGTACATCTAGTGTCCTAGGTTTACCTTCCTCACAAAACACTCTATTTATTGGTGACAACTGCATGGAAATATGTTCAGCAATTTTTGAGTTTATCGCGAATAAACACATGCAGGTGGAGGATAATATACAAATATGGTCCACCATTTTTTCCCAACGAAAAACGTAGCAAACACACCATATGTATGTATACATAACAAGTGGGTAGACAACATATTATATACCTAGCGATCAATTCTTAATTTCAGTTCACTTCCTTAACTGCGCGGGAGTATTAATCTACATGCCTTATCAGGACATTTGCCTACACTAGACATCCATTTTATTCCATATCTGTAGCTGATTTTACATATACACTACCTAAGTATAAGGTATACTTGTGTTCTGCGGAATAATCTGGATTCTAGCGGCCCCGCGCGTACGGGTTTTTGAGGTTTTTTTTCGGAGAATTTTTACCCGGGTGCATAGAGTTGTTTCTTCGGAGCAGAAGGGAATTATTAAATAAACTGTTCGTTATAAATGGTTTTCAGAAAAATCTTTATTTACAGGCACGAATAAAAAATATATTAAATAAATAACACGCGGAGAAAGCACAGCAAATCAATCAGCTTTTCAGTCGTAAACTCACAAATGATACCTACACCAATCCCACAGTTTAATATCGAAATACGAAATTACTTCCAAGAAATATTCACAGAGTTTCCAAATCGTGAAACTTAATATTAAAATGAAATGACCATCTTACGGTCTGCGCACTTACATATGACAGAGCGCAGAGCATATTTCATTGTCATACTAATATCAACATTGATGTTATTAAAATAATACTTAAAATCAATCAACACAATTTGTATATCTTCGATATTTTTCACATACAATCTGTGTTAATTAATTTTAAACTCTATCTCCATCATCATAAAGTTGATAATAGTTTGACAGTTTAATTCTGCTCTGCGCAGCGCTCCCCCATATCTGCGGCTCGCGATATGTGTTGTATAATGGCCGAAGACTGTCTGTGTCGCCTTTAAAGGCGAAGCACGTGATTCGCGGTGCCGATGCAACTCATTATGCAGCTCCGAAGAACGTGATGCCATAGATTATGGTGGGCTACAGATGTCACAGTTCTTTGGTGTAAGGTTTTAGCTGTGAGTTTGGTTGTTTGATTTCTATGGTCTATGAAGGATAGTTTTCGTACAGGTTGTAAAGAAAACGTTATGTTTTCCCAGATATAAAGGTGATTGACTTTCGAAACGACGCGACGAAACATGTTTCAAACACGATCGCCTTTCAGAAATCCACAGTATTAATATAACTGCTCATTATGGCCATAAAACAATTTTAGCATGCCTCTTGCACTAACTATTAACTTTCCTTATAAACCATTTCTATTTTTATTCTTGTCTGTGTGTATCTTTGTACATAAACTATTAAGTAGGTAACTAAGTTTTATGACTAAATACTTATTTCGCTTGGTTTCAAATTCTTGTTCATTTTATATAAAAATTAAATAACATGTCCTTTCTACGCCATAATCTTTGCGCAGCATGCAAATTCAACGTCGCAACGAAAGGCTTATCTGCTAGGCGTGGCTCCGATTTCTCCGCGACATTTCTCGCGGTGCGTGCATATTATTGAACAAACAACATCGTTATTGAAATGGAATACTGATTCGTATCCTTAATTAGATGTCGGTTTAGGCAAATTGCTCGCTTTGTCTTATCTGCGTAATGGGATGTCTAATCTGTGGTCATTTTGTTAAGTGAAGTAAGTTTTGTGTGGAGTAATGTAGTTTGTTTTAATGAATTTTGTATTTGTGTGGATTTTTCAGATTTTGGTTGGTAACTTAACAAATGCAAATTGCGTTTAACCAGTGTATGTATTTTTACTTGAATAGTTACATCAGCTCGTCGTCATCTTCACAGCCTAATCCATCCACTGCTGGACAAAGGTCTTCCCCAAGCTAGGGGATTTACCCATACATCTATATTAATTTTATAAAACTGAAGAGATTGTTTGTTTGAACTCGCTTATCCAAGGAACTACTGGGTTTTTTTATAACTTACAACAATATTGTCGACTTTTTAAATACGAACTAATTCAAATTCAAAATCACCAATCAAATTCTATCTGAATTAGAACTCGCTACCTTCTCATCATTACGAGCCTCTTCGGCTACCAGTCTACCACTACCAGTGTTGTACCTCGTATCAACGCTATCTGATGGAAGCATTCGTGACGTCACGAGCCCTAATCTACGCGTGTATCAACGTGCTCACTGGATTTATTCCGCTACGGTATCTTATTTATTTTAGGTAGGTTTTACTTGTCTTATATATTGACGTTGCTACTGTTTGAGACAGCCTTCGTCTTCTTATCGTAGCTATGGTTTTATTACCAAACCCTAGTGTCAGACTTTTCTCTTATCTACTACGTGATGGCCTCTGACTTGGTATTTTAACATCGGCTGCTGTTAGGTAACAGACAGTTTTACATGCCCTCACAGGTCTGGGTCATCTTTCGTAAATGTTTATGAAAACCCACAAAGCTATTTCAACCTAAACAAAGAATTGAACTAGGGACCACGTTTATGGTAGCAACTGCAAGACTCAACCAGTTACAATACTTAAGCAAACATACACCAATCATTACCATAAAACCAAATAATCAACCACAAAACAAAATAGATACGAAATTAACACCAGCACCTTTCTCCCTATAAAGTGAACTAACTTTCAGTCTAGACCGGGGCACTCCTTAAAACATGTTCGCTAATTAATGTGGCTAAGTCTGGCTACTGCAATAGTTCATGGTAGCGAAACACGCGAGACTGGGTTACTAACTTAGTTTAACTGCACACTAGAAACTAAAAAGTCGGCCGATTTTTTTTTTGAAATCTTGAATTCAATCAAAGTTATAGGCTGGATATTACCTCAGACAAAGGATTAGCATGGCGATCCAACGAGGTAATCCTGCCAGCCTTTTGATGCTTTTTAGTTTTAAGTTTCTTACTAGAATTGTTTATTAATTTTAATTGTACATATAAATATTTTTAAATGTGATTAATACATTTTCTACAATCAATGTTTTTAATCAATCTGATACCGTCCAATTAGCTCATCGTTGTTATGTGCACACTCTAATACATCTGAATACTTATCAACCGCTCGACCAAACTGTCGACCGACTAGAAAGTCTCCAGTGTGTGAGTACATTTACCAAACGTTTATAATTTATTTGTACGACGGATTTTCTGGGATACTAGGTTAAGTTAGCCGTGGTATATTTGTCGAGGGAAATTATGGAAATTGGTTAGTGATATACAACAGATATAAAGGATGGGGTCAACCTCTGAAATGATGGATTGGTTGTGGGTTAGACGATATGGGTAGAAACATGCTGAAAACAATATACGTTGTTGACCATATGACGTCAAATAGAGGAGTGTGCTAGAAGCCGACTTCTTCGACCCCAAATAAAATTTGAAAAAAGACAGAAGGTATACTGATGATACTGTGATATTTATTCAATTCTAGAATAGCGGTAAGGAAGAAGAATTAGATCAGGATAAAGTCTCTTAAATATGTAGTTAATTAATTTTATACACTATTAATAAATTGGAATAAGCTATAACCTACATTGAATTTACTAAACATTAAAACAAACAAATGAATCCATAATTCTAGTATCACGACATTTTGACTAACAAACATCCTAACGGGTGCAGCTATAAAATATTTGATTTAATCCTACAATCGTGACATTTAAGACAACCTACAAATTCACGCTCAATTTTGAAGCAAGCGATGCTAGCAATCTATACAGTACCTACTAACTGTTGTCCCGCGGTTGCACTCGCGTCCTAAGGAAAGAACTTTCCAGTACCCGGACAATATAAAGGTAGCCTATGTTACTTAGAGATAATGTTGTTTTATAACAGTTAAAGATGGTTTAGGTGCTAACTCGAAGAAGAAGATATCCAGAGCAGAGGTAAGTGGAAGAGAATACGGAAAGCGGACTTGGTCGCGAGACGAAACAAGCGTATATAAATATATGCACGTATATAAGGTACTAACAAACAAGCAAAAAACATATATTAGTATAGATAGAAGTACAGACTAACAAATATCATGTCAACCAGAAAATCAATAAGCAATTTAATATCTAACCAATAAAATAAGCAATATATTTCGCGGACACGGTCCACGACAGTGAACAAGCAACTGCTGCTAAATACGGATTAAAGGACCAATAACTTTGTGAGTGCTAATTGGTTCGATTGGACCTCAAGAAATGTTCCCCTAAAGGGAATTATGGAGGTCCTTACAGACGTATTTGGAAATACAGTAAATTCTTTCACACTTACACTTCAATGGTAGGGGATTAAGGAAAGTCTGTATGGATGGTGTTTCGTGTAGGTCCTTATATAAAATGTGCATTAGTGTAGAACAGTCTTTATAAAATACTTCTTCATTGGTCGGTTTTCTGAGTGCTTATGGGATTTTTCTTATGTCTCTTTTATGGGACATCATCAAATGACTATCATTTATGGGAAATCTCATCCCGTTGTGGGTGTGAGGAAGTGTCAGACTCATAGTGGTGTGCCCGTATGTTTTGTTTTTATTACATGAATTTTTACCAAACTATTGACAATACATAAAGACGTAACTACGTAAAAAAATAACAATAAAATACACTTAAATTAAATGGGAGTTTTTTCCGGAATTATGTATATTATGCATCCTATATGTTTGCACGTCTGTAACCACTTTTCTGTGTAACCAAGTTATACAAATTGTATTTAATTCTACATAGTAAAACGATGACAATCTTGAAACTTTATGAGACAAGTAGCGCAGTAATTACTACGGATAATTGCCCCGGTTTAATTACCAATTCACTATTAGTATGATTTCGACATCTAACTTTATTGCATGGGAAACGCCGATCGAGGATCTAGTTAAAATTGAGCAATAGAGCAATTAGACTGTTTGGTCCTTTATACTTTGTATTGATATTAAGATAGCTGTCTTGAATCTAATGGTCTGGAAACCTATTACGTAGTATCCTGAGGAAACTACTTCTAGCACCCGGATAAAAAGTAAACGATATATTCTTCTAGATATAACTATAAGGTGCCAAGTCCATTCATTAGTGTTTGCGTGAAGGAAATACATCCATCGATACATACAAACTTTCAAGTTTATAATATAAGTAGAAGGGAAGACAAACAACTTACAATCAACTATACTGCTGAATACATTTCTATCTGATTGAATTTAACTACATTAGATCATACAGGCTTGGTCCTTTGTGTCACAGTCCAAATTGTGTTGTGTATATTTAAAAATAAATATGACGTGTCCCATATTTAACAGTTACAAAAACACGACCAAAACAGTACTAATCTTATCACAAGTGCAAACAATCAATTATTACTGTAAAACAGTAGCATTATACCAAACACACTGAACTACCAGTACTTCTAGACCCACCAAACAAAAGGCGGAGTACGAAGCCAGAGGTCAGGTTACACTGGTCATTGAAACGACGCGTGTATTTTGACTGCGAGCTCAAATTTCGGTCTTTAGAGCGACGCAAATCGTATTTCGTGCTGAATTCTACAACAAAAGAGGTCAAATGCCGATAACTGAACGAATTGTCGCACGTACGGATTTGAAACAGTCGCCTTTTAGGTTTAGGAGAAAGGTATTCGACCCTGAACTTTCGGGGAATTTGGATTATTTTTCAATTTTATCTTCCTAATTTAAAATCCAACAAAAAGTAAGTAAGACAAGAATTGTCTGAGGAAATACTGATCCCATTATAGTTTTTATTAATTTCGTTATTTATGTAGTTCTTATTTGCATACAACTTACCTTTAATTTATCATACCTATGACCAACGAAGACAACCTTTGACTCACCAGGCTGAATAACCAAAAACCACAATCAATACAACCTATAATCCTCCTAACCTTCAACCCTAGCCTGAGATCAAGCAAAAAGTTCCCACCGACTCACAATCAAACTTCCTCAAGCCAAATACCAGGTATATGACGTCATCAGTCTATCCGGCTCGTCTAGTTTTGTTCCACTAGTATCATTGACCCATTGCAGTTGGCAGACCAGTCACAGCCCAAGGCCACTGCAGCCGTTACACAAAGCCGCCGATTTTCAACAAAACATAGTTATAAGTTCGCGCAAAAAAATAAAAATATGCGGTGAAAAAATTGGTATAAAGAACCTCGTTGTTGGTTGTAAAGTTTATAGGTGTCGGCTCGTCTGGTCTTTGGTGTGAAGTAACTCTTTCAGACTGTTGGACGGTGTTTTTGATGGTAACAATAAGGGTTCAAAAGTTGAGGTAAGACAACAGTATTAACAGGACAGAAGACATTAAGTAGACAAGCGAAGATGAGGAATTTATTCGCGTTTTTGTAAAAAGTTTTGTTTCCTTATTTTTAGCTTTTCAGTGATTATTTTTCACTCATTTGTAAAATTATCGGACACACAAATGAGTGTTAAGTTTCTACCTGATTCCTATCGGTTTAAAAAGAGTACTGCTTCCCACATATACGAGGATCTCACCCTCGATTTATTCTCCAGTCCATTCATAAGGAGTTCCTACCACAGGACTAATATACCCTGGTTCTACAAACCGCCAAAGTAAGCCTAGTATTGGGCTACTGTCATAATCACGCTTCTCGCGCATGTTGCTAATCGACTTCGCTTATGACATGTGATCAACGTAATCGAAAAGCCTAAAGCCATTACAGAAGGTGAATCTTAAATAAAAAAAAATGCTGATCTCAGAAAATTATTGTATCTATCGTTAAAAATCACGTCTAAGCACTTTAAAATTGGTACCGAATTCCAATCCAGAGCAATCCTTATAATCTACACAAAATTGTATGTTTCACCTTTCCACGAAAAATGTTCTATTTACTTTTGCACCAAAAATGTTGTTGACCAGTGTTATGGTACATAAAGTGAACCTTCTGTCTATATTTCTTTTAGTTAACATTTAACCACGTCATGTCTCAAGTAACCGGGCTACGAACATTTCGTCTAACTCTGAAGGCCACTAACTGGTTCGTCATAACTCATAAATATTGTACTAAAATACCTATTAACTGATACTTGAGACTAGACAAAAGGAATGTTTTACTATGTTCTAGGAATTATTTCGTATGTCTGTCTGTTTGCTTATTAAATTGATTTAATGCTTGTAAGGACTTGTTCACATAATATTAGGCAAATATGTAGTTTTAAAATGCAGAAAATTAAAATCTATTTTTATGGAGTTTTTATGAGATAATTATGTAGTATTTCTTATTTAAATTATTTTGTTACAAATTTTTGGAGAGATTTTAGAATTCTAATCGATTAGGTATATTAATTTTATTACAGTCATAACATTTTATTGAACGTTATTTTTTAAGAAAATACCACTATTTACCTCATTTAAATTCCAAAAAAAAATATCTGTGATACAAATAACATTCGAAATTAATGCTTGCAAACGATACAAATCGTATTTAAACAGAAAGTAAGACAAATCATTTGTTATTTAAACACAAAAGAAAACTACCTACATACTTAACATCAAATTAATACCTCAGCACCAAAATCTTAATTATTCTTACGCAACGACAACACACGAGTACAGTCACTCACAAAAACCCCTCAACCATCCCTGCACACTCACACAAAAATCACCTTTGTTTCTTTTACAATAGAGGTGACAATTCCGTGAACTTTTTTCGGTTTGATGGTAACTTGAGGAGGTGTACCTTCGTCACGGGAGACGAATGTGGCGTGACTCGACGTTACGGTGGCTGCTTTGGGTGGTGAGCAGTCAGATTTTGGAAGAACTTTTGAGGGTTCTATGCACGTGAGAAAACGAAAAAGTACGGTTGGTTGGTAGAGTAAAACAGAATGGTTGTGGGTTGAAATAAATTGGGAATAAGAATGCTGCTTTAGATATTAGGATGGGCAAATAGTATTTGTAAAACATACGCGAGAAATAAGAAAAGTCATCAGTTATAAATATATATCACAATAATTACTTTTATTTTATAGTGTTTAAAAATTATAAAAACACTATTTTCACACAAACAAACAAATGCAATAAAATTAATTGAACTAGGGAAATCAAACATATGTTTAATTTAATAACTTTTATCAAATACTCGTAAAAGCCTATTTAAAAATGTTCATAATAAATATTAAAAACAAAAGAACTAATACCCTAAAACAATACGCGCAGAAATTCGAGAACAAATTGCTTGAACTCGTGGGATACTCTGTAAGTCAGTAATGAGCGCTTGCGCTTAATGACTGGTGCACACATGCGTGTTCTTCGACAGTTGTATTTCTCGAATGTTGTTTTGCAAATATTTTTTTTACTAGGTAGCATTTTTTTTATTTATAACAATTGATGTACAATTTTTTAACTTTGCGTAAATTTTTTTGTGATGGTATCCACTATAGACTGATCTTGTACTTTATACTCACTAATAAGGGACACACACATTAATAAATTACATTATGGTAATTTGGGTAGTATTCTGTAATCTGTGTTAGCACTGTATCTAACTATACCTACCTATAGCAAAAGAAATATGGATTAAACCACAAATAAACTAAAATTGACGTAAAACTAAAGTTGAGTTCACAAAGTTGAACGTTGAGACAATCGGAAATAAGTCAAAATTCAATTGAAATAGGCATACTGATTTCGAAAACGAAAAACAGTTCATCGAAATCGACGAAAAAATCATGTATCTACTCCCTTACTGCACTGCAGTGTGCGTTCACAATTACACCTGTGCATGGGTGTGCCTATGTGTGCGTAACAATGAATTCTGAGCGCAACTGTACCGGAACATAAATTGTTATATCAAATTACCCGTTTCTTACCTAATTTTGTATTTATTTGTACCTAGAACGTATCTCTAAGTCAAGTTAATGGTTATATTTTACGGTGAATTATGAAAATGCCATTGTCATTATGACTTTGAATACATTGTGTTCAAGCTACTGATAATGTTTTGATAAAGGTAAATATTCAAATAGGTTTCGCTGGAATTAATTCATCACTGCATCTATTAATTTATTTAAATAAACAAAATACAATGCACAATTACAATTATTAGAATATTTAGAGTTCAATGAGCCCATGTAACTTAAAAAATAAATCCTTCTACTTTCGATCACTTATATCTCTTACTAGCTTCCACCAGCTGTTCCACGGGCATACCACGGGAGTAATCCGTGCACCCAGAGAAAAAGTCCTCTGGATAAAAGGCCTTGTTCAAATCAGCTCAGTAGTTACTGAGACCACTGCGTTAAAACAGTTCAGCCTTACAATATTACAATTTCTGAACAGTATAGTAAGCTTTGATTTATTTCATGCAAATAGGTCTCCACCTCAATCTGTAAGCAACTACAATGGCTTCCATGTACCCATTAATACCATAATCACGAAATTAGGCTAATTGAGTTATCTATCAGCTTGATAACAAGTTCGTGTTGCCAACATTAAAACAACTGCACACTGCAGACTAAACAGGTAGCCAAAAATCTACCCAATGCTTGACATTGGGTAGATTTTACCAGACATCTGGCGTATATCTCATCCGGAATTTCACATAGGGTCCCATACTACCAAAGACTAAATTTCTTTAAAATGAATACTCTCCACAATCGTCGCAAAATTCATGACATTCAATTCTTACACAAACTCATTAATGGAAAGACAGATTGTAGCGAATTAGTTCATCACATCAAACTTGCTGTTCCCACCAGAATACCGCGATACCCAATCACCAAACCATTCCACATTCCATTTTACAGAACCAATGTTGGTAAACGCTCGCCTATGGCACGAATTTGCAGTGAATATAACTCTTTGTGCGGGAGCTCAGACAATTTTGATATTTTCCATGACCCCTATAATAAATTTAAGCGCAATATGAATGCCTCTTATAAATTAAATTTTGCACAAAATTGACCAATTTGAATAGTACCTTGTCATTTGCCTCGTATCGATTCTTCTTCATTTTTTTTATTATTATTTTTGTTATGCATAGTTTGGTTTAGTTTAATTTAAGTTATTTTTAATTTGAACGTTGTGCGCACCTATAATTGACATATTTACGCAGGACCTATTACAATTGTAAACGTATATATGTGAACGTATTTGTAAATAAGTTGTTGGTGTGCCTAAATAAATAAATAAATAGACATTTTCAGGGGCCAGCAGGGCCAAGATCTGCCGGGACTGCAAAATTGTTCGAAGGAGTTACCGCGGCCCTGGTTCATAAAAGGCCTGCGACGGAACACGACTGTTTTTAGTCAGTAAGAGTCTGCCACTCCCTCACCGCTGCTAACCCACAGCGAGAGGTGTTATTAATGATTTTTAGCGTCGTAAAAAAATGCTTGACATTTTAAAGAAAATCTTGATTCCAATTTTCCAATCAAAGTTTTCAGTCAATACTGGTACCGCTACTATGTTATGTGCTTACTACCATTCATCTTTATACTCATTTATAAGGCCAAACAATCTATAGGCCGACTAAAACTTTGTAGTGCACTGGTACTCTAAAACGACTGCATTTATTTACTTAACACTTACGTATGTATTGTAAAACAAACCCGAGTATTTCTCGTTCGTAACTTGTGTAACAAATTGTGACCATTTGCAAATAAATTATTATGTTGCCCGTTTTACTTCGCTCTAGTCAGGAAATATCTATCTACTTTGTCTTTTTGAATTATATTTGTACTGTCTCTGGATCAGGAATTTACTTATCTAGTATGCATCTTATACTAGCATGAAACGAGATTGTTAGTGTGACAAAAGATACTACATTATTTTCCTAAAAAAAATATTCATATATGATTGAACTAAACACCTGAGGACACGACGGGAAAAGCTAGTTTTTTATTACAAAAACTTTGACCAAACTTTGAGGAGCAAAATAAGTTTAAAGTTTTGTGAACCAATTTTGAAAGTTATTCTACGAATAGAAAGCCATGTTAGTTCTGAGTATATTGTTTACGCGGGATACTGATTACACCCAAGAAACGGCTAGTTAAAAATAACTAAAATCATATTATATTAAAAATAATTCCAAAATAATTCTCACATTTCCGGAATGCAACAACAAAACTTAACTTGACATTGTTATATTCGTGACCAACACTGCTTGGTAGCGCTCTGAAACAAATTGGATACAAGTGTCCCCCTTGCCTCCAAATTGTGTCGCAATATTATTTCTAAAGCCTCAAGAATTTCGTCAAGTATTCAACTACAATGCCAGTCTAACTAGATGCACTTTTGAAGCCAACAATATTCTAGAAAAACTATGTGAAAAATTATTTATAAAACAAAAACTTGGTCTAGTGCTATCTTGACACACATATTATAATTGCCTCCTTGAACTATTAGTTTTGTGGTATTATTTATATAAAATCACTGACTAGCCCTTTTTTCGTATTTATTCTTATTACGTAAAAGTAACCAGAACACAAGCAAATATTTTAGTTTTCATGTATTAACTGCTCATCATCATCTCCTGAGCTTTTTCCCAACTAAGTTGGGGCCGGCTTCCATATTTTAACTGCTCATATGATTGATATTCCTCTAATTAGACTTGTTATACCAGTTATTCTTAAGAGTAAAATATCATTCTGAATACAACAAGCAATAGAACTCTCCATTCTTATTCAAACGCGTAACAACACAAATGAAAACCTATATAATTTCCATCTACATATTCATAGTACTACCAAAAACAATAAAAAAGGCTACCGTCTTACAACCAAACTTGTTGCAACGTCTAGCAACGAGAGCTGCGCACACGCATACACTAGCACAGGGATGGCGAACCAATGGCACGTGTGCCCGTGGTGACACGCAGCTTTATAATTTGGGCACGCTATTATTTTACAAGAAAAAAACATGTAAAAATTTACATTTAATAAAATCCATAATTTGCGAATCAAAAAGTAGTCCCTTCTTCATAATCTTTTACCTTTTCATGTTAACTGTTTACCATAGGGACACACCTCTAATTATCATTGTGTTTTTTATTTAATTTGGCACGTAGGCAAAGGTTCACCATCCCTGCACTAGGACATACAAACCCCCGCTGGGTTTAAGAACTACGGCGTCTATTTACCTGCAGGTGGGCTCTCGCCATTCTTTACAATAAGCACTATCTTTTATAAAATATGGAGATTTTACGCGTCCTATAAATAAGTTTGCATTCAACGCTTTCGCGAAATGGCTGGTATTTTGTTCGTGCATACAATAGCTTCGGGTTGGTGTAGGCGGTGGATGTGACTCACTGGTACACTGAGCTAGGATGCTGGGTGCTGTCTCATCTATTCTTCTTTATTCTATCGGTAATCTTCGTAGTGGTACCTAAATGACATCTTTTTATCATTATTATTAAATTAGGAAATCAGGCTTTATTTAACGTTTAACGCAAAGTAACTTATACTTTGCGTTAAACCTCGATTTATTGTCTCGCAGATTTAACGCTACATACATTCTTAACATTTTATATCGTTATCATTTCCAATCTGAGTACAAAAGCAATCTCTTCAATTATTGTTTTAACAGTGTTTTACATGAATTTACAATCTATCTAGAACCAAATAGCGTGAACCAATGAACAAAATACAATATCAGATTAACGCTCAATTTTAATCAAGACTGCACCTATCCGAGTCTCACCCGTGTACAACTGCCCTAAGCGTATTAAGCCGCGAACCTAAACACTGCAGCGGCAGTGCACTCCGATCTTTATGTAGGTGTACCTTTCTAATTGACGTAAATCTAGAAAGCCGACTACATTAATATTTCTAGCCTAGCTCTCAGTACATTTTCTATTTTATCATTGTAATGAACTTGAGTGAAATTGTGCTGGCTAATTTAATAAAGTTAGAAGCTATTTTCTGTAATAGACATTAGATTTGGATTTTATTTTAGGTCGAATGCTCGGTTTTGTTGCTCAGTTTTAGCTATGAGTAGATGCATTATTTTAACTGCTAGAATGATGCTGATTAGAGAACAACAGAAAATCAATTCCCGCGTGGATCCGCGCACTGGCACACAAGGGCTTAAGCTTGTGGTTAAAGCGTCAAAAATTCTGCAACATAAAACATTTCCACCACAACCCTTACACATTAAAAAAAGCAGCTTATTTAATGTAATAAATATCATATGAAATTAAAGATGGATAAAATCCACTTAATTATGGATTTAAATTCCGAATTCAACAATTCATATTATATTGTAAAGTTAAATAAATATTTTTGATTCACAGCCATCCACAGCTTTTAAGTCTATTTGTCTTCACAATTAACTTCAACTAAATTCGTCAAATTATGACAGCTTTGTTATGATAATAAATTATAACTGTTCTACTAATTATTACTGTAAATAAACGGCCAATCATCATCATCATTTATCTTCAAAATAAATTAAATGGAAGTGGAGCGGTTTTTGTTCGAGTAGAAAAAGTTCTTTGGTAAGTTGTAAAAACGTGATATTAGGTGCCATGTAATTTGAAGTAAATTTTTTCTGAAACTTGATTACTCTTACTATGAATAATCATCATACCTTTGATGTACTTACGTTACCATTAATATTTTAAAGTTTTCTGTGTTATATCTATACTAAATAAAGAGGAAAACTTTGTTTATTTGTTTGCTTGCAATGAATAGGCTCAAAAACTACTGGACCGTTTTTAAAAATTCTTTCACCATTCGATAGCTACATTATTCACGAGTAACATAGGCTATATTTTATCCCGGTACGGGCAGTAGTTACCACGGGACGCGGGTAAAACCGCGGGAAACGGCTAGTAGTTTATAAAGAAGGTTTGAAAATGGCTCCAAGGAGTGGGTCTTACGGAGAAGAACCGGCTAGAAACTCCATAGAAGAAACTTCCTGTAGATCACAATATAATTGTAAGGTATTGTAACTGAGGAAATAACATTCCTTCTTCCATAAACAGATCTCAATTTCGCTGAATCAAATTGTATCCCTGATTTCTATGTAAATACGAGTCTTGATCGAATTGCATAGCTTTTCTATCTAGCTCCAAGCGTTCTTTACATATGAATAAGCTAACCAAGTTAGGAGTCGTGCTCATGAGCAATTTACCATACCAACTGTGTGAGATGGACGGCTGTCGGCTTCTTGGGAACTTTCGCAGTCAGTCTGATTTGCTGAGTTGCTTGATTTTCAGACAGTCTTGTGCTGATTATGTGTTTTACTTATAAGGTTATAGAAGAAATGCTTGTATGTTTTGCTAGCCTGAGTATGAGACTTAAATTCCATCGCCATATCAGGGAAATTGATTAGATTTTCGTCGAAAAACTTTTCGGAAATGCTGGGTGTTGCAAAATTACTTGAATAAGCTGAAGTGCATGTCCAAATCGGGCCATTATTGCACATGATAACTATAGCTATTATTATGACACTTGATAGCAGAAACGGCTATCGCGATTTTCCCCATAATAATTCGAGTATTTCTCTATATCAATTCTAAATACCCTATAAGGTAATTCAAATGGCGTTAGTTTCTAAATCTCCCGTATGCGTGGGCGCACGACAATGATGGGCTACAGTAGCCTCCGGGGTCAGGGGTCACTAAGCCCGCTTAAGTCAATAGTAATGTCTCAACTTTATAATGGATATTAAATTGTGGAATTAAGATATTATTTGGATAGTTGTGAGTGCTTTGAGTTCGTTGGCTTATGACATTAAGAGAAATTAAAGTGAACATTTCAATTACAGTATTTTCTAGGAGATTTTAATAAGTTTTTAAACCTCCACGCAAAAAAAGGGCATAAGTTTGACCGCTTCGTGGCTTTGCTTATACCCAGAATAGGTTTGTACTAGAATATCCGAACTTACATCGGGACTATCATTCCGCATCAATCGATGTGAGTATCATTAACATAGAAACAGCATAGCAACGAAAGTAAACAAAGAACGAATAGAGCCAATCAGCAGCTTTACTTTATTATTATTTAACATATTTTTTACTTGTCTTTGACACACTATCTCACGAAGTGACCGCGTGGGCCACTACTACACAGTTGTTCAAAACATAATTACCTACAAGCGAAACTTGATACAAAATCATCAATTTTGTTGTACCCGAGTGACCCGCGAGCTTGGTCGTTATACTTACAGGCTGTTTACACGTCACGATTTTAAAGAAATACGATTCTATTTCATACGTAGTTGTATTATAACATATTACGTAAAAGTTGTGAAGGATTTTAGCATTTATCGAGACTGAACTTTTGCTTACGGAACTAAGTCTGATGCAACGGTGTGTGATAAGTCAGATATTTATTATAGACATGCTCTCGTTATTGGTTGTCATCAATTATTTTTGTTGCTGTATGAAAATAAATGATTACCTATACTATATTGATTTATTGAGCTAATAAGAGAAAATACCTACACAGCCAAAACTGATCCATAGACAAAAAGCTACGTAATAACAAAACCAAAACTGGACTACACAGTGCACAGTTAGAGAGAACTTTAACTAAGTTCAAAACCACCCTTTTACTTAATACTAACATCTTCAAAATCCCTCATCATTATATCCTGAACATGAACTTCCCAACTCAAACTCCAACTTCACTGAAGTCAGTTACGAATAACAAACTAAACATACTTCTGCGATAGTTTACAAACTCAAGACCATAGATTTAGGATCCAACTACAATTTGATAGATTTGACATGCGTGACTGATATATGACTTGTAGCGACATGAAACGCATACAACCTTTTCGACTGGCAACCTTCAATAGTCATGAAGAAAAATACAAATGTCAAATTCAAAATTTTATATTTTCAAAAGCCGATTTTCGTTGTCGCAGGCGTGCACGTATAAATAGGGCGCCGCCCGTTTAAATAAATAAGTCGACACAAAATCTTCATGTGAAATTCATTTCCTTAAATTGGTGACCCCGACGTGATATCCATCCGACGTGATGTGAAAACAAAATCTGCTATCTGCTTCAATCGCCGCCGTCGCTTCAAACGCCTCATCCACTACAGCGATGGTGCGCAACAAAATGTTATGACCACGTACAAGCCATCGGCGCGCGACATACCGCCGCAACCCTCCCTCCCGTTCTCGCTATCGCTCATCGTCGCGTCAACAGCAAGACAAACCTCAAGCCAGCCAGCTTCAAACGAGTATCCCTGACCACCAGCATGTGCGGACGCACATTCCTGGTCAGCACCCTCAGCCACATCCAGCGACCTTGGCTCCAGCTCACTGCACTTCGGCCGGTCGAGAATCTCCCTCGCCGAAGCAGTCGCTAGCCACTAGCGCGGCGCTGTGCAACTCTCGCAGCGCCGGTCCCGACCCACTGGGATTCGCAGCACCGCCGTAGCAGCCAGTTCCGACTCACCGAGAACCTCGCGGCAACATATTGGCAACAAGACTGGCTTGAAACAACATGGTCACAAGAGGCAGAACAAGCTTTTGAGAAATGCCGACAAAGCATACGCCAAGCAACAACGCTAACGCACCCGATTCCCAACGCGCCGCTAAGTCTATACACTGACGCATCGAATACTAGCATCGGCGCCGTCCTTCAACAAAAGGTCTACAACGTTGGAAACCACTGGCATTTTTCTCAAAATCCATGAGCGAAACTCAACGAAGATACAGCGTGTACGATCGCGAATTATTAGCCATGTACACCGCTGTTCGACATCTTCGAAGATTGATAGAGGGCAATCACCTCACAATATTCACCGACCGTCCATGCGAAGTCATACATCGAGGAGAAAAACAATTTACCATCCAGATGCTTTGGCGTACAGCAGTCGTCTCTATCGACAGATTGAAACCGGCATACTTACTTAACGAAGAGGAAATCACTCCCACTTTCTCAAGCACGCAGAATAAGCAACAAGCGTCGCCATCGCGCTTCCCGAGCATAGTGCCACAACCAGCAGCAGCGGCAAAACCACAGCGTGACACAATCGTCACTCGTTCCGGCCGCACAGTTAAACCAAACGTTCGCTTCGCTTAGGGGGGAGTGATGTAGCGACATGAAACGCATACAACCTTTTCGACTGGCAACCTTCAATAGTCATGAAGAAAAATACAAATGTCAAATTCAAAATTTTATATTTTCAAAAGCCGATTTTCGTTGTCGCAGGCGTGCACGTATAAATAGGGCGCCGCCCGTTTAAATAAATAAGTCGACACAAAATCTTCATGTGAAATTCATTTCCTTAAAGACTATTGGAATCATACCAGATTCCAATATATGGACATGTCAGGGGCCAATAGAGGCCTTTACATATGTATGAAGCGCAAATATAAACAATAAAACTCGCGATATTTTGAAAACGTTTATTTAATATTCTAAGATAAAAATGTAGAAACACCACAAATACCGATTTTGAAGATGAGGAAAGCATCTCATTATATACTTAAACATGAAAACGGCAGTCAACTGATGTATAATAGGCTACACTAAATTCACTTGATTGCCAATCTATCTATAATTCCATATCTGATCTGTAAGTCGGAGTCGGATAGTATAAACGGCCTATACTGACGTATGCTAAGCCGCGACGCCTACGTACGGTAATAGATAGACAATAGACGAACCGGATCCGAGCCGGTTCCCGATACACATTAACATAACGAAGACTTGCCGGCTGGCGAGATTTTCTATGTTCTGTACTTGATAAAATGATAGTGTTAAATCAAAGTTTATAGAAATACTCGTTCACTCACGTCTCAAGAAAACTGCTGTCTGGGATGAAAAGTTGCCTATATCCTTTCTCAGGCTTTTGTTCCACTCACGTCTTGATAACTGCTTTCATGGATGAAAAGTTGCCTGTATCTTCTCTCTAAAGCCTATTTAGCCTATCTGTGTACCAAATAACATTTAAATTGGATCAGTTAGGCGTAAGCGGAAAATTATGAGATGAATATACATTTAAACTGACTGTGAAGAAATGTCTTCTTACTTTTTAACTCATTCGTTGTACTCTTGGATAATCCCTAAGCCGATGCCAAATATTAGTCTTAAAAAAACATCGTTCTAGAAAACGAAATACGTTACAAGCATTTGGAAATGCCTACATCTACCATGATGACTAATTTTACCAACTTATAATTACTTTTAACTCCGATAAGAATAACGTTTTTTCTTAACAATTCATTTGTAAGTAATGAAAGACACCATTAGACCAGAGGGCATCGACCTCACTTGAATTAGATTAGCTAATATAAATTATATGCCCAAGGTGGTCGCAAATATTGGCCCAACAAAGGTTGGTGATTGCACGTCATCCATTGACAGTTTTCTTCATGCCTCGAAGTGTGACATGTGAACTAAAGAAGCAATGAATATAATTCTATTGCCATTGGTTATTTAATTGACAGAAGTTCTAAGAATTTGAATTTGTTATTGATTGGTCATTAAGAGCATTAGTAGAGTATAACGGTATCTATCTGTGGTGTTAGGCACTTTTGCGGTTAGCAAACCTTAGGAAAGAAATGCTGGTCATAATTGTCACGATTCTTGAAACCGCTTGCAAACGTGATTTGTAGTAGGATATGTTGTGTCTTAACGTAAATTATTTTAAATTGTAGTATCGGATAGGATACAAAAAAAAAACAAAAAGCAAAACCATTAATCCCTCAATAGTTTTGCTTTGCCATGCCATTTTTTTTTTCTGGTAAGTATTTCAAATATCAGTATCTTATACCATTTTAGGAGAAAATCAATTTTCATTGTCGCAATACTCACATATTATGATCATATATAGCAGTCTTACGGTACACTGCGAAATGTTGAAGCCAATGTTTAGGTTAAGCCTCTAGCACATTTCTATGACTAGACAGACTATTCTTAGTAGTAAAAGACCGCAAGTCTAGATTAACGGTCAAAATTCCAGGTATATAGGGATTTATCCCGGATGTGACAATACCTAGGCTAGATAAATGTATTATGACGCGGCGTTAGGGTTGACACTCCTTAGATAACCTTTTAACATTAATCATATAAATTAATATTATGTATGAAAATATGTCAATTATATATGTATAGTTATACCGATGCGATTCTACATGATCTTCGCATGCTATTACTGTCTGTATCAATACAAACAAACTGTAATACCATATTATTTTTAAAAAGAGTAACCATGGAGTTTCTTGCCCGTTCTTCTCCATAGGAAGCTACTTTTGGAATGGGTAACTAGAATCAAACTTAGTTATATATATTGAGGTGCTTGTAAAGCCCTAAATGAAATAAATGATTTGACTTTGACTTTGTCCCAGGAAGATCACTTCCCGCAACCGAGTAAAAAATAGACTATATCCTGTCTTAGGGCCTAACTAAACTATATATGTACCAAATATTTAAATTAGTTCAGGAGTTTTGATGTGAAAGTCAGACTGACAGATCGTCAGTATTTACAAAATATTACCCTTATATTCCCCAACACAGCAAAAACCTAAATAAATACTAACTTGATAGTGTCATCCCTCAATGTGACCCGGCTTGTAGTAGCGCGTGGGCGAGCCGACGTCGCACGCGCATGTCAAGTGAACCAGTACCGACGCACTACATAGCTAAGCCCTACGTGTTTGTGATTTGTTAGAATTATTTATTTATTTTTCTAGGAATGGAATTTGGATTATTAGGGAAGAAATCAATATTAATTTAACCTTTTTAACAATTTACATGTTCAAGTCAAGATGTTCTTTTACATAGTCCCGGAAAAAAATCCGATTGTATATAGAAAGTAGATTGTCTATTAAAAGAAAAGAATAATAAATTATATAGCAGTTTGTTTGAACGCACTCATCTCAAATTATTTAAGTATCTTATAGCCCATTCATAGGATGAAGGCTGCATTATCAGAGTGCGCGGAGTAGCTCAAAAATATGTTAAAATATGTACAAAGAAATCTTTGCTTACAATTATAAAAAAAAATATTTCTTTACTAACGCCTCAACTTTATATTAAAACCCAGCTAATTACAATTATTTATAATGAACATAAACACCATGTCATGATCTCAGATCAATAAAACACGTTTTCCCACGCTTATTATAAAACTATTGTTTTACAAAACGCAGTACTATTTATTCGGTTACTTTGTACATAAAGGTAATTACAAAGTAACTCAGAAAGATGTTATAAAATTCGTCACTGTGGTTTATGATAACTATATTCACAATATCAAATGGTTCAAACTTTAAGCTATTTGGTTATCAAGTCAAAGTTACAGGTAACAAAGTGTATTTTTAAGCCTAAATGGAAAGTTTATGACATTAAACTGAAAAGAGTCAAACAGTCTAGTCATAGATAAAGGATATCCTAGTACCATGGTACAATAACCCAAAAATGGCAAATATACGGATATGTGTACTTTTACAGTAAGTCACACGGTCACACTTATATGCTAAATTATATACACACATGTATGTAGGTACAGTGAGGGACAAATATTTTTTTAGAACTTATTTACAAACTTATAGACTCATACTTGGTGTCTTTGGAATGAGTTTTTCCTTAAAACGAAGACTGTATTTACCAAAATTGCTTTAAGTTATCCCTTTACTTTTTTCAAAATTAGCATATTTGAAACATATTTATTTTTCTAAAGAACCATTAATAGTATATTAGTAGTAGCAAAACACTTTCTTCACAAAAAAAAAAACCTTTATATTATTTACATACAATTTACAATACATATTTACAATAAAAATCAAAAACTATCTTAGTAAAACAAACAACTAAAAAGCGTCAAAAAATTCGTCCCCATCGCTGTCAACTGGGAGCGTGCCCAAGAGGCTGGCAGCATTACCTCGTTGGATCGCCATGCTGATTCTTTGTCCGAGGTAATAGCCAGCCTTCTGGTCACGAGAAGCGTCAACCAGCCGCCTAGAAAGATCTTTAAATAGAATGTGGGCATTCGGACCCCACGACCCGAGGGTTTCAAAACCTTTTCCCTATATCTAATCTCTTACAATTTCCCAGAAAAGTACCAGGAACGCATGAATAACAAGAGTAGATTTCCCACCAACTGACTCCCCATTTATTTTATAGTTATAGTTATTGTTATTTCCAGAGATGTGATAAGCCTATTACCGCGAATTCGAAGGGTCAACGAACTCTTTACGGTACGACTGTGAGCAATCAAACGGTCATGTTTGTGTGATACAATTTTGTTTGTAAAACTATCGTGGTGAACGGGTGGCATCGATTTAATATTTGGGATTTTTTTGCTTGAAAGCAGGCGTAAGTTAGAGTAGACGTGGATAGACAAAAGATTATGGATATTAGTAAAGAAAGAAACAACCAAAGACACGAGTAAAAGCTGGAGATGACGTTAGATGTGGAAATATGGAAGAAGAAGACATCATTAAAACCACCATAACAATGACAATTACTATGGATCCTGCAAAACAAAACTGCGTGTGAACAGCGTCCGTTTTTACAGGATCCAGTGAAATGCCGGTCTTGCAAAACTGGACTGCCGTGTGAAAGGGCTGTTTGGGTAAAGACAAGAGGACGATAAATTCCGAACAGACTATAAATTTTGTTCCTGTTATTCGTAATTTTACCAAAAGGGAAATATTATGTGCCCCATACAACACCTTTTTCAAGCAGTCTCTCGCAAATAACCATACATATAGACATGACGAACTAAGTTTAAAACATAAAAGCATACACCATCTCAAAATATAAGTCTTAAGAAAATAAAGAAGCCATGTCTAGTTTATTGAAAATATTAAAGTATAAGGTAGCTCGGTGCTTTTAGTGTCACGTTTCAGAAAATAACTGTATTAACATTTGTTTCCATTAGATCCGGCGGATCGGGTGACATTTTATCTTAACGTAAGTTTATTTTTATGTTAAAACAAGATCACATCTTCAAAGAATTGACCATAGGTGTACCTTCGTGGTAATTTTATTCTCCCTGCAAAAACATCCGAGTATGAAGTCCGTTATAAAAGTCAAACTAAAGAAAACGCTTTCTTTCAAGTAATTAATAACATCTAGCAAAACAAACCCAACGTCATAAATCACAACATATGAACACTATTTTACATCACAATGATAAACTTCAGTCCTACTGAGGACAATCTTCCTTGCTACGAATATTAACAACTGCGTAAAATATCAAAACCCTCTAATCACATAACACTATGTCAAACCTAACTCACAGAAAAGAGAATCAGCGCTTTGAAAACTGAACATTTGAAACATCAAACGACATCATTATTCACATACACACATTATTTAGTTTTACAAACTAACGCAAGGGTGAAACTATTTGGATAGTAGTGCCGGGTTCCAAAACACATGAAAAAAAAAGAAAATAATTTAATTTCGACTTTCGGCGAACTTGTATTCTGTTAGTGACTAACATACAGCTCTCGTCAATTTTAATGGCGGTTCGTAACTAACTTAATAGCACTCGAACACTCACGTGGCATGGCATACCTACCCCTCGCTAACCTATGTTACCCATATACCTAAAACTGTTATTTGCATTGCGACTCGTTCAACGTTCTTAGCTACCACTTGGCACGAACAATCTATACTTACTACTTCTACATCAACAATATTTAAACTAAATTCATTTCAAAGTTCTTTATTCGACAGCGTTTTAGTTATCAGAACAGAAAAATAAGATGAATTTTCTCTAAACCATAAAACTAGAAAGGATACGTATAAAGACTGGTGAACCGTGCACAAGAGTATATTCCGTATATGCATCCATATCAGTAGTACAGTTACTGTAAAACACAGTGATTTCTTAAAAGTTTTATGTGCGATAACCAATAAACGCGATAGTAAACGTGGACTGTCGATTTACGATGCACTAGTGTTGCACTCAATTTCGGTTTCGGCTTTCATGTTTTATTATATGCAAGAATCTTTTCTTCCAAGAATTCACTTAGAACACGCATAAAACGTTGAACATGCTGTGCAATACGTTAAGAAATATTAGTTTCTTAAGATTTTCATGTCGGTTCTTTACAAAACTGCTTTAAACCATGCAGGTTGATGTTTGAGCTTTTAAATGTACATGAGATAAAATTAAAATATTTTTATTAGTACTCCGTTTAGTTTCGGCTTTCGGCTAAATCCCTGGTTTCGATATCGACTCCGCCCAACACTATTCACAATATAGGACAGCTTTATATAGTCCACGGTCGTAACTCAGTGAACAATTTTGGTCCAGATTATGATCTTACCGGATAACTTTTGTTCGTGTACCTCATAGTAAAGGTACGTACCTAAGGTATATTCTGGAAGGTACATAAAACTTTATTTATGTTAGTGCTGGAAATGTATCGAGTGACGGAGACATAAAATAGTTATTGTTCAGATTAGGTGTCCCTGTCATGAAGGTTTTAATATCTTGCTATAAATAAATCAAGTAGTATACTACATACATTCAAGCATGATTGGTTGTCAGATTTTCTGGCTTCACACTGTCTGTAGCGACTGTCAAAGATGAAGAAGTGACAGCCGGGGCCCACTAATGTATCGTGCCTTCCGAAACACGGAGGAACTCGTCATGTTAAGATCCTCTTCCACGGATTAACAGCACCAAACTTAACCTTATGATTGATCGAGTCCAGTTGCTGTTTCTTAACCACGAGCTCTTTGAGACAAAAATGCTGTAATGATGTGAAAATTGTGTTCCACTCACACAGTATGGTGTCGTACCATAAAATATACAATTTATTTTCATAATCAAAGACGTGTATATGTCGAAAAACTAGCATTTAATTAATGTTTATAATTAATGTTAACAACTAAGTTAATGTCAATTAATTAGATTGTACAGTACCGTTGAATATCACGTGTCTGTCATTTTAATTACAACTTTTTAACACGCGTAACGAATTAAATCTCCGGCTTTTGTAATTAAAAGTATACGTTTAATTCTAATAATGTCATAAAAGTTAGAATTTTAATTATTAAGCAGAAAGGTATTAAAATGCTTGATTTATCATGTGAAGATAATTGAGAGGAATTTTGTATTTATTTTTAATTAATGGACTTTTGGAATGGTTCGTTAGAAATAAATAACTTTAAATATAAACATGATTAAGTTAAATCTTATATGCCAACTTGATAATAACCACATTCCTTTGTATCTTGGACAATGTACTGAAACCTTGCATTGTTTTCCATCCATAAATGTGATTAAAATACTTTATTCGTTGAATTAATCAAGACAATTTTATACATTAGGTACTATTCTTAAACCATAGATTGCTAATTCATACTACATATCTCGGTGGATAAACAACCAACATTTCATTAAATTTATCCAGGATGTCTCCATGAAAATTAACCAATTGATTCAATTTCCTATATACGCAAAAAAGCCTAGTCCTCTTGTACACAGTAAAATATCACCCTAACCAATTTAGGGCCGACACAGCTACACAATTTTCACACAAAATATTCAGGCTAAGAATACGAGAGTACTGCACACTGCAAACTTTTAGTCGGCCGATAGTTGGTTTGGGCTAGTAAATTAGTGTGAAGATGAATGGTAGTACGCACTTTACAAAGATCTAGGTATCTAGCTGGTATCAGACCTTCTGGAAACTTTGATCCGAATCAAGATTTTATTTAAAACAAGTTTTGCCCACCATTTTTTCAACTGTCGGACGACTGTTTAGTCTGCAGTGTGCAATCTGCAGTGCAGTTCAGAAACTAAACAGTCGGCCCGACTAACCAATTTAGGGCCGACACAGCTACACAATTTTCACTCAAAATATTCAGGCTTACTGCTTATAAATTAAAATCGTGCGATCCCACAATGGGGCGCCTATTATCTAAATCTTGGCTTATCTCGGGACGGTTACTTGAGGTCCATAGCGGCTTATCTGTTGAACAATGGCAATTCGTTCTTGTTGCATTTAAATCTTACTTTATAAACATTTGTGGCCGATACAAAAGCTATTTTGAGAGGGTCTGGAAGCTGCGAGATAAGGGTCTCCTATTTGTATTTTAACACTAGGTGATTTGATTTCGTACCTAGCCCGTTCTAGCGGATTCTGACGCTTCCTGAGGGAACTACTACCTGCACCGTAATAAAAAGTACCCCTAAGAGGTATATACAGGTTTATTGTGTTATGTTTCATTCAAATCAATTTAGCCATTTACTCATACAGAAGTAAGAAACATATACAAGTCAATCATAATCTTTCACCTTCATAATATTAGTCTGAAAGTATTCTTCAGTCGAGTCATGTCCACACATACTTGCTAGTCTGAAGAATGTGATATCTAATCAGATTAAAAACATATATTTTTAAAAAAGGCTATACACATAAATATATACACGTAAATTGTCTTATTGTTTTGGTTTATACCAGCTGGTTCATGGCTTATCTCTTGAAAACTAAAAAAAAACAGTATACAAATCGCTCGCTACAATATAAAAGAAAATCATTAAAATTGGTAGCAATACAAATCAAATGTTATTCCTCTTACGAGCCACCACTTGTACGAACAGTTTTATACTTTGTAACGTCTAGACGCACTTAGCTCAGTTTTTATTACCAATAATAAAAACTTAGAACCAGTTAATCAATCAGTGTTGTGTATACTGTTTTTTAGTTTTATTAAAATAAGTTAAAAATGCACTTAAAAAGTGGGAAGGTTCATTGAACTTTGAAGTGAATTTGTGTAGAGTAAATATCTTAATATTCAGTTTTAACTTAAAGAGTGTACAGAGAAAAACTTGCTTTATAGTTATGTCCCGCCAACCAATAATTTTCCTGTAAATTCCGATAATTTGAATGGTAAACTAAGTTATCTAAGTTTATGCTAAGTAAATGTAAGTTAAATCATTTAAGACGCCATAAAATGAAGATATTTTATATTTACAACTGAAAGGAGACAAACTATAAACTTAAGCTTTACTTAGCATCAAGTATTCAGTATCACTATATCTTAGACGTAAGGACTAAGTTATAGGCACGGAGGAAAGAAAGATGAGCGGAGATGCTATAAGGAAGGTAGGTCAGGCGCCTTCTTGTAGGCCAAGTAACAAAAGATAGGATGATTAGTTACTACAACTAACGAGGCGTTCGGGTTCCTGGTCAAATCAAAACCAGTATGTATGTGTACCAGTATTCGTTATTTTGAAAATAATGGGCCAGTTACAAAGAAGGTGTACAAAGGCGGAGCAAGTGACGTTACTCATCCTTCGAGCACCCGCATTTTGTCGCGGTACTTATGAGATTTTGCGTTATGACATCTTTGCTACTCATTTTGTTCTCCATGGCTATAGTACATTCATTTAACTTAATGTTTCTTCAAAACGTTATTTACGAATGCATTAAAATAATTTATGATTATTATTAAACGTAGAACCTTCGAGACACCATTGTTGAGAATTCGAAATAACGTACATCAATTGTTTTTAATTATGAGTTGTTATATTGGCATTAAAATAAAATTTATTTGTTGTTTCAAGGGATGGGGCGTTAAATAATTTAATGGAAAAGCCTAGTTAATGGTTATTGTAATTGTGCTTTTGTTTGAAGTGTAATGGTCTGTGAGCTTTATGATTAATGGGTTTCGTGAATTACGAGGCTAGTGGTGAGCTTCGAATATCAGAAAAGTTATTTACAACCAAATGACCTCTGATGACCCCAAACGAAATTTCAAAAAACATACGAGTATTATGTTTTAAATGAACATGGCTTGGTAGGGTTGGGAATACTGAAAGAGTTATTTACAACCAAATGATGGCCCCAACAGAAATTTCTAATATTTTATTATGTTTTAATTGGAAAGTAATCAAGTTGGCATGCTACCATAGCGAATATATAATTTCGCCATTTGAAAATAATCTCAAGCGTTTACTCCTACATACCACAGAAATAATAATAATTGTTTAAACTCAGTCTAGCCACATAAATCTTAGCAACTAAAATATACATACAAACGATCAACAAGTCAAAAGTAATGTTTTAATTTCGACATTTATTGACTGTCAAGTGGCAGTTTACATCTAAGATCAAGTTACTTTAACTTAAGTGATTTATTTCAACTGTATAGAATAGTGTTATCACATATTTAGATCTGGGATATTTCCATAACGAGGTGGGAACTGGGCAAATCGATTCGTTTTACATACCGTTTAATATAAGTGCTTAGATAGGGACTGTTTATTTGATATATTATTGTTTATTTAGGTTATTGTTGTGAATAAATAAGGGGGCATTTACAAATCAGTAACTTACTTTGTAAATTCAAAATTTATTGGATTATTTGCAATTTTTCCTATATATGATACGGTTATTAGCAGTCGGCATAACATCGTCTAGATATTCCCTTCAAATATTAACTTCTTTTACTTTTTAATACAATATATATTTGACCAACTTTAACCTATTAACATTACGTCAGAATTGTCTAAACTTCAAATCTGTCAACGTCAACGTCAGTTTGACATCCCGCCATTATCCTGTCATGTATGCACTCGAAGTGACCAATTTATTTTGACATATCTGAACAGCACTCCCAGCTTTGAAAAGCTTGCATCATAAGTAGTAATATGTAGTCTAAGTAAGTACACTTTATTGTTTGTAGTAATATCAAAGTTTTTTTTTACTGGTCTTCCATTTTTGACAGCTCGGAAGACTGCCGCTTGAAGCTGTCAAAAATAAGTCATTTATTGTAAAAAATCGTCATTTAATAGTGGATGAGATAGGCACTAAGGAGTTCGTAGGTTCGGCACACAGATGGTTGAATAAAATTATGATTTGGTGACAAGAACGAATGATTACTTATAAAATGCCATTACTTTAAACCCATTAAGCTAATCTGGCAAAATATGCTTGTCTAACTTTATGTACTTATTTTACTCAATATCATAAATAATTTACTTCCTCGTTAAAAAAGCAATCATTACAATAAAAATGCAATAACATATCCGTATGTAGGAATCGTATGCTTGTACTGCAATTTAAAGTACAAAAATGTCTACTCCATGTAAGAATTAGCACTTAACAAATAAGTTTACCACCTCATAAAGGCTAACTTTAATAAATATTTATTAACCTCTGTCTGGGAATTCGGTAAACACTCCGATATCCTGTTAAACCTAATACCAAGCCCCTTAATTGAAGCTTAAAGTTCGCATAGAATGAACTCGGTAGCAATTTACTAAGCACCGCCTTCGGGCCAAACAGGTGCCTCCGTTTAAAATAGTATTCAATAAAATTGAAATAAATTGAATAGCTGTGCAGGCAACCTTTAAATTTTAAAGTGAAATTCGTTTATTGATAGGTATTTTGAGACTTTGAAACAGTTTAGGCCCTGTCTTAGGCAAAATTGAATTGAGCTCAATGATCAAGAGAAATAAGACCAATGAAAAAGGAAGCAGTCAAACCTTGAATACCTTTCTGATATGTAACTGTATCGTGTATCTGTTTTATTAAAAAAAATAGTTAAATAAACGTTTTCTAATCACAATTGTTTAACACCAGTTTCAATCACGTTCTGATAAAAGTAACCTATGGAGTGTAAAAGACTGAATTTTAACTAAGTTAACTACACTTCAGTGCAAATTGTACTCTTCAAAATATCCTGTCTATCTCTACCATCAAAACCGATATCTACTACATAAACCTACAACTGTATAAGCCAACTACCAATCTGTATGATTTGAACTAACAAATCAAAGCGGGGACCTCCCCAAAGCGTCGCGAATGACAAGTTCCGTCTCAAATAACGGGGCAGTTAATTCTGACGTGGTAAGATTAATGTCATTGCTCATACAGTCAAAATCATTGGTGTGGGAGTAGCCTAAGTTGGCTTGTGGTTTGTTGGCCAAGGGATATGCAAAAAAAATTAGGAATTAAGCAAAAAGGCATGAAAAACATAATTTGCCTGTGTAAGGGCTGTACAAATACAAATTATCCTGTATAGATCTGCGAAAATTGTGTTACAACTTAGTCCCAGTAGACACAATCCCAATCTCAGTAGCAGAAAACACCTGATGAAACATCTAAAGACTTCAAACCCAATCTTACTCGCCTTATGCGACTATAAAATCTACTTATTTTTTAAGATTGAATCAATATAAGAACTGTTGGTAAGCTCAATAATAAAATATCAATGTAGAAGTAAATGCAAACTTTTTTTTATTTTTTGATTCACATATAATTTACTAATAATTTTCAGAATATACTCGTACAGCACATCGCTTGTATCACTATTATTATTTTATAGTTCGTACACCCGCGGGGATTTCTGCCTTCGCTTCGGTACATAACGGTTTAATACCAATATGTCCGCCGCTCGAGAGTAATCCACCGCCCAAAGGTCAATTATACGATACGCGGTTATGCGCGTCACTCTTTCTCAGAAACACTTAGCCGAGGCAGTCCTTCGGTTTAAATGTACTAAGAATTGCTCCTTTCACTGTCTTGAATATTTTTATGTAGGTACAGAATTTTGTAGAATGTATGTAGGTTTTAATTTGAAATAGACTTTGTATATGATATCATAACAGATCAGTCGATAACTTAACCGAACATTTCAACAAAGAAATGTTTACTTGTTATAAATGTTCGTTGAGAGACAATCTGCAAGAACACTACTACTAAACTAGAATTGATTATTTGTTTGTTTTGCAGATTTTGATAATATTAGAGCCTTTACGATAAAGGCTCTGAAATTATTTAATCGATTTAAATAATTATTTCACTGATGGGATGGGGCTATATTTTTGTAACAGCTCGAAATCTGCAACAAAACATAATGCAGTTCATAAAACAAAACCACAATATTTACTGCACAAAACCACTTAAATCTTAGGCTTAAATGATTCACAACGTTTTCCTGTAGGAGTGATATTCAGCCAATATTCTTGTTCAGAGGTCAATTACTTGAAGCGTACTTTACCCACGTTCAACGGTTTAGAAACTTATGAACCACTGTGAGCAGAAATACTTATCTGGTCTTTCAGAGTATTTTGATCTTTTAATGGTCAATATTTATTAGTTCCCTGGTATATTATGGGATTGCCCCGTATACTGTACACTTTTTGCAAGCTGATAGTTTGATCAGGTTCATAAATTAGAATTAAGATGCATGGTACATGATAACTACCAGGTATCAAAGTGATTAAAAAGTTTGCTCAAAATAAACTATCAACCTACCATAGGTAAACCTATCGACCGATATATAGGTCTACGTAGTATGGGGGCTCTAAAAGTTAAGCAATTATATTTTATTCAAAATACACACAGATAGCGGCCAACACCCAATTATAATCCATGGAACAATAAAAGGCTTTCACAAAAACACTTCCTCTATAACACAATTTTCATAGAAGAACCTAAATGAGACCCCCACATCATCATTAATCTTTATCACATCAAGTTGGAGTGGTTTAAGGAACCAGTCTGAGGCTAGCGCCACCATTCATCTCCATCGCTCGTTAAGGACCATGGAGTAAGGAAAGATGAGCGGATGCCATAATGCAGGTCAGGCGCCTTCTTCTTGGGCATGACCAAAACGATCAGTTACGAGTGAACTAATGAAGCGTTCGGGTTGTTTGAGATCTCTGTCAATGATGATTTTTGATATTCCAAAAAAGTTACGGGTCCAAAGAAGATCGAAGGTATAAGGTCGAAGACAGTAACGTTCCTCGTCCCCTGCATTTTGGCGTGCTACTTTCTCAGGAGGTTTTCCGTTATGGCACCTCCGCTAGTTTTTCTGTTCTCCAAGTTCAGGACACACAAAAACTGGTGCGGATACAGTTCGTCGCTGTTACTGGAATACATCAAGTGTAGTACAAATTGTACGTAAACGTAGGATGTAGTAAGAAATAGTGCATTTGCATCGGTTTAATAATGCCTCAACGGACGTTGTGCTGAAAAATGGTTCTTATAGCTACGATGTTCTTAAAGTCGCATTGCGTCAGTCGTAGCATGTTGTGCAAAAATTATTTTAATAAATATTTTTACTCGGGAGTTTTTATATAACTACTTATTTATTCATTTATAAATTGTGAACCCGAAAAAAACGATGCCTTGTTTTTCTTTGCTCTTGGCTCTATTTGGTCATATTACCGAATACAAAAATATTTTTCAAAAAAACCTAAGTATAGGGTTACAAATGGATTAAAGTTTGATAGTTGACACATTCTGATCTATAATTGGCAGTTTGCTATGTAACTATTTATCAGATCAAACTAAAAAATAGTATGTTAAAGGATAAGGGAAGGAAAGGGTTTTTTTTTTTTTTTTTTGCTGTGGCAACATTATGAGCAGGTCGTGAAAAAACGGCTCTGCAGATAATTTTTATTCTAAAAATATAAATCTAGTGCTAATTTAAGTTAATTGTGCAATTAAAATAGATAAAACTATCAAATTATTGTTAAACTTAGTTTTGTTCTCGTGTTCGTGACGACGTTTGCAATTTCAAACAAGTTTATAATCAGCTGTTCAATGTGCCGGCTGTCAAAAGGATAAAGTTTGAATATTACTTCAAACCCGGGGAGTATAGTGTTTTTATTTTAATAACATTGTCGTGTACACAACATTACACCAACAATACACTACACCCAAAGCAATACACGGCTCCTTGTTATGAGCTACTGTCATTGCAGTGCACACCGGCACAGTTAGTGTCTCATTCTGCCTTCAACTTGTGAAAACAGAATTGACGACGATAACGTTCGCCTACACACAATAACATTACAAATTACTCTGCCACCAATAAATTTTGCTGTAAAACCTTGACATTGCTGACCTACAAGATTGTACTATTTGATTGACCTTTATTACAAAAATCCCAACTTTGTATAATGTTGTTTACCACACTTATGCTTTAGCCTAGTATTTTGCATAACTGTGTAATCAATATCTAATTGTTGCGAACCTTCCATATCATATTTCCCCTTTCTTTATTTAAAATTAATAAAAGCTTACCCTCCATTTTGATATAAAAATATAATCTTATAGTCCACTTCTATATTTTCCAAATTTCACAAATCCTATACCTTTACAGTCTATTTCCTTTGTTCACTAACACATTAATCAACATCTTTAAAGCTATTCTTTAACTTTTTAGGTACTAACAATACAACAATTAGAGATGATGACCCGTAGAGCCACAGTCAAAGACATGGAAGAAAAACTCAGAGCTGCGCTGAGGGAACTCGAGTCAACTAAAACCTTGTGCAAGCAGTTACTCCAAGAGAGGGATGACAGTGAAGTCGAAGTGAAGAACATAATCGACAAAACACTTCCCTCAAGAGTGAGTTGGCCGAGCTGCACATACAGTACATGGATGTGCTCGACCAGTACACTCAGCTTCAACAAGAGATGTCCTCGTTCCATCAGTGCAGTGACACCCATGAATTGGCTTTACAGCGCATCACAGAATTAGAACAGGAGTTATGTAATGCCCATAAGGCTTTATCTATATTAGAATGTAGTAAGATTAATGAACAGGTTACTAATACTTGCAACCTTTTTGATGAGTTAGTTGCCTGTAGGTCAGATAAGGTACCATGTAGGTTAGCTGAAACTATTGACTTGACTGGTGATGATACCATTCCAATATGTCCTGTAGTTATGATGAGTCATAATAAATTAAAGAAATATATTAAAATCAATAAATTCATTAAACGGTCAAAGAGATATTTAAAAAAACAACATCTCTTAAAATTAAACATTTCTCTTAGGAAGGACCGTATTAGCTTAAATAAGACACTGAATTCCTGTACTGCTGAATTAGAATATTATAAATCTATTTATGAGATGGAAACCCAGCAGCTCCAAAACGATTTAAAATACAAGGAGTCTTTGTTAAAGGATATTTTTAGTAAATATGAGTCTTCTCAAGAACAACTAAGCAAGAGGTTATTAGAGGCAGTGGAGCTGATGGACCTGGTGAAGTCCAACACAGAGAGGTATGAGTCTCTGACAAACAGCCTTTCATGTGATAGTGCAAGCCAACCATCACCTTCAATACCATTGCCTGATATATCTGTACCTACAACTGCTACAGAGAATATTCATATGCAAAAATGTAATACTTTGCTCTTCACAGATGCATTGGGTGCTGGCTTTGGAAAAATTTTACACAATTACCTTAGCCATCACTTTACTAATCACAGTTACCATGACATAACTTTTAACCAAATTGTTGAGAAAATTAGCAGTACAACATTAGATAGTAATTCTATAATAGTTCTATTGTTAGGCAGTAGTTATGGTACAACAAAAGAGGACATTGTGAAAGGTATTGACACCTTACTTAGTTTGAATATGGGAAAATTAATGTTATGTGCTTTTCCTTATTCTGATAGTTTTTCAGAATATCAAAATAAATGTATATTTAATTTAAACTGCACATTACACATGTTGACATGTTGTCATAGCGACAAACTTTTATATTTTGACACTAATAAGTTTATTAGTGATTTTACATTGATCAAGGGAGCAGTATCTGTTCCTGGTAGTTGCAGACACACTATTGCTATGTTGATAGCCTATAATATTGACAATATTATATCTAATATAATAAACTATAGGGTAAGGGACGAGGGTATGCTGTATAGTTACACTAACAGCACACTGATAGATTGTTGTATGATGACGTCGTGTACGAAGGGGGGTCCACAAATACTATCTACCACCACTACCACCACCACCAATATGTTAGAACATTCTAACCATATTGAACACACCGGTAACATAGATTCTTCTATGCAAGTTTTATCATTTGTGGATACCACTCCTGATATAAATAATTTAAACTAATTATTAAGACAACAGAAGATATTCCAGTATTTAATAATTTTGAAGATAGTAGCAAGTTATCTTCTGGCGACTTAGTTAGTTGTAAAAAACATAAGAGTGAGCAACATATTTTAAAACTTTTCAACCAAAATATTCAGAGTTGCTCTTCTAAACTTCTTGAAATAGAATTAGTTTTAGAACAAACCAAGTTTGATGTAATTTGTATTACAGAACATTGGCTGAAAGATTATCAAGTAGAATCTATTAATTTTGAGAATTATTCTGTAGCTAGTTACTTTAGCCGGAAATCCATGATACATGGTGGCTCCTTAATATTAGTAAAAAATCCTATTAAATATAAAGTAAGAAAAGATATAGTTGATATGTCAGTGGAACATAATATTGAATTGTCCTGTGTTGAGCTAGATAAGCATGTGTTAGTGTGTGTCTACAGACCACCGCAACACCAGAATCTTGGTGTATTTGATTCTGTCATGGAAGATGTCTTGAAAAAAGTCAGTAGCAGTAGTAAGTCAGTCATTATATGTGGCGATTTCAATATTAATATTTTAGAAAGTAATATTGTAAGTTCGAGTTTCTTAAATCTTTTTAAATCATTTAATATGCGTAACGTTTTCGAAGAACCTACTAGGATAACACCAACTACTGCTACTTGTATAGATAATGTTTTTTGCAGCTGTGAGTACCTACATAAGGAAATAGTGAATTACTTGCCCTCTGATCACAGCGGACAAGTTGTCACTTTTCGCACTAACTCTCCACCAGAGAAAACACAAATAAAATTTAGGGAATATACTTTAAAAAAAATCGATAAATTCAATCAAACTTTAGGTGATAAACTGTGTGCACATAGCTTAAATCTTAAAAATTCAAGTGATATTTACGCCGATTTTTTCTCTATATTAAACAAACAATTCAACTTAGCTTTTCCAGTTAAAACTAAAATGATTAAGTCCAAGTTCTTATTTAGTGACTGGGCAACTCCTGGTATTCGTAAAAGTAGACAAAAGCTGTTTGAACTTTATGGTCTAAAGCCTTATAGCACCGATCCAAGTTTCCGTGACCACGTCTCAAAATATTCGAAAATATTTAAAAACGTTTGTAAACAGGCTAAATCTATTCATATTAGAAATAAAATAAAAAATTCTAAGGATAAAATAAAAACAACTTGGACAGTAATTAATAACGAAACAGGTAGGCGAAAAGTTCGCAAAACTGATTTTAGCCTAGAAACTCATAAAGGCCTCATTAACGGTAACCTTGAAGTAGCTCAAGAGTTTGAAGCATTCTTCACCAAAATACCTTTCGAAACTACAAAATCATTAAATTCTTCAACCGCCGTATCTATCGATTTACTCAAAACAAATGTAAAGCCATGCTGTTCAGTATTTAAATTTCAACATACCAGCCCCGAGGCTGTTGTTAAGGCCTTTAAAGATCTTAAAATAAAATCAACGGAAGATCTTTGGGGTATGTCTGTCAAGGTGTGTAGGTCAATTATTGAAACTATTGCACCCTATTTAGCTTACATCTTTAATGTTAGCGTAGACCAAGGCGTGTTTCCTGATCTAATGAAACACAGTAAAGTAGTACCTTTATTTAAATCGGGAAATAGCAAAGAATCAAACAACTATAGGCCCGTTTCTGTTTTACCGGTTCTCAGCAAGGTATTCGAAAAGTTGATGCTTGCACAAATGTTGCGCCATTTCAATAAAAACTTCATTTTTCATAACGAACAATACGGTTTCACCAAAGGTCGCTGTACAACCGATGCTGGTGTAACTTTGATCAAGCACATCTTTAAGGCTTGGGAGGAAGCTGAAGACTCGATTGGAATTTTCTGCGATCTCTCAAAAGCGTTTGACTGCGTAAATCACGAAACGCTTTTGCAGAAGCTAGAGCATTACGGAATCAAAGATACATCCCTCCAGTTATTAAAATCGTATCTAAACGATCGGCAACTTAAAGTTCAAGTAAACGGCGTAAATTCACTGGGCTCAATGATGGCAATGGGCGTACCACAAGGTTCCATATTAGGTCCGTTCCTCTTTTTAGTTTATATTAATGATTTGCCCTATCTATTTGATAATCAACCTAGGATGGTGTTGTTTGCCGATGATACCTCTCTTATTTTTAATATTGATCGACGTAGACGTAACTTAGACGACGTAAACAATTCCATTATCCAGGTTCAAAATTGGTTCAACGCAAATAACTTGGCTCTTAATGAAAAAAAAACTAAATGCATTCGATTTTCATTGCCAAATGTAAAAAGTAGTGAATGTGACATAATACTCAATAGTCAAAAACTAGAATTTATAAATCAGACAGTTTTCCTGGGAATCACTCTTGACAAAAAACTACAATGGGGACCCCACATAACATCTCTTGCGGGTCGTCTTAGCTCGGCCGCCTATGCTATTAGAAAGATGAGGCAGCTAGCGGACGTAGAAACAGCTAGACTGGTATATTTTAGTTACTTCCACAGCATCATGTCGTACGGCATTCTGCTGTGGGGACGAGCTGCTGACATTGAATGCATATTTATCTTACAAAAGCGAGCGGTCAGAGCTATGTACAACTTACGTGGTCGTGAATCTCTTAGGGAACTGTTTAAAAAAATTAATGTCATGACCGTACCTTGCCAATTTATTTATGAAAATATCATGTATGTTAGGAAAAACTTACATTTGTTTGATAAAATATGTGATAGACATAATTATAACACTAGAAATAAAAATAAGTTAGCTATCCCGCAGTTTAGATTATCTAAAGTACATACATCTTTCATGGGATATTGTGTCAAATGTTATAATAAAATACCAGACAACATTCTGGAATTGAATGACTTGCGGTTTAAAACTCATATAAAAGCCACACTTTGTAAGCAAGCATATTATAAATTAGAAGATTACATTCAAGATAAAATGCTTGGAAACATGCTGGTCCTGCTCCATAGGACATACTGACAATATCTAATTAATTAACAAATTAAAACTACACCAGCAAATAAAATTGTATTCATCTTTTGATTATTTGTTTGTAACTTTGTACCAAAATATAAACCAATTTGTAAATGTGAACACCATGTAGCATTTTAATTGTCACTTTATCCTCATTTGTCTTTGCGATTCTACATGATCTTCGCATGCTTTTACTGTATGTATCAATACATACAAACTGTAATACTATATTATTTTTAAAAAGAGTAACCATGGAGTTTCTTGCCCGTTCTTCTCCATAGGAAGCTACTTTTGGAATGGGCAACTAGAATCAAACTTAGTTATAATTTTGACGTTCATAAGTGCTTGTAAAGGCCTAAATGAAATAAATGATTTGACTTTGACTTGACTTTGACTTTGATAGATCTATCAATAACAGCATCAGTTCTAAAGGCTGCGGCTGGCAGAAAAAGCTGCACAAAAAGTTAACAACGAAGTCGGTTAAGAATATATGTTTGTATGAGTTGTATGGGTTCAGCATCGATCGATTTTCAAAAGGTTTTAAATAAAAGACTTTCACTAATTTAATGAGTAAAAATTCAACATTTCATAAAAATATATGATACATTCTTGAAACTGGTGCTACCATCGAGCAATCTACCGTCTACATATTTACAAGGCATGACTCTATTTATGTGAATATAAGGTTATCTTGAGATCAATTTTATTATTGTCACTTAGGCAGAAATATCGTTAACTGTCGTTAGAAAAGCCAACTTATATGCTGATGAGCTACCAAAATCAATTCGCAATAAAATCAGGTTCAAATACATTTGAGGCCAAAGATTTATTGTTAAAGATCAGATAGAACTTAAAATTCTCCCCATACCAAGTATTCCACTCGATCCTAAAACAACACTCGAGAAATGGACCGCAGGAAAATACTTGGGGATCTCTAAAACCGGGCGCGACCGGCCGACCCGACGCACACATATTTTTGTTTCAAGGCTACCTTTTCGCGAGCCGACCTCTTTATAGCTATGTACGGCCACGTAGTACTATACTATAATAAAGTGCATGCTCTGTAGTATAGTTTACTTTTTTGCATTTAACAAGTTTTTGAATTAATAATACAATCTAATAAGTTTGTCCAATAAGTTAGAAATTAATGGCTTTATTAATGGTTGAGTTCAGAGTGGCAAAGTTATTTTACGAGATTGTTTTGGGGTTTTTATACTTCTATGTACAATAGTGGCAGCGTATTACTGCTGCGAAGCAGTAGGTTTGGTTCAAAAGCTGTATTTTTAAACAACCGTACATGAAACAAACAAACTGACAAAACACGTGCGTAACAAATAGATTATTGCCGAAGTATGACTGTAAGACGTCCTTTGATCAGTTGAAGCAACAAGAATTTATAATGCTGATGATTATTACTAATTTATCGTATATCGTATTTGTAGTAATATTGCAAATATGTAAATATTGCAATTACATAACCTCTTGTCCACTCATTTCTGAAGGTAACAATTTTAACTAAATACTTTACGACTGACCTATCATATTTCACGTGAATTATGTGTTTACTGTCCTACTTACTGAAATTGGAGCAATTTATATGATTTTACAGCCATCTTATTACCTACATATAGCCTGAGGCAGTGATTGGTGCAACCGATTTTTAAACAATGAGTAAATTCGATCAATAAATCAAGAGGAAAACGTTGAGGAAATCGACTATTGACGTTAATTCTAAAATTGGCCTACGTGTACCAACAGTACAGTGATGTACAAAAAAATATTTGCTCAGCAGCATTGAGCAGAATTAATCGAACTTCAGAACTGAGAAAAAAATGTGTGACTTACTTATATTGTCCAACGTCATAATTAGTAAAACAATATGGTCTTACTAAAAAAGATTAAACAAACGTTAGTCACGTCATCATCATCATCATCTGCCTAGCCTTTTCCAAATATGTTTCCGTCCAAGCGGATGCAGCTTAGTACCAGTGTTTTACAAGGAGCGACTGCCTATCAGACCTCCCCAACCCAGTTACCTCAACGTTAGCCATGTGTTTAAGAAAAATTCTCCATATATTTTTTTAACACGTGACGAACGTCTGCTTAACTTTTTTGTAAAAATACAGTCAAGTCAACAAACATAAATTTCTTCTTACAGACACCCTATTATAGAAGTATTTTGAACCAATACCAGTTATTTAACTGGCCCAGTAAATAAGGCTGTATTCAATGCTTGAGAGTGACGCGACCTTTGCGTCTGTACCGATATCTCCCTGATCTGAATGCTGGGTCATTGTTTGCAACTTTCTTTTGGTTCTTGGTAATACAGTTTTAATGTCAATATTTGTTACTGGCTGTTTGGTTTCGTGGTCTGGTTAGCCTAGTAGAAGTTTGAGAAATTCTTCAAGTAATAATGAAATGGCGAATCTTTTCGTAATTTTTGTAAGTTGAGAACTTAAGCTATTGAAAAAAAGTATTTTTTTACAGGTTTTTTTAAAGGTATCAATTTATTGTTTTTGATTACAGGTAGACCATCAAACAGAAAAAAGTTATAGACGCGTTGATGTCTTTTGGGTCCGTTCGTCAAAATTGTTATTTTGTAAGTCTTTAATAAAACTTTATAATAACAAGAACAACACAAGAATTCCATTAAACCATATAATATATGAGAATGAGACACTAAAAAACATAAAAAAATAACTTCTTGTTTACTTCCTTAACCTACTGCAAAGGGCAACACACCCTGCGTAAGGTTGAAAAACAAATATTGTTAGACGTGACAAATATTCAACCGGGTGTGGGAATCGAACCACTGATCCTTGGGATAGAAAACAAACACTCGGCCACTGCACATTTGTTCCATCAAATATTTAGCAGATATTTTTGGGGAGCTGGGTGTTTTTTGTCTGGGGCTCTGTAGCTTTTGGAAAAAGATACTCGTATGTGTTAGATGGCGTGAACTTACATAAACCTATACAGTATTTATAATTTTCTAATATTATTATTTCCAAAAACTATATTGAACTTTCCTGCGTCCAAGCAACTCGGACAAGGATCTATTTTAACTTATCGAAATGTAGACGTACAGACCCAATCTATTTTTTACCTGGTTTCGAATATTGCCTTAGAAAAATAGATACATTGCTGGTGAGGGGTCAAAAATATATATTATTTTCGCACAGCCCAAATGGTAAGTTTCCGACCATATCTTTATACGTACCTATGCAGTCAAAGTACCTAGGTACTATATTTATGTTATAACTCACACTTTCACGTGACTTCGAAAATAAGGCTTAAAGCTTTGTTGTACAGATTATATCGTTTACTATATTAGGCGCGTGTGTGACAATGGAACACAATTTATGTGTGTTGAGATGTGTGATAGTTGGCGCGGCTGTCTAGTTTAGTTCGTACGGTTTAAAAGGCAGTATGTTGTACTGAAAATACGCTTGTGTTGCTTTTTGGGTGGTACCTTTAACTTTATTCTGTTATAAATAAAATTAAAAATAGTTTAACTAAAGCTAGGCTATAACCTGAGATATGTTGATATAGATAAGTTGAAGAATTTGTTCGTTTTCTTGGACTCTATAATCTCAGGAATCACTGAGCTGATTTGCTTAAATCTTTCAGTTTTATATAGCCCATGTATCGGGGAAGGTTACAGGCTACTGTTTATCCAGATTTGCAAAGCTTTTCCTTACGCAGCGATATTAACACAGGTCGAGTAAACTTCCTATTAAACCTTAATTCAACACAAACCAAAACTTACAATTCCTATTATTAGATTCTACAACTCCGAAATGTTTAACTTGCAAGGCAAAACTTGTACAGAGTAATCCCACTTCAAACACTCGTAGTTTGCGTCTAATCTTATTATAAACTAGCTGTTTCCCGCGGTTTTACCTGTATATAAAAGGAAATTATTTTGTAAGACAAATCAACAAAAAGTAAGTCTCGACAAAATCGGTTCAGCCATTTCCGAGATCAGCCGAAACAAACAGCTTTGCAGACACATAATAGTAAATTGTATAGTTTTTTCTGTATGAACCGTGACGAACGTGTGCTGACCTACATGCACTTAGTAAAAAAACAGATATGTACTATCATATTACAAACAAACACTCAAATTAAATTTATTCCTACAGATTTAAAGGCAAAGACTTAAAATATACCTACTACAGGCTATATAAATAAACAAGAAACAGCTTTGAAGAATCAATTCTAAAGAAAATAAACAAGTCGAGGTACACGAATAAAGTCCCTTCAATTAATCCGTATCATTTTATTTTAGAACCGCCTCGAAGGACCAGTGAGTAGCGAGTGCTTTACGAATTACAATTTCAAATGTATGGACTTCTGGTTTAACGAAGCTATTTAGGAGAAATGCGATAATATACTTGTGTAATACAGTTTAACTATAGGTTTAGATCTTTTTCTTTGTTTGATGGGAAATTATGAAATAACTAAACTAAAATTATCAAAAAATAATCTCTTGTTGACTAAAACCCACCATGTTCCTTCTAAGCCCTTTATGTACCAGAGCCGCGATAACTCTTTCGAATATTCCCACAGGCCCAGATATACATATATTAGGTATATTCCATTTACATTTACATATTCTTTCTCATTTTAATCTTGTTTATACAATTATCTTGCTCATAGTATTACCACTAATCTTATGAACATTTTAAATAAGAGTTAATTTATTTTATTATAGTACTATCTACACATTTTTAGGAATTATCGTTTACGATCATATACATATGTACATATAATAAAGAAAATATATTTCTACTTAAGTTATCTCTCGATATTAAAACCCATTTATACTTTTTTATCTTCATTTAACAGTCACGCGTAAACCGCTTTTTTCTAGCTTTCGCTACTAAGAACACTTAAATAACTCCAACGGTTTCAAACAGGTTACGTTAACTTAATTCGAAACACAAGTTATTTGAATATAATCCTTTATAACATTATTATAATGGGTATAAAATGCCAGCCTTATGGTTTAACAAGTCAAAAGCTTAGAAACTAGTGAGTTAATTTGTTTTGTTTTCTTTTTGATAGCCTTATTTACAGATTACTACATATTTGTGAATTTAGTAGACTTAGATATACAACCTAGGCAAGCAACGCTTTAATAATGTTACAATTAAATAGCGAACTTTATCAAAAAAAACAAGTAGTTTTAAAGAGTTGCGTGTTCAAACCATCCATCCATATAAGTCCATTCATATAAGTCAGGAATTATCAAAAGTATAACATATACAAAAAATATAAGCTGCTTGTAATCGGATTCACATATTCATTCAGACAACTTTTGAACAAAAAACAATTTTATTGAGGACTTCGCCACAAGTTTATAGGACAACAATACTCAGACCACATTTGTAAAGCTTTGCGACCACAAAAGTGTTGTTTATTGATATTGGGTATGTGGCTATAAACTTATAGGTATTTTTTTAAATAGTACAGGTAAAATCTATTTAGCAGGCTTAATATTTTTGATAAACTCTATCACGAACAAACAGACAAAATTACAATTTAGGACAAGGTTTCTGTTCCTGAATCGGGATGGTTTTTGAAACTGAACTAAACTTGGCAGTAGGTAATATAGAGGTAGATTAGGTATACATCAGAATAATAAGGCTACTTTTTACCGAGATACGGAAAGTGGTTCCCTCAAAACCGGGTGAAAGTGCAGGATTTTGTAAGCTGAAACAAATCTGAGATAGTAATTTTATTTAAATATGCAGGCAAAACCGCGGCCAAAAACTTGCACACAATTAAAACGCCCATCGACCACAAAGCATTGACCACAGATTACATAAAACATAAGACAATAGACAACAAGCTGTATTGACTGCGGTGAGCAGACCACAAACCTTTGTTCTTGTGACCGCAACTTTACTTTCCTATATAGGAATGTAGTTTTGTGTGAAACTAGTTAAAGTCCATGGTAGTGCCTGAGTTTTCCATACATAAAAATCCCCAAACAACATTTTTTATATATTTTGTAGAAAAGTGTTAAACTAACTTGGGTTTTTGTTCAAACTTGCATTTTTACATTATTAGAACGCCCATTGACCACAGATTACATAAAACATAAGACAATAGACAACAAGCTGTATTGACTGCGGTGAACAGACCACAAACCTTTGTTTAATGGAACCGCAACTTTACTTTCCTGTGTAAGAATGTAGTTTTGTGTGAAACTAGTTACGGTCTATGGTTGTGCCTGAGTACATTTGAAAATACGAAATCAAAAATGTATGTACATTTTGTAGAATTACAGTCATGGACACATAATTAAAGACACTGTTGGAATCTTAAATTGCTGCCGCATTTCATCTGTATTTCTTTTTTCTGATTGCTACTGGAACTTTATTTTCTATTTTAAAATATTTAAGAGGGCATTGTGAAATATTAAAATTAAAGACTATCAGTGATCCTTCGCGACAAGTTTTTTTTCGCTTTATCCGAATCTCGAGCGGTATGAACCATAACGTGGCCTGGCCATATAATTAAAGACACTCCATGTGCTCAGAGGAAGAAATGCAAATTATTAATATTATTGATAGTACTTTTCTATAACAACATGCTTATATTCATGCTTAGTTACAGTGTAGGGAACACTGTAACTAAGCATACTAATGAGTACTAATATTTGGTTTATTTCCTTTTACCTCAATGACAGCACGACATCCCTAAGCGTGCAAGCGCTCAGTTTTGTTTTAAGTCGCTACGGGAATTTTCTTCCATGCTTCATAAAAATCTGTGTAAAATTGATTAATGTTTCATGTATGACTTATCGCCATTGTGTTTTCTGGCCGATCACCAGTTTTTTTTCTATTAAATTTGCGATGGGCCCAACCAAAACCGTCATAAGTTGCTCGATCAAAGAGTCCTTTTTACTACTCTTACAGTGTTTTTCAGAACTTTTCTAATTTGGAAAGCGCTAAGGACCGGTAAATTATACTTAGCATATAACAAAATGCTATTTCTAAAATATTATAGTACTTGAATTCGCCTATTTTTAATAATATCTTTCTAAAAGATCACCACACCAAGTAGTGGAGAGAAGCCCCACACTATTACTTTTTCGCCTCCTATGTTTGAGAACTTTCTTAGTGTATTTTGGTTCCATCTCATGTTTTGGAGGCGACTAATTTCGATTCATTATTTTAGAATTATTCGTATCCCTTTGTTTAATGAGAAAAAAAATACATTTTTGAACACTTGCACACCTTTCACATTTGATAGAAATAGCCAACTACAGTATGGACACGCGGTGCTTTTCCAAAAGTAACATCTTCCGATACCCATGCCTGACAGCTTTTCCCGACCCGGTTGTAGTCTAAAAGTTCTGCAGACACAATTGTCGTCCTTTTAGCATCAGATGACTCCCAAAAAAACCAGTACCGAATCATGTAAATGGTTCACTATTTGCCTATCTATAGCACCGCCTTAAAGTCTGTTTGCGGACAAGTTTTCCTTGGGGTCGGTTTTGAGTTGTTCTCAAACCATGCCTTTTTTAGTGCCATTGATAAGAAATCTTTAATAATAAATTTATTACCATGTCCTTACTATAGATCAAGTGGTATGAATAAATCCGTATGTCAAAATATAATATTAAAAAGCCTAAAACATTTTACTTACCAGAATTTTTGTTCTAGTCTTATTGATAGGACTAAAATGAATTTTTTTAATAAAATAAACCTAAATTATTACCTAATTCGAGTTTTCATAAGTATTTTACTCACTTCTAAAAAAAAGTATGGCAACTATTTGTATCTTTCGATATTTTTTCTTAACTGGGCTTTAACTGTCTTTAATTAGCTGACCAGCCAAGTATCAGCTACAAAAGTTAGTGTTCATTTCCCATAGAGCTTTATATCTAAAGTATTAAAGAAAGAAAATATTTTTTTTCCTTAATTTAAAGAACACAATGTAATGTTTGTTTTAATAATTATGACACTACAGTTTATACCGTGCTTAAGCTCATGTCAGTACCATAACTATTTATAAGAAAAGAACGCTGCTATTTCGCAATAAAAAATCAAAATGTATTTACTGTTATTTTCTTTTATTGAACATGATGATTCTTCCAAAAATAATAAATGTGACATTACATAACTTTGTTTGTCCGTATGTCTGTTGGGCTTTCACGGTAAAACTACTGAACCGTATCCAATGAAATTCTGTACATAGATATTCTTGAACCGTAGTAAGTGTAGAAGTAAGTTTTATAAAAATCTCATGACACACCAACTTATGAATTTCCTTGTAATATGAACATAGATAAATTGGTTTCACACAGTTTTAATGACGGCCTGTATTATACAGATTAAAATTTATAATTAATGTTTGTTTTAATTTGAAATGAATTGCGTGCTAGGTTTAATTATCACATCCAAGTTTAATTAAAATGTACGTTTGGTGTAAACATGGGATTCTACATATTAATTGATAGGTTTGTTATATTTTTATAATATCTACATATTTTTACTAATTCGTTTGGTTTGACGACTGTATTCTGACCACGATTTTCTGTCCTAGCATGAAAGGGTTAGGTAATAAATAAACTAATTTACTTTCGCATTTATTAGTAAGAATTTATCTATAATTTATTTGCAAATAACTAAGGGATATCTGATATCAATAAAACATAGGTACCATGTTAGCCCGTGAATCATTTGTCCAAGTCCCATGGAGTTCTTTATTTACGAATGAAAAGTACACAAAACATTTTGAAATATTTATCTGCTTCATCCTAAATAGGAACCGTAATACAATATTGTCGAACAATACAATACAATATTGTATGGTGTCGTGGTGGCCTAGTGGGTAAAGGACCAACCTCTCAAGTATGAGGGCGCGGGTTCGATCCCAAGTCAGGCAAGTACCAATGCAACTTTTCTAAGTTTGTATGTACTTTCTAAGTATATTTTAGACACCAATGACTGTGTTTCGGATGGCACGTTAAACTGTAGGTCCCGGCTGTCATTGAACATCCTTGGCAGTCGTTACGGGTAGTCAGAAGCCAGTAAGTCTGACACCAGTCTAACCAAGGGGTATCGGGTTGCCCGGATAACTGGGTTGAGGAGGTCAGATAGGCAGTCGCTTCTTGTAAAGCACTGGTACTCAGCTGAATCCGGTTAGACTGGAAACCGACCCCAACATGATTGGGAAAAAGGCTCGGAGGATGATGAATACAATATTATTTTTAAGTAGCTGCGTTTATAAAAATACAATAGAAAACGCTTTAAACCCAGCCAGCGTATTAATCTCATCCTCGATCTGTATTACACCTATAAGTATGACAAACACATAATCTTATTACCCACCCACTATTGCAATACGTTTGAAGATTGTTTTATTCCTATTTTTAAAGGCGAGGATAAAAATAACCTCTACAACTAGCGATATCTAAATATAACTTGGTTGACAATGCAACCGTGCTGGTTGGTTTACGGCTGTTTCCAATATTCTATCTCTGTTAAGGGAAACCAGAGATACCTTACCAGAGATATAATATAGGTAATGAAAACAATTACTTGTATGGGGTTCATGTCCAAATTCTATCTTTAGTGAGCATATAACAAATATAGGGAACGACAGTTAATACATAAAGTCTCTTTGGTTAAATAGCACAATTTTAAAGTACATATGAATTTACAACAAAAAGAGAAAAATGTTTGTTTCTTTGTAGTTTAAAGGCTCCGGAACTACTGAACCGATTAGAAAATTTATTTCACTGAAAAACTACACTATCCCCAAGTTTCAACGGGACGAAGGAGAGACCGCCTGAAATAGCTAGTGATTTTATAAAAAATATTCTCGTATATATATTTTTTTCTTAAAACAGCATTAAACATTTAGATATTAATTAAACATTCATAAACTTGATTAACATCACCGAAAGAAGGAATCTATGAAAATCTAATCTCGTACAAAAAATGTACAGTTAACTAAAAACAATAGAAATAGGAAACAAAAGCTTTTCAAAGCGCTAATTAAAATCACGGCTCTTTTCACAAATACGATTGAACTTTCAATCTAATTAGGTGAGGTTGAATATCAGTGGCTTTAATTGGATCATCTAGGGTTGCCAGGTAGTCTAAAGTATTTTAGTTTTATTTTGAGTTACGTTTTAGGTATAAGAAATTATGGCAGCCTTTTGGCGGTCTCGTGATATTCTTATTTTAATGTAATACATAACTTCAGCATTCGACAAAATATGCACGATACGATCCATGTTCGGAAAATACTCAATGATATAATTTCCCTGATAAAATTAAAAATTCTAGACAATTAACAAAGAATACGATATAAAAATCCAAGTAACTAAACATACTGTATTTTAAAAGAATAAACTTCACCCTAACTTTAGAGCGAAGGAGTCAATAAGCAGAAGAAAAACAGATTATCGGATACGCGAAATTCACCGACTAGATTCTCATCTTTATCTGCAGTACACACGGCGAATATTGCACAAAACATTAACTACCTACTTTCCCAATTAACGTCAATATATGGGCAATTCAAATTGTACACAATTGCTTGTTAAACATTAATTAAGCAATGTGCAGTTTTCGTGGGCGAACCATTTATGACCTGGATTCTGCTCCCATGAGCGGTCGGAGCGGTTTTATTTTGACTCAATACTTTACTTTTACTACTCGAATGACCTCCGGACGAGTAAACGAGAAAAAAATATTGAAGGGCTCGAGGTATACTCGACTGACGAACAGCGCAGGTAATTATTTGGAGATTTTTAAGAATATTATTTTGCAGGCATTTGCTTCAATGTTTTAAACTGTTGTTTTAAAGGTGTAAGTAGTTCGAGTTTGCTTCTTTATTTAGTATTCTCAAAAATGTAATGCACATTCAAAACTCCCTCTGAAGAAGTTTTACCTTATTTTTGCATCAATTGATAAATCTCACCTCATTCATTTAATAAAATTTTACTACTCCTACATAATACGAGTATCCTAAAATGTCGTTCGACTCAAAAGAATCAACAGCCTACCTGTATTGGAACTGCTGAGGCAAAGAAATTATTTGAAAGAGTTACCGCGTCTCTGGACACATAGGGCTCCAGAAAGAACAAAAGTATGTTTAGTCAATAAAAAGTCTGAAACACACCCACATTATGATAATATCATATCTCCAAAAAATATTTTTGCTTATTTCTAAATTTTTGACATAGCCAACTCAACCATTTCCAGAATGAATTTCCCGAAAGTTGGGCTCCCGATAAACAGATAATTTAAACCAGAAATTGTTTAAGATTATTTCAGAAATACCAGAATAAAATCAACTTAACCCTTTCGATAATATTCTGGAAACTTCGTCAGTCGAGTATGCGCATGGCAACAACGCCCGCGCGGCGGCGGGGAGCGCGCGCCTACCTGCGCAGACGCTCCCCAAAACGAACAAGAGAGCGCATTCCTGCCGCGCCGCCCGCGCACCTAGCACCCCCGCACCCGATGCGTAGGGGTGCCAAGAACCAATAACTATTGATTTTAAAATACAGGTGAAATTATAAGAATGTTGGTACGCACAAAATGGCTTAAATTACAACTGAAATTATTAAAACGTCGGGACACACAAACTGGCTTATTTCTATTTTCACATCATGCTCGAAATTTTTCTTCAATAATTCATGCAATGTATTGATACTACAGATAGGCAACTATTCTGTAGGATTTTTTTGTTAGTAAAGTGGTGGTAGGTGCAGCCTATGTCCTAGGAATATAAGGATAACTGCTACACTCGTTTGTAAAATTGCTAAGATAGCCTTCTGAACTGATCGTTAACTAACTTAATTATTGACCACAGCCAATACACAATACTGGGTGTCCCATAAGTCCTTTGAAATCTAAATTTCGAATAAAATTTAAATGGCGCGCGGGAATGGCATGCGGGGTGCGGGGATAGCATCAACGGTCTTTCGGAATTCATTCGCCATGGAAAGTTTTAGCGGAGCGGACCGTGGTTTTTGTGTGCTTGAGTTTTATCACAACAATGATTCGGCCGCCATTGCGCGGCGTAAATTTAGAGAATATCGCAATTTGCGCACGTTTAATGACTGTCCCAGTGTTCAAACGGTAAAAAATTGGGTTCAACAGTTCGAGGTGACTGGATCTACAATTTTATTTTGTTGAATAAACAACGATCGGGCCACCCAAGGACATCACGGACGGAAGACAACATCGACGTAGTGCAAGAGTCAGTTCGTGAAAATCCTACTCAATCCATTCGTAAGCGTTAGAATGCATTAAATATACCCAGATCGACGTTACAGCGCATTTTAAAGAAAGATAAGAAATTACCATCCATAAAAAAATCTGTTAATACAGGAATAAAAAGATACGCCGCGCAATGGTGGCCGAATCATTGTTGTGATAAAACTCCCGCACACAAAAACCACGGTCCGCTCCGGTAAAACTTTCCATGGTGAATGAATTCCGAAAGACCGTTGATGCTATCCCCGCACCCCGCATGCCATTCCCGCGCGCCATTTAAATTTTATTCGAAATTTAGATTTCAAAGGACTTATGGGACACCCAGTATAACCAATAGTAACAACATGGCGCTTTTGAACCCGGATTCAACTTATAATTAAACCATAGTAAACTAGACAGCAATAATATTAATATCGAATATTCGTTACGGCTTAAACGTACCATCCATTTATGGCTTAACTTATTAAGGTATCTTATAATCAAAATTATTACTTAGTATCTCTATTATAAGATAAAAGCGAAGCTCGTAATATGCAGTTGAATAATAAACCTCTTTCATTCCACGCAGTTGTGAAGGGACTGTAAACTATTTGTGAAAGAGCATGAGAAGGAACAAACTGTGATAACATCAGATATTTTCCCTGTATCATCATCTCCAGAGCCTTTTTCCAGCTAACTTGGTGTCGACTGCCAGCCTAACCAGATGCAGATGAGTACATATTTTTCCCTGTATGTGGAGAAGTAACAAAATTACCTTGTATTTGCTATTTGCCACTGATCAACACAACACAAAATATTTGACCATTAATACAAAAACACAACTCTTTCTTGGCAACCCTAGCGCGGTCCTCATCCCCTGCATCCCGTCACAATGCGGACCTGTTGCCGCTCCCCCGTCCCTCACCCGTCCCCCGCCGGCCACTCGCAATGCATCCTATAAATAATTCAAAACGAAGTCCGATTAATACGAGGTCCGTACCGATTCAGCTGTCAATTAATGCGGTCGGAACATCGCGTCGCTGTCCTACGTACGTTGGCGTTGTATGTGATAACGAATCAATCTGGGCCCAAGTTGTGGGTAGGCTAGTTGTTTGAATTTCTTTGGCGGGCGAATAGTTCTGTAGTTGTTAAGATGCGACTTTGTTTTTAAGTAAAATGAAATATTCAAAATATTGTTTTAGTTACTTCTGTCGGTATTTTCACCAGCTTATCGAGGGAACTACTTCCTAAAACCGGATAAAAAGTAGTCAATATGTTATTTTTATATACTTTAAAGCTTAAAAATGCTACGTTTCGGCAAAATTCTGACAGTATTTTATAGATAAAAATACAAACTTTCACGTTTATAATACATATTAATAGGATTATTGTGAGGCAAATTATAATGTTACTAGTACCTCGATTAAGCTTGGTAAGGTACATTAATGAAATAAAAAAGTACGGCTTATTCTTAAGCGTAATTGCAAGTTAGCGTGTTGTAAAGTGATAAGGAGTTAAAATAAGTGAATGAATTTAAATAGTATAACAGACTGTGAAGTACAGATCTGTATCAAAAAACCAAAAGTACGTTCTACATTCTCAAACCAAAATAATATCTTTGATAGAATAGAATTTTATTATACACATATCTTCAAATCTCTTAAAATAACAATTTAAAAGGTAGAGCAAACAGAATTTATCAACTTTAAATTCCTAACAATAAATGTTCCCTTTAGTACTAAAGAAAAATAAACGGCTCTACAACGAGAATAAACATAGCATTGATTACAACAAAAAAGCTAAATAGAAACGGTCGCCTAGCCGAGACAAAGAGTTAACAACTAGACAAGAACTTTTGTCCAATTAGAAGTTTCACTACTAAATCAAATCCAAGATTAAAATCACATGCTTTTAGCGAAAATACTGGAACTATTGCGACAGGTATATATACCTACCTATGAGATAAATTACATTTGTAAATTAACTAAACTAGTATCGATAAATTTTGCATTTTCAATCGAGTTTAATTGATACACTTAACAGTTTATGTTTCGGTTATAAATCAGTCGTTATTTGTGTAACGTTAATTAAGACGAATGTGGACATATTGATCAATATTTTATTTTATAAAACCAATGATATTATATAAAATTTATTATTTACCTCTTTTTATTTATAATACCATTTTATAAAACAATAAAATGAGGTAATCAAAAGTTGGTCTTTTGATCTACAGATTACAAAGTATAAATATAAAGTAGTTGACCAGGAGATATTTGACCGTATAGTTTACAGGTAAAACCAAGTTCGATTCAAATAGGAACAGAATAAAGTGAAACATAATTTAATAAGGCTTTTTAATGTTATGTGACAGTTGCCGTTTTCCCGCGGTTTCACCGGCGCACTATGGGCGATAAATTTCGCTCGCCTTTCGTAGGAATTTTTGAAAAATGAAGTTTGTTTTCGGTATATTTTGAGTATGTAGGATTGTTGGGGACATCAAAGCATACACTAATTAATGGATCTAGGCATTTAAAAAAATATATACACGAAGATAAGAGGGTTTGTTCATTTTCAATGTATGGAATTGGAATTTCTTTTCCTCATAAAACCTTTTCTTTCCGTTACGTAAGGTTGAAACTTTCAGGGGTTGTTTTTCAGACCTTAGTGAAGGCATATAATCAATAATCTTGTTCCCGAACGGTCCCGCCTAAAAGTTATGGGCTAAATAAAAATGCCTATTTTGATGATTTTTATCCGTCATCTTTAGGTACTTAAATGACAGTTATTTATTTTTTGTGCATCTTATCAAGTACATAGTACAATAATTATTTACTTTTGACCTTAAATACCCCCACTCCACGAGAAATAGGTACAGGAATACCTCCATTATCCTATTGGTTGCTGTTTTGTCATCATGCGTTGATTTCAAGTTATTTTTTTACTAAAATTGTCGGAAATATCAGTTCTGATCTACTGACTAAGTGCCACAGGTGTTCCGTATTACAGATTCCATAGAACACATTCACCTAAAGTGCATTTCCTAGAATACCTTGATTTTAAAGTACTCACATGATCGGCCCTATTGTTAAATAATTCCATATCTGGGTTTCCAGGAAAACAATAACACCAAACAAAGGATCAGGTAGCGCAAAAATAGTCATAAATAACGACTGTACTAATGACCCTTTATAGAACCATAATTCATTGTTATAATTCAGTTGTAAAAAACGCAAGTGTCTCGTCTAATTAGTGATAATCTCTTTTTTTTAAGTTCACTGCCTTCAGGTATTTTATTATTATTCTGTCGAAATGAATGTGTATAAATACGGAAAGGATTTTTTTTTCAAATCACTTATCATTACCGATTTGTATCGTAACGTTCTAATCTAGTGAAATTATTGTGCTCATTATGGAAGGACTTACCTCAAATCTTGATATATTTATATTCATGCGACAAAATAGTTTTGATTCTAATGTTCTATATCAGAAAGTATCTGTGAACGCTTTGCATTCAGAAAAAAACAAGATCACGTTGAAAAGATTTTGTTCTACGTTTACAAGTAATCTCAAGAAAACTCATCACTGCTCAAATAACAGGTGAAGATGCAGATCTGATAAGAAGCTTTGGAGTAATTCTCCAGGTGATCTCATGCGGAGAATTTGTTGACGTTGAAAAGTTCAGAGCCTACTGTCACGCAACTGCAAGAAAGTTTATCGAGCTTTATTCTTGGTACTACATGCCTTCGAGTGTTCATAAATTGCTCATCCATGGTGCCGACATTATAGAGCACAACAACTTTATCCCAATTGGTAAATTATCCGAAGAAGCCTCTGAAGCGCGCAACAAAGACTTTAAGCATTTTCGGTGTTTCCGCTCAATAAAGATCAGTAGATTAGCTACAAATGAAGACATCATTCATAATCTCTTGGTTTCGTCTGATCCCTACATTTCTAGTATTAGACCTAAAATAAGGCAACTTAAATACCAACCTCTTTCAGAAGAAGCTAAATTATTGTTGTCATTAACTTCCCGTGGAAATAAAGAAAATTTTGAATTTGTGAATGTTGAAGGCTGTCCTGATCATGAATAATTTATTTTTTCTTTTTATGGACTATTTAAATTTTATTTTTTAGTCATTTTGCTAATATTTACTTTTTTAAGTCTTATAATAGTTTGTTTCTTGAAATAATATACATAACATTCATATACTTATATACATATATTATTTCCTAATTTATACACATTCATTTCGACAGAATAATAATAAAATACCTGAAGGCAGTGAACTTAAAAAAAGAGATTATCACTAATTAGACGAGACACTTGCGTTTTTTACAACTGAATTATAACAATGAATTATGGTTCTATAAAGGGTCATTAGTACAGTCGTTATTTATGACTATTTTTGCGCTACCTGATCCTTTGTTTGGTGTTATTGTTTTCCTGGAAAGACCAGATATGGAATTATTTAACAATAGGGCCGATCATGTGAGTACTTTAAAATCAAGGTATTCTAGGAAATGCACTTTAGGTGAATGTGTTCTATGGAATCTGTAATACGGAACACCTGTGGCACTCAGTCAGTAGATCAGTACTGATATTTGCCGACAATTTTAGTAAAAAAATAACTTGAAATCAACGCATGATGACAAAACAGCAACCAATAGAATAATGGAGGTATTCCTGTACCTATTTCTTGTGGAGTGGGGGTATTTAAGGTCAAAAGTAAATAATTATTGTACTATGTACTTGATAAGATGCACAAAAAATAAATAACTGTCATTTAAGTACCTAAAGATGACGGATAAAAATCATCAAAATAGGCATTTTTATTTAGCCCATAACTTTTAGGCGGGACCGTTCGGGAACAAGATTATTGATTATATGCCTTCACTAAGGTCTGAAAAACAACCCCTGAAAGTTTCAACCTTACGTAACGGAAAGAAAAGGTTTTATGAGGAAAAGAAATTCCAATTCCATACATTGAAAATGAACAAACCCTCTTATCTTCGTGTATATATTTTTTTAAATGCCTAGATCCATTAATTAGTGTATGCTTTGATGTCCCCAACAATCCTACATACTCAAAATATACCGAAAACAAACTTCATTTTTCAAAAATTCCTACGAAAGGCGAGCGAAATTTACCGCCCAGTGTGCGGCGTCCCGTGCCGGGTTATACGGCCTTTGTTACTCGGGAAGAGTATAGTTTTCCAAAAGTGAAAATGTATTCGAATCGTTTTAGTAGTTTCGGAGCCTTTAGGGTACAAACAAACGAAGTAATGTGTCCTGTTTATTATAGAGGTATTAGTATAGACATTCAAGCATGAAATATTATCAAATCAATTTCGAATTTTAATTATTATCTCCAAATCACATTTAAATAATAGCCGAATAACATCTTCACACTCGCACAACAACCATGTTTTTATTTACATAAGTATTATGGGTCATTAGTACCACCCCCGTTAACCCCATGGTGCCCATAATTATAGGTTCTCCAACCAGGTACCTTAAGTATGAGTTTGCCATAGAGTTCATAGGTCGAGTGGAATCTCACGTTCGTAATGCTGGCTGGTGATTTTTTTTCTTTTTTTTGTGTCTGTGGAATTAAAACTTTAAAAGAAATATATGCCTGGAAATGTTATTTTATCTTGGGTATGAAAATGAAGAATATAATCTGGTTTTGATGGTTCTATGTATAACTTATCATAGGTCAGGTACTTAAGGTAACTTTTAATTGATTTGTAGTTCTGAGTGTACTTGTGAAATAACTAAATTGTTTGTTTGGTAAAAATAACACCAACGTCCAAAATAAAAACATCCTCCTTATTTGAGAAGTTCGTAAAATTTTATAAAGAAATCTGTTACACGTCAACTTATGTAGGTACTAAGATATTCATTTTCTCAATCAAAATAAATGAAATAATCCCACTCAAAAATTTAACTAAGAATTATAAATCTAGCAATTTAAAATAACCGTCCACAAAAGTACCACACAAAACTAATACCTAATAAATTAACTTCATTCTTACCGTGTCTGCGCTAACTATAAAATAAACTATTTGCTAATTCCACGAACTGATTCCTTTAACTTTAAATATACCTAAGATGAATGATTCATTTAAGCTATTAAACGGCTAGGCTAAAATTGAGCAGATTAGTTAAAGCGTTCAGACTGCATTAGGCAACACGTTTAAACTAATTAGATGCCATTTATTAAGGTTAATTATTGTGTGAATTTTGTAGATTATGGTTCGTTAATACCTATGTATTATCGCAATATTAGATTTACTTTACATTTTAGTAAATATTTAATCCTTTCTGACAAATTCAATGCAGAAAATCTTGTATACCTGTATGTACTACTGTTTTCAAAAAATAATGCCTTATCAAGGCATTTTCGCAAATTGTTTGCCCGGGAAATTAAATGGAGGAATTTGAATTTATAACATTACGAATACAATAAAATTAATTCAACAGTTTTATTTAAAAATATATATAAATAAGAATCAATTTTTGTCGTAGTCGAGTAAGAAATAGCTCTACCAAACATTTACCTCTTATTCAACTGGTACACTCTAGAGTAACTAAGTAGCTGGTCCACGTACCAAATATGGCGGAACATGGTACATGTACACGCTGCCCTAATGCCCTGTACTACAACAATACTGCACGTTAATTCTACTGTAATTATGTCTGCGAGGTAAAAACTTAGTAATGTGCAGCCGGTAGACTAGACTGAGCTAGTTAGAAGAAAGAAAACTGGATAAAGCAGTTTTTTTTGGGAAAGCAAAGAGGTGAATAGTTAAAATACTGTGTGGTAATGAGGTTTGAATGAAATATGAAAATCTGGCTGATAATTGCACGCAAAATTCATAGAACGATAGATTCTATCTCTGCCTTAAACTCAGGGAAAAACTCAAAAAATTGTATATGATAGTGTAGAATATGTAGTATGTTGATCTACATATGTTAGATGAAACGATACTTTCTACTTATTATTAAAAAATATTGTTCACCCAAAAGTACGCACAAGAATCATAAAGCTGTTATCTTCAAATGAGAGCATATGCATGTCACAATAACAAATGGATATTCCAATAAAAAAATATTCCATCTCCAAAAATACTTCACAATTTTTCAACGAGCACTACCAAAAAATAACAATTGCGAGTGGCTTCACATTAAAAAGCGGATAAAAACGTACGCAGTTAGGTACATTGAGTACAATTAATTTCAATTACATGGCAGACCGCGTCTGACGTCTCATATATACATATACATTTATGTATACTTTATGTACAACTAGTAATTTTCCCGCGGTTTCACCCGCGTCCTGTGAGAACTACTGCCCGTACCGGCATAAAATATAATCTATGCTACTCGGGCAGAGTGTAGCTTTCTAATAGAGAATGAATTTTAAAAATCGATATAGTAGTTTTTGAGTCCATTACAAACATACAAAAAAAAAACTTCTTTATTATTTTACTACAGACATATGTATATGTATACATGATCCTTACAAACTTACGCTACGCCATACTACTTTATTTATACAGGCTTTGCATTTTAACCGCAGAACACAACGGAGATACGCATCTTGCGAAGTAAAAAGATGTGCCGATACTGGCCAGTAAGATAAAGCGTCATTATGCCTAATTGACATCTGTCTGTAGAAGCGTTAAATCAAAAAAGATATAAAAACTTTTTCATACAAAATTATTGTTAAAAAAAATGCTGCCAGCCTCTTGGGCACGCTCCCAGTCGACAGCGATGAGGTCGAATTTTGATGATTTTTAGTTTAATTTTTTTTACTTAATAGCTTTTAATGAAAACGCAAATATTCAAAAGTAATAAAATTTTAAAATTAAACCTCACAAACCACTCTTTCTTCATATCTTGACTGAAGTAGAAATAAGAAGGAAAAAAATTGACTGACGTAAAAACGATAAGAAAAATAATATTTAACGAATATAATTTGTGAGATAAGTAATTTGTTAAACAAGTTCTGTAGGATATGTGACATTATCTTGCTCATGTCATGCCCCAGATCTAGAGGTATAAGTAAGAAAATCACTTTTTTCAGAAAAGACGAAAAACTTAGTCCTCCTTCCCTGTGTGCTGTAGAAGTGTTCTGTATAGAAACATTTCACACAATATCCTTTGCAGTCGTTACGGGTAGTCAGAAGCCAGTAAGTCTGACACCAGCCTTACCAAGGGGTATTGGGTTGCGAGGATAACTTGGTTGAGGAGGTCAGATAAGCAGTCGCTCGTTGTAAAACACTGGTGCTCAGCTGCATCCGTTTAGACTGAAAGCCGATCCCAACAATAGTGAGGTAAAAGGCCCTGGAGATGATGATGGTATGCATTACTCAAAAAACTATATTTTTGACTTAACCTCCTTTAGATGTAGGTGCGATGTGTGACACGCCTTACTCCTTCGAGTAAAATACTCGTATTTGTTCGACCACCGGAAATAAAGACTGGTTTTTACATCGAATCGAAGTTAGTTAGTGATGCTGACAATTTAATAGGTGATCCAAATGACTGGTGATTTGTATTTCGAGGCCTTTGGCAAAAACGTACGAACGTTGGAACTATCTAGCTACATGCAAAAGTGGTCGTTGACTGCCAGACGATTTCCCTGATTACTGTAAAATGAATAACTATAAACTATTCGGAATGTAATAAAGAAAACAAATTGAGAAGGAAATAGTTAAGTTGCTCGTATAAAACGAAATTCATTTTGTATAGAAATTTCCACAACAATGTAATCTTCCAATAACTTTAAAAATAATGTTGCCATAAACTCGAGAAGATCGTTAGTCTCAGTTTAACTCATCTATTGACTCATAAACCGAATACCTAACTTTGTTCTCGGAACCATTATACCTACAAACGCCTTCTTATAGATTTTTTTCTTTTATAAATCATATAGTGGGTATCTGCGAGTCATCGCGTCAGACAATAGGTACTTGGTATTATGTGCTGGCTGGTACATAGGCTAGACGAGAGACAATCTTCGTATAATCTCGGGCTTGTTCGTGACCAAGCGCCTGCGCATGTGGGGCGTGGCTACGTGGACTGCGAATGTGTGGGTGTGCGCGCGCAGTGTCCGTTGGCCTGTTTATTGGACGGACATTTTTCTTTTATTATTTTTGTTGCGAATTTTTGTAACCAACGGGAGGTGTGTGAAATGTTGATAAATGAAAATTGACATGGAGTGTGATGACTAATTCTTAGTGTTCGTCTGCATGACAAAGCGATCTGCTCAGTCCCATCTTGCTTTAAATGGACTCTGGCAAAACAATGTGTACACTGTACAGAAGCTATTAAACCACCAGACTGCGAAACTTAACAGTTCACTATGCAAAACTAAATCAAACCTCTTTCAAAACAATATTCGACTATCCACACTAATATAATAATGACGAAAGTTCATGGCTGTCTTTATGTTTGTTACTTCTTCACACTCCTATATAGAACCTTTTTTTGCTTTCGGCATAGCCTCCATGTTAAGTTTTTTAAATTTTTCTGTTTGCTGTAATATACTGGAAACAATAAACTTCTATTCTATTCTATTCTTTCTATTCTATTCTATATAGGTACCTACCCAGACCAAGCTTCCACCTTCCTTACTACCTAAGTTAATAGAAGATGGAATGGCAGAACTCTCTTTTCAGATCAGCTAGTAAGACTAAATTCAAGAATCCCGTATCGTCTAACAATGAAAACATACCCCAAACTCGTTCGAGTATACACAGTACATAGGCACGTCTAAATGGTTCATCTGCGGAGTCAATGATCTGCGCAAGATTCGGAGTTGCTCGTGTTGCAGATTTTTTACTTCGTATGTACTTATGTGTACTTGTAGCGGTTATCAACGGCTTTTCAATAATAATAATAACTTTTTGAGTATTTGTGGTAGGAGGGATGACTGTAGGTATGACTGTATATCTGTAGGTATGTACCTAGTTGTTAGATTATTTTGTTCAAATGTAAGTGGTATGGAGGCTTTGACTTGTTGAGTATTTAGTTGGAGTCGGTGAGGTAATTGCCATTTTAAGATGAGCCAATGAGGGGTCTTCACAAAAAGTATCTATGATCTTAAACTTTACTCTATTTTTCGTGCCAAATAGATAAATCAATAGGTTAAAACTATACTATTTACTTACTTGGCATTGTTAAATACAGTTCAGTTCAAAAGTTTACACATCAGGTACCAAGGTACAAGGGAATTCATTAAAGCAGATCAGTTCTTAGGAAATAATTGGACCACCCAGTAGCCAGGTTTGCAATGCGTCTTGCTTATTGTCCTTCTTGTTGAGGACCATGGCATCTCAGAAATACATCGCAATGTTTTGAGATATTCATGCCATTGTCCCAGAATGCTTAATTAAGTATAGATAATCCATAAAGTGATTTTTTTCTGTATGAATAGAGGCCTCTGCCCTGCAGTGGGATATTAAAAAGACTAATGATGGATCCTTGATTAGAAAATTTGAGGGAACAGATCTATGGTGGTACAGATTCATTATATGAAAAACTATGTTTTTCACGGTTTCGACTCCTTCCTGAAGGAACTTCTTCCTTTAGCTGGATAAAATATAGCCTATGTTACGCGGCGTTGTACCTGTAGCCTCCCAATAGAGATTTTTTTTAATCGGTTCAAAAGTTCGGGAACCTTTAGGATACAAACAATACTAACATTTGTTATTTATAACTAGATAGATATATTCTTTATTATGCACACCAATTAACAATCAACTATTTAATCAATTTTTTGCCATACTTCCAAACTTCTGCTACGTTAACATCATAATCGGAACAATCTACTTAGTTATCGAGTTAAAAACAATTGAAGTTCGCTTCCAAGTTGTATCTACGCGGTCACCGGATAGTCTCCAACTTTCAACTAAACTTTAAGAGCATACCACTAGATGTGATTCTAGTGAACTGAACTAATTTCCATATAATCTGAGCTTATTTTTTATAACAATGAGCCTGTCTCTGTGAAAATATTACTAAGAGTGTGTTACTTAAGAATGTGGATGGTTGGAGAGGAAATTGAAGAAAATTATGTTGACCAAAGTCATAATACATAACCTATATTTAAGGGAGCCAATCAGTTACTAACAGATCGTAACAGCTTTCAGTTCTATCCAACAGTTCCCTAAAGTAAAATTCATACACCCAACCAAAATCTCCAACGAAACAGACATCGAATCTCGCCAAGGGAACAGCCAGGAAGAATTGTGTTGCGAAAAAACTCGCTTGGTCGGAACCAGCCGAACCGGTCCGACCTCATCCGAATCCTGCCGAGCGCCGCCGGCCAAGCTCCACGAGTGTGTAACCGACGCCCGCGCACCTCTTATTATTCCGATACTCGTAGATACTTTTTGTTCGAATTTCGAAGATGCTTATCGAGTGATTGGAGAATTTGATATTATTAGTCGTTGGATCGGTTGGGGTTTGAAAATAGAATCTGTGTTTCTTTTGTTTAGGGTGGACTAACACAACTTTATTATGAAACGTGATTTACAAAAGTACCAGCTTTGGTATTAGGCTTAAACCATCGTTAAGAACTAAAGCGGGTACCTACTTTTTTAGGCCACGTGTTACGATAAGGCAAAAAATGTCTTTGGAGTATTGATATTCCATATTCATGTCTAAAGTCAACATCTGGACTAGGTTTAACATTAGTGTTTTCTTATTATATTCTGTTTTGATAATGTTATATTAAATCTGATGTTATTATATTTAATCATGTAAAAAACTAATAAATGAATTCATAAGATGAGTCAGTGTTTACCTGTCCTGCAAAAAATCTATACTGAAGAGGATACGTCGTTCAAATTCCTAACCAAACCTCTATCGATGACTATCATTAGATTAAGCTATAGATTATACCACAATATTATTTATCTAACAAAAAATGGCAGAAAAACTTAAATAGCTATTTACATATTCAAAATGTTTATCCAAACACTGTAATAAAAGCATCATGAACTATTTTTTAACCAAAAGAAAAACAAAACTTGTGGGTGTTCAAACCGCAGTGGGTGCACTTATATTCCCGACTCTTTAAAAACAGAAAAATTGAGTACAATTTTAATTTCGACGAAAAAGCCGTTAAAGGTTTAATGCAAGCAGTTAAACTGAACTTCGTAACACAGATTAATTAGTCAGTATCCCACGATACTCAGACTTACAGACTTTAGTGCTTTAGATGATTTATGAGCGTATCGCAAGGAGTTTGAAACATGAAAATAGTTGGTATATCAATCATACTGTTTAGTATTTGAGGATACTAAACAAAAGAAGATCGTCATTTGCCGACCCTTTTCCCAACTATTTTGGGGTTGGCTTCCAGTCTCACCGGGTGCTGCTGAGTACCAGTGCTTTACAGTACAAGGAGCGACTTCCTATCCGACCTCCTCTGCTCAGTTACCCGGGTAACCCAATACCCCTTGGCATTGCTGGTTGTCAGATTTGCTGTCTGCATGTAATATCACTATTTTTCTTCTTCATTCCATTCTCAGGGCTTTTAAAATACCCATCAGCGTATCGTACCATCTCAAGTAATCCTAGAAAATGATTTCAATAATTGAATGACTGACGCCGAGATTGAACACCAATTGGCATTTCAATCATCATTTCCATTTCCCGATGAGAAATCCATGTAATAAGTTTCGCAATGAAAACGCAAATCAATCCTCTTACAGAGAAATGTTAATGGTGGACCATTATCCTATTGGAGCACTGAAACAACTGGAACTGCCATGTACTCAAGTCTATGCGTACAATTCAGGAAACTTACTAATAAATGTAAGGTGTGGGGCAACGCAATAAATAGTGATAGAAATAATTTTGTATTTTTGGTCACATCGTTACGCACTCAAAGCAAGCAAAATTAACTCACACAATATAGACTTTACGCAAAAGTTTGACCAGTGATCTGCTACCTTTTTAAGGGTTAGCAGCGTTTGGAGTCTCAGTCTCTTACTGACTAAAACCCACCATGTTCCTTCTTAAGCAATTTATGTACCAGGCCGCAAAAACTGTTTCGAACAATCTCCCAGCTACCTTTTGCACAGCGGCAATGGCGGATCCAGTTGGTTAAATGATCCAAGCTTATCCTGAATGCCAAGAGTCATTCGTCTTCAGTGTTGGAGCCAACAATTTGCTGTCCATCGCTTCCATCAGTCCACTTTGCTGGAAGATAATAGTCCTGGTCATTTAGGCTTGATTGGCTTTCGTTTAATGGAATGGTAAGCACTTTAGGCTGACTTTTTGAATGAAATGTCATTTTTATTTTCGCCGAATGCCCTCGGTGTGCCGACAAAGTTGTGGGTGATATATGTATAGCAAACTAAGTAGGTATTAGAAACTCCTAAAATAATTGAATATGGCACAAACCAAACAGTTCACTTAGAGCATACTGCCTATAAAGACTAAACAGTCGGCCCAACAGTGCACCATACAGTTGACCCGATTGCAGGCATTTTTTTTTAAGAAAGTCTTGATTTGAATCAGTTTTCAGTCGGTCTGATACCGGCCTTCTACCTTATACCTGTTCTTTGTAATGTACGCACTAGTATCATCATACTGATTAATGAGCTCAAACAAACTATCGGCCGACTAAAATTTTGCAATGTGCGGGTACCTACTCTAGATCGCACAAACAGTCGGCCGATTAAAGATTGCAGTGTGAGGGTACTCTAATCTAATCAATTATTAAATCTATTCAAACTGTTCTCTCCAGTTTAACACCAAGAGATTATTCTGTAACAACTATGAATTGAGTTTATGAAATTCCCTTTGTGAAACAACGAGGGACTTATGTACTAGTAACGGCACGAATTGTAAGTTAAATTATAAACAGGACTTTGCTTTATATTCAGGTGTAATATGGCTTGGAAAGCAGACAGATGTTATGTGATGTATTGAAAATCAAGGCAATGTACTACTAAAATGGATGTGTTTTTTGTCAAAATTAAACACTAATTTAAATTACCGAAATACTTAAGCTATCCTGAGAAAGGATACAGACATAGACTAATTTTCCCTCAGGATACGAGTAGAACAAAGTGTGATAGTTAGTTACCCTATATGTACCATCATTGATTTTCTACTTAGTAATCGTCTAAACAATGGGCGAGTATTTCTCCTATATTTAACTGTAACATTTCCTTAAATAGGAATTATGATTTATGGACAAAGGAGGACTTAATTAGACCCATAGTTATTGTCGAGGCGGCCACATCAAAGCTCTATTGTAATACACGCAATCAGTTCCTTTGGACGTTTTGACCACAAAATACATAGGTACAGAAGTCAATCTCATGTATGTACTTCACTTTTCATGCCTAAACTCGGCGGTCGCGCTAGGGTTGTCAAATGTTTTATGCGCATAAAACTAACGTGGTAGTGGTACTCGTATCTAATTGTTTGATGTATTGTTGAGAATAAAACAGGAAAAATGAAATATAAACCAATAATAATAAAATATTTAATGTGGCATACAAGAGGTTAATAAACACTTTCAACGGAAATTCGTTTGAACGAGATACCGTTTTTCAGAAACCGCAATTTATAATTTTGTTATTCATACATATATACTTACCCTACTCTTTACTTGTGAAAAAAATATTTTTGTATGTAATGGGTTGGTACAGTCCCTGATCTAAGCTTGCTTCTACCTACAGAAAACTTGATGTGCGAGTTTTATTTCGTCTACCCTACAACATAGTCTCGCCATGATCACAAAAATTATCAACTCCTACTAGCAATAATCTTTGAGGGTAGGTAGGCAGGTTCGTCTGGGTCGACACTAGCAAAACTTATTACGGCATTGGGCCAGAGGCCGCCGCCGGGGCGCTTACCTACCCACCTAACTGTACCTACCTACTGCGTTTATTAAACGAACCATCGAAATATGAGAAAATAAGTAGGTACATACTATAGGTAATACGGCAGGCTAAAAAAACGACAATTCACTGTTTATTGTTGTATAAAACAACCGTCAACTTGTTCAATTATAATACGAATTTTGTTGCTCCATTATTACTTTTTCTTTTGTTATTAAAATTAAAAATATTACAGTCAAATTACAGTTAGGTAGGTATCACAACGCGTGCACATTTATCTACCTTTGTGTGACGCGCTTATCTCAAGAAAGCGGCAGCCGCGCTCGCGCTGTTTTGAGTTGTTTTGAGACAGCGCGTCTGTGAACACGCACACATAGACACCTTTGTCTGCGTGACTCGAACGCGCTTTGTATGTAGATTGACTTCTGTACCTATGTATTTTGTGGTTTTGACATTAGCATAAAATATTGTCAATTGCATTTGACATTAGTTATAATGAGCTATTATTTTACGGTTTTGTTTGAAAACTAATTATTTTCTAGGAAGAAAATGTTCTCATTTTATTTTCTTTGCTTACTTTTGTATTTAAAATTTATCATTTTCTTTCATTTTATGTTTTCTATCTTAGCTTCAACGATACCTACGAATTCAATTTTTGAGCGTATTTTCTTTTCACTGTATCTCTGTTACTGTTACAACACAAAGATTGTACTTTATGTATTGAAATGTTATTTTTATTTATCAACAAATATCAACTTCTAAGTATCTTTATTTCATCTTAGTGCTTTCGAAAATTAGCGATGAAACTGCTAAAGTCGATAATTAGCACGACAATACATAACACTTATAACTTTACACTTGTGACAAGACAAAGAAAAATGTAGTAGACATAAAGTACCTAGCTATCAAAATAACTGCTAACAAATGAACAGCAAGAACAAAACAGAATAACTCGTGCCTTTGTCTAACACTTCAATATTTTACCAAACAATACTCTGTATACATTGCTATAATATTATAAGAAGACAGCGAAACAATGACGCCTACTTACGTTTAGTATGGCAACACCAATGCGTTGACACGGCTTTGTACTTACCTAGCTGCGGTGTTGCCAATTAATGATTCAGGGCAAAAGTTTGCCACTATTCCGTGGAACAATGGTCTTGTTTGTGAGTAAATATCGATAAAAGTTTGTTTTGTGTGGAAAAATGAATGCTTCACTATTTTATTCTTGTAAAAATGTTGCATATTCAATTCATATAACGGTTCTCACAAAAATTATAGCAGAGATTCTCTGCAGAACTTTAACCTTCTCAAAAAAGTCCAAAAGACAAGACATCCAGCTTCTTCTACACAAATTAAAAAAGCGATTATTTGGTGTTCATGATGTTTCTCACAAATTACTTTTACATTAAAGAATACACAACATACCTCCATTATTACCTACAAAACTTCGAAAAGAGGTTCACAATTTCTTATTTATAGTCTAGACACAAGAAACCACACGCTATTGTATTGTAGTCTTTTGTCTTAAGAAAGATCTTAGTGGATTTCAAACAGACTTTCAGAGCTTACAGGGATCTTAACAACCTAAGCGTTTAGCACACCTACATAATGTTACCTAAGTCTTTTGAAGATACACAGGGGAAATTCTGCGTATATTTTTTTGTATCTTTTTATTCAACAATAAGATTATAAATAGGTCGTTTGTACTATATACTTCTATATACTTGTAGGAAACATTTTTTTTAAAGGCTCCGAAAGTAATGAACTGATTGAAAAAAATCTTTAGCTATTGGAAAGTTACACTCTTCCTGAGTAACATAGACTATTTTTATCCCGATACGGGCAGCAGTTGCCTCGGGTCGCCGCCGAAACCGCGGGAAAACGGCTAGTTCTTTCTATGTTGGGTTATGTTTGCATGTCGTACGAAACTTATTAGTCCTTTATCAGAGAGATCTAACTTTTATCGACTAAAGGTCGCAAGGAGCTCGTAAAGCCACCATTATCCTATACTTTGCATACCAAACTCATTTGAGCTAACTACAAATAAGGGCGCTACAACAAATCTAATCAGCTATCTAAATTGATACAAGCCTTCTAATTGAAACGAGTTAAGGTACCTTTTGAATGCTAGCTGTCGACTGCAACTGCCGACCGCACATGCCGCGTCTGCATTAAATCACTGGTTTGTATGTACCTATATGAAAACGTTTTAAATCGAAGCGGCAGCAACACGTGCAGTTGCCCTTTTTTATAGGAAATCATCAAATGACTCCTCTCGCTGTGGGTTAGCAGCGTTAGGGAGTGACATACTCTTACTGACTAACTCCCACCATATTCCTTCTTAAGCCGTTTACGTACAAGAGCCGCGGTAACTCTTTCTAACAATCCCGCAGCCACGTGTAGTCGCACTAAGATATCAATTGTTTTCAAGCAGTCGCGGCATGTGCGGTCGGCAGTTGCAGTCGGCAGCTAGCATTCAAAGCGTACCTTTACACGGGCCGGCGTGTGGTCACCGCACTCGATACCGCCTCTATTCACTACTCAATACTGCCCCGTTGTGCCAGACAATGTAATAGGGTTGTAATAAACCTCTTTTGTTTTCTACGTAATTATCGATTGTTTGAAAATCGAATAAACCAGAATGAATTATAACCAGCTTGACCAAAGGCTAGTTGAAGACAAGACCGCGTAAGATGTCTTGATTATTACTTAATCGGTTCCGTGTATAAATCCTAATTGTCTCCTAGCTTAGACTGCGAACACCTTACCTCTCAAACGACATTCTCAAAGTCATAAAGGTTTATTGAAACTAGCCCAGCTTTTAACACTTTTTCACGTCAAAATTTGAAAAGGACAGCACCCCCAATACTCTTTCACCACTTCCTAGTGTTATGGCCGTGAAGAAGAGGCGGTGAAGAAAAAAATTCCCAGTACTACTCTATCTATAACACACCGTTTTCCATGCAACATAAACTTCATATTCCTTTATATAAGGTAGTAGCCCTACGCCCGGCAACTGACATTGTTAAGTTTCCATTCTGTCCGAGGCCTAGATTGCAACCAGCATTCGACGCTGCCAAACCCTAGTTATTGTTGTAGAACCATTGGGCCCAAGCTTACCTACAATGTAAACGTTAGTTTCCTTAATCTACAGTTCACTTTGTTTGCCGTAAAATTCATAGTAAACAGTTCATCATCATCTCCCGAGCCTTTTCCCAACTATGTTGGGGTCAACTTCCAGCTAAAACACTGGTAACGTTATTACCAGACGAGTTATTACGATTGCAAAGATTTGCAATGAACGCCAGGACATACAGCTTATCGTTCACTCCAAAAGACAGTCATTGGTGTTCAATACAAACTTAGAAAAATTGTATTTGTGCTTGCCTGACCTGGAATAGAACCCACACTCATAATTGAGAAGTGGGTTTAACCACTAGGCCACCACGACTCATTTATAGTAAACTGTAGTTTTAAGAAAACTGTCATTTATGTTGTCAGTGAACTTGGGCCTGATTATCCTTCGATTTATATTTATACCAGTGTGTCATACTTACGTTGTTATATCAGCATTACTAGCAATTATAAATAGATCTAGGATTATAATCGATTCTTATTGTGTAGTTTCTTTAGGTGATAATCGGAGAACGGAGTACGGAATTGATAGTTAAGGTTTCCTATATAAATCAGTGTTATCAAAGGATCTAACGGTGGTAGCTGATTGCTAAGTTGTGGATAGGTTATTTGAAAGTCTTGGTCGTGTAACTTTATTTATAGAATTGAAGATATTTCTGGCTTCAACAGTACAGAAATGGTTGTCGGAAAAGAAAGCAGATACTAAAGTTTATGGGTGCCTTTGATGACAAATAAATTCGTTGTATTCTCTTTTAGGAACAACCTTTTTATACCCGCATTATTCGCTTCGTGGTCAGTCTGGTACAAGTAGATTCAGAATTTCAAGATAAGACAAGATTCTTGCAAAACTTCACAGTACCCAATACTCCGTCAAACAAGTCACAAAGCGAATTCCATTCAACAATAATAATAAACAATAACTTTACAAATATTAATACAATTTCGTTAAATTATATCGACCTGGTTTCCGAACATAATAAATTGCCCATTCTTTGTCTGTGAAACTATAAATTCATTTATCATACATTTATAATTTATCATCGGTCGTGTCAGCGAGAAATCCGTCTGCTTATTATACATAATGGGTTCATTTTGAACTCTATTGCTTTATAATAGGGGCTAATTTACTTCGGTACATAATTTGTGTTTTCTGGCACAGTATGCGTTTAGGAGGATGTAGTTTGTGTCTGTGCCAAGAATGTGTCTTACAATATGGATCTGTCTGGTTGTCGTGCTTGTGGGAAGATGGCGACTGTCTGGTCTGGTCAGGTTTTGGTTGCTATGGCAATAGTTGTAGGTCCTTCTCAATATCACATGTGGCACTTTGATTACAAAATATACCTAATATTAGTAATAATATCTTCTTATTTTTAGAATACCATGCGATGAAGTAAAAATGTTGTGTCAGAAAATAAAGTTACTTGTTGCATTTAACTGGATTATACAAAAGTGTGAATTCTTCATATTACAATAAAATAATGGAAAGAAAATTACAAGTCCAGCTCAACGAGCAGAGGAAACTGCAATTAACCACCCAAAGAGGTTTCAAATGAGAGAAATGTTTTAGAGCGAGCTATGCATTTTAAGCTTTTAATTATCCTTGCAATTTGGTCTCTGTTCAGATTAGGACAGAAAAATGAAGGGAAAAAGGACATTTTAAAATTAACCATAGTTAATTATTTGTATTGAAACTGCAATAGTATTTTTTTCTGTAAGTAATGTCTAGCAGATGAGATCATCTTCTCTGTACAGCAGTGGAACGGTAAAAAGGATGATAATGAACATCTTCATGTCTTCATCTTGCAGTAGCAACAAAAATCTAGTTACTCACCTAAGATATGTAAAAACTCCGTAATGGCTAAAAGATAAGATTTAAGTTGGATTAGATTTATTCAGACCCACTAGATTGTACTCCGGTAGGACAAGACAGCTTTTAGATTTTGAAATTAATTTAATCCTACATTATACTTTGCGAACTACTTACTACGTAAAAAGAATTGGACACTGTAATGAAAACAGACGTGACCAAGGAACTTAACATTGTCATTGAAATAAAGAAATGTAAAACCTTAAGACCACCTTTGCAGAAGTCTTTTCAATTACAAAGCACTTCCATTTTGAGATAATTTAATCAACATTACTAGCGACGCATGTTCCCACTAAATAAGGTTGGGGTCCGATTATCGATACATTGTAGCGATGTATCGATTAAATCGATTATAGCAATTACATACTAATGCGCTGAATTTAATGAGGGGGCTTTGACATCGTAAAGATTGATGGACAACCGTTATCTCTGGGAGGAAACTGATCTTTAAAGTCAGTATGAAACATATGAAGTATAACGTGTTTGTTACAATGTAACTGAAAACAGATTAACTGCAACTTTTCACTTGTCTGTCTTCAAGAAATCAGTCAAGCAAAAATTACAAATACCTTTTTTGCTGATGTAACCCAGGCTAGATTTTTTTTCTATCTTGTTATCCTTAATGCAGTGACTCGTAGTAGTTGTTAAAAGAAAAGCACTAAGCTCAACATAGTGGTTTGAAGGGAGTATCAGACTTACTTCGTCGCGTCATGTTCCGACACTCTTTCTAACGAAACTAAAAAATAACTCTATCGAACAATCTCGCACCCCAAGTAGTCGCCGAGCTCTTAGGAATTTAAAGACATTCTTAATACCAAGCTAATATTTCTTTATCCTCACTAACAGTTCCACGATTCCCGAATTCTTCTCCCCAATCGCCATGATATTTTAACGTAATTCACATATAAAACCGAGCTACACTAATTGAAACGAACCGACTTGTAAGTGGTCGCTCGTTTGTTTGAACTAACTTAATGATGTAATGGCGTGCTCAATTTGTATTAACCCTTGCTTGTAGTTACGGTTTAAAGGTTCCTAGCTGTAGCTTAATGTGAGAAAACTAATTGTGGTAAAAATTGTGGACGTATTAAGTTTTTTTGACAAAAAAAAATTAGAATGGTGACATGATTATCGCCAAAATGGTTTTCAGTTGCAATGTTTTCGGATTTTACATTATACTAGCTGTTTTCCTGTGTTTTACCCGCGTCCCGGTTAATATCTTTTCGTACCGGGATAAAATGTAGCCTATGTTACTCGCAAATAGTGTAGCTTTCCAACAGTGAAGTTATTTTTAAAAGTTAAGTTTATGCATCTTTGCCCTAAAGAAACGAGCAATTTAAAAAAGTAGTATATAGATATAGAAGTTTGGATTAATGAATAGAATATAATAAGTATTTTGATCTTCTAAAACTACATAATATATTGACATCAACAACTTATACTTCATACTTCAATACCAAACTTATGGATTCCACACAACTCATATAATATAACAACCACAAAATGAAGTGTACACATGTAACATATAAAGCGCATTGAATTATATGACTTCCACAATTTGCCCTATAACCTTACGGGTACATTTCCCATTAGTCATAAGAGACCTCTGTCACGGCTCATATATTAAATAGAACCTTTATGTATGCACTTGATTTATCAAAGTTTATTTGCGTTTAGTTATGTTTATATTATTATGTCACTGGTTAGTTATTCATCTTGTAAGGTTTTTGAAAATAGAATTTAGTGTTGTTGTCTACGGGTGATGCTATTGACCCTTGTAGGTAAAGTCCCAGTATGATTTAATGACATCTTTACTTAACAGTGCGACTGATAAAGACGGCTACCAATAGTTCTTACAATGCTCAGATCAGCATATTTTTTTTACATATTCTGGATGGATATCATTTAAGACGCCCAAGATTTGCACTTCATTTTTCACCCGGGATAATTCCGGACAGAAAATTTATTGATGACTTGCGAAAGCAAATGATTAGCCAAACTGCACCTGATAGTTGGATGCCATTTTATGTGTCTATGAAACAACCTTCTGAAACTGTTTTCCTATCATAGCATGCAACATCGTAAACTATTATAGGTCCCATACCTCTATATCATACTTCGTAGTCAACTCCATACGATAGCCGATGTTAGCCGAAGTGTCCCGAATCGGGACACCCGATGTATCCCGATGTGGAGTCATCAATTATTTCAATTAGCGCGCATGACACGGGCCGGTTTAGTCGAAGCACGGAGTAAGGAGAGATAAGTGGAGATGCCATAATGCAGGTAGGTCAAGTCAAGTCGCCTTTATCAAAACGATCAGTTAGGAGTGAGCTAACGAGTGGTTCGGGTTCTTTGAGACAACAGCCAACGATTTTTGCTATTACATAAAATGGGCGGGTCCAAAGAAGGCGTACAAGGGCGAAGACAGTAACGGTCATCGTCGCCCGTACACCCGCGCTTTGGCTCCCTACTTTCTTTGATTTTCGTTATGCCACCTCCACTAGTAATTTTGTTCTCCATGGGTCGACGCCACCTAAAGTGTTATTAAGTTATGAAAGAAAACCTTTGACGGGTAAGGGCTGTTTATGAAGTAATGTTATGGAATTGATGGCAAACAAGGACTCACATTAAGGTATGATTCCACCAGTGTGCGGCACTGGGACTATCAAACACTCGGATGCAAGTAGCAAAAGTTTTGAAAACTTGTATTCAAATATTTCCTAAGTGTCCACAAAATTGCAACCTTTCTGAGCGAATACATGCACATTTGTTCGCGAACAATTCGGTGGAAACTCGTCATTACAAGACCAGATTTCCAGACACGTAGACCGAACGTGTCCAAATTAAAATAAATTGTTGAAAATTACATCTAATCCTGTAACATTATAGCGACCAATCTTTAGTGTTTGTCACGCCATCATCACGTGATTTAGACGCAATTTGTACTGAAGATAAGAACCTGACGAGGGACATAATTTTCATCCGATTTCACGGATTATCCTTTAAAGTACCCGCATACTGCAGTCTCAACAGGCGGCCCATAGTTGACCCCAATGCGATGGTGATCAAAAACTTTTTTTAAAGAAAATCTTCATCCCAATCAAAGGTTTCAGTCGTTCTGATAGCGGCTAAATACGTGCTTCGTGTATAAATCTTCGTAATATGTGTACTACCATTTATCCTTATACTGATTTATGAGGCTAAACAACTATCGGCGGGCTTAAAAATGCAGTGAATTTTGAACTATTTCATGAAATCCGGCAACATTCCTTGGAAAACCCAAATATTTTCTTACCCCAATTAATTAAATATTCTAAGCTCCAATCTTCTCACACATTTGAGAGCTCATACATAATCTTAGACACCAGAAAGTACCCTATTTACTCTCATAGGAACCGCCATATAAGCCTAGTACAGATTTATGGCAACGATTTAAGGCCTATCTACACTTACACGGAGTAATTTATAGTAGTTTGTATGTCTGTGCCGCGGTATCTCGGTGAAACGCTTACATTTATACCGCGGGTGTTCTCGCGATAACACTTTACTGACTTTAATGTAGGGTTGACGGATCAGCAGGAAAATAATGTAATATGACTATTATTTGACCTTATGAATGAAAAACTCGCATATGAAGAACACTATCATGTTCCTTCTTATACCCTTTATGAACCGGTGCCGCGGTAACTACGCTATGATAATAGTTTTACAGCTTAGAAGTAAAAAGTTTCACAAGGGGCCATCGATGACGTAAACATGAACACCCTAGATAGAGTGTTCTATGAAGAAGAACGGCTAAAGTGCTTCGTCAATTCTCTTTTCAAGTGGCATGTTAAGATTATAGATGGTGAAGATGAAGATGGTGTACTACAATTGAAGAGAGGTTGGGGTTAATAGAAACAAGGGTCAATTGAAACCCACATAACTAGAGGACTGTAAACGACAGGTGAAGAGGGACACACTACCTTGTACATATGTATAACTCTTCCTCTGCATATTGTAGAACCTCAAGTGCCCTTATTTTGAACTAGTTAACGGAATATTCGACAGCCCTAACCAAAATAATCCGCATAATTCGAGCACGAATAACAAGAGTCGAGCAATCGTGTTCGCACTCGAATTCTATTTAATTTAAGGCTTAAACACACGCTGTTTTTGGTGCTGAGCGACGTTCACGATTCGTCGAACAATTCGACAGAACGTGAACTTCGAAGACTGAGGAACAATTCGACAGGAACATTTGTTTTACAGTCACACGAGTGGGTACGCGTGAATTCATTGTTACGGAACTTACGCTGTATACGGAAGGAGAGGAAATGTTTGCTGTGTGGTCTCAGAGCTGTATTGTGCTTACCTTTCTATTGGTCCGACTTAAAAAAAGAAGGCTCTTGGTTTTTACAATCTTTAATGTTCATACACTGCCGATTACATTAAGTGTCAAGAATATTGTTGAAATGGACATTGATGTAATTTGACAGTGACATTGTAAATATCATCCCTCGTTCAAATAAAAACAAAAAACCTTATTCCTTATGAATTAATTATGATATTTAATATCACATAATGCTGTATGTATTTCCTCAACCGGGAATCGAACCTCACCAGTCGTGCTTGTCCACTACTCGACCAACAAGAGAGTCTAATAATATAGACAACAAAACTTAGTAACCTCTAAACGATAGTGACTACGCGAGTCTTGCACGACATCTTCAAAAAGCTGGATTTTCAACCCTATATCCTGTTACTAAGGTAGGTATTTGAGTAGCAAGACAAAAGTCACATTACAGAAACATTGTGTGCGTAGAAATAGGCAAACAAGCAGTGTGAACAGTTTGTACAAACTGACAAATGTATGCGATGAGTTACTTAGTTATTATGAATGTCTTCTTGGGTGATATTGGACGAACTGGTTCGGGACTACTGACCAAACGTTTTCCTTAGGTTTACCTCTGAAAATAGTAGTAGTAGGAAGTTTGGCAGTATTGTATCTGATAATGAAGCCAAATTATAAAAATAAATACACAATATTGTAGTGCCAGCATCCCCTAAAATATATTTTGTGATTGGAGTCCTTCGAAAACTTATTTATTTTATAGTTTAATTAAAATTTATCAAGTATCAAGATCTGCAACAAATAAAAGTGATTTGATTTGAAAACATCAGACTATAATTCATGTCTTAGAACATAGAAAACTTAAACCATCGTAAAGTAGTTGTAAGCCTAAACTAGCTTATAAACTACGAATTATATATCTTTAAGGAAAATCATGCCTGACATCGTTAAAAGTCATCCATATCTTCAGACACTATCAGAACACGGATACCTAAGGTTACCTAAAAGTGACGTCATACCAAAAGCCGTTTGAATCAAATCATGGAAAATAGAATAACATGCGGAGATGTCATAACGGAAAATCTCCCAAGAAAGCAGCGTCGTCAAAATACGAGTGTTCGATGGACGAGGAACGTTACTGGCTACGCCTTCTTTGTAACGCTCCCATTTCCTGCAAAACCAAAAATAGTTGACAGATGTGTCAAAGAACCCAAACGTCTCGTTAATTAACTCGTAACTGATTGTTTTGATAGCACCCACTGTACGTATTTTACCTAGAAGACAGCGCTTGACCTACCTGACTTATGGCCTCTCCACTCAAATTTTCATTCCTCCGTGGATCAAATAAACAATTGAATACCTACTTTCCTATGACTCAACCCAGGTTTCAAGCAATCAGGTTTCAAACTACTTTATTTTATAACTACGTATAATAATTTTATAACGATAATATAATAAAATATGCTTGGAAAACAGAGCCGTATATTTTCGAGCAGATGTCTTTATTACAGTATATTAGTAGTAGGTAATCAAAATATTATTGGTTTGCGACGTTAAGAGTTTGTTATTTGTGATACTAACTTAAGGTTAGTATAGAGACATTCAAAGAAAAGTTAAATGTACTTGAGTCAGTTCAGTGCAGAGCACCTTTATATTTCTATTCTCGTTTTTTTTATTTCATATTCTTTTTTATACTTTCATTTGCTTGGCAAAACCCATTACTTCTCACAAGTCTTATGTATGCCTAAGACTTTACTACTTTCAGATGTAAAGAAAAGAATGATAATGGTGGGGTGACTCAGGATGTGAAAAGAATGTGCAGGACTTGTATGTAGAGGACTTTTTTCAATATTCATATTTAGGTGGAAATCAACATTTGATTTAAAACTAAATTTGTTCAAACACATTAATTTTGGGACACAATATTTCAAACAAATAACATTAAAATCTAACTAAACCTCCCTATTAAGAGTATCAAATCAATCTTTTGAAGCTGTAAACTTCGTGGCTAGTTAAGCGAATGCTAGATATTTCGTGAATGCGATACACGATAGCTGCGCCTGCGTCTCCCTGGCGCTCAGTCACGACGCAGACCCGGCCTGTGACGTCATGCATAACTTAGACAGGCTTTTTTTTAGTTTTTTTGGTATGCTTGAGATGTATGCAAATTTTAAGGAGCCAACAGAATTTTGGGAGACGATGCGATAATATCAGGACACCAAAAAGACTCCATATTTTGAATATTTCTAGATTAATTTCTCCAAAATGTCCCAAACTTCTTTTTTCTTCAACGACAGGCAAATCATCTATTAGATACTAATTGTGTAGGTTAAGTATGCCAATCCTTCTCTATATTAGAAGAGGCCTGTACCCAGTAGAAAGACATTAAAAGGCTGATGATGATTCTAAAGCATACAACTATGTTCAATATCGCCTTTGTGACAACTAAACCAACTCCATTTTCTTCAATATATCTCAGAAACCCACTACTCACAGCAACACCCTTTCTACCAAAACCGCGAAAAAACAAAAAACGATCAGCCCAAAAAAATTCGCGACAAGGAAGTACACACATTATCTTGCAAGCGTCCATCATTAAAAATGTTCTCAAGACATAAATTACTGTGAGCAATTGTTTCAATGGTGTCATTGACCTCTGAAATGGGCTGGTCGGCCGAAAAACCACCCAGTGGTCGAAGCGAGCTTTCGTTACTACGCGCGTGAGTTTGTGTATGAAGACTTCGGAGTTGGGTAAATGTGGGTAAATGTTTGACTGTGTTTTGTTTTGTTTGTCTGTGTAGTTGGGTAGAAAAGTATAGTTATTGATGTATAGTCTAGGGTTAGCAGTTTCTTTAATTATATGTATCAAAATATTTGTATGGATTTATATTTTGATGACATATCATTTATTTTTCTTGTGCCAATGTAACATTTATAATTTTGACCATCAAAAAAATTGATTGTTGAATATAAGAAAATTAATAAGCAGTAACTTGAAAGTTGTATTGAAGTATCTTCTATCTTTTGTAAAGTGAAGAAAGTAGATGATTTGATTACTTCAAAAGTCTACTACTTCTCGTATCAGCAATGTCCAAAATCCTAAGATTTTTACTTATCTAGATTCACATTTTTACAAATCAGCACTGCCTAAAACCTAAAAGAAAAACCAACCTTGAACAGCAAAACCAAGACTCAACCCATTGTCTTAATAACCAGCTAATCAATTAACCACACCACTGTGCACACCGCATTCAAATTCTATAGACTCTTAACCCATCATCATAATCCAGTCCAAACTCTTCCGAGTCTACCTATATACAGCCTACCTCTATATACGTATATCTATCAATAGCATATAGCCTATAGGGTATGTCAGAAGACCGCATTCCTGTGAGCTCCCTCCCCACCACTCCGCGCTCGTTACATGTTACAATACACACAAATACATAAACCTACCACTACACAATTATATACACCTTAAGTTTTACCCTATAAGGTGCAAAATTGCTTGGTATTTGGTTTCCCAGCTGCAGAGGTATCGTGGTATTTCTCCGCCGATCGGTGTCGTTTTTTTTACCCGCGGCAGCGAAACCACGGAAAGGATTAATTCGAAGCAAATACAGTTTAACGTGAAATGTCGGCGACGTATAAAGTATTAGGAGTTATGATTGGAAGGAAATTAATATGACAAGTTGAACTTATGAGATAGCTGGGAAATTTTTGCAATGGTTTTTAGATCACAGGTAAAGAAAGACAGATATGGTAGCTATACATGTATAAATGGTTTATCTTTCCTATGAGATAAATAGAACTTAGGCAACCTGTACGAATTAAAACAGATTTAACCTTCAATAGACTTTTCAAAGAGAAAACATAAGCACGCTCTATAAAGACCACATTAAAACCAGAATTATATTCCTAACTACAACTATTTTAAGCGAGCCCAGGTAAACAAAGGTTCTAACGACAATTCTGCCTTAATTGCAAGTTCTAACATAACAAAATAATAAAACTCTAACTACATATAAAACTATTATAACCAGACATAATAATATAAATTCATTGCCGTGACTCATTCAAGCCTCGAATATATTCTTAAATACAGACAATAACCAGACGCATAACAAATAATGCTTTTCACTATAAACTCGTAAAATTCTATCAATTTCTTGCTAACAATAGATAAACTATATAGGTATAATAATAAACTTTGTCAAAGAGTATTGTATAGACTTATCATTTTACTATAAATGCTATCAATTGACTAAAGCCACGGAGGAAGGAAAGATCACGGAGATGCCATAAAGAAGGTAGCTCAGGCGCCGTCTTGTAGGTCAAGCAACGTACGGTAGGCGTAATCAGTTAACAACTAACGAAGCGTTTGGGTAAAACCAATCTGTCAAAGATTGGTCTTGAACGATTGGTTATTTCATTTTGAAAATAATAGGTGGGTTCCATAGAAGACGTGTAAAGGCGCTAGTAACGTTCCTCGTCCCCCGAGCACCGCATTTTGACGCGCTAATTTCATAGCAGATTTTGCGTTATGGCATCTCCGCTCGTCATTTAGTTCTCCATGGCCATAGCTATAATATTTTATGTGGGACATATTTCTCCTGATTATTTAAGTGGCTTTTACATAAACCATTTGTATAAATTGTCGTGTAAGATAACGTCTGTTGCCTAATCGGTAACAATTTGTCATAGACGGTACTATGTTCTGCTGTATTTAAATGTACGAATTGATTATAGGGACTTTAAAATATTGGGCCTTGGATGACCATATTAGGGTATAGTCCAAGTTCAATACTTGTATGGTCATGTTTATCACTTTATTAAATGTCAATAACGTTCTTGTATTGCTCAGAAAATAAAAATAAATTAAAGGAAAATGTTGCAAAAATGATGATTTTGGGCACACATTTCAAAAAACATATATAAATGACAAAGTTTTGCTTATTTATAAGTTTTAGATACTGAGTAAACGTAAATGATAATTTCCTCAATACAGGAATATTTTATCAAATTGATACTTATATTATAAAGCTGCAGATTTTATTTGTTTGAACTTGATAATCTCATGAGTCAGGAATATTAGACGTAGATAGACCATTTATCGAGAAAGGTTACAAGCTACATTTTATCGGGATGCGCAGAATAGTTGCAACAGGACACGAGTAGAACCGCTGGCAAAGGCATAAAATTAAACTAAGCTTCAATAATAATAACAACACAACTAAACTTCTAATAGCAAACCAGTTTGTAAGTCCAGTATTTGGTTAAGCTCACAGAAATAGCAATCCTGTGTGAGCTGTATAGGAATTTAGCGGAAGACAAAGCCGGCTAAGTACTGAAACTAATGCGATTCTACACGAGGGATTAAGCCTAGACTGCATGCACGGAATTAGATTTCGGTAACTGCAAGTTATAAGTTATGTGTATGTGGGTTTATGTATTTGGTATTTGTGTAGAACAAAGAGAATTAGATATGAATAAGGTAATTAGCTTATGATTTTTTAAAATTATTTAGACATGCGATACGAATCAGGTCAGACTTTCTAGAAATGCTTTTTCACAAACGACAAAATAATTTACCAGAACAGGCTCAAAATTTCTACTTACTTTCCTTTTTGCTTTTTGAAAGTTTATTAAATTTATAAAGAATTTCAGTAACGAAATTGTAAAAACTGATACTCAGCTGAATACGATGACCCTGGAAGCCGACCCCAACATAATTGGGAAAAAGCCAAGCAGATGACTCAAAGCCACAGAAGACCAGAGCAGATTTGTAACCACATTATCCCCTACAACTGACTATAGTATACTGATATATCTATTTAATGCCATCTATTCATCACCACACTCTAAAACGAGACACACATATCCCAAGCTATATCCTTAAACAATATCCAAACCCTATCTTCAAGCAATATGATCGTTAGCCCATAGAGCCACATACTGCGTGACGGATAGTTTGCGCGCGATACCGACGGGTTGGACGCTGTAGTCCATTTGTAGTTCTGTGGCAGCTTACTATTCTGTATGGAGATAGGTTTGTAAAGATAGAAGGAACGTCATTAGGGAAGGTTGTTGTTCATTTAAATGGTAAGGTAAAGAGTATCCTTGTTAATATTTTTAGTGTTCTATTTATATAAAATCGATTTTATCTATTTTATAAATTTCCATTCACATGGCACAGTATAGATTCTCTTTAGAAAGCATTTGTCCATTGTGGTTCCTTCAGGTCACCAACTAAGGACTTGCTGGGACTGCGGAATTGTTCGAAAGGGCTTAAGAAAGAACATGGTGGGTTTTAGTTTTATAGTTAATGTAAAATATCACTAGCAAAGGATTCAGAATGCTTTGTTCAAAAAGGCATTTGAAAAGATGAGTCACAGTATTTTATAATAACCATAAAGATCAGAAACTCATCACGAATTCTCACTACTCTATATTCAATAACTCATTCATTGAGCATGCATCTAAAATCAATATTTAATTAAATAATAACTGACGTTGCTTTTGACAGTTGAGCAATTATCCATATTGACTCAACGTTTTTGTTCGTACAAAAAGTGGAGGTCAAAAATCTTTTTAAATAACTTGGATAATATACCTAAAACCTTCTCCAAAGTCTGACAAATACTATGCTGAAGACCGCATAAAATCAGTTCAGTCAAACGAGAGATAATCGCGCACAAACATACACACATACAAGTCAAACTGGGAACCTCCTTTTTTTTAAGTCAGCCAAAAATATTAGTTTAGCTTGAATGCAAGAAGGAAAATTGATATTATTAGTATTGGTACGTTTGTAGACGACTAGATTATCTGGTCAATGACCTTAGCCGCGTCCATTACATACACACGTTCCCTCCTATATTAGCTTTATGTACAAAGTTGTTTAATTGAAAGCGTATTGAAGTGAGATTTCAACATTCTTTGAATGTGCTGGGCGCTTGGTAGTTTTTGGCGTAGTGGTTTTGATCTCGTAATTTTAACATGAATGTGATCCTAACTTGTTTAATTAATGTAAAAGTTACTTACTCATCAGCCTTCCGCCCTTATCCCAGGAGGACGATAAGTAAGTAACTTTAACAAAAAATAAAATGATGAAAATAAATTCTTAAGATATTTGGTTACAGATATGAATAATATTTTATTTTGGGCGTCAAAAAACAGGTAATCATAGCAAAATTACATCAACATATTTGAGAGGTACAAGGAACATTAATAATTGAATTATTTACAGATAACCAGTATATATAAACTAACCATTAACCCATCCTTTCATCACGAACATGATATATAGTCTGTGGCAATCAATCGAGGACAAAACTTCAGACCGTGTGAACTACCGCCATTTGCTGCACCACAATAATTATTATTATTTACTATGTATTTACGTTGAAACTAAGCTGGCAGTTGGAATTATAATGTTAAGGGATTTATGGCTTGGATTATATTGCCTAATAGTTTATTATTGGTAACTTGCAGTTTCCTACGGTTCCTGCGGTTTCCTTTTTAGAGTAAATTGCCATACCAGGATAAATTATAGCCAATGACATAGACAAATAACGAAATTAATCGGTAAAAACCATATTCATAAACATTCGAATTAAGAACCTCCTCCTTTAATGGGATGTCGATTAAAAAGCAAGTCAATCGATACAGAGATTTTCCCATGCATACAAACATTTCCAAGATACACCTGCTATCAAAAAAAGCTTTTCACCTACCAGACCTATTTCTTCACCACCCAAAGGTAGACTGGTAGAAAACGTCTATTTGGTGAAGTCGGCCATCGTTCAATGGACAAAAATTGATCAATATTTAAATAACTTATATGTACCTAATAATATTAGTTTAGATTTTGTCAAATACATATATTATTCGCTACACTGGAATACCGAACAAAAACCTTAAGCTATATCCATATAATAATCACGATCCACACTTAGCTCCTGAAGAAAACCTCGCGAACCCTGCCCACACAATTGAAACTATGCAATAAGAGAAAAACGCATCGCTTGCACTCCACGCAAATGCATACAAAAGACATCAACGCGCTGCCTGCGCACGCGCGCCTCAAACTGCTTTCCATTAAGCGAGATTTGTTGATAAGAGTTTTCTTTTGAAATTACTTTTGTATTGGGCATCTAATGCCGGTTTATAATGTTAACGTTTATGTGTAAGTAAATGGTAATTTAATAGTACTGAAGCTATCATTTCTAAAAATTTTATCATCAACACGATGCCTTCCGAATATTGTACGAACGTCATATTTTCCGTCAAACATTGGTGGAGCTGAAGAACTTAAGGTTTAAAACCAAAGCTTTAATATTTAAAAAGTTACCTAATCACATCACAATCATTCAAAACTAACAAAATAAATAAATAATAATGTCAATTGCCGAGATGCGTGACTGCATACAAAAGACATCAACGCGCTGCTTGCTCACGCGCAGGCTACTTCTCTCAATGCATTGTTACCAAACACTACAGAAGTCAATTTTCCTTATGTTCTTTGAATGGTCAATTTAATATGTAAATAGACTTGCCTACTTTTCTTTTTGAGTTTCTATTATTTTAATTGGTAGAGCTTTGAAGAAAAAGCTGCATATTTTTAACCGACTTCAAAAAAAAAAGGAGGATGACAATAATTGTATTGTAAATATTACCATAGGTTTGGTAGCTAATAAAAATAATTGTGCAACTTCAGATTCAGCGGAAACTATTAACTTCATCTGTAGATTTTTTACAAAAAGTACCGTTTACTTTACACCTAACCACACTAATTCGAGTTTTTCCTTAAAATCACATTCACCTAAACATACACGAGCGTCACCCGGAAGGGCCTGCGTCACTGTTGGTTCGGCACTCCAGTCTGTTTGTACGTCAATGTACAGTTTAATTGTAGATACACATCATGTGTGATGGGACAGACGAACTACTTGAGTACACAGTATAGTATATGGAAGTAGGAAATTTCTTAAATGAAGAAGATAGAAGAAAATTATTATACTTCCTTTCTTCTACGACTTTATACAATTTGTGGTATAAAAACTATAGAAAGACTGCATATTTTCAAAATCAAAATCAAAAGTCATTTATTTAAAGTAGGCTGAAAATCAGCACTTTTCGAACGTTAAAAGTTTCAGCTTTGAATATAGGCCTGATATAAGTTTTGTTAATTTACATTTCATGTACCACTACATAAAAGAGTCTTAGGATATAACGGCATTGTTGAACGTACAGTTAATGAGACACGATGAAATAGATTCTTACTTTAAACAATAATATAAGACAGGAGTTTAAAACCATTGCTAAATTGGCTTTGTAATGTAGATTTTCGAGTCCAAAGTAATCCTAAGAATTATTTTTAGCTACGATAATATACCGAATCTTATCAAACTCGTATTTCAAATTAGCCCAACAATGCAACAGCTGCCGTCTTACAAAAACAAACAATAAAGTTTATTTAACTGCAGTTCAAATAATTTACATATCACAGTACATAAACGGTTCTATCAATAGTCGTAATTGCCCACTGTCTACTGTCTACCAACATTTTATATAATTAGACACAACCATGGAGATAATAACTATCGGAGGTGCCGTAATAGAAAATCTCCTAACAAAGTCGTTACAGCCTTTTTATCGTCCCACTGCTGGGCTGCGGCCTCCTCTCACACGGAGAAGGATTGAGCATTAATCACCACGCTTGCTCAATGCGGGTTGGTGATTTCAGACTTTATAGTCCAGGTTTCCTCGTGATGTTTTCCTTCACCTTTTTATCAGACACTGGTGTCCAAGATATACTTAGAAAGTACAATTTTAGAAAAGTTGCATTAGTACTTTTGCCTGACCTTTACTCGTAACTGATCGTTTTATTCATGCCCACCGTACGTTTTTGACCTAGTAGAAGGCGCCTGACCTACCTGCATTATAGCATCTCCGCTCATCTTTGCTTACTCCGTGGTCACAACATTATTTACAAGCCTGATTAAGCCGCAGGTCATTTGATGTCGCGCGCATACCTCCAACATTAGGCTTCGGCCACACACTACGACATTAAATCGCAGACACGACTTGCGACTGCACTGAAAGAGAAATTAATCTTTTGACAACTAACGTTTTGATTCAAACTGAAAAACATATGTAGAAGTCACAATACTTGTTGAATAAAGTCCGCGTCGGCATCATAAAAAGGCTAACGAGACAGAACAGAACAATCAGCTTTCAAATGAAAATACATGAAGCTTTACAACGTGATACACAAGCGACGCCCAAAAAGAACTTCAAAAGTAGAAAGTTCACGTAATGAGCTGTAACTTTTACCCCACAAAGCGCTAGCCTTAAACATGTGCGGCGAAATATAAAGCTCAAAGGAATTCTGCGAAAGTTAAACACATTAAAATTCTCGAAGAACAAAGAAGACTTACAGTGTTGTTCATAAAACTCCCCGACACATAACCCCTTACATATTATTCATGCGATTTCTTGTAAGGACGCATAATCACTGTATCTGCTTAAGTCTAAGAGCGAGACCACACTACAAACATTCAGAAGAAAGAAAGAAAATTATTTATTATTTTATTGCACGTGTATTTAGTCGGCCAATAGATGATTGAGCTCATAAAATAAATGAAGATGAATGGAAGTGCACACGTTACAACGATAAGGTATTTGTTCGGTATCAGACCGACTAAAAACTTTGATTGAATTCTCAATTTTCTAAACAAATGGCCGACTAAATAGTACAGTGTGCACGCAGCCTTAACGATTATCCGCGGACTCTAGTGTGTAATTACAAACTGAGGAGTTTCTCCTGATAGTTATCGGAGAAACACCTTTTTTGTGTTTCTGTTTATGTATTTAGTTTTGACGGGGTTAGGGTCAGAGGTTAGAGAAGGGGTCAAATGCCTTTAATTTTGCATTAGCTTTGTAAATTGACTGTAAATCTGCAACATTTAACAGCCTGTTGACATGCAAAGCTATGTTATATTACTCAAAGTGAAAACTGTTGACAGTCAGCTATAACTGTGAAGAAAAGGATTTATATTTTAATCTTAAACTAAGGCTACATTCCTCCTGCCAGGGCTGTGGGATTACTCGAAAGAGTTACCGCGGCCCTGGTACATAAAGGTCTCCAAAAGGAACTTGGTCTGTTTTGAGTCAGTAATAGTCTGACGCTCCCTTACGCTGCACCCACAGCGGGAACTCTAAAAAAGGCTACATTCAGGCTCAATTAACTAAATAAAAGTTTTAATTCATACCTGTATAAATTATTCTCTCATAATTACGTATCGCGATAATAAATCGCGATTAGTCGCGATTTACAACTTTGTGACAACGTGAGTAAAGTGAGTAAGACCACACGGAAACGATCTGACAAAGTTTACATTCTGTTCCTTCAGAGATTAATGCTTAACGTGTGGTTCTACTGTGATGAGAACGATGTCTGCAGTCGGATAAAAATATTTCCATTGACTGAATCGGTAGAGCGGTCGATTTCGGTTCATTTAACCGTGAAATCCTGACGAATGGATAATATCAGAAAGACGGACAGATGCTGATGTCTTTAAAATATTAGCAAGCCTTCTAGCCAGGCATGATTGGAATTAGTAGCAAGCTTTCTGACAAGGTTTGATAGGAATAAGAAATATAACACTATGTAACGTATTACAATAATTTAAGCTTTCACAAGTTTTTTCAAAAAACCTAGCAATTTGAAGATCTGCCACTATATGTTTTTTTTCTATTCTCGATGAGGTCCGATTTTCCTCAAAAAAGCAAAGGAATTTCTCAAAAACCATTGAAATAAATTCAAAAAGCAGTTGTTTTAATAACTAAAATTGTGACATTACAACGTTTTCCGAGTAAGTCGGCGACCGCAGCGTAATCGCACACAAACCGCACATTAGGCTTCGTATAATTAAGACGGGGAGGATTACGTTGCAGTATCACTAATATCATCAGTGAGAATGACAGTTTGTGAGTTTATTTTTATAGTGTCACTTTAACAAGAAAAACAGATTATAGATACTGAAATGGAAATAAAAGGAACGCTCAAGAAAGCCAGTTTTTATCTAGATGCGTGAAGTATTTAATTTTAATCAGAACATGGGTCAAATCACAGGAAATGGCTAGTATATTAAAATACCTTCTACATATATTCGCTTATCTATGCTATGGATATTTTGTGATCTTACGATAAAGAAGACATCATTTGATATTTTGATTTAGAAAGATGATCTATCTGATTCTGATAAGCATCTTGATTTCACCCAAATTAAAATTTTCGGTCACCATGAACTAGTTTCATTTTGGTTTAAAACCAGTTTTACCTAGTGTAGGAAGATGATCGTTTGCCTAACAATATTGTGGAACAAAAAATAATAAAAAGAAAATCAATTTCTAATGAAATAAAATACTGCCCTCGCGATATCAACTACTGTCAACTAGTAACTTTAAAAGTCACATTTATAAATCGAATGCTACAGATAAATAATTTCCTTGCACGAATCTTGTCACCTCTCTCTATGGAACTGGCCATAACTTACCATAGACTGCCATAGACGATACGTACATACAAGTGCGGATCAATTAGTTCAAACAAATTAAACCGATGCCTGAGCAGTTGATAAGCGACATAAATCCTAGCCCGAGATAGAAAACTATCGGTGATAGCCAGTAACTTATATTGTGAGGGATCGTCTATATACTATGTAAAGCCTGTTGAAAAAATGGCAGCTGCAAATTCAGTTTGAAGGCATTACTATGGTCATTGGTCAAGACTCCATAAATAACGTTACATATAGCTTGAAAAGTGGCAGATACAAAAGCAGTGTGATGAATTTCCTTTGATTTTATGATTGCTGTAAATCGATGCCATAATCTTAAAAAACACCTACATATTATACACTTGGAATTGCGGTCACACAAACACGATACCTACTCCCAAATCAAAATAATTGAAAATGTTCACAGGTACTCCTTTTTAAAATCACTAAAAGTACCAAACTACTATATGGCCGCGCCCTCGCAGCTAACACAGAAGCGCGGCCTTTGATAAATGAATGGAGACGGCGATACCTCTCTCTGACTATAAATCGTAGGAACCCGCGGGAACGATGTGTACCCAGTTATCGCATAACTTACTGCCCGTCACTACTCTTAGGGAAAACACCGCTTTTGATAACGCCTAGATGCTGAGAATCTGTAGCATTGATGAGCAGTTTAGATTTGTTATTGATATATAATGTGTTTTAAACTAATTTTCTAGGCCTTTGGGAGCGTACAAATCTTTTAACCAAAGGTATTAGAGATAATGTGACCGTAGTTAAAAACATATTAAATATAAAATTAGTGCTAAAAGAATTTTCTATATTTACCGCAAGTTAAGTCGTACTTGCTTGCTGCTCAAAATCGAAAAGAGTGGAAAAGCCTTTTGCGAGTTCTATGACCCTGATGAGAGATAACAGGATATCATTATCAACATCAAGTCATACTAAATATTATTTCTGTTAGTAATTTATGACTTCTATTTACTTGTCCAATAACTCAACATGCGTCGACACCCTGGCGCCATCACATCTTCCTAGCACGGCAGTCTGTGCTGGGGCGGCTGCAGCTTCTGCAGAGACCACCAAGCGGCGCAAATATAATAACCTTATTGGAAATTATTGTTTTGAGCCGTTTGGGGTCGAAACGCTCGGACCGTGGGGCCCGAGTTCGCGGTTACTTTACAAGGACATCGCGAAAAGGCTTGTCGACGCTTCGCGTGACCAGAGGGCTGGCTTATTCTTTGGACAAAGAATTAGCATTGCCATTCAACGTGGCAATGCAGCCAGTCTTCTGGGCACGTTTCCGGAGGACAGTGATGCGGAGGAATACTTCGACGCCTGATCGATGCTCTTTTATATTATGTTTTATGTTTATATAAATTTTGTATATAGTATGTTATTTTTAGTTTTGTATAAAGATAAGTAGTTTAAGTTTGTATATATATATAGTGTGTACATTAATAGTCATTAAATTATTTTTTAAAGTAAAAAAAAAAAATAACTCATTCGGTATCTTACAAGTAATATAGTATAGTCTTAACCTAACCTTACCTTTCTGTATAACACTGGTAGTTTTAGATCACATAAAGAATACAAATCAACCCTTTTTATTAAAGATATTCCCACTTACGCCCAATTAATGTAAATCCAAATCAAATTCACCATAAACCCTACCCATGGTTACCCCACTTTAAATTCTATAGATACACATCCTTACATTCATTAGCCGGTCAGAGCTTAGCATCTTAAAATCAGAGGTAACCACGGAGTAAGGAAAGATGAGCGGAGATCCAACAATGCAGGTAGGTAGGTCAGGCGCCTTCTTTTAAGTCAAATACGTATTACGTACGGTGGGCTTAACCAAAATGGTCAGTTACGTGAACTAACAAGGCGACCGGGTTCTTTGAGACATTCGTCAACGATTTTTGGTATTATATCGGGTCCAAAGATGGCGTTTAAGGGCGAAGACAGTAACGTTCCTTGTCCCCGCATTTTGAGCGCTACTTTCTTAGAAGATTTTCCATTATGACACATTCTTTATTTATGGGAAATCATCAAATGACCCCTCCCGCTGTGGGTTAACAGCTTGAGAGAGTGTCAGACTCTCACTGACTGAAACCCACCATGTTCCTTTTTAAGCCCTTTATGTATCAGTGCCTCGATAACTCTTAAAACAATCCAACAGCCCGTTATGGCACCTCTGTTAGTTATTTTATTCTCTATGGCTTAGCGTCTTAAAGTCAGGGGTAACCAGTACATGGATGGCATGATTTAGTTCCTTGCGCCGACGCACAATTCTGCCTAATGCCTAGCCGATACGAGAACATATTTTCTTTTGTTATAGCAATTTTATGGACAGTATTGGCAAGTTTATGTTGGTAAATGGTGGAGTACCTAAATTGCGGTGGCTTACTTATGTGTTCAGAGGTGTTAGGAAACCTTATGATTTATGGGGTTAAACTGAATGCTCTTAAATATGTTTGGATGCGCTCATTAATTTCATTTGTAGTAACACCTTGGGAATCTAGTTTAAATTAGTAGGGCAGGAAGATCAACAAGAGCCATCTTTACCTTTATGAGATTCTATTAGGAGAATCAGACATCAAATGACCAAATGATGTACTTGTTTATTGAATTTGTGTTCCAGGGCTGCGATAACTCTTTCAAACCAATACTGCAACTTCTAACTAAAGTTTTTAAATTGCCTAACATCGAAACTATTTTTTTTTCTACCAAACCAAAAAAGTAATGATTAAATATCTCAAAGCAAAGTTGTCTACCTCTGGTGCGAAAGACGTTACAATCTTTATGTTCCCATTTACGCGTCTTATTTTATACGTAATCCATTAATTGCCAGGATTGGGACCTCTTTTTCATAAAGTTTTTTTTCCTTTTTTTATCAAACAAGCACCTGTGTCTAAAAGCGGACCCTTCGATGATTTCAATGACTGGTTATTTTTGGACAAATAGAATTTTTGGGACAATTAAATTTGGACTTTATTCTTCTGTTCGTTAAGTTTAAAATACCTTAAACTTTTGGGTATTTTTAGTAAATCCTCTTTAAATTCGGGGTGAGAAGATGCGACCACTGACAGGGCCAAATCGTGCAGGTAGAAACGGATTGTTATTAGACGTCAGGGCTCCTCATAATACCATAAATATATTGTAAAGAATCGATTCTGTATAGAATGGGGTGATCGAACAGACACAAAGAATTCCACGTCAAATTAGCTTTATCATTTAGCTTTTGATATATTGTGCAGATGGTTACTTTTTTTGAATATCTACGATTTATTGTGATTTCATGTACGAGTGTTGGTTGCGTCTTGCGTGTCTTGCACGTCGGAAATTATCTTCAATTTCGTTTGAGCATTTTCCTTTTCGCTCTTGTTGCTATTTTTTGCAATAGAACACGCGAACTTCGGAACTTTCTTTTTCGGTGTTTTAAATTAATAATTGATGAAATTGAAATTGAATTGTATAATTGTAAAATAAATTAATAATAATTAAATTGTAATAGACAGCTGTGTTGCTGGGAAGTTTGTTCTTCACCGCTTCTTCTTTCCAGCCATAACACTAGGAAGTGGTGAAAGGGGGGCGTTTTGGGGGTGCTGTCATTCATGTAAAATTTTGACGTTAAAAAGTGCTAATCGTATTAGCCTATTTTAATAAATGATTTTGACTTTGACTTTGACTTTGAACTATTAAAATGTATTTTTTCCTCTATTTCAATAAATATGCTTAGGAACATGGTGAGAATCTCCAGAATTATAACTAGGTATTACATACAAAAAAATAAGTTTACTCAAAAAGGAAGTCATAACTGGCCGCAAACACAAAATCTCTAACCTTTTACCACTATATTCAAATGTTATTCCAAGTACCTAAAAGCTTTTCTGGGAACCTGGGACATATCACACGGGTCCTCCATGCACATAAATTGCAATTAAGCTGTATGTCAGGTTGTGCCTTTGCACGTCTCACCTGCCTTGCGTACTCCACTTTAATATGAACGTAATTATGAATTAAGAAAGCAAAGGAGGTATAAACTGGAAATGTAGCGGGACCTTGGCTGTATGATTACGAATGCTTTGGATCAGATAATGATCAGATAGGCATCTGGCAGAGTAAGGCAGTTGTTTATAGATATAGCAAGACTGAAAAAAATATTCCTTCTCTTTATGGAAGAGGCCCGTTGCCCGGCAAAGGGTTAAGTTGGCTAAAATTATGATGATCATTAGGTATGCTTTTACAGATATCATCTGCAGTTATTATTGCCTCAGGTTTTCATTAAAATACATAGGTATTAGTTTTGTGTTATAAAGCATATATTCAATTAAACAAGAAATAAAAAGGTCATGAATCACAGAACATCAAATTAATAGGACCCATAAAGGAATTTGATCCTTGAAATTCCAAGACATAAACGTCTTGTCCTTGTGATGTACGTGGGCATTTCCATAGACAATGCGCCGTAATTAATCCTCCGTGTGTGACAGTTGTGTACGTTACACTGATTTATAGAATGCGGTGTTTATGGTACGGATAAACGGCGCGGGCGACGCTGTTGCACCGAGAGACGGCGGGACTGCGATCAGGCTTGCAGTTATGAAATAGAACCTTTAGTTAGATAAAATAAAACATTTAGCAATAGCGATTTAATAAGATTTATAATAAGAGCCTGTAGATCTACAGTGCTGTTGAAAGTATTCGTCAGTTACCTTTTTGGACACAATTCCTCATACGAAGGCGAATTACTTAATTAAAAATTTCTTTCTAGAACCTTAATCGAATTAAACTGTAACTTTAATATTATTATGCCATTCCTTAAATACAGCCGTACAACAAGACCGCTAGGCCAAAAACATATTACCTAGCAGACAGTAGATAAAAAACTTAAAAAAGAAGTACATAGTTAGTACGAAATAAACACATAATGGGCAAATAAATCATTTTATTTTGCTTCAAAACAAAACGCTGGCTTCAGGCTCTTCCTAAAATTAATATTAATTCATATTTTATATCCCTACATGATTGAACAATTCATGTCATATTATTAATGAAAGTCAATTTCTACCTATAATTTATAATATTTATTTATTCTAGGTCGAAATTGTCCTTAAATTATTGGTAATAAATTGATAATGACGTTATTAGAAACACAAAAAAAAAAAAAAAACAAGTATAGTTTTAAATAACGAACGCGGCAAACCGAATCGCGTTCCGATCAGACAGAAGAAAGTACGTCGGAGGCGGGATGATAGCGGCGGAGGCTGCAACCGGCCGAACCGGTCGCTCCATTGTGGTCAGTTTTTGTGGCGCGCCCACACCTCCCCGGACCCCGCGCCACCTCGCCAAAATGTGGCCCGTTGTGGTCAATCTGTTTAATTGCTTCATTTTAAATATTTGCTGCTAATTAATATTGATTTGAATGACTTAGAAACATGCTGCACAGCTGGGATATTTATCCTTACATGTACCAATATGAATTCGCCAGCCAAAGTCCTCATGAATAGGTAGGGTCCATTTGGGGCCAATCAAATATTACTTTGAGAGTAGCAGGATCAGGGGCCCGATTCTCCTAATTTTACTTAAGCGACATACGATTCACGTTCGACTGAGATTCAATACCGACTCGATTACAATTGAAGCGTATGTGGCATTCCGCTATTTGTTCTTTGAAATAAACGTTTTTATCCTTTTCTGTAATTCAATAATGAATCATTTTGTCTGCAAATGATTTACGATTGCAATATGATTGTAGAACAAACTACCGTATAAACCAAAATCACCAAAATAGCAGACCAATCGCAAACCAATCGAATGTCGTTGGAATACGATTGGTCTAATATTAGTAGCAGAATGCCCGATATGGTTAAAACTGCTATTGCGATCATATTGCGAGTCAATTTCTATTCGATTTTGAGATTATTAACTTAGGAGAATTTGGCCCCAGGGGACTATAAAACATGTATCACGGAGACATAGTCTAGTCTTTCATTTGTTATTTTTGTTATATGCCCAAGCTACCCTTACTTAGATTACATTTTGGTGACAAGGAAATCTTTATTACTCATCGCTCCATCGATCGCTCAATCTACTTTCAAAAAAAGCACTTAGGTAAGGGCTAGTGGGCAAAGAACCAACCTCTCGAGTATGAGGGCGCGGTTTCGAATCCAGGTCAGGCAAGTACCAATGCAACTTTTCTAAGTTTGTATGTACTTTCTAAGTATATCTTAGACACCAATGGCTGATAAAAAGGTGAAGGAAAACATCTTGAGGAAACCTGGACTATATAGTCTGAAATCACCAACCCGCATTGAGCAAGCGTGGTGATTAATGCTCAATCCTTCTCCGTGTGAGAGGAGGCCTGTGCCCAGCAGTGGGACGATAAATAGGCTGTAAGTAAGTAAGTAAGTAAGGGCTAGGCAATGACTACCCAGTTACCAATGGTCGTATGGATGTTGTTTTACCAATGCTAACATAACAGTACTGGCAGCGCCATCTACTATTTTAGCTTCGTACTTGAGCGGTAATATAGTGAGGATCACGAATCCATTATGGCGACAAATTAAAGGTTCAAAAACTACGAATAAAATTAATGCCTGCTCTGGCCTGTTCTACGTGCACATACGTTTATTTTGAAATAATTAATAAAGACTGCGAAAAATACCATCCGGCTGACCATAAACAATGGATCAATGCAGTCGAGCGAGCGACAGCAAAGAGTTCTAGAATAGTTTTTGTTAGTCTATGCGCGGTCGTATGTGATGTGAAACTTGTCAAAAAATGTCTTTTTGACGTGATTTGCCGATAAAATTATTTGGATAGTACATTTTTATAAACATGGGAGGTTCTCAAAGCACTCGAAAAGTAACTGTTGATAATGAAAATGCTATCCAAGTGTCTCAAGAGGCTTTAGACCGGATACAAGCTCAGCTCACCGCAAAAGTAAATACAATTTTACATTACATAATTTTGATCAATGTCATCTCTTGTTAGGACATAGTAGTGTATGTTGTTGTTTAATAAAAGTACAATATTTATTCTAAGTGAATTTTCAACTTAGAACTCTTATTCAGCATAGGAGGTACAGCATTGCAAGATACTCTTGTAGGTTACCCCAGCGATTTCTGGGAACTAGTCTTTTGCGGTCCATACTTTAACTTGTAGTTAAAATCTTAATATACATCATGCTGAACATATTTAAATATTTCTACCGCACTCTTACACTGAAAATTCATAATTGTTGACAATTTCATAATTTCATGAAGAATTTATTTTAACCATTTTTTTTTAAATTTACAATTTGAAAAATATTGAAATAAATGGCTATATATCATATTCCAAAAGCACACAATCTATGGCGACGAATAAAAGTGCAGAAAAAAATATTTTTCTAGATTATTAAAGTAAACACTAAAAATTTTCAGAAAGCAGAACCCCGAGCTCAGCCAGTTCACCACTACGCACCTCCTGCGTACGACCCCAGACGCCATAACGAATACGCGGCTGAAGAGGCCTACTGGGCGCACCGCATCGAGAGCCTAAAGCGGGCTCACGAGAAAATAAACAGCGGCATGCATTTGGAATATCAGAAGACGTTGAAAGAAGCCAACGAGTTATTTAACAAGGTTCAGGCGGACAAAGTGTCGTTGAAACTATCTCCATGCCAAGAGGAGAAGGCAAAGGTAAATTTGAATTATTTGTGGCTTAAATATAACACTCCTAAGATGACAACAGCATCCTGATTTAGACACTGGTTTCCAGTCCTGAATTGTTAAGGAAGCCTCATGAAATCTGATACTACCTACCCTACCTGCATCAAGCAAGTGTGGTGATTTAGGCCCAAGTTCATCAACAACATCTGTCTGTTTTCCTTAAAACAACTGTTTGTTTTGAAAATTGAATGTCAAAATTCGTAATATACAGTTATTTCAAGAAAACTGATGTTTATGTTTTTGGTGAACAACCTTAGCATAACACTTATTCCTTCTCTGTATAAGAAGAGGCCTATGCCCTGCGGTGGAACGAACAAAAGGCTAATGATAATTTTATTGACATATAAAATGTTTTTATAAAGGTCCCAAATTGTTTTGTAGTGTTTCTTAGTCATTTCACTTTGTGTTGACATGCTTGCAATATGACTTTATTTTCGCTAGAACTGTGTGGCATTAGTGCAAAACTGACGTGAAAAGAGAAAGCATTTAAAATTTTGTCATTCTCATCTCTTGTACAGAGGAATCTTTCAAAGCATTGGGTGTAGAGCTCCCAAAACACAGGCTACATTCTTACAATAAGTTGCTTTTTGTAAAATAGACATGGAATATATAAATATTTTTTTTTCTCCATTTCCAGGTACTCCAGTGCTACAGTACAAATCCAAACAAATCACTACTGTGTTCAGTGTTAGTGAATGAATTCAATGACTGTGTGTGCAAGAGCAGAGTAGCAGCCGTCGCGGCCTCGTCTTAACAACCGGGATTGTGTAAATAATCGTTATAAATGTTCAACGTCGACACCAAGCAATACTTACTGACCTCATGGGTTGCATTCGGCCGCGGAGTAGATTTAATATTAATGCCGTATCAATAAACTGTTATTAATTTATTCTATGTGATTTATTTGGCGATAATGTCTCGACTAAAATGTTTGGAGTTGTTCCTAGCTCCTAAATTGTTCACCGTTTTGTTCAGTTTCTTTTCTGTGTCCTGTAACATACAGGTTTATGTTATATGAGTAGTTAACTCTGCTTTTACTTTATTTTTCCTGGTTGTGAATATTTAAAAATGTGATGGAAATCCCTTTTATCTGCTTCTTTTCTGTTACCCTCTTCTATATCGTATGACTATACTGTTTTACCTAATTTAATTTCCCGCGAAACAATTGCGCATGTGCCTGCCTAAATCTGAGCGCGGTATTGTATTTTTATAGTCATGCGGTTAAACCCAAACTATTAGATCATAGCAAAATAATTATGTAACTAGACCATATAGAACCTTATCAGATAATAAATATGTATTATTTACAGTAAAACCTCATTTGTTTATCCCCAAAAACTGTCAAAAGTGAAATTGCTGTGTCAGTGATTATTGACCAAACAGTAGGTACGAAGCGACGACGATGTCATAGTGCCCCTACAGTAGGTAAATTGTTGTTCCCACGTCTTTAGATCTAGAATTCGTGAACAATGTCGCACCATCAGATTCAATCTCAAAACCCAGATAAGGACAAACCGGAGAAGGAGAAAAAGAGGCGTGTGCCCTTGTACCCCGGGTTCCCGGAGCTGGCGCGGTCTGACGTCAGCATACACCCTGCTTACTCTAAATTGGCTTTAGCATAGTAAGTATAATTTACGTCCGCATAATTCTATCACTTACAAACCAAATTCTATTTTATAAAAGAAATATAAACAATTTGTTATTCTCATTTTTTTATAAATAAATAAGCAGACATTGTTAATTTACAGCCGAGTAGTATGCCGCCACCGCTACCATTGGGCTAAAATAGCCCAGCGCAAGCAATTCATGAAGGAGTTGCACAGTTTTGAGAAACTGCAGTCTAACGCCCTGGATGGTGTGAGAGTGCATCGAGAGTTCTCGCAAGGAATACTTTCGCACACCATACCACCACGACGATACATTCAGAAGTTGACGCCCGACCCCCTAACGTCAAAGCAAAGAATGCGCGTGGAAGAAATAATTAGCGGAAGAGTGAACTTCAGTCAGAAATAATGCACCATTTATGTTTCTTTTAGGGTTGGCAACAGGCTGCCAACTACTGTGCTTATCATTGCGCACCTTCATGCCTCCACCATCTTCAAAAAATGAATCTTGAGAATGAAGAATGTGAAAAGTTGGTGGAAGGTTTTATCTCTGGCTTACGGCAGCATGGTGTTGGTCTATGTGCACAAGCCCTTATTCTCCATAAAAGCCTGAATACCAAATAGTTAATCCTAGAGAGGAGTTTCATTTTAGTTGTCACAATTACTGGAAATAAAACACTACAATCAACTTATAATCTATTTTTATTCCATAGCTTCCTTTGCTTTTTTCTTCTTCATTTTTTTGCTCTTTTCTACATTTGTTTGTAAGTAGTGGGCCTCCTTCTTGGCCTGTGATATCTCAGCCCTCAGCCTCTGCTTCATTGCAGCTCTCTCATACGCCAGTCTCTCACTCAAGTGAATCCACTTAAACCTCGGAATATATTTGATATTCCATATCATGTCATAATAGCGTGACTTTTTTCTGGTTCCAATCTTTGTGTTGTTTAGTTTTGTTGCAACCATCTTGGCTACTTTTTTCTTCTGGAATTCTACCCAGCCTTCTGTGAATTGATTCGGCACCCGCTTGCGCTTTTCGCCAGGCTCTGTAATTGTAATTTATTGATTTTTAACTGCTTCAATAATAAGAGTTGATAAGTGCAAAAAAGTGTGGTGGTGATAGAAGGCACTAACATTGGCAAAAGCTAGTTTTATTGACCTAACCAAAAAATGATTACTGACCAAAATAAATCTCGATAAAAATGTAAACAACAGGTAACCTTAAAACTTACTAGCACTCGGTTGCAAATATATCCTTCCAACGTCTCCGAATTCGCTGAATATTTCACGTATCTTGGCGACATTCATGTAAGGAGGAATAGTGGATAAGAATATAATTCCACGCTTTCTAGTCTTCTTCTTATTTATCAGTTTACCAGAGTCCGAAACATTGTCTGCGTCCGAGTCGATCTGTGAGCTGTTTTCACAGTCAGACCCGTTTTCCGGCACTCTATCCATTTCAATATCAGGCATTGTGTTAAAATCAGTCACGAAACAAACAATAAATCACTTTATTAATTTAAAAAACCTCGAATAAACAGAACCCCATGTGTGCATGTGATTGCAAAATGACACACGTCTGTTACTTGACACTGACAGCAACAAAACAGCTGCTCGATCGCTGTCGGCATAGTTCTACTTCCGGTACGTCAGTTTGAAGAACGAGAGTATCCTACACTAACGTAAACAAAAACCGTAACACGGTTTCTCAACCCTATTTCTGTATAATCTGTGGTCCAATTATTGTCAAAGAATTTGTCATACACGAATGTCGTCACGGGAAAATAAATAAATCAAGAAGCAAACGAAATCGTTTACAAAATTATAAAACATTTTAATCAAGTTTATATCAAGAATATTCTCAAAACTCCAAGATGGGTTGTGATGGAGGTACCATTCCACGACGAGATGAGCTTGTACGGATGAAGAAGAAGCCAGAACAGGTAAATATTTTAGACGTAGTTTAAAGTAAATTATGAACATGTAACTTCAAGTGTGTTATTTTTTACTTCTTTGTAGAAAGACAAGGATGCTGAGAGATCGTTCAAGTGGCGCAACTGCGCTTTGTCTCAGCAACCACTGCAGACGCCCGTGGTGGCCTGTGGCTTGGGCAGACTGTACAGTAAAAGCTCCGTGCTTGAGGCATTGCTTGACAAAGAGACCAAGCCAGAGTCTATCAACCACATCAAAAGTCTTAAGGTAAATACCCTATCTAATCATTTTTGCTTTCATCTTGTATGCATTCTCTTAAATTATCTTGCTCTTACTGACTCTTCCTAACTTTCATTGAATTTGGGAATTGTAATTGTAGTTACACAGAAGTCAGTATCTAAATTACAATACTTTTATGTCACATTATTATCAAGTAACATCATGAGGTTTTCTTAGAAAACTTCAATCACAATATTTTTGTTAAATAGTGTAGCAAGCTCTTATAACCTTATTTTCCTTGCTTTACCAGTTTCAACAGTATTACAAAAACTAAAAAGTACAAAAAACTCATACCCTTTCTAATGTACAGGACATCAAAGACTTGAACCTGGTGAAGAACCCAGCATACACAGCGGCTGACCACACAGACGGTAACGTGGGAGAAGGCAATGCCCCTTACATCTGCCCCATCAGTGGCCTGGAGATGTCCGGAAAATTCCGCTTTGTGTTCCTCTGGAGCTGCGGCTGTGTGCTCGCTGAGAGGGCACTTAAAGAGGTCAAGCAGAATCTCTGCCATATGGTGAGTTTTGTACATGGATTTGCTTAATCTATATATTATATAAAAGAAAATTGAGTTAGTTACACATTCAATAAATCAATAATGGCTGAACGGTGTAACAGAGATGAGTATGTACTGAGATAAACGCTTACTAAAAGATGAAGAGTTACATAATACATTATTATAACAGTAAAACTAAATATAATCTGACTGATAAAGGTGATAAAGGTGTAGTCATATTATTGCTTTTGCTGATGGAAAATAATTCTCATCTTTTATCATTATGTGCAGAGCTCCATCCTTTTCCCGTATAAAGGAGCTTGCAAAGTCACGCATTACCCCCTGTGACTCAATGGTTAATTCTATTTTAACAAGCGTATTCAGTAGGTCATCCTTAGATTCCTACATTTATTTGGTATATTCCGGATCTCAATGCAAGATGATCTAGTACCATGTTCTATGCTTTCCAGTTTATCCTCTAGTTTTTGAGATACAAATTTCTAGTTCCTGCACTTTGATTGTAAGATCATCATATTGTTGGGACTTCCATTTTTAAATCGGTTTACATGTGCTGGTTACCGATTAAATCCTAGTAGTGAATGTCAAATTTCATAAAATTGTTACCTTGTTAGTTATCAACAGCCACTTATTGTGAATAATTTATGAGAATTAGGTCATGTTCATTTCATATTTACCAAACAGGGTCATCTATGACAAAATAGGCAATTGTGTCAGCAATGATAAACTTGCTCCCATTTCTTCAATTAATTTTCTAATCTATTAATTCAGGTCAGTTTACCAGATATATTGATTTTAACTTTTGCCCCCAGTGTCAGCAACCATTCGTAGATAACGACATTGTTACACTCAACGGAACTGATGAAGACATTGAAAAGTTGAAAGAAAAGATGGCCGTCCGAGTAGCCAGCAGGAAAAGTGGTAAAAAATCAAAGGCAGACAAAGCTGCTAAAGTTGATATCAAAGTTGAGCCGGCCACACCAGTCGCATCTACATCTACAGAAACTGTAACAGAGTCTGACACCATTAAAGAAGAGAATGGCGTTAAAGCGGAACCAGAGGCTGGGCCGAGCTCAAGTGCACCGGTGAAGAAAGAAATTGAAACAATACCTTTGTCATTGCCAAAATACAACCCAAATAAACAGGCAAGAGGCCATTTTGGGTCTTCGAAGCGCGTTCACCCAACAGAATTGGCGCAAGACCCGTCCTACAAGAAGACAAAGAAAGAATACAGCGTTGCTAAGGATCCACAAACTAGTGAAGTTTATAAATCACTCTTTACTTCACATCAAACTGACAAAGAACAGAAACGAGCCCACTGGGTTACATACAACCCATTCTATAATTAATGCTATTTATTTGTAGGATCAATATATTAATTAAAATAAATACAACTTAATTATTTTCATATGTTTTATTTCAATACAAATTGTCAATAAATATTGCACTAGAAAATTGCACATTAATCCTATAGTGATAAGTTGAAGTCTCAAATTCTTGTTTAGGGAAAAAATGATTTAGGGAAACGCTCAATCCTTCTCCATGTGAGAGGATGCCTATGCCCAGCAGTGGGACAAAAAAAATCTTTGTGCAATTTTGATGATGTGAACTTACACCTATGTAATATAAATAGTGGAATGTCAAAAATCACTGAACTTAACATAATTATTTGGAAAACTACAATGGGTATATTGTAGTGCTAATTTTGGTTATTGGTTTTTGACTGCTTACAAAACTAGACCTGACCACATTCAAAATACTAAAGCAGTATGGAAGATAATTTACTTCAAGAACTACAGACAATATTAAATATGAGATGATACATGAGGTATCCATTTTGGGGCACGAATAATGTTTCTATACCATACTCTTTGGTAGCTTACTAGGCTAAAATTTGACTACGAAACATTTATTAAGTGCTAGAGAATAATTTAAGCAGCGGAGTCTTGCTGTACGGAGGCTAATGTGGCCTCGATGATCAGATTGAAGTCCAGTTCGTTGAGACTGGCCTTGGCTGTCAGCAAGTCCAGGAATGTGTCCAGTGGAGACAGACGCTCGCCTGAAGGTAATGCTGCTATACCTGTAAAAAAGGGACAAGGGATCAAATTGTGTCAATACTTTTTGTATCGTTTTGATGAGTTTTTAAATTCATTAAGTCGTTCAGGGAATTCAATAAATTTATAAGGTCATATTTTAATAGGTGCTAAGAAAAATTATTTTCGCGTAATTTTGACTGCGAAAAGATGTCATGTCAGCATTTTATTTATCACAAGACATTGTTTCAAAATTGCTCTACCTACGGCGAGAGTCGGCGCATTTCCAATAGTATCTGAGTAGCTTAGTTATGCAAGTGCTACTAGGCACCTACTGACGCCCGGATATCTACGCCCGTCGAGCTTGTGGTGCGGCCACTCCTCCGTCACTTTAAACCTATAATAGTGGAACTAGAAACAGCGGGTAGTTGTTACCAGTGTCCCTGACGGGTCTGTGTCGGCTGAGCTCGTGGTGCGGCGCGGCGCCCCCCGACAGCAGCGCGTGCGCGTGCTGCACTCCGTCACTGTGTATAGTGGCAGCACACAGTTACCAGTGTCCCTGACGGGTCTGTGTCGGCTGAGCTCGTGGTGCGGCGCGGCGCCCCCCGACAGCAGCGCGTGCGCGTGCTGCACTCCGTCACTGTGTATAGTGGCAGCACACAGTTACCAGTGTCCCTGACGGGTCTGTGTCGGCTGAGCTCGTGGTGCGGCGCGGCGCCCCCGACACAGCGCGTGCGCGTGCTGCACCCGTCACTGTGTATAGTGGCAGCACACAGTTACCAGTGTCCCTGACGGGTCTGTGTCGGCTGAGCTCGTGGTGCGGCGCGGCGCCCCGACAGCAGCGCGTGCGCGTGCTGCACCCGTCACTGTGTATAGTGGCAGCACACAGTTACCAGTGTCCCTGACGGGTCTGTGTCGGCTGAGCTCGTGGTGCGGCGCGGCGCCCCCCGACAGCAGCGCGTGCGCGTGGTCGCGCGCGCGCAGCACCAGCGCGGCGCGGTGCGGCCACGCGGCCAGCGCGCGCCGGGCTCGACCCTCGCCTACTAGCTGTATGAGACGCAGCTTGTTGTTCACCGTCGTTTTGTTGTCGTCGTCTTTCGCTGGAATGTTAGGAATTACGATACAATAGGAACACAAAGTATGACCCGAGTCACCAGAATGGCAGTGGCCGGCATTGAAAGCGTCACCGCTGGCACTCGCGGGAGGAAACATCAACAAGACGCGCGGGAGCTCACGGTGCCGCGGGCGGCAGCGCGAACTTTTCAAGCGATACTGGTCTTTTATGTAACTTTTCATCCCACCTCATCGAGTAAGTAAATTACTAAATAGAAAAAAAGAAAATCACGTGCGCTCATGGCAAATTAAATAGTTGCAAAAGTTTTTTATTTTAAAACACAGTTTAAACATGTAGCGAGGTTTAAAGTCAATCTAAAAACAATAAAACATAAATATTTCATCACACCTCAGCGAGAAAATTACTTAACGCAAAAAATTAAAATGGCTCGCGCATATGAGTACCTACCAAATCCAAAAGAAGTAGGTACCTATTAAGATTTTTTATTTAAAAACTCTGCTTAAAAATAAAATAAGGCAAAAAATCGATCTAAAAACAATATAAAAAAGACGTAGGTATTTAGTTGAATTATTATTTTAAGTAGTTGAATTGTTTAATATGTATTTTTTTTAAGTCTTATCAAGATTGTCACAAATGGAGTATCGCAACGATATTCCAAATTCAAATCACTTTGCCGCTCTAGAGGATAAAAACGGCTTTTGCACTCAGATATAGAAGAGCAAAACTACTCCGAGATGGTGGGATGAAAAATATTTTTCGGTATTTCATAGCGTATGAATAAATCAGTAAGTTACAGGTACCCGATAATCATGATAGTTGTAGGTACTAGGTTAATTATCTTTTACATAAAAAGAAGCAATTTATTTTACAATTGCAATTTTAGTATAAGTAAATAGAATAAAATCGGAGAGTCATTGTTTTTTTTTAATACTGAATAATCAAGCTGATGTTTTTTTAATTCTTTTCATTAAGTAATATTAAACAATAAAATATACAAAAAAAAATATACTTACATGCAATAATCGCCTTCATGACATCGATCTGCAACTCGAACACGTTCCGGTGAACGTATTGAACGAACGAATGGAACGGCAGCGTGCGGTAGCCGAGGTACGTGAAGAATGAACTGAATCCTTGCGGCAAGGGAAACGCAATGGAGTCGGTGGCCAAGTAGTACTGCTCCAGAACTTTAAATACTATAAACGCGTGCGTTGGGTCCATCTCATCGCTGAAAATGTATTAAAAATAATGTTTAAAGGTATATCTGCTACTTAGTAGCTGTCGTTGTTATAATTCCACGTCAGAGGCCGTCAGGTGGATTTGAGAAAACTCTGACTCCAGGCTTGTTAGATGATTAAAAGTTACAACTCACTCGATAAGTTTATTTCATCGATAATTTAATCCCATATTATTAAGTTATGTAAACTAGTTACAAAATGTATTGTATGGGGATTAGATTCACATTTTAAGATTAGGCTTTAATGGCAAAGTCACTTGCAGTCATTTGTTTGTCGTAACGGCAATATTTGAAGGACTTCTCTGTGTTAGAATGAAAAATATATTGAAAAAAAATGACTGCAGATGATTATACCAGGTTCAGCCAAGGTGTATTAAAACATAAGTTAAATAATAAAATTATGTATTGACGCTTCACAAGTATATTCTACAACTCCATGTAAAACAAATATTAGGTAAATGAAATTATAAATAAGCAAAAAACCAAAACATAAACAAAACCAACAGAATGACACCAAAAAATCACAAAACAAAAATTCGCCGTACTCGACCAAAATGGATGCCAGGAATAACACATACCGCCAGTTGAACTAAGTTCCATTAAACTTAAACCTTCATTAAATCTATTGCTAACACTATTTATCTTGTTGATAAAGAAAGAGTTAGCAATAGATTTAAAGAAGCTTTAACTTTAATGGGTTTGTTCAAATGACGGAGAATCTCGCGCTGGGAAGTAGGGACACCAAAATAAGCGAAAACTAAACACGACACACACAAAACAAAATCAGACTAGCCAACGGAACCAACAAAAAATTAGGACAAAACCCAAAACAAAACATCGATATAGTTCGTTGTATCATACATAAAGGTGAAGCCTCGCTGCTGGTTGTTGTGCGGCGTGGCGGCGAGCGGGCGCGTGAGGGCGCGGCACAGCGCTCGGGACGTGTCCAGCTGCGCCGCCGCCCAGCGCGTGCCTACCGCGTGCACGCCGCTCTCCACGCCGCGGCCCTGTGACACCCCCCCTCCCGACCCCGAGCCCCCGCCCGAGCACTCCCGCATCAGGTGCACGCTCACCTCGCGAAGGTTCTGTCCGGCCGCGTTAAATTAAGCACGATCGTCAGTTCATCAGAGATGGAACAAAATGTCTAGCGGACGTGCCATAACGGAAAATCGCCTAAGAAAATAGCGCGCAAAAATGCGGGTGTGGGGGTGATGGAAGGACGTTTTCGCCCTTATACGGCTTATTTAGATCTGAGCATTTTTTATAATACCTGAAATCGTTGACAGGTATCCCAAATAACCCAATCGCGTCGTTAGTGCACTCGTAATTGATCGTTTTGGTCATACCCACCGTACGTATTTGACCTAGTAGAAGGCGCCTGACCTACCTGCATTATGGCATCTCGCGTAAATGACGCGAGATGCCATAATTTTCCTTACTCCATAATCAGACTATATTGGCGAACTATTTGAGACAGCCTCCTTTGGCTGTTTGAGACAGCCGACGCGTCCTAATGCTGGTTTGCTTTGGCTAAAATCTTTCGCTCAATCCTCATTCCACTAGCTGTTATTCGACAAACACTTATGTGCATAGAGGAAGATCAGAAGATGGTTAGATTTTCTTGCATAAGTCATGCACTTACATATTAACAGTGAATTAGTGTTATAACAGATTAAGGTGATCAATTTTATAGAGGTAAGTTTAAGCTTACCGCAGCAATGATATGCTCTTGCTTGCTGGCCGTGCAGACGTCGAGCTCGAAGAATGGCAGCAGGTCCTGTCCGCTGCCGATGGAGGAGCGGCGCTGTGGAGCGCTGAGGGGCGGCGGCGGAGCCCCGGGGGACAGCGGGGTGCTGCACCGGGATAGGGCTTCCGGCTGACACAAACATAAGAAGTGTGAAAATTAGTATCCAAAGCTATAGCTAAAATCCCTCATTTTCGCACAGAAGTTTCGCTTTATTGATCGGTTCAGTTTATTATTTCACAAAACTTAGATAAGTACTTAATCGTATCAATCAACTAAAAGTTTTCGTAATTTAAATTTTAGGTTTTCCTATGACGTTTTTTTTTAAATTTTTGTTTATTATATAGCAAGTCTTCCTTAGTGTATTAAATAAATAAATTGATAATGCCGATGCTCATAGATAGTAAAAGAAGAAATTATCAAGGATCTAATATCATGAGGGCAAAATTTCCTTTTTAAATTTCCAATTTAAATACAACTGCATATACACTTTCTCACCTGATAACAATGCAGGCTGACCCTCAGCTTGTCTATAACGGCTTGTGGCTGCAGGCGCTTGTGCACGGTATCATTCAGAGCCAGCCACAGCCGCGTCCACACGTCCTCCGCGAACTGACAGACGAGCTGTTTCTCCCAGTTTACATACACTTCTCACCTGGTAACAATGCAGGCTGACCCTCAGCTTGTCTATAACGGCTTGTGGCTGCAGGCGCTTGTGCATGGTATCGTTGAGGGCCCGCCACAGCCGCGTCCACACGTCCTCAGCGAACTGGCAGACGAGCTGTTTCTCCCAGTTTACATACACTTCTCACCTGATAACAATGCAAGCTGACCCTCAGCTTGTCTATAACGGCTTGTGGCTGCAGGCGCTTGTGCACGGTATCGTTGAGGGCCCGCCACAGCCGCGTCCACACGTCCTCCGCGAACTGACAGACGCGTTGCCGCGGCGCCAGCACCACTACCGCGCTGTTCCACAACTTCTCCTGGCTCACTGATACGCACATGTCGCGGACCTAACGAGGAATTTAGACTTATTGAAAATCAATTTTTTAAGGTAAAATTAAAGTATATACCCCCCTAGATACCCTTCCAAAATTATAATGAACTACACTTGAATGCTTGGTGCAACCTGAGCACATTAATTAGCTGATTGAATAAATTTTAGCAGTTTCGATTGCTGGTAAATATTGGCCTATGAGAGTATGGGGTCTATGCTATATCTTCTCTGGGTAAGGACTTAAGAAGGGCAGTATGTTTGATTACTAGCTGTAGGATTGCTGAAGATGAAATACGACAAAATAAAAATAAAAGCTAAAAAAGTTAAGAAGTAAAGAGCTATACAAAAATCAACAATATTATGTAAAAATATGATTAAGTATTACATCTGTCATCAAAAGGACACCAGTCAAAATTGATACCATTAAAAACAAGTATCAATCTTTACCTTAACATCAGCAAACTTGAGGTGTTGAGTGAAAGGCAGCATCTTCATGAGGCCCAGCGCCGACGCGGGGAGGGAACGCCGCGTGACGGCGTACGTGGTGCCCACCAGGTACTCCTGCATCACGCGCTGGAACGCGCCCAGACCGTCGCGCTGGTTCAGGCACATCCATGATATTAGCTGGAATTTGTTAAGAAATATTTGGTGATGGATTGATGCTCCAATAACCAGCTAACGAAATATGTATATGCCGATTCATCATTTTATTTACTGAGTAAAGAAACTCCCTTTACTGGCTAATAATTTCATATGAGTGGAAGCCTATGGGCTAACTGACAAACTCACGGCGGAACAACACATAATTATATAGCAACAAAGTTTATTCAACGAATGTACCTAAATAAAAATAATGATGCGAATCAAATCAAATCACTTTTATTTGTTCACACAGTTATAACTACAAGTCATAATTTTGAAGGCAAGGTTGTTTAAAACTGTTTAGTTTGGGAACAATACACAGAAAGGCGACACTAAAAAACAGCATTTACCTCCTCAGCCAAATCCATGTTCCCATCATGTTGTATCAAATAATGGAGAATCGCCAGCTTATTCTCGACAGCCGTGTTACTCTTAAAGGTGGCAGTCAGATCCTTGTCTGGCACGGTCATGGTGACCACATCGAGGGTGTTGAGGTCCACCATGGCGTGGGGGCCCCAGCCCAGGACTGGGGCCAAACTAGGGCCACTGTCACACTCGTCCATAGGGAGCACGATATGGCAACATGGCTCGTGGTATAGACTGATGTCTATCATTTGAGTATACAGCATTGGTATGTTTACTAGAAGGTAGTTATCTGAAAAAAAATGATATTTTATGATGGTTATATTTTTTGGAAAAGCTTCTTTAGTTCTTTGATTGACTTATCCCAAATTAAATCATTAGGTAAATTAGAACTCAAATAACAGAGTTGTATCAGCACAATAGCAATCATTTAGTAAACACAGTAGTATGCACAGGTCAAGGCTCTTTTGTAAAATTAATTTTAGATAAACCTAAAATATTTGGGCCTTTTTTATAGGAAATCATCAAAGGGCATCCCGCTGTGGGTGCAGCATGAGGGAGTGTCAGACTTTTACTGGCTAAAACCCATCATGTTCCTTCTTAGGTCTTTTATTTAGAGCCGCGGTAACTCTTTTGAACAATCCCGCAGCCCCAAATATTTGGGTTTTGCCGTTTGCATATTAGTTAACATCCTCTTTACTTCGACAAAATTTTAAAGGATTTTTCGATAATTTCTTTAGTAAATAAGTTTCTTACCAGCATAAAGAGTATACGAAGGTCTCAGAGACTTGGCCAAAGACCAGGGCAGGTCGGGCACCACGCTATGCACCACGCAACCGTGCTGTAACAGCGTTATGGAGTACGCGAAGTTCACGCCGGAGTCCTTCAGGTCGGCGCTGTCTTCTAGCACTAGGGATGTTGTTGAGTCGTCTAGAGGCTGGAAAATTAACTATGATGTTTAATACAATATCGTGGATGAGTATTTTACAGTTAAAATATCATCTCAAGCTGTAGGTACAGTAAGTTTATGCTTTAACACATTGCAAAACCAGCAATAGAAGATCACAATTTATTCCTAAACCACAGTGTAAAAGGAAAAGGTAGCTTAGCTAGTACCAATTTATTTTGATAAGTCTGAAGCCTATGAGCTAAATCATCCTCATCATCGTTTTCGTCCTTAGAAGGTCATAGCTGGTCAATGCATCCTACGATCAATACCTGCCTTACACATGTAACTTGTATTACATCTTTGCAAAGTAACTATAAAACTACTTTTACGGATTGTTACGCGGTTATTCTTTACAGCAGCCATGGTTACAGGTCGATCCGAAATGTGGGAATTAAATCTATAGGTACCTACTAATTTTATAAAGCTGAAGAGTTTGTTTGTTTGCTTGAACGCGCTAATCTCAGGAACTACTGGTCCGATTTGAAAAATTATTTCAGTGTTAGTAGTTCCCACGGGTTGCGGGTGACACCGCGGGCAGAACCTAGTAATATTAATATAACCGCGATAAAAACCCTAAAAGTTGTTTTATTTAAATGTCTAATATTTCCGTAAGTGTCAAAAATCAATAGTTTACTATAAAGCTAAAACACTTACCTTATACAAATAATGATGGCATATACACAGCACTCCTTTCTGATCGCAGACAATCTGCAGGTCGAGACTGCAGTCATGCACCCGCAGAGGTATGGGGTCGTCTTCATACGCGCCGCACGCCGCACCCTCGCCGGAGCTCGATACGTGCGGCAGGCTTAGCGGGATGTTTAGCTAGTAGTCGGTGAAAAAGTGGACAATAAATGCTTATTTTATTGAAGTTGCTTACAGTTATCGGCACGGATATCGAGCTATGACCTTCACCTGCGCAGAAGCGATTTACTGCCTTATTGCCTTATGCGTACGGGTGCGCAAAGCGATCCCCACTCTTCCGCCGAGAGCTCAATATCCGTGCCGGTAACTATAAGTACGGACTTAGATACCCTTTAACGTTATTCAAATGGTAAATTTTATGTCTATTATGTATGTTTATACCCTCTGTTTACTTATATTAATAAGCTAAAGCGCTCTATTAAGTATTAAGCTACTTTTTTAATATCTCGTTTTAATTAAACCATGTTCTAATGAGAAAATGAGAAAAAATTCTTTGAACCAAAAAATTTACGGTGTCGAATAGGTTGACTAGCTGGACTCTGTACATCCTAAAGATGACTTTGATAAAGAAGTATTTTTCAGGTTTCTTTTAGAGGTGAAATATAGACAGAGCTACTTCTCGTTTATAATCTATAAGCTTCTTTCTATGGTTTCAACTACACCAGACTCTAGCAGGCATATAAAATGTAAAGGTACAAATTGTTTCTAAAATGAAACATTGAACTTATGAAAATCGATACTGAAATATTAACAATACGTGTTTGTCCATTGTTAAACTTGTGTGTTTAGAATTGAGTTAATTTCCCTTGGCATTCATTCAGTTTTGTACAATATCGGTTATTCCAATACTTTGACGGCAGTTAGTCTATAAATAGAAATGTGAAAGAAAAACCCACCCAAAACATAAATGTGAAAGACTGCCAAGTTCGATAATATGGGAACGCTTCGCCTATAAAAGAAGTGAAATCTGAATAAGTACCAAGTTCCATACACATACCTCAGTTAAAAATAGTTACTTTTTAATGATGCTACTTGGCAAGTTTTCACACACCTTGTTATAAACCTACTAAATGCAATGAATCAAGTATTTAATTTTCTATTAAAACTTGCCAAGTAACATCATTAAAAAGTAACTATTTTTAACTGAGGTATGTGTATGGAACTTGGTACTTATTCAGATTTCACTTCTTTTATAGGCGAAGCGTTCCCATATTATCGAACTTGGCAGTCTTTCACATTTATGTTTTGGGTGGGATTTCATTTATTTTTGTAAGGTTGTTTATTTTATTTTTTGACGTGACAACGTCTTATAAATCGATGGAGCCGGCTGCACGCACGAAAAAACATGACTCATGCGGCGTTACCTCGCTCTGAGGCGTTCCGTTTAAGGCTTGAAGTGCAAGCGAGAGCACGCAGCAAGCGACAAAGAGGCACAATCGGCAGCTACTCACGTTGTCACGTTCAACTATCGTCAGTAAAACGACTTTACAGACAATGGTTTTTTTCATATGACTGAGTTAGTTAAGGAAATGACTCATTTATTCTATCTTTCAGATTTTTTAATATGCACGCTTCTTACAAAGAAATGAACTAGATTTACCAACTGACTGACATGACATGTTATCATATATTATGTTTGTGGATCAAAGTTAAAACATTCGTTATTTTCGAAAGTGACTCACACTTGGCCGTTTTCAGATTTTTACTTTACTTTGACTAAATACAAACCTTTGTAACGAATTTCAGATCGGTACGACCATTCGAAGATACATTATATAAATATAGATAAATTTAGTTCGTTTTAGTTCCTTAGGGGTATAAAACACCTTCATTATTTTAAAACCGACTCACACTTGACCATTTTCAGATTTTTCCCTTTACCTTGACATAAAGACCTACCTCCATGCCAAATTTCAAGTCAATACGACCATTGGAAGTGGTCTAGGTTTTTGATGAGTGAGTCAGTCAGTCAGTCAGTCAGTCAGTGAGTGTATAGTAAAAATAGCGATTTTCTGACGTCAATATCTCAAGACCTACAATAGGTATATTAATGAAATTTTGTATTTTAGATAAGTGAGGGGGTCTCAACAGATACTTGAAATTTGATATGCGTGAACAAAATAGATTTTGAGTTATAGGGTGTTCGAATTTGGCCCGAAATGGTTCGTGTAATATAACCCACGGCCGGTGTGTCGCTTTTTTTGCTCGAACTTGGCGGACACACTGCCGTGTGTCTAGATAGTCGGCATCGACACATTGGGCCCACCTAGTAACACATGAATGAATGTGTTGTCGTGACGTATTTAGACCACATTGTCGAAAACTGTACATACCTATAAAGTTAATAACCTATTTATAGTAATAAATGAATGATAAGAAATCGAAACTGAGTGATTTTTTTTTTAAATTTAACTTGCTTCTCTAATAATTTCTGCTTCGATGCGTGGCAATTATTATAAAAATCAAAATAGCCATAGTTATAAATATGATTTACACGTATCCGGAAAGATACTGCTTAATTATGCATAACACAATTAGAAAGCATTTTATGAGTAGGTACTTAATTTAGGTGCATGATGCCGGCCGTGCGATTTTATATGTTATACATCGAGACTTCTACGATTTAGTGACTGGTTTCATAGCCTATAAAAAAAAATAGTTTAAAAAGAAAGCGTTTATGCAATCTTTTTCCTGTTTTTCCGTTTTTGGAAAAATACTCCACACTTTCTTTGCTAAAACCGTGTTTCTTAGTTTTTAATTTATGCTTTTTTATATCTAAATCATGACGTTTGTTAGCTATTGTCATCGGAGCTCAGAGCTAATGCAAATTTTTATCCTAATCGAAGACCGGGAAAATCAATATGGTTTCGATGTTATCTGAATGTGAGAACTTCCAGCTTCCGACGAGAATCTCCAAGCACAGGTTACTCATGTCAAGGTACGTAAGTAGTTACAAGTGAAGGTAATATAAGCGTGTTAATAAAAAAGCCTGTAAATACAATGAATACATACAACAGTCTCGTGTGGTAAGTCTGCATGAAACTGCAAAGCGGATAGCGTCGGCGTCATTTCCGACGGAGATTTCACCTCCTCACCTTCGGCGAAACTCTGCGTCGGCAGACGATAGTGGATGTAGTAGAGCACCTAAGGGAAATCAATGTATTTAAGAAATATATAAGATAGAAAATAGAATAAGAAAAAAGTCTTATTTTGTCCTATTTAATAACAATAGGTATAATTTCCGATAATTGCCTCGTTAGTCTAGCTGTCGCAAGAAAGGCTGCTTAGCAGGTCTCGGGTTCGATCCCGGGTCGGACCGAAATCGCTTTGTGGGTTTTACCTGGAAGTTGGTGATTGATACACCCGTGCATCGGAGAGCTCGTAAATATCGGTCCTGCGCCTGATCTCTTTCCGGTCCTGTCGGATTGCCGTCCCATCGGGCTATGAGAGCGAAGGAAATGTGAGTGCACCTGTGTCTGCGCGAATGCTTGTGCACCAGGAATAAAATTTCATTTCATCATCATCAGGTATAACATTTACTAAGTTTCTAGAAATAAAGTTTCCAGCTCTCTGACTATAACATTTTGATGTTCTATTTTAAAAGGTACAAAATTAACCATAGGTGAGCAGACACCACAAAAAGATTTTAGGTACATTGAAAACAGATCTAGGCCCGAAATTTAATAATAGCGAATATTTTGTCATTCAAGCTTTTCTCATAAAATGATGTGGTTATTTTAGTAAGTTTTTAGGAAGTCGCGATAGACCAGCGGTTTGCGGTTACCGATCGTGTGACGCGATAACGTACCGCCGCAAGTTCGAATCCGGAACCAGCTAAAATGATGTTTCGGGATTTTTTTGTCGAATAATTTTAGGTGTTGGATAACTGAAATACATAACGTTTGTACAAAAATATATGTAACAATTGTAAAAAAATATCCCTTCAGATTAATATAAGTAATTTTTCTTTTACGAAGTATAAAATATGGGCAGAACCGTATGCGAAACATAAACCTATATATTTATTTAAACAGCCTAATCTCACAAAGAAGGTTGATTTAAGCTCAAACCATAGACACCTTCAAAATACAAGTTTTAGAACTAAAATGGTTAAGGAACATACCTGATTGACACAATCCCATTGCGCCCATGAAAAGACCTTAACAATTTTCTCAGGTTCAGGGTAAATGCCATCAAAGCCCCACTTGTCAGTGCCATCGTCACATTCATTCAGGAACATAGGAGTGCGGTAGATTTTGATGCCTAAAACACAATCCGCAGTAGTAATTTTATTATGTTACATGACACTGCTAGTGATAACATTAGAATTATTTATTTTATCAACCTACTGACTGCCTGGCCTAGTGCCAGAGTTGGCATAGTTACAATACCTAAGTGTTTTATTAGAAAATAGTTTGGTTTATCTACAAAATAACTAAAATATTCAAATCAGGTGATTTTATAATGTTGGAAGGAAATCGAAGCATTATGAAGACTTGTAACACCTTAGTTTTTGAAAATTAATGCATAATATTATATTGTACATATTTATATGGGCCTTATTGCCTAAAATAACTGGATAAACAAATAAATAATCACATGAATAACAGATGTGTGGAATGACAGTTGTAGGACTAAGTAAGGTTAAGCCATTACTGAGCCCAAGCACTTAATTACTTCTCATTCCAAAACATGTCTGTTTACATCATAATGTTGTCAATCAATACTTATAATAATGACTTATGATAAGTAGTAATTACTTAATGAGATTGACGAATGTCATCAAGTAACGAGGATTGTAAAGGATGTTAACATACTTACACTCTAAATGCTTGAAAAGCAGGAATCTATCATTTCGTATCCCGGGACTGTATTTAGTGCTCTTCCCATACACATACTGGACCATAATTTGCTTTGAGGAAGGTTCTTCAACTGCTGCGGGTGTCCTATCAGCTTCAGGTAGCAAACATATCAAGAACGGAGAGTATAGTGGGTCCTTGATTTCATTATTTTCATTTGGTGGTATTTTTACAATGTAAACAAGTAATGTATGTGTAGCATTCACTGAAGCTTGGATTATATTCAGTTTTTCCTCAAAAGTGTGAAGTGTGATCAACGTTTTAGTTTTATTGGTATAAGACCCTAAGTTTAGGACCTCCTTTCCATCTTTGTCTGATACCCAGCTTAAGAGTTGCGACCCGTCTTGTTCTTGGCCTAAGAGGCGCCATTCCCGGGCCGTAACCTCTGTAAAGATATAAATGTATGACAATCAACTCAACTCCAGGAAATCTATAAGCGTTACATGAGGATGTACTCGGTAAATGACGATTCATGTTAGTTATTTTTACGTGGGAAAATAAGAAATGTACACTTTTTTGTGGATTTAAAATAAAGATTCAGATAAATTAACTTAGATTTAGGCAAATTATTGAGCTAAATCAATTCGTATTGTGATAATCGAATGCTTTGTTGTTACCTTCTTCGCCCTGCGCTTGTAGCACTCCACACAACTTCACTGCTATATTTTGGACAGCCATATCGATGCTATCACCAATATTCACTATAAATTCACCTGCTATTCACATAATATATAAATATGTCACCGTATCGCCACGTTATCAATACTGAAATAGCGCACCTTTATTGACTTTTCTCGCTCAATTTTCTATCAGCTGGCGCCCAGCTGTGATACGACGTGAAAACAGCTTCTACGACATGCCAACACCACGGACAAACAATTGTCTATTATTGTGGCAGCACTGTGCAGCGCTTGTTGCAGAATCGACCAATAGAAAAGAAGCGTTGGTTTGAAAGTGAAGTTTCGTTTTACGTGTGCGTTAGAAGAAAGTTTTATCTTTTTTGTATTATTCAGAGATTCTTTGTTATTTTGATGAATATTGAAACTAAAAAAGTCATCGCTTACCTTTTGTTGAAATCTTTATTCTAATTACATTTTACTTGTTTATTTTCAACATGTAACTGTACTCATTAAATATTTTTTTTACGTCTTTTAGTTATACTCGGTCATCTTTACTTCATGTAGCTGAATAGCTTATTATCTTTATCATTTAGGCTCGTTTTCTAAATCATATTTGACGCACAATTTCTTCATGTAATGGAATACATCTAACGAGTGACGTACATAGAGCTATCGTTTTCAGAAGAAACAAACATGAAGTTAGCCAATTGTCAACCCGCTGAGTACCGAAGTTTTACCGCGACATTTTCGCGCGGAAAGCCGGGCGTTATCGAGCCGTGAAAAGCTGAAAAGTAACATGTAAATTCCAGGATTACAACAATTGTATAGTTTTTACGATTATTTAGTGAATGTAGTCTTATATGTGACCAAAATACAGTGGAATCCGTGATAAATGTGTTGAAAGTTCTTACTTCATATCTGGTACATGTACAAAGTACGTTTTGTGAAATTTGGATTAATTTGTGAATGACCAGGTATGTTATGGGCTCATATTCCATTTGTTAATGATATGGCACATCTTCCACAATAAACTACTTGTAAAGAAATCATAAGCTTGTAGGCATAATTAGGTTATAAACCTTTGGTGGGCGATAAGCCAAGCCAATTATACTGTCAACGGTTATGTCGAATTAGAAGGATTTATTTCCTTTTTAATCGTTATATTTTAATGATATACTAGTAAAGTGATCTTATTGTATCGTTCACATGCTATTTTTATCAATTTCCATAAGTGGATGTGCCGAGAAACCCAAGCTTGCGACGTGTCTAATGGCGCTGACGGAAGAATTTCGCGCGCGATTGTGACGGATTCGTGGCATTTTTTACCGCAGCTGATTCATGTATTTCTATAGTTTTACCATCTCAAATTGAAGCTTATGTATTCTAGTGAATGTAAAATGCTATAATTTGCGAATTTCTGGTGATTTACCACCCTAAAACAGCCTCTGAAAAAAAAACTCCCGCCAATCAGCAGGGGGCACGCTGCGGGATTCACCGCCTACAAAGGGTGTTTTACGGCGAAATATTTTATAATAACTATGTATATTCTATTCTAGAGAGCTCGTTATTAAAATAGAATGCATACGTTTTACGATAAATTTGGAATTATGCCCTCAATTACGGTTGTCAAGTGACATAACCCTATTTACAAGTTGAACATGACATGCGGTAATTTTAGGCCACTAAAACCAAGTTTTGACGATCGATAACAGTGTGGTCGTCAAATATACTAATTCATGGTTTTGTTGTAGGCTGCGGAGATAGAGTGCCAGTTGATTTATTCCAACTACAATGGCACAAACTGGGTAAGTACAGTGTTGTTGCTCCTACACCTCATACTGACCTTGATGATAGGGGTTTGTTTACTTACGGTCTGCCACTGTTATTTGCAGTTCCTCCTGTGAAGCCAGTGAAAAACGTTTGACCTTGAAAAGGAAAAGAAATTCCACAGACGATGAGGTCTGTATCATTTTGTTATTCCTAATTCTTGTTGATGAAACTGTAAGGGTTAACTTACCTTCTTCTGTTTACCTTCTTATTGTAGTTAGAGAATATGCCACCGATGAAGATCTCATCGGTATTAGAAGAGGAACTGAATGACCAGCCAGCACACAATGTAGTAGTGGAATCCTCATCATGTTCCAGTGATGATGAGAGCTCACAATATGGTCCTGTGGACCAGCCAGCAAGCAATTACACAGACATTGACTACAACCCTGATAGTTTTCTAAGCCCACCGAGTATATCTGACCTTCCTAATTGTGTGCTGAGCCCTTTAGAGAATGTGGCTAGAGGCGAGTCCACTCCACACTCCAACAAGAGGCCCAGGTTTGTATCTGTTTACTTTTACATAACTCAACACATTCCAAACTCGATAATGAGTCTCAGCTATTCATGCCAATATTAATTTGCAATTCAATCAGATCATGAGAAACTGTGTACTCTAAAATTGCCATCATTTGCTGTATACAAAATTCTGACACATTTACCTTACTATGATGTTAAATTGGAACAAATATCTACTCAGTTATCAAAAGAGCTGAGTCGCAAAATTTTGCTTACAACTTGACCTCCATAAAGTGATAGTGTGTACACATGTATGTGCATAATAAATAGATTATTACAACATATTGCAGTGTCTCTTAAAATGACCTTCAGATCTGTGTGTAGGTAAGCATTTGCTGAGTTAATGATTTTATTTCAGCACCAGTAAGATAACATGCCCAACACTGCCCAAACGGAAGTGCCCACTGCCTGGCCTGTCCTGGGCGGATCCAGCAGATGTGTGGAATGGCATGTGTGAATGTGATGTCAGATCTAGTAATAAGAAGAACCCCAACATGTTTGACAATCACCCTAATCTACAACCTAGGATGAGAGCTATTCTATTGGACTGGCTGAATGAGGTAAGCAACATCATCCATGAATAATTTTTAAATAATTACAAGAACGAAAAACCATTTTGTCACTTTGAGTGGGTTATAAATAGAATAGGCATTTGTGAATTTAGTGCCAAGCACTTGATATTTTTGAAGTAATCTTATTGGGACTTTGGGGGACTCTTTTCAAACTAGATATTAATGAGAATACCAGCCATGTTTTTATGCAGTTTTAATCTATATCTAGACTAGAGATAGACTGCTGATTAGCATATGATTGTAATAATAATATGCATAAAAACTGCTTGAGAGAGTATTTGGCTAATGGCACACTATAAAAACGTCAGTGTGGTTAAATGTATTTTAAACCCTCCTCTTATTTCCATGCGGCATTACAGAGTTTTATGAACAGGTCAAGGTAAGAAATCTTTTTTAATTACAGAAATATATGAAAGTAATGTAATATTGAGGTCACTGACCCTTTTTTGCTGTGTTCATTGACCTCTTAGCCAACGCGTTTACAAGTCGCCGTCTTCAGGGCTTACCCCCTTTATTTATGCTTTTAATGGTTTTAGTGTTTATATGATTAAAAAGTGCTAGATTTAACTGGGTGTTACAAGGTCGTCAACTCATCTGTAAACCACCGGATGAGATGTCGATAAGGGTCAGTGACCTCAGGCTATTGGGCAGACGATTAGTCAAATGTTCATCGTACTTCTGCAGTCATATAGTACGAGTCATTGCGCGATATTTTCAGGCTTTGCAAATTCTTTATTAATAGACTATCAGACGAGCTGTGACCTTCACCGGAAATATTGCAACTAGTTTAACGGACTTCGTATCCCGAACTACAATAATACAATGGCCGACGTGAATGAATCAAACCGTCTTTTCGGAATTTCATTTCTAAACTCGCAGTTTAGGTATCTTATTAGCTTCATGTCTATTCGTTAAAGTAACGACAACTTATTTGAATGATTGCGTATTGTTTCCCCATACTCGGGACTTGAACGTAACACTTAGCGCAAAGCTTTGCTTCTTTTTAGATAAGAAGCGTAGTATTTATGTGCCAGTTCAGTGCAGGTACTAATTTAATTTGTTGTGAAAGTGGGACACTCCTATTGTACGCATGTATATGATAAGGATTCAAAGATTAAATACGTCTTATATGAAATTCGTAAACATATTGATGCAGTGTGCATTGGTCAGCATGGCTGATTTCTCTTCATCCTATCGGCTTTCCCGCGTTTTTGCAAAACCGTTGTGACCTCTTTAGCTATCGCTCGATCGATTCCTTTATTGATGGTATCGCTTGTTTCTCTTTTAAGTTTCATGGAATAGGGCTACTTGGTTAGTAGAGTCCGATTTAATCCCAAGAGGATATTTCTTTGGAATTACGAGTATGCATTGCAATAAATTTAAATAACCGTCACAATTGATGGTGTCGAATGAAACGTCCGGCCTTCCCTGGGTCGTGGGCATGGGCAGCTTTACTTCCTTAGCTTTTGATACTTACTGATATTACAAAAGAAGCTCTACCCCGCACTTTCCCATGCCCTAAATAACGTAATCTCATCAAGGGCAAGTATGTTTTTGGTTTTAATCAATGAATCACAAGAGGTATTTACCAAATTGTGATAAAACCACGATAAATACTAATTGGATATTGGTCTAAATAAATTGATTGTGGGAAAAATTCTCGAGGTGGGATACAAAACATCGCTATATTGAGTTTCCATTTATTCGTGTAGATTCATATCAGCAGGAAAGAGTTTATAAAAATCATTTTTAAAATCCTGTCCTCAAAATGCAATCCACAACGGAAACAGCACGAATTGTAACTGACAAAAATGTATACAAGATTACGATTAGGGCAAATAGACACTATTTACGATTATTTCAAGAGACGAACGTATTCGCGGATATAAAACCTCGTGTGCACGTTAATTCGCGAAGTAAGGCTATTTAATTGAGTACTCGTGTTAAAAGTTTGCTCAACTTAAGATATTTGACATGTAAGCACGGATCGATTCGGCACTGTAGGCACATAACGGTTTATTTAACTTTGTGGTAACTTAGTTTTTTGTGGGCGTCGCGTCTGCCTCTAATACTCTTCACGTGCATATTTCAGACGGGTTTTCCTCAATCGTATGCGCTAATAGTATCGTATTATCATCTCGTATCCTTGCATATCCGGTGTTGGTATATGCATAACATAATATGACGTCATTCGTTCAAAAGATATCTAGGAGCTATAAATAAATGTACAAGGACGTAAAGATCCGTTTATTTGAAATATTTGAAAGCTTTTGATTTGGATTTGGCGACAAAAACAATTTATCCCATTCAGTGGCTGTCTACCGGAGTTCTTAGAATAATGCGCAAGTTTTTTGTATCGATAACTGAACGGTTCAAGTCATTCGTACTTTTTTAGGAGTTAAGTACCGAACGTGTGCGGGTCTCCGTTTATTGATTTGAACGCGTCCCGATAACATTTATTTCGTTATACAGTTACAAAACAAGATGTAAACAAATAAGATAACAATTTGTTTACTATAAGGGTTGCGAAAACTAATTGTGGGTTGGAAGATATTGGCCCACCATATCATAAGAACTATGTACCTATATATTTGTTCGTCGGCGATGGGGCCTCAATATCAGCTAAGTACACGTTGTCAAAGGACAATTAATTCATTCAAATACACACAAAGCTTCACGGAGATGTTACATTTAATTGTAGAGGCACGGACGAAGCTAAGAGGACAATTTACCTAATTTATCTTAGCCGAAATTAATCTCGCGATAGCCATTAAGACGTCCGGGACAGACAACCTTAGAGAGCGACAATGACAGATGGACACAATAACCCTTATGATAGTTACAGAGTTAATTTGTAACGTGAAATAATATAGCGCTTTCATATCCTATTCGAACTTTGTTACCCGTATAATTCTAATTAGGAGTTATCAGAAATAACTATAGCATGTTGTTGCTGGTTAAAAATACACGAAAATGCATATTCTGGAAATCAAATGAATATCATATTTGAATCATATACAATCCTACTATTTTACAATCCTTTACGACTTCTATATAAGCGCCCAAATAATACCCAAGCTCTAGGAATAAGAATAATTGAAGCATTGCTCTATGTTGAATCTTTCTTTCCCCAGGTATGTGAAGTATACAAACTGCATAGAGAAACATTTCATCTCACAGTGGACTATGTGGACAGATACCTATCTAACACCGAAGACGTGCAAAAAGGCCGACTGCAGCTCATAGGTACTTACATATCCAGTACCTATAACAAAACACTATCAAGTAGGGCCTCTGTCATAGACATGAGTTATCAAAACCTTTCCTTCCAGGTATCACATGTCTGTTCATAGCGGCAAAAGTCGAAGAAGTGTACCCACCCAAAATAGGCGAGTTCGCGTACGTGACCGACGGCGCGTGCACTACAGACGAAATACTCCTGGAGGAACTGCTCATCCTCAAGATATTATCGTGGAGCATCACGCCTATCACCATCAACAGTTGGTTAAACGTATACATGCAGTTGCACAGTGAAGGCAGGAGTGCTAAACGCAGGTTGCTCGGCGAGAGTGACGCCGGCACCAATGCGCTTCGTGGTTACACATTCGTGTTCCCTCAGTATTCGTCGCTAGACTTTGTGATATGTGGACAGTTGATAGACTTGGCAGTGCTACATGTGGATGTGAATCTGTTCCCGTACAGTGCGGTGGCGGCGGCGGCTATCGCGCACGTGTTCGACAAAGAAGTCGCCCTCAGGGTATCAGGTACGTTCAACACCTGTGACTATTCTGTTGATTATATTATGTACCCTATTAGGAAGGTCATGAGGCGTTACGCAAATAGCAGTATTTTTGCGACGCGTGGGTCGCGTGCGATTCGGCAATTTGTCACTTGTATAAATATAATATTATTATCAATGTCACACCTTTAAAACAAACAATAGATTGGAACATTACGGTGCTCTGTCGCCGTAACTCTATAAATTCGCATTCTTTGTGACTGACAGGCATTCCCCTGATATTCAAATGTTTTAGCGCACTCTGCAATGATCAGTTCTGGTCCCTTACTTATATAATGCTGGCATCTGTAACTTGACATTACAGCAAATGTTCTCGGTGAGAGAAAGTCTCTTGATCATCTCTTGGGAAGAGTGTTTTGATGATGTAATGTGTGTGCAGGCTACAGCTGGGAAGCCCTTTCCCCGGTGGTGTCGTGGCTGGAGGCGGCGGCGCGGGTGGTGCGGGCGGCGGGCGCGGTGTGCGTGGTGCGGGGGGGGGACGGCGAGTTCGTGCAGCGCGGCGGCGGGCTCGACCTCATCTGTCCCGACGTCAACCTCGACGAGAGCCACCGCATACAGTCGCACAACGTCACCCTCGATATGTTTGTGAGTACCACCCTGTTTTGTCATGATTCTCCCAAAATATAAAATACTCAACTTGTGAGATTAAGTTCTGGCAACAAATTGAGTTGTAACTCAACGTAGCATTTTTATTGAATCCACATTTGATATCATCTTCATGATCAATTTCAAATGACTCTAAAGAGTTCTAGTTCAGTCTTTTAAATATATACTTGACTTCATATCTCCACAATTCTTACAGGATAAAGTCTACCAGCTGATGTCTGAGCAGTCATCAACACAAACAGACACGTTAGCATCAACGTCTCAGGACACCGAGCACATCTACCCGCCGACGCCGCCGGCCTCGGACCACAAGAGCCCTAAGACGCCGAGCAGTAAGACCCCCTCCACACGCGCACTGTCGCCGCCGCCCGACCGACGCCTCTCCACCGAGTGACTGCACGTTATATTAACGTCTGGTTACACTTTATGTTCTCATACTGAAGCCTAAGCTCACCGACCGTTTTCTTAAAACAACTGAAGAACGTATAAATTCATAGTGAACAGTTGTTTTAAGAAAAATTGAGGTTTATGTTGTCGGTGAACTTGGCCTAAGCAGTTGGTTTTAATACTCTATTAATTTGGTACAATCTGACGTAAAGTTCGGCTGAGTGGCTAAATTTTATATCTGTACTGTTGTTTTTATTGAAGTTTTTGTTACATCAATGTAATGTTGCATTACTGTAAGCTGAAATGTATTCTAACTCTGAAGATAATTTGAGTTTTGGTTTAGGTATAAGAAGTACATGTTTTCAAACGTACATATTTGCTGTTGTTACAATATTGTAAAATAGAACTTAATATAAAATTCATACTCAAGACATACAAAAATCACTTTTGCTTGATGATACACTAATTTTCATTACCATTACTCTCAAAGTGACTAGATTACACAATGAATGCTAATATAACACAAATCGCATATAAGTACATTATTGAGTAAGTAGATAAAACATTAATAAAGTTTATCTATTATACTTAACTGTCATCACATTGTCGACCACCAAGAATATAGGTCACGGAGTTTATTCAACCACATCAATGGATTATGTACCGAGTATTATGTATCAGTTAAAAATGGTATCTCTCAATTGAGCTTTTAGTTTTGACTAATGATGATGGGAGAATATTAACGTGTGTGTGTTTGTTAGCAGCTTATTAACATCACTGGGCACTAATAAAGCGTTTGGATTGTGCATGACGCTAACACTTCAGTTGAGAAGACACCATTACATTTCAAAGTACCTCAACAAAATACAGCTAAATCCCCTTAGAGAAATTGATCAGCAAAACTCATTTGAATAGTTCAAGTTTTATGGTGCATATCTTTCCTTGGTGGTTCTGAACGAACTGGTATTTTAATAAGTACATATGTTATTATTTAAGTCATCGTAAAAAAATAAAAAGGCTGCATAAAATAGTATTGGAATATATTGAACAATCTTTCTGACATTTTTGTGATATGAAATTATACCATTTAACTTTATATTCCAGTACGATTTTAACTAGCTAGAAAAAAAATGTTGCTTGTACAACAAAAAGTGTAAATAATATATTGTTCCTACTTATGAAAATTAATAATATATCAATGGTTTCTACATAACACTGGCGGTAGGCCGGTTGATGCTGCTTAAACATTCCATACAATTTATGTTGTCACTAACACCATGTTTAAGTAGAGATAGTCCACCGTATTATTTTTAATGCAATCATCATATTGTAAAATAAGGTTGTGTCATCTTAACTAACGTCTACCTTCTCTCTGGTCGCTCTTGTGTCAACACGAAGCGGCAATCCTTACAAATGTGGATCAAATCTTGATAAATATGCCACAACAAGATATTGATGTGGATGCATCATATAATATTTTATGTACATAAAAACATAAATGCACTGTAATTAATCATTTTTTAATCAATACTATTTTCAGTAACTTGTATCTAAGTAGTTAGTTCACCTCTCTTTGCCTTTAATCGCACAACATTTTTTTACGCGTTTTTTTATTTTATAAAGTTGCCGTTCGATCGTGCATTACACGAGTTACCAAACAATCATTTTCTCTTTTATATTCTGAGTTTATTCTTGAGTAAATCAAATGTCAATAATTAATTTATATGATAATCTTTTTGTTTAATAAACTGCTACCACTGCTTGCTAGTAAATTAGATGTATGCTTAATCCTTGATTTTCTCGACATTTTGTATATAAATTGATGAATATTATAATTTATTTCTAATTGATGATAATTGAACGGAATCGTTCACGAGACTGATAACTAGAGCTTTGAGTCAACTGATGTTAAATTATATTGAATTCTTGTTAATGTTAGTGAAAATATCTTGCGCGGCTTATTTTAACCAAAGACTGGGACGTGTTAAGAGAAAAAAAAAACCATTAATTTTCCTATTTTTTTGTTGGATTCGGCATACTTAGAAATATCAAATGAACTGAATGCATGAACTTTTATAGCTTGACATCAATCAATAATTATATTTTTGTGCATGTAATAGTGTTGAGTGACATTTCTAAGTATATCGAAAGAAACACTAAAATAAGTGTACTGATGTTGGCATTAGATTACACCAACGTGAATACTTATGAAAACAAATAAGCTGCTTTTGTTTTGAATTTCTTAAGTTGTTTTACACTATTATTTTTTAAAAATCTCACGATCTGTAATGTGGGTTCACTTGCTTAAAGTTTCCCTTTTCGCCAAATAAACCGAACAATGCATAAAATTATTATTGTTTAATTATTTGTCGCAGGCCGCGTACTAAGATATAATAATTTGTTTGTAAAGAATGAAATGCTAGAACTGGCATAATATAATATCTTTTAAAGTTATGGTAGAATAAATCACAGGTTATCTGTGTTTCGATGTTTCCAAAGTCTCAAGTAACGATTTAATTGATGCAGTTAAATCTCCAGTACATTGGACGTGTGTATTCTCAAAACTAAGACTGTCCGCTGTTGTCTAACGGAATCTTTCTACTTCACTCGACGACTATTATTTATATATAGAATATGTAATATTAATCTGTTGTACAAATCGTATTCACCATATTTTATCGATTTATTATATATTTTTTTAATATTAACGTTGTACAGTGTACCTAACTCCAATAGAACCGGGTATTGTTTGTTTTAGTAAAATTCATGTAGACATAAGTTGAACGATTACGCTTATCCACAGGCGACGCTGGCCTTATAAATAAGACTTAGATTTGTTACTTTATATTAAAATAATTTAAAATTATATTCTTAATAGGAAATGATAAGAATTGTTAGCTGTAAGTTATTTTTATATCAATTTATGGAAGTTCATATGAAAGGTACCTAAATGTAAATGAAAGGACAATATTGTATCCCGGAGTTCAGAGCATGTGATCTCACGTCATGGATAATAAAGTAAATCGGATGTCTTTGTGCAATAACTGCATCGATCACATTATTGTATGTACAGTCAGTTCACGGCGACATAGTATTAAATAAATGGTTTTGATTATTTATTTGAAAATGTTTTTATTTTAAAATCACTTTGTGCCAACATTATTTTCACTTAAAAGTTAAAAATAATACAATTATTAATAAAAACAAGTCGCGATGTAACACGTAGCATCGCGACAGTACCTGAGGTTGCATTTGGTAACATATAATAACAATCACATGATAATAGAATCTCCTTTTGAATACGTATAAAAATGCTTACGTACTACGGCCTTGGGTCCGCCATTCTGGAACAAAACATCGATTTTAAAATATTATTACAAAAAATAACCTGCCTGATACAGCTCTAGGATAACACTACGGTTTGATAGATCGGCAATGAGTAACAGATATGTGGTATATCGAGCACGATAGTGGCCTCGTATGTCATCTCATCTCATCTCCCGAACCTTTTCCAAACTATGTCGGGGTCGGCTTCCAGTCTAAACGAATCCAATAAAACCCGCAATCGAAATAGAATAGACACGCAGCCAAAATGTGGAGTACTCGGTTGTCAAAATAAAGTACATATACAAAAAAAAACCCACTAACTTCATATAGCACCAAGCTTTTGTATAGCAACCAGACAATTGTGTTTCAGAGTTTGTTCCACCACTTGTTCTCAGCAAAAACACATAGGAAGTGGTGAAGGGGGCTGTCTTTTGTAAATTTGACCTTCAAAGAGTGCAGTTTTTGAACTGGCTTTTTATATTTTTTATCATATGTAAGAATAAGACGGGTATAACTTACAGATGTATGCTAATCTTTGGTCCGGCAGTAACGGAGGAGGCGTCTTGCGGCGTGAGGAACACGAACTGGCGCCGAGTGTTCTTCATCGCGTGGTTTATCAGCAGCGTCAACACTACCTTTCTGTTCACGTTATCCTGGGAGATAAGGGCTTGTTTAGTATTTCTGCACAGATGTAATATGTGTATATCTACTCATATTTGAGTAGTCTACCTACATGACTGTCGATAGCGAATTTGGTATCCTGCAGATTCAAGTTGACTCGTTGAAGAAATTATTGACATAATAAAAATGGCGTGAGCTGTGACAGTAATAAATCAGAAAGGCCCTTGGCCAATCGTTAGGGTCAATTCCCACTGAAAGAGCAGCGGCCGGCAGCGGCCGTAAGAGCACGGACAATGTAAGAGCGCGGCCCGCCGCGCTCCCGTTCAATCACTTGCATTTACGGCCGCTGCTCTTTCAGTGGGGATTGACCCTTACGGGTAACCCAAAGTAATACTTAAGAACCAGTCTTATAATAATCTATTCATGTTTCTGGCTTTTAAAAATCAGATATCTATTTAGACTGGAAAGAATGAAACTTAGGCAGATATTTACATGGCAGGAGTTCCAGAAGAATCAAAGATGAGTTTCAGCAAAATTCTGACAATGCTTCCCTACTTCAAAGAACAAGGCAGTAACAAGTGGAACATACCATAAAAACATCAAACTCGTCCATAAAACAGAAGGGTATCTCGACGCAGTCCCACAGCGCCATGATGAAGGCGACGGTGGAGTATGAGCGCTCGCCGCCGGACAGCGACAAGGTGGTGTTGGCTCGGCGCTCTTCCGAGGTCTCGCGCGCCGTGCAGAGCACCTCCAGCGTGCCGCGCACGTGGTCCATCTCCATGCGACCCTAGGGGAACAAGAACATACATATATTCACATATGAGATAAAATACGATAACAGAAAAAAATGCTCAGCATAAATCGTGTGTTCGAAACGTGTCCTTTATTGAAACGTTATAAGTGTATGCAAAAAAAGGAATCTAAGTCTAAAACATTGATAAAATAATATCTTACCGAGTAGTTTCTGAGTAAGAGTATAGACTGGAAGCTTTGCTGCACGTATCGCGCCACAGTTGTCTGCACTTCGTGACAGATCTGCAGGTGCTTGGCGGCTGTGCTCGTCATCTGTCAACAACGTTGCAGATATAAGTATCACATCGTTTATTGCATTCCATAATGTGCATTAGGTGGAAAATATAAAATGATTGACACAATTATGGACCCTGATGGGCACAGCAAAATAGTTAGAAGATAGGAAGGCTTTTAATGTAAGGTAGTACCTATATTATAAGCTTAGTTTTTATAGCTTTATTTTAGTGTATAATGTATTAAGTATTAAAAATTTTGTTTATACATAAGTATATAGATAACATAAGTAGCGAACACTACGGGCAGTCGATTAAAAAATAAGTTATGCATATAAAACACAATATCGATATAGCAATATCATTTAAAACTTTTTGAAAATTAGTGACTAAAAGACGCGGCACAAACATACACTTTTAGCTGATGTAGAGCCACGTGAAAATCCCTTTTTATGAAGTCAACTTTCAAAACAACAAGCATCTAACCTGTACTAATATTATAAATCTGAACAGTTAGATAATTTGCTTGAACGCGCTAATCTCAGGGAGTACTGGTCCGATTTGAACAATTCTTTCAGTGTAAGACAGCCCATTTATCGAGGAAGGTGGATTTGTGCAGAAGTTCCCACGGGTGATACCGCTGTCAGAAGCTAGTTAATCATATACCTATTAAACTATACAGACAGAATTCTGTTGCTGGGGAGTTTGTTCCACCACTTCTTCTTCCCAGCAAAAACACATAGGAAGTGGTGAAGGGCGGGCGTTTTGGGGGCTGTCTTTTGTAGATTTGACGTTCAAAAAGTGCTGATTTTCAGCCTACTTTGAATAAATGACTTTTGATTTTGATTTATTATACTTACAGAGTGAATAAGATCCTTGAGCTTCTCCAGAGAGCGCTTGGTGCGTCTGTACTTGCGCTCGACGTGCAGCAGCCGCTCCGTCACCTCGGCCTCCGTCAGCCCGTCGCTGCGGATCGAGCTTAGCTTCAACTGGATCTTCTTTAGCTCGTTCGTTACTATGGCTTTGTCCCTGGGGAGGTATACTTATTTTTACGAGGTCGAAGGATTTGAGACATGCCTAGGGGTTGGTAGGTGGTTAAACTTGCAGTTCATACGATAAGAGAGATGAGGATAGAAAAAAACTTTCATGGAGGATGGTAGATTTCTTTATAGATCAAGATGCTTTTAATAGAATTTGTATTGGTTATAAACTAAATCTGTGTGATAGGCAAGAAATGGTTGATGTAAAATAGAGAACAGAGGTTGAACTCCCCAAATCAATTTTTCAAAGTAAGAGAAGTCGGAGAAAATCATAATTTTTGCAATAAGTCAAAGTGAAACATTTTTACTGACGAAACCCAATCTTGTTCCTTCTAAGTTTTTTGCATTCCAGGGTCAACGTAACTCTTTCAAACCTCAACCCTGGCTTATAAACCAAAATCTTCCCAATTTATCACAATATTTTCCACTCTATCTTACCTAGGATTTTCGACCCTCTGACAGAGTTTCTCAGCGGCCTCAATCTTCTGCACAATAACGCGTTGTTTGTCCTCAAGTATAGCCTGAACTTGCGTCAACTTGATATTGTCCTCTCGAAGGCGTTGTTCTTGAGTCTTACGTACCGTCACGCCTTGGTCCACTTTCATTTGCTCTTGGTCAATCTCTTCCTATGTAGGAGAAAAGGTGGAATAAAACATTGAGCTTAAAGGGGTCTACACACCAAAGCCGCTGACCCGGCGGCACAGCCCGGCGGCACGACTGCCGCGGCATGTGGTGTTCTAGTAATTGTCAAATACTCTATGAAAGCCGGCGGCATGATTGTACAAAATACGGCCGGCGGGTTGGGCCGCCGGGCTGTGCCGCCGGCATCAGCGGCTTTGGTGTGTAGACACCTTTATAGAGAAAAATAAGCCGGTTCACTAATTAACCGAAAAAAAATAAATAACCGAAGTAGTTTTATTCCATAGTAAGCAATAGTACAGCACAGAACCGTGGATTATCCTTGGGTACATTTAAACAGTATCTACGGGGATAATCGTCGGTTTTGTCACAATTTCATTAAAGTTCTCTCAAAAGGGCAGCGTGTTGGCTTCGGCCCCATGTTTGCCTTTCAAATATGTATTTAAAACTACGCAGCGGATTTATATGCGGTTTTTTTTTTAATAGACAAAGTTATTGAAAAGGAAGGTTTATTTTTAAATGTACAATAACATCCATTAAATAGTGGAGTTTTATTTTCTGTTGTCGTTAGTTAAATTATAATATACCTCTAGAGTATAGATATACTCACTCTCATACTCCTACAGCTAGTATTAAGTTCAGCGAGCTTGTGCTTGGTCTTCTTCATTCTAACGTCATGCTCGTCTAACGTCTGTCGGTACTGCGTCTCCTTGGTAGCCAGCTCTTCGACCTGACGCTGTAGAGTCTGCACCCTCTCTTTGCTTATGTTTAGCTCGTCCAACTGTTCATAATCATATTATTAAACTAACTTTAATTTGCTTTAACCTTCATCGTTAACTGGGATAATTATTTAACACTGAAAGAATTATCCAAATTGATTCTAATATATGTATTAGTGTGTTAAAATGAACTCTTGAGCTTTTGTAATATTAGAATAGATGGTAAAAAAAAAAACATTTGCAATATCTATTTTACCAAATCTCTTCTTGGCAGTTCAGTAGTCGGATATGTTTGGGACAAATATAAGTTTAAAATAAAATAAAAGTTACTAAAAAAAAGTAAAAGTTACGTCACTGCCTTTTTCTTCTCCCGGATTTAGACTAATCAGAGGTGGCAACCATAGCTACCGAACAAAATCGCATCGCAGTTTTGTGGGGGCCCTTAATTTCAAATTTCGAAGAGAAAGTTTGAAAAAAGAAAAAAAAATTGTAATGTATCTCACCAGCACAGCATGTTGCGGCTGCTGCTGCTGATTCAGCGCTTCAGCGGCCAGTCTCGCCGCCTTGTCCTTCTGGTGCTGTTCAGTGAGCAGCGCTTGCAGCGCTTTAGACGCCGCGCGCTCGATGTCCCGCGCTTCCTTCGCTTCTTGGTTCAGTTGTTCTGCCTTCGCTTCCAGAGATTGAAGTGTCGACTCCGCTTCTGATATCTCGGCTATCACTTGCCTGTTGTTTGTAAATTTATTTTTATGAATAGGAGGATAAAATTTTCCTATGTGTGTGAAAGTACATAAGTTTGTTACAGAAAAAATTCTGTTGGTAGTTTATAAAAAAGTGCTTATAAGGGGAATGAATATGCGCGGAAGGGCCAAAACACTACTTTATACGATAAAAAGAATTCGGTCCGGTTCAGTCCAGAAAAAAAACAACTTATCACTTAGTTACAAGTAATTTAAGTGGGCGCGGGTGGTACTCCGTGCAGTCCAGCGTCACTATCTCCAGCAGATGACAATATGACAAGATTGTGACTCACTTCTTCCTCTCAGCAGTGCTAAGGTGCAGGAAGCGACTCTTGCGGCCGGAGCCGCCGTAGCTGCGGTAGTTGGGCGCGGGGTGGTACTCCGTGCAGTCCAGCGTCACTATGTTCAGCAGATGACAACATGACAAGATTGTGACTCACTTCTTCCTCTCAGCAGTGCTAAGATGCAGGAAGCGACTCTTGCGGCCGGAGCCGCCGTAGCTGCGGTAGTTGGGCGCGGGGTGGTACTCCGTACAGTCCAGCGTCACTATGTTCAGCAGATGACAACATGACAAGATTGTGACTCACTTCTTCCTCTCAGCAGTGCTAAGATGCAGGAAGCGACTCTTGCGGCCGGAGCCGCCGTAGCTGCGGTAGTTGGGCGCGGGGTGGTACTCCGTACAGTCCAGCGTCACTATGTTCAGCAGATGACAACATGACAAGATTGTGACTCACTTCTTCCTCTCAGCAGTGCTAAGATGCAGGAAGCGACTCTTGCGGCCGGAGCCGCCGTAGCTGCGGTAGTTGGGCGCGGGGTGGTACTCCGTGCAGTCCAGCTTCACTATCTCCAGCAGATGACAACATGACAAGATTGTGACTCACTTCTTCCTCTCAGCAGTGCTAAGATGCAGGAAGCGACTCTTGCGGCCGGAGCCGCCGTAGCTGCGGTAGTTGGGCGCGGGGTGGTACTCCGTGCAGTCCAGCGTCACTATGTTCAGCAGATGACAACATGACAAGATTGTGACTCACTTCTTCCTCTCAGCAGTGCTAAGATGCAGGAAGCGACTCTTGCGGCCGGAGCCGCCGTAGCTGCGGTAGTTGGGCGCGGGATGGTACTCCGTGCAGTCCAGCGTCACTATCTTCAGCAGATTCTCTGGTACGTTCTCCTCGTTGTCCGATAGACGGATCGCGTCATCTGTACAAAAAGGTCTTATAACGAATTTGTTTTCAAACTGATATAAAGAAGAAGACAGGTGAATATATCTTTATTATAGAGGAGGATACGTCTGTCAAAAAAAATAAAGTTAGGTAAAGTTTTTTTTTTTCCAAAGCCACCGTCAGTCAAACTTCGTAGTAGTATATCGTTCATACCCACTGTAAGGAAGATGCATACACGAAGTTTCAACCTGTATAAAATAACCGAGTGAATTCACAAGGAATGCATTATTTATTATTAGTTATAGATAGTAGATAAATACTTTAGTTTTTAGTATAAATAATTTATATGTTAATTAAGGCGCATTTATCGCATTGGGGTAACCTGTAATGGTAAATGTATGTAGATAAATAAATAAATAAAACGTAAGTCTGGAGGTCGCTGGCTCTTGGGCTATCCAGCTGCATGCGGTAGACTGGGAGCTGAAACTGGGAAATGATCAGCTAAACTCACCATGTTCAGGAACAAGCAGCACCCTCTCCATAGCCGCGTTATCGATGAGGAAGTTAGCGACGACAGGGTCGGGCACGTCCAGCGAGTCCAGCGCGGACAGGAAGCCCGGCGCCCGCACGCGCCCGCGACGGACGTCGTGCATGCGGGGGAGAAACTTGCTGCATGTTACGCTAGGCTTCGGACCAGAACCGTATACCTGGGGAGAAAAGGGGGATTTGAAGTGAAACACATTTGAGTAGGAGTGTCAATGTGTGAACCATGAAATTTTCTGACACGGAAAATTAATATTTACTTAAAAACTGAATACCTGAATGTATGTCAAATGCCCGCACAACCCCAATTTACTTGTGACGTCATTGTTATTTTTATATACTCCAACTATATAAACTCCCTTATGTAGTTCACCTATATACTACCGTATGTACCCTATCAATATAGGGGGTATGTAGTAATAGATACTTATGTACAACCCCTATGTACACCCTTATATTTTCCCAATTATATAATCTCAAGTAATATGCTATAAAGGAGGGGGATCCTTTACGTAATCTACGATGAAACTGATAATGATGGCACTCACTTGGTTTATAATCTGGTTCAGCTTCCTGGAGTCTTCGGCATTGTTCACGCAGAACGTTTGAACATTCCCGCCGAGGATGTGTTCTAGGGCTCCGCCCCACTTCTTCTCCTTCACTTTCAGATAAGCCCCTGTTTAACAAATATGGTATAGATAGTAGTTTGGGAGATCCAAATTTGGTGACGGTTTTCAATATCAAACAAAGGTTTTGTTTTCATACATGTTTATAGACCTATTATAGGTTCTTATGGAACGTCAATAGCTAGGTTCCAAGGAGTGCGTCTTATGAAGAAGAGATGGTAAGAAACTCCACAGAACCTGTAAGAAACTCCCTATGGTGTTAAAACCTGCCATTTTCATATATGTTTTGTTATTGGCAGGTGCCATAGTTCCCATAGTTTCCCATACCTAATCCACTAACATCCCATCATAATAGCCCAAGCAGTTTTCATCAATTGTTTAGCAGAGAACCGGGGATTGTCCTTGGGTACATTTCTTTAGTGTATACGGGGATAATCGTTGGTTTTGTGTCACCATTTAATTACAAGTTGCCTCAAAAGGACTTCATAGGGTGTTGTCTTCGCCCCACGTTGGCCTTCCAAAAATCCGGGGGTCTGTTATTCCGTGGTCTGGTGGATACATACCGATAGGTCCCCTCGGCTTCTGCGAGAAGTGTCCCTTGTTGGCGGCGGCGGTGACGCGCTGGCAGAGCTCCACCATGTTGCTGCCGTACACCGCCAGCGAGTCATTGCCGCGGGACTCCAACTCACGCAGCTGTTGCTGCAGTTGCCCTGCGTACAACTGTCTTGTTAGCTCCAAGAACATACTTCGCTCGTGCATGTAGCTGGAGCAAGTTAACATGCACAAGTGACAAGAGCACGCGGGTGGGTATTTTGCTTTGGTACATGCGCAAGTCGCTGGACCTGCACGTTTTCAAAATGCATGTAACTTGCGCAAGTGCCATCTGCAAGCTACTTGCACCGTGTAGATGCACCCCAAGATAATAAAATCATGAAAGAAATGGTACATTTTATTTCGTCCCTTTTAATTATTACGGTGCAGCAAAATACAACCAATTATTTTTATAATTATTATAATATACACATGCCCGTTTTCACCAACAAATACGTAAATTTAAGAGCATTAACGTAAGAGCATTTAGGGAACATTTAATACGAATTTCGTTTTCACCAAAGTTTAAGTGTCCCTTATAACCTTTATTATTGGGGGAGCCCTTATTCTAAGTGACACTTAGTTAGGGAAACGATAAGAGATTGTTGGTGAACCTCTAAAAACTAACTTTGCTGTGCCCGACAGGGTCCATAATTGTTTCTTTTAATTTTACCCACCAGCCTGTACACATTATGAAATGCAATAAAGTTATTGAGTATTGAGTTTTGAAAACGGGCGTCAGCCTCCAAAAACATAGAGTGTGGTATACATACGCAGCGTGTCCCTGTGTCGCTGTTGCCGCTGCGCATGCGCGTCGGCCTGCGCCTGCGCGTGCGCCACGGCGTCCCGCGCCTGCGCCGCCTCGTGCTGCGCCGTGCCGTACCGCGCGCGAGCCGCCTCCGCTGCGGCTGTGGCACGGGCCGAGCGTTCTTCTAGCTGAGCGCGATTAGACTCAACTGCACCTGACCTAATGGTGGACACTGACACTTTAGTTGTGAAGTGGAGCTTTACTTAGAACCTCTAAGGGTCCGTTCACACAGACCGGCTCGGAGAGGAGAGCAAATTCTTAACACATTGAAAATCGAGTACTATCCACTCACCCAATATACTGTATCTCTCGCTCCAGGTCGGCGACCTTCCTCTTCTCCCGGTTGAGCGACTCGCTGTACTTGCCGGCGCTGTGCTGCGAGCCGCGCCAGGCCGCCTGCACGCTATTCACTTCGCTCTCTAACGCGCGTATCTCTTGCTCTAAAGCGGTTTTTTCTAGATTTTTCTGGTCTAGAATGTTTCGTAATTCGCTGGAAAAATGTAGGGCGTTATTTTTGGGATAAATACGAGGATTGAATGGATTATTTATCGTTAAAGCAACAACAAAGGTTTTGTTTCGAAAACAAGGTACAAAACTGTAGAGAAAACGTCACCTTAAGCCGATTTACTTACTCAATAGCACTGGTTTTGCTGCCATAATTCTGTTCCATTTTACTGAGCTTCTCCCTCAACTTGTCCATGTTAGCTTTCTGCCTGTCATACTCTTCTTGTATCTTCCCCGCTTCTAGCTCCAACTCAGAGATCTCGCTCCAGTAGTACTCGTTCTGGAGAGAAGTCTTAAGAGCTTTGATCTCGTCACGAGATCTCAATTGCTCGTGGCTCGCTTTCCACTTTTTGTACTCTTTTTCTAGGTCTGCACATGCCTGAAATAGATGATGATTTGAAGAGCTTGCTTTTTCGACAAGACCACCTAGTACTCAAGCATATTTGTTTGTTTCGGCCTTCCATTCTATTTCTATACATCTATCTTTCTTTAATTTAAACGGGTCAAATTCTTATTGTGAATTAGGTACTACTACTATATAACCAACTGAGGAACGATTAAACGAGGAAGTTATTAATTCTCTTAGGATGCAGCTGTATAAAACAAAGTAAAGGTAAATTATATGTATTAAAATAAGTGTGTTGTCAGAGAAACTTACATCATTTTTCCTGTTCCATATCGCAGTGGCTTTCTGACAATTTTCTATGGCTACATTATAATTATTTTCCGTCTGATCCAAGTTCGTCGCCTTACGGAACAGGGAGTACTTCTTCTTGGCATCAGAAGCATGGAAGCTTCTAGCATCATCCTGATTAAGTACTGAGATAGGGTTGTCAACTTGTATGTCATGTGCAAGGATTATTGAGTTTACTTCTTCGAATTTCGTTGAAACTACGTCACCTGAAACAATTCATCTTAGTGACCAGTTGTTTTCCTGTAGTGTCCAACAAGTCTCAAGAACTTCTTCTTGTAACAGGATAAAATATAACCTTTGTTACTCAGGGATAGTGTGGCTATCCAAAAGTGAAAGAATTTCTCAAATCGGTTCAGTCACTTTGGAGCCTTCAGGATAAAAATCAAAAATGTTTCCTCTTTACAGTATTAGTGTAGAAAAGTATAAATAAGTGAACAAGTGTTATTCAATAAATATTTGAAGATTTCTAGTTCTAGCTAGTCACTCAAATTTTGTTTACTGATAGCATTATCTAAATGCTAACTCAGTTCATTGATTGAGTCAAACCACTTGTATAATATATATTAAAATATGACATCATACAGGGCTATAACATTTAATAGGCAAGGATAGTGAATTCTATTGTTCTCAGTCACATAGACTAATTGAGGATAATAGCGACTTTACCATTTTATAAAAGGGTATGTCAGTGTGTCACCTTTAGATGACAAGTTTACTCTAGATTTAAGCCCTAAGTATAAGATTTTTTTTTGAAAACATTTTTGAAAAAGTTATCAGTCATCCCTCAGATGAGATAAGCTGGTTCCTGATTAACCAGCATCATCAAAATATGATTGAAAATGATTGCTGACAATATAATTGTGGATGTAACTCTCATCTTTCACATCAAAACTACTGAACTAATTCAATTTGACACGCAAGTAGTACTGAAAATGGATATAAATAGGCTATTTCTATCTATACGGATACTGGTGGACCAGCAGTGGCAAGAGCTAGTATCATAATAAGTTATTGTTGGGAAATAATGACAGTACATTCTTACTGCATGTAATAAAACTCCAAAAATAATATAACCAATTTGAAAAATTATTTCTTGATTATTTGATGATGATGATGATGACATCAGTGACATTGGTATTTTTTATCACCGGAAGACCTCTGGGATGAGCGAAAAACTTGCAAGTAATCTACATAATATTACAGAAAAAAAACTTATTTAGTATAAAGTATGTACTTTTATATCTATAAAACAATGTTCCAATATATCTTATCAAACATTGTTTTAAAACTTCAGGATATCCCTAGTTTTATGTTATTATTGCTAGGTATGCCTAAACATGTGACCTCATCTGGCCAGATAAATGGGAAGTTAAAAATAAATGTTCAATTTATCAGTCAGGAATTCCCAACCATAGACAATATTCAAGTAGGTATGTAGCAAAAAATGAGGTCATTGGCAATATTGGTTATGAATATAAAGCAGGAAAAGAGTGATTGCATAAGAATAGCTTGCCTGTGTACTAAAGACGAAATAGCCAAACACTATTAAAATAATACTAAGCGTACTGAAAGAAAGAAATTATTACAAACTTTCTTTACTTACCCGAAGCAGTCTTCACTTTATAACTAGAGCCGCCCGAAGCATTTATAGTCCTCACAATAGTTATGAAGTCACCATAAATATGATGCTTGTAAGATTTAGGGCTGCTGTTCTTGATTTTAATCTCTATTGTAGCGGAGTTGGCGCCCTTTTTTATGAATGCTGTAAAAGTAAACACCTTGATATAACACTTTGTTTCAAGAACTATTATAACATTAGCATAACATTTTAGTAAACAGCTATGGGGATAAAATATTCTTCACAGTTTCAGAGTCTTTTTGAACAAAGAGCTACGCATAATTGAATTATTTACAATAATAAACAGGTGTAGCACATGAGTTTGGTTTCACGTTTAGACTTGGAAGGAATAAGTTTTACTTACAATGTAGGTTACTTCCGCGGTTTGTAGCAGAGGCTCTGCCCCCTAAGCCGACTACTAACGCAGTTAGAATAGCACTTTTCCCGCTCCCGTTGCGGCCAACAATAAAATTTACATTTCTGTTGAAATTAACTTCCAAATTGTCATGGCAAAAGAAGTTACGAACGTGTATGCTGACAATTGAACCGTCTATATCCTCTTCAACTATGTCAGATTCCATTTTATTTTGTACTTTAATAACTTCGGAGCGCCAAAGTTCTCAGAAATCGTATCAACAAGTACATGTAACAACACAAGATTGACAAGTGTTTTCTACCAATCTATTTACTATACTCTATGGTTTTCTATATTTGACATTGACATTATAGAATAGAAGATCGTTGGTTTGTTTTTTTTTAAATGCGTACCAATGATGTTCAGTCATAATTTTGTTTTATAAATGTTTGAAAAGGTAAAATATTGTGATTCATTGCTTTCCCAGTTTTTACGAAGTATTATTTAATTTTTGAATTGCGTAAAAAAAAATATCAGTAGTTTTTTTCGGATGCAAGTGTTGTTAACTTGCTCATATTTCTACTTGTGGTAATATTTAGAAACTTTCAGATTCAATTAATCTCAGATATTAGGCGTTGTACCCATAAAAAATAAGGTATCATCGTATTAATTTTTTTATAGAAATATATAAGCTCTTCATTTTACATTCTTGGAAAAAATAATAATTCAGATTCATAATTTTTAGTAGAATAGAAAAATATAGTATAGTAACATTTTTAATAACGCCATCAAAGAGTAAAGTAATATATAGGGAAAAGAGAGCCCTCTTGCGTGATAATCATGCAAACCTATTTGTCAATGCGCCATCTCTCTCTAAATTGGCCCCGAACTACCTACATAGCTATAGCTATAAAAATATATATGCATCATATTCATAACATTTTCTATTAGGGTAAATAGCACCATGTAACTATAACATTGGTTATCGTTATAGTTACATTATGCTACTTACCCTAATAGAAAATGTCATCGTTAATATAGTAAAAGGTCGAAGGAAAACAAATAATTATTATGTATTATTACTTTTTATACGCGTGTACGCAGAATGCAAAAACCGCCATATTGATATTTTGTTATGATCGATGATCGGTTTTGTTAAGTTACTTGGAATACTGACACCAGGCCTTTTTAGATTAAAATTGATATTTGTGCTTTTTCAAACCGTATTTAATTTATTCGCCTATTTTATCTTTTTTTTAAGTGTCTAATATTTTCCTCATACTTTTCTCTAATTAATATTGCATAAATAATTTTATATTGACAAACAAAAACGATTATAGTGTAGTGCCATCTGTTGGTAATTTAAAGTATCTTTTAGATAGTAAATAGTTTCCGGGCCAAATAAAAGGTGGCGACTCTTCATTCACTTAGCTGTCAAAATGTACGGAGTGTCTCCCCCCTGAACGCCATTTTTACGTTACGAAAATCACGAGAATTTGCTATTTGTTGTTAAATCGTTTGATCTTTTAAATATTTTATTACCAGTGAATTTCCATTTTGATCGTTGAATTTGTAATCGGATGCTTGTAAGCTTCATTGTTACTGGTCCCGAGATCAATACCAAGGTAAACAACTTTCCTTTGATAGAATGTTATTGAATTATCTTATTGTTTTTGCGATGAACCATGTGTTTTCAAATAATAATTACGTTATGACACAAATTATATTGAGCTAAGCTTCGTTAAAATTTCCGTTAACTTTATTACTGAGGTTTACTCTTGCTGATTTTACATTTGTATGAATTTATTGTTTTTATAGGGAGGGTAAACAAAATATTTCTGTAGTTCAATTATCTTTATCATCTATCTAGTATGTAGGTTAGTTGCACTTGATAACCCTTAATAGAGCCGGCAGTATGTTCTAGATGCCATATATATCTATTTAAAATATCTACCTTCTTTTGCAGTTGTCAAAATGAGTGATTCACCTGATCAGCCTGAGCCTCCAAAGGATGTAAGTACTCTTAACTGAAGCCTTTGTAACCGAAATTAGACTCTAATTATCTATAGGGTGGAGTATTATATGTTTCAATCTGATTATATGAAACTTGCACCAATGTGGTGGCTATTTTCTTAGCTGAAAAACAATGGTCCAAATAATTAAAGTAAATCTAGCCGTTGAAGAGAAGCATCATCAATTTTTTTTTTGTTTATTCTTTTCATCAACATAGGCTGGTCAGACAGACAGTCTATCCTTGTAAACCACCAGTACTCAGCAGCACCCATTTAGACTAGAAGAGAAGGCAACCTCTAAAAAGTTGGGAAAAGGCTCTGGAGATGATGATGATTTCATCAATAATATAAGCATACCTAGGTTTCTTATCAGTTGTGTTGATGCTTTCAATGACGTTAGTTGCTATCTGATTATGCTGCTTTTTTGTAATCAATTGATTTGATGATGACAAACAAAAACAATAATTAAGGAGAGTATTAATTATTGAGGATGTTAAGTACTATTTTTAATTACTTAACACAACCATTGAAACAAACAATGAATTTACCAGACAATGAAATTGCAAGTTACAATTACTCATGAAAAATTTGCATATATTTTTATAATTTGGATAAGCAGTTATAGTGTGGTTTTTTGGAAAACTAGTTATTTGCAGAACTGGATTTAACTTCACACATATTTTTTAAACTTTTTATGGCAGATTTTGAATACCTGTCTATAAAAAATCAACCACCAAAAGATGATGATTCATCTATTTACAAGTGATATGATTGACATTGGTATTGAAACCCTTAGTCAGTCTGTTTGTTGTGGTAATGTAATTGTAGCATCCTGGCCTAACAGCCCCATAGAATCAATCCTGATCATATGAAGCTTGTTTAATCTGGAAAAATTTCAACCAAATTAATACAAGAAGGAAGCTAACCAATTAGGAGATGTGTTTTGTTTTAATATATGGCATTTTGTTGTTACAGCCGAAAGAGTTAGAAAAATTGGAGGAAGCAAAGTTAAAGGCAAAGTTCCCAAATGCTATGCTGGGACGGGGGCCTGGGGGACACTCAGCATTCCTGCAGAAGAGACTAGCCAAGGGGGTCAGTATTATATAATCACATGGTTTTATTTTTCTTATTTTATGTTTTTTTCTTATTTTTTAATGGAATGTCTACTTTGTCTACATATTCTCTATATATCTGGAGAAATAGTCCTTACTCTAATTTGACTTCAATTTTATTAAGCATTTCGTTTATTGATAAGAATTTCAATTTTCTTGAAACAGTGACAATCAACGTGGTTATATAATTTACAGCAAAAATTCTTCGATTCCGGCGACTATCAAATGGCGAAGCAACGGCCGGGTAACTTAGCGCAGCCGTTCAAGGCGCCAGCTGCTCCCGCCAAGCTGCCGACCGGCGACGCCATCCCCACGCCCGAGACCGTCCCGCTGCGCAAGACTTCCATCATCCAGCCCAAGTTCCAGGCGCCCAGCCAGACCTCCTAGCCCACGATGCCCGTTGTTGACATAAGGCCGTGTCACTAACTATTCCACAAGGCCTGCACAATGCCCTCTTCTACAATCATTATCAATAGGCTTCACTAAGCAAACAGAGTGCCATGTGGCTTTGCCATTCTCTGAAAATGTAGTTGCATATTGTATGCATTGTCCCAGTAAAAGCTCCATTTAAAATATTAACATTTTCATTTTATCCACATGCTGTTTCCATAGTGAGGCCTACTACAGACAAGTCACTAAAATTTATGAGAAGGGCATTATAGAATTACATGGCTTTCAAGTCCATACATTTTATTCACTTACCTGTGTAATTGATTGAAGAAAAGTGTCATTGTCTTTTGGGCACATTTTTATTTTGCTAGTAACGCGTCGCACTTACGCATCGCTTTTAATTTTATGAATGTTCACTAATAATATAGTTGCATTATTTCATTTCTAATCAATCACATAACATTTTTCCTAGCACCTTGATGGTTTAATATCAACATTGTGATTCGTAATTAGTCTGTGTTGAAATTGAAAACATAACTTTTATAAGAACAACTGTTATATTGATGTATAATAAATAAATTAGGTTATAGTTGTGTGTTATGGATGTGTGTGAATTATTATGTTCTCATGATACTGTCATATTTATTTCAATATTACATAGCATCATCTGTAGACTGTAGGCTCTGTCCGCTTGGGTTAGTTTAGATGGGAAATCAATTGCCAAACATTGCCATGAAATCTTGCATTACTTTGCAGCATTTTAGTATTTTGTAAGCAAACAACATCTTGCTACATCAATGTGGAAGAATGTCTGTTCATTCACAATATTCTCGGTTGAGTCACTAACATATATGGACTAATATGAATTAAATGTTTGGCTGATTGTAGTTTATGGCCCTCACTATATCTAATATTGTCGTCTTTCCTAAACCCAGTAATGTACATAAAGATATTATACATCACATAATATGAGAAAAAATACATAATCCATGTAATAGTTTAGAAATAAACATTAATCATGGTGTATCAACATATTCATATAATTATTATCCCATAAACTTTTAATGTGATGGCAGTAGAGACTCTGTACATATGCCATAGTACTGAGTAAATAAGGGGGTATACATGAATAAGGATTAAATTTAAGTCAATGGACTTGAGATCTGCTCTCTAGAGCACTAAACACAAGAGATGAGCATAGAAGCCATGTGTGCAAGGGTTTTATTTTTATAAATGCAGCTCATTTGTGCAATTTTTATATATTCTAGAGTATGTTTAGTACATTTTGGGAGCCTAGAAACTTCATAGGTAACGAAATGAATGCTTTCACCGCTAAGCTCCTAGAATGCGCCTAAACTCTTACACAATGTGATAGTCGCTAACAGTATCTCGTTTTCAACTTATTATACTCACGTAATATCGATGTTCGTCTATAAAATAGATTGTAAAGCAGTCTGTATTGCGTGTCAATAGCCGGGACGTACAAACCACTGTGAAACGTTCGCACGAGAGTGATATGTGAAAGATATGGATAAGGGAATGTTGAAAAGATAGCTACTATTAAATATAAAATAAATTCTTGGTAAAAAAATGAGTTTTATTTTCAGACTGTGCGTTATTTTTAGGTAAGGGCTATACCATCATAACATATTCGAGTAAACAATGTTAACAAAATGAGATTAAAGAATACAATAATAAATGGCACTTGTTAAACAAAAACTTAAATTACAGCTGTGGGTACTTTTCATCAAACACCATCCGACAACTCCTTTGGAATCACTTCGCAGCGCGTCCGATCATGTTCTGTTAACGTTTTTCCCATATTCACAAGTCCGATTGCTGTTATATTTGACTGCTCTCTGAAAGAAAAAATAAGAAAAATATTTAATTTTCGTAATATACTCAGTGTCTTATAAAAACGAGCTATTGTCTGTTAATATAGGTAGGTTTTTTGTTGACGTTCATACCTGGATTCCAATGTACGTAGTCTGGCGTGGCAGCGGCCTGGTACTCCTGCACGAGGTCGTCGACCACTCCCCTGGACTCGTCGAACTCCTCCAGCGACTCCTTGAACATCGGCTCCTTGCGGAACACCTCTAAGAAAGCCTCGCGCTTGCGCAGCTTGTCAAACTGTTGCAGACATCTGTCGAACAACTGTGAAGCAGAAATTTATTATTTGAAAAACGTGAAGTGATGAGTTATATAGATTTTAATCAATAGCTGTATAACGCAGTTTCGCCCGCATGTTTCGTGCAAATCATGTTTTCTTTTATTTTGGCTACTTTTCTTATTTAAATTTACCTTCATTGATACTAATATTTTAAAGCTGAAGAGTTTGTTTGTTTGAACGCTCTTATCTCAAGACATACCGTTCCGATTTGAAAGATTCTTTCGGGGTTAGATAGCCCATTATTATTAGGTTACTTTTCATCTGGGTTCGTGCATCTCCCACGAGATGCGGGTGAAACCGCTGGCAGAGGCTAATCTATACATATAATAAATCTGTAGAAAAGTAATTTTTGTACATTGAAGAAATTGGCAAAAAAAATAGCCAGCATGTTAAAGGATAACTAACAGAACCCATTTCCATCATTTTTGTCTGTTTATCTGTTTGTTCGTTCGGGATTCACGTAAAATCTACGAATTCAATGCAGACAATGCTTATATACTAAAATTCTACGTAACTTGGGGTATTACTTAGTTTTTGTTTCATCGAAATCGATTCACTCTATCAAAAGATATGATTAATTTTGTGAATTCAAGATGTAAAATATTACGACACGCAATCTGTTTGTCAAAACTGTACATTTGAATGTTGTACTTATATTAGTTGATCGGCCTATTACTAACTTTTACACAGAAAATCACACCTTCATAAGTAACTTCGGAAGAAAAAAAAATATAAAAATTGTGTTTAGCCAAGGTTAAAGTAGCTCCATCTGTGGTAATCTGTGTTAAATAAAATACATAAAATTTGTCAAAGGAGCGAGGTGGTAAATGACAATAAATTACCATACATTCTTTATAGACGATTATTATTTCAACAGATGGAGTTGTGTATTTTCCGTAATTCACCATATTTTAACACGTAGTGTAATTTTTCGATAGACATTTCAATAGTGTTTGTCAGTTTGCCGTGCCACATCAAAATCCAATTATAATTATTACGTTGATGAAAGGAAAATAATAATTCTCAGCCAAATTTAAAACGGTGCCATCTAAATTATTTTTTGAATATTATGTCAAAAATGATGACTTTAGTATAACAATTAATTATCATTTAAAGTTACAGATGGAGTTCATATCAGGATTTTTTCATAAACATAGTTTAGCTTATCTTCCACTTATGTGGTGGCCTTAAAACAAATTACTTTGAGTGAGTAGTATTAAGTAGACCTTAATTATTTTTATTATTTTTTCTGATGCAAAATATGTAAACTTAATCCTAGAAGAAAGGAGGATCTGTCTCTCGCAAGCGCTGCTAAGCGTGAGGTAGGTGGGTAATGTAGGATTCTGTAGCTTTAAGAACAAGCCCAGATACAAAGTGCAGATAAGAAATGGGAGCTTTCTCGATTTAATACCATACACACGTAAAATGCTTTATGCGTCTGAAAACGTACAAATTGCGCGTCGCATACCAGAGACATGCTTGCTTTCAACTTCTGATCGCAAATACACTGGTCACGATTACGAACAGTCTCAGTAAGACCCGAGCCAAGTCTAAAAAAACACCTTTTATATAAAACTACGTTTGATGTCATTCAATCACAAAGACAGAATTGTTTTCTGTTGCAAATCCTATCCACCTGTATCCTATCCTAATCCAGCATGCATTGCAGGTGTGCATTGCACAAAAACCAATGGTATCCTATTCGAGAAGTCAAAAGAGTCGACCTGCCAACGTCAGCTTCTGCGCTAAGCAAGTGTTCTTAATAGTACCATCAGAATTACATTCATCGTTGAATGAGGTGAATACATTTTCAGAAACCACAATAACAGTAGGAGCCAAAGCATATGATCGCTTCATAGAGCTCTGATTGGCCCCAGGTGACCAAGTCAGGTCTGATTTGTTCGTTCATCAGATCTTTGAAAGCGTTTCGGTGGATACTTACTGTCGTCCTGTGTGACACAAAATATGGTATATAAACGTCCTCCGCAAGAGCGAAATTTTCCCGGTGTGCGGTAGTGACGCACAGTATACAACACTTATGTTTCTTTCGATTTGCTGGCTCCACCAAGAAATGACAAATTGCAAGCGTACATTTTGAAAATCTTGGCAAAACTGCAGGTTTCAAGTACGAACACATGAAGTGGACTCTCACAGATACGTACATTTTGCCTATTCGTGAACTAATGCAAACATTTCGGTGGAGTCCCGGCTTAGGCCTCCCCCACATTAGGCGTGCGCGATCCTCGGGCGTGTGAGTAGCGCGGGCGTCGCGAGCACGCTGCATGAACGTCGCGTTTAGCTGCCCTGCGGCATTTACCTACAGCGCGCTCGCGGCGCGCACGCGCCGTTCTCCTTGACGTTTAACTGCTAAGGCGTTTAGCGGGCGGCGGGGATAGCGGGCGAAGGGGTAAGAACGCAACTCGAGCGCCGCGTGCTCGCCGCGAGCGCGTCGCTTGCACTCTTCACACATGCCGCAGGGCAGCAAAACGCGACGTTCATGCAGCGTGCTCGCGACGCCCGCGGTACTCACACGCCCGAGGATCGCGCACGCCTAATGTGGGGTCAGCCTTACCATAGTGAGTAAGTGCACAGAAAATCCCCGTCATACAAGTGTTTCTCCCCAGTAGTGAAATTATCCTACCCTATGCGCCTGCTGATGATAATGACTCATTTTATCATCCATCCAGCTATTCCCCAACTATGTTGGTGTTAGCTTCCAGTCACCGAATCTGTTTGAGTACCAATATTTTGCTTGGAGCGACTACCTATCTACCTATCTTCAATCCAGTCAACTACACAAGCCGATATCCATGGTAAGACTGACAGACTTTCTGGCTTCTGATTAGTCGCAGCAGCTGCAGAAAATGTACAAATGACAGCTTTGTCAGACTCAAAGCATATAAACATAGATTATAACTGTTTCCTGTGAAAATTACTTACGCACCATACGTAATAATTTTCCAAATTGGCTGACTAGATCCAGAGATATTCACAACGTCACAAACTTTACTTCTTTTGTTTAGATAAATGGTCACATCCACAACACAACCTTGATCAATGAATCTATGCGACTGCTAAGTGCTAATCCTAATTATACTGTCACGTGAAAGAATGCACCTACGGGATAAGTAGTATTTTGACTATTCTATATTGCCCACGCAGACGAAGTTGCGGGCAACAGCTAGTCTTATATATAAAAATCAATTGCTGTTCGTTAGTCTCACTAAAACTCCGGAATGGCTGGACCGATTTGGCTTATTTTAGTTTTAAAATGTTTGTAGAGGTCCAGGGAAGGTTTAAACGATACGAAGTTCGTGGGGTCAGCTAGTTAAAAAATAATTTTATACTCACTGAGGATATGTTGGTATGATTGGCGAGCAGCAGGCCGGACACTTTATGCGAGGCGTGCACGTAGGGCGAGCGCCGCGACAACGCCACCTGGATGGAGGCCGGCCCCCACGGGATGAACGACGCTAGCTTGCGCTCGCGGATACGTTGGAGAGACTTGTGGACTTGCGATGGGTCTACTTCGCCCTGTCAAGTTGACAATAGGACAATGATATTTTGGACAGACCTTATGTATAGCAGTGGACAAGATTGGTAATATAACTATGTTCAATTTTATCAATAGCGACTTTACTATAATTATGTATCAGAACATTTTACTTTACTTCTTTAAGAGTATCCATGGAGTTTCTTCCTGGCTTTTTCCATAAGACCAATTTTTTGGAACCGTTCAACTAGTGTGACGTCTCATTAGAGAATGCAAAGGCCTATTTGAAATAAAACATTTGACTTTGATTTGACAAGCTGCTATTCATCATGAAGCTTTCAAAACAATACTTTATATGAAAAATTATATAAAGTACTTACCTGTATGATATTCAATATTGATATGTAACAATGTTGATTCGTCCTGTCTGGACTGAGTGAGACCATCATGTTCTTTGGTTGCAGTAACCTTTGCATCACGTCCAGTACTGTGGTTTTTCGGATTTTTGGCGCCTGGAAATTACCAAAAGGTTTATTATCACGTTATTTATAAATTCCACTATTCCTGAACTTTGTTAATGGTTGGTTTACTTACGGTATTCAGTTCGTGGTCGGCAGTCAGCGGCGTGTATCCAGTCATTAGGAAGTGAAGTCTGGGGGTCGGTATGAGCGGCGCCACCAAACTGATCAGATCGTTGTTCATGTATGAGGGATACCTGAGATATCACAAATTACATCTTAAACACATGATTTCATCAATTGAAATATTAACAAATTGTAGAAACAAAAGCAATTATCAGAATCAGTCAGTGGCAATATTCTATGTTTATTCCTGAATACAATTACATTAGGACCCCAACAGCTCTTTAAACTAATATTGAGAGGAACAATGCTCTTTGAAGGAAAGAACAGTGAAACCTTCAACAGGTCTAAAATTGGGCCCTTAGCTTAACGTTATTTTACCCCCTTTTCTGCTGACTTTTAGGACCTAGAGAACATAATATTTTTCAGGTTTCAAAAGCTTACCTAAGCGTAGCAGTACTGGCACTCATGATAGTAGAGACAAGCGTGTTGATCTGCGCAAACGACGGGTTCTGTATGTGCAGCCTGTCACTGGCGATGCGGTTCAGTGCCGTGTTGTCAAGCACCATCACACAGTCTGCGCTCTCTGTTAGCCGCTTTAGAGTTAGCAGCGAGTTGTATGGCTGGACGACTACGTCACTGTGGAAGATATGTTGAATTGAGACAAGGATAATTTGAAAATACGATGGATACGGGAAAAATAATGTACTATTTATTTCTGAAGATGGGTATAACATAATTTCATAATACGTACTTCAATAAATAAATTTAAAAAATCCCGCGGTTTTACCCGCGTCCCGTGGTAACTACTGCCCGTACCAGGATAAAATATAGCCTATGTTACTCGTGGATAATGTAGCTTTCGAATGTTTAAAAAAATAAAAAAAATGGTCCAGTAGTTTTTGAGTCTATTCATTACAAGCAAACAAAGTTTTCCTCATTATAATATTAGTATAGATAACATCTAAATTGTAAAACTGTTCGATAGCAACTCCTTTTTAATAAGTCGGTAAAAATCTGTTTCGCTGTACCAACAGCTTAAAGTTAAGATTAACGTTTAGCTTTAAATTGCTTTTAATGACCATGCGAGTATAACGCTAATGAGTAAAGACCGTGACATTGTAATGTTCTTCAATGGATAGTCGTTGACCGCGCATCGCGTGACTACAGTACATTATGTCGTTAGCTGTAGCACTTTGAGATTGAAATCTTAAGTTTAATAGTAAGGTGTAAAGATGAGCACAAAGTTGGAAAGATTTACTGTTGTTGAGAAGTTGTCAACTGTGGAAATGTATTGAATTCCACAAAATCTTTAATTTATTTTAGAATACAATTTTACAAGTAATTACAGTCAATTACAGTCAGTCAAAGAGACTATTGTATCCCGCTTGGATAGAATATTTTACCTGATTTCGTCCAAATTAGGGAACACACTGTAGGTCTGCACCAATTTCTTCGGGAACCTGTCTGACAGATGCTCGAGTATGTAGGAGCCCATGCCCGACCCTGTGCCTCCCGCTATTGAGTGGCACAGCACAAAACCCTGTGGATAATTATTTTACAAATTAACAATGTAATAAACAAATACCCAGCTCTGATCTGGGGGTACTGCAGTGCCCCAGCCAAGTCAAGTGTAAAACGTTATTAGTGTAACAAATTATAGCCTATTGAACCCATTTTTGATAATTAAAATGGGTAAATAATTATAGAGTAACTATGATACTGATACTCCCTATAACATTCCTTACCTACCTACAAAATTTCATAGATAGTTCATGATCAGTGACAGTGGGAAATGGTAGCCAATAATTTACACAGACCCCAAATAAAATTGGAATCAGGGCGGGAAGAAGAGTTTGTCATGCTTATTGTTGACTTAATATTTTTGGAATATAACAACAAACCTCCAAGTTATCACTGCCATCAGCTTCTCTGTTGATGATGTCGAACACTTCTTCGTTCAGCTTCTCACCCTGAGCATATCCTGATGCCCAGTTGTTACCCGCACCACCTCCATGCTTCGACAGGTACACATTCTCTGGGTTATACAACTGAAAACATTCACTTTGTCAAAAGGGCTATAGACACAGGAGTGCTTGAAGTCACATAAAGTGGAATTAATACGCAATTACAGTGTTTACTACATACTATCGTACTTCAACCAAAATATTATTAAATTGCCCACAATGGTTGTTATTCATTGAAATTATGTCATGATTTACTTCTAAACTAAGTCCCGTACCTTGGCATATGGCGAGTTCATGATGGTGTGTATGACACGAGGCTCCAGATCCAACAACACTGCCCGAGGTATGTAGTGGTCATCGTCAGCTTGGTAAAAGAACACATCCTTCCGATCTGACCCCGCCGACGCATATTCCTCAAGAATCCCCTCCGGAGATATGCCATGTTCTATACACAATTGCTTCCAGAACTCGAAACCAACTACAAACAATAAAAGATAATTACTATTTGATTAGGACAAATTTAAAATAACTGATTAATTTCTCCTACTAGATACACTCACTTTGGTTGCCACATTGGCCGAGCTGCAGCGTTATCATTTCACTCGGCATTTTGAAGTTTTATTTTCTTACGATTTATAAACCCCAAATTAACCCTAAAGATTTCGTTTATTTTTCAAAACAACATAAACAAATCCATGAGCCGCTGTCGCCCATTACCAAACCAAGAATAAGTTTGTTCTATAATGCCCTTTCTGTTCCGCTCTATAACAAATTCCAATACGTTCTATTGGACCAAACTGTAAATTGAAATTCTCCACCAATAAACGAGAAGCTATTTGGGATTGACATAGAAAAGTGTAATATAAAACAGACTGTCAAAAGCTGTCATACTATTTGAACGCGTTCATCATTTAGTAAAAAATAAAAAACAACATTAACCACATTAACGAAAATTACTTAAATTAGTACATCTCTTTATCAAGCGATGTCCTTTATTACATTACTTCTCTGTATAATATGTTTTCTTATTATAATTTACAAATTCACTAAACAATTTTGATACTTTTGAACGCTTCTAATAACAAAAAGTTCAGAAATTCTTCGCACGGAAACGTCAAAATAAGTTTCCGTAGTAGGTAAAGTTAGCGAATCAAACTTTATTTTAGCAACTTTACGGCTGACAAAAAGGCAACAAAAATAAGTGTACAGTGTTTCTAACGAAAGTGGACAGTAATTTGTGATATTTTGCTATAGATTTCATTCATAAAACCGTTCAAGGTATGGTGCATTATTTTATGTGTGGGTACAAGTCGTGGTCATAGTTGATGGCCTTCGATTAACATATTTCTCAACTTTGTTGTACACAGCCTACGATGGCAGAACTTTAATGAGATATTGTCGACTCGTCGTGGGCGTGACTATCACATAGCCACAAGGTTTTAGAATTATCTCATCTGATACATAAAATAAAAAACTTAAGTTAGTGTTAAGTGAAAACGTTGAGGAATATTGTTAATGCTTCCGGGCTTTAAATTATATAATAAACAGTCGATAACATTTGTTTACAATGCTATAAATAACAACTATTGACTGTTTAATAACATTTTATATTTGTTTTATTTTAGTTTGCATTACCACAAAAGTAATCAGAAGACGAATTTATTACTAACTTGGAGTGCAAATAGTCAAAATGCCGCGCAAACTGCTAAAGTTCCTCATAGTGTTTGACAACACATCATTGTTATATTTTCCTGGTCAATTCTTGTCTGGGAAAGTTCTAATGGAGTTGCAAGATGACACACCAGTATTAGGTAAGACTTATTGTACAATTGTAAATAAGAGACAGACAGCTGTTTTGTAACAATACTTAACACAGTTTTATTACAATTAAACTTTGAGTAGTATCACTTAATTGTATGTTTCTTAACTCAAATGTTTCATTGTTTTGAATTGAGTTAAAATGTAATTTAGATCAACATTTCCTTCACTTTTTGTTGCAATTATAAACTTTAATTGAATGCGTTTAGGTCTACACTTCCATGTTATTGGCGAGGGTGTTGTGCGAGTTGGTTCTGGCAGACATGAGAGGCTGTTTGACAAGGAGAATTACATTGACTTCAGAATGAGACTTCTTGGTGAACCAGGTATGTTATTTCTCTGTATATTCACGAAACAGACTATACATGGTCCAGTGTCAAGACTATTTACGGAATAAAAAACTTACTATAATAAAAAAGTACAATAACACTGCTCATTGGGATACTCTTCAATAAAAGTACACATTCTATTCTATTTAACAAACTCATGAAGAATGTGAGTTGTTAAGACAAAAATGCACATAAATTTCAACCTTCATTAGTGTAAATATTGACTTGAAGTGTAAAGGTTAAGACAATACAAGGCGTATGATTTATTTTTGTAAGGTGTCTAAGACTTCACAGTACATATTGCCCAAGGGCAAAACTACAATTTGTATTTTAACATGTAGTAAATTGTTTTGTCCAGCAGTGGACTGCGATAGGCTGATGATGATGATGATGATGATGAAATTGTTTTGATTGATTACATCATTCTTTAGCAACTTTACATAAATGCTGAATCTGTTGCGGTGAAATATTTCACTAGGAAAATAAATCAGGAGTCAACTGAGTGAGAGCCTATTAAATACTATATAATATCCAACAAAAACTTACCCTATCTATAGAAATGAAAATCATAATCTAATAATAAGTTTAATTTAGCCCTCGCCAAAAATGGCGAGTCGCAATTAGTTTCCAATTACGCTCATGTATCTATAACCTTGCAACGAAAATGCGACACGCGCGATATCCAAGCCGCCATTAAGTTTATCAGCAACTATACCACTTGTACCATACACAGGTCACGGCACATCAATCCTATCCCCCGGCATCCACAGCTTCCCTTTCAAGTTGGGGCTGCCGATGGGCTTACCGTCCACCTTCCTCGGCACTCACGGCTGGGTCCAGTACTACTGTAAGGCAGCACTGAGAGAGCCCAATGGCCTGACTCATAAGAACCAGCAGGTTTTCATTGTGATGAACCCTATTGACCTGAATTTGGAGCCGCCTGTTTTGTCTGTGAGTATTAATTTTAAGTTTTAAAATTATAAATGCGAAAGTAACTTGATCTGTTTGTATGGCTTTCAATTCTGTCAGCTCATAAATCAGGGATCCAGAAGTTTCTGACTTTACCTGTAACATTCATACCAATAATTATGCTGAAGAGCTTTTTGCTTTAATTCTCTGATCTCGGAAATTACTAGGCAGATTTTTCGTTTTTCAAGTCTCTAACGTCAATTTTTTCTGGGTGTATTTGCAATTCTGTTAACATACTAATAAAGATATCCCGATATCCTACACTGATATCTAACTAGCGGAACAAACTCGTAACATCATATTGTGCCTAGTCACAGTGAGTGCACTGGGTACTACAGAACCACTCATGCATCCCCTGATTATTGCGTACTTCCATAAATGTTTGTAAATCAAGCTCTGTTCGTAGTGTCAAGGCTAGCTAAGTAACACACAGACCTTGGCTTTGGACCCTTCGAGAACCTAATTTCAAAGATAGAGTACTTCAAATATGTACTCCCTTCTGTACTTTTTTACGTATTAATTCTATTTACTTCCTTATTTACTTCTTTATGTACTGCCGCTTTATAAGGACAATACTGTCCTTATGTATTCCCACTAAGAACTCGCTCATATACTATCCCTATGTACTTGTACCTTTATCAACTCTCTATGTACCCCTATGTATTACACAGCCTTCTTTATTGTCCCACTGCTAGGCACACAAGCTTCCATATCCGTATCATTTATTTGCATTCCACAAGTTTGTCATCCTCCGAGCCTTTTTCCCAAACTATGTTGGGGTCGGCTTCCAGTCCAGTACCAATGCTTTACAAGAAGCGACTGCCTATCTGACCTCCTCAATCCAGTTACCCGGGCATTCCGATACCCCTTGGTTAGACTGGTGTCAGACTTACTGGCTTCTGACTACCCGTAACGACTGTCAAGGATGTTCAATGACAGCCGGAACCTACAGTTTAACGTGCCATCCGAAACACAGTCATTGGTGTCTAAGATATACTTAGAAAGAAAAGTTGCATTGGTACTTGCCTGACCTGGAATCGAACCCGCGCCCTCATACTCGAGAGGTTGGTTCTTTGCCCATTAGGCCACCACGACCCACAAGACGATTCCACAAGTTTGTCAAGGTGTCAAAATAGGCTTAAAGCTAAGTACAATTGTGGACCTTGATAGGGCACAGTAGTACCTTGGTAGGTAACATTGGGCATTTAATGCCAGTATCCTCTCACACAGAGAAGGATATACCATTAATCTAAAAAAACAGCAGTCTTAACCACCAATACATAAGGCCCAAAATCCCCCAGCAACAGTTCGAATGCAGCGTAGAACATCGTCTCGGCGTGGGCTGCGTAGGAGGCGGGTCCGTCACGTGCGGCGTGGCGCTGGACCGCGGCGCGTACGTGCCGGGGGAGAGCATCGTGCTGACTGCGACCCTGCTCAATAACTCTAAGACTACTATTAAGGCTACGAGGGCTGCGCTTACTGAGGTATGTACATAATGGGATATCATTATGCATTTGAACTATATTATGTCCTGAGCAGCTGGCTGGTCTCCAATCGCTAGTCATTATATTATCACATTCTGCTGCTAGGGCTTTGAAGGGCTACGAAACCTGCCTAGTCAAAAAAAGATAATGCATAAACATTTATTTATTTATTTATTTATTTATTTATTTTTCCTCTCTTACAACTATCCTTACAGATTAAATCTAATTCGATAGTGTAACTTAATTCTATATATACATAATATAACTACTGGAAAACAATTCCACTTAATAATCTAATTCTATGTTTTATAACTAATAATAAATACTGTGGTTCTTTCAAACTCGCTCAGTGAGCAACAAAATAGGTCAATTTCATTTGCTATGAGGTTCATGGTGCGGAGTGCGCGCGTCAGCGGTGCCTCTCCGAGCAAGTTAGTGCGCCCCCGCGGCACGGCCAGCAGCGGCGGCCGGCGCCGTCGCCACACGTATCTGTCCGGGACGCACACGCCCACTTGCTCCAGAATATCGGGGTTGTGTATTACACCTCTTAGCACTTTGACTAAATACGATATGAGTGCCAGTTCCCTCCTGACTCTCAGCTCGTTATATCCTACCATTCCCAGTATAAACAAAGTGGGATACATTAAGGGATAGAACGGGTATACCCCGTAATACCTCATATAAAGATACCTAATAAACTTGTTTTGCACTCTCTCCAACATAATACTATATTTAGTTTCATGTGGAGACCAGATGACTGCGTTACATTCTAAGTGACTTCTGACTAGAGCGTTGTATAATGCTATTATAACCTTAATATTAGTAAAATTATGTACCATCCTAAGAGTAAAACCTAAATTCCTAAATGCCTTTTTACAACAATTCACTATGTGATCACGAAACACTAACCCCGAGTTAAGGCGAACCCCTAAGTCCCTGACCTCTGTGACTCTAGGCATCGGTGTTCCGTCCACCTTATAATCACAGAGGACAGGTTTGCGCGACCGAGAGAAACTAATAGTCTGACACTTCGACACATTGAATTTTAAAAGGTTCTGCTTACTCCAGTTCACTACTCTGTCGATATCCTCCTGAAGCACTTCACAGTCCTGTTCGTCGGTAATAGCTAGGGACAGTTTAAGATCGTCAGCAAACAGTAGACATTTTGCCTTTATAACTATCTTTGGTAAGTCATTAATCATTAGTATGAAAGCTAAAGGTCCAAGATTACTGCCCTGACTAACTCCAGATCTTGTAAAATAAGGTTGTGATGTACGCCCCGCATAATCAACATATTGCTGCCTATCTCTCATGTAGCTGGCAAAAAAAGTTAGTAAATGTGGTGTAAAACCAACGGCCGCTAACTTTGTTAAAAGCACGTCGTTGTCCACCAAATCAAACGCTTTTTTAAAATCGAAGTAAGCGGCATCGACTTGCCCCCCACTGTCTACTATCGGTACCACATGAGCCATGTGGCTAAGGAGATTGCTGGTGGTACTCCTTTTAAGTCGAAACCCGTGCTGTGCTTCCGACAGTTGCGCACTTACCTGCTCGTGTATTGCTTTGTGTATGGCAGACTCGAATACCTTGGCTACAGTTGATAGCACAGCCACCGGCCTGTATCCCTCCACCTGCGACTTCAAACTTCCTTTTGGTACCGGAACAACCCGAGTTAATTTCCATATTTCAGGAAATACCGCTTGCTTCAGACTTATTGATACAAGTAGGTTTGTATAACAAAAACAAAACATGTACAGGCCCGCCGCTAGCTGTTTGTTCGCCCGCGTGCAAAACCGATTATGCCGCCCTACGACTACGTATTATTGTCAAAAAATATATAAGGGGCGGTCCAGACCCACCCGCCCATTCATATCTATTTTACTTGTCCAACGGAAAAAAATATGTACATGCACCGCTCTGATTGCAGAAAACGCACTTCCTTTTGGATACATAAATATTGCAATAGGTACATAACATATATTACACATAACTTTTTATTTACTTGAAATGCTCAAGTCTTAGAGTAACCTAAGAAGTCCTGGGTTAGCCCATAAGCAGACTAAGCAATTGCTTAGGGCATGAATGCAGTGCAATCATTCATTACCCAAGTGGCCCCTATGTATTGAAAGATTGTGATTAATGGGTAGGTACCAACATAATGTATATCAAAGTACTTAGAACAGATTATGGGTAACTTAAACTAACGAACTTAAATATCTATAGCAATGTTTAATTTCAGTAAAATATGTTATTAATGGTTTTTGGTGGGTTTCCCGTTGAAAAAGTCAACGCATGAGACATAATTTATGTGTAAGGAAGCGCGAGCGAAGCGAGCGCGAAATTTATTTAGTCATAGGACACAAAACAAATAAAAACCACTGTAAATTAACAAAGCAAAGTCAGAAAGTAAGATATACACAGAAATGAAGTGCAAATGTACATGAAGCCGCGAGCGAAGCGAGCGCGATTTTTTCCTTAGAGTTTTCATGAAGTAAACATACCACAAAAAGCGAAAGTGAACAAAAAGCTATAAGGGACGTGCGCGAAAAATGATTTTTCGGAATTGAATGCCAACAACAATTAAACAAAGATAAATTGCGATGAGTGCCGGTTTTAACTCAACCAGCTCCCTGGGCGAGATTTCTACGGCGCCCTCCAACTGCAATTCAAACCCATACGAAAAATAGAGACGTATGTAGATACCGATTGCGCGAGCGAAGCGAGCGCGAATATTTTTTTTATAGTACACAAGTCGGAGCAAAAATTACGTAAAATGTAGCCCAATCGTACATAAGTTATTGCTGGTTGGTGAATGCAAAACAACTAGAATATGTCTTCCGATTGCGCGAGCGGAGCGAGCGCGAAATTTTTTGTAATATTTTATAACTCAAAACAAAAATTACTTAAAATTTTACCCGTACATAACTCTTTGTTGACGATGGCGCCTATGTATTAAAATTTTGGGACTTAAAGTAGTACCGTAAATAAGAAAGTTCATATGGAAACTAGAAGTTACTTTCTTATTAATTAAAGAACTTAAAAACGACGCTCCCTTTTTGCTAAGGTAGACTAAAAAAATCTTGAAAAATAAAAACAACTGTAAAGTGAAGCAAGCCCGAAAATTTTTGTGTTTTGGATCACTAAAAGTCCTAAACATATATAATAAAAAGCGACTGTGAAGTGAAGAAGCCGCGAGCGAAGGGAGCGCGATTTTTTTTGAGTATTGGGACATTAAAAGTAGCTATATGTGATAAAAAACCGAAGTGTAAAGCAAGGAAACCGCGAGCGAAGCGAGCGCGAAAATTTTTGAGTTTTGGGACATAAAAGTAGTGTTTCTTCGAGAATTTCTCAAATTTAACGCGGAATTAAACACAAATTCGCCTTGGGCGCCCCTGAGCCCGCGGCGCCCGGGTTATTCACACACGCTGCACCATAGGTTAAGATGGCCCTGATGCTATCCATTCATTTGGATACAGTTCTTGTAAGTTGCAATCTTCGATGAAATTTAAAACAAAAATAGGAGTAACATTCTGATCAAGGATTGGTTGGGGGCGCCTGCGGCGCCCCTTATATCCGGCGCCCTGGGCCGTCGCCCAACCGCGCCCTACCCTAAAACCGCTACTGACTGCGATATCTGACATGGAGGCGCGAGCGCAGCTAGCGCGAATTTTTTTGGGGATGCTAAGGATGAACCCGTCAAAATTGATAGGGGACGACCAAAGCGAGGGCGGTTTTTCTGAAATTTTATTGCTAATCTACTCATCTATTTTTAGTAAAAATATTTTTATTACGTAATTCATCATCCTCCGAGCCTTTTCCCAATCACGTTGGGGTCGGCTTCCAGTCTAACCGGATTCAGCTGAGTACCAGTGCTTTACAAGAAGCGACTGCCTATCTGACCTCCTCAACCCAGTAACCCAGGCAACCCGATACCCCTTGGTTAGACTGGTGTCAGACTTTCTGGCTTCTGACTACCCGTAACGACTGCCAAGGATGTTCACTGACAGCCGGGACCTACAGTTTAACGTGCCATCCGAAACACAGTCAATGGTGTCTAAGATATATTTAGAAAGTACATACAAACTTAGAAAAGTTGCATTGGTACTTGCCTGACCTGGGATCGACCCCGCGCCCTCATACTTGAGGTTGGTCCTTTACCCACTAGGCCACCACGACTTAACAGCTTTTTTATTACGTAATTATGGTTTAATTTTGCCGTATGGGTTAATTTTGCCGCCCCCTAAATAGTGCCGCCCAGGGCATTTGCCCCAATGCTCTCTCCCCCCACGCTTCGCCAATTGTTGATCTTAAATCGTTTTTAATAATTTTTAATTTTGAAAATGATCAACAAATGTAACTGAAACCGACAGTGTAAGTAATATTCTTAGCGCTATTGCTGTGTTCGGAAATATTGAAATCAAATAATTGGTAAAAAGATATTGTATTTTTTAATAGTACGTGATAGGTCGCTCGATTTGCCGCCCCCTAGGACGTGCCGCCCGCGTGCGGTGCACGCGCTGCACGCCCGCTTACGGCGGGCCTGAACATGTAATGCAAACTAGCACATAAGACTGGGTGTGCGTTCGCGCAGCGGAATGTTGTTGAATTTAAAGATTTTAATTATGCAGATAATTAGTGTAACACGTCCTATAATTGTGTATGGTAAATAAAAATTTGTGTATGCAGCCATTGTGGAGAAATTCACCAAAAACAGATTCCGCTGGGCGAACGTTGGCGAACGTTGTCCTGGCGGAACTTTTTTTAATCCATAGACATTAGATGAAAAGAGATGTGTCCGAAAATTAGTGTGTATTTGTGTATAATTGATTATGTATGAATGAAATCAGTGCATGCATACAGTTGCGTACACAAGCGTTAGGAAAAAATAAAACAATTGCATATCTTGAATGAAAAATATTTTTTTAATAATAATGCCACTATCTACGACATTTTAGTTAAAATACGTAACATTTATTAACGTTATTTTTAATCACGTAGTCAAGTAATTTATGTAAGTAATAATAATAAAAACCTCGATAATAAAAGTACCTGTTGCCCTCTTGTTGCTTACCTGTTGCCCTCTTGTTGCTTTTCAGTGACTGATTCCCGGGGGCCCAGTAAGTGAGTTGGCGAGTCTCCACCTGCCATTTTTACGTGTATTTATTACATTGTTATCGGCAGGTGCCATAGTTCCCGTAGTTTCCCCATTCCTAGTCCACTAGCATCCCATCACAATAGCCCAAGTAGTTTTCATCCATAGTTAGCAATAGTTTAGCACAGAACCGAGGATTGTCCTTGGGTACATTTCTATAGTGTATACAGGGATAATCGTCGGTTTTGTGTCATCATTTCATTAAAGTTGTCTCAAAAGGGCTTCAGCGTGTTGGCTTCGGCCCCACGTTCGCCTCCCAAAAATCCGGGACTCTGTAGTCCCGAGGTCAAAAAGAGACATACATTTATAAAAACCTCGATAATAATAATAATAATACGCCCCGCAGGACATCTGAGGCGGATGACGGGGAGTAGCGACCCCGCGGGGCTATATATCCGAGTGCTCCAGGGAGAGTATACTGTCCCCCATCTCCGGCTTGCCGGAGTGAAGCATGACGGGGGATAGGTCTCCCGCCTCTTGGCTTGCCTTCATCGGCCGGTCAGAGTGGAGTCGCTAGAGCAATGCTCGGAGGGTAGGTGCCTCGTGGTAAGTGGCGAGTGGGCCGGTGATGCTGGAACCACAGGGAGCGCGTGATCTGCGTTTAAAGTCCGCCGAGGTATCCTCACCCTTCTCAGCCGCTCATGTCCCTGTTGCCCTCTTGTTGCTTTTCAGTGACTGATTCCCGGGTATTATTAAAAAAATATTTTTCAATCAAGATATGCAATTGTTTTATTTTTTCCTAACGCTTGTGTTCTCAACTGTACCAAATTAATAAATACTAACCTACCAAGTTAAGAACGTTGCTTAGACAATGGCACGGCCGCTTTTTTGTAGCTATCCGAACTTGGTCGGATTATGTAGGGTTTCGATGCTCCGTCAGTATTATAATTGTCTTTCTTTAATTACTGAATTTAATGACATGAAATTTTGCAAGTGAATAGTTGAATGATTAAACTAATTATTGGCATACATTTTACCATGCAATTCCTTTAGAACGTCGTGATATTCGACTGCTATGTAAACAGTGATCTGTTCATGGTAAAATATCCTATAACTTTTTAATTACTAACGGAACATCATTGATACTTGGCAACATGTTGGAGACACTTAAAAGGTTTGTGTAAACGTGAAAATCTAGACCCCAAACTGCATACTTTAAGAACTAAGACCTAATAAGTGTATTTTACGTTTATATTTTTATCTTTTAAACCCTACGACTTTTTCTAAATATTTTTTTTAAACAAATATAAACAAATTCAAAACAACGTATGTAAAAATCTACAGCTCTCTATGTAAGCGCTTTATATGAAAACTAGCTAATGGCCAAACGTTCGCGTAGCGGAAACTTGAATTTCTCCGAAGTTTATGCATGCACTGATTTCATTCATACATAATCAATTATACACAAATACACACTAATTTTCGGACACATCTCTTTTCATCTAATGTCTATGGATTAAAAAAAGTTCCGCCAGGACAACGTTCGCCAACGTTCGCCCAGCGGAATCTGTTTTTGGTGAATTTCTCCACAATGGCTGCATACACAAATTTTTATTTACCATACACAATTATAGGACGTGTTACACTAATTATCTGCATAATTAAAATCTTTAAATTCAACAACATTCCGCTGCGCGAACGCACACTAAGACTGGACTTTCACGTTTTTCGACGAAGCAAATCATGATGCATCGGTATTTCCGTTTTTTCGCTTTTTATTACCTAACGTTTTTGCGGTGCATAATATCGACGGAATTATAATTTGAAGTCACGATCACGACCTATCGGTCAAAGGCCTTGTTCAATAAGATTTTTTTGTTCGCTCACGATAAATGAACTTTTTTGTTATTTGCTCATCATTCTAATGATGATAATGTCGAATTCGAAGTTTTTTATCCGTCTAGCCAATAGTACCTAGGTACTCAATATTTATGCACATGGCTTTTGGATAGTGAGAAATGGATAGCTCGCCGTCCATACGCTATCTATGCCATGTTCACGTTCTATGCCAGTCTCATAACCCGTCAGCATAGTAAGGACGGACTTTTCGAAAGATTTATTTTGATCCTCGAACACAGAAGTCCTAAAAAGAAATAGTTTGTAAATTTTTTAGGACTCAGCTGTTCTGTGGGGAGGGGGAAGCCATCCAAAACGAAAAACCCCATTAATATAAAATTTCCGTGTCACCTTTCATATAGGTAGTCAAGCTTGATCAGGCTCTTATCCCATTGGCGTCTTACGAGCGTTCACGCTTCTACAAAGCAGCACAAACGTACCGACAATGTCGAGAGTTTCCAATGGAGTAGGAGCCTAATATTGCCCATAATTGCAGACGATCCAATACTCAGCGCACGGCAAGGTGGCGGCTAAGGAGGTGCGCGAGCTAGCGTCGCTGACGCACGGCAAGACGCGGCCCGGCGGCGCCGACACGTGGCGCCACGAGCTGCTGTACGTGCCGCCGCTGCCGCCCACCAACCTGCGCGGCTGCCATCTTATATCTGTGCACTATGATGTCTTTGTGAGTATTGCAACCTATTCGTAGATAAAGATATCCCGTAGAGTGTGTAGAAGTGTGCCAAATCGCGCAGTGTTCAACTTGACGCCAATAAAAATCTTAGTAGAAAATAGTGAGTTGCTTTTCTCAACCACCAACAAATTAAACCAGCTTCAAAATTTGTGTATTAACCAACTTAAACCCATCCACTGCTAAATAAAAAACCCGTAAACCCGTCAACTGGTGGATTGTTCGGGAAAATATTACACTTGCGCATACGCATAAACGCGTTGCAGTGAGGAAATCAGTACATATACAGATACCTACTTAGCTAGCCACTTAGTTATGTAGATCTATTCTCGAAACGACTTTTACAACGAAAAGCAATCTGTATAAAAATAACTTTATTTTTACAGTTCATAATCGAGCCTAAAAGCTTAGAAAAGGAGGTGAAGCTGCAACTACCGATCCTGATAGGCACATACCCGTTCCGCGAGGAGACGGAGGAACCACAGCCACCCACACACTACCCCAGCACATTGCCTATCTTCCGCGCCTGGCTGCACGACAAGCCTGCAAACTGACACACAAATACATAATAAAAAATATATATATGCACGCAAAGTCTTAACATTTGTATGAGTAGCAGGAATTCGTTCTTTTCTTTTTGTCTTTGTTGAAGGTGAACGAACGACTTTTTTGTAGGTAGTAAAGTCAAGTGTGTAAACAATATGAAGCTCAAATCTCGTAAAAAAAATAGTATATCAAACTTGTGTATTAAAGTCGTGATTGTAGTTTCGAAATCTAAATATAGAATCTCAGTACTATATTGCAATAAAATATTGGGATTACGCCCTCTTTGGAAACGTCGGGGTATGTACGTCCCACGAAAATACGACAAACTATATACCTATTTTAGTAGGTGCATAATAAGAACATGAAAACACGACATTTATATCGGACATTCCTTATTTTTAAGAAGAGTTAGTTTTTATATAGTTGAGCTAGATTTTATATGTATCAGTTTCGAATATGCGAGAATATGTTATAGTAGGCAACGAAATGTTTATAGTACTTAATTAAGACTGTTATTATGAAGTACTTACGTAAAAAAATATTGCAAAAGGAATTGATTTTTAACTAATAACACTAAAGGAAACACTTATACAAAATTATACACTGCCGTAATTGTAAGATAAATTAATATTATTATAACTGATTATTTAACAGTCATTTTATTGTTATTTTTCAGAAAGTACTTGTACTGTTGTATGTACTCTATTATGAAATTATAATTTTCTTCGAAATTTTATGAGCCAGTTTAAAACGCATTTGAATCTAATATTTTAATCTCTAGTGCCATTTTAATGTTTGACTTAAAAATTCGGTATATAAAGTTTTTTAAAACGTTGATTATTTAGGGGAGAAAATATGATTATATTAAACGATATTTTCTGGAAAATGTAGAAATTTATAATTGTTTGATATTTAAATTATAAAAATATTGTGTAAACAAAGAAAACTTTAGATACCGAAAGTGGAATCTGTGTGAAGTATTAATTCCTATTATTTAGAAGTTTGGTAACGAATGTATACTAATGGAAATGTATATAACTAACCTGTGATATACCGGTCCGTCCATTTAATTTAGTTGTAAGCAATTTAATTATTATAAATATTTACCTATTATTTATTGGTTTTATTTCGACACCTCCTGAACTCATGGCACGTAACTTGGTTACGGAAAAAAATATTTCAGATTATGTTTAAATACCAATTGAAGATCCTTGTGCTTTCTTAGTTAGTTATGAAAGATAACAATTGAGTTTGATTACAACTGAAATTAGGAGTTAATATACTTCAATGTTGTGAAGGGTTCTCGGTTCTTTAAAAAAAAAACATGCTGCTCTTCCCGTCGTTGCTGCATTTGCCCGTCTATGGTATTTAGGCGAAATGAAAACCATATAATATACTTGAAATCGTGTATTTGCATAACACTGCACTGAATGAGGCGTGTTCTTCAGTTGTTCAGCCATTGTTCCCAATAATTACAAGCGTTCATACCGAGCCTCTGTACGATGTCTTTTTATACTCCGCGGACAAATATTACATTATTCACAAATATATTACTACACGCATCCATATACAATATCACATTTCCAACTCCGACTCCAGTTGATCAGTTACATTCTTAACATAATCCGTGAGGCAGCTTCGCCAATACATCGAGACTTAAAAAGTTACAAAATTAAACAGCGCAAGTTCTTATAAAATAAGTTTTGTGTGATATTAGAACAGTCTGGTTGTACAGCTAGAGGGTACTTTAACCAACGTCACAAAAGATAGATGTGAATATCCAATTGGATACGAAAACGGACTATACAGTAAAGTTCTCTCACAATTACTTTCGTACAAACCGTCACTTGGAACTCAATGTCGACTACGCCCTTAACGCTATCACAACTCTTTTCTGTCGCAATTGGATCTTGATGGATACGAAACATATTGTGTATCTTCTTGAAATAACCGTCAATAATAGCTAAATATGTATTCATAAAAATCTTTCAGAACATCATCTGTAAACATTGACCGCCTGCCGTTGCACAATTTACAACAGAGCACAGAAAAGGCTAATGACAAAATACGGGTAATAATTTAGATTTCTATCTATTTTACAACTTTTATACAAGGAATTTTAGACATAGAATAGTAACTAAAGGTATTCTATATATTGCTGTGGACGTGGTCGATTACATTATGTGCATGATTCTTACATAATCCGAGAGACATCGAATAAGGCGATTTACACTAGATTCTCGCGCGCACTGTATGTACATAGTCAGGTTGGGCGCCAAAATATCATAGACAAAGAAGTTGGACGAGTTTGCAGACCACAACCTTCACATAAAGCGAACTCCAGACTACTCGCGAAGTTGCCCGAATACGAGAGTGTGGAAGGAAAGACGAGCGGAGAAAGGTATGTAGGTAGGTCAGGCGCCTTCTTCTGGGTCAAATAACGTAATTTTCTGTTTAAAAAAAAATTAGCTGGTCCCAAAGAAGCTGTATCAGGGCGGAGCCAGTTACGTTCCTCGACCCCAGAAAACCTGCATTTTGGAGAAGCTAGGTTTTTAGATTTTCTGTTATGACATCTCCGCTCGTCATTTTGTTCCCTATGGGAGGGATACTCGGGCCTCGCTATATTCCTTCATAATTAACTGTGATAAACATTTCCGAGAAACTTCGCGAACAGTACGGAGGACGCTCAATAATTTTGAATGTTAATTTTCGGTCGATATTGTGTATATGTTCGGTCGTTAGGCCGCGTTTGTACGATGGCGCGTGCAGTCCGTCGTACAGAGTCGTGTTCGCGCCACTTCACGAGCGGAAGGCCCAAGAAGCTTATACGTGTGACTGGAGACTTATGTATAGAAGACTTCGGTGTTTTTAAATGATGTTGACAGGTATTATTTTGATGCAAAAAAGAAAATTAAAGGGGCCGCTGACTTTTTTGTTCTGTTGAAATTCTGTTGTTCTGCTCTGTTGAAATATTGATCTCCTAATTTTATCGGCTGAGAATCGTTAAACAGTTTTGTTTTTTTTTTATGTATTTAGCTTTAATGACATTTAGAAGGTAAATACCTAACGGTAGCCAGCCGCCTTTAAAATAGTATTACACAATAATCTGTCAACATTTTTAAAAGCATTTGCATCTTTCAATTAGCGGATAAACACTTTTAAATATCAGTTTTCACTCAACAAAAAACTGTAAAAAAATCTGGCACTAGTTAATTGTCAAATTTCATTCACGATCATCACACTTTCAACCAGCAGCGAAAACTCATACTTAAAAGTATTATTCCGCCATTACAGCACAAATAACTTTGCCACTCTGAAATTGGGTACTCGTTGTCAGACCTCTTATTCACGGCACATTTGTTACAGTGACCCATATCACACGGTTAGTGTTTTGTCACTACTCCGTACATATGGTAAAATGTAGATTTTCACGATATTAATGGTAAGTTTCACTGGTTACTGACAAAGTCTCTGATAGCCTATTAGGAATTTATTTGACACATAAACTATAACTTTTATAAGCAGCCTTTATCTGGTAGGTAGAACTACCAGATACCTAACTAACGTTTTATCGGTAACCAGCGAATTCGTACCTCAATCGTGTGGTGAACAAGAGCCCCACACTACACAACTTCAAATCAGTAAAGTGACTCAACTACAGTAGTTAACCCTCCAGCCACACCCACAGTTCCGTGTGCACTACGCCATCTTGTTGGCGAGCGCGAGGTGCAGGCACGACAGCTGCGCCGTCCACTTGTCCAGCGCGGAGTAGCGCGCGGCACCACGGGCGCCGGACTGCAGCTCCAGCACTGAGTTTACCTGGTCGATGCGACCGCTGATAGTGCTGGGGATATAAATAATAATTTAATTAAGTTCTAGGTTTCAACAGCAACTTCGTTTGACTCTGAGGTGCGACTCGCATTTGGATAAAAATGCTTATAATCGTTTCCACGGCACTTGCTAACTCCATGTTAAATGTCATCTCAATTGATTCAGCAGATTTAGCGTAACAACTTATTTTCATTCATCACCGAATTTATCAAAGACAAGCTTTCCCCACCGGTTTCCCTGCCTCCCATGAGTATAAATCTTGTGTATAATCAACATTATTTCAAAGTTTTGTTCAGCCGCTTTGCGCGTGAAGATACTTCTTTATTGCACATAAAACATAATCTCAAACTTACGATGTATTTAGGGAATCAAGCACTTAATAACTATATGGTAAATTAATCTATAACATAGAATAAATAGAAACATCTACTCACTTATCTAAAATACACGTGACCAATAAATTCTCGACTTCTTTCTCATCGATATTCAGTTCTTTAGATATAAACGGTATATGAATCCTAGTGTAAGGTCCGATCAGCTTAATAAGCACTTGGGTCCTGATGTTACGAAGCAAGTCCTCTATATGTTCTCTTATGAAGGGATCGTCCATTATATTGTTCCTGTTGTGCTTGAGAATAGACTCGAACTCGTTAATATCGTTGTTTTGGTAAGCCATTACGAGGTTTGTCATGGCTAGGATTTCTGGGTCGTTCTTGTAAGGCTTCGCTTCTTGAGAGTCGAAGGGATTGATGCCTGATTTCATGAGCCTGGAAGTAACAAAATATTATGGTAACAGGATGTGCACATGGGATACATAGCAGGATTATTTGCAAAGCAGATTGTTCATTACTAAATTTATGTGTATTTGTATGGTTGAGTCGTGGTGGGCAAAGAAACACCCTCTCAAGTATGAGCACAGGCATGAGTGTGTGGGTTAGATTCGAAAAGGCTTTAGAGATGATGATGATTTTTACATGGTAAAATATTTGTCAGTCACACACTTTTGTTTTGAAATATAATTTTTATGCTACTTTTTCAATAATACTATGTTATTTTATGTGTTTCCTTATAACCAGATACTCACATATTAGCTAATACGAGATATTTCAAGCAGGTCGTCCGCCTCGGGCTGCCGGACTCGTCGTAATTCTTGAACGCCTCGAAGAAGTCCGTGTGAGCCTTCTCGAACTCACCTTCGCGCAAGTGCATTTTGCCGCCACATTCTGTACAAAACAAAGATGGTTGCAATTTTATTTTAGATGTTAGCTGCTCTCCTACTGTGGTGACAGACTCTTACTGACTTAAACCCATCATGTTCCTTCCTAAGCCCTTAATGTACCAAGATCGCGGTAAATCTTTTGAAAAATTCGGTACCCCGACGTTCCTTTTGTTCCAACCTTTGTTCGTGAAAACATGCTAGCTGTGGACTTACGTTGACGCGTACTTTTATGTTTACAAAAAAAAAGTGCGCGGATAATTTTATTACGGTAGGATCTAATGAGTATAATGAGTGTTTAGATTAGCAATATTTTAGAGAAAATTCTATGAAACACTCTAGAAAAATCTGAAGCATCATGGAAGAACGTATGGAAAGACATACAATGGTATCCCTTCTTGCTTATTGATGCAAAGACACAGTACAAACTATGAGATAGTTTGAACACTAGAAGGGCTGGACTGAGAGACTTTGAGATAAAATCTTGTATGGAAATAGGGCATAATGTATACAGGGAAGTGGGACCAGAAGTACTTTGTATACATGTTTATGCAATACTTTTCGCGGATCACAGCGGGCGATCTCAGTAATATTAGTTACCTCTAATAACACCCATAATAAGCGGATGTGGTATAGCAGACTTGATGTGCAGCGACTGTTCGTACAACGCCTTGAGCTTCTTGTTGTTCTTCTGAGCGGTGTACATCTGGATCTCTAGCGCGTATATCTCCAGCAGCTGAGTGCCTTTCTTCAAGTCGTCCTCGCCTTCGTCAGTCTATAGTGAGAAATACGTCGTGTATATTTTAGCAAAACATTTTTATAAGGACATTTTGCAATTTTTTTTCTGCTGTGAACATTTAATGAATTTGTCTGTAATACTTTTGGAAATAAGACCTAGTGGTGATCTTTGTAGGTAAGCAAAAAAATATTGATCCTCAACGCTATTGTCAATTGATTTTCACGTTACCTTGCTGTAAACTGTAAGAATGTAAAACACATGGATACTTCGTCATCCCCCTTTCAATTTTTACAAGGGTTTACTGTACCTTGCAAATCTGACATCTGCTTGATAGACCTTTTCATTATTTTAAATTTATAAACTCAGATACACAGGTCCTCGTCTACTTACCTCGTCCACCACACAGCACTATCCAAATTTAAACAAGCAATATTGTCATGTCACCATTGTACAGTGACCATGTCTCACTGACCTTCTATTTAGACTTCACTCAAAGTTCTTGGCTTACCTTGAGGCACTGATCCTATATTAAACAAAGAGTATGCATTTATACCATGTTATTGATCTCACCTGACAGCTCTGATGCAGTTGCTTGAGGATCTTAGCCAGTTTATTGAAGTCGCCCCTATCGTAGTACAGTTTGCCCAACTTCGTGTTAGTCTTGAACCATAGCCTGTCGTTCTTAGCGTCCTTGAGAGCTTCTAGAGTGGTCTCATAGAAGTCTTGTAACAATTCCATCTGTAGCGAACACTGTTTTATACATAATTTATACTAATAAACATACCATACTGAATGCTAGCCTACCATACTAAAACTAGCTTATTATGGTACTGATTTGTGAGTTTGAAATTATTTGTCAAGCTGTTTTTTTGTAATAGATGATTATGGAAGACTAGGACTAGCCGTTTTTCCATGGTTTTACCCACGACCAACTGCCCATACAGTTATAAAATATAGCCTATGTTACTCAGGAAGAGAGTAGTTTTCCAGCTGTGAAAGAAAATTCTGCAAATTGGTGCAGTATATAGTTCAGAAGCCTTTAAGGTGTAAACAAATAAAAAATTTGTTTCCTCGTTATTATATTAGTATAGATTTATAGGTGTTGGCACAAAGTTGAGAGAAAAATCTGGTAGACATCAAATAACAATGATGCCCCAAGATATATCCTTAGTATAAGAAATTCCTTTTACCACATGCCAAATCTACTGTTTATTGCCCCACTTGGAGACAGAACACAAAAATTTGCATTGTTTTTTTTTTTCAATTAATCTGTTTCATAATTTGTATGTAAACAAAGCCACCCAAAAAACAAATATTTTATTGGCTTGGAGGCATGGTGGAAAGTTGCCAACAAGAAATGTATGTATCCGGATTGATCCAGATAATAGCAAAACTTACATTTCTAGAAGTAGAGATGTAGTCTAGGATGGAGTTGATGGACTTCTCCGAGTGGTTCCTCGTGACAGCACTCTTGATGTACGTCAGCAGCTGCTTGTACCTGGACATCATTTCTGTAAAGTTGCCCTGCAAAAGAATAAATAGTTATTGTTAGGTGGTGGTACAGAAAAATCTAACAGACAGATATGTGTTGAGAGTTTTGAAGAGCTCTTCCCCGCAAAAACACATAAAAACTGGAGAAAACTGGCTGTGTGTGAAATGTTCTGATTTATCAACCTAATTTGCACAAAGATTTCTAGATGGAGTTAGAATGTTTTTATGCTCATTTGCATCAAAACCCTTTCTCATATTCATAACTGATTAACCAACAAAATGAGCTGTGACCTTGCTATACCAAAATATATCAAGAACAAAAAATATAAATAATACAATACACATATTAATAAGTAAACACTCACCAATTTAAAATTAATCTTTATCATCTGTTTGAGAGCTTTAAAGCCCCATTCTCCCTTGTCCCCTCCCTCCAGCTCGAGGACTTTTTGAAAACTAAGCAGAGCAGCCTGGGGCTCATCTTCCTTCAGCGCCTTGCTGTTGTAGTACTGATTCTCTAGATCAACATCTGGCTCCGAATTACTATCTTCTGAGTATTCCTGGATAGACACACATATTTAAATTTATCACGTACAGGCAAGCTGTTTACCTAGTTGGACTGAATCTGTCATGTTTGCGACTGCAAGATATCGTAATATACTGATTTTCGTGCAAGGTTCACTGAGAAATTTTGTCAAGGCGAACCTCGTGGATGATTAATGCGATAGATGCCATTAAGCCGAACTCTACCAAGCCGGCATTAGGACTTGTTAACAAACTCCGATCACAACAAAAGCAAGATAAAAGCTATGTATTTTGGATAAAATCGCTAAAACGTCATACTACACACAATAACATTGCCAAATTGATAGTATTAGTATAAATTACATACCAATCCATAATCTTCCTCCTCCTCGCACATATAATCATCGTCGTTATCCGACATATTTGCTAAACTTTCCTATTTTATTTATTTTACAATTTTATTTCACAAATTACAAAAGCGTATTTTTTAGGCTATTAATTTCCCGAATGACATGACACTTGACATTATTAAAAATGTGACACATCAGTTCACATCACAGTCACAGATATACACACGAGCAATCGAAGCTCGACTCCCGACTCGTTCGATTCAAACAAAAAGACATAACGCACAATTTATTTATTAAATATTTCTGAGCTGTCGATCGTAGCTTCAGTAAGCAAGAATTTTAGCCAAACATGAATTCATGTCGATCTCACTAAAACAACATCCACGGACCATGGCGTAGTCATGGCCCATTAAAAACTAAAAATTCAGGCAGTCTTCAAAATAAGTCTCATCTTTATCTCCTTATCTACCGTGCTCAAGGCTACGGACTCAACTCTTGGATCGGGCTATTGCGGTCCAGCGGCTATTGCGGAAAAACACGCTAAAGAGAAAGTACTCTTAGTAGGGACCCTGTTAAGATTGCAGGCAAATCTTACTGTGCCCATGAGATGACTACTAATTAATATTTCCACCTTACACTATACATCATGGAAATGGACTTAAATATGGATGGAAATTTAAAACATTTATATTTGATAATTTCAGGCGTACTATCGTATAACACAAGAAGATACATAGCGCACATAGGGGAAGTAGATAGGTGTAGTGCTAGGAATTCACGGGGGATTACATACATAATTACATAAGGAATTGAAAAAGGGGCCACAGGGGGAGTAAATTAGGGATTACATGGGAAGAGTAAATGAGACATTTCCTTACATACTTCCCGATGAAAGGGGGAGAGCATAGATTGCCTACATAAGAGTATGTAGAGGGAACCAATAGAAGGTTTTATAGCGGGAGTACATAGGGAAAGTAAATAAGTGAGTATGTAGGGAGGGATAGTACATGTACAAAAACACATCTTTATTTTGTAGTATTTTATTGTTCTGTTAGAGACCCAATCAAAATATGATTTTGCCCTCAGTCTTCACTTACAATATTCCGTACCTACTTTATCCATGAGACACTAAAGTTCAATGAGGTTTGCGTAAAACCTGGACATTATCTCTCGTCATCTGAGTCTCTTTAAAACTTTAAAAAAAAAGCGCTGCTAAGCCAAAACTACCCCTATGCATTTTAGATATACTGCGTACATTTTAGATATATGTGGTACTGCACCCTATTTATATTGTAGAATTTATCTTTTGTTATTCCTAACCAGCAGTTATATACCAGAATATTATATTATCATCTATATCTTCAATGTTCTCAAAATCAATGGTGAAACTGGATAATTTACTAACGCATATTCTGCAGTTAACACAGGTGATATGTGTAGGTCTACACGATTATCCATTGTGACAAATCCTGTAGATAATTAACTGAAATCAGTAAACTCTCTGAGAGTGACTGAGCGTATACCTACTTTCGGTTTGGGCTACGCGTATTCGAGCGCTATCCGGTTTCCTACAAAATAATAAAATAAACTGCGTAGCCAACTTAGGAAAACTATGAAAAAACATTAAGTTTTCGTACAGCCTCGAAAATATCTGGGAGCTCTTTCGAAGGCCTTTCCCAAAGTATTATTCATATTCGAATACACTGCTATTTTATCTGACATCTTCAACCGACTAAGTTAGGTAAGACTGATTATCAGACTTTCTGGCTTCTCACTACTAATGAAAATCAAATGCCACTGGAACCCACTTTAACCCTAGAAGCCTAATCTACGCCTGCGAGACGTACACGTATTTGCGCGCACGTGAAATGGCTGTCTGAATCGCAATGTTTTCCATCTATATTCTTTTCCTCCTCTTTCCTGCCTTATGATAATTTCTTTGTCTTTGAAGGCAACGTTGACAGTTGACCTAGTTTTGGATTGGTTGAAAATATCACCAATAGAAAACCGTTTTAAATAATCAGCCTGGGCGGGAAATAAAATTGACCATTTTTCTATATATTTTGGTATGGGAAGTTATTTTGTCTTTATTTCAAGTCAAAATTGATAGTACGTAAATGCTATTTGCAAGAAGCTTAGCATTCAAATTCACGTGAAAATTAATAGTAACCGTATCAAATGAAATACCGCTCTTTTCTATTTGCTCTATTCTGAGTGGTCAATGAACTTGTAAACAAAGTGTCGTTCCGAATCGCGCTAATGAATGATACATTGCTTTATTCAGTTAAATTCTCAAATTTGTTTTGTCATAAAACATAATTGCATCACGGTCAAAACTGTTTATTTTGGACAGAAAAGCTACTGTTTATATTTTGATTTGTTAAATCAATATAAAGAAAAAGTTAGTTACGTAATTTAATTTATTGTGATAGGTTAAAATTACGTCAATTGATTGTAACGTGTACTTCGGAACCCATCTGTTCGATCATTAATATTGGAGGGAAATTCAATGAAGTAAAAAAGCGGGCAATCTCTATTCGTGTTGCATTCGACATTTGCAGCCGCGAACTTGCTCGACTTAACTTGATCGCTTGAAAAATTTGTGTTTTTGGTGAAGTTGGAATTATAAATATAATACATAAAAATGCCTCCAGTTTTTAATAAAGAAAACCTGCACAATGAATTTGGAAAGAGCGTGCATTTGAAGGTTAGTTTTCCTGTTCATATACTACGCAAGCTGTACTTATAGCTGTGATTGTGACGTTAATTCATCAGGAATCTTATTTCTTGTTTTGTTTTCTGACAGTCTCCGGTAAAAAACAATGTTTTGGCCGAACGCAGTGAAAATTTGAGTGGAGAAAGCATGGATGTAGAAGGGAAGAATATGGAGGTGGTCGAGTTTGACCCACAAAAGGAGCCCCTTCTGCGAGACAACCCTCGCCGCTTTGTAATATTCCCAATACAGTATCCTGATATCTGGGAAATGTACAAGAAGGCAGAGGCTTCGTTCTGGACCGTTGAGGAAGTCGATCTATCCAAGGTTTGTTTACATCTTAGGTTTAATTATAACTCCAATAATAATGCATTTTCTATTTGACATGCATGATATATGATAACCTCAACGTTGTTTACATTCATCATTAAATACCACCTTGGGAAAATTACCTTAGGAATCTATATAGTCATCCCAGGGCTTAAGCCTGACAAGTCGCAACTTGTTCGCCTCCCACGAACTAAAGTAGTAACAGTAATAAGAAATATGACGCAATTTCACAGCATTACTTTTTGTAGTAATAGCACTTTCAACATAACTATACTAATGTAGTACATTATAAATAGAGTTCATTAAACTGCAACATTGTTGAATTTCTGCAATGCTTAATTGACAACATGGTATATAATAATAATAATATTTGTACTCAGCCATCATATTTTCATGTTTTGTTCAGGACATGTCAGACTGGGAGAATCTCAAGGACAGTGAGAGACACTTCATCAAACATGTGCTGGCTTTCTTTGCTGCGTCTGATGGCATTGTTAATGAGAACTTAGTGGAACGCTTCTCTCAAGAGGTGCAAGTGACTGAAGCCAGATGCTTCTATGGATTCCAGATTGCTATGGAGAATGTTCACTCTGAGATGTACTCTTTGCTCATTGACACATACATTAGAGACCCTAAGGAGAGGTAAGCTATCTTACTTATTTAGTAGCATACTTATCTTGCTGTTCAGTTGACCATAGCATTAAAGCAATCTATAAATAGATATAATTCTAGCTACCTACTCAACATTGTTTACACAGTAGGTACTTATAAAAACTATGACTCATGGTATTACAAAAGCTTCCATTGTATCTACAATGACTATTTCCTTGTACAGAGACTTCCTGTTCAATGCTATTGAAACCCTGCCCTGTGTGAAGAAGAAGGCTGACTGGGCCCTCCAGTGGATTGCCAGCAAGTCAGCCACATTTGCTGAGCGTATCATTGCCTTTGCTGCAGTTGAGGGCATATTCTTCTCTGGCAGTTTTGCATCAATCTTTTGGATGAAGAAGCGCGGATTGATGCCTGGATTGACATTCAGCAATGAGCTGATTTCTAGAGATGAGGTTTGTATATTTACAGGAAAATTAGAATCATTATTATAGGTTTGGTCCACACTAAAAATACAATTGTTATAAATAATTTTTCCACATGTAGGTCAACCATCTTCATTAAATTAAATAATATTTCCATGACAAGTATGTCATGGTATCTCGCAAAATAATTAAAAGGGGGAATTTGCTGAAGTTTATCTATCATTCACTAATAAGGGTTATCTGTAGTATCAAAGAGTCACGTAAAGCTTATCTTGGGACATAACAGTCTGCACATAGTGATGTTATTGATAACATTTGCACATAAGTTCAATTTACCTTTGCTTATCAGGTTTTAGTTAAAATTAGCTTTCTTATCTTTATAGTTATTTGTTTAATGGTGTTTCATTCCATCAAAACAAGAGCATGTGTAACTTGTATGAAAAAGATAGCCCAGTAATCTAATAAAGCCTAGAGAAACATGTCCAATTAGGAACATATGCTTTTACAATGAACAAGCTCTCACTGAGTCTAAGCTAACAGCTAGTTGATTGATGATATGCTTGTATAATCTGTTAATATGTAAAACCAGCAGCATTACATACAGGAAATGTACAAAATCGATGTAAAGTAAAATACCCCTTACCATAAAACTTAACTCTTATGTTGAAATATCTATCCATTTGAAGAAAACAATAGCTTATTAACGTATGTATATGTTTGTGCAGGGCCTACACACAGACTTCGCGTGCCTGATGTACAAGCACGTGGTACAGAAGCCGAGCAAGGATCGCGTGCTGCACATCATCAAGGATGCCGTGGTCATCGAGCAGGAATTCCTGACAGACGCCCTGCCTGTCAGGCTGCTTGGCATGAACTGCGAGCTCATGTCTGACTACATTGAGTTCGTCGCCGATAGACTGCTTGTTGAACTTATTGGCGAAAAGGTAACATTCCAAATCCTCTATATTTTCATTTTTTCCTTAGTACCTAACTTGTATATACAGTAGAATCCGGATATAACGACCTTCAAGGGACCGACGATATTATGTCGTACTAACCGGACGACGCACAAAACGGACGGATTATTTCTTAAGTACATTACTTAACTTGTACATACATACATAACTTACGAATACATATTATTATCTTCTTCTTCTTATATATAAAAATGAATTGATGTTCGTTAGTCTCACTAAAACTCCGGAATGGCTGGACCGATTTGGCTTATTTTGGTTTTAGAATGTTTGTAGAGGTCCAGGGAAGGTTTAAACGATACGAACGCGGGGCGGGGGTGCGAGTGCGTAGGTAAACAAAACATTGCGCGTGTGTCGTTTTAACCGGACGTATTATAATAAATATTGGTCGCTATAAGCAGTTGGTCGCTTAAACCGGAGTCGCACTAAACGGTTATATTGTCTTAGTACCTATATACGAAACCTAACTTGAGTAAAGATTATCGTCGCTAAAACCGATTAGTTGTTATAAGCGAAGTCGTTATATATGAATTCTACTGTATATAAATTGTAAAAAAAACATCCCACATCATTAGATTATATCCTGTTTTATTTAGCAAAATAATGTTGACCGGACTGCCTTATCGCTATCAGTCATTTCTAACGGCTTATTTGGACAATCAGGTCATTCAGATATGGGCTACAATGTAGCCGCTACATGTTTTTCAATGAATATGAATTTGATATGACCTAAACTGTACTTGTTTTTAATCTTACTGTATTTGTTTGTCAACAGCACTACAACACCAAGAATCCATTTGACTTCATGAATCTTATATCTTTGGAGGGTAAGACCAACTTCTTTGAGAAGAAAGTTAGCGAGTACCAGAAGTGGGGAGTTATGGCCAACCAGATGGACAATGTATTCACACTTGACGCTGAATTTTAGACTGATTATACTGACTACAATATCTAAATAACGCAATAGTCTCAGTGACAGTATTATTGATTCCAATCAAATGTTATATTAAGTGGAGAATGTTTGCAGGAACAAATGCCTTATACTGGTCCCAGTAGATCATTATACAAATCCCAGTAACATTATTTGTAATGAAAATTATTCTAAGTGTGACGATTGTGAATAAGGGTTTGACGATTAATTGTGCATGACGAGGGTTTCCTTATAATTAAGTATGCAATCTCTCAAATTGCTATTTTTGTACCTTAATGCAAATAGATATAATGACTAGATTAATTTCTTAAACATTAATATATTTTATAGGAAAATGGAATCATTTCAAGATGATTTATTCTGTGATAGATAATAATAATAATGAGCGCATTTACTTCGAATTTATGGTAAAATGCTTTTGTGCTTTATGTATTTTAAGTGTGTTGAATAATGTATTTTTTTCTAATAAAAAATCTTAACTTCAATACATAATGCGTATTCCTCGTTCCGTATCCTTTCTTTCGTCTTTCTGCACCACCACTGGTGTAGTACTTCGTTCTCGCCAAATGCAAGGCGTTTACAACTACTTTGGAACTCTCTTCTCAGGAAAGGTAGATTGGATAAAAAAAAAATACAAATAACGAATCACATTATTTTTATTAGGTATGTAAAATTATTATTACACTGATTTCATTGAGTTATACAAAAACTCTACTGAATTGAATACCGGTACCTATCATTTAAATATTGCAAGTGGTTAACATTTCCGTAGAGTTCTTGAATGACCGCAACAAATGAAAGTCGCATTAATTTTAATATAATTCTGCATCCTGGTGTTTAAACAGAACACAGCACACATACATATAATAATCGTTTAGTCATTGGAAATATGTGGAGATCGATAAATTAAATTGCGCATTGAATGTGACTTTGCCTTGACGTGCACATTGCATAGTGGCTCTTCATTACAAGCGCGGATCCAGCCCTCAAAAAAGGTTGTGGTCACAGCTAAATAGTAGCAGCAGTATAAAGTTGCGCAAGCGCAGCGAGCGCGAAATTTTTAAGTTTTGTGCCACAAACATACCTAAGGAAATGATAGAAAAAGTACTGTGAAATTAAGAAGCTGTGAGCGTAACGAGCGCAAAATTTTGGAGTCTTGGGACACGAAATCAGCCAAACAAGTAAAAAAGCAGGCAGTGTTAAGTGAAAAAAGCGCGAGCGCAGCGAGCGCGAAATTTTTTGAGTTTTCTAACAAAACAGGGCCCCGATTCTCCTAAGTTAATAATGTCAAAATCTAATAGAAATCGAATCGCAATATGATCCCAATAGCAGTTTTAACCATATCGGGCATTCTGCTACTAATAAAAGACCAATTGTATTCGATTGACATTTGATTGGTGTGCGATTGGTCTGCTATTTTGGTGATTTTGGTCTATACGGTAGTTTGCTCTACAATCATATTGCAATAGTTAATAATTTGCAGACAAAATGATTCATTATTACGATCTGTCGAATGACAGAAAAGGATAAATCGTTTATTTCAAAGAAAAAATAGCGGAATGCCACTTACGTTTCAATCGTAATCGAGTCGGGATTGGATCGCAGTCGAACGTAAATCAAATGTTTTTAAGTAAAATTAGGAGAATCGTGCCCCTGTACCAAAACAACAAAAAATGTAAAATAGTGATTATTGTAAATAATAATTTATTATAATAGACAGCTGCGTTGCTGGGAAGTTTGTTTTGTTCTTCACCGCTTCTTCTTAACCAGAAAGCGCTGAAAGAGGGCGTTATGGGGATGCTATCCTTTTCTACTTTCAATTTTAACTTAATCTAACGTTTTCGACATTGGACTTAAACCACCGCAAAGTGAAGAAGCGGCGAGCGTAGCGAGTGTGAATTTTTGTGTGTTTTGGGACACAAAAGTACCTGCCTCAAAAACTAAAGCTGTTAGAAAAAAAATATGGTGACCTCGAATTAGTAAACAGCAGTCATAAAATTAAATGCAACAAAAAAAAGTCTTATTTTGTTTCCTTGTGTTATCATCAGCCTATCGATTTCAAAAAACCGTACTAGTGTGATGTCACAAGTCTAATAAGGTTGTGGGCATGCCCATCGTGCCCACAACGGTGGATCCGCCCCTGCTTCATTATACGTAACCTCGATAGAAATAAATGCTATAACAATAAGTCTTATTTGCCTCTAATAAAATAAAACAATGGTGCAAGATGTAATGTTAAAATCCTGAAGGTTGTTTGAAAACTACAATTACAAAAAAAAGATTGTGTAACTACGGAAACGCGTTGACTTATGTGAAATATTCAAACTATACCCGACCATATCTCAATCATTCACAGCAAATAGAACTAGCATCCTCTTACTTTATTTGTGTAACTATGTATTGTATACGTATAGTATGACCATAATACCTTGGCATAAGACCTTGTGTGCGCAGTAGAGAAAATATTGCGAACAAATGTGACCTAACATATACATATCGAGCAATATTCTCGTGAATTTAGGAAATGTAGATGGACTCATGAACTTCGTCTACCACAATGGCCAAGACACACTGGTCGTACTACAGATACATGATGCTTAGCGCGTGGCCTTGTCGTGTGCGAGGCGGCGCAGCAGGCGGTGCCCCGACAGGAAGGTGAGCGCGCCCAGCGGCAGCAGGTAGCGCATCGTGTCGAACATCGACAGCTGCAGCCATAGCACGCCGTACAGGCCGAGGGAAGCTGTGGGAGGGGGGACATTAGTATATGTATTGCTAATGGAATTTATTTAAAAAAAAGTGACGAGTTGATGGCGTAATAATGTAGGTTTCATTTTCAACAGTTGAATTTGACTGCGCATATGATTTTAGGTTTAGTTTATGTGTAGAATATTCATAGCAGCAAAAAATCTACCAGACTCGTGATTTTTGGGCGGTAGCGCTCGTAAAAACGACGTTTATCTTCTAGTTTGGAGAGCACTTAATCTTAGGCAGGAGTGTGATTACTAGGGTTCCTCAAAAATATAAAATGAACCTACGGTGAAGTCATAAAAGCTGTCTTCAAGCACATATTATACATACCTCCCAAAGCGACATGGAAGACCAGCGCACTGGGCGTGAGAGGGAAGTTCCTCATGTTGAGGCCGAGCCGCGCCCACAGCAGCAGCAGCAGCAGCAGCGGCGCGGCGCAGGCGGCCGCGAACACGTCCGACACCAGCCGCGGCGGCCGCGCCTCGGGCGAGCGGAAGATGTGCGCGATCTCGGGCAGCAGGCCGCGGTACGTGGCCGGCGCTGACGTTACTGGGGCACCTGGCACACAGGTAAATAATGGTGTGACGATATTTATTTGTAGTGTCAAAAACCACTTAAATAAATCAAATGAAATATCATTTATTCAAAATTGAGAAAATATTGCGAACAAAATGTGACCTACCAAACTACATATCGAACAATTTTCTCACGAATTTTAGGAAATCTAGATGGACTCATGAACTTTTTTCATTAGCTGCAAAACAGCACTTTTTGACCGTCCAAAAAATTACAAAATACAGCTCCCAAATGCCCACCCTTCATCACTTCCTATGTTAGCAGTAGAATATGGCTTTTGTAAAGTAAAATACAATAAAAAACCATATACATTGCTACTTCTTTCATCTTTATTACATAGAATAGTAAATTCTAAATGAACAATTTATTAGTCCAAAAGCATGTATATTAGACTATGCCGGCTGGCTGCATACATTAGGCTGATATAACATGATGATGGTACAATAACTCACCAACAGCATTAGCGTCCTTGCCGAAGTTGAAGAGCACCTCTCCGATGTGCCACGCGATGGGGTTGGACACGGCGCTGTCGCCCAGGTACATCGTCAGCGAGTAGCCGCCCGACACGAAGTTCAGGTGCTTGGCGATGCCGCCCACGTTCTGAACGTAAAATAAAAAAATAAATATGTACTAATATATTGCTGCAATAGTAATTTCCTAAATAACAAACTATGACTAGTAGAGGAGTAACCGTATAGCTAGAAACAATAACTCTTATAAAACACGTTTCTACCATCTTCTGCCCATCTGCTTCAATCTTCCTTTAGCTGTCTTTGTACCAATATCAACGGTAACATGTACATATCATTCAAACCAAAATCTATGTTACCAATACAAAATTACTCACAAGTTCGACTTTGTAAGCCTTAGCATTATCAGGCTCTGCCACGAAGATGGTCTCGTGGTCTCCTGAAGCGGTGGCGACTCGTACGAACGCTTGCTGTACCAACACTGCCTTGTTGTATTTGTCGCGCACGCTGAATTTTAGCGTTACCCTAAGTAAAAAATAACTTCTTGTAATATGCATATTATTTAAACAAAAGTAGAGCAGTGCGGAGTTTGTTTACTTCTAACAAAAACACATAAGAAGTGGTGGGAGAGCCTTTTGGAGGCTTTCTTTTGTTTTTGATGATCGAAAATTACTGATTTATAAATCTAATTTGAATATATAAATCTAATTTGAATAAACAATTTTTGAGAATGAGTACCACAAAAGTAACGTACATAAATGTGAAAGCATATGTGTAAACAGGTATATAGTTGAGAATCTTTACATATCTATGGACAGGGATCCATATAAAGACCAAAATATAAAGATTTAGGGTCAGGTAATGTGATAAAATAAATTATGATACAATATTCTTTGCTAATTACTTACTTCTGCAAATGATCAGCCTGGAGCTTCTCAGTCAGCTTATTAGGATAAGCCACAGTCGTCAACTTAGGGCTCGTAGTTCCATCCACATCGCCGATACCAACTTCCACACTGGTCACTTGGATCTCACCCAAAACTGCTACATTCACATTAGCTGTCTTTGTTCCAGCGCTTAACGCTATCTTGTACAAGCCATATTGAGCCTTAATCTTGCTAAGGTTAAGGACGAAAGTCGTTGGTTCGTTAGCTTTCTGTGTTAGGGGTTGTTTAGATAGGACAACGACGTCATCAGCTAGGCGAGTGCCAGATTGAGCGACCACTTCTTCGGGCTTCAGGAACTTGACGGGACGACCAATGAGGTCGGAGATTGAGAACTCGATGGTATCTGAGTCGGAGGTGATGTACTTCTTGCCTTTGATTGCGATGCTGATGGGCGATGGCTGTGGAGCACAAATAATATTTAGCTGGATAGTTTCAGACTTTAATTATTGTTTGATAGGCAAAGCATTCATTCAGGAGCTTATATGTTGCTTGTATATGAAAAACAGCCAATTGTCTCGTGAGCTGTTTTTCCAAGCCTTTTTAATTACATTATGGCTTCTTCAGCATACACAAGGTATGGAAATGTAATCTAAATACATTTAATAACAACATTTAATATTTTTAGCCATCACAATCATTTTTGTTACTGGGTACATGGATTTTTTTTATACTTCTGCCTATGTATTAATATATTTATCCTTACCACATCGTCAGCGAGAGCGGTGGCGGCTTCGATTAACAAGGAGGCACCCTTAGGTGTGTTAACTGATCTCCTGGACAGCAGGTACTCGGCGAACTTGTACCTCTGCTCCTCAGTCAGGGGAGATGGCTTCTTCAGGTTTTTGTAAGTCCTGTTAAAATAATGATGATGATTTAATGATTAATTTTTCTAAAAGTGACAATTGCGGCTACAAGCATTTCTGAACATTATACCATATATAATACAAAGAAATATAATAAGATAGTTTCAGGCATGTAGAAGGACAACTGTATTGATATGTATAATTGTAACAAAGCTTTACTGAAAGATACAATAGTTTTAGCATGTGACAATTTATTTAGTTAGAAATACAAGTATGCACTGTATTAAAACACGTTAACACTTTACATGGACTTAATTGCATGCCTTTGTCTGTTCAAAAAGTATGTTATAGTTATTTTTATAGGGAACAAATATAATGACCACCATAAAATGCTTTGATACCCTAAGTTTTGCAACCAGAAATATCTACTGAACACCAGAAAAATAAAGTCTTAAAATGTAACAGTACCAGCTATTTTAGTCACGACTTCACTTTAAATTGTATTCGACCACCAAATTTAGTAAATGATCACCAACTCTTGATGACCAAATTAATGTATTATTTTTGCCTAAATAAGTCACTGTGATTGCCATAAAATGTAGGCTTATTACCAAATAAAGTATTATGATGCCATATTAAGTTATGTGTCCGGCTTGCAATGCATGCGTGAGTGTCAGTATGACGAGTGACAGGGGAAAATGGAAGAAAATGACATATTGCGCCGACGCCAAGTAAAATTGGGAACAGGGCAGGAGAAAGAAGAAGAAGAATGTGTTTCTCAATACACTCTTATCGCACTGTTTAGAGGCATGCAATAGACAATTTTCCACGCTAGTGCAGGAAAAGGGTCCCCATATTGTTATTACATTTATTTTATCAGGCCGAACTTATTTTTTTGGAGTCAGTTTACTTAAACAGGATAGCAAGATGTAAAAACTTTTTTGATGATCATTTACTACTTTTGGTGATCATTTACTACTTTTGGGATAACAATGATTTTTTTGGACTCATTTTGCTTAAATAGGATAGCAGAATTTAAAAACTTTGGTTATAATCTTACTTTAAAATGGTGGTTTAATTTTGGTGATCATTAACTATTTTTGGCTTACGCATGATTTATTTTGGAGTAATTTCACTTAAATAGGATAGCAAAGTGTTAAAACTTTGGTGATAGTTTTACATTAAAATGCGAGTTTCATTTTGGTGATCATTTACTATTTTTGTCTGCTGTTTGTTACTATATCTGGTGATCAGTTAAACATAAACATAAACATCCTTGGCAGTCGTTACGGGTAGTCAGAAGCCAGTAAGTCTGACACCAGTCTAACCAAGGGGTATCGGGTTGCCCGGGTAACTGGGTTGAGGAGGTCAGATAGGCAGTTGCTTCTTGTAAAGCACTGGTACTCAGCTGAATCCGGTTAGACTGGAAGCCGACCCCAACATAGTTTGGGAAAAAGGCTCGGAGGATGAGGATGAGTTAAACATAAGCCATTTTCATATAACTGACCTTTGAATACTACCAAGCAGGTTAGCAGTGACGGGCAGGCCTCCCTCAAAGTGCAGTGCTTTGGAGTCGCTCTCGTCAGCCGCCAGCAGCACGCCCTCAGCGTGGGACGCCGTCCACGCGCCGCAGCCCATGTGCTCGCATAGCGCGAACACGTAGCCATAGCTGGGGGTAGTAGCATGTTATGTATTTTGAGATATGATTTTTCAATGACGTTGGATTGAATTTGGTTTTGGGTTTTTTATAGTAAGTGTATTTACAATGTAAATGTAAAGAGTAGCTGACATTGCTAATTGGGTAGGCTGGTCTTGGACATTCCTGGCTTATTTACAACATTCTATAAACCACAAGGAAAAAATTACATAGTTTTAGTGCAGTATAGCGCTGCAAGATATTGCTAGGTCATAAAAATGTTTTTATTACCTATTAAAGGTAGTTGCAGAATTTTAAAGTGTGTATTGACATTGAATATTTGTCACTTTCATCAGTCTCTATCTTACACTAAATAATGCCTGACAAGAAGTTTTCACTTTACAAAGAGATATTTTCAAAGTAAGTAAAAGGCTTACTTAGCTGGAGAATCATCCTTCTTCAACAATTGAATAAGGTTCTTCAAGGCATCTTCCTTATCATATACTGAGCCTTTACCAAAAGCCCTCAGAGTATACACAGCATGGTAGATATCAGGTATGGTGGCATCCTTCTTCTCCAACAGCTGGGTGGCTGGGTTGATGACGTCCGGTTTCAAAGAGTTCTGGCAGTTGGAGATGGCCGCTGCGTTGGCCAATTGGAACACTTGCTCAATGTTCTTGGTATCATATTTGATGGTTTTGAGATTCTGTAATGTTTGTTTATGATGTTTTTAGTTATATCAAAAAAGGTTCTCAGTTTGAGCTGAATGTTTGTGAGTGATTATCTTACATTTTGTTGCGGTTTTCAGTGTAGTATTTGTCAGATTGAGATATTGTTATTAAAGATTTTTAAGTGATGCTGTTTGCAGTACCCATTCATATGTTAATGTAAATATTATAAAACATACAGACTGTATTCACAATTGGCATTGTAAAGCACAATTTTACATAACAATGTTTGAAAAACATCTAATCTTAGTTTGAATCTAAAATATAATGTACTTACCTCACAAATGTTAGGAATATCAGCGTTTAACTCTGCCAGCCCTTTAATAGAGTAATACAGAGCAGTGATATCTTTGCTCTTCACATTTTCCTGAAGTATATTCTGCAGTCTTTTGATGTCTATGGTGCCTTGCAGAGTGTTCCCATTGCTTAGTGCTAGTGTACTTAGTAATAACAAGAATAGGCCTGAAAATGAAATAAAATGTTTAGTGAGGCTATTACAGTCGTGTTTTACGATTTAATTATGGTAAATGCTGATAACATTTCTGATGTGCGAATGCTTTGTTTACATGGATTAATAAATTAAAATTATTATATTGAATATTGATATATTTTTTTTATTCATATTTTATTACTGCACTAATCTAATTGGATTGAAGGCAGACAGAATAAATAACCTTTACAGCGCTCTGAAAGGCCGGCGACGCCTGAATAAGAATGACGTGTCCCTATGTTTTAATACAAACAAAAACATTTGGAACCAATCTCAAGCTATAAAAAGTTCAAAAATATAGTCAAAATATTATTCCAAGTAATAAATCTCCAAAGATTCCTACAAATACCAGTAAAATACTGTTTTTGTTTGCCACGCTAATGTTAGTATTATTATATGATTAAGTGAAAACATACCATGAAAATACATTTCTATTATCTAATAAATCAGATTTCACTCTGATTATATATTCACACTTTTCTATTCTATTAAAAATTAGCAAAATTTATAGAAAATGCATCTATCGCCGGTTTTTGACAATTAGAACAGAAAGAAACACGTTTGACATAAAATGATCGACGTAGCACGGCCAGTGTTACTAGAGCACAATATTGAAAACGCAGTTTTATGACAGAGATAGCAATAATTACTCTCCGTGTGCAAGAGCTGGATAGAAGGCACGATAGGGCTGTATTTTGTTTCACAGAAAATCATTACGTTGAATTTGGTGATTTTTGTATACAAATTGAAAAATCCATAAATGTTAAAAATAAAAGTAGCATCATGAACTATAACAAAGTTTATTAAAAGGGTTTATTAGTTAGATTTTGATTTATATTTTCGATATGCTACTAATAATTTTAGTCTGAGTGTACGTCCCTATCTGTCAAAACCGTCCAATCAATGGCAGCTTGTCTGTCAAATTGTATTCTGCCTTCCATTTCCATTCCGAACTTAAATTTTAGGATTGCACTTCAATTGTTTTGATTAAACTAGCAAAATGGCAAGTGCAGTCGGCAAAATACCAGCTCTAGTTAGCAGTAAGTAGCAATTAATTTTATTCACGTAAATAATCATATCAGATGATCTGTTTCGCTCGCCTCTGACATTATGTAATTCTGGATATATCTTCAGATTGAAGGTTAGGTTTGCTATAATTAAGAATAACAATACTTTTTTTTCGATTCTGTTTCGTTGATAAATTGTTCATTAGACGTAAGAGTAGTACCAACCACCTAACTAACTGTCATCGATTTATGTTACTGAACTGTTAAATTAATTATAAATTAACTATTATGTTAATTTTCCAGCGGCAATCACCCTCGCCCGGCCCAAATTCAACATCTTCATGAAGTATGCTCGCGTTGAGCTTGCGCCTCCCAAGCTAAGCGAGATCCCACAGATCAAGGCTGGCATCGGCAAGCTGTTGACCAGCGCCAAGACCGGCGCATGGAAGAACCAGACCGTCAAGCAAGCGACCCTGAACGCCCTTGTTGGTGCTGAAGTCATTTTCTGGTTCTACATCGGAGAGTGCATCGGCAAACGCCACATTGTCGGTTATGATGTTTAAGTTCTTGTTGTAAGCGCTAACTCTGTAGATATTATGTTCAGCAAAATAAATTATTAAAATCAATTTGGTTTTTGTTTTATTTGTGGTTTATTGAAGAGTGGTTTAAATACCAGCTTAGATAGTTAGTAAATTCAATCTAGATTCATTTCTTTTTGGGTTATTAAAAATAATACAAAACAATTAATACCAACTACATTATATTACAAATCTTATAAAACTACAAAGGTGCACACTGCTCCATGAACCTGTAAGGGTTGCATGCACTGGTAAACTTCAGCTCTGTCTCCATCTCTGGGGGTCCTCGCAGCCATAGCCGGTCCCTGTAGTACTCGGCACAGGATAGGAACTCCTTATCACTGTATCTGCCTACCTCTATTGGCACAAATGGGTCTAGGTGTTCAAAGCCCTGAAAAATAATTTTATTTAATTATTTATTCTTTAGAAAAATAAATAATATAAAGTAAATTCTTGTAATTCACTTAATATCTATCAACGAAAATCAGATAAAATAAAAATTTAATTGTAAAAAATTCAAATCCTACTAATATTATAAACGCGAAAGTTTGTATGTATGGATGTTTGTTACTCTTTCACGCAAAAACTACTGAATGGATTTTAATGAAACTTTACAATAATATAGCTTATACATCAGAATAACACATAGGCTACAATTTGTAAACATATTGTTCGAAATACTAAACCTGCGCAGACGAAGTCGCGGGCACCAGCTAGTACTAATATAATTAGACAGGAGGCCATGTATTCCAGAATACAGAAAAACTTGGTTTAAATCTAGGTTTCACAATTTTTATTTCATGAACAGCATATATTTCTATAAATACCTTTTTGTACAGCAAATATCTTGGAAAGTGACTTTCTTGATTACCATCAGGAACTGCTAACTGGTCTGCAGACACAACAATAGCACCATTTGTCTGTTGGAAAAAAAATCTCAATTTAAAAATATTCTTAAAATTGTTTAAGAAAAAAGTTATAAACAAATTAATAAATGTTAGGCAGTAGACACCCAGTGGATGTTAAATATCGACAACCAAAATCAAAAGTCATTTATTAAAAGTATGCTGAAAATCAGCACTTTTCGAACATCAAATTTACAAAAGACAGCCCCCAAAATGCCCACCCTTTACCACTTCCTATGTGTTTTCTCAATACACATACACAGTTACATGCGATGAATCATAAGTCTGTATAAAAAAGAACACCTAAACTCACCCAGTCATTAGTAGTGAGTTTTAAAAAGGTTGTAGTAAGTGAGACCTCTTCAGGTGCGACCTTCCTCTTGGTGGGTGTGTTGAGCCGCGTCAATGGGTAGAAGAAACTGTTGAACCCATCAATTGCAACAAAGGTTTTGCATCTAAAAGATAGACAATAAAAATGACATTAAATGCAATGGTAGAAATAACTTTTTTAAATACTAGCAAAGACATAAAAAAGGGAGTCCTCTCTTTTAATAATAATAAAATTTCAAGACTGATTATGAATTGCAATAAAACAAGTTTGGATTGAAGAATATGATCTCAAAAAAAGGAGCTTCTAAAGAGAGACATTAATTTAAAGATTTCCTTTACATAATACTTACTGTTTGTTGTTGGACAGTATCTTAATCTCATCAATGAGTGCATCAATGACGTCACAGGCGTATTTCACGCGAGTAATGCCGTGTTCTACCAGTGCAGACAATGGAGAACCTTCTTCTGTCTTCTCACGCTTGCTCCATACATACTCTTTTGAGATTTTCAACTGTGAATAAAAAGATAAAATTTTATTAGCCAGTAGATATGTAAAAGTTAGTAGATGATCTATCATGATTCAGATTGCAGTGTGGAAATTAGGCAATGCTATTTATTCAACCCCAAAGTAAAAATTTTTCTCATTTTCTAGACATTGTATAAAGCCAAAAAGACTATACAGCTCTTGTTGTATTTATACTTACATCATTAGATTTGAGTAATGTCTGGTTCTGGCTTTTGAAGTGTATGAGCCAGGCGGCGGCGTCGATCGGCAAATCAACGAAACCTTCGCGCGTCGGCGAGTTGACCATCTCCTTGTGACGAGGTAGGCGCCTTAGCCATTCTGATACTGTAAGATAAAATAATTGTTTAGATGTTTCCTTAGTTCCAACAAATCATACCCATATTTTTTGTAGTAGATTAGTGTTAAAATTCTATTATAGGCAAGGATATAATGTGCCTAACTCAGCAGATGGAAGTATATGCCTGAGAACGTACTATTTCATATTTATGTTTATTTCAGTAATGAAATTGTACAGAATCTATTGTTAAATAATATATAATTATATATTAATAAGTAAGTTGCTTGAGCTTGTGTAATGGGTGTTAACACAACTGATAAACCTACTCTTATTGCCTCAAGTTTATGTAGATAAAATGATGGCCGATAATTGGCTACGGCAACTGTTCTCATGTAAGAAGATTATGTAGATAATGAATAACAATAAATAAATTAAATATTCTTACCCCATGGAACATGTACAATAAGAAAACCCTCTTCATGGGCATAGTGCAGAAGATGAGCCATAGTTATAGACTTGCCTGTGCCTTTCTCACCATCTGATATAATGCTAAGGATATTTATGTGTATGAAGGTAATAAAATTGTAAAAAAGGAAAAAAAAAACAGCCTTAGAATCAAGAAGCAATTTTTTTGATATACAAACAATACAAACTTGCATCTAATTAATTTAACTTTCGCTCAAGTTTCTATTAAAAAATTTCATAGGGCCTTACTATGTAAAGATTTGAAACTTCAAGATTTTTATCTAGTATGTTACACAAACATCCTGGATGGACGGCGTTGGGTCCACCAAAGACTCTGTAAGCATCTGCTGGTGGTCACTATAGCAATTAATAGTCTGATAGTAAACCTCCTTGGACCATTCAAGGCACAAAACAATGTAAGTTCAAAAGGATACACAGCACATATCTGATGGCAGGTTGGTTCATATCACTAGACCTTATACAGTTTATAAGGTCCAATGCTGGCTGGCGCACCATTATGGCTGTTTCTGTAAATGTCTTGGTCTGCTGCTTGAAACTTTTTGGAAGCCCGCCATGGCCGAAAAGTTGTTTGCATAGATCAGGATTCAATGTGTAAAATAAACCTTCTTGCTTCTCATTATGTTGTGCCTGCAGTAAATATAACGTAGTTTTAGTCATTAGTTGTAAATACTTAATAGCTTCTGCAGCAGTCTGAATTCTCATAATATCATTTTCAGTTTATTAAAGGTGGACTTACAGGTGAGAGCTCGGCAGTTCTAAAAGTAGCAGCTTGAGAATACCGCCGACACAAATGCCTCCAGCTACGTGATAGCATTTTGATAACGTTTGTTAAGTAAGAAATTTAATTTAATTAATACTTTTATGATTATAAAACGATCCACAACCAGTCACAACATAACCTAAAAATAATTCCTATTTCCTGCCTGTCAAAGTCAGATGTTAAGTCAGTGTCAAACTTACAGTTCGTTCAGAAATATCTTTATTTCTTATGAAAAGGCGGCTGAAACCTTTTAAAAATTATTTCTTATTGATATCAATGGTACCTATTTACCAAATGAAACATTTTATAATAGGATTAATAATTTTATATTTTTGCCCTTTACATTGATTTATTAGGATTTCTTTTGCATTCTTTTCTTCTTAAACAAACTTGTAGGCCTTGCTTGGCTTAACAAAACAGGTTTTGACTGTTTTTCCTTTTCAACAACATCTTTCACCACAATAGCTTCATTTTCTTCATCTTCACTTTCACTATCCTGACTATCAAACAGTACAATTTTCTGCTTTTTCACTTTTGGTTCAGCTACTGCTTCATACTTTGACTTTTTGAGGATGGATGTGGTCCCAAAGAGGTTGGAATGTGCTGCATAGACATCACTAGGTTTCTGTATACCTTTGGCAGGGTCATAAGGTTCATGCTGTGGTTCTACAGGACTATGCTTGAAAGTGAGCTCTAATGTTTCACTGTCATCCTCATCAATAAAGGAAACCCTTCTTTCAAGCTTATGTGGTTCTGGTATATCTGAGTCCTCTTCATCATCTTCTTCTTCTTCCACATCTTCATTTTCAATGATTTCTTCTAACCTGTAAACAACAGAGTCAATATTATTTAAGTATACACTGTATATTTCAATCACCCTCAACCAACTACTCTTACCTGTTCATTTCATCTTCCAGTTCATCAAGTTGTTCAAGTTCATCCAGCCTTGACATCAAATCATTTTCACTTTTAGTTTGTGCCCTCTCTCTATTCTTTAATTCAAATAGTCTTTCCTCTAATTCATTCTGTCTATCCATGATATGCTGTAGTATGTCACTTTTTGACGATTCTTCCGAAGTTTCACTTTCTTTAAAAGTAACCCTTTTGGCATTTATTTCTTTTTCACTCTTTTCAAGATTCGTTTTTTCATACTGTTCTTGTTGGTCTGTTTTGGAGAAGTTTTCATCTAAGATTAATGAATTGTCTTTATCTTGTTTAATTGTAGGTAAGTCTTGATTGTAATCTTCTGTATTTAGTTCATTTTCTAATTCTTCTTGCAGTTCCAGCTCTTCAAGTCTGTTCCATAATTCTTCGTCTGTTATATCTTCTGCTTCAGTCCTCTCTTCTTTACCTTTGTTTTGTATGTATTGTCGTACATTTTCTCTATGTTTCAACCGCCATGCTTTATCATCCTCTTCACTATAGTACTCAATAATTTCCTTCCCTTGATTTTCAAAAACATTTTTCTTTGTAAATGACATCTGATTTTCTAGATAGTCTTTTTCTTTCTGGAAGATGTCCAGTTTAGATTGAGCATCTGAAACAATATTCATGGCATTATACAAAAATAATACCCAATCCTAAATATTAAAGTCTATTTACCATAAATTACTATTAGAAACACGATAGATCTTGCTGTTGGCAACTACATGAAAATACCTTTGATTCTATGTTGTCGCAGCACTTCAGCTTGTTTCAGTGAACATTTGGTGAAGTAATCAGCCCCCAGAGCAACAGTTACTTCATTTGTATGTTTCAGCTCTCCCCTAAACAATATCCTGCTACCAATTGGAACTAAAATAGGAACCTTTAACTTGTCACTATATTCACTGAAATCTAAATTCTTCAAACTCTGTAAATAATTCTCCCAGAAACGAAAATTCCTTTCATTTTCGGCTGCGCTCTGAAAAATAAATGACAACAAATTAGAGTAAAAAAATAATTGAATTAAGCATCGGAACAGTTTCTTTTCCAATAACTAGCTAGTAGCAAGTTACCTTGTAGTAAACTTCGCTCAATATATCCATGATAATATTTAATTACGCTTATTTTTTGTTATCTTTTATCCGATTTTAAAACACATAACCTCTTCGCAATTCCGTCTTTGTTTGTATTTGACACTGACGTATAATTATCGTGCAGAAACCTATTCGATTTTACAATTTTATGCGTTGTACGGTTATGGAATTTATGAACGTGCTGATATTGCTCGGTTGTCCAACTTCTGTCAAAAACATACGGTCGATATTTGACCGACCAATCGATTTGCAGTTTTCATTACTGCAATGAATGTGAAAAAGTGCATTTATTGTGAATTGATGTGATTGTACAATATATTGGGTAAACATGGAGGAAAAGAAGTCTATTCTGCACGAGTTGTATGTATTTTCAGAATGGAAACCGGAGCCAGAATACATTGTAAGTGCTAACATATTTTTGTTTTTATAAACATTATCGCTCCCTGATATCTGAATAATTTTGGTAGCTTTTTGATGACATTCATGATACTCGAACTAAGTGCTGGATTGCTTTACACATTTTTAAACATTCAAAACAAAGTAAATTGTTAATGCGTACTTGTTTCAGCAAAAGTCAGACAGTATTCTGCCTGAGAATATATCAGCTCTTTGGAGATGGATGAACTTCTTGGGACCTAAAAAGAATCTGATTGACAACGTAACAGCGTAAGTACTACATTCCTACTAAATCACTACTGTATAATTAATCAATTCAGCAGCAAATACTGACTGAAATATTTTTATTTTGTTTAGGCACTTGGAAAAACAACAAAAATGGCACATAGCGCTAGGAGACGAGGGTAAAGTGATAGCAGTATTGACAGATAATATATTGGAGATCAGAACAAAACGATCAGAGTATGCTACGATTGCTGCTAGAACAACAGGTAATTACATAAAAGTGTTTGTATTTGTGACCTAATTTTTCTGTGAGCTTCTGTAGCTGGCTTTAATATGACTGTTGCATAGTCTTAGGGTGAAAACCTAGTTATATGACATAACTTTAAAAGTATGTGTTTAGCAACATAATCTTCCTATAAACACAATAATGAAACTTCCTATAATGACAATATAGTAAAACACACTCATCATACGTATCATCAAATATAAATAATAAAATCAAATCAAACAACAGAAAATCTAGTAAACAGTCATGTAGGCCTTACCCTTATCAATAAGAATTTAATTCAATCTCTCTAAGTCCGAAGAACCTCTTTTGTGATTGTTATTGAACCTCTTTAGATTGATGAGTTTTCTGCTTATGTTTCAGTGAGTCGTGATGCGTATCCTCAATGGAGAAAGCTGGTGTGGAGTCCAGATTGCTCATTTGTGGTACTGGCATATGGTAATGGTGTGGTCAGCTTCTTTGACCTGACTGCTTCCAGCCTATTCAACATTCCAATTGTAAGTTGAGGTGAATCAATAATTATGTAGTAAAACCAGTTGTTGTTTTTGTTAAAATCAGCCTTAAGAGCATTTACTTTGAGTTGAAAATTGCATGACAAAGAATTTAAAAGTTTCTTTTCTAACAAAATTAAACTCTTTTTACTATGCTAATATAGTTTTATTCTGTGTTCAGGATTGCTCAAGACCAGGTGGATTAGAATGCACAGACAACACTCATGCTGTTGCTGACATCATATTCATGCCTCTTAGAGTCAAAGACACAAAATGGTAAGACTTATCATTTTTAGAAGCATGCTATACAGGTTCATAGTGTCTGTTGTTGCAATTTTTAATTGATTACCTTTCTTATATGGAACTTTTATGGACCTTCTTTTAATGATAATGCATAGGAACTCAGTTGCATTGAGAAATCCTTTCTTTTTTTCAAACTTTATTTTATGTCCTTCATTGACTAGGAACTGGGAAGTCCTAGTAGTGACATACGACGGCAAGCTGCGCGGATTCCTAGTGTCCCAGACGGATGGCTGCAAGCTGCACCACTCGTTCCGTTTCCCGGGCGGCGTGGCGGCGCTCAAGTATTGCGAACCACATGCCACGCTGTATGTCGCGGGAGTACCGAGGGGATCTGCTAAGGTAAGTTATGGATTGTCCCCTGGATTGGATTAATACTTTTTTGCAATATAAAAATACCAGTACTTATAAGGACCTCTATTTTCACAATCTTGGCTATAGATACTAGGGGCCCTAGTCTAGGGCCTTTGAAAAATTAAAACATTTCATTTTCACCAACCACTTCAACTGCTAAAGCCTTTTAAATACATAACTGAAAAGTGAATTTCCAAAAATAATGCATATTAATAAATACCCAAAACCCAGTGTTGTTTTACAATAGGAGAAATCTGAGAGTAGAGAATACTACTTTGAATCTCAGTTGGGCAGTTTATATTGTCCAGCATTTTTTCCTCTGTTTCTTCTCGCCATAGTACCTAAGTATATAAGAACCTTCTCTACTCGCTAGGAGCCGACATCATCCCTAAGCGCCGGCATCACAGCATGGCGCATTCTGAACGAGGAGCCGTACTACAAGCTGTCCGTCGTGTCGGACGAGCTCGAGGCGCTCGCCACCGACCGCTTCAAGCTCTATGTGCCGTTCCGATACTCTAACCACTTGGTGAGTGAATGTACCTACTCTTACGATTCTAGTTAGTAGGCATCGCTAGTGTAACTTGTTTACGATAGAATGCTATATAAAGTCAGAATCAGCGGCTGGTTACTCGAGGATATCTGGATTCGAATCTTAATACAGTTTGGCGAACACCATCATTTAAACTGTGTACTAAGTTTCACTGATGTGATGATGATGGCAAGGAAGACATGTGGCTTGAAGATACTCTTAAAACCTCACCAAACATTCTTTTTAAGTGATATGTTTTTTTTTTTTATAATAAAAATACTATAAGCGATAGAAGACAAATTTTCTTTACGCAAATAAATTGAATAATTATTCTGTACAGCCAAGTATTTATTAAATATTCTTCGTTTTTCCATCTACCAGGCGTTCAAAGTCCAAATGGAGCTCTCCCCTGACGGGAGCAAGCTGGTATGCCTCCACTGCAACGGCGACGTCTCAGTCTGGCGTCTCCCACTCCTCAAACTGGTCTACCGTTGGCCTCTCAACACACAACCACACTTTGACTTGAGGAACCCACTAGCAGGGGATGAAAAACCAGGGAAGAAAGACTTGAGTGTGTTCTATCCAGGGGATATCAATTGGTGGAGTAATGAGGTTAGTGAAAATGAGACTTATTGCTACTGTGATAACGTTGCTTTTGCAATAGAATTTGTATGTGATATACTTATGACTTTTTATGACATGGTAATATAGGAGTGTGTTGTATGTTAATGAGGTATTTGTTTGCAGGAGATTATAGTGTCGAGATTCAGTGGAGCGGTTACGATATGCGATATAGAAACTATGGCCAATATTCTTGGAAAGAAGCCGGAATTCTTTCAGGGATCTCCTAAGGTACGCTTTACACATCCGTACCAATTTGATTAAATATGTACGTGCTCAATATTGTCACATCTGTTATTTGATTTGGCAATATATATTAAAGTCTTTTTTTTATAATAAATACTTTGTTTCCCAGATAACATGCGCCCACGCCGGTACATTCATGGTGTTAGAATGTGAGAGCAATGTGCTGCCTGCCAAGAAGTCACGCAGCGATGAAAGTGTAAGTTTTTGTAACCCATTCAATATTGAGACAAAAAGGCCTGCAAAACAATTTGAAATAATTCTAACCTATTTTTATATTTTTCTTAAAATGTTTTTTATATCTTAAACATTTTGTAATCTGGCGGCGTTTATTATTATAATTTTTGTTCCAGATGGAAGTAGTAAAAGTAGAATCGGACACGGAAGACACGATGCTGGAAGTGGCAAAAGAACTAATAAAGACCATATTATACGCGATAACGGACATCGAGACGTTCCAGCCGAAGCCGCGGCGCATCACTGTAGTGTCGCGAGTCTATCGTCTGTTGGGACTTAAGAGTACCACGCCTACTGAACTGTTCTCGCGCAAGGTGAGTAAAAAGATTTATTCAAAATAGGCTGGAAAACATAATTTTTCGAACATCTACGATTGAAGAAATGGGACTGCCTCCAAGCGCCTTCACTGACTATATTGTGTTTTTGCGGTGAAGAAGATGTGACGCAAGAAACTCATGATGACATTTGTCCTTACCTATACACTCCCTTGCATACCATGTTTATATACTCCTTCATGTACTGCTCCTGTGTACATCCTTATGTACTGGCTTTCTATATGCTAATGTACTCTCCCTATATGCTTCTTATTTGTTCCTCCTCTAAACTCCCTTATATACTTCCTTATGTCTTCACTTATGTGACTTATAGTCATAGGCACTCTATTTGGGGCAGAAGGCATCCACAATGCTCACTCCACATCCCTCCTATGCGGTCATCGTCGTCCGCCACGATTTTTAGGGCGACCACGTTTCCGCGTTCGTTAGAGATTCCAATCCTCCACACTCCTATAGTCGCTGCCTCTGCGGTCATCGTCCTCCGCAAGGATTTTTAAGGCGACCACGTTTCCGCGTTCGTTAGAGATTCCAATCTAGGTCTTGCCTCGGAATGCGTCTGGGGTTCCTTCGGAGAATGTGGCTGCAGCGTTCTCACAGATTTTGGATACGTTTTAGAAGTGGATAGTGATGATTAGATATCCTATTTATTAACTTTATTTAAAGGTTTTTCTATACATATTTTAGATCGAGAGCGGCAACTACAGCGAGGCGCTGGCGCTGGCCGACACGTTCGCGCTGGACAGCGACCTCGTGTACCAGCAGCAGTGGCGCAAGAACCCCGTCTCCACCGACGCTATACAGAAGTACTTGGTACGTATGTCTGTGTGTGACGTCACACATCGTGTAGCTACTACACAGCACTAACATTCTGGATAGGTACGAAGAATATTCATGTTCAACCAGACGACACACCATGTCTAGCTGTCTAGTAATGACAAGCCCGTGTCAAGCCGTATAGTTTTACTAACCTATGTATTCCCTTAGGTCCTCCCCCGATGATACCCTTCGGTGCTCTCCCCTCCAGTGGGTAGTACACCTACACTTATCTACCTGAATTTACATAATGTGGATATTAAGCCATATGTATATCGTCTAGTCTATTTAATCGTTAGAATTCCAAAAAAAGTTTCGTGTTGCAATTTTGATTGCCCGCCTTTGCATCCCTGATTGTGATGTTCATTCTTCTGTTTCCAGAGCAAAGTATCGAAGAAGATCTGGGCAGTTCACCAGTGTGTGGACAGGCTACCGGAGACATTACCCGCTGCTAAGGAACTGTTGCAATTTGGACTGGAATTAACTGACCAAACTATTCTAGATGGTAAGAATAACACGACCCTAACTTAAAGTATTTTACCCCAACAGGTTTTTTACACCAGTGGCACTATACCAGAGGTCCTTAGGACAGCCATTTGAAAAGACCTTCCATAACATTAATTATTTTTTATTCTTTCTAAAGTTTTCGAAATTGTTAAGGCTTTCAGCAGTAGGTAAGTATTGGGGGTCCCGGATCAAATGAGATCCGCGACCCCCCAATACTTACTCTATTCGAAAAGATGAATGCATTCAAGATTCTCTATTTGAAATGACGACTAGGTACATTGAGATCCGAGCCCTCTATATTATATATACTATATTCAAAACGATCCTCTTATTCAATCATCTCTATTTGAAATGATCTTTCTATTCAATAATCTCAATTCGAAATGATCTTTCTATTCAATAATCTCAATTCGAAATGATCTTTCTATTCAATAATCTCAATTCGAAATGATCTTTCTATTCAATAATCTCAATTCGAAATGATCTTTCTATTCAATAATCTCAATTCGAAATGATCTCTCTATTCAATAACATCTATTCATAATGGTACTTCTATTCATTATTCTACGTTCGCTTGCATTAATTACGCTTGCATTCAGAAACCTCTGCTTAAAAATCACTATTCGAAATGATACCGCCAGTCAAACACTAGGATAGATTGTTTACAAATCTTAAGCCATAAATGAAGGTTGAATTATTTTATATTGGCTGCCTAATGTCAGCCAGTCAGGTATAAATGCATACCTACGTGTGTACATGTTTCTTTATTATATTATGTCATTATGATATTATTCGATTACTTTAGTACACAGTACATATGTACTTTTATATGGAATGATGTATTGTAACTACAGTGTGGAATAAAGATTAATAATGTTCTTACATTAACATATGGTTAAATTGGTTTAGGTAAACTGGCTAGGTATACCCACTTATGTATTGTGATGCTATCTGACTTCACAGCAATGACTTTTAATGCAATGAGTAAAGTGAATGAGTATCTATATGATAAGAAATGAAACAAAATAATATAGAGATACAAAATTTTATTTACATTTTTTTATACATTTTACTTAGAATATCACGAGCACTTTTGTATACATCATCATTAAATATATTTTCGACAACATATTGGGCACACACACTGGCCTCACAGTTACATGATGCACTCTCTTGGAACTCCTCCACGTCATAAATTTGTAAGCGTATTATTTTAGACCTTCTACCCTTACAAGGTTTCTTGATAAATGAATATATAATATCATCACCTCGTCTTTTATTACCGCTGCTGCGAGGAGTATTTTCGAATTGGAATAGTTGAAACGGTGTGTTTCTTTCCGAATACTCGCTTACTACTCTTTGACGCATGGTTCTCTCAGGATCAGTTGGAGGCGGAGACAGTGGCGAGTATCCGGAGTTAGGGATGATAAGATCACCAGATTCCTGAAACAAAACATTATAATAACTTTTTGTAAGTTTATTGAACTTATTTAACTTTGTATTAATTACTTATATTAATTATTTTACTTACCGACATTATCAGACAGGAGTCTCACTTTGAATGTATTTTCAAGTGTTGCGTTCTGATTTATATATATTTTTTTTTTTTTGTCAATAAGGTTCATAATAAGAAGTTTTATTTTTGATACCTTTTTAGTAAAAGTATTTAAAGAATTTCAGCTCGTCTTACGTCCACGTGCCGAGTTGTTTGTATAAGCAACCTAGCGTTGCTACGAGCGTGCACACGAGCGGGTAAACCGCCTATAGCTTTGTGACAACAGCGTAAAAATAATATTTTTATTATTTATCGATAAATACCAACAAATTTAGTCTTTAATTTCTATAAAGTATTAATTAATAAAGTCTTATTTAAAAATAATAATGTTACAATGCCGCTTGCAATGTAATTTATGCGTTCAAAACGCTGCGGTTCTAACGCTTGTCTAGTTGATTATCGATATGAAAATGCTATCTTAGCGTTATTTTAATACTATTTCTACCTGCGGTTACACTTGTATAAAATTCACTTTATTTAGTACTTGCTTCTGCCAGCTTTCATCCGCTTTCCGATCAAACTACTTCCCGCACTCGGATAAAAAGTGGCCTCGGTTCAGTGTTTTAGACGTAAAAGTGTGCCTAACAAACAGACAGACAGATACACAGAGTTACTTTTTTATTATCTTTTTTTTTGTCACTAAGGTTCATAATAAGTTATTTATATTTTTGATTCCTTTTTAGTAAAAGTATTTAAAGAATTTCAGGTCGTCTTACGTCCACGTGTCGAGTTGTTTGTTATTTTAATACTATTCCTACCTGCGGTTACGCTTGTATAATATTTAATTTATATAGTACTAGCTTCTGCCAGCGGTTTCACCCGCATCCCGTGGGAACTACTTCCCGTAGTGGGATAAAAAGTAGCCTATAGCCTTCCTCGATAAATGGGCTATCTAACACTGAAATAAATTTTTAAATCGGACCAGTAGTTCCTGAGATTAGCGCGTTCAAACAAACAAACAAACTCTTCAGCTTTATAATATTAGTATAGATTCCTAGTTATTTTCAAATTAACCGACTGCAAAAACAAAGTTTTTAAATGTTCATCTGCAAATCAAGTTTTTAAGTAGCTTTTGTCCTTTCCAGATATCTATACCCGTCTCAAAATTCAACAAAATCGGTTCAGTGTTTTATCGTGATTAGAAACTCAGCCTTAACTATCTCCGCTACCAAATCTCCTCTTGAAAACTTCAGTACTCCTGAATTTCTGCAGAATGTTGTTATTATTGTTAGTAGATATTACAAGTGTACGAAGTCCTCATGATGAGCTTATTTTTTCGTATGTCAGCAATTTACAAATTAGGATATCGATGACGTGATTTTGCACCTATATAAACGCATCTCCAACAAACTAGAACACCATTTCTTTCTGGAAGTGTAGTGCTCCTGAATTTCTTCATAAATTACATATCAAGACTCAAAATGTAAGTACTTCTCATTATTTCACTCTATCTTTAATATTCATACTTTTATTTTCTGAAATTGTTTAATGTTTAATTTTAAATTTGTCTATTAATTCATTTTATCTATTCATTAAATTATTCTATTCATTCACTTCATCTATTTATACATTTCATATATTCATACATTTCATCTATTCACTCATTTCATCTATTTCATCTATTCATACATTTCATCTATTCATTCATTTCATCTATTTATACATTTCATCTATTCATTCACTTCATCTATTCATTCATTTCATCTATTCATTCATTTCATGTATACATTAATTACATTTACTGATTCATTTTATCCATCGCTATTTTTCTTTCATCAATTCATTCTTCTCATTATTTCATCTAATTCGCTTCATTTATTTCATGTTTCTGTTTTATAAAATAACACAATGTAATTACAAGCAAGTCCATATTTGAATATACTTATTTTCATATCATATCTTATCACCCGGTTAGTGTTTTAAAATGTCCTGTATGTTAACTATATCATTGTCTTATCTATTCAGGTCGAAGCAAGTAGCAAGCCATCTCTTCTCATCTGAAGACGAAGCCGAACTGCAGGAGCAGCAGCATCAGAAAAGCAACAAGGCGTCAGGTTCATCTAAATCATCGGCACCTGTGAAGAGACTGGCGGAAGGACAATCATCGAAAACGGAAGATAAAAAGAAGAGGAAGAAATCTTCTATCCACCCCATCTCTCCTTGCATGAAGCCTACATCGTATGAACTGTTTGGCACCGACAGCGATGATGATCGGGAAGAAGAAGCTGTTGGAAGCACTCAGGGTAAAAAAATACCGCCACTGTTTTCATATTGCACCCGTCGAGTAGCAAATGGGTTGTCTAGGCAAACTGATGAAAAAAAGACAGGGAGGTATTATGTTGAATTAAAAATTTATGATTGTGCAGAAATCGAACGCATAGCGCCTATGAATCGCTGGAGGCATTCGATTATTACTCTAAAAAATCGAACTGATGACGGGACGCCTGCATGGCAGCATTTAAAAGAATTTATAAATAAAACCCGTCAGGAATTTAAACAGAGCCCTATAGAATTTGTCAGTGCTTATTATTAATCTAGTTAGACGTGATTATGATGAATAATTATGATAAATAATGTGTATCTACATTAAATTTCTTATAACTAAAATATTAATTTTGTAACCTTTTCATAATTATTTTTTACTCTCTTAAGTATAGGTATCTGTAATGTAACCTTAACATAATTATTTTTTAGCCACTTAAATATATGTAAGCATATTGTATTTTTGTTTTATTTGCAGTACAATCCTCGTCTACTCATCGGAGACAATACAATAATAATCCAGAATTAATAGAATGTGATAAATGTCTAATTAAATTACCACTAAAAGAAATCAGATATCATGTGAGAACGAATATTCATAAATGTAATAGTTTATTACAAACCAAATTTGATAATATTTACATTATTGCAAGTGCATTCAAGAACAGAATCATAACATATCGTTTAAATCCTGCACAAGGTGTTGAATACGCTACTCCTGAAGCATTCTTGTGTCAGAATAAAAACGATATCCTGAAACTCATAGATATGTCATTAATAAAAAATACTTGTATCAAGATAAATTTCGAATTGTTTGCTTACTTTGCATTACTGAAAACAAGTGAGCAACAAATGAAATCATTTAATACGAAATATGAAATTGTTTGTAATAACACGAATATTAATGATATGTATACAAATGTAATTGAACTTCTAAAATGTAAAATGTCAGAATTCGAACATAAAGAATCTGGATGGTCTTATATTTCATTGAGTCATCTTGAAATCAACATTAATAAATATTGTCCGTTGAGAGGAGGGACATATTTAGAATTACCGACAAAAATTAAAAATACGAAAAGTTGTATTAACATACAAAACGATGATAATTATTGCTTTTTGTGGAGTATTGTAGCAGCCTTATATCCTAGTAAGTTAAATGTCTGTCGCACCACATCGTACCCGCACTACAGTTCTGTATTAAATATCAAAGAAATGTCGTTTCCAGTTTCATATCAAGACATACGAATATTTGAAAGAAACAATAACATAAGCATAAATGTTTATGGAGTAGACGATAAGGGTGAAAATGTGACCGGTCCTCTATATTTAACAAATGACAGAAAAACTACTCATGTAAATTTGCTATACTTAGAAAGGAAAGGAAAACATCATTATTGTCTTATTAAAAATCTGGCGCGATTAGTACGACGACAAATTACAAACCATAAAGGCAATTTTTTTCTATGTGAATCATGTTTACAATATTATAGCAGCGAAACCAAATATAAATCTCATATTTGTTCTAAAGTTTTATCAGTCTTACCAGAAAAAAGTACTAGACTCTGTTTTAAAAACTATGAAAGAAAACAAAAAATCAATTACGTAATTTACGCAGACTTTGAAAGCCTATTGTTAAATTGTGACGAAAAAATGAGTGATAAAACGTACAATTTGAAAAAACATCAACCTTCCTGTTTTGGATATTATATCTGTTGTTCACACGATTCAAGTCAAAATAAGTTTGTTACATATAGAGGTCCGGATTGTGTAGAAGTTTTTATTAATAGATTAATTGACGATGTGAAGAAAATAACTAAAATATTGTCGAATAAAAAACAAATTAAACCTTTAACAGAGGAAGAGCAAATCATATATAACAATGCTAGTACTTGTCACATATGTGATCAATTACTATTTGATGATAAAGTATGTGATCACGATCATATCTCAGGCAAGTATAGAGGCCCTGCTCATGCTCATTGCAATTTAATGTTTAGAGTATGCCCCTTCGTACCTATAATTTTCCATAATTTGTCGAGCTATGATTCTCATCTGTTTTTAAAAGAGTTAGTAAAATATGAAGGACATATTAAAATTATACCTAAATCTAAAGAAAAATATTTGACTATTACTAAATACATTCATAACGAGAATGACAAACGCCCTATTCAAATAAAGTTCATAGATTCATACCAGTTTTTAAGCTCGAGTTTAGATGCTTTGAGTAAAAGCTTATCAGATCATGATTTTGTTCATTTGTCAAGGGAATTCAATAATGAAAACATTCATTTGCTCAGAAATAAAGGTATTTATCCTTATGATTATATTAACACGTGGGACAAGTATGAAGAAACAAAACTACCTGAAAAAATATATTTCTATAACACTATGAAAATGGAGCACATTACGGATAAAGAATATAAACATGCAAACACTGTGTGGAACAAATTCAGTGTTAAAACTATCGGCGAGTATACTGATTTATATATGAAATGCGATGTATTAATATTGTGCGATGTATTCGAAAATTTTCGTAACATAAGTTTAAAATATTATAAATTAGACCCTGCATACTATGTTACAGCACCAAGTTTGAGTTGGGATGCTATGTTACTTTACACACGTGTCGAGCTAGACTTAATTGATGACTTACATATATATCAAATGTTAGAAAAGGGCATACGTGGAGGACTGGCACAATGCTCGCTACGTCATGCAAAAGCTAATAACATATATTTACCCGATTTCAATGATTTAAAACCTTCTAGCTATTTGATATATCTTGACTGTAATAATTTGTACGGTTACGCTATGACTAAAAAGATGCCTATTTCAGAGTTTAGATTTTTGAATCAGGAGGAACTTAACTGTTTCAATATAATGAACGTGTCGGATGACAGTAACTACGGCTTTATATTAGAGGTGGATCTTGAATATCCCGATGACATACATGACTTCCATAGTGATTTACCTTTCGCTCCAGAAAAATTTATACCCCCAGGAGGAAAGACACCTAAACTTATAGCTAATTTATATGATAAATTTAATTATGTAATTCATTATACACATTTAAAGGAATGCTTGAGACGTGGGCTTGTTCTGAGAAAAATACATCGTATTCTTACATTCAAGCAAGAAAATTATCTAAAAAAATACATTGATCTAAATACTAGTTTACGTCAAGCGTCTAAAACTTCATTTGAGAAAGACTTTTTTAAACTTCTGAATAATTCCATTTTCGGTAAAACGATTGAGAATAAACGTAAACAAGTAGATATTAAATTAGTCACGAAATGGAGAGATACAGATAACGCTACCAATAAACAACTTGGTGCTGAAAACTAATTTGCAAACCTAATTTGAAATGCGTTTCTATATTTTCTGAAAACTTTGTAGCTATTCAGTTAAAGCCCGAAAAAATCATACTTGATAAACCAATATATATCGGCTTTACTGTTTTAGAGTATGCCAAGTTGCATCTATATCAGTATCACTATATGATAAAAGAAAATTATATGAATAATGTAAGACTTTGTTACACCGATACCGATAGCTTGCTATATTTAATTTATACGAAAGATATTTATTGTGATATTAAAAAAAAAAAATTGAAAGAGTTTGACACGAGTAATTTTGATTTAGATAACCCTTATTTAATTCCTCGAGTAAATGCAAAAGTACCTGGATTATTTAAAGACGAACTGGGCGGAGACGTGATTAAGGAATTTACAGGTTTAAGAGCAAAACTTTATTGTTTGCTAGCTTCTAAAATTCAGATAAATAAAGCAAAAGGTATCTCAAACTCTGTGACAAAAAGACTAAAGATGTCACATTACAATAAGGCATTATTTAACAATGAAACTAGAGTATGTAAAATGAATTTAATTCGGTCAATAAAACATGTACTATATTCACAACAAGTAAGCAAACTGGTGATGAATAGAAATGATGATAAAAGATATGTTCTCTCAAACCAAATTGAAACACTACCATGGGGTCACTATAAAGTAGTATTGTAGATAGTTTTAATGTTAATTTTAATTGTTAATTATATTATGTATATTGTTATTAAGTTTGTGAATAAACACATTTGTCATTATTTTATATGTTGTTTTATTTTATACTTATGGAAAAGACAACAACGAAGTGAAGTTATTATGGTGGCACCTTTTGTCTCCACAATATAATATATATATATATATACGTAAAATCGTTTTTTTCATTAATCGGTAAGATGAAGTTGATCAAGCAACCCATATCCCTCAGTGTTAATAATATAAAATTAAGTGACTCCGTTCATCACATCAGACATAGCGCTTTATTGCCAGATACTATTCGCTGTATAATATGCGGTCCATCAAGTTGTGGCAAAACGAATGTTATGATTAGTTTACTGCTGCATGAAAACGGGCTCAAATTCAGAAATCTTTATCTTTACACCAAGACTTATTTTCAACCAAAATATCGTTTTTTGTCCGAAGTACTAAAAAGAGTGCCACAAATTAATTTCTATCAGTTTAGTGATGATAAAGATGTAATTTCTCCGAGTGAAGCTCTAGCAAACTCTGTATTTATTTTCGATGATGTTGCGTGTGAAAATCAAGTAAATATCCGCAATTATTTTTGTATGGGTAGGCATAAACAAATAGATTGTTTCTATTTATCTCAAACCTATTCGAAAATTCCGAAACAACTGTTACGTGACAATGTGAATTTTCTTATTATATTCAAACAAGATGATGTGAATTTAAAACATATTTATGAAGAGCATGTTAGTTCTGATTTACAGTGGAAAGAATTCAGAAATCTTTGTCAAACTGTTTGGAGTAAACCTTATAATTTTCTACTTATTAATAAAGAATCAGCACTAAATAACGGAAGGTACAGACAGAATTTTGATATGTTTTTTAAATTTGACTGACTGTTTATGTGTGCATATAAGTAATTAACATGCAAAATCAAATTCAGTATAATTTGTTCTTTAGCTTAATACAGTTGTGATAATAGATACAACATGGAGAAAAATATTAAAATAGAATTAATGAAGTCTGTAGACTCCATAAAATATAAAATAAAACAAATGAAAAACCAGGAACACTCAATGAACTTATCACTCGACAAAATGTTAAAACCTGTCACAGATCCCCTTAAAACCCTAGTTGATTCGAGCAAAACAATAGAAAATACACACTCTAATAATAATTTCGAAGACATGGAATTGGATGACATTAATACCAGCTCATCTACAAAGTTTGAAGAATGCTGCGATCCAGAACTGAATTCTGTGCAGTTCGTTAAAAAGTCCCCCCAGACAGAATTACTGAAAGACTTAGAAATATCATTAGAGGGCGGTGATATCCATGATATTTATGATGGAGTAAATATACCATTTGGAATAAGGAGTGCAAACAAAAAATTACTAATGGGTAATTCAATAGTTTCATTTTCTAAAATAGATAGTGTTAATGATGATAATATCATTTTAATTAAAGTTGGTGACAAAAGCTACAATTTAACCCCTGGTTTAAAAGAACTTTTACTTCGAAGAAAACCTGATTTGAAAATAATATCGAGCAAAGATAAACTTGTGTATAAAGATATGTTGCATTATACAAATGCACATAAGAGAGATTTCAATCCTAATGGACAAATTAGAGGTGATAAAGGTATAAAATATCGTGAAATAATCAAACCATTGTTTTCTGAATCGTTAAACAGTAATATTGTCACTAAATTTGGAGGAAGCTTACCAACACTAAAGAAATACAAAAAAGATACTGACTTGGTATATTGGGACGATCCTAACGAACTTGTTGAGAGATTGAAACTATTAGTTGCTTCCCGAGATGCCGGTAATACAAACCATGACAATGAAATTTTATCAATTATCGAAGAATTAAAAGAAGCTGACATAATTAAATAATAAATAGTTAAAATAGTATGCTTTTTATTCAGTATTAAAGCTGAACTCAAGACAAATATACTTACTGAACTGTGAACATGAGCAAAGCTGACGTCGTAAACGAAATTCATAAAAATGCGAGGGTGAACTATCCACGAAGACATGTAATCATGAAAGATATAGATGACTTGTGGCAAGCAGACTTAATTGATATGCAATCAATTTCAAAAGAAAACAAAAATTACAGATATATTCTTGCAGTTATTGATACATTTTCGAAATATGCTTGGGCCTTTCCTATGAGAAGTAAAACTAAAGAAAATGTGTGTAACTCTTTCAAAACTTTGTTGGATAAAGGGCGTGTTCCTAAAAATCTGCAAACGGATAATGGAGCAGAATTTTATAATAACGAATTTCAGAAACTTATGACAGCGTATCATATTAACCATTATTCAACCTTCTCAACAAAAAAGGCTTCAATAGTTGAACGATTTATTAGAACATTGAAATCTAAAGTCTATAAGGAATTTAGTTTAAAAGGCAATTACAATTGGGTAAATAGTACCCTCAACGAGGTTATTTACAAATACAATCACACTCGCCATCGCACCATAAATGAAATCCCTGTTAATGTAGACAATAATAATAAAAAACTGATATTAGAAAGGTACTTAAAGTTGCTAAAAAATGATAATTTAAAAAGCAAGTACAAAGTAGGTGATTATGTGCGTATCAGTAAATACAAAGGAACATTTGAAAAAGGTTATACTCCCAACTGGTCAACAGAAATATTTAAAATTTGTAAAATACAAAATACAACCCCTATAACTTACTTAATCGAAGATACTATCAGAGGTCAGCCTATTTTAGGTGCATTTTATACACAAGAACTTCAAAAAACAAAACATCCCAATGTATATCTAGTTGAGAAAGTTCTTAGAAGAAAAGGTAGCAGGGTTTTGGTAAAATGGCTAGGTTTGTCTTCAGCTGAAAACAGTTGGATTGATAAATCGAATGTTATATTATAAATAAAATAGTATTAGCAACAAACTCGAATCGCATAACTATTTATTAAAGTATTCAATACGGAATCATCAGTCTTATAATGTGTTTTGGAGAGAGCAGTCTTCTCAATTGGCTTATTAATAATTTACCATTTGAATTACACTTACCAGGATATAATTACTGTGGTCCTGGTACTAAATTAATAAAAAGACTTGCACAAGGAGATAACGGTGTAAATAAGTTAGACGAATATTGCAAAGATCACGATATTGCATATCACAATTCATCAAACTTGAAAGAGCGACATAAGGCTGATTTAATTTTGTTAAAAATGGCGAAACAGCGAGCGATTGCTTCCGATGCCAGTGCAGGCGAAAAACTCGCGGCACGTTTAGTAAGTAAGGCTATGTCGGCAAAAATTAAAACTGGTTCTGGTTTGAGGAAAAAGCATTCTCCAAAAGTTACATCTGGAAAAGGATTAAAAAGTAAATTAAAAACTGTTATTACAAAAGCAAAAAGACACATAAAAAAATTAAAACCTAAGAGCAAGAAAATAGCTATAGAATTAGCTATTGCTGCTACCAGAGAATTAGCTGATGATTCATCGATTAAGCTCCCTCGTGTTATTCCTATTCCAAAAACTGGGGGAGTACTACCTCTGATTCCTATTTTTGCGGGATTATCAGCAGCGGGAGCTTTAGCAGGTGGTGCAGCTGGTATTGCCAAAACCATAAATGAATACAAAATGGCTAAAAAACTGTATGAGGAATCGAAGAGACACAATGAAAAAATGGAAGCTCTATGTATTGGGAAAGGACTACACCTTAAATCACACAAAGGCGGTCTTGGAATTTTTGTATCAAAGGAAAAAAACTAAGATATCGGCTACCCAAACGGGCCTTAACTAACTTTGACATTTTGAAGTATGGAAATAGAATTCCTCATTTTAGAGGTGTCTTTATGAGAGATGAGCTCCCTAAATATCCATATAAAAAAGAATGCGGAGTTATTAATTTAGATAGTTCTAAAAATCCTGGTTCTCATTGGGTAGCCTATGCAAAATATAATGATTATGTTGAGTATTTCGATAGTTACGGAAACCTTAAGCCTCCAAAGGAATTTATAAAATATGTAGGTTCTAACATTCACTATAATTATGAAAATATACAACGTGATCACCCCTTCAACTGTGGACATCTATGTTTAAATTTCTTAAAGAATTTTTGGTATTATCAAGAAATAAAATAAACAGGATCGTTTAAAAGAATTCAGTATTCAAGCATGTCTACTACGGTTACCATCTCTGGAAATAAATCAGAACTGGTCTCGTATTTTCAACCACCTCTTCATTTATCTGATCAATACGAGTGCGGTTTACTATACTTTTCAGTATTAAAAACAAGACCAAATGTGCCCGTTAATAACAGCTGTGTAACAGCTGTAATCAGAATCGAATGTGATCTTGTGCACGGTTCATATTACAACGGATTACCGACTCATTTTATTCACGAATTCATAACTGATACTACTTCAAGTCACGGCTACACAGAAATACCACAGAACGTTATTTACTTCCCGGTGAACAAAAATATAATTTCAGCCATATCTGTCAGGATTGTAGATCAGTTTGGTTACTGTATTGACTTTGGTGAAGAACATATTCAATTACGTCTTCATTTAAGAAAAGCAAAATGATAGTATATGATAAAAACCCTCCAGTGAAAATAAAACGTCCTATTCCGTCAACAACCGTTAAGGTGCACAGACGTAAGAAAAACGTGAAGAAATTGACTAAATCAAATAAAGATTTTCTTAAAGCTTTGGGGTTTAAAGTATGAGTATACTACAGATTACTGATTTACCACACTTTGATAGTTCAATCGAAAGTTATGAAGTCCATTCATATAATCCCTACAATAACAGCTTTAGAGAAAACGATGAAATCAGAATCCCCATACATCAGCAAGATATATACGTGCTACCATCAGCCAGTTCAATCTACATCGAAGGTCGGGCAAAGCTGTTCGGTAAGGATGGGACTCCGATCAAGAAAACTGTTACGTTCACTAATAACCCTGTTATGCATTTGTTTCAAGACATCAGATACGAAATGAATGGAATTGAAATAGATCGTATAAAAAATTCCGGAATAACATCAACAATAAAGTCTTACATCTCATTGAATGAAGCAGAAAGTAAAGTTGCTGCATTATGGGGTTGGAATTTAAACGGGTTTCAAAGTGATGGGCAATTTAGTGCTGTGGTGCCTTTAAATAAGATTTTAGGGTTTGCAGAGGATTACAATAAAATTGTGATAAATTGTAAACACGAACTTATATTGAATAGGAGTAATTCTAACTTAAATAGTATTATTGTTACTGATGAAGTTGTTCAGATTCAAATAGATATACAAAGGGTTCAGTGGAGAGTACCACATATAAAAGTTTCAGATAGAGAACGTTTAACACTTTTAAAGCATTTAGAAAGAGATAAACCTATTCAGATGGCTTTTAGAAATTGGGATTTATATGAGTATCCTTTACTACCTAAAACCACAAAGCATTCTTGGTCAGTAAAAACTGCTTCTCAATTAGAAAAGCCCCGGTATGTAATTTTTTGCTTGCAGACTAATAGAAAAAGTAATAAATCGAAAGACAGCTCAGTATTTGATCATTGTGATGTGACAAATGTAACGCTATTTTGAATTCTCAATATTACCCTTATGAACCCTTAGGCTTAAAGTTTTCTGAAAATAAGTACAGTATATTATATGAAATGTATGTGAAATTTCGTCAGTCGTATTATAACAGCCCAGTCGATCCGTTGCTTGATCTAAAAAATTTTAAAGATAAAGCACCGCTTTTTATCATAGATTGTTCAAGACAAAATGACTGTTTAAAAACTGGCCCGGTAGATGTAAGGTTGGAATTTGAATGTTCAACATTGATACCAGATAATACAACTGCGTATTGTTTAATTATTAACGATCGACTTGTGGAATACAAACCGTTAAGTAACATTGTGCGCAGGCTATCATGACTGCAATAATTGTAGATATTCAAGGATTCAAAACAGAAGCTAACGAATTTATAATCAAGGAGATTGCGATATTATGCGATAAAAAAATACAGGTATTTCTAATAAAACCTCCATTCCCATTTTACGATTTGACTAAACAAGAACGGCGACAAGTAAGTTGGATTGAGCGCAATAGAAAGATATACTGGAAAGAAGGAATTGTGCCTTACTCAAATTATCAGAATTTGGTTATAAATATTTTAAGAGATAAATGTGTTTATGTCAAAGGTTCAGAGAAAGTGGCGTGGTTAAGAAACATTGTAAATTGTGCTAATATTAATAACTTAGAAGATAAAGGTTGTCCTAGTTTATTAAACTTATATAAACAATATGAAAACTCTGATAATCTGTATAGCTGTATTTATCATGATTCAGTGTGTGCATTAAAAAACGTTCTATGTTTAAATAAATGGTGTATAGATAATGTAGTATTTAAACACTTTATGTAACTAATAAATTTTTTAAATGAATATTTTCTTGTTTTATTCATTAAAATTATATTTCCACAGTTCATGGTTTAATTTTCAAACAGATGTTCGAATTAAAGTATTGAATAAAAGCGAATACTATGAAAACCATATAAGGAAGTGCATCGAATGAATGATGTCATACAATACTACATGTGTATCGTTAAAGTAAACAAAATGGCATGATGTGGTCCGCTATTTTGTTACATATTTGACGACACGTTTGGCTTAGTGGTTAAGACCTGATCACAACACAATCAAATGCAAAATTACACGTTATTCAACCACAAAGACGAAGTGTCGTGGGTATATTTTTTTATGATGATCGGCTCAAACCGATATTAAATTTTTATAGAAATGAAAAAAGAAATCAAATGTTTGAAAAGATATTTATTATTATTGCAATTAATAAAGCAGAGGATGGCCTATTATATTTGGATATGTTTTTTTGTCCTTAAATATAAATTCTTTTAAAAATTGCTTTTTTTTTTTAAATAGCCTCTCAGGCGATGATTAGTAATAAGCAATATACAATTTATATTAGTAGGTACTCTAGGGTTAAACAAGGATTTCACAATAACATTTATTTAACCGCTAAATATTATAATCATGAAACAGATCATATCAGGTTACTCAAAATTAAAATACAACACAACTTACCCACAGAAAACAAATCAGATCAGGTTAAGACATTATTCCATACATAAAATATAGTACCTAGAAAACGGATCTCATAAGGTCAGATTATAGTAATGTATGGTATTTGAATAAATTAAATAAATCTCTGCTAGTTGTCATATCGAATAGAGAATCTTGAATGCATTCATCTTTTCGAATAGAGTAAGTATTGGGGGGTCGCGGATCTCATTTGATCCGGGACCCCCAATACTTACCTACTTTCAGCAATATCTTTCAAGCAGGCAGTCAGAGTTCTTTTCTCATTGCACTATTAGTAATGAGTTGCTTTTGTTGTTAACAGAAATAAATAAGGAACAAATAGACCCCCTGTTGGACCCCGAGGACATTGCGCTGGAACACCTGAACGCGTACACCAGCGAGCTGCTGCGCTGCAGGCACGTCATGCTGTTCTACAAGGAGAGGCTCAAGCTGTATGAGGTATGTACTGTACAATAAACAAGGAATAAATAGACCCCCTGATGAACCCCGAGAACAGTAGTGTATCTACCGTAGTGGGTACTGTGGGTCCACAAACCTAATACATTGCTTTTGACGTCATACTAACTTATGTACCTACTCTGCCTGCCTATTCCACCTATGTATTCTCTTATATATGAACCCCCTATGAACTATTTCTATCCTTATGTACCTGTCTTTAGTGAATGTGAATGTATGTGATCTTTCAGCTATATTTATATCATTTATTGCATACTAAAGTATGATGGTTTCAGTATAAAAATCATAATGATTATAACACTCTTTCAAAACCTACAAATGACATTATTTTGAAACATTTTCAGTCAATACTAAAATGCGAGAAATCTACCTACATAAAAGACGAATACGACCGTCTCCGAAGCAACAGCGTCGTTCACAGCGCCATGGAGATCGCGAAAGAAGGTCGCATAGAGGCCCTCACTTGTCTATGGCCGCACGTCAAAACTGTTGCCATGCAGTTGGCAGTGCTAGAAAAGTTGCCAGAGACGATTAATCCGTTGGAGTATCAGCATTTGTTACCTACTAGACATCCTTTCGAGTGGTTCGATAAGAGGTCCCCGGTTAAAGTGCCCCCATGTCTACCGGAGGAAGATTGGTGTAGGAAGGAGATATTCAGGTATTTAACAATGTACTTTTTATCCCACTGTTACGGAACTTAATGTCATAGTCTTTTAAGAACTTTATTATACTTATGTATTCTAAATAATACAGAAAACTTTTATAATCCAGATTTCCTGTATATAATTTAGTAGAGGAACTACTCAGATTTTCGCACCTTTTTATGTTTTCCCGTTTAAGGTAGCATGTTAACATACCAAACATAATTATAAAAATAATTGAACCAGGTCGATTTGGAGCTCAAACTGGTCAGAAGATTCGACTCCTGAAATCGAAACCGTAGGAGTCATTCCCTCCGCTTCAGACGACATCGTCAAATGGTACGACAAGAGAGCGCGGGAGATAGAAGAGCGGAGTGGACTTGTCTCACACGCTCTCACTCTCGTCACTCTAGCGACCATAGGGGGAGGAGTGGAGGGGTTAGACGATATCATGTTCCATTTACTGACGTTAGATGTACTGATATATGATATCAATATTGAAGGGGTGACGCTGGATCAGGTCCAGAAGATGTCTATCTTGGAAACGTGCACCATTTTGATGAAGATGGTAAGTTACTACAAGTAATGATAATATTGTAAGTTACCAGTTATTACTGTAAAAGTTCCAGTATTTTGCATAATTTTCTTTAAATAACTAACTAGCCAGTTCCCCGCGGTTTTACCCACATTCCGCGGGCACTACTTCCCATACCGAGATAAAATACAAGGTGTTGATTTGCATTTGTGCCATACTTCAGGAGGAGGACATGAAATACGTAAATAATCGATTGGAATTACAGTAGACGGGAAATAGCTAATATGCACTGCTTTTTTTGTCATTGTAATGTCGTAGTATTTCAGAAGTAATCCAATTTTATGAATGAAATTTATGAATAATCGTTGCGTATGCTTTGTGTTTGCGTTTGTGTGAGGGCGCAGCACTGTTTGAAAGCCAGTAACACACGCGCCAAGTTTAAATACGGCTAGATGACATTGACGGAATTCCGAAAAAAAAATTAAAAAAAATTACTTACCAAATTTTTTGTTGATTTGGGTCGAGAATCATTAGCATAATTACGTCCTTGAATATGGCACGGATGCAAATCAACAGCTTGTATATAGATCGCAGATAATATAGGTTTCTATTGGTGAAACATTTTTTTTTAATCGGTATAGTAGTTTTTCGTTTTGATCGGTATAGAAGTCGTGGTGGCCTAGTGGGTAAAGAACCAACCTCTCGAGTATGTGGGTGTGGGTTCGATTCCAGGTCAGGCAAGTACCAATGCAACTTTTCTAAGTTTGTATGTACTTTCTAAGTATATCTTGGACACCAATGGCTGATAAAAAGGTGAAGGAAAACATCTTGAGGAAACCTGGACTATAGTCTGAAATCACCAACCCGCATTGAGCAAGCGTGGTGATTAATGCTCAATCCTTCTCCTTGTGAGAGGAGGCCTGTGCCCAGCAGTGGGACGATAAAATTGCATTTTTTCCTCTTTAATTTCCTTTCTATTATAATATTTTCTTATTATAGATGGATGCTTGTAACATTTTTGTATATTTTCTTGGTTAAATTGTAAGTTAATAATATTTTTGTTTTCCTCAGTCAACACCGTTAACGTTCGTATCAGACTTGAAGCAGTTCGTAATACCGTTTCTAAAGCGCTGCGAGAACTTATCGAAACGTAACGATGCCTGCATCACCGGCCTCATCGAGTACCTCGAGAGTATCAGCATTGAGGATCTGTCTTCGATTTTACTTGTAAGTAATCTTTCTTTAACCTTAGTTCATTAATTCTTGTTTAGAACTTGTTTTAGTGTGAAAGATTTGCCTAATGCGACATCGAAATTTAAATACACTCATTCAAAGCACTTTCCAAAGGTCCAATATTACATAAGGCAGCCCACAAAAACACTCTATTAGAACACTTTATATATGTTTTTGCTGGGAAGTTGCGCAATGAACTCCCAGTAACATGGGATTTTAGCGACATTAGTTTCTCTTGCTTGTCTTTCACAGTTGTATCATTTATGTTTTATTTATGAGACAAAAAATTTGGAACAATGTAATTAATAATTATTATTTTCCATCTAGGTGCTACAATCTCCGAGTGAGTTTGAGCTGGATGTCCGAACGCATCTAGAGTTGGTAGAGCGTTGTCTATTCGCTCACACTGGTACAGAACAGCTGGATAAGGCTTGTGACTTACTTGACACGCTGCTAAAGGAAAGGTTAGCATTTAATATCATATAATAATAAGATTTATTTCAAGTAACTTTGACTCGGGCATAATATACAAAAAAATATACACAAAAAAATAGTTAGTAACCTATGTGATATTATGGGCTTTGCATTGCTTTGGGCATATAAAATTAGTCAAAAATAATATAGACCAAGAAAAAATTGCTTGTCGTTAATAGGTAATGATGAAGTCGTCAACATAGATTACTTATGGATTTTGCTAGAATTATGTATAACATTTGAATTAGTATGATTATTTTATTGAAAACAATAAACAAATGTATGTTTATGATACAGTACGAGATTTGTAGTTTTTAAAGCATAAAGAAGCATCAAGCCACTATTTTACTAAATAATTGGTATTTGATAAAAAGCCTCACCAATGTCTACTGACTCAAAAATTCACATCATCATTAAAACGGCTCATAATTTCAAAATTATTTTCACAGTGACGGCAGCATAAGTGGCAGTGAGTTAGTTCGTCGCGTGAAGGAAGTGGAACGTTTAGTTTCTGCTAGTAGCCGCCTAGCTTGGAGAGGAGTCAAAGTACCGCCGAGAGAGTTGAGGGAGTTAAAGGAAGAACCGCAGTCAGTTTATAACTTGCTTACGAAAGTTTCTAGGACTCTTGCGCTGGGGTAAGTAATTAGATGTCGTACTTTAGTTTTACTTTTTTGATTTTCAGCTATCATGTTTTCCAAGTTTTATATAGTGAGAAAAAAAGGACGTATGCCACGTAGTATGGAAAAACCGATTTTATTTCATCCTGCGGCGAATGAAAAGGAATGTTAGTAACAGTTAATTGAAAACAGTGACAGACTGTTACTGTGTATTTCAGATCTTGAAAGGAGCTTCAGACTTGTTCAGTTGTTACTTCTTGTAAATAGCCTAGGTAACCAACTGTAAATACCACTTTATGTTATGATATTTATAAATAACACAAAATACACCTGTCTAACTCCCATTGCATTAGGTTACTGATCTTATACCCCAACAACTATCGTCACCCATATAATAACTTAATAATTTATAAGATTATTTATCTAAGCCTACATAAAAAGCGTGATCGACAGATATCCTTTCCGTATCCGGCGTTACGTACGCGCGGACCGACCGTACGTACACGAAATAATACCTAGACTGTTCCCACCGCCAGTCAGGTGAGTATCGTAAAGGTATACAACACACTTGTACCACACGACGACTCTGTGATTGGTTAAAATTCGAATTGTCGGCTCACGGAATGAAATCCGACCAATGAGCGTTGAGAATTCCGCGCTGCTTGTGGCGTGTTACAAGTCTGTTGCCGGTCTAAAAAGGAGTTCGATTTATTTTTTCGCATGAAATGGGTTACAATAGATGTTGATGATATTTTTTTTATTTATGTTAAACTTTTGATGTCTCCATGTTTAGTAGTTAGCCCCAATTATGTGTCTATGTATTTTATGTCTGTTTTGTATTACAATATAGGTCAAAGTAAGTTAAGATGTTATATTGTCTAAAAAAAAATCGAGTATTAATAAGACGGTAATCTACATAAATATAAATTATTACCACATGACATTTTGATATAATGTAATTACTATTGTAAAACTGATACATACATAAGATGGAATCTATTGTGACTTGCCCATTGTTCCTTCTCAAGATTGATGTTAAGTAGGCAATGTGAAGCATGACACCTTTTTTCACCTTTTTTTACCCCTTTGTGTTTCCTGTGAACTTGAGTGGTCCAAATTAGGTTAAGATCCTATATTATGTGATGTTATATTAATTTTATTTGATATATGTATTTTTGTTAATCGATGTTATTTAGTGACAGTGTTCTGTATGCCTTAAACCTTCATATAAGCTATGTATTCATATCTGATTGAATGTTTTTGCCTGAAAGAAAATTGATAAGTAACGAATGATATTTCTTTGAAGAAAATTGTATTTAAAGCATATTTGTCACACTTTTTCATGTATGTTTTAAGGGAGCTACGAACTATTTTTTTTTTTTTCAGAATATGAATGTAATTATCGCATGTTCTATCATTGGAGAAGCATTTACCTATATCTCTATGTTCATCTTTGCGATATTTCTGAATTAATAGGATGCTTGTAGTTAGTATGTACTAGTATCGTGATTATATCGATGTGTCTCGATTGTGTTGCTCGTAATATGCTACGAGAAACCTATTGCCTTCATAAAATATAGATTCCAATTTATACAAAGGGGAAATTGATATTATCTTACCAGAAAATTATAATTGTCTTCAGTGTATACTCATGATAAAGTTATTAAAATGGGTTATTTCGTTGCACATAAAATATTGCAAAAATTTACTGATTTATCAAGAAAAAACATTGTTACAGGGAAGAAAAACCATTGCCACAGGATTGGGAGAAGTTGCTCAAAGATATACTGGAACTGCAGTCCACGTTGTTCGAATGTATTTCTAAAGACCAGTGCTATGAGGTAACTTTTGATTATATATTAAGGTACATATTTTGGTCGTCTGTCTGCTCTTATGTAAGATAAATCAACATAAACAATACAGTAATAAATAACAAAAGCGATAACAATTTAAGACTGTTTTTAGTAGCCTTGACATACGAAGGCATCCTAAGAGTATAACTGCCCTAAGAGTTTGCTAACACCATGCTGCCTGCCTATTTCTAGCTTTGGTTGTGAACAATGCTCTGCAATCAATTCAAATCTTGGACATCTTTGCACAAGAATGCCTGTGAAAAGCAGCAGCAAAAATAGGACATGATGGATGATTAATGATCATCATTCCCTATTTATGATCTCTGATTGTTTAGTAGGTGTTTGCTACATCGATAAGTATTTTTCCATGTCTTTATTTTCATCCAGATCTACGCCCTAGCCCTCCTAACATCAGGCGACGCACCCAGCATCAAGCTAGCCAGCGAGGTACTAACGTGCACCGCAGACGGCCGCCGCATGTCGACTCAAGTGAACTACCCAAGGAGCGTGGCGCTAGTGTCGGCGGCTGCTATGGAGTACTTCAACTCGGCCAATAGCTTGATCGATCCGGGGTTGGAACTGGCCAAGTAGGTGTTCGAATTTTGAAATAGTTTTTTTTTTAATGCAAACAAAGTAGGTTTGAATTTAAATTATAATGGACAGCTGTGTTGCTAGGAAGTTTGTTCTTCACCGCTTCTTTTTCCTAGCTATAACACTAGGAAGTGGTGAAAGGGGGACGTTTTGGAGGTGCTGTCCTTTTGTAAATTTAACGTGAAAAACCGCTAAAAACTATCCTACTTTCAATAAACGTTTTTGACTTTGACATTGATGTGAGTTTATGAAGTACCTTGAGCTGGTTTTACATAAATGTTGGCCCAATATTTGATCCAATGAGTCCGTAGATAATTTAGTATTGACCCTAACATTTGTACCAAGTGTGAGAGTTGGTTGTTCTGTGTGTTCTAAACCTATGTAATTGTTACAGATGCTGTTTAACACTTATCAAGGATGATAACGCTGAAATCAGACAGGAGTTGGATTTGATAAATTCGTTGCAAATATTGCACAGTTTCAATGTTGGTGTTGTTCCTGTACAAGGTAAGACTTTCTATATCCAATTGTATAAAGTATGTGTTTTTAAAAATAAATTATTATATATTTTGTTTCAGTTCGCATCTGCGAGGATAGGATGTCGCTAATAGAAGCGTGTTTGATGTTGGATCCTAATGCGTATCTAGCAAGTCATAAACTGTTAAAGCTGGCTGCTTTGTTGAGGATTGCCGGAGACGATGAAATAGCCAGGTATGTTTCTATAGTAAATTAGATTCTTTCTTCTTTGTTGAGCAGTCTTATATTTTTTTTACCGTCAATATACGATAGCTGACTGGGTAGAGAATGCCTGGTGGCTTTAAGTTTAGATATGTATTTATATAAAAAAAAAAATACAAAAAAATAATTAACCAACTTCAATATTTAACCCTTCTCCTAAGTCTGACATTCTATGCTGGAAACCGCATCAAAATTAGTTCAACCAAATGCACATATGTACGTACATTACTGAAAGTACTGGTGAAACTGAGAACCTCCATTTTTAAGTCTGTTAACCATTGGTACGAACTAGTCCAAAGCTCTTCGAAATACAAAACATCCCACTTTCACATACAGGGAAGGTCAAGTCCTCCAACTCGCAGGCTCATACGCCTGCGCGGCCGGAGAAGCGGGCGGGGCGGGCGGCGCGGCCGGCAGTGGCGCGAGCGTGGAGCTGGCGCGGCGCCTGGCCGCCCTGCGCCACGCGCCCGCCGCGCCACTGCTGGCGCATGTGGCGCGGACTGCGCATGCGCACGCTGATACCGCGACTAGGAGGCAGCTGTATGCCGCAGCGTTGACTTATACGAGTGCTGATAATATTGAGGATATATTGCGTGCTAGGTAAGGATATCATTTAAGGAGATAAAGATTTTCTGCTACGATGACTGATATCAAAGACGTCAATCTTAGAAACAGTGTAATCTTTTGCAGTTTAATTCTGTAGTGTTTACTCAGAGTCTTATGAGGACAATATACATGTCTTTTCATCGTCATGTGTGTTCCATACATTGAAACCACCGTTATGTATGAGTTTGTGACGTCTCTTCTTGATGTTTGACTATTACACGCGTCACTGTTTCGTTAAATAAACTGTTGTAACCTGAAATATCATATTATACAGGATGGGCTTGGAACTGGAGAGCCTGCAACAAATGGGAGTGACACTGAAAGAGAACAGTGGTCTCTGCGAGCGCTGGCCCTCTACCGACGATGAATTTGCTGACGCTGTCACAACCGTAAGTAAATTAGTCTCAACATCAAGTTGTTTGATGTTGAACAGTTGCTCGAGGAAACTGACGTTTGTGCTGTCATAGAACTTACGAACTTAGGGGCGTAGGGTGACCAAGATGTGTGACGTCACATTTCAAATGAATTTGAAATTTTATTTTGTTTTTAGCCAATGGTCGAGAAAAAGGACCTGGTTCCTGCACAGTCTGAGATGAAGATACCGCTGTTCAACTATCTTCTTGATACATTCCAGAACAAATTCGCTATCAGGTTCGTGGATTATCATTATCCTTTATTTATCTTAAAATATAACTTGATATCTAAACTTTCAATTTGATCAGTTCAGTCATTCATTCAATTAGTTCAGTCTTTAATTCAAGTTACGTTTTCAACATTAGAATCTCGATGAACTTAACTGACCCATTATTTCAATTGCTTTAACTTATATTTCCTATTTTTCTTCAACACAGCGACACCAAAACCCCCACAACGGACGCAAACGAGCGCACAATCCACGTACAAGAGTTCTACCGCTCTCTATACCCGGAACACGACGTGTCCAACAGTTACTACAGCTACGACCGGTTCGCGCTGCCGGACGCCATCGACGGGCCCATGACCGTCGGACAGAATGTACTCAAGTGGTTCTATATACAGAACTGCTTGGAGAACGGGTCACCTGCGAGCTGGAGACTGAAGGTAGGTCATAACGTGATGAATGTGGAACACGACGTGTCCAACAGTTACTACAGCTACGACCGGTTCGCGCTGCCGGACGCCATCGACGGGCCCATGACCGTCGGACAGAATGTACTCAAGTGGTTCTATATACAGAACTGCTTGGAGAACGGGGTCACCTGCGAGCTGGAGACTGAAGGTAGGTCATAACGTGATGAATGTGGAACACGACGTGTCCAACAGTTACTACAGCTACGACCGGTTCGCGCTGCCGGACGCCATCGACGGGCCCATGACCGTCGGACAGAATGTACTCAAGTGGTTCTATATACAGAACTGCTTGGAGAACGGGGTCACCTGCGAGCTGGAGACTGAAGGTAGGTCATAACGTGATGAATGTGGAACACGACGTGTCCAACAGTTACTACAGCTACGACCGGTTCGCGCTGCCGGACGCCATCGACGGGCCCATGACCGTCGGACAGAATGTACTCAAGTGGTTCTATATACAGAACTGCTTGGAGAACGGGGTCACCTGCGAGCTGGAGACTGAAGGTAGGTCATAACGTGATGAATGTGGAACACGACGTGTCCAACAGTTACTACAGCTACGACCGGTTCGCGCTGCCGGACGCCATCGACGGGCCCATGACCGTCGGACAGAATGTACTCAAGTGGTTCTATATACAGAACTGCTTGGAGAACGGGGTCACCTGCGAGCTGGAGACTGAAGGTAGGTCATAACGTGATGAATGTGGAACACGACGTGTCCAACAGTTACTACAGCTACGACCGGTTCGCGCTGCCGGACGCCATCGACGGGCCCATGACCGTCGGACAGAATGTACTCAAGTGGTTCTATATACAGAACTGCTTGGAGAATGGGGTCAACTGCGAGCTGGAGACTGAAGGTAAGTTTTAACGGTCACAGAACGTGCAGTTTTGATATTTCTTTTCAGGGGCACAACCTGAAAAGTCCCAGCGTTCTTAAAATGTCGTAAGTGTAAAAATTATGGAAGGTCAAACTTGCAAAATAACCGATTTTATTTCTATTTTATTTTGTAAGTATGATTGATGTGAATTACTAAGATGAACAGGTTGACGTTCTTGTGTCGTCCGCTGACGGTTTTCATACCCGTGTCCTATTGGCTTACTTTTTTGTAAAATATTATAGAGCCGCAAAAAGTATACTTTTGAATTTAAACAGAAACTATGACATGAAATGTGTGAATTGTCTATGTATCTTCGTCAAAGTAACCTCTTGTCTCTATTTACAGTCGTCCAAAAATGTGCCGAAGAGATTCTGTACAAAGACACAGCACTCAGCGTGTCATGTCTCCTGCGCTCGACACAAGAAGCACGACACACACAGCGCCTCATCGACACGCAGAACACCGACGCGGCCGTCAGCTGCGCACTGTACGCCACGCTTATAAAGTGCAATGCGGCTGATTTGAGAGATAACGCGTATTTTACTAAGCCTGCTGAGGTTAGTATTATGAAATGGGTTAAGTCAGCCTACTACGATTATTCCAATTTTATGTAGGGCCTAGTAAAATAAACACTTTTGAAAAATCATGACACACAACCGTCACTCTGAAAATCTCGAGGGTCCAATTTTTGTTTTTATTTTTTGAAAAGATCTTTCATAAGAATAGTAAGGATTAAATGAAGAGCAAAAGACTTCAAATTCCTCGCACATTTGTTTTCAACTTAACACTGTATAAAACTTTATAGTGACCAAAAAACCGAATGTATTAATTCAGTCTTTCACTTCTTTTTTACGCATTTTCCTAACCATATTTCTACAAACACCTTTCATTTACTCGCACAGATGGCCCGCGAAACCCTCGAACAATCAAATGCATCAGAGGAACAAATGGAGATGATACGTCAATGTATCGAGCGACTCACCGGCATGGGCGAAGTAGACACACTCAGAGCTATGGGATACTCCGTCAATGGACTACTGTTCAACGCTGACGATGACTACCGACGGGAGATCATTTATAGAGTAGCCAGGTATGTAGCAAAGAAAATTAAAAAATCGCAGCGTAATTGATTTTTCAGCCGGTGAAGTCAATTTTCAGTTCTGTACTGAAATTGCAGTAAAAATAATAATTTAATCAAAATTAAGTATGTATCAAACTTATTTTTCCAAACTCAGTAACATACAAGTTTGAACAATATGTGATTCTAACTATAAATACAAATTGGTGAAAATCCAAAAAGAGTATTTGCCGAAACCCGGGATTGAACCGGGGACCTTTAGATCTTCAGTCTAACGCTCTCCCAACTGAGCTATTTCGGCTGTGGATTCCGTTACGAAATTAAGTACCACTATCTATAGGCATAGATAAAAGCTTATCATGATTGTTGTGGTTGTCCAATTATCTCTACATAGGTTCCGATTGTATTCACACACTTGCCCAATTTTATAAAACAAAGTAAAGGTAGAATTCCGTGCATCGTGACTGTCGCAGCCGCATCTTGACATGGTTTAGCGCTTAATAACATCTATAGGACTTTGAATACTTTTTGTCCACAGATCAACCGACAAAGCTCACGTAGAGCGCGCGTGCTCCCTAGCAGAGAAGTACAACATGAATGCCCTGGACGTGTGGCTGCAGCACGCCGGCGTGGCGCTCGGCAGCACCCCGCCCGCGCCGCCCGCCGCGCCGCCGCCACAAGCACAAACACAGACACATGTGCAGCATGCACGGTAATTAAGTAAACCATATGCTCACTTATGTACTTGCCTCATATACTCCCTTATATACTTTCCCCATATAGTCCCTTGTATACTTACCCCATATATTCCCTTATGTACCTACCCCATATACACCCTTATGTTCTGTCCTCATATACTCCCTTGTGTACTAACCCCATATGCTCCCTTATGTACTAACCCCATATGCTCCCTTATGTACTTACCTTATATACTCCCTTATGTACTGTCCTCATATACTCCCTTATGTACTTTCCCCATATAGTCCCTTGTATACTTACCTCATATACTCCCTTATGTACTTACCCCATGTACTCCCTTATGTACTTACCCCATGTACTCCCTTATGTACTTACCCGATGTACTTACTCCGTAGACTGCGTTATGTACTTACCTCATGTACTTATTCCATCTACCCCCTTACGTTCTTACTCCAAAGACTGCCTTATGTATTCTCCCCTCCAAAATGACGAGCGCAGATGTCATAAAGGAACATCTCACAACAAAATAGTACTCCAAAATGCTGCGGGATATTCGAGGGACGTGAAACGATACTGACTACGTCCTCGTGCACAATATGTCTCAAGGAATTCAAACTCCTCATTAGTTCACTCGTCACTAATCGCAACACAGACGCTCCTTCACGTCACTTAAGTTCATTTTTCTCTTTAGCATAAAAGAGGTTCTATGGCCACAACTGCGTGGTACGGAACATAACGCGCTGATCAATTTCTTCGCGCTACTGAAGAGTGTGGACGAGAAGGTGCCCATCTCCGGCCTTACTGCGGCTGAACATATCAAACTGCTTAAGAAAGCTAAAGCTGCTTCACCGGGTAAGATTACCTGTGTTCTTATATGCTATTATTTTAGACCCAAAGCCCAAGGTTCTTAAATAGTCGTAAACTAAGAAAAAAATTGAAAAAAGAGGATGCATACTGATATATTTAATTAAATGAAGAAAAGTCAAAGATGAAGTTCTTTAAAAGGTTCAGATAAGTTTGAGATAAACGGACATGATAGCAATAGTAACATCAGCAAGAAGTATCTTGCACATGAGCAAGGAGTATATTTCATCTATCATGACAATATTTAAATGAAAATCGTCAGCAATTTGAATCATTTCAAAGTTTTCCCGCCACAACCGAACAATACCAACATGTACTCTTCCCCCTTAGAACTGGACTACAAGCTGCTCTTAGAACAGCCGTCTACCGAGGACTTCACGACCCACATCCTGAACATCATTAAGCCGGAGAACGTGGGCATGGTGACCAAGTTCCTGCGCACCCTGCCTCCGGCCTTCAAGATACCGCTGTCCGTCAACACTATATATACTAAGTGGCTTACTAAGTACTTCTTTAGTGTGAGTACATACATTTTTGACTTTTATATGATGATTTTTCATGACTTTGTATCACTTACCAAGATGTCTCTTTGATCATTCAGGTTTTGAATACCTCCATGATGGATGGATTGATATGGATTTCTATAACTTAATATAGATAGGTTGTTTTAAATATTAAAAAAATACATTAGCTCCATATAAACTATGTGCAATCTGAAACCGCAAAACAACAGATAGGCAGATTATACCGCAGCTATAATATTGCTTGTCTCAGAAAGTCGCGCCTGCCATTTGTAGAGCTATGGATCTGTTTCATCAACTCTTACGAAGAATCGCACAATTAAACTGGATCCGAAAATCCAAATTATATCCAAATCATCCTGTATCTTAAGCTTAGACTTATAATTCAGGTGCCAAGCAACGCGACGAACAAGAAGTGGATGCAACAGTACCGACAGTGCGCGAGCTACTTCAACAAGCTGTCCAAACACGAATTGATGCAGTTTGTCGCCGATACCTGCTTCACTGATATGGCTATAGAACGGTGAGGATTCGACAAGTTAAATATTATCGATTTTAGATTTTATTTTAATGAAAAAATGTTGCCTTCAAAAGGATTTAGTTTTTGGATATTTTTTTTTACTTTTTTGTATATAAGTTGTCTAGTTTTTGTGTGAATGTGAGTTCTGAGTGGACTATATTATACAGAGCAAAGATATTTTGTACATACAGCTTACATGTGCTGCGTAAACAGACAACGAAATGACGGACACTGCATTTTTTTCCGCAATACTGGTCTGTATTAAATCTTATGTCTTTATGTATAGGGTGCCAGCTGGAACTCGCAACCTGATGATAATGCAAGCCGTTGACTACTGCCAGCAAGAGCAGGAGAATGACTTCAAGTTCAATAAAAAGTAAGAATCTACCTTAACACCTTGTAATAAAGTTGCTTTCCCAATGTTTGTGGACGTTACAAATGATGTTTATGTTTTAGTGAACAGACTTGGGCCCAAGTGGGTCAGGAGTTGACGCGTTGGGCTCGCTTCTTGGAGAACTTCCATTCCAGCACCATACAGACTCTCATCGACAATACCAATGTGCCCCGCACTGAGATTTGGCCGTAAGTATTTTTTTGTATTCATGTCGTTCATAAAATTGATGTGAAATATTTTATTTTGTTAACGTTTTTATTATTTTGTTGTCACTTATAGCAACAGAACGTCTTCTTCTCAATATTGTTATTTATTTATTTATTTAAACTTTATACAACAAAAACATTACATAGGCATTGTCTTAATGCCATAGGTATTGTTCCATTTGTGTGCGCAAAAAAGATATGAGTAGTTGATTTAGTTCGTGCTAGCTAACACGCCACTCCATGCTACTCATCCACATTTTCGGTCACAGCATTCTCCTAGGCACGTTTTTCCCGCCTGCACATCGCTCCAAGAGTGCTCATAAAATGGTTTCATAATATTTCCAGTGAAATAGAGAAAAGCCACGGGGACACAGAGAAGCTAATATCGTGCATCAGCCGCCTGGTGATGAGGACGGACGTGAAGCTGAGCAGTCTCAGCACGCTGCGGCAGTGCCTGCACGTGGACGCAGACCTGCCGCAAGTGCTGCAGAGCATCGTGGAACATCAGCTCCGCTGTATATTCAGGTTAGTACTTTTTATAGGCTGGCACATTTCTATGTCCTATTCCTGAGTCTATGTAATCCAGGGTGGTGTGAGACCTTACCGTCTGACTGCACACAAGACACTCCTCCCTTCAGGACTCGGGCCTCCCGTACTCGCCTTGAGTACTTGTGCACGACCCACAGTTCCCAAAAGATCCTGCGGAGTGTCTCATAGGACTGCCAGGCTATAGTAACACATGACGTGCTGGTGTTTGCATCAGCCATCACTTCTGCCATCGGCTATTGAGTTCTCGGTATCTTAATAAATTATTGCATTTTATATTATTTGCAAAACCACTCGGTTCAAATCGTTGAATTATCGTAAATTGTCCTTTGTGTCCTTATTTACTCATATCCAAGCTCGTATCCAAGACAATTTTAAGTAATCCTTTGTATAACAACTAGAACACAAGTAATCAATGCCAATTTTCCAGTTCCAGCAGCATGGAGACCCTTGTCACCCGTTTAACCTCCTACCACAAAGAAGGAGTCAAGATTCCAGAGGAACTCCTCGAGAAAGTGATGCAGAAGGCCACGGAGTATGCCCTACCTCCTCACAAGCAGATAGGCTTGTTGTCTCTGAGTCAGAAGTCCAGGGTTCATGATAGTGATGACATGATGAAAATAGCTCAGTTTACAGTGGACCTGTTTAAGAATGAGTGGTCCGACTGCCAATTTTCTAAGGAGGTTACTGGTAAGTGTTATGTTGATAATATTCTTTTGAATAGAATATACAAAGTTCCTATAATTATAAAGCTCAGCCATATTTTACCATTCGGCATGCTAACATTAACACTATTTGGGATAATCTTACTATTTATAAACACAATATTATTATTTAGCTTAGGTACATAGATGAGATCAAGTAACTTACTACTTATACATTTATACATATTTCAATTATACACTTTATTTTGTATTTGGTATTTTCGTTTTAATTGGTCACTGAAATTTGATTGTTTTTATAATGCTTTCTTGCGTTTCACGCAAATCGTGATAGAAATGTAACGGGTACTCGGGCAATCCATACAATGAAGATAGGCGTAAATAATAACTATGCATGCTAAATATTCAATATAACCGGTTCATCCATTTTCTATGTAAAAGATAAATAAAGTTTTTTCGCATATTTTTGCACAAAGATAATGATGAATAAATATGTTTATTTCTTTTTTTCAAGACGAGAGCCTACTGACCGAGGAGGGCAGACAGGATGCGTTCGCCAAGTTCCTGGATCTCTCAGACTCGTGGCAGCGGAAGAAGGCGCTAGTAGATGTACTCAACTGCTGGCCACCTACTAGGAACAGGTGAGGATTTTACTAAAGAGGTCGAATATTATATGGAAAAGTGATTTACTTATTGTTTTTTGGGCCACTTTCAATTTGAATTATATTTTCCGTGAGCAGCATCATCTCCTTAACTTGATAAGCAGTCCCTCAGACATTCACCATCTTTATCATCGAGCCTTTTTATCGTCCTACTGCTGAGCACTCCTCCGACAAATGGAAGGACCCTAACACTTTGGTTCTTCATAATAGTTACTATTGTCATGTCTAAAACATCTCCTTCCCTGTTGTAGCGATTCTAGGAGCCTGCACAGTGAATATCTGAGCAGTCTACTGAAGAATCCAACCGATGCGACAGAAAACTTGGTGCTTATCAAGCTACTACTCAGGCGGCCAGTACTTGCTGAAGAGGTAACAAAAAAAGCCTTACGACCTACGAAATAGGATTCAATAATTCATTAAATTCGTTTGTTTACATACTGTATTCTTTCAGGAAGTGAAATGGCTCGCCAATAATGTAAGGGCCGAATCAGTGATCAATGCCATCTGGATTCTGCTTCTTAGCAAGACTGAACATTACCAAGATGACATACTAAACTTAGTGCTTCTGCATAAGGTTATCTATATAATACGATGAAATAAATATATGTAAGCTGTTGTTTGGACAAATTAAAATAAAAATCATATTTTTCTTACAGGAGTACATCGAAAAACAGGAATTAGAGGACGAATTCATCAAAGAGCTGCTAGACAACAATATGTTCATAAAACTGGTTTCAAGCCCACTGTATACCTCTATTATTAACTACATAATCACCAAGGAGTCAGTCGGAGAGGAGGCCGTAGCAAACGAGTACTCCGTCGAGTGGGCCACCAACGAACTCGTGAGGGCCTCTCACATCTCAGAGGCAGGACACCTACAACTAATGTTCATGGGCGTCCCCGCCTCTCTGCGAGGATTCTCGCAAACAGTCATGTATTGCAAAAATAAGTTTAACATTTAAATATTCTATCTTATTCCAATCAGTGTCTATATTATCTCTATTTAATAAATTATGGTTAAAGGGCTGTATTTGTTTTATTAAGACGTACTACAAAATACGTATTACAAAATAGATTTAGGACCCGCATCGATAACAGAGCTATCTAACACAAATAATTATAAATCGAATCAATAGTCGCTCAAATAAGGACTATCAAACGACTGTATTATAATACTCGCATTCGGTTATCTAATACGTTTTGATATTACCCCTTACGCAAATTGAAAAGCCAAAAACTAAACGTATTTGTCACGAGCGAGATACGTCAAGTCAAAGTCAATTTGTTGCTATGATTGTCAATACTGTCAAAATCGTAATTTTAGGTTAGAAAAATCGTAAAATAAAATATCAAAATAGTAAACGAAAAGTTTACTAAGTAGTCGTAAAAATGCTATGTGCAATTAGGAATACGTTGAGAGCTCCTGTGGCAACGGTTGCACGGTTGCTGCAAACCTCTGCGCCTCTGGGATCAGACAAGTTCGATCACAAGAGAATACCCCAAGAGGATGAAGGTGTTCAGGGAGAGAAGGTCATTGATCTTGATATGAAAGTGTAAGTATTCTATATAATATTTTAGCAATATAGTACTGCAACTGTTGGGCATTCAGAAAGTATACAAAGAAAGTTTTCTATTAAGAACAGATCCCACAATATTCTTAAATAATTTTATGTAAATCACTGAGCTCACTTGAGCATAAAACATTCGGCTTTGACACAGAATAAATCCTTGTTTAGCCTGTCATCTTACTACAATATCAAGGGCATCCTATTGTAAAAATAATAAATAACTGAATTCATATTTTTTCAGGAAACAAAACCTTTTTCCAACTCTAGAGTCAGACAACTTGATATTCAACGGCACAGTTTACAAAGATCTGCCTATCTGCAACATCAGAGTGTCACACAACAACACCATATTCACAGTGACTGATGCCAATGGCACTGTGAAGATTATCAGGTCATGCGGCATGGAGGGCTTCAAGAACACCAAGAAAGGAACTAACATTGCTGCTCAGACCACTGCTATTGGTATTGCTACTGTAAGTCTTACTGCATGGAACTTATATTGACTTGCAGATGTTTAGATAGACAATAATTTTATTTCTTTTTTTTCCAGAGAGCTATTGATAGAGGAGTCAAAACTGTCAGAGTGAGGATGCAAGGATTGGGACCAGGAAGATTGGTTAGATATTTATATTTTCCTAAATACACTGAAGTTTTTGTAGATTGAAATAATTTCTTTATTACCTTTTCTGTCTACAGGCTGCAGTAAAAGGATTACAAATGGGTGGCTTAGATATTGTGTCTATCACAGACAACACCCGTGTATCATGGAACCCACCGAGACCCAGGAAAGCAAGGAGATTGTAAATACCAACCATAGACATAATTAGTTCACTAGTATTTGTATAATAAATAAAAAAAATGTTAAACTTACAAAGTATTTATTATTTAATTGCAAAAGTTTGATTACTATTTACAACAAATCTTAAAATTAAACAGAGCTTTGTGCTAGAAACCATACTTGGCTTGAGTTTGTCTTTTTGACATTCTGTTGTTGGCCCATTGGTTCTGGAGTTCTGCTTCATTTGCTTTGGCCTGTAAAAATAAATAGTATTTTAGAAAATCATTTAAATAAAACTCAAATAAGTGGAGAGGCAATTCAAAAAATTCATGAACAAGATTTTCCTAAGACTTGTGTGAAGGTAAATTAATTGTATGGTCCCAAGAGTAGGTTCCCATGGAAGAGTAGACTTTCAGATCTACTTTACTACAAACCTGATAAGCCAAATACGTGATCTGGTGTTTCCTCCTCTGTTGTGTGGTGGGCTCATTGCCTTTCTTCTTGCTAGCCGACACACGCTTTGTGGTGTCATCCATAAGACCTTTCATCAACATCTCCCGAGCATTGGCCAGCACCTCAGCTTGGTTCACATCCACAATTTGGATGTCCTCACGTTTCCGCTTGCCTCTGGCGCCGCATAGTTTCATGATCTGCGAAGAATTGTGAGTAGGATAATAAAAGAAAATATCAGAACTACCAACTGGGCCTTATTTTATGCAACTTTTTTGTTGTAAAAATATTTAAGACCCATACAACAAATAGAAAAAACAGACTCCAAATGCACTTGCATTGAGAAAGATCTGTCTCTCTAGGCACTCAGTAGTAAAGTTATCTATGCAAGTACTAAAAGATATGTTTTCAATACTTACAGCTTCTTCATCAAGTTCCACATCATTGTTAGAACTCTCAGCTGCATAACCATCATAACTTGACCCAGCTGCTGCTTGCCCATCCATACTTTGTTCATCATAATCTGGTTCCAACTTCACATGTTCCAAATCTTCTTCCTTCTTGAAGAATTTATCAATACCTTCACGTTTATCTACAGGCTCTGTCTTAGGTGTTATATCTAAGGGTAGTTCTACTTCCGGTAACTCCACAGGCTTGTGTATTGAGAAGAAGTCATTTTGTACATCATCATTGTCACTATCGTCCGAGTATTCGTTAATAAGTGATGTGGCTTCTACTTTAGCTTTCTTTATGGGCGTGGGTAAAGGTTCTTTTTTGACAGGAGCCGGTTGTTTAGTGAGTACATGAGGAATTAAAGATTTTGTTGTGGCTTTCACTCCATTTCTTGGTTGTGGTAACATGCTTAGTAAGCCTGATTTTTTCTGCAATGAGATGCACAAGTTAATATTTTATGTATCTACAAATTATTTTAATAAAATTGTAAGAGAACTGGTAACTTACATCAGACGGTTTAGGCTTAACCATTGGTGTGCTGTTTTTAACATCTTTAAACTGGAAACAATAAGATCAATTAATAACACATTTTCTCAAGGTGAACAGTTACAAAACTTCTGGTTAAACCTTCTTACATCATTTAATGAAGGTACTGTGATCCTAGCTTTAGGTTTCGGAGCATTGGCTACTTCTTTCTTGTGTAGAAACTCATCATCTTCTTCAATAACTGCTGGCTTCTTTTTGGAGGGCTGTGGTAAGAAATTAAACAAACTTGGACCATCCTCTTGTGAGTCTTCGACTTTCTCTTCATTTATTGGTGCAGGCTTTGTGAGGACTGGCCCTGGAACTGAAAGAGTGAAACTCAATTGGTTAGAGAATACTACGAGCTCAAATCCACACAATTTATGCTAGAGACAGTTTGTTGACATAATCGCGAGCTAGAGGCCTTCGATGTATAACCAAAGTAGGATAAAGGCAGTAAATAAACTGTGAAATAGTAGATTTCTTACCGTGTTTACTTTCAGGTTTGTTGTTTAACAATACGACTGGCGCATCTTCGCAATCGCCTTCGTCTTCATAATCACTTGAGTCACTGTTTCCGTATGCAACTAAAGCCATGGTTACAGATTACTGATTACTACTGTTGTAATAGTTAGTTACTAATCCAAATCTGCAGAAATAAATACACACGAAATAAAGATAAATTGTTGTGGCACAGAAATTAGTTTTGCTTGCTGTCAGCAGAGCAGGGTTGGCAGAGACAGCAGATCTTCATTCAACCATAAACTGTCAGGAATGTCATATCCGTCAGTGTCATTAACAAACTGTCATGTCGTCTGTGACCCGGCTTGACAGCTGTTAAAATTTTCCAATAGGTTCTACGATTTTTGTCGATATTTCTTACTAAAAATCTAATTGAATGTTTATTCGAACTATTAAAACCTTCTAATAGAGAGTGCCTATATATCTCTGTGTTCATTTTTACTTTAAGTGAGTTTGTTAAGTACTTACCAGTTACTCAACTTGGAACAACAATGCCGAAGAAATTCGCAGGTGAAAACAGCAAGGCTGTTGCTGCTCGACAGCGAAAAGAAAATGAAAAGCAAGAAAAGGATCTTAAGGCTAAGAAGATGATGGAGGATGCAGAGTGGGAGGACAATGACGACAAACTCAAAAAGAAACAGCAAAAGAAGGTTAGGACTGTGTATCATGTTCTAGAATGAAACGTGATTAATAATGGTTAATAGTTTATGAAATCTTACTATTACAGCTACTAACTCATTACACTATACTTCCTACCCTAGTAATAAAAACAATTTTTATGTTATACAACCCAACAAGCTCATATTTATTCAATATAATTTCCCATTACAGGAAGAGCAAGAAAAGAAACGCTTAGAGCAGCTTCAAAAGAAGGCTGAGGCTAAAGCCTTACTCGAGAAGGAAATGGAGTCACTAAAGGCTGCTCCTAAAGTAGCTCCACCTCCTCCCAAGATCACCAGAGCACAGATTGAGAAGATGAAGGAAAAGACTATCAAGCCAGAACCTGTTAAACCAGCTGTAAGACTTATTTCTTAAAAAATTATACCATTTAGTTAATCTTAAGTCATCTACTTACCTTTTGTAAGTTACAAGAAGATGTTTGCCATGATGCATAAACCGCACAGTGCATTAGTAATATCAAATATGGAAAGAACATTTTAGTCATGCTGTGATTCATCACACCATCAAATTCACATTTTATATCTATACTGAACTGTTTATAAACAGCATGTTTAGACAAAGATCTAAGAGGGATCCAGAAAATAATTTAAACAGTCTTATGTATCTTTAAGAGCGTAACATTAAGATATTGCATCTGTTTACAGCCTGCTAAAGTTGTGGTAGAGGAACCTCGGCTGGAGGAGAATCTCAACAGAATCCAGTTGGACGGAGAGGTGGCACAGACTGTTGATGAAGCTATCTCCATTCTCGGGTATGTATTGTTTTGTTTCTCTGCTCTTCTTTGCTAATTATATAATTGCAAAATGTGGAAGTGAAGGTCAAATATTAATTGATTTAGTGTGTGTTGTGAATCAATTCATTGCTAGCATTCCATTTAATAATAGTATCTACTAGCCAACTAGAATTGTACTTGTTATTATTATGTACAATTGAAAAAGTTTTTTTTTTATATTTATAACACTAGTTTGGGTACACATTAGCTGCACTTATTTTACGTAAAATTTAAACCATAACAAAACCTTTTCAAATTACAGTGACAAGACAGATTTGGACAGGCATCCAGAGAAACGCCTCAAGGCTGCTTACACAGCGTTTGAGGAAGCTAACCTACCAATACTTAAGGCTGAAAACCCATCTCTAAGGTTGTCACAACTTAAACAGATGCTGAGGAAAGAATGGCTCAAGTCACCACAGAACCCACTCAACATGAAAGTCTAAAGAGTTTCGACAATGAAGGTCTGATAGCATCAACTTTGGATATATACTTGGATTTTTTTTTTCGATTTGGTACACTTTGTAATTAGTTTTGTTAATAATCAAATCTGTTTGTAGTAGGATGTTTTTTTCTGTGAAATTGTTAGGTTGAAAACCTGACTGCAGACAAAGTGTAGCCATAAAGTTAGGCACATACTTTTTTAATGATTTGCATTGTACAGTAAGTTGATCTTCCAAGTATAATCATCTTAATATGAGTTTCTTTCATATTTCACTCTCAATGTAATTTTGTAAAAGAAAAAATGTTTTTTTCAATTGATTAATTAATTTATTTGTAAAAATACAGTCTTACTTAGCAGGACAAGTGTTTTGTACTAGAATAACCAAGTCATTGTAAATACAAAATATAAAATTCTAAATTCATTCTGGTTCATTGCTGTATTGCAGGGGTATGCCCATGCGGCCTACCTCTGCCTTTTTCACCTCTGTTTCACCAAGTTTTTGTTCTAGACCTTTCCATGACCTGTCTTGGAGGTTCTGTCCTATGCTTTCTAAGGCCCAGTTCTGCTTTTCTGCCAAGTCAGTGCTGCTTCCTTCGTTATTGTCAACCTTTGTCTCTCTGATCTTTCCTGTGATGAGACTGACATCTGTGGCCTCCTTTACGTGTTCAATATCACAGTGGTGTGGACGCCCAGGAAGTAATTGGTCATAGTCTGTGATGTGAGTAGAGAAATATGGATCTCTTTTAGAGTTCAGTGCCACTTCCAGTTCATATGGATACACAATAGGTTTGTAGAAGTCTCTGGCACTGTAGAGGTCATTTTCTGGGCATGCTATCATTACATAGATGTCAATCTGTGGAATAAAAATACAAATAAGTATTTGAATGGTAATTAACCCCATAAAAATTAAGCATATAAATGGAAGACTTACTTCAGGAAAGTTAGCCAACTTTGGAACATTAGGTTTACCAACTGACACAATGTAGCTCTTCTTTCCATTTACTTTACACAACTCTTTCATCCTACTGATGATATCCTTGGTCTGGTCACCAGCCAGCTTGCAAATGAGAAGCCCAACCACATTGGCATCCTTGCATTTCTCCACCAGAAACCTTCTACGCCTGAACCACATGGTTTCTTGTAAATGTTCCACTTTGCTTGTATTTGGATCCAGGACATACCATTCAGAGGCTGTGAAAACAATTGAGTTTTTTAAAAATTATTACACTATGTGAAATAATATTTACATTTTTTTTTGCCATTTTTACCTGCTATAGAAATAGTGTAATTGAACACAGTCTGTCCCCTAGACCCAACATGTATACAAATGCAATCTTTGAGCACATCAACTGGGAACTCTTCACCTCTTTTGTCTTTGACTACTCTGCCCAGGAACCTGTGTGGGTGCTCCTCTATTTGCACAAAAGATATGTAGCTCTGTGGGTAGTGTTGAAACCAGTGTTCTGATATTTTGTCTGAAAGCAAAGTAATACACTTGTTTTATTCTGTTTGAGGAAAGTTTTCATTAAAAATAGAAGTGATATAAGGATAAATGTGAAATTATTTATGTCTTCATTTTGTTTCTTATACTCACCTTTACAATGTTCAAAACCAGCATCATAAAACAGGCACATTTTCACATTATCATCAGAATTAAAATTGTCATGTAGGACCTTCATAGTGGAGTCTACATCTATATGATCTTTGGGCAGTACAGTAAACACTGGTATGTTGGTCTTGGTGAAGCAGGAGTGACCATAGTGCACTACTGCATTGCCCTGGACATGCATTGCAGCTACTGAGTCCACACAGCAGCTGAAATTATGAAGGTTGCATTAAGATAGACTGACCATAGAGGGTGATTTGTAAGTACTTTTATATGGGTTGGGTTATATACAAAGACTAAAAAGACAATCAAAAAATATGATCTACGATATACACAGCAAGCATACCTAGCATATGAAGTGTCACCAAGAATGTACAGATCAACCTCCACTCTTCTCTTTATTTCTTGATAAATCTTTGCACTCACTCCGAGCAGTTCATCGGGAAATTGAAGACATACCTGTTTGAGAGACACGTTAATTAGTTGAACAAATATTGGTTTCGCAAATGTGTGAAAAAGTTATGTTTACCTTTTGGAAGTTATTGTCTGTTATCCATTGGCACGTTTCGCTGATATCGAAACGTGTTATCAAGTCATCAAACTGTTTGTCTGGGGTATTTATTTCTATCTCTCGCTCTATACATAATTTACCGTCTGTTGTAAAGTTTGCCATTGTTTTATCACAAACACAATAATTTCTATTGAAAATGAAAATTCGCAATTCCCATCATCACATTGATCTGTCATTGATGACTTTGACATGAGTAAACTGTCAAAAAAAATTATAATTGTTCCGATTGACGCAGAATTAATCAGTTTACGTGCAAAATATTCTGGCTGTATTAATATATTTTTGTGATCCTGATGAAATAGGTTGTTCAAGTGTATTATGATACATCGACCTTTCTGAGGGAAACAATGGATTAACAAAATGTTGAACTTATGATGACACAGTGTGGGAGTAAAAAGTAAAAGATGAAAAAGTTAACTCCTCAAGACAACTGAGAACAACGGAGGAGTTTCTAACTTTCCCTGGTATATACATATTCATATAAGCTTTATCTAATAATTATGTGATTTACTCAAATAAATTCATAATCATAGCATATAGGAGATCTAAGAGGAAAATAAAATAATTAGGAATGAATGTTATGTTTTACATTTTTTATTTCACAAGTATAAATAGCATAAGATGTTGAACAATCACAGTAAGTTTAATATCCCTCATCACTGACAGTGATGGCGTAACCAGGGAAGGCCTTCTTGATCAATTTGGCAGTGACCTCATGGTCTGCTTTGCCGTAGCCCTGAGAGTAACCATAGATATGAATCTTTTTGTTTTCTGCATCATGAGATATTCTTCCTCCACCTAGAGGCTCACAGTCTAATGGTTGTAGTCTTTCCTGCACCTGAAATGTGAAAAATCATTTCTTATCATGTTTTTTCCTCATAGTTACCTACTTAAAGTTACTGAATTACAAGTGTGCATTGTATGTACTAGATGACTATTATTCTCACCTCATCATAAATATCTGAATGGTAATTGCATCGCTTATAACCACGAACGATTACAACTGGTTCAACATTAACCTTTGTTTTGTCGTACACATTCAGCAATATATACTTGAATACTCCTGTAGGGTCTATATCTACTTTCGGTATAGCTTCCAGAGCTGTTGACATTTTGCTTGCACACTCACACAGGTTGAATTTAGGAACTAAAAATAATAAAAATACAATCAAGTTCATGATACAGGTTATAATTTTTATGTATGACTGAGCGAGCGCAGTCGTAAAACACTCACCTTTCTGAATGAGGTTTAAACCTCTTGGCGAAAACAAACTGCTTGAATATGAGATAACCTTCAGCAACATTAGTCAATTAAATAAAATATTGCAGAAAGGGCCGATTTTTTTATTTTGTAATTTTTTGACCGACAGCCGACAGCGTTTCTTGACAGTCTGTGTCAACTGTCACTGTCAGAGAATATTAGGACGTGAATCATAGACACTTTTAGTCTTTGGGTTTTGGGTTTAGACTTTGACATCGGAAACGTCAATTTCAGTGCTTGTCTATGGTTTTTGTTTAGCTATGTTTGTCAGTGAACTGTTGAATAAAATTTCTGTAATTTGATATTTTAGAATATAAAAAATGAGTGCAGCATCGTTAAAAATGGATGCTAATTTAACGAGTGAGTATCTTTCGTTTTAAATCAATTAAATGAGAGCTAATTGAACATCAGCTGTTGACGCTGGTGATGCCAAAAATATTCTCCAAGGTTAGAACTCCACGGGAATATTCGTGGTATTTATGCACTCTACTGAAAATAATATTTGTTCTAAAATGTATTTACTACACACCACGGCATAGTACGGAGATTCATTAAGTATATAAAGCCGTATTTTTTTGTTGTGCTTTGAAGAACATTAGGCCGACATTTACTTTGATAATTAGCTTCAATATCTGACCCAAATTAATAGTTATATTCTTCCTTAATGTCAGAAATTTGAGATCGTTAGTAAGTCTGATATAATTGTATTTATTTTCAAACAATAACTTCTATGTGATGTTAATATTGCCTTATGATGAGTCATAAAACTGGTTTCTAGTTTCAAGGTAAATTGAAAAATTATTTGGAAGATCACTAAAACATACATGTTCTTAGTCTACTTCCCAAAAGAATGCATGTCATATCTGCATTGCGACTATCCATAACATTGGCCATTGAAGATACACTTAAATACTTATTTAAAATTCCAGGCATGTGGGTGAGTTTCTTCACTGCAGCGGGTATACCGTCAGATGTGTCAGCAACATATGCCCTCACGTTCACTGAGAACCGCATCCAGAATGACATGCTCTTGGACCTGAACAAGGAATACTTAAGAGATATGGGAATATCTCGGATGGGAGATGTTATTGCTATATTGAGGTAAGAGTAAAACATTACTGCAACTGCAACTGTTTTAATCTCATTGGTTTCACCGCTTCCTGAAGCGACTACCTGTCTTGTATGAAAATTCATTCAGTAACAAACAAAGTAACAAACCATATATTAACTTTACCCCCGTACAAACTTTAGTATAGGACTTTATCCTAATCCATTAAACTTCAAATCAATCTATTTATTAAAAAGTAATTATCATCACTCTTTCTAGACATGCAAAGCAAGTGCATGAGAGCACAGCTCGTGACCGCGTGTTGAGCACAGCGGTGCCTCCTACTGCTAAAGTGCCTGTTGCTGCCATCACCGGACGAGCCACTGTGTCACAGCCATCATCTCGTAAGTAGTGACTTAGCCACATCAAACAAGATTGTTGCAAGGTATAAATACTTCCTTTGTCGCCATCATCATTTTCTACCTTGTCTCTTTTCTAGTATGTTGGGGTCAGCTTCCAGTCTAACCAGATGCAGCTGCATATCAGTTTATACCTTTACATTTGAACTAAGACCTCAGCTTTTCAATAAACAAACTCCTAAAGACACCATGCTTAAATGGAACCTCATTGATATTTTATTTGTCTATGGTTCAAGCTGTTGCATGATAAGGTTACATAAAAGTGAGTTGAGTATTTTTCTGACCTCCAGACTTCATACAAAAGGTCAATGTATTGTGTTATTCGTATTACAATAATTTGTTTAAACAGCTGCCAGTCGCATTTTGGAGCACTACACACGCAACCCGCCGCCTCAGGAGTCTCCTAGCCCGCCATCACAACTCAAGAGGAAATCTTTGGAGACTGGGTGAGTTAATCTATTACAGATTAACTTATTAAATTATTATAGATTATAGAGGCATAACTTGTAGAGAAAATTGGCTTATCTTGTTCTCTAAAAAGTCAGAGAAACTGCTTATGTATGGAGAAATACACAATAGCTGTGCAGGGTACATAATTCCTGGCTTGTGCGGTCCTCTGAAAAGTCAGAGAAACTGCATATGTATAGAGAATTACACCACAGTTGTGGAGTACATTCTTCTAGGAAAGCTACAGTTTGATGCAATAAGGTCAAAATTATTTGTAAATAAAAAAATTATGCCTGTTTACAGGTGTATTAATGTGGTTATTTAACACAGTATCACATGCCTAAGTACCATTTGTTCGTTTTCGGCAAATTAGTATTGTAGAATTTAATTAGATTAATGAGAAAATTAGCAATTCACAGGGGAGTCTAGAGCGATAAAAGTCGTGGAATGAATTGTGTCATTTGATCCATTTGTTCTCCATTTGTCCAGGAATGATGACATCAGTATGAAAAAGTCGCGTCTCATACGATTTTCCGCGTCGCAGACCCCAGCAGCCAAAGAAGGTAAAATAAAACTTTTTCTTTCAATCCAATATTGAAGAAAAGTCAAGAAACATATACTTATTTATATATTTTATTGTTTCCAGGTCCTTCCAAGACAGTTTTCGCCAGGCTGGGTAACTCTGAACCCATAAAGACAGCTCCAGTCACCACAAAGGCGTCAGTAAAACCTATTTACGCACGCCTCGGGTCCAAATCCGAGCAGCTCAGTGACGACAACACTATACCCATAGACAAGGATGCTCTCAAATACGAAGGCATCCTTAAAAGCACGCCTGACATCTCCAAAAAGGTTTTCACAGTCACCACATCAAAGAATAATGTAAGAAAAATTGCCGTGGGTACTATGAGGGCAGATGAGACTCCCGTCAGTGTGAAAACAAAGTTAGCAGGAGCTAAGTCGGTTAAATTCTCGAGCCATGTGCAGTATAAAGAAATTGAGGCTGTTCGGAAAGCAAATCAGACGGTACCAGTTCAAAAGCCAGTTCAGAGACCTGTGCAGAAGTTCACGCCAGTGTTTAACAAGCCTGAAAGGAGGTTGTCAATGCCCGAGCCCGCGAAAGATGGCGTCAAAGCTAGGTTAGGCGCGAAGAACACAAACAATTTGACGATCACTAGGAACGTTTTCAACAGATTGGGCGTTTGATGTTAGAAGTTAATGTGGTATGTGATTAATTGATTACGTAATATTTTGTGATCGCTGTTGTCAGCGTAAGATTCACCTTAAAGGCGAAATAATCGCTGCTGGATAATTCAAGGTGGATGAAGGTTGATTTGTAATCCACTATGGATCGTTTATGTGAGAATGAGCGAGGTATCGAATATTCTACGTGGTCTTTAAGCATTTGTGATTAATATACAGACAATCAGTTATTTTAAGGCTTGAGCACACTACAAATTGATTATGAGTGCACTGTAGACTGTCCACTGTTCTGTGTGGCTCAGCCTTATTTTGGACTTTGTGTTTTTGTGTTGGTGCTGCTTTTTTTGACATGTGCGATTTCGTTTTGAAACATTACGTAGTTAGAAATTATTTAGTAGCCGATTAACATTTCATAGGATCTGCTTTCATTTGTTTTTCTTGTAATTTGTAATACGAAATATTAATAATGTGCTTGGTTAAGTCATAATTTACTGATAGTTTGGTCTCATGAATATTTTTGCATTAAATCTTTATTTAATAAGTACTCAGAAGGTGCAGTGTCCTGTGATTATAACATTGTCATAAGGATTTCTTTTTTGACTTGTTGATTATCTAAACTCTGATTTCTTTATTTAGGTTAAATTACATTTTCATAATATTGATAAGGGCTGCCATTCACTGAAATGAAAAGAGTGTACCTATATTTAGGTTAGGTTGACATATTAAAAAAAGTTGCCATTAGATACTAAATCCACAATCATAATAAACAATGCGTCTCTAGTGCCCCGTTTTTTGACTGTCTTTTTTAACCGATTATAAAACGAATTATAACATTAAAAAAAAAGAACAAAGCCATCCCTGACAGAGAGGCAGACCCGTTTACAGTTTTCAACGTTACTTATGTAGTTACATAAGTAAATATTATTAGTAGATTTATTAAATAAAAATAAACTGATATAATACGGCCCCAAAATGACATTAACTTCCTTACTGCAGCTTCATGCACATTTTGCGTGCGTTCACGAAAACGTCTCTATATTATATTTTTATTAGCTATGGTATAACACTATCGCTACTTCCGATCAGATTTCGTGTAAGAATTTGACTTTTATACCTAAGATCTAGATTACGTTAATTTAATTTACTTTAAGTTGTGTTAGTATAATCATTTCACTTTCTAATTACATTTTCTATGTAAATATTATGAGAAATAAATAACTATTAAATGTTTGATGGTAATTTTTTTTTGGCCATAGACAAATCGATTGTGGAATCCAAACTTATTTCATAAACCAAGCTTCTGAAACTATAGAAAAAGTTTTATATCTTACCTTGAAAATTAATAACTTTTATAATACCATAGTAATTGTCTGTATAAATTGATTAGCCGTCGTATTAGCAAATCCAGGAACGAATTCAAACAAGAATATGAAAACGGCACATTGCGGCTTTGTGGTCTGACTCCGTAACGATTGCAGCTTATACTGTAATGTTAACTACTGAAATATCTTCACGTATCCCGCCTAGCTGTGGGAAAGTCCTTTCTACCACAAATTACTAGACACTAAATAAACACTTGAAAAGCAGCTGAAAAGATCTTTAGTAACACCAATTGTAATATTTAATTGGTACGTGAAACTGGAGGACAATCTGATTTCATTATTTGGCAGAGAAAAATATTCAATTATTGTTATATACATGCATACAATAGACCCAAAACCAGGATTGCCAAACCTTTGTTATTTAAAGTTTAGTTATTTTATTTAAAAATCAATTTACTCAAACAAATGGCATATTGACCCTCGCCAAATTGGTTTATAAAACTCATTCAACCTTCTTAATAATACCTACCTAATGCAACTATCATTATACAGATTAAAGTTTTCAACTTTTACGGATCTTCAATGAACTTAGGGCTATCCATATCGATTGATACCCATATCGGTTGACCGGCATTCGATATATGCTCACGCTTCATCGAAGAGTGATCGCGGACTTTCACTGGGTTTCCAGTGCCTAGGTTCCCTAGCGCGGTGACCGTGACCGAACACCGAGGAAAGCCACTGGGTTAAGAAAGTAAACGCCGTGTCACACATTCACCCAACCGGGATATTGTTCTTTGTTAACTTTAGGCTCCATCAATCTAATTGAAAATCAATGAAATCAATTTTTGCCATCAAATTATGTTTGCTTGGCGACTATCCTTGATCCATTGTGACATTCCGTTCCGCTGTTCCGCTGTCGTTACTCAAATTAACACCTGTTTCGAGCGTGACAATTAGTCTGCGTCGGTGCCCTTACACTATTGCGACCGCCGCGTTATGGTGGATTTTGATGTTATTGTCCGAACCGTCGGTCACCGGCTGCGCGGGAGTTATTACAACAAATGTAACACCCACTCGCCGCTCACGTAACCGCGCCTCCCAAATCTATTGTTGACGTTCGTTTAACATTAGTTTATAATTATGTTACGTATCCGGACACAGGAAGTACTTTACTTATTTTCTATTTCCAATTAAATATAAACGAAGAATAACGTTTTGGCTTATTTTATTTGTCACTATCGAGTGTTTAAATGATATAACGGGTGTTCGTACCTAAAGCTGTGTAAAATAGAGTGGCATTAGCAAAAAGACGATTGTTGATCGCTGGTTGCGCTTGCGCACATTGCGATATAAGTGTGCGGAGGGAGCCGCGCCGCTGCAGTGCCGCTCCCACTGTCTCGACACAACGTCGCCCAACATGGGGAGAAAGGTAAATTAATTCATATCATTTAAATTAAATAAAATTATTTCAGTTGAAAAGACTATTAATAAATCTCAATATAAATAAAATTATAATGTGTTTTATATTTATTTACAGGCAATATTAGCGGTCGTGTGTTGGCTGACCATAAGCCAGGCCTTTGGTGACAAAGGCAAAGCTGCGCAGTTAGCAGCAGTCAAAGACAATGAGAGTGCCGAGAGTGCCCCGCGCCTGTACCGTAACGTTCCTCTCGGAGTGTATGCCAGTGCCGCGCCCTACGCCTCCTACTCGTTCCACCTGCCGCAGTTCCTCCCTGTGCCCAACGCTGCTGCCTCGCAACTCGCCCCGGTGCAGCAGAAGCCAGTGAATAAAAATGTAAACACATATTTAATGGACTCCTATGGAAACAGATACTTCGAAGGCCCCCAGCAAGCTCCGTACAAGGCTGCATTCCCTCAGCAGTATGTGTCGCTTCAGCCGAAATTGCCGGAACATTTGGCCCAACCATTAGTCGCTGCGTCGCCCAACTTTCAATTCAAGCAGTCAGCTCCTCAAGTGTTCTTTGGTGCGCCCTTCAGAGTCCCGGCTCTCCAGAGTCCGGCCCCGACTCCACTCAACCAATTTCCTAGTTTCGGACATTTAATGTATGCGGGGAATGTTCAAAGTTTAGCGCCAATTTCAAATACTCACAATAACGGCTTTAGAGTTCCAAACGCACAGCAACAGTCGACAAACAACAAAGCCGTGTTCTCCAATACACAGCCGCATGAGCAATACAGCAATTTGAAAAATCAACCGACGTTCCAAAGGCAGCAAGAATTACCTGATGTCATTGTTGGCAAACCTAAGATCCAAAACGTCCAGGAAAAAGGGCCTGTGTCGCATGATGAACCAAAGTTTCAGCGCATCCAAGAAATTCCCCACGGTGCTCATGGTGAGGTGAAGTTCCAACGTATTCAAGAAAAACCCAATAGTGACAGTAGTGAATCCAAGCATCAACAAGTACACGACATCTCACATTCCTCCTATGAACATCCGAAGTTCGAACGTATTGAAGAGAGCAGTCCACATGCGTCACATGAGGAAGAGAAATCACATCGTATACATGAAATACCTCACGAGGAACACGGAGGGCCGAAATACCAAAGATTCCAAGAGTCACCTGAAGTGGTCCACGTCGAACATAGTTATGAACCACGACAAGAAGCACCAAAGCCTGTGGAGAAAAAAGCGTCCGGAACCAAAGCTCGGTTACAATCAGCTCCCGCCAAACAAACGACTATCACTTATGTTAACGAGTTCAACGGAAAGAAAAATATAGTGAAAGTGCAAAGTGATCCCTCTTAGACTTAACTCTTCTTGAGCCTCTGACGTTTGCCAACCCTCTGGTACCTCAAGTGCAACACTTTTTGCCGAGAATTAACCAGGCAACGTACCAAAAATTGCCGCAACCTAATATCGGTGACGTCAAAAATTATCAGAAAGAGTTTGTGGTACAAAAGACAATGTCTTATGATAGCGGGAACATCAATAAGCCACAGAAGCAAGCAAATAAGAAGAAGAGAGAAGAAACAAACATACAAAAGCAAGAGAATGATGCTCCGAAGAAAACAGTCACGCATCACGAGACTCTTGATGATGCTCCAGAAATTGTATATGAAATCAATGCACCTGGGCATAAAGAAACGATCAGTGAAAAAACAATCAGCTATAACAAGGAAACACAGTCGGAACCAGTACATTATAGCTATGGTTCTAAATCTCAGAAAGAGCCCGTTACGTACAGTTTCAGTCGATCATCAAAGGAACCACTACAAATAAAGGAAGTTCATTATCATGGTAACGGTCCGATGCACCTCGTGTATAATTTCAAACCTGAGGAACAGCACCATCAGCATCATCAACAGGAAGAACAACACCACCAGCACACTAACGAACCACACGGTGATGGAGAGAATCACAAACATCATGAATCATCTCATGAGTCCGAAAATAGCGGTCCAGCACATCATCATCATCACCAGCATACAGATAATTATAAAGATCACCCCAAATCTTCTGAGGAGCATCACGAACCATCTCACAAAGAACAAGAACACCACCGAGGTGCGAGTCACGAAAATCAACATGAGCCCGTGCATACAAATCAACCAAAATATTACCCCGGCTCAGGTCAAACCAAAATACACTTCGATTACGAACCCATTACTCAGGAATACGAAGAAGATATACGTTTGCTCGCTAATGCACAAATTAAAGTAGATCCCAGTCAACATGTGCAGCCAAAGTCTAAGGAACGTGAGCAGTCTCCTCAGGAGGACGAGCAGTCTCACCCACCGCACAGACATCATCACTCCTCACACGAGAAGCACTCGCATCAGTCAGCACCGCAACAATCGCACCAGCACTACTCACCTCCACAGTCAGGCACGTACCACGGCCCCGCAGCACATGTCATGGAGAAATCTAAACGCATCATAATCCACGACGAATCGCCTGATGAAATGCACATGCACCAAGAACAAATGAAAGAGGAAGTCATTGACCGAGAAGAAAATAATGAAGAGGACTTTGAAAAGGCGTACAAAAATGCTGCGATTGGTTTCCCCGCATACACCAACGAGGCCTTAGAAGCTGCAGAAAAGGATATTTTCGATCCCGAAAGTTATGGTGTTCCTCCCGACCACGTGGAGTATAACATTGAACACACCCCTTTCCAACAATATCAAGAAGATGGCGACGAATTCCCAAAAGAAGCGCGCTCGAGCTACAAAGACTCAAGAGATAAAATGAAAGAAAACTACTACACAGATTACTCAATTAGTAAGCCAGAAAGTTTACTCGATCGATACCAAAATAAACTAGGCTATTACAAGTTATATAAACAACAAAAGCCTGATTATTATGTGTCCGACGAAAAAGAAGAAGATAAGAAAAAACAAAAACCAAAGTTCGCTAAGTACTCGGTGGCGCCTACGTTTGGCTTTCCCAAAAAAAAGGAGGAGAAAACAGAATCTTTTTACGGTAGCCACAAACCCAAGCAACAGTTATACGAGTACGATTATTCTAAGGGAGCGCCGCGCGACAGTTCAGCGTTCGCATCGCGGCCCTTTCAAAGGTATAGAAGCAAGACAAACTTCGTAGAGCCGCAGTTCCAGTACGGGTTCGAGCCGATCACGATACCAAAGCTTCTCGACAGCGAGCTCGCCGCGATGGCGAGCAGCCATAATCCCGAAAGTGAAAAGCCGGGCATGAGGAAGAAAGTCTACAAAGAAAACTGGTACATAAAGAAAACGAGTACAGCCGCTGGGGCGCCGGCTAGCTGATAAGACTTATTTATTATTGTGTTAAGTTTACCTTGTTATAATAGTAAATTAATAAATTGTTAATTATTTAAACTCTGTTTTTATCTCAGATTAAGACAGTTAAACGCATAAAAACTCTTTGACTGAATTATTTCTCAGTGTTACATAATTAAACTTTCGCTATCTACCAATATATTACGTGACACTAGCAGTTTTTTGTGGCGATTCTCGTTGTCCACCGGTTAACAAAAAAACTATTTTGCTCTAGTCTGCAAAATCATTCACCGTGGATAAAGCAAAAAGATCTGAGTTCAATTTTGCATGCTATCTGTATTCAGACAATATCGACTGCAACACTTAACAAACGCATAGTTTCTCCTTCATTGCAATAGTTAAAACAACGGCGATAGGTAAAACAGATCAGTTGCTCATAATCATATGATTGTTTATAATAAAAAGCGTTATTGCATCCTATTCGTTCCGTTTCCGGTGATTGCAATGTGTTGATTCTAGCTTGATTTCCTCGATCGGAACCGACGCTACAATCATCACGCGATCAGCGGTGATGTGGGCACGCTACTATACGTTTTTTACCGTCAAGAGCAGAGCACAAGTGCAAGTGCAAACCGCCGAGAAACGCACGCATGCACGATGCTGACATAATGCGCTTCTGAATTGAACTTAATTTTATGCAATATGCTGAAATAAACTCAAAGTGATACTGAAATCAGCCTAGTCTTAGATATTGCAAACAATTATTTTAGTAACAAAAACTGTTTTGCCAAAAAACGTGCTCATTTAAAATATAATTTGCGGCATTTAGTTTCAGTTTAGTTAGGATTAGAGATCTAAAGGAAGGAGATACAGGCGTAGTTTCATCAAAATATATTCATGGAAAAAACAATATATTTCGAAAAGTTGATAAAAAAGGAGATATACCGAAGTACCTTGGACTGTTGAGCAACTTTCGATTAAACGCTGACAAGTTGCAGACGCTAAAACGTTAAGAAATAGACAAAATGATTGCTTCGGATACTGAAAGCTGGTAGTTTTTCTAGCGAAACCAATCAGCGTCAATAAATCGGAATTCCAATCAATCAGGTATACTATTTAAGTCAGATTGAAATCAATAAAAGCGAAAAATATTTCTTGTGCAATCGTAACCTGTTAGGAATAAGTAATTGCACTTACTCTTACTCTGAATCGTAATATTTTTTCTCATTTACTTACATCATTTGGGTACAACAGTGGTCTTTAAATACATCCTATAAAGTCGAAATAAAGCATAATATTATGTGGGAATTTCTTTTTATTAATTCAATACTGATAGGTACTTAACATAAGCTATAACTTCACAAACCGCATGAGAATCATGACCTCAATCGAAGCTATGTGACTAGTAAAATAACATAAATAAGTGATCATATAAATTCGAAACATTACTAAAACTTTGTTACTTAAAGAGACTATTATTACAGATGAGAGTACAAAAATAAATTATAAATGTTACTAAACTTCTAAATTGGTCGGTGGCAGTACACTGACACTAAAGTCATATTTCAACTGCTATCTGACTTTTCTATTTGTTTCTGTGTCCGCATCCACTACGTTCTTTCTCCTGAACAGTTTTATCGTCATAAGCACCGAAGCGACTCCTAGGCCTAAAGCCATTACAGCTACAATCGTCACACCAGTGGAGATGTGAGTGGCTTGATTGTAATCATAAATTTCGCCAACATAAGCTACTGGTCGCAGAATCTTCACGACTGGCTCGCAACCAGACTCCCTCACGTATTTAGCCCAAGTTCTATTCGCGAAAGTTAGTTCCCTAGGCTTCGCGAACGGTCTTCTGCCAGGCACTGTCTTATTTACCATTGTAGTCATATTACGAAGTTGAGTTTCATTGTAATGGCAGTAAAGGTTCTTCTTCTTTTTATTTCCTTTCACGACGATATCTTTCTCGGCGCTCTTAGCTCCAACCAGGACGTCCAAGTCTCCTTTGATCATGTTCGCCCAGTCCCACATTTCTGCGATCTTACAGTCGCACACGAACGGATTGTCCAGCAGGTTCAGTGAATGTAACTTCGGATTGTGTGTAAACACCTCAGGATCGATCGTTGTCAGATTATTGCTGCCAAGGTTTATCTTCTCCAAGTGATGGAGTCTCTCCAAGAATGATAAACTTCCCAATTCTGACCTGAGACGATTTCCACCGAGGTTAAGGTCAGTTATATTTTCAGTGTTCTTGAATGCATCTACGTTCAGTGAAGATATGTTGCAGTTACTGAGATCGAGGATGGATACTTGAGATAATTGTTTGGGGAAGATGGGGCCCGATGCTGGGATTACTAGAGGATTGCCACCGAGTCGAATCTCGCGCAGATCCATATATGTCAAGTTCTTGAAGAATGCCAATCCGTTCAATGGTCTTTTCAGGCCACAGAATTCCAGTTCTATTGTAGTCAGTTGCGTGAGATTTCCAAAAAGTCCTGCTTCTAGTGATAAGAGATCATTACCGGAGAGTACCAGCCGCTTCATTGAAGCCATCTTGGCGAACGTGTCTGGTCCTATGTACGAGAGATTACTGTATCCCATATTCAGGTATTCCAGTTTCTCTAGTGGTGCTAATAATTTAGTAAACACATTCTCAAGTGGATTGTGGGATATATCTAGTTCAAGAAGATTGTCGAAAACGTTAAAGTTGTCTGGCAGATCACGTAGACCGCAGTGGCTCAGGAATAGTTTTTCAAGTTTAGGCAGAGGCTCCAATGCTGCTTGCAAATCGGCGGCTACTAGCGGATTTCCAGATAGATACAAAGTCTTCAATCTTGTTGCGTTTGTGAATGTTTCTCCGGATATAGGTCCTTGAATATTACAGTTGGACAAATCTAATAATTCCAGATGAGTGACGCTGTTACCCAATGTGGTCGCAACATCTAAGTCACGTAATTCGTTGTCAGCTAAAATGAGTGTTACCAAATTGGTGCAATTTGAGAACGTGTCCTCGGACAGGGAGGTGAGGCCAGATTTCCTCAAGTTCAAGTACTCTAGTCTGAGCAGTTTCCCGAGCACTTCAGGCCAGTCCGTGTTGATCAGTTGATTGCCGGATAGCTCGAGGTACTTGATGTTTATTGCCGATGCAAATGTGTTTTCAGATATGGAAGTGAGTTTGCAATCGTTAAGTTTTAGCGTTTCCAAACTAGTCAGGACATCAAACATGCCCGCTTCCAGTGTTTTCAGAGGATTGCCTGACAGGTCCACTGTTGTCAGCGTCGTGATGTTATCGAAGAACTGCGTATTGATTGATGATAAGTTGCAATAACTGATATCCAAATATTGCAGGGTGGATGATGCTAAGAACGGCCCCTCCACAGACGTCAGCGGATTGTCTTGTAGTTCCACGTTTAGTAGCCCACGAGCATCCCTGGAACACAAACACAATTACATGAAATCAAGGCAATTAACAAAATTTATAAATAGTAAAGAATTATCAAACCGAATAAGGAGATTCGGGAAAATGGGTAGTGTTAACGACCCAAGCACGACGCGTTATGTTGAAGGTAAAGAAGCTAAATAATCTAAACTCCGATGATATCCAAGTACACCACGACGGTATACCATCACAATATGGCACACGTGTACCCAATCTACCGGGTCCTTTGTCCGCGGAACTACACAGAATGAGCGTAAGCATGTAAACGGCGAACTAGCCAATTCAATTTGCATTCGTTGTGTGACTATTATCCAATATTGGCATCAGAGCTGGCGGCAATTGGTCTCGCTTCTGGTACCGTAACGCGTTTACGAGCAATTTGAACAATTTTATCATCAGCACGTATTGTGCCGAACGAATGTCAAGAGTCGTCCCGGAAACAATGAACGCCCGTGAGAAAATAGCTCTGCGTGACCGAAGTAAACAAATGGAGGTGCTATGATCATACTTGTTTGGTTGTTTTGACATTAGCGTGGGTGGGTGCAGGTATCAATATAAACAATGTATGCATTTAGTAACGTGAACCACCTTGTTATCACCTCACCACGTCTATACTATAGAAACTATCTATCGAAATGGAATTATTACATCTACTTTAAATAAATTGAAAAAGGAATCCGACTGCGAAAGAAAACATAATGTAACCGTCACTTCTTTTCTTTCTGGAAAGTTGTGAATTTACAGTTTCCAAATAAACACAAATTCAGTCAGGTTTTGTACATTTTGTTTTGAAAGACGATGTTATTTCATAATAAGCAGTCAATGGCCGACTGTTTAACAAATGGTAACACGATTTATTGTGTTTTGTTTTGAAGAAATTGTATCGCAACTGTAATTCAATTAATTATTACAATGGCTGCGTTGGATCCACGAGACCAATTGACAAATAAAAGAATTGTTACGGTTAAGTGGGCAATACTTACAGGAAGGCTTCAGGGTCCACGTAACTGATGTTATTCCCTGATAAGTCGACATCTATCAAATACTCCAAGCCTTTAAATGCGTCTTTATCGACCCTCGTCAAGCGATTGTTGGCTATCTGCAGTCTTCTCATTTTGATGTCGCCTGGGAAGGGCTTGAGGGTGGTGATGTTATTGCCGTTCAAGTCGAGGATGTAGACGCTCAGGCTCAGCTCATCGTACGGCACTTCTGTCAGGTTGCTCTCGGAGCAGTCAGTCACCCAGTTGATCCTGAAGTAGTGGCAGTCGCATTCGTCCGGGCACTCCAGCTCGAAGCTGTCCCCATTGAACCCATAAGTAAGGCCGGTTGCTATCAGGTAGAACGCGAGTATCGTGCTGTGCGCCATTTTGAGGAGTGAGGACTTCAAACTTCAACTTGGGTGGCTGTCATATCTGTAACAGAAAGATCTTTTGTTAGAATTAACAGTAGAGTTATCGTTAACAAGCTGATTAATGATAATGAAGCATAACATGTCGCGCACACATGTGAATCAGTTTTTACGATGTGCATCATATGTGCTGTGATGACTCGTCGCTCATATAAACATGTATTGTTATTGCTATCATTCAGTAAACAATTACGGATTAATCCAGTCAAGCTATAATGAGCTTCTGTTAATCTGACAGATATCACTCGATTGATTGAGATAAAACATTTCATTTTGGAGGAAAAACGACATTGATCGATATTGGAAGTAAATGTCAGAGTTTTTGTAATTAATTAACTTGGTCGTGGAGATGCTTCGAGATGCTATTGGAATTAAAATAACAATTGTGTAAGCCATAGTATAGGACAGTCGGTACAATAACTGTAATGGCCGTCATCCTGCCCAACCCGGCACGAAGCGTTTCCCGCCAGAATTTTCCAGAAACGACACAATGATGTTAGGTCACGAGTTTAAGTCATCCTTTTAAATTGATCGATGACCCTGATATTTAAACTTTATTGCTACATAATGATGTTAACGAAAATTTTCCTTTGCTTTCATCGCAAAGTGACTTATTGATTTGATCGAGATTCTACCTATAAATAGGTCTTGATTATGGTTTGCCCACTACGTGGATCTCTTTAACAATCAGGCTGCACTGCACCGTGGGGCTTCATTTCCTATAAAGTTCCTTACTTCCTAACATAGTATATAGGTACTTGGCCTACCTAGACTTTACCGATCTTCGGCAAAAGAGTTAGTTTTCAACCTAACATTGCTGTAAGAGTTTTACTGCAAATGGTCTATCTAATCTCAGCATCTTCCATTTTTGGGACAGGGTTAGGTAACATTTCAAACACAGAAGGCCCTTCAGGGGTTGTTACTCACAACTCCCTTACACTACAACTGTAAGGGTATGTACGAGTACCAAGTAATCTAAGAAATAGATATTATTATTTACGTAGGCAGGTACTCTATTACGTTCACAAGAAAACAACGACTTTTAGTCATTGTCATAACAAAGTGTATTAAAGAAGACAATTACTTAATACCTACCTGAGGTACGATGTTCATTTAATATATCTATAAGTGCTGCCCTTTGAGTACATCTAAATTTACGTACTACTGCCCTTTTAGCTGATCTAAGTTATTTTCCTACTGTGGTGTAAGTGGATGAAAATGAATTAAGAACATACCTTGGCCCAGTTAGAAATAATGCTAAGCTGTCATTTTCTCTCGTATCTTTACGAAAGAAGATTAAATTAAAATTCTGCTGAATAATAGGCTGAATAGCAATTTCAAAGTTGATCGATTTGTATCGATATTGATTGAATTCGGAGGTTGCGTCGAATTATTTAGATATTATTGCAACTGGACAAAAGATGCCAAAGATAACTAAGTATCTTTTGAAAACTAAGTAATTTGTCCAGATGTGTAGATAAACTGACCAGACACTACACTGGCGAACCACTAGTTAGTACAGTGATACGGAGATACTGTACCAAACTGTTCCAAGTTAGATACTGATTGTTAATAACTTTTGCTAATCATGAGTTAAGTAACTCAAGTTAGAAATAAAACATTAATTAGCAATTTAACTATGCTTTACTATATTTTATGTTCGCACGAGTATATTAGAATGCATTTACACATGATTGAGGAAATGCCGTGAACCTTATGAAGTAATCAAAATAATTGTGCTTACGAAGTATCTAAGCACTGAACTGTGGCTTATTGCACAATAAAACATGTTTAATGACACAGAAATAAGGGCTTCGGTAGATGATACAACCTACATAAGTACAGCACAGCTTCTAACACATTCACCATTCACTTAATACAAGTAATTACTTAAGCTAAGTGTATGTATAAGTAATGTGCAATAAGGAAAATGGAATGTTAGACGAGAAAAAAGGTTTACAACGTAAATGACAAAATGGTTACTGGCCACTAAGGTTCGGATTCAAAAATGGAAGCACAAGACACGTCCATGAGTGCACGATTGTTATGTGCCGAGGTCACATCGTGTTCCGTGGCGGTGCATACGAACAATGACTTACTTGTGCCGCTGTGCAACGTGCTCACTTGTCGGCCACCGGCTCTCGACTGAACTTAGGTACTCAGAATAACATATTATCTCAGTATATACTTCGCCCAGTGATGTCCTATTGTATCTGATATATAAATCGACATATCGAGGCTTCAGTACTTTATTACGCGAGGTAACTACACAGGTCTTCGACAATGAAATGCATCATTATCCAAATATGGGCAGCGAAATCCCGTGTACATGTGAGTCATGTATTGACATACAGATGGAATGTTAATGATGATACAAGATGAAAGTAATATAGGTACAGCTGCGTCTTGTTGAACGATTACCTTGAAGAAAACTTACTGTGTAGGCGTCTTGTACCGTAGAACTTTCCTATCAACATATTAAATGGAAAGGGACCCTTGGATGTTATCAGACAGAACTAATTACTTACTACGATGCGTCAAAGAGTACCTTCTCGAAAAGCTCATGATTAGTAATTGCGTCAGTCGATGGATCAATAAGTAAATGTTGTTATTACGCGCTTTGCTATAATGTTTATGTTAGGCGTAAAACTCAGATTAAAATGGTACTGCCGCGGTTGCGCATTCGACCGTTTAACGTTACTGGGTAATTGTTTGATCACATCTGACCTTTACCTACGTGAACATACGCACGTATGCAAATGTTGTACCTACACAATTTTTCTCTGTGTGAATACTTACCTATAAATCTTCTTTATTATTACTCTGATATGTAAATTATAATATTGAAATATGACATCAACGTGAAATAAAACGCAAATCTTTGCAGATGTTGCGTAAATAAGTTATTTATTTGATAAACGTGAGTTAAGAACTAGAGGCTCCCATTAGATGCATTTTGTGGTAAACATTGCATCGGCAAGGCGTTATTACGTTGCCTCGTTAACTTGTGGTGCTGTCGTCATCAGGTAGGTAACTACCATCTACGTAACAGCGCGATTTATCTGCGTAATTGGATGGTAATTTTAATATTGGCAATTTTATCTCTTTGCGGTTGCATTGAACTTCACTGCACTAGATAATCTATAGAAACCTTGCTATTAGTCCCTATTTTTGTTATAACACATTAAAAGTGATATAAATAGCAAAGACCAGATTTTAAAAAGACAGAGGCCGATGCCGAAGCTCTGTGTGTGAGTGAAGTGTATGTTTCGGTTACATGAATCATTTAACTTTTTAAGAGGTAGGTAACGAGTTAAATGTTTATTTTATGCTGGTGACTGTCTTTATTCATAAATCACTAGGATCTCGAGCATCAGTCCTTCAACAACTAAACATTCTATTAATTATTACGGTAACAAGAAATATTGTTATCGTTAACTATTTGTAAACAATAGTTCTTGTAATATTTTTTATGGGTGATACATGAAGGAAAAATCATTACAGAAAACATATGAAAGTAAAATATATGATTTCTTACAATGGCAATAATCATACAAATGTCATATAGACGTCAAAAGTGTCACTGAACGGGCCATCAGGCAAGTGTCATTTTTGGAAAACAAGTTCTGCTGTTGCGGCGAAATATTTGCAGTTATTTGTATAATCATGGATACATTACAATTAACACCTAAAGTCGAAGCTAGCCAGTCTACGGATGAAGAGCCGTTGAAGAAAATATTCGATGACGCTATGAAGATATACGATAACATTGAAAAAGGTAGCGAGCCGACAAATAGTAATGCCGTTCAGGTGAGTAAAATTATTATCTTTGTACTTATGTTACTACAGTTTCGATACCTTCAACTTGACGTCTAACTCTTGCTCAGTCTCTATTTAAGTATATATGGTACCTAAGTTCAGTAGAAATGATAGAATATCTGGAAAGTTCCATCTTATAAGTCTAGATCTTCAGTGTGAATTGATAAAACGTGACTAAAGTAAATCAATCTTTGGTGGCCATATAAATTCCTTCTAAACGAATTGTTGAATGTTGAAGTACCTGATTTAAACAAATGAAATAGTTATGAATGCTATTAGGTTCTGATCAGTGATGTATTATGTTTTATTCATTTTTATGTATTTTAGCACCCAGGCAATCTTTTTTTTTTCCTGCACAAAATTCCTGCACAAAATCTCAATAAATTGGTTAAAATCAGAAGTCATCATCATGAGTCTTTCATTTTTAGTGACAATATTTATCATTTTCACATATACAGTAGAATCCGGATATAACGACCTTCAAGGGACCGACGATATTATGTCGTACTAACCGGACGACGCACAAAACGGACGGATTATTCCTTAAGTACATAACTTAACTTGTACATACATACATAACTTACGAATACATATTATTATCTTCTTCTTCTTATATATAAAAATGAATTGATGTTCGTTAATCTCACTAAAACTCGAGAATGGCTGGACCGATTTGGCTTATTTTGGTTTTAAAATGTTCGTAGAGGACCAGGGAAGGTTTAAACGATACGAAGTTTGTTGGGTCAGCTAGTCTTCTTATATATCAAAATGAATTGCTGTTCGTAAGTCTGACTAAAACTCCGGAATGGCTGGACCGATTTGGCTTATTTTGGTTTTAGAATGTTTGTAGAGGTCCAGGGAAGGTTTAAACGATACGAACGCGGGGGTGCGAGTGCGTATGTAAACAAAACATTGCGCGTGTGTCGTTTTAACCGGACGTATTATAATAAATATTGGTCGCTATAAGCAGTTGGTCGCTTAAACCGGAGTCGCACTAAACGGTTATATTGTCTTAGTACCTATATACGAAACCTAACTTGAGTAAAGATTATCGTCGCTAAAACCGATTAGTTGTTATAAGCGAAGTCATTATATATGAATTCTACTGTATGTTATTAGTAAGATAACACAAATCTTATCACTTTTTCTTTTATCTTTATTTATTTTGAAAGTGTCATCACCATATTGCTTTTCACTCTCAGACAAACCTACATTCAACACTTCATCATCTGTCTAGCTTTTTCCCAACTAACCTTAACCCGATGCAACTGAGAACCAGTGTTTTCACACACAAAATTATTGAAATTCCAGCTAAGCGTAAAATCAGCAATAGCAAAATTCGAGAAGGCCACAAACCTGGTGTCCATGACGGGCATGTTCAGTAAGAACGAGAGCCTGGACGAGCTGCCGACGGAGACCCTGCAGTATCTACTGCTGCCCGCCCTGCTGGGGTCTCTCAGTCTGAAGCTGTGTAACCAACCACGGCTGGACCTGGTCAATGTCGCTGAGATTTATTTTAGGTAAGAAATGATTTATGCACTGAACTTTCTGCTCAAGATTGGAAGGAGGTGAAAAGCCTTCTGCAAGCCCTAAGTCCTTGTAAGGGATAACAGGATGTCATCATTATTGTTAGACATACTAGTATAGATAATTTATCTTTTATCTATTTCCAAATCATTAATATCATAAACAAGATATATTTTTGCTTAAAGTGGCAGTAAATGAAACTAGATAGTCTAGAATACATGTGAAATTACTGTTCGTCCCACTGCTGGGCACAGGCCTCCTCTCACACGGAGAAGGACGACATGTGAAATTAATAACAAATAATTGTAAAATACCACAATGTAAAGTTTAAGTAAATTTTAAAAATGTTATGTTAACTCCAACAAAAGTTACAACAAGTCGAACATTAGCTAGCATTCAATACATATACTTTAATATAATAATTTCAAATTACAGAGACTACCTACAGAGGTGTAAGGACTATGGAGTGACAGACCTTGAGGTACCACAGACTAGCACACCCTCAAATGCAGTTGATAGGCCACAGAGTGAACAGGCTAAGATTGCAGGTTTGGTAAGTATTTAATGCAATAAACAAACTACACCATAATAAAAATATAACTATATTAGCAAACCATTGCTTTTGTAATTTAAAATTTTCCAAAATTACTTTTCACTAAACAGTGTGCATTATACACTCTAAACTGAATACTAATACGATTAGGAGGTATTAGAAATATTTTTTTTGGGTTCAGGGTCCTTTACCAAAGAGCTGCCTACTTGTATCTAATTTTGTAACTTCTTATTTATGCCTAATTCCAGGTCCAAACAAGAGAAGCGAAGATCAGAAGGTACAAGGAGAACAAAGAGTTACAAGAACAACTCAGCAAGCTGTCCAAAGCCATGGAGAGCTCGGCAGACGAGGAGACCAAGAGAGCGTACTTCTTGAAGCTGCTGCAGAGTTACATCAACCAGTCCTTTGAGGAGCTCAGCAGTATTGAGCAAGAGAAGTCTATTCTAGAGTATATGGCTAAGCATGCTGGAGGTAAGGAGTTTGAATAGTTATTTAAAAAGGCAATTTTTTGTTACTCATCTTGCTTTATGGTATATTATATAAGAGGAGGTCAGATTTCTTCTTTTTTCTGTTCTCATTTCATAAAACAATGTAGTTAAATTTCTTTTTTCTGCAAACCAATACATTGAAGTTTAGGATTTTGAGGCATCTTGTTATTCTAGCTATATGTTGTAGATAGTAATACTATTGTATCGATTTTACTTAAAGTAGTCAGTCAAGATATATCTCATTTAATATACTGCCAACCCAATGTTATTCTGGTAAACCAGGACCTTCTGGATCTAAGCAAATTACGGAACAATAGCGAAAGCTTGTCTGCAGAAGTATTTTTTAAATTGCCATAGACTACATCTATCAAGATTAACATTTCTATGTAAGTAAAAAGTACATAGCTATAATTTTCAGTAGGTTTATGAACACAATCAAAAAATTATAGCTGTAGACAACAAACCACCACAAAAAAGATAGGGTGTTATAATTTATCTGTAACTAAGGCTCATTTGCGCACAATTTACAGATACATGCCCGTTTTGCCTAAAACAATGGTTAGATATTAAAAATCATAGTAAACAGTTGTTTTAAGAAAACTGACGATTATATTATCGATGATGTTATTTCATTGTATATGTATTGTATAAGATTTACATCTAAAACTGCTTTAGATTAGATCAGCCGTTCCACAATTCTACAAATATGAACCTTATGCTCATATAAACAAGACGTAATTTCTTTGTTCCAGAGCCGAAGCCTAAAGAACGTCCCCGAGCGCCCCTGAAGCCGGTCATCATAGCTCGCGACGCGGTGCAGAAGGCGGTGTTCGGCGCTGGATACCCCGCCATACCCACTTATACGGTCGAGGAGTTCTATGATCAAAGGGTTAAGGAGGGGATGTGAGTAACACTTATCAACATATATAAAAGAAAGTCGTGTTAGTTACACCTTTTATAACTCAAAAATATCTGAACCGTTTAAGCTGAAAATTAGAGTGGAGATAGCTTAGACCCGGGAGAAGGATATAGAACATAGCTTTTCTCCGCATCCATCATCGGAAAGCAGTTATCTCGGGACGCGGGTGAAACCGCTGGAATACGGCTAGTGTTTTATAAATAGGTGAATACTGGCTGCTTAAACGTTGTTGCTATTTTACCGAATGTTACCGTATTGCGCCTCAAAGGGTAGCAGTTCTGTGGATGCGCTATTATAATTTTAGGAGTAATAAAGATTCATTTGGAAAGCTTGACAACTCCCCTCCTATTTAATATAGCTATTTAAAACGGTAGATAGGAAAATTATGTGTTATAGTTGACGTTACGTAATGTTTTGCAGTTTCCCCGGCGCGTGCACGAATATACCGCACACCACCATACAGAACACAGAGAACGATGCGGATGAAGAAGAGAGGATACGAAAGGTAACAATTTACACTAGTAAACATAGGATCTAAGTTCAAATTGTTTCTAGACTTATTAAATAAGCACTTTTTCACATAATCACATTGTACTTGTTATGGCTGAAAAAAATAGGAAATCTTGATGAACGAACTTCCCGGCAAATTGTTCATCATAAGTTGAGTGTGAACATTTAAGAAATCAATCGTATATGAGTTGTAGTAGTATAGATAACATTAAACACACAAACTTATTATTTTAAAGTTAAGCTTGAGTGCTACATAAAATCTTTTTTCTTTCCTCAGGAACGTCTGGTAGAACAAGACGACCCTGAAGAGAGAGCCAGACAGAACAATATGGATGAGTACAAGGACGACCACCGACGCGGCTGGGGGAACCGGTACAACAGGAGCTAGACAACTCCATACTAGACTACCAACCATCCTCCATCGAACCATGCTGGCCAACTGACAAGCAATATGGCTCAAGAAGTTGGCCCACTATAACCTAGGATGGCCCACTGTGAAATATTGGCCTACTGTATGAATGTTAGCTCTTTGTTCTCGAAAATGTTGGGCCACTAAACCCTATAATGGCCGACTGTATCCCAAGAAGTTGGTTCACTATACTAAGGCCCACTGTACATGAAAATGTTGGCCCACTTTGTCTTACGATGGCCCACTGTAACTCAAGAAGCTGTCCCGCTGTATGTATAGGGGATAAAGATACCCTACGAAGACTCGCTATATTCAAAAATGTGAGCCCACTGTACCGCACAATGGTCCATTATATTTCAAGAAGTCGGCCCAACTACGTTTGCAGCATGGGAGATGACGTCATCAATCGTCATAGTCTACTCGATACAGTTGGTCAATGCTACTGTTTGAAGAGTTTACCAACTGAGTGTTTAATGTATGTAATGTATGCAGACTGTGGGTTCTCGAATGTGAGATACATAATATTGTTTGCTGTACCGGATTTTGTTTAAATGAAATGGATAATGTATTATTTTGTTGTTATTACAGACTGCTGTATAGATACTTGAGTTTCAATAACATTGTCGACACTAGTAATGAAAAAAAAACCGATTATCATATTTTTTTTATGGTTTAAAAAAATATGATAATCGTTTTTTTTCAATTCATACTGATCATCAGTATGAATTTCTGTTGAGCGTTTTACAATGTTTTGGGGAAGACAATTTCCAGACATGATATTTTTATTTATAACAATCATAGATACATACTAAAAACATAGAGATTAAAGATACATATGAACAATCATAGATATTTTTTTTTTAAACAGTCTTAGACACATACAGACATTTAAAGGTTAGAAATGGAACATTCCTGGCTCTGCTATGCTCTTCATTATTCATTATTCTCCTCTTGTATCAAGGAACAAACCTTACAATGGACACTGACTCGGGTTGAACAGCCAGTTAAATGTATAGTTAACCACATACTCGAAAGTTTGACTTAACCACCTCGCAGAGAAAGAACGTATGTAACAACGAGATCGAGGTGGCGAGTGGATGATGGGTATATGCGGTTACCATATCTTGGTATCAGCCGCCCCTAACAGTATTGGCTTGCCCGACCATCATGCTTCTGTTAGTGAAAGAATAATATACATATGGGAATTGCATGAAAAATAATTAAGTTCAAGGTTTTAGCGAAAATCATTTAATTCTGACGACAGGTATTTGTCAGGGATCTAATAATGCAGCTGATACAGATTCTAGTGCGAAAAGAGGAGATATTATAGTTTATTTTTAGTATTCTCAAACAACATATTCATCTAGTATATTAGAAAAGTTAATCATGTCTTTTCGTGTTCTACTAGAAGTTCAAATATTAATTTTCTTTCATGCTTTCATTTTTAATACAACACAGCTTCACAGCTCAATCTTGCGCTGAGCTAACTCGATATTATAGTTGCTCTATCCCTTTTTCAAATTCTGGCATCATTTCAATAACTCGTTATTACGGTGTCAGTTGACTGTTCTCATCAAAATTATGTAAAAACTGTAAAATAGTCTAGCAGGCTCCCAAAGACAAATGATTATTTTATATAATTGACACCTTGTAGGTTTACTGATTAATAAAATTTACACTGTACTGAGTTGTTTCACTTTATGAGCGCCTTGCTTATTAATTAAAAAACACTCCATTTTATGAAAATTGTGACGTTTAAGTTTAAGTTGTGAAGTCGTGGTGGCCTAGTGGGTAAAAAACCAACCTCTCGAGTATGAGGGCGTGGGTTCGATTCTAAGTCAGGCAAGTACCAATGCAACTTTTCTAAGTGTGTATGTACTTTCTAAGTATATCTTAGACACCAATGGCTGATATAAAGTTGAAGGAAAACATCTTGAGGAAACCTGGACTTTATAGTCTGAAATCACCAACCCGCATTGAGCAAGCGTGGTGATTAATGCTTCTCCGTGTGAGAGGAGGCCTGTGCACAGCAGTGGGACGATAAAAAAAAGGCTGTAACAGTGACGTTTAAGGCCCGATTATTTATAAATAGGCATGTGTTCAAATCGCGAAACTATATTATATGCATTAAAATAGAGAGTAATACCTCTGCCATTAAATTAAATGGTAGTATCGAGTAATGGGAGTATAAACCCACATCCCTATAATTATGATTCAATGGAACGAGCCGAACATCCCCACTCCAAAATTCTTGAACGAGCCATTACTTCATATCTGCTTTAGAAGAGTATTGCTATATTACGCTGCTACACAGTACCTACAATCAATTGACTGGCCATCTGGGGTCACCCAGCAAGAAAACTTTAAGAAAGCCCACTTCACTTTTTATGCATAGGTCACTCGCCGTCAGGCCCTCGCCTTAAGTGCACGCTTGTTTGCTTAAAGAGAAAATCCAGTGTTACTCAATCTTTTTCCAAAAATGTTCACCTGCGCTAGTTGTGGTTCTGAGCATACCGACGGTCCGATTTGTGGTGGTTGCAATCAACACTACGACTATCAGTGTGCAGGAGTCACGGAAGTTGGTTACCGAAGACTCGGCGACATTAGGAAGACTGCTTGGCGCTGCCCAAAATGTAAGTCCAGCACATGTCCTTCTCCTCTGGCCGTATCACCCCAGCCCAGCCAGCTCGACAAAATGCAGGAACAGCTCAACAAGATTGCCCTCGATTTAGCCCCATTGGCAGCGTTAGTTGCTGACGTGAAATCCATCAAACTGGAGCTGTCCGGACTCAAGGACTCGATTGAAATGGCACACGACATCATAAACGGCTTCTCCGCAAAGGTAAATTCTCTTGAATCAAAGATCATCACGATGGAAAAGATGGTGGATCAAATACCAATTCTCCAGGACAATATTGAGAAATTAAACCGGGAATCACGGGATAGAGACCAATGGGCAAGAGCTAATAATGCCGAGATCATAGGTATACCGCAGAAGAAAGATGAGAATCTGTACGATATAGCACAGAAAATCGGAAATCTTTGCAACATCTGTGTACGAAAAGAAGATATAAATTACATTGCACGTGTACCAACTCGCATCCCTAATGTAGATAAACCGATTGTAGTTGCTTTTAACAGTCGCTATATCAAGGAGGAATTTGTGGCTTTGGCGCGCAAAAGTAAATTGCTCAACATTACCAACCTAGGCTTTTCCAAAACTGCCAACTTTTACGTCAATGACCACTTAACACCGACCAATAAGTCACTTCTAAGTAAGGCAAAAGCCCTTGCGAAAGATAATAATTTTAAGTATATTTGGGTGAAACACTGCAAGATCATGGCAAAAGGTTCGGACACTGCACCCGTTTTTTATAAAATGCGAAAAAGACCTTTTAAAAATTACAAAACATCAGCGATAGTCATTTCACATGTTCTAATAATATTTGTATACAGTTTGAGAACCATATGTAAACTAAACTTACCTTCTAATACTCACCTTTATTTTACGTTTCGAATGAGTCACAACGGATTAGTCGACCAACTAATTGAGTGTAGTTATCTACTGCAGCGCATGCAGTTTTCTATTTGCTCGCGAGTAATATACCGCGGCTTAGGTGCCATTATTGCTTGCGCCTTTATTGCATGCGCCCGCGTCACTGCGGACTCGAGGCGCTTAGCTGTCAAACACTTTTTACTGTATACCGTCGTTTTAAAAAGCTATAATATAGTTCGTATTTATTCATTTTTGCTTAATTTGCGCATGGTATTTTTTGTACTCACTTTATACTGTGGTTGTGGTGTTGCACTTAAATACTATAATTCGTATTGTTTAACTATTTACTACTTCGGTCTAGGGGCGTATGTTATAATACTATTTGTAATTATATTATTCGAATTTTTATCATATCTTTATTTTCTTATCTATAAATATGGCTTCATTTGAGTTATATTATCAAAATACGCGGGGTTTGCGAACAAAGACGCATACGTTCAAACGTAATGTATTCTTAAATACTTATAACGTTATTGCGATTACAGAAACCTGGTTGTTGGATAGTATTAGCGACAGTGAACTATTTGGTAGTGAGTATTTAGTTTGGCGTAGGGACAGAGATTATAGTAAAACTAATCAAACCTTGGGCGGTGGTGTGATGTTGGCAGTGCGACGTGAACTATCAGCTGAAGTTCGTTCCGACTGGTCATCATCAGCCGAAGATCTTTGGGTTACAATTACCCTCAAAAAAAAGGACCGCACTGTACATAAACTCAACATTTGTGTTATTTACCTGTGCAAGCAGAATTTGGGGAACTCCTACGAGACGCAGTTACGAAATTTTTCTTCCAGTCTATCACTTATTATAAACTCAAACCCCGACGACTCTTTTATAATACTGGGAGATTTTAACATGCCCAATGTAGAATGGTCAAGTGTAGGCAACTGTTTAAAACCTTTAGGTATAACTGGAGAGTCCCAAACATACTTTTTTGATATTCTTTCCGAGTGTAGCTTAATTCAGTACAATAACTGTTGTAACAAGTCCAAGGGAAGAATTTTAGATTTAGTATTATCAAACGTAGATTTGACTGTTAACGCCTGTCTCAACCCTTTTGTTCCTGAAGATGACCACCATAAATCTCTCGATATTGAACTTGGTCGCCTTTTTGATGTGCCATTAAAATCTAATCCCCGAACGAAACTTTATTATGAGTCAGGGGACTACGATAATATCAATCGGTTATTGAATGAGTACGCCTGGGAAGATAACTTGCATTGTAGTTCGTTAGACGACGCAGTTGATATTTTTTATAACTACCTTCAGAGTTTAATTATTGAGTACATACCTCACAAAACTATTTATCCTTCAAACTACCCCCCATGGTATAACTCAAGTTTAAAAAAGATACTCAAGGAGAAATATAAATACCTTCGTAAATACCGCATTTACGGCAACACGTCAGATTACGATTCTTATATATTACTTCGCACCAGAGCCAAAGCAATTGAGGAAGAATGTTACAAATCTTACATCACTAGAACTGAAGCTTCCATCATAAAAAATCCAAAAATGTTCTGGTCTTTTATAAAAGCGAACAAAAAGGGCACTAATACTCTCCCGTCCAGTATGTCATTTGAAGGTTGTTGCTATAAAACAAATGATGAAATTAGTGATGCTTTCGCTGCGTACTTTCAGTCCAATTTCCTTCCTACTTCAACCCAAAATTCTGCTCCCCAAAGTTCCTTTTCTCCTACCGACTCAGCACTAAACATAGGCGAGATTGAAATAAATTCTGACCATCTGCTTACTCTTTTAGAATCTTTGGATCTCACTAAAGGCGCGGGTCCCGACAACATACCACCGCTATTTATTGTCAAGTGTGCCAAAGGTTTAGTTAAGCCTCTAAAGATTATTTTCACGCGTTCTGTTACGGAGGGAATTTTTCCCAGCATGTGGAAGTACTCCTACATAACACCGGTTCACAAAAGTGGAATTAAGAGTGCCATCGATAATTATAGACCCATTTCCAAATTATGCCTGTTTGGTAAAATTCTTGAACGAATCATCTACAAGCAAGTTTATAGCACCTTTTCTTCGACATTTATTCCCCAACAACACGGCTTTCTTAAAAATCGCTCGACTAGTACTAACCTTCTGTCCTTTGTCGACTTCGTTACTACAAGTATGGACGATGGGGGGCAGGTGGATTGTATTTTTACTGATTATAGTAAATGTTTCGATCGTATTGACCATACTATCCTTTTGCAAAAAATTTTTCATGCAGGCATTCATGGTAACTTATACCGGTGGATAACATCCTACATAAAGAATCGTTCCCAAGCTGTTGTAGTGAATGGAGTTGTGTCTAAGCGGTATGTAGTCCCCTCAGGAGTTCCCCAGGGATCACTTCTTGGGCCCTTATTATTTAATATCTTCATAAACGACATCCATACGTGCTTTCGAAATTCGTTATTTCTACTTTACGCAGACGATATGAAGATCTTTAAATGCATAAACAACCTCGGGGACTGCTACTGCTTGCAGCAAGATCTCGATAGGCTTGAAAATTATTGTCGGTCCAATAATTTAGAACTCAACGTGTCAAAATGTTACTCAATGACATTTACTCGCAAGCCCAACTTCATATCCTACACATATACGCTAAAGAACGACCAGCTAAAACGAGTAGATTCCATACGGGATTTAGGTGTGATACATGATTCCAAACTTACCTATGAGAGGCACGTAGATCATATAGTAAGTAAAGCTAACAAAGCCATGGGATTCTTAAAAAGGTCTTGTTCCCAGTTTACGGATCTCAAAATAATTAAAATCTTATACTGTTCTTTCGTCCGTAGTTCACTTGAGTACTGTTCGCAGGTCTGGAATCCCATGTATGACATCTATATCTCAAGACTGGAATCTGTTCAGCGAAACTTTACGCGATTCCTGCAGTATAAGTGTAAAACACGCGACCATAATTATGAATTGAGATGCAAAAGATACCATCTACTACCACTCAAGGCGCTAAGGAATATATCGGATGTCTCTTTTCTCGTTAAGTTAACACAATCCTATATCGATGCCCCGCAACTTCTTTCCAAGATTAACTTACGCGTTCCCACTAGATCTTCTAGAACACCCTTCCTTCTTCTTAACGTTCCCCGTTGTTATACTAATTACAGACAGAATTCGTTCTTTATAAGATGCGCAAAGTTCTACAACAGTCTGGTCGACTTTTCTGAACTTGACTTATTCGTTACTAAACCACATGTATTGAATAGATTACTGACTAAACATTGGTTCGATAGCTGTTCTATTTAGTAGTAACACTTATTATTGTTACAGTGTAGTAATGTAGTTTTGTTTTAGTTAAGTTTTTCCTTTTTTTTTTTTTACATTATTCCTAATTTTGTTTCCTTTTCTCTCTCAAGCATGCTCTTCATAAAAACCTAAATGCGAAAACATGTTATTGGTTAATAGATGCATAATTTGTTCTTTTTGTTACCTAGTTGTTAATACTGTATGTTTTCCGATTATAATAAAATAAAATAAAATAGGTATTCTTCGAACTAACCCTTGCAGATCTGCATTTTTTCAATATCCACACGGTACATGTATGACAATGGCCAATATGTTTTAGTTAGATGTCAACATCGGTAAGCTATGGTTTTTAAAGCAGTCGTTTTTCGAAGTTCTAAAATTTTCTTCACTATTGCGTCCAATTGCCGACAATCCTCGTTCTCTAAGGAAACTTGGTAATCTCTTCAGTAGGAAAAAATTCTTACAACGATGCCCGGGTCTTCTGCCATCATATCTGTGGAATCTCAAGTCGATCGCTCATCAATGACCAGATGGGCTTGGCAAAGGTCAACACACCTGCTACTTTCACTGCCTCGAAATGAAATAGAAAGTACCGGCGCGAGTGACAAGTGGCTTTTGTCTTGAACAAGTGTATGACAGACTGGCCGTCATGTTGCTTCGATGTCTGATTTTATGCCCCGTTTGTTATGTGACTGATTTCTATGTATCAATCAGTTGGTTTAAAGATGTCTGGTGCTGTGATTGCTTTGGGAGATTGTTGAGCCGGTTTGGTATGGGTGTTAATTTAGCTTAATGATGCTATGCCTGCATTATTTAAATGCAAATTTTACCCAGATAGGGAGTCGCTCCTTGTAAAACCCCAACGTATTTGGGAAACAGATAGGTGGATGGTATCTAGGTAGGCAACCTGGACTATAAAGTCTGACATCGCCAATCCGCATTGAGCGTGGTGATTAGCGTTATTCCTTCTCTGTAGGCATAAGTCTGAAAGACTCTATGAAAAACTTTTGACCCAAACATTTCAAAGAAGCTACACATCAAAACACCATACAATTTCACCGAATACATTAAGCCCACTCCTCTAAAAGGCTGTGGTCCCTTTCTAGGGGCACCACAAAGTACTTGTCAGTAAGGGGAGCAAGCCATCACTGGAACGACTTCCGTCCCTCTCGTTATGGGAAGTGGCGCGTGCGTCGACGCGGAAGCGCGCGCAGACGTGCGCACTGCGCCTTCCCATTCATGCGCTGATCATTGGATATGGCAACATCGACAGTCGTTTTAATGGTGGTGTTAGAACCTTTTTGGTACTTACTTTCTTTTGTTTTGTCGTTTTGGGTATGTTTACGAGTTAATAATGGCAGTAAGGGTGCTTCGTGTTAAGCAATAAATCAAAAGCTTTCCAATTACCGATTGGGTGCACGCTTATCGTTGTTGTTGTTTTTTTGTCCAGCTTTCAATAGATCCCAACTGGAGGAGTTTTTGTTGGGTAAACTTAATGCTTAATTAGGTACTTACCTAGGTACGTAGTGTTGTTCCGTATCTACTGTTGTAGGTACCTACTATGCAGTGTGCTTACTATGTGGCGCAGTCAAGTCATATCCATTTTTCCTACAGCGTGGTGACAAGGTCGTCAGTTCGGTTACAGTTAACCATACAGCTAATCACTCACATTTGCATCGCTTGCCTTATCGGATAGTTTGTAGAAAGTCAATTCTACTGCAGGCTCTTAGTAAATGATCCTAAAGAATTTAAGTACCTATTTAATTAGAGAAGAAATTATTAAAGGTCTAGTGAGAAAAAGCTAAGTAGGTACATACTTACAGTAGTTAGATATTACTTCTAACTGATCGCAATGTTAAAATTGAATCAAAAACAGAATACAGAAACGCCATGATGTAATTTTCCCAAATTCTAGACTTTGTTAGAAACATATCTAACTTATCAACTAGACGTTCTAAATCTTAAGCTCAGAAAATTTGAGGCTGGAGATGGCGATGCATTCCACTAACTTCTTCGACAAATCTTTTACTGTTCTGGCTGTTCGGCTATGGAACGCATTGCCCGTTACGATAAAACAGGCTCAATCATTAGCCGTTTTCAAGAGAATGTTAAAAAGCCACTACCTTTCCTCCTAACGGTAGAATACTACCTATTTATAAAAAGTATATATATCTAGCATTGACATTATTTAAAGGTATATATGTATTTATTGTTATTATTTTATATATGTATATATAAACATATATGTATGTATATATATATTTAGTTTAAAATTTAAGTATTTATGGTAATAATATTTAGGTGCGCAAATTGCAGGAGCAAGTGTACACTTTGCCTAACTGCCTACCGTATAATCTTTTCCTTCTCGTCTCAATCCATCCTAAGGTTGTCTGTAAGAGATCGCTCTTAGCGATAAGACCGCCCATTATGTCACCTACCTTAACTAGATTTAGATCAAAATTGTAAAATTGGTGTACCTAATAAAGTATATCTATCTATCTTAAGCTTAAACCGGGGTCCCTAAAATACACAACACGTAGAAAACAATACTTATACTAAATTAATGTACTGAACTGTGCAGGTGTTCTACCGGAGCCCGGATCTAGCTTAGCTCTTATCATCATACACTGATACTTGTGGTGTGGTTATTCAAATACCTGACACACATGCGTTAAATACATTCACCACACGTGCGAAGCCATATAGGTATCCACTTATTTGTATGTTATAATTAGCTATAGGTACTGTATTACTACTGACATATGAAAGGACCTAGGGTGGTACACAAACACAGGTGACCCTTATTAAATATCTCGGCCGAATTACAGACATTGATAAAATATTAAATCTAAATGTGCGCATCTCTGTGCAAGTAGTACCTAAGTACTTACATCATGGAATAAATATTATGTTTATGAAAAAAAAGGATTAAAAAAAAAACTGGTATCTAGATGTATGATAAGTGTGGTAACCTAAGTAATAAGTAGGTACGGTTTTGAAGAGGTTGCTAGAACTTATTGCGAGTGTCAAAACGTTGCATGAACTGTTGCGCGAGCAATCCATAGAGAATTGGCAATGCTTTATAGTGTCGCTACCGGTATTGCACACCATGTACCATCATGTACTCTACTCATATGATTTGTTTGTTGGGAAAATACTCTCGAAATTTTCGCCTCCAGACAGCGGCTAACGCAAGTGGGGAGTCAGTGCTTGATGTCGTGAATTGTCGTGGTTGCTACCAACCAAGATAATGTTGCTGATAAAATCCATCAGGCGTTACATTAAACATAGAACTTTTAATATATACCTATTACCTACCTAGGTACTATACCTAAGTGAGATTAAGTTGAAAACTTTTCTGTATTTGTATCCCTATGTATTTGTTTGATAACTTATATAATTTTATATGTTAACAACTTTTGTAGGCAACTTAACGTCTTTGCAAAAGTGGAAAGACGTTGTTAAAGTCGACAAAACTAATAGTCATTTAACAGTAAGAGGTACACGCATTGACATAACATTTTCTACTGGCTTACTTCTAACAGCTCGTACTATAATATTTCGAAACTGGTCCTCCGATAATTGCGTGTGCCCCGTTAGAGTGCAGTTGGAATGCAGGCGGCGTCGGGGGATTTGCATGTGAAGTGGACGCGAAGTGTGTCAGAAAGCAGGTCCCATTGTATCTGATAGCACCTCTTTTGGAAGTGCAGTTGCGTTCTGTATGTTGGTAATAGGTCCAAAGTGGGCGAAATTGTGGACTGAATAGTGTGTTGAAAGTCCAGTGCGTGGTTTGGCGTAAATATACCTCTATGATAGATACATGTATCATGAAATTGTGATCTGCTCCCATGTGATCGCCTCCCGTGGAAACTTCTGCCCTTAATCGTATAAAATATAGACTATGTCAACTAAGGTGGCGTGGTTTTTGTAGCCAGATTTTTTTAAAACGGTGCCATAATTTCGCCGCTTTGGCTACATAAACAAACAAAAACATTTTTCTTCTTTAGATTGCTTCTTATAGAATAATCTAGAATGGCGTCTAGCTAACCATTTACCAGAAACAAGCAAACAGACTGACAAACAGATATCTAAACAAATCTACCCGTCTTACGACGTCATATTACTGTATTTTATTTTATTTTATTTTATTTTATTGGGAAGAGACAACAAACAGTTACATTGTAAATAGTGAACACAGGCATTATAAACTAAAATAGATGTAACAATGCAACCCACAACGTTATCTACAAATTAATAAAAACATATAGAGACATAAAAAAAAAATTAAGCTAAAGTTAGAAGACAAAAAAAAACAAAGACTAACTATACATACTCAAACAATACTGGGAATAAACTACGTGTTGATGTTAATATTACTGAGTGATTTACAAATAAGACTCTTGAACTGGCCCATGGTACAAGTAAATATGTCAATATGTACAAAGTTCTTATTATAATTAGCAACCATACGACGAACGGGGGAACGGAGACCTGTATTGGTTCGGGAATGGCCCACTGCAAAAAGTTTACCGGCACACACCCGTCGTCTATGTATGGTTCTAGGAACAAGATAACATAACAAGTTGTTTAAATCTATACAATCCAACTTATTTCTGACAATTTTAAAGAGATTCATGGCTTCCAGATACTGACGTCTGGAACTTAGAGTTAACAACTTATACTTATTTAGCAACTGGTCATAAGGCAAATAGTAGCCATAGCATCTATAGTGCATTCCACGCAAAAACCTACGTTGAACATTCTCAATCATATCTACGTATTTGTTATAAAAAGGATACCATACGGACACAGCATACTCTAACTGCGAGCGAACTAAAGCTTTATACAAACAGAGATATGATGCGACTCTTTTAAAGTCTTGGGTTGATCTCATTATGAATCCATATAGCTGATAAGCTTTATTAATAATTTTTTCAATATGTAAGTCAAGGTGAAGTTTATGATCAAGTGTTATTCCTAGGTCCTTAATAGATGTTACTTTTTGAAGAGGTGCTTGACAAAGGTTGTAAGCGTAGCTGACGATGTGTTTATTTTTGGTAAAATTTAAATAATGACATTTAGGTAAACTCAGTTGCAATTTATTATTATAGCAGTAGTCTGTTAGCCTATCCAAGTCTTGTTGAAATAAGAGGCAGTCATTTATATTTGCGATGGATTTATATATTTTGAGATCGTCTGCATACATAAGGTGCTTATTGTACTGAAAGCATTTGCCAATATCATTTATATGTATAAATATTAAATAGAAGAGGTCCAAGAATCGAGCCTTGTGGGACACCGGAAGTTACTTGCGTGAAATTTGAATGATAACCATTAATTACTACCTTCTGGCTACGGTTAGTGATGTAGGAGTGAAACCATCGCAATAGGTTGCCGCGAATTCCGTTAAAAGCAATTTTATTTAATAGCAATTCATGATCTACTTTATCAAACGCTTTACGAAAATCTGTGTAGACTGCATCTACCTGTACACCTTTGTCAACGGTATCAAATAAAAAGCTAGTAAAGGTCAGCAGATTAGTATTTGTTGAACGTAATCTGACAAAACCGTGTTGTTGAGGTATTATAATGTTATGGAGCAGTGGGTATATTTCATTATGCACAAGTCTTTCAAACAGTTTAGAAAGTGCTGATAAAATTGATATTGGACGATAATTCTCCGCTTTTCGCTTCGGCCCTCCCTTGTGCACCGGTGTAATATTAGCGCGTTTCCATACACTAGGAAAGTTTCCTTCAGCCATGCACTTGTTATATATAATAAAAAGGGGCTTGCAAATAACAGTAGCAGTGTTTTTCAGAAATAATGAAGGAATACCGTCTGGACCTGCACCTTTTGAGGAATCTAGGGACTTGAGGGCCTTTAAAATGTTTTGTTCACTAAAGTGTAGGTCAAAAATATTTAGGTCATTTGAAGCGGTCTCGACGGGAGGTTTCCAGCTGTTCAATTGGGGCGAGGCTGGTTCGTAGACAGAGAAAAAGAAGTCAGAAAACATTTTACAAATTGTTTCCGGGTTATCGGATTCGATACCATTATAGTTTATTTTAGCAGGAATACCAGGCTTATCTTTGCGGTTAGATATATAAGTCCAAAAGTGTTTAACATTTTTACGTAAATTATCTTGTACAGAGTTAATATATTTTGTGAAACATTGTTTACACATATGCTTAAAACTGAATCTGTACTGTGAAAATGTTTCATAATCTGAGATATTTTGATATTTTTTCCACTTGGTCCATGCCTTTTGTTTTTTTTTGAATAAACCAATTAAAGATTTAGAGAACCAAGTTGGATAACCAAGAGATCGGGTGCCTGCTAAAGGTGTGTGTTGTTTAATGATATTTTCAATTTGAGTGTAAAATGTGGATAAAGCTTCATCAGAATTTCCATGAGCGAGGAGTTCAGACCAATTAGTATTTTGAATATCACTATTTATTTTATCGTAGTCAGCTTTGTGATAGTTGTATTTATTGAGAGGGCGACGTTTCAGCAAAAGCGTTTCAACATTTAAAGATATGTCGGATACAAATGGAGGGTGAAAGTTGTCTATGGGTAACAAAGATTGAGCGCTAGTTATTTTGCAGGGTCTATTTGATATAAAAAGATCTAATATGTTACCTTTGAAGTTCAATATTTTATTGTATTGTGAGGCATTAAGATATGCAATTAGGTTATTTAAATGTTGGCATGTGACTGTCGTACCACAACACATAGAAAAACCGTCAGTGTTATTAAGACTGGTTGCAGTATACCACCTAGCTTCTGGTAAATTATAGTCACCGACTACATAAGAACCCTCGACACTGGATGTAGATAATATCTCTTGTAATAAATCGAAATATTTTTCATAAATTATCGACGGTGTTTTGGGTGGTATGTAACCCACACATATCATGTGAAATTTAACGTTTTGTGGACAAGGTAATGCAACGATTACATGTTCAATATATTTATTCCACATTATGTTATTGGGTATAGATGATATGTCATATTCAATGGATTTAATAGTTTTCATAATTGCAATTAGGACACCACCTCCATCTAACTTGTCTGTACTGACGCGGTCGCGGTCACATCTGTAGACCACATAACGCTGATCTATAAATTCATTATTGCTTATCTCTGGTATTAACCATGTCTCAGTTAAAATGATCATATCGTAGCTATTCATGAGAATGTTCATATGCAGGATATTCAATTTTGTACGAATTCCTCGACAATTCTGATAATAAACAGAGAGGTTTTTATCCATCACTATGTACCAATGAATATATAAATATCTTAATTATATGTATAGATCCGCACAGTAGATTGCAAACAAGAATCCAACATGTCAAAATTTTGGTAACAATAACAGCCAGAAGCCGAGTACCAGTTACGAGATAATATATGCTAGCATTATTATATAGATATAATTTACACACAGAAAAATAAAAATAGGGCCATTCTTTATAAGTTAACATACATATGATTTTTTTACTATTGGGGACAAACAATATTATTAATAGTTTTACCGCAGTATCAGAGCTTGTACAAAAAATGGTGAGATATAAATCTGTCATGCAAAATATTATAACAAATACATCATTTAACGAGCAGAAACAATAAAAAGAAGAAACTCCATGCGAAATAAAAATATGCGTTAAAATAAGACTAAAACTTGAAATAGGATGGTCTTCTATTGTGTGCGATAAAATAGTGTTATTCATTATTTTCCTTTGTAGTACATGGTATAAAATCATCTTTGCCTTTAATTTATATTTAATGTATGTATTTAACATATAACATGTCATCTAAGAATTCCATCTTCATACAGTGAGTTAATAATTTATTATACAAATTCCCTTCCTTATAGGACAACTTTACTGCTTCATCAGGAGATCTCCTAACTGATAATGTTAGTGTCCGCAATTTATGAGGTCCACGCTAAGATGAGATGCAGCTGCGGTGCCTAAGATGTATGGCCAGATAATTTCTTGCGTAACGTTGTCCTATGTTGCTTAAACCGCGTTTTCATACCAGCGGATTTTCAGTGCGGTTTTTCCGAGTGACACCGCTTGGTTTGTAAGATAAAGAAAACAATTGAAGACGGGTAAATACATGACGTTAAAAACCGCTGACAGATTTTTGCCGCTCAAAGAGTGACTTCATATTAGCTGTTTGGTTCCGAGCGGAAAATACGCCAGTGTGAAAGCGGTGTAATAATTTGTCTTATGCAGTAAAATAGAGTACATAATGTCCAATTTGTACATGTAGTTATGAGTACAGGATGTTGTTTTACTACTGAGCTTATGTAAACAACATACAATTAGAAATTGTCAGTTTCCTATGCGAAGTGCTTATAACTTCCTAACTACAAAAAGGAAATACTACAGTTTAAAGTACTCTTAAGTATTAGCTTTTATTTATAATTTCATATTTCAGAAACATAAAAGACTGCCACATCTGACATTTTCATCAGTTTAAAAGGTCATGTTAATTACGAGCAAAAATAAAATAAGGCTTAACTAACTTCTTAAGTCTTCCACTTTACATATCTAGACACACGGTAGTGTGTCCGCCAAGTTCGAGCAAAAAAAGCGACACACCGGCCGTGGGTTATATTACACGAACCATTTCGGGCCAAATTCGACCCCCCTATAACTCAAAACCTATTTTATTTACGCACATCAAATTTCTAGTATCTGTTGAGACCCCCTCACTTATCTAAAATACAAAATTTCATTAATATACCTATTGTAGGTCTTGAGATATTGACGTCAGAAAATCGCTATTTTTACTATACACTCACTGACTGACTCACTCACTCATCAAAAACCTAGACCACTTCCAATGATCGTATTGACTTGAAATTTGGCATGAAGGTAGGTCTTTATGTCAAGGTAAAGGGAAAAATCTGAAAATGGCCAAGTGTGAGTCGGTTTCAAAATAATGAAGGTGTAAATTTATACCCCTAAGGAACTAAAACGAACTAATTTATATAATATATCTTCGAATGATCGTACCGATCTGAAATTCGTTACAAAGGTTTGTATTTAGTCAAAGTAAAGTAAAAATCTGAAAACGGTCAAGTGTGAGTCACTTTCGAAAATAACGAATGTGTAACTTTGATCCACGGACATTTCCTTAACTAATATATCATAAGAAAAAAATAAAATAAAAAACCTCACAAAAATAAATGAAATCCCACCCAAAACAAAAATGTGAAAGACTGCCAAGTTCGATAATATGGGAATGCTTCGCCTATAAAAGAAGTGAGATCTGAATAAGTACCAAGTTCCATACACATACCTCAGTTAAAAATAGTTACTTTTTAATGATGTTACTTGGCAAGTTTAAATAGAAAATTAAATACTTGATTCATTGCGTTTAGTAGGTTTATATCAAGGTGTGTGAAAACTTGCCAAGTAGCATCATTAAAAAGTGACTATTTTTAACTGAGGTATGTGTATGGAACTTGGTACTTATTCAGATCTCACTTCTTTTATAGGCGAAGCATTCCCATATTATCGAACTTGGCAGTCTTTCACATTTTTGTTTTGGGTGGGATTATACCTACCTTCTAAATAACCGCTTGTCCATAACGGAGAACCTTCTATCTGTAGAATCCTGTAGTTAGATCTCTGAGGACACCGCGGCCTATGAGGTAGATAACCGTAAGCTACGGATAACAATCCGTTTGGTATTCAGGTGAACAGCGGCTGATAAAATACCGTGTTCCTTATTAGTTGCTGATAGATATCGGCAGGTGTGGAGAGGATACGGGTGTTTAGTTGAAGGTAGAACATTTTATACGTTGCTCTTGCTTTGATATGCCTTGGCTCTTGCCTGATATTGGTTATTTACTTAGCGGTTTAGCATCCCTTAAGGTGAAGCTGGAGAACTCTCCAGCTTGCTTGAGCATGTTAATCTCAAAAAGTAGGTAGTCACTGGTCCGATTTAAAAAAATATTTAAGGTTTAAATAGGCTATTTATCGAGAAAGGCTACTGACTACATTTTATGCAGATGCACGGAGCAGCTTCCACGGATGCTAGTTTTAGATAAACAACTCTCATTATTGATAAAATAACATTTCCATTTAAATCCATCACGTCACTTACAGCTTGAAAAACTAGACTTACACGAGGAAGCAGCTAGCTCCCAACACGTTGATTCAAACCGCTCAGTTTCAAGCACGTCACAAATGACATTTTCCGGCAAGCTCAGGAACAATTTCCCAGACGCAGGTTCCTGTCTAATTATCAGTATCATTAGTTCCTAGTCACCGATGCTGACTCTTACTGCTTACGAGCCGTTTCCGTTTGTAAATGGTAATGTTAGTAGTGGTCACGGTGCCTTACGGAAGGTGGATGGAAGTAATAGCGGGGTTCACTTGTCATTTGTACCAAAGCCGTGGTAAAAACGTTGGCTTGTTTGTTTTGGTTAAAACTAGGATTTTCAGATACATCGTTTTTTTAAGATTTGGTAGATTTTGTAGTGAAACCGTGAAATTTCATAAAGAGGGTTGAATTTTAACCAGTAGTTAGACATTATTCGGTAGTTGTAACTTAAAAAAAATGTATAGTATACATAAGTATGTATTTTTCTCAATGAAAGAATTCAAATATTATGAAGTAAAAACCCAGGGTTTTACGTTTATGATTTCATCTTATTTTATCTCTCACAATGGCATTGGGATGAAGTTCTAAAGATGTTGTTCTGCAACGTGATAATACTATCTTTTGTTATCAGAAAACATTTGTTGAAATATTTACCTCTTAGTTGCTTTCCGTGCGGTTTGGGAAAAGTTAATTTTTCATTATTATTTTTGTGAAAAATGCTGCAATGTGAAGTGGATTCTTTGAAGGTTAGTCCGAAGTGTTATTTTATTAAGTGTATAGGCGTCAAAGGAATACAGCGTCAAAAGGTAGACCAGATTATTGATAACATGTTTCTTTGTCCTTTTCGTATGTTAATGGTGCCCAAAAACTAAGATATAGATACATTTACTTAATGATAGTGTAAAAAGAAGCACAACACTAGAAAGGTAATTTTCTATGGTGACGTGATCATTGATAGATTGTCGACCATCTTTTGTTTCTCTTCTCTCTGTGATATCAGTTACGATAGTCATGTACATAGATAACATCTTTATTCATATGAATAACGTACCTGTATTTTATTTATATTCCATTTATCATTCATTCCTCAAAATGTTGATGTCCTCCTAGCCGATTTATCGGCCACGGCGACTGTTCTCATCTATGGAGATGCGCAGTACATGCTATTGTGCACAAGAATTTACGCAGACACACTCTTCGGTGCACTCACTAAGTCACTATTCGATCACTCTTAAATCCAACACGACCAGAGACAGATCTCGATCGGACGAGCTCTCAGGTGCACGGGTGTATCAATGACCAACCCGGACTGTTTCCTCAAAATATACTTCCCTGCCGATTTCGGCTATGGTGACTGCTTTCAGTTATCATTGAGAGAAGAGCTAGGATGATCAGCTCCTCAAAATATAATGTAGGCGAATAGACAATTTGTCTCCATAATAACAACTTATTATGCAAAATACAGGAACATTTCTCAAGACGTGTTATGACAACCGAACCTTGCCGCAATTGACCCAGTCTTCTCTACACAATACCAGTTTTACAGTTCATTCAATTACTATTATTATCTGTGGACGTATGACACATGCTGTAGACAATAGCAGCGACACTAGCTCTTGAATTTCTGATGATCATGGAGTAAGGAAAGATTAACGGAGATGCCATAATGCAGGTAGGTCAGGTTCCATCTTTTAGGTCAAATTAGCACGGTGGGCACCAAAACGATCAGTTAGGAGTGGTATATTACAAAAAAATGGTCGGGTCCAAAGAAGGCGTATAAGGGCGAAGACAGTAACGTTCCTCGTCCCCCGCTCACCAGCATTTTGGCGCGCTACTTTCTTCAGCGATTTTTCGTTATGGCACCTCCGCTAGTAATTTTGTCCTCCATGAAAAAGACTCGCTCTTGAATCATTGATGATAATTTGCTTCACACCTACGCTAAGAAAAAGGCGGCCATATTGGATTATTTGGTGTTTATAAATTCGTAACGTTCAATTATATGTGACATGGTATTTTTAATGGAGTTTATTATAGTAACATCGATTTTGTTATTGTTGTTAAACTAATTACATTTCCGTGAGATTGTAACACTTATCGAAAGTCCTAAAACTGAGGAATTTGACATACTTAATTTGCGTGATTTTTAAAGAAATTGAAGACACATTTGGGTTTCCCATTGTTATTGTTAAAGAAATCACTATTGTAGGAAGACAGAATTTATAATCCGACTTTGTTAGTTCATAAGGTTTTCGAAGTAGTAGAGCATATTAGCCGTAGAGCTCTGCTAGAACAAAGTAGTCCAAACGTCCAAAGTATTTGTTTAAACTTTACTTTTACTTTGTAAAAATTCTTTAAGTAAGCACTCTTATTCAAGTACCCATAAAGGCAAAACAATACATATGTTCCTAAACAAAATTCTAAACAGAACCCAACCAACAAAAGCCGAACTACACAGAACCCACGCAATAATGTAATATATGTATAATAGTATATAATTAATGAACAATTGCGTTATATCGCATAGATCACGTCGATAGTCTGTGTCATGTCGGTGGCGCGGCCGATTGTCTTACAACGTGTAACTTAATTAACTTGAGTTCATAAGTGTAGCTTAATTAAGTTCAATTAAGTGTTAAAGTTGAACTTAGTGATTAGTTTTGTTTTGGGACTGCTTTTTAAGGAAGGAAGCGAGGATAGTACGTATATTTTGAGATATGCTTTTTTATTTATCAAGCATTTGTTCGTTTTCGTCGACTGCCGGAAAGACAGGAATGGAAGGATTAGGAAAAACAAAGGAATAGGTCCTGCTGTTATTAGTGTTCGAAGAAACGTTACATTGTTTTATATGTGTGTATTAAGATTTATTGTGTTAAAATGGAGTATTCTTTAGACACTAGAGACACTTATTTTTCTAGAGACACTAGAGTCTCCTTTATGAGTAAAATTAATTAGAATAATGAAGGAATTTGTCGAAATCTACTACGCTACAGTAGCGTAGCAATTTCGTAGCTACATTGTAGCTGTAGCAAATGAAATTCAACATTTACTATTCTATTTTTCCATTCCCTATTTACGTATTCGTCTTTACATATTCGCTCTTTGTGTAGTCTCTGTCACTATAATAATTGTCCTACATTATTATACACAATAGTTAATTGTACATAATGGATACAATTCTAAGACATAGTACGCAGTGATTTTCCTAATCCTTTGCCCTAGCACTTAAACTTTCGTAACATAATTGGCTAATCCTTTAGCCTAACATAAACTTAGTAATTGGTCTATATCCAGCTACATATATGATAGTGTCGAAACATCCTGAATGTTGACACGACAACGTGTAATGTCGTCCGATGTAGATTACCCTGGAAGGGAAACCACCGTGACTAAAGACCTTCCCTGTGGCTTGTAATATGTCGTAAATAAAATTTACTAAGCATTTATAGTTATAGAAAATTGCACAAAGTGCAGAAGAACAATAATTTAAAAAATATGAAAACACATTGTAAGTAAGAAACATGTTCCAGAAAAAGATATGATTAAGGCCTCGATTGCTACAGGATCTAGTAAAATACTCATAATATCATAGAATATGAATCTTTTTTCACATTAAGAATTATTTAAAAAACCAAGCCAACCTGAAAACAACTGTTTTGATGTGATAACGTTTCATAAACACCTGAATTTGTTATTTACTTTGAAATATTACATCCAAATATTGTCTATTGCTGGTCCATAAATAAACAAGCAATAAAACAGGACAGTAGATCATAGATAACAGAACATCCATAGACTAATAATAAACATAGATTACAACCTGCGTACGGTTATTGACATTTAGATAGTGAGAGATAATGACTATTGTTACCACTAATCACCTCTATCTTATCTATAGCACACCTCTATTTGTGTACTGTGACGTCACAAACCTGCCCTTTAGTATCACTGAAAGTATAATAAACTAATATTATAAAGAGGAAAGATTTGTATTTTTGTTTGTTTGTAATGGATAAACTCTAAAACTACTGGACCGATTTAAGAACTCTTTTACTGTTGGAAAGCTACACTCTTCCTAAGTAATCTATCTATATAAATAAAAATTAATTGTTGTTCGTTAGTCTGATTAAAACTCGAGAACGGCTGGGAAGATTGAGCTGATTTTGGTTTTAAAATGTTTGTAGAGAGAGGTCCAGGGAAGGTTTGAACGATACGAAGTTCGCGGGATCAGCTAGTATAGGATATATTTTACTCCGGTACGAGTGGATCCCACGTCATCCTAGAGAGGCTTTATGTGTGTGTGAAGCTTGACAGGTCGAAGTAGGTATTACATTTCTATAGGATGAAATGTAGATCTATTGAATTCTAAGCTTTTCTTAACCGTCTTCTCAAAAAGAAGGAGTTTCGTGTTATTCGTGCTATGTCTTGGGAATGGGATGCGGGTAAAACCAAAGGCTAAAGCTATGTGGTGATATTTTTCTATCTATGTGTGTCATCGTAATGCGAATTAACTTAGACCTAATTTTGTTATCTTTCTCAATGTTTTTGTGTTTATCAATTCACATTTGGACTGGTTTATTTTCGAAGTATCCTTTTTTAAATATTTTTCCTTAATTATTCACGTGTTTCATTTCCGTTTATACATGTGTATAAATCTAGATCACCTTTTAATTAATACCTAGCACGAATGAATTTATTTTAATAAAATTTAATACGCAAATGGTTTGAGAATTTTATTTTCTAAAACTTACTTTTTTTTACCAAAACACTGGTCAACCCCAACATAGTTGGGAAAAAGGCTCGGAGGATGATGACGATGTTTTCAAAAAATACTTGCATATTATTTTGTATTTAAACTTATCTACAGAAGTACCCGTATCCCATACGAAGGATTATGAAACAAATCCAGTTAAGTCACAATAAGCAGTTAAGCAATTACGTCAAGAACGTGAATTAGAAAGTTACGTTTATTTATAAACGGAGAGGTTTCTACTAGAATTTAATAAAACCTGTTGTGTTATCGCGTATCTTTTGTTTTCTTATGTAAGGCTTTTGTTGAGATGTGAAGGATTCTGTCTGACTGTCGTAAAGGATAGAACATTTGATAGATTGTTGTTTTGCCATAGTTTGAGACAATGTCTGTAACTCTAGTCTAGATACTAATATTAAAAAGCTGAAGAGTTTGTTCGTTTGTTTGTTTGTTTGTTTGAACGCATATATCAGGAGCAGTAAAAGGACCGATTTGATTTGCTTTCAGTGTCAGGTAGCCCATTTATCGAGGAAGACTAAGCTAGGCTTTATATTCGGGTGCGCGGAGTGATTTACACGGGAAGAGTTCTCATACGATGTGGGTGACACTGTAGGCGGAAGATTGTTTGTTTGTATTTGTTTTTACACGCAAATATTGATTTTTTATATATACATTTTATGTGTATGTTTACAATTAACTTAGGTATTAGTACCCGTTAATGTCATGACCATATGGTGCTTACGATAGAGAAGTAGTATGAATGAATGAATGCCATATAATTTAATCGTTGTAAACAAACACTTGTCGCGCATTCCTTTACCTTATAAGTTCAAATTATAATAGGTATGCAGGAACTCGTTGCTTTATGGAAGTTAAAAGCAGTTATGTAACCCCATTACGGTGTAATACCTACGGCAATAAATATTTTTTTTTTTTTACATTTAATCAAAGACTTAAAAGAGTCAATTATATCTACGAAAATTATGAAACCTTTTGAGTCTGAAAGGAATTGAAAACCTACGGGGAGTTGCATTATTTAACTACTTATAACCGAACCATTTTCAGCTGTCAAAAGATTTGACCAATGGGCGGCAAGTATATAACTGGTTATGGTTTGGTTATAGTTATAGTTAAATGGTGAATCCCACTCTTAAACTTATCTGTGGTACACGACAACTTACAGATGGAAGCCATAATTCCAAGTTATATTTAAACTAAAGCTTAATTAGTAAAGCAACAAAATACCTACTTAAGTACTTAGAGTCAACTATTAGCTCAGAAACACGACTAAAGTTGCATAACTAAGTAAAAACAAACAAGAAAACAATAAAACAGACAGTAAACTAGCTCAGTACATCTTGCAAACAATCATGGAGTTATCCTTAACATATTCCAAGGTTCGATTTGACGCAGACGCATGTCCCACTACTTGCGCCTACTTGCTTGTGTGTCCTTGCATGTGCTATGCTCGCGAATTCTACACGCGTTTCTAAGTGTTTGTACTTGATATGAATGAGCTTAGATCTACATGTACTTAGAGATATATAGGTATTGTTGTTAGGTATTTGCATGGAGAACAGAATGACTTGCGGAGATATCATAAAGGAAAATCTCCTAAGAAAGTAGCGCCCCAGAATGCGGGTGTTCGGAGGACGAGATACGTCACTGTCTCCACCCTTATACGCCTTCTTTAGAACCCGTCAATTTTTTTCACTAAATCACGTTGCTTGACCTACAAGAAGGCGCCTGACCTATCTGCCATCTCCGCTATTTTTCCTTCCTCCGTGGCCTAGATCTACATGTAGGTATATTGCTATTAGGTATTCTAGAACTCGTGGTATGTTCTTATTATTATGTATATGAACGTTTGTATGGATACATTGTAATTGAATGAATTAAGTTCATGCAGGGATATATGCATTGTACTGCGTTTTGCGTTTTAACTTACATGTTTTTGTATTGATTAGGTATGATGATGACGACATCCTTGTCGATCTTCAGGGACACAGAAGGCTATCCATTCCTTTAGATTTTGAGTAAGTTCGATGTTCTTCCAGCCTTGTCTGCCCCGCTTTCTTGTATTTGTACCAAACTGAAATTGGTTTCTTCCTTAACTTACATTATCCTTTGCGATGGAGAGGTACGTGCTTTTGAGTGAAAGTTATCATCATGTTTTAGTTCCTCAATTGGTATTTGTCATTTGCTTTATTTCCAAGTCATGTCAAGTACTGCTTGGTACCGCCCTTCTGTTGTCATCCTGATGTTCCTGTCGATGAAATATGCGAAGACAATAGGCGAACTATTTGGGGCCAATGAACTAGAAACATGTCCAATCTTCCATTTTCTAAATAGTAATATACACAGCGTGTTTACTATTTTTCTTCTTTAATATTTGTTTTTAGCAGAAGTTAAGCAAATTGGTAACTTACTTCATCATCATCCCCTGAGCCTTTTCCCAACCACGCTGGAATCGGCTTCTAGGCTAACCAGATGTATCTGGTTGTACCGTATCCATCTACGTACCCCTTGTAAGCCCGGTATCAGACTTACTATTTGTTTTGTACTTAGATAATAAGCTAGCCCTGATGATTTTTTTATGATTTTCAATAAGTATTTGTTGTAATCCCATATTAGCAAAAACCATAACTCAATCGCAAATCAAATTAACAAGCCCTGTCATATTTTATGGCGAGCAATCACAACTGGCTGATTGATTCACTCAAATAAAAATTTAAATGACACAAACTTATCATAATATTAATTATTCTAATTGTTATATCAACGTTGTATTAATATTAATGATGCGGCCTGTATGTGGCGGGAGGCGGAGTCGGGAGGCAGGGTGATGTCATATCCATGCTGGTCTGATGGCTATCTTTCATGCGTTGTTGCGTAAATTCTTGCGTGGCTGGGGACTTGAGAATTATGATACCTACTTATGTTATATTTTTATGTGGATTTTGTATGGATGAGTGGTTGGAGAAATGGAAGAGATATGCTGGTAGTGGGTTTCATTCCCATATGCAATTAGAGGTACAGTAGTACGTCTTTTAAAGGCAGCGATTAATTTAAGTAAGTTCTATGGTTTTATGAAAATCTGTCTTATTTGCAGAGCTGTAAAATATTTTATTTGTCGTAATGAAATAAAATTCCTTCGTAGAAATAAGACTTTCTCTCAACAGGCATACCTGACTGTTACGAAATACCTATATTCTTTTTCAAAAAATACTAGAATTTTTAGAAAGGACAACTAATTACAATCAATTAAAATAACAGTGTGTAATTAATTTCGATAACATTAGCTAATTAATCAAAATGTCTGAAATTATTCACGGCTTCAGATAATTACAAACAATTAGATTATGTTATACAACTTTTGTGAAAACTATTACACGACTGTATTTAGTTTAGACAGAGAATTAGGCGTATGAAATGTCATGAACGGTAGTTCACGTAATACATACAAATACTACCACTTTTTAAGTACACAAATACAAACTTTAAGACCATATAATTAAGGTTGAAAATCCACAAAATTTTATATATATAATCATAAACAAAAAGTAGTAGAACACTTTACGCAACTGCACAAGATAGCGCTCAATTTTAGTGGAGTAAGTAGTGTGATGCTCTGATTGCAATGATAAATTGTGTGCCGGTAGCATGGTGGTTCTTGAGAGAAAATGTTACTATATATAGCTATGCTTATGTATATGTATGTAGTCATTATGGATGAAAATATTGAGTTAAAATTACGTTGAGATTGAACCCAACTAGAGGGAGCTGGTAGACGCTAGAACTAAGAAAGAAAACTGACTTAAATTCAGTTGCAGACTTTTAATGTTGGATATTTACAAAGCAGTGGTTTGAGAAGCCCTTTTTATTTATAAACTAGCGTCATTATTATATGCAAATCATGGAAGGAAGACAGAAGCAAAAGAAGGTGTAAGAAAACAACTATAGGCCGTTTTCTACGTTAGCGAGTATGCTAGAAGGTGCATCGACATTTTGCGAGATTATGGCTCGTTTTCACAACATTGCATTTGAAAACAGCCACACAAGACATATTGCTTTTAGAGCAATCTTGTTGACAAGGCAACAAAGCAAAATACTCGCACATTCCAGCAACAATTTGCCGCGCCTTTGTCCACTGTACACAGGCAATCTTAACAAAGATATATCTCAAAGGATTTTCCTCATCACGTGTCAAGAATGCCCCTTAAGCCATGCATGTGACGTGGGCAATGCGTTAAATTGTTATGCAAATGGACAAGCGCATGTATAAATAACTGATCGTGTTCTGTATAATAAGGCTGTCATTTGAAGATCTTGGCAGCCATTACGGGTAGTCAGAAGCCAGTACGACAAACAGTCTTACCCAGGGGTTGGCCAGGTAACTGGGTTGAGCAGGTCAGATAGCGAGTCGCTCCTTGTAAAACACTGGTGCTCAGCTGTATATGGTTAGACTGGAAGCCGACCCCAACATAGTTGGGAAAAGGCGCGGGAGATGAGTCTTTTGTTTTTATTCTTATTCTTTTTGTACAGAGACCAAGTCCAGATAATTAGGAAAAGCCTAGGCAGATAATGATGATGGTCTGTCTATGTTATAGGGGCATTTGTAGTTCTGTATACATGCTGAGCTGCATCCTTTGTTTCCAATGATACCTTCCTGTCTCAAAGTAGTGAACAAAGTAGTACTGTTCAGAGGAAAGTGTCGCATGTTCTTGTAATGTGGCTTGGTATCAGTAATTACGTTTTGTACAGTCGCGTTCAAAGTTGTCAGAATTAGTATTCGTAGTTGTTACAGACTTCTGCCAGCGGTTCCGTCAGGTACTCTGTGCTCACGAATAAAAGGTGGCCAATGCCTTCCTCGACAAATGGGCCATAATATTATAGATTCTTCAAATCGGTCGAGACGTATCTCCTAAGATTATTTCATTATTAAAATATACAAACCCGTTTGCCCAGGTATCTTTGCATAAGAAGGGACACCCTTCCAGCTAAGTTTCAATTAATAAGATGACGATGATAGGTAGATTTTAAATTTTTAAATAAAACCCATTCTACACATAAGCATTAAACTAAATTTCCTCTAGTATTTCAGCTGAATGCACTTATTTGGCTTACAATTTTCCAGCCAGGATGCTTTGTCAGTCAACATCAACATCATACGTTCATTCACAAACATGTCCACTTGTTTGCTGTTTCTTCATGTTGTCACACCAAATCTTGTCTTCAGAATGTTGCTGTCATTGTGTGTAGGTACGGTAAAATGTTTTTCCGACACATTTTTGCAGTGGCGTATTAGAGCATTTAAATAACTGGAGACGATAGTTTCTACCCCTATTGTACTGTATCGTATCTTTTCTCGTATTGTATATGTTTGAAAATATTGTCGTTTGTGCGTAATGAGGGGATCGAAAATGCATGAGTGACCTATGCTTGCGATACCTCATCCACGCATGTAAATTGACTCCGGTTGGTAAAATGCTCCAAGATGAGCATTTGTTTGTTCCATCTGTGGTTGCATGTGTGATTCATTAAAATCTTTTTTGCGTATTAGTTTTGCATAAATAATTGTGTAGGGCACCTTGTTCTCTCTATGGTGAGACCTTCAATGTCATTGAATATGTGAGGAGACACTGATTGACATTCAAGATATGTATGGAATCTTCTTCCTTTTAAGCCAAATCCTTTCCTGGTTTGATTAATTTTATCACTTTGAAATATGTTAACAGGCCGTCTTTTGTTTCACAAATTGTCTTCTGCAGTGGTTAACTAATACCTACCTACACTTAGAAGCTAGTCGTACATAGGGAAGGGCTGATAGTTATGACTCACCGGCACCATCCTAATAGAAAAAGATATATTTCTAAATGCACAAACTGACACAGTGCACTCAAAAAATTTGCTCATAGTCTACGACTGATTGCAGATATACCCAGAGAAGGAAAAAAAAAAAATGCACAAACCGAGAAATCAAACTTAAATATAAAACTAAGTTATCACATGTGTGCTTTTCTGTACTCTCAAGATACCAGGTGCAAATAAAAACCATATAAGGCGGTGACTTAGGAAACGGCGCGCGCGGATGCAATTTTTACCGTCATTACCGAGTGTCGATGACTGTACGGGAATGACGGAGTGTTAGATTCTGCTTATAGACTAATGTTCTGGCCGCATATTTTAACGTAAAATGAGGATTTACTATATGCTGATCCGATTTTAAAGAAAAAATCTGCTTTAAAACGGACCATTTTGAATTTGGTCAAATTCGTTTTGAAGGGGCCTTCGAGTGACTCACTATTTGAATGAACTAATAAGTAGCTAATGTTTAATTCCAAAATATTACGTAAATCTAGTCATTATAAAATATGATGTAACACAATTTCATTACCAAATTATGGAAACGAGCGAATCAAAAATTGACCATGACATTTACAGGTGCATTCTAATTTACAAAAATGCAAATCGTGCACCTGTAACTTTAAATGAACTCGAATGATAAAGCATAGCATTAACATTTCCCGAGCGTTTTCCCAACTATATTGGGGTTGGCCTCGAATCTAACCGGGTACAGCTGAGCACCACGGTTTGACCAGGACATACTGCCTATCTGCCCAATACCCCGTGGTAAGACTGGTTGTCAGAAATACTGGCTTCTGATTACCCGTAACGACTGCCAAAGATGTTCAAACGACAATTCGTGCACCTGGTAACTCTTTAATGATAAAGCACATTAGATAATAAATTGGCGTGCATTCGGTTCAAATGATGCGCGCACGCATCTTACATTACATCGCCATTATGGCATATAGACATTGACACAGTTAATATAACTTTTTTACCGTTTGACCTTACCGTGGCCATTTGTTTTAATAGAGGTGTTTATTTGATTTTCTAATGTTTGATTGTGTGACGTCATTGATCATTTTGTTTTTTTTTCTCTATATTTATGTTTATTGGGCACTTCCGTGTTAACTTTTTATAATGACTACCTGTATGCTAGATGTAACTTCTTCGATTTATAATGGGTTTTGAGTTTAGTTTACCATTATAAGATAAATACATATAAATTTATTGTTGCAAGTAATCATATTCAACAGTTTGCGTCAACATAGCATTAGGTATTGTTGCGCTTAGCTTGTTATAAATAATTTACCTATTTTATTAAATATTATATTGAACGTATCCGCTGTAATAATCGGATATGACGCAACGTAGGTCATTGGAAGGCCGTAGCAGAAGAGATTAGCGCAGCATTATTTACTGGATTTTCGAATAATATTCGATTTTATTTAAGCGTCTATGTCAAAGACTATGAAACCTTATTTTTTTTCTTATTTACATTTATTCATAGGCTATAATTATAAATCCTATTGACTTTATGCATTAAACCACGTTGTCAGGCGGAAACAATGTGCAATTTTCCGTTCATATCTGGGCCAGTGAGACGGAAATGAACACAAAGGGAACATTAAAACTTATGCGAACATTAAAATCCCACATTCGTGATGATGGCACGAGTGAACTCATTCAATATTAACATTCACAAACCGCCGAATACAACATAACAATAGTCGGCTTCTGTGTAGATCGGAACGTAATTTCTCAATCCAAGTTCACACACAGCTCATCTCGTGACGTAACAGATAACAATCGCGTTGCGCAACGTAAAACGGAACGCATCCGATTTCGGTCGACCGCTAATTATTTTGTACGCGCTTCCGGGGGTTAATTTAGTTTTGTTGTATTGGCAACTCTGATTCGTTCTAATTTTAATTTGAAATTCGCTTTGACCGTTATTTTGGCGCCAGGGATCATGTTCTATAGCACGGAAGAGAGAGAACGAGAACTTTCTTTCACTTTCTACTTAGGGTCTAGGGTCAGATAACAATACTGCTCACTCAATGTATAATAGTTTTCCTACTTATTATTATAAGGCAAAAGTTAATACTACACTGTCACCAGCCAATTACCATAAAGGTGAAGCTCAGCATAGCAACCTCACGGCACCCATACAAAGGAATAATCAATAAGGTTATACAGTATTGTCCCTACATTATATTTAATAGGATTATGCAAGGGCCGCGCGCTTCCTAGTTCGTGTGCCGAATTACAAAACCCTATAAATGGCAGAGCGTGACATTTGAAAAGCTAATGCTTGAACGAAGAGCGCATGCTCAATGTTTGTGTCACTCTGCTAGAGATGTGACATCGCGGGACTGCTATTTTAATTATGTATTTAATTTGTACCTAGTACCTAAGTACTTCATGCACAATGGTGGACCCAATAGGCATTCGCAGCAGCATCTTTTGGTGATGCATTATATAATATTTTGTGAAAACCAATACTATAATTTAGAGGACAATGACTGATCAATACGAATCACAGACTACTAATTATACATACACGAATGTAAATCTTAATGAGAATAGCTGAATAAACTACGGACTTAAGAGGACGAATTGGAATTTTTGGCGCCAAGGATGTCAATTTTTCTCAGTAAATACAAAACGGATCAAAATACAACTTGGTTACCTAAAAGTTCATGATATAAACCTTATTTTGTTAGTTGTAGAAACATGATTAGGTAACTTTTATAACAGAGAAAAATATATCAAACATACCTCTTTTTAAAAAGAGATTCACATATTATGGGCAAACGGGACCGATTAAAGCCTCTTAACTTTTTTAGTAGTTGAGTATATACATACTCTTTAAAATTGTAGTAGGATTTTTTATCAAATTATCATTTCTAAATAATAAAATTACAAAACCATTTTGTCGCTTACGACTTTTAGTTATAAGCTAGCGCGCGTATTGTTATCCTCGCCCCGCTCAGACGCTCCGACCCCTTTTGGCGCCTTAGATGCGCGTGCCGGTTATGGAATTATTGTTGACCACTTCCTCGCCTTAATGGTGCAATTCTATATGTACCTAGTAATAATATTAATATATGCAATGATAAAAACAAATACCATTAATTAAGTCAGCTACACAAGATAATTGGCTTGATTTATGTAACACTGTACAGTTAAAGATCTTCCCGATAAAATTATGGTTGAATATTCAATACTCGACCTGCTGCACAAGACATCACTAGTTTTACTGTCGAGTATGCGGAACTGTCAAACGTCAGGTGTCATACTTTACATTTGTTGGACCATAAACAATAAGCCACGTTGGCAGGCAACGATACGGCCTCTTCTGACATTTACCTTTAAGGTTTCATTCGTATCTTTAAGCTTGTATTTTCAAAAATAGAACGTTGAGAGCAATGCATTTTTGTAACGGGGCTTAAAGAAAAGCAAAACAAATCTATGTGATGATTGGCTATGCTATCAAAACCTACACAAAAATTATCTGATTCTTTTATAACTATAATGCCCACCAGAAACGGTATTACGAATTATGTCGAAATCCAAAGCCAATCAACAATAAGAGCGATTGTTTCATTGTCTATGGCGCGTGTTTTTTTTATGCGCGTTAATGGTATCAGACGTGAGTGGCCATTCATTTGCGCATACGCACGTAATTGCTTATGTTTGTGCACAGCTGGTCGATGATAAAACAGTTATTATTATTATGCTATTGTCATCGTTGGCTTAAGATGGGAGAACAGGTGTGAAAAGAAACCACGATATTTAAAGTAATTTATCTAATTAGCAGTCGAACAACATTATTTCTACACCACCCAAAGGTAGACTGGTAGAAAACGTCTAAGGCTTAAAAAGTCTGTCGTCGTGCAATGTGCAAAAAGTATGATAAATAAACGATAGTGCAAAATTGCTTCGATTGCTTAATTTAAGTTTGATCCTCACGTAGCTGAGAGAGTAGGATACATATTAACTTTGAGAATAAAATTAATAAAAAAAAATTTTGAGAGTCCTTTGAATCAATAATTGAATTAATCCTAGAATCACAGGCGCTCTATGTAAAACACTGGTATTCAGCTACATTCGGTTAGACTGGAAGCCGATCCCAACATAGTTAGGAAAAGGCAAGGCAGATGATATATCATCTACTCCTAGCTCCTACCAAGTCATTAATTCCATCCTTTTATGTAGGTTTCAAGGTCTGAAGGTAGCGGGAGCAGGTTCGATGATAACATCCGATCTGATAGCGCTGAGCGAAACTGCAATACTAATTACCTGACCACCAGGTTTCACTTTTGTACCTACGCGTTAGAAATTATGCAAAGATCGTGAAGATTATTTTGCATGTCCATATATGTTACTTGTAACAGATCAGTTTTAAATACAGTCAGTTAATTAAAATAACATAAAATTACTAGGTGAAAAAATGTATAAAACAATCATTGACCATAATATGGACAACCTTTAAACGTGCACAACAATTCAGGGGCAGACACCGGTACGCAGTTTTGTAAAATCGAAACTTAAGAAAAAAAAGTTTTCACTTTCTTTCACATTACCTTTGAAGACATTTTGTACTGCGGCACAATATTTCATGGCTCAGATTCTCAATTTAATTCACAAAATCTGAAACCGCATTGTTTCTGCATTTATGGCGGGCCTTGGTCAAATTACGGCAATTTACGAACTAAATCGACGGAACAAAATCACTATTATTCAGTAGCAGGGTTGGTACAAATAGAAAATATGAAAATATTTACATAACATTTTTAATATCAATATTATGCGAAACTTGTATCTTTTTTGTTGTTATTTCAAATAATGATGTCATTAATATCACTGAAATGATTAAAAATCAATCAAAAAGAATGTAGATGACAGCTGTTTTGGTTTTACAATCTTATGTGCTTCATAATCAGCTTTTTCTCTAGTTTTTGAACCACAAAAATACTAACTCCAGGAATCCCTACCAAAGTTGGTTTTGAGACATTTTGTAGAGATGGCAAATTTTTAACACCTAGGTATCTATTAATAGGTAGATTCTTTCGCAGCGGCAGCCCTAGGACGGCGTCAATTGAATTACCGAATGAACAATAAGAAGTCACGGTCTCGAGGTGTGAGAAAAGTATCGATAAATGAATATATCGTGTTGTTTACAGCACGTGCCCTAACATGTACGTATTTATTATTGTTAATGGAAATTGGAAGAGGCAGAGTTAACGTATCACGCCTTTTGATAGGCTACACTATTTTTTGTTTCTATTCCACATGATTCTTGTGTTTGGAAAACCTAAGTCTGATAAATACTAGGCCTCCGAACCGCATCAAAATCGATTTAGCCAAACGTGAGATAATCGCACACAAACTTTCATGCAGGTCAAACTAAAAACCTCCTTTTTTAAGTCGGTTAAAACACAAGTTTTACTAAGCTATTGGAATACATAATATCCAAAATCTCTGAACATTTAAACCATACAAATGATAAATTTTACGAATCTCCATAAAAATCGGAACATGAAGTGTATGTCCTCAACACATGTCAATCAGCTACGTAACTCAGATGATCGGGAACTGCATCAGCATACGAAGTGCTACGGAAACACCCGAAGTGTACCGAATTGAGGTAAATGATAGTGCGATGAAGAGAATTGTTTTGGCAAACATCGCCTAACTGTTTAATGTGGTTGATGCTCTTAGGGCTGGCACTCTTGGGCTCAATTTTGAACTGTATGGGTGCTGGCTGAGTAGGTCATTGAATTGAGTTGATTCAGCGGTTTCTTGTGAGATTCATTCGGTAAGGAAGCGCAATGTTGATATCAACCACAATGATTGCGTTATTCCAAACTATAAACATACAAAAACTGATCCATTGGCCTATGAGAGTGAAGGAATAAAGAGTGCCCCTGTGTCTGCACAAATGCTTGTTCACAATAATATATTCTGCGCAGATGGGTGATCTCCTTCTATGAAAACAGCCAAAATCGGCGTTGGACGTTGGACCAATCAGAACTGTCTTCAAGGATTTTTAAACTGGCAACCCTGCTAGAGAAAGTGTCCCTCCATTCGTCTGTCATACGGATCGTGCATCTGTAAACACTTCCTTACTAGCAAGCGCATTTCCGAAACGCTATCAACAAAATATTACCTCACAGAGTAAACGTATGCTGAATACTGCTGACTAATTATGTGTGATATTACATAATGTAATGAAACTTCTTGTTAGGCACAATAGGAGCGTTTCGTTACGTCGCCGTCGCGTCTGTTAATAAGGCATTGTGACTGGCTGGTCATAGGTTAGTCTATGGCGTGCTAATATGTCGCGTAATTTTATTTTCTCTTTTTGAAAATCGAAGATGTCATCATTCTTTGACACATTTTTGATATTTTTTTATTTTTCTGTAACTGTAGCTACTTTGAGAGACCTAATTTTAAATGATTATTAGAGTAAATGAAATGACATTATTTCAAAACTGGACTACACTTACGGTTTTCCCATGGAAGCTCATTATTTCGCCACTCCGTTAGCTATTTCTATTATTGTCCAGTTTATTTGGGTACAAAAACAACAGTTTGACACTAAAATGAGTTTATTAGGCGCTGTTTAATGTGGAAAACTGTAAATTGTGACTGTAGTATGACATAGCATGACAAATGAAAGAGTATGTAGGTGATTACACTGGCATATTATACTATTCGCCTAGGCCGTTAGGTAAACGAGGTCATTATGACAAATTCATAGCTTTTAATAGACTTTTTTGTGCTAGTAAACTACATGAAACTACATAGCTGATATATTTCAAGTTTGACATGTTGGACGATTACCTACGTCTAGTTTTTCAGCATTTGTGTTTTTCCTAATTGTTTTTTTTACAATTTAAAAGTGGACTTTTTGTAGATTTTCATTTTTGACTAGATAAATCTACTTACTTATACAATGTCGACACACCTTTCAAAGTTCTTTTTGCTAAACCAAATCAAAATGCGACTTTGTTTGTCACGTATCACGTACCAAAAGTATAATATTTTCATCTTCTAAAATATTCTCGTGGTAACAAAGTCTTACGATAAAGCTACAGATTTTTTTACCTTCTGTTGTTCCAAGCTTATGACTCACTCGAATTAATAAATGTATCTAAGTCAGTTTTTGCTCTAACTTATACATGTTAGCATGAGCTACCGTATAAGGAGTTCAGTTATTAGCTCCTGGCCAATCAGGCTGGTCGGCCATGCTCTTGAAGACCATGTCAGTGGGTCTCGGTGAGGCCTGGGTGTGCACTTGACTTAGATAGTTTTTGTTAGTTATAAACTTATAATCTCGATGGTTTTTGTAGGCAACGACAGGAGCCTTATAAGGATGTCTTGTGGACTCGTGGTCTATAAAACGCTATGAATTCCTTTTGGAATGCTCTACATATTTCTTTATCAGATTGAACATGGATAGGTTTAATACGTGAACGCAATAATATAAACATAAGAAAATAAACATGTAAAAATAAATATTAGTATCTACTTATATTGTTGTTTCAAGCATTTGTGGTTTCACTTCAGGATATTATGCCTGTACTCTTTTTAAGTCTGGAGGAGTTCATTATAAGTACAAAAATGACAAATCCTAATTTCTTATTGTCGTGGAATTATTTTCGAGTTTCACCAGCATTTGTGTGTTCCGTTTTTAAACTATACATCTCCATCTTTCTTTTGTTTTTCAAAGACGTTTAAAATAACCGCGCTTCCTTTTAAAGTTGTCTCCCTCAAAAGGAACGACATAAATCTTTCTAAAGTTGTCTGCAAATAGATTCCAGTGGAGACGGGGTGTTGACATCGCATTTCCGACTCCGTTACTGTGTAGGTTTAACTTGCATTTATTTAACTGACTTACAGGTTTGCTAGATGTTTTACAAGGAAAGTCTAAGCGATAAGTTTGTATGCACTTTGAATATCTACGCAAGATACTTTATGGTATCTTTATATTTCAAAATCCTGCATGGGTTTTGTACCCCGCGTACCTACCAAAATATTATTTGAATGATATTTATAGAAAGTACATTATATAAGATAATTATAGATTTTTATATTTCAAATGATTTTTTACGTTTTCAGAAAATAAAGTCATATTTCTCTGTACACTATTTCTGTCAGTAGACATACTTACCTGGCTAGCTACATTCAAATAAATTGGACTTTTAAGATTCTCATAATTCATTGAGTCCATCATCCGCCATCTTTCTTTCATAGGATTTTCCAAAATATTTCAGTTCAATTTTTACCACTGTCACGGTGAAGTCCCTATCTTATAGTGACAGATAAAATAAGTTTTTATGTGATAACTACGTAAGTTATGACTCAATTTTTACAACAGTTATATCACTATTTATTTTGTGGGAAACTTATGTCTCCAGTTTATGAATCAGACTAGTTAAATCATCGCGAAGCACTTGAGAATTTGTAGGCATCATAATGATAAAGATTATGTATGAAGCAGATGAATGGTGCAGTCATATGATGAAAGAATGACAAGGATTTTTTCTTATTTATATCATGACGTTTTATTATGATGCAATTTTTGGGATAAATAGAAAAATGTGATCTGTCACGTTTTCCACGTCATAGGTTTTTTGGGATTTAATTGAATCAAATAAAAAGAAAAACCATTATAAAAACAGTTAGTTACAAATAATAATAAAAATACAATAAGACATGATTTATACATTCCTTAGCCTGAAAACTTTTGAGGTTACGTACATATTTTTTATATAATTTAATTAAAATTAGTCTTCAAAACATTTTTCAGTAGTAACCGAAAAATACCAGACACATAAACTAGCATTTGAAAGTAAATCTCAGATTATACAGGAGTGCGCATTAACAGTAATGATAGGAGCACTTTCAGCGATCTAATACGAGGTAATTATGTGCCGTCTCTATGCGCACGCGTCGGGGATGCAGCCAGGGTTGCCACAGGGAAAAGTGTCAAAACTACCATCGGTAAATAAGCACTTTCAGTGGTAATCGGTGTGCTAATAAAACGATATAATTTAGTTACGGTGTTTCGCAAGGTCAGTTTTTTTGGTGTCTAGGGTTGTCTAACAATGAGATATTTGTTGAAATTAACTATCGGATACCTTACTGGACCTATAACAGTTTTAGCTTCGAATGTAGTTGTTATTTTCGATATTAGACAACTACACAAAACGAATGGGTACCTAATATAAAAAAAAACTTTTCAGTAGACCATACGTCATTGTTTTCAGTAGTGTTTGGAATAAAATGCTTATATTTTCGATAGTTACACAATTAAGTTTATGTTACAAATATTTTCAAACTTAAATATTGGATCAAGTAGTATAAGGCATAATATAGGCCACCTGAATAAGGTGAAAAACATTGAGATAGGTAAAGATATTACTAGTTACACCAGCTTACTCAATATTCGTGACTCACAGTAAGTACAAACAGACTGACAGATCCAGATCGATCTACATAAATAAGTAAGTATAACGTATCAATGAGATAAAAGCGCGTGACCTAAATATTGCGTGAATAAGCGTAATGTACTGAAATATTCAATAGACAATACCGTATCAAATTATCTTATTCATTACCCGGAAGCATGGTAAATCTATAATACATTTGTGTTATCTATGCCACTAGAAACGGTGATGGGGTTCCATTGACTGCCAAATGTGAATAGAACAAAAAACTATTTTCGCATTTACTATGAACTAGTTTTATACAGACACGCTTAAAAAATAAAAATTACCTACTTACTTAACTACATCTATATTTACAAAAAAAGAAACTTAAAACAATTAAAGGGCGTCGAAAAATTGGTCCTCATCGCTGTCACTAGATAGTGTACCCAAAATGCTGACTAACATCTAGCATTGTTGATGCATAAGGAGAGATTCCTCCGAAATCACAAATAACTTCTCAGGTCTTTCATAATGAAAAATAACTATTCGTGACGGAATTACAGTGTTCTCGCTATAGGTAATGCATTGAATATAATGAAGACCTCAAAAGTGACAAAAAAAAATCGACTTAAAAAATTTAAAATATTTTTCATATTACTTTCAATCAGCTTCGTTCCTTACATGAAACTCATTAACAAAAAATCACGTCTAACTTTATTAACCCAGACAATAGCATCCCCACTTAGACAGCCCTATACGGACCGCGGTCTGCGCAGGCGCCGCGAGCACGCATCAGCCGCGCGCTTTCACGACACTTTCACGAATTTAGCATTCGGCATGGAGGTCCGTATTACTTAACGGCCGTGTCACATATTTGGATTATGTGCAACGATTAGGAGGTCTAGATGTTTTGTGATATTAGTGTCTGGATTTCTGTCTGGTTTGGCTTCTTGACCATGGATTTTTAAATTAAATAAGTTTTACAAAGTTATCAGTTAAGGTTTCTGACTTACTAAGGTTAATGACTTATGCCCATATTATTGCATTGGTTTACCCTTGGAACTTTCACGTTCTCTTGAAGATTTTTTCAGACTTTAAGGACAAAAGGATTAAAAAAAATGATGCCACCGTTTAACTAGGTCATGGAGGTTAGATAAGTAGGTCCATTATTTTCACCAAGTGAATTTATCTTATCCTTTATCCTGTGGTGTCTAAATCATCAGTTTAGAAACGTTCTATCTAATTGTTATATTCTTCCGCCATTCTTGGAAACATACATTTTACATAACAAGCTTATATGTATTATAAGCTTCGCATATAATGTTCGTGAATTAAACACAATGTCACCGCTCACTACTTCCTTGTTATTCTCATCGTGTGAGCTGATGATACCCAGCATACTCGTAAAATATTGAGCGACATCGGAACCATGGAGAACAAAATTACTAGCAGAGATGCTATAACGAAAAATCGCCTAAGAAAGTAGCGCGTCATAATCGGGTGAGCGGAGGACGCGGAACGTCACTGTTTTCGTCCTTATACGCCATCTTTGGACCCGACACCTTTTTGTAATACCTGATAATGATACTCAATGAACCCGAGCGCGTCGTTTGTTCACTCGTAACTGATTGATTTGTTCATTCCCCAGTACGAGTTTGATCTAGAAGATGGCGCCCGACCTACCTGCATTATGGCGTCTCCGCTCATCTGTCCATATTCCGTGTCGGGAACTCACGTAGTTAAACTTCCTTATTTGTTTATTGCTTGGTTTTTGTCTCTTGTTTGAGGAAAGGAAGTTTTGAGCTGACATTAATTTTGTCTTCTTATTTATTGTGACGAAGTTATTCGACAATGTTATACATCTGAGGTTTTTGCTTCAACACTGATGCCCTAAACAAGCACGAACTCAATAAATCTTTGACTGTAAGAAAATTAAATAAGCTATTAGGTACTTACCTATTTTATTTCTTGCAGACTATTTTCAATCGACTTCTTTGTTGTCAAAAGCATTTTTCTCTTTTACATGCACCATTCGTGCAAGAACACTGAGAATGCTTTTTATGATGAGGAATGACGTTTAATACTTCATTGGGGAAATGAGTTTTGCATAGAAAATGACGTCACTTCATAATTCTTCTTTTTTGCATTTATCTATACTAATATTATAAAGCTGAAGAGTTTGTTTGTTTGTTTGTTTGAACTCGCTAATCTCAGGAACTACTGGTCCGATTTGAAAAATTATTTCAGTGTTAGATAGCCCATTTATCGAGGAAGGCTATAGGGTACTTTTTATCGGGTTCGTGCAGAGGTTTCCACGGGATGCGGGTAAAACCGCGGGAAAACGACTAGCTTACCTATAATACCCATATGAATGTATAATGTATGCGTTGTTGCAGGGTAACTACACGATGCGCGTGAGCAAGGCGCACGTCCGCCGCAGCAGCAGCCTCACATCCTGGCGGAGTCTCAAGACTGAACCGGTGAGTCAACCTCCTTAGTCTGAACTTCTTTGTTTATGGTAGCGACGGGTGACGTATGGTTTTATGGAACATCTTAGTTTCAAATGTGGTGTCGTATGTCCGTTTGGGTTATGGTTTTATAGTCTTTGGTTTAGTTTTGAAGAATAATAGAAGAGAAAAAGAATCTTTGGCGAAAAATGCTAAGGTGTAAAGTTTACAGAACACATAATATATTGAAGTTTGGAGATTTTCATCAAGCTTGAATGAAGGTGACGAAGGGTTATTGAAAGGCGCTTTTATGTACTATCATTCATAAGGTAATGAATGATGAAGTTCTCGTATGCATGTCGTGAGAGTTCCAAATTCATGTCAGAAAATTAATCGAATTCGAGCCCAGACAGAAATTTTAATCAAAATTTCCCAATCCTTGAACCGCTTTTATTACTTACAATTTGCAAAACAAAACCACAGCACGATTCCAGTGACCAGCTCAAAAAAATCAATTACCTTTGTACGTGAGAAAACTGGCGGGTACCAGTCTGCGATAGTCATAAATTGAAACTGCATTGTTCGCGGTCGTGAACTTTGCGCAAGCGCCGGGGGTCAAGGCGAGACGTTACAGATGTTGACTTGGTGTTCCACTTATGGTACTTTCTGTGGTGTACGTCTGGGTACTGTCATAATTTTGCAGACGGCCATAGAGTTCACTCACAGATTATTTTTGCTTCTCTATAAGTGTCATTGTTTAATTAATGTTATTGATTCCATGCATTGTAATCCAAGGCCTTTAAAAATCATTGAATATTTTAATCGGGATACAAAAAGAAAGAAATACGTTAAATTGTTTGAAAAAATGGTGCATAAACATAAGCAAAACCAAAAGAAAGGAAAACATGAAGTAAGAAAATATGCGTCAAGTCAAATAACTAATTGTGGTAAGTAATGATAAACACTCGATTACTGAAGACGGCAAATTGCTAAAATATCAAAAATATCGGAACATGAAAAAGAAAATGAATGAGAATAGGAAAAGTAACTTAATCTAAATTAGCCACAACTTAAAAAGAAGTAAACGGTGTTACTATACCTACATAGAACAGCATTACATAATTACAACATAAAATAAAAGTGCGTTACATTTTTATCTATAGGCACAATGAAGTTACATCACATGTAACATGTAAATGAGCGCATTATGAATTTGCATCCAGTCTAACAAGTTTACTACCTACCTGTGTCTGTTATGTAGGTCGGTTATGTCAGAAACAATATGTTAGGCAAATCGGGTAAATCACTGTAGTATGCGATGTACCTACATCAATCATACATATGGCATAAAAAAGTAAAGATTTATGTGGTCATGGAGGAACCGTCTTAGCTTAGGACAAAGCCTTTTTAATTAGAAAATATTGTTCTGAAAGGCGGTCGCTAATTAGCCTCATTAGTAAACAATTTATGTTCTCATGTGGTTGTTATACGTGCATCGTCGACAGTCATATCAGTTTACAGCTGCAGTAAAATTTTACAATCCTCTCGCTATCTGCATACGCACAGCAGACGAACAAACATACACAGCGCATTGACACTCAGGAGAAATTGCTAATTAGAAGAAAAATGCTTTGCTATAACGAGCAAAAGTTTGTCTCGACAGCACTATCGCTTGAAGCGTAACCTTGATTTATATTAAGCATCTGGTCAGAAAGCGTTGCAGCGGCTGGATTTATTAAATGAGAAATATGTTTTACGGCACTGTCAAACGCGATAATGACGAAGAATGTAGTTTTCATAGCGAAGTATTTGCTTTTTTTCGTGCACAATAAAATATGATATGTCTCGGGAGGCATGCTATGAGCGTCTGCGCCGATAGTGATAGCAATGAAAGGAGTGGCGTGACAATCAATCAGAAACCTGTCACGTCAACTCCAAATTACTGTAATGAAGCAGCCGCGACCAGATTTTGTATGGGATTGCGATTTTTTACTTGTTCACATATTGCGTTCCCTCAGCTAATGACGTTGGCTTCAAAATAATTTATTTAAAATCTTCATTCTCTTCAGACACTCATTATCTTCAGAAAAATTACTGGACAATTGCATGTCTTTTGTTACATTGCCAACCTTCATGCAAAACACCTCTTTATATTTTGAAAAGTAACGACCTTTCAACAGTTTGAAGACAAAGCTCCAACAATCAAACGATTAAAGCCACAATAATTGATTCAACTGACGGCTTCACAAAGCCACAAGCAACTGCAATCATCAACGAACATGAGCCACGAAATACGTACAATACTGTGTACGATACAGTATTGGATGATCAAGAAACCCAACGCCAGCATCCTGTTATCCACACATACTGTTACAAGACAAGCTACTGAATGTCTCATAGCATTAAAAAGAATCGCAGAATTCAACAAGTAAATGAATGAATACTCGCATTCATTATTCACTTTTGAAATTTTCATCAACAACGTGAAGGACAGTTTTTCTCGAGACATCTGTTAACTTTGAAAATTAAACGTGAAACGTAATCAGTGGTTTTAAGGGACCTGATGTTTATGTTGTCGGTTAACTTGGTTCTAAATGGATTATTGCCATTATTTTTTTTAGATCTTACTGGACATGATAGATAGAAGCTAGCCTTAATGAGGATGACTTCATCTAACATCTTTTTAGACAGACTGAAACATATCCCCAAAGTCTCCAAGTAATCTTTAAGTATTAGACTTAGGAAATAAATGTCCGTGAAATACGGACATTAACGGCTTACCATACCTTTCGAATCGTGTTCAGATACCTAAAAAGGTGATCTAAGAAGAAATGTCGATGTGGTAATAAGTGACCGAAGTATTGAATAATAACAAAATCATTACGTCGATATTTACAATGAAGACATTCTGACAACCATAACAACAATGTATTATGGCACCGTGACATCTTATCCTGTAATTATCAACATAAACAAACATCCTATCTTGTAACACCAAACAATGACCGTTGTTAAATAATAAGTGTTGTTATTATTGAAGCAGTATGTAACCATTACAAAGGGATTAATTACAGATGAGATTACTCAATAGTTACTTACTCAAAACTTTCATGAATAAAATACTACATTGGTGACTTCTAAGTATATTTTGATTTTCTTCTGTCGCTCTGCATGCTGAAATATTTCTACTTAGATAACCCAGCACAAGCTTTAATATTAACTTTATTAAACAGTGAGATTCTACAAGTTTTCCTCATCTGAAACTGCACCAAATTAACAGTAATTGGCCACAGTCACCAAACTAATATCAGAGAAATCAAGCTCATCAAACTAATCATAATCTAGCTCAAACCATAATGACAGAATTGATGGATAGTGAAAATGGATGCCGTTATTCAAATTTCCTTTATTTTGACCAAGAATTTTGCAGTTTCTTTTAAGTTTTTATTATCATCTATCAAAGTTGACAACCTTTCTCTTGCAGCGTGGAAAGTATTTGCCAAGCAATTATGGTTCTTGTTCCTATAGCTACAAAGATGGGGGATAGTGTTGTAGGTTGGTGTTATATCTTTGTTTTCTAAGCTTCAGTGTGAACGCAGACAATTGAGTCAATTAGAGGAAATTATAGACGTCAATGGTATTGTTTTGTGATCACAATGGGTGTTGTCGTATTATGTTAGAGGTGATTTATTGTTTTGAGATTGCACTTCAAGCCTTTTGCAATGAAAATGGCGGTATTATGAAGTTCGTTTAACAAAACTGTGGTGATGAAAGAAAACATAATGACCGTCTTGAAAGAGATAATGTTGAAGTTTATGTCTATCTTGAAGACACACGTGAATGTGGAAGCTTCTGATTTGGTATTGTGAATGTATGTGTATTGGAATGACCCGGTAACACCTTGGTTGATCCGGGAAGTAAATGCAGGATGGTATGCACGATAATAACGCTCGAGATGTAAGCATCTAAATTAACAATTAATGTGTTCTTATCTTATTCTCCGCAAAATATAGGCTCTTCTAAAATAGCCATTTCTAAACGGATCGGTTTCACGCAAACCTGCGTCTATGAAGACTAACATAATCAAAATAACAAAAACAACCTCTGTAAGTAAGCAATACGATTCTGGTCTGAAAATATTTTTCTCTTTATTTCCTCAAATACTTTCAACAGAGGTTTCAAATGACCAGTGATCTGTCAATATGATATTCCATCATAAGTTTATTATAGTTTTGTAAAAACAAGGTCTTTGTCATACAGTGCGTCATTCGAGTGAAAGGACTCGATATTATATTGTTGTAAGGGACAGTAAATATTTAGTATTTCTTCGTTATTGTATGGTTTCCTGTCTTATACATTCCCACATTTATTTCTTGTGCATCTGGTTGAACTGTTGATGAGTTTAGTAGTCATTGTTTTGCTTGATTGTCATTAATTAATTGTAGATGTCAATTTCATTCTGTGTGCCTTAATTTAGAAATTGAAAATTATATAAGCCGTATTTTGTATTGCATTAACAGTAAGGAATACGATTTAATAGGCATGCCGCAAGGAATAATTTTGGGCCTAAAATAAACTATCGAATTTTCTGAATATTTTCAGAGAAACATTAGCCATAGCTTATTTTCAAATGAAGCGTAAATGTGTGTCTTCATAATATTATCGTTCAGTAGGAATGTAGGTGAGGTTAGTAAACGACTATCTTTCCATAATATTCCACAAAACGTGGACTTTGCACAACATTCAACACGACTCGCTAAATATTTTCAACTGTCAGAAGGCAGACTTTTCAACAACGGTGTCTGACAAAAATGTGTATGAAATGTGATACAAACTGAAATCTTTGTTTGTCGGTGTGTCGCAAACTTTACGCGTAAGTTAGGTGTTACCCAAATATTGACTTGTATAGGCGGATGCATAAGCTAGTTTTTGTTTCCCGGACGCGATCACAATGCGTCGCTTACAGGAATTGCGAGTTCAACAGAGGTTGATTTTCAGACTTCATCAGGTTTTGTTGAGGCCATAAAAACAGCGAGTGTTTAAAAAAATCTTCGCTTTAATGTTGTAGAAAAAAATATGTCGATGTAATGACGAAAATAAAATTAGCCTCCAGCATAAGAGAGCTCGCTTTCAACCAAGTCTAGCAACGCATTTAACGACCGCCACAGGTTTTCCTTTACACAACCAATAAAAAAGAGACTAACTAAATTATCACCAATTCTCTAGCTAGCCTTAATATAAACGAAAGTTAGACCATTAAACTAATCCATGTAATAGCTTCACAATGTAAGAGGAAAGCTGCAGGTGAAACAGCCGAAGTAATGGCTCCTGATCCAACTCGTTTTGTTTGTTCCCCGAATCAATTACAGTACATCACTCAAGTTTAATGACTCGATTGAACAAAAACTTAGCCGAACCGCGGTCGCTGACACCGCATCGATACCAGGCTATTCGCCAAACCGAGCATATAATTAAAAATCGATTTGATTCGATTGCTATCGGAACGTGTCGTTGGTTTTGTGATGTCCGTGCGTGACTTTTGCGATGACAGGATGAATTAATTTATTTAGTTGTCAAATACAATGCATAACTGTATATTTTTTTTGTTAAAAATATAGGGTGTAACTAAATCGTGCGAATGAATCATGTCAGCACAGTATTTTGTCGATACTTGGCACCAATGATATTGTTATTGCCATCTGTAGCAAATGAAAAAGAAATAAAAACAAAAGACACTCAAACATAAATAAGGAAATGGAATAAAAAGAAATACGCAATTATGACTGTACTTCTATTCCATGACATCACTTTCCAGACTATATTTATAGTTATAATAAAGTTTAATACTTCCATTGTTATGCGGAAAACTATACAGTAAAGGTAAAGGTTTAACTATCGCCTCTATCAGTTTATCGTTAGCGTAAGATAACTTTAACTACATATTTGCTTTGCGAGATAAATGATGACAAATACTGGCTTCCCCTTCAGAAAAGTAGACTCGTGTAGCGACTATCAAAGAGATTATGAAAAAAAGGTGTATTGTAGGAATTCAGGACCTTTTAAATGTGGTGTTACAAAAATGCTCAGCAGCGGCCACTTAAAAAACTTTAATTTGCTTCTTCACCCAAATATTCGCGGATTTACTCAAGAAGATCCAAGATTTCTTAAATTGTTGACTAAATATTAATTCCACTACCAATGTTATTATTGTATGCCTCTTAGGCAGAACATATTGATACTCGAATATATTGTTAAGACTATCTGTAACTTACATATGCCCACAATAAATATACTTTGACTTTGAAGATCTGCAGAAAAACTCGTGGATTTTCGAATGGAATTCATTGTTATTTAATTGACGTGTGCACCAATTCGATGTCTTCCAGACGTTTCGATCTAAATAGGTCATAATGACTTGTTATCATCTTCCAGATTTCCATAAAACGACGTGAAAATACAATAACAACATACTGGTTTGGATTAAAAATAGCTATAACTGTGTCACGTGCCCTTAGCTACTATCTGTTATCTAAACATATTGACAGCTGTGGAAAATTCGATCTCTTCAGTTTGTCTTATGAAACCATCAGATTGGTCTTTAAATGAATGTCTTTTTACTGTATTTAATTTCGTTTAAGAAATACCTATTTTACCTAATTGCTGTTTTTAAATATGTATAAAGATTTAACATTTTATAGGTTAGCAATGAGTTTGATTGCCATGTCCCTCTTTTAAGAAGACATACTTATAGACGTAGACAAGGCTCAGGAACGGTGAATTCTTTATTTTTGATCGAACTGTTAAAGCTTATGGGTTTTTAAAATGATGCGAAATTGAACAGTACATTGAGAATTGTAAAAATACATAAATCGTTACAATGCTAACAGTAAATGTAACATTAGCCACAATAAAAGTTGCATATGTTTATTATCTTTATGGCAATCCAAAGGCGTGTTGAGTCATTAACTTTTAACCTTATTTTAACATTTACCGTTCAGAATAGGGTAGTTTCCAGGGTCGAAATAATGAAATAATATTTAGTCCGCTTTTTAGATAATCAAAAAATATTGGATACGTATTTTTTCTTTTTTTAATTAAACATAAAATGACAAAGATAATACGCTTCAAAAATTAGGAGTGGGGGCCTTTTACGTCACAGTGTCCTGAAAATTGTAGCAACTTGTGACGTCACACTCAACTTTAACACGCTATATCTTAACAAGTTCTGATCCAATTTAAAAAAGAAACAATACGTATCGCTTAATTTTGGACAATCTACAAGACGGACTAATTATTATTTTTTAGGAAACTACCCTATTACGGATCATTTTGAGGAAATCTTGAATACTCTTTCTGGGTATTTCCATGGTTTATTACATCTCAATGCTGACGAATGGAGATCTTATTCAATAGCCTGAGTGATGAATGAGTCTACAATCATTTCAGAAATCAACAAATCATTTATCAGGTCCATAATACGAAGATGCATAAGGGAGATAGATAAATAGGTTGGCATAAACAAAGGAAAAAGAAATGAAGATGGATTCATAACTTGCCAAAGAAGAGGTGAAAGCAATTAAAGAACTCATTGTACAAAAGAAAATCAAACTCAGAAACACCAGGACAGGAAGTAAAAAGATTTAATTGAAATAATTTTACAACTACGGAAATCCTTACCTTCGACCACTCCACTAGTAGTATGGATATGAATGGAAAGGTCTTTAGTAATAATACAATTTATAATTCCTGAATCGTGAATAATTATAACGAATTTTACATGGCAAGGACAACCACTAACACCATGTCTAATTTCGGCTTTAATCGAAAACTTAACTTCAGCTGCGGTTTTAATAACGATTAATCAAACACGATAACCGTTTGTCTAAATTACACATGTTCAATAGAACCACCATGATTCATTGTCAATTCAAGTGTTATTGTAGCCATCTCCTTCACTTGTTTTATATTAATCGTCCTCACTCACTCTACGATTGTTGTTATCATTTTAATACGCTTTTGTTTCAGTTCTATTGTTATTACCAAACCCATTATAACTTTTGGGTCATTCATGTCTCAAACCACAAGCTCCTTTTGAGATACCAGAGACGTCTTTGGAACCGGACGTATTGTTTGTTGCTTGTTTTTAAAATCGTGGGATTAGAATAATTTCGAATCCACCTGGAGCAATAAAAAAAAAGGTTGGGTGCGCGTGAGGTCGCAACAGAAAACATTCAGGGGGGCAGCTCAGCAGAGGCTGTATGTCCGAGCGAGAGGCACGACTCGGAGCCTACTCGATTCATTCTCGATTTCTCACCAGTGCCGCGCGAACCGCCGACATTAACGCCCGTCGCGTTTCGTTCTCATTGTACAAAAGTTTTTTAATTCTTTTCGAGGTGTGATTTGAAAAGTCGGTGACAATAAAAGTAAACGAATTGTTTTATTATTTTCGAATAACGAATTGAATGGTGTTGTGAACAAGTGTATCGATTGTTGTAAACAGCTACCTGACCGACGCGTGGCGGAACATAAAAACAAACTCTCGTCTCGCGTTTCGAATGGTCCCCGGCAATAATTAGTTTGGTAAAAGTGAGTGTGTGTGCTGTGGACGCTTGATGGTTCAATTAGAACTGTTTTATTAAGCTTTCGTATGTACCAACATTTCGCTTGATCGGCTCTTTCTACGGATTACCCATGTTGAAGTTGGTTAGTGTCATTTCTACCATTCATTTGCTAATTACTGCAACTTGCTAATCGTCATCGTTATCAAGTGTATCGAGCAGTTCATTTAAATAATCTGATTGTGATCTTACTTGCATTGAACTTGGCAACAGATGTTTACTTGAAATGAACAAATCGTTAACAGCCAAACATAATGTAGTCCGGTTTATGTTTATCAAATTAATTTGTAACGTCAGGTAATCAGATATTATCGTAAAGTTATCTGATGACGGTGACGATAGTAAAACCTAATTGCTTTAGTATCTGTCGTGTAGTTTCACACGAGCGCACGTTCACAGGCGTGGACTGCGTTCAATAAGTATGCTTAAGGTTTACTCGTAAATGTTTATTACAGTTTCCTGTATTGGTTCCGCAATCTTTGAATCTTAAGTTACGATTATGTCTTGTTACAGCTTCTTTGATGTCTGAGCTGTGTTTGTTATTTTCGGCTAGCTCTTTCATGCTTATCGTGAACATCAGCTAGCTCATCTTCAATTTGATTTCAAACTTAAAATGTAAAAGTATCTATTAAAAACTTATGAGTTGCGTGTACTACTTGGTTACCCAATTTTATATACCAATATATTATACCATTTAGGCCACATCTGGCTCCAGCATGCTTTAAGTCTTATTGTTCTTATACTCCCCGTTTATTTACAGGCTATGTGTAATGTTTTATATCAGTCATTGTAAAGGGCATCGCGTGACCTATTCATGAACCACTTTTTACATCAGTCATTAAAGTGAACAAGTTAACTTGAACTTTTGAATCAATTATATTAACATGGCTTCCTGATTGTTGCTTTTAATTGTCAATTATATCTAAATTTACTTCGTTTGGTATAATTTTATGTTCAGATACCTATTTCATAATCAATTCGAAATTACAATCAATGGTTTCAAGTTACTTATTTGTAGCTTTAACAGCTGATGCTACAGCTATTGTTATTCTTATGTCAATATTTGCCAAATCAGTCTTCACAATTGAAACTTATTGAATAACATTTAAAGACTATTATGCTGTAGCAGAAACATGCCCACTTAAATCCCAAATCACTATACAAACAAAAATTAAGTCATGTCTAAATCTAATTCGTCCCAAGTCCAATTCGTTTCTAAATATAATTTCTTCTGCGATGAAAAAGTGACGTTTTTCTGCATAGCATTAGACCAATTTGTTTCTAACGTTGAACACACTTGGAACATTTAGCTGAGTTTTTCATCGGCGTAGTTTTTGCCATTCTCTCTGGCTGGACATTTGTTCCACTCACCTATTTCTTCGTGTATTTTTAGCGTCGCGTGCCGACTGTCACTAGTCCAGTAATGGGCGAACGTATCGCTACATTAATTAACGTGTTCCTATCGTCATTTGGTTTTCTCTCTTACAAGTGATATTTCATTAGTAGTACGTCAATTATATGTATTGGAAATGATGGATTTTCTTTGTTCGCTTTGTTGTTAGCTTTCTCGTCTTACGCTCGGTGGTTTTTTATTAAACGTGTTAATCATGAGATTCGTATCCTTGACTGCGTTTGTTTGTTTGTTTATTTCATTGATAAGTTTATCTAGTTAATTGGGACTGCCAGTTCTTCATTTAAATATTTTATATTATTTGTTGGCATTTGAGTTTTTAATTACTATAACAACTTGCATATCGATTAAAACCTTGTTTGAACGTGCACTGATTGAAGTATAATTATTATATTACAATATTGAAGGATGTGTGTACATGTAATCACGAGTATGTTTATCAATTGAACGGCTACTGTTTCCTGTTAAAACAATTGCTGTTATTGTAGTATCAGAACCGGAATTGTTATTTATATAAAAACCTATATACCTACCTAGTTACTTTTTACTAGTTTGTTAGTAATCTTTCTAGCAGAGACGCAGTAATATTGTTTATAAACTATTGTTCCTAGAACTAAGTATTGGTTCATACTAATAGGCAAGTACGTACTAACAAATTTCTCAATGCCAGTTTGTACGCAGACAGTAAGGTCGATAAAAGGCTGTTTACTGTTCAAATGGCAACAATTAGGTACATCGGTTCAATTCATATTTGAATTGAAAACACGTTCAGCTTTGTGTCAGATCGTAAAATGTTTTATAGTCCTCTAGAGTTTGTGACGTTTGTTCAGTGCATGCTCTTAGATTGTATGTGTTAGGAATACTAACATGAAACAGGTACTTATTATCTAACGACTGTCCCTATATTCTGTGTATGTATTGAGTTGTTTACTAGAGAATTTAATACTTCTAGTAAGCAAAAGACTAGACAGATGGAATATTGGGAATGACCATGACCATAAGTAAAGTGCCTCCGAGGCAGTGACAGTTGACAGCTGTCAGTTTCCAAGGTATGAAAGCATTTTTTGTACTGAGTGACAGCGACTGTCAACTGCACCAAATATCGGTCAGACCATAAAAAATGACATAATGTTCTGTGTGCATCTTCAAAACTGGCTTTTAAAAATGATTTGTAAACAAAGCTAATAAAGTAGGTAGCTTAATATGTTAAATACTTACGTCATATTTTTTATTTGCTGTACCTAAACACAACTGTTTAATTTTAGTTCACGGAATAAAATATAAAACATACCTATTTCTTGCTAATTTGCTTGGTTTATTAAAATTGCTTTAACAAAGGAATTTAAATTCTGAGAATGCAAATCATGAATCACAACAACGAAGAAAGTAAAAAAAACAATTTTATTTGACATTTACGATATCTTAATAATGTCTTAGATGAAATTGTATCTCGGGTGCGGAAAAAAAAGCAATCTTATCGAATTCAGTGGCTCTGATAGATAGATAACATTTCTAAATCTAAAATTACGTAAAAATCTGACACAGCTGCTCTCGGTTAAATGATAATGATATCTGAAAATACAGATATTTAAATATCGAATGACAAAAAAAAAGCAATAGAATCAACAAAGTTATAGAGCATCACAAAAACCATAGTCATCAAGCAAATTTTTACATGGTGCAGCAAATACTTTTTGTTGCTACCTCTTTGCAAAATATCGTTATCATTGACAATGACATGTTTATTGATGATGCTGTCGAAGTAAAAAGGTTTGTAAGCGATGAGGCCCATTGATTCTACGTCATTCGATCAATCATTGTAGTGAACATCACGAGGAATGTAACGTGTAACTGTGTAAGCATCTTGATTGTCGCCTCGCCTTTTATCCTTTAGTAGCCTTTATCCATCTCTAGGATATGTAGTATTTATTATTGTAAGCTGTTAGGTCGTTTTAGCGTGATTGTTTAGCAAAAACGCATATTTAAAGAGAATGACCAAAGAGAAAAAGTCAAGTTTGTATGAATGAAAGACGAAGTCAGGAAATGGATGTTATTTGTAAGATAACGTTAGATGGTGAAGTTTGAATCACAAAAACCTATCGCGTTAACGCCGAATTAAATTGGGATAAAGACAGAAAGATGATAATAGATATTACGAGATTACTAAAGTAATGAAGCAAAAAGTTGAGGTAATAAAACCGAAACGATTTTAGCATAGATAAGTAGATAGGTTAAATAGGTTTCTTTTTCATTCATGCAAGATTACAAGATAAACGTATAAGTACATATAAAAACAAATGCCGTTCCTAAATGACTATTGTTTCTCTTTCACATAAAATTTGGAGCGTGTAGTGTGCACGTGCAAAACATACATTGATTTATCATGTTGGTACTTATCTACAAACGCAGCATGCATTTCATAAAAATAACAATATTATTTTTGTTAAAAAAAGTTTTAAGTATTTATTTTTCTTGTTTGTTATTTCAGTAGTAGGTTTATATCTAAATCTACAGAATACTTTTTTGACAATCTCTTGATCCTAAATCCCTGTTTTTTTAATATCCATAATCTTTGAAAAACACGAGCTAAAAAAAAAAACTAAGATAACAGCTGTCCCCAAGTTCCTGCTGCAACAGATTTCAATTATTTTCGTCAAATCTCTTGTCAAGATATTTTACATCCGACATTAAATTATATAAACTTGATAAAAATGTGCACAACAGAAAAATATTTTCTGCCCAGCCTTTTCCCTGCTATGCTATGATGGTCGACTTCCAATGCAGTTGAGTACCGGTATTTTTGTTAAACAGCAGAAGAAATTAGTTTAATTTATACTAAAATAGTGAAAAGACGTAATTAAACGTATTATTGGCAGTTTATAATTAAGTATCTACAACAGATGCTATCAGTTTACTTAATTAAAACTGGTTGGTTCTGATAGAAAGTTGGGAGGTCTGAACCAACTGCCTCTCTGACTTTGATTACGTGTTAATATTCCATTTACATCTGTTGGCATTATCTATGTAATCATTACAAATCATAACCAAGTCTTTTCAGGGATTCTGCGAATATAAATGATGTCAAATTTGTGGTAAAACGTATGCGGATGCATCCAATCTTTAGATTAAAGCTAAGGGGATTTGGTGAAATGGCTTCTTAGAAAATGTATGAGTATTTAAATCTGCCTTTATCACCAGATAATGACCACTTACTTGTAGTTCTTTATTCTTTTTAACCCAATTGTATTAAAAATATGACGTAACGTGTCCCTCAAACTTAATCAATTAATTGATAAGCACTGTTTTTGCACTAACTATTTATGTTCAACATTAGTTATCAGACATCAGGTGGTCGAATTAATAGATTTGCAAATGATACCGTGGAACTGATTATAATGTTTATCAATATCAGGAACAAATTCGCTTTATCACGATTATGTCATTCGTGATTTTTTGCGCCTTTTTTGTCTGCCTCAATGGTTTGATTGGGTGATTATAGACTACAAGTCTTTTCGCAGAATAATGGGTACCTACCACAGACATGTAGAAGTTAAAAGCACCCAAGTGGGTCATTCTCCTCAAGTTTAACTTAACCTTCAGCCATCACGTTCAGATATTGACAACATGAGAAAAGGTTGCAAAATCTTTCTTAAAACTCTAACTCAGTGTTTTGGTAACCTTCACGAAGAATCTCTTTGAGCTCAAAAACCGGTCAATCCTTAACAATTCACTCATTACTATGGCAAAATTGAATCTAAATGTCAAACCTACGAACCTCAAATTCAATGGTCACTTAATCATTTCTCTGATTGGTTAAAGCTTGCAGTATCTTTGTGCAATGTTGTTCCCCATTAATTTCTCGAAGTTACCACAGACTACATTGCCTACATAGAGGCTATCGTACGTGCCTCGAAGCATCGGTAAAGGAGGTCCGACACTTCGGTTCTACTATTAGATATTGCATACTCACCGCAAATGATTCGCCGCTGGTCACTGATATGCTCCATTGCTCAAATTGCTTGTAAATAATGTAATGTTCTTAGTTTTACCGGCCATTATGGTTATTACGCGCGATATTAGATAGCGATGTATGGTTACTGATATTATTGATGTAATATTATAGCGTACGGTGTGAGTGAAGTGGGTGTCGCAAATACTGTCAGTATTGATGTTAACGGTGCTCCATTTCTTAATGGTCCTATTAGGTACCTACATTATTTCATTTCTGACTGACTATGTTTAGTTCCACCAAGTTCCACCGAATATTTGGCTTGATCTTTAATTTCTTTTATGAACCGAAACTTAAATGTAAGTTCAAAATAAAACTTGCCGCCGGTTGATGGATTACTTCAGATTGCAGATTTAAAACAAACAAAGCTACCAGAAATGTACTTAAACAACTCAAAGACAAGAAGGTGCAACTCCTTATCTTGGAGATAAGTTCTTTGCGATAGAACACGCGTCACTTGCATCATCGATTGTTCTTCGACAAATAGACTGAGACAATACTGTTGCAATCGCGACGCCCTTTATCGGTCGTGCCCTGTTAATTGTCACTTTCTTTACTGCTGGTGCTTTTTGTAACGAATACGAGCAAAAAATCGATTAGAATCGAGTAATTGGTGTCGAGTATAATGAGACTTCGAATTGATGTTTAAATCAAGAAGAGAATTCAGAAACGGGTGCGTTGCTTCGTGATTCAGCTCAAGGAATGCGTAATCAAATTCGTGTCTCAAATCGATATTAAACAAACATACATTGTATTGGAAAACTTAAGAGTAAGGAGGACAATGCAACGCAATGCAGTTGGCATGCGAAGAAACCTTTTGAAAGTAACACAAGGAATGTCTGACGTTACTGTAGAAAGGACAATGTTCGCCACTTACTCGATCCTGACCGTATTCGAATCGATAATCGATAAGAATTTCGCAGTCGCAGCCGTTAGACTGAATTTCTTCACTGATCTAGTAGTTTAAGTGATCAAGTTGAGAAATTCCGCCAGTATTAGTATGCTGAATGTAGAAATGCTCTTTAATGGTGTTGTGACGAATAGTAATCTTTCTCAGAACATGATTCTAATTTTAACACTTAAGTTTAACGGCATGTGACATGATTAGGATATTGCAAGATTTAATACCTACATGCTTCTTTTATGTAGGCTTCAAAGTTGCCGTAGTAATTGGTAATTTGAGATGACATGAAAAGTTCTAATGAGATCTATCATAAAGCCTAATAACTTCTAGCCCTATTATTATTTGAAATCACTTAACACTCCTACTTTTTCGTATAAAATGCTGAATTAATCGTTGAACAAAACAAACTCGATTTCTTATAATCATATCACTCAAAATCGTATTGAAAGCTATTCGATTGCTAAACCTCTCATCTATTACGATAGTATTGTAGCATCGATTGCTCAAATCGATTCTTCTACTCGAGCATTATGATTGGATTCGATTTGGATAGTTCCAGCTAGTGTAAAACAATGTGATTACGTTACGATCGTCTGTTTGTTTTGTCGATTAACTATGAAGTAACTTTTGTTTTTATTTATTGACTGTAGTTCTGCAATTAGTATCGTAGTTTGGTGATAGGAAAAGCATTTTACGAAATTGCATATTCAGCTTTTACTGCATCATTTTCTTCACAAAGATTATTTTGACAATCTTATTTACCTAAGTAAAATTGCAAGTTGATATCAAACTTTTTTCTGACATGGTCCAAAGATTTAGACCTGACCAGAAAATTCTGTCATGAACTCCATCATGATAATATGGAGTTGAATAAACACACTAACTTCACAGCGAACAACCAATCTCACAAGACGCTGATACAATTTGACAACGCACGCAAGTGTGAACCGCTTGAGTAACACGTTCGGATAAGCAAAGGTCATATACTGCCATATACAAAGGTCAAGCTGATCGATTATTGCAAGAACAGTACCTGTTAATCGAGTACTTAGGTGGAGTATTACAAAAATACAATAGGGTTTGGTGAAGTAAGAAATGACAGAGTTTTTGAATTACCAGACTTCTATTGCATTCAACTACTAGCCGTTTTTCATCTTTCCACTGGTGTCCCATGGGAACTACTGCCCGTACCTGGATAAAATATAGCCTATGTTACTCGGGAAGAGTGTAGCTGTCCAACACTGAAAGAATTTTTCAAATCGGTTCAGTAGTTTCGGAGCCTTGAGGATACAAACAAAAATGTTAATTTCTATTAGCTTAGATTCCGAATTCTGCTAATATTATTCAGTAAAGAGCAACTTTATCTACAAACCAACAGACACTTTTATATTAACTCTAGTTTTCATGTTATATCTGATCTTTATCATCAGTATTAATAGAATCTTTAGATACGGCAGTGACATTGACGGACAGTAAGCCCGCAAGGACGATGCTAATCAGTAAATGTCTTGGGCCTAGATAACTTGACCATTAGAGGTTGTTTCTGGATTTATGTCCGTAGTACCTACTTATTAAACGGGTGAATGCTAATATCTGCTTGACTGATATTGCGCTACTTTGATTGTTGTTATTTTCTCCTTTTATCATTCGCCCTGCTTTGTGCATGAAGGTTTTATCTATCTGGATAAGTGACCTGTCTATGGTCGATAGAGGCTGTATGCATTTTCACATCATCAACTATATCCTCATTTGCTTTGATGATCGATGCATTAAATGATCATCTGAAATCATGACCATCACACATATTTGAAATAATTTTTACGCTTTTTTATATTTAGATACAATCTAGATTTTATTCTATTTCGTAAACGCTGAATCATTTTAGCTTAAAATGACGTTACTAATTAAATGTGTAAAATAATCAGAAATCTCAATCTGTCTGTGATGCAACAGAATCCGTCAGTTACTCTATCATTAGCATAATCTCGTAGTTAATTTTGATTAATACCAATTTTAATTACATAAATCTAATGTAATTCTTGATGTTCATCTAATCTTGCTAATTTGTAAGACTAGTTAGCCAATTTACTGAGATCTGTTTTAGATAATCCATTCACTGGCTTAGGTATTTCGTATCTGCCTCCTTTATGACAGTTTCACTTTTGATCCTAATTTAGCTTTTAAGCATTCTTATTGTTTTAATTCAATATCATATCTTTTAAGTCATGCTTTAGTGGACAATCAGGTCAATCTATAATATTTCATCATTTAGGCGTTGTCTGATATTTATTTAGACTAGCATCATCGGTAAAAATAATTTTGGTGTTATCATCACTTAAATGTGCATTAGCGTCTGCACATTTTAAAGCCTTTTCCTTGATCTTAAAAGCAATTTATTTTTTTGCTTCAAAATTAATTGTTTCCTCTGTCGAAATATAAAGCGAGTGAATGTTTTCAGGTTATTCATAATTAATAGGATTACATTCAGCTTTCATTGCCACTAATTAGTTAAAGTGCTATTATACAATATGCTTGGAAAAGTAAATTGACAAGTAAATGGGTTGATTATGTAAGAATTAGGTAATTTACTCAGGTGTACTCACCTATTTCTTCCTGAAGATTTGAATGCACATCTACATCTTTACCCATTTCTTTTTTATCTTCAAAAATGTTATTAATGGTTTAAGAAAATATTACTTATTACTTGTAATAAAGCTTTGTTAGTATAAATAAAATCAGAAAGTCTTTAGTTTTCACTTGTTCAAGGGTTTGGTCGTGAGCTAGTTCGACGACCCTGGCTTTAGATTGGTTACACGCAGAAAAGTAAACAAATAGTAACTTATTGTCTTGTAAACTAATATTATAAAGAGCTTTAGTTAGAAGTAATGTCATGGAATGTTCTTCTTGTCAAACCTCCTTTTGGGAATCTACTGCTTTAGGAACATAATTCCCAAACAAAATGTTCCTTCCTATTAATTTATAACTTCTAACAAACAGTTGTTTCCTTTAATCGGAGGCTTATTTTCCTGGTGAAAATGGGTCAACGATAGTTTGTTTACTGTTATTACTATTTTCGTATCAGTGACATTTTAAAGGCAGACATTTTACATACTTCTGTCACATGAGTGAGCTTCTGTCGCAAGCGCGTGCGGATTTATAGAGCAGAACTTGTTTAACTGTATGTCTGTAGTATGTCACTATGGTATTACCCATGTTGTAATGTGGTAGTTCATTAGTTTCTTTATTTTCTCGACCTTTATAAACTTTATTGCTTACAACGAATGTTTTTGTCAGTTTTCTTTTTCTTGTTGTGTAGGTTTTCCCTTAGCTTTTTATTTTTGCTAAAAGGTCAAAACGTTCAATATTGTAGTACTGCTTACCAGTGCGGTGTCTTATCGTCTATCGTTTTGCTCTAAGTAGGATTATTAAATTAAAAAAGAAATTCGGACCAAAATAAATCACGAGTTGTCATCACATTTGTTAAAATAAATTGCCAACAATAGCATGTACATACTCGTAATACTACACCACTCTTTAAAAATAAACATCTTGATGAAAAATGCAGTGAAAACAAGCCGCATCGGTTGTTCATCGTCACTTACTCATGAGGTGACATCACCAGATGCCAACCTGACCGTGGCTTGTATAAAGACGAATTCCTTTACATCCGTTAGGAATACAATTTGGATGGTAAGGTCTTCGAACTTGCATATTTTTTCTTTTAAATTACGTGTTGGCAAAATTATAATGAGAAGTAAAAAAACTCAACTAATTCGTATATAAATATGTACGTCAGTGTATGTGTTCTCAGCTAAGAATTTTAAGAGAATTTTAGCTAAGAGATAGAATCAGATTAATGACAAAGGTTTTCATTCAAGTAATTCGCACATGATGATACATCATAAGAAAATAGTAGGAAAACTGAGTAAAAACGAGTGTGAGTTGCTGTTACAGATAAAGGTATCTGAACTGAAGCCTATTCTATTGCTATTCTTGTAGATGTTACGTATAAAGTTCTTGGTACCGATTATAAAACAAAAGAAAAGCAAATAGCGAAGAAAAGATTCGTAGAAACCGTCGCAGAATAGAAAGTGAGGTTATGTCTGTTGTGGTTTTGTCACATGTTCGGTTTGAAATTGACAAATTATTGGTCTTCTTGGCAGAGAAAATGATTGTGAAAAAGATGGAGATTTTATCTTGATGTTGAAATATGATGGGTGGATTGAATTAAAAACAATACGGCTTGAAAAAATATTGAGAGATGACTTCAGAAAGAGGTGTATAGTACGAAAGAAGATAAATAAACAATTGGGATAAGAACAGGATTGTGCTGCTGATTTACCTAAACATCATATCCGATAGTAACTTATTTATTTTATTTATTTATTTATTTATTTTATTTTACAGAAAGCTTACAGACTAATAACACAATTAAATAATATATACAAGTAGTACTTATTGCTAATTACAAGCTTCCACATTTATGTAGCTAAATAAATACTACGTACAAGCTTATAGACTAAAAAATAAGTAAATTAACAACTATTAATAATTAGCTTAAAGACTCATAAATACATCTAAAAAAAAATAACAAATAAGAATTAACTAACAGGCTAATAAAGACTACTAACTAAAAATAACTACTACAACTTAAGACTAACAACATTCCCCAATATTCAACACGTATTTAATCGCCAAAGTAATCGTTGTTTAAGATCTTTCTAATTTTCTGTGCGCTCGTGCAAAATAAATCAATTTCCAGGTTTGATGGTAAACTATTGAAAGCTCTGGCACTGCGCAAGCAGAAGGCGTTGCGCCTATAATTTGTTCCTGAATATGGTACTTGTAATAAGGGCCGTTTTCTTAAATTATTTTGATTAGTCCGGAGACATATTTTGCTAAGCAGTTCAGGACAATCAATTGAGCCATTTGCGACATTCACCAAGAAACAGACATCACTAATATTACGCCGTAATTCCAACGGTAAGAAATGATATCTCCTACATCGGTGCTCATAGTTAACTGAGAACTGCTTGGCCTTAAAATCTAGGTACCGCAAGAATTTCCTCTGTACCGATTCAACCCGAGATTTGTAAATCTCGTATTGAGGGTTCCACACTTGAGAAGCGTACTCAAGGTGACTTCGCACTAGGGAGCAGTACAGGACTTTTAAAGGTTTTATCGAACGAAAACTAGCGCAAACTCTAATAATAAATCCCAAGGCTTTGAACGCCTTGCTAACCATGGTCTCTATATGACTGTCAAAAAGTAACTTGCTGTCGTGTATCACGCCAAGATCCCTAATTCTGGCTTCATTATTTATGTAAGTACCATCCAACTTATACCCCGAACCAATATTAGATTTTCGACGGGTGAATACTACATGAAAACATTTAGACACATTCAGTTGCAATTTGTTGGTTTTGCAATATTGTACAAATCTGTCAAGGTCCGACTGAAGCAGCTCAGTGTCAGATTGTGTACGTACAGACTTTAAGACCTTCATATCATCTGCGTATAGTAGGATATGTGAGTTTCTGAAGCAGTATTTTATGTCCGAAATGAATAAAGTAAACAATAACGGTCCCAAAATAGAGCCTGGGGCACTCCGGATGGGACAGATTTCCAACTAGATGAGTATCCACGCAAGACCACAGCCTGCGTTCGGTTATCTATGTATGATGAAAACCACCGGTATAGATCGCCGTGAATTCCTGCATAATATAGCTTCTGCATAAGCACTCGATGGTCTATACGGTCAAAACACTTGCTGTAGTCTGTGTAAATTACATCTACCTGGCATCCCTCGTCCATTCCTGAGGTTATAATTTCATTAGCTAGAATTAGATTGGATGCAGTTGACCGTTTTCTGATGAAACCATGTTGCTCATCGCCTAAGTGTCGTTGCATGACTGAGTAAACTTCCGCGTGTACTAATCGTTCAAGAATTTTAGAAAAGAGACATAATTTAGAAATGGGACGGTAGTTCTCTATTTTAGATTTGTCTCCTTTTGAAAATCGGTGTAATGAATGCTGACTTCCACATCCTCGGAACGATACCCTCACTCAACGACCTCTCAAACAGTATACAAAGTGGCGCCACTAAGCTTTTTGCGCAATTGATTATGAATATGGGGGGTATCAAATCTGGCCCGCCAGATTTAGACGGGTCTAAACCTTTAAGAAGTTTTAGTACAATATCCGGACTCACGCTGATTGTGCTCAAGGTCACCATGTTATTAGAATGCATTTCTAAGTTTACATCCGCATCATCGGGATCTTGAAATGTCGAATGAAAGTAAGTAGAAAAAAGCTCGGCAATACCCTCATTGTTATCTGCGGATGAGTTCATGTAATGTAGTATATTAGGCAATGTATTACTACTTCTTTTGTTCTTAATATACGACCAGAAACATTTTGGATTTTTGGCTATCGAGGATTCAATTTTTTTCATATAAGTATCAAAACAAATCGCTTCCAATTCTTTAGCTCGATTTCGCAAAACAGAAAATGAATGATAGTCGGATATGTTGCCGTAGTTTTTATACTTATTATGATATTTTTGTTTTTCTTTTAAAATTTTTATCAATGCACTACTAAACCAGGCCGGGTGTGTTGATTTTTTAACGGGTTTAACAGGGATGTACAAATCCCTAAGCTCGTATAATTTAGTGTAAAAGAGACTGAGGGCTTGGTCTAGGTCAAGGGATTTAGCAGACAACAGAACACCCCAGTCCAGAAGATCCAGTGCAGATGAAATTGCATTGTAGTCGCCACGATGAAATATGCACCTCGTCCCAGGTTTTTCAACGACCTTGTGAACTTCAACAAATTCAGCGTTGATAATTAATGGTTTATGGTGGACATCAACAGGCATCGCTAATGGGTCATCACAATTATGCACCTTTAATGAGTTATTTGAAAAAACAAGATCTAACAATCTACCATTAATATTTCGTACACCATTAAACTGGGACAAATTACATAAATTCATCGTGTCAAAAAAATCCAACATACCTTGACTAGACACGTTCTCAGGATATAGTGCAGAATTATCATCAGACTGGTGCCAATCTACATCACCACCGAAGTTAAAGTCCCCTGCTATTATAAAGGTATCTAACGGGTGGGAGGTCACTAAGTAGTTGAGTTTATGGTGAAAGTTTTGCAATTGAGTAAGGTAAGAATAACCAGCATTTTCTTTGCACAGATAAAGGCCACAGATGTGTATACAGTATCTTACCGCCGGTCTAGATCGCTTCAGAACAATGGATACCCATATATCCTCGGCAGAGGTACGCCATTCACATCTTTCCATAACGGTAAGGTCATTCCTCACCGCTATCAGCACTCCACCGCCCCGTGTCTGTGCTGTTCGACCGTAATCCCGGTCCCTCCTCCAAACAGAATATCGACTATCAAACAACTCGCTGTTACTAACACTATCCACTAACCATGTTTCTGTGAGAACGATAATGTCGTAGTTATTAATACATACGTTACGAAGAAGATTACTCGTTTTCGTACGCAAACCACGAACATTTTGGTAATAGATATTAATTGCAGACATGGCGGATCCTCACAATAACAATATTACTTAAATAAACATTAACATTAAAACAGATCGAAACTAATTTCTTATATTTACAATAATAATAAATAAATAAGGCGGTGGGAGTAGAAAAAGTCATGCACAGCAAGACACAGTGTTTGGCATAATATAACTTTGTAGATAACAAGTATTGAATACAAACAAAAGCCGAGCGGCAGCAAACCGGTAGCAATGTCAAATGGCAATTGGTCACAATGCACTCAATAGCGCGTTGAAAATAAAGCTCTAATCTGTTAGACTTAAAGTCGCTAATTAGTTGTGACAAATGATTAGCGAATAATATATTTTTATAAAACTTATGTGAACGAACGGAGCACGGACACAGAAACATTAGGAAAACACACAGTGCACACAGTTTCCAACGGCGCTCAAACTTGTGAGCATTATTTATATTAAAATTAGTCCTACAAGTGAGAAGTGTAACTTTTAGCCTCAAGTTAATTATTTTATTTTTGTTATGTCTTTTTCCGATTTTATAATAATGACTGGACTCGTATCCGTTTTTCGTAAATGTATCTTTGCATGTTTTATCCATACGTACTGAAAATTTGCCTCAGCTGCCAACTTCTTGGACTTCGAGAGCAGTAATTTATTCTTTATGGTAAGATGATCATTTACATAGATTTTTTGATTCCCTGATAGGCCAAATAGGCTAGTAGTCAGAGGAGCCGTCTTTGCCTCCAGTCTAGCGGCGGCAATAAAATCCTCCTTTACATACCTGTTACAGAAACAGACAATTATAGGTTTTGTACGATCCTTCTCACGTGTTGGCACTCTCGACACAAAATTTATTTGAGATTTTGAGACTGGATAATTTATTTTTGAACCAATCTTTGATACTATCTCCAAAAGATTCTCATTCTTTGCTGAGTTATCCCTTTAATTTCTATGTTGTTCATTCGGGACCATTGATCCCGGTCTTCAGATTCCTCCTCCAGTTTCATCACACGAGCCTGAAGCTTTTCCATATCTTCCTTTATAAATTCCACCTTTGCGACGCGTTCTTCCATATCCTTTAATTTTCCTCGAGTCTATTAATAATATCGTCAACTTGCTTGCTGAGTGACAATTTTAAATCAGCGAATTCAGTTCTCATTGCTGAGACTTCTTCTTTTAGACTATCCAACGGTGCCAATTTCTCAGATAGTGCTCGTATTTCCAGTAAAACAGCTGATTCAGGTACTGGTGATTTCGGTGCTGGTGATTTTGGTGCTGGTGATTTTGGTGCTGGTGAGATGGGTTGATGGGTAGCGCCAGACAGCCTACATTTGTTACAACGCCATGTAAGCTTCCTGTCACCCAATCTCCGATAGCCAGATTCTGTAATGCCCGCACATTGGTAGTGCATTGTCATTAAGCACACAGTGCAGTATACTCCATCCGACATTTGGTCAGTACAGGCATCACAAACCTTATCCATCACTAACACTTCTAAAGTACGATACGCAAAAAACTTTGAGAAATACTGGTTGACTTCTAAAATTCCACAGTAGATATGAGTAGTACACGACCGCAAGGCGCGAGTCTTACGACGGAACTTAGCATAAACATAAACACTAAGGCAAAATAATAATAATAATCTTAGATCATTAGACGCTGAGTTTCTGACGCACGACACTAACTGCAGTGGTGACATCATAATGCAGAAATCAAAAGCCTATTAAACGGATCTAGTGTCAGCTTTATACCAAGCCAGTCTCCAAGAATACGTTATATTTATTTTTAAATATTTCCTCACACTCATTGATGAAACTCAATATCTAAAACCGGTTACTAAAGAACAAATTACGATCGTTCGCAGAAATTCCGTCCTGATGCTAAACTATGTTAATTTTGAAGGTTCTTTTATTGAATTGGCGACATTCATAAGCCACAAGTAGGTATTCATTCGTAAGCCTCTAGCTATATTTAAGTCTATAGATATCTCTCTTTTTCCTGCTATGTATCATCCCAAACGTATTTCTGATTTTTCGACTCCACTTCGCTGTATCTTTCACGTCTCTCTCGGACACCTGGCACTCCTTCATATCCTTCTCCTCTACATCCCTCCGTCTCATTTTGGGGATCCCTCTAGATCTTCAACCAGGAATGGAATGCAGTGCGTTTCCCACGTACTCTGGTGGTCTCTTTACGTTTAGTAGATATTAAGTTGTATATAACTTGATGAATTATTCAGGTGTTTCAATGTCATGTTTTAATGGTTGTCTGACACGCACAGGGCCGTAATTGGTACATGTTTGTGACGACTTTGTGATACGCGGCGTGATGGATAACCCTTTTAGGTACAGCAATTTGTGTCTGAGCGATTCATGGTCATAGTGTCGTGAGAATATCAAGTTTATGGTCGGTATCAGTGAAGTAATTAGAAAATGTTGACGTAAAGTTCAAGTGTTGTGTTTATGTATATGTTAAAGTGTTGATTGTTTTATTTATTATGTCAGAATATGAGACACATTGCTCACCTTACACCATTTAAGTATAAGAAACTTCGGCTAAGAAGAAGTAGCGCATCAAACTCCTCAGCTACATCCGCATATTAGTCGGTTATGTTTGAATAACAGGTCACAAAAGCCAAAGTCAATAAAGCCATTCGAGTTCATTTCAATTCAAAAACTTCGTTAGTATAATCCAAAAGAATTTCTCGTTTGTTGACCGTCGTGTTGATTTGCATGCTCAAGCCTGCATATTAATGACATTCAAAATACTGGCGTTTTATAACCACCTGATTCATCTGGTTCAAAGCGTTGTATATTTTTGCATGTTCCGGAAACCGGACGACATACCACATACCTGAGATCTTTGTCTCGGCTTTATAATATTAATGACGATATAAATGTGATTTTAATGGATTATTCAACTGCGTCCGGTGGTTTATCTCGCGCATCGGCCTCAATCCGCCCCTGGTAATGAGTCCACAAATTATTTCGATGTTGTAAACGATCAGAGATTGCGCTCAGATGTTCTTCATTAGATTTACGAGTGCACTCAATCTTGTGACATTTATTTTGTGTTATTTATTCTAAGTTGTTCAACGTCATTAGCACCAGTTCCACCATAATTTTCTTCATTATCTTGATCTTAAGAAGTTACAGTAAAACTTGAGAGGTTATTTTTAGCTATAAAGAAGGTTCCTTATGTCGTAAATATGTATATTTCGAAGGCCATTCATATCTTTACGTTTATATCAATGCTATAGAGAGGATTTCCTCAATAGCCCTTAACTACAATAAATATAATTTCGTGACGACAGTAACAGTTCTTAGTTTGCGAGAATATTATAATAAAATATTTATAATAAAGGTGAACTCATCGGAATTGTCAAATGGCATTTAACCATTCGCGCGATACGACAGCAAAATTAGGAAAAACATCATAATGAATTCCAAAAAAAAAACAACTCAAAATATGACGTCCATATATGTATACGCCTTTGCGATAAGCAACTGGATTTTTGATGTCATATTTCTTTACATAGGTATTTACTATTTTTTTACAAATTATTTTATGTATTTACTCAATTTCCTCATGGCTTCTAAACTTTTTGGCTTGACACAAACTGGTTCGTTCAGAAACGTCCAAACCACAGTTCGTTCTAAATGCGTCCCTGTGACAATAATTTAAAACAAATTAGTACAGAACGAACACAGTGGGTGCTCCGGAAATGATGCAGGATGCCAGTGGCTTCTGTCTTTGTTTCTTCACAATATATGTGGGTTGTGGAGGAAACATTCATAACGGAGCCAGCTTTCGTAAGTGGAGGCCGCTTAGAGATGTGTGATACGACCTTTGTGGTAGATATGCTAAGTGCAAAACTGTTCAGTTGCACTGTACTTTGTAAATCTATACTATTTTTATATACTAATAGATTACATGGGATTTGTTTTTAATTTGTACCTCAGAGACTCCGAAACTACTTACAGAACCGATTAAAAAAAATGTTTCAGTGATGGAAAGCTACACTCTTACCAAGTAACTAAGGCTATATTTTATCCCGGTATGGACACATACAGCTATGTAGTTAGAAATATTCTCTACTGAATTCCTTGATTTCGTTTTATGGACTCATTAGTACGTCATAGTGACGTACAAAGTGACAAATAAGACTGTTCTCGACGAGTCGATTGGTCTAGTAAAAGCTAGACAAGTTTCTAGAAAAACAAAGTACCTATTCAATAACATTGACGACACTGAATTCAAATTAATTGTTCGAGATTTAAAACAGGTTACTCACTTTTGTTTTTTTTAGGAGCTTAGATAACGTAGGAATTTACTATTGTACAAAGAATTGTTATTATAAAGCTATGTTTTGGATGCTAGCTGCCGACTGCAACTGTCGACCGCACATGCTGCGACTGCGCGAAACAATCGTTATCTGAGGGCGACTGCACGTGCTGCTGCTGCTTCGATACAAAAATATGTACAAACCGTTAGTTCAGTCGGGGCATGTGCGGTCGGCAATTGGCATTCAAAAAATACCTTAATGATGATAATGTAAGTAGGTAGGAAGATACCTAAGTTTTGACGTGAACTCGGAATTCATTCAAGGAACGCGATGACTAATCTCTGATAGTGCTTACACATAGTAAATTATTATATCATTGTAATTAAGTATGTTGATATTACGGACATTCCTTGGATTTGTTGGATGTTAATGGTCTGATTTATGTTATGAAAATCAGGCCATATTTGATTGAAAGGTTCAACTTTCAATATGATGTGACAATCCGATGATTAAGTACATATACTATCTGTGAAGACAAGTTTTTTTGATTAAAGTTAGAATTCTACAGTTGAACTTAACGAGGTGGAAGAAATGGTAGAAAGAGACGTTTATAAAAGAGACTGAGATTTTACACAAAACCTTTTTTTTCACGTGAAGATAACTTGGTAGGTTACAAGCAAATGGTAGGCGTGATCATTCAACAAATACTCAAATAACTACGTACCTAGGTACTTAGTGCCCGACCTTGCTTTATCGTTTATTTACTAATAGCCTACGTCACCTGATAAGTAGTGGGTTTACGTGAAGTCTGAGCATTTTGAATGGAAAAGCGTAGGTCTTTGTTTCAGAGATAAATAAAGGAGGTATTACTGTGTATTTATGTAGTTCCGTCAGTTTTTAGGAAGGATTTATAGGGGCAGTCAATGGAGCTTAGAAATGTTATGTGACATCATAGGCCTGTGTATTGAATATAAATTGAATACAAACCAACAAATGACAATTATTAAAGATATTTTTTATGGTAACAGATGCTCTTTTTACCATCGAATCAAACTACATTGTTTTAGTCGTAGCGTGAGTAGTTAATGTTAATTAACACAATAAATGTCTTTCAGTATCTCCTCAGGGAACACCAACTACCGAAACTTAGATCTTGAACTTCCTTGTCTTCTTAAAGTAGGAAGTTTAAATAAAAACTGACTTCATTTAAACTTCCTACTTTAAGAAAGTAGGAAGTTTAAATGAAGTCAGTTTTTTGTTTACCATGTTGACCAAAATATCAAGAACACTTCCTTCACCGCAATGAGGTATGATTTCTTACTGTAGATCCTACATAATGTCTGTTCAAACGCTATGACGTGATGATGTCAGCTCTGTCCATTTGATAACCGAATTGTTTGTGAGTGACATCGTTCTAAGTGCTACTTATTAACTCTTTGGATGTGGGTTCATTAAAGTTTGGGGTCCTTAATTGTGATTAAGTGACATTTTAGAGGTATATGCGGGCCTTCCGTCAGCGCTCTAGGTAATAGCACTAAAAAGTAGCCCATAGCCTTCCTAAGACGGTAAATGGGCAATTTTGAATAGAAAAAAATATTTATTTCAGACTAAGCACACACATTAATGATACAAGTCCATATTATGTTAGTAGCAACCTAACACTGAAATATTTTTACAGGTCGGCCCAGTGGTTTCTGAAACTAATACGCACATAGCAGTGTTTTTGAAACTTTAACTTTATGGTTTTCCTCATAGCATCTTCCAGGAAAGCGTTGAGGAAGGTGAACGTTCTTCAGACTGTACAATACAATCCCAGCATAAGATTAATGTCTGCACCTGTGGTATGAGACTGTCACGTTTTTGTACCAAAGGAGTCTTGTAACGTTATCAGAGCTCTGATAGTGCCAGTCAGTAACAATGGCTGACGACATTTTAGATCTTATGTTTTAGAAGCAAAACAAATCATAAATATTGATTTTTCTCCGTCAATGGTTTGACTTGATCATAGTGCTTGAGCTTTACTGTTTTCAGTACGCAAAATGATAAATTAAATCTAATTCTACTACAATTTATGCCAAAAATCCTAATTAGACTTTAAAATGTCGACTCTGGCCTCTAATTCAACATTTATCATCTCATCTCGATTCATAATTAAGCTCAAATCCAGTTACTCGATTACAAATTACGATACTATTTAGATGCGTATGAAGTTATTTCGTAAGACCATTGTGCTGACTGCTTGGGCTGTTCTGACTGCTCCTCAAGACACAATTGACCAACATGTTTCGCAAAATCCACAGAATTGCACAGATTGTTCATAACATATTGCATTGTATGATCGTGACGGATTTCATTGTCCTTAACGGAATAGTTCTCATTAATTTTGAATTAATCATTGTTTGTCTTGAGATTTAGTTGATAGTCGTTTTGGGCTCAAATATGAGGATGATGTAAGATCGTCGTTTATAGAATAGTGCTTAGAATAAAAACAAGAAGTAGTTATGTTTTATGAGGTTGAACAGAATCGGTTTATCTTTATGTTGGCAGTACAATAGGGAATTAATGTTTGGGGACTTTTTTGTGAAATATCTGCTGAGTATACGTGATTCTGAAAATATAAGACAAGTATTATACAAACATCAGGCATGTTTTGATCGTTGTCAAGTACCAAATAAAGCGAAGACACGATGACGAAGACGTAAGTTATCGAAAACATCGATATAGGAGTTCAGGTGTATATGGGATTGATTGATGGCTGTATGATAAGCCTGACTAGGTCTTGCTCTGTTATGGGGTGAAGCAAAATATGAATGAAAATAATTCCTTAATCATAGCAAACATTTTTGCTGTCTCCGATTCGTTCATTCTTCATTGAAGGACTCGTGCTAATATTTCATACCTCGTTACATAAATCCCCTGATTTTCAGTTTTTATGAATAAAGGCATATTCTTAATCATAGCAAACATTGTCATCCTCTTCCATTTATACATTCTTCTCTATGAGAATCAACACTTTGGAATGTGCAAGAGCTTTCATTTTTTTGACAACCCATAATTTTTTAAATTAACTAAATGCCGAATTACCTTCTTATTCCCACCAATATCATAATTTACTATCTTCCCCAGGAATCCCCGGAGGTCCGCATGGCGCTGCCGCTGCCTGCGCGCGCGCCGGACCCGACGGCGCTGGCGGCCTACTGGGCGGAATACGAGGACCTGTGCCGACAGATCTGCGCTGAAGATGATGATAATCATTATGAAGGTATGTACTTTATTGATGTAGAACCTCTTTTATTTTGGGAGGATGGATAGATGTTTTTGAGCACTATGTTTAAGTTTGGAGGGTTAGTGGCGAAATCGATTGTAATCACGTGAAAAAAATAACTGTAACAGTGTTCGTTACGTGGCAACTAGTTGTCGGGAATATGTGAGTATTGTTTTACATAATTCTTTAGGGAGTTTTTTGATAAACAAAGGATGCAAAACAAATTTGTTTACGTGACAGCATCAGCATCATAATCAAAGAAGCCACCATAATTAAATAATAGCTGGTTTTAGTTAAACTTCAATGTACATACGTACAAGTTACTAAATCATGTCAATATTATAAACACGTGTTCTTGTATTTTCCTGTAAACTACTCTGACATAGTTATACACTATAATAGAAAAAAAAACTTTTATCGTTATCACTTCTATAAAATTGACATGTTTCATCCGCTTACCCCATCGTAACCGATTGCCCAGAAAGCTATTTGTTATTACAATTACAATTTACATAAAGATAAGCACTTGATATTGAAGTTTTCTTTTCATTACCAAAGCATGGAAATTCATTGGTTACGGATGATAGAACGTCGATTAGAAATAGTGACGTAATATCTATCGATGTTCTGTACCGTATTGTTAGTATGAATTGGAGGAAATATTATGAATATTGCTTTGGTATTAAAAATAATCAATTTTAATATTTTAGGTACACTATTTATTTTATATAATTAAAGATTAATGAGCATTCGGCAAATGCAGCCCCGTTCGACGACTGAATTTCCATACATATTTTGTCATAGCAACATTTTAGATAAAATTATTACATAAACATTGTTTGTGCTTAATAAATGATTTATCGGTATATAATAATGTAAAGAATTATACAAAAATACTTACATTTGAAATATATAGAATGAAAACTATCTTCTTCGCAAATATTAGATAAGCATAACTTAAGTATTGGAATGCCTGATTGCTTAAGCAATGCTTAACATCTCTATGTATGGAAACGTGAACGACATTAAACATTAGTTTAGCAATAAATACGCACATATTGCATTACATTACATACATATCAGTTACGAATATTTACCTATTTATAGTGAATCTTTCTCAATCATCAATTGATAGTCGTATCAGTAGCTTAAGCAAATATTTGAAATTTGCCACTTATCATTAGATAATGAAGTTTATACTATAAATATTGATATCAACATATTTTCTACTTTAAATACGGCTGCTACTTCAGTTACAAAATAAATATTTAAAAAAATTAAGATGGGCCCGGGGCCGACCAAAAAGGCCAAAAAATATGTCTATGCGTTTGAATTATCATTTTTTAAAATGCCAGATATTTTTTTTAAGTGGAGTCTGCTATATCATTTTTCAAATAGGATTATAGATGCAATCAAATTAATTCAAACCTCCTCAAAGAGGCATAATGTTCAGAATGTCGTGGTCAAACACAAGTTTACGATATCATTACTGGTTTGACAGTCTCTCAGTTCGGATATTTGCTCTAGGCGTTGTTTGCGCAATTACCGAGTAATATTAAATAGACCCCAAGGTCGGGCTACTACGCTTATTGCCTTAATAGCATTCATGAGAGCGTTAATTATATTTGCAATTAAACACGGGATTTCAAGATGGGCGCCGATGAGGTCATTGCTAAATACTTTTTAGAATATGTAAAAAGCTAGTCGCCTAATGATTTTTTAATTGACGAAATCATTTTCCATTTTCTAATCGTGTATCCAAAAATATTTTAAACGGATAAATTGAACAGCTTGTTTATGATTGGATGAGCATTTTTTGCCTATTAAAAACTTAAGATTTGAAATTAGAACTCCTTTTTACGTCGTTCGTGATCTGTCAATCACACTGCGTTCTATTTTTAAAACGTTGAGAGATTTTTTTATTGTTATACGTGTAAAAAGTATCACTACAAGTAGGTTCCTATCTCAGTCTGCAGAAGCCTTGACATGTTCTAGTTCATATGAGCGGCCTTCGTCACATTGTGCATAAGGAATTTTAATTTTCCCATTCAGCGTCACAATAGAAGTATTGTTCTGTTGGTAGTAACACAGGTTCTGTTGTCCCAATTCTTTTTTTTAATAAAAAAAACGCGATACAATTTAAACTTTTGAAAATAGAAATTCGTTGTGTCACCGTTTTTGTTACTGCCTCGTTTAGAATTTTATTTTTATTTTGGAAATTTTAATGGCATGTTATTGAACACTATTAAGTGTTAAATATGGTACAGCTTTTATGCTTGAATAGATTTTACGGTCAGGAGAAAAGATAGTGTTTTGTTCGTCGAAATGATTTTCATATTTTCTTATGCATATTTTATAATATAATTATTTGAGTTTCTTTTAAATATTTCCCAGTAATTTTCTTTGAACTCAACGAGTCCAATTTTCTTGTGAAATAAGAACTGTAATGTAACACCATTTAACGTAAGGCAGTCTTTATAAACGAGTTCTTATTTACGATACAAAGGTATTGCCCAAACACAAGGTCGGTTAAATGTCACATACAAACCTCTATGTCAATGGAACTCTTTATTTTTGTTCTTTGCCTCGTCAATAACAAAACATACGTTTTGCTCAATTTGAACTCTAAGGAAAAACTGTTTAGTTCAATATTTTTCTACAACGAACATACCTACATAAGTCGTGAATGGAAATTAAATTCGGAAAGAAATTGATTCCCGATTGTAACCATAGACTCTGAATTAACGGAGTTCAGCCTTGAATCTTTCTCAGCGTGAAAATAAACATATTTTCTTTTAGTCTAGGTACTTTGGACACATTTGTACATCATATTTATTATATTCTGTATTAACGATATTAGCGACGTTTCCTTAAAGAATGTCTTGCAAATATTTCCAAAGATCGCAGAATCGGACGCACCTTAAAAACACAAGTTCGTGACTAAGTTTATTTATATATTATTATGTCAATAAGTGCCTAACTGGCTTATTATGCGAGCCTAGTGGAATTATGGCTGAATTTAATATTATATTAATTCTTAGAAGACGAACAACACAATTCTGGTTGTTTATGTTCTCAGCAGTTGTTTGTGAAGTGAAATTGCGTTGTTGAAGTGAAATATGTTGTTGTTGTTACAAATTATACGTTTTAGAGTCACTTAAAATGTTCTTGTTCTACTGTAGGGTAAGGGCCTCTAAAAGGGAATTGTGCAACAACTAAAGTGTAAAGTCTAACCACAAGTTAAAATGTCAATATTAAGTAATCTACCTATGTGATATTTTCCTACGACAATAACTAGGCTTAAAGCTTCATAGATGATTTTTTTGTATCTAGGTAATGGAAAAAATTATCAACGATTACAATAGTACACAGTCGAATTTTAGTACCTCCTCCTCTGAAGTCGGTTCAAAAAGAAGCAAATGTCTGTTAGTGAATTTCATGTTCGTTGATAAATGAATCATCGCATAAAGATTGTAGAAGTAACCTAAGTGCAAACCTAATTATCACAGTGCTGTCAGCTAGAATCTGCAAATAATCTAAATATGCCAGTACGAGGTCCGGGTTCCTAACAAGGCGCCTACAGGTTTTCCGTCTACCTAATATAAATCTTTTTGTCAGCCCTGAGAGTTTACAAAGTTATTTAAGTACTTCTGTTGTTTGTATGTAGGTCTGTAAGTTTTTATGAAGACGCCACCTTACTTAACATGACTGTGAATTGACGTAAATACATATCATTCATTCAGATGTCATTTTGATTGTAAAACGTTAGATTTTAGTATTCCCTACGCCCTACACATTCATGAACTTCTTATTATAAAGTATAACTCTGTTACTTCCTTCTACCGGATATACCTAACGAACTACATCTAAAGGGCATAACATTTACCTCTTAAAACCTGGGTTTCGGTATCACCAAATTTGAACCGTAACAAATGAATTTCGTTCACTTTTTCCGAGCTGGTTTCTCCGTTTTCACATGCAACCGCTACGCACAACCGTAAAACCGTCAACTTTGTTATAAAACCAGCTTCTGCCCGTGGTTTTACTTAATTCTTGAGCGAACTACTTCCCGCAACAGGATAAAGAGTAGCCTTTACGCTGAAGGCGCCGTAAGATGAATTAAAAAGTTTCGTCTTGCTACTACCAAGTTCCAACTCCTCTCAGAACTTATCCCGTTGTATAAGCGAGACACAATTGATTTTCTATTGTTTAATGATTAGCAATAGTATACAAGCAATTAAACTGTGATTGAGGACAAAACATCCAACCCACAAACTTTACATTAGTAGGATTTTATTGAGAAAGGCCATAACATATCGAATACTTTTTTTATTAGTCCTTTGATATGATCCAGATATCTATAAATAAAACACTGTTGCACTTAGAGAAATGGGGTCATATTGTAATGAGCTTGGCTTTACAAGCCAGAATAAATTGTGATCTGTTGAATGAATTATCGAGTTGAAGATAGATTCATTGATGAAATTGAATATATTGATAAAACTCCGCCTAGACTATTTTGAAATCCCATTTATTTTTGTTATTTTTCGTCGCATCGAACGTTAAACTACTTAAGTACTACCTATAATTTTCAGACCATATAGAACACCTAAAATTCTATCTAATATCTATTGGCAATTCTGTTGGAATTATTCGCACTGTGAGGTACGCTTCGCTACACTACCCACAACATGAGAATGAAGACCGCTCGCGCCGAACGCGTTATATTTACGTATGTGCTATCTCGCTCGCGCGCGCATCTGTCTCGTTTCTTTTAGGTACTCACAGAGTCTTATCAGAGCGTTCTTATTGGACAATCGCGCGACGCTCTCGCCTGAGCGTTAGCACTACTTCGGCCCCTGTGATTTTATACTTAAGCTCGTTCTGTATTTACATTTAATGAATATATACAATATACTATACTTTTCTATTTTTACACCATCATCGCTGTTTTATTTATCAACTTTACCTGCATTGCTGCTACATTTTGGTGACCCCGAGAGAAAAATGATGGAACACAAGCAAGAAGTTAGCGAGCCTACAGACCTCGCTGTCGTCTCCGTGCAGTCGCGTCTCCTTCCCTTCTGGCGTGAATATCCACGCATGTGGTTCATCCAGTTTGAAGCCGTCGTCGAGCCGCAGAAGACCAGTGACGAAAACAAATATCGTTACGTCCTGGGCCAACTACAACCGACCGACCTTCAACATGTCACAGACATTGTGATCAAGCCGCCAGAAACTAAGAAGTACGAGGCTATCAAACAACGTCTTCTCTCCGTGTACGAGCAGTCCGAGGTGAAAAACTTCAAGAATCTCATTAGCGGATTGGAGCTTGGCAACCAAAAACCGTCTCAGTTGCTACGACGTATGCGCGAACTCGGCGGCAACATGATCACCGAAGATGGCATCAAGATAGAGTGGATGAACCACCTTCCGCCGCAAATGCGAGTTGTGCTGTCAGTGAACACTGATTCATCGCTCGATATGCTCGCGGCAATGGCAGACAAGATGATGGAATATTCCGAGTCGGCAAATATCGCAGCTGTCTCTTCATCGCAACCAGATTCTGCGGCAGTCAATCAACAAATCATGTCCGCGCAGATACAAGTGCTCTCAAAACAACTCGAGAATCTGACACTCGAGATCTCCGAACTACGCAGCCGTGGAAGACCAAACCATCGCCGTCATCAGCGTTCCCGGTCAAGATCAAAGTCCACTGCAAGGCATCAACACGATCCCAATCGAGTATGCTACTACCACTACCGATTTGGAGATCAGGCGAGACGCTGCGTGTCACCATGCGCTAGGCGAAACCAAAAGAAGTCGGAAAACTAGAAGAGGCACCGACCGTGGCGGACGTCGGTGTAACTACGGCAAGTAACCGCCTATGTGTCTTCGATCGCAACACGAATCACCGTTTCCTCGTTGACACCGGTGCGGATATCTCTGTCCTTGCCGCCACCCCGATACATAAGAAGAAATGTTCGCCAACTTCATACAAATTATACGCCGCGAACAGTTCTCCGATCAATACCTACGGCGAGAAAGAACTACAAATCGACCTAGGCCTCAGAAGACGATTTCGCTGGTCATTTGTAGTCGCAGATGTCAAAACATCGATACTCGGAGCTGACTTCCTTCGCCACTTCAAACTCCTCGTCGACTTGCATCAAAAGAAGCTAATCGACAAGGTGACACAACTCTCGATAAACGCGGTAGAAATCTCGTCGATGCAACAAGCCGTTTACGTACTTAGCAACAAGCAGACATATCAAGACATACTCAAGCAGTATCCAGATCTACTGCGACCTATGTCCTTGAAAACGCCCGCTAAACACAACGTCGTGCATCACATTGAGACTACGGGACAACCTGTCTTCGCCCGTGCTCGCCCCCTGCCGCCCGACAAATACAAAGCGGCTAAGGATGAATTCGAACGCATGATGGAAATGGGCATATGTCAACCTTCCAAGAGCCCGTGGGCCAGCCCACTCCATGTGGTTAAGAAGAAAGATGGCAGTCTACGAGTGTGCGGCGACTACAGGCGTCTAAATTCAGTCACGCTACCCGATAAATACCCGATTCCGCGCATACAAGACTTCACCTATCAACTACACAATAAGAAGATCTTCTCAAAACTCGACATGAAAATGGCCTATTACAAAATACCAATAAACAAAGAAGACGCACAGAAAACGGCAATCATCACACCCTTCGGGTTGTTTGAATTCACCTGCATGCCGTTTGGCCTACGTAACGCTAGTCAAACCTTCCAACGATTCATGCACGAGGTTCTGCGCGGCATCGAGGGCTGTTTCTCATACATCGACGATATCTTGTTGTACTCAGATAACGAACAAGAACACAAAGAATTACTGCATCGAGTTCTTGACCGCTTGAACCAATACGGCGTATCACTCAACGTAAACAAATGTGAATTTGCACAGACAAAAATCAACTTTCTCGGCTATGAAGTAACAGCGGACGGCATAAAACCAACTGAAGAACGGATAAAAGTCATATCCAGTTATCCTCAACCGAAAACAATCATCGAGCTTCGTCGTTTCTTGGGCATGTTGAATTTCTACCGAGATTGTCTACCAAATCAAGCCGACATGCAAAGTGAACTCAACAAATATCTGCACAATGGGAAAAAGAATGACAAAACGCCTATCACGTGGACGCCGGCCGCCGAACAAGCATTTCAAAAATGCCGCCAAAGCATATTGGAATGTGCAACACTATCGCACCCTATCGCCGGCACCCCACTCTGCATCATGACGGACGCTTCTGACCACGGCATCGGAGCGGTGCTACAACAACGTGACAACGCAGCCTGGAAACCGCTAGCATTCTTTTCAAAATCATTGAGTGCTACGCAATCTCGATACAGCACGTATGATCGCGAACTACTAGCGATCTACGCGGCTGTGAAACATTTCCGAAGACTCATCGAGGGCTGTGACGTCACCGTCTACACTGATCACAAACCGCTGTCTTATGCGCTCTCAAGGCCGCAAAGTAGCAGCGACACTCAGCGACGTGAACGACAACTCCACTTTATAAGTCAATTCATCAAGAACATCGTGTACGTAAAGGGAGAAGATAACTCAGTCGCTGACGCCTTGTCTCGTATTGACGAAATACAATGCCCGTCAAACATCGACTACGACAAGTTAGCACGTGATCAAGAACAAGACGACGAACTGAAACAACTGAAGCTGCAGCCGAACTTGAAATTCGTCACAGTTACTTTGCCTGGCACGCAACGACCAATCACGTGCGAGATGTCAACATCCACGCTTCGCCCATACTTACCACCGGCACATCGTTTTGCTGCATTCAAAGCGCAACATGATCTTTGCCACTCTGGTATCAAGGCGACTAGGAAGCAAGTGACATCAAAGTTCTTCTGGTCATCAATGAACAAAGACGTAACAACGTGGACAAGAAACTGCGTCGGCTGTCAGCGAGCAAAAGTACATCGCCACGTCGTCACGCCGCTAGGAAGTTTCCCGCCATCGCAACGCTTCGAACACATACATATCGATATAGTCGGCCCACTTCGACTATCATACGATTATCGATATTGTGTTACGATCATGGACAGATTTACAAAGTGGCCAGAAGCTGTACCAGTGCGCGAAATAACAGCTGAGATCGTCGCAAAAGCGCTATATGAAAACTGGATTGCTAGATTCGGCTGCCCACTACGTATATCAACCGATCAAGGCAGGCAGTTTGAATCGTCGTTGTTCAGCGCGCTAATGAAGAAACTCGGCATTACACGCATACGTACAACTGCATACCATCCGCAGTCAAATGGTCAAATAGAGCGCTGGCATCGTACGCTAAAAGCTGCGTTAATGGCTAGAGGCGCAACTACCAACTGGAGTGACGAACTTCCCACCGTACTGCTTGGCCTCCGAACAGCGCTGCGTGAAGATAATAACCTAAGTCCCGCGCTAATGACCTATGGTTCTACGCTACGTGTGCCATCGGATTTCTTCGCGCCGACTACTACAACTAACATGTCGGACGAAGATTACGTACGCTGCCTCACACAAACGATGACGTCACTCTCACCGTCGTGCACTACCGCGAGAACAACAGCCAGTCCCTTCATTCATAAGGACCTCGGTACGTGCACACACGTCTTTGTGAGGAACGATACCGTTCGAGCGCCGCTGACTCCACCCTACGATGGACCGTATCCTGTGCTTCAGAGACACGAAAAATTCTTCAGAATTCAGCTACTGAATCGAGAGACAGTTGTATCGCTGGATAGACTGAAACCGGCATACATCTGCAACGAAAATGATTCGCCAAACACTACGTGTCCTACGAACACAGCAAATGCACCGAGCATCGTGGATCCTGTACCTTCACAGCAACCCTACGTCACCAGGACCGGCAGAGTATGCAAGCCAAACGTACGCTTCGCTAAGGGGGGGGTACTGTGAGGTACGCTTCGCTACACTACCCACAACATGAGAATGAAGACCGCTCGCGCCGAACGCGTTATATTTACGTATGTGCTATGTCGCTCGCGCGCGCATCTGTCTCGTTTCTTTTAGGTACTCACAGAGTCTTATCAGAGCGTTCTTATTGGACAATCGCGCGACGCTCTCGCCTGAGCGTTAGCACTACTTCGGCCCCTGTGATTTTATACTTAAGCTCGTTCTGTATTTACATTTAATGAATATATACAATATACTATACTTTTCTATTTTTACACCATCATCGCTGTTTTATTTATCAACTTTACCTGCATTGCTGCTACAGCACAATCATTGGGTCTCGGGGCCAATGAACCAGTAGTCGTGAGCGCCAAAACTTCAGTGAGGTAATAATGACTATCAAGTGCCAACATTCAGTACTCATTGTAAATTCGCTTTAGTACGTACGTACTTATGTTCGCATTTACCAATGCTTTCTATTTGCTGTTATTGCGAAAATTTATCATTATGACAATATTCTCTGGCTATTGAAAGCCGACCCTTATTGGGAAAGTAAGCTAAAGTTGGTTCTTAAATTCTATTCGCTTCTATTGAAGTCTTCACATTTCTTAATTTATAGCTTCATAAATACCAAAGAAAAGTGGACCTCCCGGAATTAATTGAACAATACTTTCTATCAAGCTAACACAAGACATACTTACGTCAAATAATATAACACACGCGGATGTGCAGGTAACGGAGTTATAACTCCACGGACAGTTACTTACTAACCGCTGACAATTATAACCCACTCGTCACTATTTACACCTTCAGTCTTAACAACATACTCTCCAGGTAATCTATCTTTAATTCCTCGTAAAAACGAGGGTCCGTTAATCTCAGCTTCCGAGAAGCTAATCGATGCTATCGAATTAGTCGGTTGTGAAACATAAACTCCAGCGCACTCAGATAGAATCGATTAATTGGCTATAAGAAAGCAATCGACATTACACGCCGTGTTTTGTATCGGAACTTTCGTACGTCAGCGTTGGGCCCGCATTCCATATTAACTGGTTTTGTTGAGAAAACCGGACGCATCGAAACCAATGCTACCATCGCAATTTCTCAACTCGAAGCACCACGTAACCTTCCTTTCTCAAGTTTAAGTTCTGAAGCCGCACCTCTGGAATTGCGAATCTACGCGAAGGTTATTAATCAACATACCTGTACTTGACAGTCGACTCGTCAGCAACTCCTAAATGTTTAAAGGCCCCACTAAATTGCCTTTTACTCTCAAAACTCACTTTTACTTTTACGATTATTATGCATGAAGTAAAAACTAGATCCATTTTAAGTAACATCATAGTCTCAATATTCTTACAAAGAGTTAACTGTAGTATTTCTTAACGAACACTAATTGTTATAAAATTAGCAGTGATGTAATCCTTTTCAGCGTTTTAATTGATGTAATGAATACAAGTGCATCAAAAGATAAAGCTGGTTCGGCTGTTACGAGCCTTGCTAAGGATGATGCGGCAAATAATGTTGGAGCTCAGGACATTGCACTTAAGAATACTTAGCGTAAACTGCCGACGCCAAATACGAACACCATCTAGACTCTTTAAAAGCCTCTGACAGCTGTTAACTTCAGTTCCTTCGAGAGCATTGACTTTGCAACAGACAAAGACCTCTGTCGCTAAAGGTCCGAGCCTGCTGACAAATTCGTTTTGCACGTTTTTTACTTGAAGATGAACGCTCCTTTTCTGCACTTACAAAAAATCGAGAAATCCCCAACGACAGGAAAGAAGCGTCAGTTTTCCTTACAAACATTTTGAATCATCCTCAACAAGTTCTATTTCCCAAATTAGTTTTTGAAGTTACATAAAGAAAGGATAGAAGAAATCAGCTGATCTTGATCATGCATATGGAAAATATCATAAAATGGGTCACTACAACCAACTGGTTAGGAAAACTCGTATAGGTTGCCGGCATAGCAATACTAAACGATAGTCTTACTACCGCTGTGTATGTTGATAGGGCAGGCTTCTAGGCTTACAGTTATGGGCATAGAGTAGATAGTGCAGAAGGGTCAGATAACAAGTGTATTCATTCCAGTTTTGTATTGAGATTTGGATAACTATTTTAAGAGATTATTTTGTATGTATGGCATGACAGGTGGTTTTCTGAAACTAAGAATAATTTTCCATCTACATACCATGTTTCTATAACACCAACTGCCTACTCCAGCATTATTCTGTTAACTACATTTTGTCTTTTCTCCCAGAAGTGTCGCATCTCCATTCTCAAGATTACACTCGACAGCACCTCAAGTATTGGCTTCTTAATCTAATAACGGGGAATCTCAAGACGTGACTGTATGCATTTGCAATTCGCAACGTACGAATACTTACGTGCAATTTGTGCGTGCGGTGAGGCTTTCAAAAATGTGGTGACGAGACCATTACTAGCAATTACTACAACAGCAATAACTGCGCCGTTCCATGATATTCGATAAATAGCTGAATTTGTTTATTTCTTATCATTGTTGTTTACATAAAGTTGTCAAGGCTTCTGATTAGTTACACCTAATTCCATTTCCGCGAGCGTGTAACCGCAGCCATTCATATCGATAGCTTTACAATTAACAATGCAGATTTCAATCAACTACAGAAATACGGTTCATTCACGGTTCATCCGATCCGTTGCACCCATACACCCGTGACAACCTTCTTCAATAGCAGTCAACGACGGAGTGTTTACTCTAGCGTGCTAGTGCGCATGTCCAGTGCGGGCAGCCAATCGGGCGGCAGCACCCGTTATACCGAATGAGATTGTTGGTAACGGGACTGCGTTTGCGCCGATCTGATGATACAGCTTGTAGGCTGCCCGGCGGGTTTGTCTCACAAGGTCGAGAGCGCGATTTGTTTGAATATCATTAGTGTTTGTACGTACTGCGGTTAATTTGTGTGGTCTGCTATCTGATGGGGCTCAAACTGCTTTGAACCGTTATAGATGCAAGAATGACCATGCGATGCAGTAATTCATGGTTTTGATATGATTAATGATACAGCAAGTAGGCCGGTTAGAGCAGATACATTGGTAGTATTGGCGGGTATACTGTAATAATTGTATAACATTGACGCTTGTTATTTTCACGAGGCGAACGATTTCAAAATGTCTTATTGGCAAAATATAGTCTTTCCATAGTTGAAATAGTATGGATGAAAGTAAAAGATTGTAGTACTTCAAGTTTATTATTTTACAACTGTCCACTATCTTATCTGGAGTATTAACAAATGGGCGATATTGTGTAATCTCATTCATTACTATCTGTTGTAATTAGAAATGTATCAAGGACTACATGTTTACCACTGCCTATCTTGGCTTTGAGTGTTCCGATGAGACTGGTAGAGATTAGTGCTGGGCGGTATCAGATCATTAGCTTAGAGATTTTTACAAGGAGGCTTTAATTCATCACGTTCCACGTTCTTTCTAGCTTCATGAATTCTTCGTCATTCTTCCCTCGATTCTTGTAATTACTTAACAGTAAAGAAGTAGGGTTTTCTATGTCTTAAGATTCGTTTGATGAACCCGATTCAAAGATGTAGACAAATGTATAAAGTGTAAAACGTAAAAATTGCACGTTTATGAATTTAATTAGGACCAATTTGAAGATAAACAGATTTTGTGGCGATACCAATGTAGGACAGCAATTTTTTCGCGGAAGTAAATTAACCAAAGCTTTAGTCAGTTCCACTAAAATACGACATATTAGTTAAAGGCCTTGTTCAAACTAAAACCACGAGTATTCGGAGGTACCAAACCACCTTGAGACAAACTCCATAATGTGATCCGAACCGTTAACAATAATAACGTTACAATTTAACTTATTGTTATTGTCTATTATATTTAACTGTTCCCCGGTAGTTTATGATGCGAAGCTAATGCTAATGTGTCTATGGATTTGCATAGATTTTGTCTTGTCTTTGGTTTGAGTCTGAAGCTGTTTCAAGGTTTCAGAGGTAGTTTAAATTAGATTATATATTGTTTTTTTTTTTTTGTATGAAAATTTGTTTGTCTATTAGTTTATAAAAATCGCGTTGATTTTTCACTATATCCTTCACTATAACGGAAGTACTTACCTATAGTTAGTTACGACCGTAACCTAGAGAAATTATTAAAACAATTTTATACGCTAAGGTACCAATTTAAAGCAATTACTGTAAACTACAATAAAAGGTATATTTTTCAGCAAACGTGACAATCAATGCCTTGGTGTAAGGTCGAGGATCTTTCCGCCATTTAACCATATAAAGGAACAATGAATTGACGCTTAATGATTCATAAGTATTGGTTTTGAACACCAGCGGTGGTATCACTTCCCGTTATTTGTAGCTCTTTGTACCTATATTAATAATGGAATATCATAAAATTATTTACAACAAAAATATAGGTAAAAAATAATTAACGATTAATAGGATTGATTAATTAAAAAAGGTTCCAAAAAATAAGTTCGAAAAAAAAAGTTGCGCTTAAAATTGCCCATAAACAAAATGAGTTTCTTCATAGCTTTTTTTGTTTGTGTTCGATTGATATACTTTATGGCAGATGTTTTCTTAAGCACAGAGCACGCGTCCTTATTGAATAAGTGAATTAAAAACTAGTTATTAGCACCTGCACAGCAAAACTAAAAATATAAACTCACAAATTAATAAACACCTTGTCTCAACAGGTCCAATACTTACTACTTAAAAATTATTACTTTTGTTTTTCTCATCTCTTAATAAAAGAAATATAAATAGAATCACCTGTTTGACATTAAAGAACCGTGGAGTTCTCCACCTGCGTTGGAGGTTGGTATCTTGCGTAACTAAGTTACAGCACTAGTGAATTTGACGGTCGCCGGTCGCCTCACTGGCCGAGTAATGGCCGTCATTACGTATTGTTGGCTGCTATTGCTATCAAATTGTCAGTTTTAGAAGCTGTTATTTCCCTAATTGTAAATATGTATGTTTGTTTCGTGAAAATGGTTTTTATTTTTCGGGAATGGATATCAATTTTAAAGTTATTCTAATAAAACCTCTTTTGGCTTCAATATTACCTATGTGTGAATAAAAATGATGTTTTTCTTACCAACAGTTGTACCTTACAATGTTTTGAATTATAAAAAATATTTTTATTAGAATACATAATATAAGCTCACGTAGAGTATTAAATAGAAAGTCTAATAGATACAGTAAAATCTGCGATCAGTGAAAGGAAAATTACAGGTTACATCTCATATGATTCAATTCAAGTAATAAATACATATCGTTATACTTACATACCATTCGTGCAGCAACCTCCATTGAAAATGTCTATATTTGTAAAGACATCAATAGAAATTGTCTATGAATGAAATTACATAAGTCTTAATTGTAACCTTTTTGTTACGAAATAGTTTTTAATGCGGATACTATCAACAATGTGCATTAGATTGTAAATATTGATAGCTTTATGTTTGGGTAACCAGTGAGATGGTTTCATTGTAAAAATGATAGTTCTATTCACTTGTTACTCTTATTGACCATTTATAATAAATAATGTTCAAGTTTCAACCGTGTTTCGGAGCACACGATAAACTTTAGGTCCCAGCTGTATTTGAACATTTTTGGCAGTCATTACTGGCAGTCAGAAGCTAGTAAGTCTGACAGCCAGTTTTTGGGGGTTTTGGGTTGCCCGGGTTTGTGGAGGTCAGATAGGCAGTCGTTCCTTGTAAATCACTGGTCTCCTGAACCCAGTTACACTGAAAGCCGACCCCAACATAGTTGGGAAAAGGCTAGGCAGTTGATGTCTGTTTCAAATGAGAGCGTTTAGAGAAGGAGCCGACTACAAGCTAGTGACGTTTCCAACCTATTGCAAGGCCCATAGTAATTAACTTCAGTTTTTTTTGTGATGTGAAAATACATGACCATTTCTGCTTAAATTATGTAATAAATAATATTACCTTCCCTCCGTTACATAATATGTTCTCATTATAATTAATTCACGTTAACATTATGAATACACGTGTTAACTTCATTACTGCGAGTTGTGGTAAAAGTTAAGTTAAAAATACTTATTAAGTAGAGCTTGCGGAGTCTTATGTAATGTTACAAATTACTGTTTGCTTTGTAATTCAAGTTGTATTGGGATTGTTCGAAGTAGATACTTATATTCACTGCTGTGGTTATTGTGTTAAAAATTAAACCTTTTCCTTATTTTTTTATACCGATGAAAAACATACTACAAATATGACTTTGATGACTTTTATTATAAAATATGTTGCACTAATAAATAATATATGAACATATTCATTGAAAAAATAATAATTTTATGCTGAAAAGTGTATATAATCTCACGTAAAATAATATAATCCTAAAAGTCTTTATAATATAATTTTAATAAGTTAGATAACAACAACTTGATCCAATTTATGAATGGCGGCCTTGTCACAACATTCAACCTAATGACTCGGATTTTTTATACAATCCAAATATCTAATTGGTCTTGGACCGGTTACTTCTTATGAAATTCAATTACCTACTTATGAAAATGTATTTACTTGATCTTGAAATATTAATGGCCTTCTTTTTAATTAATATGTTTATGAATCGCTATAGGCGATTGCTATGGCCCAATATTCCTAATAAGGTAGTTCATAATTGCTTTGCTATTCAGTATTGCCAAAGTTAGCCATAGGCTATAAAAAATAAATGTTTATTTGCCGTTGACAACATTCTATCGTCTCTTTACACTACCGTTTGAAACAACCTTGATACAAATAAAATATATCAGATAAAAAAGTAACGTTCTACATTTAGATTGAAGGCAAAACTAAATACCTATCTACATAGGCAATATTTTTTTAAGCATACTGTTATTATTTTTGCATATCAAATAAAACACAGATAAAAAATAAACAAAATGCTTAGCAGCTTCCACATTTGAAATTCGAACTAGCAAACCACAAAGTTCACTAAAGAGTATTTATGTCATTCTGGCATTATTTTTATCTTTTTATTTACGTCGTATTTTATTTTTACACTCACTTTGTCAAAGAAGATATTTATTTACAAAAAAATGTTATGAAACTCCCGCCAACTGCTACTGTCGTCAATGCGATCGTAAATGTTTTCAAAACTCTGTGTTTAAGTTCAGAAGTAACAACATCCTTTCATTGATAGACATACTTCATTGATGGGATTGAAAAGTAAAAATACTCTATGGATCTTTGTATAAGTGACTATAGTCTCCATATATTTTTATTAATTTGGTTAGCGTTTTCATTAGTTTTATTGATTTCCTACACTCATATTTTAACAATTCTCCTTGAAATAACTATAAACAATAATGTCCAAACAATTCCAGAGGTTGTTCACCTTCGCGAATATTGTTTTGTTTTTAATCGACAATAGAATGGCGGCCACACGTAAAAATAAATTAAATCAAATCTAATATTCTTCCGGCAATTTTTGTTACGTTTATTTTTTCATTAAGATTGGCAAAGGAAACTAGTTTTTGTTACATTTCGATATGTTTTTTGCGATCGTCAGCTGTGGTCGGTAACGGTCTTTTCAAAATGAGTTTGGTATCTCCCCTTTAGATTGCTTATGGGTCTGAAATTTTAATCAAAATTGACTTTATCTTTACAGTTAGTTTTAAGAAAGATAGGTATTCGCCGTTTCTATCTTATTATGAAAATCTTCTGAAGTTTGCTTCCTTGTGAAAATTGAAAAGTTTTATTGATTTTTTTAACTATTATATGAATTGTTACCGAAATATGTATTTAAACATTTTTAAATCCTTATACATACATAGGTATAATAAAAACTAAAATAAAATTTTGCCAGAAGGTAAATCTCAACAAAATACTTATTAGATTTCAGTCTCACTCAAATGCCTTCGTAATCTAAGCAAATAAAGTTTGTCCGCCATTGTCCTCGGGCGTGGCGACAAGCCGCGAATTTGTATGCGATGCTGACGTAATAGTCTATGATGCCCACACTACTAAGTTGGCCACCAACTTTGAAACTAATTGGTAAAACGGTAATTGCATGGGCCAACGTTGGCCCAAAATGTTTTAATGTATCGAGTCAGATGTGTTCAGAACCTGAGATAATATTAGACGGCAAAATAAAATGGCTATCTATATCGTATAGCTATTTATATCCGGATCTCTAGTATAATCATTCCGGTATAGCACCGGACACCATCCTTTCTTAAAAAAGTGTTACAATTCCGTCGCCTTAGTTTCTAATATGCATTTGCGACCAGCTGGGGCCAACAGCGAAACTTTCTGACCTCAGATCCTGTTTGATCATTAACATAAGTATTTTGTTTCGACTACGCAATTCTAGCGATCACTAAATCACTTAGCTATTCAACGTTCATACAATCACTATCTAAGATCGGAACAGGTTCATCGTCACTGATACTCGGTTTTTTGCCATTCGTATTGTTTGACAGCTGTCATCTGCAAGTTAAATGAGCTCGTAGTGATATAGATCTGGTCTGGCCTAAGAAGGATGAACGAACGTTCGAGGCCGTCCGCGTCTGTTCAGATTAAAAACGTTGCAAAATAAAATTCTTTGTACGAAATTCTCACAGATCAAAACAAGTCTTATACTTAAATAAAACAAAATCTGCGATAGTCACATTGATCAACTAAGGCTTCAGAAATGACTTCATTTGTTTCCAATTTCAAACCGCAAAGGACTTCTGCCATCATTAGCAACACAAGCAAAACCGGTATTGAGACCTGACGTATATTTAAGGGGTATTTCCTAAAACTGAACTATGTTCAACCTTGCGCATCTCCGACTGTGCTTAACATTGTCACACATTAAAACATGACATCACTAATGACTGCCGGCTGAGGCCAATCATTATCAATGGGACCGCGAACCAGCCAGATGCGAACCACCCGTGTCATGTCATTGTCCCACTTTTATTTAATGTCATTCACTCAAATTAGATCATCAACGTTTTTATCGCGTGTCGAGGTAGCTACTGATAAAACTGCATAGGCAAGTTTATCAGGTATTAGTGCGATAGGTTCAATAAAGTAGGAAGTTTCAATATCCGCAAATATTATTGAGGTTCCGATAAATCTCTAGCTCATTGCTGTGATTAATAACTTGGTAACCTGATTTAAGAAAACAATGAAAAAGTGATGTGACGTCAATATGAAACTCGAAATTCACGTTACTTTTGAAAACACTATTTGGCAATAAGTTTATTGACAGTCTCTATTCATCAAAGTATGAGAATCAGAATCTAAAATTACGAAGTGACGACCTTTCAATCGCAGGTCAATGCCGCAGCCGCTGTCTGCTATTGTCAATTAAACTCACATGTAACCCCAACTAATTATGAATAGACACACAACAAAGGCGTAGATAATAACAAGGAAAGGACTTATGAATACAACAAACAGTTGACAGTTACCACATTCTGAAAATTGGGTACGCGTTGCTAATTTCTAAAGACGTCGACGACAGTAACGGCGGAACTTGGCAATGCCAATTTTAAGTATAAAGCAATTGTTTTTAGTTCAAGACCGTCTCAATTCATTACTTCTAGCTTCTTTGGCCATATTGTGTCTATTGTTGTGTCTACCGGCTATAATTCAAAATGTTCCATTTTATTAGCCTTCTTATTTAAAGCTAGTTACTTTGTTTTTATGACAGTGTGTGGTCTTTAAGTGCTGCTAAATTGATTCGCTTTACAATAAATAATGAATGATGCTCCTGAAGTTCAACCATGCCATCAATTCAAATCTCGATTCACTGAAATTCATTTATTACAATCACATTATGCTGTTTAACCTAACCTACTTCTTTAATTCGAGTTTATCATTGCTTATTATTTTGACAATTGCTATTACTCATGTCCTGGGCGCTGGCCTACTTCATGCAAATTATAATGATTGTCCAAATTTGACTGTAAATGGTCACAGCCCACATGTCCAGCCTTCGTTCACGTCAGCGTAGGATGATTAACTTGGTTACCAGGTTCTCATTTAAAGCAATGCCTTCCTTATTTCAAAATATAAAATCAAATTGCTTTAGATTTTGTTTTATTTCTGTTTTCAAATTGCGTTGGTAAAACTTTGTAATTAGGTTTTTCATATGAATTCTTTTTGTGGGACGATTTTAATTAACTTTAAGTTTTTGCGGGATAACGTCATCGACCATTTTGTTTAGATACGTTATTCAATTTTGATTTTTGAATAAATAACTGGTTGTGGTGTGTACGTCTATGTTTAATTAGATCACTGTAAAAAGAAGGTAATTTTATCAAAGATAACAAGTTGTGTGAAGGTACTCTTCTATTATGCTCAATCACTGAACGGATACGAGAATAAACCTGTAAAACTTGCATAAAAGAAATTCAACGATACCAATAAATGATGTTCATAACATTTACAAGCGTTACTTGAATAATAAAAACGCAGTAATTGAATTTAATGGAAAAACGAACCAATTATTATGCTAATCAGCCAGTATGAAGCAAAGAGAGCATAAACACTAGCCTCTACAGGATACCACAAATTATCGATAATTATAAACTATCGTTGACTACACTAACCTACACCTACGGACAAAAATAAGGGAACATTTTTATTAAATACAATCAGAAACCTGATCTACATCTACAAGCAAGAAGGACTAATTTTGCAACGTAAAATAACTCGATTCCTCTATAAGTTCCAAGAAATTGTTATTAATCGATGTTACAACCCTATCCGTCAAGATTAAATCTGCGAACAAGCCGTAAAATATTCGCGCTGAAGACAATCTTTGAATCAATATTGATAAATGCAGAATAAATGGGTTAAACGTACCGTCAAAACATGGATGATTTATTGTCGAGTTCATAGATAGCGGACAGTTTCTCAGTGCAAACGGACGAGGTGACATACAAACAGACAAGCACTTTCACGTGGGAGCGGGGGCTGCGCATACACATTGTCTCCGCCGCCATTGTTCCGATACACGATAATGAAAACAACGCATTACTTTCCTTGGTTTTGCTTGGGAAACTTCGAGATGAGCATTTGGTAGCAAAAAATCAGTTGGAAAGTGCTAACTGGTTAGATTTGCTGAACAGCAAAGAATGACAGACTGACAGTGTTAAACTGTTCGAAGAATTTATCGCTTTTTGTAATAGCATTATGGAATTAATCGGTCTAAGTATTACCTATCTCGATTAAAAGAAAGCTTGAACTAAGAAGCAAATTATTTACATCAAACAATAAAGTGAAAACATCGATTGACGTATTATCTTTGACATAACCAAAGACTAACCGTCATTGGATTTGACAGTTTATTTTTCATTTTCATCCTATTTGAATTTAGTATACAAAAAGGTTTCCAGCCAGTACTTCCATTACCAACAATACCTTCTCACGACTACGCAAAGAGTTTTTGTAAGCTGTCATCTCCTTCAGGAAGCTAAGGGTGAGAGTCGTCACGCCACGCTGGTTCTTCCAAGCGTGGGAAGCCATAGCTAGTGCTACCCGGCGTTGTTTACATATTTCTGCCTTTTAATTGGCGGGTACCACTGCATGTGGTTTTAAAATCCTCTTGATAGACGAGCTGTGACTATAGTGTGGGAATCTATTGTATTTACTCCGTAGCGTCTAAAGTAAGGAAATAAAGTGTTAGAAATGTGATGGCGTTGTAAGTAATCCTAATAGAAACGTCTGTTTTAGGTTAGTCATGCTAGAAAGTGACTAGATGTTTTCACTTAGCTCGTTGCGTGTTTACAGTTTAACTTTAAGACCAATTAATGTGATTGTTTTGATCGTTTTTGCTAACGTTCAGAAAATTATAAGAAGAGTCAATAATAAAGTCCAATGTTTATGACGTGAGGATAATTATTTATCGAAAGCATATTTTCATAGTTTTATTACAGAAGATAATACAGATATGCTAAGGACGAAAAAAAAAAAAGTTTGCGTATGTTGGTACCTACACTTGAACTTATGAATATAAAGTTATTCACAAATCCCCAGTTATCATAAAGTTCTCATATAAAATGCAGATATTACGACGCTTCGGTTTATGTGTTAATTACAGGTTTAGTTTATCAACACGGCTTAATAGTTTTTATTGCATATCGCGAGCGTTTAATAAGGCAACGTTTTTATTTCACCGATTAGCAATATCGCGCGCAATGAGGCCCGATAGTGTACGATGTGATTTCAATATAGCTTCATAGATATTTAATTACTGATTTTATCTAAGATAGATGACTAACGGAAACGTTTAGATGCGATGTTACAAGTTTTTGCATCGAATACAACAGCTAATAGAACCACACTTCTTAGAAAGTACGCCCATACTTATTATATAATCACATGAAAATTATATTCCAGACTGTCACATCCGTTGCCTAGCAACCGACGCGTTGGTATGCTCGCATGCTCCCGCGCCGCGGCACGCAACTAAATGTCGACGTGCATCATACTTTTTATAATAATATGCGGTGACTATTCAAGAATATCAGTGTATGCGTGGAATACTAAATGCATGTAAAAAGATAAGCTTAAAGACAGCAGTAAGTAGGCCTTGACAAGAAATCAAGAGCGATGTTTATCAAAAGTTACTGTTTGAGAAGTCGGACGTACCGCAATGCGAATACTTACTTACTTAGATGCTCTATATAACTACAGTGTAGTGCCCTATCATTTAGTTAATTACACAAATTCCCGCGTATCATTCAACTTAAGATTTTTCTCCAATTACCAAGCCACTTAAAAAAACACCCACCCACTGGCCGGCATTGCCCCACCAGATGTTCGCAGAAGCGTAGCCTCTGGCATCGAGAGAGCCAAACTCGAAACAGACCAACGACACCCCATGCACAATTACACCCCTGTGCCACAACGGCTTAAAAGCCGCAGGGGTTTCTACAAAACCGTTGCTCCTGTCGATGGTGAGGCCTCTCGTGCCAGACGGGATCTTTGGCAATCGAGGAGTTTACTGCCCTCCCCGTTTGTCCCGCTCTTAGAAAGTCTCCCTCCTGGACACGATCTCCCGAGAAGAGCCTGGCAGTCTCTAAACAGACTCCGAACACGGGTAGGCCGGAGCAAAGATAACCGATCCAGGTGGGGTTTCGCGGGCGGGGCGAACCTTGGGTGCGAGTGCGGGGCTGCCGTGCAGACGATGTCCCACCTAATCGCATGTCCACTGTGCCCTGAAACCTGCTCGCGGGAGGACTTAATGAGCGCATCCGGCCGTGCTCTCGCTGTGGCGGAATATTGGGCTGACATAGTGTAGTCTCATATGACATGTCATCGACTCGAAAGAAGAAGAACTTAAAAAAAAACCTCTTTATAACGCAGTGATCTAGGTAGGCCATCGGATCCTTAATCCGATTGTCATCTCAATAAAAAGTGGATCATTCGAATCGGTAAGCGAAATCGAGTCCGCGATCCGTAATCGATTCTTGTCAGGTAGTGTTCATGTACTTAACATACTATCCCCGATTGTCGTGTGGGCGAATTTATTTGGCCGCATTTGTAACGGTACATCCTTATTTTATAGCGCCTTTTTTGTTTGTTTCTTTATTTTGAACGCGAGTGTATCTATTGTGACCGTGGTATACTTATTTTGATCGATAGCGTACAGTTTTGCTCATGTAATTCATTTTTTGTGAGGATTTGAAAGTCAGATAGGTTTCTTAAGAATTCTGCATATTTTGACAGCATTAAATCTCTCTCAATATGAAGTTTTTAGCTCACGATACAGAAGCTTACTCCATTCACCTTTGGCTTCAATCCTGAATTAATAAATATATATGCGAAAGTAACTCTGTCAATACGTCAAAACTATTGAACCGAATTCAATATAAAGTGGTACACAGAGAGTGGCACCGTGCATCGGACAGCTCGTTAATGTGACTCCTGCATCTGATCTCTCTCCTGTGGTGTCAGATTACTGTCCCATATACGAGAGGGAAGGAATGGGGACCGCATCTGTGTCTGTGCAAACGCTTGTGCACTACTTATAATATGTTCTGCACAGTTGTTCAATCTTCTTGTAGGAGGATATCACACAGATAGTCCAAAGCTTGAGCCAGACACTGAACAATTTATGCCTGCTAACTATATTGTCAATTCAATTACTTAGACTATACTATGTCATACAGGCATGAAGGGAATGTCTGTAGGTACAAATAGTAGCTACCATTTTATGACTGCATGACATAATACATAGATATAGTCTAGCACAAAGATATACAAGTAATTACTTAATATTCATTGACAGTACACATTGGAATGTTTCCTCGTTATTTAAATGGTAATAAATCCTCTCAGTTAGCAGGCTCGTGTCTCAAGCATCTGAACAGTGGTGTTGCTTCCTATATCATTAGTAATTCACGAATTATATTTATTTATACAAGTTTGAGATTCGCAATTGTGGGGCTTTGTTTATTAATTGAAAATCATCTTATTTTATTTTTATTTTTTAAAAGAATAATATTATTATTTACTTAATATATTTTGTATATACCATTGTTTTTTTATGTAGCACGCCTCTTGAAATTGTTCTGAAGCAATAACTCTGCTTAATTCCTGTAATAAAGTGAAACGGTTTTTTCACCCGAAACTTTTTGATCAGTGTTGTACCTGTGTAAGAAGGACACACCTAATCTACTGTAAAAATAAGAAAATCTATTAATAAAGTGTATTTTCCACAACAAGAGTACTAAAGATCTATGTACGTAAATGCGCAAAAAGATAAAATATTCCGTTAACCAGATCTGTTACTACATAGATTATTTCTATATTTAAATCCGACATCAATGTACTTTATCTTCCTTTTATCTGATTGTTCTGCGCAGAAAAATAATAAAATATAGTTCGACACCATCGCAGTTTCGAAAGAAATTTTGTGACAAACGGTCGTGCAGTTTTTTAAAAACAGCGATTTTAATGGGCAACCAACATGCAGCTGATCAATGCATATCTTCTTCTATTAAGTGAGTCATTTATTTATCATTATTAGGTTAGATTATTATCATTTATCTATTAAGGTTACCCAGTTTACAGAGCTTAGTACCACCGGAGGAACCCGATCTCTGAGTTCAGAGGGAGTCAACTGTCTTTGATTATATTATCTTTGTCAATATAAAGTAAATCGGGATCCTCCGGGACGGGAATTTCAGGGATCGGGAACCTCCGGTATTTACCCGTTTACGGGGGGTTTTCTTACGTATTGTAAAAGGCGTGGCTTTTGTAGTTTTCCATTGTCAGATTACACGATATCTTAAGATGTTTGGCTGATATGTAAATTGTGAAAATGTACTGAATTTGGATATTATGGTGATGTAACTGTGTGATGTTCTTGGCCATGCTTGAGTAATATTTTTAGTTACTAAGCTGAATATTTTTATTTTTCAAATTTTTGCTTTAATTAATTTGTTTTTTACAACACGATACAATAAATTATAATTATATTATTTAATAAGCCTTCTTCTGGTTTAGTCGGCTATAATATTAGGTAATCATAGAAACAAAGAATTTAAATTCGATTAAAATAAATCTAACGCAATTATTCGTTAACCTAATGTGTACTAAAGTACAACTTAGAAGATATACTTTTTTATTTATTAGAACTTAATTCTCTTTATTTGGCCAATTATACAAAAACATATTTATTGCCGATAATTATGTGATTTCAATAGAAATGTACCTATCTATTTATCAGTCCACAAAACAATTATTTTCTTACACACTGGGTATTACATAACTTATCAATGTTAATTGCAAACATTGAATTTGAATATTTACACAGGTTGCCCATTACTCACTAATCGAGTAGCAACGAACTTAATAATATTTGCTAAGCAACTGATTAAACCTTTCTTATGAAAAAATACCTTTACACATAAAAGAATTCCAGAACCGAGCCGATTGTTTTTAAATCCAAGGTATTAAAAACAAGGTAATTAGTAAATTAATCTGTCGAATACCTTTATATCCCAAAAAAACAATAAGCCTACAGTCCTAATTATTATTGTTATTTACATAGACAACAACTAATGTCTCTTAATCTCAGTTGTTTGCGCGCATACAATCTCTAAATACTTTAACCTCATTAGTGATTGAGAGCCCTTTTGTGTGTTATCTATGGTCACCAAGGCTTCTTATTTTGAATTTCCAGTCATTTGGGTTAGTCGGATTCCTGTCTTAGTAGTGAGTGCATTGTGGTGCAGTGTTGGAGATTATATTCTTGGATTGTTTTGGGATTTAAAAATGGTTGTGTTGCTAGGATTTAAGCGAAGGATTTTGTACGATTTCGGTGGTCGTGGTGAGTGAGTTTTTTTTAGTAGCTAATCAATCTATTATTATTATTGGACTCAGCTAGATCTCCTAGGAGCATTTGCGGAGGGTTCAATGACCTTTACAAGCAAACTAATCCTATTTTTTTTTCTATGAAAAATGTACATACATAACGGTATTAACTTTTTTATGTTTGTTATCGCTAATTTCAAAAATATTGTATCTAAATATTAGGACAAATTCCTCATCATTACCTAAAAATAAACCTCATCCATTATTAACTAAAGATTCATAACCACCCACACATAACAACAATAATATGAACACTCATCAATGGGCCAAAACACAATGTTTGACGTTATTACCGGTCGTAAATAGCGAGTGACGCGGGTGAATCCGCGGGATAAATATAGCTTGTCTAGACTGCAGTGCGTTGACACAAATAGTTTGGACGCCCGTGACTAACTAGAGGTCGTATGCAATGGATTAAACTATCGAAAGAGAAATGTAAAAAAACTGACTGAAAAACATATTTTCAAAAGATTTTTTTAATAGGCACTGCGTAAATATTTCCCAAATACCTATAGGCCCAGCCCTTGTTTGTAATTGTATCATTAGTTACATCAGCACTTGACCGACGAATTTTAAAATAAGGCCTGTTCAAATACTAATTTTCATTCATCAACATCAATATCCCTAAGTAGATAATAAATTGTCATAATTTTTCAATCGTCACCTGAAGTTAAATAAGAAATATTCAAAGTCAATGATGGGTAACGATGATTTTCTACAACGATCGATTGAAACCTAATTGATCAATCAATCTATTGATGGATTGATCATTAAGCGGTCTATCATTCAGATTGCTGAGTTTTCAATCAGCTACATGATAATTTGATTCCATTCATTTGTGTTTTTGTAAGCAATAGAAACTTAATAGTAGTTTATGGTCGATAAAATAGATACACATCCGAGAAAATAGAGGTAATGAAAGAAGTTTCTTTTTCAAAATCTTCACTCCAAAACTTCAGTTCTAAACCATTCACCGAACGGAAATAATCCCGTTTCGATTCCATCTAAAAATACATGACCATAATAATTCGGGATCGTCGGCGCACACGCAGTTTGCCGCGTCGCGACGCTCGACGACGACGTCGCGTCGACGTAACGTGGTGTAATTTCTTCTACGTCACGTCACTTTTGACAGTTATGATTTTGACATCTGTCAGATTAGGCGCGAAATCGTGAGAGATTAGGTGTTCGCGTGACACGGTAGATTCTGATGCTCGGTACCGTTAGATCAATATTTAGATTGAGAGTTTAATTTATTTTAATTACTTTAAAATATGTAATTAATATTCAAAAATATTTAAATTATATAGAATAACGTATTTATTTATACAATTAGCATTCGTTTCAAAAAAATATATCTTAAAACGGTTTAATCTTGAAATGGATGCCTCAGTTGCAGTTAGGCTAAGGAATGCGGCCGGTGTACAATAAATCTAAAGGAAAGTCATGCGCTTTGCCAACAACATTGCGAACAAAAAGATATTTCCAATATCTTTCCTCTTTACAAAAGACAGACAAAACATTTTATCATTTAAAGCCTTGTCTCTCGATAAAACTTGCATAATTAGTGATTCACCAAAATATCTTTATTGTTTTTATTTGTTTATCTTAATACGTTAAATATTTCCTACTTATGACTATCTATGTACTTACTATCTCTATCCATTTATTACATGAAATGTGTCAGTACTGTATTTTTAACCGAAGATATCTGCTCGGTACAATAAAATGCGTAATAATTCAATGAAATTTATTATAATTCCACAAAAAACTTATGAGTAATTATTTTACTGCGCTTTATATTTTTACTGTTATTTTAATTTCTTAATTAATGAATGTTTTATTTAATTTATGAGATATACTTTTTAATTTCTTATAAATCTAATAAAGAGCATTCATAAAATACGCATCATGGTGCATGGAGATCAAAAACTAACGATGCGATCGAATTTCTATAAAAAAAATACGTTAATGGTAATTTCTCTCTTCCGTTAATGGTAATTATTAATTAAAACGGCCTATAAACTCAAGGTCAAAACCGAAACACACCCTAAACTAGTACATACGTTATCAATACGGATGTCCAAGTCACGTCTTCACTTCTAAAAAAACAAGAAAAAACACTTCAGTCAACTGATAAGGTATGACTGTAAAAAAATATATTACGCAAACCGATCATTACTTTCATGATATCCATTCATGAAGTCATAATGACTCATTCTAATCATTCACTCTAGACATACAGTCGATACCTGAACGTAAGATCGAGTCACCCGTGACGTATGTACACCCACTCACGCAAGTCGTCACGCAAAAATCTTGCACTATCTCTGTTTTGGCAGGCGTTATTGTGTGGTAGTGTGTACAGGAACTGCAGTTCATTCAGTGTTGGCCCAAATTCGTTGTAATTAGAAATAATTTGTTTAATTGTTGTTGAGTGTTTAGTTTAGTTCTGTTTTGTCATTTGTGTTGTGATCCATGTGTGTTATGGGCGCATTATGTCGGTTTCAAGCCAAATATGTGATAGGTGAGTGCTTTCAATAATTTTCATCGATAAAATAGACGTTGTCCTGTAGTGTTTGAGTTCATCCATTACAAACAAACAAAATTTCCTCTTTGTAATATTAGTGTAGATGAAACTATATTACCCTTATAATGTAGACATATTCCTTTATTTATATCCTAAATGAGATAATATTTGTATTTGTATTTTTATGGCATTTAATTACTTAGTACCAAAAAGTTACTATTGGCTATGGCTGTTTTTTTACTTTGACAGTAAACTTCACTGTGTGGTCCATTCACCCTAGCAGTTAAATTAAACCGTTTATAATAAAAGGTTAAACTGTAAACAAACTGTGTGTGGTTCAGTTTAGTTCAGTTTGTAATTAAATTGTTAATGAATTAGACTGTTTGTTGTTTTTATATTCTTAGAAAATTCCGATAATTTACTTTGTTGATGATGATTATTTTTGAGATCAAAAGTAATGAGAAATTCGTGGAAGGAAATACTTATAGGTCTTTCATTTAGTTATAATGTGTTTATAAATTAAAACTAATGATGTTGGGCGCCAGAAGGCAAATGCCGCAAATATGTTTTAATCTAAGTAATGTGTTTAGAGGGCAAATTAAATATTAACAATTACACATTATATTATCTTGTTACGAAAGAAGACAAATAAATCATTAACTAATAAGTCATTTGTTATTTTATATTTCGAACTCAAAAACTTTAACCTTTTTTTCTCACTACCTAAACAGAAATAAACAAAACTTACCAAAAAACTCAAACACGTGAACATTAAGCGTGCATTTACCTATAAGTAGCCAAATTGAGAGAGTAATAAACAAATAACATCCTGTGTACAGCTGCTGAAATTAACCACACGCTGTATTCACTGAGAGACCTTGCTATTTGTGTTTGTAGTAGGATAGATTTTGACAGGTCATTGATTACTGTATTATCTTTCTTTATTAGTATGAATTAGCACTGCGATAAGGTAATTAGGCCGTAAATTTTTCAAAGTAAAAATATGGCCAATTCAGATGAAATTCACAGTTGAATATGGCCGGTTTCTGAGCACATTAGTCCATAGTTTAGCATCCCTTAATATAAATAGATAAACTGCCGACAGAATCACTCGGAATCCGGCCATTGATAATTTTCCGGTAAAATGCATTTTTTTCGGATCTATTCTAGTGATAAACATAAATAAAAAAACTACATGTAATGTTTAACGATAACATTCAGTCGACCGATTCAAAATAATACACCCCTTCTACCACTTAAGTAAACAAGCAATAAAAACGAAGATACTCCACAGATGAGTAAGCCTGCACTTAATTTACGTAAACACACACATTGCTACTATTTTAGGGCGCAAGTTACACTCAATAAATCTTTCAGGAGTTAGCTGTTCAAACAAGTTGCAGATCTGGTCTGCGTACTCTTTGGACATGTTTAAGGGGATTGCTTTAATGATATTTAACAGTAGTTACCGTTTTAATTAAGTTAAACGTTTAAGTATTGAATTGGCATTTATTTTAGAATGACTACAAACATTTCAAAAGAAAGCTCTAAGGACTTTGGCATTGCTAGATAGATACGTCGATAAAACCTTATAATATAAAATGTATTAAAAAAGTCGCTTGTAAGATCTCAAGATAAATGGGGTTGCAATTGAAAGTAGTTCTCTACTTATGTATAACTGTACTTAAAATAAACCTACTCTTCCAAAATAAAAAAATAATGTGCAATAAAATGACAGACACATAATTTGCAGATTTCAGAAACTCAATATCCAATCTGAGTTTTTGCTTCAAATTGATTCCACCACATTTTCACTGGCTATTTAAAAGCACTTGCTTTATTCAATACATCAACTGCAACAAAATGATACAAAAAGCTCAGCCGCCGTGGCGCTAACCTCTGACTCAGACACGCTATATTTAGGCTCAGACCGCAAATATGAGCATAACAAGCATCCTGTTCTGAGCATCGGTTAACTTGTTACTTGAGTTGAGTATAAACAATGACAATAATGCATTTCGGAAGTATCTCATTGGGGTTAAATATTAAGCTTTTCCTGTTTGCGGGTGAAACTAATTATTTTTGTTGGAAAATGTGCAATTTACAGTAATTATGTCAATATAATTAGCGCTGTAACATAATATTAATAATCATAAGATTAATAACCTCGTATATTATAAATTATAACTGTCCATAAATTATCTGCGTTTTTGCTTGTTCTACAGAAGGATTTTTTATTAAAATTGTGACGAAGAACTGCGTAATTTATTGATCAAATATAGACCAACTAAGATGCCATGCTGTCTATATCAATACAATTTACGATATAATTTATTACTCATTCATCAACTTCGATTATCACGATCTTAGTTTTTCTCAGCACTTTTTCAACTGCGCTATGAATTTCCTTATTTCCAATAATAGGAGTTTTAATATCTATTCTTCTTTAATCAAATCGTGCATCGACAATAATGTAGCAGCTTCCTCGTATAGTCTATAATGTTTATGGTGTTACAATAAGTCCGTAAGTAGGAACGTGCGTGCTTATAAGTTCTTTGGCCTTGCGTTTTTTTTTTCATGTGGCAACCTTGTGTTTTGGTACAGTCTTCTATACAAAGGTTTTGGCCTGAAATTTTAAAAACAAAGGGAATGATCGAATGTACCTATGCACGGTTATCTAACATCATTTGGATTTGGCTTACGGAAACCGATTGATTTTTTAAATCCTACTCAAGTATTTCCATTACGTATTTTTTATAATTTTTGATAATGGGATTCTAAGCACGTAAAATTACACTTGAATGTATAAAAATGTACATTGGTATCGAGTTAATGGATCATGATTTTAGTGTAGGTAGAGAGAACAAAAAAAATTGCGGAAGATTTTTGGAGTGAACAAAAACTTATGAGTTGATTGTAAATTGTATCTGACTCAGCAATAAGTAGGTATAATACATTATAAATTTTTGGATCAACAAAAAAGCTTGTTAAAATATAATTTACATGTTCCCAGAACAAGATTATTCACAAAATTGTAAACTCACTCGAGAGACTTAAATTTTACTAACGATTCCTACAAAAAAACAATTTTACAGAACCACTCATATAGTAGTTTCCAAATTGTTTAAAACGAATTAATCGTCCTCTATTAAAGAATTCAGCAAAAAATCCCTTCTAAAACAAAACTACATATGTACCTAAGTTACACCGAATGGGTTGCTAACCTATTCAAGGTTGCTTATGTATCAATATTTTATTACATCACACTATGTAGGTATTACACATAATATGTAGCACGGTTTATAAATCAGCCATTTTGTTACAACACTGCAGAGCAATGGCCCCTTCTCATACTGAGAAGGAAAGGCGTTTATCACCAATGCTTGCTCAATACGAATTTCCGACATTAGATTTTCTTTTATAGGTCCAGCTTTTATTTTGTCAATACTGTCCCTGAAACTCTTAAGTTCGCACTATAATATTTAATAACATCTAACTCGTTTGTCCCAACAGAAGGCGAACTGGAAACCGAATGGCTTCAAGCGGCAGGCCTCGGGTCCCTGGCGGCTCCGTTCCAAGCAGGTCTGGAGGTCACAGAGGCCCAGCTGGGTGAAGCAGTCAGACCTTTGCCCAGGGAACAGGCGGCTGCAGTGCGCAGGCGTGTTAGAAGACTAAACAGAACTGTGAGGAGGAAGCGAGCCGCTTCCCGAGCGAGGAAACCAGACATCAGAGATGTGTTTAGGGATTTGGAGGTGAGTGACGTCTTAAATTCTTTAATAGACTATGGTTTGTCGAAGAGAATATTAACGACATGTTGGTACTGTTCAACCATGTCAAGATAGAGATAATTTGTTAACTATTGCCATATGTAGTTCTCAGTTCCGAAGCCTATTTGCTGCGATAAGTAGTTATTGCCAAATTCGTTTTTTATGAGGGAAAAGGCTTTCAAGGAGATGATGATATGTTTTATGAGGTTGAGATGTAGGCTATTTCAGAAATGTGTGAAACTTTGCAAAAATTCCTCAATGCTGCATTCGTTCTTATTTTCAAAATGACGACAAATCGTTTTGAGAAATAATGACATGGTACGTGACTGTTTGTATTTTCTAAACTTGGAAAAATCTTACTCAAGAATGAAAATATTTTACCAGTAATTGAGAATTGCATAATTGTCACTTGCTGGACGGATGACAATTAGTTTGGGGAATGTGAAATGTTCAGATAAAACCGTGTTTCTCAGAATCCAGAAAAATATATTCTGACCTATTTACTTTTGTCACAGTGACTACAAAAGTAAAGTACAAATATTGATATTCTATGTATTTAGGTGGATGATGAATAATTTGTGCTTACATTCAATTACCACTACCAATGCGCGTGCGTCTTTAGTTCATCCTTAGATTAATAGATGGCAGAACTTGTCCATAATTCATTCAGTATGAGTAGTTATGTTAATAATGATTCATTCAATCGAAACGTTTGCATGTATGAAAATGTTGAATTGCTTTGGTTAGAGGATAATCGAATTCCAAATCTAGGTACTTGTAAAATGTATTGAATCTTAAATATAGACTGAGACAAAAAAAATACAAATACTAATTATTTTGCCCTTAAAATACATTCTAAACAAGCGGGAAGTCGGATGCTATACATATTCCAATACTTATCGATAAACAAATTGCATTAGCTAAGTCGGTCAATGATTCACCTGCACAAGTAGATAATTTTATCGTAAAAAAACCAAAGAACTTCTGTGAATGTCAGTGAATCATACATCGAAGATTGTACTGACCAGTACAAAGAACTTCCGTCGATACGTACCAAGAATTGTATTGTTAACTACATGCACTTATCACGCAAACTGATTCTTTGACTATGAATCTGTATCTTATATTATTGACTACTAGCTGTTCCCCGTGGTTCCAACTACTTCTGGTAGTTGGACCTGCCTAAAACGATAAATATGTCGTTTCTCAGGTTCTAGATTATCTACACAGTAAACGTCATTAAAATCAGTTCAGTATTATTGTCGTGAAAGCCCGACAGACAGTTACGAACTTTTTAATGATTCACTTAGCAATGCTATAAATATAATCCTTTCCCATAATTTAATCTGGATCAGAAAGAGCGCGTTTCTCACCGACATTACAACTTAAATCATTACCATTATCATTGCCTTCTTTTCATTCCACAATTGCTATCGTAAATCCCAGATCATCAGCCATCACCGCCATTTCTAATGACCATTCCACTCCACTGAACTCAATGAAAACATCTCGAGAAAACTCCATCTGTACGACGAATGTAAGATTTTCTTCGATACAAAGTGTTGCTATAATTCTTCCAGTACTTTCTACGTCTATATCTATCCGATCACCTGTGTTGCGGTTAGCCGCGGTTGATTGGTTGTCATTATATTTAGTTTCACGTGCACTGGGTTAATCGGTTGAGTAAAAGCGGTTATTGTCTGCTGTCTCTGCTTGTGTATTTGTGACCGCCTTTCTGGTTTTCAAGCTGTCAGTGTTTGCACTTCTTCGTTTACAAATAGGTATCTTTATGGCTGCAGCCGTATTTTAGAAATCGGGCACTAATTCAATCCGTTACTATCTTAATTCTGCCAATAGAACTGATAAGTAAATCACCGGTCATAAACCTACAACTCTAACAGCCGGAACTATTAGATTACAATTCCTAAGCCTCATAAAAATCTATCCGGTCATTCTCCAAGTATTAAACTACGGCGATAAAACAAACGCATTACTTATCCAGCGAAATTTAATCACAAGCAATTATCATCCCACGACATCCCAAAAATGCTTCGTGAAACTTTGCACGCAAAAAAGCGAATTTCGGAATCTCTTGATATTCGCGTTGTCGGATCACGCGTTCTCAATCATGCAATTGTTAATAAGAAGCCATTAGCTCCGTGACGAACGCATTGAAATATGTTTCTAACTACTTCGTACTGCATATTAGGGACAGTCGATAATGGATCGTTAGATAAGTATGCAATTAAGGTTTTCGGGGATAGTTGGTAGTTTGCGTGGCTCGAAGCGTGACGTCGTTTATGTGGGACCATTTGAACTTTTAGTGCTGTTGTAAAAGTGTACACAGTTTGAGATAAGTCAAAAGTGATTAGTGTGTTTTGGATGCAGTGCAATGAAGAAGTGCGTATATTATTTACTTTTACTTAAACCCAAAAAAATGATATTCCATACGCTTGTCAATCTGCCTTGGAAACGACTGACGCAAATTCTATACTCATCAAAAATGAATTCGCGACGGCAACTGAAACATAATTGGCAGCAACAATTTTGATTATTACTGTAATTTCCCGTCACTCAATTTCCTTCGGCAGACAGTGAAAGCATACGTAAGAACGTGTGAAAAATCAAAACACGTCGCTTAATTGCGTCAACAAAACATTGGCTTTATGAAAAAATTGCGTAAAATTAATGTCTAGTAGTACGGTAATTTTAATTACACAAGCAATAGCAGTGTTAAGTAGTGAGTGAGGAGGACGCGTTGCGTTGCGTCCGTTGGTTTCCAAACTGCAGTGTAGTGGAGTCAGTGTGTGTAGCTCAGCACTCAAGCACTCATCATGATCTGTGACACGATGCGCGTCAAGGTGTGCGAGAAAGTGGTCAACTGTAAGGGCCTGGCCCTCGTGCGCTCCTATATCGAGGCTCTGGTAAATATCTGTGATTTGTTCAGTGCGAGTGACCTCGGTGACGTCACTTTGGAAAGTTCAAAAAGGTCGGAAAAGGGTGAGGATTTTTGTGCTATCTTTGATGAGTCAAGTCGCAACAAACTCTTTGAACCTATAAAGACGAAGTGTGGAAGAGATATTGAGCAACAAATTGGTACAGAATGATATATCTAAACAGGCCGTGCAATATTGTTTTGCTAAATCACAACAACATGTTTTTGGAATATTCATCGATCTTATGTGAGACCTACGTGACAGATAATACGAGAGTATGGTACATAGGACCTAAACAAGAATAATCTCGTATCATGTGATTGCGGATTAAAATTCCCGAAGATAAAAATAAGTGTTTGTAGGTAGCTTATTGATAAGATTATACTATTGGATTTGTCTGTTTGCTCCTCTTGTTTATCTTAGTTTTCTTCTTCGTGTTGTTTTAATTCCGCAATCGTTTTAACTTTTGTCTTATTCCAATAGTTCATTGGTTTCAGCTTTATCTACTATTTCTATGTCAGTAGTGTTATTTTCTCCAATATATTCGTTATCTGCTACAGCCCCCACGTTATGTTTATTTAAATTATCGGCAGCGATAACATCAGTCCACTAATGCGTTACTGTTTCGAAATCAGATTCACTATCAAATAGACACGTTAGATTTAGGACATACGATTTAATTTATTTTATCTGTCTACGATAATCTATTTGCGTTGTCTGTCGTAATTCCTTTTAAGTGTCCAATTAAATCGTTTATCGCGATTCTAACATTAAAAGCTTTTCTATTATTTCAAGAATATTATTTTTTAGCATGCAATCGAGATATGTTGTTAATTAATTTGCCGGTACCTAGGTCATGTTGCTATCGCGATTAACATTGATTGGCTGATCTAGTTTTACGCTTTGTTTACCAACAATTGCTGAACTGGGGCGAATGAATGCGATCGTAGACGGTTTGCTATTACCTACTAGATATAAATATACCGCGCTTTTCTTCTGTACCATTGTCGTTTATTAGCGTAGCATCTAGTTTTGGTTTCTTCTCCTATTATACTCCACTTGCTAGCTTTGTCCAATTCAAAGTTAATCATGGGTTTATAATAGATTGATCAACAATCGTGATCAATTCTCTGCCAGATTTACCTTTGTTGCTTACTTTACTTCTTCATCTATTTCCTCTACAAAAACTGTGCGATGTTTTTCCACTGTCATGAATTAGATAGCATCTAAAAAAACACGATATTCAACGCTTATTACAGCGAATTATGCATAGGTATCATTGACCAAAGAATTTGGTTGTGCTCAATCAACTATGCGTGCAGGAAGCGCCTACCGTTTATTGTTTTCTAGTGTTTTTATAATTCTCAAGGTAAATCTACTGCTCACATTATAGCTCGTAAAGATTGTGTGTTTAATTATTAAATAATTGATTTCTTGCTGTTGTTGTATGAGTAGAATCTTTCATGTTTTGTCTTTACTTTATTCGGTTCTTTGCTCTGATTCAGGTGTCAAGGTCTTATTGTTTTTGTCTCTTGTCTCATCTTGTAACAGCTCTAGTTCTTTATCATTGTTATGTCTGCCAGCTTTTTGTGTAGTTTATTCTTTTACTTAGGAAGCTGGTTTTTAAATGTCTATAAATAGCTTGTTAAGCAGGTGGTTGTCCTGGCATTTTGTATTTGTTTATGTAGGTATTTTACTTTAGTTAGTTGGCTTTATAACTTGTTTTGTGCCATTTACCTATCCCCAATTTTTATAGTGTTTTTTCCTCAAAGTTCTTAAAGGAAATTACAGTAATTTCAAGAAATTATAAGTACCTAACCATTTCTTTGCAAATCTTGTTGATAAGTAGACCAATAGTAGCCTTTCCATCGTATATAACTTTAACATTCCTCTATCGTTATTCCCTTCTCACAAGTCCTACAATGGCGCTTATCTTCATATCAGTTGCATATGAATAGTTTCATGGTAAACTGATTTTCATGCGTGTCGCCTATTATATGATATTGTTATTCTAACGCGACGGCGTCTGACGCCACAGTTACTTCCCAGTAAATACATGTTTAGATTTTATGTTTGTTTGTTAATCTGAGTTATTCACCTTTGGTGGTATGAATGAATCATTTTGAGTCAAGTGAGCAAACTTTTTGGTAGAACCTATTTCTTCATACAACAGGGACCTTCTCGATGTGTATGACTTGAATTAAAGTAGAGCAAAGTACCTTACTTTACAAGAAATACACAATTTTTTGCTGTGAAACCCTTTTAATGTAGAGGTCAACTAAAAGAAGCTTTTAAATATTGAACTCAAAGTATAGAGAAAATCTCAAACCATTTTAGAAACCGCTAGCATTTCTCTGAAACAACATAACTTCCGATTCTAAGAAACATGAGGCAAGATTTTCACATTTCTATCTAATATCTAAATAAACTCGCTTCAATCTGTGCGGTGCACTTCCTAATATAGCCATAGGTTTCTTGTGGAGATTTCCTTATCAATATTTATCGGGCCTTTAAGGCGGACCACACACTGTCAGTCACCACGCCCGTAGGTACTGCAGTTTGCATAAAACATGTGGTCATCTACATTGGCAATGCGTGGATTTGTGTATTTGCAGATTCATAAGTGTAAACATTATAAGCTAAAGACTTTGTGTTGCGTGAATGCGCTGATCACAGAAACTTCAAAAACAATCTTTTAGTTTGAGGAAGGTCATAGGCTACTTTTTATTCTGATACGTCAAGAAACGGGATACCGGAACAAGCTGGCAGAAGCAGTACATGATTTAGATTACTACAGTTGTATAGAAGAGTTTGGTTGGAAGCACCTGTCTTCTGCGTTACCATAGGCAAATTTAAAACACAAAAGGACACGTGGTGGCTACAAATGTACCTATGAGGGTAATGGAGGTTCCCAGATTCGTCAACCCATATGGTAACAGGTGTATCAGCCTGTTTCTCAAAGCGGTGTGTAATCCGCCTAAGTTGATTAGACTTTATCTAACCGGTTAAACGCGCGCCGCTGACACACATGTCCATTACTAAGGGGCTGTCCCTTCCGCAGTATCCGCGTATCCGCGGTACTCGTATCCGCAGAGAGAGGTACCTATATCCGCAGCGATGGGTACTTGTATCCACAGCGATGGGTACTTGTATCCGCAATGATGGGTACTTGTATCCGCGGTGACGGGTTGATCTCTAATCAATGGTTAGCTTGGCTGGTTCAACGTGTTGCGATAGTGGCAACATTTTAATTGTCCTCGCAGGAAATGCTGTTGTAACTTCTGTTTAATTGGGTGACCACATTGCACATGGTGTAAGTTCGCAGTAGTGTAATTAGGCAGGAAAGAATAAATAGAAAGGGAAAACGCTCCGTGAAATAGGGTGCATACAATTGTTCAAAAAAGACTGAAAATTAAAGGGTTGATTCACATATTAATTATATAAATGAATCGTAAAATACTTACCTATCATTGATACCGAAAGACGTAGTCCAAAAATAAATAATAAATTCAAACCAAAACATTTATTTATAACCTAACCGTGAAATAGATTTCAGTAAAATGTCAACGAACTAGAGTGACCATTATATAAATTGCGATTACATAACGACACAGTTATCATTAATAAGTTGGAATTACATTGAAATTCTTCTAAAAAGTAGCCAGTCATTAATTTAGGAGCTTTCACTGCGATTGTGTAATATATGGACAAACAGTACACACGTAATAATGAGTTTCTCTTCTTAACTAAACACTTAAAATTTAAGTAGAAGGGACAATGGCGACTTAAGTATGAGAATGCTTATTTTTTTTTAGTTTTTATTTCTTTATATTTGGCGGTTGTGTCATTAAGTGGCATAGTTAAAATAATTTATATAATAATCTGGGAACTGAAAGGCCTACTTTGAATTTGTTGGTTAATGACGGTTTGGGTAATTCGTCAATTCAAGAAGAGTTTTTTGAGATTCTAAGTTTTAAATGACATTTGAAAATTGATTATTTTATTGTAGCTCATTATTAAAAAAAATATCTAGGTACCTATATTGATTTCTGACACTAAATAAAACTACTTTTACGGATTTTATCGTGGTTATATTAATATTATTTAATCTCGACGTGTCGAGTCTGTCCGTGACCTGGATGGATGGATGCAGTATTTTTTTGTTTTGAAAATACTTATTTATTTTCAATTCTTAGTTATTTTCAAAACAAAAAAATATTAATTCAATCGATTAATTCATTTATATAGAAAACAAATTCGCCTCCCTTTGTCTGGAAAAATAAATACCTATTTACCTAGCTGAAGGAGATTCAAACAACCAGGAAAAACATGAACTTTTATAGTGAAAACCCAGACACAAAAACAGACAATCGAACCAATAACCGGCAATCAATAGCCATTGTAATATTACAACCGGTAACATCATAATTGTCGAACAATGCATATTTCACACCGTTCATCTGCGCCGACGCACGGCGGAGAGACGCGAGACAAAACGATGCAAAAACTATGAAAAATTCAAAACTATTAAACTACACAATACATTGTAGGAAATTGCTTTAATTAGTCGAAGATTTTGTGCCCGTTTTTGTTGAGTAAAACTTACTTCCACGCTTAGAATAGTGAAGACAGGTATATCATGAAACTTTGTTTCAATGTAACGATGATACTTCGTTTTTTATGTCGGTAAAGCGAATAAGGAAAATGTTTTATGATGTCTACTTCAATCAATAATATTAGACTTATAAAAAATAGGAAGTAGCTCTGAAGAGGTTGTGATTGAATAGCTGTTTAACTTTAGCACTTGATTCGATAGTGATACCTACTGGTACTTTTTCACTGCATTCATCTCCTAAATCATTACATATCTCCCGAGTCTTTTCCAAAGTATGTGGGCGGCTTCCAGTCTAACCGGATGCAGCTGAGCACCTGTGTTTTACAAGGAGCGACTGCCTCTGACCTCCTCAGCCCAATTACCTTACTGTACTTGTAACATTACATTCTGACTACTCGCAACGACTGCCAAAGATGATCAATGACAGCAGGGACCTACAGTTTAACGTGCCCTCCGAATCACTTCTTTATAACTTCCTTCTATTGAGACCTAATTGGTACTATTAGAAGGAAAATAAAACAATTGCCACACGAAGAGATTCCCACGTCAGATGTTTCACCACGTGCTTTCTACCTGTTTCTAATCGCTACTAGTTAGCGCTGATGACAATGAGCGTTTCCGAAGTGATTAGTGCGCGATGATTACACTTCGATGAAGCTGTGATTATGATCGATCTTCAGTTGTATTGTTGGCGTAAGATTTATTGCTTTGTGATTCATCGAGTTTGCTGATTTGTAGACTACCTTGTTTGTTAATATTTCTTTGAGGGCCGAATACAAACATATTGTAAGAAATGTAAGTATTCAAAATACAGAAGGGTTTCTTAAAACTTGAAAGTTGTCTGTATTCAAAACAAAATAAGATATTAATCATCATGTTTCGGGATCGGTAGACATAGATAGAAGTATTCCGTTCCGGATATCTATTTTGTCGCTGTTTCGTATGGCAATGATCTATCGTTGCCTTAACTAAGATTAGGGACATTTTGAACGAAATTAACGTTTCTATTTTTATACTGCTGCTCATTAATTAACAAGGGAACTCATTCGTACAGTAGCGGCGTAAGGGGGGGGCGGAGGGGGCGGTCCGCCCCGGGTGCCACGTCTAAGGGGGTGCCATCTCGGTCGGCACATATCTGCACGACCAGGATGGCGCGGGCAGAAGGGACAAGTCACTGAGGGTGCCATTCTAATCTGCAAAGCCTAGGTTCACTAAATGCACGATATTCAAACAAAACCACAACAGTACATGCGCGAGACGTCGAGGCAACACTGAGAGGGGTGACACAGTCCGGCTGTCACCCCTCTCTTTCTTGTTTATTTTTGTTCTGTTTCCTGATTACTTAAATTAATTCCTCAAACTTAGAAAAAAACTTCTTCTGCGTTTACTTCTTGAGTCCTCAATCTAACAAAAAGTTAAAGCACCGAAGTAGCAAAAACAACTGACGCTCTACGCTGACGATTTCTAAGTTGTTTAGGAAGTGGAGGACTTTTGTGTACAAAAACTCAAAAAATTTCGCGCTCGCTCCGCTCGCGCCTTTCACATTACGGTGGTTTTTCTAATATCTTTAGGTATTATTGAGTCCCAAAAATCCAAAATTTCGCGCTCGCTACGCTCGCGACTTTTCCACTTTACGCCTGTTTATTTTAAACTCTTTAAGGGACTTTACTGTCGTAAAACTCAAAAATTTCGCGCTCGCTTCGCTCGCGACTTTTCCACTTTACGCCTGTTTATTTTAAACTCTTTAAGGGACTTTACTGTCGTAAAACTCAAAAATTTTGCGCTCGCTTCGCTCGCGACTTTTCCACTTTACACCTGTTTATTTTAAACTCTTTAAGGGACTTTACTGTCGTAAAACTCAAAAATTTCGCGCTCGCTTCGCTTGCGGCTTTTCCAATTTACGCCTGTTTCTTTTAAACTCTTTAAGGGACTTTACTGTTCTAAAATTCAAAAATTTCGCGCTCGCTACGCTCGCGGCTTTTTCACTGGACACTGGTTTTTTAAAAACATGTTTGAGTTATTTTAAGTCTCAAAACTCAAATGACACGGGATCGCTTCGCTAGGGCTTTATAAAATTTGCAGTGATCTGTCTCCGGTTTCTCTATGTTAAACCTAGCAAAAAGCACCATGAATGATTTCTACACGATTTTTAAGTACTTTAATTTACAATTTTAGCCCGTGATTATATTTTGTCGTTTTTTTTTTTCGGGGGGTGCTCAATAGGTAGTACGCCCCGGGTGCCACCCGATGCTACGCCGCCACTGCATTCGTATTAGATTTTGAAAAAATAAACGTATGGCAGAGCTGACTGTTTCGGAGCTCAGAATGCTTCAAATTGTTTTTACACACTTATATTGAAGACCGAAAAGTTACTTTTGAATAGGTTTTTACGTAATGTTTGTTTGTTTGCAGAACTCAAGTGGTAGTGAACCGCGGTCGCGCAGTGCGACTCCCGACTCATTGGATTCTCTGCCGAGCGGCGGCTCCGGCAGCCCGCCTGCCGAGTGGGCAGACGCCGCCACACCGCCGGACTTCGTGTAAGTAGCTCAGCATAGCATACCTTATGTAGGGTAAAGGTCTATACGTCCTTAAAATAGAGTAGGTACGAGATTGATCTTCTAAAAGTTTCCTGTTCTGTTCATTAGGGAAACAAAGATCTTCCGATAATTTGAAATGGTAATGACATAAGTTCAAATTGCTGATATTACAAAAGAATTGAGTTTCTTTAGTGTAGGTACTTAGTTAAAAAAGTTTTATTTCAATGTAAAAGAAACCATCATCCCTTTGTCCATACCTTCGTATCGATTAGTGATCACAACAGATCAGAACACAAGAGTCACCAGAGTTTCGGCAAAGTTGACATCAACTCCATTTTTTGCCAATTCTTTGCCTTTTATGGGGTATTTTTTACCGTGTTCACTAACCGATATCCTTCTTCCACAGCGACAGTTACCCTTCTACCGGCACCCACGCGCCGCTAGCGCGGACACCGTCGGCGCCGGCGGCGGGGCGGCGCGTGCGCCTGTCGCCGCCCGCCGAGCCGCACTCGCCGCCGCTGCCCATGCACGAACTCTTCAAGCCTAATGACTTGCATTGGGCCGATATTGCTAGTAATACCGGTTAGTAGAAAAACGTATTTTGAATCTTTCCTGAGTTAGTAAGAAGAGGAGGAAGGCCTGGACAGTCTTGGAGAAAAAAATTAAGAGTTTTCCCAATAGGAGATATCTTGATTTTCATTTCAAGCTGAATAGGGCTACCACCGACTCCAACAATGTGAAGGATAAAATAAATTCCAAAACGGTCTCTGATAATTTTTTAGAATAATGTGTATATTTAGGGATCCCTAGCTATACTCTATTTAATAATCTTATGTTTATTTGCAGAGGGTATCGAGCTCCTAGGATATCAAAGATACGGCACAGTCCAGGGACCGAGGATAGGAAAAGAACGAATCAATGGATCCATACTCAAAGACAACGATCCATTCATGTAAGTACTACCAAAAATCCAACTAGAAAACATCACAATGACACGATCAGAAATTTTTGTGAGGATACTTGTCTTTGAAAGTAAAGTAGTCCTCAATGGTTCAATGCTTAGGTACATAGGTTATGTAGGTTCATAGGTAAATGAGAATGACCAAGTTTCGTTTTTCCAGAAACAAACACGCGGCAGTGTCCCGCGCGAAGAGCGCCGCGTCAGCTCAGCAGCCACTCAGCTTCGAACACAAGTTCAATCTCGACAGGCAGATGCTCGCTCATGAGGAGGTACGTGTTGTTCATATACCCGTGTCTGGGAGGGCACGTAAAGCCCCCGTGTGGTACTCAGTAGAAGTCGTTGTTACAAACCGGCATTGGAGGCCATATAAGGCGGAATTGAGAAAACTCTGACACTAACTCTTCTGCAGTTTAAAAATTTCCACAAAAACTTGCCTAAGATGATTTTCTAAGAATAATTGATCATCTAAGTAAATGTAATTATATGCGAACGAAGTACGAATTTGCAGATACCAATTTTTTTCAGTGGCATTTCAATCACCCGGGGAAGGTCCCATGGCCAAATGTCAAAAAATTAATAAGTCATTATTGTCTTCAGGATTGGCCAGAAGAAGACAGCACAGTGGACATCGAAAGCATCGGCGAGCCGCAACTGAAGCGGCTTCCGCCTCTCCTGTGGCTCGAGCTGACCGCACTCTTCGACCGCTACTCACTGCCTTTCCAGAAGAGGAAATCGCCCAAGAAGAAGAGGAAAGAAGGTAACTATTGTTTGCTATAGAAAAGGAATCATAGAAGATTATGTAAGGGAGTATATGGGGGAGGTAACATATCGGTACTATGTAGGGTTACTTACATAGCGTAGTAGATATGGGAAGTATATAAGTGGATATAGAGGTACATAAGGGAGTAGGTACATAGATAAGGGAGTAGTACAAAAGGGCGTAGATAGAGGTAGTACATAAGGAAGTGATTTGAAGGCATATCACATAGACTATCTAGCAACCCCCGTTTTGTAGCGTACATATAAAAGTTTACCCTTCAATCTGAATGCTCCAACTCTTAAGATTACTTTCACTTCACCATTTAACAATTCTGTTCGCTAATTCTAATGTGCACCATATTGCTCCTTCCAGAAGGTTCAGTATTCGGCGTGTCGCTGGAGACGCTGGTGCGCAAAGACATGATCCTGTGGGAGGAGACGTGGAGCTGTGCCCCCGCCGTGGTGCGGGCGCTGTCGGCTGCATTACAGCGACGCACTAACGATGAGGGGCTGCTCAGAGTGCCCGGGAATAAGCAGAAGGTAAGAACCAACACGGTCACCAGGATCCTAGGCTTTTATGATTTTTTCTATGTTTAGTCAAAACTGAGAACTTCCTTTTTTGAAGTCAGTTAAGACAGTTTCCAACAGAAACCTTGCTTTTGTAGTACCTCTACAACTGACTTGGGTTGGCTTTGATTGAAAACTTCAATTGATTGAGAAGACTAAGCACATTATAAAGGGAATTAGTTATCTTCAAGTGTCTGTCATCAAAAATTATGGCTTTGATAATTTTACTTAGCAATGTTAGCCTATGCCCAAAACTTTAACACAATTTCTAACCATCCACCTCCCTTGCAGATCGAAGCTCTCTGCCAGCTAATAGAGCGGCAGTGGTACTCGGACCGCGCTACCGTGGAGGCAGCTCTCTCCCGCGCCAGCTCGCACGACCTGGCCGCCGTGTTCAAGCGCCTGCTGCGGGCGCTGCCCACGCCGCCGCTCACGCAGGAACTCATGAGGCTGTTCTATCATACTTATGGTGAGTTAACGAAAGAAATATGTACATATATTGCTCATTTTGTAAACAAATCATCTAATAATCTAGTTATTTTTGTCATTTTTGATAAAACTTACGAATCGTTTAAAAAAAACATGAACCCAAAACCATTGACTTCTAGCCTCGAATATCTTCGGAAGCTCGCTCTGGATCGATTGGGACTTCGTCAAATTTCCAAATTGACTGGGCTATCTGAATCGCCTAGAAATTGCCTGTCAGTCCAAGAAGTTTAGATAACAGCTTGTTAGAATTTTCCTCTTGACAGTCCATACTAAAAACCGTAAGACCATAAGACTTCACCATCACTAAAAACCGAACATTCCTGACTAGTGACTCAAGAAACTTGTACATCACCTAACCAAACTTCTTCCTTCCAGCTCTAACCGGCACAACACAAGGGCGAGCCCTGAACCTGCTGGTGCTACTGCTACCAGCAGAACAACGCGCCACGCTGCGGGAACTGCTGCGGCTGGTCAGGGAGATCGTCGCCAGGCAGGACACCAACAAGATGACAGAGCACAATGTGGCTATGATTATAGCGCCTACACTCTTCCCGCCCAGGTAATTACTGAGTTTGAGGTTGATAAATGTAGAGATAAAAGTTCAAAAAGATTTCAAAGGCCCAAAAGCAGGTACCTACGATTTTATTATAAAAATTATATGTGGGGTTCCCCAAGGTGCCATCTTTGGCCCTATTTGAATAGCCAATAACGTGTCTATAAAGGTTTAAATGGATGTATTTACTCTGAGTTTACTAATAGTCTCTGTACTCTAAAAAACTATTTCTTAAAAAGGACGACGTTATTTTGATCAAAACTTTTCCATTTCCAGTCTCCTGATCAAACAATCAGACAGCCTCGAAACTCAGCTAGCGACGGCAGCCAACAGCTGCCACGTGACTGAAGCCCTGATGCGCTGGTGTGACCAGCTGTGGGTAGTCCCCGCCTCCCTGCTGGCCGCCGCCAGTCGCAAGCCGCCCCCGCACCGGAGGAACCACCACACCTGACTCACGCACCTACACCCTGTATATAGGCTACAGCACCCGCCATTCACAAAATGTGAACATTAATTTTGACCTTGACATTTGAAAAGGTCAAGGTCAAAGTTGATTGGCCGACAGTGAGAGAAGGACATTTCTGCAAATGAACGCCCTTGATTTTGAAACCTCAAGGACGATTTAGAGTGTTGCTTCAGATTTAATGGACTAGGTTCTCCATTAAAAGGTGCTCACAATAAGTATTATATCGAATAAGAACAATTTAAACTATATCCAATATTATTTTCAGTCAAATTGTGCTGTGTTTATTATATTTTATTCTTGAACAATATTATAGATGAGTGATAATTATTATATGCTTACCTACAATAATTATACTCTTTATGTTATTTTGTATGATAATGTGAATAAGATGCCAAATATTCAACCATTTTTCTTAATTTATAGTGATATTATCAAATGTTAATCCAGTTTAGAGGCTGAGCCCAACTGACATTCAATTAATATTGTTTAAACAGTAACACTGAAATTAAATTGTATTAAAATCAGAACTACAAAATGGCTTAGAGGTCGAAAAAAGAGCTTGCATAGCTCGGTGCCATCAGTGATGTTTAAAAATGTGACGTAAACTAGAATTATATCCAATTTAACTTTACTACAAAATATTGTATAACTTTGGATATTCTCAAAATCTAACGGCATTGTAGTTTGACCCAGAATTGTTGCCAGATAAAATAAAAATAATTAATTTGATGTGTGTGTTACCTTTCGGCAATAAAATAATCTAACGGTTGTAATAATGGTGCCTTGCATTGATATTAAGTTTGCACAATTATTTTTAAAACATGTAAATAAATACTTATATACTTCGGTTTTTGTAATATATTTTACCGATACTAAGCATGCAAAGACTGACTTGGTGTATTATTATTATGTAATATTATTTTATAAGTGTATCTACTTTTCAGAATTTAATAATAAAATGCATATTACTTATTGAAATGTTTTATTATTTTATCCAAATAACTTACAAAAAAGTATACAATTAACTTTTTAACAGATTAGTTAAGAGTTCACATTTCACAAACAAGACCAAACTTAACATCTCATTCTGCTAATTCCATGACACACTAGTTTCGAAAATATTCGTGTGATGTAGCTCTATTGAGCTTTCCACCTTATCACAGTTCCTCCAAACAGGAAAAAATCATCTTAACTTTCAAGCTTAATACTTAAAGTTCTTAATCAAATACACAGCTTCATTATCAGCTCCGCAAAGGATCCTGCCTTTGTCACAATGGAGACTGTTGATAGGTTTATGCAGGGCTGGTATCAAGGAGTTCACCATCATAGCTTTTTTATCTTCTAATGGCATCCACGTCACTTGATTGTCAGGGCCTTTAGAACTCTTTGTCATAGCCTCCATGTTCCAATCCCATAGCTCTCCGGAAGCTGAACATGTGAGGAGTTTGTGTGGGTTTTCAGGATGGAACTGCATTTCTGAGACTCCTGCCGAGTGTGCATTGACCAGGGAAGTTGGGAAAGAGTTCATACGTAAATCCCAAACAGCGAGGGACCCAGATTCACTGCCAGCTAAGATTATATGTGGTTGTGTCGGATGGTGGATGATGCAAGTAGCAGCTAACTCATCACCAGCCAGAAGGAATGAGGCAGCTGGTTTGTTATTGGTTGCTTTTAAATCCCAAATCTTCATGTGACCTCTGATGTTACCGGTTATGACCTACAAGTAGTAAATCATTCTGTAGTATCAAAGTTAGACATATGCCAATTACTGTATTAATTTCATTGTTTTAGAAAAAATAATAATTTCAAGGTCAAGGTCAAAAAATTTCATTCTAAGGTCAAGGTAAAAACAAATATACCTATTGATTATTAGTTAAATCATTGAACACTTATTGGAACACATTTTTATTAGGCAGGATATCACAATACACACTAGTTTACTTAGTTTTTTTGTCTGCCATAGAATAATAAAGAGATGAAACACTGGCCAGTTATAAAACACAAATGTTTTGGCTTCAATAAAAGGTTAAATTAACTATGCTAGACCTACCTCATTATGCTTAATAAAGCAGATGGAATGTAGAGAACAACTGTCAGCTCCTTTGATGGAGTGCATCACCTCGCCTCGTCTCCCGCTCAGGACGTTCACATTGCCGTCTTCTCCAATAGTGGCTATATCCCCTTCTAGTGTGTCTAGCGATGTACAGGAACATGGCTCTTCACTGAAAATAACATTCATTCACTGAATAACACCAACAAATTGTTTGTCTTGTTTAAGGAAGTTTCATTAATCAATCATTTAGAAGAACAGAAAAAATAGGAAATAATTTTTGGTATCCATTGAGAAATATAAGTAATAAAACTTTTAGGTTCAGTTTAAAAAGATACAGAACATAATGTAAAAAAGCACTCAGCAATATTACATCAACACTATTAGATTGCTAATGTGCAGCGGACGTTATAATTACTTGGTAATTTAGGCCTAAACTATATAGAGTTTATTGGCCTTGGATCTTTATCATTCTCAGTGATTGGGTCAACTTTAGAGTTAACCACTGAATTGGTTATACATAAAACCTAAAAGGCATCAAACACCATGTACGAAAACTTACCCGTAGTTATGTAGCTTCTTAAAATGGAATACTTCTCTCAGCGGAGACTGTCGGTCATACACACTAACTTCCAGCACCTTCACATCTCCGTTCGATAGCGAAACGGCTATTTTATTTTTCTCTATAAACTTTATTTCGGTCACATCACCTTCCACAGGGTACTCAGAGAGTGCACGAGGGTAATCTACCTCATCTTCTTCATGAGGACTTTCAAAACTCCAAACTTTAACGGAATTCACTTCGTCGTCCCAACTGCCGGTAAAAAAGCACTTTGATTCTACATAATCCTCCGCTATCCATCTTATTTTATTGATTTTCTGTGACACAAATGTTCCTTGGACGTCGAGGGGCATTTTTGAAATAGAATTAGCTATTTAGATTAATTTAAATTGGAATAAGTTTTATTGGCAAACTTTGTGTTCGTGAATTTGACATGAATGAGGTTATTTTATCCATTCCGTTTCTCACAAAGTTTAATAAAAATGTTTTAAAATTACCATAATATTAATCTCTGTTGAAAATAGTTCTACAAGATCTTATTTTATATTTTATAAGATGAAGTCTTAAGCCTCTGTATGTATGTAGATATAAATGTGTCGCAAAGAAAATTTTCAGAATGCTTGAATGATTTCGGAATTTACCGTGCTACGAGTATTGGAGTGAAAATCGAAAGTTTAGAAACAAGTCGCAAGATTTTATTTTGTTTTGAATAATGGTAATTTTGTGGAATTTAAAACGAACGAACGAATTGTATTTGTTTTTCGTCAAACTGAATTTGGTATTCTCAATATAAAAACAATGTATTTATTGACTCATAATGAAATTGTAATCGTCTCATGATAAGAGTCCTTGATTTCTAAACGATTTAACAGGTGCCATTCAAAAGGTGCCGGGCGGGACGTATCACAGAGAGACCACTTTATTTGTTTATCTTTTTGATAAGACTGCATTCTGTTTTCCATTGATACCACAGTATTGTTTCGGGCATAGTTCAGTACTACTTGACTTGATCAAGGAAACGCATCATGGTTCGCGAAGGAGTACTACAGCCAGCGGCTGCCGGCGAATTTATTGCTCGAAACGCGCACCACGTAAAGATTCACGAAACAGGTCTTGATAAATTATGCGAAGAGGTAAGATTACCAATATAAGTTCACTTCTTACGTATATTGACTATACGGTTCCCTAAAGACGCTCAATCATGCTATAGAAAGAACCAAACTAGTAAAATTTTAAATTCCTAACATTGGCAAAATGTATTCCTTATTATTCCTATTGCACAACAATAAGCATAAATTATAAATAAATTTGAGTTATATTTATTTGTGGCGCAATCTAAGTCTTTGTGATGCCCTCCAAGTGCATTGTTTACTTTACCAACAATCATTGATAATATATTTTTTTCTGATATACCTATTGTATTTTTCAGATGCTTAAGTCTATTACCGACAAGCTTGAGATCCCAGATACTGGTGCGGACATCATACACCCTAACAAAGACCATGAGAAGGCTGCGGACTGGGTGTTTGTGGCTGATGCTCTTAATTTCTGCTTCTGGTCATATTCCGGGGCTCAGAAGTGGACTGTGGATGGTCATTCTGGGTACTATGCTTTAGAAGCGGCACTGGCTAGAGCTATCAAGGTGAGAATAATTTTATTGATGTTTTTATCTTCACTACAAAATTATTATTGTAATTGGATTTCATTATTCAGTCAAAGAGCTAGCTGATTGATTGAAAGACAAAATTTTTCAATTAACAGAAACCTATTATTTCTTGTATCAAGATATAATTTTAAAACATAATTTTATGTACTTATTTCAGAATGGAGTTGATATTACAAATCCAGAATTCTACTCAAAAATAACAGAAGACCAGCTTCGTAACATAATGAAGGGCGACAATGAAGCAACAATACCACTATTCGATGAACGAATTTCAGTACTGCATGAAGTAGGTGCAATCTTACTGGAAAAGTACAATGGAACCTTCGTAACATGTTTGAAAGAGGCGAATAAGTCTGCCGTCAAGTTGTTGGAGATAATTGTAGACAACTTTCCATGTTTCCGAGATGAAGCAGTATTTGAAGGTCAGAAGGTAGCGTTGTATAAGAGAGCGCAGATCCTGGTAGCGGACTTGTGGAACTTCTTCGGTGGCACTGGGTGGGGGGAGTTTACCGACATTGATAAGATCACCATGTTTGCTGATTATAGAGTACCGCAAGTGCTCGTTTATTTTGGTGCTTTGAGCTACAGTGATGAACTCATGGATAAATTGAGGAAAGGTTTGTATTTTTTTCCACAATGTACTTTCTTATGTACTACCCTTGCTATATAATAACTCCTGCATGTGCTTTGTTATGTATTGCCCTATATTTTACTTACTTTACTCTCGTTTTTTACCCCCCACATGTACTGTCTTAACAAGCTAATTAGGCATTTGCACAGGACAGGCATACAAAAGGCCCAAAATCGGTTGGGTTTATCGGTTGTACTGGTACTGGGTATCCTTATTTAATCTCACTTGGTAGATATTCTTTAAAAAATATGATTGTTGCCCTGAAAACCAGATTCGTAATTTTCAGCAATATTGAATGGTTCCACTCACAATATTTATTGATTACTGGATCAGCCTCTAACTTAACATATGTCCTGAATCATGCTGCCCACTAGTAATTGACCTGACACAAAGAAACAGTTCTAATCTTATCACAGTTGTATTGTTGTTAGATATTTATCTGTTGATATATTCATCTCCATAGACAAGACAGATTAGTCTGTTTTGCTACATCAAGTGATGGCGATGACTAAGCCATGTTTCTTAGGAAAGGTTTTCCCCATCATTGATTTTCGTTGCTAAGCTTTTTTATATCTCATGGTACAAATCAGCCTTTAATATTAAACAGATTAGAATAATATAACATATGTATTTAGCTATAGGACGAGTTTTTGAATGGTCTTATTGGAGTTATCACGATAACAATGCATTGTTGTATTCCTACAGGAATAGTTAATTCATATTCCAGGATTGGAAATCAATGACTGATCAAAAGTGAAGAAAAACATTTAAATCAACATAAAGCATGCATACTCATATAGTCATACACAACATAGTCTGCTCTCATAAACCAGCAGGACCATTCATTCTTCTATTGTTATTCATATTCATACTTCCTATTACTTTTCAGATGTACTCCTCCCAAGTGGATCACCTGAAGAAGTAGAGATCCGAGGCTGCTCCATCCACGCCGTTGAACTCCTCAAGAAGAAGCTAGAGGATAAACTGAAAGGTCAGGATGCTGAGGTACCAAACTCCAGTCTAATAGATTATTATCTGTGGTGCTATAGGAGGAAGTATGCAGATGATATGGAGAGTATACCATTCCATAAGACTTTGGGTATCTATTACTGATAGTCTTTTTAGGGTTCCGTAGCCAAAATGGCAAAAACGGAACCCTTATAGTTTCGTCATGTCCGTCTGTCCGTCTGTCCGTCTGTCCGTCTGTCCGTCTGTCACAGCCGATTTACTCGGAAACTATAAGTACTACAGTGATGAAATTTGATGGGAATATGTGTTGTATGAACCGCTACAAAAATATGACACTAAATAGTAAAAAAAAGAATTGGGGGTGGGGCCCCCCATACATGTAACTGAGGGATGAAATTTTTTTTTTCGATGTACATACCCGTGTGGGGTATCAATGGAAAGGTCTTTTAAAATGATATAAAGTTTTCTAAAAAACATTTTTCTTAAAGTGAACGGTTTTTGAGATATCAGCTCTCAAAGTCGTAAAAAGTATGCCCCCCCCCCTCTATTTTTATAACTACGGGGTATAAAATTCTAAAAAAAATAGAGGTGATGCATGCTAATTAACTCTTTCAACGATTTTTGGTTTGATCAAAGTATCTCTTATAGTTTTTGAGATAGGTTGATTTAACTGTAATTTACGGAACCCTTCGTGCACGAGTCCGACTCGCACTTGGCCGGTTTTTTGGATTAGAGTAAGGATAATAATGTGCCTTGGATGTGTGTAATAAGTTAATTTTTTGTCAGTTTTATTTTTTTCCAAAAATAGTGTAATTTGTTTGGCTGGTCATTTAATCATGCCCCATTTGTACATAATACATTATATTTTTTATAATGATGGCAAGCCTTTTTGACCCTATTTTCAAGTTGGTAATCAGGCAAGAAAATTGTGCTTAAATAGAATTAAACGTTGTACTTTATGTTTAGTTTTTAAATACCCGCCCATTGGGCCTGATACACACAATAATTTTGTAATAAGTATTAAATATTTACGAATTACATGTAATGTAATATCGATTTTGTATTATTATTTAGACACTATAAAATAAAATAACAATATTTATTATATTAAATGTTTTATTCTAAACCACCCATTATCCAATATACAATCATATTAAATATCTCGACGCTCGAATTATTTTCTATAAGCGCCTATCACAATAGTTACAGTGGTCCCCTATTATAACTTATTGCAAATTCTATGATATGACTACGTTTATACAATAATGCACAACCTATACATTATACATACCCAGTTATATTATTTATTTACAACTTTGGCATTAGCTAAACTTTTCTATGTTTCTGGTGGATAAACGTCTTTTTAAGGTTCATAAAAAGGCACATACTTATAATGATTTTTACTTCGGAAACAAATGTTCAAAAAATTCTTATTTTCAGTTAGATACTTATTTGCATAAATACATACATATTTTCAATTAAATAAGTTGAATAATGCCCAAAAGTTTTTCCCTCCATTTTCGTCCATAACCCTAGACATGAGCACATTTCTCCACCAAAAACCACAGACTAAATCATCGACTTAAATAAATGGGAAGTAATGATTACAAAATGGCACTTAATATTTACACCGTAACCTACCATTTAAATTAATTAAATAATGTGACCGATATGCACTACAATACTAAATGGAATGTTTTCTGCCCTCGATTAGAGTTTTAACTACATTACTCGTTTAGTTGGCACAAACAAGTTGTAGTTACAACTACTGCGATAGACAGCACGCAATGAACTAAAAATCATGCTAACATCTCTACGGAAATACTTGAAAAGAAGAGAATCTGTTGATTTTAAAGTTCCACTACAGTGATGATTTGTTACACTGAAAAGCGATAGCAAGCAATCTCGATCTAATTTGAACATTTATAATTCACAATTTTAAACCCTAATTACAATAAAATTTGTTCAGAAAAAATCTAAATTTATTTCTTAATTTTAATTTGTGTCTATGGCATCGCTTTTCAACCTATCAAAGTTCACTTGGTACTAAATTTTGACTTGAGACTTTCGAAGAAGGCTAGTTTTGTTTTGATAGTGCCTGGTTCTGGTACTGGGCTACCTGGCCGGCTGGATTCTTTGGTGATTTCCTCAATACCTTCTGGGATTTCTTTGGAACCTCCAGGGACAGTGAGGGGAGTGGACATGGAGAGTTTAAGCTCTTCTCGGAACTCTTTGGAGATGCTCCTGGCCGTTAGACTGTGCATGTAGACTTGCTTGTTCTTTTCTGGTTTGAATTCTGACAGGATATTCTCTTTGCTCTTCCGCCTTGCTGTGTAGGGTTGTACTGGCTGGAATGGAAATTAGAACAACTTTATTAGGCCGTCTTATGTTCTTATGAGGTTTTGAATATTCTCAACGGACCCTAGAATTTCAATTCATTTGGTCAATGCATAAGTTTTGCTAACTTAGGTGTTTTGTAAAAAAACTTTAGCGTAGTTGGATTAAAGCACCGAATAGTGAGAGCTAGCAAGTTTGAACATGGTCTAAAGATAAACTCGCTGAGCAATAATGAGCCTAGTTTCTTCGTAACTTAAGTGGCATTTAACAAGTGACAGATGATCACTATTTACCTACAATTTGGTGACACATTGATAACGTTTCATCTTGGAAAGTTTGCCAGACGATTAGGTACTCAAATATATGACACATTTGCTTCTTGGATTCGTAGCTCTACTATTTACATAACAACACAAACATCGTTTTTCAATGCAGACAATTTAAAATTATCCTTGCAAGTTGTGCAATTCACAAAAAAACACAAAAGTGGTACCTAATTAATTACTATCGAAATATCACCACAAAATTTCCAAAATTCCGGCAACTAATGATTCACAGAATACAATCATTATTATCGAGTTATTTTATGATTACATACCTTAATCGGTTCTTGTAAATTCTCCATGCTTACAAATATCTTCGCCAACTCCTTCACTTTGGGCAGGTTTTGCAGAATATCATCAGATTCAATCAACTCCAATTTTGTTTTATTTTGTTCTACAGCAGTGTCTTCGGGCACGTCGTCCGTGTAACTAACACTATCAGGTTCCGAGATGTTCTTATCAAGGATATCGATGTTGTCATTCGTGTCAGCCTCATAGCTTGGTGATACGTTATCAGGCTTACATTTTATAATCTCTCCAGTTTGCACATTGTAGATTTTTATGGAGTCTTCTAAACTGCTGGTGCTTATGTAAGATGTGTCCACACTCATAGGCGATTTCAGTGGTTCATCAATTTTTTCTTCTTCGTCTACTATAGGTATTGGAGGCGGAGGTTCTGTTGGCACTGTTTTATAAGCTGTTTCTAATATTTCTTCGAATTGTTTATCAGTGTCGGCATCGACGTAGATAGGCTTGGCGGCGAATAGCGTTTGTTCACTAGTGTCCTCATACTCGATCATTATTTCGTCTTTATTGTTTACAGTGGTAGTGAGTGATGCCATATCATCTTTGTTAGCGAACTTAGTGTAGTGTTGGTTCGTCGCTATCTGGTTGAATTGTTTTATAAGTAATCCCTGAAAATTTTGATAACATTATCATAATGCAATTAGCTTATTTAATTTTATTTTAGACTTGAGTATTTACAGTTAAAATCCCCATTGTTTATTTTGTACAAGGTATTATAACGTAACTAATAGTTACAACTAGAATAGATGTTAATGTTATTTATTTTAATTAGGGTTAATAATTTTGTTAAACACTAGAGGTGCGTGATAAGCATTAAAACGTGCATCGCAGTAAGTTAGTTAAAAAGGGCGTGTTGATCGGCGGATACGGAAACATCCATGGATAAAATAATTTTGCATGCTATGAAATGTACGTGTTTAAAGTGTTTGGCATTTTAATCGTGTTAGTAATAAAAGAAGTAGAAGATTTATATTCGTTAGTTTAGTGGCAAGCAGTCGGATGCGGTTAGTCAAAATTTCGTTTGCCAAAATCTCACACTCACCACTAACGTCTTTGCGGATTACTGTAGTACTGAAATTTTAATAAGAAGAACACAAATCTATGAGTGCGTTACTAAGTAGATAACTTTTGTATTAATAGTGCGCAGTGCTGTTAGTCAGCCTCTTTATATCCAACAAATACATGCCAACTTTACACACGACAGGCTATATACTGTGTGTCAAACGAAGATATTTTAGATCTATGCTCGATTTTAGTATGAGAAAGAATTCAGTCACCACTGATTATGGGAAGGACCGTGATACCAGTAACCTAGACTCGGGGGGCACGGGAGCTATGTTCGTATCGTACACAGTAGGAGATTCAGAGATTGAGAAGTCGGTCAGTGGGTGCGGGGTGCGGCTGTCACCAGACGTCGGCGCGGAAGCCTTTGCTTAACCTGAGGCTGCCGCCGTAGCGCGCGAGGGGCACGCGGCGGCGCGCGGCGTCGGCGCTGCGCAGCGTGCCGCTCCGACGGACGGCAGTGTACGTCTCGAATAGATCTTCGGTAATCTCGGGGATTTTCGGTATTTTAAGTCTAACTATATCCTCGTTTTCCACATAACCGTCACCGTCGCACACAGTTCTACATTGGTGTCTTACGTTGGCGTTTCGACCGAAGCGACTGTCGTTCGTCGCATGATTCTCGTCAGCGTTATCGTTTTGTCTATCGGGGTTTTCGAAAATGGGGTTTATGGCGAAGTTGGGGCTCGCATTCCTCGGGCTGAGGACGTTGCGGACGATGTTGTGATGAAGGGCGGAGGCCTCGAGGTCGCTCAACGAGCTGCTGGCACTTACAGGCGACGCGAACTCTGCGTCGAAATTGTCTAAACTGGTGGATTTGTTGAGGGAGGGGGCGGACACCGTGCTGGCCTCGTCCGCACTGGCTCTGTGCCGCCCGCCGGACGACGCCTTCGCCTCTCTTATGTAATAGTCACGTCCGTAACTAGAAACAAAGAATTTTGCATTTTAGATAGAAGTTCAGCAACTACATCAAGATTGCAGACCATGGTTCAAGTTGAATGATTTTTTAAAGAATGTATGTGATTCTTTAAGCTTCTTTAATTTCTTCTCTTATTCTGTCAACTCACCGCTTATACTGTGGAATTTCCTCAGCCATCACATCCTTCAATATTCTAGGCGACGGACTCTTATTTGTCCTGTCAATACTATTAATACTATCACTACTCATAGTTAAACTTAATTTATTATGCTGGAGTTCTTTAACTGGAAGATCATTAGTTTCACTTTCATAGTCATCTGTTTCATTTATCTCAATTTTGAGACTTTCGTCTTCAGAATCCTTTTTGGATGTGAACATGTCGAAAAGTGACGATGTGTTTTTGGCTGACAGCCTTTTCTGAATGGCCTCTGGGGAATATGGATTGTTTGGCATTTCGACGTAGTTCAGCCATTTTTTGCGCTCTCTGTAAGCTATAGAACCTGCAAGAATGTAAGAGGAATGAAGTAAGCAATCTGTCACTGACTTCCAAAAAACGCAAATCTTTGATATGTTTAGAAACATCGTCGATATTATAAATGTCAGGATTACAATTTTAGGTATATAAATACGATTATTTATAGATGTTGTCATTTTAATTTATTGCAATTCTTATCACTTAATTATGCATAACAAAAGTGAACACGGAACAATCAGGATTATTGTCGATTATGATATCATATGCGCCATTTAAATCTAAAAATCCTTATGATATTATTGGTTTATCAAAATTAAGCTTTCCATCTTCAAATTTAAATTAATTTCATAGTAAAATGTTTTCATTATTACCTAAATTATTTAGTGATTGAAATATATGATTCTTACCTGGTATTAATTCATCATCTTGGTCTGTATCACGAGTTGGCATCCTGAAAAAGGTATCGTCATTTGTTACATCTATATCACTACTAGGATATTGATTGTTCATCAGGCCTTACTTTCCTCAAATGTGTCAATTTTGCCACATCCTTCACATTTAATATGTTCTAAGTATCATCGAAATATCAAGCACTTGTCCGAATACAATAAGACATGATGCTATAGGACTGGGAATATTTCTCGCTCATTTCTCCCAATTTTTAAGACCGAAGTATTATAAATTAAGCCAGTTCATAACAATAACTTTGTATCTCACGTACGGAATCTACAAAGACTTGAAAGGTTTTGAGGACCTACGTGGCTCCTATTTTGGTGGTGAATGTCAATCCCATTTTACGATGTTTTATGATTAGTTATGATGTACTTACTCGTGCGGTCCGTCATCGAAGTGCTTCCTGCGCAGACTGTCTGCGTATCGCTGCACGGGCACCGTCACCGTCTCCTCGTACTCTCCCTCGCGCTCCTGGTGGTTCAGAGTGTTTGTCGATTCTGGAAATTATAACAAGTTTTGTTTGATATTTCTGTTATCTCCATACTTATTTAGCAAGTAAATCATCTAGAGATTTATGAAACATTCAATATGATTTAAAATACTGCTCTTCACTCACCTTTATTACTAGTGAAGCTATCAACACTATGCAATTCATTTGAATGTCCATTGTAAATGTCTCCATTAGTTTTCGCACACAAATCATCCATAAATTCATCTGCATTTCCGTTCAACAATGTCCTGTGTATTTCCTCTTTCACCGCGAATTCTGCCTTCGTTAATGGCCCGCTGTCAATGCTGATTACTAATTTACCGCCATCGACTTGGTCTGTCGAGTTCACTCCGTTTGTTTCAACAATAGTAACGTTGTTTTCATTAATTTCGTTAATGATCGCGTCTACTGTTGCGTCGTCATCTATTTTCTCGACGAGCTTGTCAAAATCGTCTGCTCCTTCGATAATGGTGAGACTGTCTGGTTCAAAGTCATTTTCTTCAACTTTGGGTTTGCCGCCGATAACGTGTTTGGAGTCTAGAACTTTTTTCATGTCACTCTTGTATTCTGCTTGTTCTTCTGAATCGCTTGCATTGTCTGACAGGTCTGTGGTGTCATCTGCATCTCTGTCGCCAATCAGAGCTCTGTATTCTGTGTTTGAGTTTGGAACTAGCATAGGAACTGGCACGGACTGTATGGTCTTTATCTTCTTCTTCTGGAATAGCCAGTTCTCTTCCCAAGTTCCATCGACAGCCTGCAGGTCGCTACTGGAAACTTCGTCGAACTCGCGATCCTCATTATCTGTAACGTAGGCGGAGATATTAATGTCCTTGCTGAAATTAGTTTTTGCATAACAGCGTGTAAGCTGATAGAGTTATCTAGAAAGAGGTTATTAACATCGTTCCTATATGGCTACTGATAACATGATAACTAAGCTCGTTAAGTCTGATTGTTGGTGTATTTATTTTTGCCAGACATCCTTTAGGTATCAGGTAGTGCATTGCAGGTTTATTATAAGTTTTACTACTAGGAACTTTTGCCTTGTTACAGGCTTATTCTTCTATACTATTAATGGATATGTAATAAGTTATATATATACCTGTGTTGTGCACGATGTCTCCCCCGAACTCCGGGAAGGGCACGCGGCGCGGTACTTCTAGCGCTTCGTCCGTCGCGTCGCCCTCCTCCCAGTCAGACACATCGTCTTCTTCATGGAGCTGGAAAAGTGCATCATTTATTAGAAAACCTTGTGTTTATTGATAAGATACAAGCCAAGCTCCTGATTAAAGTATGATTAGATCATATGTTTAAAAAGCTTAGGAGGGGGAGCTTAAGGTATCATCAATAATATTAGTTGGAGGCCATCTTCAATAAGTGGCATAGCATCGCAGATTATTTGAAATCATAGTAAATTTTTGCCTTTCAACATGACTTCGAAGAGTTAGACTTTCTGTCATATAAAGTTTAATCACGGACTTAACTTAAGTTTAAGTTAAGTCCGTGATATGAAGTTACTTACTGGTGGAGTGACGTTCCTGGTGTGTCTTGAAGGCAGGGAGCGTGGTGAGGAGCGCTCCGAAGGCGTCGGACTGGCACTCGCTGAGTGTATACCGCTGCTGCGTCCGCCAGATCCATTCTCGTTCTGGTAGCGTTCTATCACCTGGAGAAAAAGAGTATGACGTTACTGTCATTAAGAAGACATTGCTGGGTTGATTAACAAGGGAATTCTAGGGAAAGCCACTCGAAGTTTATTATGTAGGAATGGTTTTGGGAATGGGAATTTTATATGCCTGTAGAAAAGTAGAATGTAAAAATGCATACATCAAGTGTATCTAAATCATGATGTTTCCGAATAAATTGCATTAGGCTTTCGTGACTGGTATGCAAGAGAAACAGATATCACTTTCAAGATTTACTCAGGAAACGTCCAATACTAAATCACCTACATGATACATAGCGATAATCAAGCTCGGAAAATTTGAGCATCGCTCAGCCGTATCTGAGTCACTGGAGCAACGATACGGCTAAACGCATGAATTCATAACAACTGACAATCGTATGAAAAAACCTCAAACCTCGCCGTTCGCTTCGGGAAAGTAGATCACAATAGAACTGAAGAAATTGTACATTTTCACGTGGTGTTACACGAATTTCGACTTTATTACGTAGGTGATATGAGACTGATGAGAAATGCGAGTGTTTTCTAAAAAGGTCTGGTTCACACGGGCGCTGGTTCGCACTGCGCCGTTGAGAAGCATGTGGGGTCAATCGAAAGGCTTAGGGTTGGCGAATTGCACGGCTTGTATTTTACTCCATATTTTTTTAAACCGACAGCACAGTACGTCAAAATAATGTTTGCCAATGCACGTATTTGTTTACATGATAGCTACCAAAACATTCATTAAACACGACACTAAAATCTCTTCCAAATTCTATCTAAGTATATTTCAATCACATATTAGTTCACCGTCCAAAAAATAAAAATCACTTTAAACAAAATCACAGATTTACGTAACTCACCAGACTTATAGCGGCAACGATATACAAGAACACAACAAAAGACACCAAATAAAAAGTGTAAGACATTTTAGTAATTTACATATTCCACTGCCTTGAGCAATACCATTTCGTCCAAGTGATTAGCACTAAATGATACTTATATCAATGATTACTGATTAATCTCATTATTGGTCGGACTTACCATTTCTTTGGATATCATTATATTGGTTAGGTACGAATGTATCTTTGTACTGGCTCGGCTGAGATATGGATGCCAATCGGCAGATAAGTTTGTCGATAAGCTATCGGCCTAGCCGTCTGTGTGATGGATTGTATTTTTGTTGGATCCTTGTTTCAATGAACACGCTGGAAATTACCATGGAGACACTTTTCCCATAGTAAATCATAGATTTTTTGTGTAGGGGTTATGTAGTAGTGAAATTGGTCAAAAGTATTATATTTTTTTTCACATCGTTATTTTACTTGCAGAGGATAATTTATTTTTTGTGAATTGGTAAGTTGTACTTGATTAGTGTTTTACGATGTGTAAACAAACTATTCATCAGCTGTTACCTATCTTTATTCCAATCTATTATATTATTTATGTTATCGTGTCATAATTAAAAGCTAAGTCATTCAGAACTATCTGGAATGTTTTTATTAAGTACACTATATTTTCGTTTGTGTTGCAAGCGTCTTAATTTTTTGATATACCAAAATTAAAAAGATGCGAAACCAATTCCGTCTGTCTGGTTTACACGTTAAAACTACGGACTTATTTTTTGTAGATTTTTGGGCTTGAGGAAGTTCAAAGGATGTAGTATCTTATAATTAAGAATTGTGTAGTAATTTATGTAGTAAGATTATATTAATTTCTCCGAACTTTCTCGAACAATCTCTATCGGAGTTTATAGTCTATTGTAATTTTTCTATTGTGTTTATAATTTAAATTGTGCGAAAAATATACATAATTAAATGGAATTTTCTAATACAATCTAACAATATATCTACTTATTTACCTATAAATAATTTCTTATCATTTTTATGTATCTTATTGCTTCATCCATGATAAGATATACATAATTATTTTGATATCATCGCATCGTCCACATAGGCACTTACTGCATTTTACATTATTTAAAATTACTATCAGGTTTTTAATTTCCCTATCTTAGCTACTGCAGGAAATATAATACACTATCATAGCCTACGATCATTTTATTTTATTTTAGTACAGTTGTGACATATTATCACATAGGTTTCTTAGTCCGATACCAATTGTTTTGCATATATTTCAGCTAACTTTCAGCTATTCAGACATATTTTTTCTCGGATTAATTCCTTATAGACTTCTCAGCTTAATATGTATATGTAGATCCGTTAATAGTCATAGCAACTCATATCTTAATAACCAGGACATGTGTAAGAATATCGTATATTACTTATTATCATGAGATTAAACTTAAAACAATAAAACGTTATCGAAGTCCAAAGTTAGTTAGAGTTCACGTTAGTCATTACTTTTCTTTCAATGGTATAGAACGTGGAATAAAAGTAAATGGCATTAATGATTAAATCTTGGATCTTTGGAGACGTTTTAGAAATTACTGGGAGCACGAAAAAATGCAGAGTTTTTGTGTGTTGTGTTTATTGAGTTAAAGGCCCATATTTTATAAAATATCCAAGTATTTTCAGTCAATCTGTTCAGAGGTTTCTGCGTGAAAGCGCAGACAAAAAAACTATTTTGTTTTTGTTTTGTTACTATATATTTTTGGATTTGTGAACGAGTTAATTTTATGACAGCCCTAAATTAGCTTAGAACACGGCATAACTAATGAAGCGTTTGTAAGGATTCGCAACTCTAAGGCTGTGTTTACATAAACGCTAAGGAATCGGATCCATCAGGATTTCTGCGTAATTAATTTACGGAGATAGCTTCAATACTAGCTGCAGTTAAAAAATATGAGCATCGTATCAAGTCCTGGTAACTGTGAAAATTCAAGAAATGTAATCTTAGTGTGGTAATGGTAGCTGCCTACTATTTATCTAGTGAGCAGGAGCTCAAGGATAGCAATGAGACGAGCTTATCTTATGATGACCTTATTCTAAAATGTTTGACCTAGTTAAGTAGTTACCTACCTATATGTTTATACTTGATACTGATTAAATCAGAACAAACAATAAAATTTTTATTGTTTGTTAATATTGATATCAACCTAAGAAGCTGTTCTCATCCATTTTAGACCATAGAGTAATCTGTGATTTTGGTGCTAGTTTAGGCTTACCAAAATGAGTCATAAAATAGTCAACCAAAGAACTTTGATGTCCTTGGAGATGGCTCTCTAAAGTTCATCTGTTCTTCTCCACAACACAGTTGTGTCTACACAATTACTTCTTCCACTCAACATTTCTCTTCGCCCAATTTTCACCCATTATATAGGTCATTATTAAATACCAGAACAAATACCAACCTTATTCAAAATCGCCGTAGCCAACAAGTCTTCGTACGTCGAAGACTCGATGGTCGGCGTGTGGGGCTCCGAAGCATATCTAGCGAGGGCTGGTAGCGAGGCTGCTTCCTCCACTACTCGGGCGACCAGGCGTTTGAGCTGAACGTGCGCTCCGCTCGCTGTGTGGCCCGACGGAGCGGGTGATGCGTTTCTGGGCGCGGGAAGATCTGGGAAAAGAGAAAATGTATTATTAGAATATTGTCGCAATAGGTGTGAAATGGTAGGTTGTTTGGTGTGTTTCTGTTTTTATAGGTACAAACAATGAAAATAAATATTTTTTTATAAAACACTAGAGTCGGGAGTACAGAAACTATAGGGGTACGCTATTTTATTGAGGTTTTATACTACAAACGTGCGAAAAAGAAGTGTATTCATCCGTATTCTGTGACGGTTCCAAAATGGTAATCGCAAAAATTCGTGCGTGCTTAAAATTCTCAGGTAACTTAGGTACAGTGGAGTGCTGAAACACATTTTTGTGTGAAATAATTCGTTTAAACTAAAGAAATCGTGCAGTCAACCAGTGAGAAGGAAGGAAGGTACCAAAAGAAGCCCCTTATAAATAAATGTGTGAGAAAACAGTGATTTAATACTGAGTGAATTAGGACATTGCTGTCCTGTATTTTTATTAATTTCATTGGATGAGAAGCCCCCTAACTTATTTAGTGTGGTTTGACACGCTTGGGTTTTAATTCCAGTTTCATTGATTAAGTTACCTATTTAAACTGTCAGTCAGCGATAAAAGTAGGTTAATTTTAAAATCAACTTTGTTTACGGTTTGATTTCAGGTCAAGCGAGTACCAATGGAACTTTTCGGAGGGCATGATAAACTGTAGGTCACGGTTAGACAGAAGCCGGTAATTCTGACAACCAGTCCTACCTAGGTGTATTGGGTTGCCTGTGAGGAAGTCAGATAGGCAGTCGCTCCTTGTAAAACACTCTGGTACTCAGCTGCATCCGGTTAGACTGGACGCCGACCCCAACATAAGGAAAAGGCTAGGCAGATAATGATTTTCACGTGCATATCTAACAGCTGAAGGTGCAAACTGACTTTTGGTCAGTCTATCTCTTAACTTATCAATGTCCAAGATAATTGTATTTACAATATTATCTTACTATCAAAATTACTTATTTGTCCCGGATTTAGATGTGGATATATACTTAAATAACATTTTAGTACCAAATCCGCATAAATAAACTTAGTGATAAGTGTTGCTATAACTATAAAATATATATAAAAAACCTACAACTAGATAAAATTAGATACTACTTTCTCTTGGGATAAAAATAAATATCTTTTATGAAATTATCATTACATGCCTATGAACGCCGAATGAAAACCTTTTTTTTTCTTCTTTTTCTTCGTGTTTTTTAATACCTCGTTCCAAAACTAAGTGACTGGTGTTTTTTTAAATCAATCTTGTATACGATTAATATTGCGTTCATCGCTACAAGAAAACGTGTTCAGATGATGCTGTTTTGGAAGTTTTTCTATACAATCTATCAATTTATTTAATAAGTTTAGTATTGGCATTTACTATGATGCCAGTGGTCATTTATTCGTTAGTTAGACGATGGAAAATTACTTAAATAAACAAACAAAAAATATTAGCGTTCGTTGTAATGGATGAACGTTGACCTAAGGTTAAAGTGTCGGTTCAATGGACTTTATAACACACTAGTCGTCTTTGCGCGGTTTCACCCGCATCCTGTGGGCTGCTGTTCGTACCGGGATAAAATATAGCCTATGTTACTCGGGAAGAGTACCTATAGCTTTCCAACAGTGAAAGAATTTTTAAATTTCGGAGCTTTTGCAAACAAAAAATGATTAGGTTTAATATCACATCTCATAAAGTTGTTAATCTGTTCTTGGAGTATCGGTACAGTACAAGAACTATTTTAACTGTTATAAATAAAAGTCATTTAAGTAAATTACATTTCATAATACAAATAAATTGTAAACATTGTTTCACAAACCTGAAACTTATCTTATGAAGATAAATCCATACAAATGCTGTCTACAACAATTGGACTTAATTAATCTAAAGTTTCTTAGCATTTAGTATAAAAAGTCAATTAATGCGGAACTCCACAGTAACATACTCACAAAATAATTATAATTGCCTCGTCTTAACAGGTTTCACGATCTTGTAATCACTGAATATACTTATTAAGTTTTTTTGTATTAATTTATAATCCATGAGAACTGAGATCATTCTTGTCTGAGTAGTTGTATAAACAATAGGATTATGCTACTCAGGTAGATTTTTTGCAAATCTCGTCTCAATTGCCTTCCTGTCATTTCGCAAATGTTTTGTAATTATTGGTAAGTATTTATTTATGTATGTAAGTTTATAAAGTATCTATGTAGGTGCATTTTAGGTGTTAGAAATAAAACGATTTACTTTTTTGTAGTTAATATATGTTAATGTGCAGATTATATAAAAAAACGATATTGATTGAATTTTTGTAATTCTTGGCATTACGACAAATGCATGCATTTTGGTAAGTTCTAAAAGACAATCTACATTTATTTGTTCCTATGCAAAAGTGATCAATGAACTTTGATTTAAGGAAGTATTAATTTATGGATATCTTATAAAAGTCACCAATCTTGGTTGGCGCCAAAAGCAATCACTTATCTTGTATGCATAAGTAGGTAGCAGATATTATAAATTATCTAAAAATAATCTTCGAAAGTTTGACTGCACTTTAATCTATTGATTTACATTATGTAGATACGAAATATTACGTTTCGGCATAAATAGAACAATAGCTGAGTTTAATCAAATAATGTTTGGATGCGTTAATTTTCGCATGACAGTTAATCGGGGCTTTGAATACTCCACACGTGTTCCGCCCCTTTACGGGGCATTTTCAAATGCAAAAAATACAAAATACAAAAAATCTTTATTTATGTTATAAAAGTTGAATATTAGTTGGTAATAGGAGCCTCCTTTTAACCAAAATTTTCAGGAGATGTTGAAGTTTAGTTCTTGATGCTGACATATGTGGGAAAAGCCTTGTATTTATGTGTATTTTGACCGGTATTACTGGGGAGTTCGTTGTGCCACTTCTTTCCAACACACACACAGAACTGGTTTCGGGGCCACAGTTTTCAGGGCGGGTGTTTCGGGGATGTCTGCATTGTTTGACCATCAAATAGCTCTGATTTTCAGCCTATTTTGATGAAATAATTTTGTTACTTATTAAAAGAAACAATAATAACGACAAATGTGTTGTTTTAGTCACTTTAACACATTCATGATTTCATTCTATTCATACAGGTGCGTACTATAGATTCATTAAAATAAATACTTATAAATGCCGGACCTTTATAACTCAAAATCCAAGAAATATTCCATTTAGTGTATGTTATAGCTAATTTATCGTTGTTTACTCAGTTTCAAATATCAAATGAATGGCTGAACGAATCTATTGATATTTATTATTCACACTCTGACGCGAAGAATTGGGTCGGTAATTGGTAATGACGATATAAGGCAAATGTTAAGTTTGTTTGAATAAAAATTGTGAATACTGAGTTCCAAATGTTGCATCTAGAAGAGGTGCTAAAATGCTAAAAGGATAGCAAATTAAGTCTATGTTTATGTAATAAATTGGTTGACATAACAAAGTTGGATACTGTGATTAGGTGCAATTCGGTAGATTCCTCTATGAGGTGAAACAGAATGGAGTATGTATGAGACTCTTATTGATATTTTTTTCGTTCAAAATCAAAATCATTTAGTCAAAGCAGGCTGGAAATTATCACTTTTTGAACCTTAAAAATATACAAAGACCACTTCCATGTATTTTTGCTAGGAAGAAATGGCGCAAAAAACTCCCCAGCAACACATATGTCTGCATGTTCCAGGACCCGGATAACGCACCTAATCCTAAAAGGGTCTTGCACCAATAATCCTGGACCTTTGCACCTAACAGTCTCAATACGGCCCTGTATGCTTTACACTGTTGCAGGTGCAACCTGCTAAGTGCGTCATTTGGCACCTGAGGTGACAACATGTCAGGTTGGGTCACTGACCAAACAACAACTATGTAATGCTAACGACTGTTTGGGCAACTTGTATCTGATTTATTTTGTCGTAAGTATAGGTAATGGTATGTAATATGTCATCTTAAGTAGTCGTAACTAATCTAATGAAGATCTGATGTTTTCTCCATTTGTTTTTTGCCTGTTGATGACAAAGTATTTGAATAGATTTGCTTAACATTGCATGCATGTGTTGTATAAAGCTTACAAAATTACTTATATTAAATTCTTCATTCGTTTGTAGTTAAGCATGAACTTATTCGACATTTTGTACTTAGGTACTTACTCATTCATGGAAGACACGTAACTCCCAGACTAAATAAATAAACGTCGAAAAGTGGTTTTAAAGAGGCCTCTTTTGATCACTATCTTAATACAAACACCATGTAAAGATTAAACTACATAGGCTGTCGTGTACGCCTTATCTGACACGAATCACACCATTCATTCATACAATCTTGTAACAAGTTGTAAATGTATTCATTTAACCACAAATTACTTAATAGTTATGATTTAACTAGCGATGAATTTGAAGATAATATTTTTGACTCCAAAATCTCACTATTCTTTATGTCAAATTATTAATAGCCTCGCATTATGTTGAAACTTCAAGTAAGTATACTTAAACCTAATTTTGTTCAATATACTTAGTATATGAGTAAGATTGCGGTTATGCTTCAATGTTTAATTCTCCAGTTGAGTAATATTTCAAAGCCTCAAAAGGACATACAGATCCCTCTATGACCAACCTCATTTCATGATTTATATCTATTCAATTTCAAAACAGTTACCACCAACATTCAAGCCTATCTCCTTTAACAGAAATCTGTCAGAACGCACTATAATTAACCGATTGATTGATAGATTGATAGAACAGCTGATATTGTATATCAATCATTCAGTAACCACGTGTTACTGCATTTATGAATAAAGTTCAAAGTCTTACACAGAGGTGAGCACCCGACCTCGAAATGAGCGAATAAAAATGGCCAACAATGAACAAAATGGCGGATTTAATGATAAAACTACGTAATTAACGCTGGGGTCAGACAGATCTGAAGATAAATGCAAAGGTGGCAGATGGTAAGGCACAATATAATAACATAATGTTTTTAATGTACGTAATAACGCTAGTTATGGTCCAACGTGTTGGCAAATACGTTATTTTGAGATGTGAATTCTAGAAACATGAGATGGTAAGTCGAGATTTTGATAGATAAACTTGGTGTTACTTGAGTGGGGTAATGGACATGTCAAGGAAATACTCGTAAATGTATTTTTTTTATAAAGTTCAAGATCGGAGTTTCCTGTGGTATATATGGTGGTTACTCAATGCAGTGCAGAGTATGCTTACATCGCACGGTAAAATTATGTCTTTATTTTTCCATTCATTTTCCCATTTGTTAGTGATGCACTTTGGCAGCCGCTTTCGTGTTTTACACATTGTTAGGACTCAGCTGCATCTGGTTAGACTGGAAGCCGACCCCAACAAAGTTGGGAAAAAGCTAGGCAGATGATAAAGTAATGCGCTCTGAAGATCAGCAATTAACAGTTTCATAGTTTTGGTCTTGAAAGATCTATACAGTTGGGCGGAAACTTTTGTTATTATTTATTTACTACATGTTAATGTCACGGAATTTTACTAGGTCCAATAACATACTCATATCTAATATAAGAGATGTATGAGCTGACGGATGTTGACGACATTTTAAATTTATTTTATGATAAAATTAATACCATTTTAGATGAAAGTGTTCCGAAGAAAAAATTAAGTGTTAAACAGCGATATGTTTACCCCAAATGGTACACCAGTGAGATAATCAAAAACTTAAAAATTAAAGCAAGTCTACATAAAATATATAAAACCACTAAATCAACTAGTACATACCACGAATATTCAAAATATAGGTCATTAATTAAAAAACAAATAGAAACGGCGCGCAAGCAACACGAAACTATGATTCAAGGTCAGTTCGCGAAAGACCCTAGATCATTTTGGGAATATGTACGGTCACAGAAAAGTACACCGGCTAGGCAGGATATAGTGAAGGACGGTCAGTATTTGTCGGACGAGGAGTGTGCGGAGCAGTTCGCGAGTTACTTTAGGTCGGTATATAGTAATGCTCCGCCACGACTAGACGCAGAAGAGGCGGCAGCGGAAGCGGGGGACACTGGTAGCCAGTGTTTACAAATAAATAATCTTAGTCTGAAGGACGTTAGAAGTGCTCTCGACCGCCTCAAGCCAAAGCCATCTGCGGGCCCGGATGGATTACCAGCGTTCCTTTTTAAGGACTGTGGTAGGGTTCTCGCGGAACCTTTACTTTTTATATTCAACACTTGTCTTCAATCTGCGCTGTTCCCAGCCAGGTGGAAGATAACGCGAGTCATTCCAGTGCCCAAGGGCAGGGCGGGAGCTGACATCAGTGGGTACAGACCAGTAGCTGTGTTGTCGACGCCGGCAAAGGTGTTCGAGTCGGCCATTCAGCGCTGTATGCAAGTGCAGGTGCGCGGACAGTTATCAGATGCGCAGCACGGATTCCGTCCGGGGCACAGCACTGCTACCAATCTCCTGGACTTCATGGGACGTGTGGTGCCGGCTGTGGATGCTGGGGTGCAGGTGGACTCAGCTTATTTTGACTTCAGGAAAGCTTTTGACACCGTAGATAATGACATCTTACTGCGGAAGCTAGCTGAGTTCGGATGCACCCGGCATCTATTGAAGTTCTTCGCTAGTTACATGCAAGACCGACAGCAGTACGTAGACTTCAACGGATGTGAATCCCAGGCATATTACACATGGTCCGGGGTAAGTCAGGGCAGCAATTTGGGGCCTCTGGAATTCCTCATAATGATAAACAATTTGCCGGATGTCGTAAGGCATGGCGCTTGTTTATTATTTGCGGATGATTTAAAGGTGCTGTTGGATGTTAGGTCGGAGTCAGATTGCAGGCGCCTGCAGGAGGATATCGATCGCATAGTACAATGGAGTCATGAAAACAAGCTGTACTTCAACGTGTCCAAGTGCGCGTTGATGAGTTTCACCCGCGCTCGGACACCTGTGCGCTATGATTATGTGGTAGACGGGGCGCCACTGCAACGAGTCACAGAGGTACGAGACTTAGGTGTTTTCATGACTCCCGATCTGACATTCCGGGAGCATGTAACTAGAATCTGTAAGAAAGCGTACAGAAACTTAGGGTTTATTCTGAGGCAGACACATAACTTCACCAACATCGCAGCAGTTAGGGTCCTATATGATGCGCTAGTGAGGAGCCATCTGGAACATAGTGCGGTCATATGGGCCCCACACGAAGCGAAGTACGCGGTTATGTTAGAGCGCGTTCAGAATAAATTCACGCGCCATCTGTACAAGAAGCTATATGGGGTATATCCATTTTACCCACTGATGTATCCCACCCTGTTCGTCCTGGGCATGGTTGGCTATAATCAACTGCGTGTCCGACGAGAATTTGCACTGGTTGCCCAACTAGCAAAATTCTCCTATAGCAATTGACTAATAAGATTACACGCCTTATAGAAATCTAGTAGACGCATTAACTTAGGCCACTGATCCTGCTAAAGCATCTTTTAAGATGATTTGCACTACAAGTACTTTCGACCGTATAGTTTAGTTTTATAAATGTCAATAGGATTATTTTACACGACTCTTACTAGAGCAGTCAGTCAGGATCAGTCTTATAAATGCAAGTTATAAAAGTTATTAGCAAAGTGTGACTTTTGATCCGATAATCGCATTTAGTAAGATTGTTTTATCTTGTTAACGTCTTGTTTCATTCTTCTATAAGACATGCACTTCCTATAAATGCCACAGATAAAGCTGCTAGAGGTAAAGATATTATAGAACAATTTTATCTTAGTCGTGACCCTTAACGGATTCTTAGCAGCAAGCTAGCATAGCCTCTGATTTTTATAAGTAAGGAACCTTGAAACTTAAATATGGTGGCGTAGGTATGTCATGTAAGCGTCTTAACTTAGATTAAAAGTCATATAAAGGTTCTGATAAATGCAATGTAATGGCGCCCTATGTAGGACAGGTATTTATTAATTTATTACTGAATTAACAAATAATGAAAATGTTAAATTTTGAAGGCGTATGAAGATATGTTTATTATCGTCTAACATTTAATCAATAAAATTATTTTCGCAAGTTGTGTAGGCACTCTTTACGAAACAGGCACACGACAAATGTTACATAATGACAAACCTTATTATAATGTGACTTTACTTATATTTTGAAAATAAAAGAGGATTCAATGTCATGCACAAGCACAGTACAATGAATTAACGAAAAAAGAACGAATGATCGACTGAATGAATCTACTAATGATATTACGCTGATCACTGTAGGACCAATTACTCTAGTAGCGGCACGCGCCAGATCATAAAAGGACCAATCGCTCTTTTTGGATGCATTTACCGGATTTTTATAGGTCAAATATGTTTTGTTAAAGCACTTGATAAGGTAATTATAAAATCAAATAGCACTTTACCGGATTATAACAAAGCGACTATAGGGCGAAATAGTCCAATAAACTGCGCCCAAATGCGGCTATATTATCGTTTACAGGATTTCTATAGGATTAAAAAATACGTGCTCCTAGGAAAATTACAGGGCTACATTTTGCTACTTGGGTGCCTACTTGGTGAAGGTGCTTCGCGGATTGGAGAGTCACCCGGCAGTGCTGCAGCGCTTGAGCCTGTGTGTGCCGGACCGCTACGTGTGGCGGCGGCGAAGCCCGCCTCTACTACTGGTACCTACAGCGAGAACCAACCTACTCGCCAAAGCACCTCTAACTAGAGCTATCGGCACAATTAATGACCTACATAAAAAGATTGATGTATTTACATGTTGTTTGGGTGAATTCACAAAGGAATTACTGTTTATTTTATGCTATAAGTAGAATAATAATATTTAATAATATGTTACCAAGTAGAATAATGTATAATATAATAGTTGTAAATAACGTAGTTTTTAAAATAGTGTTAAGTTCTTAGCTATCGTATTAGGATAAGTCCTGTGATTATAGTTTTAAGGTGGTTTAATAAATAAAAAAATAAATAAAAAATAAATAAATAATTAAACAACCAATTAATGAAGTTCTTAGAACTACTGTGGCCTAGATTTGGAATATTATTCTTTACTCAAATTAACGTTACTGTGTTAATTGGTATTTAATTATTTTGCTGACTAAATGGCCCGTAAGATTCTAAATCGTCTTTATAAGGTATATAGGTACTATTAGGAAAAGTAAAGAAAATAAAGAAAAGTTGAGCTTATTAGTTAACCTAAGTAGATTGGTAACAGGGGGCTGATGCACGGTGCACTACCGTAGATAGTTATTTGTATACGCTATCTAAATGCACTCCTAAATGTGTTTAGTATGTGTACTAAACTATGAACATTGCTATAGGAATAACAGTCTTGTAATATTAGTATTAAATTAGGTCTCATAACTTGGGTAATAAAATAACCCATACCGAGAGCTTTACTCTCATATTCCCTCATAACAAAGCCTTATAAGTTGCTGTTCACTCATTCGAAGGGACTTATTTATAGGCTTTTAAATTAACCGGTTACTGTAAGTTGTAACTAAGCCATTGTTTTAATTAACCTTTACGTAAGTACGGGTAAACGATCAACCTGTATCGATAAATGGACGTCGATTAATAGGAATACGTCTAGTGGCAATTTATCCCCTTTTTTGGAACCGCCGATATTATTATTCTATGATGACTTCAACTAACGGCTGTTCCCAATATATCTATCTGGTATATAGGTGTGGGGATAATGTTAAAATTCTATCTCATGTAAACAAATAATAGGTAGGTAGATAAAATATTGGGAATTTTATTTTTTTACTGCTTACTTCGCTGAAAAGGCCTCAGAACAAGTCGTCGGAGGAGAGCGTCGAGCGATTATGGCAGTTGGCAGAATATTCAAGTCAAAATCGTCTGTATCATATAGGTTCTTGTCATTCTCCTTACAAATATTTTAGGAAAATTTTTCCTTTCGTAATTTTATAAAAATGTGCCTTTGCGTCACTAGGCCGAGTTCCTAAGCGATATTTATTGTTAGCTACCACGATACAATAGCGACTTATCATCACGCACAATAATGACTGATGTTCGCTGTAACACATCAATCTAAGCTGGACATAAAGAATTACTTAATTAGTTGAAATAAAGGTATTCCTTCAAGAATTGAGGCATTTTTAACGACCCAGTTTTTTGCTTTCTAGTTTAATTTATTACTTAAGTAATTTATGAACTGCCTTAGGCAATCTTACAGATATTTCAAAAAATGGTCACTTAGCTATTCATCGGGTTGCAATGGATATGCAATTAATTTGTGAAAGGTTGTTTGTATGGCCAAAAATATGAGTCAAAAATATTTCCGTAGACAAGTTTATGAACCTGTTCATATAGATCACTTTTTGTGTTATTTAATACGTCAGTATGTTGATATGTAAGTACATGTACCTACTTGATAATTAATAAGAGGTTGTCCTTTACACTGCCTACCAATTGTGGCCATTTTTGTACATTTCGAGGTGACGATATATGTAAATTATACAAGTAGAGTATGCTACTGGTATTTTAATTAAATTTTAATAGCATGTCATATTTTATTTCACAGCCGAGAAGCCTATGTATACCTACTGGTATGTATCATATAAGTAATGAAACAACATATCAGCAGTTCAAAATAGAAAAAAACACTACACTATTTACAAAAACATCGTTACAAAAAACAATAAACTCAAAAACAAATAGAACAAGACGTTAATATTATTTTTGTGAATAAATAATAAATGCATAATATCAAGTGGCACGGTTCGTGCATTATGCAAAGATGGCGGGTTCGCGTAATTATGAACTTCATAAAGAATAACCAATGAGGATGATATGCTGTATAAACAGGTAGGTGATCGAAATATCATGAGGAACCGGTTCCAGTTTTTGTTTTAGTACAAAATGTGATGTGTGAAGTTACTTTTTGTTCGGTTGGGCAATGGTCGAGTGTTGTTCTTTTATCGCTACAATAGTCATTACGGTGTTAGAAAAACAGTCGGTTGCGTGAAAATTGTTACGATTGTAAAAAGGTAAATAATTATCTTGAAAAGTTGAAAGGTAACATTACAGACAGGCAGACATTAAGACATTTTGGGTTGCTCCAATTAATTTACAAGTACGACACCGCGATAATTTAATGACAGATATAAGTCTTTGTTCTTACTTAACAAAACATAAGCTATATCTACTTAGTGCCAAAACTAATTCATATGCATTAAGATCATAAAGCTTGACTAATTAACAATATTAACGTAATTTAAATAAATTAGTATCACAAAATATGAAATAATGAACTCAATCAACCCGTTCTCAGACCTCAAGGTCTTTAAGTATATAAACAGAAATACATACATATACACATAAATTATGTACACACCTGTTTACAACATTTTAAATGCTTCTGTAGTGTTCGCGTTGAAACATTCTGTTTCTCGAAAAGTCTTTTTACGTACCCAGTCAAGGATAAGCCCTTAAACGTTGAGATGTAGACTTGATCTTTGTATTTCATTTAGGTAGAAGTATGGAGATACAAATTATAAAATTACTACTAAGTAAAGGTAAATCTTCCCGTTTTGCGCAATGCGCTAAATGAACATTGCCACATCGAATTAATAGATGGGATTTACCTTTATTTTGCTCAATATAAATGAAAATTTAAATAACTTATGTCAGGAAAAATGTTTTGGAAGTGCCATTAACAACGCATAAAACTTACCTAAAATCTCCTCGAGCCAGTAGCAGGAAATATACAAGAATATGGCAACACCGAGCCAAAATCCAAGTAGCAACACTGCCAAATACTCCCACATGGTATATTATGTCGCATCACTGGCACTCACTAAATATCACTTCTGCTGCACATCACTAGATTTTTACTTTTTTATTTTCCTTTTATTTTATGGCATTTGGTTTTCCTATGACAAAAAAGTTATTTACAATGAGTTTGCATATTTGATGCAGGTGCTGTTTTTATTTATTTATTGGTGAGCTATAATATACTCGTATGTAAGTATCGACCTTTGTAATTGTTGTGGTAATCGTCGGCTAAGGGCAAAAGTTAATTGCAAAACAACGGATGACAATATTATCTTTTGTTTACATATTTTATTGTGTACCTTTTATGACTTGTACCTACTCACAATTTTATGTTTGTACAAAATCATCAGAAAGGTGCCTACAATGGAATCTATTGCCTCTTACTTTCTAACACGGTCCCACAGTGTAAAAAAACTATGTTTTTCCAGGGCGAAAAACCTCCTGAAATACATAAATATAAATTATTGTCTCGAAGTACTTTAATTAAAATCGTAAATGCCGAAACAGAATTAAATAAAATCAAATGTCAAATACTTCACTTTCGAAAAAAGGAACTTTTGTCATTAAATTAAATTGATATTTCTACACGCACAAATACCTACGTGCAGTGGCCTTGGTATTTTAAACATAAATAATAAACATTGTTATTGACCAATCACGCAGCAGTTGTGAAAAAAAAGTTCATTGCGCAAAGGCAATTTGCGTTTAACAAATTCTGTCTTATTTCCATAATTCGAAAAAAAAACATTAAAAAAATGTTTCGCACATCACAAAAATTAATCTATAGTTCCAAAATTTACCGCCTTTTTTATATGTCGTCAAAGTGTTAAAATTGATGACAAAATCTTACAACCTCCAAAATTACAATGTTACGTTCCATTACACTTACGAGTATTGTTACTACAATGTTATTGTTTTGGAGTTCAACATCTCGAATCGATTGTTTTAATGCCACAACATTCAGGTGTTGGTAAACAATTAAAATATTCCATGAATTGCAATTTCGATGCTTTTCAATGGAGAATGAAAACATTGGCTCATCGTATTTTTGATGTCAGGTTGCACTTTCGGACATTGACATGCATTGTTCGTTTTTAATTTGCCGAATTTGCATAAATATATACTTAGTAACTTTTTAATTAATGATGAACTCATTAGTATTACTAATTGAGAGGTATAACAATAATTATTTACGACATTGAACTGCTGTGTTCTTTTCATTCCGCATAGTTGCATCTAAGTATCTGACTCTACTGACTTGTACTATGGAACTAAAACTTGGAAAACCTATTTCAAAAATTTATAAAATCTTCTATAAGTACATATAAAATTCAAAGTTGTCAATTGTTTTGTAAATAACGGACATGAAACTAGAAACCCTTAAAAATTCAATTGCAATTCCCACTACGTAAATTGACACCTCAGTAGTCACGGTACGGTTGATACGATAACTACAGACCGTTCATTAAAGTGCTTCTGTTCATATGGTATCATATTGCAATGTATCTAACTGGTTAGATGGAGAGGGAAAATAAATCTGCTGTATTATACACAAATCATTAATGGGAAGAAAATTGAAGTAGTTATTTTTCATTTTCAGTTTTATTTGATGTTACCCTGCTGTGTGCTTGGAATGGACTATGAACTACGTATTTTTAAACACTTTTTTTATTTTGAAAATTGAACGTTAAAATTCAGAGTATAAAGTTGTTATAAGAAAACTGACTTATACTTAAGTAATTGTCCTTGAACATGTGCTTAAGAAAAGTGACCTGTAAGGGGTCTATATGTGTTTATATGTCAAACTAGCTTTTGCCCGCGACTTCGTTCGCATGGAATAGTGACTTCCGGCATACTTTTGGTTTGACCAATAGATGGCGCTATATGTCCGGAATAAATTTTATTTTTTATTTTTATTTTTTTTTATGAAATAAAAACTATCCTATGTCCTTTCTCAAGTTCCAAACTATGTCTGTACCAAATTTCACACAAATCGGTTCAGTAGTTTAGGCGTGAAGAAAAGACAGACAGAGTTACTTTCACATTTATAATATTAGTTAGGATTACAATAGGTACCCAATAAAAGATTGTCATTGACTACATCATTACTATAAATAGATCACCTACAACAGTTACTGGTATCAACAGTTACCGAATTTACGATTCTTCTACAAATTAGATAATTCCCATTCACGAGGTATAATGTGACAACCTTGTTACTGGTTTTAAATAAACAAAACACGTTTAAATGACTCCTATTATATTTTAGTAGGTTATGTTTACAAATGAGGTAGAATGGTAGAATATAGAGAACTTGTTCCTATGAAGATATATCCTTATTAGGTATTGATTTTTGTTGTTTGAAGGTTAATGTGTGTGTTGGATAATAATTTGGAGATGGATGATGCTGTTTATTGTTATTATATTAGATATCTTCTATTCATTGATAGACTCTATGCTGGTCAGTGTAAGTATATTGTAGCTAAACTTTTCTGGGCCGACAGGATGAAACAACGCCTTTTGGGAACTACTTAAAGTAGGTAGCTACATTGAAACAATAAGTTTTCAACAGCATTTAAATCTTTTTAGCCAATAATGTTGACCTTTCTATTCGTAAATAGTGCTAGGGGCACTTTTTACATCTACATATTCATACATACTCACCCACATAACATTATACCTATAACTACGCAAGTTTAGTACAGTTATCTATGACATTGCACAGAAGGACGCCGCAGTAAGCCAATAGGTGACTGATAACGAGACGTAACCGTTACGTGCTGTGTTTTACATGTCACGTATAGAAACGTGATTTTTTTATAACTTATTTGTATGTTTCTTCATGTAGGACGGTTCAAAAGGAACAAACAGCCTATTTTTTATGGCCCACATTTTGTTATAGGTTCTTCAAAACATAGAATTCTTTAATATATTTTTCTTGCATCCTATCTATACTAATAGATTAGGAAGTTTTTTTACTGAAAGCTAAGGGTGAGTAACACCATTTAATTAAGTATTACGATGGCCAAACCATAACTAGCCACGTAAAATTGCCACCATCAAGTCGGCGACTCACTGTAGGTCAGTATAGTAACCTAAACAATTCATAGAGTACTAAAAAAAAACTAAAATCTTTAGTTCCCATGACACTCCGGAACAAACACTCAACTACACACCTACAAACATAAAATAAACAAACAAACAAAACGAGTCGTGATGCTAGCTCATCGGTTCCTCTTCCTCCATCCGTGGTCCGTGCACTTTCATCTGGCACCTCATGCATAACACCTGGCTGTTCCCTTGTACGATGCTATGTGTTTAGGTATGATGGTTTTTGTGTAGGACAAGTTATAAGCTGGCGCGGGGTACAGATGACTCACTTTTGATATAAATAAATAAGCAAAAGAATGTTTTGCGTAAAAAAGTTTCACTTTTATTGTAAGTTTGTGAGTAAAGAAAATTAGGTAAAATTGATTATTTTCTGTTTATTGGACTACTCAGTACTAAAGTAAACTATTAAGAACTAAAGACTGTAGTTTAAGAAGAGCAATTCAACGATGAAATATTCGATGAAGAGTAAATAGTCACAGTAAGTGGAGTTAAAGAAGTGGAGCAATAAATTGGTGTATTTAAAATAGAAAAAAACTGCTTCGTTAGGTTACACTAGGTGTTAATTGATTTCATCATTGGCAGACCATAATATCATGTACCTACACACGTAATAAAATGATGCAATTATTGAGCCCAATCATACTCTAAAAAGGAAGACGGATCATAAAACGATAAGTCAATCAAGCGAGCAATCTTTCCGCTCAAAATTATTTTAATTACATTAGGTACTGATATTTATGATCAATGTACATGAAATTGCATGCGAAACTTGTTATTTATTGCGTATTAGATAATTACTCTAATCAATGTACCAGATTTCAATGATAAAGGTAAAATTAATTGAACAATTAGTGAATGATAAGTGCTACTAATTAGATCTTTTGATAAACCGACTCGAACTACTATTTAACTTTATCAATATGCTTCTTTAGAGTACCCACGCACTACAATCTTTTAGTCGGCTGGTACTTTACGGAGTACGCAACGCATATTACAAAGATTAGGTATTAAGCTGTATCAGACTGACTGAAAACTATTACCTATTTGAATCAAGATTTTCTTTAAAAAAATTTTTTGGCTAACAGTCGGCCGACTGTTTTTAGTCTTTGGTCTTAATGTGACGATCTCAAAACAATGAGGGTTTTCTAAAATGGCGTCCACGAGGTGGCAGCACCGAGGCGTCAGGTCCAGGTACTTGTCAAAGTGCTTAGGTATCTTTACTATGAACCGTGAACGATTTTAGTGATTTTTATTGTATAATTAAAGCACTGCATTAGTGTTTTACAATTACAGTTGAGTAGATAAAAAAACTAAATCATATTGTGTAAACAAATTCTAGTACGTTGCGTTATCTGCCGTTCAACGAGCTTTTCCTTAGTACCAGTGACTTTTGCATCCCTCTTTCTAAGCTCAATTTTTAGTTCGGAAAACTTATTCCAACCGTAGTCCATAATAAAATCAATAACACTTCCAATATAACAGAATTTCAATAAACAATTAGTTCGGACCCTACAATTCCATACTATTTGACAGCTGTTTGGACCAGACGCATACGTGGTGCCACCCTGTGGCAGAAAAATTAGAGAAAACCCTCAAGCACAAACCTACCTCTAGAGCCAATATTTTATTCTATGGGTCCTATTTTTCTGAAATAAATAAAGAATATTTACAAATATTTTTTACCAATCGCTACCACCTATTCCTTGTACCACACACAACACCGGCGCGGACGGCCGTCAATACGCTAAAAAGGAAAACTATTTCCGCCCAGCCACATCCAGTTGGACCTTTTCACTTTCTATAACATCTGCGACTTTGCCTTTAGTGCATAGTGCACCGTGCTCTTAATGGTTTGTACTTTTATGGCATATTGTTTTAAGGCGTGATTTATGAAGCCAGTTTGGTTATTTTTAGTGACTTTTCTTGGTGTTATGTTATTAAAAATCTGAAGAAACCACCTGAAAGGGTTTGTAGTTTTGGCAGTTGATAAAAGCGTAGAGAGAAGAGGTCGGCTATTTGTTAATTACACAAACTCAATTTACCATTTTATGCGATCGGAACCTACGATAAAGTTTTTGGGAATTGAAGTTTGTACAAAAAAAAAATAAGCAAAAAGAAAAGAAACAGCACTCGCACTTCGTAACTTAGACGCCACGGTTCTCTAGCAACTAAATACTTAATAAAGCCTTGCTCAACGAAACTAAACATGTCCCACATAAAAAATAACCTAAATTCCCGCCATCTTGTAATTCATCATGGCGGCTTCAGATAAACACGATATTTATCTAAAAGGGACTGCAATTATGTCGTACGTAACGTTAATATGCTTTCAAACCCGTGGAGTATGCATTTAGTGTAAGACGTATTAATTAAATGCAATTTGTCGTTCTGTAAGTTTAATTAATTTTATGTGTTACCGGAACGTTGCTTGTGTAGACTGTAGAGTGTTGGCGGTTGAAAATTATACTCTTCCTACTTTATATCCTACTATTTCGCTTGTATTGCTTAAGGCGAAGGAATTGGGCGTTGTTGAATGGTTAAGCATGTTTATGGAGCTAATCAGTAGTGACAGCTATTTCCTTTAATATGCTAATTAAACTAACTTATGTGGTAAGTCAATTTATATCAAAACTTGGTAAAGGTCATTTTAATTTTCTTTTTCTCAATTTTGGGAGAATGTATAAGATACTGCATGAACCATGTGATTGATTTGTCGATAGTTGATGACTATATAAAATTATGTTTCATCACCAAAACAACTGACCACAAGATGTAGTAACTCTACATCTAACTCGACCTTAAAAGGTCGTACAATAGGCCGTATACAAAAAGTTCCTTTGCCAAACTTGACTACATCATTCTATCATCTGTGGTTGGTGTTGCCACCTGTCATTTGCGTTATCTACCATATGATTACCTACCGTATGATTACGGCGTAAAGTTCTCATTGATTTCTCAATATTTTGCGCTTCATATGATATGCTTGCGCCATGGGTCAGTAATTGAACAAAGTGGAATCGCCTTTGACCCTCTAACGTACAATTACTTCATACTTAATACCGTGATTATTTCGAAATTTATATTAACCCTTGCTTCATGTTAGAAAATCTTACATCGCATCGTGATAACAATAATTTAATAACTGGGCTTCATCATCTTCTTAGACGATACTTCAAAAACGTTCAATATAAAAAATCTGACGTTTTAACTTAGATTTTTTATTTACGGGGCAATCTAGAAATCCTGGTACAATGCCTGGGTAATACCCGAGAAATTCACTCATATGCCCTACACATCTATGTATAAACGAATTAAGTGTATTTGTACGTAAAGACAGGTACATCTCTATACGCTAAACATTCTTCATCTTCTAATCACATCACGCATGTTAACGCCTCTGTTCAAGCGAAACGATGGCCATTTAACTTAATTGCCTATCTTCCAAGTTGCAACTGTATCCTTAGATAATTCAGCCCACTGGAGACGCTATTACCGTACCTTTTCCTTCTGCTAAGAGTATGAGAACGTCGCTTCTTGGGCTTGTATAACGAATGTGCGTCAAGATTAAGCTTGTGTTTGACAATTTTGTCATTTGTGCTTGCATTTTTCTCGGAGTCAACATTTACTGTAAGTCAAATATTGTAAACGCTTTTGTTTAAAAAAGAGTGTCTATGGAGTTACTTGATTATTCTCCACTTGCTGTGCGCCGAGCTATTGAGGTTGCGTAAGAAACTATGGTAGGTCTACACTACATATATGAAATGAAAACCTTAGACTTTGTACCAGAAAATGCATGAGTTAGCTATCGCTACATGTCGCATTGCACACTGCGTAAATGAATACTCATTCGTAAAGAGACTAATGCTCATGAGGCGGGTGCGGTTGATTAAATGCTCTAAGACCGTACAACATCGCGTGACGCCACTAACGCTAGTATTCGTGTCACGTCTGACGTAAGAATGGTAATGCTACGTTCAGTGGGTCAGGTGTCTTCTAATTCGATTGATTATGTTCACTTTCGGCAATGCCAGTCATTAGGTGATCGGTTATTTAATTTTGAGGCGGTTTAAGTTGTACGCATAAAAAGTAATAATTTAATTGAAATATTGTGCGTTAAACTATTTATATTTAAGTATTGACAGATTTAAAAAGGAGGAGGATTCTCAATTCGACTGTTTTTAACATAAATGTTCATGAGATCCAAATTTTAAACTTAGTCAAAAAAATCAAGAAGGTAGGTACTTAGATGTTGTACTATGAAACTAATTAATCCATCGAGATTACTTTACGTCAATTATCCGATATCTATCATAGTATTAAATCAGACACGGAACTGTAAGTATCATAAGTGATAAATAATACAATACCACACATCATGATCAGAAATACCACCGCCTCTTTTAAACCACTTGCCAGCATTAACTCGACAGATACCGTGAAAAAACGATATACTTAAATAAATTACGACTGAAATTAGCAAATCAAATAGATTTCCAATTGATGATTAACATGAGAATTTTCGATCCACGATCAACGATTAATGAACACGAAACATATTATGATGATCTCATAAGAAACGGCAATGATAGCTCGGTAACGTATGTTGATGCGTGAATTGAGGTGGCGTGATCTGTACTACTTATTTGCACCTAATAATTAGAAGCTGGTTAATTTGTCTGTCTGTTTGTTAGGACGAGTTAAGTGAATTATTTTACGTAGACTTTAAAAACTCTTTTGAGAGTTAAAAGAATAATTTAGTTGCCTATTCCAAAAGCCTTCTCCTATGAAGAAGAACGGGAAAGAAATTCCTATTTAAACAGTTTTATCATTTTTTACGTAAAAGGCCGTGAAGGTAATAATCCTGCTAGATTATAAGCTACTGGCTTAAATTCCTAGACGTAAAATATAAGTCAAGTAAACTATGACTAACGTGAAACCATGGGGCATACTACAGCAAGTTTTAATATAAAAAGTCTCCGACCGGCCACACCTTACATCTCGTTACACAACCACGCAATCGAAATGTTCTTACAAAATATTTTGTGGTCACTCAAAACTTGTTACAATTCATCTTAATCAAGGACTTTTTTATGCCAAGTTAGGTTGGAAATATTTATTATAGATCTGTAAAATTATGATTGTAAAGTTTTGGTTTTTGCATCAGAAATCGATATTTTTGCCCAAAAGCGCCGCTAATTTTGTCGCTTACGCTAGCTTATTTAGATATTAATACTTATGCGTAGGTACATATTTTGATAATGAATTTCATGTAGAAATATTTCTCCATCAGTAACATTTCTTCCGTATAACAATTGCTAACCAACAAATACAGAACATCACCTTATGATGCTATCATTAAACAGCAGTATTGTATTATTTTAACCGCATTGAATTAACAGGTAATAATAATTGTTCATTATCGGCCACATATTGTTATAACCACAATCATTGATGCATTTCATTGTGGTTAATGTACATATCTAGGTCAATTCATTTGTAGAAGATTTGTTAGCCTATGAAGCTTTATTAATATTATTTTATGTGAAAAATTGTTAAGTACAAAAAAATAAACTGACTGAAACGGTATCCTATTACTGAAATATACCTAAAACCGAATCAAAATAGGTCTAGCCAAACATGAAATAATCTCGGTCAAAATGAGATCCATCTTTTTCAGAAGTCGGTAAAAAATTTAAATAACTGTCTGTTATGCTATCACGGTGTTATAACGGCAAAACCAATCATGATGTACGAGTAATTTTCTATAGATAGGATATATCTAGATTGAAATATAAATTGATTATAATATCTGAAAGTGGCTCAAACTGAGTAACTTCGGTTTAAAAATGAGGCAACATAAGATATTTACAGAGATTTCATACAGAATAATTACATAGCAGAAGCAGAATTGCAAAAAAGCAGTAATTTTGGCTATGCACTTAAAATGCCCATTTAAATCTAGCAGCTATATTTATGGCTATAACTGTCGGAAAAATATGTCAACTCATTCAAAATGCTGGTTATTTTCTTAGAAATCTGCGGGAAGTTTTGTCTGTTATTCTGATTTTTCATAATAAAAAACGTAATATTTTAGTGTGTGTATAAACGAATGTCGTTGTCTCAAATAGTCGTGAGTTTGCAATATAATGTAATGACTTTAAAAAAACCGGCCAAGTGCGAGTCGGACTCGTGCACGAAGGGTTCCGTAAATTACAGTTAAATCAACCTATCTCAAAAACTATAAGATATACTTTGATCAAACCAAAAATCGTTGAAAGAGTTAATTAGCATGCATCACCTCTATTTTTTTTAGAATTTTATACCCTGTAGTTATAAAAATAGAGGGGGGGGACACACTTTTTACGACTTTGAGAGCTGATATCTCAAAAACCGTTCACTTTAAGAAAAATGTTTTTTAGAAAACTTTATATCATTTTAAAAGACCTTTCCATTGATACCCCACACGGGTATGTACATCGAAAAAAAAAATTTCATCCCTCAGTTACATGTATGGGGGGCCCCACCCCATTCTTTTTTTTACTATTTAGTGTCATATTTTTGTAGCGGTTCATACAACACATATTCCCATCAAATTTCATCACTGTAGTACTTATAGTTTCCGAGTAAATCGGCTGTGACAGACGGACAGACGGACAGCCGGACATGACGAAACTATAAGGGTTCCGTTTTTGCCATTTTGGCTACGGAACCCTAAAAATGCCTCAACCGTTACATATCAACTAACTATGGCACATAACTTTAATGTATGCTGGATTGATATTGTTGAACCAACTTTTTATGCTTATTGCATTAAAAAAAAATCTACTATTCGGAAAATCTACAGCAATCAAATGCTTACTTAAAAAGTAACCTTTAGTAATCTTTTACTCCAATAAAACAACAACATTATAAACCTTACGTAATAATAAATCATGCACACATCTCTTCATAAAGAGAGCATGAAACTTCTTCGCGTTTACAAAAACTATTTCTCAGATAACAATGTCTAGAAACTTAGTGTATATCCATCCTAGATTATACAGCTTCGTGGGAACTGCGCAACAATTATATTATGAGCGAAAATCTAGCGTATGCGCTTTCCCAAACATTACACTTGGTTAGGTTTGTTGCGGAGTAAAAGCTAAGCGATTGGGTAGCCAGAATGTGTACCTACGTTTTACTATGTAAAGCTAACAAAGAAAACGTAATGTAAGTATAAGATATTGTTATTGCATGTTATAAAGGAATAAAACGAAATATATTTTGATGTAGAAATGAAAAAAAAAAAATTTTTGCGTGTGCTCCCCTGCAACTACAACCTTAGCATGTGTAGTAGGCATTCAAAAACACTTACGATCTATGCGAAAGTTAGGTTTATTTACTACTAAGTAAATTATAACTAACTATAACTTCAAGTAGAAGAAAGCTACTGGAAGGATTAGAAGATGATTCGCATACAATTTTTTGAATTCCCGCTGAGAAAAAGAAAGCCCGGCAAAAGTAGCTTAAAAAAATTAGCTCCACTATCGCATATATAGCTTAGCTTTCAATGTGTCACAATCCACATATTACGAGATGTGACACCCGTCGCACAGGCGTTCAACATTGTTACATATTTTAATACACGAACAGTCTCACACTTCAACTTCACTTCACTTGGTTCAAAACATACAGTTACTTTCATTTTAGTGACTTTAATTTTGAATTTGATTTTTATGGTGATTAGGGTCGATTAAGTAATGACTTTGGGACCTATGCATTATGCAAGTTTGCAAATGACGTCTGCTGTCATACAAACAATTCATTCAATTTATTTTTGTTGTGTGTCTGTTTGTGTCAGCATTAATTTAATTCATTTGACTTAGGATTTGTAAGTTCACTTAATTTGCCTCCAAATCTTATATTTTAAAGGTTTTAAGAAGCAGAACCTTTGCAAAAAGATTTATTTCTGTGGATAAAATAAATTCTCAAAGTTACAGATATTTTTTTCCACTCGTGTCAGAAATAAGTTACGACTTTTAACTTACTTAATTAAACTTGAAGGTAACTTAAACGTTAAAATAGGCTGTATGTTAACCGTTGAACCTGTTTTAAGCGCGCTGACGTACGTACCAACATACATTTTTATATTTTTTATAGTTCTTTTGTGACCAAGCTTATTTATGTGGCCAACTAACAAAAAATATACAAGTAAGTTATTTCGTAGCTGTTTTTATTAATATTAAAGACGTTCGCTAAAAAGATTACCAAAGATGAACGAGTTCTTTTATTCCATTAACATACTAGTTTATACTGCGACTTTGTTTGCATATAATAAAAAAGAAACAATATATTGTTGTGATAGTGTATAGAAATTTTTAACAACTGACATATTGCAGTATTTTTTAATATCTGGCCTTTATTTTATCTAAAGCCTAAAAATAACTCTACATAGGTTATCTCTATTTTAGACAGAGCTTTATTTATTTTAGAATACAACTTGGTTGGACTGCTTACCGTAAACAACGAGTAACTGGAAAAATATTAGGCAAAAGATGAGTTTTTTTTGGAAATACTGAATTTGTAACGAACAATTTGATGCAGACGCAAATTGTTGTATCCTCACTTATTAAGTAATTACCTATATGTGTATAATTTAACTTGGTAACCTGTCTTATATGCTCAAAGTACAAGGCAAAGTTTGAAGCGTTTCTTGTTTACAAGAATATCCATTTATTATTTTAAATTAATGGCACGAGTTTTAAATACAAACTAAAAAACTGCTGGTTTTTATATGACATCGCCTTTTGGTAGTTTATTATTTTTACTCATTATTTACGTTTTGAGTAAAAAATTCAGCTAGACTTTGGTAAGAATATTTTATCAATGTTTTATGTGCGGTAATTTGCATGAAGTGTAAAAAATAAGCAACTATTTTTGATGTAACTATCTCATGAATAATAATGACTTATCGTAAATTTGGTTTACGACATCACATGCACATTAAAACTGCATAGAGATACATAATTGAATTAATTTTGTTTGATAATATTGAATAAATTTTGTTTATAAAAAATGTAACAAGCAGTTTTCTATAGGAATACAGTAGAATAGTGCAGTTGTCCAGCACTTTTAAAATCGGTTCGGTAAAGAAAATATCAGCAAGAGTGAAGCCGGGAGCGTTACCTTTCTTAATAAACGTTTACACCCAGTTTTTCTGTTATAGGTAAGTATAGTTTTCCCTTATATATCTACCTATTCTATATCTACCTATTAAAGCCTTTGATACAGTCTATGTTTATCTAAGGCTATGTTTATTTTGCTGATATCACAGTTTTGACCTTGAACGATAAAAAACACAACCTGTTGCTTCACAGAAGAAGTTCTTCGTTTAAATCGCTTGTTTTATGTTTATTATATTCATAGTTTATTAATATTCTTTTTGAAGGTATTTTTTTTTAAATTACGCCAATTACAAAGTAAAATAAATACCTACTTACGAAAGCATAAGTAGGTACCTATGTACATAAATGTGTATTAAAATTACGAAAAAAGTTTGAAACATACTCTAGAATTTGAATATTTTAGCATAAACTGAAATTTAAATTTTGCTAAAGCACAAAAAAAAATACTAAGTGTAAGTACCTATATTTTTTGCGCAGGTTGACGACTGGACCGATCCGCTATTATATACAATACTAAAACATACATAATGCCATTTACGTCAAAATAAACAATATTTAGTATTATTCTAGAGTTTTCTCTATGGTGAAGAAAAAAAGGTGCTTTTAGGTGACAGTTAATTGTAAAGTAAATAGGATCTCTATGTATTTATTCTGTCTGAGATCTGTACAAAGAATAAAGTTCAACTCTTGCGGATGTAGGTACGAGTATATTTTGCTTCATTCGTTTTTGCTAACAGAAGTGATCATAAAGAAATATTGTTATTCTATACTTAAACTAAAATTAAAAAGATTTTATCAGTAATTACTTACAATAGTTTTGTGTTCGAGCTAAAATGGAGGAATGAAATAAACGAACATATTGATTCCAGACACAACATGTTTGAAAACATGGATTATAGCAATAACTACGATAATTTTATGAATCATTAAAAACAACCTCATAATTTTTTGGAAGTTACATATTAAAAAAATAGTTTACAATCACAAAAATAAAATACAGTACCCGACAGCCTAGGACGTAATGTAATTCAGTAAAAAACAAACCAGTGTCTTAATAAAGACAACTTTTCAATCACTAACTGTATCAAATATTACGTAATACATGCATGCAATTAAATGGGAGCCCATAACCCATGGTTGGTTGAACTTGCACGGTTACCGATAGCGATAAGCCGATGCAACTATCGGTTGAACTTGCACTACCAATGTTTTACAACGACGCCTGCATTTCTTTGACATTGGCCTTATTTTCTACTACTACGTGGCCATAATGATTGATGAGCGCTTATGTGAGGTTAATAGTTATTTGTATAAGCGGGTTTAATGACGTGTTTTAAGTATCTTTAGAAAATTAACTACTTACGCTAAGTTTGCGGACTCAGTATCTGAGAATAAGTTGTATTGTAAAAAAAACTAAATGATTTAAAATTATTAAACACTTATCAGTACCTAATAAATCTGAAATAAGTCAAAGCTGGAAATCGTAAAATTTTACAGTTCCGGTAACATTTACAGTTTCGAGAGCGTATACAATATTGAAACCCGATAATTCGCTGCACACCATACTTTTACGGATATTTTTAATTGTCTTAACCCATGGTCAGGTCTCTATAGTACTACTAATGAAATACGTGTTCAAAAAACTTGTAAATAAAACAAGTTTCGCGGCCATTTCTCAAACATTAGCCTTGCATACACATTACTCTCTACGCGGAGAGAGTAAGTGCAGAGAAAAGGGAACATTATGAGCACGCACTGCAGTTCAATGAACTCGGGCCGACCTTCACCTAGATGGGGTTTTAGATCAGTATACCACGAAACTGATTCATTTTTAATGCGTGAGTGTAATCTTAGTTCGATTTGTTATGAAGAACTTAGGATGGGAGTATTTTGAGTACTCCTGCTAATTTGTCTTTTAAAAAAAGCTTAAATAAATTACTGAAAACAAAGAAACTCTATGATACTTTTAGTGAATGTCCCTGAAAAAATATTGCAATTCAGATCTATAGGTAAAATAAATAATCTATAAGTAACGAAAAATGATTGCGGATAATTTGAGAGAGGACGAATACTTAGGTATTAAGTAGGTGCCAGGTGTTGAGGAGCATAAGTTAAACGAAAAGAAGCCATTCTGACCTCTAATTCTAGAGAAGGAAGAAAATGCTAATGTTTCTTAGATTTGTATCTATTGTTCTAGTATTCAATCCCCGCTTTATTTCTGAAAACAGTAATCGCGTGCGCATTCGACAACAACCGAGGCACAATTCAATCATACATTGACAGTTTATAAACTGAAACCGCAGTGTAGTTGTAAACAAATAGTTCAATGGACTTGAAAATGCCATTGTTAGCGTTTAGCTTCTCGTACGATCAATAGCTTGTGTTTACAATTGGAGAGCATTTTTAAATCGCAGCGTAAATCTAGAGGAAGATTAATCTAGAGGAAACATTTAATTGTTTGTTTATATCCTAAATGCTCCGAAACCACTAAACCGATTTGTAAAATTCTGTGACAGTTGTAAAGCTACATTCTTCTCGAGTAACATAGGTTATATTTTTATCTCGGCAAGGGAGTAGTTCTCACGGAACGCGGGTGAAACCGCGGCAAAACGGTTAGTAATAAAAAATTGAATAAGCGTAGTCAGTCTTTATCGTTTGTGACTCGAATGATTCATGAAGAAATGTTTTTAATAAATTATTTGTCTTTATATAAATTCGTGAAGCCATAAACTTAGCAAAAAGAAGCTTCATTGTTTAATCGTACAGAAGAAGAGATTAAGATCTGTGTATAAGAAGTGTCGCTGGGTGTTGAAGCTAGTTAATATGGATTCACGTAAAATGCGGAATTAGTTTCTGAGAAAGGCACGTTTAACATAGGTCAGCGTTTAGACAAATATGACAAAACTTCGTGATAAAACTGGTATTTGTATGCTTGAAGATTTCTATTGCGGATTGTTATCTAAACTATGATAAATATTAACAACTATCAACACTATAAAGATTAAATCAGTCTTCCACAATTTCTTTCAAAGTTACACTGTTCTGCTCCAAAAAAATCCTGGAAAATTATTTAGGAAATCATTAACAACTGAACGCTTTTTTTTTAAAAGAACCTTATTTTTTGTCAGTTGATTACAAAATTGAAATAAGTATCATTAAGAACCGGTAACATGAATATGCAAGTGGTGTTTCAAAGTGCACAAATAAAATTATTCGTACATTTGACAGATTTCATCATCTCATATCAAATATGCGATTCATGCTGGTTTATTCGACAGCAAATATACGAATCTTAATATTGAAACAGATTGTCAGTAAATAGAGATAAATGATATTGTCACGTGAATTTCAACAGAGCAATTGCATTCGGAAATAAATTGGAACATAAAGTAGATGGCAATCTGAAGCAGTTTCCAGAAATGTAGCTACTACCTAGTGTTTTTCATTTTAATAAACGAAGGATACGAAGGAAGGGGGTGACCAAAGAAGCGATGGATGGCTTGTGTGAAAGACGATATGGCTGGAAAGAATGACTTTTACAAGAGTACGTCAGACAGAAGAAAAAGGGATAAGATTTTGATTAGAAGATAAAAATCCAGATACTTTAGTTTGAAATTGCTTGTGTGCTGATTATTAACAAACCTGAAAATTAAGTATAAAATGTAAGTAAATGTCTTAGGGTAAATGTATACCAACATTTATAAACGAAATTTATATCGTATTTCCTCTTTTCTCGTAAAGGAAAAATCTGTCATGAAGGTGAATTAATAGTTCGTTGATTATTTTAAGTATTTCCTATTGTGGTAAGATCGTAATAATTATCAGAAGGTGCAATTAATAATTATTTGCGAATTAAGTAAGGTTTATATAGAATTGATCAATGATCGATGTTTTCCTCGATTTTCCTACATCAGGCTCATCATTAATATGAAGTATGATTTGATTAAACAATTATAAGATTCTAATTAAGTTATTATAGATATTTATATTAATATCGATATCAATTAACTTAGAGTCGATTAGCCGACATATTATTATGTTATGATTACTAAGTTTTAATTAAGTTTTTAACTGACTTCAAAAATGAAGGATGTTCTCAATTGCTTTAACATAATTATTTTATTTTAAGCTTTAATGTAAACATATTGTTGATGATATTTTTGTTAATATTCTTGCCTCGTTTTATTTCTTGACAATTACTTGATACATTATTATATGGTTGAAGGTTATCAGGTTTAATTGGCCTTTTTCGTTTTTGTTTCGAAACTTCGAAAGATAAAATATTGTTTGCTTTTTCTGTACATACCTACTTACATACTATATTGAATTTCGTACATTTTTATACGTTACATTTTGTTAACTTAAAAGTTAGTTATAGAATATACCAAACTTTCTTTTAATTTGAATTATGTGGAATCATAGTCGAACAGATTTTACCAATAATGTAAAGTCTATCTATTTTTAATTATTCAAACGCAGGCAACAAAACAATAAAACAAGTATTTAACATCTTTTCAAATGGCATATCTATGTGTTTTTAATGTAAATGCAAGTGCAGTACTTCCAATCTATTCGTAGTTAAAACTGACTTAGCCCAGTTAACAGTGTCATTAGCTTAGGTGGGAAGGCAGAAATTAAGCTTCTTTCCTTATGTGCTTGTGCATAGTAAAAATACAAGTGTTAAGTATCAAATAATGTATGAGAAACGATTATTCTCTGTTCTAACATCGCTTGACTGCAAATGCGTTGTGCATTTTCCTAAAATGTGTTCTTCATCCTGCTCTGATCTTTTAATTTTATCTGGTGTCATCGCAATGTTTTACGCTTTCATTCCTCTCTTTCACTTGTCACACTAACATTCATTCACTCCCTTCATTGAATTAATTTCTTTGGTCTTCCTCTCACTCTCCATCCTTGCACATCCACACTTAACACACTCTTTGTGGCTCGTATTTCATCCTTCATTGCAAGCCTATACCACGACAACAGACATATCTTACTGTTATAAGTAGCTAAGTATGATCACGGATTTTTAAATCTATTAAGTCAAATTAGGCAGCAAAAGCTAATAGATATATCCAATTCATATTAATGAATGAATTAAGCTAGTAAATCAAATTAAATATTTGAATCAATTGCATAAAATAATCTTCAGAACAGCACGTGATTGGTGCTCACAATTGGAGCGTGCGCTCTAGTAGTACCACTACTTGTAACATAGATTATGGATGAGCACTTCATACATACATAAATAATAAGTATCTTAGTTATTGTATGTTATCTACAATGATAAGCGACTGGTCTTGTTAATTGCTGTTTCATACTGTTTATTAGAATTGTTGTTAATATCGAGAGTATTATTAGAAACATTTAATTAGGTTTGTTTTAAGGGTGCGATAGCTACTTATATGTGAGTACCAAATTATTATTTTTTAACTTTTTGGTAATAATGCTTTGCTTGTCAGATGTAATGACGTATTTTCTGCCTAACTGATTCACGTAAGTAAAGGAAAATTAACGGACCCAAATTGACGCACGCGATTCATTTCTTATTGCTCTGAAAAGGGATTTTTATCTTGCAGCGATCGGCTAAGAACGTCAACAAAATTAATACGGCCCTCTCAAAATGTTTTATGAAGCTTAAGAGTTTGATTGGTTGATTGCAAAAATCTTAGTAATTATCAGTACTATTTACAAAGTTGTGTTAATTTTTATCAGAGAGGTTGACCTGATTCCTACGGGATGCGGGAAACATAACTTAGGTATATGTTTTCTAAGTTAGAATAATGTTTGTCTTTCGGAAAGCCCCTTGCTAATATAGTATTACGTAGTAGGTATTCGTGCTTGTAACCTTATAAGTTTTCCTCAAAGTAGAATCTTTTTTATTTGTCCTCGATTCGGGACATCGATTTTTAATGATTTAGTATTTTTTTACTAACATACGGAATAATTTATTACACACATGGCTAGACTTTAAAACTGTCTTATAAATAATTTAGTATTTTAATTTTACGTGATTGTGAAATACCTAGATTTTTAGACTTAGAAATTAAATACATATATGCATAACCTAACCTTTTCACCTTAATGCATGTTATGCAAAATACACAAAACAGACTTTTGAGACACATGACATAATTATTATTTGAACAATTCTGCAGTCTAAAATGCAAATATTGTGTCCGTTATATACCTAAAAAGATATATTAAGTTATATAATGTAGGTAATATATACCGGTATATGCAAATCACTGAAAATTTACTCTCAGTAGGTATGTAAACGAGATAAAATTGTTTAGTTTAACTTTATTCTGATAAGAACCTGATAAACAATATTATCAGTAAACTCTACCAAAGATTTGGCAGAAGTTTTTATACATAAAAATCATAGTTAAACATTCTCTTCTTCACAAAAATCTGTGGAACCGTCATTATATGTTTACAATTCATTCTCTTTAATGTTTTCCAAGCACGATATAATTTTCCACGCAAAGCCGATTGCCTATTAATCCACCTAAGTAGGTATAGACAACAAACTATCGAGATCACTGTAATCATATTTCAATTATAATCACTCTAAATCTATGGTGTACCATTAAAATACAATCAGACGCTCACTCAAGAAATAAAAACTTTTCTTCACCTGTTCAAATAAGCAGACTCATTCAAGACTTCAAAACAATTTAACAATTAATTCTCACTTTTTATTCACTTATTATCTCACTCAACACTACACAAAAATTGGCAGTAAAACTTTGACAGCTCTACTTTTTTTAAAGTAGACTAAAAATTCGCGGTGAAATGAGGTTTGAAATCGGAAAACGGAATTCGCGGCGGCGCGAAAAATTCGGAGCGCGCAGACGGTAAGCGGGCGTCGCGTGCAAAGACGAGTAACTTAATGCTTGCGCGAACTATAGAAACCGATGCGGTGACACCACGCTGTTAACGTAAAGATTAAAACTTAATTACTAGTAACGTAACTACAATTAGACGTGTTTTGGCCGACAATCCGCTTATTCATGTAACTTAGGCAATTATTAGATTAGACGCTCCATTAGTACTGACCTGTTTGGTAATATTATCTGCATTTTGTAACAATTAGTAACGAAATAATTTTATTCTGCTACAATTATTTAAATTGTAATACAAATTGTTACACTTCGTAGTTTCTTAATTAAATGAAAAAATATTGCGGTCGGTCATGCACGATAATAATTACTTTATAAATAAATCAAACTGTGTTCTTTGACGTCATACATAGTCCAACAATAGACAATATCGACGTAAATGACAATCAAAGAGGCTTGTTAAATAGTTCTGCTTTAATTAACTGATAAAGTCCTGTTTGCATTTATCAACAATTTTCTTCAATGACACATGCGTTACATCATTGTTTGCGGTTGAAACTTGAAGAATTGCTTACATATTTGGCAGTTCTGATAATGAACACACCTGTTTGTAGTATGTAACACATCATACTTGTGCAAAAAAAATCTCACCAAATATGACAGAAATTAGGCATACTTTAACAGGTGGTTACATGATTAAAATTCCAGCCATCCCATATTTGATCTAAGCGTTGACCTGCGCATAATCTAAAGACCTCTACTTAAGGAGAGATTAAAACCTTTTCGTAATTAAACACACGCAGCAAAAAGTTTTAATGCTCGGTCAACTTAGTAAGTCACTTGTCAATTTTAATCCTAGTTTAATCTTCGTTCTAATCCCCGGTCAGTGTAACTGGCTGGTGCGGTTTTCACGTGAAGCGCGTGTCAGAAAATTTACAAGTAATGAGCGGTAATCGTGAAGTTACTCATAATTGGATTATTTTGTTCACTTCTTAATCTTTTAAAATGTGTGCGTTGACAGACCTGTTTAAGTAAGACGAGTAAGACCATTAGTTTCTAAGTATAAAGCGTTTCATGTTTTGATAGGAAAATTGTCGTACATTTTCTCTATTGTTAAAAGACTTGCTTCTGTCCGCAGTTGCATCCGTGTCCCGTGCACTACTCCGCGCATTTGGATAAAAAGTAGGCTGTAACTGGATAAACCTGGATTTTGCTTCATTCGTTTCATTTTGGAAAATGTGTTTCCCCAAAAATATTGCCAATATACATACAATATATTTTATTTAGTTACTTAGTTTGAAAAGCCTCACTTGTTGAGTAATGGGTAACCTTCACAGTTTTCCTGCATCCCTGCTCATCTCAATTGCAAATAACTTGGCATCGTAAGTAGGTACGTCTATTTTTATGTATGTGGTCAATTCGGTCGCGGAAAAAAACAGGTAAAATGATAGGATGGTATAATGTATACGCATTGCATCAAGAAATATCATCGTTGGTTTTCCGAAAATTTCTTATATTATGAACAAATCGTTTTACGATTAACAACTAACTTCGGTCGCAAAATAATCAAATTTCAGAGAACGATGTAAGTATTGTTAAAATATTTTATTCCGGTTCTTAGATTTTTTTGGAAAAAGTAACTGATCTTAATCTTGACCGATAATTGTCACGAATCCACATACGTACTTACACAATAATTTACATAAAAATGAAGATGTTTCTAACCATCATCGAGTTTTAAAATCTTAAGAAAAAGTTTAAAAAAGTGAGTAATTACGAGACACTGTTTTCAGGTAACATACTCATGAAGTATGAAGTCATTAAGTATTGTTGACCTTGCGACGCACATACAAAGATCGTGGGTCTTAGCCTCAGTCGCGGTCTAGTGTGTGCGCACGTGACGTCTCGCATTTAACCAATATTTACTTGTACAGACGATTTTTTTAGTTTTTCAGTTACGTGAATTATTATGTTGACTAGCATCTTGACAAAACCTCTTGACTTACACTTGTTCTTTGTTAACTTCAGAACGGCAAACTTATGTTTAACTTTGCCACTTTGCTCTGAAGTTGGCGACAAGTAAGCAAAACTCTCTTGCAAATGCGTTAGGCAAAGTCTGATTTCGGAGCGGCAAAGTTATACTCAATATTCAATTCTTTGTTAGCATTTGTGACGAGAGCTAACTCTTCAAAAATATTATCGTATGGATAAAGTAGTTTGCGTATTTTTTGGTAGACATTATTACGTGCTAATGAAGGTAATTGTGCGTAAGTAATTAGAGAGGTCAAACTGAAAGGTTATTGACGCTTAGTTGTTAACTTCTTAAGAGCGTTAAAATGTTTCATACACATATTTTTGGTTTTCTTTGGATAATAATTAGTTTATTAAACCCTGGTACTGGTTTTATGGTGTCTACTTTACTTTTAAGGCAAATCACACTAAAGTGGCTGAACACTTTTTATTATTTCGTGGCTAAAAATATTACCTTCGTTATTTTTGAAAACTTAAGAATAGATATCAATAAAATATCCCTGAAATTACTATTTTATTATTTAAATCAGTAATTGAGGAAGAGAAAGGGACTTCGGTCCGTTGGACTCTCTCTCGATCTTACTTACATAGGCAATCTAAGGAAATTGTTAATACGTAACACATTTTTTTTCTTGCGCTATAACATCGCAATCTGATGGTAAGTGGTAACTGTCATTCTATAGCGCAACCATAGATTTAAGATCCCTCTACCGTTTGCTAGATTGGCAATGCCTAACAGATACCTATCTATATGTGGTATGAGACCAAAATACGGACACGCAAGGGGTCTGAAAGTAAATTAGAACAGCAAAATCCGCGATATTTTGAATAATATTCAAAGTTATCCACGATGGAACGGAAATCCGACACGATCGGAGAGAGATCAGGCACAGGACCGACATTTACGTGCTTCGGACATGGGTGTATCAATCACCACTCTGGGCTGCTTTGTGAAAGTTTGTATAAACGCACAAACACGAAAAGCCGGGAATGGTACCCGAAACCTCGGTCACAGCAGTCAGCACTGTGTGACAACTAGACCAAGGAGGGAGTTATAATAATATAAAGGATTGTCTTGACTCCTATTTCTTCGAAGATATTACCACTACACCTACTGGTCTACTTACATAATATGTACGTATGTATGTCCATATACTGTGGTGAACGCACCTTATCTACAAGTTACACATATTGCAACACAAACTATGACGATGTAGATGGCACTTACTTACTACCCCGTTATTTACATAGCTATGTATTGCAATGTAAAAATTACGAAAGTATTTCAAGAAAATTATGGTGTCACTTTATGAGAAATCAGGTTATGTTTATTTCCGCAGAGCTTCGTCATAGCATAAATCTTGCTGAAGGAACTATTTCTAGCCATAAATAAAATCGAATTTTACCTAAGTTAAATTATACCAAATACCATCCAAAATTATTTTCATAAAGATTATCATCAACTTAGGCGTTCCCTATTGATTAAAAAAAAACATGGACGCCTTCTTTGTCGAGTAGAAAGCTACTATAAAACAGATTGACAGATAGTTACAAAACATGGAAACTATTGTCTCATAATAAGGCAGGACTCTACTAGCTCTTGTAGTTTCATTTTACACCCCCTTTAGAATCAATCTTCAACCAAAAAAAAATACATAAGTAACATGAAACCTACGCATCAAAAGTATTACCCCGACATTGGAAAGCGAATTCAAGTTTTACGATTAGTATCGATAAGGCCTCGCCACGTGCATCGAGAACTGAAACTAATCGATTGGAAACTAGGCAATCACGGCGCGATCCTTAGAATTTTCATGGTTATGTAAACTATGAGTAAGAAATTTTAATATGGATGGTTGGCATGCGTTCGGAAATTGATATGTGATACGTAGGTTCCTATCGACTAACTAAGTTTCAACAATTGTTTTTTAGGCATATCTATGTATATAGGTATTTAGTAGGTAGATTTTCAGTTATTTTTAATTTTAGGAAGTAGATAAATATTGGAATCATGAAAACAAAAGCCGGAAATATCGTGAAAGGATTCGGCTTTTCTCGACTATTTTTAATTGTTCTTCTAGTGTTATTGTTGTTATATAAAATCGTTATGTCTATGAATTTAAATGAGAAACTTAAAATTCGCAGTAAAAATCGCTGAACTATGTTTTAAACGACAAAGATTTAAAAGCCATATCCAACAAGTAAATTCCAAAAAATCCAACTGAAAAATGCGAAATCAACTGGTTAGAAATTACTTCGAAATAGGTGCAGTCGTGATGCACTTTACATTGCTAATCCAATACAACTCAGTGTGACCGATAAAAAGTACTATTGCATTACTCTCCTGCACTGTATCAAATTAAATATTTGCATTGTTGCAATCAAGTGCATTTCGCACGATTTATTTAGGAAATAAGTAAGTAGTTTTCCACGATTTCAGTGGATTATAGAGAGCCGTGTACATTTTTTTCTATGTTTTATGACTGATTTACTCTTTCCCAAAAATATACAGACAAACTTTATGAAGATGCTCTCGCACACTGCACTGCACGATGGTCGAAAATTATTTTTTTTAAAGAAAAACTATTGGCCGACTAAAAGTTTGCAGTGTGCTCTAAATGGTAGTGATGTCGTGTCATGATCTATAGTGTGTTACACTGTCTTGACAACATATCTGGTCCATTTGGTAATTCGATTATAGCTGGACAGTGATGATGATCAATCGTCATCATTGTTTTACCGTAATTGACTGACGTAATTGACTGTAACTGCAGTTACGTCATGTTGTACAATAAGTGTAAAATTGAAAATATTGATATGTTGAGGTTGTTAACTTTTATTAATTGCAGACAATTGTTTGGTATTGGAAAGGCGGATTTGAAATGTATTGTGGCGATTTTTCATGGGTATTAAAAGCCATGCTATGTAAAAATATTTGCATAATATTTAGGCTTGTATAAAAACCTTTTTCACTTAGTGCTCCTAACCGCTTACCTACTGAGTAAAATCAGATAATAACTTGGGAAAACGCTACACCCTCTTAATATTAAAAAATAAACGTAAAAACATAATTGAAAAAAAAAACATAATAAATTAATTATTAAAAGTAAAATCCGAACTACTTAATCGTTTTTTTTAAATCTATTCAATCAAATTGAAACAAAAAAACAAATGAACAGATGGTTCAAGTAACTATCGACACCATAAAGTTAACTTTAAACTGATACATGACATTGTCGGTTATGTAATGTGTTTGTTCAAAAACTGGGCAGCCTCAAAAAGTTAATACATAACCGATAAATATGAGTGGGTGCGTATCACACCGTTGTGTAATGAAGAAAACGAAAATATTGAAACATTCGGTGATGAAAATTGTCGAAATTAATTATTTATTATTATTTATTCAATCTTCAAACACATACCTACCAAATACCTATCTATCTTAGGTCTTAGGTTTGTGCTTATCGGTAACTTGTCTAAGTAACCTTAACTTCTACAGAGGTTGCGACGCAAAAGCTAGTTTTTGTAAGCACGATTAGGTACCTATTTTTAGAAATAAAATATTTATTTATTCATCAACCTTATCACTAACATTATAGATACTACATAAGTCAGTAACCAAAAATACATAATCAGAGCTTCAACATAACTTCGGTGTGACAAGTTCCCGTACAAGTTTACAACCTTACACAATCGAGCAAGGACGGTGTTATGTTACCCTCTGATTGGCAGGTGACGAACAAATACTGGAGTACGTTGCTAAACGTAAGAAAGTACTTGTGTGGTATTGATTTCGTTATAGGTAGGTAATATCAAGGAGGAAGTTTTGTTTTTTATGGATTATATTTACTTAGGTATATATTGAGACTATTTCTTGAATACACACGATTATAATAAGGTTAAGCAACGCTTGGACGAGATGGATGGGTGTCCATCTTGTCATGACGAGTATCTATGGATGTTCAGAAGGCACTTTAAATGAGGGTTTTTGAAATTTTTTCTGCCACCGGGTGGCGCCACGTATGCGTCTGGTCCAAACAGCTGTCAAATAGTATGGAATTGTAGGTGCCGAACTTATTGTTTATTGAAATTCTGTTATATTGGAAGTGTTATTGATTTTATTATGGACTACGGTCAGAATAAGGTTTCCGAACTAAAAATTGAGCTAAGAGAGAGGGTGCAAAAGTCACTGGTACTAAGGAAAAGCTTGTTGAAAATTTTTTTAACACAATATGATTTAGTTTTTTTTATTTACTCAACCGCAATAGTAAAACAATAATGCAGTGCTTTAATTATAAAATAAAAAAAAACACTAAAATCGTTCACTATTCATAGTAAAGATCAGCACTTTGACAGTTACCTGGACCTGACGACTCGGTGCTGCCACCTGGTGGACGCCATTTTAGAAAACCCTCATTGTGGGGTCCTGGCTGTCATTTAAACATTTTAGAAGCTGGTAATCTGACAACGAGTTAATAAGGTGTGAGGAGTTGCTCGGATAACAAAGCTGAAGAGATCAGACAGGTAAGGTAAGACTTTAAGCCGAACTCAACATAACTGAGAATAATCTAAAAAGACTTCTCTAAAAGTCTTTTCTATGATTTTTGCAACAAATTAATTGCGGAAAAAATCCTAGCTGTACTTAACCACCATTGGCCTTCCATAAAATGTAATAGCTATACTAATATTTTATATCTTTATTTATAGTTGTAAAGCCTTGAATACAAGAGAGTACCTAACATCTAATGTCCGATACTGTTTGATACATAAAGGTTAATGTTAATCGTTACAGCCTAGTTGTTATACCTCTTTGGTGGTTTACAGTTGCTTATGGTCTTAGTGTGGAGCCACGAAGAGCGCTGTGGTATAAAGTTATGACTACTAGTAGGTACTAACTTTTTATATTAAAGAATAGGAAGCAGAAGAAATCATGAATTTATTATATGCTAAAGAAGCCTTATTTATAAAAACTTTGTATTTTTTACGTAATATTTCATGTAATTCAAACCTCGAGTTATTAAACTAAAAGTTACGTGAGTTTTGTGGCTCCAAAAATTCGCATAATTTTTCAATTTTGACATGTTAAACAATAAGTTAGGATGTTATTCGTGGAACGAAATTTTAATAGCCGTAATGTAGTATAATTGTAGTTTAACACGATTTGCATGTGGGACAAAGAAAGAAGCCTATGTAATGACGTCAGTCAGAGAAGTAATATGTCCAGCTACTATAAATGATGATCCATATAATTCCCAACTTGCTCCCAGTTAATATCCTTAAGATATGTCTTCTTAAGAATGTCATAAATGCAAAATCTTAGCACTCTTCTGTCGTGTTGGATTGCCGTCCCATCGGCCTATGAGAGTGAAGGAATAGTGAGTGAGTATACCTGTGTCTGCGCAGTAGGCTGTCTGATCTTGTTATATGAGAACAGCTGCCGTGGTCGATAAATCGGCTAGATGGACATCATCATCATCAAATGCAAAAGTAACTTTGTCTGTCTGTTCGGCTATTACGTCAAAAGTATTGAAGTGATTTAAACAGACATCCTGAGAAAGAGCTTAAGCGACTTTACCAGTTGCAGGTGCAACCATGGAAAACAGCTAGTAAGTTACAAATAACAATTTAAACCTGAACAATTGAAGGAAATTTTATACAATCACTTTTAATATTATGATATAGCAAGATTCTCTCAACTACACACATTACAATCCAGTTGACTACTTAGTAGGAAGATTAGCCTGCAATTTGTCGACCTTCGCGGCATCTCTGCCATTGAAACTCGTAAGATCTGTAATGATGGCTGAATTACAGCTGAAAACATGTATTATGGAGCTACGAGCTAAGTTATTGTTGATAAAATTAGTTTACTATTTCTACTGCTTTGCTTACTTACAAGATCCTCTTACAAGAATGGTGATGAGGCGTGTAAATAGCCTCATCATGGAAAAATAATAAAAAATTAAATTAATGTAATTGGGAGAAATTTAAAAGGTTGAATGAAGAAAGAAAAGAGAAATGCGGGAGCGGTGATTTCAAATCTTGAAAATCGAATGCGGGGAAACAATATGGCGGTGAAACCTAAATCGTATTTCAATTAAATCCCTGCTGATGATATTCCTTTAGACACCAATACCCACTACAACTATTTGCAGCAATAAAGCCCACGTACCTTGTGAATCCAGGGACCTCACTTAGAACCAGCGAGAGGTGAAGAGGCCTCGTTCCAGGGCGCGTGGTCGCGGTAAGGGCTGCCGGCCGGCGAGCTAAATCTAGGTTCATCCACCGGTGGACTGGTTAAAACTCGTGAAATCAGCACTGCACTATAAGTCCGCAATGTCTTCTAGCAGCAGGTTCAATTATTACACGAGAATCTTCAGGAAATCACATATAGGGAAATAATGACGCGGAGCGGTGTGTATTCGACACAATGGCGGCGGGAGAAGGACAACATGCGTCCTTGGCGGTGGCCAAACGCAACTGCTAGCTTGATGCGAGCGTCCTCTAGAACACTCGATACGAACCAATGGGCGCTGCGGTAGCTAGTATTGTCGTTCGGATATCATCATCAGAGACTCAATTGGGTTATTATAAATATGAAAATAATTGAAACAAAGTTTTAAGTTGCGGGAAAAATAAATTATGTATTTAATTTATTATTGAATAAATATTCGCATTGAAAAAAGACATTGACGCTTCACCATGCTCCCCGCCTTGGAAGGACGCAAGTTCTTTCAAAGGGAAAGGTGAAAATTATAAAGATCTACTAACGTAAGTCATGATCAGCCTAAGTCTTATGACTGAACGCGGAGAAGAAATGAAAATATTTAAAAGAGACTAATCCTAATCCTTAAACTATGAGTATTCGTTAACTTAAATTTTATTGCGTTGGGATAGGATATAGTTTCGTGACGGAGCGTTTAAAATTACCGAACTTCGTCCTCACCATTGCAACGCGAATGACATTGTCGGCACCTTTGTAAACCTCAGTTATAACTCCTAATGGCCAACTCAATGGAGGAGAATTATCCTGTCCCACGAGCACGACAGTTCCTACTTCTACGGGCTTGGCCGCGGTTGCCCACTTTTGCCTTACTTGCAGCGTATGCAGGTACTCTAAGTGCCATTTCTTCCAGAAAGATTGGACCATACTATCTAACAACTGTTTACGTTGGGAAAGATTTAAGCGCTGACCAGACAGATCGGCTGCCGGCAAGTACTGCAATGGGGTGGACATCAAAAAATGAGCGGGAGTTATAACTTCCGGATGCGGGTCAGACGACAACACGCTCAGAGGGCGTGAGTTCATAATGCACTCTATTTGAATGAGTACAGTCTGTAACTCTTCATAAGTAAGAAGTTGATCTCCAATCACACGATAGAGATGCGTTTTAATGTTTTATGTTCGCTTCCCACATGCCGCCAAAATGTGGGGAGCGTGGTGGAATCATCTTCCACTTAATGCGGCGGGTTAATAACTCGTTTAAAAGAGATGAATTGAGGTTTGACTTCATTAAGAAATTATAAAGTTCGTCTAGTTGGGCTTTAGCACCAACGAAGTTGGTAGCGTTATCCGAATAAAGACACGATACTGGCCCTCGACGTGAGATAAAACGTTTAAATGCGGCTAAAAAGGCGTCGGTAGTAAGTTCAGAGACTAACTCTACATGTACCGCTTTGGTTACCAAACACACAAACAAACAGACGTAAGCTTTCTGAGCGTGCTGACCTCTGCGACGAGTGAGAGTTATGCGGATGGGACCAGCATAATCCACCCCAGTATGGACAAATGCCTTTGATTCCGAGACTCGGTATTCAGGAAGGTCCGCCATCACTGGAGTAGGATGCGTCGGACTAACCCTAAAGCATGTGTTGCATTGTCTTAACTTAGACCTAATGACAGTCCTGGCATCTAGTATCCAAAATCGCTGCCGTAAAATAGACATAAGTAGCCCTGGTCCAGTGTGACAATTCATCACATGGTAATGATGAATTATCAGATCTACAATCGGATCATGTTTAGGAAGTAAAAAAGGATGCTTGGCATCATAAGGAAGGTATGACTTTGAAAGTCTTCCCCCAATGCGTAATATACCTTCTTCATCGAAGAAGACAGACAAACTTCTAAGTTTCTTGGGTAAAAGTTTACCACATTTAATGAGCTTAATGTCATCTGCGAAATGGACAGATTGCACGGCACGGATTATAACCATTTCCGCGGCTGCCAACCCCTGTGGTGACCGAGGTTCACAATGAATCTTTGGTCTAGCGAATTTAAGTATATAAGAAACGATGCGCAACAGTCTATCCCATGAAGAGGTGCGCTGCGCGAGTTTACAAAGAAGAGGAACTTCTACTTGCGTGGTGACAGCTAAAACGTTTGTCTTATGCTCGGGGAGTTCCACACAGCCAGTGGGACAGAAAGGTTTGACCGGCCAATCCTCAGGAGCACAACGAAGCCAAGAAGGGCCGTTCCACCAAAGCTCATGGGACACCAACTGGGAAGGAAGTAGGCCACGGGATAGGCAGTCGCTCGGATTCTCAACACCTGCCACATGGTAAAAATACTGAGAACCCAAGTTTTCCTGACATTGAGCGACTCTATTGCTGACAAAGACTGACCAGCGATGCGGAGATGAATGAATCCACGATAAGGCTATCGTGGAGTCTGAAAAGGCATAAATCCCTTCAATTGTAACACGTGAAGCATAAGTATCACGAACAGCCTTCACCATCCTCGACATGAGCACGGCGGCGCACAGCTCGAGACGTGCAAGAGTGGTCACCTTGGTAGGTGAAACCTTTGACTTCGCACAAAGTAAGCGAACTATTATCCCGGACGGACTGATAGAATGTATATAAATAACACAACCGTACCCAGCCATACTGGCATCAGCGAATGCGACTATACGAACAGAACAATCATCGGTAACACCCACATGACGTGCTATCCGCAAGGAATCCAACAAGGGAAACTCCTGCATGAGAAGCGAAAACGTTGAACTATTTCGTCAGGAGCGACATCATCCCAACCGATATTGCTCAACCATAACTCTTTGATAAGCAACTTGGCGTAAAAGATCACGGGAGCAACTAGACCGAGAACATCAAATAAGCGGGCCACTATCGAGAGTATATTTCTCTTAGTACATTTCTCGGCCACTCGAGCGGTCGTGAAGAAGAACTTATCCTGCGAAGGCTCCCATGAAAGACCTAAAACCCTGGACACATCATTCCCTTCATGAAAATCAAGCGACTTACGATGTGAATCAGGAAGACTGTTTAAAAGCGCGGGTGAATTGCTACACCATTTTACAAGGTCAAAATCACCCGACTTAAACATTTTTATGAGATCATGCGATATGCGGATAGCGTTCTCTTCATTATTCACCGAGTAGACCAGGTCATCCATATAGGCTGGTCTCAGCTACTTTAGCAGCTTCGGGATAATGCGGACTGTCCGAGGCCAGCTGTCGCACAGTGCGCATAGCTATGAAAGGACTCGACTTAAGTCCGAAAGGTAAGCGGTTAAAAGCGAATGTTAACAAAGGTTCGTTCTCATTGAATCGAAACAAGATGCGTAGGTATTTTCGCTGCGCAACAGGTACGCAGATTCGTAAATACATCTGTCTAATATCAGAATTTATAGCGATAGGAAATAATCTAAAATTGATTAAAAGAAGAAACAGATCCGTTTGTAAATTCGGACCAATATGGAGTACATCATTTAAAGATAAACCAGTATGCGTCCTAGCACTCGCATCCAATACAATGCGCGGCATCGGTTTGTCTGGCCGAACGACAGCGTGATGAGGGATGTAGTACCCGTCATCCGAAATGTCTGACTCATCGACTTGACTTAAGTATCCATTATCTATGTACTCTTGGATCACTGCGTTATAGTTTTCCCTCAACGTCGGTGATTGGCGGAGTTTTTTCTCCAGCGCAACCAGTCGACGGTACGCGGCGGTGCGGGAGTTACCTAACTCAGCGGGATCCTTACTGAAAGGTAACGCGACAGTGTACCGGCCCGAATCGTCACGTGACACGGTCGAGGAAAAAATATTCTCACATTCGGTTTCCTCAGGAGATAAAAAGCGTTTACCTTCAACCTCTTCCATTTCCCAGAACCTTTGTAATAAATTATCAAGGGCTAACGTTGTGTAAGAAACGCTAGGTAGCTTTAAATTATCTTTACTATGCGGAAAATCACCCATAAGGACATACCCGAATGTCGTTAACAATGCGGGAGGCGCATGTGAACCTAAGTCTACCCTATTCCCCAAATAAATATACGGAAACAGTTGAGCGCCTAACACTATGTCAATATCGCCTGGAATATTCCAGCTTAAATCAGCGAGCGGTAGCGAGTGGGAGTCCACTGAAGAATCCCACTTAATATGGTGCGAAGGTAGCTGGTCCGTAATGCACTCAACTACTAACGCGCGAATATTATATTTTTGATGCGGGTCTACGCGAGACTCGATTTCTAAGTTCACATAACCTATTATCGGCCGCGATACAGAACCAACACCTCTGACAAAAGAATTACTCAAAGGAATTATTATTAAATTGAGTTTTCTACAACAAGCGGTGGTTATTAAATTACTTTGCGAGCCATTGTCAATTAAACACCTAACTATTGTTTTATAACCCGACCTATTATTACTAGCTCGCGCGTAAACCTGCGCGGTTGATAACAGAATTGTCGACTCAGCCTTCGTATCAGCTGCTAATAACGCGGCCGTATTATGATTCGGAAATGTTTTAGTAACATCACCCGAGCCACACACGGTTACCGGCGCGGGAATATCGACCTTATCGCTATAAGAATAAGAGCAAGACACAGCGGCGTGAGTCGGCGCAAGCGAAGACGCCGCGCGTGGCGAGGGGTGCGCGGAAGGCGCGCCGGACAGCGGCGCCGCCAGAGCAGGCGCGCCGACTACATTGCAATTCATCGATCTAACATCAGCAGTTTGCAGCGGGGAATTATTATTTTTATCAAAATGTAATAAAGTATGATGACGTTTTTTACATACTTTACAAACCGAGGTCGACTTGCATTTACTCAAACCGTGCGAAGTGCTCAGACAATTTGCGCATCCATCTTTGGATTTAATAAACTCAAACCTAGCTCTAGGAGTTAACGTGGATTGAAACTTCGCGCAGTTATACAAATTAACATGAGCGTTATCATTACAATACGCGCAACTCGAGACCGAAGTCGCTGTAGGAGCGGAACAATTAATCGATTCACTCACAACAAACGATTTCGTTTGCGTACGAGGATCGCGAGATGCGGAACCATGCGGTTTATTATAGTTATTTTTCGCGTTCGCATTCAAATGAGATAAATTCAAGCGAGCTAATATTTTTGCCTGATCCTGAACAAAGCTAATTAACAATTTAGTTGTAGGTATTTCAATATCGCGAATGGAAAGTTCAAACGATTGACCAGTCTGTGAATCTATTTTTCTCATAGCGCAATGCAAGAGAATAAAATCAGCAAGATCCGGAATACCCAGTTGTTTCAGGGCAGAAATACTTGCATTAAATGTTTCAATGAAAGAATCGAGACTATTTGCGTTATAAGAACAACATTTTAAATCAAATATATTATTCAAATAGTGTGTACCTAATGTGCGTTTATCCTGGTATTTACTAACTAAGCTGTTCCATAAGAACTGGTAGGTATCACCCGTAGGTACGATACCGGCTGTAACCTTCAACGCGTTATGTGTAAGTTTACCTACTAAGTACTGCACACGCTGCGAGTCAGTCAGCTGATCGTTGTCGTGAATATTTGACTTAAACGACTCGTAGAAAACAGGCCAATTCTCTGGTTTCCCATCGAAAGAAGGCAGTGCGATCGGGGGCAACTTTATTTTTAGCGGTTCAAAAAACGTTTTCGAATTACTACTATGTGATAACGGAGATTGACTACTATTGACTTTATTTCTAATACGCTTGATGTGGATAAACAAATCTTCAAAGGATTCTAAAGAAGCATAGTCGGGACTCGAACCAGGTTTCAAATTCATGTTTATTTGGTTAATTCGATCGACATAAGATTCGAATTTGTCTCGAATGTCGTCAATAGTTTCCGATTCAGTCATAAAACTTTCACTCTTTCTCGAATCGAACGACGAAATATTTTTTGATAAATCATATAATCGATTAACACGTTTGAATAATAATCCTTTCTTCTCATGAAGGATCGTTAGTAAATCTTCCGGTTTTAGTTGTTTGTCAGTCATTTTGTGAAGCTAATCTTCAAAAACAGTATAAAGAAATGCGGTAAACAAGTTACCTACAAGGCGGTTTGCAATCGTAAAACTATCTGTAGGTATTAGAATAAAAATGACTCATACGCACAAAACCGAAATGATATGTAACTACCTCCTATTGTAGGTATGTATTTGTTACAAAGGCGAAATTATAAATAAACAAAGAATGAACTTTACCAATTAATACGTAACACGTTCTATCCTGTGAGACAAATTGACAGATTTACCAAATACTTACGTAAAATCTATTGTCAAATATGTTCATACTTATTAAAGCGGAGCGATTTGTAGGCAGGTATAATTCACCAAAGTTTACGTAAATTACCTATACCTATTGTGCAATGTTACTTTATGATTTTCACCAATTATTACGTAAAAATCTAACTAATAGCGGTTCAATATCCGGCTCGAAGGACCAAAACTATGATGAGGCGTGTAAATAGCCTCATCATGGAAAAATAATAAAAAATTAAATTAATGTAATTGGGAGAAATTTAAAAGGTTGAATGAAGAAAGAAAAGAGAAATGCGGGAGCGGTGATTTCAAATCTTGAAAATCGAATGCGGGGAAACAATATGGCGGTGAAACCTAAATCGTATTTCAATTAAATCCCTGCTGATGATATTCCTTTAGACACCAATACCCACTACAACTATTTGCAGCAATAAAGCCCACGTACCTTGTGAATCCAGGGACCTCACTTAGAACCAGCGAGAGGTGAAGAGGCCTCGTTCCAGGGCGCGTGGTCGCGGTAAGGGCTGCCGGCCGGCGAGCTAAATCTAGGTTCATCCACCGGTGGACTGGTTAAAACTCGTGAAATCAGCACTGCACTATAAGTCCGCAATGTCTTCTAGCAGCAGGTTCAATTATTACACGAGAATCTTCAGGAAATCACATATAGGGAAATAATGACGCGGAGCGGTGTGTATTCGACACAATGGCGGCGGGAGAAGGACAACATGCGTCCTTGGCGGTGGCCAAACGCAACTGCTAGCTTGATGCGAGCGTCCTCTAGAACACTCGATACGAACCAATGGGCGCTGCGGTAGCTAGTATTGTCGTTCGGATATCATCATCAGAGACTCAATTGGGTTATTATAAATATGAAAATAATTGAAACAAAGTTTTAAGTTGCGGGAAAAATAAATTATGTATTTAATTTATTATTGAATAAATATTCGCATTGAAAAAAGACATTGACGCTTCACCAAATGGTGAGTACCTACCAAAATTCTTCATCTATATTTTAATTGACTCCTTGTGAGTAAGGCAATAAGCGATTACATATTTTAGCAAATACTTACATAAATAATATTGTAACAAATAAGAATGGATGTTGAGTCACTTGTACGCAAAAAATCAGAACAACAAATAAGCTACATTTTTATCCAGTTGCGGGAAGTAGTTCCCTCTGGAAGCGAATGTAAAATTAATGTTCAAAACTTTAATAATTTATAATCTGGTACCTACATAAGGCTAGGCAGAAGTTTATGATGATAGTTTTACCATCACGGCACCATAAGCCTTATCTTACGTCTTACGTATGGATATTATGTACTTTTCCGTAGTAAAATGCGCGTTCCCATGGGTTTATATAATCACCATACGTTACATACCTATGTGTCATATTGGAAAGTGATAGTTCAGATGCTGACCGCTCATTAGAATGTGCATTGATGGGGTTTACTACTATGTACTTACACACATATATGTAAGTTACCTATCTAAGTACACTAGACAAAATACGCGTGACAAAATCCATTAATGCGGAACTGGTCTAAGAACCTTTCACACTCGCGGATTTTTGTCGCACGTAACATAACCAAACGGTGAAAATCTGTCGCTCGGTTTTAAACAGCACCATTCTTTGCTCTGGTAGTTGTAAATTATTTACTATCGCCTGTATACGCTTGACACTGATCATACGAACCGAACGATAGTGTTAAAAAAACTCAAAATGGCTGATCTGAAAACGCTGTTAAACATCAATGTCATTACATTATGTTCGTATGTACATGCTGTCTTAACACTCAGCTGAACAGGGAAGACATAAAATCTCTCACATTACACATTGTGCTCGAATTCCCATAATTAGCGATAACGATGTTCTTGCCATCATTTCGTGAAAGTAGGTAATAGATAAATAGGTTTTATTAATCTTTAAGGTGCGTTTTGAGAGCTAGCTGCCGACTGCAACTGCCAGCCGCACTTGCAGCGACTGCATGAAATCTGTCGACATCTGTGGGCCACTGCACGTGCTGCTGCCGCTTCGGTCAAAAACGGTTTCATGTAAGTACGTACAAACCAGTAGTGCAGTTGCGGCCGACTTCATGCAGTCAGCAGTTGCAGTCGGCAGCTAGTATTCAAAAAGTACCTTTATACAACGTGATCCGCGTGCTAAGAAATCTTTGTTTAAAAGTGTGAGTGCATTTTGTTTAGGCTATTTTCTCAGGTTCATCATAATTCCGAAGATATTTTAGTAGATGTGAGCAGCTTTTTAAGTGCATGCATGAATTTATGAATGGATAATTCCTAGGTTGTAATTAAAAGTGACAGTCAACTTTTAGGTAGGTACGTACTTATTTATATAAAACTTTCACCCTGGTCGCCACAATTAAAAAAATACTGATGAAAGATGTTTTGTGCGTAGGAAATCAAAATATTTAATAACGTTCTTACGTTTAAGAAATTCAAAAAATGAAAATGCAAGTTTCCATCGGAATCTAGAAAGGTCAAATAAAAGCTTTCTCGCAGAAAAAGTGTTCTATTTTTCAATTCCTAACAAAAAAAAAAACTAGAAAAGGTCGTAAAATACCCAACCTAAGCCACAGAGTACAAAAACCCTTTATTTCACTACGAAGCAGATCTAGACATCCTACGCATACACTGCGTGGCAACAATAAGTGCACAGAACGGGTATTTCTTTTTTATTCCTTTTTTTTCATTTCGCGGTCCCACGGTCGGGTGGACGCAATAAAAAGCCTGAATATTAAACCATAGGCTAGCTCGGTGTCGGGAATTGTACCCCGTTTTATGGGCGATTGAGTACACTGGAGTGCAAGTAAAAGGGAACAGTATGTAGGGCAATGTGTGAGTGAGTGCGTGGTGCAGCATTTTTGTTGAGTTAATTAGGTTTCGTTGGGTGTTTAATGTAGGGATGGACTTACACTTGGGGAGCGGAAAAAGTATAGAGTGAGTGATATTGTGTAATCCATAAAGTTAGTTTATTGGTTGAAAATAATATAGCCTCTTAAACGGTAGGTATGCAATGTTTTTACCAGATAATCGATCCATAATATGCTTTTACTAAGATTTCACCTTAAGTACCCATAATGTATATTACTTATGAAAGTCTAGGAGGACAATATTTATGTTAGCACCTAAGCATAATCAGTAATTAACTGCAAACATAAGATGAAAGTAACCCTTGAGTTCTTTGGAGAAAGTAAGTTCTTTAAAGCTTGAAGAATTTTACAAATAAATATAGAAATGAAAATGATAATGGTTGAATCAAAAAATGTCATTTTAATAAGAAAAAAATGAAATTCTTGTATTTTCTAGGGCAATATTTTTTTCTTTGCAGAAAAATATTACAATATTTTATTTTTTACTGTTTCATATAGATCCTTCACAGCTGCTGACAAATTAATATATCTATTAACTACATTAAATTACATCATAAAAATAAAGCCTACATCTAGGATACCCATTTTCCAGCTCGTTCATTTTTTTCGTCCCCTAGTGTAACAACACTACCATTAAAGATTTTATTCGTGGATGTAATGATGAGTACGTCGATAGCCGCAGTATTATTCAATAGACGATCGCGCCATTTTACCGTCAAAATTTATGTATATGCTCTACATTGCTCCTTTATGGCATTGAAGCGGCAGACCGAGCAACAAAAAACGAAATGTACACTGAATTATGGTAATGGCGGTTCTAGTATTTTTAGCGCTGCGTTGGTCTTTGGTCACGTATGGGAAATGAAATCGTAAGCATAAAAAGTGAGATGAACATTTCTATATTGGCGATCAAAATCTAGAGGTATTTTCTGTGAATAACGTTGTGTAGAAAATGTCACAAATAATTAGGAAAAATAATTAGTGATAAAAGAATTAGTGTGGATGTGGTTTTGGATGTTTCACAAGTAGGTAAGTGTAGTACATAAGTACGTTAACAGATTTTTTGCAACAATTAGACTCAAAGACAATAAACTTCTGATTATAGGTGACAAAAGAAAATAATACTTTGGGCCAATTTTTCAATCGCTAGATAACTTCTATCTAAAGTTTTAGAATTGACGTTTTTACAGATTTTCGGTATAAATTACCGCCATTTTTATATGGAAACCGCCATAATTTTATTCCTCAGATAGAAGTTACCTCACTAGGCTTGTTATAAGGCTAGGCTTTATTTTATGTAAGTAATAAAATGATCAAAAATAAAACAATGCGAATCTCCTGAGTTTGTCTGCATCAGATAGAGGGCTCCCGACCTCTGCACTGCGGGCAGTATTATGCTAAGACTTTCTCATCTTATTTTGAGACTAGCTTCTGCCAGCGGTACCTACTATCCGTACCCAGATATTTATAACCTTTGTCACCTGAGAATAAAGTAGTTTCCGAACGGTGAAATAATTTTTCAAATCGGTTCAGTAGGTTCGGAATAATTAGGTTACAAAAAAATGTTTTCTTTTTATTATATTAGTATTGAAGTATAGATATAGACTAGCTTTAACAATACGTTCCATCCGGGTCCCTTGGAAAGCGCTTTCCGATCCCGGATACAATTTTTAAATCGTTTTAGTACTTTCAGAGCTTTTACAAACAAACATAAGCAAGTAAAAATTAGGAGTAAAAACCGCTTAGATACTTCTTAGAAGGTAATTATGGTCTGCTCATGTCGTTAGGTTAAGGATGCTAAGACAACCTTTGCACTATAAATTATAACTTTTTTATGAGGAAAAAAATATTAACGCTTTCGTGGGAGTTTTAGTGACGTTGGTAAATAATTAGAGGCACCGCACATAGCTTTGTTTTTTTGTTGTGTATCTTTATACATAGTTACTTACTTTGTTTTTATTAAATAAGTCTTCTACTTTTTATGATATTGGGAACTTGTTGTAAAATGACTTGCTGTTTGTAAAACGGATTTAGAAAAAGAATAAGACGTGAAGTACAAGAGTTGTTGTAAGAATAAATTAATGTTATTATTTAAGTCGGTATGATTACAATAAAGTATTTTCCGAAGCACTTTAACAAGGATCTTGAGTGACCCAAGCTGCAGTACCTTACCTACTCGAATGAAAAACCTGAACTGCCGAAAAACTGCTGAAAAGATTGTTGGGGGACCTCCTAACTAAATTAACGAATTGCACCGGAAAAGAATTCACGCACTCCACGTCCTATTATATTATACTTACGAAACGCGAGAAATACTACCCATCATAGTAGTCGAGTAAAAATACAACCAACAAAGGTTCTGACAGCCTAATGACTAATTTCACGCTTATGACTGACGCTGAATTAAAAATGATAAGTGAAAAAAATAATGACGGCAAGTGCAGCGATTATACAGAATTGCGTACAATTACAGTTTAATAGTAATTATTTTATTCTTGGCCTAATTAGGGGCATCGCGTGCATACATGGACTTACTTGCATGTACCAGTTTCGCTATGTACTTATGGGCATCCAAGTTTGTTGTTGATGCATCTTCGGAGGGTATATGTAGTGGTCTGAAGGTTAAATCTAGATGTTGTGAATTATTTAGTGAGGTTTATTACTTAGGCTTTTTCGTATTAATAAGATAGAAGATCTTGCGTGCGAGAACTTTTCAAAAAGTTAGCACCATCATGAGACCGGGAATTACCTACCTGTTAACTGGTTGTAAAGAGACAAAGAATGAGTTTACTATGTTTTTTATGTGAAGGGATTCTCAAATAAAATAAGTTTAAACAAGACTCTTAAATCACAATTTTAAATAATCTGAGTTTGAAAATGGCGTCAACTAGGTTGTGGAAAATCCTAGGTGAGGCTCCACATTAAATTTTTCGGATAAAATTAACATTATAGGTATTTGAATACCAAAACTATTGAGATGACAATAGACATTGTTCTTAAATACCATTGTTCTTCTTACATTACGGTACATCGCTTTGTTTCTGATAGATTTGTACCTACATACTTAATAGAGGACATTTTACGCTACCTACGTCAGTTATTTTTCTAAAAATATAAATTCATGACTTCATAGTTTTGGAATTTTCTATAGATCTGTTTGGCTTTTGATCGTTATTTAGTTTTATTAAACGCTTAAAATTATAAGAATTGTTTGTTCCTTGAGTTATCTTTGCTTTGGATATCTTATGCGTTGACTTGAAGTTTCCATTCTTCAACTAATCAAATAAACCTACTTGATTCATCATCATCATCATCTCAGGCATAGGACGTCCACTGCTTCCCCCTTTGATCTCCACAGATACCGGTTGGAAGCGACCTGCATCCAGCGTCTTCCGGCGACCTATTTGATTGGTTGTGCAAAATAAACAGGCGATTAGGATGCAAGTAAATACCTGCATCGAAAGTTTAAAGTACCTTCTAAATAATTAGTTAAAGTTAAATAACTTCAACAAAATAACACGTCCCTAAAATTAAATAAATTGCCAACAAAAAAAAGTAAGTAAGTATCTATACTTCAAACGTGAGGTGCAAATTGTATGCCGTATTCAAAGTCATTGCCGTATACAATGTCCCTTGATCTTCATTTCTGACCATACGTATGCAAGCAACACTTCAGTACTAATAATTATCGTTTGCAAGTTAATAGGCATGCAATGAGCATAGCTACGTAATACGAATGAAGCGTGGCGGATGCGGCCGAAGTCGCGGGTAAAGTTGCCAGTAAATAAATTCAGCATTTTTTTTATCACCAGATAACTTTTAACAAAATAATATGTTTGATATATTACAGTTTTTGTATAGAAAATATTTCAAATCACCATATTTATTCTTTATGCATGGAAAATCGGCCCTAAATGGTGTTTTCTTTGTGGTCTGTCCTCTTCTCAAATTTTCAATCACCATTCTACGGTAATTGGAATTTAGCTGAATAAGACAACACATTTTGAAAAAAATATATGTATGTTGTTGATCTTAAAAAAAATCAAGTTATTCAAAATTGATACCTTACTAGGCACTTTTCGATTGCATTACAAGAATGATGAAAATCGCAAATATTTTTCTCCATTACAAGTTGCAGTATATTTTCAAAGTTGAATGTAGCAACACCGTATGCGCAGTCGCATGCAAAGTAATGAATTAATTATTAGTTATTGCACCGGCTACATTATAATCACTATAATCACAGTCAGTTCACTTTGGGTCACTCGTAAGAAATACAGCATGAAGATTGTTTCATAAGCTTTTCTTAGAAATAAAAAATAAATGCAGTAGGTAATCAGCCGCATTATGAAACAACTTTTGTGAAAAATGCATCTTCAGCTTGGTACAGCTTTGTAAAATATTAACTTTATTCATGCATCAGCTACAATTTTGTTAAAAAAAAATTGTATGGCTCATTTGATCTCATTTGGGAGAAATCCGATAAATTATTTACATCTGCAGTGAAATTTATGTTTACAGACTTATAAACATCCGAAGCAATGAGGTTTTTGAATATCGAGAGAGGATAAAATGCAGCCTGCTTCGGTAAAATTTTCAAGTCAGGCAATGAAAAAAAATATTGTAGAACAGATATGGTTCGAGTTTTTTACCTAGACTGTGCAAAAAGGTTCTTATAAATCTATTTATAACTCTGCTGCTTTTCCATCTCGAATAACAAGTAGGTACCTACATATTTCAAATGGCTATTATTTTTCGAAAACAACTGAAGGTCATTGACTACCAAAAAAGAAGACACGGTTTTTCATATTCTCAAGGTACCAGCAATAACAACAATTATACCTACAATATTGTCATGTCTACCTTCTGAGGGGCCTCAAGCTTCAAGTTTTTGTGAAGTCAATGTAAGTTAGGTTCAAAGTTGAACACATAAAAACATACACAGTCATTCTGACGTCATACTAAGATAATATCTGACAAAGCACGTGTTTTGTTTTATATGTTCCTAGTATTTAGAAGGCTTAATAAAAGTAAAGCCACGGAGAAAGAAATAACAGCGGAATACCTATTTAAGCAGTTCCTATTTATCTTGAATTTTAATACACTGAAATATTGTACTTAGTTATTTTTTTCATGTAAGGTGTTTGTCCTGATCCATCAATTTTATCTAAAAAAAAAAAATGTTTACGATCCTTCGAGCATAAAACTTAACAGCCGGTTTTTTAAAGCTTTTTTTACCTACGTTAGTTAATTGTTGTCCAGCTTAACGCCTACAGAATGTATGTAAGCAAAATGAAAATGAAAATGTAAAAGTTTTTACAGGTGTTTTAGTTCGATAAGTTATTTTAATTTAAAATTATAAGTCATGCTTTCGTGTTGTAAAGAAAATGGACGGTGCAACGTGCATCAAAACTGAAAATCGTGCTTTTAACGATCAGGAAGTAAGTCAGAAGAAAATTCTAATTTAAGATCATGCAAACACAAAAAAAAAATATTATAGTACTTGTACATCAAAACACAAAGTTTCCTACCTTTAAGGTTAACTGTATCTTATATTTCTCACAGGATTAATCAAAATCTCTCTACATGCAACTCACAAACACAAAAAATATGAATTTAAAAGAAAATCTTTGCTAAAGTTAATATCACAGTGCATGCTATACTATATCGCTAGCTTACGTGTCAGCGCGTCTCGCAGCGCGATCGCAAGCGATGTCAGAGCGGCGCGCAGCCCCGCGTGGTATCGCTCGAACATGCGATTATCTACGCAGGTTTATATTATCGCTAACTATGTGGAACATGCATATAAAATACGAAAAAAATCACTTATGCGGAGTAACTAACAAATAGAATTTGTAGCTCTGAGTGATATTTACAACGTAACTTAAGCAGTCAGTGCACATGAAAGTAAGCTATCTCTAATAAATCCTTCAGCTTTCATATGATATCTATCATTATTTAAATTAATAATTTCTTGCTTTCAGCAAACTAATGAAACACACAACGCCATCTATTGTCGGTCAAAATAAACTAACAACATCTAAAAATTGAAAACAGCGCCATCTGTGATTTTAATAAAGAACTACTTACATGCTGGATGGTCGTACAGCGGCGTAACTCTAGTGCTCTCTAGCGGCCCGCCGGCTAACTTTGCAGAGATGGTCTCCAGGAACTCTCTGATCTTCCTTAGTTCTCCTTGAGTGGCGTTGCTCGGCCCTGGAGCGTCGAAGCCGTCGCATTCTTCGTCTTGAAAAATAATAGGAATCATGTTAAAATTATTACGGGTTAAAATCTCCAAAAGGGAAGTCAGATTCTCAGTAAAGCTAGCCTAGGCAGAAACATTTGACATCCCAAAAATTCACAGTTCGGACTTTTTAAAATAATGATATTCCTTAATAACAGCACTTATTTTGTAGCTGAAAAATTACTTATCGTTTAGCAGTTTTCAGAAAATCCAGATAAATTACAGCGGGCAAAAATCGTGACCCAGGTTCACAATCATTACGAAATACAGGTATCAGTCCAAAGTACTATAATCTTAACTTGGGTGCAGACATTAATTACAGTGGCAACTACTAGGAAATACCTACGCAATAAGTCTTAAGAAATTGTTGAGAGACTAGTTACATTTCCACACACAACATTAATGCACGCGTGTATTTCTGTGGTGTTAAGGCAAAAGGGGATGAGTCAGAAATTGTGAAAAATGAGTTAATTACACAGTTGGGTACAAAATTTTACGAACTATCATGGTAAAAAGGAGATAATTCAATATAATGTATTTTATTTCGTGAATCTCCAATAAAAAATACGAGTCTAGTCATAAATAGCAAAACCTAAAAAGTAAAAAGGAGTTTTGTCTAGTTATCTTCTTATTGCATACGTGATCCTTTACTTATAAAATTAGGTATAATGAGATAAGTCGACTTGTGCCTAAATTCATATTCGTCGTTCCGCGTTAGTTGCATTTCGCGCGCGAAGTTGACGTCTTTTTACTAGTGCAACGGTGCAAAAAATCCTAAAATTATGGTTTACGTGGGTAATTTGAGTGTTGAAACCTACAGAAATGAATAGGATTAACAAGTTCGATTTAACGTAAGTATGATGAATTTAAAACCTTTAAATTATGAGCTGATTCGGATCTGGAGGACAACCAGTATGGTTTCCGTAAAGGGCGTTCAACAGTTGACGCTATACTGCTTCCTCCACGCACACGCGTGAGGGTTCTGGCGGTCCTGGCGGAGGAAGCAGTCGACCGGGGCGAGGTGGTTTCGGCGGTGTCGCATGACATCACTAACGCGTTCAACACCCTGCCCTGGAATATCATAAAGGAGGCGCTCCGTTATCATGGAGTGCCAGGGTACCTCCGTCGCATAATCGGGGCCTATTTATCCGAAAGAGCTGTCGTGTACCTGGATCGAGAAGGATGGGTTCGTCAGAACATCTCTTCCTCAGGGGTCGGTTCTTGGCCCTCTCCTGTGGAACATTGGGTACGATTGGGTCCTGCGCGATGCGCTTCTCCACGGCGTCAGCGTGATATGCTACGCTGACGACACGCTAGTCACAGCACATGGGTAGACGTACCGGCAGGCGGCCATTAGGGCCACAGCCAGTGTCGCGCAGGTCGTGGGTAGGTCTTGGCCTCGAAGTGGCCTTGCACAAATCCGAGGCCCTTTGCTTCCATGGGCCAAGGAAGAAGCCACCTCCGGGGTCCAGTATCGTGGTGGGAGGGGTTACCATCGCTGTGGAGCCGACAATGAAATACCTGGGACTCGTTCTCGAAAGTCGTTGGGACTTCGGGCCACACTTCCAGCGGCTCGCTCCTCGGTTGTTGGTCGCAGCTTTAGCGCTCTCACGCTTGTTGCCCAACCTCAGGTGACCCAATACCTCCTGCCGGAGGCTCTATATGGGGGTCGTGCGGGCGATGGCGCTTTACGCCGCGCCAGTGTGGGCGAGCACCCTGACGGCCCGCAACCTTCCAGTGCTGCGAAGACCACAGCGAGCGATGGCCATCAGGGTTATAAGAGGATACCGCACGATCTCCTTCTAAGCTGCATGCCTCCTAGCCGGATCGAGACCGACAGCCCTCGCGTCACCTCTATACATGGCGCGAGGAAGCAGTGGGGCGGGCCGAGCGCCTCGTGCCTCGGCAAGTTGAGTTGCGCAGTTCAGAGCTCCGCCAAGACCTCATTGCGAAATGGGAGCAGCGACTTGCGCGACCCACGGCATGGCACGCCGCTCTCGCGGCGGTAAGGCCCATACTGAAGGAGTGGCTGGAGGGACGCCACGGCGCCCTCAGCTTCCGGCTGACACAGGTCCTTACCGGACATGGGTGTTTCGGAAAGTTCCTGTGTCGCATCGGTCGGGAGCCCACGCCCGAATGCCACCAATGTGGCATCTGGGGCAACGCAGCGCCGTGACCTAGCGGCAGCAGTAGACGCTGCGGGAAGTCTTTCGCTGCCGGCTGTCGTGTCCTGCATGGTCGGCAGCGAAGATGGATGGAACGCCGTCGCATCCTTTTGTGAGGATGTGATGGTTTGAAAGGAGGCGGCGGAAAGGGAGAGAAGCTGCTCCCTCCCCCCCGCCCGCAGCAGACGTGGAGGACGTCGCAGAATGACTAATCTCCGGCCACCATAGGGCGCGGCCTGCGGGCGACAGACTAGGGGCGTCTGTCGTCCGATCAGAAACAGGTCTCGAGACGGTGGCGTTGTGTTGCGCGCGCATCTCTTAGTGGAGTTTGCTGTGGCCGCTGGGTGACGGCCACAGAGGTTGACGGGGCCCGCCTTTGAACATCTGGGGGGTCAATACCTGTCGGGGGTGCGGAAGAATGCTTTGGCGATACCCGTGCCCTCGACAATAGGTAATTGAAGGCAACACTGGGTGGGTTTTTAGCCGGTAATAGTTTGGCACACCCCCTCCACCGACCCCAGGTGGAGGGAAGTCCATGAGGATTTCCCCCCTGCCAAAAAAAAAGGTATATACGTAAATAATAATAGCAAATAAAGAGACGAGTCGTTCTAGGATTTTTTTTTTAATTTTTACCGTGTTACGGAAAAAGGAGATATGTCAATTATTTTAATAATTAAGAAATAAAAATATTTTTCGGGTACATATAAAAGACGACTAAATTAATAAATGAAAATTAAAACAGAGTTGTGTTAATTATTTCTATACACTTTTGATTAAACTGCATTTTTATTACAAAATAAACACGCGTTTTTTTGATTAGCCCCTGGTGAAAAGTTGTGTTTTTTGACTCATCCCCTTTTGCCTTAACACCACAGATTTATCCTACTAATATCATAAACGCGAAAGTTTGTATGTATGGATGTATGGATGTTTGTTACTCTTTCACGCAAAAACTACTGAATGGATTTTAATGAAACTTTACAATAATATAGCTTATACATCAGCATAACACATAGGCTACAATTTGTAAACATATTGTTCGAAATACTAAACCTGCGCAGACGAAGTCACGGGCACCAGCTAGTTAGAAATATTTCCTTCCAACTCTGATACAGGTATTGGGAAAGATAGTTGTAATGGTAACCTGAGAAGGTACGTATTTGCTTTTGTTGAAAATGAGGAATGGTGAGATTAGCCTCTTCATAATGGTCGGCTCACTAAATAAAAAAAATGTGCGTTCTCAATCCAACAGTAGGTAAGCAGGAGTAATCAATCCAACCCTTGAGAGAAACCTACTAAACTTACAAAATAATGCCCTTAGGATAACTTAGTATCCTAAAACCTACAGTGATCTGAAAATTGGCTCAAGAAGCTATTGCAACTTTAGCTTTAGAAGTTCATTCCATGAGCCTATGCCAAAAAGTAACACCTAGTAAAACATAGGAACCAGGGAACCCAGCGAACAGTTTGGTATGGTATCTGACCTATTTGCTCGAGCTTCTCGCTGGAGACGCTCCACGGCATCACGCTGATGGCTCGGTGCACCTGCTGCAGGAACCACGCGCCCGACTCGAACTTCACCGGCCTGGAATGTTGCAGTAAAAATAATTAGATTCAGTACCTAAGTACGTACCCAGATTGAAAATTCATTAGAAGCTAATAAATAGTATTTTGCACATGGTTTGAAAGTGATGATTAAATCAAATAGAAAGCAATATTTCTCTTGACATGAATGATAGGTAAAGAAACGATTAATGGGTTCTGTGAAAGACGATATGGATAGAGTCAAATAAAAAGACACGGAAGCAGAAAATATGCACCAATGCCAGATAATAAATGGGGGAGAGGGAGGGGAGGCAGGGAAATAATGAGCTGTAAGTTAACGATATAAGAAAACTACATGGATAAAAAACATTAGCCACGCCAAAAAAACTATAGGATCTATAGCAATGACTAAAATTCATCATATTAGCATAATGAATGACAAATTAAATAGAAAATCTTCTTCAAGGCTATTCCTTGCCAGCTCAAAATCAGACCGGACAAGTCATATTACGATAAACGTTAATTAATATTTATTAACGCAATTTAACTGTACTGCAGATGAACTGTTAGTTACTTAGTTGTAGTACATAACATTGTAGTTCAAGAACATTTTAATTATCTAAAACATCTTTGTTTTGACCCGAATGCTCTCAATCGGCTTGAAGTTACTTGAATGAAACATCCTTTAGCAATTTATGATTCTAATTATAGGTAGGTACTAATTGGTTTAAGTTTTACTAATAGTAAAATTAATTCCGGATTTAGTCGGTTGATAAACCTAATTCGATCTAGTACAGGCAAGTACAAAAATACTCATAAAACGTTTCGCGATCCAGAAGTAGGCTGCAGTAACCAGAAAGAATAAAAGATTTTGGTTCGTAATAGTCGGACAGTCGCTCTTGTTGAACCCAGAGCGGCGAAAGGTGTTAACGCTTAGTCGATATTTGAGAACCGACTGTAAAGCTTACCCACCATCAGGACCACCATCATCTCAGCCATATGATGTCCACTGCTGAACATAGGCCTCCCCCTTTGATCTCCACAGAAGAAGTTGGAAGCGACCTGCATCCAGCGTCTTCCGGCAACCTTTATAAGGTCATCTGTCCACCTTGTTGGTGGAGTTCTTACGCTGCGCTTGCTCCGTGTAGTCCGTGGTCTCCTCTCTAGCACTTTTCGACCCCATCGACCCTAGAAGCCATATTGCTTGCCCATTGCCACTTCAACTTGCTAATCCGGTGGGCTATATCGGAGACAGGACCACCAATATGCAATATGTCTTAAATCTTCTTTGTATAATAGGTTAGTTGTACTTACTCCTGAGGATAGCAGATGCAGGGCAGAGCTCCTCCGTACTTGTCACCACCGCAGCTACGACACACGCCGTCGTCCTGTGACGCCGTCACGCATCTTCTGCCACGGTCGTTCCTGAGGCCAAATACAACACTCGTTTCAAAAACCTGCCATATCTCTGCCCTACCTTCTTTTGAAACGCAAAATACTCTATACATGTCTGAAAAATTATAAAATTTAATTCTCAGGAGTTTTATATAGACGTCTTTATCCTATGGTGGTCAATAGAAATGTAGGACTGTAGGTATTCCTTTCCCTGTTCGACAATTACCAGGATTGTTCATTGAAAGATATCTTGACTAAGGTAAATAAATAATAACCATTGTAATTGGAAACAAGAAAATGCCAACCATACTAAATAAAAAAATGCGATTGTGTACTGGCGTTACAAAGACAGAAAGAAAATAAATAAATAACATTTTCTTAAGCACGTGACAATTGTCTGTTCTGTGAACAATCCCGCAGGCTGGCATCGCCCTAGGGGACCCACAAGAATACTTACATTTCATTGAGAAGCACGAGAAAGTCAAGCCACCCTTAACTCATCTCCAAAGGACACCCCAACTTTACTTAGGATGTTGGTGAGTTCTTAAGACAGCTGTCAGGGAATCTTAGCCAATTATTCTTAAAATGTTAACTGATGATGAAGACACAAAGAATAACATTCTAATGTAGTGATCAGCGTAACAGGTAACACAATTGTTACCAAATCGAACAGTGTAATCTGTGTAATACGAATGTTGTGTTGTGTTGCGGCTGGTAATCATTGCTACATCTCCAAGTATTGTAACAAAAGCAACTCTTTTTTTAAACGAAAATGTTACCTATATGTAAATATTTGCATATATAAGTCGTTTTTAAAGGTATCAGTAGATGTATTCATTGCCAAATACAGGAAAACCTTGGTTCATGATCATCCACTGCTGAACGTAGGCCTCCCCCAAGGAACGCTGACCACCCCAGTCATGAACAAGCGTGGTGACTATGACAAATCCCCTCAACATGAGCGACACCCTGAACCGCGGTTGGTAGACTTAAAATACGGAAGATACTAGGTTTGAAATAATAGGTTTCCCATCAAATTGGGAGCAGTAATTTCTAAAGCATTTCCTTTATTATCCAAGGATGATGTACATTTTTATTCTGTTGACAGAATTTTTAAAATTCGCGCAACAGTTTTTAACCAAACAAAAATATTTCCTCTCTTTAACTAAAATGTAAGTGTAGAAGCTATTACGAATTTGTACATAATAATGATGTCAAGACGATCTTGACTAGCATAACAGGCGTAAACACGTGCAATGGACAAACAAATCTTTCAATCTGTTTTTACTTGCTAATAAACGTAATTGAGAAATGCGTTGTGTCACACAAGGTCTATCCTTAGGAAAATTACTAATGTCTTGTAGGCTACTGAGGACTGTGGAAATATTAAGTAACTAAGCATGAATAAAATTAATGTAAAAAATATTTTCTCATATAAAAAGGCAAGTAATTCTGCCTCTCTTTCAGTAGTTTCACGACTGTAAGAATTTTGAGCTCCCGGTGACTGCACTATGTAAATAAGTTCAGTCGTTTGTTATTACACAGTATTTGGACCTGGTTGCTTGTAGAATATGATCTTATGTGGACATGAGGAAAACATTAATAATTATTATCATGTTTGTTGGTAAGATCTCCGTCTTCGGGTCGACAGCGTGGGAGAGTCCAAATCTAGTGCGATTCCACAATCTAATGATGCCCACGATAACATACAGTGACTCATTGCTAAGCTTCTGACTATTGCATGTATGTATGTATTTTTTCCTTATACGAGTAATAAGTCCTACATTAAAATCCGAATCTGATATTTCTTTAGACTGAAAATTTCTTTAAGTAATTCAATAAAGCAGTTTCACCGGCGCACATAGGGGTATTTTGCATTTTTAGCCGGGCGAAACTATTAGTACGGGTTTTTTTGCTGTAAAGTAGATAGGACTTACTAATATTTACAGAAAACCATTGAGAAGGCCTTAATTCAAAAGTGAGTATTATGGGCTGATACGATGATAAAATAAAGGAATATTCATGATTTGGAGAAGGTTTTATTGACTAACAAATTAGATAAAAATCATATTGCACAGGTATTCTCTACTTAAACGTTTGTAGTTAGAGCTCCCTGGTATGCCTAAAACAATAAATAAGCGTATTAAAAAGAAAACATTTAATAATTTGCTTGAAAATAATGGTTAATTGCTTTTAGTTTACACCAGCAGTAACATCTAAGTTCTGTCAAAAGTAGCAAAAAGTAGCACCTAATGTGTGTAATATCTATCATCTGACAGTGTTTGTAATACGTTACAACAAAAATCATTACCCGGAAGCACCCGGAAGATAACTATATTCACCGTGGAAAGTACAATTCATTAAAAAACGGTTCAAACATTTTGAACTTTAAGAATTGATTTTGAACCTTAAAAAATACACGTAAACATTATTAAATCCTAACAAATAAAACTGTTCTTATCGGTATTATGATAATCCATAGTAGTTTTGGTTAAATAGCTCACAATAAAAAAGTTCTGAGGTTTCAAACACGGTACGTTTTTAATGTAGTCAGAAACTGACGCGAGTGCATGTCACAATGATCAAGTTCCGAGAGGTTTGTGGCTGGATGACGTGGGAGTAGGAGCCTGAAAATGGTCGGATTTTGTTCAGTAGTTACCTGGCTTTCTAACAAGCATAAAATTTTTCTTTTCTATTGAAGTTTGTTTTTCTAGTTTCGCCCGGCTAGAAATGCAAAATACCCCTATGTGCGGCGTCCTGTGAAAAATAGTCTCCGTGCCCGAATAAGAAGTAGTCTACAGACCCAAAAATATTTTGCGTAATTGTATAACAAGCCCGATATTCAAGTGTCGCAACGGGATCCTTACGCAAGAAAACCCGATGTTTGGGTTCACTTAGGAATTGTTCAAATCGGAACAGTAAGTAGCTCTCGAGATTATACAACGCACACTAAAACCAATAAACTCTTCAGCTTTAAAATATCAAGTAGTATAGACTATAGATATCCAGTAAACCAGCAAGGAAGGGGATCAACCACACGATGCAATCCCTTTCACATCGTGTATGCAGATTTCCACAAGCGCTGCAACTGGTCGCGCGGACTGGTTGCAGTCATTGCTTAACCTCGCAGATCAACTTAGCTGGGAGTTTTGACACACGGCGCCATGCTTGGCTAATCTCCCTTCTGACGGCAATTTATTTCACTTGAGCAATATGTAGCACTGGTCTTTCACATGTTTGGGTGACGCTGTTTTTTTTTTTTAAGTGTGTTGGTTGATTTTTGTCTGTGGGTTTATAAGTGATGTAGGAGGGAAGTTTGGCCGGTTTGAAAGTAAGGTTTTAATCGAGTTAATATTAGACTGTCAGACAGGGAAGTTCAGACACTTTTCGATAAAGTTCCATAAACTGACGCAATAGAATTGGGATGCAAAATATAATTTTCTGAAAAACGTAAATAACTTATTTTAATACCTAATTTCACCAAAAAAATCAAAATCTTATTTGACCTTTACAACAGAACCAAAAAGAAAAATGATTTTCAGAATTCACATGTCTAGATGGTTGAGAATGGCACAACCAAAAACTGCATTGTATGCAAATGAGAAAATTGATTACGTTAAATGCATCAGGTAGTGAATTAAATGTCAATTTGCATGAATATTAAACCAAAGAACTTGTTTAATCTCTGCATCAAGGTCAGGCCAAGGTTAGGAAAATTACGTCACGCGTAAAATTTTGTTTGCAAAAACATGTCGGTCGTTTGAAGATGACTACCTCTATACAGCCTCTGCCTTATGCTTAATAGTAGGCTTATCACTTCCTTCAAGTTTCTTATACTTGGGACGGTTCTGGAATTCCGAAAGATTCTGCAATCCAATCACCCACCTTCCTCATATGCTTAAACTATAAGGAATATATTTACCTCAGGAGTTGTTTAAAATAAATATAGGCAAGTCTAACTTCTAACAACGTACACGAAGGAACACCAACAAGTCCTTCATACTCCATTATCCTCAGAGCTCTTTCTCCGAAATTATACCTTATAATTATGGTGATAAGGGTATGGGGTTGGAAATGCAAATTGGACTCTCTTAGTGTTGAAGAATCTGCTTTGAAGGACCAGCAGCAAGGTATAAAGGAAAGTCGTTTCCTGATCCTTAAAGTCTATAACTAAATAGCAGTAAGAATTACCAATACACTCCCCTTCTTGTTTCTCCTAAAATTAACCATACCTACAAAGACTATAATTATCCTAAACGGGTCGCATTTGAATATTCATCATCTTAGCATCTGCGTGAACGATTATTAATCTCGTACAAGGATTTCGGAATATTATATCGGCATCCGATAGCGTGTGTTCCAACCCGATGTAAAATATCCGATTGCAATACTCTTTCATGGTAAGTATGCGCAAGCGCCGAGTGTGTTGCGTTGACGTTGCGGAAGAAAATGTTTCTAAATATTTTTATTGACTGTTTTGAGAGAATTTCGACGTTTCTGCTGTTAAGGAAAGTTAAGTATGTTTATTTTGTGGTTTGGTCTTTAGAGTGATTTTTAGAGTGTTCAATGTACAACTGAATAATTAAAGAAAAGTATTAAGCTGAGTAAAGGGTGGATTCGCGTGGGTCTGACGTATAATATTCTCCATTACATATTTCTTCTCTTACCTATGTCACCAGTCTTTCCTTGTTTTTTTTCTGTACTTTTGTGTTGCCTATGCGTCACAGATATATTTCTTTATTATTCTGAATTTTAACCAAAACAAAGGTTTTATTAAGTTCATCATCATCATCATCAGCCTATCGCAGTCCACTGCTGGACATAGGGCTCTCCAAGCGCACGCCACTGAGATCGATTTTCGGCTTGCGCAAGTCATCACTCCACCGTGCCTGAGTTTATTTATTTTTTATTTTATTAAGTTAAACCACTGAGATGTAAAGAAAATATTAGAAAAGAGTACGATGTTAATTCATCTTCACACACTCGGATGTTTCTATGTTTGCATCCGATTTATCATTCATCATAGCAGTTGCTTTGACAGCATCGGGAAGTTTGGAGATGATTGGTTTCCTGTTGTATTCCACATAATAGAGATGCTTTGTAACTAATGTTTTGATGCATCAAATCTTACGAGCCGTGCCTTAATCAATCAATTTTGTGTTTGTAAACAGTTTCATCTTCTAACAGGAGAAAAATAACGTGTTAATTAACGTAAAACTTTGTACCACCTTTAAACCACCGTCCCGAACAAAATCAGTGGAGTAAAGCTATAACTAAAGCGGGTACTTCTTAAAACCACGTTTTATAATAAGGTGGCACATGCCCATTTCAAATAATTTAATTAATTTAGATAATCTTTTATAATCAACAAAACTTAACTACCTGTATAAAATAAATAAATTTATTTTAACTACCTGTATATAATCAGACAAACAAACTGGGGCCCGATTCTCCTAATTTTACTTAAGCGACCTTCGATTGACGTTCGACTCGATTCGACTGAGATCCAATCCCGACTCGATTACGGTTGAAGCGTATGTGACATTCCACTATTTTTTCTTTGAAATAAACGTTTTTATCCTTTTCTGTCATTCAATAATGAATCATTTTGTCAGCAAATGATTTACGATTGCAAAATGATTGTACAGCAAACTACCGTATAAACCAAAATCATCAAAATAGCAGACCAATCGCACACCAATCAAATGTCAATCGAATACGATTGGTCTTTTATTAGTAGCAGAATGCCCGATATGGTTAAAACTGCTATTACGATCATATTGCGATTCGATTTCTATTCGATTTTGACATTAATAACTTAGGAGAATCGGGGCCCTGGTGACCAAAATGTGAGGTAAAGGACCATTTTTACTGGTCCTTGTATCTTAGGACACAATATGTAAAATAACATGTTTAGTTTATTTTTAAATGCAAATCGCAGTGTCTCACGTCATATTGGAAGCGAGGTTAAAGATCATTAGATATAATTGAATCGGTGCCGATGCAGGCACGTGGTTGTATGCACTTATGAGTGCAAGGGAACTTGATGTTTTTATACAATTTGTAATCACAAGTGCAATGCAAAAAAAGTAAGTTTAGTCTTCTAAAAGTAAGGTATAAGTATTTTGGAAAAATATGATTAGCTTTTATTGAAGATAGGTCCCTATGTGAAATGGTTTTCAGTCATTTTCATTATAAAGAGCGGAAATTCTTAAATTTCTACATGTAAAAATTGTTTTGAATGCCAAAAAGTTTGCAAAAATTTTAATGACAAGAAAAGCCAGTTTTATACAAAAAAGGTCTTGTTCCTTTGTAAGCAACTTTTATAAAATTAAATGCCCTTTACATGTCTCAAAAGTACCCGGATGTATCGAAGGACCAAAATAATTTATTATTACTTGGGTCTCATGAGATGAATATCAAACAAGATGTGTTACTGAAACAAAATTCTCGAAAATAACAATAATTGACTATTGTTAATGAGTACCTAACGTACAATTTTAATAACGATGTTTACACATTTTTATAATAACTATGTAGATGTAAGTACCTAATCAAAAGTATCTCCTGTGAGAATTTGGTATTAAACCTGATTATAAAAATATATACTTATTGTTGTTTGTCTACTGTACTTACTGACTTTGCCTTGTTACAAACATAGTTTATTTTTGATATTCTTGTATTTTGTTTGTGGAAACTTCCAAATATTCATAGCTTTTTTTGTTCATAATGTCAAACAGCTACCTAATAGGTACATATACATGCATCCTTCAGTTTATTGTATGTAGGTATACGCTGATTAATATTATTCATTATTTTGTTTTAGTGGGATCTACTTTCCATGCATAGATAAAATAGTCTAACAAATTTTAATAATTAAGATATCTAGTTCTGAAGCAATTCTCAAAAGCGCTTCAGCTGATCCAGAACTTAAGCTCCCTACAAAATGATAAACTACGGCTGTCATAAATTACAGTTACAGTGTGTGAGTGAGAGTCTTTAAAACATTGGTAGGTGTAGATAAATCACTTTTTCTACGAATGTGAAGAAATTTTCCGCAAAGTCTAAGTAAATAATGCTCAATCAACTTACATTACTTTCAATAATGTCTGCTGTAAACAGAGTGATTAATTAGTCTACCTGAACTATCAATTAATTTAATTACTTGTTATTTCAGCCTTTAATGAAGAATATCCAAACAAATAAAATGATAGTACTGAAAACTAATTAGAACAAATAATCTCGCGAAGATTTAAGTGTTTATAGGAAGAACCAGGAACTATCTTTTCCTGGCTGACCAAAGTATATGCTATTCTACTTTTGTTTATTTTGCTGTTTTTGGTAAGTATAAATATTTTTGATTCAAATATTTTAAGGGTATACTCATGTCCCCAGGAAACTAAGACTACTTTGTGTTAACATCGCATTATAAAAAAGAGAATGTGGATCATAAAAAGTAATTATTATTATGAAGTATCTGACACCTATACCATACTGTTGCATTTAGTGGTCAGGATGTAATAACTGTTATTTCCACATTATAATTACTACCTACTATCTCGTTCTCTCAAATATTTTGACGAATAATTGTGTGTTAAATAAAAATGCATATTACATTTTAAATTTTATTTAATATGCATCATAAAAACCTAGTCGGTGTTGGCACAGGAATTCTGTTTTGCTGTATCACAAAAATATACATTCTACACTACTAACAGGGATGTACAGGACTTACATTAAACAGTTTGTCGATATTCTAAAAGAAGCTCTTCAAATAACAAAACACATTAATACTACATCAGCCTAAGATACATGGGTAATAACAATCTTAAAACTAACCCGTACTAATAACTAGATCACTTTGAACAGTCACATCACTTTAGTTCACATTTAGTCATCGTCCAAGTCAAACCACATTGACGTCACACTCCTAGACCCCTGCTCCCTCGCCTGCTCCTCCGTTATGATCCTGAGGACCACTACCTCCATCATACAGAGAGCAAACAGTATCAAGAATACAGCAAAGTTCGACCCCTGGTGGTGGAACTGAAAGGAGGCCGGTAGCGGTCCGGGCGGCGGCCACGCTGCCACCCCAAAAGTCACTAAACTCGACACACTCGATAAACTCATGCTAACGTTTCACATCACTATCGGAAAATATTTTCTTAAATGACAGTTCGAAATTTGAATTATACAAATTGTCACATCATTCAGAATCGATTAGTTGGTATTCGATTCGAATTTGTTCGCGAATCGATTACGCGTTGTTTGTTTACAAAGCGTGCAAATCTCCCGGTCGCCGGAACGACAGTGCGGTTATCGGGCGCGGCTCGAGCCCGCGAATGCATCAGCCGCCGCCGCTGTTGCAACTCTCTTATGAAATATGAATCGCTTTAGTTAGATTCTTTGAGTTGGGAAACGGTTGAAATGCGAGTGAGCGCAAGTGTTTTGCGGTCAAGGCTGCGCGGGTCCAGTGTCCGATGACCTTTAGTGACGTAGGGTATTGTAATGGCTTAGTGTACGTCGAGCCTGAGGGACGATTGAATTGCGATACGTCTGTTAATTTGTATTGAAATTAGCGTCTTCATTGTTTCTAATAGACCTAATTAGAAAGAAATAGGTCATGGTTAAGTGCCTACTGATATTTTCTAAGCACTCTTTGTATCCACAAGTAATTATTTAATAGATAACAGTGTCAATAGGTCTGAATTATATTTTTGAGATGGGAAGTAACTACATACTTAGTTGGAAAGCACGGACCTTTTATCGGTCATCAGCCTTTCGCAGTTTGGCCTACATTATCTACCTATCTATCATGTAGTCTGAAAAAAAAAGTATATCTATTTAGGTCAGAATGAGTAAACACAAATAAAGATATGCGTATCAAAACGTCAATATATTCTAAGTGTTTTCAAAATAACTTTTGATCCTTTTGCCCAATTATTGGGAATGGAGGACCAGTTTTCCAAGTGGCGATAAAATTTTAAATAACAAATCCTCATCGGATTAATATATTTTTGTTTAGATTGGAGACAAATTTGGAAATTCCGAAGGTCCTCGTAATTAGAATTTATTGTTATAATTTTTGGGGATGTAATTGTTGAATTGGAATTTTAAGTCATTGGGTATCTCGCTATCTACTTAGGTACAAAAGATATGTTTAAGTAGGTATAGTAAGATCCTTAATGCTCAATCCTTCTCTGTGTGAGAGGAGGCCTGTGCCCAGCAGTGGGACGATAAAAAGGCTGTAACAGTAAGATCCTAATCATAGAAAAATTATCACTGAATGCTCTTCTTTTACTCTTAGGTGTATCTTTGTTATTGAGAATTATTATGTAGGTCTATTACAATATTTTAAAAGGCATGAGGTCGATGAACTTGTTAGTCCGTATTGATATGCCTATTCGTTGTATAAGTCATATTTAATAGAGAACGTGTAGACCGGCCTATGAAGATTTGACATTGCGGTAGGTCAGGGTAGAGTTGTTTGAACGCCATTTATGTGCACGCAATCTAAGTATTTTTTAAATGTTTTTTACGTTGCTCAAGGACATGGTATTCAGAAATAATTTGGAGATAAGTATCTCCATGGCCTCTAATCATTTAAAAAGTTTATAATATCGACTTCTCTTTTAACCTTTTTTTAAATCTAAAACTAACAGTAAGTAGTAATAAAGTTTTTCCAGGATACTTTTCTTTCAATTTTCTTAAAACTAATAGAAACAATGTAATAAGGATTAAATAAGACTAGCTTAATGTCGATTCCAATATTGCATCTATCTGTTTTAATTATGGCTAACTAGAGATAGGATTTTAATATAACTTGTACGGGGCTTAAGCTTATGTCTAAATTCTAAATCTCCAGTAAAAAACAGATAGATAGAATATTGGGAACGGCGAGTGTCGCAGTAAGTGAGTAGCTCACCTGTCTTTGGACAGCTTAATGATTAAGTTAAGAAATGATCGATTCCACTGCGCTGAGATAAAGCTTGTGAAACAATATCAAAGTCCGTCAGTCTTGCACCGGGTTACCTAACTGTTATGGCAACTTATTGCTATACTGTAATTTGACTATGACAAATTACCAATACTGCTGTAACTGAAGATAATATGACAGCTAATAAATTATAATTTAAACCCGTTAATTATATTATTTACATATTTGAAGTAATTGCTCGGGTGAATGGGTTGAGGAAGTTAGATAGGGCAGTCGCTCCTTGTAAAACACTGGTAGGTACTCAGCTGCATGGTATGAGGGGCCTGCTGGTATGAGGGGCCTGCCGTAAGGCGGGCAATCGCCGGTGGGGGACTGGACGCCATAGATTCCCAGACCCCCTCCACTCAGGCGAGGTCGGAGTGCCGCTGGGCCTTTTTAGTGGGTATACCGGAAACGATCTTACCGGGGAGTCCCACATACCCTTCCCGTCCCCGACGGGAAGGGGATGCCATAGCATTTTAGCCCAGCGACAACAAAAAAAAAAAAAAGGTACTCAGCTGCATACGGTTACACGGGAAGCCAACCCCAACATAATTGGGAAAAGTCTCAGGAGATGATTGGAGTAGGTAAATGTGATTCCCTAGGAATGTGTAGAATTTTAGGTGTAATTTAAACGTTCCGTATTTTCAGCGGGAATACTTTCATACATGCAATGAGGAATTTTAATGTATTCAGCATAAGAGAACCTAAATAAGCAGACAATCCTAAAGACAGCATTTAAATAAATATTAAATACTTAAACCCACAAACTCCTTCTAAGAACACACAACAACAAAAACAAACCTAACCTCACTTTTCAACTGTCACTCATTATAAACTGTCACTATGTCACTATCATTGACATAGTCACTATCCTTCCGAACTGTCAAAACATACGAAAATGTTTATCTACATCACATACAAAGATGCGCCCGAGCTATCGTCGCTGCGGGCACGATCCACCGAAGCCATGGACTCTTCAGTCGAGAAGACGTTACTGGTGAACCCTAACTGTCCTGTCAGGATCATGTTGGAGTATATCAGGTAGAATCATCGGCACGAATCTTGAGCGCTGACCTTCACCTGCGCAGAAGTAATTTATTGGGTCCCTTTTGTGGTATGAAGTGAGCGCGGGGGCGTTGTAAAGCGGTGATTGGCCTGCAGCGCATCGTGTCGTAGCCGTCACTCAGGATTTGTTCTTTGCTAATAAATCACTTCTGCGCAGATTAAGGTCAGCGCTCAAGATTCGTGCCGATAACTATATCCGCTTAGTAGGGCTGAGTCACACAGGAATGGCAGCGGCCGGCAGCGACGCGGCGAGCACTTCCAGTTTGAAGTAATTATAAACTTTAACTACATGCTTAGTCTCGGTAGCTGGCCGCTGCCATTTCAGTGTGACTCGGCCCTTATACTTTCTTTGTTTGTTGTGTTGTTAATTTTCGTGGTGTACAATAAAGAATATTTTTTCTATGCATCTTTCAGGAAGAAGTGCCGTCTAGGCAAGTTCACACAGTTTGACCTGTGCGATGAAGGTGGAGTACTGAAGGGATTATTCAGTCTCCAGACGTATGCGTACGCGACGGATCAGTTTGAGCATAAAAGTACTTATTATGTCATCGTTTTAAAAATAGTAAGTACGATGTAAGGAATAGTTTCTCTGTCTTATACTCCCACAGTAAATAGCTACGTACATATCAATCAAACAATCTTAGTAGGGACTGGAGTGGCTATAGAAATTATGATAGGTTTGGATCAAGTTAGAATCGAGTAATATATGGCTTTCGAAAACCCTGCAGGAGCTGCGAAATAGTTTGTAGCAGTTACTGCGACCTGGTACACAAAGGTCCTGCAGAAGGGACGACGCACATAGGGGTATTTGATCAATAAAGTCGATCAAAATTATTTATCTGCTATAATTTATTTATTGGCATTAAAATGTACTCAAAAAGTAAAAAAAAATACTATTTTGATTTATTTTTTAACAGGAATTTGAAATAAGTGTAAAAAAAATAATTTGTCTCTATTTGTTTATTGCAATCTTTAACAATTTAGACGTATTAATTAAAAACTTATAAACTAATACATTATTAAATTAATTAAATCGCTTATAACTACTCTTCTTCATCTGAATCATGTTCACTATCTTCTGCATTCTCTTTATCCTTATCAACTTCGTAGGACATTAACATTTCCCTAGTTTCTAGTTTAAAATTTATTGATTTTTTAGTCACTTTTCGTCTAATACTTGTTAAATATGGGTCTGAAGTTAATAATAATCTATTTAAGACATCCATATTACAGTCAGTTCTACTGAATTTTCTTGCATATTGTTCCCTGAATTTTCGAAAATGTTTATTACGAGCCTCTGCAGCTTCTTCTGATAAGGCCCCTATTGGTAGTATGGCGTGTCTAATAACTGTAGGCCCATTTATTAAAATAATAATGCTTGTAACTGAATTTCTGCACACGTTTCAGTGACCCTATAAGACTCGGCATTTGGATAGCAATCTTGTTTTGCTTTTTGTAAAATGGAATAGCACGGATATAGTTTTTTAGAACTTTCTCTAATTATTTCGTACTGCTTTCTTGTTAATGCAGCTTCCACAAATATAGACAAAGCCTGACTTGGCGATAGTTGTTTAATTTTTGCTTCAGGAGTTGCGCTCTTTCTGAAAGCTTCACAATATTTCCGACCACGTGTTGGGGATGCCATAATATCTTTTATCACGTATGCACCATCCACATTTCCTTTATCACGAAGCGCCATTTGACCTGCATAAATTAGTGTATCTGCTTCATTTTTGCCTCGTAAATGTGATGTCTTCCGACGCTTACTGCAGTCTGTTAGTTCCACGAACTCTTTGCTTGGCCGACCCGGGGATTTTTCAATATTATTTTTTTTTCGGTATTTCAAGAGTGCCTTGTAACCAATCATGGTATTTTTTCAAAAATACACTTTCTGTTCGCTTTGCTATCTGCCACTTAGACTTCATTTCAGACTTGAGACGAGAAAATGTTTGAATAAACTATGATTTTTGATCAGTTGGGAATGAAGAGTCATTAATTATTTCAAACTCCAATAAATCCAACTTTTTTCCGAAATCTGGTTCAGTATATTCCCTCGATTTTCGGAAAACATAATTTCGCGTCACGACCTTTTGCACCAGAAGACCCTACAACAAGAGAAATCTGAAATTAACTTAAGTGACCGCAAAATAAAGTTTGTTTTTGTAAATACCACATGCACTTAATTTTCAAAATGTTTTCATTTTGGCACATATTGGCAGCTATTTTCTTTTTAAATTTCTAATATGCATATCTAACAACAGGATGAAAAAAGAATTTGACCCGGGAAAAGTCCGGAAATACAACAAAAAGACTTTGAAATATTGGAAAAGGCTAAAATCGACTCATCTTTTTAATGTACCCCATAAAAGATGGAGTAAATAATTGTTAAAGGTATATATTACAAAAAAAAATAGTAATATAAATTTTACATACCTTGTTCTGCACCGTCCATAACTAAAATATGATTTATACCGAGTAATCTAACTGTCACGCTTATTTTTAACAATTAAGTTAACTCACTTTCACTGGGTATTAAGTTCGTGCGATCAAGCTTGCGTTAGAAAGACGACTGATTGTGAACGGAATTTTAGCAAGAACAAAAGAGAGTTGAGCGGTTTATTGTCCCCCCGACCCTACCGTTTTGCCAGGTAGCAAAAACTACCTTCTATGAATACTTTGTAATATTCGACTTTTGATCGATTTTTTGGGTTAAATACTCCTATGTGCGACGCACGAAGTGTTTTAGTTAGTAAAAGTCTCTCCTCACCCGCAGCGAGAGGGTTATCTAATTTCTACCTCAAAAAAGCCTTTCAGAAAAAGGTAAAACTGTTAACCTAGCTATTTAGATCTTTCCTAAACCATCAATATTTTTTCTAGGAACCAGACAGGCGTTACTCAGTGCTGCCTCAATTGAACCACGAAAACCGTATCTACTTCGATCTCAAAATGAGGGTGAAGAAGTATCTGATGACTGCCGATTTGAGCTCTTCTTTCCTGAACAGTGCACCCAAGACTTCCACGATAGCGACCCCTACCCTGACCACCAAGACTGCTGCCACCACGCCTGTCAAAACTGGTAGGAAGAAGAATTAAATAGAAAAAGAAATTGAGAAGAATGGAAAATGGTGCGAGTGTTATGATTCTTGAATTTTAATTAGGTATCTACCTACGTACTCCATTTTTGAAAATGGTTACCTACGTTAAATGTTGAATAATAATTGCCTTTTTGTTAATGAACATGTGCAATTATTTGCATTGTAAAATAAATTGTAGATTATGTTAATTTGCAGTGTTTTTGATTCATCATTTGTTGAGAAAACATTGATAAATACATGAGCTCGAACACCTACCTACTTTGAGTTGTTAACACTCGTCTATGTGGCGTTGCCTTTTGGTTTTCGTCAGGCGTTATCATGGCGTTATAAATTATGCCTGATTTAAAAACGGTATTCTTACAATTTATGGTAACATACTAAAACTCCACTTACAATATTTTAGGACATAATCAAAATCGTTTATTGAAAGTTGGTATAATAAGAATTTGCTGAAAAGGCAATTATCAATTTTTAGGTGTTCATACTGTTCCCCACCGAGGGTGTCCCCACGTTGTCGTCGTGGTGGGGCTTGCGTGCTTCTAGGATCCTGGAGCTCTGCCGGTAGAGTCACTCATGCCGGAAAGGTTCAGGGGAGAAGCCAGACGAAGAGGGACCCAGGGAGGGGCCGCTCCTGACCAGTCGACGCTTGTGGACATGGCAAGGATGCGGCCATACCCGCAGAGGTGCAGGCGCACTGAAGCGGCGCTCGTTTGCTCCTCGTTCAACGAAGAGCAAACCTTTTGGCGGGTTTGCTGAGCCGGGATGGCTGGACAGCAGACGGAGGCATGTCTAATGCCGCCGCCGAGGGCTTGGCTTAACCGCCCGGCCCAGAGGAAGGACACCTCTTAGATAAAAAACCACCTAATCCCAAGTTTCGGGAGCGCGGCGAGGGGATGAATGGCCGTGGGGGACACGGTCGTTAGCGCTCCCACCTGTTGGGGCCAGCCGCCCCCAACAGTATGTAGGCTTGCCCCGGTATGAGGCCACTGCCGGGGTGGACAGGAACTTGTTCTCATGCTCGTGGGACGTATATGGATAGTAATATTAAAAAAAACCCAAACAAAAAGACGATAGGGAGTGGGATGCGGACTCGGACTGCGAGTCCGTATCCAGTGAGAAACTGCAGGAGACTTCACGGTCCCCGCAGCAAGAAGGACCACAGAGTCGAGGCCTTCCTCAAGAGGAAGGCGGACGACCTGGGGTCTTCCTCCGGTGGTCGCGGAGCTTCGGCCAAAAAGGCCGATAGGAGGCTCGTTCGCGACAGGGGCAACGAAGGAGACCACCAGAGCTCCTCTGAGGAGGACGCATCGGCCTTCGGCTCTGACCGGGAGAGGAGGGCGGACTTCGCGAAGACAGTGGAGTCCGCCTTCAGAGAGGTGACCCTTAAGAGAAAGAAGGCCAATCGCAATAGCGCGATTGAGGCCGCTACCGCCTCCATCACCGCTGCAGCGGTGAGCAATTTTGGCCTGGCTCCCAAGAGCGAGCTGGCCAAGTTGCAGGAGCAGGTAGCTCGCCTCACGGCCAACTTGGGGTCTCTCGTAGAGGAGAATAGATGTCTCCGGGCGGAGATAGAAAGGATGCGCGAGCAGGAGGCGGAGCGAAGCGGGGCCACCTCGCGGCAACCGCAGTCCTCTCCAGGGGAGAGCCAGGTTCTGGCCCTGGTTCGGCGGGAGATGGCGGCCTTCCAGGCTCGCTTCTCCGTCCTGGAGGGCAGAGTCCTGCGCCCTCCCCTCGCGGCGCCAAAGCCCCAAGCAGCCCAAAGGGCCTCTTATGCGACTGCGGCAGCATCGGCACCGAGCGAACCCCCCGTCGCGGCGCCGATCGGACCGCCCAGGAGGGCAGCCGCCCAGCCGAAGCCAAAGGCTGCGACGGCGGTCCGGGCGCAGAGGACCCCGGTGCCACCCCCAGCACCGGTCCCGTCGTCATCACCAGTGGCGAGACGCCCCCCAAAGACGACTCCGTCAGCGACTACTTCTTCTCCCACTCAATCCGAGTGGCAGGTGGTGGGGGAGAAGAAGAAGAGAGGGAAGGCGGCCAGAAAGAAAGCCCAAAGGCAGCGCCGCAAGGAGCGAGCCGTCGCGGCTCAACTACGCGCCCCTAAGACCGCGGCTGTGGTGCTCACACTACAGCCGGACGCGGTTAAGAGGGGCGTATCGTACCGCGACGTGCTCGCTAAGGCAAAGGAGGCGGTGGACCTAGCTGAGCTGGGTATCACCGAGGGCCTTCGGCTCAGGGTGACCGCAACGGGCGCCCGAATGCTGGAGGTCCCGGAGCGGCCAGCGGGCCCACCGCAGACGCCTAGCCGAGAGGCTCAGAGCGTCCATAAGTGCGGACGATGCCCGAGTCTCCAGGCCCTACAAGTGCGCGGATCTGCGCATCATGGGCCTGGACGACTCGGTCACTACGGAGGTGGTGGCCGCCGTCGCTAGGACGGGTGGGTGCTCCGCCGATGAAGTCAAGGCGGGCACCTTACGTCCCGACTTCAGGGGCACGAGCACCGTTACGGTGAGCTGCCCCGTGACGGCAGCCAAGACAATCGTCGACGGCCGAAGATTGTTGGTTGGCTGGGTGTCGGCGCAGGTCAAGCTGCTTGACCCCAGACCACTGAGGTGCTTCCGATGCCACGTTGGGCACCATGTGGGAGTTCGTTGCACCTCGGAGGTCGACCGCAGCGCCCTCTGCTTCCGCTGCGGTCAGCCCGGCCACAAGGCCGTGTCTTGCAGCGCCACGCCGCACTGCACTGCATGTGCGGCTGCTGGAAGGCCAGCCGAACACCGGGCGGGGTGCAAGACCTGTACCCCACCCGTCAAGACCAGGGGCAAGGGTCGGCCGTCCATCGTCGCCACAGCCGCAGCTCCCGCGGCCGCCGCCACCTCCAATGATGCCGTCGCTGCTGGCGAAGTCGCCGCTGCTGCTGCTGCCGCGGTGCCCGCTTCTGGGCCTGAAGAGGAGGAAGACGTGATGGAATTCTAAAACGGCTCCACTACGCTTCCTCCAGGCGAACATCAACCACTGCGCCCGTGCCCAGGACCTGTTGCTCCAAAGCATGGCGCAGTGGTCGATCAACATCGCCGTGGTCGCGGAGCCGTACTTTGTCCTTCCCAGGGATGACTGGGTCAAGGACCTTAGCGGCTCGGTGACCATCATATCGTCGGCCGCCGCTGGTACTCCTTCCCTCGAAGGGGTGAAGAGTGGAAGGGGTTGCGTCGCAGCACGGTTCGGGGAGATAGTTGTTGTGGGGGTATACTTCTCCCCGAACCGAACTCGCCGAGTTCCACAACTCCCTCCTGGAGTTGTCTGTCGTCGTCGGAAGCTACACCCTCCCTGTGCTAGTGTTAGGGGACTTCAATGCCAAGAACTTGGCCTGGGGTTCCCGACACACGGACGCGGAAGGATGGTGGAGGACTGGGCGCTGGAATCAGGCCTGGTCGTCCTCAATCGGGGTTCTGTCCCCACGTGTGTACGGATGCAGGGCGACTCGGTAGTGGACATCTCGTTCGCCAGCCCGCTCTGCTACCGCGTGTCTTAGACTGGCACGTCGAGGGGTGGAGACCTATTCCGATCACCGGTATATCCGGTTTGACGTCTCCGCCCAAAATCCAAACGCGCCGGTCCTGCAGACCCCGAGTGGTCCACGTTGGGCGCTAAAGCACCTTGACCGGGAGCTTCTCCTGGAAGCCTCAGTCGTGCGGGCTTGGGTGTCATCACCGGACAGGCCCGCCGACATCAACGACGAGGCGGAGTGGTTCCGGGAGACCATGTCCGAGATCTGTGACATGGCCATGCCCCGAGTCCTGCCAGGACGCGCCCGACGCCAGGTGTACTGGTGGTCCAGCGAGATTGCGGCCCTTCGAGAGGCGTGCGTCGCTGCGAGACACCTGTACACCAGACACCGCAGGCTGCGCATCCGCCCTCCGGATGCAGAGGCCAGGGAAGCGGAACTGTACGAGGGATACAGAGCTGCGAAGACCGCCCTCCAATTGGCCATCATCCAGGCCAAGGACGTGGCCAATACAGAGCTGCTGGGGACTCTGGACAGAGATCCGTGGGGGCGCCCTTACAAAATGGTGCGGGGTAAGCTCCGCCCATGGGCCCCCCCGCTGACCCAGAGTCTTCGGCCTCAACTGGTGGAGGAGGTGGTGAGCGCTCTGTTCCCTTCGCGCGGGGAACACTCTCCCCCGCCCATGGTTCTGCAACCCGCGGTGTCGACTGTGGACCACACATCCGACGACGACGATGTCCCCGAGGTGACTGGGGTGGACCTGAGAGTGGCGGTAACCAGGCTGAAAGCCAAAAATACCGCCCCAGGGCCTGACGGCGTGCCTGGCAAGGCCTGGGTTCTGGCCCTTGAGGCTCTCGGGCCTCGACTTAGGGGGCTTCTCAGCGCATGTATGGAGAGGGGCCAGTTCCCACTTCGTTGGAAAACAGGGAAACTGGTCCTCATTCGGAAGCCGGGGCGCCCTGCGGACTCTCCGTCCGCATACCGGCCCATCGTGTTGCTCGACGAGGTGGGCAAGATCTTCGAACGAGTTGTTGCACACCGCCTCGTTGCGCACCTTGGGGGGATGGGGCCGGACCTCGCGGACAACCAGTTCGGTTTCCGCAGGGGGCGCTCAACGGTGGACGCCATCATGCGCGTGAGATCTCACGACGGGGATGCTGTGTCCGGGGGTCGTCTTGGCGGTGTCTCTTGACATCGCCAATGCCTTCAACACCCTTCCCTGGAGTTGCATTAGGGAGGCACTCCGGTACCACCGGGTGCCGACCTACTTCGTCGCGTGGTCGAGGCCTATCTGTCGGATAGGTCCATCATTTACCCCGGTCACAATGGGGAATGGAACCGGCGAGAGATGTCGTGCGGTGTTCCGCAGGGTCGGTACTGGGGCCGCTCTTGTGGAACATCGGCTACGACTGTGCTGCGCGCCGACCTCCCTAGCGGCGTCAGCGTGGTTTGCTACGCTGACGACACACTGGTACTGGCACAAGGGAGGTCGCACCAGGAGGCAGCCGACATAATGGCGCGCGGGGTTGCGATAGTCGTTGAGAGGATCCAGCTGCTGGGACTGGAGGTGGCATTGCACAAGTCCGAGGCCATGTGCTTTCATGGGCTTCGGAACGCGCCACCTTCAGGTTCCCAAATTACGGTGGGAGGGGTTACCATCGGCGTCGAGGGGGCGATGAAGTACCTAGGACTCGTCCTCGACGGCCGGTGGAACTTCGTCGAACATTTCCGACGTTTGGGCCCCAAACTGGAGAAGACAGGTGCTGCCTTCAAGCGGCTCCTGCCCAACCTGGGAGGCCCAAACGCCCCCTGCCGTAAACTCTACGCGGGAGTCTTGCGGTCCATGGCCCTTTACGGGGCCCCGGTATGGGCACGTTCGGTACGGCCGCGAGCTGTACACTACCTGAACGTGCCCCAAAGGGTGATAGCCATTAGGCTAATCCGGGGGTACCGCACGATCTCCCGCGAAGCAGCTGGCCTACTAGCCGGACTACCACCGTGGGATCTGGAGGCGAGAGTCTTCTTGGCGCGAGGAGGCTCTGCGCCGACCGTTGCCGCGACAAGTTGTCGCGCAGCGGGCAGAGCTCCGGCGGAATGTCATGGTGGCCTGGAGGGAGCGACTGTCGCAACCCAGTGCAGGGCACGCCACCATAGTGGCGGTAAGTCCCCTCTTTGAGGAGTGGCTCGGGAGGAGTCACGGCGCCCTCACGTACCGCATGACGCAGGTCCTCACCGGACACGGTTGTTTCGGGAGGTATCTGCATCGAATCGGTCGTGAGGAGGCGCCCGGGTGTCACCACTGTGCGGATAGCCCCGAGGACACGGTGGACCACACAGTCCAGGAGTGCTCTGCGTGGGAAGGGCACCGCCGGGTCCTCGTCGAGGCTGTGGGCGGCGGCGACCTCTCGCGTCCGGCCCTGGTTCAAGCCATGGTCCGGGGCGAAAGGGAATGGGATGCCGTCGCCTCCTTCTGCGAAGCAGTCATGCTCGAGAAGGAGGCGGCGGAACGTCAGAGAGTTCGCACCTCTCATCCCGGCCGCCGCGCTGGAGCAGGTAGACACCACGGGCGCCGGGTGTCGCGAGACGACTCCCGGCCACCGTAGGCGTGGGTCTGTGGGCGGTGAGTTCGGGTGGCTCATCGCTCATGTCTGTTTTTAGACAACAGACCCGTGTCGGCGGCGCGCGTTGTTCCACGCGCTCCTCAAAGAGATGTCAGCAACCCCAGAGGGGCCCAGCAGGGCCAAGGCCTGCCGGGGCTGCGGGTTGTTCGAAAGAGGTACCGCGGCCCTAGCACATAAGGCCTACGACGGAACACGACGGCTTTTAGTCAGTAAGAGTCTGACACTCCCTCACCGCTGCTAACCCACAGCGGGAGGGGTCATTTGATGATTTTTTACGTCGTTAAAAAAAAAGGTGTTCATACTGTTATGATATAAAACTGGAGAGTATGTTTTACACGTGCGAATCTCAGGAACTGCTAGTCAAATTTGAAAATTTGTTTCAGTGTTAGATAGGTACGCAAGTGCGGTCGCTGGCAAAAGATGGTTACCATTTACAGTTGGATATAAAAATAGTACCTACAGCTCATCAATGACTTTCAGTAAAATATTTATTGTGTAGATTAAGGGCCCTATGAAGAGTAACACAATAGTAGGAAATTTCACTTAATTCCGTAACTCTAATAGCCAGTATTGTACGCAGCTAGTTGTATCATAATAAGCCGTCCCCAATAAATAAGTGTTGGCAGTACAAAGCACAATAATACATAGTATTATCTGTGGTATTATAGTTTGTCAACCTTCCGGCACTCCGTACTTACTGACACTCGCTGACAGCCGGTAGTTGGTCATATAAGGATTGACGGGCCCTATGTGGTGATTTCAAATTGGATAGGAGTTAAGGATACGTAGCTTAAAATTTTGAAATAGATCTTCAAAATTTATGAAGCTTTAAAGATTTGACAAAAGATGTAGAATTGGAAATATTTACTGGTAATGTCTATGTAGTCAGATGCCTCAGTAATTTTGACATTGATCCCATTGTGATAAATGAACTAATGGGGGGATGAACAATTGACTGGTGCGATGCGTGTCGTTAATAGTTTGTGTGGGGCAATGGAGTTGATCAATCGAGACCTTACAAAAATACATAGAAGTTGATGTAGATAGAAGTCATGTCAGATAATTACGATCGCCTATAAATTGTTACCCTATTTTTTATTTAACTACTTATATACGCGAGGTTTACCTACTAGAAGTGATCATAGAAAAACTTCTGCCGTTTTAGTACCAAAAACAACTGCAAAATAATAATGAGTCATTGTGTGGTCACATCGCGTGTACTTTCAATTTCCATTCAATCCTGTCTGCGCCTGTCTTTTTGTGTTTGCGGAAGTTCGACGCACGCGCAGGAAATTGTGCCTTCGCTACACGAATATTAAGTGGGGTTGCGTAATATTGTGGTGGCTATGGTTTAAATATATATTGAAATATGCTTTGGTGGTTGATAAAATTGGTAAAGGTATTGTAATGCTGAGGTGGATGAAGAAAGAACGGAATACATATTTAAAATTCTGAGCTAAAGGGCGAAAGTACGAAATATTTCTTTTGTTTAAAGGCTTTTAAATAAAGTCAAATCTCGAAAATTCTCGTGATAAAATGTTTTTGGTATTCCACATTTTTATAATCAGCGTAGATAGTTTTTTTTTGAACCAACTTCCATAAAAAGAAGTTCTCAATTCGGATGATTGTTGGTTTTTATTTTTATTTCGATCATTCAGAGCATCGAAACATTTACTTGGCTTGGCCTCTGCTACAAAAAAGCGGCATACCGCAAAACCATAGAGGAATAAAATAAATTCAAATTTCGAACAACGGATTCTGTTCGCTCAGCCAACCGTATCGATGCGCTTTTGGCGCGTCAAAACAGATGACAATCTACTAAATTAGGGAGGTACCGGTTTATGTGAATTACTCAATTGGAAAGCTACGCCACAATTTGGCAGGTTTATACAAGAGAACCGTTTTCCAGTACTGTCACCGTGCTTTAATTTGTACTAATGATTTGTTTGTTTTTCAATACGGTGTTTTTCTGTGTTTAGAATTAGTTCGAGTTGGTGTGAACGTTGCAAAAGTCGGTTGACAACGATTACGTATTAATTGCATGGTTTTTGTGTTTTATTTGGGCTAGGCATTGTCTGTTATGCTATTGTTGCAACATTTCACTGTTCAGTGTTCAGTGTGTCTCCTTGTAATGGCTATGTGCCATATTAAAATGAGATTAACCGCCATTTTTGAATGGAATGGACAGATAGGTACCTTAAAAATATTGTATTAAGTATCAGGGGCCAAACTGAATACAAAAGTAAAAAGTTCCTAAAAAAAGATAATAAATAACTAGGTTATTTTTAACTAATTTCAAAACTGTGAAGTAATCTTCGTAGCCTTCAGATTCTAACGCACTTTTACTAAGTTAAAAATATGATGAAAAAATGCAAATATTATAGCCCATTTATCGAGGATATGGCTACTTTCAACTACCCTTTTTTTAACGACTTTTTGACCGACCAAATGACCCCTCCCGCTGTGGGTTAGCAGCGGTGAGGGAGTGTCAGACTCTTACTGACTAAAAACCGTCGTGTTCCGTCGTAGGCCTTTTATGTACCAGGGCCGAGGTAACACTTTCAAACAATCCCGCAGCTCCGGCAACTTTTAACTACCCTGATCTACGAAGTTGTTTCCAGGGGAAGCTCCCGAAAGAAAATTTATAAAAAATTAAAAAGATTCTGAAAATGGGTATATATAGACTAGAGAGGGACGTTTTCATTCAGCAATTAAGTAGGCATGAAAAAGCCAGTAGGAAAATCATTGAATCAGTTCCAATATGTCAATTATCTTATCACGAAGCGACTGAATCACGAGTATTGTATATTATAACCTTTAGATTAGAGGACAAACGCCAACATTTTGATTGGCTATGTCACAAAGGAATTTTTCATATTTTTTGGAGGTTTCTAAACTACTTATATTTACCGTTGACCGTGCACCTCTAGTAGTCCTGTCACTAATTATCGTAGAGGTAACTTTTATTAAATACCCCTTAAAAGAGTCTACCTACAAAAGGAAAAGCATGAAACTAACATACTAGGTATATGGGAAAACATCACTATGTATTTTCAGGGAATATGAATTTTTGCTCATCAGTAGTGTTTTTTGGACACTGGACTTTTTTAACTGGAATATCATCACATGACCATTCACGCTATGGGCGTAACGGGAGAGTGCCAGGGTTTTCCTTACCCTGACTAAAACTACCTTTGTTCCGTCTGGTCAACAACGGACAATACGTACTCCTGACATGAAATGTATTTGTTGAAGGGTCGTCTTTCTAAAGGAGTCGGTGAGTAGTTGCAGAGTCAGCAGTGTACAAATCGGACAAATAAATAAACTAAACAATAAATGCTTTTACATAGATTTAGGCTCGAGCATCTCAATCGATTGTCACGGTGTTTTCACGGTACCCGTACGTGATAGGTTATTGATATCACAGAACTTTCTCTGTTGGCTTTATCTTAGTAATTCCTTCGCTTTATGGTTGGATTTTTTATTAATAGTGGCCCTTTTACTCTCTTTGTGAATGCTGCTATGGAAAATTTTCAGGAAAGTGCTTAAGGTCTTAGAATATTTACATTTACTTAAGAAATTGTTTTCGTAAATTGAATTGTAGTGTTTACTTACTAGGTATATCGATTGTTTTTCTTGATACGGCAGATGACAATGAATGAGATTATGTATGCGTTGAGATCATTGTTTTCTTGAATTCAATTCAATCTGTGTCTCTAAATGAAAACATGCAAATCTAGAGATGTTCCAGAAACTTTGTGGACTAAATATGGAGTAAATATAGACCCACGTACTGCTCTTCATGAACTAATGTCAACTTCACACATTTTAAAGCTATTGCTGCGTGACCTTTCTACCTCACCCTCTGTGCTATTCTAGCGTAACGTTAGGGCGATTTGTTTTGACAACATACCTATAAAAATGAACTAGGCCTCGGAGCATGATAGGCAGTCATTATCATCTCCCTAGCCTTTTCCTAATTATGTTGGGTCGGTTTCTGGTCTAACCAGATGCAGCTGAGGACCAGTGATATACCTACATACATTAAGCAAATGCTCAAACTTATTGCTAACAAATATTTATTGCGATCATGAGTGTTACATAGGTGTTATAGAATGTAATGGTACATACATGATACCCTGTTAGGGCGCAGAAGAAGTTGGCGAGTACGCTCTCTAGTGGTTATTTACTTTATGGGCGCAGCAATACAATTATCATACAAGCTCTTTTTGGCCATGCACTTTCCAGTCGCTCCATGTAAAATATTGTTCCTCAACTGCATCTGCATCCTACGGTTGGCTGATGTCAGAGTATACAGTGGATCTTTTCTACATTTTGGTGAGCGATTGCTATTTGCTTGTCCATCAATCAGTTACATTATACTGTCATTGCAATAGTAGGCAAGTGGATTATCTAACGCGATTCTTCTGAGAAGAAATGGCTTGCAATACCTACCTATCATTCATGCACTAATAATCCTAGAGACCTGCACCTAACTGGAGCTAGTCTAGCATGAGGAACCATTAGTACCCATAAGGCCATATTATTGCCTAATTTTTGGAGTTCGTGTAATATTTTTTGCTCTTTTAATATTATGGTTCGGACTACCCTATAGACTTGCATTTTTTATCACCCTTAGATATATGTTTGTCTTCGTATTTAATAAGTATACTCATGGTGATTATTTTATTTCTCTTTTTGTCAATTTTCAATATTTTTAAGTTTTTCAAAAAGCTACAGCTATATCCTAAAAATACGTATAGATCTATCTGAGAAATTACTAACCTTAAAAAAATGTGTTCCAAATTCAAATCCTCTTCAAACACAACACAAGCACACACAGCACAGCACTAGCACGAATTCCAAATTCAAATATCACGGAAGCTCGTTCCGTAGTTTCCGTTCGGCGGCATGAGCGCGAACTCGCGGAGTGAGTGAATGGGAGTGAGTGAGTGAACCAGCGGCGATATGCTTGCGTTGGTACAACCTGCCCTGGGTGGCGGAGTTCCGTAGTAGAAGGTATTAGTATGGGTTCATTCATTCGTTGGCTGTTGGTGCTAATCGTATTATTGCAACTAGGTGTTATAATCGTACAAATGCTGCATGCACATAAGTTGCTTATGAATCTATACTAGACACTGATTTGATTTACATTAAAAGCTTTGCCTATTAATATAGTGAACGTTCCGCAGATTGTTCAGGAAGTTGAAAGAAGTTCAGATTGCAATCCTTCAATAGCCAAACTTTTTAAACTTTTCATAGGTCGGGCGTATAAAGAGTGAACTTACCGAAATGTCCTATTTTTGCAGGAAATATATTCGTATGTTAATTAAATAATTCGTTTGTTGTAAGTTAGTAAAAATAGCAATAAAACCTACAGAACCACACGCCAAATAAACACAGTATGATGCCCAGTGCTCATTGTAGCGTGAAATGTAATATATTCAATAGTCGCACGATGTCAGCGCGGGCCCATGACGGAGACAGCTGCCGAATTGACTCCCAGTGACGTCACCTAGGGGTGACAAGTGCTGCCTAGCGCTATTTGTGTGTCAAGTGAGCACTTGTAATAAAATGTAATATATTCAATCGTCGCTCGATGTCAGCGCGGGCCCATGACGGAGAGTGCTGCCAAATTGACGCCTAGTGACGATACCTAGGGGTGCACCGTGTAGCCTAGCGCAATTTGTCTGTCAAATGCGTTGCGCTCTTGCAATAAAGGAGGTTAAGGAGGCATGTAGGTATAAGCTTAGGAAAGTGTGTGCTTACAGGGGAATCGTAATAGGTACATTGTAGAACGTTAATTCAAATAAACAAATGACATAGGGGAATTGACGAAATAATATTAAGCAAATTGCGGTACCATTTTACTTATTTCATGAAATTACAAATATAAATACCTTAATTAAGTGTATGTGGCGTTAAAATGTTAATTATTTGCTTTTCACTCTCATGGCCACTGATGAAGGTTGTGCTTTTCACACATATTATTATACATTGTACATAGTTCTGTATCATTTTGTACCCTATTTTCATAACAATAGAGTTGCATTTCATGTAAGCTTAGATTTCTTCACAGTTCTATCTGTCGTCCTTGGTCAAAATAAATATAATACCTATGCTGAGTCCAACGTGTCGGGGTTTCCCCCCCGACGCAGTGTCACCTCGCGCAAGTCGTACAGGCGCAATAATAATGGCAATAATGGCGTCCACGGCCGATTTCAGCCACGGCGGCTGTTCTCATTTAAGGAGATCAGCCAGCTGCGCAGAACATATTATAGTGCACGAGCATTTGGGCAGACACAGGTGCACTTCCTATTCCTTCACTCTCATAACCCGATGGGACGGCAATCTGACACGACCGGAAAGAGATCAGGGGCCCGATTCTCCTAAGTTAATAATGTCAAAATCTAATAGAAATCGAATCGCAATATGATCTTAATAGCAGTTTTAACCATATCGGGCATTCTGCTACTAATAAAAGACCAATCGTATTCGATTGACATTTGATTGGTTTGCGATTGGTCTGTTATTTTGGTGATTTTGGTCTATACGGTAGTTTGCTCTACAATCATATTGCAATAGTTAATCATTTGCAGACAAAATGATTCATTAAGGTAAACGTACCAATAGTCGTCGGATTTCGGAAATCACTGACTTTGAAGCGCTACTGCGTGTTAAATATTCAATAGAAAATGAAAATTTTTGCATGACGTGATAGAGTATTTATTCATTATTCTAATTAACTAATGTTTTTTTAATCATTTTGATGGGTTTATATATGTAGCACGAGTAAAATAATTACTTTTAAAATATTTAAATTGTAAAATAAAATAATTAGTATTCACCAAAAATAAAAGCCACATTCATTTATATAGCTTATCGCGAAATAATTACTAACATTCATAGATGTGCAGGTAAGGTTGTCATTCATCAAAACTTCTGAACCGCTTAGCGCATGCTAAGTACCATTTGCAAAAATCTCTATAGACAGTTTAAACTGTCTACTGTCTTAAAGGTATCAATCAAAAAATAAAATATGATTAGGTACAACTAACCGTTCAAACTCAATAATAATAATATCTAATAAGCCCCACAGGGCATCTGAGGTGGATGACGGGGAGTAGCGACCCCGCGGGGCTATATATCCGAGTGCTCCGGGGAGAGTATACTGTCCCCCATCTCCGGCCTGCTGGAGAGAAGGTCTCCCGCCTCTTGGCTTGCCTTCATTGGCCGACCAGAGTGGAGTCGCTAGAGCAGGGTCAGCAGCCCTGCTCGGAGGGTAGGTGCCTCGTGGTAAGCGGCGAGTGGGCCGGTGATGCTGGACCCACAGGGAGCGCGTGATCTGCGTTTAAAGTCCGCCGAGGTATCCTCACCCTTCAGCCGCTCATGTACCTGTTGCCCTCGTGTTGCGAATTAGCAACTGATTCCCGGGGGCGAAGTAAGTGAGGTGGCGAGTCTCCACCTGCCATTTTAACATATATGTTGTACATTGTCATCGGCAGGTGCCATAGTTCCTCATCATCATCATCCTCCGAGCCTTTTTTCCCAACTATGTTGGGGTCGGCTTCCAGTCTAACCGGATTCAGCCGAGTACCAGTACTTTACAAGAAGCGACTGCCTATCTGACCTCCTCAACCCAGTTACCCAGGCAATACCCCTTAGTTAGACTGGTGTGAGACTTACTGACTTTTGACTACATAGGTACCCGTAACGACTGCCAAGGATGTTCAATGACAGCCGGGACCTACAGTTTAACGTGCCATCCGAAACACAGTCATTGGTGTCACTGCATTTTCATTAAAGTTGTCTTAAAAGGGCGTTTTAAATTTTTTTGCTGCATCTGATGTTGTGTGTGGGCCCTTGATTTATAGCTTTTATGACTTTTAAAAGGCCCTCTTGCTTGTAGTTTCTTTCAGTCATGATCTGCTATTAAAATTTCGATCATGCAATCACTAAATACAGACAATTTTAAATAAAAAATCTTACTTAAGATTACTCTTTACCCATCAATATCGAATACGACAAGCAAAGAAGTGACAGCGATGGAAGCTATGTCATCTTAGTTTTTAAACTGATTTTATAATTCTAAGCTCGATGACTAATTTTAATATTTTTGCGTCAAAACTAGTTGAATGACATAATTTTTGTACAGGCGCTATTAAGGCACGTTAGGAAGACGCGGTACGATACGCATAACGAAATGCAGTTATTTCGAACAAAAAGCATAGTGTAAGAACAGTCAATTTTTGTTTGCCACAAATTGTAATCCAAGCGTAGTAGAAACAAAGGCTAGTGCTAGACCTACTTGTACCCAAAGTGGTAGATCTTAATCAAATGGCGGAGGCCTACAGCGGCCAATATATACCTGAAAAAACACTCGTAGAAAGTGCATACTTATAGAAAACAGGGGATTTAACCATTAAGAAACATATTAATTGAATCGAATAACATGACTGTGTACGTGCATCTAGAACCAGCAGAGTAAAATTTACCCCTAAGAAAAAGCTTAAAAGAAACGCAGTTTTATGAACAAATGTAATCTTAACCTTAAATATGTTTGTTCTAGACAGTTATCAATATTGTAAAAGTCCCGATATTAACTATTTATTCGCATTTTGTACTGTAAAACACAAAATATCCTCATTATGACGAGTTTAGGTGCAACTTTTGAGCATGTCCCAGTAGTCGTCATAATAATTGTAAAATTGACGGGTTTTGGGTCAAATGGGAGTTTTGAAGTACCAATAGATGTCACATTAAAAAAATATATCTTCTATGTTAAAAGTATTCCAAATTGCATATTACATCGCTAGCAAATAAACTTAACTATCTAATTGAACAAAGAAACATACCACAGACCCCACTGGAGTTATGTAAATCAAAACACAAAACCAAGTGCTGAGTTTCACTTTTGACAGCTGAACTTCACGAAAAACCGATTTTGTTAGGGCACACACGTTTGAAATAACATATCTTAGAAGACGTGACTGTTAAAACCCCGTATTGTTATTTCAATTGTGCAATATATTATCAAGAATATGTTGATATATAAGCAGGCACATTTTAAGTTCAGTAGAAAATAATAATAAAAGTTTTAAGATTAATTGACGACTATTGGGGCATGACGACTTCACCCGCGTTTATCTTATTGAATGACAGAAAAGGATCATCCTCCGAGCCTTTTCCCAATCACGTTGGGGTCGGCTTCCAGTCTAACCGGATTCAGCTGAGTACCAGTGCTTTACAAGAAGCGACTGCCTATCTGACCTCCTCAACCCAGTAACCCGGGCAACCCGATACCCCTTGGTTAGACTGGTGTCAGACTTTCTGGCTTCTGACTACCCGTAACGACTGCCAAGGATGTTCACTGACAGCCGGGACCTACAGTTTAACGTGCCATCCGAAACACAGTCAATGGTGTCTAAGATATACTTAGAAAGTACATACAAACTTAGAAAAGTTGCATTGGTACTTGCCTGACCTGGGATCGACCCCGCGCCCTCATACTTGAGGTTGGTCCTTTACCCACTAGGTTTATTTCAAAGAAAAAATAGCGGAATGCCACTTACGTTTCAATCGTAATCGAGTCGGGATTGGATCGCAGTCGAACGTAAATCGAATGTTTTTAGGTAAAATTAGGAGAATCGTGCCCCAGAGCAACGGTGAATAGGGTTGCCACCTTTTTTTTAAGCAAATAGAGTATATTTACTTTTTAAGGTTAAAAAAATAAAGTACAAGATCTGAAAATAAAGTATTATTTATTTAAATTGCTATTTTTTTCCATACATATTTTTTGTTACTTCTGGCAACATCTAACAAATATTTATTATCAAAGAACGTCTTAACCGCATCTTTACAATCTATGTTTAGATTGAAATATATAAATAATTAGTTTTTTATTAAATTTAGGGACGCTCTGTTTCGTTCGTCCCGCCACTTAGCATTCATCAGAGAAAAAACTCTCTCTGTAAATGCTGAAGTGGCAGGAATGGATAGCAGAAATGACACGATTTTATATATATTTACGAAATCATTACTACTTTGAAAAATTTTTTGCCACTTCTGTGATGTAGATAATTCCAAAAAATCTTTAGATTGATTAACTTGTGCATATAACTCTTTTAATAAAGAAACTTCTTCATACAGGTCATCCATGTTAATATTAAGTTTTTGCAGTTTCAAAGTTTCTACTAAGTGAGAAAAGTGTTGATATTCAACATCACTTTTTAAATTTATGTTGCTCAGTGAAAAGAGCCAATTTGTGTGATTGAAATGAAAAACAATTAAATAAAACCTTCAAAAGTCAAAATAGGTAAAAAAAAGTATTTTCACGTACTTTATTGCCCTCATAAAGTATAAAGTACGTTTACCCAAAATAAAGTACAATACTTTATTATAAAGTACGGGTGGCAACCCTAACGGTGAACCCCGAACTCACCGCCCACAGACGCCTACGGTAGCCGGGAGTCATCTCGCGACACGACGACGACTACGAACGAATATAAAATAATATGCCAACCCTATTGTTAACGGTCCTGAACGTGACCAAAATGACATTCGAATTTCGAAAATGCAAAAAGTACAAAAAAGTCGCGAAACGTCGCGATTCGTCCGTCACGGTCCGCGCAACATCGCACCTATAATAATGGACGATGCACATAGGAGTATTTAACCCAAAAAATCGATCAAAAGTCGAATATTACAAAGTATTCATAGAAGGTAGTTTTTGCTACCTGGCAAAACGGTAGGGTCGGGGGGACAATAAACCGCTCAACTCTCTTTTGTTCTTGCTAAAATTCCGTTCACAATCAGTCGTCTTTCTAACGCAAGCTTGATCGCACGAACTTAATACCCAGTGAAAGTGAGTTAACTTAATTGTTAAAAATAAGCGTGACAGTTAGATTACTCGGTATAAATCATATTTTAGTTATGGACGGTGCAGAACAAGGTATGTAAAATTTATATTACTATTTTTTTTTGTAATATATACCTTTAACAATTATTTACTCCATCTTTTATGGGGTACATTAAAAAGATGAGTCGATTTTAGCCTTTTCCAATATTTCAAAGTCTTTTTGTTGTATTTCCGGACTTTTCCCGGGTCAAATTCTTTTTTCATCCTGTTGTTAGATATGCATATTAGAAATTTAAAAAGAAAATAGCTGCCAATATGTGCCAAAATGAAAACATTTTGAAAATTAAGTGCATGTGGTATTTACAAAAACAAACTTTATTTTGCGGTCACTTAAGTTAATTTCAGATTTCTCTTGTTGTAGGGTCTTCTGGTGCAAAAGGTCGTGACGCGAAATTATGTTTTCCGAAAATCGAGGGAATATACTGAACCAGATTTCGGAAAAAAGTTGGATTTATTGGAGTTTGAAATAATTAATGACTCTTCATTCCCAACTGATCAAAAATCATAGTTTATTCAAACATTTTCTCGTCTCAAGTCTGAAATGAAGTCTAAGTGGCAGATAGCAAAGCGAACAGAAAGTGTATTTTTGAAAAAATACCATGATTGGTTACAAGGCACTCTTGAAATACCGAAAAAAAAATAATATTGAAAAATCCCCGGGTCGGCCAAGCAAAGAGTTCGTGGAACTAACAGACTGCAGTAAGCGTCGGAAGACATCACATTTACGAGGCAAAAATGAAGCAGATACACTAATTTATGCAGGTCAAATGGCGCTTCGTGATAAAGGAAATGTGGATGGTGCATACGTGATAAAAGATATTATGGCATCCCCAACACGTGGTCGGAAATATTGTGAAGCTTTCAGAAAGAGCGCAACTCCTGAAGCAAAAATTAAACAACTATCGCCAAGTCAGGCTTTGTCTATATTTGTGGAAGCTGCATTAACAAGAAAGCAGTACGAAATAATTAGAGAAAGTTCTAAAAAACTATATCCGTGCTATTCCATTTTACAAAAAGCAAAACAAGATTGCTATCCAAATGCCGAGTCTTATAGGGTCACTGAAACGTGTGCAGAAATTCAGTTACAAGCATTATTATTTTAATAAATGGGCCTACAGTTATTAGACACGCCATACTACCAATAGGGGCCTTATCAGAAGAAGCTGCAGAGGCTCGTAATAAACATTTTCGAAAATTCAGGGAACAATATGCAAGAAAATTCAGTAGAACTGACTGTAATATGGATGTCTTAAATAGATTATTATTAACTTCAGACCCATATTTAACAAGTATTAGACGAAAAGTGACTAAAAAATCAATAAATTTTAAACTAGAAACTAGGGAAATGTTAATGTCCTACGAAGTTGATAAGGATAAAGAGAATGCAGAAGATAGTGAACATGATTCAGATGAAGAAGAGTAGTTATAAGCGATTTAATTAATTTAATAATGTATTAGTTTATAAGTTTTTAATTAATACGTCTAAATTGTTAAAGATTGCAATAAACAAATAGAGACAAATTATTTTTTTTACACTTATTTCAAATTCCTGTTAAAAAATAAATCAAAATAGTATTTTTTTTTACTTTTTGAGTACATTTTAATGCCAATAAATAAATTATAGCAGATAAATAATTTTGATCGACTTTATTGATCAAATACCCCTATGTGCGATGTGACGAAATTACAAAAGCCTACCTTATCTCAGTTTTGAAATGCATAATTAACTAATTATTTTTTATGAGTTCATTAACCTTCCAAACATAGGTAAAATTGCTATAAAAGTCTATTCTTAACTATTAAATTTCAGCGCCCGCAATTATTAAACTTAGAGTTCAGGAAAAATGGTTAATAATTCACGTACCTTATATTAAAAATCAAAATTATGAATTCAAGCGCCCTCTGTATAAAACATTGCAAACTACATGTACTTCTATAGTGAACTGTGTGAACTGTACTCTTGTTACATCAAAATTCTGATAGATGGCGCTATGATGCGTAATGTTTTGCAGTTTCCCGCGCTTATTTTTCATTGTGGGAGGAAAAACGCGAGAGGAAATAAAAATTATAATGTGTAGAAAAAAAACGTTTGATATATCATTTTAAATACCTAATATTATAATAATTCAATTACCTTGTTAAATATATTTTTAATGATAATTTAACACGAATCTGCATTCATTTAATTTCCGACAACTTTTTTGTACCAACAAAAATACCCATTAAGTATTCTACAAAAAAACTGAACATAAAATTATTATATATAAGAGAACATTTACTTAAAATCACCTAAAATTATTATAAAATTCATAAATACCAGCTTTTTATTAAATCTAAAAATATCTATAAAAAATTACTTACTTCGGCCATGTCATCCCATTAGCTACGAGGTAACATACTCCAGACACAATTCCAGCCAGCAGGCCGAGACTCACGCTGGCTGACAAAGATAGTGTGTCTGGCATTCTGTCTGGCAACCTTCACTTGTCACTATTCTCTATCTCTGTTGTAGTTGAGTTCACCACTTCGTATTCAGTCCTTCCATTGTATTGTGGGTTTAAATGCTGATGTACCTGTAAGGAAATAGATAAAATGGTAAATATATTTTTAACCGACGTCTCACAAAGAAGGTGACTAAATACAAGATATAGGTACACAGCGGCAATTTAAAGACACCGACTTGTAGAAACAAAAGCTATTTATTTTTTCTATTTCCATGTTTGGTTATGAAGTTGTTTTTTGGGAAATTTTATACGTAGGTAGATATTGCCACCTTAGACATAATTATAACTTGGACTCGATGGATTACAAAAAATTAATTGCTAGCATACAAAGGGATATTTTACGAGAAACGTTTTAGTCAAATTAAAATAAATTGTAAGTTTTAAAACAACAGTTTAATTTACGTTTACTTATTTCGTGGTTGGACCTTCAAAGGGTCGGGAACGGGATGCCAAAGAAATTGTTGACCACGTCGATAAAAGGGTCGCTCCCACTAAATTCTTGTGATTCCTACACCTAGGATGACATGCCTTGACTTCGTATCGAAAGTTCTAGAGCACATTTTTATTGTAGGTACCTAATAATAATTATACGCAGGTTATATTTAAATTGTTTTGGCAAGAATTTCTAGCTGGGCAAATAAAATAAAACGTTATTACCTAAAGTACACGAGCATTATAATTTAACAAAATAATTTCCTCATTTAAATCACTATTTCCCACATTATGAAGTGGAAACACCTCATAGTCTATTTAAAACTGTAAATATTCATGAAATTAAAAAGAAAAACAGTAAATTAAGTTAAAGCTTATAAATATCAGAATAACGTACACGCAACTTTTATCCATGCGCAGGAAAATGTTCTTTCGGAACGCGGGTGAAACTGCGCACATGATCTAGTATTAATTAAAACTGCATCAATCCATTTATTGCAGCAACCCGGTAACCCAGCAAAAAGTTCGCAAGTAAACAGACCACAGACAAACAATGGATAATCGCTAACTACAGTTGGGCAACCCAATAAGCGAGCTGAGCTTCACACACTATCAGATAGATAGATGCAAGTGATGAACAATGCAGTTCCCAGTACAACGGGATGGCACAATGCGAGTCAAGAGTCATGGGAGACTCTCAGACTGGTGCACTAGGCTTGGGAACGTATTCTGGAAACTGCGAACTAGTGGTATAGTTTTTAATATAGGAATTCGTGCCTGTTCGGTATGGCGTGGTCGGCCCGTGGATGATCTAGACACACGGCAGTGTGTCCGCCAAGTTCGAGCAAAATAAGCGACACACCGGCCGTGGGTTATATTACACGAACCATTTCGGGACAAATTCGACCCCCCTATAACTCAAAATCTATTTTATTTACACATTTCAAATTTCTAGTACCTGTTGAGACCCCCTCACTTATCTAAAATACAAAATTTCATTAATATACCTATTGTAGGTCTTGAGATATTGACGTCAGAAAATCGCTATTTTTACTATACACTCACTGACTGATTCACTGATTCACTGACTCACTCATCAAAAACCTAGACCACTTCCAATGGTCGTATTGACTTGAAATTTGGCATGGAGGTAGGTCTTTATGTCAAGGTAAAGGGAAAAATCTGAAAATGGCCAAGTGTGAGTCGGTTTCAAAATATTGAAGGTGTAAAATACCCAGTGTAAATTTATACCCCTAAGGAACTAAAACGAACTAAATTTATCTATATTTATATAATATATCTTCGAATGGTCGTACCGATCTGAAATTCGTTACAAAGGTTTGTATTTAGTCAAAGTAAAAATCTGAAAACGGCCAAGTGTAAGTCACTTTCGAAAATAACGAATGTGTAACTTTGATCCACGAACATAATATATGATAACATGTCATGTCAGTCAGTTGGTAAATCTAGTCCATTTAGTTAATCTAGCTCATTTCTTTGTAAGAAGCGTAGTATATATTCAAAAATCTGAAAGATAGTATAAATGACACATTTCCTTAACTATCTTAATCATAAGAAAAAAATAAAATAAACAACCTTACAAAAATAAATGAAATCCCACCCAAAACAAAAATGTGAAAGGCTGCCAAGTTCGATAATATGGAAATCCTTCGCCTATAAAAGAAGTGAGATCTGAATAAGTACCAAGTTCCATACACATACTTCAGTTAAAAATAGTTACTTTTTAATAATGTTACTTGGCAAGTTTTAATAGAAAATTAAATACTTGATTCATTGCGTTTAGTAGGTTTATAAGAAGGTGTGTGAAAACTTGCCAAGTAACATTATTAAAAAGTAACTATTTTTAACTGAAGTATGTGTATGGAACTTGGTACTTATTCAGATCTCACTTCTTTTATAGGCGAAGGATTTCCATATTATCGAACTTGGCAGCCTTTCACATTTTTGTTTTGGGTGGTTATCTTGTCATGACGAGTTCCTCCGTGTTTCGGAAGACACGTTAAATGGGTCGGCCAGTTATCATTTGAACATCTTTGGCAGTCTTTACGACTAGTCAGAAGCCAGAGTATCATAACCAGTCTTACCTAGGGGTATCAAGTTGTTCGGATATCTGGGTTAAGGGGGTTAGATGGATAGGCAGTCACTCTATGTAAAACACTTGAACGCAAACGCATACGGTTAGACTAGAAGCTGACCCCAAAACATATTTAGGAAAAGGCAGGTATCACTAATAAGTCAACAATAAGTATTAATAGACAAGTATCACGTTTCTACAATCAATGCACGTGGCATAGATTTATCAAGGCACTTGAAGCTATTGAAACTACTCGTAGATATTGTTTACTGGTAAAGAAACAAAGCTCGTGCTGTTTTCAAATAGTTGTAGGTACATATTTGCAATAATAATTACACAAAACAAAAGTTGATCAAGATGAACACTGAAACATCGATAAAAATCAATCAACCAACACTCAAGAAAATCAAACTACTTCTTTCTACGAAGAAAAACAAAATTGATCACGTTAAAATCTACATCGTGTAGAATTCTTGAACTAACATAAATAATAGCCTACTTGACATCACAATGGCAGTTTACAAACTTTAAAATAACGAAGTCCATTTTGAAAAATCTACATCTTAAATTCTTAATTTAGCTTTATGCTTATCTCAGAAGCAATTACCACTCAATAAAGATAAAGTTACCTAATCCTAATTCCCACGTCTGTTGAATGTCATTGAAGTTATGCAAGTAATTCGTGTCCAAGTGACGAGCAGTGGGTGCTAACATTTACAAGTGCAATAGTTAGGTAAGAGTATGTTCCTCAACATGTCTTGGATGTCGCGGTAATGTGTGAATTTTGGTAAGCGTGGGTGCATTTGTTTGAGATTGTTTCATTAGAAGCTTTGGTAGATGGTAAGGAAATTGTATGTAATTGGTAAAGAAGTCGATAGTTCACCATTTCTTTTGCTACAGAGAAAGAAAAGAAAAGATAGCTCACTAAAACGGCTTCTCTTCATCACTTCATCATTGCGTATTTGGTGGGAAGAAGTGGCGCAAGAAACTCCCCAGCAAAATTATCGTATGCTAAACATATGATAATCGTCGTCAAAGCTGCAGGTATCCCTTAAGTGCCTACTTACACAGGCTTAATTCAAGTAGATAATTTTCCGTATCTTCACTTATACATGTACCTACATAATATTGGCAAATAATAAGTGTAGCCACAAAATTATTTATTGGACACATGATTAAACTTCTAATTTTATAACTAAGCAACGGGGAAATGACATAGCCTCTGATAAACTAATTCGTCTTTTTTACAACGCCACCTACTAGAAAGCTTCAATAAAAGATCATCAATTATTGTAACTTGTCCTTCTTATTTATACTTTGTCATCTAATTTACTAACTCGGCCTCATTTTTCCAAAAACGAGCCAAGAAAAACGAGATCAACGTTGTTCTTGGCTCGTTTTTTTTTTGATGGTAGAATTTAATTTGGATTCATTTTATTTAGCATATTGCCATTTATAACCTTCAATTAAAAAACATTGTATTAAAAATTGAAGTTAGTGACGAAAACGAATCGCTGCAAAACCGACTCCACGTAGTCTTGTCTGCCCTACCCCTAGAGTGCAATTCAAAACCGCGTAGGCGCGGAGGGGCGAGGCGCATGGGACCGCCGGAGCCACGCAGCGCCGGAGCCGTGACAGAGCCATGCTTGCTGCATGTTGCATACTTACTTCCATGCTGGGTCAATTAATATGGGATGTGTTATATTTTAAACAAAAAACTTAGTACGAGTTAAAAAATTAGAAGCTAAATTAATATTTTTATGATGTCACTTAATAGTATTTAAGAAGTTTACTGTTAGAATGCATGCTACAAATTTAGATGCAAAAAAATAAACATCATGCTGAGTTGTATTTAGAGTGGAAGATAACTCGTGGCTATAATAGTATTATTTAGATGCTCGACGCTTTATTAATTGTGGCTGACTTAGTAATTTAGAAGGCAACATAGATTTTTGGGGGCGAATAATGATATTAAAAAGAATCCGGTTTAATTAGCACCCCATATATTTAGTTTGCCAATAAAATACGTCGATAATGGCAACAATTTAAAACCCAAGGCTGCCTCCAGTTTAATAATCCCAACCAGAAAAGTGATAATACTAAAGTCACGAATGTTTTAAGTTTAGTAATTTTATGATTCTTTGAACATATTGTTAATGTTTATTTTGCCATATATCTTTGCACATCAGTAGGTTTACACCTGTGGTTTACACAATATTTAAGTACCTAATACCTTAGTGTCAACCTTGGCTTCAAAGGATTCGGTACAAATAGATTATGGAAATATTTGCAACAGACCGCTTGCATTTACCTCTCCTATATTGCGTAAAATTATTTGTAATGACTTCTTTGCAACTTAGTTCTTGTAAACAAGTACATAGTTTTATCAAAACTACTCTAAGCCAACCTGGGGCCCGATTCTCCTAAGTTAATAATGTCAAAATCTAATAGAAATCGAATCGCAATATGATCGCAATAGCCGTTTTAACCATATCGGGCATTCTGCTACTAATAAAAGACCAATCGTATTCGATTGACATTTGATTGGTGTGCGATTGGTCTGCTATTTTGGTGATTTTGGTCTATACGGTAGTTTGCTGTACAATCATTTTGCAATCGTAAATCATTTGCAGACAAAATGATTCATTATTGAATGACAGAAAAGGATAAAAACGTTTATTTCAAAAGAAAAAATAGCGGAATGCCACATACGCTTCAATCGTAATCGAGTCGGGATTGGATCTCAGTCGAATCGAGTCGAACGTCAATCGAAGGTCGCTTAAGTAAAATTAGGAGAATCGGGCCTCTGTCTTATCCTAATTTAATTCGCGGCACCGGCTGACACGATATGGCTATGTGTTGTGAGGAAGGTTTTCGGCATAAACGTGATGGTTCACACATTATTGCCACCAAAAATCATAAGAACTAAAATTGCTGGCAATAATGCAGTGCTAAGCAGGAAGTATACCACAGTTACATTTCTATCAAAGCCACAGACTCATAACGGGCATCCCGCTACCAGGCCTATAGATCAGATTGTTCGCAACAGTTATAATAACTATATTACTGACGCTTATTGATCGTTATCATGAAAGAAGATGACTTAATTTCTTTGTTTTCCTTTGTTTTCACTTAAGGAAAGTAGGTGCTCACTTTATGTTATTTACTTTGTATTGAAAAGACATCCTCATTATTTGCTGGGGCAGTTTCAAAATGCAGCTGACTATCAGTGTTCTACTAGGAGCGACTGCCTATCAGACCTCCTGAACCCAGTTAACCGGGCAAGCTGATACTCCTAGCAGGGCCATTAAAATAAGTGCCACATGGTATTGCGATTCCGTATTTTGCTAAAAAGATAAACCAAATGGACAACCTCTTTAGACAAAAACCCAAAGATAATGCAAATTATATCTGTCATTATATACTTCATGAAATAAATGTCAATGTCGTAGACTTTTTGAATTACATATTTTTTGTGACGATGCAATTTTTTACTTGAATATTAAGTTGTTTGTGATAGACTACAATGATGCCTAATTCCAGTCTTTATTTCCAATGTCTGATGGGCATGCAATGTAAGGACTTCGCCATAATAGCCGCCGATCAGACCAACACACAGAGCATTATCGTCATGAAACATGGTATTGTATTACATTGCTTTATTTTACTTGATTTTATTGAATTGTATTAAGATGTTTGGTGACAAAGGTTCTCTTTGTAAGAATGAAATCCTTACTAGGTAATGTAATAAATGCGAAAGTAACTCTATTTTTGTTACGCAATCACGACAAAACTGCTGAAGCGGTTGGGATGAAATTTGATGGAGCTGTAGGTACCCTGAAGACGGATATGAGTACTCCTGCTCTGGCTGATTTGAATAGTTTCCAGTAACGGTGGTAGGTAAAGAATGCTAGTGGAATGCTAATCTATGAAATAGATCATTTCTTGATTGAGCATTGCACTGACTTAAATTACTATTTTCGCAATTTCAACCGTATTCATCATCATTTGCGCGTATTTTAATGTTAGGTAAAGTTCTCACACGATCAAGCATACGCATTTATCAGTACGCTTGCTCAAAGCAGATTGAAGGGGACCTGATTAGAATGACGAAATTTTAGAATTTAACTTTAAACTACGACAATTTAGCCTTCCTATATTTTTTTTACCTATCCTTAAATTTTTTTCAGGGGCTTTTATTCAGGGAATATGCCAGCCCTGTACTAGTGCCTAATTATTGTGATCCTCCAATATAGAACTATATCATCACACATTGTCATAATATCGATCCAAAGGGTTTTACGTCGGTAATGTTTTCAAAGGGTTTTACGTCATGCTTTTCTAAAATATTATGAAAGAAAGTTAACACAATGTCTTTGGAATCTCCTGTTATTACGAATGTAGTCTACATTTTATAAACATCTTGTATTTTCAGCTAAATAGTTGCCATTGTTTCTGTCATTTTGTATGAATAGAAACATTATTTCTATCAGAATGAGGTCTAGCTTCCCATTGTTATCTATTGATGCTAATTGTTTTTCCTTCTGGTAACATTGAGATTGGTCGTTACAAACGAGTACTTTACTGTTCGTTTTGAAATGAATTTCCTTCTTACACTCTAGGATATTGTCTCCTGCTCACAAAAGTGGACAAACCTCTCTTTGTCGCTATGTATCCTACATGGTGGTGGTATCAGCTTTCCCGATAATTACTATCCACTTAGCTTCATCTTCAATGTCGCTCTCGGACGTCACAGATTTCATTATTTGACACAAATATTTTTGGAAACACAAATATAGCTTGATATCGAACAATAAGTAGTTCAAATGAGCATTACATAAGTCTAGTACCTACGTTACTACGTTATTGCTTGCTTATCGCTCTAAATGAGGTGAAAAACTATTTTCATGGTCGGCTATTTACAGCTTCCATTGATTGTATTACAAAATTACCTTGAAAATTATCAGTATCCATCTATTTTGAGATATTTTTAAATTACCTGTTTTTGGTTTAATTCGCATTTTGATCAGTTTTCTGGCATTTATTCTAGTTAATCTATGTTTCTATGCGTTCTTCGAACAATTTCCATATAGACGTACTTAGGTAGGAAGGTATACCTACTGATTTTGTCCTAGCAAATTCTACCGGTTTCCGTAACAAATTGTCGGGTAAATAAATAATCATATTACTGCACTACCGAAAGGTCCCTTAAGAGTCCCTTTTAAGTAAGGGGTGTAACTTATTCAAAATTATCTTAGCTACCAATTTTTTTACGAGTTTTAAATACATACGTATATTAAAATCAAAAAAAACACACCAAACTTTCACATACCATTTGATCTCCCGTAAAAATTACAAATCTCCCCACCCAGCCTCAAATTGCCATTGTTTTTCAGACGAGAACAAACTGTACCACATGTCGAATGACCTGGTGATGGGCGCCATAGGTGACCCGGGAGACAGGGTGCAGTTCGCCCAGTTCGTCGCCAAGAATGTGCAGCTGTATAAGATGAGGAACGGATACCAGCTGACCGCTGCAGCCGCCGTGCATTTTACTAGGAAGACGCTCATGGAAGCTTTGAAAGGAGGGGTGAGTAGACTCTGATTAGTATAAAGTAATCTGTGTTGTTTGTGACTTGATCTTTTTCTTGCTTGTTCAGGATAACATAAAGTAAACGGTAAACGGTTGAATGATGTTGCCATTTGCTTATCAATACCAAACTAAAGATGGAGTACTTCATCTTCCCAGCAAAAACACATAGGAAGTGGTGAAGGGTGGGCGTTTTGGGGGCTGTCTTTTGTAAATTTGACGTTCAAAAAGTGCTGATTTTCAGTCGACAAACGATAGTATCAAACGCTTTTGGTTAGACTGTCGTTGATTCTACGATTTTCTCTTATCTAAATTGAGAGATTTTATGTCACACAAATATGATCATAAACCTCTGCAATGATTCTGCAATCTTGAATAACGTATGTGGAAAGTCTAGTCTCAGTGATAATTATTTTATCACTTATATTTTCCCAAATGATATTTGGTTTTCTAGTTTCCAGTACCTATGTGTTACTTGCTAACCTAGATTCTTTAATACCTAATTAGCTTCCCGTGACATAAATTGATTATGTAACACTGAATTTTTCAAATCGGTCGATTAGCTCCTAAGATTAGCGCATCCAAACAAACAAAATTTACAACATTATAAATACGAGGATTATGTTTGAATACCTATTGTCATTATCAAGATATTCTAAACAAAGAGTAGTACATATTTAGAAGAGAAAGTACTTGTATATAAAATTAATATTCCATCATTTCTGTCTCGCGAAATGGAACCATGAGTTTATTTAACAATTTGGGTGCCATTTTGAAAAAAAAACACGTGACTATCATTTACATAGTTTGTGTGTCTGTGTGTGTGTGTGTGTGTGTGTGTCATGAAGATGTACGTACAGATATATCAACACATAGGTATGAAGATGCAAAGCACTTTCGTCCGCACATAATAATTACGTTTTCTGTAACACTTTCGTATACGAATAGTAATGTGGGCGCTAATTATAGACACTAATTTAATTAACTTTTCAAGAATTAAGCGCTCTTGTATTTTTATTTTGTTAGTTTGTAACGATCTTCTGTGTGTTGTATGTTATTTTTGCATATTACTGACCAGCCTCCCTTTGTAGGATCGGAACACTGACTTGATCCTAATCCTCAAAAAGTCCGTAAAATATACAAATATTTACCATTATTCCAACTAATCTAATCTTTGTCTAGTCTCTGTAAAAAAATGCAAATAAATAGTTTATCAACTCTACTAATGTTCCCAAAGTAAATAAAGTGCTTAAGTCTAATATACCTACTCGTGCCTTTGCTATTAACTTATTTTCCCTCAGAACCCATCGATGGTGAACCTGCTGTTAGCCGGTTATGACGAGATAGAAGGTGGACAGCTGTACTCGGTGGACTTCTTAGCGTCCAGTGTGAGGGTACCCTTCGGAGTCCACGGCTTCGGTGGTCTACTCAGCCTCGGTATAATAGACAGAAACCATAAGCCTGGTGAGTTTACTTAAGTACCTATATCATAAATACCACGAGACTGTACTCAAAATCGGAATCATTTATTCAAACATGGCTCTAAAACAGTAGGTACTTTTGGAACTTCAAAATGGGCAAAGACACCCTTCACGACTGCTGTTTTTTTGTTTTTGCTGGGAAGAAGTGGCTCAACAAAGGCTATTCCAAAGAAGGTGAACACAATACCGACCATACTTAAATGGCTTGGGAACAGGGCAAGAAGAAGTAGATAAACACTGACGTTCAGTACCGTAAGGGGGAACAAACAAATGTTTCTCTTAACTCTCACATTATATATTTCTTCTTCGCAGGTCTGCTGGTAGAAAATTCTTTAGAAATAAACAGTACCTTTGTACTCAATCCAGAAAACTACCGTCCCATTGCACTTCTCAGTATATTATCAAAAATTCTTGAAAAGGTAGTAAATTCTCGGCTAGTTGATTTTCTTGAAAAAAACAACATAATATCAGAAAGACAATTCGGCTTTAGAAAGGGAAAATCTACAGAGGATGCTGCTCTTTTACTATCGAAATCTATAGCCAACTGCATAGAAAAAGGGGACCGATGCATGGCAGTCTTTTTAGACTTGGCCAAAGCCTTTGACACCATCTCCACAGACCTGCTTCTCAAAAAGCTAGATGCCTCCGGCATTAGAGGCTTACCGCTGGAGTGGTTCCGTAGTTATCTCACCAACCGAAGCCAGTATGTTAAATCAGGATCTTATTCCAGTAGCAAGCTTCCCATTAACTTTGGAGTTCCGCAGGGAAGTCTACTAGGCCCAACACTCTTCACCATATACATGAACGACATACTCAATTTAAACCTACCAAACGCAGAACTCATATCATATGCCGATGACACAGTAATCTCATTTCAAGCTAAAACCTGGGAACAGTTGTATTCCCAGGCAGAGGAGGCATTGACAATAGTAGCACATACACTAAACTACAACCTATTAACCTTAAATATCAAAAAAACAAAAGCAATTACATTTTTCAAAACTGTAACATCCAGTCCGCCTTCTCACCTCTCATTAAAATTTCACACATGCCCATCAAACACACCAAAAGATAGCTGCTCATGCGAACATATACAACGGACTCACTCTATCCGGTACCTCGGCCTTCTCATCGACGAAAATCTATCGCACAAAGAACACATCCAAACACTATCATCACGAGTCAGGAAGCTCATCTACATAATGAAAAAACTCAGAGACAGGACATTGAAAGATACGCAGCGCATGGTCTATCATGCTATATGTCAATCCGTAATTCAATATGGTATATCAATATGGGGAGGAGCAGGCAAAACCACTCTCATAGAACTCGAGAGAGCCCAAAGAGCGGTCATCAAGGTACTTCTCAAGAAGCCATTCTTATATCCCACAGACACCTTATTTAATGAATTTAAAGTCCTCCGCGTTCGACAACTTTATATTCTGAATGCATATCTACACACATACAAAAATCTAAAAAAAAGGCCGGACTACTATACACTGACATCAAAAAGAACTTTCCATGTCCCAGTACCACGCACCACCTCCCTCCTAGCCAGAAGATGTCCTACATTCCTACACACCACAATATTCAACAACGTCAACCGTAGTATACCCGGATCCTCTAATGAACTCTCTTTTTACTCTTGCAAGAAGGTAATCAAAAAACTGTTATTGGGACTCACATACAAGGAAACCGAAAGTATTCTAACTACCTCAACAACACTCGAAAGGACACACTAGTATACATATAATCACACACACCAACATAAACACCTATCATCACACACAAAAACAACTCTACACTACTATCAAAACCCACAGACACGCACTACACACACTCAAACACCAACCACCACACACAGCCCACACAAATAAATCTCAATGTCTATATAACTGTTTAGTTAGATTCGTCAACTCCATTCACTCCAGTGATTATACTAGTTCCTTGTTCCTATGTTTACAGTCCACTCTTGTAATTCATTCCTTGGTACATTTTGACAGTACGAATATATTTTTTCCGTGTGCAAGACGTTGTTTTATTTTCAAGAAATTGATCAAGCAAAGTTTTAAGGAACCAAGCAAGTAATCCTACATATTTGTGGTCCTTCGAGCCGGATTCGATAATCGCCGCTTATCAGTGAGAAAAATTCAACGTCTTTTCAAATATTCGTACTCACTTTCTCAAATCTTTCACACGCCATTTTGGACGTCATGGACAATATCATAAAATATCAGAAGAATCTCATTGAGAATTTAGGAAAAGCAGAGAGAAATTACAAAAAAACACCGAAAGAAAGGATAAAAAGGACATATTTAGAAACAAGGTTAGAAAATTTAGAAGAACTTTGGAAAGAATTTAAAGATGGTCACAAAGCCATACTTACAAAAGCCACGCCGAAAGATCGAGAAGATTCATATTTCACTGAAGATATGTGCGAACAGTTCGAGGAATCTTACGTTTCCTATAAAACGTCACTGAAAGAAGCCTTACAACAGTATATTACGTCGAGCTCATCGGAAACGACGGGAACATCGAAGTCAACAATAATTTCAAATGAAAGTGAAGCCAAATTACCTCGAGTTCAGTTGCCCACCTTCAGCGGAAGATATGTGGAATGGCAGTCGTTCTGCGATATGTTTACGTCACTAGTGCACAATAACAAAAAGTTGTCGGCCGTTCAAAAATTACATTATCTGAAAGGGAACCTGTCAGGTGAACCAGAATTGCTTTTACGTAATTTTTCCATTACAGAATCCAACTATGAAGAAGCCTGGCAATGCCTGATTAAGCGTTATGAAAATAAGCGTTATAATTGTAATTCTATTATGAAAATGATGTTCGCCCAAAAACCGGTAACTACAGAATCTTCCAGTGCAATTAGAAATTTACTAGATACAACCTCATCTTGTCTAAAGTCGTTAAGTAGTATGGGCATAAACAACGAACAAATAAATGATGTGTTTGTCATCTACCTTGTAGTTTCCAGACTTGATGCAGAATCCATAAAGCAGTGGGAGTATCATCTAGGTTTGTTAAATGATAATCTGCCAACATGGGCACAACTGTCAGAGTTTTTAGAATCTAGATTCAGGTCATTAGAAATGGTAGATTTTAACAAAGTGCGTAATAACACCAACACAAAATCTAAATCTTTCCACGGTTCAATTAAAAATAGTACAAGTCATTCTAACGTATGTACCATGTGTAAAGGTGAACATTCTTTACCCTATTGCAAGGAATTTAGTCAACTTAGTGTAAAAGATAGGCAGGATTATGTCAAGAATAATAATTTGTGTTTTAATTGTCTCTCTCCATCCCATCCAGTTATTAAATGTCGCAATTCAATGAGCTGCAAACGATGTGGCAGAAGGCACCACTCATTACTGCATTTCGATCGAGAGGAGAGTGGTGTACCAAATAGCGTGAGCGTTTTAGCGCAGAGCGAGTCAACCAGTCCTGTAAGTACATCTATTTCTACAAACTTTTCGAGTGAAACTCTAGAACCAAGTCAAGTTTTGTTAGCTACTGTGTCAATTTGGGCATATAACGAGCACGGGTACAAGCAACCATTGAGAGGATTATTAGATCAGGGATCGCAAGCATCGTTTATCAGTGAATCGGTGGTTCAGTTACTTGGACTTCCCCGTAAGCGTATTAGTGGTACAATTACGGGCATTGGGGGTAGTGACCACATTAGTGTCAAGTATATGGTTTCTCTTCAAGTGGCTTCACGTCACAACCCTGGGGCTTCAATCCAAGTAAATGCATACGTTTTGCGATCGGTTACGTCATTACTTCCTTCAACCGAGCTACAGGCTCCTGATTGGCTACATTTAGAGAAAATACCACTAGCTGATCCAGGTTATGCTACACCAAGTAAAATTGATATTCTTCTAGGGGCAGAGGTATACAGTGAGATTTTATTAGATGGCATCATTCGTCACAATAAAATATTGGCCCAAAACACTACCTTGGGTTGGGTATTGTCAGGGAAAGTGTCAACCAATCCTCCTTCTACTCACCATGGAATAATAACCATGCATTTGCACTTAGGTGGCGATGAGCTGCTAAGGAAATTCTGGGAAATGGAAAATGAGCCCAACTTAATTCATAAAAGGATGACGGATGTGGAACAAAGATGTGAAGAATATTATAACAAGACAACAACAAGAGATGAGGAGGGGAGTTTTATAGTCAAACTGCCTTTTGATAAAGAAGATCCAGAGTGTCAATATGGAAATTCAGTAGTAATAGCCAAAAGAAGATATGAATTTTTAGAGAAGAAGCTACAAAAGGATCCCAAATTAAAGGAAGAGTACAACAAGGTTCTACAAGAATATATTACAATGAATCACATGATACAAATAAAAGAAGAAGAGGTAGATAATCCCAAAGCAGTTTATCTTCCACACCATGCCGTAGTTAAAGAAGACAAGGACACCACAAAGGTACGAGTAGTTTTTGACGCTTCCTGTAAAGGACTGAACAACATTTCACTTAATGACAATCTCATGGTGGGTCCTAAGTTACAACAAGATTTAAGACATATTGTAATGCGCTGGAGAAGCCACAGGATCTGCATAGTAGCAGATTTAGTCAAGATGTTCCGAATGGTGAAAGTCAGTTCAGAAGACACGGACTTCCAAAGGATTTTATGGAGACCTCAATCAGATCAGCCATTACAACATTTCAGATTACTACGAGTAACCTTCGGTACGGCTTGTGCTCCATATTTAGCAGTAAAAACTCTTCAGAGGTTAGCTGATGAAGAACAAGCCAGATATCCTACAGCATCTAGTATTACTAAAAAGGATTATTACATGGACGATCTCCTGACCGGCTGTGAGACGCTACAAGAGGCTAAACACATATATAATGAAATGAACAAGTTAATGAACAGTGGTGGCTTCGAACTACAGAAATTCAGCAGCAATAACCAAGACTTGTTAACATATATTGGTGAAGACAATAACAGCGATAATGATTCATTAAAATTAAAATCAACTCCTATCATGAAGATACTAGGATTGAAATGGCACAGGAATTTAGATTGTTTTCAGTATTCAGTTGATTTACCAGAAGTGAAGCAGCCTATTACTAAACGGCAAGTATTATCAGAGGTGGCCAGATTGTATGACCCATTGGGATGGATCGCTCCTGTGATAATTACAGCAAAAATATTTATCCAAAAGGTATGGAAGTCAAAGCTTGATTGGGATGACACACTGACACCAGATTTAGTGAATGAATGGTTACAATTTAGAACGAGTTTGATACATTTACAGCAAATAAACATACCACGATGGTACTGTTTCAGTCCAGGACAAAGAATTGAGTTACATGCATTTGCAGATGCTTCAAAAGTAGCGTATGGTGCTGCTGTATACATTCGTATTATAAAAAATGATAACGAAATTTGTGTGAGTTTAGTCTCAGCAAAGAGTAAGGTTGCTCCTATTGAGAAAGAAATATCAATTCCTAGATTGGAACTATGCGGAGCAGTTCTAGCAGCAAAGTTGCTATTTGAAGTTGCACAAATAATGAACATTCCAAAGGAGAACTTATATGCCTGGTCTGACTCGACAATAGTCTTAGCATGGCTGAGAGGAGGCTCTAGTCGTTGGACTACTTTTGTGAGTAATCGCGTTTCAGAAATTCTTAACATTTTAGATTCAACGCAATGGAGGCATGTTACTACTGATTTTAATCCAGCTGACTGTGTATCAAGAGGCCTAGCTGCACAAGATTTATCACAACATTTGTTATGGTGGTCGGGACCTTCTTGGCTTTCACAATCCAGTATAGAGTTTGACAATTTTGACATAATAGAAGACACTCATGAAGAAGAAAGACATTCAGCCTTGACAGCCTTACCTGTATTTAATAATGAATTCATCTGGACTATGTTTTCCACACTATCAAAAACATTAAAAGCTATATCTTATTGGAGAAGAGTTTTACAGAATTTGAGACTACCTAAGGAAAAGAGGAAATTATATACAAATGTTGTTACACCATCAGAATTAAAGGAGAGTTTAATTGTATGCATCAAACAAGTTCAAGAAGAGTATTTTAGTGAAGATATAAAGCAATTAAAGCTAAAGAAATTTGTGGCTAAGAGGAGTAAACTACGTACGCTTTGTCCCATTCTTGATGAGAATGGGATTCTAAGAGTCGGTGGTCGAATTGACAAGTCACAAGTAAGGTATGACACGAAGCATCCTATAGTTCTTCCAGCTAAGAGCCATCTTACGAAGCTTATCGTGAGTGAGGCTCATCTTAGAACGCTTCATGGTGGACCTCAAGCTATGTTGTGCTATTTGAAAACGAAATATTGGATATTGAGAGCCAAGGAGGTAGTTAAAGGTCATTATAGATCGTGTGTTAAATGTTTGAGATATTCTAAGTCTAAAACTGACCAATTGATGGGGCAGATTCCAGAAGTCAGATTGAAGCCAACCCGGCCTTTTAAATCATCTGGTTGTGATTATATGGGTCCCATAAATCTTAAATTTTCTACTGGAAGAGGAGCTAAAACCTATAAAGGATATGTTTGTTTATTTATTTGTATGAGTACTCGAGCTATTCATTTGGAGGTTGTAACTGATTTGTCTTCAAAGGCTTTCATTGCAGCGTTTAGGCGTTTCACCGCACGAAGAGGTCATTGTCAGGATTTGTTTAGTGATAATGGTACTAATTTTGTTGGTGCAAATAGACAGCTTCGTGAGATGTTCGATCGTGCTAAGTCATCTTTGCCTCGTGAGGTAGAATATTTATTGAGCTTGGAACAAACAACGTGGCATTTCATACCTCCACATGCCCCTAATTTTGGAGGTCTGTGGGAGGCTGGAGTACGTAGTGTTAAAACACATTTATATAAAGTAATAGGTGATAGCACTCTCACTTATGAGGAGCTATCGACCGTTTTAACACAAGTTGAGGCTTGTCTCAACTCTCGACCGATTACAGTAATGAGTGATGATCCTAATGAGCCCCAAGCTTTAACACCGGGACATTTTCTTGTAGGTGAGCCATTGATTAATATTCCTGATGAAGATAACTCTAATCATAACATTGTAGGTCTTGATAGGTGGAGATTAACACAAAAAATAGTCAATAATTTCTGGAAACGTTGGTATAAAGAATATTTAGTTAATTTAAATCAAAGACATAAATGGAACGTTAAAACATCTGAGCCTGAAGTTGGTGATGTAGTAATTTTAAAGGATGATGGTATTCCACCTGCTAAATGGATTCTTGGCAAAATAATTAAAAAATATTACGGCCCAGATAATATTTCACGTGTAGTATTAATTAAGTGTAAGAAGGGCGAATTGAAACGCCCCATAAGCAAACTTTGTTTTTTACCTAAATAAAACTATTGTTTAGTTTTTTCTTGTAAATTCACTTGCTAAATGTTATGTTATGAATACAGTTTAAGTTTATTTGGGTGTTGTTGGACCCATTAAGTCTAATTGTTTAATTTTCTGATAGATTTTAAGTTTCACCTTATAAGTGTTATCTTGATATAATGGAAAGTAAGTTAGTGGTCATTGTTTTATCTGAGTATTTCACGGTGGGCGGATTTTGTACACAAGATAGTAATTGTTATTTAGCTTTGATACTCACGTTGAATACTCATGTTAATTAATTTAAGTTTGTGTTCTGTTTCTCGAGTTGAAAGTACTACGTCCTTTGGTGGGCGGTATGTTTAGTTAGATTCGTCAACTCCATTCACTCCAGTGATTATACTAGTTCCTTGTTCCTATGTTTACAGTCCACTCTTGTAATTCATTCCTTGGTACATTTTGACAGTACGAATATATTTTTTCCGTGTGCAAGACGTTGTTTTATTTTCAAGAAATTGATCAAGCAAAGTTTTAAGGAACCAAGCAAGTAATCCTACAATAACAGACATATACAAGAACTTGTTTTCTATTGATTATTATTATTTTTTTTAAGATTTTTTCCTATCCTTTACTTAATTGTCCAGAGAGACACAATTTGTTTGCATGAAAAAGCAATTTATGTTTTTAGTTTTTGATCTCATTTAATTTAATTTTAATTGTTCAGAGAAAGACAACTATTTTTATGTTTAAGTTTTTGATCTCACTTTATATTCGTTAATATAGTTTTATAAGCTTCTAATTGTCCACTTCTTACATTACAAAGTAAACATTATCTGACCTAGAGAAAAACTCAATGTATAAACTGTCATGTGATCACAACGTAGGTCCCCAAGATACAGGCAGCGCCTAGTTTGGGGACCACAGAACCTATGAAAATGTCTCCAATAGAGAAGTTACAGCGAACATTTGTAATAATTTACTTTAATTTTATAAACGTGACTCATTAATGTAACTGTGGATCAATAAATTTTATTATTATTAAAAAAAAAAAAAGAAAAAAAAAAAATTGTATTATGCAATGTCTGTGTGTGTAAATAAAGAATAAAATAAACTAACATAATCTCTTGTCCCCAGAGCTAAAAGAGTTCGAAGCCTACGAGATAATAAAGCAGTGCGTTCACGAGGTTCACACAAGACTGTTCGTGAGCCTGCCAAACTTCCTCGTGAAGGTGATCAACAAGGACGGCATCAAAGATATGCCCATCATCACACCAGCCACCTACATAACGAAGCCTTAACTTTCTAGAATGTGCCTAGAAACCCAGTAGACGTTTCTGGTAACCTAGTGGAAGTTTTTAGTAACCTAGTGATCCAAGGAGTGTGACGAGAGAATCGCAATGGCGATAGTGTTCGGTGCAACACAAAACTACAATTTTTTTTTGTTTTTGTCTTGTAAAAGTAATACTTTTGGGCAATAAAGGACTGTCTTGTTGCCGATTGTCTCCACGAGAGAGACAATCGGCCATTATTATTGCCTTAAAGAAGAGTGAAGAGATTATAGAAATACGATGTTCTTATAATATACACTCTCTTGAGCTAGAGAGTTGCTATTGCAGAAAATGTATTGAAATTATGAAATGAAAGCTTCGATTCAATCGCTTGAAGAGATGGTCCCATACTGCCATATAATAATCTAGTTTTGAAATAGTCTGAAAGAACATAACATCATAGAGGCTCCTCGCTTCCCGTACACAAAGCTACGGGAATAGTCGTCGAGATAAGGGATGGAAACCTTACGTGAAAATTATCGATACGATTATTCGACGAAAGTGACAGACTCGATGCGATTCTCTCGTCTGTAAAAATAACGCTTACTAACAATACAAACTTAGTGATTGTGAAAACTGTGGCTTATCACTTAAGATCTGTTTTGACGTCAGTTTATATTTGTTACGTAACGTTGTTTTATTTGTAGATGTGATATAAATGGATTTTACAATGTCTCGCGTGTTTATTTTTATATCTTTCGCTTATTTGTTTTTTCGTCTCAAGTGTTTAATGCTGATGTTACGATTTAGACTGCAGTAACTGCTTTATTTTTTGCAGAGCTTAGTAAAAAGTATAATTTTTATTCCTCATCATCATCATCATATCAGCCAATTGCAGTCCATTTCTGAAGATAGGCCTCCCCCAATTAACTCCTACCATCCTGGGGCTTTTTGTCACCTTCTTCAAAACTTTTATCCATAATATTTGCTAAACCTAACGATAGCCTAAATATTAGAAATAGGTACTTACTAAGAATCTGAAATCTAAGACAATATTGAGTCACTGAATTACAGGTTGCTAAACATAAGATAATTCTGGACAATTGGACCGGATCGTTACAAAAACGAATCGAATTGTAACACCTGTAATGTGCCGCACAGTTTGAACGCGTGTTTCAGATAATTGCTTCATTTGTAGCATTTATCTATCTACAAGACAAACCAGCTTAAATTGGTTGACTTGTCATGGCATGTTATCCTTTAGGATTGTGAGATAGGATGTGTTTGAATTTAATTGTTACGTTGTCACAGACTAAACGTAAGAGAGCATCGACATAAGTGCCCAAGATAATCAATTTGATCAAGTAAATATTATAACCGATATTTGATAGGTAAAGTGTTTTTAAACTTTATCGATTTGTACACATATTTATAAACAATCAGAGGAAAAAAGGGTATCGTACTTTTATACATAGGTAGTATACCATGTTAAGTCCCGATTGTTCACACTATCGCCATAGATACCTAAGGAATTTCGTGTCATAAGTACTTACTTGTCATAGGTATACGTACGTACTTACTTAGACATTTTAAAAATAAAATGTCTTATTCTTATAAAGAAAATTGAATGAAATTAGTTCTCTCGAGTCCTCTTAGCATGGAATCAGGTCACGTAATATGAAAGATAATACTCCTCGTCCTGGCACTACACTTTATGACAATAATTTTATTTATACTGAGAAGAAAATTTATTTTAATTCTAGCAAAGATGGTGTTCTTTTTTAGCTTTATTAATGGATCTTGTAGCACCTAATACAATAATAATGAATCCGCGGAGTTAATAATTATTATTAAGAGGGTCAAAGTCGTGTCAGTCTTATTTATTGTCATAAACATATTTAGCTTTGCCAGTTTTTTGTTGCCTTATGAAGTGTTAGAGCAACATAACCGTTTTCATTCCGCCATTTTTGCTCACGGCTCCGCCGAAAATTCTAGTCAAAGTCTCCTCAAAAGATTATAAGGATTACATGAAAATTAAAGTTCTATCATAAAGCCTTTTGTTAAGCAACCTCGGTTAAGTAACCCGAAATGTTAACAAGATAACTATGAAGGTAATTACAAGCCATTTATGCTGAAACACCGTAATTAGGTGTCGCGGCCCCACAATCTTGGGCCAGTGTGTACACTACTGATAGGTATGGGCTAGGGCTGTCATTTGAAATTCAGAAAGATTTTCCCGGATATTTAGTGTAAGATCCCGTCGATGGTCGTGCAAAACTTCTTAAATATTGAGATTGTTTTTCAGATTTTTTAGAATTCTGATTGAATGAAGGATAAGCTACACAAAACTTGAAACAGTGTTTCATTAAGGGTTTTCGCGTATGCTTAATTCGGTATATACTGCAAAACAGGAGATATGATTTTCACCTATATATTATACCTTTACGAGTACCTATAGCTACAGAAATAAAGTTCAAAACACTTGTCTGTTGTGTTTTTTTCTCTAAACCTAAAGGGCCTTACTACAAAAACTTTAAACCCTGTTTTACACTTGTCTAATAAAATTTTGGCTGCAAAATGAACCATATGTCAACGTCATAATTTGTCATTTTTTTAGACAAGGCATAAACTGACGTTTAAAAGTTATTGTGGTAAGACGGAAAGTGTTAAATAGCTCAACTAGATCTAGAGAGCGTTTACTCTTAGTCCGTTTCCTGGCAACCTCTTACATAGATAAGTACATATTACGCTTATTATGGAAATGGCAGCCCTAAATAACCCATGTAAACATGTCACGCCGATGTGTAGAGTGTAGATAATACTGTACTCACGCGCAGCTCATTATCACCTGCCGTATCTATAGCAGAATGCAGATGCTCAATGTGTGATGAATAGCGTAGTGCTGATAGCGTGAAGGTTGGGGAACAAGGTGATGATGTGGCTAAGAATTTGTGCATGGAATATGCAAAATATCTTCATGATCATGTCGGTAGTAAATCTGTTGAAAGATTTCTATGGGGAGTTAGGGCAGATGTCCGGGTCACGTATTTGCCTATACCCGCGGGAAATAGGCTCGCTATCATATAGCCGGAGGGTACTTTTGGTGCGTCTACATAGATTCATATGCATACCTATATACGCAGAATATGTTCAGGACAGAGCGAAGTGGAAGAAGAGGATACGGACAGTGGACCATGTCACGAGACGGGACTTACGCTAAGAAGAAGAAAGATTAATATACCTAGGCATATTTTTTTCGATACCCGTTCAACGAACCCAACCACAGGCTCAAAGTTCTAACCCTTAAACCGCTCGGTCAACCGCTACACAACCCATCACACCTAATCCTAATTTGGTGAGAACCAACCGTGCTTAGGACAATGTTAGACAAAACTTAATTTTCTCATACTTTACGCAAAGGTACACCTGCGAAGTATTTACATATGTATGTATGTGAGTAAGGGTGCATCTACACGGTGCAAGTAGCTTGCTTAAAAACGTGCGGGTCCAGCGACTCGCGCATGTACCAAAGCAAAATACCCACCCGCGTGCTCATGTCGCTTGCGCATGTTAACTTGCTCCAGCTCCATGCACCGTGTAGACGCACCCTCAGTATGTGTGTATGTTTGTAAGTATTATAATTTGCGTCGCGTTGCGTGTCCCCTTGACACAAAAAGCGAAATGCATACATTTTGCAGCAGCTAAGTTATTGCTTCGCGGTTTGCGGTATGCGGTGTGGGATGTTTTAATCAAGCTTTCAGTTTAATGTATTTGTGGAGGTTGAAATTCAGTATTTGGACGAAAAGGTATTTCTAAAGTTGTAGAGACCTGAGATAAAAGCTGTGAACAGGAGAGCGGAACGTCATCCCGCATATCTAAAGTCATCTCTCGGTAGCCATTTTCATCAAGTAACATCATACTAATGCATTTATGATCAAATCCTGCTTCACATTATCAATGTATAGGTAGGTAAGAAAATTATATTTCCATAAAAAAATATATTATCATAAATGTACTTAATAATTCAAAGATGTCTTCAACAGGGTCAAAAGACAAATCGTCAAATTACACAAAGAAAAAAGATTATTTGGCAGCTTTTTTTAAGTCCCGAAAATCTCTTATTCAGAAAACCTTTTACAGCAAAAGAGTAATCACTGTCAATGGAACGTGAATATTGTGAGCATTGACATAAGGTTGAAATTTCAGAAGCAGTTTGTCAGAACATGAAAGCCCGCAGATGTCCTCAGGCTATGGGGACCTTCAGTAATTGGGTTTTAGATATCAAATGTAAGGAATTGAGATTGAATTGGACATTAAAACTTTGAGAAAAGGAAACTGGAGAAATGATTTACTTATTTTTTTATTATTTTGTGTGCTTTATGAAATTATTATCTTCTATTATGGAGAAATAAAGTCGTGTCAGTCACACTATTTGTAACTTAAGAATGGCTGAACCAATGTGGCTGAAAATTGGAGAAAGATATTTTTAATCCAGGGCTACGGGGTGCTTACCTAGTTTCCTCCTAGCGCGGATGAAACTTCGTGTGAAGCTAGTTTTAAATATACATTACTGAGCTAAATATTTCTGGTAGCCGACAACCTCATCAAAGATCATATTATTAAATGATTAATGAAAGAATTTATGAAATCACAAAGTTTACCAAATTTAGCCTTTGAGAAAGTAGGTAGTGTAGTAAAAATCTTTCTTTACCTTATAAAGTCATCTCTGATCTTCGATGCTGGATAACTAGTGTGTAAGATTGCTAACTCATTATTGTATGTGATTGCTGATTATAAATAATTTGCCATTTCCGTCCACAATATACCGACCATATACTTAATATCAACTCTTATAACTTGCGTGAAATCGCATATTTACGGATCTATAAAATTGTAAATTACCCATACGGACCTGATGTATTGACTTGATGACATAACTTTAACTAAAATAACTTTCTTTATTTGTGACATAATATTATATTTTTAACTGCACATTAATCAACGTTATCATGAATTATTGAGGTATGTAAGAGCGCCCATCGTATTTCAATTTATTTAAATAAATTAGGTTTTTATTAACCTAATTTCCCAAATTATTGGCATTAACTGTTCGAAGCCACTACATAATAACTTAAGCAACTTCGCAAAAAGAAGGAGTTTCTTAATTCGGATTGTATTTTTTTTATCTAGGTGCACGTAGCAATTACCACAGGACGCGGGTGAAACTGCTGGAGGAAGCTAGTTCTTTTTACTAAAGCAAGTTAAAAAAAAGGTAGTCGCTCTTACACGAAAGCATGTCTATGTAAGTATTACATTATCTATTCATTAACCGTGACTTGAAATAAACTCATGTCTAAACTTGGCAATGAACATCATTGTATTACATTATTTAGAAATCATTGTTGATTTCAAACTTTCTACGTAACCAAAATATTTAGAAGTAAGTAAGTACCGAAAATGCAATGTCACACTCTTTAAAAGAAACTGGTGAGACCCACACGATCGGTTTAGCTCATCATTTAGAAAGAAAATGTAAATAAAAGAATAATTATCGTATACTGATGAGGAAAGCACTTTTATAAGTTTTTGCTACATGCAAGAAACATGACTTTTCATTAAATTAAAATTCATGGGAAAGCTTGCTAATTATTACACAAACAAATAATGAAGGCTTGGCTATTTTGTGTACAGAATGAACACTTGAAACATGTCTATATAACAAAAAAAACATTTTGTTTGTTTGTACCCTAAATACACCGAAACGACTGGACCGATTTAAAAAATTATTTCACTGTTGGAAAGCTAGGCTATCCCCGAGTAACATGAGATATATTTCATTTAGGTATTTATTTTTATCCCGGTACAGACAGTAGTTCCCACGGAACGTGTGTTAAAATCGCGGGACAGTGTAAGACAAATTAATAAATAACGGTGAAATAGTGAGTCAGCAGTATCTTGAATCTTTTGGATTGAATAAATAAAATTACAAAATAATTACAAAGCGAATTGCGTCAACTGAAACAATGGACTGAGGAATATCACTGCCTTTAATTATATTATAACCATTAATGACAACATTGAAAATATTCATATTTAAAGCAATTAAATAGTTACGAAACTTAACTTTTATTAAAATCTTCGCACCTAGATTGTGGTTGAGAGAAATGAACTTAAAAATAAAGCATCTTTTACCTGAGTTTGTCCGTATTTTTATACCTAGGTGAAATTTTATTCATAGACTTAATTTTCTGGCTAATTCGTTGTTAAGCCATCTCTAGATACTGTGATATTATCTAATATGCAAACACAGGGAAGTACGAAAGATATAGCGGATGGGTTTGCAACTACTTTTGATGAGGAAATCCAACAAATTAAACATATATGTGACGATAAATGGTTAAGTAGACACAGTTACGTACAAAAACCTGACAAAAATATGAGGTGGCAACCAGTGACTCAAAATTACGTTGCGAAAATCATCAAAAACATGGACGCTAACAAATCACCTGGAAGCGACCTCATACGTATGTCAGATTTAAAAATAATAGTTAACGAAATAAGTCCTGTCATAGCGAAGTTAATTAATTTATCCGTAGAAAAACACACATTTCCAAAAAAATTGAAAGAAGCAATAATACGTCCTATATATAAAAAAGGCAACCGCAACACATACTCTAACTACAGACCGATAGCAATTTTATCCAGTATTGACAAAATTATAGAAAAATGCATAATAAATCAACTTAGCACCTACTTACGCACACATAACATAATAAATAAATCACAACACGGTTTCCAAAAAGCAAAGAGTACTAATACACTACTGTCTAACTTTACCAACGAAATTAACAACTACTTAAATGATAACAAGTTCGTAGTCGCAATATTTTTTGATTACAAAAAAGCCTTTGACACCTTAGAAACAGACACTTTAATAACATCTTTAGAAGAGTGTGGTGTGGAGAAGCCTCTGAAGGAATGGTTCAGAGACTACCTCACATCACGCTCTTACCGAGTCAAGATAGGCGACACGTTGAGCGATGAAAAAATGGTCCGTTGCGGGGTACCGCAGGGCTCAGGAAGTGGTCCCGTATGCTATTTAATGCATGTTAATAGTCTGTGCAATGTGCTACAGCACTGCTCGGCGCATATGTTCGCGGACGACCTCTGCGCCATGCGGGCCGGCACGGACCTCGCTGAAACGTGTCATCTGGTGCAGCAAGACGTGGACGCCGTAGTTAAATGGTCCCATGATAACGGCATAGTATTAAATACGGATAAAACACAATACATCATTATTCATTCACCTTACTTACCACTAAAGGATAATCCTCTACCACTATACACTCATACATTTGGTTGCATTCATGGTGGCCTTGTCAATTGTGGCTGCAAACCTATCCAGAGAGTAAGTTGTGTAACTTACTTAGGAGTTAAAGTCGACGAGCATTTCTCATGGAAGGAACATATAGATTTCTTGTGCAATAAACTTAAAACTGTACTAAGTAAATTTTATCACCTAAGTTATCGAGTTCCTACTAGTACCCTAAAAATATTATATTCATGTATGGTGGAATCAATAATTGATTACGCTCTTGATTGCTATGGACTTACATTCAAATCTCACATAGAAAAATTAGAAAATATACAAATTAGGTTCTTAAAACTATTAGTGGATAAAAAAACTAAAAATAAACATAAAACAGACTATTATAAACTATACAAAATTTGCAAAGTATTACCGGTCAGCATAAAACATAAGTACTTACTCGCAACTAATAGCCATGGTAATCGAGAGCGTAATTCATTGTTGACTAATGTTAGTAATAGTTATAACACCCGAACGATGTCGTCTGGTAAATATGTAGTACCCAGAGTTAATAATGTTTATGGGGACCGAACGCTAGAAAAGCGTGTCCCATACGTACTCAATAGCTTACCAGACGACATCAGAAACGAAAATAGGAAAAATAGATTTAAGGCTCGAGCAGACCGGATGCGTATGCGTAACCACGTCGTAGTCACGCGCGTAGTTACGGCGTAACCATGAGTTGTAATGCGGCGTAACGACGCGCACGTCTACGTTACGCAAGCGGTGTGGCCTGTCTCATACATTTCCATACATTACAACTCATGGTTACGCCGTAACTACGCGCGTGACTACGACGTGGTTACGCATACGCATCCGGTCTGCTCGAGCCTTTAAGATAAAACTAAAAAAACACCTACTCAGTACACTGCCTTAACTTTTTATTGTATTACTATCCTACTAACTTCTACTACTACCTAACTACCGACTACTATTCCTACTTATGCTATATCTATACTCCGATTATATCTATCTAATCTTTGATTTTCATACTTACGTACTTAATATTAAACTCCTAATACTACTTACATAACTTAACATATATAATACTAATATTACATATATAATACTAATACATATATAATATAATACTAATGTACACTAATATATTAATTTTATTATTATTGTAAACTTAACTTAATAGAACCTATAATAGTACCTAAGTCAATAGTTTAGAAATCTGATCCAACAGATAAACTGTGTATACAGTTTTGTTGGACATTTTATATTTTCTATAATGTAAAATGTACCTTTTAAGCAATAAATAAATAAATAAATAATAAATAATGAAATAACCTTAATACATTGAACATCTGTCTATTGTTGTATAATACCATTTTTTTATTAACATTATATTAAATGCGTCTTCACGTTACATCTTTACTAATTTATTTTCAGTCAAGAAGAAGTAAATTTTTCAATTATGATATTCATGTTCGTATTCCGATACAAACTTAACTAATAGTAATCTTTGTGTCATATTTATTTGCAGAATACCTATTGAAAGAACATATTGCTAAATTAATAAGTAGGTGCGGTAAACACGAAATGTCACAATATATTTTATTACAATATAATACAATACGTTCAACACAAAAACATAATATTAAATCTTGCGGTTTGCAAGTTGCAGTTAATGCAAATTCAATAGTATTGCACTAGAACCTATTGTAGTATTAGCAAGTATTGTAGTCACAAAAATACAATGCTCACTTGAAATATCGTAATACAAGAATCACTGTTGTGACATAGAAATAAAACTATTAACTGAATTGGCTGAGAATTGCTGTAAGAAACAGGCAATTTCCGATTCCAATTTGCATGAAAAACTATGTTTGTTTTGAGAAGGAACTGGACCAATACACTGAACTGGAACTGTCACATAGGTTAATTTAATACATTTTTAATTAATAATCTCAGAATCGAAATTGGAACTTTGTAACCGAGCTCTATATTATTACAATTCGACATTTAGTGCAATTCAAGAATTTCAGTACAATTCTCTTTAATGATTTCAAGCGAGACGGAACGCCTAGGAAGGTAATTTTCTCGCGTCAATTTTACAGTTCAATGCATTTGATATGGTTAACGAAACCACGTGCTTTGCTAGTACTTTTAAACGAAGATTCGATACGTAGGTAGTAATATTTACAATTCCAGATAAATTGATTTGTTTTCCAAATGTAAAAATGTAAAAAGAATTTCAGCGCTTATTGATTATTTCTTACTACATCTGTCTGTCGGTTGCGCATTCACGCTGAAACGACTGAACCGATTTAAATTAGGCTTGCTATTTGAGTAGATCGCAATCTAACTAAAATTGTCTAAAATTGTACCTAATTATAAAAGTCGATAGTAGGTACATGGTACCTGCAGTTTCGTCGGATCTGCCTGAAAAGCAAATTATTATCAAGTACGTTTTTCAAGCAATTCCGGCGGGCAGTTCATATAAGAAGGTACTCTATGAGCAGTTTCACTAACAAATGAAACAAAGAAATTATCTTTAAAATAATGTTTCCCTCCTAACACACATTTGTGATAACAAAACTGTTTCAGTAGAGCTTCAAATGCCCTATTGAACGTATTTCCTAAGTGCTGATAAAACAACAATAGAACGCCACTCGCGACGATAGTTCTCGATTGATTCTAATTTCCTTCGATGATGATAAATTGTATATAGAAAGGTACAGTCTTTATTTACTAAACTAACATGGTCATAATAATAGTTCTGACGTACTATGAGGTAATCTTTATTTTGAAGAATAGGTAAGTATTATTAAAACATCACGACTCAGTGAAAACATTTTGAGAAAACAATCACTATGTATTCTATATTCCTTCTATCTAAGAATGTGTCTTGCAGACATAGTTATTACTTTTGCATTTTTTATATTTTAAATTAAAATATTAATAAAGATGTATACCTAAACGAGTATAAACATATAACATAATGTAATGTGTTACATAATCTTAAAGCAGGTGTTCAATGCTTTCATTAATTTGCATCTTTCATACTTTTGTAATTAATAGATTATTGTATACTTTTTGTCATTTGAACATCTTTGGCGGCTGTTATGAGTAGTCTGATGCCTGAAAGTCTGGCAACCAGTCTTACCAAGGTACCGAGTAACTGGGTTAAGGTGGTGAGACAACGCTCCTTTAAAAAGCATTGGTATTATGCGGGCAAGTACCAAAACTATCGTAATGCTAATGATCCTGCTACATTATATACATTACATTATATAAACCTTCAGCATCGTAAAAGTCCTATATTTCTTGAAATATTTTCCATACATAATATCTAGTGTCAACAAGACAAAACACAGACTGCAGAAGCGCTAGACCAAAACGGCATAGGAAACGTTAGCAAAAGGCATAGACGTCGTTACAAAAAACTGTATTGTTTCAACACCAAATAGCTGCTAAAACTTATACTATGTTAAAGGAATTTTTGTTACTACCTACTGGGCAAAGAAGTATACAGCATTGGTCATCTTCTATTATAGTTTTGCACTGTAAAAAGATTTCTCCGATAGTAACTTAACACCAGCATTCGTATAGTATAGCATGATACTTACCTAACATTTAATCGATTTTTTTATAATATAGATTGATTGGCTAATAAAATTGAATCGGAATTCCTGATTACGTGATGTCTGACACTCTTCACCAATATTTTTGTCATTGGTCTAACTAAAGTCAATCACTTCGATCATCATGTTTGTTCAAGGCGGATAAATAATTACAGATTTTTGCCTCAAGATGTTTTCCTCCAATACTGTTCAAGATACATTTGGAAACGGGGCTGCATGATTGTTCGAAAGAGTTACCGCGGCCTTGGTACATAAAAGGCCTACGACGGAACACGACGGTTTTTAGTCAGTAAGAGTCTGACACTCCCTCACCGCTGCTAAACTACAGAGGAAGGGCCGGTCATTTGATGATTTTTGACGTCTTAAAAAAAAAGATACACTTGGAAAGTACCAACACGTGTTTGAAAAGGTCACATTGAGGAACTATAGAGGTACAATACAGAAATAAATATTTTGGAAAGAAACCGGGAGTTGTGCAAGCTTAATGTTTATCGCTTCCAGTAAACTACACTGCAAAACTTTTGACTTCCACTTCCGAACATAGTTTACAGTAAGGATGACCAGTATCTTGTTTTGGAAATATTTTCTTTTATTTTGGAAAACTATACTTCCGTATATAAATAAGGAACGAGTGCTCGTAGCTATTTGAAAGGAAGTAATTATGATGATTTGTCGGATAATTTTCATCACAAGAATAGTTTACTAGCTTCTGCCAGCGGTTTCACCCGCATACCGTGGGAACATCTGCACGAACCCGGATAAAAAGCCCATTGCCTTCCTTAATAAATGGGTTATGTGCCTAACACTGAAATAATTTTTGAAATCGGACCAGTAGTTCCTGTGATTAACGCGTTCAAGCTAACAAACTCTTCAGCTTTATAATATTAGGATAGATTAACGACAATATCCAAATAAGAAACGGCTGTGTGATTGATTAGAGACATTTTCACTACATAAATAGAGTATTTACTTTTATGTCATTAGCCAGTTTATCTTCATCAAAGTAAACTTTCTATACTTAGCTATATAGTAAGAAATAATCCTTTTTAGTTCCATATTTTTTTTGCTAAATGTCGAATGTCATGACATCCCTAGCTCAAATGGTGTACACTCGAACAATAAGTCAGTTAAGCAAAGCAAGTGTACTTCAAAACTAACTTTACTACTCTCTGAGCAAACTTGTTCAAGTTCAAAACTGTACAAATCCTCTTCCTCTTTTTATATTTAATGAAGATCTGTAAGGTTTAAAAGAAAAGTGTTCTACCAACAAATGATTATTTATTTTTTCTCTACCTATCTACACGAATATTTTTTTTGGCTTGCACCCTAAAAACACCGAAACTACTGAACCGATTTGAAAAATTCTTTCACTGTTGGAAAGCTACACCCTTACCGAGTAACATAGGCTATATTTTATCGCGGTACGGGCAGTAGTTCCTACGGGACGCGGGTGAAACCGCGGAAAAACAGTTTGTCTGCATATCAATGAAAATGCGGTGTATGACGGATGCAGAAGATTGATAAGAATAGCGTTAAGATAAAACGATATTTTGTGTTTACTTTCGGTAAACAATGCATTGCTGGTGAATTATGTTAGTAGGTATTAATGCGGAAAAACGTTACCAAGGTCTTACAATAATAGTGATTCCCCGGAAATTGAGATTTAGCAAATACTTGTTGCCTGTACCTATTATTTTACCATTTTTACTTATTTTGACTAGGAAATAGAAGCGATCAGTACAAGCTACATATTATTATTTTTCCATACTTTAATTATTTAATACATAGTTGGCAGGTTTCTAAGATGACATGCGGTATTTAAATTCGGAAAGAAAATTGATTTGTCGCTTATTTTTGAGGGAATGTTTTGACCATTTCAGAACTAACCTATGTGAAATCTAAAAGAAATCGCAATAAAGAACTTTAAACATTTTAATTAGGTGCTTTATGGTATTTTAATTGAGTAGTATTTAATTGTAAATTGTAGACTTACTTACCTACTATTTCAAAAAGATTAACCGGTTGTCGAAAGTCTATGTTCTTATGCATTCTATAAACTTATTTTATTTAATAGACATACTTATTAAAAATTGTATAATTTACGATTCAGAAGACTTATGTAACAAGACAAACAAACGACAACACAATTTTGTCAAACACTTACTAATTACCTAATAATTAAAGAAAGCTTACCACATGCAATTTCTTAAAAAAAAAATGCAAATTCACGGCACAAATTTCACAAAATCCGAAATAATATTCACTCACAGGCACAGTTTTTCCTTATCACTTGTTATTCTAATTTCACCTTTACCACGGGGTATTAAAGTTCAGTTTTACGTACAGGAGCGAGTCGTCTTGAGACGCGAGTGCACAAGGCCGGTGCGCTTGCGCAGATGACTCGCTTCTTATCACGAGACTCCGAGCCTAGTGTGTAGGGTGACCAAGGCAATGGGAAATCACTTTTTATTTAAGTAATGACGTAAGTAGGTTTTGTTATGATAATTTTTAGTCTATGGTAATGGAGTGATTTAGTTTTCTTTTGTTGGGTGAGTGGTAATTAACGTTGTTTGTTTTTCACGTTGATTTGATTACTGGTCATCTCTGTAGAACAAAGTGTGTTTAAGCTTATACTTATCTAAATTTACATTGTACATTTTGGTTTCCTTTACATATCGAATGTAAATGACACGTTTTATGATTATAGATAACTAGCTTCCGCTCGCGGCTTCACCCGCGTGGTGCGTTGATAAAAAGTAGCCTAGGTATGTGTTAATCCAGGGTCTATCCGTTTTTGTGTGAAAGAATAACAAACATACTTACATTCTCACAAACTTTCACATTTATAATATTAGTAGGATATTTACTCAAACATCAATTAATCTTATTATTTACTAGCTTCTGCCCGCGACTTCGTACGCGGATCCTGTCCCTTATGCCAGCGACTATGGGGTCTGCAAAATCATAGATCTGAATCGTCTGATATTGAATTTTAAGGGCCCGTTGACTTGAAAACAACGGAATACGCATAGCCATTAGAAACGTTCCATATATTTAATTTTTGTACTTCAACGGTAAAAGCACAGCAGACTAAACAAAACGCTGAGAACTGAACCGCAATAGACGCGACCATAGGGATAAAAGTAGTGATTCCAATTAGTCCGCATTTAAGCTGCGTGTGGCAAAAATATTACACGTATTATTACGTTAAAAAACACTGAATGTTACTGAGATGGCAAAGTCGTGATGACTTAGTGGAAGTCGTGGTGGTTTAGTGGGTAGAGAACCAATCTCTCAAGTATGAGCGTACGTCTTTGATTCCAGGTCTGGCAAGTACCTGCCAATGCAACTTTTCTAAGTTCGTATGTACTTTCTACGTATATTTTGGATACCAATGACCGTTATTTGGAGGGCATGTTAAACTGTAGGTTCCGGCTGTCATTGAACATTATTGGCAGTCGTTATGGGTAGTCAGAAGCCAGTAAGTGTGACCAGTTTTACCAAGGGGTGTTGGGTTGAGCGGGAACCGGGTTGTGGAGGTCAGATAGGCAGTCGCTCTTTGTAAAACACTGGTACTCAGTTGCATCGTGACTGGAAGTCGACTCTAACATAATTGGGACAAAGGCTTTTGGGATAATAACGACAATAATAATGAGATATAAGCACCGCAGGATATCTGAGGCTGATGACGGGTAGTAGCTACCCCGCGGGGCTATATATACTGAGTTAGTCCAGGGAGAGAATACTGTCCCCCATTTCCGGCCGGTCGGAGTGAACCATGACGGGGGTAGGTCTCACGCCTCTGGCTTGGCTTGGCCGTCCAGAGTGCAGTCGCTAGAGCAGGGTTAGTAGCCCTGCTCGGAGGATAGGTGCCTCGTGGTAAGTGACCCACAGGGAGCGCGTAATCTGCGTTTAAAATCCGCCGAGGTATCCTCACACTTCAGTCGCTCATGATGTCCCTGTTGCCCTCTTGTTGCTATTCAGTTACTGATTCCCGGGGGTCTGAGTCTGAGTCTCCACCTGCCATTTTTTACATGTATCTAATACATTGTCATCGGCACGTATCCATAGTTCGTAGTTTCCCCATTCCTAGTCCATTAGCATCTCATCACAATAGCCCAAGTAGTTTTCATCCATAGTTAGCAATAGTTTAGAACTGAAACGGGGATAGTCCTTGGGTACATTCCTATAGTGTATAAAGGGATAATCGTCGGTTTTGTGTCACCATTTCATTAAAGTTGTCTCAAAAGGGCTTCAGCGTGTTGGCTTCGGCCCCACGTTTTCCTGCCGAAAATTCGGAACTCTGTAGTCCCGAGGTCTGGAAGAGACATAAAAAATAGTAATGAGATATAACGCAACAAATTCGGAGAGTGGGGGCTCGTGACGCCACGTCTAGGTATGTAAAATTTGTACTAAGCAGTGACTTAACACAAAATTCAAGCGTGTTATATCTTCGTTATTATTTATTTGTGAGAAGAAGAAAAGAAAAAATACGTGTCCATTATTTTAGGGTTATCTAAAAGACGGACTAATTACTATTTTAAATTCACCATACCTATTTCATAACATTCATTTCTATACATTTTAAGACAGTGTAGTATTGCTCTTGAAGTTCCACATCAGGTGTTCCAGATCTTCGATGTTTATTCGTCAATAGAGAGTGCTTATCAGATTGAACCACTTTTGCTAAAACGTCATATTTTTGTATGCTATAGTCTAGCTGGGCTCCTAGGGTTCCACATCAGGTGTTTTACATCTTCAATTTTTATAAGTCAACAGAGAGTGCTTATCAGATTGAACAACTTTTGCTGAAACGTCATACCTCTATATGATATAGTCTAGCTGGGCCCCTGGAGTTCCACATCAGGTGTTTTAGATCTTCAATTTGTATAAGTCAATAGAAAGTGCTTATCAAATTGAACAACTTTTGCTAAAACGTCATACCTGTATATGGTACAGAGAAGCTGGGCTCTTGGGGTTCCACATCAGGTGTTCCAGATCTTCAAATTTATTATCTCAGCTGAAAATGCTCATCACATGAAACAATTTTTGCCATGGCACCATTTTTGTATCTCTTATAGTTTTGTTGGTCTGTTGGTGTTCTGCATCAGGTCTTCAAGTTTCGAAGATAAATTATAGCCTATATGTTGACCAGGCTTAATACTGATACAACAAAGAAAAAATCATCGAAATCCGTTCAGTAGTTCCGAAGATTAGCGTGTACAAACAAACAGACATACAGACATACAGACATACAGACATACAGACAAAAATTTTTTTTTGGATTTGTGCTCCATTACTGTTTCTAAACCCCACCCAATTATTATTTTTTTAATATATTCAATGTACAGACACACTTTTTTTACAGATTTATTATATGTATAGATTTACACCACATCTACTCAAATCATCTATCTTTGCAGAATTTCAATAATTTACGTTATTTATAACAAAACAAAACTATGGTCACACTAGCAGAGAGATGAATGAAAGATGAAAGTACATTCTAATATGTGACGACGCGCGCGCCACCTGGCGAGTTATAGAGAAAACTATTACACACGTTCACGTGCTCGTATGTATTAACCAGTTTTACCATACTTCATATTGTCCGTACAATTGGTTTTATTATATTGTTTGGTGACAAATCTATATTGTGATAAGTCTATTATTTCAGAAACATAAATCTAAATAAATTGACGACAGCTCAATTTGAACCCCATTGAAATTACGTGTGTTTTTTGAAATATAGGAATAGTAGAATCCTACAAAATAGGAGAATTTTGAGAGAGGTCGATAGACAGGAAATTATAGATGCAGAAGAAATTGAACAAAATTGGGATAGGATAGGTGACATGTAGGGCGTGAGTAGGATAGTAGGTGAGGTGTGGCCGGTGTGGGGATGATGACTATACCTAGTTCTGTTATACGCAGAAACAAAAGATCTGATTTTCTAATTCTATGTTACATGGAGATAGTTTCTCATACTGAAACTGAAATAAGTCCAACCCAAAGAAATTCGGTTTGACCTGCAAATCGGACTTGAGGAAACGATTTAAATTTAGGTTGGCATGCATTTAATAAATCTACTATCTTTAATCATGACATAATATTTATTATAATTAAGTATTTCGTTTCGAGTGTCAATATGACGATAAATAACATAAAATTAGAAAATCAAATGACTAAGCAAGTGAAAACGGGCGTGGCTACTCAAAATGCAGAGAAACTTGAATTAAAATTAAGCTGTGTCATAACATAATGTTAAATTATGAGTGTGCATATGTATTTTTTTATTTACAAACAAGTCATTGCAAGATATGGACTTAATATATTTGGGCCATTCTCAGGCCATATTAAACACTAGCCGTTTCCTGCGGTCTCACTAGCGTCTTGTGGGAATTACTCCCCGCAACTTGATGAAAAATAGCGAACTGCGAACTCGAAGAGGAAGATGTTCTGGACAGAGTGTAGTGGAAGAAAAAGATACGAAAAGCGGACCCAGTCACAAGCGGGATAGTCGCTAATAAGAAGAACGGGATAAAAAATAGCCTAGATTTAACTTGGGGAGAGTGTCACCCAGCAATGAATTAATTTTAATCGGTTCAGCGGTTTCAGAACCTTCATACACAATAGTAGTAATACAACATATAGTTTACTTTATATTATATTAGTACTTATATTGTATAGATAAAACTAGTACGTCTCTTGGTTTCTAGGCATGAAAGCATGCATGTACGTGTGTATGCTGGCACAATGGATGGAAGAGACTTCTTTCGTGTCCTGCATAAAATATTGCTTTCCACATAGATTACTTTTCTCCATTGAATTTAAAGTCTAATCATCTATGTTGACGAAGATCATCTGTTCCTGAAGTAGGTAAGTATCATCACGTGTCAATCTTCGGTTCTCTTCAAAAGCTGGTTCTGTTCATATCCTGATTCAAAGATTTGCACATTAGTAGTTTGATCAGGAAGGATCGGGGAGTTCTTACTTTCCTCTTTTCTTTAAAGGTACCAAATGATAAAACTTTTTCTTAACTTTTTCTCTTTCATTTTTAGGGTCACTAATTCCTGTTAAAAGCAGACTAACGCCCAAGTTCTCCGTCAGCATAATCATCAGCATTCTTATCACAACTGCTTTCCACAACTTTTCACGTTCAATTTTCAAATTATTTTTTTTTTTAATAAAACCGAGCATTTATACTGTCGGTGGAAATTGGCTTAAGTGTATGTTGTAAGTTTGTATTGATTTATCTCGGAAAAAAATCCCATGGTGATGATAAATTTTCTCTGTACTGTAGACCCTTTTCTCTTGCACAAACAAGCGCCCACACAAATCGTAGGTACTCGCATTAGTAACTCGATACCTTCGAGTATTGCAATCGATTCGGACTATATTGTTACGACATAAACACGTAACTTGAGAGGTTAATCTCATAATATCATGGTGTAAGTATTTCCGGGAAACTCTTGTTTACCTTCATTGCTTTGAGATAAGTAAGCAATCGAAAAGGAATCGGGCTTGTTTAGTTTCTTTTATCTTTAAGCAATATTCCATGAAGGCATTTGTTACTTCACATTGCCTACCTGTGCATGTCCGGGTGTACTTTATCCCAGTCGAATTTATCAAAAAATCTTACCAGGTGTACCTAAAAATTATGTGAAAACTTTGGTCTTGATGTCTACACTTCTCACTTTGAAGCTCAACGCTAAATTGATTAGGCTACTATTAATGACCTCGAATTAAAAGGGTAGGATATAATTGAAATATCTACGTTAAGACATTGAATTCTCTAGACAGATAATTTGCAAAGGTCTAATTTGGACAGTTACGTCGTTCCATGAAGGGAAGCCCACGTAAACCAAAAATATTTGAAATTTTCCTACGCAACAATTTTCTTTCATCTCTAACAAATAGGTAGGTACCATGGCAATACATAACAGTAAACTACATTATGAACAAGTTAAATCATGACTCCTTACAAACAGAAGCGTGAACACAAGACAATGGCTACTCATGCAAGATTTGCATACGTTTGTCACCGACAGCTGTCATGTCACGCCGAGATGTAGGAGTAACGCGAACGATGCCATTTTCAGTAATAGAATGAAACTGTAATAGAAAGGGAATGCTTTATACATGTTCACATAAATAATAGGCACCTACAGACGGAACATATAAGTAGTACAGTCAAACTTATTCTATCATCATCATCATCATCATTGTCGTCGTAGTCATTACCTATCGCCATCATAATCGTCATCAGCATCTCCGATGTAAAAGATGTAGAAACAGAAACGAATATTGAAAACCGAGAGGAACTTCTGCAAGTGCGGAAATAGATACAGAGATCCGTTCATCACTTTTCATCATCATCATCATGTAAACACGGGTACTCAGTTGTATCCAGTTAGACTGGAAGCCGACCTCAACATAGTTTTGGAAAGAGGTTAGGCAGAAAATGGTCTTAAAATCGAATGTGCTACAATTTTACTGTAATAGTTGATAACCTATGAACAAAACAGGTAGGTAGGTAAGTACTTCGCCAATTATGAAACTGTGACAATAACGTGCTAATTTTACCCTCCTATCCACTTGAAGAGGTAATTTCTTGAAGTGCCTGATACTGATAAGATAGATAACGTTATATAAAATAGCTAAGTATCCCTTTGTTAGCTTTGTACCTACCTTTTGATGGAAATTAATGGAAATAGTTCTACCTATATTAAAACACTACTTCTTTCATGTTCTTTTCATGTTTTAAGTATATGTAGGTACACTTGATCATAAAGTTATTAGTGTAAAGGCTTAGGATTAAGTAGACTGTGACATTTTCTGAATGAAATACTTAAAAGTTATTTTCCCCGCACGAAGATGTCTATGCTTTTCTAAGCCACTCTGTAAGCATTTTGTCGTAGAAAACTTCCGAAAATACATTCCAATTTATTCAATTTGACACTTACACTTATAGCATTGCATAGCACGCTATGCCTTCCATCTAACATCATCATCCCCCGAGGTTTTTTCCTTTCCCAACTATGTTGGGGTCGGCTTCCAGTCTAACCGGATATAGCTCCCCCTCAACCCAGTTGTACCTCCCCTACCCTGTTACCTTCCTTCTTACAATAGAAATGATACCAGACCTGCTTGAAATTGAAACCATTCCAATTTTAGAATTCCCAATCACACATTCGCTCAACCCTAACCAATGAAGCATGTCGGTGAATCGAATCAGGTCTTCAAACAGTTATCTGCAAAGCAAGCCCTGGACACTGTGACGTCACTAAATTAGCTCGGCATATTCCGCACACGGATGGACTTCCGATGTCCGTGACGTCATCGATACGACCGACGGGAGTCGGTCGTATCGTGTCGTGTTCGGATGTCCGGGAATGTGAACTGACGTATCTTGGAATTTGGACTCGATATACATATATGTATGAATGTAAATATCATAACTGTGGACACCACTATCGTATTGGTTAAGCTTTAATGATAGTGTGTATGTTTAAATAAATTAAATAAAATAATTGCAAAATATATGATAGTTTATGGTACTTGATGGATAAATAAATATTGTTGGCAGGCTATTTCCAAGTTAGTATTTGGGTGGTCAAATAAATATGAAGAGTTTATTTTAAATGTCACACTCATCACTTCACGTCCCTTTTGCCTGGTTAAAAGCAGCTACGCTATGATATATATAGTGAAAGGTTCCTAACTTCTGTGATTTGACTGCCTCTTGAAGATTTCCTCTACATAAGATGAGAGATGATGATGAGAAAACTTAAATACTCGTTCCAAATAAGTACAGTAGACCGCACATCAGTGGTAACTGTCATGCACCTTAACTCAATAGTAATAAGTACGATTTTCCTATAAAACTGTTACCACTGACCTGAAGTTGACTGTACCTACTTACCTAGAACTTTCAAAAGTAAAGAACAAAGAACTAAGTAAACACTGAAGAAAGTTTGAGGATACGAAACTACAAAGATTGGACAAGAATGATAAATCGCTTCTGGATTAGTTTTCCGATTAAACGGACTCGAGTCGGTAAAGTAAAGGCGTTCCGTCTCATTTGCAATGCGCGATCAAATTGACTTAGTGAAGTGAAACCTTCTACCATCCTTTATTTATTTGTTTTACTAACCTAATTCAAAAAAAGAAAGCCAAAGTCAAAAATCTTTAATTAAAATAGGCTAATTAGATTAGCACTTTTTATCGTCAAATTTACAAAAATGACAGCACCCCCTTTCACCATTTCCTAGTGTTATGGCTGGAAAGAAGAAGTGGTGAAGAACCAACTTCCCAGCAAAATTGATGTTTTCAGTTTGAGCTGTATGCTATGTAGGTAGGTAGGTATATCTCACGTTTGCTGAACGGATTTTGTTGCGGTTTACAGCATAGGTAATAATTGGCAGACTGAGTACTGAAAACTTTTAGTCGGCCCATAGATTGTTCGGGCTCAGAAATCAGTATGGAGATGAATGGAAATGGACTGCGGGATTGTTCGAAAGAGTTACCGCGGCCCTGGTACATAAAAGTCCTACGACGGAACACGACGGTTTTTAGTCAGTAAGAGTCTGACACTTCCTCACCGCTGCTAATCCACAGCAGCGGGAGGTTCATTTGATGATTTTTGACGTCGATAAAAAAAAAAGATGAATGGAAATTGGGAAACGTGGAATAAAATAAAATGATCGCTATAAAAATGCAGTGAAATAATATCCTTCAACTTTGATAAAATGCCGGAATAAGTTAAAGGAACTCAGAAAGGTACCTACTTACGTCTCTCCTGGTTATAAAAACCTTTTGATTGATGGAAGTAATAGAACTTTTGGTTTTGACACTACTGTGGTACTTTTCCCATTGTTAGTACTTTTCTCCAGCTTTATAAAAAATAGCTTAGGACACGGAAGACGGAAATGTTCTTCATGTCTTAAGATAAGAATGGGTGTTGTTTAAAGCTACTAGCATGTTAGCAAATTATCCTTTATATGGCCAGTTTCACCGATTACTAATAAAGTCTCTAGCACAAAAAAAACTAAGGTACAAAAAAAACACATTTCCATTTTTGCCTAAATGATTTTGCGCCTGAAATTTTTGCCTGCGCAATATAACGAAACAAAGCATTGCAGCAATTTGGAATAAATCAAAAACTATTTTAATATAGGAAGCATTCAGAAGTGCCAATAATTCATGTGCTAAAAAACCTGACCTAGTTTCAGGAGTTTTTCATTCATTTTATAAGCTGTTGTGTAAGGTATTTTAGGGTTAAGGTTATTGTTCCTCCGTTTTGTCTATTGGCGCTTACGATGGTCTGAAAGACGTAGCTAAAAAATTTGCTGTAGGCGCTTAAAATGAACTCGCAAGGTACGAATTGAAAGCCAGTTTATCATAAAAGTTACTTTACTTACTTAATTAGCTACTTAGTTTAGTCAGCTGGTTAATTAGCTGAAATTAGTTTTAAGCCAAAAACTTCATCATTAATGCACCTTATGGTTTATTAAATGATCAATTCTATTAAGTTACCTACAATGATTTGGTATTGTTATTATTGAGTAAATCCGTCCTTTATATGCCGCGTAAATGAACGCATCTCTTATTTTACTTATTACCTACTTATCTCCAGTAGGCTTAGGTAATATAACACACATTTAAAATACAATACAGTTTTAGATAGCAACACAAACAACCATAGTATCACAGGTATTTTTACATTTTCAATGAGGGTTTTCTAAAATGGCGTCCACCAGGTGGCGCACTGAGTCGTCAGGTCCAGGTAACTGTCAAAGTGCTTATCTTTACTATGAGTAGTGAACGATTTTAGTGGTTTTTTTATTTTATAATTAAAGCACTGCATTATTGTTTTACTATTGAGGTTGAGTAAATAAAAAAAACTAAATCATATTGTGTTAACAAATTTTTCAACTACCAGTGACTTTTGCACCCTCTCTCTTAGCTCAATTTTTAGTTCGGAAACCTTATTCTGACCGTAGTCCATAATAAAATCAATAACACTTCCAATATAACAGAATTTCAATAAACAATAAGTTCGGCACCTACAATTCCATACTATTTGACAGCTGTTTGGACCAGACGCATACGTGGCGCCACCCGGTGGCAGAAAAAATTTCAAAAACCCTCATTTAAATGATTTCGTTAAAAGTTAAAACCGACGTGGAAAGGGTGGGATGAGAGAGTCCTTGAAAATTGGAAGAGTGCCGCTCGCTGCTCGCGCCGGTATTTAATTTTGTTAAAAGCCAGAGCTTGATAACGTATGGGTCTCCATTGCTGAATAAAAGCTATCGGAAAAAGGGTAAAACGTTGTTTTTGTCTCTGTAATTGGAAACTGAAAAACATGTTGCTGCGAAAATTCTGGTTATATGTATGATGTGTTAGTTATTAAAACTGCAACCCAATGTGAGCGAGTGAATATAATGTTTCCCAATATTTTTACGAATTTTGTTGATCTTGCGGATTAACTACAGCAGCTGTTGACACATTTCCATAGACCGAGATGTTATATTACAAAATATTAGAAAAAGAGCACATTTTGTGATCCACTTCCTAGTCTCATGAACTGCTAAACTTAAAGTCCTTTACAAATGATGACGCGTTGCAATGCCTACACATGACAATATACTTACAATAGATTTACATCATTGTTCTGTATCTATTAAAGTACTTATAGAAATACTTAAGGCTGGAAACAGTGCTCGGCCGACGGTCAGTGCTGACCGTATGTTCCGACCGAATCACATACAAAATCACGCGCGTACCGTCAGCATAGCTATGTGCACGTTCATAGACTTGCACAGATATAGCTACAACGACCCCTGTCGAGCACTGTTTCCAGTCTTAATCAATCGAAGTCCACTTACAAAACAACGTCACCACATCAGTTACAGAACTCCTGACTTCCCATCAATCACGGAAGACAGATGGCAGTTATTGCAAGCAACCAGTCTTGAACAACCGGTTTCTTTCCCCTAAGTTCACCTTTACAATACATACAAAAGGAATCGTAACGGTAAATAGCTGAGCAGAATTGGTGGTGTGAGATATGGTGTGAATACCAATGACGTTTCGAAATCCCTTTGATTGGGTTCTCAGTTTGGTAAAAGAAAAATGGTGCAAATAATAACAAAATCTTTAGGTATAGATAGGGCTGCCATTTCGAATTTCGCGAAACCCGGACAAATATTAAAAAAACCCGGACATTTGGCGTAAATCGCATTTTTACCCCGGACGAGTCCGATTTTTTTTTAACAAAACAGCATTATACACAATATTAAAAACGACCTAGTTTTTACTTAAATTCAATGAGGTGCTTCCTTACATGTAACGTCAGGGCCATATCTAGCTCAAGTAGTAGGTACCTAGTATTGCAAGATTATGACTTAATATTTCGACGGTCATAAATAAGAAAGCTCATATGGAAAGTAAAGCACCTAAACTTGTATAATAAAAAAAATACGCAAACTGAAGAAGCCGCGAGCGAAGCGAGCGCAAAATTTTTTGAATATTGGGATATTAAAGTAGCTAAACGTAAAAAAAGATAGTGTCAAGAAAGGAAGCCGCGAGCGTAGCGAGCGCGAAAATTTTTGAGTTTTGAGACACGTCGACTTCTGCAGTCTGTGTCTGTGTCGATTGTAATTCAACTCGTACGAAAAATGTCCGGGTTTTCCCCGGACACTTCTTGAAACCCCGCCCGGACGTCCCCCGGACGGCCTCCAAACGAGGACAAATCCGGGGAAACCCGGACGGATGGCAGCCCTAGGTATAGATGTCTAGACAGGTATAAACAAAACTAACTTTACCAGTGAAAAAGCTTAAACTTGCTGAATTGATCTAAGTATAAGATTTGGTTTAATATTCTCGAGATAAGTAAGTAGTTAGTTTCGCAAACCCTAAGTTATCATTAGCAGGAAGAAGCAGGAAGAAGAATATTTTGGTTAGAAACTTTGAACTGTTATTGTCTACTAATTAGATATGCTGATAAATAACTAATTAGATGGACAATTAGATTGTTTATAAATCAACGGGAACGTTTTTCATTAGGCATCTCATGCTTTGCGTTAAATATTAATTTACCTTATTTTATTGAGTTAAGGTTTATTTTATGTAAAGGGTTACGTCAGCATCCAATTATCCGAAATGGATTGTATTGTCACTCTTGTGGTTGGAGGACATTGTTTTAAATAAATGTTTTTATGTATCTGGATTTTTCAGTGCGTAAAATACCTATTCGTTAACAGTCAAATTTCACATCATAGTTTATCATAGAACATTTCAATTATTTAGAAATGGGCGAAGTTGACCAAACTATGAGTAATAGACCTCCCCAATCCTCACAGCCTGCCATAATAAAGTTAATGGTTATTACCACCCCGTCTGACAGTCGTACCTACTCGTATTATTGATGAATTCTAATCAGTATAACCACAGCGGTAATCCATACCACTCTATTATGAAGACACTGCTGATTCAACAAAAAAAAATCATAAGTAATCGAAGTTACGGGAAAAAGTAGAACAACAATCTAAATTCTAATTTTCAATTTTCGTGAAAATTCGCGCCAAAAACGCTCCAAGGTCGCAGCTACAGATAAAAACAGCATTTTAATTTAAAAACTTTTTGTTCGACCTTATTTATTTTTAACGCCGGTAGACCACGCATGCGCGTTTTCACCCTGGCTGTCACCTCACATAACCTCAAAGGTTCGAAGGGGATCAATTCGTAAACATTATTTTGTATCGCGTAATTTTTTAAATGGTCAGCTGTGTGTGTCGGCTTTCCTATTGGCTGTCGGGCATCGGACCATAACTTCAAATGAGGAACACTAGAGGAACACAGTTCGTGAATCAGTGCCCGTCTTTATATTGACGAAAGACGAACATAAAAGTTGTGTGCCAGTGTTGAGTGATCATAATCAAGCATTGCATTAATAACGATGTTTTCGTGAAGTGTTTTAGTGCAATAATATAAGTTTTACAGTGAAAAGTTAGAACAATATTGCGGCAAAATTTGTAGGTTATGTTTGGTCGCTTTCACGCTGTTTCTGAGTAGATATTACGGTCAGCAAAAACATATGCCAACGTTTTTTTTACACGTAGGTAATTAGATGCGTTGTATGGTGAGGTAAGATTTTTAATTCATTCTAACTTGTTTGCATATTTGAATGAGTTTAAAAGTTGGTATTGTAAATATTCAATTTCACATTACTTATTTCTTGATAACAAAAAAAATAGGGATCTCACCTACTTAAAAAAGTACCGTTCTATCAAAAAAAAAAAAAAAACATTTTATTAAGCATTTAAGAGGTTATTGTATTTTTTTGCCTTTACCGTACTTGTTCATACCTATACAGTTACTTACTGACGATTTTTTACAGATAGCATTTTTTTTCTGGGAACTTCTAAAGACTTTTTATAACATAACGTAACCATCTAAATATAGCTTTGTAGCTACGTAAAGAAGTAGGTACCTACCTACTGACTAGGTATAAAATCATACATAAGTAGGTATGTATGTATGTATGTACATTATTACGTACAGTGGGCTGTTTCCCTTTTGTCTCAGAAGTTTATATTGTCCACCCACATGTGTCTTACTGACAAACTGCTAGACATTCAAACGTCACAAGGAGTGTATAATAATAGGCATTTATTAATCAAATGAAGGACTGACTGAAGGACGAAATATCAATGTAATTGACGTCCAGATGTACTGTGAAAAGAAAATCGGAATAAAATTATTGCAGTTTTAAGAGACATGATAGACTTAATAAGCACCTATTCATTTATCATTTATATGCATATAGCCTCTCCGTAATTAAAAAATAAATTAGTGCATTACAAGATAATTTTTTTTGCTACCTATCAGTCTATTACGGATACAGGCAGACGTTTATTCAGTACCTCATTGATTGCTCACATTTTCTTAATTTATTTCCAAGATAACAAAATATTAACATATTTTGAAGAACATAATTTTGTATTAATACTGGCTGGTAGCATATAGATAGGTATATACTGATAGTCTAGATCGTATCTTTATCCTAGTATCCGGCTGAGCTGAATTTGACGCGACCAATCAGAGTAGTTGTTAGGAGACTTTGCAAGTTGTAAGATTTTCGGCACACATGTTTTCATGTGGCCAAACGATTGTATGGCATACCTAGTTAATCAATTATGACGCCATAGGCTAGATATTACTAGAAAACTCGATCGATGATCCAGTCACGCAATATTAGGGTGGTATCATACCAACCTACTTATCAAATACGTACTGCCTCGTATCCTAGTAACTGCCTCGTTGGTCTAGCTTACGCAAGCGAGGCTGCTGAGCACGAGGTCTCGGGTTCGATTCTCGGGTCGGGCCGAAATAGCTTTGTGGGTATAAAAAGTTTCACGAAGCAGCCCGTAGTCTGGAAGTTGGTGGTTGCTACACCCGTGCTTCAGAGAGCACGTAAATGTCGGCGTAAATGTGCGCCTGATCTCTTTCCGGTCGTGTCGGATTGCCGTCCCATCGGACTATGACACTAAAGATCTGTCGACATTTCAGTCAAAATACGGGGATACTTCCAACATAAGATTACATTTTAAATTGAATAAATCTATTCACTCTTTAAGAGGTACGGTGCTACAGACTGACACACAAGTACACAGACACACATAGTGGTCAAACTTATAATGTTAATTTGTACACATAAGCTGTTGGTGTTCCTTTCTTAAATAAATAAATAAAATAAAATAAAATGACCCCTTTTTTCGTCGGCAGTTAAAAAATGCTCGATGTTAATTTGATAAGTGTTTTACCACCCTGAGGCCAGTTGAGACGTAGTTTTTGGTCAGAATAGATGAAACTGAATAACAATACTGTGTAGGTATAGATGAAATTCTTGAACACTTAATTAACTAATGAGTTTTTAACTTGCAATCCGTGACCACTAACGTAGGTAATTAGTGATTATAATCATATTTTGTGTCACGCTTTGTTGATTTCTAAGATACAGGATTTTTCCTAGTTTAGAAGTCAGGGTCCTTATGTTCTGGCCCACATTGCCATGATCCTAATCATGTAAAAATTTGTGTTCTTTTTGGAAATAATAAAGATTTATTTATTATTATTATTATAAATGTATGTCTCTTTCTGACCTCGGGACTACAGAGTCCCGGATTTTTGGGAGGCGAACGTGGGGCCGAAGCCAACACGCTGAAGCCCTTTTGAGACAACTTTAATGAAATGGCGACACAAAACCGACGATTATCCCCGTATGCACTATAGAAATGTACCCAAGGACAATCCCCGGTTCTGTGCTAAACTATTGCTAACTATGGAGGAAAACTACTTGGGCTATTATTGTGATGGGATGTTAGTGGACTAGGAATGGGAAGACTATGGGAACTATGGCACTTGCCGATAACAATGTTTGCACACGTAAAAATGGCAGGTGGAGACTCGCCAACTCACTTACTGGGCCCCCGGGAATCAGTCACTGAAAAGCAACAAGAGGGCAACAGGGACATGAGCGGCTGAGAAGGGTGAGGATACCTCGGCGGACTTTAAACGCAGATCACGCGCTCCCTGTGGGTCCAGCATCACCGGCCCACTCGCCACTTACCACGAGGCACCTACCCTCCGAGCAGGACTAACCTTGCTCTAGCGACTCCACTCTGACCGGCCGATGAAGGCAAGCCAAGAGGCGGGAGACCTACCATGCTTCACCCCGGCAAGCCGGAGATGGGGGACAGTATACTCTCCCTGGAGCACTCGGATATATAGCCCCGCGGGGTCGCTACTCCCCGTCATCCGCCTCAGATGCCCTGCGGGGCTTATTATTATTATTTATTTCATAGGTTTTAAGCGAAATATACGTCATAGAAATTACTTCTTCAGATCCTACTAGAAGGTACGTAGAATATAGATACTACTACATAGTTTTTATTTTATGTATTACCTAATCGTGTAGGTATACCAGAAATAGATCCCTAGATTTGGTTTCGAATGTCAGATTTTTTCCCACAAATATAATTTTCCGAACCCTTATTTTTTTTCTGACCGCCACCATATTCTTTAATTGCAAAACAAGTAACCCTTTTTGGCAGTCGGAATCTATAGCTTATCAAAAGTAGTATAAGTCTTAATTCACTTATTTCTCCTATCGATTGACCTACATATCTAAAGTTAAAGCTTAAAAGGCAGTAAGTAAGTATCTGCAGAAAGTTATCGGCGTATATTCAGCCAATGACGCGCGACTAATGCTCTTAATCTTTCCATTCAAGTAATTCGATTGCTAAGCTGTAACGAGTGGATTGTTATTGTAGGATTAAAGGTGTTTGTTCGTGTATTAATGTAATGTGGAATTAGCTACTTATGGTAAGAAGTGATGTTAGGCAAAATGAGAGAAATGTACCTAATTGTGGGTGTCCAGGTCACTGCAGAAAATGATTACTGATTGCTGTTTGAACTGGTTAAAAGGACTTTATTTTTAAATCTATTGTTGTTAAAAGATTGTCAGAATAATTAAGAAAATGTTAGCCGTGAATATTTTCTATTGCACCTCCTTACTAATAATTCAGAGTTCATTAAGCACTCATTTTAAATTAACTTTCAATATAAATACCTACATAAAAATAAATATTATATTTCGAAGCAAAAAGTGTGCTATAAGTAATTTGTAAGCAATCGGAACTAAACGGCGGCGTTGATAAAGTGTAATAATGTTATCTCAATTTTTACGTTTAATTTTCCTTACCGCCACACTAATTTTCCTCTTCGTTTTCGATCTGTTCCATGTTTTTAAATGTTCCGTTTACTTGTTGTTACTTTCCTATACGTAGGGACGGGAAGATATTTTGCCTCTAAGCTTGAGTGTCTAGTCTTCTTCTATCTATACTGGAGAATTATATTGCAAAACTATCTATATTTTTATTTGCAACGAGGAGTTACCTACTATATAATTAGTACCGTATACCCAATGATTTTAACCGACTTCCTCAAACTTTGAATATTTTTAAGACGAAAATTTCTTGATTTTTGTCGGTTTGTCTTTCTAAAATAATGTCTAGCTCCCGGCTACAATTTCGGCTATCTCATGATAATTTAAATAAATAATTAATAACAATTGATAATGATTATAGGTAGGTATGTGCACTACCGTAAAGAAGACAAACATGATAGTTAGTAATAATAATTACTATCTTGCTCTTCTCACGGAGATATTCACAATATCATTGCCATTGCCACTGTGTAGGTACACTGCAACTCTTATCACGGAAATTATCGCCGCTAACCGACCAATTTGAAACGTCATGCGTTGCTTTTACTTATTAATTAAAGTCATGTGTTTTTCCTTTACCACAGTTCATATTAGCTCCCGGTTATAGATTGACGTGGGTTGTTAATATATGTGGTATTTTTTAATTTTTTTTAAGATTCTTGTGTAATAGTTGCTACTAAGAAGTTCAAGCTTGTGTATAGGTAACACTATAATTAATTAAGTGATACTAACGGCTCCAATGCATATTTGGTAAAATAAAATTACATTATAAACGGTTCAGATACCAATGGCCGGTTTATGCTTGCAGCATAAAATTACTAGGGTTTCATGTTAAAAACATGTCTATCAAGGTCAAAAATTCTTCAGTGCATATTTCGGTAATCGATACTTCATAAATGGTTGTTATGTAGGTTATGGATTTATCCAATTATAGCATTACAGATAAAACGTTTAGCTTAGCGAATGTGTATTTTGTTGTTAACTCCCTAAAATTGTCTCCACAGACGGATTTTACTGCAGTTTAAATACGTTGTTGTAAGAAAGTTGTAGTTTTTTTGAAAATCTCTGGCGGGAAAGGTTGATCTTTATTTTAAACTATTTATTATGTAGGTTAACTTGCTCCTCTTAAATTTTAATCAACAAAATACAGTGACAAGTTAAGTGTTTTATAGTAGGTGTATAAGAAAGAACTTATTTCACCTTATTAAATCTTCAGTGGATTTTGAACCTATATTGTGGAAACTTGTCCTACGCAATGCTGGGAAATTAGATTATGAAATAAGCATTTCCCTTTTGTAAGTAATGTAATTTTTAAAGCAAATATTATTTATTATGACATCACCTCTTTTAATATTCTCACCAAAACTGACATGTTGTATTTAGCTGCTTAGAAAACCTCTCAAACAATATCTAAGATTACAAGCATTAGTCTGTTTAGCCGAATTCTAAGAAATCATCTCTTGACTCTTATTCAGCCGATTATCTAACAGAAACAGCGGTATTATGAATGTCTGATAATACCTACTTATCTAAGGTAGGCTTAGTTAGCTAGAAAGTTAGTCATCCTGACAAAAACTGGGGACCAAATAATGTGATCTGTGAAAGATATCAGTGAAACAGTGTCTTATAAATACTAAACAGGCCTTTTGAACTATTTTATTGAATAAAGGCTTTATGAACTTTTATTGAAAAGAGGCCTAAATTTTACTGAGAAGAGGCCTTACGAACTTTTATAGAAAATAATCTTACATTTATTGTAAAAATCCTTACGGACATTTAGTTTAAAAGGAATAACGGACGTTTAATGATAAGAGGCCTACATTTTTATTGAAAACAGGCCTAATGAACTTTTATTGAAAAAAGTCTTACGAACTTTTATTGAAACAAGGACACAACAAAATTGAAATGACGAAGAAGAGCTTAACACACACCAACTTATTGAACCCAGCAGAACCCGAGGTTCCTAAAATAAGTCTTGAAGGCGAAGTGTCAAGGAGGAGTTCCATAGCATGCAGCGTCATAGACAATTTGAGCATGAGGGGTAGGATCTATGACGTGAAACAAAACAGATGGGTCATCCTCTGTATGTTTGTGATTTACTCAGCTTCGAACTCCATGCAGTGGACACAGTATACGATAATCCAGGATATTATTATGAAGTACTATGGCGTCACCGGGAACGTAGTGTCGTGGACTTCGATGGTTTATATGATAACGTACGTGCCTTTAATATTCCCGGGGAGCTGGTTCCTGGATAAAACGGTAAGTGATTTTTTGCGTCTTTTTGTTATATTTTTTTAGGTTGTTATCTTGTATCAATGTTTGGTGTAGATTTATTGTGTCATGCTGTTCAAATATTAGGGGTGTTTAATTTTTGTTTATCTGATAAAGTGCAAATATTGAAAGAATGTGAAAAGATTCCTTGAAGGTCACGGGTGAAATAATTGTTAATAATTTTACATTGATTAAATTACATTGTTACACATATACGTAGGTGTCGCAATTAAAATAGAAATACCTACATTCTCCAGCAGAGTTGAACACAAACTCGATTAAATATAAAATTGAGAATGGCAAGAAAAACCATCGCAAAGCACCGCTATTCCTTTTGAATGACAATATTGCCAAGTTGCATTGCCAAGTTAATAACTTGTTGCTTATATACAAACGATAGCTCAGTCTATACTTTCTTGTATCTATGGCTCATTCAATTACGATACATGTAACGAAGAATAATTATATTTGAAACAAGGCTAATGAAAAGCTTTTAAGTATTAAAAGGTTCTGTTGTTATGGGGCATATGGGGGTTAACTTTATACAATTATTTTCCTCGCGTCCCGTGTGATACACTCCACATACCTGGATAAAAAGTAGCCTGCCTCGATAAATGGGATATTAAAAAGTGAAACAAGTTTTCAATTAGATCTATTATAGTACTTAGTTCCTACGATTAGTACAGTAGACTGCACATCAGTGGTAACTGTCATGCAACTTAACTCAATAGTAATAAGTACGATTTTCCTACAAAACTGTTACCACTGACCTGAAGTTGACTGTACGTTAAAAAAAATCAGCTTAATAATATAAGTACAGATTTTGTAAGCACTAAACTGGACATAGAGTTTATCACTAGCCTCTATATTTTGAATTTCATCCACACTCAACTCTCGAAAACTATTTTTCATGAAATGTATTTCCAGGTAGATTTATGAACACAAAATGCGTGGAACTGTTATATCGCATTCAAGCCATGTAGCTTTACAGTCTATTCATCATTCAGGATTTGTTTCACAAAAACATGGATGGAAAACTAAAAGCATCCAACTACTAGCTAAGCTTGCAATTTTTCGACCGAAATACGAGTTTCAAAAACGGTGTAAAATATTCAAATTCTCTTTGTGGGTTTTGTCCTAAATTACGATGTTTGACTAAGATATAATAAATGGCGATTTAAATTTATTTATTTATTTATTTATTTATTTATTTATTTATTTATTTATTTATTTATTTATTTATTTATTTATTTATTTATTTATTTATTTATTTATTTATTTATTTATTTATTTATTTATTTATTTATTTATTTATTTATTTATTTAAAAATAAAATTAAATTTATTTAAAAAAATTGGTATAACCGTACATAGCGCGACTGCGCTGGGCGGCAGAGATAATGTAAATGATTAGTTATTTATTATTGTTGGTTTGAGCAAGTATTTAATAATTCAAACCGCGGGGAAACTAGCTGTTTCCCGCTGTGTAACGGTTTCACCCGCGTCCCGTGGAAACGATTACTCAGGAAAAGTCTCCAAAAGTGAAAGATTTTATCAAATCGGTTCATTAGTTTGGGAGCCCTTAGAGAACAAACAAACAAGAAATTGCGGTACATATAGAAATTCAAGACTATCCACCCATTAGAGATATCTTTGGGGATTGATTTTGATAAAAATGATAGATAGGTACTTAGTAATACATTTTGTAGAAGACATCAAGTACTTAGCGTATTTTGACAGCAACAAAATACCGCAAAACAAATCATTTTTCAAAGCTCACTTACACCACTTTAAAACATACATTATCTGGAGTCACCTTACCGGCCAGCGACGGCTGGCTACATATCACCCATTGTTGACTCTGTGCCTCCATCCATCTTCACACCACCACTCTAAGATGACCCCTAGATCAAACCGCAGGGTTTTCAAGTAGAACTAGTTACAAAGACGGATGGTCCAGAGACGGGTCAAGGTATACTGGACGCATTAGAAGGCGCGTAATTAAGTTTGTCCCTAGTCGTTTGTGTTGCAAAGTCAAGTAAACATACATGGTTGCTTGAGAATGTGTCTAGTTTAATTTTGAGTTTCTTGGGTCCATTTTTGGCGATGAATGTGAGTCTAATGTAGTACCTAAAATGTTTTTAAAATTGCATTTATTGAATGAGAAAATGCGTCCTATTGTTACCTTTATAGGTACAAAAACGCAGCGACAGACTGACTTATCATTCACATTTTACAAACAATAGAACCTTTTTCAATGATTGACTTAACAATATTGTCTTACAGCGTTTTTCTCTTAGAATATTCAATGTAGTTTTTCCTGCCCTAGTTGCATTATTCTTGGCAGAAATAAATCAATAGTGCTAAGGCTATTAACTGTCCGTGATGATAAACGCTGAATCAGGGTATGCTCATTAAACATTGAGACTTACATAGATCTTGGCAAAATGGAAGCGACACAAAGCAGTCTTCATAACATGGTGTTTTTCTTGTCAAAATTGTTTCATCATTTGATATGATGTAAATCTAGATGCTCATAGACATTGCTATGTATTTTCCGCACGGAACTGAACATTTTCCGCTAAATAAAATACTTCGCATACATACGAACGATTCCTATTGGTCACGATGCTTGCACTTTTAGACTCTGTGCATCTAATAAACAAAATTTCATCCGTTCTCCTCCATAAAATCCACTTCTGAGTTGCAATATATCTTTTCTAGATGAGTAGTCCAAATTAATTTGTCACTCTTTTTTTCAACAGTACATCTTACTTATCCCACGTTCAAAAAAGGAAGTTCTCTATCGTACTCGTATGTCAAACCACTTCTAGTAACACAATATCAAGTGATAGGGTGCTGACCTAATTCTCAGTCAAAGTGCGCTTGCAAGACAAATGGTGGTCACATCATCCCGGCGCTTCAGGATAGCCTTTCACATACGACATGTACTTAGTACGTATTGATGTATTGTTGAGATTCTAGAGTTACGCTAACTGGAATCATATAACAGTGCGTTGTTGTAGGGAACCTATAGGATTTGAGAATATTAACTTACATATTTTTCTTACATGCATTACTTTTTTTTTTTGGTTGGCAATCATCAAATGACCCCTCCCCTCGCTGTGGGTTAGCAGCGACGGTATTTGTTATTACGTATTTTGTTTTAACTTAACTACATACTTTTTCTTAAATTATAACTAATTCAGTTAATTATTAACTATTTCAGTTTTAATTTGCAATAACTTTAGGGTTCTGTACGTAATAAGTTGGACAAATAAATTATATTCATTTTCCTAGGTACGGAACCTGTGTTCGAGTCCGACTCGCACTTGTAAATTTTTTCTGTATCAATAACATTAAAAAGAGATTTCTAATGAAATAAGCTGTGCCTTTGTACTATCTTTTCTATTTTTCTTCTTCTCTGTATTCTGTGTGGGTGTACATAAATTGTTAAATAAATAAATAAATAAAAAAAATATCGTTTCTATTAAGGATAATACTTATGATAGGTAGGTACTTACTCTATACTTTCAAGGATATAGGTAACCAATATTGTTTACAATAGAACGTAATTTATTTACAAACAGATATTGGCAAAAAACATCAAATAATTTCGTGTATAATGTAAACCTAACATGTTCTAGTCGTTTTTCCTATCATTCATAACAAATACGTACAAAAAACATCTATTGTGATTCAGTGGAGCGAAACTAAACATGTATTATAACAAAAATGCGTAAAATATTACTTGGATTTAAAAATAACTACAAAAGAAAACATTATTTTTTGAAAGGCACATAAACTCTTTTGCAAAAAAAACGGGCACCTATGCGAAATCTTAGTTTTAAGGACTTTACGTCTACTTCAAATGGTTTTAATGATTATAGTATGTTTCTAGCATCAAAAGAGTTAGCCGAGCATGCGTGAGAGTGTATTCTAAATTTGAATTTTGTACAATTGCTAAGAAATTGGTTAAACCTTGTTTCGGACTAATTGCTGGCAGAAAGTTCGTCGGTGTTTTGAAAGGTTTTTGAAGTGATTTTCAGGAAAATGATAATGCAGTTTTAATTAATGATTAATGTACTTTTTTGTTAGATCAAAACATTTTTGAAAAACTATGCGTATTTGATAAAATCTTTACCTGCTCTAAATGGGCTATACTGATGATTGATGGCAATGTTAAGAGTTTCGGTATTTTAGTTTAAAGCGTTGTATTGTTTAGATATTGTACCCACGTATTTTAAAATATCGCTTTTTCATAAATAAACACTATTTAGAAGAGTATCAGTACCTTTTCCTGCGACAAAACCAATTTAAAGTAAGCAGTGCCGATCACAACCCGTCTCCTATCTGACTTTGACATATAAAAAATACAAAATTTTGGGACAGATGTTAAAATTAACCACATGAAAAATGATGAGGAGGGTTAAAGCTATCTAAAAAGTCAAATTATTGCCTCGTTGAAGCTCTCGATAACTCCATAGGTATCGGGTTACTAAACGACGATTTAGCTGAAAGGGAGTCAAGAATTCAAAATTATTGGCCAAACGTATGTTTCTTAAGAAATGACCAGATAGCCAATTATTGTTATGATTTAAGCAGGAAAGTGCTTCAGATGCCAGAAAATCTCGGTGTAGGCAAGTTTATTTAATAAAATGTCCGTGGGATCAAAACACGCTATTTGAACGCTCAGACTCATAGATCTTCAGAGGTCTACGGAGTTTCCCAAGAGACGAGGTTGTTTAAAAATCAGTGGTTACGAGACCTTAAGACCTCGTGCTCACAGTCTATGCGCTATTTATTTTCTGTATTTTGTAGAATTTCATGACTTTTAAAAATGTCAAAGTCCGATAGGAGACGAGTTGTGATGGGCACTGCTTACTTTAAATTGGTTTTGTCGTAGCTCAAAGTACTGATACTCTTATAAACAGTGTTTATTTATGATAAAGCGATATTTTAAAACACATGGATACAATATCTAAACAATAGAACGCTTTACACTAAAATACCGAAACTCTTAACATTGCCATCAATCATCAGTATAGCCCATTTAGAGCAGGTGAATTTTTTTTCAAATACGCATAGTTTTTCAAAAATGTTTTGATCTAATAAAAAAGTACATTAATCATTAATTAAAACTGCATTATCATTTTCCTGAAAATCACTCCAAAAACTTTTCAAAACACCGACGAACTTTCTGCCAGCAATTAGTCCAAAACAAGGTTTAACCAATTTCTTAGCAATTGTACAAAATTCAAATTTAGAATACACTCTCACGCATGCTCGGCTAACTCTTTTGATGCTAGAAACATACTACAATCATTAAAACCCTTTAAAATACACGTAAAGTCCTTAAAACTAAGATTTCGCATAGGTGCCCGTTTTTTTTGCAAAAGAGTGTATTTCGAATCAATCACAGTGATTCTTGACGCATTATTAGGAACCTCTGTTTCTACAAGATCTGACAATAACTATGCGTATTGGTTTGCCCGTTTAGAGAACAATGCGGTATGGATCATATCAGATCTAAATTGAAAGATAACACAAAACTATCAAGTTCAAGTGCTTATAGCTATTTTATCTTACGTTACCGGTGATGCTGTAACTTTACAATGACTGTAAACTGTACGTAATAACACGCCGATACCTGATGTGTTACCGATGTTTGTTTATCGATAATAATGTTTACAATATCTGTAGCTGAGCACGGGTTTACGTATTTCATGAATCGATTACCGTTTAAATTGATAAGTTTACATGTAGATTTTTGGGTATTATCATGACTTGGATAAGATCTTTTTTACTTATATCATGCCCATCGTGGTTTTGTATTCTTCTACACAAAATAGGTCCTCTTAGGTTCGTAGTTTTTGGTCTAAATCCTACCAGCCTTTACATCTCATTTGTCTAGAATTTATGTATGTTTATTTCACCCGTTGACAGAGAAATAAAATAGTTTTGGGATCACTATAAATATCGAAACACCTGAAGGTTACATACGAGAGAAGATGACTTTGTAAGGAGTAGAGAGCAGTCATAAAATGCTAGAAAAGTGTAGGTAATCGTTTTACTATAGGATGGCGTTACCAGTCTGACAACCAATCTTACCAAGATATTGGGTTGCCCAGGTAACTGGGTTGAGTAGGTGAGGTAGGCAGTCGCTCCTTGTAAAGCACTGGTACTCAGCCTCATTAGGAAAAGGCTCGGGAGATGATGATGGCATCACCAGGTAACCACTACGAAAATGATGAATAAACAAAATTTCGATGCCCAAAGTTGAATTTTATCATTGCACGTTTGCATCATAATAAAGAGTGGGAGGCTCGTGAGATACTCGCACGCACCGAACATGCACTGCACTTAGTCACTATCAGTGCATGCAATGATATTCATTGAAGTAATACGTATTTTATTACTTCAGTATAGAGACGAATGGTTTCACTTTGATGTAGTTATTGTCGTGACAACAAATGTTTATTTAGAAACTTCCGCCAGTGGTTTCATCTCCGACCTGAGGGAATTACTCCGCGCAGTCGGAAAAAGTAGCTGACAGCCTTCGGTAAGGGCCAGCTAACAGCCCAATTACCAAGGAAGGCTGTCAACTACTTTGACACTAAAATATTTTTTAAATCCAACTACACGACGACCTCTATGGCGCAATGGTCACCAAGTCGGACTGCCGGACCTGAGGTCCCGGGTTCGATTCCCGGTTCGGTCGACATTTGTGTGATGAGCATGCTTGTTGGCCGTGGTCTGGGTGTTACAATATGTTTTCATAAATATGTATATATGTAACTATAGGTATGTAGTTTATCAGTTGTGTTAGCACCCATAACACAAGTTAATTAATAACTTACCATGGGGCTAACCGACCGTGTGTGAAAAGGTGTCACGACATATTTAAAATTTATATTTAAACTACACAATTTTGAGTGCGTTCAAGCAAGCTTACAAATTAACAAACTGTTCAGATTTGTAACATGGATTTGTAGAGTCTATAGTCAGTCAAAAATTTACGAATCACCTCATTTTTTGCTTTGTAACCTGAAAAAAAACATGCAAAGCTCATCAAATACTATAATGGTGTAATACATTACGTAAACCAGTCTTCCCAAATCCCATTCAAATGTTAGTCACGTCTGTCGTTTGTAAGCGTTTTTGCTAGTTCACAACTAGGTATTGAAACACATTTTTTTATCAAAATCTATTTAGATTTGATAGACGTAGTTCCAAATGTTTATATGTATGTACCTATGCTTATAAACATTACCTACCTACATTAAGTTGAAGAGTTTGTATCTTGGTTTGGGAAATTTTGGGTTTACCTATAAATTGATATTTTTACAAAAATCAAGTTCTCTCACTTTATATTTTTCTTATAACATCAATTCAAATAGATATACTAACAAAATTGAATATGAAATCTTCATTACTTGAATGTAATATTGTAGTGAACTTAAATCCTTTCCGACTTCAAGTTTGTAATAAAACTCGTAGCAAAGCGCCTACGGAAAATGCGTAGCAATATTGCAACTTCTTATTCGTGCTACGATGTATGAGAATAATATTGCTTGTGCAATATGCAGTTCTATATGTATTTCATTAAATTAAACTCCAATGGCTCTACGTGAGTTTCCCCAAACCCAAAATATTTTGGATTTATATTAAATATTTTATGGATACCCTATTTTACCATAAGGCCAGACGTGGATGACAAAATCGAAAAATGTTGACGATTTAACGATCTGGTCAAATTAACATGAACATTTCATGAAACGGGACCATTTCATGAAATGCTCGAGTTTTTCATGAAGTGGTCAATTCTACGATATGGCTACGACATGTAGAAGATTAGCTCTAATCTATTTTTATACTTATGCGTAGAGGGAGAGGGTTCTAACATAGGTATTATTGAAAAACTAACGTTAGAATAAGTATTTTTTTTTAGATTAGGATAAGTTCCATTGACGTGTAATAAATAATGGTCAAAAATATATTTTTTATTTTATTTTGAATTATTTACGAATGGTTCTGACTGCTTAAAATATACCAAAACAATGAACCAAAATGTATATATAGTAGCATTTCACAATTTCGCTAAGTAATTATAGCTCTTTAATCATCATTTTAAGATCGTTAGCACAAAATAATCAATAAATCGTCCATCCGTACTTAAGGACCAGGAATAAGTACCGCTGCTCTAACTAGATGGCGTTAGTAGTGACTCTCATAGGAGTTGAGAGTCACTGGTCAGTTTTTGACATGGAGAACAAAATGACAAGCAGAGGTGGCTTAACGGAAAATCTCCTAAGAAAGTAGCGCGGCAAAATGCAGGTGTGCGGTGGACGTTGAAAGTTACTGACTACGCCCTTATACGGCTTCTTTGGAAGTTGCCCATTTTTCGTAATATCAAAAGTTGTTGACAGGTGCCTCAAAGAATCCGAGGTTCTCGTTAGTTCATTTGTAGACTGACCTAGTAGAAGGCGCCTGACCTACCTGCCTTATGGCATCTCCGTTTCTTTTCCTTTCTCCAGGGTTACAAAGGAATTAATGATCATTGTGAACGCTTTGGACGTCGGGTGGTCTAAACAGTCCCATCCAATTAGAATGTAGGCGCTTTGCTCGAGTTTATCGAGTAGATTAATCGATTTGCGGTCCAACCGGATATGTTGCGTAAATCATGGTCCTTTTCAAATAATGGGTTAGATACCGTGTTTGGAATATTAAAAGGATACTGGTATTGGTTTTCTCTGATGTTAGGCTAAAATCAACATAAAAAATCATTTATTCACACTTGGCTGCAAGACAGCACTTTTTGAACGTCAGGAATTTACATAAGACATATTTTGGTGCCGTTGAGTAAAATAAATAAGAATTTATAACTCCCATGTATAAATGTGTAAGTAAATTTTCTGTTTCAGATCAGATACTGCCTAATTGTATAATAAAGTATATAATACTTTATTTATGTGACAAAACTGGCTGTACCTACGTGCCCATTTTCTTAAATGACTTGAAATATATAAATATCAATTTTAAGTGCTAGAAGATTCTGCAATAAGTTGAACGATTACGATAATTGGAAGCAATTACCTAAAACGTGTCTTAAACTTTACACTGTTTTCAGTTTCAATACTAAAAAGCTGTTTCAAAACAGCCTTATTTAAAACGAACAAATGAAACAAAAAACTGCTCTTATATTCAAAGGGTTATGAGATATTCACAAATTAATCATATTGTACCCAAAACAAATTTATTCGAGGTCCGTGAATGTCCGCGAATTTTGATGGAAACACAACAAAGGAACTTTTGTTATTAATGGATAAAGCTTTACACAAAGGACATCACGTATTTTCGTTTATAACGTATAATATTATAAGAGGTGAAACTTTAAAGTATTTATGCATGCGTTTTACATATTAAGCGGCTGAAAGGTTTATTAATAATCTTGGTATATCTTGGAAATCTAATTAAATAATAAATAAATAAAAACTGCTGAAGTTAAGAAGCAAGGAGAAACTAAAATTAAAGTAGCTCAAAATCTAGGCAAGTATACCAATTTATTTTGAAATCTCTCCTCTAATAACGATCATAGCTATACTACCTACTATTTTACAGTAGCTTTTCATACAGTTGCAAGCATCGGGCTAGTATTCCTATGATGTGCGTTTATTGAAAGCCGTTCAATGGCTGTCGGGATTCGTGCGGATGAAACCCACGGCTATTGTTGTACGAAATGTTTGCACGTGTATGTACCAATATCCCCGTATATACAATATTCACGTATGTATGTATAGGTACGTATGCGTTGTTATACAATCCACATTGGTCTGTAGCGGTTCTTTTGTCAGGATAAATTGTTGCTTGCAATTGTTTTAGCTTAATAACAGTCAGGTATGTGCGGATGGGGAGTTTGTTGCTCCTTATGTAGCACTTTCCCCTTCTTCTCTATGTAGCACTATGAAAGCATATTCTTTCTTTATACTTAGGAATTATGTTTTCAACAGTTGACGCTCTCATTTGCCTTTCCTAATAATATAATTTTCAAAATGAAACCATGTCATAAAACGTTTCAATTTTTTGGTCAGCGATTTCACAAAATATTGTCTAATCCCAACCATCTTGTCGTCAAATCGTACTCCTTTCTCTTCAGTATCTCCCTTAAAGCCCAATTTCCGAAATATGTGCTCACTCATCTTGTACTACATCTGGCATTTCCTACCGGTATCTAAGCCCCGTGATCCCGCAAACCGAAACAATCTGCAAACTAAGCGGGACCCTCGAATAGCTGAACATACCCTCATACCCTCGTACCGGTGACAAAGGTCACAGGTCACAGGTCAGGGTCAAACGTGCGGTGGATAGACTCATCCCTCAAGGGATCTGGGGCTTGATGTAAATAAAACTATTGTTGGGGCTTTGCATATCTGATGTAGAAGTTCGTTGTAGGCATAAAGTAAATAACCACTAGAGAGCGCACTCGCCAATTTCTTCTAAGAACACGACTCACCACTGCGGGCGGGGGGACGCGGCATAATCCGCGGCTACTATTGGTCAGTTCACGGTCGCTACTAAAGGATCGTACTGATCGTAGCCTTATAGTACGCGCAAAATCACTAACTTTTGGCGAGCGTCGGGGCACTGTATGCGCAGTCAAGTGGTTTTATAGTCTTTGGTTGTAGGTAAAGGAGGTGGTTGTACTTTTGTGTGGGTACACGTCATTTTTTATGTTGACGGTATACCCTATCTGTTTCTTAGAAGTTTGTCTCTGATATTTTTTTCATATTGTAGTTTATTACAATTTTCATTAAATACAATCCCTTTGCATTTCCTATTTAACTTATCAATATCTCATTTGTACCCAAAGCACAGATTACTTACCTAATAGTTACTACTCCAAAGGGCCTTTTGTTAGAGCAGTCCGAACCATCCTGGATTTATTACCGGCCCGGAGCCGTATATTTCCGTAAGCAGGTCCCCGTCAAGTTCGTGTAACGCATGTTAATGTAAAGCTATCCTGATTTAACTTAAATTGGTTTGGTATTCAACGTTCCTTGTGGAGCAAAGCGATTCCTGACTGCTTAGTAGTTTAGCTCTGCTTTTGGCAGGCCCTTTGCATATTTAAGTTCGAGACGTGAGAATGGCAAACGTGAAAGATTTAAGTGGATGGGAGTGAAATTGTTTATTTTTTCCTTCTTTCAATTACGTGGATATTTGTTTTTTTTTTAAGAAAATTATTTGCTTTCTACCTATTTTTACAACAATAGTCACATCGTGTCACCTCAACTTTTATTTGAGCCACGAACGTCGGATAACAAACATTTGTACAGAAGTCAACAAAAACCTTGACAGCTATCAAAATAACTATTTATTTGCTTTAGTACTCTATTCTATTAACTAAATAAACAGTTTTTACTTCTGTAGAACTGTAAAAAAGACAAACAAACAAACATGAATAGTTACGATTCAAAAGCTTTTTGTTAGAGACGACAGATTTGCATTTCCTGCAACACAAAAAGATGTAAATAGAGATGAAGCCGGCATTGACAATGCGAAACAAATAAATAGTATCGCGGAACAAAATACCAGTCTTCTGTAGTGGTACAACTGGTACAATGTGGCTTAGATCAATCGTTTATTAGTTTCGTACGTTAATAGTTGATTATTGTAGATTTAGATAAAACAGTTACGAATGTGAAATTAGTCAGTTTTATCAAACAGTAGCTCCAGCGGACTCGGAGCACAGAGCTTGAACTACAAACGAATGCTGATTTCTCCCATAATACAAGTAAATAACATTGACCCGAAGTTCAAGAATTACTTCCGCCACTGGTCCTTCCAACAATGCGAACTTTGTCAGAACTTTTTCTAAGAAAAATCAACATAGAGATGAGAATCAAAGTACCTCTTTGACCCTCCCCGTTCGTTCCTGTTTAATTTGCTCTTCTTACAAATTCAGGGTCGGTTCTCATTACACCTTCCAAGTATTTCAAAGTTCATTAAGATTAACATAATTAACTAAAGTACGGAGTCATTTTCTATTAAATTCCTTAATTACTTCGCGAGGGAATGACACCTACAAACAAGGGCGTAGCCAGGATTCTATACAGGGGCAGATTAGCAAAATCCCATACTACATTGTTTTAATCGTGATTTTTAACATATGAGTATCTAACATTGGTGGTGGAGGTGAGGTAAACATCAAAAACAAATATAACAATAAGAAACAGCTTTATTATTTGAAGAGTAATCTGCGCGGTTCTTCACAAAATTTATTAAAAACTTCTCTTACAATTTCATCTTTTTTTTCTTGGACAATTTTCCGGTGTACGCTTAACATACATAGCCCGTTTAAAAGGTTTTCGGTCATTGTAGACCTCAGCCACGTTTTGATACGTCTCAGGGTAGAAAAAGACCTTTCTATATTACTTGTTGTACACGGTTGTGCCAACAAAATAAGTATGGCTTTTTTGGTTGTCGGGAAGAAAGTGTCCGCCTCCTTTAATACATCAATAAGATCTAATTTTTCTAGAGCGTCTTTTTCTATACCTTTATCCTTCCAAAGGTTATACCATAATTCCGCTTCATGCTCAAAAAGAAGAAGATCATAGTACTGGCAGAAATCTTGCGATTTTTCTTTAAAATCAACCAGTGACCTATTTAACATTGAACTTGGATGTATCGACATTAAACTAAAAGCTGGTAAATGTTCATTAAAAAAACGCTGGACGAGTGCGGATATCAAAGAATCTAAATAAGGAATGATAATTGATCGCTTCCAAAAATCGCATAAACTCTCAGCTGGGTGATTGGACCTATGCGGCTGCGAAATATCAAAACCCAGTATCTGCACAAAACCAAATTTTATAGGAGAGCCGAAAAACGATTTCATATCTTTGACAGCTTGCCGTTTCAATAATATTAGTCGTACCGTCCTGGGAGTGATTGCAAAATTTGAGGGAGATAACAGGGTTTTAAAAAAAAGTGTTTTAATGCGTCTATCACCAAGTATGTACGTAGAGGAGCAGTTACTAATAAAAAAATTGTTTTCTTAGTTCTAACTTTTTGAGTGTGACTATTTCAAAACCTAGTAAGATCACTTGCTTTGTTTTCATTTAGGTCTGAATTTACTGAGTAGAAACTAAATGCACTTTTATAAACCTAGTAAGAAACAATAGAATAAAACAACGAAATAGTGATAAGCAGTTTTAATGAAAAAGATTAAAAAAAAAACTCTTTTTCTCAGTAAAAAAAAATAATCACTCAAAGTATTTGAAAACAATATTCAAATAAAATAAATTATTCGCTTATTAAAAATTGTCCACCAGAAACTAAATCAACTGAATTATTATTGATCGGTAAACTTTGCCAAAACTCCCTTCTGTTCATTGACATAAGCTGTAATAATGATTTTACTATGCCTTTCTTTTTACTTTCTTTAATGCCTCTTGGAATATATTTTAAGGTTGGCATGGTCAAGGGATTGTGTTTTTTCATAACGTTCGGTATGGCCGCGGGCCGTACACTACATGAACGTGCCCCAAAGGGTGATAGCCATTAGGCTAAGCCGGGGGTACCGCACGATCTCCCGCGAAGCAGCTGGCCTACTAGCCGGACTGCCACCGTGGGATCTGGAGGCGAGAGTCTTCTTGCGCCTGTACGACTGGCGCGAGGAGGCTCAGCGCCGGGGAGAAACCCCGTTGCCGCGGCAAGTTGTCGCGCAGCGGGCGGAGCTCCGGCGCGATCTCATGGTGGCCTGGAGGGAACGACTGTCGCAACCCAGTACAGGGCACGCCACCATAGTGGCGGTAAGTCCCCTCTTTGAGGAGTGGCTCGGCAGGAGTCACGGCGCCCTCACGTACCGCATGACGCAGGTCCTCACCGGACACGGTTGTTTCGGGAGGTACTTGCATCGAATCTTTCGTGAGGCGGCGCCCGGGTATCACCACTGTGCGGACAGCCCCGAGGACACGGTGGACCACACAGTCCAGGAGTGCCCTGCGTGGGAAGGGCACCGCCGAGTACTCGTCGAGGCTTTAGGCGGCGGCGACTTCTCGCGTCCGGCCCTGGTTCAGGCCATGGTCCGGAGCGAGAGGGAATGGGATGCCTTCGCCTCCTTCTGCGAAGCAGTCATGCTCGAGAAGGAGGCGGCGGAACGTCAGAGTTCGCACCTCTCATCCCGGCCGCCACGCTGGACCAGGTAGACACCACGGGCGCCGGGTGTCGCGAGATAACTCCCGGCCACCATAGGCATGGGTCTGTGGGCGGTGAGTTCGGGTGGCTCAGCGTCCCTCTGTCTGCTTAGACGACAGACCCGTGTCGACGGCGCGCGTTGTTCCACGCGCTCCTCAAAGAGATGTCAGCAACCCCAGCGGGGCCCAGTAGGGCCAAGGCCTGCCGGGGCTGCGGGTTGTTCGAAAGAGATACCGTGGCTCTGGCAAATAAAAGGCCCACGACGGAACACGACGGTTATTGGTCAGTAAGAGTCTGACACTCCCTCATCGCTGCTAACCCACAGCGGGAGGGGTCATTTGATGATTTTTGACGTCGTTTAAAAAAATGCTTTTTATTCATAAAAAACCTTGGAAAACAAGCAATCTTGACAATATTATACACTGAAGCGTACTTAAATTTCACCATGTTGTTCTTTTAAAGCACTCAAGATCAATTTCGACCTATAAAACTGATTTTTGCTCATTTTTAGAGACAAAAACACGCACTTGCAACGACTTGTTCTCACTTACTAAAGTTGCGCGGGAGTTTTGACGTTTGTTACAACCATTTCATTGGCTTAGTATCTACATGAACCATTTTATATCCAAGTAACTACAAGCACTAACTAGGTTTTTAAAATGGTTGATGTTAGATACTATGTTTTAATCTTGTAATTTTTGCATTTTGAAAACGTTTACTGTAGATACTAGGTTTCCGACTTTGTGTAACTTCGTTTTTGTAAAAATTTTGGGAGTTTTTGCTATCCTAGTATGTGGAGAATGGTCTATAAGGTCGAAAAATGCAAAAACACGCTTTTTTTAAAATTTGTCACATACTAGGTTTTGAAATTGCACAGCCGTATGTTGTTGGCGACATGCAATACGCGGGATTTGCAAATCACTGCCAATGGCAGTTGCAGTTCTACGTGAAATGTCTAAAATAATCTGACTCTCTTTGTCTGCGTTACCACGATGATCTCTAATAACAGAAATAATTCTCTTGATATGATTCACACACGTGTACATATCGATATTCTTCGATTGTAATGCATTTGCAACAGGTTCCAATATACTTTATCCCAGTGATTGAAAGATGCATATCTATCTTTTCTTTTCAATGACACATTTTGCCCATGTCTAATGCCTCGCCTCTCGCTCAGGGGGGGGCAGCTGCCCCTCCCTGCCCGTACCTCGCTACGCCCATGCCTACAAAAGTAAGGAAGGAACCTTATCTCATTTTGTATTACATTGCCGCTTTGGTAATACAGTTTTGGTAATGATGGCACAGGAATTACGCAATGCAAATCGGATTTTAAACTTGTTTGGTATGGCAACAGGCTGTTTTGTAGGGTTACCAACAGTTTTAGTTTGGTGGGATAAGCAATAAAACACTCTAAGCGTCTTAAACTAAAAATTTTGATTTGCGATAAAATCCATAGTATGGTCATTCTGTTCCTCGTGAATAAACTAGAATAATCTAATTTCCACGTTTCTTGAGTATTTTGTGAAAAAATACACCTATTCTACAGCGGCGTCATATCAGAATCACATTTGAGTGAGCATTATACTCAGTTTCAGTCATAAAAGTCAGTAAATAAATCTACACAAACGAAATCCTTTACAACATAAAATACTTCAATCCACTAGATAAAATACTGAAACGACCTTTTTGACAAAAAATAAGAATAACACTGGAATTCATCATCATCCTCCTGTCCTTATCCCAATTTTTTTATTTGGGGTCGGCGCAGCATGTTTTCTTCTTCCATTCTCTTCTGTCTGCCGTCATCTCACAAGTGCTTAACAAAGGAATTATTTCGTGGGAAGTTTCAAATTATTGTAAATAGTTGGTTACCCATCATATCTGTTCGAGTCTGTTGCTAACGAGCGCCAATTTGCTGAGATTGTAGAGTGCTCATTAACGGCACAGTTGTAATCACTTATCTATTATACCTTTGAGTTGAGCAGCCATTAACCACGGGAAGTAAAGGATAATGTTCGAGTAATGTTTAGGCAATGTTTCCTTTATAAACGGGTAATGTTTGGGACTGTTTTAGTGCGATTTTTGGAAAGGTTAGTGATTAAAAAGGTAGTGTGTTAAAATAGCTTCATATCTATGCATGGGGTTGTCTTGAAAAATAAATACTCTAATTGATCGGTTTTTTTTTTCTATTGGAGCTATGGAAATAAGCTTCTAACCTATCTAAATCATGGTGGTAACAAATATACATCAACCACAATATAGGTTTTGACTATTTACATGACCTGCTTGCATAGTTTTTCAAATGTGTTCAATGAAGTTTATAGAAATCAGCCATCAATGATGGCCTCTCATGCATTTTTATTCATCATCAACATCATCATCATCAGCCTATCGCAGTCCACTGCTGGACACGCCACTGAGATCGATTTTCGGCTTCTTATTAGTTAGCTCAAAATTACAATATCGAACACAATATAGTAGTGTCCTCAGCAGAAACCATGACAAGCAGTACATTATCATCACGTTGAGAAGCACCACAGTTTCAGTGGTTTCAGCCACCGCCGGCTATATTTCACAGAATATTATCAATATAAATTACGTGTTACATGACGCTTTGCAGGGAAATGCTATTAATTTGCTTAACCAACGGCAGCTTATCAAAACTGTGATTTATCATTTGGGAACTTTATTATTTTGTGTTTTTAAATAATAATTTTCAGTTTTAATTATTATTTTTTTAAACATCCTTTTGGTTGTGAAGAGAGTCTGTGCGTTGTCACAGATTATACTAGATAGTTATGGCGTTGTGCCCAGCATTACGACATTAAAAAGGCTGATGGTGATAGTAATGAACTGCAAAAACACGAAAATAATTTATTTGTAAGTAAATTGTCTTTTCTGTTAGATAACTTGCAAACCGGTTTAGTGGAGTCACCCGTGCATCGGAGAGCTCGTAAATGTCGGTCCTGCGCCTGATCTCTCTCCGGTCGTATCGGATTGCCGTCCCATCGGGTTATGAGAGTGAAGAAATAGTGAGTGCACCTGTGTTTGCGCAAATGCTTGTGCACTATAATATGTCCTGTGCAGCTGGCTGATCTCGTTATATGAGAACAGCCGCCGTGGCCGAAATCGGCCGTGGATGCCATTATAGTGCCTGCCTTCTTCCGTACCAGTTTTCTGCCTCACGTTATTTCAAAAACCATCGTTTCTATGCTTCTCCCCTTTCCACATTCTTCTACTTTGATGCTCATTTTAGCATGAATCTGTTTTGTTATGTAAACACATAAGACCTTGGCATTATGTACAAAGTTGAGTCGCGGTCAGATGGCCGTCGGTCTATGTAAAATTCAGCATTGGTTTATATTCAGCAGCTTCTAACTAGTTATCCTTGAGGTCTATTTCAGAATTAGCATCTTAACTTGGATTTGAATGGCATTTGACTGAGATTTGCCAGTTAGGGATAGATATCTTTTTCTGCCTAATTTGGGTTAAGTCTGCTCTAGGTGGTGAAGGAATTAAATATATACCAAAGACATCTGTTGTCTTTTAAAGGTTCTAATATAATAAAGTTTGTTTGTTTGTTTGCACTTAAGTCGCCGAAACTTCTGAACCGATTTCAAAAAATGATATTTCACTGTTAGAAACCCGAGTAACACAGGCTTTATTTCATCCCGGTACGGTAAGAAGTTCCCAAGGCACACAGGTCACGCGGTAAAGTAAATTAAAAAATTCAATGCCATTTCTGTCTTCTGTTCTTTCTGTGTGTATGTGTGTGTTGAGACAGGAAGAATGTAATAATTGTTCTTGGTTTTCAGATCACAAATGATATATTTTTATTGCAAAGTTGGTTTCAGTCTGATTACAATACTTAACGCACTGTTGTTTACTATCACGATTACAAATTATCAATTTCGTAACACAATTAAAGTGATTGATGAACTTGAAATTGTTTGTTGTTACAAGCAAAAGTTGTAAGTAATATTTTATCGTAGAGGAATATTTCGGAACTTGCCTTGCCCTACTTTTCAATAACACTTTTGAAAACATTTCTTTTTATGATCTATCTGATGTGTTTGAACATAATTTAATAAGTTTTAGAGAAACACACGTTAAATAACAATTTAAGTAACGTCATACCTACCACAGGTATAGAATATGATTGTAGTAGTTGAAGATATACTTTTTAAAAGAGCAGCCCAATGTTTTTGTGACAACATGCCACAGTTATTTCCTTATCCACCGTTGTTTTTCTAATGCATTCACTTGACAAGGAAGTTGCCTATGTATGATACTCCAACACTATCGGGCATCTTTTCAATAGTTCTTAAACACTAACCATTTTTTTCTACGACTTTATTTTATGAATTTACAGTTAAATATGTAATATATATATTTGTAAATACGTTTGTATGAGCATATGAGTTGTACATTGTGACAGGAACGCAACATCCCAGCGTTGTTGACACGCCAGTGGGAAGTGCTGTTGTATGGACGGATGTGACCGGCTGTTTTGGCTCCAACTTCGTGTTTACAATGCATCCACATTGCTGAACGTTACACGCACGTTTCATGAACATTATGCCCTGTTATATGACGAGAATTTAGAAAATCCTACAAATACTTTTGAAGGGCCTCACATAGTCATTTGAATATCAAAAACAGATTTTGAAATCATCAATCTTCCTTAAAATTCCATCGATCGTGTAAAAACGCAAACTAACATAAAGATATCAATCATATCATTGTGCCTCTTCAGTAAACCCGCACTTGAGAGATACCAAAACAAATAAGCCTAAATATTAGTGTTATCACCGTCATATCGGTTACTAACGTAATTTATAACCGCACGATTGAACTGTAGGCATATTATTCACAAATATATTCCGATAACACGCCACTTTACAACCTATGTTCGGGCAATAAAAATTGCTTGGTTGTAATCTAGATCCTGTTAACAATGGAGGTTGATTATATAGCAGTTTATAGTATTGTTGACAGACAGCCGGTCTGGTCGCGGCATCTTTGTTAAGCCGTCTACACACTCGCGCGCGAACCGCGCGCGAAGGCGCGAAACACCCGCGTAACATGAGTGTAGATCCGATTCGCATATTCTTCGCGGCTTCGCGGCTCGTTCGCGCTGTGTTCCCCGAAAATTGTCGGTTTTTTGTCCCGCGACAAAGCGCTCGCAGGCGCGAAGCGCGACGTGAACGCGACAAGACTATACATTCGCGCCTCGGGCAGCTCAGTCGCTCAGTAGCAATTGACACGGATGGTTGTGTTTTAGTTTTTTTTTAGGTATATGCTACGATTTTGCTTGCAAAATGAGTAACGTGTGGAGCAATGAATTAGAACTAACATTTATAGAATGTTTTCGTGCTGAGCCGGTATTATGGGACATTAATTTGAAAGATTATAAAAATAAACTGAAAACCCATGATGCTTGGATGCGGATAAGTACGGTGATGGAAATACCAATTGATGAATTGAAAAAGAAAAAAGATTCTCTCATGTCAAGCTATAGGAGCTACAAGGGAAAAGTTAAGAAGTCCGTTCAATCGGGAGCTGGTGCCGATGAGATATATCAGCCCATTTGGTTCGCTTATGAAGCAATGGATGCTTTTTTGGGAGATACTCTAAAGTGTAAAAAAAGTATGAATACGGTTAGTAGATAACTTTATTTTTTAATAGTTAGGTACTTAAATATTACTTAAATATTTTGTGAATTCGTTTCTTATTTCTGTGGCGTTATTTGCTGATCGCCGAGGTACTCTTCTCAAGTTACGAAAAGCGGATGTATTTTCTTGATCTGTCCTCCATGATCCAGGTTGTATAAGTACTCCATCATCATCAAACATATCAATAGATCCGGGTGGTGTATAGATATGTAAAGAAGTAGAACTTCGTCTCAAGAAGTTATGTAGTAGTATACAAGTATATGTTATAAGGCGAGCCTTTTGTGGTTGTAATGGGATTGGTTTTCTAAACACTCTAAATCTGGCCGCCAATATACCAAAAGTATTTTCTACCACTACCCGAGCTGAAGATAATCTTTGTTGAATTCACGTTTTGCAGATCCTATGTTGTGCTGATCAGGATAGGGCTTCATTAAATGTTCTGACAGTGCAAAGGCTCCATCCCCCAAAAAAACGTAGGGCACATCAATGTTCGAACCTGGTAATGGATGCGGTGGTGGTAAATTTAAGCTGTTTGTACACATCTTGTTCCATAAAATACTATTTGTAAAAACTCCACCGTCACTTATTCTGCCTTGGCAACCAATGTCAGCAAACATGAAATTGTATTGACTATCAACTAATGCTAGTAATACTATACTGTAGGTTCTTTTATAATTATAGTATACAGAACCAGAATTGAATGGACAGTCGAGAACAATATGTTTGCCGTCAATAGATCCAACCGCTCGAGGAAACTTCCTTGCAAATCCTCTTTCAATACGCAGCCACTCTTCTGGACAAGATGGTATCTGCAAAAAACATAACATATATAAAACCTTCATGTAAAAAACAGTATTTAAGTGCCTAAATGTATGTGTGTTTTTAGGAACGTGGAATAAAGGAGCCTAAAGAAGTAAATCTCGAAGCTATTAAAGAGAATGTTGAAGAAATGAATGAAAATCGAAGTCAGTCTATTAACACCCAAAAAGACAGTGACCAGACAATCCACCGACGCAAAATCTCTTCAGAAGTGGTTGACGCAGGAAATGTCGTTAAAGACGCTCTTATCACCTTCAAATCCACGCTAAAAAGGAACCCATTACAGCCTATTCAGCAAGACGATGATTGCGATTTATACGGAAAACTATTAGCAAATAAGTTGCGAAAATTATCTGAAAAGAATAGATTGAAGTTGATGCACGACATTGATGGGATGTATTTACAATACCAATTTGATGACCCTTTAGTGATGACTCCATCGCCACCTCATTTTATGAACCAAGAACAGGCACATCATCATCTACGCATTCAGAGCCTCCATTTCATTACGGGCAGGCGAATCAAAATACTTATTACCAAAATAGACAAGTAATATCAGCCCCACCTTCTAATATCATTATTCAATCGAACCGGCTAATTCGTACACCAGATTATCCTGTCCTTCATTTACCAGAGAACCAAGATGCAAACACATCTGATCATAATAATGATATAGTTCAGACAGCTTTTGACTTAAGTTAAATACCTACTGAAATTACCGAATTTTGTTTTATTGTCTATTGAATTTTGTTATTATATTTGGTTGATTTTGCAAAGTTATATTCTAGATTCTAAGTAGTTCTGTATATGCATAATAAAAGTATTAAATTGATGTCCTTACTTTTATTTCATCCTCTAACACTTCACATAGGGCATGGCAAACTTCGGGTATAATTTTTGATATTATTTGTGGTGAAACTTTGAACAAAAAATGAAGGCTTTCAAAGTCATCTCCTGTTGCTAAGTATCTCAGTGTTATAGCGAGACGTATCTGGGCAGGAATAGCTTTTCGTAATTGGGTGTCTTGTTTTGAAATTCGTGTTGAAATTTGACTAAGCAAATATTCAAAATCATTTAATGACATCCGGGAAAACTTTTGAATTCATCTGTAGGTTCTGCAACTAGTTCATTCAACTGCTCCTCCATGGTTGCACTGTAACAAAATACAAAGTTATCAAGTATCAGATCCCACATCACAAGATATGTTACAGCGGCGTATTACATTTTAACTGTTATTAAAACTGTAATATAGCTAAAAGTGAATATATATTTATTTCACCCATCTTGTACTACGTACTTACTATATCCTAAACTCTATGAGAAAGCATAATAAATTGGTACTTACCTGGTTCTGTTTCGGTGAATGGTGGTAATCCACCATCTCCGTTTTCTTTGCTTCTTTTGAATTGTTTGTTTTTTCTTTATGGCGTAACTATAAATTGCTAAAGCGCAAAGTAGCCCCGCAGCTGCTGTAGTGGTTTCACTGTCCATACCGACTACAAATAAACTATATTGATTAAATGCTTGGCGTGCATACGCGTCAAGTGCGCGAACTATACTGAGAGCCCGGCGCGAACCTCTGCCAGTGTGGACAGTTGGCAGTTCTTGCTCCAATTCGCGCCGCGATTCGCGTCGCGATTGGCGCCGTGATTCGCGCGCGAGTGTGTAGATGGCTTTATCGCCACGCCGCGGCCGAGGGTGCACGGGAAGCACTTCATTCAGCCTCTGATTGCAGGAAAATGGAAAACAGTCGACGGCCAACCGCCGCGCGGGACACACGCCCGTGCCTCGCTTAAAAAAAAATCGCGCGCGCGCGAAACCTGACAATAAATTACGATTAAATAGTTATTAATTCAAAATTTATTTATAAAAATAGTATTATTAGTGTTATTTAGATGCCAAAATTTAATCAACAATTTGACAATAAAATATAGAGATTCTATTTTGTAAAAATATATTCATAGAATAAAGATGACAGATCAGAAGAATATGGAAGTATGCGGGAGTGTTATGGACGGTGTTGCTGAGAAGGGAGGCGTGCTGGAGTCGCCCAGTAAGAAGGGAGCGACGGAATACACGGTGTACCCCATTCGATGGCTGGTTTTGTTCGTGTTCGTGTTCAACTCGGCCTCGAACTCGATGCAATGGATACAGTACACTATAATTCAGGACGCGATCGTCAAGTACTACGGCGTGTCGAGTATCCAAGTTTATTGGACTTCGATGATCTTCATGATTACGTACATTCCTCTCATATTTCCCGCCAGCTGGCTGTTGGATAAGACGGTAAGACACTTATTAATTTTATGGCCGTTCCTCAACTTTTGTGTCAGTTGTAAAAGCCAGTCAATTTCAGATTCTCGCGGATAGTATGCAAATCAAAAATTAATTAAATAGATAAAGATGAACTTTTCAAGCAGACCCTTAAATTTAACGGTAACATTGGAAGCTTTACTGTACTTACATGGAATTAAAATAAACAGGCATTTAATAAGTTAATGATAACACATAATAATATTAATAGAGGCAAACGATAAGATGATCGTCAGTTGTTTTTATTGTTATCGCACTCTCTGGTAACATTGAACTCTTCAACAAAATCTGGGTTTTTAATTATGTTATGACTTAATTTAAATACCTAACAAATTACTACTAAATAAGAGGAGAATTAAACATAAAATTTATCGTTGTACCTATTCGATAAAAGATCAATACCTGATTTAAAATCGAATGGAAATTATCAATGTAAAACACATTTTTATTTAATTTTATTATATTAAATCCGTCAAAACAAAAACATATGAGTCATTCGATAGTTTCTTAGTAACCAGACAATCATTGATGTTTACTATGACGCCTTGAACTTCAGATAACAACGAACACAACTATTTACATCTATTACTATGATAATATGAGATTATGACAATACTTTGCATCTACTTATCTTCACCACCTATCTCCGTGGCATCTAAATCGGCTCAGCTATTTTAGCCTGAAAGCTTTTACATATCAAATGATTTTTATACCCTAAAACTACTGTCACATCTAGTTATAGTGGTAGCCAACTCTGACATAGGAAAATGTTAGGCAGATGATGAATAAGGCCTAAGTTCATCAACAACATAAACGTCAATTTTCTTAAAACAACTGTTCACTTTGAAAAAAGGTAGATGGGTGTTTAGATAATGAATTACATAATTTATTCAGAGTGCTTTCCTTAACGAACAAAATGTCAGAATCACTTGGAGTCTGTAACGGGAAGACGCTGATATTACATGTGGAATATATGATACCCATTGAACTATATTAGATTATACCTTCATGGTTAATTAAATCTAATATGGAGTAATAGTGATGGCTGTTATTGAACATCTTTGGCAGTCGTCACGGGTAGTCAGAAGCCAGTGTGTCTGACAACCAGTCTGTAACTGGGTTGAGGCGATCAGATAGACAGTCGCTTCTTGTAAAACACTGGTACCTACTTAGCTGCCTCTGGTTAAACTGAAAGCCGACCCCAACAAAGTTGAAAAAACTGATATAGTGATGACATCAGGTTAATTTTTTTTTACTTCGACGTCTGTTTATGTTTTTGCAACCTTTTCCTCCTTAAAACAACCACAATGAATAATCAGGTTCCGGTATCAACCAAAACTTAAGCACCACAAAAATTAAACATACTTATGTATTATCATTTGATTTAGAATCTCGTATCTATACACTTAGTCATGGAAATTATTAATAATAGGTATAATGTTTTTGTTATCTACGGAAATATAGAAAAAACATCGTGCAGAAATGGTTACTTCCTTTTTTCAAAACGATTTAAAGGACTTGAACGTCCATTTCAGTCAGCTTGAAAAGTTAGGCTTCTAAACCATTAGGTACAGGAATTATCATAAAACTTACTTATTTTTCGGGTTTTCATTGTGATTTTTTCCTGATCTTAAACAAACATTATTTAAATCTCATGATTCACACAAGACGACAAAGGAACTAAAGATAAGGCGATAACAAATACTATAAAGTCTAATTACTCGTATCATGCTAATCTAGTGCCTATTGTTTGCGAGGCAAAGACTTCGGAATTAAATTTATCGTCATGGATGGTCTTAGCTACAATTCGCCACATATAATTATGCATATCGGAGTTAGTCATTGAGAAGTCAAGAGTTTTTTTCATATATTTTTTTGAGTTTGGTGGTGTCAATAGTAGCTTACTTCCGACAAGCAAAGCTTCTCGACAATATCTGTAACTACGAACAAAACTAGCAAGGAGAAAACGGTTAACTTGCAAAGTTATTTAAAGTACCTACTTTTCTTAAACGTTTAAACCATCAGCCCATAGAATAAATTAATAAGTCCAAAAGCTGGATATTTCCCGTGATTTCGGCCGCAAATTCGTACTATAATTGTGCCTACTTCGTTCGTACTAGCACAGATTACTTAATATATTAGTTACTTCGGTGCTAGTAAGTGCACTTTACAGTTTCAGCTGTAAATCCATCAGTTTTCCAGCCCTATAGTTTCCTCACTAAACACAGGCAGATAAAACCATGGCAAGCAGCTAGTCTAACGTTAGGGATTATGCTACTATTCTGGCTTGTAGTAAATCCAATCAATCCTGAATAGAGCTTTCTTAAAGCCTCTGTACCGTAAACACGGATTCGGTTTTGGCTCAATACAGCTATGCGTTTGTATTTACACATTTACAACGGTAATGCTCATATTCAATACGATCCCTAACAATAAAGAGAAAAAAAATACAGCCGAATTGAGAACCTCCTCCTTTTTTTGAAGTCTGTTGAAAAAACTTTGATTTTAAAATCACAAGAAGCCGAAACAATTAAACCGATTTCAAAAATTATTTAACTGTTGTGAAGTTCCAATATTTCCGGTGATAGGCTATATTTTATCCCGTTACGGGAACAAGTTTTCATGGGACGCGGGTTAAACCGCGTGAAACAGCTGAATTCTTAATATTTTTGAATTTAAAATTATTCAGTATCGCGGTAATTAAAATTCTTAGACTTATTGGTAATTACTTCGGGAGTATTTGAAACAATAGCGTTACGTAAGACCTAGCTTCAGAAAGAATTTCTTCAGAACATCATTTCTTATTAGCAATGTATTTATGAATGCTATTAAAATTTTGCGCACGATTTGAACAAAAATATGATTATTCATTTATTACCTACTTTTACCTATACCTTGGGTATTTTCACCTTATAGCTTGAGGATAAACAGTTATATAGCTTGTTTTTATAACTTCCTTAAATGTCAGACGTGTATACTATTAAACTATGATTAAATTAAATGTTGATGCTAATTCCGTTCGCATAAAAACAAGATTATCTTTGTAGTACGCAAAAGAGACCTTGGGGACTGCCTAAGGCCTAGATAACCTCGTATTCTAGGTCTTAATTAGTACGAAATATAACTTATAGTATAGAAGAAAATAAAATAAAAGATAATAAAATGCTTCTTCATATATTTCAATGTTAAGCGATATAGCGGATAAAGCATTTTATTACACTTAATTTTAAATGACTTAGCGCGTAATCTTAAGACTATGGCATTTATATTATAAGCCTAAAACATAAACATCCGGTTTATATATATAAAAAAAATACTTTGAAAAAATAAACGTGATACCTAATTCATAAAAAAACTGTTCATTTAAGAAAACGAACCTTTATGCTGTCGGTATACTTGGGTTAAATATCTCACAGTAAATTATATTTCAAATTCTATAAGCGGGAATTCCCCTTGCAACGTTAAGAACATGTATTTATTTCAACAGTCAATAACTTCATAGATATTGGTATAATATAACTACCGTGTAATTATCTAGCTAGAGCTACTACTAATTGGATATATTATCAGCCAATATGTTTCGCTTTTGGCCACAAGCAAAATTGCATAGTGTGGCCGGTATACATTGTTTAGAAAATCAATGTCCCGACTGTGTTAAACATGTTTAGAATAACATAGTAAGCTAACAACACAGATACGCATTTATGTCAAAATTGTCACTGACCGTATAGATAGCAGTTAGTTTTTAGTTGTCTGTGGGATCCATGAAGAAGAATCCACTAGCAATAAGATTTATCCAATCTTTCATCCTTATAGGCTCTTCCTTCGTCTCTGATCCTAATTTATTAGTAGACTATCCTTATCAAAGTTCTATTCGAACTACTGACTAGTTAATGAATGAAACTAATATGAATGTGAAGTAAAGATAGATTATCTTCCAACGTCCAAAATATGTATATCTAAACGAATTTATAGTATTTTCTACCATCGGCACATATTAAATTATACTAGAATTTGCATATCAAGGATATTACTTACGTGAGTAGGTATGATTTATAATCTCTAAACAAGTTTAATAAATAATCTCAAAATGTGGTCCATACCGAATTAATTCAATAGATTTAAGCAATTGGATAAAAAATATGGGGTTATTTGGAATTATGCAAATTCACTTTTAAATTATCCTTTGATTATAATGCCTACCAAGCATTCCCAGCAAAAATAGATTTACCGACCGAAAATTTTGTGAAATATAATATTCCTTTGAATTGACAATTTACTTCAGTTGGTTTCCCGCGGTCAATTTATTTTCATTACGGTCTCACTCGTGAAAAATGATTTCATTAAGTAACCTTAGGTTGCTTCAGTACTGTGTGCCAAATAATTCGTTCAATTTAGTATTATATCTTAAAAATATGAATACACACTTCGTATAAGTTATTTGAGAGACTAAAAAACTATGAAATAATAATTTGAGTTAAAGAAATACTGATTTATAGTTTCGCCATTGAAATGGGTATTCTTACCATTAGATTCGGTCAACGAACGCTACTATGTTGACAACATGTTAATTTCACGGTGAAAACTCAGTTCTACGTCATTCAAGCTACAGTTGCGATTATTTTTTTTCTTTGGCACATTTTTGTCAGGCAATATTTAAGTATGTATTACTTGCCAATTTTATGGCAACTGAATCAATATTAGTACTAAATACAGACGCTCTTACAATGTGCTGAAAAGGCTGCAACTGTTACCTACAAACCAAATAATAGGAGTTATGTTTTACTGACCATATCATAACGAAATAAATATACGTTTGTGATGGCAATACAATTAAATGCTAATATAATTACTAGTTAAACCGCAAAATATGATTGTAAAATTATACCTAGAACCGATGTATGTTAAAGAATGCTAATAAAAACGAACTAATTATACCTTCTTGGAAATATCGAAGGTTTTCCTTGAAGTTATTGCAGAATATAATCTCTTTGTACTAGAAGAGCTACTTCTGGCATTATTTTTGGATAGAATAAAGCCTCTTCTTGTACCTCTATAGAAAAGCATTGATCAATGTTAACGTTATTTGTTTTTTTTACAATTCTCATTTGTGATCCAAGTTCCTCAATTTATTTTGATTAACTAATTAACTATAACAAAGTTCTCAATAATATACTTCTGTTAACACATTTTATATTTTCATACATTGTGCTACATTTTCGCAGTAATTTTCCTAGATGTGTGTCCTTCAAAGTTGGTAATCTTAATTGTTTTGTCTGTTTATGACAAGTTTCGAGGAAATTGCTGTAGGTACAAAACGTGATTTCTAATAGCAGATGTTGTAAAAGATTATGAATACACACTGTTTTGTGAATGATTTCCACGTGTATTCTTAACTTTGTCGTATCTCATAAAATGAACTCATTTGGCACAACTATTGATTGTCTTACAGAGTTACAAGTTACTGTAAGGTATTTTGTTTTTAATAAACAAAATATCAACCAACCACGATTAATAAATTGTTCGATGGCCATTTTATTCTGGCGCTTTCTTGTGCTAAATAAACAGTGTCTATAAGGATTCTTAAAATTGCAATTAGTTGCTTAAATTACTTACATATTAATTAAATTAATTACATATCTACATATTAATTAAATTTCTTCAACATTTTTACGGACTTTGGTCTGTCAAGAACTAGATTACATCATTCTTCATCTATTTGCCGGTAAACATCGTATGATATTCGCATGATTACCCCGAAGTTATTTTATCAGCTATCACCTAATATTTATTATGATGATTATCTTCAGCGACCATCGACCACACGCATGATCAACATACAACATATAAATAGTTTCACAATACACTAGCCATTTTCCCGCGGTTTCACATGCGTCCCGTGGAAACTACTGCCCGTAGTGGGATAAAATATATCCTACTAGCTTTTGCCCGCAACTTCGTTCGCGTGGAATAGTGACTACCAGCAGATTTTTGATTTGACCAATAGATGGCGCTATATGTCCGGAATAATTTTATTTTTATTTTTTTTTGTAATAAAAACTATCCTATGTCCTTTCTCAGGTTTCAAACTATGTCTGTACCAAATTTCACACAAATCGGTTCAGTAGTTTAGGCGTGAAGAAAAGACAGACAGACAGACAGAAAGACAGACAGACAGACAGACAGACAGACAGAGTTACTTTCGCATTTATAATATTAGTTTGGATGATAGGTACTAGGGAAAAGTGTCGCTTTCGAACAATTTTTTTCAAATCATTTTATCAGTTTCGGAGGCTTTAGGGTGGGTACAAACAAAAAAATGTTTCCTCTTTATTATAGATAGGTACAGTATAGATGGATAATGATTAAGTAGGTACCTATATTTATTTATATTTAGAGGTAGTGTCCATCAACCACACGCATGATTAACGCAATATAGTTTCGCAAAATAATAATTTTGAACCGTTGAACATATTATTTCCATAAATTCCCAATGAAATAGGTTTGAAACAGTTCAGTGGTAAACCTGAATAGTGTTCGAAATGATTATTTAGTAATTGGATTTATGTTTGTGCTTGTTCATTTCAAATACATATTTTGTCGCGTGTGTTTAATTAGGTATTGTAGAGAGGTAGTGGTAATACTGGTACATTTTAATGATTTTAGCTTTAAATCAATACTGTTAATAAAATTGTCAGTATTAGGTTGCCCTGGGTAACCGGATTGAGGAGGTCAGATAGGCATTCGCTCCTCATAAAACACTGCTCCTGGTTAAACTAGAAGCCGACCCCAACATAGTTCGGAAAAGGCTAGGCAGATGATGATTATAAAAATGTTTCTACAAATTGTTTCTTATGATCAGAAACATCAGTAGCGACAGTAAAATGTTCACAGTAAAATGAAACAAATCGGATACTGATAACAATCTCTGCAAAACATTCCGTAATAACCGGTAATTCTTCGAAATGCTTCCTAATTGTTTAATTAATTTTGTTGTTATCAATCAATCAGTCTGCTACCAAGAGGTTTGTTTAATTTTAGCGTAATTATGTTTATCTGATACTTATCAGATAACATCTCACATTCCATCTTGCGATATTTATTTGTAAATACTCTGATTGGAATCTGATACCATTTTTGTAAGTGGTGCTATAGGTCGCTTTAAGTATATTTGGGAGTTATCAACAATTATTTGAGAAGATAACTTTATTTTTGATTGATTACCTATTTCACAGGAGCCTCAAAATTATATCAAATAATTATGTTACGAAAAAGTTGTACACAAATCTTTTTACATTAACATTCTAGAATACCTATTCCGTAAGACAGACGTGACTAAGAAAGTTTAATCTATTATGAAAACCTCATGAAAGCGCACTATTCTCCGCAAATGACCGTCCAGCTTTATAATTTGCATATTAAATAACGTCATTAAGCGCAGAGGGCTTTCATTTCCTTCCTTTGTTTGAAGTCAGGTGGAAACTGTCGTTTTAAAGCTTACATTACATTTATCCTTAAATATTAACTGATTTGGAAAAATATTCCATGTGATCTAACAATCGCTAGTGTCAGATTTTCCTCAAATCAGCCTGAAAATAAGTCTTATTATAACATATTCTACTGCATATGTACGCATTACATTTGGCTTAAACCAGAAATAGGAATCTTAACTCAAATCCCGGATGACAGAACCTCTGGATCTAATTAGCAGGCTTACTACCAGGATCAATACTGAACTAAATGAACCCTGTAAGTAACTCCTCATCCCATAATTCCTTAGAAACTTACTCGACATAAGAAAGGAGGGTTCCATATGTTACCATCTGAATATCTGTGACATCACACCTGTCGCTAACATGCGCCATAAGATTTATATGCGAGAACTGAACCCCATTGTGCGTGGCTCGTTACATAATCATCCCGTGAATATCATGATAATATATGCTCATGGCAGGATCTTGGAGTAATTTGGGTGAGATTAATTCGGAAGATCAACTGTGTAGGCGTGACTCGATGGACTAAAAAACTTGGTTTGTGTTTAACACTCGTATGCACACACATTCAATCGTAGGTAGGAATACAATTGATAGAGCCAAAGTTAGAAAATAAATTCCCCAATTTCATGCTTTCCCTTAATGTTCCCGTAATGTTTCTTTTTTTCTGTGTCTACTCCAAGGCACGCTGGAAACTTTTTTCGAATCTTCTTTGACAATTTTGCGATGCTTGTTTCTGCTTTGATTATGTGTTGCAATTCTAGCAAGGAAATTATGGAGATTAAGTATTTGCATCTCTGGATACATAACTAAGTGGCATCGCCCCAGTAATTAGTTATGTAATTTACTAAACCATTAAGCTGAATTTACACGATTGTTTACGCAATACGTAAACTTCCTACTCCTACACCCAAAGTCATCAAGAGGGAAATCCATCAAGTATTTTACCAAATTGTTTAGAAACAATTCTAAAGGCTGTTGAACAATACTTCTTCAACTAAAGCAGCATTCCTCCTATTATTGGTCACATACTCATTTCCCGCTCGGAAGTTCTGTAACATCCATTATGACAGGACTCACTGGGGAAGTGTATACTGTAGATACAGTTAACTTACCACTTCCATTATACAACCGCGTTATAGCTTTCAAACAACAACCTACAACTGTCGGTGACATTAGTTCGTGTGTATGTACATATGTTAGCTACGTAGTATGTCGACGAGGAATGTTTTCAGCACTGTTTTGGACCATTCGTGCGTGGAGTCAAGTGAATTGTTTTAATGTTAGCGAACTGTACATATCAGCCCGCATATTTGGAACTAAGACAGGCGGAAATGTAATTGTTGAATAGTCAAATATGTGTTCTTAGTAACTGTTATTAAAATTGCTTCCGCATTCTTTCCTCCGTCGTACCTTAGGACCAAAACCTCGTCCGTGATGATGCAATCTGTCGTTTTAATCTGCAAGTTATCAAATAACTTCTGTCACACATAAACATTCAGATTCCTGTCTCGAAGGACCAACTTCTCATATTTTGTGTAACTTTCCCTCAGCATGTCGTCCAAAAAATACACATGACATACTTTTACGCAATATTGCGGCTTATACGAACAAGAAGTAATAAACGTCGCACGCGTCATTGCGTTGCCATGACGACACAGAATATTTCTCTAAGGAAACATTCCCTAGATTGGCAGTGTTTTATAAATATTGATGATCCCGGAAGATTCTCTGTATTGACGCACTAACATTCAAGTTTATGTCAGGGCGTAACTGATATAAAGGAGCAAATAATTGGATGGCGTAACGTGCTTCTAGTTGCTTACACCTCGATTTGAATCCAAGAAAATTGTGTTTTATTTTGAAAACCTTTACGTCTTAAATAAGCGTGTTAAAACACAACAAATCGTTTGGATTATTTCAAAAGGTGCTTTTTCAATCACCTCAAAGTACTTTGATCTCGATAAAGCTTATTTTGGCACAGACGAAATCCTTAAATATGCGTTCAGGAATTTCATTCCAAAGGTTCCAATTGGTATTTCGACTTTGTTCAACAGTGGTTTGTTGTTTCTTCAGCTTTGTTGTGGTATTTTGATTTTAACCCTAATCTAATTTTGTTATTTTACAAATGCAAATATTTGGCAAATGTTTTTCCGTCGACATACCATGTCGACGTCAATCGAACGATTAATCACACCTATCTAAATACATATTATAAAAACGAATAAATTCAGCCAAAATTACAAAAGAATCCTTATCAAAAACAATATTTCACTCAGACAAACGGACGTTTTATATCATATTTCATGCGTTTTTCCTTCTCCAAGTAAATCTAACGGGAGGATGTTTCCTCAAGGTCTCGGTCTTCCAGCATCTGAGCTGTCGTGACAGGCTGTGACAGTTGCGCATCTGTAGTCAACGTACCGTGAATATGATAATGCGCGCGGAATATCTCAAGGACGGCGTAATAACGTTTGCTTCATAATGTGTTTATTTATGTTGGTCTTTGCACTCTTTTATTTTTGCTTGGAAGCGCAAGAAGTTGTTTGGAACGTGTGGGGCATTGACTTCTTATAATGAGTATCATCTGTCTGATGACAGTTAGGTTCGGTGACGATTTTAAATCAGTCTTAAATTGTGCATGGGGCGGAAAAATGTGATAAGAATTCACAACTAAACAGATGAGAAAATAAAGGCTAAAGGCAGAAAAGGCTGGGCAGATGATGAAACATTTGATTTTTTCCCCGTTTTAACAAATATTAAACTAAGAAATTCCATTTACCGCTCATTCCATTGTATGTATTCGCTCAAGTACATGTACCAGCCTTTCAATCCCGGATTAAAAACAAAGCCAGCGGAACACATTCACAACTATCTCGCGCTCGCATACATTAGATCCCAAACTGAATGCAACTAGTGAAAGCCAGTCGTTACAGCCGCGTCGAATGTTCTCGCCGGATATCCTCCCACGCTTTGTATCGTCGGAAATGCATCTCGTGTGTAGCTTACAGCTGACAGCAATAGCTATGTGTTTTCTTTGGAAGCTGCAATAGAAATGCCGGGAATACATGGATTTTATTTACATGAGTAAGCCGCAGATGTTCTTAAATAAGTACCTATGTCACCTTCTTTGTATTGGAACTATATTAACCATTTTTTGGTCTGAAGGTGATGAAACTATTCAAAACTAGCAAACAATTTGATGTGATAAGACTGTTGATTGATTCCCACAAAAGTAGAATCAAACTAACTTTAACCATAAAAAAATCCTGATACTTTGAAAGGAAATCAATAATTCATTGGCTCGTAAAATCTCTTTGTAAGCCTGCATAACATCGGCCGAATACTTTCCTAACTCGGAAATTTATGCAAGAAAAGTCGGCGACAAAGGTTAGTCTAACATAATACGGATTACAAAGTTGATGAGGTCAGACCACCCTTTCATGCAAGTTTGTGGAAATACGGATTGTATGAATTTCTATGGCATTAATATGAATGCTTTGAATGGTAGCTTTCCCATTAGAAATGTGACTGTGAAATGAATGGAAATTGTGGATACATTTAGTGATCCCATGTTTGATGAATTTTCGTTGTGGTGTGGTGGAAATTGGAAGTTTTAAGAGTCCATCTGAACAGTTCAACAATTGAACTGTTCAGATGGATTCAATATTAACATCATATCCTGAGCCTTTTCCCCGACTAAATTAAGGTCGGCTTCCAATCTTACCAGATGCAGCTGAGTACCAGTGTCTTTTTTATTAAATAATAACCTTGCCACAAAACATACAGTTTCCTCCATGGAGTCTCAACTCTAACTTCCTACACTAGAATGTTGTGTGACATTCAGTAACAACTTGCTCAGCTACAGAAGGTCGGGCTCCTCATAACTTTGACATTTCCTACAAAGTTAACAAGTACATTAAGAAACATCTTTGCAAAGATTGCTTCTACTTATGATTAACGGTTATGGTGTTTTTATAGTCATTTACAATGTTTCCTGCTGAGAAACGTAATGTGTTGTTTTTTCCTTACATTTCTTTTGCAAATGTATAGGAATCTATGTAATACAAATTGCGCCTTGTTCGTGCGTCCGTTCTTTGGTCATTTTCCTTATCGCCTTTGCCTAAACCAGTTATAAGATAAAAGAAGTCTTACTGTATAAGGTAAATTAGGACGAATGGGATTTACAAATAGAGTTTCCTCTGTTACATTAAGTAGTTAATTAAACCTCAAATCAGTATTTCTCTGTCACAAAGATATGACTGCCATTTTTTTTTCAAGACGCCAAAATTAAAATACAACACGACTTAATAAAAAGCGTGAGAACATTATCTTACAATATTAACAAAAAGGATAGGATCCGTTTTGTGTAATAAGCTGTTTCGGCTTCCTCATTACTGACAAATGCCACTGTAACAAAAAACAATAAGTTCGCACACACCGATGCCAATAACTTCTAATCTTTGTGCAACAAAAACGAAGTCTTGTTCTATGACAGTGACCTTGAAAAATTATATACTTGTATATAAACTCGTCTGTACGCTACTTAGGTACGTCGTATCAGCATACAATGTTTAAAAGATCCGATCACACGTGAGATATAATTACCCAATTTTCAGTCCTTGCAACATAATTTTAGCATCATATTTGCCAAAAATACCCCAAACCATTGGTTACTTAATCAATTTCACCCGTCACGAACACACCAGTAAACAAAACCAAAACGATCCCAAATATCCTTCAATACAAATACCGTTTGATACAAAGATCCGCCTAACACAATACAAATCCGGATCCGCAGTCGAAGTCGTATTTGTACCGGGCAATTAACTGCGGAGCGAGATTCCTCCGGTCCGTGACTCGGAACATCTTTGGACTATAAGTAACCGAAGCTTCTATCTTGGATTGCATTCGCATTGCCAGTGTTGAGAAAAATTATAGCTATTATTTGTTTGTCGTTTCATTTTCTTGCTCGCATACTTTTAGATATTTATTAATGGTAGAAAATACCGTAAGTTTTATGGCTGTTTTTTTTTAATTTGAAGATAATTTATTAGAGAAATGAGAAAAGCAAAGGTTTTGAAGAAACGATCTGCGAAGTCTTCCTATAGTATTTTGTTATGTTCCGAAGGCACTTCTTCCCCTACCCTGATAAAATATAACCTAGGTATATCTTCTAATGTAGCTTTTGTACTGGTGAAAGAATGAAAAAAGAATTGGTTCAGTAGTTTCGGAGCCTGTTGTAGAGAAAGTTAAGAAAAAAGCATATATTTACCCTCTATAATATGTGTTACCAATAAGTACTAATAAGCAACAAATATCATACATAGATGCTACCAAGTAATAAATAAAACAGTACTGCATCTGAACCGTGAACGAAATAGCCGTTTATATCTAAATATGAGTTTCCGATACACTGCAGTGTGAGCACAGACTGTGTTATGAGGTGCTAAACAACGCTCCTTTAACTTTATTGTAAGGAGTTTCACGACGCTCAAGTTATCTTTCCAAGTAGCTGTAAATTGTTCGCTTTCTGTATTTTCTTGGTATCAAAAATGTGCATGAAGTTTCGATACTATACGACAATCAATTTAGCTTCTGTAAGACCCTGAATATTGAGCAGGCTTACTTAATATAGTTTACTAGTGTAAGGTCATCTCTAATTTATGTTATAAATAATGATAAGTATGTGTTTGTTTATAAAAGAAATTATGTTCCTAAATTAATATTTTTATACTAAGACATAACTTAAATAACATTTTCTAAGAGACTATTAGTGCTTCCTGCGATGCTCTCGGAATATACGAGATTTCTGCGTCCCCGGCTTGTTATTAATTTCTTGAAAATGCTTTCAACGCTCCTAGCAGACATTCTTAAGGTGGAAAATTAAATAATTCCATTAAAGTATAGCTTTAGAAATGTACTGCACAACTTTTTATACTTCAATTTGAAAAGTTTTTAGTTTTCATCTGCGTCTAAGTTGCTGTAGTTTTTCGTACTGGTAATGAAATATCGTCTTGAGTTAAGGCGACTAAATTAAATGCAGCTTTTAATAGAAGTGTTTAAAACTGTTCGTAGATCTACGTGCATACAGTAAATTATGTTAGTATTGATTAATAGTTTCGCTATCACATCATTATCAGCTAGGGTGTCGCTTATACTTTGGGTCACTTATAATCAAGACACCTCCCTTCTCTCAACATTTAGCCAACATTTGGTTTTACTGATACATAAAAAAACTTTTACTCAAAATCCGTCTCAAAATGTAGTTTCAAGTTCATTGAACTGCGCGCTCTATGGGATTTCAATTTCCAATAAATCGTTCACTTGCATGACCTATGACGGCGTGCATCCTGTCCGCTTTGTCGATCTACGATAAATCCACATGTGCCATTTTGGAAACATGGTCTTTTGTATTACCTACTCTTCTATCCTTGTAACCTGCTCATATTTCTAGACCCTGTACTGGTAGACACTTTAAGTAGATATTTGAATGGAGCTGTTAACGTGTCTTATATTTCTCTTATAATTCCTCCACACAGACGTGGAAAACAAGTAATGGGGCTTCTATCAACTTTATACCATTGCAATGTCTTATTTTTTTATCTCACAATACGCTCCGCAAATAACTCCATCGTTCCTTATACCTAAATCACGGATACCGGAATAAATTTTGTTCTTCATGTTCAAAATGGATTAGAATTTTGTCTCCTCTCAGTTACCGCTTCATTAAACTCGTAGGTAGTAACAAGCATTTCGCCGATGACTTCCAAAATGGTCCCGTAAATCTTGTTCAGACAATCCTGTATGTAAATTGAATTATATCCCACTCGGGTGGAAGAACGGAAACTCTGTTCATTTTAATCATATAAGGAAAGCTTAGCAGAGCACATTCACTGGAAATATACTTCCTTTAATTTAAGTAGGTAGTTCAGTTTTGTTCATAATTTGACGTCACGGGATTTTACAAAACGGATCGTAACAAAAAAGGACTGTAGCTGCAATTTTGTGTCGTTCAGCAAAGGTACACAAGTTCACAATCAATCCTGACGTTAATAGGGAAAATGCGTGTTGAATACATTATTGAGCAAGGCTGTGAACCGTGATTGATTTATTAAAAGCCTCTTTTTTACCTCAATATTGAATTGTGCTGTCAGGTGTCACATAGTCTGATTTATCAGGACTTTATCCTTTTGCTCCTTGTACCTTTACGTTTTTCCGCTCAACAAAAATCTGTACCTAATGTACTACCTAATGTAACGAACGTCATTTGCCCCATTCGGGAATCAAACCCCCTGAGCCTCCATGTTTACAAAGTAAATATGGTCGTACATAAATCTCATATCTCCAAAACTTAATAGTTTAATAAACTGCGTACATAAGCTGGGAATAATGACGCGTATAACCGTAGTGACATGAAATGTCAGCTTTATCTGATTGTGGATTATGAGTCGCAGCCTAGTTTTATGACCCACCCGAATTGGAAATGGAACCCTTCGGCTAAGGGTATATAGGTAATATCTACAAGTATGTGATGTCATCCCAAAAATGTAGCTAGAAATTTTCCTGTGCCCATGACCAGCTTCCGTCCGCTTCCTGTGTTACTAAACACACCCCGGTAAAAAAATACCCAGAGTCTTCCTCGATAAGTAGATTAGGTAATGATTCTTTTAACTTTCCATTAATTTAGATAATTTAACACCCTTTTAATTGAAACACAGTTTACCTAAGAAAGCTGAAACACTTTCCTCCTTTCTTGTTACGAGTGTATGCTACCTGCTAAGGCAGGTACCTATTCATATAATGTACTTCCCCGTGAACACAGTGCTGTGCGTCAATGTCTAATGATGTCAATGAACCTGATGAATGTTCACGTCCAATGACAAAAGCGACTGATGGAAAACGATATGTTACCTTTTTATTTACCTTGGTATAAATAGACGTAGGTAAATACCTAGGTTCAATAGTGCGTAGTATCAATTATGTACGCGTAAAGCCTGATTTATATGCTTTCATTACTGTATAAGCAGTTAACTCCTTATTCGATGTACTTACTATAGACACTCGTGCGCATAATTTACCTCCAACATGAGCTTGTAATCTCCGTAAAATTAGTGTGTGACGTCACATTGTAAGTACATACATACACATACACACATTGGGGTACATAACATGGCAGGCTCAATACATTGATGGATTTACAGCGCTGTAGTGACACGGCGTGTAAACCGAATGGACAGTGTATGTCGCTTACGATAGTATTAATCATTGTAGAAATGTTGGAACAAGTTAGGCTGACGTTTACATTGATAGAAGAAGAAATGTTATAAAAGATTTTTGGATTATAATTGAGCAAAATTGTAATAAGGAAAAATTACAATTTCCTTATTTTTTGTATTATGATGACACTTAATTTTATCTTAAACATCAAATAGTTACAGAGGATAGAGATGTAGCTATTGAATGTCATAAAAGATTTAATTTTTGCAATTTGACCAGTGAAGGCGAAGAAATGATTTTGATATCAGGACATTCCTCTTACTTACCTGGGATTACATGAGAGATATTCAAAAGGATGTCGGTCTTGCCTCATGTCAGTTTAGAGAATTTAATTAAAACGTACATGTGACGTTGTTTGCCGAATGTTTTGTGAGGGTTTTTGAGCTGGAACTTCAACTGTGGAGACCGCATTTTAATTAAATTTATTTTTGAAACAACTGCTGTGTCTCAGTGCAATGTGTGGCAAATGACGTCATGACATACTGAGATTGGAAGTTGGGAGTTGTAAGATTTCGACTGCAGAAGGAAGAGAGAGGGATTTGAATAGTTCATCTATAGGTGGGAAATCTATTACGTTGGCAACCTCTTAACCTGCCTCGGACAGTAGCCTAGAACATGGGCTTGTTTTAAAAGTCGTTGAATATCTTCAGCCGGTTATCCAAATTCGATGGGTATTTCTCCTTCAAAAACAACATTTTGATACGGTCGACATTTTATTTTGGCCCACATGTGTAGCACTATAGTCTTCTCCTTTCTAGGTTTCGCCAATTTGTTTTCATCAAGTCCTACTCTGTTCTTTCCTCTTATCAATAAATACATTGTTATCTCATTCACAAGTTCAGACACTTTCCTGTTTCAAAACAATAAAGTTCCCGTCATAAGAGTGACGACCTCAAAGTTCAAATGCTATCAGGGTGATAAGAATTTTGCTCAGGGAGAGGTTATCAACTTCAAGAAGTAGGATGCAAATTCAATGAAGTGATAGATAAAACTATTTGAGCTATTTACGAAACTGTATTATCGTACTGTTGGTAATCAAGTTACGCAATGTGTGGAAGAGTAGATCAATAAATGATAGGAATGAATATGAATTCAATGATCTTTGAAAAACACACGTTAAACTAGTGGAAAGTTGTTTTTCTTAAACATACTTAACGACACGTCCTATCTATAAACAATCTATAAACAGCCCCCATAATTGCATTACGGGCCGCAAAATAGGGAACAAAAATCAACACAATTTGATAAATCCATTGCTGACATAGGAGTTTGCCAATATAAATTGGCCAACAGGACCTTCGTTCCAAAGGCTTTCATTCCAATAAGCTGCTTAACAAGTAACAAACAAAATATTCTTCAGGAAGCGACAAACTGATCTAAATTGAAAACCCTTTGTATAAAGTTTTATCAATGTATACCTAATATCTGAATCATTAAAGCCGATGGGTTTGCAACGATTCTTTTAAGGGGACGATATTTTACGGAACAACCTTTTTTAGATTTTCCTTTTGAAGCGATTTTCATTTATCTTTTTTAATGTTATTAAGGTAATTTGAACCGTCAATGCATACAGAAAGACATTATCTATCCACAATTTTGAGACAACTGTTTTATCCATATAAAAGGATTTATTTTATCAAACAGGGTTAATTCGCGTTACGAATACACAACAATAACCGTAAGATTAAAAACATAAAAAATAATGATGTAACGTAAAAATCTAGAGTAAATATTTGCAGACTACAAATCACTGTATTAGGTACATTATACAACATAAAAAATAAACGTGCCGTGAATTTATATCACTTTTATTATAAGACTAAGCCGTATTAGGAGATCCTATTTTCATAACTGTTAATATTTTTATTTAACAATCGTCACTTCCCTGATATAGGATTATGTGTGTGTGTAAATGATGTATTTTAAGGCTTGAGCTAAATGTACTAATTTATTTGTCACTCTCACAAAGTGGATCAGCAAATACTGAATATTTTAGCGAGTTGTGAAGTCATGATGTCTTATTTGCATTTTTGCGTGTTACTTACATGATTCTGTAATAATTTGAAACGTGTCAGATGTGATTTCATTTTATCTGAACTAATATAAACTGGGTCTGTACGTTTTTTGTTTGAACACGCTTATTTCAGGACAAAAAAAAATGTGATAGCCCATTTATCGTTGAAAGGTTACATGCCATAGGAAGATCGTTATTCAGGTTCAAAATTAAGAAAATATAATTATAAAGCATTTTGTATAATTTTTCAGCCCTCAGAAGTTTTATTTTTAAACGTTTCACGTCATCAATAAATAACAACTTACAGAATTCGGACATATACATTGTATTATGTATTGTCATCAATAAATGATGAATGGACGGTGCTTTTCGATGAGTTTTCCTGCCATTCACTCTGTTGATAAACAACACTCGTAATACAATTAAACAGTGGCTGAAACAATGGCACATATCGATGTTGTCATAATAACACATCATACAATAAATTGCAAGTTAATATTCTGGTCATAACTCGTTAACAGTTACGTCAAAGATTTAAAATAACTATCATTTGTCACAGAAAAATAACGCTTAAGTATACGTAATGAGGACACTTGTCATTTCTCTGCGATTTTTGTGGGAAATCATAAAATGAGTGAGAAAATCCCGCTGAAGGTGTGACGTAAGAGAATGTCAGATTCTTACTGACTAAAAGTAACGTGGTACCTAGATGTTACTTTTAAGTCCTTTAGTATCCCAATTTCTCATTTGTGGTCTGCAACGACCTGTCTTTTTCTTCCATAGATTCTCTGCCTGACGTCGTCTCAGATACTTGAAACATTCTAATTCGTAAATAAATAATAACCGAACATAAATGTCTATCATACGCAATCTTACTATAAAGGCTCGAGCAGACCGGATGCGTATGCGCAGTAGTCACGCGTAGCGTAACCATGAGTTGATGGAAATGTGATAGACACACCGCTTGCGTAACGACGCGCGTGTCTACGTTACGCAAGCGGTGGCCTGTCTCATACATTTCCATACATTACAACTCATGGTTACGCCGTAACTACGCGCGTGACTACGCGCGTGGTTACGCATACGCATCCGGTCTGCTCGAGCCTTAATAGGTATTCTTACATTTACCTGCGAAAACCAGTTATTTCGAAAACAATTTTGATCCTACTACAAAAACACACACATGTTATTTCGCACGGGCGGCCTTTTGAAGTTTTTTGTGATCTGCTTGTAGGCAGACATGCCTTAATTTGAGTTACCTCGTTTTTAAAATGACAATTTGAGTGTCTTAATTTAAATTATTTTTCCGTATAAAGAATATTGACCATGTATTTTATTTTCGTTTCATGAGTTAATCTATCAAGATCCACCAACCATCTTTAGAACTTCATTACTACAGTTCTTATTTATGATCCTTTGATGTTATCCTACTGCTAATCTCTCTCTAACTCAAAGTCACAGTATTCAATGAGCCCATTCAAACATTTCTTTTGAACTGTCAACAATAACGATAATTAAGGTTTTCCAATTAATGATTGGTCCTTATCCTCATTTTCATTGTTTCCAAGATTAAATACAAGTTGCCAAAGCCGTTTAGCGACAGTTCGATTAATTAATCAGTGTTTAAAGATCCACAGGCTTGTCTTATTGCGACGGTATGCTGTTTCCAATGTTATTGAGTTGCGTAATTAAATTCGCGAACGTGCGACTGTTAACCAGTTTGGTATTTTATCTAGGTTGAAATGAGGCTAATCCTGTGTAAACATTAGATTAGTTTTGATAGAAATACGCACTGGTTTTCTTTACAAATCTAGATAGAAGAAATCCTATAGATACATAGTGCACTGTGTTTCCTAAAAATACTTCATCTTAATAAAGATACTGTTAGGTTCAGTAGTTGTATTACTTGTATTGTTTCGATAGAAATACATACACTTCTGCATTTAAATATCCTTATATTTGACTTATCTTCTTGATTCTAACGACAGTGGCTCTTTAATACAGTCATATGCAAAAAAAATCTTGCTGTCCCGAATAAAATTATCTGACTGTACCTACATTTGCCAAGTAGGTACATGATCCCCGCGGGATGTCGACAGACTCTCACGCTAATGAGATGTTAGTGTATATTGTTATTTTTTCTGGAATATTCTCTCTTCCTTTGTTTTATTCGCATGGTGCTGATATTACAGTCCAATTTGAAATTAATTTGGAGGCAGCTGTTGTGAAGATTTTTGTAATTTGATGAAGATTTTTTGCTAATGTTATTTTGATACGCTTTTTAAGAAAATCCAATTTTTAATATCGACCTCATAAATGTATGATGAATTGTATTGGTTAGCATCAATCGTTGGTAAATTCCACCAAAGGTGCGATATTTCTTACGTGTAATGATACAATGCGTTAACCATTCATCGCTTATTTGGATGTGTTGTATTTAAGCACTGCGTGAGTTTGTTGCCTTCTTTATGTAAACTGTTTAATAATCTACGTATTAATGTTATTTCACACGGTAATTATCAATGGGAAATGAATACGTCCAAATTATGAACATACAAAAGCCGAGCACTTAGATTTTGCATTTCTCTTCGTGCTCTCAAACAACACCCCTTTCATGTTTCATATTAATTCTCTCAACAACGACAAGAAAATGACTGTTCCACAATTAACTCCATACATTACTTCAATTTTATACTAAACCCTGTCTCTTCTTTCCAGAATCTGCGCGTGACCACCATCATTGGCTCCTTCGGGACCTGCCTAGGAGCATGGCTGAAGGTGTTCTCAGTACCCCAGGATATGTTCTGGCTGGGCTTCACCGGCCAGACCGTGGTAGCTGTGTCCCAGGTCTTCATACTCAACGTGCCTCCGAGGCTGGCAGCTGTGTGGTTCGGAGCTGATCAGGTGTCCTCAGCTTGCAGTATTGGCGTGTTTGGAAATCAGGTATGTTTAATCCTACAATATGCTTATGCAAAGAGTTGCGAATGTTAGAGAGTCTGCGTCTACAGTGTTGTTTTCTTGAATGGCTAGTGATTTTTATTCAATACGACAGCCAGCATGGTCATTGTAGTAGTAAGCAGTCTTTAAATCTGATACAGATAGCCTGATTACATTGCAATCTCGATAAATCACTTCGGGATCAAAGTCGATAGAACATACATGAAGAGTATTTGTTTGTAATTTTGATCGTCCCATTTATCACCGTGTTCCAAACAAACAAACCCAAAACATTTAAAATTCCAGTCCCAAAACAATAAATAAATCTAAATTATGACGTGTTACCAAAACTCGCATCTTTTTTACCGCGGGAGTACAAAAAGTCGTTGATTGCCCGTTGAGCATGGAGTTGGTATCGCAAACTTTTGCTCCCCATGTTCAATAGCTGTCATTTCAAGCTGGCACCATAGATTTATTGATAACCCTTATTACGTTAGAAAAAAAATATATAAGTAGACATATCACAGGATAAGGATTTAATTAGGGCGTGGCTGGCTATCTACGTGGTGCTTGGAATAATTGTGGAAATAAGCGTTAATGTGTTGGTAAATGTTTACTTGAACGCACTAATTTTTAGTGTTAAATAGACCATGACCGTTATACAGAAAGCCTACTTTTTATCCGGGTGGTGCAGTATAGATTCTAAAGGACGCTAGGCAAATCGCTAAGTAATGGAAATTAGTTTGCAATAAAATGTTAAACAATGAAGGATATCCATCATAATTCTCAATATGATTCACGCAGACGTTTCATGCAATGACTACAGTAACGTGTCTCTTAATGACGTACCTATTGCCTATTGTTTAGTAAGTTCTACGTCATCATACCTCATAATTACTGTCATTAGTTGCATTACTAACCTGCGTTTGATAACCGCAGAGGAAAACCTTCACTAATATCATTCTTTAGCAATAGGTACTTTCCTTATGTTATCCTTCCTGATGCTATAAATTTTATTTCGTCAGCCTGTTTGTCATTACAATTACAAAATTCTGTTCAATATATTCATTCTTCTACTTCTTTTATCCTATTACTAGATTCCTAGCGGTTAAACCCGCGTCCAGTAAAAAAATCTCCGGGCCCCAAGATAAAATGTTTGTGCTTAAGTATAGCCTTCCTCAATAAAGGGGCTTTTTACAGTGAGGTAATTTTTCAAATCGAACTTTCTAACGAACTTTCTAACTAACGAGTTCCTAAGATTAGCGTGTCCAAGCAAACAACTCTTTCAGCAATACGACATGTTCTACTGCCGAACATACCCATACCCATTTATTAGATTTTTTCACCCTTACGAAACTGAATAAACAGAATCTAATACGCATATCTGATTCGTTTGGTCGGATAGTTCCGTAACTCCGTAATCCTGAACCTTTCCTCGATGGGATTTGAAGGCAAACGCACGCACCCATGATATCCGAGCCAGGGAATAATACTTCATACCAATAGATACGATTGGTCCTCTCAACTATTGGTCCGTGAAATATACGATGAGAGATTTCTGCTAACTTAGTGTAGCTACTCTGGGATAAACGTACCTATAAACTATGTATGTATGTTTGTTTAAATAGTTTGATTGCAGAATGATTTGGTTTTGTTGTATGTTTGTCCATACCTACATATAATTTATTTAAAAAATTTGATATTTCAGTTCCCTAGGATTCTTTGCTGCTAGTACCTATGTATATGTAGATCACGCTATTGTTAGAGGTCGGAAACTGAGTAAGGATGGTAACAATGATGCACTCAGGGATGATAGTCACGAATATGTGAAAACGTGGGTCACCGTAATACTGGATAATACCAATACAAATATACGTTAGGTGCTGCTGTGGTAAGATGGGACAAACAGTCCTTTTCTGAAGAGGTTTTCTACTTGAGATTTCAAGTATTTGAGTACATAAACGCCGGCAATCTATCTTTGAATAAGTATTGTATGATAACGAAGTGAAGGTGAAAATACACTGCAATTAGACAAAGAAGGAAAACAACCGAATTATTTGAATTAAAGCAGGTTTTTAACATCCCAATGAAAATAATGATAAAATTATTAAATTAATTGCTTACCTTGTTTTGTTAAGAAAGACATTTATGAACAGGAAAATTTATATTGAAACAATATCATGAATTAGTAATTTTGCAATTAACATACTTAATGCCTTATTACCAGTAATATTCCAGTATGATCAATAATCGTAGTTGTTGAAACTAGCTGCATAGCTAAGAATACTTGATTTCGCTAAAGTGGTTCAATGTCGGCTAATCATTCGATAATGGACGCAGAAGAGTCCTTTGAGGACAAAGACTTATCTTTTATCTTTCCCTTATAATTATCTCGAGGCTAAATCTAATATTTTTTTGTGAATAAATGTGTGTAAAATTATCAAAGGTGAGTGACTTGCACGATTTATAGCGATAACGAAATTAAGCCTATAATATTTCGGCGTCACCCATCGGTGAAATTGCCGATTTTACAACTGAAACTTCGGTTATCGTTATAGTTAAATGGTGCAACGTAAGAAATTGATTTCATTCATTATTATTAAATCTCTTGAAAAAATAAACTAGACGAGAAAGGGTGACCTGTAAATAAACGCTTATGATGCAAAATTTAATAAGGTCTTTACGATTTTAATCAAGGCGATAAAGATTACGAAGCAGTGCTTATTAGAATTTACATTAGGTACTTACATAAGAATAATTACAATTTCAACGAGGCAACGAATCGTTTTATTTAAGTGCAATATAATGCGTGGTAATTTGATAAAACTCTTATCAGGATACTTAATTTTCTAGGTTTTACACGTGCCAATGTTGAATAGCGGATAAAAGACTTTAGATAATGCTAAGAGATCTCTCATTTTCATATTTATGGCTAATGTAACGCTTTCAGTTGTTACACCGATTACAGTTATAAATAAATAGGTACATACATAAACTGCGGTGCTTGAGTCTCTAACAAATAGATAGCAGCGCGGAGCTTGGTTCTCATCAAATAATTATGCTACTTATTATTTTTTATGCTATTTAAGTACCACTTGAGTACCTAAGGGAGAATCGGCAGTAGTCAAAAATATAGAATTTAATCGTCGCCCAAATCCAGTCCTTGTTTAATATTCAACGACGCCAAAAAAATAAAACGACGATATTTTGAGGACGAAGAAGTTTTAACGAAAGCTTTGAATAAAATTATTACTTGCGCAAGATTTTATTGGATAAATTTCATCGATGAGGAAAATCGTGAAAACAGTGCTTATGCCATGAGAACAGGTTTTTGTGACAAAATTGCATATATTAATGGTAATCTGTTCCAAAGGACTTTTATGATAATTTTATCCTACCTGTATGGCCTTTCAAGATGGTGGAAAGTATTTTATTATTTCCTAATTCGACCACGCTTCGATATGCGTCTATTTAGTGGTGTGACATCATAGCTACCAAGCGCTTGAGCCTATCTTCCTTCCCATAGTCCTAATAAAGAAGACGGAAATCTCAATAGAAATAATACACCACAAGGTCTAAAACCCTGGCCGACCTCCATAAAAAACAAACAATCAAATTATAACCTTAAGTCAAGTGAATAAGTGTGATTCTCATTAAACATGATGGGTACTTTGCGCCTTTGCCTGTCCCGTGCTTGATAAGAGCGAAAAATATTTTACCAGTAAAAGGGACTCCATAGCGGCTTATTATATACTCAATTTGAAATTAAAGAAACGACCCGCGTAATTTATATTGCTCTGTAAAAGAGAACTGCAAAATGTTATGCTTTACGATAAGGAATTTTGAAGATATTTTTTTTACTTTCGTACATTTTAGGGTCCCCTTATCTCATAGGTACTGTCAGAAAATTCAATTCGTGGTTTTAAATTCCATCCTTTTTATTCCAAGAGTCCAAGGTAGGTTTTCAGCAATTCGTATTTCCAAGATTTGCTTAAGCATTTGGAATCAACTTAGGTAAAGTAGGTAGTCCGGTCTACATAAAGTACTTATGCACATTGTTACGTATATAGGTGGTACAGATGTTTGATTTGTCGGATCACTGTTTGTAAGATTATGCTGACTAAGTATGTATGAACTGCAACGTTGACCTCCTAATTTGCATAAGGACCGGCAATACACGGACCGCTTGAAGCAGTCAGGGGCGACAGCTCCAAGCTGTCGACTGCACAGTGAACTGCAGAGTTCTATGGACGCACATACACGAACCGCTTGAGCAGTTGCAACTGATTCGGGCGGTTGCAGCTTGAAGCTGTCGCCCCTGACTGCTTCAAGCGGTCCGTGTATTGCCGGCCAAGTTTTGCCTTAAACAGTATCTATGCTAATAGCCTTATGTCTAAATAAAGCATATCGCAATAATACAGAAATGGCTTTTCTTACATAAATTAAATTAGCATAACGGCAAGGCAATTGAAAAAACGCATCAACATCACAACCTTAACATTTTAATTTTCAGTCGAAATTCACACAGTTGCTATTTCACGGATTATATATCAATTATTGGTACCTAGTTATTATTTTGATCACGTAATGTGACAAATTTTTAACTGGATATGAGTTGTGGACTTGTGTATAAATGCATTTGCCAGTGTGCTTCAATATTGCTGAGACTATACGTATTCATGATGAAAAAAAACAATCAACAAATTCCAACCACACATAATGTCTTGTTATGATTCTGGCACCTGTATCAAAATTCACGACATATCCAATTTCTATAATGGAATAATCTTCACGCCATTTTCGAACAAATTGGCTCCTACGTCAGCCTTTTCGTCATTGAGGTTGAAAACCCAACGTCTTGGCTTGTTTTCGTAAATATTTTCCTCCTACGAGCCGTGACCCTCTTACCAAAACTTGTTGTACCTCTTTTGCGGTTTTCGAAATATGCAAGACCCGTTTTGGGAAGTTGCATCCTTTTGATTTATTTAAATACAGTTTTGGATAAGACTGATATTGCAAGCGAGCATATACAGTCATTAACACTCCCTCGAAAGACCTAATATGGATGAAATGTGTAGGCATAGTAGATCTGTAGATCTCTGTGTATGCACGATAGGGCACTCTGCGAGTAAAGTGGCAATTAGAAAGAGCTAGAATTGGATCCCGCTATCTATAGGGTTCAAAGTTACGCTGAAAGACTGACACTTTTAAAAACTCATTCACAGCTATGCTTCAATCGTTCTTATCAAATAAGGTGATGGAGTAAAAGCCAATCAACTGACAGTCTTAAGCAAGACGACTGAATTCGTCTCACATACCTACCCACGAAACTATCCAACGACAGTCCTCTCCCTACTTCTATTTCGAGCCAATTGTCTAAGTCACCACAAATAAGCCTAACTGTACATTTCCATCTTCCTCCCTCTCAGTCTCAGGACTACATCGAGCATCGACATTGAATAAATCAGAGCACCTATACAATGCACTTAGCTACCCACTTGACACGTCAGCTGTTTGATGAATCCGTACATCTGTATCAGTGATAACCTTCCTGACAGTCCACGTGACCCACTGGTGTTCCACTACTAGTGATTGCGCTCGGAAGCGATCATCCAATTTGCCCATGAGGGGGCGCGATTTGTATCATTGATCAAATTGAATGTAACTGCAGTTGTGTGTTAGGTGTTTCTGTTATGTAATGCGGGTTTTATTTGTTTGATTCATTGGGCTGTTGCTGGAAGTGGATGACTGAGGCTATTTGGTCTAAAGGCTTATCAAATTGGTCAATTTTGAGCAAAAATTCATTAAATGGATTATAGATAAAATTAAGTCAACCTGCCAGACCTGTTTGTAAGTCAACCCCTTGCACTGACGTTTCACCAATCCCATATTTCTGGCGAAAGGAACTAAACGCAAACATAGTCGCAACAGTTATACCAAAACCATTTCGACTTTTCCCATTTCCAATACTAGCAATTTTAAGGATACACACAAAAGTGCTATACAACTTTCATTCTGCACGGTTTGGTAAAGGCTTTGCGTTACCGAATCCGTTTGGAATAGTATTCAAAAGCGATTTGAATGCCTCTGATTCTTTTGGCAGATTTTTTTCATCATCATCATCATCATCATCTCAGCCATAGGACGTCCACTGCTGAACATAGGCTTCCCCCTTAGATCTCCACAGATGCCTGTTGGAGGCGACCTGCATCCAGCGTCTTCCGGCGACCTTTATAAGGTCGTCTGTCCACCTTGTTGGTGGACGTCCTACGCTGCGCTTTTTTAAAACGAAGCAAAATAAATAAAATGTGTTGTATCATTTCTGACAAGACCTGTACGAATTCAAAATATGGCTTATCTACACGAAACAGGCAGACGAAGACAATCATTTTAACAGAAAACAAATCTGGTAGATTCTGCAACGTCGACCACTGAAATGTGAAACAGCTTTTGGTATTCAACGAGGCAAATTGTCCTTATCCAGCTGTCGCGTCGCTTAAGGTGTCAAATCTTCGTCAGTTGGCGAATCCCTTTCAAAAGGTAATTTGTGCAGGAATTCGTTTGTAACAATTTTAACTTCCGTAGAACCCTCAAAATGGATTCGTGCTCTTTGAAAGGATGTTTAAATAAAGTTGAAGCAACTTAAATTACTTATAGCACCACACCTAAATAATAAAGCTGTAGGCTAGAGTGACGGTCAAGGCGAATGTCCTGAAGACCCATTTACCTTCATTTATCAAAAATGCTAAATACATCGCATTGTTCACAAAAATTCAAACCATCCGTGAAGTTCGTGAAATATTAACAACAGCACATATGAAATAAAAAAGCACCTAAATGGTCCCACAGTTGTTAGTAATGTCAGGCTGTCAGCCGGGATGGCCGACAAACTGACGCTTTATTGAACGAGACATTTTATCGCACGCGACACCCAATGAATGAGGGAGTTTATGTTGCAATGTTTATGTGTTTGTCTGTAAATATCCAGAATAGGAGATAAACTGCAAATAGATTTTTAATCAACAACTGGAAAAACATGCAAACATTAGATAACTTACTCGCATTCTCCATCTTTTCATCACATCTCCATTGTTTTACTTATAAGAAGCTTACCTACATTACTGAGTTCAATGTTTGAGACCCACTCCTATTTTAAAGTCCAATGAACCAGGAAAAAATTGCCATCGAATCTAGAGAATTTTTTCCAATATCTCGTCGTGCACAAACCGTGAAAAAGGCTCATAAATCACGCAAAATACTCTTTGTCCAGGTACACTGCATGCTATGATTAACGGCCCACAAGCTACTGACGATATTAAAAATTCTTTGCCATTATAATCGTCCAGGATTTCGAAGACAAACTTGATTTATTTCCGTATTTTAAATGAATCCCTCATTTGATTGATACACATTGGTAAAATAAGTGATATCTATCTGAACATGTTCATGTATCACTTATCGTTGCCTTCAGCAATAGGTACTTACATCAAGATTGATTAGCGGATTTTGGGCATTGTATGGCAAATGTGGCCACAGATCTAGGGGATTTCAAAAATAATTGCTAATGTTGTTGGTAAAAAATATTCAGCTAATATAAAATATGATACATACCTATTTCCTTTAGTCTAATTCCCTTTGCGATTAATAGAAATAAAATGATGTTATCTTATGTGATAAAAATAATACGTAATCATCATGATACTAAATCATGCAAATATTTACGTAGAAAAATGGGTTAATTTGAAAAGATTTAAAGACAGATTTTCGCGATAACCACGACGATTTAGTCGTAAAAACATAAACAAGACCTTGAGAGAGTGATTACCTAATTACAATAAAATTGTATAATACCTACAGTGCAAGTACGGTTAAATCCAGTAATGATATCGCGTGACAGTTTAGTGGTAAAATACAAGATTATACCGTGATTCTTTTGTTTGTTTGTGACGTTCAGTAACGTTGTTTATGTAACTCATTGTTGATCATATCATCATTGGATGAAAATAATTTTGAAAAAAAAGTGATTTGATTATAAAGATGAATATGAAATTGAGTGGTGTGAAAGACGATATGGCTGCAAAGAGTGATATTTGTGATATTAATAATTCAGAAAACATTTATAGCTTTATTCAGGCGTAGACAATATTCAGCTATTTCTGAACAATAAATTCTACTTAGGAATTTCATAATCGAAACGTACGTCCTGCTGTTAGGAGAAGTAGGTAATTACTTTGGTACCTATTAATAATTTTCGCTCTCATATTCAGGAAAGTTACGTCTGCGTATTTTACGTGTTCGTTTTCATTCATAAATCAAATATCTATTTTAGCTTCACCAGCGAAACAGTTTCTTTGATTAAATATTTATGGATGCCTAGGTATAAACCCAGCACCTATGTATCTGTTACTAGCTCCATAGTACGTGTTATATCTTCCCACACATACATAGGATACGTATCGTGGTAAGCGGATTAGTTCTCGTCAGTTCCAGGGAATATTTTTTTAATTACTGAGGATCAGCTCGCAAACATTTTTCAGTATTTCACTGACCACAGAATAATCCTACCTATTTCGTGGAAAAATCTACTCGTTTATTTACGTGGCCGGTTGCTGTGAATACAACATTTTTTGTATTTGTTTCATAATTGAAAAAGGCTCGGAAGATAATGAATTGAACATGAAAATGTTAAAGGATATACTGGAATTTAACTAGAAGTTTCACTCCTTACGCATAAGACAGAATAGTAACCTCCCAGCTACTAGATATTTTAAGAAGGTTGACGAACACAAGTTATAGGTACAACTAAGACAAAATTAAATATATTAATTTACTATCACTTAATTCCTATGTATGTCTTCCACAGCTAGGCGTTGCTGTCGGGTTCGTGCTGCCTCCGATGCTGGTCCGTGCATCTGGCACCATTCCTGAGATAGCGGCTGATCTACGGCTCATGTTCTACCTCATCGCTGGCTTCACTAGCGTGCTGTTTGTCTTCATACTGCTTTGTAAGTATCCGTGGTTGGGTGAATATATGTAAAAAGCAATTAATTGGCTTCAGTGGCAGTTAAGTAGTAAATTTTAATTTAATCCTGAATTATCTTATCGATGTTAACCAAATCAGTCACGTCCAATGCAGACGGATTTATGATTCTTTAGCTTGGCTATTAATTCGCAAAGATTGCCTGACCTTACCCTGTGTTTTAAAGGAAACCTATGTAAAGCAATCCAAAGTCGACACAGCGTGTGCTTTGGAGAGCATGTAACTTACTGTCCGGAGCCTGATCTCTGTCCGTGTCTTCTTTGCAGCTCAAAAAGTCAAAACTAATTATATTACTTAGCTCTATAGTCAACACTTAAAACCAAGACGTTGTAACTCATAAAACTACAGAAGCTCACTACCATTTATCTTTTCATCTCTCAATATTCAAACTCCGCATTAACATCAAAGTGTCTAAAGTTCTTAACTCTAACTAAGTGATCCCATTTAAAGTTGGTTATAACTCATAAACGGTGACAGTTTGCAGTGTGTACGGGTTACTCGGTATAACGGTAACTGAACCAATTTCCTCAGCTAACTTCTACAGCTGACACCGGATAACTTCTGAACTGATGCACTGCTGCTTATGCGTGTAATTCCCCTAACTACGATGACTTTGTAACTTTTAATTAAAAGGTTTGTTTGTACAAAGAAGACTTAAGTAGATTTCGCTATAAGGAAAACGAAATCAAAAGCCCCCATCGTTGAAGAAGTGATTGAGGAAAACCATATGAGAGTATTGGGGTGCCTTAGTTTTGTGAATTTGCAGGTTTTCCCTTTGATAACACTTTAGGTATTTAATTGTAAGGATGATTTGATTTAAATCCCAATTTAAAACAGACTGATTGACAAGACAACGAACATTCTTTGAGTTCGTTTGCAATGGATACCACAAAGCCTATATATGCATGCATTGTATCAGTCATGAACAAAAACAAAAAAAGCTTCAGGAATGCTACAATCCGTAAGATATTTTTTATAACGATTATTTTTATTTACAATCCACTATATTTTTTTATTTACATTCCAGTCTTCAAAGCCGCGCCCCCGTCACCGCCCTCAGCCGCAGCCGACCTCGGCAACAGCCTGGACTCGAACTTCCTCCTGTCTCTGAAGAAGCTCATCACCAACCGCAACTATGTGCTGCTCCTCATCTCGTACGGACTCAACGTGGGGACCTTCTACGCCATCTCTACCCTGCTCAACCAAGTCATTCTTACTTATTATCCGGTAAGATCTGGACTTATTTATATGTCCCTGGTAATTAACTGCTCTCTGCGAGAAAAACAGTTGAAAATAGGATGTATAAAAACACAAGTAGGATGGATGCTGCTGAATTCCCCCGATATTTTAAATTAGAATAGGTCGTGTGATGTGGTTTGTTCGGCAAACTTTTCACACCAATCATAACTTTTACGGTATTACCCAATTTCACAAAAACTCGCTAAATTATTCTATCACACGAATCCCTTGGGTGGCAGTGCCCATATTGTAATCTGGCTTTACTTTCACTCAATATTAACATGGAATATTTATCTCACATCGTTATTAAACATCGACTAATGCCGTAAGCACCAGAACCTGAATAAATTCGTTTATTTTCTCTACACAGCTGGTGCCTTAAAAATGCCTACTTAAAATTAAACAATCTGTCGTATCCTAGATTCCACCTGTGTGAGAGACTGGTGTCTGATGTAGGTATTTCAATGAAAACCTGTGTCACAGAATGTGTTTAAAAAGCAGAAGCAGCATCAGACTCCTTTTCTATTTTCGCCTCATAATACTTTACTTCTCTCCCCTACATTCCAGGGTGCCAACATAGACGCTGGTCGCATCGGCCTGGTGATCGTAGTGGCGGGCATGGCAGGCTCCGTGGTCTGCGGCCTCATCCTCGACAAGACGCATCGCTTCAAGGAGACCACGCTCTCGGTGTATGCTGCTTCGGTTGTGGGCATGCTCATCTTTACCTTCACTTTGGATTGCGGCTATATCTCTGTCGTGTATTTGAGCAGTATTTTACTTGGGTAAGTTCATAATTAAAATTAAGTGTGGTTTTGAGACATGTATGATACATGTTGGCAACGCAGATTTTAGCAACTTTACGTAGAGGTTCAGTTTAATTTAGAATATTCTTGGCTACAAAGGACATTAGTTTCTCTTTTGAATAATAACGATGGAAGTTAAATGCATCAATCTCTTATTTACAGGTTCTTCATGACCGGCTACTTGCCCGTCGGATTCGAGTTTGCTTCAGAAGTCACGTATCCTGAACCAGAGGGCACCACATCAGGAATCTTGAATGCTGTAGTCCAGGTAAGAGAAGAACACCATATTCACGATGATATAAAATGTCGACCTCAATATAGTACATGTAGTAGGGAAAGGGGACACCATAGTGAGTTTTGGAACTGCTTTTCATTGAAACATTGTCTGTTCTTCCAGATATTCGGCATAGTAACGACCCTCTTGTACGAGTGGATGCTGGGCACGGTAGGAGATCGCTGGTCAAACCTGACCCTATGTGGGTTGCTGGCATTCGGCACGGCCATCACGGCCGCCATTCGCTCCGACCTGCGCCGACAAGCTGCGCAGAACAACGCCAAGGAGTAGACTATAACGCCACATGTTCTGTTCTAAAAGTATTTTTAAATCAATGCAATTGTAAGAAGGTTTTATTATGTAGAAGAGTATGACATTACGGGCTAACAAATTTTAAATGATAAAAATTCTCCCAGTTTCTTTTCTCTGTGGTCGATGTTGAATTTTTCGTTGTGCAATCTGTAGGTGTAAGTACCATCTGTGACTACAGTTTAGGAGAAGCAGACGTTGATATCTAATTAACATTGATTATATAGAGATATTAAAACATTGCCCTAGGCGATAATATTTTCTGGACTAACTTTGAGGCACACATTTGTCTCGAATTCATAAAACCATTGAATGTGAAAGTGTGCCTCAACTTGAGGCTAAGTTCAATGCCTCGTGAACTTCTTCATTACCCGAGGACAAAACGATGTAGGTTCTAGATTTTAATGTAGAGCTAGAAACTTTGAAATCACGACAATAATTGTGTGACTGTAACTATATACGGTAGTTTTTGCCACAAACTAGAATAAAATGGAGATGTATTCACTTATCTATGGATGTTGTAGTTTGATGGAGTATTTATGAAAAATAAAATTTTTGATGGAAATTATCGACAAATATTTTAAATACATGATGTTATTGTCGTAGCTGATTGATACCTATTTGAATTAACTAGAAGAGTCTTTGATATTAGAAGACTTATATTTTGTAAAATAAATAACGGAAGCGACTTTCTTGTGGAATTAGTAAGTGTGGTATTATAGTGGATATTAATGAGTTCAGGATTTATCTCATCTTATTGGTGTTAGGAAAAACATATTTGGAATTATATACTTGCAAACGGTAATATAAATAAGCTATAATAATATAGAAGTTAATAGCTCTAGGTTCTCAAAAATTAGTACCTAGATATTTGTTACAGTTGAAAAAATTTACGTGAATAAGTTAACTACTTATGATTTTTCGAAATTAATGAAATGAAACTTATTTAGATCTTCAAATGATATTTCACCTCTAAGGTTCAATGCGCCTAAACAACAGACAATTCTTATAGGATAGCATTCTCATTTCGATCAAAGTGAGTTTATGCCCAAAGAAATATTTAAAAACTTTCGGCCTAAAAGGTCAGATAATAAATCTTTAATGCATTTAGAACTGTAGGTTATTATAACTATTATAAATAAATATTTTTAATTAGTATACGTATTTATATTAGCAGAGTTCTTGGCAGTTACGACAAGCAGAGCTTGATACCTCGAGGCACTGTCTGTAGATATTATTTTATAATTTATTTGTGATTTTGAATCCTATTGATATTGTGATCTATAAAGGTTTTATTTACTGCTTAGGTACCTATACTGTGTAATCTCTTCGTGTTAAAATTAAAATTAGTAATTGTATAGACGAAAATGTGGTTTTGAAAATGCAAGTAAACTCGTGAAATTGTGCTGATGAAGTTGGTATCTAATAAACGGAAAATACATACTTACCTAATATTTTAAGGTGCCAAAATACTTCAGTAGAAAGTGTAGGTACTTGGGTATGTACAATGTGATAGAGGGCAATCCTACACGTTAATAAAATTTATGCCTCGCCACGACCTGAGGCATGTTGTACCTAAAGCTGCCTCAGTTGAGAATCACCCTTCAACTTTATACGAGTTTACTTGCATTGTACTTCTAAAATAAGAATGTGTATGTTTGCGTGCCAATACATGTAGGTAATTGTAGGTACGTGATATCAATGTGATTATGTTGTGAGTTACCCAGTATTAATTAATTTAATTAATTGTGTAATTATTGTAAAAGATCCTTTTATACCTATGAATTATTTTAGACTTTAAGATGTGCTACGTTTATTTATAGATCCTAGTAGATAAAGTTACCTATCCTGTGTGGTTATTACTTTAGTTAAAAGCTATTTAAAGTGATACGCGAAGCTTCTAAGTATGGTGGGTTGTCGTGTCAGTTATTAATAAAAAACATGCGATAGGCTTAGGTAAAGCTAAATGCTTACGTACCTACGCTTTGAAACACTTTAGAGAACAAAGTGCAAATTTGTTTCGTTTGTCTATGCTTTTGTTGAGGAGTTGATGTTTATTTTGCGTATTAATGAGGTATAGAAAGCTCTTCAATAAAACTTAAGGTTCCTATAAAACTTGTTTCTACCAAAAATGTTCAGTTTATTTTTTTGTCTAGGTACTTTCCAAGCTACAGCCCTTTTTAAATATTCAACCACTTCCACTACTTCTTACCTTATCAAATTATAGGTGAAACATAGTTGTACGTGAAACTGATCATTTCTTTGATCTGAGACCTATCTATTAAAGTGACAACAATTAGGTACAAAGTTTAAAAACTTTGGGATCTTTCTAATTGGACCGTCCGTTACCTACCTAGGTACCACGCCGCACGTCCAGTTTGAAAGAACCCTTTTAAAGACATGCAACGTAATTTAACCGAATGTTTGTAAGGCTAATAAAAATATTTTTGGAAAAGATAGGTAGGTAGTCAGTCACTATGCTTCTTATGCTTCAAGTTTCACTGTCATTCCAATAGATTTAGTTAAGTTTTACTTTTTAAATAGATACCTAATCAATGTGTTAAAATGTTAAATAATTGTTTAATAAAATCTGTTGATGGATCATTTATTTTATTTATGCTTATTGCTTAGTTATCCAACCTCTATTGTCACAATGAGGGAACTGAAGAAAAAAAAAGAACTTTTTTATTTGAATTGCGCGGACTAGACTAGCTGCACTACAGGGCGCATTTTGATTTCGCTTTATATAGCAGCAGGATTTCGTCATTGGTTTTAATAATTTCTCACCACATTTTTGGAACACTAAAGAATGGCTAAACCAAAAAATAACCAGGTTCCAACACTTTTGGATGAAGTTGGTACGTATTTACCTACGTATTATCAAGCATTAGCAGTAGACCTCAAAGTTTCAGCGAGTTTTAAAAATCTAAAGGAACCTATTTTACGCCATTGGGACATATGCAAATAGCTATACAGTTAAAAAAAGAAATAAAACAAATATTTGACTACTCAGAACAATAGCTTTGAGTTTGACTATTTTGTGAGACAAACAAATTGGCTTTATCATTTTCAAATATTTCGGTAGATGGCGTGTCAGAACTGCCAAACAAAAGAGAACTGTATTGTTCACTCTTAGAGGTCTATTTCAGAAAAAAATGTTGAATAACATGACAGTTGCTATGTTGTTGACACCTTCTTGCGAGTTGCTATGGCGGTCTTTTCATTTTACTGTCGAAAGAATTTTACACCGATGTAAAATTACAATAAAACATCCATGCTAATATCGGGCTAAAATTATGTGGCGTAAATATATTTTGTGTGACGATGCAACAAACGTGGGTGGACATCACAATATACCTGAGATGTTCGGTTAAACAAGTTCAAATATAGGCAAAATTATTATTGTGTTTTGTTTGTAATTTTGTAAAGTGCAAGTTATCAGTATGAGTTGTTATAGTAAGGAAAAAATGGATAGAAATGACCAGAATAATCTATGCAAGAGTCACTCAGTTAGGTCGGACCGAGGTAAGAAACAGTCAAGAACCCCAAATAACATTTTCTTCAGGAAACTAAGTGGTTGCTGACGTAAATATTTGCGGTTACCTGGCCGCTACCTGTGGCATTCACTCGCTGCACTCGACCGCATTATGATAAAGTTTCAAACTTATAATACTGCTCTGCAGCATAGGATAGTAACACCCTTAGACAACCCACTGACCTAAAGTTTGTCATTCTTCACCTGAAGTCTATTCCAAGATTCCAAGAAAGAACTTTGTTGCCTAGTTCTTTTTTGAAATAATTCACTTATGACTGAATAAAGATTAGATTTTTATTTTAAGAATCATGTACCACATTATATTATTATTCAGTTATTTTATTTAATGGAAACTTGACCTGACCTCACCATCTCTACGGACCTCGTACTCTATCATGAATTCTACCTTTACCAGTCTGAAGTAACTTTCTAATAAGATTCATAACAGACAACAGGATAAGCCACAGCTTATACCTATATTTTTTTTTAAATAAACTAAAAACTATATTCGCAGAACTATACAGAATTTGTCCATCAAAATTAAGTAAGCGGGAACTGGAAGATTTGTATTTCTCTCTCCTGGAGAACAACATTGAGCTGAAGCGGACGATCAATGGGCAGCAGGACAAGATCCGGGGGCTGTCTACGAAGGTCCAGCGTATGAACGCCACTCAGAAGAACTTGCAGAATAAAGAGGTCAAGGACTGCTGTATTGGCACCAAGGCTATTATCAACGAGCAGAAGGAGTCGTTAGTATACTTTTTTGGTAGTAAATAAAAATGTATTTAAGAGTTATTAGATTCAGATTGGTAAATTGATATTTACTTTCAGAATGCAGTATAAAAATTATGATAATATGTTTGGGATTATACCTATGTGGGGAAAGAATTTATTAGAATAGATTAGGATTTAAATAAATTTTTTTTTAGCATAGTAAATACTTCCATACAACTTATTATATTCGGTGTGTTCTATTATTTTGACTGTTAGATAAAAAGTATACAGATTTAAAATATATTTGCAAGTGAATAAGTAAAGAACATACAGTTATTATTCTATTTTTAAAATTACATATTATATGCCTTTTATTTTTCCATAGGATTATGTGAGTGGTGTTAACTGCATATTTTGTCTATGTTTACTTATGGCATTCAATTGCTTTTAAATTGAAAAATACATACAGCAATGTTTTCTTGATCACACTGAAGCACAAAGTTGCTATTACTTTTCTTGAAGGTGTTTATCATTTATTGTTTTTACAACAACTTTTGAACAAATAAATTATGTACAACTATGTTAGCATGTTTAAACCTTTTGAGAATTAAGTCGCATTAAATGAGGTAAACTACCAGCATGACTTTAATTATCCTTACAAATGCACAAGTCGCGAAAGTTTTATAAATTTTCCAGTATAACGGAACTGAAACGCGCCAACCAGCGCATGGCAGATCGCATACAGATGCTGAACATGCGGCTATGCTCGGCGAAGCAGTTCTTCAAGAAGCCCGCTCAACCTTCCACGTCGCGATGTCTGCGCTGCGCAGCCAACGGTGGCACTTGTACGCCCAAGAAGTAAGCACTCATTTTGTATAAGTAACTTTAGAATTTTAATCCCTATTTTTATTTTTTTCCAAATCTTATCAAATAACTTTGTTGTTCTGGAATTGTTTAGTACTTGGAAAACTACTTTAGGTATTTGTCGACAACTGAACAATCGATATTGAACTCTATTGTTATGGTCATATGACAGAAAGCAGATGTTCCTTTTGTAGTAGCTGCTTTTTCGATAGGGTAGGAAGACATTTTGTTTTGAGTATTTTGGGTTAGTAACAATGACTTTAAAGACTTAATGATACTAAAGAGTTTAAAAATGTGTTTGCAGACACAATTGTCTGGATAAAGCAAATGAGCCGGCAGTACTCAAGGTATCAACATCCACTCAGGTTGATGAAAGGTTTGTTTTAGCTATTATCTAAGTTTACATAAGCTTTTAATATTAATTTACTAATAAATTAATGTAATAAACTTCTAGATCCATAACCATGAAAGCTGCTCAAACTGAAACTAGTGAAGATGATATTAAGTAAGCTGTGCTTACTCAGTATTTGTATAAAATAGTAGTTTAGTTTTTAAGTTATATTAAGTGTTAAGTTATGATATAAAATATTTTGACAAATATTTCAGAGAACCATCAGGCCAAACATGTGACGAAAACAAATGTAGATCTCTCATGGAAGAGTTAAAACTGAAAATCGTCCATTTGCAAGATGTGAGGATGAATATTTTTCAATATCTTTCAGAATACATGACATTTTAATCATATTTTTTTTGGATGTTCTGTTTCCAGGAGCTCTTCACAGTGCACGAGGAGTACGCATCCCGCATCACTCGACTGGAGGGCGAAGTGTGTGACGTTAGACGAGAGAACACCCGCGTGACTGCACAGCGCAAGGCCAGCGAGCACGAGCTGCACAACCTGCTCCAGCGGAACACTGAGATACTGGCCACGTGTCGGAACACTCACTCCAGATGTGGTGAGTACACGTCACTGCACAGCGCAAGGCCAGCGAGCACGAGCTGCACAACCTGCTCCAGCGGAACACTGAGATACTGGCCACGTGTCGGAACACTCACTCCAGATGTGGTGAGTACACGTCACTGCACAGCGCAAGGCCAGCGAGCACGAGCTGCACAACCTGCTCCAGCGGAACACTGAGATACTGGCCACGTGTCGGAACACTCACTCCAGATGTGGTGAGTACACGTCACTGCACAGCGCAAGGCCAGCGAGCACGAGCTGCACAACCTGCTCCAGCGGAACACTGAGATACTGGCCACGTGTCGGAACACTCACTCCAGATGTGGTGAGTACACGTCACTGCACAGCGCAAGGCCAGCGAGCACGAGCTGCACAACCTGCTCCAGCGGAACACTGAGATACTGGCCACGTGTCGGAACACTCACTCCAGATGTGGTGAGTACACGTCACTGCACAGCGCAAGGCCAGCGAGCACGAGCTGCACAACCTGCTCCAGCGGAACACTGAGATACTGGCCACGTGTCGGAACACTCACTCCAGATGTGGTGAGTACACGTCACTGCACAGCGCAAGGCCAGCGAGCACGAGCTGCACAACCTGCTCCAGCGGAACACTGAGATACTGGCCACGTGTCGGAACACTCACTCCAGATGTGGTGAGTACACGTCACTGCACAGCGCAAGGCCAGCGAGCACGAGCTGCACAACCTGCTCCAGCGGAACACTGAGATACTGGCCACGTGTCGGAACACTCACTCCAGATGTGGTGAGTACACGTCACTGCACAGCGCAAGGCCAGCGAGCACGAGCTGCACAACCTGCTCCAGCGGAACACTGAGATACTGGCCACGTGTCGGAACACTCACTCCAGATGTGGTGAGTACACGTCACTGCACAGCGCAAGGCCAGCGAGCACGAGCTGCACAACCTGCTCCAGCGGAACACTGAGATACTGGCCACGTGTCGGAACACTCACTCCAGATGTGGTGAGTACGTCACTGCACAGCGCAAGGCCAGCGAGCACGAGCTGCACAACCTGCTCCAGCGGAACACTGAGATACTGGCCACGTGTCGGAACACTCACTCCAGATGTGGTGAGTACACGTCACTGCACAGCGCAAGGCCAGCGAGCACGAGCTGCACAACCTGCTCCAGCGGAACACTGAGATACTGGCCACGTGTCGGAACACTCACTCCAGATGTGGTGAGTACACGTCACTGCACAGCGCAAGGCCAGCGAGCACGAGCTGCACAACCTGCTCCAGCGGAACACTGAGATACTGGCCACGTGTCGGAACACTCACTCCAGATGTGGTGAGTACACGTCACTGCACAGCGCAAGGCCAGCGAGCACGAGCTGCACAACCTGCTCCAGCGGAACACTGAGATACTGGCCACGTGTCGGAACACTCACTCCAGATGTGGTGAGTACACGTCACTGCACAGCGCAAGGCCAGCGAGCACGAGCTGCACAACCTGCTCCAGCGGAACACTGAGATACTGGCCACGTGTCGGAACACTCACTCCAGATGTGGTGAGTACACGTCACTGCACAGCGCAAGGCCAGCGAGCACGAGCTGCACAACCTGCTCCAGCGGAACACTGAGATACTGGCCACGTGTCGGAACACTCACTCCAGATGTGGTGAGTACACGTCACTGCACAGCGCAAGGCCAGCGAGCACGAGCTGCACAACCTGCTCCAGCGGAACACTGAGATACTGGCCACGTGTCGGAACACTCACTCCAGATGTGGTGAGTACACGTCACTGCACAGCGCAAGGCCAGCGAGCACGAGCTGCACAACCTGCTCCAGCGGAACACTGAGATACTGGCCACGTGTCGGAACACTCACTCCAGATGTGGTGAGTACACGTCACTGCACAGCGCAAGGCCAGCGAGCACGAGCTGCACAACCTGCTCCAGCGGAACACTGAGATACTGGCCACGTGTCGGAACACTCACTCCAGATGTGGTGAGTACACGTCACTGCACAGCGCAAGGCCAGCGAGCACGAGCTGCACAACCTGCTCCAGCGGAACACTGAGATACTGGCCACGTGTCGGAACACTCACTCAGATGTGGTGAGTACACGTCACTGCACAGCGCAAGGCCAGCGAGCACGAGCTGCACAACCTGCTCCAGCGGAACACTGAGATACTGGCCACGTGTCGGAACACTCACTCCAGATGTGGTGAGTACACGTCACTGCACAGCGCAAGGCCAGCGAGCACGAGCTGCACAACCTGCTCCAGCGGAACACTGAGATACTGGCCACGTGTCGGAACACTCACTCCAGATGTGGTGAGTACACGTCACTGCACAGCGCAAGGCCAGCGAGCACGAGCTGCACAACCTGCTCCAGCGGAACACTGAGATACTGGCCACGTGTCGGAACACTCACTCCAGATGTGGTGAGTACACGTCACTGCACAGCGCAAGGCCAGCGAGCACGAGCTGCACAACCTGCTCCAGCGGAACACTGAGATACTGGCCACGTGTCGGAACACTCACTCCAGATGTGGTGAGTACACGTCACTGCACAGCGCAAGGCCAGCGAGCACGAGCTGCACAACCTGCTCCAGCGGAACACTGAGATACTGGCCACGTGTCGGAACACTCACTCCAGATGTGGTGAGTACACGTCACTGCACAGCGCAAGGCCAGCGAGCACGAGCTGCACAACCTGCTCCAGCGGAACACTGAGATACTGGCCACGTGTCGGAACACTCACTCCAGATGTGGTGAGTACACGTCACTGCACAGCGCAAGGCCAGCGAGCACGAGCTGCACAACCTGCTCCAGCGGAACACTGAGATACTGGCCACGTGTCGGAACACTCACTCCAGATGTGGTGAGTACACGTCACTGCACAGCGCAAGGCCAGCGAGCACGAGCTGCACAACCTGCTCCAGCGGAACACTGAGATACTGGCCACGTGTCGGAACACTCACTCCAGATGTGGTGAGTACACGTCACTGCACAGCGCAAGGCCAGCGAGCACGAGCTGCACAACCTGCTCCAGCGGAACACTGAGATACTGGCCACGTGTCGGAACACTCACTCCAGATGTGGTGAGTACACGTCACTGCACAGCGCAAGGCCAGCGAGCACGAGCTGCACAACCTGCTCCAGCGGAACACTGAGATACTGGCCACGTGTCGGAACACTCACTCCAGATGTGGTGAGTACACGTCACTGCACAGCGCAAGGCCAGCGAGCACGAGCTGCACAACCTGCTCCAGCGGAACACTGAGATACTGGCCACGTGTCGGAACACTCACTCCAGATGTGGTGAGTATTTATATTTACCTAGGGGAAATAAACATGTGCCGTAGCAAAAAATGGTGTGAACCTCGGTTATGCTGTCATATTCTCCCCATCGCTCCTCTAAATGGAGTAACCCCACAAACCGAACTACACCTGCATCAACTGATCTCGGATCGGAAGTGTCAGTGGCATTTCAAGCAGAGAGTCAGGGAGTACGAGAATACCCAAGTACTTAATGTGCCGTAAGCAAAAATTACTCATTCCTATGCCTTGACGTCTCTTCTCCCCTTACCTCCCCCTTCATTTATTAACTCCGATGATTTTTTATGATAAAGAAAACTTGTATCTTTTTTCCAGCCGAACTGGCCGCTCAACTCTCAATAGAGAGGAGGAAAGTAGCTGAGCTGGAGACGCAGCTGAAGGCCTCCAACATGTCGGACAAAGTGAACAAGACCATCGAGGACCATTTGACTACTAGAAACGTGAGTTATGTACTTTTTAATGTAGGCACAATCATAGGAAGTGCTTTATGGAGATTCGAGGGAAATTAATCAGGACTCTGTGGCGTTGACTTATGTAATATAGGTACTCCATACTGGTAAGACTGAGGTGGGTGTTTTGGGGACTGTCTTTTCGAAAAGTGCTGATTGATCGACGGAGCGCTTGTCGTCCTTCGAACTTCCTACGAACAGGTCACGTGACCGAAAGACCCCACCTCGTCGGTTGACCGAAAAAACGATTTTTTTCCCCATCACAAAAAGTGCACAAAACCGCTAAATAGTTTTCACATGCAAAAATAACAATACACTGATGTCTCATCACAGGACACAAATGGTCTGTCAACTAATGTTCCTCTAGAAGAACCCGGAGACTTTGTACCGAAATGCAGTTGTCCACGAGCTCACAAAGATAAGGCGGCGGCTAAAGTATGATCTCTTTACTGTAGTTAGTCTTTAGCGTTGTGATATTGATAGGTAGATGAGCTTTTCAGTTTTTTGTATGTAAATCGACATTGGGGTATGTTCAAAATTGTAGTGAGGTTGAATTTTAGCTATATAATACCTACATAGTAGAGAATAGACAATACATAGGTAGTTCGGAGACAGAGGGTTATCTTAAAAATTGCGTCTGGCAACTGGTAACTGGTTTAAAGGCACACGAATGCTCTTAATTTACTATGTAGACCACTTAACAAAGTGCAGACCACACCCAATTACAATATAAAACTTGCAGAACGCGAAATGTATTGAATGCGGGTGTCCCCCTTACGCGGGGGACTCGGAGGACTCGGACAAGGTCGGCTCCACCAAGAGTAATAGCCTGAGAGGAAAGTTGCTCACCGTCAAAGGCAGCAGATCCAACAAGCCTAGTAAAGCTAGGACTCCGCCAGTATGAGTTTTGAGCTTTTCTTATTTAATTTTAGCTACGTAATATTGATAAAAGTATATGTATGTATAGTTTATATATTATGCTTACAAGGCTTTTATACTAGAAGGATTTCCGCGCGGTTCATAAGGCGTGTTGCAACAATTGACAACTACCGATTGAAGCGTTGTTGTTACCAGAAACCACGCGAGAGATTTCTTTGCCGTTCGGAATATGTAGTACGTAATTAACCGAGAGGAAAATCCGCAACAGTAGTTCCAAATAGGATCACCCCTTTGTAATCATAGATATTTAAAAAAATTCGCTGAAGAGATCCTGAAAAACTTAATTTATTTATATGTCATAAAAAAATTTAGCTAAATTAGTAGAAATATTGTTCCACGCTAAATAAATATTGTTAGCTTGACAGAATGTCGCGATTTTTCCAGATGAGTGAACGAAGGAACTCAGGAATTCAGGAAGGAAAATTCACCTCTTGCGAATGCCCACCTCAACAAAATGGGGAACCGGGAATCTTTTTTGCCGAAGTATGATATTTCTACCTTAAATATTGTAGCATATATTTCAATAGGAGTATGTATCTTAATAGTTGCTATTGCTCCATTGGATCGCAGTCATGGCTGTCTTGGATGCGCGAGTATCTAATTCAGTAACCCGCGAGCAAATTAAGCTGATAAAATTATGTTAATACTTAGCTTGTATGTTTAGTATCATAGAAGGCTTAGGGAAGATGAAGTTTTCGGAACTCCAAAACCGTTAGTGTTAAGCTCCTAAATGAATTTATTTCAGAATGCCAAAATCGTTACTTGTGGCTGTCCGCCTCCTAGAGAATCGTCTACTCCGACCAAAGTATGAACATTCCTTATTATTAAATAGTCATGAAATTGTAGATCTTCGATAGTAATTGTTACGGATTGTCTAGTAGTGTCACTAAAATTGGCATAGAAGAAAGCTTCAAAGACGAAAACTATCAGTATTTATGTGCCAATATTTACCCCTGCATTTCCTTTAAAAATTGACTTGAACCAAAGTCAACAGTCAGTTTGTCAGGTGTTTCTTAGTCTCAAACAGGACGTTAAGACATGTTCAATTTCAGGAGAAGAAAGGCGTAGACTGCGGTTGTCCGGCGTGGAACGATGTCGATATGCTATTAACTAAGCACCGCCAAGTATGATCATTCATTACACTAAGTTTACCTAGAGAAAATTATGTACTTCGTAAACTTAGGACATTTATATACGTCGGATACCTAGGGACAATTATATACTTCAGATACCTAGGGACAATTATATACTTCAGATGCCTAGGGACAATTATATACTTCAGATGCCTAGGGACAATTATATACTTCAGATGCCTAGGGACAATTATATACTTCAGATGCCTAGGGACAATTATATACTTCAGATGCCTAGGGACAATTATATACTTCAGATACATAGGGACAATTATATACTTCAGATGCCTAGGGACAATTATATACTTCAGATGCCTAGGGACAATTATATACTTCAGATGCCTAGGGACAATTATATACTTCAGATGCCTAGGGACAATTATATACTTCAGATACATAGGGACAATTATATACTTCAGATGCCTAGGGACAATATATACTTCAGATGCCTAGGGACAATTATATACTTCAGATGCCTAGGGACAATTATATACTTCAGATGCCTAGGGACAATTATATACTTCAGATGCCTAGGGACAATTATATACTTCAGATACATAGGGACAATTATATACTTCAGATGCCTAGGGACAATTATATACTTCAGATGCCTAGGGACAATTATATACTTCAGATGCCTAGGGACAATTATATACTTCAGATACCTAGGGACAATTATATACTTCAGATGCCTAGGGACAATTATATACTTCAGATGCCTAGGGACAATTATATACTTCAGATGCCTAGGGACAATTATATACTTCAGATGCCTAGGGACAATTATATACTTCAGATACATAGGGACAATTATATACTTCAGATGCCTAGGGACAATTATATACTTCAGATGCCTAGGGACAATATATACTTCAGATGCCTAGGGACAATTATATACTTCAGATGCCTAGGGACAATTATATACTTCAGATGCCTAGGGACAATTATATACTTCAGATACATAGGGACAATTATATACTTCAGATGCCTAGGGACAATATATACTTCAGATGCCTAGGGACAATTATATACTTCAGATGCCTAGGGACAATTATATACTTCAGATGCCTAGGGACAATTATATACTTCAGATACATAGGGACAATTATATACTTCAGATGCCTAGGGACAATTATATACTTCAGATGCCTAGGGACAATTATATACTTCAGATGCCTAGGGACAATTATATACTTCAGATACATAGGGACAATTATATACTTCAGATGCCTAGGGACAATTATACCTCAGATGCCTAGGGACAATTATATACTTCAGATGCCTAGGGACAATTATATACTTCCGATACCTAGGGACAATTATATACTTCAGATACATAGGGACAATTATATACTTCAGATGCCTAGGGACAATTATATACTTCAGATGCCTAGGGACAATTATATACTTCAGATGCCTAGGGACAATTATATACTTCCGATACCTAGGGACAATTATATACTTCAGATGCCTAGGGACAATTATATACTTCAGATACTTAGGGACAATTATATACTTCAGATACATAGGGACAATTATACAGGGTTATTGGTAAATCACTAACAACCTTGCAGGACTGTATTACTAACGTCATAAACTACAACTTTTGTTCTATGACTTTTTATAAAACATAATACATTTGCCAAAAACAAACCTACAAGTTTTCATTGGTCTATCTAACACATTTCAACTCTATTTTGCTATAGTGATAAAATTTTCACGCCCCTACCATTTCGTCACCAACAAAAGGCCCGATCGAGACCAGTCGAGCGATTAGTCGACCTTAGAATGTGCGGACTAGTCGAGATTATGACACATTACAACAAATTCGTTTGGTGAAGGGTTTGCATTTTTAGAATGAATGCAAGATCTTTACCTACTCTACCCCTCCCGCGCACTATTCTCGTAGCTAGTCATACTTTTGAATTGGTACCTCGCTACGCTACGATTTCCCGCCTTTTTACGAAAAGGTCAAATAAAAAAATAAAAAAATATCGTCTTCTTTACGTACTGTGTGCCTCGGTGGACAATCACTATCCCTGATGGCATGCCGGAATTGCCCGTAATCTCGCATTGTTACTCAGCTAGGTGTAGGGATGTTTGGGAATCGTATGGCGTATTGGCGACAGGCTTCCGAAACATTGTCATCACACCTAGCCAGTATTCGCACCATTTCCGTGTACTCGACATTTGAATACCGAAACGCCATACTGTAAAGATAATTACGTTCTCACCACCGAATTTCGCTACAAGAGGACACGTATGATGCGACGCGGGCGCATAAAAACGACTGACGGCCGCTCGTAAATAGGTCAAACGCTCCCCCCGCCCGAGCGCCGCTCCCCGCTCCCCTCCGCTGTCTTTTGTACTACTGTTTACTGTGCTTCGCATAGACTTCGCAACTTTTAGAGCGTACACTTGAAATATTTTAATTTTTGTGTGAAAATTTTGATGAACTAAAATCTGAGAATTATTAAAAGTCATAGAACAAAAGTTTTAGTTTATGATATTAGTAATATGGTCCTGAGAGGTTGTTAGTGTTTTACCTATAACCCTGTATACTTCAGATACCTAGGGACTATTATATACTTCAGATGCTTAGGGACAATTACATACTTCATATACCTAGGAACAATTATTATACTTTAGATACCTACCTAGGGACACTTGTTAGAGCTACTAAAATAACGTGGAAATTAGCGAAAATGCTCATTGTATTCCCACCTAATAAATTATTTTAAATAATATATGCAGTAAATGAGTACTGGAATGCTGCGAAAGAATACTTCTGGTCTCGCGCTTGTCTCAAAAGATTTTTTGTTTGCAGGACGAACGTTCTGGATGCGAGAAATGCTGTCATAAAGTGCAGGAATCTAGCCGGTCTTCTACCACTCAAGTATGACTTTTTTTATATTTTATTGTTTATTTCTCTCTTCTCGAATGAATAAATGTTCCAGCATTATTTCGGAATAAACAAGTAAGAAATGTAGAACGTATATATAGGTTTGTGGGTTCGCCATTCAGGCCGGTGCCAATATTTTATCTCTCTGTTAATACCTATGCCTACTAGAGATAGAATTTGACTTTGATAGAATTTTCAGGGGCCCGATTCTCCTAATTTTACTTAAGCGGCATACGATTCACATTCGACTGAGATCCAATCACGACTCGACATTTGTGTAATGAGCATGCTTGTTGGCAGTGGTCTAGGTGTGATAATATTTATGTAGCTATATGTAGTTTATCAGTTGTGTTAGAACCCATATCAAAAGTTAATTAATAAGCTTACCATGGGGCTGACCGACCGTGTGTGAAAAAGTGTCCCGACAATTATTAATTTGGTCATAACCCCATACAAGTAATGTGAAATTCTTATCTTTAGTAAGCAAAAATACAGGTAAATAAAATATTACGACCGCCCGTTAGACATGAATAAGGAGGTGTATTAATACCTTATAAGGTATATAAAGCATATATATCCAGACAGGTACGCTCCCCGCGCAAACAGTAGAGGTCCCCCAGTCTCCCACAGTGCAGCATGAAGACCCCAAGCTAGCTAAAGCATCCGATGACTCCGGTTACACGGACTCCAACAAAAGCCAGGACACTGATGATTTGGTCAGTATAAATAAATTAAAATGAATGTGAAACCCTTTACAAAGTTAATTCGTTTTCTTAGTAAAAGGAAATTAGTTCTTCGTTTTTATAGTTAGAAGTTACAGTTTCATAAAAATAATTCTAGATACGAGAGTTGGTCAAAATACTCTCTTTTCTAAGGTACCTACACTATTCAATGTTATTAAGTTTTTTTAACACGTATGGTGTTTTACAGATGTTAAATAAAATGAACAAAGAATTGATAGACAGAATCTTACAACTTCAGAGGCAGGTGGACGCTTTAAAAATTACAGGGGTAATTACCTGCCAAATACATATTTGTTTTATTGCCATAACTTTGATTAAAAAATGCATACTATTGTTGTTTTTTTTACCTATTGTTTTAGGCTGCTGAGCTACCAACGCCGAGACGAAGCAAGGTCACTGAGTTCACCGAAACCCCGACGAACTCACTTGCTGATTCTGCGGTAAGCCCAACCAGATATAACCACTCCAAACCAAAAGTTTTCGAACTATAGATCCTGTAGGATATCCTGCACTTCCCACATTCCTTGAAGTAAGAAGTACAAACATTTTTATAGCATCACTACTGCAGAAACTTTTGGTGTGGATGGGTCTCAGATTTCAGGATTCCGATTGCTCGTAGGTAGAATCCTTCAAACATCGAAGAATTTTGAATGTAAATTATTTACTTTCTAGACCATTCAAGAAGACTACAATTCGATGAAGCCTGAACGTAATGAATCGACTATGACTACTGTAAACAGAATAGGGACCGCTAAACCTTTGTTGTCTATAAGCCGGGAAAATAGTAAGTCTAGCATGGCTCTGAGCCCAGAAGGGACCGTCTCAGTCATAGATGAACAACGCAGGTCGGAAGATTTCAGAGTGAGGACGATGAAAGACTCTCAAGGCGTCATCCACATGCCTGACGAACAGTTCCAATCAGATTTAATTATAGTTTCTCCCACGATCGATCTACCCCATAAGCGATATAGCTCTGAAGCCTATCAAGCCAGCGAGCCTGAAAAATACCAAGAGCCGTCAGCCACTACACAAAAAGAAATGATCCACCCTGCAAAGGCAGAAACTGATGACAATCGAAAACTGTCAGTAATCGCAGAAAGTGAGCCCAGTAAGCTGGAATTGGAACGTGAAGCTCCAAATGATGTTAAATGCTGTAGTGATGACATTCAGCAACCGTATAGATCTGAATTAAACGATGCACCAAAAGCTATGGAACCTGAAGCTCCAAATGGTGCTCAATGCTGTAATGATGATATTCAGCAACCGTATAGAGCTGAATTAAATAATGCAAAAGCTATGGAACCTGAAGCTTCAAATGGTGCTATTTGCTGTAATGATGATATTCAGCAACCGTATAGAGCTGAATTAAATGAAGCGCGAAAATCTATGGAGCCTGAAACAACATTACCAAAATCGGCATTAGTGCATAAGTCCCCGCCATATCAGCACCACCAGGAGCCAGATGAAACACTTCCCGTCATAGAGAGCGTGCCCAGTAACCCCGAACTAGGCTTCGCTATACCTAGATTAGAAAGTAAACAAAAAAGAGAATCAATGTCTGACACGAAAAGATTAAATGAAACTCGATCGCCTTCCAACGATATTGAGATGTTACCTGGCAAGTTAAAGCTGCCGATGACGGATGCTTTGGTAGCTAACCAGGGTCCAGCCGATAAAACCAGGGATCCCTCGAGTCCTATCAGGGAGGAATGCGAACATTGTCCTGCGTAAGTATATTCTTTATTGCGGTTACATGTTTATTTAAGATTTAGCTTGACATGTCATGAAACTACTGATTTAATATTGTGCCATTTGCGAAGCCAAAACTACTTATAGATCGGACTGTACAATAGTGTGGTTGCGTAATTTCACATGCACGAAATTTTTAATTGATCCGAATTAATCGAACAGTTAGTTAGTTCGTGTACTTAGTCCAAATATATGACTTGCACATTTCAGATGCTCATTCAACAAACAATGTGCACAACAGTCTCGCAGAAACACTATTGACAATATAGCCAATAAAAGCATAGTCGCGAAAATGCTAGCTTCGAAAGATGATCGACATAATAGCTTGCAAATACCAGGTCCCATACCGGCGGAGCCCAACAATAAGAAGAGGAGTGTTTTCCGACACTTTTCTCTTGAAAAAAAGAAGGACAAGAATGGTAAACAGAAGAAAGAGAGCTTGACCAGAGAGGATATTAGTGATCAACAGAAGATACTGACCGAAGAGACGAGCCACGCCACAGCAGACGGTCCGATAAATCTGCCGGATGTTCCGCTCATTCACAAGTCATCGGAGCAGCTGGAAGGCCGGCCGGACGATTACTATTCGCGCCGCAGGGACTCTCTTAGCACGTCACGTAAACGATTGTCACGCATACGAAGCTCGATAATTAAAACCGATTCGAAACCTACACAGGTACCAGACTCGGGGCAGAACGTATCGATAAATAATTACTTGCCTCAAACCGATCGAATGTCAAAGGCGATGTCACCGCCCTATAATCGGGAGGTGGCCACGGAAATGGAACGCAAATCGGATGAGGCTCAAACCACAGAACAAAACCAACAGGATCAAGGAAACCAGGTCCCCAATGACGTTGGTAAGTTCTTAACATTTACAAAATAACAGACAGCATAAATAACTTACGGCTCGTGTTTTCATTCAAAGTCTTGCATTGGAATTTTTGTAGATCAGGCCATTGATGTAATTATTGATATTTTATTTTGTGTTTGGGACAAAATAGAAAACGTTACCGAAATAATTCGAATAAATTAAGATTCAGTAATAAGTAAGCAAGCAGGCACATTGTTCTACTCCTAGTCTCCATCCTATCGTTTTCGGTTTATAGATTAGACTTGTAAGTTGCTTCCGTAAATACGGTACATAGGTTATGCTCGCGATGGCCGCGAAATGCGTTTCGAAGAATGTGCGAAACGCATTCGCAGCGGCCACGTAGGCGCATAAGTTTGGTGAGTAAAGCTTAGGAGTGTGAAGGAGTTAGGGCAGTGAGTAGACGTGAGTGTGACATGCCGGCAGTGGGCGGCGGGGTGCGGCGCGACGTGTCGGTGTACCGGCGCGGGAGTGGCACGCTGTGCTTCCGCACGCTGCGTGCTACGGCGCGCCCGATGTGCTCCTGCGCGCCGCCCCACTGCAGCCGGACACGATATAACCAAGGTACACAACTCGGAACAGAAACAACCAAGTGCCGTTGAGTCCGAACCACGGAGTAAGGAAAGATGAGCGGAGATGCCATGAGGTAGATTATTCTTCTAGGTCAAATTCTTACGCTGGGCATGACCAAAACGATCGGTTACGAGTGAACTAAAAAGGTCAACGATTTTTGGTATTACAAAAAATGAGTGGGTCCAAAGGCGCATAGAGGCGGAAACAGTACCTCGTCCCCCGCTCATCCGCATTTTGGCGCGCTACTTAGGTGATTTTCCGTTATGGCACCTCCGCTAGTAATTTTGTTCTCCATGGTCCCTACTCTGAAGCGGCCCCATCGGTAAACTTGTTTTAATAATAGCCTGTAGACAAAGTCTTCTTAAACGAAGCTATTCAATCATATCAATATACCGTATATTAGAGGTATATCCATACTTGTGATTAGGGAAAACCCAGTATAAGAAAGTCTGTGTGAAGATATGCAGGCGTACTACTACATAATATATTATCGTATCGTTGATACCGATTATAAAATCAGTCCTGTCTAAAACGAATATTTTGTCTAAAGGCTCAAACGCCGGGCACGAGAGCAAAGAGGTGCAAGTCCCGCCGCCGCCGATGCAGCACGAGCGCACGTCCACCGCCTCCGAGCACGACACGTACACCGTGGACAAGCAGAGCCGCGCCACCTCGCCTGATAGCACCGAGTTCGAGATCACTTACTTGTCTGATCTGCCGCTGGAGAAAGAAAGTGAGTTCCTTCATAGCCCAAGAGCCAACGAACGCCAGACCTACGTCATTTTGTAAAGGCTGAAACTTTGTGTGTGCATCTTACAGTGGGTTTGAACGATAGACTGCATACCTAGACGATAGTAAGGTAGATGCACACACAAAGTTTCAGCCTTTATAAAATAACGTATGTCTGGCTGTCGCTGGCTCTCGATCTATTACAAAAATAACACTAGATTTAACAACGTACTTCAAGGTTTAACATGGATATTGTACCGTGGCCGTGCCGTGTCTGCGCAAACACAACTTGTCGCGCTGATAGCTAATTTTATTAGATGAGCTGAAAATTCTGACTGCCAATATTTATTGATTATGTACAATGTTTTTACAAACAAAAAATAAATAAACAGAACCCTTCTTTTAGTACAGTAGGGTAAGATCTGGAGTAATCCTAAACATTGTCATCAGAAGCCAGTCCGATGAAGCCCCGTCCGTTCTCCCCCGGGGAAGACAAGACTACAACCACATATACTGACTCTTCGTGCTCGCCTGACACCAACTACACGCTCAGCGAGGGAGAGATGCCCATCTGTTCCAATTCTAGTAACACTTTCCTAATATCCTATTTTATCCCTTAATTGATTGGATTTTGAAGAATATTTGAATATTACTAAACTTGTATTCCAGAACGGAAGTATTCCCATGATCGAGATGGAAGAAATGGAAGGCAGATGAACGGGTAAGTACATCATATAGTAGTTGGTATAAAGTCTCACGCTCAATGTGACCAACAAATAAACAATCCATTTAAATCTATATTTAGAAAATTCACCTCCTATTTTTGCTGGTCATTGAATCACGCGTGAACTATTGCAAATGCTCCTATTGCAATTTTTTTTTTGGTTGTAGTCCTTTAGGAAAAAGTTTATATGAAATAAAAAATAAATAAAGAGGTGGCCCTGAAAATTTCTAAACACGAAAGAATGTTCATATAGCTGATGCTGTCCTGGTAATTCTATCGGTTGGAACCGAAGGGTTCCGCTATTATTTCTATAAAATAACTTTTTCTGTTGTAGAACGATGGCTGAGCCTGCAGAAAAGCCATGTGAGAAGATAGAATCGGCCCTGCAAGCCGTGACGGACGAGATCGCTCGCTGCAACACTCTGCTGAAGGCGCATCGACCCACTCCAGCCAGCCAGGTGATCATACTCAATACCAACGTCTTCTAGAAACTATACATATAATGTAGCCTAGTATCTAGTCTTATACATAGTATATATAGAATAACATTTCAATTGTAATAAGCTTAGGAGTTAAACACGGATATCAAACATTACTTTGAGGTTTTATAACGGTAAAGGATCACTACTCATAACTTCGGTAAAGGTCAAAAAATAAATAAATTTGTCTGCTCAGGGTTAGCACTAAGTGGAGATGAGATCCGCTTTGGTGGAGTCTGGGCATACTATATGTACTGTACACTTAGAATAAGGGCTCCCCCAATAATAAAGGTTATAAGTGACACTTAAACTTGGGTGCAAACGAAATTCGTACTAAGTGTTCCCTAAATGCTCTTAGGGGATCCCTACATTCAGGTATTCGTTGGTGAAAATGGGCATAACAGTGCGAGTGTTAGATAAAGTAAAAGACAATCCGTAAAAAATCGCATGTACTATTAAGGTCTATCTTCCGTCCGATTTTGGTTAAGTATTTAGGTACATACAGGCTATTTATTTTTGTATACCAAAGTATTGGTAGTTAGAAAGTAGTTGTAAATTATATATTTAGCTATTATTTTTACCGGTATATAATCCATATTTTTTTCCATTATACTTCTCTTAATTGTTTACCAGTGATTGCAAATAATTACAAAATCATACACATACACAACCTCCACATACAAAATATACAACAATACACTCATACATCACCTACACAAATCAATATGAACCAAATATGCTTCCTAAGAACTATGTCTAAAGGATCCTACTCATTCAAAATGATGATTCTGGCACACATATTTAATAGCATTCCTAGTCTTTCTTGTTCGTGTGTAACATTAACTAGTGACATAATTCTCTTTACTGATTTAAATGGCTAATAATATATTAACCGAATTTGATTCCGTCACTATGGCCGATAGCTATTGCTGTGATATTGAAACATGTAACAAAATTATAAAGACCTCCATGACTTCTCTAAAAATAATAACACAAAATATACGTAGTGTATATAAAAATTTTGACAGTTTTCAAGCGCAACTATGTAGATTATCTTGACATAATTATTTTGACAGCTGATGATCTTAATAAATGAACTCTTGAAAATTACGATCTATATTACTCTAAAATACGCCTGAATCAAAACGGTGGTATTATTGTATACATAAAGAAACATATTAAATGCACAGTTATGGAGCCTGATTCAATAGGCGCTGAATTTCTTCTGATAAAAATCCACCCAGACATAAACTTACTTGCTGTTTACAGGTCTCCATCTTTGCACTGCACTGATAGCTTCCTTGCCTCACTGGAAAGCATTATACGACCGATAAAAACAAAAAAAGTTATCATTACTGGCGACATTAACATTGACATCAAGTCAAATAACACAGATAGAAACAGTGCCTCATATTTAAATCTGAATGCGGAACTAGGACTATTACCAGCACACTTATATCCCACGAGGCTGCAAAACTGCTTAGATCATGTCATGTTAAATACATGCAAATTTGCTTCAGTTTTTGTACTAAATTCTGCAGTAACTGACCACGAGTCTATATTAATGTGTCTATACGGCTCTAATCAACAAAACAAGTCCATGAACTCCTATACTAGTATAGACTATGAGGCGGCTATTACTCACCTAGAAACCATAGATTTCTCATTTATTAATAATGACATGGACGCTAATGAGGCTACGACGCTTTTCGTTGAGACAATATCGGAGGCTGTGAAACAGCATTCAAAGGTACTCACTAGATCTGGTCGAAAAAGATTACTTAAACCCTGGCTTACCCCTGGCATGCTGCGTTGTATCCGCCATAGAGACAAACTCCACAAACAGTCTTCTAAACAGCCACATAATCAAATTCTGGTAACGACAAACAAAAGATATCGCAACTTCTGTAACTCATTGCTCAAAAAACTAAAACGTAACTACGAAAAGTCTTTACTAAAAAATGCCAAAAACAACAAAGAAAAATGGAATGCTATTAAAACCATAACAGATACAAAAAAACAAAAATCCTGTGCCGATAAACTGATAACCACAACTCAAAGTGAATCGCTGGCAGTAGACGAAGTTAATCACTATTTCGCGAATATAGGTAAACAACTTGCAGATGACATAAAGCAGACCGCGACACCCTATAACTTTACTATACCCTATTCTCTGAACTCCATTGTTCTCCTCCCACCAGACGAGACCGAAGTTGAATCCACTATAATGAAACTAAAAAATGACTGCGCCGTTGGATGGGACTTCATTCCAGCTAAATTTCTGAAACTGGCGAAACATATCCTGGTTCCCCAAATTACTAAAATTATTGAGTTATGTTTCACCCAAGGCGTCTTCCCAAGAGTATTTAAAAAATCGCTTATTACTCCTGTCCACAAGGGTGGAGCAAAAGATGACGTCCGAAACTATCGGCCCATCTCTGTTCTTACAACGATGTCAAAAATTCTGGAAAAGTTGCTCAATAATAGACTCATAAATTTCTTAGAACGCAATAAGATATTATCAGAAGCTCAATATGGTTTTAGGTCGGGCAAAAGAAAAACGCAGTTAGTCAACTGGTGGATCATGTCACGAGTAAACTTGACGAAAAACAAAAATGTGTGGGAGTCTTTCTTGATTTAGCCAAGGCTTTTGATACCGTTTCTGTTCCTGCTCTAGTAGACAAATTGGAAAGGGTCGGTATTCGTGGAAATGCTCTGAATATTTTTAAAGATTTTCTCTATGACCGCACCCAGAAAGTTAAAATAAATAAATACGTGAGCTCCGTAGCCGCAGTGACCTATGGCGTTCCACAGGGCAGTATACTCGGTCCCAGTCTTTTCCTCATATACATAAATGACTTGTGCCAGCAAAATCTTGTAAATGGTAAAATCTTTACATACGCTGATGATACGGCACTAATATTTCATGGGGAAACTTGGGATGAGGTTCGACGGCTCGCCGAATTGGGGCTACACAAAGTTGGGCACTGGCTTAGAACTAACATTTTAACTCTGAACATCACAAAAACCACATACCTACAATTCCACTTCTCTAAAATCAAACCATTAGACGCACACATTAAACTACATACATGCAACTCACCACATATTGATAGAGCTTGTTCATGCCTGACTCTACACAAAGCTACTCACGTCAAATACCTAGGTGTAATAGTTGATGAAAAACTCAGTTGGCGTCAACACATTGATCTCACTTCTACAAATTAGGGAAACTGGGCATTTAAAAGTTGAGACATGTTGCGGACTTAGAATCCTTACGCCGTGTTTATAATGCACTAGCAGAATCTGTGCTAAGCTATTGTATTGGGGTGTGGGGTGGTGCATGTAAAACCTTTATAATACAACTGGAGAGAGCCCAAAGGTCTCTGCTTAAAGTCTTGACTTTCAAACCCTTTCTATTCCCTACCGTGACATTATATGAGATGTGTAAAGTACTCACTATAAGGCAAACTTACATTCTGCACGTTGTTGTCAAACAACACAGTATCACACCCTACAACGATAGACACAAAAATAAGCGTACCATACCCAACATCTGTACACCTGCTCCATGCCACACAGCGTCTGCTAGGCGACAACGCATTCACCAAGCCATCTTTTTATATAATAAAATAAACAAAAAGCTTAATATCAATCCTCTCACAATCCATGAAACAAAGCAAAAAGTTAGAACATGGCTGCTCACACTTGATTATAATAAAACCGAAAATCTACTGCGGACGTAAAGCATACTATGGTTCAATAGTTCAACATCTCGATTCAAAACACTTAAAATCACATACACACACTCTCTCACATCACTCACCCTCTAACACATTCACTCAAACATCCCCATAAATCTCACACATCACACAAGCCTTACTACAAACATTTAGCACAATTTAATTAGGATCCGTGTCTAAAATTGTAAACTGTAATATAAATACAAAAAAAAAACTTAATTATTTTTAAACTTGTTAATGATAATAATTTAATTTAATGATTTTAAGTTCAATATTATTAATGTATAATTCTAAAATCTTCTGTAATCTAACGGGTAACTAGTGATATTCGAACAATGTGTAATTAAAACTTTATTTATTGTTATTATTATTTATTGTAATTTATAAATCTAATTCTGACTATTGCATAAAAAAGCACCATGTATTTAGGAAGAAGAAACTGACTCCTGAAATACAGGTATTATATATCTAGCTTAGGTGTCAGGGCTTCACAAATATTGTAAAACAGTTATGCAAATAAAGATTTTTATTTATTTATTATTTATTTATTTAATATTTTCTTGTAAATACTATGTGCGTCTTTAATAGGCAAGCACAACTAGGTAATGTTATTGTAATAATTTATTTTGTTTCATGCTATGCATTGCTGTTTGTGCGCCTAAATATATGTATAAATAAATGAAGTAGCCAAATTCGTACATTTCTGTGACTCTGTAAACTGTATTTAAATGTTTATTGTTTGTTTCGCCGCTGAAATCTCTAAAAATACGGGTAAAGAGATTATGGTAGTTTTGTAAATTCTCTAAAATGCGAGAAGTAGCTCGTGTAAGTCCATACTAATATTATAAAGCTAAAGAGTTTGTTTGAACGCGTAATCTCCGAAATTACTGGTCCGAATTGAAAAAAAAAATCCGATTTGAAAAATAAATACAACCTATGGACTAAGCAGTTTGTAACTGTTCTACAGGAGCTACACTATTCCCGAATAATATAGGCGATATTTTATCCGGGTATTTTTAGAAGTTCCTCCGGGACTCAGGTGGAACCGCGGGAGACATTCAAAATACATCCGTCCTTCCATCGGCGATAAACTCAAAAACTACTAATCGAATTTTCATATTTTGTGCGGTTGCACCAATAAGTAAATGGATCGTGTATTAGGTTTCAGTATAAGTCTTATTTTAACCAGTGCATGCCGGGCGTTAAGCGATACCTAAACTATGATTATCTAATGTGGTATAACTTAATTAATTAAACTTTTCGGCCCAAATATTGTTGATAAATGAAATCATGATCATCCTTTGTTGATAGATACAATAGTATCTATTATAAAATTACATGTATATATTTATATGTAGTGTAGATAGTAATATTAGTTTATAGAGAAAATTATATTATAGAGCATATGGTAAAGTACAAATAAAGTATATTTACAAAAATGCTTTGGTATTATTTTTCATTTCAATATTCTTATTCAATATAAAATATTTCAATGTTCATGGCATAAAATTCACTGTTGACGCTCGCTTTGCATCACCAGTGTAGTGTACGTACCTACCTAAAACTTTACCGTAACGACGTCCTTAGTCACGACGGGAGTCGGAGTCAGTTCACTCGCAGACTTCAGAGGTGGACCCGTCTCGGCCCATCGCGTTACGACGAGGAGTGGCCACGTCGAGCATCGGCGACGTGTATGTGCCCAAGTGCCTCTTCACGCTGCATATCGGAACCGTGGTCTTGTCTGACGAGGTTACTGCATACATAATTATTGCTTGCAGGAAATTAGATCCCAAATAGTATACTGCTCTAGCTCGTTTATGCAAGGGTAAAGTAAGTTAAGTTACAGCCTTTTTATCGTCCCACTATTTGGCACAGGCCTCCTCTCACACGGAGAAGGATTGAGCATTAATCACCACGCTTGCTCAATGCGGGTTGGTAAAAGGCAAGGGTCTATCATGGATGTGATTTACCGGTTACCTATTATTTCCCTCAGATCTAAAATTGGCGACAAAAAAGTGTTCCGCGTTATATTTATTTAATCCTCTGAAGCTTTTTTAGAAAAGGTACCTAAATTCATTGTTGACGTAATTCAAAGAAAAATATAACAACAAGTAACACGGCGTAGGCGGTTCTGAACTCTCGCGACAAGACGCTGGTGCTGACGTGGAAGTTCTACGACCAGAACATAGCGATGACGCGCATGCGAGCCGGCCGCGTCGTGCTCTTCGACTTCTCCACCGAGTACGACATCAAGATTACTGACGACTTCCTCCACTATATGAAACATGTAAGCCGTCATTTTTCTATCAGAAAGTTCTAATTTTTGGTTAGTAGAAATGTTATTACAGCTAAACATTAAAAAAAAATAGGTAGTAAACTTATGACAATAAGTTACGTTCATAAGTTTTTCTATATTCGACATTTCCAACTTGCCAATGTTGGAATTTTCATCTTCGCAACTACATCATGCAGCTCTATTATGGTCCCCTGTTCTCTTGTCAGTGTCCTTAAGGTTCAATGTTTTGAACTACATCTTTCTGCGTTGTCCAAATTCGTTACTAGTATCGACTGGTATTTTGATCACTCTGTCCATTAATGATGGTGCTCAAAAGGGCTTCAAAATAGCTCCAATTTTAGCACGACAATATTGTGACGTTCCCATAGTTTCAAAGTCTATAGAATAGATAGCTAGTCCTTATGAAAGTTAGAACGTCCATATAACACTAGGAGGAGATGCCTATCGTGATCTGCGAGTTGGACAAGGAAGACCAGCCCTTCGCCAGCTGCGCGCTGCCGCTGAGAGATGCGCTACTTCACACGAATAGAAGAGCTGACATGTCGCTCGCACTGGTCTGTATCTTGTGTTTCTATTTCTATTTAGTGGTCATTCTTAATATTCATCTGTTGTTTTGCTTACTAGAGATAGGAATTCAACATTATTTACATGGGGCTATGTAGTTTTTGTTTATAAAATAAGTGCCGTAAATTGAGGAAGTGCATTCTTTCGGTTACTGCTTTTTTATTTCCTCTTGATTTAGGCTTAACTGGAAGGAGATACAGTACCACTACCATGATTTAAAAGCAATATTTCTTATCGTGGCTGCTAAACATCACTTTTTGAACGTTACAATTTGCAATAGACTGCCAAAACGTGGGTGGACGTGAAAGACACCACAGCGCCGGGTGTGAGGTATGACTCCCGGCCACCTTAGGCGTGGGTATTGAGTGAGGCGTGCGCGCTGACGGCTTTTAGGTGACTCATCGTCTTTCCGTCTCTTAGGAGACGGGCCCGTGTCCTTCCCGCTGCTAACCCACAGCGTGAAATTAGATGATTTCCAATAAAAATGGCCCCAGAACGTTTACCCTTCAGCAGTTTGGTATTTGTGGGTGCAGGTGGCGGGCCCACAGATGCTGCAGGCACGGGCGGCCGAGGGCGCGGCGGCGGACGCGCTGGACGCGCGCGACGAGATGGGCGTCATCGACCTGTGGTGCATGCTGCGCGCCGACGCCAAGATGCTGTCCGGCATCAACCTCGCCATCGCACAGGTACACGTCACTACACACATGTGCGGCGGCGGACGAGATGGGCGTCATCGACCTGTGGTGCATGCTGCGCGCCGACGCCAAGATGCTGTCCGGCATCAACCTCGCCATCGCACAGGTACACGTCACTACACATGTTGCGGCGGCGGATGGGCGTCATCGACCTGTGGTGCATGCTGCGCGCCGACGCCAAGATGCTGTCCGGCATCAACCTCGCCATCGCACAGGTACACGTCACTACACATGTGCGGCGGCGGACGAGATGGGCGTCATCGACCTGTGGTGCATGCTGCGCGCCGACGCCAAGATGCTGTCCGGCATCAACCTCGCCATCGCACAGGTACACGTCACTACACACATGTGCGGCGGCGGACGAGATGGGCGTCATCGACCTGTGGTGCATGCTGCGCGCCGACGCCAAGATGCTGTCCGGCATCAACCTCGCCATCGCACAGGTACACGTCACTACACACATGTGCGGCGGCGGACGAGATGGGCATCGACCTGTGGTGCATGCTGCGCGCCGACGCCAAGATGCTGTCCGGCATCAACCTCGCCATCGCACAGGTACACGTCACTACACATGTGCGGCGGCGGACGAGATGGGCGTCATCGACCTGTGGTGCATGCTGCGCGCCGACGCCAAGATGCTGTCCGGCATCAACCTCGCCATCGCACAGGTACACGTCACTACACACGTGCGGCGGCGGACGAGATGGGCGTCATCGACCTGTGGTGCATGCTGCGCGCCGACGCCAAGATGCTGTCCGGCATCAACCTCGCCATCGCACAGGTACACGTCACTACACACATGTGCGGGCGGCGGACGAGATGGGCGTCATCGACCTGTGGTGCATGCTGCGCGCCGACGCCAAGATGCTGTCCGGCATCAACCTCGCCATCGCACAGGTACACGTCACTACACACATGTGCGGCGGCGGACGAGATGGGCGTCATCGACCTGTGGTGCATGCTGCGCGCCGACGCCAAGATGCTGTCCGGCATCAACCTCGCCATCGCACAGGTACACGTCACTACACATGCGGCGGCGGACGAGATGGGCGTCATCGACCTGTGGTGCATGCTGCGCGCCGACGCCAAGATGCTGTCCGGCATCAACCTCGCCATCGCACAGGTACACGTCACTACACATGTGCGGCGGCGGACGAGATGGGCGTCATCGACCTGTGGTGCATGCTGCGCGCCGACGCCAAGATGCTGTCCGGCATCAACCTCGCCATCGCACAGGTACACGTCACTACACATGTGCGGCGGCGGACGAGATGGGCGTCATCGACCTGTGGTGCATGCTGCGCGCCGACGCCAAGATGCTGTCCGGCATCAACCTCGCCATCGCACAGGTACACGTCACTACACACATGTGCGGCGGCGGACGAGATGGGCGTCATCGACCTGTGGTGCATGCTGCGCGCCGACGCCAAGATGCTGTCCGGCATCAACCTCGCCATCGCACAGGTACACGTCACTACACAATGTGCGGCGGCGGACGAGATGGGCGTCATCGACCTGTGGTGCATGCTGCGCGCCGACGCCAAGATGCTGTCCGGCATCAACCTCGCCATCGCACAGGTACACGTCACTACACACATGTGCGGCGGCGGACGAGATGGGCGTCATCGACCTGTGGTGCATGCTGCGCGCCGACGCCAAGATGCTGTCCGGCATCAACCTCGCCATCGCACAGGTACACGTCACTACACACAGATACCAACACGTCAACACACACACATGCCAAACTATACATCTGCACACTATATTAAACATCTACATAAAATTCATGATTTTTATTTTTCGTCAGTAAACCATTGTAAAATAATGGTTTTGAGTATAAAATAATGGTACATATATTTTTTCGCAGAAAACAGCAAAACTTGTGCAATATTCTACGCTATAATTTAGTTAATTCTTACGTACTATTACCACCAGCCATCAGTGCCCGAGTCCGAGTCCAAGGCATACCACGTGCGAAACTCACGCGTCATGCCGCAGATCTTGGACGACGATCATAATGACCTAGATCTGAACCTCGTCAAGTCCACCCCGGCCACGACGCTAGAGCCTACCGTCAAGAATTACGGGAGCAGCATCGTGGTTAGTTGAAGTCGTTTGTACCTACTGTAAATAGGTATTGCTTATTAATATACTGTAAATATTGTAAGGCTCAAAGTAATAACTGTCCGCTATCAGTCTTTACACAGTAAGCGCACCAACGCCTAATGTTGTATGTTTGAACAAAACTGTTGTCTAGGTTTGCGCAATTTTGCGCAAAACTATTTGAACCGCGCAAAACTATTTGAACCGCGCAAAACTAGTACTAAGCAAATCAATGCCTTTTTAGCAATGCACCAAATAGTGGTCGCATTTTGGGCTATCAATATAACGCACATTAAAGGCTCGTTAAGTTACTCTAGCTAGGTACATACCTTAGCAATGATATGCACAGGAATACGCGCGTTCTTCGAGCTTGTGGAGCAATCGTGCCAAGCCCGCCCCAGCGCCTGCTCCCGCATACGCACCTGCGCCTGCCCCCGCGCCTGCTCCAGCCTACGCCTCCCCCTGCCCCAACTACGCCTCCTCCCCTGCCCCAACTATGCCTCTCTTCTCGCCCAACTACGTTCCCTCCCCTGCCCCAACTACGCCCCCACGCCTGCCCCAGCCCGAGCCCCGGCCCCGGCCCCGGCTGCGCCCGTCCCCGTTGACGCGCAGACGCAGACTCCGAGCGCCCCACAAACCGCCAACAAGGCTGAGATGATGTACGATGTGAGTATAACTTCTCGTAATATGGTGTAGGTATCTATGTACTACTGTTTTAGAAAGTACTGGAACTTATAGTTGTGATTTTAACTACGTGGTATGACAACCTTTCTAGAACCATAAAAATGAAGTCACCCAATAAAAATACTGGCCAGTGTCACCGGTTACTGGTAAAGACTGTGATAACCTATCAGGAACTTATTTGAAAGATAAACTATAGTTTTTGGTTTCACAGGTCACGCATACCAATATCTGGCAGATAGCATTAACTACCAAATAACTTATTGAAATTTTATTGGTTACCAGCGAAACCGGGCTTAAGACTGAGTTATTCAGAGTGAAATCATGTTAATTCTTTAGCAAATCGGTTCTTATATGACAACAACACTGTCTGATAGCTTTCCTATTTACAACACAGCATAGAAACAACCGCAGTTTAACTTCATCTATACGTACATGGTTGATAAGTCGAACTGATCGGAGTTTAACGTGTTAGTATTGTCGCGCTGCCAAGTCGTCTCCGCTATGTGACAGACGAAGACTGACATACATCATTACATTATTGTAGCGGCCTGCACTTACATACTTTCGGAATACTGCTAGAACAATCAATTTTTATTATATGAAGTTACCGTAGTCCGGAAGTAGTAGTTTAAAGTGATATAAAAACCACGTCTCAGAAAAGGCAATATATTTGTTACCGTAGGTATAGAAATTGACAAGTTTGGTTAAGTAGTTTAATTTCAATTAATCAAAGTCAAATGTTTTTATTTCAATTAGGCCTTTGCAGGCTCCTATGAAACGTCACACTAGTTGTTCGTAATCTTGTGAGTAAACTTCTATTGCACTATAAGATTGGATAAACTTTCTGTCGAGGTAGTGTGTTTGATAAATAAATATCATATAAAATCGCGTGTGATAAACCTAATAACATAAAATCCCATCATGTGTATTTTATGGTATCCTATAACGAATTGAAAAAAATTGTAACCTTCGAAAGGTTTAGCCATAGGAATCATTTTTCGTGTTAATAATATCGGGTGTTTCGAACCTAATCATATTAAAACATGTTTCGTTACTGGTTAATATATTTCAATTAGCACTAAGAATAAAATAAAATACGCAAAAATTAAAAAAAAAAAATTTCAAACAAAGTAAATAGAATAAAAATATGCCAGAATTAGAACACCATTTATGAGTCATTCATTACAAACAACGGAAATTCTCGTGGAAATTCTCCCTTGAAAACTGACAGCTGCCAACTGGTCAAAACATTCGATAATCCTTTATCGTACCTACTTGCTTCTCATATCACTTGTCAGTGGCAGAATCGTCGACATCAACATCGACGGCAGTGATTGCCAGAAACAAAAATAGAATAGAATAGAACTTTATCTCTGCTTTACACATGATGTTGTAAATTATGAAAAAGAAATTGTTTCTTCGTGTTAGTCAACGTACTAAGCCAGTATATTACATCGTTTATTTTATTATAGTAAGCTGCTTTAAATAACAGATCGCATTCAAAATAAAATACGATCTTTCCAAAAATATGTAGAAATATGGAAATATAAGTGATTTCGTACTGCGTGAATCGCACCTAATAAAAGCTTTGTTACGAAACCATAGCGCGATCTAATTCGACGCCAACGCCATCTATCGAGCGCTGAGATAACATAAACTCGAACTATTTTTATCTCAAACCGTCAAATCACTACTTCGATTTGCCGGTTATTTAAAACTAAATATCAATAATTATTCAATTAGTATTGGGCTGACAAAGTGTAGTCTCAATATATGACATGTCATCGAAGAAGATGAATTCAATTAGTTTATTTATTGGAATACCAAGGACTATATAAAACAATGTTATAGACAGAGACAGATAAACAAAAAACAATGGCTTATTATATTCCTGGTGACTAATAACTTAAAAGTCGACAAATGTTGGCAACAAATAAAATAACTTGCCAGCGATTAAATATTTTCGCGACTATTATAATATGTAAGGTTCAAAATTAAGGGGGTTATAAAAACTAAAAACTAGCAGCTGCGTTTGGGTAGCAAATAAACTATACCAGTCATTTGAAATATTAGGCGAGGAGCTATTTATAATGACTTGGCGACTAATAATGTTAGTTGGGTGGCAAAGATAATATGTTACCAACTATTTCGTGCCGACTAAAAACCCAGTTTCAGGCTTCGCTTTGTGGATAGCGCTAAATATTAAAAGGAGTACAATAAAAAGGAATAAGAGTTAATAATTAATATTGTGTATCGTAATTTCATGAAAACGGCGGAAGGTGCGGTGGTATTATCTCACTTGGCGCACTATGAAGATGGTAGAATTTAATTTGGATTCATTTTATTTAGCATATTGTCATTTATAACCTTCAATTAAAAAAACATTGTATTAAAAATTTAAGTTAGTGACGAAAACGAATCGCTGCAAAACCGACTCCACGTAGTCTTATCTGCCCTACCCCTAGAGTGCAAGCCGAAGCTGCGGTGGTGAGCGTGAAAACCATCTGCGACTATAAGCTCGCATGGGACCGCCAAAGCTCCGCAGCGCCGGAGCCGTGACAGAAGTCATGCTTGCTGCATGTTGCATGCTTACTTCCATGCTATTCACCTATCATTTTGAAAATAACAGCCGCAAAATATTTTTTCTTTATGCCATTTTAGACTTTATTTAAAGCTATTAAAAAGTCGCACAATATATTTATAATAGGAGCTAGTTTATATTTATTCTTCATCCAAACAATTTTAAATAGAACCTGATTTGTATTATTTATGAATGCCCATTTTCTATTTTATTTTCATCATTAAGTTTTCGCTTAGATATTAATTCAGTTGCCAAAAGAAAAACTTGATGCTAGTTTAAATTAAAACGGACCTCATAACTGATATATTAATATGCTACCTTTTACTTATTATGATACTCCTTTTTAGCTGCCAACCCATTATAAATGGTACCCACTCTATTATTTTTTTAAACCTATATTCGTTTTACTTAGCCGCGTTAAATACATGCCAAAAACAATTATAGGTTTTCATGGATAGCAATAGAATAACACGCTTACTATAGCTAATCAGCTGATCTATGAGATATTAAAATAAGTGGTTACTAAGTTAGATTTTGAAAAAGTCATGATTCAGCTGCTTACGAATCATTTTAGTTATTTAGTTATTACTGTTGAGTTGTGTGGTGTTATAGCCTAGCAACTACCCGCCCGTGAGGTCCCGTCGCCTCAGCTGCGTGAGCACGGTGACGGCCGGGGGCCAGCCGGTGCCTTTCTCCCCTCCCGCACAGCCGGTCTTCGATAAGGATGACCCGGTCAGTATTATCGAACAAATTATGGTCCGTTTTATACAGGTCTTATTAAAAGATTTATATAAGTGTTATGTAGCCTCACGTTATAAAAAGTCCATTTACAAATTAGAAACTACCAAAAAACAACATTAACATATTTAAGTGTAGATTATTTAATTTCTTTTATGCATAAATATTTTATGCTATTTTAGGCAAACTCGAGAGCTTTAATACAAATACAGTGTAGTACATACATAATTAATATGACATCATCTTCTATTTTCAGGAACATGATTCCGGCATTATAATAAATGAAGTGGTAAGTTTATTTAACTATATATTTTTTTATAGGAAAATTATTATATTGTGTCATTCAAAATGTTTATAGGCATATTAGGGTGAATAACACTTGTCACTTGTGACATATTTCACGAATACTTAAATATTTGTGATTTGATTTCAGCAAGCAAATATCAAATCTCCGGGAGATATGAGACATGCGTTAGAAGTAAGTTTACTCCTATTACTACACATAAAGTCAGTTTCTATGCTCTTCTTTCCTAACCAAAGTATTTTGTTGCCCTTGAATTAAAGTCAAAAAATCCCATCTCGGATAGGCACCGCAGAGTTGGCGCATATTTCTGCTTTTTCTGTCAACTACCTTTTGTTTCACTTCTTGTTACTTGTTCCTATTTTTCATCTGTTTTATTTCTTATTTTTCTGTTGTCCATGTTCTCGTGAATTAATGTGGATAAAATTGAGTGTCTTTTATAGCAAAGAAGCGGTCAAGCTCTTAACGAAATGGGCAGAGGCATTCGTAAATCAGAAGAAGTAAGTCAGTAAAAATTATTGTTATCATAAATATGTATTACTAGCTGTTTCACCCGCATCCAGGTGATAATACTTCCCTTAGCCAAAAAACATGTATATGTAGTAGGTACCTGTTAATAAAGGGTAATGAAATTTAAATGATATCCCCTATCCACCTTCCTGCTGGACAATTTTTTTTATGCATTTTCTAATTTTTATATCATATTTAAAGTAACTACTTTCGTATCAGTAAATAACCTTAATGGTTTGATCTCCTGGCAGGACCTGACATCTCAAGCGCAATCCAGCTTAGGATCACTAGTGAGTATAAATATAATAGGCTAGGAAACTGACGGAATAACCGTAGTGGCCATGTTGGCCTATAACATTACGTCACACTTATTTCTTCTTTTTATGACCCCCTTATGAACACCCTTAACTATTCCCTTATACCTTCTGACGTAATTTACTTATATGTATACTCACTAATGTATAATATGTGAAAATAGCACATGCACCTTTAATAATAAAATTGGTAGTATAGTTATTCCATACATAAGAACATTTGAGTCTCCGTGACTTTCTTTGCCTTAGCGGAGTGTTTTGGCGAGGCTGCAACGAAGAGGCAGCAGAATTACCGTGAGTTTGAAATACTTATTTTAATCAAAATGGTACATCTGTATTTAAAATAAAAACTTCTTAACATGTTTGTTTTCAGTCGCGAAGTGACAACCCACAGCGTGCAGCAATTCAAAATATTCAACGAAACAGTGAGTTCTGACTTCATTGGTTTCTATTGCAATACTGTTTTCTTTTAATGTTTTATTTGTTTACCTCACACTTCAAAAAAAATCAGTACATGATAACCGGTATTAAAGAACTTGGAAAATGTAATGAACATCTAACTTTTAAAAGAATCATGACCCAAGGAAAATATCGCTATTGTTTACAAAAGCTCTATCAATTGATATTGTAATATTGTGTCCTGGTGCAGGTAAGAATAGCACAGACACGCCGACTAAGGAACAAGGGTCTTCCATGGAAATATACAAGAAATATGAAAACATTAGCAAGTTGATTGGTAAGTACGCTTCCTCAGCTTTCACTTCTTTAACTGCTTTATTTAAAGTTAAAATTGTAGAACCCGAATGAAAATGATGTTGATGGCAAAGCGGTGTTTTTTATCACCTTCAGTGATGACAAAGATAAGGCAATGCTAAATTAATTATTTTCCATTAAGGGATCCTAACCAGCTAACCATCACTTGCTTGTAGGGACTATAACTTCTTCAAACTATTATTCTATTTTCTCTTCTAGGATCAAACAAGGACCAATCAAAGAAGAGTGTTAAGATAGTGCCGAAATACATGGAGACTGACAATGAAGTACCGCAAAGGGTAAACAAAAAAATATTTATCCAAATTAAAGCCAAAGTGGCTGTCTTCTACACTTTGTATGACATTCTAATAATAACAATGATCTCCAGACAGAGCATCGGCTACGGCGGCTATTCTCTCTAAGAAGATGAACGAGCTACGCTAGACATATTGGGGGCCATTCTAGCCACATTCCAGAAATGATAATTTTTCAGGACGTAGAAGAAGGCTGGGCGGTAGGGGCTGAAGACGATCAGGAGCGAACTGGTCAGAACTTGGACATTACAGTGTTATGGCTGGCCCTAAACGAGGAGTGCGAGGCCATGATAGACCCGCACGTGCAGAGAGTGTATGTGGCCTACACCTTCCTCGGCAGGACCGGAGCGGAGCTCGAGACCCCCATCAGCCTCCCCAAGCCCAAACACTATGTCGATAAGTGCTACTTCAACTTTAGGAAGAGTAAGTAGATATTATTTATCAGGCAGGGTTAAACCCACGCGTTCATCCCGCGTTCACATGTCCTTCAGTTTCCTAGACGACTCTTTAGTCGTAAGAGTGCGAGAAAATACGTTACAAAGGATTTGTTGAAATCATTAACATCGCTTATCTTCTCGATCTATGTGGACTGTAGAGTGCTGAGAATAAACACCGTTGATGTGCCTTCCCGCATTCGAAATGCTTTAGATGTGGTCGAGGGCTGCAATTTTTTTCCCAACCAACCCAATACTGTAGCAGCTATTCTATCGATCCTTAAAGAATCTAAGAACGTAAAGCATTGTATTCATCGTCCTAGCCTTCGAGCTAGAAGACACGGATCTGCTGAAGCTGAGCCACATGGCTCGGTGCCGTGCCGCCAGCAAGATGTCGGAGAACGAGAGGGACTGCATCGTATTCTCTGTCGTCAGCGAGCCGCCTGAGGACCCTCTGGGACTTGAAAGCTGTGAGGATATTGGGTAAGTTTTTGCTATTATTTCATTCTTTTATTTTATCTATTTTACTAGACGGCTAGATTGAATATCGGTAAATAAATTTGAGAAGCGATTTTTAATTAAACGACTAATGTGTGTGAGTGCGAGTGATGTGGATTTATCCTTACACTAAAACTGTTATAGGATTTATTTTTATGTAGAGCAATATTTCAAAGGAAATTTTAAAAGTGATTTTTTGTTCTTATCGAGTGGGCTGCAGGTTTAACAACCTAGCAAGCCCTGGCGTTAGTATTCTCTAATCCACCTGACGGTCTCTGACGTGGAAATTGAACTGAAGTGATCTGATGACATGAAAAAGCGCCATATAAGCTTAATTAACCCCTTGTATCGTGCCCGGATCCACATGAGACAAAATCGATTTTCTATTGTTCTCTAATTAGCGGCTTCAATGGTTAAAATTTATGTAGGTACGCGTACCTGTACCTGGGCGACCTGCTGGCGTACTCGGCGGGCAGCCCGGGCTACACGGAGGTGATCCCGGTGCGGGCGGCGGGCGGCGCCGCCGTGTGCGGCGTGCTGGCCGTGCGGCTGGACGGGCTCGACGTCGTGCGGCGCTGTCTGCTGCTGCCCTCCAGCGAGAGGGACGCCGACTGGGAGACCTGAGGTCAGTCACCGTGTGCCGCGTGCTGGCCGTGCGGCTGGACGGGCTCGACGTCGTGCGGCGCTGTCTGCTGCTGCCCTCCAGCGAGAGGGCCGACTGGGAGACCTGAGGTCAGTCACCGTGTGCCGCGTGCTGGCCGTGCGGCTGGACGGGCTCGACGTCGTGCGGCGCTGTCTGCTGCTGCCCTCCAGCGAGAGGGACGCCGACTGGGAGACCTGAGGTCAGTCACCGTGTGCCGCGTGCTGGCCGTGCGGCTGGACGGGCTCGACGTCGTGCGGCGCTGTCTGCTGCTGCCCTCCAGCGAGAGGGACGCCGACTGGGAGACCTGAGGTCAGTCACCGTGTGCCGCGTGCTGGCCGTGCGGCTGGACGGGCTCGACGTCGTGCGGCGCTGTCTGCTGCTGCCCTCCAGCGAGAGGGACGCCGACTGGGAGACCTGAGGTCAGTCACCATCGAGTGTCTTCACCAAGGAGATCAGCCAGCTGCAAAGGACTTTTTATAGTGCACAACCATTTGCTCAAACTCAAAAACGTTTATTAAGATTAGGCTGATAAATCAGCACTTTACGGACGTCAAAACACCAAAGACAGTCCCCCCCTTCACCACTTCTTATGTGTTTTTGCTGGGAAGAAGAAGTGACGCAACAAACTCCTCAGCAACACATGTATGTATGTCTATTAGGTTGCGCAGAGTGTACTACGCATATCATCAATAATGACCCCGTATTGTTCTTGATTCTAGTGCTAAGCTTAGTTTCCAAGTTTCCTCTTAATACATCAACGTATTCTCTATTGCAGATATCTACACGTTCTACGTTTTCTGCGATAGATATCAGTATTTTTTTATACCAAGTACTATGTATTTATGTAATTAAACATACATATTTATTTATCCCCCTTTCTTCTTTTGTTTTATTTGCTTTATTCAGGAGTTACACTTGCATGCAAAAATTTTGACGCCACTCATTTGTCATTAGGTGTGTCAATAACGTTGGCACTTGAAAGCCAGACGAGTTGCACTGTGCAGCCCCAAAATGGTGCTACATACTACACATAGTACGTAAAATTAAACATATTCAATCGATGTAACATTCCGCGGATCAATTCAAGTGGATTTCAATACATATTAGATAGATTATTGGAAGTTAAAGCGTCGTAGCTGTATGTATCGTTGGAGTGTACGCAGTCACGGGTGTGTTTGGGAGACGCACGCGCGTCGACACCAATAGTTCGGCGATCGAACCGTTTCGTAATACTCCTGTAATAGTAACGACCCCATTGATTCGGCCCTCATGTGTACATAGCCACGTCCCAACCATGTGTGTGAAGTGAAGTGATCGTAACCACACGGACTTACACAGGATTTTTATACAAATATTACGAAAACATTTCATAACACTAAGTATTGAAACACAAATTAAAACTTTGCCTACTCAAATATTGTAGATATCACATCGAAAATATGAAAACTTGCACAACTATAATTATCTGTAAAAACAAGATTATAAATTAGAGCCACAATATTGAAGACAAATCTGTCAACAAAATTAAACGGATTTAATAAACATATCGCTTACCGAAACAGATAAACATGTAATCATATTCTCTGACAGAATAAATATTACTTTAGCTACTGCGAAACATATGATTAAAATCTCACGGTAAAATCCACAATTTTTGATTGTAGGTTTTAAAGATTATGTTTTGACAAATTACATTATTACTGAACTTCATAAACACGCTTTCATACACACGATAATTGAGGAACAAATGTTAATAATGATGAAAGAGATTTTCGTAGTTGCATCTTGCATCTAGTTTAAACATGTAGCAGTTACTAGGTGCACTGATTTAAGTATCGATACAGTACTCATCGTCACCAGCTGTCTACTGCAAACAGCGTTATTACTTCTAGGAAAGTGTGAGCGTTATATAGCTGTATCGTCGTTTAAACTTTACTTTTATAAAATTTCATCATGTTTACAAACGATTGGAAACACACCAACATTTATTACCGTTTCCGCTCAAAATTAATTCAGCCTTTCATCTAAATTGTCGTTTCATATAAAACAAGTCCCACGTAAAAATCGATAATATTTAATTTTCCCAGTCTTGTCTCGCTAAGATTAATCGGTCAATCAATCTGCCGACTGCATAGGCGCTCTGCGTCCTTGCCCCAGTGCCGTGCCAAAGACGCGGACGCATTTAGACCGGCCTACCGGGCCTGTGTTCCCGCAAACTTTCTTCGAACACCCAACAATGTATAATCGACCTTACCACCACATGATAAGAGCTTCAACATTCGCAAAATACAATTTGCAGTCTTTTTCACTGACTAACTTTTTCTAGTCGTTAATCAAGGGATTGTAGGTCTTATTGCTTTTGATACAAGAGTGATGGCTGGTGCTGAGTTAAAGTTGTTGAATAGTAAACAGAGAGGAACGCGGAGCCGATTGGCGCGCCGTACACTGACATTTGGACGTCGAACAGTTCTTTCGCTCTGAGGATCAGCTTTTAGAACTGTCGTTTGAATGACATCATCTGTAATCAATAGTTAGTTTTTGCTTCTTTCTTAGTTTTCTAGACGTATTTTGACATATTTTTTGGATCTTGAAAAGTTTTGTTTACTTCGTTTTGTTGTTGTCATACTGATAGTAATCCACCAAAGTTTGACTATTATTCTCGTCATTTAGGTCGTTCGTAGGTAAAAGTAGTTATGTAGGTCAATGTGGCACTGTAAATAGGATGTTCATCAATCATTTTTCATGGGCTCGCTGAAACATATTTTGTCACTACTTAGCATTGTAAAGTACAAAAGAAATATTTCGACCTTCACCATCAACCTCATCGTGGACTATCCAAATGTGAACACTGAACTATGAAATATTCCATTATAAGTTCTGTATATAAACCATATCTTGCATACGATATCGTTGTCATGTTTATTTTGCTGCATGCCAACAGACTAAACAAACGTAAACTAAAATATTCGGGAAGCTAGATCGACGTCTGAAGCAGGAAGTTTGGAAGGTAATCTTTGTAAATAATGAGCTGTTTCCTGTGAACAAAGTTCACGGAATTTGTAAAGAATTCATGCCTCTACGTGTTTTAAGAGGGATGTTAGTGAAACATTTTCAGTATTAGATCTCATCATGTTTACCATCCTACAGTAATTTAAAAATCTCTTCTTATTCAGTTCAGTAAAGACAGGAGAGTATTGATTGGCTCCCTTGTGGAAGTCGGATTGACAATTTAGGACTGAGATAGATTCCCTTAAGTTTTTTTTCATCACCATTTTCTTAGAGAATCCTACTTATATTATAAATGGGAAAGTTTGTGATAATGTATGGATGTATCTTTGTTATTCAATCACGCAAAAACGGCTGGACCGATTTGATTGAAATTTGGTGTGTAGATAGGTGGTAGCCTGGATTAACACATAGGCTTCTTTTTATCAACACACCACTCGGGCGAAGCCGCTGGCGGAAGCTAGTTCTAGATATGATTATGGGGAAGCACATATCATATTAATTTATTGTAGACTTATTCATATTAAAGGGAACTTTTGAAGCTCCACACTAGTACTTCCTTAAATTGTACTCTTACAGTCACTCTTACCTCATGACAGCAAAAGCTAATGTTTAGAATCTTGTCCAACTTGTTAATTACCGAAACATGTATCAAACATACCATCCAGCGCTTGCAGCGTGATGCTTCGGTTTATAATTAACTAGGCAGCACGTGACATTTCCGACCGGGAACCGCTTCAATGCTGACTGATTGTGATTTATTGTGCTATATCCAATTTGTGACACTGAATTTGACTATGTTACTGTCTGTTATTGTAAGTAATCATTAGTTTGTCACTTATGTGTCTGCCAGTGGTTTCATCCGCGTCCCGTGGGAACTACTCTTCGCAACCAGATAAACTAAAGTACAAGAGACCTGTTATATATTTCTTATACAGGTCATTCTTCTTTCTCACATCTCGAACTTTGAGTTGGTCAAGGCAATAACTATTTCATTCATTTTCATTGATGGGATGGTTATGATCTGTAATCATAGTTTAATACTGACGGCCACTACTACGAAATAACAACCTTGTTTTCTTTTACTTTTGAAGGCACAGTAGGAGTATGCATGTGTGTAAATACGCTCTCGCAGTAACGTCAAGCAGAAAAGTATGGAAGCACCCATGTAAGAAATTGGGATAACGGCAGGATGATGTTCCCTATGAGTTACATTACTATAATTAATCCAATAACTTTCCCACGCCATAATTCCATTGAGCATTAGTTTGGCGACAGTAGCACCGTGACTCAGTACAGAGCGTATTTACACATATTTAGTGTTACGTGGGCGGCGCTAATAATACTCTCAGCTATTTCAAGTTCATACATTTATTATGTCTATCCGTCGATCGCGTACATCCGTTATTGGTTATATTACGAAGTTATATGAGTTGTTTTCTGTATTACTATTTTGAGAGTTGTCTAATTTTTTACTTATATTAAAAATGTGAAATCTCCTTGCGTCTGTCTGTCGCTCTTTCATGCCAACTATTGAACCGATTACAATCAAGTTTGGCATACAGATAATCTAGATCCTAAGAAAGAAAGGACTTTAGAATATTATACCTGCACTGATCGGTACCGACCCGTACAGGTTTGTCTGTATCGGCAACCTGTTTCTTTTTGTAAGCACCCTAACGTCCGATAGTTTTGTGTCAGTGGACATCGTTTATGTCGATGGTTCTTGTAACCGACTGCCAAAAAAGGTTATGACGCTAATATGTGTGCTTTCAAAACAAAACTAGATATAAAACAGGAAGCTTATTTCAGGCACTCAAATACTATCAAAGACGTAAGTCTGCAGTATATCCTCTAATCATTTCCAAGTGTTTTGTTTGTGTGTTTTCGCACATCGCACCACTTCCATCCGCTGACGTTGTTCTCAGTTGTGGGCTCATAAATCCGTATGGCGTGGATGTCATGGAATATCCGTGACGCCATATGCAGGGGAAGTGCAAAGCTCGGGACTGTTTTGTAGGACGTATAATTGGACATGTGATAGTTTGTGTCTGATTTTATCTATCAGGTTTGCTGATGAGCTTTGTGTAGGTTTGTGTGAATGAATGATTCAAATTGGGAATGAATTAAAGTTTTATTTGGGGTCTATATTTTATTGAAGTTTCGTGTATTTTTTAAAATTGGTGGACATAATAAAATTAAGAGATCTTTGGTGAGCTTATTTTGGTATTCTCTTAGGACGTAGTATAACTCAATTGTATATGCAATCATCATAAAATATTCTGTATATCAATAATAGGATCATTAATTTGTCTACTTCACAGTGTGGCACTAATCCACATGTCAAATGGTTCGTCAATTTAAAACAAATCTGCAAGCCAAGCCATATAATCAGTATTTTCTAATCAGTATCAGTATTTTGACTAATGTCTGGTAAACATGACAAACACAACATATGTTTATTAAGACGTTGATCGCCACGATCTTGCCAGGACCTTCGAGAACGTTTTGATTGAAGAATGAAGTAGACAAATAGCCCTTTTGCAAGGTAACCAAAGATTATAATCAGTCTTCATGATGAATGTTCGAGGGTACCGTTAATACAGTGACTGATGATCCGCTAATCGAATTTATTAACGAAACGATGACAGTTGCTAAATAGAGAAATACTATTGAAGGTACCTTTCAGCAAGATCATTTAAATGATAAACAACGCAGGGATGTTATGCCTAAAACGAACTTTAAATTTAACTTAGCGAACAAAGTTACGAAGCGCGTAGGCTTTTCGTAGCGCGTAGCAACTTCGTAGCACCTGCCGTAGAGGACCTTTATACTATCATTCAATGTTAGACGTTCGTAGTAATTCAAACATTTCTTTTATTATGCTGAAAATGCAATAAAAACAAACCAATAATATGGATCGTATATTTGATCGTATATGAAATGGGCCTTTATTTTAAAAACAAACTAGTTGATGCACTCTTCGGTTTTTATTCACTTTGTTCTTCAATATTTCCTCCGAAGAGCTTATTGAAAAATATCTTCGTTATCTATTGCAATATTGCCATAAACCAGCAAGTTCAAGTATAGTGAGGTATTTGGCAGTGCTAGCTGGCACGTCCGACTACTTGCGCCACGTTGCAAGCCGGTGCATACGTATAATTCTTCGCGAATTAAATACGTGCAGCTGTGTACTGCATTGCCAAAGTGCATGCCATGACTCATGGAAACGGAAATATTTGGGGATTTTATATAAATTCGGTTGAGTAGATATTTTATTCGTTTCTGTGCGAATTATGGTCGTTTAGGTACACATGCATTATAATAATTGACCTCAACTTCTCAATCACATAAATCAATTAGATGTTTAGAACATATTTTTCTAACCTCATCGATATATTTACTGTGAACACAAAACTGTCTTATAAATCTTAATAATTAGCTATTTATAAATGAGACGCTCACACATTCCTCACACTGTCACTCGAATGAGCTCAGTTCTATTCGCAACTGTGAACACTTGAACACTGATACTCCGATCAGCTGTTTACCAGACAGGTTCAATATTCGCGTCCATCTTATTTCTAATACTTGTCTACATTTAATCGCCCAAATCTCAGCGAACGACGGCCAATGACGTCAAATAAACAAGTGTTTGATAAAAATGTTCATGATATATTTAAAGGTTACACAATTTATAAGCGACTATAAATTAGTTAAATTGAGATATATTGGTATTAATATCAAATTCTTATTCTATCGTATTGGATAAGAACATCAAAATAACTCTTAGACAATCCATTGATCTAATGGCTGACATAGCAGACCTTATTGTCCAAAATTGGATGGATCTTGAATGATTCAAAACACCCTAAAATTGAAAACTATCAAAAGGGATTTAACATCATGTTCAATAATATTATTGCAGATGATAATATGCGAAGTCAGATTCAACAAAAATATACTAATTCGAAATACTAGATAATGAAAATAAGTTTACAAAAGTATTTAAACAAAACGAACTCATTAACGATACCGATACTAACGAAGCGAACAGTGAACTAACAAGTGACAGCCAGTGCCAGTGATACAGTGCCGTGAACACACACACACACACTATAAATATTGTATAGCAACAGTGTTTGTGCACACACACAACATGGAACACGACACTTACGACATTTTGACCGCGGAAGCGATAGGTCAGTGGCAAGTTGAGATGAACAATGATAGCTGTTGTAGAAAGCCTGTAGTTAAAAAATTGGATTAGCTTTGGATGTTTGTGGAATTTAGTCTAAGCAACTGCTTCAGTAAACAGATACGATGACTGGTGACCGACTTTTAGAGAGTGCCTTGCGGCATCTCCGCCAATGTAGGTACCAATTTTGTACATAAAGTATAAATAAAAAAATAAAATAAAGTCAAGAATAGTTCAAAATGATATTCTGGACGAATTTCACAAACAATCAACGAAAAGTCTTGCTATTTTCACGTTTTCTGCTTCCTTTTATTATTTTATATCATTGTTCCTCTTAAAAACTTTAATTGGACTATTCCTAACAAAATTATCTTACTTCTGCGCTGACCGTCTGTTCATACTTATTTCTTACTTTTCTATACAAAGACTACACAAAACTAGTCCACCACTATTAATAAAAATAGATAAATTGACTATAATTCTTTTCATTTTTTTTTTTTTTTATTTATGGAAAACATTACCATTTTCAACGAACTGCTTTTATAAAGAGCTTATTTTTGTGTTAATATTATTGTCTAATTGCGTACAATCATCATGGCTTATCTAAAAGCCCAAATCATATGGTTTATCTACTTGGAAAAGGATACTAATGATTGTATTAATTTATCACCTTTTTTCAAAACTTGCTAAATGACGAAGCAAGGACAAGTTAACTTCTGCCGGGGCTGCGGGTTGTTCGAAAGAGGTACCGCGGCCCTAGCACATAAGGCCTACGACGGAACACGACGGCAAGGACAAGTTAACTTAGAAATTCGCAAGTTTAGAAGTTCAGTTTGATGAGACTGAACGGAACTTCCACGTCTTGTCAATTTATCTATAGTCACGAATGATGTAGAAGAATTCTAGGTAGAAAGAGCACTGTTTTACACGAACTATCCTATACACTCTACAGTAAAGTTACACTGCATGCTTGATCAATTTCTGCTTATAAATAGCTTTTTAACTTAAAATGTGTGCATGTAACTGTTCCTCATAATATTAACGTTGTGAACTAATTTTATTCGTTTGATATGTCTTTCTTGTATAAACTCTACAACTGTCTCTTCTTGTGTTGTAACTGTGTTTCCTACTCGCTTCTTCCTTCAACTATATTAATGTTTTAGGCCTGTTAATCTTACTCATGTGAACTGAACACTTGTCTTAAAAACAAAACATGCTGCAATTAATATCTTAAGTCGCCACAATTTTTTATTGATTTAAATTATCTCTAACTCTTATTCGTTAATTATTAAATACTTATGGGTTTTATAAAACAATCAGGCCTTTAACATTATAAACCTTCCTGTATCTCTTCCTGCGACTTCCACTAAATTCGACGTGTCTAGTACGGGTGTGTGACGGTGTTGTGTGCACAGCGTTCGGCGAGTGGTTGTCGCGGGAGGCAGTGCCGGCGCTGCGACCGCGCACGCTCAGCGAATCACGAGCCCGGGCGCTGACGCTGCGGCAAAACATGGATGTGAGTATCTTTAACAACTTAATTACATACAAATTTTAATATAATTATGATCTGTACCATTTATTTATGGATAATGTTGCGTAGGGCCTAGAATTGAACCCTGTGAAACTCCAAAATTTTTAAGGTGATATGTATGTTCGTAAGACGAAAATAATGTAACAGCTGCTTTGCTGTTGATTATTAACATAAAGCGAAATAGATAATAGAATGCTACAATGTTAATCTTGAAAAATAAAGAGCATTAGTAATGGTCGACGGTATCGAAAGTTATCTATAAACCTCTTACTGAAGCCAAGTGTGGTGATTACATTGTATACTAAACAACAGATCGAGGATTATCAAATATTATCAATGGGTGTGTCGTCATATAAAACACGAATCACCTGTCGTTTCTGATCCAGACTGCATCGGATGCCAAATCCATGCCATTCATAAATTGTTGCGATTCGATACTCATGCGATGCCAGTGACTCAAGGAATGCACTATCAATGTATGTTGGGAAAGTGTCTTTGTTATGTTCTATGAAAATATATTTAAAGAAAGAAAGAAACATATAAATGAAGTTGTAAACATCGTTATGTGTAGGATAAATTATTATACTCCAACTCCAAGCTGTTTTGATAATAAACACAACTTACACAACGTTCTCATAAATTGAAAAAACTGCATACGATTCACGATTCACACGCAGTTTTTCTATTTGTTTTCACTGAAAACAACAACTGATTGGCTTAAGTATCATATAATATTCCTACAAACGCGGAAAATAAGCCATCTACATTATTTATTCCATTCATAAACTATGCGCGAATGCACTTTGCATTTTGTAAATAACCAAGAGCTGCTATAGTTGCCAAGAACTATGATTTGTCAAACAAGTATACATAGCATCAACAGAACACTTAAAAACTATGACTTTATGAAATAGTCACGTCTTTAATATAGAACGTTTTACTGTAGCTGTGGTTACACAGTATTTATAGCATTTTAACTTACATTGTGACTTTCCTACGTTAAACATGAAAATTACTCATTTTCCAATGTAGGCAAATTAATAATCACTCAGCTCAGATTTTACGGGTCTCGTGCAAAACTGTTTGTACAAACATTGTAATTTTTATTAAGCTTTTCTGAAATTACACAGTGTAGTTTGTGAACCCAGTGTAATTTCAGAAAAGCTTAAAATTTTATCAGCTCCTCTTTCGTTTAACGTTCTACCTGTAGTGTAGACATAGTACAGTTTTACTAACCTAATAAAAGTTTTTATGAGCTATTGTATGGCCAATATTATTATTTTCTTTAGAGGCAGTAGCCAAGATACTTTACGATGATTTTTGTTGCCTGTAAATCGCTCATTCAAATAACTTCTAACACTCCTTGGTGAAGTAGTAGGCCTAATAAATCTTGCTTCTTGACGAGGGCATTTTATCATAATTTCATTATCTTAAAACAATTGCTTTTATCTACTTAAAGTTCAATATTGACAATTCTACAGACTTACTACTCAACCTTCTAGCTATGAATAAGCATAATTTATCGATAAGTAGGTATTTCGTTTTATAATAAGCTTCATTAGAGTAATGGGAATAACTGTAATCTGGTTGAGAAATACCAAGAACTGAATGCCATTTCAGCCTTGCTCATGGTCACTTCGACTGCCAAACGACAACACAATCAATAAAACATGATCTGTAGAAACGCAATAAACATTATTGTTACCCATCACTGTATCTCAAGGCTCATAAAACCGCAGAACATAACAAATTGCAGTTATTTAGCCTGGCAGCGTTAGATATAATCAAGCCGTTCGTCTCAGTGTCGTCGTATCTATTAATTGTACGAAATCATGCACAGTTGGCGATAAATAATGCTTTATCACATGCAGTCAGGTACGTCGACGAATCTGCCGGCGACTGCCAAAACGATCCTACAATGCATCGCTTATTTATAGATCGGTAATCTATTATTGCACATCCGAAATAAGAGCGCATCAATTATGGTATAAAAGCTTTCGTTTTTAAATTTAGCTGCAGCATATTCAAAATAAAATGACTCAACAACTAAATTATTTATGACGTATGAAAGATTGCGCGTGTCCTATAAAGATTTGACGCCATGCATCGATGTTTTTATGGTCGCATGCAAGGCAACTAACGGCATAATGAATTTTAGGGAAACCTTGTGCAGTTGAAGACAGTGCCTCTCTTTAAATAACAAATTGAGTCACCAAACTAATCAACTGAAATCCAAAGACTTTAACTGATTTAACCAATTTGCTTGGGCAAGAAATTAAAGAGTGACTAAAGCTCCGCACTTAAACACTATGTTAGTTCCACCATTCCACACTAGGTGGGATGAATGACGATGAGTTAAAAATACTCTGCGCGTGAGTTCATGAACAGCGGCATCTAGCGTGGATTGTACGAACTATCAACGTGTGGAGTGAATCGCACATTTTCAGTCTCTGAATAGTTTGTGAAAACTGGCTGTAGTCCAATGTGTTTTTACCAGAGGGCGCATCGAAATGTTTCAGCTGAAAACGTTCTAAACTGAAAGAACCATTATATTTATGTACTACTTCAGGATTTTCAAGTAAATATTCTAAAGAATAAAAGGGCCCAACAATCAACTGAATAATTAAACGCATAAAAGAAAATATTATTTAATTTTGAATATTGGAAGGAGAGTTTAAGATCTGATATAGTAAGGTTCTAGTTGGTTTTGGTATGTTCTGATCACGTTTCTGCCTTCCGTTTTTGTGTAGTACGCGCGGTTCATATTAGATCAGGGCATAATAAAACCCTTAGTTTTGCTTTCGATCCATCGACCCAGCGACGGCCAACCGATGACGATCTGGAGCTACGATTGGTTTATATATTTTTTAATTTATTTAATTGGCCGATTATAGTGAGCAAGAACTGCTACCAACAAACTTCTGACCTTCTTACATATAATAAGTACCTAATTTCTGAAATTCATGATCAAATTAGTAGTGCAGCAGACTCAACGTACAAATGGCTTGGCACCCATCTGGTTACAGATGGCAGTAGCATCGCATTTGCCAAGCTAAATATTTATCACCCCTACCGATGACGGGCAGCTGCGTCATTCCATGAACCGAGTGTTTCGGTCAGCAACCCGTAGCCTAACGAAGTTACAAAGACCTAGTTTAAGACAAAAGATTGTCTAGATTTGCGAAATAGCGAGTAATTGGCCTCTGGACTACGTGATGCGGGTCAGGTTCGATCGAACGGAGTTTTCTTGGCAAGAAAGTTGTTCTTATTGTATGTAGGTACTCGTATTTAAACACGTAAGTGGTTGCAGTACATTTTTTACCGACTTGCAATTGGAAACAACAATGATTACCTACAAGTCTATCAGAACCACCGATCACCTCACCGATTCACGATAGCAGAGTAGAATATCTGAGAACCTTAAAATAATATCGCATACAACTACCAACGCAGATTACTTTTTTCCTCCTAACAGACAAAGACACATTGATACTTTTCATGCCTATGTGTAGCCCACAGCACTTCTAATCATATTCGTACTTTTCACTAAACTGAATATATTTCCTAAGTCTCCCAAGGGTTCTATTTTGAAGTGCAGTCTATTTTTGCGCGTACATTGTTGTGTCTTGTCGGACAGGTGACAGATGTCCGCGTAATTAGTTGCTGCTGTTACTATTCTTTGTATATATGTCTATAAGTTCTAATCTTTTGCTGAAGAAGGATTATTGGGACCCGAGGAGTATATACAATTTGCAGGAATAGCAATGCTATAAGATATTTCCATGATCAAAATACTCCACACTAACGGGATTTCCCAAATGACTGCCACACTCCATACATCCGTTCTTCGAATCGATCATGGATGTTTACCGTCATAAAGAACCACAATCTCAAGTCCATGTGTAATACATATGACTAACCGTGTGCCCAGACACCAGTGCGCCATATAAAAGTAACATCGTAAACTGAAAAGCCACGCCACAGTACAATAACATATCGCTACTGAAGAACTGATCGCCCTTTCAAGCTTTTTTAAATCGGAATGACTTGGTGGTTTTAAGAAAACCATCGTCGTTAAATATTTCGGAATGCTGTGGTTTTCCCTCGGACGGGAAGTTTATTGGTAGGAATGCGTATAAAAACTCATCATAGCTTCGTAATAAACGATTTGGATAAAAGAAAGCTACGTATACCTGACATTAGCATAATGATGTTATAAAGGAAAATGTAGTCTAATAAAAGAAATCATCTTCGCGTAAATCAATATGTTCATGAGAATACCGTTTCGGACTATTTAAAAGTTCTTCAATTTTATTTTAGTATAATGGCACATTCCGATGGCGCGCTTATGTAACATCCTAATAATTCGTATCTTATTAAACAGTAGGCCGTGACCGCCATTTGGTTAACGGACATTTTTCTCTATTTAATTCTAGAGAATATTAAAATAGGTATAATGTTCTTTTATTGTTGAAATGTTTAGGTGTAATGCTTTCTTGCTAGAAGACTTAGCTATTGTCCAAAACTGCTTATTCTGAAAGTCATACATACATCTCGTACGGCTTCATTTAGTTTTCTGGAATAATTGAAACTAATTGACTGTTTGAAGACCTTTGCAACCTCTTTGTCTACGGCCGAGCGATAAAATCAAGGTTAAATAGAACTGAAAGTCTGAAACGTCTATCACAACTCGTCGAAGATCATATCAGGCAAAACAGATGGGGACATCTCACTACATGGATAAAAACAACATTTGGCAGTGTCCACGTGGAGTTCCCAGAAGTCCAGCTTGTCTGAACCACGGCCCTGAACCAGTTTCCGAACGAGACTGGACAACTAACGTCACGGAAAACTAGCGGATAGAAAGAAAGTTTGTTTGTTTGTTTGTATTTTGTTAAAAAGTTGTGAAAATTTTTGTGGTCAAAATCGGTAATATTTTGGTCGGAAGAATCAAACGTTAAAATAATTACATTGATACTACTCTTAATTTACCTTTTTTTGCGAACTTTTTGCCTCGCCCCTGATTTCGTCTTTGCATAGAAGATCTCGTTTTTAAAGAATTTCTCGTTCTCGTTTTTAAAGAAGCTTATGTGGTACACAGATTTTATTTGTTGAGCTCTCCCAATGAAGAAATTCTCCAATGTAAAAGAAGAGGGTTTGTCAAGCAGGCAACTCCGATGCACTTCATACAGTGAACGAAAGCTAAAGTCAACCATGAACCCAGCAGTATAATTAGGTAAACTGGTGTTTCGCAAGCGCCGCAGCGTGCCAACCCGCGGAGGGATCCACATTAATCAACGAGTTAATCGTCTCGTCGAAATAGCCGAACAAATGGGATTGTTAACAGTAAAGATTCATGACGCCCAGGCCTATATATTATTTGTGGCTTTCTCGAACTACTGATCTATTGGTTTTCAGATTGCATAGGAACTCGGTTATTTTTCAGTGAAATGTAGTGATAGATATCAGAGGGTTCTCGTAAATAATGAGATAACTGGATTCATTTCTTTGAGGATCAACCAAACTTTGTTTTTCCTGAACTGAGCGATATGGTCGCTAAACGACAAAGCCCTCTTAAAACGTAATATTTAAGAATTTCACAATGCCTTATATCAGGTCTTTATAATATTCTGTATTACGCCAGCAAAATAAAGACCCAGTAAAACGTGCAGTTTCAGCTTCTTCGTGAAGAAAATTGTGGCCCTTATTTGATTCATATTCATTTTTGTTTCTATAAATTTAAAGAAACCGAAAACTTGATTACTTTTCTCAGATAACTAGGTCTCAAGAGCCAAAAAAATAAAGAATCACGACCATATTTCAGTGTCGTTTTAATAAACGTCCGCTAATTTGAACCGGCCAATAAATCCATCAGATGCTAAGGTAATTCGGGCAATGTTTTTCGGGAAGCTCGCAATTAGTTTTATCTTTTTCTTTATATCGGCCTTAAAACAAGGTTTGCGAAACAGAGGAACAAAGTTTATTTGGAATATGTTTTGCATAATAAATAATCGTGCGGTAAACAGTTTGGGGCAGCTCGCGGAGTGATATCCGAACCAGGATGCCACGGTTGCACCAAATGATTTAAATATATAAAATGTTATGCTTGCGATTGCGTCGTCTGTCCATTTGAAGTGCATTTTCCACTGGTCTTGTGATATCTATTGAAAAGTGTTTTTAAGGATGGTTGCTTTTTCACTTGCTTTCAAATGCTATTTATTCTACTCTTCGTCATTTTTAAATCATTAGGAGTACCAAAATGGAGTGTCGTTGAAGATTAGCTACTTAGTCAGAGACTAGCTGTTGCCCGCAACTTCGTCTGCGTGGGCAATATAGAATAGTCAAAATACTACTTATCCCGTAGGTGCATTCTTTCACGTGACAGTATAATTAGAATTAGCACTTAGCAGTAGCATAGATGTCATAGGTGTCATTGAACATCATTGGCAGTCGTTACGGGTAGTCAGAAGCCAGTAAGTCTGACACCAGTCTAACCAAGGGGTATCGGGTTGCCCGGGTTACTGGGTTGAGGAGGTCAGATAGGCAGTCGCTTCTTGTAAAGCACTGGTACTCAGCTGAATCCGGTTAGACTGGAAGCCGACCCCAACATGATTGGGAAAAAGGCTCGGAGGATGATGACTTAGCAGTAGCATAGATTCATTGATCAAGGTTGTGTTGTGGATGTGACCATTTATCTAAACGAAAGAAGTAAATTTTGTGACGTTGTGAATATCTCTGGATCTAGTCAGCCAATTTGGAAAATTATTACGTATGATGCGTAAGTAATTTTCACAGGAAACAGTTATAATCTATGTCTATATGCTTTGAGTCTGACAAAGCTGTCATTTGTAAATTTTCTGCAGCTGCTGCGACTAATCAGAAGCCAGAAAGTCTGTCAGTCTTATTGATATCGTCTTGATATCGTCTTGTGTAGTTGACTGGATTGAAGATAGGTAGATAGGTAGTCGCTCCAAGCAAAATATTGGTACTCAAACAGATTCGGTGACTGGAAGCCAACACCAACATAGTTGGGGAATAGCTGGATGGATGATAAAATGAGTCATCATCATCAGCAGGCGCATAGGGTAGGATAGTTTCACTTACTCACTATGGTAAGGCTGACCCCACATTAGGCGTACGCGATCCTCGGGCGTGTGAGTAGCGCGGGCGTCGCGAGCGCGCTGCGTGAACGTCGCGTTTTGCTGCCCTGCGGCATGTGTGAAGAGTGCAAGCGACGCGCTCGCGGCGAGCACGCGGCGCTCAAGTTGCGTATTTACCCCTTCGCCCGCTATCCCCGCCGCTCGCTAAACGCCTTAGCAGTTAAACGTCAAGGAGAGCGGCGCGTGTGCGCCGCGAGCGCCCTGCAAACGCCGCAGGGCAGCAAAACGCGACGCTCATGCAACGCGCTCGCGACGCACGCGCGGCGCCCGCGCTCACACGCCGAGGATCGCGCACGCCTAATGTGGTGGCCTAAGCCGGGACTCCACCGAAATGTTTGCATTAGTTCACGAATAGGCAAAATGTACGTATCTGTGAGAGTCCACTTCATGTATTCGTACTTGAAACCTGCAGTTTTGCCAAGATTTTAAAAAAGTGCGCTCGCAATTTGTCATTTCTTGGTGGAGCCAGCAAATCAAAAGAAACATAAGTGTTGTATACTGTGCGTCAATACCTCACATTGGGAAAATTTCGCTCTTGCGGAGGACGTATATTTTGTGTCACACGTAAACAGGACGACAGTAAGTATCCACCGAAACACTTTCAAAGATCTGATGAACGAACAAATCAGACCTGACTTGGTCACCTGGGGCCAATCAGAGTTCTATGAAGCGATAATACGCTTTGGCTCCTACTGTTATTGTGGTTTCTGAAAATGTATTCACCTCATTCAACGATGAATGTAATTCTGATGGCGACGTTGGCAGATCAACTCTTTTGACTTCTCGAATAGGATACCATTGGTTTTTGTGCTATGCACACCTGCAATGCATTCTGGATTAGGATAGGATATAGGTGGATAGGATTTGCAACAGAGAACAATTCTGTCTTAAGATTTGTGATTAAATGACATCAAACGTAGTTTTATATAAAAGGTATTTTTTTAGACTTGGCTCGGTCGTACTGAGACTGTTCGTAATCGTGAACAGTGTACTTGCTACTTGTTGAAAGTAAGCATGTCTATGGTATGCGGCGCGTAATTTGTGCGTTTTCAGACGCATAAAGCATTTTACGTGTGTATGGTATTCTATCCTAGTTCTATGCTAGTCCTATTTTGTACAACAAATTCCTATTATGTAACTTTATATGTAACAAATATTCATTTATAATTCAGGTAGTGGCGTGCCTAGGCATAAAAAAGAAAAATATACAATAATTGTCACTTACCTACGCCATCCTGGTAGCAGGATTACGATCGACCTACATACTCGTTCACACTTAATACGTATCCTTTACACAAATTCATGTTCGTTATTTTATTTTATTTTTCTTTCATAACACCATTTCAGACACTCATTTCCACAATTTGAACACAATGATGCCTTGCATAATAATTGTTGATAAGCACTCGTCGCCATTACGTAATTCGTAAATAGTTTGCATTGTGTGTGTATGGTCATTGGTGAACGGCTTTGACCATAGCTAATTATAGAATTTTGTGAAGCACGTCAAGTGTCACTTCCATTCACATTCGTTCAGAATGTTGTTATGTTAGTTAGTTTTTTCTATTTATATTTAGTATGTTTTTATAGCAGTATATTATATTTTATAAATATATATTACACACTTAGTATGTATATACTTAGTTAAGGTTACACACCGATTGACGTCACATGTTAGTGTTGGCCATCGCTGAAAACCAGCGCCGCGACTCTGTCTCGCATAGGGTCGCTGCATATGCTGAGCGAGGGCCATTTCGCGTGATCGTGACGCATATTTTCCTTTTTCCATTCTCTTCTTTTTTTCGTTTTTATTCCTGTTTTGTTTTATTTTTGTGAGCTTTTATATGTATTCGTTTTTGTGTGTGCGTCACGAACGCGAATAAACGTTTTGATTTGATTTGATTTGATTTGTATTAAATAGAGAAAGCTCCCATTTCTTATCTGCATTTGTATCTGTTCTTGTTTTTAAAGCTACAGAATCCTACATTACCTACCTCACGCTTAGCAGCGCTTGCGAGAGATAGATCCTCATTTCTTCTAGGATTAAGTTTACATATTTTGCATCAGAAAAAATAATTAAGGTCTACTTAATACTACTCACTCAAAGTAATTTGTTTTAAGGCCACCACATTAGTTGAAGATAAGCTAAACTATGTTTATGAAAAAATCCTGATATGAACTCCATCTGTAACTTTAAACGATAATTAATTGTTCCACTAAAGTCATCATTTTTTACATAATGTTCAAAAAATAATTTAGATGGCACCGTTTTAAATTTGGCTGAGAACTATTAATTTTCTTTTCATCAAGGTAATAATTATAGTTGGATTTTGATGTGGCACGGCAAACTGACAAACACTATTGAAATGTCTATCGAAAAATTACACTACGTGTTAAAATATGGTGAATTACGGAAAATAAACAACTCCATCTGTTGAAATAATAATCCTCTATAAAGAATGTATGGTAATTTATTGTCATTTACCACCTCGCTCCTTTGACAAATTTTATGTATTTTATTTAACACAGATTACCACAGATGGAGCTACTTTATCCTGGGCTAAACAAAATTTTCATTTTTTTTTCTTCCGAAGTTACTTATGAAGGTGTGATTTTCTGTGTAAAGGTTAATAATAGGCCGATCAACTAATATAAGTACAACATTCAAATGTACAGTTTTGACAAACAGATTGCGTGTCGTAATATTTTACATCTTGAATTCACAAAATTAATCATATCTTTTGATAGAGTGAATCGATTTCGATGAAACAAAAACTAAGTAATACCCCAAGTTACGTAGAATTTTTGTATATAAGCATTGTCTGCATTGAATTCGCAGATTTTACGTGAATCCCGAACGAACAAACAGACAAACAGACAAAAATTACAAAAATGATGGAAATGGGTTCTGTTAGTTATTCTTTAACATGCTGGCTATTTTTTTTGTCAATTTCTTCAATGTACAAAAATTACTTTTCTACAGATTTATTATATGTATAGATATGCCACTACGATTGGTATTTGCCAGTCGAAAATAACATATCGTATCATAGTCGTATTCCGTAAATATGGAACGTCAAGACTGCAATTTATGAACCACTCCAAAGTCTAAAAAGAGATCCCAAAAAAAAACTTTGATGTCTCCTTTAATCTTGAATCAGGAAGTGGCAGTGGCTGTCAAAGCGAACCTCCTCCATAAATTAGTCCACCTCACAGCACAGCACATTAACAACATTTGCACATATTTGTCACCCGGCTTTCCTTGTAACGTCCAAGTGTAAATTAATGCAGTGTGGTGCGAAGGGCCGCGTGAAGTATGGCCGCACTCACAAATTTACGAGCTTATAATTAGTTTGGAGGCGTCCCAATTCGATGCAGTGTTCGTAAATGCATCATGTTCGTTGTTATAAATTTATGCTTTGTGTGAAGCACTGGCGGGCGGTTTTTGGCTAGTCTATAATAACAGTCGGAGTCGTAAAATCCACCTACTTTCTCGAGCTCATTATATCGACTTTCAGTACTTTGGTCCGTTTTATTGTATTTTTGTTGTTAGAGGTTCCTTCTATCAAATTGCTCAAGATAGTCAAATAATGAGTCAGATAGAAGTAGATAATGAAGACAGAGTTTACGTTGATATGTTGCAAGAGTTTCATACAAATGATCTTGTTCAAAACGGTCGTCCTTCAGACTATCCCTTTTATCTATCTAATTAGTTATTGCTCGTCTCCAATTTTACCGTCAAATAAGAGGCAATAATAATTTCTAACATAACTCAGTGTCTGAAGTGGGAGGCTGGCCAACTGTTCAATAGTATTGTGTTTCGTTTGAACCTGAACTACAGCTAACCACGGTTATAAATATAAGAAATCTTGGCTATAGTCGATGGTTTTTTATTTTTTACTAATCGACGTCTTGACAGTGTTCTCAGCGTGGTCCTAATGAAATGTTACTTTGTTGTGAAAATTTTGGCTGTGGGTGAAGGCAAGAGTATCAATGTTGTTTATGTAAACAGGCAAAAGCAAAAAATATGATGGATGAATTTCTTTGCGTTCCATATTTCAATAAAAGAAAATTAAGTTTCTCCTGTGCGCCAGAAATCAGGCAAAAACGGTTTTTTTATTTCTCCTACAAGTTCAGAAGACAGGTTTTAAAATTGCATCACATTACATTCAGGCATGCAAAAGTTTCCAGAGCTGTTTGTAACTCCGTTGACAAACATTACCCTCCTTTTTGCACCGTGGGAGTCAGCTGGAAAACAACTCGGTAAATGAAACCATCTTTTATCGCATCAGTCGTAAAAGTCGATTGGGACTGTCGTTACTTTGCAATTAAGTGTTTTTCCAGGAATTAATTACCAAGCTTTTTCCAGTTCGGAATATAGCTTTACCTAAGTATTTCCCCAATCTTGAATTTCACCTCATTAGTATCATCACAACCATAGGATTTCTAAATGGACCAACTAGAAGAGGCCTGTTATATCTACATTTTTTTACATAAAAATGATACAAATTGTTCTCAAAGCTACCTTTCTAGTAAAACAAATCCCAGAGCAGTTAAACTTCAAACATATGCGTATTCCAAGAAGATATTTACAGCACTTTCACAAAGGTTTACTGCCACTTAAATCTGTCGGTAATGCACGACTATTATTGTGCACTCTTGTAATTCTCGACGTATTTGTTTTGGAGAACAAAGCGTGGTAGTGAAAGATTAATTCAAGGACCTGTAATTATAAAGAGGAGACGCAATACCTAGTTACATAAAAGGTGATATCTGCTTGATTTTCAAAACATCAGTAGCTAATGGACGATCTGGGATGGATTTTTTTTTATAGAATTCGAATTTTCGGTTTCTAGCACTCACATAAAGTGTAGAAGCAGTTATTGTGAGTGTTTTTAAAAGAGCTCCTAATTTAAGCGCATAGGTAGGTACTAAATGTAAATGTTAAATATTTTTATTCCAACTCTGCCCTTAAAAAGTCTTAAGATGAATGTGGTAAAGTATTAGATAACAAATTAATAGAAAACATCTACTCAAAACGAACTACTGCCAATAGTTGAAACACGTTAGCGCCAACGTTCCCGCCACATCACTCTTCGCGCTTTCTGATGCAACCGTTGTTTACCATATCGTTGTTACATGCAATATGTCTGTTTGCGTGTTTATGGTGCGAGGCGCCCCACTGGCTGAACTATACACGCTTCCATAAATAGATATAAATACGGAGTGTTTGTGAATCTTATACTTTCACAATATTGTGTTAAATTGTGAGATGTTTTATATTTTTATAGAAAAGTAAACAACAGGAAAAATCTCGGTCCTCTGATAATTAAAATAAGTTTTTCGAACTGTTTCTATGAATACTCGTTGAGTCATCACAGGTAAACAACTTATTTTACTGTTGTGTACGAATTGTAAGTAGGTGAGATCTCCAAGAAATTATATAACTAATATTTTGTAAAAAAAATCACGTTATCACTTAATCTTAGTTGCCGAGACAATTTCTAGTGAAACCAGACCGGATCTAGCTTGACAAAATAATAAATTAAGATTTTGAATTAACCTCAATTATATTACAGTTTTTTTTTTTTTTTTTTTTATTATCTTTCATTAATTTAGGGGCTTTTGGTCACAATAGCACCATGCCAGCCCCATCATAACCTAATACAAGTAATGCTACTTTACACTACTTATTACGACTTTAACACTTTATCTACTATCTTAAATACTAAGATGGCTGGTTTAGAGAGAGGCTCTGATAAGATACTTTGAATAAAACCAACATCTATCAAATTAATTTTAAAGTTATTTATCAGCGCCTCTCTGACAGCTCGGGTCTTGACGCACTCCACCAGCAAGTGATAAACATCCTCTATTGTACCACATTCGGTACAGTTGGGACTGTGACTTTTGCCCATTAGATGCCGGAACTTGCCGAGTGGAACGTGCCCTGACCGGAGTCTATGCGCTATTATTATAAGCTGTCGATTAAGGTTTGTATCGGTAAACCAAGGAATGCGAGGAGGCTCACACTGTATCGTCTTGTACCAAATTCCCTTTTCTAGTGACGTTCTATCAAAATATTCTTTCCAATCCTTAAAGCATTCAATTTTGTACTTTGGAAGGAGTTCAACGTAGCTTGGGATAACATTTAACTCATTGCCTATGTATAGCTATCCTGTATAGCTATCCTATGTATAGCTATGTATAGCTATCCTGGCCAGACGGTCAGCCTCCTCGTTTCCCAGCAAACCCACATGCGATGGAATCCATTGCAATATCAAATGCACATTTTTAGATATAAAGTATGACAATTGTCTTAGTACTGCATAAGCTATCGAGACACCTCTGTAGCCAGAGGCGCATCGAGCTATATGCTGCAAAGCACTTCTGCTATCTGTAAAAATGACAATGTTGTCGTTTTCTACTTCTTCATTTTGTAAATATGCAAGAGCCTTTGATATTGCAACGAGTTCTGCCGTCATTATGCATATACTACTGTTACAAATTTTGAACAATCTTTTAGTATTATGTCTCGGGTCATAAAAGGCAACACCAAGATCATTTCCAGTTTTAGAGCCATCTGTATATAGTTTTAACCAACCATTATATTTAGTATACAGTTCTTCTATTATATTGTTTTTTAACATATTATAATCATACGATTTTTTGCACAATTTCACACTATCTAAATGATCTTTTATAATATCTACTACATTTATGTTTGAAACCCAAATATCTAAGCTATACATTTCTAAAGGGTAACTAGCTGACAGGACTTCATCCCTGGTACTGTTATACGCTGTTACTAATAACGGTGTTTTCTTATTTCGCCAATAAGTGTTTGATATGTGACTGGTTAAGGTATCTAATAGGTGTATCGTTATGTTATTAAGAAAAGATTGTGATTTTAAACAGTATTTGAATGCAATATATTTTCTTCTTAGACCTAAATTAGGGACACACAGTTCACATTCCATTACATGAATGGGAGTGGTTCGTATATAACCACCTATTGTCCTCAGAGCTTGGTTTTGCACCCTGTCTAATTTACTCACGTGTGTTTTTGCACTGTTATCAAATAAAAAACTTGCATAATCCATTCTACTTCGGATTAATGCTATGTACAGCCTACGAAGGTGTTTAGGGTGCATTCCCCATGCTGTCCCCGCTAAGACTCTCAATACACACAAAAATCTTTGTGTTTTTTGCCATGTTTCGTTTATATGTTTCCCCCAACGTAAACTTCTGTCCAACCATACACCTAGGTACTTGACATATTCGGACGGATTTACTAGAGAACCATTGATGTTAAGGTTTATTTGTAATCTCCTCCGTCCTCTGCTAAAAATGCAGACCTGAGATTTATTTCCTGATAATTCTAGACCTAACTGCTCCAGTAGAATAATAATTGAATCGATTGCTCTTTGTACTTCTAAAACACTGTCAGCAAGGTGTTTACAGCTAGTATAAAGGACGAAGTCATCAGCGTATTGTGATATTATAACATTAGTTACGCTACGACAAATTTTATGTGTAACTATGTTAAAAATTAACGGGGACAGTGGGTCGCCTTGGGCGATGCCTTTACTAGTCCACCTGATCAAGAAGTTATCTTCATTACCATCGAACGTGCTCTTGAGATGTCTTTCCGTCAAGAATTCCCACAAATATTTGCATATTTTCTTTCCGACGTTTATTTCGCTTAGGACTCGAATAATACTATCTACTGTCACATTGTTATACGCATTTTCTATGTCTAGAAAGCACGCTAACGTAGGATAATTCTCAGAGAAACCAATTTGGATGTAGCAAACCAATCGAGCCAAACAATCCACACATGATTGAGATCGTCTAAATCCAACTGTACTCGCTGATAAGATTTTCTTTGTTTCTACATACCATTCAAGTCTCTTACACAATAAGACATGGACAATTTTACATATGCAGGAGATTAGAGAAATGGGTCTTAATTTTTGTGGACTACCTGAACCTGTATTATTTTTTGGAATCGGTACTATTTTAATATTACGCCATTGTGAAGGGACATCGCCAGTTTCTAGGATCATATTATATATTTCTACCAGGTACAATTTTACTGATTTCGGAAGATTATAAAGCATAGAAAACGTTATTTGGTCGTCACCGGGTGCAGTATCTTTCTTTTTAAGACACTTTTCTAATTCTTGAATTGTAAACTTAATTTCTAACGAAGTATTATTTGACTCAACTATTGGCATTTGAGGTACGACGTTATCAGGGGCCAGACTACATAACAACTCCTCAATTTGTTGCTTAGAAGCATAAAACTTTGATCTTTTATGTCCTTTCATCCAGCGCATACGATTCCAAGCGTCCGAAACAGAGGTTGACTCATTAATGCTGCTACAAAAATCTCTCCATCCTTGAGATCTAGATTGATTTAACAATCGTCTTGCCTCACTGGTTTGCTTCTCCAAAATACCTAAATTTGTGGGAGTTGGATTTCGCCTAAATATCGATAACGCTAATCTTCTCCTGGCCACTAATCTTGATAGATCTGAGTTCCAGTACGTCTTCGGTTTAAATTTAGGTAAAGGGTCCGTACATATCTTAATTAAAGGAGTGCTTATGTCCGCGGCAGAATTAATTTCATTTACTAGAAAGTCATATTTAGCCTGAACATTATCTGTAGTGGCTACGTTGTTGTAAAAAAAATTTTGTTCTAATGTTTGTCGGTACAAAAACCAGTTAGTTTTTTTTTAAATTACGTCGCTTAACAAAATTTTGATTTAGACACCTATCTGATATATGAAATACGACTTTGATAATTATGTGATCGCTACCTAATGTCTCATTAGTAATATTCCATTTAAAATTTATAGCAATGTCTGCAGATACGAAAGTAACGTCCGGTGAGGACTGCTGAAGCACGCCATTTACCAGTTTAATCCTTGTAGGTCTACCGTCATTTAATGAAAAGAAGCCGTTATCTAGGGATGAGTCAAATAACTGCATACCTCTTGGGTCATTTTTATATGACCAGTTTGTGTGGTGACCATTAAAGTCACCCGCTATTATAGTCTTTTGAGCAAACGCACCAAACAGCGAATCCCAATCTAACGGGGTAGTTCTTATATTAGATGGACAGTATATACTTACAATATTTTGTACGTGAGGAAAGTTTGGTAACTTCACATGCAGTACCTCTATACCTGTGTTGTTCAGTCTGAAGGTTGACACTTGAGTCTTTATAGAGCTATGAGTAACAATTGCAACTCCACCATATGAGTCAAACCTGTCTCTTTGAAACACATTGTAACCACTTATGCAGCAATGAGATTCTGGCTCTAGCCATGTTTCACTAACAATAGCAATGTGGGCATTTTCTTGTAGTAATAGGCATTCAAATTCTACTTTCTTTGGTTTCAAGCTTTGTGAGTTCCACTGTAGTATGTTTAAAGTTGTTTCACGTTGAGGACTATCCATTAAACAGCTTAAAAATCGAGTTTAGCCAATCTCCACCCTGCATTATTTTAACAAAAGAGAGTTTAATATATTCTAAAACTAATTTCACTATCTCAATGATCTTCTCGTCTGCTTCTTTATTCGAAAATATAGTATCTTTAATCCGTCTCATTAGTTGCCAGAACGAATAGTTGCCCTGGCTGTTTTTCTTTGGAATAGACTCCTGGTTCTCGTCATTCTGACAAATCGCATGGTCCTCTTCCCTATTCTGTTCCACGATGACCATATGTCTATACCCGCTTTCACGTTCGCCTTTTTTCTTCTCCTTTCTTATTGTTATCCCATTTTCTTGAATCGGTTTTTCTTTATCATGATCTTGAGACTTTGACTTTTCAATTTCTCCTACTAATACATCTCTAAAAGAAGGGGCATGCTTAAAATCATTTACTATGTTTGTATCGTTACTAATATTTAACCTTATTCCCCGTCGACCGAGTTCACCGTTGTCATTTTTACTATACACTTCTTTATTTTTCTCAGCTTTTAGGTAAATATCAAGTGCCTTTTTATACGTGGTATTTTCTGCACACATAATACGACGTATTTCTTTTTCTTTCAAAAATATGGGGCAAGTCTTATCAAAAGACATGTGTGCACCCTTACAATTGATACACCTATATTGCGTTGCTTCGCAGTTCGCATGAAATTCACCACATTTCGGACATACCGGCCTTTTCGTAGGACACTGGCGTAGTAGATGGCCGAAACGCCAGCAGTTCGAACATTGCGTTACGGGAAATGTGTATGATTCTACTTTAAATTTGCAACCATAAGCTTCAACCGTCAAGGGAACTGTAGGGCCTTTAAAACAGATACGAACTGTCTCACTATCTATCCACTTTCCTTGCTCTGTGAACCGTTTCAGCCGTTTTACGGAAACAATATCATATTCGCTGGTAAATAATTCTGTCAATTCTTTCTCATCCACGTCCAATTCGATATTTTTGACGATTCCATATGATAAATTTACTTCTTGAGCCAATTGACATCTATATCCTAAGTCTTCCATCCTTTTACAGGACAATAGCTTCTCAGCATATTCTCTATTTTCAAATTGTATACGTACCCTAAAGGGGTTCTTATAATTTATTTTCATAATACCCAGTATGTTTTCTGATCTTAGGAGTTTAGCTAGACCTATTTGTTTAGGTAGGCATTCTTTAGAGGAAACATAAACGTCGTAGTTATTTTCTAGTGTTAAGTCTTCCATTTGTGTTGTACGATTAATATTATAGTTCAACGAAGAACTACGGTTTAGCCGCTTTGGGTTTCTCATCACAGTAGTAAATCCCTCATCATCATCTGTGTTCTCCTCGCCATCTTCTCTCAATCTCTTCTCAGGTGTTGGTCTCGCGCACTGTTCTTGTATTCCACTCTGTATACTGCCTTCTTTGTTATTTAATCTCACCTCATTTAGAACTTGTTGCTCACACATACTTGGTATTTCCTCACTATTTAAACTCCATAAACTATCGTCATCTTTATTATCATTCATTTTGATTATAAAATAATTGGAGGGTATATGCAAAAAAAAAATAACATTTCAATAACAACGTAAAGCATCCGCTCGCTACGACTTGTCGCGCGCGACGTATATTACAGTTGGAAAATAATATGATTTCCAAGATGTAGAAACACGTAGGTAAACTATAGCGTCCTGTTATATCATAGAAGTTCTATAAGCTTTTGATCTAAATGATATTTCATAACATGTTCAATAACCAAAACATTTCGACGGATTTCAAATGTTATTGGAAACTAACGTATCACCAAACTGGTTCTCGTCTGTAATAAATAAATGTTCAACAAGTGCAACACACAATGCGTTGGTAGAGCCAGCTATATTTACCCCTATTCCCAATACTGTTCCAAAAATACATTACTTAGACAAAAGTTCTGGAAATAAGCACGAGAAGAATAAAAATATAAACGAAATTTTCCAAGAAAACTTTAAATATTCGCACTAGTTTTGCGCGTCTGCATTTGTTCGCAAGTAGGTCTGCTTGAATCCCATCCAATAAGATAGATACGCCGCCCAAAGCTCTCAACTCTTTAATTTCGCTAACTCAAAACAATGTCTAGTTTTATTTAATGAGTTCTTTCATCTCGTGTTGGATCTAAATCATTGATCAAAACGACTCCGCAATTATATCGATGTTCTAAATCACGAAATAATTTGGCTGTAAGATTTACTTCCATTGCTTCTCTTTATTCTCATCTGTGGACGTTTAATGACAGACTGTCACATTTTCCCGCCTTCGAAGCTGTGACTGGGGATTTCCTAAAACATGATGACTGTAACAAGGAAAAAGAAAGACTGCTTTTTAGTATAAAAATGTTAACCAATAATTTTCCAAACAAAATCATTTTAACTAATCCATGTTTTAGTGGTATAATGTAGTTATGTAAAAAAAAAAAAACATTTAAAATATTTTATCAAAACTATTTAAGATTAGAAGAAAACAAGATTAAACAAGACTTACCCACCTAAATTCGGCATCATAAAGAGAAATAGGTAAAGACAATAAATAAATCATACATTTTATAGCAGTAATACTCTTTGTTCCGTAAACAAATGGCTCAAATCAGAGAAATGAGGTTTTTATCTTCATCACCATGTCCCCAGCAGATATAATTTAGTGCCAAAAATTGTGTTAATTTTTCTGTGAAGATAGAGGTCGTAAGGCGTTTCAGGGAAACGGTTAATGACACGGTGTCCATCATAGTAATACACGGGAAAATTGCATGACTCATCAAATTGAGACTGCTGATGAAAAAGTCGCCGTGTGAAAATTTTCCGGGAATATTTTCCTGTTATTTTTGTTGGGATTTAAGAAATTGTTAATACCTATCATGATATTAACTGTTTAGAAAACTACTTAGGAAACTTTCAGTGTTTTAGTCAGGTTTTTGAACTTGTGTCCCTCGCCTAAAAGTATAAACTCGCCATAAACTGAAATCATTTTTATGCAGAATTGTCAGAGCTTTTTTAAAAAACGAAGAATTTGTAACAGTGAAAATTATTGGCAAGACACCCTAAATTACATCACATTAATACTGGAAAATCGTTTTTCAGAAAAACTATTCTTTATCACACATTTTGTGGAAACAAAACGATATATTATTTTTCCCTTTATTGCTCTCTGTGAGTCAAAACTATGAGTCAATGATGTCATTGGGACAGTGTCGCGAGGTGAATAGGCACTTTTCGTTTTATTACGTGATTCTGTATTTCGCGGCTTCAATCTAATAAACTATTTTCCTTTGGATAGCAGTTTCTCAGAACTTTTCAATTTTATGAGTATCGGTCGATGGATGGTGTCTTCTCCGAAATATTATTACGATAGAACGTTCTAAACAACAACCTCTAAAAAAATCTCGCCTGTTGAACTTATTATAACTTAAAGGCTCCGAAACTACTGAAATGACTTGTAAAATTCTTTCACTGTTAGAAAGCTACTTTTTCCCAAGTAAATAGGGTATATTTTATCCCGGTACGGGCAGTAATTTCCACAGGACGCGGGTGAAACCGCGGGAAAATGGCTCTTCAAATACGGGGGCTTCATTTACTAAATAATGAAGAGTATTCGATCAAAAAAGTATTAAATAATTCCCAATCCCTCTAGATTGAACTTGATAGGTCCAGCAATGTCGTCTATTCTTGCTCTGTCACCTGACGTCCGGCGGAAGCGGCGCGTGCGCAGGTGTCGCCTACTTCGAGCGCACGACGTTTCCGCTTTCTCAATGGACGACAAACGGCCGACACTTCGCTTCGGGTTAAAATAATATTGAGTGAAATTTCAGATTCACTCTCTGAAAGCTTTTGTTGATTTATTTTGGATAGCGGATAGTTTTTTGCTGTTGTGAAGTTTGTGCAGAAATAACATTACTTTTGTTGTTCATTCTAGCCATACAAATAATAAGACAATCAAAAAGAAATTATTCAGATACACAAACGAACATACAAGCCACTTTTGTTACTACATAATGTATTTTAATTCTATGAAAGAGTAGGTAACGACCAATCCCACCTAAACGGGTGATCGACATCAGCCAAGCATTTTTAAAGATATCACATGATACGTAAGTATAACAGCCTTTCATTTATGTATGCAGGTACTTAATCCCAAAACTCCTTTGTCTTTCTTGGTCTTACCATCAACCAGCAAAGTGCCCATCAATCACAATACATCGGTCTGATGACAGATTCACTCCCGGTAGCCACTAAGGTCAGACTAACCTCACCCGTCTTCGTACAACCCAAGGTGATCTGATCAAAGCATTCGATACAGTTGGTAGCTTTCAAAAGGCTATCAATTAAGTTTAGCCGCCTGAAATATTGCCTTTATTGCCTGCTCTGGCTTTTGTGTCTGAGTTTATCGATTCAGTGAAATGTATTCGTCGTAAAGTTTGAAGTTTTTTTCGTCTGAACGGTTTGAGTATAGTGGAGATCTGAAGATGTTGATGATGCAACCAAGGTCTGGCTGTGAATTAGGGTCAAAATGTATCTTAAACTTACCGAGACTGAAGACAGCAGATGTATAGATAATCTACGTAATAATCAGTTGTGATGTTAGCCTGGTAACCGCTTTTCTCGACATAGCGTATTAAACTAAACGCGAAATCTCAAAAGAATACTAAAATTATGATGTTGAAATTGACGTAGAACCGTTAGATTTATGTCGATATCCTCAAAATCAATATTTGTTTTCAAACCACGATCTAACACAAACTGCACCTGACCCAATTACATACAATGTTTCTGTATTTATTTTCACAATACTCAAAATAAAATAAATTCAAGGTTCAACGTCAAAAGTTAGGTCACATAAATATAAACAGACTAGGCTAAGTAGTTGTGCCTACTGCCTAACACATGGTTAACATGTAAATGTGGGATGTTTGAAAAGATTTCGTGGTCTATTTTATTTTATTTTCATAAATAAACTATCGTAAGCTGGTATACTATGGAAAGTGGTTGTGAAAACAAAATGTAAGTTCATGATGCTTTCTCATCTTCGCGAATTCTAGTTTATCGGCAAGACAATAATTTTAGTTTCAATGACAAAATTAACAAACAATTATAAAAGAAATCAAAATTTTGTAAGATTTTTTAAATTTACTTTCATTGAAGTGATTTTTGATGACATAAATAGATCAAAAAGGACTTATTATTATGATGATGAAATCAAGATCTAATTATTACAAATCAAAGTCAAACAAAACCCACGTGCAGAATCAAATAATGCGGACGTAGCTCATAATTAAATCAGGGCTGGAATAATTACAGATGCCTAATTAATTATAATGTAAGTCATCACCATGAAAGCTTGGCACTGGATGATGAAAATCATGCGGATGGATCATGATCAGATGAACTAGGTTCCGTTATAGGTATACAATATGTTGGTTAAAAATGAGACAATTCTTTAGAGGTTGGTGTTGAGAAAAGTGAAAAACTAGGATAGCATGACTACAAGAACTACAATTTTAACTTTATCTGATGTTTTAGTTAAGTCGTAACACAACATTTTAACTGAAGCACCAGTAAGTAGTTAAATACGATTTCAAACTAGGTATATTACTGTTGCAACATTTTACTATTGCTTCCTTATGTTCGCTTGTAACTTGCAAGCTATTGACACGGCTCATCCCTGGAATAGCTTTAGAAATTAGAACGCTCTCTTTATACAACGTTACAGTATTTATCAAACGTTAGCGAATCTTATATAAATTGTTTAAAATTTCTCCTCGATTAAAAGAACAGAAAAATTGCGAGTCATTTGTCAGGCGTGCCATCGGAATCCGGTGTGAAATTGTATAGGATTGTGGATCCATATGTTGGGTGTCAACATTATTTTGCGACCCAATTTGCTAAACGGTTCGTATAATGGCCGCCCACGTTGATTTGCTGATGCCCTTTTTAAATTAATAGATGATACAAGTGCTGTAGATGTAGTGGCAAAAATATGAGGACATTACATAAATATTTTTGGCTACTTAACAACACAGAATAAATGGCTCAATCGGCAAGTCAACAATATGACCACTATTAGATAAATGCAATGATGGACGAGAGGAAACGCTTTCGCTTAAAGAAACCAAAACTAAGACAAGATAAAAAGCCAGGTAAACGTAAATACATTATTAAGATCACTCCAAAATAGTTTACTACAAACACATCAGTTGGCGTAGTAAAAGTTTACCGGTTTTAAATAGTTTTGCTTTGTTTCCAAACAAAATTTTGAACAGGAAACCGTATTATACGTTAATGTACCAAGGTGAGGTTAAAATAACTGATCTGTTATGAAATGGAGCCGGTTCTCTAGAAATAGAATCCTTTGAATATGATTTGATTTTGATGGCTATTGATCTAACACAAAGTTATTAAAGACTTTAGACTGGAAACTGGGAGAGAGGTTAGACTGGAAGCCGACCCCAACATAGTTTGGGAAAAAGGCTCGGAGGATATATATATGATCTAACACAAAGTGGTGTCAATGCCATAGGGCTTGCGTTTATTTGATGGTACAATATTTGCCGAATTAAAAATAGATTTCAGTATCTATTCGGTTTACAGCTTTACGATTGATGTTGAATTCTTCGGAACAGTCCGATTTAAGTTTTTTTATCATGTTGATTTTCTCCAATATTTGATGCTCCTCGATCTGTCCTTGGCTTCTATAAATTTTAACTCGTGAAATAAAAGCATTTATTAAATTAGGTTTATATATCCAAATGATCGATTCGTGTACTTCACCCACATTATGCTGACAACTTTCTATTAATTTCTCAACAAAAATAAACAGTGGTTGTGACCGCGTCCGCTCGCAGTCACCGCGAAGGTCCGCGTTTAGATTGGAAAAATTAAAAATAACCGTTTGTTGACGAGGTTAACAACTGACTGTCGTGACAAGCATGACAGTTAATGAGTTTTTGTGTAACTGGGAGTTTGTGCGAATGTCATCTTACGTATTGATTGTTATTTTTATAACTTCGTATTTCTATTGATGGTTTAGGGTTTTACATTCTATATAATGTATTTTGGCAAAGTTAAGTATAAGCAAAGTAGTTTTTCTATTAAAAGTCCAGAGTGTGTTTTATGTTTTTTCATGAACAAAGCCAAAACTAAGCTAGTAGACGTTTCGTTGTTTTTAACGTGGAACTGTGTCATATATTTTGGCTTAAAGAATAAATTTCGTCTTTCTTTTGTTTATAAATAACCTGTAACCGGAACAAATATACGGCACACCGTCTGAGCCGAAGGTGCGAATCGATGCGCGGGCGCCTGAAGCCACGAAGCTTTGCGGCGTTAGTCGCCCTGCACACTCCGCTCAGAGCACACACGCCCAACCGCGCACGCGAGTCTCCCGCCGCTACGATCGCGATTATCAAACAAAAATAAACTAAGCTTCAGAATATTTTATAAACAAATATGACCGCCTAAGTACATCAAGATGTCGTTCTGTAGAATAACAGGCCGCAGCAGAGGGCTGCCGAAGCCCAATTATTTTCCACTTTTGGCCCCGATCTCACCGGCTGACGCTAAACGATGCTGCAGGATTACGGGAAAATCTTATGGGCTGCCTTCACACCACTACATTCCAGTACTTCTAACTGCCCGCTCGTCGAAGGCAAAATGTAAGATAACTAACGTTTCTGGCGAATTGGGACCACACCACTACTCACCTGAGATTAACTACGGCAACAGAAAACATGAACTTCTCCCTGACTACAGATATATTTTCCCGGTACTTGATGGATCTACTGAGGCGCAGAAAAGCTTAATGGAATTGTTATTGGGTAAACAAGTGACTGAAGATAAACGTTACGTGTATACAGTGCAAGAGAGAAGATGCAGTTTGGTGTTCTCCGCTCAAATGGAAGCAGCCGTGCGTGACGGTGACGTCAGAGACGTTATGCTGGCTAAGGACTCCGATACAGTGTTAATTAAAACAAAACATGGACGTAGTGTATCTATGGATTTCAAGGACTTCACCGAGGATGTTGAAATGTTTGAAGGTGAAGGACCAAATGCTGAAGTGTTAAAACAGAGAGAAATTGAGGAACTGGAAGAGAGAAAGAAGAAAAGGAAACGTACTGCTGGACTATCTTCTATGAAGAAAATATTTGAAAATAAAGAAAAATTAGCTGAAGTGCAAGAATTGGAAGAAGAAAAGCTACGAGTTGAACGAAAAGCTAAAAAAGCTAAGTTTGAAGAAATTAAACATGACGTCAAAACATTCAGTTACAACAGCTTTGATGCGCACCATATGCGATCCAAATCAAGCATTATTACTTGTACAAGTGAATGGAGGGACCAAATGCACCCACTTATTGAAACTTGGGATTGGGAAACATTTGAAAAAGATGTAACTGACGATCGTGTCTCACCTAAAGTAACAAAATTGCCAACTCCGATAAAAATAACACCACATCATTGCGATGCCGAAATTTATGAAGTAGACCGTAACATTGGCGAAGTGTCCATACCATTGGAAAGTGTACCATGTGTTAATCCGTTAAAACCAATAAAAACTCGTCCTGCTGAAGCAATTTTAAGTGCCGTGAAGGAAATACCAAAAGAACGTTTAACTGATACTGCTGATGTAATCGAAAAATTAATGGAAAGTGATAAAGTTGACATGCTGCCTACGATGGAAAATCTCTACGAAGTCGTCAAAAATATAAAAAAAGGAAAGCGAGAAAAAGTTGCGAAAATTTCTGGACTCACTTTAGATATAAATAAAGCAAAAACGTTTATTCCTGGCCAAGTTGTTAATACGCCACAAGGACCTATTTTCGTTCCCGGTCAAACCGTTGAAACGCCAGTTGGCCCTGTTTTTGTTCCTGGCTTAAGTGTAAATACTCCTCTGGGTCCGGGTCTGATACCTGGGCACATTGTTATAAATGAAAACACAAATGATCCATTCTTTCTTGCCGGTCAAGTTCTGCAGACATCAAACGGGGAAGAATTTGTTTGTGGACAAACAATGAAAAACAAAGATGACACATATCGCTTTGCTGAAGGTCAAACAGTCTTATCCGAAGAAGGATTGAAATTCGTTCCTGGAAAAGTTATTAATACCGGTCCAGAAGAAGTTTTTGTTCCCGGACAAACTATTATGGCGCCAGAGGGAGTGCAGTTTATTCCTGGCCAAACAATAACAGAACATGGTAGTGTGACCTTCACCCCTGGACAAAACGCTAAGATTAATAATGAGTGGCAGTTTGTGCCCGGTCAAGTGCTACATCAGGATGATGAGTTACATTTCGTACCAGGAGCCACAATAGCTACACCTAACGGCCTAAAATTTGTTCCGGGCCAAACAGTTGCTATTGATGGCGAAACTTGTTTTATTCCTGGAATCACTAAAACAAGCAGTGACAACAAACTAGAGTTTGTTCCCGGTACCACTGTTGAAACAATCGATGGCCCGAAGTTTATTGAAGGACAAATAGTTCATACTGATTGTGGTGAAAAATTCATGCCTGGAAAAACTATTGTTCAAGCTGATGGACACGTAGAATTTTCTGTTGCAAAGTCTATAGAAGACATTACATTCAGCGAAGGTGCTCCAGTTGGACTTCCGATTGATATAAGAACATGTTCTCTGTCTGAAGAATCTTTGTACGTTTTTGGACACATGGTACAGACAGCAAAAGGAATTGAGTTTTACCCTGGCCCAAGAATGCCAAAATTGGAAGGAAAGGTTGTACCAGGAAGACTAGTCAAGAATGAAGCTAATGAATCACGATTTGTGCCCGGTATGATGGTTGAGGGTATTTTTGTACCTGGTCAAATAGTATTCACAGAAAACGGTGAGCAATTTGTACCAGGACAAGTAGTTGATACTGCTGATGGACCCAAGTTTGTTCCTGGACAAGTGGTAAATACTAAGTCTGGACCTAAATTTGTTCCCGGTCAGACAATCCATACAATTGACGGCCCACGTTTTGTACCTGGACAAATTATTGAAACTAAAGCTGGTCCAACTTTCATCCCTGGTCAAGTAATCTCCACAGAAGATGAAGGCTCGAGGTTTGTGCCTGGACAAGTAGTTGATACTGAAGAAGGTCCACGATTTGTTCCGGGCCGAGTAATTGAAACAGATGACAATGGTGTTACATTTATACCTGGACAAATAGTACAGACACCGGAAGGATTGAAGTTCGTTGCTCCCGATCTCACCGAAGGTGACGAGGGACTAGAGTTCTCCGTACAAAGTTTCGTGGTCACACCTGAAGAGCTGAAATTGTTAAAAGTTAAGACAAACCCAAATGATACGACTTCTACGAAAGGAGAACTAACTATTGATACAAATATGTTACGTCAACTTTCTGAGGCTGGAATGTCTATTGGAAGACAAGTACCTGCTGAATTACCCGCTATCAATGTCGTATTAAATCAAACAAGAAATGCTGAGGCTTTGAAAGCTTTTGTTACTGATTTTGGATTAAAAGATGAAGTAGCAAATCAATTAATGGACGTGATTACGTCTATTATCGAAATGAGCGCCCATCTGAGAACAGAAATACGTGAAAACCACAGAGAAGGTGGGACTAATGAAACGAAAAAGAAAAGTAGCAAAAAGCGAATGGAAATACAAGACATTGGTTATACTGGTGGTAACGGTCAATCTGCGCAACAAGAACATGTCAAAAACTCTATTGCTGCCGCCGTACTAGCTGCTTTAGTCACTGCTGAACAGTTCGAAGAAGTCAATAATAATAATAGTAAAGAGAAGTACCAGATGATCCTCAAATCTATTGATACCATTTTAGGTAAGACCATAGATGAAGACCTCGTATCGGCTATGTTTAGTATACTACAAAAAGAAGAAGACAAAGAAATTCTGTGTGAAGAAATCCTTGAAAACTCATCTCAGCCAAAAGTTGAGTTGATTAAGATTGCTGTGAACAGTTCATTGCACAAGCAAAACTTAACTGAAGATGATATTATTGAGAAATTCGGTGACTACTTGAGCAGTGAAAATGAAGTGTTAGGTCCAGCGTTCAAAAATATTTCTAAGAATGATACTAGCCTGCTTCATCATGTTCTTGGTCGCATATCAGAATCTATTTCATTCGTCAAAACAGACCGAGAAGTCACAGATACTCTACAAAAGGCAATTGTGTGCGCCGTGCAGGAGGCCAGTAGCAAGGAATTGGAAGTTCTGTTCCAAGATAAAGATAAGGAAAGTTTAAAAGAGTTAATTATACAATCCGTGGGACTAGCAAGAATTCTTGGAATGAGAGATGTTGCTGCCAACTTGATGTCAGTTGTTAACGACGAAGACAGCATGTCTAAAATAGCAAGTGACCCCACAAGTCTAAACATTCTGAAAAGACTGACCGTCATGAGGAAACTTGCAGACAAGACGCCGAGCTTGCATTCCGCCCTACGCAAACTGGAGACTGATCCATCACTGGCTCGTACAGATCCTAAACTAAGGGATCTAGTACGAGAAAGTGCTGCCTTGATGATAGTTCCTGAGGAAACTCCCCTGATGACATCTGAAGATGTTCCATTGAATTTGCTGGACCCAGAAAACAGTCTCGCAATGGAAGACTTTTTATTCCAAAGAAGGAAACAAAAGGGCGCTTTATTGATTATGAAGAAAGGTTTGCAAGCCGTCGTTCCTCGTGAAGCTAGCCGCGCTGTGCTAACTGGCGAAGTCGCATACACAGTACTTGATGAAAATGGAATCAGACACTTTGAACCTTTGCACGTATTCTCGGCGTTAAACCTTAGTCAGCCAACAGCACATCGTTTCTCTATGTACAGTTGTCCAGTAGTCGATGATGATGACGAAGACTTGCAGTCGTTCACCGGCTACTGCAACATAAGCAACAATCAGAAGATTACCAGACTCGGTGGTTGGTCACGCAGATACAGCGGTGTTCTTTTAGACAGAGAGAATACAAGGAGTCGAATGAGTAGCTTAGAGACTACACCTAGTTATAAACGATACCCTAGCCGATCAATGTCCAGTTCGAGATCTAGATCTAGTTGTAGTAGGAGTCCGCCTAAGGTAATATTCTCGAAATTCCTCGTCACAAATAGCCGCTTTATATGCAAATGTTAATCTTGATTTTCTGTTGTTACAGGTAGAAGATGTTGTGGTAGCATCAGCTGACTACTCAGCTGTTGCCGACGATGAAGTGTCTCTAAAGGCGGGCGACATTGTAGAAGTTCTCGACACTAAGTCAGCCCTCGGATCAAAGTGAGTACATATTTATTATTGGCATGAGCTTTGCACAACTGTGCCCTCATTGATGTATTTCGTAAATAACCGTACGGACATGCGCGCCATTTGAAACTGATCGTTACCCCAGCTCTAAACTCGGTTACCAGAATAATATTTTGTTTAATAGTCACGTATAACTAACTTACAGTTAATGTCATTCAAACTAAAATAACCACTGGATGATGAAAAGTTTTGTAACATTCGCTCATTGTCATCGTTAACTAAATCTTGTGTAAATAATTCTTGAATAACTGTGATATTTATCATTTTTACTAAGACAGCTAAAACCAACCCATATAATATCGTATACACTATGCTTTCCACACTCCTGATCTATAAATACTTGTAACACACGTTACTCCTCAAGGCATAGGCTGGTGTCAAAGGCTGACTCTCACTCAGTAACAAGTGTAACGCGATACACGCGAACTCCGCACGTAACACACAAGCCATAAGCTGACAGCTCGGAGTGCCGGTATCATATTCACGGGAATGTCTCGCGGAAGGAGTATAAATGTCAAGAATGCATTTTAATAGCTCCAATGCGTCCAGCATTCCTCCTGTGACTTCGATACTGTGTAATTTTAGCCGCGGGGTCGTTGCACCGGCGTTTGCGCAACGCTCTATAATTTATCTTAATTTACACGTTTGTTTTTTTTTCTTCTCACGTTTAAACGCATTAATCTCCATTATAACAAAAATCACTGAAACTAATCAAAGCCACGCATCACCACCGCCTATCACCACTCATCACCATCACAGTGCCCGTGATGACGTAATAAAGAGAACATTGTTGATGCAGGTACAGGGGCCGCGTATATTGTTACGAGAATCATTTCTTCAAAACCAGAGGTCCATCCTTGGACTATGTGTTTAGCGTTCCGACCTACAAAATGTACTATCATTGATTACGAAGACCGAAGATCGGACTCATGTTGCATTGTATATATCTACGCTTGCATATCGTCATTTATGTTGTATATCATTCTATGTTGTGATCGACATATTACTGTATTGTGATAACTTGTATCATTGTGGCGACACATCCATATTATTCTGTTTAAACGTCTGTGTATCATTTAGGAATGTATTTAATAAAGGTAATAATGTTCTCTGAGTTTCTTTTTAATATAGAAGCTTTAGGTAGTTCAGTCTTAATGTGTTTACAATTTATTTAGTCCATGTTCATATTTGTCAATGTGGTCGGACTACATGAAGATTGCACACGAACAAACGCCCACACGATATCGGACGTAATTCTAGATTCTAGAATGTTGTTTTATGATTTCAATTTATTATATAGCTCACTTGATGGTAAATGGTTGTCCTATTTAACACTAACATAAATTAGGCAGATATATCTTGTAATTAATAGATCTATCAGCTATGAAAGTTGTATCGCAGAGAGAAGTATTATGCATAGATTTTATGTTTGTATTAATGATTCAATATTATCTTTTAATTGACCTATTATCAGGATTAGGAAGATTTTGCAGCCAGGGTTTAGATAACCGATGTAAAAAAGGGAACGATGTGATTTGTATTATCATATTCATACCTTATCCTAATGATATCACTTTACAACATTATTATTATTTAAGGGTAATATATGGAGCACTTGTAATAGAGTATAAATAAATAGAATATTTCGATGATTTTTATATTATTTATAGTTATAAAGAAATACACGTTAGCGCCGTGTGGCTTGTCTTCGCGAAATATTTATGGTTCACTTTCCTGAAGAAATGACTCACCCGTGATATAATCTTGTTGACATCTATTTTAGTCGAAACACCTTTATACCGATTCTTTATCTAAGATGCACAGCTATGGCGAGAATAATATTAAAAGAATCGAACTTTTGTGAACTATAAAATCTAAGGTAATAAACACCAATTTTAATACCCCAATATAAGAATCTCTAACCTTCTTCTAAAAACTATGTAGACCAATAAAAACATCATAATTTCTCTCTGGAAATTCCAGCAGTAGCTATAAAGTCGAAGCGTTTAAGTGGATATTTAAGAATATAGGAAAGTCCCAGGCCAAACCACAGGCTGGTTGTAAGGCAAAGCTTGCCTGGCGGGATGCCAGCCCGTCCAGGTAACAGATTGGCAATGCCACTTACGTTTATAGTCGCGAATCAAATAGTTGCTGAAGAAATATTATTGTAATGGACTATTTAAATGCCGTGATTTGAGCATTTTATTATGTTTTAAATTATATGAATTCTTCATACTTGTTCAATACACTGCAATTGAGACACAGTTGTATGTAACTCTGCTGTAGGTATCTATTATTTGCTGCCTAGCATTACCCTAGCCTTAGACGTGTCAGAGGATACATAACATACCTACCTATAGTAATAAAGCTAAAGATAAAATAAGAGTAAATAAGAATAATGTAAGAGAGCCAGTAAACCTGTAGAAAAAGCATTACCTACTCATTATCCGAGAAATACCACCTCGAACTACTTGGAAAACTAACCTTCCCCAACCGGACCAGCAGTAAACATAGTAAAACAAACTATGTCCTTGTTTTGTGACGTTAGTAAACTTCCTCTGAACGAAGTTTCGTCATCACTGCCCAGGAGTACTATGATTTACTGGACTGATTTATAGGATCCGTTTTGTAATTGCAAACATGGTTCATGATTACGCAAAGAGCAACAGTTATCGAGTTCATGTTGATTTCTAGGACTTTTTACCCGACTGCACCTGAAGGAGGGTTATGTTTTAAGCCTACAATATGAATAGATAAAATAAGGCGTAGGAGGAGCCTCGTAGTATACTCCTGAATGTTCCTAGTCTTCTACTACTTACAGAAACTGGTTGCACCCGGTTAAGACTGCTGCAAAGGTCATTTAACAGCGACAAATACTTGGTTAAAAGTAGAATGACATAAGAAGTTACATTGATAATGACCCCCAAAAAGAACCACCCAGAGGTTATCCTGAATTTCATAATAGTCACTTGTAGTCGTGAATCCCTGAAAACAACATGTAGGTGTATAGAACGTTAAAAAAAACGTAACTATGATCAAAAATAGCATACAAAATAAACCTACAAAAATACACGTAATTACATGGTGCAAGCTTATTAAGGGGTCCAGTACCAGTTAACCCCGTTAGGAACTATGTCGTGCTGACGTCAGCACGTTTCTGGGCCGGCTGGAAATAGCCGCACGCGCCAACTTAGCTGAACACCCTGCTTCGAGCCAAAGCTCACAGTTTAACGTGGAAACCAAATAAATGAATGGAAATATGTCAGCTGTTGCACGCGGGAAGTGAGAGAATCTCGTGAACAACTCCATAAAGAAGTCTTTATATAAATAAGTCCATGTAGTTTGTAGGTATCCACTTGCCTGGTTAATTAGGATTGTTGGTCGTTCTGTTCATAGAATTATTTTATTGGGAGATGTAAAGGATCTTAAAAGTAAACATTATTTACATTAAGTACAGTAACAGAAAAGCTTTGACTTAATTTACGCCAATAGGTAATATATACTACATTTCTAAATGAGCAAATACTGGTTAAGATTATGATAACATTATACATACCTTATTTACTTCTCTGAAAGTATTCTTCATATCACTGGGTAAGTAAATATAGGCTTGCCATACTGCATTTGAATAAAGTGTTGTAAAGTTCTCATAGTGAAGAAGCTACGTCTTCCGATGACCAGGAGCTAAACTGAGGAACTGAGACATCCTGCAAACGAGTCGTCTAGATAGAACAATAGCTGAACTTTTAAACATCTACAATGTGGACTTAAAAGTATCAATGCTGTTGCGATAAAACCGTATAACAAAGAAAAACTACTTTGATTTAGCACAACGACCTTTACAGAGACATCTAATAAAAATAGCTATAGATCAACGTCCGTCAAGACTGGACGCTAAAATTGCTCGTCAAGCGCAAAAATATCATAACGCCCTTAATAAAGATAGCGACGTCTGTAATGTTTTAATAATAGTCGGGCTAGAAAATCCCTACAGAATTTTCATGAAACGTTAATTTTCTTTCAAGACACATGAACCTTGAAAGTGTAGACTGTTCGGTATATTGGTCACATTATAGGCTGTATTACAAAGGTACGCGGGTTAATTGACCTGATCTGTTGCATAAGGTAAATGAGTCCCTGGATAGAGCCAATTGGCCAATACACTTGTAATAACAGCAACCCGTTCAAACAAGAGTACAGACTGAAAAACCAACAATTTAGGTACAAAAAATATGTCAAAAGTCCCTTCTCTTGCCAAGAATCGGAGAAGTTACTCAAGTGTCTCCGTCACATGATGCAACCTGATCCACCGAAACCCTGACAGTGAAATGGCCCACAGCTGACGTCATCACTACTTTTAACTACCCATCTGAAACGAGACGACCTGCCATACCCTTGCCTGTCACGACTTGGTAAAATATGACTCGCATTGTTTGTCAAAAAGTTGCCGTTAATCTTAGTGTTTTATGACTGTCCATGAAAAAGATACACACCTTTTTGGTACCCTTGTAGGAGAGTTATTGGAAGGTTTGAGTGTTCAGGAAGTAGCTGATAAATTATTATGGCAGACATTTACTTTAAACTGCTTTTCATTATCCAATTAAGTCGGTTCGAGCATTGGGAGCTTTGAAAGGATGGATGTCAGCAATGTAGTCCTTTCATACAAAAGTTTGTTACTATAAGCTATAAGGAAAATATGGCCTGAGAAAATCCTCCTCCTCAGCGTATGCAAGGATTTTCCGGATGATAAGTCATCTATGTATATATCACTTATGAAGCTGTTTATGATCATTCTGCTGATCTTCATATGACAAGAACTATAAACTTGTATATTAATTTGTTTACCTGAACATTCGAAAGTGCTGTAAAATATTTACTACCTGAAATAAATAAACTCACAAATGCGCACCTTTACACACGTAGGTAAATAAATTCCACGGAAATCATTTGGCATGTGTATTGAATTCTTGAATTCTTTCACAAGAATGTTTTCTGAAAAGAAAAATTCTTCTTAACTTGACGAGTACGTGAATCAGCTGATCAGACCTGATTGCTGACGATATAGGTACCGTGTGCAGGCTTCTGAGTACATTGTACTTGTGTTTGCGAGTCATCGTTCTTGTAAATACTGGGATTAGATAGTTGTTGTTTTAATAAATACTAGGAGGAAAACAGGAAATTCTTTTTCAGTTAGTCACGCATGGTTTAACAATAATTTCTGGATGAGAACAGCAAAGATGGTCTGGATGATGATCACGTCTCAATAAGTCAACATTAAAGCAAACTATCATAAACAATTGTGATGAATAAGTATTTAGACAAATATGTAAAACGTAGTTATCGATACAATTCTTATGGGTATTAGCCATTTACCATCAAGTGATCCCTAGTACAAATCTATACTGCAAAATACATACTCTCCAAAAAAACTACAAAACAGCACAACACTACACAAAACCCACTTTTTATGTATCCCTTTACATGTAAACTAACAGCCATTTCATCCAGTAACATGGTCCCTACCCGTCCAGGGCGCCCCGGCTCGACCCAGACCTGGACGTTCAAGCCGAACTGTTGGACGCCAGCGCCGCCAAGCACAAGATCGCCGTACGACCTAAGAAGAACCATCCTAGGAAAAAGACGGGGTCTGCTAAGACTGAAGACGGAGGAAGGTAAGAGGAATTGTAATTTTGGAAGGTAAATGATGAGGATAAGGGGTTAGGGACCCTAGGGACCTTTCTTTATATGGATGATACATTGACAGGCTTATAGAAAATAGGGAATTTATGAGAAGTTAGGAAGAGGCAATTTTTCTTGCTGAACCTATTTTTATACAAGCGGCTTATCCTAACCTACCACACTATGAAATTCCCATAGATCTGTCAAATAAAATACAGAACAAAAATTCATATGGCGTGACCGTGTTTTTTTCAGTGTACAAGTTTGTTCATTGTGTATAATTTAGTTCAAGTATTACATAACAATGATGTATTAGCGACGGTTAAAAGCTTCGTGACCCCAATTCTGGTTGTTACGAAATACGCGATTTGCGAATATCGTGCGCTTAGCGGTGACACGCGATGTCACCGGCGCGATTTTTGTAGGACTTTTTAAAATTTTTGTAATTAACATTAATTGTTGAAAAAATAATGATTCTTGCACTAAAGTACTTAGTTGTTAGCTAGCGATTTGCGGTTTTTTTGTTCAGTCAAAAATAGGAAGGCTTAGGTATAGGTACATCAAACTGGCATAATGGATTAAATAGTTATGTTGTACCTGGTTATGTGCAGGATTTTTATAATGATAATTAATAAAACGCCTTTTGCAACCACCATACATAACATGGACCAGTAGTAGAAAACTTAATTTTTTTTGTACATACAAACATACATTTCCACTAATTTATACAAATACTGGACGGCGACTAGCCGCCATTGACAACATAGAAATGGTTTCCGCTCCGAACTGTTTGACATAAAAATATGAGTACATGAGTTCGCACTCCGATATCTCGGTCAAGATCCGACCATGCCCCATGCAGTTTTTAATAGTTTGTCCCCAATAACCGGAGATATAAAAATCATCAAGATTTTCACTTTGATCATCATTTACAAGTGGTACAAATTTTGCGAATTTTAAATATTTATTCCATCGTCGTAGTTGAAAATCTGCAGTTCAAAAATAAAAGGTGATCTTCAGTACAATATTTTTTCGAGCCGGCAGTGGGTTTTTCGACCGGGTGCACCTGATTGACATATTTGTACCGCGTATATTTTTGTTTGCTTTTGTCAAACCCACCTAGTTTTTCGAAGTCGGGGTAAATGGTTTTGACTTTAGTTTGGGGAAAGTTCATTCATCCGATGATGATTTCACTTTGTGGCTGCCATAATGATGAGATGAGATTTTAAAACATGAGATAATTTTGGAGTAAGTTGTAAACAATTTTCCGAACTGTAAAGCTGAAGACTCCGTGTAATTTGAAGAGAATGAACACGTAAATATTAATTACGGAGATTGCATAAGCGGCATTATGCTCATTGAATTCTAAGAAACCGCAAGTAATTGTGCGTGCTATTTACGTATGTTCTAGATTTCGGTTAACAGATTAATACAAGATGTCATTGAAAAACTATGTAGCGGTTTGCTAAGAGCCATAGGATTTTGAATTCAGCGGATTTAGGTTAATTGTAGCGTGCCTATTTTATTGAAAAGTATCGTCTGTACAAGTATTAGTATTCCTGTCTGTATAGGGATTACCACCACGATATTTTTTGAGCTGGTTACGCTGTTACATTTCTATCTTTATTTCTATATTTTCCTCAATCATCCACTACCCAGTTTATTGCTTCACCAGTACGAATTTATACGAATGATGAATGAGCAGCTTTTATGCTGAGTGGCTGAACGTTGTAATGCTACAAAGATAAGGCACAGGCGCTTTCCCCGTACACTCGGCGTAATGTTAGATGATAAAAACCAGACGGCCAGTCGCCTCGACGTTACGCCTCAAGCCCAATGAGGAAAAGGTTGGTTTACTTTGAGAAATGAAATGGGTATCATACGCGCTAGAATTTTATTTTGCTTGTCTGTTGAAACTATAAGTACTAAGTAACAACAACCAAAAATATGTAGTTCTTCGTTTCGTTTACAGCAAAAGACTAATAAATAAGAAAACATTAAATACCTTATATAATAAAAACTTGTTTTCTCGTGCTCATTTTGGAGTGGTAATCATTCAAAAATGAGGGTTACATGAGTACCGAGTACTGTAGTGCAGTACTCATTAGTTATCAAATACTTACAAATCGATGCTTCTGTTATGAATTTGATGTTACTGTCGGGGTGTCTAAATATGAAAGCGCCACGCCAGGTGACTTGGCGAGCCCAGATATCTAATCAACGTGCCATACCACTGATTGTGACAAATATCTGTCTTCGAACACATTATGTTATAATGTTCTCACCATACAAACCTATTAGTTCCATGTCTTCTGTATATTATATTTCAGCAGTAATACGTGAAACATTTGAAGTTACACATGATATTTAGGGAGAAACGTTTCTTGTGCTCTTAAAGATAAGCCATCATCATATCTTGCTCTTGCCGGCCACTGCTGAACGAAAGCCTCCCCCAATGAGCTACAATCATCCCAGTCGTCCCTTCTTCAAATCGGTCTTAAAGTCGGTCCACAGTTCAGCAGAGCCACCTAAACTATGTTTGTCCAAGATGTAATCAACCATGTCAAGTGTTATAGACAGAATTCTGAATGCTCAAAAATTGTATACAATTAACTGCTCATAATTAGTGAGGTTATAAACAGTTTCAATCTAATATTGACCATCAGTTTGCATCAAAATTATACAAGGTTATAATCAGGTAATATTGAGGTCGATACGCTTATATCGATGTTTATCTACCAAGGTGAATGAGAAAGGGTTTATGCTTGTACTTCTCATAATTTTATAGTAATGTCTATATTATGGCGGCAATTTGGCTTCGGTCCAGCAGTCGGTTCTCGCTTTATGCTCCAATTGCCCAATTTTGTTCACGCTTCATGCGATTGGCTATTGTCGTAAAGATTTGGGTGGTATTTTAAAGGAAAAGTCGTCAAAGAATAATTTTATAACATATTTAAAACCAGCAAGCATAGATAACCGAGTCAATAACCTACTTGAACTGAAACTACTCTACTATTTGACTATTCATCCAACACAAACAACGATTATAATAACATACAGACATCGTTTATAAACTAATGTATCATAAACAAATCAAGCGTATAAATCTTTAAACAAATTTACGAAACACGAAATGCATTTTTGTGTTGCATAAATCAACGCATTATTTCGATACTTCATATCAGGTCAACGTCCTCAGTGCTGACGAAAAAAACCTCGTAACTACATAATCATTTCGCGGATACGTGAGAACCGCCCAGTTTCAGGAGACCTGCCAACTTGTACGAGATGTTCTCTGACACTTCATTGTTTTAAACTTCAAAGAGAACACGGAGGCCGTCGTAAAGTGGTTAAAAAAATTGGCTTGGTCGCAGCGCTTAAAATAATCTACGGTACATTATTAGCGTTATTAAGATGGGTTGCACACCTACTTGGCGAACAGACCGTTCTGTAATATACAATTTCACTATTCTCTCATTGTCTGGCCCAGTTACCGTTCACCTATGCGGCTAATTTGGGATGGCTGGAGAAGGCCTAATTTAAATTTTGGACGGTCCAGCATCTTGAATGTCATGTTTATAATTGGCAGGTCCCTCGCATGTTGTCTCGGCCTATTTCGTTTGTTTATGCCTTGCTGTAAATGCAGGCACGGTTTCCTCATGTTTTGACTTTCTATTTCGTAGTTTGTGTTCTTGTTTAGATTGTTGCTATATGCGTTTGGTAATGCTGATGCTGATAGAATGGGATTACAAAAATCTGTCTGAGATTGTGAGATTGGCATTCGGATTGTTTGTTTTTACTGGACGTCATGGTTGATAAAAGCTGCAATTTTCGTAAATAGTTGCACAAGTATATGATTTATTGTTCGTGCTTTATTTTCATTCACATATTTAAACTTGTTATAGCTAACATTTACAGTAGAATTTATAAAACGAAGTTAACAAGAGTTTTTAATAAACTATATATTACTGAAAGACTCCGATTTCGGTAGATCTCGTTAAAGTAATGTTCTTTTGTAATGTGACCAAATATGGACATACTGCAACACATATGAAAACTTTTTCAATGTCAGTAATAATACGGTTTCATATTAAACAGGGGTTCTGCGTAATAGCTACACTAACATAGTTTAGTTTACGTGTGTTTCTGAAGATCCAGGTGTAGGTAATAAAGAGAGACAATAAAACTGGAAAACACGCCAGGCGTCTATTTTCCAAAAAATAGGGCATGAGGCCAACCGCCTACAGGTCGAAGTTCTAGCCAAATAAGTTTACTGCGTTTTCCACGTGTTTTTAATAAAAAATCTAGGAAAAACGAAGTGGAAAATTGTGCCAGTTCCTACAGTACAAACTTCTTGCGCAATTTTGTTTTTTATTCTTCAAAATATTAAGGACCTTCTTGTTTGAATCCATCTTTGGATTTTGACTTCTGTTTAAGCATATCCGCGACTGATAAAAGTAAGACTACTAAGGCTAAAAAATTACATTCTTGATCCGACGAGGATGCAAAAAGGAAATTTCAGAAAAAAAAATTCTAAACCACTGAAGCTTTTCTAGAAAATCAAGGTCAACAAACTCTCAGAATCAAAAAATTTCCAAAATATTTTCTACTAATGCAAGTAAACACACTAAAACTACTGATCATCATAATAACCCAGAAACCAGCATACTGGCACACGCCTTCCGCTTATTATAAATTATCGTTCAGAAAGATTAATAACACGCTTTCGTATGATGACCATTACGTGGGAACATGGAGAACAAAATGAATGGCGGAGATGTCATAATGCAAAATCTCCTTTGAAAGTAGCGCCCCAAAATAAGGTATTTGGGGGACGAGGAAGCCTACTTGCTAAGCCCTTATACGCCTTCCTTAGAGCTCGCCCATTATTTATATTTATATTATTTATATTATTTTCAAAATACTCGTAAAATCACCTATCAAGACCAATTTTTTACATATTGGTAGGAACCCAAAAGCCTCGTTAGTTTTAGTAACCGATTGTACCTAGAGGACCTACAAGAAGGCGGGCGCCTGACCTACCTTCCTTATAGCATCTCCGCTATATTGCCTTACTCCGTGCATGAGAACATGGTTGGAGGTTATTTTTCTAACCCTGTGCCATGAACCCGAATGAGATGACGAGGTCTGCTCAAAGTAATGTGCTATTTATAGAGGAATGGTGTTTCGTAAACAGTAACGGTAATTGGGAACGCTTGATAGGTATTTTTGCATAGTTGGGTAAACTTTTCGTTAGGTATTTGAAAGTTCATGGGTTTTATGGGAATCTTTAGCATTTCAGACTTGTTTGTATGAAATGTATTTACGATTAAACTAAATGTTTTATTTGGTTTCCTTCGGAGAGGTACAGTGTAATAAAAACACTAACTCCCTTATTAATAAACACGGACTCAAGTTAATTTAAGTTTAAACCGACCGTTCTTCTTTGATGACAGTTTAATCCGTGTTTATTAATAAGAGGCTAAGATAAAAGCAGTACAATTTTAAATTCATGCTGTAACCACGTGTTTTTAAGTCCAAAATTTTCCTCAACCTCGCACTTACCTAAATAAAATTTTCCTCCTGAAATTGAAAATAGGGCGAAATATTTTGACTGGCGTAAATTGTCACGAGCGGATGAGCAATTCAGTTTTACAAAATAAAGGTGTATCTGAACATGAGAGGTTGTCATAAATACTAGAAGATTTGACACTTGTGTGTCTACTGGACTCAGATAGACAGTTTGAAAGTTTCCGCATTGTTGACAATTTACAAGTGCACGAACAAATCATTTTTGCGAATCCTACATAGTTCTAGGGAATTAGAAAGAAAATTATAATCGAGGAGGAAAGTTTGTACGAAAACTTAAGTAAATAAATAATATCATGCATTTGCTTATATACCTACATAGAGTTCTTAACAATATATTACACCAATCTTCATAACCATACTTCATTGGGATAAGAAAGATACTTGGCCGAATTACGAGCATTTGTAAAAGTATACCTAGTCAAAATATCAATAAAAGTGATTACTTTTTTATCCTATCACAGCAGTATTATAAAGATAAACACAATAACCAAGATATCTTCGCTGGCCCAATTATTGTTATTGTTTCGCATAGTGTTAAACCTCTTTATTTTCCTCGGGATAAATAATTTGATATCATAATTTAAACTGAGGGATTAACTGGAGTTGGTCTATTTCGAAACTCGGCTCATGATACATGAAGTTTTGTTTTAGTTGGCAAAATGTGTGGAATGAAATAATCGTGTAAGCTTCAGAAGTGGTGATTGAAAGAAAATTGCTATATCTATACAATTATGAAATAAATGGCGTGCAATAAATAAAATAAAAGTTTACACAGTAACAAAGATGCAACATTCCAAAAATAATATTCCGATACCGGGAATCGAACCCGAGCCTCCTGGGTGAGAGCCAGGTATCCTAGCCACTAGACCATATCGGATGTTGACGTTATGTGTCAATTTGACATTTACTCTGTTTTTTTTTTTTTAATATTGTTGGTAACTGTATTGCTAACTTTTTTATTTATGAGATTTTAAAAGGTCACATCTATAAAAAATATGGATAGCGTGATATACTTATCTATAAAAAATATGGATAGCGTGATATACTTAGCACCTTAAACACTAATTCGTCATTGTCTTTTGCGTCGACAGACATAGATTAATGATAGAAATCATTGTGACACTAATTATAATAAATGCACATGTGCATAATCACTTCTAAATAACTTGCCTCTACCTACATACTTAGATACTTTCATTTCTAGAAATCTCTAGTGAACTTTCATCTGTGTTATCATCTGCCTGGCCTTCAAAAATATTGGGGCCACTTGGTGCGACTGCATTTCTGACTTCTTCAGTCCTGGCGGTTTCCGTAATGAATGCCGGGACTCAACCAAATATGTCATCTATTTGTACTTTATAAACAAAAACCCTAGAACATGTTAATATATAAATAAATCGTTAGTAACCTGTTTTGTATAATCTCTTAATCTTACCTAGCTTCCAGACTTCAAAGCAACAGTTACGATGAAATATTAATTGTTATTACTCTATTATTACTATTATATTCATTAAATGACACATATTTTAGTTTATACAAGTGTTTTAGAAAAACACACAGAGGAAGAAAAGATAACGGATATGCCATAAGGAAGGTAGGCCAGTTTCTTCTTGTAAGTTCGGTAAGCGTGATCAGTTACTAGACCCAACGAGGCGTTTGGGTGCCAAAACCAATCTGTCAAATATTGGACTTGATTGATCGGTTATCTTATTTTCAAAATAATGGCCTGATTCTAATGAAATTCTGCAAGGGCGGAGCTAGTAACGTTCCTCGCTCCGAAACACCAGGATTTTGGCGCGCTATTTTCTTAGGAGATTTTACGTTATGACATCTCCGCTAGTCATTTTGTTTTCCTTGGCAAAACATGAATGACCTACTAAAGTACATTGGGGGATTCATACAAAAATTATGATATAGCGAGTTGGCTGTATTCCACTTCTAAGATAAATTGTAGGAATATCTGAAATTATTCCAAATGTAATAGATTAGTACTGCTTTATTATAAACTCTTTTATGTTTGTTCTCTTTGAAAATTTTGTAGGTACCTATTGTGATTCTGGGAAAGCTATTTGTGTGAAGGGCTTTTTACTGTTATGTTACGAACTTTCGGTCTGACGTTGATCGTCACCCCAACAAAAAATATATTTTTTAGTGTATTAGTGAGATAAAGCTTATACTTTTTTTTTTGCAGATACTATGTTTTTTTTTTTATATTTTAACCCTATTACGTCCTGATTAAATGTAATTAAATTCACAAACCTATGGCATTTTTTTCGCATTTTACGAGCGCTGTAAATGTCATGTAAGCATTCACTACAGTTCTTACCGGATTTTACGAGTTTTAAATTAGTTTAAAGATTGCGGAATGAGTTTAATGATGCTTGGTGTAAATATAGCAACAAAAGGTGTAATCAAAATAATTTTGATAATCAATAAAATACAGGTAAAATTGCTTGAGAATTTTATTACATACAACTGGTATATTTTTATTGCTGAAATATATTTTTAATAAATATAGACACCATAATTTTCAGTGACACCCCAGTCCACCAACCGAGTAAGTGACAATAAATCATTTGAATTAACTTTTTAAGAACTGAAACAAATGAGGCACGGATTCCATAGATATGATCCGGATGACATATTCATACATTAATACCTCGAATAAGGTTACCCACTTAGTTTTACCGCCTATTTACTTCAAAAGAAAGTAGTCCAATCATTAGTGGAAGAAAAAAACAAAAGTAACAAATGTTCTGAAAGATTATCTCAACAATCTCTCCGGAATAAAGAATGACTTGTGAAAATAAACTGAAAACATTTTATAGATATGTAAAAATGTGATTAAATTGTTATGTAGGCAGTGTCTCTTTTTAATTCTTGTAGTTTTTTGTAATATTTGTGTGTCGTATAACATATGTTCGAATAGAAATTCACGTCAGATATTCCTGTTTCGATAATTTGATTAAACGATAATGCTGGCAATCTAAGAATTATAAGATTAATTTCGAGAGCTTGTATCGACCTATTTTATATTGACTCTCGAACATCTTTATTTAGTACAGATAATATTCATCACCATCTCAGCAGTTGGACGTCTACTGCTAAAGCCGGTTTCCAAGGATCGATTGAATTTTTGTCAAAATACATTTTTTTTTTTCTTAGTCCGTACTGTCCCACTACTGGGCAAAGGCTTCCCCATTTTGCCTCCGCACCTTTCGATCTTTTGAGTCCTCCCACCAATCAGGGTTGTAGGCATCCAGGTCATCCCGCTATCTCTTTCGGGGCCTACCCAAATACAATTACTAGGATATAATTATATCCTTTTCTAGAGCTAAACTTAATACACGCAATTATTTTCTAGATTCTTAGACAAAGACTTTCAAACTAGGGTAACGAACCCCGGTTCACAGGGCAACGCTCTCATGCCGTCTTCGGATAAGATTGACAGGGAAATATTCCGCAGAAATTAGTCCAACCTCTTCATCATAATTCTATTTTTAAATTCAATTTACATTCTAATTTCAAAATGTGGGAAATAACGATGAAATTAAGACCGGGCGGAATTATGGGCTTAATGGTAGTAAATGGGTAATAAGTTTATCAAAATCGATTAAAATATTTAAGCACTTTATTGGATGTTCGAAGAACGATGCTTTAATTTCATTTACAAAAATAGTATAGCTATTTAAAGATTTCGTTACCAGTTTTAGGAGTGTAAATTGAAGTTTTTGTAGACCCCGAAAGACATTTATAACTTTGTACCTTAATTTTCAATTCGAGAAAGGCGAATAGGTAAATACCTAGTATCTGCCGGGAGCCGACTATTATGCATTTAAATGCCACGCCAGTAAGAATAGTACAAAATGGACTACTTCTGCTTATCTAAATGTCAGCCGTCGCTCCAGGAGGCGGGATTTCGCTGAATATATCACGGTAGAATTTATTCCAACATAAATAATAATAAACATGAAATTTTGTTTCACTCTAAATTCATCTTGTTTAAAATTAAAAGTAAATCATAAAACTTTTTTTCGATTTTAGGGCTGGTCGTCTACGTCGAACTTTAATGTCGCCAGTAGGTTAATGTTCCCCATGGACTAGTAAAATGGTTCAGCAATTTAACAAACAGAAAAATAGAAAAAGGCTTTCTTAAGCTTTTTAGAATTTCGAGATTTAAAATCTATGTATTAAGGTACGACATCGTTTAAGTCCTGATTAAGTTTTTCAAGTGTTCATAATTATTCTTCGTATTGTCGCTAATAGTGAATCCCCCCTGTTTGCAGATGGCTGGTGCGCGTGATAGAGGACGTGCAGGGCGGCGAGCTGCGCACGCGACAGGGGTACGTGCCCGCGCACGTGCTCATGGAGAAGCAGACCGCTGAGAGGGACCAGACCGCGCTGGCCGCGAGGAGACAGTGAGTACCCTGGTGTCTCCTGCCAAGCTTGTGATACCTAGACAAAGAGAAGGATATAAGAGTGATAGTTTTTGGCACTAGCTTATGCCAGCGGTTTAACTGAGGGAACTACTGTCCGCACCCTGATAAACTGTATCCTATAAGTTATTCTAATATATAAGCTATATTTATTAAAACTCATTCGGTAGTTTTAGCGTGAGAAAGGAACAAATGTTCATCCATACATACAAACTCGTTTATAAAATAGGCAAGTTGGAAGTAGGAATTTCCAATGTGCAATCCACTGAGCTCCACGTCATAAAATATAAAAAATCCTTTTGCGCTACACAATGGCAGCAAAGTAACATCAGACACTTGATGAAACATGCAAAAACAAAGATTGATTTCAGAAAAAGATTAGCCCGAAAAGCTTTCAACACCCACTCCGTTATTTCGAATCGTGACTTAATTAAGCATTTCACAAACATAAAGAAATCTGTTCCGACGTGAAAGCACAATGAATCAACATGGAAGTCTTTAAAAACATGTTTAGTTCAAAAGGTGAAACATGGCTGTTTTATTAATACTCTAGGCATATGTTCAAACATCGATGACTTATGTACCACGTTTGAAGATTTTTATCGATGATAATAAGTACCTAATAAACCTAGTAATAAGTGGAGAGAACTTAAACAAATATTATTCCGAGAAAAACGAGATAGACGAGATCACAGGTAGAAGTTTATGTTGCCATACAGATATAAATAAGTAACCTTTATGCCTTCAAAAATCTCATAATAGGTAATCAACCTTGTCCTTTCTCCTATTGTTGTAACAAAGGTTACTCCCACGGAACTCTACAATCCATGAGGCCTTGCACTTGAGAAAATCGCACATATCTTTCATGTAATATCACAAAATTATTTCACACCTGTGGACCAAAGTAGCGTTCTAATTCTGTTTCAGACTAAAAATAAGCAATACGTGAATGTTGTATCACTGAAATTGGCTTTTAAATGTGTATTTTGTTTATGTATGGTGCCTTGACTATTTTCAGTTTGTGACAATAGCAAGGGTATATCTTTGACACTCTTTGAGTCTTCTTAAGTATTGTCCTTTGCTTCAATTATATGTAGTATCATCTTTGGACACTTAAATCCATTTAACGGCAATTCTACATTTCTTTTTTCCTGTCTTGTTCAATATGTGTGTGTGTATGAATACATAAATTAATAAATCTTTGTGTAGACATTTTCATAGGTTTTCTCTTTTCTTTATGCCAAAATATTTACACGTGTTTCAACTTCTAATCTTACTTTATGTTATTCTTGGCATTATGTTCGTGGAGACTTATTAAATGCTTGTTAAACCCTTTCAGTGGTCATGAAACTGCAACAAATGTTTGCAGTGGTCGTTATAGGTTTATTGTTTTTGGATGAACTCCTTTATGAATTACAGCGTTCGTTACAAATATGTTCTTGCAAGCCAGATTTGTGCTCTTTAGTACAATTTTACCTACGCTGCGGAATCAATCTGAGACTGAAAATCCGACGTTGAAATCGAAACTTGTATATTTAATTTTTTTGTCGTCCATATTCCTTATTTCATCCACGTTTCAGCTCATCATATTCCTCAACACTGCTAATTTAATTAAACTCTCTCTCAAAACAAACTGCACATCACACCGCATCATTAGCGCGTACATTTTTATCCAAACAATTTGGAACGCCCGTCAAAACTTCATCAGCATCCTCAAGCCTTACCAAATGATGACAGGAATCGAGGATATGTCCAAGTTATTCAGGACGATGTATTAAGTTATCAACAGCGTCGTAATTTGGCAGGAGTTCATGGATACTTGCCTGTCTTCCCTGACTTCCGTGTCAACAAACTGTGCTCGCTCATCTTTTGTTTTTAAGATCATGTTTCTTCCTTATTTTATGTTTATTGAGGTTCCATATTTAGTGTTACTTAGCTTTTGTTTCGGCATTATTGGAAATGTATTTGCGGAAAGTTCGTTGGTTCCGCTTTTATGGATTTTATTTTGGGATTATTGGAAAGTGAAATTATGATTCACTTAAGGTCATTGAAATTGTTCGTCATTTGATTTCTTATACTTCTCTTTATGATTTGCTGGCTACCTATGTATAAAATTCACCTTGGACAGCTGCCGATTCTTAAGACCACTTCTTAACGGCTCATGTACTTCTGATTAATGCTAACTGTTCGTTGGACATCCCTATAATAATGAATATCTATAATTTCAACATACAGCTTTAAGCCAAGTCTATTTAATTTATTTGACAATGCATGATGCAAATATTATTTAATGTCCTTATAAATATGGATTTGCATTATTCACGAAGTTATGTTACAGTATTATTGTGTTAAGCGATATGGTTGTCAAATAAAATGACTTTATTAGTTTGACTCAAATACACAACAATTCTTACCAAGTTGGGGATATGACTTGACTTCTTCATTTAGATAAGTCACAACAGATATATCTATCAGATTGATCTAATCTAAAAGAAAACTACCAGCTTATTTATTCTTTATTAATTCTCATTTTTACATTCCTTGTTATAGTAATTCTTATGCCACCAAACTTTTCTTTACTATTTCTCGAACTATATCATCTCTAAAAGACTCTGCACCAATATGATTCATATCTGCCCCTCCTATTATAAACCCAGCGAACATCTTGTGTAATAACTCAAAGTTGATATGCATGTCTGCAGCATCCAATATATCAGGGCACGTCCAATTATTCCCACTTGTCTACCCGCGGTGTATGCCAGAACGATATTGTTAGGTGTTTAGTCAAAACTGCCAACAACTTGTCCAGGTGGAAGGTGGATTTGGCAGAATGTACCCTTGTCTTCGGTTGAGGAGTCGTTAGAGATGTGACAAGTTGGCTGTCTATTTTTGGAGTAGATGGATGGTAGGTTTTAGTAATCAAGGTACATCTAAAAGTTGTTCCTTATTGATAGTTTAGTCTACAGCGTATGAAATCTTGTCGTTAATTAAAATGATAGTGAGGAAATACAAATCTCCACGTGTAATTTTCTTACGATTTTGGAGTCTGAGTTGGTCAGCCAGAACACACCCGACCTTTTAAGATGCTTTGAGTTTAGAATCAGCATTTGGCAGTGTCAGCCTATTGACCATAATAGAATTTTCTCGAATATGGAAGCATTGAGCTTCACACCTTGACTTCCAGCAAATCACGACCTTCCGAAACCTCGTGCTACCTCTCCATTCACTATTATAGATGCTCCCACGCCCTCACCTCTTGGCATGCTACCGCGCGCTCTCGCTCTGAATCACAGTAGGAAAATACTCGCTAATTTATTATAATGTTTATCATTTGAACCCTCGCTGTGACGTCATAATGTTCAAGCGTGTGCTGATCGAAATATGTGTCTATTGATCTTGAAAGAGCTAGTTACTTGATCTTTGGAGGCTACGTTATTTTGTCTTCGCAATAGCTTTTTGATTATTTTTTTCAGGTATTTTTATAATTGAAATTGCGTGGTCTGGGTTTAAAATATATATCAGAAGCTTAACAAAATTCTTAATATATTTTATTTCCCATGAAATAAGTATGATATGATGACTCAGGAATAAAAAAGGAATCGTATTTATTCCAAACCTGTATTGGACAAGTTGTGGCACTTAAAATCGCTTCTCAACTCCTATCAAAAACATACAATTATTTTGGACCTATTTTTTGTGAAACTTAAAATTAAGCAGCGATTAATTTACCATTTTTGCTTATTTAAAAAACGAACTTAATATTTCAAAACTTATTTTAAGTCAAAGTCTCTGTTTGCCAGTTAGTAGGTATAAAGGCACCACATTACATGCAGATACAGAATCTCTTAAACAAAATTACCCCCCAGGGCCGTGGTACGAGAGCTGGTAGAAACAGAGGAAGAGTTTGGTCGCGACATGCAGCAAGTAGTCTCCCGGTACATGAAGCCCATCGACAAGGCCACCACGCCCAAAGCCGTGTTCGACAACCGGGAGCTGCTGTTCTCCAACTTCAGGCAGATCTGCGAGTTTCATAATACGTAAGTTCTTCATCTGCATCAACCTTTTTTCGTTTCTCTGCACTGCACCTTGGCTCACGGAGAAGATGAGCGTTAGTACTTACAACAATAATATTATATTAGAAGCAAAAAATCTTACACATACTTACGTACGTTAGGTAAGATGTACCTTGTGAAGGACTGACCTCTAATAAGTTGCGATAGAAACTATTTGAAAACCACGTCATTTATTGAAAAAGCACTGACAATTATGATCTCACTAATACCTAGCCGCAATTCTAATGAATTGTGTTTTTTGTTTAATCTCAAGCAGGACCACTCCGTCCAGCTATATCAAACCTAAACCTATGTGAAAGGGTAGCCAGAGTATATTTAAAATCTCTATTCATTTCAGGGTCCTGCTAGAAGGCATAAAATACTACGCGAGCGAACCGAAAATGCTCGGGCGAGCACTATTACGAATGGAGCGCGAATTCGACAAGCACGTCGGCTACTGCCGCGATGAGCCGAGGGCGCAGCATCTGCTGGCCACCAACCCTGTTGTTAATAAGTACTTCCAGGTTAGTTCACAATATAACTTAATTCGGACACCAGAATAAATGTTGCACATTAAGAAAAGATTTCGTAGATTCCAAATTCTGAAAGTACGAGTTTGCCATCAAAACTAGCGACATCTGTTGTCTTTCCATGAAACTTCGTGCGAAACTTTGTTGCTAACACCATCTAGTGAAGTCTTGTCTTAACTTTATTTAACAGATACAGCGCCATCTACAAATAAATTTGTGCAATGCAGGAGAAGCCGCCGTATTGATTTTTTGAGAATTGTTTGAAACGCTCAGTAGATGGCGGTATGTGTTTCATAAATTCGATGAAATCTATCTATTTATACTTTCCGGTTGATTTAGGAGAATTTGTAAGCTACCCATTGATTGAATCCATTGAAGATGTAATCATTGTCACAATTAATTGGGACATGTCTGTCAATCTTACATATCGGTAGTAACAGTTTCTAAATAAGTGAAATTCCGACTCCGCCTAAACAATTGATCTGCAATTCCCAGTGTTTGATGGCGTGAGGATAGCCGGGCGCCGGCAGGCTCGGGAGTTAGGCAATCAGCCAACAACTAGAATAGTTCGGATGCCGCGTCGGCCCGCGGTATGAGTGCTGTCAATTCGTTAACTCATATCGAGGGCAATCACACTATTTCTACTAAACACGATAATATTAGACGACTTTGGCTAGGAATATGATAAATAGGTAGAATAAATCAGCTGACTTCGTTGTGTAAGATTTCCAGATAGATCTAGAGATAAGTGGGAGTACCTGAACACCCACAGGGGTTCGTTTTTCGATCGATTGTGTTTTTCGCTGTAAGTGGAAGGGAAGGGCTTTGGTTGACTAAAGGCACAAATGAACGGCACGGTACAGTACTTTTTCCAAGCGAACCAAGGGCGAAGTGAACCAAGGGTTTCTTACTGCTGTAGCATTGCTTTTAGCGTTCCATCTTTATTTGATTAATTTGTATACTCCGTAGATCAAAAAAGGACTACAGCTCCAAATTATCTTAGATTTAGCCACGGATTTAGCCCAAAAATATAAGAATTCTTTAAATAGAAAACTCTCAGTAAATTGTGTGAGTAAAACGTGTTCTGCTAAAACGTGATTTCTTAACGTTAGAGGTGCAAAATGACAAGACTCTATCTACGTAATGATTACGTGCGCAAACGCAAAATATTTTGTTAATAACTTTTAAAATATTTTCTATTTGCTGACGCTTGTTTACTTAAACGATTCTTAAAGTGGTTTGAGCAGAAAAGAAGACGGATGTAAACGTGGTTGGCGTAGGAGCTTTGAATTTTCCCAAGTAGTACTATGCAAAGTTGCAAAAGAGACTATTCGACTTTACACCGCTTCTGCTGGAAATGCGGGAACTAGCGTAACAACTGCGTGAATTCTTAGTATTAATAACTTCTATTCGAGTATTCATTAATGTTCTTTAAAGTGATCGTGGTAGTTTCAAAGCAGTTAATTCTGCTGGATTTGTAGTTCCAGTTGATTTCAATAAGGATGATATTCCTAAGTAGACTTTGAGACTTATGTCGTATAACCTTCGCGTAGAATAGACTGATTGCGTTATTCTCCGACTTAGATGGTGCTGAAAATATCGTGTCTATCAACAAACAGTTTATATCATTAAAAATGAGTTGAGAACGCTGAAGAAATATTAACGATGGCAGTTGACATATTGGATGCGAAAGAACGTATATCAAATGTCGAGAACTGACCTCGATGCTGACTATCCTGACTTATCATGTTACTGAGAGAGACGTAGCGTGCTGGGTTCAAAATTATATTTTGAATAAGCTAGACGTTTTAGAAAACTTAATAGAACTCCATCGTACAGTAAGCCCCTTCTTGAAATGAAAATTATACTATCTTTTTATAGACCCAAAATTCTGGCATACTTAGTTAAGTATGTAATTTACCTAAAGAAGATTTAAAAAGACATTTAAACTATTCAGATTACGTCGATATTTAGTTTTGATAACCTTCTTCTTTTATGTGGACTTTTCCATAACTCTAGTAGAACCCAAGTAACCAGCTAACAGTTTCATAAACCATCAGCAACTACTTACAAAACGGTGCCCCATTACGTTCTATCATAAATTTAAGCACCATTACCGAAACCTATGAAAATTGTACCGTGTAAAACAATAGTTTTTAAAGCTCGTTAAATACGAGGCGGCTGCCAAGTACGTAATCTGTTAGGTATACTGCAGTCTGTTTACTGAGAACCGTGGATATAAGCCAACTGTGGTACTGTGTTAGCGTAGCTAGGTAAGATTTTGATTTTTGTTGGACGTAATTCGAATTGCCAGTTGGAAATAATGAAGAATGTGCAGGTTGTTCTATTGACTGAAATATTCACTTACCTGTTTTTATTTACAAAAGCGAGAGTAATTGTTTGAGATTCTGCCGAGAATTGAACCTCAGTTCGCTCTTAAGAGCGCAGGAGCAGCATCTTTCATAATTAGTACTGTTTGAAGTCATGGCCAGTTAATATCTTAATTATAATAATTATATATATCTTTTTCAGTGAGCATATGTAGTGTTACTAAAAATGGTGATCACTATCGATATACACGAAATTTTCCTTGCTCAATAACTCTATTGAAGTTTCAACAGCTACAGGAAACGAGTGGGCAAAAGCGATTGGAAATATTTCTCCAATACCACAACTCTGTATTTATTAGAACGGTCATATTTCAATCAGTAATGACGCCTATTTAGTTACAAAATGAAATGTTCTGGATGCTCCACCAATGAGTATTTAGTCAAAATAAGCGTCAATATAAAATCCTACGCAAGTCATCGTCACGATTGAGTCAAATCCAGAAATAAGGTAACAGTCGTTTATTCTCGCGTGTCTATGCTTCCTTTGTGCGATTTCCACGGCGCAGTCATCACTACAAATGACTGATGATTCGCGGTTACTAATAGCCCTAGATGATGATGTAAAGGGTAATTAATGGATCGTTAAAGATCTTTGTCTTTACCATATTTTACTGTGTCGTTTTATATGCCTACAATATTTGTATTCGTCCCTATTAATTAAAATTGCTCAATTCTCAAATAAAACTTAAGGCGACTTATTCCCTTGCAAGAATGTTGATCAAATTGATGCTTAGGTAGTAATGTTTTGAACTCGCCATTACCAAACTATAGATGAGTGAATACAACTTTTGAGTTTTGGAGTAAAAACTTCCAGAAACTGCATCAACAAATTGAAAACATGTTATTCAAGCATTGTGATTATTCATCGTGTTTCTAATTCAGTGCAATTGGGTGCATTGCAAAGTAGTCTCGGACACAAATAGACGGTTCCACTAGTTTCCGTGGGTGGTGGTAGACGACAACTGTAGTTACCAGGAAAACAGACAGATACATCTGTTAATTATCATTGCTATCAATACAATTTGGTTGAAGTCACTCACCTCTTTATTTTTTCTTGTGAACGTTTGAAAACACCAGAATCGAATCGTCTAACATTATCCAGTCTAAAAATGATAACTAACTCGCCTATGATGGGATGATACCTAAGCGAGTTAGTTATCAGCTATGCAGCTCCAAAGCAGCTTTTGTAAGAAACACTTCAAAGAAACTAACTAAGAAGGAAAAGTGACAAGTGACAAGGAACTTTCATTAATTTAGCTCAGCTAGCTTTTTAATTAAAGCTCTTGGCTTTATAAACAGACTTCGTCTTGGCATCTCCGTCTCGTTCGCGTGAGTTTAATTAATTTGCTAGACGTCTACCTGTAGTACGACGATGACATTACATTAAGAGTGCATGCTTTTCATAACAAAGGGGTCACTGCTGACGCCGCCCACGTCTCACTGTTTGTTATCAAGGATGTTTCAAGGTTTGTTTGTCGACCTTGCGACGGAGCCGTCCCGTGTTCCCCGGTAGATAACACAACACGTCACCGGTGAAATGGCGTTATCCTCTAAAAATCATCGTGTGTGCGGGTGTTCTATGTTTAGCGGGCACAGAGTACAGGGCCAGGAGTGGAGCAGTCGCTTGGAAGACGCGGACGCGACCACCTCGCTCTCCAGCGCTTGTACGACCTTCGACCACTCGCCGAGTGAAGTGTGTGACTGTGATTGTGTTCTCGTGATACCTTTACCGACCGCCTCGCGCTCAGGTACGACTTTAACATCACAATTAGCAATGGACGCTTTATAATTAGCCGGGCTGTGGGCTGTGGCGAAAATATCGTGATTTTTTCCCCTTCGTTTCAATGTTACGGGTGTAGTGTTACCAGCAACGCGTCTGGTTTATTTCTAGTGCGGCGTGGGTGGATGAGTTTCGCGGCAATGTTATATTTTTCTGGTCCGGCGCGCTGCGTGCACGGCGGAACAGCGCGCGCGCAGGATCTGCGCTAAAGCCGCGCTGGATGACCTTGACCCAATTTTTGCATGTGTTTTTAGGGATTAGAGGCGCTAATTATATCTCAGAGTAGCATCTCTATCTACAAATGTACATGGCAACCTTCTGCAAGAACAAAGTCTGGCTGTATTTTGTTTGAAAATGCTTTTGATTTATGACCGTTATTATGTCTGGAAGTTTATAATCCAGCTTGAGCGTCTGATTCCCAATATAAAATGTATATCAAAATAATCTGGTTGCTAGCCAGTTTGTTGTTGCAGAGTGTTGTGCAAAAGTCAACCAAACAGTTATGTATAGATCTGATGCTCTGCTGAGTGTTGTTTTGTTTTGGCTTTCATAAACATTGTTATAACGAAGACAAATTATTATGTATTCTTATGATGCTTCACCTTTATTCAATCTTCCAACGTAATATGTCTTCAAACAATGTCCAAGAGAACATCCTATGTCTCTATTTAAAAGACGATATACTGTCAATGAAAATCACTAGAATGTAGTTAACGATCCTCACACGTATTCCAGAGTATTGAGAAATTAATCATAGGTGGTACCTATTCTTGCCAAAAATACTGACCCTGTTCTCACAAAACTGAAACTATTCGCATCACATCATTGTCTTACTGATGGAAGGCATCAAATGAACGACAGTCGAGACATTTTGCAGAAAAATAAAATAAAAAATTTCGATTTTCTTGGATATCAATTGCAGGAACACGATTATAAACTTTACAACATTTGCATAAAGCTTATAATGGCTTGCTTGGATCAATGAACAGGCGCAAATGTAAAACAGTCATTGCCCTAATTATTTATAGAGGTTACGACACCGAGATTTTACGTTAATCCCCTGTAATTCATTTTGATTGCTCTCCTAGTTAGAGACCTGTAATTGAACATTGAAGTGGAGTAGAGAGAAGACTTGGTTACCTGGTTTTTGAGAGTTGCGAAAAAATGGGATTCAGGTGAAAGTCATTCATATTTTGCCTTGCTTATCTCCATTATCCAAGAAACACGGTTATCCAAATACCATTCCTAAAGCACTTTGAACCATAAAAGTACTCCAAATAATATCCTAAAGTTCTACCTACCAAATATTCATTGACAGCCAAACCTAAAGTTATTATCATTATGCAGTCTATTTACAATAGGAATGCTTGATCGCTATAACAACACACCACCTGTCCACGTTGTTTGTCAAACTAATAATCCCTTGGTATGAGGAAGAAGAAGACAAGCAACAATCCCTACTAATATTATAAATAAGAAAGTAACTCTGTCTGTCTGTTACGCTTTCACGTCTAAACTAGTAAACTGATTTTAATAAAATTTGGTACAGATATGAATAAAAGTTTGCGAATGTCGTTAATAGATGGCGTTGTTTATGCAATCAATTAACACTTGCATCCACAAAAAAATAGATGAGAGGGCTTTACCCGATATTATAAATTTCTTTCCGCTAAGAGTATCATCAAACACATTGTCATTAAAATAATAGGGAATAGGATACCAGATAACATACGGTTGTTCTGTGTACATATGAATTATACTGTTTTGATAACATAATGAGGGTAGTAGAAGAAAACATATTGAAATCCTACATCACGCAAGCAGAGTTTTCTGCACCTTTTGAATACATACGAAAACTTGACACATTATATCGGGAAGAAGCTAACCTATCCTCCGGTTCCAGTTTGTTTATAAAAGTTAAAGAATCAGAGTCAGTCTAGAGCTCAGGCTTATTCTGATTCAGACTTCGTCCGCACCGTGAGGATAGGGGAGGTTCTTCCTGCTCCACACAGAACAAAACTTTTTAACTCATTTTCAGGTATAAGAAACTTGAAATCGGGATTAATTTCAGCAGGCTTGATTTATTGAGAAACGCAGTTTAAAACTTCTTCAAAATATCTGAAAACGGAACTGATTACCTAAATATTTATTTTCAAATCGCAAGTTTCTTCTGTAATCCATCAAAACTAACTGAAATGAAAACTTTTTGTTCTTGTATTTTTTGTGAGCAAATATTGCACAAATATTTCACTTTTAGCGAAGCAGGGCAGCGGTAGCTTATTATGTCAAGGTGTCGTAAATATAAGTTGGTTCCAACGTATGTGCTCGGTTTTGATTCATTGTCGGTTCCAATATTACTTGTAACACTGAATTTTAAATTCATTTTGACTGCGTTTCGTGTACAAATTATTTTCGATCAAGTTTGCTGTTTGTTCTGTTTCTATCGTTAACTTTGTTAAACTCTCAGACGATTGAATTGTTTTTCTTATTAGATGACAAAGATTTGTTCGATTTTCTAAAGATCAACAAAGTAATTCGATCATAATACTGTCTTAATCGGTCCATATCCATTAGGATTAGGAGGATCCGGTGGCAGAAATAGCAGACTTAATATTAATTTACCTTGTATTTTAATTAAGTCCCTATCAAGCACCTGCGAGTGCTACAGATCATCTTGTTTCACCGTACGAAACATTTTATCGCATTCTATCACTTTAATATTACCCAATGTCTGTGTTGATCTTAGTTACTGACGTCAGATACCAATCGTTCACGATAAATGTTTCTCGAAGAGCTTCTGAGAACATAGATTTATTTTTAATAATTTTCGACGAGACAAGCATTTTGTAACCCAATTCAATAGAGAGTGGAATCAGATGCATACTGTGTTGTGAGAGAGATCCATTCCGAACGTGTATCGTACTTATAGTTTCAAACACTCTGTTCTTACTAGGATATGTGGATCTTCCATTAGGTTCGTGTCAGGAATCATAAGATTGTAGAGTTAAAATCGTTTCTTTTACATGCATCTCACTTTCATTTATATCTTTTTGTGACTTGGTTAATTTGTAATTAATTCGTAAACATACTTGGCTATTTTGCTTAATACAGCTTTGATCTGTCAGAAACATGCACGATTTCAGCCACTTTATGAAACCACAAAATGAACATAATAATATAAAACAAATTATTTACTGTAGAGTGTAGACTGTATTGTAGGCTTGAACTCAATTTTGTGTGGAGTGCAACCAAATCGATTTCAAAACGCCTCTTGAGTTTGTGAATCAGACAACATGCACAGTCAACTTCAGATCAGTGGTAACAGTTTTATATGAAAATCGTACTTACTGCTATTGAGTTAAGGTGCATGACAGTTACCACTGATGTGCAGTCTACCGTACATAGGTTTCTTGATTGTGTTTACTAGTGAGGCAATAATCATCTCTACTGTTTCATTTTAGCATTCAAACTTAATGATTGATAACATTATCTTCTAGCTTGCTAGCTAGCTTGACGACGCTAGATCAAATCACAACATTTCACAAACCTTCAATACCTTCATCTCAGTCGAGAACGTTATTATTTATCTACTTATCTAACTTGTGAGTCAACATTTTCTAATAAATATCCAAAGGTAAACGTCTCATCTCATTAGTCCCAGTCCCTATAGCAATTGTTGTGTCTTTCTTAAATTATTATACACATTTAACTAATAGCAACATATGTAGCTACCAACGAGATGAACAATGACGGACAGGCTACTGTTGACTAGTTTTCTACGATCGTACAAACATGCAACAGAAAAGCAACAATAGGAGCATTTAACGTAAATCTTTGAGCAATAGACACATTTTACAACTTAGCAACGAACAGTTTACCGGAGCAGTTGCAACACGGAGTCAATATTGTTCGCGTTGAGCTGGTGCCAACATCGACGAGCAATTACTGTGACATCCGACGAATGTTTTAGACGCGTCTCCTATTAATTATGCACGTTCGATTGGAACAGACGGCCGTAATGCTGATATTTGTACTACGATTGATATTTTAGTAGTAGGCGATAAAGTGATTTAATTGGATCATGGATTTGTCATAGGCTTTTTCGAACACGAACGAAAGGAAGGTTACATTTACTACGTTCAGCTGACTAATTTTATAGATAGATAAATTAGGATAGAAAGAAGAATAATATCTGGATTAACGTGACACGGTATTTTCGAATTCAAAACAAATTGATAATATACTCATATTTGTAGACCAATTTTACTGATGTTTCTGCAGATAAATTGGCGCTTAAATAAACATTACCTTTGTCAATGTAGTAGTTACAATTGAGTATTGACCAAGTAAATAAGAAAAGCTTAATACATAATGTAAGAGTTAATGCACATTACTTTCGTGATCAAAAAACCGAAACAGTAAAAATGAAAACTTCCAGTTTCACTGCAATTCAGAAGAACGTTAAAAATGTTTCCCATTAGATGACGTCACAAGGCCATGCGGTGGGAACGTTTAAAAATAAACTTTTCTATTTTATCGTCAGCACGAGATTCATGGAGAAATGGAATGGTGGACTTAAAATAACATGATCTCGTTTATTGGTTTGGTTTATAGCGTCTTGGACTGATTGTTTACCCCGGTTTACAAACTGTAGATGTTCAGGGTTAGTGTCGTTATTTTGGTCTTATGCATTGTTGTCCATTACATCATATGATTAATCAGAATCTACTTAAAGTGAATATTTTTTCATTCTTTCGTGTCAGATCTATCAAAAGCCTTCGATACTTTTAACGTTTATGTTTTTTTGAACATTTTCTATGTTATTATAGTAATACTAGTTTTACTATGTCTGGGTGATCTGTACAAGCTGTTTTGGCAAGCATTCTGATGTTTTTATTGTTCTTTACCATGTCGCCAAGTTGTGGCTTTTTAATAGATCCAAAGAATGTTACGCTTATTTTAGGATTTTATTGTTTTAAATCACGGACTTATTTAATCGTTTTGATGAATATTATTTTGTTCTTAGGATTTAGCAGACAGCCTCAGGGACGACAAAGGTATCGCCGAACATCTAAAGCTTCCTATTCAAAGAATCAACGACTATCAGCTACTGCTTAAGGTTGGTTGTTACATGCATTTGCTAAATCCTCCAAACACACTCTTATTAATAGTGTTTTGGCACTAGTGAGATAAATGGTTTTGTTTCCATTGTCTTAATTTATTTATTTCACAGGAACTCGTAAAATACTCCAAACGGCTAGGCGAAGACTGCACTGACCTCCAGAAAGCCTTGGAACTCTTTCTCAGCGTTCCGAATCGTGCTACTGACAACAAATTCATCGCTAGCATCGAAGGCTTTCGCGGTAACATCTACAAGCTTGGACGTCTGCTCACCCACGACTGGTTTACTGTCACCGACGCCGAAGGGAAGGCGAGAGAGAGATACGTCTTCCTCTTTAAGGCCAGAGTCCTCGTTTGTAAAGTCAAGAGGGTCTCGGATGATCGCTCCGTGTTTGTGCTGAAGGATATTGTCAAGGTTGGTATACATTTTTGCTAAAATATTTTTTTCTCCCTATTAATCATCAATGTTTCGAGCTAGGTCATTGCTGTGTTGCTATGCTATTCTTTACACCTAAATCTAACATGAAATTCGACAATATCTTCCTTCCATTTATCGAAGCATTCACAGCTGTTTCTCGGGAAACGGCATACTCATTCTAACTATATCCCCATTCACCAACACACGGTCATGCAACTCCAAAAATAGGTCAATAAAAACTGACCATTTGGATATATTCCAGAATTACGTCTGAAATGTACGAGTATTATGTAGTATCCTTTATCTTGACAATTTTATCTACTCTGTTAGTGAAAATTAAATGTTGTTGCTACAAGACATTGACATTGTGTCATTGAAGTAGCGGCTTGTGATGGCATTGGAGTGTTAATTTTGTTTCGCTATTCTGAAGCAAGGCAAGCTCACGAGATGTCGTCGATTTTGGGGCTTATATTTTAATTTTCTACAAATTTGAAAAGTTTGCCATTTTACTTGTAAGTTTTATGAATGAAACTGGGGCGTGGTAGTCGGGTAACTACCGAACATAATCAGCTTCCGGACTAAAATAAGTAACCCTGTTCCATTTCCACACAGCTACCGGAGGTTGAAATCAAGGAAAACCCTGCCGAACCTCTCAAGTTCCAACTCTGCCAGAAGGATCCACCGCTCGCTGTAACACTTGCTGCTCACAAGGAGCAAGTCAAGAACAATTGGCTCGGTGAAATCAGAAAACACGCTAGTGACGTCGGTAAGTAACAACCTGACTTTGCTTTAGATTATATTAAAGTTGCTTTACTTGTTCGTATTTTGAAATTGTTACTCGTCTTCGCCTTCTAGTTGCGCTAGCCGAACACGCAGCTGACGACCTTCAGCTACTACCAACAGAAGCGGTTCCAGCTGAACTTGAAGAGAAAAAGAAGAAGAGAGATCACGCTGAGGTCACTCAAGCAGAAGCAGTAGATACCAAAGAAAAACGCTCTCGCGTAGAAGCTACTACTACTCAAGTAGCAACCACTGAGGAAGCTCAACAACTCAAAACTAAAAGAAAAGCGTCGATAGAATCTGAGGTAGCCACTAAAATCTCCAAATCTGAAGTAACAGAAGTATCTTCTGTTAGCGAGGCACAGGAATCTGTTAAAGTTAGTTCAGTTAGCGCTGCAAAGAGTGAAGTTATAAGCGGTTCTGAAACTGTATCTTCTGTGACCGTAGAAAGTTCGAAAGTCACCGAGAAAACCGCGTCAGCTTCACAATCCGCACAAAGCAGCCAAGTTACAGTAGTAGCGGCTGCATCAGAAGTTAAAGTTGCGCAAGCGACTTCTGTGCAAACTTCACAACAAACATCAGTTCAAAGCACAACTGTTGAACAATCGGCTCAAGAGATAAAAGTAGCAAGTGCTCAAAAATCATCAGTTACTGAACAGTCAACAGTTGAAAGCACAGCTCAAAAATCAACAAGTGCTCAGCAATCTAAAACTGAAGCATCTAGTGTAGAATCTAAACAAGAAGTCACATCGGAGAAAACATCATCTGTTGAACAATCAAGTAAACAAGAATCAGTTTCTGAACTTAAAACACAAACTTCTGTCAAAGAAACAGTTCAGGAAACTGTTGTAGCGTCTCAACAGTCTAATGTACAGGAAGTTAAAACCCAACAATCTGTAGTAGAAGAAAGTAAAGAGAGCACAGAACAAAAGGCCAGCACCACTGGCGTCGAATCTCAACAACAAGTTGTAGGTAACGGTCAAACTGTAACCGCAGAGGAAGTCGTTGAAGACGAGATGTCTAGGTATAGCCGCAGTTCGCGGCTCACTGGAGGTAAGTCATGTTCAAATATACTCAGAAGTGCAGGTTACACTTACGTCTTTAATTTCAATGTACAATCTCCCATTAATTTCCCAGAGTACTCCAGTAGCAGCCGAACATTATCGAGTGGCGGTCGCTACGAGTCGTCGTCTACATACGACAGCGGCAGCGGCCTGACGTCATCATACTCGCGACGTGAGAGCGGATCGCGTTTAGAAGCCTCCAAGTACGAGTCAGGTGGAGCCTTAGAAGGAACCGCCTCATCTCGCTACGAGTCTAAGTACTCTTCAAGAACCGAAGGAGGCTCCAAATATGGAATAGAATCCAGCTATGAAAGCAAGTCTGAGTCTGGATCGAAGTATGGTACTGAATACGATGCTGCCAGCAAGCTTGACAGCATTGCTTCCAAGTATGGAATTGAATCTAACATTGAAAGCAAAACCGAGAGGTCAGCTTACGCTATTGAAGGCGACTCTGCTAGCAAGATTGACAGCATTGCTTCGAAGTACGCCTCTAAAAGAAATAGCATCAAGTCTAGTTTAGACAGTGATAAGATCGAGGCAAGTCTAGAAGCTAAATACGAAAGTAAAATCGAAAGCTCCACCTACGGTATTGAGTCTGACACCACGAGCAAGATTGATAGCATCGCCTCTAAGTATGCTTCTAAGAGAAACAGCATCAAAGCTAGCATTGATGGAGACAAGGTTGAATCCATTTCTTCGAAGTCCGAAAGTAGCTACGAGACAGTCAAAAATGGAGGCTCCTCTTATGAAAGCAGGTCTTCTAAGAAATCTATAGCCAATGGCTCAGTTAGCACTGGCTATGAAACTGCCAGGTCCATTTCTAAATCTGAATCTCAAGATGGCAAGCCTATCTTCGAGAGGACGTTACAAGGCCAGAACATTGAGCGTAAGTACTTGCACCGGATGACACGTCACATCTCAGTAGACACACTATTAGTGCTTGTACATAACGCTTGTAGAACACTAACTTACACAACGCATTACTTTAACAACGCTTTGTAAACGATACATTATTTCCTTTCTATCGATGTAAGAGTTCGTACGGTTAACTTTGGGATATTTATCAAACTCAATTTTACTAGCGACAAAACCTTCGTTGAACAAATTTTTGAATGGGCAATTTTGTTGTCTCATACCTGTTATAAAGTCATCGAGGTAAAAATAACCGTACGAACTCCCATAACCAAGCTTTGAATCCCCAGCCGGCGAGAACGCCGTCTTCGAATGCCTTCTGCGCGACGCCAAGGATGTCAAGGTCAAATGGTTGAAGGACAACAAGCCCATGGGCGACCGCCTCATGGACCGTTGTTCCATCTCCATTGAGAACGATGGCAGCTTCAAGTTGGAACTCAAGCACTGCAGGGAGGAAGACGCAGGAGTGTACACTGCTATCGCTGAAAATGTGAAAGGGAATGCCCATTGTACGGCTCAGTTAGTCGTGCAGGAGTGTGAGTGAATTTTCACTTTATTTTGAGGGTTTGAAGGAAATGGTGGTGTAAGTAGTAGGACAAGCTTGCGTCTCACAGTAACATCGGGTACATTGTTAACTTGCGCTCTAAAGCTATGAGTTAAAATGGCTTTCCCCTCCATTACCTACCATTTTCATTCAAGCCCAATCATCAATTTAATTAAAATATTCTTTATTTTAATTATTGGAATAAGTATTTTTTCTCCTTGGATTACTGTATGCATGCTCACCGCGATCACCGATTAAGACATTGTAAAGCGTATAACAAGTAGTTTGGAATCTGATCAAATACCTCTATAAATAATTTTCCTGTATTTTGCACTTATTTCAGTATTGTTGTACACGTGTTTATTTTACTCACAAATTATTATAACCCGCATTTTTTTATCTATATGCCCACAGACATACCTCTACAATATATGTATGTCTGTGTATATAACATTTGAGGTATGATTTTACTCAAATATTCGTTTTGGGACCAATGTTGATTATTTTCTCTTCAAAATTGTTTGAGCTGCCTCAAATGCTGTTCTCTCAAATTCTAATGTCCGAAATCCCGTGAACAAATTGTAGTGACTCCTGAAGAGCGCAAGGAGAGGAATGCTCTGAAGGCTCCGTACTTCCTCGTGGCGCTGAAGGATACTGAGATTATGGAGAACACGTACTTGCGCTTCATGGTCAATGTCAAGGGCGACCCCAATCCTGAGGTCAAGTTGTAAGTAAATATGAACACTGCTTTAGTTTTTGATCTAAGGGATATTTGTTTCAAGTTTCTAGTGTAGCCCATGTTAAAAATAATAGGTATCTAACAAGAAGACAGTTCGCTTGTTATAATTATTATGTTTTGGAAAAACAAGTCAGTTCTATAAAATTTTCTTTAAAATGGCTCTTTAATTATTGAGAAGAGTTTCTAAATCGAATATGTACTAGTTGACGTAATGGAGACCTAACGCCATCATTATTTTTATATTCTCTGTTAGACTATTTTTGATATTATACGGTCACCAACAATCTTCAATCACTTCTAATGATCCAACTCTTCCCAGCTACCGCGACGACAAAGAAATTCTGACAACATCAGAATCAGACCGCGTGTCGATCATCCGCACTCGTGCAGACCGCGGCTGCTACGAGCTGGTCATCTCCGATGTCCTGCCTTCTGACGCCGGGAAGTACTCCTGCAAGGCCATGAACATCTATGGCGAGGTTACTTCTGAAGCCACCGTCACTGTTGTTGGTGAGTTACAGAAATTCTTGTGAGAATGGTATGGGGTTCAAGCATATATGCCCTTTATTTCAATAACGTTAAAGATTATTTTCGAGTGCCTTTTGGTAATACTCTCTACTGCTATCTGCATTGTCTGCGCTAGGGCTGTAGGTACTATCTGACAAACTTAAAAGATTATTCGAATCTTGAGTGTTAATTGGATAATGCTTTCTTAATAAGGACTTATTACTTAGGTCATTTAGGTGCAACGGGAACGTTAAAACGAAAATTATTGGTGGTGATTGAGTGGCAGTAAAATTTTATCGATACTTCAACGCAAACATTACTCTAACGACACATGGAAATGTGATTCGGAGTCCAACTAGGCACCACCGTTTGCTGCATTTTGTCCCTGAGAGTATTGGAATTTGAAATATTATCAGTCTGTCCACAGAAAAGCATAAATAAAGCAACTGTTTACTCAATACCATCTACATAGATGAAAGGCAAAGCTAAATATTTCATCAAATTATGTAATGCCCTGGAATTTTGCCATCTTCCCACTAAAATTAGTATCCAAAATAAACGCCACATTTAATTATATTTGTAATATACCTATTTTTAATAGAGTCAATAATTACAACGTCTTAATTAATAGCCTATTAATCTATGAAGAATGTATGTGGTGGGTCATAAATAATATAGAGTAACATTTAAAAAGCAGTTGGATATCTTCCAGCCGTAGTTTATGGATCACTGCGCTATAAATATCGTTTACTAGAATTAGACTGAACTTGTAATACTTTTGAATTGTTGTTGACTTAAAATTCTTTACGTGGTTTGCGTAATTTTTGAAAGCATTCTTTTGGCGTTCTAATTAAATCCAGATGAGAAAGCATCCAGTATATTCTTGATCATTTTAGATCAGGTGGCCTACAGGTATCCGTGTATTTTGTATTTATAAATACCACGTCATTTTCTTAAAGAGAATATTCACATTTAATGTTAAGTAAACAGTTGTTTTAAAAAGACAAGAACGTTTAAGTAGTCTATGAAAATTGGCCTAAGTCATGTTATAAGGTACCTTTTTTGATTGTTCTATACAAAACAATATTATATTAATTTCCTAGATGACAAGAACATCTTCGGTGAGCTACCGCCTGGTGGCGAGGGCCTGCTGGCCAAGGGAGAGAAGCCCACCTTCGTGTGGAAACGTGATGGACAGAACTTCGATCCTGAAGAAAGATTTAAGGTACATATTGTTTTCATCCCACCATCTCGGAAAAAATAGTTTTACCCTTTGGTATCTGAGCGCAAGAGCCGCAAAGTGATTTGAATTTCGAACATCGTGTGCAATACTCCATTTATGACAATCTTGCTAAGACTTTTTAAACAAATACATAATTAAAAAAATTAACTACTGCTTAAAATAATGATGCAACTAATAAATATTTTATTATTAATGTTTTAGATCGATTTTTAACCTCATTTTATTTTAAACTGAGTTTTTATAAATAAATAAACTTTAATAGGTACTTCTATTTAATTAGCAATGCGCGCGCCATTTTCTTTTGCATTTAGTAATTTCTTCGATGAGGTGGGATAAAAAGTTACGTGTTGCACTTTTCTATTTATTTCTTTATTTTTTAAAGCTTTCCAACCTTTGTATAATATGGTATCTTAAATGTACATCAAATAACTATTGTGACGTTATGTATGTAAAAAATGCAATTTGCCTTTTAGGCCTTTAATCCAATTGTATTTCCATCGTCTGTTCTTTGCCAGTCTACTTATACGATCTTCTCCTGGTTTGGTACAGGTGCTCTTAGGTGATGATGAAGACTCCTTAGCGCTGGTGTTCCAGCACGTGAAGCCTGAAGACGCCGGCATCTACACCTGTGTCGCCAAGACCAGCACCGGCAACATCTCGTGCTCTGCTGAACTTACTGTGCAAGGTAAGTTATATAATCCTTCAAGTTGGTTCAGTTTTGTGGCGCATAGAATACCAGTTACATTAAATTACAGAACAGTTGATGGGATTGATGTTCCCTCCTTAATTAGTAACCTTGAGATAAAATTGAGAAACAAGTACTATGGAATTTTTTCTATCAGATCTTATATTTTTAATATTCTGCCTGCCTACGGTCAGATCGTCTATCTGCAATCTCACAATGACTCATGTAATTATACAGTATTATGACTTGAATCTCAAATTCACGTCTTTTTTGCTTACCGGCACGAGTATCTAAAATCCTTGTTTTTAACCGAGTGTCCAAAAAGGAGGTTATCAATTAAGCTATTTTTATGTCTTGTTTATATTATGTACCTACTTCTTATTCTTGACTTGTATCTCCCCCAGGAGCGGTCCACGAGTTACACCGCGAGCCAGAGAAGCCGACCCTCGTCATAGAACACCGTGAGGCGATCGTGTCGGCCGGCGCCTCCGCCATGCTGGAGCTGACGTGCAAGGGCTTCCCCAAGCCCACCGTCGTCTTCAAGCACAACGGCAAGGATGTGGAAGCTGATACTAGGCACAAGTAAGTAGTATGAGATTTTAAAGAGCTGGTTTATCTTGTTATGGATAAAGCTGCGAATTATGTTTAAACGTACAAAAGGAACTTTAAAAAAAAAGTTTTTTTTAGTTAGGTTAGGTAATACGCAAATAAACAGAACTTTTCGTACGTCAGAATTGCATGACCACTTCCCAAGTGTTTTTGATGGGAAGAACAAGTGGCGCCACAAGCTACAATAACTCCCCAGCAACACGCATGTTTGATTGATTTGAAGAATCTTAATGTTGGCTATCAATTTATACTCCTTTCACTCAATAGCATGAAGAAAAGGGATGTCTAATGCATATTTTTATCTTGTTACCTCGTAGTGTGGTTAAACATAAAACATACAAGTGGTACTAAACATAGAACCAATGAAAAATGGTTACAAAATGTGTGATAATTATGAAAATTATACCATAAAGAACTAACCATATCCCTCCTTCGCAGATTCCTCTACGAGGACGAAGAGACCATGTCCCTAGTTATCAAGAACGTGTCACAAGCCGACGCTGGTGAATACCACGTGACCGCCAGCAACGAGCTCGGGGAGGACTCCACCACCATGCATCTCGTGGTGAAGGCTGCTCCCAAGATCAAGAAGAAGATTGAGAACCAGACTTGTATGGTAAGAGAGATACTAAAAGCTTTAAATATAACATTTTGAAGTATCCAGGAGGGGTGATATTATCGGGGTGTAACGTTCAAATAAGGGCCACTATCGATTTGTTTTGCTGTTCGGATATGCTACATAGTACACAAACAGCTTCCAGTAATACTCGTGTACTCAGCTGTCGTATAGGTACCAGTCATGTCAGGAGTGGCTATTTATCCCTTGCCAACAAAACTCACACAATAGTACTATTAATCCTATAACGAGTTATGCAACTGCTTCCCTATTTATGAAAAGTATTTTTAAGATGTATGTCATCTATGATTTATGGGTCAAAGATGCTATGAAAATTCAAGATCTTACTATTCAATCAGGCACTCATATTCCTTATACTGCGATAATTATTTATCTCAAAATCTCCTTCCAGGTGAGCTCCACCCACACAGTCACCATCGAGATCGAGGGCACCCCCGCTCCCGACGTGACATTCTACAAGGATGGAGTGGAACTCAAGAGCTCTGACCGCATCCTCATCGTGAAGGAGTCAGACGAGGTCTACAAGATCACCATTAAAGACGCCAAGCTTACCGATACGGGGTCTTATTCGGTTGTTGCCAAGTAAGTAGAAATATGTACTACGAACTTCTTGAAGATGTTAAACATTTGGACAAAATTTGGTTCAAAATGTAGTGGATTTTTGGTAGATAAGAAACACATTATGAAATACCCAAATGTACAAATGTATGTCAATATACAAAAATTTTAAGCAATAATTGGAAATAACTGTCGTGCCACCTAGCAACGGAGTTGCAGGGTCTTATTTGCGAACATTCTCATGTGCAAAATGTTCACTACTATTTAGAAAGAGAAAAAAAAAACATTTATTGGCATAAGACAAGGCACAAATAAGATTGTAAGAAACTCCACAAGGGTCGTACTTTGGTACTCTTTATCCCAACTACTTCTGTATAATATTACAATTAAAAATCAAACCTAAACTAGACTATCTTTTCAAGATTTGCGAAGACAGGCAATCTCTTCAGAAATCCCAACCAAATAAAATTCACAAAAAATACTTTCAGGAACGAAGTGAACCAGTGCTCGGACTTCTGGCAATGGCACGTGACGTCTCCGCCCAAGGTCACCAAGACGATGGGCGGCAACAAGGTCTGCGAGGAGAAGGAGACCGTCACCTTCAAGGTCGAGACCGAGTCCGAGCCCGCACCTACTGTGGCTTGGTAAGTACTAGAACAATTTCGTGGTCTCTAAACGAATCCTGTAAAAGGAAGAGGTTCTTAATTCTTCGACTTCTTAAAAAGAAGGAGTTTTAGGCTGGAAACAGTGCTCGGTGTATGTACCAACCGAATCACATACAAAATCACGCTCGTACCGTCAGCGTAGCTGCTTGCGCGTTCATAGACTTGCACAGATATAGCTACGTTTCCAGCCTTAAATTCAGATCAAAGAAGTCTTTCAACTTATTTTTTGCGTGGTTCATTTTTAATTTCCATAGATATCACAGAACAAAAATTCAGGTTTAAAATTATCCCTTGCGTACTTCCTTATGTATGTACTTCCTTGCGTATTCTCCTATATACTTCCTGTAATGTACTGTATCTCTTGCGTATTCTCCTATATTTTTCCTAATGTACTTATTATGTACTCCTCTGTACTTCCTCCCTTATTTACTCCTTACTCCCCTTATTATTACTTCCTTATATTATGCTTATGTACTCCCTAATATACTTCCTTATATATTCGCTTATGTACTTCCTTATGTACTCCCTTATTTACTCCCTTATATACTTCCCTATGTATTCCCTCGCGTACTTCCTTATGTACTACTTAGCATACTCCCTTTTGTACTTCCTTGCGTATCTCCTTTATGGTACTTCCTTATGCCCTCCCTTATCCATTCTCTTATATACTTCCTTTTAATTTTTGCTATGCTCACTTTCTTTCTTTCTAAATACATTATTGCTACAAATATGTACAATGCAAATAACAAACTACTATATATTGATCCAGGTTCAAGAACAAGGTGGAGCTAACAGAGTCTTCCACAGTGAAGATCTCGTCATCGGGCGCTGCACACTCGCTCGTCATCACGTCAGCAGCTCGTGCCGACGCCGGGGAGTATTCCTGCGAGGTAAGACTTAATTACCTGAAGTCTTTATAACGCTCATGTACGCCTAAAAGGACTGTCAGTATTATAAAAATGTATCAAAGTAGCTCCTTAAGGTTTGTTTCAGAGGACCATAAGTGAGGAATAATGTTTTTGATTTCCGTACCCGAAAGATAAAACAGAACCCTATCGCTGTCCATCTGTTACCTACTAGGTTGTATCTCATGAACCTTGACGGTAAAATTAATAGAAATTTTACAGATTCCTGCTATAAAAGCAACTACTGAAAAATATTCCAAATCTATACAACAAACACGTTTTTTTATCTAAAAAATTTAAAATATTGATAGCAACAGGTAGACGCCAGATAGTGTAAATTAACTCTGTGAATTATTATTTTCGTCGTTTCTTACAAAAAATTGCCATGGTTCCCAGATCCGCAACATCCACGGCAGCACCTCCGACTCGTGCATTCTGAACGTGAAGTCAGGCCCGCAGTTCACGCAGCGCCTCTCCGACCAGTCGGCGAGCGAGGGAGACAAGAACGTCGAGTTCACCGTCGCCGTCGAAGCCTTCCCGGAACCCACTGTCAAATGGTATGTATAGTAATAACTAGAAGCCTTCTTGTTTAACACTTTTATAGTTGATCCTAAATACAGCCATTTTAAGAGAGATGATGGTTCTTTCCTTGATATTTATCTACTAATTGACAAAGAGTACACTTTTTATAAATATGGGTTATATTCATCATTTTGATTGACTAAAGATAAATTGAGAACTTGCTGAATTTAAACCGACAATATCAGTAAAAAAAAGTTGAATAAAATCTCATTTCTTTGCAAACAGAGAATCTAGAAGTGATATACATTAAAGCTTACGGTAAACTTAACAAAATACCACCAACACCTTGCTGACAATCGACATGTAACTCGGTTCACACCCAGGTACCTCGGCGACGTGGAGATAACAGAGAAGAAGTCAGTGTTCACCCGCGTGGACAGCGGCAACACGCACAAGCTCATCCTCAAGGAGGTGTCCGCCGAGTACTCCGGGAACTACTCCTGCCGCGTCTCCAACGTGCTGGGGGAGGACTCCTGCTCTGCCACGTTTACTGTTAACAGTCAGTATATTATGTATTCCTGATAAACTTTCAAATGATTCGAGCTGAACACTAAATGCCAGCTGGCAAAACAGACATTAGGCCCATCAAAATGTCCCGTCTCTCTATGGATACGGGAATAATTGTGGGGCCATCAGTATGTCTCCTGTCTCTAGGGGGAGGGGATGAAAGCATACCCACATTGTTGGATAGTCTTTGCGTTCTGCCGCCGTGACTCTTTGAAAGTTGTTGAAAGTGACAAGTTTGATAGAAAATTTTAGAATTGGGTTTTGAATAAAGGGTAATAAAGCTCATTTTCTATGTAATATTTACTCACTTCTGTTGCGTATCTTACATAATTGCGCCCAAATCTCTCATGTAACTTTGTATAGTATACCAATAACCCAACTCCATTTTTTCCAGGGAAGCCCCGTTTCACCAAGAGCCTAATCGACATGACTGTCGACGCTGGACAGACTCTGAAGCTGGACGTGGAAGTGGAAGGCTGCCCCGAGCCCAAGGTCAAGTGGTACAAGGACGGCAAGGAGGTCACCACTGATGCCAGGATTAAGATCGAAAGGGACACTAAGAGGTGAGATGAGGTTCAAAAATACCCCCGAATTATTCGTCAACTAAGAGGAACAGCTAGTATAAAACATATAGGTTCAGACTAGTTTTTTTCAATTTGTTATTGTAGGACAACGGGTTTTGGAAAGTAAAATTACGTATATGAAGAATCATGAATACTGATTACATTAACATTTTTTCATCTTACAACAGATTGGAGAACTATCACCTCACAGTGACTCTGGTAAAGGAAGAGGACGGCGGTGACTACGAAGTGACAGCTGAAAACGAGTTCGGTAGTGTCTCTTCTAAGAGCACGGTCACCATACATAGTAAGTATTCACCAACATACAAATACACATCGTTCGTACAAGCCGTAGGGTCCATTTTTGAACGTCATCATTTTTGAGAACGAATCACAAAATTTCACTTTGAATATATATTTTTGTGCACTACAAATGAGGTTGAATATCAGCACTTCAACTGAAAGCACACACGTATGGTTTGATCACGAGTACGAGTTCCAGCAAACACTACACAATACTACACACATACACACACACACACACACACAAACAAACACTACACACATGCATATGGTAAGCCCCAAGAAACCCGTCGAAAAGAATCTGTCAAGAAACGACAGAATTGGCACTTCGATGGAAATACAAGTACGGGTAAAGTAGTTTGCATTAACGTAGTAGTGATATTGAACCCTAGATACTACCATACTCGCACGTTAGTTTTGTTTTTTGGTGTCCCTAGATACCGACCATTAGGATATGGAAATTAAACACTGAAGCATTCAATAGACTGGAATGCTGACGTAGCCACTCACGACCATCGATGCACTGTGTCCTGCACAAACCTTCACTTACCATTTGTGACGTCTATAATTTGATACATTTGCCCATTTTAATAATCCATATTTTATTGTTACCATTTTTTCATTGTGTTCAATAGCGCGAGAGATTCATTCGACGTTGAATAAGGAAGCTATTGTAGAGAGTGAAGTTGATGACGAAAGCAAAAAGGCGAAGCAAGCCATAGAAGATGACGTGGACTCCGGGAAGAAAAAGTCCGCTAAGCTAGCCAAGGCGGAAACAGTCGAGGAGAAATCTATATGGGATGATGAAGAAGATGGCAAAGCAAAGAAAACAAGTGTTGACGATGTTGATAAGCCATCACCCCGCGCAGCAAAGAAGTCGATAACTGAGTCCGAAGTCGCTGAAGAAAAGTCCTTCTGGGATGACGCTGACGATGACCAGAAATCCAAAAAGCCCACGATTGAAGAAGTTGACTCTAAACCCGCCAAGGCCAAGAAATCTATTACTGAACCAGAGGTGGCAGAAGAAAAGTCGTTCTGGGATGACGCTGACGACCAAAAAACTAAGCAGCCTATTGTAGAAGAGCCTGACACTCCACTCCCTAGTAAAGCCAGGAAGTCTGTCACTGAACCCGAAGTGGCGGAGGAAAAGTCATTCTGGGACGATGTTGAAGACAAACCAAGCAAACCAACTATTGAGGAAATTGATTCAACACCCACAGATACTGGCAAAAAATCCTTTTCTGAACCAGAAACGGCCGAAGAGAAGTCATTCTGGGACGAAAACCATAACGAACAGAATAAGAAACCTGTCGTAGAGGAGGTCGTTACTAAGAAGGAGGCTGGAGAGAAGAGTGCCACCAAACCTGAGGTTATCGAAGAGGTTCCTATCGCTGAAGAGATCAAGTCACCCAAACGTAAATCGGTTAAAAAACAGTCTGTGGAAGAACCGTTAAGTGCTGAAACTGAAGGTATAAACATTACACGCTTCGACGCTTTCTCTCTTCGATTCAGCAAACAGCTTTTAGTATGCGAGAATTTCATGTTTTCGCGCACAACTATGCATGCTTTTAACACTGTGTTTTTAACAACCCAAGTGTGATTTGTTATGTTTAGGCCGAGTTTTTCAAACTGTTACTACATTCAAGACAGGCGAGGACGGGGCTATTATTATGTCTAAAGTCAGCAGCACTCGGTCTCATGGCGCTATCGTCTCAGGTCAGTATACAGCTTTCTACCTTGTCTTCCCAATTCTAACATCCATCAATCATCAACTAACTTACTTTCATTAAACGAGATTGCTTAAATTCAACTTTAAACCAAAGTTATCAATAACGCATTAGTTTCATCTATCTAATTGTCCCTTTTAAACCTTTATATTACCTAAAATCAACATAATACTATTTTAACTGGTAGGTCCAGCGGAAACGCACACTTTACACAAAATGACGTCAACATCACTTTATTATGATGACGATGACTTTTTCGGAGGCAGGCGGTTGATACAGCCAAACAAACCCCATACGACTTCACTGGAAGTCGAAGAAATAGCTAGCCATAGTTATTTCTTGACGGAGATGGGGCATTATAGCATACCTGATCATATTCGGAGGGGCACTTATGGTATTATCGAAGAGCCGGCAACAGACTCAGAGGCCGACACAGCATCGAGGTGCGGCAGACAAGGGGCAAACCGCACGGTGTCCATCATGTCCGTCTCCGAAGACGAGATGAGCTGGCAGAACGAACCACTCTCCAGAGAAATATCCATCGAAGACCTTTCCAAATCCATATTCGATATTGACGAAACTAGAAAAGTGTTCAGCAAAGACTCGTATGTTCGCTCATCTTCTTTCAAAGAAGATTACATCATAGGCGAAGACGAGGAAGAATCACTAATAGTGAGAGAGAAGTCGCAAAAGATATTCGAGAACGACATCACAGAAAAACTTATACACATATCGAAGGAATTCGACGAAAACGAGTACAAATCTGTCGATAAGAAAATTGATAACGTTAAGAATAGAATTATAGAAGAACTAGTGTTAAGCCCCGTGAAGAATTATGATAACATTACGAAAGATGTAACTGAAACGACGGTTGAGAGAAAGAGGAAGAATGATAGTAAGTTAGTTATACTTGAAGAGGAGGAGGATGACGAGATCGAAGCCCTTCTGAAACGAAGCCAGAGACAAAGGAGCATACTAGATGATATTCTAAATGTGGAAGACGAAAAAGGTAAATGTTATATCAAAATATTAAACAAAAGGGGACGTTGTACGATGACAGAGGCTGATATTTGATGATGTAACGCTACGCACTGTATGTCAGGGGAGAATAACATGAAAGTATGAGCTTTGAATCCGAAATCGGAAATTGCTGATGTTGATTCCATTTAATCTGTCATTTTCTTCGTAACTGCAAACTAAACCTGAACTGATAATTTCTTCAATCTTTTCACCTTCTTGAGAAAATGGCAGATTGTCTCCATTTAATTGTCCTCTAAATGTCTCTCCACATTTGACTAATGCTGTCGTATGTTTGTTTTAGCACGCATGCGTAATAACATTCCCTTCTGGCATACTAATACTTGGGGCTCGGTGCGGCAGAGGTACTAGTCCGATCAAAACTATCATCATATCATCAAGGTAAGCGAAATATATTTTAAATGTAGTGCATCGCTTGCATGCTACTTACGCTGTATGCAATTATGGTCCTTATTGTATAAGTATCACAACTTATAATGGTAAGTATACAAACACAAAGCACAGAAACTGTAGAATACTCATTTATCCATTATATAGGAGGAGCAGCTGTAAGTACCCTTATGTATCGTCAGGTAAAATGTTTAACTGCTGTATATACTGCAAAATTATTGAAAATATACTATGTACATACACACTTTCTTTAAACGGGCTTCCTCAATACTAGGCTTAAGAATGTGATGTCAATTTTCTGAACTATTCTTCTGTACATAGAAAATGTTAAGTTACATCATTTGATTCGTTTCAAAATTCTTCTACTATCGCATTCCTGCATCTTTCGGCCTACCGCTAAAGCGTACTAAAACAAACTTATCAATGGTGTAACTATTGGCAAAATGTGAAATTTATTTATAATTAGCAATTTTAAAGTAATTACCTCAATTCTTCAAATTGAAATACTTCCAAGCAAACTGGTACTTCAATCGAAATTGTTAGTCCTTTTCTGTTATTCTCCCGGCCTATTGCTTCGCTATCCTTCACACCTGGTCGGGCTGATGTCACATCAACCCGACCAAAGCCAGTACCTATATCTGACACGACACCTTCAATCTTACAGCACCACCCACAGTCAAAGGCAGCGGCATGAAAGACGGACATGCGTACGAGTCCCTCCCTCTAGTCTACTCAGTAGAAGTCTCCGGTACTCCAAAACCGACCATCCGTTGGCTCCATGACGGCAAGGAAGTTAAGCCCTGCGGCAGGGTCCACATCACCAATGATGGAGATCTCTTCAAGCTGGAGATCGATGCCGTTCAGATGAAGGATGCTGGCAAATGGCAGTGCGAGATCGTCAATAATCTTGGAAAGCAAGTTCAGACTGCTGAGTTGTCAGTGTCACGTAAGTAATTCTATTTCTGACATACATTTAGAATCCCACTACTTTCTCTGATAGTTCGGCACTGCATAGAGACTCGTATATGTGGCATGTTTCAAACGTCTTTCTTAACAACATAACTCCAGATACTTTGAAAAATATTTATTAAAAAAGAATGAAGAATCATGTAAATACTGATTTTAAAGTAGAAAAAAAACAGCAAACATTTCCTCAGACATGAAAAAGTCACTTACCCGATGTATGTATTTCATTTTCGACTTCACTAAAAATCATTCGATTGCCGATCCATCTACTATTCTTTATCTATGATTTCACCTATATTTTGTCACAAAAGCTGATAATTATTTATACGTCAACAGCCGAATCTGAACTCCGCAAGCCCAAGTTCACGACGCCATTGGAAGCTCAGCGCGTGATGCAGAAGGAGCCAGTGACCATGCAGGCAGTGTGCACGGCTGATCCTCAGCCGCACGTGTCCTGGCTGCTGAACGGCAACGAGCTCACTCCTAGCGCCAACATCATCACTTCGGCTGATACTAAAGATCTGGAACATGGATTGAAGGAGTGCACTTTCACTTTGCAAATTCCTACTGGTATGTAATAGTCCTATTTTTCCTCTCTAGGTCTTATGTGTCTATGTCTTAAAGATTCGCTTGTAGGACTACATGCAGTTACACTGAAAACTGGCTCCAAAATAGTTCGGAAAAGTCTGGGCACATGATAGTTATGCATATTCTTTTTGTAAAGATTTCTTACCAAATTATTAATAATTTATGTTATATTATTAAATAATTTAACCTTTTTCCCTCGCCCAGGTCGTCACACAGACACCGGGGAGTACACGATCGTAGCTAAGAACAAGTACGGCGTGGGCGAGAGCTCGGCCCGGCTCGACATCCTGCTGCGGCCCGAGATCGAGGGGCTCAAGGACGTCACCGCTGTGCCCTATGAGGAGACCACCTTCATCGCTAATGTTAGGGCTAATCCTATTGCTGAGGTTAAGTGGTGAGTATCGCTCGTTGAGAACTGTGCTACATTTAGTTTTATTGTACGGTCATAAAAGCTAGCGACACGGTAGACCACGCCTGTAATGTAACATTCTGTAAATCATAGCATTTTAAGTCTTTACAAAATACAAGATTATTTATTTGTATAAACAGGAACGCACAACATAGGAATTATGCAGGTTGTTACAGAAATAATATAAAGTAAGCCCATCATGTTTGGCCTTTTAGGGCGTACAAATAAGGGTTTCATTTTATTAGCTTTTTTTATGTTTTGTGTACTATTTATCTTCTTTCCTTGTTTTATTTATTCCTTATCTTATATTATATAACTTGATATTTATTTAAGAACACCCTTCTGTGTGTAGTAGAGAGGACGCCTGTGTCCAACATTGGGAAGATAAAAAAGGCTGATTATGATGACAACTATGTAGTTTAGACAATTAACTCAAACTATACATCCACATTATTTCTCCAGGCACAAAGACGGCTACGAGATCCAGCCCTCAGGCCGCTACGACATCGTCTCGGACATGGGCGGCGCGGGCGAGGCGGAGGTGCACAAGCTGACTGTGAGGAAGGTCGGCGTGGATGACGCGGGGGTGTATACGCTCATCGCCAAGAATGATGTCGGGGAGACCTCGCAGCAGGCCAGGCTTAGTGTGCATAGTAAGTTGGAATTAGTGACGACTAGCGACCAATGCTGCAATGATGATACTATATAAGTTTCTTCTTCAACAACTCTATATATTAAAAAAAAAACGCATCAAAATCCGTTGCGTAATTTTAAAGATTTAAGCATATATAGAGATTTAGGGAGAGAGAAAGCGACTTTATTTTATACCATGTAGTGAAGACATGATGAAAAAAAAATGGAAAAGGAAAAAATACTTATAAAGATCATTGTTTTAATAGTGTACTTAAATAATATTTGAAAATCATGGTTGTTAAATTCGTATACAAAGAATTATGTATTTGTTACAGACGTCCAATTGGTTATCTACCATCTTGCAAAAGATATATCATAGCCTTGTTCGACTGTTTATTTATACCATGGTTTACTCATTACAAGTCATCATCAAATCTAAACACTTTGCTAACTCCAATGTTCCCTTCTGCAGCTGGCGTACCAGTATTCACCAAGCCTCTTCAGAAGCAGTCAGTCAAAGACTACGATGACGTCACCCTCAAGGTCCGCTGCGACGGAGTACCCAAGCCCGACGTGCTCTGGTACAAGGATGGTGAGGAGATCAGCAATGATGAACGGCATAAGGTCACCACTGAGGTGGGAGGTCAGGTGGACAGTGAGCTGGAGATCAAGCACTTCAATGCTAGTGATGCTGGCAAGGTAAGTTGTAGTCAGGTTTTTAAAATACGCTGAAATGCAAAAACGTAATATTATAATTATAATTAAATTGTAACTAAAATAGTCGTTACGGGTAGTCAGAAGCCAGTAAGTCTGACACCAGTCTAGCCAGGGGTATCGGGTTGCCAGGGTAACTGGGTTGAGGAGGTCAGATAGGCAGTCGCTTCTTGTAAAGCACTGGTACTCAGCTGAATCCGGTTAGACTGGAAGCCGACCCCAACATGATTGGGAAAAGGCTCGGAGGATGATGATGTAACTAAAATAATTATAATTAAGAAAATATAAATCTTTTAGTCAGACGCTGTTAATCTTGTGCTGATGTCATTCAAGTTATTTGTAAAAAGTTAAACTAATTAATTGGGGTACCTCAAGCATGTAAAATACCATTTACCATCCTTTAAAATTTAAAGAACATGGTACATATTTTAGGTAAAATTTGTGCAAAACATGAGTGCAAAACGCAATGAATTTTCGTTTAGTTGTGCAAAATTACTTTGATCATCCTTCCTTTTTAGAAGTGTTAAGTTCATTCTTTTCCTTGCATGTACCAACACCACAATTATACGTTTTATTTCTCCTACAGTACAAGGTCCGCGCAGTATCCTTAGCAGGCGAGGCGTCGTGCGAGGCACCTATCTCTCTAGAACAGAAGGCGGCCGGCTTCGCGCACAAGCTCGACCGACAGAAGGACGTCGACGAGGGAGAACCTTTGGAACTTAAGGCTAAGCTCGACGGCAGTCCCATACCTACTGCCAAGTGGTAAGTAGATGACCTTGAATTGTTGACCTTGTTCAAGGGCGGATCCAGCTTCGGCGCCTGGGGGGGGGTCACACAGTCGTGGTCAAGTCTTCTTTTAATATTAAAAGTAGTAGTATAAATACAATAAACGCGATCGTAGCGAACTCGAAATTTTTACGAATGTTAAGAAAAGTATTTTCACGTAGAAAATGGCCCGAGCAGAGTGAGCGCAATTTCTCGTATATAGACTACACACATGTGCCAAACAAAAAAGCGCGAGCGAAGCGAGCGCGAAAATTTTTGTTCAGGTCCAGGACTAAGGTTAAAAAAGTGTTTTTATGTAGAAAATGGTCCGAGCTGAGCGAACGCGATTTCTTGGACATAATCAGAGGCGCGAAATTGAAAATACGCGAGCGAAGCGAGCGCGAATTTTTTTTTTCAGTTCGAGAACTAAAAGTAGATGAAAACGCTTTCTTGCTGTATGACAAATATAAGAAAGCGCAAGAATTTTGTTCAGGTTGAAGACTAAACGTTTGAACAGTAAAACATTTTCTGTGAAAACTTCAATTGTCTTACTATTGGTAAGGGTTCATGAGATCAGGGCCGTCTCTAGCTCATGTGCCTGGGTGCAATCATCACCCAAGCGCCACCTATGTATCTATTGAAAGATTTTGAGTAGTACATATTGATCGAAGTACTTTACAAGGAATATAAATAAGAACGTTCGAACGAAAGTCACTTTTTTGGTAGGTAAAGGACTTAAAAAAATGTTTCCAAATCATTGTAGGCTCAAACTGTTGGCCAGATTTAAGTTATGAAAGTCGAGACAGGACAACGTAATTGTAAAAATTTGCGCGAGCGAAGCGAGCGCGCAAATTTTTTAATTTTGGGACACAAAAATTTCATAAGTTTTAAAAAGCGCTGTAAAGTAACAAGCAGTCGGAAGCGCAAACTGTTTTGTTTTTGAGGACTTCATAAATATTTTTTTTTTGCTATATTTGACTTATGAAGTTATCGAGGCAAAGTAAATATAATATTGCGCGAGCGAAGCGAGCGCGAAATTTTTCACTTAGTTGGAGGATGTTAAAAGTTAAAAATAATCAAAATGATCAATCCAACAAAGCGAAGGCGACTTTTTTGTCAGTATCATGATACAATGTGGAAGTTCCATATCGAACGGGTGTAATTTCTTCGAAATTTCCTGGCGGTGGGGCGTCCCGCGGCGCCCCTGATATCGAGGCGCCCGGGTGATTCGCACACCCCGCACCATAGGTTAAGACGGCCCTGCATGAGATACAGCATGTAATGTAGACAACCCGTCCCGTTTCCTCCTTTTGGGTAGGGATAAAGAGTAAATAAAGAATAGAGAGCGAGCGTTGCGAGCACGAATTCTTCAGCAAAACTACTCTACCTGTAACTATGTAGGTATCTACCTATTCACTCGGAATAAAAATTATCTTATACTTATAACAAAGACATAAAACATCTTGTTTAACCATTTCAATTATTGGTCCTCATAGGTCCTGAACCTGGCCCAGGGGGGGGGGGTCATGACCTTGTGACCTACCCCCTGGATCCGCCGTTGACCTTGTTTTATCTTAAGGGTTGAGGTAATTTTGGTGTTTGACCTTGACCTTGAAGTGTGCTATAAAGAAAAAAGTAGGTATATTGATTAGTTATGTCCTGTTATAAGTTTATTTTCAATTTGATGAAGATTTTTCTAAGGTTTGCTTGAAGACTGACCTTGCACTTTAAAATTATGATTTACGATAATAGTGAACGAGAATTTGATGTACATCTTAAGGCAATAGCATAAATATCATTCCAAACAAATCTTGTTTTTTCAAGGTCAATGTCAAGGTCATTCTATTTAAGAGATTTAAAAATAAACAAAAATCTCATGACCAGGTTCAAGGACGGCGTCCCCCTATCTCCGGAAGACTCCCACGTGCAGCAGACAGCACTGCCCGACGGCACAGTGAAGCTCAGCATCGCGGCGGTGACGCCGGCCGACTGCGGCGCCTACAAGCTCGTCATCTCCAACCCGCACGGAGACAGCTCCGCGCTCTGTGCTGTCGCTGTTAACCGTGAGTGCAATGTTCAACTTTATAGTTAGTGGGATAGCACTACCAAACGGCATGGTGAAACTCGGCATCGCATGGGGAGATGAAAAATTTGACAACTCAATTGGAATATGAAAAAACACGGCCGTCAAATCTTATTTTTAAGAGGAATAACATAATTTATATTTTTACTATTTCAACAGCCACACCAAGGAAGCCATCCTTCAGCCAAGAGTTGGAAGACGTGAAGGCCGTCGTTGGCCAGCCACTCAAGCTGGAAGCCAGAGTCATGGCCTTCCCAGCGCCTGAGATCAAGTGGTTCAAGGACGGTACGTAAAAAAAGATTTCAACTGAGAATTCAAGGTCAAGGTCAATTAATTTTATTAACACTAACTGCAGTTATTTTGCGTTGACCGTAGGTAAAACAGAGACACAAAAAAGGATCATAAATTCCTCTTTTTATACAGCGAAGAATATGACTATATTGACCATATGCTATTAAAAAGCTTGTACAACTTTGAACGATTTTTCACATCACTAATCTTTCAATCCTTATTTACCCAGGTCTGCCAGTGCGTCCATCTCAAGCCATAAACTTCATCAACCAGCCGGGCGGCCTTATTGGCCTGAGCATCGACAGCTGCAAGCCTGAAGACGCTGGAGTGTACTCCCTCACTGTCACCAACAAGCTTGGAGAGGTAAGCTATTGGGATAACCATAGCTATTTTTTAATAAAAAATCAGGAGTTGAAATTTAAATAGATGTCGTCTAAAGATAAAGACACTTTATTTGTCTAAATCTAAAACATGATTAAGGTATGTCCAGCCTACCAGTCGGATGGAATGACTAAAACTACTCTAAAGGCGGTTGGTTCTCTTAAATCTCTCTTATTCCTGTTCTATGTTCATGATCAGTCCTATTTAGAGGTATCGAGTTATCAGGTAACTGAATTCTGGAAGATGGGTAGTCGTTCCATCCAACATGTTTAACATGGTATTTATGTGATATTCGATTTAAGAACATTTTTCAATTGTGTTATATAAAATTCCTCAATCAAATTACTCCCCAGGTGGAATCCAAAGCAAAGGTAGAAGTAGGTCAGAAGGAACGCAAGCCCGCGTTCATTGCTGAGCTGCAGCCAACTAAGGTCATCGAAGGCTTCCCTGTCAAACTTGAAGTCAAGATCCTGGGACACCCACCACCTACGCTCAAGTGGTAAGTACATAAAATTCACGAGTACCTACCTTTAGCTTTAGGAAGTTCATTAGTACCCCTTATATTATGCACCTAGATAAATGCACATGTGCCTAATAGATTTGAAAGTTAAATTAGTATTAAGTACTACTACAAGTATTAGTCCTGCAAATTATGCTGAAGCCAAAAAATCTGAACAACTGACAAGAAAAAGATTGATACCTTAAGGTATTGGAGACGTCTCTAATCTCTTACCATTTCAGCTATCAGATATTAATAATTCTCCGTCTATGTGTATACTTCCTTGTGTACTACCGCTATGAACTGTCCCTATTTGTTCACTTATATTCTACCTATACTACTCCCTCTATGTTCTACCCTAATGTACCACCCCTAAACATCTCTTCAAACTTCGTAGATACATAGTATGTTATAAAATCTAAAGGTACATCCCTAATAATATCAAAACAATCTAATCACATAATCCTTTTAGGACCCACAATGGCAAAGAGATCGTCCCGGACGGACAACGCATCCGCCTCGTCTCCCAACCGGACGGTACTCACGCGCTGCTCATCGACAAGGCCACGCCGGCCGACGCCGGGCAGTACGGCGTCACTGCCGTTAACGATAAGGGGGAGTCTTCTAGCAATGCTGATCTTACTGTTGCTGGTGAGTATTGATGGAATTAGAAGCTGAACATTTATTTATTTACACACACACAACTTTAAATCTACCATTAAAGGACGTGCCTAATGCGGTAGATACGTACTTGTTATTTATATTTCAAGTCCAATTTACTCTTTCAACAAAGTACTTATTTTTTATATGGGGACTCCTAAGCTGAAAGAAATGGTTCCGTTAGATTTATGCATGTTGCCTAGCGTTCTTGCATTTCGTGGTACTAACGGTTTACAGTTTCAAAGTATTTCATATAAAAATTCTACTTTAAATAAATTTTCTCGATATACATAAGCACACCTCACAGATATTAGTGGAATAAAATGTGTTTTATGAAAACTCAGAAAGTCGTCAACTTATGTGCTTAGTTTGGCCGAAAATAACAGGAAATATCCATAGATATTCACTGACATTCTCAATAATGTAAAAGGAACTAAATTTATTTTTGCTCTGGCCTTTTTAATCCTTTCAAAAAATATCCAAAGTTGTTACCGCCCAAAATAACAATCATGCCCATCTTCTCAGGTCGTACCGACGACTCGTCCCCACAAGAGCGTCCGCGCTTCATCCACGGTCTCCGCGACCTCACCGCCGAGGAGGGGCAGCCGCTCTCTGTGTCCGCGCCGTTTGTCGGCAACCCCGTGCCTGAGGTCAGCTGGACTAAGGACGGAGTTCCCATCAAGCCGAGCGAGAAGATACGGCTCACTTGTGATGGCAAGAGGGTAAGTATTTGATGCCTTTAATTATGATGCCTAGTTTTACTTATTACGGATAAAGTAGGAGTAAGTCATCTGATTGTTAATGGTGTCTGCCAGATAAATGTTGCTTATACTTTATGACAGGTATTGCTAAATGAGGCCCGTGAAACCAATAGTAACACGTTATCTGGCCATATAGGGTCAACTGGTAAAACTGGCCATTAGTATAGCAGATTGCTTAGTTTACCTTGAATATTTCATTCTAAGAAAATAAACTAAATGGACCCACAACCTTAACAAAATCTTTATTATTTCCCTTTAAAAAATAATTATAAGTGTCCGAGAAACTTACAGTAACTTTTATACAGGTGGGCCTAGAAATCAACCCAGTAGAACTCCCAGACGCGGGCGTGTACGGCATCAAGCTGGTGAACCCGCTCGGCGAGGATGCTTCAGAAGGCACCATCAATGTGCGCAAGGTCTACTCCGCGCCCACATTCTCGCAGAAGTTCACTGATCTGCAGCAGGTGAGGGATTCTTGGAATACTTTACTATTTATACTTCGACATAAAGCCAGAGAAGCTATGTAGGTATACTTGAATTATGGCTAAAATATATAAATATCTGATAATACCATAGTTACAGTCCATTTTAGATATCGTATTGTTAGAAGTATACAATAAAAAAAAACTTTTGACCTTGACCTTGAAAACGATCATTATCAAATCTGATTATCCCAAACCTCAACGTTCTCGACACGAATTGACCTTTAAATTCTCAATCCCCAGCTACCGACATTCGACGCGAAATTCCCGGCTCGCGTCTTCGGCATCCCATTCCCGGACATCACGTGGTACAAGGACGGCGTCCCGCTGCGTCACAGCGACAAGTACAACATCAAGCGTGACGGCGACGCGTGTTGCTTGTACGTGCGGGACCTGGTGGCGGGCGACGCGGGACGGTACAAGTGTGTGGCCAGTAACAGGGAGGGGGAGGCTAGCTGTGAGGCTAAGCTTGAAGTTGTGGATAAGATGTAAGTATAACATTTTTTACTTAATCTTGTAAATGACTTACATTCAACCAACAATTTACCTACTAAGTTTACCATAATATTGCGTATGTGTGAAATTTTATGGTTTAATTAAAACTGTCCGTTCATTTATAAAAGCAAGATTGTCATCAGTTGTCTCGTAAAGAATGGTTCAGTCTTGAACTAAAGCCTTGTTATACTTCTTTCTTCTTCGTTGTTACCAAATCCCTCTCAGGCTAAAAATTTAAATCTCGAGCTTTAATACTTATCAGTTCATAAAAAAGTCGTAATCGATTATAAACTGATAAACTGTCTCTTCAGCGCTCGTCAGCAGAAGGTGGAACCCCCCGAGTTCCTGAAGAAGATCGGCGACATCGAGGTGTTCCGCGGCATGAGCGCCAAGTTCACCGCCTGCGCCACCGGCACACCCGAGCCCGATGTCGAGTGGTAAGCAACGTTATAATGTAGCAGGACATCTATGTATAGGGTGTAAAGGAAAATTTAATTTGTACAGTGTACACAATTCCTATAGAATGTAGGTTTATTCTTAAATTGACCTGGCAATACTTGAAAATATTGAACACATTGCTAAGAAAGTCTATAAATTGAGACATTGTGTGAACATTCAGAGCAATTTGAGCAGACTGAAAGGTTAGATGCTGAAAGTCGTGTCAGGTTTGCCCTTAGAGGCAGGCCTGGCTGATACATATGAAGTTCAAGATGGAAGTATCTGATATCAATGCAATGAAAGCAAGTGTTAATTCGATTTATTTATTTTTAACCCCCTATTTTTTCAGGTTCCGTAACGACGAGCGACTGTTCCCCTGCGAACGCATCCGCATGGACAAGGAGAGCACGGGGCTGCTGCGACTGACCATCAGCGGCGTGGACCCCACCGACGTCGGCACGTACCGCTGCAGGATATACAACCCGCACGGCGAGGACAGCTGCTCCGCTCAGCTTACTTATGATAGTGAGTGTTGTTGTCTATAGTGTAGCTATAGCATGGACAAGGAGAGCACGGGGCTGCTGCGACTGACCATCAGCGGCGTGGACCCCACCGACGTCGGCACGTACCGCTGCAGGATATACAACCCGCACGGCGAGGACAGCTGCTCCGCTCAGCTTACTTATGATAGTGAGTGTTGTTGTCTATAGTGTAGCTATAGCATGGACAAGGAGAGCACGGGGCTGCTGCGACTGACCATCAGCGGCGTGGACCCCACCGACGTCGGCACGTACCGCTGCAGGATATACAACCCGCACGGCGAGGACAGCTGCTCCGCTCAGCTTACTTATGATAGTGAGTGTTGTTGTCTATAGTGTAGCTATAGCATGGACAAGGAGAGCACGGGGCTGCTGCGACTGACCATCAGCGGCGTGGACCCCACCGACGTCGGCACGTACCGCTGCAGGATATACAACCCGCACGGCGAGGACAGCTGCTCCGCTCAGCTTACTTATGATAGTGAGTGTTGTTGTCTATAGTATAGTGAACCATTTATTTGTCAGGTGGGAAATCATCGAATAACCCCTCCCGCTATAGGTGCAGCGTGAGGCAAAGTCAGACTCTTACTGAAAAAAACCCATCATGTTCCTTCTTGAGCCATTTGTGTACTAGGGCCGTGGTAACCCATACGTACGATTCCGCAGTCCCGGGGAGAATGTACCAGAGAACCAAAAAGATTCATCTTCCAAATGCTTTTTTGACTTTGTCTAAAGATAAATGCTGCGTAGCCTGTAGTGGGTTCCGCTTGGGACAACTAAATTATCCCGGGTCTAGATATATGTTGGATTGTTAAGAAAAATCCTATGGGACGTATATACAAAAATACACACATAAATAATACACATGAAAAAACATCAATATTAATTTACTTCTTATCTCCTCAGCCTTAGAACCTCACGTCTCCAAGCGCCCCATAGGCGACCAGTACTCAGACTTCGACAAGATGAAGAAGACCGGCATCCCCATGCCTCTGGCCGACCCCCCCATCATCAGGAGCATGGCTGACAGGCACCTCACCCTGGGCTGGAAGCCCTCCATACCACATGGACCTAGGTTCCCTGTTACTTACCAGGTAAGCTGCTGGAAAAATATATGGTCAATTTATCTTGTTATTTTAGAGTATGGATTTTTGATAAGGTACTTAAAAAGTGAGTGATAGGTAGTTCCCATAGGTAGAGTGAATAAGATTCAATAAAAACAAAGTAGTCTGATCTACCATAGTGACCAATATCAACGTCACCTCGTCACCCTATGTTCTTCCTTATGCCTTATTCCTTACCCTTAAGTGCTCCATTATGAGGTCTCCCTATTTATTCCCTTGTTTACTTTCTTATGTATATTTTCCCTTATGTACTCTATTATACAAGGGGAAGGGAGTAAGAAGAGTATGCATATAGCTGGAGTACATAAGGAAATACATACGGGAGTACATAAGGTTAGTATACCTGTGTATAAAAATATGTTTGATATGTCCATAGGTGGAGATGTGCGAAGTCCCGGACGGCGACTGGTTCACGGCCCGCACCGGACTTCGCTCGTGCGTGTGCGACATCCGCAACCTGGAGCCCTTCCGCGACTACAAGTTCCGCATCCGCGTCGAGAACAAATACGGCGTCAGCGACCCCTCGCCCTTCGCCATCACCCACCGCGCCAAGCTCGAGCCCGACCCGCCCAAGTTCATCCCCTACCTCGAACCCGGCATCGACTTCCGACCAGAAACGTCTCCTTACTTCCCGAAAGACTTCGATATTGAACGTCCTCCCCACGACGGTTATGCTCAAGCTCCACGGTTCTTGCGCCAGGAGTATGACTCCCAGTACGGCGTGAAGGGGCACAATGTGAACCTGTTCTGGTTCGTGTATGGCTACCCTAAGCCGAAGATGACGTACTTCTTCAATGATGAGCCTATTGAGATCGGAGGGAGATATGACTGGAGTTACACCAGGAATGGACAAGCTACGCTGTTTATTAACAAGTGAGTATATTTTCTTCTCATATTATTTAAAGTATCAAAAAACAGATAAAAAATATGCTTTTCTCACAGAAGAATATAACTCTTCAATTTAAGAATATTAAAGTTAGAAGACCAGTCCCTTAAAATGTTCTCAACTTCATTTAAAAACATAATCCTAATTTTCTACCACAACATTACCAGTGGTCATTTCCTCCCGTTATATGTAGATAAATTAAAAAATGTGGCCATAATGTAACAGTAGCATTCTATACTCCTCGACCACTTCAATTGCCAAAGTAATTATCTTCAAAATTTTAAATTATCTTTCTTTCTCCCCAGGATGTTAGAACGCGACGCTGGCTGGTACGAGGCCGTAGCTACCAACGAGCACGGTCAAGCGAGACAGCGGGTCCGTCTAGAAGTGGCCGAGTACCCCGCCTTCATCAAGCGACCTGAAGAGGTGGTGGTGCTGGAGAGGAAGACCGCTCGGCTGGAGGCCAGGGTCACTGGTGTGCCGTATCCTGACATCAAGTGGTACAAGGACTGGCAGCCGCTCGCTCCTAGCAGTAGGACTAAGGTAAGTTTTCAAACTAAAAGCGGTGAGGATTTGTGTGAGATGGTATGGGGAAGTGGTGGTGAAGAGAAAGTCTGTCGGACTAGAGGCATTGGTCATGGTTGTAGTCAGTTTTCATATATCAATTGGTAAAGCTCATGTCAAATAACTTTGCCTCTCTGAAGTGGTCTATTAGTGTCTGCGCAGTACTATAAAGAAAGCTTGAGGCGTCAAATAGCCAAGTTCAGAGTGGTAAAAATATTTGACGCGAGACTAATTTTCCATCAGCCTTTTTATCATCCCATTGCTGGATATAAGCCCCTTCTAATACAAAGAAGAATAAGCATTACCTAATCACCCTGCTCCACAGTAAGAAAAGTCTTGTTTTGAGAGTTTCTTTTTCTTAGTCAGACTTCAAATATGTATTCCTCCCTCCACAGATCCAGTTCATCGAGCCGGACACGTGTATCCTGGTGATCCACGACGCGATCCTGAAGGACGAGGGCCTGTACTCCATCTCCGCGCGGAACGTGGCCGGCTCCATCAGCTCGTCCGCCATGCTGCATGTCGAGGAGTCGGAACATGATTATAATGACAGGTGAGATTGGACTCTGTTGTGAGGTGTGAAGGTTGATTTTGCTGTGACAATTGTTGAGAGAGCAGTTATATACCATATTTGACAACTTTATCATCAAGTAAAAAAATCCGAAATTATCAAGTCAGAAAATAACTTGAATTAATTATTTTTTGTTGACGAGACGAGGTTGTCTTTGAGCTTTATGTGCCATTGTAAGAGGAAAAAATATGATATGCTCAGAATTTCGCAAAACCTGTAATTTAGGGGGGAAAATCACCCAATAATTTTATAAATTTTAAATTAATGAACATTTCGAAATTCCTAAGGGTCCTCTCTCCTTTTATATGGCACCACATAATTATTATTATAGGTATTCTTGTATCCCAGGATTTTATTCAGTTTTGTTTTATGTACCTTCAATGTAACTTGCATGGAAATAAAGGCTATATTATTATTATTATCCCAGAATGCGTGAGCACCCTCCGCGTATAAAGGCTTCGACGAAGCCGTTCGGCGACTTCTACGACCTCGGCGACGAGCTCGGCCGCGGCGTGCAGGGCGTCGTCTACCATGCTGCTGAGAGACTTACTGGTAATGCTATCAAAGAATAATAATAATAAAAGGTTATTTTGGAAGACACTATTTTACGGAGAAGACAATACAAAATGGTTTATATTTATAAACAACAAAATAAGTGTATATCTCAGAAGCCTAAAATGTCAAGAAAGTAAAAAACAGAAAAGACTTATGGCAACTTTTCGATGACACAACCAATCACAATGTTCTAAATGTTAATCTAAAATCTCTGTTTCTTTGCGACAATTTAGGAAACGTACTTACCTATACCTTTTATCATTTCGGACAGAACGACCTCTATACAGGCAGACTTTAAATATAAATCTAATTCGCTACATCTTTCCCCCAGGCCGCAACTACGCAGCCAAGATCATGCACGGCCACTCAGACCTGAAACCCTTCATGAAGAACGAGCTGGACATCCTCAACCTTCTCAACGACCGTCACCTCGTCCGTCTCCAAGACGCTTACGAGCACGAGCATACCCTCGCCCTGGTGCTGGAACTTGCAGCTGGAGGGGAACTGGTGCGGGACCGGCTGCTGAGGAGTCAGGGCTACACGGAGAGGGAGATAGCCGGGTATATCCGGCAGGTGCTGAGGGGCATCAAGTATATGCATGACAATAGTGTCGCGCATTTGGGGTTGACGGTGAGTGCTCTTTTGGTTAAATATTGATAGTGAAAGGTGTAGAATATAGAAAAGATGGTGCTCGCGAAAGCTTATCAAAATTTTCGTCAAACTGAATTCCATGAAAGCCACTTTTGCTTATTTGGATCTGATTAATTTGTTTTGTTGAATCATTGTCGTTGACAAACCACCAATTCTTTTCAAGCCTATAAAGTTTCTGATAGACTTTTTCATTGAATTCTCCAAATATATTAATTTGATTCTCGAAAAGACCATTGCAATTCAATAGACCTCAAAACAAATCCCCATTCCCACAGATCGGCGAACTCCTCCTATCCCACGCGGGCAGCGACTCCATCAAACTGTGCGACTTCGGCCTCTCGCGCCGCATACAGTTCAACAAGCACGCCTCCCTCGACTACGGCATGCCAGAGTTCGTGGCCCCCGAGGTAGCCTCCGGAGAAGGCGTCTCCTTCGCTGCAGACATGTGGAGCATCGGCATCATCACATACATACTCCTCAGCGGACACTCTCCCTTCAGAGGAGTCAATGACCGGGAAACCCTCACCAGAATCCGTGAAGGCACCTGGGATTGGCACGACGAAGAGTGGTGGTCACGACTCAGTACCGAGAGCCGGGACTTCATCTCCAAGCTGCTGATCTTCAACTGGCATGAGCGTATGGACGTCAATACGGCACTCTCACACCCCTGGCTGACGTTAGCCGATAAGATTTATCATGAAGAGTACCAGATCTCTACTGATAGGCTCAGGAATTACTACAATTTGTATAGGTAAGTTTCAGTCCACTTTAGGGCCATATATGGTCACATGTCACAATTTCTTTTAAAAATAGTTATCTAAATATATCTGAAAGCTGTCAAAGTTTTATAAATCCATTTCTGATGATGACAGTTCTGGCCTCAAAAAATATATCAGTCACATTTCTCATGTGTCGAGATTCCTTTCTTATTGTGTAGGCGTTAGATTTACTACTAATTAATCTTGATGCAATAATAAAGGTGTGTGCTCACTGCAACATTACGTTGGGCACGCGACAACTCTTCAGTCATTGTTACGTCAAAATATAAGGCAAGCGTCTAAGAATACAAAGTTTCTTCTTACTAGCAATCTTAATACCAAAATTAGAAGCTATGTTTGCAATTAATCTAATTAAAAAGTCGTGGTGGCCTAGTAAAAAGTCGTGGTGGCCTAGAAAAAGTCGTGGTGGCCTAGTGGGCAAAGAACCAACCTCTCGAGTATGAGGGCGCGGGTTCGATTCCAGGTCAGGCAAGTACCAATGCAACTTTTCTAAGTTTGTATGTACTTTCTAAGTATATCTTAGACACCAATGACTGTGTTTCGGATGGCACGTTAAACTGTAGGTCCCGGCTGTCATTGAATCCTTGGCAGTCGTTACGGGTAGTCAGAAGCCAGTAAGTCTGACACCAGTCTAACCAAGGGGTATCGGGTTGCCTGGGTAACTGGGTTGAGGAGGTCAGATAGGCAGTCGCTTCTTGTAAAGCACTGGTACTCAGCTGAATCCGGTTAGACTGGAAGCCGACCCCAACATAGTTGGGAAAAAGGCTCGGAGGATGGATGATGATGTTTGCAATTAATCTAAAAAAATATATCTCAGTAGCTACATATAAAATTGATATCTGTCACGAGACTTCGACTATGGATACAAATTGCAACTCATGCTATGATCGCAAACCTAAAACATCAGTGCGTAACCGCACACCCTACGAGTACGCGCACACTGCAAACTAAACAGTCGGCCGACAGTTGACCGTTGGTTGGCAATTTTGTTTTATAGGGAAAATCTTTATTCTGATCACAGTTTTCAATCGGTCTGATACCAGCTAAATACCTCATCTATTTAATAATGCATACTCCCATTCAACTTCATGCTGATTTATAAGCCCAAACAAACTATCGGCCGACTAACAGTTTGCAATGTACAGGAGCTCTAATCCAAGCCGGAAAATCACAATGATTCAACATTACATCACATAGATATATTTGGCACGCTCCTCAATCAATTACATCGAGCCAATACTTAAAAATAAAATTGGCATCGCCATGTACGGTTCACACAACGTAAACATTTTTATCAATGACCATGTTAGACTCTTAGACGTGGCTTTGAGAAGCAGCCAAGCAGTACTATGTAACTCTTTGAAGGGAAATACGGGGGAAAAAAAGATTTTTTTGTACAAAAAATAGTGTTGTTGTGATTTTTTGTGAAAATGAAGGCTATAAAGGGAGTGATTGATTGGATCAGGGACTGGACGAGTAACGCGCAATGCCGTACGTGGTTCCGACGCAAGCCTCTGAGCGGGGCCTACGAGCATCCCTCCAAGATGGTGTACCCGCCAGGAGAGACGCATACGCCTGAAGGTTAGTACAGTGTTACTTATTTTGTAATTTATTTTCATTTTTTGCTGTGTCGATGGTTTAATTCAATCTTCGGTTTTGTTTGTTTTCAAAGATATTAGGGAATATTACATCTTTGTAACATTCTGTACTTTTCAAATAGGGTATTTTAGTCTAGATGAGAAAAAAATTAAAAGTGTATTACAATGATTGTTTAGAGGAAAAGCAATCGGGAAATGTTAGTATCACTTCGTAAGGTACATAAATATATTTTTTATTGCAGTTTAAAGTTTTTAGGTTTTTTTATCTGTCTTTGAACACTACGAAATGTCGCCGCCATGCTAATGACGTGATTACGGTAGTAAACAAAAATGTCAGTTAAAATTTTCAATACATATCAAAATATGTATTACTGACAGCTGTAGTTTTTTACTAACGTAATGACGTCATGACCAAAAAACAATCATGGCGACCGTTGTGTGCCGCGTTTTCGCGAAATACGCGCGAAATTTGAAATTATGATAAAACAATTAATTTATATTCGTACATAACGTGAGAAAAAAAAATATTTTTAATTTTTTAGAGATATATTAAGACTAAAGAATTTATTTAAGATATATTTCAAAAATGCATGTAATACCCTATTACCTTAATAGGTACAAAAGTCTTACCTCACTAATAATATCAGCAGCCCCTTTCTCATTCTGTCAATGTAAACAAACAACTAGGAAACAGAGTGTAGGAAAAAAACTGCAACATAGAATGATAATTTTCTGGTAGAAGAGGTTATGTCAAGCAGCAATGTTTCGGAAGAAAGGTAGAGAACAAAAAAATAAATAAATCAAATAGCAACATACATATTTATCTGTATTGGTAACCCACAGCAACACCGGAACGCGAGCGTCCCCCACACGATCGACAGCCAGGCGAGCACGACGTCAACTTCAAGCAGTGGGACCATCCCGACTGGGAGGTCTCCGCCAAGTCCGAGAGCCAGTATGTATTGTTCATTATAAATTTTACGATTATTTAAAAGCTAAACTTTTTGAGATGCATAGGGGGCCAGGACATGGCGGTTGAAAGAAGACTTCTTATGAATAATGAACGAGAATAATAATATGTTTTTAGCTCCATGTATCACAATTTTGAGCAAATAAGTTCCGTCTTCGATCTTCCAACAACTTTCAAAACTGCAGTCCGCACCGCTCGCCAGCAAGAATTTGTTTACTGTGCGAGTTCAGAATGTCAGTTCAAAACAAAATGGTCAGAAAGCGGGGTATATAAGTCTACTTGAGACACCAGACAAACGCTTTTTTCTGTGACATACCCACATAAATCACATTTATTTGTCTATTGAAAAAAATATACAAACGTACAAATCCTAACATCTACCTTTCCCCGTTCCAGCTACCAGAACGGTCCGGACACGTACTTACTGCAGCTGCGCGACACGCAGTTCCCGGTGCGGCTGCGCGAGTACATGAAGGTGGCCTGCGACCGCTCGCCCGGGTACAGCCTCAACGTCTTCGATACTTATGATCCTAGGGTATGTATGGTAACTTTGAAATTTGGCGAGTTTTTCATGTTTACTTGGTATGGTCGTAAGTTAATGATGAACAATTGAGCTGTGACATAAAGCAAGAACATTTCGCTTCAAAATATAAAAGTAACATGTGGATGAACAAAAACGTAGTTCATTCAAAAGTTAAGCCACGTATTTTACGTTACGAGCACAGAAACATTCGATAAACACGTAGTGTTTACAGAAACAAAATTATTTGTTTCAGAAACACGTAGATTTGTTTCTGAAACAGTGTTTATAAACAATTGTTTCCCAGTGAATACGTGGCTTTACTGTTACAGCTTTTTTATCGTCCCACTGCTGGGCACAGGCCCCCTCTAACGCGGAAAAGAATTGAGCATCAAAAGTCATAAAAGTCAATATTTATCATTTTACTCTGTCATTTCCAGACCCCAATCATCCGCGAGCGTCGTCGCTTCACGGACATAATGGACGAGGAGATCGACGACGAGCGTCGCGAGAGGATCAACAACTACGGCACCGAGTCCTACACCATCCGCCGCCTGCGACACGAGCTCGGCACCCGCCTCGACTCATACGCAGAGGCACAGGCCTTCATGGAGTCCAAGAAAGACGGACAACTCCCCTTCTTCCGCGAGAAGCCACAACTCCTCCCCGTCAGAGAGGGGGAGACCGCACAACTCTCCTGCTTCGCCGTCGGAGACCCCAAACCCGTCATCCAATGGTTCAAGAACGACATGGTCATCGCCGAAGGACAACGCATCAAGATCATCGAAGACGAAGAAGGCAGGTCCACTCTCAGGTTCGAGCCCGCTAAGCATCACGATATCGGATTCTACAAGGTTGTTGCCAGAAACAAAGTTGGTCAAACTGTAGCCAGGACTAGGATCGTTGAAGCAACCACTCCTGATGCACCAGACAGTCCCACAGCCGCCGAAGTGTCGGACACTGAAGTACTGCTGAGATGGAAGCAGCCGAAATACGACGGCAACTCGACAGTGATCTGCTACAGCCTGCAGTACAAGGCGGGCGACAGCGTGGAGTGGCGTGACGTCGCCAACAACATCGACCACGAGTTCTTCGTCGTCAGGAACCTGTCTCCCGACACCAGCTACCAGTTCCGTCTCTCCTCGCGCAACAGGATCGGCTGGAGCGACAAGGGCATCCCCACACACCTCGTCAAGACCAAAAACTCCGGAGCACCTAAAATCGAAGTCACCAAAGCCATGAGACATCTTCAACAAATCACTGAATCAGGACAAGAGGTCACTTTGGAAGAGAATAAGCCCAAACTGGATTATTCCATCGAGGATAAACCAGTGGAGTGGGTGTCTTCTCAGCAGTTCACTGAACGTTACAGCTTCGTATCGGAACTATGGCGCGGAAAGTTCTCGATGGTCGTCAAGGGTATCGACAAGACGAACGACAACGTTGTGGTCTCCAAGATCTTGGAGAACCGTCCCGACACTGAGGTCCAGATTCAGAGGGAATTCGAATGCTTAAGGAGGCTGAGACATGAGAGGATATCGAACTTAATAGCTGCGTACCAGGCGCCTGGGTCTTCCGTATCTGCCCTTATTCTAGAAAAACTTCAGGGTGCTGATATCCTCACGTACTTGTCTAGTCGTCACGATTACACTGAACAGATGGTTGCTACCATTGTCACACAGATTCTAGATGGTCTTCAATACCTTCACTGGCGAGGCTACTGCCACTTGGACCTGCAACCTGACAACGTGGTGATGGCGTCCGTCAGGTCTATCCAAGTCAAACTGATCGACTTCGGCTCCGCACACAAAGTTACCAAATTGGGCACCAGTGTACCACAAGTTGGAGAATTGGAATACAAAGGTAAGACTACAAACTTAAACTTTATGTACCAAAATTCTTTTAGATGACCTTTTGCTCCAAAAACAAACACTGCTTAACTTTATGATCGATTGACTCTTGTGACTGTTACTTAACTACGAGCACCTCTCTAGATTCACATAGAATCGCACTTAGATTAATGTAAATGTCAAGCTTCATCAAAAAAATTACTTACGAGTAATTCTATTTCTAAATGGAATAATCGATCCTTGGTGGAATTTATTATATGTCGGATTGGGCGACGAAACATCATCAGAATGGCACTATTGTCCGACATCAGTTAGGGTAATTGTACAAAGAGATAACTCAAAAGAACTCAAAACTCAAAAACGTTTATTCAAATTAGTCAGAACAAAAGACAGCCCCCAAAACGCCCGCCCTTCGCCACTTCCTATGTGTTTTGGCTGGGGAGAAGAAGTGGCGGAACAAACTCCCCAGCAACACCATGTCTGTCTGTTAGGTTAGAAGAACCTTTACACTTTAATTTCAAAAGACACTTTACAATATAGATCTACAACGGTACTACAACACTAGGCAATAACACTAGGTACACTAGACGTGACGTAGGGCAGTTTCGAGATGTGTGCAACACGACGACTCAACGAAGACTGAGCTCCGTCGACGCCACGCCGACCACCACGACTCTGCCAAGCGCGCCAAAATGTTGTTTCACCGGAAACGCCACCAGATGGCGCGCTTGCGTCTCGTTTAGTGTCCGTACTAATGACCGTCTCCGACATATATTTACTACATTATTTTTTGAAGACTCATTTTACATACTGCAAAGCTCTACACCTTACATATTGTTTCTGTCTTACAAACTTATATCCCTATTATAAGGAATGCTTACAAAGTTTTCTAATTAATTTACTTGTTCATACAGCACCAGAAATAATAAACGACGAGCCAGCGTACCCGCAGACGGACATCTGGTCAGTAGGAGTACTGACATACATCATGCTGTCCGGCGTCTCGCCCTTCAGAGGAGCTGACGACGCGGAGACCAAGCAGAACATCTCCTTTGTCAGGTTCCGGTTTGAACATCTCTATAAGGAGATTACACAGGTAAGATCCCGAGCTGGTTTGCATGATAAAATGCACATTGATTTGTACAAACGTCACCAAAGACATCTTCCTACGCCCAGGAATTGAATAATTCACTGCACATCTTCATGTTAGAGGATTTATTCCTATTGAGAAATAGGAATACCTACTATTATGCATCCCTTGTAGCTCGATCTCCATCTTAATTTTGATTTATTTCTAGTCAAGTGTCATGTTTCATAGTAGATCACCGGAATTTTGTGAAGGATATGATAGTGTATTATTCCAGACAGACCTAAGTGCAAGTAACATAAATATATGAATAATTAAAATCTTGAATATAAACTTAAAATTTCTGTCCTATCTTAGGAGGCGACCCGGTTCCTGATGTTCCTGTTCAAGAAGGTCCCGCTGAAGCGGCCGCTGACGGAGGAGTGCTACGAGCACCGCTGGCTCACGCAAAGCGACTTCATGAACAAGAAGCGCGAGCGGGCCGTCTTCCTCGGCAACAGACTGAAGGTAAGGGGACAAAAGATGTTCTTCATCATTAAATATAGGTACAGTCATCAATCAAAGTTAACTCCTCATAAAGTGGTCAGCTATGGAATGAGTTTTTCGAGCCAAAGAATGTCTTTCAACTATTGTCATCGATATTCCCGTAGGTTGCAAATTATTCAATTTATTAATTATCCTAATTGATGGAAAATTTCAAAGCCTATGTCGGAGAAATTAGGAGATGGCTAGATGTTATTTAAGATATAAACTTGATCCTTTTCGTTTTGCCTGCCAACTGACCCAAATCTAACGCGGAATGTTCCGTTCCCCCCAGGAGTTCTCAGACTCGTACCACGAGCGCAAGTCCCGTGAAGCATCTCAAGCGGACACGGTGGGCGCGGCCTTCGGCGCCGCGCGGCAGCTGGCGCGATCCAACAGCATCCAGGACGAACTCCTCACCACCTTCTCCTCACACTAACACCTGGGATTACACACCTTGTGTGTAGATGGGTAGCGTCCAGTTTTGTATGGCGGTTATGACCTTCTGTCGTTGATGAAAGTGTAACCATTAAAACATTAGGACAGTATTGTATTTCGTGAACAATAAAATTAGATTCTAAAAAGCATCTTAATACTTGCAAATTGACGTGAAAATTTGTATCAAATTGTAAAATGTTAAAGTTAAGCTCAAATTAAAAAAGAAAAACCGCTATAAGCGTAAAGCGGTCAAGTTTGAGTCCTGTAGATTTTTTTACATGAAATAAAAACTTAGAGATCTGGACTTCGATTTGACTGTACGATTTTTACACACTACCCATCTACAACATTGGAAATTCCACGTGTCTACTCAAAATACATTTTTCATACAAACATCATGTACATTTGAATATCATCCAAACGAAAATCTAGTCATAAAGAACAAATGTTACGACGGTTTTGTTAATGTTAAGCTATTTATTGTATACAAATTTTTACTATTTATTTATTATTTATACTAATTGGAATATTGATGCTCCAGTATTAATTACACTTAATAAAGAGCATTAATTTGATAAACTGACATTTTTATTTAATACTAGCTTTCCGCCCGCGGCTTCGCCCGCGTGAAATTCGGTTCACCCCTCCCGCTGTGGGTTAGCAGCGGTGAGGGAGTGTCAGACTCTTACTGACTAAAATCGTCCTGTTCCGTCCTAGGCCTTTTATATACCAGGGCCGCGGTACCGGTTTTAAAAACACCCAGCGCCATCTATCGCATTCCTCAAGAACTAAATAACTTAACTAATACTTATACCAATTAGTAATTCGTTGAATTATAGTTATTTCAGGATAAGTAGATGTAAAAAAAACAGTTAAGACGATAAAACAAATTGTACGTCATCCCTCGGGAATTCCTCATTTTCGAGGATTCATTATCGTATCATTTAGCTTCTAAATTTATATGTTCATATTCGTTTGGAATATATAAGTAGATGTACAAAAAAACAGTTTAGACGATTAAACAAATTGTACATCATCCCTCGGGAATTCCTCATTTTCGGGGATTCATTATCGTATCATTTAGCTTCTAAATTTACATGTTTATATTCGTTTGCAATATATTACCTTGTTTTAAACGACACACAGCGCCATCTACAATCCATCCATCAAGCAAACAATATTTTTGTTTTCCCTCGGGAATATCTATTTTTTTCGGGATAAAAAGTACCCTATTATTTAATCCGGACTTCTAACTTTACGTCTGCAAAATTTCAAAGCAATCGGTTCAGTAGTTACGGCGTGAAAGCGGAACAAACAAACAAACAAACAAACTCACTTTCCGATTTATAATATTAGTAAGGATTTCCTTTCCCTTCCCCATCTTCGCCTTCGCCCTTCGAAAAAAAACGCTGGTTTCGAAAGTTATTAGGAGCCACCTCAGCGTTCTTAAAATGACGTGTATGTAATTTCCAACTAGCAAATAAACGATTTCAGTTCATTTCATTCCACCGTAGCAACGATTGCATTCTACAAAGTAATGAGGACACAATAACAGTTTACTTACATTATGATATGAAAATTGATTTTATTCAAAAATCTATTTCATTGTTTCAAAGTATGACATGCACAAATTACATACAATTTTAAATAGTCGCGATCAACGCGCGTTTTATTTCTATGGTAAATATCAAACTGGCATATTTTTTAATAAATTTAAACCTTTCAGTAATATACAATTAATATATTCCTAAAATACAGGAAGACCATTGTCACTATTATTTTTTTTACACTATAAATTGTTTTCAAGAACTTTTCTTGCAAGAATTTAATTTCATAAAAAATACACCAGTTTTCGAAACACAAATTCATAATATGATCACTGCTTATTTTGGAGTATTTATTATATTATACAATATACTACGATTGGGAAATTTAGCATGGGACGTGGCAATTTAGCATAGTAAAGGGTACAGATAAGGGTAAAGATAAGTATAAAAAAATGGGTAAAATTGCATTGCATCCGATTTCATCGCTTCGAGAACAATTTGGCACTAAGCTAGTAAATAATTAACTGCATAGTTAAACGCGCCAATACTAGGAACTAGGTACCACTCGGATTTGTATATTACGTGTTGAAAAACGCGGGGCACAGCTACAATTTCTAAATAAGCGTGTTTTTATAATATCTTAATATAAACTCATATATGCATTTCACACTGCAAATATGTATATCATGTATTTCATAAGACCACACAGTATTGCTTTGCTTTTGTATAAAAATATGTGCAAAATTTGCTTACAAAATGAGTATGTATCTAAGGGCGCGTCTAAACAAGCTACATTTTTCTGCGATTTTTGCCTGCAATGTTGGCAAAAAAATTGCGTGACCACCAAAAATATTTAAAAATATTTTACGGACACTGACGTCCACGAATGACTCAGCTATATATTGCTGAGTCAATAATGTTACAATAGGGTAGCTGATGCGGCTGAGTAGTAATAATGCGCCTAGACGCGCCGTTAAATACATAAGTATTTCAATTGTGCAATATATAAAGAGCCTTATGATGAACTAGAACTGACTATAATAACACAGTTTTTACATGATTAAATATATTAATATTAAATCTATTAACACCAATCATTGTTTGTATCATTTGTCTATTACAAAATTCTCACTAAAATGTTTCCATCATAATCCTCTGGTCGTTTAGAATATCGTTATTTTATTATTGCTAATTAATGACTACATCATCAAATGTGTTTCTATGACATATTAATTAACTATGTGAATAATTTACGTTAACTGTTGCATCACAAATTAGTTTTAATGACACACTCAAAGAAGAAAATATAATTCTAGCAAACCTACTGCATAAAAAATATCAAAACTTCATTTACTAATTGATGATGATGAATTGGTTAAACAAGAACCAGTAATATAAGTTTATACACCTCTAATGTAGTTGGAAGCACGTTGTAAGCATCTATTTGAACAATAACATTGTTTGTTTCCCATGCTAAGTTTCCCGTGTGATAAAAACCGTGGCATCGTTAAAATGTTCTCTAGCGATACAGTTGTGGGTTGATTACTTAAGTTTCATCTTTTGCCTTTAGCAATATAGTCTTGAACTTTAGCCTGGAACTCAATTTTGTTCTTGTTATACATTTCTGCTGCTTCTATGTTTAAAGGGTCCTCGAAATTTAAGAGATCCTGGAACAATAAGTTTTCATTAATATCTTTACTTAATAAACAAAATGGCTGAGATGATGATGATGATTATGAATAAACAAAACCTATGACTAAGGTATGGTTTTACGCTGCGGGATTGTACGAAAGAGTTACCGCGGCCCTGGTACATAAAAGGCAACACACGACACGACGCACACGACGGTTTTTAGTCAGTAAGGACACCCCCTCACCGCTGCTAACCCACAGCGGGAGGGGTCATTTGATGATTTTTGACGTCGTGTAAAAAAATAAATAAAAAAGGTATGGTTTTACCATGTAGGGCTGCCATCCGTCCGGGTTTCCCCGGATTTGTCCTCGTTTGGAGGCCGTCCGGGGGCCGTCCGGGCGGGTTTTCAAGAAGAGTCCGGGGAAAACCCGGACATTTTTCACAGGGCCGTCTTAACCTATGGTGCAGGGTATGCGAATAACCCGGGCGCCGCGGGCTCGAAGAACTCGAAGTTTCCCAAAACTCAAAAATTTTCACGCTCGCTTCGCTCGCGACTTTATTTTCTTGAAACGATTTTTTTTGGCGTTTAGCTACTTTAATTTCCCAATATTTAAAAAATTTTGCGCTCGCTTCGCTTGCGGCTTCTTCACTTTGCGGATTTTTATTATTATACAAGTTTAGGTGCTTTAGTGACCCAAAACTCAAAAATTTTCGCACTCGCTACGCTCGCGGCAACTTCACTTTTCAATTTTTTATATTTTTCTACATTTTTTTGTCTAACCTATCAAAAAGGTAGCGCCGTTTTAAAGTCCTATTACTACAAGAAGGTAACTCCTAGTTTCCATATGAGCTTTCTTATTTATGACCTTCGAAATACATTAAGTCACAATCTTTCAATACTAGGTACCTACTACATGAGCTAGAGACGGGTCTGACTTTTCATGTAAGGAAGCACCTCATTGAATTTAAATATTATATGGTAATATTAAAAATTAGGTCTTGTTTTGTTTAAAAAAAAAAATCGGACTCGTCCAGGGAAAAAATGCGATTTACGCCAAATGTCCGGGTTTTTTAAATGTTTGTCCGGGTTTGGCGAAATTTGAAATGGCAGCCCTAACCATGTATCTCTATCTAAAATCATATAAAAACAATTATAAGGAAAATTGAGATATATTTTTTGTTGTGCAAACAATGGTAGTAATAAAATCTCAGTGCAACACAAAAAGAGGTGAACACCCTCTAAAGAACTGCAGTGGCATTGTATTCAACTGATAAGGCCTAAGATTTATTGTCTTTCAGTCTTTGTAATCACGCTGAATTAATGGCAGATTGGAATGATGAATAAAAAAGCCATAAATATCTTTTCTTTTTATCACAAAATTGTTTGTTTTTTTTTGTGGCTTCAAGTGCTACTACTGGCCAGAAAGTTCTAGGTTCAATCCCTAGGGTGTGAAACCTTAATATGTAGGTAGTTACAACTATGGACTTAAGTTTAATAAATAGTACTGCAAACTCTGCTAAAAATACAATTCTGTCTGACAATCAGAGAAAAATAGGCTTAATTTATGGTACAATATTTTACTTTATAGGCTGTATTTTTAATTACTAACATTAAGTCAATGTCTCATCAATTAGGCCACAAGGTCCCTTTTGAATGTCAGGAATATCAACAAGGTTGAAACTAGTTCTCTATTCTAAAGTGTAGCTTCTTAGGGAAAGGAACAAACAGGAAACTCCACTTATTTTGTCCTCATTTAGTCACAGTTTGCTACTCACAGTAAATAAAGCATTTAGTCCCCACACAACATCCTTCAGTCTCCTGGTGGGTGCCCAGCCGTGCTCATCGATGGAGGTCTGACGCAGCAGGGACAGGCACACGTCACCATCCACATTGATGTTAGGGTGCCACAACCGTGTCAAACATTTTACTCTTGGTGGCTGAAATGGTAAATTATTAAAGATTAAGGGAACTTTATTTACAAAGTAGTGTTTATGTTTGACTATTTAATTTACTACTTGATATTGAGTTATTATCCTCAAATTACTTTTAAACAATGAAACCAAAATGTAGTCTTTTGTAAAACAAAAGGAGTAAACATATTGATTCAAGTCAACAACAAGAGAAGGTCAAATCAAAGAGACACTGAGACAGGAATAATAATAACAGATGTTCCATTAAAAACACAGATAATACATATTTCATAAAGTTGATGAGTATGAATATACTGTTTCAATAACCTATGAAAATACACAATAATGTGACATAAAACTGTTCTTTATGAAAAAGAGAGAGAAGTTCTAGAAACATCTGTGGCTTCTAACACAAACTCATAATGATAATTTAGCCACAAAATACCATCGTAAAGTTTAATAATGAATTATTGGGCGAAATTCAAAATTGGTTGGGACACTGGAGCAAGTAATTAATATGTAAATTAGGGAGTTAAAAGATTAAGTGAAAACTTGTTTGAAGACAAACTGTGATAGCATTCTTCAAAATTCTGGGCATACAGATGTGTTACTGAATGTGATAAATAATTTATAAGCAATACTCACAGCCATATTATAGTCGTCTGTAACAAAAACACTGAATTTGAATTTGCCTCCCTGCCAATACCCTTCATCAGGCGCAACAGTCAATATGAACTCACTCAACACGTTAGGGTCCTCGAAATGTACACTACACGTAGCAGGGAGGTTTTCATTCATTTCCTGCACTTCTTTTATCAACAATTTATCCCTCACTGATATTCTTCTCACCACTGAATCATTAGCAGTCAGCCCATTTGGAGGCTCAGCAGTGTGCTCCTTTTTCAATTTCCTATTAAGCGTAATCATTGTTTAAAACTATGAAGATATTGGTGTGAGAGAAACTATAACATAGCAGAAGTAAAAAATAAATTAGCAATAGGAGTTTTTTGCATGTACGCAAAACGCAAATTTCGTTCCCGTTTGTCAATATAATGTCAAAATTATGACGGATGCAACTTTTTTTTAAAGAAGTGCCTTTGTAAATATTGGTCTTTTAGCATCATTTTTTAAATATATGAGGATATTCTCGATCTAATTAACTACATTGCAGTGAGTATAATAAAAACGTTTACTTATTTTTTTTATAACTTTTCAGTGACTATCCACAAATAATAATATAAGCTCATGGCAAGGTCATGGCATGGAAAGGTTTAAGCAAAGGTTGGCGCAGTCAGACGGTGGGCAGTTTCGTTTTTTTTAATTTTAACTGGTTTTAACCGTCCAAAAAACCGAAAAACATTGATCTTCAATCAAAATTTGGGATCTGTGGCACACCTGTCAAAAAAAGCAGTTTCATTCATTCTACGTCAAACTAAGATTAATCAGCTGCTAGGCGTAAAGTGTTTTAAACTAAATATTTGCAATTAAACTATATTTGTATTTAGAAAAACACGCTAAACATTTGTTTATTGTGATGGCAGATATCACGTGGCCTTGGCAGTATAACTTTCCTCCCTTTTTTACGTAAGTAAATCTTGTTTATTTATACTTATTACGAACTTGCCAGTTTGGGCTAGGAAACATGAAGTTATTAGGTAAATCTTGGAAATATATAAACGAGGGGAACGCTCACATCGTGGTTCAACTATTGGAAACGGATTACGTGCTACGTCTTATCAAGGAGGACGAGAAAACCGCCGATCAGAAAAATGTGCATGACTCAGTGAACTTTGTTAATTTGATCATGGTACCATTGCTGGAAAACCGGTTCTATGGTGTGGAAGAAGCTATAGAGATATCTGAACATGATTTAGCAGAATTAATCAAATTGCTGCTACCATTTCGTCCAGCTAATAGAACGTTCAAGTCAGTACTCTGTAAGACTGTCATAAAAGCCACAAACCTGTCAATTGTCAGTCCTTCTTGCGAAACTAACTATTGTATAGAGATCAAACCAAAAGAAGGTTTCTTATCAGCCAACCTTAGGAAGTACTCCAAGTGTTATTACTGTTTAAAACAATATCTCAAACTGCAGAGTGGAGCTATCAAGCAGACTAGTCACTATTGTCCTCTAGACTTGTTCTCTGGCGACAGAGAGAGAATGAAATACTCACTGATGAACATGATAAACAATCCACAAAATAACTTCAAATTATTCAAAGATGGGACCTTAATTTTTCATGAAAAGTCATCTCAAAATGACTTTGAAAGTTTTGTACAAAACATGAGTTATTTTAGTGACTCACAACTATTTTTACATTTTATCATAGATATCCTACTGAGTGATAACAATTCACCATACATTACACTTGAGAAAACTAAAAAAACTGTGATGAATGAAGTACCCACTCAATGCTTTGAAAGCAATATGCTTAAGAAAAATGCATTCCTATACAAATTATTGCAACTACAAAAAATATCAGAGACAAGGCCTTTTGACATCAAAGATGTGAATATTAAACACACTGATTATGTCACTAAATTGCTTGAACAACTACACTTAAAACAATTAGATTTGATCCAACCAAATGACAGAGAAACATTTCTTAAAACTATAGATCCAACTCACTTGGCGTTGATAAGTGCAATAGCAAAAGACTGTTCAATAATGATAAGTTTCTCCTCCAATTATGTTGAAAACTTCCCCTATGTGGAAACTGGAAACTCAAAGATTTTCTATAAACTTGCTCTGACTGACTTGGAACCAAAGTCGGTAGCAACATTGCCTAAAAGAAGGGATACTGAGAACAGAATGATAGAAGTGTATGAGAAATACATTGAATCGATTAATAAGGAACAAGAATGTAAGTACTGTATCAATATGGAAGATATTTGAATAGTAACAATTTACCTGAAGAGAGCTATTGTCATTGCCGTTTTATATTTCGAAGATGTCTTGGAATTTCATCAAAACTGATAATTCATAAACACTAAGAAAATGAATTACTTAACAAGTCTATAATTTTCTTTATCAATTGTTTCAGAATTCAACCTCACACAGAAACAAGAGCAAAGCAATTAGAAGCATGGCAGCAACTTATAACAGAATACTTAAAATCGAACAAACAATCAACCATAGACGTAAGAGAATCTCAGAATAGTCCACTTTTTAATAACGCGGAGATTAAGAGAAAGTTATCACAAGAAGCGATACTAACTATCCTTGAAGATATGGCTAAGACTGGAAGAGCTGCACCTATAGATAAGAGTAAAAATGTATGGGAGGTGTACTGGCACTCGCTTGACGAGTGGGGCAACTTAGTTTATAACTGGGCTTGCAATAATGGAATGAATAACTCTGTTTGTACATTATTTGAATTGAGGGAAGGAGAGAATACTGTTGATCAAGGTAACTATTATGCAGGCTTACAATGTTATTTAGATGAACTCTATAGTAGATAAGATAAAACAAGAGATTTCTTGCTATCTAGTCTAGAATAATGAGAGAGTTTATTAAATTATGTCCTTTATTTACACCTTAATTTTCATTTTGGAATTGTCCTATATTATAATATACTAGCTGCTTTTCCGCGGTTTTATCCGCGTCCCGTGGAAACTACTGCCCGTACTGGGATAATATATAGCCTGTTACTTGGGAAGAGTAGCTTTCCAAGAGGGAAAAATTGATTCTGGAAACCGGTTCAGTAGTTTTCGCAGTATAATAGATAAGGTGTATGTTAATGTTGTAATCTAATATTCAATATTTTATGTTTCAGAGTTCCACGGCCTGGACATGAGTGTTCTATTGAAGGCTTTAAAGAATTTAGAAGTGAAAGGTAAATGTGAACTGATGGAATTTGACGATAGCCAAGGTGTTAAGTTTTTCTGAGACCTCTGTGAGATAGCTAGCTCTGTTTCTAAGCAATTATTCTAAGTACACAATTTTTAATACAAATATGAAAGTGTTATAATGCATTTTGTTAAGTTATAAGCATTTTTTAATGTTGGAATATATATTATATATGTTTAATTCATATTTTTAATATGTAGTTTCTTTTCAAAGTAATCCTTTTCAAAATAATTTCGAAATTCTCTTTGTAGGCTGGGTAGAAGAAATTGGAAACATAAAAGTACAAATAGACATTTATTTTATGATTTTTATTCCAATCAATCCGTGTAAAATTGTACAATTTCAAAATTGATGACCTACATTATATGATACAAATTACATTAGAAAAACGATGTAAAATTTTTACAAATTGCATTTTTGTATAAAATACGAATTACTATTGCATTCATTTTACCAATGGCAGTAGATTCTAACGGTTCATTATGGATCCTAAATTTGGATCCACAGATGTTTGTTTTAGGCCAAATATGTACAGACCACTGATTGATATTTTGTTTGAAGTTGCATTATCTAATTTAAAAATGGTTTTGAATGAACTCTACCTTCTATGAATTAAAGGATCATTTAAAATTTGACTCATTTTTTGGTGCTAATAACCACCTAAAAGTGGCTATTGTATGGCATCATCCTTTAATTCAGTAAAAGTACAGTCACATCCAAAATTATTTTATACAGACCTATTCTTAATATAAACTATTTATTATATTTTATTAATTACTAGTAAACAATCAGTCTTCAACCAAAATACAATTTTAACAACTATTGTTTTTGCTTTAACAACAAATAAGTTAGAAACTATGTACAAGTGTACCCTAACCTTTATCTTGATGGTGTTCAAAAAGTTAAAATAATATCCAAAATTGTGCCTTCCCAAATTGTACTCTACTTAATTATACATACGGCCTAGATTGGGGTGCGTAGTTTTTACAAAAATACCAAGTAAAAAATAACGAGAACAGGAAAATAACAACTTTAAAAATAAAATAGGTATGTACTTACAAGTAGCATTGATAAATAATTTAAAAATTAACTCAAATTCTACATCCGCCAAAATATTCTTAGTTGCACCTTTGAAAAAATCTACGCACCCCGTTTGATACTTAGGTGCACAAATCTACACACACTAAAAATCTTAGTATAGGAGCTTACATCGGCGTCATTCTTACAATTATCTACATACTATTACATCACAGATATTTTACAACAGAACTATTCATGTTATTATTATTTTGGAATGTATAATTCAGTAATTTTATAATGTACACAACTCGAAAATTAGGCGTATAACTAAATTGTGCATTTTTAGGTGCCAGCGACTACTAAAATCAGTTAAACACCAAAAATGTTTCATATATTAAAAAATACTTAGCTACAGGCATATAGCCCGCCTGTATAGTTAAATACATATTTTCGACTTCAAATAGTTATGATACAATTTCCTTCTAAAAATTGTTCATAACCCTATTCTTATTACTGTAAGTAGCTACTAGTATTGGTTCCACAATATTTACAAAGTCACGGTTATTAATCATCAATACACAAAATTCGAGAATGTTCCCACGAACTATGATTATTGGCCTCGCTATTTGTTACATACGACTACCACTAAACCCGTCTTCGTGAGCCATTGACTTACAATATCGAAAACACCTTATAAAATGGTCATTTACGACTAATTTCATTCAATCATTTCTACCAGTAGGTATAATAAAATATTAATAAGGGATTTTCTGTTTATTTTTTTCCTAGCTGATGCCTAGATGGCGCTGATCTTGGTACGTTACTCGTAGGTACAACGCCATCTATCTCTTGGGAACTTTTTTTAACATTGTCAAATAGAAATCCTTTCATTAACTTCCTTACAAATGGTCGCTACACTCCAAAGCCGCATTACAGTAACCATTAGTGCCTCGTTCCACGGTGCCGTTGGCTACACTGGTGACATTGCCGTTGGTCTTTTCGGCGCAAACCACGAGGTCCACTGAAGGAACTACGGCATTCCCGTTCTTGCTGCCTGGAGGACGGTAGAACCACCAGGCTAGGAAGAAGAATAGGAGGGAACATAGCTTGCCTACCAGTGCTATACCAAGCATGTATCTGGAAAAGAAGCAGACGAAAAATAAATGTAAAGAGAGTTTTTTAGGCTTATAGGCGTTGTCATTCTTCAGTGAGTTAATTGAACAAATGTGAACATTGAACACCTTCATGCCTGAGATACCTAGATGGTAATTTTAGGAGTTTTTATACACAGATAAGAACACGAAGTTTCCCTTCAGCTTTGGTCAGAAAATCAATGAATATGAAGGTATAAGGAATCATTTGAATCACAACCCGTGCTCTTCTTCTTAAAAAAGTTGTGTTATCGTCTTACCTGCTCATATTATAGTTATCATACTGCAAGCAAGCGCCAGTCTTGTCACACGAGGTGGACCACAGCGAACACGACAGGTCGATGAGGAAGCCGAACAGTAGCGGAGCCGGGATGGTTCCCAGCAGCCGAACCTTGATCCACTGGATACCGAGCGCGAATGAACGCTGGTCTTCGCGAACACATCTGTTCAGGATATAAAAATTAGACATTTTTGGAGTTTCCGTGTTCAGAAGAGGCCAATTATCAGGATAGAGTACAAAAAGACAAAAGCGGTGGCCTTCTAAATGATCTTCGGAAATTATTGACTTAACATCATCCATGAAGTTACAGTAGGTATAGCTGAACATCCTTAAGGCCTCAGTTCTAACGTGCACGTCATGTTGTAATACTTCAAAGATTGAAGAAAAAACATTGTAAATGCCTTCTCTGTGTGAGAGAAGGCTTATGCCCAGCATCAGGACGAGAAAAAATGCAGATGATGATGATGATGTTGTTTTATACGTACCTCAATGTAGCTGACAGCGCAGGCATGGTAGCCAGGAACGTGAACAGCATGACGCCGAAGGAGAGGCACACAAACAGCCACAAGAACGGACAGTCCGTCGCGCAGATACTGTTGATAGCCTCGTACGAGATCGATGAGTTTGACACTGGGAATATAAAATTAATAATGTCCGACCGAACTTTCGGTTTCGGTTTCGGTTTCGGCCGAGTTTCGGCCAAAAATCAAGTTTCGGCTGCAGTTTCGGTTTCGGCCAAAATCGGCCGAAACTTTTGCCGAAACCGAAACTTATCTCGCAAGGTCACGCACGTTCGCCTAACTTCGTTTTCCGCGGCAAAGCTGTGTCGTAAGCCGTCGGCTCTGTTCAGGAATCATCGTGTGCCGTTCGGATAGCTCCGTAGTAATGCAATAAAACTTAGTCAGTGCGTGTGCGTCCGACGGAAACATTATTTGGAGGTTATGTTTTGATGAAACTGATAACATGTAAGTTTTTGTTTTGTTTCTGTACTTGAATGATTTATATAGTTAATTAAATATTGAGTCAATAACTGTTTTGTTGTTATTAACAAATGAAGTCACATGTAAAAAAGAAATTGTAAGTAAATAAAAAATGTGAAGTGTTTAATTTCATAAATTACATTTTATAGGTAATCTTATTCGAGATTTGTTTTTCATTCCGATGACCTATTGTCCGATTGTTATTGTTACGGTTTTATTTTTAATTGTTTCAGAGTAAAATGTCACAACGAGAAACAAATCCGATTTGGCAGTACTTTGATAAAAGTATATACATCAAAAGCTGTTTGCAAGTATTTATTGTATTAAATAAATGATTACAATACCTACAACAAACTGAATTAATATACTGTGTTTCCACTTCATACCCTAATTAATGCAAAATAATGGTAAAAAACACCAAATTTCAGTATTTTAAGAAATTTTATACTTGACCATGTGAGTTTCGGTTTCGGTTTCGGCCGAAACTGAAGCCACGGCCGAACATTCGGTTTCGGTTTCGGTTTCGGCTGGAAAACCAGTTTCGGTCGGACACTAAAAATTAATATTATGTAGATGATTTATTTACAGGTTACTGGAAAGTCGGACCTAAGCATTTTAACAGACTTATGACTTGATATTCACAAAATCCTATGCGAGCGAGCACCGGCTTATCGTAAGTTGAGTTATCGTATCGGTTTGAATGAAGAAGTAGTTTCATTCTTCTCTAATGAAGCATTGTATTTCGTTAAGGTGTCTATAGTTCTTACCGCTTTGACACATTTATTTGATATACTACTCACATTAGGATTAAGAGTTTTTACGAGGTTTTATGAAAGCTATTTTTGACGACCTCGATGGCGCAATGGAGCTAACCGACCGTGTGTGAAAAAGGTGTTCAGACATCATTATCCCGACATTATATTTACTGCCTATGCTTGTTTGTAAACCTCACCTCCATCAACCTCATATCTCGGCAGCGTGACATTATCCCTCGCCACGATACAGGAGCACTGGTGGTAGAGCTGCGCCGAGCCAGCCAGCGTGACGCGCGCGCAGCCGGCGTGGCACGCGGAGTAGTACACCGCGCCGTCCGCGCCGCACACCGGCGAGTATGCTGCCGCGGCACATGAACAATCCGTGTTGCAGAGCGCTGTTAGGGGATCGCCACTGGAAAGGAGTTAGGATGTCAGTGTATCTGCGGATTGTAATAATCGATCCATACTTTGTTTGACGATTAGACATTGGACATACGTGGGACATATTTTGAAACTAATGCCAAAATTTAATCTCCAATTGCAAATTAGGGGATAGAATACGATTTCAAGGGCTGATGTTCCTACATTTGGGAGAATTTGCAGCTGGCCAAAAACGGCCAAAAAGAGCCATCAAATAATAGAAATCTCTTTTTATTTAACTCTCAATTTAACGAAATTGTAATTGCATCAGGCACACTCAAAATTGCAGTCAAAACTTTTTTCCGCTAACCAAGTCTGATGACAACGCGTTCTTCATCCTTAAATATCAGTTGACTTCAAAAAAGTGAAGAAAATAAAAAGCAGAACAAAGCTCACCCCGGCACAGAAGGACTGTTATACATAACAGTGACACCAGCAAAGGGATAATCATCACAAGACAGCACAAAGCAGAAGGTGAAGGCTGCGGCGACCAGAGTGGCAGCCACGCAGAGCTTGATGATGCCGCCGCACGCGAGACGCCAGCGCTTCACCAGCCACCCGCCCAGGAACGTGCCCCCACCGCCTGCTGGCACTGTGATCACACCTGAAAACCAAGACTAGGTTTAGAGAAACATTTATATAGGTGCTATGTTTTCAATATCGATCATCAACATATGAAGATGCAATATATGAACAGGTGCAATCAGTTGGGATCGCGATCCTTAACGATGTCGTTGTTTTTCTATCTTTAGGGATGATTTATATTAGGCCGGGCCGTGTACGTGGCTCGTACGGGGCACGGACGTGAAACGAACGTTGAAACGAAGTTCTGAACGTCATAGGATCGATGAGTTTTCAATGTAAGGAGTATTGAAATCACCATTGCTTTATATAGTTTTAAAGTTGTTGCTGTTGTTTAATAGCTTTGGAGTTTTGTGATACAGAAGTTAGTCAGGTGCTTCTCGCGATCAATACATTAAATCTAACTTTATACGTACACATTTTGATTTCATCTCGACAAACTATAAAAACTTGCACCTACCCAAAAGCAAGGCTGCTTCCGAAGCATTAACAGCAAACTGGTTCTCAATGAGCTTCGGCAGGAAGGCAGCGAACCCCGATATGAGCATGCCCTCACTGGCTCCTGCTAAGTTCAGGAACAGGAACGTGGGGTTCCGCAGCAGAGCCGCAGCCGCTTGAGGCAGCTCGTGTAAAGCGCTGAAAGCTGCGGACTTGGAAGCGGCACCTTCGTGCGCTTCTGATACTTTCGATGCTCGGATTTCAGCTGCACCTAAACAGAGAATTGTGGTTTTAAATATGATTTTATTAATTTTATGTTTGTGATTAGTTTTTAGGCTTAGTAGTGTTTGGCATCCTGTTGCATCTTGTTTGTAGTAATGTGCACTTTTCAAATAAATATAATCATTAGTTGGATCTTGGTCTCTTATTCTTTCTGTATGTATTTTCTTCTTTTCTAATCATTCGAACAAAGGTACAGGTAGCTAGGCTTACATAAAAATAAGTCAACCGTAGCTGTAAGTACCTAGCTATTGTAAAATCTTTGGTTAATTGTTTTAGCCCCAGCTTCGAAACTAACTTGTAAAACCTAATATTAGGCCAGTCTGCCTATGAAGCTATGGGCACTTACCAGGCAACTCATGCGGGAATGCCATCAGCGGTATGGCCACGATGAGGCACAGCACCGCCGACAGGATGAACCCCACCCACCACGCGCCGATCCACACTGAGCTCACGGGGGTTACGCCTAACCTGGACGGGAAACAGTTTAGTTTTTAGCTGGATTCTCTAAAAAAACCTTGGGTTCGGAAGAGACCACGTAATAAGCATAAGTGTCAGGGTATACAAACAAAGAATTTAAGACACTCGAGCACACCATTCCAAATTAAATAAAAAAATACGATCCTACAACCGTGTGTTAATCTGGGTACCTACAGTACCTCACTAAAAAGTTTTAAAGTAACTTAATCATAGCGTAATTTACAGCTTTTAATCTTTATTAAAATTAAGCACCAAACTTTCCTGCCAACCTCATATCCACGCATAATGTAATGGGGGACCCATTTTCAGGCATATTAACTCCGCAAAATACCGTAGCTAATATTCATTCCGTTGAGAACACAAAGAAAATAACCCAACAGCTTAGAACCTGCCTCGAATCGCATTAAAAGTCAAATAAAAACTCCGTATCGTTCTCATACTCGTTCAAAGTCGTGTTTTTCCTTTTTTTGAATATGTCCCTAGACAAAAAACGAGCAACAGATCTGGGAACGTTATTGCTATAATAATTTTTGTAGGCGCTACATTCGTGGGACTATTACGTGTGTAATGTAAACAGGGGGGTATTGCGGGCTGCTGAGGCACCGATGCCCAATTGTTTTCTTATGCAAATCGGACGTTTACTCAACAATCTAACGTTGCTCTGCGGCTCGCACCGGCGGGCTTGAGTGTACAGAGACTAAATTGGACATTTGAAATTAATTTTAGTGGTTTTGCTGAGGGAAATTGTTTGTTAGGTAGAACAATGATATCTTAATTATTAATCCTGGTTTAGGTACTTAATTAGAAACGCCCACATTGTTTACAATCCTATCTGTCAGCAGCTGCCTATCTAAGAATAACGCAGCGTAATCTAATGTTTCTTCTCAAAAATAAAATATTTGTATCATGTCTTACATGAATTAAAAAATACTTAAGTAATATGCCCCCATCGACCATCTGTGACCCTTAATCCATCCCTGTAAACCACATACAGCGGGTAGCTTCGAATGGCCATGCTTCTCTTAAAATGAATTAGAATAATACAACCGCTCTCACAGTCTGACTTTTGATTGAATTATAATTTTATTAAAGACTTTGTTTGCTTTTCGCTTCAATCATTTGCATGACTTGACTTACAAAATATTTAAGCAAACCAAAAATGTAATCTTAAGTTTACTAGACAGTGACAAATATAAAAAAAACACTGCCTATATACGATAAAATAAGATTTGTTGGTAAAGAGGGAAGCTGATTTTAATCTTCCGTTATTGAATAACGAATCATCAATAGCCCTCCCAAGGAATTTAATCAAAATTAATCAAGGTGCATATCTATGGATTCCCTTTGGATATAAACGAGAATCATAAATTAAAAGTAAAGCTAGGAAGGAGGCTGTTCAAAACTCGTCCCGCGGAAAATCATATTTCGTTTCAGAAGCCATGAAAATATAAAATGGTGGAATTAATTTGGCTGAAAAGTTGCTTGAACAGTACCTACGTGGTTCACAATGAGATGAAAGCGAGAGGGCAAGTTGGCTGAATGAAGCCGTGTCGTTGCTGAGATGAAATATTAAAAAAATGTGAACAAGCCGAGCCATGGCGCGTGGAAGCGCGGGAAACGCATGGGGTAATGCTACTTGCAAGTTAGGTTATCGTTTTTCTTTGAAAATAATCTCCTTATCCTTAGGTTAACGTTGGAATTTTATTAACTGTGAATTGCTTAAATAATATACTTAATAAGGTTTGTTAATAAATCAGTTTGTAGCTTTGAAGTTTACTGTCATCTTCATCAAAGCAAATACACGGGTGGACCTAGAATTCTTAAGTACTGCAGTATTTTTCCAGTCAGTATTTTACCCTATTATAGAACTAGGCAAATCTTCAGGAATCTAGGAGTCCTATGAAAACCTGTAAGTACTGTCAAACCCATATTAAACAGATACTCACGTTTCAGAGTCAACACTGAGAAAGTCTGTGTATATGGTGAGCATTTGACCTCCGATCACGTAGCCCATGGCTGGGCCCACCACCGCCATTGTGTAATACACACCTACAAACAAAGAAGAATCTATTAATAACAATGTACTACTTGAAAATCGCGTTAAACAAATCCATGTCCCATTAAGAGCCCTACATTAACAAAACGCGGGAAAAATCATTAAAAAACCGCTAAGAACTCTTCACTGAAAACTCCTTCAGATTTAAAAGAGACAAAACCGCAAAAGAATAAAACCTTTTTCTCCATATTCTTAAAAAAAAACAAGGTAACCTCGTCGTAACCTCTCAGGCACTCGATCGCACCCACACATAGACACGTCCATTACACTTACAGCACATTATACGACGGACAAACACAAGAAAATAACCCCGTGGAGTGTAAAAAGCATAAGTATCGCGTTTCTTAGCGAGCGCCCTGTTTTCACAGTTAAAAGCTGCGACTTAGAAGTGGTAAGGTGTGGAGTGTACGGAAAGATTTTTATAGCTAGCGATCGCTTAACAGGTAACGCGAGCATTGTGGTTGCCTCTTTGAATCAAGTATTTCCAATTTTAAAATTTCCCAAATCTAGGGTCGTTTAATTGTGATATAGCTTCTGAAGAGATTGCAACGACATACGTTGCAATATTTAATTGCTGAATATTTAGGTAAGCCTCTGAGGGTCTTCATGGAATTTTTCAATATCATAAACATACTCGAGTTCTCAGTAAATGAACTACATCAACTGTTTCAATTACAATTTATTTGACTGTCACTTCCTTTGAACAGCCAAAATAAACCTTCAATCCAATCCACCTTTCTTTCATAAAGCATATCATAGCATATCTCCGTATACCCCGCAGCCTAACCCTCGATACTCTAGTGGGGCACACATCACGCCATCTGACGGCACTCTGAATACGTTTCCTTCTCCTCAGAGACTCTGAACAGAGACTCTAGAGTGGCGGACTCGAGGATCGACCGCCAGATTCATTCGGTTTGTTTGACGTACGAGATTGGAAAGCAAAAATTACTTTTTTCAAGCGGTTAACGGTTTAAAATTGAAAGCGTCGTTTGCCTTTGGGGTATGTTACTCTTGAAATTTTGGAGATAGCGGTGTTTTGGATGGACTCTCGAGTTGGTTAAGGGTCTTGTAGAGGCGAGAATCATTTGCTTGTGTATTTGTATGTTGTTGTATAAATTAATTTAGGATCTAGCACTTGATTAAAGGTGATCGAAGAAAATCTGAGAAGGAAATTAATGGATAGATCGTGCAATCTTTTTCTGATCTCGGAAACATTAATTTCATATGTCATGGACATAGTTTTCATCATGTAAATTACCTAATGTAAAACGCCAGGCAGCCCTTTAAACAATTTTTACAAAAATGCACATTGGTATTCTCCCCATACCTGCTTTCGAAGAACATCCCATATCATCGTATCACCACTTAACCAAATCCCCTAAAAGCTGAAGTGTCTAGCAAATAATCGTACAGTTGCTAGAATATCGAGAGCCATTAATATAGTCTGACCACGGAAATGCATTAATACGTTTCCGACGCACATGTATCTACCTACTTGTGGAGTCCAACCTATAGCTTATAAACATTTAGAGTAAGTAGATATATATAGTAACCAGGTGTAATTTTTCGTTAATTTTGTCTTTATAGGTGACCAAAGAAACGATGGATGGATAGTGTGAAAGTAGAAATGGATAGACAGAATGTTACTTGTGAGATGACGGCAGATAGAAGAGTATGGAAGGAGAAAACAAGCTGCAGCGACCTCTAATAAAATTGGGATAAGGGAGGATGATGGTGCTGTCTTTATAGGCACATAAGAATTTAAAAAACAAAAATTATCATGCCACCAAAATGTACGTATAAAACCCTATCGACTCTGAAACAAATAGCTAATCACTTAACCCCATATCACAGAAATACAAAAATATAATCTACGCAAACCAATTTTTCTCAACACTAAACTTACGCAGGGGTCTAAACGACCCATATGATTGTTATAGCGGGGAATAGGCGAGTGCTTTCTTGTGTTTATAGCTGGAAGCCGGTGTGAGGGTTAATAACTATGAATATAGACCCGTTTAGAAAGCTTTTGTGATATTATTTTAGTATTTCATTGGTTATTATTCTGTGAAGGGATAAGGTTGAAACAATGCGGTCTTATGTACCGTTTAAGTGGTTGCGATGTAAAAAGGGTTGGTATTGGATGCATAATTTTATTGTTAGTGTGGTCAGAATACTGATATTTTTTCTACAATTAGATAGTTGAATAAAAAGTTTTTGAAGTCGCTGTTAACCTAGTGCAGCCTGTTTAAATAAAAACTAAAGATCTTGGTAGAGTAATTTTCAGAATTGTCTCGCTTGTATTTTTCTTTGAAGAGCAAATAATCTTCTAAAACCTCATTATCTAAAGGAAAATAAAATAAATCTTTGATTAAATAAACTTTCACGTAGTTTACCACGCATTTCCCCGTTACCACTTATCTGAATAGACAACAGTTCCCCGGGAAATTGATATCATTAGCCATGGTCCGATTGATACGGGGCTTGTTATAATGTTGCCAGTTTTCTCATGAGAAAATGTGGGGTAACGGCCTAATTCGAAAATTGCCTTGGACGTTATTTGACATGGTTTCCATTTAAATAAATGTTTCTACGATCCAAAAAAGGCCTTGTGGAAATCAATATGGCTTAAATTCAGTATAGGAGATCCTACGGCTAAGATAATAGTTAGAATAACTTAAATCAGTCCAAACTTAGGAATCAGTGAGTCTGTTTCAGTAAAGTATTTCTTTCTGGATAACTAAATTGCTAACCCATAACGTAAAAAGTAAACTAATAGTTTAACAATCACGAAAAATGACAAAAAAGTCTAAAGGGAAATCATCAAATGACCCTTCTCACTGTGGGTTAGTAGCGTGAAGGAGTATCAGACTCTTACTGACTAAAACCCATCATGTTCCTTCTTAAGTGCTTTATGTACCAGAGCCGAGGTTACTGTTCCAAAAAATCCAGCAGTCCCGGCACGTAAAAAGTCTACCTCAAGTACAGATCCCCTAAAGCCCTCTACATTTCTTACCCAGATAAACCGACGACATCTTCTTGGAAACATTCTCGTCTATATACGTAACGCCCAGCGTGAACAGTGGCGTTGCGCCGGCGCCGTGCAGTAGTTGCGCGAACACAAACACCGCGACTGCCCACGCGCCACCTTCTGAAGGTACGTTGCCGTCGCAGGATGATGTCGCCTGAAAGAGACGTGGGTTAGAACCTTTTCAGGAACTCCATAAAAACATAGGTCCCTATTGTAGTTAGGCTGATTCAGTATTTTTTTGCAGGTCAAATACTATGAGCAGATGACAGCCGAAACCATCGCTCTTCGATATCGATATATCTAGTTTTGGAGAAGCCGTGCGAGACGTGACACGTGAAAAATACAAATAAAGTGAGTGTCTGTTAAGACAATCTCATATAACACCTAATTTACGTATAACAATTTTTTATTTAACCAATTTCTTCCATGTTTGAATTTGAAACAGGTTCCTAAATAGACTAACATTTTGAGTAGCGAATATTTATCGGAAAACAGCTACACTATAAAGTGTGCTGAAAACTCGACTGACAGTTCGCTAATTTGTTATATTCTGGCCTATTAGCAATTTATTGAATTTGTATTGAAACTGGTATGTTGCGAAAATGATTTTACTATTCAACAGAGCAGCTTCCTAAATATAGTAAAAGTAGCGACACTATAAAGTTTTAGCACCTGCAATGATCTATGCATTGTCCAGCCAACATTTCCAGGCAGATATGGATGTTGATCCAATTCGATTAATCACAGAGATTGGTCGCATTGTGTGACGACGCCGCACAATGTATGTCGGCGTTGGCTGAATGCACCGCGCCTCTGCCCACATTCAAGCTCATTCACTCATTCACTCAGTCCCACGAGCCAGAGACAAGGGCCCAAAGTTTGAGTTCAACGGTTCAACGTAAAATTGAATGAACATAGGCTAAGTTTTGATTGAAAATGGACTATTATTATCTTAAATTAATTTGGAGTTTGGTTGGCTTTGTTGACCTCTTTTCGAGGACCTATGGGCTCTTGATTGCGTTATTGAATTTTGAGATCAGAGCCAGCTACCTACCATGAGTGGGACTAGTAAACTTCACTTTGATGAAATGAGATTTAAATGAAAAAAATAAAATGGCAATAGTTTCGATGTCTTTCTCTTTATTGTAGCTTATTAATCTTCTTTTACACTAAAGTATATGTCTGTTTACAGTTAACATCAGGAGGATGATGATGATGATGTTTACAGTTAACCTTGGTAAAACTACTTGGATATACTTAACTGATAAAGTTCAACTCACCGTTCGATTAGGCGTGCACAAGTCGGCAGCCTCATTTCCCGCTATTTTGTAATTCGGGACTAGGAAGTGTGGCAACGCGAACAGCAGGGACCCGGTGCCCATGAGAAGCACCCCGAGGCCCAACCACCGCGGCTTGGAGGAGCCCGTCCGACCACCTAGGTACGTCACTGGCGCTAGGCACGCGAATGATGCCATGTCATATCTAGGAATAAAGAATATAGAAATAGATACCATGTCACAGGTAACATTCAAAGTATACTTTGAGTAAGTAACACCCACTTAACTCTAACTTTGTTAAAGATTCTAAGAGCAAATCAAAAGGAAGGAAGTTAAGGGGTTAGGTAATATACAAATGCCATTTATCTTCCAAGTTAGCTGAATAGACACTTAACAAGAACCTCTAAATATGATCAAGAAAATCTGGGCATAACATACTTTTAAGAACCATTGCAACTTCGTGTTATAGTGCTATCATTATATGTATAAAGATATCTTACCCTCCAGCTATGACACCAGTCTGCATGGACCTCAGGCCGAATCTCTTCTCTATCGTGGTGATGACCACGTTCACGAACCCGTTCACCACCATACCTGATGACAAACAAACAATAAACTATAATATCATTAATTATAGATATGGTTGTTCTCCGCTGAGGGGATTATGTCAATATTGTCAATCAAAGATTTTGTCATCTCAAACTCTCAACCAACAAAAACAGGGTGAGTGTTTTAAATAGGTCAATCTTCTTTAAGTCAGTATTAAAGTTATGCTTCAGCGGTGTTAGGTCGTTCGAATTTGACCAATTTGACCAAAATAGAAGAATTACTTACGAAATATTATGCAAATAGCTGGAATGAGGCTCGCACAAAATTAAACAACTGACAACTAGATTATTTTCAGGTTTTCAATAACTCATCTGTGTAGCTATTTGCCAAATGTTGGGGTCAGCTTCCAGTCTAACCGGATGCAGATGAGTACCAGTGTTTGACATGGAACCACTGGCTATCTGACCTCCACAACCAACCAATAACCCGATACTCGGAGGTAAGACTGGTTGTCAGACGTTCTGGCTTCTGACTACAACTAACGACTGCCAAAGATGTTCAAATAATAGCCGGATTTTTAATAAACTATAATCATAATATAAAATCAATTTTCAATAACTAGTACATTGCCAAAAATAGCGGTACAGAAATAACCGTGCGAGCTCGCCGGGCCACGATTAAAGTTTCATATTCCGGTCCGTACACTGCCGGACGGTGACGGACGGCCGGCAGACGGACGGTATTAACCGGAATAGACATACGTCGTTATCCATTATGTTCCTATCTGTTTTATTAGGCAGATCTGGATTCGATTTTGTTTTGTTTGTGTTCAATTGACGCGTGGCGACTGGTGGTAATTATAGTTTGTTCTGCACATTCTTTGGGCCAGCTTTTATTTATTCTAGACTAACTGTTCACCACGGGTTTACTCGTTTCTCTAGGTGGCTACATCCCGCACTTGAATAAAATGTAATTATGTATTATAAGCGTCACTTAAATACATATAGTAGGTGAGGATAGACTGGAAGAGGAAGACCAAAGAAACGATGGATGGATAGTGTGAAAGTAGATATGGTAAAAAATAATGTTACTTGAATGACGGCAGATAGAAGAGTATGGAAGGCGACAACATGCTGCGCCGACCCCAAATAAAATTGGGATATGGACAGGAGGAAGATGCATATTATTAAAAAAGAAGGAAAATATAAGCGAAATTGATAAAAATTTATATTGATACAAATCACTCTCAATTTTTGCAATCGAAACAGTCAATCAAGGAAAATTGTACCATACTTTGGTCTGACATTACAATGCTATAATAATACCTATTCCAATATGTAATAACAATATCCTGTTATTAGATAAAACCTCAATCATAATCTAAATAACATCGGTGTTCCGATTTCAGTAAATTGTACAAGTTTACCAATTTTTTGATGGTCGCTAAAGATAGCGACAACTGAAAACTTTTTTCATCAGTATCGACCATAAAGACCGTAATATCGACCATAATAGAATGTTTTTTTTTGGTGTCAGCATGACTTGGCTATATTTTACACTTTTATCTTAATTTTATTTCGTTAGATAATAATTTTATGTAAGTAAACATTTCTTTTTTCAAAAACTGAAATAAAAATAAAAACTACGCATCTCTTTTTATTTAAATTTTAGGTACCCAGTAAGCGTCATGTGAAAGTTCATTGAACTTTTGACAGATTGCTTTTACCGATCTAGCCCTATGTGCCTATTATAAAACTTGGCACAAAATCAATCAAGATTTAAATTAACGTGTAGTGTAGGGAAGTTATTTAAAACATAACTCACTTTTCATCTGAATTTAGTGGTTATTTATTGTAATTTCCATGAATTTTCACCGCAATTTCCTTAAAAAGGTCGTTTACATACTGAATGGTGTTAATAAAATTTATTATAACGCTAAATCGCGGTGGGTAAGCACAAACAGAGGGCCCACAGCGTAAAGATGCGTCGGTTTCATGCGTCGTCACGTCCGAGCCCAAATTATTGTCTAGGGACGCGACACACCGGGATTTTTCCCGGGATTTTATTTGACAATGTTATATTATATTATATTTTTTTGTAAGGAAAGAATAAAGTAATTACTGTCCATAATAAAGAGATTCAAAGCTTATTTATTTACGGGATAATTACTATTTGTTCATAATGTAAGACACGCATTATTAAGATTTATGTCAACTGAAAAATATTTACTCATAGGATTTGCTTTCTGAAACAGAGAATTGAAGTTTTGTATTTAAATATCGACAAATAAAGTCTTTAATCTTAAGAACGTGCTTATTTCCGTGAGTAATTAATTAGGTATTCAGCATTGGTAAAGTGTTTTAATTGGACAATACATAGGATGTTAAAAACCAGTTTATGTAAATTATTTTCAACTAGTTTTGTAAGTTGTTAAAATTAGCATTAGACCGGTTTTTGTATTCAAGGTGGACGATATTATTATTCGAAAAATATTTACGATTTTTGTGAAAGTATACGATTGGTGTTTACCGCTAGAAATGTAAAATTTCTTTTATCTATGTTTTAGTTGATGTGAGTCATGGAATATTCTGTACAAACTGCATACTAATTTATGCTTTCCGCCAGCGGCTTCGCCTGCGTGCTGTGTTGATAAAAAGTAGCCTATGTGTTAATCCAGGGTATCACCTATCTACATAGCAAATTTCAATAAAATCGGTCTAGTCGTTTTTGCGTGATTGAATAACAAACATACATCCATACATTCTCACAAACTTTCACATTTATAATATAAAAGTAGGAAGTAGGATATACCGAAGTATCTGTCACTTTTATTTGCAACAGCAAAAAAAAATTGAGAAAAGTTTTTTTAATTTTTAACAATCAAGTCACGCAAACTTCAGTGTATCCTCAGCTGAATCTTTTCACAAAATTCTCAAAACGCCTAACAAGTTGGTCTTGCAGAACCATCTAGTATGACGTGATTAATAGGCCCCATTGTGCAGCATCATGCTAAGTGGTTTAAATACACGATTTTAATTAAAAGACCTGCTTTGTAAGATTTATGTAAGTAGCCCTCGTGGCTGTTCAGTGAGAAAAGCTTTAGTGTAAGAAAAGAAACTCTTAGGTGGCTGAGCTATGGTGCTTTTGTTGTTAATTAATGTTATTAATGAGGTATTACTAGCCTGTCATTTTATAGGATACAAAATAGGCTTTACTTGGCCTGATTTGCTTATTTTGTATTGAAATCACAAAAGATTCCACACTAATAATTTTCCTCAGAATTTTCCTAAATAGATCGAGTTGATGAGAAAATTTTCCATTAGTTGAAATATTTCAGCAACATTACATGTATGTTTTCCTTACGTAAGTTGTAGTTTGTAGGAATTTTCTCCAGACGTTCGGTATATGAGCAGCAAATGTACAAACACTCAGTTCATTAACTCCGCTCAATGTCGTTTGTTCATTGTTCTACCTAAACAACTGCTCATTAGTTTAGCGCTTACAACAATAAGCAAATTATTTGCTCTCGCTACTTGTAGTTACTATGTACAAACAAAAGTTAATAACTTGGCTAAATTAATTTCTTGAATTCATATAGCATAATTCTGTAGTTTCTTGACTGAAATTCTTGAACTCGGAAAATTCTAGTATACTTTAAAAATTTAGCAAAACTTTGTAAAGTACGTACTTTTTTTTAATTTAAAGAATTTATTTTGAGCCGCATATAACACACATACGTATATACCATACATTTAAAAATAACATAAAAAGTACTACACATAGTACAAACCAAAATTAATTTTCATAACGGCTTTCCGATCCCATCCAAATACAAATTCTAGGTACGTATCAGCCAATCGATTACTCGACAAAAGACTCGATCACTCGAGAGCTCATATCGATTACAATGTGCAGTCCATCCCGATATGAAAATGCATCTTTTCACCGTCGGGTAATCTCTCGTAATCCGATTATATGGGATGACATGCGTGGTCCGCGGGGTACGAATCATGTGAATTTATTGGGAACTAATATGAAAAGTGGATGAATTAGTTATTATATTAGCTGGTTATTTGACTGCATTGTTAAATGGCACAAAATTGACTTGTAAATTATATGGAGGACGACGTGTTAATACATCGAATCGTTCGCAATAAAGATTTTGAATTTGTACTAGAAAATGATTTTCCCATTAACGAAAAAATGTTGCTATAACAAATACCACAACGATTGATTTATCATTAAGTGTATATCGGGTAGAAGTATAGTAAGTGTATGTATTTACATGCTCGTAAAACAGTTTATAGGTGTGTACTTTTACTTTTCAATATGCATATACAATATTTTATGTGCTCACCATATTAATGAGTAGATTTTTGCATTTGAAACGCAGTCATGCGTAGTAACATAAATTGCCAATAAAAACAAACCTTGTATACCTACTAACAAACCTTCCATCTCTTATTTTCAAACTAGCCGATTTACCCCGGTATCACCCGCGTCTTGTGGGAACTACTGCCCATACCGGATAAACTGCATCCTATATGACACGAGAAGAGTGTAGCTTTTCAAAGAATTTTTCAAATCGGTTCAGTAGTTTCAAAATAATTCCTTTTTATTATATGAGTATATAGACCATTCATATTTCCAGTTTACCCAAAAATTCGCATATCAATACCTATCGTAAAACTATTGAGTCATTAACTTGGCTGCAATCAGTTATCAATCGCGCTGATTGCGTAAGCCGTAACAGCCGAAGGAAATGGCTTGTTATGGTGCAGTAAATGGTTTAATAACCCACCATTACTTATGTGTTGCATATGCCACACAAGTATATGGACTCGCTACCTATTATTATTGCTATGCCTCTTTACAATACAGACGAGTTAGGTTGTATTTTTCTAACAAAAACAAGCATAAACCTATATAAGTAGGTATTGTGACATATAGATACCTAATTGTCTTAACCATAAATAAAACAATAATATCTGAGCTCATAATATATATTCATTATGCAGATGCATTTTCATATCATAATAATTATTGTCCAAAATTTCGATTTGCAAAAATCAAACAACCAAACAAACGCCGTGGAATGTGGCAACTAGTACATATATTTAATTCTGACTGCAGAGCTGGTAGCTAATAAACCAACCGATCTATTTAAGGACACGTACGTCCTTAATCAAATCGCTCAAGCTTGACCAGAAGCTGCACTCTATCATACAAAAGCAATTCCCGTAACTTCACTTAGTTAACTGGATTCAAAACCGACCATAAATTTTCTAATACCAACATCAATTTCACCTTAGTGTAGTAACACATTAATACTAATAGTGGGAATTACAAAGAAAGTCGCAAAGTACAGTAATATGTCCGTTTGGAATCCAAACTAATGTTGGTTATTACCGGGACTCGGCGGAAATCCCGGAAAACAATGGCAATGTCCCGGAGAGGTCCCGGACGGCGCGTTGATGTATGTCCGCGAGGACCAAGGATTTGCTTGCTCTTTATAATTGGAACTATAAAATATTGTCAGTTAAGCCGAATGGGAATACTATAGCGAAAATGCGGGAATAATGTTCGTATAATGAACACATAAACCGCAAAAATTTTTTGATTTACTTTGACATAGATATACAATCTATTAATTGGTGGAGCCAAAGATTCAATTACACTTACTAATTTAATTAATTTAGTTAATTTAACTAGGTTCTAGCACTGTTAAGCTTTGGAAAAAAGTTAAGGACTTGATTTTCCTAGAAATGCAGTCATACTGGATTTAGTCTCATTTCTTATAAAATAAAAAGAAGAGGATCTCAATTCGGATGTTTGCTTTTTTTTTATATACCCATCCTTTCCCCTACACTCATTTAACTTTAAAAGTATCACAACACCTTCCAAAACTCAAAGTAAACAGCTTCCCTTAAAAACACAAACTCAGTTCCCGAGTGACATAATTTTTCCCCATTTCATCATTTACCCCACCTGTCGGGGAGTTTACCCCGGTTTACTCAGAGCAAGCAAAACTTTGAATTAGTTTGAAAGTGACGAACTCCCCGTAATAGAGTTCTTGACAATGTTTTTATGCAACTTACTTAGATTTTTTAAGTATTATGAAGTTTATAGAGAGGAGTTAAGAGTGTCTTTTGTTAAGAGTTTGGTAAAATGATGTAAACTTTGGTGTGTTAGAAGAAGAAATGAGCAGATACATTTTTTACATTTTATATCTATGAACGAATCTCTAGACTTAATTAAAACCGTTTCATAAATAGAAACTACTTTCAGTGATTGAAATAGAAAGTGATTTCAAGTTCCTCACCACTAAAAGGAGACACTGATTATAGAACAGATAGAGCATATGATACGAAATGGTCTACAATACATAAAAGAAAGCATGACCGGGAATTCACATAATCTTCATTAAAAAAAAATTGGAGGACAAAGGCCAAAAGACTTTTTATGCGGCAGCAGAAAATATTCTCCGAAACACGGGTATTCTACCGTGGCGAATAGCTAGTTTGATCAATAAATGTTTTAAAATATGAGAGCTTAAAAAATTATGTTCAAAAGCTAAGGTAAGTTACATCCGACAAGGACCCTAAGTACCAACATACTTAAAGTACTTATAAGTAAGTAATTAAAACAACTTATGTAGTGTAAGTTCACGGTTGAAGTGAGTGCATGGCCACTGAACGCGCGGGCTCGATCGAGATGCTATTAATGCGAGCAAGCTAATTTACCTGGTGTGGCCATGAAACTCGCGAGCGAGTGGGAAATTCGTTAACAAATATTTCGTTTCTACATTATATTATGAAGAGAAAATATTTGTATTGTGTAACGAATGAACTCAAAAAATTCCTTGCTTACAATTTTTTTTGTTTACTATATTACAATAACAATCAGATTACGAAAAGAAGAAAGAGTTGGCGGTAGATAGGCGTAAATGGAAGGAGCTGCACCGACGAGAGGTGATCTCTTAAATTGATGATGATGATGAAAAGAAGCATGTAGTAGAAGAATGTAGTTCCCTCGGGATACGAGAAAAACTTCCATAATCAACAACTAGCTACTAGCTTATTTGGACCTTCTGTGGTGGAGGTTTTTCCTATATAAATTGTGCTGTGTTGAATTTTTGTTAACGCGTTTAGGTTTCGCACCAAAGATTACGTTCGATGCTTGAGAAAATGCCAATGAAGTTTGCCAACTGTCTCCGCTACTTTCATGGCCCCATCGGAAGTATGTGTATAATCAGTGTGAAGGGAGTGTCGTTGATTGCGGAGTAAATAACATGTAATTAGCATCAAAGGATCAAGATTAGTCGCTTGTACTAATTAACGCGATTCTATCTATCAGTCGCGGTTTTTAAGGCCCAAAGAAGACTTCGTGACTTCTTGCAAAACATTGGATGTTTGGGCTTCGTATGTGACGTTAGTTAACGTAACTGGATCAAATGTCTTGTTCTGAGAATTGATATCTTTAAGTTCATAGCGTGCTTGCAAGTGCAATCATGTTGCTGTTTCTTTTTTTCTAGGAAAAGCTTCATTGTACTTACGAGAACTGGTTTCTAATCATTATACACATACAGAACAGACAGACACAGTTAGACAGAATTCTCAAGCAGCAACTAGAGAGAGAAACAAATATGTATTTAAACTATGGATGCCCTAATTTTTCTTTATTTACCTCATCATTTTGTCATCTTTGCCAATAAGACTCATCTCTACGCTTTTTTTTATAAATATGCCAATCTTCAATCCCTATAAAAACAAAAGAACAACATAATCTAAAGTCATAATAGATTGTGTACAGAAATGAATAGTCTCACAATCTCGGCCGCTCTCGATAGCCGACCGCTAGCTTAGATAATTTAACCTATCGGAGACGCGCTAGCCTTGTCTTCCCCACCACCAAAGGTACAAGGAAATACCTAAACATTTGCTTTAGTTCGTCAATTTTGTCGTCTGCTTGCGTAAAGACGACACCGAAAATGCTGTAGTGAGCCACCACTATTCCTGCCGGTGCTGCAGGATTGTTCGAAAGAGTTACCGCAGCCTTGGTACATAAAGGGCTAAAAAACATGGTGAATGTTAGTCAGTAAAAGACACTCTTTCATTGCACTACAGCGGGAGGGACCATTTGACGTTTTCCCAACAAAATAATAAATGCCATCACTGTTTGTTGTTTTATACCCCGCGCGAATATCATCTGACTTTTCTACAGCTTTCCCTGTTGGCAGTTCCAGTTGGTTCACTACTCCAAGCCAGCCAGCAATGGCCGATAGCCGATAGCCTGTAGCCCGTGGCCTGTAGCCGCACAATATTAGCTGCCAGAGCCAGTCGCGTGTGGACGACACTTTTAAACTGTTTGTGTCGATGTCGCCAACTCGATACACTCCCAACAGAGTTAAGATTGGGTTATACTTGGAGGGAGATGAATTGTTCAAGAACAGTCTTAACGAGGGTATCGTATTGCCCAAAGCAGTGATTTGAGGTGATTAGATTGGAAGTCGCTCCATGTAAAATTAGTTACCCAGCTGCATTAAGTTAGGCTGGAATCTGGAAGATGCTGGCCAAATTATAAAATGCATTGATTCAGACGAAGTTGATTTAGTTATGGGTAACCGTAATACTCTTGACTTGCAACTGGAAACATTTTGGCGAAAAGAGAGACTCCTCCTTTTAAAGTATTAGGATATGTTTACTGGGTATCTTTCTTCAGGTTCGAGTCATGAATTCCTTTTATTTTATAGTATAATAAAAAATATTCCTTTTAAATGTCCATTTCCTCTCAGTGTATCGCCCAAAGCTTACGGTTGGCTGGTCTCACCAACACAAGTTTTGTTGCCTACTACGTGGCCTAGGTTCAAAACACTTCCATATGAACAATGCTATTAGTTAATACCCTTTTATACCTTTGATTGACCTTGAGATGTTGCGTGTCCTGTCGTGAACTGTGACGTCATTAAAGCTCCTAAAAGGTTGATTGGACCTTTTTTTTAATACATTCTAGATTGAATATTGGTGGTATTGGAAATTTGACTAAAGTACATAGATATTGGGAATGTCATATTTATATAGTAACTAGCAGTCACGCTTTGGGTAGTGGCTCTTGGGAACAATCAACTTGGAAACTAAATGGTGCCACTTAATGAGTGCCTTTCAACTTAACTATTTTAGCGTGACAGCCTAACTTACAGACAAACAAATTGATTCCAGAAGTCTTTATAAAGAGCTTAACAAGGTTATTTCACTCAGAATTCCAATAAAGCCTTTTATAGATAAACAATCAAGTGCTCTCAATATCCAAACTGCAACACACCAAACAACTCGAAAAACCAATTTTTCATAAACAATTTAATTCGGATCACACTTATAACACGGTTGAATAAGCCCGGGTATACCTACACAGACACCCTTGCAACTAATAACTCGCGTTCACACAGCCCACTGAACCCAATCATAGCCAGTCGTATGTACTCCACTTTATTAGACTAAATCAGATATCACGGGAACATACTAGCACGTCCCCTCGGCTTTGCCCGCTCTCTGATATTTCCGAAACCTGTTTAAATGACTGAAAATTTCGACATGTAAATGTTTGCTATTCTTTCACGTAAAAACAGTTTTTTTTTAATGCATGCAGAAATATAGCTTATTCATTTAAAAAACATATAAGAACATTTTTGACTGGGTGCGGGAAATAGTTCCTTAGGATGGATGTGGCTGAACCTCATGGAACGACTGGTCTAAACAAACGTAGGTACAACGAAATCACACCTTCGTCGTTTGAATATGATAAATATCAATTTATGATATTTCATACAAACACACTTTCCCACACATATTTTATTAGTAAAGGACAGGAATTATAGGACCGTCCAATATCCAGCGATGGAAACTCGCAGCTTTTATTACTTCGTGAACAAGTTTCATCTGTTTACCTGTTTGTTTGTAGAGTTTTATCTCCGTATTGAGTGATCTTGTGATTTGATACGATTTGTCATAGAGTAAATGCACGTATATTGTTGCAGTAGGTATTTGTTTCGGAGGTATTTAAGATGTAATGTCCACAATTAACCTAGTAAGTAATTTGTGTATTGGTCGAAAGCTATTGGCACAGTACTTAAACGGCGCCAGTCGGTATGGTAGTGGCGTTCAAAACACATCAATTATTATTCAAAAGTATATGGGAATAATAGGATAGTATGTAGGAAGTAACTTCGGGAGAGTCCGTAAAACATCTAAGTACAGTAAACGTAATGTTTCTCTACATTTCCATGGAAAGATTAACCAATCAACACCTACCTAACCAACACACAAAAATGAGGTTTTTATGAAGTAACCGAAGGACAAAATTATAAATTATTCCAATATCAAAATTATTCAGCGATACCTGTTTAATTTGTCACATATTTCATAAGCCACGGTCAAAGTTGGAACTCCTTGTATTACCGAATTGCATTCCTGGCGATCGCGACGGCAAAACTTCGAGAACACTAAGTTTTCGGCTCATAGCTACAAGTTGAGCTAAGTTGGGCTTAGTTAGAGCGGTACATTAGCCGCTAACACCTGTCGCTTGATAAATTGCTCGGTTTAAGTTATACTCTACTTGACGCAACTTATGCTGTGGTACTTTAATATTAAGTGCATGTTTCGGTGGTTATTACCTTCTTGCTTAAGTAGGTAGGCTTAATTATGACTTGGAAGTTATTGAGTATAATTTTGATCAAGGCAATTTTGGGTTTCATTTTAAAAACCGGTCGTGTTTTCTTAGTTTTCGTTTATAAGCTTTGTGGTTCAAAACGCAGCTTATTATAGTCATGTATATGTGAAATTATAACTAGCGCAACTTGTGTGCATTTTTTATGTACCTGTGCAGGTACATCTAAGTTAATTAATTTCGTTATACGTCAACGTGGTAAAACTCCAAAAATTACGGTCACGTTCACATCAACATTATCAAAGTTCCCAACACACATCACTGGCCACGTCAAAACTTACACCCAAAATGATTAATTCGGTAACAAATTACATCGCCAATGACTTGCGGGTCCACATTCACAGCCATGGAGAACAAGACGACTAGCGGAGGTGCCATAACGGAAAATCTCCGAAGAATGTAGCGCTCTAAAACGCGAGTGAGCGGGGTATGAGGAACCTGTCTTCCTTCGCCCTTATGCGCTTTCTTTGGACCAGATTTTTTAGTGTAGTACCTACCAAAAATCGTTGACAAATGTTTCAAAATACCCGGACGCCTCTTTAGTTTGCTAATCCCACCGTACGTTATTACCTAGAAGTAGGTGCCTGACCAACTGCAATATAGGATCTCCGCTCATCTTCCTCACTCCGTGTTCCCACCCAAACTTTATCCTCCAAGCTTAAATAATGCAACCTTATTAATCAAAACTTAGACACGTTCATTTACACGTGATAATTAGTTGTCGTACCTTTGCCAGAAATAATTAAAAAAGTTACGATACGCAAACCCGTCGTGATTACGGGATTATGACGGGAAATTTTTTGGTGGTGCCAAGTTTAATTTGGAACAAGTTGAGATGGGATTAGAAGGAATTTTGGTGTCAAAATTGAGTTTTTGTTTCTTTTTTGTATTCACTGGTTTTTTGGGTAAACGGCCTGTCGTTGAATCGTGGGGGAGGACTTTTTGCGTTTCGTTTTGTGACAGTTCAGTGGCATATGAGGCGTTTCGGTTTCGTTCTTGTTTTTTGGATAGCGAAGTAAGTATCTACATAATTATGTAAGGTGGTTTTGGTTCACATCAATCTGAATTCTTGCTAGGACTCTTTAAGAAGATTAAGTGCACAGTTAGGTTATAATATAATATACATAGATATTTATTATGTCGTGACTAAACTTACAACTCATGAGAACTCCAGACCTTACACATGGCCTAAACAACAGTTTCTCACAAACAATAAAACGCAAACTATTACCAGACAAATCTATGGAACCAACAGTTTATCCATCCAAGAAATCATAGACAAAACAAAAGAGTATAGACCAGACAGTTTTCCCGTCTGGCCATAAAGCTGTTCGAAGTTTAAACTTAGCTAAGAGTTGTTCCAACGACAACAGGTGTGCGGGCCGCCTCATTAAACTTTGGACATTTTTATAGCTTCCTATAGTTTTAAAGCTGAGCTAACTAGAAGATATTTATAGCCTTTTCTGATTAAAGCACTTTGTTAGTGGTATTTATTGGTAGATTACGGTGATTTGTCTTTTGTTTTTGTTGGGAGAAAACGTCGATGGAGGAAGAATTTTGTGGGAAAGACTTTTCAGTCATTATTTTTATATGAAAATTTACTGTGTATAACGCAGTTTTTTCAGAGGAAAATAATTGACTTATAAGTCTTATAAGTAATGCAGTGATATCAACCCTGTTTGTACTTAATAGTCGCAGATACGATGAAAGGTAAACTTAAACAAATATATCGAAGTAAATGTACCCTTTCCCCGTAAATATAACAGTGTCTTTTACACCCTTTGACATAATCGGGAACAGCAGCTACGTATAACATAGTGAGTCCCCCAATAGGGTGCGGCCACAAATCATGGGTTTATAAAATCTACGCGGCGCGGCGGCGGCGAGCCACCAGCGGGCACGCGGGTAAGGCTATGTTTATACTGGAGAAAAATATTTAGCAAACAATATCATTTAATTTATATTTGTTACTTAAAAGTGTAGCTACTTAATTAAATTAAAGTTGACGTAAGTGTCATTGCGAAAACATAAAAAAGTGAAGGATAAGTGACGCTGAAAATGAAATATTTATTTGTACCTACTCTCTTTCATAGGTACCTATTAGTATAGTTTCCTCACTCTCGATTCGGATGGGGCAATTTTTTAGGAACATCGATCTAAGAAAAGATACTATGACTTTGGTAACAGCCAGTTGTGAGAAAAAAGTTTATTGAACAGAACCTCCGTGTGGGAAATTTTCTGTTTCTGCCTAGAATAATATAGGTAGCGTAGCTTTGGAGACACTTATCAACAACTTTAAGATCATGTAGAACATTTTACACAAACAAATACAAATAAATTGCTACTTAAAATAATGGTTTCTTTGGTTAAGTAAGTGTTATAACTGTATTTAAATAGATATTTAATTGTATCTATTTTATTTTTAAACTGGTTTTAAACAAAAAGTAATATCAGGATTGTTTATCTTTAGTTTATCCTCAGTGAAATACTTGCCAAATGACGTGTAGATGTGAACTCACCCTAAACATGATATTTGAATGGGGAGGGTGTATTATTGCATTCACTTAACACGTTCGCGTAAGCAACGTCTTACAACGTCGTATTGATATAAGTATGAAAAGGCCCAACGTCGTACGACGGCCTCTAGATTGTCATATTTATTTTGACGGACCATGTCAGACCCATGTGGTGGCGACAACGTTTATAGACGTCGGACGTGAAATAACGTTGCGCCACATAACACAGATTATAAGACTACGTATAACGGCGGGACGTCTTAAGACTTGGTTTAATTTTGTGTGCGAAAAAGGTGCGCCACAGTACCAACATTTAAAAATGAGATTGCTCACGCGAACGTGTTAATAAGATTACTTTGTGCAATGCTAGTGATATCGACCTGCAAATTATTAACAATTTTAATACTAAGCGATATTAATTACCTATAGCTTGTGTTTATTTTGATGTTCCACATTCATTGCTTTAATGGTTTGTATCGATTTTAAATGCTTAACTCTTCTCTCAATAAAAACTGTTCTAAAGCCTTGCATTTGTTTTTCTTAAGGGGGACAAACTTATGAATTGATAAATTTTCGTGAATGAATTGTTGGTTGTTGCCTACTCACTTAATTTTAACTATTTGGTACTAAGTAACTAAACTGAACTTAGGTAATTGTTCTCTTTCAGATACACATACGTAGTCTGGACTTTAATCGAACTCTATTCACATACCCCGTCACAAAAAAACCCGCGTATTCCACCACCAGCAGAGCACACAGTACACCTGTTGGCAATACTGGCGCCATAACTCCCGCGCACCGCCACGCAAAACTTAATGCAGATTTATGACAACTAAGGTTTTTTACAAGAGTTAAGGTGTGCTAGATGTGCTAAGTTGCTGTTATATATGGAGGTGTGGTGAGTAATTGCAGAAAACAAGCTAGGTACCAGCTGTCATATGTGAAGTGAGAAAGATAGACGTAAACTCTAAATATGGAAAATAAATTGCACTGTAGTCAAGTCACATAGAACGCTAGCCATTGGTGATGCAAAGATGTGCAACATTTGTTGTATGTACGAGGATGAGTAGTTGCGCAGAATTTTTTCTTCACACAGCAGTATATTTCCTCGCACATGTATGTTGGCAAAAAATAAATTTAGAAAGACTTCAATCAATTCTCTGGGAATCACTGCATATTAAAATGCAACTACACCCAAAAGTACCAACAAAGTGCGCTCAAAACCACTACCAGATCCAGTTCCCTAACTAAACTGATGGTGTCGTGTTCCCGCGTAATGGCTTACGAATGGCGACCATGCAGGCCACTGTTGCTTTTGTTTATAATACTGAACTTTTTGCTTTAATGTGCTTTATTTTATAGCACGTGGGGTTGATATTTGTGCAGGTATGAAATGTGGTTACTGGTTTTAAGTAAGTTTTAAATTGTTTGGATATTGGAACGACTGTCTTTTGTTTAACACGAAATTTTTAAACTAGAACATATACAACTGATTTAAATATGGACACTGTTTTAATCTAGCTATTACAACAAGCACAAAAAAGTTTTGAGCTGTATGTGTATGAGAAACTTACCTACTTCGTCTTCATACATGTTACTTGTAGAATTGTATTCATTCATGCATCCTATTTCAAAAAGTTTTCTTAAATAAGTGTGCAGCTGCAAAATGGACCTTATTTCAACTTCATAATCTGTCATTGTTTTTCGACAAGTGTTCTATTCCTTCCCCGTGTCTTCCTATGATAAGTATCAGATATGGACACCAGAAACTAGTACCTATCTATTATTGTCTAATGTCCATGACTTAGAATTTCGTTGCGGACTAATAAGTAATCAAATTGATAATTTTACAACTATAATTTCAGTAAGGAATTGGGTTAATGAATACAACACAAATATTTTTATGCTTCCCCTATATTGTGCACGACTATATATTTTTTCAATAATTGCTGTTAACATTCGCTTGCATATTAATTGAGTATCGTGAATGCACTCACGTGATAGTCATAAAACGATATATCTTTGCGAATGGATAGAAAATGCTACACGGAATGAACAGGCAAGAAAATATTTATTATATTGTATTAGGAAAGTGCAATATGTGGCAAATATAATTTCAAATTATAGGTAGTAATTCAATTATTACAAAAAATTAAATATTATTGGATAAAAAATCCTGTACACTGAAACATTATTTAACAAATAACACCCTAACGTAATAAGCTTTCTCTCATATAATAAAGATTGCTGTAAGAAAACCCAATTCTTGGATATGCTCGCCCTTGTACAATGTACATCATTTTCTCCAAAATGTCTATGTATGTGCGAGAAATAAAGGATAATAATAACAAGCTAATAAAATTTTCTAAGTAACAAAAAATATTTGATTTGCGTGGCTTTTAAAATAATACCATAACAACAGAAAACAAAATGGCGTCATTTAAAAAAACAAACCCGCGAATGGTATTTAATAAACCGCTGCCGACCTTTTAACGAAATAAAAGCAGGCAAATATAATGCATTCCCATTTGTAACGCTTAAGAAGCCAAGCCAAGCTACAATATTAACACCCAAGAGGTGTTTTCGCCTCGCTTTTAACCTTTTTCCCTCTGAAATGACTATGGAGTATTTTGCACTCTTGTTATTGGTGCGAGTTATAAGGCGATCGTGGACTAGTCTATTTAAAAAATTGATCCTTTGTTTTCAAAATATTGACATCATCAGCATTTTTAATGTCAGGAGGCCGTCTCTTCTGATACTGAATTAGAAGGTGAATTAACTATTCCAGACTTTAAAAATCCAGTTTCCTCCATATGTTATCCTGTGTTCTACATATAATATGCGTAGCTTTTATATACTTTTTGACGCATTTAAGCTAATGTTTGTTTTGTTTTCTCAGAAAAGAAAGGGCATGTTGATACGTCAAGTAATGTTGCTCCATAATATTATTTAGGACTTATATAATATCTTGGGTAAAGTTAAAGCAAAAATAATTCTGCTATTTATCAGCAAAAGCCGCTTCATCTTATGACTTACACTCCCCAGTTAATTTGGTAGGCGAATCGCCGTGTAAATCTAGTTATCCGGCCCCAGTGGTCCAGGTCGGTGTTTTTTATATTAATTAATGTATTTTAGTATTTCATTAACCCTTTTCCTTATTTGTTTGGGGTTTTAACAAAGCCTTCCTGTGGAACTTAAGAGTTTTCCTGGGAAGTCGGGGAAATGCGTAATGGATTGTTTTGGATGCGAACGTTAAGCAAATATTGTTATTCTTTGACTGAGTCTTCAAGTGTTAACTCTTATATTTTTATGTTTCAGGCGTGTTCCGAGAAAACTACTTCGCACACCTGGCAAAATAACTATGCAAAATGCGTAAATAGCCTGCCTCAAAAAATAGCCTGAAATATTTTTTCAAATCCAATCGGAGCGCAATCTTACACTCTTCAGCTTTATAATACATATTATGTTATGTAGATATGTTTTCAATTACATTCAGCATTTATCTAAAGAATCTATTACTTAGGTACAGGAATTCTCCAAACAAAATAGTACGTTAGCAAAAATGTCTTCGACCACACTGCCCCTCTATCTTACACCAAGTCATAAATATCTTATTTTAAACCAGATCTTTACGCGTGTGACATGATACTGACGTAACTTCCTACAAACCAGAGCATGACATACAAACTGTAACATGATGTCGATGTCGTGAGCTCAAGGTGAATCGTACGAATATAGGCTGCCGTGACTGGCCGGTGATTATATGCAAAATAATCGATAGCGGTTTAGGATACCGTAAAATGTAGAAGAATAAATACGCAAATAATGGTTTGTTGGACTAAAACTAGCGGATTTTGGTAATTCTTTTGTCACTAGCACGTACTATAAAACAAAGTCTGTCTGTCAGTTTGTAATAGATCGAGAACTACGGCACAGATTTTCATGCGGTTTTCACCAACACATCGAGCGTAATTGGAGCGGGCCACAAAATATGTAGTGAACTTATTCATTTTATTTCTAGCGGACCCGGATCTAAAAGTTAAGTAAAGCATAAATAGAGATCACAGCAAACTTGCAGAGTTAGCTGTACCAAACCCAGATGTAAATAATATTCCAATTTAATAAATTTACTTTGCGTTACTTAATTAAATAAACTTAATACATTTAGCAACCGCTTACCAGCAGCGGGCACCATTCCTCTCAATTAGTTGCTGTTAGCCACGTGGCGAAAGCAGGGGTACCGGGTATGTTTAATTAATTTCATTATTGCTTCATAATGGACCTGGTACTAAGACTTGGAGAACCCCTGTAATTGTGTGAGATGTCATAATTTTCTGCATATGGGGTTTAAAGGGGGAGTAGAACCCATAGATTGTAGCTCGCGTGGTGGATGTAATTATGAGTTTGAACTTTGACTTCCCTCTTGCTCTTTGGTCGCTAGAATTGTATGGCTTTCCTTGTAGAATTTTCTAGAATTACTCCATTTAGTCCTATATGCTGGATTTTTATGTTTTTTTCTATATTTAAAGAGATTTAGCTCTTTTTATGCCAAAATGATTGATTAAAGAAGAACGGTGACTTTAAAATTAAGGCAACTGATTTAGGGGTTCTGAGATTATTTTTTCCCAATTTTTTATTCTTAGTGGTCCTATAAATTCTCTACAGAACCAAAGACTGCCAGTATCCATTGTTTGTTGTAGAAATAGTTTTTACACGCGGCAGTTTCATGTCGGAAGCCAATTTCATATGGAAAGTGTGTGATCCGGTATCGCAGCACAGTTTCTCACAGTACAATATGCGTGTGCTTTCTACCTCGTATTGTCTAGATCATTGGCTATGGCCATTTGCATAGATTAATATCAGATAATGGTGGTAATAAGAGCTAAATACAACATCCTAACTGGATTGTTTGGGAGACTACATGCAAAGACGTTATTGGATTGTGATTGGGTCTAACTTAATCAGTACCATTTACTTTCAGTATTCCCTGAGTAAGAGCCGACATATAATTATTACCAGTCATTGAAGATACAACATAACTTTTTGTCCAGAATGTCAATTTGAGGTAGCTCTCAAGAAGCTAGCAACGCTTCAATCCAATATTGCAACAATCGCAATCGCGATAGCAACCACGCAAGGAAATATACGCAAATAAACAATAAACGTTTAAATTTATATATGCTCTCAGTATCTCAGAGTAGGTAGATGTTAAAATACTCTCACGTCGTGATAGCAAATTAGCTAAATAGTAATAGCTATTTTCGAACTTAACCGACTCATAGTTGTGCCGTGTGCTACCAAACGATATAACATCATCGATTAATCAGAATCGAAACAAAAGATCGATCACAAAGCACTCGAGTCCAAAGTCCATAAGTACGTCTACGTGGTCATAAGTACTAAATAGTTATTGTTTTAAACAATGAGTAATGACCCTGCCCTATGCCTATATCTTTAGTAAGTGATATGAATGACGATATGTGATCTAATAGGACCATCCTTAAAAGGAGTGGGTATTGTTTAAATAATAGTAACTAAGTAGGTCTTATTAATAAGGTCAGTGAACATATTTGGACACTAAAAGAGACTACCGGCAAGATGAGGACTGAATCTTATGGACTGATGGTACATGTAAAGAGTGATAGTCGAGACTAAATCGATATGAAATTCGCTAACAACGATGATAAACTAATTTCTTTCGCAGGCAAACCTAACAAAGAAGAAGCTACTATAGGTTTGATTTCATTGGAATTTCTGTGCTCTAGTTAAATGTTAATGATAGATACGTGAGACAGCAACCTATACCCAGCTTTTTAAAACTTAAATCTAGTACAGCGATTTTTTGCCGTTGTATTTTTCCCCATTCTTTGTGTGAATGTTGAAAATATCTTTTACCTTAACTATTCCAATAATACATCCAAAAAATTCTAGCCGTTAATAACTTGTAGGTAAGGCTATTGAACTCACCCTGTATAGCACCAGCCCAGCATAACCAGAACAGCGCCCATTTAGCTGTCCTAAACCTCTGCAGCCACGAGGGTCGGAACATGCCCCAGCCACACTTGAGGGAGTGCTCCTCATCTTGACCTGAACTCTTCGGGGAGGTCGCTTCTGCTTCTGTTGACGCCTGAGGAGAAGATGCAATGATTATTTAGGAAGAAGTGAAAAATCTGAAGAACGGCAAAGTTTTAAGCAAAAGCAAGGTTTTGAGTTTTGAATCATATCAAATCGTTTATTGGTGAGTCACAAGTTACATATTATATACAAAATATGTTTGATTCATGATGGTCAAATCTATTTAATTAAAACCGAACAACTACTAGTTATTTTATGTAAATTCACATGTTTCACTCTTAATATTAAATCTGCAGCATAATTGTCAAGAGTCATATGTTTCTATTATCTTATCACAATAGGTATACTTAATAAATATGTCTAGGTACCGAAATGAACAACAATTACCCACTTACGAGACGGAAGGGCACCAGATAAATAAATATTAATACAAACATCAAACTAAATATTTAAGAGCCTAATCGACACAAGATTTGAACAATGCGTGGGCATTTGACTCCTTACAAGATTTATGTAATTGAATCTAATAAGACAGATTTATGAGCCCCATAAAAATAATTGTATGAGAATCAAGAAGAAGACTTAATGAATGGATTAGTATTTCCTTTAAAGACAAATAGAAGATAAGCTTACTACTAACTTACAATCAATTTATTTAAATTGATTTATTGAGAAACCCTTAACAGTAGGAAAATTATCAAAAGGTATAAACTACAAATATGGCAAATTAAGTTTTTAAAACCATGGAAGATTAGTATGATTTCAAATAGAATATTCAAAGGTCACAAAAGACGTTTATGAACTTTCTGAGCACAATAAAAAACAAAGCCTTATAATACACTGTATAGAAATGAAAGTGCTAATTACGTCGGTCATAATTTCCAGGGAACCATAGAGTTTGCAGTTAAAATAAACTGGGGCAATGCATCGTGTCTAACCTGAGCCGATTGTCATGAACCTCTGACCTGGTTGCCGTGGTGTCATGCAATTTTATAAAAACTAACATTATATGTTGTTTGCAAGGCTTTTAAGTATGCTTGATATAATTTTCAACATGTAGGCCGTAAATAGACATGGCTACCTTATTTTTGTAATGCCATGAATTTTATAATTGTGTCACTTTTTAACAGAACTTTGGTGAACCCATTTTTGGCAGGTTCTATGCTTGTCTGGACAGTAGTTCACGTCTTCGTTGCTAGTTAGAATATTTCTTTATTGAGGCTGACTAATTTATAATTTCAACTTTTACAAAAATAGTTATCGGAGGAGACTCATTATGAACCTTATCTTCAATAAAGTGGAGACACCTACTTCACATAGGTTTATATCTGCCCACGAAACCAAAGACACAAGTGTTAAAATAAAAACATCTAAAATAACAAAGACAAAACGGGACGCGGTGGGCGTTTCCGACTTATAAAACTGTGTGCTTGAATCACCTCCTCTGGTATGACAAAGTAATTTTAATAAATTAGATAATTTTGCTCAAGTTTTGCAAGTGTTGCAAGGCGATGACTGTAGCTGTGGATAATTTAAGCTGATCGAATAAATTGTATGCTAATCGATTCGTCAGATCAATTAGCTGTTAAAACTACCGAGTACCAGGAACCCTTTTGGGGTCAAAATTTTACCCAAAAAATTAACTGGAGCTTTCGTTTTTTAATCTGGAAACGTGACTGGTAAAACGTGAGAACATTCAAATGATCGCGAAGTATGAAAACGACATAAAACAAAACATAGCATAGAAAACAAAAGAAGAATTACGTACGCGTTAATTCCGCAGATGCAGAACCTTCAAACACTAAAAGACCATCCAGCAAAGGGCATACAATATCAAATCAATTCCAAAGAATCTATTTTAGTGCATACAAAATCTCATCTCCCTATTAAGAGGTCACGTGTTTGCCATGAATGGGTCTAAACGGGCCATACACGCCACACAATGGGCTCGTAGACCAACAATACGGCACAACGGCCTGTATCCTGTGCTTTGTGCTCAAGTGCTTAATACTTCGTCATCAGCGTGCTCTTGGTGATGGGGAATCAGCTCAAATTGAGGAACGTTAATGCGGAAGTTTGGGAGTATAATATGCTTAGTTGCTAAGGGCTTGGTCAGGTCAAGAAGTAGCTTTCGTTCCGGGGCTGCGGGATTGTTCGAAAGAGTTGCCGCGGCTTTGGCACGCGGTTTCAGTTGAACTTGGTGTATTTTAGGAGTCGCTTTATGTCGTGTATGTGGCATGGATCATAACCAGCGAAGAATTCTAATGACTGAGTAGCAGTATTATTTGAGAGTAGAGTATGTAAATACAAGTGTCGGACAAAGGACTGACTGACTGACTTCTATATATAGGTCTCGATTTTCAAAAACAAGAGCTCCTTAGATAGCGTGATTGAAGAAATCCTATACAATGCAAAGAGCCTCAATTATTAAGGTATAAAAATCGCCTGATCACTTGTCAAGTTGACAGCCAAATTACACTATACGGCTTTCAAGGCTGGGTCATTACCATCAGATTTAAGGTGTAAAGTTCGAAGCACCCGGTTACTTTATTTTGGTAAATAGAAGCAATTTTTTGTTTGAGGTGAAGGGTTTTGATTTACAAAAAGATTATAATATAAATACTTCTCCGCGGTTTCACTCACGTCCCGGTGGAAATTCTTCCCGTAGCCGGACAAAATATAGCCTATGTCACTGGGGAATAGTGTAGCTTCCTAACAGTGGAATATTTTTTCAAATAAATTCGGTAGTGTAGAAACCTTCAAGGTGCAAACAAAAAAATATACCTCTTTATTTTATTAGTAGAGAAGGACAAAAAGGAAGAATAGTCTGTTCATTTTGTTGTGTCATTAATTCTTCCTAGTTCCTGGCTGCTGCTTTTATCAAAGGGTGATTAAAATATAAATAAATTGCTTTTCCTCAATTGTGTTTTATGTACTGTAGCATAATTTTATGTGCGTGTCTAATTGTTCACTAAAACTTTTCAATAAAAATGTATAATTACTTATTCATTTGGAGTCACAGTTCATTCACCTCTAATTACAATAAAGAAAGAACATTATCCGTAGTCAATTAGTGAAGTGGGTGGACAAAAATTATATCTATTAATATCTGACCTAAAAATAGGACCCACGTGGATCACGTAGGATGGAACTCGTGAAAAATAATATTCAGTTAGGGATCATTAAATGGCTACAAGTATCTTTCTTAGTGTAGGAGTATAATATTATATTAAGTTTGATGAGGAAAAACATTAAATGATCAAAAATACTTAAGCCTATAAAAATATTTTGTCTACTGATGAACGATAAAAATTGGTAACCAGGCAATAGTCTTTAATGGTTCCTATGTCTGCGTTAATCCGCGACAATTTAGTTTTTCAATGGTTACTATCATCATCTCATCTGCCTAGCCTTTTCCCAACTAAGTTGGGGTCGGCTTCCAGTCTAACCGGATGCAGCTGAGTACCAGGGTTTTACAAGGAGCGACTGCCTATCTGACCTCCTCAACCCAGTTACCTGGGCAACCCGATACCCCTTGGTAAGACTGGTTGTCAGACTTTCTGGCTTCTGACTACCCGTAACGACTACCAAAGATGTTTAAATGGCAGCCGGGACCTACAGTTTATCGTGCCATCCGAAACACGGAAGAACTCATTATGACAAGATGGTCACCCATCCACGGACCGACCGCGCCAAGCGTTGCTTAACCTTATGATCGATCGATCCGCGCGGCTTTGACTTAGCCACGAGCTCTTCAAATGGTTACTTGTGATGGTCTATTTTTCAATGGTTACTATGCCCAGATTAATTCGTTCTAATGTAGTTGTTAGCTTTATTAGCCAAATAGTGTCATCCACATACAAATTGTACAAACAAAAAATAAAAATTAGTTAATTACGCAATTTTAATCTTTTCTAATTTGCGTTAGATCAGCAAATACAATAACGGTATAATCAGATAAAAGTATAAAACCATGAATATCATAAATGTTGAGTAAATAGGAAATGGCATGTTATTTATCTTAGTTAAGTTAAACTCAAGGTTGAGGGCAAAGGTTTGCACGCAACTGTTAACGTGCGTGCGAACTGTTGTGAATTTAGAGTTGGTTACCAATTTCTTTCACTTGAGCGTAGGTACATTGACTTTAAAACATTTCAAAATGGTTTTTCTTTTACACTTTTTATTATCGATAATTATTTTGAACTTTATAACGTAGATAGTGTCCATTGAGTTTTTGAAAACAATATATTTAACGATTTTCAGTAGGTACTAATTTTGTTACATTTTTAAACGATTTTATCAAATATTTCTGAGTCCAGAAATATTTTTTGATTTAAATTATTTAAATAATTTTCAGAGAGTATTTTTTTTACTTCCCTCCTAAAAAAAATATTTTAATAAAAAAACAAAACAAATTACCATTTCAACATCAACCACGAACTTCAAATTCCACTCGAATTTCAAAATTCAAACTTGAAAAACTCAAACCATTCCGCGTTTGAACTTAGATCGCGAACGCGTTCGTAAAAGTTCGGGAGCCGTACGACGCGCGATCACTATGGGCGGGCGGTACGACCCCACGCCGGGTACTGAGGGCTAACGGAGCACACCACTGGTTATAAACAGGGAGTATAGTACATGCTAGGTTTGGAGATACGTGAAGGATTTATTCTGTAGGTGAAGTGATGTTGTCTAGTTTTGGGGGTTGAAGTTGGACTTCTAGGGGCGGGAGTTCCTTGTTTTTCAGGACATCATTTTTTTTGGTGCAGCATCAGATGACTTGTAACCATGTAAGAATGTGTGTTAGACTCTATTAAAATTCAGTAACGTCAAATACATATGTCTAAATTCTCTCCCAAATATTACAGTGGCTAACTTTATTGAGTACAGTCTAGTCTAGAAAGGAGATGGCCAAATTTTCATAGAAAAAAAACCCAGAATCGACAGCAACGAAATGGGTACCAATGGGTTCATTATTATTGACCTTCGATGGTGCCAAAAAATCCAGCCTGAAATCCATGGGGTATAGGAGCTATATCATATTTTCACAAAAATAAGTTATGTTGAATTTATGTTGATTTATAAGATTATTGACATCAAGGCATATAAAAAACAAGGTACACTAACATTATACAAGCCAATGGTAATATCCCCATAGTTACAGAGTTTGCCTGGAGATTAAAAGGTCTTGTATTTAACCACTCCAGATACGATTAAGCACCGACCTTACCTACTTGGAGAGGTTTCGCAGTTACATGCAACCTTCACAACTGGCTATGAAATGTTTTTGGAGAAATTGTCTTTGAAAATCGCGCCATGTGACATTGTCAAATATAACAAATGACTTAGCAATGCAAAACGGTCCAATCACGAGTCTGCATTCAACTTCTAACGAACATCAAATAGTAAAAGTAAACTTTTTTGTGAACTAAAATCTTGATCGAAAAAGCTTTATAAAAAGAGAACCCCATGGTTTTTAGATGATTTGAAATACTTTTTTAAATCCACAAATTATACTGAATCCAACCATACATACGAAGTTTCTGTCGACTCTGGTTTTTTTTTTGGCCATCTCCTTTGAGTATAAATAGCTTTTTTTTGCTAAAGTTATGCCAATCATCGATACATATACCTACTGAAAAACCTAACGTTACCTTCATAAGGTATAACCTAATTCTATTATTAACGGCAAAGCTTTCTCCTTTAATATCGAACGGAAGCATAGACTCTAACGAATTAATTTAGCCTCCTTGAGTTCCGGAGAGCACTCTAGTTTTTAATCTGTACTCCGCCGTATTACTGCGCACGTGCGAACTTGACGTGACTTTAATTTGAATTTGGAACATAATGAAATTCGCGCCATATTTATGGCTTTAGGAGGGAAATTGAGAATGGCTATGGTACTTACTTCTCTACACGTTTAGAGTACTTTGTGAATTTTAATATTTTTTGAGGAAAGTCGAAGTGAAAAGCTTGTAAGAAGAGAACGTGTGAGGTTTTGAGAGACTTTTAGTAGCGCATTTACCTCAGAACATATCGGGTGTGTCGTTCATAATCACATTAAATGAAATGCGTTAATATACTGTGCTAATATATGTCCATTAACACAAAGAAAAAATAAAAATACGTAAAAATAAAAAAAATGAATTTTTCAAACAAAGTAAATAGAATAAAAATGTGCGAAAATTAGAACACCATATAAAAGTCAGTCATTACAAACAACTGTAATTCTCCCTTGAAAACTGACAGCTGTCAACTGATCAAAACATTCGATACTCCTAACTTTATCTCTGCTTTACACATGGTGTTGTAAATTATAAAAACGAAAAATGACTCCTGTGGCTAAACCACTGAATGGATTAGCTTATTTTTTTTACAATTCGCCATAGAATATCATAAAGTATATGCGATAGAATTTAATGTGATTGTGAACGACACACCCGATATATGTAGACGACAAATTAATGACACAAAGAAATGCATAAATAGGTATTATAAAAAAATGTGCACCTCAAAATTGAGCGGGACTACCTACACTACGTTTGTCCAAACATATCATCAAAACTCCTAAACTCCCCGTAAAGGAGGTCCAAAAAGAGGCTATTCTTCTAGTGTTACCTGTGGTGTCGCCCGAGGGTCGTCTTCCCGCCTGCCAGTGCGCAGGTCTATCGTGTGGAAGCCATCGTCGGCGCCCTCGAACGCCTTGTTCACGCACCCCCCCGCCTCCGACGACATCGTAGGCTGAGGACAAAGATATGGGACATAAGTTATCTAATTATGTAATCTGCCTTAATACCTATGCTGTTCCGTTACGTATTTTCCTTTTTCAAGGTTACAATACTAGAAGAGTTTGATGAGGAGACAGCGAGAGTAAGGATGACATTGAGGGTTGTAGTAAACCTAAGACTCTTATACACATAATTCTTTTATTATTTTCAGGTAAGCCTTATGGTACCCCGAGCACATTGCACGGTTCCAATAGTGCTAGCAGGTCTAGCTTTCATGAATGGTAGATAAAATGAAACACCACAATAATCATTTATTATTTTGATAACATAATTGGCTACGTCACCTTACGTTCTATAAGTACACTTTATGTATGCTAAGTCTATCCATCCGCCTACCTCAACATTTATTAAAAAGCTTTATTTCGAAAGCATTCTCTTAAAAAAAACATAAAACTCTAATTTGTAATCACAACATCGCGTGCCCATACGTCAACAATGGTTAAACATCAGCTTACAATGAATGAGGACGTCCATAAAAAGTGTCATTTGAAAACTATATCCACAGCGACAATGCAACAATAGCCGGGCCATGGGAATCGACACATTCCATGATAAGCGTACGTCGAAATGAATATAAGGGCTGAACAATACTGGACATGAAGTACGCATTCACAAATTAAAGATGGGTACTTCCTTATAATAATTTACATTGGATGATTGGAGAATATTCATGACTGTCTTCATCTCATCGTTTTCAAATTATAACCTTAGGTCAGAGACCTCTCACCTATATCGATACTACATAATCAGAAGAAAAATCGATACTGTAAGCATATAGTTGCTTACAGTATCGATTTTTTATCGATACTGCTAAACAAGCACTGAAGATTATCACCATCTAATGAAAATTATAGCTTAAAACACTAATTTATCAAGAATCAAAATGAATCCCAAAATACCTCAAATTGTGTCCGCAACATCCATTTTAGATTCCATCAAGATTATTCTTGAATATGGCCAATTGTAAGATAAATATACAACGACACATTACTCTAGCGAACAGTTAAATTATAACTCTAATTTAATTAAAGTTAAATCCAATTTATAACGGTATTAAAACATAGTCATGATGATTCTCGATTATAAACCTAGAAACACAAATGAGCTCTCGCCTCAATGATCAAACATTTGCTATGATAATAGCGACGACACACTTTCTGATATCTGCGGAACGGTATACCGGATCATATGTACTAATGATCATTTAAATTGATATTTTCGACATTTATTTATTTATTTATTTATTTAAGAAAGGAACACCAACAGCTCATGTGTACAAATTAACAAAATAAGAGGTTTTAAGTAGTAAAGGGCTTACACAGTCGCCAATTACAGGTGAACCAACATTCACGAACATATGTGGTAACTTAAACTAGATAAATCTACTTAAACAAACAAACTATAAATACAACAGAATCAAACTTAAAATATACAAAAATAAAACAGAATCAATCTTAAATATGAGAAAAAAAACTAATAAACATGGCAAAAAAAAATATGAGATCAACATTTTTTACTTAATCTTAAAAACTAGCAAAATTACAGACAAAGTGGTTAAATGGTACATATGTATAACACAGTGCAGATACAATTAATCTTTTGGGGTTTTATGATTTATAATCTGGGCTTTAAAGATTGTCATAGAGTTCTGGTATACGTCAACATCCGGGTTTGATTTTGCATAGCTATTCATCACTTTACTGAGCCTATTGAGAGGTGAATTTTCTCCTAAATTTGTGTTGGAAGTTTTAGTGTGGAATAAATTGGTAATGGGATATCTGGGTATTCTATAGGGGACTTTTAATCCTATTCGTTCAATTAACTTTATGCAATCTAATTTCATCATCCTCCGAGCCTTTTCCCAATCATGTTGGGGTCGGCTTCCAGTCTAACCGGATTCAGCTGAGTACCAGTGCTTTACAAGAAGCGACTGCCTATCTGACCTCCTCAACCCAGTTACCCGGGCAACCCGATACCCTTTGGTTAGACTGGTGTCAGACTTACTGGCTTCTGACTACCCGTAACGACTGCCAAGGATGTTCAATGACAGCCGGGACCTACAGTTTAACGTGCCATCCGAAACACAGCCAATGGTGTCTAAGATATACTTAGAAAGTACATACAAACTTAGAAAAGTTGCATTGGTACTTGCCTGACCTGGGATCGAACCCGCGCCCTCATACTTGAGAGGTTGGTCCTTTACCCACTAGGCCACCACGACTTTATGCAATCTAATTTATTGTTGATTAATTTGTAGAAAAACATAAGATCCTGTACTAGTCGACGGTCGCGCAGTGTGATCATTTTGTAGTGACGTATTCGTTGTTCGTATGGACACCGTGGAGATACATCACCGAAGGTATACGCCAGGTGTTTTGTGAAGGCCCTTTGAATACTCTCTAGTCTTTGCGAGTGTACTGCGTAGTGCGGATTCCACACTACGCTGGCAAATTCAAGTTGGCTGCGGACTAAGGCGTTATACAACACAATTTTCGTTCTTACTAGCTTGAATCCTTTAGTGCTTCTTTTAAGACATGTAACAAAAATAGTAAATGAATGAACACCACTTTCAGAAATACCATGTCATCGTTTTTTAGGGTTCCGTAGCCAAAATGGCAAAAACGGAACCCTTATAGTTTCGTCATGTCCGTCTGTCCGTCTGTCCGTCTGTCACAGCCGATTTACTCGGAAACTATAAGTACTACAGTGATGAAATTTGATGGGAATATGTGTTGTATGAACCGCTACAAAAATATGACACTAAATAGTAAAAAAAAGAATTGGGGGTGGGGCCCCCCATACATGTAACTGAGGGATGAAATTTTTTTTTTCGATGTACATACCCGTGTGGGGTATCAATGGAAAGGTCTTTTAAAATGATATAAAGTTTTCTAAAAAACATTTTTCTTAAAGTGAACGGTTTTTGAGATATCAGCTCTCAAAGTCGTAAAAAGTATGTCCCCCCCCCCTCTATTTTTATAACTACGGGGTATAAAATTCTAAAAAAAATAGAGGTGATGCATGCTAATTAACTCTTTCAACGATTTTTGGTTTGATCAAAGTATCTCTTATAGTTTTTGAGATAGGTTGATTTAACTGTAATTTACGGAACCCTTCGTGCACGAGTCCGACTCGCACTTGGCCGGTTTTTTTTAATAATACTGAGCGGTTTAAAGCTAAAAATAAATACCGAGGTCGTTATACCAAGACCTCTCTCGGAGAAGAAGTTGGCATTTTTTCTAGAGGTAGAAAAAAGTAGCCAATAAAGACACGACCGGGGCAAAGGTAATTTCAATTTGTAGAAAATATTTTTCCTCTAAAGTCCATTAATATATCAATCATACTTGATTACCTGATCTTCTCAAATCCTCCCTAAAAACCAACCAACGCAATGGCAACCCTACCACATGGGAGTGGGTGCGCACGCGCCGCACACCTTTCTACGCGTGACGTCACAACGTGCCGTGTCACTGCGCAAGCACAGCGCACCTGTTGCTCTGTTACCTGCGTTATGTAAGGCAAACAATTGACAGCTCACTTTAGAACCGATCTATAGGGTCTGTGGTAGCGAATTTGCTCGTGTAAAAAATTGGTTATAATAGGCAATTTTTGGTAAGGTTTGTGTTTGGTTGTTTATACTATAATAAATAATGTTTGTTTGGTTGTAATGGATAAACTCAAAAACTACTGGACCGATTTTAAATATTCTTTCACCATCAGAAAGCTATATTATCTGCGAGTAACATAGGCTATATTTTATCCCGGTGCGGGCAGTAGCTCCCACGGGACGCGAGTGAAACCGCGGGAAAACGGCTAGTTTATGATATGGTAGGAAATTTCTAAATGGTAAATACTTTAAGATAAAGAGATCTTTGAAATACTGAACTGGACTGTACCCAGTAGCCACCCTACCCCACATGGGAGTGGGTGCGCACGCGCCGCGCACTTTTCTACGCGAACAACGCACCTGTTGCTCTGTTACCTGTGTTATGTAAGGCAAACAATTGACGACTCACTTTAGAGTCGACCTATAGGGGCTGTTATAGCGGATCTTTACAAATTGCTGGTGTAAAACATTGGGTGTAATAGGCAACGTTTTGGTTGTTTATGATACGGAAGGAAAGTTCGAAATAGTACTTTAAGGTTTCATAGGGAAGAGCTTTGAAAATGCACTGGACCAAGTCACCTGTCACTACTTTCTTATTTGCAGTCGTCTGTTGTTTTTGCTCAGAATATTTTATCTCGGCAGTTTCTTTTATTAATCCCATTGATTACAAAATTAACCATATTCCGTAGTCTTGTGTGACATGAAGCTTCACCAGCCAGGCTGTGTAAACTCATCCTACAAATAGCGCTAGTCAATCAAATAGCATTCAACCCAAATAGCAGTCACAATTATTCTAACTCTAACAAATCTCAATACAGGAAACCGAACCCAAATACTGCACAAGGCCAGTTGATTCTCCAACTCGTGTGTCATCAACCATAACGGTGTCACTGCAAACTAAATCTGTCGATACTTTGCTATCTTTCCAAGCAGCCACTCTGGCTTGACCTGAAATGATGCGAGAACAAAATGACTAGCGGAGATATCATAACGCAATGTCTCTTAAGAAAGTAGCTCGCCAAAATGCGGGTGTTCGGGGGACGAGGAACGTCACTGGCTCCGCCTTCATACGCCTTCTTTAGAACCCGCTCACTTTTTTGCAAAATAAAATCACCAATCAATCAAGACCAATCTTTGACAGATTGGTTGAGATTTGACAAGGAATCCGAACGCCTCATTATTTCCAGTAACTAATTATGCTTCCAGTCCGTAACATGACCTACAAGAAGGCCTATCTACCCTATGCTATCTCTGCTCATCTTTCCTTCCTCAGTGGTGTCAGTACAAACAAGTCAAATCTTTCGATACTCTGTTATCTTTCCCCGCAGCCGGTCTGGCTTGACCTGAAATGATGCGTGGCATCGATTCTCTCCACTCAGCTAAACATCATTGTATTTATCGATGGCTTCACGCTTTCTCGTTGGGATCAACACTCATATCGATTGCTTTAAAGTGTTCGGTTAAGGCACCGGAAAAATTGTTTTCGTGTACCAAGATTCTTGCTTTTGAGATTTTGCGAAAAGGAAATAAAGAAAGAAGTTAGCAAAAATGTTTATTGAGGTGGTTTGGAAAAACAATAATTTTGAATTCCTAACTTTTTGAATTGCATAGATCTATAGCAAAAATAATAGGACGCTTCAAAGTGGCATGCGTAATGGCAAGAATAAAACAGTTTTGCAATTTAAATAAATAACTAGGTAAAGTCATCAACTAAAGTCTTCAAAGATGACACAATTCGCTATATACAGAAATAATATTTTAAAATAAACAAAATTATTCATAGGACACACATTTTTACATAAATTAGCAATATAATACATACATTATGAACCACGTAAGGCGGGGTACACAAGATGAGGTTCACTGGCGTGTTTTACATGCCTCTGTGTGATCTATGCATATTCATGTGAACTCGACTTGGAAAAAAATAACTTTATAATTAGTATGTTGTTTTTATTTTGAAGCTACCTGCCTAACCTCAAACCTGTATGAGAAAAGGCTTTAATATCTCATTTTTACTGTTGGGCGCCAAGAGAGATTTTATCCAATGTTTTTTTTTTTTTACTTTATCCCGTGGATGAAAAGTAGCCTCAATTCTTTCTGGTACATAAGCTATATTGAAGCTAACTTTCATCAAAATCTACAAAACTCCCCGATGTCTGTTGTTCCTAGTCAACAAGCATGATATGAAATAATTATAAAGAACAATAAATAGACATTACATAATTTCAACATCTTATGTTTAATACTGTCTACTTTAATTAAACATAGGAACTCATTACGCACAATCGCATACTTTGTAAATAGTTGTATTAGGTGTAATTTACAATTTAATAATACTAGCCTTGGTATTTTATCGTAGTACCCTGGGAAAAGCCGACAACTTTAATTTTATAGCTGTATTTTGTTCCAAATAAAAACATTCTTTCCCACATCAAAGTACATAGGTACTTAAAATCACCATCATCTGCTGCGTTACACCAAATTTATTTGGAGTCAGCGAAGCATTATGTCCAAAACTTTTTCAAAACTGCAGTTTATTGTATAACCTTCATCTATGAAATTGGAACTAAGTCTTAGGCCATTGCAATCACCTTGATACCACTTGGAGTGATGCCCATTTCCTATAAAACAGCATACGCAACAACACATGCTCTCAATCCCATTAAAATACGGAGAAATTACAATAGTTTCCATTTAAATTAACGTTATCAATACTAGATGTGTATTCGGCACGGTTACTGATAACGTAATGCAATCATAATGTTCTAGTTATTATAAACTGTGTAACCACTTCAATGATAACACTAAAATGCCTTTGCAGTGAAGCTTTAATAGGTCTCTTTTAACCTTCCTTGTTCCCAAGTCATTTGGGATCGATGCAATATTTTTCTTCCATTTTTCTCTGTCAGACTTCATACCAACATCCACTCCTTTCTTATTCATGCACTCTTTCAGGTAATCAATCCATCTTTTCTTCGATTTACTTCTTCTTCTCCATCCTACTACATTGATACTACTCATTACACACAACATCTAATTTGTCGTAGTAAAAGATATCAGAAGTTAGGTGGACCGATAATAATGTTTCTATGATTGACTGAAATCAAAAACTTTAAATAAGGTACGCCTAGTTCAGGAAAATTCAATTATTTTCCCCAAATTCGAATTAAGCAGGTAATGCGAGCCTATTTTTCAATTAAACTTCACCTATACTAATCAGTTTAATAGATCATCATTAAGAATCTTCCGCATTGCCTTGCGCAAGAGTTTCGTGCTACCATCCGCTTGCAAGATGGCGGACGTGAGGATTTTAATAACATCTATAACTGGTACAGAATATTTAATTAGTGTTTACATTTACGTAAAACTTCTCCTTTCCGTTTTCTCTGTCTGTCTGTTTGTTATTCTGGGCGCGTTCTTCATTAATGTTGTGTTCAAGTGTCATACAAATTATGGTTTAGAAAACTGGAGTTCTGGTATGAATGAAGATGTTCTGTCCACTGCCTACCGAGACTATGTAATAAAACTGATAGGCAATTACTACTTTTACTTTCTTCTGAGTCAGGAGAAGACTGATATGGATTGAATGATAGACAATATAGCTACGACTGGTAAAAGGTTACGTATGTGAAGACATCAGATAGAAAAACAAGAAAGAAGCAGACATGCGTAGACTATAATGATGGGGACATGATCAATTTCATCTGCGTAAATAAGGTGTTATTTGAAATCGTGTGTGAAATTGGCCATGAATTAAAACTGTAATCTGCAACATCAGAATTTTTCCATCGAATTAGTTACAACCGTTGTTACCCAATCGAGTAAGTACCTAGACCTACCTAGATCGAGTAAGTGCAATTTTTATGTTAAGATTAATATTTGTTTATATTTCTCTTTCTACTTCGCTGTACTGGAAACTTAAATATTAGAAGCGGAATATATTCTTGCAACAAAACGAATATTTGCAACAGTATTACCAAAGATGCAGACAGTTGAAAACAACACAGTTCTGTAGCAATATTTTGCAACGTGACTATGCGTAGTTTACATAATAACTGTAGATAAATAAATAAAGATTAGAATTTATATTAAAGTCATAATTACATCGTGGATTACTATAGTTTATTTTCTAGATCACGTTTTGAATAACGTCGTGACAAACGTCTTGGAGATGGGTTTAGAAATTGTCGTGAGACGGACAAACCGTTTTAAAGGCAATAAGGAAGGTGAAATTAATAGGTATATACACGTAGTTTCCCAAAACATGCCTCCTATCCTTTAAGAGGCACTATTCTATTTACCCAAAAAAATGGCGAATTTTTACGCATTGGCAATTATTTTACAGCTCTTGCTGTTTCGTCCCATTTTCAATGTACATATGGGTCTTTTGTGGACTGCCATTAAAATATTTATTAACTAAAGTATGTCTGTAAAGTATGTACTTCACTATGCACATAGGTAAGTACCAGTTATTAAAGTCTGCAAATTGATGCAGGATTCGACGACACCTTAACAACAATTCGAAAGGCATATCAAGGTTGTAACTGCATCCACGTCACGACTGAAGACAAATATGGTCAATATTATGTATGTTGCATTCTCCTGCAATTATGTAAACACATAGTTATGTCACTTCGTATAAATCTTGTAGGAAAATGACCAAAGACCTTTGAAGCACTTACAGGCAATTGTCTGTTCATTTTTATTCCCACGGAAAAGTTTATTGTAAGAGTCAAAGTTTACTGTCATGTTGACGAGCTGTTTTTCTCCGATACAAAATAATGTTAATCCGATTACCAAGGAAACAGACTTCAGACACATTATTTTCATATGAGACTGCTGACAGCTCGTAAAAAAATTACCTGCTTATCGATATTTTTAACCTACTTCCAAAAGAGGTGGAGCTTCCCAATTCCAAAACGTTGTTACAAGAACCTATGTTTTTTTTTCTGTGATAAACTTCTGCCTTACCATTCAAGTTATTCAAGTGAATCAAGCGCGATATTAAGATAAAGAGTGAAAGTAACTGTTCATCAATACCATGACATAGTAAAACACAGGTTTTATTAATCACAGGCTTTTAGGTGAACAACTATAAGCATTACAGTTAAAATGCAAAAACCGGTTAACCAGCCTTGTCCTACAAGTTTGTGCAAACAACCGAAACATCGTAAAATGATCTAAGTATAGCTGGGGCTTCAAAGAGTCATTCTTCTTAGGCCACTGCATGTAAACAGGGTGAAGATGATCAAGCCTTCGAAACTTTGGCTTTCGGAGCTTTTTACGAAGATACAGATAACTCCAAAGATGTTGAACAGTGTGCAAAACGTGGTGATTTCAGTTGTATGGGTTTCACAGCTGTTTGCTAAGAGCCGGTAACTAGTAGAGCAAGGTAAATAGCGCAAACGTTTTATAGATCCAATAAGTATTTATTAAATAAAACCTTTATAATAACTTAACCAACGAGCTTTTAAAGCTTTACAACTTACGTAAGTATTATTCGCTCTCCAGCCAGTCACAATCCCATTTTAGAACTCACAATTTTAAAAAAGGAACACTTCACTTGCACTGAAAGCACTCTTGCGTCAGAACTACCGGCGATTACTAAACGTAACACGACTGTGACGTAATATTAAAAAAAAGAAAGTAAAAGTTATCGTGCGCGGGATTCGGAATGCGAATTTTTGAATTTGGAAGCGTTTGTGACGTGCGCACGCTCACCTGGCGTACGGCAGACTGCGCGCGCACGTTTCGCTGTGTTGCCAACCTTAGGATCGTTCACTTCCCCAGATCCGTTTTTAATCTCTTGTAATTATACTTCCAATAGTAATTATAGTCACTGATAGCAGTGTTTATATACAACTTAGAAGTTCTTAAATTCTTGCGTCTTGGAAAATACTGTGACTCAATTAATTTTATGTCTGTGTATAATTTTTTAATCATTGATAAATTAATTTTATCAGCATGAAATGAGCGTACCTAAGTTATATTTAAAACAAGAAAAACATGTAGGTATGTAACCAGCTTCATTTACTTAGACTTTCAACCTATTAAACAAAATAATTTGCCTTTTAAGGATCTATTCACTTTCTCTCTGTTCTCTTTTTTTGCAATCACTTTTGCTACCTCTATAGTAACTTTTTTTATTTGGATGCTTTGCAAATTCGTCTCTATCTTACCTGAGTTCAATTTAACTATCTATTCTTTAACCAGACATTTCTTACTCCTCCAATAATTATAACTTATTCCCATAAAATTACCTCAAAGATGGTATATTACACCCTGATACCTGGCGCACTGTTGCCCAAGCCGATCGGTCAAGGACCGCACAACCTGCTGGGCCGGACGCGATAGGGTTGCCAAAGGGAAATAACATGCCTTACTGACACGCTTCACCACCCAAAAATGGTGGAATAGTGGTGTTAATTAATGCTGTGCGGCAGAGCTTGACTTGTAAGGTTCTTAGATAGGGCAGCTCTATTAATAGACTTTAACAATGTAGAACCAATTTTATTATGGGTTAAATATTAATGAATTAAATCTGAAATTAATTGAAGGGGTTAAGGAGTCCATTCTCAATAAAGTAGAAAATCATTATAAAATAGATTTTTCTTTCGATTCGAAATCACATATTTCGACCACCCCGTTTACAACACCGATTAACGTCAGAGGATAGGCAGTATGTATGTAGTCGTCAATCAACGTCCGCTACTTCTTTCGAATAGGGTAGAGACTTTTGGCTAGCTGGGTAACTTCATGTCGTCCAATATTAGTAAACAGCAGCCACCAGTCAGCAGTAGTCAGCAGTAGGTAGCAGTGTGTACTGAAAGAAGATAACGTAATATGTTTTTTTAATACATATATGTTTTTTCTTATACATGTATGTAGGCCGGGAGTAAGGTCGGCTTACACACTACAACACCTACATTAAAAATATTATTATTATTATATATTTATTTCTTGTAGGAGTAGCATAAAAACAAGACATATTATAAATCTTTCTGTACGTATAAAAACTACTTATAAACCCACGTGTTGTTGTGACACTAATAATATGCGAAAGTAAACGATGATAATAAATATTTGTGGCATGATCAGTAGCTGATGATGTCACCCACTCAAGTTTGACACCTAACTGTATTTTAATTATTTGTAATTAGTAAACTGTCAAACGAAAGCCACTGGACTGAATGACTGATCGCATTAAACGCGGTGTGAAAGATCGGCACATAGAAATTATTGAAAATGTTGTCTAATTATGTCGAGTCATACATACCTATGCGTGTTTGTTAGGACACAGAGCTACTGCTCATTAGAGTTCATAAAGTAACTTATAAATAACTAATGAATATTGCGAAAACTGTAAAAATAAAAAACAAATAAACTACCTGACTCTCGTACAAAATTATCATAATTTATATCTCTATGGTCCACTACCTCTGATCGAAAGCTCAAGGCATGGAGGTAATGTGGGTTCGATTCCTCGGTCGGTTACCTACTGTTAATAAGAATTTTCATTATGTTGGTTAATATATAATATGGCGATTAAAAACTAACAAACACTATCTTATCCACTGGGCTATTTAAAGTTAATCAACACCATTTGAGTGAACTTCATTTGAGTAGCACTTAACTAAATGACTGACAATTGAACAAACAACAAACAAATATACTACAAACTAGTAATTTATATAGATATGTACATATATCTGTGTCAAAAATTATATCAAGACCTTTAGTTTACCCAAGAGCCTACTTAAATAGAGTATAGAGACATTTTTCTTTGCATGTGCCGTGGATTGCAAGAGAAACCACTAATTATAAACAAACAGCTAGCCATCAATAAAAATATAAAAGTCCAGTGATCTCAGTTCGTCAGTTCGTCAAGTTCTCATCGCGAGGATCCGGTTCTATTCCTGCGTCGGACAAAACTGGTTGTTTCTGCGCTCGCGCACCGGAAATTGTTCGACAATGAACTAGCCTGAGAAATGAGAAGCCTGTAGTTAATGTCAGTGCTTTTTTAGTTATTACTCATTGTAATAAAACCTGTTTGGTTTAAGTTGCTCTTTATTTGCTTGTTTGTACGTGTTCACTTTCTAAATGAGTACCTACCTACATTTGAGTAGATAATACTTACTCCAAGTGAATAAAAAAAAATAGACATTATAAAAGAAATAAGCCATAGGTACCTGAGAGTTTGCTTTCCAACAGTTAAATATTTTTTTAAATCCGTTCAGCAGTTTCAGAGCCTTCAAGAGCCTTATTTAGGGTATAAACAAACAAATAAAATATTTTTCTGATTGATTTTTCTTTACTGTATTAATATAGAAGAAGTATAAGACAGTTAAACAGATTCTTTCAAAAATAACTTGTAAAACTTACCCTCCCAAAACCTTAACCTGTGCTAAAAAGCCTTAAAAAGCTCATCCCGAAGCAGACAAATATGTGACACTACATGAAAGCCATTCATCTCTCGCATGTACTCGCTTTCATATCTTTGTGTAGCTCGGATATAGGGCACCTGGCCTTTGTTCGTGTGTCGGCTAATATACCAGCTGCTTATACGAAGCCACCATTTTGAAGATGATTTGTGTATTGTGAGAGATAGTGTTTGGTTTGTGAGTCTTTTAGACGGTTTTTAATGTGATGTGAATTGTCTTTCTGTTGAGTAGGATGACTTTTTTTTATAAAACTGTATGAGCACGGCCATGAGTTACGGTGCTGGGGGATTGTTCGAAAGAGTTACCATGGCCCTGGTGCATAAGGCCTTAAGAAGGAACATGATGGGTTTTAGTCAGTAAAAGTCTGACACTCCAGAGGGTTCATTTGATGATTTCCCATAAAAAATCCTTCTAGCTACTTCACACAAAATTTTGAAACAATAATGTATATTAACGGGTACATGCAGAAAAGGTCTATTTATATTTTTTTTAGTCATAGGTAATTCTTTCACACCCAATCAATTCCGGGCACGTGTAAACTCTAATTACATGCTCCATTTCAACATGTCTTCCTGGTAGATTATAATTTAGCCAACAGTGGGATGTTTACCAACCGGACGGGAGTTTCCCAAGCCACTGAAACTGCTGAAATGACCGGGGGTTGAGCAACCCTGGCCGGTTCACTTGTGTGTCGCAAAAACAACTGACAATGCATCAGTTAACGCCTCAGTAATATAGTAGTAATTACATATATGTGTACTAGCTTCCGCCTACGGCTTCGCCCGCGTGGTGTGTCAGTATGTTTATTCTAGTACCATCAAGAATATGTGTACAAAGTTTCATGTAGGTAGTTTTTTCGTGAAAGCGTAGCAAACAAACGGACTTTTGCATTTATAATAAAATTATATTTATATTAGTTGGATTGTTGCACTGTAATTCCATCTATGTAATATACATATCTATGTAATTATATCATCATGGCTGACGGCTAATGACTAGGCACTAGACAGTCTGTATCGATGACTCCGCTAGAATATTTTTCCGTTAGGTACATACCGTAAGCCATCCAATAAGCAACTAGGTACTAAGAATATTTACTGTGATTGATATCAATCTTAAAGAAAATTTTAAATGATAGATAAACCAATTTTTTCTACTTGGGTCAAAGTATTATTTTGGGAGAACGGGCTATTACTCACCCCAATAACCAAAGCACTCGATCGACACGCTATTATTTATACAAAAAAATATGAACACAATCAACCCTAAAATCACTTCTCTCCCCTAAAATTCGTAGAGAGCACTACAACTTAATGCACCTACAACTTAACCAAATTACATTTAAAATGCACCCCTTAACCAACCTACCTTGACCCCGTGACCTCAAAGCTGTTATTTCAATAAAAACAAAAACCCCGTTACCATGGCAACAGCACTATTGATAAAATCCTGTCAGTTTTTTGAAACAATTTTACTCCGACTAAAGTAGAATAGTAAAATAATGTTTTTCCAAGAGAAGGCTTAGTTAGTCCATCATGAAGTTGCTGAAATTTCATTTGAGGTACCACCCCCCTGGAATTACGTTGGAATATTTGCAGAAGGGGATTGTAAAAAATAGAGAAATTGATTTATTGGATTTGAACTCTGAGTAAGTTAAAACCTTTCCATAATCTCTCGATACTTAGTTGTCGACAGCTACAATATCTTATAAAGCACAATAAAATTGCTTAGTCCTTATTTTTTTTAGTAAACTTTCGATATATATCAGACTAGCTTCTGCCAGCGGTTTCACCCACATCCCGTGGGAACTACTTCCCGTACCGGGATAAAAGTAGCTTATAGCCTTCCTCGATAAATGGGCTATCCAACAGTGAAAGAAATTTTCAAATCGGACCAGTAGTTCCTGAGATTAGCGCGTTCAAACAAACTCTTCAGCTTTATAATATTAATATAGATTATTTCAATGTATCAACTATAAGTTTCGGTATGTATAACGATACGTTCTCTTTCTCGGCAACAGAAAGACCAGCTTCATTTACTTTTAAAGACTCATTTAAATCTCCCCCTCAATTATAAACAGATCAGACGTCAAAGAAATAGCGTTACGCCTATACCAAAAAGAAGCCCTCATTACCGAGGAGGTTAAAGACCAGCTGGAGCAATGCCTGGACATCCTGAAGAAGCGGACTGAGCATGAAGGGCCCTCTGGCAAGAGGTTTTACATCTACAAGACTTTGATGACCCATGTGCTGCCTCTGACTAATGTGGCGTTTGATAAAACTGGAAACAGGTAGGTGGTATTCTGGGGTCGTTTTTTAAACGCGTATCACTGAATGTAATTTTTTGGTCTACTTGGTTAAACCAGTTGTCTTCGTTAGCACTACACTGCTAAGGCCCCAAGCTGGATTAATCGTTAGCTGATTTTAGATAATAATGATATAATATCCGAACTATGTAAAAATAACTCAGCGTGAGTGCGTAATATGAGCGAACACAAAACTTAATTTGATAAGCTAATATACCTACATTATAGTTCTCCTTTGCCAGTGAATGCTGATATCATTTGTAATTACAGATGCCTGTCAGGAAGTTACGACAGAACCTGCAAAGTATGGGATGTGGAGGCTGGCACGGAGTTGAAGACGCTCTCAGGACATCAAAATGTCGTGTACTCTGTTGGATTTAATTTCCCAGCATGGTAATCTTAAATAATGACATACACGCGCCTTTAACCCCAATCACATTTCTTATAATATCTCAATACATAAGTATTATATGCTATGACTTTATCTGCATCTCTTTTTATTCTAACTCTCCCATGAAGGGCCTACTGGAAGAGATTTCTCATGAAATAAGCTGTGCCTTTGTACTGTCTGTTCTATTTTTCTTCTTGTCTGTATTCTGTGTGTGTAACAATGTACATAAACTGTTAAATAAATATGATTTATATGCCGCCCATATGGGGTTAAATATGGTTGTAAGGACCCTTTTAAAACTCGATGTAGCCTTCGTCATAGCGGCTACACCTATGTAGGTCCACCCGTGGCAAAAATTAGGTGCAATCTTTTTCTCATCCTAAGTTTTCGGTTTTACTAAACTATGTACTTCCATATATACGCCATTATGTACCACCCCTATGTATTTTTTTCTCAGTAATCGCGTCCTGACTGGATCCTTCGACAAGTCAGCGAGGATCTGGGACCCGGAGACGGGAGAGTGTCTGGCCACGCTGTGGGGACACCGCGGTGAGGTGGTGGCGTGCCAGTTCAACGCTAAAGGGGACCTGGCTGCCACAGCGTCTATGGATAACACGGCCAAGCTGTTTGATGCTCGCACTGGTATGCACGTAAATGGGGAAAAATGAATATAGGCCTATATTTGGGATCCATTTTTCTTTACGACCTCTGTCTCGCTTTTCTGCTGTCATTGCCTGGACTCTTTCATTTTTCGCTACCGATTTTGGTTTTTAAGTAGTAGGTAGCAATGGTATGGTTGGTTATTATTAGCCCCAAATCGAAAAGAGTCCCAAAGACTTATGTGTAGGTTCTGTTTTAATAGTGCTGAATATACAGAAGCCTCTTTATTTTCTTCATGCGTCAGGAGGTGAAATCCACACTTATAATGGTCATACGGCTGAGGTGATCGCGCTTCAGTTTGACCCCAACGAGGGTCAGCGATTGATTACTGGCTCCTTCGATGGCACCATATCTCTGTGGGATACCAGAGTTGAGGAGTGAGTACAGATAAACAATATTTTTATTTCCAGACATTTTATGGTACTTACCTATTTTATTTCCATAGAATGATCAGGCATCTTCATGCCAACTTGGACTCAATTTTAATACACATTGTGTAGCTGCTATAAATAAAAATTAAATTTTTAGCTTTTCCTCATAAGAAACAGACTACTTTCTTAATTGGCGAAGTAACACATTTTCATGCGCAAGTTAACTCCTAAACGCCTACGCAAAATATAAGAGCAACAATCCCACTACCTTATCATTGCTCTGATAATTTGTGTTGATCAAAAATTCACTACCTGTATTATTCTAGTGTATTTTTGTAGATATTATTATTTTCTAACTTCCTGAGTTTCCTGCAAAGTTTATGCAAATACATATTTCTTTCTTTCCTATAAGTTATATTACTTATAGCCGTGTATCAGTCCTCCGCGGCCATGACGGCGAGATCTCGAACGTGCAGTTCAACTGGGACAGCTCGCTGGTGGGCTCGTCCTCGCTGGACGGCAGCGCCAAGCTGTGGGACGCCAGACAGAGCTCCTGTCTGGCCACTGTGTCTGGACATACTGATGAGGTGAGACGAAATAGATTATGGAAGACAGAAATGTTGGGAGCAAAACAGAGGACATTATTCAGAAATTACGTCATTGTTTGATTAGGAGTTTGAGAACTTAAAACACAATGAGGGCTGAAATAAACCATATCTATGTATTTACTACCAGACTAAGCGTTATTTCAGGAACTTCTGGGGCGATTTGAGAAATTCAATGTTACATAGGTTTCCCATTTGTAGAGGAAGACTATCTTTCCGAGTGCGTGGAGTAATTTCCAGGACACGAGTGTAATAAATTCCAACAGCAAAACCAAAGGGTAGGTTTAACGTTGCCCGGGTTGAGATCACATAGGCATCCATCTCCATGTAGGTAGCACTTAGCTGCCCCTGGTTAAATTGAAGTCATGCTCCAATTAAGGGAAAAGGCTAGGCAGATGATGATGTCTCGGCTACGTGCATTAAATGGCAGACCGTTCCATCCAAGGTGCTGGACATCTGCTTCGACTGGGCGGGGCAGCGCATGGCAACAGCCTCAAGTGACTGCTCAGCCAGGGTCTATGATGTCAAGTCTGACTTCAAGGAGTTGGCCGTCATGAAGGGACATCGCGGGGAAGTTTCTAAGGTCTGTAAACTAATTACATTTACGGTTTTATACGGACTTAAATATTCACGATCGGATAAAAGTCTAATGCTGGGTGGGTGCATTAAATTAAACTATACGTAGCCTATCACCATATATCAATTACCGCATACGACTTTAATTATCTTTGCCATAGTTACGTCTGAAAAAACTGGTATTTTAGACTAGTTTAGATTAGAAACAATTCCACCACTTACAAAATTTTAGCTATTTGCGAAATGCAGTACATAATTGATAACAATTAAGTTATTTGTCCATTCTAAAAAAATACCAGCATTAACTGCATCTTATCACCAGGTAATGTTATTTTACGACGCTTAAATAAGTTAAAAGAAGACTATTGAAAACATGTTTCAAAGACATTCTGGTTTTTTTTATCTATCAAAGAAAATGAAGACGAAATAATTCCAAATACCAATATGACATACGGCCTCCAAAAAAACCTAAATTCTTAAGTTGAGTTTGTTTGTTCCCCTCCTGTCCACAGGTTTGCTTCAGTCCTGCTGGAGGTTGTCTTCTGACTGCTTCAGCTGACAGGAGCTCCAGAGTATGGAACACCAACACTGGCAACTGTATTCAGGTACCTACATGAAAACTACACGAAGACACATTAACAATATTAGGAACTAATAAAGACGCTAAAGAAACTAGCGAAGGATTCTGTTCCAAAGAAAGAAGAATGTTAGGAGATAGAAAAATTATAAAAGACACTTATAGATTATTAGCTTTTTTTTAGTTAATCTTTCAGGATGCAGTTGAATTGCCGTTTAAACAGCAGGAGGTATGAATAGTATCACTACGAATGTGGCATGCACCCATTGCATCTATTACATCACCTGCAATTTCAAACTTCCTCGAGGAGTAGTTATGTCAATCTAGGTGTTATTTAGCCACGTTCTGTTATCCTATCCCAACCCACACTTGCTATGTAGTCGAAAAGGAGTCAGATCTCTAATCAAAAGATGAGCAAAGTCAAAATCGTTGCTGAAAACAAGATAATTAAAATAGCATTTCTTCACGTCAAAAATTACAAAAGCACAGCCCCTAAAACACTCCTTTCACCACTTCCCAAGGTTAAGCAAGTTTCAGCATTTCGTATCAGGGTTTTTTGGAGACATAATGCAGGATCCATTTCAAATCAAATACTTTCTGCAGGAAAAATAATTTCTTTAAATTCGTCCAGGTGCTATCCGGCCACCAAGGCGAGATCTTTTCGTGTGCGTTCTCCTACGCTGGTGATGCCATCATAACGGCCTCCAAGGACAACACCTGCAGGATCTGGAGATGATTGGACTGGTGGATGTAGACCATCCCCCAGACAGACCAACCCCTTGTTTCAACCAAAGACTTTGATAGCAGGATGGATAGTAGGGTGATACTTCATGACAGTGGTGGTGATAGTGACGTAAGGTCTGATATCGAAGGTTTTGAAAGTGCTATCTAGATTTAAAAGTCTAAAGTTTACCAATAGATTAAATGTTGATTGGTAGTAGGTACTTAGGTAATTTCATATTCATATGTGTCAAAGCTCGCCAAATTTTCTCATAATTCTCATTAATGTCATGTCATTTTCAGCACTAACCTGATCTAGCGAATTCTTTTGTCAGCTGTTCCATAGATAGACTGGTCAAGTTCCTATATTGACACGAATACTGTCTATTTCCACCACTTTTTCACCACTTTCTAATAATAATACAATACAGCAAAAAATTTTATAAGTATAATCATTGTATTTACATGCACACATCTCCACAAAGGAGTTAGTCATACGAGAGAGGAATCATAATGTATGGCCATCGGATCTGGTGACGTCACGGGCTGAGTCACCGATCACAGTGGCTCGACTGCCGACAGACTCAAGGCCAGATGTGTCTGGAAGTTGGTAAATAAAAGCTAAAATATATACCTATCCAAAATAAAATTAGGTCCACTTCCAATCGGTTTTGGCGTGAACGCCGAGCGGTTAGAATTTTTTTTTCGCCTTTGTAATTTTAGTTTGATTCATTCATTATTGACCATTAATCATGACCAATATAAATATAGAAAATAACATTTCATCCATATCCATCCTGCATCATATCCATATCATTTTCTACAATTTGTTGATCTTTATTCAATAGTAATTTTGCTATAACTTTGTAGTAAACTGATCATTATTATCCTATTTGTTGAGGTTTTTGATCAAATTGATCGATAATATAATTAAAATATTAATTCAAAATAAAATGATCTCATTAAGATATTATATTTAAAATATTTTATATTACTAAATATACTTAAAACATTTTAAAGTTAATTAGATTAATAAAAAGTTTTTACGTAGTAAATGAAATTTTATGTTAAAAGTCCAAAAAAATTAGGTTATTTTGTTATTAATTGTTTACTTTATTTTACTTTAATAAACTGTTATTTATTAATTCATAGAGTGTTTTATTGGAGTACCTGCTTTATTCTACCTCCCTCTCCTAAATATCAATAAAACATCATTCATAAATACACACCCAATCTAATGTACTAACAATTATTTAGGTATTTATTCAAGTTAGTATGTATATTAGCAAAACCCACAATTTGTATTTTCCTCGTAGATAAGCTCGCGTCCCGATAAAAGCAGTTCAAACAAAACACATCCGCCTAACTTTGTTAATGAATGCAATTTATTTTACTAGCTCTTTCCCCCGGTTTTTTTCACACATCGGGGCGAAATCCTTGCATCCAGAAAAAAAAATAGGGAAGAACCTTCTCCATGTCTCAGGGAGAAATCTGAAGTTCCAACTATATTCATCTAGTTTACCCAAAACATCTAAAATTCGTATTAACATTACAATGATCTGTATACACAAATGTGCTACACTTGTAGATACAAAATATACCTATGTAGTACAGCTGCACCCAACGGTATGTTGTTACAGTAGGTTATGTACATCCGCCGCCGACCGAGACTGGGGTCAAATGAACCCAGATAATGATGATACCAGCCACTTGTGCATGCAAAAGTGATAGAATATAATGTTTTGTTTTGGGTATAATTTAGGCGATCACCAAAAATATTTTTGAGACTCTAAGCTGAGGCACCAAATAAAATAAACAACTCCAAAAAAAATAAATTGACTTTATTAAAAGGGCACTAAAGTATATAATATTATGATCCAAAAAAAATAAAATAACATCAGAAAAATCGCAAATCTCGCACAAATATTATTTTTGGTTCCCAAAATGGATTAATGGTCACCAAATTCTATCCAACTAAAAGATTAATATTACTACCAAAATCAAAGTTAGTGACGAAAACGAATCGCTGCAAAACCGACTCCACGTAGTCTTGTCTGCCCGAACTTGTCTGCCTGAATGCAATTCAAAACCGCGTAGGCGCATGGGACCGCCGGAGCCCCGCAGTGCCGGAGCCGTGACAGAAGCCATGCTTGCTTAGGGCTGCCATCCGTCCGGGTTTCCCCGGATTTGTCCTCGTTTGGAGGCCGTCCGGGGGCCGTCCGGGCGGGGTTTCAAGAAGTGTCCGGGGAAAACCCGGACATTTTTCATAGGGCCATCTTAACCTACGGTGCCTGGGTATGCGAATTACCCGGGCGCCTAATAATGCAGAAGTCGAAGTGTCCCAAAACTCCAAAATTTTCGCGTTCGCTTCGCTCGCGGCTTCTTTTTTTAACACATTTTTTTTACGTTTAGCTACTTTAATATCCCAATATAATCCTCAAAAATTTTCGCGCTCGCTGCGCTCGCGGCGACTTCACTTAACCTATCAAGAAGGTAACTCCTAGTTTCCATATGAGCTTTCTTAATTATGACCTTCGAAATACATTAAGTCATAATCTTTCAATACTAGGTACTACATGAGCTAGAGACGGCCCTGACTTTTCATGTAAGGAAGGACCTCATTGAATTTAAGTAATATGGTAATATTAAAAATTAGGTCTTGTTTTGTTAAACAAAAAAAATCGGACTCGTCCGGGGAAAAAATGCTATTTACGCCAAATGTCCGGGTTTTTTTTAATATTTGTCCGGGTTTGGCGAAATTCGAAATGGCAGCCCTATGCTTGCTGCATGTTGCGTGCTTACATTTTACTACTGAGTTACACACAAATTCATATAACAATAAATAAGCGACGTACGTTTGGGAACCCCAGTATATTAATTGGTATTTGGGAAATATTCTAGCGATCGTTAGCTTTTTTAGTCTAAGAAAAATGACCAAATTAGGAGTCATGGTATTACATAATTGGTAACATCTAAGTAGTGACAATATATAATATTTGGTCTAAAGTGTATTTTAAAGGCGTCCATATATTTTTTTAGTAGTCAATAATACGAAAAAATGGTTTTACCTAATAATATTTTTGGAAACGTTATTTGGTGACCATTTATCCATTTTGGTAACCGTTTAGAATTTTTTTGGTAGTAAAATAGGTACTTTTTTGGGTGGTGTTTAAACACAAGCCTTTTGTTTTTAGGGCAAGTCTTGCGTTTGAACACTACATCACCTGATGAGAAGCAATGTGATTGAAGGTGGTTTGTAAGTCAGAGTGAACACTGATTTTTTTGTCGTAAAGGTACTTTTTGCCTTTAAACGGATTGTGATGAAGTTAGGCTACAAATAAACTACCTACATAACTTTTGGTTAAACTTGAATTTTTCGAGGTGATCGTATCTACGTATCAATATGTGGTAGAATGATAAAATATTTTCATTGAAAACCATTTAACTATTTGTTTATTGAACTCTGAATTATTTTATCCGGCATGGTAACTAAAGTAAAGAAAAAACCTGATGAATAGCAAACCACTATCTCGTGCTAAACATACATAATGAATTTGGTACAATCGCCAGCAACAATCAAAAATACCTTTTTACTATACTTACCGTCAGTTGCATAAAGCTCCATTAAAGTTAATGTTTCTTTAAATCTATTGCTGACTCTTTCTTTGTCATCCAGATAAAAAGTGTCAGCAATAGTTTTAATGAAGCTTTAATTTAAATGGACCTTTGTGCAACTGACGGTTGCACAAAATTGTCTTATGTAATAAGACAGTAATGTGACGACATTTGTAGCCAACTTCGGAGCTTACCAAGTCTGCTAGATCAATAAGCTCTGGCTAGCTATTAGAATTACATACTAGATAAAACCATAGATATTTTAAGTAGACATGAACTGTAACGTATCTACATAACGAAATGATAATGAGACTAACTAAAAGCCCAAACAAAAAACCTCTCAACACGTTTAGTTCCCGACTGTACACAACATTGCATAAGCGAGTAAACGCGGGCCAGCGAGCGAGATCACTCATTCACTCATTATCACGTCGGTATCCAAACAGTATGGACGCATGTTAATACAAAATGTTACAAATAATACTCTATATCGCAGTGACTCTAACCGCAGTGTCGGCAGATTATAAGTACGAAACGAAATGGTGTCGGGTCCCCCTTGATCATTACGGATTTCAGAGGAATGAGACTTTTCAAATCAAGTACCTGGTGAATGAAGAGAGCTGGGATGGCAGTGGACCCATCTTCTTTTATACGGGCAATGAGGTTAGAAACTTTTTTGCTACTTTCGTGTTTTGGAAATCAATTTTAGTATTTCCTTTTCGTAATTTTCCATATTCTGTGTTTAGCTTTCAGGCGTAGTTTAGTGTATCTATATGTAGAAAATATGCTTGTCGTAGTATTATGTGTATAATATCTATTGAATCTAGTAATAGCCCATGATTATCGATAGATGTGGGTAGGTTCACCTACATTGTGATCGAAATATCCTAAGCCAGTTAGCAAAGTCTTAACGTTGCTGATTATCAAGGATGATCCCAATTAGAGGTAGATGTACTTAAACTACTTAAAGCATAATTCTGAGAAACAGATAATTCAGTTGGTTATCATTCATCAAAAACATATAAAAAGTTCCCCTTTTCTTTGTTTATTTATATGAATATGGTTGACGTCATTTTGTTCAAAAGCCGCATATGATTGACTTTGTCATCATAATAGATCAATTACTTTTGCTAGATGTAAAGTTAAATGTGTTTTAACGATGCGTAAAGATTTGATCTCGCTTCTTGACAATGTTCTCTGGCTAGAATCGGCTAGATCAATAATAAGTGACTGAGTTTTCTGAGTACATTTAACCTAAATTTGTTTTAATTATACCCACATTATTTCCTGAACTTCAAGAAATTGATCGTTTTCTACTTACATTTTAACCGTTTTTATGTAAAATTAGCATTTATAGGCCTTGCAATTCAATCACTTTTTGATTTGTCTCCTCAATTGGTCTTATCTGAAGTGGTAAATAATAATAAATATATTACGCTTTGTTATCTATTAATGTTATATTATTATTGTAAAATGGGACGCTCGCGAATTCCTCTGACCTCGTATAAAAAGTTCTGTATGGTTGATGGTAAACAATGTGCGATTTGTCTCGGGTTCGATGCCCGGTGATACCACTAGTTAACTGTAGTTCTTTGATGGTTTCAACTGCCGTTTGTAATGTGGCTGCTGGGATGTTTTTTACTTCATAATTATGTAAGTTTTTTTTGTTGCGGATAAAAGTCGGTGTTTTTCTATTAACAATTTGAAAAATTAAGTAGGTTGATATTCATATTCAATACTAGCAACTGCTGCGGGGAAATCCCTGCGGTTCCAGCCCTGTTCCATGGATACTTCTTCCCGCAAATGGATAAAAAGTAGTTCGATGGGTAGGTAGGACCTAAGTACCTACTATTAAATACTAATTACCCACATATTACAATTGTTATCAATGTCTAGACATTGGTATGTTCAAACTATTTTCTTAGAAGTATTTCGCTACACATAGCTAAGAAGTGCATAATTTGCAATTCATTTAGGTAGATATCGTGTTAAATTCCTGTTAGTGTAATGTTTCGTTAAATATGTAGGTATCTGTAAAATAAAAATACATTTTATTATTTTAATTAGTTTACATGATGAGGAAAATTTTGTGTTAATTGTTATTTTTCTAAGTGAATTACTTAGAAAAATAACAATTATACTTACCTAGTTTTCGAAATCCTGTTTTGTAACTTTACTATAAAATTAAGATAGCTTAAAAATACACCAAAGTATTTTGTTATTTCGTGGAATTTATATAAAAGTGTTGCCATATTAATGTCCTTCCTAAGAACGTAATATAATTATGTTTTTCTTGATTATATTTTAGGGTCAAATAGAAGTGTTTGCCAAGCACACGGGTTTCATGTGGGAGATCGCTCAGGAGTTCAGAGCGAAACTCGTGTTTGCTGAACATAGGTCAGTATGCACAAGATCAATCATTGTTATCATCCTATTACCGTCCACCTCTGAACCTAGGCCCAGTCCCTCCATAAGTGCCAGGGACAGTGGACACGCTTACAACTCTTTCATATCCTCACATGAGCATTTCTTTCGAAATCATCGTACATTTTAGTAGTAGGTACCCATGTGATACCCACAAGGCACTTGAAGCATTAACTTTTGTGTAACGGCTGTACCAATCAGACATTTATTAAAATATTGCTTCGATGGCCTTACCTAATTATAGGCCAAGAGTATATTATTGTCTTATTTCCACCTCCTCAATCCTCACCATCTTCCATCTCATCTTCCAGATACTATGGCGAGTCAATGCCCTTCGGTAACAAGTCCTTGGACAACGAACACATTGGGTACCTGTCTTCCGCACAAGCCCTCGCCGACTATGCTGTCTTGCTCAATGAGCTTCAAGGCAATACCATCAAGCCGAGGAATCCGGTCATCGCCTTCGGAGGTGAGTTTTGGAAGAAGAAGCTGTTCATACATTGTATACTAGATTTTAAAAACCTTAGAGAAGATGAGATTATTGCTGTCTGGCCAGCAGTCAACGATAAATTCTTTATAGTGTTTGGATAAATTAGAGATAATTTAAGCACCTACCTACCGCCTACAGATTACAGAGCTTTGACTTTGACTTTGACTTTGCCTGCCTTACACGTTAAACTGTAGGTCCCGGTTGTCATTTAACATCTTTGGCAGGACTCGGGAGATGATGAGCGGCCTGCCTAAGTAATAATTATATATTTTTTATATATTTGCTAATGATTTTTTTATAAAACGTGAAGATTAGGTACTTACCCTAAGTTTTGCCTGCCAACAAAGGAAATTGATGCAGAAGACAAGACACGTGTGATGGATATTTATTACGCCATTGTGTGAAAACAATAGAGCTTGCCAGACAGACAGCAGACAGTATAATGTAACATCTTATTACCTCTCTATTATTAAAAACGTTACCGGGGAAAATACAAAGAACTTCTGAATAACACGACATTTGTGACTTTTTAATAAAACGCACGTAATTGTTTCAATCGGACTGACTATTTTTTCTCTATGACACAGACAAGAAAGTTGCACAGATAAGTAATACTTATAAACTATTCTTACATAGATAGATAATGGATGGCGTTACTGTTAAGTGTTGTCTAATTAAATATATTTTGATAACTTTTTAACACCCCCACTTTATCAAAATAACAAAATTTTACACAATACAAGCCATCACAAATGCTTAACTATGCACTTAACACAATTCTACATGAAATGCAATATATAAGGCTATTATTTACATACAATACCAAGAGTTTTCATAAATTTATAATGCTTAATACCTGGTAAACCTTTGGTTAACAAGTCTGCTGGCATGTTGGCCGTTGACAAATATTTAGCTTCAATAATTTTATTTCTCAACACATCTCGAATGAAATGATATTTCACATCAATATGTTTAGAACGTTTATGTGATTGATAACTTTTAGCCAGCTTCAATGCACTCTGACTGTCATTATGTATTATAATTTTATAACAGGAACCTATTATTTCTAGTTCTAAATTCTGCAAGTAAATAGCTTCACGACATGCTTCAGACAGAGCCATATACTCAGCTTCACAACTGCTTAATGCTACAGTTTTTTGTTTTTTACTCTCCCATGATATTGGAGCACCTAGCTTCACAAAACAAAATCCTGTATAAGAGCGTCTGTCTATAGCATCACTAGCCCAATCAGCATCTACATATCCTACTAACTCTGGATTATCTTTAACATATTTCAAGCAGTAATTTTTTGTATGTGACAAATATTTTAAAATCCTCTTAGCATAAGACCAGTGTACATGAGAATAACAATTGTTAAACTGGCTTAAATAACTAACCGAATAAGCAATGTCAGGGCGTGTTAAAACAGCAAGATACATCAAACTTCCTATTAATTTTTGGTAAGGCAAGTTTTCTTCACAAACTTTTGACTTTTCAACATTCAGTTTACACTCTATTGGTGTTTCTACTGGATTACAATCAGACATATCAAACTTTTCTAATAATTGTTCAATATAATGCTCCTGATCTATTGTAATTACATTTGAATTCTTGTCAATATTAATTTTCATGCCCAAATATCGCTTAACTTGACCTAAATTTTTTATTTTGAATTTTTGACTCAAACTTTGTATTAAACAAGCAGTTTCATCTTTACAATTAGAAAATATCAGAAAGTCATCGACATAAAGACCAACAATTGTTTTCTTATTATCATGATTTTTAATAAAAACACATGGTTCCAGCTTACTTTTGCTATAACCCGAACTACACAATGCTTCCTCTACTCTTTTATACCAAGCAAGAGATGATTGCTTTAGACCATAAATTGCCTTATTTAACTTTAACACCTTATTAGGCGAATTTACAGGAAAGCCTTCAGGAAAATGCATGAAAATGTCCTCATCTAGGTAACCATTGAGAAAAGCTGTAGTAACGTCTAAGTGTGTGATATCCATATCTAATTGCACACTCATAGCAATCAGTAAACGCAAGGTGGAGTGTCTAATCACAGGGGAAAAAGTTTCTTGATAGTCAATACCAGCTTTTTGTGTAAAGCCTTTGGCCACTAGACGCGCACGATATCTCACTCTATTGTCAACATCTAACTTCTTTCTCAATACCCACTTACACTGCACTACACTCGCGTTGCTTGGAGTATCGACTACCTCCCACACTTGATTCTCTTCGAAAGATTGTAGCTCTTCAGCCATCGTCTGCAACCACTGTTGTTTCTCAGGACCACTGATAGCCTCAGCATATGTCAATCCATCTTCTCCTGTATCAATAGTGCTCATATTAGCAAATCCAAACCTCTCAGGCTTCTTCCTGGTTCTCTTTTCTTTTACTTCTGGTATATTAGGTTCTGCATGTATAGTTTCTGTAGCTTTTTCTGTTCTCTGACTTTTGTCACTGTCCTGTAGTGTTTCTCTAGCTTCTTCTGTACTCTGACTATCCTCACTGTCCTGTAGTGTTTCTGTAGTTTCTTCTGTACTCTGACTATTGTCGCTATCCTGTAGCAATTCTAGTTTCACCACAGATTCTTCTATATCATCCCCCACTGAATCTGTGTTCTCTATACAAACAGTGACTTTGTCTTGTCCTAGCTTCTGTTCTTGTATCACTACATCTCTACTTGTGGCAACCTGGTTTCTCGTTGGGTCATAAATTCTATACCCTTTGATGTTATCACAATAACCAACAAGTATGTGTTTCTTGGATTTTCTATCCCACTTTGTTCTTTTTTCTTTTGGTATATGTACCATAGTAGGACTCCCAAATATACGTAAATGGTTTAAATTGGGTTTCTTACCAAACCACATCTCATATGGAGTCTTTTCTATACCTGAAGCTGCTGACCTGTTCTTTAAATAAGTTGCAGTATTGGCTCCGCCCAAAACTTTTGTCCAAGCCCGCTTCAAAAGTAAGCATCGAGCTCTCTCCACGATGGTCCGGTTTGATCTCTCACTGAGTCCGTTCTGTTCTGGGGTGTAAACATTGGTTTTTTGATGTATTATTCCTTCATTTTTTAAGAAATTTTCAAAATCCTTACAACAATATTCCCAACCGTTGTCTGTTCGCAATATTTTTATTTTCTTGTTCTGATAATTCTCTGCCATCGACTTAAACTCTTTAAAATATGTCAATGTTTCACTTTTAGCCTTCAAAAAATATATAAAAGTCATTCGACTGAAGTCATCGATGAACAATAAGAAATATCTGGCACCACCTATCGATTTGCTCTCCATTGGTCCACATATATCTGAATGTACAATTTGTAGCAACTCGGTAGCTCTAGTGCCTGTGGAAAATGGCAATCTTACTTGCTTGCCCTCACAACAAATATCACAATTTAATTTACTTGTCACAAATGTGTCTGGATAAAACATCCCATCAACTAGACCTTGTTTCATCTTCTGCATATCTGTGCTGTTTATATGTCCAAGCCGCCTATGCCATGTCTGACCATCAGCTATTGATGCTGCAAGTAAACAGCTCTCAGTTTGCAACTTTAGTTTGTAAACACCATTTACTAATTCTGCTTCAGCCACAACATTGCCTGATTTATTCTTAATGAGGCATCTGCCTGGTTCAAATGCAACACTGTTTCCATTTCTTATCAATTCGCTTACAGATAAGAGGTTAGTTGTGAGTGTCGGCACACATAACACATTCTTCACTGTGATTTCGTAATTATAATTTGTCGAAACTTTTACGTCTCCAGAACATGATACTGGTACTTTCATTTCGTTTGCTACAACAATTTCTGGTAAACTTGTTGAAGTAGACCTGTTTGTCAACCAATTCTCGTTTGCAGTCATGTGCAAGCTCGCACCTGAATCCACATACCAGTCATATTTATTAAACTTTCCACTAAGAAAACAACACTGAAAGCGTTACTCTGTTTCTTCTTATCTGTTTTTTCGTTTAAAAGTGGACATTGGTTGCGATAATGGCCTGTTTCCTTGCATTTGTAACATGTTATTGTTTTTGCCGGTTTGACATTTGTATTTGACGTTGACGTACCGTGAGTCGATTCGTGTCTGTGGTTAACTTTGCCATGCTTCTTCTTCTGCCAACTTCGTGCAATTAATGCTGAGTTTCCCTCCATTTCATGAGAATCCACATTTTCCATATCTAACAATTTTGTTTTATGGAATCTGTAGTAATATGGATACCGGAATGTTCAATCGCCATAATCATAGGCATAAACTTCTCGGGTAAACCGGCTAGAAGCAATGAACCGACCCACTCATCGTTAATCACGAATCCTGTGCTGTTTAATTTTTGCGAAGTATCCACAATTTGTGTCACATAACTCGTCATATTATCACAATTTTCTAATCTAATAGATATAAGATGACGAAGCAAAGTAATTCTTCTCGAAAATCCTGAATCATCGAACAAAGCCTTTAATTTTGTCCACAATTCCTTCGTAGTCTTTGTCTCCCGTATGTGTACAAATAATGATGGATCTATAGTTAAGATCAATTTAGCTCGCGCTTTAGCATCTGCGATCTGCTGCGCTGCCTCCGTGTCTTCTTGTTTTAAGAATTTGGACGCGCCTTCAAGCACCAACAAATTTTCTACTGCAAACGCCCAATCGTCGTAGTTTTCGCGACCTTTGAGTTTTGGCACGTTTGACAGAAAATTGGAAGTCGTCATCTTGATGAAACTCGCGAAAATAAGCTAAAATAACTATATTTTACTGCAAAAATTCGGGTGAAGCCCATAACCTAATAAAACGCACGTAATTGTTTCAATCGGACTGACTATTTTTTCTCTATGACACAGACAAGAAAGTTGCACAGATAAGTAATACTTATAAACTATTCTTACATAGATAGATAATGGATGGCGTTACTGTTAAGTGTTGTCTAATTAAATATATTTTGATAACTTTTTAACACTTTTCTTACGTAGTTTATGACCAGTCTCTAATTTATAAATCTGTAATTTGTCAACATAAACTCTAATTACTTCGGAAATACCCAATATATGTTACGAACATTTACGTATATTTTAGTGTAGCATTTAGGTACAATAATTTACCAATCTATTCGTCGATATACCAATCGAAGCCCAAGACACAGTAATAATAAGGTCACGAGTCCAGGATCGGGCCCGATACCTTAAACTGTAATTTCCTTACCATAAACACTCCTTCACTAAAATCCTCTTCCCCTCATTCTTCTAGCAACCTTGTATATTTTTTCTTTACTCTTCCAGGTTCCTACGGGGGCATGTTAGCAGCATACTTTCGAATGAAGTTCCCGCACCTCGTGAGCGGTGCCATCGCAGCCTCCGCCCCTGTTCATATGTTCACTGGCATGGCACCCTGTGGAGTCTTCAACAGGCTGGTCACATCCAGCTTCAGGACTGTCAACAACAAATGCTCCAGCAATATTAGGGAGTCTTGGAGTGTTATCAAGTAAGAGTTGAGTTTACTCATGAGATCTTACAACGGTTTTTAATGCTTGAGAAAAGTTAGTGCACAGTCCTTTCCGATTATGTGGAAAGATGTAAAGACAATTTATTGTATGTCGTGCAAGCCAGTGAGTGGTTATATTGACATGTTAAATACTGAGTAAACAATGTATTTCATGACCAATGTCAGCATTAGAAGTTTACACAGATCTAGATATAAATTGTAGAAACATGAGTAGGTATCTTCATTTTCCTTTTGTCTTAGATAATTATGGGTATTTTCCCTATTTCTTTACGTATTCGATTCGTATTGAAAATCCACCACGTAAGAACATTCGTACAAGAATTACCTACGTAATAAAATTTCGATATTACTATTTCAGGAACTACTCTTCAACCGCCAACGGCTCAGAATTCCTCCACAAGACCTTCAACCTTTGCAGCCCCATCAAGAACGCGACAGACTTGACTGTTCTCTTGGAATTCTTGGAGTCCATGTACTCCACGCTGGCCATGGTGAACTATCCCTTCGCGTCGGACTTCCTGACCCCGTTACCTGCGGAGCCTGTCAGGGTTGTATGCCAGTATCTCAATGAGACCTTGACTGGTGATAAATTACTGCAGGTATGGAAGAAATTATAAAGATAGACTATCATTTGATCGTTTTTAATACATGTAAGTACCTTAAGTCAGATGAAATTACCACAGTAATTCTTTCATGAAAATATTGTTTTAGGCAATAGGCAAAGTTATGGACATCTTCACAAACTACGAGAAGAAGAATACGTGCGTAGATTACAAGAAAGGCGATGATTACGGCAACCTGGACGCTGCTGGATGTGATTTCCAGGTAAATATTATATGACAAGTACAAATAAAAGTTCCTGATGAATTAGAACTCCTTCCTTTTTGGGAAGTCCGTTACAATAATAGATTAGGTATAATAAAGAAAATATGAATTTAATGAAAAGCCGCCTCAATATAGAGGAAACTGTAAATACCGATAAAAAATCTACCATTCTTCTTTCTATTTATTTACACAAACTTTTTCTCCTTACAGGCGTGTACAGAGATGGTGATGCCAATGTGCTCTGATGGCCACAACGACATGTTCGAGCCGAAACCCTGGAACTACACAGAGTTTGCCGAGGAATGCCACAAGAAATACAATGTGTACCCTCGCCCAGAGATGGCGAAACTGGAGTATGGGGGCAACAGGCTCCAGGCAGCTTCGAATATCGTATTCAGTAATGGACTTCGTGATCCTTGGACAGGAGGTAGGCGTTATACCTGTTTAATCATATTATAAGCGATGCAAAGACCTTCTACCACTTTTTGTATAATAAATATAATCTGAGTTATTCATAAGCACTTTTGTAAAGCGCAGTCTATTTATAAAATTTGTAACTAGATACATCCCTCACGAATCAGAGTTATTAAAGCCGTAAACCTCGCTCAAATCGTACCTATAGCAACGACCACAAACTCCTGCTCATACACCTTATTATGTTTTTCCGTCTCCTAATTCCTCACTGTTATTTTCCAGGTGGCATCCTCGACAGTCTTAGCGATACTGTGAGAGCAGTAGTAATAATAGATGCTGCTCATCATCTCGACCTGATGCCCAGCAACCCCAGTGATCCCGAGCCCGTGAAGATAGCTCGGAACATCCACAAGCAACACATCGCTCGGTGGATAGACCAGTTCAGAGAACAAATGACACATACGCGTAGAACTTGACCTTTGTAACTATTTGACTGTTGATTATAAATACTTTTATGATTAATGTAATTTGTTTCTTTGTACCCTGTCTCGTGATCTTTTTAATAACATCAAGATGATTATGCGATTAGATAGGTACGTACTCTAACCAAGGGTGGCTATAGATGCCTGCACATCCATCTGATATGGTTAAGGATCTATGGCTTAGGTAGTATAGGAGTCACACATACGGGAGTCCTAGATATGGGAAATACATAAGGAAATAAAGAGGCGTTGTAGAACACAAATGACACATAAAGCAGTACATAAGGGAGGGCATTAAGCAGCCCTTGTCTACTGAGATATGAGGGGGTGTAGCAGTAAAATACAACAGAATAACAGTATTTCTCCAATTTTTTAATGGTATATTTCTTAAAAAGGCAGAATCACTAGTACACATAGGTTTCCTTTGCAAAAAAAAACTTTCATTTCCGTGTGACATTGACAATGACAGCAGATTGTCAAAGTTTTGTTTTGTTTGTTTGTTGATATTTGAGGTTATGTTATTCTGCTCTCAATATTGAAGATCGAAATAAATACTTAACCATGGAAATAGAAACGGAAGGTGAAATCAGTATACCTTCAGAGCCTGTGATGGTGACTACGTGTAAATACTGCAATGAGCCGGAGAACAAGCAGGACCGGCCGGGTCTGATCTGCGAGAGCTGCATCTGTTTCGTACATCTGACGTGCCTGAGGAGTTCCGGGACGCCGGGAGACTTCTCTTGTGATGTTTTCTTCGATTTCAACTGCGAAGACTGCTCTCCTAGTGGCAAGGAGGTTTTTACGAGGAATAGATTTCCTTGGTGAGTATACGAATTCAATTTATTGCACCTAGTGCAACAAGAACCGACTTCAGTAATAGACCTTAAACCTTCTGCTAAGTTTGATACATACTATGCTGAAAACTGCAAAATCGGTACAGTCAAACGCGAGACAATCGCGCACAAGCATACAGGTCAAACATTAAATTATCTGAAGTATATTATGCAAAAGATGGAAGCAGTATATTCAATTATTTATTTTTTGTATATATCACAGAGCTCTACACACATAGAGGTATCATCTTATTATCGCAATATGCTTGGATAAGTATACTATACTACATAAGTGTTTTTTGCAAACTCTGTTTATCTTACAGGGTAAATGTAATCCATCTGACTCTGCACCACCTGACCACACAGTCGTACGGCATCAGCAACCACGGCTACTTCCACTACAAGACCCACATATGCTCCTTCATCGACCGATGCTGGCAGTCACTATTCGGCGCTCAGACGTAAGTATGATACCTTACCTCTTTACAGCAGTTTTAAAGTTCAACTCATGGATTGTGGTTATCTTAATTCAGCTTAACTCAATAATTTTTTTAATGTACCCAAGAGACTCCATAACTATTGAGGCTTGAAAAATTCTTTCACTGTTGGGTAGCTACACTATCCTTGAGTGACATAGGTAATATTCAATATTCAGTAATTCTTCCATGTCAATAAGTATGGATAACTATTTCAATCTATCTACTAAATAGCTTAACTATCATCAGACCATCTTCCTGCCCTCATACCAATTTGATTTGGAATTGAGACTGCATGTTTTCTTCTTCCCTATTGTTCTATCTGTCATAAGTAAAATTCGTTCTTCTTATGTATCATTGCAGTAAGCAGAAAAAGAACTGGGTGGGAACGATAGCGGGAGTGCTCTCCGTGTACAACAAACTGTTCTTCAAGTCAGGGTCATCAGTGCTCGGGGAGACCGGTTGGTGGAAACTGCTGCACAACTTCTCACCTGCTGTTGCTGCTCATATCAGTAAGATTTGTTCAAAGAATTTATGCCAGACTCGATTAAATAAAAGTGTGTGTCTTTAATATTATTCTCACTCATCATGCTCGCAAGTTTGTCAATACTCTTTACTCAATATTAATGTTTTCAGTACAAGAAATAGCAAGGGACAAGCCTAGAGGTCGACCTCGGAATCAGTTATCTATTGACAAGAATCTATTGCTTTTCAAAGTCACTGAAATGGGTATGTATAAATCTATACTAATATTATAAAGCTGAAGAGTTTGTTTGTTTGAACGCGCTAATCTCAGGAACTACTGGTCCGATTTGAACAATTCTTTCGGTGTTAGATAGCTCATTTATCGAGGAAGGCTATAGGCTACTTTTTATCGTTCGTGCAGAGGTTCCCACGGGATGCGTTTGAAACCGCTGGCAGAAGCTAGTTTTTAATAAAAAATTAGTATAATAATGAAATGAGGTTTTGCAAGTACATAATCTATCTGGTTTTAACTACGAGTACTTCATACTTGAATGTTCACTGGTTTCCTGTTTACCTCAGGCTACAAGGACTTGATTAACAATGAGAGCAGCTCTACCGCGTCTTCTGAGCCTGTGCCGTGCAAGAAGAGGCGAGTAGACTCTGACGAACTGAGCGGCGTCTCCAGCACCTCGTATTATGATCAGCTGGATTCTGATGGCAGGTAAGCTGCTGAAGGTTCGAGGTTGTTGGAAAGAATTACCGTAGCCTTGTATGTAACATAGATAGAGGACTCTAGAAGAAACGTAGATAATGGGTCAGTCTGACAATCCAATTTTTCCAACCCAGCGAGACTTTTTGACACCAATGACGGCGGAAGAAAAGATTGTTTCACCCTGAATTCAAAAGTCTGAAATCGCTTATCACCTCCTCCGGAAAATAATAAGCTTCAGCAAGCCTATTACATATATTATGGATATTAAAATATAAAAAAATATAAAAAAATATAAAAAATATAAAATAAAAAAGTCGTGGTGGCCTAGTGGGTAAAGGACCAACCTCAAGTACGAGGGCGCGGGTTCGATCCCAGGTCAGGCAAGTACCAATGCAACTTTTCTAAGTTTGTATGTACTTTCTAAGTATATCTTAGACACCATTGGCTGTGTTTCGGATGGCACGTTAAACTGTAGGTCCCGGCTGTCATTGAACATCCTTGGCAGTCGTTATGGGTAGTCAGAAGCCAGTAAGTCTGACACCAGTCTAACCAAGGGGTATTGGGTTGCCCGGGTAACTGGGTTGAGGAGGTCAGGCAGGGCAGTCGCTTCTTGTAAAGCACTGGTACTCAGCTGAATCCGGTTGGACTGGAAGCCGACCCCAACATGATTGGGAAAAGGCTCGGAGGATGAGGATGATGGATATTAAAATATCCATTCTTGCTGAAGCTTATTATTTTCTGTATAAGAAGAGGCCTCAGCCCTTCAGTGGGACTATTACAATGATGCCTAATATTGTTGTAGGAACGAGATAGGCGACGAGAGCACGTTTGACGAGTCACTCAGCATGCTGACACACAAAGACTCGTACTCAGATCTCGAGTTCAGAGGGTTCGAGTTCCCAACCGCCAACCGGATCATGCCCGTGCAAGTAAGTTATTATTATAGCAATAATTGCACTGCATTATGTAATGGAAAGGCTGGCAAATTTTAAAATAAATATGCTACCTTTTTACGAGTTTTGTCGTAAGTTAAGTCTTGGTGTAAAAATTAATGGAAAAATGTTATGACCGTTTTAAGCGGTCATGTATTTTCGACTAAATAGTGTACTAAATAAAAGGTCTTGCTCCATTGGGAGAAATTATCTATTCGCCATTTGAACTTCCTCATAGTCAAAAAGACTAATCTCGTGGTTGGAACAGAAAAACAAACTACGACTAATACATTTCATACTTCAGTAGACAGGCTTATTCAAACTCAATCAAATTCTACTAAACCTTGTCTTCAATTTCTAAAATCTCCTATCTTCCCAGAGCGACTCTTCAAGCATACACTCCTTCCAACAATCAATGCTGTACTACGACTCGGACTCCCGAAGCGGTTCAGAACACGAAGCCAGGAAGACCTTCGACAGGCCCAAGAAACCACCTCCAGAAGAAAGACCGATCAGAAGAGAGTCATTATTCTCTACAGAATTAAACTCTGTAGGTAACCCCTGGGAGGAACCTCTTCCGAAACCTGATCCGAACCTGGTGGAACTGACTCAGTATCAGGAGGTACAGCTTCTGAAAAAGGTGGAGAATCTGATACCGAAGGTCAAGGATCCTAATAAGAAGGGTCATTTGAGCAGGCTGAGGGCTAAATTGGCGCTGAGAAGGTTGAAGAGACATAAGCATCTGCCTATATTTGATTTGGATAAGTGAGTAAATATGTATTTTTTTAATGTAACTTGTAGGTACATGCTGGGTTTTAGGTTTAATTATTAATTTAGTTCGATTAAATGAAACACTCTATATTTGGATGAAATAAATAACTGTCTCCTGATCAGGAAGCTTTTCAGAAACTTTACACTGTACCGCTTTTTTGGCAATTTTGTTTATTTTGTAAATATGATTTGTGTTCGTTTTTAGAGAGGTGAAGTTACTGGGCGGCTATATGACTGAAGATCCCAGAGTCGTAGTCAATGCTGAAAGAGTTCTGGATCGTTTCCAGAGATCGGTAAGTTCAATTATATGTACTTTGCAAAAATGATCAAGAGTTAAACCAATCCAACCGGATGTTATATCAAATTCCAAATACCTCAGTTTACCTGCAACAAAACAACTGTTGTCTAGAATTTATAATATTAAAAGGAGTTATTTACATATTTTTTTGTTATTTCAGTACCTTATAGACAACCTCTGTGGCACTATAGCAAGTACCAACTATGGTACTCTGTTGCTATCCAACATAGAGGCGACACCGTTCCGCTCGCTACACTCGGGCGCCACGCTGAAGCCCTATATACGACGTGACGGGGACTCCGCCCCAACGTGGTTGAAGTTGACTGACGAGCTTCTAAGGAAGACTAACAGGTGATTGAAGGAAATAAGATTTGCAGCCCTGGAGCATAGATTTATTATTCTGAAATAATTTCGTTTGATGAGTACATTATGTTCTTCAGCCATATTGGCACTGATTATACTTATCTCCTTAAACCTGTTGAAGCAGGCGATTTGTTAAAAAAACTTCCTCATGTTATGTACCTATATTTAGTTTTAATACTATTTAGTCTATGTGAATAGCTTGCGGTTTTAAATAAAAAATCGAATGCATAATGTACTTTGTAGACATATAAAGGACTACGAGCCTCCTCCCCGCGCGACCATAGACTACTCGTACGTGCGGCCGCAGCACATCGCCGCCGTCAACAATCTCTGTGCACAGTTCTTCTGGCCTGGGATCGATAGTAAGTATCCCATACTAATCCATACCATCCAGTAATCCATACCTCACTCTCATTCTATAACACTAATTTCTCGAAAAAAAAAATACCAACATGAAGGGACTTTAAAAGGTTTAAACTGGGGTTACAAAATTTCTGCAGCACTTCAAAGGCTCGCCATTATTTAAACGCAAAAGCGCGTTCTTTTACTTTTTATCTGGTCAATATTTCATGTCCTAATAAATTCAAGCTGTCGTTTTTATACCAAAAACTCCTTTGCAGCCATGATAAGTCGGAAACTAACTGCACTATTCTTAAAACATCCAAATTAAAAAAGTCCTCTGTTTGGGAGGTCGTAGTTGGTTAAAAAGTAGGACCTTTTGTACTGACAAGAAACGATGGTCATAGCTATTCCCTGCCATTTCTTCATAAACTCTTTGCCTCCAACAGTGACAGAAGCCCTACAGTATCCTGAATTCAGCTGCGTGGTAACATACAAGAAGCTGGTGATAGGTTTCGCGTTCCTGGTGCCTGATGTGCGACACAACGAGGCTTACATCTCCTTCGTGCTGACTCGGCCGGAGTGGAGGAACGCTAAGATTGCAACCTTCATGCTGTACCACTTGTTACAGGTAGGTATTACTTTGTAGTGTGCATCAGGGTAGCAACTAATGACAGCTGGTAGCAATTAGGTAGCAACCCTCTATATGTATTTTGAGGCAATATGAGTGTCAGCGATTCTGGTGCACACACTATGAAGACATTGAAAATGTGATGACCCAATTTACGGTCCAATAATAAAAAAAAACTGTCAGTCTTACATGGATAATAATGAGCGAAGTAGTTCCCACAGAAGGCGAGTGAAACCGCTTGTGGAAGCTAGTATATAAGCGTGTAGCTATTATAATATTATATGTGCTTTTTTCTTCACAGACTTGTACAGGACAGGATGTAACACTACATGTATCACCAACGAATTCAGCCATATTCCTGTACCAGAAGTTTGGCTTCAAAGTAAGTATAATAAATACGAATTCAATTTTCATTTTGGGTTTTGTATGTGTTTGAATGTGATGCTACTACTGAACTAATTTGTTTTAGTAGGAGATTCTGATGATAGTTGATGATGAGCTTGATATTTAAACAATGAAAAAATACAACTTTGTACAAAAATTTAGCTTATTTATTACTGTGGCTTAGATATAAACCCTTCATACAACAAGTAATCATAGATCTTCCTAGTTTTGTTCACATCTATTTTCACTATCCTCCTTGCATCTAGCAAACGGAGGAAGCCCATTTTACTGTTCTGAGTGATCAGTTGCTGCTTAATTTCTAAGTAGTTCTCTGGCACCAGTCTTAAGTTAGAACATAGAACCTTCTCTGCTTCTGTGAGCCTGTTGAACCCTGGCAGGTCAACTATCTCCAGTGGCATTGACGTCCTCTTATACTTAAGTAACTGATTGTTCTTCCCAAACAAGAGTGCATTCTTCACAGGTGACTGGCTATCGTACTTCTTAGACATCACATTTGTAGCATGTTTCTGTTCCTTAACAACTAAATCGTTTTCTTTCTTCAACTGCTTGTACAACTTGGCAGCATACAGAGTCTTGATTCCGTTCCGACGGTACTCTGACAGTCTTGATAATCTCTGCATTAGCTCATGTTCTAAACTGATGGACTCCATGAATGTGTCAAATTGCATACCTGTCATGAACTGCATAAATGATAGTAACCTCTCACATTTCTGCCTGGTGAGTGTGGAGTCATACTTCTGTAACCATGATATCAATTTATTTGGCATTATTAGACCATGGTTCTGAATGATCTTGTATCTCCTGCGTCTCTCTTTTAGTCTAGTGTTTAAGGAACTGACCAGAGACACCTTCAGTGAGTTCATACATTCTTCTTCTTCCTCATCATCTTCATCAGAGTAACTGTCTTCTATATTAAAAATACTTTCTGCATTGTGATCATAGCTGAGTTCAAACTCTGACCGGTAGGCATTGTAACCTGCCAAATGCTGGTCAGCATTGTTGTTCCTTGGTGGGTTGGTGCATGTCTCTGTACTGTATAAATAAGGTATCAAAGGTTTCGGAAACAAAGATTGTTCAGTCTCAGGTAAAAGCTTCAATTCCTTATACTGAACATTTTCTATGTAATACTTCTTGTAATGTTCCTGACATTCCAGTTTTGATCTTGTGTGTACACTCTTAGATATTTCTTCCCAATTTCCATAGCCATATGTGGACAGTGCAGAGAGTAGCTTACATTCTTCTTTAGCAGACCAGTTGCAGTTGTCGAACAAAGGGAAGTCGTTCCTTCGCACGGCATACTTGTGGTCATTTTTGTGAGAGCCCACTTCCTGGCCGGAGGCGAAACATGCGGTGCACAAATTAGTATCACATTCAACACATTCTATGAAGGGCTCGTGGGCAATCTCGCCGCACGAGTCGCATTTACTTTGTAATGTTATATCGTTGGACATTGTTTACAGGTTGAGGAGTTAATACAAGACTTCTACGAAAAGTACTACGACATCGATTACAAAGGCTGTCGTCACGCTCTTTTCCTTAGGCTTGTACGATAAATAAATAGTTTAATAACTTCATGGGTACGTTTGGTTTCATTTATAAATAGTACCCGCCTAGTAAAAAATAACAGAAACCGCAGAAAACAACTGTTTATCTGTCAGACTGACAATGACATTTTCAATACAAAGCGTCAAAATGACATTAACGACAATGTTCTCAATGCACAGTATATTATTTTGCTTCAAAAGCGGACATCATCTTTTTATTGTAAATTCTGAAGGATATAACTGTTATATAATATAATATGAAACACCAGTTTGAATATATTTCTTAATTTTGAAGCTACGAGAGTTTTTTTGAAAGGTCAATGAACTTTGTCAAAAAGTTTTTTGCAGATATTTCCCAAAATAACAAGCTCTCGCTTTATTTAAAATTAACCATGAATTGAAGGTTGTTTTAATAATATTGTGTATAAATTACAAGTCTTTGCTTTCGCTGGAATGCGAGAAAAAAAATATTTGTTTAATTTTGCAAAATAAATTATATAAATTTTTCTATACGACATTAGCATTTTGTTTTACCACCAAAATACACTCTAGTTATGTAGCGTCTTACTGTGAAAAATTGGAACATTTAACGTGCAGGACTTCAGAGCTATAACGTTTCTAAGTTTTTTAACAATTTCTATGGAAATAGGGTTGTCAAAAAAAGCATGAGTTTATTTAATGGGACTATACGGTGTGATGAAATACAGTTCTAGATTATGTTATTTAGGTATGTTATGGAAAAATTGCACAATATCTATTAGCAACATTTGTTAAAAAATATTGAACCACCTCGAGATAAAACAAATGTGGAATATCAGTTTTTTATTTTATAATAATATGAAAGCAAAATACATGAAGCATGAATGCTACCGGAGGTGAAGCAGGAACCAAAAACGCAGTTGAAACTGCGGTGGATAGCCAGTATTAAAATTTAAGTTTATGAAAGAAAAGGGAATTACCAAAAAAAAAACAAATATCAGTTTACGCCACATCTTCAGTATCTGAAATAATGAGGATTTTGTCTGAAGTTAGTTCCACTTCTTCAAATTCGAAAATAGAATCCGTTGGGATATAACGCACATTGTCCATTGTCACTTCCAACAGAGAATAAACCTTTGGGGGTAAAGATTTTTTAGGTGTACTTCTTTTATTGTGGGATATGGTAGATAAATATGGATCAGATGATTCAAGTCCACGGTGAAATAAGTCTGTGATAGTTATTTCAAATTAAAACTAAAACACTGTCATGTATGCCACCATGAATGGCATCTCAGGAAACAATTGACCAATAATTTTAAAATCCATATTAAGAAGACAAAAATAAAATTACGGTGACTGTAATTTAAGAGAAATCAAAGAGTTGGGTGACAACAGCAAAACTGAATACAATTTTAAGTCTTATAACCCCCTTATAACCAACAAATAGGTACATGGCGTAATGCTAATTTTAATATTATGTGATAAAAATAAGATAAAAGAGACAGATATTATATTATAGGAATTTTAAAAGACCTTTTCTTTGACTTCTGTCATCTACTAAACCTTAAATAAATATAACGACCATCACTGAAGTAAACCATACACTTGAGTGACAACCCTAAATTAAAATTTTAAAATTTAATATCTCCGAAGTCCTATGTTTAAAGTATCTAGTTTTTTTTGTGGGAGTAATAGGTACAGCAACTAATAATATGGCATTTGAAAAAAATGCTAATATTGCAGGACATCTCAGAAAAAAAATAAAAACTAAATACCAGAAAAAAAATTTTTTCGTCGAGACTAGTCGAGATTTTTTAACTTTTTCAATATAAATAGGTGCCTGAAATACATTTGAATCATAACCAAAAAACATGTAATGGAAAAAAATATTAAAAACGGAAATAAAACGTTTCTTTGGTTTCTATGGACTTTTCTCGATTTTCAATATTTTTCGAAAACTATGATAGATAACGTCACCGGAGTTTTATTAGGGGATTTGTTCGATTTCTACCTTTCTAAATAGCATATAAAATGAGGATGTCCGCGTTTGAGGCAAAATTACACACTGTGCAATGTTACTATCTGTAAATTATGTAGTTTTCGTATCAAATCAAAATACAATGCTGAAATGCTATAAAATTCAAGATTGTTCTTCTTATTATCGAGCTTGACTATAATTTATACTAGGAAAAATTACTCTTCTTTTTTGGTATTCAGTTATATTTCAAGAGACAAGCGCGGCTCTTTTACATCTCTATATTAACTAAACAATGCCGAACTATGTAGCAAAAAAACTACTGCTTATTTTATCATCATTTATCAAATAAAAAATGGCATAAAAGGATTATTAAAATTATGGTTATGTTCATAACTGAAAACAAACCACTTAATAATTTCATCTAGAACAAGCCATAGAGAACAAATTCCCCAACCCAATCGAAACGTGATAAACAGTGATAAATGACGTGAGCGCCCCTCGCTACCCAGCATTTCTGAACAATGAAATTTATATTCATCTCTTTCTAGTGTACGTGCGATCGCCTTGCGTTTGTAGCATTTTGTCTCGTTTTCTCAGAGGTTGAAGGCCCTAGAACGTTCTAGACGTTTTAATGTATATATTTTGGCGCAAGGAAGGCGCAGCGTTTCATTCAAACGTGAAGTTGCTACTGTAAGGTGTTGAAAAGTGTTGTGTGTGTATATTTTAAATATTCGTTTAAATTAACTATTTGGACTATTCTTGGAGTTATTTGTGACTAGGTAAGTGTTCCCTTATGTGTATTTTTATATCTAGAGCTTTGTTTTTATGGTCTCTGTTTATATTTATGAAAAAAATCTCGATTTTATGTAGCACGTATCGTCGCTCTACATTTCCAAAAATGGTGTCATGCGTTAAGGCTAACGGGAATTGTTTTTGTTCTAGGATAAGCATTCATTCACAATGGGCAAAGATTACTACAAAATATTAGGACTCTCAAAAGGAGCGTCTGATGACGACATAAAGAAAGCGTACCGCAAGTTGGCACTGAAGTACCACCCGGACAAGAATAAGGCAGCTGGTGCTGAGGAGAGGTTCAAGGAAGTAGCGGAAGCTTACGAAGTGTTGTCAGATAAGAAGAAACGTGAAATCTACGATGCTCACGGCGAGGAGGGCCTCAAGGGAGGAATGGGATCACACAATGGACCTGGTGGTGGCCAGTCGTTCTCGTACACGTTCCACGGAGACCCGAGGGCCACGTTCGCACAGTTCTTCGGTTCGGCGAGCCCGTTCCAAGCGTTCTTCGACCTGAACGGCGGCTCCGGCGGCACCACCATGTTCTTCGACCGCGACATGGACGTGGACATGGACCCGTTCGCCAACATGGGCATGGGCACGGCGCGGCCCGGCGGCCCCGGCGGCGCCTTCCGCAGCCACAGCTTCAACTTCCACGGATCACCCAGCCGGAAGGAGAAGACCCAGGACCCGCCGATCGAACACGATTTATACGTATCCCTGGAGGATATCGCGCGCGGCTGTGTCAAGAAGATGAAGATATCGAGGCGTGTGCTGCAGCCTGACGGCACTTCGAAGAAGGAGGACAAAGTTCTGACCATCCATGTGAAGCCAGGCTGGAAGGCTGGCACCAAGATCACGTTCCAGAAGGAGGGCGACCAGGGTCGCAACAAAATCCCAGCTGACATTGTGTTTATCATCCGAGACAAGCCACACCCATTGTTCAAGAGGGAGGGCAGTGACATCAGATACTCAGCCAAGATCTCACTGAAACAGGTAAGCATCGATGCTTGTTCACTAATTGATATTAATTGCATATTGTTGTGCAGTGTTTACAAACTGTTGGTGGATAAACATGTAACTTTTATGCCAACATTGCATATTCTAAAATACCCTTCCAAAATTAGTGGCTGATAAAGACTTCATAACATAACATGAGTGTAAAATAACTGTTATTGTTCTAGAACTTCATTCTAGTTTCCACTTAACTACTATTTAAGTACATAGTCTATGATAAGCAGAAGTCTAACATTTTCCTATTATAGTAACATGACTCATTGAATCATAACATTAACCATGATGTTTTGTTTGTTGCAGGCTCTATGTGGCACTATCATTGAAGTACCAACCATGTCTGGAGACAAGCTCACAGTGAACCTTCAAGCTGAGGTAGTGAAGCCCCACACAGTGAAGAGGTTCCCAGGCTATGGTCTCCCATTGCCGAAGGAACCCACGCGGAAAGGAGACTTACTTGTGGTGTTTGACATCAAATTCCCTGACCGCCTCTCATCTGGAGTGAAGGAGATTCTCATGGATACTCTACCCAATTAATATCAGACTGAATATCTCATTAGAATGGGTTTCTGTGTATAATGAAGTTGGTTCTGACAGAGGTTTCTTGTTCCAGCACTTGTGTTCTGAGAAAGTCATATTGATAAGGCCTTTGGTATGACTTTACAGGACACAGTATGTAGATTGTTGCCAGTGTTTGCTGAATTAATGCTGATTCACATTGCACTACTTACCTTGTAATTTTAGTGAACTGTGTGTGTTGCCAACACCACTCTTTCTTTTGTTTATTTTGTAATAGGTTACTTTTTTGTTTATAAGGAACAGGAGAGGTCTGTCAGAACCAGCTAGTTTATATGCTCAAAACTAATAATGGGACATTCCTACTAGTGATGTAGGAACTTACTCATTTATGTTGCCTAATTAAGTTACTGAATGTATTTTTGTTGTACGAATGGCTAGCCAAAATGATTTTGATTGGGTAGACTCCATGCGTTTTAGTACGGAGAGCTAAGAGAGACTGGGATTGTGTGTTTAAATTGTATTTAATGCTGAATTAAGTTGTAAATATTTTTTATTGTAAATACTTGATAGCAGTGATTGTAAGTTTTAAGTTTCAGTAGAAACTTGGAATGTGCAGTTGCAGTGAGGTTATTGAAAAGTAGCTTGTTGTAGTTTATATCAGGCTAAGTTTCAGAACATTGGAGACAGTTGTATTAGTTGTGTAGTGACTTGGAAGTGACATTACTTATCACTTATAATTGCTGTTAAAAATGACTAATAAACAAAATATGACATATTTGATTTGTTTGATTTAACGCTATGCAGATAGAGATGTTGCGTAATGCAGCAAATGTCAAGTTTATGAGCGCCCACGTGCTGCTGCGTGCTTACACAACTCACGTTGTGCAGAAATACTGCAGAGATTTCATCGTAACATCACATAAATTTTGTTTTGATGATATGAGAGAGAAAAGATAGCTGTATCACAGATTACTTAGGCTGTATATAAAAAAAAAATAGCTGTATTGTGAAATAAATCATCTAATGATCAAGATAAGATTTGAATATTGTATCAGATATCTCATACCCACACCCACAAGTCTGCGTATATTGGGATGAATCCGCCACTAACTGGCGCTGAAGTGATTTATTGCTAGTAAATGATTCCAACATTTCGTCTGACGTCATACATCAGGAAAAGCCGCGAACTACTTCCTAGTTATCCTACAGATTCATCTCCCTCCGCACGTGTATTAGAGTAGTTACTACCAGTTATGATAAATATGGACATGTTCGCCAAAATACTGGTATGCGTGCATGGAAACCGAGCGCATCTGTGCCAAATAGCTCCAAAATGTAATCAGTTTTCAAGATTTTCAGAAAATATTTTACAATATCAAATTATGATCGTTAAGAAAATCTTGTAAGTGGGCACTATAAATACGATTTTCTTTGTATAAACAGCTGTGAAGCGACAATCTGTTGACATGGCCACCACCACGGACCTTGGCGCGAGTGTGACCACGAAATCTGCGTGTCGCGCGGCATTATACACGTATTGTTTGTTTGTTGTCAAACGTCTATACCTACAATTTGGTTCAGAGTTAAACTGTACACTTTAAAATATTTTATTGTAGGTATAATAACTAAGACCGGAATATATTATGCTGCCAAAAATTAATTTTTGAGCTAAAATAAACTATAAGTACTTTCTGTGATATATGATCCGCAGTAACAGTAGTCATAATAATGTCGCAGCTATTTACATATGAATTCTATTTCGAATCAAAACAGTCCCTTTTCCGCTACGTCGCGTCGACGGTTCTTTTCATGACCGTACAACATGCGGAGGCCGGCTGACGTCACCGGGTAAAAATAAGCGCGGCGCCCGCCCCGCCCGCGCACTCACTCGCTGGAGAAATGCACATACAACGTGCTTATAATACGGAATGCTTGTGAATATCATTATATGTAGGTATTATCTCGAGTATTACGACCGGAAGACAGGCCCACGAGATATCGTATGTATGCAGTGCGTAAGCAATTTTTATCGGAAATCAGTCTGACGCTAGCTTTTAAATGTCAGCTTATCAAGGCAAGTAAAGTTCTACAGAATACCTCATCCAATCTCTTTTGGCCCTGTGATGAGTTCTGGGCATCTGCTGTTTTTTCAATTACATAGGAAGAAACGTATCTATTACCTCTTATAACTTTAGATTTTTTTTAACTCAGCAAATTCATGCGGGCAGCCACGCATACGCGGACACTGCTGAAGTAGGTATACCTATCTATAGTGAAAATAAAATAATAATAAAAAACCACTGTTTCCTCTCAAGTTACAGTCTTCACTTCTCATAAAAGTAAAATTAAGTTGTAATGACAAACTGTTATGCAATCCTTTTCCTCGTGTTGTTTAAACAAAGCATGTTTATTGGGAGTAGTTACCCAGGTGTTAATGAACTTTGGCTGTCTTCATGAATAAAATCATGTCGTATGTGCTTAATGTTTCAATAAATTGAATAATTTATGAAGATAGCTATTGAACCTACACCTAATATAATATTTTATAGAGAAAGAAGCGAGATATGCTTTTCGTAACAGTCGTAACTTATCTAGACTTATGAGTTCTGACCATGCCGTTTATTTTAATTATTCAATATGACCATGTTAAGTGCCATGGTTAGCGGAGCGTCGCGTCGTCTCTATAGAAATATTCAGTAGCAGCTACTATCTTAATTTCTACTTAATTCTTTATGTGGGAGTTAAGGATTTGTAATTGAAAGTGAATGTTACTTTTACTTGGTCATACTGAGGCTGTTGCTTTTATACCTATTGTATCAAGTTTATTTTACCTTTAAAAATAAATGAATTGACAAGATTTTATGAATGGACTGGCTCAATGATTGACGCTAGGGCAAACTTAAGGAAACTTTAACAAGTTTTCGTCTGAAAGCTCATAAATTACTTGCAAATTCCAAGAAATCCACGTTATAAAATGTTTATTTTGGTTGTAAATATGATTTGTAGCCACCGAATGCAGACATCTGACAGACCACTACACAGGTTAACGATCTCGATCTAACCCAGTAAACTGTAAAAGAACTAAAAATGAATTACATGATACAAATTACAAATGCTTGAAGATATTTTCTGTTAATCGCAATATAAATAAATAAATTCTTCACATAATATCTAGGTACCTATCTGCTGCAAGACTTTAATGCAGATTTATGCATGTTTATTCTTATTAAAAAGATTTTTTTAAAGCGCTTTTTGGCTGACGGCCAAGTTTGCGTATTTATGAGAATTCTTTTGAAAAGCTAGCTAGATTTTTGTAAGTAGGTACGTAATAATTTTTGTATATTACTTTTCTAGTCCAATAACGGATCCTAGGTCTTATTTATGTAAGTAGATCTACACAACAGTCCGTTACCAAATAGGTATTGCTCTCTAGATCAGACGAAACCGGAAATTTTGTTCGTTCTGAAAACGTTTTTCGAGGTCAAACTAATGTTTATTTTCTATGATATGAGTGAATTCGCGTTTAACGCGTTTCGTAGACGAAATATAGCTGCAAAGTGCGATAGATCGTCTTTATATCTAGAAAAATGTTTAATTTCTTTGATACTTTAATATGTACTTAATTTATATTTACAAAAAGAAGTAATACACATATTCATTTTATCTATCAGTGGAAACGGCTAGTGAGCCGTTTTCCCGCGGTTTTACCCGCGTCCCGTGGTAAATACTGCCCGTACCGGGATAAAGTATAGCCTATGTTACTCGCGGATAATGTAGCTTTCGAATGGTGAAAGAATTAAAAAAAACGGACCAGTTGTTTTTGAGCCTATTCATAACAACCAAACAAACAAACATACAAACAAAGTTTTCCTCTTTATAATATTAGTATAGATAAGTTGCAGGTAGGTAAGTATGTTACCTAGGTACTCTTTAGAAACAAACTTCGTCATATTTTCACTCATTTGTTTTCCTAGTTAAAGCTCAACTCGGAATACGGTTACGATTTAAAAGAATTTGTGCAAGAACCACACATTCATTGTGTGAATCCTTTTTACTTACTCACAGTCTCAATATTCTAGGAATGTAGACGTGTATTTCTAAGTAATTAATTACGTAGTTTAATGGGGTAATCAGGTTGCAGTTTGCGGAGTTCCAAAAAAGTATCTTCAATTGGATCGTATTTTGTTTAAAATTGAATTAAACTAGGTTTGATACAGTTGTCTTCCTGTGTACCTACATTATAATGTAGCTAGGTTTTATGCTGTGTTCAGTCAAGTTACAGATAAGGTCGGTGACCTACTTAATTGGCGCCAAAACTACCTATATGATCTAACGTTAAGAACATCTGTTTAAAACAACAGCATAAGTAGGTATTTTATTTTTATATAATTTTAATGTCACGAATTGTAATAAAATAAAGGTATATATTGTCCAGTTAAAATAAGAAAACACCTATTAACTCAACAGACCTCACCTGCCATAGAAAGATCGAGATTTCCATAGAAACTTCCATAGACTTTGGAAAGTGCGAGATGTGCAGCGCTGTGCTTATGCAGCAATCTAAACTAAACCGCCATCATAACGGGAACATTAATTCCTATGTTAGTATGAACTTAATTATTGCAAATACACAAAGACATCAAGCATAAATCTCTTTGCAAATAAATAATCTACCTACTGCATTTTATTATAACTAAAGGTTATTTTAATTTGAACTTCATATCGTTAACGGTACAAGCTAGTCGTAAATGGAGCTCCGCAAAATCCAACCATGTTATTATCATTTTGGAATAATGTAAGGAGCAAGCAAAGCAAGTTTCGAGTCGCACCGGTCGCGGTCGGAGAACTCTCGTAGAACCGCAGTAGAACACTGTCGAAGTTACCCGAAGCTGCCCGAACCCGTTCCGACCATTCTAGACGATTAGTGAACGCTTGGGTTGCCAGTATCAGTTTTTAAAATTCCACTTTCCATGTGAAATAATAAGTACAATGACTGGATCAGAGCTATGATGTGTAGTTTTTTTTTATTGAAATCTTGAAGGTTTCGGCTGGTGTATCTACTTTTCTAATAAAACTACATACATGTAAAGCGCTTTGGAAAGCCAAAATTGATGCAATTAATTGTGCTCGCATTAGAATATCTTTAACGTTCATTACGTTTACGCAAATTTAATCAAACCCAGTGAACATTTTTCACAGTAACAAAACAACATCATCGATAACAAATTACGTGCTAAACAAGTTTGCATAACGTCACGATTAGCGAACAACGGGAAAGTGGTAGAAGTTTCCCGAACAGTCTGGTAACCGTCTGGGAGTTACCACACGATGCAATAACGCAGACACGTGCGCAGGAACGTCACGTGTTTCAGAAACGTGACCGGCGACCCGCGACACGCGAGCATCGCTTTCGCGGCCACCTCCGTATTAACCGACCAAGTTGAGAATACACCCGCCTACTAACTTAGAACATTAAAGTGATGGGTTTAAGGACCTGTTCAAGTAATATCGTAATTATCTCACAAGATTTGGCGCACGGGTGTGTTCTAAATATCATGGTCCTTATCGGCTCGTGACGTGTTTTTCACAATAGACTAACTTAGTAGAATAGTGATAAGAAAATGTAATTGTACCTACTTCAGGTGGTTTCTTGCTATGCCACGATTTTGTAGTCACCTTGGTATGCAAGAAGATATTTGGCGAAGTTGCAAGTTTGTTTACAAAAGGAAGTAGGTGTTAATAATTTATGATAATTGAATTTTATTGTTATTGCCTGAGTTTTGTTTTGTTGTTATAGGTATTTGTATTGTAGGAGTTGCAATACAAGCTTGTTAACCGCTGCATACTGATATAGAAACATTATTTAATTAAAGATCAGCCCGTTCATATCTGTGGGGACTTGCACCTAAGTAGGTAGGTATACTAAAAAATATATATTTTGCGTACATTTAATTACTAAACATAATTATCAACACTCTCAGTTTTAGTTGCGTGCATAACTCATTTTTAGCGCATTGGCTGTGCGCATCGCGGACATTTGCCAAAACGCATCGTGTCATAGATCGTTACGCTAAGCGCCAAGCTTTGTGGCAACCACTATTTTTACATTCATAAACAAAATACGTTATTTGTTTGACGAAAATAAAGTTGAAAGTTAAGTAGCTGTAGGTTTTGTTGCCGCAAATCGACATTGTTATGTATAATAAAAAATATCTCACGTGTTTGAGATAACTCGGAATATTCTGGATTCTCAATTTGTATTATTTTTGACAGACGATATTACAGGGCTGTCGACGCTTCGAGAAATCTCAAAATGCAACAATCACTGTTTCGTAACGGAGTTTAGACCAGAACCAATGCACAGACCGAGGAGGCTTTCTAAAAATACTTTTAAAAATACTATCTATACTTTTTGTACCTACGACAGATGTCACGTAATTAGGCATCTAAAAACTATGTGTTATGTAGTGCGCTCTAGTTGCGAGGTTCTTTTTATGAAGACATATCTACATTCTCGTGTTTATCTAGTTGCTATTGTGTTAGAACACAGTGGAAGACATAGAAGGGCTGGTGATACCATACCATCTAATTATTAGTTCCTACACGCATGCACGTGAGCACGTGTTCTGGACTTGTCTCTACACAAATAGATTGATGGTTACAAACAATGATAGGTACCTAATAAGTAGTTGGAAGCACCTAGAAGTTGGTCGACAACATTTAAATAAACGGTTTCAAATATATTACAATAAAAACCTGCTTGTTGTCTATTAATTGCAGAAAAAAACAATGTTCATAATTTTATGAACCAACAGATACTGTAAATTATGGCAAATTAATAAATAATATGGCAACATTCTTCCGTTACACTTTCTCGCGTTTAATTTTTTCAGATTTCCCTTCTAATATCTATAGTCTGATTTTTAATTCGAGTCAGTAAAATGACAGGGGCAACTGTCACTTTCACAAAAAAGGGTGACCCACTACAATAGTGATGTTCCACAATCGATCGACTTAGAAGTTTAGTCATGATTTTAGTCCTGCCAATAACAAAAAAAATATATAACAACAGTATTTTATGTAATATTTAATTACATGTTTTCAGTTTAATTTCCGTAAATTACATATTTATGTTAATATAAAGCCAATTTGATATTAATAAAAGAATTTAATGTATGTACAAATAAATAAATGAATGTAATCTAGACTAACTTTTAATTCTCGATTTAAATATCTCGATTTTCCACATGACTATTTATTTGGGACCCTATTTTATTAAAACTGTGCAACACTGGAAATGTCATTTTACTGACTCGAATTAAAAATCAGACTATAGGTAAGATTTTCCTGGTTTTAGGCTAATGATGGGACATACAAAATGTCTATTCTACAGTAGAATGAAATCGTATACCTATCCATTATTTAGTTAATTTTCCAAATTCACGTATAGAAGATGTGAGTTGACAAAGAAAACTATTTAAATCCATCTGCAAACCCTGAAATAAAAAACAAAGCGTAATCTATTGTTGCTTATCTTTTGGGTAAAACACGTGAAATCGACGATAAGGTTTATTAGCTACTCGTTCATTTGTTTATTGTGCTTACGTGCCTATCACATTGTTGTCACAACAACCGTGTCTATTTTAGTGGCTGTTTTGTCTTGCTTGATTCATAGGGTACGACGTGGAAGGACCACGTACGTAGAGTTACCTCTGTTGAAAATATCTGATTTTGCAGACTCAATATTCTTCTAAAATGATCTAATTTGTCAGTAATGAAGGTGTCGAGTTACCGTGAGAAAGTATGCGGAGTGTCATTAGCCCAGATTAGTGCATCAGATGCAATTTATGCAATATTATGTATGCATGAGATACTTTAGCACCCACACGTTGTGTTTGCAAACTATTTGAACGTCAGACGCGCCAGTCCGCCATCTTTGATTCCTACCGGGGATGTTACGAACACCCCGACCTTCAGACATATTGAACGGTAAAATTGCAGGTCATTGACCCGAGCTTACAAAAAACTTATTTATGTCATAGGTACTGTTATAGAACGAAAAACATTTAATTTTCTGAAAATTATGTAAATAACCGTCTGTTTTGGAAGTGTAAAACAATTATGTTTTTGTTCTCATTCCAATCGAATAATAAAGTAGCATAATGTTACGGAGCAGTCACTACTAAACTTGTCGGTTATTGCTTTCTCGAAACGTATACATTCATACAAGTTAATGATAATGATAGTTAACAATAAACGATTAAATCTAATTTGTCAATGAATGCCAATAAATTATTGTGCAAGTATTTCCCCAGCAATCTTATCCTAACTCTCGTTTACCAACAATCGATAAATTGAACACGCGTCATGCTAACTCCCGAGGTCATTGTGATAGATTTTATTTCAGTCATAGATACTACTAGAACCACTGAATGAGATTGCATAACCATTCGACAAGATAGTAACATTCTCGAAACAACTTACTAGGAAATACTTTACTAGGATACACTCAGTAGCGGCTTTAGGGTAGGGCGCGGTTGGGCGACGGCCCAGGGCGCCGGATGTAAGGGGCGCCACAGTGGGCGCCGCAGGCGCCCCTAACCAATCCTTGATCAGAATTTTACTCCTATTTTTGTTTATATTTCATCAAAGATAAATTTCATCAAGCTTACAAGAACTGTATCCAAATGTATGGATAGCAGCAGGGCCGCCTTAACCTATGGTGCAGGGTGTGCGAATAACCCGGGCGCCGCGGGCTCAGGGGCGCCGCGGTACGCTCCTGGACCAAGAAATTTCAATTAAATTAATGTATTGTCATATACAATGCCGTGCGCGTTAGATACACTACTTTTATGTCCCAAAACTCAAAAATTTTCGCGCTCGCTTCGCTCGCGGTTTCTTTACTTTACACTTACATTTTTTTCCACATATAGCTACTTTTTATTTATTTACTAGAAGGAGAATCAACAGCTGTAACAAAGGGATAACAATTCTATATTCTTTTAATTTAATTTCCCAATACTTAAAAAAATAAGCGCTCCCTTCGCTCGCGGCTTCTTCACTTCACAGTAGCCTTTTATTATATATGTTAAGGACTTTTAGTGATCCAAATCTCAAAAAAGCTTTTTCGGGCTTGCTTCACTTTATAGTTGTTTTTATTTTTCAATTTTTTTTTTGTCTACCCTAGCAAAAAGGTAGCGTCGTTTTTAAGTCCTTTTATTAATAAGAAAGTAACTTCTAGTTTCTATTTATGGTACTACTTTAAGTCCCAAAATTTTAATTTATAGGCGTCAGCACCAACAAAGAGTTATCTACGTTTGGGCTACATTTTAAGTTCATTTTTGTTTTGAGTTCTAAAATATAACAAAAAATTTCGCGCTCGCTTCGCTCGCGCAATCAGAACCTGTACTCCCGTGTTTTTGCATTCACCAGTCAGCAATAACTTATCTACGATTGGGCTACATTTTAGCTAATTTTTGCTTTGACTTGTTAACTATAAAATTCAGCTCGCTTCGCTCGCGCAGTCGGTAACTACATATGTCTCTGTTTTTCGTATGGGTTTAAATTGCAGTTGGGGGCGCCGTAGAAATCTCGCCCAGGGCGCTAGTAGAGTTAAAGCCGGCCCTGGATACACTACAATACGGCAATAGACTGAACTATAAATAGCAGCGTAATATCTTTATTAGCGGACCACCAGCGCCATCTATGATAATAAATAATAATCAAACAAGTCCAAGTTTGGAACATATAAAAGGCGTGAACCATGAATGCTAATCAATTTGATATTATCGTATAATGTGAGCGTATCGTATTTGTTTTGTATTTATTGAATTCATTCACTTACCTTCTATAATTCCTGAAACTCAGATTTTTCCGTTGACAAATTATTTTCAGGCCAAAAAATAGACAAAAATACATTGACAGTGAATATAATTTAAGATGATTTTATAAATGTTTGGCAATCGCATATGTTGATACCGTCAATACATTAATAACAATTAAAGGCGTGAACATGCCTGTCAGACAAAAAAAGTATTTATATCGATAGCTTAATACTTCTGTCATCGATACATTGCAGATAGTTTTCTATCAGGAGCTTCTAACAATAGTTGGCAGATGCCCTTGACTCGCCTTGCTCGCATGTCGCGAATGACAACTATAAACTGTCATAAATAAGCATAATCGCTATTAAATTCATCGATTCCGACATATGTGGGCAGCTATGACATAATGGCGACTAGTGGGCAGGTACATATGTACACAGTTACCATTCTGGGTGGGTACCAGTCAATCATTTTGTTTGTCTGGTCTAGATATGCTAAAAACTGGCAGGTTTCATTAAATGCTCACGAGATACCTATAATTTGTACATGAGGAAGTTTGTATCCTAATATTAGACAGCTTGGGCATAAATATTTGAGACCTATTAGATTAGATTGAACACGTGAATCTAAATAACGAGAATGTTCACTAGAACAACAAAAAAATCTAGTACACACCTAGCACATTAAGGAAAAACATCCGTTAGTTTCCATTTACAATTTTCCGCATGGAATGAGTCAGATCCCAAACGTGCTCAAACTCAATGGGGTTCTTGAGGCTGTTCACCCAGCGCCCACTGACACCATACCAACCTCGTATGACACCTAAATGACATCTACACCTTCTAAGACGAGATGATTCACGCAAATTGCTTTCGATTGGTTGGGAAAATCCATTACGAACGGAACTATTGATTCCGTGACCCCAATAATGAGATAATAACTAAGTGATATGTATCATACCTATTATAAATAGTGGGATCTCCTGCACGTAATTTAGGCATACGCAGACCAGGAAAGAATAAGACACCATAAGCAGTGTGGACCATAAGATTATTTATTCAAGTTTTCAAGAAAGAACTTTTACTACGTAGGTAGTTTGTTTTACTTGTGCTTTGTTTTACATTGTAATCCGGTAAGTCCGGACTGTACCTTGACTCCTTGAGACAACAATAAAAAGTGGAGCAATCCTTTGTGTTCGCAAGAACCCGTCAGGATGACAAACAGGAATTTAACACCTAACTGATCATAGAACACCGTGCTAAGGAACGAATGATGAATTGCACAAGGCATGAAATAAAAATACTTGCACATTTCTTCCAATAACTGTCGACTTCACTATGCAGCATTCAGGATCGATCAAAATCAATGTCTTTGTCCTATATCTGACAAATGATTTATACTTCAATCGTCAGATAGCTGGAGAAAAAGCTCATCTGATATTTTTAGGCACTCAGTCATGTCTAACATGGCTGAACATTTGGGATAGTCTTCATTATTAGAATGACCTCAATTTGTGTATAGCGCCGTCCACACGTGCTTCATAAACATAGATGTGTTTTGTACGTTGTGGGATTAACAAAGATATGAATGTTGTGTACCTAGATAAAAATATGCGTCTGAAAAAACGAGGCGTAATTTATCTTATCAGAGACCATGAAAACTGAAAAGGAAATTATAGGACTGATATTGATGAAATCTGAGTAATTGGGATAACCTGAATGAATTTATCTGCGTAAGATATGACAAATATTATCAGGTAAATCATCTTGCGAAGTTGCGTCCCAGGAAGTAAATTATTGACACGTCAGGCAATGACTCAATATTTACGCATTATAAGCAATAAGTTTTCTTTGTTGTATTGTACGAAAAACTTCCTGTATCCAAATGTATGAACGTGAATCTTAAATAGCTCGAATGTGATAAAATCATGGCATGGCATCGCTTTGTGAGTGAATAGCATTTCACGCCCGTATGCAACGTCACATCTATAATGGGCAACGATTTACTATGAGCATGCATGCCAAATGGTAATAGCATATGGGCAGCTTTTTCACAACCATGTGCCAATTTTTATCACAATGAAAATACGTAACAACGATGACGTTATGGAAATTGTAAAATGAATTAGGTACAGAAATTTTCCTCATAAAAATGTTCGTTTCCATTAAATAAAAGCTTGTTCTAAAAATACCTCGTGCCACCCTCAAGGCTTGTACGCCCGCTTACTGGTGTTACATAAATGAAGAAAAAGCAACCTTGACATTGAAACAGTATAAAGTCAAGGCCATTTTAGACAACTTATAAACTAGACTTTCATATCTAAATAGGGATGCACGTGCTATTGCACATTGCACGCTATGACTGTACTGACTGGGTTGTTTTATCATAGATATTATCTAACTGTATGTAATGTTATACAAGATAAACTTGAATGATCATAAGTAAAGGTAATTATCATCATGCTATCACCCTGTGGTTCCTCCTCTTTAATCCAAATCTCTCGTTTTGAACACTGCAGAATATTGTTTTCCTTTAAATCATTAAAAGCAGTATCCTTATTCATTTTCGTACAAATCACTTTCTTGATCTTCCCTATCACCCCTTTACATTATTTCCATTTGTATTATATTTAGTTCAAGATCTACAATAAACTTAAACTAATCTCTATTTAGAGCTCTTAAGTACAGCAGAGGCTTCATAAAGTCATTGGTTACTACATTACATTATCTAGGTCTTGTGTAGATCATTTGCAGATGTTCGCACTGTCGACATCTGCTAACATATTGTGTGTGACGAGGTCGATACTCTTAAATTAATATTCACACATTTTGATAAATAGTTCTCAAATTACAAACTGGGTGATTTCGACTTTGACAACGGTTAAGTTTTTAAAGAAGATGGGCTTCAATGTTGTCAACACCAGTAGTAAGCCTTTAAAATAAGCCTTATTGGGTTGAAAACAAATGTGTCGAATACATAATTAGTTTTTATTCGAAACAATCGATGAACTCGTGATCGGTATAGGTTGTTGTCTTTACATTCTGCGAACATTATAAACAAGCAATATTATCTAAACGACGTGTGACAGACAGACTCAGTCTAGATACATCTGCACGCGGCAATAAAGCGAACATGTGCACGATGTTTGTTATTCCGAGCAGATTAAAGTCACCAGCTATACTTAGAAACTGCTATTCCTACTAGCTCAATCTACTCGTCCCATACAAATATACGATATTACCATAACTAGATGTAAACAAATTAATTGAAGCCTGCAGTTTTAATTACATGTCTAGTTGAAGTAATGGATAAACAAACATATTTTATGCTCTTGTGTCCTTGTTTATGACTTTAAAAATCGGTTCAATGATTTAATCGTGAACAAAGAACAATAGGTATATAACTTTCGCGTAAGGAAGTAAAGTTAGGATCAGTACTTCCACATTCATACTTGGGGAAATTCAACGTTTTATTGCACCAGTAGTTCCACGTAATTGTCAGACCTTAACGAGAAACAATGCAGGTTCAGGTAAACAGTTACTAATAGTTCCGAGTACAGCCAGTGAGCCGTAAAACATAAGGGTCACTGCTAATTTGCGAGAGTTAACGATCACTAAACTTTAAGGAAAGAAAGGTCTGAGGCCGACCACAATGCCTTGTTCCTTACTAACCCTGCCTTGAAGCCGTTAAGGAGGTAATGCCAGAATGAGTGCTCGTAACTCACTGGATATTAGCCAATTAAGTGCCAAAGACAGGTGGACTCAAGGTCCTGAGAGAATCTTACAGGACACGCTAACAAGTCCTGACATCAGCCAGCCTTCACCAACATGCAAGAATTTTATATTCACCATCTTCAAAATTTCTGAAACCTTAACATCTTGTAAATAAAGTTCAAAATTGCGTGTCATCAGAGAGTTTAGGTGAAAAGTAGAATTGTGCTGAAGCTCGAAGTTTGTTAAGGCCGCAAGGCCATCGTCCTCCTACGGTCACCCATATAACAATGCTAATAATTGTGACTCACTGTTGCATAGTGATGTGACGCTAACAACACTGCATGGAAAAATATTGTTTAGCCAGATAAATGTTTATCCTGGAAACTACAAAGAAATGAGAATCAGCAATGAAAATGGCAGTTGGCTAACGTAGGTCATTAATTTTATGCAGGTGCTTATTACATGTGTTCAGTGGAATTCTATTTGGTAAGGAAACTGACTGTTATGCAATTCCAAGATCTTTAGGGGAAACTTGAAGGGAAAATAAGTTTTCCTTTTCCTACTCATTATTGTTTCTCAGAAATTCAAACGTGGAGTGTTAAGTCTCGTTGGAAGGTTTGACAAAAAAAGGAACCTTACGTCATTTAGGTTCAAGGGCCTGTACCGTAAGTACTTCGGTAATAGAGGTATATTCTGTAGATAATCAGAGGCATCTGCGTAGATGCCCATATTTTTTAGGGAAAACCATGCAGTAATGTAGGTATATTTTCAACTGTGGATTTATATTGACCTGAGCCACAAGAACATCACTAAATCTAATCAGGCAGTTGGCAACTGATTTTACATGCTTTACACTTTTTTTACCGCTGGCTGTGGGTTGGTTATGGATTTCCTCCGAGTGACCATATTTTGTTTTGATATAAAATTAATAGCCGTGTTTCTAATCCCAGATTGATCTCAGAAAAAATGAGGAAATATGTAGGTGCAGAAGAAACAGAAAAAAAAAGAATAATAAACTAGGTGCAGGCACTGCTGGCCCAAAGCATGTTGATAAAAACTCATGCCTTTTGCAGGTAAGAGGCCTTAATGAGAATGCTATCTCAGAACATAGATACCTATAGAATCGTAGAAAGATCGCCAATCGAGGGATATTAGTGAAGCCAAAAATGAAATAAATCACTTGAGTGACTTTTTCATGTGCGAGTAAATATGTGCTGCTCGTGTTTTGGACTCAAACCACATTATAATAATATCATCTCATGATTTGCCGATCTACTAACCGGTAGAAGGGTCCTAAATCTAGATACATCTGAATATGACGATTATGAAGAATCTTCACTTTGATCATAATATCAACCTTATAATCCCGTCGTTGTTAAAGATTTTTCAGCAAGCAATAAGTTCCTCGATGACGTCACGGAATACGGAGTGTTTCTCTGTCCTTGACCCAATTGGATCGCGTGGGCGGTTTTATCTTCACAGGGTGTGGGCTGCGATCGATTGCGTAAGACATTCCCGTGAAAATAGGGATACACTTAATGTTATTTATTAAATAAGCATGTCCTTTGAGTTGTAGTCCTCGGTTATTACGAGTATTTTGGAATGCATGTTTTTATTTCTACGTTGCGCATACTGGGTAATATTAGGTTTCATCCATGGGTTCCAGTTCCAGCACTGACTTGTGTTCATTTGTATTGCACAAATATTCTATTTTCTATTAATCTATATTTTAACGCAAATAACGCCAGAGAACGTTGCTCTAAAGATGTATCAGGCAGATGTAGGATGTAAATTATAAGGCTACGTACCTGGCAACGCCATCTGTCGCAAAATGAATAAACTAAAGCCGAACATTAGGAGTAGAAACTTCAGGAGTTATTATGTGAAGATTTTCTAAGTTGTGTAATCTTTTAATAGTTTAGTTAGGGTAATAAAAGTAACAATGTTTAGTTCAATATGTTTAATTACAATAATGGACAGAAACGTCAATCAACTACTTGCAGAGGTATTGGTTCAATACTTCAATATAAACTTTTACTTAAACTTAACCTAATTACTTCATAAAATTAATTAACATGGCAAACGTAGACATTTTTTATTTAATAGCAAAAGCAATAATATAAAAAAGGCCTGGAACTCTCTATGCCTTACACTCATTAAACATTACATAGAAAAGTGAATAAGATATCATAAATTATTCCCCATACAAACAAAGTACTGAATATAATTACCAGTTCTCATTCATTCTTAACCATTTAACTAAATGCGGTAACGATGGAGTATAATAAATAACTATCATTATTGGTAAATAAATATTTAACCCTCAAACACTTCTCAATATTACGCTATTAATCAACAATGATTTTGAAGATAACCCAAAAAATTGTCACATCTGAAAAGGATAATTTAAACAATGGAAATAAACGAAAACCTTATGAGTGTTATGTTTAACCAGCAGGTACAAATTAGCAGATCAATATTTATTTACTCACACTCATTGTTGAACACCTCGTTTCAAAAGGTTTAAATGCTGATGAAATATTTGCAAAATCATCTAAAATATTTTGGTCGGTCATTTTCTTTCTTCTCAGTGTTGTTTTAAACATCAATAAGCATACCCACTTAATTCCTGTTTATTTTGTAAATAATGTCCTTATTTTTTTACACGTTTTTACCTCAAGGAAAATACAAAGTGACACAATATTTCGCTTCAAAAATTCCCAAACATACAGTACTCGTGCTCATAAAACATAAGTATAGGCAAGATTAAGAATCTGAGTATTCTTAAGACAAGTATTAAATAATAAGTCATGTACACAAATTTTGTATGTCTTAATTGTGTTGTATATCATCATGTAAAATTTTCTTTTAATAGTATAGAAACAGTAACATGCATTGGCACTGAAACCCTAAGAACGAATAATGTTGAAGAATTAATGAAAGATTCGTTCTTTAAAATAACTTTTGTAAAAGTTTTCGAAATAAATCTATAGAAAACCGAGCATAATCTTTGTATGTACGTATATCTATTAACTATGAATTAATTTTATTTACAACTAATATACCAGCTGCATCTTTGAACCTAATCAGGCTTTCGAGACGGTGGAACGTCTTTGATCGAAACCTAGATAACCATATTTTCCAGTGAGATAATTTACTTCATTATGCGATTTATCTTTTTGTTGTAAAACCAAAATTTTGATAGAGAATAATAAAAATTGCACCATATGAGGTAACTCGCTCTCACAAAATCGCCGAAATTACACAGGGCACAATGTTGGGGCCTGCACGGAATTTTGAAAAAAGAAAATTGTCGATGTTGTTTGCTAAAAGATTTATTAAAATTTACAAATGGATACAATTTAAACAAGCCGGGTCAGGTTCAATAATCCACCTAGTACAGTTAGGACTAGGTATCACTACATTACCTTTAGTTGTTTTTTTAGGATTTTCCTTTCTTGACGGTGGCCCAGGGCTTGAGGCTGGGCTGCGGGAGCTCCTTGCAGTCCACTAATGGGTTGATAGGACCGACTGCCTCCATGACCCTTGGCTGCGCTTGGTCCAGTAGGTCTTCGTTAGCGCAGATCACTCCAGCCAGGGTTGTCTTGCGAATTTCGGTTAGTTGTTCTGTGAAAGATTTAAGGAATATAATTATTATGTTTCAATTATAACTACATAGTCTGCAGACATATATTTTCTTTTTATAGCTGTCTTCTTTATGTAAGGTTGAATGTTTTCATCTGATGAAGAAAAATAATGACTTACCCATAGTAAAAGCAACGGTCTCGTCGGAGGATTCATACCAGAATCGGTCGCCGACTTTAATTCTCATGAACTGGTCGGCTATGAGGCAAGTCAGGGTGGGACCTAGCAGACGGCCCTTAGGGTCCTCTGCTAAAGCTCCGGTGTACAGATCGATGTCATCTACTGAACTAGAATTATAAAATTCATGTTAGTTATAAGTATTTTTTCTTGCATCAGAACGCTATGTTGATTGGCTTCATGACGAGAGAGTTCGTCATGAAATACCTGAGCAAAAGAAGTTTAGAAAATGTTTGGAATGGTCCAGTGACCCCGAAGGAATGAATAAAGTTTTAATAAATTCAATGACTACTTACTTGTAAATCTTACAGATCCTGCCAAGAGAAGAAGCGTCGAAGATGTCATTGAGGTCTGAGAAATTCTTCGGTCGGGACAAGCCGCAGTGTTCCCTCCACTCGGGGTAGGGCGGCAGGCCGTGGTCCCGCCCGCGCTGTATGTTGAGGGACACGAGGTCGAGGCCACAAGGCCCGGGCTTTGTGGCGTTTGCAGTTGATGAGTTGGCTACGATGGGCTTTTCGAATAAGTGGTTGCTGAGCTAGAAGTGAATTTGTATTCTGAGTTAATTGTGCCGAATATGGTTAGACTAAGATTTTGATTAAGATGCTAGACTGATCGAATTATGGCCGACATAAGTTTAACGTAGACACGTTTTGACGTCTATGTATGTATGGTTTTGTCCTCCCAGAGGGATGACCCAATTTTCGTTTAGTTGCTTTTATGTCATAGATATTTTTTTATCCTCAGTGTTCTTAGATTGAAACATATTCATGAAAATCGGCTTATCCGTTTTAAAGTTTAAGTTTTTCTCAATTAATATTATTGTAGTGTACGTGCCCTACCTCAGTAGTAACATGCGGATCCACAGTATGGACGAGTGTGTTCATGGCGGAGGTAACAGCCTCTTTAGGTCCCTTCTTAGTGTACAGAGTGAAGGGGTTGAACAACATCTGATGCAGCTGCGTGTATTGGATTGTGCCCGTGCTTTTGTCTGTGTTGTGGATTAGACCCTGGAATAATAATGAATAGATCAGGATTTTAGTGAAAGGCTAATTATTAAAGTAAAAGGTAAAGGGCGATAGACCTGTTAAAGGCCATCATCATCAGCCTGTGCTAGTAAAAACTTCTTCTCATAAAGAAAAGACAAGACCATCATTGACCAACACTGTAACTCAAAGCGGATAGAACTATGTGTCAAATATGCCCAAAGGACATTGGGCAGATTGGTATACCCCACCAATAGCGATGTCATATATATCATTGGATAGGCCTTTTTATGTAGAACAACATTTACTATGACAGCTTTGCTGAAATGTTTGTCCGTTCTGAGATATAGATCAAAAACTGTGCTAAAGTTAAACTAAAGTTAACTTAATAATCTATTGATATCTCAAGTTTTTAGAGGAAAAACTAAGTTGAAATAAGTGTAAGTCTCCTGAGTCCTACCTGCTGTACCCGTTAGGGTCCATAATTGTTACTATTATTTTGCATTTCAACCTTATACTGTACTAAACTTCTTTACCGACAAGGCCACCACGACTTACATAATGATTATAAAAAAAAATAAAAAATAAATAAAGACATTGGTGTTATTTTTCAAAGAAAATCAGATTACAGTGTTGATTAGCATTGTTTTTTAGCGATATCTCAGAACGGACAAACAATAGAACAAAGCTGTCATAGTTAATGTTGTTCCAGTTAAAAAGACCTATCCATCGATATGCATGACTTTGTTATTGGTGGGGTCTGTTTTTATGCCCAATATCCAGTTAGTACAGTATAAGGTTGAAATGCAAAATAATAGACAATTATGGACCCTAACGGGTACAGCAGGTAGAACTCAGGAGACTTACACTTATTTCAACTTAGTTTTTCCTCTAAAAACTTGAGATATCAATAGATTATTAAGTTAACTTTAGTTTAACTTTTGCACAGTTTTTGATCTATATCTCAGAACGGACAAACATTTCAGCAAAGCTGTCATAGTAAATGTTGTTCTACATAAAAAGGCCTATCCAATGATATGTATGACATCGCTATTGGTGGGGTATACCAGGTCCCATATATTTGTGCCCATTGTCCTTTAGTCATATTTTTAAAAAAGCTCATTGACTGGATTAGGTTTTACTAGCATAGTTTTCAATATAATTAAGGACCATGCATGATAAACTACATATATAACTTATACATATATCTAGTACACACCGGTAATAACGTGTGTGCGAATCTGAAGACCGAGGAAGCGAAGTGGTTGGCGATAGACGGGTCTACTGTGGGGTCATACACGTCTGCGTAGCCTTCATCTTGTATCGTCAGGTTTAGTGCCCACATCACGTCCGCACCTGCAACGATGGAAAATTATCAGTGGACTGTAGAACAAACCTTCGATTTACTTGAGCAAATAACCACTTAAAATTCATTTCAGGGATTATTTTTTTCTGAAGACCATGAATATGTCATCCATTTACCAACGGTCTCATGCTTTTCGTCAACGCAGCTGTCCCCATAAGAGATCAGCCAGAAGTGCTGGACATAGATCCATTCTATATCCCTTTACCCTCACAGTGCGATGGGACGGCATACCCTGGACTGGATAGATTAATATCTACATAATATCTTTGTTGATTGATGTTCCTACCAAGTATACAAGGCAGGAACTCAGAGTATGTGATGTGCTGCATCTGAGCGCCAACGATCCGCCTCGCCTCGTGGAAGACGGTGTCGTCATCCCAGGCGGGGTTGAGCTTGCGCAGCATGGCGGCGAGGCGGTTGTGTTGTCGTGCCCAGAGCAAGTGCATGGTGGTGAGGTGGAGGTTCTCGTTCGCACGGTCGTCGCCTGGGGATAGGGAAAGGACATATAGGCACAAATTAGCCTGATAGTTACTTCGTAAGTATAGGTATGGTACGATAATAATTAGGGTTGGTGTAATAACAAGAGTCCGGAAAAGATAGCTGCAAGGTTATCTATGCTTTAGCTTCTATTGTAATGGGATATCATACAGTGATACATTTTCTGAACAAAATAATATCGAGATTACTATATTTACTTTACATAATGATTACTTACAATATTTTACAAGAGATTATTATTTACTTGATATAATGTTTTGGATATCGAACTCATTCCGCCATATAATTATGATCCAAACAATAAATGAAAATAATTTAACTAGCGTGAAAAGTAAGTTTTGATATCCTTAGGTCTCAGGACTTTACTGTCAACAATAATATTACCCGACTACCCAAGTCGTATTCAGATCTACAGAGGACCATGGAGAAAAAAATTTCCATCCTCAAGCGTTCATCCATCAGATAGGGGAAATAGAGTGCACTAGCCATTAATATACGAAAAACCTTTTTTTTTATTTCAATGGTTATAGCACTTTTATATGGTCTGCTATTGTATGCTATTGTCTGGTATTGTCTCTTACCTGACTCAAAGCAGTATCGTCCCTTAGCATTCATCTCAGCCGTATTACAGCTGTCGTTAGGATCAGTAGAAGGCGGCAGCAGCTCCGTGGATCCAATCTTCAGCATCCGCAGCTGACCGCCCACAAATGACCGCAGTGACGCACTGCGAACTTCGCCAAACCCGTACACTGTGGATGCGTCGATGAATGCTGTGGCCTGGTTTAGCTGTTCACGAGGACCTGGAAGTAAAGAATCGAGGAATAAATTAATTGATATACAAGTCACTTGGTAGTCCTTAAGCCTAAAATCTACAACATGAATAACAATATGAAAAAAAGGTCATCAAAGTCGTGGGGTATGCAGAGACACTACGCATACATGAAGAGGGAAAATTATTTTCGTAATGAATAAAAGTTGTATCTCTTGGATTACATGTTTCTTAAAAAGTGCAAAATGAACTAGATAAAAATGATCATAACTATCTTTGGCAGATAAATTCTTCGCATCTACCTATATTGATTCATTCCACCATCACGTTAGAAAAATAAATTGTATAATACGTACCAAAATGACAAGTGGGAGCTGGTGCCGACCTGACGAACTCCATGCAGGTGATGTTATAGTCCTCATAGAAGGGATCCTCGACATCGAGTCTTACGGGGAAGCACTCCGGGTGCGGGGTTTGAGATGGATCGCAGCAAGAGAGCGCTGTGCCATTCTGACCTGTAAATAGGGAAAGAGATAATATGTTTATTAGAATGTTTAATTTACTAAGATTTTCTTCGTTTCGTTATCATGTTACAGTTACAGCATATCGAAGTCCGCTACTGAATGGCTAAAAAGTTGACCAAGATATTGGTCTTTTTCAGTTTTTCCACGAGATAACTCATAACCACGGACTTCTACAGTTATGCTAGTTATTTCATCGACTGTAGGTATACAGTGTTGGAATATTTATCTGGAGCTAGGTATTTCAGTCTTAGTAGCCTTAGCCTTAGCCTCTGAAGAGCATCTTATGATTTTAAACTGTTGATCAATAGTTTTACGTGGTGTTCTCTTGTCCACAGCAAATTCTCTTTTATTGCTTCCATCTACGCATGTTACCTTTACTAAGCGCAGTGGCGGTGATGTCGTGGTCGACGAACTGTCCCCAGACGGCCAGCATAACGGTGAACACGGAGTCGTGCGCGTAGCTGGGCCGGTGCACCGTCACGCTCACGTCGCGGGCGCTGGGCAGCGGGGCCCCGTCCACGCCCGTGCGGGGGGAACTGATGCCTGGAAATAATGGGGAAGAAGATTTGTTGAGCTTTCGGAAGATACCACTAAAAATCCGTAAGTATACCAGGTAACCGTTTAAGTAAAAGAAGCCTAAACGCAAATAAGACAGCAACAAATGAGGGAGTAGAATTTGCACTTAGATACTTAGTACTCTTTCCTGATAGGGATATCTTTAATTTTTGCATTTATTTAGTCAGGGAGCACTAAGAAAATATATTACATCTTTTGAAACAGTCACATTGTAATAACGGCACCACTAGAGCTATGCACAAACTATCCATATAGCTACAATCCTTGTAACATTCTAATTTCTAGACTACCACAATATTTTCAAACTTCTAATAGTAAACTATTTAAAGGTAGGTAGCACCAAATCACTTACCATCACCATAATCAGCTGGCAGCACTCTTCTAAACGGAGTCTTAGATACTCCCCAGCGGTACGCGTTTTCCAAGTTATTGCAAGTGCCATCCAGAGTCCTGTACTTTGACGGCTGGCATGGTGGCGGGTTTTCCATACAATACTGGGGCTCTGAGAATGATCCGTTCAGCTTGGGGCCCTGGCCTGATCCACCTGGTCTCTGTGATATGTCCGTGCTGAAAATGTTAGAATGGCCGACGTTATTAAGGTTCCTAGTTTATTTGTAATAGCAAATCTTACGCAGGTGTTGTAGCTAACAAAAATGATTAGGCGTTTCTAAAACCAGTTTTATATAGTAATAGTTCAGCGATGTTTTTGGATCTCTCAAGAAATCAACTTTTTATTACACCCTATGATAGAAACCTGACACGAAATACCTTCAGTATGTTCCATAATATCCGTAAAATATCCATATTTCAATAGATCGGCTTGAGAACTAAAGTTGAAAACTGATATTTTCTATTTCGATATGAGTTAAATGAAGTGTGAACTACTATTCATTGTATATGCGTTACATATCTTTTCGATTTGATATAATGAGGTTTTACTTAACCAGCATGAAGCTGTAAGAATTCAGAGGGCCTTACTTCTCCTTTAGATTTGCTATCGATCTCTCCATATTTCAAAAATGTTATTAAGAATGTGAGTATGGAGACCCTAAGAAGAAAGATTACAAAGTAGGAAGTGAAAGATAAGTTTCGTTTATTGGTATCAATTTAACACTATTAGGTACATTTCGATCAATATATTTGGCCGAGTTCGGTAACCCGCGACCAGTCAGGCGGTATGAAGCCAAACCAACGTTCGTCTAGAGTTACGCGGTTTTATAACACAGATCATGTATCATATACCCACGAACGACTGGTATTCGCTTGTCCTAATTCCGGCTGTCACACGATATTTATGTGTTTGCCTATTAGATAATGTAAATGCAACTTTGAAAACATTTTGGTTCCTGATTCCTGACCTGCAACAAATGTCGCGTTGAGGTCGGACGTAATCGCGTCATAGATAAATTATTAAAATCATATTTACAGGTTTTTTTCCTTCCGGATCGGATACCATGACCTTCTGAACATTTACGTAAATACAAACGATTAAAAGTTATAAATAAACAAATTAATGTGATGAAATTAATGCATAGCTATTTCTCGAATTGCATTGGGACAATTAATTAGTTTTATGCAACCTTTGTGAATGTGATTTCTGTTTTTCATCTCATAAAATTACTTAGGTACTAAACTAAAATAAATAATACGTAATAGGCGATCCGAAATTCCGGTCATTGTCCTTTTCAGATAGTTTTCAAGTACATAGGTAAGTAACCGAAGTGAGGACGGAAGCCAATTAAACAAAGTAAACGTCACTACTTAGAACACTTAATTTGGTGTTAGATTACGTACTGCTGATACACGTATAAAAGAAGCTTTTCTTCGCGCGGACGGCTGACTATCATTTAACATTGACTTTCAAACCACATTTGGCATCATTATATGATATTGTGAACCATCCACCACCTTCTTAAGGTGACTTATGGTGGAATTGCGAATATTCAAACCATTTTACATACCTACACAATATGCAATTGTATCCGTCTTCATACTCTATGTATAAACTGTTCATCTGATCCAGGACTATCCCCAACGATCAAATGAAACAGTGCAACAGATTTTTGATGCACTTTTACATTAAATAGTAGGTAACTATCAGAATTAGATGAGACTAGATGCATCTATGCAGCGGCAGTTAACAATTGAACGTATCTAGGTGGCCGGAAGATGTCATACAATTGAGGGCTGACCACCATATTGGTCTGATGATGGCTTTATAGTAACCTATGTATTGTAAACATGGGGCGTTAAGTGAATGATTGAATCTTACCGTACGAGGCCGGATAAATTGTACTAAGGAGATTTATATTCGATCAAAGAGGATTGTGTTTCTAGAAAGGTGATAGAAATAAGATCTTTCGATACAATACTGTAACTGGTAATTTTATGGAAATGTTAGTTAAAGTACTGATTATGTAAAATAATGAGTTCTCTAGTTATTGGAAAGAAGTGTCCACGTAGGACCAACACTTAAGATAGTTTTTTAGTCTTACTGAAAATTGTGCTCGAAGCCAATCTCTATTTGGTAAGGCGTGTTGGATGAGGTTACTACTATTATAATAACTATAAAAACACAGTAGCAGTTCCATTATATTTCTTATAGCCTTAATATGATATGTTATTCACTAAAGCATGCTATTTGTATAGAATATTAAGTTCACATTATAAAGTCACAGAGTATCATGTTCTGGAATTCGATCCAGATCAAATCAATTCAAATCAATGTCGTACTGTTTGACTTAGCTTACGAAAATAGTTTGCATAAATATGAAGTTTCCTCATTATTTCACAAAGTGCAACAAAATGTTGTAGGTAAACCATGCACTTTATATAAAAAATAAAATTCTTTCACTATCTGATGAAAAGCTCTTTTTGTGGTTGATTCATGGGAAGTTATTATTCATTTAATGCGATACCTACCTACAGTACGTGAATTAATTTATCTAAGTATATATGTACCTACGTTATTTTAGTTACTCTTTTACTTCAAGCAACTGAGTACTTATAGAGCTTGCAGAAAATACAAACTTAATCAATTAAATAGGTACGAATCGGTAGTTTTATAAATCTGTTGAAGATGTTATCAGGCCCATTAATGCTGAAATCTAGAATATTTGAGTCTAGGAATTATAAAAAACGCTAGATAATGTCTCCTTAATTACATTAATTATGAATTTGACATTTGGCATAATCTTTTGTTTTTATGATATTTTGATCATCTTTTTATAGGTATCTTTCCACGCATGGAAATACATTAGAGAATTGAAAAGTCAAAAATCCGGCTTAAGAACCTATATCACTTAGACAGCTGAATATAATTTAAAACATAATAAATGGCTAGGTTGGCTGAATCGATCTTGTAAAATACGTTAATCACCTGATTGACGCCACCAAGGTAGAGACATTAAAATACCTTAGCATAATGTTAATATAATGGTAACAAAACCGGAACTGGTTGATAGACAATGCCAAAAATGGTATTTACGTCCTAATTTTATTCCTAAACCGCCATTCACGTTTTGCACAAAACGTGATCATAAAAAGCTAGGAAGACTCCAACCTTTTAAGATTTCTATGTCTCCCAACATAACAGAGTTAAATATGATGTCCTCCTAGCCGAATATCGGCTTCGGTGGCTGATCTCATGTAAGGCGATTAGCCAACTGCGCAGGACATATTATAGTGCACAAGCATTAGCGCAGACACAGGTGCACTCACTATTCCTTCACTCTCATAGCCCGATGGTAACGGCAAGACCGGAGAAAGAACAGGTCATAGAGTTATCAAGACGACACTAGCTAACATACAGCGGACAAATGAAGAACTTACCCATTAATAAGTGCTTTGGTGGCTATTTCAGCAGCATACCCAGCATCGGCCAGCGGTTTGACATCAGCACCAGTAGCGGCAGCCCTCTGTGCCCTGTTAGCTGGAGTGTCCATGGCTAAGGGCCTTCGGAGCAGTTCCACCTTCGCGAGTTCTTGAAGAGCAGCTTTGCCCTTAAGTAGTGCTGAGTCTATGGCAGCTTTGCTTGGGTGTGTGGCCGCCCAGGCTGCTACTGGTTTTTCTAGAAAGATTGATCATTATGAACGGCTTTGAAGTCTTATTGATTCTGCTATTTGAATTTTTTTCCTGTGCAAAAGTTCGTACAGTGTGATGTAAGTCCGTCTCATGATTTCGTTTTTGTATTGTTCTTTATTAAATTGCAATTCAAACTAGCTTAACGATGCAGATCTAGATTATCTGCATCGTTAATCTATATTTTATTATAATTATTAACCTAAGATCCTAATCTAAGTAATTGACAATATATGTTTTCTCTTGCAATTATTAGGTAACCTATATTATTAAAAGTGTTAATCTATTATTTAATCTACGTACCTAAGTGACAAAATATGTTTTTCCGTCTAAATTATGTAAATACATTCAGTATTTAATTCAGTTAGTGTATTAGGAATAGATTATATGAACGCATCATTCGGCCGTGATCTTGGTGTAGCTGTTGTTACGTCAATGGTTCATCACAACTAGATACTTGTTGACTAAACTTTGCAATACTATCAATGACTGACTGATGAATATTTATTATTATTGTACAAACGAAACTATGCGAATGGCTAAAAGATTATTTAAATGTAAGTTACCGCGTAACTTTTTGTCGGCAACTTATAAATTTATGGTAAAAGGCTTCGTTAACGTTTTATTTTGTTTCATTAATGATGATAATAAGGCTATTAATTTAAAAAATGGCAGGCTTTTATATCCCAGTCTAAAAGACATGTGTAATTTATAACGAATTCCTTGTTAGATAGCTACGTCAATGGCTCTAGCTAGAATGTATAAATTTCGTAGGAAGACAGCGACGCAGCAGATAACAGATATTTTACAGACGTCAATAGATTTCCGTAGGCTGCAGCCTTCCGGGTGGTTCACCATATTGTTTTTAACTTTGTTCCGCAAGGATATTATTCTAATTTTTATACCTACTTATTTGGTAGAAAATAAATGCCTTTTAGAGTTCCGTATCGGACGGGAAAGTGCTATGGCTAAGTAAGAGTTAAATCGTGGTTGTGAGTTAGTTGACATTTTCACAGGTGTATAGGTATCGTTTTTGGCGCTTTTTAGGGAGCTCCCTCTCACATGACTAGACGTAACAAAGGTAATTTTTCGCTAATGGTAAGCACGAAATCTGTGCGCGAACTTACACCAGGCCGTTTTTTTATTGTTTTGCAGCATTTCCTACTCAAACAAGATAATCCACTGGTTTCAAAATTTGACAATGGAGCCCATCAAATTACCATTTACAACCGCAAGATAGCCTGTGATATTTATTAGACACTTTTCATTGAAATTCTCCTTGATCACGTCAAGTATTGACGTCAGACAAATCAATAAATAAAAAATAATCTAGCTCCAAATCTATTCGTATGTTTTAGCAATGACCTGTAATATAATCTAGGTACAAGTAGCCAAAAATAAATTTGATAATCAGCCACTCTAGAGCGTTGACCTTCCTTAACATTCGATGCATTTAAACACAACATTTATTTACATTATGTATCATTAGAAGATAATATCTAGCCAGACCACCCATTTAAATACATTTTATCAGTAGATCATAATAATAAATGGCATTTATTTCGCGCAACGATTAAGCATTGCCATTCAACGTGACACCTATACTTAATTAGACACTACCGGAAGATGAAGACCAATTTTTTGATACCTTTATGCATTAAGAATTTTCTCTTTATTATTATTAATATAGGTCTAGTTAATTGTTATAAGGTTGATTTAGGAATCTACTATTATTTGGGCCCCATTTTGATTCACGAAGAGTCTGCATGCATGGATGCAAATGGCATTGATTGACCTAAAATCTAGATTGGTTATTAATTAAGTCATGCAGAATCTATCGTCTCAATATAGATGCAAACGCGGGACGCACCCAGTTTGGATATTATTAATTTATTCAGCTTTTTTTCATAGACATAGTGGAAAAGTTTTTGCTCTAGGTAAAAGACAACAAAGTTTATTCAACCTGCCAAAATAAACAACACAACATCGTATTTAAGAACTCGACTAAACTCGTTTTGATTAGGTATACAAACTGCTTTAACTAGCAGCTGATATGATAATTTAGTTTACTAGAATATCTATAAATAGTAAATAGGAATTGATTTTGAAACTAACGTGACATGTTGTCGAAATGACGTAGGTGTAAACTCGTACGCAGCATCTAATTACTGAGCGGAAGATATTTTGGATATGATGTCCTCCTAGCCGATTTATCGGCCGAGGCGGCTGTTCTCATAGAAAGAGATCAGGCTTATTATTATAGTGCACAAGACACAGCTGGTGCACTCACTATTCCTTCACTCTCATAGCCCGATGGGACAGCAATCCGACACGACCGGAGAGAGATCAAGCTTCTGGATGTTTTTGGATATACGCGGGTGAAGAAAATAAACATACCTTTTAACGGCCACTCCTTGTCAAGAAGCGGTTGTAAATCCGGTGGCATTTCCAGTGGTGTCCCATTAGCATAGTGGCCAGGCGGGATCATGCCAGGGAACATCCCTAGTAGCGTTAAGTTGTTCTCTGGCGGTACCTCTGGTGCACTGGGTACTGTTGTGGTATCCATATCGTCGAAGTCATTGCTCAAGTTGTAGGAAATGGTTACTAGGAGGGCTACCAACAGGATCGCTCTGAGGAAGAAATTGTCACATAAATAAATGCAGATTATTCGGGAGGGATGCAAATGTCTTTAAAAAAATATTAGAGATATTTTGAAAAGTCCTATAGACGCTTATAAACATGCAAACACTAATTGCAAGCCAGAAAGGTATCGTCTCTGTGGAACCTATTTAATAATATCGAATCAAAGAAACACGTGGCAAGTGGTGTAACCTGCGCTTAGCACGTGTTTTCTTTATCTAAAGTCTCATTACATAAAACTACTTAATATTTAACCAGTTTTAGTATTAGAAATAGTTCTTATAATGTTAAGGTCGGTATTAAGGTACCATGCAAATTATTCTGGTTATGGTCAACGACACTTTCTGGCTGCCTGTTATTGTAGTTTTATTAATCTAACAAGCCCTTACGGTTCATAGTATTGACTTCCTGACGGCCTCTGACATTGAGCCTATTAACGACTGCTTGGAGTGTAACAGCCGGGACCACATGCCCTGCCCCGAGGGGGCCCATCAAAGATACCGTCTGAAGATCGCATTGAAAACTGTCATCTTGAAGTCAAGATCTTGAAGAGTGACATCTTGAAGTCTGCAGGTTTACAGGTAAAGGGCCTACTTACATTATAAACACGCAGATGGCGCATTGTGTGTGGTGCAGTCTTTTCTGATAGCGACGTGCCAAGCTGGACTCGAAGACGTATGTGGGTTGCACCAGGGGAGTGCGCTCGCTGCTTGAAGACGCTTGCATCATTACCTAGACAGAAATAAATAAGCCACAATTATATTGGAACACGTGTTAGAAAATATTCAATTAAAAGCTTTGTGACTTTGTCATTAGTAGACAGGTATAACGCGTTTTGACCAATTAGGTTCAAACTAGCTGGTGCCCGCGACTTCGTCTGCGCAGGTATTTCGAACAATATGTTTACAAATTGTAGCCTATGTGTTATTCTGATGTATAAGCTATATTATTGTAAAGTTTCATTAAAATCCATTCAGTAGTTTTTGCGTGAAAGAGTAACAAACATCCATACATCCATACATACAAACTTTCGCGTTTATAATATTAGTAGGATTGGAGATTGGATAATTTTTACTAGACTCTGTCTAGTATCTAAAGCACCGAAATCTTAGGGCCCCATCGTTACCTAACTGACAGATAACGTTGATAGCAATAAATTGGAAACTTGTTGGACACTTGAAAGGCCTCCTGCCTCAAATGTATTTTATGTATTCTGTGCTACTTTGGATCTATATGATTTTGGGTAGTCAAACTTAATTTATTGATGAGAACTTTATGATATAATTGACCATGTTTTTTAATAGTGCGTTTAACTAATAGCTGCAAAAGAATCCAACCAAATTACTTCATAATTAAAACATCATTTGCTTTTTTTATTATCAACCAGTTTAACCAGTATTTTTCCGGTAAAAAAATACTTGTGACATTTTTTTATTATCTTAGAAACCATGGTAAGACGAACGGATTGCACATAGAGTACTCCATATTTACATAGTACGGTTTGAATGTAATCTGCTTATAAACAGTTGTTATCTCCTGGCATGCTTGTATGTTTATGAGTTAGTCTGTAAATAAGTCACTAGACAGCGTAGTAAAAGTCGATGTACCTGGTGAGCTTGGGTCCAATCTATTTGAGTGACGGAGCAGTGGTATGAGACAAAACGTGATAGATGGTAAAGTAATGAATTTAATTTCAGGTTACATTATTTGAAATTTTGAATGCCAAGATGGAATTGTAGAAAAATTATGTTAAACTAGCTTCCGGTGGTGGTTTTGGCCGCGTCCCTTGGGAATTACTGCAGGCACTCGGATAAAAAGTAGTCAATAGCCTTTTCGTTAATGCTAGGTATCTTTTTGTATATCAATGTACCTATCTAACACTGAAATAATTTTTTCAAGTTGGTCCAGTAGGTTTTTTAGTTCCTGAGAGAATATCTCGTTTCTGTATCAATGAAACAATTTCTTCAGTTTTGTAACAGTTTGTGAAAATGAGGCCCTACGTTTTTATGGGATGATAAGAATTCTACGAGTAGGCGATATGAATGAACCTCGCTATTGTCTTATTTTTATTCTATTAACAAAATCATAACAAGTTAATAAGAAAAGTTATTATTGCTACAGTTAAATATTTGAAACTGGTTTGTTACACAACATTTCTCAATGGTTTTATTTGATCGTTTAATGAATCATTGTGAAGTTATTTTTATACATAAGTAGGGCTTAAAACTAGTTAAAAAGTCATTCTATGTCACGTTCGCCAATTATTTTTTTCCATATACTTACCTTGTTTTTCCTCTACCCAAATTACATTAACGTGAATCTTTTACGCGTGATTATTTAATTTGCCACTTTGTAAGTAGATGATGACATATTATATGGTCACTAATTTTATTCAAATGATGTCTTAAATATTCAATCCTTTTATTTTAACTTTATGAGCTCAGCGGTATCCAATTGGATAAATTGCCTATTATTATGTTTTTTTACTCAATAGATACCTAAAGTAATGTTATTTTCCTTCGAAATAACAGGTCTTTCCTGCTTTTTATGTCTGTTAAAATATGAGCTACGAAATCGATTTACTAGAACACTTTTTATTGAAAAGACACTTGATACACATAGATTCCCTTATACAAAATCAAATCTATTGTATGTATATGCCTCTATTTCTTCGATCTTAGTGCCCCTATAAAAAAGGCGTTTTAGTTTTAAACAGTATGCTTTTACTTTACCTACTTGTATGTATAACTCAAAGATAAACTGAACCGATTTTGCTGAAAATTAGTAAGACCCAGGAGGAAGACCATAGGTAGGAGTCATAGGACTTGTTATCCCCATTTTGGGTACCTACGTGAAATAGATCCCCCCAGGGGCCCGATTCTCCTAAGTTAATAATGTCAAAATCGAATAGAAATCGAATCGCAATATGATCGCAATAGCAGTTTTAACCATATCGGGCATTCTGCTACTAATAAAAGACCAATCGTATTCGATTGTCATTTGATTGGTGTGCGATTGGTCTGCTATTTTGGTGATTTTGGTCTATACGATAGTTTGCTGTACAATCATTTTGCAATCGTAAATCATTTGCAGACAAAATGATTCATTATTGAATGACAGAAAAGGATGAAAACGTTTATTTCAAAGAAAAAAGTAACGGAATGCCACATACGCTTCAATCGTAATCAAGTCGGGATTGGATCTCAGTCGAATGTGAATCGTATGTCGCTTAAGTAAAATTAGGAGAATGGGGCCCCAGGATCGGCAATAAATAAAATCCAACAATTTCTTCAATAAAAGGGGACAAGATCAACGAGCAAAGGGGAAGTGAATTAATGTGACATCTCGGTTATATAATTTATGCAAAGAAGCGCTTTTTAACCAATTTTAAATTTAATTATTCCTTGTAAAAATTGACATAAAATAAATTTAAATACTAAAGTATGTGGGCTACGTGGGCACAAAAGGAGCAAAGGTTTAAACAGAATCTCCACGAGGCCACTATACATGACGTAAATAAGTCAATTTGCCATGAATTTATCCATAAATTTTTATTTTATGAGGAAAATACCATCAGCAAGGAATTCGCTAAGCAGCACTTAGTATTTAGTAGTTGTTAAAAAAAAATAAAAAGTAAAAAACTACTAGATAAATGGCCCAAGGTCTTATGAGTACGTCTTTGTGTACCAAAAAGAAAAAAGTAATTAGGTCATAGAGGGACTGGTGACAATGACCCTAGATTGAATAGGTACCTACCTATAAAGTGCATTAAAAGCATTCGCATATAAATATTCCGATGAACAAGATGCTAAAGACTTATTATTTCTTTTATAAAGACTTGATTGAAATGCTAAGTAATTGAATCAAATCAATTCAGAGGTAATCTTATAATTAAATTAAATCTTCATTAATAAAATATTTTCAACTGTTTCGTGGTTCTTCTCACCCAGAAAACCGCATGGATTAAAATGTGCGTAAGATCTAGCGTATTCTAAAGTCTAGATTTTTTTATAACCAGTGTTAATTCGCTAACAATTAATAATCTAGTTTAACGTAAACACTAATCAATGCAGATTGTTAATTTGTACACAACTAGGAATAATACCCAAAGACAATACATAGGTAGGTACATGATAATCGTATTTGACTAGATTTTTTAACCGACTTTACAAAAAGATGGAGGCTATTTTTTGTAAGCACGTACTGAATCAGTCAAGCACTCCGTCAACAGTACAAAACGTGGTAAATTTTGTTGAGGGTCCCTAATCCTTACGACTGCACTTAAATGGTATCAATATTCGGTAATCGGTTGGAACGTTGGAGACTCATCATTTCCGCCAACCGTAAGTCTACGTGATCGGTTACTATAGACCCTGATCGGTTACCAGGGCAGTTAAATTTAGAATTAAACTCATAAGTCACAGCGTGGTTGAACCGGTCTTTTAACATAACTGAGCTTAATTAATTGACACCAAGTATCTTAATGTTAATAACAAGAAAACCGGAATTTGAACTATTCACTTTCCACGCGGAAAAATCTGGAAAAAATTATTGATGCGTTTTTTCTTCTATAGGTCATATATAATGTATGCTAATATTAAAATAGGTGCACAGATATTATTACAAGATAATTACAAACTTCAAAAGATCATCAGATAAATGAATTAGCAACAATTAGTTTTATTAATACATTGATTGAATGAACTCGACTAGACAGTTGTGTACAAAAATAGATTTTTTATTTATATTCTAGATTGTGTATTTCCATCATTAATATTCACTAATGTTTTTAAAATTCATCATAAATAAAAACACGTTTTAAATATACTCGGAGAGTTGCATCTTTCGACTTTGATATTTTCTTTGTAATTGGTAAAAGGCCCTACCGACCTTACCTTATTAAAAAAAAGTTTCATTACTTGCTAGTATGTAGGTACGTACTTATTTTTGACTTCTTCGGCACAAAAGATATAATATAAGTAGCCACCGATGCACCATTTTTAAAGCAAACTTCTTAGCAATATAATTTTTTTTTGAAGGACAACTAAAAATAACTAACTAGCAAATACACATTGGTAAAAAGTATTTAAAGGGCCAAGGGATTCTGTTCACACTTACTTGAATAAGTTTTCTATTTTTCTAAACTAAAAATACACACTTTTTCACTGCATTATAATTTCTTAACTGTTTTATGATATAATGTAACTTTTACCGAAGAAATTGTAAACTTGAAAAAAAAAAACAAAAGAAGCACGCTTGTTCTTTTTTCAAATAAGTGCGCGCACCGGCCAGCAACCGCACAGCCGTATTGCCTATGACTAAGTAATGAAGAGCCTTACAAAACCCAGCGGATGTTAATTAATGCTATTAATTTGAGCTACGGTATTGTACTGCAGCTTTATAATTCTGTCGTATAATAGGGCCCTAAACTTATAGGTTTGTAGGTAAAATATTTTATTAAAAAAATATTTTTTTATTGGCATAATATTATGCAATTTGTGTAGGTACCTTGGCCTACGACAACACATTTTTGAGTAACAAATATTTTCGTGCATTTTGATACAGATTATTTATTTTTCGATTTTTAGTTGCGTTCGTGTTTTATACGAATTTTGGTAAGTATTTTAATTGCTTGGGTAATTACAAATTGTTACGTAAAAAAAATTACGAATCGTTTTGTAGAATATCTGGGCATGCATAGTTTTGGATAGACATATAAGTAGATATAGGTGTACAACTTTAGTGTAAATAAATACCTATGTATTATATTTTTTACCAAGGGTGCATAAGGGTCATAAATAGGTTCGGTCCAGGACCAATGTGAACCACTTACTAAAATTCCAAAACAATGTCGGTGATTGGTTTTTACCTAGCTTTCTTTTTATCAAGGAAAATATATTCCACCTGTTTTTTACGAAGCAATGCGAGATGCAAGATGTCTGAAAATTTTCTTTAAGAGGTAGGTACTTAACATAAATCAGGTACCTAATTATAGTCTCTATGGGTAGTTGGCGTTTCTCTGGAGCTGAAGAATTTCCTCCTGACCTTTGTGACAGTGTTGCAGAATTATTGGTTTTTAATCTTATTTCGTTTTCTATCTCATCTCTGATAACGAATATCTAGTGAATTACACATTACATGATATGTTTTTAATGAAATAGGGATCGCATTTATTTTTCTTTGTAGAATGAGTATTGTAGTTTTTCTTAACGAATCTCTCAAGCTACAGAAATTCGATGTAGGTACCTACCTGCCTGAATAACTATCATTTTATAAGACGGCTATATACGTAGGTAGATCTGGTTTTTTGATGCAGCAAAAATAGAAGTCTTAAATGAAATGAGTGATGAACTCGGCAAGCTAATGATTGTCATCATAAAACATCTAATAGGTACCGGTTATAATGGCCGTAGGTACAATAAAATTAAGTAAGTTGAACCCCACGAAGTTTATTGTTATTAAAGCCAAGTAGCTAAGTCATATGTTTAATTTTGAGTAGGTACTTTACTTACCATACTCAACATGTTTTAAATTTGGTTTTTGTATATTTCAAAAGGTGTCCGAGTAATCATATTAATTAAAAGGTCATCACATGCATAGAAATAGAATCAAAAACTTAAGTATTTCGGTGTACACCAATGATCGAGTAAAGGTGAAGGAAAACCTCTCAAAGAAACCTGGACTTTAAAGTTTCAAATCGTCATATACCTAAGCAAGTGTGGTGATTAAAGCTTTTCCTTCTTAGTTCAAAAAATACCTAGTCCTGCACCAAGGCAGTGATGATTCTTTTTAGAAAATTAAACAGCCTAAGTAACATTGATGAGCTGATTGTCCATCAATGAAATATAATAAAATACTGCAAAATTTCATGCATCCCGCGAGCCATTTCCCAACTATGTTGGGGTCAACTTCCAGTCTAACCTGATGCAGCTGAGTACCAGTGTTTTATAAGGAGCGACTGCCTATCTATCCTCCTCAACCAAACTACCCGGGCCACGGAATACCCCTTGATGAGACTGGTGTCAGACTTGCTAGCCTCTGACTACCCGTAACGACTGCCAAGGATGTTAGTTTACAGCTGGGACCTACAGTTTAATGTGCCCTAAGAAAAACAGTAATTGGTGTCAACAATACTTACCTGATCTGGAATCGAACCCATGCACTCGTACTTGAAAGATTAGCTCTTTACCCACTGGGCCACCACGACTTTTTAGAATTATTAAAGGTAAGTTAAAGTTAAGGTTTTCTGTAAATGTGAATGTACGTATGTATTATTTGAAATAGGTACCTACTTCTTTATTATTTTCTATTCTTTTTTATTCAGAATCATTTGAATTTATTTACGACAAAGAAGTTCTACATACATCAACGCCGTATATTTATATAAAACGGAACGCATCAACATTCGTGGCAAGTGTCAATTTGACTTTGACATTTAAAAAGTGAGAGTGGAAATCCTGTGCAGCAGTATTCTCGAATTGAATCAGATTTTGTGAAAAATTTGCCAAAAATGGCCACCGTTGAGGAGTTGCAGAAGAAAGTGAAGGAGCTGGAAGCCAAGTTGGCAGCCGCTCAAGGAAATGTGGGCCCAGCTCGTCAGAAAATCGATGTCATGTCATCCGAAGTTGTCGATTCCAATCCTTACAGGTATTTTAAATTATTTTTGTATAAAAATGGGACTAGAGGATCATATTTGGTTTAATTATATATTTAATCCTAGACTTTTTAGACAAACCTCTCAATAATTTTGTCATACTTCACGTAAATGAAGAGAAAAATAACGCAATATGGTGCTCTTCATTACAATGTTGCTCTTTCTAGAAATATGTACTTTCTATGATATTCCGTGAATTCATTTAATATAAATTTTCATTTATCAATTAGTTCTTCGCAGTAGCATCAAATGCTCACTTTGTTGGGAGTTTTCTAAATCATTTTTAACTCTACTAGGCAGTAGGCATGGTTTTTCTATAAAGCAAGTTGTAATTACAGTCGTCTGATGGCTCTGAAAAGGATGGGCATTGTGGACAACTATGAGAAGATCCGTGAGATGTCTGTGGCTGTGGTGGGTGTTGGCGGAGTGGGCAGTGTCACTGCTGAGATGCTCACCAGGTGCGGGATCGGAAAGGTAAAGTTAACACCATTTTTTAATGTCTTTATTAAAATCTTTAAATCTGGCATGTATTTTGGAAATAACTAAAAGTATTTGTCTGATATAATAACAAAAAGTTTTGAGGCTTCTAGAATAATATTATAGCTCCAGAATTCAAATTATAAAGTCTAATTTATTCCAAATTCTATTAATATTTTCCTTGAGATTGTGTGAATAGGCTTTAAATGAAATAAAATGCCACATTGCTTCTGTTATACATATACTGCCTGATTTTCAATTAGATTCCTATTACATGAATATCTGCATCATTTTACTTTTTTTAAAAGAATGTCTATGGAGTTTCTTGCCAATTCTTCTTCATAAGGCCCACTGTTTGGAATCTTGTAATTAGCTTGACATTTCTTAAGCACCTGTAGTAGGTCTATATGAAATAAAAACCGTTAACTTTGAATATTGTTTACTCTCAATGTGTAAAAACTAATATTTACTTTCCTTATTCCAGTTGATCCTATTTGACTACGACAAGGTGGAGCTAGCCAACATGAACAGGCTGTTCTTCCAGCCCCACCAGGCCGGGCTCAGCAAGGTGGATGCTGCAGCTGCTACGCTGCAGAACATTAACCCTGATGTGACTATTGATGCATACAACTACAATATCACCACTGTTGATAACTTCCAGAACTTTTGTGATACTATCAAGTGAGTTGTTTATGCAAATAACGGGTGATTTTTTTGCTGGTATCTTTTTGGCAACACTGTTTTTGGTAGATCACGCGTGAATCGTGTCTTGTGTCTTTGTGAAACTTGTTCAGTATGGTCTATAATTTGACCATGAATCAACTTACGAACGAACAACGCTTGCAAATTATTGAATTTTACTATCAAAGACGACAATGGCCGAAACGTTACTGTGAATGGCGGGCGTTACCGTGTGATGATTGGCGATTTTTTTTTGCCCAAAATGGAAGAATTGGACATGCCTGACATGTGGTACCAACAAGACGGTGCCACATGCCACACGGCACGCGAAACAATGGCCTAATTGAGAGCAGGCTTCGGTGAACAGTTTAACTCACGTTTTGGGCTCGTCAATTGGCCGCCTAGAACGTGTGATCTAACGCCTTTGGACTATTTCTTGTGGAGCCAGCAACGATTGACGCACTGGGAGCCAATATTGAAGCATTTATTCGTAATATACCGGCTGATATGTTGGAGAGAGTGCCGAAATTGGGCCTTGCGAATGGGCCATCTAAACCGGAGCCGCGGCCAGCATTTGCATGAAATCATCTTCAAACATTAAATTATATTGATCGTTCCATCGATTCCAATAAAGATTTCATCAAATTTTTCAAGTTTTTTGTGCTTTTTTTGAAAATCAAATCCTATACCTCTTAAAAAATCACCCGTTATAATGTAAATGAAGATTAGAGTAACAATATAACTCATTATTAGCTTTTCTTTGCTCCTTAAATAAGTTTCCAAATAGTATCTGGCTGCTGTAGGTCCCGGCTGTCATTGAACATCTTTGGCTGTGGTTACGAGTACTCAGAAGCCAATAAGTTTAACAACCAGTCTTACCTAGGGGTATTGGTAGCCTGGGTATCTGGGTTGAGGATGTCAGATGCGCAGTATTACTGGAAGCCGATCCCAATTTAGTAGGGAAAAGGAATGGGTGATGAAATAGCACCAGTTTTCAACATTGGAGGCTAACTACTTTAATTTATCGCTTTTTTCAAAGTAATATGCGTGACTACATTCATTATTGTTTGGTTTTCTACTTAGAACAATTTTCAGATTAAGCCAACATAGAATAATCAAAACTAAAAACAATCTGCAATTCCAGAACGGGCAGTTTGACCGGAGGTCCAGTAGACCTGGTCCTCAGCTGCGTGGACAACTTCGAGGCGCGCATGGCGATCAACACGGCGTGCAACGAGCTCAACCAGAAGTGGTTCGAGTCCGGAGTCAGTGAGAACGCTGTGTCTGGACATATACAGTTCATCGTGCCTGGGGAGACTGCGTGTTTTGCTGTAAGTTTTACCGTGTAATCTCTGTATGTCATTCGTATGTTGTTTACTTTCAAGTATTTGCTTGGAATGTGATTTGAAATGGATGTGTAAGCAAAATAATATTATTTACTTGAATGCAATTTTGTTTTTGCAATATTTTCAAGTTTGCTTAGTCCTCAATTGATTTAGTAAGATTTTGCTTAAAACTTCTGAAGGTGTAGTCTATCAAGGTATAGAAGCAGTTTTGGTAATCGAAAATATTGTTTTGTACATTTCAGTGTGCACCACCCTTAGTGGTAGCTTCTAAGATCGACGAGAGGACACTGAAGAGAGAGGGAGTATGTGCGGCCAGTCTGCCCACTACCATGGGTATTGTAGCCGGTTTTCTAGGTAAGTTATTAATAATTATAATCTACTGTATTTCCTTAAATTGTATGTTTTATTGTGAATGTGTTTAATTTATTTGTATTTGATTACAGTGCAAAACACATTGAAATATCTGCTTGAGTTTGGAACAGTCAGCCATTATTTAGGATACAGTGCATTGACAGACTTCTTCCCCATGATGGCATTAAAGGTTAGTAACTTATCCATAGATTGCACCCATGTTTACACAAGTTCATGTGATTTTATTGTATAGTTTGTAAAAATTGTTAATTAAACCATTTCTATTGTGTAACAGCTAAATTAATTTGCTTCTCATGTAATAATATTTTTTGTAGAACGTTATTTTGTTTATTATTGTAGCCGAACCCGCAATGCGACGACAGCTACTGTCGATCTCGGCAGGCGGAGTACAGAGCCAAGCCTGTGGTGGAGCTGGCCACTGAGGTCACTGAGGACAGCGCACCCGTACATGCTGACAATGAGTGGGGTGAGTTCACATACTGGTGATAAATATGCCATTCTGGGGTCACTGTCACTGATCAGTGACTGAAATTTTACAATTGAACAAAATGATTTGATGACCAATTTTGAAAAAAAAATGGTGAACTATTTCCAAAAATAATAATGCATTTATTTAATTTATAGGTATCAGTCTAGTCGATGAAAATACGCCAGAAGATGATGACTGCTCACATCTTAAATTAGTGGATGGGGTTCAGGTACGTAAATAATCAAAAACTAATAAAAAATATAAAATTAGGTTCAATGAAACAATATTTTTTTGCACAAAACAGTTTATTATACCTGAACAAGTCAGAAATACACATTTAATAAAATTTATTTACAATCTCAGGTGGCCTACAGCGTCCCAGTAGACAATAGCACTCCAGAATCAAGTACGGGCGGCGCCGTCGCAGCATCAGAACTGTCTCTCGAAGAACTCATGCAGCAGATGAAGTCCATGTAATTTGCCAAAAGCTGCGTATCTTGCCCACTGCTGGGCAAAGCTGCGTAACTTGCCCACTGCTGGGCAAAGCCGAGTAACTCCATATCATTTACTACAAGTATGAGCATTTATATTTGGTTGTATGAGCGAGTGAGTATATAAAACTCCTTATTATTTTTGTTAATAATTGTTAATTTCTAAGGATAACTTAAACTTGTGAACTTAAATTAATTATAAGTTTGATCGGAATCGAAAGTGGTATTTATCGAAAATGTGTTGTTAACTGAGCTCAAATTTAAATTTCTACTTTATGTTTATAATGACATGACATTAAAAGTAATATAACATTGTAAGGTTTATACAAGTTCAAAGTGATATGTGATGTGCTACGAAAAGTTCCGAAAAAAATAATATTTTTATTTATTTCGTGTTCGTTGCTTCTTTATGTATGTTGGAAATGTATAAGCTAAAAGCGTTTTGAGCACGAACTATGGATATAACGGATCTAATATCTGAGCCATAAGCTATGTTAAGAATATATCGAAATGTAAACTGGGTGTAAGCTTCGTGACATTCCAGCTTAACCTGTATAGTTTGTTTAAGAGTCAATGCATAGCATAAGTAGTAGTTAATTTATTTTTTTGATGTTTTTAAAATTTTATACCGATATTGTTGTTAGGTGCGCTGAGCTGATTATCATTATACATATTGTAATAAATTTTATTATAATTAAATATCGTCTGTGAGTAGTTTGTTTTTGATTTTGTCCACGCATGCGTTCAGTTTGCTGGTGATGCGTTTGTTCTCTGTTGGCAGGGAGTTGTTCTGAAAAAGAAACATTTGTTTGAAGTAAAACTGTGAAATTGAAACTGTTCTCTAGAAAAAAAAACAAGTGCACATGCAGTTGGCTAGCCAAAATGGCCCTGTAACATTGCCTTGTGGGACACCATGTTGAATATAAATATAGGTAAGTGTATCAGTTTCTCTCACACTTTTTCAGTTTTGTATTGGTTCAGGTTGGTCCTCCTTACCAATTTCGATAGCTAGACCTCTCTCGGAATAAAACATGTAACAAAATCTGATATCCAGTTTTTTCTTAATTTTAAAGATTAAATATTAATTCTAAAGATAAGTTCTAATTACAATATTTTATTACCATAACATGTTCCATAACAATCTTAGCCCTAGCGAGGGTATGTGGTGGCAGGCCACTAGCGGCGGCCACGTGTAGCGCGAAGCTGGTGTCCGCTCCGCCTGAACACACGCGGAACAGGAACACTGGCTCTCCGTCTTGCAGTATGTACTCGAAACGCTAAGAAAAACGTCAAAAAGTAATTAAATAAACTCTGAAAGGGTTTTAGTTAAAACATAATTCGTGTATTAGAAAGCGATTTTAGACCCGTCAAGTGAGAACTGAAGCACGAAAGTATATTATGATCAGGGTGTTAGTGGGTAAAGCACCGACCCCTCAAGTATAAGCGTGTGGATTTGAGCCCAGATAAGGCAAGTACCTATGCAGCTTTTATGAGTTTGTTTGTACTTTCTTAGTGTATCTCGGAGACCAATGTCTGCTTAAAGGCGAAGAAAAACATCTCGAGGAAACTTGGACTATTAAGTCTTAAGACACCAACCCGCATTGAGCAAACGTTTTGATTAACGCTCATAAAATAATACTTTACTCAAAAACTTACCAAGAACCTAACAAGTGGCGACTCCACAATATACTCCTTGATGTTCAAGTAGTGCGTCGCCAAGAGCACGTGAGGACACTCATCTCCTCTAAACAGCAATGTGTTGAGACAAGCCGCGAGGAGAGCCAGGCCATCCGTCGCTGATGTACCCTTGCCGAACTCGTCCACTATTAGTAAAGAGTTGGAGGTGGACTCTTGAAGAGCTAAGGCCATCTGGAAGATTGTATTTTAGTTGAACTGAGGGTTTTTGGTACTTTTTTTAAACAACAGCGTGTTAAGACAAGCTGTTAACTACGCTAGAACTATCCAGTGGGGATATACCCTCTCTGAACTCTTCTACTTAACACAAGAAGTTGAAAGTGAACTTCTGAAGATCTAAAATCTAAGGCTACCTGGGGAAGATACCTACATGTAGGTTGTCTACAACCTTCTAACTTTTCGTTTATCCTTCATGACAGACATTATGTTATATTTCTATCCTCATTTAGCAGACGGTAAAATGACATAATATTGCATTTACAGCACCTATCGTTTCAGCACCATTGGTGCTGTAAGTGAAATAAAATTTTATATATTTTTAAGTTACTTTTACAGCTCCAATGTTAAATACGAATAGGTGCTTTAAGTGTTAAAAGTGTTAATATTAATTGCATTGCATTAATTGTATTTAACTCCATTCAGTAAGTATTACCTGTCGCAAGTCGATTAGAAAGGCCGACATGTGGTTGGCGACGCACTCGGTGCTGTGTACCCGCGTCCGCACGTGACGCAGCAAGCCTATAGTGGCCGCCGCCGCTGGTACGAAGCTGCCGATGTGGGCTAGGTATACTATCAGACCTGGTAAAAGAAATATATTATGATATTTTTGAAGAAATTAACATTTTGCAAGAATTGTTTCAGGTTCTAAGTTAAGAATTTACTGGGACATCCAATTGATGATGATGTCCTCCTTGCCGATTGTCGGCCATGGCAGTTTTTCTCATATAACGAGATCAGCCAACTGCCCAGGACATATTATAGTGCACACGCATTTGCGCAGACACGGTTACACTCCCTATTCCTTGCACTTATAGCCCGATGGAACGGTAGGTTCACGACCGGAGAGAGCTGAGGCACATCGGGCTATCACCCAAATTAGCCTGTATTCAATTACCTGCGTGATGAAAATAAATGCTGATAAGTACATTTATCAAAAATCTTTAAGACGATTAAGGCTTTGGGACCTCAGGGTCTACTCTAAAACTATACAACTACATTCGGTCTCACCAATCTGCTTCATATAAACAGACTTCCCACTCGAGTTGGGGGCAGTCAGTATCTTGACGCAGCCCTCTTCAGCACTGGACTCCACATCGTTCGGCACGAAGTTGTCACACGTCAGCGTGTACAGTGGGTGTCGGCCTTGCTTGATGCTGATGATCTTCTCAGTTGTGAGGGTCGGACGGACGTAGTTGAACTCTTTGGAGACTTTTGATATAGCTATCAGGCTGGGGATAGAAGTGTTAGGATTTTCGAGGTTCGGTTAATAATCTGATGATCTTTGTTGAGACTGTCAGGAGTTAGTGAGGACGAACGAATTGCGTGTTGTAAGTTAAGTAAATATGTATGATATTATGACTTAGCCGCTAAGATTTTCCCAGGTACTTTTCTGACTATTGGAAGAAAACGGTTTTTGATTGAAATACCTAGTGCCCTCTTACATAATAACATAGGTACTTTGGCAAGGTCAACATCGTAATCTGCTTGTACATTTATAAATTTTAGGTCTTTCGTTTGGTCTCATCTAAAATACCTACATTACTTTCAAGTTCTTATTTTTACTCATTCCTTACCAGTCCAGTTCAGCGCACTTATCGACAACAGCAGCGAGTGTATGTAGGTGTTCCAGCATGACGCTGGTGAGGCGCATCATGATGCGAGTCTCGTGCGCCACTATCTCCGGGTACGTGTCGCCTATCATGACGTCCAGCTCTGGGAAACCGGGGAAAGGCCAAAGACAAAGTATAAAAAAATTAAGAAGACAAACAATAAGAGTCTTGGATAATTCAAAATACTTTTATGTTTTCAGGAAAAGTCTTATGAAGGTCTTTTGAAGCAAAATTGTCAGAAAAAACATATTATTTACTTTGAATTAACTTTTATGATAAAGGCGGATTAAGACAGGATTGAAATGTTTACCTTCGCAACCCTTGCTTTTGTAGTGGATATAGTCGTTGTTTTGGAACTGAAAGAAGATTATTTGAATGATTAACAGGAAACTGCACTGCATGAATGATTAGCACAAACACGTCATCTGCCATATTATACCGCAGTAAGTACATTGAACAATTGAAGCTTTTTTAAATTACCATAAACTTCATGTCAGGCAGTTCTTTAGCCTCAGCAGACAGGTTGTCTTCCCAAATCTTGACTCCCAGCAAATATCCTAGATGTGGCATGTACAGCATGCTGCACTCTTGTATGTACGGTGGCAGACGTTCCATCTCTACCTTAGCTGTTTCTGACATCAGACCGTGGAGACTTGCCATCGTTTGCTTTTCTGAGGAAACAAATATATAATAGAACTGCTTTTTGAAAATTGATGGCAAGCATAAAAGTGTGAAACGAAGAGGAAAAGCAACATATCGGATATATGTTTTGAAAAAAGGAAGAGATACAATATATAAGATAGCGAAAGGAGGAAAGTATACAAGAGGAATTGGGACAGTAAATATGTGGGATATTATTTACTCATGTCAAGTTCAGGATCAACTCCAGGCTTCACGGTAAATTTGCCTTCGGTTTTCGACAAATCGAAGTCTATAATTCTGTTCATGTATAACGCCATCTAGTAAGTAAAAGAAAGCACAAGTTATTGTAACAAACAAGTAAAGGAATAATGGTTATTGGTGTATGCCTTACCTCATAGAGCTTGGTGTTGTCGAAACAGGCTAGTTGTTCGAGGAAGTCGCTGACTTTGCCCGCACTCTCACACATTTCACATATCAGCACCGCGTTGTACAAAGTCTGCCAATTTGAAGATTATCTTGTCAACGCGTAATATTACAAGAATGTGAAGTAACTTTACAATATAACTTACGTTGTAAAGCGATTTCCACTGGTATGGTTTTGCTGACAACGCTTTTATTTTCGCCAGGATTCCCTGAAATAAAAAATCGCCTCGCTGAAAATTCTCACCTCTTAGATGTCTATTAGGAACTACTTAATTTATCAGAACATACGTGAACATTCTTGATGAACCGCATGGAAGAGCAGATGTTCCTCATGAGCGCTTCATTCTGCGGCTTCATGAAGTATTCCACCACGTCCTGACGACTCTTCAGGATCGCCAAGTCTGAGGTAGGATGTTGTAGCAATACTCTGTATCGAGAGACGATGTTTATGTTGTTATTTATGTACCCTATGTATATTTACCTACCGGTTGTCATTTATTTGAACATGTTTGGCAGCCATTACGGGTAAATGGGTTGAGGAGTTCAGATATCATGTATCATGGCATCATATGCATAGCCTTTTACCAACTATTCTAGTGTCTATAATATGGAAGCCGACTTCAGCATAATAGGGAGAAAGCTAGGCGGATACTTAAATCAAGTCCTGCTACGTTTTTTATTCCTGATTTTGGTTAGGTTGCCTCTCATCTAGACTGCCTCAGCCGGCTCCAGCTTTGCCTCACGCTCAGCCGTCTGTCGTCACTGCACCTCAGCCGGCTCTGGAGCTGCACCGGCTGAACAGCTGGCAGAGGCTGAGCCCCTCGCGCGCGGAGCCGCGCACGCCGCGCTTGAAGGCGCTCGTGTCCTCGTCTGTCGTCATGTGTCACCTCAGCCGGCTCTGCTGCACCGGCTGAACAGCTAGGCTGAGTCGCTCAGGCGCTCTCATGTGTCCTCGTCTGTCGTCACTATGCACCTCAGCCGGCTCTGCCCCAGAGCTGCACCGGCTGAACAGCTGGCAGAGGCTGAGCCCCTCGCGCGCGGAGCCGCGCACGCCGCGCTTGAAGGCGCTCGGGTGTGTATGTGTCCTCGTCTGTCGTCACTATGTCCTCACCTCAGCCGGCTCTGCCCCAGCTTGGGCTGCACCGGCTGAACAGCTGGCAGAGGCTGAGCTGAAGGCGCTCTGTCCTCGTCTGTCGTCACTATGTCCTCACCTCAGCCGGCTCTGCCCCAGCGGAGCTGCACCGGCTGAACGCACGACGCGCGCTGCGCTGAAGGCGCTCGGGTGTGTATGTGTCCTCGTCTGTCGTCACTATGTCCTCACCTCAGCCGGCTCTGCCCCAGCTTGGAGCTGCACCGGCTGAACAGCTGGCAGAGGCTGAGCCCTCGCGCGCGGAGCCGCGCACGCCGCGCTTGAAGGCGCTCGGGTGTGTATGTGTCCTCGTCTGTCGTCACTATGTCCTCACCTCAGCCGGCTCTGCCCCAGCGGAGCTGCACCGGCTGAACAGCTGGCAGAGGCTGAGCCCCTCGCGCGCGGGCCGCGCACGCCGCGCTTGAAGGCGCTCGGGTGTGTATGTGTCCTCGTCTGTCGTCACTATGTCCTCACCTCAGCCGGCTCTGCCCCAGCTTGAGCTGCACCGGCTGAACAGCTGGCAGAGGCTGAGCGCGCGGACGCCGCGCTTGAAGGCGCTCGGGTGTGTATGTGTCCTCGTCTGTCGTCACTATGTCCTCACCTCAGCCGGCTCTGCCCCAGCTTGGAGCTGCACCGGCTGAACAGCTGGCAGAGGCTGAGCCCTCGCGCGCGGAGCCGCGCACGCCGCGCTTGAAGGCGCTCGGGTGTGTATGTGTCCTCGTCTGTCGTCACTATGTCCTCACCTCAGCCGGCTCTGCCCCAGCTTGGAGCTGCACCGGCTGAACAGCTGGCAGAGGCTGAGCCCCTCGCGCGCGGAGCCGCGCACGCCGCGCTTGAAGGCGCTCGGGGTGTATGTGTCCTCGTCTGTCGTCACTATGTCCTCACCTCAGCCGGCTCTGCCCCAGCTTGGAGCTGCACCGGCTGAACAGCTGGCAGAGGCTGAGCCCCTCGCGCGCGGAGCCGCGCACGCCGCGCTTGAAGGCGCTCGGGTGTGTATGTGTCCTCGTCTGTCGTCACTATGTCCTCACCTCAGCCGGCTCTGCCCCAGCTTGGAGCTGCACCGGCTGAACAGCTGGCAGAGGCTGAGCCCCTCGCGCGCGGAGCCGCGCACGCCGCGCAGGCGCTCGGGTGTGTATGTGTCCTCGTCTGTCGTCACTATGTCCTCACCTCAGCCGGCTCTGCCCCAGCTTGGAGCTGCACCGGCTGAACAGCTGGCAGAGGCTGAGCCCCTAGCCGCGCGTGTATGTGTCCTCGTCTGTCGTCACTATGTCCTCACCTCAGCCGGCTCTGCCCCAGCTTGGAGCTGCACCGGCTGAACAGCTGGCAGAGGCTGAGCCCCTCGCGCGCGGAGCCGCGCACGCCGCGCTTGAAGGCGCTCGGGTGCGCGAGGGGGCGGAACACCTGCAGCCCGCGGTATGTGTCCTCGTCTATCGTTACTATGTCCGCACTGAGAGCAGAAATACAAAGAGTTTTTAGAGAAAATCATGAGACTTAAGAATTACCTACCTAGCTAGAATCAATTTAGGATTAGCATAACAGACAATGGTATTGAACTTATAGATTTTTAAATACCATTCCATTCTACTTACAGAGAAATAATCCTCAGACTCAGAAACTGCGGCTTGGCATGCAGATCCATGCTCAATTTCGCCCAGTTAAGGTCCAGATACCTCAACAACGCGCCCAATGCGTGCACGCTTTGTGTTTGAGAGAAATCCAAAACGGTGCGAAGATATTGTGATCTCTCGTCTTCTGAGGCGTTTCCCGGTTCAGTAGGAAGGGATAGGGAGAAAACTCGTCTTTTGCAGGCTTCGAAACCTTGAGAGAATGAGTAGAATGAGTGATGAAGTCTGACTGGAGTAAAACAAAATAATTTTGCATTAACTTGGACCCTGTAAAATTCGGCCGCAAGCGTGAGTTTCATGTTTTGGTCTGGGTGCAGATTTACTTATAACAATAAAAATTATTTTCCCAAGGTACATATATACTTATCAGGTGTTTTGTAAAACGATATTTGTTTAAAATTTGTCTATTCATCATATAAAGAAAGACCCACTCACTATACTCCTTAGACGACAAAAACGTGAGCTTGCACCGTCCCTCATCATTGCTATCATTATCGAAGACGGTTCGTTTGACCGTCTGCACGAAGGTGCCCTGATTCTTGCCGTCCAGGAGTATGCACACTGGCTCCACCTGGCGGAACAGGCTCGCGAACATCTGGAACTCGGGGGGACGGTCTACTATCTCTTCCAGGATGAACAACTGGGAATAAGAAGTTGGAAGATCATGTTGATTCTTTACTAAGGTAATTGGAAGTAGGTTTGAATGATGAACAGAAATGCACCTGGGTTTTATGCTTTCGTTTCGTTCTACCAAGAAAATCTTAATAAAAAGTATCTGTTATTTTAATTTTACTACTAAGTCTTCACAAGTACACCATTGGCTATTATCATGACCCAAATTCTATGTAATTTAAAGCGCATAAAAATGAATGATGCGGATAATAAATGAAAAAGCCCCACCTCGCCAGTTTGTAGCGTGCAGTAGGCCGCTCCCAGTCTTCCTGAGCGACAGTACGCCACCAACACCCTCTATATTTTATGACAAAGATATTAGTGAGAGTAGAAATAAATACCTATAGGTAAGTAGGTATCTTTGTCGTCCTAAAAAGTCTAGCGTTAAGGCCGCTTAAGTATCAAAGTTAGTCGAAAGAAAGTAAGTATGGAAGGAAAGTCCGCCTTATGCAAGCGTGCATGACAAAGCATGATCACAAGATTTACTGAGTTAATGCACAGTGGCAAAATGTTAGCAGGCCTTTCCCTAAACAATCACAATGTACCTATTTACTAATTTTCCTATGTTATTTAACTCTACACAGGTATCACAGATCCCATGTGAGTGATGGCCACACCCAGAGTGACTTCCAAATATTTACGGTTATCACTCTCTGTCCATTAATTAGTATTGTGCCAACACAACAAGGGGTAATTAATTTGGATTTGTTTTAGAACATGACAGGTTGTAATTAATTGTGGTGAAGCGTCAATGTCTTTTTTTCAATGCATTTTTTAAGTTTCCGCTCATATTTTTTTTCAGTGTGGCTATTCACACGCCTCACCAAATGGTGTATTTGACTATAATAATTCATTACACACACATAGTCGTTTATTTAAGGCACTACCTTAGCATTTACATACCTACTGAAGATTTGTAGTTTTCTATCTATGTCACAAAAAAAGGAATTCAGTTTGACGTGTAGGCATGTATGCGCCCGATTCGATGCAGTTTTTAGTATAGCATCTGCCAGACTTAGGAGAAGGCTTAACAAATATAATTACAATACATAAGTTAAGTTCGTAGGTATTTACCTCTTCCACTTCAGTATCTTCGCTAGTTTCTTGTTGTCCATTCGGAAGTGGATCATCATTTCTAAAATCATTCGTCACTTTTAACAATACCTTAACAAACAAATGCAAACGGTCAAAGAAAAATAACAAACCTTCGGCATTTCGCTATTACAAAATGATTTTCAGATTGGTTTGAGTTTATGTTATTTGAGCTTATTGTCGCCTGACGGACAACAGGCGCTGAGGCTGCATCTGATGAAGTTTCTTCCATTATTACTTTTAGTTTCAATATTATTTTATTAAAATCCAATTTCACAATAAATACTGTGTTTTTCCCGCTCTTTTTATAATCTGTTGTTATTTTTTTTGTGTTGGACAAATTAACCATTGACCATGCTTTTTTTTCTAAATTCGAATTATTTTTCACGGAACCTAACTTTTTTTTAAAAGAGCTTGCGTACTTTTTGCTAAATCAAGAATTTAGTTCCAATAATATTTTGGGTCAGTCGTCTTAGGGGCGGAGTTTTGTACTGTTATTTGATTCAAAGTCGTAATTAAATACTCGAATCCTAGACATTTTAAAAATCAAGCTAATATTTTGCTAGCACTTAAATTAAGGACCTCCATAGTAGTTACATGTTTGCTACTCATGAAATATTCAGCGGTTACATAGAAATAATTGAAATATAGCGTGACGCGACCACTACGGCTTGTTATGGAGTTATGTGGTCACTCGCCTGCTTTGTTTGGGTTTACGCTAATCACTACACCATAGGGAATGCGAGTAAAAAACTAATTAATAGTACTATGTTGCAGTCATAATAAGAGATTTTTTTCAATGCAGTGCTGACAAGGCTGAATGCAAGGTTGCCTTTGCTAATGCTAATTTGACCATGGACTACGAAAGCTTTTTTTAAAATTAGGAATGCTAGCAAATGAAACGAGGTTTTATGTTTTTATCGTTTATTTTTAAATACACGTAACGCAAAACAACATTCAAATAAGTAAAACCTATGTTTTTAACATTATAATTATTATGTAGGTAGATATATTTTAGGTAGAAACACATAGCATAGCTAGCTTAAAGGTACAAAACTTTGATATAGTTAATTACATATTTATCTTTTTAAAGGCACTTGGGGCAATTTTTGTACAAATATGTTTTGAATCGTGACAAAACTATAGGATATCTAAGAAATTATTTGCTTGTTTCAATATCTTAAGTAGAACAAACTGACAATAATGCTTAATGAGTTTACAAAAACACTTCGCATTTAAAACTATGGCACTAAAAATCACGCCTTACGTTACAAATTACGACTAAAAATTGGTCGAGAAACCTAATATTCCCAATTTCACCAACATGTTATACCTAAGTTAACAGTTCGGTTGAGGAAAACAACTGTTTAACATAAATTCTAACTTACGAAACTAACTTTTGAATTTATATATTTTGGTTTTTTCATTCAGTTATATTGCATTAGAAGATTTACTCTTTCGCTACGAACTTAAAGACGGTAACGTTACTTGACCAACTGTTGGTGAAATTATCCCCAAGTATTTCTAAATGATGAGTATATCCCTCTCCTCCGGGGCATCCTTCCTCAGGTTAACCCTGATATGTCGGCACACATGACCCACGGCCTCGGCTGCGGGCGCCACGGTGGCCGCCATGCAGGCTTGCACTATGGTGCGGAGAGACGCGAAGTAGATCTTCACGCAGCGGATGCAAGGCGCTGTACACCAGATTTGCTGTAAAGAATGAGGATAAGGTAAGTCTTTTAGCTATCTTTTTTGCTATTTTTATTGTTAGACGTGAGGCTGTATTAGTAGGTGAAGTAGGTACACTATCTAATGTAGAGAAGGGGTAAGGCAAATTCAATTACCAACGCAAATATGAATTTCTATTTTATGAATGCAGTTTGCCACATGTCTGCTAAAATCTGTCAGTAGCAGGTACCGGGTGTCTGAATTCAACATTACGATAGCCTCATATTTGCACAACAGGGAACTTCAAACTTTTTTTAAGCAGCGTCGAACCTAATCTTAAACACCTTTTTTCCTTATAAGGTCTCTCAAGCTTCCCTACACTGCCTTAAATTCCTATCTACACAGTTTTGCTTTATGATGACGATGATGATGATGTCCTTCTTGATCAGCCAGCTGCGCGGGACATATAGTGCACGAGCATTTGCTCAGACACAGGTGCATCCGTACAAATTGGTACCTACCTCGAAAGCTAGACAAGCGAACCCACAGCCCAGGAACAGCGCGCATGGCGGCGCGATGAGCACGGCCAGCACGGTGTAGCACAAGTTGCGCGAGTGTCGGAAGCACGTGTTACTGAGTCGCCTTCCTATCTGCACAGTTTTGCTCAAACACTACACTATATGGTCTTCTACATACCTCAAACGCCAGGCAGGCGAACCCGCAGCCCAGGAACAGCGCGCAGGGCGGCGCGATGAGCACGGCCAGCACGGTGTAGCACAAGTTGCGCGAGTGTCGGAAGCACGTGTTACTGAGTCGCCTTCCTATCTGCACAGTTTTGCTCAAACACTACACACTATATGGTCTTCTACATACCTCAAACGCCAGGCAGGCGAACCCGCAGCCCAGGAACAGCGCGCAGGGCGGCGCGATGAGCACGGCCAGCACGGTGTAGCACAAGTTGCGCGAGTGTCGGAAGCACGTGTTACTGAGTCGCCTTCCTATCTGCACAGTTTTGCTCAAACACTACACACTATATGGTCTTCTACATACCTCAAACGCCAGGCAGGCGAACCCGCAGCCAGGAACAGCGCGCAGGGCGGCGCGATGAGCACGGCCAGCACGGTGTAGCACAAGTTGCGCGAGTGTCGGAAGCACGTGTTACTGAGTCGCCTTCCTATCTGCACAGTTTTGCTCAAACACTACACACTATATGGTCTTCTACATACCTCAAACGCCAGGCAGGCGAACCCGCAGCCCAGGAACAGCGCGCAGGGCGGCGCGATGAGCACGGCCAGCACGGTGTAGCACAAGTTGCGCGAGTGTCGGAAGCACGTGTTACTGAGTCGCCTTCCTATCTGCACAGTTTTGCTCAAACACTACACACTATATGGTCTTCTACATACCTCAAACGCCAGGCAGGCGAACCCGCAGCCAGGAACAGCGCGCAGGGCGCGCAGCGGCGCGGTGTAGCACAAGGCGCGAGTGTGAAGCACTGAGTCGCTATCTGCACAGTTTTGCTCAAACACTACACACTATATGGTCTTCTACATACCTCAAACGCCAGGCAGGCGAACCCGCAGCCCAGGAACAACGCGCAGGGCGGCGCGATGAGCACGGCCAGCACAGTGTAGCAGAGGTTGCGCGAGTGTCGGAAACACGCGTGACTGAGGCGCCACGCGCACTCGGGGCTGCGCGCGCCTTCCGGCTCGCCGATTATGTCGTCCCATACTATCTGTGAGGAGATGTGGTTTAAGGTAGGTATGTAGGTAGTTGCTGAACAGGGCCTAGGCTTATTTTTACAGGCAGCATAAACAGTTGTTTTTTCTAAACTATTGACTTTGAAAATTGGCCATGGCAATTCATAGTATCTAAGTACCTAAACAGTTGCTTTGAGAAAACTGACTATGCTGTCGGTAAGATACTCGTGTTATTATGATAAAATAACAAATGTATTTTATCACGCAGTTTCACTCACTTCCTGGGGATTTTCTCAATTTTTTTTCCTGTAGGTAGCTGATTCTGATATAATTCATAATTAAGTAGTTGTGGTCTAGTTGAATAAAACAGTTATAATATAAAAAGTAAAATATTTGAAAAGCTAGAACTGACATTAACACATTGTATTAAAGTTTCAATTATTCATTACCTAATCTACGAAAGTAGAAGTAAAAATAAAATACAATGAAAGAAATACTACCTATTTGTATTGGTCCAAAATCAATCGTATAAAATGGAATGGAATAGTTGGTCGATTGTGAACATGACACAATTTAGCAAACTGTATTCACTTTACAGTCAGTGTGTCAATGTCAAGGGCTCTACAATATAAAGGGAAATAGGCCTAAATCCTGACAAAAGTGACCAGCAGGTAAAGACACAGGACCTATTTAGGCGTAGACCTCAGCATAGTTCAAGGTTATCTATTCTTATTTAATAAAGAGGAAATAATTTACGTTTTTTTATACCCTGAAGGCTCTAATTTGAAAAAATCTTTCACTTTTGAAAAGCTTCGTTCTTCCCGTTCCCGAGTAACCTATATTACCTTACCTTAGGCTATATTTTATCACGGTGCGGGCAGTAGGTAACTCCCACGGGACGCGAGTGAAACCGCGGGAAAACGGCTAGTATAGCCTTGATAGATATCATAAATCGAAAAAGAAATAGCCTAGGCTTAACCTAATCTTAACCTTTAGAGTTTAGACCACAACCAACCCATGATACGATAAAGATAGCACAAATTCGCTGAAAAAGTTTTTCATATTCCTGATTTCTTAGTAAGCCTAAAGTTAATTAGAGAAGAACAATGAAACAGTACAGGAGCGAGTGACCCGGTGTTACTGAAGTCACGCGAACCTCTCTTTGTCCGACTTTTAATTAAACCTTTCCTTTCTGAAAGAATTTGCATATTTGATAACGTTTCGTTCGGTAAGTGTTAAGTTTGTACCCTTAATTTGTATGTGGAAAAGTTTAGGTAATGTTAAGTTTTTATGAATTAATTTTGACCTTTCCAGTTTTCTAATTTGTTGTTATGTTGCTTGTGTAATAATATAGGTGTAATGTAAATCAATTTAATATGTAGCTTTGCGAAAATTATTTCGTAGCAAGCGTAGCAAAACTCGTAGCGGTGTTTCGTAGCCAGCGTTAATCTATGTCTCTCACTCTTAGATTTTCATTTTTTATTTGTAATTTTTACCAAATATGTTTTTTGTTGCAAATACTAGCTGTCGTGGTGGCCTAGTGGGCAAAGAACCAACCTCTCGAGTATGAGGGCGCGGGTTCGATTCCAGGCCAAGCAAGTACCAATGCAACTTTTCTAAGTTTGTATGTACTTTCTAAGTATATCTTAGACACCAATGACTGTGTTTCGGATGGCACGTTAAACTGTAGGTCCCGGCTGTCATTGAACATCCTTGACAGTCGTTACGGGTAGTCAGAAGCCAGTAAGTCTGACACCAGTCTAACCAAGGGGTATCGGGTTGCCCGGGTAACTGGGTTGAGGGGGTCAGATAGGCAGTCGCTTCTTGTAAAGCACTGGTACTCAGCTGAATCCGGTGAGACTGGAAGCCGACCCCAACATAGTTTGGGAAAAAGGCTCGGAGGATGATACTAGCTGATTCCCTCGATTTAAGCCTTTAAACCTACGTCCCGGGGGAACTACTTCCGGTATAAAAAAGGTAACTGGATAAAATAGAGCCCACTCACAAAACTCACAAATTATGTAGCTTTCCCTTAACTTCCTACAATGTTACACCACTAACACCACACACCACAATTCTCAAACTTAACCTCGTTTTTATTTTAGTACCTATCACAATCAAGAACTACTACGTTGTAGTCAAATAAGTAGGTATAGTTAAATAACTTGAAAAAAAAAACAATCCAACACACAAAAACAGATTTTTCCTTAATGTGAACCACTCCAAACTTCTGTTTTCACATTAATTTATCCATTACGTCGCCCTTAAAGGGTTTTTCAGGGTGACCATGGTGTTCCAATTTTCCACACTACAGAGCTAATGGTTATTAGTGCGTTACTACAATAAACTTGATTTTCCCACCGACGTTGATTTATAGTCGGAAAGAAATGGAATGTATTATTGAGGTGTGCCTATTTACTTAGATAGAGCACATGATAAGTTGGATGTGTTTTCTAAGAAATTAAAAGAACATGGTGTGGGATAGTGGACATCGTGAAATTAGAACGTCCATCAGAACGACCTATATTCTCCCACAAAAAATAAACAGAGGGTTGCTTGCTACCTATTTACTACAAGCTTCCATTATGTATGTCTGATGGATCCCGACATAATATTTATTATTTACAACTTATTAGGTACCAATAAGCTAAGCTAAGTACATAACATACCTAATACTATGACGAGTCAAAGTCTGAATCTTACTGAACCAATTATGAAAATAATAAAGCATTATAAAGTCATTAAGTTGTATATAATTTTGCAACTTGTAAAGCACTTTTGTCCAGACATTTTCGTATAGTATCCATAAGGCACTATAAAATAAAAATAGCAACTACATAGTAATAACATGACTCTAATTCCAAGAATAATTTCAGCGTACTCTGAAGGTTTTCCAACACTATAAAAACGACAAAATTCTATAAATAACATCGTAATGAATGGTTGTTACAACGCTTTCACTTGTTATGTACACGTCATAGGATTTTAACAGCCCCTAAGTGGTAGATAGGTATGTTAATGTATTTCCGGACATAAAGTACTTATTTAAGTCTATTTTAGGTTGAATTTGAATATTCCCTTGAGAGAAAGTTTGCCGAGGGCAATTAGAACATACCTAGTTGTTTTCTATATTTGCTTTATATAAAGAACTTTCAAAACAGTCTTTATAAGTCTGATAGTGATGGCGCGTTATCCTATTTCAATATAGCGGAAGCTTCCAACTGTTACTAAAAATTTATACCTAACAAAATGTAAATACGGGGAAACAACAAGGTCAAACCCAATATCGATTATTTACACTTGAAAAACCCACTTCAATAGTGACAACTCTTAAATCATTCAGACTTTTGTTATTAACTGTCAAGGTTACTCCAAACTTACTACAAACCTGCACATGTTGGTTCAGATTGTTAGGGTCCCTGTCCTCTAGGGCTTCTTGCACGTTCTCCGGTTTCGCCGTCATCACGGACCGGCGAGCACGTTCGAATGCCGGCTCTTCTCGTGCGAAAACCGGCTGTTCACGTACCAATACCGGCTCTTCTCGTATGAATGCCGGCTCTTCAGGCACGGGTGTCGGTACCAGCACCGGTGGAGCCGATACCGGTTCTGGGATGTCGGGTAACAGCTTGGCGCGGTGATCGCAGGCTATACACTGTCTCGATGTAGTCCGAGTGATACTCGGGACGGCAGCGCCGCCGGAACCAAGCGGAACGTCCTCAAAGGCCACGGTAAATACAGTCGGTAAACTCCTTTAGAATTTTCCGACGATTAGTTTGTGTCGAGTTTTTAGTTCTTGTTGTCTGTCAGTTGTTTTTAGTTTAAAGTTAACTGAGCGAATGACAAAAGTTAGGGATGTAGGTTATTTAATATTTTGTTTGTATGTTGCTGTTGCTGGTGGTCGATTTTTATCGTGTTTTAATCAAACCGGAAAACCTATAATCAGCGTTATAATAAGCGTCAGTCGATAGTAATTACACACAAGGTTTAATGGCTATTTTTCCTTCTACTTTATAATTAGTACTTAAAAGTTACTAAAAATAACTATGTGGTTTGCCGATGAAATTTGATGTAAACACACAAAACAGCGTAACTACATAAAATTACTATTTTTAATAAATGTTTAACTTATCACTGTCCGCGATTATGAAACAGTTTATATTAAAGTGTTCACTTCACTGAAAGCGCGCTCTAACTGAAAACTTTTCACGAGCTTTACTTGTGAACCCCTTTGCGCATGCCTAAATTTTACTCACGTAAATATACGTATATCATGTATGCTATCCATTGGCGGTTTAATACGAACTTTCAGATCCTTGATTGTACAAAAAGTGACTTGTATGTGAAACATGAGAAAACTACGGAGATTTTTCTTTTGTTTTTATGAAGTTTTCAAGTGGTCAGAGAGCGTTGACCGGTAATTGCCTCTAGGAACATGTTTCCACATGTCATATATTTCTAAAAGTATAATAATTTCCGTGGCTAAGGCAAGGGAGAGTAATCGCGTCCAGTCAGGCAATACTTACGCAGATTATATTATTTACGATGTTGTTACATTGTTGTTTTACAGAATTTTAGGTCATAAGTAGTAGACCTAAGCTAAGTTAGTACTTACGTAGCTACTTTAGCTGCAAATATACTATATATATATAAAGGGTTACTGGTAAGTAGACCGCATCCTTTCATAAGGTGATAGTATAGGTCAATACGGACAAATTTGACCATGGGATACACTGGGCAAAAGTTAACACGTTTCAAGATAATCGAATTTCAAGATCTTTTCTTTGCAAGTCGTCTAGGTACACGTATAGATTTTTATTATTAGTTAAAAGTCTCGTTTGTGCAGATTTTTGTGTATTTTGTGTATTTTTTTGGATAGCTAGATAAATGTAGATGTTTTTTAAGTATTTTGCACAAAAAAATGAAGAGTAATATTTTTGAGAAAATAGCTACTAAAAAAGTAATTGCTGTTCGCTATAATTTCCTCTGTGATTTGTACAGTTTTATGGTTTGTTATTATGAAGTGATTCATCTTCTATCCGAAAACACACAAAAATCCACAAAAACGAGACTTTTGACCAATAATGAAAATTTATACGTGTACCTAGACGACTGATCTTGAAATTCGATTATCTTGAAACGGGTTAACTTTTGCCCAGTGTATGCCATGGTCAAATTTGTCCGTATTGACCTATACTATCACCCCCTGAAAGGATGCGGTCTACTTACCAGTAACGCTGTATAACTATTATGCAACTTTGTCATATTATACTTACAATACAGTATACCTATATGAGGTAATTCATAATTTCCCCGACTGTCAAGAAATGTTATGTTTTCACATTGATATAGGTATCTCGCAATTTCCTATGAGTCAGTATACCTACTTAAATTAAAAGTGCAATACATTTAGTACACACTCAGCTAGCATTAAGACCGATGGTTGTAGTTCTCGACCAAGAAAAAAATACTCAATGGTGTCTTGCTCAGAAAGATAAGTAGGTACCCAGCTTAGTAACCTGTAACTCACTTGGACATTATCGGATTTTTCTATACTTTCGCTGGGCATTGTCCTCAAGATTATCATTTACTTGAAGTTGTTACTGTAGTTTGTCACGGTAAATTTAGCTGTTGCAATAGCGTGCTTTTAAATGCCGCCTTGATATTTTAAACTGTGACATTTTAAAGTCAAAACACAGAACACTGATAGTGTTTTTAAGAATTATGTGAAGACTCTTACTCTTTGATGGCTCCCTATTTGTAGTCAGGTTATTGGAGGTAATATGCTGTTTCCCGCGGTATCAATGAGGGTGTGTTTACTGCGTTTCATGTAGGATACTGTCTAAAAATCGCGGTTGTCCCTACACGCCCTTAAGTTACGTTCGATCCACATTATTATTGTAAAGTATAAACATAATTATTAAGTAATCTTTGGTTTGAACGAGCTTATCTCAGGAACTAACAATTTGAAAAATCTTTCAGTGTTAATATCTCGAGTCATTTGTCGAGGTAGACTATAGGTCACTTTTTAACTGGGTGCGCACAGAAGTTCCTATAAGATGCGGGTACCACTAGTGAGGGGAGAGCGTTTAAAATAAAACTTCACAAGTAAAATCGTTATACAAATCTTTATTACTTGTAGATACAGGGTTTACATCCTACTCTAGTTATGTACATGCACCGAACTTTAGCTTATTATATACAATACAATGCACCTATGTATATGCTTATCTATGTTACAAGTTTAAGTCTATATGACGTAAAATATTTATAGTAACTTTTTATGCTTTCCCGTTATAATTTTAACAATAACCGGCTAACATGGGTTATATAAATTTTGCAAAAATTGGAAATGTTACCATAAATATTTCAGCATTCAAATGTATATTTCGAATACAGATACACAATATTAATAACGCTTAAGTTTAAGTTATATACAATTGAGCCGCTTTATATTAGATTCATAATTTCATTTCTTATAAATAAAATACTTCTCGTGTTGTATATTGTATTTATCGTTTAATTTAAAAATGAATAAATGATATACAACATTCGGTATAATATGGGGCTGTATGTATGATAAATAATAAACAAATATAACTTATTTTAGTGAGTTTCTTAAAAGTATATTTATTTTTCCTCAAGGAGTTAGTCTTTATCATGCATATTTTCTTCATTATTTCAATTTCATGTTAATGTCATGGGCATACATAATTTTCTTTGACTTTTTACAAAGGTTAGACCGGCAAAGTTGATATTTCGCCTGTTCGCCTATTCATTATTTGTTTTTAAATACCGCGAATCTTTTTCAGCCACTTTCCCACAACTATATGTATAACAATAAAATGATTTTATAAGGCTGTTAACAATGGAATTATTACAATGAGACCCGCCCAATATTATTTTTCACGTCATAAAAGCATGGTTGCGACAATCGATCAGCCGTGGTTAACCCGGTCACGGCGCACCCCGGTCCATTCTACCCGTGAACTATAGGAAATGGACTATCAGCTTTCCTAAAGGTTATGACGAGGGGAAGTCTCAATTAAGGGGCACAATATAGGCTTTTTATTGGGAAATTTGTTTGTTTATATACCGCGATATTTTTATTTTACTTGTAACAGAAAACTCACATAATAATATCAATATGACTATGTATAAAACTCGGTATAATTCAGCACCTAACAATGACGTTTAACTGTAGGGTTTGACGTTGACATTGTAACGTCACTCTACAGTTTGACGTAAAATAGCACCGCAATAAGTCTAGGGTTAAGTCTATATTAAAGCTTCAGTATTTAGCTTACAATGGAAGACCATAACTATTGGAATTATAACGTAGAAACGGAATTCACAAAAAGATAGTTATTAAATGATTTTACATGGAAATCGAGACATTACATTTTTTTTATATATTTAATCGCTTCTTTCTTTTTGTGAATACAGCTTGACATATAAAACTAAACTTGATTAAATACAGTACAAAGATTTACATAGATTAAGTACATAACAGATGCGAATTAAAGCACTCTTCGGAGTCAATATCTTCACAGTACTGTGTTGCTAAATTAACAATTCTCTCTTTACTTGCTTTTCCGTTTTCTTTAATATATTTCCAAATTGAAACCCTGCTAAAACAATTTCTAAAGTATTCTTGTGTGTATTTTATAGACAAAAATAGCAAGTCACACGAACTGGCTGATTTCTTGTTGAAACATTTTTTTTTTCAAAAAAAGTTTAATAACTTAAAAAGATCCACTTAAACAATTATCTGTGCTATTTTCCAGACGATCTGACTTTTCTACAGTAGGTCAACAAGTAAGAAAAGTAAAGGGTAAATAAGAATAGCACAATGCTTGGCCGACCCAAATTTCAGCAAGTGTTCGCGTGACCCACCTACATACACACCCGTTCCGGCTACCACTGAACACCGGACATTCGACCACCTTCGTGCCCATAATTAGTTCCAAAACTCATTTATAAAAGGGTTCCTTTTTATTTATTTATTCATCTTAATTTTTATACCAAATATTTTTGGGTTGGCACTTACGCTTGGCCATCTCTCGAAGTCCTATTTAATCTCAAACCAATATATCAGGTAACAAACTCCTAAAAAGAATTCAAGTTAAATAAATAGATGTTTACATAGATTACAGTTCAACATATACAAGTTTATGATTATGTTCTTAATTATATCATCGTCAATGACTACACTCACGTTCATCAAACGCTTCTAATAACGCCTGTTAAATCACGTTGCAATATTTTCAACTAAACATTATTACCACAAATCATATTTTAAACAAAAATTTAACATCGTTTTAAATTCTTCTTCTTTCTCCTGCCCTGTTCCCAATTTTACTTGGGGTTGGCGCTTTAAATTGAATGGGACAAAACACTTTTTTATTTATTATTTTTTGTGGTTGTTAATATTTAGTGAACACTGTTGCAAACTAGTACATTTTCCAACATAGTGAAATTAACACTTTAAATCCCACCGACATCATTACAACCAGATGCGATGCCTGTAGAGTCTACATTCGTAGAGTACAGTCTTCAGTGTAGACTGTGTTCCAGTGTAGGTGAGTGACACTATGTGTAAGTGAGCGATACTATGTGTGAGTGAGTGACTCTGTGTAAGCCAGTGAGTGTGTGTCAGTGAGTGAGTAGTGGAGTCCGCGGGGGTCCGGCGGGGCGGAGCGTTGGGACGATGGCGGGCTCCTCGGGTTCCGCCTCCTCTTTCGTAGGTTCACTGTTATAATATGGTTAAGAAATCAGAAATTATTGCTAAATAAGGAAGCACAAGTTTTGTACAAAAACTATAACAAAATATGTTAAGGGCAGTTTAAGTTGTAAAGGTAAAATATTGAAGTTATTGTAAGCGTCGTTACATTAATACAGGCATTTAATTGCAGCCATTTCTTTATCAAAACATTAGGTTCAAGGCCAGGGTCTACCAACAAAGTAGTACAAAGGACATGCAATTTTCATAAACACTATCTACTTCTATCTGAAACTACAAGCATTAGATCGAGTTACTAAAAGCTGTAAGAATTCCACCGATTTAAAATAATATTCGACCCAAACTAAGGGATTTTTATCTGACTACCAAAAGGGGAGAATGCTTTAAAATTTAGTTTTAATTTTTTTAGGGATTTTCTTGGTATTGAGTAGGGGATGTAAGCGTCAGCAAGCACTCACCTTGTATGCGCGCGCGCAGGGTTAATGTTAGGTAATAGCGCTACTCCCACATTTCACCACCTTGGAAACACCACACAACGAAATTAATACACTACTTTAATTTTTTTCCTTTACGTTGTATTTTTTTTAAGATAAGCCTTTTAAGAAAATGCTATTATTATTTATTGCATTAGGGTTGCAATAGGTTTACTGTTTAATTGAAGCATTTCGTTTTGTTCATGCTTTTTATCTATATTACAAAATATCATGCACAACATTAAAAATTTCTCAAAAAAGTTACTTCATTACTATTGAAAATGATGTTAAAAAATAAAATATATCTAGGTAATTCTATGTTACTTCTGCCATAGGAGCAGGAAGCTCCAGTTGTTTAAAAATTAATGACTTGAAAATATTGACCATGTATCTGTTACAGCCAAAGTAATAAGTCCGCGTATTATACATATTATCTAGCTATTATTTATAATATCTACTCAATTTGGATAAAGTGATAATTGACACAGAATTAATCACATTAACTAGCAATTTTAAATAATATCTCCATAGACTTAGATAATGTAATAAAACAAGTAGGTAAAGATTATTATTTCATGTTAACTAACTAAAGTGCCTGGTAGCTGACCTTAATATAATTCGAAAAAGGCTGGTTAGCACAGTGCACCCCATAATAGTATCGAAAAGTCCCCTCTTTGTAGTGTGGCTCGGGCCAGTGTACCGACGGCCCGGAGTGTGCCCTGCCCGGGAAGGGCACCGCCGTGTCCTCGTTGAGGCAGTCGGCAGCGGCGACCTCTCGCACCCGGCCCTGGTTCAAGCCAATGTCCGGGGCGAGAGGTACTGGGATGCCATCGTCTCCTTCTGTGTGGTCGAGAGACGACTCCCAGCCACCGTAGACGTGAGCCTGAGCGGTGAGTTCGGGTGCCTTATCGGCCTTCCGTCTCTTGGGAGACACGGACCCGTCTCGGCGGTGCGCGTTGTTCAACGCGTGGGTTTAAGCCACTAACAGTCTGACCTCACGCTGCACGCTCACGCTCTCTGAGTCCCTTACGCTGCTCTCCCACAGTGGAAGGAATCATTTGATGATTTATCATATAAAGAGTCGATAGTAACTTGAGCCGTTTCTAAGAATTAGTAAGTAGTCAGATGATTATACCATATTTATTACTTTGGCTAACTTTGACCAGCTATTATGAATTAGATCCAGATAAAGTGATTAATCTATCACTCTGTCTAGTCAATTTGGGTATTATATACAATGACCAGTCGTTATGTATAATATATATTTAATCACTTTGGCTGTAACATATCAATAACAAAGTTTCTCACAAAGTGGACGCAAATGGAGGATGGGGTCTACTCTAATTTCATCAAACTTTAAGTACTTAATTGATTTCATCTCATAGTCATTAATATACAGTGCACATGTACATTACCTGATCTTAATAGGCTGTCTGAGCGACAGGTCGGAGCCGGACGAGGAGGGTTGTCGCACGCGCAGCAGGCGCGGCGCGCGCGGCGTGCGCGGCGACGCGGCGCGCGGGGAGGGGGGGCGCCCGCGCGCGAACTCTAGCCGGTAGTTGTCCGAGCGCGGGCTGCCGCTGAAGGCCTCGCCCGACCCGGCGCTGCCGCCGCCTAGAGGTAGAGGGGATAGATCAGTATGGTATAACGCTTGTATTGCTATTAGCAATGAGGAGTATCTGCCGTCCCCCCTTCTGTTGTTTTGCTTACTAGAGATTTGACATATCTAGTGCGAAGTTATTTAAAATTCTACCTCTAGAACGCAAGATAAAATATTGGGAAAGGCCGTAAGACGACAACTAATAATTGGCTATTACCGGTGCGAAAGATGACGAACCATTATAGTTAAAAAGCTTTTAAAATAAGACACAAAACACAGTTTCTCATAAAAATACAGATACTTATAAAAAAAATGTCTACGCCTTACTACTCCTCTTCACAAAATCAATTGTTGTATTATATGTGAGTAACAAAGTATAACATAAAATATTCAAAGTAGCAGACGCGGCCTACTATCGGGCGTAGCACTAATGTGTCCACTTCCGACGCCCCTGACCCGTCTGCTTACTTACTACTACTTAGATATCAATAACCTGGATTACATACACACTACTTTGTTACAATGTTTTGTAGATTACATACACTGTGTAACTTTGTTGGTCATTGTTGAAATGTTTAGTCTACATTCAAAATAAATTTTAAGAATTTATTCCATAAAATAATTTTTACCATGTCAATTACATGCAATGCTTGCATATATGCTGTATTAAGATATTAAAACAAAGCTTTGTATAAGTTCAACTATATTTGGACCTATATTTTTCAACCATAGATAAAACCGAAAGAGGGACGTCTTATTTTGTTGCTGGTGAGTTCACTATGAGTAAAAAAAATATAGCCTCTGTCTACCCCTAAGACAATTACTCATCTATAAAACTTTTCATATAATAATTTACGTCAATAAACTTGAGCATCACAACAATAGCACAGACAGTTCAAGTATGGTCACAGGCCAGACTTCGTATAAGGCTAAGGTGTCCCACATTGAATGCATCGGGGACGCGCGTTCCTACCCATATAGACTGGCTTACTTTCTAACGTCATATAATAGGTGCTTCATTCTTGTTGTTATGTACATATTTGTATCAAATTGTTGTGTGAGGTTATTGTCATTGTTTTTGTGGTGTTTGCTAAAACTGGGCCCCGATTCTCCTAAGTTAATAATGTCAAAATCGAATAGAAATCGAATTGCAATATAATGGCAATAGCAGTTTTAACCATATCGGGCATTCTGCTACTTATAAAAGACCAATCGTATTCGATTGACATTTGATTGGTGTGCGATTGGTCTGCTATTTTGATGATTTTGGTCTATACGGTAGTTTGCTGTACAATCATTTTGCAATGGTAAATCATTTGCAGACAAAATGATTCATTATTGATTGACAGAAAAGGATAAAAACGTTTATTTCACAGAAAAAATAGCGGAATGCCACATACGCTTCAATCGTAATCGAGTCGGGATTGGATCTCAGTCGAAACGAGTCGAACGTCAATCGAATGGCGCTTAAGTAAAATTAGGAGAATCGAGCCCCTGAACGTATTCTTCAGATTTTAATTTATATTTCTGAGGATTTTTTACCCTTGATATCTCCTTATATTATTTGCCCTATGCTTTTGTAGTCGGTGGTGTTGTTCGAAAGTACACTGAAGTAGACTGAACACGATAGATCCAAAAAGGAATATAGGTGGGTTTTTACATTCTTTCTTCATCCTTGGCAGACGTTACGGGTAGTCAGAAGCCAGTAAGTCTGACACCAGTCTAACCAAGGGGTATTGGGTTGCCCGGGTAACTGGGTTGAGGAGGTCAGGCAGGGCAGTTGCTTCTTGTAAAGCACTGGTACTCAGCTACATCCGGTTAGACTGGAAGTCGACCCCAACATAGTTGGGAAAAAGGTTCGAGGATGGATTTTACATTCTCCTCCTTCACTCATTGCGGAAGAAAATGGCGTTAAGAGCAGAAGGATAAGGGCCGACGTACCGTTGTATATAGTGTGGGTGGCTCGTGGCATGTGCGCGCAGGCGGGGGGGTGCTCGCGCGCCGCCGCCCAGTCGCGGTACACGCGCGCCTCGCAACCCGTGCGCCACGCCGACAGCTCCACGCTGCGGATCTGACGATGATATAGGACAGGTATTAGTATAGACCTGGGAGGTCCAAGCACATGCTGCGCCGACCCCAAATAAAATTGGGACAAGGGCAGGAAGGATGATAAGTCCAAACACTGGCTGGAGATTGTACGCTGTTCTGAAGTCGTACGGTCTACCGCCCTTTATTCGGCTCTGGTACGTGGTAACGGGGCCACCGTTGGATTAGAGCACTCCAGGTGTCCTACCTGGGAAGGGTACACTTGAACTGTGAAGGGTTCCCAGACTAGCCGTGTGCCAGTGCCCAGGTGTAAGCCATAGTCCGAGGCGAACGGGAATAGGATGCAGCACATAAGAATTCGCATGTGGGTCAAACTCCAAAACCTCTCGCGCAATTCTGGCAACCAACTTTGACACGAACTATTCTCAGACAAATGCATCGTCACATAAGACATATAGACAGAACGTTAATACATATAAATATAAACTTACAGGAGTAGTACTTTTGCTGCGTGCACTGATCTCGGACGAGGCGTTGCTGTGTCGCTGCGAGTCGCGCGGCCGCTCCGGCGCCGGCGACGCGCGGCACGACCCGTCCGGGGAGTCGCGAGACTGGACGAAAGGAGTTATTTTAAATTATGATAGTATAAGGAAAAAATTACATGTGTATTTTTGTGAATATGAAGACTGAAAATATAGAAAAATATCTTGATGTTCCTATGTCTAAATATCCGATGAAAATTATGCCTTCATGCCGTATATTACGGCGGTATATTATAGAGGTTTGCTCTAACAAAGATACGAGCAATGTATAAAAATTGAACATGTGATAAATGGCATTTGAAGAGGCAAGTCAGTCTTAGGACCACTCATTTACCATAATAAGACTTATGACAGATGTGCTTAGATACAGCCGTCATACATATAAAAAACTCAATAACCCCATGCAAAAACCACGTAAGATCATTTGCGAAGGTCACACAACAGTTCACACACTATTTGTCAGCAAGGTGACCGTCACAGTGGCGTGCCGTTTTCATAATAATCGCAATAATTATATCACTTACATAGTTTACTCATAACATATGAGTATGTCTGGAAGTTTAGCTTTAATACTGGTAACCTTGGACTAAGGTGGCAAGGTCAAGTGACATGATTAAAGGGTCTTGGAGATCATTACGTATGTTCTAACAAAGAAATTAATCAATTTTAAAGCAAATACTTGGTAGAGCGATTTCCTTTACTTGAGTGTTTACTTAGTGCTAATGTAAACGTCCATGTTAGCTGATTGAAGTGTGTGATCAAAATATTTGCTGATTAGTTGAACTAGTTTATAAACTTCAATCGAATAAAAATAGCAGACAGTCGAGCAAACATTTTTTACGCCCTTACATTTCATAGAGCTCCTCAGCTCTATTCAATAAAACGGACATTATCTACTTACGACGTTTTTAATTGTACCCAGAAAGGTTTTTGTTACAAACCTTATCCATAAAAAATAAACATAAATAAACCTTTTATTTTTGGCTTACCCATATCCAACAGAAACAAAAGTTTTTCACGTTGTAAAATTGGAATGAACTATTTCAAAATTTCTTAAGCTCCATGTCATAAACTTTGAACCTAGTTTCTGCGACAAGATTCACAGTTGTAATGTATTATATACCTTATTATGTTGCGGCGGTGGCGTGGGCATGCTGTTGACGCCACTGACGAGGCGTAGTTGTTGTCTGATGTTCGCCTTCTCCCGCGCGCGCTTGCGCTGGAACTCCTCCTCCACTCTGTGAGGTAACATCATGAGTTATAGTGCTGTTTTGATGGTAATTATTATTTTAAAATAAAGTATCACATTAGAGTGAAAGGGGAAGAGCTGGCGTCTCAAGCACAGAGATCTTTCATAATAATAGGCATTTAATACAAATAGATCGATTGTTGACCACGATGGCTGTTCTCTCTATGAAGATCAGTGAGAACAATGAGATAGTTTTTATTGGTATGCGACCTGAGATAAAGGTCTGTCTTGAGGAATCATGCTGATCAATTTCTTTTACTTTTCCAGAAAAGGCTAACGTTCCGCAATGTCATAAATAGCATGACCTGGCCGATGCTAGTAAAATATACCTCGTAAAAGCAGGTTGACATACCTCCTCATGGCCTCCAGCTCTGTTCTTCTCTGCTGCTCCTTCAAGTCAGCCTCTTTAGACAGCTTCTCAGCCAGGCGCCGTCGCTCCAGCTGTCTGACAGTCGACTGGAATGTAAAGCGCTTGCCACGGCCCGCTGCTTGCGATGAGCGCTGTAACAACAAAATGTAACAATAAGGCTACATTGGATACACAGAAGGATAAGGATAGGATATTATGAAAGCGTTTCAAGATATTTTGTGGCTTAATAAATAAAGTCAATTCAGCCGGTGTTGGTGTAATAGCTGTTGTACTCAACATAGCTAACTCAAGTCCCGTAAAATAATTAAATTGATCATATTATCATGAGAAAGCCCGAGATACAGTGAAGAGTCCGATATTCAAAGAAGACTTAACGAAGTATCTACCTTATAAGTAACTTGTACATTAGTTAGTTACAAGAAAGTCGCTCATTACAGCAAACCTACTCCAGGAACTATGACCCCATGCTATCCGTCCTACATCAAGATAGCATGGTTGCCAGTAGCGATGCGTCTAGTCACCGCGCCCCGGTCACATACCGACCTTGTCGAACATCGGGCTAACGTTCTTCATTCATTGTTACTTACGTGACTTTTATCTTGTGGAAGTAGATAAGGGTGAGGAATCACGACATTTTTTTGGGTGAACAAAAAATAGATAGGTACCTATGCAAAAAATATAAGTAGGTAACTATTCATGTGCCAAAATTTTTGACAATCGTGCAAAATCTTGAAGTACTGAAAAGTTAGTCTTGATCTAAACTAATCTAGAGAGTAACTTACAAATATGTTTTAAGAAAAACCATTAATCCTATTGTAGGTAGACTTTCACTAGTTGACCTGACTAGAATAGCATTAATTCAAGAATTCGCTAGCAAGAATGAGGTCAAATTCAAAAAAGTTTAATAGATTTTCGCAAGCTTAAGTGGCACTAGTTCAATTCATTCAGACGAGATTTGTGCCATTATCCGCTTATTTCAACTGCTATGTTATTGAAAAGGCGATAATTTAGATACGATCTTAATGTTAGAATAGTTTAGAAAATCAATTGTGCCCGTTTCCGTATTACAAAGGCACAGTTATCTGATGAGCTATTCACATGTTTGAGTTCGGTTAGTCACTGATAATTATGGATACTTGACAAGAAAATGCAGAAGCTTCATATAAGTATTTCTAAAAAGTAGATGACGACGAGGCTAAAATTAACTATGAATGGCTTAGTACTGTTTTATATTTAGTACAAATAAATGCCCAACTATAGTCATCGGCTGGAAAATACATATGTTTACTTCGTTCTATATCAAATCATTCAGCGTCAGCGTTTTCCCGATAATTTCGTCTATTATAATCGAAAATCCATGTATTTTGTAATCAAGTCACCAGGTGTCCCATCCATTAGCCCAGACCACTCGGGTTCCTCTGAAACTTCTTCGCCTATCTATACAACGTATCTATCTACAGTACATAGGTACGTATGAAAGTAAAAGGTGTGAACATTAGTAAGCTGGTCTGCAAGTATTCAGAGCGTGTGACCGCGCATGCATAGGAAGTGTACCGGGTTCGATGCTCATTTGCTAACACCTTTCGTAATTAGTTGCGTTGAGACACAATTGTAATTAAGATAGTTTACGCGTTTTGGGTGAGATCTCAATTAGATGAGATTTTGAATTGGTTAATAGGAAGCATATTAGGTATGTTATAATGAATTGCATCAAATGTTTTCTTCTGTTATGTAAGGTTCTGGCGTCTTCACACCTATTGTCAAGACCGTGTTTTTATTGAGTACAATCTTTAGTACTTAGGATAGTGTTTTGTGGTAAGTATGAGTGTTTTCGTAGCATTATTATGTACGTGTAGTGTATAGGCAAACTTCTACATATTCAGATATAACCACCCCTTATTCTGAATATAATTACCATCCCACATAGCATATGAATTATTTTGATGGTGTTAACAATAACTACATAGGAAGCTCACGTCATAGATAGCGAGCGAGGATGCCGCACTATGATGCGCTAATTTATAGATCGCTATCACGCGCAGGTTGCATCCTCTGTGGTTGCGCAACCGACCTCCGTGTGTTTGTACGAATGTACTGTTTATAGTTTAAATGTGTAATACAGTTATTTTATTGTGAGTACGGTTAATTTAAAATGACAGGCGTTACAGCTACCTATTTATAAACCCTCATCCTCCGAGCCTTTTTCCCAATCATGTTGGGGTCGGCTTCCAGTCTAACCGGATTCAGCTGAGTACCAGTGCTTTACAAGAAGCGACTGCCTATCTGACCTCCTCAACCCAGTTACCCGGGCAACCCGATACCCCTTGGTTAGACTGGTGTCAGACTTACTGGCTTCTGACTACCCGTAACGACTGCCAAGGATGTTCAATGACAGCCGGGACCTACAGTTTAACGTGCCATCCGAAACACAGTTGTAGCAGCAATGCAGGTAGTGTTCAAATGAAACAGCGATGATGGTGTAAAGTATAAAGTATATTTTGTGAATACAGAACGAGCTTAAGTGTAAAATTACAGGGGCCGAAGTAGTGACGAGCTTAAGTGTAAAATTACAGGGGCCGAAGTAGTGTTAACGCTCAGGCGAGAGCGTCGCGCGATTGTCCAATAAGAACGCTCTGATAAGACTCTGTGAGTACCTAAAAGAAACGAGACAGATGCGCGCGCGAGCGAGATAGCACTAACGTAAATATAACGCGTTCGGCGCGAGCGGTCGTTATTCTCATGTTGTGGGTGGTGCAGCGAAGCGTACCTCACACAGTCAATGGTGTCTAAGATATACTTAGAAAGTACATACAAACATAGAAAAGCTGCATTGGTACTTGCCTGACCTGGGATCGAACCCGCGCCCTCATACTTGAGAGGTTGGTCTTTACCCACTAGGCCACCACGACTTTTTTAATATCTAACATAATAAAATCCTTATATACCTAAATAATTATTATATCATCACTACGAAGTGTAAAATAAAGTCGCCTTTTCTGTCCCTTTGAACGCTTAAATCTTAAAAACTACGCAACCTATTTTCATGGCGGTTTTTTATGAGATAGAGTGATTTAAGAGGAATGTTTAAAAGTACATATATTAAAAATAGAATTGCACCCGCACCCGTGCGAAGCTGGAGCGGGTCAATAGTTAGTAATAGTAATTAAAACTGGCTAGATGACAGTACTTTGCACTTTATCGTGGAAGTAATAAAATATATATTACATCACACATATCGTAAAAATAACATAATCCACAATGCCAACATATAATTAATATTCTACTCTAATACTCGTATGTTACCTTCAAAAGCTAAACTAATTGCGATATTGTCCCCATTCAGGCACGACACGGTTTCAGCTAATATTGACTGTCCCCGCTTGGGGACAAACAGTGTGCTTACATTAGATCGTCAATGACGCGTGTAAAATATCTGACTGTTTGATGACTTTCAAAATAATCATGTTGAAGGAACTGCAAACATTTGAAATGACTTTAAACTTAGTAGATTTATGATGAGGCATGGCACAAATCTTTATTTGCTGACTAACAACTTTCATTGGTTGTTTTAAATTGGGCGGTAAATGGAACACGTTATAGGAATAGCAAACTTTCGAGATTACCTGTTGACAATCACAATATTTCTAAAGATTTTTACGGAACATCCATTATTGACATAGGTAGGTATTCTTAACCCCCGACGCAAAAACGACGGGGTGTTATAAGTTTGACGTGTCAGTGTGTGTAATCACATTTGAATTACGAACATCTCCGTTTTTTTCACAATTACTGCCTAGATACTAGTTATTCCACAAAAGACACATTCATCTTTTGTCACATTAACAAAAAGCAAACGATATTAATCACGACGACGCGGACATCAGAACATTGAAGTCATGATCTAGCCTCATGATGGACAAAACATGAGTAGCACATTGAAAACGTGGTAAGTCGTAAACAAAGGCTCCAAGCTTCAACTTCCAAGCGATTGTCATCTTCCTGAGATGAACAACGTAAATACACTCACGTGCATCAAGATTGGGCACGCAAAATACATCTTTGCGGTCACAAGCCATTCGGCAGCGTGATTCGCCGCCATGACAGTTGAGAAGGGCACGATGGGAAGACTGTACTTGACGAATTAAGAATAGTTTAACAAAGAGGTTGAGGCTTAACGTTTTACTTGATAATGTATTTTTTTTGTGGTAAAAATTTTTGAAGTAATTTTTCTATCCTATATTGTGCTATGGTTATGTTACACATATGATTTTTTTTTTGAGTAAGTATGTCTAGTATCTTCGTGTCTTGAGTAATTTTCTTTGTTACAACGAACAATGTAGCAAGAATCAAGTTACTTATTCCTCATGCTCATACCTGTTCCGCGAGCCTATTCTTCACAACTAAAACCTTTGTCATGTTGCTAAACTTTATGAAGGCACAGACAATGCGCCGTTAAGTGCGTATTAAGTAATTCTAATTTATACACTTAGGGGACAATAGCTTCATGCCTTCTCAATTTAAAGTGGAGCGCTTAAGTAACATGTTGTGAAAGCTAGACCAGCCTGGCCGAACAAATGTGCGGTAATATGAGTGACAATGGGAGATGGGACCGACCAACATATCAGGAACCCTAACTTCCTCATGTTGTGAGAATTTCGTGAGAAATGCAGGGGTCAACTTCGTTGGTTAATGTTGACACCTGTCAAGTGGTTTGTGCTTAAAACGGTGTCGTTTACACAATGTTATAGTTGTGCATACACGGAGAATCTTAGTAAAATGTTGTGAACTTGCAAGTTTTCTGATCCACAACCAGGTTAGTAGCGTAAGTATTTGTAAAATGCCTTGGTTACCCACACCAATTTATTGCAGAATTTCTAAAATTCTCTACTTTCGCAAACATAAGGTAAGTCTGGCTTAACAATTTGAGGTGTACCAGCATGTTATCATCTGGAATAATAATTTACATTCTTGAACTCAATTGAGTTCAGATATCTCCTGATTCAAGGGTATGCGTTACTGAAAACAAATACAATGCATTCATGACAGTATGAAAAAAAGTTTCTAGTTCTAACTTCTGTTTTTGTTCTTGTTGTTTTTTATGTTAAGTTGTGCATCGTATTCTACCTTATCTTAAAAAAAAAACAACGCAGCGCACTTTTCACGGCTTTGCGACTACCTACTTGAAACAAGGAAAACCCATCACAGTTTATATTTAAACACAACAATATTAATTCTCAAGTACATAACAACAAAACACCCAAGAAAACGACAGCCATATGTAATGTGACAACTCGTGCGCAGTTTTCCGTGACATCAATACTTATTCTATGGCTCAAAGGCTCAATCATTAATATACTTATGTATGTGAAGTCCATGTGCTGAATACGGGAGGCAAGGTCACTCCTTAGTGGAACACAATGGTATGACAAACGGACCGACTGGCCTGTCGGAACTAACATGGTCGCGTTTGAAATATTTGATGGACCAATGACCTGGGCGATCGATATTGAAGATCTTTGTTATAAAGGAATTTTTCTGTATAGGTTTTCCTTCTCATATTAATGGTGGTTGTGGTTGCTGATAAAGGTTTATTAGCGATTGTTAGATAGATGAAAAGTATAGGTAGTAAAAGAAAATGTTCATTGTAGAGTAGTGTCCTTGTTCGGGCATCCTATAATGTTGGAATCTTGGCGTGTTATGTAAAAGACGAATTACACAACTTCAGAAAAGTATCAATCTCTACAAAAATACTCTACAATTTACAGCTCTACAAAAATACTAATTGAAAACATGTTATGACGTTGGACGCCTCATCAAACATTCATAATTCCGAAGGTAACAAAATGTTCCAATACGTTTCCCAACCAATACAGAATTGTCGAATTCCAAGAAGTACATAAAACAGTTGAGCGTCACAGTAGATCGGTATGCAAAGTAGGTCTGTCTGTATGTTTGCAGCTGTGTGCTCCGATACTCCGAAACGAAAACAAGTGAACGAGGGAAAATTATTACCCGATGTATTGAACGTTATGAAATGGATCAGTTACTGAAAGTTATGTTGGCTTGTACGTAAATAGTTAACTCACTGCCACTTAACATGGCTAGAAGGTAAAATAGAATTGTTAACCAATTACGCCAGGAGAAAGGTTGTAATTAAAAAAAAAGTTATTTGCATACAATAAAATTTGTAATATATTCTAATATTTAACTTTTTAGCTATCTCTGAACTTCTTATAAGTTACGATGCACTTTTAATAAAAAATAATATAATACAAGTTATTCATGTGTCACCAATAATAATAAATTAGGAATTAATTCAAAGGTTAACAATGTAACATCGACTGCATAGTGGACTGACATTAACCTTTATGTCAGGAAGTCGTATAAGATGTATCTTTTACATACATGTTTCAAGACATCCATATTAATAGCTATTATAATTTAAATTGTTAGACAGAAGATAGATAACGGAGGTGCATTCTCAGATTGGAAACTTCTGTGTGAAAATTAAGTTAATTATAAGCCATTAAAATAATTAATAGATATTGGTAGTTAAAAATCCTCAACTTTTTTAGCATTCAGACTATTCATATGCACTCTGAAAACTTTTCAATTTCCTCGTTTTCATCAAATCAAGTTGGTTCCCACACGATTTTTCACAACATCCGGCTATTGTCAATATCTGTTATTGAATCAGAGTGCAACATACTGGATACTGAACAACATCATGAGATATACTGATCATGAGAATGTAATTTCAGAGGACTACCATTCATATATGTAGATGTGGACTACTACGCGTTCACATTTATTTTTAAATCCTGGGTTTGAAGAAGAACGTTCGACGTTTTGTTCATTTCCAACAAACGTTTTTCCAATCCACATTCTTAATCTTTTAAATGCAAGACAAACTTTCCATGCATCGTAACGCATACTAAAAATCACCACAATCAAAAAACCGTTATAAACATCTTACAGAAGTATCACGGGCCTAATCTGAGATCGCCGTCAGCTAACTAACAGTTAACAATTAACTATTTAACGCGAGCAACTGTGCCGCTAGGAGTACCCGCAAACTGGAGACGTTTAGTCGGCCGATAGTTTGTTTGGGCTAATAAATCTGTATGAAGATGAATGTATAATCATTGGATATAATCATACTGCGAAGGTGAAGGTCAGCGCTCAAGATTCGTGCCGATGATTCTACACACATTAAACTGAAAACTTTGACAGGAATAAAAATGTATTAAAAAAAAATTGCCAACTGTCGGCCGATAGTTTAGTTTACCGTATGCGGGTTTCTAATTGTAACTAACATACGTAACTGTAGTTGTCCAATCTACGGCAATCGACAACAGATTGGTTTTCAATTACGGCACATCAAATCGCATAACGTGATTATTGTAAATGGTTGTATCTGATGAAGTGTAGTACCTACTATATTAATTACTCGTTTCAATTTGGTGGTATAGGGCACGCCAGTGATAATAAGGAAGGTTGCCATTTCAGTTGTTCTTGGAAAACATATATAAAATGAACAACCCACGAGGAGGGTAAGAGAAAATGGTGGTATAACCGAACCGCCAAATATAATAAGACAATTATAATCAATATTAATTGCCCGTCTTAAAAGTTAATTGGTGGCTACTAGATTCCATAGCTACCACAACATACTGAGATAAAGTTTCGCCTTATGACGTTTGTATTTTTTATTTACAACCATTTTTATCAAATTAAGGTGACTAGAACATCGCACTCGATCCTTAACAGCTTACGATATAAATAAATAATAAAAACATCGATTTTATGGCCCTAACCAAATAAAGTGTGTATTTAGCACTGAAGTGTGAATGGGGTTACATGATAGGAATTTTAATTCATAGCCCAGTCCCTTAGCGTGTTGGTATTCATAGTGCGGGAATGAACCGTAAACCCAGCGTTTACGATTACCGAGTTTACGTTATAAATTATACTGTTTTGTTGAGATTTTTGTGATGTAACGGTGTGTGGCGACATTCTTAAATGTAGAATGCAGTTTATTTTATTATAAGGGCTTTATAGAGGTCTGAGGTTGTTTGTCTACGAAGACTTTATAGCACGGATACGAGCATTCAAGTTTACGAGTATGTTACTACAATCTTCTGGATAATGGCTACAGCTGACTACAAAAGAATCTTGATACTTTCTTCAGAGATTATTAATCAGATTGTTGTTAAACACTATAGTTTTTATAAACATAGAATTATTATGATACTGCGTAGTAATCTGACATGATTAAACATAATGTCTCAATCTCAGATCATAACATAAACGATCACAAAAACGTCTGACACGTACTTATACCTCTTAAGCCTTAAAATGATGTCTGCATGTTGTAAGCTGAATATCAAACAAGTCGAGTGTCAGGCAAATATTGACTAGTTACTAATTAACATAGTTTCTATATGTAAGTGTGAGCTAAAACGACCACGTTACGTAATTACAGCTCATCTCGTATATAAATAAGCTATGAAATCATAGCTGCGCGAGCGCACGCCATGTCACACAAAAACATTGGAATCTTGTCATAACTATGAAGATATTATTTACTAATATTGTACATAGTTTGCTTATCTGTCACGTTTTGACTGTTAAACTACTGCACGTATTTTAATGGCTCATGAAAACAAGGTCTGAAATAAAAACAAAGGACAATTAGGATTCCTAAGTACCTACCTATGCTATTTCAATAGCCTACTGTTATAATTATGGATTGCAAAGTAACTATTTATATTGTTTTGATGGTGGGGTTAGGTAATATGGACTTATTTTTATTTGTCCTTCTAACATGGCTGAAACAAAACTGTTGTTATTTTGGGGTCGGCTTCCAATCTTTCCGGAGTTACACTTGAAACTGCATTGCACAGCCTAATAACCTGGGGAATACGATCCCCCTTGGAAAGGCTGCTATGGTTGTCACTCAGACAATACTTTCATACTCCATATCTAACCTTCGAAGCCCATTTACCTGGGTAACATGATACCCCTTCGTAAGTCTGGTTGTCAGTCAGTCAAAACTTTTGTAACGTATGTATCTACTATACTTTGTGTTGTAATATTGTTTGCATGTTCTTTTTGCTTTCGAAACAGTGATTATTATGTGATGCAGAGCGTTATTTGTGATTGACACCCGATTGTTGCTAATTGTTGCTGAACTATCATGTTTACAGGTTTATTGCTATGACCTGAAACTGTTTATATGTTGCAGTTTATTGCCCTACTTGTTTTGGTACATAATTTGTTGTAATTAGCCAACATCGTTAATTTTCAATTACAAGAGGCGCTTCTGGCATATTAAACGCAGTGCCAGTGGATTAGCGGCCTACAAGAGCTACAAAATTCAGCCAAAGTAAAGATTAACATTATTCTCGTCCACTATTGTCACGCATTAAAAAATTCCAAGCAGTAGCTTCTACAGTATTAGCATAACCTACAATATTATTAAGCGCACGTACTACGGTGAGTTTTCGTAAGTATTTGTAAATAGTTGCCGGGAGCCCTTCATTTACATTACAATTCTATGCGTTATGTGAGCGACTGTTGTTGCCGAATACTGAAACGAAATTCTATTAAAAGTGGCGCTTAGACTGTGTGATATCAATGCCACTGTATTTACCTACTAAAATTATGAATAGTTTAGAATACCACTTATGTACTTCAGAATCTATATTATAAAAGAATTTGATGACTACATCTAAAGATTCTTGACGAAGTTTAGAACTTTTATTTTGCCTACGTCAAGGAAAGATACGGAAGGGTACTAAGGAAAATATAGACCGGTTAACTTTGTAAGGAATTTAAGCGAGCCAGAACTGCAACGCTCAAATATAATACGAATGGCATAAAGTTTTTTGCAGTCACATATTTTTAACAATTTACCTGCTAAGTAATTTCTTGGAATCCATCTCAACTTATAAACTGTCAATCATAATGTAATGCAATTATGAAAAAAGATACCTAACTGCTTTTTTAGTTTCTGCCACGCGCCAATTAATTAACTATAAAATAAGCTAGAAGTAGCAGCGCCGGTATCATGCTTAATATATGTAGAAATTATGCTAATTAGTAGGCATTTGATTTTAACAGCATTTTTATAACTTAACCCACAGAGCTATATACGACTCCAATATTTCTTAACTCGATATTTTAAATTTATTTTAACTGTTCTCACATAAATTATAGTAAAATATTACTTTTAAATGGTTTTATGTGTTATATTTATTGGTATTGCATAGTTGACGTTTTGTAATTAATCAAGAGTGACCAACGGCACTATGAAATACGATCGCAAGAAAAAAACTAAGCTTACAAATGTTTTGGTTACAAAAAGTTGACAATTATTAATGTCAGCATTTGTTTTGATCACATTAATCAATGGTGGATTAAGGACATTATATTTTTTGCTTCAATTTACTTGGCTAAATAAGTACGGTAGACCGCACATCAGTGGTAACTGTCATGCACCTTAACTCAATAGTAATAAGTACGATTTTCCTATAAAACTGTTACCACTGATCTGAAGTTGACTGTACATAAGAACATACTTAAAAGGCTAAATGAAATCTTTTATTTTAATATTGAATATCTGTATAGATAATCCAGTTTTTTCGACAAAATAGACCCTGACCTTAGCATGAATTAATACATTGATAGACGATATTAATACGAGATTTATAATTTTAACGATTCACCTACATAATGTCACGATTATCAACATAATCATAGGTTACCAAAAATATCGATTAAAACAATATGATCGACTGCAATCGAATTAACATATAAATGGGTTTTTGAAAACAAATGATGGGTACACCCACATTGCATGCATACATATGCGTTGATGGGACAATGCATGCGTGACGTCACAAGGCAAGGACGTCGGGTTCCTGATCCTGCAAGTGTAATTTGATTTACTTGCTGTCAACAGCTGGTACAAGTAAATATAAAGTAAACGATAGACTTGTCAGCATGTGAATAAATTAACAAGGCAATTATGTTGGAGCGCTAATGAGAGGATTAAGTACGTATCGATGCGTTTTCTTGTGGTCGCTAATTAGTTTTTATTAACGTGTAATTGATTGACAGAACATGCAGTTAGGATGAGTAGTTTATGATAGAGTTTTTTCAGTATATTAGATGTCTTATTTTATCGATTGATACGTTCGCCACAAAAGTGCATCTTGCAAAACGACTGCATTAAAGATTAAATTATATGTTTTGTTAAACGAGTTTTTATTGGACATTTGTACCATAGTACATTGGACATTGTAAACAAGACGTAAAGCGATGAATAAAATACGTATTTTGTTTTATTTAAAAACAAAACTATTGTACCTATATCGGGAAAACCTGTCGATGAAATATTTTTTTCAATGATTCATTCTTCAATTATTTAAAAGCCTGCTCATAATCAAAACAAAATATTTATACCTAATGTTTATTTACAATAAACTACTACATCCAGTAAACTATTGTATTAAAACTTTTTTTTTAAACCGATGAAAATTACGGAGTTATCCCCAGGTGAAAATTCATGCTTAGGCAAATAGATCATCAATTTACATACACAAACCATTAGACAAAAACAGAAAACTTAAAAGAAAATAATAAAATCCGCAATAAACCGAAAGTGTTGATGTTAAGATTAGCACACATTAGGCACGCTTTCGTTATGCAGATGCGGTGCGCCTGCGCATTCTATGATATTTATTGTAAATAATTGCGCGGAAGTGCGCCGCTGTTCCTCGAGAGCCGCGGAGCGCATCCGACTGTGGGATTATATTAGTTTGAACATCTGATAAGATGAACTGAGCTGTTATGAACCAGTCATGTATATGCGGCTTTATACTCTCACTGATTTTAATTTTGTATTTTCTGTTATTAAATAATCCGCCTAAGTTTTGATTACCTTTAATTTTTAAAAGTTATGTTGAAATCCATAGCATTTTGCAACCACCTTTTTAAGTATTTTATTTAATTTAACAATTAAAAATATTAATTTCATATTTCTTTAATATGAATCATATAAATTAAAAATATTTCTTAACAAAATTATGACTGACCTTATAAACTCCGAGAGACAACAACCGTATCTTAACGTAACACACGTCAGTTCGCGAGCACGACTACCACAACAATACAACGCGTACAGGTGCTTGATGCGCGCGCGCCGACCCACGTGCCCGCTAATGCGCAGACGACGCGGCGCGCATCCTCCCACTACGCGTCTGACGTCATACACGTACCTTGCAGTTATTGTAAACTAGTTTACTGCAATACTATGAAGGTACTGCTTATCAGATAAAAATTGCTTGAATATTGGAAAAGTTGCAGTTTGATTTTCTGTGTACTGAATTTTAGGAAAATTCATTTCTTCAAGGTGATACGAAATTGCTACAAAAAGGAGAGAGTATTGAGATTATTTTCGGTTGATAACCCAGTTTATTGCTATTTTTGTTACATTTAAATTTTTATGGTTATTTGAGTGCTCTTATCATCTAATCAATTATAGATTTTGTGTCTGTTTTTTTCGCGAGTCTTATGTTTTGAGTTGCAGGCTAGAATGCTTAGTAGGCAACTTCGTACCTATCTAAACCAACTTTAAATATTGTTTATTTAAGGGACTTGCTAACTTTATGGAAGTAGGCTATGTTAAACTACTTGCGACGTAAAACATATGAGCTGTGACCATTTCTGTGACATGACAACGGTATTATTGCGAAGTGTCAACGGAAACCAATAAATAAATCTACTGATAATGTAGAAAATATGTAGTCAATCTATTTATTTATATTAATTAGTAAGCAAAATGAAGTTAATTAAGGTAAGTTATATTCTCTGCATGGTACAAGAACTGGTTGAATAAATTCAAATGTGAATTTATCTTTTCCTGCCGAACTAGTTTAGAAAGGTAGCGAAAAGAGATTTACTAAGTATAATAATGCGACAAAAATGTAGATACTATTAATTCCATCTATTAATGAGTTTAAATATCTTTAATATTGCTTTGTTTTAATAATAAAATGTTGAATTTAATGTGGCTATAAACATTTTTGAGGAATTTAGAAATCGCGTGGGCGGCGTCTAGATTTAACAAGTTCTTTCATGTAAATTTTTTGTTTACAAAGATCTACAAAAGTGTCCCACATGTAACATTCGTTGCATAGATGGAAAAAAAATTCTTCGAATATATCTACACGGGGCGAGAAGTAAATCCCATCAGATATGGTGATGTATTGTAAACTCCCGTATTATCGAGTCTATTATTTAATTCGTAATAAGTAGACACTTAACTAGAATTTAGAATATATTTGGCACGTCTATCAAGCATGAACCGTTTATAAAGAACGGTCTCCCGATCGGCTCGCATCTGCGTGTATTCGGCATACTAACTAGAGGTCAGGAATTTGCGTGTTACCGACAACAATAGTGCTAAATGCATGTATCAATAATTGTACTTCTATTTATTTGTATATGTAGGTGCAAGGTACAGTCGTGTGCAAAAAAGTCCATCTTTAGTTCAGACACTGACTCATTTTAAACAATAATTGTGTTGCTATTTCGGTTGTTTTGTTAAGAGTTTAAAACCGAAAAATACTTAAGTGCTAAATTAAAGATGCGTGGTGGTTCGAAAGGGTTACCGCTCCAGAAGGAACACGGTGGGTATAAGTCAGACGTTTGTCGCCTGTTTAAGAAAAGGTTGTATGGAGAATTTTCTTAAAAACGTGTCAAACGTCTGTTTAACTTTTTTGTAGTAAGGCCCAGATTCTTTCACTTCCTCACACTGCACCTACGTACGTACCTTCGTTTGATCAATTTAATTTGTAATGAATTATTTTCAAACATCACAAAAAGTATATATTTTTCTAAAGTGTTTAGGTTTTTTTAAAGTTTTATCAAATTTTTAAACTTGACTATACTTGGTTAGTAAACCCGTTTAAGTGGGTTATGTTATGGGTGATTGTTTCGAATAATCTGATGGTAAATTGTCCATAGAATTTTGATGTGCATGCAACATACTTGACACGGCATCGCAGTGTTTTGTCGGATTCCAACATAGGTAGATTCGGTTCTGTGCACGGATTAAAATACCTTCGATTATGGATAACTGATTTACGAAGGCATACCATGAATTTTCACGGGCCATTTAACAGTATTGAAATGTATAGTGACTAGGTACTTTCAAAACACTATAATTAATTTACTCTTTCTAAGGAAAAGTCCCGAAAACCTTCTCAGGTTTTGAAAGTAATCGAACCCTGAAATATATTTACGTGATTATTTAACCAAATGACGTTACAATTTATTTTCATTTTCCACTGTTATACCGACTCGTTTTAAATTGAAGTCAGAACCGCTGTATATTTTACTGTTTATATTATTACTAAGAATAATAATTGCATTTTTATAACTAAGTAGGTATATGAATTTCTAAATAGGCGCTATTAATGAATCATCGTATTTATCTATGCATGCAATAACATTTCAGCATTAAATAAAAATATATTATACTAATAAATATGTTTAGCAATGCTAATCCTAGATAATTTTAGTTTTGTTACATTTATAAGCTAGACTGGCTAAGAGATATTTCGCGTAGGTCAAGAGGTGGTCCGAGTTGCTACGAATAAAATTAAATCTTGCAATATCTAACCGTAGAGTGAAGACATTTCTTAACATTTAAATGAAGCGTATAATTTATACTAATATTATAAATAGTTATTTTTATTCTATCATTCAGGTTCCGAAACCACAGAAACCGATTTGAAAAAGTCTGTCACTTTTCCCCAGATGGTGTAGACTATATTTTATACGAGTGTGGAAAATAGGTTCCAAGGGACGACTATGAAAACGTGGAAAACAGAAAAATACTAGTAAAAATCAAATTAATAGGTAGGAGGAAGAACATGATCAAAACCCCAAACATCAAAATAAAGTCATAAATTACAAGTGACAGGTAACACAAACTGACTAACAATAGTCTTGTCCTATCCTACAACGTCACGTCAGAAACAGGAGCAAAGCGTGAGTCGTATTAGCCACTCGGATCATGTTCGACATGTCACCGCGAGCGCACGCGCATACGAAACGACCTAGCTTGAGTTATTCCTACATTTACATACAATTTCTGGCGGATTTGCCACTATCGTGCTGATCGATGGTAATGAGATCGTAGATCAATAAACTTTGGATAGCGATACGTGGATGACTCAGGAAGACTATTACCAATTCAGTACGTTCTCCAATACATATCGTAACAACAGGTTTCTTGCTCTTTGTAATGGAAGAATTCGCAGCTAATTCCTTCGAATCACAATAGAACACATACTTGTGTTTACCTCTGTGGGACCTCCAAATAAGGTTTTAATGGCCTAAATAAAGAAAAAGTTAAAATGTCTTCGTTTCATGAGCAGGTAAATGTGGCTACCAGGTCTTTTCCCAAGCATGTTTTCACACAGCTAGATTCCAACCGCAATCGATTAAAACTCTAGATAAAACTGTAACCTAATAAAGCCGAATCTAGACAAAAACCGTAACATAATACAATGCAACACCTACTGGCAGACATTACATAATTATTACAAGTATATAGAAACACCCACGTCTAGCTGTTCAAATTACGGAAGGTAACAAGGCCGGGTACCAACAGCTCGGCTTACGAACACTAGGAAACGCTCTCGTGGGAACCTATTGCGACGACAATGTACCGCCAAACCGCGATACACAATACTACAAACCAAAAATAGGTTAATTTTCATAACCGTTTCATGTATTCTAAAGGAAATTGTTCTGTAATGCGCTCAATAAGATGGAGATGAGTAGGTCAGAATCACAAAGGTAAACGGTCGTCAAATTGTGAACGGATTTAAAGATGAGTGAGTAAAGGTGTGAGGTCATTATCGCAGTTTATGGAGAAATGGACAATAGATTTTTCTAAGGCCATTTCTAGCTTCTATACTAGCTGTTCGCTGTGGTTCTACCAGCGTCCCGAGGGAATTGCTTCTCGCAGAAGTATAAAAATTAGCCAATGCACTTTTTCGGACTCCAGCTAGACTACCTGTGTCATCAAATTTTGAAATAACACGCTACAGAAAGTGTTACTTTGTGACGAATGTTTTTGAACAAATTTTAGGTTCTTAATAATTAAAACACCAACTGTACCGACCAGCGAAGACACTAAGTAACGTTATCAAGCATCAAGAATATTTTCAATCATCATTAAATCCCACATGATCGATAGATTGATTCACCTTGTTCTGAATACCAGTTAATAAATACATCAAAACAATCATTAACATAGCTGCGATTGTAAACAAAGTACTTACATGATATTGTCTTACAGTACGAACAGTGAGCTCTTAAAATCAATGTCAATTAGTATGGACATATGAACCTTGTGCTAACAATTTTTGTATTTTTCCTGTTGCTTGGGAATATTGTGATTGAATTGTAGAATATATTTCATCTATGCTAATGTAATAAAGAGGAAACTTTTTATGTTTATTTGTAGAAGTTTTGGACCCTTGTTTGTACCCTGAAGGTAACCAAAACTACTAAACCGATTTGAAAAATTCTTTCACTGGGGGTAGCTACACCCTCCCCGAGTAACATGGGAAAACGGCTAGTTTAGTTACCTAGATCCCAAGGGAACACTTCCATCAATCGGATAAAAAGTCAAACTATTGACACGGCATAGGCTACTTTTTTACAGAGAATATTTTTTTCTCATAGAGTTCATGTAATATCGTCGACGCCGACATTTGGATTCTCAGCATGTACTGCAGTTTATGAAGTGTAATCAAACCACAGTTTTTATTTTACAATAGGGAATGGATTGATATACAAACATTTACATTTGTTCATTATGAAGATATTTTATTGATGAAATGAAAAGTTATTTTCATGAGTGGTACGCATAGGTATTTTATGGAAGGTTGTGCTAAAAATAAATGTTTTTTATTATGTTTGAATCCATTCTGTAAAGGTAATTCCTTCCCCTTTTTTTAATTATTTGTAAATATTCTTTTGTTAATTGTTTTTTTCAGTTTAAGGTTACATATATTATTTCTGTACATACTTATCGATACATAAAATTCCATTAGATTCTATAAAATACTTGAGAATTTGGTTAAAACGACTTGTTTTACTATACAGGTGCCTACAGTTCTTTAATTTCCGATAAACCAAGTTTTGATTATTCTGCCCTTCAATAAAGTTGACGAATTGCATCATTGAAAACTTGTCTACAACTTTTGAGAAGAGCATTCATCATCATCAATTAATAGTAAAAGACAGACGCTAACTTGTGAGTCACGATTGCAGAATTAACTTCATAAATAAGATCAGTTATCTATACAAACGGATGAAATATTAAAGGTTGGCACTGTTGGGTAACTAGTGACATGAGAAAGGTATTAATGTGATGTTCTGTTTCAATTGATCGTGGTACTATAATTAGTTATCTGTGAGGCTGGGTTGCGACTTGCGAGATTGTTGGGAAATTGTACGTCTACGTAGGGTTTTTGAATTGCAAAATTTTCATAGGAAGATGAAGTGATTAAAATTATATTTTAATATATATATAATGTATATATAATGTCGGGACACCTTTTCACACACGGTCGGTTAGCCCCATGGTAAGTTATTAATTAACTTGTGTTATGGGTGCTAACACAACTGATAAACTACATATAGCTACATATATACATATTTATAAATACATATTGTAACACCCAGACCACAGCCAACAAGCATGCTCATCACACAAATGTCGACCGAACCGGGAATCGAACCCGGGACCTCAGGTCCGGCAGTCCGGCATGGTGACCATTGCGCCATCGAGGTCGTCGATTAAGTTCTTTTTGGTTGTTTACCTAAAAAGTCCCATGATGGGGGGATATTTTAGTGATAAAATACTTCTGCGGTAAAAGACAATATTTCTAAAAATCATCGTTCAACTGGGTTACACATGTACCTATTTACGTTACGTTACAGCCTTTTTATTGTCCCACTGCTAGGCTGCGGCCTCCTCTCACACGGAGAAGGATTGAGCGTAAATAACTACACTTGCTCAATACGGGTTGGTGATTTCAGACTTAATAGTCCAGGTTTCCTCAAGACACACATGTACTTAAACTAGTAGTAACACATAGAAAGTGGTGAAGGGCGGTCGTTTTGGGCGCTATGTTTTGTAAATTTGACGTTCAAAAAGTGCTGATTTTCAGCCAACTTTGAATAAATGACTTTTGATTTTTTACTTTTTGAGTACCCATATTTAGTACTTACAGTGTTGGCGGGCAGTACTCTTGCAGGAAGGGCTCGCGCCAGGTCGGGCGAGGCGGAGCGCTCTCGCTCGCGCATCTCCGCGCACAGCCCTGCCCTTGCCGCGCGCGCTGACGCTTCCAAACAACCGCTCGATTTGCTCCTGTATGCACAAATCTCAATAAGGGTCAATTCCCACTGAAAGAGCAGCGGCCGGCAGCGGCCGTAAGAGCACGGAAAATGTAAGAGCGCGGCCCGCCGCGCTCGCGCTCAATCCCTTGCAATTACGGCCGCTGCCGGCCGCTGCTCTTTCAGTGGGAATTGACCCTAAGGCACGAGAACAATAACTGTTGTAACTTTGAAGCCCTGATGTTAAAAACAAAACTAACTTTTTCTGGGATTCTAGAAATGTTGTTAATTCTAAACTAGGTATAGCTGCCGATACCTGCGGGATTGTTCAAAAAAGTTACCGAGGCCCTGGTACATAAAGGGCCGACGAAAGAACACGATGGATTTTTAGTCAGTAAAAGTCTGACACTCCCTCACCGCTGCTAACCCACAGCGGGAGGAGACATTTGATGATTTTTGACATCACAAAAAAACCGTAATATTGATAATAAACCCAACTTTTTGTGGCTCCAAAAAAATATTTTTAATTCTAAACCATATCAGTAAAAACTTTACCGCGCCGCTAAGTTTGCTAATCATTGGGATTTTTTTTGTCTAATCTTAATAGTAATTTAAGTAAACTAAATGCTTCAAAATACACCCTACACATAAATGAGTACATACCTGACGGGCCTATCAATAGGTCCGAGCATAGACAGTGGCTGTTCTGCAGCAGGTGCAGGAGGCAGGTACATGACGTGCCCACCCCACGACAGGTATGATGTACCGGCTCGCCAGGTGCCTAACTCTTCCTGAACACAATACATACGACATTCTTCCACATGCTTCATTCAGTTACCAAATCAATGTTCTTGTACTAGCATGACAATGTAAAACTCTATATTTAGGCCCGAATTAAAGTTGGGGTGCTTCTAGACGGTGCATGTAGCTGGAGCAAGTAAAGATCCGGGCTTCTTGCACAAGCAGCGCATGTGCCTCAATATGCACAAGCTACTTGCACTGTGTCGAAGCACCCTAACCGTCAGATCTCTTATAACAACTTTTCACGTTGACGTTTCAAAGTAAATAGTTGTCCATTTAAGATATCAAGCACTAACTTCATTTACTTCTATAGTAGACGACATTTGAACAACACTATTGAGTTGTGCACAAAGAGTAAAACAAATTGCCCGTTCTGGATGTCCAGTAGTATTTACTGCCACTAACTACGAAATTGAATAAATATTAGCTACCATAATACACGAGTTGGCACTTCCTCGGGTAATTGAAGACAGAAGAACAATAGATTTTAAGTATCCGTTTAAAAACAAGAAAAATAACAAATAATATAAATTTGCATCCAATGACAATAAGCCAAGTAATTTTATTCCATACTAAGCAATAGTTTAGCACAGAACTGGGGATTGTCTTTGGGTTCATTTCTATAGTGTATACAGGGATTAATCGTCGGTTTTGCCTCCATTTCATTAAAGTTGCTGTGATCCCACGTTTGCCCCCCAAATATTCGGGACTCTATTGTCCCGGGTCTGGGGGAGACATACAAAACAAAAAATAATAATAAACATTTGTGCGACAACATTTTTTGTCATTTTCGAAGTAACATTGCTAATTTTGTGCATAAAGAAGTACATTAGGTAGCACATGAGAGTACATTAGGGAATATTTACATAGAGGTGGGAAGAGAGTACATAAATGGCTATATATGGGAATACATAAAATAGTATGTAAGTACTGCCTTGAACACACCAGCATACTTTGCATGTATCGATAAGTTATTTGTTTCCTAATGAGAAAGTATGAGCAGGCAGTTGCAAGACAGCAAATATACCTATATGTCATTGCTAGTATTTTATGCACTTTTCCGAATACATATACCTATTGGCAGTTTCTTAAACTTATCTCAAGTTATAGCACAAGGCACTTGACATTTTCCTCACCTTTTCCGAAGCCGGTAAAGACTCCTCCTTAATAGCGTCTTCTTCAGATCCCTTCGCTCTCGCCGGCTGCTGGAACAGGAGGGGATTGCTCAAGGAGTTGGGAGCAGACTTCGTCAGGAACCAGTTCTGTTCCGGCTCTTCCAACATCGGCTCATGTTCCAAATCGAACCTTCTCGAACCTAAAGCCGCTCCTAACGCCCCAGACACCGACTTCCGAAGTTTCTGGAGACTGTTGAAGCCTTGCTGTAACTGCTTACCCTGGAAGCAGTCATAGAAGCACGACATGGCTTTAAACTATGGGAAGAGTGTTGCCAACTGTTGTACTGTGAGCTGATGAGGAATAAAGGTCATCGTTCCAAGGATTGGTTCTGCAGAGAAGGTTTAAGGTAGGAGATCATATAGGAGAAACAGAAATATTGGGAATTTGAAATAACAAATAAAAGCTGAAATAGATTTTTTATTTAAATCAAGTTCAATAGGGACTGCAAATGATTGGACACTAAAAATAAAATTAGTATATTTGAAGAGAAACTAACGACGATACAAAATAATAGGTACATACAAAGCTACATGCATAGTCCAAGAAAAGCAGCATACAATAAAAATACCATTGAAGAAGCTCCTTCTAAGACCAGCTTGGAACTTATTTGTAACAAGCAAGACCCATAAAAGGTGTGATAACCCTTCACCGCCAACTGGCCACCACCATACAAAGGTTAAGCTTGTGAGTACCTTTACTCCTCGTCAGCGACCGCGGGAGGTTAGGTGGGCCATTAGTGTGTTAGTCACCACTCTAATCTAAAATCACTACAACATTATACCACAAAAATATCAAAACCGATTTGGGGATTCAGATGTAGACGTACCTACCAACGCCCTTTATACATTTCAGCAACTACAACCTCAAAAATCTAAATTATGCTTTTTGCAGCCGGTTGTAGCGGTCAGCTTCCAGTCAACCCTGCTAACTAACCCTGTAAGACTGCTTGCCAGACTTTCTTGTGCCCATGCAAAAAACATCTACAGATGTTCCACAAGTAGTCTTACGAAGGGGATTGCGTCTTTAGTTAAACGAAAGTTCTGACCATGAAGACATATGGGAGATATTAACCTATCAAACAGACTTCAGTACGTGAATATCCGGGATCCCCAATCATCCACCTCGCCTAACATCCCGCGGTTCTTGCCCCCCACTCACCCGGTCCTGGTCCCTGGGCAGGGACAGGCTGAAAGGCTGGTGGCCGGGGCTGTAGGTGGCGAGCCCCGAGCCCAGCAGCGCTGGGGCCCCGCCTGCGCCGTCCGAGCTGCTGTCGCCCAGGTCCTGCTGTGGGGTCCAGGCAGCTGGGCCTGAGTCTTGTGTGTGTACCTAAGAGATATATGGTCAGGTCATGGGTGTGGTGTTCTGATCACGAGTGTGGTGTTCAGAACTTCATTGGTGGAAAATATTTTTTGGAAAAAATAAAATATTATTAGGAGGCAGATTTTAACAAGGCCTGATTTAGAAATAAACTGTCTTTTTTTGCTTGCATCTTTTATTTTGTCTTGTATATTTATAACTCAAACAATATCCTCGATGAGGTATAATTTTTATATGTTGTTATTAATTTTGTAGCAACTCCTGTGCATTTCGATATAGGTCACTTACATGATGTGTAGGAGGCGAGTCTATCCTGTGATCCGAATGCATGTGGTCTCCCGATATACCGGAGTCTCCCGACTTGTCGGCCGACTGGTCCGACCGCGGCGATGACTCCGCCGATATGTCTCCTGTCATCTTCGTCTCTACTGCTAGTGGTTGTGTCTCTGCTACATAAAAATAAGTATAGATTCAATCTTGAAAATCGGAAATAAAAAACAAAGAAAGAATGAGAATGTACATATATTTAATTTACTAATTAGGCTGGAAAGTCAACAACAATGACCTAAACCGCCGAAACATAAAATCTGCCATTTTTTCCTTAAGAAGTCCTGTCTTTGGCAGAGCCAGAATCATCATCAACCAATCTTTTAGTCAATATGGCAGATTTTCTCCATGGTTCATCTCCATGGCATCTGTGTTTTTAAGGGTGCTCCCACATTGCCGTTAGACATAAAACATTTACTATTGTACACGGGTAAGTTGATAGAATAGTGAATGTGTAATTGTGAATATGTAATATGTCAATGTGTATGTGTGTGCAATGTGGGAGCACCCCAAGGCATGTATCCAACTTTGTATTACCTGCAGCGAGATGATCATCCAGACACGCGAGCTGTCTCCAAGCAGCAGCAGGCGAGAAGCGCGGCACACAGCGCTGCTTCTTGGGCAGCGTGGGACGCAGCCTCAGCGCGATGCCCAGCGAACTGTCCGACTCCACCGACCCGCCTGATGATAGGGCCGACTCGGATGATACTGGATGAGAGATGAAGGAAAAATAGTTTAATGATATGTAAGCGGTTTTAAAATGTAGGGAGAGAGGCAGTGTCTGGCACTAGGTTGCTGTGAACTGATGCCTGGGACTCAGCTATGGATAGCCAACCACCCTCAAGCCAATGACTGCATAGGGACGTATATTTTATCCATGCACCCAATAAAGATAAAGCAAAGTTTTTTCTTGGAGGTCAAGTGAAGCTGGCATCAATAGTACAAGCACACTTATGTTTATGCTTTAACAAATAGCACTTCACTTACAATTCTTAGTCTTGCTCTCCTCCTTCAGCTTTTCATTGAACTTATCGAACTCCGACTCGTCCTCCTGATAGTTGAGCAGCTTCTGTTCGATCAGGTGGAAGTTGGAGATCTCCTCGATGATGGGGCTGCCGAGCCCGGGAAAGTCCTTCAGGTGATCGTTTGTGTCTGTCTGTTTGCTCTCTATCATGCCGAAGTAGAACTGTTTAGATGGAGCTGCCTGCTTTTGTCTGGAAGTAAGGACATATGATGCACAAAATATAATAGTTTGAGCACAAAATATAATTGGGTAGGTCAGTTAGTATGACCATAGTATGACTTAATTTCAAATTCAAAAGTATTATTACAAAAGGCTTGTGTTAAGAGTACAGAATTTGATTGAATTTGTAGCTTTACATAAAACTTACTTTTCTTGCGACGATTGGTTTGATTTGATCAGTGATTCCAATTTCCTAGTGGGTGAGTGTTCAGGAGTGGACTCCTTCCCGGAGGCCTGCCCTCTGTCCGGCATGGGTCGGCTGTTCTCCTTACTGCTCGCCTTATACTTATTGTCCAATTTCTTAGCACTAACAACGTTACTCGTCTGTCTAGCTTTGTCCTCGTTCGTCCGACTGAAGGGCCGTCTACTAACAACCTTAGCTTCAGTTTTGGTGGCAACACTTGGACTAGACTTTTTCACTTTACTCGGTATTTTCGTTGGGCTCCTCAAATCGTTCTTCTCTTGACTAGTTTTGGTTTCACTATCATTAACTTTACTGCCTAATTGATTTCTAATTCTACTCGTAGCCTTCTTAAGTTCTGCTTGAAATTCATCTTTTTCTTCATTATTTTTTGCCAATAGTGAAGGAAGAGATTTTCTCAACGGTTTGTTGGTCTCCGCCAGGGGGGTGGGCTTGCCCCCCCTCAGCTGTTCCGCGATGGCCTTCATCCTGCCCTCGTGCGCTGCTCTGGAGGACTCGCTCTCCCTCTCGCTGGCGATCAATGTTTCGTCGAATGTCCTCTCTCTCCTGAGCGCGGGCAGTTCGTTGTCATCTTTCTTGAACCTCTCGGAGTACCTGAAATTCCTGTTTAGTAGTGGAGTCTTCCACGCTTCACTGTGTTCGTTCTTGGATGTCTTCGCTCGACAGCCGCTCATCCTGTCTATTCTCGTCTTCCTGTAGTCTTGTTTCGTTTGTATGAGTCGTTCCTCCCTCTTGAGAGAGGCGGTGCTCTGCACCATGTCCTTATTGTCAGGGTATTTTAAGTGTTGCTCCTTGTCCTTGCAAGGCGATCTGTATCGTCTCTCGAACGCCGCGTTGTCGGTCATATCGAGTGACTTGTATTCGTGATATGAGTTTCTGAACTGCAAGTTTTCCTGGCCGTTCAGTTTTTTGGTTTCGTTTCTCGTTTTGAACAGTCTTAGTTTCCTCTGGGGTTCAGGTCTCGCGTTCCCTTCGCTGGAATCTGGCGATGAACCCTCGAAGTTCTGTAAGAAGACGTCCATAAGTTAAAAACTAATATTGAATTTTCACGTAAGATGATTTTTTTAGCATATTTAGTACTTACGTCATTGGTGGGTGGTGGGGGTGCTCTGTATTTTTTTCGAAAGTGTTTGTTTCCATTTCTCGTTTTCTGTTCTTCTTCTATCCTCAGGTCTGGTTCAGACCCGAATCGGTTGTTCATACTGCTTCCTGAAATTCCTGAAATGAAACACACGAAAAGTTACTTCTTTTTTCCCCAGTGTTGCTTAGTTTAACATTTAGTTTGCTTCTATCCCACTTTCTTCATCTCTCCACCTCTTTCTTTGTGATTAAGTAACTCACCATCATGCCTTAGCTCCAAGTTGGTGTGTGACCGATGCAGGGGATCTCTCTCTCTCGTGCGTATGTCAGTGTTCTCCCCCGACGTCCCCGCCGACCGCGACCGGTACACGTTCGCGTGCTGGAAATTACATTAATTCATAATTAGTAGAACAATATTCATATTATAAATAAAATCTATGAGAAACAAAGTATTTGAATTGAATTGCTTATTCTGGTACAATCTCTGGATTGTAATATAGATTGTGCAATTCTTAAAGTATCTGTAAATACAACGTTTTGGTTTACGAAACGTGTTGGTGGCGAACGCCGAACAAATCCTCGTTATATCAAGATAAGGGTAGGCAGAAGTTTTAATTTTCTCAAGTTCTGGCCAAAACATGGGTCCTCTCAATTCAGATAATCATAATTTATGTTTTAATCTTCATTTCACTTCAATATATGTTTCTTATGTTTATTCAATATATGTCCATTTTAATAACAATATCTTACCACATGTCCATGCGGCACATTATCGTGTATGGTGTTGGGTCTGCGGCCGCTGATGGTGCCGCCCGAGTGCAGGATCGCGCCGTTGTCCGTACTGCGCAGGCGTGGCGACTCGCATAGCGTTGGTAGCACCTGTAGCACAGAAACAAATTAGTTAGTAGTTAATTTTTGATAAATCTTCTGATTCTGCCTTCCCAAACTAAAGTTGTAGGTACGTTCATGTGAGCATTATTTTGGGACGTTATTTCAGTAAAATCCATCATGTTAATAATGGCGTCCAAGGCCGATTTCGGCCACGGAGGCTGTACTCTTATAAGGAGATCAGCCAGCTGCGCAGGACATACTATAGTGCACAAGCGTTGGCACAGACACAGACACAAGTGCACTCAAAATTCCTGTCTCTGAGTGTGTCCATCAGTGTTAGAAAGTAATGTACTATCTCATAACCGCCTATATAAACAATGACTAAGTATATGTACAGTCTAACAATCATAACTAATACGAACTATTTATTCCATTAACACCAACAGTAAATAACTAGAGATGACCATAATAACTATAATTTTATTTTATTACTGTCTGTGAAAGTTAAATTAATAAAACTTCTGACAGGAGATAGTGGGTCCGTTAATATATAGTTATTATACAATTAATAGCGATTAGCTTATTGTAAATAATAGTAGTCGCGTGACTATGGGTTTTGAATACTTGTCTTTAATCCTCCCGATTAACCTCACACGAGGATGTTTGGGTATTTTAATTGGGAGGCTTTGTCCCGTGCGTTTATTTGTTATAAACTGTTTACAGTTAAGATGATTATTAATATTGGTGTGAAGGAAAGAGTATTCGTTTAATTTGAAAATGAATAGCTAACTAGACAATGAATTGAAAAGTCAGGGTCAGTGGGTTGTCTTAGGGGCAGTATATGTTTTTGAGTTACAAAGCCAGGATTTTCTCATATAGGTACGTAAGGAATTTTTAAGCCTTCTAAACATAATAGCAATCCCAGTAATCTTATCAATTCCTCGAGTCGGCAAGCGATGTTTCTCTTACTCTTACTCTCTTTTAACCTAGCTTTGTGGTTTGCTACCTACTTACCTTAGGCTCAGCAGGCTCAACAGGCTCAGGACTTAAATATAGCTAAGTAAAATCAGGTACAAACCTTAGGCGCAAGTCGCGGCGGGTCGTGCGGCAGCGTGTGCGCCCGACGCCCGCGCTGCGGCGGCGGCGCGTGGCTGCCCGCCTGGCCCATGCCAAGCTACGCTGCACCGGTTATACACGCATCTGTAACAATATGGGGATTTATGTTAGCAATGATAAAAAGAGGGTAAGAATATAAAGATAAATTGTCAATGATTTGAGGACTTAGTTTAGTAATGATGAGGGTAAAGTAAGAATTTAAAGACAAAATGTCAACGATTTGACCTGGTTGTTCGACAAAAATGAACTTTCTCAAGGCGATTTTATGCATTACTGCTTCTCTCGGGTGCTTTAACCTTCGCCGTAGGTAAGATTTACAGGCATATTCGATCAAACACAAATCTCCTGACGAATTGGGGAGCAGGTTTTTGGGAAAATGGGTAAAAAAGTTACAATAGTTGAAGACAAATCATAACTCTGTGACGCCGCAAAATGTAAGGGTCAATTCCCACTGAAAGAGCAACGGCCGGCAGCGGCCGTAAGAGCACGGAAAATGTAAGAGCGCGGCGCGGTGCGGCGCTGCGCGGCGCCGCGCGGCCCGCCGCGCTCGCGCTCAATCCCTTGCAATTACAGCCGCTGCCGGCCGCTGCCGGCCGCTGCTCTTTCAGTGTGAATTGACCCTAAGTAATCAAACTTAGTCAATACCATTTTGTATAGGTACCAGTTTTGGAATAAGATGTTACATTATCAGAAACTCAAGAAATAATTATCTATACAGAAAGAAATAATAAGTAATTAGCATATTTTCTCTTTACCTTCATGCCATTAAGTCATTGTTTGATGCACAGACGTACATCGTAAACGCAGCATTTATGCACCAGCCAATTATTGTTTCACACATTTTACTACGATATTAAACTTTAGTAGCGAAAGTTATTACATAATACGTAATGCTAACGTAAGGAAATGTGTTCCTTATTGGAAAACTTCTCACTATCGATAACAAATGCAATCATTTTAGCTGTTGACCTACATGTCACATTTCCCGCTACAACTTATTGTTTGAAAATAGAATGCGTTCCTAAGCAAAGGCAAACACCATGCAGCCTTCTCAAAGGAGGTCTTATTTTATTGAGCTACGGTAGTGTAATCATACAGCCAGCCTATTATTTAACGTTAATATTCTTTTCAATGGCCTCTAAATTATCGAAAAAAGTTAATAGCATCATTCCAGTCAAACTTTAAAATATTCAAAAAAAGAATCCTTTGACGGGGCAATTAGCCCGTGCTTGACTTTCTCTAATTATTGACATCGAGCTTGATTGTAGTTTATTATGTTTCAAATTATAATAATGGCTCCTGTACACGAAGGTTTTTTTGTTAACAACGGACATGATTGACCGTTTCCTAATACATTTGATAGATTATATCCAATATTTACCGTAAAGATTTTAATTGCTTAGTTTGCTGGGTTTCCAACGTTCAATTTGTCGACTCCTCGACTACTGAAGAGTAATTCGACTATGTATTACGGCTAGTAGTGGGCACAGTCCCTGTTTAACAAGGTCCCGGGGCCCTCATATCTTAGGGTCAGCCGGGACAGGCCTCGGAGCGCCGTGTGCGGCCCGCACCGACAATTTAGGTAATTTATGATAACCAGTACAGCTCAGATTTATGGCAATGGAAAGCTGTCGAGCCTTCTAATGAGAGATTTTAAAATAACTGCGTTTCTCTTTCGTGTAAGTGTGGGCAGTCCTGGGTTATCGATAGATCTATTGAGTATGAACGTGAAGATTAGATTCTTGTTTTCGGTATGAAGATGGGAAGATAATGGTACCTATAGAAATGTTGCATACCATAATACTTATTAATTTGATTAATTAGTATGATCCGTCGGTACTAATTGCACAAATTAATGTATTTTTCATACTCTTGTAGGAGGAAAACAAGATTGTTGACGTGTACGTAGGTACATCGTATATCTTCTCAAGACAAACTGTCGGAAAAGTCGAGAGATCAGAAACAGACATAGGAAATAAGCCTCAAGGTGAAAACAGACATGACATCTATGGTCATAGGATGTCCCGTGGATGCATTATCATTCATTTATTCATGTATGAATAGAAATAACTTGTTAACAAGTCTAATGTAGGGTTAACACACATTTGTCTATCAAGATTTCCATGCCAAATACACTACGATACAGTCCTGAGTTACAGCCTCAAAATGGCCCAAAATCTTTTCTGTCTACATTCATCCGTATTTTAAGGGCATTATTTTAACGTACGTATAACTTAACATTAAATCTTAAACCTGCATTTAATTGCATATAAATACCACTAGTTCACGCTCAAGATCGAAGGGTCTTACAATATCGAAGTCAAGGTGCACACAACACTACAAACTCCTAGCTATACTTAAACCTCACACGATTCCCACGCTAAGCCATACTCATCGAACTAATGAATTCAAGCCTTTGATTCCAGCGGTGTAAACTAAACGATATAACGGCTGTATAATAAACAAACAATTAACAAGCCGCTATGAATATGTAACAAAGTAATCAGGATCGTGACACAGATAGCTGAGGTAAATAACGCAAATAGACGCATATCCGCGTTTAGAAGAAAAACGTGATAGATTTAAATAAGTGCTTTTAACAATATCTGCGGTTTTGTTATAAAATTGTACTAGTCTAATTGTAAATTGGAGTAGTAACTAACTTCCTACATTGAGAATCTTTGGGTAGGCCCTAGTACAGCAGTGGACGTCTTTCGGTTGAAAGACGATGACAACGTCATCGGTCGTAAAAAAAATCGAAATCAGTAACAAAACATGGGTTTTGTTTTGGTATTCGTGTCTTTATGTAGGTAAGTAGGCACCGAGTGACTAGGTCCTAGTCCTATGTTCGATTGCACAAGTCCCAGTTCTTGTGTTGACCCAGGTATTGGCGCTTGATAATAAATTCTATAGCGTAAAACAATGACTAAATTATCTTCACCTGTCGCCAACCCTGTCATCGAAGGCAAAAGTGCGGTGAGTCGTCAGTTTTCTCGCGGATGCGCCCGCGCCGGCCCCACTTTCTTTATGATAATCCGCGCGTGCACACCTGAGACAAACACTATGCTGATAGGTGAATCATGTGGGTTCAAGGGTTAATATAGTTTTGACTATTAAGTTTTGTATGGGTTTTGTGATGATCGATACTCTCTCTTTATGGGTTTTAGTGAAAACTGTAGGGCTGCCATTTGATTTCGATGTAAATATTGCCATCAACTTAAATGAATTACTTATTTGTACTTCCTACACTGTTGTAGAAACTAACAACCGTAGACTCCTAATATTTACATGGCTTTTATGGCTATTCCTGATCTTTCCCACTTCATTGTTTAGCAAACTTTTGAAACCCGAGTTCATCCAAGGTAACTTACTATACTTACTATTTAATAACAGTATAGTTTACTAAAGAATATTTTTTGTACCGTTCTTAACGTTATTTAATTTTGTGCACTATATTTCTACTGCACTAAGCTTCACGCGAGGTCCCGGCGCATCTCTTCCTAGAATCTGCGGAATTCTTCCCGCGAGATCACGCCAACACACACGTTCCTGTAATAACCAGCCTACTTGGACACCGCAAATTATTTAGCCATAGACTGCTTAGAAACATCCGTTTATTACACGATTAGTACATAGTAAATGATCCCCTAGCTCTGACATAGACTAGGCGGCTGTAATCATTGGTTGCGCATACATTAATGCCTATTTTTGTAATCTTTGATTAGATTTCTAACAGGTTTGACAGCTCAGTAGATTGACAAGTGTGGTAGTCTGTAATTTGGAGTGATTGGTAATTAAATATTATGAGGAGATGTTATGATACGATTTATACCATAAGTACTAGCTTTTCTAGCTTGTAACATTTTATGTTGGATACCTCGTTCATAAACACAGGCTATTTTCTTAGTTGCTATATTCAAAATTACAATATATTGCCCTAATCTTGTAAATAGATTTAAAAGAAGATTTCAGTTTAAAATGTTTAGCAATAAGCTACTCCCCATGCATTAGGCATCAAACTACTTATCTCAAATCTGGCACATCTGTGGGCTGCATTATCTTTCCCGTTCCATAATCGTAGATCGGTGGACAATTATCGCGTATGATTTACGAGGGGTCTAGCAGAAGGAATGCTATAAATAACGATTAATGATCCGGTATCGGCGTCTGCGCGTTATTTATCGAGCGGGCCTGAATCACATGGTGCGTCCTTGCGCTAACAGTTGTGACCACTGGCTTTTACTTGACTTTCTTCTAATTGTAGCAATGGAAAATACTAGTCAGAATAATGTTAATTAGGATGGGAAAATATCTTCGGCACCTAGTATGAGGAACATGTATCCGTATGTATGTAGCTCCTGCAACATATTTAAGTTCAGTGTGTCGGTTTATTACGCGTTTACCATAAAGTGCTTAACCCTGAAGATAGTTAGGTATACTTTTTATTCGATTTCTCGAAAGAGATAGTTCTCACGGGACGCATTGGCTACTTTGGTGCAAGTTTCATGCTACTTACTGACGTACCTACTAACTTACTAAGTCAAACAGTTAACTTTAACAACTTAATAACACATTGCAATTAACTTTCAATAACTGTTACACAGTGCGTAAATCAGTTAACTCGATAACTGAACGAACGCGTAATTGTGAGTTTATATAATTACGGCTTATAATGTTAGTTACAGTTACCTCCAAGTTTACTCTTAAACTATTTATTACCATGATTTATACAATCTAGTTCTAGGCTTTCTCAGAAATAATAATCTATATGGTTAAAGCAAAATATATTATTATAGGCTGCTTTACCAGTAGTAATACCATGGCGATGAACTTATCTATATCAGACGTAAACCAATAATAAATGAAGTAGTCATTTCTCACTAGCTGAAACTTAAAAGCTTCAACTGGCCTTTAAAAACGCAAATAATGGAAACGGCATGAAGACACTGTCAAATGGATATCATTTTCCAAGCTCTATGATATCCTATACATACATAGTATTTGTCAAAGTAATACAACTACAACAAAGTAATTTATCCCTGAAGTAAATTGACCTAAAAATAACAACGAATGTGGACTTACAAATCTGATTTCGAAGATAAGTAATGTTGTAATTTCACTTAAGTGTACTTACTTATAACGGTAGGGTTGGTTAATTTAGTGTATCTAAAATAATACTAAGTAAGAACCAAAGGTCAGGGCATGTAATATTAACATAATAAACTTATCCTAGTTAGATCCAACTGCATTTGCATCAGTTACAGTTATCGAGATCAGCGCTAAACGATTATTATTATGAACTGAATTTAAATTTAATGTTTTTAGAAAACGGTAGTTTAGACTTATAATGAGAGTTTGTAATAGACTCAAGTTGTCTGGGTAGATTTTGAATAATTTTGTAGTTTAAAAGTTTCTATAATATGTATCTAGATGCGACCTCAATAATATTTTGTCTGTTTACTTATTTAGCAAATTGAAGAGTTTATTTAGCAGTAGCACATACATATAAGCAGCATCTTATAACTTCTTCTTCCTGTCCTGTTAGCAATTTATTTGGGGTCAGCACAATATGCTTTTCGCTTCCATTCCTCTCTGTCAGACGTCACACTAATATTCACTACCATAGGCATCTGAATCTATAATGTAATAATTTCATAAGCCGACCACATACCACCCTGACGACCGTATCTATCTTGCTTCTCAATAATGTGAGAGAAATTATATGTCTAGCTCAGTGCTAAAGATCAGCATATAATATGTATATAAACGAGCTTTAGCAAAGGAAAAGCGTGGGAGCGAACACGCAACCGAAAGAAAATGACATAATTAGTAAAAGCCAATTAATTACAACAATTTAATTGTTTATTAACATTAGTGAATGGGGTGACGGAACAGAGACACGCACGTAACTCAAGTAACACAAGATTTATGTCATGTTACTCAGTTAAGTTGAAGTTAAGAGGTTTACACTTTTTTCTGAGCTTAGTTTGTTAAGTTTACTTACATGAATTTTCTCGGGAGAAAAAAGATACTTAGCTACTTTACATAGACTACTTAATATTTTTGCATTGCTGATTAGCTACCTCGGATCTACCCGTACCCGGAACAAAAATAGCCTTTAACACTACCAAATAAAATAACGTTTTGTAGTAGATGAACTTTCGAAATTGGTTTGATGGATCCAGAAATTACCTGCAACGTCACAAACTTATAATCCAAAACCTGAAGTTCATATAGGGAAAAAATTGAGGTATTTACCTCGTTTTGTTTCGCTATTATATAACAATTACACGAGTTTATAATTTACTAAGAAATTGAAAGAGATTACTTTTCACATAACTTTTACGAACAAAGGACTTTTAATGATTATTAGTAGTTAAATTAAATCCGAATACATAATATTTTGTATTTATTATTCTTGACCACCACGAGAGTCCCATCTTTCTCTGATTCACTTTGGGTCGTGAAGATCTCAAATGGTCCCATATTTGAGACCTTCACGACCCAAAGTGATCATAATAATATCCTGCAATTAAGTTTACTACATATAATGTAGTATTGTCTTTGTCGAGACACGTCGGTACTTCGACGCAGAAAGCGAGCATTCAAAATATCTGATACCTATTACATACTTATTATTGCCAAGTTTTATTTAATTCATTAGTTTTGTACCCACATAGATATGTACTCGTCCATACATGCTTACAAAGTTTTGCATTAATAGTATAAGCAGGATGGGATTTTGCACCAACTATAATGCAGAAATTGTTCTAAATACATTCAAATCGTTCAATGCTTACTCTCAATAAGATTATCAGTAGATCTAAATGATAGGATCTCTATCAGACGATCTACTTGCGTAGGCCACAATTATCCATTATGTATAAAACTGAGCATTAATAGGAATGAGCAGGTACCTCCCCCCATCGGGGCCGGAGGGGATCATTATAATGTTAACAGTTATGCGCGCGCGCACGGACGTGGAAAATTATTCGCCGAGGTGCGCGCTTCCGTGCTGCGTCTGCGCGCCTCGGAGACTGGAGAAGTACCATTCTAGAATGCTTGGATGAAATTTTGCGAGGTTTGACAAGTAGCTAAGTTTACTTAGGCACTATGGCTTAGGTCATGTTTGTTTTGGTACTCCGTTAGGTAAACTTTGATGGCAAAAGGGATGATGTTCAACTAAAGAGATCATTCACAAGTTTCATGGGTCGGTACATCAGTAATTGTAGTCTTAACGGCTGATTCAAAATTGTGTATTCAGCGTGCTGTAAGTTATTAAATTTTTTGAAAACTTTCATTTAAGACTATATATTGTATCTTACATAGCTCTAACATGATTATATAGCCTTCTTTCTTTCCTTATACCTTATGAAACTGGCTTCTACTATGTTGATGACTGCTAATTTCTCATCAACGATTACTGGGCCTTCTGTGGGCACTATGTATCTCAGCGCCCGCGCACAAACTCCGGCGCATCTCCGATGTTCAGCGTTCAGATGCGGCGATAGCGTCGCTCTCATGCGCTCTAGTGTCGCACAAGACGACAGGTCGATGCCTTCCACCACAGGGTGGGAAGGTTAAACCTTTAACATCCTGTATTTTTTTTTCAGAACTTCATCTTTTGTGTGGAATTCTAGGATTACATGATAAGGCTTCTTGAGATGCGGCGATATATGCCTCTAGTATCGTACTAGACGAAAGGATTCCACCACAGGGTGAGAAGGTTAAACCCCGTTTCTCTTTAGTTAATTTATTGATAATCTTGGTTTCTAGATTATCTTATCTGCTTTTCTGATCTGATAAGAATCGAGTTTCAAAATCATTAGCATTTGAGAGCTCTTTTACCAGTTAAAATCATATTATGTCTAGGATGTAAAAGCTAGAGTACGTTGAATTAATCTCGCTTAATACCGAAAACCACTCTAATATAATTTTTGTACACTACATAACTGGCTATTTTTATCCATATTGTCAATCACGTAATATCCCAATCAACCATTACCTTTCGTTCCACACCCAAAAAAAAACTGTCTAATTACAAATTACACTCGATGGCACAAAAAACGGGCAAGTAATATTGTCCCCGCAGACAGCGCGTCGCGTGCGCCGGTTCATCGACTGGCCACTTCGATCCCATTCACCGGGGCTACTACACGTAATCACTTGTAAACAAAGGTTGATGCTCTTAAAGTACTTTAGCAAGTATTTTGGAATAATAGGTCATTAGTCAGATGTTGCCTGGTAAGACTGATGTGGTTTTTAGATGAGTAAGTGACGTTGCGAAGTGAAGTTTAAATGAATGCGAGTATAAATTAGTAGTAACTAAGCATCAGTAAGATTATAAATTGCAATAAATGACTTAGATATAGTAAAAAGTAAGAGTATACATTGCAATAGGTAAATCAATTAACGACTCTTGTTCATATCTATTTTTCTCTTATATTTGAGCAAAGATGGCGCTTAAAAGCTTATCCCAAAGAAGACATCAGCCAAATCAGTATGTATCTAAGAAACAGTGTTACTGGTCGCGTGCGCGCGCACCTGCCGCGTGCATGCGTAAGCGCACGCCGTCACGCAACACATTTACAGAAGTATAACTGTATAGCCCTTACTTATTTTTTTATAGCTAACTATAATATTATAAAAAGGAAAACTATGTTTGTCTATACTAATATTATAAAGAGGAAAACTTTGTTTGTTTGTTTGGTTGTAATGGATAAACTCAAAATATACTGGACCGATTTTAAATATTCTTTCACCATTAGAAAGCTATATTATGTGCGAGTAACATATGCTATGGTTGCGGGCAGTAGCTCCCACGGGACGCGGGTGAAACCGCGGGAAAACGGCTAGTAGGTAATGGATAAAATCAAGAACTGCTGGACCGGTTTAAAAATTCTTTCACCATTAGAAAGCTACGTTATCTGCAAGTAACACAGGCTATCTTTTATCCCGGTAAGGGCATTAGTTCCCAAGAGACTCCGGCGAAACTGCGGGAAAACGGCTAGTGGACTATGAATGTAAAAGAAAACCTAGCTGCCTGTCTGCTTATGATGGACTCCTACTTGAAGCCAGTCATGATGACAATACCTGAAACCCTTTTAAAAACGGAACGGAATATTATATTCTGATTGCAAGTGCGTGTTCGTGAAACTTCTATGTAAAGCAATATATGCAAGAATTATGCCTGACTCCAGTGGTCTGGGAAACTGTGAAACTGGAGCAGTTAATGAGGGCTGCTAGTTTCCGTGTTAACCGGTAATTGTGGGAGATGAACTTTATTGTGCGATGATGGGACGAACACGCCGGCAGTTGCTTAATTATGGTGAGGGTATGACACGTGTGGCTGTTTTTGTTGAAATAAATAAGGTCTTGTTTATAGATAAATATCTGTTAGCTGTGGACATAAAGTTTTGAAGACTGGCTGGGCATTGGTGTTGCAGGGAGTTTGTGTAATGTTTCGTAATTTTAAAACCTTTTTATTTCTTTCATATTCTGTCCTGTAGCATAAATTACTAAATAGTTAGTACTTGTAGCAATAGAAGCTAAATATAAATATACCAAATGAATATTTTTACCAAAGCACTAGTGGCTTTTGGCTTACTTTACCAAAAAATAAGAACGGCTAGACACAAAAAAAGTCTGAAAAGATGACTATCGATAAAGACTTCAATCATTCGGCTTATTTGAACCATTCTTTGTAAACCACAAACTGGGCCTAGTCATAGTCTAGACTAGAATTTTTGTACTTATTTCAGTTTACACATAGTTGAACCCAAATTACTTAGCGGTTACAGCCCAGTGTTAGATAAGTTTTTGTTCCGATCAAGTTAAACCGTTACTTACAGAGATTTGTTATCTCGAGGATCTAGTTACGTGTTGCTGTTACTAACGGCTGGTTTAACTTAACTATAAGAGTAACACGCAGATTGCAAACTTTCTGCCGGCCGATAGTTTGTTTGGGCTCATAAATCCCTATGATGATGAATGGTACTTCACAAAGATCAGGTATTTAGCCGGTATCAGACCGACTGAAAACTTTCATTGGAATCCAGACTTACATTTAAAAAAATTGCCAACCATCGCGCATCGGGCAACTGTCGGACGACTGTTTAGTTTGCAGTGTGTTAACCCTGGGTTAACTTAACTATTAGTATTCTATGACGATGCTCATTCAGTGCTGAAGCGATCAAGTGAATGGTATTGCTTTTGTAATTAGTAGTGGGAAACTGACCGATGTTTTTTTTTTCGCAGGAAACGTTACTGTTATTAATTGTTTTGAGAAGACTTGTTTCAATAGATTTTTAAAGAAACGCATTTCTGCATTAATTGTATCTTATGTCGTGTATATACTGTGTTTGCTGTTTAAAAACACAGTTCTTGTGCAATAACACATTATAACTCAAGTTTGTCCTATGTGTTTAGCCCTATCTGTGCCAAAACGGGGATTCGCGAGATTCATTAACTTTCATACTACAGCATTATGCAAACATTTTTAACTAAACTAAATTAACGATTTCAAACCCAAAATTACTAACTTTGTCAGTCGTTTAAAACTAGAGATTTGTCCTACTGTAAATGCTCAGCAGTGTAACATTTACATACATATCTATGCATCTGGTCCGGTTCGCACTGCGCCAATCAGAGCGTAAGGGACGCCGGCGCAGCTTTATATACGAAACCCGGTTGTTAATGCTGTACTGTTTTTGATAAAAGTGAACGCTTTTACTAGAATTAGTTGTTATTTGCATATTTATAATGGTGGTGTTTTATTGGGTTGCCGGGTAACTGGGTTAAGGAGGTCAGATAGGCAGTCAATCGCGGCATCTGAGGCTAGGCGGGCAGCCGACCTCACACAGTTGGGATAAGGCTAGGCAGATGATAATAAATGGTGGTAGTTTACTATTCAGTCTAAATTGGGTCGTTTTGAATCAGCTGATGTTTAAAAAGCTTATTGCTTTTGGTACGACAAATCAAGTGTAGGTACACTGCGAGGAATAAAAAGAGCACAAATAAATTCTCACACTGATTGGTTGCTCTTTTAAACCAATTGTTTTTTTCTCAAGCTTGTCAACTTGACATTTTAATTTAAAGCAATCGATCAAATTCTGAAAGGAATTGATCATCGATGATTTAGGATAGAAATAATGAATAGCTCATCGCTTTTTTAACTAACAACCATTTAATAAATGCAAATCTTGATAAAAGTCGTAAAACTATATATTTACACTCCAAGGGCCCGTTATCATCTAATATGTCAGTGTGTCACAGGGCCGGTCGCAGGCCGGTGCTAATGGGCCCCAATGTTTACCAAATACCGGACATCTGGTACCGGAGTGACAACAACTTTGGGTGTTTTGGGTCACCATACCTGTTTAGCATAAATATTTCCACGTGGATCTCTATTTGTCTAGTACGGCCCTATCACAAATACAAGAACTTCTTGGCTCAGAGATTTTTAAATTCCATCATGTAAAGAATGTTGCCCAAACCTTAAAATGCCAATGGTGAGATTACATGCAGTAAAACTCTTCACTTCTATGGAATTTAAAAGCTCTTACAAAAAGTAGTTTCTAGATCTGTTGTTGGAGAAAAGGAGAACTTAAAAAAACAAATGAAATCAAAGCTTCAATAGATTTACGAGTATCTGTAGGTGAAATTGTATGACCTTCCAAGATCACAAAATTTTACAATTTTAAGCTCAAAGTGCAGTTCTTAAAATAAAGGCTGACGTGTTACAGGTATCCTGATTACCATACCGGCCCTGCGACCTTGTGACACAGTGCCGACTGGTCTGTTCGTCTGTGTGTCTGTGTGTTCATCATGTTTGTGCTTAAATACTGTGTTTATTGATTTACGCAATCGTTTGCCTTGTGCTCGTATGCTGGTCTCATGGGATGGGTGCGATGTGTTTGTATTTATACAAGTAGGTACCTTACTAATTGTGTTTTTGGAAAACTTGACAACAACATGACCCCCATTTACTCTGATCGCCATTTTAAGGGACCATCCTTTGTAACTAATTTGTGTTATCATTAAAATAAAACGGCCCATTGGAGTAAGCTCATTACCGCAACGGCCTTTGCAGGCTATCATGAAGAGACATGTATTAGTGTACAATTAACACTAGCTGTTTATACGACCACTATCGCTATTTTCTCTCAATGAAAGTGTGAAAGAAACTTATCTCCAACAAATTAAAACCAATTAATTTAACTCGTCGTTTCTTTGTAAAGAAAACTTACGTCCGCAACGGACGTGAAAATGGTGAAAACTGTACTTGGGTGACAAATTAAGCTTATATACCTGTTTGGCAGATTCTTGCTTAATGTGTGAAGTTCTAGCTTTGTTCCGGTGAATGTTGTTCTATTAGTTGGTCCATACATAAGTGTTATTGGTACTTTCTTACCTTCACCTTTCTCTAGAATGACCAGTCATTGAGATGCGTACTATACTGCCTTATTGTTTCTGATTTTACGACTTCTAGTACGTTCTCTGCATAGTATTGAATCGATTTTGAGCCACAGCAATGAATATTCAACTTCCTTCTTACAAATTAGATAACAATGTATCACCCAGACAATGTAACGTACATCATCGTATTACAAATTGCTTTCCTAATAGAAGTGCTAGAAAAACTTAACGAGGTATAATTAACAAATTATGCTCACACCGGACCCGTGATTAGCTGGCACCCACTCAACAGCCTCAAGCTCATGACTCTAATCATGTGAGTGTCAAACTGACTTGCGTAACTGTTACAAATGATCTTTAAAAGTATTTGAACGATATTGCTGACTGTCAGGGCAGTTTGAGAAGGTCTGACTTGATAGACAGACCAGTTATTTGAAATTAGGACCAATTTAAGTAGTGAGGAAATACAGTTTTTGTACTACGATTATACCTAGTTATTTGGAAAACAATAATAACTATACGCAGTGTTAATATTTTTTGCCTTGGTTCTGTGTCTAGACTGTACTAAGGTCGGTCGTTTTGTAAACATTCTGTAGGTCAAACGAAACTATTTGTTTTGCTTTATTTCTGCCATGTTGATGTTAAAAACTATACAAATAAAAATAAAAAATGTTCAAGATTTTTTTAATAAGTTTTGGGGAGTACAGAACTGGTATGAAATAATATATTTTAATGAGGACATGTTCTAAAATTCAGTTCTATATTAAAGTATGTATGTGTTAGACCTCCGGCTATCTCCAAAGGACCGTGTTTTGTAATGTTCGCGTGATGACCAGAAACTGCTTGTCGCTGGGGGATGTTAAAAAGATTGCTTGTGTCACGCAAGCACACCAATCGGAATTTACTAATGTTTAAACTAATGATTGACGAATATTTTCAAAGTGGCTCACGTATAGGATCTTAAGTTATACAATAACAGATTTTCAACCTATAAAGGCTGACCTAATTAGGCTGCAGGATTGTTCGCAAGAGTTACCGCAGCCCTGGTACATAAAAGGCTTAAAGAAGGATCAGGATGGGATTTAGTCAGTAATAGTCTGACACTCTCTCATGCTGCTAGCCCACAGCGGGAGGGGTCATTTGATGATTTGTCATAAAAAAAGGCTGACCTAATTTCATCGTCAGCGAGTGTAATTTTTGAAAAATAACGGACAAAAAATCTTACACAAATACAACATACTGCTGTCAGTTACGTTATTTCTACGAGTGATTACTCTAACCTTACAACAATTACACAGCTATTATGCTTTGTAATTATAAACCTCATTAGTTTATTTGTTGTAATTACTCACTGAGATAGAGAAGCCACCCACCTGTAACAAATAAAGCGGATATTAATCATCTTTGTTGTGAAGAATTGCACGTGTGAAATTATTTTTGACAAGTCAATGTTATAAGTAAGGTAACTGAAGATGTTCTTATATAGTGAATCTTTGAGTATTTGAAATAACGGATAATTAATATCATAATAAATACGGATAATTAATATCATAAATCAAATTAATATAACGGATAATAACGGATATTGTTCTATCTTGAAGCAAAAATCTGGACTGAAAAGTTTTCCAATTAATTTAAGTTTAACTATGTCATCATCCTCCGAGCCTTTTTCCTAACTACATATGTTGGGGTCGGCTTCGGTCTTAATTTAAGTTTATATAATACCTTATTAATGTTAAATAGGCATTTAAGAGCACTTTATAGATATCTACATAGATTTTCTCAGACGACTAGATACCCATTTTTTTTTGCTTACTCTATCTGACCCGGAATCATTGCACTTAAGTGTAACCTGTCTAACACTATCATATCTCTAATCTCAGTAATTGTTAACACAATAACTACACCAATATATTTTTTTAACCATAATTCTCAAAATCACGTACTTTAAATGAGATCACGAGTCAAACGATTGGTTTACTGGTATTTTGCTAAACTAGCAGTAAGTGTAAGAGTACCCGCATACTTCAAACTAAACAGTCGGTCTACAGTTGATGCCCGATACTAGCAATTTTTACCCACGACGGCGACGGAACAGAGCAGGTATATGCGTTTAGGGTGAGAAATGTGTTTGTGTGTTTGTGCAAATGTTCCCACCTACCTTCTAAACTAATGATCTGATTTTGACGAAAAAGACGATCTTTATTTCAATTAAACTTTTCACCGGTCTGATACCGGCTAAATACCTGATCTTTGTAATGTGCGTACCACCATTCATCTTCATACTGATTTATGAGCCCAAGCAAACTATCGGCCGACTAAAAGTTTGCAGTATGCGGGTACTCTAAGTGACCGTGACATTAGTTAGGCGTTTAACTTGTCTACTAGGAAGCACATTTATTCATTGTGCAGTAATGACCACAGCTGTGATCTATTAGATTATAGGCTACCATGCTGATCTGTTGCGAACGCGATGTTTATTACTTTAGAATTTGGTAGTGGGATCTAATATAAGTAGAGAGAGAGAGAGACCGAATTGACACGTAAATGCAGACGCTTTCTCATTGGAAGTACTTATAGTTATCTCGAATATAGACCAAAATTATTTTTAAAACCATTTATTGATCAATAAGAAAACAATATAAACACAGTAAAACAATTCAAACCCATAATCACACCAAAACAATCCCTAACATTTGCAAATCCGAAATCCGAATCAACCATATCGATCATAGACAAGACTACCATCAATATTCCCCAATTACTCTAGGAAACCATAGATAAGCTGTGTCCAACAGGTCAGGTAGGTCACTGGGCGAGCCGCGTTATGTGGGAAAAAGCGCGGACAAGTGCGCGTGAGTCGGACGGCCTTGCGCCCGCGCAAGACACGCCCTCCTCTCTATAGTGTTGTGTTTGGGAATTTTAGACGATTTGGAGTTGGTTGGGAGTGAAAAATGGTTGTTAAGGCTGAGATTATTGGAGTGTTAAGTCACTTAGGCTCTTCAACTTTTACTTAACCATTTACAATAACTGGGCAAAACAACTGATTAGGTACGTAATTAGATGAAATGTAAAAAAATCACAAGGCATCACATCCAAAAACAGCTTGTTAGAGTACCTGCGCTGTTCAACCTTTTACGAAAAAGGAGGAGGTTCTATTAAACCACGTTTATGGTGACGTAAAATCGACAAACTGATTTCTATCTGCATAGTTAAAATATAAGCAGTATTACACCTACAATTTGTTCCCAGCCATTAATAAGAAGGTTCTGATGATACGCTTCTATACTCTATGACCCTGCACGTGGCGGAGTCAATAACTTGCCCCCCTGCCTACCTGATAAGTGGTGAGGCGTGAAGGTCAAGAGATGACAGAAGTGGACTAGGTGTAAAGCAGTAATTTGATGATGCGGATGAGTTTGTGGATATTTCGCGTTTCTCGTGGTTTCACCCGTGTTCGACCGTGGACCGAATTCCCGTAAAATAATAAAAGATAGGCTATGATCCACGGTGATAGTGTAGCTTTCCAAATTGAAAGAATTTTTCAAATTGGTTCATTAATTTCGAAGCCAGTATACACAGAAGTGCAGAGGTACAGAGGTGTCCAAATATGTGGATGAATTACTAACATTTCAAGAACATAAACAAAAATCTCTACTTTGTATCTGGTTGGACTAATTTAAAGTTACAACTTAAACTCCTGCGCATTAAAGTAACAAGCGTACCATAGATCTCGTTACACTAAATGCCACTTCCAATCACAGGCAGTTGAGCCAAATAGCCACAATTGTAGCCTGTAGCCACTCAATATAAATAATTAGTTCTAAACATTATGCGAGTGAGCCGCGCCCACCGACCGTGGGTAAGCAGGTTCGGTGCTTGGGCAACGCGCTGACACCTACCGATATGATTTAGTGGGGGAATTTATGAACTTTGACTTCAAATTGAATGTTGTAATTTTGTTGTCATGATAACTTAATTTTGTGTCAATAGATTAGTTGGTTTAATAGACTGATGTGCAATAGACATGGGCAAGTAATTAATGTTAAAGTCTAAAGCATTAACGGCAAAGGATTTAATTAAGTAGTGGAAGGGAACGGCCAGAGAAAATATCAACAGAGAAGTATGGAAGTCTAAGACATGCTGCGCCGACCATGAATAAAATTGTTCAAAGGGCAGGAAGACGATGATGAGAAAACAATCTACAAAGAAATTACTAACCCTCTGAGCTTGGAGAGTGAGATTTCCAAACGTAATAAATTGCTTAATAACTATGTACTTAAGTAGTTGATTAAACTATTGGCCGTACCTACTATAAATAAATTGTTGTAATTCATGCTATTAATAGTACTACTACTATTTCGAAATGAACAAAACTGTATCAAATTCGATAATAACCACATTTGGGTTGATTGTATAGCTCAATCGTTTTGTTAACGTCTTAACTGTAGATTAAAAACAATTTGAACTACGAAGGAAGGTCTGTTTAATGGTAAACAATTAACTGTATAGTGTATGTGCAATGGGAAGTATATCAAACAACATTGCATTGGAGATAATTGCTGTACCTACCCATTGCATGAGAGACCCTCCGAGCATTCTAAGTTGCTTTTAATAGTTTGAACATAAAAATATAGATACATGTGTGATACATTTACCAGCGAGAAAAATGAATCTTATCTCCGGGTCGATGAACTTTGGATCTAATCCAGTCTAATATAACTGAGCTTTTGAAAGATGTAGATGAAAATGCACTTTTCAGTAAAAATGATACTAATAATCGTTTTCATATGCTAGCTACAAATATTGTAAAAAATATCTATGTAAACTTTCAGAAACTTGCAGTTAGGTAAACATTATCGTAACAAAAAACAATAAACAAGTACTTAGTAGGTAGTAAATATTCAGTAAAGCGCAGGTCAATGATACGCTTGTGTACAAAGGAGCGTAAGATACGCAGATATGCAAGCGAGTGCAAACAATGATTGCACTGACGCAACTTCCGATGCTACCTGATGTTCTATGTTGTAAGAAGCTCATAGATTTTAATGATTTTGTAAATGATTGAGAATAGACCAAGTCAAACAAAACATTACTTCTTCTTAGAATTACATATGGTCAATATTTTCAAGTGTTTTATTAAATAGAAAATCTGTTTCGGTCCTTGTTTTGCAAACATTTTGCAGTGTTATTTAATTGTATCAAATATGTAACTGGTTATTTGTGCGTAGGACAACAGAGACCAGCTAGTAAACTATTAATGAATTAAGTGTGTATCGCACAATTTACTTATGCAATCATAGTCTAGTTTTAACTTGGACAGATGTGGACTTTGCCAAGAATAGCTTCTGGGGCAATAGAAGTTTAACTCTAATTACTAAAATTAAGAAACAATCTAATCCATACTGACTGAAACCATGACCTGTCGTAGCACATCACTTATGTCACATAAAACTAGGTATATACGTTTGATATGAACCGTAAAATCCTCCATAAGCACCACCTGTCAAACTACAAAGCCTCATCAGGCTTGACCTTCATAACCAAAATTTCCAAGACCCCCTGCGACCAGAACAAAGCGCCAATTAATTTCACAACACCGCGAACTGTATTGTGTGAGGCAAAGGTCGTGCGTGTGCAGCCTACTGGCTATGCGTAAGCGCACCTGTTCGTCTGATCGACTGGTAAGGTGTGGGATATTGCTGAGTGATCAGTTATCGGGGTTTATAGTGGGTTTAGAGTATTTTGGCAGTTTTTTTTTTTGGGGCAATTATCGAAGTAAAACATATAATTGCATTGTCAAGAGGAATAGTATTAATAAATTAATTAAAGCACAACACGCAATTTTTCAAAAGGACTACACTTTACTCAATACCTACACTATTTACAAAAAAAATGTTCTAAATACCGACTGAAGTAGGTACAAACTTTTTTTTGCTTTTTTCTACTTGCTTAGTGCGGGAATAAACTATCGTCAATCGTTTTATACTACTAATGAACTAATTGGCCACTTACTGGTAAACTGCCTTAATGACACGTAATTATCATTGATGATTACAAACAATTAAATGTTTCGACGTCTCTATCAATATTCCGGTAATCTTTAGATTTAAAGTGATGCCGAAATAAACAACTCAGCAGGTTCGGATCCGTTTGCAGTAAAACGATAATTAGTTTATTTTTTACAACGTTGTCGAACAAGATGCTTTTGGATTAAACGTTATTAAAAATATATAATGTTCTAAAAGCGCTAAATCTTAATGATCATTATTTCATTCTTAACGATAGGGGTCTATCGTATCTTTTTTCCTCACATTTTGGCATACATTACACGGCGTATAATCTGCATCCATTCAAGTCAAGCAACATCTTAATTAAAATCAATTAAGATAATGATATGAAGCACTTATCTTGTAAACATACAATATTAATTCACTTAATTACATCTTAAAATACGAGTAAAAATGCCTAAAAATCACCGCGACGACATGTTAAAGGGTGATTATCGCGAGAAAATAGAGCAGAGCGACTAATGATAGTTAAATGAGGCCAGATTTACTGTATTATTGTCTCAGAAAAAATAATTACGAGGACTTTTTACGATGTGACATGTTAATACTGGTCTAAAAACCTGCCTGTGGGTATTATGGTGCCATTGCAAGGATAATTTGTGGCTCAGCGGTGATGATACCGTGGTATGCAGTATTTGTCGACCAATTTCCCACACGTTGTTTGCAGATTATCCCGTATGCCGGTGAAATGTGGAGGAAAAAATAAATGGGATCGCATTTAAGCGGGTCTCGCGAATTATCGTAAGTGTGATGATGAGCTTTCAGAGAACTTCTTGATGGAGATTTGAATGTCGCACGTGGCTTACAAGCGTTTCTTTTAAACGTTAAATTACTTTTAGGAGTGTACACTGATTTTATTACATTCCTAAAGTGAATGTGGTCTACATTGTGTGACGAATTGTTAATAGGACAAATATCTCTGATCATTAAAAAGAATTCTTTCAGCAGGCAAACTTATTACAGGTATGGTCACCTACTTGACATAACGGCGAATAAACAAACTTACATACAAACAATTTCACCAAACAAAAAGCGGGAATTCTCGCAAGTATTGTATAACATAACAGTTTTTCTCGTCAAGTCATCATTGACGTAAGATTTAGTGGGCGCGTCTGCATAATTGCCGTATGTCCATACATAGTTGTGCCCAAAACTGTCATGTGGGTTACACCGAGTTTTTATCATTTGTGAGATTCTACGTGAATTTTATGGTGCATTTTTTCTTCTTTTTAGTTACATTTGGTGTTTCCCGTGGTTACACCAGTGTCCCGGGGGAACTTCTTCCCGTACCCGGACAAAATATAGCCTTTTTCACTCTGGGATAGTTTAGCTTTATAACGGTGATTGAATTTACAAATCGGTGCTGTAGTGTCGGAGTCTTTAGGCTAAAAACAAAAAAAATGTTTCCTCTTTATATGTATTACTAAGATTACGTTATAATGGAGCCGAATTGTTACGTGTGAGAAAATCAATCAGATTACTAAAATTGGTATTTGATTTGTATAGGCCGTTTAGTACTGAGTCATGAAATATAATGATTTGTTTATAATTACCAGTTAACATCATCCCATCACACTTCATTATTAAAAGTTCACAGGGCAAACTGAACTATCATGCTTGACACACATTTAAACGATGTGTATGATTAAGTGGTACTTCCAGACATAACTTGTCATCCAATACCTTTGATGTTGTGTTTATTCATTCATTAATATTTTGAGTGGGTTCTCCTTTGATCGGCATCTCATTATGCAAGTGTTGATTGCAATCAAGATAAGCTCTGATACTTCATCAATTAAAATTATGATTGTTTTTCTTTTAGCTGTCAATACGTCTCCACATGTTGGTCAACCTTTTGAGAATTTCTTTTGTAATCAGATTGAAATGATGACCTGTGGGAATAACAGTTGGGAGCTAAATAAAAGAAGGTTCAAGATGGTCGATGGTGCATATCACCAAATAGGACCTTTCAAACCGAATTACAGAGCAATCTATTTGTTTTACTTTGGAGCAACTTTGTTATTGTATTTATCCAATTACAACTTTATTCTACGCTTGTAGATTAGTTGGACCTTTATTAAATGTAGGCCAAGTTACTTATTACTTTGATTGTAAGTTCTCATATTGAACTTTAGCAGCCTCTTAAAGGTCAAGATCAAAAGTCAAAACCGTATTGGTAGAAAGTAAATTCCATGATTGAATTCGGAATTTTTACAAAGCTTGGAAAGCCACGAAGCCGAGCTCACGTAAGCTTCGAGGCAGCCCATCCCATACCGCAAGGTGTGCCTCGTGCCTCACTGAGGTAGCTTTCGCTGCCAGGGCTGGCTAACATCCGCAATTTTACTTTTTATGAGTTCCGTTGTATAGATCCGGATTTTTTGCTATTACTCTTGTTTTATAATTGGTTGCAGATATTATGGGTAAAAAGCTGGTTTGTTATAGATCAGCTTTCAATTATGTAAATGTGATGTCAATTTGATTTTGATCACATAGTTATGGCGGGTTTGGATGTCGAGTAATTAATACCTATCGTGTGACATAGGAGACAATCGGGGATAAGATCTTTTTAAATCATAGTAGGTGTACATGCAGCAACTGAAAGAGATAAGCTGTGTCAAAATTTCAGAAGAATGCTCTATAAAAAAACCAAACGTCTTTGCTGACAACCCTACACAAAAATCGTCGAATCGTCATTGACTATCACACAGATGAGTCACTCCGTTGACAGCTCAGAGTGGACATCAACCCATGACATATTACGTAGAACCTCACAACGTAACGCAAGTAACAATTCATCTTACGCCTGTTAAGGTATTAACTATCGCTTTTTATGTTTTCCGACATTTACCTCGATGATGTAACGGCGGGTCTTCTGCACAGGTTGTCATTTTAATTGTTGGTTCGGCTTTCTGTTTTATGGTGGAACTGTATGTTACATCAGTATGGAGAAAAGAAAATAAATAAGGTATATTTCCTCAACAATCATAAATACTTATCGAGTCCTAAGAAAACTTCTGAGGCCTATGGCAAACACTGTTCCTACAAAATAATATAACATATTTATATTATAAAACTGTTCAAATATGTATAAACAAAAAGCTTACAAAAAGACTAACTATTTATTTCTCAAGCACAAATTAATCTTAATCGCATCTCAATAACATTTATACGTGCGATAACATCTGAATGCGCGTACGCAGGCGTACTTCACATTCTAATCCCAACAACGACACCTGTTGTTTTGCAACAACCGAAACAACTTAACAACCGGTCCTTGCCGAAAGCTCGGACATTCGACAACTTTATGTTTTGGTCATTTGCATAGGAATTTTAATCAACGCTAGGTATTTGTACCTAGCAGTTTTCGATTTCATTTTTCTTTCTGTTTTGTATTGACGTAGGTTCAATTTAATCAATTTGTGAGGATCGATTCTCAATAGTTATACAGGTGTATAATTATGGCTGGTCTAACAGGTTGCGTATTTAAAGACTTATTCGCGTCTTAGATTCACATACGAGTATTTACATTTTTATTTGGTGTTCTTATTAGTTCCAGTTTTATTTCGACCTTAGTTGTTCGCTAACTTCGAACACAGAAGAACACTCCCTAACATCAATTCACAGTTTATTATTCCAAGCGTTCTCTTACACAAACAGACAAAATTGCGCTGGAACCAATTCCAATTCTATCGTAGGCATATCCAATGCCATTAAGCTGGCCAAATGCCATCCATTACAGGAGAATGTGCCATTAGCAGTATTTTCGAGTTATGCGAGCAGTTTAAGGTACCAGTAATTTGGCCAAGGTGACCCACCAACATCGGCGTATCATTGAGGTACTGCATCTCATTCATTGCGGTCGAGATCTTTCTTAATAGGGGAGTCAACCGACCGCTTTTTTTTAATTGGTGATAAATCGCACGCGCGGTGTATGTGAGCGGTATTAATAAGCACTTTTAAGTTGTTGTTAAATTGTGTATGGTTGTTTTCGTTGTTTACAAGTTTGCTAGATTGTTTTGTTGTTGTAATGTTTTTTTTTTAAAGCAGCCATATAATAGCTAGCTGGGTACGTAATATGTTTCGTAAATCCCGTTGACGTTAAAGCAATACCCTATCAAAATTCCCAGCCACATATGAGCAAAAAAGGCATAGGTAATTAAGTTACTATTATGTTTAAAATTTGTTTCACATCGTTGTCATGTGATTAATTGCTCAAACTTTTATCTACCTCTACTAACAAACACGTTAAAGAGAGAGGAGGATAAACTTTAATATTTCTGGAATAATTTCTGGTAAGTACGTTATTGAGAGCATTTAGCACTGATGCAGTAGTCACGTACTGCCATAACATCTTAGTTACTTAGTAAGAAAAAACAAATATTTGTGGTAAAGTGCATCAAAAACCTACTTATGTCGACACTTAGACTAATACAATAATAATAAGTAAGAAGAATTAATTCAAACTCCATAAGAATGTTAGAAAAAAGTTTACATTATTTAATTTTTCGATTATTACTCAAAGATGTCGCTTATAACAAACAAATTGCACTCTCATCTAACACTCCACAAACACAGACAATCCCACAACACACATACGAACAGAACACAAAATGTCATTGAAACAAAAATGGTAATGCACTAATAAACATGCAGTCACCTATATAAGGCGACCGGCGCAAGCGCAGGACATTCACAGCACTACTTATGTCAATACTGATTAAGTGCTGAGCTGCTGAATGTGTTGCTTCGGCTAATCCGATTTGGAACGAATAAGAATGTTTTAGATACCTGTAAAATATGCGCACTGTAAAAGGACTAGCCGTCTTGATGTGGTTTTATTCGTATTCAAAGCATACAGTACTGCGATTCTATAAAACTCGATCAACAACTCGCATTTCACTTCGATTCGTAATGTCATTTCATACTTTAGGGGAGGTAGGGGAGGGATGGGCACTTTTTCACAATTTATTGCATAAAAAATCAGATTTTACAGATCATTATCAACTTTTATTGCCATTTCTTATATTCGGCTAGATATAATGAAAGAGCTTTCCTAAAAATTACACTCAGTTTCAACATTACGAGATATTTAAACGGTTTTATTTAGCTCACCCCGTTTGTATTTATTCTTGGATCAAATTTAGTAATTCAAATTTCACCCTCTTCCTGTCAACCGATTGGTCTGAAATTTTGTATACACCTTTAATTAAATCCAATATGGCCGCCGGCACAAAATGGCACAGCCCCCTCAATATGGGTATCAAATGAAAGGGCTACACAAGTAGAATACTGTCAGCAACCCCAGCGGGGCCCAACAGGGCCAAGGCCTGCCTGCACGTCGATTCTATAAAATTCGAACAACAACTCGCATTTCACTTCGCTATTCACTCTCACTTCGCATTCGATTCAGAACGACCTTGATTTTGCATTCTGTAAACATCACCTAATCACTTGCGAAGTGAAGTGAGCTCGACATCGACCAATGCTGTGCTAGTGACTTCCCCACTCGACAAAATGTCAACCGAGATTAATCAGTTTTAATTTTATCAGTTTTGACACAGAATTTTAGCTAAATATGATGTTTTAGTTATAATTTGTTATTGTAAGGAATTTGAGGCAGCTTTTAAGTATAAAATAAACAGAAATCTCTAAATTCGTGCTATGGATATAATCTATGCTTACCCTACGAAAAAAAATACTGACAGCGCCAATTTGCCTTTCTTGCTGATTTTGAGGAAACCTTATATATTTTTTTACTACGGCCGGATTGTTCAGAGCTTCCACTACTTCATTTATGCAACGAGATGCAGACGGTTGCGATAAATAAGTTCTGATGCCCTCTTTAATAACCTTCTGGTAACTGCCACTAGCCAAGAATGATAAAGTACATAGTATCTGTGAAACAATAAATCAATAAAAAATGTAATACCTACTTTATCTGGATTTAGTGAAAACAAAATTGAGACCAATTTGGTTATTTTCATGCTTAAGAGAATACCAATATTATAACTGAAGTACAGAGTCTTTTGAAAACATATCAGCTGGGGAAACCACATAAAGGGAATACTCCTTATTAAGAACTAAGTGTTTTTCTTATTATTGTGTGCTTGATTACAATTTTTCAACTATAAACTGTGTCAATACTTACTTTTACACGAGTTGTAAGTCCTTTGCCTCGACGTTTTGTGGGCTTTATCAGGGCAGTAAATCAGACTCCAGTTGGTCAATTAGCTCCTTTGACAATCTATATATGCTCACATAGTCATCATCGCGAGTTAATAAAGATAAACTACGAATTCTAGCAGATTGTTGACGCTTTTCTAAATTATCTAAAGCATGAGCTTCTTCTAATAAAGATTTAAGCAAAACATTCTAGCCATCGTTAAAGGTAGGCACTTAATCACTTTAAAACACTTAGAACTTTATTTAAACACTATTTTAAATATAATAGTCTCTAGATCAAATTGGCAACGGTACCTGAAACAAGATTCTATAAAGGATTTTTCGCGCAGATTTATAACCTCACAAATTTTCACTGACGAAGAAGAGCAAAATTTACAAATTATACATTACATGGTATGTCCAAGCCTCCCTACCATAGGGAGCATTGGACACTTTTGACTTAGTTTATGAAAAAAAAATCGGTAAAAAAACTTTTAAGTTAAACGGTTTTATCTTATGTGCACTGAAAACTAGAAAATAAAAAATAGTTACTTACCTGTCAACCTACGTAGGTGGTCCCGGTCATATTAGACTAAAATAAAACGTGGGGCCCATTAACTATTCCTGTAGTACTCTCTTCTAAAGGTATAATAGGTGTGGATTGCATCGACTTACTATAATTGTAACTGGAGATTTTGACAATCAATAATTAATAATAGAAAATACACATACCTTTCATTAGTTTTCTCTTTATAACGATCCGAAACCGCAACAAAATATTTAAGTACTTTTACGAGTGTTTGTTCTTGACAACTCACAGAAATGACAGATAGTCTATGGATGAACACCGTTACCAGTCGGTAACGTAAACTACCCAATAAAAAAAAACAAAACTATGATCAGAAATCAGAATAAAAGGACCCCCCTTTTATTCTGATTTGATCATGTCTCCCAACTGCCCATCTCTCCCCTACCTCCCCTATAGATAGACAGATTTTGACAGATCTGTCAAAATCTCGACTTTGATTTAGTTCAACTTGTCAACACGCTCGATAGTGTAGCGCTAGTGTAGTTTGACAATGTCAATCACGAAACTTTAAGGTAGAATTCCGTGGGTCGCGATTGTCGCAGCCGCGCGCGACAAAAGTCAACCTATGAAAATGTATGGCACCGCTGCCGAGGGCTGCGACAGTCGCGCGCGGACGACGAATTTCGTGAGCCGCTCGCGGCCGTACGCTTCTCAACATGGTCTAGCGCTTAATAACATCTATAGAATTTTAGTAAAACCAGAATTAAATTTTTGACAATGCCGCGAGCAGCTTACGAAATTCGTCGGCCGCGCGCGACTGTCACGGGCCTCGACAACGGTGCCATACATTTTCATAGGTTGACTATTGTCGCGTCCACGGAATTCTACCTTTAGATCGAAGTCGAAGTGAGAGTGATGTCGAAGTGAGTTGTGATATTTTATAGAATCGACATGCAGCTCACCTATGGACCAAAAACTATTCTCTCTTTTCTGTACAATATTTATGTGAATAAAACAGTTTTTTTTTGTGTATGATTCATTGTACTGAACGCCTCGAAACTCTAAAACCTGAAAGCTGTAAAACTACTTGAATTGATTTGAAAAATTATTTCACCTTTGGGAAGGTACACTAGCTCCAGGTGACTTAGGGTATATTTTATCCAGGTACGGGAAGAAGTTACCTCGAGAAGCGAGGAAAACCACTGGAAACGGCGAATACCTTTAGATATAATAAAAAAAAACTTTGTAGCTGTATACCTACTGTATAAAAAACTTAAGAAATATATTTTATCAATAAACACCTCTCCAAGCTCACCAGACTCCAACAATAGACAATAGAAAAGTTCCCAATAATCTAATTTACAATTAGTGTAACGCCATGGCGCCCACGTCATAAGTATAGCACCATAGAGCCATGGTGATAATACCATGGTGGCCGGCGGCGCCTTTCATCCACCTGTGGGAATTCACACTAGGTTGGTTAAGGCGACGTTCAACGATCAAACTTCTACGGTCTATTTATTTTTATGTCAAAGCCATTTTTTTATTTCAAATAGGCCTATAAAAGCTCTTTCAAAACGTCAAACTATTTGTGCCAATAGCAATATAATATGGCAAAATAAATCAATTAAAACAACACTTCATAGTCATTTATATCTATTAAAGGCGGACACTCATAGCACTTACTAAAATACACAAGTAAAACAATTAATCAAAAGTTAAGTCTATAAGGGACTTCTTAAAATATTTTTGACAAATAATTCGCAGAAGCGTTTTAAGTACGATATCAATTAATGTCTAAATTCCAAGACGTAAATTAATTGGTAAATCGCAAAAAGTGTTACAAAACTGATGATGATGATGTCATTTAAAAGTAGGTATCAGAAAAGTCAAGTTATCTAAGTATTGCGAGGAGGAAAATACTTGAGAATGCCATTATATATTTTTATTATCTAAAATAAACATTGCAATTTATTTTCATTTATTTTTCCAATCTATCTATGTGTTAAAACATACACAAGCCACTTTTTCCTACACATGTCTTCACCTTAACCGAATTCAATGGTCGCTTCAATAGTTCGCTGCAAGTTCGGCGCGGGCGCATATAATTGTGATGATTGCGTGCATTACCGCGCCGCGTCGTGCTGACCGACACATTCCTGCGCTGCTGGACGCTTGCGACATAACATGGGAACTGATGGGTTCTCACCTTTACTATTGTGATGGTAGATTTTGATGGGTTCCAATCCGAAGCATATTTTGATATTATATAATTTATAGTTTTGCTCAAGGCGTTTCTCAAATACCAAGGTCCTCAAAAAATTGGGAACATTTTAATTTATCCTTGATAACATAGTAAACTTTCAATAGCTAAGAGCCATGTACACCATGTTGAATTAATAATAATAAATCAAATGCCATAAAATTGCAACAGTCCAAGTGATATACTTAAGACCATAGTTCTTGAGGTATCTCATTACCCTATAAACGAAGCCTGATTAAACCCCCTTATAATCCTGCCATAAATTACTCTGTCGAACAAACCCATGATCTACGCTTAAAGTCACGAAAATCGGTCTCATTTACAATCTTTATTTGTTGACTATGTAAAACACCCTGTTTCACGACTCATAAATAACTGTGACCTATATATTAACGGTTTATTTACGATGCAATTTGTATTCATATACAGCTGATAAATCATTCATAAACGTTAATTATTCCACTTTTAATTTGCTTGCGTCATAAATATTTATGACACATTTTTGTGCAAATGCAATTATGAGGATCAGTTGTGAGCTTATTGTCCTTAATTTATAAACCAAATTGATGGTCATTCAAAATATTTTTGATGTCCAAATATTCCGATTTTGATTTGATTATAATAGATTTTTTTTATTCCAAATAAGGCGTCAAGTTTTTGTCATCAATGAAATATTACTCAATAGTTCTATATCACCCACGCATGTTTTTGATTTTGATGCGTAGTTTCTAGGCTGCGTTTTCCTTGTCACTAAATTATACCTGCTAAAACTAGATAAATGTCCTTGGCATATTGATGGGATGACATTGGTCTTTCCAAATATGTTTGTTTTGATACATACTTTTTCTGTATTTTAGATACCAATCTATATCTATCAATAACTTTAACTCTTATACCTCTAAAACTGAAAGAACTTGCAAGACAGGCTTATCGTTTCCTATTCAAAAGTTATTATTTTTTTTGCGACAAAGCTAAAAGATGTGTAGGCCCAGCGAAAGTCCCACTCGCATCATAAAGCATGATGTTCAAACGTTCAGTCGGCACCCTGCATATGCTAATGTATGCAGCGGGAGTCATGGCAACCGTGATAACAATAGCATCTGCACTTTCTCGCAGGTCGATATGTGCGCGAGCGCAGGCAGTAGACTAGCTCGAATATGTTACGAGTTACCTAAGTTAAATAATGACCAGCCTTTTTCATGTCCTTATTTGAAGATACATACAATGTAAATTTTTGTGATTGATTTTGCAATACAGGAAGAGATATGAAGACAGTAGGCAGCTATTCGGTTTGATGTTGCAATGGAAAAAAGGTACAGATTTTCATATTGAGACCATATTTTGATGACCATTATATGGTTAATATTTCTTGACGTTTTCTGAAATTGCATTTTTAGCATATTGAATATATTTCAATTGAATTAGTGAATAGATAAAATTGCAACCGATTGACTAAACTGATACAAGACTTGACGCAATCTTAGCGGATTTAGGTGCGGAGTTTTTTTGCGGTTTTCACCATCATTACATACTTATAGGTTGTTAAAGCTGTCTAGACCACTTTAGCGGCAAATAAATTATCGTTTCTTTATGCCGTGATATCATGGGTACGGGTACATTTGCAAATATTTAACACATTTTAAAAGGATGTTTTATTTAATGTATGTCAAAACACCCAATTTTTTTGTGTAATCATCTAAAAACTTTATAAAAATAGCCTTTTAAAATATGTATAAAATTCTGCGAATATTATTCGGTAATCAATCACTTGTTCTACTGTATCGGTTGTCGCGTGAGAGGTGCGCAGGAGTGGGCGCGCTGTAACACTTTGATGTATTAATATGTCCCTGTTATGATAATATACCGGCTCCACCGGCCGCTCCTCATTCATTCACTTTTCATTTTACTAAGCAACTTCTTTTCACTTACTACTGGAAAATAAAAGTTATGTAAGTATTACTTTTGTTTATTTTTAGCTCATTCGTATTTAGTAGGTATGTTTATGTCAATGGCATAACACATAATTAGTGCAGTGAAGCTTCAGGCCTTCAGTAACTGAATTTTATACAAAATTATTGTCATTATTTCATGTATTCTGTGTATTTTCTGAATGACAAACAGTTTTTTTGATTTTTGGCAAAGTTTTCGCAGACCCATTATTGTTTATTCACAATTTACATGTATGTAATGGTCAACCTTGGTGGGCTAAAAGCTCTCACAACTTAGGTCTTGAGCAACGAATTGTAAATTTGAATATTAGATAATTATAGACATGCTCTTGTGCTGTCCTCAAGGCGTTCTCGGACAATTTGGGACCAATCTCAAAACAAAAGATTGTGGCAATTACCCTCACGCACTCACTGGCTCGCTAATGCCCTCAACTACACAATCCACTAATTACGAAAACACGACCAAACGAAATTTTGCTTATTTTTTAATAATTACACCGTGGTGTGATTAAACGAGCATTCTTCCACATAGTCATTCGTGCGGTCGCAACAATGACAATCTCTACAAAAACTGTCTAGCAATTATTTTAAAATGTCACATTATTTGTACAGACGGACGGACACGTCTTTTGTATACGTTAATACGGCTTTGTTTCGTGAGAATTTTTATATAAGTATATTAAGATTTATTTTTAATCTGTGCTCGGTGTAATACACAGGGTACTTGGAATTATCTAGATGCGCGGGAGTGGTTAAACCAACTGAAATGTCAAGCGATAAACTTGGCATAATAAGCAAGATGGCAGCCGGGCCACGAGGGTGAATTTCACGGTGGCATCTTTATGGCATCTTTATTTTTATCTGCGCGTGAGTTTAGTGAGCCCTTTATGATGCGTCGATGTGCACACGTCGCGAAAATGCCACAGGCTTTAGTGCAACCTTGAAAAGATTTAACTATCTTCATTACTAAAAATACCTAGCGGTCACAAAAGTAGGTAATAATAACAATATTATTTTACAAATCCTTTTAGGGTAAATACAGACCTACAACTGATTAATTTCTCATAAAATTCCATAATTATTTCTTTCGCCATAAGTCGTTAGTCACCACTTACAACATTCTCAGTCCATGAGAAGCGATGAGGTGGTCCGACCGTACCCCATGCACCACACGGCACGACCATTAAAGATACAATCATAAGCAATGTACCAACCAAATGTGTTATTATTCTCCCTTCACCTACCAAAGGTGCCCTACACAATACACTCAATAAAAATCCCCCACATGTAATCGATAATTAAAATGATCCCTGAATTCTCGATACAAAAGACCCAAAAATCGATTACTCATTCTCATAACGACTGCGATAATCTTGGAATTAAAACAACAATAAATGACCCGTAAAACAAATTAAACCTTATTGGAATAGCTTTAAGATTTTAAATTAAGCTTTCAAACCAATATTAACACACCAATGACTGGGCAAGTGTTGGTGATTAAAAATGCCACACAAAAGGGCTGAAGTTAAAAGTGGCCATTTTACCTAGACCTGCAAGGATAGTCAAACATGTTGGCGCTGTGTGAGAAAGTAAAAGTTCGAGATATAATGGACATGTCAGGGCTACTGATGACAGACAATAGGCTCGGACTGATGAAAGTGTAAGAGAAAATTAACACGTTACAAGGCAATCAAGTGTAATATTAGCAATTATCTTTTTGTATGATTTTATCTGCATCCTGGATCCTTTGTATATAGCTTGTAAAATGATGAGATCCAGAACTTTTAGTGCAGATGCAACTAATTCCATATTAGATATACTTCAAAACATTTCGAATGATAGCTGTTTCCTGTACATGTTCTATCTGAAAATCTAGAAACAATAATGTACGCGACTGGAAGCCGATCCCGGCTTTCGTATAAAATCGCCAGCCGCAGGTAACTCGAGCCCACTATCAGCTCACGTCGCTTCCTGCTCGCACATCAGTCTGCGCGTGCGACGCTCAGGTTACCGAATACCCTTCCTCCTTAGCTGCTAAGCTTAGGAGTTTGTGAATGTTATGTGGAACTCCTAAGCTTCCGAAAGCTGGTGTGTCTTTTAAATCTGATTATTTTTATCGGCAATAACAATTTCGTTATCACAGTTAGCAATAATAGCAGTGCATTTCTTAAGAATGAACATGGAATTTCTTAGAATCACAATATTCAGCTGATCCCTTGATAAAATCTTAGGCATAAAGATGCAATACAGAGGAACATAAATGCCCTTAATGCACTGCCAACCCTGAGAGTCCATATCTATTTGTCAATCACAAATCCAGGAAACGCACACAGGAAATTTTAGAAGTTTGAATTAGTACCGACAGATGCTGCTGAGATTTTTCCTAAGATTAGCGAGGCTCCGTTTAATCTAATGAATGATCTGCAAGCTGCTGAACCACCTGGTCTTAGTGAAGATGTAATGGACTTTCAATGGAATGGCTATAGACGGCTCAAGCAGACATTTCCTTGCAAACGGTACCGTACTTGAAGGGATCGCTAATCTTATGGGACCATCTTAATTTTCGCAATTAATGTGGTTGATGCTTCTACAACTTGGACTTTATCTGATTGTATGGCATCTTTATTTACAAGCTATTTAAGAATATAGCGGCATTTTTTAAAAGATGTAAGTATGCTTTTTGCTTTGTGAAAATTACTAATTTTAATACTCCTGTTGACGAAGATATTTCAAGAATCCACTCTCAGCAGTTGAGGCTAAACCACATTCCCTGACTACAATGGACAGGAATGTTGGAACTACTATACATGGTGTTCTCTAGTGACCCACAGCTCGGTGTGGTCCTGCGAGGCTCAGCGTGGTCTTTTTGCCGCCAGCAGCCGGCAGGCGACGCCGGAACAATGGACGTAATCTAACATCTCCCATATTGTCTACCAAACGCTCTAATAGCTAGCCTAGGAACACCGCAGCTAGGAAACTTGGTTGATGCGGCAAGGAGAGGCAAATAAAGATTTTGTAGGCGAAGGTCGTAGTTAAACTTAATAGGGTGCTATGTGATGTTACAGAAAGACAGTTCAAATCCAACGTTTAGACTTATTTGTATACGTCAACCACGACTATATTATATTGATTTGGTCAAATTAAGGATTTATTTCCGTTTTATGAATTGTTTTGTTCCCATTTTTTTTGTTTTTATTTTTTCTCTCATTACAACCGTATTGAGGATCTTAGAGAGCTTTTAATATGCCTTGTCCACGCTTAGCGGTGTGGTCAGACGGGCGGCACCACCTCTGCCCGCGGCGCTGCTCGCTCATTGTTCGCGCGGCCGGCCGGCGCACGCGCGTCTATTGTTTCACACAACTTTTTCGCCACTTCACCACTTTACTAATGGCGCATTCAACTTGCGTGAGCCATTATGCAATTATATTTCGCTCTATTCAAGGGTAACTTCGTATCTACGTATAATAATCTGTAATATCCTGATTGTAATGTATTGTCTTTGTTACTTCGCTTGTTTCCGAATGTTTCAATGTCTGTGTACTTGCTGCAATTTGTATGTAAATGGTATGAGAATGTAAGTGGTGTTACACACGAGGCGTTCATTTTATTGCTCGTTGCGTTGTCGATTACGTTGAGGTAAACGTTGTTTAAACCCAATAATCTTCACTATCATGATTGTATGTAACTGTTTTCTAATAAAACGGGAGATTATTCGTTATTACACAATTTCGTGGCACACAGAGCAATTAGCAGTAATTGATAATGACTGGGCATTGGTCATGTGTGCGACAGTGGGTAATAATCAGAAAGGTGTGTGTTGCAATGCGCGCGCGCATGGCCTGCCCTACTGGGAATTGCTCAAAAGAATGCAGAAGGCAGACTGTGAAAAACAAACTGTAAAAAAATAGTACAGGAAAAAAATACTACATTTAATAATCTATTAACACGTGATGACACTTCCGATGCTAATTACAATTCTACAAGATAAAGAAGATAAATTGTTATGAAGCTAAAAGTTTCCTCTCCCACAATGTACCACAGTAACATTTCTATAAACTGGGTTTTCTTAGCCTCACTAGTTTTTGCTAAGTACTTGTCCGTAAAGGTAACGGCTTACTCAATACCGTGTCGCAGGAATTACAAATTGATATTTCATGGTATTTTATTTCAAAGCGTACACACGCGGTTCACATTCTTGCGAAATGTGCGCTGTTTCCACTTGTTGCGACACTTTCCTTTTCATGGCTTGTTTGTGATTAATGGCACTATTAAAAATATTTGATAGTTATTAATTAGAAATCTTAATACCATTAAAAATACGGTCCGGTTTTCAACCTTCAAAGTTAACACGCAAAAGAAAACTGCGCTCTTTAATCTAATTTATTTCCTAAGCATTCAGTGTAACATTCTAAGATAAGCACTTCATATAGTTAGACGTAGCAAATTCCAAGAAGGCTTCATTCAATATAAACCAGTTGATCATAAAACAAGGACCAAGAGACAGATAACACGCGGCTAATATTAAAAGGTGGAAGATGAGATAGCGGAGGCACGCGGCCAGATGGCGTGCCACCGGACGGCGCGTCCGGGCCGTCCGGCCGGACAGACGCCGGACAGCCGACAGGTGCGGGTGATCAATTAACAAGGATCGATGGCTGAGATTACGCGGAGCGCGTGCGCCGCTCCGACGGTTTTGTTGGGCGTGCCTTGAGTTGTAGGCGACGGCGATTAGTGTCTCATAAGAAGTAGAAACGCTTTTACAGAATTCCGAAGTCAATCAGCAAGTTATTTTTATCAATATTTATACTATGTAGATTTACTGAATCCTTCTCAAAAGAATATTACCTTTAGTGTCAGTATTATTAAAGACCACTAGATAAGTAACTTACTAGGATCACTTACATAACAGAACAGCAAATCTGGTGCGACAAGAATCTTCACCAAAATTACGCAAAAGCAAAACACATTCTATCCTAGGCCTATGTCCAGCAGTGGACTGCGATAGGCTGATGATGTCGATGATGATGATGATGAAAACACATCCAAGATCACCCGATCCTGTGAACTCCTACCACTTGTCCCAAACCAAGTGTTACAGATATTGGCGGTCATTCCAATCACTCGGCGGCCACAGATGCGAGGTGGCGATAACACGTAAAAACTCCCGCCTGTGGGAACCCGATACATCTACTACGACTATCTCACAGCGAGAGCGAAATGAAGCCTTAATTAATATAGGATTTGCAGCTTTCATGGGAATGCTGCATGATGGAATGCTGAAGGTATGGAAGTGTTAGATGAAGACTTTAAAGCTACCAATTGATAATAGATGAAAATAACAGGTAAAGAAGATACAGCAGCACAGTTGGACATATTGATTCGGAAAAAGGAAAGTAACTAAAAATAAGAGCTATTGGTTTACATAATCACAACTTAATCATTCCACATTCCACAAACGCAATAATTTTAGAAAGATCAAAGTCGAGCACTCATAAATTATCCGGAACTTAAAATATCACAGCCATGATATGCAATTTGAAATTCTCGCGTATTTTACCGATCGTAAATCATTCACGAAACTGGCCTTAAAGACTTGTTCATTGAAATTTTGACTGTTCCCTTGTTGTTCAGGTCTTATTTGACAAGCAATTGATTCATGCTTGTGTGAAATATGTCGTCGTTAAGGTAAAGGATTAAGTTTCGTGTGCTCTGAACATGAGTTTTGTTTACTTTAGTGTTGTTTGCCATTTGTCCATTGGTGTGAGCTTTACGTAATCTGTTATCAATATCATCAGCGCTTACATTTTCTGATTTATCCTTATCAACAACTACCTCAATTTTGAAAACAAGTTAATTGCATTTTAACATTGAACATATACATTTGGAATTTGAGTTCTCATTTCCAAGTTGTACTATTGCACCGTTACGACTAACTCAAGAGTACTGTTAATGAGTATAATTACGTCTACATTTTCGAACAATTACTGTCTTGCAGATCAGTGATCAGTGGCAGCCGGATCTGGCACCAGATAAGCTGGAGTACGAGCTTCAACAATGCAGTTCCCATTACGATCAGCGAGCATGCCAGGCGTAATGCAAGATGCAATTGTGTTCCAGTACCCACGACCTGGTATCCAACCTACTTCTACGGAACTATTCAGATTATCTACTTTGAATTCTTTATTAGTACTGCTTTTTTGAATTGCTAACTGTTTCTCATGCTTCCTTGGGAGATAAAAACCTTCGTCAGAAAACTAGAGCTACATTCATTAAATCAGTCTTCTCGAATGATTCAGCCGTTCGTAAAAGTATGATGAGTGAACATATATAATCACTGTCATATTAACAAAAATCATTTGGAAACCTACAGTCGGAAACCCTAAATCCTACAATTCAATTTGGAAACCCAAATCACCTGTATATAATATTTTCTGATTTTACTTTGGAATGAAAAACCGTTTCCGACAATATTTCCGTACTTCGTAAATTGCTTTGTTTTTAGATACTTTACGGTTTTCTCCAATATTTGCTGTATCTAACGAGGAAGGATTAGGTTAATTATTATTTAATTACAGACACTAGTTAACAACGGGGCGTAAACTTCATATAATTGGCGAAACCGTTGAAGTGTAAATTCAGCGGTTCCATGAAGCGCATTTGGGAATTCCATCCAACTTAATATCTAAATCTCACCAAGATCTTTTGTTCTTCTTTCTAAGAAATTAGCCGTAGGTATCCCGTGGTTCCGTCTGCGTCTTCACCCGCGACCAGAGATACCTACTTCCATCGTCTTTCATCATTATAATCCTCTTTTCCCTATCCCAATCTTATTTATGATTGGCGCAGCTTCTTTCTGCTTTTATAGTATATTACTTGACGTTATAATTTGTGATTACAACAAATTATTACCAATTCCACCTAAATCGTTGCAGTATTTTTTTCTATTTAGCTATAGAACTTCTTTCTTTTCACTTATCTATAGGTACTACATACATATAAGAAAACGTCAGAGAAACAGTTACTAATTACCTCAGCTACTTGAAAGCTTTCCTAACTTGGTTTGACTTGACGAGTTACATTGTAAGTTCAAGTTAAACTGTGTTTACCTTTAACGATCCGTTTGTCGGTCACGTAGCGAGTCGCGTGGCGGTCGTAACCCGATGCTTGGCACCTGTGGAAGAAAATATTAGGTAAGTCATTTTGGAATTAATATTGGATTTTGTAAGTTGTAGGGACACATTATGATTTTTCGTAGCGAAAGTTTTCACATTTCCGAATCGACTGCGAATTCCGTGGTTTGAAATTAGATATGTCATATAAATATCCTAATCATACTCAAACACGTTTAGTCTAACTAGAGATTCTTAAAGCCATATTTGACCAGTAATCTTAGGCAGCTGCAACTTCGGATGCACCCTTCCCCCAAAATAAAGCAGTTAATTTTTATTACTTTCTTAAGCAAAAGTTTTACAAAATTAAAAACCGCAATTTTGTATGCTCCGTGTCATCAAAGGCAGCTGATCAAACTGGGTCATCGCAACGTGTTATGCACCGAAATGCACCCACACACTGACGTAACAGCACTTGACCCCTGCCTGCGCCTGCGCATTGCAACGCTCGCTTTCATACGCATCGCGGGGCAATTACCCCCTGGTTTACTATATTTGGAAAGACCACTTATGATGCTGAAATGTTAAATTATATAATTCAGGAGGTTTTCATGAAGTACCAACTGCTTAAATTTTTTATATATTAATCCATAACTATACAGATGCCTAGCCTTTTGTCATTATTTCTTTTTGTTTCACAGAAATGTAGAGATTTTTCAATTACGTACCATTTTTACTTAGATTTAAGATTAAAATGCGCTATTGACTTAAAATTAGTGTGACCAGAGAATTCATTGCTATTTTAATATCACATAAAAAATATGTATTACCTAACGATTTCTATATCGCACTACACTGCATTCGATAATGCAAATAACATATTGAGTAATATTCATAAAATAATGTTGACCAATACTAATAATTTTAAAATACCACCTGGTTATGCTTTTCAAAATTTACATCGATAAAAATATGAAAGGAGTCGTTTTCTCGCTAATATTGGAATAAATAAACCATTTCACATTGTTATCGTAAAAGGCTAATGTCTAGAAAGTTGACTAAGATAAAGATAAAATATATCTGACGTTTTCTTATGCACATGCAAATGTTATGCGTCTACATTTCTCATTTAGTTCTATTCACGGTGGCAATTCTTGTACATATGTATAACTATATCTTAGAAATATTATAAGGCAAACAGTCCGTTATTTTATACTTTTAAAAATACGCAGCGAAAATAATGAGCTAAAAAGTACGAAAATAAAAGTAGGTTATCAACTTTTTTTGTTGTGGGAAATCATCAAATGACCCCTCCCAGTGTGGGTGCAGCGTGAGGGAGTGTCAGACATTTACTGACCAAACAGCTGTGTTCCTTCTGGAGCCCGTTTCGTTAATTAAACATACGTAATCAAATAAAAAGCAATGGAAATTTTCTTGAAAATAAACCCTGAACTTTCAAGCGTAGTAAAACCCATTAATACTACTGCAAGAATCTAAGATTTAGAAAGTACGGATAGCAAACATTCGGATAATAATTAATTAACAACATTCCTACGTAACTTGCGGACCGTACAGGGCTGTCACAAGTTATCTGAGCGATATAGATCTAGCTATCTATTGGAAAGTGCTATGAGAAAACTTGATGAATTATGCTGAGATAATTTTATATAGCTTGGGTAACTTAATTAAGTTTTAAGTTAATGTAACTTGAAACGGATATATTTTTAGACAGCTGTTTAAGCTTAGCAGAGCACGTGATATTTTTGCTCTTATCACAAATTGTAACTGTCGGCTTTCGGGCTTACTACAAAAGAAATACACCTCATGTGAAATATAAACTATACACATTGAAAAACTAAAAATATGAAGTTTCATATCAAAGAAAAAAAAATATACCTACAAATAGTTCAGAATAACTTGGCAACCCTATAGCCGATGCCACCGCGGTCCAGACGAAGCCATTGAAAGTGAAATTTCAGAGCGCGCCATCGGTCAATGACCCCGAACACACATAACATATACACATAGGTATATACTCTATGTAACACATAACACAATGAAACCTGTTTACTATTGACAAGTTGCAAACTGGATTTATTTAAGTTCGATACTAATTTCATTTTATGTAACACGTTAGCGATTAATCTAGCAAGAAGGAGGAAAAATATTTGGTTTGTTTGTTAAGGCTCTCAAACTACTGAGCCAATTTGAAAACAAGTAACATAGGCTAATATTTTATAACGGTTCGGGCAATAGTTTTCACGGGACGCGGGTGAAACCGCTGGAAAATGGCTAGTCAGATATATTTCCGTGTCATTTTTTCCCGTCTAGACTTACCTTCTGCAAATTATTATTGAATAGACAGTCTAGTCTATGACTTAATGGATTATTTAAATTCCTAACTTTATGATAAAGAAAGCAGCTCTAGATAATTTAAAAAAAGTTTAGAAGATCACAAACTTTCATCGTAATTTATAGTTTTTTTGGTGACATTATTTACCTGCATTGTTTTAGAATTCCAAGAAAGGTTTTGCGAAACTAGTTGCTTCTAACTGGTGTTTATTTAGGCTATAGTCATAGTTTTTATATAATTTCATTTTCAACGGTAAAGTTCGACTTTCTTTGATAAGTATATTTTTTTTATTATACTGAACAAAAAAATGCTTATTTTAGAGCACCCGAATACTGCTGAATCAGTCGGCCTACAATTGACCTGACGGTCGGCTATTTCATTTTTAAGAATATCATGATTTCTATCCAAGTTTTCAACCTCGGTTCATCTTCATACTGATTTATGAGCCCAAACAAACTATCGGCCGACTTAAAGTTTTAGTGTGTTTGTAGAGTACCCTAAAATGACCTTGAATACAGGCTTCATTCCTTTATCAGTTTATAACACACTAGCCGTTTTAAAAATATAGCCTATGTTACTCGTGGATAATGTAGCTTTCGAATGGTGAAAGAATTTTTAAAAACTGTCCAGTAGTTTTTGAGCCTATTCATTACAACCAAACAAACAAAGTTTTCCTCTTTATAATATTATTACATAGTATGATGATGACTCCAGACCGATTTCGGTCACGGCGACTGCCTCAACTCCGTACAGACAATTGTCGCTGGTGTGCTCGCATATGACTACAGTAGCCAATCTTCTTTGAGAAGGTCCGCGCACATTGCGGACATGTGAGCACACCATTATCATAATTGTAACTGATTGCCGCGGGTGGTCGGGCTTTCAGTTCGTCGCGTCTAGAATCAAGCTCTGACCGACGACGCTCCTCAAAGTCAGAAACTTTGTTTCTAACTAGAGCTCTCCAATCAGGCCGTTGGGCTGCTAGCCCTTCCCATTGCGAAGGCTCAATGTCACATTTTTTCATGTGACGTTTTTGCACATCTTTATATCGGAGGAACTGTCCGCCCTGCTTTCGTTTGCCCTCCTTTAGTTCGGAATAAAAGATGCGCTTAGCCACTCGCTCCTCCGCCATACGTGACACGTGACCGCACCATCTAAGCTGTCGCCGCATAAGGTAAGCCTCAATGCCACCGACATTGGCTCGTCGCAGCACTTCGGTGTTTCGCACACGATCAGACCATCGGATCTTAAGTATTTTACGTAGACATTTGAGGTGGAATTGGTCTAGTGTGCGGATATGCCGGCGGTACACAGTCCACGTTTCAGCAGAGTATAAGATGTTAGGCAATACTATTGCCATATAAACCGATATTTTGTAGCCAGTTTAAGATCATGGGAACGGAAGAACTTGGCATCCAACTTGCCGAATGCTGCGGCAGCAGCACCGATTCTGCTGTTGATCTCTACATCAAGGTCGCACTTCGATGTTAATGTGCTCCCCAAATACCGGAATTTATCGACCTGCTTTAACGAGTCCTCACCGAGTCTTATAGTCAGTGTCTCGTGACCGTTATTGTCCAAGGACATAACCTCCGTCTTCTTGACACTGATCTTCAGGCCAAATTTTTGACAAGCCTCGTGAAAATTGGACATCAATTGTTGCAGGCTTTCTGGGGATTCCGCCACGAAACACAGATCGTCAGCATACATGATCTCGGTGATCAGGGCATACGATACTTTAGTGCGTGCCTTAAACCTGGCTAGATTGAAAAGATTGCCGTCGGTGCGGAAACGGATGCGAACTCCATCGGATGACAATTGTAAGGCATCGCGTACTACGACTGCAAAGTACAACGTGAACAGTGTAGGCGCAAGCACGCACCCTTGCTTCACCCCACAGGTAACGGGAAAGAAGTCTGACTGATCGTCATCGACAGCGACACAGCACTCCATGCCATCATGCAGGAGTCTCAGAAGCCTTACAAATTTATCCGTGCATCCTAACTTATTCAGTACTATCCAGAGGGCTTCTCGAGGCACACTGTCAAAAGCCTTCTCAAGGTCGACGAAGCACAGGTATAGCTGTCGCCCCTGTTCACGGCTCTTTTCTTGTAGTTGACGCAATGAAAAAATCGCCTCACAAGTACCACGGTCAGGTCGGAAGCCAAACTGGGTTTCCGGCAAAATCTTTTCAGATAGGGTCATTAGGCGGTTCAGTAATACTCTAGCAAAGACTTTCCCAGGGACTGACAAAAGAGAAATACCGCGGTAGGAGTTGCAGTCAGAACGGTCGCCTTTGTTTTTGTATAAAGCACAGATGCGAGAGACTTTGAAATCTGCTGGAATACGTTCCGTTTCCCACAAATGGACAAAAAGTTCATAAATGGCGGAATGCAACTCGTCACCACCATATTTGATCAATTCTCCCGGTAAAGAGTCCATGCCTACCGCGCGTTTGTTTGGCTGTTGTTTAATAGCAAGAACAATTTCGTTACGTGACAGTGGCTGATCCAGCAGATTTGCTACAGGTAATTGAGGTATCGAACTGATGTATTCTAGATCTGCTGATCGATCACAATTAAGCAAAGAACAAAAGTGTTCTGCCCACCGCTTTAAAATGGCGTCTTTGGATTCTAGAAGGTCATTACCGTCCTTGGACTTTAAAGGAACCTTCAGCGAATTTTTGGTACCAATCAGTTTTCGAACCTCACCGTAGAACTCTCCGAGCTGATTAGTGTCTGCGAGCCACTGCATATACCGAGCTTTTTCCTGCCACCACCGATTTTTTATTTCCCTAGTTAGTTTCCGCAGCTCCAGGTCACTCTTATTTATCTCTGCAGCACTTCTGCCTTGCTTTTTTCCGCTACTTTCCCTAAGAAGGGCACGGTGTTTGCCGATTGCAGCCATGAGAGCTTCATCATTCTCATCGAACCAGTCCTCGTTCTTACGGACTTTAAGACCCAAAGTACTTTTAGCGGTGTCCAGAATATGAGAAGATAAAGCTCCCCACTCAGCATCAGCATCCCTCGCACCGTTTCTTAGTGATGGAAGCGTACTAGCCAAGGTTTCTACGTACTGTTGTCTAGTCCCGAGATTCTGAAGCAAATCTACGTTTAAATGCGCAGGCTTCGCTCTGCCTGATCTGCGGGGACGACGTAGGCAAAGATTCAATTTAGTGACAACAAGCCGGTGATCAGTCCAACAGTGTGCTCCTCGCATTACGCGGGTTATTTGGACTTGGGAAATATCTCTTTGTCTTACAATTGCGTAATCAATCAAATGCCAGTGTTTTGATCGTGGGTGCATCCACGTTGTCTTGTGCTTGGCGCGAAGTCGGAACATAGTGTTCGTAATAGCCAAATCGAATTGAGCACAAAGACTAAGCAACAGTCGGCCATTACTGTTCATGTTGCCTGTACCGTGTCTGCCTAAAACTTTAGGCCAGGCTTCGTAGTCCCGCCCGACCCTGGCATTAAAATCACCCAGTAGTAGGATCTGTTCACTGGGGCGTACGCGCTCGAAACAATGTGTCAGTTCCTCGTAAAATTTATCCTTGATGTCATCAGACTTGTCCAGCGTTGGAGCATAGACACTGATGACATTAAGATAATTGTTATGGTCAAGATGAAGGCGCAGTGTGGTCACGCGGTCAGAAATGTGAACAGGATATTCCTGAAGACGCCTCAAAAGATGGTTTTTGATAGCAAAACCAACACCAGACCGCCGCGGTTCAGAGGCAGCAGTACCTTTCCACAGAAAAGTATACCCGCCGCCGTGTTCCACCAGCTCCCCTTCGTCAGCAAGATGTGTTTCGCTGAGAGCAGCCACATCGACATTATAGCGATGAAGTTCTCGTGCTACTATGGCGGTTTTTCGCTCGGGACAGGCGTTGGCATCACTATCAAGAAGTGTCCGAACGTTCCACGCGCCGAAAGTCAAATTGGTAGATGGTGTTTTATTTTTATTTACTTTAGAACTTCGACCACGCAATAAATAGATGCAGAGGCAGCCGTGGTTACTACCCTCTCTTGGGTCAGGGTGAGCATTTTTTGGGACACCTTTTCTAGTCCTCTCCCTGGCTGAGCAGGGAAAGCAGTGCCTCCCTAAATAGGGCTGCTTTGTCGCCCTGGGTGCTGCCGAATCCATTCTGTCACCCCATGTGCAGAACGAAAGCGACCACGGCGTACATACATACACCCCCAGAGCCGCCCGTGTGCAGGCATCAGACAAAGCCTGATTCGCATCAAACCAGACCTCTCTACCTCAACCCATCGCCACGGGACTTAGCTGTAATCGGAGTCCATTTTCGGAAGCAGTCAGGTGCGCAGGAAATATTAAGGTGCATAAGTGTTCGCGCAAACACAGATGCACACACTCGTCCTCTCCCTCCTATCCCTAGTGGAACGGAAAACCGCTACGACTAGAGGAGAGTTTGGATGATATGTCTGGCCGACGGTAACTATACGCTCTCTACCGTCGCCCTAGGCCTTCCACAAATGCCGTGCTGCTACGCCGAGTCCGCCAAGCCCGTCACATATCTGCTGTGGGTTGCCTTCCTCGCCGAAGCAGACTTTTTGTACAACGCGGGAGAGAACCGCTATAATACATTCGATTGTACATGTCGAATGCAAGGCAGTTTAACGTCATGCCCAGGACAAATATACATAGTATATTGGTATATTAGTATAGATAGGTATTAGCTATTATGACGGAGTGACGTAACTCGGGTCAGTGTTAATTTTGTCATTAGTATGTAGCAGTGAGTGACAGGTGTAATAACAACCAGTTAGCTGCTAATGAGTGCCGCTGAACTATTCGAATCCAAACTCATTTATATTAGTGTAATTTTAGTAATTATATCTAACTATTGCTCGTGATTTTTATTTACAAAGGACAGGATATGAACTCTTTTCGGCCCCTTTTACCCTTCGTCGGCTTCGCAACTGCAGAAGCAATTTGAAAAATTATTTCACTGTTGGGAAGATACATTTTCCGCGGATGACAAAGGCTATATTTTATCCCATCACGGGGTAGCTCTTACGGGATGTGGGTAAAACTGCCGGAAACCGGCTAGTGGGCTATATTTTGTCTGAAAAAGGAAAGCTTCTATGGGAAACGGGTGATGGGACACCGCTTAAAACAGCTAATTAACAAAAAAAAACAACAGAGAAAAAGTGACGTCAAAACAGTTGCAAGGCTACCTAGCAACATTACAGCAGTAATTTCTTACATATTTCGTGATATCGTGATCCCGCTCAGAACGTGGCGCTGCAATCGATACGGTTAACCTGAACACATTTGTTCCGATATTCGATACTCGAGATTATAATCGATTTTTTTGCGAGCAGTCTCATCTGTTTGGTTTATGATACAGTTATTTTGTATTTATCTGTGTTACTGTTCATAATGAAGTCCAGTCTACTAAAAGTAACTAGTTGTAATTGTTTTTAAATTGATAAGGCATGTTTTACTTATTACCTACTTTTCCAATGTATAATCCGCTATTTAATTAACAAGATATCACTTATTATTTCGAAAACGATCTAAAAATTCAAATACAATTTCATAAACAGATGCAGATTACGTGATGGCGTATTAGCAATAAAAGATCAAATTATTCGCATCATCAACTCTTGCGCACGTCAATTTTCTAATGACTTGATTGACGATGTGTGAGAACGGGCTCGTCACGGTACCACCCAGTGACATTCGTGTGATCAATGACCAGACAACCAGACGATTATGTATACTGAAGAAAAAACACTGAAAAAGTCACTGAAAAACTGCAGTTTGTAGGCGGCCTACGGAACGAAAGTGGACTTTTTTGTGAACACTTTATATGAACGGTTTTAATTAGTTACTAATTTTACGCCAGTTTAATAAAGATGAGTAGATACATAAAATGGCACAAGTATACGTACCTTTTTAGACAGTACTTGACCAGTTAAAACACAGTTTAAGCATACAATGCTCAATTGACAAGTGGCACAAAAGCTTGCTGAATTTAAATCAAAAGATTTAAGAATTAGTAGTGATAGTTTTTAGCCAATTCGTAGACCGTTCAACCAAGCTTTTTATTTCAAAGTTTATTCAAATGTCCTCCCAACTTTCTCTGGACCAAATTAAACGTTATTGACGTAACCCCTGGGATCTCACGTAGCGCCCACAAAGAGTCACGTACTCCATTGATAAGAGACACACGAGAAAGTGACAAAAAAATATTTCGTCATTGTGTACAGAAGTGCTATGAATGTATTACTTTCATTGATGCGAATGAACCTATCGGAGGCAACGCGAGCCTAAATCTTTCTTATAAAAAGTCGAATAATATTTAATTTGTCGTGCAGGGTGATAGCTCACTCATGCATTTTTGATTATACCGTTACTTACGCACGCACTGGATAAATTGTCAAACACGCAAACATACACATACGAATAAAACCGGCGCTCTGTAGCTAGAACACAGATTAACCTAATACATAGTGACTACGCAGGCTTTAGCGCCCTTCAACTGAGGGGAAGGCATGGCAATGAGGTCTCCAGTTGGGTGAATCATTTAAGACTGGTGTGAATAAACGCATCGAGTGGATGTCAAGTGGCGAAAGGAATTCGGCTGTGAGAAAATGTAGCTGTTATGTAAAATCTAGAGAAATGTCCAACAGGTGGTCGAACATTAAGTATCAATTATAAAAAAGTTATTGCATCATCAACTAATCACAGCAAGAAACCATGGTGCGCCAAGGTTTGGGAACCAGAACCACCGTGACACCATGGTCCGTTCCGTCCCATCGGAGTTGCTATGGCAACATCTCTTGTTGACAGCGGATTTCCCACGTTTTCACTTTCGAATTATTGGTAATTGAAGGGATTTTGTAAATTTCATGATTAGGAGATGACCAACCATACAATAAATCTGCCTAGCCTTTTCCTAATTATGTGAGGGTTTGCTTTCAGTCCAGATGCTGCTGAAAACCAGTGTTTTACATGGAAAGACTAACTATCTATACCTGACCGCCATAACGGAGTTACCCGGGGAACCATACATAAGCCCCTAGAAAAAAAAACATATTTACAGTTTAGTAGACTGATCATCATATTTGCTCCACAAAGTCGAAAGCAATACGAACATTTTTCATTTTTGTATATATCAAGATTTACTTCACAAATAAGCGTAGCAAAACATTCAAATATTTTCCAAGACTACCTTGAAGATGGCTACCGTGTTTTGACACTTTTTCCTAGTTATCGAGACGAATCGCGTGACACTGTACAAACAATTGACGAGGAAAACTCCCCGGCTTCGCTCGCCTTTAAAACAATACAAACTAAACGGCTAATGACAATAAGAAAAAAAGCATCAATGAAGTACCAAGAATCAGGAGTGATCGATTGAAAAACCAAGTACATTGACCTGTTTCTAATGCCAGTACGAAATACTTCTATTGGGTAGGTAGGTACCTACTTTTATTTTTAATTGAGTAAAATGCTGTAACTTTTTTTTTGGTGAAGCTGTCAATACGCAACTTGCTGGTGACAGCCTAGACTTTTGCTTTATTTTTATTTATTATCAAATATTATTAAATGCTTTTTGCACATAGTACAACGGCGGACTTTTCTACCAGTCTACCTTTGGGTGGTTATTTTCTGCTTACAATTTTTTTTCACAAAAATAGATGAAAATCACTAGTATTAATGACAAAAATCTACGTAGAAACTTACCCAAATAAAATACAGAGATAATTAGGTGTAACGGTTAAATAATTGTTAGTAGTAACCAGTCTATCAACAAAACAAAACTATAATCGTCTTTTAACAACATACAAACAGTCGTAACACGTACAAACTATTAAGTAATACATATAACTGTGACTGCTGTTTAGCAGTCGGCTCACTGCACATAGGCGCAGTGGTTGGCAGGCTCACTGCATCGGCTGCCAACTCACTGTTCCCACACTGACGGAATTGAATACTGAGTGAAGTAGGCGCTGACCTTTAGTCTTACTGTTATGTCATGTTTATTTACTCTCTTATACTGTAATAAATGTTTAAAGATACCTACTTTCTGAAAATGAGAAAAACTAACTGACTAGAGAAATATTAAACTCTGAGAACACTGGAAACTTTTAGTCGGCCGACAGTTCTTTTTTGCTCATAAGTTTGTATAAAGATGATGGGTAGTACACACATTGCACAGATCTAGTCATTAAGCGGTATCAAGCCGACTGAAAACATTATACAACCGAAACTGTTTATTCTTTAGTGTGCGGGTGCTCTTATAGAATCTCAAGTTCGTTACCGTGCGCAATAAAAGCTTAAAAAACCTAAAACATATTACTAGGCAGAAATATTCTTATAACTCCGGAAATATAAAATCAACCACTCAATTTAACCATATCATATAACAAACAACTGCTACCAATTGCAAACCGACCCCGCCCTTGCTCATTACATAAAACTAGGTACGTATCATATGGCCACCCTGCTGGTTCGCGTAATAATTAACGAACGACTGCAACCGGTTGCTGAACATGAATCAATCGTTGTGCAACACATTACATGAGGAATACTGGTCTTCCGATGGACAAGACATGACACACATCTGATATAATGGCTCCCAAAATCGCTGGTTTTCACTAATAACCTGTTTAGATTGGCGGGCAATCAGGTTTTACTTAGGTGTGTAGATATAAATTCTTTGATAGTCGCGAATCAAATATGATGCTAGGTGGTGGAATAATTGCGTAATCAACTGGTATTTTATTGAATTTAATAGTGAAACCATTGATTCCAGTTTTAAGTAGACTATCTCTACAGTTCAAAATGTAACATCGTATAAAACCAACAGCCAAAAAGAGGTATTTACAAAAAATATTTCTAAATAGAAGCTAACCTAACACATAATAAAGTTTAAGTGATTTACAATCAAATATACAAGTATTTTATGACGTTTACGGTCTATAGTGCAGACAAGGTTGTCTCATGGTAGGTCAAGGCGTTATTCCGTGACTACTAAGCAGTATTTCCTTTCAATTAATTAGCATAAACAGCGTCAGAAACACATGTCCGACTCACTGATGTCAACTAATTGGACTTCTAATTGAGTACTAATAATTGAATGACCTACTTTTGTATTGATATCGAAGTTACAGTAATTACATTTAAATGGGATCGAATTCCTAAATTGACTGTTGAGGCAATTTGGGATTAGGAAAATTTTTACCTAATGTCAAATAGAATTAACCTGCAACTAAGAAATAATTAATTGGGACCTTTCAATGTAGCCGAAACAAACAAAGAAACATTTAGAGATCTTCAAGTACATGCTAAAATATTCCTCATTTGATGTACTTAGGTACGAAATTGTAAAGCTATTATTCCATTACGAAAATAACAACAAAATACTTATTGCAACATTTCGCACAGAAAACAGTGGTGTAATTAAGTACAGTTAGCCACAGTTCGTTACCAGTAGGGATATAGAGCCGGCTGTACTCGCCGGTACAAACATGTGATATTTTGATTTCCTTTCACCGCGATAATAGCCGGCTACTTTGCTTACATACCGCAGATTTGCGCGGGCGCAAGGCACGAGCTTTTATTTGTTGTATTTACGATATTATTGGTAAAACATTTTAGAACCGCTATTGGAAAATTGGTAAGATAATGATGACCCTTATACATTTTCACGATCTTTTAACTATTTTTGGGACATTTGAGGGTTCACGTCTATTTTGGTCGTTCCAAAACATCGTTGTTCCGAATGTAAAAGTAGTTTATCAGTGTTTCAGCTTAATCAACAAACTACTTAAATAATTTATTGATAAAATAAAATTATTTATCAATGTAAAACGTGCCTCTGCAATGAAAAATATTTTCAGTAACCGGTTGCTCACTTGCACCAATCGCAACGCGCTGAGTATTGCATAACTCTGGTTTGGGACTCACACGTGCACTCGTTCACTTTAATTTTCGATACAAATACAAGTTTTTATCCATTCAGGTATAGCATCATACGTACTAAGAAATATTTAATGTAGCAGTAAATGGTATGTAGTTTCTGAGATATAAATCACAAGTCAACCTATCTCTACGTAACATTTGACAAATTAATAAACCACGACACTAGATAATAATATTACCTCGTCTATTTGACGTAAACTGTTTAATCTAAAATCAGTTGCAATAAATGTTCATACAAAACAGCTATTCTCACGAACAAGTGTAACAAATTACGATTGCTATCACAACATTACTTCTAACGTTGTTTTTTTCTCAGCTTTTAATAAATAACGCTAGACCCAAATAAACCAATTGTTTAAAACTATCACGATCTTTGCAACGGCAACGACAACAAATGCCCGTTCGCTAGAAATTATCACAAACAGATAAAACAAATTTTGTAATGTAGCAAAAAAACTATGAATGAAACCTAAGTAGCGAATATTCGCACGTTCCGAAACTGAATGTGTAATGCGTTGGGAAATATGGCAGTCACTGCGACTGGCGACCGGCCGGCAATTACCATTGCAGTTGCTTTTGCATTGTAATGACAGCTGTGAAAATTATTTAATTTCCTTCTCTACTATTATCGACTGAAATTGCCACTTAAGGCTTTATGAAAATTCCTTATATATCATTACGGAAACATACATATATGATAAGCTGGTAACCAACACATCAGCACATAGGTACTATTGGTTATTATCAGGTTTTGAAACGGTACCATCGCATGTCAGTCACAAAAAAAACTCGAAGCACGAGCCCAAATAACAAAGCATGTCGTAATACTGTAATAGTGATGTTCATTTTTTGTGATGCGTATCGATAATCCTCCATAGTATTACGATTACGATTACGGCGATTACCACGGCAATTATGTGATTGCCGCATATTTACGCTTGCATTCCTGACATGTCTATGACTTGCATATGCTTGACGTAAATGGAGTGTTGCATGAGGTGATAGCTCGGGTTTAGAACGTCGCATGTTATGATCGACGGTGTATTCACTTGATTTGTGGGTTCGATCCATGTTCGAGCTGCGGTTTTAAGAGATCGAGTTTAAATTAGAGTAATAAGTTTGTATTTGCAGATGTATGTCATGATTATCTTAATTTTGTATGTGTGCTTTATGAAGAAAGTTGATGACAATAGGTACAATATGTGCACTGATGACAATAGGTACAATATAAGCCATTGATAGACAAATAATTCGACCAAATCATTTAAAAACAGTTTAAGTAACATTAACTTCATATTTTTACAAATCATTCTATCAATTCAATGACAAAATCTATCTGGCTCTATTTTCAGCAATACAAAAGCGAACACATTGATTGATCGAATCATTCAGTGGTTCGACAAAAAACGGTCGCGCGTAATCGGACGAGTGGCGTAAAATCGATACGTTTGATAGTTTTTATCGATGTTTTTGTGATCGTTATCGAGTGAGGTCGCCGCATCCTTGGGTGTGGGTCAACAGCTATTGATGCTGGATTTTTATCTGTTTTGCTTTTAATGAAATGTATAATCCCATGGTAAATAGCAAAAAAAGAAATGGCTTAGACTGAGCTACCGTATTTGAAAAAAAGGCTTGGCTATAGATTCGCACACAAAATTACTTTATGAGGTGGTTTCATGACCAGATTTCGAGTAATGAATAATCCCTGATAGCAAAAGTACAAAAGACAAAAAGTCAAAATTTCAGGTGACATTTCTATCATATTTCAACCCAAAATAACACGAGATGCATCTCAATGTACGAAAACAAAACAAAAATCGTGACATTGCCAAGTAAGTCAAACCCTATCTTACAATTTTCGTCCAACTTAGCGTCACAGTTCACACGCCACTTATCTCTAACTTACATCTGCTATCAAATGCTATCAACTTAAAAACTCTAACAAAAGTATCGTAAATCAAACACTTTCATAATAAATCTGGTTTCCTAATACATATTGAGAGAAAGTCTTTCTGTCTCAAATTATACAAATCATTTACATAAGTCCGCTAACGTTTAGGCTTGCATTTGTGAGTTTTCAAGTTTTGGTGACGGTATGTAACTGGTTCTCGTATTTTACGACATTTCTACTAAGTTTATGATATCATCAGTTCACACGGAAAATAGTTTATGAGCTTTTTAAGACTATGAGGAAAATCTTGAGAAAACATAAAACTTCAACCTTTGTAATCAAGTTACAATTTATTTACAACGTAGTAGTAAAACACATATTGTTTCACACTTACTGAAATATACGCCAAAGAGTATACTCACTTTTCCCGTACGAGTACACAACCAATGAATTGATATGATACTTCCGACCTTACTCCATTACCCCCCAATACACCAACTATGATAAGATTAGCCATACGATCAGTATCTTAGATCTGCACCAATCCCGCAGCATCAGGTTTCACCTTGTTCCACCATTGTTAGTTCACGCACGGCCTGCCATTCCATCTGATTGGGAACCAGTGGCTCGATGCGCAAGATACGAAGGTCTTGCTTCAGTTATCATTGTTAAACTACTTTTCGTAAATCTTTTTTCTAGTGGTCTTTTAAAGAATATGCTGAGTGCCGTAACTAGCCGTTTTGTTGTTTCAGCCGCATCCCGTAGGAACAACTGCCCGTACCGGGATAAAATATAGCCTTTGTTACTCGGGAATAGTGTAGCTTTCCAACAGTGAAAGAATTTTTCAAATCGATTCAGTACTTTCGGAGCCTTTAGGGTTCAAACCAACAAAAAAACGCTCTTTATTATATATGAGTATAGATAATAGCTCTTGTTACTGTTTTGATCAATGAAGAATTCAAAGACAAAAAATGCCTTAATTGAAATTGTCTTTGAAATTCTTATTGTTTGTAAGTTTGTAAGCAATTTGCTATTGTCTATTTAATCTATTGAACTGTCACTGAAAATATTTACTTTTTAAACTCAAGGTAGGTGATTGTTATTTTTTTCGTTTTAAAATGCAGTAGCTGAGTAACAGCACTTTACCATATTGTACTTACAACCTGTATTACCGTTTGGAGTCGTGAAGACTCACTTATGAGACAAACTTGGGACATTATCTGTACTTAAAAGCAATAATGCGAAGTCAAACAAATAGTTTTTCTGTCCGTTTGGAACGTAAATGTGAAGGTTTGGTCAACATTTCACGAAGCACGAAGGGCCGCGCCTTGTACTGCGAGCGGGTAAGGGTTGCCACTTTCCGTTTAATCTCGAGTTTTAAGAAGATTTTTATAATCAGTCGCGTTGCAAAATGTGATTTCGCCTTGCATACTTTTTACACAGATACTTTTCTGTAAGTATGCTGTGTTTTGTGCCTTTTGTTAGCGGTCGAGAAAAGAAAGCAAGTATTTTGAGTTATGCTTTGGATCATTTTCAGATCACAGAATTAATGAGTTTGATAAATTATAATTTTAACAAGTAAGCCTTAAAAGTTTATAATTTAATTTATTCCTGCCTCAACCCTTAAAAGATAAAGGTGTCATATTATCGAGTATTTGGCTTGTAGTTTATCGATACTGTTAAATATTGGACGGAGACGTGCGTTGTTTAGTTAGGATTTCTCATAAACGCCTGTCCACGCTTCGACTCGTTCGAATTCTGTTTAAAGGATAATATCGTAAACAAACTTTTTACTCAATCCAATATGTTTAAGATTGATTTATATGCACACTCGATAAAATTCTTGATAATGAAGTTTATCAAGACTTTTATCGTTACACTTTCTGACAATCAATATTTATTTAAATTTTTTGAACAATGTCGACGGACTTAACGCCAAGGCATTCTCTATCAGTCTACCTTTATATTGAAACAATGCTATTATATCTTCCATTACAAAGAAAATACAATAACACAACAATCCAAAATATTCTATCTAGACACACGGCAGTGTGTCCGCCAAGTTCGAGCAAAAAAAGCGACACACCGGCCGTGGGTTATATTACACGAACCATTTCAGGCCAAATTCGACCCCCCTGTAACTCAAAATCTATTTTATTTACGCATATCAAATTTCTAGTATCTGTTGAGACCCCCTCACTTATCTAAAATACAAAATTTCATTAATATACCTATTGTAGGTCTTGAGATATTGACGTCAGAAAATCGCTATTTTTACTATACACTCACTGACTGACTGACTGACTCACTCATCAAAAACCTAGACCACTTCCAATGGTCGTATTGACTTGAAATTTGGCATGGAGGTAGGTCTTTATGTCAAGGTAAAGGGAAAAATCTGAAAATGGCCAAGTGTGAGTCGGTTTCATAATAATGAAGGTGTTTTATACCCCGAAGGAACTAAAACGAACTAAAATTATCTATATTTATATAATATATCTTCGAATGGTCGTACCGATCTGAAATTCGTTACAAAGGTTTGTATTTAGTCAAAGTAAAGTAAAAGTCTGAAAACGGCCAAGTGTGAGTCACTTTCGGAAATAACGAATGTGTAACTTTGATCCACGAACATAATATATGATAACATGAACTGACTGACAGTTGTTAAATCTAGTCCATTTAGTTAATCTAGTTCATTTCTTTGTAAGAAACAATTAAAAAGTAACATCATTAAAAAGTAACTATTTTTAACTGAGGTATGTGTATGGAACTTGGTACTTATTCAGATCTCACTTCTTTTATAGGCGAAGCATTCCCATATTGTCGAACTTGGCAGTCTTTCACATTTTTGTTTTGGGTGGGATAGAAATGACCAAAATTATTGTCATTACTCACTTGATACATTCATAACCAAAATTAATTCACCCAATTACAATGGCAATTGCCTACCTTGACTTTCCTCCTTCACTTGTCACCAACATAGACTATTGTATGAATAGAATTCTACGAGAAAGTGACCAGCCCAGCTGTGAGAAAGTCATCTCGGATTTTTGATCGTGAATCACCCACTCAATAAAATGTTATGTAAATTACATGTTATGGCACTTGACCTGTGAAGAGTGAATCATTTTTAGATACTGCTAAATCTGCCTCATTAGCGGATATTATATGTCGCACGTGTGTGTATTATACTGTCGCAGAAAAACCGTCATGCCTTGACTACTTCAAATGCATATTAATCTATGTGTACCATCATTACAATGATGTTCACACTGTTCTTTAATTTTCTTTCTACTTCTTTCTTCCGTAACTGAAATATTTAATAGCGCTCGTCAAAATTATTTAATGAAAGTATAAGTCACATAAATTCTAGACCATTTACTATCTAGGCAAGATACTTATCTGTTTCAATTAAATGACTGTAGGTAAAACAAAAACTATAAAACCCCATCTTGCCATCTTTATACCCAGTTCAACACACTGCAGACTAAACAGTCGGCCAAAAGTTGACGACAAGAATATATTTTTTAAGAAAATCTTGATTCCAATCTAAGTTTTCATCGGTCTGATACCGGCTAAATACCTGATCTTTGTAATGTGCGTACTACCATTCATCTTCATACTGATTTATGAGCCCAAAAAAACTATCGGCTGACTAAAAGTTTGCAGGGTGCTCTTACTGTTCTCAAAAAACTAACTATTCGTCACAAAGTTCTGCTCTAATAAAGTATATTCCCGCCAGACGCATAGCTTTATAACAGTAATATTCACCGGCGCGTGCGACGGCCGCGTCATTTGCGTGTCGTGTACGCGAATGCGTTTGATTTTCAATTGCACTAGATATAATTATTGTATTTAACATTCTGATCATGATCTTAGTAATGCTTTTAAAATCGAGATTGGTTATTAATGGGTAGATTATGTGTTGTAGAACAAACTGTGTAATTATTGCGAATTTAAATGTGTTTTATGTGGTTACTCTTGTAAATTCTTTATGCAAGAGCTCACATAAAAATACTATATTGTTATAAAGCTGAAGACTTTGTTTGCTTATACGCGCACATCTCAGGGACTGCTGGAAAGATTTCAAAAAATATTTAACTGTTAGATAACGCATTTATCGAGGAAGAGGGTCTTTTGATCAGGATTCGCAGAGGAATTCCCAAACAGTGATTCGAGTTCGTTTTCAATTATTTTTAAAGACTTCTTCTGTTGATTTTGTACCTCAAAGTTAGCTATAAGGGAGTGTTCGACCAACATTGACACCTTACCTCATTTGCCTAAACCAACACCGACCCCGCAAGTAGTGACCCACTGCGCTCTCCCAAAACATAACATGAACCAATCAGAGCAGCCCAACATTACTAAGGTACTTAGTTTAACTATCCACACTTTCCTACGGCCAGTGTGTATTAGCCAAACGCTTTCTCGATACAAATTTAAGTAAACACAGGCAAATAACATGGTGTTACGATTTCTCCCTGTATTGAAATTGTTCGGTTATTTTGTACTGATTAACGTTTGTAAACTGGGTTTAAGGAAATGCTCAAGTAATGCTAAGACGTGATCGGAAGTATAGGAAATAGGTGGTAAAAGATTTTATTGTGGACTACCGTGTTCCGCGGTAAGTTAGCTTTCAGACTGTATTTTAGAATCTAGCCATTTGCCCGCGGTTTCACTCGTGTCCCGTGGGAAAAAATATAGCTTATATTACTCGCAATCTTTTCAATCGGTAAAGTCGTTTTTGAGTTTATCCATTACAAACAAAAAATACTTCCTCTTTATAATATAAGTATAGAAATAGTAAAAACGAGTAAGTACTTATGTCTTTGTGTTAATCCCTTGCATAGAAAATGAATATATTGTCCAATATCGTCGTATTTTTTGCAGACAGGCTAGACAGATAATGATGGTCTACTTATTCATTTTACGGTGAATGAATGAGTATTTCATTGTAATGCTGAAAGAAACAAAATAATTCGACTTTAATAAGAAACGTTAGGAAATAACAAGATAGTTTGTGTCAATACGGACAACGGCTAAGCAAATTAGAACTGTGGCAATAATATTGGACCAGTTCTGGCTCGCATTGCTTAACTAGGAACTAAAATGTTTGAAAGTGATTATTTATATATTTTGTGAATGAATTCACAAGTATTTTAAGTTAGTTCAGCACAGATAAGGCTCTAAAAAGCACTTATAATAATACACCTATTTAAATTACGTAATTAATACATATTAACAGGTATTTTACTCATATTTAAAGTTGATATAATCACCATCAATAAATCTATAAGTATACCCATATTAAATAAAGTTTAATTACCCAAATAAATAACAATAATATGACATTAATTGCAAGTAAACAGACCAGTAATTATGTAGCTAATATTTTATTTACATCCTCCATATAAAGTTGATCAGAAGCGACAATGTACGTAACCACCATATAATTATGGTGTTCTACCGGTGATTTTATTACGCTATTAAATAAGGCTGCTGTCATACTTACGGCATTTAATATTTCATTTGCAAATTAATTAACGTACGAGAAAATTGTCGTTCAAGAATGCATTCTTGTTTTAATAGATTGGGAAACTTTAGGATAATAAAATAGAGGCTTAACTTTATCATTATATCATCAGCCTTTTTATTTGCCCACTGTTGAGCACATGCCTTTTCTCATACAGAGAAAGAATGAGAGTTAATCACTACACGTGCTCAAGACGGATTGACAAATTCAGACTCGAAGCTCCAGGATTTTTCCTTCACCTTTGCGCAGTCATTGGTGTCCAAGATACAATACACAAAAAGTACATTAACTTAGAAAAGTGATTACAAACTTATTGGCATTAGCAGTAAATAAAATTAAGTGTCTACTAAAATCACACGACATACACGACGACTGATGCATGCGTGCCGTCTGTTGGGACTGGTCAGCTCCAGCCTGATGTGGCTCTTTCCTCAAAAGGCCATTCCAGACCGCGTACATGGTGACACTCACACATAATTATTTCATTTATAACATGTTTGGACTTTAAAGGAGACTATGACCCTTGAGTTTGTTTCGGCGTTTCTTCTCAGGGATCAGTCAGTTAGGAAATGCCGGCCTCAGCGTTCTTAAAATGACGTGTAAAAGTGATGTAATGTCCAACTTGCAAAATAAACAATTTCATTTCAATCAGATTTTCAAAACTGAAAGATGTTTAGCTATAACGCTGATCATAATATCTTTCTCACATAATACCTGCTCCCTGAAGCGTTTAGCGTTTACAAGTAATATCACAGCGAATAGGATGACCACGCAATTTCTACCTGTCAAGGAGAAACTCATATAACTTTCATAGACTAATGGAGTGAGCTTTATCGCTAAATATTACACGCTTTTCTCTCTAACATTGTTAGTAAAACTGATGTTAAAGTTAAACCGCAAAGTGTAGGCGACAATGTTTAGCTACCCAGTTTGTCTTGGTATATGGGAAATTGACAAGTCGGAAAGTTTTAACACAATGTAACTCGTTTTGGTTTGCGCTGTTACTTTAATCGCTATTTAAGGCAATAATTTTATTTACGAGTAATACGTTATTTCAGCTTCATCTGAAACTGAGAAAACTACGGAGCTAGGTATTAGGTTAAACTAATTGTTATTATTGCCTTCAAAATCTTGATACATTATAACATTAACATCACCATTACAACATCAACATTAACATCTACAGCACCTTTCCTAAAGTTATATAAAGAATCAAAAAGAAAATTTATTTACCAAGAAGTCAAGTTAAGTCTGCATAAGTTGGTGATGGTCCATTTGAAACTGTTTACAGAGAAAGCCGTGTGGTTTTTGCCGTGGAGAATAACCATGCAAACAGATCAACTATTATTTTGGTTATTTAAATACAATGTAGTCATTCGTTATGTTAGTTCGTTATGTTAGTTGTAGGTAGGTAATGGAAAACGAATTTTGAAAAATGTCTGATGAGAAAAGTGACATAATTTTGTTGACAAAGTCTCTGAAAGAAAATGAACGTTAACGGAGTAGTCTATACATAAACATAGATTACAATTTGAAAAGTCTACTCTTAGAAATAAGTTTCTTCTTCTTCACTATTCAAAAAGCAGAATCTAAAAACCTTTTCAAGCGAGGAACTGGCAAGGAACCCATGAGTGCACACGATTCAATACCAAACGCAAGGCTACGCCAATATTGATCTCCGTTTTATTTCATTTCGATGCATCCTTGACTTCAATTCATACCACAGTGATTAAATTTAACTTCTTACAAGTAAATTCCTTCTTTCACGTATCAGTAAAAAATAAATAAATATTGTGAACTTTTCAATTAGGAAATATGCTGGTCACGCATCCGGTGGGAACTAGGTAAGTACTCTGCGCACGCAAATACCTATCAATGAAAAAATAAATCAAATCGGTTCAGTAGTTCCTGACATTACCGCGGTCAAACAAACGAACAAACTCTTCAGCTTTATAATATTAGTCTAGATTAAATCTCATTCACGAGCAATGAGCATACATTGTATACTGAACACCATATAAAAAACTACCAGTTAACATTGTCTTACTGGGTCAAACCGTATGAATATGTTAATCATTAGAACCGAGGCTGATACTATGACCATGTTCGTTTACTATCAATCTAAAGGTGGCCGTCATTTACCACCAACTTATAGAGGACGAGAAAATCACGATTCGTTTTTGATAATAAACGATTTTGTATGACAAATTGCCTTATGCGAATGAGTGATTGATCACACCTCTAATTGAGACTGACATTTGTAGAATTAAATGTTACGTGATCTTTCATTAACCCAAGTATCACCTACAGTAGGTAAATTATAAACATTTAGTTCAACACGTAATCTAATTGCCATTAGAACCGCTATTTAAGACGATTACGAACACGTAACCGTAATCGTTATGATACAAGTTAAGCGTTCAAATGTCAAGAAATTAACAAGTTCACACGCTGCCTGTAAACATGACATTTCAATCTAGCAATAACTTCGATAGAACGAAGATTGCTTTTCAAGTTCACGACAAAAAACAAATGAAAAACCTTGCTTTACAAACAGCCGTACAAACAAAGTTTCACTTTCATAGTTTGAGCCACAAAACGTGATGATAGCAAAGTTCTTAACAAACAATGGACACGAAACAACAATATACTATTATAAAAATATCTGCCAACGTACTGGAGATCAATGAAATTACATTTCCCAAACAAAAACAACGCCGGCATTGAGCTAACAGCAAGCCTTGTAAGACCACTGTCACTATCTACGAAATAATAACACCAACTTAATGTTAACAACCGCTAAACTTACCTATCAACCTTATACGCCAGCCAATAAAAACTATAATCGACGGGCACGGCATTTTATAGCCGCAAAAGCAATTCGCACCACATACTCCCATTTGATAACACAGCAAACCACTTTCGAACTTAGTTAACTTTCTAAGTTCAATAAAAATACTATAACAGGTGCTTATAAGGTAAAGGTAAAATCCTCGGTTATTAATAACTGAGTTTCACTTAACAGTTTCCAATAAATAATTATTATTACTTGTAGTATTCGCCATGTGACTAATAGATTGTGAATCTGCGGACATATCGCGATGAAACGCGGGAGAGAGCCCATTTGAATTAAAATGAAAATGGCAATAATGCTGGCCTTGTAATTATGGTTTATTTCTACTGCATTGAGTGTTGACGTTTGCATCAACAGAGAAACTGCACTTGATGAGAAAACTGGCCTGAATGTGAGGCGTTTGCAAAACGCGTCGCTTTTACTGTGCCGAGAATTCCATCAGTCTCTCGCAGACAGGCAATATTGATATCAATTATTCTCTTTAGATCTGATATGTCCTTCACTAATAATAATCGTTAAACTGAAGACTGGGTATCTAACATTAAAAGTGCGATTGATCGGCCGGCATCGACTTATACTCATATTGAACGAATTTAGCAATTTAAGTCTTCAAGGAGCAGTGATATATCCTTGTCTCAATAACTTTAACATTAATGTACTGGTATATGAGTACTAACTAAGCACTTAGATATTACATACTTCACGGGTGATAAGCCACTTATTGCAACACTGTATAAGTAACCCCATCTTTGGCAGTAATCGCTCGAATCTGGGTTAAATCGGATTCTTAAACGGCATCATTGAATTTATATCATTGCAATTTAGTTGAGTCATTGCGTTCTTATACATACATTACACACATGTGAACCTCTATATAAGACATAGTCATATTATTAAGATTATAAGAGCATATCATTAGATTTTCTAATTAATTAATTTAATTTTAATCTAAGTATGTGTAATTTATGTATCCGAATGTTAAATCAAAAATTGCTACATAACACATACGATTTCAAGATAACGCCGAATATTTAATTTATTACGTTATTATATAGAAACTAATTCATAGCAATTATATTAATATTACAAATTAATTAATCAATCATACATATTTACTATTTTCTCAGTAGTTTCTCTCGTATCGCGTGTTTGTTGCTGGTTCTTGTAGACTCTAAACTTTTTATTGATAGAAGAAGCTAATTGTAGTAAACTTTTTTGTAACAGAAAAATTTACGTAAATAAGTAATTTGTTGGTTCCCTATTTCATTATATACTTTTCATTTGCAACGAAAATATAATTGTAAAGATTTTAAACCAATTTTATTTGGGATCGGCGCAGCATTCTTCTCCTTCCATACTCTTCTATCTGCCGTCATCTCACAAGTACCATTATTTCTAACCTTATCGAATTTTGCACAATATATCTACCGTTTCCTTGGTCGTCCTCTCAACATGACTTTCATTCCTCCTCAACACATGCTACGTCAGAGATTTTTAACTCAAGATATATGCAAAATTATATATGTACATCCACATTGTTTACCCGAAGTCAATGTTACATTTGAAAGTGAAACGCCTTACTTTCGCGGGAGTGTGCGGGTCGCTCCAGCAGGTATAGTCGTTGATAAATCATGTTCTTGAAGGAGACTGACTTAACAAACTTGTTATAGTTACTATCTCTTTATCAAGTCAACATATAACAGACTTATTTATGAAAATTCTAATAAATATAGCTTGTTGAGATTTTATAAGAGAGTGCTTTCCAATACACCTATGTATACATTAAGTCATCTTCGAATCCCATTAAAATTTCACGTCAAGTCACAGATTTGATCCCTATAAGAGCTACTTAGTATTAGATGCACATGCACTATAAACACAGACACCACTCTGCCTAATCCTTTGACATAAACAGTCACATCACTACTTAACTTAAACGTCTGGATCACTTCATAAGCTACTAAGCACCGGTTTGCAGAAATACAGATACCAACACTAGATATAAAAGCTCTGCTAAAGATGGCAGGTAACTTAACTTCAAGGTACTCGCACACTGCTAATGTTTGTTTGGGATCTTAAATCAGTTTCACTCACAGGGCACACTACCCGGTATCAGACTGACAGAAAAATGACTGGTTGGTACTCTTATAGTCATCTAATCTGGAAAACGGAATGCTATACTCATCATAGTCACCTGAGTTCGAATCATGCGCATATTTTTCTTTATGACAAAACTGCTTATCTTATACAAAGCTCAAAGATTACAAATACTACAATCATCGTTTATCATATTAAAAAGCATCAATACAAATTATCTAACATGTTTGCATTCTTCTTTATCAACAACAAAAGAAAGTGTGTTGAAAACAATTGAAACAACTAAAAAATATAATGTGTTATTGTTTTGTTAATGTATAATCTCGGGCGTTACAGGTTGATCTGTCATCAGTATCACAAAATGCGTCACCTAAAAAATAGCGACGCATGTATTAATAGGTAATTGTCTGATTCAGTCATTGTCTCAAACGTAATAAACTCCTGAGGATAACTTTCATTTTAAATTAAGATCCGGAAAGCAATAATAAAGCTAGGAATAAGACTAAGACTAGTCTCAAACCAGAAGCTCAAGCACCCATTTCAATAGCGCCATAATTTAAAACAGCAAAACATTTCCGAAGGTTTCCAATAGAATTCAATACAATTTAATATTCGGAATAACCGCTATCTTAACGGTGGTCAGGTCATAATCCATATCCATTGTCATAGTGATATTCAAACAATGCGCCGCAAGTAGGTAGGCAGAGCTCCTCACATGCTGGGCTCATTGTCCGGCTTGTGCAATGCGCAGGCGCAGGAAATGGAGCGCGACGCAGAAGCTGCAGCGTCGCGCTCCGATACACACTCACACATGCTCAGCCGGTCGTGTAAATACGGGAGATATGTGCACACTTGGACAGTCTACATCACACTTCATAAATACTGTTTTTTTGAGATTTGGACGCATTTATTGAAAGTGGTGTATGTAAAGGAAGACACACATGCGTAATTAATTGTTGATAGGTGTTCTGTTCTACTAGGTTTACATTTTATGGAACAGTGTTCTTATTTAGAAGTTTTCAGAACCACTCTATTTCACATAAAAATATTATAACTATGTTTAGCTTCCTGTCATGTATTACATGATGACATCCAATATTTCGATAACCAAGTAAATTGTTTTCGTTTCCGTCAAATCATTGGCAAATCTTTCCAACAGACACCAATTGACAGCTAGACTACTCAACATTCTTGGAAAAACTGCGATCACTCAAAATATGTGAGCACTTTCGTGGGAACTCCTGCGCAGGTATGTGGCAGATGAGATCTGTGACGCGGTGCACGCATCGCGCGTAATCATTCTAGCGACTGTTAGGCTGTTGCACTAGTATTCAATTACAATTTGGTAAATAAGGACTTAACGAACTAAAAATCAGCGCCAAATTAACCTACTTATCTTCAATATTTTCTGTAAAAAGAAACACTCTTCATTATTCCAATACCAAATTAACTTTGCTATGGTCAATATCCTCAACTGTGGAATATGATAAAGCTGGGATAAGTCTTCATTTTAGACTCTGGGTTTACACCTAGTAGTAGCTTGATCATTTAATAGTTTACACCTGTAGAAATCTGTATGGTTTCCACCATATGTATAAATACTATGAGAATTTCATGCTTAACATAGTGTTGGTTCTTCAATATGCCAGTTAGATTGTTATCGATATCGAGAAAGATAACGGAAGACGTGTGCTACCAATAGAGCTTGACGTTTGGTAATTCGACCACATCTTTCAGGAAAAAATCTCCAAGTATTAACGATACGGGTATCGTATTTGTTGACCGGGTTTAAGAGTTTACTGTTTTCAATTGTTCATATGGGACGCCCCCTCCATATCAACAGAATTTTCAGACCGAAAATATATGGAGGTTAGAAATTAAGATTTCGCTGAAGGTCAGAATTCTGGGTAGAATGGTGTCAGACTCTTGCTGACTGAAACCCACCCATGTGTCATTTGAATCGGTGTCCCAGAGCCGCGGTAACCCTTTCGAAAATTCCCGCAGACCTGGCAGTCATGAATTTAATACTTCTAGCCTTCGAATTAACCTACGAATTAACTTCGAATTAACCTTTCTTATCTTTTTCCAAGTAAACTCTATCCGCTGAATTACAACTTCAAAGCCTTCTAAATCTCGGATTAAACAAACTATAAACTACATGCTTACTGTGTGAAGCCGACAGTTAAAAATGGTCACGTTTCTAAAACCACAAATCGGTAAAAAATGAGGTCAATGAGTGTGAAGCGAAGTTAACGCGAATACTTACTTACGAGTGAGGTTTAACTAAGAATTAAGAGAATACCATTACTGATTTGCTGAAAATTAACTTTTTTAAATGTCCTGGGAACGTGCTCGAACCCTTTTGATACTAGTGAAAGGACTCTAAGGTTCTGAATATTCCACGCACACGAACAAAAACCAACCCTTAGCCTTCCTCGATAAATGAGCTGTCTATAAACATATATGTACAAGTGTGTATATGTTTTTTTTTAATTCTTTTTTTGTCGCTTTCGTGTGCGCTTTAAATTATTAAATGTTGCTCAACTGTCAGGAGCCAGCTGAAAATCAGTGCTGTGCTTGCATGCACAGCGTATACTGAGCTGAATCTCCTGCTACATATCATTTTCTCCTTCTGTTTGTTGTCCTATATATAAATCTATACATATAATAAATCTGTAGAAAAGTAATTTTTGTACATTGGAGAAATTGACAAAAAAAATAGCCAGCATGTTAAAGGATAACTAACAAAACCCATTTCCATCATTTTTGTCATTTTTGTCTGTTTGTCTGTTTATCTGTTTGTTCGTTCGGGATTCACGTAAAATCTACGAATTCAATGCAGACAATGCTTATATACAAAAATTCTACGTAACTTGGGGTATTACTTAGTTTTTGTTTCATCGAAATCGATTCACTCTATCAAAAGATATGATTCATTTTGTGAATTCAAGATTTAAAATATTACGACACGCAATCTGTTTGTCAAAACTGTACATTTGAATGTTGTACTTATATTAGTTGATCGGCCTATTATTAACCTTTACACAGAAAATCACACCCTCATAAGTAACTTTGGAAGAAAAAAAAATATGAAAATTTTGTTTAGCCAAGGTTAAAGTAATCAAGCTCCATCTGTGGTAATCTGTGGTAAATAAAATACATCAAATTTGTCAAAGGAGCGAGGTGGTAAATGACAATAAATTACAATACATTCTTTATAGAGGATTATTATTTCAACAGATGGAGTTGTGTATTTTCCGTAATTCACCATATTTTAACAAGTAGTGTAATTTTTCGATAGACATTTCAATAGTGTTTGTCAGTTTGCCGTGCCACATCAAAATCCAATTATAATTATTACCTTGATGAAAGGAAAATTAATAGTTCTCAGCCAAATTTAAAACGGCGCCATCTAAATTATTTTTTGAACATTATGCCAAAAATGATGACTTTAGTGGAACAATTAATTATCATTTAAAGTTACAGATGGAGTTCATATCAGGATTTTGTCATAAATATAGTTTAGCTTATCTTCCACTAATGTGGTGGCCTTAAAACAAATTACTTTGAGTGAGTAGTATTAAGTAGACCTTAATTATTTTTTCTGATGCTAAATATGTAAACTTAATCCTAGAAGAAAGGAATATCTGTCTCTCGCAAGCATGAGGTAGGTAGGTAATGTAGGATTCTGTAGCTTTAAAAACAAGCCCAGATACAAAGTGCAAATAAGAATTGGAAGCTTTCTCGATTTTATACTATACACACATAAAATGCTTTATGCGTCTGAAAACGTTCAAATTGCGCGTCGCATACCAGAGACATGCTTACTTTCAACTTCTGATCGCAAATACACTGGTCACGATTACGAACAGTCTCAGTAAGACCCGAGCCAAGTCTAAAAAAAACACATTTTATATAAAAATACGTTTGATGTCGTTCAATCACAAAGACAGAATTATTGTTCTCTGTTGCAAATCCTATCCACCTATATCCTATCCTAATCCAGCATGCATTGCAGGTGTGCATTGCACAAAAACCAATGGTATCCTATTCGAGAAGTCAAAAGAGTCGACCTGCCAACGTCAGCTTCTGCGCTAAGCAAGTCTTCTTAATAGTACCATCAGAATTACATTCATCGTTGAATGAGGTGAATAAATTTTCAGAAACCACAATAACAGTAGGAGCAAAAGCATATGATCGCTTCATAGAGCTCTGATTGGCCCCAGGTGACCAAGTCAGGTCTGATTTGTTCGTTCATCAGATCTTTGAAAGTGTTTACTTACTGTCGTCCTGTGTGACACAAAATATGGTATATAAACGTCCTCCGCAAGAGCGAAATTTTTCCCGGTGTGCGGTAGTGACGCACAGTATACAACACTTATGTTTCTTTCGATTTGCTGGCTCCACCAACAAATGACAAATTGCAAGCGTACATTTTGAAAATCTTGGCAAAACTGCAGGTTTCAAGTACGAACACATGAAGTGGACTCTCACAGATACGTACATTTTGCCTATTCGTGAACTAATGCAAACATTTCGGAGGAGTGCCGGCTTAGGCCTCCCCCACATTAGGCGTGCGCGATCCTCGGGCGAGTGAGTAGCGCGGGCGCCGCGCGTGCGTCGCGAGCGCGGTGCGTGAGCGTCGCGTTTTGCTGCCCTGCGGCATTTGCAGCGCGCTCGCGGCGCGCGCGCCGCTTTCCTTGACGTTTCTAAGGCTTTAAGCGGGTGGCGGAGATAGTGGGCGAAGGGGTAAGAACGCAACTCGAGCGCCGCGTGCTCGCCGAGAGCGCGCGAGCGCGACCGCAGGGCAGCAAAACGCGACGTTCATGCAGCGTGCTCGCGACGCCCGCGCTACTCACACGCCCGAGGATCGCGCACGCCTAATGTGGGGTCAACCTTACCATAGTGAGTAAGTGCACAGAAAATCCCCGTCATACAAGTGTTTCTCCCCAGTAGTGAAACTATCCTACCCTATGCGCCTGCTGATGATGATGACTCATTTTATCATCCATCCAGCTATTCCCCAACTATGTTGGTGTTGGCTTCCAGTCACCGAATCTGTTTGAGTACCAATATTTTGCTTGGAGCGACTACCTATCTACCTATCTTCAATCCAGTCAACTACACAAGCCGATATCCATGGTAAGACTGACAGACTTTCTGGCTTCTGATTAGTCTCAGCAGCTGCAGAAAATGTACAAATGACAGCTTTGTCAGACTTAAAGCATATAGACATAGATTATAACTGTTTCCTGTGAAAATTACTTTCGCACCATACGTAATAATTTTCCAAATTGGCTGACTAGATCCAGAGATATTCACAACGTCACAAACTTTACTTCTTTTGTTTAGATAAATGGTCACATCCACAACACAACCTTGATCAATGAATCTCTGCGACTGCTAAGTGCTAATCCTAATTATACTGACACGTGAAAGAATGCACCTACGGGATAAGTAGTATTTTGACTATTCTATATTGCCCACGCAGACGAAGTTGCGGGCAACAGCTAGTGTATAAATAAATGGTTTAAACACTGAAAGAATTATGCAAATCGGTCCAGTAGTTCATGATATTAGCTTCAAGCACACAAACAAACTCTTTAGTTCGTAACATTATTACACCTTACCAATTCAATAACTTCGTGCTTTAAACTATCTCAGCATCGCAAAGAGATTTTCTAATGCTGATAGGTATTGTTTCGATACACAAACAATGTAAGTAAGTATGTATGTATGTGTATATGTTACGAATCGCGAAGAAAACAAGGCGATTTATTAAAAAGTATCGCGTGTTCACCTTGAAGTGTGGCCGATAGAATATAGTAATACAAACGGAAGAACGCAAATATAGTGTTATTGTTTAGTTTGAATAATTTTATTGTTAGCTTATTAGCTGTGTGAAACTGATTACGGTTCCATTTTATTGTAATGTCTAATAACTACTTGTATATTTATCATTATTTATCTACCTATGTACAATTGTTACTGATGTCATAAAAGCTGAGTATTTTTTACGATGATAATTTAGTATGAACGATCTAATCCCTAGAACAACTTGCCCGATTCTAGAAATTCTTTTGAATGCTAAATGGGCTACTGCTACTTAGCATCTAATGATTTGTTCGTAAATGCTAGTGATCATTACAACTTTATGAAGTCATCAATTCGGAATTCACATCGGCAAAGTTTTGGCAAGCCATGGGTGTGTTGTGTACCATGGCTGACGATCATAATTTTTTATTAACACCTTACTTTTTAGAGATCATTTGTCACAAACACCTGTCGAAACAAACAAAATCACAGACACAAACAAACACTTCGTCCATCGACCCATTCCTTTAAGTACATTCAAGCATATTAGTAATGGTCAGTGAGTTCTCTGGCCATTAAAACGGCATCTGTGTCGACAGCAGCGGAAGCTATGCGCCTGCGCAGCGCTTCCCGCCATTACCGATCGCCACGCTCAATTGGACAGCGCCATCTATCGGCGACATTATGGAATTTAACATAGGAAATTCAAAATGAGAATTTTATCGGGTGAGGTGGTAATGGATATGAGTATTATATTTTTGATACAAAAATTTAAATAAAAACTTAAAGGCATCAAAAAGTATCCAATACGCTGGCAGCGTTACTAGTCTGGCGCATATTACTCAATAATTGTCCAAAAGTCTGTCCAAAATGATACCCAATTCTATTTCGGGTCACTAGGCTTACTTTTTATGGTATTTTTTTACAAGTGTCATACACAAATTATTTCTTAATGATTATTGCGTGTTTGATTGATTATTACGCTTAAAAAACATTCATCATCATCTCATCTACCACCCTGTATGAAGCGCTATTTTACTTTCGGCTTCACCACTATTTCTGCTGTATTTCGTTCCTCTACCTACACACGTAAAAGTCCTGAAAACTGAATTAGAATAGATAAAGGAATGTGTTAGTATTTTAAACCGTATGCCACGTGCCTTATAGCTAGCTATACGGTTTCCACCTTCCCAGGTGAAACCAAGCCATATTAATTTACATATCAAGACTACAAGACACAATAACTGATTTCCGCACACTCCACAAGACTCCGCTAAAATATTAAAATAATAACACATTGTCATGCATGACATTGAAATTTTGCGCGATAGCAAATATACATATTTGCAAGATAGTTTAAATTCAATTCACGGTACGTATGTACAAACATGTAAGTACTTATAGTCTAGTACGGAAGAGGCACTATGTTTTCTTAGCATACATTACTATACATAATATTAGATAACATTCCAATACCGGAAACTATCGTGTGTATAGAGAATTCCAATGTGGGTCCCATACTGCTAAAATATGTTGTGGGTACGTATTACATCATGATCATACTCGTACATAACAAATCAAAGATTTATTTAATCCAGATATGTGGAGACATGTTAATAAGCTTTCAGAGCACTTCAGTAACGTGTAAGAACCAAGGCTTTTCACACTGTACAAATCCATAAACGGCATTGAAAAAATCTTCTTTTCATTTACCTACAAGACTTCTTCTTTTGAAATCGATACACGAATCATTCAATCCGAAATAACTACATACCTAGACATCTTTTTATTTACTTTCATCATCACACGAGCTACAGTAGACTATCAAGAACAATCTTATCTGCTTACATATCTGCTGGCATATTTATGCATACAGCATATGCTGCATGCTAGGGCCAAGCTATTAACGTATGCATTTAGCTCAAATACCAGCAGTCATCGAAGTCAGTATGTCGTTGCAGCTGCAACAAAAAAACTCATGCGCAAGTCCAATGATGTGCTGTGGTCTGTATATCCATTGACATGGTTACGCTTTCCAATACAATCCGGCCAATATGTCTTAATGAGGGAAAACTTGCGATTATTTTGTCGTTTTTTTGTCGCGACTCGATTTTAATAGTGATGTGGGAAGCTAAATTAAATGGAGATCGGTTGGTGATTGATTTTGTTATTGTATTTTGGTTTTTATTGCATGTGTGTTAAGGTTTATTATCGAATGGCAGTTATAAATGTAAGTGAGTATATTTTCTCTGTTATAGTCTTTAGATATAATATGAAATTTCGCTGAATCGTGCTGAACAGCAGACGATCATAAAGCGAATGATATACAGATGGTTTTCAATATTTTTATTACTTAGTTTACTGGCTGTAACATAAATCATTAAGTTTTAAATGATGAATGTATTATTTCTAATGGATGAAATTATTGAAACACTTACAGTTTTGTGTAACTCCAGAGAAAGCACCTGAAAAAGAGGAAAAAACATATTAATAAAATTAAAGGAAGTAAAATAAATTAAATATAAAATATATTTATAAGACTTCAGCGACAAAAGACAACCTATATTTTTTCGAACCAAATTCAGAGCATTAGATTAAAAACTAGAGAGAATCTTATCCGCATGCCAGAATGCCCTCAGGACTTTAAAAAAAGTAAAAAATCAAGTTTCACATTAATCGCGACCATCAAGTTAACATGACACCTGTACCATTAAATCTACGATGACATGATACAAAAACGTGGTACAAATGGTACAAATGTCCCGCTCGGAAATGGGACGGCATTCCTAACCCTATTACCGCGGTGTGACACGGTGGCGCTACGGTGGACCACTGTAGCTAGACACCATTCTTGACACTTACGGTGGGTGAAGGGAAATGTCATCTATCTGTCAATGGTGGTGAAAAAAGTATTGAGTTTCTTTCTGATGCCTTTTCATATTTTTGAGGAAAAACCTTAATGAAAAAATATGATTACGGTCATTAAAAGGTAAGTCGGATAAATATTTATTCCGCTGCTCCCATAATTTTTGTACTGTCAAAAGTTATTAATTACAAAATTCATAAACAATAATTTTCTGTCTAACTTACAGCAATATTTACTTAATTTAAACAGATAAAAAAATATTTATAATTTTTCAGCTTCCAAAACAGTTGTGTAAAATTCCATAGTTTCCCTTTAGGTCAGGATACACTGGTCAATGCATCAGTTTTTGTGTTAGTATATTATGGCAGGGCCTTTGTGTGCGCCGGCGCACATTAGCGACATGATCATCTAGTGACAGGTTTGTTTGAACTGCCGGGATGCACAACCTTTGGTTGAAGTGGTCATGAGCAATTAGAAAAAGTTTTTTTTTTTTCAAAATCAAAACAATAAAACACATCAACAAAAAGATAAAATGTTTATGTGATAATACACGGGTAAGTAGATGAATACACTAAATATTTAGTAGATTATTTCTCACAACAAACAAACCAACATTCGTACGGAACAGGATAAAATAACACGGTATTTAAAAGTATATAAGTAGGTACATGAATTAATAAGTATTTCTAACGAGAACATTAAGTATATTATTTATTTCCATTAAATAAAATGGACAGCCTTAAAATGTTGTCAATCCCTGCATCAAAGGCTATCATTGTGTAATCTATACAGGTTTGGTACCTCGAGATTAACACCACTGATCCAGATTACAGTCATAATTCAGATGACCGCCATTACCACGGCTTAGAACAGAAATTATTACACATTACTTCAATAAGCTTGTTCTGTGTAAATGTGCTTACAATGTAAAGCAGTAAATACTTGGAGAACAATCATGAAGTAATTTTCTATATGAAATTACTGAATGTTGCTGATTTAGATAATAGGTCCTGTTTAATTTTATTACGAGATAATGTTATATACATACCCCTTTATAGTAAAATTAGTAATTGATTGAAATAGTTTCGATATTATCGCGATATTGTCATAGTATTCTCAAACAAAGCTACCTACATAACGAGCCTAAATCCCAATAATATGAGCACTTTTCAAATGACTCTGTGGTAAACAATTTACCATTAAATACAAACATTCGTAAAGAAACAATAACATCGACAGCTGACAGCTTCGCTTCGCTTCACAAACCCACAAACAAAAACCTACATTGTCTTAGAAACCTCTTACTTCCGCTTCCCTACAACTCTGCCCTTTACCAAGGTACCAACTTACCCGATTGCATAAAGAGGCACGCGTCAAATCTATTGTCAAGTACCAGTGCCAAAGTTCACAGAAACACAATATTTTTCACATACACAGATGTACCACCGGTCAGCATGCTTTCACTGAGACTAAAGCCCCCCATTCACTGCGCGACAACGTGCGAGTTGCGACTTACGTAACAATAGTCGCGACTCATGTCGTTGAAATTGACACCGCAAATGAATAGTCAATTTGTGTTTTCACGATATTTAGAAATGTCAGGTGGTTAGGCATTACGAATTAAATTATTGAAATGGTATTTATAGAAATTTTATTTTATTATCTTTTAATTACTGGAGAGTATGTTGTTTTTTGTATAATTTAAATGCATCTAAGATTTCAAGCATTTATTAACTAAAATTATTTGATATTAATTGCCGAAGAAAATCTACAAATGTAAGCACTAGTAATTAATACGGCTATTAAAAACCCGTATGATTTTTACCAGCTACGTAAACGCATCGTATAAGTGCATACTTTCTTATTGCTATTTATAGAGACTTTAAGTAAATCTATAAAAAGTTTATCCTAACGCATGTTATTCGACTCCACGTAAATATAAAACTTTATGCGACTTAAACGCTCATTGAATGGGAGTTTAACATCGTAAGTACATTTAGAATACACACTGTAGACTCAATAGTCGGTTGATATCAGTTGATTGGCGGTTTTTTTTAAAGAATATCTGATTTCAATCAAAGTTTTCAGTCGGTTTGATACCGGCTAAATATCTGATCGTTGTTACGTTTGTACTGCCATCTATTTTCAAACCGTTTTATGAGCCCAAACAACTATCGACCGACTAAAAGTTTGTAGTGTGCTCGTACACTTAGATAGAGGGGTCAGATCTAATCGATAAGTTAAAGTTATCTAAGTTACGTAACGGCGTATACTTTGTAAAGCAATTAGTTTCATTGGGAGAAAGTTGTAATTTATTGTAGAAATTATTAATCTTTAGTTGATACGTGGGTGTGGCGTGAGTGTGTTCGCACACTTTATGTTAGTAGGAAGCGATAGCTGGTTCAATTATACAGATGTACCTGCTTATTTAATGAAATAGAGCTGAACTGCCCAAATAAAATTCATAAAGATACCTGTGTGTGTGAGACCGTAGAACTGCGGTTAAAAAAAACTTTCAATGACAAAAGAAGAATGAGAAAAGAAGGTTTTGGGCATTCATTGAATTTCTGGTGACAGACGAACAGCGAAGTATTAGTAAAAGGGTTCTATTTCACCCTTTGGGAACGATACCCTGAAATAAGAATATCAAGCAGCAAATGTACTGGAGGGAAATGTCAGAGCAAAACAATTTTAAAAAATGTTTAAAAAGAATCAATTGCTAAGTGACCTATATTTTAAAGTAGTGTATCCTACAAAATCAAATACAATCAATCTATAACCATTCATAAAACCTAGGTAGGGAATGTAGGGATCGTAAATCGAACTCGTAAACAGTACGACCATTATTGTTCCGTCATTTTAACTGCCCTAATTAAAACTATATTCACAGTTCTGATCAAGGGAGGTCCACATAAAAGGATTATGGTGACATCAAGGGGAACATTATTGCTAATATATATTTCTGGTTCCCACAATCACAATCTTAGAGCAAGTAACAAAACGGAACCGCCTTAAGCACAAATCTGTATGCGAAGTTTGCAAAGCACGGGGGGGACGAAGCAAACAACAGTGATAGCTCACTCATACACTTTCAATCACAACGTTATGCACGCACAAGGTAGAAGTTGTCAAACACAAGTATAAACACACACTCACACATCTACATGTTTACGAACATAATGTACAAGTATGAATCTCGCTCTCGCATCTTTAGCAGAGTACAAGGCACGACAATACCGTCTCCGGTTGGTTTCATTCTCTAAGCTAGAAAGCCATCCACAACGATATGTAGAGAGATCTAAATCATTCATTTAAGAGTAATATTCTCTCTGTTTGCAGTCTGCAGAAAATCAAGATTTCTAATACATTTGTACTGAGATGACGGCCGAAGACAAAAGATATAGTAATGTGTAGTTGACAGACTTTTACTGTATTAAATGTAGGTAATGCTGTGGAAAAGCTGTCATTAACGTTCGTATGTAGGTGGCCAGTAATATAGGTAGCTAGCACACTTTATGTATTAATTCTACTTTTATAGGTAACAATGGTATTGTTTCAATAATAAACTTTATGTTTAGACAAAACAGCCCTAGAATGGGACCAGGAGTTAAAGTAAGTTCTAAGTTTAAAATCAATTACTCGCACAAATAACGTAGTTTTCTACTGCTTAAAAAATATCAAAATTGTTTCAGCAGATCCAGACATTCACAGATCCAAAACCTCTTTATAATAATTATTAATATAGATCATTCCTCTTAACTTGGTTCATAATCATTTTCCCAGGCTGTCTCCCACATCTTCGTTCAGATATTTCCGTCTAACAAAATATGTAAGCTATCATAAGCGTTAGACCCTGAGGAGTGCAGGACGATCATTAGATACGGCCGGTAACTGATAGCTCCGTATCGCCTCATCTGTTGAGGACGAACCTGTGTGGGCGCAGCGTGCGTGCCCAAAACTTATGGTTGCCAGTTACTGTTGGTATTAGATTTTAGTTAAGATGGCTTTTTGGAAGATTTGTTTGAATATTTGTAATGGATGAAAACTGATGGTGTAAAATCGTAATAGTTCCATGACTAACCAATCGACACCAATCGCAACAACCGAAGAAACGACAAACCGAAGAATAATAATCATTGCATGTCAACTTTAAATTATAAATTATAATAAAAACTTCGTAAGATATATCATGAAAGGTGTAAGGTATTTGCAATCAACTAGCGGGAAACCATTTAAATCTTTAACTTCGGTAATTATTTCTAATGCTGCCTTAGCTAGATCACCATCTGGCAACCCTGAAAACACATAGATATGTGTAATTGGCGACCGTGTCCTTCCGATATTTATGCGATATGCGGAGATAAGCGGGAAACGTGGCCCCAGCGGCAGCGGGGATTACTTGCGTATCTAATGGCCACACGGGGCCACGCAGGCAGCGGCGAGGAGGCGGCTGATAACCCCGCCTAGTGGCACATAAACTTATGTAATTATTGAAGCGATTCAGGAACTGTGGCATTCTTTGGCACTGACTCATGGCGTATCTAGACACGGATTATATTTAGTGTCTTTGAAGTTCAAAAGCTATCAATATTTATGATAATTCGTAAGTACATATTTACAAGAAAGTACGTACTATCCTCCTTGCAATACCTCGTTTGTTTTAGCGAAACTTTCAAACAAACATTGCGTAACATTTCACATAGGCTCAATGGAGAGCCGAAACGTCGAAATATAAAAGTAGACAAAAACAATCGGTAATTAAAACGTAGTAACATGACGTAACAATCATATAATTGTGTATATAATTACATATTACGAGCAGATCTCCCATAGGTCATTATATTCGTATTACTGCGGAGGCCGTAACCTTAGCGTAAGTTATTCGTAGTGGCCGTGTGTAAAGTATGTAGAAGAATGCAAACAATACTGTGTGTAATTAGACGTCTTAATATATTTCACAGGGCTCTGGTCCTTGGAAACAGGGTTGCCAGACGAAAATAATTAAGGTGTTTCTAGTCTCGACTTGAAATTACTACTTGTCTTGTTTTTTACGCAATAAGTAGGACATACTGTCAGGTATAACACTTGCCAGCGTTTTTTTTAAATTACTGAAGTACCTATGTATATTTATGAAATCGCTTCAGGGTAGATTTTCCCTTAGCATGATTACAGCTGAAGAGAAAAAATATGAGCCATTATCATAATATTTACTCATAAACTGCTGCAATACATTATGGTATTTGCCCATAATATTTCACCTATAACATGTAGATAACCCATAGCTTCAGGGCACACCTTAACAATCTCAGTACATAAAGCAAGTGAGCAAGTCTTTGACCTCTCATCTCCAACTTGAGCCAATTTCGTGAATGTTGAAACAAAAAATGATGATGACTCATAAGATCGTGAATCAGTATGCCTATGATTAGCAACTGAGCTTCTGTAACAAACCTCTAATTTAACTGAAATGTATACTTACTTGCTTTCCGTTTGCAAAAAGTCAATTTGGAAAGCCTGTTCCTTGTTCCGATTGCTACCAATTACAATTAAACGAATTAAAGTTTGATTGGAGCGATTATAGCCGTGTTATCTTTCTCCAATGTAGATAGTAAGATGTGCTCTAGAAGTATATGTATACATTCGCATTACCACCAGATTTTTTTACTTTGCCCTTCTTCCGATATCGACAAACATAATAAAATAGAATTACTGAAAACATTTCGAGTATATCTGAAGTAACTATTAAGGTTATCTGTAGTATATCTTTCTTTCACAAGGCATGATTTTTTTACCCCGATAAAATGTATTTGTAGGTCGTAGTTGGTCGTCTCATCATCATCATTATCACCATCCTTCTTCCCAAATCCTTGGCGTAGCGTATCTTTTTTCATACTCCTCTATCTAACGACGAGTCAACGAAAAAAGCTCATGTAACATGGCAATAATGACCTGCCTGCTATCAGTCCACCAGCCCTACAATCATCTGGATCCTGCAGTTTGGCAGTTTGGCAGTTGCAACACAATTGCTAATGGCAGCAATTGTTGCCGCCAAGGTGACTCCCCGCCATTTCTCGACTGCCGTGGGAGAATTCGGCGGGGTAAGTGGCTTGAGGGAGAGGAGACAGCGATTTTACATGGGGTTTCATAATATGGTATAAAATTAACACTTATATTACTACTGCTCCTTTTTGCCAAGTTACCTAATTGTTGTTTTTATTAAATCCTTGGTTCTTCTGAACCGTATTTTGTTTCTGATCTGAATATCTCAAAAATATTTGGTAGCCAACTGTGACACATCATCATCAAGCATCTAAATGTACGAAATTGTTCTTCTTTGTCCCCTTTTCTTATTGAACTACTTAACTTATGCACATGCCATAGGAACATAGTTTTAAAATAAACACATCTTAGTTTTTCTGTTAAATGCATGTGAATGCCTACAGTTTATGTCATGCAAGAAAATATATATCTTAAAAAATCCTTCGGCAACTTTTCTTAAACCCAACCGCCTACTACTTACAGCGGCTGCACCTTACGCAAATGCGCGGGCGCACCGCACACGCCGGTCAGTACCGCACGGCAACAATTACACCGCACCAATACCGCACGCCTGATTTATTGCCGAACCTAACAGATTTACTCAATATTCATTCATTTGTGCCTAGATATTATTTACGTACTACGATCAGTTGTTTATGGGTTTAATCTGTGGAAATGGTATGGGCAACGGCGGTCTATGGTGCCTGGTAAAGTACAGAACTAAAATGATTATTCTTGAAGTTAGTGATGAAGAAATGTCGACTTAAAGAACGTAACAAAATGATTCATACGTTTATTTAATCGCTACGAAATATTTGTAATACAAAGGGCATAATTTTCTCCATTCACCAAAAACTGACGCATACGTAATAATACAAATACACAAAGAAAGTGACATTACGTGAGAATTTCACCAAACAAGTAATAACAACAATCGATTGGACACGGTATAATAGACATATGTACATACAATATACATAGTTATACAACATTTACCTATGACTTGTATTTACAGAGCTATTGAAATTTCACTACACACAGTTATTTACTTACGGTACGCCAACATTACGCAAGACACATAATACTGAGGTATTAATTAAATTAGAATACGCGCGACAATTAGAGAAAGACTGTATTTTCTATTTATTGAAGGCTTGGGAACTTGAGGAACAGTCGAAGTTCGTTTACGTAAAATATATTCCAAAATTTTGCTTAGAAGAGATGGGAATATCCGTAGTTTATCGATGTCGAGAAAAAGAGCATCTGCTAGCAACTCGAATTATTTGTCGTTGAAAAGAATCACTCTAGAATGTATGTAAAGTGTCGTCATAAATTATATCAGGTCAAAAAGATGATTTATTCGTTTTTGATTTATGTATTAAATTAAAAGTAGGAGAATGAGCACGCATTAAGCACCGTGCCACATTTGCATCGTGCACCCAAGCTTGCGTGCAGCCCAGGTTCCCAGCTACCTCAATCCCATGCACTTTTTGATCCAAGCACTAAACTTCAAGAGTGAGTAGCGTCGCATGCGCCGTGCCGTGAGATCTTCTATTCTTAAACAACCGTTAATTGGCTCACCCTTACGTCACTGTGTCGTCAGTAGAAAGCTGCCTAGGGTGCATTGTTACGCATAATCAGTACTCAGTGAGAAAAAAAAAACATATGTGACTATTACTTCATAATCTAACGTGAACGAAGAGTTTTTGTTAGAAAAGTCGCACGATTTGCATGCGACATCAACGGTTGAGGATGTAATTATTTCTACAATAAAACGATAAATATAGGGGATAAGGTTTTGTTTTGAACCGTAGAAATTATAATGTAGCGTGGATAAATTGATAGTTTTTCTAATGCGTTGAAAAAGGTTGTTCCATTGATTAGATTTGTTCGGATTTTCGTCCGGAGAGTGTAAGCGTGCAGATATTTACTTTAGAAATCTGCGTCGGCTAACCATAAGCGATCCGTGCCTCTCTCGACAGGCTAATTTGGCGAAATGCACGCGACTTGCACTTACATTTTAATAGGACTTAAATGGTTAATGAGAAAAAACGAAACGATACAAAGTAATTACATTAAATACCAGATGAACAGTAGACCTTGGACAGTGGGATATATATCTAAGTTTAAGAAGTTATACTAGTACTATCACTATTCCGATTTCCGCAACCAAAAACGCATAAAGCCATCAAGGCTATGACGCCAGAGAAATTACAAGCACATAAAACGAGACCTAGATATGCTCCAGCAATAATCTACGCCATTAACCAAGCATATCTCACCAACGGTAGACAATTGCTCTATTTAAACATTAAACACATCACGATATCTAAACTTAATGTATTTCTCACGAATCTCTTACAAAACCTAGGCTTATAAATGGTGCATATAAGGCGGTGCTGGAGCGTGGTTACGTCATGCTCCGATGGCGCCGCGATCAGGCTCGTGTCAAATATGGCACTTCTAGATGACTGTGTCGCTGGTATAAGGTTATTAGTCTCCATATTACACAGCATAATGGTCGCCTATTACGAATTTATGGGTATCCTGCTTCATGAGAAATATTTTTTGAAATTGGTTTAAACACAAAAATTCTAATAATACATACTTAGGTTACTTTATTGAAACATATAATTATCTCGCTCCTGCACTAAATTGCGATGACCAAGTTTCGAACGTGCATATCGTCGTCATTTATTCTTCTTATTTAATAAGTATATCAAATGTTCTAAAACATATAGTTAGGTACCTACAATACATACACATAGCATGAAAATAAAACGCATATTTGATTTATCAGCATGCAGCACATTCCTCATTGAGTTGATGCAAGTACAACATAATGCTTAGCGCACAAACACACAAACGTCACGTTTGTGTCTTCAACCTACTGGTACAGTTTTCGTAATTACGTTGTGAAATCATTATTAATAGGTAAATATTATATCAGTAGTTATGACTTGTTTTATTTTTTAGTTACTGATGATAGGTACCAAAAATTGGAAATACTTAACGAACATATATTTGAAAATTGTCATGGATAACTGACCTTCGCAGACATAGAAGATTACCAAGTTCAAAAGCTAATACCTATTACTCTACAAAGATTTTAGATCTTACAAAATGCTTTAAGTACATAAAAGTGAATGTAAGTGAAATAAACTTTTCGCGTAAGGATAAGACAGCAAATTGCTAAAAGTGTATTAACGAATATTATTTTGGAGCTAAACATAATATTCTAGTCAAAATCAAACCTTAAAATAATTTTATTGGTTACATAGCTACAAAGCTATCAACTTACAACATACATATGTAAACAATGCGTCGTTGTAATCCATGTAACGTTGTTAATTTCCTTATTTACAATACACAGTTTACATAAAACATATGTATACTCTAATGTTACAATTTGTTTCCAAGGAAATGTGACAATCTTCGCTGTGGAATGCGGCTGTCATAAATATCGTGTTCTATTTTATTCGTGTTACATAAATATCGATATCGATATTCACTGTTTCACATGCCTAAAGCTTCGGGAAAAGTTTTATTTTAATTACCCAGAAATAGTAAAGAAAACTGTGGACTTCTCATTAAAGTAGCTATTATTTATTGTTAATTGATCACTATTAGTTATATTATAAGTGATGCCAATTATGTCATAAGGCTTTTTTATGCAATAAGTATTATCTAATGTAAAACCAATGAATAGGTCTATCTACCCATTCATTCATTGACGTGGCTTTCTATAGAGAAGAACGGGGAAGAAACGCTGTAGTTACTCTTTTAAACTAGAAATTATATTATTTACTTTCTAGGCTATAAAACACTGACCACAAATAGATGATATTAAATTGACTCGATAGTCTAGTTCCACTTGATGCTAATGATGATTCTACTCCAATGTGTAACCATCACGCTTATGATCCCTAACGGAGTAATCCAACTTAAGATTAACTCCAACCGAATCGAATCACAGAACATGAATGCTCGGTACTACTCGATTGTCGGATAATCGCCAGCGATTCGAACAATAACGGCATCGATCGTTCATTTCAACTGTGTCAGTTGGAGGCTGCGCTAGCGCCGACTACAAAATCCACGGAATATTTTATCAAAACCGCTTGAAAAATAATGTTAGTATTAATAAGCGAGAAGTAGAACTAAATAAGTTAGCAGCTATAACAATTTTGGCGAAATTAATCGATTAATTTTCCAACAAATAATTATTCGAATACGGAAGCCATCGATTGATTTAAACATAACATTTATTAAGACATGTTGGCTATAAGTTAAGTTCAAAGCGTTCCGAGCTACTTCTCTCGAAGGGAACAGTTAGTTGCGCGGTGACAGTATTACAGAGCAGTTAGTGCACTCGGCGCGCGCGCACAACGGTTACACGTGTTCGTGGTTCAAAATGAAATCGAATCTGTTTTATGAGTGTTTGTGGGTTTGACTGAGGAAAGTCACTCTGGATTGAAAATAGGAGCCCTTTGCACATCCACGACAATAAATACATACAGGAATATTGGAAACCTGTCAACTCAAATAGAGAAAATAATAGAAAGAGGCTTAATTTCATAGAGCAATACATGAGAGGACAAATCTACAAACTAATTACACAAAAGACATCGTCAAAGGATCATACACAAGATAAAACCGCCATCATTGATAACATTGTACAACAATATTAATGGCCTACCATCCCAAATTGTCGCAATCGTGTTCCCACACGGCTCCACTCACACAGAGACATCCATCACTCACACTATTGTAACATCTGTTTCGTAGATCGTATTGTGGTAGTCAAATGTTTTATACTGCTAATCTATTGGGCAGGATTGGGTTAGGCAATTTTACTAATATTATCTACCTGATAATTCTGACAAAAGAGTTCTGTAATTTTGGTAAATTCTTTTAATTGCCGCAGGAAGTCTCCTAGAAATAGTTTTTAATTATAACCACTAATATAGAAAAATACATATAGATAAAAAAAGGACTTTTTCTCCCAATTTTCAGAAGAAATTCTTAGAATTCTAAGTGCCTGTAGAGTGTACAATTCGCTAGTTTTTTTGAGAGCTTCCATTTTATAGAACTATCTATGCTATGCTTACATTATTTAAATAGAATTTCCATCCTAGGTAAACAGATAAAGTTTCGCTTGGCTTTCCACTGCAATTTATAATAAGTGAAGTTTATAATAACTTGTAATAACTTCGTTGATTGCTGATCTCAACTAAGATTAATTGGAGGCTCTCCATCAGATATTGTGGGAGTATGTCGTCATTTGAGAACATTTCTGCATTGTCCACAACTGCAGTGGCTGCAAGATGCAGATCTAGAATGGCAGGCGAGATATAAAACATACGCACAAATCTTTGACGGTGCCATTACTGGGCACTGTCATAAAACAACCCGTTTGGCATTTAATAAAGTCGTATCTTTAAATAACATCGTGCTCTTTGTGTCATTTGTAGGCTTAAGTTGTGATAAATAGAAGTTATGTACACATACAAAACCTAAAAGATTAGAATGTAGACATATTGTTGAATCTTGTACCACTCAGATTTAAAGAGCGTTTAATTAAAATCTCGGGACAAGGACGAAACACAGCTGGGAAAACTTCCATAGGACTAAGGTAGTTTTCGTAATGTTGACATAAAGATAAATGCACAATTCTATAAATATATGTAACACACATAATCTGTGAAGAGCCTTAGACAACACATAGTGTTCTCACGCGGTCATCCCTTCGTACTCTCCGTTTACATACGATCCATGTGCGCGGGCGCCACTTTTACCAAACAACTGATAGTTCTATTGTTGTGGTAGTGCTTTATAAGAAAACAACAATTATAATCGCAGTCTAAGAATAAAGTTTAATTATATGTATTGATTTTATTATTCTTATCCTATCGTTTTGTTTTGTTAAATAAAATAATGTCGTTTTATAATAATATGAACATAAAGTTTATTTATATGTATTGATTTAATTTATTAATCATTCTTACCCTATCGGTTTGTTTTGTTAAATAAAATAATTGTATTCCTGAGAGAAATATCCATAGATAGTTTTATAATTTATCAATATTCCTTTCATATTGAATAACATAAAATAATAATATGAACAATACTGTTCTTTGTTGTCAATTCTACAACGATTCAAGGGTCAGGCTCCAAGATAGGGCTATCAGAAACCTGTAACTACAGAACGATGAATCAGGCGCCGGTGATCAGACATAAAAGTTCAGCAAAACATTAACAATCCCTAATTACTAATAACGAATCAAATTATAACAATTATGTACAGTGGAATTGATTCCGCGTTTCTATGAAATTACATCAGTTTCCTATGAAACTAATTACTAAACATAGCCTTAACATTTGATGGTTAACTACGGAAGCCTTTACTGTTTTATTTGATTCAATTATAACACGGAAACTTTACTGATGTTTATGAGAAATTTAAACTTCCATCGTATAGGAAGGGTTATATGGATTTTTATTGTACAACGCTTGATTATGATACCAGGATTGAACAAGTTTAATTTTCGTCTAATTCATTTGTTCAGTACTTTTTGCATCAAAGGACTTTCAAAATATACTAATCGCGACTTCTACAAATATGACAAGAATCTTTATTACCTACCTTCTAGTTCTTTCTTGCTGTCCCACTGATCACCAAGCCATCGGGAGACCACTGATCACCATTCATCTTCATCGTGGAAGTCAACAAACAATAGTTATTTGTTATACAAGAGCGCAAAGTTGCTTTTTAACCGCGGGCTCAATTTTGATGACCGAGCAAGCGAAGGAAATTTCTAAACTCAAAAAAAGAAAATGGCACGCACGTCACACATGGCAAATTAAAAAGATGTAAGTAACTATTAAAATTTATTTATGCAAAAACTCAGTTTAAAAATGTAATGATGTTTAAAATCGACCTCAAAAAAATAATAATTTTATCCCACTTCATCGAGGAAATTTCTAAATGCAAAAAAACAAAATGGCGCGCCCATATAAGTATCAAATTAAAAAGAAGTACCTATTAAAGTTCATTTATTTGAAAACTCAGATTAAAATGAAACGAGGTTAAAAATCGATGTAAAAACAATAATAAAAATTATTTAATTAATTGAATACCTTATTATTTTAAGCAGTATTTTATTTGTTTAATATGTATTTGTTTGAAGTCTTATCAAGATTGTCACAAAAATGGAGTATTTCACACGATGTTCTAAATTCAAATCACTTTGCCGCTCTAGAGGATAAAAACGGCTTTTGCGCTCAGATATCAAAGGGTGAAACTACTCTTTCCGAGATGGTGGGATGAAAAACTTATTTTCCGCATTTATACTAAGTATGGTATTTTGGGTACATTACCGAGTGACATCGATGAGAATCAATTTTTTATGCTGTTTATCAGTTTTAAGCTGTATATAGGTACATATGTATAGGTATGTAAGATTATTTTTAAGTGTTTATTTATGTACATATGTGTATATTTATTATTTGTTAAATATGGCGTTCATACTACCCTTTTACCACCAAATTCTTCAGTAGGTACAGCACAGCCAAGTCCATGTTTCATGTATCATAACCGCACTGAACAATGCAGTCGGCAATTACGGCTTGCACTACATACGGCGTACCGAGAACTAACGTTAGTTAGTAGTTACCCAACGGACGGTTTTTGTCGATGCCCTGCGCATGCGGCTGTGATGCAACCGACACCTGGTTAAATAATAACTGTAACCAATAGTTGTTGTTGCTGGGCTGGTAGTTAGGGCTTAAGGAAGTTATTATGGTAGGTGATTGAATACTATTTTAGGTCAAATTGCTTAAAACTGGGAGAAAAATATGGTGACAGACATCTTAACTTTGGGATTTGAGGTTTAACATACAGTTCGTTTCCCGTTTTCAACTGATTTAATACGGTGGAAAGTGGTAGGTTTTTTTTTTATTTCCGCTATCAACAATTTAAATAATAGGATAACCCTTGTCTAAAACAATAGCAAGGAAATACCTAAAATTCATATTTGTATGGGGCCTAAAACACTGTAACAAACTTTTTCCTAAGTCAGCAGGTAAAACTAAAATTACTCTTTAGGTGTGTAATAACTTTTTAGGTGACCTACTTATGGAGCTAAACATTATTATACCGCGATGAAGTTAAGATGGAAAGTTATAAAAAAACCTCAACTATTTAGTTTAAAGAACATTTTGATCAGCGTGAGAATTAAACTATTACAATTTAATCCAAACTTAATGGCTTTTAAACGATTTCGTCTTATTGTAAAAATCTCTGTTATACTTGGTCTACATAGAAATATTATTATTATAGCAAATCGGATGAATTCTAAATTATAATATTAAGGTTAGTGGCATGATTTTAAGTTGTGTGGTTTTAAAATATTTTTTGAACTTTAAGGTTCAAAGATGGTAAATAATATCAGTGAGAAGCATCTTCTCACGGGTATGATTTCTGGCAGCTACTGATACTATTTCTTTATTTATGGCTGTACTTTCTGGCAGCGACGATTATTTTAAGGAAATATTGACTGTGTTCAATTTTCAATTTTTCAATTTTCCTTATAATATCAACCAGTTCTCGTTTTTATTGAGCACTTAAATCCATTTTATGACACAAGACACAAAACGACCTCAGATAACAACAAAAACGGGTGCAACACATGAGAAGCCATATTGTTACGACTAACACCACAATGTCTATCATTGTTCCACGCGAAACTTGAACAAAAACAAGCAAAAATCCATTGTTTCTCCAACTTACATATTTGTCCTGAGACCTGTTATTAGGTGTATTATTATTTTTTTGTACTGAATACTCCGAAGTGTTTGATGTAATAGAATTGTAGGAGATATGAGTAATAATGGAATGACAATAAGAAGTAGATGCTTGGCCCTTGATGTAGTTTGTATTGTGCAAACGTACGGTGACTGATCTCTGTCTTTAGCAAGAAAAAAAAGAAAAACAGTCTTGTCAAGGGTATCGTCTTGCCTGGATAACTGTGTTGAGGAGGTCAGACAGGCAATCGCTCCTTGTAAAATACTGGTGATGAGCTGCATCCGATTAGACTGCAAGCCGACCCCAATATAGATTGTTAATGGCTAGGCAGATGATTGACGCAGATGAGGCGACAAATGAACAAGAACTGGGTTTTGAAGAAAGCAAACTGTGCAAAGCAACATTACAGCGAACTACAAGAAATTGATTCAACCTAGCCTTATTTTCCTGACCCATATACCCACACAAACCATCCAACATAATCATCTATCAACACAAACAACAAAACAGTCCCAACTCGACCTAAAATTGCAAACAAACTTCATCAATCGGCCTAGGATCGTGTGTCAATCATTATCCGCGGACAGTCTATATATCAAGCTAGTAGGTAGGTAGGTATGTCAGACATTTCGTAAACACTACATGGCTGAACTAGGAACTGCGTACATAGGCTTGTCAAATAATTTCCACACTTTCATACCGAAGTGGACTTACGACAATTATTGAGTGTTGCGACAAAGATATCTTGTTTTCAGTGGACAGTCCACGGTTGGTAACGGCTATTTTAGAGGTAATTGCAGATAAGGGTTATTAATAAGTAGTTGAAATTGTTATTGTGGCGCTACTACTGGATTTAATGGTGTTATTTATCTTTGGATATTTTGGAATTAAAATACACCTTAATACTGATAGATTTTACTGGATTTGATATTGAAATATTAATCTTTTCATAATGCGATTCCATTTCTTTAAAATTTAGCTTCACTTCAAAAGATAAGATGAAATCTAGTTTAACAAAACCTGAAGCATGTAATTTGATTCTGTTTTCTAACATTTTCATTGCGAACCGAACAAATGGAATGTTGCAAACGGACAATTTATGAGATTTGACGATGGTTGGCTAGCTATTGAGGTAAACAGCGCAATTTTAAACCATCGCAAATATGTGAAACGTCCACTTTACTTATCCGTGAAGACTAACAATGTTATACTTGCTTAGCTGGGATTTTAGACAAGGCTTGAAACCCGGAATATGCTGCAGCGAGGCTCGATTGAAATCTTAACACCTAAGTATAATGCATTTAATGCAAGTGGCTGCTTTTCTCATGACCATCAGAGAAGTACACAGCAATATTTTTGGGAGACAAAAACGGCCCGAATTCTTAATGCAGAAACTTCTTTCTAACTACATAACTATTATTTTTAGGTAAAGGGGTTTTAATACCCGTGATATTAATACGAATATAGTAAATAAAGCTATGTTGTGTAAAACTGGTACTGGTGCGAGCCGTTGCGACAAATATTGTGTATTGCGACAAACTTCTGGTTTTTGCTATCCGCAGGGCCTAACTGCCTTGTAACTAGGTAGCCTAAACTGTAATACAACTAAGTATGTAGGTTAGGTATTGAAAAAAATGAAATTATATAAGTAAGAACTTATAAGAATAAGAGTAAAGATATTAGATCGGTTAAAGATTTTAAACTCCGCAACTTACTATGTATAATTTTGATTATAATTGAGCAGCACAATATTTAATTTTCAATGTATTTCATATTGGATATTAATCGAATATTATATACTTTACACAAAAAAGATGTCTGTGGTATAATATATGTATTTCTAAACATAAATAAGTCAAGTAAACTTACTATTTATTAGGTTATTAGTTAACTGTAATATAATAGTCTGTAGTGTCTATATTTACTACTAGTTTACTATAACTGAGATAATGGTCAATTTAATATTGCAGTTGCTACTTTCCCTGACCACCAGACTTTCAAAAGCCTGTGACATCTCACATAGTCATTCATACTCAACAGTTACCTGTACCTATACATAGACCTGGTCACAAGAGTAAATCTATACTAATATTATAAAGAGGAAAACTTTGTTTGTTTGTTTACTTTGGTTGTAATGAATAGGCTCAAAAACTACGGGACCGTTTTTTTTAATTCTTTCACCATTCGAAACCTACATTATCCACGAGTAACATAGGCTATATTTTATCCCGGTACGGGCAGCAGTTACCACGGGACGCGGGTAAAACCGCGGGAAATCGGCTAGTTATCAATACAGAGAAATAGAAAGAAATTATTAAGACATATGGAACTACCAACTCAATGCTGGTCTGGAGTCAGCCATTTGATGCTTCGCGGACGCGTAATGAAGTTCTGTAAGGACAATTTGGCTATTGCCCAATTACAAGCCAACTTAACAGTGGCAAAGTTATTTGAAATATCTGTAAATACACCCAAAGAAATCGTAAGATGTAACCGCTATTCTACCACTTAGCATGACCGGCTTCCGCGACAATCACGCTAACTTACTCCAACGGATAACTTAAACTTTGTTTAACTTAACCAAGCTTAACTTCTACAAAACTAGTTCCCACAAATTGGTTAGTCTCGGTATTTTGGGAAGTTATTTTCAAAATAACGTGCTGTTTTCTGAACTCGAATTACAATGTTTTGTATGTTTGGTATATTTATGTTACTAAAAATTGATCCGTGTTGTGATGGCCGTGGGATGGTTCGGTGAGATGCTATACTTTGTGGCATTTTATTCTTTGAGAAACTGTTGATTATATTTTTTGACATTAATTCAATTTGTCTGGAGATCATCATCCTTTGCTAATTAAAAAGAATAATATCTTCAATAATAAAGGTATTTCAATCTCATTCAACAAACCGCGTCAAAACGTTTTGACCTCTTCTTTATTTTTGTTTCTTAATTTTAAATACCACTACGTCTTTTGTATAATTAAATTATTTCTCCGTATAACTGCAAATCAGCGAAACGGTTCGTGCGATACCGTAACTTGCATTATAAATGAAATTGTGCCAAAAATTCTTCGAAGAAGAACATTGAGTTATGAAACTGTATCAAATTCTCCATACTGGTTTTAGACACACCGTTTGACAACTGTATGATAATAGGCCTTTTTTGTACAAAATTCCCAATCTTCTTTTAAATTGTTATCATTATCATAATACAAATATCAAAACATTTTAGGCACGCGCCTGCAGTTGGTGACATAAAAATTACTTCGACCTAATAAAATCAATTACCAATATAATCTTAACTATTAACTCTAACCTCATCTCAAGCAAATAAAAATTAATCACACCACTAAACTAAGATAAACTTATGTAAATAATAAAGCTGTTACCAGCACCGGTCGAACCATTACAATCACTTATTCGGTTCTCCCGGCTTCGAGTGTAAGTACACATTCAGATAATACGAGATCAATTTACTTAGCTTTCTCTAATTAAGATATCGGTACCGGTATGGCCGAGTACGGTAAGAACATAGCTCTTTTATGTACTAATTGTGTGTAATTGCTAATGTTTCAACTCTTATGGAGCAGAAAGCAATACAGGCCTAGTTTTTAGAAGTTGTTTGTAACGTGCTTGAATGGGCTACGAAATGAGCTGACGGGATAATCCTTTGGTTTCGAGCCGAAATATGTGAATTTCCGATACGATTTTCGCTTGGAAAATCGAGTAATAGGAAAATTAAGTATCTTATTAGTATTCTTTTGATCAGCACGTTATCTGGCAATTTATATACTGTATGGAGATGAAATAAGGATAGCCCAGCGGGATTTGTTCAAAAATGTAGTTACCTATAGGAGGTATGGGATTAAAAGAAATAATATACTAATTTGATATTGAAATATTTATTCTATACTTTAAATGGTACTTGGAAGCAATACGTCCGTCTAACAAGATCCCGTGACGCAGTGTGTGTAGAGTTAAATAAACAGTAGATTGTTCAGATAGAACAAAGAACAATGTTATCGAAAGTTAGGGGTATTAGTTTTTGCTTTATATAATCCAACACGCCCCCTCAAAAATTAATCCCTAACTTTTAGTCATTCGTTAGTTTACTATACAGTATCTAGTCTACAATTCAACATTACAAAGTGAATACCAACTTATAAATACGACGTAACATATTATACTTCCAAGTAAGGTCTGGGACAACTGTACAATAATGGTCCAACATTTGCTGCACAGGATCAGGGAAAACCCAGAAAAACCTGATCAGACCATTTCATAATGAAATTGTACTTAAATTAAAACTTATTCTATACCCAATCCTTTTCTCAGTCTTATAAAAGACACGACTGGTAAAGGTTTTGTCAACAAGTCTGCCAACTGGTTACCTGTGGAAATATAATTTAATTTTATTACATTTTTCTCAACTTGTTCTCTAGAGAAATGATATTTTATATCTATGTGTTTGGACCTTTTATGACTTGTTGGATTATTAGCTATGCTAATACATCCGTTATTATCTTCATATAAAATAATGGGCTTATTAATTTTAAGTTTATGCTTTCTGCCAGAGACTTAAGCCATAATGCTTCTTTAACAGCTTCATATAAAGCCATATATTCGGATTCAGTAGACGAGACCGCTACTGATGTTTGTCTCTTTGTACACCATGTAATTGTATTTTGATCAAATAATTTAAACACATATCCAGTAGTGCTTTTCCTATCATTACAATCGTGGCCACCCCAATCTGAGTCGACATATCCACTTAGGATGTTATTGTAATTATTTCTTGTATATGTTAACTTCAAATCAATTGTGCCTTTGATATATCTTAAAACTCGCTTTAAGCATAACCACAATTCTTTATTGTTCTTATTTGTGTACCGACTTAAAATATTTACGCATGTACTTAAGTCCGGACGCGTACAAAGCATAATGTACATTAAACAACCGATCAGGTGACGGCATGGTGCGTCACACTTCTTATCAGCGTTAAGAGCTTCATAGTTTAATTTAAGCTCCATCGGTGTGTTTATAGGATTGCAATCACTCATATTAAATTTATTCAAAACGGTTTTAATGTAAGCACTTTGGTCTAAAGTAATTTTATCATGGTGTCTCTATTTTAATGCCCAAAAATAATTTGATATCGTGTAAGTCGGTCATTTCGAATTTAGTCATTAAATATGCTTTGAAATTATTCATTGTTTGCAAATCTGCACATGCTATAACTAAATCATCGACGTACAAGATTACGTAAATATTTTTAGAAATGTCTCCTTTACCTTTCATATATATACACCTATCTACTGGGGAGTTCTGAAAACCTATTTCTTTGAGACATTGTTCAAATGTTTCGTACCAACATCTAGCTGATTGTTTTAAGCCATAAAGAGCTTTGTTTAATTTGCATACGTAATTATCTTTACATTTTACACCTTCAGGAACTTTCATGTAGATTTCTTCCTTTAGTGTACCATTTAGAAATGCTGTTTTTACATCCATATGATGAATCAGTAAATTATATTGATTTGCGTAGCTAATTAAGAATCTAAAGCTTGCTATTCTAGCAACTGGTGCAAATGTTTCATTATAATCACTAAGATATTCTTGACTGAAACCTCTAGCGACAAGACGTGCCTTATATCTTGAAGGTTGACCTGAAACGTCATTTTAATAGTGAATATCCATTTACAGTCTACAATATTTTTATTTAATGGTTTTGGTACTAATGTCCATGTATTATTTTTCTTAAGAGAATTGAGTTCTTCTCTGACTGCTTTTTCCCACTGATTCCTATCGTTCAGAGATTTAATTTCATTTAATGATTTTGGTATATTACTTGTGATGGATAACGCACTATAGACATCATAGTCATTTTCATTATATGATTTACGCGAACATGTTTTCAGTCTTTCACTTCTTCGTAAATTTAAAAATTCATCAGGTTTATCCTGATTTTTGTGTTTCAAACTACTCTCAGATTCATTTTCAGGTTCATTCGGTATTTCATGACTACCGATTTTTCGAATTTTACTTGTACTGCATTCATCAGATTGAGAGCTATCTGATTTAGGGCCAGAACTATGAGACTTATAAGACACTGATTTTGTTACGGAGTCATTATCAGTTTCGTCTTGGGAATATGTATTATTACTCCGTTCAGGTCGTAATGAAGGCCTAGATTCGATAAAATTAGTCTCATCAATTACAACGTCCCTTACAGTTTCATATTTTTCGAATTCTGTATTCCAAACTTTATAACCATTGGGTTCATAACCTACCAGTATTCCTTTCCACGACCTATTGTCAAATTTGTTTTTACTGGTTTTATTATGAACATATACAGTTGAACCGAAAACTCTGAGATTTTTAACGCTTGGTTTCCTATCATGCCACATCTCGTATGGTGTCTTTGATTGACTTAAAGCTTTCGTAGGCGTAATATTTATTAAATAAACTGCAGTTAAAACTGCATTTCCCCAAAAACGTTTTGATGCTTTAGTGCCATTTAACATAGCACGAGCTTTTTCTGTTATTGTGCGAACCATACGTTCTGCAACACCATTTAACTGTGGGGTCCTAGGAACTGTTAAATGATAGCTTATGCCTTTTTCTCTACAGTAGTTTTTCATTTCGGTGGATAAGTATTCACCACCGTTATCACTATAAAGATTTACTACTTTGAAATTGAATTTAGCCTCACTTTTAGCGACATAGTCTTTAAAAGCTGTAAACACTTCTGATTTGTAAGTTAACATATACACCACACAATAATGTGTGTATTCATCAACAAATAAAACAAAATAATTTCTGTTTTCTATTGTTGGAGGTGTTATAGGACCACAAACATCTGAATGCACAATAAACAGAGGGCGTTTAATGTAACTTTTGTCTTTAACTTTATTAAAAGGCAGGCGAGTCTGCTTCCCATTTATGCATGCTTCACACAACTTATCATTTGGAGTTACGGTATTTATTTCATCTAAGTCATCAATCATATTATGACATTTTAACTGCAGGAATTTAGTTTTACTTATATGTCCTAGGCGTTGATGCCATAATTCATATTTATTTTCATTAACATAACATGCTTGGGAAGCGGATTCCCTTTATTACTGGTATTTTAAACTCTAGAACTATAAGATTATTCAATGTCTTACCTTTCATGATGATTTTACCTTCCTTTGTAATTTGTGTGCCTTTGTCATCAAATATTATGGTGAATCCTGCTTGCTGCATCTTTGATACCGATATTAAATTATATGGTACTTCGGCACAGAACAATACATTTGTAAGTATTCCTTGCACTCCTGTTTGACTGATAAGATTTATGTTTCCCCTTTTAGTTGCTGAAATAAATGTATTGTTTTAGCTACTGAAATTTTTAAAGGAGGATTTAAACATTCAAACGATGTGAAGAGATCATCTCTATTTGTGATGTGATCAGACGCTCCTGAATCTAATAGGAATTTAATTGTCGAGTGGTCTTTTTCATAATGGTATGCGCTTGTCATGAACGCAAATCCTGAAAAAGAAGAATTCGAGGTCGTTCCCTCTTGCAGGGCAATAGTTTGGACTTGTCTTGTCCTTTCTGGGGCATTGTTTTGTATATTTGTCTGTCTTTTGAAATAGAAACAATCCTGTTTCTTGTGTCCTTTGCGTCCACAGTAATGACATTTCACAAATTTTTGTTTGTTTGTTTTCTTGAATGTTGTATTCTTCAAATAGTTTTGTTTTGTGCGATTGTATCTGTTTTATTATATTTTTCTTCAACATGGAGTATCTTTAAACTGGTATCACGACTCTCGTTTTTTAATTTTACTTCGTGATCTAATAGTCTAGTTTTTACAAAACCGAGAGTGATATTTTCTTCAGATAGTGTCTCAATTGCAGTGATAACGCCATCATATGTATTCGGGAGAGTAAGTAATAAATGAGCTACTTTGTCCGTTTCCTCTAATTTAGCTCCAGCAGCTGATAATTCTGTCAGCAGATCGTCAAATGTTGAGAAGTGTTTGATCAAGGGTATATCGGCTTTTAATTTTAATCCCAATAATTGTTTTCTCAGCGCTAATTGAGTTGCTACACTTTTCCTTTCATAGATCGCGTCAAAATGTTTAAAAACTGCTTGAGCAGTCCCATTTTCATTAATATAATTAAGATATGAGTCCGCCAAATATTCGACTATAATACTTTTGGCTGCCTTATTATTCTTTTTCCACTCAGCGGATCGCGTTCCAGGAATTTCTTCGTCAATAACACTGAGCAAGTTTAACTCTGAAAGCAGTGTACGAATTCTAAATTTCCATACACTGTACTTTTCTCCATTAAAAGGCTTAATGTTTCTTTTCACTTTTTCCATTGTCACAACTTTATTTTTATTTACAACTATGCACTTTACTGTCACTACGCACTACTGAATGTTCTCACTACTAAATGTCCTTTTTCGCACTGGGCCCATAACCTATAGGAGGTATGGGATTAAAAGAAATAATATACTAATTTGATATTGAAATATTTATTCTATACTTTAAATGGTACTTGGAAGCAATACGTCCGTCTAACAAGATCCCGTGACGCAGTGTGTGTAGAGTTAAATAAACAGTAGATTGTTCAGATAGAACAAAGAACAATGTTATCGAAAGTTAGGGGTATTAGTTTTTGCTTTATATAATCCAACATTACCATGGCTCTGTAAGTTACAGGCTGAAAGTAACATATAATGCTCCAGAATTCAGTCAGAATCTGATACTTCCTTCTGCTTCCCAAAACATGTGTGTGCATTTGATACCAAAAAAAAGGTCCCACTTCCCAAAAAAGGTCTTGGGAAGTAAGTAGATTTAGCAGTGTGTTGCAACTTGCAAGTTTTAAAGTTCCGGTAACATTGTAGACACAGTGATTAAGCTAATTACTGTCATTGTTTATACATTTCCTATGACATATGCCGTATGAGGAGATGTAATGATAAACTTTTCTATCGCTATTGTCTTTGTTATTGTTACGGAAATGGAGCAAATATTTACCTAGTGACGGCTTTTTAAACATAGTCACTTTGTAGGAAGCAGTGTTTATTTCTCGTTTATACAAAGTGTATGAGAGATCTAATACTTATTTTTATTTTATTTTATTTTTATTTTTTTAATACTTAATGGTAGATACTGATTACTGGTAACTGATTTATATTTTTGGAAAGAAAAATATTTATGGAATTAACACAAAACTACCTATTCAACATCAATCGTATAGACTGGAATAGTACAAAGAGCAAAGATACCCATCTTAATAGAAAATCTTATGATTTTAGATTTCATATTATGTACTTATTTTCTTAAATTCCTTGAAAAATTACGATTATGTGTATCAATAAAAGAAAATTATAAGGCTCATTTTCTCTGAATAGCTAGGTATGTGGAGTACAATAATTAAATTAGTTAATTTCTCATTAGAGAACCATATGGTTTCATGGATTAATTCACCGGCGTTCAAGGTTACTTTAATAATGTTTTTGATAATTTTAATACTTACTTAATGTAATTAACACGCTCCTAAAGTACATAATATGTAGGTAGTAATATAATGTGTACCTTATTATTCGTAAATATAATTTTATTCATGTTTGTTTAGCTGTATAGACAAGTTAATTCATTCTTGGAAACAACATTTTCACCAGTGACTAAGTTTGGTTACTTACAGATTTTATACATAAGGATTTTTCCGCAATTTTACTGCCATCAAGATTTAACTGTGTTCAGCTTATGTTAAATAACAATCATACCAATTAGAAGAATTTAAAGCGTTACGCTTTAAATTTCCCCAGAGACTTCAATTCCTACAGTTTTTTATTAAATACCTACTAGCTGGTGCCCGCGACTTCGTCTGCGCAGGTTTAGTATTTCGAACAATATGTTTACAAATTGTAGCCTATGCACAGTGATTCACGTTCCATACAAAGGCGGCCATAAATACGAAACTCACAAATACTTTTAATTAATTTATTTTACACGTTGAAATATGTTAAGATAAGTGTAAATTATTAAAATTATAACATAACCACATTCATTTAACAAAAATATCATACTATTTAGGTGTAAAAATTACTCGCAGTAATTTTGTTTTAGACGATAAACCTAAAACATGTCATACTGCGACTTTTAATGAAAAATCTATATAAATAATGGTTATTTATATTAAAAACAACCAAAGGAATAAAATAAAACAGCAAAAATACATGAACAACCCTTTTTGCAAATACACACAAAACACAAAATATACCAGAATACATTCAAGCTCAAAAGTATTTACTACAAACAGATAACAAATCTAGAACATATTTTGATAGCACACCTTTTGTTTTTAACAGGTAACTTTCGTAAACCTGTTGGGAAGGGATCTGAATGAAGAAGTTGATGGTTCAACTTTGCCAGACTTCTGAGATAAATGTAACTCAATTCGCTCTACATCAATATTTTCAACTACATTCAGTCAATCTGAATATTTCTCTATAAATTTAGACCTACTACGATTTGATTTTGCCCAATAATGAGAAATTCGTTTACATACATTCATAATTTTATTACTTAAAGTCTCTAGTTTGATATTTATGATGTCATCCGAAAGGCACGATGTTTCGGTCAAAGTATTCAGGACATGTTGCATTTTTCATTTGGACTACCCTCTTTAGAGTGCCAAATGTCAAAAATAGTCGTCCTCGAAACAGAACATTTGAAAGCTTTACCTAAAACAACATGAAAGCTGAACTTAAAATATAAAGTTTTTTCAATACTATGGACATGCATACTTTGACACTCCTTTAACCCAAGAAGGGGCAGAAAGATGCAGATGAAACTTATATGGTTTTATAAGAACATCCTCTTTATTTGAAAAACATTTGCCTCAAGTGCAGCACTGAGCAGCAAAAAGTTATAGGTCCAAATGAAATCAAAGTATACCAAACAAATCTACAAAAACGCTACCTTCAATAAAAAAATTAAAAAAAATATTAAACGCATTAAAAAAAATAAAAAAGTAGTTGATAATAGAAGTACATACCTTGGTCTTGGACCTCCATACTATCACCATACGTAAACACTTGATTTGGAATAGTGACACTCAAAAACAAAGTGTTAAGTTTTGATGTCTCACACGTTGCGATAATTAGACTCGAGATGCGCCAACTTCCGATGCACAAAAGTGGTCAATAAGTTGACCTTATGACACGGGTATTTAGAGTTTTTGGTAGCTTCTTTACTTGTTAATCAGTTAGTAAGTAGATCTAATGGGGATAAGCCTATGACATTTTTCGATTTATGGCCTTAGAGTGAATCACTGTGCTATGTGTTATTCTGATGTATAAGCTATATTATTGTAGTTTCATTAAAATCCATTCAGTAGTTTTTGCGTGAAAGAGTAACAAACATCCATACATCCATACATACAAACTTTCGCGTTTATAATATTAGTAGGATTTTCATTAAATTTTTATCAACAATACGGTCATCTTCAATATTAGCAATAAAACATAAATAAGTGTGAAGTTATAAATTAGGCGTAGCAAGCGACATTAGCCTACATTCCGTATGTGCACAGGTGCTGAGCTGCGTTCCATCTCCGGCCAAAGACAATTGCGTCTGTCTTTCAGTCTTTGATTTTCACTACTTTGTTGTTAGTTGATACTTAGTTTCTAAGTTATTTGCTGTGTTTAATAAGTATTTAATTGACAAGTCAGTCGCAAGACACCTCGTCTTGTGAAAATTCTTGGACTTTTTACAGTTTTCCGGGAAGAAGGCATGATTTTGGGAAAGTGTATGATGTAAAGCGTACCTAGGTATTTTGGAAAGTAAGAGATTTATAATTATAAAATTACGTTAAAATCGTTCAATTTTTCTACTTATCTTTAATATTTGAAACGATACATTTGTCTAAGATCCATCATAAAGTAGAGGATATTTTTTTCTTTACACTTAAGTTTACGTCGATTGACCATAAGATGTCATCTGAAATGATAAATGGATTGCCGAATATGTTGTAAAATTTAATTGAGTATAAAACAACTTTTACCATTAAAAGTCGACCTTGCGGTGCCAAATGCGGGTGGAAGCCGAATTATTAATGCGCAAACTTCATGCGTATTGATCAACAACATAAGGTTTCATTAAAAATGATACCGCACCGAATAGATTGACTTATAGCTCGCAAGAAAGAAATTAAGCTCATTAAGCTACCGTAACCACTTAATCAACTTGGACTTTACAAATATCAGACAAAATAGAAAACACAAAATGAGACTATGCTAATGCGGTGTGAATAATTCATAAAATGTATAAATCAACATATTTAAACACAATTAGAAAGTCAATAATACTTAATAACATTCCGCAGAACAATTCCTGCAGCATCAAAGAGGCCGAATCATTGCGAATAGCTCGAGAAATTGCGGACTTACCTGAGGACGGAGCTGGTCACCACAATACAAACACTGCTACACAAGCACCTCAGAGCCTCGGGTATGGTGGAGCATTCACAGGCACAGTCACTTTGTCGTAAGTATGATGTTCACACGCGTGTCACTCGCGGCGCAGACACAGGCTTCACGTGCGCGCGGCGTCGTCACTCGCGCCGTTATGTCAAAGTACTCTGTGGTTATGTCGGCCGGCGCGCGCGCACCGTGGAAAGCGGTCGCGGTTTGATGCGCAAAGATTAAAACGTACTACCGTAGAACGGACTTACAAAAAATTGTGATTAAATTCCACGGGTCCCGGATGTTATATTACATTTTAATTTCTTACCACATTGTGTGACAAATAGCGAAGCAATTTCGCAAGATTAATTAACGGGAATTTAATAAATTGCACAGCCGTTTCGGTAAGGTTTGATATTAAGTTATGCCTGAAAAATAACTGATTGTATTTTGGGTCATAGACATCTCGTCTCGGTTAATGATCCATAAGTTACCAAGATGATGTCAATGATCTTCATTTCAATTTCATTTCATAACTTTGCGAATAAAATATGAATTGTCATTATACTTGCAACATTTCGCTTTATAGAATATCGAATAAACAGACAACTTACCTATCTGATGTCCGCATATTGCAAACAATTTTCTATTTCCTATAAATGCACATCTCGAGTATTGTACCTAGTTCCCCATCTGCGTTCATCAGTCTTTGTCACAGCCAGTTATCAATGAAGATGGCCGATGTTATCTGGAAGCTGTCGATCGGAGGGAAAGTGGCCGCACGACCATCAAGGGAGTCCTAGGTTATGGTCGACGGACAGATCTTAAGAAGAGATGGATGACGTGATAAGCAGTATCAAAGAGACTCTTTGTTAGGCTCCGAGGTCTTTAATTATCAGTTCACGTGCCAATCAATCGGGTTTCAATGATGATGTTGCAATTAAGAATGTTTGTATTGTAACTTGATCTACGTGCGGAGAGAGCAAGGATACATTATTATTAGCTAAAGCAATTAAATAATATGTGCCTGAAGTTATATTGCTTCTGCAGCGACTAATCAATAGTCAACCCTCCAAGTATGCCATCTAATCTTGGCTTTTATTTAAAGGGTATAGGTGCTCTTAAAACAGATTATCAGAAACGGCTTGCAAATTGTCAAGCTATACACCCCATTCCCAAACAAATAGACCGACACTGCTGACACTGCGGTTAAAATTCCGCAAAAGAATGCGAAGCCGTTAACACTAACTGTTAGTAAATCACAGTATTGATAGATAAGCTATCACTTCTGTTCCTCTCAACCTTAGAGCATTTAAGAACAGGAGCTGCCCAGAGTACAAATCTCTATACGAAAAGTCCGTCTGCCAGAAATTGCCACGCGGATGCGAGGCAACACAATTAATAGTGAGAGCCCACTATGCGTTTTCGATCACATTGTTACTAACGCGCAATGCACGATAAAATAGACAAACACAACCATAAACTGGATGCACACATCTATCTACATATGAGCGGGTCTCTCGTAACTGCCAGAGGGAAGGCACCGTAATGGCGTAGGTATCCAGTAGGTTCAATTCTCTAAGCTTTCAGCTAATCCTTTCCCCACTTCACAAAACGGTAATTATAAGGAATTCTTCTTAAGATCGTTTTCCACGGAACTGTGCCGTCTATAGGTAATTGATCCAGCACATTCTAGCCACTTTTAAAAGGTCAGCTACGCCTAGCATTCCTTTAGTATCTAGTTTGCGATCATTTGTATAAATATCTGTTATTTTGTGGAGCAATAGAAAAAGGAATAGGCGTATTGCGTCATATAGGATCTAAAGTCGGAAAAGATTAGCGATAGACCAGAAATACCTCAAATCGGGCAGTCTTGTCTTCCTTCATAGATCTTTCCACTTCTTTGATCCTAATTCATAGGTACTACCTAGCAAAAACAAAACGGATAAATTGTTTTTTTTTTATTGTCATCAGCTGATATTTTAAGTGCCACTTTCATCTTTCCGTAAAATGTTAATACATTATCTATAGTCTATACCAAACCTAATATAGATAGATAGGTACTCTAGCTAAGTGTGTAGTTCTAAATATAACTTCTTAAAACAAGTAAAAAGATTTTAACAATATAATTTTAAAATTCGCAAGCACCCATTTATTACCAAAACAAAATTACAATCCGAAACCTCATTGAGATGCAGCGCGCGCACTCCCCGGCCTTGAGCCCCACAGCATACAGATGAGGGGAAACGACTCCAGATCCTGGCCAACACAAGTGAGCTCTCGCATCAAGGTCAAAGAAACTTCAGGAGAAACTAGTGAAGTCATCAGGATGTGTCCAACACTGAGGAATGTTAGAGAAATTCGTAAAACGAGGCCTTATCTGCAATCTGATGAAGATACACCTTGACGTATGTGTACATAAGTGCAGTTTTTGAACTTTTTTTAGAGGTATGACACAAATTGGAAAATTAAATCTTAATCTCATCTACAAAACGAGCCATTTGCCCATTCAAAACAAGAATGAAAAGTTTTTGTTTCGATTGGACGTTACATGGTAATGCACAAAACATTTTCTGACAAATGCTAAATGGCATTAAAATAAGAAGACTTTTATCGTAAGACCGTTACTAACTCAAACGAACACTACCGTATAAAATACTACAAAAACGTACTGAAAAAGACATTTATTTCGACCATATTCGGTAAGGCACCCCGTGACTTCGGTCACGTTCAAAATTGGGTATTTTTGAAAAAGCTCTCGTTTGTTCGTCACGGCTATAGATCCGTTTTTGATTTATCATTTTCAGTGGACGGAGTACAGTTTTTTGGATTAAAAACTTTGTGTTTTTGTATTTCAGCTCTTTATTGTGGCATAGGTAATGGAAACGATTTTCATTGTCTCCTGCTAAATCAATCAAAGAATAAAGATCTAGTACCTAATATCTCTGAGCAGCGTAATCGTAAATCTACCGCCTTCTCTACTTCATCTTCAAATTGGTCACCATTCACCAACAATACGCATACAAAAATCTTCCAGGATTTTATCGTAATAACCCTTTAAAGTTATAAAAACAATCAAATAAAACCGACTCCTTAGATGGGCGATACGTTAATACTCTCGTATAAGATTACCTACAAAAGCTGCCTTATCAAGATGTAAATAACATTTGCATTACATTACAATACAGATAAGAAACTATGTGGCACTACTTACTTCATAAATACACTTCGATAATGATATTTAGGGTACCAAGCCGCGTGGGACGCGCTTCATAGCCTGACTCAGTCGAAAATGTTCACTTTACATTCAGTACCATCAACAGTAATGAGATAAAACAGGAAAAACAACATATTCGAAGTAATCGCTCCTTAAAAGGATTCTGGTAAAATTCTTGGCTAGGTTTCGTAAACATTATAACGTGTTTTTAGGAGATTAGCCTATTTCCCGTAGTGTTAGGTAAGGCTTTCGTAAATGCATCGAATCGCCTGTAAGTGTCGCACGCTGATATTTTTCTTTTACGATTACATGTGGCACAATTAATTTACCTATACCTATAAATAAACATGGAAAAGAAAATAGTAATTTTGAAAAATTTGTGATTAAGTTCCTACAGTAGACATTGTATACCTATACTTGTAAAATCGCGTGAAAAACCTAGTAAGTATTTAAAAATTCATGTAATATCTTATTTGGAGAGACCAAGCCTGGACATGAAGCATGTGATAGCGGGTCAATGGTCGACTACAGTGAATCAAAGGGTATTAAAATCATTTCATTTAGACTCAGGTCACTTCACCACAGATTTTGGGATAATAATGGTACTTTTGTAATCGGATTACAGACTCACATCGCATCTTACATTCGAACTATTCTCACCAATTAAGAATGTAATAAATACTTCTAAACGCTATGATAAGTGCGTTTAATGAAGGCTTTATGTTAATAAATACAGATTTATCATTATAATCCTGTAAGCCTAAACTTACTTCATTCTTGATGTGTAAGAGAAACTTTTGATGAAGTTCGTATGAAGGTCGAATCTTGGGTTATAATCCCAAGTATCTCATGGCCTGTAACTTTCACATAGATCAATGAACTATTATTTCGGGATCATTTTCGGATTTAAATATGTTCTAAGCCAATCATAACCTTCAGACAATACACCAAGTTACTATGTTTTGGCCCACAAACATTTCTGCACAAGAAAGAGGTTTTGCAGTCATTTGCATTTTTTTCTAAAAAAAAAGTTTTTTCCAATAACGGTATTCCAATTACCAACAGAACAAAATTAGCGTTGCACTTTCTGCTCAGCCATGCTTGTCATAATTTAAACCAGACAATAGCCAGACGAATAATTCCGAAATAACTAGATCTACCTAGTAAAGCTCTGCCCTCCTACTTAATGATTGTAGTGTAACTTGACCTCTGCCACCCCTATCAACGTCTAATTGGCATCGATCTCAAATTACCGTTAAGTCTTAAAAACATTTCCTGCAGCATCGTTTGTCTTCCAGACCATTTGGCTTCAGTGTTAATTGGCATAGCATAAAGTGATCGTTATTATAACATCGGCGCAAGAGTCGATTGCGTCACCGCGCCGTTTCCGCGAGATACCGCTAGGGCTGCTAGCTGCATAATTAATAACGGCATGCTCTTGTTTCTTATTCAACTCTGACTTAACTTGCAAATGCGACGGAAAACTTCATCAACAACAACATTTTACTTTGGAACTATAGTTTTATTCCCAAAATTGGAAGAACTCTTTAAAAGTTTGCCTCAACAAAGTCCTTGACCCATCGAAATGCCTCAGTTGATTAAACAGCTACTTCTTATTGTAAACTTAACTATAGCTACTCCAGGTCCAGTCAGCCAACCCTGAGGATATGACAGTAGACACCCACATAGTCGATAGCCGATCTGTCGCCCGATGTCTAAATACGGAGCGACCAGATCAACAATAAAAATAAAATATCCTTTATAGCACTGTTTGTGGGTGACAACTTGTACGCTATGGCGTCTTCTCAATTTCTTGATCAATCGCTTCCTCACTGCTTTGGGCTTCGCGGGATGAGATAGGACGAAGATGGGTTTATAGTTGTGAAATGGAAATTAGTGCCATCAATGCCCTACCAAGGTTCTTGTTGAACTCGGGGCTTAGAAAATGTCGAGTAAGCTTATAAAATCTTCTTGTCTTGCCAGCTATGAATATAATAGGTACTGCAGCATTATAGGTTCTAAAGTAGTGTCAGCATTAGCTTTTAAAAAGTCCTCTGAGGAACCAATAGTCTCTCTCTGCATATCAAAGGCTTTTGAAAGAGCTATAAGAAATGTATCTTCTGTAAGCAAAAAGGTCACATTACCATCGTAATATTTACATTACAACGTTCCGTTTACGCGATGCATTTCTCTGAAACGTTACCCGATGTTACACCGTCCTTACATCACGGATTACCAATACTGGTGCATAAACGTAACGTTACTCGTCACTGCTAATCAGACGCACCGTAATAACTGCATTTTAACATGCATAGTTGATGACGTAGGAGATGGGATAGGATGGTTCATTAGATGCGAACTTTCACCACACTTGCACAAATAGAGGTTTGCGTTCAGTGAGAAAGACAGATCCTTTGGCAAGAAGGACGCGAAACATTGCCTACTAAGAAATAACTTACCATAATACACAATTTACTAATCAGCATAAAAAACAAAAAAACATCTAGTACACATTACAAAACAATTTCTTAAGTCAACAAGCAGAACACATGAGCCAATTTCCTTAGAGCCAGCCAACATAACTAGCCACTAAATAAGCCGCGTATCTCTAACAAAATGTTGAAATTCCTGCAAGTTAGAACAGTAGAATTTTTCCCCTACATCCATAACTCGGGTTGCCTGCACAATTATGTTTATGAAGGTCTGGGAACAAAGGCCCAGATTATCAGGCGGGCGTAAACGGCCGAATTATATAGTTAAAGGAGTTAGGAATGTTAGGAATGCGCCGCGTCGCGGATGGTATGTGTGCATGAACGGGTACACACTCCGGATAGATACGGAGGATTTGATGCACTAGGATAGAAACATTTGCAGTTCAATTATTTGAAACATTATGAATAGAGTCAGAAAACCCATATGTCGCATAAGTTCGAAGATTAACCAATTTTAGACCAGACAGGTTGTTTAGATGGAGTCGCAACGGATGAAACTTAGTTGCATTTTAGATTTAGATAGGTACCTATGTTGATGGACCGTGGGTTGCCTAGCTAATTGCGCACTGTGGAATGTAGCTTCTTCAAATGTGTAGAAATATGTCCGTCCATCCCAGTATACCTCAATTCTCATCGCGTCTGTCGCAATACCTGCAATCTGCTTTACCTTTTCTAGGGCATCGATCCATTTGCTTGCTTTACTCATTAATATTGCCCACACCGTTCTCAAGCAACGATTATAATCACAATTTGGGAATAAACTTGCTTCATAATGGGAAAACGTAATACCCATTACAAGTATTACAATACAATACATTGGTTCATTCTGTACACGAAAGTATTTACCAATACCGACCTCACAGTTTGCGCATAACTGCGCATAATTTTTTGTCAACTTTCCATTTGTATAGGTTATATTTCCTAATGTCTTTTGCATCGTTAATATGTACTAGATCTTCATAACTTCGATCAAATGTCTTTTACCTCAATACCCAGATACAATCTAAATAAAAAGCCCATAAATATTCGTTGCGATTTATTATCTCAGTTATGAAGAGTTTGACCGTTTCCATGTCACAGATCTCGTTCTCACATAATCCGTAGCATGCATTTCACAATCTAGATAATTTTGTAGAACATCATTACCTAATGTTTTAATAACTTACAAAAACGTCAATTAGCACGAGATTAAATGTGAGAATGATCTCATCGCATCCAATTTGATAAAATCTGCAAAAATGTGTAATTCTTTTAACACTTTGCCTCTTAGTCGGAATTTAACACTTTCGATAAAAGAGTCCGAAATGTCATAATAGGATATGGGATTGTATGAATATTTTCGCTATGGGTGCAAATTGAGAGTGGCGTGTGGTCGAATGCGCAGGCGTTAATGAAAGGTGAAATTCCGTGTGTGCGCCTGCTCAGTGTAGAGCGCGCTAAGTTACGCCGCGCCGCCATTATCGAGGATCTGCGCGGGAGTGTCGCAGATGCTCATTGTTCATCACACCATCACACATTACATCGCCGGTGCTAATTGGCACCACGGACCCCAATCGAATTTTTTAGATAGTTGAGATATTTTTTTCTGTTTTGTTGAACCGAGTAAATAAGGCTTTACGGTGAAATAAATTAGATTGCTTTATGGGGGCTGTTTATAAGTATTTATGAGGTAAACTTTATTTAAGAGCTCTAATGCAATCATCGACGCATTCTTTTAATTTTTAACAACATGTATGATGAAAACATCAATTAAGTAAGTATACAAGAAAAGATACGAATCTAATGAATATTTCATGAACAGCAAAGCTACTATCTGAATTACTGTTGAGTCAGTTTTATCAAGAAGTGCTAAATCTCCAACAATCATAAACAGCTGAACACTGGCATCTTTCATGTTCAGACAAGCAATAACGCCAATAAATCTAAGAGCAATCGACAAACGGTACATTGAACATTATAAAACCAATAGTTAGTTACAAACAATCGGAGATCAGACAAGCAATGCAGCATGAAGTGAAACAATGAATTTGAGCTATCTGAGTTAATGAGTGCGAGCTGCGCACGCGTCGCCGCGTCTGCGTCGTATCGCACTCGGCACCCGGTGAGTGGAACCACGCGACGCGAGATTTATTTGCCGCGATTTTCCATTAGCCGGCCAGCTGCGGCCAATTTAATTAGCCGATCACACGGAAGGATGCAATGGCAACAACAAACTGAAATTTTTCGATAAGGTTGTATTCATGTTGGAGGGTGAGCTTTCTGCAAAGGCAGCAACACAAAGCTTTAATTTTTAGTAAAGAAAGTGTGGTTCTGTTTATAATACGACAGCTTGATACGATTCTTTAAAGATACGCGTCTTCTGTAGGTACTAACTTTCAGCTGCTACTATTTCTACTACTAATCATCTGTTTCAGAGACTAAAAAATCTATTCAAGACTTCTGTCCCTCCCATGGCTCTAATATTATGCTATAGTCAACCATATACTTACCGGCAGATCTGCCGGGTTGGTGTGTTTGAATTATTTTTATTAAAGAGGTATATTATGGATCGTCGTTTGACTGATACATCTGACCATATATACCTACATGAATACTATCTCAAAGAGAACAATGTATCACTAAGCCATATCGGTAACTTTTCTGTTGGAAATGCAGACCCTGTAGTTAGAAAATTTAGATGAACTAAATCTCAGTCCGTGTCCACTATGAACCCATCCTAATCTAACAAACAACACACAGCATTACCTGTGTTATCAGCGAACAAATGGTGCTTCTAAATTAATTGTCGGTCGTCGGCGCGGGCGCTCCCGCCGAAAGCGATAGCAATGCTGTATCGATCATCGTGCCGGCCCGCGCACCTGCGCGCGCGCCGCTGTAAATACAACGTTCACGATTCTTATAAATTAAACTGTATAGTGTTAGATTTGTTAGCTGAAGTTACATGCAATGGCTTATACTGTTATTGGTTTCTTTTTATCGGAACAGGTACGAAGCTAGGAAATCTGATACTTTTAAGTGATCGTTTTGTCTTCGGCTTGGTCGTAAATAATATTGCAATGATTGGTAGTCGAAGGAAGATCTATACATTTTTGCGTGAGCTTGTATTATACGGTTATGCTTCAATATAAGTATTCGCAATACTTCTAAAGTCAGGCACTTAGATTAAAAAAAAATCGAAATGACCAAGTTCTCCAGAAAGGTGACCTAAACACTAACATAAATTCTGGTAATGATTGCGTTAATATTTTAGCAATTACAAGCATAACAAAACTCTTGAAAGTATTACACTGCGTCGATAAAATTTTCGCAAACAATGTCATTCCTAAAACCGATACGGTTTCGTTTCAGGTGGACATTGCAATGTGAATGTAATAAGTATTGAAACACGAGACTTGCAAAGCTGTCAGTTGACACAATGTCGCTATATGATCGTCAGCCGAGGTATTTACGACTTGAGCGAGAAATGATTATCGGCCAGCTGAGAAACTAATATGCTAATTAATTGGGTGGGTAGACATCACATGAGCAGTGCTATTAAATAACATTCTAGAAGCTCGAAGGCTCTATAAAATTGCCTAAGGGCATTCTTGACCAGTTTTTGCACTTTCTAACTAGTTAGTAATGACAACAAGGATATAATGTGTGTATGATGTAATCAAGGAAAATAAATAAGTACAAAAATAAGAAATGAAATGAATTCCCAAAAAGTAAGGTGTCTCAGAAAAACATACACGAAAACGTACCTATAGGTATTTTGTCAGTTTGAACAAGATATAAGTTTTTTTTTGGAAAATTGGAAAACTAAAATATTCGTAAAGGAAGGAATTCTAAAACTCGATTTCTACAGAAGTGGCTGAACTCTTGAAGTTGGCAGATCGTGGGGTGGGTGGTTCTTAATATTTGTGTTTATGTAACATGAAGTTTTAGTATAGCTTCCGTTGGCATTATTCAATCGATGTGGAGATCAATACAAACAACTCGACTTAACTCGAGGCATGCAGGCGGAGGAGTAGCCGAGAGGCTAATTCCGCAATGTGAGTGGACTTATAGCGTATAGTCAATACTTACCTATTACTAATACTAGTCAATAGTGGCATAAGATTTTTTTGTAAAGTAAGTCTAGATCAGTTGCAGATATACCGTTGTGAGCACTGTCATGTGGACATGCAACAACCCTGAATTTGTGACGTCACACATCATAGTTTTGCTCTAAACTGTAGCTAGCTATAAATACTTCCCTTATACCTCTAATATAAATATACCTCTATATATACCTCCAACATAAATATCCTTAATTATTACCATTTGTAAGTACTCCCTTATTTTCTACCTATATGTACTCCATTATGTACCTACTGCCATGGCCCTATGTATTTATAATCAATCATTTTTTAACTCACTTTTTAGTGCCAGTAGCGGCTAGTGCAAGTAAAGCCAGGGAAGTAAGTCGGGTAACCTATGGGTTTTTTTCTTTGCTTATTAGTAATTGCTTATCCTGGCAAACGTATGTAATTTATTATTAAAACACTGACCTGTATACGTTCTGCTTATTCTTTTGAGACATTATTGTCGTTATAATAGAACTGTTCGGCATGAAAATACCATACCTGTAGGGAACAATTCCTTCGCTACTATTGGCTGCTTAAATATCTAAGGCATTTGTTTACCAATAGAATTTAAGTGCAATGACCGAACACATTTTTTTCTGCAATGGAGAACATACTGCCGCTTGGCGCGATCCAGACAGTTTGATCGCCATTAAGCGCTCTGTTCTTCTGTCTTTATCTAACCGCAACCAAACTTCATCGATCTTTCTCTGTCATATGCAGTAATCATGTATGTATTTGTGAAAAACTGGAATGCATCTGACACTTGATTTAGGAAGATGTCTACTAGTTGTTTAGACATTAAATTTGTTAAATTTATTAGAATTTATCAATAAATACGGCTTTGTATAACTTAAAATAGGTGCAGATTGTTCAAAACAATCTCCCTAAAATGGATGATATAGAAAAATTAAGTTGTAGTGAGTAAAACATACCGCCGCGTCGCGTTCTCGTAACTCAGTTTACTTACCATGCTAATACGAATTTCTGTTTTACAGAGGAAGAATTGGAAGCCAGTGATGTTGAAAACTCTGCCACTGACGACCACAAAGATATGGACGAGAAACCAAGTAATAAAAGGAAGCGGAGACGCCGTGAAATTGACATGGTAAGGATCGATACTTCCGCCAACGTAGTCCTCACTTTTGCAAACACATTTGTTTATTGATATTATTTATAAATAGTCTGTAATTCCACTAAAAGACCATTCGGTCTTAAAACTGTCCACTCATATAACATAGTTTCTATTTGGCTAGCCACATACATCACAGGCAACACAGTACCTATCTACTTCTTACACTAAAATTTTAACATCTGACAACAGCATTTATTCGGCTTCAATTAGAGCTAAGCTCCGATACATAACACCAGTGTGAGCTATCCAAATCCACTTTTCACCTATTAGTATTCTTTCTGTGACAGTATTCACATACATCTTTAAAAAAACACAATTTTTCACTTTTAAAATGCTACCTTTGTGATGGTCTCTTCAATCTGTGGGATTGTTCCAGATTAAAATGTCCGATGATGATGATACGGATGATGAGGGCCTGGCTAAGAAGCTCATTCGTCGGCTCAGTCCGGGCCCGGGGCCCAACTCTCCGGCTTCTCACAGGGAACCTCGCACTTGTGTGCTGAAGGTAACTGGTGAAACTATCAATTTTGTAAGGGTGATTTATTAGCATAGTTAAATATTTCCCTCTTCCTCGGAACTCTGTCTTTGAATGCTTGTCACAGTTCATGAATTTGTGCCTTTTTTATACTTTTCCTGCAAAGTGGCTTTTTATTTCCCTTGCTTATTTGTCAGATACATACTTATGTTCTGGTACCTACCTACTTCCAGAAAGTCTGCTAATCTTAAATCTCTTTGAATGCTGCAATAATTTTGTTGTGTGTAAATTTAGACAAAACTCAAACAGAAATAAGGAATTTAAAAACCAGAATTCTAATTTAAAACATAATTTTGGTCCATAGAAATTATTTATCATCTAATTCCATTATAATTAATACAAGAATCTCTCCTCACAGGCAAGTCAAAAGAGAAGACCACTATCCCGCCTCCTCGAGCAGCTTCTCCGCAACTTAGAAAAGAGGGATCCTAATCAGTTCTTCGCCTGGCCAGTGAATGATAACTTTGCTCCCGGGTACTCAGACATCATCAGGCGACCAATGGACTTCTCCACCATGAAACAAAAGATTGATGATAATGAGTACAAATCACTCAATTGTTTTATTGTAAGTGATCTTTTATAGACCATTGTTTATACTCATTTTTAACCCCAACTCAAGCAATGGGTTATTATGAATATTGTAAGTTTAATCTTTCATTACCACCAAAAAATCAGTTTTATATACTTATCTACATGAATTCCATAGAAATCAAAGTAAATAAATAAATGTAGGTCTTGAGATTTCACATTATATGCAGAATATATATGCTCTCAAATGTGCCTAACCTTTTCATTAACTATTAACTCACTGAAGGTCAACTGACCAATTGTATTCTGTGATCTTTACAATTTAATCCTTTACCAAATTAAAAATTACCAAATACAGAGTGACTTCAAACTAATGTGCAACAACGCAATGAAGTACAACAAGCCCGGCACGGTCTACCACAAGGCTGCCCGTCGTCTCCTCCACGCTGGCCTCAAGCAGCTCACTCCTCAGAAGCTCCGTCCCCTTGGCAATCTCCTCACGTACATGTATGAGATACCCATTAAGGAGCTGGGCTTTGATATCGGGAAAATGGATGTGGTAAGTGTGTTCTGTTGTTTGTTTTTTGTTGTGAACAGCCTCGCAAAGTAACATTGCAGGTTTAATTTTGGTATACCCAAAGAAGAAAAAAAAATAAAAGAATAATTCGGTGGTAGATTCTGTGCTAATATTGGAGTTTGGTTAATGAATTTTGACTTATTTTAAGTATGGGATTTATAACTAAAAAGTGTCTTAAATGTTTCATTGGTGAGTTTGGTGAATGATAAACATATACTGCAACTTTATTTTGCGAGGTAAAAATAAATGTTGTATCAAGCCAGTCCCAAACGCGCACATAAAATCCTCACGTAAAAACAAAAGAACAACATTTACCTGTCATTAGCTTAGTTCGTAAAAAAGCACAACTACCTTCTTTTTTATTATTTATATTGAAGTTGTAACTAAACATGTTGATAAAATGACTTTTTGCATCGCAGCCTCTTAGGACGTACGGCAGAAAGGTGATAATTTGTAATAATTAATAGTTTAATAGGAGCGTAGTCGTGTATTAGGCGTAGCGACATTTTGTTTGCTTCTGTCGGTCTGTTCGCGAGTGTTGTGTGTGGGTAGGACGATCGCGCGTGAGCATATGCATGAAATACGTCACAACGGGCCACTGACTAGGCGGAATGGAGACGAGAGTAAGTCATTATGAATCTTACGATGATAAAAAACCCTTGTTAATTCTTGATTAACATAGTTTTGATCCCCAAGAAATCCTTAATTTCCTATGTATTATATTCCTTCTTTATAATTCAAAGGCGTAGTATACATTTCAAAATAGAAACCGTTTTGCGTTAAAGCTAAAATAACTGAGAATGATGCTAATGACATTATATTTTTCTAAAATTGAGGAGCAAATGACTGCGAAAACATCACTATCAGTCCTAAAATAGATAATAAAACCAGAAAATGCCCTTTAACTTTCGTGATTCTCTCGTCTCCAATCCCCCCGACGTGGCCATCCCAGTCTCGGGTAGTAAGGCATGTGTGTGTTCAGCACAAGGTGCTGAAGCGGTCCAGCCCCATCAAGAGCGGCGGCTCCGAGGCCGAGGCTGCCTCGGACGGCGGCCACGACGCGGGACCAGATAGCTTGAAGATGCAGATGGAGGCAGCTAGGGAACAGCATAGGAGGAGGCTGGCTAAGAAAGGTATTGTACAAATGTGGTATTTTTTGTGTAGGGCTCAATCTTTATCTGATTTTGCTTTTTTTATGAACTTCTTGAAATTATTAAATTTTTGCATTTGACTATAGAATTGAATTTTAAATTTTACTATAGCACAAAATAGTATAACTTCTCAAATTCTTAAGTTTATGGTGAATGTAAATATTAATTTCGCACTTGACTCACTGCTAGATGAATTATTATTTGCAAAGATAAAGCAATTTCTTTTCCTTTAAAAATTAGTTCAAGAAACGCTCATTTCTAAACGTGTTTTTAATGAATTGTAATTAAGTTTATTTCCTTGTTCAGCGTTCCCGCGCATGGACTCAGAGGGCAAGACCACACTATGTTTGGTCACCAACACAGTGGAAGGCTCAGGGGAGGAGAAACCGCTCACTCTTGGCCGGTACATCGGCAAGCTCACACAGGGCAGTGGCACATTACACAGTAAGTATATACAGAACTTATAGCTTTTTTACGCATCATGTATTTTTTTATTTAATTTTAATTTAATTGTCAGTTTGACGCGGATATTTTGTCATAGACGATTTTTACTAATCTATATTGATATTCCAGTTCTACCTATGGCATTGCTTAAATGGTTAATACCTTTTAGTTTCTCTCATGCTACGTTTAGGGCTGTTTAAAGAGACTGTCAGATAGGTCACTCATTCTCGGTTTACCCAATTCTGTACCATTGTTCTACAAGTTGTCTAAACACACAGCTCATCTATATACCTACGTAGTAGTATATAGGTTATTATATGACCCCACAAACACGTATTTACTAATTGTTATTTATTTTCTTTCCCCAGCACCTCGCGAGGACCGTCGCAACGTGGCGAAGGGCGTGAAGCCGCTGAACTACGGCCCCTTCAGCTCGTACGCGCCTTCATACGACGGCACCTTCGCTACCCTCACCAAGGAGGAGTCACATCTGCTGTATCATACACTGCGTGAGTGTCTGTATCTGCATCGATATTGTGTGATGACTGTGACATTAAAAAGGGTGTCAAAAACGTAGATGTTTGTCTACAAAAGTCAGGTGGTTATTTTGGGACTACCGCAGGCCTAAAAATGTTGTGTGCATTGTGTCATGACGGATGTCTATCTATACTAATATTATAAAGCTGAAGAGTTTGTTTGTTTGTTTGAACGCGCTAATCTCAGGAACTACTGGTCCGATTTGAACAATTCTTTCGGTGTTAGATAGCCCATTTATCGAGGAAGGCTATAGGCTACTTTTATCCGGGTTCGTGCAGAGGTTCCCACGGGATGCGGGTGAAACCGCTGGCAGAAGCTAGTGTCAAATAAAGAAGCAGCAGCATATACATATATGTAAAACCAGATGGAGAAGAAAACAGTAGAAACGATTTCTATCTGCGCTCTCTATACTTCTATATATCTTCTACTTGCTCCATAGGAATTTCTTATAACCTGGATCTCAACAGGTATATAAATGATTGAAAACCTTAGTTAATGAAGCCTTTCTCACCTATCCAGCATATGAAACGGGTCAGTCTACAGAGGAGCCGCTCCGCTTCGCCCCCGACTCGCCGTGGTCGCTCATATACGACATGGAGGCGCTGTTTCCCGACAAGAAGCAGCAGGAACCACCGCCCTCGCCTGACAATGTAAGTTATTACATTATTACTAATATAATATACTAATAAAATAATAATGAGTATATTCCAACAGTCCCCCTCAAATATTCAAGTATTTTATACAATCATAAGCCAAAAATCTTGTATTCAAACTTAGCTGCAAAACAGCACTTTTTGAACCTCAGAACTTTACAAAAGACAGCCCCCAAAACGCCCACCCTTCAACACTTCCTATGTGTTTTTGATCGCCCAAGTTTAACAGCGACATAAATTACAGTTCTGCGAGCAACAACTGTTTACTTTGAAACAAAAAAGCTAAAGTTCATAGTACACAATAATTGTTTTAAAGAAAACTGGTGTTTGTTATGACAGTGAACTTGGGCCACAAGGTGGGCCTAAAAATGATCCAATAAGCAGTAAGTCTTGTAAATATAAATAAAACAAAGTTTTTACTTCCTGTACTTATTCTTTTGGTGATAAAACTTAAAAAACTTCTGGATAGAAGTGTTGGATCAAAGACTACAAAATTGTCTCTTATTGACTAAACGCCAATATTACCTTTGCAGGACCTATCAAAAGTGAAGGTGGATATAGACCAGCTCCGCACTCTCTCGGAGCTGGGCATCGACGTGGACTACCTGAACGACATCGAGGAGGAGGTGGCCGCCTCGCAGCATGACTACGGCATCTCCGCGCCGCTGAGGCATACGCATGAATTGCTGCTCAAACTAGAGAAGGAGCAGAAAGACAGGTATGTTATGTAGCCAACGGTAAAAGTATGTAAATATTACAATGTAAATATGACTATGGCATATTTATGATTTGCGGCATAAGCTAGGAGAACGAGTAAAGAGAGAAATATGTATTGAATAGCATTGAGATTGAGACTCATCTACATTTAATATGTACTTGTTCCAATCACATACACATCATCTGCCAAGCATTTTCCCAACTATCCTAAGGTCGGCTTCCAGTTTAACTGGATGCAGCTGAGTACTAGTTTAACCTCCTTTATCCAGTTACTGGGGCAACTCGGACTGCCAAAGTTGTTCAAATGACAGCCGTGACCCATCAATGTTATTTACTTCTTAAACACAACTCGTCATAACAAGATGGTCACCCATCCACGCGAAGCGTGTTTAATATAAAGATCTATTCGCGCGGCTTTGACTTAAGATGAGCTCTTCATCACCGTAATGTCATAACAACTCACATAATATACCATAATATCTAATTCTCTAACTTCCTCCTCCCCAGGTTATCAGCGCCGCCCCCCTGGCACCTGTCCCTCGCCGCTCGGGCAGGAGCCCAGGAGCGGGAGCTGGCGCGGCTGGTGACGTGCTGCCTGCGCGGCATGCTGCAGCGCGTGCCGCCCAGACACGTGGCGCCCGTGCCCGCGCTCAGGAAGGCCATGGGCGTCACGCTCGATCATTTAGGTGAGGATGTAAATGTATAGGAAATGGTTGGAGGATGGTCAAGTGAAGGGAAGACTAAATACCTAACAATATTGTTCACTGTAAACTAGTGACATAAACAATGCTGAGATTTGAAAACAAAATAGTAGAAAAGACTTACAAATAAAACCGAGCTTTGTAATATACCAGACATCTTCTACGTCTGACAATACTGTGATGAAAATCATATTAAAATCGATTTAATTAAATGTGAGATACTTAAGGTTTTTACATTTGTCCTTTAAATGCGTGAAAAAGGTCAAAATTACAAAATAACAACGGACGTATAAAAGAACTAGATATCATTTTATAGAACAAACACTTTACATAGTGACACTCTGTTATATATTTTTTTTGTAATATTGTTTTTCTTATTTCCATGGCTTCTATCAATTACAGACACCCCCATGGCCGTGGATGACTTCGAGCTAGAAATGAATGAGCATCGCGACGTGGCGTCGGACCCAGACTCGCGGTCCAGTCACGACAAGTGATAGCAGTACTTACTGATTGTTATACTAATACTAAGTAGGTTTAGGAAATATTAATAAATCATAAGACTTACTATTTTGTTGTTTTATTCCGAGTAGCTGTGTCTGCCTGCCGGTTTTGCTGACATTTCTTTCCTAGCTATTTTCTGGAGAAAACTTCTACCGTAACAAAATAGGTGAAATAATAAAGCCAATAATCCCAGCATCATCAAGAACGGTTTTTTGTAAAAAACGTATACTAATAATTGTGTGAATATGTTACTAGATGGCGTTATCATTGCATGACATCATACAAAAAGTTTAACGTAACAACGGCAGATGGCGCTTGTTTAGTTATAATAACTACATTAATGTGGCACTAGATGGCGAAACCGGTCTTTTTTCTTTCGGACGCTGTGTACCTACACCATTTTTTTATTTCTAATTGATATTTTACAAGCTTTTATTTAACTTGCAATGTATGTATGTATCTATGTGTGTTCGGGTGGAATTTTACAACTCAATTTTAAGGCATATATGTTATACTACCTACTGCAGGTTATATCAAGAATTTGCAATGGACGTACAACTAAGCACACTTAATAATTTGCTTTAATGAGACTCCGTAATAAATTATTTAGGTGTCATTCCTAGCTTATTCGAGTATACTTTTTCTGATTCAGGCAAAGCAAAAAAAAATTGTAAACACCAAATGGATTTCTCATAACTACCTACCTACCCAATGACTAAAACCAAAAATCCCAATACAAGAGAAATCACAAAACCTAAACACCAAAATCTAGCCTTCTAACCTTATCAAACAATAATCCACGTATCTATCTATATCCCCAATCCCGTATGCCCTCAACATTGAACCTGCATGACGTTACTTCCGATCATATCCGAACACTTCCGAGCGCTGGCGGCGCGTGCGACCGGCGGCGCGATGCCGCTCACACGCGCCGCACGCGACGCACTTGACGAGAGGAGGACGTCATAATATGCAATGGGTAATCGATCAGTGATTTGAAGGATTTTGGTGTAGGTGTGCTTTTTAGAGTTGTAGAACTATAGACAAAAGATATGAAAATCTTGGTAGGTAAACTCGTGAAAGATTTACTTAACATCGTAGATCGTTCATCGGTTGGAAAAACTTGTGAACTATCAGCACACAGAAAGAAGAGAAACCAATAGTAGATGTGATAAATCAAAACCTATGTAAACAAACTAACTTTAAAATGTTTTACATGCTAAAATCGTTGGAGCTCCTTTTTATGTGAGTAAATACCTAGATCTGTTGCATAATGTTATTTTGGCTTGCTTGTGTAGCTAAAATAAATTCAAATTAAAAGCACAACTTTAACATAATGTTCATAACCGAGTTTAGATCACTTATTGACTAATGCTAGCCAAGTTACGATGCTATAAGCTTAACGTAACTTCATGATCAATAAATAAACATTAGATAACAATAAAGTTACCCCCAAATCTCACCGGACTCGCCAAATTAAATCTATGAATACTAAACACTATGACAACTTGAGAAGTTAAATTGTGTCCCACGTTGGGCGCCAACACCACCCCCAACCATATTCACACGGGAACCAAACCTTACACAAAGTTACCCATGCAATCAAAACAAGGGGAATTGATCCTTATTGCTTTGTAATAAGGGTGGTGTGAGGGGTTCAGGTAAAGTGGTTGTAATTGTATACGGTAAATAAGTACGTAGCATAGTGCTTTTTATTGTGTTTGCTTTGTAAAATGTTAGTTATTGACTGTGTGTTATTGTATTGAAGTTGATTGATTAAACCAATGGATTCAATTTAATAAAACTCGAATATCGGTCGTCTAACTGGTGTTTAATGATTGCTCTGTAAACAGCCTGTCATGTCCAAGTATATATAGGTATTAAGGTACATAGGTACTCAAGAAATCACAAACTTTATAGAAATCGTAAAAGTAAAGTAAAAATGTAAAGAATACCTATCTACATTAACAACAAAAAATGTGCAATTATTATCTCTATCCAATAACATTTTCCAGCAAAAATACAAAACAAATACCCAGAGACAATAATGTCAAATAAATATGCCTTGAACAAATTGTTCATATCTCAGAAGACTTCGTTTAGAATCAATTTCCGTGGTTCAGAGAATAACAAGCCTACACAAACATTGTCAATTCTATCGTAAAACAAATGAGAATAAACTGGAATTGTATGAAGAAATAATATTTGATGATCCTTCATTTAATTTCTCATTTCTGTACTGTAAATGTGTAGGTAATTGTGTTTTTGCTCAAGTTAGTATAAAGATAATTGGATTTCAGAATAATTCTTGTAATGGATTAGTTTCTTATTTAAGTTTCATTGCATTTGCAGTGCAGGGCTAAGTACTTGTCGTAAAATGATTTTCATGTTAAACTTCTTATGAATCTAACCTACAACTTAGCAATTTGATTTTTAACCGACTTCCCAAAAGGAGGAGGTTCTCAATTCGGCCGGTATGTTTTTTTTTCTATGTATGTACATCGATTACTCCGAGGTTTATAGACCGATTTACGTGATTCTTTTTTTGTTCGACTCGGAATAGCTGCCAGTTGGTTCCATAGTCATTAGGTCAGGATCTGATGATGGAAACCCTGAGAAATCGAGGGCAACCTTCGAAAGTTGTAGGCATACATAGGGTACTATGTAGGGATACTGTACACTCAGGTGTACGCCTAAAAGCACTATTCAACCGTAAAGATTTGGAGCTGACCTAATGATGGAGACCAGAGAGGGCCGAGGGAACTCGACAACTGAATATGTAAACTACCTCGTGTTTGGGCTTAAATTATTTGTATTGACAAGACCTTTGCAACAGTGAAGGTTTGGAGCTGACCTGATGATGGAGACCAGAGAAAGTCGAGGGAACTCGACAACTGAATATGTAAAATACCTCGTATTTGGACTTATATTCTTTGTATTGATGAGAACTTCCCACTTATATGGATAGTGACAACTATTCGTATCACTGAAAACCTGAAAAAAAAACTTTTTTACTAAAAAATTAAACCGACTTCCCAAAACATTAAAAAGCAAAAAAGAATACTAATTTTAGGTGCATCGGCCTAGAAGTCGTTGTCTAATGGATGTTATTAAGTTAATTTTGCCAATTTTTGGGAAGTCGGTTTAATTTTTTTGTAAAAAAGTTTTTTTATATTGATCGAAATATGTATTTCTAACCATCATCATCCTCCAAGCCTTTTCCCAAACTATGTTGGGGTCGGCTTCCAGTCTAACCGGATGTAGCTGGATACCAGTGCTTTACAAGGAGAGACTGCTCTATCTGACCACCTCAACCCAGTTACCTGGGCAACCGTATACCCTTTGGTTAGACTATGTATTTCTAACCATTTCATATAAAAAACTGAACCCAGGAATCGATTTTCTTTGTAGTTAGCCGCACTTGAGACAAAGGAGATATTATACCAATAACAGTCTTATTATTCTTTTATTAAATCCTAGAGCACATAAAAAGAAAGGTCTCAATATTCTTGTAAATTCTCGCTAGGTATATGAAAACCAATAAAATATTATATTGTTTGAAGTAGGTTGTAGACTTTGTTTACTTTCTTGGCAATTACCTATAGGTAGGGATTTGCCGCGATTTCACAAATATTCCGAGGCTCAGACCACACATAAATAAAAAGTAGCCTATAGATAAGTTATTCTGATATACCTACCTACTATTAACCTTCAAAGTTCCTTCAAAATCTGTTGGTTAGATTTTGCATAAAAGAGGAGCAAATATCCATGCATACAAACAAACATCCATGTTTATAGTATTGTAGGATTTAAAATCCATTTGGTTATGAACATTTCCTGAAGTAGTTAACCCTGAGGCAATTCTTTAATATAATAAAACCTTAGAATGTAAGCACAATGCTACCTTAACCTGAAGCTTAGATTGACAACAACCATGAAAGGTTTAATACGTTATCAATGAGCTTCACATTTATGATAACTAACCACGGTATTTTCTGTTCTTTGTCAGCTACCAACATTTCTGTTTACCAATCCTTTGTGCAATTTTTATTGATGTTTGCGTATTCTTTGCGAAAATCGTGACTATAGGGTTTTATGTAAAAGGGAGCTCAAGTAAGCACGATTTGCTTAGTTTCATGGCAACGATAGATTCTATAATATAGAGACAGCATGCAAGGACGTATCCGTACCTTAATAAAGTTCCTAATCACTTTTAAATAAGTTTGTTTGTTTGTTTTTTCATTTCCGTGTTACATCGCGTGGGGTAAAACTTTTAGTGTCATTAAGGAAGGCATGGGTGGTTTTCCAGTTATTGGAATACCACCCATGTCTCGTACCAGGGAGAAATACCATGAAGTACTTATGTAGGTATAAAATATATGTAAGGTAAATATATTAGGGTTCTTTCCCAAAGTTCGCTTCCCAGATTCTTAGCTTTTATTGTGCGGACGTAAACAAACATTTCACATGACCATTTAATAAGCCAAAGCCCTACTGAATAAACTCTAAAATAAACAAATGACTGACAAGAGCGTACTTCCTAAACTGCCCCAAGGCTGACAAACAAAAATATTTGCCAAAACCGCAATGCAAACACGACCAAAATAGCACAAAAATAGTAGAAGGAACTAGGTACATCGATCTCATTGACAGTCAAACTTGCCTTGTAGCCCAACAATGGGATTACAGGCCACCAGCACCTGTCCAAAAGTCCCATGGTACCCCACGCCCACAAAAAACGGGTTAATACTCCAAAAACTAAAAAAAAACGACTCTCACAGTTTTTGCTTTGATTTTTTGAATTTAACAATGGCCGTGACGGTTCTTTGAAATTGTAGATACATGATCGTGCGTGGGCGCAGTTTAATATGTATGATTGTTGTACCTTATAGCTTAGAATTTGATATTTGTTCATGTTTTTGATGTAATAGATTGTCCCGTTATCATGTCAAGGAGAGAACAAGTTGATGTCCCAGATTATTTTCACCTGATCTCACAAAGCAAGGATTATTTTTGATTCTCATAAAAACCATTGCTGGTTAGTGGTTATTTAATTAAATCGAGCAAGAACTCATTGTAACTGATTTATTTAGAAATTACATTATGCACAATAGGTAAACATCAGTAACTTGGAAATAAAGATTGGACTTTTTGTAGGTCTGAAAAGATTTCTTTAAAATTAAAAAAATAATAATCATATTGGCAACATACTCTTCTAGATTTTTGCCTGATAGAAAGCTTTATAAACCTTCACAATACCCGTGCAATTGTAATTACAATTACCTCTCAAGGTTAAGTTCAGCAGTAAAACTTATTACGTTCGTGTTTACGTATTACACGGTAAGTATGACGGAAAGACGTCATGACATCGTGTTGTAAGTAATACTTTCACAGCGAGGTAATCATATTAGCTGCCAATAAGGACTTGATGGCGTAAGCTTATATGATTGCCGAAATACGTCAGCTAACCCTTATTTCATTTGTTTTCTGGGTCAATAAACAAAAGCTATCTATGGAATGTTGTCTCAAAACTGAAATAAGTTTGGGTTTTAAGCAGCATACTATGCTTAGTTTGTGGCTCAACGTCATTGTAAGCATAATAATATAATAAATAAGCCCCGCAGGGCATCTGAGGCGGATGACGGGGAGTAGCGACCCCGCGGGGCTATATATCCGAGTGCTCCAGGGAGAGTATACTGTCCCCCATCTCCGGCTTGCCGGAGTGAAGCATGACGGGGGATAGGTCTCCCGCCTCTTGGCTTGCCTTCACCGGCCGGTCAGAGTGGAGTCGCTAGAGCAATGCTCGGAGGGTAGGTGCCTCGTGGTAAGTGGCGAGTGGGCCGGTGATGCTGGACCCACAGGGAGCGCGTGATCTGCGTTTAAAGTCCGCCGAGGTATCCTCACCCTTCTCAGCCGCTCATGTACCTGTTGCCCTCTTGTTGCTTTTCAGTGACTGATTCCCGGGGGCCCAGTAAGTGAGTTGGCGAGTCTCCACCTGCCATTTTTACGTGTATTTATTACATTGTTATCGGCAGGTGCCATAGTTCCCGTAGTTTCCCCATTCCTAGTCCATTAGCATCCCATCACAATAGCCCAAGTAGTTTTCATCCATAGTTAGCAATAGTTTAGCACAGAACCGGGGATTGTCCTTGGGTACATTTCTATAGTGTATACAGGGATAATCGTGGGTTTTGTGTCACCATTTCATTAAAGTTGTCTCAAAAGGGCTTCAGCGTGTTGGCTTCGGCCCCACGTTCGCCTTCCAAAAATCCGGGACTCTGTAGTCCCGTGGTCGGAAAGAGACATACAAGATAATAAATAATAAATAATAAATAAATAAATCATTTATTTCAGACACAGTCCATACTTATTACAATAAAGGACAATGGGCGATTCCGGTCCAAATGTCCACCACGAACGAGACCTATATGGCTAGATAGCCCGTTAAATGTAGAACATTTTTTGTTATGAAAGTAAAAAAAAATATAATGCCAGAAAAAAGTTATAGCAAAATCAAATTCAACGTTTTACAGATTTTTTCCATATCATTTTTTCAATTTCTTTTCGTGATGTTCGATTTTCGTACTTTCTGTAACTTCTGACAAAATAGAATTGTTCATTATTCGAGAGAAGACACCACCAGTTACCGCTGGAACCAGGAACCGCTGAGTATATTCAAGCACTTCTGGCGCCTCAATTGGTTAGTGATTCGTACATCCATCGGGCAAAAATATGGACTGTTTATATGCAAATGTGTCTTACTCATCTTAGTTTTAGATAAAGTGCAGAAATTGAAGTGGAATAAAATAAAAAATTATAATGATAACATACAAAAACTACCAAAAATTAAGAATACATTTTTGGCTATAACTTTTTTTTGGCATTGTTTTTTTTTTTACTTTCTTAGTAAAAGTTACTCTAAATTAAGTGGACCATTTAATTATATAGGTCTCGTTCGTGGTGGACATTTGGACCAGACTTCATACATTCTTGCCCAATCTCCTTTGATCAACGAAAGATAAAAAATTGTCACGAGATTTACAAGAACATAATATAAAATTACTTTTACTTAATAAACATTATTCTATTATTTAATAGCCTATTGCATGTGTGAATATTTAATGTACCTACACAGTAAGTTCAAACTTTTTCAAAAATATACATGCACGTCTTGTAAATTTTTACCTCGTTATGCAGTAATCGTAGCTTCGACACCCAATTAGGTTAGCAATTGCGCCACTCGTGTCGTGTGCAAATGATGCCAATTCTGATTTGTGTACGTTTCAAAGTTTATAATAGCTTTTTAGCATATGAGTCATTTTACTATTCACAAAATGCCTGACGACCCTAGAGAGACGATATACATGTAAATAACCACACACTAGCCCACAACTATAATATAAGCAGACGTCACTGGTCACACGAATATTTCTGACGATATTGATCCTTTGAGATTTACACTTCAAAGCCTTGATTTCACAGCTCAGAAGATTGCTGAGACCATACATACATACATACTTGACAACACAAAGATATAACAAAGAATCTTTTGTAATCTGTAAACGGATTAAAGCACAATGGGTTACATTTTGACTGGGTGACGTTTAATCTGATCTCGAATCGCGACACTTTTTTGGTAAAAAACTTTAAAAAATTGTAGGTAAAGCCCGTTTTGCAAGGTTTGGTTCCGTATCATTGATAAATTACCTCCACGATCGAATCGAAATTAAATTATAAATTACCATAGGTTTCGTTAGAGGTTTGTATTATTTGTCCGATATCACGCCCTAATTTGGCTAAAATCACCCTGAGGCGCGTTTTTCCATTGTTTCAGTAAAGTTCTTATAAAATATTCCGACAAGCCGACGAATATTAGAATTTTAAATGTTTGCAGTCGGCGTTTGTTTCGAATTCGCAATTTCTTTTTAACATCTATCTTTAACTTTAACGTTAGCATAAAACTATAATATACGTTTCTCACCAGACTCTGATTATATTCAAGTCCAAATAATCCTAACCATTCATCCATCAGCCTTAAAACCATCGAAGTTTTAATATTTACAAGGATTTTAATATTGTGCGAGTATCCCTTATAAAGCCTTACATCTGTGCAGTCGGTTTGTGTGAAGTTCGAGCGATTTTCCAGCGTTGTGCTCTTAGATCCTATCTCATTAGATCGCACGGCGCCCGAGCGAACGGAGGATTACTCTAATCTTCTTTCCTACGGTTTATTGCATCAACAAGCCGTGTAGTTGTATAGTAACTAGTAAAAGCTTTTGTAGCGAAACATCAGTTATTTTGAGCGTGATGTGATAAGATCCTTGTTCGATGGCAGCCGCTTTCGGTTCAGACTGACGTTGGACGTATATTTTTTTGAGGAGGGAAAATATATTTCTAAAGTGTTATTACTTTAAAACCGACTACTTCTCAAACTACTATGAAAATCGTATAGATTTTCACGACGATTTTAGCGTATGCCGCTAAAAGAAACACGCCATACTTTTATTCAATGTATTCAGATAGTAAATGAAATACTGTAGGTAGACGGCAATGAGACACAGCTTTTATCTTAAGCTGCATTACTAATGAATGAGTTTAATTACTTGTAGTAAAGATAAACCCTTTATAAATAAAACAGGAGCTTCATAAACTGGATAACCTTATAGCTAAAGCTGCAAATTATTCCTCGCGTACCTACACAAAGTACTTAATTAGGTAATTTATAAAAATCAATAGTTCCACGACCAGAAAATTACATTACTCGACATAACATACAGTTCTTAAGATAGAACATTATGAAAGGACAGTTAATGAGTATTGACCCCATAACGTCCATGTTATGACCATCGCCTTACATAACCGTAATGATCACATTCAATATTAATAGTTATTGACGAACATATTCTTAGATTACTTATGAGGACCAAATTACACTGATTTGTTTTGCCAATCTGGTAATTTTGTGAGGTCATCGGCATGGTCAGATTACCTGTAGAAAATGGTTCTGTTCTGTTACTATTACTCTTATCGACCGATCAATTGTGCTTATATGTTATGAACCAATTATTTTAGGTTCTGTGGTAAACCATTCAAGTTCGCTAGATTCGCAATATACCTACTTGTAAATCAATCGCACCGCTGAATACGTATAGATACCTAAGTCTGAGACCTAAAAGCAATTGCAATCTAGCGAGTTCATACGCAAGAATAATCTCTTAGGATTAGTCTTTTCCAAATAAACCGCTCTGTTTTATAATAGAAACGATTGAGAAAAACTATATTGTCTTTTTTGAAATCTATGGAAAACTAAAACTATTTCTCTTTATTCAAAAAACCATGAACAAATCGGGATTCCCAAACATCAAAAACAATTACCTTAAGCGCTGATTACCTTATCGCTCGTTAAGCTAGATTAATTAAACACCACTTAAGGAGATACCATCAAACCTCAGCTGACGTCCGTCCGGTCGTGTGTCGGACACCGTCCGGCGTCCGGCCGCCGCACGGCTCGTGCCCAGCCGGCCGCCGGCACGCGTGACGTCACCAGTGATTATGAAACAATTAGCCAACGGATTCAAGCCCTAATTACTTAACAGTCGCCCGTTACGTGACTGAGTTTTGAAAGCAATTTTCACTTGAAAGGGTGCTGAAAATGTTCTTTTAATCTCGGATTATGTTTTCAGGATTTTCGTATTTCGTTTGCGAATTTTTTGATGTTGTAAATTGTATATTTCAAGCTTTATTTCTCCCTCTTTAAGTAAGAATAAAATACTTGAAACTAAACAGTCTTAGCTAAGTGACTCTTAAGTCGTGAAAAAAGCTTTTCACGGTGTAATCCGGCACTCTATTGGTAATGTTTTTCACTAGTTAATCCCCGCGGATCGTCCCACGCTTCCTTCACCCTTCCCCTATGAGAAATACATTCACACCAATATTGGAGCGAATAAATTGCGTTACCTAATTGTCTGCAGTTTCCCACCGTGCGCCGGCCACGCGGCCTTATGATACACCCTTAACTAATAAACTAAAAACAATTTGGACCTTATCACCTACTCCCAAAGTCCATTTTGCGACTAGATATAGTAAAGCTAAAGTTTATGAATTTTAATATCGCTAAGTGACCCATAAATGCAGTTGCTGTGTTCTTATTGCAACTGTGTAATGCATAAAGTTGCTCATCAAAACTGCAACTTTTAACTTTGCTGTCAAAAAAATCACCAAGTTATACACAACAGTTAGCAGACCTTTATACGGGAAGCAATAAAGTTGAAAATTGCATGGTCAGATAGCAAAAGTACGTGTATGATAGATAAAGTAAGGTTTGTATAGGGTGGGTCGCTTAGGGCGGCGGCACACGAGGCGACACGGGGCGCCACGCGGCCACACACTCCGCGCCAGTCGCCCGGCGCGCGCGCACGTGACTGACGCGCACATCTCCTCAACTGACCAAGTTTCCGATGAAAAACTAGTGATAACTGGAAAATTAGGACACGAACCATCATACAAGAACCTATAAGTGATTTTTTTGCAAAGTGATTATTTTCATCTGTGTTGACAATGGAATACCATCATCGTCATATGGAGCAGCCAGGTCCTCAGCTGCAAGGCCAGGGGGCCCAGTGGGGGTACGGCTGGGGCCCACCAGCGCCGGCCCCGGCCCCACCTGCGCCGGCGCAGCGGAACAAGAGAACGCACTCCGAGAGTGAAGACGATGCCTTTTCTGAGGAAAGCAGTAAGGATGCGACGTGAGTACCCACTAGCTATTTATTTTTGGAAATATATAGGTATATATATTTTCTAAATATAGACAGCTTTATGAAGGCAAAGGCTTAGTTTGTCTAGAATCTAGATAATCTAAGTAACTTTAAGGCTGTTTTTTAGGTACTAAATCTTAGTATTCTAAAATTTAATAAACACTGGCTAAAATTACCAATTTTGTCTTAATTAAAAACGTAATTTTAGACCTAACTACAATATTAATATCCAGTGTGTATTGAACAAATTATTTTGCCTGTTAAGTTATTTTAGTGTTAGCTAACATAGACAAGAACTTTGAAACAAACAGACAAACATAATATTATTACATTAGTTCTGAGAACTCTGCTCTAATACCAATTCATGTTATATTAGGATAGTAAGTATATTTAGAATACATAATATATTTAGCTCCCTTACATGTTATGTTTATTTCATAAATAACGGATTTTTGAATGATAATACCTCGATTGTTTATGTCTTGTTTAGATATTTATCCAGTTGCTAACGTAACGTTGAAACATTTTGCGTTCTATTATCATAACAAAAATAATTATATTAACTTACAGCTTAGAAGGTAATTTTCAGGCCATAAAAATAAGTCAAAAAACACGTAACATCTACATATTAATGTTCTTCTTACACATAATATATATTCCAAAGTAAAATAGTAATATTTACACGACTTGTTTCATATCATATAAGAATCTAATGAGAACGGTTCAATACCGTAGAGGCTCGTAGCCGCTACGCACGTAGCGAGCGCTACGCAATTACACTGAATTGATTTCACGCGTAGCACGTACTTACCACGCTTTTCTTAATGCTCAGGTGTTTTTAAAGTCACGTCAATAGTTTTTCTAAAGTTATTTTTTTTTATATGTTTATTTAATATTTTTATGTGTAATTCCTTCGTTAATAAAAATGAAAACAGCAAAAAAATATTTCGCATAAATTGTTCATACATAAGGTAGAAAAAATATAGGTACTGAGTAATTTTTACTTTCATAAACAATGTTGAATTATTCTTCCTACCTTGTCAAATATTTCCCGAAGGGCAAGAAAAAATCAGGAAGGTTACATACCAATGTTCAGTAAAACAAGGCCATCTTATGTTAAAGGAAAATTTTCCCAACATTCTGGTAAAATGATATTTGTTTAACGTACTCATAATGTCATGCTTTAGGCCTAATTCATTATTATTTCAGTAGGTTACCCAGACGACACGCTGACATGTACAAACATATCACAAAACGTATTATCTTGTTACATGTAATATGAAAACATGTCATTGTGTCTAAAACTAGGACAATCCTTAATTTCTTGTGTCCGTAACAGGTGTTAGTTGGAAAATAAATCTGGCCCACTTTGAAGTTAAATATATAAAAAAAAACAAATTCTCTTTTTTTAATACTCACTGAAGTCAAGGTTTCTTAGCGGCTAAACCAAACCTAGAAGAAACACCCTCGAATACCCTTCTTACAAGCAAGAAAGAGCTAATAAAATACCAAAGCTACTTTAGCAGATACATTTGTCTTTACTACCACATAACAGCATTTAACCCAACACAAAAAATAGCACATCAATTCCAAAACATATCTAGAAAACCTAACCATTTCTCCCATATTCCCTCCATATTCAAACCATATACCTCCTTTTGCTCTTGTACTAATCTTCCCATCTTCATAACCTCCAGGTCTCCCGGCGGCGACTCCTGCCAACTGATGACTCGCAAGCGACGCCGCGGCGTGATCGAGAAGAAGCGACGCGACCGCATCAACACCTCACTGACGGAACTCAAGCGGCTGGTACCAGCAGCCTGCGAGAAGCAGGGCAGTGCCAAGCTCGAGAAGGCCGAGATACTGCAGCTCACTGTGGATCACTTGAAGATGCTGCATGCTAAAGGTTGGTAGATTTTGATAAGTTAGTTAACTAAGGATCCACCCTTAGTTCTTATTCCATATAACTAAGTATAACCAGACGTCATATCGGTGATATGACTAATTGGTGGACCCTTAGATGCTCGGATTTACTGGGATTGTTTAAAAAATGTGTCTAAACATGATTAAGGGTGTATTGGAGAATAAGGTTGTACCTACAGTTTAAGTGAAGGAAATCTATTCCAAACTAAGAGCGTTTTAATAACGCACGAAGAATGAACTAGTGTTCTATGAAGTCAACAACTATAGGCTCATAAAATTAAAAAACAAATGTAATAAACTTATTTTTTCCAAAAAATATATGTAAAAAATATTTAACATGAAAGTAAGAACAACACGAAGCCCAGTAAACAAGTTAAAACTCGGAGTGTTTACAAACAGAATCCCTAATGGCCTTGTTAACACAACAGCACTGTTTACGTCTACTTCGCTAAATATTTTCATAAATTCACGTAAACAAGTTGCAAGTTAAAAAGCCCCCTGGCAACGGTAAATATCATGATATACTTCTTCAAAGCTACAATATCTGTCCATCATCATCTGCCTAGCCATCACCAATGCCCCTAGGTAAGACAGTTTGTCAGTCTTACTGGCTTCTGAATACCCGCAACCACCGTCAAAGACGTTCAAATGACAGCAGAGACCCACGGCTACAATCTCTGTCTATCGTCAAAAAGTAAAATTGCAAAAAAACAACATCCGTTATATCCTACAATTAAACTGTCAGAAACCTGTTAAAACGTTTCCGTTTCCTGCAAAATTAATAAAAGATGCAACCGTAACGGTGTTTTGCTAAAAAGTGAAATAATATTAAAAGCAAAAGCTATACAATTGATTCACTTTTCCTGTCTTTTGTGAATCTTGTGGTACCCCTGACGGTAACTTGTGAACCGAGTTCTACTTTCCCTAACTATGAATGACAGTTACAATAATAATTAAGTACTTTGGACCAGTTTGATTTTACTTTTTCGTGTTCAAGTTTATTATGTTTCGCAAACCATTTCAAATACCTATTAGATGTATTTTTTTATGTTTTTTTTGAAGAACACAAAATGGTTCTTACTGGCTATAGCACATCCAGGTTGTGGCTATTATGTTCAAACCCCAGGCAGCTACAAAAGAGATACTGAGAATTTTTCCATAAGTCATCAACCTTATAGTATTTTAATTAATTATTTTCTCCATTACATGACCTGTAGCTAAGACTGAAACATAGTTAATTGGCTCTTAATTAATGTAATGAATTGATCGTGTTCAGCCCGCGGCTACAAAGGGATGGTCAGATTTAATATCTGAATTTACAGACGATAGCACATCAACCTACCTCAATCTGTCAAAACTCTTCAATAGAATTTGAACCTTATCACAATAGTGAAAGGTTGATGTTCGATTGGTCTGACAGCTTCGGGTAGGTTGACCTGCTGGCGTCTGTACTTTGTATTCTCGAAAAAGGTTAATGAACTCATTTCGTGATGTGAGTACTGATTTGTTAGATGTTGATTGATTTATATTCTGAAAGAATGTTGTAAAGTATGAATATTTCATAGATTGAAAGGAATATTGCTTCCGAAATATCGCTATTTAAAATTAATCCGATAGCTCTGATCTCTAGATCAAAATGGGCTTAGTACTTAATTAAAACTTTATTATTTCGATCAAAATCAGATTAATAGTTAAATACTTTATTATTTGCCCGACAAAGCGACGCAAAAGAGGATAATGTTTTGTCAGTTTAATTATCTTCATTCGTTTGAATAGTTTTTAGACTACATAAATTACAAAGGACCCAAATCTCTAGTTCTAACATAATTTTAATTTCTTCACCATACACTACACACAAACATTCTGACCCACCTAATAATCTAATATAATATCAAGGTCTATAAACAAAATAAGCTGTTCCCCAGTTCGCTATCTCGCTCATCGCCAAAAGGTCCCGCTCCGAGTTCCCAGTTCCCACGCCCAGCTTCCGGGTCCAGGCGGCAGGTGGACAAACGGGAACTTTTTGTTACAAACTGACTCAATGATCTCGCGGAGATTAGAAAAAAATGGTTTGCTTTTGGCGTAGTGAGAAATTGATGCCAATTTTGTGGGAATGCTTTAATTGATTTTGTATTGTGTGGTAAAAAATAATTCCAGTAACTTAGGAAAATAGCTTTTTTGTATAAGGGAAATAAGTGTAGTTTTAAACTTTATCATACAATATTTTTGTGCGTGCATTGAAAACCGAAATCTCGCAATAATGCGACCCGTAAAAATTTTCGTTATGGAAATAAAAACCAGAGCACAACACAAGTACCTAAAAACACAGTGATCCATATCACAAACCGTCTATTAATAAATTTAACTGCAAAATGACTACCGTTGCATCCTTCCGGACGCACCAGTCCAAATCAATTTGCGGTCAGACTTCAACAAAAGTAATTCACAATACTGTAACCATATAACTACGAGTAAGTATGCGAGAAACCGCATCCTCTTCGGTCGTAAGTTTCCGGCCACTGTGGGCTACTGGTGCCTACTGCTGAGTTAAAAGGTCACTGTCAGTTAAACGAGGCCCGGAACTGCAGCAAACGCATTAAAACTTTTGTCTAACCGCACGTTTGAACCAATTTTAAGTAGTAGGATTTATTTGAAAGTGGCCTAAAAAAATGATGATTGAATATCTTGATCTAAATTGTTTTGTATCAAACCTTTAACAGTTAATAGACACGTATTTTTCTCAGTCACATTTAACCCAATTTATTTCGTGACCTTTATAAAACGTTAACTTAATATACCGCAACGAAACAGTCTGGTTTTTATCACCCACAATTTTATCACTTCATTAAATTCATATCGATTTCAAAATTGATACCCTATCAAAAACATCACTGTTCGTTTACCCGTCTCTTTTCCCCACGTGCTGCTAGAGAGAGATAGAAACTGGACCAGCGGGATCCTGTTAGGGACTTCCTGAGTTTTTGTAGGCGCCAGGTGTGACGTAAGCGGTGCGTGCGCGCAGCTCGATGCGCGGTCAGACAGTATGGCCGGGTGGCGGGCTTTTGTGTGGTCAAGTTAATGGCTTTTTGAAGAAGTTGTGCTTTTTGAGTGGTATTCTTGTTTATTGAAAAAAATGTTGGATATCAAGTTTAGAATGATTACCTACTTTTACTCTTAGATATACGTGAAACTTAATTAATTACTCAACTTGTCTGATAATGTCTAGGTCTTAATTATAATTGGGGCTTCATATTTATTTTCTTTTTGAACTGAATTTGAAGGCACGCCAACTAATTCCAAAAACAAAAATCACTAAACAACACACAAACATCGGATTAGCGCAGATAAATCAATCAGTAAGCGAATCATGCGCAGTGTGCGTGGGAACCCGAGAGCCGCCCGATCTCATCGAGGGACGGTGGCAACTACCCTCCGACGAGGGTTGAGGGAGTTAATCGCAACTTATGCTACGGTGATTGGGGATTTGTAATGGGGTTTGTTCAGTGGCGACTTTATAATTTACCCACGGTTGCGGGGTGATTTTTTGCGGTTTTTATGCGTTGAAAATCTCATAGTTAATAATTATTTCTAGGTCTCCATACCTTAGGTACAATATGAAACAATACGAATAAACTAATATCACCACAGAGTTCTTATGATTGAAAGTTAATACAAAAGACAGACCTTTGTATTCATAGAATTTTATAATAACAATACGCACCGGATTTGCCTACTACATAGGTACACAGCTTATCTTCACTAACCAATAATTATATTCAAAAATTCTTCTACAAAAAACTTCCAAATCTATATTATTTCGATCAAATCACGCGTCCATTGTGTCACACGTGACAAGCGGAAGCGATTCTAACGCAAAGGGTTGTCGCACCTGCGTCTGAGCAAAAAACCTGGTAAAAAACGCTCCGGGAAGGAAGGAACGATAGAACACAATTGTACGATAGATCGGGGTTAACATATCTACTTATAATTGATAGATTCCATTCAAACGTGACATGAGCGATGACAAAAAACGTTGAATATTTAATCTCTTAATTTTACCTTGTAATAAGAAAGTAATTTTTCTGCGAACAAAAGTTATGGCTTTCCAAAGTCATACGAAAATTAATTAAAACAGCACCTCGGGCTAAAAGAAAAAACTGACATTTCCCAGAGCTGCCTTTAATTAACAGATAACATTATTCCTCCATTTCTTTACCTCTGTTTTATTAAATTACGAGACACGCCAGCGGCACACAGGATCAAAGCAAAACGCAAACAAAGAATAAACTTCAAATGAAATTAAACTGGTTAAACAAATGTAAAAAATTACTTGTACAGACAGTTTTCTTTCACCCTTCGGTCCGTGGCCCGGTGGCACACTGACTGGACCAACCAGATTTGGTCCCTCACTCATCAATGAATCATCGAATTCGCGAACACTTAGCTCAACGTACGCTGGGGTCTGAGAGCTCATCTTATATTTGTCTCCTTCCCTATCGGAAGACGGCCGGAAACTTGGGGTTCCCGTTACCAATACTACAACTTACATCCCTTACGCACTCAATCAAAACACTATAGACCCATCCCTTTCCAGTTGCACAACCAAGGGTCGCTTCCTCAATGAACTGAACTTTTGTGTTCTTTACTTCGCCTCACCATTGTCTAAATCTTATTTACATGCAAAACAACATCTGCATCGTCGGCTAGCTTGCTTTAAAAGACTAGAGAAAATGCGGGGTTTCAAATCCCCCAGTGTGAGCTTAAAACTTTGTAGAAACCTTTACAAATGTCGTTAATTATTCCGACTCAAACATACCGCCCTTCACAGCGCTCCCAGTGTATTTAAATTTTTAACTAAACACGGAGCTCTGAATTAATATCCTTCTATTGCGTCACACTCGAATCAATATGGTAATGAAAACGTTTGTAACCTCCTTTTCCCTTTGTTGCAGGACTGGACACTTTCGCGTACGACCCTCAGAGATACGCGATGGATTACCATAGTATTGGATTCCGGGAGTGCGCAGCAGAGGTGGCGAGGTACCTCGTCAGCTGCGAAGGTCTCGACATCCAGGATCCTTTAAGACTACGGCTCATGAGCCACCTCCAATGCTTCGCTGCTCAAAGAGAACTAGCGGCGAAGTCTGCGAACTGGGGCTACCCTCAATACCCAGCGACGCCTGTACCTCAGCCGCAACACGGCTACACGGAGTTGGGTGCACCTCGGCAGGACATACCTGTGACGTCAGCAGCGACGACGGTGGCTGCACCGACAGCCATGTCAGCGATCGCCGCGCCCCTCACCGCAGCTCCAAGCTATCCTCACTACCCCGCCCCTCCCGCGCCGCCGGGGCCCCCCGGGCCTCACCCAGCGCCACCAGCCCCCCACTACCCCACACCCTATCCCCACCATCCTCCTCACCACCAGTACTCACAGAACAGTTCGAAGCCCTACAGACCGTGGGGTGCTGAACTAGCCTATTAAGTCTTACTACTTATACATATCAGAATTATTGTCTTGTGGCTTGGCGACACGGAAATACGGAAGGAAAAATATAACTCATTATGTAATAAAAAATCTATTGAAAAACATTTGGAGGGCACTTCAACGTCCAATGCCTTTCAACTTCTAATGTTTTGACCCCATTGTTTCAAAGGAGCGTTGGACGTTCAATGGGGTCGGATTCGGTCCTCTCTGCATAAGATGACGTGTTCCTTGTCGCCTAGCCATAGGATGCTGTTGTATCGATCTCAGAGTTTAAAAATATCTAAATTATATTTTTGGAGACTGTACTGTTGTAAAATATAGTTTTATATAAAGTAATATTTTGTAAGTTGTGTGATAGCTATATATTATATTGTATAAGTTTATCGAAAGTCACTAGATGTATTTCGGGACCAAAAAACTGAGCTTTAAATATCGTCGAATTATGTTGTCATAACATGAATTTTCATCACTTTGATGTTAACGTTAAAAGAAATTCTATTTGATCATCAATGGAATTTACTTTGATATTCTACAAAATAATTGTAAGGAACGAAATGGTTGTGAGATTACCAATAATAATTGCTTTACTTATAGTAACAAACTGTGTTTGATGAATAGCTTATTGGCTAAAGGATAGAAATCCGACATTGTAAACCAATTGAAAATAATTGTACAATCAAACATCACAATTGTAAATATTTCCATGTAAATACCGTCGCTTAAAGACAAAAAGAAAATTAAATTATTTTCATACGCTACACCCTGTTTAATTGCTAACACCTGTAATTAAAACGAATTCACCATTTGTCGCATAAATTAGCGATAACCATCGCACAGGTGTCTGGTCCGGCCGAACGTACGGACATATGCGCAGACGCAGGGTCAATACGTGCCACTTCAATGACTGTATGGGATATCGCTACCCCTGCGGTTCCCACGACTTCTGTTTCGCTCACTCCTGGGTATAATATATGTTCCTCTCTCGTTGCTTCCGTAGGAAGGCCCGGGGTGCAAAAACGTGAAGTTTTTTTAATGCTCGTGTGTTCGCCGTGTGGCGGCAGTTTTTAGGAAGTAGGAGTGAACTTTGAGAAATATAAGGAAGGGATTTGTCTTGTATTTTTTGCTCTATTCTTTTTATAATTACGATTAAGGATTGAACGTAAAAAGTTTTTGTTACGAAAAGGGAAGAGGTGATTTAATAATCAATTGGGCATTGTTGTGCAATCTGATACTTTATAGTACTGTGGTCTGGTACACTTTAGTGGTGGTTTATTTTTTCGTTGCACTATTGTGGACAAAGTCCGATAAGGCTAAAAAATCGTCAGAAATAAATAATAAAACAATCATCTTTGTAGCAGATTAACAGCAAGTAAGCCTACAAAAAATATTTGCAAACCAGAAATATCAATTTTTACATAAGTATTTTGTTTGCATTTCATTACACTGGCATTCCTCACCTAATATTATTAATGCAGAACTTTGACGTCACAGCATGGCGTCAGCATTTGTGTCGTTAATATGTAAATAGTGTAAAACGACGTAGTTTGGCTGTATAATGAACTAACTGTGAATACTAGGCACTGCGCTAAGAGGCTAGAAATGGTGATTATGCTAAAAAGGTACTTATCGTACAAATACGCCATTAATACATACATAAATAATAATACATTTGAGTAGGTTCTAAACTAGAGGTAAACAATGTAAACGAAAAAAAATTGTGGCTAAAATTCAATCAACTGAATTATTATTTTGGCGATTTGTTGAATTTGCGGCAATTAATCACATTGTCTAGTTATAATTTGATTGTTTTACAAAATCCTTCAACGCGTCCATGTGCCATTCTTCGCGATACGCTCAAATACTATTGGACCGATTTTTATTCAGTTTTCGCTGATAGATATAATCGCTGATTGCTCACGAAAGTTAAAATGTAATAAAATTACACCACTACAAAGCCGAGGAAAATGGAACCACAGTTCGTTCAAAGAGGAATAGAATCTAAAAAGTTTTGTTCCCAAAGTTAAATGTCCATGACTGTAGAGTATAAGCCTTGGCTCTAGATCTAATAAAATAGTTTTCAAACCACTTTGGACTTGCCACTTTAGTTTAAATCGACGTTTCCAAACTTGGAATTTACTATCTTACAACGGTTCTTTTAGTTCAGTTTTAGTAATTTTATTGACATTTAAAAAAAGTTTAATTTTAATCGCAACAAAAATTGTAAATATCTGGCTTTTGCCACATGGTTTCACCCCCTTACCGAAGGAACTAATTTCCGCCCCCACTCAAAGAGAAGCCTACTTGTTATTTTGATAATAAGTTATAGGTATTACCTACTCCCAAGTTTCATCAAAATCCATCTAGCAGTTTTTGCGTAAAAGAGGAACAAACTCCTACATACAAACTTTAGCATATTTCACTACCTTCTGAACATACATGATATTTGATTAAATCACTTATCTTCCTTTTGAAAACCTGTACTCATTATCTATAGGCAGGCGGCGCCAAGCTCACAAATAAAGGCTAATACACACGATTAACTAACGAGCGTCTACTCAGATAGTGTCAACGTGTACGCACGTAGGTGTCCACATGTGACGCGGGGCACGCTGCCGGGAGTAATTAGTGATCATATCTACGTCTGTATCATCACTGGAGCTTTACATTTAGTTGTTAAGAGCAAAAAAAATGTTTGTTCCTAAGCACAATAAGTTAAGAAAATTGTCTCGCGGAATTAAAGCTATATATTTTTTCCTAACATATTTTTATGTCATGGATTTCGGTAACGCCTCATTTCATAATTCTGATCCAGACAGCGAATACATTGATTGGTTCAGAGGTATCCTCTAACTAGGTAAGGGTTTTCTAAAGCGGTTTCTTCAAATTTGTTAGGTGAAAATTATCAAAGCTCTCCTTCATCTAAATTTCGGATAATTTTGAAGGCCGATGTTGATAAGTATGATATGTTTACGTATAAAAATTGTAATTGTGTTAACAATGGAAATGTGGTCCACATTAGGTCAATTTCAGATCCACTTTGCTTTTTAAAAATATTTATCTTTATTGAATACAGTGAAAAAACCTTGGTATATCTCGAATCTAACATTTAACAACTTCTTTTCGTGATAACAGACTTCGAAACAGTCCTTGACATTTTTGGAAATACCTCTGATGACGTTAGTACGTCGGAAAGGTATTTGAAAATGGCAAGTTTTTCTCATTCCAATTGGAAATCTAACTATATTATACCTAAATCATATTTAAATCTAATTATATTTTACATGATTAAAAACCAAAAAGCAGCTTTGACTACGATCTGACGTCGGCTTTATGTTATTTACAACATAATAACATTTCGCTTTATAAATCTACTGGCTAGTTTTAGAATGAAATAGGATCAACCTCCTATCGTGTTTATAATATTCCTAAATCTCTAAACTCGCAAAAATCCCTAATACCTCAACATTTCACAAGAAATTAGGTGCCTATCTCAGATGAAGGGTTGAGCTGAAAGAAGCTGATTACTCAGCCGGATCCACAAAGTTATCTATTTGTAAGGAAGTTAGGTATTTACCTTTTTGTTCGCGACTCCTTTGAAAATAACCTCTTGGGTGCCTTGAGGTCAGGCAAGGAGATGACTCAGGAAGTGAATTTTACTGTGGCCTGATTACAAGAGTCATTTATCATTTTCATAGAAAATATTTTGGGGTAGCTTACCGATACTTATCAGTTGACAAACAAATTACATATTTTTGAATATAGCGCAGTCACTTATAGTAGAAATTGGCTTATTTGGAGATATAAAAGTTATTTAATAAGGGATTTACGTAGGTAGGTAGGTGAGTTTATACCGTATATGTAAATAGGTGTAATCAGATGTAAAGCTATAAATAACTTCGGCCTAAAATGTCCTCACTACCCGGAATTGAGGATCCCCATTTGTCAATGAGAGTGCCCATATTTTCATAATAATATGAGATTCGTACCTACGTACGATTTATTGTGAATATTTTTACAAAGGCAAGGCTATTTTCGGCTCTAAGAAATGTTTTTCAATGTATCACCGGATATAAAACTAGTGACCATATAATTTCTCCAAAAAACCTACAAAAAAAAACGATACTTTCGAAATTTTTATTCAGATACGTAAATGCTGAAATCGCAAAAACAAAAATTGACAAATTATTTTACTACCCTATAATACACAAGTGGGCACTTATATTATTTCGGAAGTCTCGAGGCGTAAGCAAATAAGGTTAGTCCGTGAAACATTATACTTCAGCAAATATAACGCTCTGCTGCCTTCACGAGTGTACCAGTAAGCACCAGTAGCTTGCCAAGTCGTGTGCCAAGTGTCATAAACACTTCAGCACTGCACCTACGTGGATAGTTCTTTTATTCACCTTTCGTGAGGATTTTTCTTGAGTAGCATAAACAAGTTTTATACAAAAAATAAGAAACATATTTTTGTTGTTGCATTTATATTGTACAACCAGAAATATATTTTTCCTCAACACCTTTTCAACAAATCAAAGAGAGTGATTTCCTCTTTTTATTTTATTTATCCTTTCCTTTCAATACACAATACATAAAGTGTCGCCTTGGAGGAAAGTAGAAAACTACAAACGTATTGGACGTAACACATTTAGAAAAGTGATTTTGATGCGATGTGATTTTATTAAATTTACAAAACAAACTCAACTATTTTTGGATCCTTTCGACTATCTAATCCTAATTATTACAAACAAATAAGAGGTAACACTATTACACTACACTTCACCACTTCTTTCGTCCGTATTCTTTATGTATGGGTTTGTCAAATAATGTAAAATGAAAACAGGTTATGGCTAACTACCCCATCGATGTCTTCCGATATTCTCTCGGCCATCCCTCTTGCGAACAAAAACTGGAATTTCAGGTTTTCTTTCACTTGCACTACAATAATTGCCGTTTCCATACAAAGTGACTGTTGTAGCTTATATTTTGACAAACAAACAACACAAAAAAATTAAACCGACTTCCCAAAACACTAAAAAGCAAAAAAAAAACTATTTTTAGGTGCATCGGCCTAGAAGTCGGTGTCTAATGGATGTTACTAAGTTAATTTTGCCACCGACTTCTAGGCCGATGCACCTAAAAATAGTTTTTTTTTTGCTTTTTAGTGTTTTGGGAAGTCGGTTTAATTTTTTTGTAAAAAAGTTTTTTATTTAAAGCTTTTCAGTGATACGTATAGTTGTCACTATCCATACAAGTGGGAAGTTCTCATCAATACAAAGAATATAAGTCCAAATACGAGGTATTTTACATATTCAGTTGTCGAGTTCCCTCGACTTTCTCTGGTCTCCATCATCAGGTCAGCTCCAAACCTTCACTGTTGCAAAGGTCTTGTCAATACAAATAATTTAAGCCCAAACACGAGGTAGTTTACATATTCAGTTGTCGAGTTCCCTCGACCCTCTCTGGTCTCCATCATCAGGTCAGCTCCAAACCTTCACTGTTGAATAGTGCTTTTAGGCGTACACCTGAGTATCAAGTTTTTACCCTATGTATGCCTACAACTTTCGAAGGTTGAACTCGATTTCTCAGGGTTTCCATCATCAGATCCTGACCTGATGACTATGGGACCATCTGGCAGCTATTCCGAGTCGAACAAAAAAAGAATCACGTAAATCGGTCCATAAACCTCGGAGTAATCGATGTACATACATAGAAAAAAAAAAAAACATACCGGCCGAATTGATAACCTCCTCCTTTTTGGGAAGTCGGTTAAAAAATGAATGGTTTTTGTGTAAAAAGCTTTAGGTGTTAGGAACAAAACGGCTTAGTGAAGTTCAGTGATTGTTAAAATACAAATTAGTGCTATTTCCAGTTTGTGCTAAGCTGCAAACTGGTTTAATATTATTTGTGCGAATTTGTTTAGTGATGCGTAAAAAGTGACTATAATTGCAGGATTGGTAAGCCTCCTGTGTATTTAACAATAACATTTTTGCCTATTAAAAACAAAGACCTTTGGAGTTTAATGTACCTTGATTACGATCTAGATGTTAGACAATGATGAACCTAGTTTAGATTCCCTAAAATAATGCAGACAATCACCATTAATTTTATTAAATATTAGCTACTCTTTATGGAAAGAAATAACCGAAAAATAGGAAGCACCTTAAGCCCCTTTCTAATACCCATGTCCCATACACTTATATAGGTATTCAGTACCTACATAAATTAATTAAAAGACCTCATGTGGCCGGATCTAAATCTGTCGTGAGCTTAACTTCGCTTTACGTACAGTTTAGCTGTAAACCTCAAAACTTTCACATTAATTTGTAATTAAATCTTGCGGAAAACTCAACTTTTACTGAAAATAAAAGCTGCTCTTTTCAAGTGTGGGCGGGAAACTGACAAACTTCGCGTTTCTACGTAGTTAGTTATATTTGAACACCTTTGCCATGGTAGAAGTATTAAGAAATAAAAGAAAATGGTATTGAGTCAGCTTCAAAGAAGTTTTTGATTGAAACTGAAAACCAATATTTGCAGTCAACATGTAGTTTTGATTACATCTGTTTTCATTGAAAGTTTGTGAAAACTCTAAATAGTAGGTAACTAAGGTTTAAAGGAAGGTTTCCCCATTTTGACTTTTATAAGTTTTCGTTATTTTTATCCATATACTAGTACTAGCACAGAAATAACGAAGACTCAAATCTAGACTATAATAGCAGACAAACATTGTATTGCGTCGTAAATAATTCTGTAATCAACATAACAAGACATTAACCTATGTCTACTTAATTAAAAACTGTTTACTTACCTAACTTAGCTTCTTCACTGTCCACGATGTAGATCGTGGACAGTGATTGTATCTACACACAATAGTTCAACTAACTCTGTGTATCACATATAACTCACTGGATAGGAAAGTTGTTAAAATTGCCAAACACACAAACACATTTCCGACACTTACACGAATATTAGACACTAAATAAAACTACTACGGATTTATGCCTGTAGCACACCTCCGCTGCGAAACCCAAAGGGCGAAACCGCCATAGTTTCGCTGTGAGTTGTGAGTTGTTGGGCGGCGAAACAATAGCGAAATTCCCTGCTCTAACGTACAAAACTGACTATGACGTTATCTCTTTCTAACATGATTTCGCTCATTTGCTTAGGCGCCGTCTACATCTCCGCCCGTTGTTCGCCAGTTGTCCGCCAGGGCTAACTATGGCGGTTTCGCCCTTTGGGTTTCGCAGCGGAGGTGTGCTACAGGCATTAATCGCGGTTATCCCTCCTCCGAGCCTTTTTCCCAAACTATGTCGGGGTCGGCTTCCAGTCTAACCGGATGTAGCTGAATACCAGTGCTTTAAAGGAGCAACTGCCCTATCTGACCCCCTCAACCCAGTTACCCGGGCAACCCAATACCCCTTGGTTAGACTGGTTTCAGACTATAAAATCCATGGTTTCAGAATATAAAAAGGCGATAAAATCCGTAAAACTAGTTTTATTTAAACCTACAAACACAGTTTAAATATATTTTGATGATACAAACCTCTGAGCATTTCCCAACATTTAGTAATTCAAGACCTGTTTGAACAGCTTATTACCTATCGTCTCACTAGGCCTATTGTGTCCCGCAGCACCCCTGCCAACCGTGCCATTGTGTTGCCATAAACAACTTACAAATTCGTGTTGAGTTGCTCAACTGGATTCTTTGCATTAATTTAGCTAGAATTGTGAATGGATTTGCGATGTTGTTTTCTAAATATTTAAATAATAAAGAGCTTCGGGAAATAACACCATGCTGGTTTTGCACTGGCCTAAGTAAAGGGGAACTGATAACGCACTCATATTTTAAACAGTTGCCCGAGTACCAAAACAAACTTTTCAACTACTTTGGTGAAAAAGGTGAAACCTAATTGTATCGCCATTATCATATATTAAGAATACTTGATTGATACATCTCGTTACTTGACCTGGGAATCGAACCCACAACATTCTCGCACATAGCATGTGCTCAGTAACTAATGGCTAACTAACCTATTCATTTATTTAACTAGCTTCCTAACCAAACAATAGGCCACTCAATTTGGCCCCTAATCCTCGGAAGATAAGGAGAAAGCATTTACTTTCCTCCATTGTTTAATGATCCTAAGTTATCTGAAGTATTGACACACGAATTAACTACGACCTAGAAGCTCCATTACAATTGGGTTAGCGGGCTAGCTGCTCAAATGTGGGGCATTCCAGGATAGTTGGTGCTTCCAGCATTTGGGGCAGGTCAGGCTTGCAGGTCATTGACATTCCGATGTTTCAATTGCGAATTCAATCATTGTGGGTATCTCGCATAGTTAGAATTTTATTGTTTTGTTTACACCTTTTCTCTCACTAATAGGTAACAATTTGATATGCTAAAAAATACCTTTTCTAGTATACCTGACGTCAACAAAACCCGAGCGATACCTCCTTATCTTAATAAATTTATAATTCGCACGCAAACACTCATTAAAACGGCAATAAACACCAAAATGTCAATTAAAAGGTCAAAAATAAAAGAAAAATGCCATAATTAATTAAAAACTTTAAATTTTATTTATTCTAATTTATGAAAATGTTTCTGGTACATACGTTATTTGCGTCACAAGATTAGCAAAAAATAGTTGCCTCTGACGTCATACATGTAGATATTCTGCATAGCCAAGTGACGCGTCTTAATTATAATTTACACCATTGAGATCAACAGACATAATTAACTAAATAATTTTAATGTCTTAACGTATATTATAATCTTATAGTATCACATTAACTTTGGTAAACACTTTGGAGACAAATCGTGAGCGATAGATAAACACTTGTATTATGAATTTCAAAAAACTTTGGCAAAAAATATGACTGACATGTTCCGATAAATAAAGCATTTAAATTTAAATAAAAAGGCAATACAATGTTGAATAAAGTGCCATATTGTCAAAGAAATCACTTTCTTCTTTAATGATGAATATACATATGCTAGATTAGAATGGTTAGATAAAGTGAGTATTTCATCATTGTTCAATACATAAACAAAAGCTAAATTAATATAGAATAGAACTATTCCAAAACTGTTTAAACTGCTTTAGAAGTAAGAACACGTGGTTTCTCCTGACCACGTTCAAAACTTATTAATTATTTCGTTCTCTGTATCCATCGCAAAACTCCGAATATTAATTGAAATTAAGACAAGACTAAATCTCAGTTTGTAACTAGCTTAAACTTCAGCCACTTCAATCTAAAGTTTTCTCATGTCTTGTTTGAGTTAATTCGAGGACAAACGACATCAAGTCTGGATCATAAGCTAGGTATTAACTAACTTTATAATAAATTGTACAGCGAAGATACTTAAGCCATACTTAAATGCAAAACATAATGTAGAAAGTAAACATAAACTAAATTGTTTTCTTCCTACTTCAAAGAATCTCTTTAACTAAATAAAGCTAACACATGTCGCTGTTACAAATAAAATCATATTTCAGAAAGCGTACATAAAAATAGGTATAAAATTACATAAAGATGTCAATTCCGTTTTCCAATATGAAACGCTGTAAGCGCTGAAGCGCTTGAGCAATATCGTCCGGAGAAAATGTTTCAATAAAATCGTCGCGGACCAAATTCGCTGAAGCGTCCCTCTGATTGGTCAATAATAGAGCTTTAAGTAAAAGCTGATTGGTCAATTACGATAATCTGTTCAACATTTGAAATGATACGAAGCAGAAGAGATTTTCTTTCAAGCGGAGAATTACCATTTACCAGAATGCGATGAGCTTATCAGATTTTTGTGACTCTATAAAAACAAAAGTGTATTCAATTAACTTACTTTGCAAAGTAAAATTAGAGTATAAATATACACTACACTTGTGGAAGAAGAGTTCATTAACGACAATATTAATTACTCGCACATGTCCATCAAAACTGCATAATTTCATCACATGTTATCGATCACGCACCGAATATCACACACGATTCCAAATTCGGAATAACTTGCATCACTATCCTAACTAAAACAAGCTTACGAGCAGTAGTACAGTCCGAGGCAGTCAGCTCATAACGTGCTCACCAGCTCAATGCTCTCGTTGATCATGTTCTGCGTCCGCTCGTCTTCGTCGACGTGCTCCATCTCGTCCAGGTCATTCATTCGGTCAGCCTCTGCGTCATCGAGGAGGGTGTACTCCGTCCTGATGCTGCTGCTGTCCTCACTGTCGTTCACATTGAAGTACGTGACGGTGGCGTAGCAGACCCTGGCGTGTTCGGGGCTGGAGCGGGCGGAATCATAGGCGGAGTCTGAGCGAGCACTGCCGCTGTTGGATTCATTAGTGCCATAGCTCTCAAGGCTGTCGATCCTGGAGCTGTTGTAGCTGTTGTAGCTGCTGTAGTAGGAGTTGTTCTCGTAGGACTCGTTGCTGGAGATGTGCAGGGGCGGCATGGAGGCCCGGCAGGCACAGAAGCGCTGGATGTCGATGTCGGAGCGCGCGTCCACCGTGCCGCTGTAGGACGGCGACCGCGACAGCTCGGGGGATATTCGGTTGCGCGTGTTCTTACGGCTCTTATTCCTCTTGAACAGTTTGAAGGCCTGCAACCAAGAAAATACAGTTAATTTTATACACGCTAACAGATAAGCAAGGAGATTAATTAGAATATAATTAATTTTCTATGTAAATGTTGCCTACTTAAGCTACACGTGTAAATAAGAAAAACAGACTTTAGTTATGATAACCTCAATTTATCTATGGAACGAGGTTAGTAAGGCCAGGTGTTTGTATCCTAAAACGCTACACTTACAAGTCAACCGCACAATTAAAGTAGAACATCAAAAGCGTTGACATGACACACAACGCTAGCATTATATTATTATCGACTTATCGAAGCAAACTTATCACGTATTAACATCCACTACACAACCATCGTCCTTGTGACCAAATATACCAGCATGTACTGCAAATTTATTCAAATTCTAGTCTTTATTATACTTGCGTTGGTCGTAAATCCGTCTTAATTCTGTCGTTGTTCGAGGAGTATTAATTAAGTGGTGATTATGGGGTATTAGCTAGAGATAGTGGGAGTGAGTGGTCTGAGACTCATTAGCGTGGCGGGTTTGGTTTCTAACAGGGGTAGGTTCATAGAACGGTAATTAAGCTTTCTAATAGGCAATTAATGTCATAAAGGTAAATCAAAGAATTTATTTAAATTTCAAATAATACATGGTATATCCAAAAATTGATGATTGTTGTAAAAGCAGGTTACTGTTTGATTATTTATTCGATCAAAAATTGAATCTTTACTGTCTGATTTTATTTTCATTGCTACGGAACTCGTAACTTCAGTTTAATTTCAAAGGCAAGTTATACATTTTCTATACACAGACATAAATTTTTTGAACTATGCATAACATGTCAGGTCAGTAACAAGTGCTATCGACATCACACGACCTTCATATTCCACCCCACATGCCCTAAAAGTTCATTTGGTTTATTTGAAATTATTCTTTGGATATTTTTAAGAGTTTTCATTATTTTCTACCAGACTTTATTTTATCGGATAAAAACATACTATTAAAAATATTCTAAGAATATATTTCTCATTATCGACATGTAAACAGACTCAGAAACTAGCTCAAAGCTCAACCAAGCACATTATTATTAATATTCAGGTTCATACTATTAAATTAATCCCACCCAAAACAAAAATGTGAAAGACTGCCAAGTTCGATAATATGGGAATGCTTCGCCTATAAAAGAAGTGAGATCTGAATAAGTACCATGTTCCATACACATACCTCAGTTAAAAATAGTTACTTTTTAATGATTTTACATGGCAAGTTTTCATACATCTTGTTATAAACCTACTAAACGCAATGAATCAAGTATTTAATTTTCTATTAAAACTTGCCAAGTAACATCATTAAAAAGTAACTATTTTTAACTGAGGTATGTGTATGGAACTTGGTACTTATTCAGATCTCACTTCTTTATAGGCGAAGCATTCCCATATTATCGAACTTGGCAGTCTTTCACATTTTGTTTTGGGTGGGATTTCATTTATTTTGTAAGGTTGTTTATTTTTTTCTTATGATGAAGTTAGTTAAAGAAATGTCTCATTTATACTATCTTTTAGATTTTTTAATATGCACTATGTTTCTTACAAAGAAATGAAGTAGATTAACTAAATGGACTAGATTTACCAACTGACTGACATGACATGTTATCACATATTATGTTCGTGGATCAAAGTTACACATTCGTTATTTTCGAAAGAGATTCACACTTGGCCGTTTTCAGATTTTTACTTTACTTTGACTAAATACAAACCTTTGTACCATTCGAAGATATATTATATAAATATAGATAAATTTAGTTCGTTTTAGTTCCTTAGTGGTATAAATTTACACCGGGTATAAAACACCTTCATTATTTTGAAACCGACTCACACTTGGCCATTTTCAGATTTTTCCCTTTACCTTGACATAAAGACCTACCTCCATGCCAAATTTCAAGTCAATACGACCATTGGAAGTGGTCTAGGTTTTTGATGAGTGAGTCAGTCAGTCAGTCAGTCAATCAGTGAGTGTATAGTAAAAATAGCGATTTTCTAACGTCAATATCTCAAGACCTACAATAGGTATATTAGTGAAATTTTGTATTTTAGATAAGTGAGGGAGACTCAACAGATACTAGAAATTTGATATGCGTGAATAAAATAGATTTTGAGTTACAGGGGGGTCGAATTTGGCCCGAAATGGTTCGTGTAATATAACCCACGGCCGGTGTGTCGCTTTTTTTGCTCGAACTTGGCGGACACACTGCCGTGTGTCTAGATTCCCCGAATCCATCAGTCAAGGGCAAGATAATGTTCAGCCAAATTAATTTCCAATGCCACACACACATCGACCCCTTCTTATACCCAATATATATAATGTCTCAAATAATTGGGCAGCTTTGGGCACGCCTGATAACACTTCGATAATACAGACTATGTCAGTTAATAGCTGAATTACGTATGACCGCAGGGTGCCACATTATTGTATTATACATGTTTTATCACACGAAAGCGGGTGAGCCACGAAAGTGTGTGTGAATGTACATGCACATTGTCTTTGTAAGACTCGATGCCTCGACCAATACTGACCACTCCTGAGCTTACGCATACAGAGACAATGTACATCCACAATTACGCACACAAGTGTGGGTTATCCGCTTTCATGAGTTAGAACAATGGTGACCAAACACGTGTTTCTTGTAACTCATCCATAAATTGGTCACCGAAAGCTTCAATATGACCTGTCGCTAAGGACCCAAATTCGTAATAAAATTGGTCCTTTGATCTTTTTTGGGGCGCGATATTTTCAGACAAGCCTTATCCCTATCTAATATCAAAAATAATAAGGGGCTTTTGATCGAGAGATTATTTTACAAAAATTATCGATATACCTAAAATCCGATACATGTTACATAATTCAGGTCTTTCTATTTGTAGTCCAGGTCAGGAATAACTAATCGTAAGATAGCCTGGAAAGTAGAGCGATCATTAATAAATAATTTAATGCTACAGATACACAAATTAGGGCAATCGGCCATCACAGAGGGAGATGGCTGCTCTAATATTTGTTTGTGATAACGAGAACTGTGATAAGGAAGGCATTTCAAAAGAGCTGTGGAAATTATTTTCAGGGTTCGAGAAATTAAGGTGAGCACTTGGCAATGATAAAAACAACATCATAAAGTATGCTATTTAGGATTATGACACTTAAGTTGATATCCTTATCTAGATTGTAAAAGAAGTAGCAAATATGCCAAATTAAATTGAATAAGCATGATAACTAGTTCATACTGGTTTTGCGATAACTATTCCTAGGTTAGACAATTTGTTAGTTTTACTGTGGTTTTACTCTTTTTTTCCTCGAGTATGAGTTATGCGGTTACAGGTAGTTTTAACCACGAAATTTAAAGATACGAGTATGTTACTCATTGTTTGTTTGTTTTGAGGTATAATTTTATTGTAAAATACTAGGCTGAATTATGACAAACATGACATGACCTGAAGCAACAATCAATTGAAGGAGTATAGTGGTCAAATATTGCTGAAAAAAGGGCATACTTTATTTATAAGACTATCAATAAAGAAGCCATTGAGAATTCAAAGTTCCGTTCAAATATTATTTTAATTCGATCCTATACTTAGTACGGACAATATATTCGTCATCAATATGTCTTTATGAATAAATTAATAGATCTGTCCTTTGAATTTACATACCCATTATATCAACTAATGGTACGATTGTTACCGATATTATGAGTTATCGATAGTTGTATAAAAGCTATTGCCATGTTCCTAATACTTAATGGAACTTTTGTGGGCGTAATGGAATACTACCTACATGAAATTAATACATTCATTACTTAGGTAAAAGTATCTTACCTATATCCTAATCTATCCTACCTATACATCTCAATCTAATTAATCACAAGAAGATCACACAAAAATATTTTGGAGGTCAAGACCTCAAAACACAGCATCATTCCGCGAAAAAGACATATTTTATGACAGCGAGTTACCTTGGCCCTAATTAGTATCTAGCCATCAGTTACCGCAATCTGTTAAAACAAGCAAATGTATCGAAGGACCAATTCTTGCTTGCCATACTTTTTACATAAGTTCATCATCATCAGCCTTTTTATCGTCCCACTGCCGGGCTGTGGCCTCCTCTCACACGGAGAAGGATTGAGCGTTAATCACCACGCTTGTAGTTTTTTTTTACTTATATAACTTTGATAGTAATGATGACATAGATATTCTGCAATTATTCACAGGTTTTCAACTTGATCCGTCACGTCCTATTTTGATAAGCCAATGATGAAATAAGGGATAAAACAAACGAATAATGACCGCACAGCAATCACAACTTGAAACAAGTACCTACTATCAATGCAGATAAGATACAAGTTCAATTGAAGCACTTTACTCGTGAATCAACTCGCGTGATGGTGAAATATCCCATTGATAATATAAAGCGAGCTGAGGCAATACCTGTTTATTATTAACTAGCCGTTTTCATGCGGTTTCACCCGTGTCCCGTTGGAGCTAACTGCATAAAATATAGCCTATGTTACTCGGGAAAAGTGTAGCCCTCTAACAGTGACAGAATTTTTTACATCAGTTCAGTAGTTTTGAAGCCTTTAGAGAGTATAAAAAATATTTGAAGAAAGAGTGTAGCTTTCCAACAATGAAAGGATCTTTCAAATCGGTTCAGTAGTTTTGGAGGCACCAGGGCACAAACAAATAAAAATGTTTCCTCTTTATTATATGTATATTTTAGTATTAATGGGATTTCGCACGTGATTGCCAACATAAGTGGCCGCCTACAGACTAGAGTGCACTTGCAAGTTGAGCGACCTATGCGCCGGGCTATTTAAAGGTAAAGGGTGCATTATATAGCGCGTGGTATCTACCTACAGACTATAATAAACAAGATTTATGTACCTACTGCATCAAAACATGCCTTGTATACCTACCCTTTTTTGCACTGTTATACTTATAGGTACATAGGTCCCGTGTCGAACGAAACGTCATTCCGGCTCTATTTACATATCAAGTTTTTTTTAATGCGTCAAGATTTTGAAATCCACTAAACTTTATGATACAAGTCAAATGTCAAAAAACAGCTAATATTTACGATTCGAAATCTAAAAAAACCGTTATAAATAACAGAATAATTGAATCTAGAAAGCCGTTTGGCGAAAGTCTTTGACGTCAAAACCTAAAAAAAAAAACAACGTAAAAGGCAAGTGAAAGTAAAGAGTAATAAATTCAATAAGTCAAGTAATGCAATAAACTGCACATGTGCAGTAACTGCTCGCTGCACGCTTACTGCACCGCGTGGGAACGTTCACTGCGCTGGCGCACCTGCCCACTATAACAGTTATTTGCATATCGGCTTTTACTTTACTGGAAGTCTTCTATAAATAGAAATGAAAAGCTTAAATACTACCTAGTCTGATTGAATTTATTCTGAGTACGCTAAGCTGTGGGTCTTAATATTTACATATTAATTTAACAATCTACTCGAAAACATAAATATGCAAATAATATTAAGTGTTACATTTAGAAACTGTCTTTTAAAGCATTGTTGTTTAGACTATTTCTTTTATAATAATTTCACATTGCTTAATAACATGAATATTGCCATCAGCAACTTACACAACTTACCAAAAATTCGAAAAGAATGTCATGGGTTTTCGCAAAGTAACGCCTGATTCCAAAATTTAAACAAATCTACTACAATCACTCAAACAAATCTACTACAACTAATCACTCAAAAAAACAAATTAATAAAACCTCCCCAAAAATTCAAAATTAGCAAGGGTAAATAAAGTCAAGTCCCTATTATTAACACGAATAACAGCACTAAACACAATACGAGTACTCCCATGTGTGACCACGTGTGTCGACGCGTGGGAACGAGGGGGCGTGCGCCCGCGCACCTGTCCGACGCGCGGCGAAGTGCGCTACAGTTATTTGGCATACTGATGTATATGAGGCTGAAATTTGTTTTAGAGTTTTATTTATTTTTAGGGAACTTTACGGCCAAATTTTTTTTTTTGGATTTTAATGTGGACAATGAAATTTTCGTTCTTCATGGCGAATTTTCGTGATTAAAGAAATTTATCTTTACAACGGAAGAATCTTATAAATTATATTATTGGTGAAATTCTGCGAAGTTATTTCCTCTAGATCAATCAACCGTTTAAATAAAACACGCCACGGTGTCGTCTTGTTTTCCTTTCTAAGTACTTACGATCCAAAAATATCATGAATTAAACGCTACTCCCACGCAATTTTCGTCACCTCCGATATTTTTACGTGTCTATATCTGTTATTTGTACCGTAGCCGAATAACATGTATTTCTACTAATCACATATCCTTATCATTTACGTCACAAAGTTATAGCGGATTGCCCCGATACCCATTGACCAATTTTCCTTACCCACCAATGAGGAAATGTGGTTCTCATTATTACTAAATAGTAAATACCTGACGTAGTTAGTTTACTAGAACATGTTTGTTTAGTCAGAATGGAGGTTCCCAATTAATAGTACCTGCACACTGCAAACCAAGCTACAATAAATCAGCCGACAGTTGACAAAACAGTTGTAATTTTTTTTTAGTAAATTTTGATTCCAATTAATATTTTCAGTCGGTCTGATACCGGCGAAACACCTGACTTTTGTAATGAGCGTGCTATCATTCCTCTTCATACCGATTTATGAGCCCCAACAAACTATCGGCCGACTAAAAGTTTGCAGTGTACGGGAGAAATCGTCACGTGGCAACATGATCAAAAGGCGTACCTCGAAGGACGAAGTTAAGAAGACTTACAACACTTCATTGTTTGACGATTCTATTGTTCATTAATTACATTTTACCGAATCATTTTCAAGTTATTTTTTGGGAAGAAAATTAGTCTTGTATTTCATGTTGTAAGATTTTTGTGGGCTAAACGTAAGATCTGTTTTTAAATAATAAACTTTCAGTTACTGTTTGAGTACAAAGAGACTTGTTGCTAAGTCGGAAATTATTATGTCGGATATAATAATAAGAAAAGAACTGTCGATCAAACTTTGAAAATTCTTTTGTCTATAGAATCCTTCAATCCACGTTGCTCAGCGTTTCTATTTTGGAATCTAATAAAGTCTGTACGAGATAAAACCATTTTCTTCTATGTTCACAATTACTTATTCATACTAAATAACATGTGTTCATACTATTTTTATGAAACAGCAAAGACTGTTTTCCCGTCGATTTCTAAGAAGGAAAATATACTAGAAACGACTCCTTTCAACGCTTTGAGTGAGAAATACTCGATAATATTGGCGACACGTGCCGCAGTTACAATTAATTTTTGTTTACCAAAACAGATAGGATAGTCTATTCGAAGAAACGAATTCTTACAAAACATAAATAAGACGATACTGATAAACGCACGAGGAATTTATTTGACAAGGCTTTATATGACAGTACGTCGAAGTTACGCTAAAATTCTAGTTAAATAAATAAACATCTTTAAAGATTGTAGATTTTATCAGCCGCTTGTTAACAAACAAGCTGTCATCTTACCTGTTATGAACTTGAAAACATTCATAAAAAACTATCATTGTCAACGTAATGAGCCAGTTATTAAGAAATTACAACGCTGTTTTTTATTCTCTTTTGTAATCGTTAAGAAAAACAATTTATGTGACAGGTCTGAAATCTTTAAAAAAACAAGAAATACGTTTATTTTCTTAAAACCTTAAAAACGTTGTTCTGGGGGAAAACACGTCGAAAGTTTTGCGTCAAACCCATAAAAGGTCACCGTGAATACAGAAGAAAAAGTTTATTTAACGTTTCTAAGGTCAGAGGGCAAATGAGCCGAACGAGAAATATTTCTTTCAACGACATAATTATACACAGCTATCGCGACATTTTTCCCTGAATCCATTAACATCCTAAAGATGCCTAATTACCAGTATCATAGGAACAAACATGTTATCATAAGGACGTGACATTTCACTCCCATAACAATAATGGCGGCCGGAACAAACAAATCTTTCCAATAAATAAATAATTTATCAACGAGTATTGTTTGCGTAAAGTACATTAACACCGCAAACTCGTATATTTAATTATATGCAACAGATAGCGAGCATAAATTACGTCCAGATAGTTGCAACTGGTATTTAATCAGGTTGCCTACTCAACTTTGAACTGTGAATGTACCAGGCGCTCAGAAGTGACTAGGAGACTGCCTGACCACTTATACAGCTGGGCTCTCATTTTCTGGGAATGACCAATAAGTACCCAATTCGCAGAAGAGAAAGTTATCAAGCCTGTCTCAATTCGTTGGAGGGTTGTTTTATTGAAATAACTTTTGATTATCCTTTGAAATTCGTGAAAGGAGTTATGAATGTCTAATCGGAAGGTATTCCAAAAGTGGTAACGTTGGTTACGACGCATTAAGAATTATTCGCACTCCAATTTGTATTCATAAATTCTGAGTACATAATTAAGCTTCTTATTACAACGTAGTCCATTTGTTTTGATGGTAAAAGAACAAGATTTTAGATAAGTGTTGGCAAAGTATTTGGATTGTTTATTCAGCAAATACTGCTAAGGAATTGTACACACTGATTTATTTTTATGAGAGCCGTCAAAGGTCGCGCGGTTTCGTCGCGTTTCGTTTTACGCTTCAATATTGCTGTTTGGATAGCACTTACGTTCCGATAGTGCGGAATATCTGATACCTATTTGTATTTTTGGAAATTGTAAATGTGATCTTTTTAGCGACTTCTGCTACTTTTCTCGGCATTCATTGTTGAATTTCGTATCATACGAAATGATAGTGATATTAAAGTTGGTTTTCCCACAACTTCATATTTTTTATCTTAATAGACGTTAATTAACAGTAGTTAATAAACAAATGGAAATAAAACTTTCTAAGTACCTTCCTATTATCTTAAAACATGTTCTGTTTAATTCATTATAGGCTCAGGGTTTATTACTTCTCTTATCTTGTTTTTGTTAAAACAGTTTTAGAACTGAATATTAATTTAAGCATGCCATCATCAAAGTGGATTTTACATAATTATACATATTGAACTTTAATGATCTTTTAGACTTTCGCTTAAGGGTCTCAAATATCATAATCATTAACGAAATTACAAATTTCATTTGGTATATTTTTTCTTGTAAGTTCGTTTAAAATACAGATTACACCCTTAAATCTTTCAAAAACAAAAGCTGTTGATGTTATAAACAACTTTATCCTGGTAATAAAACCCACCCAAAAACTCCCCCTCTTACCCTTATCATACATATTATGTCAGATTACAAAACAAAGAAATCAGTAGCGACTGCCTCAACTAATACACACCACAAGTCATTACCGTCAGTCTTAGATAACATAGCCAACTGGAGACGTCCTTGCCACGTGCCTTCTCCTCTGTCAAAAATATATGTCAAGTGCACGCTCGATCAACATTGCATGAGTCAGCTATCACTCTTAGTTCATCATTCTTCGAGCCTTTTCCTAATCATGTTGGGGTCGGCTTCCAGTCTAACCGGATTCAGCGGAGTACCAGTGCTTTACAAGAAGTGACTGCCTATCTGACCTCCTCAACCCAGTTGCCCGGGCAACCCAACCCGATACCCCTTGGTTAGCTATCACTCTAAGTTACGTTGCCTCAATTCCCGTGCGCGTAAATTGCCACTATTAATTATTCTTTAATTAATTAATTATTCTTTATTGTACACAAAAACATATAAAAAAAACACACACAACACAGAGAAGACATGTACAAAGGCGAGCTTAACCCAGAACTGGGTTCTCTAACAGCAAACCTTAGAGCGATAGAGAGATGCGATAGGGAAGAGAAAATTTAAAGTGCACAACATTAAACAAAACAAAGATGAAACTACATAACATAAAATATATACCTATAAATAAAACATAAAATATAATAAATAAATAAATACATACATACAAATAAGGTCATGTTGACAGGAAATGTTCTTTAGTTCGTCTCTTGAAGACATCTAACGACTTGCTCTCACGTATACTGTGAGGCAGAGCGTTCCAAAGCCTCACAGCGCGCACAGTGAAGGGTCCATCATAACGGCTCGAAGTATGAGGAGCACTATTCTTACAGACATGGCGGTTCCCGTTGGTTGAATACTCCAAGCCATCAGTAAACAATCCCGTAGTAAAACCGTCACTATGCCCATGCGCACGTCCACGTCGTTATCAGTGTACGTTAATTATTTACATACATTATCGAGTGTATGTACGTGCGGCGCCTAATTTGTCCTACTACATAATGATGGTGTAGTACAATGGGATCCTAGCCTTATGTGGTTAGATTTATGTCTTTTATGACTCCTGTTGAAGTTGCATTATCATGTAATGTTTTATAAACTATTGGCTATTCGGTAGGTCATCTAAAACTGTATTATTTTTAATCTGGTTGATCAAGGGTTGATGTATAAACACATGATGAATAATCATGATTGCATTGTTCAAACTTTTTACTGATAGGCACTTAATCAAATGTATGAATTTACTATTGATTTTATAAATAGCTGTATGGCTAAAAGCACTGATGTTATAATAAGTAAGGATCAAATGCATATAACAAAGCTTGACATAATAACGTGTAATTTTCACACGCTTTCTTTAACCTTCACACGTGTATTAACTTTAATCAATAACTTGCATAATTATGTAGAAAGCTCGCAAGCTCCATTAAGTAACCATAGCATGTATTACTGGCTACTATTATATTCATATTAAGTGCTAACTATGTTTATTGTAACAAAGTATATTTGTCCTTCTTTCAACCGGTAAGGATCGATAAATCAATAGTGGGTGAATGTTGACATTTCTTTATTTAGTAGGTGAAACCTCATTCAACAAGTATAAAATATAAGGTGGTTTTAACTTTGAGCGTTTACTTCTCTGTGTGAGAAGAGAATTAATATGAGAAGGATGAAGTCGTGGTGGACGAGTGGGTAAAGAACCAACCTCTCAAGCATGAGTGTGGGATTCCAGGTTAGGCAAGTACTGCAACTTTTCTTATATTGTATGTACTTTCAAAGTGTGTCTTGGACACCATTGACTGATTAAGGGTGAAGTAAAACATCTCGACAAAACCTGGACTTACAATGTCTGAAATCACCAAACCGCATTGAGCAAGCGTGGTGATTAACGCTCAATCCTTCTCTGTGTGAAAGACTCCATGATAAAAAATAAAAAGGCTGATGATGATGTTTTCGTAAATCAAGTTTTACATAATACGTAGTAAAGTCAAGAACCTCATCTGTTTACGGTTTACGAGTTTGCTTAGATTATGCAAAGAATAGTAGTCTATTCTACAGTTAGTGCGAATCCATCGACCCTGTTTGACACAATATTGACAGTTTGCTTATAGGAGCGGCCATATTTAATGTGTGTTTAGTCTCATGTGAAATTCGGCGTACGCTTGACAATCTAGCACTTTGATGTATCTGTGGACTGATGTACGAGAAACCTAGGACTATTGGTAAACATTGGCTTGAAGATTATACATAAATTACTAGGTACTTGTAGAATTTAGCGTTAAAGGCAAACGTCTTATGTACTAAAATACTTGAAACTGTATGCTTAGGCAGTCTGTTATCTTTGAGTATTTTAGTATCTATCACTATGTGAGGAACGAAGATAGAATAAGATTATAGTTAGAAATGTAGCGTTTAGTTAGATATGCAAAACTTTCACCTGAAGTCAGCCTTAATAAATATGAATGTAAATACTCGTCGATATTGGATATCCAAATACTTTTTAATCTCTATTTATTGCTTTCTAAGTTTCACTTCCAGAGAGTTTAAAGACACGAAAAACTGTGTTTACATAAAAAAATATAATTAATCAATCATGTTATGAAATATACCGTATGTACTTAAACTCTCTCTTAACAAAATTACCACAAATTCCAGCTGTCTGATAAGAAGCACATTTGCTAATTATATGTAACATCAAACAAACTGTAGTTTGCCGATTTAATTGTTTACAAGTAGCACACTGACACTTCTCTAATTTATTACATAGCTGATTATATTAATTATTAACTGCAGCATTATCTTGAGTTGAATATTTAATAATAACATGTGTGTAACTTATAAACAATGCACAAACTATTGGAACTATAAATAAAAACAAAAGCTCACCTTAAGCCATCGCCTTCTGGTCTCCGTCAAGAAATCGGAAAGCACCATCTTCGACACTGATAAGATTGATAACGTTTATTTAGTAATATTTACGATAGCACGCGTGCGAGAGAACTTAGCGCTGCGAGCGACGAGTGGGTATGAGCGCGGTCACTGAGGGAATGTCGCGTCGGAGGGCCGCGCTACGGAGCTACGCGAACTCCTCCCCTCCCCCGCACACCCCCGCACCTCGCCACCCTGCACCCTGGTCCTTCCCGATCCCACACTATGGTCCTTCGTGGCTACGGTCCCAAGGGACGCTGCGGTTATGATTGCTTAATAATCAAATTAAAAAGGGAGAAAAATACAATCAACTTAATGGACTCAGAAAGGGGTTCGTTTTGAGAACTCTGTTTTAATGCAATTAGCGTGGCACCGAAATATTAATTGATTTGGTTTTACTAAAAATTGCAAGGGTGACATTTTTTTTCATTTACTATAGAACTACACAGCTAAACAATGTAAGGAAATTGCTCATTCCATTACATAAATGGAAATATGACAAGTCTCAATTACTCATTATTTTGCGATCATCCGAGGTCAATCTTCATTGTAAGTTTGTGGTTACTCAGAACTTGTAGAATATCTAACTGTTTGATTGTAAACAAACAATTAATTATTAACTCACCTGTCTCTCAAATGCCTTCAAGGTATTCTTTACATAAAGCCCTAATTATTTAATAGAACTAAAATTAAAGATCTGATGGTTTTCCATAATCTTGTAAGATAATATATGTAGGTCTTTCTACAATTCTTTCTTTATATTATTATTCTTTATTTCTGCCTTCTTCTTCGTTTAATCCATAATGGTCTGTTTCACTTATTCTGAAACAAAAGAGCAACATTTCGATCAAGAAATTGAAGGTACTACGATTTAACCAATTTGAGGTTTTCTATCGTACCTTTTACTTAGTAAGTGGAATTTATTTATATGTATATGTCAAGAACCTTTTTAAATGTTTCACCTTTATTTGATGAAAAATACAACAATAGATAATGAATCATGAAAACTATATTCATTCACCCTGACTCATTTTAATACTGAAAAACTATATTGAAGGAATTCCGAAAATTACACGCACGTAATTATACTTATCAGCTTGTGTTATGGGTGCTTGTATAATCAATAAACTACATACTTATAATTTAAATATAATATACTTATTAATACATATTAATAGCAAACAGACGTTTATATATCGTCGGTGAACTTGTACCCAAACATAACAATAGTCGGAGCTCGCGACAACTGTCGGGTTTATCGCACGATCGACAAAACAGTCGCATAGTTATTGTAATTACGTGAACGTACGACATGTTGCGATGTTATTAACTTCGTTTTGTCGCACGAGTCGGAACTTTGTGTTATTCGTTATTATTGTGAGATCAAAGATATGATGAAAGATGTTTATTGTTAGGACATTATTGTAATTGTAGGAAAACTACGCTTAAATGGACACAAATATAATAATATGAGAAACAGCCGAAATTGTTATTGTATGGAAAGATAAATGTTTCGGTTTCAGTCACTTCTTCAAGGAACTAAATTAAACACCAGGATAAAGATCAACTTATAACTATCAGTGCCCAGTGTCTAGAGCCTAGTTTCGCCCTGTGACCACCCAAAACGGTATTTGTATTCCACGAAAACTGTCCCAATACATTTTCATTTTAAAGTTTACTAAATCCGAAAAAAACTCAGCAGAACAAACCAATGATGCAACGAAAATCCGCAAACCAATAAAACATAATACTTAATAGGTTTTACCTAACACACAAAGTTATGATAGCTATTGCTTATGTTCCGCGAATATATGAAACTAAACTTTTACTCATAGCCATAACTCATAGTATGAGGAAAAGCTATTTCGCGGTCAGGTCACTGACCTCAAGTCATGAAGAATTTCAGACTAATGTTTGTAAATCTGAAAGTATAATACAAACAAATTAATAACAACTTAAGTGGAATACGATGTAGCCCGCGGCGGGGCAATGAGTAGATGAATAATAAAAAATATGACCTGTGTCACTTGTAAGAAATACGTATTCATTTTATAAAATATTAGTCGGTTTCCCGCGATTTTACCTGCGTCCTGTAGGAACCACTGCCTGTACTGGGATTAAAACAGAAACATAGCCTATGTTACTCTACTAAGAAAGTGTGCCTTTCCAACCACGAAATGATTTTTCAAATCAATTCAGAGGTTTTGGAGCCTTCAGAGTACAAACAAACATGTAAACGCTGTTCATTATATTAGTTTAGATGACCTGTCTCACTTGTGAAATAGTAATAATCTTATAAAAGTATTTTTCCATCGTTTGAATATATTACAAGTTCATAGCTACTAATCTTAATTTGCATATCAAAAGATTGCAAAATTGCGGAGATTTTTGCGAAACCCTCGCGGGGGATTGAAGGCTTTATTAAATTCCGTAACAGAACTATGCATCGGGTATAATATGCAATTAATAAAATCATAACCAATATTAAGGTTGTTTGTTTGTAAAGGTTTCGTGATATAACTGCTGAAATTAATTACATATAGTTTTTGTACGAAAACAGATGGGTTCTAAGTGACTCGTCACTAAAGGAAAACTGGGAGCAGAATCTGGTATGTCCTAATATATAAAGCTAAGACATCATTAGAAACATGTGTATTGATTAATTAACGACTACCTATAATTAGAAATCCCTCAACTGTACACTTTACGTAGATATCCAGGAAGGAAAACTTTCCACCCACGATAACAGATCTATCTATAAACTTGTTAATATAATCAGGTGCTTAAGAACATTTTACTAAGACTTACTCTGGAGGTACACAATTATCTCAAACTAAGGGTGGGTTGCACCATTCAACTTTAACAATAACCAAACCATAACCAGTTGTCAAATCGCTAATTTGACCAACCAACGGGTGGCATTTTCACGGCTGGTTATAGTTGTGTAACAAAATGGTGTAACCGACCCAAAGTGACGCATTTGACGATGTTTAATGAAAAGACCAAAATGTTCACTTCAAGTATTTTTGTGTAAACGCAAGCAAAACCAAATACTTGCGGTATCTTTGTTCAAAGGAAAATAGCAGGCGCCCACGCAATATAATTTTGGATACTTGATGACAAGAATTCCGGCGTTGGTTCACAATGTGGCTTGCTCGTTAAGTACGACACCACATCGTCTTGGTGAGATTCCATAGCATTACACATTTTAGAAAGGTATTTTTTTCGTAATTAAATACTGTAAAATATTGCTTCATAAGGGACACAATTTTACTAAAAAAGACGCTGGATGCAGGTCGCCTCCAACAGGTATCTGCGGAGATCTAAAGGGAAGGCCTACGTTCAGCAGTGGACGTCCTATGGCTGAGATGATGATGATGAGTAGATTTGTAAGGCCTGTATATCCTGTTTTGGTTGGTACTTATAGGACAAAAGACCATGGTCCTTGCATTATGTAAAAGTATAAATCGGTCCTTTCCGTGAGTAACCTTAATATAAAAGCATTTACCGTTTTTCATGTATGTATGTACAAATATTGACACAGGACCCTTTTCGCTTATGTTGGTGTCCATTTATTTCTATGATAAAATGAACAGCGAAATATGTTATCAATTTATTGTACTTTTATGAAAAATGTGTAATCAGCAAATTGCATACAGCAGCCATTTTGTTTTTATCAAGTGCAACGTTATGTGGACAATAATTTATTTATACGAATTTATCATGTTTTGAACCACAGCTATACCAAAGACCATTGTTATGTATGAATCAGAAAAATTGTAGTTTTATTGTATTGTTTACTACCATTCATGTAAATAGTTGTACCTATGTGTAATACTTGTACGTATGTCTGGTGACATAATTTTTGTACACATTGTACGTAAGGGAGTTTCCCTGCACAACAGATTCATCATTCATCTTTTTTTCTGGAACTTAAATAGTTTTCTACAAAAGTGATGCCTTTTATTTTATCAAAAATCTCAAATAGTAAGCTTTTTCTTCCTTTCAAACACTTCATTTTGTTTATTTCAAAAGTATTGCTGAACCAATAAATATATTCAAGGTTCACAATTCTTTTCAATCCTCAAGGAGAAATACGCTTTAAGTGCTATGAATAAATACCTATATAAGTCTTCAGTAGCCTTCGAGATTACGTTGGCCCCTAGGGTCAAGTCTCCACAAGTCGGTCAAGGACCGGGGTCCCCCAAGGACCTAAGCCAGTTGTGATACTTATCAGTCTCCGAAACAGTCCTTAAAGCTCGCGTTTATTAAGGTGTGAGGTATTCTCAAGGTGACAAAAGGACTTTTGTAAAGGTGTTAAGTACATACGATTTAAAGCTAAGGATTTGTGAGACTGAGACTAGACAAGCTTTTATAGAGGTACTTTACGAAAGGCTTGATTTATAGATTGACTATCTTCGCGATTTACTTACTAGTTTTTCAAGCAATTTTTTGAAAGAACTTTCTCTTCGATTTTCGTGATATTTTTTGAGAGGTACGTGCCCTATAAATGGGTGAAAGATTCGCAAACTACTGTGATCTGGCGGCGGCATGTGTGATCTACGATCTATTGAAGTATTTTACCTTCACTTTGGTTAGAATGGCCATCGATGAGATGAGATGAGATTCCTCCATGGAAACTTATACCAAAATAGAAAGAGTTGGCCCCGTGTGATTTTTTACCTAATAATATTTTACATAAACTTTACTTTATAAGGGTGGACTAAAAGCGCGTTCACACTAGCGGATTTTGTCGCCCTCGTCTAACATACGCACGGTGAAACAACGCGGATTTGAAAGGACTTAAGAAATGTTATACTACTTAGTAGGCTCTACTAGTTTTAATCTTTTAAACTTTAAACTCTTTACTTTTATGTAAATCCCATTCACGTCAATAGCCTACAAACCCTTATTCGTTTTATTTCCAAGAAAGATCTGTAAAGGTTTTTATTAAATATTTCCTCGTATCTCATGGAAGCGAGTGAAGGGAAAACCCATCCACCACAAGCGTGGGTCATTTATTCACAAATACGTCATACGCACAAACACTAGACTGTTCCGCGAGTTTTCCTGCAGTGTGGTCACTGTGGGTGAGTACGGTATGTTGTGTTACATTGTAATCATGGGAAACTTTCACCATATTCCTGTTTTAGTTTTAAATAGGTTAATTTGGTCATTCATTGTTTACAATGCCATAATAGTGAATGGAATTTATATTCACATTTTTCCCTGCTTTTATTTGAAATAACTATTGACTTATTCTATTTTATCTATACAAGGTAATTTTATATCGCTGAAGGGTTTATTTTGCTTGTGGATTAAAAAAATATACTTTCTTGTTAGAAAACCCATACCTATATCGAGAAAACTATAGCTATTAACATAGGCTAGTTTTTCTTGATGCAACAATTTCTTTACTGTTTCTCGATGAAAAATATATAAGTAACTATTATATAATCTGTGATACGATGCTGGAGAAACTCATAAATTTGTTCTCGTTCCAGAAAAAAAAATCATCGCAATTTGATTGAGTTAGATACCTAACTAGATTTTTATTCTAATTTTGACACTCGCCACCTCCGGTTCGAAGGCATCTGAAGAATATATTACTAGGATCTAAAAGGAGCGCCATAATGGATTCTGCGAGAGTTCGCCCTTATACAACCTTTCATTTCTGAGTTCTTCATTGATTTTCACACGACAAGCAAGGAAAACTTTTACTAGTACCTATTATTACTTGAATCTGCACTAATATTATATGGAAGAACAATTGGTATGTTTGTTTGTAAAGATTTTAAACATCATTTCACTGTTGGAAACCTAGTCTCTTCTCTTCCCGACATTACTTTCTTTTAAACATAGGCTACAGGTATTTTATCTTGGTACGGGCAGTAGTTCCCACGGGACGCAGGTGGAACCGCGGGAAAACGGCTAATAAGCAATACATTTGGTGGTAAATAGTGGTGTTGTATAGTCTATACGGGTGACTGAAAATATATTGTATTTATAGAACGTTACAAATTAACAGAGGTTAGGCTCCTTTGGGACTTAATACCGTCATTATTCGTAATTAAATAGTTGTACATAATTAGAGTTCAACGGCTAGGTACGAACAAAGTAGTTCTATATTTAGCTACAAAATCAGACTTAGTTTTTGATGAAACTTCGTCTGTAAAATAAATTGTGGAGATTTGGGAGAATTTTGCGTTTCAACTATCCTCACTTTTGTTATATTAGATGTTTTATTAACGTTATTTCTAGAAGATATATTGCTATGATATTAAATTCCAGTAAACGATACAATGTCTATAATTTATTGTTTATTGTTCAGAATACTGTATAATCTCTTAAACCACAACAATTTTAATTAGTTTACTTATAGTATTATGTAATTTTCCTGCTTTTATTTCCTTATACATCTTACCTATTCATAAAGCAAGTTTTTTCTGTGACAACAATCTTTCGAGAGATCCAATATCAACTTTCTGTGCACATTGTTTTTTTAGAAGAAAGAAGAAAGAATGAGGAAAGAAAAATAAATTAATTTAATAAAGTCGCAAGATTTATTGACAAACCTAATGTTAAGTATGTCTCAAGCCAAAATCCACTTCTTCTTCCCAGCAAAAACACATAGTAAGTGGTGAAGGGCGGGCGTTTTGGTGGGTGTCTTTTATAGAATTGACGTTCAAAAAGTGCTGATTTTCAGCCTATTTTGAATAAATGACTTTTGATTTTGATTTTGAAATATTAAACCATAATTACGTAACAAAAATTGAGCATATACCTGAACATAATTTTAGATAACATGATCTTCAGATCTTCACCTCACTTCACGTTCTAACTACAAAGACATAAAAGGTCTGACTCCAGGCAACCAGGTCTGTTGGCGACGGCTGTCAGGTAGCATGAATACCTACACTTGAAGTAAGGGGTTATTATGAAGGATAAACAATTAGATGTCAGCGGCCAAAGACCTACAGGACTAACGCACGGGTTGAGGTAAAAATAAAATAATGTGAAGTTAGAAATTATATGGCTGGGTTTGAACATATAGAAATAGGCTGAAAAGGTATAGTAATGACGTAAGGATGCAAACATGATGCTCTGAATTTTGAGTTCCCTCCAAAATTACAAGAATTTTTCAGAAATGTAATACCTAATGTTAAAATTAGCAAGGAGCGACTGCCTACAAGTACTCTGAATAAAATGTGTGTCTTTTTAAAAATCTTGTTATTGTGAGCTTGATAATTTATATTTTATTGTTGCTGTTTTAATAATTATATAACCCTCACACCAAGTATTTCAAGGATATGAATATGAACATAGTCTACAAGCAAAATAGACCTCATTATAACAAACCAAGAACAAGGCACAAATCTTGCAAACTTGTAATTTTCATAAAGTTACTGATAAACCTTCAGATAAGGCTACAGATAACACTGAATTTCGCGAAATTTTATGAGAAATACCACTTTCTTCTTGTAAGTCCGAAGTTTAGTAAAGTTATGGGGTTTACAATCTATCTAAGGGAGCAATGGATGGAGATGCTCAAACCGAAAATAAACTTTTTAATAATTCAAATTCAAATAAACTTCTTGTGTTAGAACTCCATTAGAAATTGAATTGTTTGTAAGTATTTACCAGGGATTCTAGCTCTCTTAAAATAATTATACAAAAATACAAGCAAAGCCAATGACGTGCAAATGATATAATCAACAAATCAACATTAGTAACCTCGAAACAAACACAAAATTCACTCACCCACAGAATCCCTGCAAATATTATCTCAAACGCGGAAGATATAAAACTTAATAGTGACTATTACATCGAGAGGAAATCTCTACGAAATTATAGAGAAAACTTCTTCCTTGTGAAACGTCACCAAAGACCTTCATACGTACGTCATCAGAAAAGTCATAATTTTTTTATCATAGATCGGTATGTAACCTTCTTTCGGGAATTAAAAACTTAAACCGCAATAATTTGGCCGTTTATGTACGAATCACTAGCTGTTTCTTCACTCACTTACGTCCCGGGGGAATTTCTTCCCATACCAAGCATTGTGCGAATTAAACGTGTACCATACCAGCTAGACCCGAAGGAATTTCTGCCCGTACCAAGCATAGTTCGAAGCTCCAAAGTTAGAAAGTTTGAGCGTTAATCAAATCTCTAGAGTGAAGGTGACTTTCCCTTTATTAAAACTTTCCGCCTCATAATAACAGCTACGATCATCTGCCTAGCCTTTTCTCGACTTTGTTGGGATAGGCTTCCAGTATAACCAGATACAGCTTCATATGGATATACCCGTGCTTTATATGGAGCGCCAGCCCGTCTAACTTCCTCAAACCACATACCTGGACAACCCGATACACCTTAGTAAGACTGGTGGTTAGACTTCCCAGCTTCTGAGTACTCGCAACTACTACCAAATACGTGCCTATCCAAACAACGAGGATCAGATCACCCATCCCCGGCCGGGAGCAATACGCCTAGCGTTACTTAACCTTATTATCGAACCGTGCTGTCTACGTATAAACAAAGCAAATGTTTTCTCAGCAAGAACGCATTCCAAGTCAAACACGAATGCTATCATAATGATATCACTCATATTAAACTTAGAAACTAGGACATTCCAAATAGCGTCGGTTTAATTAAAAACGATAAGATTACAAGCGTTAGCAACTTGCAGTCTGATTACAAAAGCAAATAATTGTTACTTACGTAATGCAGTCATTGTTAGAGTTAACGTCATTGTAATCAATACATTATTATGCAAGATAGGATTTATTTGAACTGTTTGTCACAGTTTAACTGTGCAACTGTGAATGATGTTAGCTTGGGCAATTACGTGTATGTGATAGTGGTGTTGACAATATAAATAAGATTTTTGAATCACATCCCTCTTATATACTATGAATAGATTAGTTTAATATGTAATTAATAGGTTTAAAGGTGAATCGACCCTATGTCATAATTTTGCGATTATAGATCATTCAACATGTTAAGTATGTGTCCATTATTGTGTGCAATAGCCAAATTGTTATGAATCAGTATATTTGAAAATGTACGTATCTGGTTGTTTTAATTTTTAATTAACTACTTAGTGAGTTTGTCAGAACCAATATTTAATGGATTATGCAACACTATCACCAAAATAATTACAGATAATCACAGATAGAGTTAATACGAAATATACAAAAGCCTGAAACATTTCAAAACTGAAAGCTTTTACCTGACCGGCATACGATATTAATGTATTGACATAACAGCATTAAATCGGTCAAGGCGACGCAGCCCTCGTCCACCACAGCTGTTGATGTACATTATACATACATACTGATGTACATACAATTTGTATATAGATATAGTGCTATCAGGCAGGTCAGTAGCGGCAGCCATTTTGGAAATATAGTGCGTATGACGTTGCATAAATTGAATGTTTTGTAATGTGCAGTGCTTGAAATTAAAGTAGGTATTTGTTACGTTAAACTTATGTTTATGGTTAAAAATTCAACAGGCCTGCCAGTCGAGCTCACAACTTTTAAGACAATCTTCAAAATAAGAGCGAGTCCTGACCTATCCTTTTACATTGATTGCAAAAAAAAAGAAATAATTATTACAGTTACAATACATAATACCATGCAAAACAATATATATTTTTACCTCACCATGTCTCTAGGGAGATTCATTGTTTTATTTAGCGTGTTGTTTTAGTACGTGTGTATGCATACATTGAATTAATTATTCGACATTAAAATTACATAACAAATATTAAAACAATTTACGCATTTGGTTGTTTATTAAAACAGGAGTAGGTACATATAAACACAGTTATGTTACATTATATTGCAAATTGCTGCATGGTAGGAATCTGACTTAACCATTTTTTACGCTTCATATAAACAACACTGTGACAAAAATCAATCTGACCTCAAAAACGATGACATAACTTTAAACCATTTTGCCCTCAAAAACCTGTTAAAAGAATACCAATTTATTTAAGTAGAGGTCACATAAATTGTTAATGAAGCCTGCACGATACGTTCCGTCCAAGGTTCAGTCCCGGGTCGCTAACTACTGTGACAACGTAAATATAGGTCACAGTTTTTCAGATAGGAAATCATCAATTGTGTTCCTCCCACTGGATGGAGTGGAAGGGAGTATCAGATTTCTTCTTGTCTTGCCCCAATTTTATTTGGGGTCGGTGTCAATATTTTTTATTCACGGTTTTATTTATCTTGCCTTAGTCACATTAAAATGAGCTGACTTCTCGTTCCAATGTTTTTCACTTAATCTATCCACCTTATTTTGGGCTTTTGACTAAAACCTAGCTCTTTTCCTTTTCTGGGGCTGCGGGGTTGTTCGCGCGATTATCGCGGCCCTGGTACATAAAGAGCTTAAGAAGGAACATGATGGGTTTCAGTCAGTAAGAGTCTGACACATACACAGGTAGTCCATCAAGCTAACCCACAGGAGGAGAGAAGTCACCTGATGATTTCTCATAAGAAAAAAGCTCTGTTCTTTTTGGAGCCCTTTATGTTCCAGGGCCCAGAAAAATCTTGAAAACAATTCTGTAGCCGCATACAATGTAGGTCACCTGATTTTGCCTGGGTCTTTCGAATGATTGTGTGGTGAATACGGTCAGGTGATGGAAATCTTAATTATTCGGTTCACTGGGTTTGGGATACGTTAATATAAGACGCATCATTTAGTTTTGTGGCGAATGGTAGATTTGATTTCTATACTGAATAATGAAGGGGTTTTCAGCAGTGGGTTAATCAAGCGTGTATTTTTTATGTAATATAAGTATGTAATTGTAACTGTTTAATAAGCAAAATGGTTTTATTTTAGCTTTTAATTAAAGTGTAATGTAAAGCCATTAAGTGTGTATGACCGACAAAAAGGTTACCGTTTAACCTAATGGGTTGTGAAGGTCAAATAAATATCATGTCTCTACGTGTGTGTTTTCAATATATGTTTTTACAAATTCTACAGTTTTCAGCACGAATCACGATGACTAATAATATTTTAGGGAGTCACCATTTATACCCTTTGTTTTTTCCCCTTAGATGACCTTGAAATAGTCACAAATATTTCACACTAAACCGTACTACATACACCAAAAACTAAATAGATATGTAAACTGATAACCAGTTTTCATAACAAAGAATGTTCAGCTGTCAGAAGCGCCGTAGCATTGTCATGCCGCCTCGCACGTGCCGTAGTACGTAGCCGCGTAGTCGACTACGCGCTACGTCACGCTACGCGGAAATATTAGTTGCCACACGTTATCAGTCTGACGTAATTATGAACTTTATAATGGAGTTTGGTATTAATTGATGACTATCTTTCGCCAGTGGGTTCACTCACGGGAACTACTCCGAGCAACAGTTTTTTTAATGATAAAAACCCTTTAGTCTACTTTGATAAACGGGCCATTTACTACTGTTTTTTTTTAAGCAGTAGTTCCTGAGATAACTACGTACAAATAAAAAATCTCTTCATCTTTCTTTACAATGAACTGATGACGTCAAAAGTTATCAACAATATAATTATATTTTCATTCTATCGAAAATCAAATATATGTCTTCATATGGTTGTTTTTCACCGAACTGGCTTATTTTAGTGACATCATTTGAAAAGGTTTCTTGAACTTCGTCGCACCTTTTTACGAAGTCAATCTATCATTGTCATATGTGAAAAAAGTAAAACACGAAAGGGTAAGGCGTATGGGTATATGCATGTATTTCAGTAAAGTTGTTTGCGTTGGGAATATACGTACTTTGATGATTCATACTTTTGTAAATGCGAAGGCAGTTTGAGGCATTGACTGACTCCTGAAAAGTACTCAATCTCAATTTAAACCAAAAAATAAAAGAAAAGGGTATTTTTAACATGCACCTGTCTACACGAAACATTAGACATAATATAAAAAGTTTGCAGGTTCATTTATTTACATAAATCTGAGTTCTTACTTTGGGATAGAAACTTATAAAAGTGTATCTTTTCACTAAGCGCAACTTTTATTTACAATCAATATAAGACGAAATTACAAATTACTATTATCGTCCTAAAGCTGACACTTGACATATGCTACCTACATATTTGACCTCTTGGCCTATGAGTGTATTTACCCATGAGTTCGATAATATTCATTTCGACTAAAACCTAGATGTCATTATTAGGTATCATTGCGCTTTGGTGTCTTTGTAAAAAAAATATTTTTGCATGCCCAAAATTTGAGTGAAATATGTGATGTGTTTTATCTACAAAATTATAACATCTTTTGTACCAAATAAACGATTTATTATTATTTATTCATGGAAAAAAGTCGTCCACGTTCAATACGCATAGTCCTAGCACTCTCCTTAAGCACTCTTTCACTTGAAGAGCTTACAAATAAAGGTCCTAAGTTCCAAGCCGTTGACGGTTCGTAACCGGACCGCAGCCGGGCGCGTCCGGCGCACGTGCTCGACACAAGACACGATAACCGGAGACGGCACGCTGACGGCCACGGGGGTAGTGGCCACGTAGATAGTGAGATAATGGAAGAGATTAAGAAAGTTTGGAGTGTGAAGATTTGGTAATTTTTTTAGGTCTGATGCAAAAACAGGGATTTACAACTTTTAACGCTACGTGTGTCTGCTTATGCAGTGTCAATGGCGCTGTTCGTAACTATCGGATGTTTCGGAAAACTTGTAACGGAGGATTTGGAAAAACATATTTTAATTTTAATTTTATGTTGAAAACAATTGAAAAGAATTTTTTAAAATGTCGTTGAAGCTCGTCTTTAACTAAAAGTTTATCAATGAATCAAAACAATCTTTCTTAATACCTACCTAAAGTTACACGTGCATCAAAATCCATAAATACAACTCAAAACGAAGAAACGTGTATAAATGCAAGTTTACAAAATAACCGATCGCTCTCAAGTCTCGTGCACTCGCAGTTTAAAGTTTGAACTCGTAAAGTAACTCGTGACAAGCTACCCGTTGCAACTAAACTTAATTGCCTGGAACTTGGAAATTCTATTAATTGGACGTAGTTATGCAGAAACGTTCCAACCCACTGTATGCGTAAATGCTTATATCTCAAATTCAACTTGAATTTGAGATATAAGCATTTATGCGTTTCAGTTGTATTCTTTTTTATTCTAACTAGTAAAGGTACTAGAGGTTTTATTGTTGAATTATATTGAGTTTAGATAACCAATGCTAAATTTTAGGCTGTTCAATCACAATAACTCGATTTCGGGTGACTTGTGGGTTGGAACGTTTCTGCATAACTACGTCCAATTGCTGCAGCGCTTTCGTGACTAATAATTGAGCTTTTTGACAGAGTGGCAAGTTTTGTTAGTTATTAAAAACACATTAGAAAATATCCTTTCTGATGTTATAAATTCGAAAGTAACTATCTGGCTGTCGGGCTCTCACAATAAAACTTCTAAACCAATTTGAATGTTTGGTACAACGATAGTCCAGAGCCTAAAAGGACACACTTACTACGATGTAGTTGCTGCGAGACGTGGGTGAAAAAGCTGGGAACAGCTGGCATTTCTAAAAATTACGGAATACACGATTATATTTCATACTTGAGAAACTACTCATACCGGTTTTACAAAAAAAAGCAAACAATCTTAAACTAAAAACAATTAATCTGAACGATATCATCCTGTGACGATATCTCAAAAGCATATCCCCAAAACCCAGTAACCGCGGAACTGCAGTTTTAACGTTACAGCAATAAAAAATAACCATCTTTAATAATCTCTAGGTCACCCAAACTCTAGGGCAACAAACACAAACGTAACATTTTCATATTCAACACACAAATATTGTCTCAAGCAAGCCTACCTTATCAATCGTTATCAGGGCTCATCTAGTGCTCTATGAGAAGGGGAATTTCCATAAGGTTGTACTCCGGCTGCGCTTGTCAGCGAGGGTCGATGTAATCAGGTCATTCAGATACAGAAATGCAACTAAAATGTAGTGAGCTATTAATGTTAATAGCTATTGAAAATCGGATAGAGTAGCTAGGTACTGAAATGATCAGTTGTATTGACAAAATGCGAATTATGTGTTATTTTGTACTTTATTTTGTGTTAATATTCTATAGGTATACATATTATATTTTTTCTTGTAGTTTCATTTGAATTAGGTAATAGAAGGTTTTTTGATAACACTCGAATCCGCCTACTATCTCGAGTATACTTAACCTAACCACCTACAATAGTTTAACCTGACATAGAATCAAGTTTATAAAATTAGTCAGCATAATCCATCATTAAAACAAACTTACCCCACACAAACGGCTGAATATTTCATGTGAAATTAGCTAGCTTTGGTAGAATTTACTTTACCCCGTTACCCAGCTAACCCGGTCTAACCCGGGCCAACCCGGGTTACCAGGGGTTAAAGGGCACAGGTCGGAGTTCAGTTCGTTAGCTAGCCAAACACTATGTATCAGTGTTGTGTTGCGTTATGTAAGATAGACTAATGGCTGTTAGTTTCACGGATGTTTATGCGAAACTATTTACATTGTGATGGTTAATTTCAGCTTCAGATGAATATATGTTAAATTAGTAACTGTGGTAATGTAATTCGATAAACTATTACGTACATAATATAATAGACGAACGAATTTATTGTTTAAAGAGAGTTCTGTGTGTGTGTGTTTAAGTTTTAAATGAGTCACTTCTGTAAAAAGGTTTTAAATGATTTTAATGAGCCTGGAATTGGGCGTAAATTAAGATTAAACTTATATATTCACAATCAGAAAGTTTCTGATCACACCAAAATTCCCGCAGAACGGTATTTCTTGAAAGTGAACTTCTGTTTGATTTAAAGGTCACTTTTACTCTAATTTACCGGCCAACTTAATCCGGTATCAACCTTGGGTTCGTGCCCTTTGCGAATGTCAATGGTACATATAATATTCATTCAAAGAAAGAAGTAGCCTTACAATTTGAAACTCCCATAAATAATACTTTATTTACTATCATGAATTATGCATAAAAACTCTAGTACCTACAATTTATATTAGCTGAATATAACGTACCCAAAATAATACATCGGCAACTTTCCTAACGATTTCTACTAATACACCTTCATCAAATAATATCCTTCCACGACCTCATATTATGGGTACTTATGGCGTTATTATCTTCCAATGAAAGGTTTCCTTCCATTTGAATTGTGGCGAAACAAAAGCAATCAGACAAAACATCTGGCTCACGACATCAAAACAACTCGTCAATCATACTGACCTGAGCGTTTACCCTCCATATCTAACAGATATAGTTCATGTAGGTAGATTAGGAAGACCTACATAGGGATTGCCAAATAGATATATGGCTGCTTATTATTTGAAAAAGGTTATAAAGACTACGATGTTTTGCACTTTGATTCTTCTTCTTCTTCTGCTTATCAAGTGAGATGCAGGTTTAATTACCGAATAAGCCCCAGTGTCAGAGTTTTAGAAATCCGCCTGACGGACTCTGACGTGGAATTGTAACGACTGCTGCAACTGAGTAGGTGCTTTGAATTCTTGTCAATGATAAGCTTAAGTATAACAACTACAAAAATGTGTAGTGTTATAATTTTATGAGAATAGTGAGTTTTAATTGATTGTGTTGAGCCTTTCGATGACACCGGAACATTAAAAGAAAGATTGGCTAGATATTGAACAATGATTTTGCAAATGATCAATCTAACCGCACACAATCCACGTTAGGTTCACAAAGTCATGCATTCAACAAGAGCAACCATAGTATCAGGATTACTTGCAACCATAACGGTTCCAATTATCCGAATCGGTTGCAGCGTTACCAGTTCAGCGGGATTACCCTCCCACCACCCCCCCCTTTCAACCGGGATACGGGATGAAATTGGATCGTCTAGATTTGCACAACCCTGAATTGAGGATGACGGTTGACTGAAATTCGTTATTCTGCCGAAGTTTTGCTGCAAAGTCAATTTTGCCGATTTCAAAATATCTTCGTAAATGCGTTGGCGTATTTCATTTGATTGATGGAATTACGTTTTAATTTAGGGACAAAGGTAAAACAGTAATCCTATTATTCGAATGTCAAGTAATGAAATGATGATAAATCTGTAGGTATGTACCTACATTTTTGGGGCTTATTCATCTTGAGAATTAAAGACCGAATAAAAAGATTGTATCTGTTCTTTATAGATATTAAGTTATAATTAAGTCATGTGGCTATCGTGCTCTTTACGAGGAATGAAATCTATCTATTGCGAAGTGGTAGTAACGTCTTACTACGTGAGTGTGAGGGTGTGGGTTCGATTCCAGGGTCAGGCAAGTACCAATGCAACTTTTCTAAGTTTGTATGTACTTTCTAAGTATACTTAGACACCAATGGCTGATAAAAAGGTGAAGGAAAACATCTTGAGGAAACCTGGATTATAAAGTCTGAAATCACCAACCCGCATTGAGCAAGCGTGGTGATTAATGCTCAATCCTTCTCCATGTGAGAGGAGGCCTGTGCCCAGCAGTGGGACGATAAAAAGGCTGTAACAGTAACAGTAACGTCTTAAAGGCGCATTAAAGATCGAATAAAAGGTAGATAGATGAGTAAATTCAAAATTCGTGCATTTGATAATATTCGAAAACCACAGCCAACGCCACAAGCAAGAGCCTGTTAAATAATACTAAAATAATAATATATTTTATTCCACCCTTCTTGTCTTTAACCGTGACAGTTGACATTTAAATAAATACCTCTCGATTAAAGATCGTAATCTACTATCAATATTCCTGCAGACAGCTTATTAGGGCTCTTTTAAAATGGGTGGAGGGGGTGAACCATCCTCTACCTCCCCCCTTCTTAGTACGGAGACGGGTACTTAATTACAATAGACATTTTTAATATACATTTACCTGTTCACGTCAAATGGAGAATCACAAATTAGATTTCCATTGAAATCGTTGAGAATACAAGGTTTTGAATTGAATTTCAGTTGCGTAAGATTTCAAATTGAATTTTGTCTATCGTACTTTGTGGAAGGTTACTTTGATTATCATATTTATTGAGAGACCAGACATTTTATATTGAAAACTGAGTGCCCATCCTTTGTCATAACGAATGTCTCTGTATGTCGGAAAACGTTTTAACTGGATATGCTAGGTAGATGATAAGCATTTATGTAGAGAACAGCAGATATCAAATGGATAGGTACCCATCTCGACTAGGCTAAAAAACAAACTTGCTAATATTCCTAGTAAAAAGAAGAACAAACTTGCTGATATTCCTAGTATCGACCAGAACCTATCTCAACAAATTTTAGCAAGGGCTAGGCACAAAACTATATTTAGAACATATCTACACTTTAATTTTCTCATATTATAACCGAATAGACATTTTTCGTTCCGCCTCATCCGATATAGGTGAAGTTAATGTATTAGCGCGAAAGGTCACAATATCAGCATGCAATGATAGATGACCTGCCGGTATTATGGACCCAATTGCCTTCACTTCCTGCCTAGGTTACCTAGAGGGAAGAATCGTCACTTTATTGCCGTTACTAGGTGGACTTGCATCTACATATAATAAATACATACTAGCGTTCGCTAGTGGACGATCCGCTTCCCGCTTCACGGACCAGATAAAGGTAGCATATAAATAATTCTGAATATAAGCTACATTACTTCCAAGTTAAGTTACATGAAATAAGAACAGAGTTATGATTCTAATAGGCCTAGGTATATTATACAATTTAAATTATATTGACTGCGTATTCTATAAATACAAAATGATTTAAGAAGCTAAAACGCCTAGAGCTCTGTCTAACCTACAATACCTAAGTAATTGGAAACAAGCCTGGATATAATATGTTGTAAAGATAAAAATCTTTGTTTTCCTTATCCAATATATTGTGTAATAAATTCTCCTTGAACTCTGACATACGATATTATCGTTTATACTATAAATGTGTGGAAATCCGGAGCGCTCAAGTTGCCAAGTATCCGATTCTCTTCAGCCGTGAAATTAAACATCATGTTTTGTTATTGTTTTGTTTTTCATTGCGATTTATTGAGGCAGTTAGCGAATTGGGGAATTATTGGACCGATTGAAAATTAGGAGGATTATTTTATGTCACAACTCATCCCAATATACCTTCCTTTTTCCTTCTTTCTTTGTCTTATTGTATTAGAAACAATTTAAAAATGTATACCGCAACGTAATTCTCCAAGCGGTTACTTACGTATTACAAAACCATTACTTGAAGAGTAAACAAAGAAAACTTTCCCTTATTCTTGTGTTTTCGCCAACAACCCTTTAGGCGGGAGGTACATTATACCTTGAGGTTCACAGGAAGCCTTTGGCCTTTCACAAAGGGACACGAAAGGGCTTTGAACGCAACACTGAATGCACTGTTCTAGCCAAGTCTTGTGAGATGCAGAGTTTATAATACTTAGGTACTCTCTATGAAAATAACAGTTTGATATTCAAAAAGATATTATTATAAATTAAAAGGATCTGACGTAAAGTCTGAAAGTATTTAAGAATATGAAATATCAATAGTGCAATGCTCTCATTCGTGGAAATAGAGAAGTTAACAGAATAATTCAATTAACAAGACAGGTTGCTTAAGCTTTCAGTCTAGGTAGTAATACTTTGATTTATAGGAGAAGTTAGGTACAACACAGTATTAAAATGTCGAATTGAAAATACGTTTCATTAAAACGTTTTAAGGCTAATCATTTGATTTATCAATTGCGTATCTTATGTGTCATAGGCATATTGTTAGCCATAAAATGAATATCTTTGTCCAGGAATCGCCTCACATTTGCAGTGTAGGCGTAGAAGCATAGACATGACTACCGTCGGTAGCCGAACATCGTGACCATCACGTGGCAATACGCGTTTTATTGAAGGGGTAGGGGGGGAGACAGTTTACTGAATGAAGTACAGAGAAAAACGTGTTTTAGTTGCTACTGTAAAAAGTTCATCGATCACGACAAGTTAACAAACTATATAGTTCAGAAATAATGTTGCTGGTGCTTTGTTTCTCTTCAAAAGTTTCTGTCAGGTACTAGAAAGGTTAATCATCGCTCTTGAGAGCATTATGATTTACAGTAATTGAAAATACAAATTAGGTATTGTTCTATAATATCCTTCCGGTAACCGACTAATGCAGGTACATAGTAAAAACGCGCTGTTGATGTTAATAAATAGAAACTCAGTTGCCTTATATAAACATTCCTTTCACTAATATCAATGCATATCCTAAAACCACACGTCCATACAAGAGCCGGTCAACACGAATTTCGCATTAAATCCGTCAGATAAACTGCAACCAGCCTGTAGCTCTGTGTACAAATACTGCGGGCCACAGATAACATAGCACCCTCACATGCATCACCCCTGTGTACTCTGTGTATGTTTGTATATCTGTGTACGTGAGTGTGTGTGTGAGTGTGTGGTCGGCAAACATTGTACGGAATGATTAAAGCTTCTGAAGTTTGGGCGCAATTTTCGTTGTGTAAACATGTAGGGTCAAGTAAGCCACAAGCAAAGTGCAAGTTGATGTTTACTTGCAGTTGGTTATAAAATAACAATAACTGTGTCACTGGAGTTGGTTTTGATACGTTCTTTATGCATTTACTTTTATTTCAGATTTTGTCAAGCTCTACTTTTATCCGACTCCGAAGAAGGAATATTTGAATTATCAAACAAAATACGATATTTAGTATATCGTTTTTTTTTTTAATGTAGAAACTATGTATTTTGTAATTTGTAAGTTACCTATGTATTTTGTAATTTGTAACAGAAACGGAGTAATTATATGGTATACAGTAAGTTGTAGGCAGGTACCTACCACCAATATAATGCATTATCAAATCCCATAATCAACACCTTACACCACAAAACAATTCACTCTTTACAAGAACAATACCGCACAATAAAAATCCATTTGACAATATTTACCCTGGCTTAGGGGAAAAATGACAATTTTCCCCGCAACGACGTGGGAACGACTGCGCACGAGTCTCCCACGGGGGTGGGTGGCGCGTGCGACTCGCCTAATCACTATACTGCAAGTATTATTCACCCCTATATTATTTTAATCATTGCTTATCAAAATTCAAACTTATCTCTTTGTACTAAGGTGCATTGTTGTTTGTTAGTTGAGGTGCTGTCGTGCTGTGCGAAAATGAGTCTTGTGTATAAGGAGATAAGGTGGGGTTTTAAGTGGATGTGAATGAGTGTTTTGGAAATCAAAATCTTATCGATGACTGAATAAATGATTGAAATTGGAATACATGACAATGGTAAGTATTTATGGTAGTGCATGTGATCGGTATTATATTATGTGGATTATTTTATCGGTGAATACATTTCAGTATACATATATAGTACACCTAGGTAAGTTTAAATACTATAGTTAGGCATAGACACAAGACACAATATATTTTCTTTTATATTAAGACATAATATAGACTTTCCTGGCCAAACTTTTCCCTAAACACAGGGTAAAGTTAATCCAAGTATAAATCTACGCAAAAGTATGGTTATTTCATTTGTTTCTCCGGATCCAGGACTCTTTATTTCGTCCGTGTTTACGAAATACAACTATCAACATTCTTTACTCTGTAGTTCTACAATGTTTTATTGCAACGAATCACATCAACTTACATTCAGTTTTTCCCAAGCACATTTTCACCTACCTGTCTCCCTACGATTCTCATTCGCCAACGACAGGCCGGGAGCTTATACCTCTCGATATCAATAGGCACTAGGCACGTCACTATTTGCAGTGTTGTCGATATTATGCAACGTAGTGACGTAGTGAACACGTGACTTATCTGCTGTCAGCATCTGATACAATGCTGCGAGATATTTATTGTTCCCTTTTTGTCGAAGAAAGGCACCCTTTGAGAGTCTGCACTTTTGAGAATTTGACAAGCTTTGAATCTGAAACTATTGATAGTAAGTACGTAGGTGAGAAAGTTGTTACGATCAAAATTAGAAAAGCACACGATGTAGTATATAAGTTACTTACTTGCTATTTATTTTGGTGCTTCAGAACGAATAAATAGTCGGTAAGAAACCTACGTCGGTACTATGTCTAAAACTCAACGTCTACCTACTTACTAATTATTTAATTCTACAGCTTTTCGCACAAATCATTGTGTACATTTCAGTGACTGTTTATTACCGCTTCAGCTACCCAACCTTCACACAATTAACAAAATATTTTCAACATTTTTCAATGTCAGCATTTATTAACACGTTCACGCTACGTTTTGAGACAACCTTTTAAAGAGGTTTGTACCCTAAACCCGACCTCTAAGAAGGTTTTTGGTCCGTGGGCCGTGAAAGTTTATTTCTAATAGCAATCGGAAAGCGTGGGTGACCGATGACTGTTCAAAATGTATTTAAAATACTTATATGTGTCTACACCATAAAATTATTTTCAAATCGGTGTTTCAACTATCTAGAACTCCCTTCCGCTGTTTCTTTGTAATATTATTTATAGATTTCTTTTCCCTCAACTTGCATTGCTTACTATCTTTTTCATTATCTGTGTGACGTCACTAAGATGTTTTTTATTTGATATTAAAAAAAATTGAAGTGTTTTAATCTACAATACTTACTTCCTAAATAATTATAATCGCTGTCATTAATTGCATGATCTTTCATTACGTCGCCAACTATGTATAAAGAAGCCAGAAGTTGACAACCGATAAAAAGTAGGTATTTTCAGCATACAACCGTTTCAAATACACACAGTGTACATAAGTAAGTACTTGTACATACAAACAAGAAGTTATTTTAAAGCACTTACATTTTAAAATGTTTGAGCACAGACAACGTCAATATTCATCCCGGTTAACAAGCACTCTAGGAGATTACGAGTTTCAGGGCACAATGGCTTCAAAGAGCAATTAAATATTTTTGCTCATTAAACAAAAAATAAATAAGCGCGCGCTCGCCGGTCGCGTGCCGCCGCTCGCACGTGCACGACGCGCGTACGACGCGCGCTCACAGATGAATCATCGTACATGCTTTTATGGATTATGGATATTTTAAAAATGGAATTAGTAAATGGGCGTTTCAAATTACGGAATAAGAAAATAATAGATTTTGTCAAAAAAAGCTCTCATAAAAAATAAACACATATTTATGAAATTTAAAATTTTATAAATAATCTAGATATAAAATAAAATCGCAAAATTAAACGATTTTAAAACAAAAATTTCAGTAATAAAAGAAGCAAAACTAATAAAAAGCCGTGTACACGCACAAAAAGAACAGGTTCCACCGAGATTTGAACTCGGATCGCTGGATTCAGAGTCCAGAGTGCTAACCATTACACCATGGAACCGTTGAGAACGAGCTTCAAATTGTGAATCGTCTTCTAGTTTAAAAGTTGTTAATAATTTATATCATCTGTTTTATGTTATGTATTGGATGTAATTGTACGAAAAAAGATGAACACATTTCTCGTAAAAACACAAAAACTTTTTATAAAAGTAAAATAAAACTTATTTAGGTAAAATGTACCCAGAAGCTAACATAAAGCTTGCTTTGGTATCTACCACATAAATAAATGATTTTATTAGCAGTCAAAAAAGTTTTATCCCAATACTTTAAATTAGTACATGAGTGATGATGACACATTATTGAATTATAGCAATAAAATCGATTATGACAATCGGTTACAATCGATCATCCCTTTTGACAGACAATCGAATAGGAAGAGTTGAACATGTGCTGATTGCTGTGTTGTCATTTTTAGTTCGATTACTCAGCACTTTACTGTAAAATAATAATACCATAATCACCGGACGAACTTACATTGAGTCTAATCAAAATCTTATTTACCGTTTCTGTTTTAACCAAAAATAAGCTAACTACCAATTTTCTAATCTAATAAAATAATTACGACAGTATGTAACACCTTAATTAGGTATTTCACTGTTATGTTACTCTAGCGAAAATAACACAAAAAATATTACAAACACGAGTGCGTAATGTTAATCAAATTATTGACATTTCGCCGTCCGCACGCCACATTGACCGTATGAATTATGTGCGCAAACATTACGAACACAACACAGGCTATGGAGCTTTCATATTATAATATTATTCATCGCATATTGACATATCTGTGTGGATGACCGACGCTCTTCGAATAATATAGAGCGACCGAATGCACTTGGTAGTAGGATTGTACTGTCATTTGCATGCCAACTCGCATAATTGTGTCTGACGTTTGGTCTAAGAAATGTTACGAATTCTATAGTTTGGAAAAAGGCTAGGCATACGATTTATAACATAATATTTCTTTTAGAATCTTGGAAAATTCATTGAGGTACCTATATTACAAAATATTGCGAATGATTTCAAAAACTTGCTACTTTATCCACTTTTAAAGCATCATAATGTGACACACAATTGGCATAACGCCCAGAATCAAAACTATTCAAACCTGTTACAATGAAACAATCATTATTATTTAATAAAGAAGATTGCATCAAACGTTCCCCTGTCATGTGATACACTCCCGACTGACCATACCGTTTTATTGCTTAACAATTAGTTATCGGGATGGGGCGCAAGCTCTATTGTCACATCCGAATTTATGTGACCCTTATTGCAGAGGTATAAAGTTCAATTTCATTCCCATTAATGTAGATATTTGTGTGAGAGGTTACAAAAGAACTGACCACACTGACCATTCACTTAGACAAGTGGTCAGAGAAAACAATAACGATACAGTTGTAAAGTGTTGTTATCATAGACTTATATGCGCAATATACACTCGTATAAATTCAATTACTCGCAGGCAATTTCAGTGGTCAGCCTTAAACAAATATTAATCAAAAAAGGAATTTTGAACTTGTTATTCTATCGTACAACATTATTAATTGGGCTTACAATATAATTACATATTTATACAGGTACCCGTTGGGGAACAAAAGATAAATTAATATTTTTAAAATAAAACTGTGTAAGCAGTTTACTTATTTGCCTCTAAAATCTCGTTACAGATGGACCTGCTTGATACATTTAAATAAGAGCGATTTATAACAATCAATGGAACATGCATTATCATAACTGTAATCGTAAATATACCAGTTGGTAACCAAATAGTAAATCAGTAAGTAATAAAAATATGCATTATTGGAATCAACTAAATTTATAACAGGCAACAAGTCGTAAATTTATAATCCGATTATTTGGAGGAGAATCTATTTAATCGAATCGGACTGTTATTCGATGAATGGGATCTAATGATGAACGCGCGCCGTGCATTATGCGAAACGCCCCATCACTAAACTCGTTCTCATTTTATCTATTCTGTAAGTAGGATTACGTAAAGTGTACTTAAGAATTGTTTACTTCTTAATTTTATCTAGCTAGAGATTTGAGAAAAAGACGATTCCTGTAATTTATTTATTATATCTACTAAACTCATAACAATTATTTAGATAAAAATCTCTATTCATATGAAATTAAGAAAACAACGTGGGGTCGTTGATCTTTTCGGGAATCATTACACTAGTTTACAGTACATCTGTTGCCGGGATTTTTTAAGCTGTTGTTGACTACTCATATTTAACCATATTTAAAACTATTAGTAGTTTTTTTTTTATCAGCTCTAGTTTTTGAGATTCAGCTAAGTGCGGTTTAAAGAGTAAAAACGAGTATTTACCTTAAAGAATTTTTGTTTAAAAATTATATTAATTGTTAAGTTCCAAAAAACTTGGCTTTAAAGCTCTTCTCTTATGTGTAGGCTTTGGGAAATGGCGTATCAGAGACCAGCAATAGTCAGACATCATATATTTACATCCCAGAAACCCTGATAACGTTCTTCCATGACACGTTAATCTTGATACCTACGTTCTCCCTGCTCTTCGCTCATATCTCCTAAATTTTCCGGAAATCTGTCCAGGTGACTGAAGAGGAAGTGAGTTTATGCTCAAATTGCATCCCATATCTCTCAATTGTAAAAGCAGGTCTTCGACAAGTTCAACATAATTTTCATTATAATTTTTCAAAATTCAATATAATTTTTATTTTCTGAAAGTTCAGGTGAATGCTGCACTGGACGCTGAACACATGTACTACTTCGGTTTTGCCATTTAGCTGGATTTTTGGTGTTTAAGCTGTTTATGTTCACGCTACAAAAGTAAGAGTCGGCGAGATGATTTTTCGATTCTTTCCAAATAGTTGGAGTTTTAAGTTTAAAAGTACTTCTTTTACCACTTTTCCATAATCTTAAGTATTCAACGCACGATTTGCAAACAGAATCAGGAGCCCAAGATTTGCCATTTTTATGTAACAACATTCCAAAATATAAAAAATAAGTATTTTTAAGCGTCTCTGATGACATTTCTTCTCTTCTCAAACACATATTCTCCACATAAGTAACAAACATGGTTTGGATTGTTCAAACAACGCCTCCTTGAACTACTCGTGTTGTAAAAACTTCACATATTTGTATAATTACAATAAAATACGTACTTTAGCGACTGAAAAAGGTTCAGAAAAGAGAAAGTCAATAATAAGTAAAGTCGAGCTACAAAAAATTTTTTGCGGGTGTAATTAATAAAAACTAAACATAAGTGAATGTTACCAGCCATTAAATCCACGGCAACAGGCAAAAAGTTTGATTTTGTAAACTAGTGATTATTAAGTATTACTTTTTACTCAGTATTCATATTACCTATACAAAGATCTATTGTTTGTTTGAACAACAATAAGGCTGTAGGTATCCTCTGCTTCAGAAATAGTATTTTGGTCTACTAGGCACTAGGCATTGACCTATGTATGATACTTTCTGGTGGGTTAATGACTTGAGCGTCTCACAGATTTTAGGTAAGTACCGAATTAAACAACAAAACATTAGGAATTTAACAAATTTGTAAGTTTAATTTATTCTAATTATGTATAAAGCATGAAATTCATTAATGTTCATTTTGCGTGTAATATAAAGCTAAATAAAAAGTTACCCTATGCAAATGTGGGTGCGTCATACGATTGTTGACAACCGTAGAAAAGTTTACAAATAATTTTAATTGCACTTGCATTTATTCGATTGTCCCGATGACGAGTGCTGACATCTCTAGCTAATCGAAATTAATAATGGGTGTCACCTCGTGTTTTGAAGATATGGTTTAAATATAATGTATGAACAAATCTACATTCTTTACTATGTGTTTAATGAAAAATAATGCCTATGAAAAATAAACAGAATATTTATTAAATTATAATAAGTTTCGTAGGTATCATGTAATTTCATTGCAGTCTTAATTTCACATCTCTTATTCTACCCTTTCTTACTATTAACCCGAATCAAAGGATCTGAATATAACTCTTCTATCTTCATAACAGCTTCTCATCTCAGTTTTAAAGATTACTTTTCCGACAAATTATTTACTCACTGCTAGTGCCATCTGTATTAAAATCAGGAAGCAGGAACATCACAAATATTTAATAACAGCCACGCAAGATGGCGTTAGAATGTTATAAATAAATTATATTTACTTTACAGGATATCAATTTTATCAGATGTTTTAATATTTAATGTTTTCTTTACGATTTTCAATTATCACTTGTCTTAGAATAAGGATTTTTAGTTAAAACTTATCTATAGAAATGCGTTTAATTGTTAGTAACTGTTGTTTGTAGCGTCAGGAAGTTTGCTGAGCTGACTTTGTTTTGACAGCAATTATGTCAATTTCCTAACAATTGTCATTTTCATTGATAAAATTGATCGTGTTGCAGGCAGGCAGCGAGCGCGTAAATACGGACAACGTAAATAGAATTATCGATTTTCGCAGGATATCTCATTTGTTTCACTAATCAATGCGGTGAAAGTTGTTGCGAATTAGTGTAACTTAGTGTCTCGATGTCCACACAGTCTAAAACCATGCCGATGTTAGACCTTAAAATGTATGTGAGGGTGGTCGCTGCCGTGTTTTCTGTGAGTAAATATTGTTTATATACCTAAAATACACCTTAATATTCTGTAAACAAATCACTTTCTACGTTACATAACGATGACAGCTATTGCTTGCACGAAATCGGTGATTGGAACATCCAATGATTTTATTACCCTCATGTTTATATAAAAAATCCATATTTACATTCTTATTAGACGTTAGATGAAAGGTTATTAGTAAATCTACAATTAATTAAGCCTTATTTAGAGTATACACAAATGTGCGACAGGAAACAGTGATTCTCAGTAGTGCTGTTAATTGTGTTTATGATATTTGTTCATATTGTTTGTATCTCACTGTATTAACAGTGGCTTCTTTATTAACTTATCAGCAGACAGTTCACATTGTGTATCATTAGTTTATGAGTTGTTAGTCTAGCAATTACACAGCAAACATTAATTTTATCATGTTACTGATCATATAATGATGATAATACAGGGATATAGGCCTATATTCCTTGTTGTAATATGAAAGAGATCTATGTTCCTTCCTTTATAACTGGAAGTAAAAATTTTCATTGTTACTACTTCAACAAAACAGAGAAAGTCAAGGAGAAATGAAGTAACTACAGTTGGAAAGTATTATAGACATGGAAATTTTTTCCACGAGACCATGTACCCTAGGATGTACTACTACTTATATATTAAAGTAGATTTATCTAGAAGTCAAATATAATTGTTTTGATTTGTGCTACTAACATTATGTAGCTGTGAGCAAAGTCATTCATCATCATTCACAAAATGACCATCCTAAAATATTAAATCTATGATCCTTTAATATCATAGTTTACTAACGGCTAATCCTATAACTGCACAGCAATATTATTACCATAATACCCACTCATTTACTAATACTTTTTCAGATATCATCAGCAACAGCATTTGTGCTGGCACTAATACGCCTCCTCAACCCGGATCTATTTTACCTAGATCCTTTAGTAGGAAATGAAATAGGTAATGCGTTAGGTATACTATAATCCTCTACTTAGATTGCTAATGCATGCCAAGCAATGTTACAAAATCAGCAATAGTCAAGATATTTATTGCTGGGTGCCATTTGAATAATAAATCAGAAAAACATTTTAATGGACAATAGTCATAAAAAATGGAACTTGGTACTTAATATTAGAAAACTTCAGGAACTTTCTAGCCTCATGATAATATAATCCAAAACTAACTGTCATGCTAAAAAATCCTGCTTTAGCCACTGCCTTTCGCCTGAAAATCTAACCGCATACACCAACTTCAATATAGCTATGTCCTCAACAGGTATCCACTACTTCATATCAGGTCTGATGATCGTGACAAGCGGCATAGGTTTCCTGAACAGCTGTGTGGTGATGAACCGCAGTGCAAGCCACAACACAGGTCGGAACATCACCACCTGGCTACTGCTGGACTCATTGTTCGAGACCACGAGGGTTGTGTATGTGTTTGTATGTGAAATACTGCTGAAAGGAAAGGGTCCTATGCAGTTATATGAGCTGTTGATCAGTGCCGCGCAGTATCGTGAGTATGAATTTATTACCTATTGTTCAAACTGAATTTCAACATTTTTAACCCAAGTAACCATTCAGATATGTATGTGTATCAACTGTATCTCTCATAGTTCTCAATGAGTGCCATAAGTTGCCTTGCCAAATAAATCATCCTTACAATTAACTTTAAATACCATATTGACGCAAAATGACTCGGCATAAAGTTCCGCCATAGATCTACATAATACTTACTATTCAGTCAGCAACCCTCTGAACGGGTCATGCTCTTTATGGCTGAAAAGATTACAGGCCGTGAAAGGTCGCACCATTTCCAAGTAGGTCAAGGTTTATTGTCAACAACACACCTATGTTGGCTGAAAACATTAGGGTATTAGATAACGAAACTACTATTTTTAATACTTTTGTTTGGGACTTATTTTACGCAGTTACGAATGCCCAAATTCCCCTTCTTAGAATAAGCTGTTAAAGATTATGTACCCACCCACTTATACGACGGGCACATAACAATCACTTCCACATCCATTACAGATATTATAATGTGACAAATGGCTTCACGAGTACTGATTTGTACGCTGGGCGTGTAGGGAGCGAAACTTATTTTTATCTTACGCGTTAGGTAAGGTTTAGCCCAACACATAATACAGGACAGCAATGCTATATTTTACCATCCAGCTTTTCAAGACTTTTAATAATGTTGTGTTACTTCTTTTTTCAGTGCTGGACAGCTTTCTCTACTGTCAAATGATACTCAGACACTAGTACAGGGCGAAAATCTGTAATATAGGCGTTTGTATAGTTGCCATCCATAGGATGAACTCGTCCGCCATAGAGGCTGAGCAAGCGTTCGTTTATTTTACAAGACTTTATAGTAATCTTGTAAAAAGGTTAAATGCATTTAAAAGGGGAAGATGTCTTCTCCTTGTGTTAAACGATAGTTTTTGTTATTTTTTTAATTTAATGCGAAAGTCGGCACTGCTTGGATTCTAGCAACAATTTATGAGGCAATCTATTTTTTGTAAATAATGTCGTTCCACTCTATTTGCTTATCGAGATAGTAAGTTTCCAAGAATTGCTGGCCGAGGACAATGTCCAAACAAGTATTATAAAATGTACCTATGATCATTCCGTTTTATCTGTGATTTTTGAATGTAACGAATTGAATCGGTATGAATCAAAGATTGATCTGATTTTGGGTCATTATGGCCTGTTTTTCTCTTAGGAAACCAAACATTGAAATCTCATTTTATAAATAATGTAACACAGTATTAATTTGATCTCACTTGCTGCTTTCCTCACGCTTCACGCTCTTCAAGCGCGTTTTTTTGTATCAGAGACAATAAACTATAACTATCTACTGTATTATATGAACATTCTGTACCTCTCACACTCCTTGCCAATATGTAAATTCCTGAGTAGCATCTCCCTAAGAAACTAGACATAAGTTATTAGAACATTACTAGGTTTAAGAGTTAGATAAATGCTGTTTATCAGGCGCAGTCCGAAGATCCAAATATTAAGTGAAATGCCCTTATTAATTTACTAAAATGTTTAACCAATCAAACGCCTATCGTGGCGTATACTCATTTACACATTCAAAGATATGAAGGCAGGGTAGGTGTTTCGATATCTTCCAATAATCGTAAGAAAAGCCTTTTGTATTAGAACCCGTGTTTTAAATTCCTGTATAAGTTTGTGAATCTATTTTATCTGTGATTTATCGGTTGTAAGATTATGTTTCGATTTTATTAAAAAGAAGAACCGCTGCAAAAAACGTTTTATAAAGTTATTGTGGATTGATTTCTAGAAATCTAAAGTACTAGTCAAACCTAAGAGATTAAAATTGTTGAATTTTATTTTTGAGATTTAAAAACTGAAAGTTAGTGAATTTTCATTGATCATGTTGTAAAGATGTGTATACTTGTATAGATGCAGTCTTGACCGATTTGTAACTTCGTTGAACGAGAAATGAAATAAAGTTTTTTTATAATGAATTAATCTTTTTATTTCAGTGAGTTGTCTGTCCAAAAATATAATGCGTACGCAGCTATTCAACACTTGTCAACAGGCTACAGAATTACAAAGTGCACTTCCTTCGTACTCTAACAAACTATAATACAAGGCTTTAGGCTGGCTGCACACCTCGCGATACACACACTACCTATAACAAAATGTAGAATTGTCAAATTCCTGAATTGTGCTATCGTCATTTCCATACTACACCAAAGTCCATATTTCTCAATCAGTTGTAAAATAAAATTGGGATAAATATAAATGCTTCAGAAAATGAATACACTTGCAAACTTAAACATACGCATTCCCTTAATTAATTTATACTTTCCTTGGTTAAAATCTAGCTAAGACGGCACCGTCGACGTGTACTTCTTATTTCTAAAGCATTTAGATTTATCCCCAAGTCATATAGTAGTTTCTAGTTCATCGCTTAGTGTGCAGGCAGTCGTACATCACACAAAACACACGCTGAATATTTAAAGCGGCGTTGTACTCGTCCAACAACAAACTTACTAAACGAACGCTCAACGAAACTCGTCAACAACACTATACTGTTTTGTTCGATAATCAACCTTGTTGCTAATGTCATAGCGCACATTATTGTTTGTCCATGTCACTTACAAAAATACTCTATAGATAAGTTATTCTTCTTACAGCCAGTTTCTTCATCAAAAGTTAAAGTCAAAGTAATGTCTAAAGTAAAAGTAACGGTTAAATTCAATTTTTCTATGAATTTTGCTGTCACTTTAGCCTTGAAAAAACGAATTTGACCGTAACTTTAACTTTAGACATAACTTTAACTTTAACTTTTGATGAAGAAACTGGCCGTTAGCTGTTTTTCCACAAGTTAGTCATTCAGCGAGACTGCAGATACAGTGCATTGCAAAACATTTCCAACAAGGTATCATTTACACTCGAATGCCAATAAATAGCAAATTGTATCAACAACACTAGTAGGTATTGCTATTAGTCGTCCATAATCAGCCTATTTATATCCTAGATTTGTAGTTACAGTACCTAAAATTAAATATATAACTCCTTCAAAAATTAGATCGATTACAATATTAATTTCGCAAAATTTTAGTAAAAATTGAGTGAATACAACGAAATGAAAGTACCAAGCATGTGACCGCGATCAAGCGAATTTCGTAATTAAAATTATTGATTAATATAATGTTTACCCTGTACATTTTACAAAGACGAATGTTTTATTCCAATCATTTGATTTATAGGCCGGTTGAATTGAGCCAACAGGTTTCTGACTATCACTATTTCATAATCCAGGTGTAGTCACCGTTCACATATATTAATTGGTAGTCAACTATACGATTTGAGCCTTCCCATGTTACCTGCTGACTCGCAAAATTTTCGATTACTTGCAAAATATAATTTAAGTTATGCCATTTCCAAAACACGAAAAGACATTAAAAGCACAAAATATGCTTGAGTAATTATTAAATTTGACAAAAAGTTATAATACTGGTAATACAATAGATTTGTTCGAATAATTAGTCCATAAAATGTCACAAAACAGCTTGCCTGCTTCCAGATATGTAGCAAAATATTAATCTTATAAGTAATTAATTGCATAAGATGTAGCCTTTACCTGAAAGCAGACGGCACGCAATTCATATTCACTTTACCAAAACACTACAGATTTCTTTCAACTTCAATGGCACAAAAATATATCGCCGATCTTTAAAAATTCATTGACAAAAGATATATTTCTAATTTACAACTATTGCTTGTAGTACGAAAATACTATGTTTTATTTATATTTAATGGCACTTCTAAAACTTTTGTATCATTTAATTTCAATCGATGAAGTTGAACACTAATTTGCAAAGAGACAATTTACACGAAAACAGCTATCTATGTCCAGCTCAAATAGTCACTCGTTATCGCTAATATTTCATAATATTTGCTAATTATTTTACATTATTACAATGTAGAAATGCATAAAATCTCGTGAGAATAGATTAAATACCCTTAGAGGGTATCGCTATGTTGTGTACTATGAGAATCAGACGGCACACGAAAATATACGGGAGTGGAACCCGACACCGAGCAGCACCCGGTGCCCACTCCCGAGTATGGGGACGAAGCAGGCGATGTTATACACTCTAATTCCACTTCGATACCGAGGCTAACCACATTTACAACGTCCCCATACTCAGGCGGCCCACTTGAAAATCATGAATTCAAAATGTAACTTGTATTATAATTATCTTTCAATAAATTCATCTCACAACCCACTACAAAGTCGTAAACAATGTACAAATTGAGTGAATAATATTATCTAATTACAATATATACGTGTATATAATATGTTTGCGAGATACATCTGAGATCTAAAACATAAGGAACTTAATAATAACTGTTCGAACGCAATACACCAAACAAACGAAACAGTTCACGTTCAAATTATTTGTTACATTACTAGTAATATCTACAAATAATATTGTCATGAATTTGATACAGTATTCTACAAGGCGGAGGTGTATTTTGTTTTCGTTAAACAGTGTTCATGTTTTGAACGAGAAAAAAATACACTTGGCGGCCATCTTGTCTCTGATGCCCAGTGGCGCCACCTACTCCGCGTGGGATATGTGTCGGCGTTACGTGTCCTTATGCTAGGCTACTTACACTAGTATAACAATCTACATTAACAAGCTACGCTATGCTAAGAGGACCTACCTCGGTTTGTGACACGCACATTGACGCATTTTACTGAACTGACCTTTATTCGCGTATTCGGAGATACGATATCTTCAATTGGCAAAGATGTAAGTATTAAACTACAGTAGCTAGCACATACGGAATCAAATATTTGACACAGTGTAATTTTTACCCTATCAAAAACGCAAAAATATCAATCAGTTTTGTATTTTTTACTATAATAGCGATTTTTTTTTAAATTTGGGTCGAATTTCATAAGGCCTATCACAAGTGGCACGTTATTTGGCCAGAAGCGAGACGCAAGACGCGAAAAATTTCAAAAATATTAGGCCGAATCGATTCCTAGTCAAGAGAACTTTTAGGAACATCGTATGTCAAATTTTGGCACCTAATCAAAAGCACCTAATTGAATGTGGATGAGGGCGATGTTGAGATGAATGCTGGTGTCCATAGTTTAGGCGGCGCGGTGCGCTAGAAGTTCTGCTGGCGCTTGCGCTTGAGGTGTATGGCGTCGAGGATGGGCTGGCGCTTGCGCGTGTAGCGCGCGCGGAGCTGCTCGATCTCCGCCTCCATCTCCGCGTCCAGCCGCGACACCAGCGCCTCCAGCTCGCGCTCGCCCAGGTAGCCCAGCTGGGGAGGGAACACCAGTCAGTATCGGTTCAAAGGGCTACCACACAAGCAAGCTTCCCCAAAGTGTTAACTAGCGCAAACCGGTTTTAACCTGTGCAACCTGTGGACTATGTTCAGGCTTGTGCAAGCTAAACTGTGGGAAAGCTTGCCCATGTGGCAGGTATATAACACACGCCAACGCAAGCGCGGCCCTCCTTATAGTAGAGTATGAAAGAAATAACTTGAACTGTGGGAAGTTATATTATGTACATACAATTGTGAAACTTGAACTTATTGTGAGTCTTTCACACTTCAAATTCAAATTTCAAACTTATTTATTTTGCGAATATGGGTAGGTACATACATTCACTTCACTTCACTATGTGAAGTGTACAGTGTGGAGGGAGGTGAGCTTCATCAAGAGGGCCAAGCTTACAGTGGCTACAAATAGCATTTTCAAACAAACAAGATTATTTTTATGGACGAAAACATTGCAAAATCCGGTTAAAATTTGTAATTATTATTTTAACACAAAATATTTATGTATGCCTCAAAAACTTCAATAAACTGACCATCACAAGATTTTAGTTAGATATACGAAGCTGTTAGTAACGCATACGTCCGTTAATCACACGATTGATTATTACATATTTTTTTATAAAAAATTACATCACACTGTTATTTAACCTTATCAAAACGAAAAAGTGATATTTAATTTGCGAGCTTGTTACGCCGAACTGTCGAATAAAACACGGTTACTCTTCATTTTCCAATAGTTTATTTAGGTTAGGCCACACATTATACCGTACTTACTGTAAAAGTGTTTGTGATATAAAAAATGCCTTAATGAATACCGAAAGAAAATGCATCGCTGCGGGAAAGTTGCGTTGCCGTAGAATGGCAAGATAGGACAGTATGGCGCAAGGCTCTGATTGTGGGAGGTAAACCGTAACTCAGTGCTTCGCCATGGGAGAGATTAAGGCTTTGAGTAGTAACGGTAACACGTAAATGTGCGGCAGTGGGACACACGTGCAGTTAGTAACAGTAACAGTAACACGTATAGTATAATGTGCGGTGGCGGCACGGTCCGCTTACGTCGCTCGGGAGGAGCGGCAGTGGGACACACGTGCAGTTAGTAACAGTAACAGTAACAGTAACACGTATAGTATAATGTGCGGTGGCGGCACGGTCCGCTTACGTCGCTCGGGAGGAGCGGCAGTGGGACACGATGCAGTTAGTAACAGTAACAGTAACACGTATAGTATAATGTGCGGTGGCGGCACGGTCCGCTTACGTCGCTCGGGAGGAGCGGCAGTGGGACACATGCAGTTAGTAACAGTAACAGTAACAGTAACACGTATAGTATAATGTGCGGTGGCGGCACGGTCCGCTTACGTCGCTCGGGAGGAGCGGCAGTGGGACACACGTGCAGTTAGTAACAGTAACAGTAACACGTATAGTATAATGTGCGGTGGCGGCACGGTCCGCTTACGTCGCTCGGGAGGAGCGGCAGTGGGACACGTGCAGTTAGTAACAGTAACAGTAACAGTAACACGTATAGTATAATGTGCGGTGGCGGCACGGTCCGCTTACGTCGCTCGGGAGGAGCGGCAGTGGGACACGTGCAGTTAGTAACAGTAACAGTAACACGTATAGTATAATGTGCGGTGGCGGCACGGTCCGCTTACGTCGCTCGGGAGGAGCGGCAGTGGGACACGTGCAGTTAGTAACAGTAACAGTAACAGTAACACGTATAGTATAATGTGCGGTGGCGGCACGGTCCGCTTACGTCGCTCGGGAGGAGCGGCAGTGGGACACACGTGCAGTTAGTAACAGTAACAGTAACAGTAACACGTATAGTATAATGTGCGGTGGCGGCACGGTCCGCTTACGTCGCTCGGGAGGAGCGGCAGTGGGACACACGTGCAGTTAGTAACAGTAACAGTAACACGTATAGTATAATGTGCGGTGGCGGCACGGTCCGCTTACGTCGCTCGGCGAGGAGCGGCAGGAGAGAGACGACGTGCAGTTGACTTACGAATTCGAAGTTGCCCTCCTCTACAAAGGCGCGTTGGAAGGCTAGCGCGGGGTTCGGTTCCGATTCCGCTTCGCCTTCCACACTGAAAACAAAAGATAAGTTGAAAAACGAATATTTAAAAAAGTGTACAAGAAAATTAGCACTAAGACATTTTATGCTGCATATACGTTGATGCACGAATACGTGCACTACACTCGCCGCGGCGCAATTGGGCGCGAGCATTCCGCACGTGTGTCCGCGCCCGCGTCCGCCGCGCGACTGGCCTCACAGACTCACAGCTAGCCCTACTGCCCTGCGCCCGTGCGTACCTGTCGTGAGTGTCGGCGGCGGCGCGGGGCCGCGTGAGGGTGCCGTTGGCGGCGACGTGGTTGACCTCCTTCTTCTCGAAGTGCTCCAGGAACAGCGGCCGGTACTTCGGCCGGTTCGTGTCCATCGGGTCTGTGTCGTGACCTGCGAAACAAGCGAATTAAATTAAATAAAAAGCATCTATAATATGAATACCTACTATTTATTGCTGCTGAACAAATTACATCAAATACAAATTCTCAGTAACATCTTTAACCCAAAACCAGCAAGTAAATACCAAATAGTAAATACATATTATGTATAATATAATAATAATAAGTACTAACGCTTCATAGTAGCGAGATCAGCATCAGGCTCGTTGATGACCATAGTGCCGAGGTCTGCAGCCAGGTCAGCTGTTGCGTCTCTCGAAGGTACGAGAGTACCGTCCCCTCGCTGCTTCATTGTTGCGTCTTCATAACCCTCGCCCTGGAATAAATTAATTCAATATGAAATGTGGAATGAACTTGTCACTATTGTTCCCCTAATTTACCCTCAAGTTTATCAGGTTTCATTTACGGACGCAAACTGGCGTATAAAAACCAAACAGAAATTGACAGAAGTTTATCTAAATAACATAAAAGTTCTTTTTGTTTATTTTCATTAAATAATAAATAAGCAACTCACCGCAGAAAAAGTCTTAGCATTATTGGTGTGATGCTGTGCGTTCCTGAAGACCTGACTCTCCCTGATCTCCCGCGCCTCCGCTATCATCGTGCTGAGGATGCTCGGGTGCTTCGCGTTGCCTGCGTCAGACGCTACGGTCACATAACGCCAGAACGTCAGAAACAAAAAAAAATAACAAGAAAAGAAAACCTCCTTTTTAAGACGGTTAACAAGGAGTAACATAAGCCAAATTAAAACACAGTCCGAAAAAAGTAAATTCATAAAAAAAAACAATTAAAAATACTTATAATAAAAGGGAGTCCTAAAAAGTAACTGCTTTTACTAAAACAAGATTTTTTTAAGACCACATTTTTAAGAATAAGTTAGTATGACAGTGACAGGAAATTGAACCTTGTACCGTTGTACCATTAAACGTATAGTAGTTATTGACATACCTATAAACTCATGTGTTAACAGGTACTCGGCGGTGGCTCGCTCCTCCGGGTTCTTCACTAAGCACTGACTCACGAAGTCTATGAACTCCGGAGACCATTGGTCTGGCTCTCTGCAAGTTCACAATATGAATTCATTACTAGGTTACTCTCTGGTGTAATTTTATGGAAATTCACAAGTAAGAAGAACAATACAAGGAAGGAGAGAAAAATAGGGGACAATATTCAACTTTATTCGCAGCACAAATAGAAGAAAAGATACAGATCGCCAGTTTTCTCTCCTAAACGTTTGGTTTGGATAAGTGAGACCGTTTTTGAGTTACAAAATTACAATGAAAAGTGGCATAAATTTTTATATTTAAAGACTTTTAGCTAATTAACTAACTCACCTAAACGAAGGCGGAGGTTTAGTAGGTATCATGAATATCGCTCGCATGGGGTGTATATCCCCATACGGGGGTTTGCCCTCTGCCATCTCCAGCGCCGTGATGCCGAGAGACCAGATATCCGCCACGCAGTCGTACCCGATCTCCTGGATCACTTCGGGAGCCATCCAGAACGGAGTTCCTATTACTGTGTTGCGTTTCGCCATTGTGTCCTGGAATTTAGATGAAATAGAAGCTATGTAGAGAAAATTTATGGAAGACCTCAATGCCTCATTCAATAATATTTTGCTCCAACGTTTCGTTCTGAATGAGTCTTAAGGCTCGAGCAGACCGGATGCGTATGCGTAACCACGTCGTAGTCACGCGCGTAGTTACGGCGTAACCATGAGTTGTAATGTATGTCATCCGGTCTGCTGGAGCCTTTAATATGAGGTGTTTTTGCCACCACTCTCTGATAAGCTAGCACTTTGTAAGCCTTAAAAATATTGACTACTCGAGCCTTGAAGAACAATAAAAACATTCATCTCACCGTCAACTGTCCTGCTACACCGAAATCCGCTAACTTCGCGTGTCCTTCCGTATTCAGCAGTATATTCCCAGCCTTGATGTCCCTGTGTATCTTCCGCCGCCTGTGCAAGTACTCCAGCCCCTTCAGTGTGTCACACAGGATCGTGGCTATCTCGTCTTCCGACAACGTCTTCTTACGAAGCCTCATTATGTCTGATACGGAACCAGCGCCGCAGTATTCCATTACGATCTGGAATTTTATGGGAGGTTATGGGGTGATGTTTTGGAGATGGCAAAAATGTGTGGTGAAATGAAAATGCGTGAGAAATAATAATAAAGAGCACATCAATAATTATCTTAGTCTGCAAAGTGAGCTGGAAACTTTTTGACCATCATTTCTGGTTGCAAAAATACCACACAAGAAAGCTGCAAAAATAAACTAAAAAATGCTCCTGATTACTAAACAAAAACTTAGGTACGGTAACGGATGCTATGTCTACCCCAAGCTAGCTACAGCCTTGAAATTTTGCAAATTAAAAGTCTGTCTGACGCTTGTCCGCCGTCCAATTAACGGTGACACTTGATGAATAGTGTTCGTTAATAGAAGCCACGACAGTTTTCCCAAGTATAAGGCAATAAGGTTAATGAATGTCCCGCTAGGTATTTTATTAATATGGTTTGCCTGAGGGTATGAATGTGGAGATGGTAGGATGAAATTCACTTACAAGTTACTAAGTTGGAAATAGTATTATATTGGATATATAAAAGACTTAATTTCTTAAAGTAAAGGCAATCTTATGATTCAGAAAACTTAACGGACGTTATAGACCTGACCAGCTTATTTACAAGCATGGAAACCCTTGAGGTTTAAGGCCAGTCTTTCACAAAATTCCCTTATCAATCAACCAAAACAGGACTGTTCTAGACAAGATATCGCAAATAAAAAGAAAAACAAACAAACATACAATGTAGAAACGTCCGTTGTGTCCACTTACTAAACAAATTGTGACCTCTGATTGCCTCACCCATAGGTCTGTGTTCTTGAAGTAACTGCCGTAATACTTGACGACGTAGGGGCTGTCGCATTGCTGCATGATGGATATCTCCTTGATGATCTCCTGAAGGTCTGTGTCCACGGGCACCTGCTTTATCGCCAGGACCTGCCCGCTTTCTTTGTGTAACGCCTGGAACGAGATTTAGAGAAGTTTATAAAGTGTTTTTCGAAAATGGGCAGGAGTTTTTTCTGATTTTGTGGATAAGATCCAGAAACATAGCGCAATCACAAAATAAATAAACTACTGATCTAAAAGAAGATCTCTAAAAGAAATCTATCTAAAAGAAGTTTCTGTTAGTCTATTTCGTAATTTTTCGGGCATGGGTACTTTACTTTGGCGAGGGGATTCCGGCGTAGTCCTGAGACACTTTGTGGTTACTAATGAGCGTTCCACTAATTTTGTTAAAGGTCCTTTACCTATAAGACGTCGTTAAAAAAGGCCGGGAAGACAACACAATGTAATAGATTAGCATTTACTAACTTTACTTAGTTGTAAATAAAAACCCAGACAATGAAATCAATTTTACGGGTTCTTCTTATTTATCACAATTGTTTTCTTTCTAATTTTTTATCACATTGCCCATATTAATCCTTAAAAGTGTAAGATGGATGTAAAATAAAGAATGTTTCAAGCTTGGGTTAATTTTCGTGGCTTCGTTCATTGTTGCATCCACATAGAAAGTGCATTGCTACGGTTTCTTCAACACTTGACATGTCCTTATTATAACTACTTAGTAATAGGATTACTTGAATGATCTCTTACTTTATACAGACAACTATATACTTCTTTATAATTCTTATATATATAATTCCTAGTGTATGTACGTACTTGGCTAGAAGACTAACTGTCTTCTTGTAATTAACTTTGAACAGTTTAACAGTAACTACTCTGTAATTAGTGTAGTTCCCAACCTATTTCAGGAAACTTTTATAAGTTTCTGGGCTACTTAGTTCTTTGTCAGAACCTCTTTTAAGTTTAATTAAATCTTTTTCCAAGAAGGGGAATATTTTTTAAATAATAGAGGTCACCTTATAGACGCTGCCATATGAGCCTTCTCCGAGCTTGCATATGATGTCGAACACCTCCTCCGGCTGCCGCGTCAAGCTCTCCTCCGAGAGCTTCTTTAGCTCGCTGCAACAAACAGACATATCATGTGTTATCTTGATCATATTTATATTAATGGGAGATATGATCTTTGACTCAATACGAAGATTTTTTGCGCAGACAATGTTTTACGAAAGGATTATCCCCTTAATTTTGCAGCATAGATAATAGATATTATTATTTTATGAGCCAAATAGATACAAGCTACAATAATGTCGCTAGCTTCAAACATAACAGTCTAAATTAAAATCTTCTTAGTCATCATACATTATATGTATTTAGGTCATAAAGTAAATAACCACTAGAGAGCGCACTCGCCAATTTCTTCTAAGAACACGACTCACCACTCTGCGGGCGGGGGGACGCGGCATAATCCGCGGCTACTATTGGTCAGTTCAAGGTCGCTACTAAAGGATCGTACTGATCGTAGCCTTATAGTACGCGCAAAATCACTAACTTTTGGCGAGCGTCGGGGCACTGTATGCGCAGTCAAGTGGTTTTATAGTCTTTGATTTAGGTACACAAATATATTCAGGACAATCTGAGGCCAAAGTTCAAAAACATCAGAGCGAGCATCGACAAATTATTACTAGATTCATTACTCATATCTTTATTGAGTTACCCACTTATCAATACGTGTCCCACAAGTTAATAACTAAATAAAAACTATTGTGGCGACACAATCGACGCGGAGTTAACGAACTTTTATCAAATATGGGTGTGACCCCTCCCACACTGATGAGTTGCCCCTAAAACTATTACGTAGAATATTTCATGAGTTACACTTCATACAAGGGCATTCACTACCACATGGTTTGTTTTTTTCAAAATAGCCCAATATCGGTGGTGTTCGCTTAGAAGGAAATAGGTAACTTCCTAAATCAGAGGCACGAATGACTCATCAAAATAGAATGAGGAGAACCACAATAAACAAAGGAAGGAAGGAAACCAAAATATTACTGAAAGCGTGCCATTAAAGCGTGAAATACAAATATAAAGACTAATATTTCAGCTTTGACGGCTCATAAACAAGAAGAAACGCTTGAAAACCTAAAATATCACGGAGAAGAAATAGTAAAACAAGATGTTCAGACGGAAATAGCCAGTTTATTCAATATTTAAAGGTCAACAGACCGTCATAGACATTTTGCCCTGTAATACTCGGCCGAGAATAGGTTTCCCGAGAATTCCGTTTCGCGTCCAAGTGGGCTCTAGGTAATTCCAGGGACCTGAATATGAATGCTAGAACATAATATAACATTACTATAGACCAGAAGTTGTATTTAATTGCTTAGAAGTACTACTTATAACGTACAGGTTTTATTCTACAGTTTCCGTAACCCCATCAAGAGGATACTTAATGATTTCATTAAAATCATAGTTAGCTTGTATACTATCTGAACCGTGACTGTACAAGCGGACACGTTACTATAAATATTTTTACATACATGACATCATGTTTATTATATGATCATTTAGAAAATCATCAGTGTAATGACAAGATTGTACACAAATGGTTTATTTAGTTTATAATTATTTATGAGACATATTACGAATTCTAAATACTCAGTGGTGATAAGGAAGAATCTAAATCCACGAAATTCAATATTGTAAACTCTAATTGGTAAATTGTGGAGAATCAGGAGAATTGTCTTTTTCTTCTTTCTACTTTGACATCAAATTAACAAAAGATAGTAGACGTGAATGCCCGCATGTCAGCAATTAACTTATAAACCGCAGGGTTTTCAAGAAGGTTAATAAGTCACGATTTATTTTCCTGGAAAAGACAATCGATATAATACACCTTCCACCCGAAAACGACCCAAAGTCATTAAAATAAAACCCGCGACATGCAACCCACGCTAATTATAATGCATTGTGAAGATTTATGGGTGCATTCCGACTTTATGACGCGACTGAATACTGCCAACACCTGGAGGAACGGCGTACAAAAAATATAAGCAAACCAACTTGGTCATAAGAATAAAGAGCAAAATGTAGATGATTAGGTACACTACTTCCTAAAACCCTTTCATTGCCTTTACAATGGGCGGATCATCAGTTCTGTCGCAAAGCATGAATGGTTTCCCACAAGGATCCTACGATTTATTGAAGGTGAATAATACATGTTCAATAGTGGACTTCATCTTCGTGAAGATCATCACCATACCCCAAAGGTGAAAGTACCAGTTATTGCTGTTCCACATTGCAAATAGCAATGCAAGATAGTTTTCAACTTTGTAGAACGCGTGCATTCGGATCAAGGCGTTGTTAATTCAATTAGTTCATTGATATGAGGTATGTTTACGGATCTTCAAATAGCAGTAGTGGGAAGGACTGTTTTAATAAAAATCAGTAGGGTTAACCTGCCGACTGTAGATGAAGATAATAAAAAATGACAATATCCCGGATTCCTAAATACCTTTTGTAATCAGCCCTTCATACTCAATATTGCAGTAACGGTAAATTATTATGCCCTATCCCGTAACATATTTTCTTGCAACCAGGATATCGTATAACAACAAACACGGGAAGTGCCACGACGTAACATGAATAAGTATGCCAAGCATTTACTACGGTGAGTAAGTAACACCTGATTAACTATATCCGCCTACCCCATATGCGAATACAATCGATGCGGTTCTTACTACTGCCTGTTTTGCATATCCTAAGATATTCCGTTTAGCTACGCCTATAACACGACCTTTACAGTCGTAGTTACATTAAACTTAGCTCGAAGTCGAGCGCTGATAAGACTTGTTCCGTTGTAGCCTAAATCAAGGGAGATTATTGGAGTTTTGATCATTCTGGGAACTCCGTAGTAACACTGGAATGGAATCACTGCTACGGGCCTAATGACCTCTGATACAAATAAAAGATCGTTAGTCGGTAAGTGACATGAAAGGCTATGTTTACCAATATTTCCTTGTCAACAACACAAGTCACTGGTCCTACATAAAAATTAAAGATAGCTAATAAATTCCGTATAATTATGCGTGTGCGCATGCTAACATTAGAATTGAGGAAAGTATTGAAACATGGATACCGGCCAAATACCTGAGTTCAGTGACGAAACGAGGGTAAGCCCTGTTACACTGGTATGTTCATTTCTTCCTACATTTCGTGTTCATTCCATTTGCTATTCGAAAACATTTCTTCCTACTTTATTCTCTCTTCTTCTTGGGTACGTTGTATCTGTAATACTATTGTGGTCTTTGGTTTTGGTCACAAATCATGATTTTCATTACAACATCAACAATCACTTCCTAGCTTAAATCACAGTCTAAATTATGAGCCCATGTATTTCTGCCATCATCGAGAAATGTTGTTTCCGAATATTGTCAATATAATGAGAACGTAACTCTATCTGCAGTTAATTTACACAATCCGAATCAACAGCACTCAATCACACTCACGCCACTCACAATATTTACACAGATGTACAAATAATGAATGTAAATAAATTCCTGGCAATGATTGATTACGACTTATCAGAACGAATAGACCCATTGAATGGAACAAGAATTACAACAGACTAAGAAATCATAGTAGGTAAGTAACATTTCACAACTCTGTTTTGGTAGAAAAGCCTGATATTGTAGTTCATTATGTCATTCTCGTATGTTATAGAAGGCTTTTACAAAAACTTGTCACATCAACAACTGGCAAGGCATTCACAATAATCAATTTATACATTCCTTATAATATCAAGCCGTTTTCTTTTATGGGCCGAACGGAGATAAAATGGTAATAACATGAAAATTCATGCAAAATAAGCACGCAAAACGGAGGTGACACTAATCTGGATAAAGGAAGGTAGGTAGACATGTTTGCTTTCTCCTCCAAACTATAGGATGTTGGTTTAAGATAGAAACCAGTTTGTAGCAATTCATAAAAGAATTAAATCAACCCAAAACCGTTAGAAATCCTTGGGATATATTTGGTTACATAAAACAAAGGATATCATGAGAATGACCATCTAATCAGGACTGTTAGAAAGAAGGTCAACTCTTACCTAACTTAGCAATGACAAAACAAAAGGAGATGAATCAACGATTACTCTTTGTTCCATTGTTCTCAATTAACAATATTGAACCAGCAGTAAGTTCAGGCATCCGTATCGTACGTGTGATATTAAAAATTGACCGCAGTCCGCTTAAGGAAAACAGGTTCCGAACCGAAGCCCGGACCTATTCGCAAGGGAGCGGTGATTCATGCAAATATTATTTTCTCTTGTATGCAACAAGGCGAAAATAAGTACACAATGCTGAGAATTTGATCAAAATAACGATCTATTTACGTACAAACAGTGTGCAGACTTAGTATTCCGAGTATCTCACTTAATTGTCAGAGTAATCTCGAGGGTCTTCATTTTCGAGTACGGACAATCTTTCGAAAATAAAACCTGGTCTTTGCAAACAGTGCCTATAAACAAGAATAATCTGTAATGGCAGGTGACATAAGGAGAGCATTCAAGGTAGATAGCACGCTATGCATCCTACACAATACACCTGCGCCAGCTTTTATTACAACATTTTGAAATATAGCGAACAATGGCTGTGTCTTTCAATCTTATACTGTGCCTGCAAGTAAGTAGAGAAACTTTGAGACTATTACGGATAAGTTGACTAAATCTGTAGGAACTCGCAAGCCAAGTCAAGGAATGTTATTGTACGGGGACGTAGAATGTTTGCAATGTTTATTTTTGATTCCAATAATAAGCTTGAAAGGAGCAAACCGTGTAGACTGTGTGGTGCTTGCCGATCTGATGTGCACACAATTGTTCGGTCATACATAATGAGTTTTAAACAATAAGAACAGCGTTTGTACGATTTTAAAATTATACAGCAGTCAAAATCTATGACGGAAACTGTCGATAGCTTGTAGATTTTATAAAATTCCATATGAAAAAAAAACGTTGGCACCGCTTTTGTGTTTTTCATAGTAGTAGGTATTGCTATAGTTAGTATACACGTAATTCATGTTTCTGGACAGCAACAGGTACTTTCCGGGTGATATAGTGCGTGTAATTTGTGCATTTGTAACAGCCTTCACGCAAGGTAGCATAGATTTCAGCGTGAAGTATTCATTCTTTACTTAATTTTTCGTTGGTTGCTACCCAGATACTCACCCCTGGGGGCGTTGCGTGTCGTTGGCACTCATTCTGTCGGCGCGTCGTTTCTTACAGGTGTTGCAGTTTAGAGTGGGGGCTCCCCCCTCCCATACACCGCTCTTCCAAAACACCAGTCTACCCTCACTATCCATGAGGGGCTTGCATCTTTACCGCAACCGAAGCATGCTTGCAGGCTCTATAATACCTCTGCCACGACACTTTTTGTTCACTATCACACTTGCTAAACACCAGCAGCAATGGAATCCATAAATTTTAATGCATTTGTTATATCATCGTGTTTACGGAACCCAGATGCACACACTTTTCTCTTCGTAAAACACATCGATACAAAAACAAAACCGAAACTTTGTTTATCGTGTAAACAGTCACCACGTTTCTATCTATAAAATGGGGTTACGGCACATGTGGTGTACACTAGATAGAGTTATCTTTCGAAATTGATCGCTGTTTAGACTTGGAACATCGGGAGTAACTAAAACTTTAGTCCATTAAACTTGAGCTTTCAACGATGAATCTCGAGCCAAGTACACTCACTTCCCACAATTTACGTAACCATCCAAGTCCACGGCAATCATCCAAAAGCGATCAACAAGATTTACTCCCGAAATAAACACACGTATCCTTTTCAGGCTAAAACCGGCAAGAGGCGGGCGACAGCGCGTCTGTCCTCTGCGACAGCTTTTATGTGACTGCTTTTGATGTTCCACAACAAGCCAGCGCTCCAAGTTCAACTGATCCCGCACCAAGCGGTCAGGCGGGACTTCACGCAGTAATCTGGATTTTGCAAGAATCCGACCCGCTAAGACCTTCTGTTAAGGTAAAAATACACAAACAGACAGAGGCCTTATTTGTTTACAGTTTAACACGAAACGTTTAATTAGCAGTTTGTAACGATCGGGTAAACGAACGGGGCAAAGACTCGCTAATTTGGAACGGACCATTCAGACATTAATGCGGGAATGATTCAGCTATCTTACAAAATGCCAAATAGAAGCATAGAATGTTCTTGAAATATGTGCGCTTGTTAAAACATTAAGAGAACACATAAATCACATCGCAACATAAAGTTTTTTAAGGTGATGTCGCATTTGGTGGACGGGCCGGAGTCGGCCGGGTGGGCGGCTCTAGATAAATAAAACCGCGTGTTGGTCTGTCTATAAATAATACGCAGATCCTGCTCGTTACATCGACACTGTGACCTTTTTATTGGTATACAGTTAACGTTCATTAGTCAGAATTACTGTAACATGTACTCTTGTTATTATTACTGTAATTCTCTCATCCGTCTTCCTCCTTCGCTCTACATAATAATAGGATTCCTCGTTGGTTTGTTGCTCTATAACGAACGGTGTAAGTTATTAAAACTTTGTTTATCCTCTTGATATTCTGTTACTTCTTGTACAACATATATGCATCTTTGGCTAAGGGTCAATTCACACTGAAAGAGCAGCGGCCGGCAGCGGCCGGCAGCGGCCGTAATTGCAAGGGATTGAGCGTGAGCGCGGCGGGCCGCGCGGCGCCGCGCGTCGCCGCATCGCGCCGCGCTCTTACATTTTCCGTGCTCTTACGGCCGCTGCCGGCCGCTGCTCTTTCAGTGTGAATTGACCCTAAATGCATCTTGAAACTTTTAAAAAGAAGTCATTATTTTGCTAGACTTGGATGCCGTACTCATGTAGAGAATGTCATTCCAGATTCTTTTGAAACATAGAAGCGAAACTCCTCAAAAATAGCACAAAATAATTTTTTTGTTCTAATTGGAATTTGAAGAGGCTCTGCATGTAGAGTTTATATTTATTCCAAGAAGTCATCGCGTACCGCTTCATGTTTGACACATTTTAGTTTCCGTTTGTGTTATTTTTGCGTTCGCAATTCATCGTGCATTGAACTGGGTGAAGACAGACTGTCTACCGATACAGCGCCTATTACAAGCAATCGTGCTGTGACCATGAGCTTTTTATTAATTTAATTGCCTTCACATCTATGGCATTGCGATGTTTATTGCAGTTAACTGACACAATAAAACGGCAGCTGTTATTGTGGCCAAGGTACTCATAGTGCGATATCCGACAAGATATGGGTTGCATGTAAAAAGAGCACTCACTTTCTCGTTGAAACGAGACAGGTCAGCCAAGATCGACGACCCAGAAACTGAACAAATAAAGCCGTTCATAATCCCGCTTTTCGATATACCCCCACGCGATCCGCCAGCTATTCGCACGTGAACCAGTTAAATAAACGATTTAATGCATTTGATGAATGCTTCGTTCAGTACTGTTAAGCTGAAATAGATTATAATTTCTAAAATAAACTTAAAGTAATAATTCCTAGATCTAATTACTGCACTAGGTACTGAATTTAACTTTTCGGCTGTGGGAATGTAGCGGTAAACTAATACCTGTCTCATTTTCTGCAACTGTTTGCGTTCGTCATCTGGGTGTTTTCCTTTGACCGTGTTACTACATTTTTCTCAGCAGAATCATCTTCACAGTAAATATTCGTTTCCGATGACACCAAAATTATGAGTAAGCCCTAAGGAAGTTAGACTGTCTTTTGGACCTTTGACCCAAAAAACTTGGTTCGCTAACGAATCGAAAGAACCTCGTAACAATGGCGAGCAATGTAGGCTATGCAGATGCCAATGGCCGGTGACTCAGTGCAACAGCCTGCCCAATAACAATACGCGGCTTCATTAATAATGCAGATACCTGTGCGTAATAGCTCAACTATCGGACATAAAAACAAGGGTTTCAATTTACCCTCAATCGATATTCAGTCATATGGAGTTCTACTAGTTTTGTCGCACACTGATAATAATGTATTGAATCAGAAATGCAAGTCTGGCGCTTATGATAAGGGCTATTTATCAGCCAGTGCAAATAAAATACTCATGTATTTATCAGTGACAGTTTGCCTTGGCATTGGAAATATACAATTTCGATACTACAAGTAGGGTAGGACCCAAAAGGTTACATTGCACGTAATACTGTTCAGGGAAAAAATGTTGAAGTCACCATTTACCGGTTGGGAAAATTACAGTGCTCAACGAACTCAGCAGTATGTTGAGGAAATAACTTAATTAAAACAATGTTTAAAATTAGAGACTCATTTCAACTGAGATCTAAAAAATACGTAGGTTGATATTTCTCGCACAAAAACTGAAGACAATGGCGATGACACGCAGGTTCCCGCGGCGGAATTCTCAAGCCTTATTCCGCAACACTGTTCAACATTCAGAAATTAAACAAGAAATTCGGTACACACAGCTCAGCCAGCCCTGCAGTATGGCATAAACTTTAAACTACATTCTGCCAGTTAGTTGAAACGATCTGCAAAACTCACGGCAGCGTGTAATGTCATTACTTCAATTACCACTCGTTTGCCTGATTTCCAACCGTTTCAATTTGTTCATTCGATAAAGTTTTCGACATTTTGCGATCTCGCTAGGATTTAAAGTTTCTCTCTTTAAATCTCTCTAATTTTTTAAAGGATTCCAACAAGGGCTTTCGTCATTAACTTAATTTGTTTCAATTTGCTACTTCCTGCATACTCTTTGATAAAACTATACAAAAGAACTATTGATGCCCCCTATTCTGTCTGCACTGATTCATTAACTAAAGTACGTACACTAGCTACAAATGCTTTCAATGGGGCCTGCATACTTTCAAATGAGTATTTCATACGGCAGAATAGTCCTGTCAGCAGCCGGTGGGTTTAGCGACCCCAAACCGAGCAAAATCGAAGCGGAGCCTTTCCAACTCATTCATTGCACAAAATAAAAACAAAACGCACAACCAGGGTATTAAACTCCATATTTATTGTTATTGCAAAAACTGGTCCCGAGTGTAAGCAGAGAAAGTATCTCATTAGCAATACCTGCATACCTTACTTAGGTGCAGTTGCATTAATGCCGTATGGTAAGCTATTTATATGAGTTTTATATTCATTGAAGAAATATTTTCGTAATATTGCAAGGATGTGTTCGCCTACTGGAATGACGGCGTCGGAGTCTAATCGGCGCGATTGTGTCCTCCTCTCCTTTTATAGCCGCTCGCACGCATTCCGCCACTTACGACTCAATCGGGGAAGTTAAAACGGGCCAAGATCGACTGCAGGTAATAAAAAATATTGTAAAATAATATTTTATGATATTCCCAAAAGATAGGTTTTCGTCGGCAAATCACGAAGTAATATGGAATGAGTGAGCTTATTATTTTCATGCCAAAACTACGTGGTATATCACTGCCCGTCCCTTTAGGGAACGGCGCGATGTTCATTTTGAAGGACTTCGCCATCTGTCCGTATCGACGGAAACGCGTCTGTCGGTATGTGCTGATAAAACCCATGGCCTGGGCTTTTCCTCGTAATGCATTAATTATAATCATTTCATTTAAATGGGTTGATTCTAAAAATCTGTAATGAGGAAAATGAAATTACATATTTATATCCTTCATTATAGATAAAAATCACTTATATTGTGTCATACAATAGGAAAAAAAATTAAAAAATTAAAATTAATAGGTAAGTAGGCCGTGTAGCGACGGCTTAAGAATACATATGTCGCTACCCCTTCTTCCAGTGGGTGTCGTAGAAGTCGACTAATGGAGAAAATTGCACCGAACACCAGTGCGAGAGAAGGAAAACTCGAAAAAAAACCCTCTATCAACCCGTCTGGCCAGCGTGATAGCAGTAGGCTATATTCCTCTAATGTGCAGAACAAAAAAGCCACGGCCCCTAGTTCCCGGCAGTCCCGCTATTCCCGGTCACGGTGGCGACCGTGGTTACGGTGGGACAGGGGGTGCGAAGAATCTCCGGGTTACGGGAGGCCACCAAACTAATCTGACTCTTGCGACGTACAACGGCCGCACGCTACGGCTTGACTCGCATCTGGCGCAACTCGAGGTGGAACTTGGGAAGATTAGGTGGCACATATTAGGGTTATGTGAAGTTCGAAGAGAGGGGGAGGACACCATAACCCTCGAATCAGGTCACCTAATGTACTTCCGAGAGGGAGACCAACAATCCCAAGGTGGCGTTGGGTTTCTGGTTAATAAGTCCCTAGCTGATAACGTTGTGGAGGTGTCTAGTGTGTCGAACAGGGTAGCGTACCTTATCTTAAAGCTCACCGACAGGTATAGCCTCAAGGTAGTGCAAGTGTACGCACCGACCTCGACACATTCAGACGATGAAGTGGAGGATATGTTTGATGATATATCAAGGGCCCTCCACTTCACTACAAAGACCCATTACACCGTTGTCATGGGGGACTTTAACGCTAAAGTGGGAGTACAGATTTGCGGCGAATCGGCAGTAGGATCCCATGGATTTGGAAGCAGGAATCATAGGGGGCAAATGCTCGTCAACTTCCTCGAAAGCGAGGGGCTCTTTTTTAAGAACTCTTTTTTCAAAAAGCAGCCCCAAAGGAAGTGGACGTGGCAAAGCCCCGACACTATGACTAAAAATGAGATTGACTTCATCATGACGAACAAGAAGCACATATTCAGAGATGTCTCCGTGATCAATAGGTTTAATACCGGTAGCGATCACCGACTTGTCCGAGGCTCTCTGAATATCAACTTCAAGGCCGAACGTTTCCGTCTGATGAAGGCCAGGCTCCGACCAACACTGCTCCAAACCATGACAGGATCTGAAACGTTCCAGTCAAATTTGGAGAACCGATTTGCCGCCGTGGAAACCACAACAGACGTTAACCAGAACCACGAATATGTGGTTCGGATCCTCAGGGAGGAAGGTTCGAGATTCTGTAACATGCAGCGTAAGGGCAAGAAATCAAAGCTTTCGGAAGAGACATTAGGGCTTATGAAGAAACGACGTGAAAACCCGCCTGTCACTTCGTCAGCTAAGCGGGCTCTAAACCAAGAGATCAACAAGCACGTACGACGCGACCTCCGGTGCTCCAATACTCTTGACATTGAAAGAGCAATTGAGCTAAATCGGGGGTCAAAGGTGTTCGTACAATCTCTTGGAAGAAGCCACTTGACGAAGCTGACCACAACAAGTGGAGAAGTCGTTTCTTCGGTGCCGGCAGTCCTTTCGGAAGTGGAAAATTTCTATGGCCGGTTATACGCATCGCATGCATCTCGACCTGATCCCGGAAATGAGGATTCTAGAGCCACATTAACACGCCATTTCACCGAAGACCTGCCAGAAGTCAGCAGTGGCGAAATCGAGATCGCTCTGAGACAGCTCAAAAATGGAAAAGCCCCTGGCGAGGATGGCATTACAACAGAGCTTTTAAAAGCAGGAGGAAAGCCCGTACTGGGGGAGCTCCAGAAGCTTTTTAATGCCGTCCTGTTTGAAGGAGAACTCCAGAGGCGTGGAGTAGGAGTGTTGTCGTCCTGTTCTTCAAAAAGGGAGACAAAACCCAGCTGAAGAACTATCGACCCATTTCCCTCCTAAGCCACGTCTATAAGCTGTTCTCAAGAGTGATCACGAACCGACTTGCGCGGAGACTCGACGAATTCCAACCACCGGAGCAGGCTGGGTTTCGGAGCGGATACGGCACCATAGACCACATCCACACAGTGCGGCAGATTATACAGAAGACCGAAGAGTATAATCAGCCCCTGTGTCTAGCATTTGTGGACTATGAGAAGGCCTTTGACTCGGTTGAAATCTGGTCTGTTCTGGAGTCCCTGCAGCGTTGTCAAGTAGATTGGCGATACATCCAAGTGATGAGATGTCTCTACGAAGCCGCTACAATGTCCGTCCAAGTACAGAATCAGCAAACAAGGCCCATACCGTTGCATCGAGGAGTGAGACAAGGGGATGTTATTTCCCCGAAACTGTTCACTAATGCAATGGAGGATATGTTCAAGACGCTGAACTGGAAAGGACGAGGCATCAACATCAATGGCGAACACATCTCTCACTTGCGATTTGCTGACGATATCGTCATCATGGCGGAAACGCTGCAGGACCTACAACAGATGCTGAACGACCTGGCTGAATCTTCTCTACGCATCGGCCTACGGATGAACTTGGACAAAACCAAGGTCATGTTCAATGAACATGTTCTACCGGAACCGATTGCGATACACGGCGCCGTTCTCGAAGTTGTTCGGAAATATGTATACCTCGGGCAGACATTGCAGTTAGGTAGAAACAACTTTGAGGACGAGGTGAATAGGAGAATTCAGTTGGGTTGGGCTGCATTTGGGAAGCTGCGTCGAGTCCTAACATCGTCGATCCCACAGTGCCTAAAGACAAAAGTCTTCAATCAGTGCGTCCTACCTGTCATGACTTACGGAGCCGAAACGTGGACACTGACGGTACGGCTGGTCCACAAGTTTAAAGTCGCTCAGCGGGCTATGGAAAGGGCTATGCTCGGCATTTCTCTGAGGGATCGCATCAGAAATTAGGTAATCCGTCAGAGAACCAAGGTCATCGACATAGCCCACCGAATCAGCAAGTGGCAGTGGGCTGGCCATATTAGCCGAAGAACCGATAACCGTTGGGGTAAACGAGTTCTAGAGTGGAGACCGCGCCTCGGCAAACGTAGTGTAGGACGTCCTCAGGCACGGTGGAGTGATGACTTGCGCAAGACGGCTGGCAGGAGCTGGATGCGAGAAGCCGAAAATCGATCTCAGTGGCGTGCACTTGGAGAGGCCTATGTCCAGCAGTGGACTGCGATAGGCTGATGATGATGAGGTAAGTAGGATTTCTACAAACGTTTTACTTGTTGTAAGAACAGCCAATGATATACTTCACATTGCATATCCAAGAAGGCCCAATATGTACAAGTTATGGGCCACCACACCATTGTTTGACAGTCCCTTTATAATATGAATCAATTTCAAAGTAATTCTGATGAAGTCACTGCTATTGATATTGCTCAACCATTCAACTGTTACGAAGTAATGTAACTCCTAGAGTTACTTCACGGCTTAAATTACATTAAGAAATAATGTATAGAGTCGATGTATAATACCTCAGTTCAAATTATGGCATACAAACTTTTTGGTACCAAAGAGTATTGACATCTTTTGTTAATGGTAACAATTTATTGACAATATCTGACGTGACTAAATGTCACACAAATATTTTCAAATAATGAGATTCTTCATTTTATCAAAATTGAATCTCACATGTTAGGCAGTAAATTATGTTTTGTTTTGATATCCTTATTAATGAAACAATACTTTGTGTTTAGTCCAGGAGTTAATCATTCAAGTGGAATAAGGAGACAGTGGTTTATACTCAATACTGTAGAGTAACAGTAAAAGCCTGGCTTCCTGAAAGAATCCAATGATTAACGAAGGTGTGCATGAAGAATTTAAAATGTATAACAATCCTCTCTTGTCTAAAAGTAACATAGAATTAGCTTGCTTCTTTAGACCTGTGATATTTGTAAACAATAACAGTTTACATACAAAAGCACAGATTAAATGATCGGATTACATTTTTTTATGAGTGAATGTAGATAGCAAGTTACTGATATTTCTGTAGTTCCCATCAACACACTGGCAAATTATTGATTATTTTGCAGTGGCATTAATAGTTCCTATTCCATCCAGTATTCAGGGTTATTACCCTGGATTTTTAAAAACAATTAAGATATTATACATCATAAACGTGACTTTAGCCCAAAAATAATAGGTCTTGAAAATTACAGAAAATTATTTTTATTATGCCCATAATTAATATACTCACTGGCCGAAAGGCCGAAAAAAATCAAAAATCATCAAGATATTTAAATTACACTTTGTGTTTTACTAAATACAAAATTAGGAATATTATTTAAATGCATTACCGGGATAAGCCTGCATCCTATTATTTATTTTACCAATTTTCAAGTGTGATAAAGAAAGGATATTGCTGTAGGGAAAGCCAACGCGGCATTTCTTTAGCAGTTACATAATTTCTATAAAACTATTCAGATAAATACACAAATCAGTATAAATGAATCAATAGCAAACATTCCTACTGCTAAGAAAGAAGTAATCTTACCTCTTCGACGACATTTCCGTCATTTTGCTATATCACTTATTGAAATCAACAACAGGATACACAAAGAAAAACGTTCATTATACTTGTATTAACACTCGGCGGTATTGTTTCGGTACATTTTCTACAGAATGGTGAAATATTGCTCTAAATATTGTATTTTTGAACAGAAATAAATACGCAAGCACTGCACATGCACCGCTTGAATTTTTTTACTGCGACGGGCATAGATAAAAAAATAGTTGCTGTCAATTTAATTGAAAACATTCCAGCCTACGCTACAAACATATTAACTCTGTGTCCGAGAATGAAATATTAAAATTGTTTTTCAAAACTATTACGCTAAAATCTAAACTTAAGTTTTTTATTCATCATTAATGGAAAATATTTAAAGTTTTCTTTTAAATCAAGAAATAAAATAAGTTTTACAAATACTTTTGAACAGAAAAGGTGCTTTGAAACTAAATTTCTGAAATAGCTGCGTGTATAGAAATAATGTCGTCTCGTATCGTTGCTATGGTAATCCAGTTGATAACAAACCCATGGCCAATCCATGGCTGTTTTCAAAATTCCTGTGTGTTTACTGTCAAACTGTCAAGGTGTAATGCAACCGTAAATGTGGGCTATTTATTGATCAAACCTTTGTTGTTAATCGTCTGATAAATGTAAGAGTACACTGTGTGTTGCGGGCAAGCTCGAGCGAAATGTTCAAAAACACATTTCAGTCCGGTTTCCTTTCCATTCTTTACAGTATAGGGAGCAAACCTTTACAAATTTGGGACAAAAAGGTGCGAAATGGGCACATAAAGAGGATCACGGACAACGACATTCAGAGTCTAGTGCTAGAAATAGTTGGCACCAATGTTAGCACCACGTACATTACGTGTCCTGCTGATCCTAAAAAAACGCTTGGTATCAAGCTGCCTTTTCTGGTTATGATAATAAAGAACCTGAAGAAGTACTTCACCTTCGAAGTCCAGGTGAGCATATTGTTACTTTTCCGGCTTATTACCATTTGTATTTTTCTATCAAATCAAGAGAGTAAAACTTAACCTAGTTATATGATTTATTTATAACCTCAAACACGTCTTTTTACAGGTTTTGGATGACAAGAATGTACGTCGAAGGTTCAGAGCAAGCAATTATCAGTCTACGACTCGGGTGAAGCCCTTCATTTGTACCATGCCAATGCGGCTTGATGAAGGTTGGAATCAAATCCAGTTCAATCTGGCAGATTTTACTCGAAGAGCCTATGGAACAAATTATGTAGAAACTCTCAGAGTACAAATACATGCAAACTGCAGAATTAGAAGAGTTTACTTCTCAGATAGGCTGTATTCAGAAGACGAACTTCCAGCTGAGTTTAAGTTATTCCTACCAATACAAAATAAGACCAAAACCGCTGCAACAACATAAAATTTCATCAGTGTAAAACAAACTTGTAATGTCTTTAACTTAGTAAATGTATTTATAAGTCTATTTCTTATTTGTTTTATAATAATATATTTAATGTACAATCTACAACCCCACTGTTTTTATAATGTAATATTCTGTTGTATATCATTAATAAAAGCGCACAAAGTTGCATAATGTTTTTATATCATGATCATAGGGTTTTACACAATTGAATCGTAAGTGAAAACACTCAGAGAATTAAAACATCCTCATTGTATCAGTAGTTCTGGGGATTACATGTTTCATACAAACATTCTACTTTTGTTAAACTTTAGAAGAGTACCCACATAAGTTTTACTGATAAGTTACAATCTAACCCGAAAATCAATAAGCGGCTAACGATTGTATGTTAGATAACATTCTGTTGCATAGGAGTGAATTTGGGTCACATGAAAAGTACCAATCAATAACTTTCAGCTTAGTTTCAAGGGACATGGACTGTATAGTATAAGTATCTTGAGATAACGATTTAGGAACTCTGATCACGTTGTGAGGAAGGATGAGCTTAAATGTGGATGAATAAAATTAGTGGAAGTGGACAACCAAAGAAACTACGGATGGATGCGCGACCCCAAATAGAATCGGGATAAGAGCATTAGAATGATGAACAGGCATCACGTTCCTTGTTCAGACAGGTATAGTGGAGAAAGTCAGGGAGAGCGTCTCATCAGCATACTACTACTTGCAGAGATATTAGTACAAAATTGTACTGTTTGTATAGTTGTTCTTATCCTCTAAATATTCTTTGTAGTTTAGTCAACGGTGACTACACAGCGAAATACCAATAGTCGTTTTCAAGCAATGAAGCAAGTTATTGGCAACCCGTCTTTCCTTTCAATGAAATAAATAAATGAATCTAGGAGGCTTTTTTGAAACATTTGTAAAGTTATTGTATTGCAATAATCAACTATTATTTTTAGTCGAAAAATGTACATCACTAGATGATATTTTGTTATCGTTTTATATGACAGCGTTGTCCGTTGTTATCAGTGAGCAGCACGTCACTATTTGAAAATGGCGTTGATTGGTGACATCGGTAGATTATTTTTACCAATAATTTTACTTTTATTAAGTACAAAATGTAGTGCAAATGATATTCTAGGATGCGGCGGATTTGTAAAAAGTCATGTTCCATTGGATTTCTCTAAAATAGAAATAGGATTGTAAGTTAACCTAACATTTTAACTAATTAAAATTTCCACTAATTCTTTAGTGTTTGGCTTGAGAATCTTATTGGAACTATAATTTAATTACTTTATTGTCTTACTCTTCGTGTAGATGTATACGTTTCATTCATAAATCGTTTGTATATAGGTATACCAAAGAAGGCAGTTTGAAGGAGAAGACTGAATGTGCCCCTACTAATGGCTATTACTTCCTGCCTCTGTACGAGAAAGGGGAATATGTGTTGAAAGTCCATCCACCAGCTGGGTGGAGCTTTGAGCCGTCTGAGGTGAACTTATCAGTAGATGGAGTCACCGACCAGTGCTCCTCTGGTCAGGATGTTAACTTCGCGTTCAATGGGTTCGGCATAGCGGGGCGAGTGATCACCGCGGGACAGAAGCAAGGGCCCAGCGGTATAGCCATCCAACTGGTGGATGATAAAGGACAAGTTCGTAACACTGTCACTACAGTTGGTGGTGACTTTCATTTTACACCTGTCATCCCTGGAAAGTATACTGTGAAAGCTTCTCATCCTAAGTAAGTACATACATTTAACATGTTAAAATTTTGCTTATTAAGCCATGTCTTTGATGTTTTAATTTATGAAGCCTCTCAATGAAGCCAAATAATCTCTAAGTATTAGAGATGGTCTTGACCTACTTTATTCAAGTCTTTAACTGAGAAGCGTGCAGTAACATTGACTTAATTTTTTATCTAAGCAACTACTGCTTTAAACCAGCGTACATTATTTTCAGGTGGAAGTTAGACCCTGCTCAGGCTGTGGTACAAGTGAAGGAGGGCAACACTGCACTGCCAGTGGGTGTGATTGCAGTGAAGGGGTATGATGTGTCAGGATCAGTCACATCGTTCGGCAGTCCCATCGGAGGAGTTTATGTGCTGTTATATTCAAAGGAGGTATGTATTGCTAGCATAAAACCACTATATTACTTTGACATACAGTTCTGAGTATTGAGAAAATTTAATTGGAACCATTTTATGTTATTATCCTCAGGAAAGTCCTAAATTCCGAGTGGAAGGCTGTAATACAGCTCTCCTGCAAGGAGTACCAGATGCACCTATTTGCCATTCCATTACCAATGCTAATGGAGAGTTTAACTTTGGCCTGGTGCCGGCCGGGGAGTACAAACTCATGGCTCTGCCAACACCGCCCGGACAGGTGACAGTCAGCTACAATGTGAGGCCGGAAGCCGTTCCCTTCACTGTTAGACATGACAGTCTGTTCATTAAACATGCTTTTGAGGTGAGTCTAATTATTTATTTTCCTTGTTTAATCAAAGGGAATGTCATTGATTTAACAGAACACCAGAAACTATTCCTACATCTTTTTGTATATAAAACCCTTAGATACCTCATATTGTCTTAATTAACTTAATAATAAGGCCAAATCTATTCTTTTATTTTTTATCAGGTAACTGGGTTCACAGTAGTGGGAACAGTGGTAAAGTCAGTAGGAGGGCCAGGCTTGGCCGGTGCTCAGGTCTTGTTGGACGGCACACCCATTGGCAAGTCTGATGCAGCTGGTAAATTCACTCTGCCCAACCTGCAGCCTTCTACTTACACTATTGGATTCCAACATGGTAAGAAAATCTAGTATTCTTTTAACATATTTTTATTGTCCTGAAAATATTGTATTTATTTAGTGTCAATATTAATCAATGAACAGACTAGTGAAATCATTTAGTATCAATGAGAATAATTGTTCTAAAGATACAAGAATAGACAATAGTTATACTTGATTTGATCAGAGAACTTTTGTAGGTCTAATATTTATTTTGCTGGGGAGTTTTTTTCACTACTCCTTTTTCCCAGCAAAAACACAGGAAGTGGTGAAGAGTGGATGTTTTGTTGATTTTCAGCCTACTTCGCGTAATTGATTTTTTATCTTTGTCCTTTAGAACAATGTGAACTGGACGACATCCAACTGGTAGTATCCCCGACGGGTCCGCGCAGCGCCCCGTCAGGCCGCGCGGCTCGCTGGCGCGTGTGCGGCGGCGTGAGCCCGGGCGCCGGCCGACACGTGCTGCTGGCGCAGGCGGCGGCCACGGCCAGAGTGCACGCGGGCGCTGATGGTAGCTGGTGCACGTACCTCGCGCCTGGCGTTTATAATGCTAAGGTTGATGTGTCGGAGCAAGAGCAGAGAGAGGGATTGCAGTAAGTAAAGAACTATTACATTATTTTATGATAGGATCTCATGATGTCGCGCTTTTGTACATAATAATAATAGGCCCAAGAATTTAGGTGTTATGCTATACCAGTCATAATAACAGAAAGTATTAAAAGAGGAGCATTTTTGGGGGGACTGTCTTTTTGTACATTGACATGAAAAAGTAGTATGGACGTTTTATCTGCAATATATTCACTTAAATACTTTTCTTGAGTATTAATTGTTGGATCAGGGTTCAATAAAATCTTCATTGTCCATTCCACAGATACTACCCTCTAACTCAGAAAGTATCAGTAGGCAACGCTCCCGTAGAAGGCATAACATTCTCCCAGCTGAAGAGTCGCGTGAGCGGTCGCGTGCAGTGCCTGCTGCCGGCCGCCTGCGCCGCCGTGCCCGTCACGCTGCGACCGCTGTCGCCTGACGGCGGGTACGTGGGGCAGCCCATGACTACTGTGGCTAAAGGTAACAATGAATTATATGAATATTTTTAATATGAAGTGACTGTCTACCAGATCTTCACGAAACAGCCTGTAATAATAATAGTTAAACAATTTTGGTTATTGTAAAGTACATCATAATGAAAGTCAATGAATGAGAACTGAGGTCAATGTAATAATGACATTACTTTTACCTAGCCGCTAATAATACCTTATACCTACAATACTTATTCTTGTATGTGAAGAACTAATGAAACAGAAATCATCGAATGCCTCTCCCGCTGTGGGTAGCAGCGTGAGTGTCAGACTCTTGCTGACTAACTCTTTTGAACAATCCCGCAGCCCATGTAACATAGACCTGCAATATTATTAACAATTCTCTTCTTTCAGATGGTAAATACACATTCGAGGAAGTCCTGCCTGGCAGCGTGGAGATATCAGTGGAGAGTGACGCGCTGTGCTGGGCAGAGGCGCGGCACAACGTGGCGGTGACGCAGGACCACGCCACTGTGCCCACCTTCGAGCACACCGGCTATGTGCTCAAAGTACACTCCTCACATGAAGTTGACGTAAGTGATACATGCAAATAGTGGTTGTTTTGTCAGTACTATCTTGGGATATGCCTAAATTTATTTGGATACGTAGTATGTTTTTATAATCTCCCTAGCCTTTTTCCCATTATTGTGGTTGGCTGCTAGTCGAACTAGACGCAGCTGAATATCTGATCCCCTCTACCTAGTTATCCGGGCAACCCCTGAATACCCCTAGGTTAAACTGGTTGTCAGACTTACTGCCTTCTGACTGCCCGCAATGACTGCAAAAAATGTTCAATGATAGCCGGGACCTATCGTTCAACGTGCTCTCTGAAGCAGTCATTGATGTCTAAGGCTGGCAATACTTCGACCGCTTGAAGCAATCAGGGGAAACAGCTTCAAGCCGTCGACCGCCCGAGTCAATTGCAATAGCTCGAGTGGTACGTGAATGTGCGTCCATAGAACTCTGCAATTCACTGTGCAATCGACAACTTGAAGCTGCTGCCCCTGACACATTCAAGCGGTCCGCGTTTTGTCGGCCTAAGATATACTTAGAAAGCACATACAAACTTTAGTAGGTTTTAGAAGCTTAGGTATGATATTATTTCCGCAGATTGAATACAGCAGCGCTTCGTCCAAGGGAGTGTTAACTGTGCCGGCGGGTGCGAGCCAGCAGTGCGTGCCGGCGGCCGAGCGCTACACGCTGACGCCGCGCGGCTGCCACCGCTTCACACCGCATCAGGCCGAGGCTGACACTTCCACCCTTGTGCCTACTGTGAGTCTTCACTATACTCTATCTTGTTGTACACAGTGTTTAAAATATATTTTGCCAAATACGGATCTTAGCCCAGAGCGTCCTAAAGTCTAAGTGGTCAAAGCCAGGTTCGTAAAGGTTAAAGAAATGTCAAAAGCTAGGTTCACGATTATAAGGAGTGAGTGTTATGGAGAAGAACCGGCAAAAAACTTAATTTACAATCTACAAAAAAAAAAAGCAGTGGAGACAGTTTACAGTAACAAAAGCTGCGCTCTAAGCTTTGCTATAATAGATTCATTTTGGTGTTGTTTCTGAAAATATAAACTTTCAACGGCAAATGCATACATGCGAGTTTCAAAAGTTAAAACAGCATTGGAACAAAAATATCCGGACACAAGCGACGATAGTTCTACAAACTTTCAAGTGTCGACATCCTGACTAATGCAATTTTCTATCACATTCGTCTCCTCTTGCTGCAAAAAACCTTTCTATCAATCACGTTTCAACATTTCATTTAATTCCAGACGGTATACTTCGTGGCCACAGCTCACGCGGTAGTCATCAAGGTGACGTCACCAGAGCCAGTTGAAGATCTGCTTCTCCACATCAGTACAGATGAGCACTCCTCGAAGGCTGTGGGACCTCTGGTTCCTTTGAAGCAGCCGGGAGGGGGCTATGGTTTTGAACACACCTTGTATATGGCTGATGTAAGTATTATTTATTTTGTTTGTGAGTGAAAATTTTGGTTTCTATTAAACTTTTTTGAGTGTTGTTAGGTATTTTAGGGTTATTCCATTTTTGACGAAGATGGAATTTGATTTCATGTTTCTGTTGAATGCAGATGTTGAAGAAAGGGTTAATTTTTATATTTTGTTATGGAGTATAGTTATTTCTGGTATGTAATAGACACGTGGGTTGGAATTTCTCTTTTATGATTTGTTTTACATATTAGGAAAAAATATAAATTGGTTGATAAGGCCTGTATAAATTGTTTATAAGGCATATATTTAGTACTCTAGATTTAGAGTGTAAAGAATAGAAATTGTATTTTGTGTGCTGGTTGTGATTTTGTGACCTCAAAGTAAACGAACTTGACTCACACACATTTTTTTTAGGGAAATCATTCATGATCCTTTCCGTTGTGGGTGCAGCGTGATGGAATGTAGAGATTCTTAATGACTTAATCCCACCATGTTCCTTCTTAAGCTCTTTACGTACCAGGACCGCGGTCACTTTTGAACAATCAAGTGGTCGCTACTGACACAGGCACCTAACATGTTTTTCCTCGTTCCTAGGGCGAAGTAGCAGTAGTATCAGCGTCATCGTCGTCGCTGCTGATGTCGCCGGCGTCCCCGCAGCAGGTGGTGGGTCGTGCTCGCTGCCAGTCGCATGCACTAACTATTCGTGCCCGCGCCGCGCTTACATTACGCGGACGTCTGGTGCCGCCCGTGCCGCAAGTCACGCTCACACTCACCTCTGGTAATGTATACCCAGTCATATACAATATGTAGTATAGGTAGTGACTTTAGTATAGTGTTATAAAATGACCTATACAATAAACGCCATGTCTATATACGGTGACAATAAAACGTGTGAGCAAGAAGCCTGCCCTTACGTTATCACTTTATCAGATTAACTGTAACAGCAGTACCGACGTGTTTTCTTCAAAGATCCCCAACTTCAATTTTAAATACTCTCTTTCAACAACTTCAGTATGGAATTCATGTAATGATTTCCCATTAATATCGTCTGTCTAACTTTTTCCAAATTATATTCTAATCTACGAACCGAATACCAATATTTTACATAAATCACCACCAATTTTTAACATAAGTCCATAAACCATTTAATTCACAAACAAGTCATCAAATCTAACAACATTTAATTCTTCAACAGACGACGTAAAACAGACTCAAGTGACCACAGAAGACGGCACGTACCGCTTCGGTCCGCTCGACGCGTCCAAACATTACAAGATCACCGCCGAGAAGGAGTCCTACGTGTTCAGTGCTCCTGACGATAACGGAGATATTATCGCACATAAACTCGCTGAGATTACTGTGGAGCTGCTTGATGATGCTGACAGTACTCCATTACAGGTAACAAACTGAGACATAGAAGTACAGATATTGAGAACATTTGAAAGATTAGTTAAACTTTGATCAATTTATATCATTTTAACAATGTAAATAATATCAATGTTTTGTTAAAACATTAATTATGTCGTAATTTATCAGAGGATATGTATTCCATTCCATCATATAATAGTAGGACTAGCTTTGGCCTTACATTCAATCGTTATGGTTTGAACCGGTTGTCAATTAGTTATTTAGTCTTTATTGTAAACTCTGAGATAGACCAACAGTTAAACTTCGTTGGTTATTAGGCTTCATACGAATTCTTTTCTCATGTTGAATGCTTATCAATACAAAGTCGAATCATTTTATTTCATTTAAGCTTTCACAAGCACTTATGAATGTAAAATATATAAATAATTTTGATTCTAGTTGTCCATTCTAAACGTTCTATGGGGAAGAACACATTCTCTGGATTCGCAAAAAAAATCTTGAAAGAAATTATTGTAGACTTGCCGTTTTATTTTAACATTGGTGTTTTACATCCCAGGGCGCATTAGTATCAGTGAGCGGCGGCTCGTACCGGCGCAACGTGGCGTCGGGCGCTGCGGGCCGCCTGCGCTTCGCGTCGCTGGCGCCCGCGCAGTACTACGTCAAGCCCAACATGAAGGAGTACCGCTTCACGCCGCCGCACCACCTCGTGGACCTGCCCGAGGGACAGGCGCATCATATCACGCTCAGGTATTATATTATATCACCAGCAATTGTTTTAAAATGAAGTCAATGTATAATTATTCGACCTGAATATATTGCCATATAATGCCAAATTCAAGTAACAGAACTCGTGGCGAACATGACACGAACTATTTGAAACAATTTCTGGCCTTTAAACTCAAAATCTACTTCACATAAACATATCAAAATTTCTAACAAATTAAATAATTTATTTAATACACTATGAAGGACTTACAGCTAAGCAAAAACTAAACAATAGAAGAAAGTCGTAGTCGACATTAATGTGAATAACGTGCTAATTAAAAATGCATGTATTGTTTGGATAATATTAAGTATAATATTTCGGGATATTAGGTTGCTTGGGTAACTTGAGTAGAAGAGGTCACATAGGCAGTCACTCGCATGTAAAGCACTGGGTTTAGCTGCATTTGATGAGACGGGAAGCTGATCTGGCTACGCTAATGATTATGTGCTCTCGCTGTGGCGGCATATTGAGCTGACAAAGTGTAATCGACACCAAAGAAGAAGAAGAATGATTGTGTGGATAGTGTTAATATTTATTTTCCTGTTGTCCAGAGGTGTCCGCGTAGCATGGTCGTGTTCCGGAGCACTGGTGTCGCTAGGAGGAGTGGGCATAGCTGGTGCTGCAGTGCTGGCGACGCCGCTGCCGCAGCAGCCCACGCACTGCGCCACCGAGGAGGCCAGCACTGAAGCTAATGGCGCTTTCAGGTAACTGACATATAGTGTGACGTCACTATAGTCTACGTAACATTGTGATTAGCCCTCACCAGTAACAGTGTCGAAAATTCCTCTAAGAACAACTGGGCATCATTTGCAAACATGCCATTGACAATGGCGTCTTTGGAGAATCTTAGAGACTTTCTTTACATACATAGCTTTGTGGAATATATTGCCTTACAACTTGAGATATAACCTTTCTGTACCAATTCAATTTGGAATTATTTCTCGATTAACGTATTAACTTGGCAACAAAGCTCTCCTGCTATCTTAAATATATAAAACTCAAAGGTGACTGACTGACTGACTGACTGACTGACATAGTGATCTATCAACGCACAGCTGAAACCACTGGACGGATCGGGCTGAAATTTGGCATGCAGGTAGATGTTATGACGTAGGCATCCGCTAAGAAAGGATTTTGATCAATTCTACCCCCAAGGGGATAAAATAGGGGATGAAAGTTTGTATGAAACTTTGTCAATTTTAAACCGATCGGACTGAGACTTTGCATGCATAAAGCTACTATGGCGTAGGCAACTCTTAAGAAAGGATTTTGATAAATTCCATCCCTAAGGGGATAAAATACGGGATGAAAGTTTGTATACATCTTCTTAGATTTGTACACGCTAATCTTCCGAACTACTGAACGGATTTCAATGATTTTTTCTTTGTTGTATCAGTATTAAGCCTGGTCAACATATAGGCTATAATTTATCTTCAAAACTTGAAGACCTGATGCAGAACTCCAACAGACCAACAAAACTATAAGAGATACAAAAATGGTGCCATGGCAAAAATTGTTTCATGTCATGAGCATTTTCAGCTGAGATAATAAATTTTAAGATCTGGAACACCTGATGTGGAACCCCAAGAGCCCAGCTTCTCTATACCATATACATGTATGACGTTTTAGCAAAAGTTGTTCAATTTGATAAGCACTTTCTATTGACTTACACAAATTGAAGATCTAAAACACCTGATGTGGAACTCCAGGGGCCCAGCTAGACTATAGCATATAGAGGTATGACGTTTTAGAAAAAGTTGTTCAACCTGATAAGCACTCTCTGTTGACTTATAAAAATTGAACCACACCTACACCTGATGTGGAACTCCAGGAGCCCAGCTAGAACCATGACGGGGGTAGGTCTCACGCCTCTGGCTTGGCTTGGCCGTCCAGAGTGGAGTCGCTAGAGCAGGATTAGTAGCCCTGCTCGGAGGGTAGGTGCCTCATGGTAAGCACAGGGAGCGCGTAATCTGCGTTTAAAGTCCACCGAGGTATCCTCACCCTTCAGCTCATACTTGAGAGATTGGTTCTCTACCCACTAAACCACCACGACTTCCACTAAGTCACCACGACTTTGTCATCTATTTAATGTTTTTTTACGTAATAATACTTGTGTAATATTTTTGCCACACACAAATGCGGACTAATTAGAATCACTACTTTTATCCCTATGGTCACGTCTATTGCGGTTCAGTTCTCAGCGTTTTGTTTAGTCTGCTGTGCTTTTGCTGTTAAAGTACAAAAATTAAGTATATAGAACGTTTCTCTTCGGTCCCTTAAAATTCAATATCAGACTATTCAGATCTTTGATTTTGCTGACCCCGTAGTCGCTGGCATAAGGGACAGGATCCGCGTACGAAGTCGCGGGCAGAAGCTAGTTTCAAATAAAAAAATAACAGTAAATACAGTGTAATCTAATCTTTGTTCTGTTATATTTTACAGAATTCGAGGACTTTTACCGAACTGCTTGTACAACATTCAGCTGAAGGAATCTACTTCCGCAGAGCTGGCTGGACTCAAGCTGGCCAAAGCTCCTCCAGTTTTAGAGGTACTATGACTTTCGTTTTATATACCACCGCAATTTAGACAGTATATAATGTCCAATGTAAATAAATTCAATATGACGTAATAAATAAATATACTTTATTATATGTGATAAATAAATAACTAACTTACTTCCTTCCTAGGTGAAAAACAACAAAGACATCGAGAATGTTCGCCTGATCGCCATTCAGCCGATACAGATCACGGACACGAACGTCCTAGTGTACACTCCTAACGTGGAACACTACAAGTCTCTCCGCCTGTCCCTGGCGCTGGAGACCAGTTCCCAGTCCCCAGTGTACTCCGCCAAGTTAGACGCGGCCGGTCTGACCGCCCACCACAACCCCGGCCTGATGTATGTTCTGCCCCGGCTACCGGCAGACAATAATACCTATATATTGCAATTGGAGTCCTCTTTGTCGAAGGCAACACATTCCTATAGTGATGAAGTACATTATTTCAACTCGGATGGACGATTCAAGCATTTTACGATTGAGTTTTTGCCTAAGGTGAGTTTTGGTGTTTACTGTTTTTTTTAATTTTTGAGATAATTCCAATGACAACATGTGTGGTTGAAGAGGAGTAAATTTTGTCTATTTTCTATAGCAAAAGTTTGTGTAATATGGAAACTTGAAATAATTATCTGGGTGCAGCTGTGTAATTTATTCATGTAAACAGATTAAATATAAAAAGGCATTTATTTAAAGTAGACTGAAAATCATCACGTTTTGAAGGTCAAATTTACAAAAGACAGTCCAAAACGTCCCTTCACCACTTCCTATGTGTTTTTGCTGGGAAGAAGAAGTGGTGGAACAAACTCCCCAGCAAAACTTCTTGTCTTGAGATTGCTTTTTAAGTATAGCTTCTTGAGGAAACTTAATGATAATCTTAAGAACATTTTCCCTCTTCTAGGTGAAATCCAGTGAGCAAGAAGTTCGTCAAACATCTCTTCTCGTCATTCCCTTGCTGGCTGCACTGGGCATGGCGTACGTCATGCGGGACCGCATCCTGCAAGCGATCACCACAGCACTGGCCACTAGGGCTGCCAGGTATGTCATACTTATAACTAGCTGTTTCTTATCTCATCTGCGTCCCAAGGAAACTATGTCCAACGTCCATAAAAAGTATGCGACAATAAATTATTCTAATGTATAAAAGCAAAATAGGGGCTGTAAAGATTTTCTTTAAAGCCCATTGAGTAGTTCTTGCATGGAAAAGTATACAACGTCCACTCATTTATCCAAACTTTCGCATTTTTTATGTGTGATTTGTGTAACTCTCATTTTTTTATAAATGTATGTCTCTACCTGACCACGGGACTATAGAGTCCCGGATTTTTGGAAGGCGAACGTGGGGTCGAAGCCAACACGCTGAAGCCCTTTTGAGACAACTTTAATGGTGACACAAAACCGACGATGACGACCCAAGGACAATCCCCGGTTCTGTGCTAAACTATTGCTAACTATGGATGAAAACTACTTGGGCTATTGTGATGGGATGCTAATGGGCTAGGAATGGGGAAACTACGGGAACTATGGCACCTGCCGATGACAATGTATTAAATACATGTAAAAATGGCAGGTGGAGACTCGCCACCTCACTTATTATTAATATATATTTTATCTTCTAGGATTCGAGCAACTAATCCCATTTCATATTTCCATTGTATTCTGTTCCAAAATAAACTTATTATTGTTTATTGCGTAGGCCTCGTCCGGGCCGCGCGGAGCGTCCGGACGCGTTGGACCGCGCCAGCATCGACCAGATCGTGTCCGCGCTCAACCCGCCCAGCAAGAAAGCCAAGAAAAAACAAATATAAATGTACTACAACTTCATGACTTTAGTGAAAGTGAGAAGAATATGTGAAGTTTTATATGAGAAAGTGAGAAGTGGAAATGTGAAAAATCCGAGGTATTCATTGTTTATTATTGTAATGTTTATGTAGACGCCATTGTTGTATCAACTCCAAGCCGAATTTCAACACACAATGATTGTGTACTTATCTCAATCTCATTATCATTTCACGTCACAAAAGCAATGCCTATTATAAAAAACGTGCAAAAGCAATAAGTCAACGTAAAGATTTTTAAAAGAAGCAATAAGCAGTGTTAATTTAACTTAAATATATATTTTTTAAACACAAATAGTTTGGGTAAACTTCTAAGAAATAAGAATAGCCACATTATTTACTTCATGGACATTCGAACAAATTCTTCAAGTACACAGGATGTGTGCTGTATTAGTTAACATTTAAAAAAAATATATTATCAAGTGATAAACATTTATACTTCGTCATTTTATCGAAAAAAAAAATAATAAAGCGAATTAAGAAAATTGGGCAATTTTGTCCTTAAATATTATTAAGATTGCTAAGATCATAAGAAACACTGAATTTTATACACATTTCAATCATTATTCTTTGGTCTTTTTGATATTTTATTCAACTCATCCCTATAAATACCTGCAAAAAGACTGCAGTATAACAAAACCAAGTCATTTTCAATAAGGAGATCAAACAACGAAATACTGAGAGCAGAATCAAGAACAATCTCGTTTATATCAGATAAAAATTTTGATCAGTATTTAAAATTAGAAAAATGATCAGTGCCTTTATTAGCAGGGGTGGCAGGGGCTCTCAGTAATATGAATTATTCATAATTTATTTATTAATTTTCGCTCATCTTTTAAAAACATTTCCTGATGAGTGACGTATTCCAATTGATATCATTAATTAATATAATAAAATAAGTTATCTTCGTTAAGCTACAAGTGAGTGAATTTATTTATATTTTGTTGTGCATTGTTTTAAACTTTCAAATGCATTTATGTGATGTACTGGGAAAATAAAATGGATTGTTTGTTTATAAGCGCATTATTATTTTTGACTGTATCTTTCCAAATTAATATATTTCTTTTACTTTTTCTATGCATGAAAATAACATTGCAATTTTTTTTGCACTGGCAATACACATTGTTCTTAGTATTTTTGCATTTATAAATGTTGTTTCAAGACATAAATTTCTTCTGATAAATATAAATTAATTTATAACATGAAACGTTACAACATTATAAAACAATTAAAGCTTCTACCAATAGCAGTAATCTAACAATAATTTCGTATAATTATTCGTAACAACCGTAGCGTGCTTCGCAGTCGGCAGCCGATCTCGCTTGGTGGTCCCATAGTCTGGCATTCTCTTTGCTGAAAGTTAAAAAAAAAACAATATTTACACACTCTTTATATGTAAATCGTAGTTCATTAAGTAAAAAGAAGTATCACGTAGCCCGGGCATCTGGGTTGGGGAGGTCAGATAGGCAGTCGCTTCTTATAAAACACTGGTACTCAGCTGCATCCAGTTAGACTGAATTCTAGTCAGATGATGAGTTAAGCAAAAACACAGGAACGCTGACTTTAATCAGTCTTTCAGTGTCGTCCTTCAAAGGAGCTGATTTTCAAAGTATATTTGCTTACGTGGCGCACATTTAGAAGTATACTATATCTTTCTTCCTTTTATGCTTGCTTTAAGATGGACGAAATAACTTACTTGACGAAGTAGAGCTGGAAAGCGGCAAAGAAGCTGTGTTGTGATCTAGCGTGAAGTTTACATAGCGACAGTTTCTCACACTCTTCGGCTCTGTAACAGAAACATATTTTTGTAAAACGCTTATCGATAATCATGCCATCTTAATTTAACCCACTTCCCGCTCTTTGATGAGGATTACATTTTGCGCATGCTCTAAGTTCTGATGACAATACATGACTAGCTAAGAAAGGTCATTAAAAATTCAAAAATTGTGCGTGCTAAAGCGTGTTCTTTTAGTTTTTTAAAACTATCTTTTTTAGGAAAAACATGTAGACTTTAGTTGAAGGTACTGACTGTCGCTTGGTCCTCATTTTGCTGACTCCGCTGTCTCCCCCTCCTCCCAGCGCGAACATTGGATTGATGAACCTCTTGCTCAGGTGATGATGAACCTCCTTAGAGCCATCTTCTGAAACAAAAATTCAATTGTTACCGTATCTGTTTTGTTTGTTACCTATTTAGTGGAGTAACAATGGATGTTACATGAACGTATAAGTAAGCATATTCGCCCCAGTCGTTAGAAGCGACGGTCGTTATTCTTTCAGAACCTTCCTTTTTGTTTTTTTTAGGTAAAACGTAACCGAGTAGGAATGAAGTGGAGCCTCCAAACAGTTAAAAAAACATAAGAACACTTACCATTTATTTCTAAATCCAAAGGTTGACACAAAACTGTGCAAATTAGAGCTACAACAATCACTACTACAATGTTTTGCATTTTCAATATATTTTTTATTTTTCTGTTTCTCTGCCAAATTCAAAATCAAAATGATATCTTTTGGGAACTCCAGTCACATTATATACGGAGCCTGAATGCTGACGAACGAACTGACGCGTATCGCGAGTTTAATGGAAATTATAAATAATACGGCATAATGTGTTGTTAACGAGAACAAACTACTTGTCTAAATAGATCGTGAAGGGTTCTGCGCAACGGTAACCCGGAAGGGTTTACCTATATCAATAAATCGTTTCACCGGAAATTAGATTTATCCTCACAATTTTTTTTTGAGGTGAGGTATCATTAGATGATACATTTTTGCAGTGGGAAGGAGTTTCAGAGTGTTACGGACTGAAAGTCACTTATATTTCTGTTCTAGCAGGGCAGCGGTACCTACCTAACACTTTCAAATAATCCCGCAGCCCAACTTGCAGCTGGTATGCTTTTGTTTCTCCGATCAGAGTTGAGGAATGAGACGAAATAAAAATCCCAACTGATCAAAATCTGGATCTGATTTATAAAAAAAAACATCTGTAAAGGCGCGGCTCCACCGCGGTGCACGGAGAGGCTACGCACGTGTATTAAGCTTCGCTTTGTAAGAAAATGTATATGGTTGTGTCCACTGCAACCCACGGAGAGGCTACGCATGAATTGACGTCATTGATACACGCGTGGCTTGCTCGAATAGGCGGTTACATAGCTCAACGCTGTCAACGTGGGTCTACGTTTTCACTGGAGTACACGAATAAGACCCACGACTATGTACAGCTCGGTTATCGCAGAGCAGTTGTTGTAAGCGGTTACGTAGCTCAACGCTGTCAGCGTGGGTCTACCCGTGCGCCGTGCCACGCTATACATAGTCGTGGGTCATATTCGTGTACTTCAGTGGAAACGTAGACCCACATTGTCAAACAAATGAATACACGCAGCGAAAATGCGCCGCGTGTCCGTGCACAGCGTGCACTGCGGTGGAGCCGCGCCTTTAAAGAGTAACAAGAAAAACTTTACTGAAAACCTAAAAATAAAAAACTTATTCTGTCCAGGAGATCTTGTCTCGGGTTAGATACAGCTGTGTTAGTTCTGCCGCCGATTTTTTTTTGGAATTTGGAGTTTTATTTTCATATTTTGCTTTTCACTGTTATGTTGAACAAATAAGTCGAAAACCGAGGTAGCTGCTATCAATCACTGAGTTCTAAAATCCAAGTTGCCTCCATTATCAATAATGATCGCTACGACGTATTTTAGTTTAAAGTTCTCGTTACTAACTGAGCTTAAAAATTAGAAAACTGCTAAGTAAACCTTGAGGAGTTATCTCGATGCTGTCACTCTTTGTCTGTTTAGCTCCCTATTGGTACAAAGGAACTATCTCGCAAGCATTTTTGGAAGTGGGTTATTAACCTTAGGTACAACTTGTCTATTCTCTCAATCACAACGATATCCTGCCGTTACTCAAACTAACTAAAAACTACAGTTGTAGGTAGAGTAGTTAACTAAAGATAATTAAGTTTTTTTCCTAATAAAGGTATTTTATGGAATGGACATTCTGGGAGAAAAATTAAATTATTGAGACTAGGACGAAAAAATATCAAAAATATCAAAAATATGTCTTAAAAATAATTTTGGTACGGACCTTGCTACATCCAGTTAGACTGGAAGCCGACCCCAACATAGTTGGGAAAAAGGCTCGGAGGATGATGATGATGATGGTACGGACCTTGCTCTTCCCTACTTTAACTATTAGGATGTAAAATGTTTGACATATCCCGCATAAATTGCCAATAGCCAAAGAGATTTAAGACCTGGCAAAACACACTGTTTTTGAAAACCGTTAAAGCTGCCCGTCCAGCTACAAGGTCGAGTCCCTCGATATAAAAATCGAATTATTAGTACAGAACCACAGCTTTTCAAGCTCTTTTATCCATTAGAATTTTTTATAGCTCAAACACAGATTACTAAATACATAGTTACTGTCTACGTAAGCTCAAGTCCTATGTACGGAACCTAAAGTTAAGTGACGTTAGCGGTATATTTATATTTAATGAAGGAATAGTAAGCCAGTAACTAGGGAGTCACGAGGATCCGTGGAACATGATCCGTAGACTTTCTTACGCCACTTGCACCAGACTAATTTACTTAGATACCTTAGGTGTATTAGTTTATACGAGTACCTATTATTTTTAACCCCCGACGCAAAAACGACGGGGTGTTATAAGTTTGACGTGTCTGTGTGTGTGTGTGTGTGTGTGTGTGTGTGTGTGTGTGTGTATGTGGCATCGTAGCTCCCAAACGGATGATCCGATTGTAATGCGGTTTTTTTTGTTTAAAAGGTATGTCAGTCGGGAGTGTTCTTAGCTATGTTTGGTGGAAATCGGTTCAGGTCTTCAAGGTCATCAGCTCGTTTGCTAGATGTGATAGGAATGTTACACGCTCTGTTTACTTACAAGTATATGTGGGATCTGAAATTTGAAACACTAATGTCTTTTGGAACCACTGAGCTGGTCTGCTGTTAGGGCACGAAGGTAGGAGACGTACCGTAACCCTGAACTGCCTTTTAGTAAACCCATCGAGTTTGGGCTCGTTGAATTTGTCTTGACGAGTTCTCTTCATGTTTCTGATTGACGAGAACCTGATGCTGGAAATGGGATATAGCGGATGAAACCCTGAAATGCCGAAATGAAACGGATAAACCGATTTATATTTTTGCTGAAAATCTAGAATGTCCAAAGGTTAATCTTTATTGTTTTTCAGTTTGTGCAATTCTCCCAGAGCCAGTTTGTCATGAGGATTGTTAAACAGCTTCCTTTGGCCGAGATCGCATATAGCGACCCCATCTTAAGATGAAATAAATTAAATGAAAGAAGGAAAAATTAAGGAGCTCCTTTAAAAAGCATGAAATAAAATTAAATTATAAATTTAAAAAAACCCCCGACCCAAAAAAAGTATGCAATAATTATGACAAAAGGTTAAAACGCTAAACCCTATAAAAGCAAAAATAACTTTTAACACTACGTAAACTAAATTTTGACGTGTCGGGGGACCGCTTTTTACCTTCATAAATACTTACATAAATAAAATGATATTACAACATTCGTTTAAAAAAAAAACACGTATCTAAAGTAATGAATTAGAGCGGTCCCCCGACACGACAAAATTTAGTTTACGTAGTGTTAAAAGTTATTTTTTGCTTTTTATAGGGTTTAGCGTTTTTAACCTTTTGTCATAATTATTGCATACTTTTTTTGGGTCGGGGGTTTTTTTTTATTGTAGGTTATATTATGTATGTAGCTTCAGCATACTTTCTATATTCTTACACATTATTTCGATATGATTGATTTCCAGATTCTGGCCAATAATTACCTAATAAGTGAATACACACGCTAAGTTAATTTTTACATCTTTGGCTTATACCTATAGCTATAGCTAGGCACATATGCAGGTATAGTTACGTTACTCAGTTCTTGCACAGAAAATAATTTAAAGGTGCATCTACCTAAGGGAACAGTAGACCAGTATGGAATCTGGAACTTTACCTTCTAAATATTTTGAAGGGACTGTATTTCTACATATTAGATTTTGATTATAACATTTATGCTGAAAGGGTCCTAATATTTGACCCATTATGACAGGATATGCTTGACGTCAGCATTCCGCCGTGTCATGATTTAATAATAGATATTCGGAGTGCAAAAACGTGCGCATGCGTCAATTGTTACCAGATCCTTTCGGTTGTGTTTGTTGAAGAAATCATCAAGTTGTATATTCTGTGTGATTCAGGCAAACTGAGCAAATTACTTGTGCTATCAGAGCGGTTCTTTGCACAGCTCGAGTTACGAACTGAAATGTCACAAAGAGTTACATTTGTTTGCTTTTTGCTTTAGTTTCATATGTACCTATCTTGTGATTTGTTATTTGCAAATGATGCAGCGATTTCCGGAGGGTTGAATGATTAGTTTTGACTTGCATTGTGCCAGTGGTTTCGGCGGTGAGCGGACTATCCGCTTCGTAAGCAACGTATAGTTATGGGATTAAAATGGGTTTCCATTCCTGTTAAAGGAGAGGACTGGACGAGTCCCTCATGGTTCTAACCTGCATTGCCCGGGATGGATGGATGGACCAGCTTTCAGCAAGACTTTTGTGACTGGTTGACAGGACAACTGCGTTACTCACTACTTATTTAGTGAGTAGGTAGCGCAGTTGTCCTTAGCTTAGAACCTAAAATTCATTTGTTCCTAACCAACATTCTTCATACCGAGGGAACTAAGTACTTAGGTTCTGCAGTAGCTTTAGCGTGAATGTGCTAAAATATTAGTAGGTACCTGTGAAAGTATGGTTGAGACTGAAAAAATATAAAACTGTAAGCTCAACACAACAAATTGCATCTCCAGAAAACGATTGTATTTGCATTCCGGACCTTGCGCTATGCAAAGTTCAAATCATTAGAAACACCTTTTGGCTCAAAATATGTTTCAAATGATTTTAACTTTAGCCAGATTTCATCATCTGCGATTGCACAATAGTTAATTGTATTGGTACCATATTTCACAGAGGACTATATTTTAAAATAATGGGTACGAATAACAGACGGTAACATTTATTGATACCTATGGTGATACGAATTACGGTTTGTTTGTTATTCAGAAAAGTCTATTTTTATTTAAACTTGAACTTTCTAGTTCTATTTTCATGCTATTACTACTCGCTAATAGATGGTGCTACCTGACCAGCAGAACTAGTGACATCTTGTAGTGAATAGCAAAACTACAATAACTGCGCTCATATAAATAATAATTATATTTTTATAATGTCCATTACCGAATACCCTAAAATGGAACTGATACGATAATAAATTTGCTTATTGAAACATTGAATTGCAATAATTGAACCATTTATCAGAATAAAGTCGTCAAGTTTTGCTTGTGACAGAAGTCTGCGAGGTTTTACCACTCACCACCAGATGGCACCAAATTAAGTTTTAACGTTTTACTCGAATCTTCTCTAGCATTCTCGTATTTTCTTGCATCCTCTCGACGATAGATTGCGTTGTCCACAGACGTATATAAATAGCGGTGCGCGGGAACTGCGCAGTATTCAAAGTTTGACAACGAACGAGATACAAGCAAAAGCGAAGTAAACAATACAAAATGTCACTCGCGCCGTATTGGTTTCGCCATCTGAGGAATCTGGCGGCCAGCCGGGACCCTTTCGCCAGAGTTTTTGAGGATCCCTTCTCAGTGTTCGGGAGGGATCCATTCTTCAGCAGAGACCCGGTGAAGTTCATCAAGGCAGTGACAGCGCCGGTCGAGCACGTCGAAGGCGTGTACTCCGATCACGAAGTAAAAATCGACGGGAAGAAGGTGGAAGTGCATTTGGACGTGCAGAATTTTACTCCGGACCAGATCCAAGTGAAAACAGTGGGCAATGAAATCATGGTGGAAGGAAAGAAGGAGATTAAGAAGGAGGATGGTTGGACGAGGAGTCACTTCGAGAGGAGATTCCTGCTGCCCGAAGGTTTCCCCCCGGAGCGCGTGGAGTGTCATCTCGATAAAGGCAAACTGAAGCTGGTGGCGTTTAGAGCTGAACCCCTGACGGAGCGAACCATACCCATACAGGATAAGTCCAGTGGCAGTGGCGAAAAGTCTTGAATAATAGTACCTATTAACATTTAACGTTTAATTAGGTACCCATATAGACTGAGTAGTTTAGTACGAGTATTACTTTCAAGTTGCAACTAGTGTCTACTTCTTTTGTAATGTTTATTGATTAAAGATTTTGATTTAATAAATTTAAGTTTCAATTTATCACGTTGTTTATGTCTTTTATTCACATACTTATGTACCTACCTACCTAAAAGGTGAATTTTTTAAATAAAAACTGCTATTTAATTGCACGCAGTATGCACTGCTGCACTATAGGAACAACTATATTATACATGATTTTTTACCCGTTATACATAACAACTAATACATAATGTGTAAAACATGACATACAGCTACAATATCCCCGTGTAACATAGTAAAACCAGGTAAACGGGTAAAAATGAAATACTAGTCACTGACTAATTACGAAATTTCAGAAACTATGAACTCCTCCAAACTTGAAGGGAGGTAATTTATAGAGTGAAGACATGCGTCATGGAGAGATTTTACGAAAATCTATTGAACGCGGACGAAGTCGCGGGCAACCGCTAGTGTATAAATACGTTATGTCTTACCTTAGTACGAGAACATAGTTGCCTGTGACGTTTGGTTAGGTACTCGGAGTTCGGACCGGACCACAAATGACTAAATATTGCTTCAATAGAAAGATGCTGGTAGCTTCTCTCAAGTTTGTCAATTATCAACAATCCTGTGTCCTCTTATGAACAGTCGACAGCAAATCAAGCTACTCCAATGTTTTATCATTTGTTGTGGTTTTTGTTAGATCGAGCTATCAGAAGATATTTAACGATCGCCTACTATGACTGAAAAGGAGTGGAGGGAGCTCGATTTCATCAAGTCGGTCGATGACAATATCCGGGAGTTCCCCGGATTCTCTATCATTCTCGAATGACCTGCGGAGGTCAGCAAATTTTAAATATGTTTAATTGTATACACGTACATACAATGTAAGTTGTTGTAGTTACTAACTATGTAGTTGACAGGAAGTTGGGATAAGGATACAAATATGTACCTAGTTGCATATACAGCTAGTAACCAAATGCCATTCGGAGGTCTTCTGGAGTGCTAGTGCTAGTGTGTGTTCAATCAGGTTTAGGAACAATGGCAACCTCTGCAACTCCTCAAGATATGCTCGTCGCTGATAATACTGGTAAGTATGAAGCAAACAAATATTTAAAGGTTTATTGGAGATTATTTTTGCGGTGTTTAATCAACACTCGTATTTTGAAGAAGAAGGTACTTCTTCTACCCATAGGTGCAGTAGAACGCCGATCATCCGAATTTTGATTCGGATACTCAGATATTGACTGGTTATAAAGACAAAAGAACTACCACACATAGAATAAACTTGGTAAAGTATTTGATTTTTTTTATTAGAAAAGTTGCAGCACATCATGCCTTAAAAATAACAGGTTCAGTGTCAAAAGCATAACGGCCCTTTCACACGGCAGTCCAGTTTTTTGCAGGATACCGTTTTTTGCAGGATCCCGTTTGATCGCAAAAGATATTAAGATGGAAACAGCATTTTGCAGGATCCTGCATGCGGTTTGCTCGTGTGAACACTAGCATATAATATCTTTTGCGATGAAACGGGATCCTGCAAAAAACGGTATCCTGCAAAAAACTGGACTGCCGTGTGAAAGGGCCGTTTGGCATAAGACCATCTAATTAACATCCTCCCACTATGTTCATTAGTTATAAATGAGGAAAAAGGATCAATTCCTATTGATTAGGAATAAATTCATGAATCTGTTGACGCTGATTGTTAGATTTTATTAACAGGTTTTTAATATTATGTTAATTTTTCCTACACATAGGTACCGTGAATTACTAAATTATATTGTTTATCAATCATCTAAATGATTAACTTCCTTAATTGTACCTAATAAGAATATTTTACAGTTCAATTATATATTAAAATAATTCAGTTTTGTTCATATGATTTGAATCAAAGCTTAAGTTCTCGTTTTGTACGAGAAATAAAAACCTGTATAAAGAATGTATTTTGTTAAATCATTCATCAAGAAAATAAATCAGTGTAGCGAAAAAATCACCATCTTTCTTTACTCCATGGTCTGTTTTGTTTTTCCGTAGGTGGTGAGTGTGATACTGGTTCAGCATCAGTCCCAAGTGTGCAGCGGCTCATCGGCCTGGATACGGTCAACGTGCACCAGAAGAGCTCATCCTTCAGCGGCAACTAGTACACTGTGCTCTCTGGCGGTGACGTGCTGCTCTCCTTGAAGGAGGATGGCCACGCCTTCACCTTCCTCTCCAAAGCCAAGAGCAGGCAGTTCAGAATGGATGGACTGGACAACATGGGCAGAAAGGTGCTGATATTATTATTATATCATATGAAAATTTTGCTTTCTATTACAATTCTTGGAGGCCTGTGTTCAGTTCACAACTGACATCCTTTGCTGTAATGATGTCATTTCAGCTTCAATAATGAAACATTTCCTAGAATCTTGAATATTTATCCTTAATATCAAAAGCTTCGTTCATATTGCATTTTGGGCTTAATATGAATGATGAAATGAGTTCATACGATCAGTACCTACCTTATCCTTGAAGGAGCTAATGTACTTAAATCTGTACTATTTCCAGGTGTTAGTTCTTCATCGACCTGCCGTTCTTTTTTGTTCAGATAGTAAGCTGATGCTGTACATGGACGGAAACCTGGTCAGCATTATTCACGAGGAAATAACTTTCATGAAAGCGGTGTTCTTGATCCAAGATCCTAACGGCTCCACGGTACTCAGGGTTAAGGGTGATTTTACTCATCATAACTTTCAGGTAACTACATCTATGTGTCTTTGCATTGTTTTAAGATCAGTTATGTAGAACAAAGCACGTCTAACCAGAGCTATTCGTACTATATAGAATAATATGTAATACCATGTTTGTAAATAATGTAGTTTTTAAAGGGAACAAATATAATGACCACCATAATAAAATGCTTTGATACCCTAAGTTTTGTAACCAGAAATATCTACTGAACACCAGAAAAATAAAGTCTAAAAATGTAATAGTACCAGCTATTTTAGTCACGACTTCACTTTAAATTGTATTCGACCACCAAATTTAGTAAATGATCACCAACTCTTGACGACCAAATTAATGTATTATTTTTGCCTAAATAAGTCACTGTGATTGCCATAAAATGTAGGCTTATTACCAAATAAAGTATTATGATGCCATATTAAGTTATGTGTCCGGCTTGCAATGCATGCGTGAGTGTCAGTATGACGAGTGACAGGGGAAAATGGAAGAAAATGACATATTGCGCCGACGCCAAGTAAAATTGGGAACAAGGCAGGAGAAAGAAGAAGAAGAATGTGTTTCTCAATACACTCCCTCAAAAACACACTCTTATCGCACTGTTTAGAGGCATGCAATAGACAATTTTCCACGCTAGTGCAGGAAAAGGGTCCCCATAATGTTATTACATTTATTTTATCAGGCCGAACTTATTTTTTTGGAGTCAGTTTACTTAAACAGGATAGCAAGATTTAAAAACTTTTTTGATGATCATTTACTACTTTTGGTGATCATTTACTACTTTTGGGATAACAATGATTTATTTGGACTCATTTTGCTTAAGTAGGATAGCAGAATTTAAAAACTTTGGTTATAATCTTACTTTAAAATGGTGGTTTAATTTTGGTGATCATTTACTATTTTTGGCTTACGCATGATTTATTTTGAAGTAATTTCACTTAAATAGAATAGCAAAGTGTTAAAACTTTGGTGATAGTTTTACATTAAAATGCGAGTTTCATTTTGGTGATCATTTACTATTTTTGTCTGCTGTTTGTTACTATATCTGGTGATCAGTTAAACATAAGCCGTTTTTAAATACAGTAAAGTTCCTAGCCGTCGTATTAGAATAAGGCTTATTATTTTCCGGGTGACTAATAACTTAAAAGTCGACAAATGTTTGCAACAAATAAAATAACTTGGCAGCGATTAAATATTTTCGCGACTATTATAATATGTAAGGTTCAAAATTAAGGGTGTTATAAAAACTAAAAATTAAGGGTGTTATAAAAACTAAAAACTAGCAGCTGCATTTGGGTAGCAAATAAACTACACCAGTCAATTGAAATATTAGGTGAGGAGCTATTTATAATGACTTGGCGACTAATAATGTTAGTTGGGTGGAAAAGATAATTTATTACCAACTATTTCGTGCCGACTAAAAACCCAGTTTCAGGCTTCGTTTTGTGGTTAGCACTAAATATTTAAAGGAGTAGGTACAATAAAAAGGAATAAGAGTTAATTATTAATATTTTGTTATCATAATTTCATGAAAATGGCGGCAGGTGCGGTGGTATTATCTCACTTGGCGCTCTATGAAGATGGTAGAATTTAATTTGGATTCATTTTATTTAGCACTAGCTTCTGCCCGCGACTTCGTACGCGGATCCTGTCCCTTATGCCAGCGACTACGGGGTCAGCAAAATCAAAGATCTGAATAGTCTGATATTGAATTTTAAGGGACCGAAGAGAAACGTTCTATATACTTAATTTTTGTACTTTAACAGCAAAAGCACAGCAGACTAAACAAAACGCTGAGAACTGAACCGCAATAGACGTGACCATAGGGATAAAAGTAGTGATTCTAATTAGTCCGCATTTGTGTGTGGCAAAAATATTACACAAGTATTATTACGTAAAAAAACATTAAATAGATGACAAAGTCGTGGTGACTTAGTGGAAGTCGTGGTGGTTTAGTGGGTAGAGAACCAATCTCTCAAGTATGAGCTGAAGGGTGAGGATACCTCGGTGGACTTTAAACGCAGATTACGCGCTCCCTGTGCTTACCATGAGGCACCTACCCTCCGAGCAGGGCTACTAATCCTGCTCTAGCGACTCCACTCTGGACGGCCAAGCCAAACCAGAGGCGTGAGACCTACCCCCGTCATGGTTCTAGCTGGGCTCCTGGAGTTCCACATCAGGTGTAGGTGTGGTTCAATTTTTATAAGTCAACAGAGAGTGCTTATCAGATTGAACAACTTTTTCTAAAACGTCATACCTCTATATGCTATAGTCTAGCTGGGCCCCTGGAGTTCCACATCAGGTGTTTTAGATCTTCAATTTGTGTAAGTCAATAGAAAGTGCTTATCAAATTGAACAACTTTTGCTAAAACGTCATACCTGTATATGGTATAGAGAAGCTGGGCTCTTGGGGTTCCACATCAGGTGTTCCAGATCTTAAAATTTATTATCTCAGCTGGAAATGCTCATCACATGAAACAATTTTTGCCATGGCACCATTTTTGTATCTCTTATAGTTTTGTTGGTCTGTTGGAGTTCTGCATCAGGTCTTCAAGTTTCGAAGATCTAGACACACGGCAGTGTGTCCGCCAAGTTCGAGCAGAAAAAAGCGACACACCGGCCGTGGGTTATATTACACGAACCATTTCGGGCCAAATAGATTTTGAGTTATAGGGGTATAACTCAAAATCTATTTTATTTACGCATATCAAATTTCTAGTATCTGTTGAGACCCCCTCACTTATATAAAATACAAAATTTCATTAATATACCTATTGTAGGTCTTGAGATATTGACGTCAGAAAATCGCTATTTTTACTATACACTCACTGACTGACTCACTCATCAAAAACCTAGACCACTTCCAATGGTCGTATTGACTTGAAATTTGGCATGGAGGTAGGTCTTTATGTCAAGGTAAAGGGAAAAATCTGAAAATGGCCAAGTGTGAGTCGGTTTCAAAATTATTCAGATTATACCCCTAAGGAACTAAAACGAACTAAAATCTATATTTATATAATATATCTTCGAATGGTCGTACCGATCTAAAATTCGTTACAAAAGTTTGTATTTAGTCAAATTAAAGTAAAAATCTGAAAACGGCCAAGTGTGAGTCACTTTCGAAAATAAAGAATGTGTAACTTTGATCCACGAACATAATATATGATATGCATGTCATGTCGTTTAGTTGGTAAATCTAGTCCATTTAGTTAATCTAGTTAATTTCTTTGTAACAAGCATAGTGCATATTCAAAAATCTGAAAGATAGTATAAATGAGACATTTCTTTACTTAACTTAATCATAAGAAAAAAATAAAATAAACAACCTTACAAAAATAAATGAAATCCCACCCAAAACAAAAATGTGAAAGGCTGCCAAGTTCGATAATATGGGAATGCTTCGCCTATAAAAGAAGTGAGATCTGAATAAGTACCAAGTTCCATACACATACCTCAGTTAAAAATAGTTTCTTTTTGATAATGTTACTTGGCAAGTTTTAATAGAAAATTAAATACTTGATTCATTGCGTTTAGTAGGTTTATAACAAGGTGTGTGAAAACTTGCCAAGTAACATCATCAAAAAGAAACTATTTTTAACTGAGGTATGTGTATGGAACTTGGTACTTATTCAGATCTCACTTCTTTTATAGGCGAAGCATTCCCATATTATCGAACTTGGCAGCCTTTCACATTTTTGTTTTGGGTGGGTAAATTATAGCCTTTATGTTGACCAGGCTTAATACTGATACAACAAAGAAAAAATCATTGAAATCCGTTCAGTAGTTCGGAAGATTAGCGTGTACAAATCTAAGAAGATGTATACAAACTTTCATCCTCTATTTTATCCCCTTAGGGATGGAATTTATCAAAATCCTTTCTTAAGAGTTGCCTACGCCATAGTAGCTTTATGCATGCAAAGTCTCAGTCCGATCGGTTTAAAATTGACAAAGTTTCATACAAACTTTCATCCCCTATTTTATCCCCTTGGGGGTAGAATTGATCAAAATCCTTTCTTAGCGGATGCCTACGTCATAACATCTACCTGCATGCCAAATTTCAGCCCGATCCGTCTAGTGGTTTCAGCTGTGCGTTGATAGATCACTATGTCAGTCAGTCAGTCAGTCAGTCACCTTTGAGTTTTATATATTTAGATTTAGATTAAAGATGGCAATTTTTTGTTTTTATTTAACGAAAACTAGGATTTTTCTCTAAAGTTGACGTAGATATGTAGTAGTAAATTGTAAGTATATAAGGGAGTACATAAGCCAGTTGCAGGATGTACCCCAAGTACTTATGGATCAAAAGAAACATGGACAACTTTTTGCCAACTTCTTAACTTACAAATGTAGGTAAAAGAAATTGGTTACGGGTCATCAATTATTATGACTAATTAATAACAATATCCAATTTTTCTACGTATACTATTCAACGTATTCAAGGTAGGTAAATTGTTATGATTCATTTAGTGTATCTTTATTTAGATGCTTTTTCTAAAACTATTATATTGGTTACCAAAAATATAAATTACTAGTAGCCCGGTACGTGCTTCACTAGGAAAATAAATGAAGAACCACATGATTAAATATGTAGATTGAACAAAGCCCGTTCTTGAGTTATAAAATTATAACTAAAAGAGGTTTTTTTTATATACAATACAGATTAGGAAAGTGCAAATGTCGTTCATATAATGTACCCAAACAGGCATTTTTACGTCTTAGTGCAAGCTACAGCTGCAGATTTGTCTTCAATTAGTAATGCGATAAGGGGACACAATCAAACTGTACCGAAGTGTTTACGTTGTACATACTATGGAAGTGTACGTGTATACTATGTATAGTGTATGTATAGTGCCAGACGCCAGTCAAGTGTCTGGCGCGCTATAGTACAGTCGCGCACAGACAGAATATTAACCAGTCCATAAATAATATAAACTTGTTTCCGTATCGCGTGCTCTTGAATTATACATACTACTCGTGTTTATAATCTTACTTAGCACATGTCTTATTTCATTGTAAATGAACTGCTTACTCAAATAACACAATAATACAAAATAAACAGTTGATGAAAGTAAGCGGCATATCGAGTGTTTTTGCAAACGGCATATCCAGAGTTTTTGCAAACCGCGTGTTCTTGTGACGTCAACAATTAATTAAGGTGTTTAGTGTTTGTGTTTACGCATCGGAACCATATTTAGAGGACGATTCAGGTCAACTCGTCACTTAGCATTGTCTTTTGACTGGTTTGTTTGTCAACAATGGCCACCGCCAAAGATACTGGTACGTAGTTCAAATCTATTATTCTATGATAAATCATTACCAAAATACTATTATCCCCCCTACGGGTATCCCCAGATTCTAATCTGTCTTTATAGCTATCTGTTGGTTCAATCTTATTACCGAAAGTGTCTTGTATCATAAGCACCTTTGCTTTTAAAATATTTGCTAAATTAGCAAAGATTTGCTATGGAGCCACAGACACTATTTAAAATCAGGAATTACTTGAAGTACGAGCGTCATAAAGAAGCTGAGCAGTATATTATTTCGACGACAGTTCCAGGGCTGGAGCGGCTGATCAGGCTAGACTCGGTGAACGTCAACCAGAAGGGGTCTGGCTTCAAGGGCAACAAGTACATCGTGCACTCGGGAGGCGAGCAGCTCTTCCACTTGAAGGAGGATGGTCACGCCCTCACCTTCCTCGCGCACGGCAGCAGCAGGGGCTTCCACATGGACGGCGTGGACAACTTGGGACACCATGTAAGTATATCATAGAGTTTATCTTTTAGAGAGGTACAGGCGTATTGTCTGCGTGCCCATACAGCACCAACTAGTCTCAGCACAGTCAGTATTTTCATCATCATCATCATCATCAGCCTATCGCAGTCCACTGCTGGACATAGGCCTCTCCAAGTGCACGCCACTGAGATCGATTTTCGGCTTCTCGCATCCAGCTTCTTAGTATTTTATTCCACTTTATTATAAAACGTGGTTTTAAGAAGTACCCGCTTCAAAGTTAGTAGGCTAAACCTATAATAGGTTCGTAACTTTCTTCGGGACGTGGATTAAACCTTTTACAAAAGCTGGTACTTTTTAAACCCATGTTTTATAATGCGGTGGATTATGTTTTGTATTATGCGAGAAAAACAATTATATTTAGGCGTAGGTATACGAATAGGATGTATGGGATGACTCAAATCGCCTGCATTACATGCGAGTTTTTAGATAGTGATAATAATCTCGTTATTAACCATAGAAATGAAAATGGAATGTGAGTAATCATCAGCTAATTAAAAAGTTAAGTATCATTGTCATGTGAGTACTCGTTAATCAGAAAACTTTGCTCTTTTACCGTCTTATCTTCCATGAGTATGATAGTGAATAGGTAATAGGAATTCTTCAATGGTGCTCTTGAGAAATTGTTCTATTAAACGATAGATATAATACAGTATTGTTGAGTTATTATAATTATTATATTTCAATCTAATAGCTATATATCTATCGTTTAATAGAACAATTTATCTCGTTGAGTTATTATAATTATTTATATAACAGCTATTAGATTGAAATATAATATAATAACTCAACAATACTGTATTATATCTATCGTTTAATAGAACAATTTCTTATAGGTTCACACAATGACCATGCAATGCGCCACAACTATTATTATCATATTATAAACCTATTTAGCCCTGGAATCGAGATAATAATGCACTTCTATTATCTCCCTATTGATATTGAGTGCAATTTAAACTGGTTCAGGATCAATTCATCGAAGGTACAATTAATTGCACATAAACGGTTATTTCTGTTGTCACCCAAGTGGGGTCAACAACCCAATGACATCCCCGACCGCGGGGAGTGGCATGGCGTCATGACCGTAAATGGCAATCCTAAATTAAAGGGCAACAGTTAGTGCTTGTTCAGTAACGTTATACGTGTGCATTGCCTAAATGATTGGACCTAATGGGTTTTTGTGTGGGCAGAACAGGACCTTTATGTAGGGGAAACGCCCCTTTTATGTGAGTCTAATTATGGTAACAATACAACAAGTATATTTTTTGATTGATTGACTCTTTATGGGGTGTTGATGATGGAAGTAGTAGAGTTTATAACCCTGAGGATCGGTCAATTTGGTGTACAAATTACTCAAAGTAATTAAGAACGGTATAAGCGGTATATTATCCTGAATCCGCTTAAAAGTAAGTCAAAATGTTGAGATAAGCAATCGTTCAAAAGCTTTCAATTAAAACTGCATGTTTGAAAATCATTAAAATTTACCGATTATTTGCCCTCTAAGCAGCATTGTTCTCTAATTAACTACAGGATGTAATGTATATTTACGATGATACTACTTATCAGTAGTCACAATGCAAGCTTTATAATTCAAATAATCCGAAATGAGACACTGTTGCTGATTGATATTATTGTATGCGCATGAATATTATAACAATGAGTTAGCCTGTTGTATCAACTGAGAAATACACACATGATTACAAATTAAGCTGCCGTCCATTGTATAAACTACTTATTGAAGTATTCTTAGAAAACATTGTTGTATCAACTGAGAAATACACACATGATTACAAATTAAACTGGCATCCATTGTATAAATTAAATAGTATTCTTCGAAAACATTGTTGTTTGTGATTGTACTTTTGACGAAAGCGGTACAAATTCCAGGTGTTCTCCCTGCGACGGCCTGCCGTGTTCATCAAGGACAAGGTGGAGGTCTACCTTAACAAGACCCTGGTCAGCATCATCCGCAAGGAGGCGACCTTTGTGACCCCTGTGTTCAGCATTAATGATGGTCAGGACGCCCCCATGCTGAGGATCAAAGGAGACATGTCGGATTATGACTTTCAGGTAACATGAGTACCAAGACAGGTTTTGCTACATATCTAGATAACTACTGTTTATGCTACATCTAGGTACTCTAAAGAAGAATTGAAGTGACATATGGTGGTAAAATGAATTCTGTTACTCATTACTAAGATAAGATGATAGGGAAAATCGAAAGATACATTTCTGCGTGCATAAGATGTGCTTTAATCATCTCCAAACATGAGATATGCTTCAACTTTGCATGCATTATGAACATTATCGGTAAACAGACCAATAAATACCAGATGCAAATTCCTAGTAATCTTCAACGTTCTTGCTGGAGTAATTTTTTATCGAGGATGACGTGTCGCGGTCAAACTCGTGACCTATGTATCGTCACGCCTTATCGATAGGGCTATAACAATAGTAACTAATCTTTGTTTTGCCTACTTAGCTGTATTAAAGGTCCCTATTTATCGCTCCAGGTGCAGACAGCCAAAAAGGTGACCATCGGTAAAATTAAGAAGAAGTTTCGTGGTCTACTGAATGAGATGTTTACATACAAGGATGATTACGTGGTCACCTTCCCGACGGATCTCGACGTGCGTTTCAAGATAGCTGTCATATCTGCTTGCATACTTATCGTAAGTGTTTCATAGGAATAATATAAGGAGCTGTTTACTTTGAACTGTGATTTGTTTGTCACAGCACTTGAAAAGTAATTGAGCTATAGATCGTAACCTCATTTTTGTTGGCTAAGTTTAAAGCAGTAGTTTGTGCCAACGGTACTTCTTCATGTCTCTAAATAGTCCTCAGTCTGATACTGAATTTTTTATATTACGAAGTTCTTTTACAGCCTTTTAATTTATTCAGATTTTAATTCAATTTGTTTTCTTATTTCAGGATTACAGATACCACGAAAGTTAGTAAAGGAGCTGCTGTATTTAGGCTTTTAGTATTAGATAAACTTGATGATGACTGTGTACCTTTTAAGTGTTGTCTTATGAGCTATGTAGAGGTCAAGAAATAGGATCAGATGGCCTTGTGCAATGTTCCATTTCGTTAAATGAAATACCGCCATCTACCAGTGTGAATATTAAGTATCTAGCTTAAGTGTTTCGTTCCATAGACGTGTGTGCCTTGATTAATGCGTGGCTGGAAAACTAGATGTCGCACGAGTAGTTTTAAATGTGAAAATGAGCCTATTTGTTTAATATTTTTTTGTGTATTAGCGTTTCTATGAAAGTTCAACAGGTGAATGTTTTGATATAAAATGCCATTAAAATTTAATTAATGAGTATTGGTTTTTGTTGCCTGTTGATCTATAAATCCATATGATTAACCTTAACTGATACATCAGTACAGCAGAAAAGATAGCCAGCCTTCAATAGTCTGACATGATGACACAAACCGAGTGCAGTTAGATATCACCATGTGCTTAGTCTTTCCCCAGCCCTGTCTGGTTCAGTTTTAACTCGGATTCAACAAGGTGACCTCCTGCAGTGACTGCCTATCTGACCTCCTCTACCCAGTAACCCGAGCACCCAATTGCATTCGGTAAGACAACCAGTCTTACCCATGCATAAGTTCAGTAGTGGACGGCAATTGGCTGATATGATATGATGATGATGGTTTTTAATTAGGTACAAGATTGAGATCCTCATTTAAGTGTGTATATTCTAAGTATAATAAATTCAACTAAGTGAACACGTAAGTAACAAGAGGTTAAGTTACAGCGGCAGCCTAGTGAAGTTCTTTCGTGCAAGAAGCGAATTAGCGTGAAACCCTCGTTAAGCGACACTATTAGTATAATTGTTCGTAAGACAATATGCTAAGCGACACTGGCGGTTACGATCTAAGTTGGGCCAAGTTATTCTACACGTCATTCATTAAGATACACTTGGGTATGTGTGATTTATATCGGTCTTAAGTTAGGTAGGTAAGTGGAAGTGGAACATGTTTCAGTAAGATGTTAGTGTGTGATATGATCCAGATTTTGTTTTGATGTTAGGTTCATAAACACAGGTACAAAATAGAGAAAGTAAATAAACACACAATGTAATATTCATTGAATTTCCCTTTACGCTTCTGTGAACAACAAAACTGAAATACCCGTGTTCCGAAGTGAAAAATTCATGATTTGTTATTCGGTATTTTTGCAACCTTATCATGGTTATAAATAAATATATTTTACTTGGGCGAGATCGGGCGACAAGGCTAGTAGGGACTATCATTACTTGGTTAAACTATGGAGCCGATAACTATTTCATCGCAGTCTTCATGAATTAAATGTTAAAGCTCGTGTAATCAGCGCAGAAGCCTCTCGGCCGATGAGATCGGCCGCCTCGTCTGCTTACAGGCAATCATAAAATGGCGGCTCTATGAAATTGTTGAGAAACCTGCACTTTAATGCACCGAAGCAGCCAACTTTATTTAGGAGGGGTTTCACAAGTTTTTTTATAAAGAGGCCAAGAACTAGGTCATTTGCAACGAACTAGGTTATTTAGATTATTTGGAGCTACACGATCAATAACTTGTTGATGTAAACTTATACAGAGGTATTTTGCACTGCTAATTATTTCAGCATAAATATCATCGGAGCCTCGTAAATACAAAAAAATATTTGCAGATAAAACTTGTTGCTATAAAACAAAATAAAAAACGTTAACCCCATTCAGGTCGAATAATTAAGCCGGGCCCGCAATAATAACTGGTGAAATAGCCCGCATACTATAAATTCATGGGAATTAGGCGAGCTTGTCAGATAACCGGGCGTTTTTGCCTAAAATACACGATTCAGCTGTAATTTTTACCGACCGCTCCTGAAAAAGCTGAGCTATGAAAGTGTTAAATAGATTTCAACAACTTTGTGGCCTCTTCCGTTTTACGATTGTATTTTTGGCTTAATTTTTGTGCGAAGTGTTCGCAATCGTTCTTCTATTTGAAACACTGATTGGATGGTTCTTTAAATTCTGATTGTTGAATTAAAATGTATTTTGGGGCAGCCTTAACTTACTTACAATTCGAGGTGGAGGATTAATGAAATATAAAATATAAACAAATCGAACATGAGAGTTAATATTGACGTGAATTGGGATGGCTACACTGTAGGCATACATGGGTGTATGTATTTACTGATGAACTGTTTTAGCTTGTTACGCGTAGTTTTTCAACGACTTTGTTAATTATACCTTCAACAATATCAGTAATCGCCATTTTATAATAGCAGTAGTGCATAAACTGTACAAACCGATTGTAATTATAAGGGTGCGAGCTCACGTGCGTGTGAGCCGCGCTATGCAAGCCGAATCAGTGTTTTATATTGTACGGCACGGAAAGCGTATAAAAGTGATTTTTATTTAGATGCCGTTATTATTTATGAGAGCCGAGGGTCGGCCTGATTTTAATATCTGATGGCGATATTCAGACCCTACCTCCATGTACAATGAGGAAAAGATGCGGTATCTTTTTTGTTTGTTTTTCATTTAGAATAGATGTTTTTGTTGATACAGTTTTTTGCGTGACATTTCCTTGGTTACAGCCCTGGGGGGAGGTGAAAATGTGACGAAATTTAGTTAAAGTATCATCTTCCTGGAGTTTATCTTTTGGACTTAAGTCTTTGTTTTAGTTTAGAAAGATACCTGTTGTTTTAGAGTAGGTAAGTATAAATTAATCTATTCATTAGAATATTAAAACAAAAAAAGGAGCAACTAAATCAATCTCAAATTCTTTTACAAGGTACGTAGTTTATTGTCACATCCACTCTTCGTACAGCCTCCCCTACATTTTCCAGTCTGCATGCACCGGCCATGTGTGTGTACACACCTACACGTGTGTGCACACTACACATGTGTGCGTGCTCGCTACTAACACGAATGCCATGTGTACAATCAGCCTTAGACCGTTTTGTTTTTTGTAATTTTGCATAGTTGCTGTGAGTTATGGTTTATGTCGGTTCCCTGAATTACTAACTTTTATCTAAGAATGTCTTTGAAACTATTAAGTTTTTTAAGACTACTGAGAAATATTGCAAGATGGTTTGCATTCGATATTACATATTAGCAAACCAAGATATTTTAGTTGTAAAATTATTACTTAACTTTCCCAAGCATTAAGATACAATGATATAGAGTACCTATACCTAAATGAAAATACCAGTTTTTGCGAATCAATAAAATTCAGTAGAATAGCTAGTACAATATTATTCCAGTATATCCAAAACTACCTCTGAAAGTATATTGGTCTATGGTAGTAGGTATGTCTTTTTATAACCTGGCAATACTTTCCCAATAATATAGCTGCCAGTAGTTACATAGAGGGCAGCAGAGACGAGCGACCATAGACACCTCGCCGTTCAGCCGTGCATCTTTGCTTGGAGGATTCTTTTTTCGAACGTCATTGTGACAAGACATGTTATAGTTTGACAGAATAAGATTTTGCCGCGTTTCTGATTAATCTTAGTTGGTTTTCATGTTAAAACTATTTCTTGTAATTTCTATTCTTTGATATTCAGATATCAAATGAGCGCACAAACCGATTTTATCCTCTAGAGCGGCAAAGTGATTTGAATTTAGAACATCGTGTGCAATACTCCATTTGTGACAATCTTGATAAGACTTTTCAAACAAATACATATTAAACAAATAAAATACTGCTTAATATAATTATTAAATTGATTAAGTAATTTTTATTATTGTTTTTACATAGATTTTTACCCTCGTTTCATTTTTAAACTGAGTTTTCAAATAAATTAACTTTAATAGGTACTTCTTTTTAATTTGATACTCATGCGCGCCATTTTCTTTTATTGAGTTTAGAAACCTCGATAAGGTGACATGAGAAGTTACGTGTTGCACTCTTGTATAACAAATAACTATTGTGGACAGTTAAAAAATATTTAGTGCCTTCAATGACGGTAAAACATAAAATATAATGTGAAATACGACTACAAGTGATATGGTGTGGTGATCCTCTGGTTCCCGGCGTCCAGTGAGTACTTAACAATTAACTATTTCATCTCTGGAGTAAAATCAAAACAGAAACTCGAATCATATTCGTACCGATATGTTCTAGCTATGTTATACCCGCAAAGATTTTGACTATCAGAATGCTAGTTGCTGACTTACCTACCGAGTCACGAATATACTCCCATAGATGGTCACCCATCCACGACCCGACTGCGATGAGCAATATCATTCATTTATTAGTTATTTATTTTGTGTTGTTGTGAAGGTAATAAACGACGACGGTGTAATTATAGCTGAAGAGTCCATACCGTAATCAATATGATATTGCATGTCAGAAAATAATCACAATACCCTAATAAAACATGTTACTAAAAATACGCGCACTCGAATCTCCTAATGGCACAATATTACATCCATATTCGTCTGAAAAACTAGTCATACGCAACACTCATTCCTCACAGCAGCAAATTAAATTAGGTATGTAATCAGCTGCCTCTTGTATACCCCACGGTAATTGACGGAGTTGGGGGAGCTGGGCTCCTCCCCTGGGGGATTAAGTGGTATTTGACCTTCAGATGTGATCTGCTGGTTAGCGTAGTCTATGTAGGTACCTAGGTTTTCGTACCCCTAGCGGATGTTCGAGGCTTTAACCAACTAACATAATATAGTACCCTGTATCTAGAATTCTGTACTGTATAGTATTAAAACGTGTACTAGTGTTATTATTGTAGAACTAAGTTTAGATTTCTCATGTAGCTCGGATATGTTATGTTATATTCATGTACTCGGAATAATTAATTGAAGTTTATACAAGCGTTTGTTACTCGCGGGAATAGGAACCACAAAACGAAGTACAGAAAGAATCCTGTGTGTATTCAATTATGTTATTCTACAAAATAAACAGGATGAGTGTTTTCAAGTTAACCTTATGAAAAATGTGCGAGTAAGTACCTATGTAGAAAACTTATGTTGTAATATACATATAAGAAGATCTTTCCTTGATCTTTCATGTACTAAATGCCAAAAATCTTCAGCCGCACAAAATGTCTTTAGCGACATGAACGAACTACGAAATAGGTTCATGTAGGTAAATAGTTAACAAAATTGTTGTAGAAGCCGACGTTTCTCTCGCAGTTACCTAGGCAGAGGCACTAATCTTATTCGGGTGTAAAGTGTTTGCGTAAAATTTTATGTTAATGCCCTCGTTATTATTATGTAGGTTCGGGAATAGGGCTTACGCCTACAAGATAGGCACTGTAATAACATCACTTTCAATTTTATTATGAAGTGATTTACTTACTCTTACTAGTTACTAAAGTGCTGCTAAAAGTGAAGTCTGCGTGATTTATTATTTGCGTTTTGACTTTTGAAAGTAGAAGTGGGTTATAGATTGGATGTTTTCGTTTTGGTCTCGCGCTTGCGAAAATCGTGACACTATTTAAACTTATATGTTATTCGTGATTATCAAAGCTGCTTGTTCATTATTGTTACAGAACAAAATCTTATAGGTACGTATATTGCAACGTTATAAGAAGTTCGAGTGAACCTATTGAGATTAAGTAAATATGAAAATCTAACTATGAAATTCTAACCGATGTTGAAGCAACGTTGAGAACAGTAACATCCACTCTCCAGAGACGTGCTCTGTAGTAATTTCACGTGATACTTCAGGGAAAATCTGTAGGCATTACGTAACACCATGATTGACTTACAGTTCGCTAAACAAGGAGATCATGGTAGATATTTTATTTACATGCTAAGCCAGGGGCTCCAAACTTTAGGGTCCTTTTCACACGTGGGAGCCTGCACAGTTAATATCATTAATCTTCGTTGGAAATTCATAACCAACTAAACTCACGCCGGTCCCTGCGGGGTAGGCAGGGATGTATTAAAGTGGTGCCTTCAAATAAATATGTAATGAATTTGTCCGTCCGGCCGTGTCGCCCTGGGGACAACGATTTGTTGTGACTAATCACTGAATTGTTCGATGTTATGTTACCTGTAATGTGTAATGCCATGGTGTGCGGTAACTGCCGCATAACTATGAGGGTGTCCCCTTTTGTTGGAAATGGTCTCGTACATAAGAGATACGTAATTTATAGTTAGGTTATTTTGTGACGAAACCAAAATTGTCCTGGTTTTTAGCAATTACTATCTTACTCATACAGTTATTCTAACACATGGGATATGTAACGTCTACGTTCCTTATAAATTCAGTAGTTTTTGCGTGACGTTACTTTCAAACTTACGCGTTTAAATATTAAGTATTATTAGGTAATACCTGTAAACTCTTGACTAGCTACAATATAGACAGTGGAGCTTGTTTACCGACAGGTCAGGAACTAAGTGGTATGTCTTGTACCGTCGGCTAGACCAAACACTGCTAATCACCTTCCCTAGTTTATTACTGTAAACACTTATAAGTATGTATGTACTAAATTGTTGCCTTGTTGGTTTATTGGCAGTAAGCATCGATTGTTCGTGAGTGAGGTCTTGGATTCGATTCCATGTCGGGTAAAGTGTTTTTTCTGAGGTTCCTGTCAGCAATTTTAGTTCCAATTCGTTGTGAACGTGTTAAATGACAATTTTGTTTTTTAGGGTTCCGTACCTCGAAAGGAAAAAAACGGAACCCTTATAGGATCACTTTGTTGTCCGTCTGTCTGTCTGTCTGTCTGTCTGTCTGTCTGTCTGTCTGTCTGTCTGTCTGTCTGTCTGTCTGTCTGTCAAGACCCTTTATCTCAAGAACACGTGGACGCATCAAGCTGAAATTCACATGAAATACTCAGGTCTGTTGTCCCTTTAAGCTGTGAAAATATCAAACTTCTAAGCCAAGCCAATCAAAAGATACAGCCGATTATGTCGATATTTTCAGCAAATTTTCGACACTCGCAAAGGAATCAAAACCTACAGGATACTTCCCGTAAACTCAGAGCCTTGAAATTTGGCATGAAGCATTGTCATATAATGCAAATATAGGAAAAATTTCGAAAATCTCATTTTTTAATATAAAAAAAAATATTTTAATAAAATGTAACTTACTACCTTATTTCTCACGAACGAATAAAGGTATCAAATTGAAATTTATACCAAATACCTAAGTCTATTGTCTCTTTAGGCAGTGAAAAAATCAAACTTCTAAGTTAACGCGATCAAAAGATACAGCGGTTATACCGACACCTTAGACGAATTTCCGTCACACGCTAGGGAATCAAAACCTACAAGGTACTTCCCGTGAACTCAGAATCTTGAAATTCGCCAAGAAGCAACGTTATATAGTACAGATAAAGGAAAAATTGCGAAAATGATAAATTTGAAGTTACATAAAATATTACAAACTCTAAACTGTGAAAAATTTTAAATCATTCAAAGGTCATTGGGCACCTTAGTATGGAAACCATACCCACGGCGGATACGAACGAAATATAGCGCAGTGTCGTGATAAAGGCTCTGATTTACTATGGCATTAGTCGCATCAATGTGAACCATGGGAATCTAGAGAAAATCAGGTGTAAACATCAAATATTTTCCTCATTTCAATGGGGAATTTAAACAACCAAGTTTGACGGATTTGAGAAATCATTTCTTTGTAGTGAAAGAGTATACTCGCCGTTTATTTCCATTGTTATCAGGTCAGGATCTGATGACGGAAATCCTGAGAAATCGAGGGCAACTATCAGAAATTGTAGGCCCATAGGATTAAAACTTGATTCTCAGATGTATGTCTGGTGACTATCAAAGAGTGAAGGTTAGGAAGTTAGAGCTTACCTGATGATGGAGACGTGAGAAAGTCGAGAGAACTCCTCAACGGTATGTTTTAGTTACGTCGTGTTTGGGCTTATATTATTCGTATTGACGAGGACTTTTCACAAAAGTTAAAAATAAAAACTTTTTACAAAAAAAAAAAAACAACTTCTAAAAACAACAAGAAAACTGTTTATATGCATCGGTCTAGATCTCGGTGGTTAAATAAATATAGATGCATCCTCTAGACACCGACTTCTAGACCGATGCACCTAACATCTTTTTAATTTTTTTCTTGCTTTTGTTTTCTTGTTGCTTTTTTAAACGGTTTTATTTAGCTTACCCTGTTTGTTTTATTATTTATTCTTGGGTCAAATTTAGTAATTCAAATTTAAGTACCTTGCTGTTGTCAGATTGATCTGAAATTTGGTACACACCTTTAATTCCGATGACAATACAATATACTAATATCAATAACATTGTAAATCCAAGATGGCCGCCGGTACAAAATGGTGGATTATATATTTTTCCACAACCCCCTCAATATGGGTATCAAATGAAAGGGCTACTCAAGTAGAATACTGTCAGCAACCCCAGCGGGGCCCAACAGGGCCAAGGCCTGCCTGGGCTGCGGGATTGTCCTGGTACATAAAAGGCCTACGACGAAATACAACGGTTTTTAGTCAGTAAGAGTCTGGCACTCCCTCATCGCTGCTGACCCATATATAGAATGAGGAATATTCGGTAGGCATTTTCATTAAATACTAAAAACTAGAAAATAAAAAATCGGTAAAAAAACTTTTAAGTTAAACGGTTTTATCTTATGTGCACTGAAAACTAGAAAATAAAAAAAACTGTTACTTGCCTATAAACCTACATAGGTGGTCCCGGTCATATTAGACTAAAATAAAAACGTGGGGCCCTCTGAAATCCTACCTATGGCAAAGCATATCTTTATACTTTGGTAGATCGTGAGCTCGGCGTTCGCTGGAGAAGCCGCTACGGCTGATTATTGATTGTCAAAATGTCCAGTTACGATTATAGTAAGTAGAAATCCACACCAATTATACCTCTAGAAGAAAGTATTACAGCAATAGTTAGGTAATGGGCCCCACGTTTTTATTTTAGTCTAATATGACCAGGACCACCTATGTAGGTTTATAGGCAAGTAACAGTTTTTTTTATTTTCTAGTTTTCAGTGCACATAAGATAAAACCGTTTAACTTAAAAGTTTTTTTACCGATTTTTTTTATATGTTTGAAGTTGGATTTGTTTGTAAAATGCTACAAAATAAAATAAAGCCGACTTTATAAAACAAAGAAAGGGACAGAATTACACTTTTGTCAAGGCTCCAGAAACGTAAAGCCAGCAGCCCTGAATCCTACTCTCTAGCAGTCGTAGTTACAATTCGACAGTTATAAGTCGTCAGGCAGTTTCGAAAAAAACCTGAAACTGATGCTCGTTAGGTGATTAAAGGACGTGGCACATTACAGCAGCACCGCAACAGCACGGCTCCACACCAGCATTTAAGTTGTCATTCAATTTAGAACATTAAATCGTGTATATTATAATATACTAGCTTCCGCCAGCGGCTTCGCCCGCGTGGTGTGTTGATAAAAAGTAGCCTATGTGTTAATCCAGGGTATCACCTATCTACGTACCAAATTTCAATCAAATCGGTCCAGCCGTTTTTGCGTGATTGAATAGCCGCGTACCCACCTAGCGCACAGGCTCGCGCGGCAGCCTCGCGAGCCAAATGCCTCGGCTGGTGTGGACGTGCCTCGGCCTGCCTCGGGCGCGCGTTTGCTCGACCGAGCACGGCTCGGCCCCGAGCCATCTGTTGTCGGTAAACTTGACGCGCTCAAAGGTGCCTCAGTGAGCGCTGTGCGTTAGGTGGGGACGGATGTGTTTTGGCACTTATGATGGCTCAGCCTGCCTCGCGAGGCGGCCTCGTGTAAATTGAACAAAACTACTGAGGCTGCCGAGGGAGCCATCGCTCGCGATCCGGACACCGAGGCTGCCGCGCGAGCCTGTGCGCTAGGTGGGTACGCGGCTAATAACAAACATACATCCATACATTCTCACAAACTTTCACATTTATAATATAAGTAGGATTTCGTAATGTCAATATGAAAAAGCCAACGGCGAGCAGTCAGCGTGCTTGCCGCTTCCACACAACTCGACTCGCCGCCCGCGTGCTGCAAGCGAGCGGTCCTCATGCGTACAGCGCGCCGACGGCGTGCTAATTGCGCGCCGACTCCGAGCCGGCAGCGAAACAACGTCATTACGTCGTGTTCAATCATAACATCAATCATAATCGTCTTAAAATAATATTGAATTTGCGGTGACAGCAAGCTTACACCTCGCGGCCGGCGCGCCGACGGCGAGCGGACGGCGCGCCGACGGCGAGCGGACGGCGCGCCGACGGCGAGCGAAAATTCTAGGCGACGCCGTGCTGCAGCCGTGCTGTTGCCGTGCTGCTATAATGTGCCACAAGCTTAATCCCTCAAAAATAAAAGATCCCACTAGTAGTGAATTCTCATCACCTTAAATAAAATAAGCTCCAACACAAGGTTACGTTATAAATTGTAAAGGAATTCCCGTAATTATATCTGATCTTTGCTATCGATCCCACAATGGCAGTCAAACCTGTCTATGTGGAAAGTCTTCGCCAATACGAATAAAATAAGCCCAAACACGTGGTAGTTGCAACATACCGTTCAGGAGTTCCCTCGACTATCTGTAGTCTCCCTAATCAAATCAGCTCCAAACCTTCACTGTTTACCAGTACCCTCAAAAATACACTCACATGTCTGGTTTTGACTCGATGCGTGACTACAATATTCAAGAGTTGCCCTCGATTTCTCAGGGTTTCCAGATCCTCATCAGATCCTGGTCATCCGAATTAGCATCTTCCTTCTTTATGAAAAGTCTTTAACAAAAAAAACTAGCATTGCAACCTGTACAATCCTCTGAAACTGCTTTTTTATATTTTTCAAACGATCCTGGACATTCGTCTCCATGGAATTTTAATTTGGATGCATGGATTTGTACGGAACCCTCGGTGCGCGAGTCCGACTCGCACTTGGCCGGTTTATTTAATAAGTAAAGGGTGAGCATAAAAGCAATAACGTGAAATATTTCTACTTAATCATTGCTTCGGATTTCAATAATCTATTTATCTCTGTATTTGCCCATTAGACATAGAATTTTGACACACGAGTAAAGTGAAATTCATAAACACCGCATACGATTAAAGTCAAATTCCACTGTTAGTGAATAATAAAATTGTTGTTAGCGTATTTAATTAGCATATTTTTTTAAGAATATCACAAGTGTCCCTACCTCATCTGCTTTGTTATCTTACTACTTGACTAGACACGATACTGAGTTCGGGTTGAAACTTGAGTCAAGAGTAGAAAAGTTGCAGAAGGTGAACTTATGCTTTTTACTAAAATGGACTATACTTGTTATTCTGGATTTTATATAGAACGCTTTGGAGTTCATCTTTGTCGTGATGACGGAAATTTTAGGCATTAATTAGTAGACAGCGAATAGCAAATATCCATACTCACTGGAAAAAGGCTGTCCTGTTTATCTCAGGTCAATTTCAATTTATTAAGACACCTTATTTCTTTAAAAAAATGTTGGCTATGACTATCATATCAGATTTACGGTCAGAGATATTATTGTGTTTCTGATTAAGCCTTCTTTACGTACTTGCACTATGTACTAGTGGCGAGTACTCGCCGCCAGCTGACTCGACATTTTCCTTCAATTCAATTTCGCTCTACTTGTGTTAATTACTGGGCAGAGATGCTTAAGGCTCGTATTTTGTGTTTACATCAAAATATCAAGCGATTTTCTTTTAAAAACTTTAATTATTATTTTTAAATTCAAATCAGTTTTTCTTTTTACGGGTTTGGTGCTTTAAATAGGACTTTTGAGATGGCTGAACAGGTTCGTAAGTGGATTTAAAAAATATTTATGTGGAATTTCATAAAAGTCGCGGTGGCCTAGTGGGTAAAGAACCAACCTCTCGAGTATGAGGGTGTGGGTTTGATTCCAGGTCAGGCAAGTACCAATGCAACTTTTCTAAGTTTAAAATCACCAACCCGCATTGAGCAAGCGTTGTGATTAATGCTCAATCCTTCTACGTGTGAGAGGAGGCCTGTGCCCAGCAGTGGGACGATAACGATAGTGGGCTGTAACAGTGGAATTTCATTAAATTACAAAAATGTATAAATAATAAAAAAGATGATCGACTGTCATACAATATAGACTATATCATATTATATTGCATGATATGATATCGATTCTAAATTGAACAGGCCAGTGTAAATATGCTTAAACAATACAGTGGCTGAAACAATTATCCATAAACTTTGGTTTACCAATACTGCAATATTAATTTCACTTACATGTTTGATAATTCGCGTTATAGTATAACAATTAGGTTACGTTTATGACGAAAATTGCCAATTTTCAAAGATTGAAGTTGATTTCTATAGAATTTGGTTGTAGTAGTAGTGTGGACTTAGTTGTAGTATATACTTATGTACTTACGTACCGCGAAATCAAATTGTAAATTATAAACTTTTCACTTCAGATTTTTTTTTCCTGGAAATCCTGCGTACAAACTAGAGTGGTTTATTTTAATTTTTAAAGATGGCAAAAAGTCGTGATTATTTGTGCCTGATCGCATACGGAATAAGATGTAGTCGACAAATTGAGGGCACTCCGGTCCACTTTCTTTCAAAGCATTAAAAAAAAAATTGCTCTAACGAAAAGATACACTGTTCTAAATATATTAAAGTTATCAGATAAACATTAATGGACCTCTCGCGTCCATCTTACCTTCCCGGGCTCCTGCACCTTAACTCGAGAAAAATCTCATTTGCTTTAATATAAAATTAAAAACTTATCTGTTTTCCACCGTCTCTCGTCTCGCACTCTTAATTATTCGACTTGGAGTAAACGTTTTCAATAGTTTTATTTTATTACTCCTACAAGAAAAGTTTATTGAAATACTTATTTGTTTGAACTTCCTCTTTATTCTAGTTTTATTTTAGTGTCATTGTTTCTTTCTTTCTTTCTTTTATTATTGTTTCGCGTTTTATTTGGCTTCGTTGGAGCTTTTATTTCAGTTTTGTATTATTATGTATTTGTATATAAGTCCAATGACTATTACTATAAGTAGATATGTATGTGATACTTTATATGTCATGTAAATAGCGTTTATTACGTGTTCGTATATAACACATGAAAGGTAAATATGAAGCAAATTGTTCTGGTAAATCAGAATAACCCACTTTATGAAATGTTCTATTAATAGCGTGAAGATGACAACCAAGTAATATGCGAAATAATTCAATTAACTCATTTAATTTAGTCAACAGCTGCAGTAATTGGTATCTATTCATCGTATTACCTGCTAAACATATACATACACACATACCTGAGTACAATAAGTACACTCTACTATGTTTCCCGGTATTCCTAGAATTGATAATTATGGAACTTGAGTTATCAACGCTTCGATTGAATATTATTGTATGTTCATAGCAAATTGTAATCAGTTAAGAGGATTTCTTGTTAATTGATGATTAATTTATATTCAACTATTCTCTAGTTGTCATTTATTCATTAGTTTCCTCTAACTGTGTTAAGTTTTGTTGTGTAACTGACCACAAAATAATTTAAAGAGCTTGAATGACCAGACCTGAGGACTCAGCTAAACTCAGCTTTAGGGTTGATTTATATTAGTGCGGGGCGGGCCGTGTACGTGGCTCCAGTAATCCACCTATTTAGAAAATCATCAGTATTGAATGAATTCAGCAATCAGTTTATAACGTTTCAGTGTGTATGTGCGTCTGTCAGCAGTAATTAAGTGTTGTGTAAGGTGGTGGGGAAACAAGCCGGAACTTTAATTTCCCGCGCAAACGCCGCCATTGACTGGCCCAATTACCTGCTAACAATATAGTTTCATGTTAGTTCAATGCGATGGTTTTGGTTATTTTATTGCTAACTAGAAATATTCAGCTTTTGTTTGGGAAACATGTTTTCATTTTGTTCGCGATCTCAGAGTGATCCGTTTACCTACTATATTAAACTGTAGGTGCCAACTTGTGTGTGTGCGTAACATACATACGTGCACTTCTTTATGCGCAACCGGGTAAAGAATGTTGATGAAACTTAGCAGTAATTCTAAGCGTGGTGTATACCTCAGAATAACATACAGGCTAACTTTTATCCGAGTGCGGACAGATCTTTTCTCAATAAGCGGGTGAAACCGTAGAAAACCGTAGCTAGTCATTTCATAAGAACTAAATCATAAAAGTGAAATAAGATAATTTTATGACTAACTTGAATTATGGTTCTCCTCAAGATTAGTCTATGCCGCGTTTATTTCCATAGAGTTGCGCGTCAGTGCGACCTTCACGACGAGACGTCTAGTGGTAGGCAGCGCTCCAGCCACGAGCCACTCTAATTAGGTCACGGTTAAGACTTCTCACAACAAGAAGATGATCAGCAGAAGATCAACTAATTCTTCTTTAAGTTTTGAGTTTTTTAGTTTAGGTTAATAATATACTTTTATACCTAAATCACAGCCTGAACTATGCGGTATAGTCGCTGGTTAAAATTAATAATTTTGAAACGTTATATTTTTCCTATGAAACTCCAAAACTTTTTTTTTAAGTCGATACTATTTTTTATATATGTCGGTTTCATTTTAAAACAATTTCATATACATTTTTGAATTCCTTGAAATCGGTTAGCGATCCCCACTGACAATATAAATGTGAAATTGAGATTGTTACTTAACCGACATGAAATGCGGGGAGATAAGTTATACCATAGAGACGGAGATACCTACTTTTTATCCAGGGACAAGAAAACTTGTTAACCACACGATACTAGCTGTTTTCCCGCGGTTTCACCCGCTTTCCGGGGGAACTTCTGCCCGTACACAGATAAAACATAACCTATGTTGCTAGGGAATAGTAGTTTCAAAGCCTCTAAGGTACAAAAAAGTTCCCTTTTTATTATATTAGTATAGATAATAGTGCCTACACCTTCTGTGTGTGCTGTTTTGTGACGACAAGTAAGATAAAAAGTCTCAGCCAGTTAGAAACACGTTCAGACAGGTGTGCGTTCGCGCAGCGGAATGTTGTTGAATTTAAAGATTTTAATTATGCAGATAATTAGTGTAAGACGTCCTATAATTGTGTATGGTAAATAAAAATTTGTGTATGCAGCCATTGTGGAGAAATTCACCAAAAACAGATTCCGCTGGGCGAACGTTGGCGAACGTTGTCCTGGCGGAACTTTTTTTAATCCATAGACTTTAGAAGAAAAGAGATGTGTCCGAAAATTAGTGTGTATTTGTGTATAATTGATTATGTATGAATGAAATCAGTGCATGCATAAACTTCGGAGAAATTCAAGTTTCCGCTACGCGAACGTTTGGCCATTAGCTAGTTTTCATATAAAGCGCTTACGTAGAGAGCTGTAGATTTTTACATACGTTGTTTTGAATTTGTTTATATTTGTTTAAAAAACAGATTTAGAAAAAGTCCTAGGGTTTAAAAGATAAAAATATAAACGTAAAATACACTTATTAGGTCTTAGTTCTTAAAGTATGCAGTTTGGGGTCTAGATTTTCACGTTTACACAAACCTTGTAAGTGTCTCCAACATGTTGCCAAGTATCAATGATGTTCCGTTAGTAATTAAAAAGTTAAAGGATATTTTACCATGAACAGATCACTGTTTACAAAGCAGTCGAATATCACGACGTTCTAAAGTAATTGCATGGTAAAATGTATGCCAATAATTAGTTTAATCATTCAACTATTCACTTGCAAAATTTCATGTCATTAAATTCAGTAATTAAAGAAAGACAATTATAATACTGACGGAGCATCGAAACCCTACATAATCCGACCAAGTTCGGATAGCTACAAAAAAGCGGCCGTGCCATATGTCTAAGCAACGTTCTTAACTTGGAAGGTTAGTATATTTATTAATATGGTACAGTTGCGTACACAAGCGTTAGGAAAAAATAAAACAATTGCATTTCTTGAATGAAAATATTTTTAATAATAACGCCACTATCTACGACATTTTAGTTAAAATACGTAACGTTTATTAACGTTATTTTTAATCACGTAGTTAAGTAATTTATGTAAGTAATAATAATAAAAATATTTTTGTACACTTATATTTAAATAGAGAGTACTTGTTAATTGAAGATTTATTTTTATCGTAGATAGTGGCATTATTATTTAAAAAATATTTATCAATCAAGACATACAATTGTTTTATTTTTCTAACGCTTTGTACGCAACTGTGCCATATTAATAAAACTAACCTCCAAGTTAAGAACGTTGCTTAGACATATGGCACGGCTTTTTGTAGCTATCCGAACTTGGTCGGATTATGTAGGGTTTCGATGCTCCGTCAGTATATATTGTCTTTCTTTAATTACTGAATTTAATGACATGAAATTTTGCAAGTGAATAGTTGAACGATTAAACTAATTATTGGCATACATTTTACCATGCAATTTTAAGAACGTCGTGATATTCGCTTTGTAAACAGTGATCTGTTCATGGTAAAATATCCTATAACTTTTAATTACTAACGGAACATCATTGATACTGGCAACATGTTGGACACTTACAAGGTTTGTGTAAACGTGAAAATCTAGACCCCTGCATACTTTAAGAACTAAGACCTAATAAGTGTATTTTACGTTTATATTTTTATCTTTTAAACCCTAGGACTTTTTCTAAATCTGTTTTTTAAACAAATATAAACAAATTCAAAACAACGTATGTAAAAATCTACAGCTCTCTACGTAAGCGCTTTATATGAAAACTAGCTAATGGCCAAACGTTCGCGTAGCGGAAACTTGAATTTCTCCGAAGTTTATGCATGCACTGATTTTTCATACACAAATACAAATACACACTAATTTTCGGATCTCTTTCTTCTAAAGTCTATGGATTAAAAAAAGTTCCGCCAGGACAACGTTCGCCAACGTTCGCCCAGCGGAATCTGTTTTTGGTGAATTTCTCCACAATGGCTGCATACACAAATTTTTATTTACCATACACAATTATAGGAAGTCTTACACTAATTATCTGCATAATTAAAATCTTTAAATTCAACAACATTCCGCTGCGCGAACGCACACCACGTTCAGACAGTATATACATAGGTATTTTGCATATACTAAATACCTATGTGGTTAGTTTAAGTTTTCTTGAAGAGATGGAAAAACACTGTCTCAAGGTTAGGCTAGATTATTATTCTTTTAACCGAATGAATAAAAAGTGGTAAGCCGTTTTGCTAGTAAATTGTCTTTAGAATTTTTAAGTTTTATGTTTTCTTGAATGGATTTGTGAAACTTCAGGACTTTTTAAACAAGTTGAAAAAAGATGACATAACATTTTTAAGGAAAGTAAATATAATATGTATAAAAACAAGTATTATATTATTAATTTTAGTGTGCCTATAACTGCATGAAATATGTTAGCAAATATCGAACTACCCGCATATCAAAATAATGTTAGAATTTTTAAATAACCAGCTACCGTAAATATTTGTGTGAATACACAACTAACGTAATTTACGTGTAAATAACTCTCGATATGAAATGCTTGCTATTTCTAATATTTCATGAGTTTGAACACGAAAACATACATACTCGTCGGGTTAAACATTGTTTTATTACAGTGTGTTGAATCAAGGATATGTTCAATACTATTTTATTTATCTATTCTATATATATATATATAAATGAAACCCGCTTTCCGTTGTCACGACATAACATGAAAACGGCTTGACCGATTTGGTTGAAAATTAGAGGAGAGGTAACTTAGACCCGGGAGAAGGGTTTAGGATTTTTGTCACCATCCGGCTACGGGACGCGGGTGAAACCGCGGGCGAAAGATAGTTTTTATATAAACCTCCTACGCGTCCTTCTATTGATGTATTGTCTATCAAACACTGCAGGCGGGAATTCGTACAAAAACAAAAAAAAAACAACGTACCAAAATGAGTATATATGTATATTATATACTAGCTTTCGCCCGCGGTTTCACCCGCGTCGCGTAAATATATGATTACTTTACCATTAAAAATAATCCCGAAAATGGAATAAAAAGAATCATCTTCACAAAATCGTCGTCCCAAACACACAAGCTAGCTAAGTTAGCATTTTACAAGCGCAGCTTAACGTTCTCAAGTTACACACGCTGAAGCACTAGACAAACTTAGATCGAACCAATCCGCTAAGTAACCGCTTTCAGATCCACTCCAGTCAACGAAAACATACCCTAAATTACATTTTCTTCACTAATTACATTAAAATAAATTGTATGGTCTTGTAGTAAAAAGAGGAAACATTTTTCTGTTAGTTTGTTTGTTTGTGTATACCCTTAAAACTCCGAAAGTACTGAACCGATTTGAAAAATTCTGTCACAGTTAGAAAATTACACTCTTCTCGAGTAATAAGGGCTATACTTTATTACGGTATGGTCAGTATGTCCCACAGGGAACGGGTGAAACCGAAAAACAGCTATAATATTGATCTTCAAATGCCTTAATTCCTCTGAAAGTTAAAAAATAGACAAGTTTTAATTCATTTAGCATTTGTATTGTTTTGTGCATATAATAGTAAATTAAACAAAGCTAAACTTATATGATTTTGAATATAAATTATTGTAATTTCAATTATGCGTAATTTAATTTTACGGCTAATTAGTTACTAGTTCAACTATTGATCTTATTTAACCGCACAATTCATTTTAAAACAACCACAATAATTGATATTACTATAACAGTATTAGTATTATTCCAATTAATTGTGATTATTTTTCCGACCCAAATATCGACCAATAGAATTGCACCATTCGACGTCACGTGGTACAACCTACATGGTATTATACTGATAATTTTTTTTGAATATTTTCTCTGGTCGTTGCTACGTCAAACTGACAGGTTGTGGCCGACATTTGGGACGGAAAAATAATCCCCCGAATACCACACGAGCTTCAAAATTATCTGGCATTTCCCTCAAGGTTCCCTGCAAACAAATAAAGTCGTCAAGTTTTTCAGGAAAAATCACTCGCGCTTCGCGCTCGTGATTTTTTAACCTCAAAAACTTGACTCCTTCATTTGTTTGCAACGAACCTATCGGGAAATACCCGATAATTTTGAAGCTCTTGTGGTATTATAAGTGAAAATATATTAGAAAATTGCTTGCAATTCGTGCTACGCGCAGTAGTTTCGTAGCATATTCGTAGCGGTCGTAGTCCCGGGATAATACCGCGTAGCACTCCCGTAGCGTTCAGTCTTTACGTAGCGCTGTTGTGTTAAAATTTCCTTTGTCTTTAAAACTTATGTTAAAGTGATTGTAATACGTATTGGGTATGTTCAGAAATATATCGATAGGTAGTTAACCAGTAAATAAGAAGAAAAGTTTTTCAACCTTTGAACCATGCTTTTTGCCTATACGTAATTTAATTTAAAGTTCTCATGCTAAAAGATCTCTCAAATGCATTTTCAAGCGACTTGTCCAAGCCGGTTATCAAAAAACCTAGCTGCTTAAAAATGTAAGTACAAAAGCAAACACTTTAACATTGCCATAGCGGGAATGTAGGACAGTTGTGCATAATGCAATCCGCCAATAGCAGCACTCGCCAAGTCTCCCGTCTCCGCCTGTAAAGGCGACCGTTCGTCATTCACGTGTCCCATATATTTCGGGTGCATTTCTGGCAAAATTCATTATTTCTAACGTTTACTTTCCGGGGGTTTCTCGAGAGCTCTTTTATGTTAAGTGTACGCTGAAGTATGAAGGAAATGCATAGAGAAGCACTTGTGATGCGATGCACTGCTCCCGGCGCCTGTTTGTGTTCAGATTGCCTCGCAAATATTGTATTAATGTGTAGCTTTCATAAAACTCGAATGTGTGCTGAATTTTGGTGGAATAATAACGTTATAATTAAATTATACTTTTGGGTCATTCCAGTAAGTTTTGATACCAATTCAATGTTACACTCATTTAGTAAAAAGAAATACGATTCGCGTTAGATAGTACCCTAACTAAGCCATAAATATTAATAAAAAATATTCCGAATAATTGAAATATCTTATACGAGTACCTGTTCTCACGCCAAAAACTTGGCGAGTAAAAATAATAAATCACAAGAAAAAGTTTTCCATACTAAACCGGGCATAAGCTCGACGAACTAAAACTTAGCTTTTACACTCTGATTAACGAGCAGGGGAATCTAATTTAAAGAGTAACGCTTTCAACGTTGGTTTAGCTGCAAAGAGACGTGAAACAATAAAGGCCTGGGTATCTGGTATCAGGGCATCAGGGGCGCGGCTGATGCCCGATACGCGCACTGTACCCAGCATTTACCATTACTGGGGGCGGGCCGCCACGCTACAACTTACCCGCTATCTCTCTGTCTACAAGTTTTCTTTTCAAAAGGTTACTTTGTGAACTCGAAGGGGAAATTTTTAATTAGATCACGTACCTACTCGCTTTTGTTAGTTTTTAAGTAATACGATAGTAGACTTAACCTTGAGGCTTTTGTTTGCAATGGTTTGTCATTACGGGCTACGGTGAGGGTTCGCTCGATCAGGGTTTCCCATACGATGGGATTATTTTTAGATTCTTTTATAAGAAAAACCTTTCAGGAAGCATTCGAGAACATTTTTGCTTGTCAGCTCTATTTGTTACGCCAGTGTGGGTTTGTTTGTGGCTGGGAGACAATTCTATCAGTATTTTTGGGACTGGCGATTGGTTACTTAACAGTGACTGAACTGTGTTATGAACTATCGTCTAGTGCATTACATCTACTTAAATAACCCTCTTCAGAACATTTATTCGTAGCTATAGCAAGTTCTAGTTTAATCTAAAACCTATGTCAGCCACAGACACAGCAACTCATACGTAGATAGGTAACAAAATATTGACGCAGCGTATCCAGGAATGCGGGTAGACTCAAGAGGTCATGGAGAATGCTCGGCGGAGGCTCGGAGGCACTCGGAGGCTCACGGCTGCATAGTTGGCACTCTGCCTGCATTCCTCCCAGCCGAGCCGATATTGTTGCCTCATTTTATGAACTCCTGGTACTTTTCGCTCATTCACTTGAAAGGATTGAGAGTTATCGTCACGGTACGTTTGACCATTTTATTACTCGGTTTAAAAAATGAGGTTGTGCTCTTGCACGCTAGATAGAGGTAGGTAGACGGTAGGTAGAGCTTAGACCCATATAGTGTGACGTATAGAAAAATAGGCAGTACGGTTGTCAAAGCTTCGGAAATATAATTGTTTAAAAAACATGCGACATCCAACTTAACTTAGATATTTTAAATCAAAATCAAACAAAACAACCAAGCAAGAGCAAACAGCTTTTAAATTAATTGAATTAAAAAAAGTTAAACGTTTTGTGATGAAATAAATCCTTAGCTAAGTTTCTGTAAGGAGCAGATAATACCGGTGCTGTGAAAAATGTACGAGTATGCAAATGTCGGAGTGAACACAACTTGGAAACTTCAGATAACTTGATAAGGACAGTCTTCGTTCTTTGTTTTGTTTACACAAATATATTTCTAAAGGTCAACGGTATGCGAATAAAGTAAATATTCAAAGTAAATAAGCGTAGGTTCTGTTTGTAGAAAGAAAATAATAGCCAAATCCAACTTAAGAATACCTTTTTTGGACGTCCATACCAACTAGATAAATAGCGAATAACTATTCAAAAATATCTGTTTTCAAAGAGTAGGTAGGTATACTAGGATTGCAGTATATTACAGAGGTATATTTTCAGCATATATAAAATATCGTCAAAGGAAATATTACCAAAACTAATAAGCATAAGCAATTAAAGTTTTAATTATCTGTTTGTTAATTTGAAAGCGATTAATTGGGAATACTCCGGTATGATTAATTGAGAGCACCACGTCTGTGTTGCTTCACATTGCTGTTTCAGGCGTTTTGACTGATATTTGCTTTTGATTACACGCCGTCCAGTTTTGATTACGAGACGTCTGCAATATTGCAAAATTACTATCTATTGAGCTACTCGTCAGTTTGTGTACCAAACTAGGTACTTGTTGAATATTCAGTATTTGATACAAGTCGTTTTAATCATTGAGATTGTTTTATAGGTAAATTGAGCGTGAATAGGCTCGGAAAACATGTTGCAATTTACGTCTGAGGTAGTCTAAAATAACTGGGTTAGCAAAATTTTTATTGAATAACACCCTTTAAATTAGTTAAAATTTTGTTGGAATTTTCAACATTTCTTTTATGGAAAATCTCAACAACAAAACATTTCACAACAACGATGAGGAATAAAGAGTAAAACCAACAGTTAGTAATTATGTGCGCACGTAAAGCGTCAACTTTTGAATATATACGGTTATTCTTTGTAACTGTTATTCCAATTTAACTTCACTGAAAGAACTGTTCATCTACCTGGGTACAGTCGGCGCGAGAAATAAGTGCACACTTGTTTTTTATTTATATTTCTTATTTACTATTCGAGTTATATCATTTCTTGTCAATTGTGGTTTCGTGTAATACCGTTTTATTTATAGGTTTAAGTAAATTGTTTAAATAATCACACTAGAATCGAGAGCTTCTAAAGATACCTCACCTTACCACACATTCCAAATTCCAAACTGCTGTTTAACGGAGAAATTCCACGAGGAATATTTTATTCGACACGATACTTCAACATAATGACTTAGTAGTGCTAGACTAGCGACACATTCTAACTATGCGTGAGAAAGATTAGTATAGAAATAGACACAGCTTTTTTTAATGACTCGCTGTGGGTTAGCAGCGTGAGGAAGTATCAGACTCTTACTGACTAAAACCTAATGGGTGTTTCCTTCTTAAGCCCTTTATGTACCAGGGCAGCGGTAATTCTTTCGAACATCCCACAGCAGAATAGACACACCTGACCACAAAATTGTGTCCCCGACAGTACATACTTGTTGACTGTAAGTTGAAGTAAAATAAACATGATTTAATTAAAATTGGTGATCGCTCGCTTCGCTCGACGTGCTCGCTTTGTGCTGATGTATTGTGATAAATCGCTCTGTCTGTGTGTCGACTGTTTTTTGTAGGGAATTCATTTCGCCTGGTTGATTTGCAATTGATGGTGTTTGCTGGCAATGGATGCTTACCATCATTACCGGGACTGATGGATGCTGCGTTATTTACCGTCTTTTTAACCAGATTGAGGAGGTTGATTTAAATTCTTGTGGTTTATTTGATAAATCTTTGGTTCATCTAACGCACTGAAAGAACACACGAATTATAAATAAAACAATTCTGAATACATAGTTGGAAATGAATGCTTGTAGCAATTTGCGTCTGTGCCATAACACCTTTAACAATTCTGAGGCCCCTTTTGTCAAAAACGTATTGAAAAACGTCCTCAGAGAATGTATCTCTAAAAGGCTAAATACTGAATAGTAGCCCTGTCTTCCTTCAACCAATTCAAACTGCGCAATCCCTCAAACTCGATACACACGTGTATCATTAGCATAAAATACACATAACTCATAGACATTTATAATAGAGAAGAGAACGCGACGAGTATCAGTTTAAGAGGACGAATTGGAATTTTTGGCGCCAAGGATGTCAATTTTTCTCAGTAAATACAAAACGGATCAAAATACAACTTGGTTACCTGAAAGTTCATGATATAAGCCTTATTTTGTTAGTTGTAGAAACATGATTAGGTAACTTTTATAACAGAGAAAAATATATCAAACATACCTCTTTTTAAAAAGAGATTCACATATTATGGGCAAACGGGACCGATTTAAGCCTCTTAACTTTTTTAGTAGTTGAGTATATACATACTCTTTAAAATGGTAGTAGGAATTTTTATTAAATTATCATTTCTAAATATTAAAATTACAAAACCATTTTGTCGCTTACGACTTTTAGTTATAAGCTAGCGCGCGTATTGTTATCCTCGCCCCGCTCAGACGCTCCGACCCCTTTTGGCGCCTTAGATGCGCGTGCCGGTTATGGAATTATTGTTGACCACTTCCTCGCCTTAACAATTACGGCTAACGAGTTAGGGCCACGTCACACTTGCACGCGGCTCACGTCGCGGCGACGCGCGGCGACGCGTGTTGTAATTACTTCGCCCTACTGAAATCATAACGACAGCGTAAACGACTTTCTGTATTCCAACACTGTTGGAACTGTTGGAAGTCGCGGCTTAACTTCTAATTACTGTACTTAATAATTTCTTATTGTGTTTTAAATTGGTTTTGGCATGAAAAGTGTTAGGCTGCCTTTCAATGGGTTGACAATAATGGTAACAGATTACCATACATATAATTTCGTATTAAGAGTACTTGAATACAACAAAAATAAAGAAGATACATATTTATACTGCAGGTATACGTAAAATTTTATGATTTTTTAATTCTGTAGGATAAACTTTTACCTGCTGATGACAGCCAATGTTACATTCACTTGCAAGCAACCATAAATAAATAGCCTATTACGTGAGATATGCGTGAGAAGTACCTAATCCTTATAAACAGGTTTCAGTGTATTCTTAATTTATAACAAGTCCAATATAGCTTGAGCTATGTTTACAAGCCTACACTATCCCATGTACATGAATAGTGAGAACTAATTGAAGTGATTACGGGCAACCATGTCGCGTCATTGTTCGCCAGTGATCAATCAGTCGCAGGTGCACTAATTAGCACTTATTAATATTTGCTGGTAGCAATTAACTTGCCCTTTGATTAGATACGAATCTTGTGTGTCTAGAGTTGTGCATTATGTAGTCAAGTGCAGCTTCTGGGCAAATTCTCAACGCGGAACATGTTTTTTTATTATCTGTATACTTGTGTTAAATGGTTTTCAAGATTTGAATGAATGCTTTAAGCAAAGCTGTTAATAAACTGCGATAAATTCAATAAGAATGTGGATTAGGATAAGAAAGTGCAGTAAGTAGGATATTTATTAATATTTAACGTCTACAAAAGCAAAGCTCACAAATTATCCTGACAGCAAAAATACCACTACGACACTACATTTCATCTGACGTCCATATGTACGTCGAATTCAAAATGGCGTCGAGTACAAAGGCTTCCTACCTTTTATGAACAAAGCTGCAAGACTGGTGTAACTACCAACCAGGCTCCAATAGGTACAACTTTTTGCCGCGGCCCGGCCCGGGTAATGCCGGATACCCGGAGCCGCCGAGTGCTCCTGTGATGCGCTTCTATTACAACCGGGTCTAAGCTCGCACGGCTTTGTGCGGAATTAAAAACTCTATACATTTTTAAAGATTCCTGTAATTCCTTTGTCGTGTTACTTATTTATGTTCTGTGTTACACGTTGCTAGTATCATAATATATTACGTGGGGAAAGTTTTTTAGTTCACGCTTTTTATAATTGACGGCATTTGAGCGTTTATCGAGCTACGCTGAATAGGCTGTATTTTAAAACAGCATGAATTTTTACTATTGTTAGGTGTATATTTTAAATACAGGATGAAAAAATAGGCGTAGCGTTCCAGAATAATTTTACATATCAATTCTAAATAAAATTCACAGAAGGCATTTAACAAAAAAATATAGTTTGATCTACCTAACTGAATTCAGGCTAACATTTGTCTGTTCTGGATATAAATAATGCACGTTCTATAATGATATAATTCCTCTGTGGTGGTGACCACGACAGTTAATGCGATTCAAGCTGCACTAATGGATTGGTGATGCATCTGGTCTGCACGTCACCAGCCTCGCATGATCTATCGACATTGTTTTGTGCTCTATTTTTCTAAAACTATCCATTCATTATAATATTTTAAAACATCTATTATGCCTATTTTCTTTGAAGAATGCACCGTTATGATAATGCACTTACAGTAATTGTATCATATCGTTGTTAAATCACGTTTAAAGTGAATCTATCAGGCATTTAGTCATAAAGATTTTATGTGTTTATTAACAACACTTAGCAGTCTACGCGGGAATTGAAACTACATCCCAATATACAGCAGTTGCATTCTGCACGTGTAGAAGCAACGAGGCATCTCATGGAACTTATCTATAACTTGTAATAATATGAAGTGGAGGAACATCAGTTATCCATTTTGACGGCTTATTAACCCAAAGTTTGTCGTACTTAGTGAAATTCTCAAATTCTCAGACGTTGGTAAAACCTCGGGACTAGGAATTTCCGAGAGCTTTGCTTGTGCTAGTCTACTATGTTTAACGGGTATGGGAATTCGCGCTACTTCTTGCAAATTGTATGAGAGGATTTTAGATACGTTCTTGTAACTAACTGTACGTGTATAAGAGATGGTTTCTAACTCTTGCAAAAATCTCGTTTAAAAGCTTCAGTTTCTCGGAGAAAATATGGGACTCTCAGTTCAGTGGATTCCACTATTTTAAATCAAGCATTTGCTTTACGATTTGTATGCACCTACTACTTATTAAAAAATCAATTTCAATCATCCAGTAATTCATAAACCAAAAATGACACCCAAATATTTCCGTAACTCGAACCTGTAATACATCTCACAACGACCATCAGAACCGGCATTAGGTAGCAGTATTGATCAATGACGTCAGACCCGTCAGACCGTCAGACCGTGCACTCTGATTCATCGCCCGAGGATATCACCGTCATTGCCAACGTTCCACCGTTGATAGTGTAACGTCCGATAATGTGTGAAGGGTATCCAGTGATGGATCCCAACAGATTTCCACCCACGTAAAGTATTCGAATCCCGATTTATTTTGGCGTGGACTCAATTCAATACGGAAGGCTGTTTTTAGAATGTTGTAAATGTCAAGTGGCGTTCGTCATTACGAAGTTTTGGGTATGATATTATTTGTTAAAAAGGTCATTTTTAAGAATGAGGGCAACAAGAAAGAACATTATAGATATTACAGAACAGAAACTCTCGAAAGCGCGTCAGAAATACAGTGAAACAAATAATCGACTTTATTCCTACGAACCACACAACTAGCCACTCCATCGGTCTAGCAAAAGGTTGTACCTACTATTAACGTTGTTCACTCACGCCTGCGTACCGTACCGTGCCGTGCCGTGTCGTACTGCACCGTACCGTTTGTCACCGAACGCTTTGATTTCAGTAAAAGCCTTTTTGTGGTGTTTGGTTTCTGACGCGAGATACAAGCACAAATATATTGAGTGCGCGTCTGTTTGTGACCTAAAGTTATAGCAGAAACGTGGCCAAATAAACTCGAGTGTTGTATGATATAGTGAGGAGCTTCTATCGATACTTATTCGTGATTTAATAGCGGCTGCGTGTTCGATATTTTGTTTGGAACTTTGTGCAATTTTGATCGCGTTATTATTGGTAGTGATCATTATTATGAATTTTCGTGTATATTGTGACTGGCTTTTGCCAACGGTTTCTTTCCTATCCCGTGGTAAAAATTAGTCGCGCACCATGATAAAAAGATTCTTTCAATTTGGTTCCTAAGTTATAAGCGCGATCTAACAAATGACATGTTGCTTATCTAGATATAATATTACCTATGGGTTCTAACTCAAAATTTTGTACTTTGTATTTCGAATTATCAAAACGAAAAAGCTTTTCTAAATTCATGATTTCTGAATATGTTGATATCTGAATGTTCATTCATGTTGTGAAAGCAAAAATGATTTTAAAAAGTAAAGCTGTGCAGGTTTCAGTGACATGGCTGAACATCGTTGCGCTTCAGGCCATGACAAATATAATCTAACCTGTCGATCAAACCGAAATGCCATTTATTTTTCAGTAAATATACAGCTATTGGCTATTTCTTGGGAATTCATATGTATGTTACATTAGTATCGTTAAAGCCCTGTACAGAAAACTGTCATATAATTATGAAAAAAAAAACTACTGTAGACTTGCACCTGGTCTTCTAATAACTCCTCGCGGTCGGATAAGAGTTAGCCTTCTCAGATAAATGGGCTATCTAACACTGTTCTTGATTAACACTGTCAAACAATCAAACTTAATAACTTTATAACACTAGTTTAGATAAGGGGGTCCTTTTATCTTAATTATCCATTACATTACTCAGTTTCATATCGTTACTCTAGCACGATACTTATTCAAATCAAATTGATTTCATTGAAGATCACTGCTCTTCCTAATTCTCTCAAATGTGGGGTTTAACGTCCGTGATTCTAAAGTCAAACTTAATGACCTGAAATACTGAAACCAATCAAACTAGTCTGGCAGTTCTCAAACATAAAGCTCTGCAATAGTAGGTATTTCGATTTTATCGATCGTGAATAAAGATTGAATACTCCTAAAACAATCACTGGATACATTTGGAACTTAAGATCATTGTCTCAACTTTTACGTTTCTTCGTCAAAATAAAAATAATATTCCAATTGATATATTTTAAGTGAAGTTTTTGGTTCGATCTGCAATCGTCAACCGCACTCGAGTGGAATTTAATCTGATTATTTTAGTGGAATCCATTTAAATTCAGACCTTCTTATTTTCTTTCAACTATTGGAGGACTCTCAGTTTGTCCAATAAGAGTTTTACTTATAATTTTATTTTAGTTCTATCTGTTAATTTGAAGAGTGATTGATCAATTTTGATTGTCCGTTTTGCTTTAAATGGGTTTAATATTATTTGAAACCTCACTAAATATGCTAGTTATTGAGTGACTTATTAAATAAGTATAGTAAAGTTTGGATATTTTAATAGACTTGATTTTCAGATCACTTTAGATAAACAAAATATTAAACCGATTATCTAATTAAATAGTCCTCTATAAAAATATTCATAAAAACAAGTAATGAACTCATTAGCTAAGTCAAAGATTAATAAAAAGTTGACGAAACCTAATAACTTTACATCTACCCAATAAAAACTATTAACTAGAAATTAAAGAGTAATTTTAGTAACTAAATATGTATCAAACTAACTTTCGGAATTAATTGACAGACTTTTAAGAAATTAAAAAAAATCCTAATGACATAATACGATATAATAAGTTCATAAAAGATAAATATAATTAATTCGTTTTTGTGTCCGTCATTGTTAAGAATATAATCGTGTAATAAATGGACTTTATAATGAACTTCACAAATTATTATCAAATTAATTTAGCTGCGTCTGAGTTGCTCAAAAGGTTATGTGTAATTATTCCACTTGTCTCCTGTAAGCCTAGAACTACAAACTGATTGCTATTAAAACACTAAAATTGTTTGTACAGTGTTTTCATAGCTTGAAGCGTGCCTGCATACTGCAGACTAAACAGTTGACCGACAGTTGACCCGATGGTTGTCAATTTTTTTTTCTTAAAGAAAATCTTGATTCTAATTTAAGTATGCAGTCGCTTTCATTCGGCTTTCATTCACCTGATCTTTGTAATTTACTGATATACATCTTCATTCATGAGCCCAAACAAACTATCGGCAGACTAAAAGTTTGTAGTGTGCGGGAGCTCTCACTAAATATGTTAAAATTCATTAACACTAATCTAAATATTTAATTGCGTTTAGAAATTTCTCAGTAGCGGCTTGTTATACAGATTTGTTTAGTTCTGTGGGCATCTAATAATAGCGTAAAATAAGCGACACAATAGCTATAATATTTAGTTTTTTCATTAATTTGGTAGTTACTCAGGAAAAATTATCATAGTTACCTATATTAAATACATTTCTATCCTGTAAAGGTAACGCCTTGCTCTCTGCAATTAAAGATAACTCTCATTTAGAAATAAAGCAAATTAATTATTATTTTATAAGCGTGCATCAGTTTATTTACTTGCAGCAGTTTTGGGCTGAGGTTTCATTGTTAGTCTTCTCAGATAAAGTTCAAGCCACAGTTCTGTTTGCTGAGAATAAGTTGCGGTTAATTATATTTTCGCTGCCAAATTTTATATTTCAAAATTGCATCATTTTTAGAAAAATACTGATTTGAATTATTATTTTTTTTACTTAAAAGTGTAATGAAAAGAAATACTTGTTTCATATTCAGTGAGCAGTATTGCAAGAATACACTGGTAACCCTACCTTGAAATACAATAACAATACCACTGACTATACCTACTTAGCTAAAGGTAACTAAATAAACTGCAGAATTAAGGAAGAATTCACGAAAATTTCCAACAAAGTAACTGGTTGAAAAGTTGTCGCATCCTTGAGGGGTATGCAGATGAGCAGCTTATCCGACGATAGGGCGACCTTGCCCGTCGTCGGATTTATCCTCAGAATTCATTCTTAATGAGTTGCGCTTACATCTTGCCCTCTGCGCAGGGTTGCCAGCTTTCTATGGAATTTTTATTGCTGGAAATACTTTGTTACGCTTTATGGCTCGAGTTGGGAATGGTTAACAGTTAAAAATGTAATTTTAATGCCGTTATGTTTAGTTAGATTCGTAAAAAGATTTATATATTAAATATGTATGCAAAAAGAAGGTACAGTATTCTAATAATGAATCTCTACGTCTTAATACAAACAAATAATACATAAATGATGAAGTCTATAGTTATCTACGAAGTGTTATCACTGTCCCTAACTTTTGTCGTGAAAAAAATAAACAAAATTCAACTAAATTTCAAAGTCCGTCGCAAAATACTAATAAACAGCCTGTACTTTCAAAGTTGCTTAAAACCTGTTGTGTTAAAAACTCGTCAAGTTTTCTTTACTTTACACAAGTACTAGAAGTTTATCTGACAGCCCTACTTAGTGTCCTTCGCACCTCGGCTTTACAAAAGAATATGTGGGCTTGTGCGACTTTTATTTACCCTTTTACACATACGCTGTAATAACAATGTAATTATGAATTACCTACTTATGTTTTATTGCGAAATATCTCGCAAAGAAAAGTCTAGACTCTAGAAATTATCTTCAACGCCAACCGTGTTTTAGTCACTTATCTACTGTGAAAAACTCAAACATTTATCCTTTTGATTTTAGATAATATACGTCAAAATCTTACCTAAATATTTAATCTTTATTCCAGTTATTGAGACTCAGTACAAATTCCACGCGTTTGTAACTGCGATGATACTTCCAAGAAATACTTGTAACCTAGATTCCCAGTGTTGCCTAGGTAACAAAGCATAAATTACCAATCTAGCCGGACTTGACTGTTGGAGTTTGTGAATCACTCGCTAGTGCTAAGTTTTGTCCAACAAGTTTGTGCCGAGTGTCCACTGCTCAACGTAAAGTGTACATAGACCGCTAAAGACTTATGTATACACTCGATAAGATATAATATTGTGCGGTGTTAAACAAGATATTGGCAAAATACTTCATTGAATAGAAACAATATTGAATTTTCTCTCACTTGAACCCCAGCGTACTCGGCTAGATTGAGATACGCCTAAAATACTTTTCTTTAAATATAGCTCAATATTCCCAATATTATTAAACCAGACTAAAACTATATTTATTCAGCCTGAGGTCACCAGACCTTTGTTATTTAGAATATTTTTGTAACTAATGGACGTTCGAAAAATACACCAATATCACTTTTTATCAAGAAAAAATAATTGAAACAGGAGATCCAATTTGTCCAATTATTGCGAACGTTTAGTTGGTGAAACAATTCGAAAGTGATATTGTGAAAAATAACTGTGATATTTTGTCATTTTTATATTTACGTTGTTAGAACTGAGAGGAGGCACGTGTAAAGTCATCGACCCTTATGAGGCTCTTAAAAGAATTTTGTAGCCTTACGCTGTTCACATAACTACTACATATTTTATCATGATAATATTTTTAAAGCTCCTGCGAAGGTATGGGAGAGAAGCTCAAAATTAAATTAAAATGAAGCCTTACTTATCTTTTCAGCAAGTAAAATGATTCCATATTTTATAAATCTTCATATAAGAAAGGATTTATTTGACTATATGGCATTATTTTAAGCTTTCAAAATTACAAAAAAAGTGAACAAGATTAGACTTGCGTTTTTGCGAAGAAAACTTTTGTAGATGTTTGCTAGAAGATCAATGACTTGTCATTTAGTACAAGAAAGGAATATTTTAAAAATGTAAATAAGGCGATAGTGTCTGTGAAGTTTAGTGAGGGGAATTTTTATTGTGAGACAAAGCGTGAACGTTGAAGGTTGAATGTTTGAAGGTCTGAATAGTAACGTTACAGGGAGCTTAGAAATAGCACGGCTAGTACAATAGGTTTAGTAGCAGCCACTAACAAACGGGTGAAGTTGAGTCTGCCACGTTGTATGGTTGAGTAAATGATAAATGAGCGAGGTTTGAGTGTGGCGACGCTCAGCTTAGCACTGAACTAAGAGTAACAACCGTTGTACAACCGTCGTTGAAAATTTTATCAAAAATAATCTAGGACCTTGCAGTCTTTATCATTGAAAAAGTGCCAGTCAATTACTACATTTATTTTAAAGAAAAAGATGTTAAAAGATACAAAAAAGGTGTTATTTTAAATAACTTTCACTTAAATATAAAGGCGTCTAACAATGTAGCAATTAGAAATTCACTTATTTCACAAAGTAAAACGAAATTAAACGTAGGCGACTAATAATAAAATTAGTCGCAAACCTGATGAATGCCTCGTAAAGGTTCAAATTAACTACAAAACAATAAAATTATTGTTTGAGATTAACACGCGGGTCCTTAAATCTAATTTATTTGATGTCAGGGCTAGTGGCCGGCGTACATTGTTCACTAAATTATATACGAGTGAAGAGAAATCAGGTGTTTGGAGGTCCAAGCACATTTATAATTGAGGGTTTTATAACACTCTTTGTTATAATAAAAATGCATTTAATTTAGTTTAGATAAAAATTTCTATGTATTTGTTTAGGACACATACTTACACTACATATTTTTTACATTTGACAGCTCTGTGTTGCACTATTTTCATGAACAGTTTTTCGAGGAATTGTCACACAGAACACGAGTTTTCACAATACCAGATTGGAGTGCAACATTAAACCTCTTTTTGCCAGTATCATGTTTTTAAAATTACAAAGCAACTGCAATAGTGAGTCGCAGTTACACGATAGCGCCACAAAACCACGGGTGTCGACAATAATTAGCCTCTTCATGAATACCAAACTACTTTGTAGTCGCGGCTGTGCCCGTTATGATGCTCCTCATTACTAAATTATAGACGTGTTTGTAACGAGATATATTCCCAACAAGCAATGGATAGATTTTTAAGTGTTCATTTTCGGCTGTAATTTCCCAATGGGCTTAGCATTAATGTTCGCCGGATTTAGAATTTAATCTAGGTATTTTGTATAATAGAGTTCATTTTAGTAGTCAAAATACTACTGGCTGCGTAATCCTACATAGTACTAGAAACCTGTACATATTTCAATTTGTATTCTGATTTATTTCCACTGCTTCATATTGAGTTGCAAAATTGACAGTATTACTTAAAATCAGACCTATAACGCGTAAATATAAAGTCTCCCTTTAAACTTTAAACGAGTTCCGCACAGGATTTAATGGTTGTGTTCAGACTTCTTGGTCATCTCCTCATTTCTATCTTTTTTATTTTTCCTGCCATGACGGGTTTCCCTTTTGTTTTTTTTTTTTCACTTCGGTCTGTCAAAATATTGGTATCGTCCGCGGTTCGTCGCGCGATCAAAACCGATCGAAAAATTATGAAAAATCTTGCTAGAAGTGCTGACCGTTAGTGCCCGTATCACCCGGACTCGTGGAAAGACATTACCGAAGCAAGTGCGGAGGAAGTGTCCCGCTGGCCGGCCGGCATCGAGTGCCCCGTCGCGTCGTTGGCAGATTCTTTCCCGTCCACTTCCCTGTTTCCCAGGTAAGTTTGTCTTTTCCAATCATACTGAGAGTCACGGGGTTTCAACGGGGATTTAAACAGAGATTGCAGTAACGCCAAAAAACATACAAACACTTGTGTACTTCCTTATCTACTTCCCTTATGAATTACCTTTATGTACTTCCCTTATGTACTCCCCTTATGTTCTCTCCTTATGTACTCCCCTTATGTTCTCCCATTATATGCTCCCCTTATGTACTTTCTTATATACCTCCTTAAATACTACCTTATATACTTTCTTATATACTTCCTTATGTACTCCACACATGAACTTACTTATGTACACCTCTTTTGCACTCTTTTACGTACTTTTCTATGTACCTTCTTATATGTATAGGTACTTTATTATACCCTTCCTTATATACTCAATTTATGTACTCCACATATGGACTTCCTTATGTACTCCCCTTATGTACTCCCCTTATGTACTCAACTTATTTACTTCCGTTATGTACTCCACAGTAATGCTTGAGTAGGTACTTAGTCTTTTTAGGTGTAGATCTGTGTGGTAGCGTACTTGTGTTAAGTTTGTTTGTTTTCTTTTAATTGTATATACCTACTGGTTATCTTGTGATTTTATATGACTTCACCAGACAGACATGTGTTGCTGGAGAGTTTGTTACGCCACTTCTTCTTCCCAGCAATAACACATAGGAAGTGGTGAAGGGCGGGCGTTTTGGGAGCTGTCTTTTGTTTTTAACGTTCGAAAATTGCTGATCTATCAGCCTAATTTGAATAAACGTTTTTGAGTTTGCCATTTGTCAACACCATTTGTTCATCCGTCGCACATAATTACCAGATCACCCGCAGCTTAATTAAAATTATTTCAAATGTAATCAAGTGTTAAATCAACCCATTGAAAATCATTACTTTCAGTACCTACAATGGGATTACTTTTGTGTTTGTGTAGTGTTAGAGTATTTTTTTAAAGTCTGGATTTCATTCAATGTTTTCAGTCGGTCGGACTGATACGAGCCGAATACCAGATTTTAATAATGTTCCTAGTGTACTACCATTCATCTTCAAACTGATTTATGAGCCCAAACAAACTATCGGCCGACTTAAAGTTGGCAGTATTCTCTTAGACTCAGTCGTGTTATCGGCATTAAGAGTATTTTTGTTTTAATACTTAATTAGGTACTAGGTGCTGGATATTGGTCTTACCTAACTGATCGAGTGGCTTGTTCAAATTAATGAATTATAAGCCAAGTGTCTGAAAGGGAAATTACACGTGGGAATATTGTAAGGACTGAAATTGAGGATCTATTTTGTTAGGTTGTTGTGATAATTATGAAGAGATTCTTACCACAACTATAAGACAATTAAAGATAAACTTGACCTTTCCTTATCAAGCTCCAATTACCATTTTTGCAGAAGACAAATCGAAGAAAATACGTTAAATTACGTGAGTACTGTGGGCAAATATCTTCATTCTTAGCCAAGACTAAAGTCTAATGATATTAATTCCCGGTACATTCCAGAGCATTCAATACTACTGTTGGCTAGCAGTGCATTTAACCCGATACCGCCTGCGTTACGTAATACAGCAGCACACAGATCGCCACTGTTTAATATTTGAGTGGCGCGAATGACTTCGCATAAACGGGCACATACCCCGCACCCCCCACCCGTCTGGGCCCCTCTAGGACCCCGTAACTGAGCAAGTTATGGAGCCCAAACTTATCCCAAAGTTACAGTTCATGTGGAAAACGATTATATTTTATTAGTTCCGGCCTTTGAAAGTATTATGCAAGGTTCGGTTGTACGAAATAGATTAAAGGTAATTTTGGGATGGTCGAACAACTTTTGGACAGGGTTTTTGTAGACAATAGTGGCTGCGAACAGCATGTCTGCTTGTAGAACTTGACTACACTAAATAGTCGCCAGTTGAGCGAGACTTATTATTTTAGCACTTTGAATGTTAACTATACAGCTCTAGAAAAATAATAAAAAATCTCTCATCTGAGTCAGCGAACTGTACCTATCATTCTGAGATATTTTACAATCACTAAAATATTATAGCGTTCTCCGTAGACAAAGCTTACTTATAATTTATTCATTAATCAACATAAAACTTCAAGTTGGAACCGTTCCGCGAACTGAATTATAAAAAAATAAGCGGAATATTTTACCCGGCGCCGGCGCGCGGACGAACGAACAATATTTTTTAAACTTTTATGTTTATTTGATGAACTTTAAATTTCCGTTTAGAATTCCGCAGACGAAATAACTTCGAGCAAACCTTATAGTTTTACTGTCTTCGCATCGTAACCGTTTTATCCTTGGTGATAGAATTTGATATGAAAAACCAATTTTAATGTGTAAAGATATTTGAAAACCTGCGGGCTACGTTACTACTGCATGCAGAGCTAATTCTGGTTTATTCGTAGGTTTCTGTTCTTTTTGTATTATAGACGTGTTTTGTTTGTTTGACAGAAAAGATAACTGTTTCCCAAGTATTCAAATAAATCTCGTTCTTGGAATCATGTCGTAAACCCTTAGAATTTCTCTACACCCCGTTACCAAAACACAGTGTAGAATAACTAATTCAAGATGAACTCAAAACTTTTGTAGTTATGCAAAATTACCCACCTTGGAAGTTGTCGGCAAACTTCTAACTACGCACTTACAAGTGCTTGTACAGATGACGTCACGGCCGCCATGACACATCACGCCTGTCATTCCAGTTAAATTAGCAAATTGTCGAAATTACTGATTTGTTGCCGTTACGCTTCTATGTTCAAACTTGTTGGCTTTAACTTACTTCAGAATGGTGGAACGCAGGAGGTTTTATAGCTAAGCCAGAAACAGTGAAATGTGGATGCTAGTTTATAGCTCTGCATATTTTAGAGAAAAATGGCGTGAGAGCAAAATCTGGGTTTTATATTTTTATGCTCGTATTCATAACCTACTGTCGGGATTCTAGGTTTTTTATTCCAAGTGCAGGTATACATTATTGCTTATTGACACATTTAATAATTCTCTTCTATTCTATTTATATGATAGCATTCCCCAGTGAGTTAATTAAAATGAGCTTGTAAATACGGCTTGTTGCCGTATATATAAAAACAAGCCAACATTTAATAAATACAGGAAAATCTAAATGTAAAAGCTAAATACTTACTGATTATACCTCGCGAGCCATAATAAAATTATAAAAACAAAAAATTTGCATCTAAATTAAATGTTGATAGAATTTGGACGGCAATCTGGATTTATTAATATTCATCCTTCTTAAGTATAAAAGAAAAAGGTAATCCAAATTAATTAAAGTTCCAGTAAACAAGGAAATCCCGGAGGTGTGGAAACACCGGTTGCCATGGCAACCAAGACGGTCCTAAGGTGGTTTTATGTTTCAGAGGAATTAACTATGATTACTTAAGTAAGACGTTCTAGTGGCGCGGAGGTTACCGAGCTCGATTTTTCACGAAATTGTACGCTGGTTCGAAAAAATATTTTTAACCTCGAACATAATTGCCTATCTCAGTTCATCTTGTACTTGATTACCTTTAATCCAGTCTTAGTGAATAAAGTTCAATGGTCTAGGTGTAAGTGCAATAACGAGTAACCTTGTAAAAACCTAATATAGTTCCATAAGAAGTACCTTCACGCCTGGCGAGGCAGACAATCTCGTGGCCGATGTTTTTCCAGCAGATCAGCACAGCCTCCTAATTGGATCACGTAAGATGAGAACTAAATTATTGCTCTCATCTACGTGTTTGTACAAAATGTTGAGCTGACTTTTTGTACAGGGGACTTCATAAACCCAGGTTTTATAACAAAGGTTTCTTTAACTTATAATTTTGAAGATGTTTTACTTATGTAGTTCTTCTGTCCTCACAGTTTTTAATAACTATCAGGCATGACGTGAAAACTATGGTTGAATTGTAAAGCGATAGTCCCCATTACAATATGGATGTCTTAATTAAAAGTTCTTAAAACCTCACCAGCTCACGTTGTTTGTGATTAAACTTTTGGATGTTAAAAGTTTTTCTCATTTTTTACAGTTTATTTTAAAGAAGTCATATTTTGTGAAACTTTCTATCCTAGCCTACGATGTCTGTGCTAAGTATGGCTCGGAAAGTATGCCCTGTTGTCTTATAATCCTTTGAGTATTTATTTGTAAAATTGATCTGAAAAGTTTATAACAGGCTTCATATTTCGATTCATTATGCTGAGAATTGATTACCTTTTTACAATCATTTGCTACTTATCGATAACGAGCGAATGATTCCACTTGAAACATTGGGAGTAACGTTCAAAGCCGCGCTTAGTTTAATTACTTTCCGATTTAAATCGATGATTGATTACGATTTCGTCTCGATACCGAGTATCGGATGGTTAAACTGTTGTAGGGTTGTCAGGGGGGTAATGACAGACAGACAGACGTGGTTGTTTTGCGTGTGGTTGGGTCTGAATGTTGGTTGCTGTTATTGTGGGCACAAAGGCAGCTTGAGGTTGTGTCTGTCTGGATGTGTGCGATACCAGTCTCAGCTATTAATTCTGCGCTTGTTCTCGAATCCTGTTTCGATGTTTCTGGTTTACGACACTGGCTTCAATGCGGTTTGGAGCTGGGATTGAGAAATGCTATATTCGTGAATGTTGCTTATCCTTGTACTAACAATACGTATAGGTAGTTAAGATAAACTTATTAGGTACTGTTGATAGTTGATCACGTTGTAGGTCCGATCGAAAACCAGTTTGCTTATTTGTTTTTGGTACAATTGTGACTTCACGCTTTTATGTAACCACCCAATTTACTATATCGTATTATTGTAACATTAAACTAGCTTTATTTCTCGTCAAAAAGTCCAAAATTGCTAAAAAAATACGGTTCATCTCCTCGCCAACCCTTTCGAAATTCAAAACCCATTTTCCGTTCATCTAAAAATAACAATCGTCAAGGCATCCCTTAACATCCAATTAGTGGATGAATGGATGACGACATTGTCCTCTGTCCACTGGATAATCATCCTCTCTTTGAACTTATATTGACATCTTTTTATAAGCATATACTTCTAAATATATAGATGTGTACCAATACTTATCCTACCCTTACACTGCAAACTAAACAGTCGGCCGATAGTTTTCTCGACAAAGGAAAATATTAAAAAAAAACAAAGTTTTTAGTTGTTCTGATATGGGCTTAATACCAGATCTTTGCAATGTGAGTACTACCATTCATTTTAATACTCATTTATAAGCCCAAACACGCTAACGGCCTACTACAAGTTTGTAGTGTATGCGTAGGTACTCTTAAAGGTACCTACACTAATATAGTACCAATAATTATACAGCACTCAGCTATATTTAGAAAAATAAACACTTATTTACTGCTGTGTTTTTTCCTTGTTTAATTTCAAGGAATGTCTGCGAATTATTTACGCCAATTAAAGTATTTTTCTCTAATTAATGATACAAATAGTCGAGTCGGAAAATTGTTTGAGTACCTACGAGTGAAACCAATCGATATATGGGTTTCTGTCTGTCTTGTATATGAATGAGGTATATTGAAGTTTAAAAATATCTCTTTTAGAAAGGAATAAACGACGCTTCTTATTATAATAATGTTAATCTAACGTTAATAGTTAAAAAGATTGCCCTATTTATTCCATCTATGTTTATAAATTAAATGAAATGTCAAAATTTGCTTTATCGTTAGTCCTTCTATTCCAATACATTTACATATTTTGCAAATTAAGGTATGAATTTTTATGAATGGCATTCATAAAAAAACTACCTTCTAAATAAAAATATTACCTAAGCTACTAACGCTCAAATCCCAGAGCAAATCTATTCTACACCTACACATAAAAACAGATTTAAAACTGACATTAAATCCGAAACTGTAGTTTCCTTAATTATATGTACGGCCGTAAGTTTGTTCGTACAATTTATGTTGCGTGGGGCATACATGCTTACTGGCGCCCGCGTGGGACCAGCCGGCAGTTGAGCCAACTTGGGGAATCACTTACGGGACGCTGCCGAAGGTCCCAGGCTGAGGGTTTTACATTTGTTATGCGGAAAGGAAAAGGGAAAGCGTATTAGAAACTGTTTGATATACAACACATCATCTAAAATATTTTTTTTCCTTTCCTTCGAGGTCACTCTGAGATTGATCTCGTGTCTTTTGCAGACTTACTTTATTTACTGCAACGGATTATTTGTTTTTATATTTTCATAAAAATAGATTCTTATCCCATCTTCTGATAAACAATAAGATACAGAGTCAAAGCGCTACTACTTTAGTAGTAGTAATAAACGTGATGTCCTACATTTTACCTAAGCTTACATAGTACATATTAACACACGAGAAGAAAACTCTCTAAAACAATTGACGCCCAGAAGATGTAACACAGCTAACACCAAATTAATCCAGCAACGCAACAAAAAGCGAAATACCTGTCGAACTTTATCCAGCAGAGAAGAATTATCTGAGAATAACCGTAGTCGTACGAATCGCATCGACTTTCCGACGGGCACCCAGCACCACTGGATTTACAGAACAGGTTAGACCGAAGTTCTGACCCCGCTATGTAGGTCACCATGAAATACAGCTAGGCCGGACAAACGGACAGAATTTTAGATAAATGTAGATTCTAGTGGGCTAGATCAACTTACTGGGGTAGTGCTTACAATAAAGTTAATAAAATATTGCAGATTTTCTCAAAGACTTCTCATGAGTGTAAAGCAGTACTGATAAAGTGGATAAAAACCCTAAATTATGAGGAAACAGAAAAACTATTGTCATATGTGGAATAAACATGCATTGATTACAGAGACACACACGCACAAACACACACACGCGCGCACACATACACGCAAACACCATCACACATACACACACACACACATACACACACAAACACATACACACACACATACACACACACACACACACACACACACATACACACACACAAACACACATCTAATACTGTAACCGAACTCAATTCCTTATATAAATACCTTAGGCTAAAATCTAGACACACGGCAGTGTGTCCGCCAAGTTCGAGCAAAAAAAGCGACACACCGGCCGTGGGTTATATTACACGAACCATTTCGGGCCAAATTCGACCCCCCTATAACTCAAAATCTATTTTGTTTACGCATATCAAATTTCTAGTACCTGTTGAGACCCCCTCACTTATCTAAAATACAAAATTTCATTAATATACCTATTGTAGGTCTTGAGATATTGACGTCAGAAAATCGCTATTTTTACTATACACTCACTGACTGACTCACTCACTCATCAAAAACCTAGACCACTTCCAATGGTCGTATTGACTTGAAATTTGGCATGGAGGTAGGTCTTTATGTCAAGGTAAAGGAAAAAATCTGAAAATGGCCAAATGTGAGTCGATTTCAAAATAATGAAGGTGTAAATTTATATCCCTAAGGAACTAGAACGAACTAAATTTATCTATATTTATATATCTTCGAATGGTCGTACCGATCTGAAATTCGTTACAAAGGTTTGTATTTAGTCAAAGTAAAGTAAAAATCTGAAAACGGCCAAGTGTGAGTCACTTTCGATAATAACGAATGTGTAACTTTGATCCACGAACATAATATATGATAACATGTCATGTCAGTCAGTTGGTAAATCTAGTCCATTTAGTTATTCTAGATCAGTTCTTTGTAAGAAGCATAGTGCATATTCAAAAATCTGAAAGATAGTATAAATGAGACATTTCCTTAACTAACTTAATCATAAAGAAAAAAAAATAAACAACCTTACAAAAATAAATGAAATCCCACCCAAAACAAAAATGTGAAAGACTGCCAAGTTCGATAATATGGGAATACTTCGCCTATAAAAGAAGTGAGATCTGAATAAGTACCAAGTTCCATACACATACCTCAGTTAAAAATAGTTACTTTTTAATGATGTTACTTGGCAAGTTTTAATAGAAAATTAAATACTTGATTCCTTGCGTTTAGTAGTTTTTTTAACAAGGTGTGTCAAAACTTGCCAAGTTACATCATTAAAAAGTAACTATTTTTAACTTTAGCAAGTTTTGACACACCGTGTTAAAAAAACTACTAAACGCAAGGAATCAAGTATTTAATTTTCTATTAAAACTTGCCAAGTAACATCATTAAAAAGTAACTATTTTTAACTGAGGTATGTGTATGGAACTGGGTACTTATTCAGATCTCACTTCTTTTATAGGCGAAGTATTCCCATATTATCGAACTTGGCAGTCTTTCACATTTTTGTTTTGGATGGTAAATAAATACTTACCCGCTAAATAATTAAAATACAAAGCATATGTTTTCATATCTCTTCCTATGCTTTTAGTTTGTTAAGGATGAGCGGAGCCTCCTAACACAGGCATATTTACATGCCTAAAAGGAGACTCCAGCAACTAGTTATAAGAAGAAAATTTTGTAAAAGAAATAAAGATTTTTGTATTTTTTTGTATTTTGTATAGTATTAGACTAACGATCGTGTGCTATTAGCATTATTGTGGTGATATGATAGTTGGAGAATCCGCTTTTAATCGCAGTTAGTAAAATACTGTCTTTTAGAAATCGATGTATTTTCTGTATCTGAGGGCACGGCAGTGCCCCAGCCAAGACTCGAGCAAAGCGGGCACGGCCGTACCATCTTTTCTCGAAGCGTTTCGCGTATATTTTATACGCCACGGCCTAAAAGCAACGAGAGAGAAAAATTAACAAATATTACATACATAGCAATGTAGTATTACGAAAAATGAAAAAAAAATAAACATAAATCCCATTTATAAATGTCACAGTAGAAATATAATTGCATCTTTGTAAATACTTGTTAAATAGCAAGCTAAAAGAACATAAGATATATCTGAGCATGAAAATGAAATGAAAAAGATCATGAACATTTGGTCCTTTGTGGTATCTAAAGCAGTTTTGTTCACATTACAATGGATTATTACAGGCCAACATTCACATTAGCATAATATTTAAAACGGTTTAGTTAAGATCTGCTATTTAAAGTCAAGATTCGAGCTGTTAAGATCATAATAGAATTGTGTAAACGTGCGCTCCGCTCGCGTTTCTAATCTCAAACTATTTTGTAAACAATCATTTGCATAATTATTTGGTATTCCACTATAGAAGAATGATGTATTAAGATTTATGGCCTAGACACTTTAAATAAATGAGACTTTTTTGTAAATACAAAATTGGCCAAAATAATGTAGTTGAGAATACATGAATATAAATAAGATAGCCATAAAAATAGACTTCAGCTGCCACCGATAAAATTAGAATTATTTAAGAAAAATGTTTACTGCATGTCAATTATTATTTATAATCATTTACCAAATAGCTGGCAAGAGTTACCGCTCACAAGATTTAAAAAAAAACTTTTCAATTTATTAATACAAAAATGTTATTACGCCATTAAGGACTATTTAGATGACAAGACAATAGATTCTTTTGACAAGACCTAGATTAAGACATTTATAACGCTTATTTTGACATTTGCACGCCATGTTATGGCAGGATATGCTGAAACAAATTTATTGTAACACCTTATGTACCATATTCTAGCAAATAAATATTTGAATTTGAATTTGAATATAGTGAACGCTTTTTTTATTAGCTTTACATACATAAGTGTAACGGGTGTCATATAATCTAGACGTTTCTTTTATTGTAGAAATGCAGAACATAATTATTTGGGCAAGAACTAGTACCTACAAGTATAGGATTTTATTGAAAGAGAGGTTTAATACAACATTTTAATTCAGTATAAACCTACTTTGATGAATTAGTTACTGTGAATTATTCGAGGAGTGGTATTCGAATGAACTACTATTACTCAACTTATTTTTCTCCAAATATTAAAAAAAAAACATAGTTTCGAATCTAATACTTGGTGTTATTTTATATACAAGTAAAAGTCATTATACCTGTTGAAGTAAAATACAGCTGATTTATAATGGTCCCATCTTGTACAGACTTTTATAGCTTAGAAAAATTATAGGTTATAAATCAGTTCTAGATTATCCGTTGAAGGTTCTGATACAATCTTGATGGAAAATTAGCTTGTACTTTTATAAAGAGGCAAATATTTTATATACTTGACTACTATTGTACTAAGTATCCCCAGTTGGTAAAATAATAGTCAAGTAAGTATGTACGGTCCATCGATGAATTCCGAAATATTCGTAGGACATCAAAGGGATTATATTTTTAACAAAGGTTTGTAGGTGTGTACTGTACATACATACTCAATTACACAAGTAACACCGAGTCATGGGATACGTTTGAGATAATTGCATATTCAGTCAAGTTAAATAAAACATTTATCCCTGGAATCAATATATTTATGCTTTAAAAGTTTCTATAACGAAATACGGGTCTATTGTTTACTATAACAAATTAGTTCAACCACTAAAATTATCTATACTGCTGATTTAACATATCTATTATTAAAGCAAACATAATATTAACATACTGAAAACAGTGAAATTGTGTGCAACCCGATAGCAGGCAGGTAATTAATTTTCAGTTCAGTGAAGGCGTCGAAGAAAATCACCTCTAGCGCCCTTTAACGACTTCTTCGTCAATTTCAGCCTAGGCACAAGTCTAGGTCCTAGGTAAAGGCATTACATTTAAGCCTGACAAAGTACTGAACGACCAGCAACTATTTTAATGGCTACAATTAACGAAACTTTGGAATATCTTCACAAAATATGTGGAGTTACGGCTACCTGTGAATTTGAAACATTGGACCTTACTGTAGGACGACAAGACTTGTGGATCTCAGTTTTACTGGAAAAGGATTAAGCTGCTTCTTTTAGTTCTAAAAGTAAAAACATTCTGCAGACTAAATAGTCGACCGACAGTTGACCCGACGATAGGAATTTTTAATATAATAAATAATAGTTTAAAAAAACTAAAAAACACGCTTTTTATAGAAAAACGAACTAAAAAATAGGAAATAAATTTTAATGAATTTAAATTAAGAAAACAGTGTTAAAAATTTCAATGAATATAAATTAATAATAGTGTGAATACAAAAAAAAATATTTGAAAAAAAGCGTGGGGTGCATGGTGTCAATAGTTATAAATATTTTATTGACAATATGAGTACAGTGATTTTCATTTCGATAATATCTTAAAAAGCACCCCACGCTTTTTTTCAATATTTTTTTTTTGTATTCACACTATTATTAATTTATATTCATTGAAATTTTTAACACTGTTTTCTTAATTTAAATTCATTAAAATTTATTTCCTATTTTTAGTTCGTTTTTCTATAAAAGCGTGTTTTTAGTTTTTAAACTATTATTTATTTTCTACTTTTAGTTTGTTTTCAAACTATTATTTGTTTTGTAGAATTAAAATTCTCTTTAGTATACAAAAATTGTCAATATTAGAGAAAACGGCTAAAGATAATTATTGGAAATAAAAATTAACATCGAGTCCTGCCTTATCGACTGTAGAGAAAAATTCTAGAAAATTTTAATTAATTTTCTTACCTTATCGACTATAGATGAAAATTATATAAATTAACAAAGATCATATTTTGCAAATTGAAAAGCCTAGAAGTCGGCGTCTAATGGATGTTACTAAGTTAATTTTGCCACCGACTTCTAGGCCGATGCACCTAAAATTAGTTTTTTTGCTTTTTAGTGTTTTGGGAACTCGGTTTAATTTTTTTTAAAAGGTTATTTATTTAAAGCTTTTCAGTGATACGAATAGTTGTCACTATCCATACAAGTGGGAAGTTCTCATCAATACAAAGAATATAAGTCCAAACGAGGTATTTTACATATTCAGTTGTCGAGTTCCCTTGACTTTCTCTGGTCTCCATCATCAGGTCAGCTCCAAACCTTCACTGTTGCATAGGTCTTGTCAATACGAATAATTTAAGCCCAAACACGAGGTAGTTTACATATTCAGTTGTCGAGTTCCCTCCATTTTCTCTGGTCTCCATCATCAGGTCAGCTCCAAACCTTCACTGTTGCAAAGGTCTTGTCAATACAAATAATTTAAGCCCAAACACGAAGTAGTTTACATATTCAGTTGTCGAGTTCCCTCGACCCTCTCTGGTCTCCATCATCAGGTCAGCTCCAAATCTTCACAGTTGAATAGTGCTTTTAGGCGTACACCTAAGTGTCAAGTTTTTACCCTATGTATGCCTACAAGTTTTGAAGGTTGCCCTCGATTTCTCAGGGTTTCCATCAGCAGATCCTGACCTGATGAATATGGGACCAACTGGCAGCTATTCCAAGTCGAACAAAAAAAGAATCACGTAAATCGGTCTATAAACCTCGGAGTAATCGATGTGTATGTGTAACCTCCTCCTTTTTGGGAAGTCGGTTAAAATGGAATAATTTTATCAAATTAGTGTATTGTCATCGGTCCTCAATAAATCTACAAAGTTTGAACGAAATCTGGCCGTTTAAAGTGGGTCAAAATCGCGCCCAAAGAAGTCGGTTACAAACAAACATACAAACATACAAACATACAAACATACAAACCTACAAACATACAAACATACAGGTGAAGCTAATAAAAAGCGTGTAAAATTGGATTCTCTCTGATACCGGATAAATACTTGATCTTCATAATGTGCGTGCGTACTACCTTCTCCCTTCTTCGTACGGATTAATTAGCAAAAACAAACTATCGGGAGCATAATAGTTTGCAAGGTGCGAGCACTTTAAGAAAATTACAATAATATTAGTTTGGATTTCATACTACAGATTTATATGAAAAATAACATAAACTTACGTTCAAGCTATGAAAATGGAAATAACGCAATGATACGAAGCGGTTGTTACAAAAAAATAAACACATTTTAAAATATACCCGAGCGTTTTGCTCGGTGCTAGCGGCATTTTCATAGAAACTGCATGTTTACCACTTATAATATTCTTTTCAATAAATTTTTATTTTCCCTTGAGCTGGGGACAAAAAAATGCTTCTTAATAGCACTATTATTTTCTTTGTGTAACTAAGTAAAGTTTTCTCAGAAGTGGTAAATTGTTACGATGCATAATAAAGTAAAGACAATCTTTTCTAAAGTGTGCTCTGATACTATCTCGTGTACATTTCTTTATAGGTTCTATGTCGTCAATACTTTTAATATATTTTTTAATTTAAAAATATGCTTTGCTTCAGAATCATATGAGCCTATTCGAAACTGTTTTATTTAGGAAAGTCTGACATACTCTGTAATGACTCAAAAGATTCAAGATACGAACCGAAAGTGCAGAGTGCAGCTTGACTTAGCCAACAGAATCCATGTATAATCAATATACAAGTTAAACAAAAGCTCTGAATTAATTCAGTATTACCCTGTAGTTGAAATAAAAGAATGTAATAGTGTGTGCTAGTGACGTGTTGGCAGTTCTGTGGAAAATTGCGATCACGGTTTGGCAGCTAATATGTTTAGAGCTGTTTCATTTTTCAAACAAAGCCTTGTTTATCAAAACTTACTGGAATTTTATATTTTACAATCTGAAGTTAGTTTTGCTTAGTAATGTTTCAAACATGGCGAGTTGGTTTAGCTCCAGGCAGGCTGATGATGAGCTTCTCTCTGTCAACGGAGTCATCGCTGAGGAAACTAAAATATGATTTCTCTTAAAAAGTATCCCCCCATTTACATTAGAAGGGTATCTTTATAAGCGCCCCCAACCAGAACAGCGATAAGAAAATCTGATCCATAATAAATATGCATATCTTTGAATAAACAGTCTAAGTAAATAGTTGATCATTTATGGTCGAGACACACGAGTGACAGCACGACAGGTCGCAGGTCGCCAAGTCACCCGGCGTGACGCGTAGTCGCCGACAGTGACGTCACAACAACCACTAACTTCACATTAAACCCTAGCCCTCACTTCATTACGCCAAAATCACTGATTTACTTATTAATTCACAAGGTAAAAGGCTATTCAATTTTTACAGCGTTTAAGCTTTCAAAAATTCATTTTTCGCTTTTAACTAAAGATTTTTCTAGTAGTTGGTTCGTGTAAGATAAGGCGCTTTGAATATAATATTCCTTACACAAAGGAATTTACTTTGAATTCAAGAAGTCTTTCTTTTTACGTACGAATATGTACGGATTTTTGTAGGGATAAAGTTAAATGATCAAATTGTGAAAAGGTAATGAAAGATGAGCAATAAAAGATTCACGTACTTGATATTGTGTATATTGAGGGGAAACATAATGATCGGACATTATTTCCTCATTTATTATTTATTCATGAACATAAAAAACAGACCAATTTAGCTTCAGGTAGTAATAGCCATTGATTAATTTTAGAGTGTACTTGTAACATAATTTTTAATTTATTACAGGGCGAATTCAGCGAAACTCGCGCCTGAAAGGGATTTTCAGGGTCCGGCGGGGCGGGCGCGCGGGGAGCCGGGGCGCGCAGGGCGCCGGCTCCGGCAGTGAGCGCCCGCCGTCCGCCGCGACCGCCCGTGTGTGCTGCCTCACCGCCGTCGCTGTACGTACTCGCGCCGTGCCTGTGTTACTATTAAATATGCATATTATTGTGTGTGTGTGCTGTGAGAATTGCCATCATATGTGCTCATCTATGTAATCTGTATGTGGTCAGCTCGCCGCAGGATGGGTATAACACTACATGTTCATTAATTGGCCGTATGTTTACGTAAGGCGTTCGTGATTACTAGTTACGAACTAATAAATATTATTGTAAATAACAAACTCAGATTTACGATACATTCGCGTGATTTAGAAACCAATTAACGTCTCGTAGAAACATATTTGAGTGTTCTTTTCCAGGGTTGTACGCAGTGTACGAGGAAAACAGTTAGGATGTCGTTGGGGTGATACAGGAAACGTTACGGGAACAATTTGTCTAACAAACATTTTGTGTACACTCATATCGAAGCTCGGAGGGAACTTATGAAAGGTGAAATTAAGGGAGCGCCGCCATCAACTGTCACATCAGGTGCCTTTTATTCTGTGACGAATTTTAGGATGTTCATATGTCGGTCGACGATGGTTATCTCGAAATATACAAAAGGAATTCACATAAAACTCAACAGTGATTTAGATTTGAGTATAAGTTACCGGTGTTTTATCTGTTGGAGGCGCGGGTTGCCAGCCCTGCGTAGGCCAAAGGTTTATTAGGTTTTTAGGAAGAATTAGTGGCAGTTCTGTGTCTGGCAGCGCGTGGCACGAGCTGGTGCGTGCCACACTTGCCAGCTCCCAGACAATAACCAACCGTTTAACTAACGATTAGACAAACGACTGTCGAAGCGGACTCATTACCGAACAAGGACATAATTATAACTGCCGGTTGTAACGTAAAGGTAGGCACGGTTAAAAGTTAATTATATGATAAAGATCTTTGTAATAAGGATGGACCTTTCAGCAGTCTCCAAGCGCGACCCTTAGAACATATACTTTGGTGTAAATCTAGTAAAATATTCGGTTAAAATCTCTTCGATGTCAGCCCTATTACAGTCGTTAGGTTTTTGAATGGGATCCTGTCGAGATTTCTATGCAGATCAGGTCTTCAAATAGGGCCAAGAGGGTTGAGGTCCCTATTACAGAGCTGAGTCGAGGCTCAAGCACTACTTATAATTAGATTCAGCCGATGACTCTCAGTTTATGTTCTATTTAAAATCTGGGTTAGAAAATACATAGTTCTTTAATACAGACTTTTAGTATATTCAAGCTTTTTGACTTTTCTATGTTATGTTGACAAAATGAGCTATAATACTCTGACTTTGATACCAATCTTATCAGAATTTATCATTCAACTAGTCGAATTGATTTATTGTTCTATGGTATGATGTCTTCATACGAAACTTTGACCAAATTACCTACAACTTATAATACCTTTTTAATTCTTTTGATTCAGTTACGCTTTATGTAACATAGAAATACTGATGAATCGTGAGAGCTATATTTGACGATGACGAATTTACAATTTCTGACTCTCCAATGTCGAAACCATTTGCCTTTATCGTTTGACCGTACTTTAATTAAAGTTTGTCCTAACAACACTCAGATGGTTTTAGGATGTAGTATAACGCAAGCTAGGTTAATAGCTATAAGAGTACCCACACACTGAAGACAAGAAAGTCGGCCGATAGTTGACGCGATGGTTGTCAAAATTTTCTTGATTCCGATCTAAGTTTTCAGTCGATCTGATACCGGTTAAATACCAGGTCCTTCTAATGTGCGTGCTTCCATTCATCTTCATACTACATTTATGAATCTAAACAAACTATCGGGCGACTAAAAGTTTGCCGTGTGCGGGTAGTTTAACAGCTATAAATGTGTAGAATGGAGCGAGTTTAGTCCGTCGATCGATTCTGCAGATATTGCTGAGATCAGCTCGTTCGAGTGCTAGGTGATCGCATTTAAGGCGTTACTATAACGCTCGCTGTTTAAAGGGTAGGGCAGAGGAGCTTGAAATAGGAAGGTGTTCGATAATTACGATTGTTGATGGACGGTCGGCTGCTGATTGAAATATAATGTTGTTTATGATGAAGCTTTGTTTACAGATGCCAACAGCTATATGATTATCAAATGTTGTGTTGTTTGACGGACTGGTTATGAAAAGGAATATATCAATTGAGATTATATCAACCAAGATTAACTGAAAAGTAAACGAACAAATAGCTAGAGTGTCTAATTAAGAGCTTTTTGATTATAAATAAAGTTAAAATAATTAAATAATGAATGAAAAGAGTTAGTTTACGTATATAACGTTGTAAAAATAAATATATCTTGGTAGTGCTATTGTCAATGTAAGATGTAACCTAAAAATTAGATTTACACAAAGGCGAGATGACACCGCAAAGGCCTTTGGGCAATAAATCTCTCTTTATCCAATTGAAAATGTAAGTCACTTGTCTGGACCTAATTCCAGTATCTTGTAAGATCTTGTTCTATTTGTGGTCACAGTCTTGCTACATTGTCCCTTCAGACTCATCGTCAATCTTCTGCCTAGCCTTTTCCCGACTGTGTTGGAGTCGGCTTCAAGTCTAACCCGATGCGGTTGAGTTCCAGTGTTTTACATGAACTGACTGCCTGTCATAACTCCTCAATCCAGTTTTCCGGGCAATCAGATACCCCTTGATAAGACTGGCTATCAAACTTCTGACTACTTGTAATGCCTGTCATAGATGTTCAAATGATAGCCAACCAATTTTCATATGCTTTCCCGGAGCAACTCGAGATGACAAGATGGTCACACATCTACACACTGACCACACCAAGCATTGCTTAACTCTATGATCCATAAATCTACGTGGCTATTAGTCAGCCACGAGCACCTCAGTCTATCGTCAATACAAACATTTATTCCCATGATTAATGAAAACGTGACGTGGACAAATGATTTCTTATTTTTTCTTCAGTTCTTGTTTTTCTAAATCACTATTTTCACCGTGGAGATTACATAGGGAACTGCGGACATGTTTCCTGGAACGGAATAGCAACGCTTAGTGTTAAAACGAAAAGTAAATGTCGAGAAAAAGAAAGAATTCTGTCGGACGGAAGAATTGTGATTATAAGCTTGTTTTTCTTGACCATTATCCAAGTATATCTTGTGTTAAACTTGATGTAGAATTGATGTTTTATCATGGAACTAAATGAAAGTCTAGTGTCAATAATTTTGAGTAGATATGTAGGAATTCGTGTAGGATTATGTATGACATAACGCGTAATAGTGTGTTATAGAAAATAACATGTGTTGTTGAATATTTTATCTGAATTTTTAGAGTAGAAAATGTAAGTTACTAAGGTAAAAAGCAAACGTGGTCCTAATCCTTTACTGTTTCGGGTTTTACAAGATTTAAGTAGGATTCTCTTCTATTTTTGTGAATATATTTTTGTTTAAAGTAAACATTAGCTTTGTACAAAGGGTTTTACAAAGATTATAGTTGTTGGGACGCACTGAATAGCTACCTACTGAAAACGTACTTACTTAGTTAATTAAATTCGCTTTTGCATTCAAGAAGTTAATACTTCTTTTGTAAATATTTATTTCAAGACATTTTCCCCTTTTATATTGTAATTTGCAGTTTTTCATAAACTATTTTACTCTGTGACGTTTCTTCTATTTGACGAACGTTTATTGCTGTTGACTTTTCGAGGATTATTTATATTTTGATCTTTGTTGTATTTTTGAGATGGCCGCGTCGCTTTAGAATTCTCAGTTATTTATTTGTTTAACTATGTTGTTTAATTTGGACAGATTTAGTGAATTGGACATAATATATTTTTATAGGCTTGAAATTAAAAGCAAGGCTGTCTCCACGTACAATTATTTAATTTTTCTCTTTGAAAATGCAGTGTGCAGACACATTTTATAATTTAAAAACTTCAAGTTGAACTATATATCACGTTGTCAAGCTTCTTTCATTAGCTATTTCGGTTTGTAGGTTTATTGGACAAAGCAAAATAATGATTTCCAAACTAATATATTTAAATATCGCGTAACACAATCCTGGTTCTGATAGAATCCACATGATTAGACATTCATCGTTATTGTTTGAAATCTCCCAACTTTCACAGAATTCCTACAGTATTGTTTACTTGTAATAGTTCGCTTTGTGGATATACTTACAATCCTGTAATAATATACTGATTACATTCCTTAGAACTATGTAGGCTATCTACTGACTGCGGTTATTGTAGTCTCGTGTTTGCTGATCATCATCGAAGCATAGTTATTTTGCATTAAGTCTAATAATCTTCTACCTTAAAAATAATAAAAAGCGCCGACGACAGGCCAGGAATAGGTACTTTGTATAGTAAAAATGTAAACAATTTGTTCTACCCATGGCTATTACTTTTTGCAGTAGAGTACCCACATATGAAATTATCTTAAATCTACTATATAAAAATAAGTCCGGTTTTCCTCCCTGACGCTATAACTCCAGAACGCACGAACCGATTTCCACGGTTTTGCATTCGTTGGAAAGGTCTCGGGCTCCGTGAGGTTTATAGTAAAGAAAATTCAGGAATAATCAGGAATAATTCAACAGAAAAGTGGGTAAATCGTTTTTCACATACAGCGCCATCTCTGATACATCTGCGCACCAAGTACCAGGATAGCATAAGTTACAAGAGCTTAGCTTAGTTACCAGTTCTCAAGTATCGACGCTATTGCCCACCTCACCTCATGTACTAGGACAGCATAATAAAATACATGAACCAAATCCATCGGGATCGCGGAATTTCGATGCAACTACTCACCATGTACCAGGACGGCATAACTTACAAGAGTATTCCAATCTCCCGTCGACGCTATAACTCCTTTGTATAAAGAAAAGCGATATCTCAATCATTTCAAATTCATGAAAGATATCGGTGGCGAAACGGAGTTCGCCGGGTCTGCTAGTTAACTATAAAATTATGTGATGAGATCTGATAGCAGTTCCATGGATAGCATTAATTCAGGTCTTGATGACCTATTATACCTTTAACAAAAAAAGACTTACCTACCACCTTACTACATAGGTAGATAAAAATCCATCAACTTAAAAGCACACAAATACATACTTAGGTATAAATAATCGAAAGTCCTTGACAATGATCTATTCCTCGCCACGTTTACAAAGGTCTATACTATCACACATTTCTATTTACCTATTCTTATCGTTTCTAACACGTAAAAAAGACCTCTAGACTGTAGGTAGCATGTATCGAGCACAATTTGTCAACGTCACCCAGAAACTTAGAAAGACTTTTTACTATAAAAACATTATCGTGTTCCTAGCCTATATTTTTCTTTATTAGAGTAGTTGTTTATCATCTTAGCTTTATACTTTGTTTTAATGTTTTACGTTTTGGTGTTTGGTTAATGAATCTTGTTAAATTCAGGTGTTTGGTTTGAAAACTCCTGGGAGATTATTCACGTTTCTTATCGATGATGAATGTATGATGTATGTATGTACGTACATACCTATAATAAGAAGAGTTCAAAAAAAAATTAAACATTGGCTGCTGTAATAACTACATATCTTTACCTTACAGTACGGTTGATTATTGGTTTATTTAAAGAAATAAACAGCTTTTGGCAAACGTGTGGTCCTCCGTAAAATTCACAGTTTGTAATTTCTAAAATCAGGTTTTATGAACACCCTGGCTTATATTTTTATGAACTTTCTATCAAATATGCATTTTTAACGTCTTCTTTAAAACGAAATAAGTAGGTCTTGCTTTTATTAGCAGCATAAAAATGCTTACACAAATATTTTTCAAAAGGCTTTATAAAGGAGATGTTATTTGCGCCGCGTCGACTTGTGAATTAAGGAAAATGTAATTTATTGCTTTCTACTATAATTATCTTGAGAGATTACTTCGTCCTTATGTTTGACTTTATTATGAACATTGCTGCATCAAAACGAAATAACAAATAAAAGTGATATAGTGCTCGAAATTCGAGCAGCGCAATAATAAACTTTATATTTAGTCCATAAATTCAAAACGTAGGTGAAACGTTTGATAGATAATTCATAACTTACCTTTCAGCATTTCTAAAGTATAGTGCAATAAAACTTGTTATAGGTACATACCTACATGTGTAAAGTTTGGTGACTTTCTCAAAGTCATGTAGTTTATGCTAAGTTTTTCTTTGATGTTACCAACTAAAGGTGAATTGTTGTCTAACCTGGGCTTAAGAAATTACATTGAAAGTACGTCTAGCACTATGACTATCAAACTTCGTATTTTCTTAGTATGACGTAATTTTTTTCAACCAAAACAAAAAACAATGTCTAAATTACAAAAAAAAGTATATTATACTACTTTCACACCTGAATCCCAGAAAAATCAGTACAGCAATATTGTAGCGATTTCCATAACATCCCATAAGAGCTCGTGAGGCTTCTCGCCCAATTTCCTATAAAATATGCATTTTTTCGCTGAAAGGTATTGAAACCGTCGCTTACCTGAACATAATAAGGCTGTCCGTCGTGCATAATTTAAGACTTTGCCGGACACTTGCGGTGTCAATAAGTTATTACTTAAGGGTAAGTAATGCTTAGAAGACACTTAGCTTGGACATGGTTTGTTTATGTTCTTACATGTGAAGTGAAGTCCAAAATTCAGTGACAACAGTAAGTTAGTTTTCTTGAAATTTCATTGTAAATCACGTTACATTAGTAAACAGTATTTTTAAGATAAATACATGTTTATGATGTCGGTGATCTTTGGCTTAAGACTTCACAAGTATGCAATCAAACTATCCACGTGTACAAAATTGCTATGGCTATTTATGTTTATCTCGAAATAGCTCCGGCTAAGTACAAACTAACTGATTCAGATGTATTATTGGAGTAATGGGCCGAATTATGTCAAATGTCATATCATTTGAAGTATTTTGACATTTGTGAAAGCTATTTATAAGATTCCTCAGTCACGATTTATGTATTTTCAGCAATCAAGGATTATGTATTTATAGAAAGTGTAATTTAATTACCGACGGCCGATTAGATGTTATCAATTTTGGATTATTCGTGTTCGTAGTTTTTAAGTCGGGATCAAAATAGAACTAATTATACGCAGTTTTGGTTCGTTCAAGTTTTTCCACAGTAAATTGTTGAGCATGAAATGTTACGTGAACGTCTAGTGACCGTACATTAAGTAGGCTGTGTTTATGGCTTCAGTAACAATTAATAACAGCCTTTGCCGAAAATTATTACTCCAACCAAAGTCACTATTAAAGCCAGATTACGTATAGTCGGCGACAAAGGTGCTAAGACATTTTTTTTATTGAGAAAAAGTTTATTGTAATTCTCAAAAAATATTACATATTAAGTAAATTTAATATCTGATATTATCTGCATTATATTTAGCAATAAATTAGTGTCTTTTTGCAGAGACATGTTTTAATTTTGTTTGTACCAATTTAACTGTTGTGGTGGACTGTACGTATTTGTGTCGCGGTAATTTATTGCTGAAGCCGAATGAATTTGTCACAAGTATATTTTATTAGCGGCCATAATAACTGGTTCTGTCGCTGTTTATATTAATACCAGTAATTTATTCTTTCGAAATACCTTGTTATATTGCGATCACATCGGTTATGTAAATACTTTATAACTTCACCGGTTTAGTGTAAATATAGTGGTTTGTTAAAAGTAAAATATTTTCTTGGAAACATTTTTATTACGAGGTGGTATCGCAAAGGTTATTTATTTCTTTCCCACTTTTTGTTGTGATACTTACAATTGTTTTACACAAAAACGTATTTATAAAAAATACAGCATTTATTTAAATAGTACAGCACCGTCCTTTATTATGTCGCGCCAGTAAATAGAATAAGAATTCGTAACATCGTAGCACGCGTAGGTTATTCCTACGGCGAGCACGTAGCACTGTTTGTAGGCTATATCTACGCTGCTACGACGCTACGCAGTTCGTAGTCGCTACGTGTCGCGTGTGTTCGACGTTCGTAGCTCTAGGCTTTATAAAACGAAGATGAATTTTCATAAAATGTCTGAAAAATATTCTAAGTTCTCGAATCGTTCGTGTGTTCAGTGCTTGTGACATGACACACTTACGAGAAAGCAAGGAGTTTATATGTCGAAGATGTTGCCGTATTGTAAATGTTGAAGCTTTGGTAGTTTTTTCGTTGCTTTAAACGACTATGTTTTACCCAAAAAGTTGAGATGACAATTGAATTAAGTTGTGCTAACGAAACAATGGTGCACAACAGACTGTCGAGAATCTTGAGGCGATGCACATGCAGATAAAGTTTAAAGTTAATAGCGTTAACTAGGCGGCGCTAAGGGAGGGCGCACACTTGGCACGCGGCGGGCGCGCGCCGCTGCGGACGCGATAAATCCTCGTGCGGACACTTTTTCTGCTTTCCACAACCTCCCCCCCTCCGCCCCTCCACGCCCCCCCCCATCTTCGCCGTTCACTTGTTTGTCGCCACCTCACGTTTTTGATTTAACTTTTTGTAAAGGTTTGGCGGAGTCGCGCCTACTGACAACTTATTGCGTCGATAATCTCGCAGTATAAATCTGTTTCGCGAACGCTGTAAGGGTTGCGTTTCCTGTTCATTTTCCTCCTTGATTTGAAAGGGAAAACATTTAAATGTATGCGGAATCCAGTTTTGTGCAAGTTTTTAAAATATGCGACGTTTTTATTCGGTTTCCTTTGTTTGTGAGGGAACCTAAGCCACAGACTAAACAATGACGCAGAGCACAGTCGCGTATAGTCGCAGTAGACTAAGGTACAGTGAGTACGCGTTCCTTGTCTACTCAATGAAGTAATGAGTACATTTATAATCCGAGGTGATCGCGCGATCGATGCGCGCGACCTCAAATGCTAATCCGATATCAATGAATATACATTACGTATTCTTAGCGTTTAATGCAACATAAAAATGTTAATACGCTGTAAGAAGAAGGAAGTTACGGTGTAAGTTGTCCGACAGTCGCAGTCGGCTAAACGCCATCCGCTGGGGTTGATTAAAAATATCCGGTGTGCACGGCCGCTTCGAATCCGTATTATTTTGCATAAAAACTCTCAAATAAAATATGGCCGGTCCGCATTCATTGAATATTCAGCATCGGAGCTATGCCAGGATTAAAATAATATTTTATGACGACGACAGGAAATTAAATCTTTTCTATTGTTTTTGTCACCTAAACGTTAAACAATGGCGAGAGATAAAGCGGCGCAGCGCATAGTCGAGTGAAAAGGTGTCGCCTCTTGTAGCTTCGCAATTCTGAGAGCCTTTTCATCTGTGAATTTAAGATGTTTTTAAAAGAGTAACAAAAGAAACTGACGCTTATTAGAAAAGTTTTCTGTTGATTAGCATAGTCGGATGGTGGGGGATGTCTGATTATATCTTGTGTTTGTGCTGGCTGTGAGCGAGGCGAGGCGAGGCGGCCGGACAGGTCAATAGTCGCGGCGCGGAGCGTGGGCGTGTGGGGCTCCGAGAGCGGCGACCGGTAATGCTCGGGAACTGATTGCATCACAACCTCCAGATAGCCATCTTGCTTGATTGTGTGTGTACACCTACACCAATTGAATTTCACGATTCAATACTCAAAAAGCTTTGAGCTCTGAAATAGGTGCTACCCCGAAATAGGTTCAGATAAAAACCCAAATGGTACTAATAAATAAATTGCTATCATAATTTATAGGCTATTCAATTTATTACAAAAATGATTATTCAAAATAAAATTCGTACACCAGCACAGAGTCACGGCCGACTATTATTTGTGATACAAAGCGGGAATCATAATTTATCGTTAAATAAATACTAATTTAGCTATGTGCTGTCCGTGACAGCCGCTAACTGATCCTGAATTAAATGCTGCTCGTATTAGATGTAGTATAATGACATATTATATAATTACAGGCAAACCGTGTGTTAGTTACATGTACATAAATAACGGTCGTGTAACAATTTCAGGCGATACCATTTAATTTGTCCAATTACAGTGGTTTACACGACACGCCGCGTGTAAATATTGTCACACACTGGAATTTATACATGTGATTCATATTTCAATGTTTAGAAACAATTTCATGGAATTTCATGCAATGAGATGGTATTCTATTGTTGTTGAATCGATATCCTATTATACGATTGGCAACAATAACTGATGTCAACATAATTCATTTTGCCCTTTTGAAAGTATTATTATTTATTTCAAATCAATTTATCAGATTAAAATAGTCATTAATATTCAACAATATAGCATTTTATAAAATAATTGCATCTTCTCTTACATAATAGCACCCAAAGAGTCAAATATCCACATAGCATTTACAATCACGGCCGGGTGCGAATAAGACAAATTGCGAAAACAAAAGGCGGTGACTGAACGTATCAGATTGTGTAACCTGACACACCTACATACAGCCTACCACTGTATCTGTGATCTCACCCCGCGGAGCAAGCGGCGCGACGTACACAACGACTCCACACTGACTGATCACGCACCTGGCTCCGTGTCACAAGGATTATGATCGATCGTGATACGCTCTGTGTCACGCTATTTTAACTTCTTAAGTACGCACAATCCGATTCCTTGTTAAACAAAACCTTCCTTCACTTTTGCAAACTTTGAACAGCGTTATTTGCACCAACTTAATCATTAAAGGACAAAGTGACTTAATTAAAGACAATTCTTGTCCTTTCGAGAATTAATGCTGCTATTTATAAAGTAAAATAAAATCTTTTAAAGTAAACGTCCGCGTCACGTTGTTGGCTACAGCTATTCAAGGCATCAGAAAGAAGCCATATTAATTATTCGCGAACGCCACGTTTCTAGGTCGTTAGTCATCCATTAAAAATAAACTAGAATTTTATATTTATTCTGTAGGTGAGTGACTAGAATGCTATGTAAATATAATTGTAAAATTGTTTGCCAAGCGTCCCAGGAGTTGTCACGTCAAAGTTTGTCACGCGCATAACATATTTGTAATTGTTTTTTCCGGGATTGTTGACATTAACAATTCAAATTGTTGGAAGGGCTCGCTGTTTCACGGTCACGCTGTCAGCGGCGTGGCGTGACGATCTGACGTGTGTTCACGCGTGGCTCACGCCGACGTAGTCTAATACTCCGTGGAGAACGCCAATCAGTTTAGCTCAAAAAGCTGAGTATGTCAATGTCAAATAAAATGATTCTTCATAATGAAATATGCAAATTATGTTTTCAGCATAAAAGGTCTGTCTTCAAATAGTGCCCATTACCTAATAATTATTCGCTCTCGTATAATAGTTATTACATAAATAAAAGTCATCTCTCGTAGAAAGTTTCATTTAGTTTCTAAACGATGTAAATCCCTTAATGCATTTGCAAAGCTGGACTTTTAAGCTGATATTGGATTTCTAATTGCAAATTCGCTGGAATGACACCTTTTTGCTTTTATTCTAAAAACTTAGTAAAAATAATTAATCTCACCTTCTTTTGAAGATAGATAGTTTTAGAAGCGATCCATTAATATGCTGCAATTTACTTTTTACACAAATTCAATCTAAAGTTTAATTCGTTCTCAAACGAGTCGAAACTCAAAATTTCTATTAGTTGTTACTTGTGAAAGCGTTCACTTGTAACTTTCGGTGGGCGATGTGCAACTTGAGCAACATTTTAACGCCCCGACTTTACTATGTAGATACATTTATAGAATTTGAAAGTAAAGGCCAAAGTTTTAATAAACTTACTTTTTAACTTGAGGCGTATAAAAATATTAGCATTACGAATTCAATTTTCATTTGAATAAGAGAAGAGCTTGTTTTTCGGGATGAATAAAGTGCTTAGGGCTTTCCACGGACTTATTATGCGCTTTGCTATTTTTTCCGAACACGTACAGTATATTTTATGACTGAAAAATGCTGCATTTCTCAAATAATATTTATTTGGCAAAGCATAGTTCGTTTTTCAATTTTCAAATGAAATACGTTTACATGGAGTCGGTATTTGCCAATATATGTTCGGTAGTGACGTATGTACATGACAAATGGGCGGCGGTGCGTCGCAGCGGATAAATCCGATCGTTTGACTGGTGGATACAAATCGTAAGAGATTTGTCTCGAGTTCCCCTCCTGTGTGGTGCACTGTGACGTCACGGCTATGGATGCCCGCCATCCTAGGGGTAACTTTGAGTGATGTTTTATTGAGTTCGGGACTGGTTTTGTTCCTTATTACTGCTGGAGTGTATTTCGATAGTTTGCTATTTGTTTAGTAAGTTATCGTGTTTGTTGTGGAAATCTGTTTGTTGTTTCTATCTTAGGCTGTCAAAGGTTATCAATTTTTATGTAAAAGGACTCTTAGGATTTACCAACTGGAAATCCTAATAGGCATGAACTGTTTCTATTTCATAAAGTGAGACTTGCAGAAAATTCAGCTGAGATTTTTCCACACTCCCATTTTTCCAGTGTGCCCCTCGGGTAATATCAAAATATTCTCGTCATGTTCACATACACGCTCAAAATAAGTACGTAAATAAAGCCATAAACATTAATATTCGAGTCATGCAGCGTGCACTCTGCGCCGCGACTAGCTCCTATTTATATTTTACCTCCGACCTTCCTTATAATTGGGACGATTCCTTTTCCCTTATTCTCGTACATGCGTACTGACACACGTTTTCCTCGAAATTCGAAGCCAGAGGTTGGAATTCCAATATCGTAGCGCGGAAAGTCAAAAGCAGGTAAATATTGCGTGGCGCGCTCTCCAGATTTATCAGGAAGGGTTCTTGAGTTCAGCTCTCGAGCAGTTGTTCCCTTGCCGCGCTTTGTCCGCTATTCTTATTCGTTACTTCAGCCTTTGAAATGTATTCGTATCTGAGTTATTGTTAATTCTTTGTGCTCTCAAGTACACTCTCAATAGATGCCACAAAGTTTTGTTATTTTAAGTTTTTTTGTCGTGTTGTCTTTGCTTCAAATTTTTTACTTCGTATTAGTGATTCTCGTCAAAGATTTCGCCTGACCTATTTTAGTAAGTTTTGTGAATGCCCCAGTTTCTTTATTTAGGCATCGTTTAGATGTGTCGTACAAAAATAATATTTCACGTCAGAAACTTTGTTCAGCAGCTGACGACGTTGCCCTAAACCGTGTGTTATGTACATTGACAAGTTTTACCCTTTTCAGCACAATACTAATCAATCTGGCTTCTTTGCTGCGTTTTTTTTTCAGCTAGAGGGTGAACCGTTGTGTAATGGATGGCTCGGTGCGAACCTCTTTGTTCCCCGTCGGTTCAATGAATACTATATGAGCTGAGCTCTGCAGGCTGCTGTCTGCTGCTCAAGGTTTCGGAATATCGTATTACCATCAGATATTAATATGAGCGGCTTTTGTTTTTGTGGTGTATTCGTGTGCGGGATTTCAATGGTGTGAATGTTTTCTGTGATTGAGAAATCTGTAGGGCGTGAGGTTTACGTCTTGTTGTCATTCCGTGTGTTTGCATAATAGCATATTCTGTTTTATTATTTGTTACGAAGGCAAGAATTATTTACTTATTCAGACGTTATAATATATTACCTTATTGATTTACCTTAATCTATTCCATGATAATCAATGAAAATAATACCCATTTATTATTTAAATTACCTTTAAATAAAAAACGAGTTGTACCCGGAAGCAAATAACTTAAGTACAGTACGAAACTCGGTGGAACACATTGTATCCCGTATCAGTGGAACAACAACAACTCAACAATGTAACAACACAATCAAACTTCATTACGAGCAACATTAAAAACTTGGCCGACCTCCCCCTCCTCCCCTTCCCCCCGCACCCTCACACACCTCCCAAATAAAACTGCTTCATTTTATATTTAAACTGTCAAATACACTGTTGTGTACCGCAGCTTTTTGGACCTTACTTTGTTCTATTTTTCAAGAGATACTAACTAGGATTTTTGTGGAAAATACCAAATGTTTATTTCACGTTTATTGCCGTGAAAGTTTTATCTTGACCGTTATTATATTCTGTGAATACGAGCGGCTTGTGTGACCTCCAGTGATTGCTGAGCTAGGAATAAGCGTTTTCGTTTATCTGCCATTTAGTAAAATCGTAGTTAAGCTTGTCATTAGGAAAATTAAAATTAAATACCATCTGTACTGCAATTAACTCGTGAATGACAGTAAAAAGTAATAAATACGTTAATGACAACATTCTCCTCCATAATTGAAGTTCTCATTGGCCTAAATGCGACAGTACGTGACCCACATTTTGTTTAATAAAATAATGTTGATAATTTTTCCAAAACATTTACTAACGAACGGTATATTTTATTTTAAGCGAATACTGTCGTAAGTTATAAACCGGCATAATCTGTAGACTGAGGCATTTCCATGATATATCTCTGTATTACCCACTTTATGAGCTACCTTTATGAAAATGTTATTCAATAACGGCGACCTTAAAGCGTAAAGCGCTTGAGAACAAAGTATGCCAGTAATAACAAGCGCTGGATCGCTGCACGCCTCATTTTGATTGTACTCATTAAGCCTCTGCAACTGCACATATTACCTCGCAACCTCTCGACCTTATTTCGTGCACAATAAAGGCGGTTTTTGTGTGCCGCCACTGTGTAATTAAGTATCTTTGTATTGAGTACAATCTAGCATAAGCTTTTGTTTTGCGAATTGTATTCAGAGTATTATCGAATGTTCTGTTCGATGTTCTTCTGTTGCAAAGAGCTGCATAACAGTTTACATTGCGACTGTACTGTCCCGATTCTACTGAATTAGCTAATCTAGCTTGGCATATAGAGAGATCATTATGACCTACAATATTGACCTTTTTATTCCACCAAGGTCGGTTGCCATTTAGGTACAATTTTAGGTTTTCTGGCGATGTATTCCTCAAATAAATTATACTTGGAAAGTACATTACTTAGGCTTTGAGCATGTTGGTACTTGCCAAGTTTGAAGCGCTCTTTATACTCGTATTTTAGAAGGACGTTCCTTAAACTTGAGCCTAAGATTATCCATACTAAGATAAGTGTATTATATGATACAAGTACAACAAATTGCTACAAGATTTAAGAATAGATGAGCCGATATTTTTATTACGAAATTCCAGTTTTCTGAAATCATTATTTTTACTGTGATTATCTTCGTTCAATTTCTCTCTATATTTAGATTTGTAAATGCTGAATTTTTCTTGTGTAATCTTACAAGTGATGTTGAAACAATTTTCTACTCCAAGCGTTCTCATTTCTGAGTTGCCATGGCAACGCACTTGAGATATTTTTTTGTCTACACTGGGCTTTTACGTTGAAAAGATGAATATATTTTAGATGCTTGAAAGAGACTCAATCAGCATTCATATTAATCTGTAATTAGAAGTTGTTTTTATTACCAAATGCGCGAACCACCATGCTTCGTTTTATAAGCAGTCAGTACAAGTGAATTAAAAAAATATATTCAAACACACTGCACTTAATTCCCTAAACGAGCTCACTAAACCATACTATTTATCACGCCTTAATTCATGTCCACTTTAATTAAATGTAATGCTATTAAAAGCAAGAATTTCTTGAAGAACACTTAAAGACATACACACACACACACATACAAACATACGAGATGCGAAGTGCATGTGTGTGTGTGATATTTATAAAGTAATTAAATGCGCACGCGACGCAAATGAAGTGTTCGCACGCAACGAGCGATGTGCGGTTAATAGTCGGTTTATTTTGAGAGCGAAACACATAAATACCTGCTACAGGCTGTTTCTATGAGTATTTGTATCCTTCTGGGCTTGTTACTGGTGGGTATCGTGAGTAGTTCCATTCTTAATTAGTGGTATTAGCATCTGAATGATTACTTGAATTGTAAACAGAAGAACTTATATTAACACAATTTAAAAAATAAATCACACTTAAAGTTTCTATTATATTTTTGCAAATCTAGCCACTTGAAACTAAGTAACTTCAATAAAAGAACAATCAGAAAAATCCAATCAATATTTAATTACAATAAATTAATATCATCGCGACCATTAACTTCAATATCGTCTCATTCAATTATTATTTCAGTCCAGTATGCTTTGCAGCCATAAATTCTATCGGTGTCCTAATTAAAAAGCTGTATAATTTCATGTTATTACAGTTGGCCCATTATTTCCAGATTAGCGACTACTAAAAACGAGTTAGACTCATTAATTTCACATTTTTAACTGAAAGGGGAGAGTTCGTGATGTTGAAACTCGAAGATTGCTTGGTGAATAGTACGTTGTTAACGTAGTAACGTTGTTCATCTTAGAGTACCCGCGCACTGAAGACTTTTAGTCGGCCGATTGTTTTTTTGGGCTCATAAATCAGAATGAAGATGAATGGTAGTCACACATTACAAAGATCAGGCATTTAGAGGATATGAGACCGACTGAAAACTTTGGTTAGAAACAAGATTTTCTTAAAAAAATAAATTACTACCACCGCGTCAATTGTCGGCCGACTGTTTGGTTTTTAGTGTGCCTACTCTTATTTACTATTTAGGTTATTTTTTATGTGTTGTGTTGTGTAGTGAATATAACATTTTGTAAGCTTGTTTTATTGTTTTCAACACCTGAATTGTTATCGGTTTTGTCTGTAATAGTTTTAATATCCCAGCAACATTATACGTACATAGTTATCTCGTAGTTCTTCCGACTACAAGTATTCGAGTGAGTCACTTTTTTCTTTTATCTTCTTGAACTAACAATGGCTCTATAAATATATCCTTACGCACATATCATATCTATTAATACGAGTTATTTGCTCCCCACTAGTTAGTGCGATATAAATCATTGTCGGTATTTCTGTACGTCCGTCACTGTAGCGTCGCCTGATTTATTCAACTAATTACCAGTGTGTTCGTCTTGTTCACTCCAACTCGGGAACCTCGAGGAAAAATATTACGAGCAGATTAGTTTTACTGCCTTAATTAACTCGAAATACTTTGACTTTGAGGTTGTTAAAACGTCTTTAAGTAAGAACGCGATAATTTGCTCCGAATTGAGTTTGGAAACTATCGGCTTTTGGAAATAGTAGACATTTCGGTGATAAATTACTGAAAAAGATTAAAGATTTTTATTACGCCTACGATATTAGGTTGTCTTATTCAGCTGGGTTTGTATTAAACTGACATAAACTTCTATAAAGTTGTCATTTTTAAATATTTCAGTGTCCTCAGCTCAATCAGAAGACGTTTTACACTTGCTGGCACTCAAATCTACCTCTTTTAAACAATTTATGAGTGATATTATGCAATTACAATTGAAATAATTTTCTCCAAATCCAATTCCAAGATAACGAAATTTGACTAAATTACAATATCTCGGTACAAAATTTTCTCAGTCCGAAATTCTCAGCGGGTGAGGCGGCGGGCTGAATTCAGTCAAATTACAGGAAATTCCGCTACGACGACACGGCAATTAACATTCACACTGAATTGCTTGCTGTTGCTCATTGTTGCTCGTTGTTGCTCATTGTTGCTCGTTGCTGTCCTATTCTCAAACCTTGCTTTTTCATATTGAAGTTGCTACAGGTCTATCTGTGACGCAGATCGACTATTTAAAGTCTAGACGTATAATAGTTCTGTCTGAAGTAATGTCGGTTATAAAGTACTTTGTGTTGTATTAAGTTTTATCTTGTTGAGTTATTTTAGTACTAGGAACTGTTTATTCAGATTTTACCAAACCTTTGTCTGAGGATTGTATTACACTTAAAAAATATATTGTGGACATTATCCATAGCTAAACCCTTCATAAATGTTTATGAAAGTTAAGAAATATCATGTCATATAAAAATGTAATACCACACTTATGCTGTTTCACTGAAAATTCTAACAAAGCAATGATACTCAAAATGTTTTGAAATTAATATAACATTTGGTTAAACCTTTCTATTCATCTGATTATGACATTTCAGACTAACTAATGTGCAGTGATTATAAATTCAGATCATACCACATTATCCAAACAATTAATTATATTTAAAAGTTCATCTAACATATGTATTAGTTACCATTAATCTATTTATCAAGCTTTACATTATGTACATGCAAATCCAGTGCTTGACTGAAAATGAAACACATTTATAAGTAGACGTACTGAAAACTAATGGTTATGATTATCGAGTATCGATTTTCGATATTTGTGCCCTGAATTAATGTCAACTGAAAGACGGCGAGTTGTTTTAAACCATTTGAATTATTTGAACAGATATTTTTGTTGGAGATTATAGACTTGAGTTTAAGTTGATGAAACAGCTGATCCTTAGTCCTTGTACAAAGACGATTGTATTCAAATTGAAATATACAGAAACTTTGTTGTATAGTTCAGTTTTATGAGAAAATTTTCAGTAGGTAAAAGGAAAAGTAAATACATATAAATATAGAGTTCCATCAATTACTTAAAGTTACTTTCGTAATAGTCACTAGCAGTCTAAATAAGTAGGTTGTTCATGTAGGCTGTGGGAAAGTGTAGGCGTTAGTAATATTTTAAAAGCTAACTAGTCCAAAGGCTACTTGGTTAATTAAATATTATATTTTACTTAATAGTAGGTTACATTTACAGTCTAGAAATAAAACGTGTGGGTTCTATTTGAATCAAAGATCATTTCAGCAATTCCCACATCAGATTATTATTAACACTCAGAGTATGGGTAAATGACTATATACAAAAACAAAAAGCAAATCTGAAGCCATTTAACAACATAACCAGAAAATTACCTGAATGTTAAAGATAGGGGTTACACACTAATCATGATACACCTCGGACGGCGCCTTTTGCCACTAAACTAATATTAGCCCTCCAAGGGTTCATGAAAGCCAGTTGGCCTTATTTCAAAAGAGAGGTGTAAATCCGACCCGTAGACCTTGCCTAGTTGTGTGCGCTGCGCCCTTATTACCCACCTTGACTATTGTACTTAATTCAGTAGAGTGTGCACAGGCCCTTACATTTCGTAATTTTTACTTGGTCCTGAATGTTTTATGGTCTTTTAAGCTTTTAAATGTATTAATGTTGCTAGTTATTTCTTTTGGATGGTAATTTTGGCAGTTTAATTTTACGAGCTGGCTTGTTTTAGATTGGGTTTAGTTTGGCTAAGTGCTCTACTGTATACTCATTAGTAACTCGATTTAATCATTTCTATCCTTCGTATTAATTCTAAGCACAATTATTTATTAGACAAAGTTATGACAATATGAATGTTAAAAGGTATTTGACACAAAACAAAACCAGTATTAATCATTGAACCCTAGGCTTAACCTTGAACAAAGCAGTTAACGAACTTAACACGCGGAATAACTGTAACCCGTGTAGCAGTTAACCGCGTATGTTAAGTGAAGGGTTCAATTACATAAGTAATGTGAGTCGGCCAGTCAATCAGCCGCAGAATTCATTACCCTCACCCTGCTCACTTTGTGATGCTGTTGATTTTATACCACTAACTTATTATAATGCTATGTATAAAAGCTTATATGAGGTTATTGAAAGGAGAAGGTGATTGTCCAAACGATTTGTGATTAGGCGGAATGTCTTTCGGTTTTGGCTGCTTTACAAATGATTTTGATTTGGATTCACTTGTTATGTTACTTTGATTTTGTAGTACATAATATGTCAAAATCATTAATTAACTGACTTTCGACGTTAGAACCGTATTTGTTAGCCAATACAACCTACATTTTTTCAAGGTAAGCTTTGTAGGTATTCGATATCGGAATAATTGAATACCATAATTCTTGGAAACCTCGTGTCGTATCGTTCAAGTATTTATGTTTAAAATAACGATGAAATGAAAAAATAACTTTACTAAGACAAGTTCACGTTTTCGAGAAATTTTTTAAGCGAATCATTAGTAGCGAGTTATTAGGTGTGTTTCATGTTATTTATTTTAGTAAAACTTCAAACAAATGCGTCTCTTCGGGGCTCTACGACTAATTTATTTCTGTTCACAGCAATTTGTTTAATAACGTTTTTTTGTTCGCGCATATTTTTATTGAGCCCTAGTGACTAGACGCTAGAGCTACTATTTTTGGTATATTATAGAAAAAAATGGGCTCTTTGGAAGATTTTATAAGGTACCTAAAAGCTTAGAGCTGTTCACATTTTTGAGTTATTCTAAGCTTGTAGTCTTTGTAGAAGATAAAAATATGCACTCAAAACCCTTTTATAAAATGTAATATTGCTATCTAATAAATAATGCTGCAAGTCCGAATTTTGTGCAGAGCTATTTTTACCTAAAAAAGCGCCCAAAATAACTTGAAAATTATTTTTGTTAACAAAACTTTAAATATAGAAATAAATTATTTATAGAACTCCAAACCTGTGATGAATATGTTATGCTATAGTTTCTAGGCTCATTTGTACGCAATAATGAGATTTTTCAGAATTTTAAATCTTAAAACACATTATAAATACGAATTGAGAGAGTTAAATTGTATTTTTTATTTTCTTTGCGATCTTAAGAAAAGTTTTCTTTTGTGTTTTTAAATATAATCGGAATAATGTCTTTGGTAATTGGTAACTACTTTAAAAAGATATTAGTGTTTAGTTTTAAACTTATAAGGTTATTGGTTTTAAAAGTTCCTTTTAGGAATGTATTAGAGCTTGTGATGGTGTTCTAAAATGGATTTAAAAGCACACAAAGTAAAGACAGCTCAGTTAAATTTAAGCAACATCCCCTGCCAGGCTTATCTCAGTTCGTGAATCAAGATACCGGTGGATAGACGCCACTTGCTTCTCTCTGGCCCCATAATTAAAATGCTTTAGTGTTTATGTTAAATTTTGTCGTAAAACCTGATTCAATGTTCACAGTTATTAGCTTAGGCTCGTGGAAGAGATTAACTTTTGTTGTGTCAACGTGTAAGTTTATAGCGGGGTATTAAAGAAATCTATTAACTTTTGTCAACCAAAACTGTTGTTCTAATCGTTATTTATCTCCACAAATAGTATTACGGTTGTCTCTACTGTTTATGAGGTAAGCTTTTGTATCTTACCCAGATGTTGGTATTGGAGCTTCTTACCTCTAACAGAATTTCTGACAAGCTACCGATTTAATTTAATTCCCAAAAGCACAGTTACTGAACTACCGAGTTAGATTTACCAATGAAGTAATCTAATAAGAATAATTTGATTTATATTATAAACATGCTATGAAACTAATCTTATCTTATAATGATTATGTGGTTTCCCGTCTACCTGCTATATTGCTTCCTGCAAGAAGTGTTGAAACACAGACTGATGAGTTAATAGTTTTAAAAGCCATTAACACTGCGTAATATACTATTAATTACTCTCAGTTTACAGCTGAGAATGGCATATCCTGCCTCAGACGCATCTTTGCTCTAACTGTTGAGTATTAAACCCAGTGCAAGAGGAAGTAAGAATGTGGTTACTTTTCTCTACATATTCGGATGTGTAGGTTTATGGTGTGGTTAAAAGCGGTGGTTAAGAGGCACTTAAACCCCCGTGCGTGGTATTTTTGGAGGCATGTTAACGTTCTTCTGTTGATGATCGATAGCTCGGCGGGAGCTCGGTGCTAGCGTCATGCTCGGGTTGGTAGGATTATCGGGGGCAAACTGTTTAGTGACAATACTTGATATTTTGTTATAATTGTTCTGAATTTTAGGGAAGAAGCGCGGCTGTAGTATAAATAATGGAAAATCAAGATATGTACCTATGTTCTGTTTAAAAAATACATATTTTATATATCGATAAAACCTCAACGTAGTACGTTTGATTTATAAAATATGCCATCACAGATTTTTTCAAACCAGCTCCATATCAAAATGTTCATGGGCTTTGTCTATGGAGTGAAATGCAATTAAAATTAAAGGAGGAAAAGCCCTCAATCCCTCCCTGATTGAGTGCCATATTGAGGAATGACGCGATATTATAAAAAAGGCGCGTGTACCGTCTTTATGAGGTAGCTACCCAAGCGGTATATAGCGGTATATACCAGTATATACCAGTATATAGCGCCGTGTGATCGAGGTATAAGTGGAAATTGACTTTTCCGAGTAAAGAGTTCAAATTATATGCCACTAGAGGGGAGTGAGCCGAATATAAGGCCGTTTATTTTCAGACTATGTAGAACAAAAATATGAGGAAATGTTATAAAAATACAGTTTCATATAATCTTTGTTAAGTACTTTGTAGTGTCGAATAATAATAATTTGATGTACGTTGAGATATGAACTGTAACATTTCCTTTGAAGAAAAATCAATTATTCCATACGGCCAATAAAACGTCCGAGCCAAATATCTCCCAAATCTGTATTAATCTTCAAAGGCCGAGTTCTTTAATAAAATAGATATCACAGCGTCACGAAAGTAAATTAATTCTATTGATACTCCGCCACGGATGCTCTCATAAGGAAAAAGACACGAAACTGAAAAAATCTAGATGAACGTGAAGCCGGATTTAAAAGCTCAGTGTCCTTGGTAGGCGGACGACAATCTTAGTCTGGAGGCTTTTATTTCGTGACGTAAGCACCCTTATCCCGGCATCACGAGGATCTCTCGGGGACGTTTCTTATCTTGTCATTTTCACTTGTAGGTTTAGTAATTTTAGGATGTTGAAGTCAGTTATTAAAGTCGCAGCCAGCCGATGATCAATCATTACCGTTGCGAGGGCCCTGAACGAGCAAGTTTTTCTATCGGACAACTTAGACAAAGATTCATCGCTCGTTGTGTGCGTAAAACGATTTCGTGATGCCATCGACGCCACAAAAGATGGCGGCGAAACTTTTAAAAATTATCGTCTTGGGCCCAATATCGGGTTTCGGGTCAGGGCTGCCGCTATAAATTACGAATCGATTCCGGGTGCATGCCAAATCGAATAGGATTCGATTAACACGACGATTCCGGTGGCGATTTGTCAATTATAAACGTTTCAGTGTGTTTTATGGATATTTCGTTAAGCTAACTCCAATTTGGGATTCCGGCGATAACGTTTAATATCCTGTGCACGTACAGACCGTTCTAAATTTTCTAAATTCTGCTTAACACCATAGAATAAATGCATGAATTAGGTCAACCCCATATCAAAATCTAATCGTAATGACTATAACATAAAATTAAGAATCGTCAAATAAATCGATGGTACTGGTGGCAAGTTCCCCTGTCCGCATCACTGCTCGCAAAGACATCGATGTCCATTAGGAGTTGCGAAGTTTTGGGGGCCGTGAGTTGTGCGGAGTACCCGGGATGGGGGCTTTATAGGCCTCGTAATGGCCCTGTAAGAGCACCTTTGTGAGAGCAAAGTTCTATGCACAGGTAATACAAGAAAAATTACTCTCATAAAACGCAGGATTCTAATAATATATTGGGAGTGCGTTGTATCCATCTGTTATTGAAACTCGATATTTTATGTTTGTTTTTTTTTGTGTGTTGATGTTGTTTGGAAAGTGAATCAGCACTTTGGGTTTAATTTTGTTTACGAAGAAATGTATTTGAACTGTGGTGCTGTTACTAAGTTTTTGAATAAAAAGTTATGACGCTCCTTTTCTTTTAGAAATGCAACAATACTTAAAGATCTATTACCAAGTAGGCATGATTGTCATTTCACAAAATATCAGATAGTAAAGTTGAGCAGGAAACTCTTCGGCCTACATTAATCAGCGGCCATGGTGCCAATTTCATCTCGTGCTACATAAATCAAGGGGAATCAAATTGTTAATAAGTACTCGCAAACTTTGTAAGAAATCGTTATCAGTGGAGTAAGAGACATCTGGTTTTTATCAAAATTTCTGGAGCGGAGTTGGCACCTCACATTTATTACTTTCAAAGAATTTTTGAAGTTTGCGTACGATGTAGATATATTTTTTTATAATATTTTGAAGTGTTTTCGTATTTCAATCTTAACGAAAAAAGGTTTATAGAAATGTGACCCATTGTTCAGTAATGTTAACCAATTACTTGGTTATACATACCTACATACCTAGTAGTAGCACTAATTAAAACAATAATCACCAAACAAACTAACCTAACTACATTGAATCTGTTCCCTATACTTCAGTTTGCCGACAAACAATCAGGTATGCCACCCACACACAATCCTTCGACACGCAGTGCACTGAAATTAAAAAAAACAACCAGCACATCCGAGTGCGCAAGTCTTTGTTTGGCCCCGATTCTGTGACGTCACATCCGCCACGTCGAAAGATTAAAAACTTTATTTTGGTGCGCAACCAAATTGTTTAATCAAAGCGTCGTTTGAACGATGAAAGGGACGAGTGCCGCGTGCTGGCGTGGCAGCCACAGTGCACTCGCTGCAGTTACTCAACTGTACTCAATGTTCATGTGTTACCGAGTTTCTGAAAGAATGATAGTCGTTCTTATTTAGATGCTATATCTACACTTATTAAGACTAGGTTTTATATAAATAAATTGCAGTACCCTTGTTCTAAGGTCAAGCTCTAGAATTTGATATTATTATAAATAACGAAACTAATTGTGTATTTAAAATGCTACATAATGAAAAATAAGCAGAAGAATATTTTTTGTAAAATTATTTCACGTAATTTAAAATTAACGTTAAAAATATTTTCGACTAAAAAGTGTACCGTTCATTTTACTTTGTAATTAGAGAAGTCATTAAATGTTGTATTTTTGTCAGAATTTTTTGAAAAGTTTCACATGAAAACATATTTTGTGGAATACATGCGTTGCAATTTTTATTTTCAGTTATGATTAGTTTTAAATTCGTCTGTATGAAAGTTACATATAACTTTTATTTCATGATATTTTGCGCATCGCAAATAAGCAGATTTTTTCGAAATTTTTAATTATGTTGGTTTTTATAATTTGTTAACTACAGAAGTGTACATGACTATATCATGTTCAAATAAATAGGAATGTAACCTCTATATCATTAAGAAAAAAAAAATGTCATTTTGACAGTTGTCAGAGGTTTTTTGTTCTGCATTATTCATTTTATCTTTTCACGCGTTCTCTTATGTTTTATTTTATAACTGGAACTAGCTTTTGCCCGCGGCTTCGCTCGCGTTAAGAAGTATATTTATTAATTAGGAATGTTAGATTTTCTTTAGCCATTTAAAAAAAAGTCTAACCAACAAAACCTAAACTTAAACCAAACGAAAACAAAACAAATGCCAAATACAACGCAGTCTATGACCAAAACGACTAACCAAAACAAAATGCCAAGAAAACCGTCAAATATAATCCGCTAGAAATATTTATGTTTAATATGTCAGTGAGGAAGGCAATCCGCAGCAACCAAACAAACAGATTACCTACAGTTCAGTTCGAAGGTGATTAACTGGCGGAGAATCTTAACACCGCGATTAAGAAATGAGACGAAAATGCACAGCGCCATCTAATAGACGTAGGCAGAACTTCTCAACATTTAGAACTAAACATTATTTTGTTCGTTCCATTACGTACTGATAGGTTCAAACTAATACATTTTACATCCTTCATCATCCCTTATTTTATCACCCGTGGGGGTTGAATTAATCAAAATCGTATTTAAGCGAACGTCATCATAAAATTCTGATTCGTCATCAGGACTTCTTCATAAAATCTAAGAAGATGTATGCAAACTTTCATCCCCTATTTTATCCCCTTAGGGATGGAATTTATCAAAATCCTTTCTTAAGGGTTGCCTACGCCATAGTAGCTTTATGCATGCAAAATCTCAGTCTGATCGGTTTAAAATTGACAAAGTTTCATACAAACTTTCATCCCCTATTTTATCCCCTTGGGGGTAGAATTGATCAAAATCCTTTCTTAGCGGATGCCTACGTCATAACATCTACCTGCATGCCAAATTTCAGCCCGATCCGTCCAGTGGTTTCAGCTGTGCGTTGATAGATCACTATGTCAGTCAGTCAGTCACCATTGAGTTTTATATATTTAGATGTAAACAACGGAAATATAAGTATGAGTTAACAAAAGGTGACGGCGTTTTCAAATTCATAGAATCTGAAGGAGCCTCAGTAAGCAGTTTTCCAATAATTTGAATATAGTAGTTGTAACATAGAGTGAATAAGTGAGTATACATATAATGTAATAGGTAAAATTTATACCGTGTCCCATAGGTATGTGCTGTACTGTGACAACTAGCGTTTTTATACCAAACGTTCTATTCGAATATTTAAAATTTATGCGGCGTGGTTATGGTTGCTCGTAAATATACATAAATATGGGAATTGTCTTTGCGTCTAGTTTGCGTATTCCGTTTATTGAGAACTATAAAACAGGGTCACGTACCCGCTATAATAATTCGCAATTTTATGCCATTTTAGAATGCATGCGGCGCGCGTAGTTATTTACGAGACGGAACTGACGTTGCTGCGCCTAATTTGTGAAGACAGACGAGAAGAATCTGTTCAAGTGTGTTATAATGCGAGCAGTGAGCACGTGCGTGACCCCGCCGAGTGTCGGCAGCTAAAAGTTCGCTCACGCGCGTACATGTTCGTTAGCGTTACATTTTGGTGTATCGCTCGTCTCGAGTTTTTCTCGCCAACTTTATTGGGTCATAGTTTGGGAGCTCACTTGACGAAGTTTCTGCATCTTTTATAGTTTCGGAGTAATCTCATTTTTTGTTGTTTTTGTTTTGGGATAAACTGGCCCGGCTGGAGGATATTAATACTTTTTCGACTTGTATTTTGGACGGACAGGGTATTTCTTATTTGTTTGAATCAGTTACATGTTGCGAAAGAACTTGTAGTTTGATGTTATCAGTCTTTTTGCTGAATATGAGGGTGTTGTCGTCCCTGGCATTGTGCCCGCTAGCCGAGATAGGCTCAGCGCGGGTGATGTCGTCCGTTCACACAATGTCTTGTGAAACACATGATAAGAAATGTTCTTGTTTGGCAAATTGACGTTTTATCTCGTATCGTCAATGTGAAAGTATACGTCAAACGCGGAGTTCAAAGTGCTACAGGGGCGTAGTTTGGTTTCGGATCAATATGGATATGTTATCCCGTGACGTCACTCGAGCAAGTACCCGCCACAGTGTGAAGTTAATGGTCGCACGCGTTTCCGCTTTTAGCCGACACGACCACTTTCCACGCAGCTCTGAATGCCTCCGGTGACGCAACCAAATTCAATATATTGGGATGATTTACTTATTCTCAATGAAGGAAGTGTTCGTTTGAGTCTGGTAAATTCAGCTGGAAATGAATTTACGAAAATGCGTAGCAGATCCCAATTTGCTTAACACCTTTTTCTTTGATATTTTCACAATCACATTTTTTTCGATCAAAATGTGAGGAAATAAGTGATGTACCTACGATAGAAACAAAAAATATTTCGACATTTTGTTAGGCCTATGTTTTCCATAAAAGAAAAATAAGCTCGTACCGTAATCTTGCTAATAAAGACATCCTCTCGAGCCCGCACACACGATTTACCTACAAAACTGATTTATCTATAAACTGCTTACCTTTCCTCTGAAGCCGAAAAACTTTACTAGAGGAAAAAGCTTATTACGTAGTAGGTAAGTAGGCAGGCAAGAACTCGGTAACCTATCATCATTCGGAGGCTGCAATTTATACACATGGCTTCCTTATAGCGGTTCCACGCCACAGCCAAGGAATATGAACGAGATCTATTTTTTACGCGGAATGTTCTGCGATTTAATATTAGATATTTTTTAAGACTGACTTAGCTTGGTAATTTATTCTTAAGTTATGCTAATGTATTCTTGACTTTTTCAATCATTTTGCTACAGCGTAGACGACGGAGTCTCTGATTACACAAAATAAGGTTAATACAGGCAGTAACATCGCCTTTGAATTTTCATTGAAATTGGAACGAAGGTAGAATGTGCTGAAGTACAAAACAAAAGGTTTCATAAAAAGTCTGACGAGTAGCTCCTGTAACTGCGCCGGGCGAGCGCTCCACGCCTGTGTTGAAATTAGTTCACAATGGCGGCCAAGGCAATCGGAATACCATTTGCACACTATAAAAACTAAAACAGAAACTGTTTCATGTTGCAGCTTCAGTTTTCATTCGCTTTTGTTGCTCGTGGTGCGAAATATTTTAGCAAATTGACCTTCTGTTTGGCGTGCTCTGTGGCACTTCGTCACTATTCTGCTCGGTTCAGAGGGATGGGCCGAACGTGCCCTCCGGAAATGTGTAACGTTGCTACAAAGGCGTTTTGTTTATATTAAACTGTAAAAAGACGCAGACAACTGAATTTCGAAGAAATATCCGTCACGTTATAACAAGATACGGTGAAAATCTAGACAGTTTAAAGTTTGAGTAGAATGTAAGAATAGTGGCAATAAAACCTTTGTGACAGAAATAAAAGCACTATCTATCTCTAGTATATTATCCTAGACCTTTGAGTTCCAAAAGAGCGGACCTTTAGATCAGGAGAAACATATCTACTTACTTAATTCTGAAGGATTACGGCACAAAACCCTACCTGGTATTTATCTTATAAAATGAATTCACAAAGAAGTTCCTGGAAATAAAGAGATTTCTTTGCGATTTCTAGGAATTATTGTGAACGTTTTTCTTACACGCACATTTTTTCTTACGGATGTTACCGTCAGAGCTGTGATGATATTTAGATCTTGTGTGATACGACGGAACTTAGCACTTATCTACAGAACCCATTTCATTCTATATGTTATGTTTAGCTTATTTTTATTCCAAATGCCGCTAAAGGTATAATATTTTTTGGTCTTTAATCTTGAGTTTCATTAGGTTGACTTGATGGGACAACATCATATTGAAATGAAAGTAAAAACTTATTATATGAAATATAATAACATAAACTTATCCTTATTCTCTTGTCATGTTAATTTATTTTTGAATAGAAGATTTGTGTTATATACCACATTGGGTAAAGCAAATCCGAGCCCAGAGTGTATCAAAAAGACCGAATAAAATCTCGAGGTCCAAGATTATCGATATCTTCACAAAGTTATAGTACATTTTCACATAGATAGCAATACATATTGAAGAAAGTTTTCTTGCTACTAACACGTTACCAGTAGGTACCTACTGTTTATCAGTAAAACGAGTGATGTACCATTAGCAGCACTTTATCGATAAACTTGAACATACAACACTTTTATGAGCGGTTTGTATCGCCGATACCTCTAAACTTTAGGTACTTAAACTTTGTATTTTATGAGTATATGAGCGTATTTTATTTATATAGATAATTAAGTTTAGTTTTGTAGTACATCAGCACCTCGTTTCTGAAACACAGGTGTACCTAACTTACATGATCATACACGTGGCCTGTCTTCAAAGTTTACTCACATTCTCTATTTAATTTTATGAAAAAAGCGGCTCTGTATCAAAATATTTGCGACACGTACAAAACTATGCAGATTAAAAATAACTCTGCTAGAAGTTCTACCAAAACAGGAATCAAAACAACGATATTTGGAGAATGGAAATATTATGATGAATTTAGCTACCTAGGCCATTGTACTGTAGTAACCTCTCTGTCTGACCCTTTTCCAATAGCAGTCGTGAAGCTACAAACATCCATTAAGCAAATGAAGACATTCTTGTAGAAATTGTTGATATTTCGCAAGTATTGATCACAACAGGCTTCAACAATGGCCGCTGATTGGTGGCCGTCCACCCTGAATACATAATCACTGGATATTATTGTTTCATAAACTTGTACATATTTCATTCCCAGCTATTATTCCTGTTAAATTTTCGCTCTGGTTGTGAGTTGTTCACTTTATACTGAGTCTCGAAAGGTCATGATTAGCCTGGAGGTAAACAAAATCTGTGACCTGAGTATGCTTGAGCAAACGTTTAGTTAAAGTTCAAATTGTTTGTATCCGTTTACGGTGTATAAAACTTATGTTCTTGTATTAGGTACGAAGTAGGATATACATACGGCCAAATAATGATAATTACGTATATAGTGTTCGTTTTATATCTGGCAATTTTCTCACACATACAGTGCACAATTTGATTTAAAAAAATGTATACCTAACGATTTTTTAAACTAATAATGTTTTTTTGTTTTCAGATATCCGAATCTTGCAGTAAGTGCGGACGTGATACGTAGTGCAGTGCGCGAGTGTGAGTGAGTGTGGGTCTGTTGCGCAGTCAGCGCGCGCGCAGGGGCGTGGCATGAGCAGGGGCGGCGCGCGGGGCCCGCCCCGCTAGCGACATGCGCGCACGCGACGCCGCGCACCTCGCCCTTCTGCTGCTGGCGCATCTACTACCGCCAGGTACGATATATCTCTGTTTTTATAGGCGATGTATATCTCTGTAAATAAGGTCTCTACTGTATAAATGTGTGCGCATGATTTTTCCCAAAGGATGCAGGTGGTATCGCAGGATATAGCCAGTACTACTTAATCGTAAATAACTTCAAAGATGTCTCGTTTCAACAACATTATTTTTCCACGAAACCAGCCCAAGGGATTGCTATTGTTTGTCCGTCATCTTTGGCTTTTTATTGATTGATTTTCCTGTCTTCCTGACAATACGGATCTCTTTCCTTATGTGCTCACGTCAGGTTTCCCTTTGTCGTCACACACAAAGTAACCGGCGGAGGAATTTGTGTTGTTGATAAAATCACAAGAAACTAGCGTTATGTAGCGGCATTTCATTATCATATAAGATATTCTAGGCGGTGTTACGTAGACGGAGAATTATTCATAGTGATATATTGCGGGCGACAGTTCGCGCTGGAAGTGTCCTTCGCGTCATCACATAATACATGAACAGCCACAAAAATAAACGGACAAAAATATTATTCAGCCTTTTTCATATTCATCGGTTTTATTTGTCGTAACGACAAAACACTCTAGCGATAAGGGTTTCATGTTCAAATTTTGCCGAGCACGGCTCTAAAATGGCCAATAAAACGCGGAATTGATGCTCAACCGGCCAAAAATTGTTTTATCTCCAAAGTTTCCTCACCGCGCCGATAGAAAGGGCGATCCTTGTTGAAATTGAAAAGCGTTCGCTAGTGGGGCGCGGAGGGCTCGCTCTATGAATAAACTCGATAAAATTTACCTAATCGTAAAAAGTTGGGGACCTTCAGATACGGGCCCGAGACCCAGCGCCATAGCACCAGGGCCCCAGGGCCCCGGGGCTAGCCGCCTAACTGCGGGATACTAGCGAAGTGGGGACAATAAAATTCAGCTGATTACATCGGAAAATTCGTTATACTTTAACTTTGGGAATATAATTTTAGTATAAAATCGTAAACGTGGAACGTGTGACGAAGCGGCTATAAGGCGTGAGGCGGCGGGAGTGGTGACGTCACAGCGCCGGCCGCGTCACTGCGCCGCGCGGCATACCGGCGATGTTCATCAATTCTATGTAGAATTCTAATAAATAAGTTATGGGGAAGTTGGCCGACTAAAGCTCTCGCCAGTTTGAAAGTTATGAGGGTTTTAATGATGCAGAATCCCATCAAACGTCACAACATCAAACTGCGCCACTTGTTTATTAATGGGAAAAGTTTCCGTCAGCCAAATACAACAAGACATGGACGTTTATGTGAGTCTGTGTGACCCTTCGAGGAGGTCCGGCCAATGAGATTCGACGCTTTGATGTCCCTCGATTCTATTTCCACATGACCGTTTTAAAACTATCTATTTTATTTACAAACTTTATTGCTCCTATCGATTCACAAAACCAAAATAATTCCATTGAATTAATGTAGTGGAACTAAACAAAATAGTTATTGATCATTTACCCACATCACTATGAACGTAGCTTCAGTTATTGATGAACCCACACGACGATAACTTAGTAAGAAGTCACAAAGATAGGAAACTTCTAAAGCAAGCGGAAAATTGCAAATTGTGTCAATGCACTTACGCAGCTTGTAAAACAATAAAGAACTCAGCCTATAAGGAAAAGGCGTAAATAACTTCTCAAGTTGTTAAAACTAACATCAATCATGTTTGCCTTCATCCCCAAAATGGGTGTATATCATCTCTATGTTCTCCGATAGAAAAGGCAAGAAAAAGGAATAAAAAAAAGAAAAAGGAAAAGGAGCCGATAAATACAGAACTGCAATATAGATTACTTTCAGATAATTCTTGTATTATTAACCATAGGGTAGTTATTGGACCGATTTATGTGTGCTATGGTAACTGCCCAAAACGAACTGTACTTAACTGGAGCTGATTTCTAGCCCTGTTTGTAATAACCATACACCAAGTTAATGCCTCGGATTGTAAATCCTTACAAGTGCAGTACGCGTGCACTTTACTACGTGTAATTCGTTTAAAACCATTCTTCTAAATAAAATACATATCAGAAAATCGGGTTCCAGTGGTATCCATGCTTGAAAAAAATTATTATAAAATTTTACTTAATTTTACCACACTAGTGTGGTTATCATTTGGTATATTATTCTTACCGCGTGAACCTTCTTTACTTACTTGCTCCATGCCTTAAGTATAACAATAATAAAAACAAGAGAGCGAACAATGATCAGGATTTACGATAAGCATTGTTATAGTGTTTGTGATGCGACCTCTGCGCGTAAATAACTCTGTGGTTATTCTGCGGCTTATAGTAAATGCAAGATGAATTGTTCTGTTAGAAGAAAGTTTATTTGTGAAATGGATGGTGGAGATTTCGTTGTTTTGAGAATTATTATCTTCGTAGAGACACTTACAGAAAGTTGTGTTAAATTGTATCTCTGAAAATAAGACGCTTATATCTCTTTCATTTTCATATTTTGGAAAAATCACAGCCAGACACTTAATGCAAGGTATGAATACAGTAGGTCCATATTAAAACCAAAGGTAGATTTAACAGTATCTACTTCCAATGTAAAAATGTTTATCAGAACTCACTTTATCTGTAGTATTAAGTATGCATAAGTTCTATCCTTGATCTTCCATCGTCACTTCAACATTAATTTATTTCTAAAGCTTCCTTTACATTAAACATGATCCGTTTTCTGAAGTAATAACACTCACCTCTGCTCGCGAACACCGGACTAGCTATTTAATTAAGTGTCGTAGCGACTCAGGTATAATAAGCCGAGCAAAAAGTACGCCATTCAAAGCCAGTGACCTAACGCTACAAATTAATAACCATTCATTTGTTTAGTTCTCTCACAGTTTAATCAAAATTCAGAAATACTTTCACTGTTAAACAAATGAAGACTCAAGAGGTGTGTAGGTATGTACATATATTATGTATTTGCATAAAAATCTTCAACTTAACCAAATCTTGCGAACACATTAAACACTGACCGCCAACAACCCTCTTCACAAAGAAAACCTCGTTGAAGCCTCACATTGACCCCCAATTATTTGCACTAGGGTACACAACAGACCCCGCACCCTCAACAAAATACCTGTCCGCCATTGTACACCAGTTTGTCATTATTTGACATAAAAAGGATCGAAGAAACTTGGGAGTCCTTGAGGGTAATAGTCGGGCACAAATCACACACGGACGATTTTCCGGCGGCCGGGGGGTTACAGCGATCCCATACTGTGTAGCCTGCAGATCAGCCCAGGATTGACTAGGGTTACATAGGTACATGATGGACAAGATTTTTGTTATATCGCACGAGAATGTCTAGTAAATTGTTATTGAGGTAGGTTTGATGGTTCTGCTGAACGATTGAGCCGAATTCTGATTTTGTGAAGCTTTTTACTTCTTCGATTCAAATTGAGCGTGGGTTGGGATTGAATCTGTCGATTTGTGACGATGTTTTGGTTGCGCGGGACAATTCAACGATAATGAAGTATTTCAAAAGGTACTTGATTATATCCTTATATTTATTTTTAGCATAATTGTTTGATTTTACTTGCAGTATCCTCCTTTCCATCATCCACCATTTAAAACATTTAGATTTTGACTAGTGTTCTGAGAAGTTGGACATAAAACATTCTTTAAAAGGCCGTATTGGAACAACAATTAAATCGTAGATCAATGTCAAGAAATATGACAAACTTTGCATGAGCCTTCTAAATCTTTTACCTTATAGGAAAAAATACCTTCGAACGATAGTGATATCCCTAACCGGGCCTATGTTACAATGGGTCCCGGGTGTAGCCCTGGGGACACAATACAAGCTCGTCGCCGGGCTCCGGCAACCATTCACTCAGTTGTGTTGACTGATTGTGGAGCTTGCGACAACGTCTGACGTCACCTATTACTTCTGTCAATATTCCCCATTTTTGGCCACAATATCCGATTTAAGAGGAAAATCTTGCATTGTTACTTAGTTCCTTTCCTATGATTTCCTTTTGTTTAAGCGAGAGGGCTGTCTTTCCAATATGTCTCCCTGAAAGTTTGTTTTTGAATCAGGAAAATTCCATTAAACATTTTCACCGAATCCTAATTATACGCCTCGTGTTTTTAGTTAACTTTTCTTTGTTTTTATAAAAGCTCAGAACTGACATACACGAGTATGTAAATGACTGCTCCGTTTCATGTTCAACTGAAAATATGTTCACTGTTGGAAAAACGATTAATATCGTATTAGGGCGAACAAAAACATTGTTACCTCCACAAAAATGTATCAGTGTCGCTGATGCTAGGCAAACAGCGGGGTCGATGACACCGTGACGTTTAACTATTAGTTAAAGTTCCACCAGTCACGGTTACCGGCACTATTAATTTAGTTAACCGGAGCTAGGTGACGCGACACTTCGGAACACTAATCAATCTGCGTGATAAAAGGAATATGATTTCGTCAAATGTGTCGGGCGACAAACGCTGATTAAGATTTTGAACGTTGTGCTATCGTGCCGCGCTGATGAATTTGTAAACTAAAATCACTTTATTATTCATTCATGGCTTTTTGATAGGGCTGTAAGTAACCACAACCTATGTTTTTATTGATTGTGTTTAAATAAATTGTAAAAACTTCATTGATTGCTTAAGTATAAAAGTGATTTTATAAAATGTAAACCTCTTACTTTATTGCGAAGAATAATCATAGCTAACAGAATTATATTTCTAAACCTATTGCATCCAAGTGCTGACTATAAGGCGCAATTTGCTATCAAATCGATATCCCGAACTATTCGCCTCGACAGGTTCAGCGAGGGTCCTCTCCTCTGCCTCAGACCTTCATACAACTTTAATGAACCATGAATGTGGAAACTAACGAACCTTTTCACCCTTTTCTTACATACTCAAGGAGCTCTATAAATGTTTGCGCACTATTTTCCAGTTTAGAGGCACTTTAAGTCGATCTTGATAACACGATACGTGTAGAAAACCAAACGATTCACACGTACAACGCGTAAATTATAATTATAATCGTGCGATTATCTTTATCACGAGACAGCTTGACACCCACGTCTCCCACCGGCCGTAAGTCGTAAACGAGAGAATGAATTACCGATTTAATTAGCAAGTTAATTGCACAGCTCGCTAATGTTGCCAACTTCAAATTGAAATAACTTTGCCAGAGGAAAAAACACCGAAAAACTTTCTACTTCGTGTTAGTCGCTTCTTTACTGGTTGTTTGAATATCTGGCTTTCTTTAAGCCGGTGACCGTGGGAGGGGCGGGGGTGTTAATTAAAGATATTTTTCGTTCGCCGTCGGAGTCTGTGAGCCAACGGGCTGTACACACAAGATTGGTGGCCTGGACCTGTGTAGATGTAAACAAAATTACCTGAATTAAATTGTTTGTTGAGATCCTTCAGGCGGGCGAGTATTTGTCGAGTCATCAGGGGATTGTTAGGGATATTAAGAGGTCTACAAGAGAGTTATTTTACGAGCCTTATCAATGATTCACGCAGGTGCTACTAATAAAATATTGACAAAGCTAATTCCAGATTCTCTAATACATAACAGAGCACCAAATTTTATTGCGATCCTCTCGTTTTACAACCTGTAGCGGTAATTAAACACTGGACCTTGAACACTGCCGTAAAGGCATGTCCATGGTTTATTTATAATGTTGGCAGCCCGTAAAACGGAATGCACAATCAGGTTAAGGCTGAATGGCAAACGGCTCGTTCAGCCGACTCTTATTTCCATCCCCGTGAGCAACAAACAACAAAAAAAAAACTCGTTAATTAACGCTCTATACCTCCCCCCACCAAGTTGAACCCTTTAAAAACTCGCGTAAACACGGGAAAGTAAAATAAACAGAAATATTAACATCTGGCAACGGGAATAAAACCTTCTTAATGAGTGGCGCCGAGGAGGGGGGGAGAGAAGCTGAGGGACGGGGGGTGGGAGGGTGTAGGTCGGAAACGTTCACGCGTTTATTGCATATAGCCGGATTGTGTTACGACTGTTGTAAATAACAACATTTTCTGTATGTAGGTAATACATTAAAGCGGTATTATCGCAAGAAGCCATTACGCTTAAAACAACATTTACTACGTAGCAATGCCTAAAATACTTTTACGGCTGAATGATTGTGAACAAAAAGGTGTCTGCATAAAGTGTACCTACGTGTCTTACGAGTTTTACAAACTCAGTTGGCACTCGCATAAAAACCTTCACGATCAAGTTTGATTTTTCATGCGCTGCATGTTCACAGTGAACTTCTTTAAATTTTCAAAGCAAATAAATTTAGTTTTCCAGCATTTTTGACGAGGTGACTAACCTTGGTTAAATCTCTTTCTGTAGTCACGTGCGGTTGTAAAACCTCAGGTTAGAACGTCACATATTCCAGTGAAGTGCGAGGGTTAAACCAAATGCTAAGATTAAGAGGGTTAGAAATGAGATGAGTTGGTTAGCCAGATCAGTTCAAGTTCAAACTTTATCTGCTTTGAAGGACAGAACGGTGATGTTTTATTAAGTTGAACTTAACTCAGTTATTGCTATAGAATTTGCTGCTTGAATCTCAAACAGAATTTTGCAAATGTTTTATGAATTATTATGAAATAAGAGAAAATTCTGGCACTTTATTTGGAATTCTATAACAGTAATTTTCTCTTAACAGCACTTAATGCTTGTGAAAGTCAATTAAAATGCATATAACACCATAATTAACAAGACGGCAACGTCCATTGTCATCCAAGGGCTTCCCAAAAGACCGTTTAAACTTAATTTTGTGAAAAATTACCGACATTTTTTGCAAAGATTTCAGAAACGTTGTTACCGCCTTAATGACGTAATAAATGCTGAAAATGCAACCGTGAAAAGTTATAACGACTTCATTTGTCTACCTCTTTGTATTTCCTCTTTCTATCACATTCTTGCTTCTTGATTTTCAGTTCTTGTTTATTATAGTGATATAATTATAAGAATAAAGTTTCCCTAAATTCAATATTACTTCTAGCTCGAAAGCTATGTGGTTTAACAATAACACACGTCACGTTGTCCGCACGAAACACGACTCTACGTCCAATTAAAAAAGCGGCTGCGGTTTTCTATCAAAAAACCCTTATAAATAACTAAAAAAGCCCACAGGCCATCCGGGCCGCGGCCGCCGTTTATCCAGCGAGCCAAACCCAATCAAATTCGGTTTAGCGGTTATAATACTGCAGCGGGATCTAGCGGCTAACGGCACTTTTTCCACGGATTTGCAACTTTTTGTTCAGTTCCGAAGTTTTGCGGGAATTCAATGGACAGACAGTTGGGATTTTTGTTTCGAAGTATTTCGTGCCCCGATGGATTTACTTTATAACATTTTTTTGTTAATAAACTGTCAGTGTTTAAGACTTATTCTTTTCTCTTCTCCTTTTTCTGAAAAGATTTAACATTTTTATTTATTCCGATTTTGATACTTAAATAAGGAACTGGTATTTCGTATTATAGTTATTTACAAGGACTTATTTATTGGAAACCAGCTTTAACTCACTTCTTTACAATGAAAAGCTTACTTCTAATTAACGCCACGATAACAACATAGTAACCAAAACAAACCAACAGTCAAATTATAGACCTCTTAAATATCACTATCCAAAGAAAACACGAAGTAAATCAAGGTCAGTCACCGTCACCCTGTCAATTAGTAAGCAGGTGAACCCGGGGCGCGATGTTTACTTGTTCTAACGACCTCGCGATATGTATGCTAGAGTTGTTGGTCAAAATGTTTGTTTGTTACGAATGTCATACTGATTTTAAGGCGTGGCGAAATGTAGATGCTAATAACTAAGTTAATGAAAGACTGAATATTAGTGAAAAGATGGTATACCTATGATAATATGACACAATTACATGGTTTACATAAAATTATCTGAAGAGGGTTTAAAGTACAAATTATTCAAAAACTAAACCTATTAATCACAAATTAAGGTTTGATTGGAATAGTTTTCACAACTCTGAGTAAGTTTAAGTACTATTCAATATCCAAGTAGCTAGTATTAGAACATCGGTCAAAGCCTGTTGGGTCAAAAAGGCTTTGAAATTTTAAAGAAAACAGTAAGTACCAAGCTTAGAACTCCAGAGTAATTCTGGGAAAGGTACCACACAAAATATGTGCTGTAAGTACAGTCTTTGAACACAGTTTTCTTACATTTTCTTCAAGTAATGTTTCTTAAATACAGTTTTATGATACAAACTTTTGGTAATCAGAGCATATGTTACCAAACATCATTTATCAGTCTCAAACAAATAAATATTGTTTTCGATAACAGCTTAAATAACTCGCGTAAAACATTTTCCAGCTCACTTTGTACAAATCGAGAGCTTAAACTTACATTCATCTTTATGTTTCAAACAATCACTTGGACAAAGGGCTGGCCTTTTAATAGAATCTTGAAAAAAACAATGACTCTCGATAGGCGGATTCATAAATCTTTCAAAATAAATAGAATGGACGTTCTGAAATCGGTTGAGCTGTTTCGATCGTAGGTTTTTGAACGAACTTTAATATGTATTGTATTGTCACGTTGTTATGTTACACATACAATGTCACGTCCTAATAAATCTATTAGGACGTGCTTGATAAATTAGTTTCAAGTATTCTTGAATAGGTAATTAAGGAAAGTACTGTATATTTGTAATAATTAAAGTTAATTTATACTAAGTAGACGCCACTGTCCACTGTTTTGTTTAACTAGCACTAGCACCGCTTTCCAGACTTTGTGGTAACGACTTGACAAAATAAATTGTAGTTTTCTCTTAATTAGAAACAGACGACTTGTTGTACTGTGTGGTTTGTAATTGAAATCAAAAGTTATAAAACATTTAGAAAAATATACCCTTCTAAACCTAAAAAAATAAACTCCGCCCGACTACACGGCGCGAACAATGTAATCGTTTCCAATATTTAAACTACTCCAGTCTAGTTGGCATGAAATAAATTAATAAAAAAGAATATTAAACTTCTTTGTTCTAGTGAAATTGCTAAAAGAGTTCATAACTAGATTTCAAAGCTTTCCAAATAAAAGATGGCGAGATCGGAATCAGAACTGGTCGGTTTGTTTTGTTCAATTTTTCGTTTGGAGTCGTCCATAAATCTGGGTAAATAAATAGGTGCAGTGAGATGGTTGGTCTGTCGGTCTGTCTCGCAACTTCGCTAACAAATACTTGTGTGAGTTATTGCGCGTCTGCGGGTTTAAGCGACGCGCTGCGACTCTCAACGCGATCTGTCTGCGATTGTTCATAGATTGTGTTTTATCGCCTTTCAATGTGGGAATACGTTTCAGCTTAACGACACTTAATGCCTGGGGTTTTTTTGTGTAAAACAGTGTTTGGTCTTGATATACCGATGTTGCATAGGCTTACAGACTGTAAAGTATTTATCAGCTTGAAATCAGTTCTTTATTATTTAATGGGAAAATGTGTTTCATATAAACGCTCGAAAAATCGTTCGAAGTATTTTAGTCGTCAAAAAGTGCTATCGTATCACTACTTGAAGACAGCAGAAGACTGCATATAACCACATGCTCTAACATTCAAATGTGCAGCAAAAATTCAAATGACAGAATACTGAACATTTTCCCACAAATATAAGTAGTTAAAGTTATTCAATTTCACGTCGGTTAGTTGAAAAGACACGTGTGTTGTAGTGACGTGCTTCCAAGTCGGTAAGTCGTCGCAACTCGTGTATAAGAAGCTTTATAACTTCATGTGCAATAACGTATGTTTCGTTAGACTTAGCCACGGAGTAACGAAACATGAGCGGAGATGCCATAATGCTGGTAGCTCAGACGCCTTCTTACAGGTCAAATACGTACGGTAGGCATGACCAAAACGATCAGTTACGAATGAACTAACAAGACGTACGTTGTCCCGCGCTCATTCGCATTTTGGCACGCCTCTTTCTCAGGAGATTTTCCGTTGTGGCACCTCCGCTTGTTATTTTGTTCTCCACGGACTTAGCTCACTCAACAGATTAGTCAGGCTTACCAACTCTGCTATTGTTGGTCTAGATTTAGGCTTTAAGTTCTAAATGCGAGTCTTTGACGATTGTTGCTCGATTATGTTCGGCTGTTTAGCTCAAAGCCAGACGCCTTTGACTAAATATTTGAGGATTAATTTAGCCGAGTTGTACACTTCATTTGTTAGATAAATAGGTACATTTTTCATACATGGTGGGTGCACAACAACAATAGCAGCTTTTTCAGATACATACGAAGCCTTTTCAAAAATCGCAAAGCTCTCTATAAGTCGGGTTTCGTTCCGCAGCGAAAATAAAATCATGTTTTGTTCACATACGGTGTGCAATGCCAAAGTAATATAGGTACACCTACATATTTCGAAATCCTATTATTGGTAGTGATGATATTACTTTTCTGGCTCACTTACCTAGACATACATTATGATAATGTTTCTTATAATACCCAGAGATTATCTAGAAAATGTTGAAAAATATTTCGCAATAGTTCGGATTCTCTAATACCGCTTAGATAAGTATCTTTTCTCCGATACGAGTAACTTTGTAGTGTATTTGAAAGAAGTTGGTAAAGTTTCTGTATACATACTCTGTGCGGTTGGTTCCCTCGGCCCCGCAGTTCACAGTGGTGCAATTTGCGACTGTCGGACAAGTTTGCTTTATTTGTATAGCGGTGACGTCACAGGCTAGATTTTCTGATGGCTTGGTTTGATGAAATGCCTTTGATGCTGGTGCAGATGAGATATTCGTGTCTAGTTTATTTGTGTAGCTTGAAGGTGGGCTGTAAATTGAAGGTTAGTGATGTTTTAAAAAGTCAGTGCAAATTAAGTGGACATTTACAATTCTTTTGAATCTAGTATGTTGTTATAAGTTGTACATACGAAAAATATTCTAGTAGAGCTTATGTTCCATTTCCACGGTAATCAAACGGTAACCTGACGGTAATCAGTATTTTTATCCACACAAAAATATTTATCTCTATTTAAATCCCACACTGACTTTTGTCACCTAGCCGTAATTATCATTACTAATTTACAAGATCCCGAGAACATCCCTCTTAGCGACACAAGGAGCGTATTACTGATTCCAGGAACAAATGCTCAATAAACACACCCATTTCTAAGAGAACGTAATACCAATCACAATGTCAACATAATGAGAGAGCTTCTTATTGCGGAGAAAATTAGTCAGAAATGACAAAATATTTTCCATAATATTATGTAAAAACAGGCATGAAAAACTCGATATCAGTATGACATTATTTGATATCAATGCATGTTCAAAAGAATGCATTCAGACAGTTCGGAGTCGAGAGGCGTTACGTAACATTATATGTACCTACTCTGTAAATATACAAATGCAAATGTATACTCCAAATGATCCAACATTTTGCATTTTAATGAGTAAACGAAAAGTTATTCCAAGGCAACTTCCATAATAACAATAAAACTGTTCGGAAGGAAAAGCAAAAACAAGCTGCGTCATTGTCGAATCGATCCCAATCTTAATTTGCAAATGGACACTTAATTCCTTACTACTTTGTACAGTATAACAGTTTCTTAATTAATCAGTATTTTACTCGGTACAATCTGGTCGGAATGAACCCTAAAGAAACTTAGGGTTGTCTAGATCATTACGTAAAGGGTTCGTCGATAAGCTTACGTTTGTATTGAAATATCCAGCGGAATCTCGTGGCCCGATCATTAGGCGCCCCCGGGGGACTGCAGGGTAGCGGGAGGGAGGGTACACGAATTAATTCTATCGTTTTCCAACTAGACAAGTTCGGTGTCGTGGCGGGCCCGGTTGACAGGTATTTTGCTCTGATTAGGGTCCCCTTTTAATATTTATGGTTATTTGTTATTGCTGATTCGATTTGTTTGATGAGGTCTCCGGGAGGTCAGAAAGGTCGTATTAATTTGTACAAGTGTTATGTTAAGTAAAGTGGCTCTCGTACTTATTTCAAAACAGCGACCTTCAAGTTTTTATGTGGGTCGCAGGCTAATGGATTTGCTCAGGATAGAAGCATCGGCTTTTTACGAACTAATTTAATCTGCTTGTGAAAAGTGGAACTGTATATTTATTCTAGGAAGCCGTTTTGAGAGTAATAAAATTACATTTTCAATTAAAGTAACGTTCAAGTTTTATGAAATTAATAAAGTAAACAACAGGTAATTAATAGGGAAAAGTTGGAGTTTTCCTCGAAGTTCAGCGTGAAGTGAAGAACTGTAGTAGTTGCTTGCAGGAAGCACTTCATGTTTGTAAGCTGTACTACAAAAATAGACACTGCAAACTCAACTATTGAATACACTATTTACTGTATCACCTCTTAACCATCATATTTAACCACGTTGTCGCTTTACAAGTGATTCATCACTCGTAGTTGTAAGTAGTCCCACAAGTTCTCACGAACTCCCATTCAAATCGCCAAGAATTATCGAGTGGCTATAATAATTCGCCAGTTAATATGGTGGCGGTGATTTATGGTAAGTGCCCATGTTCGCCAGGAAATTGAATGGGGTTCATTATGGCAGCTCAAATAATACGACGCACTGTGCACTGGGACGAAATTGACGTATGGTTACTATTTTGGAGTATAATTTATTCATGGGAAATAAGAATATATGTAAGAATTTTCTACAAAGCAAATTCTGTATATAATAACAGTAAAGGTAGTGTTTTAAGTGTCTTAAGTGTAAATTGCTTTTGATACTGGGAAAAAGTAGGAGCATAAAATGTCTGGGATACCTGCTGAGTGAGTGTGCACGGGGTTCAATTTCCGAAACAGACATAATGGTAAAGAGGGTTTTCATGCGTCAGTTGGGTCCAACCATTGGACTTCAACATAATTATCGGTATTTAGGTATATTTTCTGAAAACCCATGCTAGCAAGTTTCAAAGCATTTTGTATAACTGAGCTTTAAAAAACTTTATTTTTGATAGCAGACAAATTCTGTAGATTCATATACATACTCTTGAGTTTTCTAAAAAGCCGATTGAAATCGTATTCAAATAAAATAAACTCCAGCTCGCGTTAATGAGGTGCATCTCTATACACATTGAAATTCTTTCATCAGATAATATACGGCAGCTAGGCTTCGGAGTTCCTCCCTCTCGTCATTATCACTTAGATAAGATTTTGTATAATTTTTATTTAACGTGAAATGTTTTATTTAGTAAGTAATTGAATAAATAATACCTATATGAAATGTGTGCAGAAATGTGTTGCAATTACAATTAGAAGCTTTATTGGAATTGGAATTAATATTATCAAATATTAAATTTATTGAAGACAAGTACTTTAGTGTAATTAAAAGTCACGTATATTTCAAGACCTCATAGACAGAGCTCGATAGCCTCTTCTATTTCACCAGTAATGTTTCAATCGTACGTCAGTACAATGCCAGCCTGAGCCAATTCCGGGAAAACTACAAATTGGCAAACCTATAGACTCTTCAACCAACCCTAGTATGAATCAATGTATCTAAGTTAGTAAGTTGCTATAGTCAGTCAATGCTTAATTACCGTCTAAAATCTATGTATTGTGATCCATGATGAAACGAGGCGCATTACCTGACATGCAGCTCAGCATACATGGTGCACGGAGAGCCGTCACAAGTGGATTACACTAAGCACTATCTATGACGTATCAATCTCAATCGAAGCCGGGTGATTAGTGGCCGGGTGATTCCGGTGATTAGGCAGGGAGGGGGGAGGGGGGCAGTGTTGCTATAAGCCGGGAGTGTTTTGCTAGTTTACGTCGAGTTGGTTTGATAATGAATTCCGTGGAAATTGGAAATGGGAGCGGGCGGTGTATAAGCGTTTGCTGATTTAAGCCAAATTGAGTCCACTTTGACGGCGTTTTTAATTAGTAAGCAAATAGATAGTTGTTTATGTTATTGAAGACCGTTTTAGGTTAATATTACCATTACTTATTGGTCACACGAGCCGAAAATTATTATATATCAAATAGGGCACAATTTTATTTTTAAAACGTTAAAAATAGACCGCTTTTCTATTTTCCCACAGTTCTAATAGTTTCTACTATATTTCACCCTCTAGTCTAGTCAATCAATTTGAGATTAGCCCTTTGACCAATACCTTGCCCTTAGACAAAGTTCAAACCTATCGTCCGGGTTCCCGGCTGAGCATTTCCAGGCGTTGCCATGGCAACACTAAGAGGAGCCGTTAATTACCCCTGGTTATAGCCAGCCAAGGGTTTGATTAGCGGCGGGTCATATTGATATATTGAATCGCAATTAGGCGCTAATAGTGGCCTGACTGAGCCTTTGATTACCCTCGTATTGTAGCTAATTACGTGACGTGTTCGTTCGACATGCCTCGTCGATGATACTGACAGTTCTACTGGTATATGTTAAACGTAGGCCTCTTTACAGCTGGGAAAGCATCTCTGTTTTAAGTACAAAGAACCGAGCATTGTACCTGTCTGTAATAGGTCCATATGGCACCATATAAGTGCTACCAACACTTGCTTTCTTGATAAGTATTGTCATAATCTGAAAATACCTAAGTAAGAAACTATTTCGCAGCTCAATCGGTACCGAACATAAACTGTCCTCTTTGTGAAACGACCATTATTTATCACTTTGTTAGTCTTTGTTTATGCTATAAGTTCACAGCCATATTTATAAAGGTTAGAGCTGCCGAAACGCCATACAAAAGTAATGTGTTAGGCTTACAAGTGCTCTGTGGCCGACCTTGATGGATTTGTGAAGCTCAACGGCTAAACGCGGCCACGGAGGACCATTAGTACAAATTCAGTAATTTATGAGACTGCTTTACTAAAACATCATAATACTACGGGCGACGGGAAGGTCATTTGTTTGTCTGTGCTAAATTGCTTTGTGTAAGTGTAGCGACGTGAGGCTTTTTCTGTGTTGGTTCTGGGTATTCTATTTTATTACATTTCTATTAATTTTAGTTTGTGGTTCGGATGGATAGAGAATGCTAAGTTTGTGTGTGGGTGAGATATGTTTGTTGCTATTTCTACCACTTATTTTAATACAGGCATGTATTATATCAATCAGAATATTGTACATAGAATACACAAACTTATTTACTTTGTAAGTACTAAGTGTAATATAGAAACAAAAACTAGTTCAAATAAGTGGGAACATTTTTCAGCAAAGTTTCCCATACGGAACACCCTGAAGACATTAACTTAGTAATGATTACGAGCTTTTGATGTCTTCATGGCACGAAACCAGCTTATAAGTGCATTAACAAACATTTTGTGTAAATATTCACTAAGTAGCCATTTGTAGCCGAGTGATAAAGTCATCATGTCATTAGTCTTTGTTTCACGCTATAAGGCCGAGTCCAGACGAGTGTGTAATGTTGTGTTACACGAATTCTGTGTGTGAATGAACTACGAGCATTGCATGTAACACTCGCGCTAGCGTTCCCTGTTGATGCTCAATTGTATGTAAACTTGCATAACGCGTTAAATGCGTCTGAACCCGGCTTAAGTTTAAAAAAATGGGAAATAGTTATGTTCATATTAATATCTATTTCTTCAGCTTGAGTTTCCTACTTACATGTTTTTCCACTAAGTTATTTACTAGGTTATTTATTCACATAGCTTTCAATTTTCGAGGTCGTGAAGGCAAGAAGATACTAATATTAATAGTTTTGAAGTAGTAAAGTTACCCAAGATGAACAAGGCGTGGTAAACCTAAACTCAAGTCTGACTGTAATTTAGACAAGTACGCTTAAAGTTGAGGGCTCTTAATAAAGGGCCTCTTACTTATCACAACTTAAAATTAAACTAGGTATTGATATGTGGGTAATTAGAACATCTTAAAACAATTGTGGACTTAAAAAACTTTTAACGAGAGTGTTATTTCGCTTGAAGAAATTCTTTATATTTGTTCGCCTTCTTCTTATTCTATTATTTAAAGGGTTATTAAATTGATTTCGTTTTCATGTAAAATCGTTGGACCGGCATAATAGAGCTCGGAATAAAATTACATTTCAATTCGTAACTTTTTAATGTTTTCTATTAAGAGTCCGTTTATTACTCAATTTTGGAATGAAATAATCATTTTGATTGAATTTTGAATTTTGTTCGATTGAGTTGAGTCAATTATTTGGTTAGTTAGAAGAATACCGAAGTAATTATTTTATATCTCGGAGTATTTTATTTTCAGGTAACTTTAATAAAAGTTGTCTGGTCTTGTGGAAATTCTTTTAAACTTTTTCAATTTTAAGCTTTCTTTGAACCCGTACGTATATATTTTCCGTGATAATTAGTTTGTTTGCTCTATTTTAGGCTCTAATTTGAAGCTTAGTTATACTAACCTTTTATTAACATAGAATAAGAAGCTAAATCAAGTTATCTAATATCAATTCCTTTGGACACGTAAAAAAATATTTCACTTACAAAAAGAGAACACACTTATGTTTAGTAAGTAACAATATCCTACAAACACAGAACACACTCCACTGGAAGTGAACACCCTGTACTCTAAGCAGCACAGGAGGACGCAGCTGCACGTGCAATTATTACGCACATGTCGTAAACCCTTACTGCCGGCTGTTAGTTTATTGCAAATTACATCGCCTTGTTTGTATGGCGCTTCTGTTCGCTAATGTTCGCTGAAGAGGTAGTGGAATGCGAAGTTTGAAAAACATCGAAAAATGGTTTGACAATATAATTAATTTAGCTCTATTTAAAGTAAGTTTGAGAACTACTCTTACCTAGGGGTATTGGGTTGCCCGGTAACTGGATAGGAGGTCATGTCGAGGTCAGATAGGCAGTCGCTCCGTGGAAACACTGGTACTCAGCTGCATATGGTTAGGCTGGAAGCTGACCTCAACATAGTTGGGAAAACGCTAGGCAGATGATGAGCTGTGTTCAAATAAAAAATACAATGAGGCCTGTTTTTATGTGTGATTATATCCAAATGAAATCATAAAAACTATGCATGATAGTAACAGTAGAAAATAAATAAAAATATAAAAGAATATAGCGAAATTGCGCGAAATATATCAAGCTTTATACCTAGCCTCGGCATTCTCGCCCCCGAGGCATACTAGCCACTCTCTGCGAATCCTAATTTATTTAGGCAGGTATGAAACATATACGAATATTATCTCTGAAGATAGATCCAGTACAGTATATTATATACTTCAATAGTATATTATATTATACTTATGTTACAACCGGTCTTCGTTACATAACACAAAGTTTAAAAGCACTTTCCTCGATAAACAATATTTTGGCAACATATCAATACTTGGTGAAAATCTTTTGGCACTTCTAAAGAATGGGTTTTAAAAACTCGTTTCTCTTATTCTGAAGGTTTTTGCTCAAGGAGCACTTTATAAAGCACTTGGCTTAATGTTCAGCTTAGTGACAAACAGAGGGCAAATAAGACTGAAATATTAAATAAAAATTTATGGTTATTTCAGTGTTACGTACAAAGTTTTAACGAACGAGACTTTGTGAACCCTTCAGCGAATCGGGTTCGTCGACCTTCGTGTAATTATTTGGTTTTTAGTCCCACCGGGACACGTGTCAGAATATTTTCAGTTGTAGAATATTTTCAATATTTTTTGTATGTTTATAATATTACGTTTGTGTTTTATTTGGTAGCTTGTGTTACATATTTACGCACACTTATAATGCAGATTTTCAATACTGTATAGATTTTCGGATCGGTTCAGTCATTTCAGAGATTAATTACCCACAATGTGCCAACTTTACCCATTTGTGTCATAAGTGTTTGAGAACCTCAACAAACACATTTTACCTAAACCAAAGTACTAACTGTAAACTTGAAATGACCTAAACCCAAACCCTGCCCCTTGGACCTAAATAAATGAAGACGTATTTGTTCATTCAGTAAATGAAGTCCTACAGAAGTACCTGGGTAGCCTCCTAGGTAGTATACTAGTACTCCTAGCAATGCTGGATTCCCTTCAGCCAGCATTTTATGAGGTTCTCTCATGAATTATAGATGTTATCTGGTTGTAACTGCGGATCAGGGCCATACTTTATAGGTGTATAGGTATTATATGGTCGCATGCTATGTGCTATGAATACTTACGTACCTACGTATGACAGCGGAATTTTATATGTGTATTTGATCAGGGGTATATTTATTTAGCTACCTTATTCCTGTTTTCTGAATTAAACAAATTAATTTTGTACTCTACAAAATTCAAAGATAACTTACAAATTACGCACACTATACTCACTACTTAACAACCAATGAGCCAGTAATAATATTCACCATTCATCTCTCCGTCAAGAATCTAAACAAACACATCCACTGTTATGCTTAAAATAACTTAAAGCTAATAGCTTAGCTCCTAACAGCTACTGCGTTTAAGTTATATTTAAATCCGGCTTCCTTTGCTTACTTGTAAGTTCAGTTGCACACAATGCACACACATTCCACGGCTACTATTCTGCTTACCCTATTTTTAGATCCCCACTGTATGATATAAACTTACCATGAATGAAGTGTTAGAACTATAATTGTTCCGTTGAGCGAGGAAGAAGCAAACATTTTCATACAGCACTGTCCCGCTCTCTCCTGAAACTGTTACAATAATTCATGTAGCTGCCCCTATTCTGAAATTACTGAAACGTACACAGACATTGTTTAGAATGTTTTCATATGAATCATATGCAGCTATTTTTATTTTTATTCGTCGTCATGAATGACAAATGCAGGAGTGCATTCATGCGTTGCTCATTCTTTACAGTGGGATGCGTGCTTTAAACATACCAGTTTTTATTTCTGATTAAGAAGTTGGGCCTTGAAATGAGATTAAAATATTTTCTTTATTTCTAAAAGACTTTCCTGATTGTGAAATTCAATAGAAAGGTTCTTAAGACGCTATTACAACAACAAAAAATCTTGAAATGACTTCCCAAAATTCCGTATCGAGATAGCAGCAAACACTACAAAACGTAACAGTTTCTCCAGGGAATGCGATCGGCAACACGACGAGCAACAAATACAAGAGAATCTTATTTAAGAGCAACATTAATTGCTGTTTGAAGTTATGCTTGTTGGACGTGGAAGTTTCCCGTAGGCCCCTTTGTCTTCGCACGGTGAATTAATTAGCCAACTATGCTTCGCAACTATGCCTGCCTAACGTACTTGCGAATTGTATTCAATTGTTTTTAGCTCGTGTACATTTTGGGCTCGCGAGGAATGTTGCCCAATGTTGCGGGTCTCTGGCTCCAGTTGTGTGCTAACAATATGCGTTTTCATATTATAGATGTCGGACTACAGATAGATTTTGATTATAGCTGAGGAAAGAGAGGAAGGACAGTATACAGGGTACTTTTAGAACAGTTATACTTATTACTTCTTATTGCTACAACGTTTTCCTTGCTTATACTGTAAATGTTTCGAGCATCTGCATTGCATTGTTTTTCTCTGAAATAATCCTCTACACTTTAATGTGATAGAAAACGAAAAGCGAACAAACACAACACATACACCCACACGATTTTCCTTTTATTTAATTCCAAGTTCAACAATAGAGTCCATTTAGTAAATCGAAATACAATATCGAATAACGTTCGATTAGGAACCGGACAGTTATTGTAAGTTGATAAACAGAAATAGTTAGACTGAAATACAGTCACGGCCGTGTTTCGGCCTGGCGGAGGCCGGGGCGGGATGCTTGGCGGTATTTCGGCCAACTTATTCCCGGACACACTTAGCTAAGTTCAGGGTCCGAATCGATACAAACGTGCTTATTTATTTATATTTATTACAGCTTCTGCTTGGCCCCTGTTGTTAGATATTAATAAGATGTTCATTTTTAATAAGTAACGTGTATGCTGCTAATTAGTGGCAGTGTTCTGTAGATTTTGGATGGTAAATAATTGGTAGAATAAATGATATTATCATGAAAATATTGACATGCGTGTTATGTGGTAATTACCACTACCATTTTCCTATTTAACGTTGTTAATAGGATAGTATACTTTTATATAAAGGTCACTTTTTTATTATAATACTTGTAAATGGGATGCTATTTTTAGAAAAAAAGAAATGGATAGACGAAAAAAATATTTATTAATGGATAGACATTTATTGGTTCGAGATTTTAGTTCACACATGAGTGTAAAACTTGCCTAAAAGCTAAGTTCTCTAATCAGACAGACTAGTACCCAAAGTTTCAAATAAGTTCGCATGTTAGACCTTCGAGAACTTTCCCTCACTATTTCCTATCGCAGAAATAACTTAGCTCAACTTAATCCTTTGAAAAACTTGTGTAAATGAAACTTATGTTTAGCGACTATACGGTCGAGCTGTTGATAGTTTATATTGATCCCGTCTGTTTGTACGACAAGCCGCCATTTTTCTGCTTAACCAATTGTTATTAGTTCAAGACGAAACATTCACTTTCATTTTATTTTCTGGTTGAAATTGCTCTATACGCGTTTTTCATTTATTTACTTTTATGCTACGTTTTAATTTATTTGTAAAAACCCATTTAAATTGAGGAAAATATAAAATATTCTCTTATTCGCATTTATTTTATTTAGATTTCCTTTGTTATTGTCATACAATTTTTCCTTTAATTTTTTTTCCTTAATTCTCGTAAAAGGTCACTTCTAATGATGACCACAGCTTATAAATAGTCTCACAGTAGTAAATAGGTATTTAATTAACCCAACATGCCGATTATCTCAGTCATGGTACTTCCCTATTCTTCTATATCCATGGCTTGTCTGGTTAGAGTCTATGGTAGCCTATTACCCAGTAATTGATGAGGCTAGTGTTTCCCCTCGTCAGGTGGTCGATATTACCACTGACTTGTACTAGCTGCTTCTATGAATTATATAATACAAGTAATGGAAATTAACTTGTGCAATTATGGCGAGTTTCCACGGGGTACGTAATGAATGCATGAATTAGGTAGGTATAGGGGAATTATGTTGTTTTACGTTCGTCTAAACTATTTTGGAATGGTTCATGGAAGTTCATGGAATCAAAAATTAATGTCAACAAACAAATAAATAAAACTGTTGAGCGAAATATTTTTTATTCGTTTCAAATATCTGTGCGAAAAAATCTGAGTTCATTGTCACGTTATGTAAACAGAAATTCTCGCGGCTAAATAAAAAAGGTTCTCGGAAATGAATACTAAACAAAACAGCAGTGATTTGTGTTGTCATCGTACTTAATACCCGTGAAACAAAACAAAGGTTGCGCACAAAAAACTTCGTGGAACAACGCCACGAGCCGCCATTGACAGCGCACACAAACAGACAAACAAACAAACACAATTCTGTAAACAACTTACTTTAAATTTTATGTTAAGTTCTGCTAATGAAGGGAGCCAGATAAAAGTTGTTAAATTGTTTCTGGGAGTTTTCCTAAATTGACTATTTTATGGTTATGTTGTATTAAATTTTGATGCTTGTGAATTGTGCCTCAGAAGATCATACAGGCTGAAATGGCCCATAAGCAACCCATAAACCTATAGAAATTAATTCAAATGAAGAGCATACTTCCAACTATTTCGCTAAGATTCATCAATAAAATCCATTCGCAAGCCATCAAACGATTACGAGCCGCATACCGTAGCCCGTGCCGCGCAATGATCAAATAACCCGAGTTAACCCTCGGCTGCATACAATCACAAGTTCCCAACACAAGATTACAGCGATCTCCGTTCTCGCGCACACCAACTATTCGGAGATTGCAGACTTCTCAAATTAAGGGGAACGGGAGGGGAGCATCATCTCCGCATAGCAGGATATTAAAGCGAAACTGTGGCCGCCAGCAAATTTATTATCCTATAACTAATATTTACCTGTGTGTGGAATGAAACGTTTATTGTTTTTGGTGCGAATTTTGGGTGAAGCAGAGATTTTTATGGCGTGCTGCAGTGCGCTGCATCATAATATGTTTTCCGCTCAGCGGTATGCGTCATTTTACAGTTTGATGGTTAATACTGCGGGGAAATTAGTGTCTCGTGAGTTCTGGAATTGTTGAGTATGATAGTTTTTTGGAAGGAAACTAAATATTTCATTATGGCAAATTGAAATACAAAAATGTATGTACTCTTGCTTGCTATTTAGTTTCTTTGTGACTACGAGCAAAAAAAATACAATCCAAACTAATATTATAAATGCAAAAGTAACTCTGTCTGTCTGTCTGTCTGTCTTTCTGTCTGTCTGTCTGTCTTTTCTTCACGCCTAAACTACTGAACCGATTTGTGTGAAATTTGGTACAAACATAGTTTGAAACTTGAGAAAGGACATAGGATAGTTTTTATTACAAAAAATAAATAAAAATAAAATTATTCCGGACATAAAGCGCCATCTATTGGTCAAATAAAAAATCTGCTGGTAGTCACTATTCCACGCGAACGAAGTTGCGGGCAAAAGCTAGTTATCATATAAAAATAATTTCTGGCTCTTAGTAAGTTCCTGAAGCGAGTTTTGCCTGAAGTGGCTTTTAATATGTACAGGCACCAGAAATGTAAACCATCATAATTATAGAGATTTAGCTCAAATAAGTTAAAAAAAAACTAAATTAGGCATAAAAACATAAGGGCATATACACACTAACCGCGTGTGGCCGCGACAGACGCACGACTCGACAATGATCGATGAGTCGCGCGTTCGTTTGTTTTGTGCGCGCGGCGTGATGTGCGCGGGTAATGATGCAAGCTAATTTACTTATCTGCCTAATTCTACTTAATTGACGCCGCTGAAACCCTTCAGCCGAGGCTGCTGCGATGACAGAAAAATATGATAGCTCGATGAGTTCATAATTTCATGTATGGATGATTTTTTATACACATGCCTGATTTTATAATCAGAGATATAAGAATTTGATTTTAAAAGCTTGCATTTAAATTCAAATGTTCTTACGTAAATTATTTTTAGAATCAACCGTCTTAGATATATACCTATTAGAGGTAGATATTTTAGAGAGAGAAAGTTTAATTCGAATTAATTGTTGACAAGATCTCATGCATAAACTGCGCAGCTTGTTAAACAGAACGTGGCTATTTTAGTTTAAACTCTTGTTTATGATTACTCCAGTAATAATAAAAGTACAAAACTAAACAGTCCACTCCCACTCGCTACTAAATACATTGGGATCCATCTTCCACCCTTATTACAGCACTCAACTAACTTTAAACACATTCACAGACACTGAACAGATAAACGCTTCACAAAAATATCCCGCGGCGTCGCCCGCGCCCACCCAAATATAAATCACGCCTAAAACAACACATATACAAGTTTTAAGTTACAAACTGAAAGTGGATGGAGTCGCTAACACGGAGCGACCGCCGCGCGCACGTACGTGCGGTCGGGCGACGCGCCGCGAATACATGTGCGCCAACTTATTGCATTTCAGTGTTTGTCGGTGAAACCTAGGTTTTTGGTGCGCCATACATATTCACCGAGTGTACGCTAATGTCAATACTGACTACTGCTGGAAATCTTATCGTGGATATCTTTTTATCGAGGAAAAGCTCCTTTGAAGATGTGCTGCTTCGAATATACGAGCTTATAGCATTTAGCTTCGAGCGAACATATCGCATGTTTAACAGTAGGTATCGGTTCGTGGAGATGCAAGATTTGCATAAATAAATAAGAATAAGAAATTAATATCTGTTTATTTATGCAGCATGGCAATCGGGTTAAAGATGTAGATGAAAGGTTAACTGTATATATTGAAATATTCCGAGCTCTTGTAAATTCAGGGCGTTTATAACACCTCATTCTATTGTTATTTAACATAAGTACCGTTACAATTAAGGAGATTGAATAAATAAGGAACAAACGGAAAGTTCCCATTGTTCAGCTGTAAGCTTGAACGTTTGGTTGCGGTCCCACGCGCCGATGTTTTCACTTCAGAGACAGATTATGGCGGGCCATGGTGTCAGGGGGTCGCTGATGACTGCTAATGACTTAACAATCTCTATGGTGATAAAAAATGGAGCTATTTTTAACTTGCGACTATTCGTTATTTTAGAATGCTGTCTGTTACTAACTATAGGTACATAAGTGTTTTATCAATATGCATGTATGTTCTAAAAGCTTAAAAGCCGTAAAATTCCATGATCTTTGTTTCCATGCGTGTTTTATTAATTCACAAAGAAATGGGCCGTAGATTTTTTTACCGTAGACATATTAACAGAGGGTTTAATCGCACACATTTATTTTGGAACAGAATACATACATTTAATTGAATCTATAGCCCCTTGTTACGTAATTAAATTTTCCTCAGACCACCCTTATTGCGGTAATTTAATATAAAAGCCAGAAAAATGCTTATTTCATGAGAATTGTGGGTTCCGTACTCATTCTGTTTGTATACATGTTTACCTTCTTATTTAAATACAGCAGTAACAGTAAAATAAATAGAAGAAACAAATTGATGCAACCTGTCAGTGTTTCTTTTAGCCCCGTTGTCCCGTGTAATGTCAAGATGGGGCGCTAATGACGAATCCAGACGTGATTTACGTCGCGTGTGACGAAAACTATTTTTGTATGAATGTTGTTGACGCGAGGCTAGGTCGTGCGTCTGTCTTTTGTCTTATGTTTGTCAGTAAGCATTGGGAGCGATTTAAATACGTGTTTATTGTATGGTGTTAATAGATTGGCTTCTGATGTTAATGTTGTACCTATATTGTAAGAAATTAGGTGCAAAAGAGATTTTATTTTTGATCTTTTATAAAGACCGTAATGTTGTGGTCATGTTAATAAGTTAAGACAATGATACAGCATATCTAGCAATAGAACTTAGATTTAATGTGGTGTAACTTGCACTTTGAAAGCCTTGACTTTTCCAATTCAATTACAAAAGGAATAAGTAAGGTAAAGGTAAAACACTACAATTTAATAAAAACTCTAAAGAAACGCAAAAGAAAGTAGCCAAATCTCTGTCTGAAGGGTACATGAAGCCGGGTAGACCCGGATAGAGCCGGGTACCCGGGGGATGTTTCCGTAAGGGCCCGCTTATCCCGGGTGAGATCCGAACACAAACTTACACAATACAACTCATAATGCGTGGAATTCTGCATCATCAAATATTTTGTTGATGTGCTTGTTTTTTTCCTTTTTGCTTTGAGAAAGGGAAATTTATTTTAAAACGACTCTTATGCCATCGATGTTTAGGTTTAAAATGCCATTCACGTCGCTCTCACACAATAGTAACACCTAGCTTTTTCATTCATACTTAATAAAAGATCCTTTAAAAGGTTCAATGTCATTTTGCACGTGTCTACGTATCATAGATTTTGATAGGCAAAAGAAATGATCAAACCAAACTATTAATACTCCTGTCTGGTTACATAATGCGGATAAGCAGACATTTTTCATACATAAAAGCAGACTGATATTTATAGACATAAAGGAAGGTTATGTAATATCTACATAGTGCTTGAAGTTTGATGCCTACAAAAGGTTACCTTTGGGGTGCTAAACCTTGAGACTGGCGACGTGGTGAGCTTTTATATTAGTACCTAAACATCGACATTTTGCCTTCCGATGAAAAATGATCTGCGTTAGCATCTACTTAAAGAAGCAAAGGCTGGGTGTACACGAGCTACTAGACTTCATACTTATAATCGCCTAAAAAACACAAATAATCACAAACTGAAAGATTTAGATTTAGAACTAAAAAATATTCTAATTCAAAACAAACAAAATCAAACTAACCCTTTGTGGAATCCGATAGCCAATTAATTAGCCATCGAATTAACAGCAGTCGTTAATTTAACTCAACTTTTGTTTCAATGTTCAGCATTACACTAAAAGCGTCACATAAAATTGTTAACACTAGTTTGTATCGATCGCAACTTTGTCTCTCTATAAATAAACAGTCGCGGTGTGTGCGCGCGCCCTTACGGGCCAGTGGTGACAGCTTTACAACACCTCACACATCGCACGTGTACGCTCATACAATAGAATCGTAAATGAATACAAACTCTGTTACAATACATTGGTTCCTATATAATATAATAAATAAATCGCTGGTAACGATAGGTACACTTTTTCCTTCCTTCTTCTACAAAGAAATTAATTAAACTTCACTCCAAAACGTCCGTCCAATAACTTTAGTTTACTTGTAAATATGCACAAACTGTATTAATTAATATTATTACTCGACAGCGAAGTTAGACAAAGGGAGGTACTAACTTACCGTTCGCGGAAATGTCCCGACAATTTACTCGACTTACACAGAAGAGGTCCAAGCGATGTTTTGGTGTAAGAACCTTTATTAATATTGCTGCGAACTTCTCACACAATACAACTATCCATGATATAACCTTTTGTAATAAATACGAAGCAAGCACAATAAAAACCCCTTCTGACTTGGACCAATTTACTCGACCCCGGGTTAAACTCGTCTCAGACTCAAGGATCAACTCAGGACCTCAGAAATTGAACTTTCGACCTCCAGAAAAGCAATTTTAGAGATAATTCACTAACCAAAGGCACACTGACAGTTTATAATAAGTAAGTTCAAGACAGCGTCATTCAAAACGAAACTAAAACAAATTAGTGTGCAGTCTAGTGTATAACGTAATAAGGTTTATAAGTACCAATGAATCGCCATAATGGTAAAGTAACAGGTGCAAATTAGTTTCTATTGTTTAGCCAAATATTGACAGTGACGGCGGCCGGCCTCTGGTCACTTTATCATTCTCATCGGCTCGTCTGCGCCCACAATCTGTTCCTGAATTTACCCAATAATTTCGCACAAACAACAGCTCTTATTGCTCAAACAATACAGACCAAATTCGCTTGCCAAAATCGCACACCGTTACCACTTGCTTGTTATTCGGACAAAGTTTACTCTGCTGTTATTTTGTGCCTTATTATTGAGTGGTAAGGTATGTTTTGGTTTATCGAGAGTGCGTATTCTGTTATCTATTCTGTTGCTTAATTAAGGGTACATCCATCACGGCCGGCCATTGATGGCTCATTGATTAAGTTTGTGTTCAATTTTTTGGCGGAGTCCTGAGATTGATTGGTTTTGTTAGTGGCCATTGAAAAAACACCATTAATTAATATTTATTTACTGAGAACTACTGCGGCTTCACATACATATTTATTGTGGCTGAAACCACACTTTTAATGAAATATAGTGTGTACCCATTGAATTTAAACGCGGTCGAGGTGTTTTTTGTTTATTTGCCTGCAGCGCTTCCGTGCCCGGCACCAACGTAAGGGAAATCCATAGTGACCTCAATATACTCCTTTTGTACGCAGTTATAACATTTTCAACTCCATAAGCTTTCATAAGTCAAATAAATGCGAGTCAAGACAAATCTTTCGAAAATGTAGTTTACCGAAAAATTCCCTAATGTTCATAACCTGCTATCAAACACCCTGTATGTTGCTCATTATCAAAACAGAAGCAGATACCTATCATCAATAATAACTACCTATTAATATTAATGATTGCCTAATTTAATTGAGCGCAATAATACGATGATATTATAGTTATATCAAACTAAATAACTGGGAGGATTATTACGGACTCCTTAATATAATTAAAACGCATATCAATCATGGAAATCAGGGCGCAGCGGAGTTCCGGATCTAACCGGAATTAGCCGGGATGCGCACATCCATAAAGTGGTACAAACCAGGAAAGCCAGAAGGCTAACTGTGATTACAACATGAGTATCAGAGATTAATCCTGATGATGCTACTTATGCTTTAAAACTTTCATTACGTCAACACGTCTCACATCTCGCAAGAGGAGATTAGCAGGCAAATCGGTAGTAATAAAATAATGAACTATATTTCTTTTAGAATGCATTTCTATCCTAACACAAAAACGATCATTTCTTATTTATTTATTATCAAATCAACTAATTAATGTCGCTAGCCTTTAATGCCTTCACAAGACATACCATTTTCCTAAATTACCTACATACGAGTGCCTATAAATGTAATGATCGTCTGTTTGACTACTGCATAGTATTCCCCTATCCGGGTTAGTGTGCACATCAATCAAGTATTTAGCCGGTGTTGAGCTAAGCGAATGATTTCCGCCGACATCCGCAGCGATGCATCGCGCTACTGCAATATCTTCGCACTTGTTTGTCTACCCACTATCGATCCCCTGCCAAACTGCTTCGGAAAACTACGCCACAGTTTAACGAACCTCTGTTATTCCAAAAATAAAATTCTCAAAATATTGCGCAGTATCTAATTATGGTAATAATTTAATTGCAGATTCTTTGATGTAATTAAATGTACCTCGTTATTATTGTTCTAAGAAAATGGAATGCAATATTTTGTTATAATAAAATTAAGCGTAATTATTTGCTAGAAGACAAGGTCTTGTCACGCCGCCCACGGTTTTCTAAAATAGAATAACTTAGCCTTTTGTTCATAATTATTTTGGTGTAAGTGAACTTTGACAGGATTCATGATGTCTTTGTGAGAAAATGTCCCATAGTCTGACAGTATTCAGGTTTTTCCTTAAGATGTTATGAAAAGTTAGGGTTAAATAAATGTAACATAATTACCATTACTGTGACCCATCTAGACCGTAAACTTTACTAGGGCACATATTCAATCCATCAAAAACTATCACCATTCGTGACATAGGATCACAAGGCACAACAAACATAGATGGATAATACCTTTCACATTACTTTATTCTCGTCTTAAAACATAAAAAATCCACGATTTACAAAGGCATATCTCCCCAACATAGTTTAATTAATGTGGAGTACAATGGCGGCGCCGTCTTTGTCTCCGCAAATAATCTTACTCTCACAATGGAACAGATTTTATTCGCACATAAACTTTACGGATGCTGGATAGATTTATGATGATGTTACACGTGTTTCTGATACGATGAATAACCCGATCCAATTGTGATTGTACGCCACATTTTATTTGAATCCAAGTCTTCAAATATAAATGGATTGATATTATATAATAGTTTATTTTCAAGAGATACATCAAGAATGACTTAGGAACAAGGTTTTTCCTTTGTTTCGTTAGACAAAGACACGGTAGATATTTATAGAAAGATCACAATGTGTCTAAAGCCGCGATTAAGTCGCTCCAGCGGTCGGCAAGTGACTTACCTGTCTTCGGTACAACAATACAGCCTCTCTTGTAAGTAGATGTAATCGAGATTGTTTCTCCCACGCTAACACAAATATCTACATAAACTGAAGACTGACAAGATTTCATTTCACTAGGAAATATTGACAAACGTACATTATTGACGTGTTATTACTTAAACTTAAATGCTTATTTCTTTTGTGGAGTTGTTTGTATTATAATGTTATTGAAGTCGATTCCGGTGTTTGCTTACACGTGATTTCCTATATAGTAAACAGACGTTACAATATTTCTATCAAACGTAGGCTGTTTGCTACCTACGAGATTCTCTCAATCCGCAGGAGTCGATAGATCTAAAGTTGAGTTGAGGATATGTAGGTGATAATTGATGTGTTTATTGTATTCCCCTTGCCTCAGAATTTATTTAATTCTGGTACCGGAGGTGAGTGTCCCATGTCACTTACAACCTTATGTGTGTTGCAACCTATACCTGATTATAATGATTTGTCTCTACCATCATAAATCTTTTATTGTGTTGCTGAGGAGTTTGTTCCACTTCTTCTTCTTTTCATAATCGTCAAAAACATATAGCAAACGATGAAGAGAGGGCGTTTTGGGGGCTGTTTTTGACGTTCAAAAAGTGCTGATTTTCAGCATACTGTGAATAAACGTTTTTTGATTTTGATTAATTTGCATCGTTTTCCCCTCAGGTGCATGCGACGTCGCGGGCGGGGCGGGGTCGGTGAACGCTCTGCCGGCAGGCGGCGCGGGCGCACGCCTGGCGCCGTCGTTCGACGCGGCCACGCCACGCAACGTCACCGCGCTTGTTGGCAAGTCTGCTTACCTCAGCTGCCGGGTTCGGAACCTGGGAAACAGAACGGTAAGTAGTTACACATTAAGGCTTTACAGTTCACGTCAAATAACTTTCCTTGACTGAAGTTAGCCACGCTACGCCCATGCCTCATGAATAGTATTTTGTTCATAAATTTTAAGGAAGTATCGCCAAGGCACTAGCGGCAAATTTATGTATTTGATAACAACTGTGCATCGTCATCAATCTAAGGTCTTTTCAGGAATTTTTACTACATGACATTCAGTTGGTGAAATCTAGGTAATAAAGCTCTAATATAAGTGTTCGACCAATTTTCTTGGAATGGCGTCTTGGGGGTAGTTTTAGTCAACATTGAGGAAAACAATTTTACCTAGCTCATTATAAATAGTATAGTAGGTAGTAGGTAGGAAATTGGTAATATAACTGAACCTGTGCAGGTACATACCTACTTTTATTTATAGTTCGTAAAATTGCCATGAATAAATTCTATTTTACATGTATCTCCGTGCAGTTTCGCTAGTCGTATACAACATACCGCGTGTAACCACCTGTTTTCTAACTTTGATAACTATTCACAAGTTCTACTTTGAACTTTCAAAAATGTGAGCAAGTTGTAAACTGTTGCGGCTTACAATTCCACGATGTGGTTACTCTGATGAAAACGTAGCCCTCGACACAATCGTTCAGGTATAACTATAGCAACTGAAGCATTTGTATAGGTAAGTTTGTATTTCTTTATAATAATGGGGTGTTAGTTTGATCAGGATTGAGGAGGTCGGATAGGCAGTCGCCATTGTCAAACACTGGTACCTACTCAGCTGCATCTAGTGAAGCTGGTGCCGACTAAGTTAGGATGTATGTATTTTAATTCACATAACTACCGCTTTATCTTATGATATCAAGAACACTGTTAATTAGTACAGAATAGTGAAATCCGCATGAGTATCAGGGTCGTTGACTCAATGTGGTATCGAATTATTAGGATTGCGTAATGAGTTCATTGAATTATGTTAATTCAAGGAAAACCTTATATAATATACGTGTCTCTATAGGTATATAATAACAGAAAAATAATAATATTGTCGATCCCCAATTCAGAAACCAAGTATGATTTAATATCATTACCACCCATTGGTAGTTATCCTCATATTGGCAGTGAAAATTATAGGAGGTTCCTCCAGTCAGTTCACCAAGGACCTCTATGAGTTACAACTAACTTTAATCTAGCCATTCCGAGGTTAATTTATGAACTGCAAACTCACACGTTGGATTAACTGGATAAAGTATGTTTTATGGCGTAGCTTTCAAAATGGTTTTTCACACTTTAAATTCTTTTGTTGGCTGAAGGTATTTCTCTGAGTATTCTGTGTGCGTGTTTATAAATCAAGTGTTGGCTAAGTAAGGAGATTAGTTTTTTTTAGCTGACTGCGCAAGAAGCAGTTAGGTTTTTGCAAGTATTATGACCAATTGTAATTTGCGTTGACACGCTCACAGTTAACACTTAAAGTATTTTTCACTTATTATGTATTCTGAAAAAAATATAAAAAAATGTAGCATGTTGATCTAAGTAAAGACCTATTTTCCTGCCCCAGATCAATAAAGATCGTGTTAGGGAAAAAAAACATGACTTCCATTATTTTAGTCAGAATTTATGTACTCTACAGATAGTACTAACAACAGTAGATACGTGTTTTCTTTAATTAGAAGGAAAAATAAGGAAAAATATTTATTATTTTGTTAATTATCAGGGATACTACATATATCTTATTTTTTGTTATTTGTATAGACATGTAATAACCACACCTAATTATTAAGAGAAGTCAATACTTAATTAACGATCAGTTGGAATAGCAACAAGCCAGACTTAAAAAAAATATCTGTAACATACTATGAATATTGCTTTATTAAAGTTACCAAGTATATTTTATGTTCACTTAATTAAAATATTCATCGCAGCTAATAAAAACGAATAACAGATGAAATTTAATTCATTTACTATGAGCTAGTATTAGCATTTTTAATTTGTTAGAATTAACTCGCGTTCGGAACAATGAATTATTACAATATCTTAGTGGAAGGTCTGGTAATATTTCAGCAAGTGCTGCGTTGTACAGTCGCGCTGAATAAATGTAAGAAATTAGTGGTGTTAGTGGGTCGGCCGTAATGACTGGAGACCGCGACTGTCTGCTACCCACTCAATATTTTAGCGGTACGCCGTCTACCAGATTTTGTGCTCGAATACTTGAATATTTTGTCTTCATTACAACCGTATTTCATTATCAGTTCAACAATGAGTTCCCCGTTCAAAAATTACCGACTAGGACTTCAGAATACGCTTACGATTTAAGGTGTTTCCCCCGACAACAGAAATGAGTATGTATGTCTATAATACGAGCCACAACAAACGTTCAATGACCTCTCACAGCCACACCCACGCCACAACCCCCATGAAATATTCATAAGTGAAAATTAACGATGAATGCAAAAGCTTGCATCTCTTATTGACGCTTCATTAGGCACTGCTTATCAGCAGAATGTTCCTGATAGCGCTATAAACAGGCCCTTACCCGCGACCCTGCCCTCCAAAATATTTTTCCTATACTTGCGCAGACCCGGGGGTATTTGCTTATGATAATGATCTGTTGAATATTCAAGGAGTCGAGGCTTCACTTGCCTACCGCATTATAATTATGGGCGGCGCATTAATTTTGTTTTGTTTATTGTTGCCGATTTACTTGTTGGCGATGTGGACTTTCAAAGATAAGGGTATAAGTTGACAACTAACTTGAGCGAAATCACTCCTTAAGTCTTTGTAGTACGTCTTAAAATCCAATGAGAGTCTAGTATACATATACGGCTATGTTTGTGTGTGGGGATTATTCTATAAGATTTTTTGAGAAAAAAGCAAATGTGAGCCTTAGCTGTAATAATATCAGCCTAGGCTTATAGGTTTAGGACGGGATTACACTGGGTTAATCAGAATAAGATATTGGCGGCTCAGATTCAACTATCACTGATTAAATGGAAAAGTTAATAATATACATTACGTTTAATATCATAGTAAAACATAATGTTAATATTGTTCATATTTGCTATTTAAATTAAATACGTTTCTAGGTATTTTAAATATGAATGTGCGGTTGTTCTCATAAATGTATTATGTACGCGGTTACCGCACAGTGTACAATTACACTGTATTGCATTAAAACTGTAGGTGTAATAGTGAAGCGGAGTGCTATTGTGCTGAAGTAGTTTTACTTTCACGAGCTTATTGTTATTTAACTCGATGTCTGCTGAGAGTTCTCGGGTTATAGACTATGGATTCTCTCCACTTGGGAATTGAACATGAACCCTTGTCAGGTTTCTTACAGTTGGGAAACATAGAGCAGTACGTAGTCTCTGCTGCTTGGTAACCCTCTCACATTTCACGTTTTCCTCGAACTTTTATCCTCAAAAACTTCACCCGGTGTTATTGTACGGCCGCACAAGTAAAATGTAATTTAATTTCCACAATTACGAAAACAAAGATCCCGTTACCTATTGTACGCGCAGTTCCACGTTCATACAATAATAACAATGGTTTCACGAAACACGCAGTTACAAAGAATCCGGGGGATTTCACTCTAAAGTGTCAAACAGACAGCTTTATCTCCAGGAGCTTTAACGACGCTTCTTTGAAGATGATCACTCGGCCCCAGGAGTCGGAAGCGCTCAACTCCTGGCCCTCTCGGCCAAAGCGAGCAAAATGACTCCAACTCGGACACTTACTGAAAGAATTTAAAATTCTCTCAAAGGAAATTGTTGGAGGAAGATTTAATTGCACCTCGAATTCTGTTTATTAGTAGAAGTACCTGGTGAGTTTCATTAAGTTTTAATGTCAATAAGCTGCGCATATATTGGTATATAAGTCAAATATTACTTCTCCTATATTTTTTGCGCCACATGTATTTGAAACACGTATTATTCACAAAGACATGAGGCGGAATTTATTCGGCCTAGACAAACAGTTCAGTCATGAAGCGATGTAACATTTGATACACCGACGTGTAAAAATTACACATCAGCTACAATGTATCGCGTTAAATATATTCCGAGGTGTCGCGGCTATGAATACGGGACATGTTTGTCTTTGTGTGGGACTATGAATATGAGACAGATTAGTGTTCCTTAGGCCTTGTTGGTTTAGGTATTTAGAATATTAATTTTGCTTTGTGGAGTTTTATTACTCAATTATTTTCTATTCAAATGGTATCCCTTTATGATAGAAATGTTTAAATTATGTTTATGAGTTAAAAAGTAATTCGTTAATGTTTCAAAATGGATATGGGCTTTTTATAAACGTAAAATTTATCAAAATATTTTATACGATAAAACCCCTAACAATAATTTGGCCCTTCTAATTGATCCTTATCAAGGACTAAAAATTATTTTGAGATACTATCTTAGACAGTTCCAAGTTATCTTTAATTACATTAAAAAACTAACCACTTAAACTTAGTAATCAATATTCAGAAGTTAATTTGAACCACTCAATAACGGTTAGTAAGTTAGTTACAGCCGCTAACCTTTCAGCCGCCAGTAGACAGCAATGACAGATGTACAGACAAACAGTCTCGGTCAGTGTTTGTCTGTTTGTCCGACTTATTTGTACAAACACCAGTCAATATTGTCTGCTAAACTACGAGATATTGCTGTTTTTCACGAAGATATTTGTTTGATAACGTATTTGTTAAATATGGATCGGTCAATATTAATATGCTGGGAGAGTAATGCTCTTTTTATTGTAGAAACAGTGTCTGGAATTAGCTCCTATTTTGAGTAATTCGGACAAAAGTATATACAAACATATTGTACAAATAGTAGGTAGTATATTTTGTTAAAAATAACATACACATTAGAAGCATACTTTACAAAAAATCTGAGATGAATTAATCCGACCAATTTTCGATTATGAATAGTTTTGCTTGATCTTTGTACCTAGATGCAGTGGTTCATTATATTTAACAAGACAATTGGTTTACTGTAGTAGATAATTAAAAAAGTTTCCTTTTATATTTACCTAGACAATAAATTTACCAAATTAAATTATGCAATATCAAAGGATAATAAAAATAATTTAGATGACTGCATCCCGGTTTCCTTCCCCCTCTGGAAATTCCCAAGGCAGAGCCAACTCCAGTATATTAACGTCGAAAATTAACACCCCCTAAGTCGAATTTCAATTATAATGGTCGTTTTACGTAATGTCTGATTGTTTTCACCCCCGGGGCTTGATAATTTGTGCTCTCCAAAACTTTAATTTGCATAAAATTCCAGGGGGTTGATTTAAACTCGGGGGTGACTTTTTTAAAGTATCAAGAGATAAATTGTATGGTTTATGGCGTAATTGCTCGCCGTAACAGCGGGATGATTACTGTCATTGTATAAATGTTCGTGGAATGACGCACTTCCAAACTTTAAGTGGGCTTTCTGTAGTAAAAGCTTTCGTCTAGCAGTCGAACAATATGTTCAAGTAAATGACACATTATTACGAAATACGACGTTGAATATTTTATTATATTTGTATTTACTATGATTAACGGACGAAAAGACAAACGGTTTCTGAATTTTTCATATAAATAAGGAACAAAACACGATCCATCACTCGATATGAACAGGAAATAGTTTTAATAATAAATAACATATTTATTACAGTCATTTTTTGTTCGTAAGTCATGTAGCTCATACTTTATCATGTAAGACGCTTAATTTCACTCAGTTTAGTACGTTTTCCTACATTCTGACACACTATTAATTATTTGTGCCTACCCTCGGGGAAATTCTTCACTTTAACATCAGTAGAAGGGTGGCAACCCCGTCTTATGTTTGTATAGAACTTTACCAATACTGAGTTATTTAGTTTATTGATCTTGATAAATATGACTATTTACGTTCTATTTTACTTCTTATATTTAATGGGAGAACTCGATTATCGTTCTATTTATTGGAAAATAGGGAGTATGTTAGAATACCTATCTTTCATTTTTGTATGTGACAAGTGACAATATGAAACGGGATTTGTATAAAAATACGTAAGAATGCTACTGCAATAAGGCTTTTCCTCCTTTCCACAACAAAAATAGTAGGTAAGTTGTCTAAACGCCGATCTCGAAAACAAAATTTATTTTTGTGAACATTCCTGACATTCGTTCTATTTGTCATGCCTTCAATTTTCTTTTACGACTTTACGTAATTCAATATTATTATAAGATGATCATGATGAATTCATTTAAAGATAATAAGTACTTTTGGAAATATTACACGTAGGGCAAGACCGAAAAATAAAATCAGTGTTGCCCGATTGAATATAGTTAAATTGTCGCTTGTCATGGAAATTGGTATCCCAGCGAAATGTCGCCCATTGAATATTATTCATACACACGATTGATTTAAATATTCTTTTCTGAATTACTTTAGTTTGCGTACACTTTGAGCTGAAATATTTTCTGTGATTTGGAATTTAATTTGTATTTTTAGATCAAACGATATAAGAACCAATCAGATTGCTTAAGAGAAAAATATTTTTGTAGACTTTTTGATATTAAGGTCTTGAATCCCACAATGGGAATTGATAAAAACATTTTTAGAGTTTATGTATATTTCTATCATCAGTATATATGTTTTGCGAGATACATTAAAGGATTGAATATGTTTATTTTCTTTTATACTCATTGCCATATTTTCCATTTTCCACAGCTACCAAAATCAGATTATCCCAAATAAAATATAAGATAATATCGTGAACAATAGCGTCTGTGTCGTACGCCGCCATCTTCTTTACAAACGCGATTACGCAATTAGTCTCGAAGTCTAAGCTCTTGATCTAGACGCGAGTAGTTAGGCAAAATACGCAGATAAGTCATGCATATTATACCTAACTTACACTCAGGGAGACTGGATCATCACACGTTATTATATAAAGTTTATTTGAAGCTGTAAGCTTGTTCGCACTATAAGTCAGAAATATTGTGCCTATCTGGCTGGCTGTCCTTTGAACACCTTTGGCAGTCGTTATTCTTTGGCGGGTAACTGGGTTGAGGTTGAGGAGGTCAGATAGGCAGTGGCTCCTTGTAACACTGGCACTGTATCCGATTAGTTTCAAAATCGACCCCTGCATAGATGGGAGAAGGCTAAGCAGTTGATATTTGTGCTAATAAACTAGTTTCCTTACGTTTACACATATGATTTTTAATCTACTATAACGTGTGTAGTTATTCCAGGATTGTGTAAACATACACAAAACTCAATTTGAAAATAACTGCTACTACGTAAACCATTGTTTTTCATATGGTGTGCTATTTCGACTTCGAATTTCATCGAAACATTCAATACGTACTGCACCAAACGAGGTTTTGTTATTTTTTATAATTTCAAGTATTTCATCTGTGAATAACGACAATTGGTAGATAGTTAGGAATTTCAATTGCTTGTGTGCACTACACTAATATTGTAAAAAGGAGTGAAACTAATTAACCGATTTGAAAAATTCTTTCACTCTTGGGAAGCTACATCATCCCCGGTGAAAATAGGCTATATTTTATCCGGGTACAGGACGAAGTCCCCCGGGACAAGAGTAAAACTGCGGGAAAAGCTCGGCGATGTCGGATAATTACTGACATCTCTGCGAGACACATGAAGTGATTTTGGCAAACGCCCTTTTTATTAAAAAGTAATTGAAGTGCCTAACTGAAATCTACTACAATATGATACATAGAGGTAGTATGTTGTTAAGGAATCCGTGAAGGTATATCGTTGTACCGTATAATTAACTTTACTAATTGCACACACTAATTTAGTGATATGTATCCGCCTACGTGCGATCGGCTTTCGTCCTGATTGTCGGTTCTTACCGAAGATTACCGTATTCATAAACGTGATTCACCATGTTACTATGGAGGATTTAATTCGACAATTATAACCCTCAATTAGTGTTGATGACTATCGATTAAAATTATTATGTATCGATTTCAGTATCCGTTGAGTTTTGAGGTGGTAGTTAACTAAAATGATTTGGTGGTTTAGGGTGGAAAAGTACCAGTTATTGGTTTGAAGGTTCATTGATTGCTAGGTTTTGGACGTGGGCTAACTTTCGAACCTCGAAATATGTATAATTAAATCGTAAATTATACACTATGTCTACATAAAAACTATTCCTCTGTTCCAAAAATAGGAATGACTTTGATTAAACATGTAATATCTATCGGACACTCTATGAGGAAAGCTGTTAGGATCACAAAAGAAAACATCTGCCGGTATTGTTATCGGATACGAGCCGAAACACTTCCCGAGGTCACCATACAAATTGAATAATTCATAGGAAAACGTTCCCAAATTAATTTATAGAGTGGATAATTACACGCTTTCGGGGAAAATTTCATTTGAATAATGTAATTATGACCGCGTGCCCTAAGAATAATCCCAATTCGTGATAAACTGTAGGAAATGGCCAAATGTATTAAATGGGCGTTAGTTATTAATGTATTTTTTCTGAGCTGGAGTTTTATTTCGTAGATTAGCGCATTAATCATAGAGCCTACAATTAGTGCACAATGGTCGGCGGGTGTTGAATGGCAATAGCGGTGCGCCGAGTGAGCCGCATTGTGCGCCGCGCAGCCACAATGCCGACACGCTGTAAGCAAGCCTTCAAGCGCTCACTATCTATCTTAAGTAATTGTAATAGTCAGAACACCAAACTGTACAACTTGTAACTAAAGTAGTAAATACTTTGTGTATTAAACTGATGTCAAAAGCCTAAATTCCTAATTTCATCTAATTAAAAATAACATTGTCAACCCAAGTCTTGGAAACATTTGACTTGAAACTTTGCTTTAACCACCAAAGGCCTAGACCTAATAAGACTTAATTGTAGTGTATCACATATAAAGTTGTCGGTCGGTTTGTGAGGCAGGTTTAATGGGTCGAGATCAAAGGCCTGGAGGGCTGAAATCCCTTTGTTCGGGAACGCAAACGCGTGCGTTCACGTCGGAGCTTACCACGGACGCGGCGGTTTTCGTTAAGCCGCCGCACAAAGCTTCCACTTTCATAATGTGAGGCAAAAACTTGGACACTAGGCGTGTATGAGCAGGTGAATTAATGTTCGTAATAGACGGTGAAGCCGGGTAAGTAATGGACGAAACAGACGCGAACCATACACGGGATCAATGGTAACTGGCGCGAGATGAATGACACTCGTCAAATGCTCATGATATACACTATATTATGCCTTGTTAGGCCTTTGTTGTTAGCTTTGACCATAGAACTACACGCATAAAAAAATTGAATTCAAGTTAATTGCAGCATATTATATAATTTTTTCATCAAATAACCGAGTAGAAATGTTGATTAACCGTAACATCCTTAATTACATGACAATGTAGGATCCTGTCAATACAGTTCGCTCGCTACAATGTATCAAATATTTCACAATGGAACACCCTGAAAAGACTTTTAAAAATGAATGAATAGAGGTATTTCACCATTTAATATAAATTAAGAAGCAGCACTCATTGTAAAGAGAAAAAAGAAACCACGCAATCTTTTCTGGAGAAAATTTTAAATTGAGCAATTTTTATTTACATAATGTCGGAGGTTGTTTACCATTTTGTGACTTATAGAATTTTTTGCAAAATAATTGTGTTTCACAAAATGAGACATCATACCTCTCAGAAAACCGTTTTTTTTTTCAATCTAACTTTTAATGTGAATGTAGACAAGTAGCCTGCCCGAGGCTACAGCTGAACATCTGAAACCCTCCGTTTTCCTCAAAGTCCCGCGAGGTCCAGCCACCTGTATTAATTGCGAGTAGCAGCGAGTTCACAAGAATAAAACCTTAAAGTATTTCCTTTCCTTCATTATCTCTGTTTCTCAAGCAAATTAATTTTCATCCATCATTCAAAAATTTAATTCCATAACTCCTTTCAGGGGCCAGAGGGCCGCTATACATGCTGAAAAAAGGAGAAGCGTAATTTTTTCGTTGGAACATAATCACGTCATTAACTGTGAGGGCTGGTTCTATGTAATTGGCTCTTTGTGCCGGAAAAGGCACTCGCTGCGCACTTTGAAGTGTACTTATTTAGGGCTCGGGCATTCTTCGGCGGTGAAGCCGCGGAATTTACATTAGCTATGGCCGAGGGGCTTTATCAAACAGCTGCTGCCCAGGATTAACCTCGCAGTAATTTGACGGAATTTAGCCGTTTGCCAGATATTCCCGCCGGAATACTGATAGTTGGAGCTTTAGTGGGAGACCTCGCCTCTGTACCTCACGCCTTATGTCTATTAAATGTATTTTATGCTGTTAGTTTCGAATAAAATCCTCGTTGTAACGCCTATAGTGTGTGATAAGTATTTTTGTGGTCTTCTTACCTAACTACCGTAATTACTTACGATTTATACGATCAACAACTTTGGGACTAGTAGATAGTAGTTTATTTAGTACGATTTACGACTTAATGTTTTATTTAGTCGAGTATTTGTATGTGCGGCGCTGTTATTCTATCCTTTGTGTTGACGCCGAAGCAGCGGTTGTTTTCTTTGGCAACAGTCGTAAAAGTAAACTTTTACGACTTACTCTAGTGTGGAGAGATAAGTTTCTAGAAAGTCTGGTGACTGTGTTATTGTGGCGCGGTTTACTTCCTATGAAAATACTTTGTCGCACACATACATTAATCACCATAAAACCATTTCAGGATACTGTCCATTCAACATCCAACTTGGCTATAATATAAAGTGTTTTTAACTTTGTACTTATATTATAGGATTATAAGGCGAACTATTTATACAACAACGTAACTGATCTAAAAATAACCGGTCCCAGCTAATCCCATTCGGCTCGCAATAACAATAAAAACAAAAACACATCAGAATCAATGGGCAGTTCTCTTAAACTGCGTATAGTACAATATCTTCATCGACAAACGACTATCAAGTTCCTGTATATTAATCCCTGGTCAGCTATCCTCCGCTGGAACCACGCCAGGGTTCTCCCGAAGGTAGGAAGGTAGGCAGCTGACTTATCGCCTCTCCTTCGCTTACACGGTGGCTGGGTTGCCTCTTTTGTAGATTTTATGGCAGGATCATAAGGTTGGATAGAAATATATGTTGTATAGTGATATCGTATTTCAATGCATTTAATATGAGTTTTCGAATAGTAGGTAGGTAATATGTAGTTTTGTGTTGATCAGAGGTTACATCATTGGTCGCTGATCAGGATGTAGCGACCGTAACTTCTGCTGGTGAGATGTTTGATTATTTGTTGCAGCTTTAATATTACGAACACAGCGCAGTATTATTTGTGTCCTTCACACACGGCTGACTCGACCTCGAAATAAAATCCCATTTCGCAACTAACCGCAGTCACATTCGCTGAAACGGTTGGATTTAGTTTACTTATTTTATTTGGTGCAAACCGTAAAGTCGAGTGCAATTTTTACGCTTAAATGGTGTCAATTTGCAAATATCATAAATCCTTGCAGAGCTAACCTATAAAAGTTTTTTTTTATAAATATTCGAACATGTTTTCATGAAGGAAAATAAAGTTGGGCTGAGTTCCAGGTCGATGACACGAGCGCCTGGCACTAAAACTCTCTTAGCTTTGTGCATAAACAAGCTTAAATATAAGTGGTGCTAAACCGCGGCAGCCATTTTAAAGGCAAGTACGTCTATAAGCTGTGTAGTGTGTATGTGTGTACTCGGGAAGAAGGCATATTTGTGTATGCTGATGTGTGTATCGCGTTACAACACAAATGTCGTAAGTGAGAGACAAATTGAATGCTGCAAATCCCCAAATGGAAATATCGGATTCCTTCATACGAGGAAGATACTTCTATTATTAAATATTTATTGTTTATTCGCTGCGTGTATTTTAACGCTGCAAAATAAATTATTTTCCCGTTTAAAAAGGTTCATCGTTGTAGAGTTTATTTTTCGAATTTAAAATAGCAGTGTATATAAATAGACATTCAATTAACAAGGCTACCTATAAACCCTGAATATTATTATAAAATTGCTTTTCACATGAATTTATTCAATTTTAATTAAAACTTAAAACTATTTGTTGAAGTCGTACTTTTGAATGGAGGTAATTCATGATTATAATTATTACTTTCTGCTAACGTAATACATACGTAATCATTAAAATGAATGACCTCTTTCATTCATGGCATTTTGTCATAATTTGGTATAATTTCGCCACACACACGGCATTTTCAGTAACTGCCAAAATTCTAAAGATCATTCACTATATCGTTACACTGAAATCTACTACACAAATTCCAATATCCGGAGTCCCAAAAGTATCTTATATCTGTTTACTCGAAGTTTACGTTTCGCATCTCTGCGGGAGGTTCCGGGTTCAATTCCACTAGTGTGTTTGTTCTCTTCGTGTTGACTTTAAAACATTCTGTATCAGGTAGCTGCCTACTAGTTCAGTTTAAGAGATAATTTGCAATGAATCTTCGTTGGAGACTGAAATGGAACTATTAATGGTTCCTGATGGGTTGTAGTGTCGGCAGTTTTAATGCGTGGTATGGGATTGCAATGTAAGCTTATTTGATTTGTTTTTGGCTTTCATAGTTAGACGATGAAACACTTAGAAAGTGGGCGTTTTGAAGGCTGCCTTTTGTTTTATTGATCGAAAAGTGCTGATTTATCAGCCTAATTAGAATTAACGTTTTTGAGTTTGATGAGCATTTAATTTTATACTTTTATCATTAAATAAGTATACCTAGCATTCTGTTTACCCAGAATTGTAAAAAGCTCTACTCTGAACTACTCGCCAATTTACCTACAACCACCAACTGCATAACTATCCAGTGAACTAAAAGGTCTTGTGAATTTACCATCATATAAACACAAGTAAAGCTTTTCTCTCAAATTCTAAAAGTTGTTACCCCTTGACAGTAGCTAAAACGCTGATATTCAGTTCGTTACACCATAAGCGTTTAACTCCATTTATTTCAATTCCAAATTGTGTTCAAACGTAGCGTTGCAACACAAGCATTATTTAGCATTAATCAGCAACAAAGCAACTTAATACAAGATTAAGCGAACAATTACAACTTTCCACAAATCCCCATTGTATGATTGTTTTTAATGGAAAAGTTGAATTGTTTTCGCGAACGCTAGTTGTTCTAACTTGCATGATTTACGTAAGAAACTTGCGTAAGAGATTGCGGCACGTTCGCTTTTATCTGTTCCGAGATTATCGCGTTACTGTCGCGATATAATTCAATAGTCGGGTTTGGCCAAGGACGGTTGTGCCGATCTCGGTAAACACGGTGATGCGATGACAACGTGAATATATTTCATGTTTCAAGTGTTTGTTGACGCTCTATAGAAGATTATTTCATATTTTTGTTGCGTTTCAAAGGAGCCTCCGGGGAAATAAAGTTTTTGGGGAAATATTTTGCATGTGCGCTTTCTCATGGAGTAGGTATATTATTTTTATCAATATAACAATAATATTGTGTACTGCAGCTTAGCCTGTAAAAGCATAGTAGATACTTTTAATATCAAAAGAAGTATCTTCATTGAATAGCAATAGAGCAAATAATACACACAGCTTTATTTAATGATAATTTTAGCAGTACCAGCAAGACATAGGTTAAACAAACATACATTTAATTCTAGCACACATGCTAGCAGCCACTTAAGCCGAACATACTTAAGTCCACATCCACAGTCAGCGAACATATCCGAAAATCCGCGTATCCGCATATCCGAAGCGGTTCGGCAATAAATCTGCCAGGCTATCGAGGGCAGCGTGACGCGGGTTCCGTCCGCCGCGGATAACTCCCATAATAGAAGAATTCATTATTCACTATTATAAAACCAATACTCAATACGCTTCAATTGTTTACTCAGCTAAGAAAAGCTTGGATTTTTAGACCCGTATTTTTCAGAAAAGATTTTATTTTGGGTCTTTCCAAACTGTTCTTACTTTTAAAGCTACAGTATTTGTAGTTAACATTTGTAACATAATTTTGAGTGAAAGAAGCAGTCGCCGTCATCTATATCAATATATTTTTTAAATCCTCTTACAGTAAAGTAGGTATACCGAATTTTATAATGAAGTTAATCCAAAAATCTAACATCAAGCGCAGACTCATAGGTAAAAAATAATATAATCATCCCTCCGTGCCTACCCATTAGGTAAAAGCTCCGAGACGTCAAAGTTGACATTCGTTCACTAATGGCAGCAAAGACAAACTTCAAATGTTAAGATCCTATTTCCTTTTCGCGAAAGTCGTTTTGAAACGAGATTAACTTTCGTCTATCATTCGCCATCACGACTCATCACAACTTCACAATTTACGAAGCCAGGGGTCATGTAGATTCGCACAAATATAAATAGTACACAGCCTTTCAGTTTCACTTAATATTATTCTTCAAAAATATTACTATTATTAGAATTCCTATCCATCTTATTTATTTTGTTCTAAGACGATAGCATTTCTCAATAGCACAACTATTCAAATTGTTTACGCTCACAAAGTTAATTTTATAAAGCTATCTGGAATATTGAATTCTTAAAAGTGATCGATAAATTCACCGTGTTCTAGAAGCTTTAGAAGCGTTCTGTTTAATCAATCTGTTTGAGATATTCGCTGTGTACAAGTTTATCAGGTGCTTAATTCACAGATCATAAGCTATTATGTGTTTGCATAATGAATGCGGAGTCTGCGTTATATGAAATTTTCACTTAATTTACAGCATAATGATATCTTAGTCGATGGTTATCATTAGGGCGTGAGATGAAAGGCGGTGATTGATGAAGCCTTAGCACCCAAAAACACTGAATCACTGTTGTCTGTCGGTTTCACTTAAACCCTTTTCAGTGTCTGAAAGGGTTCATATTTTTTCAGCATGGAAAACATAACGTCATTTTTGGGCGTAATTTTAAAGGTATAATTTAATTAATTTCGTTTTATTTTTCGGTAAATAAATTAAGTGAAGGCAAAGTTTGTTAGAATATAAAATTTCTGAGAAGTTAGCTTGTTCAGCTAATATTTGTTTAGGTACTAACTAATTTTTTAATGAACTAGCGCAGATTTTTCTAGACCTTTTTACTTAAAAGGATTTTTATTTCAAAAGGGTTCGGGATTGTTGACACAGCCTCGTGTGATAAGACAATGATAATCCTTGTCTTTGAGATGTTATTTTTATTAAAGAGTGTACACAAAAAACGGGTTACATATTTCAAGATAAGAATGTCTGAGCAATTGATAAAGGAATTTCTTGAAACATTGTACCCTCATCACGCATCCATCAATGAAACGTTCCAAAATAGATAACCTTTGATACAAACAGAATTGTGACAGCAGATATTGCCTCAACATGAGAAACAAAAGAAACCATTTCTTAGAAACAAATAAACGATTCTGTTTAATGTAATATACGCGAGTGTACACATGTTACAAACATTGCTACAGCTGAATGACACTTACTTTCATCCATGTGCATCATATTTTGGATAAATATGACTATATTAGATTTTTATCAACCTTTCCAAGAAAGTAAAAATGCGTGATGATATTTCAGAACACAAAACCTTTCTGAAAAGATCTGAATGATCCAATTTTTACAAGCATAAACAAACAGTAATAAGAAACAACACAGCAAACAAAGACACACGTAAGTATTCGAGACAGGCATTCCGTCACAAATTGCAGGAGATGTTAGGGAAACGTTGACAACGGGTCATTACCGCGCGCCGCTTCATGCTCCAAAAATTATGGCCACTTAGCTTAACGGCCGGCAGTACGACAGCCGCTCAACTTGCTCAACTGCGCTTTGTTGTGTGCCGCCGACATACTACACGAGTGTTGCCCTAATAGCTGCACATACTACCTACATGTCTCAAGTCTCCCATTCCATATCAAGAAATAGATAATTGTCTTAAAAATTAAGCCCAAAAATATTGTATTGGCATCCTATATTCCTAAAAATAAATATAAACCACTCAAAAAAGAATGTAAGATGATTTTATTAAATGGAGTCGGACCCTCGATAAGTAATACTTATCCTTTTTCTTTTACGAGTACCATTTCTTGTAGGAGATTATAACATCAGTATTGGCTCTAAAACGAAAGGTCTAACATTCTTCAATACATATTTAAGTGAATTATAATAACAATAGCGTTACTTATCAATCCATTAGTGGCCTTTTTATTCGCACAACAATTATGTACGGGTAAACAAAGGCCAGTCTATTACAGCAAAGTAAAATGTTTAGTTAATAAGTTGAATAATACAGAATACATTTTGATGGACGAGCGCAGAATTCCCAATAGAAAAATAGCTTTCTGTGTAAGCCGAAGCCCCAGTGAAGCATATCCAATAAGTAATATAAACGAGATGGACCAGTCTGCGGATCACGTTTTCAAATCAACACTTTAGACGATGTAAACGTGTATGGAGGAATGAAAGGGGCAGTAACGCCGGCGCCGCTAAATTGCCGTAGATTCAATGTACAATAGTGCGGCGCGGGACCATTCAGGGCTGCCAAAGGGGAACAACCCGCCTGATTACTACAAGCTCAGATACATACAATTCAGGAACGTCACATGTATTTTAGGGATGAGCTGAAAACTGTTCGCAGTTGTGTTGTTCAATAGATATTTCCCCGTGCTCTCGACCGCTCTCTCCCGAAGTGCTGGACTAGTGAGGCGTGCCCGGCCGGCACACAACCCTACACGCACTCTAGGCTTTTTGTTGGGCACCTCATTATCTGGTGCGGACGTGGATAGCATCGGACGCGAGCCGCTGCGAATTTCTATCCGCATTTTTACACCCCAACAACCAATAAAAGGCCTCAAATGAAACAAAGCCCTCTCGAGATAAAACTGAACAATGGCCGAGTTTGACGCAGCGCTATCTCGTGCCCGTCAGCGACTCGGCCCTTTTTAATTGAATGCTATTTTATTTCGGATGTGTGTTCATTTTCTGTAATGGCACATCGGCTCGCATCTTTGCTTGCACCACATAAATAACGCACTGATGACAATGATATACGACCGACCACTTTACAGATTGAACTCAAATGATTTATTAAGTTCAGTGTTTATAGATTCGGTAACATTATACTGCAATATAATATCCGTTGAAGAAAATAATAGGCGAGTTAGTAATCCGGCCGGTTAGGGTAATGGAGTGCGGGTGAAGGCGGCATATTGTTGTAAGATTGGGAATGAGATTCCGAGCGCGTACGGGAGGCATAAATGTGGGATATTACACGCTCCCAGCAATTTACTGGCGTTAGTATACAATTCATAGGCTCGTGTTGTGTTAGCCAATGAAAGTAAATCACAAAAATAATGAATAAATCATAAAAATATAAATGAACTTGTCTTCATGAGCTTTTTCTGGTAAACGAAGCCTCGCGGGTGTCTAGGCTGGGCGTCGGCGTCGGCTGTATAAAAATGTTTAATGGCGTATAAAAATATGTTGATAGCTCGTTATACTTTCTCTTGTACAGACATTTTCTAGTATTAGGTACGTTTTAATCTGGAAAATGTTCTTTCAATAATGTATTCTGATACTTTGCATAATCTTCTTTTTATGTCGACGTGATTTCATGTAGAACGTTGAGAGTTAAATAGGCATGCATGGCCGGGTATATGTGATGACGTAGTAGGCTAGAATGCAATAACAACAACATATTTGTCAGTAAAGCTTGTCACACAAATCACACCTGCAGATCGCCGGCCGCCATAGATCAGGGGATATTCATGAGTCGGCAATAATCGCCGGAGCGCCGCGCGTAAATCAATTGTCGCCGAGTGACGTCACGCGACTGACGCGCGTCAGCCGCGCGGCATTACCTCGCCAATGTGTTTACGATATATCGCCTGACTTATTGTGACGTATCGGTAAATTATTTAACAGCCAACGATGTTCTGTGAACTGCCAGATACGTAGCTATTACTTAAATAGTGTTCAATCAGGTCATTCTGTAAACAAAACACATAAACGTAGAGCTGTACCTATCTAACAACAATTTGTTTCAATCGAAACCCCATCTAAATGCACAAATTCCCTATTCGGAACTGCATCATAATATTCACGAAATTATTCGCAAAGTGCCACTGAAAAGACCAGTAAACATGTAGCTACGTTCACAAACTGACAATCTGTGTCAATAGCTGTTGCAAAATCCATTCGCTCAGCTTTATGTGGGAACAAATGAGGTCACCGCTGTACCTACGAACATTGAAATTAAGTTCTTATTCGCAGTTGTAGCACCGAATTACCCGCTAGGTCCCCCAGTCAGACAGAGCCTGGACTCTCCAAGGAGTCGTAAATGCAGCTAGCTATTAAGTTGTAGCTGTCTGTACGTACTTTGTGTTCGAGTGTGAGGCGTAGCAACAGTTATTGATCTATCGCCTTCCCAGCTTCTAAGACTAAGCTAGGTATTAGCTAAGAGTACTAGCGAAACCTTTTAGTAATCACTTGAGAATTATGAAAAAGTTAGATTCGGCGTAAGCACATAATTGAAAATGAAAAGGTTGGTTTTCAAGAATTCTGGGCTTATAAACACTTTTCTCGGGGGTACACCAACGTGAGATCCGTTTAAATCAGAAGTATTTACTGTCAATATCACACTATTTGGCTGCGGCAATGTCTTCATGTCTTATACCAACAAGTATCATGTTCCTCCCTCACCCCTCCCGTCCCCCGCGTGGCGCAGTGTAAACTCTCAGTGTACACACATAATGAGTTCTAAATCGCTCCTCCCACCACTCCGCTAAGTAAACACTCGAGTGTATTGTCCAAAATGTTTACAGCAATTTCGTAGCTTTTAAACAAAAACATCTCTTCCCTAAACAATTCGCTGGCCCATTTCGCAGAGTGATAAATTTCTCACTTATCTGGGTTCGTTTAGCTTAATTGTACATATAGTAGACATGCCATTGTCCTTGTTTAAGGCGGGGCTTTTTTCCTTTTCAATGGATTTTTCAGGTGCCCCCCTCCCGCGGCTGCCCGCCCCTCCCCCCATATAATGTATTTCCTTTGTCTATTGTGAGCAGTGATTCATCTAAATCACTTGGGTTTAGTGTTCGGGCGGCGCGCCCGCCGGCTCCGGTTCACGTCATAACGTCTTCTAATAAATCCCTCAGCAATTATTAGCTGCGAAACTTCATGTGATAATCCCATCTGTTAAAGTTACATAGTGCCTACACACCCACGGACATACAATCGCTTGAATCGCAATACACATTTGATGTAAATGACGTGTCATTTATATTCGTTAGTCGGTTCGTATTGCACATTAAGCTGTCGGGGATGATATTTGACATGTCGCTTTTGTTAGGTGATTTTTGGTTTAATCCCAAATCAGCATTTGATATATTGGTGGCAGACAAATCTATGCGATGATTAATTAATTTACGAGTGATATGTCATTTTCAACTAACAAAATAATCGTATTTGTATAAAATTTAAATGCCATTTCATCGCAGTCATTGCTCACGTTTTCGGTATAATTTAAAAAAAATCTCACCGAGTACAGATGATATTTCTTACCTCAAGTCGGTGTCAAATAATTTATGGAGCATCTCCATTAACGTCGAAAAAAGTATATTTCTTTATTTTATGTGAAAGCTTTTTTGTCGTGCGTTCAAGTAGCCGATGCTATTAAGATAGATTAGTGTTTTAATATTTATAGATCCATTCAATTACTGGAAAAAATCACGGCAATTGGTATTTTATTTGTTTAATGTAATGAATTGAGAGAGCGATAGCTATTTATTATCCCATAATTGAGCAAGGAATGTTTTATATAGTACATTGATTTCAGACTTTTAAATCCTTATATTCCTTTCCTTCACAGTGACAATTAAGATGTTTTCTTTTCAATGAAAGGGATGATGTCATAGCGCAACTAGTTCACAATATAAACAGCAATACATGTCCAACATTTCTCAAGTAATACAGCGAGACATTTGCCGCGTCATAAGTTTTTCTTAAAGTGTTTGCCAGCTTTTCTACTAAGACGGTTCTTAATACAAAGTGCTGAGATTTACACAACACATATGCACATAGTAAGCCGGAGCCCGCAATAATTTCAGCGTATGTTTGTAGCAAAGTGCAAGGTTTCCATGTCGTCTGCAGCACCAGGGCTGCGCTGCTCCTATATTTCACTAAACTTTACTTCTTGTTCTGCACTTAAATCATGCTGATACGTGGAAACTGTTTCAAGCGTATTTTGCTGCAGACTTTAGCTAAATCTCTGGCTCAACAGTACACAGTTGCACGAGCCTTTTCAAGCGTCTAATTCCATCACAAAACAGTAACTCTTTGATGTGAAGTTGTTTTGTTTGTTCATTTAAACTTGACCTTGCCTTACCTTCCTCGATTGACGTCCACTCCTAGCTCTTCACTTGTAAAACCAACCTCACCTTGCTCTTGTAAAGTCCAAATATTTGAGCGGCCCAATATTTGGGGATCAGCCCTGTCGGCAGTGTGAAGTGGCGCCGTGGCCACCCGGACTCCGCGGTAATTAAAACGAAGCTCGGCGCACTTGACAAGTAGGTCAGGTATCAATCGCCGGCTGATGGCATAACAAGCGATACCTGCGCCTCCGTGACCCTCCACTTCGAGGGCTGCAATTCTATTGTCTGAGATGTTTTTGTTGCTGATGGTACTTGTGTAAGAATGAGCACCTGAATAACGTTACGGCCGTATAATTTTATTGCGGACCGGAGCTCCTGAAATGGCCGCCTGTATTTGTACAAACGAAAACACACAAGATCTATTCGTCGATCGCCCTTTTAAAACTTCCTTTGTTTACACGAGAAATTCTAATCCCATCTCAGGAAAAACTATTTTTTATTTTTTCCTTGCAGTACAGCGCCTGTCAGACTTTCGGCTTCATTGTACTGGAATAAGTGTACTGAAAATGCAATTAACTTATTCTTCCACACTTTACTTAAGACTGGCCGCGTTCCAAGTTAGTCTACTAAGTTAAGTTACTTCAGTCGGCAGCACAAAGTGGCTTGAAACTTCAATTACACATCACCGCTGACATGTCTTTCCAAAGTCCTTCACGTCACTGATATTGTAAGAGGATTCAATATCTTGATTCTGTGACAAATTAACTGCTTTGAATAGCCTCTCCTTTTTGGTTTCAATGTGCTCGTATGTAACTGTCATTCAGTACTGATTCAAAGATCCTACCGACCGACCTACAATTGAATTGGACTTATTGAATGCTCCAAGCAACCCTGTAATCAATATAATCTTCATTATGTCATCAATCCAGTTGCTTCGTTGCAGATAACAATCGAACAACATAATGAATGTGTCCCTTGTAAGACCTTTGTTGTTCTAAATCTACATTATAAAAGTTTTTTCTATAGTTTCAAACAAAACAGTTTTAAGCTTCGATCGGTTGTACAGAAACCAATTTCAACATGCTTACCGCGGAACATATATTTCAACAAACAATTAAAGCGTCAAAAAGTTAAACTTGAAGTAAAGTTTAAAAGTTAACTCAATGTTGCTTGTAACGTATACGTACAGCAAACTGTTACTAGTTACTGGTAGAACTTTAAACCGAGTTATTTCTTAGAAGAAAACTCCGCGAACAAAAAGTCTCGCTCCTTGTTCAACAAGACTTGCCCACTGTAATTATGGATCATTAAAGTTCTGCCTTAAGAGCACAGTTTTATTCTTACAATCTTAAAATAAAAGTGTTAAAGATTTGCATCGAGAATAAAAAACAAATCGACCTTGAAAAGCGAATATTTCATCTATAAATAGTTGTTCAAATTCGTTGCATAACAAACTCAAAGGATTCTCATCTATAAATAAATTGTTTGCTCAATAAAAATGCAAGAACTTGTGGATGCAACAACAAGCCAAAGGTTTATTACTAGCCAGGATTCCTTTAAAAATAGAAGAGTTTTCTTAAAATAGAAGGGGTTGTGATATTGCATAAATAACTGAAGAAATACGAGATGAAAAGGTGGAACGTGGGCGACGGCGGTGGGTGATCCTGTCAGGACTGTCGACTGTAGCATCACTCCAATCTCTCATTGATATTTAAACAGATATGGATTCCGCACAGACACAGCATTATTAATAACGCTCTGTAGTTGGGATTAATGTAATTAGCGCATACATAATTAATATTCCGATTGATAAGACTCAGTCAGTCTGCGGAATCAGTGGCGCATTGTACAGAGTAACACAATGCACTGTGACGTCACGCGTACGTAGTTAAATTAAATCTCATCTAAAGGCTGCGTTATTTATTTATGACACTTTACAGTGGCAGATTTTAATATCGTTTTCCCCTGCCATAATGCGTTTATTTCGTGTTAAAGAATGCAAGAGGTTTGACTCGTAATTTGAGTAAGAAGTCCTGCAGACTGCAAACTTTTTGTCGGCCCACCTAATGTTCAATGTATCTGTCTAGATTAAGTATAGATTATGTTGTGTACCAGACTTAAAACTCGATTTGACAAACGTGTTCAATTTACAGTTGACAAGATTTATATTATACTAGATACTATTCTAGAACATCGGTCCGAAAGTAGACTTTAACAAATTGTTGCTGCTTATCACCGTGACCAATCGACCTTCTCCGAAAATAGTCCCCAAATTATTTAGTTAATATAGCTAATAGTGGCCAAAATAATGTGCCTTTATGTACGATATCCAGCGTGGCGAATAAATTCAGCTATAGATAATTGTCGCGTCTAGACGTAGCCTTTGTGTAGTTTATGGTTTGACGTAATACAACTCGTTCAATAATGCACGATTCGACAAACTGTCACACAGTTGTTGTTTGTGGTCGGTGTTTTATTTTAGTTGGCGATGAAACCTGTGGTTGGTAGAATGAAATACTTATTTGTTGACTTATTGAATTTTTATCTTTGCCCCATACATGAACTGGGTTCTCAGAAAATGGTTCTGCATAGTATTACTTATCATGGGTATAGACTCGAAGCCGGCTGATAACACTATTATTTGAGCAAAGATTGACTACAAACTGATTAAACATGATTGATAGAAAAAAATAAGTACTACAGAATTTACATGCTGAAGCTCTGTTAAGCTTTTAAGATATAAATAAAATCATATAAACAATGATAAACCTACAACTTATTTAAGCTTTGCATCCTTAAGTTGTCTAATTGCTGTGCATGTAGGGACACACTGAAGTCAGATTAAGCCTTTCATAGCCGAGTCTTCCAGGCATGAAGCCTTTTCCAATCAGCGCCAGACGTTGTGCAGCAAAGTGTTAATTAGCAGTGAAAAGTGCACAAACATTGACTAACTGCTTTTTCACAAACTATTAGAGCACTTTATTGCATTAGATATTAGCACACAAGGGTACAAAAGAATACATTTCTTTTTCAAATGAACGACGTTTGTTTTATTACTTACAATTTCGTGATAATTATAGGTACTCTAAGCAAATAATACTCAGCATAGTAGGTAAAAAATACTCTTCTATATTTGGTATTTTTCTTATACTGTACCTGAAAAAGTGAATGGATTTAGTCGATTTCTATAAAGCTTATAAATAACCTGATAATGCAAAGCACAATAGAGATTAACGCCCACTTTAAATTTGTTTTCACTAAAAATATCTGGATCTAAATAATTTCCATGAAAACCTTGGAACAACCTTGATCGTGTTGTTATTCTCGTTTTAAAAGCGGGATATTCATGGGAAATCATAATTATCACGTATCTTGTAGATAAGGAAGGTTGCTGACTCGGCAACTCTATGTAATTACGTCGGTTGTGAACCCCTGCGGGTTCAACTTTGCATTGATGATTAGACGTTTGTATATCAAAGGTTCACTTGTAGGTTTGTTAGCATACAACCCTCTAATACGCGATGTGTGTCTGTATGTTACATTAGTAGTGTTATTGTAAAGGAAACTATTTTGTAAAGGAAAATACTCAAAGGAAACATTGGAAAACTGTATTCTGTATTTGTGTGTGCTCTTGTTTTTCAAATATTGCTTCAAATAAGATTTTATTATCCGTAAAAATATTATCTTTTCACTCCCATATTCCACTTTCCATGCTTTGAGCAGCTTTTTAAATACATTAGTTGAAACGAAACGGGACCATGTACAAATGCAATATTTACATTTTAAGCTTTTAATACGACATGTTCTTTTCTTTCAGATTAGTTAAGTAGTGATTTTAAATTTTGAAAAATACACATGTTTGGATGTTATTCTATAGTAAAGTCAGTTTTTAACGTCGATGGTTAACATTATATATGTACAACGTTTAACATACACGCATCAGATTGTATCGAAGTAATGTTACCGCCTCTTCTAACAGCAGACACCGCGTACATTCAAGCATGATCGAATATAGGTTCACAACCCAGTACATTAATAATATACGCGTATAACAAGAAAACAATGTAACATCAACACAAAGATTTCAAAAAATTCCTTCCAAACAAAATACGCAACTACATGACCTCACCGTCTCACCGTGCCGTGCCGTGCCGCGTCGTGCCGCGTCGCGCCGTGACGTCACCCCCACCGGGGCACGTAATTGGCGCCCCGGTCACGTCCTGCGAGCCGCTTGCCACTAATTAAGCGAGCAACGGAGGACACTTTCTAAATGGCACACCTATCAATCCCATCTTACGCCTCCATTTTGGAGAAAAATCGTCCGCCAGGTGGCGCAGTTACCGCCAGATGGATGCACGCGATCCCACTCCGAACGTGATAGTTTTTCTAGTTTTTTGCTGGCTGTACCGAATTGTTTATGTTCGGGGGATTGGGAATTAATTTGTTTTGGTAGTTAGAGCTGGGAGGCTGGGTGTTCGTTGTGTTGTGTGAATGGTAATTGATACTGGGAGGTGATACAGTTCAGGGTTTTACATTAAATCGTCTTCTGTTTAGCCTTTTCCCTTTTCTATTTTAGATGGCGCATAAATCCTCAAAGCACATATTTCAAACCAACTTTTTAAAACCTCCAAAAATGTAAATCAAAATAACACACCACTATGAATTCATAAAACTAGCACCATGAACTGAAAATGCCATAAATAGATGGCAATCGTTAATAACAATCAATTAAAAGCCCCTGATAGAGACCATTTGGCACAAAAATGTTATTAGTATCGATGCTCAATATGAATTATTCTCTAGTAATTGGATTTTAGATTGTACAATTTATGGCGCACATATTTTGTGATATTAGTGCCGGCCTCGCGAACCTTATAATAAATGTGTGTCATATAATATCCAACTTGTAGTTTTTCATGTTGTAGGCGGAATTTTATACTTAGAGTATTCGCACACTGCAAATTTTTAGTCGGTCGATAGGTTGTTTGTTCTCATAAATCGGTATAAAGATGAATTTTAGTACTTACATTGCCAGGTTCAGGCATCAAACCGACTGACGACTGTACCTTTACTACAATCAAGCTCAATATGGATTTCAGATTCAACAGTTGTTCTACCAAGTTCTTGCTTAGTAATGACAAAGTAATGTGTATTTGTAAATTAATATTTACCACATATTCATTGCACATTTAATAAGACTGTATGCTGTGGTGGTGGATTATTATTTTCAATTCATCGCATTAATAAATGTTGACTACTGTAAACTTTATACATAAGTATAGATTTTAAATATTCAATTACACTGTTTTATCTCCTCAATGCAATATACGTATGTATCTTTCACATTAATAATAGTAATTTAATGTGACGAGGTTTTAAGCGCACTTTGCAATGGCAACCGAAATAAATTCCTGAGCTACCTGAGCTAGATTAAAACTACGGGAACTTCGTGGTTTCCATGTATTTTCCATTTGAGTGACACATCAATTATTTTATTTTGAAAATGTATGCACCGTTTAATCTATCACAGAATATTTTAGAACATACATATATACGATACACGGTGATTGTTTTTTTTTGTTTCGAATTGCCAGAATTCATGATACACGTTTCCAAAATAAATACTTTTGTTTTCATGTAAAAGTTGTACGTATCTATAGTTATGTAGTTTATCGCAAAAAAGGAGCACTTTGACAGGCTGGTTGAGTAATTTGTCGGAAGAGCTTTGTGGAGCTCGCTGTTGTGATCAAAGGCGACTGACTCGCTCCTGAATTACCAGTGATCAATCAACATCAATTAAACTTGACGCTAAACACGAGTAAATTACACTTGATTTACACAAACGCAATGTACCGAGATTAACTCCAAATGTTCAGATATTAATAAACATTTCGAGCTAAGGACTTGCTGATTGTACGTCAAACTCTTAATTGAATTAGGTTCCCTGGAATTACTGTGTTGCCGAATTCAAAAGGTTCTTTCCATTTTAACATTCCGAAAAGCTGAAACTGAGGCAACACAGATGTATACAACGATTGCAAAAGTATGAAATCCGTTCCGGTGAGTGCCTGCGCTCGGAACAAAGTTCGAATCTTACAAATAAACTCATTTCATCAGAATTGTCTTTCTTTAAAAGAATGAGAACCTTCAACTCCATTCCCGTAAGAATACCTTTCGTTTTAACTTTTAAAAATTCAACGAAGAGCTGAATAAAGTCTAAGATCTGTTACCTCATTTCACAGTAAGATTTTTAACGTGAGTTTCCGAGACAGCGGTACCTGGTCGGATGCGGCCGGCGCAGGGGCCAACCAAGTTTCCTCGTAAATAACTGGAGGAAGCGCCCGGATCCAGCATTGTTCGTTACAAATTCACTATTGCCATTGATCCGATCCAATTTGAACTTTAAGTCGTGGGACGCAGAGCTCGCGCGCCTGCAAGCCGTCCGCTCCGAGGTAATGGGATACATTTGTTATTGAATACACGTCTGCATTTGTTCGTTAGGTCTTACCCAGTAGTAGCGCTGCACCCGGATCTGTCTAACTAACTATTACTTTATTAGAGTTCAACTCTGAACAGAGCGGTTACTTGTTACATACTATATTACTCGCTCTATTGAGATACAAAATGCTCTACATAACATTCAGCATTTTCTCTGATGTGGTTTCAGTGGAGAAAAATATTTTGACATTTCCATTAATTAATATGAAGCTCGTTTAGCTCGGCCTGAAACTCGCCAAGAAATATTTGAACTTTATTGTTAATATTTCGTTCCCCAACTCTTTGAACCGTACAATGGAATGAAAACCGTTAAGTTAAATAAAGTTCAAACAGTGAATACAAAATAATCTTCAAAGTTAGCCCCAATAACCCCTTTGTAAATAATTTTTGACATAAAATTGTCGGCTATTGTGTGCGCCGGCATGAATTCGGGTCAAGTCTAATGTTTTTAAGTTTAGCAGTCAGCTGTCTTTCAAGCTAGGCTACACCCAGGCAGGGTAATTACTTACATTCTAAATTACCCTTCTAGAACATCATATTTTATATGTCTGACATAATAATTAATATGTTATATTGTGTGAAAAGAAAATTATTGCTGACGCCTGTAATTTACTTTTCAGCCTATATTTGTTCACACAATGGCTATAAAGTTTCATTGGTAATTTGGGTGCCTATAAAACATACATACACAAACTAGGAACCTACTTAAGCATTAGGTACATAAATAGAACTTGCTTAGTCAAGGCAACAGATGAAAAGGACCAATCGTGAAACCCGTGGTCCTCACATCTGCACATACAGGCGAATCAAATCGTGTTTAACAGCTTGAGACATAAACCAACAGTTGTATCAACGCACACCCAGTCCCGCGCGTCATGAGCGCGTAACCAGCACGAATTTACCGAGTTTTATAGCAGAACATTGCGGGTTTATTGCCGCCATCGATAACGTTGCAACCGGAGCCAATTTTCAGTTGCACCGTTTGCACGGAACCCGTTGTATGCACGCTAAATGCGCTATCCATATCGCCCAATGTTTAGACGAAAACTGAATTTGTATCGGACCTATTTGTATGTGTCCAATCGATTTTTTGTGCGCTTTTCCCGATTCGCAGTTTACAATTACAATTTAGTGCAAACATTGAGTTCAATTTAATCAAATAGACAACATTTACATTTTAAATTAAACAATGCACACCAAACTGTTAGAACATACAGATGTGTGTAAAATAAACTTTAAGTTTAAAGTTATTGTGAAGTCGTCAAACTTAGCTTAAAATTTAAACAACTCATCCAAACAAGAGTCGACTAAAGTAAAGAGCGCTCTTTAAAAAAATATACCTATATGCACTTATATTAACGAAGTGTTCCAGCTCATAACGGACTTTACTTCCACAGAAGTAAGCAGGTAGATTGGGGCTTACGTCTCGCGGCTTTGGAAGACTTCCAATTCTCTATGGATGCAGTAATGATGTACAATGTATGCGGATGCCAGCCTCAGCTGTTTAGGATAGGAACATCGCCAGACTCATTAAACTTTCTGTTCCTTATTTACCTATATTCGTTTTTTTTTTCTTTTCTTTTTACTATTTAAGTTAGTATCTTTTATGAATGTTGATGAAGTTCTACTGCAGAGTGTTGGAATTAATAGAAGAAGCTGTGCATTGAACTTTTGATAGCGTCTTGATCAATTTCGTTAGTACCTCCTAGGGTCATTCATTTCCTACTGTGATATTGGGTTACGATTTCGTCGACAAACTTATTAATTCTACATGATCAGTTGAAAAACATTTCATGTTATATTAAAGCTTTACTTTTTCAAATTGTCCATCGGTGCGGCAACTCTTAGTATCTGAGTAACAAGACATATAGATTTTTACTCTGTAGTAGCAAGTATCTGTGAGCATTTGTCGGTGGTGCGAGTGCAGACGACGCTGTAAGGACCACTAAGTATCCGTTCAGACCGACACGCTCCGCTGCGCGCGACTGTCCACATTTACACAATCTTTCCTTGTTGCGCACTTTGCTCCTGCTTCCATTTTATATTATTTTATGGTCTCAGGATGTAGCTTAGATTTTATACGTGTGTTCATAGCTTAGTATGGTATGAGTATGTGGGTACTTACTGTACCATATTGTGGAACAAGATAGTTTTCTATTTTAGTCTAGTAGGTATGTCTAACAGACTAGAGAACACTAAAGTACTTAAAACTTATGTGAAGATACTTATAGAATAATGAGTGCTGGATATTTCTAAATGAACAACAAATTCTAGTACTTCCAAATAGCACAACAGCTAATTGAGCAAGTCACATGATACACAAGTCACACGGCACTGGTTTGCGGTCGCAAGTCGCACAACTTCTGCGTTTGCCGTGCCGCGGCGGCCGCCATCTTGCGCCCGAGTCAACGCGAATATCAAACGAAATACAAGCTCTCACTTGCAAAGTACACGACTGTCTGCAGAATATTGTATTTTGGAAATGTTATTGAACTCCTCTTTGACTACGCGAAGAATAAAATTCAAATAGCCTTTGCTATGCTGAAAACAGGACTGATATTGATAATAGAGAGATGTAGTCGTATGACAAGTACTTATCTACAGATCAAAGAGTCAGTTTGCATAGTGATGGCAACTTTTGAGCTTATATTTTAGGGATTTGAACCCAAAGTTTCAAGGCTACCTTTTCTAATTTGCTTTCCGCCAATTTTAACCGTGATATATTTAGATTCAGTTTGGTTAGTGGTATAACTTTCATTTATATTTCAATTATGAGATGAACTATAAATTGATCTCCGGGGCTAGTCGTCACACACGGCTCGCCCGGGGCCAGAAGAGGCAGGTACCAAGTTTTAATTAAACCACCTTCGTTAGCCGATAGTTTTTAATCTGGGCGATCGTAGCCGCAAACTTTTATAGCGGACTCGTGAAGTTGTCCCGGGTTGTGACCTCCGGCCGGATATTTGTATCGAGTTTTTTCGGAGTTCTTTTTAAAATACGATTTACGTGACTTTGTGTTCGGATACTGAGTTCGGGAGATAGTTTTAAGCTTCTAAATGTTGGTTGGAACAGTTTTATGCAGATACAGTGCAGCTTTTATTGTTCAAGTGGAGTTGTGCTGCGGTTTGCTTTGTTCCGATGTGTGGCTGTTGCTCTTCATGTTTAGATCATATCCGATGCTAGCTTTCTGTGAACTACACTGTTATGCTATTATGATTTCTGCTCATAAATAAAAACTTTAAAAATCCTCCTACTGTTTGTTTCTTCGTCAGATCAAGGGTGGTTTTAGTACCTACTGCAAACAGACTTTTGATATCAACTGATAATATATGTCTTAAATGTATATGTGTGAGTCACATACATCCCGGATAATACATTCGATGATAACATTGTTGGAATCCACAAACTCTTGTTAGTGGATACGTTTAATGAAATCAACTCCGTTCAACTATATAATTGTTTGAGAAAATACGACTTAAGGCTCTTAAACAAACGGAAAGGGTTCGAAAAGCAATTAAAAGCAATGACCCAAACAAAAGGGGCTTTTAATAATAAATCAATTTGATTCGGCGATTTTTTCACAATTTAAATGAACGTGAAATATTACTTTACCGTTAGAAGGAAACGATTGATTTTCAAAAAGAATGGTGCGCCTTTTCTTTTTGTTAAATTCCAGGTTTTGTTAAAACCCTCTCGTTTTTGTGCTGGCTGTACAAAGGTAGCTTATTAATGAAAATATGGGCGATGCTTTTAAGCATAATGGCCAGCCGCCGGTAATGCCTGATACTCGGAAAATTATGTGAGTGAGGGTTGTTCATTGCTACTCGTTACTTACCGGAACAAACACGTTATTTTCTTTGAATTATATTATCAATTTTGACCCGAAGGTACATTACATCTACTACTTATATCTGAAAGCAAAATGTCGCCTACCTCTATCAGCGACTAGCTCTCCATAAAGTCAGTACATTTCACACGGCCCATTTACTGCTCCGTAAAAATCCATCCAGTCAGAATTAGGTTTTCGCTTTCGGTAAAGCCTGAGTGGTTTTATCCGCGGCTAACGCACGTAGGTCCCGAAGGAAGCATATCTGCTCCTACACTGCGATAAATTCACTGCAAACAAAGAAAAAAGGCGGACTTGGCCCCAAATATATCATTTGAAGTGATATCAGGGCGGGCCAGGCGCCGCGGCGGGGGCGAGGCGCGGCGCGGCGGGGCGGGGGGTAGGTCGGATAATGCACCAGTATAAACTTTGGTCCTTCCACTCCATTATTATGTGGCGACAGTCGCCACACTAGCCGTACATTACGTGCGCCGTATGGTAATCGTATTGATGCTTTATTGGATGGCTTAGTGAGCCGCCAAGTATACTGCCATTTGACCTAAGAGCTTTTGTTGAATTTTTTACGGTGGTTTATAGTTCTTTAAATTATAATTTATAACCTGAACTGAACCAGACCAAATTTCAATCAGCTGAACCAGAAAGTTTGAACAAAGTCGACGAAAAAGCTTTAAAAATGGTAGCCCGGTTTCCCAACCGGCAGCAAACATCGCGTTTGTGCAGGAGTTACTGAACTATGGCTATTCGGGCTAATTTAAAACTCGATAAGGATCGCTGACATGAAAATCATGTTATATAAAAGCGTTGCATGCGCCATTTCTATTTACCGCACAATTTATCATCGCCGGCTTGCAATTTTGCCTTCATCGTCCTGCAGATTAACATAAGGTGGACATGAAGTAGGGTTGCCACGCCAAATAACTTTTTAGGAACCGCTCGCGTGTTTCGTGTTCAACTTTCTGAGTAATTACGTTATTACATTAATTATAAAGGGATTGTGTATAATTAAATAGTCATTCCGTCGGCTCGTCAACATATAAAAGTGATTGAAAAGATAATGTGTCTTAGTTGATAACTGCTTTGTTTCAAACTTGTTATTAACTTAATATCCATAAAAATAAAAGTCTATTTATCTACATAGTTTTGTATAAATTTTGCGTTCCCTTGTTTAGCTTCCCAAAATTCATAATCACCTATTTAAAATGTTTCTTGTCTCCGGCATGGGCTAGTATAGTGCCTACCCTACCGTCTGATTACGTGGCGGCCGAGCAATTTCCACGGCGCGTCGTGAAGCCGATGTCAAAGGGACGTCCACATTTCACGGAGCGCCTTTGAGCGCCCATCTCCCTGCCTGAAAGTAATGCACCTTCCGCGGTTATTAATCAAAATATACTGTTCTTGGATTTTACCTTAACATTTCCTAGATGGACAGCGAAGAAAATACAGCTATGATTACAGTTTTCTTAACTACCCTGTGTAATAGCTTTAGTGTGGTTCACGTGACTTTACAAAATCAAAAAGCATGTGCATTGTAACATAATACATTGAAATCCCCCACTATTACTTGAATCGCATTACTCAAAGAGATGCATAAAACAGCTTTGTGACAACAAACAGCCCCGCTTGTCTTAGTACTGCACAGATCGGTGCAGGCGATGCATACGATGAAGTTTGAATGCATTCTGAATGGCACACAGACGACAATGTGCACGCGATCAATAGCCCCCGTACACACAGGTAGAAACGAGCTTTTAGCGTTCAAACAACAATGGAATGTTAGATGATAACTTTAAAGGGAGAATTCATATAAAATACAAACAATTTCTTTTAAAATTTGACCTTGAAGCCTTGGAAACCCACGACAATGAGAAGCCGTAATCAGTTCAAAGTAGTCGTCTGTAACAACCTTCAGTGAATTATCAATTCCCAGAATATAAATAGGACGTTTTGTTCAATCTAAAACTTTATTGGATATTCATTCATTTTCAAGGTTCAGTTATTAAACTGAGCTAAATAGTTCTAAGATTTATTCACAAACGAACTACTGAAGTCTCGATGTCCAAGGCAGCATTCAAAGCATTGTTTGTGTTATCAACAAGTCAGTAACAATCCAGCGCTATCAAATTATGTGAGTGAGTGTTCGCACGTTCGCAGTACAATTATCGCAAGTCCATCGAGGAGTTGTCAGGCAGCCGGCGAGCCGTGCAATCAGTGCCGGCGCAGTCAGCCTAACTACGTCACCCGCCATCTTGTTTACTACAATCAACCTGTATACCCGAACGTTCATTCAATCTCCCAGCCATTGGCATTCCGCATCCTACGACTAACTGATTATGATCAAAGGATAAATAAATCCAGAGCTGCTTCCTTTGTGCTCGCCATCAATACCAGATAGTTTGTAAGTTATTATGACAACTTTGTGAATCGCAAATTGATGAGGCTAGTTCCGAGTTTTTGGTATTTATAGTCCTTCTTTTTGGTAAAACTGAATGGTTTCAATGCTATTATGGTAATATGCCTTCGACTGTTACGTACGTCTTATTGTAACTTCGTTATTTATGTCTAAGGTACCAACAAATAAGCATCATTAGTTTATGTATGAAGACGTGAGTCACGCTTTAGTGAAAATTTTCAAATATTTTGAGCAACATTTTCTTTAAAATTATAACTTGAATTTAATTGCCATATGAATAAACAAATCACGTGTAAGCTCGACTATTTTTGCAATTATAAAACAAGTCTAATGATATCGTTAAAAATCTTACTGAAACTTTTTATATTATAATCAAAAGCTGTCAGTAAAAAATAGGCGACGTAATGATGTTTGGAAGGTGTAATTTATTTAGAGTGTAAGTAATAATTAGCGTTGTGAAGCAGGATCGATGAGCAACATTGTCTCGCGGCGCCGAGCCCGCGGTAATTGTTCCAGGTGACGCGCGACAAATGCGCGTTTGTTTTCACCCTTATTTATTCCCTGAATTCCGCTCATTGCTCGCAAATAATATCGAAGTAAAATGTTAATGAGAAACTCGATGTTTTGTGCTGTTTTTTAATTACTAATTTAGAATATTTCGCCAAATGTGTAATAAGTATTTACTAGAGTTTTGTATAATTATTGACACATCACACAAAAGGAAGTTATTAATAGGCATATTAACATTTTAATTTAAACTGAACTTGTTTAAAATTTGACCTACTTAAAATCTACTTAGTTATACTTATTTTGGGTGGAAGGTAAAGGGAAATTAATGTGTTATTTTAGGAACAAAAGTGAGGGTCCCTGGACCCAAATCCAGTGATGTGTTGTTTTATTGTACCTGCAGTGTATTTTGTACCTGCTATGTATTTTACCAAAAATATGTGACATAATTGATGTAAAGACTAATTCAATGTCACGAAAGCCGAGGGAATATTACTTAAATTGCGTAGGTAATATATTTCGGCATCATTCAATACGTTAAGCCGCCATATTTTGTGAATACCTTGATCATAAATTATACGATACAGCGACCAGCTATAAAATATTGAAAGTAACTGGATAAGAACACGATGTACGAGAATACTACATCTTAAAGTAAAATATATTCTTCATGAGCTACACTCTGAATTGATTTTGAAATTCTTTGATGTTAAATCCTGGATGAATTGGAAATAAGTCGCAGTCAGTGCGTTTGAAAGATTTTTAGAGAATAATGCTTAATTAATTGATTTTGTAATATTCATCCAAACATTACATACTATGAAATGAATATGTTAAATTGCCTGAAACACCAGTGACAACTGACATTTTCTGGATAATTCTGGTTCAAAATCTAAGTCGGCATGTCTAGATGGTCTGGTTTATATATGTTAGGGGTATGTACCCTACTTAGGGTTCATTACTACCGTGGAGTGGCAGCTTCCTTATTTAATATGTGGAACGAAAGGATTTGCTCGCTCGACTGCGTAAGTGAGGGTTCCATGTTGGCATCGTCTTCAGGTAAAGCGCCACAGTTTCATATCATTTTGCCAAACAATTTGTTTTTGCCTCAATCAGGAATTTTGGGTCCGTTGATATATCTACGCCATGCTTTATTTTTTGATGTTATTTGTGTTCTTAAATGGTTTCTCAGAATCATTTCTTTAAGGAATCTAGACACACGGCAGTGTGTCTGCCAAGTTCGAGCAAAAAAGGCGACACACCGGCCGTGGGTTATATTACACGAACCATTTCGGGCCAAATTCGACCCCCCTGTAACTCAAAATCTATTTTATTTACGCATATCAAATTTCTAGTATCTGTTGAGACCCCCTCACTTATCTAAAATACAAAATTTCATTAATATACCTATTGTAGATCTTGAGATATTGACGTCAGAAAATCGCTATTTTTACTATACACTGATTCACTGATTCACTGATTCACTGACTCACTCATCAAAAACCTAGACCACTTCCAATGGTCGTATTGACTTGAAATTTGGCATGGAGGTAGGTCTTTATGTCAAGGTAAAGGGAAAAATCTGAAAATGGCCAAGTGTGAGTCGGTTTCAAAATAATGAAGGTGTTTTATACCCGGTGTAAATTTATACCCCTAAGGAACTAAAACGAACTAAATTTATCTATATTTATATAATATATCTTCGAATGGTACAAAGGTTTGTATTTAGTCAAAGTAAAGTAAAAATCTGAAAACGGCCAAGTGTGAATCACTTTCGAAAATAACGAATGTGTAACTTTGATCCACGAACATAATATATGATAACATGTCATGTCAGTCAGTTGGTAAATCTAGTCATAGTTAATCTAGTTCATTTCTTTGTAAGAAACATAGTGCATATTAAAAAATCTAAAAGATAGTATAAATGAGACATTTATTTAACTAACTTCATCATAAGAAAAAAATAAAATAAACAACCTTACAAAAATAAATGAAATCCCACCCAAAACAAAAATGTGAAAGACTGCCAAGTTCGATAATATGGGCATAGCCATTCGAAGATCAATTTCCTATTGTGTTCTTTACCAGAACTGTCTGGAAGTTCCTTAACTTGACACTAAATACCGGCAGGTATTTTCCAACTAACAAAAACCATTTGCAAAATTGTCAAATGGTGCAGATTTTTTACCGCCACAGAACAATGAAGGTCACAATAAGGAAAAAGTCAACACAGCAGGAATGTATTTGATGGCGCGCGATTAACAATAATGATCTGATCGATTAATCTTTTCCTTTCCCTCTATTTCTTTCTTTCCTCTGATGTATTACGTATGTTTGGCAACGCGATATTCGAAAAATAATTGTGCGTTCATATCTGTGTTGGATAAAATTTGTGATTCAGAGAAAATCTATTTCTGTAATAGATAGCTTACCTCACGAAAGCGGATGCCTAGACTAGTGTGTGTAAACAAATGCATGACTTTTCCAATACTGCATTCTTGAATTTTTACGCATACAAACATAATTTGCATGTAAAACACACACAAGTATTGCTCACCCGCATTCGTAAGATAAAACATATAACTTGCTTTGTAAAGCGGAATTCAGAACGGTTGCGAAACTGGTAAGGTAATATGTGTCTACTTAATTTGGCGTGAAATTAGGGTGACCTTATGCCGACGTCATTAATATTAAACTGTTATGTTTGGCCCTATTCAGGCAATGAGGAAACGGGATCACGTTACGCTTAATCATAATGTATTTTGAGCTGATTATATAAATTAAACGCTCTATTGTTGCTGATCTTAACGTAAGGTTTGTAAATGTAACCAAATAGTCAATCGTTAAGTTAATGTCACATAAAGAAACAAAAAGTAGGACTTTCACTATACCTACAAACTGGCTAGAATAGGGTACCATTTGTCTAAAGCCCTTGATTCAGTTTTGACAAACGAGCCTCATTCGATTTATTTCGGTCGCCAAATATAAAAAGGCTTTCAGCGAAAATATTTTATTTTTAAATAATAAATGAGTGAGCTCTTGATGTTTAAGTACAATTCTCTTTCAAGTGGATGTCCAGACCTCAAAAGCTGGCATTTTTCAACATTTTTCATATGAAAATGTTGGCATAATTTTTGGTATAATTAGAGTGCACGTTTAAATGTTTCGGTCCTTTGCATAAATTACCTAGTGGCGAGCTTGTGAGCTGTGTTTGTTTGTGTAGCGTGAAGCAAGCGGGTTTATCATGGTGTTGCCATGGCGACACGGTAATGTCCGCAGAGGACACTTAATGAGCTTGTAATTTGTTAATGATGTTTTAATGACTAATCAAAAAAAGTACTATTAAGTAAATTAAACAGCTATTTTGCAGGTAAAAGCGATATAATGTTTTAAAGAAAATTTACCTAGGCACCAGGTGTACTGTTGAACAGGTCTTTTAAGATCGCATGAAAAAGTTGAAGAACAAATAGGTACAGTGAAACATTACCGTTAGGAAAGCCTTTGTCGTGTTATAAATGTATCTTGTAAACACAGCGGCGGCGTCTAAGTACCTCATTACTGTTCTAATGTATTATAATGTTAAACACAATTTTATCCCGCATTTACCCTCGTGTGTAAAACGAGCACATCATTAATGTACACTTTTATAACTTTGTATTTTATTTCCACGATTAATTCGTCTATTACTCACCAGTATAAGTTTAAACTTTTATTTTTTGAACATTGCGATGCGAACTATGTTCTCTTTATTAATAAAAAATAAAATTCTGTTATTTTTATACTCTTAACATTTTCGCAATTAACGCATTTTTGAATATTTCAGCATAGTATATTCTGATATTCTGAAGTAGCTAACGTTTTATTTTATACGCTATAAAAATCATCTGAAGCGCTTTTAATTTATTATCAATTAATTATGATACTCGGCAGTAATTTTCCCTGCACTTAGATAATATAATTTATAATGTTATTTGTTTTATATTCTATGTTAAGTATAAAGTAGAGTAGGTATGTATCAAAGTGGAGATTCCAAGTATGTATCTAGACACACGGCAGTGTGTCCGCCAAGTTCGAGTAAAAAAGGCGACACACCGGCCGTGGGTTATATTACACGAACCATTTCGGGCCAAATTCGACCCCCCTGTAACTCAAAATCTATTTTATTTACGCATATCAAATTTCTAGTATCTGTTGAGACCCCCTCACTTATCTAAAATACAAAATTTCATTAATATACCTATTGTAGGTCTTGAGATATTGACGTCAGAAAATCGCTATTTTTACTATACACTGATTCACTTATTCACTTATTCACTTATTCACTGATTCACTGACTCACTCATCAAAAACCTAGACCACTTCCAATGGTCGTATTGACTTGAAATTTGGCATGGAGGTAGGTCTTTATGTCAAGGTAAAGGGAAAAATCTGAAAATGGCCAAGTGTGAGTCGGTTTCAAAATAATGAAGGTGTTTTATACCCGGTGTAAATTTATACCCCTAAGGAACTAAAACGAACTAAATTTATCTATATTTATATAATATATCTTCGAATGGTACAAAGGTTTGTATTTAGTCAAAGTATAGTAAAAATCTGAAAACGGCCAAGTGTGAATCACTTTCGAAAATAACGAATGTGTAACTTTGATCCACGAACATAATATATGATAACATGTCATGTCAGTCAGTTGGTAAATCTAGTCATAGTTAATCTAGTTCATTTCTTTGTAAGAAACATAGTGCATATTAAAAAATCTAAAAGATAGTATGAATGAGACATTTCTTTAACTAACTTCATCATAAGAAAAAAATAAAATAAACAACCTTACAAAAATAAATGAAATCCCACCCAAAACAAAAATGTGAAAGACTGCCAAGTTCGATAATATGGGAATGCTTCGCCTATAAAAGAAGTGAGATCTGAATAAGTACCAAGTTCCATACACATACCTCAGTTAAAAATAGTTACTTTTTAATGATGATTACTTGGCAAGTTTTAATAGAAAATTAAATACTTGATTCATTGCGTTTAGTAGGTTTATAACAAGGTGTATGAAAACTTGCCAAGTAACATCATTAAAAAGTAACTATTTTTAACTGAGGTATGTGTATGGAACTTGGTTCTTATTCAGATCTCACTTCTTTTATAGGCGAAGCATTCCCATATTATCGAACTTGGCAGTCTTTCACATTTTTGTTTTGGGTGGGATTAGTTAATAGCGTTAATAGAGGCGTGATTGGAGATCCAGCTAGTAATTAAGCAAATGAGGAAGTAACTGGTAATTTTATGCCTTTAATAAACGTGTTACCTGTATTTAATGTTCCTTCTAATGCTTCGGAAATGTAAAATGTTAATCCAGTGACTTTAAAATATTATCCCATAATGCGGTTTTTTATCAAGACGACATTTACTTTTAACTTTTTGTTTGAATCAGAATCATGAATCCTGTTAGGAGATTTGCAAGGAAATTAACTGCGGAAATCCATCCGACATTGCATAAAAATAAAAGAATGATTTTCATCAAGCTTTTGAGTCCTATTGGGCTCACTCTTTTTAGCTATAGGCGGAAAATAGAAAATTACAAATATTGAAATTCGATTCCAATATTTATCCAAAGTTTTTCTCGAGTATATATTCTTCAGTCACCTGAAACGAGTCTATTTTGATTTTATGTCATATTCATTCACGTGAAGACAGCCTATTGCAAAAGACTTTAGCCGTCAATTGTTACACATTGATTCCTTTGCGCTTGTGTGTGTGTGTGTTCGCACGTAATGTTTGTCACTCACACACAGCTGTACTATAGCGATGTTTGCGCCGTTCTTCACGTCAAATCAAATCATTTTGTTTGCGGTGTGAATATGTATCGGTTACGTTTAGGCACGTGTCTCGGAGCAAGTCTTGCGAGCGTCGTGTTGACATTCGTCATCTATCTGTTGGTATGGGAAACGTTAAGGGATAATATAAATATTGCAGAGTATGTGTTTTGTTTTCACGCTACATTTGACTGGAGACGGCTGTTATGTCGAAATGAAATGTGTTTCGTTTTGCAGACGAATATTTTTATTTACTAAATTGCAAAACGTAACATATTTTTGTTGGAAGACACGAAAGTTTGATTCTTTCCGATTTGGAATGTTTGGTATTTATGTGCTACTAAGTGTAGAGCAAGTAAATCCACATGGTAACAGCTAACAATTTTAAGACTTAAAATACTCACTGCGTTAAAAACCTATTACTAATATTTTCATAGCGCTACAGAAAAACTTAATCTTAACTTTAATGGTCTCAACATTTTAATAATCAATATAAAAAATAAAACACTTTTAGGCTAGGCACTCTCAATTTTCTTTATTTCATAACTTCGACAAAAACCCAAGAAAAAACTAGACGCTACCACAGTAGGTATGATCCATTAATATTTTCGGGGATCCGTTAATGAATATTAACGAACGACCTCCTCTCCTTTTTGCGCACAATGTAACAAAGATATCGCCCAAAAAATAATGATGATCTTAACATATTTCGTGGGGTTCGTACAAAGGTCTAATTACCACAACACATTAATCTGGATACGTAGGCTTGCCGGGCTAGTAGTCCACGTCCCACGTGATACTCGGACAAACGTTTTCTGATGTCGCCTGACACGCCTAATTAACACTGACCTTTGACCAGCGGGTATGGAGCGCAACATGGATTTACGAGCCACGCTCCGCCGAACCCTCGCACGCTCTATCATTTGTCTAGTTATTTATGTTACACACAGATAGTTTTTTGGTAATACGTAACATGTTTGCCTAGCTTTGATAATACTGGAAATAATACCAGTCAAAGAGTAATGAGAGAAATGTTAATTTCTGTATTTACACTTTTATGTTGTTTATTTCACTCATTAAACAGACGTCCTATTTAACATCGGGTTGACAACTTTTTACTCGCGTTACAAATTAAAGCTTGTTTTTACGTATTCTTATCCATTTTATTTGGATAAACAATTTTAAATTAGCCTAGCGTTTCATCGACAGTAGCGGACAGAGCAAAAACTAAATTAAAAGTTTCTTTACGTCGTTCCGTGTAACTTCCGCAATCAGAGGCGAGCTTAACTTAATGAGCAACTCTTGCCAAACCAACTTAGCGATACTAAAAACATTTTAAAATGAATCTGTGTAAGAAAATGCATATATTAACCGAGAGCTGTGGCGTCTTACCCTGTGCGGGGCGCGCGGGGGGTATAATAAAATCTTCATAATATATCGCGGGGCATCGCCTAGCGTAGCCTTGTCAGTGGGGGCACAACTTTAAGCCAAATTTCCTTTGTTAAGTATGCCGTTTCACTGACTTTTCACTGAGGATTATTTCAGCGGATGGATGGTGGGTGGGGACGAAAAACTTTTATTGCGGGTAGTTAGCTTTATGAGTTTTCCTAAGAGTAGCCTCGTGTGGATGTACGATATTCTAATGTAATATGTAAAGCTCATAAAAAGAAATGAAGCAATTATTTACGGTGTGGTTTTCCCTGTCCTACTTTTTTGAGATTTTACATAGGAAAGATTTTACTTTATCGTTAAGTATAATTGCTAATAAATTGAATTTGTCAAGTCATATAAATCAAGTAGCAAATACGACAATAATTGTCTTGGGGCAGTCTGCAGCACACAACATGTCTGCGAAGTGCGGCTAGTTGCGACAAGTTGCGATTGCGGTCGCACAACTAGTTGTCAGTTGTTGGCGACACTATCGCACATACTTGATCAACTAACTACTGACCGGGGTGGCCTTTTATGACTTCGTAGGTACTTCGCAGTTTAGGAACGATATTAAATTTATTTGTGTAATGCTGTTGTTGACATGCCATTTCATCAAAATAATTGGATTAACAACAGAGTTTATAATTTCAAACAAAATCCACCAAACAAAAACGGTGTTTACACGCAAAATATTCCCAAAAAATAAAACCATATGAACTACAAAACCGTATTTTAATCCCGTTCAAAACAACATGAACACCACAATTATGAAGCCCGAAATCTCATAAAAGCTGTTTGTATTTTTTATAAATAACCTCACAAAATCGTATGGCACATTTTTTTGCGTAAAATTCTTTTTTTCGCAAATTTATTGCGAACGGCGTGCGTGCATAGACTGTTATTGGACAATATTTTCCGCGCGATGCTCCGAACCAATGAGCAACGCGTCGATATTAAACTCAAATGTTCACATGAGTGATGAAACAAACGCTCTGCTGAACACTGTTCTAAGGAATTATTCATAAGTAGTTGCCAGAGCTCGCCTATGAACAATATCATTCAATACGAGCGGGGAAATGTCGAGGTCATAGTTACGGCATATGTCTTTGTTATATTAACTACGGAATTCATCTTACTTCTGGGCTTATCAAATCACCGATACATATGATTTATGAATTGGTACATCAGTTAGTAACTCTCAATCTCTAACATGAATATAATAAGACGTGACGATAAACGCAGCGATTCCTTACTTTAATCCATCATGTTGGAGCGGGATTTAATTAACGCGTATCAGGCTGTCCCCGGCTCACCCACCTGTCCTTGTTTCAATCAGGCCATGTTAACGATGGGCCCGGCCATCAATCTCACTCATTTACATTTTATTTCATCATAGAACACCTTTATTAAAAGTTTTTTTTCTTTTGTGCCTTTCAGACATATTGATTTTGGGAGTTTTTCTTTCATTTGAATCTTGGTTTCGGCTCTCGGGCTTAATTTTGGGGTATGATAATTTATTTTCATTATACAGTTACGATTAATCAGATGTGTTCATAATGTATATTTAGAAAAGGTAAAGCATTATATGTCAAGTGGTTTGTAGGCATAAAAATAAAACATCTTCGCAATATATAGAAAATGACCTATATTCGGTTTAGTTCCCCGCGCGTCTCCGCGTGACATTTTCAACGATTGCTCGGTTGCCTTTTCCGCGTAAGAACTCCGCGATTCCTTTATTATCAGATTATTTTCTTTTACTCCAAGGCCGACAAGGAAAAGGGAAAAGATAAGTTGACCAAATAAGTTCTCCTAAAGGTTTGGTAATTTTTGAAGGGCCGCGATCCTTATTCTCGGTTCGTTTGAGATAAAAATAATCCTGATCGGTCGTGAGCGTGATTGGATCGATGCCCGCCGAGAGCTTATCGTCATTCATTAAATCGATATTTGATTGCACAGCGAGTACCGCGATCACTTTGCCTACGTTTTTACAGTATTTTTATAAAGTGCCTTTTTCGTATATTCATTTTTTCAGTAACAAACTTACATGTTTGTAATTCGTACGAGTGTTGAAGAATAAAAATCACAAATTCAAAGAGTAATTCTTAAATTCACGTGAAATTCTCGTGTTTGTGGAAATGAAATTTCGATATCAAAATTGATTTTGATATTTTATTTGTTATTTTAGTTTGGATTTTCACAGAATTTGTTTGACAAACACATGCAAATAAAATTTTGATTATTTTAGAAGCATAAAGTCAAGCTTAAAATGAAAAAGTTAGTCGGCATTTCAAAATGTGACCTTAGATATTGTAGTAGATTGTATTAGAGTCTTAATAAATAATGTTCCTATATTATTATACAATAGACTAAATAATCACTGTGAAGTTACTCAGTACATAACAGAACAACATTATAGTGATGAGGCAACCGCCTAGCACCGCACAGTGGTGGTCGGCGCGCCAACCATCCGCCGGACAAATGCCGGCGCCATTTGCAAACAGATAAAAATTGCCAACACACGCACCGGTCGCGCCCGGCCAATGCGGGATCAAGCCGGGTAATGTCGGCCAATTCCCGGGGAATGTGGCCAGCACTCACGTCCGTATCGTTATAGGCGATGAAGCGGCATCTTGCCTATTTATCAGTTCGTTTGTAATTCGATTTGTACGTTTTTTGATGGGAGCGGTCTCGTACGAATATGTAACAAGTGTGAATGATACGTGCGTATCACGCAAGAAGCTTCAATCTTTTACTATTGGGAAAATGAAATTATCATGATTTAACGTGCTCAAGTCTAACAGTTTTCGCAGCTTCTGACCCAATTCACAGAAGTCTTTGCAACTTGTTAAGAGAAGCAAATAATTATTTGGTATCGGACGTTGGCCTTCCCAACACTTATCCGTGAAGCGAAACAATAGTATTCTCAATGATTAGTGGTGGAGCACGTTAATTCGAGGCTGGACAATCAGGGCCAGACGAGAGAATAAAAACAAACAAAGCCTGGCGCGTGACGAGGGTCGAGCACCGCCCCTTATCTGTGCCACCAGGCTTCACTTGTGTTCGGAAGAATACGACTTACCCACGCATTGTAATGACGACTTGTTTTACTTTTCTGCTAAACTTAATGTCGTCTTGGGAGATTGACGTACCTTCACAGCACTACCTTTTAGCTATAATGAGACGGTGATATTGAATTCACTCTCAATAACTTAAGTAGGTACATATTCCGATTCCAGATATTTCCGAAGGTAATAAACTTACGTAATAATATAAAGTACTATTCTAAATCCTATACAGTACTCCCATTTTAAATTTACCAAAAGAGCCAACGAGTTCTATGCAAGCTTCTATTACAAACCCTATAAATAAATGTAGTGTTTCAGGTGCGAAAACAAAGGAGGGCGTTGATAAATTGTGTAAGGAATTTCGTGGGACCCGACACCCGGGGAAGGTTTTCTTTAAATCGACTTCAGAGCAACTATACTGTATAAAACTGTATGTTTTGTTTGTTCACTAGAATGTAAAATGAAGGAGAAAAACAAGATCGTTAATTAACTGGGAGTGTTTAGTTCGCACGTTTGCCTGCGGTTGCAATCTTGGTTGCTGGTTTTTTTGTAATGCAGTGTAAATTAGCGAGCCAATAAAGCTTGATCTTGGCTCTCGTCTCGGTGTTTGTGAAATTATATTTTATACTTAAGGTTAATTAATTCGTACTAGCCATACTTTTAAAATAAAAATGTTTTATGAATTTCGTTTTCGTTTTATAAACTTGTAACTAACAGTCATGTTTGATTAAAAAATATCCCTCTACCATGTACCTGTTACTGAGTTACAATATGGTTGACTCGTATGGGACCAGTAATTTACTCAGAAGTTCTACATGCCTTCGTAATTCTCCGAAACAATTATCGCCTTTTACCTTACCAGAGGTACTTAACAGTGTTAGTTCTTTGATTTCAAAGAACACTTCATTTTCCCATACATCATTTTTAAGCGTATTTTTCTTTTTGACGTTGATATAAGTCGAAAGACTTTTGCTATGTTTTGAAGGTAAAAACATTTCTTATAAGAAATATAATAGTTTTAAAACTTGAAAAGTATTATTGACTTAGTCTGTCTAGTTTTGTGATATCGCACAACATTGCAAACTACTAAAACTTTTTATAGCTGTAAGCTGTGCATGTTTTAGACTTAGCTATTACTTTTTTTATTTAGTTGTACATTGAAAGGTTAACAGACATGTGACACGATGGTCCCCAAGGGATCGTAAAGTCTGACTCGTCTGATTCCCGTCTGTCACTATTGACTTTCCACGAGTTCTTTTGATGTATCTTTGTCTAAATATAAACCTCTTCAATAAGAGATCGCTAACTTGGATTATATTTATGAATACTATTGATGACAAGATATTGATTTCTATGTTAGTAAGGATTTGTCTTGTAATATAGTTTTAAGGCTTTTAGATTAGGTTTTATATGCAGGATTCTAATGCTAATGTAGTATTAAGTAGATTAAATGAAGTACTCTCTTACTTTGAGGTGAAATTATTATATTGATGTACCCAAGAGGATTCAACATGCAGTTACGAACAAAAACAAAAAGGTGTAAGTGATATGTGTTGTTGCGGTATGATGCACATGATTAATGCTCAGCAGAAACGACATAAGTACTCCTAATGACGAAGTGAATAAATAGAAAGTGTAAACACTTAGCGCCCTGTCTCTTACCACCAATTAAAATAGCATCTATTCTTAGACGAGCATTTAATCTGAACATATCACAATAAATATAATAACATCGTCGACTTGTGCATACTTCAGGTGAATAATTACACCAATAAAATGTAGTTAATACACGTTCTTCCGCTTATAACTATATGTGCAGCTTCAAAGAATCGCCTGCGCACATTGTCCGGCGCCCGGCGGCACTTAAACAGTTTAATGCCATTATTATGGAACTACTGCCATATATTTATGGTTTAGCGTGTCTCCCGGAACAATAATTGTATACCTTTCATAATAAATGCTGGCTACTTTATATTATAATTCGCCGTAACTGTTTTATTGGTTCTTTTAATGCGATAATAACTCAATGTTGTGACGTTTTAGCGATGCACGTTAACTTATATATTGTACTACGTTGAATAGTAGATAGATATATTCTTACTGTTACGTTTACCTTAAAGGATATTTACAAAATAAATGTGTGTGTATCTGTGTGTGTGAGAATCTCAAGCTACCATGAAACCAGAATCCATTCGTTCCGTATCTTTCGTGTAAAAGTTGGAATTCAGCAACGGCAAACGCTGTTTCAGCAGGTTGCACAGCACTAACTAAATTCTCATACGTTGAGCGGAGAAAATACCGGGAACCGCCGTATTTCTCTAAATAAGGCTTCAGAAGGCTTCAGCTGTAGGTACTGGGATGTAGCTAGAGCTTTACTTACACATCAAAGTGTTGCCATTTGATTATTCATTTAGTCAAGCAGGGCATTGCTTACCTCATAATTCAAGATTAGGTGAACCCGCGCCTGCATCACACACGCTAGTTTAACTGCCAGTCATTTCACATATTAGCCTAAGTAATGGGTACTTTACATAGTAATTTAGTTTAGATTAAAACTGTTGGTAAGGGAGCAAACGTTAGTTGTTTGTGTGCCGAGCGCTAAAATGTTGACTCTAGCGATACGCGGGCGTAGGGTAGCGCCACGCCTCACACAAATACACGCGAATCCGCTTACAAAGGTTTAAGATTATATTTTACACTGTATATTAGTAACTGATACGTAGACAATATGGGCATTAGGTTTGTTTCCAAAATATTCGAGTTTTAACAAAATGTTTACAGCGAATCTCCTGAAGCTGAAAGTACTGAGTAAAGTTACCACACTATAAATAAACATCGTGAAAATATCAGTAGGTACCTACCTAAACAAGTTGAAGTTTACAAATACACGAGACTTGACGAGACAAACAAACTGATATACAGACCTTAATTGAGTCCCACATCACAGTATTATCGATATGTGAATTGTATATATTCCCATCACTGGCAGGGAAGTAACACAGTTGCATTAGGCATATCCGTATAATATCGTCCCTGTACATTATACGCTGTAATGAAACACTCGCGAGTCAATAAGGCACTCATAATTCCCTCCCCTACGCCGACGAGTAACATATTCGGCTATTATTAATATAAAGTGGGAACTGTGAGCTTTCCGCGGAATATCTGTATTATTAATATCTCATTTTCGTACCCCGTGGATGCAGGCGGTTACGACACGTAACTTTCTTACAGTTTTGCAATAGATGTATTTAAGAAAATCGTAAGGCTTTAAAGTTGCCTTCTAAAATATGAATTAACGATTTTATTCAAACGTTTCTAAAGCAAAAATCACAAATATAAAACCTCAATAGAATCTCCAGCCTACATAGGTACACTATTTGAGCCCATTGTACCATTCACGGCTTAGTTGTATGCAGTCAATTAATCATGTTACCAAGCGTTAAATCTAGATAACTTATTACACACAGATAACCCCCGACCTAGATGAAGACATTAATACTTCAAATCTAAATAGATTAACATAATAATAGAAGCTGCGCAATAACTTCGGCTATGTGCAATATAATTCGCAGCTAAGTATTGTTGGGAGGCAGTTACAGGGTCGTTTGGCGGCACTTTCCTTATTTAATTTGGTGGAAGCGCGTACGCGACGTCTCGGTAGAGTCGGTAGGTACCCTGTGCGCTGTCGCTCTCAATAAATATTTAAATTCAAAAGGCCCCGCTTCACATTACAAGTTACTCGGATCACTTTTAATTAAACTTGCAAGTTTGATCGAGCCTCCACAACGCCTCGCACACTAATGACTTATCGCGACTTGATTAATTTGTGATAACCCAAGTGTCGTGTTAACCAAGTTTTTACTTAACAAGTCTGTTTTTGTTGAGCTTCATATTAAGCGTGTTTTATAATGACAATGTGTTCACGAGCTCCAACTTGTAGAGGTTACGAGGGAGATGAACCCTTATCAAAGACGCAAAGTAATCTTAAAATTTAATATAACGAGTCAAAGTATGATAATTACCTTTGAATTCAATAGGATTTTAAGCAGTTCTTATCCAAAATGCAATCGCTTTTCAAAGAAAATATTGTGCTTATCTCATGGTTATCACGCACAAAGGATTCCATGATACAGTATCAATTCAATAATAATAGTCCATGTCCACCAGGCCGCGCTTGCGTGGCTGAGCGGCGGCAGTAGGCAGGCACGTATTATGTGCGGCGCGCTGTCCGTCTGTGCGTTATCTTACAACGATGAAGTTTCCTTGTTATCTTTTATTAGCTTCACAACTTTCAGCATCTCACAACAACGCACTCAGTTTTAAAATTGTAATAATGTGTAAGCAGCCAGCACAAAGCCGATAAGCCGACTTAAAAGCATTATAAGAATTCATTGTGCTTATTTAACTTTAGCGTTTTCAACGCAGACGAATGAGTAAAGCCGAGTAAAATCAGAAAGTAAAGAGCCACATCATCTCGCTTCCATAAAAAATAAGCAGATTTCAGTAGGTATTACTAAAGGAAATAATATGCAGAGTAATAATGAAACAACATATATTCCCCTTGATAAAATCCAATGTGAATGCGATAAAACCGCACGCGCGCCACCATCATATATAAAAGCATTTCGCTATCCTATTTATTGAAAATCCTATATTCTTGCGGGAATGATAATTCAATTTCTTTTACAATACTGAATATATAAAGAGCAAGTCATATTTCAGGACCTCTTTGTCTTTTCTACTTTTGCGGGAATTCCGTTCCATTCCTTTGCAGATTATTTTATTTTGCTTTTTCCTGCTTGATTACACTAGAAAGTTTTATTTGTTTGTTTTGTGTATTGTCGTTCTCCTTTTACGGTGGACTGGATTCTGAGATAATAATGCCAGTTATAAAATCTCTGATTCCACCATAAACCTTTTATTAAAGCTGAGTTCTCTAAGATTTTACTTATTACGTTTAAATAAATGGTTTTACTCAACACAACTCGGAGTGACGACTTGTCATCGGGGTCTCTCAAGGAGCTATTCTGGGTCCAATCTTCTAGCAGCATCTCTTATTCATTGATAAATAAAATCTAAAACATTCTTAGGCTAGACAGTTGAATAACTTATGGACTTCACTTATTCACTGGAGATCTTATGAAACGCTAGAGTTTAAATAATAGAAATGGCTGGATGGAGTACAGTACGGCTCGCGATAAGTATGTTGTGTAGGTAACGTAACGGTGACCACAGTAATTATAAAGTTTGTTAAATATGGCTTGCTGTGCACGTATATAAGCCGTAGTTGGAGCCGGGCCGCGGGGGGCAGCGAGGAGGGGGGGGGCTCTCCAACTAACCACATGAAAGGTAGTTTACTGGGCATCCGCAGAGCGCGGTTTCATTATATTTTTAACTTTATGAACGTAAGTTCTGTGTAACTGTGTCGGCTGTTTCATCATACTTTAGGAGTTTTGGCGGTCAATTTAGTTAGCTTTGGGTCGGTTTCATTTTTGATAATATTATTTGAATTCTTGCAATTTAATCTGGCTTTTTGAAACTTTTCTGTTGTTTATTGTGGCTTGTTAATTAAAGTAGCTTGTTACGTTACTTGATATTATAAAGTCCCTGTGTTTTATTAGGTTTCTAAATTAATACACCTAGTCATAAATTCGCTAGAAAATAAACTAATTAGCTTTCTACTTGATTCATCTACATTAAACTTTATAACTTATAGTAAACGGTGTATGTCAATGAGTTATTGTACTCGTATTTAAACAAATATTATGATAATAGTACATAATGAAAAGTAAACAGTAAGCAGACACGAAACTCCTTTGTTGTAGAAGTTATATCCGCGGTAGGGAATAAAAACTTTTATAGCTAACGTCCCTTAAATTAAATGTAGCCGCGAAATGAAATACTTTACGATGGCCCTTACTGAATAACACCTCATTTGTCAAGCGGGTAATAAAGCCTAGCTGACTAATGCTTATTTAAATGTTCGTATTTTTGACGACATGAAGTATCCACGTGGCTCAAAATCCTGTAGGATTACATTGATCCAATTTGAAATTGTGTCATCATTTCGAAATAAACGATTTCTGATTACTTTTAAATACTTACTCATTTAGCATTTAATTCATTTTATATACCTACATATTATATCGTATCTATAAATACCTGGAGGAAGTATGTGCTTACTTTTGAGCACATCTTAAATTAATGGAAACAATCCTTTTAATTAATTTGTTTACTAGAAATATGTTCATCATACTTACCTGCTTATTTGACACGTGTAGCGAGTATTCTTGGCTGTTTCCACTCTTCTCAGTATTGCCTAAAATAATAATTCTTAACTACCTAGATAAATTTATCTTAAAAAATCTTATAAACAACATTGAGCACTTATTATTATTTAATGATGACTGACTTTAAAATGTAGCGTAATATTACGCTACATTTTTGAGACTACACGACATAACTGGTTTCCGTTCTAGATCAATGAATTACATGTTTTTGATAGTCAAGTTAAATAATTTGAAGTTGGTAAAACGATTGTAGTAGAGTTGACCTGCGCATGAGCATTAAACGAACACGGCTTGTGCATAATTGCAATTATAAAATTTAACGTAGCTTCGTAAAATGTTGACGATGTTTATTTCATGACTGCCAATAATGTTAAAGGATATATTTTTTATTTCTATAAAATTTATATTGTGTGCTCTGAATGAATAAGTTAAGTAGGTACGTATATGTATATTGTCTTAAAAATGTAAGCTAATTTATGATTCTCTCCTGTTTCAGGTAAGTGTTTTAACACACATCGTAAGAAGCAGGCGTGACCACTGCCCTCAGGTACACCACTACACGTGCGACATAAAATCCTCCAGCTCGTCTTATCAAGTGTGCCATTTGTTTGCTAACCGCATGATCTGACGTCACGTCCGTAAAGTTTAATTGCACCGCTTTTACTGCGCTATAAAAACAAGCCCGCTATAAATAGGCGCGCGACGCCGCGCGGCGGGGCACTGCGGCCTCACGACGGGCTCACGACGGTCTCACGGCGCGTGGCTCGTCATAGCGTGATGATCGCGCGTGCCGCTCCGGCCTCATAAATCCTGGGCTCATGCCTTCACATTATTTAACGCTGGTGTCACGCGAGCGCTGCATGGCCGACGTCATTTGTCGGCACATTTTTATTTACACCATGTAAATAGGTTGCGATATTGCGTCGCTAAGGCTGCCACTCTCCTGCAACTGCTGACGACGTGTGATTACTTTCGGCGGTTCTGCAAACTTCAACTCCTTATTTGTAAAGTTCTCTCAAGTTTAATGTGCTTAAAGTTTTGACTTACAATGCGCGGTGCTTGAAACAAATATGAACGGTATATTTTATTCTGTAAATGTGACTCCGTTCGTGATTTTTTTGGCGAACTATGTAGTATTCGGAAGTTTAATTAAGAAACCACATTTTATATTTATTTTAATGATACTGCAATTAAATTAAAAGTAAACATAATTAAGTTACAATTAAAACCGCATTTCGGCGTCCGCTGGTCAAATATAACTTCCGGGTTACACGAAAAAATGCAGTCAACCTCATATCCCGCGCGGCCATTTTCTAAAGCAGAGTAATAAAACAGATGGAAAATATAATTAAACTGCGGGGAGCAACTGCACGCTCAAATTAAACCTCGTTTGACCGGCGGCGTCGCCCGGCGCCCCGGCGACCGGCGACCAGGCGACCAGCGACCGGGCAGATTTTATTTCAGATAGCACTTTGTGACGCGCACTATGTAACTAATCGTTAGCCGTGATTGGGAAAGTTGCGCTGCGCGTAATTATGTGATTAGCTTGTATGTATGTACATTGTGGCGGTATTTTGTATCATGATGGAAAGTACCTAACTTATATTTATATAACCCTCCGTGTTTACTCATCATCCTCCGAGCCTTTTCCCAATCTATGTTGGGGTCGGCTTCCAGTCTAACCGGATTCAGCTGAGTACCAGCGCTTTACAAGAAGCGACTGCCTATCTGACCTCCTCAACCCAGTTACCCGGGCAACCCGATTTATATATACAGTCATGGACACATAATTAAAGACACCCCCCGACTCGAAGTGAAATAAATAGTTATGGTACTGACATGAGCTTAAGCACGGTTTAAACTGTAGTGTAATAATTATCCCACCAAAAACATTAAATGTAAAAAAAGCCAATCCTCTACGCAATTCCTCCACCGTAAAAAGTTTTGAGATCGCATAGAAGCCAAGTCCTGTTCAACTTTATTTGTAATAATAAATCAATATTTTGTGACTATATCAATAGTTTCGTTCACTTTACAATAATATTGACTTGGCCATGAGCACAATAAACTACAAATATAATACAGCATATCTTGGAGAGGTGAAAGTCAAACATGAAGTTTAATATCGCAGAATTAAATACTTTTAATTTATTCAATTGTTACTAAATGACCGACAGTCAGTATCATCCAACATCAATGAACTGCATGTGCTACGGCGCATGTTTAGTCTATGGTGATCTCAAATTCCAATCAGTCCATAATCAGTCCAATCGTAAAATTATGTCCATATAGAATTTATCAATTCAATGGTATTTACACATTATTTCAAGGAGCGACTTTTAACTTGTGCCCATGGCCAAGACAATATTATTGTAATGTGAACAAAACTATTGATATAGTCACAAAATATTCATTTATTATTACAAATAAAGTTGAACAGGACTTGGCTTCTATGCGATCTCAAAACTTTTTACGGTGGAGGAATTGCGTAGAGGATTGGCTTTTTTTACATTTAATGTTTTTGGTGGGATCTAATTTATTTTTTGTAGGTCTCTTTCTTCTCTAAGTATATAACAAACTAAATATATAGACCTAAAGTAGCACGTAAACAACATTTTTTTAAAGTAAACTAAACAATTTCGAAATTGTCGAATTTTTTAATCGAATATCTTTTAGAATAAAAGAGATTTATTTCAGAGGTAGATGGCGCTATCACATGAAATTATTTTTTATTTTTTAAGTCCTACTTATACTAAGCTATGTAACGAAACCATAGCGCGATTTAGACCAGGACAACGTCATCTATCGAACGAGCATGCAGTATTTATCGCACTGCATTAATATGAAAGATTTTATCATTATTCATTTCATTTTAACCTAGCTTTTTTATTCATACGTATGTATATTTAATCTATACTAATATTATAAAGAGGAAAACTTTGTTTGTTTGTTTGGTTGTAATGAATAGGCTCAAAAACTATTGGACCGTTTTTAAAAATTCTTTCACCATTCGAAAGCTACATTATCCACGAATAACATAGGCTTTATTTTATCCCGGTACGGGCAGTAGTTACCACGGGATGCGGGTGAAACCGCGTGAAAACGGCTAGTACATAATAACAATACACCACACTACGTAACAATAGAACAAATAGTAACATTTTGTACATAAATAAATAACAAAGTTATCAATGCAGTCAAAATTCATACACAATGTTCTTGAAAAACCGCAAATATAAATTTGTTACCTATTTTTTTATTAAGTTTTAAGGTTTTTATAATTTTCCCTTTATATGTAGCTAGTAACCTATCTTGGTGCCAAATTTGAAGGTTCTAAGTTTGCTAGAAGTACCTGAGACTTTTGATGATCGGTCAGTGAGTGAGTCAGTGACAAAATGGTGTATCTTTGATCGCTCATAACTCGTAAACTATTTATTCAGATGTCTTGTAATTTTGAGACTGAGCTTGTTCTAATACTTACTCTTGGTCGTCGAAAACTTAAACTCCTAGCTTTGTTCATATGGAAGATACAGAGGGCTGAAATAGCCGCGAAACGCTTCGAGAAAAGATGGTACGGCCGTGCCCGCTTTGCTCGAGTCTTGGCTGGGGCACTGCCGTGCCCTCAGATTAAAACAAACATTACATTGTGTTCTTTAAATTAAGGACAAAAAATATTTTCTTTCTTTAATACTAACTTTTGTAGCTGATACTTGGCTGGTCAGCTAATTAAAGACAGTTAAAGCCCAGTTAAGAAAAAAAAACGAAAGATACAAATAGTTGCCATACTTTTTTTTTAGAAGTGATTAAAATACTTATGAAAACTCGAATTAGGTAATAATTTAGGTTTATTTCATTAAAAATTTTCATTTTAGTCCTACCAATAAGACTAGAACAAAAATTCTGGTAAGTAAAATGTTTTAGGCTTTTTAATATTATATTTTGACATACGGATTTATTCATACCACTTGATCTATAGTAAGGACATGGTAATTATTATTAAAGATTTCTTATCAATGGCACTAAAAAAGGCATGGTTTGAGAACAACTCAAAACCGACCCCAAGGAAAACTTGTCCGCAAACAGACTTTAAGCCGGTGCTATAGGCAAATAGTGAACCATTTACATGATTCGGTACTGGTTTTTTTGGGAGTCATCTGATGCTAAAAGGATGACAATTGTGTCTGCAGAACTTTTAGACTACAACCGGGTCGGGAAAAGCTGTAAGGCATGGGTATCGGAAGATGTTACTTTTGGAAAAGCACCGCGTGTCCATACTGTAGTTGGCTATTTCTATCAAATGTGAAAGGTGAAGTTAACAAGTGTTCAAAAATGTATTTTTTTTCTCATTAAACAAAGGGATACGAATAATTCTAAAATAATGTATCGAAATTAGTCGCCTACAAAACATGAGATGGAACCAAAATACACTAAGAAAGTTCTCAAACATAGGAGGCGAAAAAGTAATAGTGGGGGGCTTCTCTCCACTACTTGGTGTGGTGATCTTTTAGAAAGATATTATTAAAAATAGGCGAATTCAAGTACTATAATATTTTAGAAATAGCATTTTGTTATATGCTAAGCATAATTTACCGGTCCTTAGCGCTTTCCAAATTAGAAAAGTTCTGAAAAACACTGTAAGAGTAGTAAAAAGGACTCTTTGATCGAGCAACTTATGACGGTTTTGGTTTGGCCCATCGCAAATTTAATAGAAAAAAAACTGGTGATCGGCCAGAAAACACAATGGCGATAAGTCATACATGAAACATTGATCAATTTTACACAGATTTTTATGAAGCATGGAAGAAAATTCCCGTAGCGACTTAAAACAAAACTGACCGCTTGCACGCTTAGGGATGTCGTGCTGTCATTGAGGTAAAAGGAAATAAACCAAATATTATTACTCATTAGTATGCTTAGTTACAGTGTAGGGAATGTTGCTATAGAAAAGTACCATCAATAATATTAATAATTTGCATTTCTTCCTCTGAGCAAATGGAGTGTCTTTAATTATATGGCCAGGCCACGTTATGGTTCATACCGCTCGAGATTCGGATAAAGCGAAAAAAAACTTGTCGCGAAGGATCACTGAAGATAGGCTTTAGTTTTAATATTTCACAATGCTCTCTTAAATATTTTAAAATAGAAAATAAAGTTCCAGTAGCAATCAGAAAAAAGAAATACAAATGAAATGCGGCAGCAATTTAAGATTCCAACAGTGTCTTTAATTATGTGTCCATGACTGTATATAACCCGGATAACCCCTTGGTTAGACTGGTGTCAGACTTACTGGCTTCTGACTACCCGTAACGACTGCCATTACTTTTTGATTACTCTAGGTAAAATTATTTGATGATATGTAGGTATATAATGATGAGAATCGATGAGATTGTTTAGTTGAATTTTCCTTAAATTTAAGCATCATTGATAAAAGTCGTTTCAAAAATAGGTAAAACAGCCAGTCAGAGTTTCTGGTTACTGGTGCCAAAGATGTTTAAGTTACAGCCCGGATCCACCAATTTAAAATTTTGGTTCATATTTTGTTATCGGTTAAATGCTATATGAAACTGGATTGAAATGAATACGAAACTAAAATCCAAAAAGCCCGATACCATTTTTGAGCCATTTGATATTTTAAAATAAACATAAATACCCTCGGGACGAGTGGAAAAACTGACTGGTAAGCTATTTTCACGGAAAGTTGAAAGCCGCTGAGTGACGCGCCGTGCCTGACCGTTTTTATCAGAGGAAGCTATTTCACAAATAATTCGCTGAAACGGAATTCTTTTACATTTGTGTAAACTCAGCTGGCAGTATATTGAACATTCCACATAGCCCGGATGCAATATAACGTCTCAGTATTAAAGCGATTAATCACGTGTGGAAGACACGGACATGCAACTTCCATAAACAATCCACATATATTTGGTGTAACTGTTTATAAGAACAGCTCAGAAACAGGCGTCAAAAACGAAATTGCTTCCGCCGGCCGCTGACACCGCTTGATATGTCCCCGTAATAACTCCACTGCCAACTAAATTACTGCGACGCACCTTGTTAGCCCGCGGCTAGACTACCTTATGTCTAGCGGCTTAAGGTTAGGAATCGCGTGCGCGGGTCACGCGACCACAGTTGGCGGCGCTCGTGACAACTGTCCCGGTTCCCTACTGTTGGACTGACAGGCTCAGTTTCGGCGACTGTTTTGAAGTTCCGACTTCGAGTTTGTACTAACGAGTAAATATTTTGTCGTGAACCTGTCACCGATTGAGCCGGTATTACGAGTCTAGGATTTCAGTATCCGTATTTTCATTTTTAGTGTGACATATTTCAGTGGCAAGTTTTGACTTTTATTCGCCCTGAAGGTGGCTTCAAAGTTTATGCTAGTTTAACACCAATGTGTGTTGTTACTTCATGTAACATTCACTAGTTGTTTTATTTATAGATATTGGTTGCCCAATTCTTAATCAGAGAACAAATACCTAAGGTTTCATTAGTAACAGAGCCCGGGCCCAATGAGTTAAGTCGTAAAGTCCCGGCTTACGTCGGCGTTCGTCAACAAAGCGACATGGGCTGTTATCGCGCCACGCAACTTCTGCTCAAACTGGATTATGAGTATACAAAAAGGACAGATGTAATACGAATAAATAACAAAGTCAAAATATTTGATGCTTAACTGCTGTGCACGAATATATTTTAAACATCTTTCAACTTTGAATACTTAATTCTAGAGGCACCTCGAGGCGTCACAAACAACTCTAACTTACACAACTTATAGCGACTTATAAAAAGCCTATGAATAATTTACTTTCACGCAGTCTGATAAAAGTTAAAATTGAATCGAGTATAATTGCATGCACGTCGCCGGCGCCTGCGCTCGCTACATTAGATTATACACTGAAACTATTTGAGCCGCGATGTAGCGATGTCAAGCAAACTGTCTTAGATCACGAATGCTTTGCTATTCGTGAGAATACGTCGTTACAACAAACACATCATATTTTTTTTACATTGTAGACGGTATAAAAGTTTTATGCATAGTAGAATGTCGAGTAGCTGTGAAAGCTCTGTCACTCTTAACATAAGCTGAGCTATAAAATAGTTATTGTTTATCTTTGTTTGCCATATACATACAGATACCATTGTAATCATTAAAGGACAATGGGCAGATTGGTATACCCCACCAATAGCAATGTCATATATATCATTGGATAGTCCTTTTTATGTAGAACAACATTTACTATGACAGCTTTGCTGAAATGTTTGTCCGTTCTGAGATATAGATCAAAAACTGTGCAAAAGTTAGAACTAAGTAATCTATTGATAACTCAAGTTTTTAAAGGAAAATCTAAGTACTACCAAGTGTAAGTCTTGTAAGTGCTACCTGCTGTGCCCGTTAGGGTCCATAATTATTACTATTATGTAGCATTTCAACCTTTTATTGTATCAACTGGATTTTGGGCGTAATGAGAAACCGCACCAATAGCAAAGTCATATATATCGTTGGATAGGTCTTTTTAATTGGAACAATATTTACTATGACAGCTTTGTTCTATTGTTTGTCCGTTATAAAAGGTTGAAATGCTACATATCTAATAGTAACAATTATGGACCCTAACGGGTACAGCAGGTAGCACTTACAAGACTTACACTTGGTAGTACTTAGATTTTCCTTTAAAAACTTGAGTTATCAATAGATTACCTATTTAGTTCTAACTTTTGCACAGTTTTTGATCTATATCTCAGAACGGACAAACATTTCAACAAAGCTGTCATAGTAAATATTGTTCTACATAAAAAGACCTATCCAATGGTATATATGACATTCCTATTGGTGGGGTATACCAGGTTCCATATATTTGTGCCCATTGTCCTTTGCAGTATTATTCTGATAAATATACCCGCTTACATAAAGAACATGAGTGAGCATTAATGCTGCAGTAATTATTTAACGTATTATTCTTGGAAACTGACGTAAATATTTAAACTGAAGTACTGCAAATAAAAACTGATTGTTAAAATAAATGTGCAGCTTATACGTGGGGTGATAAAAGTAGTGAGAAAGCGATGCTGGAACACCTACAGTTAGCATCAGGGCGGTTGTTTTGCAGCGCGCACTTGAGCGAAAATTCACGGGACATTACTGCCGCCGAGGAACTCAATTTTCAACGTAGACAAAAGTGAAGTGTCACGAACAAAGCCAGTGACAATGCAAAAAGTAGGAATGCAGCTCTCTCAGCTCACTGGAGACACAAAGAAAATTGTACAGTAAAATGTTCAGTCAATTTGGCGCGCACGCCGCTGGCCCCGCCTGATTGATTCGATCTCGCGCCTTCTGCATGCATGGCGCGACTGTTTTTATGAGATCATTTGTTCTAACTATTTGATCGATTGCCAATTAATGGAGCTTGAGCATGTAAAAACTGACTTTTTGCAAATTAATGAAGACTGTTTTTGACTCAGGCATTTTTATTTCATTTTGAAATAGTGACAATGACAGAGAACCTTTTTTTAACAGTATATTGGTTTAACACTGGTTAGCATAATTATAAAACTTATCAAGAGGTCTTTAGCTGTAGATAATTTATATCAAAGATAGTGAAGAACTGATTAATAGCCCCCGACACTTCGGTGTGCAACAACCAAAGAGAAAAGAAGGGTTCTTTATAGTCATTAGCCGGAGCTACTTGAGCAGCTAGCAATAATTAAACCAACATTTTCTATCTTGTAAATTGTGTACTTAGTTGTTGTCTTTGTAACATGATTTAAAAAATATAATACCGTGACTATATAGCATATCGAATATACAGAACTGAACTGAAAGTATTAAACATACATTTTTGAGAGACTCATACTTACTAACAGTTTTCCGCGGTGTACTCACGTCCCGAAGGTAAGGACTGACACCAGGACCCAACAAAAAGTACCTATATAAGCGCTTTTTTACATATCAAAGTTCATATCAATCGCTTCAGCCGTTTTACCGTTAAAACATAACAAACTCACTTAAAGCAAGCAGGCAAGGATAGTTTTCATCACACATAACATAGCTTTAAAACCTAGGCATTTTACAAAGTATGCAATATTAAGTGGTTTTAAGGTAAATGTAGCGTTATAATGAAGATGTGGGTCAGAGGGTGCGGGGCGCGGGGTGGCGGGGTGTCGCCAATCGGCCGTAAATCTTAACGAGCGAGATCCCATCGAGTGGTGCACTGCGGTGCATTGCCACCATCGATAGCTGCGTGAGAACGTGTTGCACCATAGTGCAAGGTGCTGGTTTGAGCTGCTTATCTGGTTGCTATTATCGAATGGTTTCATGTGTTGGGGTAGTTTTGTTTGTTTATTGACTAGTAATGTACCTATCTAAATACTTATAACGTGTTCGGTTCGGCTTAGTTGAATTCTAAGGTTTGCTAATTATTCTAACGTGTTAAACATTTTATTAGTCTAGCTTTGCACTTGACCAATAGGCGCTTAGTGAAAAATCATTCATGTGCAGGGTTTTTCTCATGTTTTAAAACTACATAATATTATGTCAATGAGATGAAATTTATTACACTGGGCATAGTATGTAAAAAGCACATTATTTGCATTAAAATTCAAATTACTTTTCTATTTTGCTAAGTTTGCAATTTCTAAAAACTTTTCGCCAGCTCTTCAAAACGTAGCATTTGAAAATGAATAAAATATATTCAGAATTGATAAAAAATAATGATCTTCAAATAATGTAAGTAGAATTTGAATTTTGGAATACATTTCTTATATGCTAGTTTTTCATTAAGTAAGACCTATTCTAAAGCTACAGTATTAAGTCGGCTCACCAAAATGGACAAGGTTCGTAATTTAAATATTGATATAACGTGCCGTCAAAAATGAATGATTAGGATGAAGCTCGAATTATTTAATTAGGTACATTTTAGGAGTAGTAAACAGTTCTAGTTTTTTTTGTTGCTGTTAGGAAAATATTATTCCAGTTATTCTTGTTTCAAAGTTAGCAGATTTATCGCCGTCAGACTAATAATCAGGTTTTGAGACGATATATGTATAAGTGAATCAGTAATTAGTTAATTGTAAGGTGTAGCCTAGTTAGGAAGTATTGATACCGTGCCGCCGGTGGGACTAGCGCGTCAAGTTACCACGTGTACTTAAACTTGTTTGTAACTACATCACTGGTAACTAACGCTAAGTTCTGACGTACGCTAAGTTTATTATGTTCCCAACACATAATGTAGTTTTACAGATCAAAGCTTCATTTCGGAATACATTTTATTTTAGTCTTTTGAGTGCGCTGAAAAATTTAGGTATTTTACATTGAAAAACTAGAACTTTTTTTATTTAGAAACTCGATTAAAAATATTGTTATATAGTGTAAACATCATTGCTAAGTTTCTTATATCTAAACCATTATTAAATATTTCTTAAGTTTCTCCAAAAATAGGTCATGTCGTGTACTTACTTATCCATCAGAGTACAACGATCAAGAGCCCATTATTTATCGACACGTTGCGAGCGGGTGCATCGGGCCCATTTCCCGTGGACGTGGGCCCCGGGGCCCCGCCTGGGCCCCCGTTGTGCTAACACGCCGCGATACATGTCATCGCTATCCGTGATAGGGTTACCACTTAACCGGATTGGAGGGTAGAAATAGTTACAAGCTAAATGGTATTGCTATTCCGTGTATAGGAACGTTGCTTGTTGTTTGTTAACTCCGCTCGTATTTTATTCAGAACTGTTTGATTTATTGTAATAACGTTCACAAAATCTGAGTTAGGAGTGGGAATTATTTTCATGTATATGAATACATTGTTGGAGTCATTTCATTGTTTGTATTTACATAGTTATTGTATTGCGATTTATTGTATGCATTTACATACTTTTTACCATTCATTATGACGAAAAAGCGTATTATTTGGTTCTTATTTTCTTCTCAAATGTATCCTATACCTAAGCATAGCTTTCACGAGACGCTGTGTATCATTACCAACCCATAAGACAGTTTACCCCGTTAATGTAGTGCGGTAACCCTAGCCGCGAGCTGTTTGCGTTGGAGATGACATTTTCTGAAGTGGCTCGTGATTGGGAGGCTGCGACGTGGACCATATCGGCTCACTACGGCTAGTAGCCGTCCGTGTGTTTGTGCTCTCTTCAATTTCGACACATGGAGAATAGCTTCAATAAAACATTGGGCAGTACCAGATTCGCTTGTTTTTACTTTTTTTGAATTTTTTGTAAATCTTGACCTTTTTGTTAACAAAAGGACGATATTTCGGTACCCAGATTGATTGTTTCTCTGTGGAATCAATACCTACGATTGTTGGCCTGTATTATTTCATAAAATCTGCCCGAATGGTATATTTAATCTTAAGGAAAAGTCATCCCACGAAAGATAAATGGAGTCTGGGTCATACTAATTATTTAGTTTCCGGTATTGATTTTATGTAAGTGTATAAGGAAAAATGTGGTGAAACAGTAAGCGCAGATTGTATGATCTATATTTAGGTAGAACAACAACGAATCTGCTCACAGTGCGGTTAACGATTAATATAATAATGACGAGGATATTAATATACATTTGAAATGGCAAAGGTGAGCGTATGTTACACAACATGTTATAAATACCATAGAATGACTAAACAGACATCAAACAATGCATACACGTAACAATAGGAAATCATAGCAATTTGCCTACTGAATGATTTTCACCATTAACTCGTGACAGTAAATTGACGCCGGATGGGCAGCCATGACAGTTCCTAGGCTGACAATGCGTCTGTCACACGACACCCGATGTTTGATTAAAATGTTTATTAATGTGGTTACTGAAACTAAGTAAATTATTATCTATTATGTTTCCCATGCGGCTTGTATGCATAATTAACTAATATCCAATTAATTCGTGTTCATCACACAAATATGAGGACTGGGATTTGCAACATTGAAACCGGCATGTATGTCAATAAAAATAATAACTGTACAATGATTATACAGTTAATAGGTTTCCAGTAAAAAGATACCTATATACGATACTTTTTTCAAATTAATACAATTCTTACATCTAGCAGTCAGCGTACAGTAGCGTCTGAAATAAAAAATAAACAAAATTTTCAAAATTTAAATAGATCAATCACACTGCAATACAAAACTTCCAATCATGAAAATTACGATTACTCCTGAAAGCATATCATTAATGATATAATGGTTCGTGGCTATGAGGAGTGTACACAAAGTATTTAACTGTCGGAATTAATGAGTGCTATAAATATACACCAGCTCATTATCTCCACGTGTAGGTAGAACCACTTTTGTATATAAATAATTTATACTACATAGGTACCTGTTGACTGATTTGAGGTCTGATTAAGATACCTAATAGAGATCTCGGTTATTTTTAACTTTTGTTCAATTGCATTAATCAATAAGTCTTCATAAAATTGCCGTACACCTTCTGATGTAGTTTGCACGCTGTCACAAAAACCAAAATAAACATAAAGAACTACTAAGTTATGTAATCCCGTATATTTTCAGTAAAAGATGACATTTCAGTAAGAACACCAAAATAAGAAAAGCTCAGCATTGTCCTGTTATTTATTTACGTATTGTATGACATCTGACTGTTCAGGAAACTATCAACAAAAAGGGCGAAGGACCAATTCCTTACAATTACTCGGTCCTTCCGTATAATATCTTTTGTTAGTGATTGTGAGAGAGTCGGTAGGTTTGCGCGGCTCCTTGTGGCGAGCTGCTCAATACTTCACTGGCGGAGCATACCAATTTACGTTCACAAACAATCCTCCTCCGAGCAACAGACGAACGTATATTTAATAGAGACCTCGTTAATTAGTTTTGTTGGGTAACATGTTATTTAACGGTAAATTGTTGTATTGGTTTATGTTAACGTCAATAGATGAAACATTGCGTTGTCTTCCTGCAAACAATGGGAAGCAATTTTATTTAAGTCTGTTTAATAAGCGTATAACTGGCTTCTTATTGTCATAGCCACCCACATAAACACATAATGGTAGCTACTAACAATCAAATAATTTCACGTTACCAAACATACAGTTCGTGGCGCAATAGAAGAATAACTGTAAAAACAAGCGGCTTCTATTCCTAGCAGTGAAACGTGTCAAGGTCTCAGGATATAAACTGCAGTGTTAGGATAGTGCGGTGACAAACTCGACGCAAGATGGCGCCCATAAAACCCGCCATGATATCGAGCTGCTCGTAACATGAGCATCTGCACTTTGACACTTATATGGCGCAAGTTTCTTTATTACTGTTCTGAGGTTATGTGGAGGTATTTGTTCTTTTGGTTCCGCGATTTAGAATTCTCAAATGTCTGAGCATATGAATTTTTGATGTGGTCTTTCACGTTTGGTCTGACACATTGACGTCATTCAGTTATCTGGTGTTAATATTTTTACCATGTTGATTGTAAAGCGAAATAGAGTTTATTTTTATTTCTATTAGTAGCTTTATTATGGGTATGCTCGTATTGAATGAAATGAATAAAATAAATTTGTTTTTCATATCTGGCAAAACCCATATTGGTGAACCTTTAACAGACCTTTAACCTTTATCAGTAATTCGTTTACGGTGCCATTCTCTGTGAAATTCCACAACAAGAAGGGGAAATGTTCTAGGAATTCAGATAATTCACAGATTGTAAACAACGTAAATATGAGAGATGAAATACATGGGTATATTCCCAAGCAAATTCGTGATTCCCAGTAATAATATGATACGAATGATGTTCGGTAAACAAAGTTACCTCTCGATACAGCGCGCTTGTCTAGACCCTATTATAAAGGGATCAAGTAGGTACAACTTCCATCAACTCGTACAAAACAATGGAGAATTTACTTACGTCTGAGATACTATACGTTATACAAGACCTATTCATACGATGAATATGAAACTGTACATATTTATGACCTTCAGTCTCAAGTACGGTACAAATACTGAAGCATAATAATAATTCATTTTATCAATCGATTTAAATTGTTATCTCTAGTTGTTTTTTTATAACGGTTAGTTTCCTTGAAATCCTATAAAGATAAATGCCCACTTATTTACTACGTGTTCATTAATTGCACATTCATGTCCTATCTAGTTACTAGATACATACAGCTTTAGTTACAAAAGTATAATTGAAACTGCAAACATTTGGCTACTGAAGCTTATTAAAAAACTACTGACACCAAGCAGTTTAAACCTCAAACAAAAACACATTAACTAGCCTTCTGTATTCATAGTTCATAATCAAGTGTGACGTACAACAAACTTGAAGTTTTAACGAGCGCCAGAGAGAACCCATAATGTGACAGTACATGGAGTCATTTGCATACGGAACCCTCGCGCGGCGTGCGGTGTGACTACGCTTAATACGCACCTCTTATGTCTGGTCTTATGGTATCAACGGATGAAGGGTTTTGCTCCTTACATCCTTTAAGGTCCATGAAAAATATTGTGTTCTATTTTTTGCTGTAAAGGGTGATGTTTATTTAAAAAAAAAACTCCCGTACGAACGTAATGAATCTTGTGAGTTTTGCAATGAAATCAATTTCAAGGGCTGGCATAATGTGCAAATAAAAACAGAGAAGAAACTGTAATACAATTGAGGCTGCTGCTGGAAAGTCCTTACAGCATTGCATTATTGCATAAGCACGTCCGAGGAAATTGTCGCGACATGCACCAACTCCTGCGACGGCTCAAAGAGGAAAAAGAGGTCACGAAGCAGCGGCTGCGGCCTGATCGTTTAACATCCAACTAGTAAAACATAACTCCTAACACGTACCACATAGTTACCTAATTACCAGAAAGTTGCGACTTTTGCCGGCGCGGCTCAAAGGCTTCCAGCGCCACCAGAAGTTGTTCCACTCAAAGCCCGCTACTTCCGACACACTCATGTTTATTCATTAAGAATTAAATTAGCTTTATCATGCTGTATTTTTATCATCATTTTTATGACATGTGTTTTCTTTATGTGCAAACATTAATTTCGCGGAGGCGTAAAAGGTTATGTATCTTTGCCAAGTTCTTAAGCGTGGGTTGTACGTAAATAACTTTAATATTTTCTACGACTACAGTTTTTTAGGCTTTCCATATCATAAGTGCTTTCATGTTATATCATGATCATAATTGTATAGATAACTTATCACCGACATTGCAAAGATACAACAAACGACAATAACATTTAAAACAATAACCGACAGCAGGAACGTGACCAATCTCTCATAGCAACGAAAAACATTAAGCATACATGAAAGAGGCGAGAGCAAACATACCATACATTATTTTACAAATATTCGTGCGATGCGAGTCGCCAGTACGTTTAACAGCACTCGTATCGGACGTACGCAAATACGAGGCTCCGTATAAAAACGACAGGCTGCAATAAAAAGTAAAGGGCGCTAAAATAAAAGGTAAATTCGACGGCCTCGCCTTTCGCGCACTTGCGTAATTTTATTTCTATAGCGGTAAAATGCGATGGTAGTGTACACAAGCTCTTGATGAATTTTGGGCGCCTGCTATATTCACAAGTCGGGCTATGTCATTATGGTTGACTTTCCACCAGAAATTCTTTGCCATGTCATAGTAAAATTATGAAATGGTTATAGAAATAGAAGTAGCGCTGTCCCAAGATTTTAATTAAGAACAAAATGATCAGTATAAGCGGAAGATTGCTAGTGTATTTTGTAAATTTTCATTAGATCTCTAGCAAGATTACCAGTTAATTCAGCTTTAAATAGACACTCCATTCGAGAGGACCTTGCATACAAAATATAAAGTCGTGTAAACAGCTATGTTGCCTCGTTGAAACTTAGCAGATGCAAGGACCAAACATAAAGATGTCTGATACCATCCGCTTTTATTTGAATCAACATATCTATGTAAGTACCTAATATTTTCTTTGATACTAACCTGAAAAGCGAACATAAACCTTTTCAGTATCACATAAAAATATTATTGTAAGTACATAATAAGTGTATGAAATCAACAGCACAGCTAACCTGCAGGATCGGCAAATAAACCGCGCGACGTTTCGCCCGCGGCACGAGCTTATCACCCGGTGCCGCTCGCTTTATGCACTCATAAACATGCTCGCGGCAATCATAAAAATAACTTAGCGGCCCAAGTTGTAAGAATTTACACTACGGACAAATATGCTATTTTTTGTGCACGAAAAGGGTTAAGGCACAAAGATTTATTGAGTGTCCAAAATGTTATGTAGTTGGGACTAGCTGAATGGGCGGATGCCGACTTTCTCTACTTTCAATTGGTTTTTGAATAATTGGGGGTAGTCCTGGAATAAAAAGGGTTTTACAGGTGCAGAATTATTGGGAACAAGGGTTTCTTGAATCGTAGGTATCATTTAAAATGTTTTGTTTTATTGTGGTGTAGGGAAATCTGCTAAAGAAGATGCGTACTTGCTGAAGTAGGTGTTGTGCAAGAAATAAGAAATTATCAGTTCAATTGCCTAAAAGTTATCTTGTAGGTACAGTAAATATCTTGCGGTTATACCGTACCTAACCCGTAACATAAAACATAACTTCCCCGCAGCCGAGTATAAAGTGGGGTCTACACAGCATTATTTTTAACGCGGCTCGTTTATTCGGGGCGTGCGGCAAACGGCTGAGTACACACATACGTCACCTTATAATGGCGCATTATCGACGCTCGCCGGTCAAACCCCGGCCTAACCTCACAATCATCGTTAACCTATATTTTGTCGTCGAATCCGCGGATTTATTGGAACACTGGAACTTTTTCACTGTTTCTCGTAGGTTTATGAGAGTTTACCTTGCCTAATGCTTGATGGAAAAAATGTGTTATGTTCGAATACGGAAATATGAGCAATCAATAGGCTCTGGATGTGGATCTGGTAAGGGATTATCGGGTAAGCTAGTCCCCCTTCCCGTTTCTAGGGTGTCAAAAGACGACTAACGTAAAGAATAGATTATTACGATTTACACATGATCTATTATGTAGGTATGCGGCTAACTAAACTGCAATAACGTCAAATATTTTGCACCAAACATAACTGAGGCAAAACATTGTCCGAGTATAAAGTTATTTGATACAGTTTACAGAGCAAACATAGTTGTATTCAGAATAAAGTTGCCGTGACCAACGTAATGCATTGCCCTACATGTACGCTCATAAATATTATTTTGTTAGCTCGCTACCAATTAATTCAGTTGACAAAGGAAAATGCTCAATCTTTTCTCTTGTAGTTTTAAAACTACTAATGTTTCTAAATTATGATATTAGACTTTTAGCTTTAATGTTGCTACTTGTTTATTTTCATTGCGCTATTCATTAATTTGATTTCCTATATTAAGTAAATGGAAGGAACACATTTTCCTATAGTTTATTTAATAACTAGCAATCTCAGTTTTCTTTATCCAATTAACGGAACATATGGCCGTCGTTTAGCAGCCGTATTAAACTTCAACCAGTTCTCTTTCGAACATATTTCGAAATAAATGTTACTGTTTTTAAATGAAAACTTTTATTCGTATATTTTCGGAAAATTTGTAAAATTGCAAACGCGATGAAAACGTAGACACGAGTTATTGTTTGTAACATGTACGGTAAATTAAAATAGGAGTAAAGTTATTCTACGGTTATGTTTCACTGTAAATTGTAGATATAAAATAAATAGAGCTGCCACACTGATACCGTACACCTAATACAGACAAAGGTTCATTAATAAACAAAAAATATTTGTTATTTACACAATATCTAGCAAAATGAACAATGGCTCTAATTCAAACACAAAAATAAAACTTATAAATATTGATGCATCTAAAAATAAACGGTTCACAATCAAAAACGTTTTTCACAAAAACTACGTGATGGCAGCTGGAATCACATTTCTCTATGACTATGTAATAATAATCCATCAGGCATTCCGCATAATTTGCCGCTAGTAATAATACAAAAAGAGGATTCGTTAGCGCACATTTCCCGACGAAGCGAAATTTGAAACGATCACAAAAAAACTCTGTTAACAAGCGTCCGGGAATTACGAAGCAAATACAATTTTTCCCGGTCGGCGCGGAGGCGGTACCTGCGAGTCCCGCGGCGACGCTGCCGTGTGTGCTCACTTTTTGCTAAACGCTGTGATTTCTCCGCTCCTGCGGCAGCGCGCAACACTTGTTTGTTTGCAGGCAATGTGCTGTGAGATGCAAATGTCTGTGCCTTACAAATATACCTATTAAACCAAGTTTAAAATGCGGACCATGTTCTCTTTTCTGTCGGAATTTTTCTACGGTAGTTATATTAAATGTTTTGCCGTGTTTTTTTTTATCTTTAGAAACTAATGTAGGTTAGAATTTATAATACGTATTCATTTTTTGCAGTTCTGGGAAAACTTAATCGTGGTTAAATCTACACTGACGTCATTATTTACTATTGTAACAAGCAATCATTGTATTATAGAACTGCCAGCTATACGTATTTCGCATGAAGCCTGACAGATACCGCACTCTAAGTACCTGAAGCGTAGTATGTGTGTACTTGTGCACGACTTATACTGCGCCAGTTGGATTAGCCGCTGCCTTCTCTGAGGGCTTACACATGTAGGCATTAAACGCGACAAGTTCGGAGAAGCTCTCCCCTCTGTGTGTGTGTGGTCTTTGATTTTAGTCTCTGTATGATACTGCATGATATGTGAGCGAACGTACAGTAGTCTCTTCCAGTTGCACTGCTTACTATACATTAAGCTGAAGCTCGTTCTTTATCTGTCTGTCTAAACTTACAAATTCAACTTGTATTTCAAGACCATTATTAAAAGTTTCGCAAAGGAACACGAAAATTAGCCAAAATTATTTCTAGTGACACATTGAAAATGGCTAATTTCCTCGTGTTATGAGTCTTGCTTATGACTGAGTCAGGCGTGCCAAATGGCGTGTAGTCGGTCTGCCAGGCTCCCCGGCGGCCAGCGTGATGTTAGCAACACTGCCAGTGCGCCAGTGTTGCCAGTGGTGCCAGTGCGCTAGTGTTGCCAACAGCTTGTCACACACTGCGGAGCAATGAACTACATTATTTCGGCCATCGACACATTCACCCAAAGTGATTGACCTCCGAACAGACGAACAGTAATATGAGGGCTTCTTAGAAGGAAATATATTATTATTTTCCTAACAATACCTAAACGTTTGCTGTAGTCATAATAACATTAAAATTGTGGGTTATTTCCTACTAGGATGAATAAGGAATCAATTCGTAGGAATACTGAAAAAACGCGTTAGTAGGTAATACAGATTAATTATTTCTACTTAGGGAAAGCGATAAAGACATGGATTCACAAGTAACAGTCATATTGTCATTTATCAGAAAAACTGGACATAAAGGAACTCAGTTAAATAAACGCTTGTCAGAACAATCGTGCACAAAACAACTCAATTAAGATCAACTATGAAATCTAACACAACTCGCTGCCAGACCACGGCTTCTGTATTTCTAAGAAATTAAACGATACACTATTACACTCAGGCGAAAACGTAAATTACTCAAACAGCTACTTGGAAAGGGGTAGATATTATACAGTAGAACTAGAATCGTGCATGTTGTGGTATTTGATAGCATACACACACAGAAGTTCTACTTTCACTCTCAAAGTATCTTATTTGTATACAATATTTTTTTTGATCATCATCTGCCAAAAAAAATTCCAACTACTCAAAACTCAAAATATTTATTTGCATGTGAGGGTTGTACAGCTGTTAAATACATAGGTAAAGGTAATATTAGAGTTCAGCTTAACGGCCTTTTTCAGGCGTTTCAAAAATGTGTCTAACCTGATGCAGCTGACTATCAGTATTTTACATTCTTTTCAGTGTTTTTTTCATCATATTTTCATACTAATCTTAACCAATCGACAGCGGTAAGAGTAAGTCCATATCGCTAAAGTGTTGTAAGTGCGTGAGTGCCATCTCTCAAGGCACGCGCGATTACCAGCGCGTCTGGAGCAATGCCAGTGTGACTCCTCGAGCGTTAGCGATCGCCTCACTTCACACCCGTCACTCACAACTATGTGTCAAGGGTCTCTGGGTGAAATATTGTCGAGATTTTATGGTATTTGGGAGATTTTTTGGGATGTGACAAGATGTTAATTTTGGACTGACTAAAATAAAAGAGAGCAAAAGTGCATTAATCATATCCACATAAATGTCTGTTAATACACAATTTTGAGTTTAGAATGTTTTCCATGCGTAAACTCAATTTTAGACTGTTTTTATCGAGAAAAAGAAATTTAATTTAGTGTATCGAAGATAATACTGCTTGCATTGGTACTAAATTGTCAAACCTACGTCTTTATACTCAATACCCTTTGAAAGCGTTGTAGTTCTGATGTAAACATAAATATTAGGTACCTAATTGCGGTACCTAAGGCTGCTATTTATATCCTCACGAAGCCTCAATATAACATGAGGAAGTATAGTTGTTGTAGTTTGTTCATGTTCACGTGTCTGATCGCGTGGAACGCGTTTATTAATCACTAACCCTTTCTGCAAACACTGGAAATTCTATTAAAACTCATTCGCCCAGCTTTATGGGACGTAAACCCATAACTCGCGAACATTGTTTATGTCCTGTACTGTTTTAAAAACCTGCTGAAATATTTGCATGCAAATGTACTACTATATTACAGAGCTGCAAAACACCGGACTGCCCGGGATAGTAATTTAATAACCGTAATACTCTTATTTTAAGTTTCCTCGCTTCCTTAAAATACTAAGATTTTATGTTGCTAGCTACAGTATTTAGTGCAACTCCATTAAAAAGTAGGTCGTTTAAAAATATAATTTCGCGTAGCGGGACGACCTTTCGTCTGGTATTTTTCTTGGTATGAAGTAATCCCCGGTTGGCCACAACACCACAGTAATTGCACTCAGTGAGACGGTTTAAAGTGCTATAATCCTCATTTATAGTTTGTTTATTTTCATAAATTAACGTACAAAGTGTATTCACATAGAACAGAAGACAGGCGAGTAAGTCGGCCAGTATTTACTCGCGATATAAATAAAGAGCGGCTTTCCTCACTCGTCAGCTAGTGATGTACGAGCCCGGGATCCCGGGCCCCGGGAAGCGCGCTCCGTTTTATTGCTACGACACACGGAAACGTTTCGTGTAATGCGCCTTTTTAAAATACAATTTGTTTCGTTTTAATATATTCATTGTTTGGACTTATCTAGATTTACTTGCATGTCGAGGACATCGTTCTAAGGGGCGGCTACTTACCGCCGCGATGTCATGCCGGCTTCCATTTATTTTAATGTTATAGTGCTGTAATGAAATACTATCTTACACGAAATCACTGTCCCTATTTTTTCATGCATTGTTTACTTTCATACTCGTTCATATATGAAAAGTTATAGTGGCACAAATATGTAGTTTACTCCTGATAAATATTTACACTATTCCATAATGAACTGGTCGCGTTTCGTTTTGTATAGGTACATTAGGTACTAAATCATGTCTAGCGCTATAGGAATAAAGAAGCAAAACAGTGAAGCAGTCTATTAAAAATCCTCGCGCACCATATAAGACGTGATTCCTCGCAGTAGTTAGGCACACAAAGGGAGGGTCAGTCGTGATGCATGGCGGTCACCGCAGGAACCTCCTGCCTCGTGCAGCCACGCACGGAAATGTTTCGTATAATTCCGCTGTTACCTTTTTACGCTGGCTCGCTGGCTTACATTACTAATGGCAATTGAACATGGCAATTCATGTAGCTTAGCTGATCTTTAGAAAATTATTGTAAAGGAATACCTGCATGTACTTCACACATACTAGTTTCAATACAGCAAAGAAGCCTCTCACAAGTTTGAGTTTGACTTTTGCTAATAAACAAGTACGATGATGTGTTCAAACTAATATTAATTTGCGGGAAGCGCTTGAAGCGCCGCAGTAATTTCCCGGGAAAGTTTTTATTTAACTTCCACCTCTGGGCGAGTGGCATCGATGTGGGGCGCGGTGAGATCTCCTAATTTCAAACGAGAATCTCCTAATTTAATTGTTAATCGTGAATAGTTCTGAGCCGTGCGTGGCTTTAATTGTTTATCGAGTTGGCGCCAAACAGTTTGCATAGCGATTCGGTTACGTCTGTAGAGCTTTGTTTGTTCTGCTTTTAAACGGGACGTAATTACGGTCTCTCGTGGCTTAATGAGTTTTTAATTATTTTTATGTAGATTGATGAATTATATAGAATGGTTTTGCCTGTGGTATTTAACTACAATACCTATCTAGAAATTGTATGCGGCATTTTTACTTAAATATTGTCCAAAAAATACCATAGAAATATAAAAGTCAGAAATAGCAAAGGTAATAAAGCAAAAGCACTTAACATCATTTTCAAAGAGTCAGATCCACACAAATTGTACCGTGTAACAACAACGTCTTTAAGAGCCACTTACGTCCGCATTTTATCATAACGACGTCCAACACAAAGGGGCCAGCGGCGGTAAGCTGCGCAAATCTCTAAACTGATTCCGATTCGAGCGGCTAACAGCATAAATAGGGGCAAAAACATTAAGTACAATGCGCCCTATATCTTTATAAAGGCGGTGTATGCCACTTGAATCGCAAGTAGCTCGGCTCCATAAATCGAGCAATGGGCCTTCCCGCGTCCCGCGCCCTGAGCCCGCCAATCCCGGAGCGCATTTGTCACATCACTAAAATTGCGCACACGCCTAAAATGGCCGCTATGGCTCTGTAATGTGGTGGCAAGTGGCGTTTCCTCTCATTCACTGCGAGCCGAGAGTGTGGCGTACTGAACGATGTGTGAATGTGTGTATGGTCAGGGAACGTGTAAGTTTTAACTAAGCCAGTTACTGAGGGGTTCTGAAAAACTAAATTGGATCAGTGCTGTGCATTGAACTGTTATTATCTAATTTTGTAGTGGATAGTGTTCGTAAAGCTTTTTCTTTGAGACTGCACAGTATTGAATATAAAGGGCAGGTATTTCAATAGTAAGTAAGTATAATATCGATAAGTTAGTAAAGCTGTAGTGAGTGGACACCACTCGTGTTCCATTAGATGTTTCAGTGCGTTGTGACCTACGCTCGGTATCTAGGCCATCTAAATAAAGTTAGTACTTCTGCTCAGAACCAAAATAAGAAAGTGCCTGTTACCGTCACAGCCGAACAATAAAGCTAGCCCAGCGAGAAAATCGTTCTCGTTTAAAATCTCACAATGTCCAATTAAAAAGTAATTACGAAGTGGAATTAGCCTGTAAAGTGTAAACAACTCAGTTAATAGCTGAATATTATCAAACGCTAGAGTTTTGTCTAAACGCGCCTATTAACCTTTTACTATTGCAATCATTCGGGATAATTAAGGGCTGCTGTTTAATTACAGCGATATGGAGATAGCTAAATGTGAATAGAGTAAAATATTTGCCTTTTGCAATGTAATCAGAAATATGTAATGATAAAATAGTAAATTTTTCATGCATACGTACTTAGAGGTCGTATGATAAACGTAATGGATGTTTCATTTATTCAGGTCCTAATACTGCCCTCTTAAAATAAGAATGATACGAATATTTCAATATTTTGTATATTTCAATTTATCAACTGGTATTTTTAATCCAATAAAAGCTAGTTTTAATTTACGAGTGGAGTAACTTATTTCAAAACGCTTGAAGTGTTAGTATTTTTTTGACTGAAGGAACTTGTTTTGACAAGCGTGGAGTAGGTACTGAAACCTAATAAAATATCGAGTGCTATCGATAGCACTGTAATACATGGTACAATTAATCAGCCGAATATTAGTAGGCTAGTGAATCAAAACGACGTGGTACCGCCATGCAGGCCACAACAGTGCAGTAATCAGGCCACATTACATGACGTCACCGACACGTGTGGGGCCATAACGCGCGCGATTCATAAACCGCCACGAGCGGCGCGACAAGCCCTTGTATCCATTTACGACATAATTACCTCCTCTCGCTTACACCTATGGACGCTATTTGTCACATGTCCACTCACACCTTGGTAACTACAGGTAGATGCAAAAGGTTCACTCTGTAGAAGGTTCCAAAGGACGTGAACATATTTTCCAAATCCAGAATAGATGTCTCATGAAACGAATAGTCTTTTAAATTTCAATTGCTTGAAATAAATTTTCCTATGGCTATATTTGCAAACATTCAATGTACAACGAGTTGAAACACAGTATCTGAATTGGGAATATGTATCGCATATTATGATATCTGAGCTGGATCTTTTGTACCACAAGTTATTTTACAACATTTTAGTTGTCATCTTCCTCTACTATGACATAAGAGATGTGCCTTCTGCGTGTTATTTACTGTTTATGGTTCACCGTACAAAATGTTATAAAAGTTATAAATTGTTGTGCTGCCCGTGTGCGCGGATAAACGACGGAATTTATTTACGCGTCCCTTTGTTTCCGATGCTGAATGCGAACCCGTCTGAATACGGTACTCTTGTTAAATAATTCCGTTTCATAAAATTCAAAGGGTTTCCCAAAATCAAAAGTCGAAATTTCAAACATAGGTACTCGGGGCGGCAAATGCATTTTTTCATAAATTCCAAAGATTATTTTTCCGACCCAAATATCGACCAATAGAATTGCACCATTCGACGTCACGTGGTACAACCTACATGGTATTATACTGAAAATTTTTTGAATATTTTCTCTGGTCGTTGCTACGTCAAACTGACAGGTTGTGGCCGACATTTGGGACGGAAAAATATCTTCCGAATACACACGAGCTTCATAATTATCTGGCATTTCCTCAGGTTCCTGCAACAAATAAAGTCGTCAAGTTTTTCAGGAAATCACTGCGCTTCGCGCTCGTTATTTTTTAACCTGAAAAACTTGACTCCTTCATTTGTTTGCAACGAACCTATCGGAAAATACCCGATAATTTTGAAGCTCTTGTGGTATTATAAGTGAAAATAATTACTTCGTATTTCGCTAACTGAAGGCCAACAAATAAATTATTGTGAATACCTAAGTTGTTATTGATAAGCGCAGGACTGCTGAGTGCTGCGTATAAATAAGTTCCATAGTAAGCTTTGACAAGTTGTCATCCCCATCCTTCATTGTTCAGAAGGTGTCATCTTCGATCCAAGGCGGTTATTCCAGGGCTATCAAATATTAAAATACTTTGAGACACTGCTATTGTTAATTTCGCTTCATCTAATTTTAGTAAACACTACAAATAGCATATCTTAGTAAGATATCATAAATTGAAGACAAGACCTAAACGCACGCACATTATTCTTCATTTCAACGCAGGATTTGATAAATAACGATTTGCTTCACATTACTCATTCTCTCACAAACAGTATAAACGGATTTAGGCAATTCTTTTAGTGTTTGAACGCTGTAGAGCCATTCACACGAGATTACGTAGTGCGACACAAAGCCTTGCTTTAAATCTGCCTACATACTTAGGCGCCGAGAGAAATTCCCACATGTTATGACAACGAGGAATGTACCCTTTATGTCCTAACTTGTGCAGATTGCGTACACACGCTAAGTTTTAGTTACGCTGTCGAAAATCTTGTTTCATTATAATTTATGACAGTTTTGTCTCGCATTAAGCGCTACCTTGCTTTCGCACTGGCGAAATTTTCGCTCGGTTTATACGGGCGGCGTACAAATAAACGAAACATTTTTGACGTTTTGCTACGCGCTCAAAAACCGAGTGGAAAATAATTATTGAAAATAGAACATCTCTCTTTCGATCAGGACCGGACATTATGATTTAAGACATGTCGTAAGTAAAAAATACCACGAACAGTATTCAACTGACACCATGAGCTTACTTTCACATCGATTCCAGGAATCTTAATTCCGTGTTTAATTCAGACATAGTGTTAGTTGGCCAGAAATATCGTGTTCTCGCAATTACACGGCGGAGTCGTTGCGGTGATTGTCGGCTATTAATAGTAGCGACACGAGCGGCTCCCGAATTAACCCGTTGTATGCACCGAGACCATTGTTAGTGATACGCAGGGAGCTGGCCCTCGTGAGCTGATATCTCTTCACTTAAATATCAAAACATTTCACGGCAGAATAATATCCATAAATCATAATTAGGTATAACATGAACGAATTTAAATCACATGACTCCATGAGAAACCACACAACACGGCTACGGTTTTTGTTCAGGGATCACGGTATTTCAATAACAACATTCACAAAATTGTTTGCGGAGTTAATTAATCTCCAGCAGATAATCACGAGTGAATCACGACGAAAATGTTCAATACACGTTCAATGATTCAAAGGTATCGTAATGATTAGTTACCTGCTTATTTACAAGCCCAAATTAATTTCACAGCGTTACGACAGCGTGGGAACTCGCACCTGACACACACACGCGCCGCTCGCACTCACACATGCACACACGCGTACGTATGCAGTAATGATATTATTCGCCACGGTGTAGTAGTAAATGGAGTGTTAATGTGCGCGGTAATGAGGGAGAGTGAGGCGCGTATTGCGTCCAATCCGAGTAAATATGCTCTGAACGCTGTAATGGTAAGTTGTAGTGCTAAAATGTTTTGTGCACCCCCGGAATGATCGTGTAGTTTCCGCCGAATAATTTGACGTTAGGTTTTGTGGTGTATTTAAGTACGCCGTATGTTATTATGCTCATATTTGACTTTTATGACACGGTTTGATTGACTTCAAGCATTATTCACATTACTAAGAACCTCATTGTAATTTAAGAGCATTATTAACAATGTAATTTATTAGTGGCTTAAGTATTCGCACAGCGTGTGTAGCGACACACATCGGCAGTGATCACCGCACAAATCTGGCGACATAAATATTTAGCGTAACAGCGGTAACACAATATGAACAATTCACGCAGTAGGCAAGTTTACGCGCGCTGCTCACGCTCCTTGTAATAATTTCATGATATAATTAAACGTAACGCGTGTTACTCCACTTGGTAACGACTGGCGCAATGTACGCGCGTATTCCGTCCTCGTAGCTCATTTATAAAATCTGTGTCGACGGTGTCGGCTGGGTATTATGTTATGAATCGTAGGGTTATCCTAAATATGGAGGCACAGCCTTGAATATTGATATAGTAAATAGAAGGTGTATTGCTTGGCGGGAGGCATTCGCTCGACCTTTACAGGTGTGGTCGGGGGTATTCTGTGGGAAATGGCATGTGATTCGACGCTTTGATACGCTTTGAATTGTACCTTATCCAAATGACTTACGTTTAAATCATTTACCTACGTGCTACATTGTTCGCCGAGAAGAGCATTCTATTGTGACTTCATTAAATACTTTAAAAGCACTTTTCCAGGTTCGGTGTTCGGGAAGAGCCATAAATTCGTTACTATGCAGGTAAAAGCCGCTGCTTGTCCGAGCATGAAATTTTGGAGCCTCCTAACGATGCTTATGGGAATTGAGAGGAAACTCTTGTATATTCTCAGTACCTACTAAGTATCTATAGATAAGAGAGAGGGTGCCTATTAAGGCTTGAAGGTTTCTAAGATATTAAAGTGATGGTCTCTACCCCATCAGTTAGGAAAGGTGGCCAGACTGTTTGATTTTCCCGTCCTAGTTTCCCGAATATATATATTTTATTGTCTTGTCTTTAATTCATAACTAGCATTTACTAATAACAATTATTAACGTAATGCTGATCAGTTGACGAAGCATGGCCTGGTTATTGGCAACTGCAACGACAGGCACTTTGCAGTTTACCCGGCGCTGCAGCGTTTGATATTACCGTTTAAACGTTCCGTTCAATTTACTTTCAACTGCCATTCAACTGGAACTGCTCTCTTTTTGTTCTATTTACCTACGTCTATTGTGTGTGGGCTATTTCGTGCGTATTTTATAAAAAAGATTTTAACAATGTATTTTATTTACTGACCAAAGTTCCACTCGCGACCTGTGGGCACTACTTCCCGAACCCGGATAAAAAATTTCCTACGTCCCTCCTCAGTTGGACAATCATTTTGGTTACTTTCGCATTTCTAATATGGGAAAGAAATCCCACATTTAAAGTAGATAAACATGTCTCAATACGTCTCTGTTTCATGGCGTTAGTAATTTGAGACGGATACAGGAGGTAATAATAATAATAATAATTAAAGGCGACAATAGTACAATCATAAACCCTCCATCCTTAGACTCTCTTAAAGAGTTTTGGCAAGGCATCTGGTCAAACAATACACAACATAATAGCGAAGCTACTTGGATTAAAGAGGAAATAACTAGATCAGAAACTATCGAGGAAATGCCTTTTGAAGAAATAAGCGCGCTTGAACTTAACACGATTATAAACAAAACACATAATTGGAAAGCAGCAGGAATAGACGGTTTACACAATTTCTGGATAAAGCGACTACACTCACTACACAGTACACTAGCTAAGCAAATTAACGACATCTTAAAAGGAAACCAAAATATTCCAGATTTCTTGACTAAAGGAATTACGTACATGATTCCAAAATCAAACAGAACCCAAGACCCATCACAGTATAGACCAATTACATGCCTTCCTACCTTGTATAAAATAATCACCTCATGTATAACTAACAAAATCATTAAACACACTGAAAAATATAATATTCTAACGGAAGAACAGAAAGGGTGCAGGCGCAGACACATGGGCTGCAAAGAGCAACTAATTATAGATTCCACCATTTTAAAACAGGTTCAAACATCTAGAAAAAACTTATATGTAGCATATATCGACTATAAGAAAGCGTTCGATAGCGTCCCGCACTCTTGGCTTATCGAAATATTAAATATATATAAAATCAATCCCATTATTGTTAATTTCCTCAAGAATACTATGGCGTCATGGAGAACTACACTTAACATACACACACAAACAGGAACCTTATCTACAGATGAAGTAGCTATTAGAAAGGGTATATTCCAGGGAGATTCCCTAAGCCCCCTATGGTTTTGCCTAGCTCTGAATCCACTCTCGCGAGCATTAATTGAATCAAAATCAGGTTTTGATATTAAGAATAATAGAATAACACTACACCAACTTACACATTTATTATACATGGATGATTTAAAATTATACGCAAACAAAAGAACAGAATTAAATAACTTATTAGACATAACAACAACCTTTTCGAATGATATAAGAATGGATTTTGGGCTAGACAAATGCCGAAAACTAAACATAGAAAAAGGTAAGATTGTAGAAGGAAATTACTTAACAGATACAGAAGAAGTGATTGAGGCAATGGAAGAAACAGAACTATATAAATACTTAGGTTACAATCAGTCAAGATTACTAGAACATAAATCCATTAAAGAAAAACTCAAAAAAGAATACTTCAATAGAATCCATTCGTTATGCAAAATGCACTTAGCAAGTAAAAACTTATTTAAATCCATAAATACATATGCGATCCCCATACTTACTTATTCTTTTGGCGTTATAAAATGGTCTAAATCAGAATTAAATTCACTTGAAGTTAAAACAAGAACAATTCTAACTCAGCATAGATATCATCATCCCAAGTCAGCAATAGAAAGAGTAATAATATCACGCAAAGAGGGTGGGCGCGGACTAATAGAGATATCACACCTCCATAAGAGACAAATAGTAAATCTCAAACAATTCTTTATACATAAAGGAAACAGCAGTCAATTACATAAAACCATAATAGAAATAGATAAACACTATACACCACTAAACCTTAACGAACACGACAATACCGACACAATAGACAGAGCGAAACACATAGAAGAAATACACAGAAGATGGAAACAGAAAGAATTACACGGTCGACACCCAAATGATTTACAACAAATATGTATAGATAGGGAAGCTTCCAACAAATGGTTAGAACTTAGCGGACTTTTTCCAGAAACAGAAGGATTTATGCTTGCCATACAGGACCAAGTCATTAACACAAAGAATTACAGAAAGTATATAATTAAGGATAGTACAGTAAGAAGCGATTTATGTAGAAAATGTCATAGTAAACCCGAAACCATACAACATATCACAGGAGCATGCAGCACACTAACACAAAACGATTACACACACAGACACAACCAATTAGTAAACATAATACACCAAAAACTCGCCATAAAACACAAACTCGCACAAGATCCTTACACGCCATACTACAAATACACACCAAGAGCCGTTTTAGAAAATCAATATTATAAAATGTATTTCGACCGCACTATAATCACAGATCACACTATTTACAATAATAGACCGGATATTACACTTGTAGATAAAATAAATAAACATACATTCATAATCGATATAGCAGTCCCAAACACTAACAACATTCAGAAAACTATCACAGAAAAAATAAGGAAATATACAGAGTTGCAGGAGGAAATAACCAGAGTTTGGAAAATGAATAGAGTTACAATAGTCCCAATTATAATATCTACCACAGGTGTTGTCCCTAAACAAATCTTTAATAGTTTTGCAGCACTCAACCTATCTAAGTATACCTACCTCACTCTACAGAAAGCAGCCATCCTAAACACATGCCGTATAGTTAGAAAATTTTTGCAACTAGATTTAGATAATAACTTTAATGCAGTACAGAACAACCAGCAAACTTCCGATACCCGACAATAGTACGAAGATTAGGATCTCACTTTGGCTATGCCCGTAAGGTCCTAAAAACACCAGGTTTAAAATAAAACCTGAGAAAACGTTAGTTTAAAACCAAAATAATAATAATTTATTTATTGTTTACAAGGACCGGATTATACATAGAGTGAATACAATTGGCACATAAGAGTAAAAACAAAATCCAGTAAGCGGGTGAAGCGCTGTACTCCTAAATAGGCTACTGAGTAACCTGAGCTTAGGAGAAACAGGACCGATCCCGATTTATATAATATGTCTTATATGGAGTGTGTTTATAAAGGTATACTAAGAATGCAAGAAGGAAGGAAGAAGAAAATAATGGAAGGGAAGCGGAAAGAATAGGAATGGACGGATCCGGAATTATATAGTGACGGGATAGGGAAGAATTTTTTATAAACTTTTCGGACCGACGGAACAGAGCAGATATTATTTTTGCGGCGTTTGGTTATCTTTAGATAGGGTGTTTTTAAATGTTGCAATAGGATAGTGTGTAGGATAAATTGCTGTCTTACATTGAGTAGGTTGCAGGCTTTGTACAATTCAGTAGTAGGGAAACGTATAGGCCTGAAAGTTGCGACTTTTAGTATAGCTCTGTGGGCGATCTCTAGAGGTTTTAGTGTGGTTTTTGCGGCTCCACCCCAGCAGGAGATACAATAAGTCAGAACTGATTGGCATAGGGCAAAATATACGTTACGAATAATTGCAGGGTTAGCTACATGGTAACGACAGAAAATAACCAAATCATGTAATGAATAACATTTTTCTTGGCGACAGAAAAATTCTTACTTAGCAACTTAGCCACTTGACATATAAAAATAGCTTTCTTCAAAAAAATATTACGAAAGTGAATGATGTGTACACTCGCGAACAAATTAATTCGGGAAGATGTAAAATAAAATCTTCATAACTTTGAAGTTAAAGATAACACTTCGGCTCTACTTTCGGTAATCTTAAATTAATTGAATTCATTGATCTAAAATAGAATAGAATACAATTTTAATATAACGCATCTATTTTATCAAACGAATGGTATGTATCACCACAACAACAAAAAAATATTTTTTTAGGCATGAAGTAGTTCCTCCATAAAATGTCTTCAAAATGGCCCAAAAAATTACAAGTTTTATATTTAGTATTATTAACCAGTCTTCATTGTCTTTAAGTGTACCTACCTAAGAATTATAGGCACTTAAATAACAAAAAACGCCTAATGAAATGATTCTTTCGCTTACAAATACAAATAGGTACAAGACTTTTTGAACGTAATGTTTTTATATGTATTAATTACTGAGTCGATTTTATTATTGTTTGTGAACAGAAAAGAAGGTTAAGTCTAAAAGTGTTTCATACATCCATAATGCCTAAAAACTGATAGTATTTTTTTCAGACGCGATTTTACAAATAATCCATACAATTACATACACATACCTACATATGTGAATGGTTGATGTACGGGAATGTTACGATTTATGTAATTGGCTGTTAAAGCTGTTTAAGTCGAATAAATAAATAAATAAATGGTTTTAATAGAGCAGTCTTTCTTATTGAAACCATAAAAACTGTTGAAATAAATAAACAATGACGAATTTAAAGCGGTCCCCAGCTCCGCGACTATCGGCCGCGCGGTTTTGTTCGTCGCCGCCGTGTCGTCTGTCACTGCCGCAAGATTGATCGCTCGCCGCAACTTTCACGCATACAACTATCTAACTTTCGCTCTACCTCACTTCGCATTTCTTTGAAAAGTCAAATCTGATATTTCTTATACATAATGTAAGAATTCAGGAGCAGAAAAGTTCAAAAAATATGTTTTCGCCTTAGGGTCAATTCACACTGAAAGAGCAGCGGCCGGCAGCGGCCGGCAGCGGCCGTAATTGCAAGGGATTGAGCGTGAGCGCGGCGGGCCGCGCGGCGCCGCGCGGCGCCGCATCGCGCCGCGCTCTTACATTTTCCGTGCTCTTACGGCCGCTGCCGGCCGCTGCTCTTTCAGTGTGAATTGACCCTTAAAGGTGTCTTACATTTTTAAACCGATGGGCCATCTTTAGTCCATAATACGAGTTATCTTTGAAAGTGTGTTTTCAAACGTAAACACTTTAAAACATAAATGATTAATAAATGTGACATATTTCTAAGCCGTGCTTTGTGCTGTCGGATGTGATTTCAGTTAACAAGCGCGTACCGCCCCGCAGTTCTTAGTAAAGCTCGTATGAGTAGTACTGAGGCGGCGGTGAGGCGCTAATTTACTAAAATAATATCGTCATTTATACGCGTCCGCCCACACCCGCTAATGCCCAGAGCACACCGACGATTGTGGCACAAATCGCTGAAGTTCCCATTTGTTTTATTTAAAACGTGCTTATTCAGATAACGATTTTGTTGCATAGACATTTTAAAATATTGGTTTATGGTCATTTTAGTTATTTCTTATTTATACAAAGTTTCTAAACTACAACATTCTACACCAAGGTATTACTACTCTTACCTATATTTAGTTATAATGAATCCTTCTCCGTCGACAATGACTTACCGTCGTCACTGGTGAGGTGCGGTGCGGCTGCGCTACGCTGGGCGCGCAATCAATCTGCCACGACACGCGACACGACGCGACATACTGACACCGCCCAGGAAGCGACGCGTCGCACGTCTGCGCCCGCCCTTATTGTTAAAGTTTACATCTGCTTCTAAAATGTATGAAATAATATGGACAAAGTTTAGTCCTAATTATTGATTTGTAGGAAACCATAACTTTATTATTCTCTCCATTCTGAATACCATGGCAACAGAAAGGTTACCAAGACTAAAAAATATAGACTCAAGCTGAATATATAAATTGACTTATTTGGTAATCAAACGGATTCATACACGAATCTGTTTCTGAGAATCAGTTCTTTATCAAAGCTACTAAGTAACTACTAACGCGTTTAGTGGAATTTACAAAATATTATTCAGATATTTATTAACTTCATTGGAAATCACGATTTTTCGCTATTCGTGCTCAATTTTTATTTCATACACATTAATATTCTCTTTTAAAAATAAGTCTGTAGATTTAAAATATCAATTTTCCTAAAAAAACTCCGCCTGTATCATTCAGTATAATGGAACAAAAACATGTGATATTACTGGTACGGCAATTAATAGTGCTAGTTAATTGGCGCTGCTGGCAATGGGACGGCCATGTTAGTGCTTGTATTGTATATATCTTAGACTGGAGCCGGCTGGGCTCAGTTGTACCATGTGTCTAGTAGGCTTGGATACTAATTGGATAAGTTTGTAATGTTACTTTTGGATCATTAATTTCATTATTGCCTGAATGCCAAGTTTTATGTTATCGCATATCTAAATTAGGCATTTACTTGAAAGGATCATCACTATGTGTTATCAAACAAATCAAATCTGAAACGTCAACCTCATTCATCAAAACAAAAAAATAGGAAGCTAGGTACTTAAATCCCAGTTAAGTGCAACGTCACCTCCCGTATAAAAGTGCGGCCACATGACGCGGCGTCCGATGTGCCACGTCGCCTGGCCAGTAACGAGCTTTCCCTGTAAGTGTCGCCGCAAAAAGACCTGCCCACAGACAAAGGGGGGCTAACGAGCACATTGTACTTGCCCCGAGCCACCCAGCCCCCCTGCCCTTCACCCAGTACGAATGTGAAGTAACGAAGAACAGCCCATTTTAGCTGACGACCACGGAGCTAAGTGTGTCAAGTTTGGTCAGTGGGGCTCAGTGACGCGGAGAGATAAGTTGAGAGCTCTCAGCTAGTGGCCTTGGGTTCGATGCTGTGATTTAATCGCCCGCTTAACTGTGAATTAATTATGAATGAAATGAGTATAAACCATGGTGTTTTTATGTGGTCTGTAAAGCATATAATATAACATGTAACATAATGAGTAAAAAAGTACCGAACCTTTTTTAACCCAAAAATAAAACGTCACTTTGTTTCGCATAGTAACTACATATATCACGGCGAAAAAGCTCTAACCTTGAAACATTAACGAAGACGAATCGTGCTCCGTCTGAAAACTCGCTGAAAACTCATAAACGTTTACACAAACAAAGGGTCGGTTACCACGATAATTTTCTTTTTTACAACCGCAGTTGTTGGCCTGTATTTTTTCAACAAAACATTGCGACCTTTTCAAAGTTTAAGCAGAACAATAAAAAGTCGGTTTCGTCGTTTCCGGCGCACGTTTTCGGGCGCACGTTCAAAAAAAGAATAATGTGTTTCACGTCAGATCTTCTGTTGTTTTGTCATCCTGATGCTCCATAGACAATACATGTTGTGTTAGGTGTTCATCAAACGAGTTTTTAACCTGTATATGAGATGTAGGTATATGACACTTTTTCTTCAGATAATACTTAATTCCTTAAGTTCCTTGCAATATTAGTTTAATATTACGTACATTTTAGGCGGCAGTGGTGCCTTAAGAAAGCGCTGCATCAAAAGCCTGAGCACACAACAGCTGTGAGCTGCGGATATTACTAAAACAAAACTAAACATTTTCTTTGTACTGCAACTTTGTATCAAAGACAGATGCTAGCTCTTTTAAACCAAGTGAAGCAAACGTGCTTGTTCTACGAATTAAGAGATTTTACTCTGAAACAAATGCCAATACTACCAGTAGCTGCTCGTGGATTCAATCAATGTTTACTAGGAATAGGTACTCGTATTTAACTTTGTTTTATGTAATCGTATATTTTGTGTTGGAATTTAATATAATAATATCACATAAACTATTCATTAAAGTGATACACAACCGCATTAGAGAACACCTAGACCAACATCAACCAGTCGAACAGGCCGGATTCCGCCCGTCCTTCTCCACAACCGATCATCTATTCACATTAAATCAAATAATAGAGAAATACAATGAATACCACAAACCGTTGTATCTGGCTTTTGTGGATTACTCCAAGGCTTTTGACAGTCTCAAGCACACAGCGATTTTCACATCTTTACGCGCACAAAATGTAAATGAGACTTACATAAGGCTTTTGGAGCTAATCTACAGAGCCAGTACAGCGTCAGTAAAGCTCCTTTCCCCAGGTCCAACATTCCACATAGAGAAAGGCGTGAAACAGGGTGATCCACTATCACCAAACCTCTTCACGTGTACGCTGGAGGAAGTTTTCAAAAAGCTGACTGTGCCGTGGACATCAAAAGGCATCGCGATCGGGAGCAAGAGGCTTACAAATTTGCGGTTTGCTGATGACATCGTCCTTTTTGCGTCCACATCAGAGGAACTCCAACAAATGCTCCAAGATCTGAGCATGGCAAGCCGAGAGGTTGGACTTCAAATGAACATGAATAAGACACAGACAATGACCAACAGCACGAAACGTAGGGTCGAGGTAGACGGGCAAGCTCTACATTATGTCGACGAATACATCTACTTGGGCCAGTTAGTCTCTTTCGAAAACAGGCAACAGCGAGAAATCGACCGTCGCATTGAGAACGCCTGGAAAAGCTACTGGTCCATGAAGCATTACATGAAAGGGGACCTTCCCCTTTCACTCAAGCGAAAGCTAGTCGACATGTGTATCTTGCCCGTCCTAACCTACGGTGCACAAACCTGGTCTCTCACGGAGTGTCAGAAGTCCAAGCTCAAGGTTTGCCAAAGGGCAATGGAACGTAGCCTTTTAGGCATTAAACGGACCGATCGCATACGGAATACCGTGATACGTTCCAGAACAGGAGTCGCGGATGTGGGCCAAAAGGCGGCGACATTAAAATGGAACTGGGCTGGACACGTCAGCCGAATGCATCCGGAGAGATGGGCCACTATTATCACCCAGTGGACACCTCAGGATGGACACCGCAGGCGGGGTAGGCCCCGGAAGAGATGGCGTGACGAACTAGACGCCTATCGTCCGGATTGGTGGACACGATCGAAAGATCGGGAAGAGTGGAAGCGAGATGGGGAAGCCTTTGCCCAGCAGTGGGACACTACAGGCTAGATATATATATATAATATCACATAGCTGCCCACTCACTCAGATCTATTGATCGCTCAAGTCCATTAGCTCGCAGTTTCCTGGTGGCAGCACGTCAGCGCACAGGCGTGATAAATCCGAGATTACCAGCCATTCGCTTCCCTAATTCCTAAATCAGCTTGCAAAAGTCAAAACTAAAACTACCATATAATGTTATCCGCTCTCACCCCTTGTTAGTTTGCACCGCGGTTACATGGCGTAACTTTCCCAATTTAAATCCCCAGAGCAAACAGGACTTTACGGCTATTTACTTAGAGTTTAGTTTGCTGTATCTGTTTACAGAGGAAGGGCTAGTTTACGAATAAGTTATGTACTGTACACAGGACCTAATAATATTGTTTTTAATAAAGGAAGTCGGCCAGACTGTTGAGCTACAGACTGTTTGCATGAGTTACGTAATCACCGCTATATCAAGCCGATTGATAATAAACTTGACTTAAATTCCGAAACCCACCCTATTTCAATAAAATCATTTAAAAAGTTTGAATGGCACTCAATTGAAGTATCTCCCTTAAAGATAGGCAATAAGCGGTTACAATTCAATCAGCGGCCACGCAACTCGATCACATAACAAAACAAATCACTAACATTCCGTGAAACAATCAGAAAGTTTTCGCAAATCAATTTAGTTGTTAATTAGAGAGGCTCGTATGTAGATGTGTGTGGGATCACGCGACGTGTCGTGTCGCGCGGCAGTGTCCGCGATGTGCAGGCGCGATAGGGCGCAGCGCCGCGGCTGGCCGTGCGTCGATGGCGGAGTGACACGGTATGTGATGGCAGGCGGCGCCATCGCCACAGCTAATGGTGTTATTACCACCACACTGCAGTGGGAATGGTCAAAGTTTTTGAACTTTAATTATCAATTTGTTTCACAGTTTTATTGTCAAGAGGTTTCCGTGTTTATTTTTTAAGAAACAATAATACAAAATATATGGACGTAATAAGCCAGCAAATACGTCTTTAAATTGTTTAGTAAGACTATCCATTTATTTCTTGGTCTTATGAAGCATAAAATCGGTTCTAGGCTTCTTTGTAATTCGCAGTACTTCAATAGACTCCATTAACAGAAGTTAATTTAATTAATTTACTAGCTTTGTGCCTATACAGACTTCTCTCATTGAAGAATTAAGCAAAATTACTAGGTAACAGTGTATTTGTACAAAAATAAAATTACTCTTAATTGATTTTGAACATTTTCTGAATGGCTTTATAAAAGAGTTTATAAGAAACCCTTCAAGTACAAAGTATCTGGTGTTACGCTTCAATCATTCCGTCATACTGAAATCACAGTAGGTAATTTGTTAAGCAACAAAGCTCACTCAGGAGTCGGCACTCGCAACTCAATCAAAGACTGTTTATCACAAAATCCACTTCAGATAGAACAATAAAACGAATTACGGAATATGAATTAATGTTGATACAATTCTGCTTACGTCCCCCCCCTCTCACTCCCCCGGCCCCCTCACACGCCCGTCACCCGTCCTCTCGTAGCAAGTTAATTAGTGAAAACTTTATGTTTTTAATAGGTTCCCGGCGTTCCATTATGATGTTAATAGAATGGGATGAATCTTTCAACTTTTAATTACTGATTGCTTTACGCCGGTCTGCTGATGCCTTGTTGCTTGTTTTGTAAATGTTTCATGTATTGGAAGAGGGAAATGGAAATTTTCACGCTTTGTGGATGCTTGGAATTTTTTCTTGATTTGCTGGTGCTCATGTAGTGATTACAGTATCAATGTGAAGGTATGAGTTAGTGTTATTTAATATAGTGTGATAAATACAGCCTTCCTCTGCTCTCCAACACGCAACTATCTCTTTGTTCCTACGCAAACAACAGGCAGTATCAAAATACACTTCAGCAGGGTCAGCCCACAAAGAGCTGTTCCGAAGTCCTCCCCCCGGCCCCCTCCCCGCCCCTCACACGAAAATATTTACAGTGATGTTTTAAAACAATATCGAGCACACGCTAAAACCACTCGCAACCCTGCTCATCCTGCCGGGAAATGGAGCGTAATGATTTAATTAAGCTTCGGCGTAGGATTTACGAGAACATTATCCATTGAAACACATCAGTCCCCAACAGCGGCTGAAGGGTTAAATAAAATAACATTTACTTCCGAACTCACAGACCCTCGGTCAATGTTGTTAAACGATCAACTCATTATAATTTATTATAGTTACCAGTTAACAGGCTAATTTAATATTTACAATACATATTTACAATAAAAATCAAAAACTATCCTAGTAAAACAGAACAACTAAAAAGCGTCAAAAAATTCGTCCCCATCGCTGTCAACTGGGAGCGTGCCCAAGAGGCTGGCAGCATTACCTCGTTGGATCGCCATGCTGATTCTTTGTCCGAGGTAATAGCCAGCCTTCTGGTCACGAGAAGCGTCAACCAGCCGCCTTGAGAGATCTTTAAATAGAATGTGGGCATTCGGACCCCACGACCCGAGGGTTTCAACCCCAAACGGTTCGAAAATATAGTTTCCGACAAGGCCACTATATTTCCGCCGCTTGAGGTTCTCCGCAGCCGCAGCGGCAGCAGCAGCACAGCACGCAGAACTTGGAAGGTGTGATGGCGCAAGAGTATCGACACAGGTTGCGTCCCATACTAAAGGCCTACCCATCTTCCAAGGGAATAACGACATGCCGTCTGGTCTCTTACCGTCGTCGCGCCAGGCCGTTTGGTTCTAATACAGCTGGTACCCCGACGGCAACAAGAGCTCGACGGATAATGTCATTTATGTTTGCATGCCGCGCAATACGGCCCGCACTGCGGCTGCACGACAGGCCGTGGTGTCCGAGGCTGGTGACAGCCTCACCACAGTGGCAGCGATGAGGGGAGCAGCACGGTGCTCCTATACGTAAACAAGTAGCGAGGCGGAAAGTTGTATCGTCAAACATGGTGCCAATGTTTGACGACGGTAGTGCCTGAAGCCAAAGCCCCGACTCCCATCTACCCACAGCCAGTAGGCGCGCTCGCTCAGCAGGAGTAATTGCCGTTTCTATCAAACTATTCCGGGTTACTCTGCAGAGCGGCTCATCCCACTGTCTTTGGGAAGACGGGTTGCTGGGTAAATTTTCGTTCGGGCAAGTAATTTTCCATGCATCCATAGCCTCGGCTAATTGAATTTCAACTTAATATTAAAACATTTTCACTCGCTTCTGTCAGATGACGAAAGGGAACATGTCCGTTAAGTGTCGTTACCAAGAAATCATGGTTACAATGCAGGAACCCTTTTGTTTACAATCCGTTGGGAATATGTGGTCTCAATTTACTTTTAATAGTAAGTATGTAAATGGAACTTGAAATAGAATACTAATTTTACTTAATGTGAGATTTACCACTAATCCATTACCGGTTTATCTGATAACATGCCATAAACTCATAAGAAAGATCACTCATGACCATTGGGTGGCCAGTGGTCTGTAGGTGCGGCCGATTGTAATACAACGCGGTGCAGCGGGAAAGTATTTAAATTATAAATGCAATAATCTCGTAATGCTGATTAATTTCATCAAATTAATCTGATATTGAATAAATTAATGCTGTAACTTGGTTAACTTACTGTTTCGTTAATGTTGTATTTTCCCGAGTTTAAAACGTAGAATATTTTAATGAATATCACATTACTTCAATAGTAGGTAAGATTTACGGTAATCAATTTTGCATTAAGTGCACGTCCATCGTTTATTTTATCTGCGTTAGCATAAAAATTACAATAACGGCAGCACTTCAGGCCGAGAAAGATGGATGCTTTCCAATTTTTCCGTCAAATTGCACTAAAAACCTTCACCTGGTTTTTTCGCAAGTTTTCATCAAGGCAGATTGGCGCAGTGTGACGTCATCAACACATTATTTAAGCATGAAAACCTTCAGCTAGAGATTTTTCTCTTTTTATTGTGAGCTACTTAAAGTGCAGAATTTTCTCGAGGCTGCCATAACAGAAGCTTGTTTGCTAGCCGCCTTGTTCTAATCTAGGTAAGCTCAGGCGAAGTTAGTGCGCCAGCGTGGGACGTTTGCCCAGCGCTGGGATTACGGCAAAGCAGCCGGGATATACTGTCCCACAAACTTAATTCTGTCCGTGGTCAAGCGCTGAATTCTAGTTGAGCTCGTGTTTACTTTGTCGTGTAGCCGGGCGGAGATAAAAATTTGTTGCGCACATCTGTACTTACGTGCGGTTTACGATGCCCGACAAGAACACTGAATATTCTATAAGCCCAATGGTCCAGAGGAACAAACTGGCTTAGAAATTACCTAGCTAATATAAAAAGAGTACGTACAGATCCAACAGTGCGATTGCTAAACAGTTTATTGGTCTGATGGTCAGCTGCACTCCAGCTTTTAATTCTTCATGAAGAAGTTTGCCCTCCGTAAAAGTAGTAGCAATGTACGTCAGGTGATACCTTTTCACGCACAGCCGCTAGTAGAAACTATTTTAATATACCCCGGGCACGTAGTATCTCAACCTTGTTTGACCTTATCCTTTGAGAAGTCAACCAGTGGTTCTAAACATATAATTTAAATGCATTTGGGTAAGAATTTGCATGAGGATTGAAGATCTGTAGCTCGGAGGTAAACAAGAGGCCCTTTGGGGAGAACACAGAAATAGACGAGTTGTGACTGAAAGATTGAAGTGGTATACGTAGTATAAGATACAAGTAGTAGTCGCAAGAAATGATGTTGAATGTGTGTACAAGACGATTACCAAGGGAAACCAAGTCTTATTATTAAAGCGATTCTCAGGAGTATCTAATGGAATTTGAACATATACATAGAGTAGATACAGTCTACCTAAGAACCTCTGAGAAGACTGACCTAATTTGATGTAAATGTTAGCTTTTAACTGTAGCGTCAGTGACAAAGTTAATGTTGATGTTAATTCGAGGGCATGAAGATGAGGCTGTGCTCTCGGCGGCAGATTTCAGCGACGCATTGATTACCCGCGCGTCGGCGTTTAATTAAAGTTTATAATCTGCTGCGTCGCCCTGACGGACTATATCACCGGAGTCATTCCCGGAACACCCGGCTATTGTTGTTCATCCTGGAATTAAAGCATAAAGCCCGTTCTTTGAACTCTTCCGAAATATGCCTAAAGGTTAAACGTCTATAGTTCGTATCATTCCCAGTCCACTTCGTAGGTAGTTTGTGGTATTTCTTCTCTCTTTATACAGGTAATTTATTTTAGTTTGATTTGTATCTAGAATTAAGTAAAAACACCCAACACAATAATTCTGCATTTATCATAAGACGAAAAAAATAAAAATGAATCGTCTTTTTCTACACAACTATTAACGAACAAATCTCCAAGCAAACTCTCAGTTAGAAACTCGACGCAAAGCCGTAACGGCGAATAGTTGGCGAACTCATCAAAGAGACAATAGTAACAAACACACATGTACACAATAACTTGTGTCATACGCGCTCCACAATTTAATGGCGGCCGACAAATTAGCCCCTAACTCATTTAGCGGCCAATCAAGTTGTGCCGAGCTCCCCTTCTGCTCAACTGCGCGGAACAGGTGTTATTGTTGAGTGTCGCGTGATATTGATGTTACATAGTGTGTGCCGGGAAGATTCTGTCCCTTGTTTGGGGGATAATTATCTAGGGCAGTTTCGGTTTCGGGAAGTGGGTTAGTAGGATAAGAACAATTTGACTTACTTTATCGACACTTAGGAAATGGTTTAATCTTACAGAAATAAACGAATATGTATCTACTTTTATTTATATGTTGTAACTGCATGTTTTTCAAGTATATTACTCCATTTGTCCTGTTATTTTTTGTTGAGGAAAACTTGACCAAACAATAAACGTAGTGTTCTTGCCATTTAGCGGACGTCTCACTGCGGCAAAACGTAGTCCATCATGAGCAATCAACCTTTCTGGGAATTACAGCAGCTCAAGAATGTTGGTCGGCGATGTGCGTCACGTTGGTTACGAGCTCCTCGGACGAGAAGCCTCCTCCATAAATATTAGAGCAGTGGAAGACAAAAGGTCACCAGAGCCGGCCATGTATTGGCACACAGCCCTTTGATGTATGGCAATGTACCGCCGTGTTTGTGCTCAAATATTTATGATATTTCTCCAAGCTTCTGGAAGGTTCGCCGGAATGGATGTGTTTGTCCACTTTACGAGATGAGCCTGATTGAAATATTGTTGCTACTTTGTTATCGCCGAATTGGAGATCGTATTGTAAGTGGTTTTGGCGAAAATACGACCAATATCGAATATCCTTGCGCTATTGTGTTAAATAAGTCTTCTATCTATTTGCGTGTGAGGTACAAGTAAATGTAATAAAGTAGTAGTAGTATAAGTAAATGGCAAATAAGTTTTCTTAGACGAATAGTGAAACCTTGAATATTGATGGAATACATTCAGAATATCTCAAATGGAACGGATAGTTTTAGTTTTGGATATACCTAGAATAATATTTTCCAACAACTGTATATTGATAATCAGAACAGCTCTTTTCAGAAACACTGAAGGTCGTTTTAGCAGCACATTAGCACTCAGCTGAAATATATAATTCAGTTCGTAGAAGCAGTAATTCATCAGTAGATATGCAAACTTCAGTGCTTGTAATAAAGGACCCCTAAGTTTGAGCGGACGGCGCTCATAAATAATTTAATCAACAGTTTGAAACACTTTCAGAAAACAAAGCTTTCTTTATTGTAGTTCTTCAGTTTAACGCGTTAGCCGGTTATCGAAGCGCCAATACGCGCCTCATTTATTTGCTTTTAATTTTTATTTTTATTCTGCGGACTAAGTAAAAGTCGGTACCTATATCCATTGAAATATTAATTAATGGAATTATTAAGTACTAGCTTTTGTCCGCGACTTCGTTCGCATGGAATAGTGATTTCCGGCATATTTTTGGTTTGACCAATAGATGGCGCTATATGTCCGGAATAAATTTTATTTTTTTGAAATAAAAACTATCTTATGTCCTTTCTCAAGTTCCAAACTATGTCTGTACCAAATTTCACACAAATCGGTCCAGTAGATTAGGCGTGAAGAAAAGACAGACAGACAGACAGACAGACAGAGTTACTTTCACATTTATAATATTAGTTAGGATTACTACCTCATAGTACTGAAAACACGTAACCCTTTGATTACTTAAGAGGCTACTTAGTACACTGTTATTATAGTAAAATATAAAGCCTTAAATAAGTGTGTTTATTATGCGCGATCTGGCTGAACACAAACGTCACAAAGTTAGTGCGCGCAAGTTGTCTCGCGGCGCGTTATTACTTCCTCGAGCAGTTCCAACGCGTCGCGCACTCTGCACAGGGCTGCTGCTGTGGGCTTAAGACAATCATTAGTTATGTAAAAACTATACTTTTCAAAGGCTTTATAACGAAATTAGTTGTATATTTGTCATGTTTCAAATAAATCAAGAAATTAAACATCGATATTCCGAGGCAGTCACCTATTGAATAAAAAAATACAGTAAACTACCACATTTTACGTCATGTTACAATTACACTGGAAATACACAAAATGGTAATACATTAATGTTGAGATCTTCTAGATAACAATTCCAGGAAAATTCAATGTTAATTTGCGCTTTGGAGCAAAATTGTCGTACACGGAATTCGGAAAGGGTATCAGCCCTGTACACATAACATATTCAATTAGGGTCCCGGGATGATGCATCGCGCCCCTATTTGTTGAGGCTTAAACGTACTCGCTAATTACTTGTCATCGCGACTTGTTCGCGACGAGCGCACGTCTTTTGTTCTCATCATTTGTAAGACATCTAACACGTTTGTACACAATTATTGGTTTTGATTAGCATATTTTAGATTTTGGCACAAGATGAAATAAATCTTAATCATACGTAAGACAGAAATCGGTTTCTCTGAGCATCATATCACCTTCTGATAATGTTCAATCTAGCAAATTGATCTGCTAAATCTTAGTGCCTAATTTCAGAGCTGTGTATGTTTAATGTAATATGTAATTAATTAGCAATTGGTTGGTGCGACCTTCGTGTATGTGTGAACATAGTAAACTGCGAGTTCCCGGGAGACACGAGCCAGTAACAATGTTATTCAGTTACAGTAACCGGCGGTAGACGCGGTTTACGTCACGCTACTCAATACTTGTTGCGATAATATCATAAATTCTATTATACATACTCGTGCACTGTATTAATACATGGGTATTGGATTAATAATGCTTCTATAACTCCATAAGGCCATAGTTCATTCAATATACTACTGAGATTTTCCGTCCAGAATTGCCTACTAAGACAATATTTTATCTCAAATTGTAAGAAATACGTAACAAAATAAGTTCCTTATGTTTTAAACTCTTTTTAAATACATATAAATCGTTCTACACTAGTAAATAAGAAGAGATATATGTCTACACGGCGGCGACGTGATTGCGCGAAATCGTCGCAATGATACGCCGACACTCGACACAGGTAAGATGAATTTTCGCGATCGCGCCGCAACCGACCGACACTGTCTGCGGTGTCGCGACACTACGGCTGACACCTCACTTATGTAGACACGATAGACGTTGAATTAATTGCTTTTAACTTTGTAATAGACTCAATGGAATATGTTTTGCGTACTAAAAGACCAATGGTTTTGTTGACTGACTTCCCAATAAAGAGGTAATTTTCAAATCGGATTTAAATGTTTCTTTATTTGTTTTCATTTATTTAGAATCAATGATATAATAACCTCAAATAAATTCAAGCCGTTATTAAACCAGTACATAGCAACGAGCAATATCTAACACATATATTCGTACATAGATAGGTACATTTGATAGCTAGTTCCAAATATAGGGCAGATGAAACTCATTAATATGAACGAGTTGTAGAGGCGACGCGCGATGTTCCGCGACAGCGCGCCGTGTTTACACCTACTGCTTAATCTGTCGCTTAGCACACAATCACTTGTGTACTCGACAACTATTTCACATTTTATATAACTCTTTGATTGCCTTTTGTTCAAAAGTATGATTTTGTTTTCAATCATGGAAGTCTTAATATTTTAAGGATAGTGTTAGCCGAAAGACGTCTACTGCTGGACAAAGGTCTTCCCCAAGGTTCGCCAATTTGCTCGATCTTTAGATCGAGATATTCAAAATGAAATATCTTTAATTTGTATGCTAACATTTTAGCCAACCCTACCCTGACATAATAACAAACCCAAACCGATGATAGCATTAGGAGTTTAAGACAAGGCCGGAATACAGGCGGCTACAGCTGATGTAAAAACATCATTTATCCGGCAGATAACATCCTGATATATCGCGGGAGCACTGACGGATGCTGCGCGAAGATTGACTGCCACTGATAGGCCGATAGCATCCAGTGCTCAAGTATCTAGTGTTACAACGAATGGCTCGCTACGACGTGACGTCACCGCTACGCCTGCTACGCCGTAGCATATTACGTAGCATTTGCTAAGCGTTATTTAGTTAGAGTAGTTTGGAGGATAATTTATTATGTATGTACGCTTTACCTAGTGAGGTGAAAATTAACATAATATTATGAATTCAGTTTTAGACTCTGAAGTCATAAGGTCAAAGCACTTTAAAGTAATTAGTAATAAAGTTATAGTGCCACTATCTAAGTTAAAACCCTACATTTATATTTAAAGAGAACCATAAATTTTACACGAACTAAGCGTTCTATCACTCTTGTGTCCACTTTAATTATAAAGTTACTCAAACAGTTTTGGTTGTAAAACATTCATTAATCAATCTTTTTATGACCACACACACCTTTTGACAGGCTTTTATTAGCCCACTATTTTCAGAAAGACGAAATTTTACATTGTTTTATATTTTTCTAAACAGATCGATATTAATAAAAGCCTTAGCTCTAGCGTAGTAGTTTGAATATGATGTGGTCGTTTGTCAGCACGTATTGTGAGCTTTTGATCCACAACAAACTAACTGTGAGTAGTAGTGAGTTTTGTGTTGGCCCGTATGGCGCTGCAGCGCTGCGCGCTCGCCGGCGCGCGCACGCTGCAGCGGGCAGACAAACACGCTGGATTGTACGAAACTAGTAGTGGTTTCTATGTATATTTCTGCTACTATTTGTTGTTGTTAAATGTCGGCGTGTTCAATTGTTTGTAACAAATTAAATTATAGACATATTTTAAAACTTAACAATGCATAGTTTTATTTTACACTGTAAACAAATAACACGAGCTCAACAAAAGGCCGATCATAAGTAAGCTGTTCAACCCGTTATTACCACGTAATTCAAAACTTATCAGATTTTATGAGTTGGAGTCTCGCAGCACTTAACATGAATTACTAAGAGAAGAAGTTCTCCAAGTTCGGCGATTAAACGTGTCCCGATAGCACTTCGATAACTCCTGATCCGACTACTTACACTGCAATATCGATATCTAATGAAATTGTCTCGCTACAGATTAGGATAGAACCTTTTAGATTATAGAAAAATTACTGCTTATGAATGTAAAAGTAACGTTTATTCAAGACAGAAATAAAAGTTTTTTTTTCAAATAAAAGTAAAACATTTTTGATGAACGCTTGCATACTCAGCCTACGTGCCTTCATATAACTTAAGTATTCACATTAAACGAACATCAAAGCCCTACTTGCAGCATAAAAGCAAGGGAAACCGTTCCCACACACCATGACTTCCTGTTCCGGTACAACTATGTGTGCCATGATGCAGCCACTCTCCCCCTCTTGACCTTGACTCCATTGCAGGCTCTCACGCGAGCCTCCATCTGACACTCGAAGACCTCTCAAGTAACGCGTAGATATAATGCTGACTGAAACACTTGGGACAAGGTCGAATGAATCCAGTTCAAAATTTAAATATTAGATTAAGAACAATGATTTTTGAATTTGAATATTTTAATAATGTCCCTACTAAAAGGATGAATAAACATCCAAAAAATACAAAAAAAATTGAATAAAATCTGCATGTCTTTTATATGCCAAAAAACTTTTCCTACCAAATTAACAGTGAATTTAAAAAGCAGTCGAAACCACGCTAAAAACTATCCATAATAGGTCCCATCTTCATTAAAAATCAATAGATATACTCCCACATTAGGCAGTGCACTAAAAGCACTAATTATTTCATAGCACTGCAATGCAATGCACCGTAGCTAGTGCAGTCGGCTGCAGTCCCACTGTGCAAGCTAATAAACAGCTGAGCACACACTGCATGGCCGTGACGTCACAGCCCATGTGCCGAAGAGTTTAGCTCCGTGTGCGCTGGGCATTCTAATGTACGCGTAATCGGATACACGGACTCACATTATCAATGCTCCACTAGGCGAGAGTCGGCACGAGTGCTCAAATAAGTATGTAGACTGTGTTGGTACTGAATAATTGTTCGCTGTGTACGAGTAAAATATTATGCGTACATTGAAATGCATTTAAGAAGCTCTCGGCCCAAGTTCACCGAAAAAAAATATCGTTTTTCTTAAGCCAACTGTTCGTTTTGCGAATTCAAAGTAAATAGTAGTCTAGTTGATAAAACAAGTATGTGTTTATAAATTGTAGTTAGCACAGATTTCAATATGGTTAACTATATAATTATATTAGGGTATCGAATTCATAATTACAAGTAATTAATGTTCTGAATAATTTATATTTGAAGTTGATAGAATCGGTATAGCTAAATTGAGCAATTTATTTACGTTACATATTTCAAATACATGGGTAATAATAATGTCTAATGAAAAACAAACATATCAGATCTAAACATAGCTTTTCGTCAGATAAACTTACATGTGATCAACTTAACTATTTATTTTAGTTCTACGAGTGCTAACGGTTTCTCACGTGAACTGCTTCCCGCACCGGAATAAAAAGAAGCCTATAGAATATGTTTAATTACTGAAAGTTTCATCACAATCTAATACATACATATAAGCTTTCGCCTTCATGATACAAAGTAGTAGGTATTAAAAATTGTGAAAAAATGAGTATTTCTGTCTTAGGTACTTAGGAGATTAGCTCACAGCACACTAGTCTGCACTGTGCACTAGCTAGTGTGTGCTCGGTATAGAGCCCTCAGTTGACGGGATTCCATTCAAAAGGGATGCCATGGAGAAGCTATTCACATGTAAATTCACCTTAATGTATTATATAGCAATGCATTTCGTTCACCAAGCAGTTGATGCTGATTAGAATTACAATGCGAAAATTGTATAGTAGGTAAGTATGTTAAATTAAGTAAATTTAGAGAGCTTTCTTAGAAATTGCTCATCAAAATTATTTGCAAAACCTTTCTACAATGTGGTATTCTAACGATTTACATGTACCTTTTTTAACAGTAACAAAATGGCTGAATGACAATGAGAAACATATTGAACTGACCGAAGGGTACAATCCGCAAAAACAATTGAACTTCAATATCATAAAATGACGCTCCAATCCGTAGACAAATGATTAACTTAATTAAAATTTCGGATTCTGAATGTAAATCGAAATGTAACATCCGTAAGTAATTTGATATTGGGCCCGGATATAATTCGCGGCATTTAAATGAATCAAATTAGTAGAAAATAAATGAAATGTCGGGCTAACACATCGCCGTGATCGCCATTAGTTAATGAGCAAACGTTAAACCTCTTTGCTAGTGCCCGAGCGGTAATTAACTCAACAGTAATAACTGATTAATTATTGTTTCGCCGGTTTTATAAATGGATTTACTGGTTTTTGGACGGCTTGTTGTTTAATCTGAATCTGAATTATAAACTTAACCTATATATAAATGATTTTCATAATACGCTGTCGGTTTTAGGTTAAATAGTGTATTTTTCTTCTTATCTCTTTTTTACTGATTGACACCTTCAGTTATCCGTTAGGTTTATATTCTTTTTATTATTGCATAACTAGTATGTGATTAGGGACTAATCCGTTTTATTTGACATCTGAATAAATAATGGATGAATCACAAATTCCCTACAGAGCAAACAGTGCGCGTTAATCACAAAACTATGCATTTATTCACGTCTGTCATCAATGGACACCTCTGCTGTCCCACCGCAATCAAACAAACACTATTGACGAAACCAATGACGCGAACTACTACTAATAGATACGAATTAGCACCATCAAATATTTAACTAGCAAATTAAATAAATATTCAATTACAAAATAGTCAATTGTTTCTATCGATACAATTGTTATCGAGGCACAGCACAACCCTTTATGTGGATATTGATTATATCGATAAAAATAAAAGTGATATTGTGATGAGCTAAATGGCTCATTGACGGAGAATGGCAGCTGCGTCCAGCACTAGATCGATCGGGGTTCGACACAGGCTCGTATTTTATAGCCTAAACACGGTGAAGTTTGCCCGAAATGGTCCTTTCTGGGACAAAGCGACTAATAAAACTTGGTATGTACCATGTTTGTACTGGTCAATATGCGTAGGTAGCTACAATTTGATGTTGCTTAAGATCAAGGTTTTTTTAATAGCAGTAAATTCTCATAGAACTCAAGTAGAATAATTTCATAATTTAGCAATATGAAGGGATTGCATGTTGCTCTTGAAAGCTGCTTTTCAATTCCCAGAAAATTACAATAAAATAGTGGTACCTATACAGTAATTTTGCTTGCAACATGTTTTCGTTTCGAGTAAAATCCAGTAAAACAAAAAGGTGTCATGTTTGAATGTCGGATGGTCCGTCCAGTGGTCACAATAAGTCGCTATCAGCCGGTCAGACCTTTATGTAAATGTGCGTATTAGGGCTGCGGATACAACGCCCAGGGTGGTCCTGGGAGACGCAAGTTATAAGCAAGTGGCATTTACTGGACGATAGCTTGTCGAAATCTTGTCACAATACAACTATACCTTGGGAATGTTAGTATTGAAATGGGCATATTTTACTAAGTATATAGGATTATGTATCCCGTATAATTTGTAAATGTTGAGACTTGAAACTCGACGAATAAACAATTCCTTCACTCATAAAAGTATTTCCGAAAGATACATACTTCGCAACATAATTGACAAAGACCACACTATCCTTTAACTTGGTCCTTTGTAGGCAAAGGTCCTCCCGCCATAACCCGGGTGTAATCTGAGGTCTGATACAGGTCAAGTAGCGAAGTTAACCGCGAGGCGACGAAACTACCTCTCGTGAGGGTGCTGCGCCCTTCCACTCGACGTGAGAGCAACAACAATGTGTTACATGCTTAATCAAATCAACTTATGGGGCTATTGCCTTGAGATCACGGTTCAGATTCGCCTTTTGTTGGGAGTTGTATATTACACACATGCTGTTTATAGGGTAATTAAAAATGATAGTTTCATATGGAGGGATTTTCAAGTAGTTTTTTTTTTTTGTTCTAAAAAATCAAATGTAAGTAAGAAACTTATAATAAATAGAACATTTAGAAATAAAGACAAAGTATAGAAAACTCTACCTAAGTAACACTCGAAGTAGAATCTCAATTCTATCAATATTCAGTCCAATATCTCGCTACAATCTATAAGTATCTATAGAAAATAGCAAATCCGTGTCCCGCGAACTGGCCACATAATTCCTTGGAATAGCCTACAACTTGGGTCGCCAGATCTGTGTAAATTCCCCCAGCCCGAGCAAAACCCGAGCCCGAGCAATACTCGAGCAATACCCGCGTTACGAGCGCACTGATCCGCCAGGGGGCGACACTGTTCTGTCTCAGATCAGCTACCTATGTACTATATAGTGTACAGTGAAGATCACGGTAGGTACAAGGATGAAATTGAAATAACTGTGACATCTTGTCCAACTTGGACTGATTTTTAAACTTGATGAACTTCATGAAATGGATTGATTTGTGTTGAAGTTCATCACTATTTCATCTCGCCAGACGGAAGGTTTCAACTAAGCTTCACACACGCTAAGCATAAGACACGCTCATGTAACAGGATAAAACTAAATTCTGCAACACGGAGATCAAAACCATCCTTAAATCTAGTCGAGACGCTTCACGAGGGAATACAGAAATATTTCCGAGAACGCCTGCCACTGACGTACTAGCTCAAATGATTTATCTTGTTCATATGGCTTAGACTTTCTTGCACGAGATAACGTTGAGTCCCCGCGGAACAACACGACCGGATTAAATACACACGACACACGTGAGAGCGACTCGCTCGCCCTTCGGACCAGCTCCATTACACGGAGCCTGCGTGTTACTCGCCGCAAGGTAAACCAACTGTCATCGAAAGCACCTGAGTACTATTTTTGTTTTTATTCTCCATGTAAAGCAACTCACACTTCTGATAAATGTCTCAACAAATACAGCACTAATTCCGCGCTATGTTAGAAGCTCTGAATTTTCCGTCTCCGTTGCTTTCCCAACATTTTCTAGCACTTACAAATGTTGTCACTTAGCATAAATAAATGAGGAAAAGTTCCGACGATATGTCAATGTAATTTCGGAGTAGTTGCAGACGTCCGAACACCTACAGCATTAAATATCGACGACGCTACATCGGGCGAGCATGAAATATTCAGCGGCGAGCGAGCGACGACGCCTGCCGCGCCGGCTGCCTGCCCCGGCCCCGGCCCCGGCCCCGGCCCCCGCCCGCGCAGCAGCACATAGCGCCGCCTCACTATTCATTGCTCTCGAGCCTTGAATTCTGGAGTGGCGAATCTAAAAAGCAATGTACAGCCAGGTGGCGCGCTACTCGATTCCTCTCCGAATATTTGATGCAAGAACGCCCGTAACAGCGCCTGATTGTCACCCCTCAAATAGTAGCGCCGTATTTTTACACTTTAGCGAGGATATACCGCCCTTGTAAGCGCCGCTGTAGTTTATAGTCCGCAAAGGGTTCCGATATTGACAACCTTTTGTGGGAACTGTCTGTGCGAGATATACGAAGAGGCTCCACGCCGCACTCAAATAAAGCGACCGTTAGGCGATCCGATCGGCTGAGCCAAATCTTGGTTGGAAGCCAATTTCAGTTAGTAAGTCTACATCATCCTGTTAGGGCCCGTTTGTCTATTATGGTCTTCGCTCCCGTCAGAGGGGATTATCATTTTATCCCACAGAAAACTCTTGGTGAAAATGAATTTAAATATCACTTGAGAGTACATACAAATTCATCGTCGTCGGTTCAAAGACTGAGTCCACGTGTCGTCGCTCCCCAAACTTTTCCCATTATTAAATTTTCGGGAGCTCAAGGGGGCCTTCGATAATCCTCATAATAAAAGCCGTCGCAGAGGCAAAGTCAATGTTAAAAATCTTTGGCGAAATCTCATTATAGGCAAATGTAATAGAAGACGATTTCCTTGGGCAGCGCGCACAAACATGATTAGGCTGAGCGGGGCACATAATTGTAGCTATTGGGCTAATTTGCCGTCCATTACTTAAGGGCAGCGCTTCAGACGTGTAATCGTATTATTCTTTTGTGGTTGCGCAGCCCTGCATTATTTGTTAGTGAATGTGTTAGGGGATGTTTTGTGTCTCACTAGCGAGCGGGGAATTAATAAGATTAATTCATTTGTCTGCAAATAACGGAATAACAAGCTCGCGCTGTTGTTTTAGTCTCAGAACGGATTTGTCGGTTTACAGCTGGAATATTTACAGACACATCCAACAGCGATTGTTCCTTACGTGACTTAATTATAAAATCAACGCGTTCCTGTTTGAGTTAGCATCACAATGTGCCCAAACACGTGTCGACAAGTGCGCGGTGCATTGCTGCGGATTAGCATAATATCCGGCAAGTCGGCGGCGTGCATACAAACCTTAATAAATTAAGCCGCGACCTGAAAGGAGCCTTCTTATAGGCTGTGAATAATTAGCGCCAGCCGGCGCCAGCCCCGCTCACTCACACTAATATCAACTGCTTCTTCAGTTTATTTTGTGATGTTTTGTTTGAGTTCAAATCATCATACAAAACACAAAGATGTTGAATACATACATTGAGAGAAAATGAGCATGTTTTACCCACTGTGTAGTAATAACATCCACACATAGATTCATTTGAAAACTTTTGTACTTATTATATCAAAACCTGTGTCTACTTGGAGTTTACTTAAAGTAATTAGGTGAGATAAGCTTGTGCTCAAAGCAGACGCTACGACACGACTTTCTTTAATAACTTGCCTTCTAATAAATATTACATTTTTAGTTCTCGCCTCTCCACATAAATACTAATGAAAATAACTAGACTAGAGGTAGGTGCTGGTAACTGAAATTGAAAATTTATTCCAATTATAAATTGGAATGTAAATCACTGGGGTCTAATATTGATTGAAATAGTTGGGTCAAGAGTTATGACTGCTCCTGAAATAACTGGGATTAACTGAAAATCTGGAATAGAAAATATTTTATCCGAAGCTAGAGCTAGTCAAAACCCAAAATATTACTCTCTTTTGAAATTCCACTTGACTACATATCATTTGGAACGAAGAAGGTAACATAATTGAAGTGAGTAGTCCTTGTTGGGTAAATAAGACGTGGCGGCGAGTCAAAGCTAGTGTTTGCGCTGTGGTGACGTCACGGGGCATCACGCACCATGAATGCCGCGGATTCAATGAAGCTGTGTGCCGACCTACCCGCCTCTGTACAGCTTAGCATTATGTACTATAAGGTGCCTACCATGGGATGTAGCATACGAAAGAAATCATACATATGATACATATGGTGGGTGGATTATGTGAAAAACTAATAACTATATGACTAAAAATAATGTTAGAGACTTATATCCAACGGTCCACTAATTGGGCCGACCTTGCATATTGCAATGGCTATGTCATGCTCAGCGAATATTGCAGTCGATATATATCTTGCTAATGTTCAAAAAATACACAAACCAGTTATGTATTCTGTGTAGCAAGTATTTTCTAAATTCAAACCGTTAAAAATCCAATAGTGTGTGTATGCAAATGATACAGATAATCCGGTTTTATTCGCCTTTGTTCAATATTTCGGACGCGATAGAATATTATTTGAATACATTGCGCATATAACTGGCGTTATTGTTTTCTTTTTACTGAATTCTATTAATATTTTAAACCTTAAATATTTATTTTTATTAAATAAAATATTTCGCGACCTACGTGAAAGTGTACCTGCGTGCAGTACTAGTACTGGTTACTACTCGTATTAACGATTTATTCTTCACAGTCGCCATGAGCAGTATTACACATTTTTAATCATATTTTGTCTATAAGCTAACTGTAAGACGTAATATGATCACGACTTTGCTAAGTCTCCTCAACAAAAATATGATTAATACTATTTGTTAACAAAGTTAATGATTTATGAGCACAATTTCATTATTAGTGTAATCTCGTTCTGTAAGTTTACAGTAATTTCGTTGAGCGTCAAGAAATTAACTCGTGAAGAATGTCTCGTTTGAAATGAGTTTATTTTTGTGATAATTAATGTTTCGAGAGGAGTACGCGTGCTCGAATATAAGTTATTTTATTTTGCCTCTTTTGAGCTAAATGAGTTCGCAGCAGATCGTGCGGCTTGAACCCGTGACCTCTCACTCGTCTGCCTCGCAACTGTTGACGCGCTACAGTGGGTTCGAGGTGCAATTTCATTTTTATTGCTTTGTTTTTGTTATCCCGTCAGTCTAGACAATTTAGCCGCGTGTAATCTTCAGCCGCAATTGTTCGTGTGCTGTATTTCATTAACATTTTTTTCTTTTATTGTTTCAGGTAAGCGCATAAAATATCTAGAAGATATCTATTTTAAGCCAACAAGAACAGTAAGTTTATTACACAGAAACAAGAATCATTTGAATGGAAATACTTCAAAAACTAAAGATTAATTAACTCACCTGGCTAAGACAGATACATCTCAACATTTAAATAAATTGTATTCTCAGAGCAAAGCTATAATAAAGACCAAAGATGATTTCAGCTGTATTTTCTTTTGCATTTAAAACTCAACAGTAACGAGCTTTCAGTGTCATTCAATTTTAGACTTAAACTCTATTATGTAGTGGGTCGATGTTTCAATAACGAGGCGGAGCGCCCTGTAGCTGTCATTCAGTGAAACAATAGTGACAATTTCATGAAATAATAATTCCAACTTGTTAACGACAACAGTTTTTTGTTTCGGTCAAAACAATTTTGTGTATTTCATTTTTTCAGTTGTTTTACAGAATATTTTTGATGTTTAATAGATTACGTCGTACTGTTGTAGGCATTGTTTTGCAACCTCGTTTTATACGCGCCAGATAAATCGTTTCAAGTTTATTTTCTGCGAAAATATACTAAGCTCTTTTCCTTTAAAAACAACAGAGTTCTCTGAATTGTCGACAAAAATAACGCGAATATTGTTACGCACACGTTGATTTTACTACAGACGGATAGTTCTTTTATCCCAAGTAAGAGATTTGGGACACAAAAGCTAAATATAAAGATAGTATTTTATTATCTCAACATAAAGAATATTTTCCCGACTAATTAATTTTATACAAATTGCTACCAATAATTAAGACGTCTTAATTACCTTGAGCAAATTATTAATTTTATTTTCAATGTTAATTTCATTAAGTGGCGAGATGTCTGTCGCTTCAGGTAAGAACTTTATTTACGTGAATATAAAGTGAACTGGGTCAACAATGTTTGAATGATATCTTTGGAAATTATTTCTCAGCTGGAAGTCACCGGTGTTTGTTTGTAAAGAACTGGAAATATTGAAACCTCCCGCTCGCTGTAGATACTTGCAAACGTTCAAGAATTAAATTGTCACAAACTTGTTTGTTGTTTGTCGCTCCATCCATTCTTAAAATAAATGATATTTTCATTCCAAGGTGACGTCGAAACCGCACTCGGTTACTATAGCTAGATGCTCTCGTCTATGACTTCATATTCATATTTATTTTATTAACAATTCCTTCATTAGATTACAATCACATCAAAATTCATTAGATTACAGTCGCCAATTGCATTTTTGTAACATCTGTATTTATATTGTACCTACATTCCGTTGCAAATAAACTATTATTCTATTATACAATTCTCATATCTCGAAAATAGATTAGATTAATCAGTATGCTTTCTCTTGTGACATGATAAGTGAGCACGCCCTTCGGAGTGCATACCGTGGTAACTGTCAGGTCAGATCACTGCCACAGTTCTGGACAATAACTATAGCCGCACTGTACTGCAATCAGTTCTCGCTAAATATTTATGTGCGTCGCGTGATACAATCAATTTATTGTCGCTACGATTGATTGACGAGCCGTCAATGCGTTCGCTTCTAGCGATAAATGATCGAGGACCAATCCAATGTTTTTGTTCAATCGTAAGAACTGATGGACGGCCGAATCAATCGGTATCAATCAACGTTGATGCTATTGAGCCTGTCTCCTCGAGATATGACGAGCTCGTCAGCCGGCAGGTACCAACTCATCTGCATTTCAATGTCTTCGAGATATCGATAGAGCTATGTAATGGACGTCGGAAGTAAGATTAACCCAAGATTGCCTTCAATACCCGACGAATTCTATTATTGTAACAACGGTTTTTCTTCTATTTTACCGATCACGAGAATAAAATCGGAAGCTCATGAATTCATGTTTAATGTATGTGACGCTCCAGTTTTTACGTAAACTGCTAAGCTGATTTTGATAAACGAAATGACATTCGATCGGTCTCATTGAAAGCGTGGAATAACACTTGAATAGGAATGGTGACATTACCATTTTGTTTATTTATGTTTATCATAAGTATTCCATTAGTTGTAAGTCAATATTTAGCACTCTGCTATTTATATACAGAACGTAAAGTCTGACGAAAATGGCATAACACGTTTTGGGAGCGATCACCCACGCACGTTAGCTACGGGTAGAATAGGTATAGACTTAGACAAATACTTAATACAAGTTTTTACAGTATTTATGTATGAATTAAGCCCATTTATTAGTTACCTCGACTATCTCTCAGTAGTTACTTTGTAATGCAGCTTCTGTCAATTAGTAATTAAATTTGACGTAATAACAATTAGTATCACGCATCGCATTATCATTAATCAGTGGTTATGAGAACAGCAGTAATTAATAAAATAACCTAATTAACGTAACGTATCGCGGTGTGGGTGACTTCCAGTTTAAACTGATTTCGTTAATCAGCATCTGTTATGAATTGTTAGTACATAATTATAATTAACGAGATAAGTTATTTCGACGTTGGGATAAGGTGAGATCAATTTAGGATCTTTATAATTTTAACTTAGCAAACATAATATCATATATTATGTATACTATCAAAATATCGTGTTTAGACCTTTTTCAGTACCTAATAGTAATAATAAAATATTCAATTATAATAGAGAAATGTCCATATCTCTCTTTAGCAATGAAAATATATGTTTTCTATAAGTTTGTGAAGTAATTGAATTCTCAGAAATATCAACATATTAGTGAAATGTATTTACAAAATAAATATCGTATCACTCAGCATTGTTATATTTCAAGCAAGTAATACTTTCAGGATAATACTTACAACTTGATATATATAACATTGTATATTATGCTATTAAAGATTAAATGCGTAGAAAATTTCAATTTACAAAAACACGAAGAAAAAAAACAGTTATCACAAGAGACGATTCATGTTCTTTCAATTGTGAAACGCGGAATAACCTATCTGATACAATATAATGAAATGAAATAAATAATAAAAATAATATCGCCAGCGGATGTAAGCACAACAGGCAACGAGTGAAAGATCAGATTTATAAACATCATAATAGTATAATAATCCTTGGAATGGCATCGCAATATGGCCGTCAGTACGGTTACGATCGCGCGGAGAGCGGTGACGTCATAATACGGGTTACTCGCGCGTATTATAACCCGTATGTTACGCGCTCGTATCACACGCTTGCTTCTTAACACATTGTTACTTTGCTGTATCATAACAATAGCTGTTTAAATAAAAATAATCGATATCTCTCAAGCTATGGTGCTGTAAAATAAATCTAACCACTTATAACTGAAATGACAACATCAAATTATAATTTGAAGGAAGATAAAATATGGAGCCATTATAAAGTCGTAAAGCTACACTAAAGGATTGCCAAAAGTCCACTCATCCCTGGCCAAAACCTGACCGCACCAAACAAACATAAATTCGTTGGGATTAAGCCCCGTATCCGAGCACACGTCGCGGCGCCACGAGCCTGTCCTAAAACAATATTCAAGTAAAACAAGCAAAACTGCCATCACTGTTCCTAGGAGTGCATGTAGTGTTGTACTGCAACGCAACAGCGTGCCTTGTCCCAGCCCGACCCGCCGCCGCCGGCCGCGGTCACTGACGCACGCAGAAGCGCCGACATTATTTAGGCGGCGCCTCGCGATAATCTTTATTAATAGAGCCATCCCTTGGACTTTTGTTGGGATGTAGTTTGAGGGCGCTAAGCTTCGCGGATTTATGTCGTGGCCTCCTATTGGGATAATTCCCGCTTCAAATGTCCGCGGATTGGATGTTAAAAGTATTTCCTAAATTAATGTTACCCCATTTTACTTAAGCAATAGATTTAACTTGTTTAATTAAGCTGGTCGGCCTGAATGAGATTAACGCGTAAAAGGGAAGAATAAAGGGAATGTTATAAAAATATTCATTATATTCACGCGAAACATTGGAATTAAGTATTGATAGGGATGTAGATAAAAATTAAATATAACAGTAAACAAAGCAAACCCAGGTGCCATAAAATGAATACATTACATTAATGAATGCTCACAAATTCAAAGCGCCTTAATTTGAAAGCCATTATCGGAAGTTGAACACGGTGGCCCACCGGAACGACCTTAAAACAAATGTCCCACTTAACTGAATCGGCACAAATTGTGGCGTTCATTCCATTACGCGCACACACACATTTGCATAACATCTCAAACGTTAAGCGTATGCGTATCGCTAACCTTGTTTGGCTGTGATTCGTCCGGCTGGCGCGTCCGGCGCCGGCCGCCGTCCGGCCCGCTGTCCGGCAGGTGGAACTTTAAACGGCGGTCGAGCGTTGCGTTGTGCACAACTTTTAACGAGCTTCCGGCAAGCCGTGCCGCGCCGTTTAATCATAGTTTTAAATTGCAGTAGGTAAGAGTTCGCAAACACACACAAGTTTGTACGCGATGCTCTGTAGCACATGCGTGCAGCTTATTGCGACACTTGTTTGCCGTACTCGTATAAACAGTCTCGTGACACTTGACTCTCTCGACGTTATTAAATTCTAAGAGAAAACAGATTTTCTAATGGATATCTAAATCGTTACTATAGTGCAGTTCATTGGCTCGTCGAAACAGACAGCAGATGAAACCAAGCAACAATTAACACTTGGCATCTGCATCGAGTCTGTTTGCGTTACATTCCTTGAATAAACAGATGATAACCAGTTAAGTGGCAGCCGCGTCGACTGACAAAGCGCACGACAATTTCATAAACAAACTTATGCAAATACCCCAGTGAAGTAGCTCCCCTTAAATATAAATGCTGCGACCAGCGAGAGAGACAAACGCGCCACCCGCCGTCAAATCAATAGGTATTTTATTGCGTGGTGGCAAGATTGATTTTAGTTTGTGAGTTGATATGGAGATGGGATGTAGGGATCGTGATAGAGCGTAGTGTTTACGTGTCGGGAAACTAAGAGTTGTTTGTTTTTTGTTCGGCAATAATTTCCGACGGTAATGTGTGCGCTGGTAATATATGGAGAGCGGCGAGTGTTGTCGGCGACACCCCGTACCGTACACTTCACGCCAACACTTCACATCATATCACAGATTCACTTTTAGTATGAACAGATCATCATAACTTCTTAAAATTGCGAATAAAATAATCAGGAAATAAGAATTTTCCTAATTAAAAACAGGTAAAACCTAATTAATTGTGTATAATTACGTAAAGCTGCGTGATTTTCAGGCATTTACTTCGGAATTCGTTTATTTCTGTGTTTTGCTTTAATTTATTCATCTTGCGCATGTTTTCGCTCACTCAGATGACAGTATCGCATGTCGTCGTGACATTGAACCTCACGATCTAACAAATGGAGAAATTACATAAAAACAAATGAACGAGACAACTTTATAAATGATTTGATGTTACTGCTTCACAAAATATGTTTCTCAGAATAATACTTAGGTACAGATAAAGTTCCTAAAGCTAATTTAAAAGCGTATATGACGTTAACGCATCTTAACCGTGAAGCATAAAATGCTTCTATTTGCGGTGTTTACTACCTACACAGTAAAAATAAAAATACTTCTTACCTGGCTCATAAACGCCCACTGCTGAACATAATGAGCTTTCCTTAATTACTTTATACAGTATAAAAAATTTAAGGTTCAACTAAAAAGGAAATATTTATTAGTAAAAGTAGCTACCTATCAAGTTTAACTATTCTCTTAACGACTTCCGATGTCCAAGTATAACTTGTCAAAACGTTGTTTCAATGTAAATTCATATTGGTGGTAATTGTAGCTACCTGTGTCATCCGTCTCGGTCACACGCGGGAGTATTGTGTGAGAGTGACGGCGGGTGCGTGCGAACCCTTCATCACGGGGGTGTCGGTAATTAGAGCCGCTCGGATTTAATTGGTCGAACATTCCTTTGATATTACACTATAACGTGTTATGCTTGTTGTTTTATTCAATACTTGCTTTGCATATTAAGTTGAGATTTATCTATTAATATAGCAGTAGGTAAAAGTGTTTGCCCGCATAGGTAATAATACAAATGAAGGACTAACTTACTTTAACCTCCAAGTGCCCCCAGACTAATAACAATTAATATTTGTGGTGCTAAGCATCTCCCCAACTGTTTGGGCGTTACCAACATCATTATAAACGGCTACATTGTGCGACTGTTATATAATAAATAGCGATATTACCCTAACTTTTTAAAGCTATTCTGGCTGGAATACTTTTGAAGTGGTATTGAGCTTATCTCGGGGCTACAGACCAGCCCCACGATTATCGCGCGCGATACCATGAGCACTCGGCTTCATTGCGTATGCGACATAAAGAGGCCGCCCTACATAACAGATAAAACTAAACTTATTCCCGGAATGTGACTAACGGAAAATGGGGATCCAACATTACAATAATAAAAACGTTTGTGGAATGGAGTGAAAAGTCAAAGCACTGCAGGACACAACTTTATATTTGCGGTGGAATCTTACGAGTTTGGGCTTTATTCGGGGGCACGTAAGATAGGTTTGAGTCGCAAGTAGTTTTGTGAGTGTGGGTGGAAAGGGCGGCGCGAGCTCCGGCAGAAGCAATTCATTCCACATTAGAAGGGCGAAGGGCTTTTTATATTAATTGCGGATGTCATTACAAGGTCTGCAGGCGAACGCTGGAGTATTATGTAGATGTGCTGCAGCGGCGAGCGCTCTTTATGGCGCGAACATTGATTCCCGCAGCCATCAATTTGCGTGATCGCTGTAAGTTATGGCAGATTTAAATAATCTATTAGTCGAGCTCGCACTGTTCCTACTCACATAAAATGCAGTGTAGATACGATAATACCATAAGCGGTAAAGTATGAGGAATTTTGCAGTTGGATTCTGTGTCTATGGTTATTATCATAAATCTTTACTTGAGTACAAGTTGAAACAATCCTTTCTGTGTCACATACCTATGTTGGATATCGTTAACAAAAGAAAGTCGCATTTAACTAGTTCAAGTTTTCTAGTACCCACTTCACTTCTACAAGATACTTTATCCCAAAGTATTTTATGACAAGCCTTGAAAACTTGTCTGAAGAGACCTTTTCCGCGTCGTAAAGCTACACTTTGTAGTCCTGCTGCTATAAAGTTTCTATTACAAATGACGAGGATTTTGACCTTTGAGGGTCCCTGGTGTCCAGTGTGATAGCTGTTGTACCGTCACATGTATCATCAGCAGCTATGTACCTCTCAGCAGCTGCCTCCGATAACTCATATCGCGTTCATCAATATCTATTAGCCACTTAATTTACTCGTCCCGCTCAACTTCGTTATTTACTTTTATTTATATACTCCAGTTAAACGCGTTAGTTGAAACGCGACCGCTGTGGAAAATTTTCGCTTTTGATGTATGAGAATCATAATTGATTATAAAACCTTTTCTTTGTGAATAGACTCCGTATAAAAACGGGCCGAGGAAACTGTGCCTCATTATATTGAGCGCTACCTCAGTAAAGTTAATAAATAATTTTGACTGTTGATGAAGAGTCAGACAAGGTTTCTATTGAACCTTACATATACTGAGGTTCTTTTCGTAGATTTTGAGTCATATCAACAGAAATATGGTCACTTAAATCCACTTTTCAATTTATACAGTATTTATTTGTGTCGAATAGTCGTCAATTGTCGCTGCATCGCGCGGCGCGCTTCGCCGAGTGTACTCATTTGCGCTATTGTTCGCGATCATTCGATACAATTTATTTTGCTTCAGCTTCGTCTTATTGACACCAATACTGAGAGCATTCACAGCGACGATCTCGGATTAATTTAGGCAGACATTTTGAGACTCAAGAGTTTGTGAACCTAGGTGTTTCGTTCATTCTTGTATATTGAAATGTAAGTGAACAGGCATAGAGAAAACATTATTTACAATTAATAACAAGACAAGTATTGCCTACGTTCTCTGCCACAGCGACTTAAAAAAATTCTTGGCAACTTTATCCTTACAGACTAAGTTAGTGAACAACGTCCAGCTTCATTGCACGTCGTGTGCGCAGCCTGTAGCAGTCTTCAGGGATGAAACCTCCCGCAGGTATCTGCGATATCATGGGGAAAATTACCTGCTTGAGCTTTTTTTTGTTGGGAAAGTACTTGTACGTCCGTACGTACTTATACATTGATATTATGCACTTAGTGTAGTGTGGAGAAATCCCGCTTGTGTAATATTTCAGCGCATATTTTACATTGCAATTTTTATTTTGCTATATTACATTTTTGATATTATTCGTCATCAGAAATTTTTATACATAGTAACATAGACAGCAGATTTTTTTGGAATAATATCAGTATGCGTATTTTGTAGAAATTGTTTCAATTTTAATAATAGGTACACATTTTAAAGCAGATTTTTTAAATAGAAATAATTTTTACTTTTACAAAAATACCTTTTATTTTCACATTTTCACATTCTACATAAATATTCAAAACAAAAATTCTGTACCAAATATACGATACATCCGTTCAGCAAAATGCCACCACATACCTCTTAGACTGGTGCAAATCTGTGTATATCTTGTTACGTTATTTTCGTCGGTCGGATGGCGTCGGCGAGAGCATGGCGTCGGATTTGTCGCTCATCTCATTCGCAGCATCCGACGAGATCACTCACATCACGTCAGATTGATGCAGCTCGGGGGATGCGTCGCGTCCACTCACTAAGGCGGAATGCCTAAGACTTACTAAACTCTGATCAAAAGTCGTATAATACAGTACCGAATCAATAGTGCTTTCCATTTAAGGATACTCACATCTATTTTTTATATGTCTTTAAATGGTCACCGGCAGGCGTACCCACAGCCCAGAGCATAGCTCCAAACATTTATTATTTAAACGAAACAGCCTCCCAGACAGACGAACGTTTATATTTATTTGTTTATAAAAGTATTATTATTGCTGCGAGTAAAAGTTTATTGAACGTAATGCTTCAGTATTGTATGAGCTCGAAATTAAACTGTCAGCGATACGACGCGTATTCATGAGCTCTTCAAACATTGTAGTTTATTCTCCTCGGGGATCGAATGTCAAATTATTTTATCACAGCATGTGAAACTAAACTGTTAATATTAAATGTAACTGTGAACGTGATATTAATTACTGATTAAAGTTAAATTGAGCGTTATATACAAACATGATGATTCGTTTCTAGTTCAAGAAACATCATGTTTGTTGTATTCAAACATAACCATTTTAATTAACGACTACACTAAACCTTGGCCAGTTGTCGAAGTTATCAGAACGTTAAACATTACGACCGTGACGAGACATACTTCACGACAACTACTCATCGTTAGAATTACTATTTCTCACATACGAGTATCGTAAACAAAGACGTTTGTGTATTTGTTGTCAGGGACACCGCACGGTTTTAAAAAGAATATTCTCACAGTTACAGTTTTCAGTATAATAAGTTTTGATGAAAATATCCAATATTTATTTTACATACGTAAGGAATTTCTAACTTCTTAAGTGGATACGGAGTTTGCTAGATAATAATTATTGCAGCCGTTTCGTTTACCCCATATCAAAAATATTCCAACACTTATTGCATTAGGGTATTATTCACGACGTTCACATAAATATATCACTATTCTCATATACACTATTCTGGCGGCATAAAACATTACAAACTACGCCGCAGTGTGTGCAGCGCCAGATAGCCCAAGCTTCGAGCAAAAAGCGACACACCGTAAATAGTTATATTACACGATTTTACCATTTCAGGTGCCGAATTCGACACACCGGCCTATTACACGAAACGAATTCAAAAATCTATTTTATTTACGCATACCAAATTTCTAGTATCTGTTGAGACCCCCTCACTTATCTAAAATACAAAATTTCATTAATATACCTATTGTAGGTCTTGAGATATTGACGTCAGAAAATCGCTATTTTTACTATACACTCACTGACTGACTGACTGACTGACTGACTGACTGACTCACTCATCAAAAACCTAGACCACTTCCAATGGTCGTATTGACTTGAAATTTGGCATGGAGGTAGGTCTTTATGTCAAGGTAAAGGGAAAAATCTGAAAATGGCCAAGTGTGAGTCGGTTTCAAAAAAATGAAGGTGTTTTATACCCGGTGTAAATTTATACCCCTAAGGAACTAAAACGAAATAAATTTATCTATATTTAAATAATATATCTTCGAATGGGCGTACCGATCTGAAATTCGTTACAAAGGTTTGTATTAAGTCAAAGTAAAGTAAAAATCTGATCTGAAAACGACCAAATGTGCGTCAGTTTCGAAAATAACGAATGTGTAACTTTGATCCACGAACATAATATATGATAACATGTCATGTCAGTCAGTTGGTAAATCTAGTCCATTTAGTTAATCTAGTTCATTTCTTTGTAAGAAGCATAAATCTGAAAGATAGTATAAATGAGAAATTTCCTTAACTAACTTAATCATAAGAAAAAAAAAATAATCAACCTTACAAAAATAAATGAAATCCCACCCAAAACAATAATGTGAAAGACTGCCAAGTTCGATAATATGGGAATGCTTCGCCTTTAAAAGAAGTGAGATCTAAATAAGTACCAAGTTCCATAGTTATATATACCTCAGTTCAAAATAGTTACTTTTTAATGATGTTACTTGGCAAGTTTTAATAGAAAATTAAATACTTGATTCATTGCGTTTAGTAGGTTTATAACAAGGTGTGTGAAAACTTGCCAAGTAGCATCATTAAAAAGTAACTATTTTGAACTGAGGTATATGTAACTATGGAACTTGGTACTTATTTAGATCTCACTTCTTTTAAAGGCGAAGCATTCCCATATTATCGAACTTGGCAGTCTTTCACATTATTGTTTTGGGTGGGATAAATATTTACATCAAACTGTATATTAAATACGAAATAACACATTTAACGTTATCATAACGTCAATACTCTCTATTCAAATAGAGAGATTAATTTTTATGATAAGCGATTTTAATATGGGCGCACTGCACTAAAATATCATTTAATTTTGACAAACGCTCCAATATTCCCGCTTGTGCCAGTAAAAATAAAACGTTTGTATTACATGCGGGTATCATAAACTGCAAACATTACTTGACACGGCGACATTTAACTAAAGGGTTCATAAAATAACCTTAAAGGATCATTTCATACAGTCAAGATAACTGCTACGAGCTTAAGTTTCATCTTTATTTCAATTGTAACTAATATTCATGCCGAATTTTTGTTATTAAGTAGTCACTTCTTTGTCTTGTCTTCTTAAATATTTTACGGTCAGAGATTAACTATATAAAACTCAACAATATAAAAGTACATATTCAACTGTTTCCACTCAAAATTATTATAATTTAACTTGGAAACAAGTTGAATGATTGGGTATTTTTATTCTCCTTCAGGGACAAAAAACAAACCAAACCTTTTCGATTGTACGGTTTACATCCAGCTACAATACAAAATGGCGACCATAGTAAACAATGAATCGCGTCCTATCGGTAACATCTAATATCGCTGACGGTCATAAACGAGAACTAATTCCGATCACAGACGGATGTACTACCTGTACCCACAGCCTGCCTCCTGCCTCGTGCCTCGTGCCTCCTGCCTCCTGGCTGCTGCCTACCTGTGTCCTTGGAGCTGCCTTTAGTGCTTCGTTTTATTCGAACATAAAGATTAGGCATAAGAGGTGCGCGGCCATTCGCCTCGCTGTCGTAAACCAGCCCTCAATTCGCCAAATGAGCAATGAAACTTAACTCACTTGCGCTGATGCCGAATATACCCGAATATTGCCGAGCATTGCCGAATTAAGGCGGCCGGACGTTTCCGCTTCATTTTTAATTTATGACCGAGTAATGGTGTGTTGGGAGTGGAACCAAACTGAGCAATTAACCAGCATTGTGCGTATTGAATTGTAACAGATTTACTTCCTATTGTTGTATGTAAACCGTGACTCTGTATAATTACACTGAAATATTTCACTCAGTGAATTTTATAATATGATATTGACCAGCATAATTTTTGTCTTTAAAATATTTTAATAAATGAGAAATCTCAATTTCAGCAAAATAACTGGCCACCAGTGTAACAAGGCAGTATTTAAAATGATTATCTCCATCGCGGAGGCGTATCTACAATTTAATAATACGTGTAATTAGTGGAATCGCTGTATTATTCGGCTCGGCTCACACAACACAAACATGAGGCAATACGTAACAGTATCCGCTACAGCGCTGGAGCGCTGCGGAGCGCTGGAGCGCTGCAAAGCGTTTAATTGCGTTACTGCGAGTGGAGCGAATAAACCGGGATTCTTTGCTTTTTGCTCAGCTGTTAATTGCTATAAGTAAACAGCTGCGTGGAGACGCCACGCAGGGCTGCCACGCACACAGTGTCCCGGACCTCACTGCAAGTATTGCGTTGTGAGTGCGGAATAACTTAAACACTTTAATGAGTTGCAATGGTTAACTTCTAAATTTCTAGAACACCATTTTATATTCATATAAATCAAAAGAATTAATAAAGCTTCCTATTTACCTACTACTAACTACCCTTTCGCCAGCCCAAAACAAAGGAGTAAGTTTGAAGCAGGAAATAGCAATCCGGTGGAATTTCTCACGGTAGCCCTAGCAGCAATGCTCCATTTGCGAATTTAATTTTGTATTTGCTTCAGTGAAGGAATTCCTGCGCGGGCCGTCATAACTCAGCGTGGAGCACACCTCGGCAGTACAGCTACTCGCGCCACTCACTCGAACACGCGGAGCCACTCATAGATATAGCAAATGTTGGGCCACTACAATGTGGAAAGTAAATACTGTAATACTGCTAGTTGTGCACTACGTAACTTGAATAAATCAACTGAAATGCCGAGCACGTACTAGAAAGCTTTCAGTTCAACTAGTTCGTCAACTTTATTTGCCTAATTAATCCAATTTCAGTTTTTATTTGGTGAAACTGCATGCATAAATTGGATTCACAAGAATCCCGCCGCCATTCGAGAACTTATTTAATTAAAACTTATCAAGTAGGTTTTCGAACAGTCGAGTAGTGGGCGAGCAGGGCGCGGTGTGAACGCTCCACCAAACATAAGTTCGCGCCAACCAATAACTTGTTCCAAGTTCGCCTCCGACCGACTGACGAAATTGCAATTTGTATCGACTCAACAAATTATAAATCCGAGACAATGTGACGTTTATTATTTTTTGACAAATGACTGGAGCGAGTCCGCGGCACAAGTTTCGCTTTAACATAACTCGTGTTCCGCGTTACTTGGACTGAGTTTAACGGAATCGCAACTCAGTGCGAAATTCCGCAACAATTTCCAATACGAATACAATCTCGTATTTGCAAAGCGACGCTGACGGGAGGTTCATAGTATTTGTCATTTATAATTGCGTATAGGAGGTGCCGTGACGCGGGACGCGCCATTTCATAAAGTGCTCGTGTACGTGCAATGTCCTCGTATAATGTGGCGAGCGGGTGATGGGGTGACGTCACTGTTGCACGTGTGAGTGACGTCATAATCGCGCGACGAACAGCGCCAGGCAATTCAATTTGTGGCATTACCACGGTTTATGGGCTGGAAAGATATTCAAGGAGGAGCTCGCTGGCTCCGCGCCGCGCCGCGCCGCACGCGAGCCGCGCCGCTAATGTCGCACGAAAAACGTTTACGACGCGAGCGTGCTATGTAAGGTAATCTTAATGCGACAGAATTAATCTAAATGGCCGTTTAAAACAAGCGACAAATGTGAGCCGATTTATGAGAGGAGGGTGTAATGATATCTCCAGCACCTCGAGACAGCTCTACTTGTAATAACATAAAAGGTGAATGCTCCGTTTCTAACAGACTTTCAAGAATATCTACAATAAACAAATTTACTATCAAGTTTAATTACGCCACGTTAAATTATTTCTAGATCAAATGTCTGTCATTTCGGATGCTTTAAATTCATAAATGAAAATGAAAAATCAAGCAATGTTAATTAATTGAATTGCGACGTCACAGCTGCGTGAGCACTGATAAATGCAATTAGCAATCATCAGATAACCCTGACTCATGAATATGAATAAATCACTTCTGATGCTTAGTACAGATGAGACGACTCTCAAAACCCATCGCGATTACATTCTATAGTGGGCAAATTAGATCCCTGTAAACCGAAAATTAGGGATTCTATATTAGGAAAGCACAGCTTGTAATGTGCTCAAGTGAGTACGAACCACGTAGAGCAGCCACTTGAAAGCTAATAAAGTCGTATAAACTCCCAATCGGGTTGTGTGACATTCCCGCGCGGTCCGACACACATTGCTATTCAAATGGCGCGATTAGCTTGCATATGGCGGACGCGACTGCACAATATTAATATCCGGCTCGGGGTACAATTATTATCGGCTGGACACCCGCGACCCCGGCGACCTCGGCGACCCGGCGCTCCCGGGGGCTCACGTATGTGTTACATTGGCATTATTGCACTCGGAATACTTGTGAATGTGTGAAATTACTGTGACTGCTGCAAAGATTTCCCTTTTTTAAGTTTTGCAGAGCAGCTTTTGACAATGTTTATTTTTCAAGCATTACTAAATGTGAAGTTATAACAATAAAATCTGTCTCATGTTGCCAATGTGTTTATCACTCGAATACCTAAAAAGCTGGAGATCTAAACTATGAGACTACTGTGTACATTATCAAATCGAAATACCGTAACAAGTTTGAGCTAACAAAGCACAAATTCAGTGCAAGACACACACTACCAATTGACTTAGAAGCAAATCATTTCCCGTTAATAGTCTCCCAGCATCCCTGGCAGGCACAAGTAGTGAGGTACACGCTAGACTCACTGGCACGGCCCGGACACGGCCCGCACTCGGCACGTACACGGCCCGCACTCGGCACGTACACGGCACGCACTCGGCACGTACACGGCACGCACACGGCACGTCGCCGGTCATTACGCGCCGTGTACGTTCGCTCTGTAAACTGCAGCTAAAGTCTACCACTATAGACTACATCGACAGAATTGAGATATTTCCATGAAATTGCGCTGAGCTTTGAGTATTGCGGCAAGATGGATGATGTTTGTTATGTTGCGGATAACTGCCTGATAGAGCTCTGCACTTCCTTTATCCTGTGTACCTGTATTATTGAGCAAACACCTTCCTTCTAAATAGTGCCTTGAGTGTGAAGCTGAGTAGAGGCAGTAGGATGTTGATAAACTGACTCATAAATGAATATCAGCACAAAGAATAAAAAATGGCATATTTAGTGTCCACATACATAAGTACATGTTTATCTCTTCAGTATCAGATACTAGAGTCCACTAACTCGACTCCACCAGAAAGTGCTCCTTTAGCTGAATTCTCACTTGTGTGAATATCTGAAAGTGGTCTGTATGACATCTACGCGCTGGAGTCGGTAAGGAGCTAACTATTGGAAGGGCGCCAGATAACATCTGTATATTAATAGCCGACGCTTGAATGTTTTCTTAAACGATCGCTTTTGATGTGTAGCACGGTAGCACGAGGCCACGCTTGTGTAATACAACAATAAAATACTTCGCTCTTTCACAATCAGCCTAGGAGTTCTTGAGATATGAGCGAAGTAAGTTGGGTCCTGGTCACTACGAAAATGGTGCCAGTGCTTACATTATTTTACACACTTGAGGTGACGAGTAAACAAAACAAGTTTTCTCTTGTTTTCTCCATATAGTATGTTATTTCAAAGTTATTTCGTTTCGAATCTCAAGATACTAGAACTTCATATTTATATTGTAGTATATGTATCAGTTGCAGCAGCTCGCCACTCGCGCCGCCGCGTCTCGGCACGACTCGGCGCGACTCGGCGCGACGCACATAAAGTGTTACATCAGTAAGCTCCTCGGAGACAGAATCAAACAGCATTTTATTCGCCATACTTTTCGCTTTGCGTGACTCCATTTATCGAAAATGCACTGAAATTAATTTCCACGGCACTGGAAAACGAGAAATTCGCTACCAATAATGTGTACTTACGTGCGGAATTTATTTTATGTGTGAGTAAAATGGGAAGTTAACGTTGCTCGCCATCGCTGAGGATAAGGCCAAGAAAATGTTTTATTATTGAAGTTGAGAATAGCTATGCATTGGTAGGCATTCCTCCGCCACTAGCGCGAATGAGTGGCGGAGTTACAAGTTCAGCTGACGTCGCCGTAACGTCACACAACTCATACGACGCAAATTGAACGCTAAAACCAAGCGAAGTTCAGAATCAATTTGCCGCAAGTTTCTTTGCTATTCCCGTAATCAGCACTCAGACGACATCGAGCCGCAATAGTCGGAGGACGGGACCACTCGACGAGTAATCGACGCTAGAAACATTCGATTCCGATGCAAATCGAGCCTTACATCCGAACTTAATTTTATTTCATCTTACACCGGCGTCCCGCCTCGACGTCCGCACACAATCACTTTACATCACCCTCCCTCCGATTGAACATGATCAGACCTCTCCAAATCTGAATCCACTATTAGCGTGTCCATTGCGCGGCTCGCAGCGGGCGGGCGCGGCGGCGGCGGCGCGCAGCGGGCGCTGGATGCGCGGCCGGCGGGAGCGTCGCGCGCGAGCGAGGTGCGCGCGCCGCCAATCGATACGGCCGCAGAGTCTGTGTCGACCTGGTTCCCTGCATACATGCACTCGCCTTGTAACCTATATCAGTGGCCAAGTGTCGACTGCCTGCCCGACACAGACCTGTCGATACCCTAAACTGAACACTTTTCATGGCGAACACGTAAAGTTTTCACGAGGAACATTGCGAACATCAAGTCACATTTTTGTAAGAAATTTTCCTTAGGTGCGACACTGTTGCGGAATTTTAAATTTGACTTGGTAACTCCTGTGTAGTTTTTATGGTCGTCTGGGAGTGACGCCGCCACAATTAATTGTTCGTTGAACAGCGCACTCTCCCGCATCGTGCTCAATATTCAGTTATGCGAGCTTAATATCTGATATTGTAGGTCATATTTAAATTGATCACACCATATTTGCCTCATTTTATCTGAATGCATACATATTAAACTGGTAGCATAAACGTGCGGGTATATGTTTAAAGAGTGTTCAGCTTTAAAACATAGTTTTGCAAGTTTCGTTCAGCAGTAGATTTGTTGGGAAAGCTGTCTACGGGTGTAGGTGTATGAGATTCCAGTATTCTGTATGGTGTAAGTCCGCGGAGGTGCAGCGTGTGCGGCCGTGACTATGTATTCACGAGTACGAACTGTGTCGTCCTTGCAGGTGAGGGCGTCGGTCAGGGGTCACTCAGGTTAACTGTGGAAGGTAATATTAGAATATAGCAAACTAGCTGTTTCGTGTTCAATTACCTACACCCCGAGGGAACTGCTTCTCGAAACAGGATAAATTTATATTATATGGATTTCTATTCGTAACCAAATCGGTTCAGTGGATTTAGAAACTTATTTATGATTGATATCTACGTAATTATATAATTTTTAAGCTCTCAATATACTCTTTACTCAAAGGACATTGTACAATTTTGGCCTAAGAACCGATGTGAATATAAATTATACTATAATTTTTATTTAATTTTTTATTGTTTGAAACATATTTTAGTTTTCCACGGACACTTCAAATAAATAAATTCCAAATAAAAAGTTGGGTCACAATTATTGATGCCTTATAAAATGTTTCCGTCAGCCAGTGCTGCCAGTTTCGGAAGTTTTCGCGATTTCGGTAAATACGGACCGAATTGAGAACCTCCTTTCCGAAGTCGGTTATTAAAATTAGTTGCTAACACTTTATTCATTTGTATACCTAAATTGACTAGCTAGAAAAAAACTAGGATTCTATATGTTTTTAGCGAAATCGCGAATTTCTAGCTTGGCATTCGAGTAGGATTATAGTTTTCGTAATTGGCAACACTGGTGTACTTCAGTCAGTTTGCTGGCCAAGAATAAATTAAAAAAAAAAAAAACAGTCAGTTTGCTAGAAGTCAGTTTGATTAGAATAAATGTCAACGGTTTGATTGACTTGCGACTATCGTTTCTTTTGTGATTTTCTATGCGTTTCATGGTTTTATTCTAACAACTTTGGCTTGATTACGGACTCCGACTAGATTGCGTACTTGGTAGACTCGGCTGTGTGTAAAGGACTGGATTTTCCTGGCATTTTCGGATATTGCTCTGTCTGTGATCGAATTTAGTTGTATTATAATTACAACAATGGATGCAGAATATAGTATATTGTATAAATTGTGGATCTGCTGGAGGTTCTTTGGTATTAGAAAACGAAGATATACATACTTCGTTGCATACAACAATGGACTGTTCACCGTATGGTAAGTGGTCTACGAAAGTGTTTTTCTAATTTTGATAAGAATGTACTACCTACTTATGTTTTCATAAGCACACAATTTCTCGGTTTTCAAATTAATTGCCACAATTGCAAGTTACTTGACATTTACTAATGTTTTATTGTATTTATTTATTACAGGTTGAAGCTCATGACCTTATATGTACGACGTGTTGGTCTGAAGCAGTCGAGCATAATAAGATGCAATGAACTGTTGGACGCAATTGTGTACTTTGTAAGAAGCTCCTACCATCAGGCATTACTGTTGCAATTGTATCGTTGGGCGTAGAACAGTGGGCTGTTGTGCCCACATAATGACTATAATTTGGTATTTAAGCTGGGCGAGATACCAAAATTCAATTGAACCCCCTGCTCAGTTCTTAGATAATATATTATTGAGAAATATTGATGATTAAAACCTTTAATTGAATATAAATATTGTTTTATTGCACATCCTCGAAAACCTCTTTCATTGTTATTGGTAAACCTTACTTTAACTGTTAAATTATTTGTGTGGTAATAACATTTTAGTATGGTCTGTGCCTTCTTGGTAATAGACCGCGGGTTCGATTCCTTATGGCATATAGATAGCTAGGTAACTGTCTAATATAAAAGTAGTAACAATCATTTAAATAAATAATTCTCCATCGTAATAACATCGATATTTTATGAATTGTGGTGAATGGAACTCTTCCATTTTGGATACTTATGCGTTTTATCACAAATCCAAAGTGGATTCACTATATCCATTGCGTAGTTTTAAAGATCTAAAGCATTCATAGGGACAGACAGAAAATGCAACTTTATAAAATGATCATTGTCAAAGAATTATCTTAAACTTGACTAGGTACTATCTCTTTTCCTAGTATCTAGTAGAGTAGTCTTTCCCTAGATCTAGAAGAGAACATATAGAGCTGTACATAGTGTTGTTGATATTTTGTATAGTGTAGTTTGATTTTTAATTAATACTACTCTGATATTTCACGCAAGCTTGGTTATTTTTTATTTATAACCTCAAAATATTAACTTTTTTCGTAATTATTTTAGTTTCCTGAAGTGTCCGTTCGTGAAAACTTATTTCATAGGATTCCATATAATTTAAAGAGTTTATAGAAGTCACTTTCCATTCGAACGGTTCTTAGGCAGAACATGTATGGAGCCGGAACAATGTCCTTTCAATACACATTGAATCCCTCACCGCCCGGCGCCGCTCGCTGCCATCTCGGTTCTAACTCAGTTATCCTAACACAATATTTTCGCTCAATACATTAAACTATTGCTACTTGTTCAGTTTTTGCGAATAAGTATAATATATTGCAGGCCAAGCAGCCAATACCAATCACTACGGTATTACAATCTCCAATGAATTAAGAGATGATTGATAGAATATGTATCAAAGAAACAGCTACTGAAATCTTAAACATATTACTTTTATATTGAAATCTCCTTCATTTTTGTTTAATGTTATACTATAAAATGACTAGCTAAACTGTCCACACAACAAAAAAAATGACCAAAAGTAAATACATGCACAATTACTTATACTTGAGTTGATGGTTTTCAACCGTCATATTTCATTTCAATAACATAGCATTCGAATTAAAATACATGCGCATTTTCAGTTTTTTAACACTCACCTTTGGCAAGATATGAAATTACTTACGAGTACGAACAGAATAATAAAGTGAAAGTAAGCGTCACCCGTAACCGATGACTCAGTTATTCATCATTTTTACGAGTAACGCCACTCAATTTTACTCGCTATAAAATTTTGTTCAATAAAGCGACATCTTTATAACTGAAACGTTAGATATTAGACGGAACTCGTCAATTATGAATCACTTCGGTTATTGGAAAGTTTAAATAAACCGAACTCCGCCAACAATATGGTTTGTTGATACACCGAAAGATAAATTCAGGCTCAATCAGTTTATGACTGAACTCTACGTCAAAACACACGGAGAATGTGTAATAGAATATGAATAGACTCCCTCGCGATTGAATAACAAATGTGTATAGATTTGAACATTGAAACAGCCTACAGCTCACATGGAGCATTAATCTCCCGGGACCTCTAAGAACTATAAAGGACAAAAGCGAACAAATCATCAGTCCCCTGGCGATCATACAAGAAAAAGAAATAAGCCACTTTTATTTAAGAGCTAAAGTTTCAATGGTATCGCAAATAGGGGAATATTTGTGTGGAACGAATATGGATATTGTGTATCGCTGGAGTGCGGCTAGCTTACGTACGTAACGCCTAGAAATATCCGCGTGAAACCATTTCGCAGAGATCCCGGCGGGCGCACACTCACACCGCGCCGCCCGAGCCGCGCTTTTACTCTAGCCGATCAGGAATACCGTCTGAGAGGCAGGACGTCGTCACAGAGTCGCATAGAATGTGTGAGATCGTAATACAAGTTGAAAGCTGACAAAAATAACTTGGTCAATAGAAAAAATCGTTAGAATGAATTCTTGCTGTACACTCGTGTACGTCGTACAGTTCATCCGGAGTTTGGTACAGTTAGTTATAAACAACACTGTATTTGGTGAGAATGTTCGGCACAATCGATTACAGTTGGCTCCAGACTCCACGCGGCTCTGCGGCTATCGGCCCCGCTACAGACTTGTTGCCCAATTTCACAACACACTAGCTCCACCTAAATAAATGTTTAGCTATGTGTGAAATTGTGAGCGAACCTACAATCCTTTACTCAAGTTATTATTTATGCTCCGAGACAGATTTACATCTGAGCTAACTTCATTTTCAGATTTAGTTTAACTTAAATTGCGCGCTGACAGAAACTATCAACTGACTTAAATAGAATTTCAAACTCATTTTCTTTTTTCTAACCTGTCTCTTTGACAAGATCTTTCATTAAAACACAACATTATTTTATATATTTTTTTTTTTTGTATTCCGAATTGTCATACTCATTCTTGGTACAACAAAATTTAACAGTCGTCAGGTTCAAGTACAGGTCAAGTACCCGATATTTTAGTAGTATTAGAGTTTTAGTTAGTAGTTTAGTAGTATTAAAAACACAGAAAACAAATTCACATCTAAAATGTTAGTAAGCATTCCGAGTGTCTTCAAGACTTTGGGGGAAAATAATCCTTTGATTCCGATGAGCAAGCAGACAGATTCCTCTCGGGCCATCTTACCGTGAACTTCATCAATTATGGCAGCTTCCACAATTTTGATCCAGCGCCGATACGGCACATTAATCCTCAGGCGTCGCGGGCGCGCCCGGGGGAAATAACGAGAGCGGATCAACTTCCCCGGTATTCACCTACCTACATAATTAAAACGACAAATGTCCGACAATTATTGGAGTTGGCGCCCAACACAACTGCTAACATTGTTGGTCGTGGAAAATATTGGTAGGGTTGGGCCAATGTTGATACTACTTATTTTCTCTAACTTCCTAAGATTTCTTGGTTCCCATAAAATAAATACTAAAAATGTAATGTCATAAAAGTCTTCAAATACCGCAGTAAAACATTATTTTTTGGCACTTATCTGACAAACGTTTGACCCAACGTTGGACTCTAACAATACCAGTGTGATTGGCCGGCGCGGCGCTAAAAGCCGATAATTGTTTAGTAGTCAAATTTTATGGATTAACGTGAACACGGCCGGTGTGGCGCGAGCTAACTTTGCTCACATACATGCGGCTTGTAACCGCACCACTATACATAGGTACATACATACATACACGGATATTTTATTACGTTATGTGAGATAAGCTCGCAGGAATGCTGCAGGAATGTGGTGACGCCGTGACTTACGGTGTAATACGTTAGCTGTGTGATAAGGGCGTTATCTCTGACTGGGGAGGGATGTTTGTGTGACCTCTGACGCTATTGTGTCACCTGAGTGCACACAGACAGTTCACTTGTGACCTATTGCCAATCTGTGCACTAAGACACGAGTTGTTGTTATAGCTGAGAATTTCCATATAAGCTGTAAGAGGTGGCACCGCTTTACTGCTTGTGGAACATCTCTAAATTGTGGTTATTTACAAGACAATGTAAGTAAAGAAATACTTTTATGATCTCAGAAGTTCAAATTTCACTCCGAGCAACAAAGTTACACCACAGAGACCAGTGGAATGTCCATTTATGTACCGCGACTCGCACTCTGCCAACAAATGCACGTCTTTTTTCTCTCAGCAATCGCAAGCAACCGCTGACAATGTTTCTCTTCAATTCTAGCGAGACGAACAAAACTAGTGTTTCTACAACAAACATACAGTGAGCACACATGCACACACTGCATACACCGTGTATGTGTACAAACAATCTTGAAAACCAATATACTCATTCCGTTGGAATTTTATTTTCCGACGCCGCGATCTGTACAGACACTCGTAGGAACATAATGCCAAATTGAAAATATAAAATGTTTAGAAATAGAATAACGCCAACAGCAGTTTGAGTTCAACAGTGTAAACACGTGTAACTGACGTACTACCTACGCGATTACAATATTTCCATTATGCACAATTTTTATACCTGTTGTGGAAACGAATTTTATACCATTTTGATGATGTCATAATACCCAAAACATTGGCATGTGTTCATCAGTAACACAGACAGTATTATTTAGTGGCTATTCCGGCAAGCATCGTCTTTTTTACGGCGAGCTTATTTATGTAGCGCGGCGCGGCTGCGGCCATATCTGCGGCGATCCATCACCAGAACGAGCGATATCGAGACACTGTGCATGACAAACGATCCATGTTTCACGCAAATGTATCGCGCACGCAAATGTGCGCCGTGACAATAATAGGGACCACTTAACGTGTCACCCGCCCCACCGGGACCAAATGTACCGGAATTAGATTCCACCTAGCTACAATTCTGAATCAGTTTCTAGAGTTTCGGGCTCGCTGCTGAATTCAACTAATAAATGTTGAATGCGGTACATTGCAGCCGTCCATCGCATGTCGACAGCTTTCTATACTGTCCATCAGCGGAATTCACCTCAAGCTAGAAATAGGGCACAGCGGCACAGGGGCCTGATTTTACTTAGTTACAAATACACGTTTGTAAATCTTATACGTTCTTAGCATCATACAATAAACCTATAAGTAATAAAATGTCCGATACAGACTAGCATGAGGGGGCTCTCATATTGAATCAGTATGTCCTTTGACTCGGTATCTGTGTGCCGACTGCCGAGGCGCCCGGAGCCCGACACGTCCCGCGTCTGCGCTCACATGCATCGGCGCGATCAAATTACATTCAAAAATCCTGCTCCAATACTCTCAACACTACCATTGTTAACTCATGCCATTCTCACTTACATTATTATTTAAATATAAAAATTGCCACCGACTTATGTATGTACATACTTAGGATATATAAGCCAATATACAAGCTGTTGATTTGCATCCGTGCCATAGTCAAGGAGGTTAAAATTAAATACGTAAATAATCGATTTGAATTACGGTAGGTGGGAAAAAGCTAATATGCGCTGCTTTTTTTGATGTTGTAATTTCATGGTATTTCAGAATTTAGCCCACGGTTAAACACAAATCATAACAGAATTCCCCCGCGGCCACAGTGTGTGCGTGATGGCAGCTATGTGTGCGTAGACAGAGAAAACTAATGTCTACGTGTGTGCGTGAGTGTCGATGTGTGAGTGTCTTATCTACGACATGATAGCGCGAGCGCGCGAGCGAGCGAGACCGAGTGATACGCGATAGCAATCATTTTACCTAAAGTTTCGAAAATCACCTTCATTATTGTCATTAACTTCGTTTTACTTTACTTAGGTACTAATTTTTGAGCATAAATTTAACACAGATATCTTATTAACTACAGTAATAAGCAATACTAGTGCGCGAAAGAAAGTTCACTAACATGTTACCTAACAGCTGATTGATAAAATGTTAGTTTTGCTTTATCTTTCAGCATAAAGTTTTCGCAGTGATTTAGTTTTTATTTTTGAATTAAATTGGTTAATAATTAGAAATTTTGCTTCCTTCTTAACGGTCTTAGGACCTTGGAACACGGAAATCTTATTAATGACGTAATACTAGTGCGCTAAAGGAAAGTTCACTGACCTGTTAACAGCTGATTGATAACATTTTCGGTTTGCTTTAACATTCAGCGTAAAGATTTCGTAGTAATTTTGTTTTTACTTTTCGATTAAATTGGTGAAAGATGTGTTAGTTAAGTGTAGGCACGAGGTGATTCTTTCGGCTCGTAGGTATTATTGGCGTGGTTAAGAAATCAACTTATTTACACTAATAAAATTGATTAAGCTGACTACGTATTTACAAAATGTACAAATAAATAAATTACCTAGTTTAGTTACCCGGAGGTACTGTTCAAAGCTGTCACCTTCACACTCTTGGCACAATCGAGCACGACGAAGTAGGTAGCTGGTTGTCCTTCAGCCAACATAACACTATCACATTCGTTTTTAATGTGTCGAAAGCACTAAGTTAACGGTCCTAGCACATAAGTCTGTCACATGACCAGCATGACCCTCCGTGATGAGGGTTCCCGGTCGGTAAACATTTCCCGGAACATAGGTATGTAAGGCTGTCATTGCACATCCTTGGCAGTCGTAACGGGTAGTCAGAAGCCAGTAAGTCTGACACCAGTCTAACCAAGGGGTATCGGGTTGCCCGGGTAACTGGGTTGAGGAGGTCAGATAGGCAGTCGCTTGTAAAGCACTGGTACTCAGCTGAATCCGGTTAGACTGGAAGCCGACCCCAACATGATTGGGAAAAGGCTCGGAGGATGGATGGCTGTTAGTACACTGTTGTCACTGATGGCATACAGGCGGACCATCGCCACCAACTCATGTTCGTGTAGTTTTCCGTCATCTCGCACTTTGTACCTACACGTCGCGGAATTCAAAGCGCACGTACGCAGCAGCGGCGGCGACATCAAACACACTGCTTGCCGTCGGCGCTTGTTTGTTCCGGCTTCAAGGGCACGCGGGGAGCGGCGAGGCGAGTGTGTGGGAGTACTCGCACTGTGATTGGGTGAATTTGGGTAGGCTGGATGATCTACGATTTTTATTGAACGATCGTTGCGTATGCTTTGTGCATGTATCGTTTGCGTTTGTGTGAGTGCGCAGCGCGGTAGTAAGGCTAGTAACACACGCGCCGAATTAAAGTACGGCTGGGTTACACTGACGGATATACGTAAATAAGAAAAAAACATGAAAAAATTACCTACCCATTTTTTCGTTGATTTGGGTCGAGAATCATTAGCATATTTACGTCCTTGACTATGGCACGGATGCAAATCAACAGCTTGTATTTAATGCTAATAAAGTACTCAGACTAACAGCATAATATTATCTTGAAATAGTCTGCGATGTTAAAGAATTTGAATCGAAATGTCAAACGTAATTTCTAACATAAACGTTTTCTTAATGCAAGTGTTTTATGAATCGAGAATACTTAAGTACTAGAGCTACAGTGGTATCTAAATTGCAAAAACTACAATTTGTATTACACGTTCAATGGTTTTGAATTTCATTTAAAATATTTGCGCAATTTTCAATTTGAAATTGGTGACATTAATGTTGAGCTTACATGATTACGACAGAAAGCGTTTTGTGGGTTTGTGAATTAGTTAAAAATGATTTGTGAGTCGTGTTCGCACGTCCCGCCAATTAACGTGTAGAATGGGGGATTTTTATCGAGTGTCGTGTGGCGACGTGACTCCATGCTCGCGACTAATTGACTCATAACCCGGTGTCTGCGAGCACGCGCCGCTTATCACTCTCACTAATCGAGTTTTCGACGACTGGATTTGAGTTTTAATCGACTCTGGAGTAAAAAGTAACTGATAAGTGATAACATTAAAGCAGAATATTTTTTTCTACGGTTATAGGCTACTCTGTATGCAATCGGATGTATTTTAAGATTAAAAAATAATAAACGTGTAAATACAGAGTAGACGAATCTACTATCTGCATGGCAGTGTTCGTGTCGGTGTGTAGGACGGGCGGCGGGTAGACGGGCGGGCCTGGTGCGGCGCCGGCACGAGTGTTTCATCGCCGAGCAGCGAGCACGAATCGGAAACGAATCAATTTGTCCTTTGTGCGCGTTCCACTCCGGAATATTTCTGCATTAAAACTCCGCCGTTCTAATGCAAATGTTGAATTTAAAAGAGTTCCCGCTAGCAGGCCACTCGCTTTTATTATTTAATCCGCCGTCAACCGGATCGAACTCCGCTCACAAATAAGTAACGGCACCATTCAATTAGTGTGAAGTATCGCTGCACCGATTCTCTCATGTATTTCCATTTTTCATTCTGCTTACGTACGAGTGACCCATTTATACTAACGATTAGAGCGTGCAAATCAACAATTCTGACATTAAAAGGTTGAACAGCTCTTGGACGCGCTCCAACACTCGATGAAATAAAACCTATCTATTAGCGAGTGACGCCCCACTGTGGCGAAGGGCACTGCGGTGTCAGGGCAGTCCTATGGTTTTACTTGCCAAATGCATGGTGCAGTAACAACACTCACCTGTGCAACCTTACACAGTGACATATACTTAGATAACGCTCGGTTATACCAAGGCGGCCGCCAGAAACACACACACTACATGCCACAATTAATCAATAAGTGTACCAATGGTCGAAAAGGGATTGATAAGTTTAAACTGACCTACTTACAAAAACAAATAAGTATAATTTTATCAACACCAATATTTTACTGAAATTTCATTTGTGACGCGACGTAGATAATAAAATTATTTCCGATGTCCCACGCGAGCCGTAAACTGGCAATGAGGAAAAATGGATCTCACTCTCTTTCACCAACAGCGAATTAAAATACGTACGTCGTACATATAATTATCACACAATACAAACGGAAATTTCAGTACCTACCGAGAAACAATATAATTTTAATGATGAAAAAGCGCATTTATACCTGTGAGTAAAACAAAAAGTTTAACTACATATTTATTTTATTTGTTTCAGGTAAGCAAACATTTTAAAGTAAAGGAGCATCAAAATGGCCGAAACGTATGTAATTTTATATTGACCAATATTCGTGAAGTAACATATACCAAGTTCACGACGAGCAGACCCGCGAGCGGCGAAACAACTCGACTTACATAAAGGAAATCCCACTATAGAAAAAGTTTTAAGATGCAGATCCAGTGTTATTGGTCCGCTAACCCAGTTGTAGGCAAAGTTGCGGATCAAAGGTATCACAAATATTGGCAAACATATTGGCGACCAACATGAAAGGCCCGCAACTACTTTATATCGACACAAAAGGTTCGGGAACGAGGTAACTGCGTTTATTTTTACTCACCCTCTTTATCTTTTGAAAAACATGTTATTTTATTATAATGGAAAGATTACCCTTTTGTTGTTGGGTATCTATCGAATGTTGATCGCTTAGGGTTCGCGAAAACCTTTGATGCTAAACTGCTTTAGGAATATAACGACACTTTGAGCGTGGGGACAGTAATAAATAATAAGCCCTGTGTCTATAGATAAGAAGATAAATATAAAGTAAGACCAAATATTTTATTCTTGGTTCATAAGTCCAAAACTTAAGCTGGGTTTCCCCGGCGGCGCTCATAGTCCCTAGTCTGTGAGTCAATATTAGTCGTGAGCTGTTTGCCTAACGTATGTGCGACCCACATTCTGATGGGAGGTTTTATTGAAAAACTACGGCGCTAAGAGCCCAACTCAAACGAACAAATCAATGGAAACTTATATTTACAGAAGCCATGGCGTGCCAGCTTCTAACGTCTTCGCTAAACCTTGGGACAAAGCCAGCTCACACATAAACGATGGCTGCTGCTAACATGTTCGAACAAAGGACCGCTTAACTTTCCTAAATTTTATATCTGTAGCTACACTTAAAGAAAATAGTTTTCAGAAAAAAAAGGAAAACGATTTCCTTAGCGACAAGTTTGACATTGGCACTACAATTGTTATAAAAATGTAATCCCATTTTCTTAATCATAATTCGTGTAAAACAATAACCTGAACAAAGATTTTTCTATCAAAGTAGTACGACATTGTAAGACAAAGGCGCTCGGCTCAGAGAACTCGATTACTTAAAATTTCCGTCGTCCGGAAACTAATAATCACTTTAGATTTCTATCGGCGTCTTCGCTAAAAAAGATGAAGTAGCACTGAGATAGTCCCCATTGAACATTGAACTATTTCAGAGGCGCGGAACAAAAGCTTTGTCCTCCGAGACTGTTCAAGTAATTGATGGTATCTGGGATACGGATGTTTTTCACTATAACCAACTCATACCGGCAGATCAGAAGGACCAGTGCAGTGAGAGGCGATGTTAGTGAATGAGTGCAAGGAAATGATGATTTAGAAAGTTTTATTGTTGTTTTGTTGTCAAATTCGCTTGAATGAAAGGTAGAATGCTATTCTTTATTGCAAAATACGTATTTCCCTGAAAATGAATTTTCGCAGACAGACCGCTACATTCAGAGCAAACTAGCGAATCATTGCATCTGTAAGTGCACCTACTGATTACATTGGAAGTGATTTCCTCGCTGTGAGAGGTCCTTCTGTGTCGTCTGTGCTTGGCGCTAACGACTGGTTGTCAGGCGCTTTGTGCGGACGGAGAGATTCTTTGCCATTGTTTCTGAACGGGATTTGCATTGATTGCCGAGCGGAGCGCGCCGAGTAAACACCTAATGGTGGACGCTGAATATTGACGACGCCTGACGTTCCTCGCAGCTGAGTCCACAGCGCTCACTCAAAGGGAAGGATTGATCCTCGTGCTCGAGTCTACCGCTCACGTTACTCAGAATAAACGTTCGGCTCCTTGCTGGGTAATGCATTAAAATTTATGATCCGTGTTCATTACCCTGCTTCCGCAAGAACATAATATTCTATGTAAGGTAGATAGGTACATATATCGATTTTTATAAAAATCTGTTCAATTAGGCTCTCAAATTCGTAATAGTTTTGTATTGTAGACACTAGCTCGTATCCTGCTATAATGTTGTACGTCGTAGTAGACGTAATAATACGACGTAATTCTGGTAACAATCCAGACTAATTCAATTGTTAGATCTTGCTCTCCGCCTAAATATTCGTCGGAACTACGTCGAAGCCACTTACACATATACGCTAACACAATTAATTAATTTGCATATTGCTATACGTGTGTACATGTACTTGTGTAATTAATATGAACTTAATACAAGATTATAATATGTATGGGGAACACGCCGGTATCGGCGTGACGCTCCGTATATAATTGCTAACAATTAATTAGATAACTGCTGTTAATCTACGAGTTACAGCTGCTACTACTAGCTACTACTACATATTATTTACTAACAACTAGGTTTTCTAAATATTTGTTTGTAGAAGCGAATATCTGCCTTGTTTACCCACGGTGGGTAGCAGGCTGTGTAAATGTTGTATGGTTGTGTTACATAATACATATTTTGATTGTGATATTATCAATGCATAAAATCAACAACAAAAAACTTTGCAATTTTGTTGAAACGTCATTTCACGTTCAGTGATGCTGTAGCAGCATACTAGAAGTATTGAAACATTATTGCAAACGTAAACTAAACGAAAAGTCTAGTGCCTAGTGCGATGACAATGAAGAAGCTAGTTGTTTGCTAACTTCCTTTAAACCTTTGATCGTGTATTGTTGATTTTTCACAGAATTTCGTATCTGTAACAAAATAAACAAACAATATTATTGTTTCGAAAATAAAACAAGATTGAAAGGCTAGTGAAAATACACGCACATTCGGACACGCTGACGATTGCGTTCCACGAGATAAAGTTCGACAACCTGCCCCCTATCACCTGCCGCTGGACGAGTACTGCAACGTCATGTGCAGAAGTACTATTTATTTAAAAGGCGATAGTTATAACAAAAACTAAAATAATCTTTGTAGAGATTGTAGATGCACTCCTCTGGTCTATCCGCCACAACAGTCGAACGTTTCTCCAAGTAACATTTGCAGGCAGTCGACTCGCGCCACAATTTAGTTATTTTTTGTTGAAACCTCGCCAAAATATATTTCTATATAAAACCTTTCTAATAGCAGAATATCCACTCGCTATATTATCCAGACTTGCACTTCTGTACTATCCACGCACTGCATACTACATACTTACCTCCATGTTGCATTGTAACACTGATGAACAAACATTGGGCCGTGAATGAAACCCGCAGCATTACAGAGCAATATCCCCCGTGCTTGTTGATTGAGGCTACACACACAAATAAACCGGATTACCGACGATCCTATCGCTTTTTAAAACAATCATATCCGAGCGAGTCTGATACACCATCCGACTGAATTACTTCCAAATCTGCTCCTAGACTAATGAATTCGGCACGAGTACGATAATCGAGTTAACCAATTATACAGGCACTCGATTTGAGATTGTTTTTTTGGAAACACAAACAGATTATTCAATAAATGCCATAGACATATACGCCAAGAGCATTATAGGTAAACTTCTTACAGTCATTTTATAAACACTTATCCTTGCTTTAAGTACTGAAAATTAGAGTTTATCTGCAGCTTATCGTCTCCATTGGCAGGCTCGTTAAACTCGCAGAACAACAAACTAATATTTGCTCGCAGCAGTAGGCAGTAAGCTGACCCCCAACACGTTTAAAGGGCTTCGCTGATAACGATAATTAGATGAACGCGAAACAAAAACAATAACCAACAAGTATGGGGTGTAAACGGCGATGAGGGGCGCGGGGGGAGTTGGAGGGGTGATTATCATCAGACGTTAGAACTCTTTAATGCGGGTAATAATCTCCGCGAGCATCCGCGCCTCAATGCTACGGCTGGCTACTTAACGCGAGGAAAAACAACGCATATTCCATCTTATCGTGGGGAATTAAAGCAATTTCAGTTTATTTTATTTTATTATAGTAAATCATGTCAATATCATATAAAAGTGATCGCATGTGATTAATGCATTATGTCATTATATTTGGTACTGTTCTAAGATTCCGTAGTTCCACTAACCGGCGTGGCCAGTTGCACAAAGTCGTAACGTCCCATTGAGCAGTGGTTATCGTTCGGCACAGTAAGTGCCCGCCATGATACGGTTATTACGACATTCCCACTTCCGCGATGTTTTCCAACTGACGATTTAGACAAGCGGTTATTGATACGACTCTATTAAACATCTCATACTTCAATACTTTTGTATAACGATGTTTTCTTGCGTTTTATCTGTTTCAAAGATGTTTCATCGCTTTTCAACATCACCAGATGATACGCGTTCATACAACTTCAAACGTTAACATGAACCTAACAAAAGTACGTATATGCAACGTACACACGGCTGAGCCTGTATTAGATGACGGACTAGAAGAAAACTCTTTCGGTTAAACATTTCATTGTAACCTGAAACCTGACAAAACTTTGTGACGTGAAACATCTTGGACAAAGCTAAACCGGATTAGTATCGAGATGATTCGATAACCGACTGCGACGACCGATGCTCTCGCTGGATTCCACACGATTAGCTGCTAATACTAATTGCTTTCATTTTAAATTAAGAATATACTTGTGGTCTTTTGGCAGTTGACTGTTTGTTTTTATTGTGTAGAAGTTATTTCGAAAAGGAGTAAGAAAGATACAACAAATAGAAATATCTATTAAATTGAATTGATAATTTGAAGTGGAATTATATCATCCCTATTTGTCGAATAAAATACGCAAGATTGTTATAAAGCTTTAAATACTTTCATGAACTTTTCGAATAACAAAATCGAATTCCGATAACAATCCAAGTTACTGGATTGGCAATTTGCAAATGAAAGTGTAACAAGCTGAAGTATGTATGGGAAGTTGTGTACTCCCACGCACACTTGCGTGTGTGTGTGTGTGTGTCCTCACGAGAGTACACAGGATGTAAAGGTTAATTCCCTTCGGTTATCGAAATATTTCGTATTCGATTTATGTATAAATAAAAATGTCAGGAGTGGATTATAATGAGATTTTGATCTGATCTAAGGCAGATAGAAACAGCTAATTTACATAGTAGTACCTATATTGCCTATCAAAAAATCATGTTCTATAACAAATTACTGGTATCTGCGTACTTTGGCCTCTCACAAACATATTTATGTTAACATCGACTTTGTTTCACGACGCGAAATACCATGTTATAGGATTTTTCCGTATGACCGAAACAAAAGCCGAGCTCAATGCAGCAAATTCCCAGAATGAACCCTAATACTCGCACGTAATAGTGTCGGGCAGTGTCGGACACTGGTGGACAGCAGGCGGCCGACAACCCGCGGAATTTCATTAGCAGCCCACCTGAGGTACAGCCCACGTTACTCATGTTGATTCTAACACAACCACATGTAATAACATCTTTGTAGTTGTAAATAGAAAGGTAATTCAGTCTGTAAATTATATGTGAATTCCGATATCCGGGGAGTGTCCGGTTTTCAATACCGTCCGTGTGCCGGACAGCGCCGGACAGCGGCGCGTATTGCGGGATTCCATTTCCGCGCGCACTACACCTGAGACGCCGAGACCGCCACTCAAGCAAATATCTATAGCAAGATAAATGCAATATGCACTTATCAAGCGCACCGGTGCTATAGTGAACAGATTTCAACTTAGGAAAATCAGTAAACGCTAGAAGAACTAACATTAGCTTAGCCTCGTTACAAAATAATCATCTTCTTTTGGAAATTGCAAGATCCATCGATGACTTCAGTAAAAGATTGAAAGCTTAAAATGAGATAAAAAGCATTTTTTTTATTATTCCGAAGAAATACCTATTATATGTGTTACACGAAAAGGCTTATTCGTGGAAATATAAATTATGGCTCATTTCTGTTACATTTTATACAACCTCAAAAATTTTTGATTTCACAGAAATATTAAACAGTATTCTGCTAAAATACTTGTTGATTAATTACCTGCACGTGGTTCAAAATGGTTTAAATGAACAGTTTAACATTCGAAATATTAAAGAGAAGTGTGGGTGTAATGTTGCAAGCAGACGCTCGCTTGACTTCCTATTGCATTACCTGCATTGCACAGGAGAGCTGTAGATCGAGCACAAAGTCAAATAGGAGAAGTGATGGCGGTAGGAAGACGAAACGTAGAAAACTTATTTAAACAGTATCACATGTAGTCTTTATTTTTCGCCGTCCGTTTGACCACGAGACAATCATTCGTAAAAATAAATGATCAAACACTCTCAACGTCAGCTTTATCGAAGACTGAAATTGTTCATTGGAATAACATGAGAAAAAAATCCTTGTTTTGAACAATTTAATCATCGTACAGACTAGGAACATAAAGGAAAGCTTTTGTCTTACATTAAGCTATGAAGGCGTCTCACAACTGGCTGAATATCAGCGCTTCAATGTCTAACATTTAATATTGTTCGTAAATACAGTAAGCCCTAGTCCTCACGCCAGGTAGTGTCAAGCCGAGGTGTGGCGGGCTGGGGAGAGGAGGGGGTGAGCCAGGGAGAGAGGGGGGGGGTGCGGTAGGATGAAGGAGGTCTCCTTCACCGCAACATATAGCGAAGGCTTAAGCGGCCGATTTCCATTTGCGACCCTTCGCTATCAGCACGAGTATCGGCTATTGATTTATGTAATACATTTATACTGAGGTGTGAGCGCGCCAGCTCATCTTACCTCTACTTACATAAACGAGACTTCAGTCGACGCCATTGATCTCCTTAAACGATGAAACAGATTTCCTTGTTTGCTTGCATTTTCTTTTTCTTTACTTTACCTACTATGAAAGCGTTGTCATTTCATTCATGCATTAATTACGTAGTCACTAATTAAATAGTTTTTGTTTACTGTTTGTTACTAATTTATAAGAATATTACTGAGGAGATAGAGTGGAAAGATGCTAAAAACTAAAAACCATGCAGTTTTTACCTGACTATCGATATCGACACAGGAGTCAGGTAGAGCACAGCACAGCACTAGCGACAAATAGCGCGGCGGCGACGTTTTTGCGAACAAGTATGCAGGCAATGCGGCTCAGATTCCCGCACCTATTACCCTGAATACAATTGGGCAACAATAGCGTCGGCTGTCTTGTCGTGCATTGCGCGCCGGGCCGCCCCCCGCGCCGCGCCGCCCGCGCGCGCCCCGCACTGGAACGCGAAGTGTTTTGTTATGCTAATGGTTCGTTAGTCCGGTTGTACGTCACTCGGAGCTCAGCCGGTACGTCTTGCAATCGCTCAGCAATGGCGCACGAATATGCATCGCTACTTATCACAACACTAAGTGTGAATGCTTGTACCACATCTACATACGTACTGACGATACGTGTGCCTACATTTATGGCAGACTTATATTATGAATCGATAGAGACGTCTGCAATATGTATCTATTATACATAGGTACTTTTTTCTGGTTTTTATTAGGAATTAAAAACTGCAGCTCTACCCTATAATGTTTCATCACGTACCGTGCCTGCCTGGATATCCGTGCATCAAAATTGGACTGTTTTTTTTTCTTTGTATAAAGAATGATGAGCTCTGTGCATTGTTAGCTCATGAACGAAATGTGAAACGAAAACCTTAAAAGTAGTAAGATAAAAAAATCATGACCCAAAAACACGAGCTGCAGAATGTAAGGAGCGACACAGCGGCTGCTAATTAGAGATTTGAGCCGTTGCTCAATGGTAAGCCAGCTCGCTTGCAGCTGTATTCCTGCCTCGGATAACATTCCAGAAATGGGCAATTTCTTTCGGAGATTTTGTAACATGATGTGTTTCGACAGCGCCCAAGGACGGCACATTGTGCGGCTTTGTTCGTGTTCAGCGGGCGCGGGCTCGGCTTGTTAATATGTAATTAGTGGTCCGCCGTGAGTGTGCAGTCACTCCGCCGCCCACCAAGCCGCCGCGCTCACTTCATTCACTAAGATGAATGTTTATCTGGCATAGACCCTTATATGTCATATTGGTTACGAGCAAAAAATCTCACATAAAGTGGTCACAATGGACCAATAATTTCTTTCGCTCACAAAGTGGTCATCGGAGCACATTTCTCTGATTTGTGCTCGACGTCTGTGAAGGAATATATTCCGTCATATTGAGAGGAGTATATAGTGAAGAGACTCGGGACGAGGAGGCTGCGGCCACGTAATGTTGTTGACAGAGGTTTTTGTTCGGCTGCGAGTGCTGGCGGAGAGACGGTCCCGCGGGCGACGCGCTCACACGACACGCTGTTTGCACTCCGCGTCCCCGCTCGGAATACATTGTGTGTAACGATCAATTATGATTCAAACAAAAATCTCGTCAAAAGTTTACTCTTGAATACATTTTTACAAATATCTATAATTTAACATAACAAGTACCTCCTTACAAGAGTACAGTAAGTAGGCATAACTAGAGAAGATTATTGATAGCTGCTTGGAAAACAGTGAATAGAGTTGGGAAAGATGAATGAAGAACACGTGAAATCAGAGTGAACGTAGAAGTAAATGTTGTGGAGGCGGTAATCAATCGACGTACGAACAGGCGCGACTGGACGTGGAGTTCATATAGATATATTTATTATTCATGTAGGGGAGGAATCTTTCTATATTTTAATAGGTTTTTTATCTGTCCTGGAATCTTGTCAAATTTAACTTGCGCGGTATTGTTACCTCAGCGACGTTTTAAAGAATATTGTCATCATTCATCGGTCATTGTGTCAAAATGTGTGCTGAGTGCTACTACTCAAATTCAGCAAAAAAAGGATTTTACTTTAACAAAGGACAATTTCGGCAGTTATGTTAAACTTTCATAATGTGCCTGTTAGCAGTACCTACTGTGCTTGCAGCTGCTAGACGTACGTAAGCAAGCATTTTACGCAAAGCATAATCCTTGCACAAACGTCATTAGCCATGTTCTGGAGACAAAGCCGTGTTCATTCGTGCTTAAGTCGACACACGCTAGCTGTGCGCCCGGCGCCGCCCGCGCTCAGCTGATCCCGCCAGGTGGCGCCACCACCACACTAATGGTGCCGGATTATAACTGCCAGATTGCCGTTTGTTGATGATTTTTAAATCTAGAGCTGTCCGGTTGTAGTGAGGCTGTTAGGGCTCTTAGAGGATTACACTGTACACGTTTTACGAGGCGCTTGTTGTAGATAAGGTTCTAGTTCGATAAAGAGCAGATTGTGTCGGCACTTTTCCGGAATTTTCCCTTGAGTTCGCTCTAGATAGACAGCCGCAATTGACTCAGCTTTAATCCATTCATGTCGGCTCTATTGTCGACATCAGAAATCTCTAAGTATTGGTGCAAAAGTAAGTCGGCAAAGATCTGAATTGTGGTTCCTGAACAAACAGCTATTGAGGCGTCGCCGGCGAGTGGCGCGACAGACGTGCACCCCGCGCGCTGCACGCGCCGCTGCACCCCGCCCCCCGCACCCCGCACCCCGGCCCCCGGCGCGCTCCTCGCCGCGGGCCCGAGCCACTCGCCAAATACACTCGAGCATTTCAAAGCGAATCCCTGATTTCGCACCTCGGATTTCCTTGGGCGTATTTTAAAAAATAAAATTCTATTCGGAAAACGAAATTTAAACTGCCGTTTTGGATGCCGTGCGCAAACAAAATTGAAAATTGTGGCGGCAAAGTAAAATAGAGAGAGAACTCTTCTGCGATTCGACGACAAATTGGATAACCGGATAACCGGGTTCGCATAGTTTTACATTTTTAGAGAACGCAGTTTCTACGTACGTGGGCATTAGTGTCAGCAGCTGTAGCCACTTCACAGCGCTGTATTTACAAAGAGATTCGACTCTTAAAAGTTATCATAAAAGATAAAAAAGCGAATATCCATTTGCTTTTTAAAGAATTCAGGTCATATTTCTTTCTTTAGGAGAGCACACTCGTATGAAAAGGCTCACGTTTCATGTGAAATTACCTACTCCGTGCTGTAGCGCAAAATATTTGATCAAAGAGATTTCAATTACTATGTTATTTATGAGGTGAAATATTGAGTAGTGAGGGCTGTCGCCCTTGCGATATAAATGGCATTCGTTATCGCGAGGTATTGTGCGGCGCGACACAGTGCGTGCGCGGCGCGGCGTGTCCTCTGCGCGGCCGGCCTGCCCAATAACACATGTCTCGTATCATCGCTAATAAAACTTTATCACACATTCTTGAACGTCTCGAATATTCATAAACATGCTCGTGTGTCGCCAATATAACGCATGTCAAGTTATTTCATCAAATGTCGGTTCTAATGAAAAATATTATTGATAAATATGAAGACTAGTTATTGACAGTTTAAAGGTCAGTTATTTACCTATTTACTCTTTTAATAAAAGTAAATAGATATTCGCCATTGACGATAAATTCTATACGAATAAATAGCGCATCAAATTAGTGTTTTCGTCACGTATGCAGTATTCAGATGTATTGCAGCCTCGCTAATTCGGTTAGCGAAATAAAATCGAGAGACTAGCACGTCTAGCACCTAATAAAAGCAGTAATTTGCGTCCGGATGCGACACGATTCGTTCACACGTCCATGCACTCCATGCACTCGAGATAAATTGCTTCAATGTACCATTAGCATATGTGATGAGGAACAACTCATTCATAACGAAGAAAATTATTTTTTTAGTGTAGTTGGTAGTGTAGTCTGACTTTTAATGCCGAAGGGACAGAATTAAATTGTAGAAAGCAGTTTTAACATACCAGCACTGATTAGCCTAGGCGTTTGCCTTACACAAAAAAATGTAATTCCTTATTTTACCTTGACTAGATTTTAAGTAAACTTACTGACGTGACGTCATGGAAGAAATTAAACTCACTCACTTAATTATTCCTCGTTACAATTTTCCTCAACCGGCGGAAATGTTGTCTCTACTCAGATTGAGAAAGACAGTTCTATGTATATCCATGAAAAGCGAGTTATCTTCACAATATCACAAATTAATAGTTATCTATCTGATGGCAGTTAGTCCGAGTACTGAATACATCATTGATATAATTTCCAGCTAGTTGTCGCACGTACAATGGTGTTTGCGCATAGAATGCATTCCCCGAACACGATGACGCGGCGCATTGTCTCACATACACATCAGCCGCTAACCATGTATCCCTGTACCCTGGAATACAAACACTATTCATTATAATACGACAAATCAAAACAAAACAATCCTTGTTCATCTATGATGTCAGTTATTTGTAATAAATTCCCATTGGATGTTCTAATCGCTATCAATTACCGTGTTCGCGGAATTGTTTACACGTGCCCGTAATAATGGATCCCTGACGAGTTGTGCTCTATGAGGGCTTTGCAAAGAGTTCATTATGTAGATTAAATATGAGAAAATAAGCAAAACAGCTGATTGACTTATATTTTTCATGTTATTTATACATTTTAGATAAATCAGATATAAACAATAAACATACATATCGTGTATGCCTATGTATTCCTTTGTGCAGCAGAAGTTCGGTAATACATCCAGTCATAAGGCATTTTCTCTCTACACCTTCACAAATGCATTTCTCACTAAACAGTGCGGGCACACGACGACAGCGCGACGACTGCGCGACGACTGCGCGACGTGCGCCTGTGTGCCGACCGACTCAGCGCCGACTGCCGCCGCTCATGCGGGCTGTTTGTGCGCAAATATACTCACGCGGCATGCAGTCTCAGAACTCACACATTTATTTATATTTCGACCAGTATGCCAGCTAGTTTTGTGAACTGTTATAATGCCAAATTATTCTTTATTACACAAAGATTCATTAAATATCTAGGAGATTCAGGTACCAACATATTACCGCGCCAACTCTCAGCACAATTTTAATAACAAATCAAAAAGGTCGTACAAAATAGATGAAGTAACTTTGTTAATAAATAACTTTGCTGAATCGTGCTAATTGCAAAAGTATTATTAATATGAGAACTATTTAGAACAGGCGTGGCACGTCTGCCACTCAGTCTCGGCACTCGGCTACAATCAGTCATCAGACGAGATATCTCTCTAGAATAATCTCCAAGATATAGAATTAAAGCTGAGACGCTAGTATCTTAATGAGTGGTTTGGCGATCAGTCAGCGGGCACGCGCGGCAGTTCAATAATTGCGCGTCTGTTGTTGCAGCAGCCGCTCTCTGCACAAACACCACATTGCGCACATTCCTCGCGAAATTGCATTTCTTAACAAAACACACGTGAGGAATCGCGCTATTTCCAGCCGCATATAAATTGAAAATTGTTGCACCGCGAGCGATGTCCTGCGCGATGACACGCCGACAACACGCGACACGCCGTTTGTTCGCACGCTTTATTTATTGTTTATGAATAGCATCCGCAGCAGCTTGATTCATTCACTTTACATTTTAGTAGTGAGTTCATAGCTTGTGGGTATGTGTTGTGCGCCCGTGTGTTTCAGCGTGTGAGGAATGGTCGCAGTTTAAAGTACATAAATAGTAATAGTTGTGTGTGCAGCGATAGTCGCGCGGCAATACATTACTGCTGTGACAGATAGTTTAGCGAGGTGTCCGCTCTTGATATATTCTGTTCGGTGTTTAGTGCGGGTATAACGAGGTGTCACGCGCCCCTCACACGGACAAGCTAAACTATCACAGTTTTATGTTATTGAGGCGAAAATTGTTACCACTATAGATAGTGCGGTGCGTATGTAATATGTCACCCGTGATTTATTAGGTACATTCCCAAATTGAAACGCTTCAAATTGTTCTTTTTTTTTCAATTTCTGCAATATTAGCTTGAATAAAGTAACTTAAATAAAATAGTGTGCATATTAGTATGTATCAGAAATACCTCAGTGAGTATACATGTTTTTACAATCACAACAAAAACACTCGAGTTTCCTCGCTCATTTTAAGCTGCATTACATCACGCTACGAAGTGCTACGTAATCCCTGCTACGCAAGCTACGTCGTAGCAAATATGCCGCTACGCGTCAGGTGTTGCATAACGGGCACGTCGAGCGTGAATTTCATGAGCGGATATTTATTGAAAATGAACGTTCGAATTTTTTGATAATGTTCGATAAGCTATTTACCTACTATTTGTATTTCTATGTAGTATGCTAGACAAGTAGTGAGTATACGATTGTAGGAGATAGGCCTAAGCCAGTGGGAGGAAGCTCAGATATAATTGTGAACATTTCCCGTCAGTGGGTAAAGTGAAACAAAGCGCAGTTATAAATAGTCGGTGTCGAGCGCAGCCAGCAGGGCTGCTACTGCACTCAACTAGTTTAATTCAGCTGAACAGTAAGCATGTTGGCACATTACGTAATGCCATTTTGTAGTTACGATAGTATATAGACAGTCCAAAAACAACGTTACTTTAGATCAGTCGCTTATGGCCGTGATATCGTCTCACAAGAAATGTGTTTTATTTTTTTAGGTGTTATGAAACAGCCGGACAGACAAACCTGTAGGTACCGATAAGTGCAGGTATAATATTTCAAAACAATCCTATTGACTCACTTATAAAGAAACAGGTTACCTGTTTACCTGTTTCTTTAGAATATTATACCTGCACTGATCGGTACCTACCCGTACAGGTTTGTCTGTACCGGCAACCTGTTTCTTTATGTAAGCACCCTAAAACTACACAACGTTTTTCAACGTGATTTAAAGTTGTTTTTTGAAGACGCAATAGAGACACTAGACAGCAATACTTTCTCGTAAAAATATACAATTATCACGCCTGGATAGATTCACTTACGGCCTTTCGGCGGGAACGGGCACTAGCAAGGGACAATTTGACCGCTGGTCATGCAGGTGCGTGTGTGGCAGCCCTACAGCGCGTCGCGTGCACGCCGAGCGCTCCCCGCGGCGCACACACTGCGCGCTCAGTGCGCCGCGCGCGCCCGGCGCCGCCCACACACCCAGCGATGTACGCCGCACACCCGCCTCACTTCGACGACTCACTTCCTCCTCATGTTCAACTATTCCTTGTTTCGCGCCGCTATTTATTGCACTACTTCGTGTTTACTTGGCGCAACTTTAAATGTTACACTTTATTTTTAATTTTACACTTTTTCCCTGTACTGGCATTTGCTTCGCGTGCGGTATTTATAGTGGGTTCACTTCTTACTTAATACTTTCTGAGTAATCTATTAATAGTAATTGCCTGCCATGTCAACATAAAGAAAAGGTTAAGATTTAAGCACACATTTGCCTTTTGCATATCATTCAAGTAAATCTACTCGTAAAGTTAGCAAGAACTCTTTCAAACTATCTTCAAATAAGTCCCGCAATCAGAAATCAAAGTTTCCCCTCGGTAAGCTGCTAGTAACATATAATGTGCGGGTAGACGTTGTGATCCAATTTGTAGATAATGTTAAAAGCGTGTGACGTCACGAGTCACGCCGCGACTGACAAACACGAACATAAACCTCGGGGACGTTCGTATTGTCGCGGACAGGTGGACTGAACAACATGGCTCTATTAACTACACAGAAAGATGTCTTGCTTGTAGGGTAGCAAGTTAATATTCTTTTGTTATTAAAATAGGCTTATAAATAATGTTATAAAAACAGATAATTTCTTGTCTACAGGTACCTACAATATCGTATTCGTGTAGATCTTAGCTTTACGAACACGTACACCTTACAAATAAATATATTGTTTCGCGTTCATAATCCACGTGAACTCTGGAAAGTGCTGAAATGAAAAAGCCTCAGAAAACGTAAAACGAAAACCATCAAACGAACTCTGCACGAACATAATTTAAAGTTACCTTTATTGTTAATATAAATAATCCCTTTACCCACACGTACGAGTATACATATTAATAAGCTACTTGCTATGCATGCACTGCGCTCGCGTCACTTTTCAGATGAAAAGTAATTTATAAAGTAGTTTACTGAAATTAACTCGAGACATTACAACCAACTGAACTGGAAAATTTTATATCAACTGGTTTTGTCAAGCAACAAACGAGATGAGTGATCTGAGAGACACAACGTTGCACTCGTTATATTAATAATGATTGTGCTTATGTATTAATTTTGTTTGTCTGAACGACGACGTCATCGGCAAGTGTACAATAAGTGTCAAGTCTGAGGGCAGCGGTCGCCGGGACATGTATTGTGCCAGCCCTTCACCTTCACATGATATTTACTGTTTACGGCTCTTTGTTAAGTAAATAAGTAACCGTCTCGCAATATAATCGATTTTCTCGTGAATAATAAGTAGGTACGAGATATACTGATGTTTTATTAACCTAAAACAAATATCAATAAACAATTCTAGTAACAGCCAAAGACTTCTTATCTTAAACCAGTAAATGGTTAACTTATTATACAATCATGTTATAGTCGAGTAATGGCCGGTATTCAGGGCGCTACATTTACACCGCGGGTGACATTCTGTCATCTTCCATCACAAGCCTGCGCCGGCGAGTGACGACAGTAACATGTGAGCACGCCACGCCACGGCCGCGCCACGGCCACGCCACGCGAGCGATGCACGAGTAATGCGCGAGTCGCGTGCTGCGCGCGGATGGGCGCCGCCGACGCTCCTCACCTAATTTAATTTAGTCATTTATCACATCGGTGCACTGGCTACCGCAAGCCTTTACCTAACATGATTTATTAAACTAATTATGTTTCAACTCGTTCATCTTTTACAGCCGTTTTACACTGGTGGATTTTCCTTTCGGGTTTTCGGTGCGACATAGACTGGTCGCAAAGGCGCGGCGGTGACATCAAACATCCGGCACAAAAATGGTATTAAAAATCGCTCTAAAAAGCCGCCAGTGTAAAAAATCTGTTAGACGAGATGTTTTTACAGTACGATTCACAACAAGGTCCCTCAGGTTTAACATTTTTGGCACGTTTTGTTTTTCCTTTATTACACGTGTAAAAATCTGCATTCAACAGTGATACCTGCCTTGCGAATCCAGATTAGTAAGGTAATGTTCCCGCGTTATCAGGGGCGCATGTACGTGCGAGTGCTCGCATACACATCACTGCTTACACTCGGCACACTGTGTGCGCCGACACTTAGCCGAGTGTTTGTGTGTTCGCGCTTGTGACGTGCAGCTGAGAGGGCCCACCACCAATTTGGTAAACACTATCTTGTACAAACCATGGCACTAGTTTTTGCTATTATTTACTTATTTATGTAGAGGTACAAATATTTTACAAACATTTCGGTAATCCTCTACTGTCAACAGAAACTTTAAAACCTGCTTAAATTATAATCCTATTATGTCAATTAAAACTTAACTAAACACGATTCCTTACACAAACACCACAAAGCAAGGGTAGCAGGTAACAGGAAAGCGGTAAGTACACTTAATGCGGAATCAGGAAGTTTGTATTGAAACAGACGACATTAACGTTAGTAGTGAACGCAACAGTTAAGTATGGCGCGTGACATCACTAGTGCTCGCTCGCGTGCTGTCACTCAGTCGCCACCTGCTCGCTCCGACTGCTCTCCTGGTACCTAGGCCAGCTACGTTACCTGATAACACTGATAACTATGTCAAAACTTCATCACTCATTAATTTTAAGTTAATAATTTCGACTGTTCTACGACATACCTGTATCTACCATGTAAAAAGTCTATACCCGTTCGAATCGTTTGTCGTCCGACCCCTAAACCAACAGACTCAGACATTTTAAGAAAATAAATCAATCAAATTCGCAAGTTTCTTATAAGTTATTTTTACCTAACACTAGTTTATTGAAGAAGTTTAGAATAAATAAGCTCTGATAAGTACATTATATAATTTAGTGCAGCACGTTCTTAAGAAGCGTGAGTATGCGCGCTCTCGGGCCGAGGACGATATTATTCTAATATCGCCGCAGTGTCACGTCGCACTAACTCCGCGAGCGTTTCATACAGCATACACCATGTGTGATGTATTACACAACATCTCACACATTCATCCACATAAAGTCTAGACTTTCAAGAACATATGTCCTTGTAGACGTTTTATTTGTCTCACGAATACCTTTACAGTCAGAACACATTTCGGGTAAATGTTGATACTACTTAGAACTCGACGTTGCCAACAAGTACTGTACACAAATATTTGTGTAGAGGCACTTGACGATAGCAACAAACAGAGATTATCCAGGTAACCTTATGACCTAACTAACAAGGTTCCTAGAATAGTCGACATTGTGGGCATTGTTTGTAGCACGGCGACGGCGCCGGTCGCCACGTGCGCCGCCGGACCGGACGCCGCCGGACGCCGGACGACCAGACGAGTCCTAAGCACACACGACGGTAACCACCGAGACAGAGCGTCACGTGCGCCACCGCTCGGGTCAACAGGACACTTTGTAAATTAATCACTTGTTTATGAGTCAACGCTTCACATACTCACATATTGAATCGTTTCAATCAAAGGCTATATGAGATACGGCCCTTTCATACAATTTCTTTGTATAGACATTACAGTGGAATAAAACCTTTTAGATTGCTTTGTAGATAAGAAATAGGCCAATATTATTGTGCGCAAAAAATAACTTGAGTTAAGTATTTATTGCGTCTGGTACCTCCTAGTACATGAGCACACTATGAGACTGGAGCCAGAGCTCGTGATATAAATAAAATATAACAAAACGCCGGGCCCCGCGCGGGCCCCGTGCGGCTCCGTGCGGCCCGGCGGTGCGCGGCAGTACGGCGGGCGCGTGAACAATGCTCGCCGACACAATAGGGTCTCTAAGCAAGCCGCAGAGCTGCCCCGCGCAGACACCTGCAGAACTACCACTCCATACCACACTCGACAACATTACCTTCAGCTTAGTAACCGCTACAGTGTCACGAATAATTTCAAACTAATTGTTTATAGTAGTTGCCTTCATATTAGTTGAATAAATACCGAAGAACTAGATAGATCCACACTTTTGTAACAAACACAACACACTGTAGTGAACTACCAAACACATTCTATTAGGTACCAAATACATGTGGACCTTCTGACTGTGCTTACTGCGTGTCAATAGGCACGCAAACACAAAGTTTTTTATGAGGGAACCCGGCGCTAACTCGACGGATCCGTATAATTCACGAACGACGCAAAGTTTTTTATTTTCTATACAAGTGTAGGCAACATCTGGGGTTACTGGGGATTGTGATCCTGCTCAACAGAGGTGAATTCTATAAATAACTCGTTGCGGTTCCTTACTCGTGATTAGAATCACTTGATATTCTAACTCTACTTACAATATTGTAAAGATTTGTGAACCAGGGTACAGTGTTTTAGTTACCTAAATAAATATTATTATAACTAATATAACAAAATCCCACAATGAATACTAAAACAATGCACTTAACTTACATTAATTAACTTGCTAATATTTCATCCAAAGTGTAGGTAGTAGGTACTGATAATAAAAATAATAAGGCTAACAGAGAGAAGGTAATAAAATTCTCAAAACCTGATCTGTAGGCTGGGCCGGGCTGATGCCGAATATAGTCAGCCCTGAATGGCGCACATTAGGCTTCCTTTGAGAAACGACTCGAAGCCTTTCTCGTAATTTGAATATTTACCAAGCCCTGCTCTATTTATTATTGAAGTTATAATAATAATCGGCGGCAGTTACTTTGTGTGCTAAGAATAACAAATAGCTTGTTTGTCGGTCATTTAGTTGCTGTCACGTAACTCCGCTTGATTTCAACTATCATTGGTGATTACTTACTCTAATCCAACTCTGAAGAATGACCAACTCTGAATGTCTCGCAGATCCTAGTGTGGGATCGCGGAGTATTGCTTCATATAACGCACAAAGTCCAAAATTATCTAATATAAATTAATTTCATGTAGGGAAAATAACTTCTATTTAATTTTTCAACACATTTTTCGACCACTTTTTTTATTTGTATGGTAGTAGACGTGTAATAAAACAAACATTAGCTTGCACATAATGATCAGTTGGTTGTATATCGGAAACGTGCGCTTACCGCGGGGCCGGGCGCGCATCACACCGCGGCGAGCGATAGTCCCCGGCATGCGAGCGCGCTGCTCCGATAGCTATCTGCCGCCGGCCGGCGCCGCTCGCCATTTGTCACGCGCGCTACAACGTGCGCCGTAATCGCAGGCGCTCCGTCTTCGCGGGAATTCTTCATTAACTTCAAATATTTACGCCTTGCGGGAACGACCTGACCCATAGTTAACATACCGACAGACTGCCAGCTTACCCTCTATATACAGCGCCTGTTTGTTGTTGCTCTACTCATTATTCATGTCTAATAGAAATAAATAAATAAACCCCATCCTTTACGTTGATACAGCCACGTTGAAGCTATTCGCCGGAAAGTTTGTCTGCAAAAAGGGAAACAGATATGTTTGAATAGAAAGTTAGTAATTAACTGAGAGTCCGACGCGGAATGAACACAAATATAAATTATCATTGAAGTTTCACAATAATTAAACCTTTCCAGTTGATACTTTGTGTCACGTTTAATACAATTATGTGCATTTTAATATGCTATTTATATGCATATCGCGGCGGCGACAAACGGGTCTGAATTAAAGTGAGGTTAAGCTGAGCTGACCGCGTCAGTCCGACTTACAGCCGGACTACAGGGCCGGGTGTCCGGGTGTCCGGGTGTCCGGGTGTCCGGGTGTCCGGGTACACAGAGGCGGAGGTCTCCTCGCTAATCCCGGGCTCGTGCGATGCTGGACAAAGGAGTCGGCGGGTGTACTGCACCGTTGACGGATCACCCAGATTTTGGCGTTGAAATATTGTAGAACCGTATATATTATATCTAGTACTATTAGTTCTTACATTGCAAGTTACTTACACTCTCCGTCACATTACTTAGGAACTGTAAAGAACTTTCTTGTTAACGTCTCCAGTGATAGATAGTATTACAGCGTGCGCCTGGGTGCCGTCGCGAACGTAATCATGTTTCCTCACATTAGCACGCGGCGCTCGCAGCAGCCGGACAACTGCTCGCTGCTACTCACTGCTGACTGCCGCCTGCCAGTTGCTGCTGACTGCTAGTTAGCGCTCACTTCACGCGCTCACTGCTCACATTCATGTGTCGCATTACTGGCTAATGCAGCAAATTGTTGCGATATTTCTTTGAAAGCTGTTTGAAGTGAGCTTTTAAAAAAGTATAATAAATCTAGATTTTTTAAGAATAAAAGCCATGTTTGAGCTACGCAACTAAAACTGAAAATTATAAGTAATGAGGTTACTTTTGATGGTAAATAAAAAGGCGGCCGTGGGAGGGAGCTTTCCGCGACATCACTAGCAGACGCCCTGACAGTGTCGCCGGTCGAATAACTACTTGAGACAAAAGCACCACGTGGCACACGCAGACACACACTTGATATATCGTTCTGCAATCGATATAGGTAGCTGTGATTCCCAATTATTTTCTCTGACCATTATCATCATAAGAATACTTTCACTGTGTAGACTAGGTACCGGTAACGTAGTACATACATACAAAAGGTAGCAGGTACCTACTAGGGGAACCCAGGTGTAACAACTGACGCCTTTATATTGTCTCTCCACCGCCGCAGAACTTAAGCTAAAGCTTCCAAACAAGAAAGCCTGCAGGCTCCACGCACTGGTCCTTCTGTCCCCATTGTGTAATGGCTTCCTTATCCCCCTCTCCCCCCACCCCATTGGTGTTTGTCGTTTTTAGGGTTCCGTAGCCAAAATGGCAAAAACGGAACCCTTATAGTTTCGTCATGTCCGTCTGTCCGTCTGTCCGTCTGTCCGTCTGTCCGTCTGTCACAGCCGATTTACTCGGAAACTATAAGTACTACAGTGATGAAATTTGATGGGAATATGTGTTGTATGAACCGCTACAAAAATATGACACTAAATAGTAAAAAAAAGAATTGGGGGTGGGGCCCCCCATACATGTAACTGAGGGATGAAATTTTTTTTTTCGATGTACATACCCGTGTGGGGTATCAATGGAAAGGTCTTTTAAAATGATATAAAGTTTTCTAAAAAACATTTTTCTTAAAGTGAACGGTTTTGAGATATCAGCTCTCAAAGTCGTAGTAGTCCCCCTCTATTTTTATAACTACGGGGTATAAAATTCTAAAAAAAATAGAGGTGATGCATGCTAATTAACTCTTTCAACGATTTTTGGTTTGATCAAAGTATCTCTTATAGTTTTTGAGATAGGTTGATTTAACTGTAATTTACGGAACCCTTCGTGCACGAGTCCGACTCGCACTTGGCCGGTTTTTTTTCATTACACGCCGCAGCTGAAGGCGGATTAAATACTTTGACGCGGGTGTTAGCAGCGAGATCTGACAGTGTTTCCTCTTACTAGCTGATATCTTTACTCTTTCTCTGTGCTATTGACGGTTCTGCACGTGGACATTAGAAACGATACAGTTACAGATATACTACGAACTGTGTGGTGGGTTATTTTGGGCTTGTTGTTGCTATAAATGTAATCAATAGGAGCTAGACGAAGCTTCTTTTCATTTATGTTTTGAAGAAATTCTTTTGTATTCTGTTCTATGTTCAACTATTCGCCATAATAATAGTTGTACATTTACTCAGAATGAAGCCACGAGTAATATCTCGGCACCTCCGTGATTAATCCTTCAGCAGCCGTCCATTACGCGTCGCCCTCGCACAGATCAACTCATATTTTAATCATAATTAGCAATGGATGTACTGCAATCTAATATCAACCCTAACTATACGCAAACAAGGATCATTTTCATAAACCACATCAACTCAATTGAGTGATTGCATAATCCTTCCGAGTGCTTACCTGAGACACAAACAGATACGTCGGATTAAGACCTGTCAAGCGATAATGGACACTAACCACTTCAATTAGGATTGATAACCGCTTGATCGGTTAACATAACACTATGACTTGACCAGCCGTGGTCAGTTTTAATTCATGTGATTGATGATAGTCATCAAGTGTAAGTGAACTATCAATTACTCTTAAATAACACTTTTCACTTGTAGAGACGATGGTATTGAACTCTTCATAATATTAAAGTACTCTTTTGAAATATTAGTTGAGGAGGGCCTGTCAGTTCAGTGCACAAGTAAATAAACTGTAGCCGCTCACTGAATGGAAATGAATGAACTGAAAACATAAATACTATTACTTTAACTGTACCGTCCACTCGGAACTAAAAGAAAATCTGACGTTAACTACTGCATTCAATATCGAGAAAACTGCAGTATTTTTGTAAAATGAAAATAGCACTTTAACATTTTATAGAGGCTAAGCATCACCACATTATTTACTAGCAAAATTACTGGTTACTTCTATAGTTGTGTGCTCTCACAATTCAGTGAATATGGTGTTATGTTGGAGTCCGCGGGACTGTGACATGTGGCTTCACTGTCATCGCGTCATCAATCGGGAAAAAAATGGCCGCAGTTTTTGCGTTCCTGTAGTAACTGCGTAATAGTTAGTGTGTCTTCAAGCGATGACTGTGGGGTTCTGCTGTTTGAGGGACTTAATAGACTTGTTACCACTTAGATAACATTAATAAAAAAATATCAAGAAAACCATTTCTGTGAGTTGTGAAATACCTACAGATATAAAGCAGTTCGTGTACAAAAATAGGATTTACCGCCCTAAGGATGCCATTCGTTGGACGACCATAAAACAACAAAGTTAATGCGATACGATGCGTTAAAAGCTCCTTAGCTGTATGAGATTTAACAGAAACCTCAATGTAAACTGTTAGCCGGGTTACTTGTACGAGTGTGTTCTGTCGCCGCTCGCATGCGGCGCTCCATCTCACCAAAGGGAGGTCGCCCCTAGTTTGGTAAAAAAGTTAACATTCACTTCGTTACTTTGAGTTTAAGTTCTAACGATGTAGCTACGACGAGTTTAGTAGATTATTTCAACCCAACGCCCTACATTAACATTGTATACAACACCAAAATAATAGACCAATACAGTGTTTGTTTTGATTTAGACAAGCAATTTGTTTAATAGAGGGCCACAGTAGTTGGCATTTGATACTGTGACAATTAGTCGGTAGCCGTGAAGCCGCGCTGTGTGAGCGTTAATTAATCTAACATTAACACGTAGTGCGGTTATTGTAAACGTGCCATTAGAAGTACTGCGGCGGCACATAACCGCACTTTTGTTGTCCCCACCGCAGCTACGAGCCGCTACGAGCGTAGCGTGCGTAGCACTTGTATTGCTCGTAGCAAACGTAGCGCCGTAGCAAAGCTTTGCGTAACTCTCTAATTAATCCCTACAGTAATTCATTTCAAAATCAGGCCAACAGTTTCATAAGTTACGACTTGGAAATAAAACGTCAACGATTCGTTTTATTTATATTCATGAAGCAGTCCAAGTATTCAGTGCTCCACTCGGCTTACTTCTGCTAAACAATTCCGTGAGACGCGCCGCATGTGTATGTGTGTGTCGCACACAGGCGCACTTGTACGCATACGCGGATATCGCGACCAATTAATCTTGTTGACACGAGAGCACAAAAAGCGATCCGTTGACCTCCGAGCGACCTAAACAGATAACTTATCTGGGGTCGCCAACTGAAATTTGAGACGAATTATGTGTTAACGTTACATTAGCAGGCCGCGTGTTACGCGTGCAACCTTTAGATATAGCCAGTGTGGACGATGCTGACAGTATGTACCCTTGCTTGACACGTCTGCGATATGTTTGACGCGCGTTCAGATAGCGCACAGGACGACACCATAACATGCGTTACAATCACAGCGTCACACACATCGCCGACTACATTAACCGCGTCATAACGCTCACACGCGTCGTTACTCCACAGAAACATGTCTCAAAACTTTACAAGCCAATTTAGTTAATGACACAGAATATGATCAAGTATTATTACTTATTACAAGAAAGTGAGCCTTCAGCTGGAAGTACATCGCTTTGATAATAACGAGTAAAAAACGAATCCTCTGCAGTGTTGCAACAATAGCAGCACTCCCGCACTCAAAGGGTTAAGTAGGGTTTAAAGAAAAAACGAGAAGTTGTAATGTTAGCATTATGTGCCGCAACAATAGACGCCGCGCTGCCTGCTGCGTGCCGCTCCCGTGCCGCTCCCGTGCCGCCGCCGTGCCGCACGCTTCACGCAGACTGAAGCTTTAACATTAACTTTATTTACATTGTAACAGCCCTTCACACATACACACTGTGTATACAGTGACACGCCAGTCGTTGCTAAATGAAGACAGATCTGGTGGCTCATGAGCTCGACGAGTCATTAATCCTTTCGTGTGAGGAGATGGCCGGCGTTTGTTTTTAGGAGAACAAATAGCATGCACCTTGTAGTAATGACGTCATCAAGCAGATAATGGCGGGAGACTGCACATCTTCTGGATAATGACTGCACAAATAGCTGGCCACTGTTGAGAACATTGTCGAAGGCAGGAGATGAGGAAACTTGTTAATAATAATGGCGTCTGTTTAACAGCTAACCTTGGCCAAATAAGTATGATGTTGGGTCATCAAAAAAACTGTATTGGGTTATTTATTTACGACTGCAGTATTGAAGAAGAATGTTAATGAAAAAAACTTACTGAACATCTGAACTAAAAACCTCTAAAATCGTAAAAAAAACTAAGTTATGTACCTAAAGGTAAATCTTAAATGTTTATGAATGAAGCACGTTACCGGCGCACTGACCCGGATTATAACAATAGCAAGCATAAAGCATCATGACAGGAATGTCTTGAGATATTGTTTAAGAAAAAGCCTTTTTGTTTCCACATCAAGGTCGGAGTACTCAGCGTCCGTGAACGACACGAACAAAATATCATAAACATGAAACAAATCGCGGCTCATCTGTATCTCGCGGAGTGTGAACCCGACCTTAGTGACGTCACTACACGTCACACACTGTGTGCTCGTGTTACATCGAATATCGAAAGCCTATTTGTTAAGCCACAAGCCGAGCTCTCGTGTGAAACTTTCGCTAATGTATTTCTATAAAGAGATAACGGTGAAAGTTCACACAGAGTAACTTACAGTTGAATGCTGATGCCCAATCAGTTGCTGATGGAAGAGCCCATAAAATTAAATATCTAGATAGGCACTCAATATTAGCATTTCCGCATATTGCAATAAGTAATCATGAGTTACGGAGTTTAGGCGCATCTCGTTTCGGTTAAAAAGATCACGATGATAAAGATGGATGGTATACACGTGGACTAATGAAGACATTCCCGGGTGAATAATCAGCGCCTCCGGGGGACATTACTCACTTTGTTTCTGTTCGATATTATCTTACGAGCTCATTACCCGCGGCGACCGCTGCCCTCACGCCGACGTAATTGATTACAAGACCCGCTAAACAAAAACAAAGGATTACGTCTGTTTACGAAGCTGCAGGTGTGAGCCGGACGTTATGAAACAAAACATAGCGAGAGGATGTAATGTGTAGCCTCACAGCCGCAGAGTACATCCCTAGTCGCTAAGGTAATATAACGATATTAAACCTGTGCGGTCAGCGTTAAGGTAATGTGACACTTGACACGTTAGTATGTAATATGTGTTGTCCCCGCGGCGCGTGCCTCCGCGACCTCGCCCTCACGTCAAGCGTGTCTGCGTCTGGACTACACTAACTGCCTGCGAATTAACCTAACCGCCGGCTGCTCAACTAACATACAGTCTGATTGACCTTACAGCTACTAATCAAACTGAAACAAAGTTAGCGAGAACTTCTTTGTTCGCTTCTAAACATTAATTAGAATAAATTGAAGTCGTCGCCTGCAGTCGCAAGTGTTAACGCTCGCGAAGTGACACACAGACAAACACGACGACTCGACTCATTTCATTTTTGAAAGTAATCTGCTAAAAGGAGGAATAGGAGCGCCATTCCGAAAACAGTTACAAGTGAAACTTTTCTAGTCTTAAAACTGATTGAGCTCAACGTTCACAAAAACAACAAAAAACATTTCTCTCTACTGCGGCGAGATATTCGGCGGTTTATGAGCAAACTACAAATTGAAATGTTGGAGTAATCAGAAAAAGGCAGAAACTAGTTTATGTTTATTGGTCGGAACATTTACGTTTGAACCTTGAGAAAGTTGTATATCTTTATCTAATTTAGTTCAGTGTACGTGAGCGAAGTACCTGTTATGTAATAAAGTAGACCCGGCTGCGGTACATCGGCGCGAGTATTCCTCCAATATAATTCAGCCATAGTAAAATATTCGCAAAGGAAAGCAATAAGAACATTGACTCCCTCAGTGGGCCGCACTCAAACAACTTGTGAAATATATTTATTGAGCTCCGAGGCTCCTGCTGAGGGGAGGTTATTTCCCATTCGCAGCAACCTATAATTTGTGATGTAAAGCGGAGCTCATGTCGATGCTACCTGCAGGCGCGCCTGTCCGCCGGGGCTCCCGGGGTCTCCACATGTGTTAATCTCTGCATGCACTATTATTTACGCACAAATATTAATACAATATCAACATAATAAAGTTATACACATATTTACATAAAACTTTAAGAAACTCAAATATAAATAGTAATAGTTTCAAATAAATAATATATTTACTCTTTGAAGATTACTATGTTTTCAAGCGCTCACCCACACTAACTCGCTGACACACAGGTTCACACCGAGACATTGTTTACTATTATAGTTTGTCACTATACTTGATACACATCGCACGCTTTTAATATTATCTTTTTTTCTATTACATCTAAATTTGTTTTCGATATAACCCTTGCTATTTAGTACTTACAGAAACACTTCTTCACATAACAATAGGTTAAGTGCTCTTAAGGATAGTCCCACTTAAGTAACTAAAACAAGAACAAAAGAATTAACTTATATTTACATTAACATACACGTTTTATTTGAAATGTTTATAAAACTATTTTAGCATTTACTCTCTTGTGATAAATAAATGTGTAAATACAGAACCTCTGGAATGAGATTTCTATTTCAACCATTTTATAAATCCTCATGTCTGAAATAGAGCAAGATCTATATATTTCCGAAGAGCTGTCCCAGGACACGGTATATAAAGTGTGAAAGCAGTGAATACCTGCGAGAGTGGTGAGTGTCGTGAGTCGCGGCGCCACTTGAGACAACCGTCCCCGCGCCACGCACTCCGAGCGGCAATATAAATAACACATCTGCGCCAAAGGTCATCGAACTTTCTTCTTTATACGAACATATTGGCCGTTTTGTGATATGTAGATATTCGATATTTAAGCATACACTAACCGCTAGTAGTTGTAGCACAAATGAAATAAGTAGTATAAAGTTACGGTATAGCCGATGTCATTTAAACGAATAGCACATCTAATTTGCATCCAAACTTAAATTTTAAACTAAAACCATTACTGAAACAGATTTCTTGGAAAAAAACTCCGACGCGATATTGAAATTCTTTAAAATAAACTCAAATTCACTTATAATTAAGCTGAAGTGAGTACAATGTAGCAGAGTGCGAGATAAAACAATATATTTTCTACTTAAGAGGTTATTTTTGCGTCATAATGGAATAGAATGGCGCGTGATTTGTCGAGGGCTTAGCGCGACTTATGAGCGGCGGGAAGGTGCACTCCGCACTCACACAATTTGAATAAGAAAATCTTAAAAACACACTTAACCTCCGTGACATTGTGTGATGAGTGATGAGCGCGGAGTGAACACGCTCGCACACACGTGACGGTCAGACCTCAGACGATATCATTGCTAGGACTTTCTTGTTACACTGAGATAACAAGATTGTAGTGATGATGTTTAATTTATTTGCCCCTGCAGTTATTCTAAAGGTTAAAATCACAGCAGAGCATGACTTGGTTAGGTTAACAATAATTCTCAGTTATGAAGGATTGTACGTTACTTCAACTGCAACCAAGAAGCGTTGTTAGTTGTTGTTGCCATAACGATTATTATTCAAACGCGAACATGATTGAGAAAGGATTACATGCACACACAATATATATGTACAAACATAGATTAAGTAAACTCCACGAAGATGAAGTGATCGCCTCTATTCTATATTTAGCACAATATCTTCCTCCTCGTGTATTAGTTATGAAGTGAACTTGCTGAACACTGTAACACGTGGCGCCGTTACCGAAGCCCTTCACGAGGGATCCAAAACTTGTAAATTTTCCCGACTGCGGCACACGTGCGCACTTTCACCAAAAACAACTTCGTATTTAACACAATTTAACGTGATGCTATAAAAGGGCTTCTTGTTGGCAACCCTAACGAATTTATTTTCACACTCTGGACTTAGTTGAGGCTTTGTTTTGTACATAAAACCTTTAAATCACATGCTGAGGTAATCCGTGAGATTACGCACGAGAAACTCACATGTTAACCTAACCTTACAGTCGGCGCCAATAGAACGGACTTTGACGTGGTATTGCTGAGTACCATCATACGTAAGTTGGTTCCACACACACACACACACACACACACACACTGATTACCTTCGTAATGCGAGTGCTGCACACATGTGACTGGTGTGACAAAGTTCCAGGCGCGGCGTGCGCTAACGAGTACAAGTTATCTCATCGCTCGACGGTCGCTGATAGCCGCGTGTTTTATTACAACTGACATGTGTCACAGACGCCAATACATAATGGCATTGTGTCCAAGAAAACTAGCCATCAATACATATTACATCAACGCTGTATCTACCCTGATTGTATTGTTATTATGTACACGATTTCATCTGATTGTCACGGACGCTCGAGTGCGGGACTGTGAGGGAATTTTTATTTGATATGGATGTTTCAAATGCACACAAATATAAACAGCAGTTTTGAAAAACTTTGTAAACAGCAAAAAATCACAATATACAGAAGAATCATCTGATCAATAGAGTTTTACATAGACTCAATAACAATGTTCTTTATATAATTAAGAACTTTTATTGTATTCCAATCTAGTAACAACATGAGTGCCAATCTGAGAGGCTTTATGTTGATATGTTCCTGTGTGTACTTACTGTACAGTGTAGAGCACGACCCGGGGCCAGCGATTAACGACGTATTTTGAAATGAGAGTGAAATATTTCAGCGTCGTAAATATTAATGGTTCGATTAAAAAGGGAAATGGCTCCTCTCGTGGTGTTGCCAGCCGCCTTTGTGTTGCTCTTTATCTCTTCATATTGTTGCTTTTATATTTATACGATAATCCCCGAAATGGGTTCCTTGTAATTGTTTCGGGTTAACAATTGTTCGTATTGTTTTTATTGGTGAAACGATGGCAAGTTGGGTCAAAAGTACGGTAATGACTTAGAGAAAATTCACTTACTCTGGTGTCAGCAGTTCTCCCTTTGCTTTTCATCAATTTCTCCATCGTAGCAGTCAATTTTAATCAGCTTGATCCTGTAACATACCATAGCAAGGGGCCAATCTCATCTAAGCCACATTTCCTTGTCAACAAAACATCACTCACGATTAAAAACCATACACAACAAAGGGATGGAGATTAATGTCGCGCTGACCACTACCCCCCCCCCTCCCGGCACCCCGCGCACCCCCTGGCTCGCTCTACCCTCACCCTCGTAACTAGGCAGCACAAGGTCAGCAGCGCGTCAAGTTCGGGGGGGGGGGACTATTAAAAGTTGGAGCAGTGTCTTGGCGCATCAGAGGAGCGAGGGTCTCTAATTAAGAGGGGATTACCTCCGAGTCGCTGTGTCGGTGCACGGACACGTGAACATACTGAACTTACGTGGATGCACGTTGTGGTAGGTTCGTACATCACGAGCGCTCCAAGCTGCATTCATTAGCATAAAGTTTAGAGACAAGTAAATTAAAATTGTAGGTTTACTTTACATTACATAATAACGAAAATACATAAATTGTTTCATCAGCTAAGTTAAGTATAGGTAAGCAACATGATCCGTAACTACCGCCACTCAGGCTCTAGTGATCGCGATAGTTCCGGCGATACTCGCGGAGTGGCGCTACTCGCGCTTCACCAATATCTGCTGCTGCTGCAACTGCAGGCAACATCAAGTGGTTCATTATCACTGACTCAGCCACTCAGGCAAACAATATATTTCCTCCTTTCATTATTATCAAAAAGGGTTTCAGCGATAGAAAAGCTCCGCCTGTAAAGCTTAAAATTATAACATGAACGCACTGTAACACAGTGCTGAATGACGACAATCTTACATTCATAACCGTAACATTAAACATAATGATGCGTGCACTCTCACAGCGGCGCGGGAGTGATGACGTCACGCGGCGCCACGTGTCATGCGATGTCATCATTACAATACTGACAACATATCACTTAAGTCATATAAACTTTACGTTAATTAACCTTATAACCTGAGCCTAACGTTGAGGTCAGCACGAAGCAGACCACGAGAAAATGTTTGCAATGTGGGGAATTATTGGTGATGAAATGATAGAGACGTGGTGCTATGTCTAAGGCGTATATTATACTGAACTGATTAACCTAAGCTTAGTACTAAGTACATTGTATAGGTAGGTCGGGAGTAAGGTCGGCTTACACACTACATGTTGTTTACAAGGCTAAACAAGATATTTTCATTAAAAATGGTTTCATTCATCATACACGTGTTTGAGCTTGAATTATCGCAACCGTTTATTCATACCTACTTACATATATGACTTCACGGTACAGTAAGTTCTCCATCTGAGTTGGTGTGATGTGCGAAGTGCGTGAGGTCGACATCACACGTAGTGAGTGTCGGTCAGTGACCCCGGCGGGCGCCCCCGCGGCGCAAGCTGTACTGGCTCTGTAGCTACTGGCTCATTAATGTGATGTTTTTGTAAAACGTCTACAAACGCTATTAATGGTGCTGACACAAAATAACGTCTTTAATTGGTAGCGAAATATTTTACAAAGTATTATTGACTTATTTTTATTTCAATCCGGGTCAAACCTTACCACATTTATATGGAATTAATTACCAGCTGATGATGCAATTATCAAACAATTGACAAGAAAGGAAGGTACCCTACCTTCCATGCGTCGTCGATTTCTTCACTATAATAAAATCAAAAGATTGCAAGTAATGAATGAAGTTAGTTGGCGAGTACCTGTGCAGCTCGCCTGTGCACTCTGTGCAGCTCGTCGCGACACTCGAAGCAAGTGTTGAAACATTCGCTTACTGATAGACTTCAGCTGCGACATCGTTAGCGTTCAGTTCCCGGCGTCGAGCACTACTCGAGCACTCAACTACATATAAACAGCTGATCATGGGACTTTTCTACAATGCTTATATGTAATAATTTGTGTAAAGCGATGACGTTTTGTTTCGCAATAACTAAAAGAAACAAAAGTAGCATTAATTTTTTCATGGAAAACGTACTTATCTAATAATAAATTGATGCAAAAAAAGGTATAATTGTATAACATTTATCCTGCATTTAAATTCAATAATCATTTCCACGTAGCTCACTCAAATGTAAGGGCGAATAATTAATAAGTATCCAGAATAATATCGAAAACAGTCAAAATGCGCTTCATTTCAGTTATGGAGCGAGTATTTACTCACACAGTCATGTTTTAACTTTACCTGCAATAATTACATTCCTTTGTTTCGCTTCATTTAAAAAGTCATTCGATGAAACTTATCATGCATGCAATGCATCACGTCTTACATGATGGAACCAGTGAGCACACAGACAGACATGCACACAAACTTAGTGTCGCAATCTATTTTGCAAACGGCTACGCCAGGCTACGTGATTTCGTAGCGGCGGCTACGTGGCTACGTCGTAGCAGAGACTACGAGTCGCAATCAAGCAGTGTTGCGGTGGCTACTCTCAGCGCCAGGCGGCGCTTCCCGCAACTGACTTGCGTACAGTCCCGTGACACGGAGTCCCGCGACTTTCCGGGATTGTCCCGGCACTGCTTCATTATAGTTTAATGAATCTCGCTCACTATTTGTAGCTCAGTTTCTCTTCAGTTTATAAATATTTGGCATCTGGAAATAATATCTGGCGACTTATCATAAGTATTGCATTGATGAAGGCTTTTGTGTCACTATAAATAAAATATATTGAGTGAGATGAAGTCCACATAAGTCGGTGTAACGAGACGAGCATTGTGCGTAGCGGCGGAACGTAATCCGAGGCATTTGCATTACAATGGAAGGCTTCGCTCATTTGATTCGTTAGTGAAACTTCAGCATTGTGCGCGACAACGACTCGCTGCCATTCAGAGACACTGGTTATATCGACATCGTCATACCCCGCGACCTCACCCCGCCGTCGCCCGGTGACACAGAGCCTCTTGTCTTATCACTTGACCAGTTGAAACGTTTACAAAGGGTTGGCGACAGTTTCGGGCTTCTTCATTACAAGACTGATGTGTCAGGTCATGCACTCTCATGTTACTACATTCACATTAATGTGACCAATGTTTTAAAATTAATATTTTTTATGACAATCTGGACAATGTATTTGGTTAACGTATTATAATCTACATCGCCATTTACTACCTTACCTGACTACAAGAAATATAAACATATTGTATATAAAATGAATTAAAAAGTATATAGTAAAGTAATTTAATATAGTTGTGTGAGGCCTTCGCTACGGCGTAGCGGACTACACGAGCTCGGGAATTATTGCGAGCTCATCAATAAACACAACTGGTTCGTAGCCGAGCTACGCCGTAGCCCCTCGTAGACGCGTAGCCAAACGTAGCAGTGGTAGGCTGGGAGCGGCCATCTTAGCGAATGTTACATGCAAACGAGGCTGTCAACTATTCAGTAACATGCTGACACAACATTGTGCATGGAGGATGAGCTCGCGCCGATACACTGCCGCTGCTTCATCACTAAATAAATGTTGTCATTCCATTCAACGCTATTTGTTTGTAATGTTATTTATATTTGCTCTAATATGTTGATTTGTTTAGCTAACTCATTACATTGTTAATTAAATTTACTGCGGGCTAACATTGGGACAAGATAAACAAAATAATTGTTTAGCGTTATGAGCCGGTGGCAACATGAGTCGCGACACGTTGAGATGACCTCGCATCTACGTGAGTTAGATAACACAACAGTATGCAGACTTAGCAGAAATAACGCCGGTTCAAAAGTAAAACCTACAAAAGCGAGCCATCCGACTGGCCATAACGGAAGCGGAAGTAAGTCGATTACCCCGCGGCACACTCCCCCCCACCTCCCACTGGGGCTTGTTTCGGGGTTTTTCTCATTGCGGCTAAGACCTCAAGCTCGCAATTTTACTAAAGAGGTTTTTGAGTGACAATTTACGTGGACTTCTTTATAAAACAAAATATTAAGTCGAATCAAAGAAGATATTATATCTGAAAACAAAAATATTTTATTTTTGACACATAGATGAGATAAGAAGTTATTTACTTATCTACATTGAGTGGTGTAAATATTCAAACCTTATGTAATGTACCTATACGTAATGTAATGTGTAGGGCACTGTCGTGCCGTCACAAGCTGACACTCCGCCAGTGTGTCCGCGACACATCGCGCGACACACGGTGTACACGCGCCGTGTTCAGCCTTCCTTATCAGCGGCGGCCTCGCACGGGAACTTATAATCTTTTAGAACCGTCACACGGCGCGCATGTTTCGATACACTTTATCATTCGGCTTTTTGTGTAGTTTGTCACCGAATATATTTAAAGCTAAACAAATCAAGTTTAACCATATGCTTGTCTATTACTAATACAAAACTGTTATCTCTAACTCTTATAGCATTGGACTCCTTCTGTTAGTGTCACCATTCAATATTTTAATCAGAATTTGCAATACACCATATAACGAAACTCACGTTCTGCGTAATACATAAAATACAATTTAATAAATTCCGTGTATTTATCAAGTTGACATCGACGTTGCTTTGTTACACCTTTGATCTTGCCAGTTGTGTTTGCATTCAGAACTAGTTTCTTAAACAAAATAAACAGTGCGTTGTTGTCTCATGTCGTCACGACGCAAATCAAACGAGTATCGTTATAATTAACTGGTAGTTAGGCTGCAGGCTCCCGGCGTGACACCGCGCTGACGTGCAGTTAGCCTCCGTTAATGACGTCACGCATACTTGGCCGACCTTCAGCTCCGGGGCACTGTCGGGAATGACACAGTAACAGTCGTGTACACTGAGTGAAGGCGGCGCACTGTCCGGCTGCGGGGCGAGCTTATGAATTGATGTCAGTGCTTGCAGGTTGTAACATAGACTTCACTACGCAAACGCAAATATTTACTAATATCAAATATAACCTCACATGAAACACGTTTTTTTAATAAATACAAATCAAATCAAACATTGCTTGCGAATGTAGTTTGCGTAACTACTTCAACATTTACACCAAACTAAACACTTGAAAACATATCAATCTAGCGGGAGAGCTCGACGCGCGTGTGTGCGTGCCTGTGTGTGTGTGTGTGTGAGTGCTGAAGTGCACGGCGTTCGGTCACGTTCTCACACTTGCCAGCACTATTAAAATAATAATATTTCATGCGTATAACGTAACGTAACAGTCGTAAAACGTCACGGCGCGCTAAACCTCACAGTTTTACGTTTTACTGACGAACGTGACAAACCTTCCGAAAAGATAAATGTTATCGGTTAATATTAGAGGTTATATTTATAGTTTCAGTTCAGTTACATATCAGAAAAGTGTGTATTATTAGCCTTCTCTTACACCACATATCGTCTCTAACAAAATTCATAAAGCGGATATGTAAATATAAAGATTCACATACATTATTGGTTTCAAAAGAGACCGATCGTTTATCAGCTGCTGAATTCAGGCATATTCTTAGCAAGCGCTCAACTGTCCAAGTATTGAGTAACTTTATTTATTCAGTAACTCGTGTCAGTGAACAAAAGTGTTGGACAAAGTTGAACACCTACGCATATTTATTTGACAGAGGTACTGCTATAAATACTTACAGAAGTAGATGAAGTAGTTTTTTGTCTATATTTGTTAGTTGGCTATATCTCAGAGCCGCGTACAAACTTTTCACATAGTTGTCATCATGTCTGCTCGTGCTGGCCGTGTCAGGCGTGATGTCACACTTTTTGAAAAGGTTAACCGCTGACACAAATGTCATTATGTTTGTTTGATAGTTAGGATGACTGATATCACTCTCGGTGGTGCTGATTTCATGTGTATGAGTGTGTATGTGTGTCTGTCATATCGTAATGAAGTTATTGGTTTCCGAAGTGGGTGTTCTATAAATAAGATCTGGGTGAGTTCTAAGGGAACAAACATTTTTATTTAAGGGTGTAAACTCAAATATGGGCCATATTGTTAATAACCTATAACTACTACAGTGTTGTTTGAAAATAACATCAGCACAGGAGAGCACACGGTGTTTATCGTGTTCTCGTGAATGGCAAATGGTGTGTACACACTCACACATATACAGACGCACACACACGCGACACGTTAGTATTCGGCGGCGGTTGTCAGCGCTCGCCTGGCTGCGTGTTGTTAGTGAGCACGTGTCGCCCGGGACTGACGATATCGCCTCCATGTCACTTGTTAACTGCCTCCTAGTGTCCCTGCACTCCACACTTGTACTCGAACTTCCTTTAAAACCTCATACAAGGCACCAACAACAAAAGAAAATTAATTACAATTTGCGAAGAACACTATAATACCAACAAACCGCGGAAACACAATATCAGTTTGAAAACTGAACGAACAATATGTAAAGCGAAGTTAAAACTGAAATCTTGCAAAGTGCATAAAGTATGCCACCGGGGACTGGAAGCCGATCTCCCGCTGAGAGCCGCGCGATGCACGTAGCGCGAGATATACACCAGGTAATACCCACATTCTAGGTATACAGAACTATGTGTACATAGAAATTAAAATTAAGAATGCTATAGGCATGCGGTTACTCTTACTGTAAGTAAATACAACTTAAAAAGATCTCGCGCATTGTCGACACTTGTATGACTTTGATGGATGTCAACTACTGGTGTTGCCACTGCGTGATCTCACTGCAAGGAATCATTTTATATTGCTTCGTAACTTGACCTTGTGTTAATCATTTCTAAAATCATCGGCAACGCTTCGTGGCATACTGTCACAGCTATTGTATTGTATCGTGACCACGAACAAAACACATAATATTATTCAGTCCCCGACCCAGCGCCGTCATCTCGCCGTCACCCGACTGATATAAACAAGCCATGTTTACTTGAATTACACGCTCCTACTCCGGAATCTCAGCATCTCAATATCTATACCAAATACTATTATAATTAAATGTACTAACCGTTCACTGGGTGGCTACAACTTTTGACCTCAGCGTATTAACTTTTGTATCGTGAAGCAGACATTTTGTTCTGTGTGTGTTGTTATGTGTTATACATATTACTTCCTATATAGTTAGTACAACATAAGAAATCATAAAATTCTCGTCACATCCGAGACTCAGTTGTGCGTATCGTCGGAGGAACGTAACCTAATAACAGAACGCGTCGCGCCGAGTATACTAGTATACCGTAGTACTCGCGAGACTCACGCGTCGTGCTCACCAGCCACACGCGCCGTGCTCGCGACACACAGGTTGCTGCAGCCCGACGATGTTTCACACGGGAGCGAAGTAGCAACAGCAAACGTTTTGTAACCCTCTACAATACAAACTGTATGTTACCGATGTATTGTAGTGGCCAACAATAAACAATAAATAAATAAACATGAACGACACATCATACTATTGACAACTGATGTAATTTTAATACTGGTTCTACACACTACGTTTCAAGACATCGGTTAACGTGTTTTGTAATAACAACTTACAATATTCAGATTGCTGTCAGCGTGCTCTACAAAAATGATTTTCTGATATCAGTCGGCACTGACTCGCTACGTGTTGACACTTATTGAGCGTAACGTGTCACAGTACACACAACACACCGTGTGTACACGTGTACTTAGTTCGTGTGTACTTTTATGTAAAGCATTCGGTGAGGTTCACCTTCAGTTTTATTTTGGAGTGACTTTACGGTCCGTTGACATTGACCTGTGCGCTCCAGCCATTCAGTTAATGCTAACGCAGGTTATATCGAGCTCGACGTAAATACGACTAAACGCTAATGACCGTAGTTTATTCGCAAACTCGCAGTAGCCCACGATTGCCAACGTTGGTCCACGCCCACGCTCCGCTTAGATATAAACTTGTCCGACCCTTTGACTAATGATGGCAAATGAATAGATCCGTAGAAGGTCGCAGCTGAAGGCGTATTGTTTATTCATTAAAGCTGACAAATTAATTAGCGGCGGGTATTCTTAACTGGCGGGTATTTGTGAAGCGGCCGAGGAATGTCATCGCGAGCGCCGCCCTCCGCGCGCGCCGCACGCGTTCTCTCCGACCATCGACATGTCACTTCAGCATTCGGTTCTTGGCCGTATTATAAACGCGCTACTCGCGAACTTGGTAAACGTTATTATCCGGCAAATTAAAGAAAGTGTAGTATCCAAATGATGTAAAGTTACAAAACTCGGAATGAGCGCTCAGTTAGCAAGTTTTCAGAGTGCAGACGATTGATACAAAGCTGCGAGTATCGCACCCGGTGCGTATCACCCCTGATGTGCATCACTAATGCTGGCAGGGTGACCGCTGACGTCCAGTAGACCTGACGCTACAGCCACTGACTGACCTACATTCAATACTACACGTCCAAATGTATCATCACTCTGAACATCTTGTCAGGTGTACTGAGCACAGCAATAAGTTTGTAATGTATCTACATACCTAGTACCGTGAGATACTGTCTAGAATATTAGTTACATGAAATCTACGTAATATCATATAACGAGAGAACGTAGGAAAGTTGGGTAGCTTGATAACTACCTAAACTATGAAATTATATTTATTCCACTCAGCATAAAGTAGATTGTTTTATGTTATGTGCAGTAAATATGATTTAGCAGATAACTGCATCGTGTTAACCTAAAAGAATAAGACCTTAGATACAGATATCTAAACAAGACCATAACATAACGCTCGTACCTTGATTGCGATCTAATGTCTACCAAATTAATGCGTCTAGCCAGTATGTTCATTACGTTCCATTTCACCGCAGACGCTGAAAAACTCAAAGTAACTTGATGACGTCACGTTACAACAAACTTACATTAATAAAGAACATACTGCGCGGATAATTCGCCAGCACTGTACTACATCGCTCAGTGTGCCGAGTGCGACGCACTACCGACGGGTCGTTCGTCGTTTGGCCCCACAAGCGATTGGCACCGCGGTGCCAATCGACGAAGCACAATTTTTGAATGGGTCGATTGGCACCACGGATTTTGTTTTGTTTTATTCGGGGCGAATGGCCCAAGGTATCTTAAGCATAGGTCGATTGGCACCACTTAGCAAAACATTTGGTTAACTCATTTCGAATATTGTCTATTCCAATTATTTATTTGTACTGTCGCTACGAAAATTGACATCATATACCAGGAGAGCAGAAGTGTAAATGTGAGTGAATTGTGTTGAAAAGGATTAGGGGGGGAAACCAAGGGAAGGTTCATTAACAGTTGGCTAGTAAACTCGGCCAAAAATGCATGGGCCAGATTACCATGAGAAGAAAGTAACGTTGGTAAATCGACCTATTTTAATTAATTTCCTGAAATCTGGTAGTTGTGAAAATTTTCACAGCTCAAAATCATCAGGAGGCCAAAAGACTTAGATCTTTTTCATAATTTTCATCAGAAATATTATAAGTAAAATTATTCTTATCCATTATTTACGTTTTGCTTCAAAATTGAGATTATTTTAACGTATCATGGGTACTAGGAGTTCAGCATTTTAGACAAAGTCATCTTCATAATCCGAGCCTTTTTCCCAACTATGTTGGAGTCGGCTTCCAGTCTAACCGGATGTAGCTGAGTACCAGTTCTTTATAAGGAGCGACTGCCCTATCTGACCCCCTCAACTCAGTTACCGGGCAACCTAATAAATACCCTTTGGTTAGACTGGTGTCAGAGTTACTGGCTTCTGACTAGTGACTACCCGTATATTAGACAAAGTATTTTATGCGAACTTCGAAAATATTCTGAATATTCTGAATAACACCCGCTTCAAGGAAAGTGATCGTCGATTACTGACATGATACCTAAATTTGTGAATGTGATAGGTACCTTATTATTCTTTGACAACATAAAAATATTTGTCGAGAATAAGTCACGTTTGGTAAATTAAATAAAAAACAGATATGCGTTGTAACCTAGACATTTAATAAGTGTAAGTCAAATAGGTAATTTATGTATTGTACAATTATTTACATATCTTCTCTTCTATATACATATATAAAAAAAAACACTTTTTGGTTTCTGCGCAGCTACTTGCAAAATGTGCAGTGATGAAAAAAGTTAACTACTTTTAAGGAGTTTATCGCGATTATATTAATGTAAACGGTGGTGTAAAGGTATGAGAGCAGAGAGTAAAGCTCATGCCTCCCAGAAAAAGGAGGATCCTCCGACTGTTGCTTGTTTTTTTTTTTAATAAAACGTCAAAAATCATCAAATGACCCCTCCCGCTGTGGGTTAACAGCGGTGAGGGAGTGTCGACTCTTACTGACTAAAACCGTCGTGTTCCGTCGTAGGCCTACTATGTACCAAGGCCGCGGTAACTCTTTCGAACAATCCCGAATTCGCGTGCCTGACTTGGAATCGCGAAATACAAAAAAAAAAGGAGCGAAGCTTTCACTTCGTAAAAAAGGATATGATGGAATATTTGAACGAAACGACAAGATACTTCGACGGCATATTCCGCATTTGCCCAAACAATTTCTGAAAAGTTTTCACTGTCCATACTAATCAGTAGCAATCAGGCATTTATAAAGTGGTTTCATTCGTGCTCCATGTATTTTTCCTGATGAAATAAAGGCCACATATGAAACTTTTATTCAAATGAGAAAAACAAGTTATAGAATGTAAACCTACTTACACAAATTTTCATGCATTTCGGTGGAAGTACAATTTTAACAATTAAAGATTTATTTCCAAAGTTATTAATTAGTTGGATGTTATTTTCACTTTAAGTTTAAAGCGAAAGGATAAATAGATAGGCTATACAGGGCGTAGCTCCCGCGGAAAGCGGACTAAGTCGCTAGCTAGTAATATATATGTATGATAAAAAGATTAAAAAGTCATTTATTCAAAGTAAGCTGAAAATCAGCACTTTTTGAAAGTCAAATTTACAAAGACAGCACCCAAACGCCCGCCCTTCATCACTTCCTAGGTGTTTTTGCTGAGAAGAGTGGTGGAACAAACTCCCAGCAACACAACTCTGTCTGTAGAGTTTTGTCTTTATGGAAGTTTGTAACTCTTTAACGCAATACATACTGAATAGATTTTGATGAAACTCAAAATTAAAAAGAAAGAAACTTAAAATCTTAATTTTTCTAGACAATGGCCGACTGTTATTTTTTTACTTTCTAGTTCCTGAACAATGTTTTTTATTCTTCGGTTGAACTCTACCGTTTCTGGTTTTCTTTTGGTGATGCGTAACTCACCCATGACATTAACTTGGCCGTAGTAGTAGTTGGCATCTTTTGTATTCCCCAGAAATTGGGCAATGTTAGGATGTTGGGGAATAATTTTTTTTATTCGTGCATTCCACGACTCCACCATATTGTTCGTTCTATCAAATTGTTGGTATAAATTCCACGTTGAGGAAAGAACATCATGCTCAAGCCACGTTTTAACAAAATAGTCATTAAATGCTGTGACTTGAGCACTTTTTGGACTTTCCTCCATTATATATAGCCACCCTTCATCTAAGAAGTTTGGCGGCAAGTGTGCTAATTGCGTGCACAGTTTAACATGTATCATAGACAGTTTTGATTTATTCAGCCCGAGTTGTTTTGCCTTTCGCCATAAACTACGATTAAAATGAAAATAGCATCCAACAATTTTAACATCTGGAAATAAATTTCTTATTGCTAAAATGGCACTTACCTCGAAATCCATCGAAATGTGTGTAGGCTTCCATTCTTTCACTTGGCTTTTATCATCTGAAATAAAATTTCATATGTAGCCCTTGTTTTATCGGGAAGCAATGCATATAGTACGGGAACCACATTTACATACTCTTCATTGCTGCCAATGTCTGCATGAAGAGTGTACACTTGGCAGAAACACTTTGGACAAATTTTGAACGTGCCGTCCATAAAATATTTTGAGCTTTCTTTCAAATATTTAATCATTTCTTTTTTTGCGAAAACGAGGATTCGCTTCTTTTTATCTTTGTATTCAGCAAATAACAAATTTTGATTTGTAGGCACTTCCAGATCGCAGGCTTTGTGAAATTGGAGTTTGGTGACGCCTTGCGACTTATTTCTAACCCTGTACAATTTATTTTAATGTTCCGAAAATTGGGCAGTGGTTTAAGCAAATTGAGTCCTTTATCTTGCAGGGTCTGTAAGGACTCTTCAAAAATTTGTGTGACCGGCACATTGATGTTTTTCTGCACTCTCCGAACAGATGTTCATTTCCTCTATTGTTAGCTCCGCTTCATCTTTGGGGGCGTGGTTATGAACGGTTTCATGGAGGATCACATAAGGATTCACCTAAAATAAATCTTTTTTTATTTACATATCTATCTTCTATCTAAATAAAAATGAATTGTTGTTCGTTAGTCTGATTAAAACTCGAGAACGGCTGGGCCGATTGAGCTGATTTTGGTTTTAAAATTTTGTCGTAGTCCAGGGTAGGTCTAAACGGTGAGTAAATAAAAAAAAAAATTGTGTCGTGTGTTTGTGACTTACTAAATATGCCTCCAATAATTAGGCGGTACGAAGTTCGCCGGGTCAACTAGTTTACAATAAGGATAAAGACAAAAAAATATCCTAGTCAAAACAAAAATTAAATAAACTAAATAGCATCAAAAAATTCATCCTCATCGCTGTCAACTGGGAGCGTACCCAAGAGGCTGGCAGCATTACTTCGTTGGACGGCGTCAACCAGCCGCCTAGATAGATCTTTGGGGTCGCAGCTGCAGCGGCGGCAGCAGCAGCACAGTACGCAGAACTAGCAAGATGGGACGGCACAAGAGTATCGACGCAGGTTGCGTCCCATACTAAAGGCCTACTATACAAGGAAAACGGCATGCCGTCGGGTCTCTTACCGTCGTCGCCAAGCCGCTTGGTGCAGCTGGCACCCCGACAGCAACAAGAGCGCGATGTATACTGTCGTTGATGTTTGCGTGCCACGCAATAGCCCGCACTATGGCTGCACGACAGGCCGTGGTTCAGCAGCCTCACTACAGTGGCAGCGATGACGGGAGAAGCAAGGTGCTCCTATTTATTTATTTAGTTTATTTAGTGCTCGGATTTACCTTCAATTTTATAGTTGCGTTGCACTTGGCTTTGTTCTTATTCGTGCACCTCCATAGCTCCGAGCCGTCTTTATTGACTCTTTTCATTATGTAGGTGTAGCCGGCCCGACATAACATGCGCCCACCTCTTTTGTTGTTTGAAAAGTCGGTTCAAAAGCAAGCAGATGTCGTAGCCTGAGACATAGTTTTGTTATAATAATACAACGTGTTTAGAGATGCGAGAAAGGCGGAAAGAATTATTTTTACGTGACCTAAATTATGACAGTTCATTCCAAATTTAAATAAAAGAAAAAGAAAAGCATTATTACAGCCAGCACAATAACTAAACCTTTTTTTTGGTTTAAAAGAATATTATTTATTTTAAATAAATAAAATAACTAAATAAATTTAAATTATTTTACGCATTCAAACCTTTCATATTTAGCATCCCGTTAGAAATATGCTTTTTAAAATCCAATCTTAATTACCGGGAATTCTGATCGAACTCGCCATGTTTGTTTACATTAGTTGTTTTTTTTAATTTGAAGGCGCATAGACAAGATGGCGACGGTGATAGAAGTTTTGCATCGAATGATCTGATTCGTTAAAATAAAGAATCTATTTAATAATTTTATAATTAAATTCAATTCAAGATAAATATTATTACGAATGACGCAACACCAAAATAAATAATACATTTAAAAATTTAATGCTAAAAACTTTCATAAAACTTATTTTTATTTCTTAACAACAAAACAAATTGAACCTATAATTTAAAATTAATAAATAAAATTGAAATAAGTTGCTATTAAAAAAATATATATAAAATTGGTATTCGATTATTTATAATAAATATCCGATTTAGGTATCGAATGCACACCGCTGATTGAAAAAAAAAATACTCTATTCCAAACTCTACTTCTTGTGTCTGTGACTTTGATCTTGTAAATTGTTCATTTTTATTGTGTATTTTACGTGCTGATTTTTTATTTATTGAACATAAATAAGAGCACGAAATGCGTTGCAACAGATTGAAAATGTTATAAATAAGACGTTTGTGTTGTGTTTGAGAAAGTGATGCGATTATTTATTGGTAAGTTTTCACCAAATTTGAAATGCCTAACTTTTCGATAGACTTTGAAACACCGTAATTATTATCTTTTTCTGAATTAACTGACCCCATTTGACCTTCGCACATTGTTGTCAAATAAGTGAGCTCTAAAGTTATAGTTAAAATACTTCTGGTCAGGCATTACGGACTTAGAATTCATGTGTTGAAAGTTAGTACAAATTTTGACTTCCATGTCGCGATTCAAAATATCCCGCCGAATCAACGGTAAAGTAATATGTCAAAACCTTGTCGAGCAGAGGGTTAAAGATTCTACGTCGGTAAAATTATGGTCTCCGAGTAATGGTTAGCACAGTAAGTTTCCAGTTGACTGATTGTAATGTTGATTATTGCATTCAACAAGTCGTTTTATATTACCGACTTATTAACTGAGTTTTTAATGAAAATTATGAAAAACATCTAAGTCTTTTGCCTCCTGACAATTTCAAGCTGTGAAAATTTCACAACTACCAGATTTCATGAAATTAAGTAATGGGTGCTTATGCTAACTTCGAAAATATTCTGAATATTATTCTATTATATTATATTTAGCTATTCCACGCGGTTTCACAGACGCCCCGAGGAATTTACTTCAGGTATTTTATGCTGCCCTAGTACATTGTGAGATAACACTGGGTACTAGAAAAGTTCAAAAGTTCAGATGCAATAATGCATTTTTTCGGTTTTGAAGTACACCACTTGGATAAAACTTCAGTAGGTGATGATACTACACTGAAAAATTTATAATAAAAACTGCTTATCTCCTTTGCTGCAATCACCCTTTCAAAAAAAGAACTGTTCAATATGGGCGAACCGACCCATTCCAAATGGGTAGTTCGTCGATTGGCACCGCGGGGCGAATCGACCTATTCAAAAATTTTACTTCGTCGATTGGCACCGCGGTGCCAATCGCTTGTGGGGCCAAACGACGAACGACCCCTACCGACTACCACTTCTTATTACATTCTTACTTTTAGACAATGTTACGTTTTTATTTTCTAAGACCCTTTGACCAACTCGTACCGATTATGCGTTATGTTATACCAAGAGTATACATTGTAATAGCACCAACTTTGTACTTCGAAAGTATCGACAAATTAATTAAATTAAATATTCTTTATTTCAGGTAACTACCCATAACATACACTAGATACAGACTAACACACTAAATAAACCAACTACTTAACTAACTAAATAAAAACACAAATATCATGACTGAAACTTTAAAATACAAATGTACATTTAAGATCTGATATTGTGTAAAACATATCATTACCACGCAGTGACCGTCGCGTGGTCACGCACACTAACGTGCAAGTAAAACACGGTTACTTTTTTAAACCGGTTACTTTAGTGTTAATTTATCTCCGTTTATAATAGATGGCAGGTTCGCGCCGGTGACGTCATCGTTCCCGGTATTTCAATAGCTCTTAACGTTGAGATAAGCCGGTTTGTTCAGACGGGCTAACAAGAAAAAGGCTCGCATAATCAGATATCAGTTCCGAATGTACTAGGAATTTCAACGGGTAAATTAAGTAAAAAAACGTGGAGTTTTAACGCACCCGAGATAATTAAAGAGCTGAAACCGGGAGCTCTCTACACGCCAACAGTAAATAAAAGGAATGAGTAATAAAGAGCCGTTCGCAATTTTCATAGAGACGGCTGATTTGCATGCCAATGGCCGCCGCGCCTAAAACAACCGCCGACGAATATTAATGCCAAAAAATACTTCAAACAGGCTCCCGGGCCCCGGCGGGCCCTGGCCCCTGCGGGTCCGTGCTCCACGTGGTGCCCTTTGAGCTCACATTCAATAACGCCTTGCTGAGTGATCGGGCTCGGTTTCTCGACGTTTGAGCGTGATGAATGCCGCCACAGCCGAAAGTCTTTTGTTAGCTTTGATGAATGTTCCTAAAAATAGCTGTAGCAAGTGAACGACTGAGCGACTGAGTGAATGAACGAGTGAACGCGCCAACAGTTTGCAAGGAAAGCTCTGCCGCCGCTGATCTTATTGATCTTGTTAATGTCCAAAAACTCAGTAGCAGTTATCGTGTCGGACCGACAGATGCTCAAGTATATGCTCTACTTAGATAATAGCTAACCTTGCCTTTTCAGCATAGTTTCATCGAAGCTGGTGAATGTATAAGATAGTAAGAGGAGTACTGGTACGCTATAGGCACTGTGTTGTGTTGCAGGTGTCGTGGATCCGGCATCGCGACCTGCACATCCTGACGGTGGGCGGCTACACGTACACGTCGGACCAGCGCTTCCAGGCGACGCACTCGGCGCAGACGGACGACTGGACGCTGCACATCAAGGGCGCAGCAGCGCGACGCCGGCGTCTACGAGTGCCAGGTGTCCACGCAGCCCGTGCGCTCCTTCTTCGTCACGCTGCACGTCGTCGGTCAGTACCGCACTATCACACATTTACATAACACTATGTTCGTCGCGCGTCTCCGGCTCCGTCGTGAATGCTTTATCGTCGTCTTGTGTAACGTCGGATCTGTCGGATTAGTCGCGCGGACGCTGTTTGCGTAGCGGCGCGGGGCGAGGGGCGCGGGGGAGGGGGGGAGGCGCGAACAATTTCAACAAACGCTGGCAACTCGAAAATGCGATGCGAAATCGGCACCGAGCCATTGTCACGGAACATTTTAACATATTTATTGGAGCGAATGGGCGTGCTTTGAATTAATCGGGTAGCTCGCGCGCCCAAAACACCAATTTGTTGTAAATCCGGAGATAAAAGCGGGATGCTGTATGGCCGTCCGCGACTGCGCTACAAACTAAGCTAAACATTCATTACTCACTAAATACAAACGTTCATGTATTCGCTCTCTGGAATCCAATACTTGTTATTTTTGTCCTCTTTGTCATTGAAACGAGGACAGATTCAGCGAATATTCTCTGAAGTCCGATTAGATTTCTATGAAAGCCTCCAACACAACTGTATTATTAAAATGTCAATTGTTAGCGATATGCTGTCGTGTAGTCGTCCTCACCACACACACTCCGCGTCAAACAAGTCCTGGCCTGCAGTGTACACGCTGTCGCTCTCGTACACTCATACCAGTTCAGAATTCAGAAATTCAGTCGATATTTTTAGTAAAATTGATAGAGCTCTAAACCCAAGTTACAGTTCAAAAGTTGTGAACATGCATTTATTCAAATAAACGCGTCACAGCAGCGTGACGGCGGCGGCTCGCGAGCCTGGCCGCGCGCCAACTGTACCCACCGCCAGTGAGAATACTGCCGCTATGTACCTCTGCCTCCGATATTGCTCAAATGTTAATTAAGGCGTCCTTCTGACATAACAAAGGTATTTATCTTGTAGTTGGATGTAAACTTCCGAATCTCGTAATGTTTAATGAAACGGAGAAGTAGCGCCAAGTCAATCAGCGCTGGAATAACAACACGGGGTGGCTGGGTAATTGCCGGCGCCGCTCGCTACAGATCAATCACAGTTATCATCTACGCGCAGACGCCGCCTTTGATCCCTACAGCAATACAGATAACTAACGACAAGCGAGCACCCGGACAGACTTAGCAGCCGACTTAACACCTGAAGCTCAGTTCTACCAAACCGAAGTATTCGTTTATGAAGATATGTGTCGCGTGTGACGAAGCAAATGATTAACGTGTTATTATTGTGTTCCGCCAGATTGTGACGAGATATACCAGCGGATGTTTTCCGACGCAGGTGTGCCCCGAGTGTCGCGTGTTGCGTGTCGCGTGTCGCGTGCACTAACCAGAATGTGTGTGTGTCTTCGTTAGCGCGGGAAAACAACGGATGCTATAAAACGTCCGCGTGATTTATACCGCGGCGCGCTCCACTCACGACCAGACACTAAATAAGATTCATCTGTCGCCAGGCCGCGGCTCAGCGCCATCAACGAGCAGTGCTGCCGGCACTACTCACACTACTGCTGTGCTTCAATACTCACTCGAATTAATTGGAACCTCTCGATATTGTAAAGGCAGTAAATATGTTATTTTTATGGCGACAAGAGCTAAATAGAAATGTTTTTCCGAAGCTAAGTGTTACAGTGACGAGGGTCACTTTTGTACGTTTTATTAATCGCTTCTTTCTATTTCACACACGTCCAAGTGAACGAATTTCTTATCGAAGTGTCTGGCTGTGTGGCAGCATTTCCAGTAGTACGTAGTACGTGTACCTACAGGCTGCTGCGGTTACTAACTGACTCGTCATGGAAGTGCTCGTTGATTTAACTAATAGCTGCTGTTGTGTTCTGCTAACTAACAACTTTACTCGCGCTGATGCTGGTATTTATGGTAGTTCATTTTATTGAGTGCGTTTCATTAACATCTACCTCTTCTTGTTTATGAAAGTGTGTCGTTTTACTAACGTTACCAAGCAACTAAATAAAAACTCTTAAATGTGTATAATACCTACTGTTGAATTCCATGCATTAAATATGAAGAGGCGCTGGCAGTGCAGTGTGCAGTAGTGCAGGGAGCAGCAAGATATAATAGCACAGCAATAATAAGTTATGTATATCTCATCGGCCGCACTGCCAGCATGCACTATGTCCACATTTTAAACATCATTATGTCGCAGCATCGATTATGTCTAAGCACATAACACTATGTACAAGGTGGAATAACTGACATCTATTTGGTATTACAGCTCCTCTTAGCATTCCAGTCCCGATCCGTGATTTATGAAGTCCCACCGACTCATTTCCTTCGACAGTGCTCGATTATGCGTCATCGGTGACGCGGGCACGTGTGTCCATTTGTTACTGAGCTCCGCGTATTGTACTAGAGAAGACTGACTTACGTAATCTGGAATTTAGAACATTCAGTGTGGTGTGGCGCCGCGTCCTGCTGCGATAAGGTCGCAGTTACAAGTTCGAGCAGCGCCAATAACAAGACGCCGCTTCACACTTGCACAAATACATAAATCTACTCCGACTGAGTGAATCGCGGGGGAAATTCATATTTTCTTCGAGTTTACTGTTGGCTCGGCCATACCCGTGAAATTAATCAATTCAAATGGTTACAAACTTCAAACGTTGGCGCGCCGAGGCGTACTTACGTTTTTATTCGTGTAAGTTTACAGCGGCGCTCGCACCCGCTTCGCGCGGGGCGAGGGGCGGAGGGATGTAATTACGTGCGATGTCACGATTTCAGGGAAATATTCAATGAAACGGATCTAAATACTTGATATGCTGGCGGCTCAGTAGTGATTCTACTAGCTCAGTTACCGTCGCGAGAACGACAAGCGAAAGCTGCTAATATTCATTCAGAATCTGTATATTTGAAATAGATAAGTTATTTGGCATGCGCCGTTGCATGCTCTAAGTAGATATAACGCTACATCTGGTTAGTCATATCATGTAGAATGGTACATAGTGTATGTGTGAGGCGCATATCCTGCAAGGCACCTGAGCTGAATATTTAACGTTGGTAATTATGTTAATAGCACCTCTGGTACATTTTTGCTGCGAGTGCTCAGGGGGTCACAGATCGGGCGGACCCTTACGACCCGCATTAAATCTGTAATCTTATTAGAGGTCATGTTAGGGGCTCATAGGCGCCCCCTCCGCGACACCGGACAGGGGATTACAATGAATACAGAATTTCTTAGGGCCTCCTCAAAGATAATCATTTGTGGTTAAGAAGCAATATGTTAATCACTTATTCACCATTTGAGACAGAAACCGAAAAAAACTCAGGAAGAAAAGCGAGTTTTCTAGGCCTGTGTCATGATACTCGTATAGAGCCGAAAATACAAACAGTTTTAAACACACAATACCTACACAACATGAACTGGGCGACATTTTGGCCGGCAGCACAGTGCTGCGGCTACGATACTCCGGGATTATGTGTAGTTTCGGACGCCCGGGTAGTGCGGTGTCCCGGGACACTGATAGCACACAACTTTGTGACTGTTTCCTCAAAGCTCTTCAATCTTGACTGAACTGAAATAACTGCACAATTTAAACTCACTTAAGGGAGAAGCTAGTTCAAGCTAGTTTTAAATAGCTACCCATTGTAAAATAATTGCAATCAAACCTAAGATTTAATTTAAGCGTAGGTACTGAACTATCTCTCAACACAGCAACGAATTGATCTTGCCTAGTGGGCACTGCGAGCATACACGCCCTAACAACAATTTTACTTTTACCGTCACACTTCTTTCACGTTCACGGTACTCCTCGATGTGTAGTGTGCACCAATTGTCTGCATCCTTTGAGTACATATGACGGTGTTTCCCATGGGATTATCCTATATAATCCCTTGTGTTCCACACCAATGTATTCCCCCTTTGTACTCCTTGTTGTACTAGTACTAGGTACCTACTTTGAGTCATATACGATGAATATGCCCATAAAGTTTTGTAACGACTGGACAGAAGGGAATTATTTCAAAAAACATTAAATAAACAGAGCAAAATGGAGTCGACAAGTGGCGGCAGTAATTGAGCCGCCAGTTAGTCAATTTACTTTTAATTCGGGCTTTTAATATCAATTTATAGGTGAGGAGGGGCGCCGCTCGCGCTCGCTTGGATATTTCGCGCACGTCGCCCGCGTTAAATGATTTAAGAACGTGATTCAAGCACTTACAGTCGGAACTGAAAGTAGTCATCTGAATTGAAAAGTCGTTCCTAGTATCGAAGGAATTACTTTTGAAAAATCATTCAAAATGTCTAGTAAATATGAAATAATGAAAGAAAAAACATTGACCCAATACAAGATGAAACACAATCCTAGTAATTGTTAAATAGAACATACCAGACTCAGTTGCCGCGCGCAGCAGGAACAGTCGGTGGGCGGTCGTCATCACTAGTTACTATCTCTTCACTATTTAAATAGTCAAACAGGTACTCGAGACGCCTAATAATCCAGCTTGTCCTCAAATCAGGAAATGTTCTACTATTCTGGGACTAGATGAAAACGTTAGAGCGAAGTATCCCGTAGCGTGTCCTCTCACAAACATCCGAGCTTGCATGCGGAGAGAATATTTCGGTGTAAAGTGTATTATTATAATTTGAGTGGAATCTGAGCAGGAATATCAATTAGCCACGTCTCGTTATATAATTGAGCAATGTCGTTGATTGGCGACGTGACACACGAATGTCCTGTAATGTACACGGTTCACGTCGCATTGCCTCATCATCATCGCCGGAGCCTTTTCCCGACTATGTTGGGGTCGACTTTAAGTCCAACCGAAAATATAGTCCAGTCAAATAAGTTTCCTATTGAGATAGACAGTGTACTATCGTACACACAATATGCACACTCAGCGGGCACACTCGTAAAGGAGGCAAACACATAACATTCAATTTTACCGTACGCGCTGCCAGCAGTTAAAACACGCTGTACAACGTAATCGACGCGATGTAAATCACCCGCAGACGGAATAAACGTCGCGCGCAACGCCCGAGTGCTCCCTGCGCTCACTCACCTTATTAACCGCTCGCTCGCTCCGACCGCGCGGCCGCGGCTACTAGTCGCGGACACATGCGGCTAATTGTCGCATTAACGATTCCAAATGTTCGCGCTCTACTGATAATTATGTTGAAAACGTTTGATGTTGAATGTAACGCTAATGCACGAACTAATTCTGGACCATTTGAAACCGATGCTAGGCGTAATGTTCTGATGCGCGTGTTTCAACGACCCTCCGCGGCTGCTAATGCTGCTGTTGAATGCATCTGTTATTTATTTGATACCAATAACAAACGCAGATGACCACTCTGAGTCATGCAGACATAAAGAATGTGATTCAGTCACGAGTGAGCACTTACACGAGATGTGGATCTAAGATAGATCATAGTAATCATTGTTGAACAGCGCTCATCGCTTCGCTTGATGCCTCGAGCCGGGGCAGCTCATGCGCTAGATGTAATAAATATGATCGGCGCGCTTCCTCCGCCGCCGCTCTTAAGGAAAAAGTTTTGCTAGTAGCTGACTCCAATATACGCCGGCAAAGTTTTTTGTATGGCTTTTAGATAACTTATGTCCTCGTTATCCGGTTTTTGCGGCGATCTCTCCTATACGTTAATGTCGGTGACGCAGTGAGACGCTTACCAACGTCGCTATGTTGGTCACCATCATACGGATGCATTGAATTGAATTGAAAATTTGGCACAGCCACGAGCTGTACTATTAGTAATATAGAGTGAATTCGTAGGCAACTGCAAAGTAATTGTTGAATAAATAATGAATGCTTAGCCGCGTCCGCGAGCTGTGTGCCGCGCGGAGGAAGCGCTGTGATGTAACTGCTGAACAAACGACTGAGTGCCGCCTGCAGAGGACCAACGCCGCGTACATCTCACCAGCTTTGTACTGGAACATTACAGCTATTGTATCACGGATATCCGGACAATATAATCAGGAGTGCCGCCTCAGTATGTTAACAACAGTAACCTTTGTCCTCACGCCTTATTCGCCGTCAGAAGAGTAATAAATATTTATATTAAACTAGAATAACAATAAAGTATATAAATATTTATATAAAGTGTAACTGCAGTGGCGGGAAGCATAACTCCGGCTTAGTTACATCTGCAGAGAAGTTGTTCGTCTGCGCGACTTACAGCACATGCACCAATACAAATTCACTCGCGGCGTTTGCTTTGCGCAACATTTCACCTGACTAGCTGCAATCATACATATTTAAGAGCAGACTTCTAAGTCTGCTTTATGGATTGTAGAATTGATAACATAAAACATTATATAGATATTGAGTACATACAGCCATGCAGGTGTTACTTGTGAGATGACGGCAGACAGAAGAGTATGGAAGAAGAAAACATGCCGACCCAAAATAAATTAGGATAAGGGTAGGAGAATGATGATATTTCTAATGCAGATTATGACACAAAAGTGAGATTCCAATACCTCGCGGCTCAATAAAAGTAGTAATGAAGCAACATATCGGCTCCTACAGTCGCGGCCGGCGCATCAAGTATTAACGCTGACACGAGCGCAGTGCTGCTCGCGTCACTCACTGCCTCGAAGACATCGCACACACATGAGCAGTAACGTTTAGTCCCACTCCGCATCACTCCGCACTACGCCACATAATTGCGCACCAATTAATTTCTCTCTAAGTTTGATGTGGTCGCGAATTCAGTGGCGTAGTGAACGCTACGAATACATTTGAATCTGACAAAACTGAGTGTTGAGTACCGCTGCCCACTCCAACACAATGGCCAATTGTATGTGACAATGCTCCACAGATTAAAAGTCACGTCTAGTAATTGTCATCCTAACTACACTTAGCGGCACGGAATCTGGCCCAAGCACATTTGAGCCTTATAACCATTACTTAAATGAAAAATCTGAATTTTTATTTTAAAATTGTTTAATTTACTCATTTTCCGAAAGAAAATGACTAACAAACAACAGAATTGTGAGGATTTTCATTAAGTTTTATTGAGTTAGAAAACAGAGTCCTTTAACGCAATAATCACCATAAACTTTTTAAATTCAACATTTTTAACAAAACAGAAAGTTATCGAATTTTATTAATGGGTATTTCTTCCTCTTGATCTGATGACTGCCTGCATACGATCTGGCATGCTCTGGATGATGTTTTTATCTCCACCTGAGAGATCTCCTCTCAGGCAGCTACCGGCGCGGTTTTCAGTTCACTAAGAGTCCGCGGTGGGTTACGACTTGCTTGGACCTGTCTTTTAAGCATGTTCCAGACATGTTCTACAGGATTCATGGCTGGGTTTCTTGCAGGCCAGTCCAATTTTTGAATACCGACCTCGAACAATTAATCGGTTACGCAAAGAGCTGCGTGAGGTCGAGCATTGTCCTGTATTATACGAAATTCTTCACTTCCTATGAATCCCTGACAGGGTAAAACATGATTTTGAAGGATCTCTTCAATATACCGCAATGTTGTCAGACGACTTTCGACAACCAATAATTCAGTACGGGCTTCTGAACTTATGCCTCGCCAAACCAAGAAGGACCCACCATGAAAACCGACTGTTTGCTTGGTAGTGGTGGGAAGAAACCATTCTCCACGCTTTCTCCATTTACATTCACGGCCGTCTGGAGCTCTTAAGACGACTCTGCATTCATCGGTCCATAAAATTTTACTCCATTGGTCATGCGTCTAATTTGCATGTTCTCTTGCAAACCTAAGTCTGGCTATGCGATAGTGCGGGAGAAGTTCCGGGCCTCGAGTTGGTCTTCAAGTACACAGATCCCGTTTCTCCGTCCTTCTTCTTATTGTGCGCTTACGGACGTTGACTTCTCTTGCTGTTTGCAAAGGCTGGCGTATCTCTAACGCAGTGAGAAACCGATTTTTCATTATTGCACGTACGATAAATCGGTCGTCGTGCGCCGACGAACACCTTACACCCCCACTTTCTGGTCTTCTTGTGTAAAGGCCAGTCTGGTCATACATTTTCTATGCATATCTTTAACTTGTACGCGGTGCACTTAAAGTTTCAACCATCTTAGGCTGCTTCCGCCCTTGACGTCTTAGCAACACTACTTGAGCAATTTGAGCTGCAGTAAGGGTAATTTTCAGATCAAATTAGAAAAAACAAAACAAAAACGATCATAATCATATTTTTTTTTGGAACGTGCTTAGTACTTCGGCAATTTCTATCTGAATTTAAACTTAACTTTCTGCTTGGTGTTCCAACAACGGAATCTGTTTCTAGTGTTACAAAAGTTAAACAGACACACATTTTTCTGTATTTTTATTAACAATTACGAAAGGACTGACAATATTTCATATGAAATTAGAATTTACAACAGCTATCTGGGCTGATATCTACTTGTATTTGTTTGGGCCAAATTCCGTGCCGCTGAGTGTATTATTTCTCTGTTGGGAAATTAAGTAAAAAATATTAAATAAAATCCTAGAGTAGGTACAAAGTTTTAATTAAACCTGGACTGTAGTTATTTTTATAACGGAAATTCTGGCAACATTAATAACTTTCGGGAACATTTTGCTATAATAAATCTTTTGAAGCGTTACATAGGTATATTCACTTGTGAACTAAAAATTAAAAATGTATGCAACAATGTGTTCCAGCACTGTGTTCAGTTCAAATGATTACAGTGTGCGTGTGTGTGTGTGTATGACGACATATCAAAATCAAAAAATCAAAACTCATTTATTCAAACTTGGCTGCAAAACAGCACTTTTCGAACGTCAGAAAAAAATTACATAAGACAGCCCCCTAAACGCCCACCCTTCACCACTTCCTATGTGTTTTTGCTGGGAAGAAGAAGTCAAAATCAAAATCAAAATCAAATCAAATTGTTTTTATTTCAAATAGGCCTTTGCAGGCTCTTATGAAACGTCAAATTAGTTGCACGGTTCCAAAAAGTTGGTCTCATGGAGAAGAGCCGGCAAGAAACTCCATAGACACTCTTTTAAAAAGTAATATTTTCACAAACATTCTATTACATAACAATAGTAAGCTGATAAAATTATACAATGCAACTGAAAGGTAAACAGTAAATCAATACAATTCAAAGAGAAAAGAAAAAGACGTTTAATTGCCAGGGAAGCCACACATGGAGAGATGAGTTATCGCCATATAATATCTTTATCGTCAACGAAGTCTTGAATTTTATAATAAGCTTTTTTAATGAGGGTGGATTTTACAGTGTTCTTAAATTTTATATCCGTGAGATCGGTTACACACTTAGGCAGCTTGTTGTAAAAACGGACACAGTTCCCTAAAAACGATTTATTCGATTTCGTTAATCTGAATCTCGGAACTACTAGTTTGTGTTTGTTTCTTGTATTAATCGAATGTATATCACTTTTAGCAATAAATTGATTTAAGTTTTTGCGTACGAACATTATATTTTCTAGAATATAAAGAGAAGGAAGTGTAAGTATTTCAATTTCTTTAAATAATTCTCTCAGTGACTCGCGAGGGCCGAGGCCATAAATTGCACGAACTGCCCTTTTCTGGAGTACAAATATTGAATTTACGTCCGCCGCTGCCCCCCACAATAAAATACCGTAGGACATTATACTATGGAAGTAAGCAAAATACACGAGCCTAGCAGTAGCAACGTCAGTAATCTGTCTTATTTTTCTGACTGCATAAGCTGCGGAACTCAGCCTTTTTGACATTGCTGAGATGTGGGCACCCCATTGCAATTTAGAGTCTATGGTGATGCCCAAGAAGACGGTTTGACTAATAACATCTAACTTATTATCGTCCAGAACGATATTGAGCCCTACTGGTGTTACATTGGGTAAAGAGAATTTAATACATTTGGTTTTAGAAGAATTAAGAAGCAAGTTATTCGCGGCAAACCACTTGCTCAGAATAACCAAGCTATCGTTTACGTTTATGGGACTAGATTCCTTTCTGTTAATTTTGAAGACAAGGGAAGTGTCATCAGCAAATAAAATAATATCAGAGATCTCAGACATCATATACGGGAGATCATTTATATAAGCTAAGAATAAAAAAGGACCTAAAATTGACCTAAAAAGGACCTAAAGTGGCGCAACAAACTCCCCAGCAACACATGTCTGTCTGTAGGTTAAAAGAACCTTTCACCAAAGTACAGTGAGTATATTGCAGTATGCAATACGCAATATTGTCATAATATCAGATGCTTCCAGAACTTATTCGTTATCGATCGGATAAGAAGTGCCGCCCCTAGCATTTCGCTGTTCAACCTAGGAGGCTGTTGACTGCTCAACCGGACAAATCCCTGTGGATGCCTAGAATTTAAGGCCTCCAGCCATTGGCAAAATATGAAATCGTTAAAATGGTGTGATCTTAAATAACGTCAGCGGGCGTGTGAGGGGAGCGCGGGCGGGGGAGGCGCCTCAGCCTGACGAATGTGCGCGATAACTCAGTCTCAGGCGACGCGGGCGCTTCGGGTCAGCCGGCGGACTTGCTCAGTGTGACCAGCACGTGCCATCACACGCCACTTCATGTGAGACTGTGTTCAAACACACGTCACTTTGCACAATTACATTATGGTTAGGTCTGGCCTTGCAAATTCAGTTTTTAAAATCTAAACTTACCTCAGTCATCCCTCTTTGTGCAGAACTTGTGATCTAAGGTGTGGTTCCCACACTAGGTAATGTAACAGCGGCGAGCGAGCGGAGCGCAAAAACTCCATTAGTCACCGTCAGCCGCAGGAACATGCATAAGTCGGGGAGATTTGTGACGCCACTCATTTGCGAGCGACCTGTCCCGACCACCGCGCCACTAGCTAATCCACGCGTCTTTAATATCGCTAAACGTACGACATCCCACTATCATTGGAAGACAAAAGTTCAAACATTTGTTTGTAACTTATCAATATCATATTGCTTGTATGTAATGAAGTAGTGCTGTGAAATCAGTCGAGGTAAAGTGAACTCAGCAAACTATGTTAGCTTGGATCGCGAGTCTGTCGTGATCACCTCGCGGCCGCACACCGACCAGATGACACATCATTCATCAAATCTCGCTAGAGAAAAAAATTAAATGAGTTCTAAACTCTAAAGATAAAAATAAAGATAAAGATAAAGATATTTATTATTGCAAATAAATTCTAAACAAGGAAACTGAAAATTGTGAGCTGAAGTGATAACACAATCTTCTTTCTTGTAGAAACTATCAAACATGATCCTACAGGCGACTACATCGCAGCCTGATCTCCTAATAAATAATCCAGCTAATCTCTTACAAATACTGTGACGACGAGGTGACGACGCGACGAGGTCGCGACGTGAGCGCGCCACGGAATGTTATGAACAACATTCGCTCGCACCTACGTTAACGTATGTATAAGGTGCGCGGCTAAACATGGTCTCAAATATAATGTCTTAAAAAGTGAGCTCATGAAGGCCTGTACAAAGTCACCGGAGCAGGTCCCTCCCGTTACTCTAAACGGAATACCTACCGATGAAGGTGGTCTCCAGCTTTAAATATCTTGGTCACATGGTCACGGAACACCTATGTGATGATGAGGACGTGGATAGAGGGCGTAGGGCGCTGTTGATCTGAGGCTATATGATAGCTGACAGGTTCAAGCATTGTGCGGCGAGTGTTAAAATAGGACTCTTTAGAGCGCACTGTACGTCGTTTTACACTTGCAGCCTGTGGGCTCGTTATACGCAGCGTTCGTTGAGTGCACTACGAGTTGAGTACAATAACGCGTTCAGGGCGTTGTTGGGGCTGCCGCGCTGGTGCAGTGCGCCAGGCATGTTCGCGGACGCGCACGTGGACGGCTGTCACGCCGTGCTCCGCAAGCGGTACGCCGCGGCGCTCTGCAGGCTGCACCAACACCATCCTGACCGTTATAGCGGACAGGCTGGACTCGTGTTACGTCCAGCACTGGGTCAGAGCCCATGCCATGAAATAGATAGTTGGTTTTAAAGAATGTTTTATTGTTTGCATTCTTTATCAGTTGTTACTAACACTAGCTTTACGTTTTTTCATGCTGTAATACTAACATACTCGTCTGCAATAAAATGTTTTTATTTTATTTTTTTACGGGCAATTATCTCCTCTTCAAAATCTCAAATGGCTTGGTATTTAACATTGTTTAGTCTTGTCTTTGTACCTGTGTACTGAATATTATCATTACTTAAGTTTAACCACGATGAAGTGCTTACCTACTAACACCCAAACACTTAGGTTGCACACGAAATTATAACGCAGATTCGATGAATGATCATAGCCCAGATTGACTGTACGTGGTACAGACCGCAATGAATTTTTGCTACTGTCTTAAAAACTAATTCACCCACGTAAACCCTCAGCGTGCTCCAAAATAAACTTGTTATCAACTATGCTTATAGATTTCTTGCATAAACGCCACAATGGTTGCTGGTTACATACATAAACCTAACGTCTAAGCGACGTACAAGAAGAGCAAAACAAAGTATTCTATATACACAACATTTTACTATGTTATTATGTAAATAATTCACGTATAGCATATAGTTAGGTGACGTTATCAAATCCCGCGGATAAACGCGGGATCAGCGCCGTGCTCGACGTAATGTGAGGGCGGGATTACGCGCCCGCGCCGCGCCCTGTCCGAGCGCTCACCCGCCCGCTGTCCGGCCCCGGGACTGAACACCCAGGTTGTTGCCAACGCTCTCATTGATAACAACGTAATCTTGCACAGAGATAACCTCAATCAATGTTAAATCAACACGTGGAAGACAAAGTGTTATCTAATCGATTATTATCGTTGTTCGGTATTGTTGCGCTATTATCCGGTTATTAATATCCAGTGCTTACGCAATAGCCTAATATTTTTGCACTGAACAAACATCTAAGTCGCATTATCAGTTACAAACAAACGCCCTGGACAATCTTGTAGTGAAGATAAATAGCTAATCCAGATAAATAGCTAAAAGTATCCAGCGACTGGTTGCGCTTTGCGATCATTGTACCGTGGAACAGTGCCTGCAGACTGTTGACTATAATATTGGTTGTTCCTGGCAGAGCGCGGGTGATGACGCTGGTGGTGTGACGTCGTCGCTCGCCAGATTTCAATTACTCGTCTACTTGATCCCATTCATTTTTGACTAAGCCTCTGGGCTAGTTGGCCGCAGGTTCAGGACGGCGGGAATGTCGTTCCGCCCATAAAGGGACGGCTGGGGAATGTAGGCCGAATTCCGGATGGGAATAAATACGTAATTTGAGTCCCTTATTGGTGTGTCGCAGTATCTGTGTGCCGACTAGTGGCCGGAATAAAACTCTAATAGCGGCCCATTACCCGCCGGCGCTGCCCTCGACACACGAGGTATTAACAAGCCTCCCGCGAATTTATTTCTGTCCTACAGCAGAATGATAGCAGCGCGCCACGTGTCGGACACACCTCGCCGCCACTCAGCTCACACGCATATTGTCAAGTCACCTCCAAGTATAAGTTTACGCTGAAACAACATTGACTGAATTTAATCTATATATGTATAGTAAATGTTGAAACAAAATGGTATAAGCATAATACTTATACGAAATTCTCTTTGATTTCAACTTCTGATTTCATGGATTTCAACCAGCTCCAACAGGTTAATGCTGAAATTGTTAAGTTATATATAGCAATGGTTTGAAATAATTATCAATTAAAATGAATAAATATATTTAAGTCGGTATTCATCTAAGTTTATATTTTGAGTATAATATATAACAATAGTTACTCGTATGTAGGTAGCTATTACCTACTCGCATAGAGTTATACCTATATATTACTGATTGCTTTATTATATGGCATGAAATGAATCTAATAACCTACTGAACCGTGTTCAATTGAGTATATTAATGAGTGCGAGCGCCGCACTAGCGCCAGTGCTGGCGCGAGTACTGGCGCGCGCGACTGGCGCGAGTGACTGGCGCGAGTGGGGAACAGGCTCGAGTCGGGAGTTTCACTTTGACAAGCGACCCGTGAAATAGGTTTACTGATAATGTTATATTATTTCCTCTCAGCGCGACATAACTACGCAGTCGAGTTGTGTGTTGTACGAAACTTTCTGAAACTTTTTAAACCTAATTTTAATAAATTCATGTGCGGCGTTACTGTTTTATTACTGTTCGAACGCACGAACTCGTGGTCTCTAGGTATGATACATGAGCGTGAGACAGATCCGCACACGCAATCAACCTGGTGTTGTCTAATGCCTTCTCGGGTATTGATGCGAGCAATTCATCATCCTCAGTTCACAACAAAATATCAAATAATCAAAATATCAAACAAGCAAAATATCTGCTAATGAGAAGCTCATCGCGAAGCAACGCTGTGCCACTGTCGGCCGCAGCCGCTACCCTCCCCCGCTGCGACTCAAACGACATTCATGTCAGCGCATCAAACGAATTTAGTTCTTATTCCCGGTGGCGAGCACGTCGCTTATCTGTCGCGAGATTCAATCTTAGTTCAGAAAAGCGTGGCCTAGTGCCCGCACCGGTATTGCTCGTCACAGCCTTTGTGGACATAAAGTACATCTACCCCTGTGCGAATTTTGAATTTACATAGCAAAACTCAGTCTTAACTGAACATAGCGCATATTTCATTGCGCGAAGTGTAAGTAGGTACAGAAGGCGCGAAATAACTTGCGCTCTCCTACAACAAACACTATTCAGGCAGTGTATTTCGTATGTAAGCAATCACACATAAGTTAGCACATCGCGCTGGACACAAAGCCGCCGTCAAACCAAACCAAATGCATGCCAAAAGTATTGTGTAGCGCACTGCCGCCGCTGTCCGAGCGCGACAGCACGCGCGAGCGCGCACCGTGGCGCCTGTGTCGCTCTGTGTCGCTCTGTGTCGCTGTGTCGAGCCGCTTCACGTGACACAGTTGTCCGCCATGCGTAGTTGGAATACATTGCGACCGCGACTCCACCGGACAACCAAATATTTTACAATGGGAACAAAGCATAGAATCAATCACAAAAATATTTCAAATTCATTTTCATTATAATTAACCTTTGTTTAAATATTCAATGGACACTGAAAGCTTATTATTTGCAGTTTCAGCATCTTACGCATCGAATTTCCTAACCCTCCCAACGCTCGTGTTTTGTGGAAAAGAAAATGCTCTATGCTTTTCTTTGGCGCATAGAAGACTTAAAACTATTAAAAATACAGTAAAAACATACGAAACCCTTTCTGACAATCGGGTAAAACCGCACTGACTACGGTATGAAATTAAAAAACTAAACATTGATCATTTTATTATACCTAGTTTCTTTAGTGGTGACCAAGAGCTTAAGCTTACTTTAAATGTTTACTAGTAACACACTTACAGCCAGTTTCTTCATTAAAAGTAAAAGCCAAAGTCAATTTTATTTACTAATTTTTATATAGATTTTATTATTTGTTGAGTGTAAACAGATGGTCGGTTGTGGAGAAGGAAGGGCGAAATCCGGCTTGCTCGACTGGTTGATGTTTGTCTAATTGGCCTCTTATGCGGTTATGTATAATTTTTATAAACAGTTTATATAGATGGGAAATTAGGCTTATGGGTCGATAGTTGTTGATTTCGGACTTCGCCGTCGCCTTTTTTATGGAGAAGAATAATATTGGAATGGGTAAACTGTTTCGGTATCTGGCCAGAATATAAAATGGAATTAAAAAGATTAGTGATATGTGGTGTTAAAGTGGTTTTGAACGAACTGGAATTAGTCTACAGAGCCAGCACAGCATCCATAAAACTACTTTCCCCAGGTCCATCATTTTCCATAGAAAAAGGCGTCAAACAGGGAGACCCGCTGTCTCCTAATCTATTCACCTGCACATTGGAGGAGGTTTTCAAGAAACTCAGTGTGCCGTGGACATCTAAGGGTATCGTCATCGGAAACAAAAGGCTGACCAATCTGCGGTTTGCTGACGATATAGTTCTTTTTGCGTCTACATCAGCAGAGCTCCAAGAAATGCTCCAAGATCTGAGCAGGGCAAGCCAAGAGGTTGGACTTCAAATGAACATGAGCAAGACACACACAATGACCAACAGCACGAAATGTAGGGTCGAGGTAGATGGGCAAGCTCTACACTATGTCGACGAGTACATCTACTTGGGCCAGTTAGTTTCTTTCGACAACAGGCAGGAAAAGGAGATCGATCGCCGCATAGAGAACGCCTGGAAAAGCTACTGGTCCATGAAGCAGTACATGAAAGGGGACCTTCCCCTTTCACTCAAGCGAAAATTAGTCGACATGTGTATCTTGCCCGTCCTAACCTACGGTGCACAAACTTGGCCTCTCACGGAGTGTCAGAAGTCCAAACTCAAGGTTTGCCAGAGAGCAATGGAGCGTAGCCTTTTAGGCATTAAACGGACGGATCGCATCCGGAATACCGTTATACGTTCCAGAACAGGAGTCGCTGATGTGGGCCGAAAGACGGCAACACTGAAATGGAACTGGGCCGGACACGTCAGCCGTATGCATCCGGAAAGATGGGCCACTATTGTCACCCAGTGGACACCCCAGGATGGACACCGCAGGCGGGGTAGACCCCGGAAGAGATGGCGTGACGAACTGGACGCCTACTGTCGAGACTGGTGGACTCGATCGAAGGATCGAGAAGTGTGGAAGCGGGATGGGAAGGCCTTTGCCCAGCAGTGGGACATTATAGGCTAGTAATAAATATAATAAATAAATAAATATATAATTATTATTATTTGTTTATTTTTTATTTAAGTTGTGTTAAGCCTTACGAGGCTGACATAACGCAGCAGCCTCTAAATAAAAGATAAAAAAAAAATGTCATAAAGTAAAAGTAACGGTCAAATTAGTTTTTCAAGGCTAAAGTAACAGCAAAAATAATAGTTAATTTGACGAATTTGACCATTACTTATACTTTAAGACATTACTTTGGCTTTTACTTTTGATGAAGAAACTGGCTGTTAGACAGACAATCATCCTGTGAGAAAGCTGTGTCAGTAAGGCGGGCTGCCTGCTGGCTGCCTCGGCTCTGGGATCAAACTAGCGTGTGTGTGTGAGGCACGAGCGAGTGCCGTGCGAGTATCGTGCGATTGCCATGCGAGTATCGTGCGAGTGTCGTGCGGTTGCCGTGCGAGGCGCGAACAAGTGAACGCGTTGAGTGCACGTGCTGCGAACGTTTATTGGATTTCCGTCGTCCGCTGACTGGCGCGCTGCCGCGGTAAAAGCGTTGCACTGCGCACGTTTTGTACATGCTGTCAACTACTTCTGCTCTCTTTTTGTCTCAGGTGCTAATGCTGCGAGTGCTTAGTCACAGAGTGTCACAGTTTGCTCTGCAGACAGATAGCAAACAACACAATCGCGTAATTGCCCCCATTACGAGAATAAATTGAAATAACAACAAATCTCAGTGATATTCCTCCGAGAAGCGTCTGCCCTCTTGTACGCGGAGTAAAAACTGGTAAAGTGTTAACGAGTTATATCCGCATCGCTAGTTATTTACCTCTGTGACAGAAAGAAGTAAGAAACATAAACGTTCTAATCTAAGATGAAACCACCCCAAGCCTCGAGGACTGGCGGTTCTACAGTAAAAATGTTCTCGTAATTAATTGTGTATTTTGGTGGCTACATATTGTATGTAACTCGCCGAACAGAATTAACACCAGGACGACTAGGTAGTACATAAATTATAACACTAGTAGTAAGTCTTTTCGTGATTATTATTTTCGTCATATGATCCGAGTCTCATTCTATGAGGTCATTATCGAGGACATCATCCTCCGAGCCTTTTTCCCAACTACATAGGTAATGTTGGGGTCGGCTTCCAGTCTAACCGGATGTAATGACGTCCACGGCCGATTTCGGCCACGGCAGCTGTTCTCATATCAGAAAATCAGCCAGCTGCGCAGGACATATTATAGTGCACGAGCATTTGCTCAGACACAGGTGCACTCACTATTCCTTCACTCTCGTAGCCCGATGGGGCGGCAATCCGACACGACTGGCAAGAGATCAGGCGCAGGACGACATTTACGTGCTCTCCGATGCATGGGTGAATCAATCACCAACTTCCAGACTAAAACCCACAAAGTGATTTCGGCCCCACCTAGGAATTGAACCCGAGACCTCGGGCACAGCAGCAGCGGTTGCGACCATTAGACCAACGAGGCAGTCAAAACCAGATATAGCTGAGTTCCAAGTGCTTTTCAAGGAACGACTGCCCTATCTGACCTCCTCAACCCAGTGACATGATATTATTATTATATATACCAATAGTGTGACCATGGCATTATCCCCTGCATGGTATTGTTTGTAAATATCGCCAAGATAAGTTAACGGTATAGAGAACCAAGTTCATCGACATAGCCCACCGAATCAGCAAGCTGAAGTGGCAGTGGGCTGGCCATATTAGCCGAAAAACCAATAACCGTTGGGGAAAACGAGTTCTAGAGTAGAGACCACGCCTCGGCAAACGTAGTGTAGGACGTCCTCAGGCACGGTGGAGTGATGACTTGCGCAAGACGGCTGGCAGAAGCTGGATGCGAGAAGCCGAAAATCGATCTCAGTGGCGTGCACTTGGAGAGGCCTATGTCCAGCAGTGGACTGCGATAGGCTGATGATGTATGATGAAGTTAACGGTACTGGCATTGAACAAGAGGATACTGAATAGAACTGATTTGAGATTGTGGTGAGAAGGTGGCGATAGCTGCAACTGGTGAAGTTTGTCAGCAGTGTACCGGAGGGAGGCTTCTACCTTCAACTATTTATAAAACTTTTAAAGGAACCAGTAGAAGTGCAACACCGCCGGAACGCCCACATCAAGCCTCAAAACCAGGCGTAGTTTGTTCTATTTAATAAAGTACGTTTAAATACTTTCGCGTTTAAGACACGGCGCGCAAGGATTGAATACACGGAAACAAAACGATGGCGACGTGTAAACTGCGGCAGCGGGCGAGGGCGGGGCGGGGGCGGGGCGCGGGGCTGGGGGACAGGGGCGCGGGGCGCGGGGGCTGCGGGGTGCAAAGAAAACCTACTTCACCTTGTTTTTACGGTCACGAGATTTAATAACGAGGAATTTGCAGAACGAGCGCGTTTGTCGCCCCACCGAGACGCTATTTATATCTCTATCACTGCGACATAAGGTCCAAAGTGAAATGCACGGGACCGCTAGTATGTGTAATGAGTAGCCTAGGATTCCGAAAAGCGGAGTAGATTGTACAAACACCGGCACAATGGCGCTATCGTCGGCTAATAATTACACAGTACACTTATCTGTACAATTGTCTAGAAAAGGGAAGCAAATACGAGTACCTAAACGTAGACACTTGTTATAACCATGAAGTAAACAACTTCTGTACAAGTGTGTAACAACTTTGGAAACATTACAGTTACTTACAAAGTTCCATAAAATATTAATGAACATAAACTAGCCATTAACTACTAGCGACACCGGCACATCAAAGCGGTTTGAAAAGTACCTAAAGCAAGTAAACTTTTGCGAGTTTTTACTTGGGAGAAGTAGCCGCAGCAACTTGAATGTGTAACTAATATGAAAGTAGAGCAGCCAGCGACGCCCGCTCCTCACAAGCACACTATCGCTACAGACACCGACGCATACATACATGTGTTTATACATCTATGTATAATTTAATAAGTGACGAGCGGCACCAGTCGGAATGTCATCTATTCAGCGCGCTATTAGAAGGGGCGCGCACTGGATTTAAGCTGAGTATTGACCTAGATGCGCGACGTGTCCGGCCGGACGCTGCCGGACGCTGCCGGACGCTGCCGGACGCCGCCGGACGCCGCCGGACGCCGCCGGACACTGCACATATTTAGTGCGCGACGTGACGTCTCGCGGGTGGTCGCGATACTTACTTTGGAAGCACTCAATAATCTACAGAAGGATTTTCAGTTGCTACTCTTATTGAAATAGACTAGTTCGGAGCTCTCTCGTTAGACGAGCATAGCTGTGCTCTGCCTAGCTTAAAAGTTAAGTTTAGTTTACTTAAATGTAAGATTAATCAATCAAAACGTCATATCTTAGTATGATGTTATAACAAACAGAAGTCTCTGAAGATTGATATGGTTCAGGTTTTCTATTTCACTTCTAAACTTCAGGAGATCGATCTTGGCATATAATCACTGGGTGCTGCGTACTTGCTGAATATATTTCATGTTGTAGGTATTTCTATGAATCTAGGAAATGGAACCTTGCGTTGTAGGAGGAGGATTCATTAAATAAATATAACAGATTTGCTGTTATTTCGCGGTTTCACTCGCGTCCCGTAAAATACAGCCCGTCGGATAAAATATAGGTATGTATATAATTACTTGGAGAGTAGTTTCAGAGCCTTTCACTGTATTGGTAAAGATATAAGATATTTAATATATGCAGAGAGTTTATCAATGACGGGAATTGTGACTTAAAAAACCGTCGTGTTTACAATACTAAGAAACTCCAAATGTAAATAAATAGGTAGATAAAGCAAGTAAGCGGTTCAAATTCCAGATTTTCGTCAAATGTTAGGCGATATGTTCTGAAAGCTTGGTTGCCTCGCTCGGCACAGCTTGCAGGCGAGCGCGACGACGCACGCGCCGCCTAATCTAATAAGGGCGCATCCACAGCGTCACTGTGCTAGCTCTGTCAAGCTAAAGTAATTCATGATCACTAACTACTATATAGGTACATCATAAATGTTTATATACATTACAATTTCTGTGTACCCACATAAAATATACGCCGCTATACTAGCGCTTCGCTAATTGGTCGGCGTGTTGCGCACACAACACACGGCTACAACTAAACTTTTCAATTGTATACGATCTGTTCGGAAACCTCTAGAACATAGGAACGACGTCGATGGAGGCGCCACCGGCGATGGCATCGGAGGGGGGACAGCGCGGCGCGGGGGGCAGCCACGTACGAGGATCGCGGGCCGCTCACAGACCTTACCGATCAGCTGTGAAAATTGTACGCGTCGCGCGCCGTTTAATTATATAATTTGTTACAAATCATCCGTTGGAATAAACCAGTACCTATATTTCGGAAACAGCCTCAGTCATTTCTACAGCCCAAGAATTCTCCCTAACAAAGTGGTCCTTCGCAAGAAAGAAAAAACAACGGAGGCAGGCGTGCAGTGACGCGTGCGTGGCGATTTTGCAGCGCAGGAAAAAACCAACGTGGCGCACACGTCTCCAAGAAATATATCGACGAGAACGGATAACTGTGGCTACGGATCGGTAAATAGTGTGTCGTTCCAATTAATCATTGCCCTTTATCACTTCTTAAATTCTTCCCGCTTTGTTGGCCATTTAAATCTGTTCCATTTTTTTTCCCCATATTTATTAGTCATCGCATTCATTTCGTTGCACATATTTCAAGCCTGGTTATCGCTCAAGCCTATTATTGTAGGTGCATCGCTGCATAATTAGTAGCAGGCAAAAATAAGAAACCTGTTTACACGGATACGTGTTAGCTTGACCGCTAATTCACTCAAGGTCAACATCTGTCGCTTTGTAATTTATTCAACGCAGTGCTTGCTCATTAGTTACGAATTAACGTAATTATTATTTATTTGAATAATGGACTCTAAACTTAAAGAATTAGTTAAGAAACGTGCAAGCTGTAAAGCTAAACTTACGCTTTTCAGCAATTATTTAAATGTAGTCCTTTCTTGTTCACGATTAAGTGATTTACAAGTAACAGAACTGGAAACCCGACTTGATAAAATGGATTTATTATACAATGACTATGATAAAATACAGGGGGATATCGAGCTGCTGATGGAGGACTCCGCCGAGGCATTGGCTGATCGCGAAGCCTTTCAAAACCAATACTTCTCCTTGGTGTCATCGCGCGCGAGGTGCGACGTCAGCATAGCGAGCGAAGAGCCAGCGTGTTGGTGAGTTCCGTACAAGCTTCAGATAATAATGACGCCACACAGTCGAAACATAGTGTTGTGAAATTACCACAGATTAGTTTACCACATTTTGATGGAAGCTATCAGCATTGGCTCGAGTTTAGAGACACGTTTGATTCTCTTATACACAAGAACACATTGTTGGATGACATAAGTAAATTTCATTATCTGAGGTCCTCGTTAAAGGGTGCTGCTGCCTTAATTATTAGAAGCTTGGATTTTAATTCTGGTAACTACAGCATCGCCTGGGATTTATTGACGAAACGTTACAATAATAATCGTCTTTTGGTAAATAATCATGTTCAATCGTTATTTAATGTCGATCAAATAGAAAAGGAGTCCAGTAAAGCAGTACGTCATTTAGTCGATAGTACTACAAAAAATCTCAGAGCTTTAACAATTTTAGGACAACCGACGCAGCACTGGGACACCTTAATTATTTATATAATGGCTCACAAATTAGATACTAAAACTTACGTTCATTGGGAAGAATTTAGAAATACGTTATCCGAGGCACCTACATTGTCTAAATTTTTAACTTTTTTAAATAACAGGGCAGACTTGTTGGAATCAGTTGAGGACTCTGAAGCTATTAAAAACAAGACCTCAAACAATAAATCAAATAAGCAAAAAAGTTTTGCCATAACATCAACTGATAATAATAATATTTCAAATAAGGTTTCGAGCTCAAATTGTCCAATGTGCAAACAAAGTCATGTTTTATTTAAGTGTGATAGTTTTCGAAAACTGACGTCAGATGTTCGTAATCAGAAGGCTAAAGAATACAAGGTTTGTCTTAACTGTTTAAACCCGGGCCATTCCGAACAAAAATGCAAATTGTGGGCTCGGTGCAAGTATTGTAAGGCAAAACATAATACACTGTTACACGTAGACAAAGACAGTGAGCCGACTACCAGTAGTCAAATAACAGATAATGTTACTTTAACTGCCAAAGCTATACAGAATACTACTTCGTCCACCGTATTGCTTTCCACAGCGAGGGTGAAGGTGCGCGACAGCAGCGGCCGCAGCCACGTAGCGAGGGTGCTGCTGGACAACGGCAGTACCGCAAACTTTATAACTGAGGAGCTGTGTGGTAAGCTGGGTTCACTTAAACGTAACGTAAACTCCAGAATAACGGGTATTAACCAGCAAACTTGTAAAAGCACACAGTCTTGTTCCTTAACCTTAGAATCTTACTCGGGTAAATTTAAAACAACAATTGATTGTTTAGTATTACCAGAGATAACCAAATCATTACCATCGACATTAATTGATATAAGTACTATTCCACTTCCATCAGGCATCTGTCTAGCTGACCCTCACTATTATAAACCGTCGAGCGTAGACATTTTACTAGGTGCTGAACAGTTCTGGAATATTTTAGGTACTAACACAATAAATCTAGGCAAATGTCAACCTAGGTTATACGAATCTAAATTAGGATGGCTTATTTCTGGTTTATTGCGCAACCTAGTCCATCCCGTGACCAACCAGTGTGTAATTTTGTGCAGGAAATAAAACCTGAACTCACTCGGTTTTGGGAACTAGATTCAATATCAGAAAAACATTCGTTGTCAGCCGAGGAACGTGCATGTGAGGAACATTTTTTACGCACTACTACTCGTGGCGAAGACGGGCGTTTTATTGTTAAAATGCCATTTAAACAGTCACCAGATGTTTTAGGTGACTCATACCAAATGGCGAAAGTTCGATTTCTTTCGCTCGAACGTAGGTTTGAACGTGATCCCTTATTCAAAGGTAGGTATATCGATTTTATGCACGAGTACTTGCAATTAGGGCATATGTCTGAAGTTAGTAACTCAAATGATAACATAAGTTACTATTTACCACATCACGGTGTTACGCGCGAGCAAAGTACTACAACTAAATTAAGAGTTGTCTTTGACGCGTCAGCTGTGACGACTTCAGGTATTTCTTTAAATCACCTACAAATGATCGGTCCGACTGTACAGGACGATCTTTATTCTATTTTACTTCGTTTTCGAAAACATAGATACGTTGTATCAGGAGATGTAGAGAAAATGTATAGAGCTATAGATTTAAATAAATCTCAACGCTCTTACAAAAATCCTATTTAGATTTAATCAACATGAACCGCTTAAAACCTTTGTTCTTAATACAGTTACTTATGGCACCGCTTCGGCACCATACTTAGCGACAAAGGCACTCGTAAGTCTCGCTTCACAGGCGTCTAATGATGACGTAAAGCAAGCTATACAACGGGACATGTACGTTGATGATTATTTGGGAGGCAGTGACACTGAGTCAGCAACCATACTGTTATGCAAGGAGGTGAGTTCGATTTTAGCATCAGCTCAATTCAAATTAAGAAAATGGCAATCTAATAGCCCACAAGTGATGAAGGCTATGTTGTCATCCCTTGATCAGAATGATAATAACATTCTGGATTTAAATCGTAATCAATCTCATAACACTGCTAAAGTATTGGGCTTAAACTGGGTTCGCGATTTAGATCAGTTAACTTTTCTATAAATCTACCTCCAACTAATAAAATAACTAAACGTTACATTTTATCTTGCATTAGTCAAATCTTTGACCCATTAGGGCTAGTAGGGCCGTGTGTCGTATTGGCAAAGATAACAATGCAAAATTATGGTTAGAAAAATGTTCGTGGGACGAACCGGTTTCTCGTGACACTCAAGAATGTTGGTCGTCATTCGTCACTACGTTATCGTGTTTGAATAATTTAAACATACCACGGCATGCATTTAGTGTTAATCATAAAATAATTGAGTTGCACATTTTTACAGATGCATCCGAGTGTGCCTATGGGGCATGTGTGTACGTTCGTTGCCTAAATAATGATGATACTATAACCGTTCACCTTTTAACTTCGAAAAATAAGGTAGCTCCCATTAAACATACAACCATACCCCGTCTTGAACTGTGGGGCCTTGTTGGGAGCAAGACTGAGTGCAAAGGTAGTAGACTCACTAACTATTAAAATAAATAAGTGTTATTATTGGTGTGATTCGACGATAGTTCTCTGTTGGTTATCTGCATCGCCGAATAAATTAAAGCCTTTTGTTCGTAACCGTGTCAGTGAGATACAAGAAAGTACCGGGAAAATTCTTGGAGATACGTGTCGTCGAAAGAGAACCCGGCCGACTTCATATCTCGCGGGCTGAGGGCCGATCAAATCGGCACCTGTAAATTGTGGTGGTCGGGCCCAGAGTTTTTAAAATTAGGCGAAGATCGTTGGCCTAAAATGCCAAATACGGGTTCTAATTCCGACATACCTGAATTTAAAGTTCATTTAGTAGATAACTGTCAATCAACTCAATCAGTTATCAGTCGTTTGATTAGTAATAAATCTAACATAAACAAATTAAAACGTATTTTCGCTTATGTACTTAGGTTCATTTTTAATTTAAAAAATCCTAACAGCAGGTTGTGTGGTCATTTATCCTGTGATGAATTAAATGAAGCATTTACTGTTATGTTACGTTTTAGTCAAATGGAAATGTTTTCTGACGAATACAAAACACTTAGTTTAAAAAGGCCACTATCCAGCAAAAATAGGCTTGCTTCACTGTCTCCATTTATGGATGATCGAGGTGTAATTCGCGTAGGTGGCAGGTTAGATAACGCTAACTACAGTTACGACACAAAACATCCAATATTGCTAGATAGTAAACATCACATTACGAAAATATTATTTCGTTGTGAACATCTTAAGCTTATGCATGCAGGGCCACAACTTCTTTATCACACATTCGTCAAACTTACTGGCCTTTAGGAGGTAGAAATTTATCTAAAGGTACATTCAGAGAATGTGTCAAATGTTTCAGATTTAGGTGTCAAGCGGTGCAACCAGTCATGGGTCAGCTACCACGCACGAGGACACAGCTTGAATTTCCGTTTTATAATTGTAGTGTCGACTACGCCGGACCAATGCTGATAGCTGACCGTAAAGGCAGAGGTGCCAGACTCATTAAATCCTATATCTGTGTGTTCGTCTGTTTGGCAGTAAAGGCTGTTCATCTGAGCTTGTGACGGATCTCACCAAAGACGCCTATCTTGCCGCGTTAAAGAGATTCGTTGCTCGTCGGGGTAAACCACACAGTATCCTCTCTGATAACGGCACAGCTTTTGTGGGCGTATTTAATGAGCTTGCACAATTCTTGGCTAATTCAAATTTAGAAACCTATTTTGCACAAGAAGCGATAAAGTTTAGCTTTACTCCTCCTTATAGTCCACATTTTAATGGTATAACAGAGGCCGCCGTTAAGTCTACAAAAAGACACTTAAAAACCATTGTTCATTCTTCTCATCTAACATATGAGGAGATGAACACATACCTAGTCCAAATTGAGGCTATATTAAATTCCCGTCCCCTTGTTGCTCTTTCTTCGTCTCCTGACGACCTTACCGCTCTCACTCCTTCGCACTTTTAATTGGACGACCGCTAATATCCGTTTCTCAGCCGCAGGTACACTCCGTCAACATCACTCGATTGGACCGCTACAAAGAATTGAGCATCTACGGCAACACTTTTGGAACCGATTCAGTCATGAATATGTTGTCATGTTGCAGCAGAGAACCAGATGGCATGCGTCCACAGGCGAAATTAAGCTGAATCAGTTAGTTCTGATCAGAGAGAAAACGCAACCACCACTACATTGGCTATTAGGCCGTATCGTCAAGGTGTTTCCTGGTGCTGACGGCATCACGAGGGTGGCGGAAATCAAAACCAAGAAGGGCAACATCACAAGGGCCTTCAACAACATATGTCCTTTACCTATTGAAGACGATGTTTCAACCCGGGCAGGATGTTCGGAAACCTCTAGAACATAGGAACGACGTCGATGGAGGCGCCACCGGCGATGGCATCGGAGGGGGGACAGCGCGGCGCGGGGGGCAGCCACGTACGAGGATCGCGGGCCGCTCACAGACCTTACCGATCAGCTGTGAAAATTGTACGCGTCGCGCGCCGTTTAATTATATAATTTGTTACAAATCATCCGTTGGAATAAACCAGTACCTATATTTCGGAAACAGCCTCAGTCATTTCTACAGCCCAAGAATTCTCCCTAACACGATCCGTAGAGAAATGATTTCCATGAATGTCAGCGTAACCTACCGAATGGTTCAATTAAATTGAAACTTTATCTATGAGATGTGCGATCAATGCCGTTTTGTTTTTGCAGCTTACATTTTGTTTACACAGAGTGTCGGTCGGGCGGCGCCAACTACTCGCACAAATAAAATAAAACTACTCGTGAAAAATTGGAAATTCAATAACTCCCCCGGCGAGGAGCGATTTCCTCCCGACAGGCGACTTTAAAAATATGATAGATGATACATCGCCGGGTTTTTTCTCATTGTACTTGAACTCGCCGATGTTGCAGCGTTTTGTTTCGCTGATTCATTGGCGTCGGATTACATCCACCGCCATCCGTCGGTACCGCTCATCTTGAAAATGGTTGCACTTTTATTCTCTGCCGTCTGACTTGGCTGACAACTATTGTCAGTCCGCACACCTACAGCGAGACACCGCAGGTCTACTCGTCCTTGTCGACTGGCGCGCGTCGATTACTCAACTTGCTTATCCATAAAACTACTTTAAGGAATAACGTTATCTTATTTTGTGAAGCTCTGAGTGTCGCAACTCGCATAATATTATCAACTCGGCGTGTTGCATTCAATGTTACTCTTCACATTTTATTATTGTTATTTGGCGATGCAAACAAGCAGAGTGTTTGTGCTGTGCGATGTTCATGCTCAAGTTAACAAACAATGTTAGTATGAGAGCCGGTGCGAAGTAGCGGCGTCAGTGTGATGACTACGTGATGACCACGTGACCACTAAGCCAAATGTGCGTATTATGTGATTACGTTAGACTAACCGCAAAGATTTAATAAACAGCCCAACTGAGTTACTACTCTTGACTACTACTGAGTTTTAAGTAAAAAGCATATAATACACTGACTTCCGCGAGATGTTTGATCTGCTCCCTCAGGAAGCTACGTCCCGTACCAGGATGAAAAGAGCCTAAATGTTATTTTGATGTAGGTATAACCTACATTTATCCGTTAACGCCTGAAAAATATTCAAACAGTTTCTCCTTTAGAAGATTAGCACAATAATAGCATGCTCTTATGTGCAAGCGATGCAGTGTGCTGTGTGCCGTCCGTGACGATCTACTGCGGTAGTACGTAGTGTGCGGTGTGTGAAGCGTGCTGCGTTCCTCGTGCAACTGGCTCGATGTAGCAGTGGAGGCAGTAGCAGCGTGCAGGAGCGATGGCAGCCGCGGCAGGTGAAGCGCCCGCCATGCGATTCAATTCTCTCGTCGCGCCTGTTGACTGCGGTCAGCCTTCATTTACGCGCGTGCCAATCCTTTCTGCTGGGCATCTGATGCGCACAGACTAACCAATCTGTTTATATTAGCTGATCTTCATGACTCCTCAGAAAATGCATGTTATGTCACGAATTCGAAAATCATCATCGGCTATCAAACCATATTTTCCTATCTAATGAGCCCTTTGATGAAACTCGCAAATTGATCATCAAACATCTTATATATAAAAATGAATTGCTGTTCGTTAGTCTCACTAAAACTCGAGAATGGCTGGATCGATTTGGCTTTTTTTAATTTTAAAATGTTTGTAGAGGTCCAGGGAAGGTTTAAACGATACGAAGTTCGCGGGATCAGCTAGTCTTCAATAAAGACGTGTATGTTTGTATATTTAGGTTTCCCAAGAGCAGGCATAGAACGCACATATTTCAGTAGAAAAATACTAATAGTTGACCAATTAACGTGTAGGATGACGAAGAAATTTCTCCCTGACGCTGAAAAACATTACTAAAGTCCTGAACAGACACTTTCAATAACCGCCTCTGAAAGATATTATATCACTTAACAAGATCGGCTTCCATAACACCCGCAAGTAATCGTCCTCATGGCGCAGCTTAATGCAACAAAGAGCGAGCGATTAAAGCAATTAGCGGCGGAGCGAAGCGAGCAAAACCTGGCGCTCGGAACGCTGCGGCCGACAGCGCGATGCTTCCCACTGCTGAGTGAGCACTGCCCTGCTCCTGCTTCACCGCACCACTGTCCGCATCGCCGTGTGCCGACCATTTACAGACACGTTTCTGATGTAATCAGGTTATCCTCAAGTATCTTATAAAACGTTCTGTATCTACTCCAAACATATCGTAAAGCGAAGGTTAAACCTCCCATGACGTCGTAAACCAACACGCTTCAGGTTCGCAACACATCGCAAAAAATTTGGGCTCAGTACATCAATTTAGTAACTCAAAGTGGTACAAATGTTCTTTGTCTTGCCAAGTGAGTGAGCACCGCCTCCCACTCCTGGCGTCTCGGCCGTCCACGAAATATGACTTCATAAAGTACAGAATTAACTGAAATGGCCCGTGACACGCGGCCGGCGGTCCGATCCAATTCAATTATGAGACCGTATAATATAGGAATCACGTTACGATACCACGATTAATGTGCGCCATCACAATATTACGCGAATAACACAATATCGATACAATCACGTGTTCACTTCGTTGCGGTCACTGACCCGCGCGTGCACGTCAGGCCTACCTGATGATCTCCTGGTTTTGAATGGTTGTTGGTGCATATTCAATAGGACAATTTTATTTCGGTCATATCAACATCATCCTATCAAGATACTGGGATTTACTGCCCATACAGTTTTTCTCATTGACTAATGTCATGGGACACGATATTTTTCAATTTGTTACTCTGAAGTAAGTGTCCGCGAAGTATAGTATACATAGGAGGCCTATCTAACAAAATATACTCCCACTCACAGGCTCGAGCTAACCGCCGCCGCCACACCAGAACTATCCATTTGTAGACTACTACTCATCATCCTCCGAGCCTTTTTCCCAATCATGTTGGGGTCGGCTTCCAGTCTAACCGGATTCAGCTGAGTACCAGTGCTTTACAAGGAGCGACTGCCTATCTGACCTCCTCAACCCAGTTACCCGGGCAACCCGATACCCCTTGGTTAGACTGGTGTCAGACTTACTGGCTTCTGACTACCCGTAACGACTGTCAAGGATGTTCAATGACAGCCGGGACCTACAGTTTAACGTGCCATCCGAAACACAGCCAATGGTGTCTAAGATATACTTAGAAAGTACATACAAACTTAGAAAAGTTGCATTGGTACTTGCCTGACCTGGGATCGAACCCGCACCCTCATACTTGAGAGATTAAATTGGTCCTTTACCCACTAGGCCACCACGACTTTTTGTAGACTACTACTATCATTGTACAATTAAACTTCAAATATGCATTGCGATCATGAGTGTTACATAGGTGTTATAGAATATAGAGGTACATACATGATACCCTGTTAGGGCGCAGCAATACAATTTTAATATGCAATGACTTAAACTATTTAGTTAATCTTAGGTTATATATTTACTCTTAAATAATATAGAAATGGAGGCAAACGGGTCAAGTGATGAGTAACAGATACTGACGTTGGTCTCTGGATGCGGGATCAAACATTTTGCAAAGGCGGTGCGCGGAGTGAGGCGCGGCGCGGGGCCGCATACTCGCAGTGAGCGGACCGCGGGGCCGCACACTCGCAGTGAGCGGACCGCGGGGCCGCACACTCGCAGTGAGCGGACCGCGGGAACTGGACCTCAACGCCGACATTTGCATTCAGCCCCTAATTAAGTAGATTCACGAGTTTATTCAGGGTTAAGCGGCGACAGTGGGGCGTGCACTTGAAACTAAGTGCATTCAGCCGACTTAATGAGGACACTGAACTGTGAACGTGTCACTCTAACCTTCCCTCCCCCCGGCCGCCACTCGGCTGCATAATGTATAGCTCTCTCGAATTTAGGGCTCCACGCTGATAGATATATATCACGAATCATAGCTATTTAAAAACGTCACAAAGCCAAACAGTAACGAATATGGAAATATGGCGGCGCATCAACTTCTAAACGAGTCATCTTTAAATTAAACATCGCTTACGCGTCTCAGTGTCGTTGTGATGTTGGAGGAGGCCTGTCGCGCGGTGTGCCTGTGCGCCGGGTCAGCACTACCTCACATGATATGACAGCGACAGTGGCCGCATGTGAAGCCTCACCAAGCCAAGTGCTGAGTAGTGGTTGTGGTGTTGCAGTGCCGTCGGCGCGCATCCTGGGCGGGCCCGACCTGCACGTGGACATGGGCTCCACCATCAACCTCACCTGCCTCATCCAGTTCTCCCCGGAGCCGCCCGCCTACATATTCTGGTACCACGAGGACGAGGTGAGCGGACGCAAAGTAATTATACACATGGATTTTTTGTAGTAAGTATGTATGTTAGAATAGTTGTATATGCCTGGGAACCAACAGACATATCAAGACGGGGATATAAATAATTATAACTTTTTCTGCCATTTCTAATCCAGAATCATTTTAAATTGCGTGAATACTTCCAAAATTACTTGAGCAATCGATGACAATTTGTTTCCTGCTACGGAAATACACCGATTTATTCTACCTGCCTCTTGAGTTGGTTCCTGGTATCTGAAGTGTCTATTATCTTTTTCCACAATAGAGTTTTGGATGCTTTGGCGAATTGAACTTAAATCCCTTCGTAGCAATCTTCGTAGACCGTCGTGCTACGCCGTAGCGCGCGTAGCATGCCACGTCTATAACGTGTAGGCAGCTGCAGTAACTTTTATTTAAATAAAATGCAAATATTTAAGTGTATATGGGACGTAATGTAAGTAAGATTACTTACATAAATACAACGCCACGCGATGCATTATCTGCGAGTCGGCAGCGACAGTGGCGACAGAGCGGGCTCTAACGCTCGCGTTCAGTGAAGTCGATCGCTTCAAACCAGACATAGATCTGATTAATCGCATTATCGACTGGCGGTAATCGTCGCGCGACGCCTGTTATACAGCCGGACCCGGCACGTCACACTCTCAGACTTAGCACATCACAACACACCCACATTCACACACCAGGCTGCTTTGTGAACATTTCTAAAACTCACAAAGTGATTTTTATTGGGAGACCTCGAGCACAGCAATCGCGCTAAGCGACAACTAGATCAACGAGGAAGTTAATGTCAATACATACGTACACACACAATACATAATTCGTTGAATTAGGTATAAAAATGTTGGCATCTGATGCGTAAATAGCAACAGTGTACTAGACGGAATTCCTGTGGGGCTTGCCGGTTCACAGGCCCTTCGCTCCACCGAGACTCACTATATGTCTAAACAGAATGAGAATTTGATTCACAGAGGTTGTCTCTTGTGACGACAGTAATACAAGCTCACGATAAAATACGTCTTTATTTATTTGTACATTCGGAATAGCGAACATAAGGAGTGGTGGAACAGGTGAGTGAGTGAGAGCAGGGGTAACAATGCGCGCTGTTGTGTGTGAAGCAGGTGATATCGTACGACTCGTCGCGCGGCGGCGTGTCCGTGGTGACGGAGAAGGGCGCCGCCACCACGTCGTACCTGCTGGTGCAGGACGCGGCGCCGGCCGACTCGGGCCGCTACTCGTGCTCGCCCTCCAACGCCGAGGTCGCCTCCGTGCGCGTGCACGTGCTCAACGGTGAGTGTAGTAGTGTGTGTGCAGCGCCCCCCTCCCTCCGCGTCCACTGACCGCGGTGCGTGTTGCAGGCGAGCGGCCGGCGGCCATGCAGACGGGCAGCGCGGGGCTGTCCAACAGCGCGCGCTGCATGGCGGCGCTGCTGGCGGTGTGCGCGCTGCACGCGCGGCTGCTGCGCGCGCAGCTCGCCAGCTGATCGCGCGCGCCCGCCGGCTAGGCGCGCCGCTACCGCACTCCACGCTCACAGACTCATGCGCGATAACAAGTTTTTCACTCAAAATTTTAAATGCGAAAACTTAGTTTTCGATAATACTTAAGTAAAACCGGGTAAGATTTTTATGAAAAGCGGAATATGCGTAGTGTCAAGTCACTGTGATTCATGCTCACGAACTGTCGACATCAACAAGCTCGCACATACAGTGCACACCGATGGATAGAGAAATTATAAAGAATTGAACTCTCAACATTATATAGAGTCGGTTGCTACTGAATATTGTAAATATATTTATTGTTTTAATAGTTAAGATAATGTATTTAAGGATTTTGTCGTTAGAGAGATACAGTTTATATGTAACACCGTGTGATTGGAGCGCATGACTCCATTTGGTAATGCGCGGAGTCGCGTCACTGCTCAGCTGACGCGTGTCAGCTGGTGCGAGCAGGCGGGTGTGAGCGGCGCCGGGCGGCGGCGGTGCTGGTCGCGCTGGACGCGTGCTGTCTGCGCGGGTGCTACCGACATACATCAATAACATTCAGCCTGTCCAGCATCACTAGCGCCGCTCACGAGTACCAAAGCCCAGCAAATTATTATGTGCCATTAAGCAAGCACTCACTAGTTTTGGATCTAAATAAAAACTTTTAAAAATAAAATTAATATATCAGAGTGTATTGATCGTTGTATTTTCATTAAAATGTTACAAAGACTTAAAATAATACTATGTGTTGTTGTTATGCCTGAATTTGTTCACTGATCAGACTGCGCCTTTGATTTAAATCCTAATTTGCGTTGTGAGTGCCCACACAGTACAGACTTTTAGTTAGCCGACAGTTTGTTCGCTCATAACTCAGTATGCAAATTACTGGTATTACGCATATAACAACGAGCAAGTATTTGACCGGTGTCAGACCGACTTATAAACATTGATTGAATTCACAATTTTCTTTAAAAAAACTTCCAAACATCGAGCCAACTGTCGGCCGACTTTTTAGTCTATGAGTACTCTCATTTACCAACCATCGATATTTTTACGATTGACATGATGAAATAAATAACATCCAAAATCCAGGTTTAGTCTAGTGGTGGTAGTGTCACGCTCAGCACACAGTGCGCGTGGCGCGCCTCAGGCTGAACATTTCATATTTAAATGTATCACATACTTTATTTTGTACAATTATGTTACTTATAATATTAGGGACTTGTGCCGGTCCTGGCCACGCTCGAGCGACATGTAATATACTAGGATAATTCAATACTTTCTACATAGAGTACTCGTTGGTGTGGGGAGGCGGCGACCAATGTGGCCCTGCTCTACTTCTACAATGTGCTTCACTAATTAGGTAAAGCATTTTGAATGCTAAGCTGAACAGTTAGGCTCGCCCTCGGGGCTGGCTCGCGCCCGGCGCGCCGCGCGGTGTCGCCGACCAGCAACCGAGCCCTGCTTCAGTTCACTTATTCGGAAATATTTATTTTAAGTGTACATGTTCAGTGTCGGTCCATGTAAACTGAACGGTTTCAGACGTGTTTGCAGCACACACAGTGCGCGCAGAACATGAGTAGTCGAGTGAAGCCGCGGGGCGCGCGAGTCGTCGCCGACTTCTGTGTTACTATACAACATAATAACTACATTAAGAATATTGTTCTGGCGTTTTGCAAACGTTTAGTCCTAAGTACCTAGTATAACTGATAGGAAATTGTAAATGACGAACATTCATAATAAAATGTTTTTATATAGAATAATTGTAAATATGAAATAGATACAAAGTTTTACAATAAAATTGATCTAAGTAGGTAGAGGTGGACACTACGATTGTATGATACGAGACTATGTATGTGAAACATAAAACTATATGTATACATAAACAGAATAAGTTTGTTTTCAAATAAAATATTTAATATTTAAGTAATGTGCCTTTTTATTCCTCACTTCTTAAGAAAAATTCTTCTAGACTTTTTAAAATTATTTTGTTAAGTATGAAGCATGTGATGTTACTTTTATTGTACACATTACCTTAGTAAATAAACTTAAAAACTCGCCAAACCTCTAGCTGATATATCAATATTAACATATAGGATAGGCTACCTTTTATCCGGGTGCAGGAAGTTCCCTCATGAACTGGTTAGCGAACCATGAGTAGCGCCTCATGAGGCTGGCGGGTCCCAGCTAGCATTTGGACATCTTTTGCAGTCGTTGAGGACAAAAATAATAACAAGATTTTTTAACGATAAGATAATACGATGTATCGTGATTTGTGGGTATCATGAAATTCCAGATTATATCTAGCTGACAGATCTACTTACAGTTTCCCTATATCCATGATATACTAGTTTTTTTTTTTATATTATTACAAAAGGAACAACAAACAGCTACACTATGTGATATTACAACATAATAACGTATTAACTTAAAAAATAATGTAACCCACAGCGCTGTTCACAGATTACCATTATTGAATTCATTTTAAAATGCTAGGGAATAGCTATTCGTGTATGACAGTTAGTATAAAAAGTAAAATAGAAAATATAATAAAACAGTAATAATATAAAATCTAAAATTGTACCTATGATCGTATTTTATTGTAGTATACAGTATTGTGTACGTATTGTTGGTGACCATTGGTAGGTCAATAGTTGAGTTATTGTGAACAAACAGACAAACAGCGCGAGGTACACTCAGTGTTTTGTAAATTAAGTTCGTTCAGTACCCGCGGTGACGATTTTCTGTTAACTTCGAGTGTAACAAGACCAGTGGATAAAACAAGACTATTAGGTACGTTGTTTTAAATAATATATAATTAAAATTATATCACTGCCATATCAAAATCAATCCAGTAGTTTTTGCGTAAAAGAGTAATAACATAGGTAAAATATCCCCACGCATAGTACATACATGCAAACTTTCGAATTTATAATATAAGTTACTTAGTAGAATACTAAATAAGATGCCTTATCTGGCACTCGGGAGAGTAGTGAAATCACTGTGTGGATCGTGACTTGTGTGTGCAGGTGCGCCACCTGTCGGCGGCGGCGCGAAGCACTGCGTCGCACTCGGCGCTGGCGACCCGCCGCCCGCGCGCTGTGCTCGCGCGCCAGCAGGGGGCGCCACTCCACGACCTCGATGGCGCAATGCTCACCATGCCGGACTGCCGAATCTGAGTTCCCAGGTTCGATTCCCGGTTCATTCAACATTTCTGTGACGAGCATGCTTGTTGGCCGTGGTCTGGGTGTTATAATATGTACCATTGTATGTAGTTTATCAGTTGTGTTAGCACCCATACATAACACAAGTTAATTAATACCTTAGGTACCATGAGGCTAACCGACCTTGAAAGGAAAAGTGTCCCGACATTTTATTGGGTGTGTCGTACCTAATCACATTAAATTAAATACGTTAATATACTGGTTAATATATGTCAAAAAACAGTTTTTTTTTTTTTTCAAAAATTGAATACAATAATTTGCGAGAATTAGAACGCCATTTATGAGTCAGTCATTACAAACAACTGAAATTCTCCCTTGACAACTGATAGCTGTGAACTGGTCAAAACATTCAATACTACTAACTTTATCTCTGCTTTAAATTATGAAAAAGTTAAATATATTTTTTTATTAAGTCAAACTTTTACCTTAAGGATGAAGTCAAAGGAGATGGCCAAAAAAACACCCAGAATCGACAGGAACTTCATATGTATGATTGGATTCAGTATAATTTGTGGATTTTAAAAAGTATTTCAAATCATCTAAAAACCATGGGGTTCTCTTTTTATAACGTTTTTTCGATCAAGATTTTAGTTCACAAAAAAGTTTACTTTTACTATTTGATGTTCGTTAGAAGTTGAATGCAGACTCGTGATTGGACCGTTTTGCATTGCTAAGTCATTTGTTATATTTGACAATGTCACATGGCGCGATTTTCAAAGACAATTTCCCCAAAAACATATCATAGCCAGTTGTGAAGGTTGCATGTAACTGCGAAACCTCTCCAAGTAGGTAAGGTCGGTGCTTAATCGCAACTGAAGTGGTTAAATACAAGACCTTTCAATCACCAGGCCAACTCTGAAACTATGGGGTTATTACTAGTGGCTTGTATAATGTTAGTTTACTTTGCTTTTTTATGTCCTTTGATGTCAATAATCTTTAAAATCAACATATATTCAACATAACCTATTTTTGCGATAATATGAAATAGCTCCTATACCCCATGGATTTCAGTCTGGATTTTTTGGCACCATCAAAGGTCTATCATAAAGAACCTATTGGTAACCATTTCGTTGCTGTCGATTCTGGGTTTTTTTTCTATGAAAATTTGGCCATCTCCTTTATGCTTAGCTTATAACAATATGCTTGTTTCTAAAATATTGTAGTGCTTGAATTCGCCTATTTTTCATAATACCTACCTTTATGAAGGCTCTTACACTAAGCAGTGGCGAGCAGCCCTACACTATAACATTTTCGCCTCCTACGTTTGAGAACTCTCTTGGTGTAGGTACTTTGGTTCCATCACATGTTTTGGAGGTGACTAAAATCAATATTTTTTTTTAGAAGTCGTCAAATCCCTTTGTTTTATCAGACAAAAAAAAATCGTTTTTCAATACTTGTTGAGAGCAACTTTCACCTTTGATAGAAAACGCCAAGTAGGTACAGTATGGACACGCGGTGCTTTTCCAAGAGTAACATCGACGCAACGCAGCGTAGTGTATGTGTATCGGAAGATGTAATGTAAATGTGTTTCAGCATAAGATAATAATGTGAATGGTTCTTTATTTCCTCATAAAACCACTGTAAAGTCTGTTTGCGGACAAGTTTTTCTTGGGGTCGGTTTTCAGATGTTCTCAAACCTTGACTTTTTAGTGCCAATCAACAAGGCATCTTTAATAATAAATTTATTACCATGTCCTTATTAAAGTTCGAGTGGTATGAATGAATACCTACTCATGACAAAACTTTATTCCTTATAATATACTTGTTTCAGGCGTATTGATTGGACTAAAATGAACAATTTTAATGAAGGAAACCTAAATCATTAGGTAGGTACCTAATTTGAGTCCTCATAAATATTTTACTTACTTTAAAAAAAAGTATGGTGACTATTTCTATCTTTCGGTTTTTTTTCTTCAGGCACTTGTCTCACCGGCAACGATTAACGAGTAACGAGTAGAGCTAGAACTAGAAACGAGTTAGCGAGACGCGGGGAGCGAGTGCGTAGTTCCGATATTTGTGTAGCTCGGCTATAAGCGAGTGTGCGAGTGAGGCGGGCGATTACTCGCATCACTCGCTCGCTAGATACGCACTGTAGAGAAATGACCACTGGTTGCTCTCTCGGCGTGAGTTCTAAACGCTTGGCGAGTGTCGCCGAGCGAGTGTTATCTTTCATAGCTTTTGTCGCTCAGCGACAAACTAGTGAAGCGAGTGCTCGCCGGCAGTGTGAACAGTCAGCGATGAACTATTTGTATATGCATCTCTTTTGTTCACTTGGAAAGTATATCTATTGTACGTTTCTTGAGCGAGGAAATAGCCGATAGTTAGTCGTTTTCTCGTCGTTGGTGGGACAACTGCCTTAGTCTCCCCGCGTCTCGCTAACTCGTTTCTAGTTCTAGCTCTACTCGTTACTCGTTAATCGTTGCCGGTGAGACAAGTGCCTAGCTCAGCTTTCAGCCAAGTAGGTATCCGCTATTAAAGAAAGTTAATATTTTTTGTCCTTGATTTAAAGAACAAAATTAAATTTTTGTTTTACCTAATTATAATTACCTACATTTAATTTTATACCGTACTTAAGCTCACGTCAGTACCATTACTATTTATTTCTCTTCGAGTCGGGATGTGGTTTAATTATAGATACCGACTATATCGGTAAGGACCAAAGAGTAAAGTAATATATAGGGAAAAGAGAGCCCTCTTGCGTGATAATCATGCAAACCTATTTGTCAATGCGCCATCTCTCTCTAAATTGGCCCCGAACTACCTACATAGCTATAGCTATAAAAATATATATGCATCATATTCATAACATTTTCTATTAGGGTAAATAGCACCATGTAACTATAACATTGGTTATCGTTATAGTTACATTATGCTACTTACCCTAATAGAAAATGTCATCGTTAATATAGTAAAAGGTCGAAGGAAAACAAATAAATATTATGTATTATTACTTTTTATACGCGTGTACGCAGAATGCAAAAACCGCCATATTGATATTTTCAGGGGCTGGTCACTGCCGTACTTGACTAGATTTCGGTAAAAAATTTAGAAAAGCGCCATCTGCAATCCTCTTCCTAAAGTATTTAATATCTTCAAGTGATAATAGATGGCTCTTTAATCAAAAATTAACTTCCATAAAATATCACTAAAATTATTGAAATCTAAAAATTATTTTATATATTAGTATTACGTAGGAAATCTATCAATTATTTTTATTAAATCTGTACACTATTTTATATACATAAATTATTTTTCTATAATTATTTTTTTGGTTGGCAATAAACCGTGCCAACTGCCAATGCTGAAGTTAGAATTTGAATTTTAATGGCGAGTACAGTACATACAATTTGTGTGTTAAGTTTTCGTCCATTTAAGTGTTTTCTGCTGTTGACTTGCGTTGATTTGAGTTTTACTCATCCGCTGTGTTTTCGGTGAATTAGTGAGTGAGTTGAGCTGTGCTCCTCTGTTTCATTGTTTCACATAACTTGCGAAAAGACGCCATTAGTGTTTAGTATTATTTGCGATAAAGACGCCTTTTTTGTGATATTTGTGAAATAGACACTGTTATTGTGTTATTAGCGATTAGAGACGCTTGTTTGAGTGCATATAATCATGCCGAGGCGGTGCGAATTGGGATGTTCACACAACCCGGGTAAGTGCTTTCTTTATCAAGTTCATAGTACCTAGGGCCCGATTCTGTTAATAGTATCATTAAGTTATTAATATCAAAATTGAATAGAAATTAAATCGCAATATCAGTTTTAACCATTTCGGGCATTCTGCTACTAATATTTATAAGACCAATCGTATTCCAACGACATTCGATTGGTTGCTATTGGTCTGCCGTTTTGGTTTATAGGTACATATTACCATATTATTCTTAGTCTATATTGCCATATTGCCTCAAAGTCGTGGTGGCCTAGTGGGTAAAGAGCCAACCTCACAAGTATGAGGGCGTGGGTTCGATTCCAGGTCAGGCAAGTACCCATGCAACTTTTCTAAGTTTGTATGTACTTTCTAAGTATATCTTAGAAACCAATGACTGTGTTTCGGATGGCACGTTAAACTGTAGGTCCCGGCTATCATTTAACATCCTTGGCAGTCGTTACGGGTAGTCAGAAGCCAGTAAGTCTGACACCAGTCTAACCAAGGGGTATCGGGTTGCCGGTAGCTGGGTTGAGGAGGTCAGATAGGCAGTCGCTCCTTGTACAGCACTGGTACTCAGCTGAATCCGAATTAATAGTTCAGCCCTCCTGGTGACAGCTTGTCTTCCAGTTATCACGGGGTGACAATTTGTGCCGACTTTTGAGAACAAATGGGAGTCTATTTCTCAGTTGTCACGGGTGACATTTTGTTCCTTCTTCCTTCCTAAGAAAAAATGTAATTACCATAGATTTCAGGTTTTATTTATTATGTTACATAGAATCACATAAAAAATATATATATTATTATTTTAACTAACACAATGTCAACAGGCTTACAAAAATCGATTTTTTTATAGTAGTTAATACTACTATAAAAAACAAAAACAACATTATGTTTCCTATAATAGGCACAATCACAGATAACTTTAATTAATACTAATCACAGATAATCACTAATGGTTAAGTTAAAAGTGCTTATTAGTCGCATGCTTATTTGTAACACAGTTTGTAATCTTGTTAAATTAAATAAAATTAAGAAAACGATTGGTGTTAATAGAAATTAATAATATGTGATGTACCTATTAAAGGAAACACAATGTTGTTTGTTATAAGAAATAAAAACCTGAAATCTATGATAATTACATTTTTTTTTCTTTGGAAGATTCTATGTAGCATAATAAATAAAAAACCTGAAATCTATGGTAATTACATTTTTTTTTCTTTGGAAGGAAGAAGGAACCGTAGCAAATGTCACCCCCCCGGTGACAACTGAGAAATAGACTTCCCATTTGTCCCCTCTAGTCAGTTTTCAAAGGGAACAGTCGGCACAAATTGTCACCCCGGTGATAACTGGGAAGACAATTCCCGGCTATCACCCCGGAGGACAGCGCTAGAGGGGACTATTACTACATAGTATAAAACAAAGTCGCTTTTTCTGTCATGTGTCATGTTGTATGTCCCTATGAACGCTCAAATCTTTAAAACTACGCAACGGATTTTGATGCGGTTTTTTTTAATAGATAGAGTAACTCATGAGAAGGTTTTTATGTATAATAACATCTATTAAATAATGGAGAAATACTGTTACCCGTGCGAAGCCGGGGCGGGTCGCTAGTTGGGAATAATTCGAACGGTTAGACTGGAAGCCGACCCCAACATAGTTGGGAAAAGGCTCGGAGGATGATGATATTGCCATATTGCAATCGTAAATCGTTTGCAGACAATATGATTCATTATTGAATCACAGAAAAGGATAAACACGTTTATTTAAAAGAAAAAATAGTGGAATGCCACATACGCTTCAATCGTAATTGAGTCGTGATTGGATCTCAGTCGGATGTGAATCGCATGTCGCTAAAGTAAAATTAGCAGGGGCAGGATTCTGCGCAATTTTTCTTTGAAATAAACGTTTTATCCTTTTCTGTCATTCAATAATGAATCATTTTGTCTGCAAATGATTTACGATTGCAATATGGCAATATAGACTAAGAATATTATGGTAATATAGACCAAAATGGCAGACCAATCGCAAACCAATCGAATGTCGTTGGAATACGATTGGTCTTATATTAGTAACAGAATGCCCGATATGGTTAAAAAAGCTGTTGCGATGCAATTTCTATTCAATTTTGACATTATTAACTTAACAGAATCGGGCCCCAGAATCGTGCTCCTGAAAGCTCCTAGTCATCCGGATAAACTTGTCATCACGGGAGATACCAACTCAGTCAATTATAAGGTTGGGCGTTTAGAGAAACACAGTTCCTTACGAGTAACCATTTATTACTGAATCCCATATGAAATGATACATGATTTAATAAGATAGACATACATAGATAGACACGCGCACACATACATAGGTAATAGGTATTCATTCATACATACACTATACAATATCAGCATACAAACTTCATATTTTTGTAATTTATTTTTCAGGTGTGACACAACATCAATTTCCACACCCAGAAAAGAATCCTGAGTTATTCAAAGCCTGGGTTAATATAGTTGGTGGAAAACTGGAGACTGCAGATGATATCAAATTTTACAGAAAGCGAGTCATCTGTGACATACATTTTGCAGACAAGTTTAAGAATCGCAACAACCGTTTAAATAACATAGCTGTTCCTACTCTCCATCTTCAGGGTAAGATTTAGATCTTTATTCTTGAACTAGATCGCAATGCCACCTACTGAGTTAAAATTGCCATTAAGAAAACAAAATTCTTAATTATTCACAATTAAACTGAACTGAAATCTTTTAGGCCACCTGTTTGCAGTATATTAATATTTAATTGGATATAAAATGCAGTTCATTCACCCCTTAACCAACTCGGTGAAGGTTGTTGTTTAGTGGGATCTTAGACTTGTTTTACTATTTCCAGGTGCTCCATCACAAGATGCTCATATGCCTCCTGCAACTCCACATATACCAACTGAACTTCCTATGCCTGAACATAATATATGGAATCTGCCTTCTACATCAAAGCAAATAGTCACTGGTACGTAAATGCTTGGCTACCTACATTCTCAAATTATGTTTAACTAGCTGCCATAATTAAATACTGCATTTTTTTATAATAATCCCCCATGGGGCCACCTTGACGTGATGGGGGAAGGCATGAACGCTTAAAGAAGTCAGTAAGAACTAGACGACCCTGTGCCAATTGGTAAACATGAGGTACCATCAGAAAATATAGTCATAACACCTCGGCTAACCCTTTCCAACTAACGGTCCCAACTTCCCAACTAACCTTCCCTTTCCCTTTACCTTCTCTTCAGTGTCTGATAAAATATATATCTTATTACTTTAAAATATGTACTCTGCAGTCACCTTCTCTCTTTCACCTCTTAACTTTTCTTTTCTTAAGTTTTAAAACATTGCTCCTAATATAATTTAATGCGACTACGAAATAGAGTAATAATACCCAGGCGGGTACCGGAGCTAATCGCGATGGAGAATCCCGCCCCTTTGTATTCTGGGTGGGGGCGACGCTTTTAAATTTCATTTTTTCATAGATACCTTTAAGGCCACCTGTTTGCAGTATAGTAATATTTAATTGGATATAAAATACTGTTCATTCACCCCTTAACCAACTCGGTGAAGGTTGTTGTTTAGTGGGATCTTAGACTTGTTTTACTATTTCCAGGTGCTCCATCACAAGATGCTCATATGCCTCCTGCAACTCCACATATACCAACTGAACTTCCTATGCCTGAACATAATATATGGGATCTGCCTTCTACATCAAAGCAAATAATCACTGGTATGTAAACGCTTGGCTACCTACATTCTCAAATTATGTTTAACTAGCTACCATAATTAATTACTGCATTAAGTAATATGTAACTGTTGTGTAGTCATTACAAACACACTTCAACTTGATTTATTGTAATGACAATTTAGGTTAATAATCCTCATGTAACTCACACTAGTAATTTTGATGTTTACAATGACAATGGTGAATTATTATTATTTTATTTTCAGCTGCACCTCCCAATGCGTGTGTTATAGCAGCAGAACATAATTATTGCAGTAAACATGGTATACAACAAAGACGGAAACTTAAAGGAGACAAAAGTAAGTGCCAATGTAGTTTATACCATAAGATATCAAAAAATGTTTATACATAGGCTACTTTTTATCTGGGTGTGGTAAAGTAAAAGTTTTTTTTGCAGAAAACTGAAATCAACTTCATCGCTGGAGAATGAATTAAAGATTTCAAGATTCCAAATGAAGAATTTAAAAACCGAAATTATTCGGTTACGTAAACGGAGTAGTAGTTTGAAAGAAAGATTAGCCAGCGTTGATAAAATTAGCAATACAAATTGTTTAAAAAATAACGAGAAATATGACAACTGCAGCAAAATATTCACAAACATGCAGTACACCCAAACTCACAAGAGAGCTCGTGGGCGGAGGTTTACTTTAAAGGAAAAAGTTTTCTCTCTCCATGTACAAAAGAGTCCCAAGAGTTATACTCTTTTATATAAATACTTTACATTGCCCTCTATAAAATCATTAAAAAGGCTTCTTGCGAAAATTGAAATAGAGTCGGGCTAAATAAGTTTTATTCATAAAATGAGAAAGACTGTGAAGGAATTAAGTCCAGAAGATCGCCTCTGCTGTCTTATTTTGACGAGATGTCAATATCGCCGCAGATCCATTACGACGGATCTAAGGATAAATTAAAGGGATTCGCTTGGCGTAGTAAAAAAATTGCTGACCATGTTTTAGTTTACATGGTCAAAGGATTAAAGAAAAAATTTAAACAGCCTGTTGCATACTTTTTTACAAATTCTGTTAACAAAGCAGAATTAAAAGCCTTGACTATAAAAGTCATTAAATATGTTCAGGGTACAGGGCTTAATATTTTGTGCACAGTGTGCGACCAAAGCACAGTAAATGTCAGTGTAGTGAATGAAATTATTGAAGATAGTAGAATAAAATTCATAAAAGAAAATAAGGAATGGAGACATGATGTAATGGAAGTAGGGAAATCTAAAATTATCCCATTATTTGATGTCCCTCATTTATTGAAAGGGTAAGAAACAATTTACTTACGAAGGACTTAAAATATTTCGACTTCGAAGAAAAGGTTGAAAAGACGATAAAATGGGAATATTACCAGAAAATTTATGAAGCGGACAAATTACATGGTGAATTAAAATATGTCAGAAACTAACTGATGAACATATTTATGTGGAGAAAATAAAAAATGAAGGTCAAACACGCAACCCAAATTTTTAGCCGCAGTGTTGCTACAGCTGCAGAACATTTATCTGCTAGGGCGATTTATCTAATGAGTGCCGCCAAGTAATTACATTTACCAAAATGATGGACAATTTATTTGATTCCTTAAATTCAAGCTCATTTAATATGATACATGGAAAAATGTATAAATGTGGTGTTAGAAACAATTCTCCTCATCATGAATTATGGGAAAATGCCAAAAAGGTATTAAAATCAATAAAATTTATTAAAGTTAAAAAAGAAAAGGAAAATAAAATAAGATTAATTGAAACGAGTTCGGTACCTTCAATAAAAATTTTATACGTACTATTGAGGGCATGCAACAGTTGTGGAAAATATTATCCCAAAAATATTTATTTGATACAATGATGACCAGAAACTTTAACCAGGACCCACTGGAAAATTTTTTTGGGAACATTAGAAGTTTTGGGGTGAGGAATACGGCACCCAACACAATTAGCTTTGAAGGTGCCTATAAATCACTTCTTTTAAATAATTATAACTCACCCCATTCACTTAACGCTAACTGTGAAAATGATGACAATGATTGTCTTCAGACATTGAGTTTCTTTTTGGAAGACAAACTTTTAGAAAACACTTCTAATGTTCCCAGTAATGAGGTTCTACCATTTCAGCAAGAAGAAAATGACGAAATTGAGGTGCCTTTTATAAATTTAAATTCTGAGCCTGCTGATGCTGGTCAGGCCAATTATGTATGTGGGTGGGTGCTGGCTAAATGTTTTAAAAAAGTTGCTAAATCATGCAGGCACTGCAAAACTGAACTAACTGGCGACAGTCAATTAAAATCAAATAGTTATATAAGGGCAAAAGAATATACAAAAGGAAAACATTGTCTGTTGTATCCCAATATAGTGGCGGAAAAAGTTTTTAAAGACATACAAAATATTGTAGTAGAAATTTTGAAAAAGAATGTGCCAAAAACTAAATTAAAAGAAAAGATAAAAATGTTTTTAGACATATTTGTGGATTATCCTTTCACCTGCGATATCCACAAGATAGAATTAAGAAATGTTTTTGAAAACATTACAATAAATATTTTGGTATATAGTTGGTGCCGCTCAATTAATCGAATTTTATCAGGTAAAATCCAATATCGTGATGAGGATGATGAAACTAAACTTTCAGCACAAATTTATTACAATAAACATAAACATAAGTAAATATGATTTTTATTTAATTCCAGGTCGCCTACTAAGTACTTTCTAAATGTTCCTACATAACGTTGTTCTGTTGAGTTGTAGTAATCTGTGTTGTATTTCCATATTTCAATAAATAACTATTTTCTACATTCTGTGGCTATATTTTGTAAGTACGTACGTATGAACAAATTCCCCTAGAATATCTATAGACGGTTATTCGTCATCTCGACACACTAAACTCACCACGAATGTGTCGAGTTGGTGAAACTCAAAATTTGTACATTTATCATGTCGTCAACTCGCCACGTCAAGATTTTAATTCGTGTCCAGTTAGTGAAACTTAGATTTTATCACTTTTATGTTTTCGCCAAGTTTGGGAATCAACTTTTCGCGTTTCAAACGTTTGCAAAATGGACGTTCAGTGGCCGATGATGTTTGTGACACAATGTATCCAGTTGGCGAAAACATAAAAGTGATAAAATCTAAGTTTCACTAACTGGACACGAATGAAAATCTTGAGTGGCGAGTTGACGACATGATAAATGTACAAATTTCGAGTTTCACCAACTCGACACTTTAATGGTGAGTTTAGTCTGTCGAGATGACGAATAACCTGTAGACAATACTGATGTATACATGTGTGTGAAATGGGATGTACGCACACATAAACAATTTGTTTCGGCAGACGATACCAGATGGCGCTTCAAAAATCGTTTGAAGGTTGCAGAAAAAAATCGAAGTGGGTTCTCTATTCCCAATCTATTTACTATACTCTATGGATATTTTGTTATGATCGATGATCGGTTTTGTTAAGTTACTTGGAATACTGACACCAGGTCTTTTTAGATTAAAATTGATATTTGTGCTTTTTCAAACCGTATTTAATGTATTCGCCTATTTTATCTTTTTTTTAAGTGTCTAATATTTTCCTCATACTTTTCTCTATTTAAAATTGCATAAATAATTTTATATTGACAAACAAAAACGATTATAGTGTAGTGCCATCTGTTGGTAATTTAAAGTATCTTTTAGATAGTAAATAGTTTCCGGGCCAAATAAAAGGTGGCGACTCTTCATTCACTTAGCTGTCAAAATGTACGGAGTGTCTCCCCCCTGGTAAGGACTTTCCACAATAACGGGTTATGACTGTGTGCCACGGCATTATTCACGGCACCCAGTCATAAGAGGTTAAAAAATAATGATTCTAATTAGTCCGCATTTTAGACTTCCTAAAAATATATAACACTTGTTTTAACAAAAAAATAAATATAATGCAACAAAGTGAGATGCGAGTGTGGCGCTCGTTTCGTCGCGTCGTCTGTTTGAAAGTACTCAGACGTGCCGTAAGAAAAAAAATCTCGTGTTATATCTTCGTCGTTTTTTGTTACTGAGAGAAAATAAAAAAATACGGGTTCATTATTTTAGTCATCATGTCTATTATAATATTTTAGTTTCGGCCCCAAAAACGGGCTCGATTATGCTAATTTAATTATGTGTCAATTGGATATCAACTGCTACTGGGCATTAATGAGGAGGGATGATACGCATGCAACAAAGTGAGTGCTAAGTATGAATGTAGATGGATGGAGAGGAAGTGGAAGACCTAGGAAAAGATGGATGGATTGCCTGAAAGATGACATGAATAGGAAGGGAGTGAGTGTCAGTATGACGAGTGACAGGGGAAAATGGAAGAGAATGACATATTGCGCCGACCCCAAGTAAAATTGGGAACAGGGCAGGAGGAAGAAAAAGGATATCAACTGCTACTTAAATAAGACCAATCATGTTCCAATGACATTCATATTGTCTGTCTATCCTTGGTGACACGTACACTAAACAGTCGGCAGAACAAAATAAAGTACAAGATATATTATGTCAATATATATTAGAAAAGTAAGTAAGTGCACGGCGGCGGCTCGACAGCGGCACTAGACGTGCGGCAGCACTAGACGTGCTGCAGGCAGGCGGCGCGGCTACACGTGCGGCAGGCGGCGGCACTACACGTGCGGCAGGCAGGCGGCGAGCGCGCGGCGCAGCGCGTGTCGCACGGCGGCGTCGGCCTCGCAGAACACGTGCGTGGCGTGGCGCTCCACGTGCACCAGCGTGTCGTGGCGCGGCAGGTGCACGATGCAGCCGTCCGCCGTGCGCTCCACGCGCGCCTCCGCCACGCCCTCCCGCGCCAGCGCCCGCACCAGCGCCTCCACGTCCGGCGCCGCCCAGTCCAGCCGCGGCGCCTCGCGCGCGGCGCCCGGGCCCGGCGGCGGCACGTCCAGCGACACGCGCCGGTCCCGCACCCGCAGCGCGGCACACAGCGGCGCCGCCCGCAGCCCCGCGCACGTCCCGCGGCGCCAGGCGCGCCGCCAGCGCCGCCGACAGCGAGGCCCGCGCCCGCGCCGCGGGCCCGCAGCGCGCGGCCCCCGCCGCAGCAGCACGGTGGGCACGTCGGCCGCGATGTGCGGGCGGGCGGCGCCGCCGGCCGCCGCCGCGTACTGCTCGGGCAGCGCCAGCTCGCGCGGCCGCAGCTCGCGCACCAGCTTGTTGGCCTGCGAGTAGTTGAGCGACGTGTCGATGGGGCAGTGGAACGCCTTCATGGCGAGCGGCTGGAACGGCGCCAGCGCGTCCAGGTACGGGAAGTCGGGCTCTGCGAACGAACCGATCCCGTCAGTGAATATCGTTGACGCTTTGATCACAATAATAAGTACTCGAATGAAACTAAGGAAATTAACCTCATTTCTTCTGATATAAACTTAGTTCTTATTTGACTGTTAAGTTCCTAAATAAAATCGTCATTAGATGACATCTGACCCGTGAATATGATGGCGTGAGCAGGGTTAGACGCCCACAGCTCGACGAGATGCACGGCGGCTCCGAAACGAAGACTCGGGTGTCCACAGAAGACGACGCAAGGCTGCACACACAATACTTATTAGTTCGCATATATGGACACTTTAGCTGATCCAAACTCTACTCGGCGAGGATAAAACCCATTGCAAAGAGAAGAACATACGACAAAAATAAAAGAAAAATTATTTAAGAATGGTAAGAGGTCAGGAAGCGAGGAAGGTTAAAAAAGGTTTAAAGTCTAACTCGTAGATAATAAAATGTTTCAAATGTAAGCAGTAGGAGACCTGTCGGAAGTCAGCACTGAAGGCGTCGTCGTGCAGATGCTTCGCGTGCTTGAGGCGGCCGCCGCGAGCCAGCGCCGCGTGCGGGAACGGCTCCTCCGGCAGGTACACCCGCGCCTGCTTGCCCACCGACACCCACTCCGCCAGGATGTTGCTGTAGGCCAGCGAGGAGTCGGCCACGGGCGACAGCACGTAGAGCGGCACGGCCGCCAGCCCCGCCTGGTCCAGGTGCGCCGACAGGCACTCCAGCAGGTCGTACAGCACGCCCGACGGGTACACGGGCAGCAGCACCGAGCCGCCCGCCCGCAGCGTCACGGCCGCGTGCACGCACAGGTCGCCCAGCATGTGGTCGGGGTTGTGCGCCGGCGTCTGCGTCAGCGCCGCCAGCACCAGCACGTCCGCGCCGCGCAGCGCCGCCTGGTTGATGGGCCGCGGGTGCGTCGTCAGCGTCGACGACCCGCTCACGTACGCCACCTGTCTCCGCAACCGGTACTGTGACCACTGTCTCTTGCGCCCGATGGGTGCTCGGCTCGACTAATCATTTATTTACTTCATCTCGTGCACACGTCGGTGTGAAAATAAAAATCAAGAGAAGAGGTCACCTTCTCGTGTGCGGAGCGCAGCACCCAGTTGGCGGAGCCGAGACAGAAGCCGGAGCTGACGGCCGTGGCGTCCAGCGCGCCGTACACGTCCACGCGCTCGTCGTAGCCCACCACGCGCACCCGCGCCAGCGCCCGCGCGATGTGCTCGCGCGCGAACAGGCGGCGCCAGGCGCGAGGCCGGGCCGCCAGCGCCAGCGGCGCGGGCAGCACGTGCAGCAGCTCCTTCCAGCGCCGCGCCGCGCCCGCGCCGCCCGCGCCCGCCAGCCACGAGCCCAGCTCTTCCAGGTAGAAGCGCCCGATCTGCAACGTGGGCTCCGTCGCGTACACCTGGCCTTTGAAGCCCGTGTCTTCCGTGATGAACGGCAGTGCCAGCATGCACGTGTAGTTGGAGATCAGAATCACGTCCAGTTGGGAGAAGTCCACCACTTTGTCTAGCGGCGGACAGAACTCTGGAATACTGTCTACGAAAACACGTCCGCAGCAATCTTTTAATTCCTGTAACAAATAATAAGAAACAAATCTGAATGAATTACTGTTACTGTTACAGTCTTTTTATCGTCCCACTGCTGGGCACAGGCCTCCTCTCACATGGAGAAGGAATTAGCATTAATCACCACGCTTGCTCAATGCAGGATTGATGATTTCAGACTATATAGTCCAAGTTTCCTCAAGATGTTTTCCTTCACCTTTTTACCAACCATTGGTGTCCAAGATATACTTGACTTAGAAAGTACACACAAACGTTAGACAAGTTGCATTGGTACTTGCCTGACCTGGAATCAAACGCACACCGACATACTCGAGAGGTTGGTTCTTTAACCATTAGGCCACCACAACTTCCACAAGGAATGAATGAATTACACAAAGAACTAAATAAGCTATCATCTGTAACTGCCGAAAACATGTGCCATGGCTACTCAGTTAATAGTTTCAAAGGTACTTTTGTTTATTCATCATGGCATACCTAATCGTCTCTTTAGGCTTTCAGTAAATTTTGCCATAATCGCCCATTACAATTTACAATAATTATATTTAGGGTTATTTCAGTTTTCTTAAAAAATTGTGATGGCCTAGTGGATAAAGAACCAACCACTCAAGTACAAGTGATTTCTTTATAATAGTTTCTGTTATATTGATATGATAGCCCGAAACACAGGTTAAAATAATCCTAGTTCGGGTGGTCCCTATGTTTAGAATTAGAACTGTTTTTATTTTATTATTGCCTGTATGTAGATATTAGCCTAGATTAACATAGTTTATCCGATTGTTATTATTAAGACAATTTGTTTTACCTCAACATCTGAGACATTTTAATTACTAATTCATGTGATCTATGTTTTTTCAAATAAATATTTATTTATTTTATATTTTACTTTTACATTAATGTCTCTATAAGCTGCTATAAGCGACAGGTCTTACAAGGTACAAAACCCCAAAAAGAACTTTCAAGATGGATGGATAAAACAGAATGTTTGTGTTGTGTAAACAAAAAGTAATGTTGAATAACAAACCCCCTCAAGCAGCGGATCGTTGAGGTGCGGCGGCGTGTAGTTGGGCAGCGAGGCGAGCCGCGTGCTGGGCACGGGCGGCAGCGGCAGGAAGTTGAGCACCGAGTGCGCCGACAGCCCGCAGTCCAGCATGATGAGCAGCTCCTTGAACGACAGCACGAAGCACGGCTTGGCCGCATCGCTGCTGAGGCAGTACTGCCGGCGTGCCGGTCGACAATCGCATTAGTGCACCAAGCCACTACATTTTACATTTAATCGATTCTACAAGTTATGAATACTTACAAGTTTCATATTTTCCTAAGAAGTCTAACCTAAAACTAATGTTTTCCTAACTTTACAATTACTTAATTTAAACTGAGGGTGTTAATACCACATTGTAATAGTATTTTTTGGAAAACACATTTTCATCCGCGTTGTATAACAACAAACCAGATATTGTCGTATCAATTAAAGAAACAAAATAAGTCAGTTAGGTATAACAAATACAGGTTTTATCATTTCATAAATAATGTTAAGTGTCATTTGTCATTTTTGTCAACCATATGTCAACTAGTGTTATATCAACAAAAAAGACTGCGTTCCGTTCCGCTTGCTATAAAGCGCATAGGGTGTCCATAGTTGGCCTTTTATTTGGTTTTATGCAAAAAAATAAAAACAAATGAATTCTTTGGGAACGAGGGATTTTCTTTTTATTAAAAAAATATTTTTCTAACTGATGACTACATGGCGCTTACCTAAGTACCTGAATGCAAGGAACGGAACGTCATATCTTATCAAGGTCGTTTATCGAAACCAATCGAAACGTTTGTCGAAACGAAAAGTCATGGTGGCCTAGCTAGTGGGTAAAGAACCATCTTTTCAAGTATGAGGGCACAGGTTCGATTCCAAGTCAGGCAAGTATCAATGCAACTTTTCTAAGTTTGTATGTACTTTCTAAGTATATCTTTGACACGAATTACTGTGTTTCGGATGGCAAGTTAAACTGTAGGTCCCGGCTGTTATTAAACATCCTTGACAGTCGTTACGGGTAGTCAGAAGCCAATAAGTTGCAACACCAGTCTAACCAAGGGGTATTGGGTTGCCCGGGTAACTGGGTTGAGGAGCTCAGATAGGCAGTCGCTCCTTGTAAAGCACCTCAGCTGAATCCGGTTAGACTGGAAGCCGACCTCAACATAGTTGGGAAAAGGTTCTCAGGATGATGATGATGAAAACGAAACGTTTTGTTATCAACAATTAAAAAAATAGAAAATAGTAAATAAAAGAAGTCAGCAGTCAGATTTTATTCAAATGTCCAGATAGATTTTTTCTAGGTCAAATACGTACAGAGGGCATGACCAAAACGATCAGGGCCCCGATTCTCCTAAGTTAATAATGTCAAAATCGAGTAGAAATCGAATCGCAATATGATCGTAATAGCAGTTTTAACCATATCGGGCATTCAGGGGCCCGATTCTCCTAATTTTACTTAAGCGACCTTCGATTGACGTTCGACTCGATTCGACTGAGATCCAATCCCGACTCGATTACGATTGAAGCGTATGTGGCATTCCGCTATTTTTTCTTTGAAATAAACGTTTTTATATTTTTCTGTCATTCAATAATGAATCATTTTGTCTGCAAATGATTTACGATGGCAAAATGATTGTACAGCAAACTACCGTATAGACCAAAATCATCAAAATAGCAGACCAATCGCACACCAATCAAATGTCAATCGAATACGATTGGTCTTTTATTAGTAGCAGAATGTCCGATATGGTTAAAACTGCTATTACAATCATATTGCGATTCGATTTCTATTCGATTTTGACATTATTAACTTAGGAGAATCGGGGCCCTGCTACTAATAAAAGACCAATCGAATTCGATTGACATTTGATTGGTGTGCGATTGGTCTGCTATTTTGATGATTTTGGTCTATACGGTAGTTTGCTGTACAATCATTTTGCAATCGTTCATTATTGAATGACTAAAAAAATAGCGGAATGCCACATACGCTTCAATCGTAATCGAGTCGGGATTGGATCTCAGTTGAATCGAGTCGAACGTCAATCGAATGGCGCTTAAGTAAAATTAGGAGAATCGGGCCCCAGTCATGCATGACTAATGTAATAATGAGGTGTTCGGGTTCTTTAAGACATCTGACAACGATTTTTGGTATTACAAAAACATGTCGGGCACAAAATACATAGGTACAGAAGTCAATCTACATACAAAGCGCGTTCGAGTCACGCAGACAAAGGTGTCTATGTGTGCGTGTTCACAGACGCGCTGTCTCAAAACAACTCAAAACAGTGCGAACGCGGCTGCCGCTTTCTTGAGATAAGCGCGTCACACAAAGGTAGATAAATGTGCACGCGTTGTGATACCTACCTAACTGTAATTTGACTGTAATATTTTTAATTTTAATAACAAAAGAAAAAGTAATAATGGAGCAACAAAATTCGTATTATAATTGAACAAGTTGACGGTTGTTTTATACAACAATAAACAGTGAATTGTCGTTTTTTTAGCCTGCCGTATTACCTATAGTATGTACATACTTATTTTCTCATATTTCGATGGTTCGTTTAATAAACGCAGTAGGTAGGTACAGTTAGGTGGGTAGGTAAGCGCCCCGGCGGCGGCCTCTGGCCCAATGCCGTAATAAGTTTTGCTAGTGTCGACCCAGGCGAACCTGCCTACCTACCCTCAAAGATTATTGCTAGTAGGAGTTGATAATTTTTGTGATCATGGCGAGACTATGTTGTAAGGTAGACGAAATAAAACTCGCACATCAAGTTTTCTGTAGGTAGAAGCAAGCTTAGATCAGGGACTGTACCAACCCATTACATACAAAAATATTTTTTTCACAAGTAAAGAGTAGGGTAAGTATATATGTATGAATAACAAAATTATAAATTGCGGTTTCTGAAAAACGGTATCTCGTTCAAACGAATTTCCGTTGAAAGTGTTTATTAACCTGTTGTATGCCACATTAAATATTTTATTATTATTGGTTTATATTTCATTTTTCCTGTTTTATTCTCAACAATACATCAAATAATTAGATACGAGTACCACTACCACGTTAGTTTTATGCGCATAAAACAGTTGACAACCCTAGCGCGACCGCCGAGTTTAGGCATGAAAAGTGAAGTACATACATGAGATTGACTTCTGTACCTATGTATTTTGTGTGTCGGGTCCAAAGGCGCATAAGGGCGAAATCAAACGGTATCTAACGTTCCTCGTCCACCGCTCATTCCGTTATGGCACCTCTGTCTAACAAAACACATAGAATAGATACTACAGTACAGGAAAAGCCCAAATAGAAAATTTTGTAAACTGAAATAAGCCGGTTGTGGAGTTCTGTAATAATAGTAATAGGCGTAACTGGATCGATCGTTGCGAAGAGCATTGCCAGTATTGCCACTCATATCATTGGTTCTTTACCCACAAGGCCACTTTTGTTCAGGTTATTACGAATATCTGAAAAAAAAAAAAATGTCCCTTTCCATGCTGATTTTAAGAAATGTTCTGATAAGGACAACAAATGTTCCGGTTTTTAATGTTCTGTTGTGTTAATCTGACGCACTGATTGATCGATCTTCAGAATAGCAAGTAGGTAAGTTTAATGCAACTTACCTACAGTTATTACGATGTACCTATATTTTTGCATACCCACAAGTTTTCTGTATATTTTAATCGTAATTTACATCGATCGGTGATTTCCTATGTGCGTCGTACGTAATGTATACAATTTGCATATGGAAGGTAGGTAGTGTCATCGAGCACGACAGGTGGTGCGGATTCGGGCGGTCAGTCGACCACCGGCGCTTCTTAGCGAGAGTCTCCCGTGACACCCGAGCGATCCCGCGCCTCGAGCACCCGTGACCCCACACAGGCCAGTAGCGCAGTCACACAGTCTCCAGCCAGCCGCCGAGTGAGGTGCCCGCGCGCAACATGGCCGCTCAGTTCACGCGCAAGGAGGTCGAGGCGCGCAACCAGCGCGACAACGCCGCCATCATCATCGACAACGTGGTGTACGACGTAACGCCGTTCTTCGACGACCACCCGGCGGAGGTGCTGCTGGACAACGCGGGACAACGCCTCGCAGTGCTTCCACGACGTGGGCCACAGCGAGATCGCGCTCGAGTGGCGCCAGCAGTTCGTGGCGGGCGAGGTGGTGCCGGAGGAGCACTGGCCGGTGCGCTCGCGCGACCAGCAGGCGCAGCAGGCGGCCGAGCCGCTCACGCTGGCCACGCTGATCAGCGTGTGGGGGCCGCCGCTCGTGCTGGCCGCGCTCGCCGCGCTCTTCTACATGTACCTGTTCCCGTAGCCCGCGCTTATCACATTGCGCTGCAGTGCTTTACCACTCCATTTAACGGAACGAATGTGCAATTCTGGGAGAGTGGCAGTGGAAATAAGGGTTAAAGGTGGGGTTTTGTGGTATATTCGGGGCCAGGAAAGTGTATTTAGCAGCAGTACCTAAGTATAGAAACACATGAAACTGGTTTACCGAATGTCATGTAGGCATCGACTGCAGCTGTGGCGGCTCTCGGCGCTCGTCATGCGGACGGAGCGCGGTGTAGTATACTTTGTGCATAGTTTAATAAATATAAATGTTAGCGAAATGTTGTAAGTACTTGCATAAAATTGTGATTTGTGTTGGTATTTTTTTTTAATTACGTAATTGAATGAATTTTTTTAAGGGTTTTATTTCAAAAAGGTGAGATTTAGATTATACATATTGATAAATCGATACAAAGGTAGTCTTGATATCCTTGAAGGAGCCTTGAAGTATATAATTATTTTAACGAAATTTGCGAACAGACGGTCATTACGAGACGACTAATTTAGGTTATAACTATCTACCTTCTTGAATTATTTTATTTATCATGATTGGTATGATATTTGACCACAAACGGTCCATTGTAAAGCTAAGTGATTTAGTTTGCGTGTGTGCGTGAGTGTGTTAGGTGCACGTGTCTGTGTGGGGTGCTCGCTTTGCTCAAGGTGAGCCGCTCCGCTCACCACGTGCCGCGGCACATACCTACTACTACCTGCCGCATATAAAAACATGCGTGCTCACCAACTAATCGTATGCAAATGTATGTAAACGACGATTTATGATAAAATAATCTATTGTTTGTCGTCCAAAATAATGATGACAAGCGTATTTTTGAAGTAGGTCAAAAGTTCTTACGCAAAGAAAGTAAAGCGGAGTTGTCCCTCCGGCCAGATCGACAATTGACTAACCCTTGCTGGAGATGGGCAGGCAGCAGGTGAGGCTATACGAAGTGTCCGCGCTTGCGAGCTGTGGCGTCGCCGCGTCCAGTGGCTGCTACCGAGCGTTCTTTTCTTTTAACAATCCGTTGCCAAATGGTAGGTTATCATTAACTAACTTGTGTTATGGGTGCTAACACAACGGATAAACTACATACATACGTATTATAACACCTAGACTACATGACTGAACCGGGAATCGAACCAGGGACCTCGGGAGCACGATTCTGCAAATTTTACGTAAGCGACATACGATTCACATCCGATTGAGTGAGATCCAATCACGTCTCAATTACGATTAAAGCGTTTGTGACATTCCGCTATTTTTTCGTTTAAATAAACGCTTTTATCCGTTTCTTTGATTCAACAAATGAATCATACTTTTTTTTTAACAAATAAAAAAATAAAAAATGAATAAATACTGCAAATTATTTACGATTGTACCTAATGTAGAGCAAACTACCGTACCTATAGACCAAATGGCGGACCAATCGCAAACCAATCGAATGTCATTGGAATACGATTGGTCTTTTATTAGTAGCAGAATGACCGATATGGTTAAAACTGCTATTGAGATTTAATTTCTATTCAATTTTGATATTATTAACTAAGGAGAATCGGGCCCCTGGCCGTCTGGCAGATTTAACTTTGATTTGAAACCTTTAAGGAGTTTTCTATAATGTGCATGGTTGGTACGAATAAATACACATAAATACGTCAACATGTATTAAATAAAGCCCTAAATTGGTAATAGTACCGATGAGAAGTTCCCTCATTTCTCTGTCATCTTCATTATCAGGTCATAAAAGTACACCTAAAATAATCCTCATCCTCTTGTATGTATGGGGTCGGCTTTCAATCTAACCGGATGTAGCCGAGTACCAGTGCTTTACAAGGAGCGACAGCCCTATCTGACCCCCCTCAACCCAGTTACCCGGGCAACCCAATACCCCTTGGTTAGACTGGTGTCAGACTTACTGGCTTCTGACTACCCGTAACGACTGCCAAGGATGTTCAATGGCAGCCGGGACCTACAGTTTAACGTGCCATCCGAAACACAGTCAACAAACAATTAGTGTCTAAGATATACTTAGAAAGTACATACAAACTTAGAAAAGTTGCATTGGTACTTGCCTGACCTGGAATCGAACCCGCGCCCTCATACTCGAGAGGTTGGTTCTTTGCCCACTAGGCCACCACGACTACGCCTAATAATTAGGTGGAAAATATACAATGATTGTCACAGCAAGATAGTTAGTACAGACTGAGGTGTTTTATGTAAGATATATTAGATTTATACAATGACAATCATCTTTGTTAGGTGTTGACGACTTTGATATGTATGGTATGTCCGCTGGTTGTCGTGCGGTGTATGTACAACGCTGCGTCACGCCTCAGTCGGCCGCCGCGACGCGACCGGTGCCGCGCGTTCACTTTCATTCACTTTCTCTGCGCGCGCAGTTTCGCCACTGATGCATGTGCGACTTAATAATAAGAAGTATCGTATGAAGCATTAGCTAGAATTTTCTTTTTAAGGATAGGTTATTTTATTTTATTTTATTTTATAGGCTCACCAACAACTGTTAACACTATAATTTACAAGTTTAAGACTTATGAGATACTTAATCTAGTGTCACAATTACTTATAGGTAAGCACCACATGAGCTGATTTATTGTGCGATAACATAATTTTATGCGATGCAAGTTAGTGTTTTACGTTCAAATAAGAGGAAATTGGAAATGCCATCGCTTAGGCTAACATTTTACTCGCCTTATGACTTTTAGCCACCATTTTTGATGTTTCTCATCTAAAGGAAACTCAATTTTCTTTATGATTTTGGTACACAAGGTCTCGGCAAATTCTTAGTAACTGTCTCTAGTTACGAATTCACTACCTACTATTTCCGTATAAAAATAAAAACTGCTTTCTTATTGGTCACGACTGCAATTCATTTTTCATTCGTTCACCAAAAAAAAACCCAGTACATATGTATTGTAAAAGCTCGAACTATAGTCAATCCTAAGATTTGCCGACATCAGTTGGTAAATATAAGTATTTTCTATTAATGTACGGTATACAGGGTTACTCGTAAGTAGGGCGCATCCTTTCATGAGGTGATAGTAGGTATAGGTTAATACGGACAAATTTGACCATGGGATACACTGGGCAAAAGTTAACCCGTTTCAAGATAATCGAATTAGGTACAAGATCTTTTCTTAACAAGTCGTCTAGGTACACGTATAAATTTTTATTATTAGTTAAAAGTCTCGTTTTTGCGGATTTTTGTGTGTTTGTGCCTTTTTAGATAGCTAGATAAACACACAGTCCATATGAATAGGACTGTGTGTATTAAATTCAATAAAAAATGCTTCGTGAAATTATAAGTGCTGAGTGCTGTAATCCGCGAGCTTATTTGACAGACAGAGAAAATTAATAAAAAAAAACTAAACACTGACATAAGAAGGTTCCCACTTAATAGGTTTAAATCTTTGTGCCGGAAAAAAGGTTTGATGTTCTGTGTATCGCGAACACCATATTTTGCTGATTTTAGGGCGAATAAAAATATGACAAATTATTTTACTGATGATGCAGATATGTTTATTTATTTATTTAAACATTATGCAACAAAACATTAAATATGTTCTAAACCACCAGCTTTTTGACGCACTGCTTAAAATTCAATCCTGTATCACACAAAAAAATCTATTTTACTGCCTTTAGTTTTGTGATGCCATATTTAGTCTGACTCTCTGCGCACCACCTTGTTGTTTAAATAAAACTACTTTTACGGATTTTATCGCGGTTATATTAATATCTATTATTTAATCCCGATGTTTCGGATACTTTACAGCATCCATGGTCACGGGTAGACTGGTCACTGACGATCCGAAACGTCGGGATTAAGTAATATTAGAACGTCGGTATGAATAGTAACCGCGATAACATCCGTAAAAGTAGTTTTCTAATAATTCGCGTAAGTGTCAGAAAACACCTTTTTGTATGTTTAGGACTTTAGGTAAATAATACCTACGCTCCATGTCGACTGCAGCATGACTATAGCTAAAACTTTAATCGGATAAAGAGATGTTATTTTTTGCATGACATTTTAAATTGAAGTGTACTTAATAATATATAATTCATTTATTTTTATTTATGGATTATTAGTTAGTAATGGTATATTTGAAGTCATTTTGCTTATTAAAATAAGCAAAAAATCTTTCTTCACGCCTAAACTACTGAACTGATTTGGGTGAAATTTGGTACAGACATATGTAGTTTGGAACTTGAGAAAGGACATCTGGATAGTTTTTATTATAAAATTTATTCCGGACTCTATTGGTGAAACCAAAAATCTGCTGGAAGTCACTACTACGAACGAAGGCGCGAGCAAAAGCTAGTAGGCTAAAGTAGGCTATATTTTATCCAGTTACTGGCAGAAGTTCCCATGGGGCACGGTTGAAACCGCGGGAAAACGGCTAGTGTTCAATATGTTTTGGCATTACCTCCCGCATAAACAGAAGTTTGTCTTTAGTTAGTCAAATGCAATATAGTGTTGTAAAGTTTGAAAAAATCTTTTTTATCAGCCTAATTTTCAGTGTCGCTCTCTTCCTATATGTAGAATAAATATACATATTGGCCACCTGACAGTTACCAACATGGCAGCGGTTCTGAGATTTCTTGTTGATATGTATGTGGTTACTGCTGAAAAATTCGAGTAGGTAAATAATGATGCCTATTTGAAGCGTATTTTTCATAAAAGCGACGAATGAAAGACAATTGCATGTGGCAGAGATGAGTCATGGTATGGGCATGTGATGCGGAGGATTGAGAGTCATGTTGTGAGGAAGGTGATGAGTATGAACGTGGACGCATATAGTGGAAGAGGAAGACCAAAGAAACGATGGATGGATAGTGTGAAAGTAGATATGGTAAGAAAGGGTGTTAAGTACTTGTGAGATGACGGCAGATAGAAGAGTATGGAAGAAGAAAACATGCCGACCCCAAATAAATTGGGATAAGGGCAGGAGGATGATGATTTGAAGCGTATTTTTGACTAGCGACCCGCACCGGTTTCGCCAGTGATAACAGTACTTCCCTACTATTTAATGAATGTTATTATACATAGATATAATCCTTCCTCTTCAATCACTCTATCAATTAAAAAAAAAACCGCATGAAAACCGGTTGCGTAGTTTTGAAGATTTAAGCGTAGGTACCAAGGGTCATAGGGACCGAAAAAGCGACTTTGTTTTATACTATGTAGTGAAGTGGCAATCTGTTAATTGTTTTGGCAAAAACATTGCAAGGAGTAGAACATCTGAGGCCTTCAATGAATGAAGTATACGTGGGACAGTATCGTTCTGCTCGGCAAGAACTAATGCATGTCGGAGGATGATTCATATTAATATGATAAGCGTTTTTATCTCGGCAGCGTCGAGGTGCGGGGCGCGGGCGGCGGGGGAGGCGCGCGGTGTCGCCGGCGCAGCGCCGCGCGCACTCGCCAGTACTCCGCCCCGCTCCGAGCAGCTCGCGCGCGCCCAGACATGACCGTCAGACAATTCACTCGCGAGGAGGTGTCCAAGTGGACCACGAGAGAGGAAGCGGTTTTCATTATCGACAATGTGGTGTACAACGTGACCAAGTTCCTGGACGAGCACCCCGGTGGGCACGAGGTCCTGGTCAACGTGGCCGGCAAGGACGCGTCCGAGGACTTCGACGACGTGGGCCACAGCCTGGACGCCAAGGAGCTCATGAAGAAGTACGTGGTGGGCGAGGTGGTGGAGGCCGAGCGCCGGCACATACAGAAGCGGCAGATCTCCTGGGAGGACAGCAAGGTGGACAGCGACAGCAGCTTCACGAGCTCGTGGAAGTTCCCGGTGCTGCTGGGCATCGTGGTCACCCTGCTCTACACCTACCTGTTCGGCTGACGCGCTCAGCGGGAGTGTGTGCTGTGTGACACAATGCAACCATTACAGACTGCTGTGAGATTGTATTTTACAAGGTTTTGTGCGTAAATTATACATAGGTATATTGTGATATTTAATTAAAGCCATTTTATAACTTTGCTGATCGTTTTAAGATTACGAGTCTCCCGGGGCCGAGGGAGCCCGCGCCGCGCTCGTACCGGTCCACGATCTGTGTGCCCAAAACATGTACTTATCTCACCTTATGTAATAGGTGTTTCTCGCGGTTTCACCCGCGCTCCGAGGGCACTACCTACCCAAACACGAATCGGAAGCCTATGTTGCTCAAGGATAATATAGCGTTCTAAATGGTGAAAGAAGTTTATGAAATCAGTCCACTAGTTTTTAAGTGAACCAATAACAGACGTGCAAGTTTACTTGGTAGGTAATTAAGGAGCTTGTTACATTGAAATGCAGTTTACATTATTTGCGTTTTGTTAATTTTTATGGTTCTAACTATTATTGATTATTATGAAATAACTTCCTTTTAAATACTTTAGTCAGCAAGTATCGTCTCTCGGGTAACTTTACTAGTGGTTGTTAGTAAATCGTTGATGCACTGGGTCTGAGGGTCCATTCTGGGTGAGGCCGAAATCGCTGAAATAGATTGAAGCCTTTCAAGTGGTGTTCCACTCATAGCTAGCTCCATTAATGATTGTTAGCTATCGGCGGATTTGCAAGAACCGACGCTAGTTCAGATTTAACTTGCAGCCAAAGATGTTGCTGCAGATATAAGATACTATCACAGTACTGTATTCTAAGACAAGCAAGAAACTCATTTTCCCAATAAGGACTGAAATCCGATTAATTTAAAATGAGCACTCGATGAGCAGTCATTATCCATGTTTCAGACTTTTACTTTTAACAAAATATATGAAGTTCCCTGAGTGTTGTATAGTGCGTGTGCTACTCGCTCTCACTCAGGGCTCTGGCTCGTGGTTGCGGCTGCAATACTTCTCAGGCTCGCTATTTTTACTTTTCATGAAGACTTCATACAGAGTAGATTAAGAATGTTAGTACTGGTAGTTCCACTTTCATCCGGCGTCGTGACTCGCAAGGACGGTTGAGGGCCAGAGGCGAGTGTGCATCAGCTGCAGCCGAGCATCGGTACAGCCATGACGTGGGTCTCCATGTCATGTCAACCTTTGGCGCTTGCAAGCACTTTATATGGTAATCTGATAAGTATATTTGCTCAATTGTAATCTGTATATCGCTCTGACCTGTCAAACAGCTGATCAGAATTACGTCAACTATAACTTCCTGTAATAATTTTGCTTTGTAGCATATTAATGTAATTTCTATTGATTGATCTTAACTCATTAAATAATGGTGGGAAATACAGCTATTAGTTACAGATAAAGATGAGGTTCTGTCTAGTAATTGTCTACTCTAATGCTATAAAGCTTTTGGCACACGTCAATATGATAGCATCCACGGCCGCGGCGGCTGTTCTCCTATTAGATCAGCCAACTGTGTAGGACATATTACCTTAAGTGCTTGGGGATTTGCACTGTCACAGGTGCAGTGACTATTCTTTTAATCACATCGCTCGATGGGAGGGCAATCCGACACGTCCGGAGAGAGACCAGGCGTAGGACCAACATTTACGTGCTCTCCGATGCACGGGTGTATCGAACACCAACTTCCAGACTACAGACTGCATTATGAAATTTTCTAAATACCACTAGGAAATTTCCCGGAAGTGAACCCGAGACCTCGTGCACAGCGGTCGCGCTGCCGACCACTAGACCAACGAGGCTGTCGTCAATATAAAAAGTCAACGGCGCGAGGTGACAGTGAGCTTGCAGCTACCGTGCAGCTACCTAACAGCAGCTGCGCATTGCCGTGCCGTACCGGTCACATGTGCCATGATCTTAACTTGTAAATTATAGCGTACCCGCTAAGGTCATGCAGTTCAATGTTTAAGGCGGGGTACATACGTATCTAATGAGGCGCATTCATAGAGAGACCCTCCCAACTGACCAACTCGACGGTTAGGAGGGCTGTAAGTGCATATTGCAAACACTATTCGTTAGTTTTAGTTCTGTTTCCTACACATTAGCAACAAGTTCTGGACAGTCCAAAAGTGTAAAGAAAATATGGTTAGATGCGCTATATGTACTCTACTTACTATTATAATATGTATACATACTTAATATTGCAAGTGTTTACCAAGAACAGCGATTGGTCAAATATTGTGCATACTCATCGTGATTAAGGTTTGTTTTCAAACGAGTAAAAAACAAGGTGATGTTTGTGCGGACTGCTGCGGACTCTGCGGACTTCGACCTTACCTCATCATCTGTTATTAAGTTTTAGACGAGAATATTCCAAATGTTACTCGTTTCAATGTATTCTGCTGTGGTTGATATAAATATCTCACAGAAAACAATTATTGGTTCACACACTGTTGTAAACCAAACTGACTGTCAGCCACTGAATGTCAGTGTCTACGTTTCGTTATACGACTTCAAAATTATATAGGCCTCCCGCCTTTGCCCATCAGTGGGACAAAAAGACAAAAAAGATATGAGGCTCCTTTCCTTCCAGTAACGTACCAAAATCAGCGCCATCTAGGGATCAGCCAAGAAAAGAGTAAAATCACCGTATAAACCAAAATCACCAAAATAGCAGACCAATCGCAAACCAATCGAATGTCGTTGTAATACGATTGGTCTTATATTAGTAGCAGGATGCCCGATATGGTTAGAGCAGTTATTGTGATCATATTGCGATTCAATTTCTATTCGATTTTGACATTATTAACTTAGGAGAATCCGGCCCCAGTGTTTAACAAGGAGCGACTGCCTTTCTGATCTCCTCAACCCAGTTACCCAGGCAATCCAAATACCCCTTGGTTAGACTGGTGTCAGACTTACTGTAACGACTTTTGAATACCTGTCCTTGGCAGTCGAAGGATGCATTAATTTATTAGAACTGTAAAGTCATGATGGCGCAGCAGCGTTTCGGAGATAACAAATTGTGAATCATCGTGACTAGCAACATGACAATGTATTATCTCAGAAAAACACTTATTTATAAATCAAGTTGTGAGTTAAGATCTTATAGGTTGACAGATACGTTTAAAGAAAAATTAATCTGTGTTTAATACCCAGCTGACTGAAAGTAATCGTTTATTCAATTATACATCACTACATAGTATTAAACAAAGTAGCTTTCTTTGTCCCTATTGAAGTATATCCCTATGTATGCTTAAATGTTTAAAACGATGCAACGGATTTTGATGCGGTTCTTTTTAATAGATAGAATGATTGAAGAGAAAAGTATAAAGAAGTGTATTTAGTATCAGCATTGCGTCTACCTGTGCGAAGCCGAGGCGGGTCGCAAGTTAAGTATGTACCTATCTATAGGAGGTATGGGATTAAAAGAAATAATATACTAATTTGATATTGAAATATTTATTCTATACTTTAAATGGTACTTGGAAGCAATACGTCCGTCTAACAAGATCCCGTGACGCAGTGTGTGTAGAGTTAAATAAACAGTAGATTGTTCAGATAGAACAAAGAACAATGTTATCGAAAGTTAGGGGTATTAGTTTTTGCTTTATATAATCCAACACGCCCCCTCAAAAATTAATCCCTAACTTTTAGTCATTCGTTAGTTTACTATACAGTATCTAGTCTACAATTCAACATTACAAAGTGAATACCAACTTATAAATACGACGTAACATATTATACTTCCAAGTAAGGTCTGGGACAACTGTACAATAATGGTCCAACATTTGCTGCACAGGATCAGGGAAAACCCAGAAAAACCTGATCAGACCATTTCATAATGAAATTGTACTTAAATTAAAACTTATTCTATACCCAATCCTTTTCTCAGTCTTATAAAAGACACGACTGGTAAAGGTTTTGTCAACAAGTCTGCCAACTGGTTACCTGTGGAAATATAATTTAATTTTATTACATTTTTCTCAACTTGTTCTCTAGAGAAATGATATTTTATATCTATGTGTTTGGACCTTTTATGACTTGTTGGATTATTAGCTATGCTAATACATCCGTTATTATCTTCATATAAAATAATGGGCTTATTAATTTTAAGTTTATGCTTTCTGCCAGAGACTTAAGCCATAATGCTTCTTTAACAGCTTCATATAAAGCCATATATTCGGATTCAGTAGACGAGACCGCTACTGATGTTTGTCTCTTTGTACACCATGTAATTGTATTTTGATCAAATAATTTAAACACATATCCAGTAGTGCTTTTCCTATCATTACAATCGTGGCCACCCCAATCTGAGTCGACATATCCACTTAGGATGTTATTGTAATTATTTCTTGTATATGTTAACTTCAAATCAATTGTGCCTTTGATATATCTTAAAACTCGCTTTAAGCATAACCACAATTCTTTATTGTTCTTATTTGTGTACCGACTTAAAATATTTACGCATGTACTTAAGTCCGGACGCGTACAAAGCATAATGTACATTAAACAACCGATCAGGTGACGGCATGGTGCGTCACACTTCTTATCAGCGTTAAGAGCTTCATAGTTTAATTTAAGCTCCATCGGTGTGTTTATAGGATTGCAATCACTCATATTAAATTTATTCAAAACGGTTTTAATGTAAGCACTTTGGTCTAAAGTAATTTTATCATGGTGTCTCTCTATTTTAATGCCCAAAAATAATTTGATATCGTGTAAGTCGGTCATTTCGAATTTAGTCATTAAATATGCTTTGAAATTATTCATTGTTTGCAAATCTGCACATGCTATAACTAAATCATCGACGTACAAGATTACGTAAATATTTTTAGAAATGTCTCCTTTACCTTTCATATATATACACCTATCTACTGGGGAGTTCTGAAAACCTATTTCTTTGAGACATTGTTCAAATGTTTCGTACCAACATCTAGCTGATTGTTTTAAGCCATAAAGAGCTTTGTTTAATTTGCATACGTAATTATCTTTACATTTTACACCTTCAGGAACTTTCATGTAGATTTCTTCCTTTAGTGTACCATTTAGAAATGCTGTTTTTACATCCATATGATGAATCAGTAAATTATATTGATTTGCGTAGCTAATTAAGAATCTAAAGCTTGCTATTCTAGCAACTGGTGCAAATGTTTCATTATAATCACTAAGATATTCTTGACTGAAACCTCTAGCGACAAGACGTGCCTTATATCTTGAAGGTTGACCTGAAACGTCATTTTAATAGTGAATATCCATTTACAGTCTACAATATTTTTATTTAATGGTTTTGGTACTAATGTCCATGTATTATTTTTCTTAAGAGAATTGAGTTCTTCTCTGACTGCTTTTCCCACTGATTCCTATCGTTCAGAGATTTAATTTCATTTAATGATTTTGGTATATTACTTGTGATGGATAACGCACTATAGACATCATAGTCATTTTCATTATATGATTTACGCGAACATGTTTTCAGTCTTTCACTTCTTCGTAAATTTAAAAATTCATCAGGTTTATCCTGATTTTTGTGTTTCAAACTACTCTCAGATTCATTTTCAGGTTCATTCGGTATTTCATGACTACCGATTTTTCGAATTTTACTTGTACTGCATTCATCAGATTGAGAGCTATCTGATTTAGGGCCAGAACTATGAGACTTATAAGACACTGATTTTGTTACGGAGTCATTATCAGTTTCGTCTTGGGAATATGTATTATTACTCCGTTCAGGTCGTAATGAAGGCCTAGATTCGATAAAATTAGTCTCATCAATTACAACGTCCCTTACAGTTTCATATTTTCGAATTCTGTATTCCAAACTTTATAACCATTGGGTTCATAACCTACCAGTATTCCTTTCCACGACCTATTGTCAAATTTGTTTTACTGGTTTTATTATGAACATATACAGTTGAACCGAAAACTCTGAGATTTTTAACGCTTGGTTTCCTATCATGCCACATCTCGTATGGTGTCTTTGATTGACTTAAAGCTTTCGTAGGCGTAATATTTATTAAATAAACTGCAGTTAAAACTGCATTTCCCCAAAACGTTTTGATGCTTTAGTGCCATTTAACATAGCACGAGCTTTTTCTGTTATTGTGCGAACCATACGTTCTGCAACACCATTTAACTGTGGGGTCCTAGGAACTGTTAAATGATAGCTTATGCCTCTTTCTCTACAGTAGTTTTTCATTTCGGTGGATAAGTATTCACCACCGTTATCACTATAAAGATTTACTACTTTGAAATTGAATTTAGCCTCACTTTTAGCGACATAGTCTTTAAAAGCTGTAAACACTTCTGATTTGTAAGTTAACATATACACCACACAATAATGTGTGTATTCATCAACAAATAAAACAAAATAATTTCTGTTATCTATTGTTGGAGGTGTTATAGGACCACAAACATCTGAATGCACAATAAACAGAGGGCGTTTAATGTAACTTTTGTCTTTAACTTTATTAAAAGGCAGGCGAGTCTGCTTCCCATTTATGCATGCTTCACACAACTTATCATTTGGAGTTACGGTATTTATTTCATCTAAGTCATCAATCATATTATGACATTTTAACTGCAGGAATTTAGTTTTACTTATATGTCCTAGGCGTTGATGCCATAATTCATATTTATTTTCATTAACATAACATGCTTGGGAAGCGGATTCCCCTTTTATTACTGGTATTTTAAACTCTAGAACTATAAGATTATTCAATGTCTTACCTTTCATGATGATTTTACCTTCCTTTGTAATTTGTGTGCCTTTGTCATCAAATATTATGGTGAATCCTGCTTGCTGCATCTTTGATACCGATATTAAATTATATGGTACTTCGGCACAGAACAATACATTTGTAAGTATTCCTTGCACTCCTGTTTGACTGATAAGATTTATGTTTCCCTTTTAGTTGCTGAAATAAATGTATTGTTTTTAGCTACTGAAATTTTTAAAGGAGGATTTAAACATTCAAACGATGTGAAGAGATCATCTCTATTTGTGATGTGATCAGACGCTCCTGAATCTAATAGGAATTTAATTGTCGAGTGGTCTTTTCATAATGGTATGCGCTTGTCATGAACGCAAATCCTGAAAAGAAGAATTCGAGGTCGTTCCCTCTTGCAGGGCAATAGTTTGGACTTGTCTTGTCCTTTCTGGGGCATTGTTTTGTATATTTGTCTGTCTTTTGAAATAGAAACAATCCTGTTTCTTGTGTCCTTTGCGTCCACAGTAATGACATTTCACAAATTTTTGTTTGTTTGTTTTCTTGAATGTTGTATTCTTCAAATAGTTTTGTTTTGTGCGATTGTATCTGTTTTATTATATTTTTCTTCAACATGGAGTATCTTTAAACTGGTATCACGACTCTCGTTTTTTAATTTTACTTCGTGATCTAATAGTCTAGTTTTTACAAAACCGAGAGTGATATTTTCTTCAGATAGTGTCTCAATTGCAGTGATAACGCCATCATATGTATTCGGGAGAGTAAGTAATAAATGAGCTACTTTGTCCGTTTCCTCTAATTTAGCTCCAGCAGCTGATAATTCTGTCAGCAGATCGTCAAATGTTGAGAAGTGTTTGATCAAGGGTATATCGGCTTTTAATTTTAATCCCAATAATTGTTTTCTCAGCGCTAATTGAGTTGCTACACTTTTCCTTTCATAGATCGCGTCAAAATGTTTAAAAACTGCTTGAGCAGTCCCATTTTCATTAATATAATTAAGATATGAGTCCGCCAAATATTCGACTATAATACTTTTGGCTGCCTTATTATTCTTTTCCCACTCAGCGGATCGCGTTCCAGGAATTTCTTCGTCAATAACACTGAGCAAGTTTAACTCTGAAAGCAGTGTACGAATTCTAAATTTCCATACACTGTACTTTTCTCCATTAAAAGGCTTAATGTTTCTTTTCACTTTTTCCATTGTCACAACTTTATTTTTATTTACAACTATGCACTTTACTGTCACTACGCACTACTGAATGTTCTCACTACTAAATGTCCTTTTTCGCACTGGGCCCATAACCTATAGGAGGTATGGGATTAAAAGAAATAATATACTAATTTGATATTGAAATATTTATTCTATACTTTAAATGGTACTTGGAAGCAATACGTCCGTCTAACAAGATCCCGTGACGCAGTGTGTGTAGAGTTAAATAAACAGTAGATTGTTCAGATAGAACAAAGAACAATGTTATCGAAAGTTAGGGGTATTAGTTTTTGCTTTATATAATCCAACACTATCTTCATTAATGTTTATTCATAGTAAAACGGCTAAGCGATTACGAAATATTTTTTACTTCTAGATAGATACTGGAATAGAAATATGAACGCAATAATTGACGACGAAACACGTTTGAGGGCCGAGTCGAACCTTGACAGATATCGAGGCAGGCGCCGACGCGAGGTTACTGAGCAAAGTACAAAGTGCGCCTCAAATCAAACCAAGTTCAGTTTAAATTAATAAGGAAAAATAATAATCAGAAATAAAAAGATAGTACCTAACTCGATACCACTACCGACGTATCTAATACCGGCCGAAAAATCATGCCTGTTCTATGGGAGCATTTTTTAATTTTATAACCTTAGCGAGTACTTATCATCATTGACTCCTACTTACTTTTCGGTTAAAACTGCAAATACCTATAGCAATTTCTTTTTTAGGCAATACATGTAAGAATCTGATATTGTTATTTATATGCCTAACATACATACATATGATGCAGGCCTAGGGCTGCCATCTCGAATTTCGCCAAACCCGGGCAAACACTAAAAAAACCCGGACATTTGGCGTAAATCGCATTTTTTCCCCGAACGAGTACGATTTTTTTTAAACAATGAAAGCTTCTTTACATGAAAAGTGTCCGGGTTTTCCCCGGAACTTCTTGAAACGTATAATTATATACGAATATTTAAAAAAACCCTGCAAGGAGGTAGTTAATACATTCCGTTGCGGAGTTAAGTAACTCAACTCTCTCTCATCGCCATCATCAGGTCAGCTTTAAACCTTCACTGTTTTATGTTTATAGACATAGGTCCCCTAAGTGTTGAGTTTTTACCCAATGCCTACAATTTCCGTCATTTGTCCTCAATTTCTCAGGGTTTCTTCAGATCCTGACCTGATGATTATGTAAAACTAAAATAATATTCGCAAATTGGTGCAGAAGTCTTTCAGTAGTCGGTGAATATAGCTTAAAATAAACGATTCCGACGTATTGAGAAGTTAATAATTATTATTGTTTGTTCTCGAAAGTGGTCGTGTTCAGGCGCTTCTTATTATTAACATAGATAAGGACAGGTATTGCATGACAGTGAAGGAAGCGATTGCGTCGAGTATGACGATATCGACGGTAATTGCCATGCAGAACATACCACTTAGGAGAGGGGGAATGTTAGCCTAGTTCTGCGACAGCGCTCCTGCGCAGCGCGAGCGCGACTGACGACTGACGCGAGACACGCTGACACCTGAGTGACAACCGGGCGCGGGCGGTGACGGCACCCGCAGCTATACGCATTGCCCTGAGCAAATGACCTTGAGCCTCCGCGCCATACAAACACGGCGCAAGAAATACGTAGCGAGAACGCTCATATTTTGGATTAAAATGTTTATAAAATAAAATGTTCGTGTTTTGAAAAAAATAAGATTACCATAATGTTCGTTATTAAATTACCTATCTATTAGTTTAGGTAGCAAATAAAAATTATAGTTACTTTACGAAGAGATGCATCTTATTAGTGACTAGCTTCTGCCAGCGGTTTCACCCGCATCCCGTGAAAACTTCTGCACGAACCCGGATAAAAAGTAGCCTATAGCCTTACTCGATAAATGGGCTATCTAACACTGAAATAATTTTTCAAATCGGACCAGCAGTTCCTGAGATTAGCGCGTTCAAACAAACAAAAAAACTCTTCAGCTTTATAATATTAGTATAGATTATTTCTCATTTCTGTGGTTTTGTTGTGACCCTATAATGAGACATTATTCTGCTTAAAACTAAAAAAAACCGTTCAAGAGTCAAGAATGTCTACAAATTTTATGTACTTTTTTTTGCTCGGGGACGCGCCTTAATGTGACGTTTCATAAGAGCCTGCAAACAAAGGCCTATTTGAAATAAAAACAATTAGATTCTGCTTTTGCCTGGCAGGTTGAAAGATGAGCAATGGTTATAAAGTAATCATGTAGTGGGCACCTTCCTAGTGGGGCTGCTTGTGATGGTGCAGGAGCTCCCCGCAGCGCACCATGTCCACGTCACGACGGCTCAGGCAGTAACGACTGCTGCGTGCACCATGCATGTACAACTGGGCCCCGATTCTCCTAAGTTAATAATGTCAAAATCGAATAGAAATCGAATCGCAATATGATCGTAATAGCAGTTTTAACCATATCGGGCATTCTGCTACTAATAAAAGACCAATCGTATTCGATTGATATTTGATTGGTGTGCGATTGGTCTGCTATTTTGATGATTTTGGTCTATACGGTAGTTTGCTGTACAATCATTTTGCAATCGTAAATCATTTGCAGACAAAATGATTCATTATTGAATGACAGAAAAGTATAAAATCGTTTATTTCAAAGAAAAAATAGCGGAATGCCACATACCCTTCAATCGTAATCGAGTCGGGATTGGGTCTCAGTCGAATCGAGTCGAACGTCAATCGAATGGCGCTTAAGTAAAATAAGGAGAATCGGGCCCCTGGACCTTGAGGGTGGACAAGTTGGAGTCGCGCCACTATACGAACTTCAATTCGTTCATGATGCGAGTTCCAACTCATCTCATCTCATCCATCGCGACCTCCCTCAAGGAAGAGTTTTGACCGAAGGGTATCGTCTATCGGAGGTTCCGAGGAGGGCTACGCGACACCACGCGGCGTCTCACGACGCCGATACTTCGTGTGCATTAGTTATAGTTATATACCTAATTTGATGTATTAGTATTAGGTTATTTATAAGTATTGTTATGTATGTGTATTTGTATTCTGTATGGGTGGCCTGAAATAAAGGAACAAATAAATATAACATCCATTCGAAGGCGTTCTCGCTATCTGTACAAAGTACACGTTATATCATAACTTATTATATTATTATGTACTTACGATACGGTTATCGAGGTTATCAGTAAATCATGATCAGTGATATGAATTGTTTCTAGAAATATGTACACGAGGTAAACAAGTCATTGAACTGACAGCAGTCACTAGCGGTGCGGGCGCGCGGGGCGGGGTGGGGGGCGCGGGGCGCGGGGCGCGGTGACGTCACCGCGAGCTGTCATCCTGACGCTGCACTGATCACCGACACATTACCCAACAAATATCTTCATAAACAAATCCAAATGTCCACTATCTCTATATTTTCACTTACAACGATGACTCGCTCTTGCTGTTATGTTATAAACACTAATTAGATAAGAGGAAATGATAAAGAAAAAACTTTGGATAGATATCAACTAATGAATAGACAATCAAATGCGTAGTAAAGATTTTATTCTTCCTTCGCATATAACACATACTTTACCAGGTACATAAGTAGTAACTACTTTGATTAATTGAGGATGAAGTAGCTAATATACAACTTAACAGTGCTGAGCTACTCACATAGCAGTTATATGCCCAATAGCGTTGCTATAAAAATAATGTTGATTGATCCACAGGCCGCGGCGGGCACACGCGGTGCAGTCGCTACAACAATGTGTAATTACGCAGAAGCTGATAGAAGCCGCCTCGACCGTAACATTACATCTACAGGATGTACTATAATAGTCGATCAATCAAACGGCTCTATAATCTATGCTCAAGACAAGCTGCTTGACCTAAATTTCTTGTTTTATGACAGCGTATCTGCCTACTTATCTTGTAGTATTACATTTTTATACATAACCCATTGTTTACTTATTATGTAAAGGTTGTTTGTTGGCTTTGAGTTTTTTGTTAATTATAGGTACTTATATTATACAGCATTTTCAATTGTTAATACTACCTTGAAATTAAAAACTTTGATTACCTTGGCCTTGGTTATACCTACAAACAAGCTAAATAAATGATTTGTCTCAAACATTTTGTTGGACACTCCGCCGCATTAACGCATCACCACTACATTCTGTCTGCGGCCTGAATATCCCAGATAATGACAACATGGACTATTTGAAGATTGTTTATTAACTATGATTTGTTGCACAGTGTTGTCATGATTGATAACAAAGAAAACATACATAGTATCAGTACAGTACCTCCGCAACATAACTTCGTAACTAATGTGTCTGATAACGTATCTTAACACCGGATTCGTTTCGTTTCTAAATAGTTCTAAATGAGTTATGCGCAAATACTTAATAAACCAAGATAAGGTTCGTCTCAAGTGAGTCGCGACTCGCGGGTGCTCGTATATAGCTTCACTCACTATTTGAAGAATACCATACTTATTAGTAGATGATGGGTCGCGAACAAATCTACAGGGCTAGTAAAAGTGCTGCGTATTGTAGGCAGCGCCGCCGGTATACTGTGCGCTGCCTGTGTCGAATAAAGTATGCTGAGGTGTATATTCTACTAGCTGCTGCCAGCGGTTTCAGCCGCATCGCGTGGGAACTACTTCCCGTTCCGGGATAAAAAGTAGCCTATAACCTTCCTCGATAAATGGGCTATCTAACACTGAAAGAAATTTTCAAATCGGACCAGTAGTTCCTGAGATTAGCGCGTTCAAACAAACAAACAAACAAACAAACTCTTCAGCTTTATAATATTAGTATGGATGATATACTAAAAAAGGAAATGCATTTTCTATGTGCCTTTGTTGCTAAAAAATGGTTTTATAAAAAAAATATAGGATATTATGGCAGTTACCTACTAGATACTACCTACGAACTTCTAATAGCCATTGTTATAACTTACCTTGTAGAATTGAAGTGTTATATGGCATTATGTTCTCATTATATGGCATTATGAGAATAATGCATTTTGTACATAGGTACCCGTCCGTTTGAAACTCATTGGAGCGCAGTTGTCTGCACTCGTCCAACACCAGTGGTTGCCAGGTTGCGGGAGCCAGGCATAGACTCGCGGCCACTGCAGGCTACCTAACAGAGTCGTAAAAATATCGGGTTGTTTTTTGAGTGCAGATGTTGATTTCAATAAAACACAATTTATGTAGGTATTTAGGAAATTATTGCAATCAATTGCGTGCCAATGTACAAAATGTACAGAAAGTAGTTATAAAAAAGTACGAATATTGGAAAATTAGTTATTCTACATTTCGATAATTTAGTGATTACAATTTGATATGATTTGCAGGAATCGTGGATGGGAACATCAAGCTGTTAGGTAACTACGTCTCGTATTGCATCATGTGTGAGATCTGCTGAATTGTACCAGAGTGACAGTCGGGATGACTGGGGCTTTTCTGTAACCTCATGTGATCTGCAGGAAAAAGATAACATAAAGGATTATAATTATTTTTCGCTACGAATTTTATTTGTATCAGCATTGCACGACAAGCTATGTCTATTAGTGTGTGCGTACGGAAGTAGAATGTTATTGTAGTTTATTTTCAGAGGTATGCATAACTGCATAATATGGAAGGGTGCAGAATAGGCTCTGAAAGTACTAGACCTATTTGTACAATTCTTTCACTGTTGAGAAGCTACATTATACCCGGTGAACATAGGCTTTAATTAAACTCGGGTGTGATACCGCGAGAAAGCAATTCGTTTTAAATAATTGAGCATAGCCAATTCTCAATATATTGCAAACTAGCCGTTGCACGCGTCAGTTCTGACAGGGAAAGAAGTGTTCAAATAAGTTTAGTATATCCGGAGCCTATTGGATGCAAATAAACAAACATAATATTGGAAAAATACGCTACGGCCGTCCACGTCGGACGCCTGGTATCAAAGACTACGTAACAACATGATGGCGGTTGAACCGCGCCCGCTCGTTGATGTCTTTTGGGAAAGTCCCTTATTTCATGAAAGTCTAATACGTACATCTCTTGCAGTCATTTGTATTCCTATACCTTAAGGATGAAGTCGATATCGATAATATTAAAGGAGATGGCCAAAGGAGATGGCCAAATTTTCATAGAAAAAAAACCCAGAATCGACAGCAACGAAATGGTTACCAATAGGTTCTTTATGATAGACCTTTGATGGTGCCAAAAAATCCAGACTGAAATCCATGGGGTATAGGAGCTATTTCATATTATCGCAAAAATAGGTTATGTTGAATATATGTTGATTTTAAAGATTATTGACATCAAAGGACATAAAAAAGCAAAGTAAACTAACATTATACAAGCCACTAGTAATAACCCCATAGTTTCAGAGTTGGCCTGGTGATTGAAAGGTCTTGTATTTAACCACTTCAGTTGCGATTAAGCACCGACCTTACCTACTTGGAGAGGTTTCGCAGTTACATGCAACCTTCACAACTGGCTATGATATGTTTTTGGGGAAATTGTCTTTGAAAATCGCGCCATGTGACATTGTCAAATATAACAAATGACTTATGCCCGTTTTCACCAACGAATACCTAAATTTAGGGAGCATTTACGGAACACTTAATAAGAATTTCATTTTCACCAAAGCCTAGGTGTCAATTTTAACCTAAAAATTTCACTTAAACTTGGGAGCCCGATTGATGCCTGCTTAAACAACTCCTATCATTGTCATTACACAATACAAACATATTTTGAACCGTTTCTGGCGATGGATAGTGAAATGTACCTTTATATGTTATGTAACACCAAAAATACCATGTTTAAAAAGCAAAAAAAATGAAACGTAAACTTTTAGAAAGTTTAGAAGCTTAAAGGTTGTGGATATGTAAAATAATAATCATTAGAAGACCACGTACCTATCTTACGTGAAAGAGCAGATGTCTGAGAAAAAAGTACGATGATCATGACTTTTTTATAAGATTATAGGTTATCACTTGTTATGAATGCACTTGCTAGGTCGTGATGTCGCTGAATTATTCAAAAATAGGACGTCCTGCATATCCATAAATATACAGACCATAACAGATGCAAATCTGGTAATCACTGATGTAGTTTCGCGGTGGCCGGGACAACTATAGGCCTATTCAGACCTAAGCGGTATTCGCTACCGTCTACGGCAGAGAAAACCCTGTGGGTATGCGGTAATATGACTGTTCAGAGACCTAAGCGGTATTCGCTACCACCTGCGACAGAGAAAACCCAGTGGGTATGCGTTAATATTACTGTTGATGTTCGGGATGTATGCCGCTGCTGCCGCGCTGTATGTACTTCTACCCACAGCGGCAGTGGATATCGCTCAGGTCGCTCTAGCCGCGGTATAGTTATCGGCACGGATATTGAGCCCTGACCTTCACCTGCGCAGAAGCCATTTATTGGTTTATTGCCTTGTGTACAGTGCGCAAAGCGATCCCCACTCTTCCGCCGAGAGCTCAATATCCGTGCCGGTAACTATACTTGATACTAAATACCTGAGCGAAACCGGCGCGGTATGTACCTCTACCCACAGCGGCAGCGAATATCGCTCAGGTTTGAATAGGCCTTAAATACCAAAACTGCAGTAGATACCAATGATTCGAAAATGGTGAATATGGAGGAGCCTATCTCCTAGGTGATAGGGGATACCCTCTGGAGGTAAGAAGTAGGCTAACATTGAACATAATAAATTATGTAAATTAAAACAAAGATAGTAAACAAATATTTTAATATTAGTCCTCATATGATGTAGGGTAGGGTGGTAGCCAATGAACCACCAAAAGTTTGGAGATCTCTAGCGCGCTCGTTTTTACAGTCTAAGGAAATATTTTTGTCTCAAATGATAGGTTATTTAATAAGCTGCCAAATTGTGTTGAAATAAGTGGAAAACATTTGCTGTTGCCTAATTTATACATGTTTTTTTAAAACATGAGAAATGGTTCATAGCGTACTCCTAGGGTACAGAACCGGGGGTGGTACTAAATGAACCATGTGGTACACAATGAATCACGGTAATATAAAAAAAAACAATATTGTTTGTTTTAAAGAAAAATAAATACACTATTTATAACTTTTTATAATTATTACGTTTCGGGTTATACATACGTTTAAGAACCAACAAATCAGCCTTAAAACTTAATTTTTAACAATAATTATGAACATCTTAAAAGTTACGCACAAACTCTTTCCGGGAAAAAAGAAAAAAACATTTTGTACTTGTATATTTATATTAATTAAAATGCTCTTAGCATTATAAAGTCGACGTGTTTTTATCACATTCAGACTTATGTTTTTTTATTGTCCAAATCACAAATTGTAACAATCAACATTTCTTTATGCTGTAAAGTAAAAAATTTACTTGCATCATAATGGGGCTCTAGTCTACAAGACGGATTGTTCCTGTAGGTACTTTGTTTGTGACATATCTCCGCACAAACACTTCGTCTGTCGCAATACTGGATAGAGAAGGTTGCAGTTTTTGCTGCTTTTAGAATGCTTAATCCCGACAAGTGTTTTTTCTATACCTCTTTGTGTAGCTTCCGCGGTGTGATACCCTTTTTTACGTGCTTTCCTCCCTACCGTGTTTCGCCCCATGCTGAAATAGACGAATAATGGTAATTAATTATAGGTACTCACATTAACACTTAGAGGTTAACTGTCTAATAATACTTCCCACCTCATCATATATCATACAAGCACTAAGATGTGGTACACAATACACAATTACACAATGAACCGTGGTTCATTGCTTACCCAGTATAAATGGCTCACAGCGTACCCACCCCCTCTTAGGAAATGTTAGGTCATGTTTTATACAAAAACCGTTGAGAATTAATTCCAAAAAATAGTCTCAGATAAGCCTAATGATCTACATTACATATACAATTCACACATAGTTAAGTAAGAGTTAGATTATTAAAGTAACAACAAAAAGAAACTCACCTTTTTTTGCCGTTTTTGCTTGAGTAGAAGACTAAGACGCGGCTCACAGGTGAGTATATCGCGACAGACCCACGGCGAATAGACCAAACTTCTTGACGTGGCAAGGGAGTCTCGACATAATTTTTGCGCGAGCTAGCAACGTTAGGTATGGCCGGTAGGTACTATGGTTCATAGTGTACACGCGGTTCATTGGCTACCACCCTACCCTACCAAACATTATCATCATCCTCCTGCACCAATTCAATTTGAGGTGGGCTGGGCGCAGCATGTTTTTACACGTCTTTCCAATTTCTCGCACCACCTGAAACTAAATAAATATATAATTTTAACCCCATACTTAAATCCATCAACTCATGGAGAACAAAAATACAATGAAGCCGACAGTAAAACAAGGAACACAGTTGTACGGCAATATCTTATTTAATACACTATATTATTATACACAGATATTATTCACATTTACCTGTAAAGGGTTCCTGTCGCATTAAAACTATTTGTGACTGGATCCAAGCTTTGTTTTTGGCTTCGTTCGTGGTCCCATCCGTTTTTTGTTTAATATTGTGTCTCTATGAGACGTCAGCAATTTCACTAGCTTGTCTTTTTCTTCTGCAAGAAAAGTTTATCCTCGTTTTCTCTTCTCTGCCAAAATAAACTTATCTATTCAACAATAATAAACCCAAAATTAACCTCACTCTATGTACACATACACATCAGTCAATTTGACAAACGCGCGAATGACATAGGTAAAAATTCACCTATAGAAAACCTCTTTACTATTTTATTGCATAAAACATAGCGGAATGTAGTTTAAGTTAAATTAAAATAACATCACAAGAAAAAAAACTCACAGGCTTTAGTAATATATACTCGATAGACGTTTATTTCTTAAGAAGTACAGAAAAATCATTTTATCGATAAAATATCGACTTTGCATTATCGTTTGTAGAACTAGTAATCTGTCACTTACTTAAGGGATCCATGTACAAGTGTGGTGAAAATGAATTTAGGTAGGTGTCAAATTGGGAGA